>NC_089227.1:64354492-69605705 GCF_963924675.1 Phocoena phocoena | reverse complement strand
CTTTCACCTTTTCACTTAAAGGAAGCACTTTATGACTCCTCTTTGGCATATCCAAGTTGCCAGCATCACTACTCTTGCACTTTGGGGACATTATTAAGTAAAATAAAGGTTACTTGAACACAAGCACTAAAATATCATGACAGGCCATCTGATATCCAAGATGATGCTAAGTGACTAATGGGCAGGGCATGCTGGACAAAGGGATGATTCTTGTCCCCTGCAGGATGGGGCAGGTTGGTGAGAGAGAACAGCATGCAATTTAAAACTTATGAATTGTTTATTTCTCGAATTTTCCTTTTAATATTTTTGGACTGTGGTTGACCGTGGGTAACTGAAATTGTAGAAAGCAAAACTGTGGCTAAGCGAGGACTACTGTATTTTTAAAAATATGTTACATTGGGTACTAAGCGGGAATTCTGTGCATAAATCAAATATTTCTAAGGCACCAGAAGAGCCACTATTCAAAAAACTTCTTTAAGCACATAATTGCTTTTTCAGGACTACCCCTAAGAAAGTAAATTTCCCTTCTGCCACCACATTCCCCTAGCAGCTGTGCCAGTTTGCCTGTGTCAGCCTATTTGAGAACTGGTTCCAGCCTGTGTTGGAAGGGAGTTTGTGGCAAGAGTTGACATGGCCAATAACCTTGGCTAATATGTGTCTCAGCTGTGAAAATCACTGATTGACGTTTTCCATTATCAGTCATTCTTACCTTTCCTGAAATGGTCAAATGTCAGTTCTCTGTCTCCTGGCCCACCCTTCATTTTTCCCTAGGCCTACTCAAAGTTAGTCCTCATGACCCTCAGCCAATGTTTGTCCTGGCTCCTCTCAACGCTTCCTGGAATATCAGAACAGGCTGATCACTGGATTCTGTCTCTGGACCATTCTGACCCCCTCTCAAATCTACAGTCTTTACTTAGGCCCTTTGACAGTTTTTCTGGTTCTGCCGTCCTGTAGGCCTGTCTGTTGCTGGCTGCACCTTAGTAAAAAAGATGATTGAGGAAATTGCTGTGGACCCACAGGTTTCTATATCTTTGAAGACAATTATGAGTCCTCCTGAATTCTTTTCTTGCTTTCTGCTCTGTATCCTCCTCCCCCTGCCTGAGCGTTTCGTAAGAAATGGAAGGAATGATGAACATGCTAGTAGGTAGATGGGTATAAATCATTGTGGCCCATTTCAAAACTGTTTTCTCTCCTTCCCTCCTTCCCTACAATACAACCCACAGCAAAAACGCTGGGTTAGCTTCCTTCTGGTCTCCCATGATGGAGCTGGGAGGGGTCCAAGCCTATACAGAGTTGATTGACCAAGGTTTTTCATCTTGGTTCTTCAGAAGAAATCAAGAAGAAAATCCAGCGTTTGTGGCAAGGTCCCCCAGCATGCCCACCAATGGAAACACCTAGGAGTACAGCACATGAACCCTGTTTCCTGCCTCACTGTAGACACAAACCAGGACAAGTTAGAGCCACAGACCTACTTCCAATAAGAGCTCTACTCAATCCAAGGAGATGGTCCAAACTTAAGGATTATTGGTGCTTGTGAATTCACACAGGCCTATGGCTGTTGAGCCAAGTCTCAAGAAGCAAGTGGAGGTCTTTCCTAATCTTCCATTGCCCATTAGTTTCCAGCATTGCTAGAGCCCACTCAACTAGAAAGGACTTACCAGTAATTTTCTAAAGTGAGCCAACCATTGTAACAACATTCAGCAATAAATACGAATGAATTCCTGACACACATAACATGGAAGAACCTCAAAATAATCATGCCTAGTGGAAGCCAGACAAGACAAGAGTACAAACTTACTATGTGATTCCACTTACATAAAATTCCAGTTAATGCAAACTAATCTATAGTGACAGGAAATAGAGCAGTGGTATCAAGAGGATGGGGAGGGAGCCCACAAGAAGGAAAGGGAGAAAAGGATCACAACGTGGCAGGAGGAAACTTTTGGGGGTGATGGATATGTTCATTATCCTGACTTTAGTGCTGGTTTCATGAGTATACACATGTGTCAAAACTTACAAAACTGCCCATTTAAAATATGTTCTATTTATTGTACGTTAATTATATCTCAATAAAGTGTAATTTAAGAAGTGTATATCCACCTCCAACTATTAATATGGTAAATTATATTACTGAATTTCCTAAAGTTAAACCAACCCTGCATTCATGGGAATATATCTCATGTGGTCATGATGTATTAGTTTCTTAATGTGGTATTGGATTCTGTTTGCCAATATGTTTTGGCATTCTCAATCTTTTTATTTTGTCTTTTATTTCCTTAGGTAGTTATTTATTGCCAATATTGGAAAATCCCATTATCTGAATTCCATATTATCTAAATCTATCATTTGTTGTGTTTGCAGACTTTCAAACAAGAGTTTGTTAATTTTTCACTGGGAATTTTTATTTGTTTTAATGTAATATGTTGGAATTCTCAAGGCCTCAAGGAGGAGATGCTGTCTCTAGGATTTGTATTTGTATATGGCAGGTACTAGGAATACTTCCAGTCTGGAACTATTTTATTTTTCAGTTTGGGATTTTCCTGTTTGTCAGTAGTATAAATTCAATGAATAGTATAAATTTAAACCCCCAAATCACAAATGGATAGGGTTAAAAATTCTCAGAAGGGATGATATTGTTGTTTTGTTATTATTGTTTTTTATCCAGTACTGCAGCCCAGATAAATTTCCTATTAGCTGCCCTTTGCTGGCTGTCAGATTTGTTTTCTTACACATTATTTCATTGGTGTCACAGCCCCTTCAAAAGGGTCCTGACTTTATATTTGCATCTCAGGGTCTGTTTCCCTGTTTCGCATGGAAACAAAGCTTACCCCTTCATTTCTTTAACAATTATAAGCCCCAAAGCTTTAGATTCCAGGTATTAGCATTTGCTCCGTGATAGGGCAGGCTTTTATTTACTTAACCTTGATTTCAGCTCACAGTTTTTTCTTTTGGTTCTTGGGAATTTACTTTCTCACAGACTCAGTCATTTTTTTAAATATATTCGCTGTTCAGGATCTATCTGTACTTCAGCAGGATAGCTTTTCAGAATATCTGACCCATAATACTGCCCCAAATGGAACCCCACTATGAGACCTCTCTTTTCATTAAATTGGACTTCTGTGTAACATATAATCTGGTCTGAAAGCAATCAGTAGGTGAGTACAAGTCTCATTCACATTTCCTAGGCTATGCCCTTGGGCTTTTTAACATCCTAAGAATCTTTAGGGTTTTATGAATCATCTTTCCCGGATTTTCTAAACTGTTGGTTGTCGCCAGTGGGGACAGCAGACACAAATAACAAATGCTTATGGTGCTCTATAGCATGTTACCAAGAATGAGGGCTGTGAATTTCTCAGTTCGATGATTCTCTTCTCTTAGCTTAGACAGCCACTGGTCATTAGGCTTTGCATGCTTTACTAACTACTCACTCACTGCATCATGACCAGTGACCACAATCACTACACCACTAAAGCAATTAACTATCTCAGAAGACAACTGAAGTCCAGCTGGCTTTCTCACAGAGCAACATAAACTTTGCTTTAGCATGAGTTCAGTGAAATCTGAAATACTTCTACGAGGTTGAACCACGTAAACTAAGTCGTCCTGTCACAATGATTGCAGATCATGTGTGAGAAGCAACCTAAAGGGTTCACATGTCAATCAAAGTTTGCATTTCCCACCTGGGATGGAAAACCCAAGCCAGAAAGAAGGCAAAGAACAGCCCTGGTGCTCGGGTTATTGAGCTATTACCAGGTACCAATATTAAGAGCCACACCTGTCCTGCTTTTTTTTTTTTTTTAGCTATTCTCAATTACATTTAATGGGAATTAAATGGAAATCCCCACACAATTACCATTTCTTGTGTTGTTTCCAGGCTAGATCTCACCAAAGGTGGAAGATTCCCACCTTGAAAAGAGGGGACTAAAACCTAGTAGAGTGGGCATGTGGCTCAGTCAGCCTTGCCTTGGTGCTCAATGGCCTTGCCATTGCCTGGTCTCTCCGGTTGTTTCTGACCTGCTCTCTTGCTCCTTCCTGACCTCTTCATCTAGTGGTTCTCAAACTGTTGTCTGCATCAAGATCACAGAGGAACTTACTAAAAACATTTTTTTAAAAAAAGTTCTGATTCCACTTTAAAACTAGTGAGTCCTGAGGATATATCCAGAGAAAACCATAATTCAAAGAGATACATGCACCCCAATGTTCATTGCAGCTCTATTTATAATAGCCAAAACATGGAAGCAACCTAAATGTCCATCGACAGATGAATGGATAAAGAAGATGTGGCGTGTGTGTACACACACACACACACACACACACACACACACACACACACACTGGAATATTACTCAACCATAAAAAGAATGAAATAATGACATTTGCAGAAACATGGATGGACCTGGAGATTATCATACTAAGTAAGCCAGACAGAGAAAGACAAATATCATATGACATCGCTTATATGTGGAATCTAAAAACATAATACAAATGAACTTATTTACAGAACATAAAGTGACTCACAGACATAACAAACTTATGTTCACTAAAGGGGAAAGGGGTGTGGGGGAGGGAAAAATTAGGAGGTTGGGATTAACGTACACATTACTATATATAAACTAGACAACCAACAAAAACTTACTGTATAGCACAGGGAACTACACTCAATATTTTGTAACAACCTAAAAGGGAAAAGAATCTGAAAAGGAATATATATATATATGTGTATATATATATGTACATATACACACACACACATATATATAACTGAATCACTGTGTTGTACTCCTGAAACTAACACCATATTGTAAATCAACTATACTTCAATAAAATACAAAATAAAATAAAACGAAAAAACAAAAAACTAGTGAGTGAGAAACTGAGAGTGGGGCCGGGAGTGCTTAGCAAGTTTGTCAGGTGACGACACAGATTGTCCCAGCACTACACATGGAGAAACGCTCTAAGGTCCCTGTTTCTGACTGACCGGGGAGTTACTCTGGCTCTTGGCTCTCTGATATTTGCTCACCTTGTTCACCTGACCTCCTGTGTACGTCTATCTGAACTGATCTATTTGGCCCTGCCCTCTGTTCTCCCTGCACTCTTCATCCAAGTGGGCTGTAGCTTCTTGCTTCAGCTGCTCTGTGACTGAGGCCTGCCTTTTGCATGCAGTGTGGTGTTATGACCCCAGCAGATCACATCTGGGGGAACTGAGGAGTCCAGCTCCTGACGAAAAACCATGTGTGACTTTTCAGGCCTGACTATAGGCAATTACAAAGGCTTTGCTTGGTAGGCCTTACGGGGGATTGGTGCTCTCCCTATGTCAGACTTGGTGCACAGCCAAGGCATTACAGTCTCTGAAGGGCATTTCAGTCAAGAACTGGAGCCTGTCTGGCCAACCCAGGCACATTTCAGCCAAGGCATTCCTCAGGTGCCTCTATGGGGGAGGACTTTGAAGATTCTTTTTTCAGACTCTGACTCAGTACCCTGTACTTTTCCACTCCTATCCCTCATTTCCTCCCTGCCTCATGCATGACCAGCACAGTCCCCTATGGGAGAAAATGGAATGGGGGCAGTTGACCCCTTTTCCAGGTTTAGACTCTTGCTTCTACCATAGCAGTAAGTGATTAAAGGGTCCACTGTTAATTCTTTTCGGGCCTGTGCTTTAACCAGCTACTCCAACACCTGTCAGCTCAGCTCTTTCTCAAGCTTAGCTAAGCTCCTGACACCAAGAGATACTGAGCCAAAACCAGTTAGTTTCAGAAACTGTGTGAGATAATAAATATTTGCTATTTTAAGCTGCTAACTGGGGCCATTTGTTATACAGCATTCGATAGCTAATACTTATACTTTTCACTTATGTACATCTGGACTTTCAACATTTCAAAGTGTTTTCACATCTATTATCTCACATCTTCCTAAATATAATAGCTTACATTTACAGAAAACTTACTTTGTGCCAGGCACTGTATTAAGTACTTAGCAGGCAATATCTAAGCAAACTGCCACAACTACTCTGAGATGGGTCCTTTTATTGTCTCTGCTTTGTAAGTAAGGAGATCGAGGCACTAGGTGTTCAATAATTTGCCCCAAATTACACAAATAGTAAGTGAAGTCATGAGTCAAACCTTTGATCCTACCACTAAAATAAAATAAAGCCCAGAGAGGTGATGCTATTTGTGTAAGGCCATACAGCTGGCTAGTCCTGGAGGCAAAACCAGGAATCTCCTGATTCCCCATCCAGGAGTCTGGGATCACCAGGGGTCGTGAACAGACTTAGAAAACAGTTTTAGCTGCTAGCTGGGCAGAGAGATTTGCTCAGAGGGCAGGTGGTAGGAAACGCACGCGGGTGGCAAAGTCTTATGCACCTGCATCTTCACCTATAGCTGGAACAATCATCTGACTGGATGTAGAATCCTTGCCTTCTGATGAAGCGGATCAAGGCTTCTCCTCACTTCCCAACAATACCAGACAAAAGTCACTTCAGCATGACATGAAAGATAGTGAAGAATAAGGTACCCAAAATAAAGATACAGATGGGATTATTCAAGGACATTGTCTCCATGGAAATATGCACCCCAGGGGTGGATGGAGCAACTGCAGAGGAATAGGATTTTAGGGGGATGATTTTCTGGAATTAAGAGTTCACTAATTTAGGCTTACTAAATTGGAATTCATGATAATTCTGGGAAGCACTGAGCTAAAGCTACACACTGTGGTATAACAAGAAGCTGTATTTATCTGTGTATTTATTGGATACTATTGGAAAAGGAATGCTTAAACTATTTGTGATAACAAAATCTTCAAACTTTCAAACTCTTTGAAGCACTTGAAATGCTATGTGGAATAAACCTGACAGGGTTCTAAGGGGAGTTGTCATTAGTACCTGGGGAGTTTGGAGAAAATTCAGATTTCTAGGCTTTCTCTCAGATACTGATTCTGTAGGCTTCTTGTGGGCCTGGGAGTTAATGTCTTAAAGCAACACCAGGTGTTTCAGATGCAACTGACTCATGCACAGTTGTTGGGGGGATCTCTGCTAATTACATAACCATGCATCTTATCCATTTATTTATTATTATCTTAGTTATTAACAGATACCTTAAGGACTTCCAGTCCTGTAATAATTGAAATCTAGGAAGGCTTTCAAAAATGCCCTGTGAAATTTGCAATTACTAGTTGTTCACACTGGAACTTTATCAATTTATCACCACTGCAGTTATACCAAATTAGTAAAATTTCATTTGCAACTGGCATTCTCCCGCTCCCCACAGGACTTGTAACTATGACAATGTACCTGGAACCTGAAGACTAAGCCCCAGTCCAGGCTCTCACAACAGTCCTTAATCAGTAGAATTTAAGAAACAAATGACCACCACTGTACCTTAGGTCTGGATGTCCTGGAAATTGTCCTCGTACCAAGTTCCTGCCTGAGCCCCAATTCCAATAGCAGCATCCTTGTACCCACGTCCCAGCATAGGGGTCTTTCCAGATTCCTTTATCAATTTCATCAGTAACTTCTTTGCGTTCTGAACCCAAGGGCTGAAACTCCACCAATGAGCCGGCAATGGGTCTTTTAAGCTTTCTGGCTTGACCTCTGACCCTCACATGCTACGAGATTGCACCAATGGTCCAGCTGCCTTCACTGATTACCTTCTATCATCCATTTAAGGAACTTCCTTAATCACCTCCCACCTTCTGCTGGATGACAATTCACTATGGCCCTCCTCCAACCCAGTTCAAGTTCTGATATTGGTTGTGTTTCTTACAGCCTTGGAAAACACCCAAATAGAGTGTTTTTTGAAACAATACCTATGGCATACTTAAGATATATTAAATCTCTCTGGTTGTAATCACTTAAGAAAAAAACCTCTGATTTAAGAAATAAAATAAACTACCAAAATAAAACCCTCACATTTTTGAACATAACAAAAAAAAAGCAGATTCACAGATATAGACAACAAACTAGTGGTTACCAGCGGGAAAAGGGAAAGGGAGAGGGGCAATAGAGGGGCTAGGGGGTTAAGAGGTGCAAACTACTATGTATAAAATAAATAAGCTACAAGGATGTATTGTGCAACACAGGAAATACAGCCAATATTTTATAATAACTATACATGGACTATAGCCTTTAAAAATTGTGAATCACTATATTGTATACCCGTAACATATAATATTGTACATCAACTATACTTCAATAAAAAAGAAAACCTCACATTTTTAACAGAATTTAAATTTTCTGGTTTTTTGGGTGATTTCTTTGTATTTTATTCAAGTTCATGAATAATGGATCACATTTCTTGTAAGATGTCTCATTACATTTGCAGCATACAAATATACAGTTTCTTAAAATGGCCTCCTGTCAAATACATATGATTTCTATTTGTCTGCTGTTAATGTAATTGACTAAACACTAGATTCCACTGATTATGCTTTCCCTTGTAAGCCACTTACTTTATAGGCATAAGCAGCTGTGTTTATGCTTCTGTCATTTGGGTTTCATTATGAAGTTTTCAGCACAGGATTCAAAAGCAATAGTCAGTCTAAGCACCCAGGCACCAACGGGCAGTTCTTTACCAATTAAGGCAGTATGCCATCAACACTTGTGTATGTCACGTAGAAGGATACACAGATGCACATAAAACCACTGCAAGCACAATGATTGTGAATTTGAACAGGAAGAAAAACACTGTTAACTCTTCAGGAAGGAATTGATCAAAAAAGACCTGAATTTAACCAAGACCATAAATGCTTCCTCTCCTGCCCCTCTCTCAACTGAGAAGTATGAAGAGTTTTGTTTTTTAACATAGGTGTGTGGTATAAGTATTCAGAAAGGTGGAGTTAAGAGAGGCAAGCAGGCAGAGGGGAAAGGAGAAAGGCTGTAGAAAGCAGCCACCAAGCAGATGAGGAGAAAATCCATGCAGAGAAATGGCAGGTAAAGGAGCCAAGGGAAGGACACTGAGGAGGACTGAAAAAGGTACAGGAGAAACATTGTGGCAAAGAAGCTCCATAGTCATCAAGGAGGTGTCTGTTAGCCAAACCTCTGTGACACGTGATTACAGTTATTTATTTCGACAACGTCTTGAAGACTAATAGAGGAAGGGCTGGTTTAAAACCTGGTCTGCCTTCCACCATTAGCGTAACCTACGCCAGTTCCACAACCTCTGCAGGATTCAGTTTCCCCATTTGTAAATAATGGGTAGCAGGTGGCCAGGTTTGGGTGCGGATTAAACAAGATAACAAAGTAGTATTGGTTAAGAAGCTAGGCCTTGTGATCAGCTGCATAGTTTAAATCCCAGCTTCTAGCTGGGGGACCTTGAGCAAGTAACTCACCTGTGGGGCTTAGTTCCTTATCTTTAAAACATGGATAAATAAAAATAATGCCTACGTCCATGTGGCTGTTATGAGGATTGACTGGAAAATCACGTGTAAAACATGACGAACAGGTTAGAATAGTGCCTGGCATTTTGTTAGCACTCAATAAACACTGACGCTTAGGAATAAAAGCAGGTGTGAAGAGTATGGTATCGATGAGGATGTCTCCGTCTTGGGAGGGCAGACACCCTTTTGCTTTTTTTTTTTAATACATCTTTATTGGAGGATAATTGCTTCACAATACTGTGTTAGTTTCTGTTGTACAACAAAGTGAATCAGCCATGTGCATACATATATCCCCATATAACAAATGGTGTATGCTAAACCATATATATGCTGCTTTTTTTTTTTTTTTGCGGTACGCGGGCCTCTCACTGTTGTGGCCTCTCCCGCTGCGGAGCACAGGCTCCGGACGCGCAGGCTCAGCGGCCATGACTCACGGGCCCAGCCGCTCCGCGGCATGTGGGATCCTCGCGAATCGGGGCACGAACCTGTGTCCCCCGCATCGGCAGGCGGACTCCCAACCACTGCGCCACCAGAGAAGCCCTATGCTTCTTTTTTTCACTCCTAGTATCTTGCTGGCACATCGCGAGCGTTTACGAACATGTATTATGCTATGAGAAATGATAGAAAGCTTTTCTTTTCTGATGTTTTGCACTCTTATGTTAACAACACTTACCTTTGCCTTGTGTATTGTTGATTAGATGATTATCCAGGCTTTCAACTGTTCTTTTCTTTGGAAAATGCTATTTAATTGCACAAGAAATCTTCTCTTGGTTTAAAAAAAGAATGATGCCTAAAACCCAATTCTAAGTTCCAACTCTAATCCTGGTTCTTCCCCCCAAACAACCATTTTATTGACTTTGGTGAATATCCTTTCATACCTTGTATTTTACACACATGTATGAACTTAATGTGTGTACCTTTCTTATTCAGGATCACACCAGAGGAACAGAACATTCTAATGTCCATGGGGTCAATAGTAATGACCCCTCTTTCATTTCTGATAGTAGTAATTTGGTCTTGTCTTTTTTCTTGGTTACCTGGCTAGAGGTTTATCAATTTGTTTTTTATCTTTTCAAAGAACCACCTTTGATTTAGTTAATTTTCTCTATTAATTTATTTTCAATTTCATTGATTTATGCTCTAATTTTTGTCATCTATTTTTTTCTTCTTGCTTTAGGATTATGTTACTCTTCTTTGTCTAGTTTCTTAAGGTGGAAACTTAGATTACTGATTATAGATCTTTCTTGTCTAATATATGCATTCAATTCTATAAAATTCCCTCTAGGCAGTGCTTTTGCTGCATTTCACAATTTTGACAAGTTCTGTTTTCATTTTTATTCTCCTCAAAGAGTTTTTAAGTTTCTCTTAAGCCTTCTATAACCCAAATTTTATTTAGAAGTCTGTTGTTTAATCTCCAGATATTTGGGGATTTTCTGGCTCTCTTTCTGTAATTGATTCTTAGTTTAATTGCATTGTGGTCTAAGAGCCTACTTGGCATGATTTCTATACTTTCAGATTTGCTGAGGTGTGTTTTATTTGTATTAATCACCAGAATGTAGTCTATCTTGGTGAATGTTCCATGTGAGCTTGAGAAGAACGTGTATGCTGCTGTTGTTGGATGAAGCATTCGATAAATGTCAATTAGATCCAGTTGATTGACATTACTGTTCAGTTTAACGACATCCTTACTGATTTTCTGCCTGTTGGAACTGTCAATTACTGATAGAGGGGTATCGAAGTCTCCAACTATAACAGTAGATTTATCTATTTTTCCTTGCAGTTCTATCAACTTTTGCCTCATGTATTTTGACACTCTGTTGTTAGGCAAGTAGACATTAAGGATTTTTATGTTTTCTTGAAGAATTGATACCTTATCCTTATATAATGCCCTTCTCTATCCCTGATAATTTTCCTTGCTCTGAAGTCTGCTTTGTCCGAGATTAATATAGCTTTCTTTTGATTGCTGTTAACTGTGGTATATCTTATTTCATTCCTTTACTTTAAATTATTGGCATCTTTTTATTTAAAGTGGTTTCTTGTAGACATACAGTTGGATCTTATTTTTGTATCCACTCTGATGGTTTCTGTATTTTAATTGGTTTATTTAGCCCATTCACATTTAAAGTGATTATTGATATTGTTGGATTAATATTGGCCATATTTGTATCTGTTTTCTATTCATTGCCGTTATTGTTGTTGCTGTTATTTGTTGCTGTTGTTCTTCCTCTTCCTCTTTCTCTGCCTCTTCTTTTCATTTACTCTTTTTCTGCCTTCTCTGATTTCTGCTTTTAATTGCATATCAATAGCCTTTCTTAAAATGTTTTTAGTTGTTGTCCTAGAGTTTACAAGATACATTTACAACCAATACAAGTCCACTTTCAAATAACACTGTACAGCTTCATGAATAGTATGGGTACCTTCTAACAGAATATTCCTAATCCCTCCTGTCCCCTGTAACATCGCTGTCATTTACTTCACTTATCCATACGCTACAATCACCAAATACATTGTTGCTATTATTACTTTGAACAAATTTTTATCTGCAGGATTAGTGAAAAAAAGAAAACAATTTTATTTTACCTTCATTTATTCTTTCTCTGACACACATCCTTTCTTTATGAAGATCTAAACTGCTGACCTTTTTCTTCCTTCTCAAGGGTTTCTTTTAACATTTCTGGCAAGTCAAGTCTACTGGCAATAAATACCCTCAATTTTTGTTTGCCTGAGAAGGTGGTAATTTCTCCTTCACTTTTGAAAGATAATTTCACTACATACAGATTTTTAGGCTGGTGGTTTTCAGCCTTACTAGGGTAGCTCTAGAATAGACTTTCTCTAACAGCATAGGCCTTGGTCTTAAGGCCTGGCCTTTGTGGTGCCTCATCTGGATGCCTGTCATTCATCAACATTCTTTCTGGGCTGGAACTCCAATGTCTCCCAGACTCTTTGTTTCAATCTCTACCTCACAGCAAATGCTCTCTGGTGAGCCTGTGTCATCTTACCCAGAACTTCTGTGCCCTCCCTGACTCTGCTCCCTCTTCAATTCCTACCCCGCACATTCCGGTGACTATATCTACCCCAATTCTTATTCTTCTAACTGGGACTTCCATGCTCTGCTCAGACTTTAGCTCACTGAGCCACAATTAAGTGTCTCCAGGCAGAGAGCTGGAATGATTATGGGATATTACCTGATGAGTTTTCTTTTCAAGGATCACAATCTTGTGCTGTCCCTTGTCCAATACCTGAAAACAATGGCCTCATATATTTTACACAGTTATATGGTTTTTATTTATTTATTTATTTTTTATTTTTTGTGGTACGCGGGCCTCTCACTGTTGTGGCCTCTCCCGTTGCAGAGCACAGGCTCCGGACGCGCAGGCCCAGCGGCCATGGCTCACGGGCCCACCCGCTCCGCGGCATGTGGGATCTTCCCGGACCGGGGCATGAACTCGCGTCCCCTGCATCGGCAGGCGGACTCTCAACCACTGCGCCACCAGGGAAGCCCTATATGGTTTTTTTTAATAACATAAACATTAATCTAGTGCCAATTACTCTGTAATAGTCAGAAGCAGAAATGCTTCTTATTCGTTACTGTCTTCCCTTTATCTGGCACAGTTCTTGGCATATAGAGGCAATCAGGAAGAAGTTGACACATGAAATGATATGTAAATCAATGA
Source organism: Phocoena phocoena (assembly GCF_963924675.1). Taxonomy (NCBI): domain Eukaryota; kingdom Metazoa; phylum Chordata; class Mammalia; order Artiodactyla; family Phocoenidae; genus Phocoena; species Phocoena phocoena. The sequence goes on along the minus strand of NC_089227.1, from coordinate 69,592,662 downwards.
ATTCAGGGAAGGGAGAAAATAGAGGAAAGGGAGAAAGAATGAATTTGAGAGAGTTTGGGAGGAGTGACGATATCAGTGTACTCAAGCAAATGAAACTTTTTAGTATGGAATCTGACTCAAACTCAGAACATTTAGGAGTTAGGCTTAATATCTTTGGGGGGAAAACTTACTCAGTAATGGCTCAGGTATTCTCCATTTGTCAATATATTACTTATTGAAAAGCCTGAGCCAAGATTTCTGGTTTGAAATACACCTTACATATCATATACTTAATAAACTAGTTCCAAGATAAATCAAGGCATATATGTATTTTATAATATTCTGATTTATAGTAATTGTTAGATTTCAACGTTCTACTCATGCGTATTTTTGAATGTTGACAACTGACAGGATAGTGCCAGATTTTGAAATCTTTTTTTTTTTTTTTTTGCGGTACGCAGGCCTCTCACTGTTGTGGCCTCTCCCATTGCGGAGCACAGGCTCCGGACACGCAGGCTCAGCGGCCATGGCTCACAGGCCCAGCCGCTCCGTGGCATGTGGGATCTTCCAGAACTGGGGCACGAACCCGTGTCCCCTGCATCGGCAGGCGGACTCTCAACCACTGCCCCACCAGGGAAGCCCTTGAAATCTTTTAAGTTTTGAGGAAATCGATCTGTCTTTAAGGATTTTTAAAACTTTGCTCCCTACTTCAGACATATTTTTCTGGGGATTATAATCAATCAATTAATTATGTCATTAAGATACATTATTATTACTATGTGATGAAGTAATCAATTTGCTTTTTAGAGATAAATTTTAGAAGAATAATTTAACCAGTGTTTTATTTCTGTTCATCCTTTTATTTTTTTTAAAGCATATTTAGATGAGCTTATATAAAAATAAGACAATTTTTTTTTCTAAACCATTTTCTTCAAGCTATTTATTTCTATAACATCAGGTAGTTATCTGTTTTCAAGGTAAAATTTCTAGACGCTGCAGTTAATTTAAATAAAAGCCATTTCATTCTTTTTGGGTCTAATTTTATTTCTCAATTAATAAGCTCTGATTTATCTCTTACATTGAAAATACTGTCTTGCTAATATTTTCTGAAAATGAAATGAACATATATCACAGAAAAATTTTAAATATGATATTATTATAGAAAAGGCAGAAGATCTTTTCTTAAATGTAAGCATAATCCAGTGAACTATTTAAGGGTGATAAAAATATTTTATAATGAAGAAAATAAGATAAAGAAAACAAGAAAGAAAGAGATTTGCAGATAAGGAATTAGGATTGAAGGGTAAGCACCTGACCTGACTTTAAAAGTCTCCAGCTACTCGCCTATTATAAAACCTTGTGGCCCAGGTAGTGGGAGAATTTAAGTCAAAAAAATTTTTTGTCTTGAATAATATTTTATTTTTCAAGTAAAGATTGAAGGAGACAGGGAAAGTTATCTTTGGGTAGTCCTGAAGGAAACAACAAAAATTATTCATTTATAGAAACTGGACTTCAGGGAAAAATTATGTGAAGAAGAATAGCCTGAAGAAGAGACAGTTGAATAGGAAGGTCCAACATCCTTCAAAGGTATGTACCTGTGTTAGAAAAGATCCTAAGTGCACCGAGATAGAGGAAACAGATGAGAAAGTCCTGATCTAGAAACCAGATGTTCCCTAAACCACATAGCACAGGTAAACCTACTGATATTGACACTGTCTTTCTTGGTAATATTTCAAAAGTACAATAAAAAAGATGATCGCTTAAAGGAGCTGAAATAGTGCGTAGACTGAGACCAAACAAAGAAAAACTAAGATAGAAGCTCAGTTCATGTGTCAGACACATTTAAATCATTCCAGCTTAATTTTTGTAACCAAAATTACCAAATATCAGTATCATAAAGTACAATATTGCTAATATCATGGTTGCTGTAATATAAATTGCCAAGTAGAAGTATCAGCTGAACTTGACTGTTTTCCAAGGAAGATATTGTTGCAGAAAAAGCACATGAATGGCTCTCTTTTGGCACACTACATACATGGTGGCCTCTAATTTCTCCTCTTCCTGCTTCTCATTCTTTTCTCCTTTGCTTAGTATCACTCTTCTGAGTCTCCAAAAGGAAAAAATTTGAAAGAGAAAGACATTTATTCTTATTGCTGTATAAAAGTCTGTTGCAGCTTGTAGTCTATTTTAAAACATAATTCAATCAAAATATTACATCTTTTTTATCTGGGTGGAGAACTTATAGTGATTTCTATTCTTTATTCTTCCTTGGGTTTTTCCAAGTTTTCTACAATGATCATACACTACCTCTACAATCATAAACAAATAAATTTAAAGGAACTTACGGATTTATTTCTCTCATTCCAGTTAGGCACTTTATGATTCTATTGTCTCTTTGATACTCTGATCACACCTCTTTTAAAAATCTGGAATTAGTTACAAAAATTATTTAGGGAATTCTAAATAAATTGTTTGGCTTAAAGACATTATAATTGAGCACATTTGGTAAATTGAGGGTCAAACACAGAAATCTCTCCCAGGTTTAGGGGGAGGGGAGGACAATGAGGGGAAAGTTTTATACTACAGAGTGATACTTGTAAAGATCTTCCCAAAATTTAAGAATTCTAAAAATAAAATGGATAGTGAAATAGAGAGAAAACCATTTAGAAAAATTCTGAGTACAGCTGAAATGAACTAAGGCTAATCAGTAGTTTTGTAATTGCAAGATGGAATGCCTTATGCCCTGAGAAAACCATAATTCAAAAAGAGTCATGTACCATAATGTTCATTGCAGCTCTATTTACAATAGCCAGGACATGGAAGCAACCTAAGTGTCCATCGACAGATGAATGGATAAAGAAGATGTGGCACATATATACAATGGAATATTACCCAGCCATAAAAAGAAACGAAATTGAGTTATTTGTAGTGAGGTGGATAGACCTAGAATCTGTCATACAGAGTGAAGTAAGTCAGAAAGAGAAAAACAAATACTGTATGTTAATACATATATATAGAATCTAAAAAAAAAAAAAAGGTCATGAAGAACCTAGGGGCAAGACGGGAATAAAGACGCAGACCTACTAGAGAATGGACTTGAGGACAGGGGGAGGGGAAGGGTAAGCTGGGACAAAGCAAGAGAGTGGTAGTGTATATATGGACATATATAGACTACCAAATGTAAAATAGATAGCTAGTAGGAAGTAGTTGCATAGTACAGGGAGATCAGCCTGGTGCTTTGTGACCAGCTAGAAGGGTGGGATAGGGAGGGTAGGAGGGAGCGAAACACAAGAGGGAAGAGATATGGGGATATATGTATATGTATAACTGATTCACTTTGTTATAAAGCAGAAACTAACACACCATTGTAAAGCAATTATACTCCAATAAAAATGTTAAAAATTAATTAATTAAAAATTAAAAAAAAGACGGAATGTCTGATGAGATTATAAGAGTTTCCATAAGGTGTTAGCCTCCAAGAAATTAAGAAAATCAGTTATATTCTGATACATTAATACAAGGTGGAGGAAAAAGCTAAGTTGAAATGATTTTAAAGTTTTCAGGTTTTATTGTTACTACTATAAAGAACAAAGCAATAAGATTATATCTGTATCGAGAGAGATCATAGTTCTTGGTATACATACCACATATAGTGGATTGTTTCCATGTTCATTCTGTTTTCAATCAGAATATTTTTTATTATTTTTTTACCTGAGAAAATAGTGGATAATTTTGTCATTGGTGAGTCATGAAAGCCTTATTATTAGATACAGAAGATGGTCCTGGAGTTCTTTGTGTTGTCTTTGAAAACTTGCATCATTATAAATTTTCTATATCATATCATTTTTATACTTCAGTATTTGTTAGCAGTGTTCAATTTCAAACTGTGAATTTTTTTCTTTAGTAATGATTATTCAGTATGTGTTTTGTTGAAATGCTAAACAACCAATCAGACATAAATTTGTTTTCTAAGAAATAATTTCCATAATGTTTTAACACACCACTATAAGCAGAATCTTTTAACAAATTGGGTAGCAAATGTAAATGCAAATACACAAACACTTATTGTTAATGATTTTACTGCTACATTTCAGATTAGCCCTGCTTATTAATTCAGTAAGATAGCGAGCTCCCCCTTTCAACAAAAATACTTTACTTACATCACTGAACTATCACTAAATACAGAAATGTCTATATTATAAAATAACTTATATTCAGACCAGTAATTTCTAACCAAGGAGATTTTTTACAGCTCTCATTAACTATAAGGTGTACGTGCACTAATTTACTAATATTTGATCTAATAATGACATACACAGAGATAGAATTGCTGTTACTGTCTCACTAGACACTTGACTCACCAATGCCTAGAAAGCTGTGCAAATACAGACTTCTTCAACTCAGCTATCAGACCTAGAGAGATTTAAGAATGTTTAAAGGAAATGCAGGATTAATACACTGAAATTTTCAGTGGTTAAGAGCTCCTGTTTCACCTACATTTTGTATTAAATAGGCTTCGATTGGAGATTTGAATATGAATATGTTATCTAAATTCCAGACAAATGACATTTGGGATTAAGAAATATGGGAGTCTTTAGGGCTTTCACAAATATTCCTGTTTTCTCTACTTCTGGGTAAAAGGCAATAATGCACTTCCTTGTCCCCTTGAACCTCAGGTGTGGTCAAATGACTTGCTGTGGCCAATCAAATGAGAATGGAAGTGATCAAGGTCATTTGTTGATATTATGGTCTTCATCTATCTTATTACTTTCTCTTATTGGGCAGGAAAAGGAATGCCATTTATTGGGTCCTCTTAAACACTGCAGTAAGAACAGCTTAGTGTCTTAATTTTTCTCCATTTTCTTTAATAATGAAAAAATTTAAGGCTTTAAATTTTCCTCTGAGTTTTCACTGGGTCTCTAGTTATGAAGTGTAATGAAATGTTCTTCTTTTCAGTGCTTTCTAAAAGTTCATAAATTTTCTTTTGATTTCCTTTTTGATATAAATAAGGTTTATAAGAATAGATTACTTTAGGGCTTCCCTGGTGGTGCAGTGCTTAAGAATCCACCTGTCAATGTAGGGGACACGGGTTTGAGCCCTGGTCTGGGAAGATCCCATATGCTGTGGAGCAACAAAGCCCGTGAGCCACAACTACTGAAGCCTGCGCACCTAGAGCCTGTGCTCCACTCACCACAATGAGAAGCCCACGCACCACAATGAAGAGTAGCCCCCACTCACCGCAACTAGAGAAAAGCCCATGCACAGCAACAAAGATCCAAGGCAGCCAAAAATAAATAAATAAAATAAAATAGATTAAAAAAGAAAAAGATAGATTATTTCCAAGAATTATGATATTTTCAGTCACTCTTTTTAACATACTTTTAGTTTTATTGGATTATGACAAAAGAGTGTGACCTGTAAATATCTACTTCAAATTTACTAAGGTTTTCTTTTTAGTTGATAACACAATCAATTTTTATAAATATTTCAGAAATACACGATAAAAAGCTTATTTTCTAGTAAAGGGCTAGAAAATATGTATACACACACACACACACACACACATTATCCATCACATTGTTTTTAAATTATGTGATTCAGTTCTCTAAGTTGTGCTCATTTTGTCCAATCATGTATTAAAGTTTTCCACTATAACTTTATTTTTTAAAAAGCTCTCTTTGTATATCTGCCAGTTTTTGCTTATATATTTATCTGTTATATTGTTTGATTCATACAGAATTATGACTGTGTATTTTCTGTAGACTGTATCTTTTTCATTGTGAAATTACCTCCATATCTTTAGTTATTTTACTGTAAATTCTACATTATCTCATATTAACATTGTCATGTCTACATTTTTTTAAATGTATCTATCTTTTTCTAGTGCCATATTTTCAACATTTCTTTAGTATTTTAAGTGTGTTTCTTATAGAGAGTTCACAACTAGGTTTACTTTTTAACTCAACTGGATATACTCTGCCCTTCAATAGGAGTTAGTTCATTCATATTTAGTGTAATGACATTAATTTTACTCTTCCATCATGTATGTTACCTATTACTTTTTTTACATTGTTGTTTTATATTTCTTTTTTCTTATTTTTTATTGGATTGATCAGGTTGTACTTCATTCAATTTTTCCCTTTATTAATTTGAATGTTAAAGTTTTTAAAAATTCTTTTAATATTATTTTCCCCTTCTCTGGTCTCATAAAAGGTATATATTTCTCTACTACCATTTTTTTTTTTTTTTTTTTTTTTTGTGGTACGCAGGCCTCTCACTGTTGTGGCCTCTCCCGTTGTGGAGCACTGGCTCCGGACGTGCAGGCTCAGCGGCCATGGCTCACAGGCCCAGCTGCCCCGCGGCATGTGGGATCTTCCATCGGCAGACGGACTCTCAACACTGCGCCACCAGGGAAGCCCCCTGTGAGGTAGTTTTTTAAGTTCAACATTTGGACACATACTAACTCCTCACTTCTTTGTCCTTCAGGTTGGTATTAATTACAAGGTTAGGAGTAGAGAACAGGGTTAGCAGAAAAAAGGACTATTTACTGTTCTTCACGTCCCTAACCTTACCCTCACTTTCCTCGTCTCTTGGGAGGTGAAGACTACTCCATGTGGGCTCCCTCAGCTTCCCTTGCTCTCCACTCCAAGCTCTTTGTTCCTTCATCCATCCTGTGTCACTTCCCTCCTCACTCAGAGGGTACAGGCCCTTCTATCTTCCCAAGGCCAATTCCTCTACATGTGTCTTTGCTTCCGTGGTCAATCAAAACCTCCAAGACCTTTCTCCTTCAGTGACTTTTTCCTATCTCCCCTGTCTCTCCCTCTCCAGGGAGAGGCCATAAGTCTCTCCTTCTCCACAGGTTATTTCTCCTGAGTTCACCAGAGTTCCAGTATTCTAAAAGCAAAACAAAACACAATTCCCTCTAATTGTGTGCTATCTCTCCTCTTTACTGCCAAAGATCTCAGAATAACTGTACACTTGAATTCATTGGTCAGTCGTCTTCCTTAGTCCTGGTTCAGAGATGGGCACTACTGACAACAACTCCTGAAGCACTTCCCTCCCTTGGTTTGTTCTGGCCCTGCCTGTCCTCGCTTTCCCCACAGCCCAGCTCTTGACCCAGTCCTCTTCCTGCCCTGTGTCCTCTCAGGAGGTGATCTCATCTGCTCCTATGGCTGCAATATAAACCTCAGTTCAAATATTTACCAGAGCAATATGATTTGCCTTGACCTAAGCTCCTGACCCACACTGTCAACTGTTTCCAGAGCAGTTCCATCTGGATGGTCAACAGGCACCTCCAACACAACATGAGCAACACCAAATCGGTCATTTTACCCTAATACCCCCCTCATTTTTATTTTTAACAAGTAAACTGCAATTAAAAAAAAAAGCCAAGAGAGAAATGTAAGGGAAACCTATAGATTAAGAGACTTAAGAGACATATCAACTGTGTGGATCATATGTTGAACCTGATTCAAAAAAGCTGGAAAAAGATATGGTACAATCAGGGAAATTTGTAATATCATGAACTTACTGCTAAAGTTTTTGTTTGATAATGGTATTGAAGTTATGTTTTAGAACAGTCCTTATCTTTTTGAGATGCACACTAAAATATTTATGGATGAAATTATGTGATGTGTGAGATTTTTCTTTGAAATCCTCTATCAGGAAAGGGACTGGGGGTTATAGATGAAATAAGATAAAACATGAGTTGAAGCCGGTGATGGTTACACAAGGGGTCATGCACATACTTATCTTTACTTTGGTATTTGTTTAAAATTCCTCATCACAAAAAGGTTTTAAAAAATTAAAGATTAAAAATGAAATTAAGTTTTAAAAATCTACACCTCCTTCTCATGTCTCTAATTTTGCTGACAAACTCTTCTTCCTTCATCTTTGTCATTTTGCTATCCTTCACCTCCCCACGACCTCAAACATATAGGAAATGTACTGAGCCCTGCTTGTTTTTCCTCCAAAGCATACTTGGTTTTCTTCCTCCTCTCTCTTTTTTTTTAATCACCTGGGTGGACAGGTTCTCTTTTTTCTTTCATTTGTAATAACTTCCTCTCTCCCCAACTCTGATTTTCCTAAGAGCAGAGTTTATTCTACCAAGAATAAATATTATTTAACCAGAATAAAATAATATTCTAATTCCACTTGTATTCCCAGACCATTCCCTAGAACAGACTTATTCTGAGAAAACAGAAGAATCTCCGAGAGGGTTTCCTATCCAGAATGAAGCACAAAAGGATTTCTGACCTTGTAATTGGTGGGAATGAGATTGGGAAGGAAGGTCAGGACTTGATTTTCCATTTGCATTCCAAACTTGAGTTACACTTTTCTAATAATTGTTCAATAGGCAGAGATAGCTGAGTGTACTAGTTAAGAACCAGACAGCCTCCCAGCTCCAGGGGTTCGGTCCCCTACTAAGTAAAGTAAGAAAATAATTGTGCTTATGCCATAGGATCATTATGAGGATTAAATGAGATAATGTGTATAAAATGCTTAAAATAGACCCTGGCACATAGTAAGTGCTATATAAAGTTGGTAAACTACAACTCCTTTGGTGAGTTAGCAAATCCTTCTGTTTTGTTTTTTAATTAATTTTTATTGGAGTATAATTGCTTTACAATGGTGTGTTAGTTTCTGCTGTATAGCAAAGTGAATCAGTCACATGTATACATATGTCCACTATTTTTTCGATTTTCTTCCCATTTAGGTCACCACACAGCATGGAGTAACGTTCCTTGTACTGTACAGTAGGTTCTCATTAGTTATCTATTTTATACACAGTAGTGTATGTATGTCAGTCCCAATCTCCCAATCCATCCCACCCCTCCCCCCAGCAAATCCTTCTGTTAATAGAAACTGCCATACCTCATAGAGTTTCCAGATTATATTCTCTAATTTTAATGAAACTAACCTTCACAAAATGAATAAACATCTTTAAAAGATGTCTGCAAAGGAAATGAGGAATAAAGACAGACTTAATAATGTAAGTACAGGCAAACAGTAAGAAAATGGCAGACCTGATTCTTCTATTCCTAATATAAGCCCTTCGTAGCCACATTGCAATGCAGAAACAACAATGATGAAATTAGATCTGACAGGAAGTCAGCCAAAGAAGAAGAAGAAGAAGAAGAAGAAAGAAGTAACCAAGAATACTATTTGAAATATGAGTATATACATCCACAATTGTTAGGCATGAGCCCCTAGGTTCTGAAACACACAGAGCTCCTGTTTTGTGAGTCAACAAATGAAAGATGCATCAGAAAAGATATAGTCTCCACAGTAACTTCTTAGGTTGAAAAAATGTTTTGTGGGAAAACTGTGTTAGTTGGAGCTGCAACTTTAACTGGAACAATTTTCAAAAGATTATTCAAGGTCAATATTACAGGAAAAGTATTAAAGTCAGGAGTGAACAAAATGCTAAAACACATAGCAATGTAATTAATTATATAAAGACAGGACACTGAAATATAGTATATCCCTAATATTTTATAAAAAGATGAGCAGCTAACAGTGAATTTTAAATTTCAAGCAGATGTTGACTGGCTATCTCATACTTAAGAGAACTACTGGATTTAAAGACGGTGGATATTTCTCTTTTCCAGAGACGAATGTGATGACTGGTGGCACTTTGATAGTATGCTATCCATCAAATGTTTTCAAACACATGAACACACCTAATCCATCCTTTAGAAGTTAAAAAGAGAGAGAATACACCAGATTTTTGAAGGAAAGTCTTTCAAAATAAATTGTACTACAGAAACAGTACTATGAAAACACATATTTGAAAATGTTCCCATTGCTATGCAATGTTTGGGGCAAAAACAATGTAATTTATCACTCTGGTACATTTTTATGTCTGAACACTTTAAAAACTTGGAAACAATTTTATTATTTGTTTTAAAATCTTTCAAATGAAGACTTTCATTGGGCTTGAACCCCTTTTCAAAAAAATATTAAACTGCAAAACCATCCAACTGAGTTTGCAAAAACAAGTGATAGGCATGATGGGAGATGGAAATTTACTAGTCATGTTTCAACAAGTCTTTGCTTCATTGCTGAATAGGACTAAGAGTGATTTAGTAAGTACATCCAGCCATGTACTTCATCCATTCAGATCTAGAGTTCTTTGTTAGGTATTTTCCCAGCTAAGGCACCATTAAAACCAAGCATCAAAATAAACCGTATCAGAACTAGGACTTTAAAAACAAAGAAGCATTTCAATCACACTACTCTCACTAAAAATATTAGCATAATTTAATCACTTATAATAACCTATTTTTTAAAAGAGCAATATGATACTTTGTACCACAAATACAAAGTACCTTTTAAAAAGTTTATTTGAAATAATTTTATCATTCAAAAATTTATATAGTAAATTATAAATATTTATAATATGCATAATGTATTAGTAAAGCATGTGTGTATGTATATACATGTACATATACACATGTGTGTATGTGTTAGTGTGTGTGATTTCCAATTAATTAAAATCAAATTCTACTTCCAGCAAGATATTGTAAGGAATTCCACAAACCCATTTCCATTTTACCAGTGAAATTGGTGAAAATTATTTTAAAAAAACAACCCACCATTTAAAGTCATGGGAAATGGTCTGAAGGATATACAGCAAATAAAGAGTTCAAAATCTACTAAAACTTAGTAATAACAGAGGCTGTGGTATTTGAACCAGTATATACTTCCTTGCTATTCCCTCCCAGCTCAGTGAGACAAAACTCCTCTCCAGACTGGTTCAGACAATTACACAGGGCTCCATCTCCCCACAGGTCCCAGCTAGAGAGCTGTCATCCAAGAGAAGTACAATGTCAACATTTCTCATCCTGCTCCCAACTACCTGGTGCTGAGGTTAAGTTCTGGGTGAATGTAGCTGAGAATTGGGGGCTGTCTTCTATCCATCACCCGCTGGTGTGATGCAGGCTCTACCTTGGGTACGGAATACTAAGAATGCTGGGGCCTTTGCCATGACTCATTTGTAGTCTGTAAATCAGAGGTTCCAAGCCAGGAGAGGCAAGCTGAGAAGACCTGAAGCTACTGGTCACCCCCTCCACCAAGTGCTCAGCTCCTGGAATGAATGTATCACTCAGAGAGAAAAGCAACCTTATCCCCACTCTGAGACTTTGCTCAGAGTAAGAAGCAGGCCATAAAATAGACAGCTCCAAATCTTGTCCTAAACTAACTGACTCCATTTGTAACAGACTGTAGAGAAGTTAAAGTCTAAGCATCCTCTCAAAAGCAGTGAAGGTTTGGTGAAAGAAAACTGGGAAGAAATTGATAGATTCATTGGAGATAAAAGCTAAACTGTACATCAACTAGTTTATCAGAGAGAGCAGACAGCTGGGAAGAGACATCTGGGAGGAGCCCTCCTGAGCCCAGTAAAAATCTCAAGCACCCACATCTGGAGCACCCCTTCAAAGAAGCCTGAATTTGATTGGATCAGAGGACGGTACAATCTATGCCCAGGGCATGTTGAAAACAATAGAGCAGTCAGCCAGCAACTAGTACTGAAAATTAACAGATAGGTGTAGTCAGGAAGAAGACAAACTAAGAAAACCCTGGCAAAACCCAGGGTGATTGTGGCCTACCCAAGCCTGCGTCCCTAACCCCCTACCTCCCATCCCCCCTGAAGCAACATCAGAGACTTCATATGGCAGGGAGGAAATAGATTTCACTAAAAAAATGCAGCCAGCGACTCAACAAAGAAACAGCAATAACAAACCCTGGTATGGGATGAGAGAGACCAGCACCCAGAGTGGCTACAATATATTTTCTAAAATGTCCAGTTTCTAACAACAACAAAATATTATGAGACACAGAAAGGAATAGGAAAGTATGATCAATATCTTAAAAATGCATACAACAGTAACTACCTGGGAAAACAACCAGATCACTGGAATTAACAAAGACTTCAAAGTAGTCATTATAAATATGTTCAAAAACTAAAGGAAATCATGATTAAAGAAGTTAAAAAAGGTATGATAATGTTGCATCAAATATAAAATATCAATAAATTAAAAATTATTTTTTTAAATGAAGATTCTGGAGTTAAAAAATGAAATGAAAAATTTACTACATACAAGAAAAGAAAACTGCAGACCAATATCTCTCATGAGTGTAGACAAAATTCTTCAACAAAATATTAGCAAATCCAAAAAGGTTTAAAAAGAATGTAAACCAAAAGGACCAAGTGGGATTTATCCCAGGTATGCAAGGCTGATTCAACATTTGAAAATCAATTAATGTAATCCATCACATCAACAGACTAAAAAAAAAAAAAAAAATCACATGATCAAATTGATAGATGCAGAAAAAGCATTTGACAAAATCCAACACCCATTCATGATTTTTTAAAAAAGCAAAACAAAACAAACAAAAAAACACCTCTAGGTAAACCAGGAATAGAGGAGAACTTTCTCAACTTGATAAAAACCTACAACTAAAATCACACTTAAGGGTGAGAAATTACAACATTTCACACTAAGATTGGGTACAAGGCAAAGATATCTCCTTTTATCACACCTTTTTATCATCACACTGGTAGTCCTTGCTAATTCAATAAGGCAAAAAAGGAAATAAAGTGTATAAGATTTGGAAGGAAGACATAACTGTCTGTTCATAGATGACATGATTGTCTATGTAGAAAATCCTGAAGAATTGCCATAAAAAGCTCCTAGAATCAATAAGGAATTATTGCAAGGTTACAGGATACAAGGTTATTACACAAAAGTCAATGCCTTTCATATACATCAATGAAGAAATTGAATTTGAAATTAAAAACACAGTATGATTTACATTAGCACCCCTAAAAATGAAGTCCTTAGTATGAATCTAACAAGATATATTCAAGAGCTATATGAGAAAAACTGCAAAACTGTGATGAATGAAATCAAATAAAACTAAATAAATGGAGAGATAAATGTTCATGGATAGGGAGACTCAAAATTGTCAAGTTGTCACTTCTTCAGAACTTGATCTATATATTCCATGCAATCCCAGTCAAATTCACAGCAAGTTATTTTGTGAATATTGACAAACTCATTTTAAAATTTACGTGGAGGGGCAAAAGACCCAGAAGAGCCAACTTCTGAAGGAGAAGAGCAAAGTTGGAGTACTAATGCTATCCAACTTCAAGAATGCTATGAAACTGCCTTGATTTTCATCCTCTTCAACTGAGTGAATTTTATATTCACTGTAATCTTGAAAACTAGACAGTGGAGGAAGAAAAGATCATCTCATCATTCCCAGGGGGCCCTGATTAGAAACTTTCTTCCTTTTCTCAAGTTCTTCCTTTTCTCTCTCTCTCTCTTTCTTTCTTTGATTTATTATCATTTGTAACCTTACACTTCCAATCACTGTGTTACTTTCTAATACATAGGTTGTAGCTAAGGAACATAAAACTGGTTAAAAAAAAAGTGAAAAAATCAACCTACCAAATCATAAATTTACTTGTTTATAAATTAGTTTCACTGGATTTTCAAAACTGAACTGACACTATAAACATCATCACCCATATGCACAGCTGGAACCCAAACTTGTCTTTTTTTTTTTTTTTCCTGCAGAGACTTCTGGTAGCTTTGCTTCTGGTTGGAAATACACATTCCCTTCTTCATTTAGTCATCATTGGTTTTAATAGCTTGAAAATCAACATTTATCTAATTAACATTTATCCCCAACTTTAAGCATACGTACCTAGATCTGAATACATTCTGCTAGAAGATGAAGTATGTCTTTCTGATAATTTTACCACTGTGATAGTGAAAGGGACGTCCAGAGACCACTAGAATCTAGAAGAAAGACAATTTTAGTAAGCCAAACGTAACTGTTTTCTTTACTTGCCTCAATTTTCTTTACTGTTTTGGCTATTTTACATGTAATATGAACTCTGTACATTTTTAACACAAAAAGATTAAATGCTACTCACAATAGGAAAAAAGAAAAACATTAAAACTGGAAGAAATTGTTATCTTCTCCAAACAGATAGGTGTAGTCAGGAAGAAGACAAACTAAGAAAACCCAAACTAAGAAAACTAAGAAAACCTTACAGCAATAAGAAGGCAAATCCCATTGATATACATGGGAGTGGGGGGTCATTCAGGTTATGATTCATGTTATATTTGTTTCCAATACATTCACATTTATTTGGCACGAGCATACCTATGGCTCTTTTCTGTGGCTTTACTGAAGTGTATTCGCTTTTCTGGTATCATTATCCTTTTCTATCTTAAAAAAATTTTTTTTCTCTAGCCCTTTTGGACAAATTTAGAACAGAATGTGTTCTAACTATGGTGAGTCAGGAATGTAATCAGTGTAAAATGGGTTATCAAAATAATTTTTTTAATGCTACAATAATCTCTTCAGTGTATTGTGATATCTTTACGAAAATGGTTAATGAGACTTTACAGTTAAATGACCCATGGTGGGGAAAAATGCAACAACAACAACAAAAATTTGATAGTATATGAATTAGACTCAAGCTTTTCTGGGCTTCCAAAAAACTAATGGGAACTCCTGAATTATGAATTTCTTCCCCAGGCAAGTCAAGCTATAACTTTAGGAATTTCTGTAAGAAAATTACAACCTTGCATTATTTTCAGTCTGAAGTCAAAATATTCTTCTGAATTTTGGCTTAAAAACTTAAATAATTTTCCTAAAGTCACCAGACACCAGATACCAATCTCAGGGATGTTGCTCAAATTTAATGTAGACACATTTTAAGTTCTCCAAGAGTGGCAAAGATGCAAATAGGCATACAGTTAATTGAAACAGAGTCTCCAACTGTTCTAGAGATTTGGGAAAAAAGAAAAAGAAAACAGTCTATGAGATGTGGCCATCAAATATACAAATGTTAGGTATTCAGGCCCTACGTGTGTTCTCTCTCAACCCATGTGTTTGAGTCATTTATAGTTGCTTGCTCTGACACGCAGTTCATAGTTCTAATAGTGACTCAAGGGAAATAAAACCATTTGATGATGGTCTAAAATCATTATTATGAGTTCTCATACTTTTTTTAAAGCAGGAAAACTTTATTTTCAAACAAAATTATACATGGAATTCCCAGGGTAGAGTGTTGATTTTTAAAAATAAGAGCTTAGAGTATAGATTTTTTTAAAAAATAAGAGCTTACTTCATAAAACACAAGCAAGCAAGATAGATTCTCTAAATTAGGGGTTACCCACCAAGGCCTCAGGGCCAAATCTGGTTTATCACCTGTTTTTAATACAGCCCACAGGATAAGAATGGTTTTTACATTTTAAAGCTGTTGAAAAGTATCAAAAGAAGAAGAATATTGCATGACACATGAAAAGTATACGAGATTCAGATTTCAGTGTCCATAAATAAAGTTTTATTGAAACACAGCCATGGTTATTTGTTTACCTATTGTGTATGGCTGCTTTCACATTACAACACAGACTTGAGTACTTGTGACAAAGACATTATCATCCACAAGACAAAGATCTTTACCATCTGGCCCTTATAGAAAAAGTTTGCCAACCTCTGCTGTAAATGAGAACATTGTAGCTCACTTCCTAAAAACAGGTTTTGCAGCAATTTACTTGCCTCTTACATGTGAGTACGTTACCTACTCTGCCCATTGTAAATACCCCTGGGAGCTGTTCATCACTACTTGAGGGCCAGTTCTGTCATTGGTAAATTGGGTAGGTGACTGCCCAGCTCTGTGCTTCACCCTGTGAAGAATCTCAAGGAAGTTAAGTTGTCACTTCTGCCCTCGAGGAGCTTAAAATCTAGCTCAGAAGAAGACAATATTCTGTTCTGCATTGAATCAAAGGAGAAACAGGTCATTTCTGTGATTTCTATGAGGAAACCCTCATACTAGGCCTGTGTGTAAAGAGCAAGTCAAAGTGAAGTTTGGGGAAAATGAGGAGGGAGTTTCCATCACCGCAAAGAAAAGAATTTCAAATTGAATATCGGACCTCCCTGTTCGTAAAACATTCCACCTGTTGCTTAGGCCGCCCCTTTGCTCTCCTCTGCTCTTTCCATTCTTAGTTCTGCCCATCTCTAATGCAGAGGCATCAGGTATTCCTTTTCTGCCTTACCTGCTGCTGACCCATGCCCACAAGGTCCCATCTTTCACTCCAAGCAACTTATCAAAGTATACTTTTTATGTTTCCTAAACAAAGATGATTCTCTTCCTAAGAGAAACTCTGATACCACCTGTTAAGATAATACTACTTAAAAAAAAGGCATTTCAACTGAGCAGGGGAAGGAGGAAGGAAAGCATTCTTGGTGAGAGAAAATTTGGAGACAGGTACGGGGTGGTAGGAAACAAGCTAACAAGAGTGGAGTTTGAATAATAGAGGTTAGATGGAAATAAGAGACAAGCAAGCAAGATATGGCCAAAGGGCTTGGCAAAGGTAAAACTTAGCAAACGAATGGAGAATCATTGTAAGTTTTTGAGCATATGAGTAGCATAATGAAATTCGCACTTACTGAATGTGGGTATCGAGGCTAGATTCAGGGGGACACACTTAAGGCCAAGTGGTCAGATAGCAGGATGTTGTAATAGCCCAGGTGGAATATGGTAAGAGTCTGGACTTCAGTAGGAGCAATGGGCATGGCGGGGGGGGGGAAGTGGCTATAAAGATTTTCTAGAGAAAAAACTGATATGACATAGCTTTAGGGAATGAGGGAGGTGGGGGAGAGAGGAGTATAAGATTTGACCCTGGATGACCTGAAGAATCGTGAAGACATTATCAAATATATTATTACCTTAAAAATAAATGTATAATTTATATCTTTCCTACTTTCATAAAAAGAAACCAGCCTTCTTAAAGAAAAGGCACGTACATAGGGAAATAAAATTAAGACAGACTCTAAATTAACAGAAAAAAAGCAAACAGGATGATGTAATCTTCTGCCTGAGTACTAAATTTAGCTCTGAACTTCCTTGCAGCTGAGGCAGGTGGCTTCACAGCTGTAACTATCTATACTATTTTCTCCAGAGACCATCACTTGCCTGGCAGTAAATTCTGGAAAAAAATCACAGTGATCTTTACTGAGTAATGTAATAGATACACTCTCAGTAGTGGTTCCTTAAAAAGATGCAAAAAAAAGCTCTTCATGTGGCCAAAGCATTGATCACCACTTAAGAAAATCTGTGGGCATGGTGTTATCATAGTTCTATGAAGGCTTTTCTAAATGAAATGAGGCTGGTATGGATCAAGTAGGATGATAAATGAGCCTGTTCAGGACTAGGGTGTGGAGCTGGACTAAGGTGGAGTTGCAAGCCGTAGCGTACCCCTCCTTGCACCAGAGATACCCAACCCACGTTCTAGAGAAAAAGGGAGATGCTAAGACTTGACTCAAGAGTCAAGGAACAAGAGGACAAGGTGAAAGTGAAGCTAACAGGTCACAATTCTTCAAGAACCTCTGGCCATTTCTCCATCTTCTCTGGAATCTTATTGACAGAGAACAACTAGTCCATTACTTTCACAGAATCCTCACAAAGTGAACCCAAACCACCTTTCATTTCAATGGGAAGTTATCACACACAGCCCCTTCCCGACCTGTTCCTTGGCGTGGTGTGGGAGATGAAGGAATGCTGAGGGAGTGAGCTTGGCGGCATTCATATGCTCCACCCGGAGATAGCGGGAAAGAAGCATGCGTCATGTGAAATCTTAAGAAGAGGGTATTTAATAGTTACAACTTTCCTCCCGTATAGTTGTTACCATTAAAAATTTTAAAACACTTCCCTTCAAAAATTTCAGAAAAACATATAGTAAATCCTAGGCTGAACACAAAATGTGTGCCCTCAAATCACCCTGTCCTACTTAACACACTGTAATTGCTTGTTCTCTTGTCTGTCTTTCCAGCTGAATGATAAGTTTCAGAGGTCAAGACCTTGTCATCACTGCATCCCTGGCACCTATCATTGTGTTCAATAAATACTTGTTGAATAACGTAGAATGAAAGTCTTGCCACATTTTTCTCCTTTAGCTATCTCTACTGTTCTTGATCCTGACCTAATTTCTTCCTAAGTAAAAGGACTGTCTCTCATTCTGACTCAAGAGTCCTGAAGCTGGGTATTTGGAGTCATAATTATTAACTGCATAGAATTTTGTCCTATTATTTTTGCATTAACAATAAGGGTATATATCAAATATTCTTTTGTCTTCAATCCCCTCTATTTCCTTCTCTGTAGTTCCTCCCAAAGTCACCAAAAAATCCTGTGTTTCGTGGAAATCCCTATTACCTCTTTGCTTACCTTGTAAAGAAAATTAATGGCATGACATTTATTGGATGTTTACCATATGCCAGCCTTTGTTCTAAATCCTTCATTTACAAATAAGGAAAAAGAGGCACAGAGTAATTTTTAAAGGCGCCCAAGATTCAGGGCTATACATGTGTAGATTGTGCATTGCACAACTCCAGGGCGTGCCATTAGACACCCTACACTGCTATATGCAGTTTCTCTGCCGAGGTGATAGAGCGAGTAGTCAGTGTAGCTATGATTCCACCCCAGGCGCTCTGGCTCCAGTCCCTACCCTTAACCATTATACTAATCTAGGACTTTTTCCTTTTACATAATTCCTGTCCCCATGGGCTTATTCCTAGGAATGTTGGCAATACCAACCCCTCCAAGCTCACTCTTGGTAAGTCTCTGATTCCATCAAGGTCAATTCTTTTATATTATTCAGGGACTATTCATTATCATGCATATTGATTTTATACTCTAGTTAAACAGAACTTCAAGTAACTAGAATGGTAACTGGTAGGTCACAGGTAGAAGTTGAGGAAAGCAGAGAGAATTATTCTTTAACCTAAACCAGAACTCTGTCAGGTAAATTAGTTCCTTTCCTCATACATTTATAAAATAATTTTTTTTATTATGCTAGCAGGATGCTTGAGGTCTCCTTTATGTTTGTAACAATAAATATACATTTATATTGCACTTGTACTTGGCAGGGAAATTTTTTTATTGATATTTAAAACAAACAAAACCAACAAACTGACTTCAGCTGCTTCTGCCTTCAAATAAAGGGAGAGGAGATGGAAGGGGAAGATGGACTCTCCACATAGAAACTAGCAGCTGAGCTAAGGAAGCAAAGCCTCAAAGTTGAATCCTATTAAAACTTAAAATCACCACATAAATGTTCTTCTAAGGGTGGAGACACTGGTAGGTGGTCTTGTATTCAGCAAAGTAGTTTCAATCATTGGAACAAATCAAGGTTTGTAAACCACCGCACTACTGGCATTTTGGACTGGATAATTCCTTTTGAGGAGGTGTGCTGTCTTGTGCATTACAGGATGTTTAGCAGCATCCCTGGCCTCTACCATGAGATGCATTTCTCACTCTTCCCCCAGCTGTGACAATCAAAAATGTCTCCAGATGTCACCAAATGTACCTCGGGGGGCAAAATTGACCCAAGTTCAAAACCACTAGGATAGACAAAGGTAGGCTCAGACATGGATAGAGACCAGAGTTAGACTGTTCCAGGCCAGTAGTTCTAAATGCGTGGCCCTTCGACTTGCAGAACCAACATCACCTGGGAACTTGTTAGAAATGCAGAATCTCAGGCTCCACTCTAGACATATTAATCAGAATCTGTATTTTAAAACGATCTCCAGGTGATCCAGGTGCACATTAAAATTGAGAAGGACTGCTTTAGTCTATGTGAGAAAAGGAAGGCACTTCTGGAGAGAGTGGCATGGACATATATACACTACCAAATGTAAAATAGATAGCTAGTGGGAAGCAGCCACGTAGCACAGAGAGATCAGCTCCGTGCTTTGTGACCACCGAGAGGGGTGGGATAGGGAGGGTGAGACGAAGACGCAAGAGGGAGGAGACATGGGGATATATGTATATGTATAGCTGATTGACTTTGTTATACAGCAGAAACTAACACACCATTGTAAAGCAATTATACTCTAATAAAGATGTTAAAAAAAGAAAATGAAGGCTCTTTGGAAACGCTTTAGGTATTAAGGGATTCTAGACAGCTGAGAGAAGGGGAGACTGACAAGGGTCTGGAGAAAGGGGGAGGGGGAGAGCAATATGGTGTCGGGCAAAAATTTTCTAAGGCAGATGGTTAAAGACCTCCAGAAAAATAATGTTTCATTTTCAATTAAATTGTTTGCTGTGCTGTGAAACAATCCCTTGCCCCTCACATCCTATGTCCTCTATGTATCCAAACCTGCACTACTACTCTGCTATAGGCAAGAGCCCTGCATTTGTATTGAAGAAAAGCTGGCTGCTCTGTATTTGTGTTGGTCTGGGGCAGACAGAAGAAGCCAGTTGCAGGAGGCAAGACACAGAGAAGAGCAAGACCTCAAAGGAAGCAGGAACTTAAAGCAAGAGAAACACAGGCCCCCAAATCTTCAGCAACGTGGGAAGGGGCGGGGTTGCTGGTTCCATGCATGGAATGGGGATGATAGTAATTTTCACGTTAAAGGAAGAAAACCCCACAAAGCAGGAGAGCGGGGCTGGGGACAGGCATCTGTAAATTTGCATTCAACTCTATGTTCTATGGCTTGTGTGTCAAACTTGGTTACTTACGGTTTCTAAGGAGATGTGTATTTCCAGAAATAAATCTTTTTCTGAGATTCCTCATTTCAATTAATTTGTATTTATAACTAAAATCTCCATATAATGCAAATCTTCATGTGGATATTTTAGTAACGATCTTTCTATTAACCTCAAAATAAACAAGGGAAGAAGCAGAGCAAGTGACTGACATGCAACAGCCCACGCAATGGAATGGGTGTTGCAAATGGGTAATGAGATTATATTTGGCATATTAGC
Organism: Phocoena phocoena; assembly: GCF_963924675.1. Lineage (NCBI taxonomy): Eukaryota > Metazoa > Chordata > Mammalia > Artiodactyla > Phocoenidae > Phocoena > Phocoena phocoena. Next base: position 69,571,895 of record NC_089227.1, on the reverse strand, counting down.
TCTAAATAGATTGAAAAAAATCTATTGGAGCAAACTTTAGCATGTCAATCAAAAATTCTAAAACATGTATCAACTCAATTAAGACTAATTGTATTAATTAATTTGAACAATACACACAAACACACCAGGAATCAATTGTTTCAAACAGTGGCAAGTTAAAATTTATGTTGAAGAAATGTTTGTTTTTTAAACAATCTGCTAGATTTCCATTTTTAGAAAACAGTTTGGCAGTATCTTAAAAAGTTAAACATACATTTACCATATGATCCAGCTATCCCACTCCTAAGATAACTGAAAGAATATAGCTATACCAAGACTTGTACATAAATGTTCATCGCAGTTTTACTTGCAAGAACCCAAAGTTAAAAAACCAAATGTCCATCAACAGGTGAATGATAACCAAATCATAAACTGTCTATCTAATGGAATACAACTCAGCAATAAAAAGAAAATAACTATGTATACACATTAACAGCATGGACAAATTTTAATTATTTACACTGGGCTTCCCTGGTGGCGCAGTGGTTAAGAATCCACCTGCCAGTGCAGGGGGCACGGGTTCAAGCCCTGGTCCAGGAAGATCCTACATGCCGTGAAGAAACTAAGCCCGTGCGACACAGCTGCTGAACCTGTGCTCTGGAGCACGTGAGCCACTACTACTGAGCCCACGCGCCTAGAGCCAACGCTTTGCAACCGGAGAAGCCCACGTCCCGCAACAAATAGCGGCCCCTGCTCACCGCAACTAGAGAAAGCCCGCGCCCAGCAACGAAGACCCAACGCAGCCAAAAATAAATAAATTAAAAAATTATGCTAAGTGAAAGAACCCAGACCAAAAGAGTACATATTGTATTATTCTATTTATATAAAACTCTAGAAAATGCAAACTACTCTGTAATGACAGAAAGCAGATCCATGGTTGCCTGGAGAGGGGGGCGTGGGAAGTGAATTGCAAAGGGGCACTGAGAAAATTTTCAGGGTGATGGATATGTTCATTATCTTGGTTGTGCTGATGGTTTCACGAGAGCACACGTATGTCAAAACTCATCAAAGTGTACACGTAAATATAAGCTATTATATGTCAATTAACCCTCAATAAAGCTGTTAGAAAACATTAGGCCAAAAACTGTTTTTCAATGATGATCAGCCAAAAATTAATCACAAAAGGAATGAGTGCTAAGTACATTTAACATTTTTCAAGCAAAAATGAGCCAGACTTTCCTACTACATAGGAATCATTCCAATTAATCTTCAGCAGCAGTGGAGCTCGTTGTACTTTTCTTTAGCACAGCCCCAATGCTCAGCACGTAGGCCACTGGAATTTTGGATGTTAAACTGCTCTCTCTGTGTCTCTCATATTAATTAAACCTGTTATTCATGTTGCGACTGATATTTGGTCCACATAAACTTTTTATTGAAATAGGCCTTGGGACAGAAGTCGATCTCTATGGTTGTGAGAAAAGGGTTACCTACCCTTATATAAATATATCATTTTGTTTACGTAAACAGCCAGTCGAAGGCATGTTGCACTCATTGCACGCTCATTTATCCAATGAGATAAATCTGTGAGAATGCTTTGTAAATTATAAAATACTAGAGAGCTGGAAATGGTTACTGCTACTGCTGCTAATTAACTAGGATGGTGACTGGTGCTTATGAATTCATTTAGTCAATATAATTAGCTAATTTAGAAGACTCGAATTCCAAAGTGAGCTGATGCATGAATAATAAAGTTCACATGAAACTGACATACAAGTAAATGAGCTACGTGCTCCACAGGCACACTCCCAAAATGGGTGTGATCAGCATTGCCTTTTCCTTCTCTAAAAGAATTATTATATTTATACACATATACACAGGTGTGTGGCGAGGGACAGGGGTGGACTGTGTACATATGGCAGCCCCGGGGATTATTAAGATCGTAAAGACATGAGAAAGGTTAGGTACAGGCTAGTCATTTTTCATGTCCAATAAAACTCTGGTCAATGAGTGTCATAAACGATTAACATGAGGTCAAATAAACACCTCAAATACCAACCCCTCTTTTACTTTTCCGCATGTTAGAGAGTATCATTTTGAAGCAAAGGTATCTCACAATCTCCTGTTTTACAGAAGCCTCTGCAGCTTCTTTTTCTACCCCCTACGTTTGACCTTCCCTGTTTCGTTCCCAACCTCCTTTCTTTAATTCCCTCTGGTCTGCTGGGCTCTTGTAGGAAAAACTCACAAGTATAGTTTCTCTGCCTTATTGTCTCCCCAGGCTTTTTCTTTCCTGCAGGGATAATCTGTGTCAATCAAATCCTTACCCAACTCCTTCTTTCACATAAATTTTTTCAGAGCAATGTCACAATGGTAAGTTTTGCTGAAATCTGTAGCTTTCCTTGCTCATGATATACATAGAGATCTTTGCATGCTTATTTATTTGCACATTCCAAAGGGTTTGAAATGAAAACATAGTTTCCTGCTTCTCAACTGAAGCCTTTAAAAACCTGGAATTATCTTTGACTCAGGCCTCTCTCTTATTTCTGAGCCTGCAAATGGTCTGGGATTATCACTCTTGGGCCTGATTTCCCTTCTCAGTGCACCATATAATGGATTTTTAAAAACACAACCACAAGAGTACTGATTTAATTAGTAGAAGCCTATAGACTCAAATTTGTAAACAATGTAATATGATGATATAAATATTGGTTTGCATTTCGAATCATGTGAATATTTGTGTGGAGCAAAGAGTAAATGACTGGATCATCTGGTAGTAACTGGTAAGAGCCACAATACCCCATTAGTCTCATAAAAAGAAGATTCCTTTCCCATGAACTTGTTTGGATTAGCAAGGTCTCTCTGGCCAAGCATGGACACTGCCTTCTCTACTGGGACCTGATGACAGAAGGAACTATAACCCAGGGTCCCAGGGGACTGGCAGGTTGCTGAGGCCTGACTCTATTAGAGCAGACTGAATACCACTCAGCTGGAGAGATTGCAGGATGCACCTTTTACTGGGAAACCCTCCCACCCGTAGGAGAAAGGATCAAAACTTATATTTTTAATGTAACATATATGATATGACTGCTCTTTGCTGCAAGGCACAGCCAAAGATAAAACATCCAAAGTGACAGTCCATGTCCACCATCAATACAATCCATAAGCCAATCCAAGTCTATCTGATTTTCCTTCAAAATATTTATTTCATTAATTTGCATTACTGGTATCCAGCCCAGGCCTGGGTTTTTTCACGTGCAGACTGCATAGCTGACATATCTTGAAGGCCTGAGATGGGACAGATACTTTATATGCATTATTATTGTTATTATTAATTATTATTAATACTCACATTTACATTATAACTCAATACTAAAGCTTTTACAAATGAAGAATGGAAGAAAGCTATTGCTTTTGTCTGCCTGACACCCCTTTCTTCCCCTCACAGTTTTTTGGGGCACTATCTCCCACCCCCCCAGTGGTGCCAATGACAGTGAACTTATCCCTCCTCCCAGGCATGTTTAGGTCAACCATGGAACCATAATGATGGTCCAGGGATGAGCTAATGACAATTATACAACAGCAAAAATGATAGCTTTGTGCTGGCAACTATTCCAAATATTTTAAATATTTTAAGGCATTTAATTCTCACAACAACCTTATGACTTAGGTCCCAGTACTTTTCCCATTTATCAGATAAGGAGACAGAAGCACAGAGAGAACTTGCCTAAGGTCGTGAGCTAGTCTTTTCTCAAAACTTAAGAACCATAGCTATGGAAAGAGTCCTTTTCTCTTGGTGAAGGAGCTAAGAAGAGCTACAGTTACCAGTAGCCACATCCCTTACTTCACAGTGAAATCTGCTCACACCCCTTACTTCACAGTGAAATCTGCTCACACCCCTTCCGCAGAGAGGAAGAGAGAATCCGGGCAGTTTTAAATCTCTAGTTTCATTTCTTGAGCCCCCCCCCCCCCCCGGTTGCCTTGGTTTGTGTTTCCTAAAGCTTGGTTGTTCAACTTTCCCTCAGATTTGGGAGTCAGTCCAGTTTACTGTCCAACACTTTTTTTTTTTTTTTCAACACAGATTGAAGTGAGATTCAGTCACTTGCCAGCAAAAGATTACTGATTAACACAAGGAGAAGGAGGTTTAGAGAGGCTGGATGGTAGAGCTGGGAGTACAGCCAGGCTTTTCTGATTTGAAAGCCCCTGTGCAGTCCACATGATCAATCCTCAGCCGGCCTGCCCTTCACAGAATCTCACCGCTGTAGTTCCTTCCACTCACAACTGCACAGTTAGCATTTCTTAAACAATGCTTTCATCACTCTTCAATTTCTCTAACAGCTTTCCACATTTCCTGATGCATCAAATCCACAAGCGTCTGCCAAGTTTTCGATGTTTTCCAAATCAGGCGTCACTTAAATTTGGACTTTCCCCACCATCCACCGCCCTTCAAGAACCCAACCCAAACCAGGTGGTTCACACTTCTGTGATTTCTTTACTCAAGTTCTTTCAAATGACTAAAATTAAACTCACTCAAGACTGAGTTCAAGTCTTGCCCCTTTCCGGGAATCCTGACTATTTTAATCATTATTAATTTATTTAACCAAGAGCGTTGGAACTATTTTGTCTGATAGAAAGTTAGCTTAACAAGGCAAGTGGGACCAGTAAGTATATTTATCTTCATATCTATATATACTTTTATTCCATCTGTTAGATATTTCATGAAAGTAGTACTAATTGGAAGTGTAAAATAGGAGTTGTAAAAAAAAAAAGAAAAGAAAAAGAAACCAAATTGTAGAACTGATTCCATTTTAAGTAAAAGTGAAGTTGATTTCCCTTAATACTTTTATCTTCCAGGTAAATGGCTCATGTTTTATTTTCTGTTCGGTGATATATACACCAGAATTAAGATAAAAATCCAACTGAATGGAAAAAAAACAAGGACTATGATTTTTCTCCAAACACATATATCTTAGTTGAGATGTATTGCCTTTCCTGCAAGTTCAAAGCCCTTCCTCTGTATGAGTTATGCGGCTCCCCATTGATGGTCTTCAGTGAAGCTGGGCTTGCATTCCTGACATGTCCAAGCAACTCACTCTTTAGCACACTCAGGAATATTGTAATCCAATTAAGCGGAAAATCACAAAGCCCACAGCTGCCAGGATAAGCCACCATTGTCCCTAAAAATGCTATTTATATCTTCCTTCTTCTGAACCTTGGAGTATATAATTTTTTAAGTAAAAACTGCTTGAGCCCTTGACTTAGAGCCATTTATATCGCACTTAAGATCCTCCACTTTTTGTAAATAATGTTCCTACAAGCCTTGTTTGGTTTGTTCTTTAATTCCCACAACGTCTGGAAGTGATTTTTAAAAGATAAATCAATAAAATATTTAGACAATACAGGAAATATTCTCATGCCTTCGGGATGAGAGACTGACTTCTTTAACAAAATATAAAAAGTGCTAACAATAAAGGAAAAATTGACAAATACGACTTTATTGAAATTAAAAATGTATGTTCATCAAAAGACACAGTTAAGACAGTAAAAGGCAAGCCACAGACTAGGAGGAGATATATGTACACATATAACCACAAATCAATAAGAAAAAGACAAACAACCCATTTTTTAAAAATGAGCATGAGCCTTGAACCACTGCTGCACAAAAGAGGAAATCCAAGTAAACAACAGACTTGTGAAAAGTGACACATTTCACTAGTAATTAAGGAAATGCAAATTAAAAATGCAATGAGATATAACTAATCACCTACCAAAACAGTTAAAAGACTCAAAATAAGGTTTTTATAGAACCCTATAGCTCTGGTGGAGACATAAATTGTTACCACAATTTTAAGAAACTTTCTGGTATTGTCAACGACAGTTGAGAATATTCATTCTATGACACAGCAGTCTACTCCTAAATATATAACTCAATAGAATATGTGCACAAAAGTGTTCATGGAAGCATTATTCGTAATAGCCAAAACCTGATCAAAGGCCAAATGTCCCACAGCAGTAAAATGGGTAAATTATATTCTATAAAGGAATACGCTATAGAAAGATAAATAAATAGCTACACCTAATCACATAGGAGAATTTCAAAAATACAGTGTGGAGTAAAAGAAGCAGGGGTGGGGGGAAGCTGTATGGTTGTATTTACATAAATTTCAAAAATCAGACAAAACTAAACCATAAAGGTAAAGGTTAGTGGTTATCTTTAGAAGAGAGAATTCATTGAGCTATATAGTTATGATCTGTGCATTTTTCAATGTCTTATGTTAAACTTGTTTAAAATGTATTAAAAATTATTGGCACTGGCAATTAGAAAAATCACTGGATTTCTCAGAACATTTTCAATAGATTAATTTGGCTAAAAGACAGATTTAAAGTTTTTATATAAGGTGAAAGTAAGAAAGAAATGGAGGCTGTTGATAGATAAATGTTGAAAAGATTGAAGCCACTCAGATAGGCTGGGACCCGGGGCCCTTTACTGGAGTACTTGTACCTGGACAGATGTCTCCTAGAGCAACAGAACACAAGGAACTATAAGGGACTAAAAATAACCACATATTGTACATGTGCAGTTGGGGCAAACTACGAACAATAAGATACAAAAAGGCCCAAACCTACTGCCACCTCTGAGGTGCCGGCAGCAAAAGCAGGGTACTGCACAGGATCCCTGCACACAGCACCATCAATGAGGTGGGCAAACCAACTAAGCCACCCCTTCAGCCCAACCCACCTATCCGCCCCTACCCGCCCTCCATTTAAGGAACCAGCACACGCTCCTCAGGGAGCGAGCAAGGACACCTCTTACTTGTTTTCTCTCCCCTTTGCTGAAGCAGGAGTCTCAATAAGGCCTTGCCTGAATTTCTCCTCTGGCCTCTTATCAATTTCTATTGATTAAAATGTCCAGGGACCCGAGTTGGTAACACACCCAGTAACAGGTCATCCCAATATAAACAGTGGTAAGCATACCTGTGTTATGTGCACATTAAAGTTGCTGATCACTCAATTATTAATTTCACTTGAGTGCAAATCTTCTCAAATTTGCTCTGGTTCCTATTGTTTAAATTAATCATAGTAAACATAAACTCAGTAATGAACATCCAAAACCCTATCCACAGAAATGAGAAATATTTTCAGTTTTGAGATATTAATGGCTAATTTTGGAGGAAAAATAATTTTGACTTTAAATTAATACTACATCTGGCTTAAAAATTTGTTTTTTAAAATAAAGCATATTGAAAGTGAGTTTTAATCAATGCACATAATGTTTATCTCAAGTCCCAGTAACAATTTAACTTCAGTATTCTCATTCTATTTTTTACATCCTGAGTAGGATGACTCAGAAAAACCTATTGTAATTAAAAACTTAATATAAATATAGGAAATATACTCTACTTATAAAAGTTAATACAGAGGCAAATGGAACAAAATAAATTTTCATTAAAGAAAGCAATTAATAAGAACTTTGTTGTCTGTGTTCATAAGTCTGATTTCCTCATTAGAATTAGCTATTCAGTCTTCCATTTTGGAATTTGCTTACTTTCTTTTTATATAACACAAAAGCCATTATCATTTAATTAAAACTATTCCATTAAATAGCTGACCTTTCACTTCGGAAGACTTGGTGCTAAATTTGATTCAAATTGCAAGTTAAAAGCACTCTCAGCTAAAGGCAGAGGTATGTTTGTGAGTCTCAGATTCAGGGAACTGGCTCTAAACCAGCTCTCTGTGCATTAAGGTTCTCTGCCTGAGTCAACGATTCATATTTTGCATATCTTTGGGAATGGTACCCCTTGGGAGTGATTACTGCAACTCTGAGTCACAAATTTGAGAGTGTTAAATTCCATGGTCACTCTTGAGGGGAAAAAACAGAGCTGGAGGAATCAGACTCCCTGACTTCAGACTATAGTACAAAGCTACAGTGATCAAGACAATATGGTACTGGCACAAAAACAGAAATATAGATCAATGGAACAGGATAGAAATCCCCAAGATAAGCCCACGCACCTAAGGTCAACTAATCTATGACAAAGGAGGCAAGGAGAAAAGGCAAAGGAGAAAAAACAGTCTCTTCAATAAATGGTTCTGGGAAAACTGGACAGCTACATGTAAAAGAATGAAATTAGAACACTCCCTAACAACATACACAAAAATAAACTCAAACTGGATTAGAGACCTAAATGTAAGACTGGACACTATAAAACTCTTAGAGGAAAACATAGGAAGGACACTCTTTGACATAAATCACAGCAAGATCTTTTTTGATCCACCCCCTAGAGTAATGGAAATAAAAACAAAAATAAACAAAAAACAAAAAAAGTTCCATGGTCACAGAGCTATCCAAAAAATATTTTGAAATGTTGATTAAATGTTGAATTCCACTGAATCATAATTTATGAAGGTATTCTCCAAATGAAAGTCAAGGTTAAATGCATTTTGAAAATTTACCAAAAATGTAAACTTAATAAATAACAAACTTTTTTGATGGCTACAGGTTAAGATTATGTCAAAGGGCATGATCATTTTCGTAGCTATTAATACACATTGCCAGGTTACCTTCCCAAAACAGGAGTAACAGGTTTTTTTCTGTGTGTTAGATTCTGTTTTACTTGGATGTTTTTTTCTGGGGGTGAGTCTTTTAAATTGCATTTATAGTGTTAAGATGAGGCCACTGCCACAATACACTAATGTATTAATCTTTCAAATACATGAAGCAAAATGGTCTGTTTCTTTTTTTATTGGCCTGTTGCTTGCAACTAACAACCTCTAACTGATACACCTTCCCACATGTAGAACACTTCCAAATAGTTTACCTGCCATTCTACCCGGACCTGAAACCTCAAAGCAGTAAAGGTGAATTAACATAAGACCCAAGACAGAGAAGGGTGAGCAAGTAAATATTTGGTTGTGGGATTCTATTTTTCTTGTCCTACTTGCACATTTTTCCTGAGACCCGGATATGGGACTGAAAGAAATCTGTGTAGGGCAGGCTTCTGCAGGTTTGCATTTCTGCAAAGACCTACAGAACCTGATAAAGGTATAGGCAGCATTCTATGCAATTTCCTCTCCTCACAGGATTACAGGTAGACCCAGAATGTTTGCCCTAGTAACCTGCGGATGACCTTGGATTACGCTACTCTTCCTCTCTCAAGGAAAGCATTGAGGGCTGCCACACACAAATAGGACATGCTTTGAATCTCTCTAGAGTGTTACCAGAAGAAGACAGATAATGATAAAGTAATGGTTTTACAGGTTCCTGTTTTCTAATTCCATTAGATTCCAGATCAAATATCTAAAAACCTGGGTGCAGAGTATGGTTCCGAGCAGGCTACTGAGAACAAAAAAGACGACCAATTTAAAGATGAACCAGTACTTTGTTTCTCAAAGAAAATGAAATTAGCAGTTTTTTGGAAAATGGAATGAAATAGAAATGGAATGGAAATATGCTTATTTTAAAAACAACAATGCAGAATTTAAATTTTCTATTGGAAAAATCTTGACAAGACGTTGGAAATACCATCTTGAAATGATAATGATTTAAGATAAACATAGCGTTTTCCTGGTATAGTAAATAAAATGTCATTGTTAACTTTCTTCCATGGAACAGCTGTATAGGTAAAACGCATTTTAACAATTTCAGACTATACCATTTATGCCTACACCTTACCAAGTATACCTAGCAATTTGCATACAGCATTCACTTTCAAAGAGCAAGGGAAAAATAAACTAGTAATTCAGCAGAAGACACAGCTGTTAAATTCAATGAATTGAATAGCTGGTGTGAATCTTTGACTTTTAAGTGCATATAAAAGGGACATTAAAAGATTCCTAACCACACAACAATAGATATTCACGTTGCCAAATATTATTTTTCTCACTGAAGCCCAGAAATTTTATGCAAAACTTTCATTTGAATTTCAGCCAAAATTTCGAAAGCATTTTACTTTTAAAAAACAATCACAAACCTGTTCCTCCAATCTGTAAGGGAATAAAACATAAAGACTTCTCTGAACTTTCATCTCTATTATCAATAATCCCTGAATCCTGCAGGATGTATCTAACTTGAAAATTTTTTCACCCAATCCATCAAAGCAGGTTGCAGATGTATATAATTTGTATTTACTTTTTTTTTCTCTCACTCAATCATAAACCCTCTGAGGGCAGAGATTATTTTAGTCATGACTGTACTTAAGGCCAGACACAGAGCGGGCAGGCAGGGCACATCTCTCTTTAGTCAATACACACACAATTGTTCACACTGAGAAAAAAAATATTACACAATTGAGGAAGAGCCTTTGCTACACCTTCTGCAGAGGAACTGTATATAAGTATTTACTATTTAGCATACAGTGTTCATCTGAGTCAGGCCAAGTGCCTAAAATGGAATTCACCCCTTGCAATTCTCAGTGCTTGGGTGAGATCTGAGGGTGTCCAGAGGCAGCCTTTGGTGAGAAGGGGGATGGGCAGGAGAGACCATGGATTGGCAAGAGGGACTGTTCACCTGGATGAGGAGCTGTAGGTGGTAATGGAAACATCCACACCCTGATGCTTTTAGTCTAGTAGGTCCACGTCACTCACTGAATATAGTTCCCAGAGACTTGTAGGATAACTGATTCATCCTGTCACATTCAATATACCCCCAAAGCTATTGTGTAAGACTCATTCATTATTCAAAATTAGTCTGGTACTGGGCAGAGAGTGGAGTATAAAACAAGATCCCTGCTCTCAGGGAGCTTGTATTTTGGTAACTGGTAGTTTGGTGCAGAATTGAAGAAGCCCATCCCCCAAACCAGATGAAAAATAGCAACAAAAATAACAAATAACAATCAGCATTGCCAACAGGAAAGAGTCCAAAACTCAAACTTCACATTTTGAGAAATACTAAAACCAGAGCAATTTGGAACTAAGTGAAAAAAGTGCCAGAAATCAACACACCTCTTGGGAAAACAGTACAGTGCACTGAAGAAGGAAGACAAAATTCTGAAAAAAAAAAAAGGTATTCCCTGGTGGTGCAGTGGTTGAGAGTCCGCCTGCTGATTCAGGGGATACGGGTTTGTGCCCCAGTCCGGGAGGATCCCACATGCCGCGGAGCGGCTGGGCCCGTGAGCCATGGCCGCTGAGCCTGCGCGTCCGGAGCCTGTGCTCCCCAACGGGAGAGGCCAGAACAGTGAGAGGCCCACGTAAAAAACAAAGTACACCCCGAGAAGAATTCTTCCTTATGATCAGCAGACAGTGACTTGGTGTGGGCTGAAAGAATCACACAGATTCTGTTCTTTAAAACTTTCTAGCGGGGTTTCCCTGGTGGCGCAGTGGTTGAGAGTCCGCCTGCCGATGCAGGGGACACGGGTTCGTGCCCCGGCTGGGAGGATCCCACGTGCCGCGGAGTGGCTGGGCCCGTGAGCCACGGTCGCTGAGCCTGTGCGTCCAGAGCCTGTGCTCCGCGGCGGGAGAGGCCAAGGCAGTGAGAGGCCCACGTACCGCAAAAAAACCCCAAAAAACAAAAAAAAACTTTCTAGCAGGAGAAGACAAGCAAAGAGGGTATAAGAAAAAGAATTTTCAGGATAATGTTCTTGACAGTATACATACGCTTGACCAGATGGAGAGGAGAAAAATGAGAGTAAGGCAAAGCCTGAAGCCACTGGAGGCTTGTGCATCAGATCAGAATGAGAGCCCTTCTGGGGAAGACACAGATCTCAAGTCATGGGGTGGCCTTTGTGTGGGTTTGGAACATAATTTCAAGAGAAAAGAACATGGCAGATATGATACAGCTGCTCAGGCAGGCCTGAGTCCCCTTCCCTCCCCAGGCTCTCAGGCCTTGGCGTTGACGCATGTTTATACTAACAGACTGAAAAAAAATTAAGCTGATTTCATTATAACAATGAATTTTTAAAAAGTAACTTAAATTCTTCTCATCTGTTACACCACTTACTTGTCATAGAAATCAGCCATTTTAGGACTGTTGAAGTCTGTAACATCTAAGACATGCTTATTAGTTGGGCATATTTTACAAACCTATTAAAGAAAAAAATGGCATCTCAACTGCATTAATGTGAATTGCTAATGCTTCATTAATGATGCTTAAATGCAGTGATCACTGAGTGAACAACAGTGTGAGAAATTTTTAATCTCAAAGTCATTACTGTTTTAAGTCATCTGTTCGTTTATGGCGACTAATTGTATACTTATTGTTACACGAAGTCTATTTCTGTGGTGCAAAAAGCTGTTTTCCAATTACAAGGAATCTAATAAATGAATCTGAATAGTTTGATGGTAATGTAAAAATCCAGTGATTCATTTTTTTACACATCGCATTGCTTCACTGCAGTAAGAAACATCATTGTTCAGTAATACGTGGAGAAGAAACTTTTTAGACCTATGATTATTAACTTTTTCAGAAAACAGCAGGCTGAGTTTTTCTACTTATAACTCAATAAAACCAAAATAAGCTGCTGTATTTACTTAATTGGAGCAAGGATTCCAGCAGCCAGGGTTTATGATTGGATGGCTTAAATAACTCTCCATTCCACTGCATTATCAGAGGGCATTCATTTATCTATTACTTCTGAACACACGAAACTTGCATAAGGAACATTTTCTCTTGTTTCTCCACATTTTCTCTTCTGGAGATTGAGGAAAACATTGTGGCTGGTTTTCTATAACCCTCAGTTTTGCCAATTATTAAATCTTTAAGTTAAGGTCAGAGCTGATTCTCCAAGTATTCATTAATTGAAACTCATTAATTGAAATTGAAATTGCTTCACGTTTGGTAGCTTCTTATTCAGTATATCATTGGGGTGTGTGTACGTGTGTAAACAGAGCATTTTAAAAAGACTCATCTGAAAATTGGAGCATTGCTTAGACTTTGAAGTTTCAAATACTATGAAGTCATAGTAAAGAAGAGGTCAATGTGTATGTATTAATATGGAAAGATGTACTGTTAAGAAAGCAAGCTGCAAAATAATATTGTGGTATCTTCCTATCTGGATTTGAGTATCTTTAAAGAATATGAATCCTCTAGGAAAAAACTACCTGCTTATACCTCCTGGAAGGATATACCTGAAACCACTACTGACAAGAGAACTGGAAATCAGAAGCAGAAAGAAGATTCACCTCTCATTATACATCCCAGACTCCCAATCTCTCTGTTTCTTCCTACCTCTCTGTCTGCCCCTTGTCAGTTTCCTTTGCTTGTTCCTCCTACTGTACTCACATTCTACATGTCAGCAAGCCTCAGAACCTATCCTAAGCTCCCTTCTCTTCTTCATTCTCCAATAATGACCTCATTTAGGATGATGGCTTTCAATATCCTCAAAAACTGATGACTCTCCAGTCAAAATTTCTATTCCTTACACCTTTCTGGAAATTTTGAATCATATAGCAAATTGGCCACTTAATATAACTGCATGGTTGATGAATGGCACCTCAAATTTAATTTGACAAAAACAAAAACTCTTGTTTTTATCTCTGAATCCTTTTCAGCTAAATATATTAAACCATTATTCCTCCAGGTAATTAAGTCACAATCCAGGAATTATCCTTCATCCCTCTTTTGTCCTTACACTGAATATTCAATTTATCAAGGAATCTTCCAGTGTTATTTCTGAAACATCCCTTACCCATCCATTTTCCTCCAACTCTTTGACTACGGTCCACAATTAAACAACTATCATATCTCACACGAACTTCTTATAGGACTACTCCCTGCTTCTGCTCTTGTTTCCCAATAACCCATTTCTCCCATGGTAGCCAGAATGATCCAAGTTTTTTTCCCCTCCTCCTTAATATATGCCAATGGCTTCCCATTGTTCCTAGAACAAATCTGTACTCCTTTTTTTTTTTTTTTTTTTTGCGGTACGCGGGCCTCTCACTGTTGTGGCCTCTCCCGTTGCGGAGCACAGGCTCCGGACGCGCAAGCTCAGCGGCCATGGCTCACGGGCCCAGTCGCTCCGCGGCATATGGGATCTTCCTGGACCGGGGCACGAGCCCGTGTCCCCTGCATCGGCAGGCGGACTCTCAACCACTGCGCCACCGGGGAAGCCCCAAATCTGTACTTCTTACACTGGCTAGAAAGCCCAACTAGAGCTAGGCCCTGCCTACCTCTGTGACCTCATCTCAGATTGCTCCACCCCTTTTCCACTAAGTTCCATCCACATTGGGTTTTTTTTGGTTCCTCAACTAGACCAAGTATGCTCCCACTCTTGTACCTTTCTACTAGCTGTTCCTTCTGTTCAAGTCTTCTCCTTAACCCTCAAATGGCTTATTTTTTCCTGTAACAGAGACTGATACTCAGAAGTGGAGCGCTGCCATTATAAAAGCCTAAAATGTGGTACTGGCTTAGCAGTGTGATGGCAGGAATAAAGCACACAGACACTGCAAGCTAAAAATCTTGTGACTCGTTATGCTACAGCAAAACTTTTGGTAACAGTGTCTCCCATGATAATCTGGATGGCAAATCATATGCCTACATACCTACTGCTTTAGGGGAAGCAGCTAAACAAAAAGCCAGAATGTCACCATGCACCTGCAGCTTCTTGCCACTTTTTGGCAAGTTATTACGAGAGAGAGAAAAAGAGAGAGAGATATGAGATCAGGCAAGAACTGGCCAGTTTGCAAGAGGTAAAGGGCTACAATATCTAGAAATCTGGGGCTTGACAAGGTTGGAAAAGTTTAACTATGTGTGCACTCCCAAACAGCAGGAGATAAGATTGTTTTTACTTAAAGCCTTTTCCAAAAACCTTACATGAATCTAAATAGGGGAATAAAGCAGAGATTTTCAACTGGGAGGAAGTTTTGCCACCCACAGGGAACACTTAGCAATGTCTAGTGACACTTCTGGCTCTGACAACTGAGATAGAGGGTGATACTGGCATCTACTAAGTAGAGGCCAGGGATGCTGCTGAACGTCTTTCAATGCACAGAAAAGCCCTACACAACAAAGACTTAACTGAAACCTCCATAAAACTCCTAGAAGGAAACACAGGAAAAAGTTCTTTGACATTGGTCTTGGCAATGATTTTATAAATATGACACCCAAAACACAAGCGACAAAGCAAAAGTAAACAAGTGGGACTCCATCAAACTAAAAAGCTTTTGCACACCAAAAGACACAATCACCAAAATGAGGTAACCTCAGAATGGGAGAAAATACTTGCAAATGACATATCTGATATGGGGTTAATATCCAAAATATATAAGGAATTCATACAGCACAACTGCAGAGAAACAATAAATAAGACAAAAGCAAAAAAACAATTCAATTCAAAAAGTGGGCAAAGGATATGAATAGACATTGTTCCAAAGAAGATATTCAAACAACAGGTCCATGAAAAGGTACTCAACATCACTAATCATTAGGGAAATGCAAATCAAAACCACAATGAGATGATTACTCATACCTGTTAGAATGGCTATTCTCAAAAAGATAAGAAATAACAAGTGTTGGTGAGGATGTGGAGAAAAGGGAACCTTTGTGCACTGTTGGTGGGAATGTAAATTGGTGCAGCCACTATGGAGAACAGTGTGGAGGGTCCTCATAAAATTAAAAATAGAACTACCATATGATCCAGCAATCTTGTATCTGGGTATTTATCTGAAGGAAACAGAACACTAACTCAAAAGGATATCTGCACCCCCATGTTCACTGCAGCATTATTTACAATAGCCAAGACATGGAAACAACCTAAGTGTCCATTGATGGATGAATGGATATGCATACACACATTATATACTGGAATATTATTCAGCCATAAAAGAAGGAAATTCTGCCATTTGCAACAACATGAATGAAACTTGAAGGCGTTATGCTAAGTGAAATAAATCAGAAAAAAATACCATGTGATCGCACATAATTGTGGAATCTAAAAACCTGAACTCATAGAAACAGAGAAGTGATGGGTGGTTTCCAGGGACAGGAGATGGGGTGGGAGAAATGGATGAAGGGGATCAAAGGGTACAAACTTCCAGTTATGAGATAAATACACTTTGGGGATGTAATGTACAGCGTGGTGTCTATAGTTAACAGTACTGTATCTTTGCAAGTTGCTAGAAGGGTAGATTTTGACAGTTCTCACCACCAATAAAAAAGCTACTATGTAACTATGTGAGGTGATGGATGTATTAACTAACTTTATCGTGGTAATCATTTTGCAATATATACATATATCAAGTCATTACGTTGTACACCTAAAACTTACACGTGGTTACATGTCAACTGTATCTCAATAAAGCTGGGGATAAAAAAGAAAACTGTTTCAAAATGTCAGTAGTGCTAAGACTGAGAAGCCTTGTAAAGATGTGTGGTGAAAATCAGGTTACACCTGCCTTCTCCCAGTAACAGAGGTGAAGGAACTATGTCCATAAAAGAGGTTTGAGTATGATTACTGGCAATAGATCCAACTGAAACAAAAGGACTAGAAGTCTAAGCTTTCTAAGTGTTTTCAGTTGCACTCAAAATCATTCCATGAGATTACTTCAGAGTCATCATGGGAGTGCCTCTTCCATAATGCCAAAAGGTAGCTTCAGACTCTGCAAAGTGGGCTTGTGGTAAAAATAGGACTATTAGCAACTCATTTCATGCTTAGTTAATGGATAGATGCCATAAATGTGACAATGAAATAACAGGTATAAAAATAAACATTTCTGGGCTTCCCTAGTGGCGCAGTGGTTGGGAGTCCGCCTGCTGATGCAGGGGACACGGGTTTGTGCCCCGGTCCGGGAAGATCCCACATGCCGCGGAGCAGTTGGGCCCGTGAGCCATGGCCACTGAGCCTGCGCATCTGGAGCCTGTGCTCCACAACGGGAGAGGCCACAACAGTGAGAGGCCCGCGTACCGCAAAAAACAAACAAACAAACAAAACAATAAAACATTTCTTTCATGCATTTCTTTCCAAGATTTTATAAGTGTAAAGATTTAAATATCTTTTTTCAAAGGTAATTAATATATAAAAGTGTATGTTAGTGTATTATACTTTGAGAGTTTATGTGATATACCTTTACATCACTCACGTATACAATGCCTTACTTTGTTTTATAATGTGGTTTGGGTAATGTTATCATGATGCAATAATTTCTACATTTCTCCCCCCAAATTTATAATTACTAATTTAGTGCTTTTCACATCACATTTCTTATTAGAGTTAAAATTTTAGACATAATAGAAGGAAAAAGTATTAATTTCAAATTTGTGATGTCAAAACCTTTTTGTTTACCTTTTCATGATCTTTATTCTCATCAAACTGATCATTTTCATTTCCAATAGACTAAGTGATAACCCCTCTTAATATTAAGGTACAAATGTGAGAAGGATTTAGCTTGAAGCCATAGTTTAAATCATAAATGGCTCTTTTGGTTTCTTTGCATGAATTCCACACGAGAGGTCTAACACAGTACACATCCTGGAAAACATAAAACTCATTTTCTAAAATGTGGTTAATCTTTAGGCTTAAAAAAAAAAAAAGAATCAAAACAAGTAAAAAAGAAACAGGCAGGTTAGAGTAACATAGTTTAAAGGGCCCCAGCCCATGAGTTCAGAAATCTGGATTTCGTCCCATGAGCTCCATTAACTAACAGGGTTGTACTAATTGTGCAGCCATGCAGGTTGTGCACTGGAAACTCGGGAGCACCGTTCACATGCTCCAAACTTAGATCATGTGAATCATGCCCCTCAAGGTTGCTGTCATTCACAACCTGGTGGCCCTGGAGCCCACATAACTTTAACCAATCAGTTCCCTGGATTTACTTTCTTCATCTGCAAAGTGAGACAACTGCAACAGATATCGTTCAGGCTTCTCAAGTTATAGACTTACAACCATCTTCTCCATGCATTTTCATTCACTACATTCCTTAGCTCTGCCTATGTTTTCAGAAAACTGCATATGCCATTTGGTGATAAATTGTTAATAATGTTAATGCAACATTTTATCAATCTATTTCACAGAAAGTGAAGTTCTTAGAGGCACATTCTATGAAAATGACATATGGTAGTAAATCACTATAGTATAGTGTTACTGATTATAATAGTTTTTAACTTAAGTGTTCCTAAATTTCATTGGGATTTCATTGTGCATCCCAAGGTGCACAGTTTTCACTGACTTAAAAACTAGTCAAGGAGATACATAGTGGTACAGACATACATAAAAATAGGGAGAGGTAATTGCAGTATCTAAAAACTAGCAAGCAGAGATGACAAAGGAAAGAATTATAGGAATAGTACACTATTTTTAGTCATTTATTTACATTAAAATTTATCAAACCTACCGGGTTAAGAAAGTCCAAAGAAATAGCTTTATTAGCATCCTTTATTGCTTCTCTCATCTGTCCTAAATCAATGTAGAGAAGGTGGAAAGTAAATATATTTTTCCATAGTCTCTCTTTACATTTCATTGCCAAGGATAAACTGGATAATAAATGCATATAATATTCTGATATTCATTTATATGACATGTGCATAGACAGTTTCAATTTACTGAAAAGTACTGCAGGACATGCTGAAATTCTTACAGATGTATAAAGTGAGAAAAGGTTTTTTAAAATAAAAATGAGCCACTGAAGTAATCTAAATACAGTTGATGGAAGTAAAGGGCCTATCACCTCAAATCAGACCAGGAGGGTTGGCTTCGGACATAGCTTGAATTGGAGATGAAGATAAGCAACGTAAAAGAGCTAGAGAAGAAAATAGAAGATTAATCTGAGAGGAAAACTGGTTTTAATAATTCTTTACTTCTTTGGATAGAAGCCTACTAAAATGCTTCAGAAAGATTTGACAAATCTTGATAAGATGAAATATAATTGTTTCCCCCTCAAATTTAATATTTTAACCATTTTTATAGACTGGGATGAAAGTAGAGATTATCAGGGGCTTTTGCCTCCTATGCTAATGTATTAGTTATCTATTGCTGAGTAAAAAATTACTACAATACAAAGACCTAGGCCAGGGCTGGGTTCTGGTCTGGTGGTTCAACTGGGGAAGGATCCATTTCTCCATTCATGTGATTGTTGTAAGCATTTGCTTCTTTGCGGTTATAGGATTCATAGAGGCTGACTTGTTTAAAACTACAAGTGGAGAAAGAGAGAAAGTCAGCTAGCAAGACAGATTCTAGTATAACATAACAATCAGTAGAGTGGGATTCCATCACATTTGCTAT
This sequence comes from Phocoena phocoena, assembly GCF_963924675.1. Lineage (NCBI taxonomy): Eukaryota > Metazoa > Chordata > Mammalia > Artiodactyla > Phocoenidae > Phocoena > Phocoena phocoena. Next base: position 69,552,774 of record NC_089227.1, on the reverse strand, counting down.
ATTCTACTGGTTAGAATCAAGCTAGTCACAGGTCTTGTAAGAGGAGGTAATTACACCAGGAAACGGAGGTCATAGGGGCCGCCTTAGAGTCTGCCATAGACCATGCTCTGGCATCAATAATTCACATCTCTTCCACATGCAAAATACATTTTTCTCTTCTTAAGATTCCCAAGGGTCTCACTGCATTATAGCATCAGCTCAAAGTCTAAACTCTCATCATCTAAATTAGGAATTAAGTCCAGGTGCAGATTAGGCTCTTAGGTATAATCTGTTAAGTACAACTCCTGAGAAACAATTACTCTCCATATTCAGACCTGTGAAACTAAAGTTACCTGTCCAAACAGAGCCAACATGCAATGGTGGGATAGGTGTAGGAAAATTGCTATAGACATCCTAATTCATAAAGGGGCAAAATCAAAGGTCAAAAACCATTACTAGTCTACAGGAGTTTAGAAATCAATCCAGCCAGACAAAAGTTGGGAGTTCCTTTATTAATTTTCAAAGGCTGGAAATAATCCTCCATGTCTCTCAGCCTAGTCTTCTGCGATCTTTGTTCTGCCCTTCAAATCATCTTTCCTTTTTCATAAATGGTAGCATAGGTTTACAGCCAGGTAGTTTTATCAGCCTACTTCCTGACAGAAGAATGTTGGGAGTCCAACAACCTCCTTTCATTTTGTTCTCTCTCTGCCCCTTTCCACTCAGGCTGGAAGTGTTTCTGCTGAAACAATTTTCTCAAAAATTTTGTGGGTCTCTCATAGATTTCAACAGGGGTTCATTCCATTAGACAAAAGCCATACCCACATATCTTTCAAGATAATCTTTTTTCTATCTTTGGCTCCTATTGAGATAGTTGAAGAACAACAAACTGCTGGAAACAATTTGCTTACTTCCTGCTATTATACAACAAGGATCCCCCTTCCCCCATTTTCCAATAACAGGCTCACTTCCTTTTGAGTCTTCCAAGAGTCCTTAAAGTCCAGATATCTATTAACAACTTGTTTGAAGGCATTTACGCCTTTTCTATTATAACTCAAAATCTCTCTAGACTACCCAGTGCCTGGCTTCAAAGCCATTCCCACATTTTTAGGTGTTTGTTATAGCAGCATCCCATTTCCAAATACTAAAATCTGTATTTGTTTGCTACTGCGTGCCAAATCACTACAAACTTAGTAGCTTAAAACAACATACATTTATTATCTCACAGTTTCTATGGGTCAGTAGTGTGGACACGACTTAGTTGGATCACCTGCTTAGAGTTTCACAGGTTGTTATCAAGGTGGTGACCACAGCTGCATTCTTATCTGGAGGCTCAACTATAGAGGGGTTTGCTTCCCTGCTTGTGCAGTTCTTGGCAGCATTCAGCTCCTTTTGGCTACAGAATTCATGGCACTTATTTCTTCAAAACCATCAAAGTAAAAGGGGGAGCGAGTCCACTAGCAAGATGGAGTAGTGTAGAATGTAATATTATCATAAGACATCTCATCACCTGTGCCATACTCCACTGCTTAGAATCATATCACAAGTTCTGCTTACATTTAAGGAGAGAGGATTCTATGTGAACACCAGGAGGCAGGGATCAGAGGGGCCACCTTGGATCTTTCACTCTTTCCCCAAATTCTCTAATCCTCTTCTCCTTAACTACTCTCTCACATTCTATTTTCCTACTGAATGAGAGTATTAGAAATTCCTCAAACATAATACACACCTTCACATTTCTGAACCTTTGTACATTCTGTTTCTTCTAACTGGAATGTCTTCAGTCCACTTCTAGCCAGAGATGCATGCATGTGTTGGTTAAGTTCCTTAACATTCAAGAGTGGAAGTCAACTCTGCCCTTAACTCAGCTGCCTGTCAAAATATTTGGTTCTACTCTCCCTACACAGGTTCTGTCTACCTCAAGTTCTTAGCAGAAAAAAATAACTTGCTCCCATCTGCTCCAAGAGAGTATCTATGGGAGGCTATAGGAAAGATAATACAGGATCTATGTTTCTCTAATTATATTCAATTTTATTCTTGACTCAGTCAGTATCTTTGGTCCGTGGTTCTTGACCTCCAGTGCAGCCCCACCACATTCCTAGTCTGGTCCCCTCCTCCCTAGCTTTAGAACACTTGTCAGAGCTCTGCTTCCAGCTCTAATCTGGGCCACGTCTGTGGACACTCCCCACTCCCAGCTTTTCCCCTCCGAAAGTTTCCCACAATGAAAACCAGAGTCATCTCTTTGGAGCATCACATTAACTTTATCTGCACTCTACACTATAGGATTTATTAAATCATTCATTCACTCAACTAATGCAACCTCTGTTAGCTGCTTGATATCCAGTGATGGTCTCTGTGCTAAGTGACTGACAATCTAGTGAGGGGGACAGATGTAAGCAGATTATGGCCATGTGTTTGTAATGTGCTATCAAAAAATATGCAAGCAAAGGCATGCAATCATGCAAAGGCCTCCTGGTTTGAGGAAATTAAAACAATTTGCTGTGTCGGGATTAAATGTGAAATGCATAAGGGAGCGTTGGAAAAAACACAGCTAGAAGAGGTAAAGCCTGACCACGTCCCAGGCTTTAATTTTCAAATTAAAAGAAATATGGACCTTTTTTGGCAGCCAGTAAAGAGCCATCAAAGATTTTTAATATAAAAGTAGAAATTTTGAAATAGTGTTTGAGGAAGATAACTCTGGTAGAAGCCTATCAAAAGGTTAATACAATAGTCCAGGTATAGAAATAAACAGGGAATCAACTCAAGAATCATTTTAGAGGTTCAGTTGACAGAAGTTGACAGTTTTTGGATGAAAGAGAGGGAAGCCTTGGAATATCTCTGAAGTGTTTCTCTTAGGTAAATTCCTGAAAGATGGAACCATGAATCAAGATAGGGAACACAGGAAGAGATGCAGACTTGAGGAGAAAGTCTTAGGAATGTGGAATCTTGTATGAAATTGGATACAGCATTATTGTTTGAGCTCAAGCTATTTGCACCCTTCTCTGCTCAATCCACAGAAGCAGATTTCTCTCCAAGCCAGGTTTTGGGAAATCTAGGAGGTGAAGGATAAAAACAAAGGGATCTTCATTCATCTTCCAAGGGATGAAAGCCTTGGATTTAAGTACATCTCTCCTGGCATACAAAACATGGTTTTCCTAAGTGGTACCTCCCTCAAAAATAGTAGTTCTGTATTTGAACCTCTGGGTTTATCCTGTGAATATGAAGATGTTGTCCCAATGCACTTTTAAGATGCAGTGCTTTAATCAAGCTGATTGTAACTTATCAATATATAAAAACATCTTAGTATAGGAAGCACTTGACATTTCAAAATAGTAGCTTTTTGTTAACTACTGCTTATATACAGTGAGTGTAAGGTCTCCAGTGGAAACTTAATTTCATAGAGGTAACAGGTTTGTTAGGTTGAAAATATATCAGCCCAATCCAGAGAGAAACAATGCATTTTACCACATACTGCATGAGAATATGCCATTCTTGAAAATATTGGTGTGTGGAAGAAAGTTTCATAGTTACAGCCAACATTATAGCCATACTGGAAATAAATGAAGAATTTTATTAATAATCTTTGAATTAACATTTTATTATTAAAGCATTATAACAATAGTGCAGAATATTTGAAAAATCGATGGGGAAATATATAATCCCACTATCCTTAAATAAGTTACAAACAATTTTTTATGTTTCCTTTCCGTCTTCTCTACATAATTGTTTATAGCTATCATAATAGCCTGCACTCTACTTCCTGTACTTATTTTTCACTTAAGATATTAAGGGTATTGCTACATTGCTATGTTACATTCACGATCATTTCTTCTAATTTCACAATCTTCTAACAAGTACGTCCACCCTAATTTACCTAGTACGATATTATTGTGAGATATTTTTTCTTCTAATTTTTTTGCTGTTATCGATAACACTGCAACGAACATCTTCCTCAACAAGGTTTTTCCTTTATTTTAGTTTACTCTTACAGAATAAATTCAATAAATTGACTTGCTGGATAAAATACTACAAATCTTGGACTTCCCTGGTGGCGCAGTGGTTAAGAATCAGCCTGCCCATGCAGGGGACACAGGTTCGAACCCTGGTCCGGGAAGATACCACAGAGCAACTAAGCCCATGCGCCACAACTACTGAGCCTGTACTCTAGAGCCCGCGGGCCACAGCTACTGAGCCCATGTGAATAGAGCCCGTGCTCCGCAACAAGAGAAGCCACTGCAATGAGAAGCCCGCGCACCACCACGAAGAGTAGTCCCCACTCGCTGCCTCTAGAGAAAAGACCATTTTCTCTTTATTTAAATAAATTTTAAAAATAAATAAAGGTCAGAGCCTTGAGAATGGGCTATCCTGTATATTAAAAAAAATAATAATACTACAAATCTTTTCATGGCTCTTGGTTCCTGTTACCACATTGCTTTTCATGAGGGTTGTATCATTTGTCTTCCCACTTGCAAGGTATAAAAATACCATTTTCATTGTCTCTTCTCAACCATTTCCTTTAACTAATCTGAGTAGAAAAATAACTTGTTCTGCCTTTTAATATTATTCTATGATTAGTAGCAACCACAAACATTTTTACTGGTTCCTAAATAGTTCTACTTCTTTTTGGATGAAATTTTGTGTTTGCCAATTATATTGGGGTACAACTTTTTGCTTCCAACTGAATGTACTTTTCATATGTCATCTTTAGCTCTGATTACATACACTAAAATACTTTTGTCATTTCTTTAGTGGCACAGTTTTTCAGAGCAATTTAGTGGTCAGCTAGAATTGCCAAATATAAAAATCCCTCGCAACAAATCTAACAATAATTTTACACTGTAATGGATGAGCACAATTGGTTCTTTGTTTTATTTTATTTATTTATTTATTTATTTTACATCCTTATTGGAGTATAATTGCTTTACAATGGTGTGTTAGTTTCTGCTTTATAACAAAGTGAATCAGTTATACATATACATATGTTCCCATATCTCTTCCCTCTTGCGTCTCCCTCCCTCCTACCCTCCCTATCCCACCCCTCTAGGTGGTCACAAAGCACCAAGCTGATCTCCCTGTGCTATGCGGCTGTTTCCCACTAGCTATCTATTTTACGTTTGTTAGTGTATATATGTCCATGCCTCTCTCTCAGTTTGTCACAGCTTACCCTTCTCCCTCCCCATATCCTCAAGTCCATTCTCTAGTAGGTCTGTGTCTTTATTCCTGTCTTACCCCTAGGTTCTTCATGACATTTTTTATTTTCTTAAATTCCATATGTATGTGTTAGCATACGGTATTTGTCTTTCTCTTTCTGACTTACTTCACTCTGTATGACAGACTCTAGGTCTATCCACCTCATTACAAATAGCTCAATTTCGTTTCTTTTTATGGCTGAGTAATAGTCCATGGTATATATGTGTCACATCTTCTTTATCCATTCATCTGATGATGGACACTTAGGTTGTTTCCATCTCTGGGCTATTGTACATACAGCTGCAATGAACATTTTGGTACATGACTCTTTTTGAATTATGGTTTATGCCCAGTAGTGGGATTGCTGGGTCACATGGTAGCTCTATTTTTAGTTTTTTAAGGAACCTCCATACTGTTCTTCATAGTGGCTGCACCAATTCACATTACCACCAGCAGGGCAAGAGTGTTCCCTTTTCTCCACACCCTCTCCAGCATTTATTGTTTCTAGATTTTTTTGATGATGGCCATTCTGAGTGGTGTGAGATGATATCTCATTGTAGTTTTGATTTGCATTTCTCTAATGATTAATGATGTTGAGCATTCTTTCATGTGTTTGTTGGCAGTCTGTATATCTTCTTTGGAGAAATGTCTATTTAGGTCTTCTACCCATTTTTGGATTGGGTTGTTTGCTTTTTTGTTATTGAGCTGCATGAGCTGCTTATAAATTTTGGAGATTAATCATTTGTCAGTTGTTCAATTGCAAATATTTTCTCCCATTCTGAGGGTTGTCTTTTGGTCTTGTTTATGGTTTCCTTTGCTGTGCAAAACCTTTGAAGTTTCATTAGGTCCCATTTGTTTATTTTTGTTTTTATTTCCATTTCTCTAGGAGGTGGGTCAAAAAGGATCTTGCTGTGTTTTATGTCATAGGGTGTTCTGCCTATGTTTTCCTCTAAGAGTTTGATAGTTTCTGGCCTTACATTTAGGTCTTTAATCCATTTTGAGCTTATTTCTGTGTATGGTGTTAGGGAGTGATCTAATCTCATACTCTTACATGTACCTGATTAGAAGAATCAACATTGTGAAAATGACTCTACTACCCAAAGCAATCTACAGATTCAGTGCAATCCCTATCAAACTACCACTGGCATTTTTTACAGAACTAGAACAAAAATTTTCACAATTTGTATGGAAACACAAAAGACCCCAAATAGCCAAAGTAATCTTGAGAACGAAAAACGGAGCTGGAGGAATCAGGCTCCCTGACTTCAGACTATACTGCAAAGCTACAGTAATCAAGATAGTATGGTACTGGCACAAAAACAGAAAGATAGATCAATGGAACAGGATAGAAAGCCCAGAGATAAACCCACGCACGTATGGTCACCTTATCTTTGATAAAGGAGGCAGGAATGTACAGTGGAGAAAGGACAGCCTCTTCAATAAGTGGTGCTGGCAAAACTGGACAGGTACATGTAAAAGTATTAGGTTCTTTGTTTTAAATCACCAACCTTATTAATCTTGACAGGTCTCTACAAAACTACCCCAGGACTTTTGCTATTCCTTTAGGGTTGACTTATGCCATCATTCCATAAATGTTTCCTATAATAACACTCACTTTTTAAAAACAACATGAAAATTCAAGAGGTTGTTTTAAAAACTTGTAACATTAGCCACACATTAATATAAATCAATTCACATCCTTAGAGATTATAATTTTTAAAATACATTTAACAGACATAAAAATTACACTTAACAGTAAATACACTTTCAAAACAAAAATGCATCACAGAAAAATTTATGAAAATGAAAAATAAGCATTTATGTTAGGTTCATTTGCAAGCAAATATTATCTTCAATGTCTGTCCAAGGGCGATCAATACCCATGGGAAACACCACAACTGCAAAGTGAAATGGTATGATCACAGATTCTAGAGTCAGAAAAACGGATTTCAAATCCTGTTTTGCCAATTAGCAGTAACTGAGTGAACTCAACCTTGTTATTCCACATCTGTTTCTCATCTATAAAATATAATATAACCTTCCTCTCAGTACAGGGAGCTTTGGATACTTTTATTTACCCCACATTCTTACAACATTGCTTTTAGGCAGAAATTGTAGTTTCCATTTTACATGGGGATCTCTGACTTCTCTATTTATACAATAACCTCCCCTTACATTCCAGACTTCCTATCCCCCATTATTCATCTTCATTGTTCTCCATAGTACAGCTCACCATCTGATATACTATTTATGTTTACTGTCTGCATTTCGCCACTAGGAAGTAATCTCCTCAAGAGCAGGGATTTTGCTTTTTTCACTGCTGTACCTTCAGCACCTAGAAAAGTGTAGTCAATAGATAACTGTTGAATAAACTATGATACCACTCTTAAGCCAGGTTTCTCATATCACTTTTCTCTACTATTTATAATTTCTTTAAAAAATTATTTTACAGGCAAAGTATATTCTAAGTTATGACAAATCTATTTATTTTCATTTGTTATCTAATCGGTAAATGAGAGAACATTCTTGACTGGGGAAACTTCAGCAATGTGCTTGAAATTCCTCCTACACATATTTAAAACGCTATCTCTTATAAAGTGTCAAATCTATTCTTTACAATTTATTTTAAATTGAGATTCAACATTAAAATATCAAGACATTAGATTGTGCATTCAATATAATCTTCGGGCATTATGTTGAATCTGTGGTGAAATTCTTCAAGATGGACCTCAAAATCCAAGTCAGCATGAATCTACAGGGCTAAAGAATTTTCAGATCCAGTGTGCATATTATCCTGTACAAATTTATATATATATATATATATATATAAAAAAAGGAAAGCCATTTTTGTCCTATAAATCCATGTGGGAAAAAGAGATACAAAAATAGTTTTTTGTACAAAAACAGTCTTTTTTGTGTGTGGTTGACTAGGAATGACAGCTTTGGAAACAGCTGAGTCTGTCTCCTAGCTCTGCCACTTATTAGCTGTGTGACTTTTAACATAGTATTTAATCCCCCAAAGCTTCAGTTTCTATGGTTGTAAATGACAAGCCTTACCTTGTGAGGCTGTGAGGATGGACCGAGATCAGCAAGGGAAGTAACCAGTACAGTACCTTACATAATGGAGAAGCTCCATAAATCACCTCCTTCCCTCCATTCCTTTCACAATTAGGTAGTGGAATGATTGCAGAGGACTCAGTGTGAATCCACCTTCCTTCTTACCAGCTGCCTGACTTTGGGCTCGTTATACTCTCACTCTGCTTCCACTAATCCACCTGTATTAAGTTACTGGGGATCCTGCCAATCTTCTAGGTTTCTCGTCAGGGCTAAGTGAGATAATTCACATGCCGTGCTTAGCATTCTGTCCCAAACCTGTCAAGTGCTCAGGGAGAAAGTTCATTTTTAGTAGTAATAATAATATAAGTAAATGTAAGTAAAATGACACTACAGAACAGTCAGAAGAGCCATTTTTTCCTTAACTTACTCTACTAGACACAAATTTAAGGGAAAAGAAAAGAAAAATTCCACTCAAAACGAAAGTCTCTCATTTACTTATTTGAGAGTGATATTGTTTTAGGAGATTCAGAAGATACTATGGTTGATGAGATTTGTACCTTTCTTCATTTTCCAAATTCTCAACACAGAATACATATGACCTCTACAACTGGAAAAATAGTCACTTAAAACAACAACAACAACAAAGCATGAAGCAGCATAAAATATTCAGAAAAATGGTTGATAGTGATGCCTGATATGAACAACATAATGTGCTGTGTTTTCTGGGTTGGAGCATATCATGTTTTTTACATGATGCCATGTATAGCTGCTGGAAACACATGGCTGTCATCAAATAGCACATTGCACTCCTACAATTTGCACCTTTTTGAAAATTCTAAGCAACAGTTCCCAGGTTTACCTTTGGTATGGAGGCAATCCTTGAGGCATTTGTTAATAGCTGGGTGGCTTTCTTGTGGAGATTCAGGTTCTGGAGAGCAACTGCTAAATGAAAATGATGCTCATAGAGCTGGAAGAGAAAAGCGGTGTGAAAATACTCCAGGTTTCTGTGCTTTTGTTTTGTTTTTTGAAGTAGCAAGCTTTTGGCTAAGCTTAAACTATAAAAAAGAAGTTCTTTCTGCCCTTTTACTAATGTCATCCATGATGTAGGGGAAGTTGCCTCAGTCTCCGCAGTGCCACTGAGAACAGACCAGTCCAAAGACAGATAAACCAAAGTAAGCTCATGAGTCTATGATGACAGGCATCTATAGATCCCTACACAATACAGCTCCAAACCCTTACTAGTCTAGGAGTTTAGTGGTTTGAAATGGCAGACACATTCTCTTGTAGTACAAACTAGCTTACAGTTCCCTTTTGAAAGTATGACAACACATTTCCTATAGGTTCCTGGATACTGTGAAAGTTTTTGTCTGTCAGTTTACATTCCTAACCATGTAAGAGCAAATCTCCTGGCCTTGTGAGTAAACAGATACATTAACAGCCAGAAGGACAGGCAGCAGAGGTAGAAAAATAACAGGGCTGATTCCAGCAGCCGTCTTCTACCATGATGTGCTAAACTACACAAAATTACACAGAAATTCATTCTTAAAATCTCAACCACTGTTATTTTCAATATTTTCCAATGCTGTAAGTTATGTGCCACAATTTTAAAGTCTTTAAATATATATCCATTTCCAGAAAAAGTATGTATTTCATTCTGACAATACTGATTCTAAATATGTTGTTATGTCTAAAAGAGGCACTGAGGCAGTCAAAGCATTGAACCAAACAAACCAGACACAGCTCAGTGTTCTGATTCAACAATAAAGGTTTTTTAAAAAATATCTTTCTTTGGTCTAGGGTCTCCCTCTGTTATGTGAAATTGATGCAAGTCGAGATACAGTCCACCCTCTGAAACTGCAGGTTCCACATCCACAGGTCTACACTGTATTTACAGCTATTTACATAGTATTTACATTGTATTAGGTAATATAAATAATCTAGAGAAGATTTGAAATATATGGAAAGATGTGAATAGGTTATATGCAAATACTATGCCATTTTATTTAAGGGGCGGATTTGAGCATCCAAGGATTTTGGTACTGGCTGCGGAACCAACCCCTGTAGAAACCAAGGAAGGACTGAATACGTAAGTCAGAAGAGAGCCTAAGGCTTTTAGCTGACGCTACCGATTGTTCCAAAGCCACATGGAGACACATCAGAAAGAGGAGGGACCTGGTTCTGGCTCGACCTCCAGGCTCATCTTAGGGAGCTTCTCAGATGGGAGTCACTCAACCACTCTGTACTTCAATTTCCCCACCAATAAGATGAAATGAACCAGGACACACTCCTGAGGGCCTTCTCAATGCTAATATTCTGTGGTTTTCCGACTTTGCTGGTGCCTAAGTTCTGGGCAAGATTTCTGGTTCTTGACCCAGAAACACTCGGAGAAGCAATAATTCACTCTTTCTGTTGCCAAAAACAAACAATAAAATACCAGAAATGAGACAAAATACAACTTAAAAATAAGTAAGACAAAATAAAGTGTAGTTATATCTAATGCTACTTATACTTAGTATTTATAAGTTCATGGAGGTCACCAAATCTGTTTTTTCTCATTCATCACTCTCCTCCATTTCTTTGAAAGACTTAACCCTTTTTTATTCCTTGCTCATCTTTCAAGAAAGTCTCTACTGGGTGGGGTCTTAGCCCTACTCTCATTCTCTTCCCCCTTTATGACTGCTTCTCTCTGACTTTTCTTCCACTTCTCCCATCTTAACCCTGTATTTACCATAAAGGTCAGCTCTTTCTCCTTTGCTCTTCTGTCTGTATATTTACTTGCTTGGAAAAATCATACTTTCTCATCTGTTAACCTAATGTCTGAGTGACAGCTTAGCTTTTTGAGGTATCATGAAAGGCAGCCATGACCTCTGAAAAATGTCCCTTATCACTGTGAGGAATAGAAAGACAGGTTGCAAGGAATTCTAAATCTGACTGGCAATTCAACAAACAGGGTTTTTTCAATAGTGATCAGGCCCAAGATGGTTTTGGTAATATGGTCCAAAATACTTTTTATTTAAGCATAACAGTTGCCATTTTTATTGTTTTATAATATTTCCATCAGATATCATTGCCAATACATACTTGGAATAATATTTATGGAAACTAATTATTTACAAAGCATGTTGAATTGCACTGATTGAAACTACAGCTTCAGCACAGTTAAAAAAAAACTTCAAAATACATGCTACCTAATAAATTTAGATGGGTTTGTTATTCTTTCCTAAAAAATGAGAACAACAAAATTTATGGTATTTAATAAAAGTGAGGAATTCAAAACCTCGAATAATTTTTAGTAATTAATGGGTTAGAAGATGATTTATTTAAAATGTCTAAACCCAACTTAATGGTGGTAGGACTGGAAGAGACTTATCGAGGAAAATGCCTTGGGGCTAATTTCTGCTTTGTTCCAATGAGCTTTTGACAACCAATCATGGCTCATAAGCACGAAAACCTCATCTCTTGCTACTGAGCTCAGAATAAGTGGGTGGCTTTCTGAGGAGGATGAGTACCACTAAGATTCTAAGTGAAGAGCTGGTTGGCAAAACAAAGGGTATCATCACAGAAGATACTCAGATACAGCCCTCGAAGTGCACATTCAACCACTTGGCATAGCTTTAATTCTACCTCTTCAATATTTTTAAGAGGAAGAAAATAAGTTAACTGGAAGAGTTATTCCAGCCTGAATATATGAATAAATGAAAATCATCTGGAGCCCGCCAGCCAAAAGAAATAGTGAGTGCTTGTAAAATCAACAACCTTAGTTGTTTCAGTCTCCACAGAAAAGACAACAGGATTGGATGAGACTTCTTTTCACACTCAGGTTTCAAGTCATGGTGATGAGCATGTTTCCAGAGACTGCCATGAAACAAGTTTTCATCACATGTTTCCTTCCCCCAATCTAAGGAATTGGGTTTTGAAGTATCACAATGAATTAAGGATCTTTTTACACATTGATTTCTTGCCTAAAATTCATACCATCTGGTTCCTAATTCTTCCCATTCTCAGTCAGAGAAACAGTATGCAAAGAACTCCACATTTGCCTCTGTGATCCCCACATTAAAATTTACATGTATTTTATTTTATTTTTTGTGTCTCTCACATATATATACATATTTTTATACAGCAGGTTCTTATTAGTCATCTATTTCATACACATCAGTGTATACATGTCAATGCCAATCTCCCAATACATCACACCACCCTCCGCCCCCCCTGCCGCTTTCCGCCCTTGGCGTCCATAGCTTTGTTCTCTACATCTGTGTCTCAATTTCTGCCCTGCAAACTGGTTCATCTGTACCACTTTTCTAGGTTCCACGTATATGCATTAATATACGATGTTTGTTTTCCTCTTTCTGACTTATTTCACTCTATATGACAGTCTCTAGATCCATCCACATCTCAACAAATGACCCAATTATGTTCCTTTTTACTGCTGAGTAATATTCCATTGTATATATGTATCACATCTTATTTGTCCATTCGTCTGTTGATGGGCATTTAGGTTGCTTCCATGACCTGGCTATTGTAAATAGTGCTGCAATGAACATTGTGGTGTATGTGTCTTTTTGAATTATGGTTTTCTCTGGGTATATGCCCAGTAGTGGGACTGCTGGATCATGTGGCAATTCTAGTTTTAGTTTTTTAAGGAACCTCCATACTGTTCTCCATAGTGGCTATATCAATTTACATTCCCACAAACAGTGCCAGAGGGTTCTCTTTTCTCCACAGCCTCTCCAGCATTTGTTGTTTATAGATTTTCTGATGATGCCCATTCTAACTGGTGTGAGGTGATACTTGATTGTGGTTTTGATTTGCATTTCTCTAATAATTAGTGATGGTGAGTAGCTTTTCATGTGCTTCTTGGCCATCTGTATGTCTTCTTTGGAGAAATGTCTATTTAGGTCTTCTGCCCATTTTTTGATTGGGTTGTTTGTTTCTTTAATATTGAGCTGCATGAGCTGTTTATATATTTTGGAGATTAATCCTTTGTTGCTTCATTTGCAAATATTTTCTCCCATTCTGAGGGTTGTCTTTTTGTCTTGTTTATGGTTTCCTTTGCCGTGCAAAAGCTTTGAAGTTTCATTAGGTCCCATTTGTTTACGTTTGTTTTTATTTCCATTACTCTAGGAGGTGGATCAAAAAAGATCTTGCTGTGATTTTTGTCAAAGAGTGTTCTTCCTATGTTTTCCTCTAAGAGTTTTATACTGTCTGGTCTTACAATTAGGTCTCTAATCCAGTTTGAGTTTATTTTTGTGTATGGTGTTAGGGAGTGTTCTAATTTCATTCTTCTACATGTAGCTGTCCAGTTTTCCCAGCACCACTTGTTGAAGAGACTGTCTTTTCTCCATTGTATATCCTTGCCTCCTTTGTTATAGATAAGTTGCCCGTAGGTGCGTGGGTTTATATCCGGGTTTTCTATTTTGTTCCATTGATCTATATTTCTGTTTCTGTGCCAGTACCATATTGCCTTGATTACTGTAGCTTTGTAGTATAGTCTGAATACAAGGAGTCTGATTCTCCAGTTCTGATTTTTCCCTCAAGACTGCTTTGGCTATTCAGTGTCTTTTGTGTCTCCATACAAAACTGAAGATTTTTTGTTCTTGTTCTGTAAAAAATGCCATTGGTAATTTGATAGGGATTGCATTGAATCTGTAGATTGCTTTGGGTAGTACAATCATTTTCACAATATTGATTCTTCCAATCCAAGAACATGGCATATCTCTCCATCTGTTGGTATCATCTTTAATTTCTTTCATCAGTGTCTTATCGTTTTTTGCATAAAGGTCTTTTGTCTCCCTAGGTAGGTTTATTCCTAGGTATTTTATTCTTTTTCTTGCAATAGTAAATGTGAGTGTTTCCTTAATTTCTCTTTCAGATTCTTCATTATTAGTGTATAGGAATGCAAGAGATTTCTGTGCATTAATTTTGTATCCTGCAAGTTTACCAAATTCATTGATTAGGTCTAGTAGTTTTCTGGTGGCATCATTAGGATCCTCTATGTATAGTATCATGCCATCTGCAAACAGTGACAGTTTTACTTCTTCTTTTCCAATCTGTATTCCTTTTATTTCTTTTTCTTCTCTGATTGCCATAGCTAGGACTTCCAAAACTATGCTGAATAATAGTGGTGAGAGTGGACATCCTTGACTTGTTCCTGATCTTAGAGGAAATGCTTTCAGTTTTTCACCATTGAGAATGATGTTTGCTGTGGGTTTGTCATATATGATCTTTATTATGTTGAAGTAGGTTCCCTCTATGCCCACTTTCTGGAGAGTTTTTGTCGTAAATCAGTGTTAAATTGTGTCAAAAGCTTTTTCTGCATCTATTGAGATGATCATATGGTTTTGCTTCTTCAATTTGTTAATATGGTGTATCACATTGATTGATTTGCATATATTGAAGAATCCTTGCATCTCTGGGATAAATCCCACTTGATCATGGTGTATGATCCTTTTAATTTGTTGTTGGATTCTGTTTGCTAGTATTTTGTTGAGGATTTTTGCATCTATATTCATGAGTTATATTGGTCTGTAATTTTCTTTTTTTGTAGTATCTTTGCATGGTTTTGGTATCAGGGTGATTGTGGCCTCATGGAATGAGTTTGGGAGTTTTTCTTCCTCTGCAATTTTTTGGAAGAGTTTGAGAAGGATGGGTGTTAGCTCTTCTCTAAATGTGTGATAGAATTCACCTGTGAAGCCATCTTGTCCTGGACTTTTGTTTGTTGGAAGATTTTTAATCACAGCTTCAATTTCATTACTTGTGATTGGTCTGTTCATATTTTCTATTTCTTCCTTGTTCAGTCTTGGAAGGTTATACCTTTCTAAGAATTTGTCCCTTTCTTCGAGGTTGCCCATTTTATTGGCATAGAGTTGCTTGTAGTAGTCTCTTAGGATGCTTTGTATTTCTGTGGTGTCCGTTGTGACTTCTCCTTTTTCATTTCTAATTTTATTGATTTGAGTCCTCTTCCTGTTTTTCTTGATGAGTCTGGCTAATGGTTTATCAACTTTATCTTCTCAAAGAACCAGCTTTTAATTTTATTGATCTTTGTTACTGTTTTCTTTGTTTCTATTTCATTTATTTCTGCTCTGATCTTTATGATTTTTTTCCTTCTACTAACTTTCGGTTTTGTTTGTTCTTCTTTCCCCAGTTCCTTTAGGTGTAAGGATAGATTGTTTATTTGAGATTTTTCTTGCTTCTTGAGGTAGGCTTGTATAGCTATAAACTTCCCTCTTAGAACTGCTTTTGCTGCATCCCATAGGTTTTGGATCGTCATGTTTTCATTGTCATTTCTCTCCAGGTATTTTTTGATTTCCTCTTTGATTTCTTTGGTGATCTCCTGGTTATTTAGTAACGTATTGTTTAGCCTCCATGTGTTTGTGTTTTTAATGTTTTTTTCCATGTAATTCATTTCTAATCTCATGGCATTGTGGTCAGAAAAGATGCTTGGTATGATTTCAATTTTCTTAAATTTACTGAGGTTTGATTTGTGACCCAAGATATGATCTATCCTGGAGAATGTTCCGTGTTCACTTGAGAAGAAAGTGTACTCTGATGTTTTTGGATGGAATGTCCTATATCAATTAAATCTATCTGGTCTATTGTGTCATTTAAAGCTTCTGTTTCCTTATTGATTTTCTGTTTGGATGATCTGTCCATTGGTGTAAGTGAGGTGTTAAAAGTCCTCCACTATTACTGTATTACTGTCGATTTCCACTTTTATAGCTGTTAGATGTTGCCTTATGTATTGAGGTGCTCCTATGTTGGATTCATATATATTTATAATTATTATATCTTCTTCTTGGATTGATCCCTTGATCATTATGTAGTGTCCTTACTTGTCTCTTGTAACATTCTTTATTTTAAAGTCTATCTTATCTGATATGAGTATTGCTGCTCCAGCTTTCTTTTGATTTCCATTTGCATGGAATATCTTTTTCCATCCCCTCACTTTCAGACTGTATGTGTCCCTAGGTCTGAAGTGGGTCTCTTGTAGACAGCATATATATGGGTCTTGTTTTTGTGTACATTCAGCGAGCCTGTGTCTTTTGGTTGGAGCATTTAATCCATTCACATTTAAGGTAATTATCTCTATGTATGTTCCTATGACCATTTTCTTAATTGTTTTGGGGTTGTTTTTGTAGGTCCTTTTCTTCTTGTGTTTCCCACTTAGAGAAGTTCCTTTAGCAGTTGTTGTAGAGCTGGTTTGGTGGTGCTGAATTCTCTTAGCTTTTGCTTGTCTGTAAAGCTTTTGATTTCTCCATCGAATCTGAATGAGATCCTTGCTGGGTAGAGTAATCTTGCTTGTAGGTTCTTTCCTTTCATCACTTTAAGTATATCATGCCACTCCCTTCTGGCCTGTAGAGTTTCTGCTGAGAAATCAGCTGTTAACCTTATGGGAGTTCCCTTGTATGTTGTTTGTCATTTTTCCCTTGTTGCTTTCAATAATTTTTCCTTGTCTTTAATTTTTGCCAGTTTGATCACTATGTTTCTCGGTGAGTTTCTTCTTGGGTTTATCCTGTATTGGACTCTCTGCGCTTCCTGGACTTGGGTGGCTATTTCCTTTCCCATGTTAGGGAAGTTTTCGACAATAATCTCTTCAAATATTTTCTCAGGTCCTTTCTCTCTCTCTTCTCCTTCTGGGACCCCTATAATGTGAATGTTGTTGCACATAATGTTGCCCCAGAGGCCTCTTAGGTTGTCTTCATTTCTTTTCATTCTTTCTTCTTTATTCTGTTCCACAGCAGTGAATTCCAACACTCTGTCTTCCAGGTCACTTACCCATTCCTCTGCCTCAGTTATTCTGCTATTGATTCCTTCTAGTGTAGTTTTCATTTCTGCTATTGTATTGTTCATCTCTGTTTGTTTGTTCTTTAATTCTTCTAGATTTTTGTTAAACATTTCTTGCATCTTCTCGATCTTTGCCTCTATTCTTTTTCCGAGGTCCTGGATCATCTTCACTATCATTATTCTGAATTCTTTTTCTGGACAATTGCCTATCTCCACTTCATTTAGTTATTTTTCCTGGGTTTTATCTTGTTCCTTCATCTGGTACATAGCCCTCTGCCTTTTCATCTTGTCTATCTTTCTGTGAATGTGGTTTTTGTTCCACAGGCTGAAGGATTATAGTTCTTCCTGCTTCTGCTGTCTGAAATTTACATGTATTTTAAATTCAGGTTCATATTTAAAAGGCTTTTCTCAAGGTTTGAAAGAATGAAATTCATTAATAAGGTGATACAGTTATTCTTAATTCTCCAGCTTCACTGACCATTGAAATTGCTTGGGGAGCTTTAAAAAATGTACAACCTAGGTCACACCCCCAGAGATTCTGATGTATAGCCAGGGCATCTGAATATTTACAAGCTCCCCAGGTGAGTCTAATGTTTAGCCCTTGTTGAGAAGCACTGCTCTGGAGGATTGGTGCTCTTAACAATACAAAGTTTATATGTTTATCAGCGTCATTAGGTTGCACACTCTTTGAGCAGAGTGGATAGATTTGGTTTTTCTGTCTACTACTTTGATTTCTATTTTGTTCTATTCTTTGCAAAGGTGAATCCAACAGAATGATGCTGCATAAATATCCTTTAAGGAGGCCGAATAATGGCACTGATCCAGTCTCACTAGTTCTTCTGAATCACAAACAAAGAAACCCTACTTTGTATCCACGAATGGGTACTTCTTAGGATAATAATAATAAACAACACTTAATAATGAAAATCGTAATACATAGTTTGCACTTTTCATTCTAGAAATTCAACTCTATTTTCAAGTATGATCTCACTACCACCCAAAATAATACTCTTTGGCAAGAAAGTTAAAAATCATCAGTAGGACTAAAGGAATGTCAGGGTTGTATATCTGGTATATTTCCACTTGGTTTAGAATGCCCAGTAGTTCAGTGTAATATTCAACAACCTAAAATTGGAAGGGAAAAAATTTAATAAATTGTCTAGCTTGGTCATATTAATTTCTAGAGTTTGATTGCCATCCTTATAATTACCATGGCAGAGCCTTATTTTAAGAGCAATAAGAAGTTTTGGCTTCACCATTGAATCTTAATATGACTAGATCAGGGTTCCAAATGATATATTTCTGATATTAATGTACATGATTATTTTTCTTAAAAGAGATTGCAGTCTCTTGTAATGCATTACATTTTGAGATATTATAGACTAAAAGTACTTTTTCTGTTTTAAAAGTGGTTCCTACTCTGTATAATACCTTCAGATCCTATTGCTGTCTCCAGCTTCCTACTGCTCCACTTAAAAGGTCAACACGTCTCCTTGTGTAGAAATGAAAGGACCCCCAACTTTTACTTACTCAAGCTAGTTGGCTTTGCCTCCTATGAACTTGTTCCAGCAGTTATGGAACAAGTATATAACTTGTATACCTTCAAGTTATATACTTGAAGCAACAGTTGCTTCCAGTTGCTTTCTTGGGAGAATGAGTTAAAGCTTCTGCTTGGATTGGAATCCTGGCAACACTCCTTACAACCTGCAGGGTCTATAACCTCTCAGGTGCCTCAGTTTCTTTATCAGTACACAAGTGATAAATACTAGCTACTTCACACAGGTAATTGAGTAAGTACCGTAAGTGTTAATTATCATCATTGTGCCCGGTTGCCTTTGCCATTGCTTTTCAGTTTTACTGTTTGTTTGTTTGTTTGTTTGTTTGGGGGGGTGGGGGGGTGGAGGTGAGGAACGTGCTATTTGCAACTCCATCTAGCTTACAACACAGCTATGGTAGGAGTAGCCATCCATCCTTTCTAATTTATTGGCCTCGCTGACTCAGGGACTGTGATTTCGGTGTGCCCTGGCTTGCCAAAGCAAAAGCAAGGTCCATGGGAATTTCTGGCACTCATTTCCCAGAGAATGTAGGTGACACTACGTGTACACTCAGTCTACACACCAGTAAACATGTGAGTCTGTGCATATAAAATTCAGCCTCTTCCCCCTAAGAAACAGCTAAATAATAGGATCCCTCTCTCTCTCCCCCTCTCCCCTTCAAACACACACACCCCTTTTTTGGTGGGATACTGAAGAATAAATCTGAGAGTAAGCCTGAGGCTGGGAGGCCAGTTGGAAAACTAGTGCAGTCATCTCTGGGAATTCAGGGAGATAGGGGTGCGGCTGCAGAGTTAAGTATAGAAACAAAAAATGATGCATTTATAGCAGCAAGAAGCTGAACAGTACATTTTACCTGTTTTTAACGCACTGGTGCTTCTAAAGTACACAGAACATTGGGAACAGGGCTATAATCTCCACAATCCACAGGGCAGAGAGGGCTTTATGGGAACTGCGACAGCCGAGCCCCGCCCAGCCTTAGCCCCTTGCAGCACCTGGGGGCCCTGCCTTCCCACCGCAGCCCCGCGGGTCCCGCACGGTTACCTTCGTCCAGGAGCGCTTGCGTTCCCTGACCAGGGCCCTGCAAAGTGCCACGGAGGCCGCGTGCTGCAGCTGGGACTGCCTCGCCCAACGCTCCGACGACCTGCTAGACAGGGACATCTGACCCCCTGGGGCCGGGCCTGAGGGTCGGCGACAGGCGAGAAGACTGAAGATGGGCATGGAAGGGAGTTGTCGTTACATCCCCCTCCTGGGCACCTTCATCAGCATCACAAAGGGACCCTGGGGACCTGGCTCACCTAGGGAGGGGCAGACCCTGAGAAGGGACAGCGCCCCTCTAGGAGGCCACCTAGACCCCAAAGGCAGGGCCTGCGGGGGGCCACCCTGAATTCTTTAAACAAAAACTCTTTCCTCTAAGCACATCTGGACCAACATTTCCATTTATTAGCCTACTGCTGCCCCCTGTTCTATTAATAATGAGACAAATCATTGTTGTTACCTTGCTAATTTTTCCTTTGCTACTCCCTTATATTCCAGGGCTAGTGTCCGGGAACTCCTCCTCCCAGCCTCCCTGCGGGGCCTCCAGGTGCAGCGCATCAGAGAAAGTCTTCTTCCTACATTGCTTCCCCCTCACCCGCCCCGCCCCCCTTACCGCCCCGCGCTGGATGAGGACCACAGCCTCGCCCAGACCTTTGGGAACTTCTTTGAATGTCTCCTTTGTTTCCAGCCTGAACCCCGACTGATACGCATATTTGCCTGAAATTCTTCACTGTCGTTATACAGTCTAAAATTCACCTACAAGCACTAAGCTTTCTATTTAAAATACAGACTGTCTTTTTTACCCAAATCGGATACGTTCAATCACGTTTTTTTCTAAAAGGCTAAGAGAGCGGTTTCAGAGAGAAGCTGGGGTAGCGCAATCATTGAACTTTGGTGGATAAGGTACTGGGGGCAGATAGCCCTGTTCAGCACGCCAAGCAGGAGATTATATTTGCTATGGATAGCATGGACCTCATAGGCACCAGAGGCCATGGAAAGGAATCCCAGGCTAAAAGAATCACTTTCCTACTTTACCAGGTCCCGGTGGTGTTTGGGTATTTGGCATAAAAAGTCAGGAAAACGAATCACAGGTTATGATACAAACACTAACATGATAATTACAATCAAAGATTTTTGAGCCAAAATAATCATTGAAAAGTAACGTAAGACTTTACCAAAATCTGCAAACAGGGAGGGAAAACTTCATAATCTACAGTAAAATTTAGTAATGTCTGATCCCACCTGCCCTTTCTGTATCTCATACGCACACTATAGATGCCCCTTCAGGTCCTCTCTCTAGAACCTCACACTCCCCCCAAACTTTTCACCCCAACTCAGAGAGACCAGGGATTCTTTTGTTTTCTTAATCTTTGAAAATATTTGATCTGTTGGAACTAAAGAAGAAATGTTGGCTCTCATTATAATTCCTTGACAAACTTTTATCTAAACTGTCAGTAAATATGTCACTTTAGACAAAAAGAGAAAGACTGACTTTTTTTAATAAAACATGGGAGTTGATTGTCCTGTCTCCCTAATTTTCTATTTCTTCATGACTACTTGCTTTGCATGTTTTCTGAGATGCAACACACATATTCCAACCTCCTTATTAGCATAAGAGCAGCTTTCTTTTCCATCTGAAGAATCACACAGTGTTTGATTTTTACACTCCAGAAAGCTAGAGATGACATGACCATCTTCAGTTCCTAAAAATAAGGAGATATATAAGCAAAAACAGGAGACTACATTTATTTGCAGATATTTCACAAAGTTCTAGCAGAGACTGCAAATATAAAGACTTGTGGAATTATCAGTGACAGTGGCCCAGGGGAACAAAATAGTTTTTAATCAAATTTTAAAAAATACATTCTAGAAAGAACTGACAGAGACTACAGGTCTCCTGACTTGGTGTAGAAGACTGATCACCCTCCCTTTGGACTGAATAAGCCCAGCATTATGGGACGATCCTAGGAGAAAGGTCAATACTATATATTCTAGAAGATCATACCTTGCTGGATGTCCTGCCATTCCAGGCAGGTGAGGACAACAGGGTCAGAAAGCATCAGTGCAGTGTCTCAGGAGTTACCACTCCATTCCTAATTGAAATCCATATCAAGGAGTTCCTCTCTCCTCCACTTTCAGCTGCCTCTCCCAGGGATCATTTTGGAGCACAGTATCATCACTGCTCCAAATTACTTTTTACTAAGCTAATTTTCCTCTGCTGGAATCTTCTTCCTAATTATTTAGCTTGAAAAAACTTACTGTATGCAATTTGTAAAATTCCTTATATGTACAGGACCAGGAAAAATAGAAAAATATATAGAGAAAGAGCAAGGTGAAGGGGAGAAGAGTAGGAAGGAGGGGGATAAAGAAAAAGAGAATGATGGTTTGCTGTGTTGCCTTTGTCTTCCACTAGTACACAGTGCTTGTCATCACCATGCCCAGAATACAACATGCATGAGAGAAAGAGAGAGGAGAGAGGGAGAATTACCCTTGAAGTAGTCATCTATTCACATAACCTCAACTATCATACTCTTAGGAAGGTCCCACAATGTTTATCTTCAGCCACAAGCTTTCTCCTAGTTCCATATCTCCACTTGTCTGTCTACTAGATTATTTCCACTTGGATGTCTTACTGTCACTTCAAAGTAACCATTTCTAAAATCATTTTAACTGGCTTCATCCCCAAACCAGCTCCCTTCCCCTGCATTTGCATTTCTATTAATGGCACCAAAACTTCCTCAAACACTCAGCCTAATCCCCAGTGCCAATGCTAACTCTCCCTCCCTCTTCTCACCTTTGTACCATCAATGTTTTTTTGTTTATTTGGCTTAAAGATTTTTTTTTTTTGATG
Source organism: Phocoena phocoena (assembly GCF_963924675.1). NCBI lineage: Eukaryota > Metazoa > Chordata > Mammalia > Artiodactyla > Phocoenidae > Phocoena > Phocoena phocoena. The sequence continues at coordinate 69,530,322 of NC_089227.1, read as the reverse complement.
TGGACCATTTTTAAATGGTCCATTGAATTTGTTACAGTATTGCTTCTGTTTTATGCTTTGGTTTTTTGGCCACGAGGCATATGGGATCGAACCCACACCCCCTGCATTGAAAGGTGAAGTCTTAGCCACTGGACCGCCAGGGAAGTCCCCTGTACCATCAATGTTTTGATCCTCCTGATATTATCTCTCTCCTCCATCCCTTGCTTCCCATTCTCAACCCTATCAAGCCTTATCACTTCATGGGCACCTGAAGTTCTAAAGATAAACAATAACTTCACAGTTCTTTTTTGAGCTTATCCTGATTGAGGATATTCTGAACTGAAAGGAAAAATTACTAAAGGGGATAAATTAATGGAGAAGTAAAAATTGTAATAATGATAATAATAACAGTTAATATTTCTTGAACACTATTTGTCAAGTACTTCTTAAAGGTCCTTTACATAGATTAACACATTTAAGAGTCACAATAAAAGTCTGTGAAATGGACACTATTTGTACCTTCCTTATAATAGGCAGAGAAACAAAGCAGTGCCAGTGAAATTTGCATGGTGTACTGGAAGTCAGAGGACCTGGATTCAAGGTCTCAAAATCATTCTTTTTAAAATTTCCCCTTGGAAACAATCTTAAGATTCTACCTCATAGCTGAGATAAGAAATCTGGTATGAAAAAGAAAGGGAATCTTAGAATTCTCCAAATTCTATTCAATTCTCAAGGGGTTATCTGTAAAGAAACAACGATTCAGTCATTCAAAACATTCATTGAGCATCTACCAAGTACCACTGGAGATGGATGGTTGTTGCGTCATTTCATATAGACTTCTCGTTTATGTCAGCTCTTCCCTTATTACTGCTAAAGTCTTACCTGCGGCAGATAACAGACCAGAAGAAAGAAGAGCTAAGAAAAGGTAATGAATCTTCATAGTAAGGCAGCTCATAGACAACTAAGTGTCTCAAAAAACTAAACCAATAGAAATGGAGATGATTCTAGAATCAGTCTTCCTGTACTTAGAGACTTTCAATCTTGAGCAGGAACTTACATGTCTTGGTCTCTCTCAGATTTGCGGGGAAGCCAACTCCCCACCACCTCTGTGTACTTCCTATTTTGTCTCGGTGACCCACCATCAGGGCTTAACTGTGGGGCCTCTTATCACTTAGCAGATCTCTATTTTGATGGACCCCTTCAAGGTGGCACCACCTTTCTGGACACCTATTCCACTCCCTCCACACAGGAGCAGTGCTTTCCCTTAGTCTACACATCTCCTTTCCCAGTCTGGATGTCATGTTCACAAAGGTCAATGTTGCCTTGAATAGTCCCAAGGCCGAATCTTCATAGACCTTAACTTGCTCTCCTCCTAAATCCAACAAACATTGTTGAAGATTGTCATGGGGTTATGCTAATGTTTCATTTTCACTTGCTTTCCACCAGGCCCTGGTAGTGGCTTTCCTCTTAAACGTGACACCCATGAGAAAAGGGATTGTATCTTCTGTGACCCCGTGCCTACACGGTATCCTACCACAGTAATGCTCATAGAAAATTTGTTGAACTGTTGAATTGACCTCCCCACTTTTTTTGTTACTCTTTTATTGAGTCCTCTCACCTCAATGAGACGTTCATATCAGAACTAAGACCAGTCCCTCCCTTTTTCACACAGATTACTTAAAATCTTCCCCTTCTTTCTTTCCTGAAAATATTGAGCCATCACTTGTGTATTTCTTCATCTCACCTTCTATCCATTAGAATATCTTTTTACCTACACCCTTTCTTTTGTTTCAGATATCACTGCCTCCTTCAAAATCTGTCATCTTCCAAGTTTCTCTGTCCCATCTTTTTCTACCATTTCCCTCAATCTTAAACCTCAAAATCCTTTACCCATTAGGTAGACTACAGATGCTTACAGATTGATATCATCTTGGATCACAATTGCTTTAAACATTCCTGAAAATGAGGAATTTAAAGTTGGGCATAGTTAATGCAACCCTTAGCACAACATTAGAGTCTGTCTGACACAAGGAATTAACGATGAATCCTTCAAATAAGTTATGATTATATATATTTGTCTCATATATCCTTCAAAAAAAAGAATTTAAGGCAGCTTATTGAATACACACATGAGGTGAAAAATGAGCAGATTATAAAATTGGGTTGTATATCACAGAAACTCCTCTGAGAATTTAATACATTGTAGGCTTTCCACCTTGAAGAAAAAAAAAAAGAAGTGCATCCATGCACATACCCATAAAAGTCCATATACAATGTAAGAAGTTTTCACAGGCTCCCCCTACCTCGATCCAATGCCTTAAGAGTACATGATCCCAGGTTGATTTCTGCTGTAGAAGAAATAAGAAGTCTAAGAGATCAAAAATTTGGGTGATGCTGGGGAGTCAGAGCCCAGGCCAATAAGCTGGACAGCTAGGGATCATGAAACAGAACACTCAAAAAGACTGAAGGTCAAGGCATGACCATCATTTTGCCCGCAGGATACAAATTCACACAACCCACTGTCACAGTGGAAAAATAACCCTAAAGGCCAAGGAGTCACAAAGCTCTTCCACTTCCTCACCCCTGCCTTCTCCAAATAAACTGTACAATAGCCACAGGGCAACAATCACAAACCATCCTTAATAGTTAGAGATCCTTACTATCCTATTCAAAATCCCCTGCTACTTCCTAAGGCATCAGCCAATTCCAGGGCAGGACCATTCTGAGGCCTTGAAGGCAGGATAAATAGACTGGGGTGAAAAGTGTTTTGGAAGTTCAGTAACAAAGACTAATGGTGGTTGGTGGGGAAGGTGGTAGTGCAGGGGTTAGAGCACAGATTCTAGAGCCATACTACTTGGATTTGAACCTTGAGCTCTCCAACCATGTGACCTTGGGCAAGTCACTAACCTCTGCATGCTTCAGTTTCTTCATCCCTAAAATGAGATTAATTAAGAGGGCATCCTGTGTTATTTGAATCTGTTTGGTTCCTGAATTAAGATAGAAAGGCAAACTCTAGCATCTATCTCATGGGGCTGTGATGTGCAGTAAACAGGTTAATACACACTTGATGTTATTTACACCTGGAACATATTAAGTGCTATGGAAGTGTTTGCTGTTATTCTTGGGCACTGTATTTTGCCCACTAGATGAGATATCAGCCCTCCAACATGTATCGGTCCTCCAGTGTCTGTCTGGTGCCAGGGTATGGGAAGAGCTCACACTGTACACATTCCCAGCTGGCTGTCTTACTACTATTAACTGGGTTATGCTCATTGGGTCTGTCTCTGGAAGACCACTAAAGAAGACAGAGAACACATTTATCCTTTAAGCAGAAGACAAATGACAGTTTCCAGATCTTTACTAGAGAAGCAAAGCAGTAAAAAGCCTCCAGTCTAGAAAGAAGAGGTTAAAAAAAACCCCAAAAAACTCCTGCTATACCTAAACAAATGAATGGCTCAGACAGGCAATCCCTTTGTGGGCAGGACCTATATCTATTCAATTCACCAGTGTATACCCAGAAGATAGCACAGGGGCTGCCTGACACACAGGAAACACTCAACACATCAATGACTTAAGTCTCAGCAGTTTACTTCAATACTATGATTTAAGTCACAAAGAAGTGAGTAGGAACTTCAGGCTATCTTCCTGAGTTCTCCCAAGTTTAGCTCTGCTGCCAAGAGAAGGCAGTAAAGTGAAACCCACCTCTCTGCTCTCCTCACCCGCTGGCATCTCCTCTGAGGAACACTTATGAATGGCAGAGATTCTCTTCAAATACTCTGACCCCTTTCCTTGGAGCCTAACTTTTTAAGTTTTGTTTTCAAATTTAAAATATATTTTGATAATACATTTCAAAATGCTATAGCTCATTCTTTTTTTTTTAATGGGTTAAACTTTGTATTTATTTTAAATAACTTGGAGTGGGGAAGAAGGGAAAAAGACAGGTGCCAAAATCTGTTCAGTGCACTATAGCTCATTCTTATTCTCCATGTGTCAACCATTTTTTCTTAGTCTTCCAACATTAGCAACATATAGTTAGTCCTTTTATTTTGGCTCTACAATAACATGCCTAAAGTTAAAAAAAAAGATAATCCATTCTTAATAATTTGTATGTATTTCTTGAGTCCTAAATGCCTAGGGACAGAAGTTGTTTTGAAATCTTAAAAAAATATATATAAATATGCATGTGTGTACATATATATATATTATATATATATATATATATATATATATAATTTTGATGTGTAGACATTGCAGAATTTTTTAATGAAAGGTTTGATGCCATGATACAGATAAACCATCCAGCTTAGGTCAACCCTATAGAACAAGGCTTCTGTGAAACAATACAAGCCACCAATTTCAGGTGTTTTACTTTAGTTTCAAATCCTTAAATCAGATGACCCACATACATACATTTTTAAATTGAGGTTTCTGACCTAAGTAAAAATCCATCAAAAAGCAATTTTTATACTAAAGAGGAAATAGAAATATTCTATATTAAACTTAGAACAGGGAACATCAAGCCATTCTATATTTTAGCTCTGTACTATATTCAGGTTAGAGTGTAACAGATGAGAGAGAGAGGGGGGGGGGGAAAAAAAAGGAAAATCTAAGAAAGTAGGTAGATGAAAATTTGGTATTCATCACATCCTGAAAGGACAAAAGTTGAGTGGATTCACCATTATTACTTGAAGTCATCCCTACCTAACCTCAGAAAATCCAACCATTTTGAAATTATTTTTGTTTTTCTAATTTTAAACTGGAAATAAACAGGCTTTACAAAATTTGTAACCATTGAGTGAAAAATAAACTTTAATACCATTGATTACATTACCTAAGTGGTTTCCATTTGGATTCCACAAAAAAATTTCTGAATCTTTTGACAAAGAAACAGCAAAAGAAATTCATCAATTTCCAAGCATGATGCCAATTGAAGTTCTGCCTGCACTCTTATAGCAATGTCTGAACTCTAATATCTTTTTCTACAGTCATTCTTCTGCTCCTTTTAGTATTATTCCAGATAAAGCATTTTTTCCCTCAAACTCATCAACATGGTACTGTAAATAAATTGTGACTCATTCATCAAAGGAAGCTATAGAGTAGCCAAAATTTATAAACTGGAGCTACATTTATTTTGATAGATAAATCTTAAACATAATGTGTTTAGCAAAAGCAATTTGCAAAAGGATACATACAGTATGATCCAATTATATGAAGCTTAAAAACTTTATATAAACTCTATGTTGCTTGTGGGCACGTATAAATGTAATAAATAGAAAAGCATGATAGATAGCTTAGGATAGTAGTTTTCTCTTGTGAAGGATATATAAGGGACTTGCTGACTGAAATATTTTATTCCTTAAAAAAACTATCTGAAACAAATGTGGCAAAATATTAAGATTTATCTAAGTTGTATGAGGAATATAGACATATCCTTCTCTAAACTCTTCTATTTGCTTGATATAATTTATAATTTTAAGGATAAAATAAAGTAAATAAGTTAATTTCTCAGGTCAGATAGCTAGAAAAACAATAATAAAATACCTTCAGAGAAAGAAGAAAAAGGAATTCATAAAGTTAAATTACAAAGAATGCAACAGAAAACATAAAGGAGTAATATTGATCAATAAAATCAAACATAGCACTTTGAAAAGTCCCATAAAATAGATACCAGCTTTGAATCTTTTGTTTAGAATAAATGAGAAAAAATAAATACCATTCATAATGAGAAAAGAGATATGTCTACAAATACAGAGGAGATTGTTTATACTGTAAAAGGATACTGATTTTCTAATACCAATTAATTTTAAAATATAGATGAAATTATTTTCTCCTAAAAATATAGATTATCAAACTAAACCAGAGAGAAGAAAAAAGTGTGACTATAGCAATAACTGTAAAAATAGTTGCAAGAGTTGTCAAAGCTCTATCCTAAAAATAGGCTCCACTCCCAAGTGGTTTTATAAGTTTTACTAAATCTATAAAAGGCAGGTAATTACTATGTTATATAAACTCTTTCAGAGCATAGAAAGCATGAAAATCTTCCCATATCATTCTATAAGAACAGTTTACCTTTATATCAAAAATAAATAAGGATGGCTCAAAAACAGAATGCTATAAATAATCTCATTTATCTCATTTTAAAACACTGATGTAACAATCCTAAATAAAATATTATCTAACAGAATCCAAAAGTTTTTTTTTTAAGTAATATGTCAGAACTATCAGGGACATTAGTCATTCTTCTGGGCTGCCTGGTATCTGACAACCCGTCCTTTGTTTAGGGAATTCCCAATCTCCTATCAAAAAGGCTTCCCATGCCACATATTTTCTTTCCCAGCTTCCCTCAAAGCTAAAGCAAGAAGTACATGACCTAGGCTTTGCTCATCAGAGAGCACCACTCCAGACTTTGAGTTGAAAGCAACTGACATGAAGAAGCAGAGACTGCTCAGAATCCATCTGTTGGGCAGTAGAGGCTACATCCAAGCACAAGGATGGTGGGGACAAAGGAAGTATCTGCTGACCAGCTTAAGTGATAAAAATTGTGGTATCTGTGCTCTGCAGTTTCTGCAGTGTATCTTTGCTGGACCACTTCTATGAAATAATGTGAGGCTTTGTTCTGGACCATGTAGCCTGATTCTTTTGACTTCTCAGAGATTCCAGGATAAATTGCTTTTCTGCTTAACTTAGCATGAGTTGGTTTTGTTGCTTGCAAATAAAAACATGGACTAATTTTTTGACAGAGTAGAGTTTATATCAGTAATGCAAGGATAATTTAACATTAATATATCTATGTGATTCACTACACAAACAGATTGAAAAAAGAAAAGTCATCAATTTTATAGCCCAAGACTGATGACGTTCAACATCTCTTACTGACTAAAAATAATACAAAATAAAATCTTATCAAACTAGGAATAGTTGGAAATTTTCTTAATTCATAAAGGATGTCTACCAGAAACAGAGAACAAATGTCATACCAAATTTTCTTAATTCATAAAGGATATCTACCAGAAACAGAGAACAAATATCATACCAAAGTGGAACACATTGGAAGTAATTCCACTTGATGTCATGAACAGGACAAAGATGTCCACTCTTACCAGAACTATTCAGCCATGTACCTGAGATCCTGCCCAATGCAATTAGATAATTAGATAAATGAGATAAATAATAGAAAAGGATCAAATTTTCATTATTTACAAAGAAATACAGTTGCTTACCTAGAAAATCAAGAGAAACCAACTGAAAATTTGTTAGTTTTTAAGGAGGTTTAGTAACATAGGCAGATATAAGATAGGTGTATAAAAACATCTATAAATTTGTGATATAATAATCCATTATTTTAATATAGTAAAAAAACCCTACCATTTATAATAGCCAAAGAAATATAAAATATATAGGAAGACACCTATCAAAAATACTCAAAAAGTACATGAAGTACACAAAACTCAACTGAAGGACATAAAATTATATTTTAATAAGTTCAGAGGCCCACATTGTTCTTGAATTGTTTTCTCCAAGGGAATTGTTATTAATTTAATTAATATAATTTTATTCAAAATCCCAACAGGATTTTTGTTGAGTATGTTAACTTAACAAGCTGATTCTAAAATTCACCTGCAAGAAAAAGTACTCAACTGTATCAAAAAATGTTCAAAAATAAAAAGAATAAGAGAGGAGCTGCCCTAACATGTATTCAAATATGCTATGGAGCCCCAATAATAAAAAACAGAGTGGAATTGGCATTGAGATATACAAACACAGATCAATGAACCAGACTAGAAAGTCCAGAAATTGCTCTTCAGATGCTCCATGGTATTCCATTTCCATAATGGAGTACTTGATGAGGTTGATGTTTAATATCTGTGTGGAAATGATGAACTTTCCTAAATATAATAACTGGCTATACCTTAAAGCAGCAGAGAATTCAATCTCTTCTCCCTACCAAACATAAAATTAAATATCTAAGCACAAAAGAATTTGAAAACAAAGAAAAGTTTCAAAATCTTGGTAAGGGAAAGGTCCTGCTAAGCAAGACACAAAACCCAGAAACGATAAAGAAAAAAGTCTAATAAATTGGACAACACCAAAACACAAACTTTTATATGATACAAGGTACAAAGTTGTTTTTTTTTTTTGTGGTACGCGGGCCTCTCACTGTTGTGGCCTCTCCTGTTGCGGAGCACAGGCTCCGGATGCGCAGGCTCAGCGACCATGGCTCACGGGCCCAGCCGCTCCGCAGCATGTGGGATCTTCCCGGACTGGGGCACGAACCCGTGTCCCCTGCATCGGCAGGCGGACTCTCAACCACTGCGCCACCAGGGAAGCCCAAGGTACAAAGTTTTTAAAAGGGGAGAGTGAGGACAGAGTATCATTATCTCACACTTGGCAGGCACTTAGTGAAAAGATTGTTGATATGATGATTTTGTGTGTATTTATATTTTTATGTTAGGAGTTTAAATAAGCTCAATGTAGCTGTCTGCCAAACTAGAAACAGTATCCGTAAGTATAAGAGCTATGTCCTCTACTTCTCTTGTATGGTCCAGAGTTTACTAAGGTATAAGAGTTTAAATGCCTGATGAATAAGCACACCTTTATAACCACAGCCCTGCAGTTTCAAAAGGATGCACAACATCATTAAATAACATCGTTATTAAACTTGTTTATGTTTAGAAGCAAAAGGCTGATGACACCACCTTCCTTGAGGAGAGATGAGGCTTCTTCATCTTTTTCAGTGGCAGAATCCTTCTAACACATAGAATTTAGTTAAGTTTTTTTTATAGTCCAGACAGTTTCTTCCATAATACACACCTCTCCCCATGTTGCTATACGCTTGGCGTTGCTCATCTTCCATTTCCTCAAGTGAAAAGGAGGAAAATGAGTTTCTTTATAAATATTTTGATAGTGATTTTAAAATACAAAAGACTGATGGGAAGTGCCAAAATTGAATTAAATCATAAGATTTACCAAGACGAAAAACTTCCATTCAGATTTAAATGATTTTAGGGGTTCTGGAATCTGCTGTACATAGGAAATCAGTTCAGTTATCAGACTAGAAAATATATGTGAAAAAATTCTTAACAAAATCTTATTATATTTCCTTAAATGTACTTTTAAAAGTTATACCTGGGACAAACTGCCATTTTGTATCTCCAATGTCTTTCAAAATCCATCTATCACAAAGGACAGACTGAAAAAATTTAGGAAAGATGCATTGATAAAGGAAATGTTAAATAAGCCAATTTAACAATTATACGGTATTTTAAAGTAAATATATAATGGAAAGAAAGAGGAGAACTAGATGGAAGGGAAAGTGGAAAAAAAGAAAGAATTGCTGTTTCTGTATGGGGGAAAAAGTTAGGTATAGGAATTCAAGTGGAGAAGGATGACCCAGGCAGGTCTGGGAGAACATTATGCTAGCAAGACGCCTTCCACAGAATGCGAATTCTATGAATGTTAAAGAGGAAGAAGACAGGGAGAAGGAGATGGAAGATGAGAGAACTGTCATTGAGAGGAAAATGTCCTACACTGAAGTATTTGTATCCACTGTTGTTAGCTGTAGTTAAAATACCAAGGTCAGAAAAACCAAAGCTTAGAATAAAAATGATTGAGATCTGTTAAAAGCTAGAGGGCAACTTACCTAAGTATACCTAGATGTTTATCTTTCTTTAAACCTTGATATTTAATGGAAGCTGTCAAAAGAAAGCAGAGTGCCATTGAACAAGGGACAAGGCAGTTATGGGTTATAGGCTTGATTCTGTCTCTTATTAATTCTGTCTCCTTGGATAAGCCATGAAAACTCTCTCATTTCCAAATGCTGCCACTGATAGTTTGTTTCTCATTGGATGCTTCAGAGTATATAAATCTAAAATCTAAAATTATATGATTCCAAGTTTATGGATTTGTTATTTTAATGGAGATAGATATATAATTCTGTGAGTACACATATACAGGAATGATATTTTAAATATTTCAACTAATGCAACATCAATTAACCATGACAGAAGCTGGTTGCACACAACCACTATGGTCATACCAATATATGCCTCCTGGATATCAGCTTTGCAAGGAAAATAAGATATAAATAGATAGGTAATAGATAGATGGATAAATAGATTGATTGATTTTAGTGTAAAGATGGCTACTCGTATTCTCAGTGAACCCAATCTATATTCACACCACAAAAATGCAATCCGTGTGCTACTCTTCACCTGATGTAACGTTTCTGCACTGTAGACTGGTGAGTAGGAGAAACACAAAACTTCCAGGAAGGAAGAAAGGAAGAAAAGGAGGAAGAAGAGAGGAAGGGAGGGAGAAGTAACTGCATTTTAGGATTGTGATTCCTACATGTAGCAGAGTTTCTGGTTAGACTATAGCCAGAACTTGGAATTGCTTGGCAAGTAAATACTTATTTTCATCCTCTGATTTACATAGGAGTGAAGGAGGCTCTTGGGGGAAAAAATTTCAAACCACAAGTCAAATTCAGCTGTACAGAGTTCAAAGACTCATCATTATCAAGGCAAGTCAAGTCAAGTCAAGTCACTCATCTGATGAACCAGAACCAGAAGCAGGGAAGTTAAGAGAATCCAGGTGAGTCCCTGAGAGAGAATTTACCCCTAGAGAAGGAAGAGTCTGGCCTGGGGCACAGAAGAAAGGAGAGGTTCTGATGCAGTCAGCAGTTGGGTGCAGCTGCAAGGCATTTGTCTTGGAGATAAGAACATGGCCCCTGGACCCTCCTGATAGCAGCTTCTGAACTGCCTGTGGCATCACCTCCTGTGTGACCTTGGCAACCCCTCAGCATCTCTAGACTTCGGTGTCTTTATCTGTGAAATGGGGAGGATGATGGTAGTAGTCCCTGTACCATCCTTCATAGGGTCGCTGTGATGATAGATTGAGGTATTGCATGTAAAGCCCTTAGAGAGAACTTAACACGTATTAACTGTTGTTACCCTGGAAGCTCAGGTGTGTTTGGAAGAGAAAACAGTTTTCTGAGTGCAACCTGAAAAACCTAACAATGATAACAGCAATAACAGCAACAGCTATGACAACAGCCTCATTAGATTTTGTATCATTTAGGGAACCTGCTCAGGGTGCCCCACCTCCGCTCCATCCAGTCCTGTCTGTCCTCATAGGAAAGCATTTTTCTTTTCCTGTCCAAGAGAGTAGCTTGGGCTTGGGGTTGGAGAATTTGGAGCTTCCCTCACTGTGGATGAGAATATGAAGCCTTTGATTTGAAAGCTGAGACGCCCCCAGAGCTGGATTGTCTGAGGGAAAAGAGCTCCTAGCATTGAAGCAGGTACAAACAACCTACCTAAGAGAGACAGAGAGCACTAAGGGAGCCGAAAGGGACACTTGTTCCCCATACCCATCAACACGTCAACATTTCCAATTAAAAAGAACAAACTGTTAAGAGAGAAGAACATCTTTATAGTGATTTAAAGCTGCTACCTATCACCTTTTAGAACAGGTTGAAGAACTGGCTTGGGGTTGATGTCAGGGTTGAAGAAATAAGAACCACCTGCAGAACAATTGAGGCTGCCTGGCAGTGCCCAGAGTCCAAGTCCAAGTCCAATTCCAAGTCCAAGTCCAGGGTGGATTAAGTCTAGAAGTTAGAAGATGGAACTAGGGTCAAGGTCATGTAGAATCAGGTGCCAGATCATCATCCAGAAACCACACAGGAGGTAGCTGACCAACTGTAGGTGCACCTGGCCTGCTGGCTCCCCAAAGGGGAGCCAATAAAAGACCAGCCCTCTAAGAAGGGTCCATTTCATGACATAGGGCTTAGTTTGCCCTGGAGGGTTGGGAAGAGGAAAGGAGCTTGCAGGAGGTCACTTTTAAAAGATTAGAGAAATAGGGCTTCCCTGGTGGTGCAGTGGTTGAGAGTCCGCCTGCCGATGCAGGGGACACGGGTTCGTTCCCCGGTCCGGGAGGATCCCACATGCCGCAGAGCGGCTGGGCCCGTGAGCCATGGCCACTGGGCCTGTGCGTCCGGAACCTGTGCTCCGCAACGGGAGAGGCCACAACAGTGAGAGGCCCACGTATCGCAAAAAAAAAAAAAAAAAAAAGATTAGAGAAATAAATTGCTTAAATTATTAGGTCAGAGGTTGATTATTTTAAGGTTTTTTCCAATGTCATGCATTGATATAAAAAATAATGCTAATTATAGCCAAAGCCACTGCTTTAAATTATTAAAAATGTCATAAGCAAGTTTGCAAAATTAATTAGTCAACTAGAAACATGTGCATGCTTTTTTCAAGTTATGTATGCAGTTTGGGGTGAGGATGTGGGACCATAAGATATATAATCATGAAAACATTTTTGTATGAAAGGATTCACTTTTGTTTTTGAAATGTAAAAATAGCATCTTTATTATTTCTAGTCTACTCTGTATCCTTATGTGATAATGAGTTTTCATATAAAAGCAGTTACCATGGTGGCCCCTCCCTTCTCTGTAGATGAAACATGACTATTAATGTTTCAGATCCATTGTTTTCAACTCTGTTCCTTCTATGTGTCTTCCCCATTAATATTACAACATTAAGGTGATCCACAACACACTTAAACTCTTTGTTCTGACTATCAAAATGACTGAGCCACCCTGTCCTATAAATAATAAGGTTCCAACATTTACAGATTACTCCTGTTAACTAAAAAGTGGTTAAAGTGAAAATTACCCAGTCCTGACAGACGTTCATGTGACCTAAGGTCTGCGTTTTTTCTTGGGATTTATAACCTTGATAGTTAATTTTGCGGGCCCCTTTTAAAGCCTGTAATTTAGTGCAAATTGACATTTAAGCAGCTTTTCAAAGCTCTTGTATAAAAATGTTAAAACAGCCTGGGTTTTTTTTCCTATTAACATCGCCTAGTATTTATTATTGTAGTCAGAGAATTGAATCATCAATTTTCCCCTTTCAACATTTTCTTAGGAATTGGAGGCGGTGGAGAAGATAGAACATCCTCAGTCAATTTTATTTCCTTCTTCAAAAAGAAAAATATAAGCTACTTAGATTAACACTTAAAATTTGTGTACAGCAAAAGACACTACAAAATGAAGATAAACCACCAGCTGAGAGTTATGATGCATTAACAGTAAAGGGTTGCCTACCATAAGAAAGACAAGAGATAATAAGTGTTGGTGAGGAAGTGGACAAAAGGGAACCCTTGTGCACTGTTTGTGGGAATGGAAATTGGTGCAGCCACTATGGAGAACAGTATGGAGGTTGCAAACAAAAGTTCTTAAAAATCTATCATATGATCCAGCAATCCCACTCTGGGTATTTATCTGAAGGAATCAAAACACAAATTCAAAAAGATATCTGCACCCCCATATTCATAACAGCATTATTTACAGTAGCCAAGACATGGAAACAACCTAAGTGTCCATTGATGGATGAATGGATAAAGAAAATATGATATATATGTGATATATATACATATACATATACAATAGAATACTATTCAGCCATAAAAAAGATTGCGACAACATGGATGGACCTTGAGGCCATTGAGTTAAGTAAGTCAGAGAAAGACAAATACTGTATGATCTCACTTATATACGGAATCTAAAAAAAAAGATCAGATTTGTGGTTACCAGAGGCAGGGAGAGGGGGATGAGGGAATTGGATGAAGGTGGTCAAGAGGTACAAACTGCCAGTTATGAAATAAATAAGTACCGAATGTAGTGTACAACATGATGACTACAGTTAACACTTCTATATGGTATATTTGAAAGCTGCCAAGAGAATAAATTCAATAGTTCTCAATGCAAGGAAAAAAAATATTTTTCTTTCTCCTTTTTTATATCTACATGAGGTGATGGATGTTAATTAAATTTACTGTGGCAACCATTTCACAATATATATGTCAAGTCATTATGCCATACATCTTAAACTCATACAGTGTTGTATGTCAATTATATCTCAATAAAACTGAAACAATAACAAAGGGTTAGTCCAGAATATATATATTTGTAGAACTACAAATATTTAGAAAAAAATAAACAATCCAACAGGAAAATGGGAAGGAATAGACAGTAGCAATTTTAAAAAGAGAGAGAAGGGTCATATAAAAAGATGCTCATCTACTAGTCATTAAAGAAAGTCAAATTAACACAATGAAATGCCATTTTATGGTCATTACGACTGGCAAAAACTTAAAAGTCTGAGAGAGGAAGGTGGTGGTTTGAACTGGTCTCTGTGCTCTCATATTCACTGGCCCTCACCTCAATCTAATTGCCACACCACTTTCCAGCCAAATGGCTCCTGGGCTTTGAGCGTGTGGGCAGGCTGCAGCTCTGGCCAGTCCTGAAAGAGAGAGATGAACCCAAGGAACAGCTGGGGACCAGTAGCGAAAAGGCTTAGGAGGAAGAGCAGAACAGGCTGAGTATTCTAGAGCAAGCTTGGCAAGTAGAGATCCTTGGTCCCCTGGGTGAAGGCTGCTGTCCCCTCTGTCCCCTGAGGAACTACAGAGGAGCCAGGCAATCTTCCCTGTCCTGAAAGATGGGAGAATGACACCCTTTGCTAGCATTTTGCTTCTTTTAGGAAGACTGTATTTTATTTTTCTTGAACTCCAAGAACACAGAGTTTAGTTAACTTGAAGGGATGCACATTTATTACAAAAGACCACACAGGAACACCACAGAAGGACTCAGTTTCAACAGCATAGAACTCAATCTCCTTAGAAAGAAAAGAATACGGTCTGGTTGATGAAGAGTGGGGAAGTAGGAAGGAACTTGCTATGCATCATTCCCACTCTCTGTCGTCATGTACAAAACATCATCAAGGCTGCAACATCAGTCTTTCATTATAAGGTGAGGTCCTTACTTCCCCATCAGCATCATTATTCAGGAAAATGGTCTCTCTTGAAATCTGAAATTGCTTGGGTGAAAAATATATCCACAAATTTGGGATAAGGCCAGGCTATTATTTGTTTAATATATCAAGCTGAGAAAGATGAGTTAGTTCTTGAAGGAAACAGCTTTAAACTTGTATTGAAGCTGCTTCCATTTAAAAAAACATGCTAGTTAAAATCAAGGGTATCAGAAAAGTTTTGGATGGTATCTGTCTCTGATAAAGGAACAGTTCAGTGGGCAGATGAACGATATCTGGGAGTTGCCGAGCTACAGAAACAATGAAATGCTGAACGACACTCACTACCTGTTTGTGATATTTAAAGGGCACAATTGAAATCATCTATTAAAAACAGGTGGGAGGGTAAAACAAAGGCATTTTGAGATATTTAAAATCTTTTCTAAGTAATTCTTGCATCAAAGGAGAAATCACATCTAAAATTACTGATAAAATGAACATCAGTGAGTGTACAGCACTTCTCCTGTATGGCATGCAGCCAAAGCAATAATCAGCAGAAGTGTACATTCTTAAGTACATTTACTAGAAAACAAGAAAGACAGAAAATAAATGCATTATACTTTTAACTCTCAATGATAGAAAAAGAACCAAACAAAACAAAAAAAATTAGGAAGGAATTTAAAAAGATAAAGACAGAAATAAATTATATAGAAAATAACCCCCAAAGGCAGATTAGGTTAATTAAAATAAAGTTAGTTCTTGAAAAGCCCAGTAAAATTCATAAGCCTCTGGTAATTCTGATGACAGAGAGGAAGAGAGAAATAAGAACAGAAATAAGAATTAAAACATAGCCAAAAAAAAAAAAAAAAACATAGCCAAAGATAAAGATAATAATTGCAAAATCAAGAGAATTTTATCTAATACTTACACCAATAAATTTAAAATTTTAGAGGAAAGAATTGTTCAGGACATATAGACTACTAGAATAATATCAGAAAAGATGTAAAACTGGATAAACAGCCCTAGAAAAAAAATTGAAAACATAATTTAAAAAAATCTACAATTTAAAAAATGCATTGGTCCCAGACTGTTTTATGGGTGAGTTCTACAAAACCTTGAAATAATGGATTGTTTTTTCATGTTTTATTTAAATTGTTTCAGTGCATAGAATAAATATAAAATTCCTTTTTTTGTTCTATAAAGCTAGTTTAACACCAAATTGAGCAAAAACTGCCCAAAATAGCCTTTTCACATAAAATTATAAAAGTAAAAATCTTTTAAAAAATTATAAATCAAAACTAGTAGCATATTACAAGAAGAATATATCATGACCAGGTAGGACTTTTTATAAGAATAAAAGTGTGGTTAAATGGTTAAACAATGGGATATGTATTAATTCCTTGTATACATAGAAAAACAGAGAAATTCTATATGATCTTGCAATTGATGTTGAAAAAAGGAGTTAAAAAACCCCAATCCTACTCCTGAAATAAATTTAGTAATCTAGGAATAGGATGAGAATTGGATGCTCTGTAAGAAATTAATGTGAATTTTGTTCCCACTCCTTTAGACTGGTTAGCTAGGAATAAAAGAAAGTGTTACCCTTCCCAACAGGACAACCAAGCTATGGTCTATGTTCTCTCTAACCCTAGCATGGATGGAGCTTTCGTGTTTCCAGGCTAGTGAATGAGAAGTTAACACTCAAGTACTGGCTGCCCTAGATATAATCAATCAGTCTTTGTGATTAGAAGATCTGGTTTCCCACCAGCCCCCGCCCCCCGCCAGGGTGTTTAAACTGAACTATCTAAGAGAAGGGCTTTGACTTGGTGGAATTTGAAAGGAATAACAGCTCGACTGAGAACTCAAGCAAGGAAAACACTGCAGTTTTCAGAGAGGTAGTGACTTAAAGGGTGTGGAATGACCTGAGCCAACTGGTATGTTGCTCTGGTTCGGATTTGGCAGGGATCCTATTGCTGGAGGAATAAATGTAGACGCTGAGCCAGCAGGGCTGAGACCCCAGATGCCTGTTGAGGTCCTTTGTGCTCTGCAACATACCGTGCATGCTCATGTGTGCTTGTGTATGCATGTGTGTCCTTTGGGTACGCATGTGTGTGCACACACATTTATGTGTATGTACACAGCTGTGTGTGATATTCTGGATTTCGCTTATCAGTTATCACAGTGAATATATAATACTTGCAAAAATATTTTAAAACTATGAGAACAGGAGAATTTTGTCAGGTGGCCAAATACAAGAGCAACATGTCAATGTGAATTGCTTTTCTGCATGCCAGCATTAACAGATCTGCAAAGTAATGGGGAAAATATTCACTCACACTGGAGCAAAACTTATAAAACATCTTGAAATAAACATCACAAGAAATGTGTTAAACCTATGAGAAAAAAATCATAAAACTTTATTGAAGGAAATGTATAAACACTTGATTAAGTGAAATGACATACTATGCTTCTGGATATACTGTTTTTCTAGTTGTGTAAGTAGGATAAATTATTTAACCTTTCTGTGTCGTCTCTCCCTTGTTGGTAAGATGGAAATGAAAACAGTATCTACTTCACTGGGTTGTTATGAGAATTAAGCGAATTAATTTATGTAAACTATAATAGAATCATTATCATTATTAATAAAAAATATGTCCATTCTCAAATTCTATAATTTCAATGCAGTTCTAAATAAAATCCCAAAAAGACTTTTATGAAGCTTGAAAAAGATAACTCTTATTCATCTACATATATATAAATGTTAAAATTATCTATGGACATTATGAAAACTTATGAATATGATGGGTAAGTTGCCATGCTGGATTTCAAAGCACACGTTGGAGAACTTCAGTAATTAAAACACTGTAGTATTTCTTAAAATAATAGACAAGTCTTTCAAGGAATAAATAATAGAATAAAATAAAGGACATAAATGGACTCCTTTATCTGTATAGTGGGATATGATGTAAGATAAATGTAACATTTGAAATCCACGGGAAATAATCGATTATTCAAAGAATTTTGTTGGAACTAATAACTATCCATTATATCTTTACCCAACACCAAACACAAAAATAATTCCAGATGTAGTCGCAATTTAAATGAAAAACTACAACTACAAAAGTATTAGAAGAAAATATGAGAATGAGTGTCCAACTTTAAGGAGGCATTGCCAAGTATATTAATCAGGGTTCAGTTGAACATAACAGAAATTATTCTATCTGGCTTAAGTAGAAAAAAATTAAATACAGAGAACCTAAAGCTTTGAAAATTATTAGAAGGGATTTGTGGAGCAAGATCTAAGTAGAACTTTCAAAAAGATTTCTAGAACATCACTGCAGATCTGGCCCACCAAAATTATTAATAACTAACTCTGCTGTGATCAGAAAACTCCATGATCAGAAAGTGGGTGAATCGGCTAACTTTAAGACAACTCCATAGATAAAGAAGATGTGGTACATATATACAATGGAATATTACTCAGCCATTAAAAGAATGAAATAATGCCATTTGCAGCAACATGGATGGACCTAGAGATTATCATACTAAGTGAAGTAAGTCAGAGAGAGACAAATATCACATGATATCACTTAAGTCTAAAAAAATGATAAAAATGAACTTATTTACAAAACAGAAACAAACTCACAGACTTAGAGAGCAAACTTATGGTTACCAGGGGGGAAGGGTAGATGAGAGGGATAGATTGGGAGGTTGGGATTGACATGTACACGCTGCTATATTTAAAATAGACTGCCAAAAAGGATCTACTGTATAGCACAGGGAACTCTGCTCAATGCTCTGTAATAACCTAAATGGGAAAAGAATTTGAAAAAAAATTGATTCATGTATATGTATAACTGAATCACTTTGCTATACACCTGAAATTAATACAACATTGTTAATCAACTATACTCCAATATAAAATTAAAATTTTTACAAAAGGACCACTCCACCTCAGCCCTTCCCATACAAGCTAACTGAACCCATCACCCCATCCACCTTGTTTCTTGATATTCATGAAAGTAAAAACCAGGAATTGGGGTTTCTACTACTGTTGTCTCTGAAAACCAAGTGCCCCTTCCACCATGCCCACCTGTGGAACCAGCTAGAATAGCACAGGCGTGGATCCACCTCACTTCCATCTTCTAAATCTTGGGGAGAAGGTGCTTGTCTGTTAGGAATTACTAGCTCACGTGTAGAATTCAAACTTTGATGGATTTTATAAAATGTAGTCTTTTACATTCTAGCCTTTCTACTTTCTAGTCTTTAGCATGAAAGGCATACTGCAAGGGGGCTGGAATTTCACCAAGGGGGTTTATTTACAATTCATTTCACAATAAGATAGATAGAAAACTCAGAAACCATAAGGGAAAGGATTGATAAATGAACTACATAAAATTTAAAATTTTGATATAGCAATAGAAGCCATACACAAAATACAATAAACAACAAAAACAAGCAAAATACAGAGGGAGAATATTTACAATATATAGAGCAGATGAACATCAATGCTCATAATATATTATATAATGATCTCTGCATCACTAAGAAAAACAATACAGTAGAAAATGAACAAAGCACCAGAGCAAGCAATGAAGAAAAAAAGAAATATACATGAAAAATAAACAAAGAAAATATTCTTAACCCAACTAGTGAAGAGTAAAATGCATATTGGAACAAGGTAATGTGATTTTTATCAATCATATTTTTTAAAAAAATTTTTTTAACTGGTAATATACACAGTTGATGGAAGTATAAATCAGTGTTGCCTTTTTGGAGGGCCATTTGATAACATCTGACAAAAATTTAAATGCACATGTCATTTAACTGAACATTTTCACTTCTAAGAATCAGACTTACAGAAATCTGTTTATGAAGCATGATTTGTGATTGTGAAAAATATAGACAACTTAAATGCTTTCAAGAAGAAAAAGTGTTAAATAACTTAGGTATGGCCATTACACAAAATAACAAGTGATCAGTTTTTAATATCTACATATAGTCATAGTATCCTAAAAATAGACAAAAATTTTCTGGGGCAGGGACAGATTACTACTTACAATAACCACAGTGTCTCCCCCTTGTCCCAATTCCTCCCCTTTTTGGGATGATAGAATGAGAGGCTGACAGATGTCATCCCACATATGTGGTGAGGAACCCCATAAACATGAATCTGGAACAGCTGCTCACCCTGCTTCTCTCCTGAGAAAGAAAGAAACCTTTGTTCCTTAAAATAAGCAAACTCTACTTGGGAACAAAAGGGAAGGTATGCTAGGCTCTTTCCCTTTGGAATATAAATAAATGTCTCCAGAGGGATGATAGGACAAATATCTCTAAGTTTACAACCTTGGAATGTTTCCACAGTTTGGAGGAGATAAGTTTATTACTCTTTGGATGGGAGCAGATGGCTGCAGGTCTAAAACCCTTGAATGTGAGGAGCAAATGGATCTGGGAAAATGGAGACATTCTGTAGCTTGTCAGTTTCCTTTGCTTAGGAATTCAAACTATGCAGAAACACGAGAATATTCTCATCCTGACAGTAAGCAGATGAATAAAATGTAAATTTATGATATTGGCACCCAGAGTAATCAAAATATAGAATATTAAGTGAAAAGTCAAGTGAGAGAACAATGTATAAATAGGATCTCATCCATGTGAAACTGGTAAACCAAATCATTAACATGATATATCCAGGGAGAAAGGAGACAAAAAAGGGACTTCTGTTTTAACTATATATATTTGTTATTGAATTTGAGTGTGGAACCAGGGGTGACTTTTAAAATATCATCCTTTCTGTATTCTTCAGATTTCCTACAATAAACATATATTAGTTTTATAATAAATGTCACCATTTTAATAGTCGAATCCAGTTCATTCATCACTCATCTTTATACTTCAAAACAGCCACAAGATTAATCAGCTGTATCTGTTATTGAGTTTATTATTTAGTCCAAAAGGGAAATGGTATACTATTATTGATAGAATGTGGTTCTCCTCTTCTGCTGTTGATCAATGTTTGCCTCACGATAACTTTTAAAAATCCCATTCATTTAGCAACATTTATTTATCTATTACATACTTGGCATTATAATTGGCCCTGGTGTTACAAAAAATTACAGTTGGTCCTTCCTTGAACAGTTCACAATCTACTGAAAGGTAAAAGACCTGTGGTAGAATATACTGTAGTTCCCTCTGAGGGACTTCCCTGGCGGTCCAGTGGTTAAGACTCCATGCTTCCCAGGTTCAGTCCCTGGTCGAGGAACTAAGATCTCACATGCTGTGTGACATGGTCAAAACAAACAAACAAAAAAGCAAAGTCATTTAATATATTGTAGTTCCCTGTGATAAACAGCAGCGTGTGAACTAAGTGCGGTGTGGACCTTGCAAGGGAGGCTCCCTCTTGCCTGAGAGAAATGGGGAAGGGTTCATGAAAAGGTGACATTTGAAATAGCTCCTGAGTAAATTATATCACAAGCAGCTGAAGGGAATTGTGACACCAGGTAATTTGATCTTTATCAACCCACTAAAGAGTACTGACACACCTTAAGCTCAGTTTGCAATTTAATTTTTAAACCGAATGATAACACAAGTTTCCAACACGTCAGAGAAACTCAGTCCATGAGTAGACAGAGAAGTACATTTGATTGAGCTCTGTGGGGTCTCTAGAACTGGTATTATAACAAGTTGGGAGAGTTGTCTAGGTGAATACAATTCTTAACTCTTAAAAAGTAAGTCATGTGAAATAGATGTTCTTGACAAAATTAAGGTAGGGAATAATTTAGGGATTAGGTTTTGAGACTTAAGGTCCTTTGGTTCAAAGTGAAAAGTTCTGGTTCCTGTAACATCCACTCTTCATTATTCCAACAGAGACTCAAATGAGGGGAGTCAGATGACAGTGAAGGTTAGGCCAGTAGACCCCAAAATGTGGTCCTCAGATTAGAAGCATCAGCATCACCTCAGAACTGACAAGAAATGCAAATTCTCAATGCCCACTCCAGACATCCTAAATCAGAAACTCCAGAAATGGGGTCCAGCAACCTGTGTTTTAACAGGCTCTTTGGATGATTCTGATGTACATTGTACACTCAAGTTTGAGACCCACCATGCTGAAGTAAGCTCTCAGTCATTGACGCACAGCCAGGTATTGGCTTTAATTTAACCAGCTATCTTTATTTATGTACGGAGGAGGTAAAATAAGGTAGGAGGTAATTTAGGTAAGGAGGAAGCATGGCAGAAAGAATTTAAGAAAGAAACATTTTACTATTTTTCTAAAATACATGTATGTAAATAATATTTAATAGAGGGTGCTTCAGTAAAAACACTCTTTTTGTTTTACAGAAAGCCCTACAAGTGGTGGGGTGGAGATTTCGGTCTCTATTGTTCTTGGGCCTCAGAGAATCAATGGAAGATGCACCAGAACCAGTCTTAACAATGATAAAGCTGGCGATCTTTGATTCATCATGTGACTAAAAGTCCACTATCAAAGACTCATTTTTTCCCCTTAAGCTAAGCATTTCCCTGAGTATATACTCTTAAAAATGTGAATCCTGTCTGGAGGAATAACATCTTAAATTGTGACCAGTCTGGTTCAATCATGAATTCATTAATTATAACCTTTTCTTCTGAAATGAGAGGTCCAGGAAGTGTACACACTAAGGCCCTGGTCCATTGGGGAGGGGAATGATTCAGATAAGGGAGGTGGGGTCATTAGTCATTGGAAGTAAATTTCCACTTTTTTACCCACAATAGACTTAGATTCTTCAGAGTCTAATTCCAGCCTAACTTTAGATAAGCCCTCCACCTCTTCAATGCCTCAAATTCTCAGCTGTCAAGTCTCACAAGTTTAGGGTCTTAAAAATGCTTGGCGGTCTTTGAGTGTTAAATATTCCACATCAGTGTATGGGGGATAATCATTCTGACTGACTTCACTCATTACTCCTATTATTAGCACCAGTCTAAAGACCATCTAGCGTCTTTGATGAAATCAGGGAAGTCATTTGGCCCCCAAGTATCATCTCCTGGTGACAGCTTATTTTACCACAGTGAATGAATGGCTGAATAAATTATAACCAACTGTTAATGGATGCTCAAAGCCTTGACTTACTTTTGTGGAGACAACTGTGGCGAGGAGACAAGTATTATTTTTCAGTAACCTACACACTCATATTGCTTATTTTATATATTTTGCTTTCTTCAATATTCCTACAAGATGAGGAGAAAGAATTCCTTACACTTTAGTATAGAACTGAGCTAAGTGGCTAATTAATAACTTTGACAGGGACTTTAAACCACTTCCCCTGCCACCTAATGAAGAATAAGATGTCTCAGGATTTTCTTTCTATTCCTGGCAGCAGAGCTGCTGAAGAGATAAACAATCAGAGCTGCTAACATAAATCACTCTCGAGGAGATACACTGCGTGACCTTTGGGGAAACCAGTTACACTTGTATAACACCGAAACCCGAGGAGCTCAAAACTCTTGGGGAAGGGTATTGTGCATATGCACTTTTATGTATTTAACCTCGCCTCCTTAAGAAAGGAAATAGACAGAAAGCGTTAAGAATATATTTCCTGGACCTACATACCGCAACAGGGAGAGATCAAAGAAAGCCTCAACCTTCTGACATCCTAGTTCTGCCCGTTCTTCAGCTTCTCCCTTCACAGGCAGAGTTTTCTTGGTGGCAAGGATGCTCTTGGGCAATAATTCTCTTTTCCTTAATTTAAAAAATTGAAGTATAGTTGATTTACAATATTGTGGCAGTCTCTGCTGTACAGCAAAGTGACTTAGTTATACACATATAGACATTCTTTTTTTATATTCTTTTCCATTATGGTTTATCACAGGATATTCAATTTAATTCCCTGTGCTATACATTAGGACCCTGTTGCTTATCCATTCTAAATATAATAGTTTGCATCTATGCATCTACCAAGCCCAAACTCCCATTCTATCCCTCTCCCTCCCCCGCCACCCCTTGGCAACCACAAGTCTGTTCTCTATGTCTATGAGTCTGTTTCTGTTTTGTAGATAAGTTCATTTGTGTCTTGGGCAATAATTCTTGATTCTCCATCCCCACCCCATACACACAAATCCTGCTCCTCCAGTGATGACACAACCAGCCACCTGTTGCTCAAGCCTAAACCCTAGGAATCATCCTGGATTCATCTCTTCCCCTGTGCCCCCCTCGCAGTCAATCACATCAAGTCCTACCTCTAGTTTGCACATGTCAAACCCAAGCACTTCTCACCACCTCCACTGACACTCTCTCTGCCCCACCAACAACATCCCTCACTTGAACCCACTTCCCTTGCCCCCCACAGTCCACTCATGACACAAGAGTCTAAATCATCTCAACTATAAATCAGATTTATGACTACCTTGCTTCAAACCCTCCCACAACTTCTGAGTATAATTAGAACAGATTTCGAATTCCTATCATGGTCCATAAGGCCCTGACTAGCTCTTCATCCTCCCTGTGTTCTCCTTGTCCCCTCAGTTAGGACACTCCAACTTCACTGGTCCTCTGGGGTTTTTGTTCCCTCAAACACACCCAGCTGGCTGGTGGGAAGCAGCTGCATAGCACAGGGAGATCAGCTCGGTGCTTTGTGACCACCTAGAGAGGTGGGATAGGGAGGGTGGGAGGGAGATGCAAGAGGGAGGGGATATGGGGGTATGTGTATACCTATGGCTGATTCACTTTGTTATACAGCAGAAGCTAATGCACCAGTGTAGAGCAGTTATACTCCAATAAAGATGTTGAAAAAAAAACCCACACCCAGCTTATTAACTTCTAAGAGTCCTGTCCTGGAAATCTCATCATCCAGATCTCTGCACAACAGGCACCATCATATCATTCAGGTCTCAGCACACGTTACCACCTCAGCACACATCATACACATGTTACCACCTCAGAAGGGAATTTTCTGAAATGCTTGCCCACTCCCTGGCCTGTCATTTTATTTCCTGATTCATTTAAATTTTCTTTGGATCACTCACCATTTATGACATTTTCTTACTTATTAAATATCTGTTTCCCTGTACTAGACAATAAGCTCCATGAGAGCAGGAACATTTGTCTCACCATTGAACCCCTAGAGCCCAGAGCAATGCCAAGCACAGATTAATGAATAAACTCTTCTGACTAAACCTACTTTATAAAAGTTTCAATCATATATGTAACACTAATAACAGTGAATTCAACATATGTTTTTATGTGTCTATCAAGTGCCAGGCACTGTTCTAGGCATTTCAGTGAGGTTGGCTTGCATTCATCTACTAAAGTTGAATAGGACATGATTTTGATCATAATGATATGCCAGTTAATTGCCACCTGAAGAAAAGCCCCATTCGAGGTGCACAGGCTGTGCCACTCACTCCTGACATGGGTATTGCTAATGGGGCTCCCAAGGCACCACTAAAAAGCACAATCTTATCATCACTTCTGGAAAAACCAATCACAGAGCACCTTCCCTGAGGATGGTGGCAGAGAAGAGCCTCTACAGGCATGCAAGAGTAAGGAGACAGGGTACAAGTCCCAGGTCTGTTATTTACAACATCTGTAATTTTGGCCAAGTTACTTTATCCCTCTGTGCCCCAGTTATACATCTGTTAGAGATAACAACATTAATAACGTCCCTTCCTACGTCAGAGAGTTATAACCATCACTGAAATACTGCAGCTAAGAACACTCTGCATCCTGAATACATATGAGGCTTAGGACTATAATCATGTACCTGCTCACCTACACAGAAAGGATGACAACCAAATATTAAATGATTTATGAATTATAATTGCCACTTATAATCAATTAGGTCATGTTCAATGCAACTGATTCCTCACTAGAAGGGTAGTTGAATCTTTCCAAACATGTTAGTAATAGATTTCCCCAACACAGCCTCATTTCTGGAATCTCTTTCTTGATCTGTCCTTATACATGAGTCCCCTACCTAAGAAGGAGTCCCAAGCATTCAGGATGTTCCTCATCAGTAGCAATGTCTCCTTCCTAAAGAGAACCTGAGCTCAGAACACAGACTAACCTTCAGTTATGACAGCTATGGCATGCTTAGTGAACCAAAATTCCCCAAACTGTTCCTTCCTGAAGCTAAATTTTAACCACTGATGGTGACACCAGTCAGAGAGAATAACTGACACACTGAATCCCTAGTGTGAGTGTAACATGTAGATGGCCCGGGAGAGTCCACCCTGGTGGAACAGGCTATGTGGATAATTCTCAGGCCTCTCTGGACGCAGTGTAGATACTCATAATCAATGAATTTCTCAACTGGCCTAGTTTTTCCAGCTACAGATTTGATAAAAGGGAGAGAAGACAGTGCCATCTTAAAACTCTAACTTTAGTGACTTCTTGACAAATGTCCCTAGACAAACCCCAAACGATATTTTCTAATGCTTCCTCTTGAGTATCTTCCCTTGGAGGCTAAATCTGCTGTTGTTCTGTCTTTCTAGTTCAAAGTCATTTGTATTTCATCAATTATTAGGTATCTATTTCATTTGACAATTTCTTGAGGCTCTTTTTTAGTTATTTAAATAATTCAGGAATATAAACTAAATAAGCTTGTGTGAACATCCAGCTTAAAAAGACTTTTAACAGTTTTCTCAGATGGGCAAGTTTAAGAATTAGATCATAAAGGAGCCAGAAATGTGTGAGGAGGATAAGAATCTGTAAAGGAAAAAATGAAAGGTAGTTCCAGTTTAAGTACCCATTATATCTGCTTGAGAATATAATCTAGATGTTAGGACTCACCCTTCTTCCTATCTGACATGCATAAGTCCATCCTCTGTAATCTCACTCCTTCTAAACCTTGCAGGGGTCCAGCTGTAAGATTGACTTCTAAATGACCAGAGTGTATAAGATTCTTGGTGAACGAAGAGGGTAACTTCAGAATCAAGGATAGCGGTGCCTGGTGCTGATTGCTGCCCCATTATGGTTCTGTAGGTGGTTTCAGGGCTTGTCCCTGAATTCTGGGTCTGCATCTAATCCAGAGCCTGTGTTGGGTGACTGCTGACCTAAACATTTGTACAGAGTCCCAATTCCTATGGGATCCGGAATTAAATACAAAACTGTATGTGTGGTTTTGTATGTGTGTGTTTTTTTTTTTTTTAGAAAGGGAGATGATAGGTTTTATTAGAAGTGAAGATCCACTGATCTCCATTATCTGTGTTCTCCTGGTTTCTGCATTCTTTCTAGTTTCATTCATTGCCTTGCTTCAAACTCAAGCTTCAGGATGTGCCCAGATATAGAAGCACAACCTCACTCTGGCCAGTTTGGACAGCTCGTCTCATCCCAGCCCTTAGCTATCCTTAGCCATCCTCCCCTTGGCACTTTGCTGGTCTTATCCTTCTGCTGATTCTCCCCTCTTCTTTGCACACCTTGCTATAGTTTTGTTCTTGGTCCCAAGGTCAATATGCAAATCCATAGTTCAACCATACGTGCTAATCTTTGACCCAGTTCTTATGATTCTACTCATTGTAAAAACTATTTTCTCTCACAGACTTTAAGTACATTATCGTAAACAGATCCCCTTTACTTGTCACTCAATGCTACTGAAGAAAAAAAATGTATATGTTTAGTAACAACTTTGACACAATGTGCTAGCTGGCCTGTGGAAGTGGTCAGGAAAAGGACTTCTCACGAAATGTTACTTGTTTTAAACATAATATAAGCCAATCAGAATGGGAATTTTGTATTAGCTATCTTGGTCCATAAATGAATTCTTGATACTGGGCAACAGACTTAGGAAAGAATGAGTCCTCATGCCTGGCAGGTAACTACTGGGAAATTTCTAGGAGATTTCAGCATTGAAGTGAGCATTTACATGACCTGAAAGTCCTGCCTGTAGAGATGAAATATTTCGTTCAAAAGTCAAGGGGGCAAGAGGGAAGACATATGGGAACATATGTATATGTATAGCTGATTCACTTTGTTATAAAGCAGAAACTAACACACCATTGTAAAGCAATTATACCCCAATAAAGATGTTTAAAAAAAAAAAAAGTCAAGGGGAAGTATACCTTTAAATTTGGTAAAAGATCTTACATTCTTGTACCCTAATTTCTGGCTTACATATAATATACAAATGATATTATATACTGTCACAACTAGTATTTTTCCCAAAGATAGCAGCCTATTATCAGCCAATTAAAATCGAATAATATAGGTTGCATATATAATATAGATTACATATATTTATAAGCTATAATAATTGTTTTATCATTTAAATGCTGTCCCTGTCTGTTTTAGCCAGAATTCCAAGATGGATTTCCAAAATTTCTGTCCCCTAGTTATTCAACTGAACACTAATCTAGGTACTGCTGTAATGGAATTTTTAAGTTGTAAAGTCCCAAATCAATTGACTCTAAGATATAGAGGATATATGGGTAGGCTTGACCTAATCACATGAGCCCTTTTAAAAGCAGGATTTTTTCTAGCTGGTAGCAGACAGTGAAGCCAGAGAGATTTGAAGCATGAAAGAAATTTTGATGCACCATTGCTCGCCTTGAAAATGGAGAGGGTGCCACGCAAGGACTAGATAGTTGCCTCTAAGAGCTAAGAAGACCCCCAGCCAACAGCCAGCATAGTAATGGCAACCTCAGTCCCACAGCTGCAGGGAACTGAATTCTGCCAACAACCTGAGTGAGTGTGGCAGTAGATTCCTCCAGATAAAAATGCCCCTCTCCCACAAGGCCACTGCCTTGATTTCTGCCTTGTACAGACCCTAAGCAGAGAACTCAGCCAAGCCCCTGCCAGACTTTTGACCTATGGGTCTCTAAGCTAAGAAATGAGTGGTAAGCCACTAACTTTGTGGAAATTTGTTACATAGAAGTAGGTAATAATCCACTATCCTTCCGTAATCTTATATGTCAGGCTTCTTTTATATCTAACATTTTCGTGCAGCTTTGTACAAAATTCAAAATCTGATTCGCATGAAGAAACAGCAAAGCCCCCAGGTGAGCATCAGGAACGGTCTGTTGACTATTCTGAAGATCATCTGTTAAGTTACAATGAGCTATAATAAGAAAATGACTCACTTGGCTTCAGTAACAAGCCTAAATAGAAGAATCAGCAGAACCATCTAACTAAATGACTCTAACAATCATTTTCAAGACTGGGATGCATATTAGGAAGTTTTAGCAGAGGTCTCGGCTGAAGTTAAATGCTTAATTTTAGAATAACCAATTTTCCAATAAAAGCAAGTGATTGTGAAAACAAAGAGGCAGAACTATACTGGATGATTCCATGGAAACACACAAGTAGATTCCTACCTGCAGACATGCAAAAGGAGGTTTTAACATTCTGCTACCCAGCATATCTCAACACTGCTCAGCTGTGCTTACCTTTCCCCAACTTTCTGCCTTCCTCTCCACAGAATAAATATAATCGGAGGATGAGGAAGTTGGTGATCCGCAGGGACCACAGAGACAGTGCGTTAATGAGAATTGCACCGGGAAATCAGTCCTGCGCTGTCTCCACTCAGAGTCCAGAAGTAGCTCAGCGTGATTCTTCGATTAAAAGTTAATCAAGTGAATAAGGCCCTGCAATACAAAACAGCAAACAAAAGTTAAACATCTCCCCAGGGAAAAGCCGACAAGTCATAAAAAGTTAAAACGTAAAACTGAATATTTACAAATATCATTTACAAACTTACGATTGTTAATGACTCATGCCCATGGCAAGATCACAAGTCCTCAGGGAGGTCAAGCAAAGCTTCTCTTGCTAGAGTGTGCACCAGAACCACCACCTGGGGGTTCGTGGGGGCAGATGCTGAAACACAGACTCTCAGAACACACCCCCTGTGGTGCTGACTCAGAAGGTCTGAGAAGCAGAAGCCCTGGCTTCAGTAATTGAGATAAGTAACCTGAAGGGATTCTGATGGGCATCTAACCTGGACGGCACTGGCAGAGCCAGTTTCCTCACCATTGTCTCACAAGTCTGGAGCCCTCACAATGCAACAGGCTGGCTATTGTTCTGCTGCTTATTTGGGACCTACACTGTATTTGTAAGCTATTCAGGCACTTTGTAATTTCCTTTCACCTTTACAAATGAGATCATCCTAGGCAGAACTAACTTGAGAATAAATATCAGTGAGTAAAGTTTTTCCCATTGCTATTTCCTTCATTCATTTATTAATTCAACAGATAATGAGAAGCTATTATATGCCAAACACTGGAAAAGGTCCTGGAGATTTAATGACAAATAAGTAAGAAATAGCCCCTACTCTCAGGGTGTTCACAGCATAATGTCATTAGTAAGCAAATATAATATAATATGGTGAGTGGCGGGAGGAGAAAAATATAAGGAGCAGAAAGAGGGTTCCTGGCAGTAGGAACAGCATGTACAAAACAGAGTTAAGAGGGAGGCTTAGTATGGTGGGGTGGAGTGTGTCTGTCTGAGGGTGTGTGTCTGGTGCGTGCATGTGCACTGTGGGTGTTAGAGGGAATAACGAAAGATGAGATTGAAGAGAAAGCGGGGGCCAAATTACTCCTCCTTCAAGGTAATCGCATCTTGGCAAAGCCATCTTGGTTCACTCAACAAGAGCCATCATGCAATGGACTCTGTTCACATGAAGATAAAGCTAATATGGCTGCATGTGTTTTTAAGACTCAGAGTCTTCTAACAGCTTAGCACTTCCTGATACAGCAGTTCCTGTGTAAATTTAAGATGTATGACTTTTCTTCCTTTTCCCCATTTGCCGGACGGTTTCAGGAGATGTTGGTACAGTGGATAGTGATCTGTAAAGACAAGTATTGTGTACTTTGGCATGCTACCAATATTGTCATGCGTCTAACTCACAGTAGTCATAGACTTCATAAGTCATGGTTCAACTGTCTACCCAAGGCAATGATCTCTTCTAAGTTTTACATATTCTTTTGGGAGGGAAGCATCAGGTAGAACCTCAATTCCCTTTGAGTGGCTTGTCCCAAATTTAGGAAGCCAAGCTTATCCAGTTCAAGATACAGCTTTTCTGAACTGGAATGAAGATTTGAGCTATAGTTCTAGAAATAAATGACTTGCGTGGAAAAAATGTAGGTGAGATAATCCAGTATGTACAATAGAAAGAAAAGAAAGTGTGAGAGTAAAAGAAACATTTGTCAAGAAGGAAGTAATTGGTGACATTCAAAGGAAGGAGTGATGTTATCCAGGCCAATAAAAGTTAATTGACTCCAAATGAATTGTTATAGGCCATAGATATCAGCCTAGCCTGTGAACTGGATGTATTTACTTGCTCTTCCAGAGCAAATTCACTCGATGCTTCTCTTCCCTACTTTGTGTTCCAGAGGCTGATGTACATGAAGTGCACCAATGGGCTGTGTTGTCTTCTGGCCTCCATTTGGGTCCAGCCAATGGGAGACACTAGTAGATCAAAGTGAGCGAGAGGAGAGTGAGACTAGGTATCTGTTCTCTTGACCATGGTTGGACTTTTTCCCTCTACTAAAGACCACAACACCGTCAAAAAGACTCCTACAGCTGCTTTCTCTCTGGGTTCGGGTAACTTCTCCCTTTGTCTTGTTGCTTCAGACCTAGGGAGGTGGTATTTCCCGACTATTGCTAGTTCTGTTGTGCTGCATCATTCCCTACTGGTTCACTTTGACCTTGCCTACTTTCTATGCATCTTTGTAAACAGTCCTTTCATTAAGCTCTCCTCTATTTCTTGGTTTAAGCGAGTCATTTATTTTTTGTCTGCATCCTGACTGATAGAAGCTGCCACGGACTGCATGCTTCTTCCACTGACTACAGAGAGTTAGCCTGTCTGTTAAAACAGTAACTGTTGTTGTTAACAGATACATAGAAATTACAGTTCACTAAGTGTGTTTACATGTGTTATCTCTTTTTTCACTCGTTATTCATGGCTAATAAAACTCAGACCTCACCGGCTCTACTGGAGTAATAATTATACATAATGAATGTAAATGTGGATATTTACTACCAAATCCAAGTCGAAACCATATTCTTAAGAATTCCAGAACCCAAATGTTGTATAGTCTTTTAAAGCTGCATAAACTGGAGCCTCATTATATAAATTGTCTCTATGTCCTTCATCTGGGTTCCAAGATCTTCAAATTAGCTAATACTTATTTTTCAAGATTTCATTTCTATTGGAAAATTTCTAAGAGCAAGTTGTCAGAAGAGGCAGCATTATGAATCAGAAATTAATCATCAGCTGGTAGATATCTAAGACCATATTTTACAATGATAACTGAATCAATTGAGAATAGAAGTCTGACAAACCAGTTATTTACTGCCATATAGATAGATAAATGACCATATTAACTGTTTCCCCTCTTTTCAACCACTTATTTTTTCTTTATATGGACATAACCCAAATCTCTTTACTATGTCAGTAAGCAAAACCTACAGAATCACTTAAAAATGCAAAATTTTGTAATTCTAAAGAGAGAAGGGCAAAGAGTAACTATATCTATAATAAATTTGATAACCTTCAAGGGATATTCAATTCCCAAAATAAGTAACTCCACAATGAGTATACACAAAATGGAGAAAAGAAATATGCAAGATGTTACCTAATATTTGAGCAGATAGTCTGTGCCTGTATAGTAAGGATATTGTTGTTAAAGTTCTTATGGTAAAATACAGGAAGTTTGGTGGTCTTCCCTCTAAAGTAAGAGAAGATGGATGGGACAAAGTTAGAACTCAACTTAGATTACTTTTAGCAAAGTTGGACTTTCCCCCTGGACCCCCAAACCCTATACCCAGAAAGCCAAAAAGCCTGAATCATTGGATATCAAAAAATGAGATTTCAGGGCTTCCCTGGTGGCGCAGTGGTTGAGAGTCTGCCTGCCGATGCAGGGGACGCGGGTTCGTGCCCCGGGCCAGGAAGATCCCACATGCCGCGGAGTGGCTGGGCCCGTGAGCCATGGCTGCTGAGCCTGCGCGTCCGGAGCCTGTGCTCCGCAATGGGAGAGGCCACAACAGTGAGAGGCCTGCATACGCAAAACAAACAAACAAAAAAAAAAAAAAAAAAAATGAGATTTCTAATTTACAATAACCAAGACATAGAAACAACCTAAATGTCTATCAACAGATGAATGGATAAAGAAGATGTGGTATGCATATACAATGGAATACTACTCAGCCATAAGAAAAGAATGAAATAATGCCATCTTCAGCAACTTGGATGGACCTGGAGATTATCATACTAAGTGAAGTAAGTCAGAAAGAGAAAGACAAATACCATATGATATCACTTAAGTGTGGAATCTAAAATATGACACAAATGAACTTATCTATGAAACAGAAACAGACTCACAGATACAAAGAACAGACTTGTGGTTCCGAGGGGAAGGAATGGGGTGGGGGAGGGATGGATTGGGAGTTTGAGTTTAGTAGATGCAAACTATAATATACAGAATGGAGAAACAACAAGGTCCTACTGTATAGCACAGGGAACTATATTCAATATCCTGTGATAAACCATAATAGAAAAGAATATGAAAAAGAATGTATATATATATGTACAACTGAATCATTTTGCTGTACAGTAGAAATTAACACAACATTGTAAGTCAACTACACTTCAATAAAATTAATTTTTTTTAAAAGTGAGGTTTCTAAAATCCATGTTTACTTCTGATATATGTGTATCAAATATAAAATAATCCCCTCAGCTGAAAAATTGCACACAAGACCCTATCTCCTTTCAGGAGAGAAACCATCGTCATTTGAAGGTATATTCCAGATGTAAAAGAATGAAATCTATGACCTGAATATATGACTTAGAATACTCAGAACCTCAGCTTGAGTGGCTTGCCCCAAATTTAGCAAACCAAACTTAGATTGTTCAAGATAAAGCGTTTCTAACCAAGCTTATCCAGTTTGAGATAAAGCTATTCTAAACCAGAATGATTTGAGCTACAGTTCTAGAAGGAAATAATTTGAGGGTGGAGAGAAGAGCTGAAGGAAATCATACAATACATATACACAATGTGTACAATAGAAAGAAGAGAAGGTATGAAAGAAACATTTGATTTTTCAATAAGGTGGTAATTGGTGACATTCAAGGATGAAACTTAGAAGGGGGATAGTCATGTACCAAACTGTCACAATGAGAGGACAGAAATGAAATGAAGGTAGTAATCACAGTCCACAAAAAGAAGAAATAAGTGGTTGAAAAAGGGAAAACAATTGCTATAGTAGTTGATCTATCTACATAAGCTGGTTTGGCAGATTTTTATTCTTAATTGATTTATCATTATAAAATATGGTCTTAGATATATCTACCTGCTCATGATTAATTTCCAATCATTCAGAAAGTTTCCTTGTGAAAAGGAAAGAGCCCATCCTGGTGCTTCTCTGTACCCCTAGGACTTAGCAGCTAATGCCTGGTAAATGGATGCCCAGACCTTGTTCTCAAGTCAATCACTAATTCAACCAGTGATAGAAAGGGCTAAAGACCAAGGGAAGGTTTCTTCATGTTAGAAGAGAGCTGTGTATTTTTGAAGGCAAAGAAGATGAAGTCAATGGAGGGAAGAAATTGATCATGTTAAAAGAAAGAACTTGATTAAAGAGAGACATGGAAAAAATTCTCAGTGGTGAAGGTCAAAGATCGTACAATAGCCTTCCTCAGTGTTTCTAGGAATTGTTTCCATGCTTACTATCCTCACTCCCATCAATCTTCCTTTCCCCTCAACTTCCTGGTCATTCCTTTTCATTTCTCCTTTTCATCTTCTCTTTGCTTCGCCTTACTTCTCTCTCTCCCAACCAGCTGTAATATAGAAGTAAAATAAAAATAATAATGTTCACGTTTGTAAAATTATATTGTTTTATGACTGTTCTTAAGCTAAAAGTAGGTGAGTTGAATGTTTTATATTTATCTCTCTTTTTTTTTGTATGTAGCTCTAGAATAAATAGCTTTCCTTTAGATAAAAGACGATATAAGAAAAACCTCACCTTAGACTCTTGGAAAAAGAATTTGATTTTTGGTAGAAAGGGGGTAGTTTGTGACAGGAAGCATTATGATATAGTTTAAAACATGGTCTCCAGGGTTAAGCAGAGCAAAGTTGAAATCACAAATCCACCACTTACTGGCTGAGAGATTTGGGCAAATTTCCTCATCTATGAAGTGGTGCTGTTATCTTCCTCTATAAGAGTGGTTCTATAGTCGTAAATGCAGGAATGGTTTTAGCCTAGTACCCAGCACACAGTAAACACTCAGTAATGGTAGCCATTGCCATTATTAGCCGCTTTACATGTCCTAAACTCTCTGAAGAGATGAATTAAGCCAAGAAAATATTCTTCTAGACGTTTAGATTTCTATGGCCCCAGTTTGTACTGGTAAATTTACCAATACCATAATTCTCATTATCCTTCTCTAAGGTCAAAAACAAGAAGAAAAGAGAAAAATGAACTCAAATCCCACCTCCTGCTAAAATGCACAGAATTAACTATGGATTGCAGCCAACTGCCTGAAGCTGTAGCAGTGCTGAAAAAGCAAAAGGTGCTTGTGTTGATTTGACAGTTCAAGAGACAAATAAGCATACCAATTTTAATTTAGCTTCCCAAGTTCACAAGCTGTCAGTCAAGATCACTGTTATGCCAATTATCTGGCATTAAATATTGTTATGATTTCTGATATCAAATTTATAGTAAAACACTATCTTAAGAGTGACATTTCAGTGGAAAATTCCCAGTACTTTCCCTCTGCAATCTGGGCTGGTAAGGTTTAATTAAAACAGCCAAATTACAAACTGCCTCAGAAGGTTTTGTAACAAAATCGCTGGCTGGCCTTTAGTGATAATGGTGTTACAGATCACTGCTTTCTGTCACATGGGCTTGCTTAGATAGGAAAGGATTGGTCATCGATTAGAATAGAAGCCAAGACTTTTTATTGCTGTCATTTCTGCTGCTTTTACTGACAATGAAAGTAGGAGATTTAAAGTTTCAGTTGTTCTCATAAATATGCCCAATCATGGAAAAGCAAAGGGAAGGACTGATACTTTAAAGTTCAGGTATCTGAAAATCTATTGAAGGCTAAATAATATAAAATCTTAAGGACTTCGAATTCTGTTCCAAACACTAACAGAAAAACACAGTGTGGTCTGGGCTCAGGCAAGTCATTGTTGAGCCATCCTGCCCCTGTTTGCCTCTGCAGCTTACTCCCAAGCGCTTACAGAAGAGGAAGAGGCCAGCCGGTGCTTCAGGACTGTTGGGTGAGGATGTAAATAGGACATCAAGGGACTTCCCTGGCGGTCCAGTGGCTGGGACTGTGCACTTCCACTGCAAGGGGCTTGGGTTTGGTCCCTGGTCAGGGAACTGGGATCCTGCATGCTGTGCAGTGCAGACGAATAAATTAAATTAAATTAAATTAACTACTGGTTCTCAAACATTAAAAAAAAAAAAAGAATGTATATTGAATTTTAAAAATATCAAGCTTCTTGCTTCAGCAACAGCTTGTTCCCCTGTGAATGCTCTGGAACTTTTGAGCCAGAAAAGCCTATCTAATGATACTACGTATTATTCCTCTCATCCTAGTGAAGTTAGCTTGCAATCTTGCTAATTAATATCTATTCTTCAGCACCTTTCTTTACTGTTCTTCACACACCTCTGTGTAAGTCTTTCAAGGTTTCCGTCCACTTTTTCAAACTTTTTCAAACAGTTCTCTTCTTTCCTAACCTGCCCAGACTAGCTGCCTAGACACCAACAAAATAGTCCAACTCCACCCTTCTTCATTTCTCTAGCCATAATGCTAGCATCTTACTATAGCTCTGAAATTATATATATTTATAAATTACATGAAGAAGCAATCTCCAATTCAGGTCAAAGTGTGAAAAATAAGCAAAAAAAATCACATTTCTTTGTATTATAGTAAATAGATTTAATGTAACTCCTTTGGAAATATAATATCTAAAAGCTTCTACTCCCATTATTACCACTCAGGAATGTCTAACATGGCATTATATCCTTCTATTTACTCTTTATCAGGACCTCTACTCTTTCAAATCTTTAGAATTAAACTGTGAAAGAAAAATATATTGACAGAATATATTATCACACTCCTTGTTTTAAAAAATATATAAACAAAGCAGTGAGAATTGTCATATTGGTCTATAAAGAGAAATTTTAGTCTAAGAATCTTAAGTACTAGTGTCAAAACTTTCACCCAGTGTCTAGTAAGAGTCACTCAATTATTCAAGCAATACATGTGAAAAGATTTTTGATTGACAATGGACACTAAATTACTATAAAACTTTCACCCATTAGTAAAATAGTTGCCCATTTGGAGTTTCATCACCAAACCTATTCATATTTTACTTTCTCCTGTAGTCATAAACAGGTCACAGAGACAGCTCTGGAACTATACTGCCTGGGTTTGAACTTGTCAGTTCCTATTAACTGTGTGACTATAGGCAAATTTCTCAACTTCTCTGACCCTCAGATTCCTCATCAGTAAAATGATGATGGATAATAATAACACCAACAATATAGAGCACTTGTGGAGATTAAATGAGTTAATATGTGTAATGTAGTAGAACTCTGCCAGGCACTAACTAAGCACTCCATCAAGACTAGCCTGATACTCTAGGATGTGAGTGCCATAAGGGTAGGAACTTGGGCTCCACTGTGTCTGTATCTGGGGTCCTGGGACAGTGCCCAGCACAAAGTAGGTGCTCAATAAATATTTGCTAAATGAATAAACCAGAACATTCAACTGTAAAAATAGGTTACAAAATCATTTTCCTTCATCATTTTTCATTTATTCACTTAATATTTATTAAACACCTATTGTGTACATTTCCCCAATACATTTCTGTTAATGAAATCCATACAAACAAGGAAAGAAAGTAATGGGAATATGGACTCTACCAACACCAGGTAATATGACTAATTACAAATTCTGCCAGCATCTATTAATTCTGTAAGAAAACTTGGAGTTTAAGCAATTTCTTATGGCTCCAAGTTGTAGACCTAATTAACTCAAATTTTTAAAAAATGTATTGAAGGTTTTCATTCCCAGTAACTACAACCTAAATGCATTTCCCCTCTATTCGTCCTTGAAATACAATTGAAATAGTTAATTCTATCTTTCATAAGATTTTCCCCCAGTTTTGGTGAGAAATAATTGATATACATCACTGTATAAACTTAAGGTATACAGCAGGATGGTTTGATTTACATATATTCTGAAATGATTACAATAGATTCAGTTAACATCTATCTTCTCATATACATAAAATAAAAAGAAAAGAAAGAAGGAAAGAAAAAAGGAAAAAATTTTCTCTTTGTGATGAGAATTAGGATTTAGTAACATTCCTATATATCATACAGCAGTGTTAGCCATAGTCATCATGTTGTATTGGATATATCACATCCTTAGTACTTATTTACCTTATAACCGGAAGTTTGTACCTTTTGACCACTTCCTTCCTCCAATTTTTCCTCCCCCAATTCTTTACCTCTGGTAACCACAAGTCTGACTCCTTTTCTATGAGTTTGGTTTTTATTTTGTTTTGCTTTGCTTTGTTTTCTTTTTAGATTCCACATATAATTGAGATAATACAGTATTTGGCTTTCTCTGTCTGGTATATTTAGCATAACACCTTCAAGGTCCATCCAAGTTGATGTGAATGTTAGGATTTCCTCATTTTTTATGGCTAAGTAATATTCCATTGTATATATATATATCATAACTTTTTTATACATTCATCTGTTGTTGGGCACTGAGGTTGCTTTCATATCTTGGCTATTGTAACTAATGCTGCTATGAACACAAGGTTGCAGATCTTTTTGAGTTAATGTTTTTGTTTCCTTTGGATATATTCCCAGAAGTGAAATTGCTGGATCATATGATAGCTTTGTTTTTAATTTTTCGAAGAACCTCCATACTGCTTTTCCTAGTGGCTGCATTAATTTACATTCCCACCAACAGTTCACAAGGGTTTCCTTTTCTCGACATCCTTGCCAGCATTTGTTATCTCTTGTCTTTTTGATAATGGCCATTCTAACAGGTATAAGGTAATATCTTACTGTGGTTTTAATTTGCATTTTCCCAATGACTAGTGATGTTGAGCATCTTTTCATGTACCTATTATATATCTTATTTGAAGAAACGTCTATTCATGTCCTTTGTCCATTTTTAAATTTGGTTATTTGTCTTTTTGCTGTTGAAACATATCACAAGATTTTTTAGATATAGAAAATCTGGTTGGTGCACTATGATTTACTTCACTATTTGGTATTTCTTCATCCATATGTAAATAAGTAAAAATTGTTGTAGTATTTGCTGCTCATGTAGAGTTGGCTTACAAAATGCACACCAGTCAGAAAGCCCTTAATCCTATATACCAAGTTAATTTAAATATGTATTTTTAACTATATACAGTTTGAGCGACAGAAAAAGAATTAGAATATGTCTCTCCAAACTGACAATGTCTTCTAGACATCAAAAATGTGTGGAGGAAACTTGCATAAGCCTCTTAGATAGCCTCATCCACCAAAGGCCAGACAGCAGAAGCAAGAAGAGCTACAATCCTGCAGCCTGTGGAACAAAAACCACATTCACAGAAAGACAGACAAGATTAAAAGGCAGAGGGCTATGTACCAGATGAAGGAACAAGGTAAAACTGCAGAAAAACAATTAGATGAACTGGAGATAGGCAACCTTCCAGAAAAAGAATTCAGAATAATGATAGTGAAGATGATCAACGACCTTGGAAAAAGAATGGAGGCAAAGGTCAAGAGGATGAAAGAAATCTTTAACAAAGACCTAGAAGAATTAAAGAACAAACAAACAGAGATGAACCATACAATAACTGAAATGAAAACTACACTAGAAGGAATCAACAACAGAATAACTGAGGCAGAAAAACGGATAAGTGACCTGGAAGACAGAATGGAGAAATTCACCACTGCAGAACAAAATAAAGAAAAAAGAATGAAAAGAAATGAAGACAGCCTAAGAGACCTCTGGGACAACATTAAACACAACAACATTCTCATTATAGGGGTCCCAGAAGGAGAAGAGAGAGAGAAAGGACCTGAGAAAATATGTGAAGAGATTATAGTCAAAAACTTCCCTAACATAGGAAAGGAAATAGTCACCCAAGTCCAAGAAGCACAGAGAGTCCCATACAGGACAAACACAAGGAGAAACACACCGAGACACATAGTAATCAAATTGGCAAAAATTACACAAAGAAAAATTATTGAAAGCAGCAAGGGGAAAATGACAAATAACATACAAGGGAACTCCCATAAGGTTAACAGATGATTTCTCAGCAGAAACTCTACAAGCCAGAAGGGAGTTGCATGATTTACTTAAAGTGATGAAAGGGAAGAACCTACAAGCAAGATTACTCT
This sequence comes from Phocoena phocoena, assembly GCF_963924675.1. NCBI lineage: Eukaryota > Metazoa > Chordata > Mammalia > Artiodactyla > Phocoenidae > Phocoena > Phocoena phocoena. Next base: position 69,490,206 of record NC_089227.1, on the reverse strand, counting down.
ACCCGGCAAGGATCTCATTCAGATTCGATGGAGAAATCAAAAGCTTTACAGACAAGCAAAAGCTAAGATAATTAAGCACCACGAAACCAGCTCCACACAAATGCTAAAGGAACTTCTCTAAGTGGGAAACACAAGAGAAGAAAAGGACCTACAAAAACAAACCCAAAACAATTAAGAAAATGGTCATATGAACATACATAATAATAATTACCTTAAATGTGAATGGATTAAATGCTCCAACCTAAAGACACAGGATCGCTGAATGGATACAAAAACAAGACCTATATATATACTGTCTACAAGAGACCCACTTCAGACCTAGGGACACATACAGACTGAAAGTGAGAGGATGGAAAAAGATATTCCATGCAAATGGAAATCAAAAGAAAGCTGGAGTAGCAATACTCATATCAGATAAAATAGACTTTAAAGAATGTTTCAAGAGACAAGGAAGGACAATACATAATGATCAGGGGATCAATCCAAGAAGAAGATATAACATTTATAAATATATATGAACCCAACATAGGAGCACCTCAATACATAAGTCAACTGCTAACAGCTATAAAAGTGGAAATCGACAGTAACACAATAATAGTGGGGGACGTTAACACCTCACTTACACCAATGGACAGATCATCCAAACAGAAAATTAATCAGGAAACACAAGCTTTAAATGACACAACAGACCAGACAGATTTAATGAATATTTAGAGGACATTCCATCTCAAAACAGAAGATTACACTTTCTTCTCAAGTGCACATGGAACATTCTCCAGGATAGATCACATCTTGGGTCACAAATCAAACCTCAGTAAATTTAAGAAAATTGAAATCATATCAAGCATCTTTTCTGACCACAATGCTAGGAGATTAGAAATCAATTACAGGGAAAAAAACATAAAAAACACAAAAACATGGAGGCTAAACAATACGTTACTAAATAACCAGGAGATCACCAAAGAAATCAAAGAGGAAATCAAAAAATACCTGGAGAGAAATGACAATGAAAACACGACGATCCAAAACCTATGGGATACAGAAAAGCAGTTCTAAGAGGAATGTTTATAGCTATACAAGCCTACCTCAAGAAGCAAGAAAAATCTCAAATAAGTAATCTATCCTTACACCTAAAGCAACTGGTGAAAGAAGAACAAACAAAACCCAAAGTCAGCAGAAGGAAAAAAATCATAAAGATCAGAGCAGAAATAAATGAAATAGAAACAAAGAAAACAATAGCAAAGATCAGTAAAACTAAACGTTGGTTCCTTGGCAAGATAAACAAAACTGATCAACCATTAGCCAGACTCATCAAGAAAAAGAGGGCGAAGACTCAAATCAATAAAATTAGAAATGAAAAAGGGGAAGCTACAACAGACACGGCAGAAATACAAAGCATTCTAAGATATTACTACAAGCACCTGTATGCCAATAAAATGGACAACCTGGAAGGAATGGACAAATTCTTAGAAAGGCATAACCTCCAAAGATTGAACCAGGAAGAAATAGATAATATGAATAGACAAATCGCAAGCAATGAAATTGAAACTGTGATTTAAAATCTTCCAACAAACAAAATTCCAGGACCAGATGGCTTCACAGATGAATTCTATCAAACATTTAAGAAGAGCTACCACCCATCCTTCCCAAACTCTTCCAAAAGACTGCAGAGGAACACTTCCAAACTCATTCTATGAGGTCACCATCACCCTGATACCAAAACCAGACAAGGATGTCACAAAGAAAGAAAATTACAGACCAGTATCACTGATGAATATAGATGCAAAAATCCTCAGCAAAATACTAGCAAACAGAATCCAATAACACATTTAAAGGATCATACACCATGCCCAAGTGGGATTTTTCCCAGAGATGCACGGATTCTTCAATATACACAAATCAATCAATGTGATACACTATATTAAAAAATTGAAGAATGAAAACCATATGATAGGGCTTCCCTGGTGGCGCAGTGGTTGGGAGTCCGCCTGCTGATGCAGGGGACGCGGGTTTGTGCCCCAGTCCAGGAGGATCCCACATGCCGCAGAGCGACTGGGCCCGTGAGCCATGGCCACTGAGCCTGCGTGTCCAGAGCCTGTGTTCCGCAGCGGGAGAGGCCACAACAGTGAGAGGCCCGCGTAACGCAAAAAAAACCCAAAAAACAAAAAAACAACATATGATCATCTCAATAGATGCAGAAAAAGTTTTTGACAAAATTCAACACGCATTTATGATAAAAACTCGCCAGAAAGTGGGCATAGAGGGAACTTACCTCAACATAATAAAGGCCATATATGACAAACCCACAGCAAACATCATTCTCAATGGTGAAAAACTGAAAGCATTTCCTCTAAGATCAGGACAAGACAAGGATGGCCACCCTTGCCACTATTATTCAGCATGGTCTTGGAAGTCCTAGCCACAGCAATCAGAGAAGAAAAAGAAACAAAACAAATACAAATTGGAAAAGGAGAAGTAAAACTGTCACTGTTTGCAGATGACATGATACCATACATAGAGAATCCTACAGATGCCACCAGAAAACTACTAGAGCTAATCAATGAATTTGGTAAACTTGCAGGATACAAAATTAATGCACAGAAATCTCTTGCATTCCTATACACTAATGAAGAAAAATCTGAAAGAGAAATTAAGGAAACACATGTACCACTGCAACCAAAAGAATATAATACCTAGGAATAAACCTACCTAGAGAGACAAAAGACCTGTATGCAGAAAACTATAAGACACTGATGAAAGAAATTAAAGATGATACCAACAGATGGAGAGATATACCATGTTCTTGGATCAGAAGAATCAATATTGTGAAAATGACTCTACTTCCCAAAGCAAACTACAGATTCAATGCAATCCCTATCAAATTACCAATGGCATTTTATATGGAACTTGGACAAAAAATCTTAAAATTTGTATGGAGACACAAAACACCCCAAATAGCCAAAGCATTCTTGAGGGAAAAAAACGGAGCTGGAGGAATCAGACTCCCTAACTTCAGACTATACTATAAAGCTACAGTAATCAAGACAATATGATACTGGCACAAAAACAGAAATATAGATCAATGGAACAGGATAGAAAGCCCAGAGATAAACCCACACACCTATGGTCACCTAATCTATGACAAAGGAGGCAAGGATATACAATGGAGAAAAGACAGTCTCTTCAATAAGTGGTGCTGGTAAAAGTGGACAGCTACATGTAAAAGAATGAAACTAGAACACTCCCTAATACCATACACAAAAATAAACTCAAAATGGATTAGAGACCTAAATGTAACACCAGACACTATAAAACTCTCAGAGGAAAACATAGGAAGAACACTCTTTGACATAAAGCACAGCAAGATCTTTTTTGATCCACCTCCTAGAGTAATGGAAATAAAAACAAAAAGAAACAAATGGGACCTAATGAAACTTCAAAGCTTTTGCACGGCAATGGAAACCATAAACAAGACCAAAAGACAACCCTCAGAATGGGAGAAAATACTTGCAAATGAAGCAACGGACAACGGATTAATCTCCAAAATTTACAAGCTGTTCATGCAGCTCAATATTAAAAAAACAAACAACCCAATCAAAAAATGGGCAGAAGACTTAAACAGACATTTTTCCAAAGAAGACATACAGATGGCCAAGAAGTACATGAAAAGCTGCTCACCATCACTAATTATTAGAGAAATGCAAATCAAAACCACAATGAGGTATTACCTCATACCAGTTAGAATGGGCATCATCAGAAAATCTACAAACAACAAATGTTAGAGAGGGTGTAGAGAAAAGGGAACCCTCCGGCACTGTTGGTGGGAATGTAAATTGATACAGCCACTATGGAGAATAGCATGGAGGTTCCTGAAAAAACTAAAAATAGAATTACCATATGATCCAACAAACCCACTACTGGGCATATACCCAGAGAAAAACATATTTAACAGGACACATACATCCCAATGTTCATTGCAGCACTATTTACAATAGCCAGGTCATGGAAGCAACCTAAATACCCAACGACAGACGAATGGATAAAGAAGATGTGATACATATATACAATGGAATATTACTCAGCCATAAAAAGGAACTAAATTGGGTCATTTGTTGAGACGTGGATGGATCTAGAGACTGTCATACAGAGTGAAGTAAGTCAGAAAGAGAAAAACAAATATCGTATATTAACGCATATATGTGGAACCTAGAAAAATAGTACAGATGAACTGGTTTGCAGAGCAGAAATTGAGACACAGATGTAGAGAACAAACGTATGGACACCAAGTGGGGAAAGTGACGGGGGGATGGGGGTGGTGGTGGGATGAATTGGGAGATTGGGATTGACATGTATACACTGATGTGTATAAAATTGATGACTAATAAGAACCTTCTGTATAAAAAAAAAGTGTGAATAATTTGTTATATTTTACTCACTCATAGAAAGTATTCCTTGAGCACTCACAATGAGCCAGGCCCTCTGTTACATACAGGGAATAAAAGACGATCTAGCTCATATTATAGAGAGCGTTTTATATTTGTATTCCAAATTTTATTATTTTAGCTTCTAAGATTATACAATTTGATTTACCTTCATTGTCCTAAGAACATTAAAATAAAACCTTATCTGAAAACTTCAGTTTATCGGCTGGTTGGGCCGTCAGGGCCGTGAAGGTAGGACTGCCAGTCCCGGGCGGCGAGTTCCCTGTCTCCAGCTGTCCCCAGTCAGAGCATGGCCCCCTGAGCTAGGACCCCTGGCTGGCTTGCTTAGAGAAGACGCGGCTCCCCAGCACTTGAGCTGGGGCATCCCTGCCCGCTCCCCCTCTGTCCCTGCCCGTTCCCCCTCTGTTGCTGGAGAACCGCCGCGCTGAGCAGCTGGGAGAAGCAGGCCAGAGCCTTCTAGGGCCTCGGGCCCGGGCACCCGTGGAGGATGAGCTGGCTCTTTCCCTGACCAACAGCACCTCCTCCCCTGTGGTGGGGCCCCCCGGTGGTCTCCCCAGCCCAACAGCAGAAGCAACACCTGATCGAGTCCCTCTGAAACGCACACTCCAGTGTAGCCGAAATACAGAAAGATGTGGAATACAGGTTACCATTCACTGTAAACACCCTGACAATTAGTATTAATATATTGCTTCCTCCACAATTTCCTCAGGAAAAACCAGTGATCAGTGTTTATCCACCAATACGACATCACTTAGTGGATAAACAAGGAGTTACCTCTTCATTAGGAAACAATTTTAACAATGCGCTCAGACCTTGGGAAAATTATTCGGAGTCTATTGGATGAGTTTTGGAAGAATCCTCCAATTTCAGTTCCTGCTTCAACAGCATTCCCATACCTGCACAGTAACCCAGGTGGGATTCCTCCTTATGCTTCTCAGCATTTTCCATTTCTTCCTCCATATTCCCCACAAGAAGCTACCAGGACTATCAGTTCTTTATCTGTTGCTGACACTGTTTCCTCTTCAACAACGTTATACAACAGCCAAACCCGCTCTGCTGCTCCTTCATTTGGTGTGCTTTCAAATCTGCCATTGCCCATTCCCACAACAGACACTTCAGCACCGATAAGCCAAAATGCTTTTGGTTACAAGATGCCTGATATCCCTGATGCATTTCCAGAACTAAGTGTATCACAACTTACAGATATGAATGAACAAGAGGAGGTATTACTAGAACAGTTTCTGACTTTGCCTCAACTAAAACAAATTATTACTGACAAGGATGACTTAGTAAAAAGTACTGAGGAACTAGCAAGAAAAAATCTCCTTTTGGAGCCCAGCTTGCAAGCCAAAAGGCAAACTGTTTTAGATGAGTATGAATTACTTACACAAATGAAATCAACTTTTGAAAAGAAGATGCAAAGGCAACACGAACTTAGCAAGAGCTGTAGTGCGAGAGTGTCCAATAGGCAAGATTGAAAGTAGCTGCACATGAAGCTGAGGAGGAATCTGATAATATTGCAGAAGATTTCTTGGAGGGAAAAACTGATATAGAAGATTTTCTCAGTAGCTTCATGGAAAAGAAAACAATTTGCCACTGTAGAAGAGCCAAGGGAGAGAAACTTCAACAAGTGATAGCAATGCACAGCCAATTTCATTCTCCACTGTAGATTTTCCTGAAAACATGAACTGCCAAGAGAGGAATGGGACACAAAACTAAGCACATTTATGTTTATGATTTGAAAATTGGCATTTCATCACAGTGGCTGAATTCATAGATAAACTATATAGATTGTATACAGAACTGAGACTAATTTTGTACAGATTAGAATGATTGCTATGATCTTTGCTTTGAGAAATTTTTCTGCACTAAAAAATGTTTATTTATTGTTGATAAATCCTATCATATTTAAGTTCCACTGCTGTTCATCTCTTACTATTGATTAAATACCTATGCATGTCATTTTAGCTAGTTTCAATATTTTATAAAATTACTTCATTTAAATTTGTAATTTTAATTTGAAACTGCCTCATTGCTTTATCAAGAATGGTTTATATTTTTTCCTCTCAACATTTTTTGAAAAATTACCATTTCAACTGTAGAAAAACTCTTATTCTTCCTGCTTCTTTCTGGATGATAAAACTTTCAAAAATAATTTGTTTTTAAATATTCACAGTGTCAGGAAACAGCAAACCTGTCAATGTGCCATCTCAAGGAAGTAACTTTTAATACATACAATAAATCAAAAGAATAAACCAGCTGTTTTTACAAACAAAAACAAAACAAAACAAAAAAACTTCAGTTTATCCAACCATCTACGAATCGTTTCAAAGCATTTGAAATTATCACAAGCCAAAGGAAACTATTAGTTTCATTAACTCACAAGCCTGAATATCTGTGTCAAAATAGTCTCTTACAATAGAATTTTTGTCTATTTTTATATTTATGGATTTGAGAGAAAAGAAAAACTTAAAATTGATTAACTTTAATAAATATACACTAACTGGAGGGCGCATGTGGGGCTTATAGCGTGAGGACCTATAGTCACATTGCTGACTGGCAGGGTAGTGAAGTAGGGCTATGGTTCTTAGAAAATGTTTATGAGTTCTTTAGTAAATAAATAACCATTTGTCATTAACATATTCATTGGTACTATTCAAAAACTCTATGGTTTTCCAAATGCTTTTGAAAATAGCTTATTGGACTAAAGGACTTCATTCAAATAAGCTGTTCATTTCCTTTGTTTATATGATTAATATTCATATCAAACACATTTTTCTTAATGCAAAGACATAAAAATTCTGACTACAGGTCAGAATTATCATCGATTCCAATGAAGTCTGTTAATGAGGTATTTATTTTTGTGCAGAGTACTATTCAAACCATTAATGTACATCCCAAGTAGTTCATGGAGGCTTTTTTATTATGCAATCAAGCATATTCATAGGGACAACATGCCGTTGTCTGTTAACCATGTCTCTTTATTTACTCATTGATTTATGAAGTGCAGTACATTGAAAAGGCTCTCTTAGGAATTATGGGAAATTACTAAGCTTCCTCTGCATAGTGTTTCTCATTATACTCCAACAAGAGTTCACAGAGAACTCAATTATGTAAACTAAAGATTAACATTTGTGTCCAAGTGATGACAAAAAGCTTGGTAAATCCAGTCTGAATTTCAATTAATTCAGAGAAAAAGAAACTCATCCAATGTTTGATTGATCATGTAGACCGGTGGTTGGTAAGCTTTTGGAGGTTCAAAGACTGCTTTGAGAATTTAGTGAAAGTTATGGATTTTCCCTCCTGAAAATCTGGACCAGGTGAAGAACTTATGGTGGAGAAGAAGAAACAGTGATTTTTCACTTATCAACCAGTGATATTGTATGTTATTAGACAGTCTCCTACTGCCAATGCCTTATCATTTTCTGAGCTCTAACGGTTTCTACCAGTATATTTATTAAACAAGTTCTACTGAACCACAAGTTCATAATTATAACTTGAAAATAAGTTCATGCCCCAGAGGTTTGCTTTACTCCTACTCTTACCTAAAAGCCTCCACAATTCAGCACAGAAAGTACAGAAAGGTAAGGTTCCTAAGATATCTTACCACTGAGATAAGTATTGAGACCCTTTGGCCCTCTCGGGGTAGAGACTTCACATCTATGATTCTATTCCTGCCCTTTTAGAAGTCCACACTCTTCCACTGTCATCAATTTCCCCCACTCTGCCCAATACATCCCTGAATCTGACCCAGCACACAACCCTACCTTCCCTTCCAAATGTTGCTCTTGAATTCTCTAAAATTCCTCATCAGTAAACACTGTATCTTCAATGTCTTCTCTGAACATTCCCTTCTCTTTGCCTTAAATGAAACCAGGTTACCTCCTAACAGCATTGCTTTTTCTGTAATCTGCTCAAGTAGAGGTGATTTTTTTCCCCTCTCACATTGCACATACAAAAGGGTTAGAAGGTAGATTATCCTCCATGCTTTCCATTGCAACATCAAATCATTTCCCCCTTCCTTCTATGAATTTGAAGCTCATGCCAGCCCGCTATACTAGCTGCTCTACCTCCTCAATGCTATCATATTCTTATCGCCTAGTTACCCCACTCCTTCTTTGACAGGATTAGATCCTAGATCCTAGACCAGTCTTCCTTATCATTCCGACTTCTGTCATTATTCTTAGTGATGATGACATCCATACAGATGACCCATCACACACCTCAGTGTCTCAATTTCTCAACCCACTCAATTCCAGAGACTTTTTCTTCCACAGCATCTCAGCCAGCCATTCCCATAATCTGTTTCAAACATCCCATATCTACTCCCACCTTCCATTTCTTTGAGCTCACTTATTCTCTTAACAACCTCCTCCACTGCTACAATTTTCAATGACCCTTCTATCTATTGCTAACATACCCCTGTTCTGTCTTCAGCTATCTGTTTTGGTAATCATCAAGACTATCACTCCCTTTATGCTTTCACCTTTGAGTGTACAATCCTAACAAAACCCTGGTTGAACCTGAATAGCCTCTTTTCCTGTATCTTGGTGATGCTAGAGCACCACTTAAATTCATGAATACATATCTCAAATGGGCATGCAACACATCCTGGAAAGTCTACAGTGTTTCCCTAGTAAGCTCACTTTCCCACTCTCTAAGACAATTATTTCATACCTCTTCCCTCTCAAAAAACCTCCTACACCCCCTTCCCTTTTCATTCTCAGTTGATGACCTTGACTCTTGACTTTTTGAGGAAACAGATGTTATTAGATGGGAACACCCTCACATTCTCACCTCCATATGTGAAACCTACCTGTGTTAATACCTGTTTCTCCATCCTTCCTCCTGTTACAGTGGAAGGTGTGTCTCTCTGCCTTCAAAGGCTCATCTTTCCTTTGGACTCCAGTTCCCATCACATCACTCTTTCAAGTTAGACAGGCTGCCCTCTCACAAATCTCACAGACTGGTGAAGACAACTATAGGCTGGTGAATCCTAAATGCCAGAAGAAGCAATGCTCTGTCTAAACCACAATCCAAACCCTAATACACTCCCCAAAGGATCCTGTCTGGCCCTAATTATGGAGCCACTCCAAGAAACAATCCCTGTGTACCAGCCATGTGTCAAATCTGGAACCCTTGCCATGATTACTTTGTTTTTCCCCATCCCTGGCTAGGTACCCATTCTGTATAGAAATGGACAAGGGAGCCCAGTGTCTCCTGTGACCTGGGGGCTAAGGCACCAATCTTTCCTCCTTGGAAGGCTACATAAATATTTTGACTAACCTTTACAATTTTTAATTCTCATTTTGTAGGGCGACGATCTGTCCATGTACTTTCTAAAGTCTTTCAATACTTGTTAGACTCAGGAACTTTAGAGTGAGTGAGGAGATTAGAGATTATTCATTTAACTCCCATTTTAAAGCCTCAGCAAATCAAAGTGACTTGGCTAAAGTCACACTTTTGATACTAGTGAACCCAGTATTGGAATCATGTTCTTTAAGACAGAAGCTATTTCTACTGTGCTACTTGTGATTGTGAGCTCCTTGGAGTAATAATACCTTAGAAGTATTATTATGTAAGCATCTGACCAAAAGAATATGAAATAGATTTATGGATTCATGTAGTAGATTCCATACAGATACCCAAAAGAGATCCATAATTACAGACTGGAAACCACTCATCCGTGTGTAAAATTAACAATATTCCAGGAGTGGACTAGCTCATTAACTACATTGTATATTGCTTCTCCTGAACAGTAAGCTCTTTCATGGCCTTATTGTGAAAGGAAACCCAATTCTAAAGAACTCTGGCCTTAGAAGCTGCCTCCATTAGACAGCTGGACATATCTGGAGATAGTTACCCTCGGTTTCCTTTTTGTTTTTATGAAAACCTAGGAAATTGTAAAAAAATTAATCTCATTTTATAATTCATCATCAGCGACCAATTTAACAACCACATACTGAGTACCTGCTACTGTCAGAAAATGTGCTAGACACTGAGTTTACAGAGATAGCTGTGATGTAGCTCCAGCTCTTGGGAACCCATGATTCTGCATAGAGACCCTCATAAAACATTGGTGTAGTGCAGTCACCCAAGAGGGCTAGCACAAGTGATTTGCTATTAATAACAAAGTACTGAAGTTGGTGAAATTTTTACTTTAAAAGATTAGAATGGATTTGGTTATCCTTATAATAACTTTGTACTCATTTACTGACATCATGATACACATTCTTGAGTAGGAATAGAAGGGATAGAGTTACGATTCATCTGGATAAATCCATGGAGGTGTGCCAGCAAATGAAAATCACTATCATGTGTTAAAGTAGAAAAAATTGTTGACAAGCTCTAGCCTAGATCTAGTGGGAGAGGGAAACAGGCAGACAGACAATGATTACAGGATAGTCCATTAGGTGCAGTCATAAGCACTTGATGTAAACACAGGATGCTGTGGGCAGGCAGAGAAAGAGAGGGGTCACACAATTGCCAGAGCAATCCTGAGGAAAACGAACAAAGCAGGAGGCATAACCCTCCCAGACTTCAGACAATACTACAAAGCTACAGTAATCAAAAGAGTGTGGTATTGACATAAAAACAGACATCTGGATCAATGGAACAGAATAGAGAGTTCGGAAACTAAACGTACACACCTATGGCCAATTAATCTTTGACAAAGGAGGCAAGAATATATGACGGGAAGAAGATAGTCTCTTCAGCAAGGGGTGTTGGGAAAGTTGGACAGCTGCATGTAAATCAATGAAGTTAGAACACACTCTTACACCATACACAAAACTAAACTCAAAATAGCTTAGAGACTTAAATATAAGACATGACACCATAAAACTCCTGGAAAAGAACATAGGAAAAACATTCTCTGACATAAATTGTACCAATGTTTTCTTAGGTCAGTCTCCCAAGGGAATAGAAATAAAAGCAAAAATAAACAAATGGGACCTAATTAAACTTACAAGCTTTTGCACAGCAAAGGAAACCATAAACAATATGAAAAGACAACCTATGGAATGGGAGAAAATATTTGCAAATGATGCAACTGACAAGGGCTTAATTTCCAAAATATACAAACAGCTCATACAACTCAATAACAAAAAAACAAACAACCCAATCAAAAAATGGGAACTAAGAACTAAAGAGACATTTTCCCAAAGAAGACATACAGATGGCCAACAGGCACATGCAAAGATGCTCAACACTGCTAGTTATTAGAGAAATGCAAATCAAAACTACAATTAAGTATTACCCCACACCAGTCAGAATGGCCAATATTAAAAAGTTTACAAATAATAAATACTGGAGTGGGTGTGGAGAAAAAAGAACCTTCTTAACACTGTTAATGGGAATGTACAGCCACTATGGAAAACAGTATGGAGGTTTGTCAAAAAACTAAAAATAGAATTGCCATATGATCCAGCAATCCCACTGCAGGGCACATATCCAGACAAAACTATAACTCAAAGAGATACATGTATCCCTATATTCATAGAAGCACTATTCACAATAGCCAAGACATGGAAACAACCTACATGTCCACTGACAGATGAATGGATAAAGAAGATGCGGTACATATATACAATGGAATATTACTCAGCCATAAAAAAGAACGAAGTAATGCCATTTGCAGCAACATAGATGGAACTAGAGATTTTCATACTAAGTGAAGTAAGTCAGAAAGAGACAAATACCATATGATATCACTTACATGTGGAATCTAAAATATGACAGACATGAACTTATCTATGAAACAGAAACAGATTTGCAGACATAGAGAACAGACTTGTGGTTCCCAAGGGGGAGGAGAAGGAAGGATGGAGTGGGAATTTGGGGTTAGCAAATGCACACTGTTATATATAGGATGGATAAACAACAAAGTCCTAATGTATAGCACAGGGAAATATATTCAATATCCTGTGATAAACCATAATGGAAAAGAACATACAAAAAGAATGTATATATAAGTATCACTGAATCACTTTGCTGTACAGCAGAAATTAACACAACATTTTAAATCAATTACAATTTTTAAAAAGATTCTAAAAGGGTATTTTTTTTTTAAAAAGACAGAAAGGGTCAGAGAAAACTGTGCTGATAGGAGAGGGTGCGGTTAAGATTAGAGGAGACTGTGCCAAGCCACAGCTAACATGGGATAAACCTGACTAAGGACACAGAAGCAGGACCTGGGTTGGGACAGCTTGGGAAGTGCTCAGGTTATGGATCTTGGTCCCATCAGTCTTAAATCAAAGCAGAGTTGACAGCTGAACTGGAGAGGCCTGGCAAAGTTCACAGTCCAGTGCAAGTTCTGCAGTCAACTTCCAGAGGTATATGTTCAACAGACACCAGCCAGGGTGTACAGCATAGCCAAACGCTTGCTAGCATGGGTCAGAGTTCAGATTCAGATTCAGCATTTGGATAGATAATCTGGAAGGAGGCCCTCTGCAATCATCAGAACACATAGGACCACAGAGCAGCAGGCGCAGTGTGTGAGGTAAACCAAGATAGAACTGCCTGATCTTTCTTCTTAAGCTTCAATTTCAGTATGTGGCAGGGATGAGCCAGCAGATGTCAAACAGAGTCAAGCAGTGAAAAGATGCAGAAGAAAAACACAGTGGCAATATCTTTGCCAATGAAAAGCTCACAGTGTAAGTAGGGAGAAAGAAACACATGAGCAAACAAGCTCCAGAGATGCTGTGATAGAAGTTTGTAGAATGGACCACAAAAGCCAGAGTGGTCAATCAGCCTGGGAAAGTTGGGTAAACGTTTTAAAATGGAGGTGACCAGTGAATAAACCTGGAAGATGGGTAGGTGTTTCCCTGGCAGAACTCAGAAAGAAGGGGCAATTGGGAAAGACATTCTGAGCAAAGGAAACAGCATGAACGAGAGTTAACTGGACTCATGGAGCAGTCTGGAACATCCAGGGACAGTATGGGGATGAAACACTGAGTCAGGACTGATTGCATTATTGTGGAGCCAAGTGATGGTGTACTGCTAAGCATGCGGCCATGAAGCCAGCCCTGCACAGAATACAGCATGGGTGAGATGAGATTGGGCTTTACTATGTAGGTCACTAAAGGTTTTAAAATTTTCATTTATTCTAACAACTTTACTGAGATAAAATTCACATACCATATGATTCACCCATTTAAATGTACAATTCATTGGTTTTTAGTATATTCACAAATGTGTGCAACTATCACCACAATTTCAGAATATTTTCATTACCTCAAAAAGAAACCCCACAACTTTTAGCTATCAATCCCCATACCCTATGCCCTCTGCTAGCCCTAAGAAACCACTTATCTACTTTTTGTCTCTATAGACTTACCTGTTCTGGACATTTCATAGGAATGGAATCATATAATATGTGGTCTTTTGTGACTGGCTTTTTTCACTTAGCATAATATTTTCAGAGTTCATCTGTATTGTAGTATGTAGCAAGTATTTCATAACTTTCTATGCCTAAATAATATTCTATTGTATGGATTTACCATATTTTATTTATCCATTCATCCTTTGATGGACATTTGGGTTGTTTCTACCTTTTGGCTATTATGAATAATGCTGCCACAGGCAGTTATGTACAAGTTTCTTTGTGGACATAAGTTTTCGTTTCTGTTGAGTGTATACCCTGGAGTGAGATTGCTGGGTCATATGGTAACACATATTTAATCACTCAAGTAACTGCCAGACTACTTTCCAAAGTGGATGCACCATTTTACAATCCTACGAGTGGTGTATGAGAGTTCCAACTTTTCCACATCCTTGTCAACACTTGCTATTATTAGTCTTTTTTATTCTAGCCATCCTACTGGGTATCAAGGAGTACTGGTAAAGGTTTTTAAAAAGGGAAGAAATAAAAATTTTAGTTTTAGGAGGATGACACTGACATCAAGATGTGAAAAGAATTAAATAGAAGTGGGACTAGAGACAAAGTATTCTAACAAAGGATGAACCTCTCTCTGTCACTGGCTGCTTAGAAAAGGTAAGAAGTTAAAATGGCACTATTGCTCCAACTACTTTCTCTATATCAGAGTCTTTACTTCACATTGTTTCTTCTAAGAATTTTTCATCATAATTTTAACAACTGTTGCAGAAAAAAATGGGAGACCACTTTTTGAGAATGTGCCCTAAGGGAGCCTCCGCTTCCCAGCTACCATCAATTCCAACTTTCCCGTCTGTCCTTCTAGTGTTCACCCACCTCAGTGATGCTTCTGGACACAACTAGAGACAGTCCAGTTTAAAATGTATTAGCGAGAGTTGGCAACTGATTGGCTCTGGAAAGTCAAAAGAGAGAAGAATATTCCTCTTCTTCTAGTAACTTCCTGGTTTCTAGCAGGGGTGACTGGGTAAAGTAGCAGTTCTTGTTACTAAGATGCAAAAATTAGACCAGGAGAGGGAGTTAAGCAAAGAGGAAGCGTTTGGATTGAAGCACACTGACACTGAGGTGTCTAGGGGATAGCAGGGGGAGTGGCTTTGCAGGTAGCTGGATAGAAGTCCTGGAGGAAGTAGTTCAGTTGTCTGTTTCAAATATTTAAACTACATAGACACACAGAAGCTCAGTATTTGCTATTTTAAATGCCTAGAATGAGCCTTCCAGCTTGTCCTTTGCTATAGGAAATGGATTTTGAAATTAGGAAATTTTGGGACTTGCCTGATAGCTCAGTGGTTAAGATTCCACACTCCTAATGCAGGGGGCCTGGGTTTGATCTCTCGTCAGGAAACTAGATCTTACATGCGTGCTGCAACTAAGAGTTTGCATGCTGCAACTAAGGAGTTGGTGAGCCACAATTAAGGAGCCCTTGAGCCACAACTAAGGAGCCTGCCTGCCGCAACTAAGACCCAGCGCAACCAAATAAATAAATAAATAAATATTTTTAAAAGAAGATATTAGGAAATTTTCCCAGGTACTCAGTCAAAAGAGATTTTGGGGGGAGTGTTTAGTTAAAAAACAATAGCTATGCATTTCCCCAGTTGTCTTCTGTTCTTTGCTGGTGGTATATGTTTCAAAATCCATAACTAATCACAGACTTCCCCCAGTACCTGAATTCATTCATTCACTCAGTCAATCATTCACCAGAAGTTTACTGACTGTCAGGTTCTGTTCAGGTGCTCAAGATTCAATTTGTTGAACAAAACCTACACAGCTTCTGCCGCTCCATAGAATCATCTCCCTGTTTTTTCTCACTCAAAAGCTATTCATTTTTCTGGGAAAGGCAATCATCTAGCATCTTGGAGTTGAACTAGAGAGGAATATTTTATTTCATGAACCAAATAATTTTTTAATAACTGCTTAAACCATCTTAGAAAAACATTTAAATTGTTGGCAGTTCTCTTAGGATATTAAACTTTATGAATAGCATTGAAAAATGATTACAAAATTGTTTAAATCTCCAAAGGATATGTTTTTAATTTTCTAAAGCAAGATAAGAATTGAAAATCTGGTTTAAAAATGGAAATTCAGAATAAATATTAACACAAGACTGTAAAGCACTGCAGCACTGCTTGATCCTGGCTCAAAAAACAAACAAACAAACAAAAAGGTGGGAGGCAACATTAAGCTTTGCAAGACTTTTATTTAATGGTGCAATTTCAGTGATAAAAATGACTAAAACCCTAGACTAGCCCATTAACACCTTTTCAATCAAACAGTAATTTTTATTGAAGTGTAACTTACATACAACAAAACTCACTAATTCTGAGTGTATGATTTGATGAGTTTTGATAAATATATACAGCAGTGTACCATTCAACACAATGAAGATTGAAGATATAGAGCAGCGCTATCCAATAGAATTTTTGGTGCTGGTGAAAATGTTCTGTAACTGCCCAATATTGCAGCCATTGACCACATTGGCTATTGGGCACTTGAAATGTGGCTTGGGGACTGAGGAACTGAATTATTAACTTTAATTTTAATTCAGTTAAATCTTAATTTAAGCAGCTACATGTGATGTGGGACTACCATATTAGTGCACAGCATTTCCATCACCCCAAAAAGTTCTTGTTGCTATCACCTTGCATCATTACTCCAGTGCCCTCTACTGAGCCTAGCATCACACTAACTGGCAAAGAAATGTTTACCAGCTGCAGCTCCATTATTACAAAGCCTGGACTAGAAGAGTGGGTTTGGAGCTGAGAGAAAATAGATGACTCATCAAATACATGTATTTTTAAATGTAATGGATTTCAATGTATCGATTTTTTTCTTCATGCTTTTTGTGTTCTGCCTTAGAAGTCTTTGACTAATAAATGGTCATAAATATTTCCTTCTATGTTTTCTTTTAGACGTTTATAGTTTTAGCTCTTACCTTTAGAACTATCATCTAACCTGCGTTGACAATTTTATATGTTTTGAGGTTAGGGTGGACTTTATTATTTTCACATATGGATATTCAATAGCTTTAGCACTTGTTGAAAAAACATCTTTTCTTTCCATTATTGAATTACATTAGCACATCTGTCAAAAATCACTTGAATGTATGTATAAGTCTATTTCTGGACTCTCTGATTTATATGTCTATCCCTACACCAATTAGACTATCTTGATTACAGTAACTTTTATAGTTAATCTTGAAATCAGGTAGAATTAGTTCTCCAACTTTGTTTTTATTTCTCACTCAAAAGCTATCCAATTTTGCTCACTCAAAATCGTTTGCTTATTCTAGGTAGTTTATACTTTCATATAAATTTTAGAATCAGTTGTCTATTCATATTTTTCAATGCCCACTGAGATATTTGATTGGGGTTTTATTAAATCTATAAGTCAGTTTTAGAATAATTAACATCTTAATTATGCTACATCTTCCAATCCATGAACATGGCCTTTCTTTCCATTTACTTAAATTTTATAGAAAAGGGAAATCTCCAACACTGTTGGTGGGAATGTAAGTTGGTGCAGCCACTATGGAAAAACAGTATGGAGGTTCCTCAAAGAACTAAAAATAGAATTGCCATATGATCCAGCAATCCCACCCCTGGGCATATATCCAGACACAACTATAACTCAAAAAGATACATGTACCTCTATGTTCATAGCAGCACTAGTCACAATAACCAAGACATGGAAACAACCTAAATGTCCACTGACAGATGAATAAAGAAGATGTGGTATATACATATACATACATACATACATACATACAATGGAATACTACTCAGCCATAAAGAAGAATGAAATAATGCCATTTGCAGCAACATGGATGCAACTAGAGATTATCATACTAAGTGAAGTCAGAAAGAGAAAGACAAATACCATATGATAGGGCTTCCCTGGTGGCGCAGTGGCTGGGAATCCACCTGCCAATTCAGTGGACACAGGTTCAAGCCCTGGTCTGGGAAGATCCCACATGCTTCAGAGAAACTAAGCCCATGCACCACAACTACTGTACTGAGCCTGCGCTCTACAGCCCACAAGCCACAACTACTGAAGCCTGCACATCTAGAGCCTGTGCTCCACAACAAGAGAAGCCACTGCAATGAGAAGCACACACACCGCAACAAAGAGTAGCCCCCACTCACCACAACTAGAGAAAGCCCACGCGCAGCAACGAAGACCCAACTCAGCCAAAAATAAATAAATAAATTTTTAAAATACCATATGATAGTTCTTATATGTGGAATCTAAAATATGGCACAAATGAACCTATCTACAAAACAGAAACAGACTCAAAAGACATAGAGAACAGACTTGTGGTTGTCAAGCGGGAGGTGGAGAGGGAAAGGGATGGACTGGGAGCTGCTAGATGCAAGCTATTATATTTAGAATGGATAAACAAGGTCCTAATGTATAGCACAGGGAAGTGTATTCAATATCCTGTGAGAAAACATAATGGAAAAGAATATAAAAAAGAATTTATGTGTGTATAACTGAGTCCTTTGCTGTACAGCAGAGATTGGCAGAGCACTGTAAATCAGCTATACTTCGGAAATGAATAAATAAATAAATGTATGTTATAAAGTCTCTCTTAGCAGTGTTTTGTAGTTTTCCTCAGTTGCTATTCTGGGTTTTAGACAAACTCACACTTCTTACCCGTTTAAATACTCCTCTGACTTTCATCTGCTTTGGATAATTTCCATAATCTTTAAATAATTTTTTAACTATTTAACAAGATTTTATAATTATCTGCTCAGAATTTATGGGACCACTTCATGTCTCCATTATTACTAAAAGCAAATTCCTGAAAGTTTTTAATTAATAATTAACAAATCTAGAGCAAAAATTAGAGATCCTTTCTGCTCTAAGTTCTATCAACTTTTTCACGGCTCAAACTGTTGAATATTATCTATTCATGTGCTTGCACTAAGATAACATCTTAGTTTTAGTCAGCTACAATCTGAAATGGGAAGAACAATATAAACACAGCAAACAATTTCTACCAAGTTTCTTATATTTGTGAATTACACAGATCAGA
Source organism: Phocoena phocoena (assembly GCF_963924675.1). NCBI lineage: Eukaryota > Metazoa > Chordata > Mammalia > Artiodactyla > Phocoenidae > Phocoena > Phocoena phocoena. Next base: position 69,471,341 of record NC_089227.1, on the reverse strand, counting down.
ACAGACTCACTGATCAGGAAGCCCAAATAATGCAGTCATCCTCTTGAACCACTAGATAATAAAACACAGAAATATTCTCAGGGAGGTAAGGTAGTGAGGAGAGAGGGGCAGTCTAGGTAAATATTTTGAAATATTATACAATGTGTTTTATTTCTCACTTCCAGTATTTCCTCTTGCCCTACTGTAATTCCTCCCCCGCCACCTCCTCATTCAGAGAGCTGCAGCAAGAACAAAAAATGTCTTATATTCACTGCCTTCAAGTTTGTGCAGTTACAGCAGAAATGAAGCTGGAAAGAAATGCGTTAGTACTCAGCTTTTGAAGTAGAAATTAGACTTGACTGTTTGGGCAAGACAATATCCTTATTAACTATTTCATTTATATTAGAAAATATTTGACTAGGTAATACGTGTTCATGGTACAACATTCATAAAGTACAAGAGTCTACAGTGAGAAAAGCCTCCTTGACTCCTTATCCCCCAGGAAGTTCCCTCTCATGTTTGCTTCCATAACTTTGATAGTTTTATTTTTACATTAAAATCTTTGACTCATCTGAAAGGTATTTGTTTCCAGCTTTACTGAGATATTATTGACACATACTTGTAAATTTAAGGTTTACAATGTGATGACTGGATACAAGTACATATTGTTAGATGATTCCCACAATAATGTTAATTAACACACCTGCCACCTCAAATAACCTGTGTGTGCGTTTGTGTAGTGATAATATTTAAGATCTACTGTCTTAACAACTTTCAAGTATGTAACACAGTATTGTTATTTATAGTCACCATGGTATACATTAGATCCCCAAAACTTACATTCTACAGCGGGAAATTTGTACCCTTTGACCAACGTCCCCTTTCTCCCACTCTTCCAAACCCAACCCCTGGCAATGACCATTCTACTTTCTATTTTTATGAGTTTGGCTTTTTTAAATACCACATATAAGTGATATCATATAGTATTTGTCTTTCTCTGTCTGACTTATTTCACTCAGTATAATGCCCTCAAGATCCATCCATGTAGTCACAAAAAAGGAGGGTTTCCTTCTTTCAATGGGCTGAATATTATTCCATAGTGTGTGTGTGTGTGTGTGTGTGTGTGTGTGTGTGTGTACTGCATTTTCTTTATCCATTCATCATTAGATGCTTAGGTTGTTTTCATGTCTTGAATGTTGTAAACAATTCTGTAATAGACACGGGAGTAGAGATATCTATTCAAGATAGTAGTTTCATTTCCTTCGAATATATACCCAGAAGTGGGATTGATGGATCATATGGTAGTTTTATTTTTAATTTTTTGAGGAACGTCCATATTGTTTTCCATAGTGGCTGCACCAATTTACATTCCCACCAATAGTGTACAAGGGTCCCCTTTTTTCCACATCCTCACCAACACTTGTTATCTCTTGTCTTTTTATGATAGCCATTCTAACAGGTGTGAGGTAATATTTCATTGTGGTTTTGACTTGCATTTCCCTGATAATTAGTGATGTTGAACATCTTTTTGTGTATTGTTTGACCATTTGTATGTCTTCTTTGGAAAAACATCTATTTACTCTGCCCATTTTTAACTGGATCTTTTTGTGCTATTGAATTGTATGAGTTCTTTATATATTTTGGATATTAACTCTTTATCAGATAGATGGTTTGTAAATATTTTCCCTCATTCCACAGGTTGCCTTTTCATTTTGTTGATTGATACTTTTGCTGTACAAAAGCTTTATAATTTGTAGTCCCACTTGTTCGTTTTTGCTTTTGTTGCTTGTGTTTTGGTGTCGTATCCAAAAAATCATTGCTAAGATCAATGTGAGGAGAATTTTCCCTATGTTTTCTTGCAATAGTTTTATAGTTCTGGGGCTTAAATTTAGATCATTGATCCATTTTGAGTTCATTTTCGTGAGTGGTGTAGTTTCATTCTTTTGCATGTGAATATCCAGTTTTCCCAACACCACCTATTAAAGAGACTCCTTTCTCCACTGGGTATTCTAGGATCCCTTGTCAAATATTAGTTGACCACATATGTGGGAGTTTATTTCTGAGTTCTTGGTTCTGTTCCATTGATCTATGTGTCTGTTTTTATGCAAATACCAATCAGTTTTGATTAGTATAGCTTTGTAATAAAGTTTGAAATCAGGAATAGTAATACATCCAGCTTTGTTCTTTCTCAGGATAACTTTGGTTATTTGGGGTCTTTTGTAGTTCCAAAAATTTTTTAGGTTTTCTTTTTTTTATTTCTGTGAAAAATGCCAGTGGAATTTTGATAGGGATTGCACCAAATCTAAAGATGGCTTTGGATACAAACATTTTAACAATATTAATTCTTCCAATCTGTGAACACAGATTATCTTCCCATTTATTTGTGTCTTCTTCAATTTCTTTAATCAATGTCTTGTAATTTTCAGTGTATAGATCTTTTACCTCCTTGGTTAAATTTATTCCTAAGTATTTTATTATCTTTGATGCTATTGTAAATGGGATTTTTTAAAATTTCCTTTTCTGATAGTCCATTGTTTGTGTATAGAAACACAGTTGATTTTTGTTTGTTGACTTTGTATCCTGCAACTTTACTGAATTCATTTATTAGTTCTAACAGTTTTTTTGATAGAGTCTTTAGGATTTTCTATGTATAAGATTATATCATCTGCAATCAGAGAGAATTTTACTTTTTCCTTTCTAATTTGGATGAATTTATTACTTTTTCTTCCTAATTTCTCTGGCTAGGAATTCCAGTACTATGTTGAATGAGAGTGGGGAGAGTGGGCATCCTTGTCTTGCTGATATTAGCAGGAAACCTCCAACTTTTCATTGCTTTTTCTTTGTTTTTTAAATTTTTATTAGAGTATAATTGATTTACAATGTTGTTAGTTTCCATTATTCAGCAAAGTGAATCAGTTATACATATACAGATATCCATACTTTTTTACGTTCTTTTCCCATGCTTTCATTGCTGAATATGATGTTAGGCTTTGGTTTGTAATAAAGCAATTCAGACTATGTATACATCTTTTTCACTGTGTTATATCATTGCTTATTTTTGTGTAGTTTTTGCTTTTATGTGATGACAAAACTGAAATTTTAACTTGGAAAAAAATACTTCAGCGGAGAGATTTGAGAAGATGGCGGAAGAGTAAGATGTGGAGATCACCTTCCTCCCCACAGATACATCAGAAATACATCTACACGTGGAACTGCTCCTATAGAACACCCACTGAAGGCTGGCAGAAGACCTCAGACCGCCCAAAAGGCAAGAAACTCCCCACGTACCTGGGTAGGGCAAAAGAAAAAACAGAGACAAAAGAATAGGGACGGGACCTGCACCAGTGGGAGGGAGCTGTGAAGGAGGAAAGGTTTCCACACACTAGGAAGCCCCTTAGTGGGGGGAGACTGTGGGTGGCGGAGGGGGAAAGCTTCAGAGCCACGGAGGAGAGCGCAGCAACAGGGGTGCGGAGGGCAAAGCGGGGAGATTCCCGCACAGAGGATCGGTGCCGACCAGCACTCACCAGCCCAAGAGGCTTGTCTGCTCATCCGCCGGGGCAGGCGGGGGCTGGGAGCTGAGGCTCGGGCTTCGGTCGGATCACAGGGAGAGGACTGGGGTTGGCGGTGTGAACACAACCTTTCAGGGGATAGTGCACCACGGCTAGCCAGGAGGGAGGCCGGGAAAAAGTCTGCACCTGCCAAAGAGGCAAGAGACTTTTTCTTGCCTCTTTGTTTCCTGGTGCGCGAGGAGAGGGGATTAAGAGCGCCGCTTAAAGAAGCTCCAGAGACAGGCACGAGCAGCGACTAACAGCGCAGGCCCCAGAGACAGGCATGAGACGCTAAGGCTGCTGCTGCCGCCTCCAAGAAGCCTGTGTGCAAGCACAGGTCACTCTCCACACCTCCCCTCGTGGGAGCCTGTGCAGCCCGCCACTGCCAGGGTCCCGGGATCCAGGGACAACTTCCCCGGGAGAACACACGGCGCGCCTCAAGCTGGTGCAACGTCACGTTGCCCTCTGCCGCCTCAGGCTCGGCCCGCACTCTGTACCCCTCCCTACCCCAGTCCTGAGTGAGCCAGAGCCCCCGAATCAGCGGCTCCTTTAACCCCGTCCTGTCCGAGCGAAGAACAGACACCCTCAGGCGACCTACATGCAGAGGCGGGTCCAAATCCAAAGCTGAACCCCAGGAGCTGTGAGAACAAAGGAGAAAGGGAAATTTCTCCCAGCAGCCTCAGAAACAGTGGATTAAAGCTCCACAATCAACTTGATGTACCCTGCATCTGTGGAATACCTGAATAGACAATGAATCATCCCAAACTGAGGAGGTGGACTTTGGGAGCAAGATACATTATTTTCCCCCTTTTTGTGAGTCTGTATGTATATGCTTCTGTGTAAGATTTTGTCTGTATAGCTTTGCTTTCACCATTTGTCCGTCCGTTTTTTTTTTCTTTTTCTTTCTTTTCTTTTTTACATTAAAATTTTTTTCTTAATAATTATTTTTTATTTTAATTAGTTTATTTTATCTTACTTTATTTTACTTTATCCTGTTTCTTTGTTTCTATTTTTTCTCCCTTTTATTCTGAGCCATGTGGATGAAAGGCTCATGGTGCTCCAGCCAGGAGTCAGTGCTATGCCTCTAAGGTGGGAGAGCCAACTTCAGGACACTGATCCACAAGAGATCTCCCAGCTCCACATAGTATCAAATGGTGAAAATATCCCAGAGATCTCCAACTCAACACCAAGACCCAACTTCACTCAATGACCAGCAAGCTACAGTGCTGGACATCCTATGCCAAACAACTAGCAAGACAGGAACACAGCCCCATCCATTAGCAGAAAGGCTGCCTAAAATCATAATAAGGCCACAGACACACCAAAACACATCAGCAGATGTGGACCTGCCCACCAGAAAGACAAGATCCAGCCTCATCCACCAGAACACAGACACTAGTCCCCTCCACCAGGAAGCGTACACAACCCACTGAAACAACCTTAGCCACTGGGGACAGACACCAAAAACAACAGGAACTAAGAACCTACAGCCTGCAAAGAAGGAGACCCGAAACACATTAAGATAAGCAAAATGAGAAGACGGAAAAACACACAGCAGATGAAGGGGCAAGGTAAAAACCCACCAGACCTAACAAATGAAGAGGAAATAGGCAGTCTACCTGAAAAAGAATTCAGAATAATGATAGTAAAGATGATCCAAAATCTTGGAAATAGAGAAAATGCAAGAAACATTTAAAAAGGACCTAGAAGAACTAGAGCTGAAACAAACAACGATGAACAACACAATAAATGAAATTAAAAATACTCTAGAAGGGATCAGTAGCAGAATAACCAAGGCAGAAGAACGGATAACTGACCTGGAAGATAAAATAGTGGAAATAACTACTGCAGAGGAGAATAAAGAAAAAAGAAAGAAAACAACGGAGGACAGTCTCAGAGACCTCTGGGACAATATTAACCACACCAACATTCAAAGTACAGGGGTCCCAGAAGAAGAAGAGAAAAAGAAAGGGACTTAGAAAATATTTGAAGAGATTATAGTTGAAAACTTCCCTAATATGGGAAAGGAAATAGTTAATCAAGTCCAGGAAGCACAGAGAGTCCCATACAAGATAAATCCAAGGAGAAACATGCCAAGACACATATGAATCAAATTATCAAAAATTAAATACAAAGAAAACATATTAAAAGCAGCAAGGGAAAAACAACAAATAACACACAAGGGAATCCCCATAAGGTTAACAGCTGATCTTTCAGCAGAAACTCTGCAAGCCAGAAGGGACTGGCAGGACATATTTAAAATGATGAAGGAGAAAAACTTACAACCAAGATTATTCTACCCAGCAAGGATCTCATTCAGATTTGCTGGAGAAATTAAAACCTTTACAGACAAGCAAAAGCTGAGAGAGTTCAGCACCACCAAACAAATGCTAAAGGAACTTCTCTAGGCAAGAAATACAAGAGAAGGAAAAGACCTACAATAACAACCCCAAAATAATTAAGAAAATAGGAATAGGAACATACATATCAATAATTACCTTAAATGTAAATGGATTAAACGCTCCCACCAAAAGACACAGACTGGCTGAATGGATACAAAAACAATACCTGTATATATGCTGTCTACAAGAGACCCATTTCAGACCTAGGGACACATACAGACTGAAAGTGAGGGGATGGAAAAACGTATTCCATGCAAAGGGAAATCAAAAGAAAGGTGCAGTAGCAATTCTCATATCAGACAAAACAGACTTTAATAAAGAATGTTACAAGAGACAAGGAAGGACACTACATAATGATCAAGGGATTGATCCAAGAAGAAGATATAGCAGTTGTAAATATTTATGCACCCAACATAGAAGCACCTCAATACATAAGGCAAATACTAACAGCCATAAAAGGGGAAATCGACAGTAACACAATCATAGTAGGGGACTTTAACGCCCCACTTTCACCAATGGACAGATCATCCAAAATGAAAATAAATAAGGAAACACAACCTTTAAATGATACATTAAACAAGATGGATTTAATTGACCTTTATAGGACATTCCATCCAAAAACAACAGAATACACATTTTTCTCAAGTGCTCATGGAACATTCTCCAGGATAGATAATATCTTGGGTCACAAATCAAGCCTTGGTAAATTTAAGAAAACTGAAATTGTATCAAGTATCTTTTCTGATCACAACGCTATGAGACTAGATATCAATTACAGGAAAAGATCTGTAAAAAATACAAACACATGGAGACTAAACAATACAGTACTTAATAACCAATAATCACTGAAGAAACCAAAGAGGAAATCAAAAAATACCTAGAGACAAATGACAATGGAGACATGACGACCCAAAACCTATGGGATGCAGCAAAAGCAGTTCTAAGAGGGAAGTTTATAGCAATACAATCTTACCTTAAGAAACAGGAAACATCTCAAATAAAAACCTAACCTTGCACCTAAAACAATTAAAGAAAGAAGAACCAAAAAAACCTAAAGTTAGCAGAAGGAAAGAAATCATAAAGATCAGATCAGAAATAAATGGAAAAGAAACGAAGGAAACAATAGCAAAGATCAATAAAACTAAAAGGTGGTTCTTTGAGAAGATAAACAAAATGGATAAACCATTAGCCAGACTCATCAAGAAAAAAATGGAGAAGACTCAAACCAATAGAATTAGAAATGAAAAAGGAGAAGTAACAAATGACACTGCAGAAATACAAAGGATCATGAGAGATTACTACAAGCAACTATATGCCAATAAAATGGACAACCTGGAAGAAATGGACAAATCCTTAGAAATGCACAACCTTCTGAGACTGAACCAGGAAGAAATAGAAAATATGAACAGACAAATCACAAGCACTGAAATTGATACTGTGATTAAAAATCTTCCTAACAAACAAAAGCCCAGGGCCGGATGGCTTCACAGGCGAATTCTATCAAACATTTAGAGAAGAGCTAACACCTATCTTTCTCAAACTCTTCCAAAATATAGCAGAGGGAGGAACACTTCCAAACTCATACTACGAGGCCACCATCACCCTGATACCAAAACCAGACAAAAATGTCACAAAGAAAGAAAACTACAGGCCAATATCAATGATGAACATAGATGCAAAAATCCTCAGCAAAATACTAGCAAACAGAATCCAACAGCACATTAAAAGGATCATGCACCATGATCAAGTGTGGTTTATTCCAGGAATGCAAAGATTCTTCAATATACGCAAATCAAACTATGTGAGACACCATATTAACAAACTGAAGGAGAAAAACCATATGATCGTCTCAATAGATGCAGAGAAATCTCTCGACAAAATTCAACACCCATTTATGATAAAAAACCCTCCAGAAAGTAGGCAGAGAGGGAACTTTCCTCAACATAATAAAGGCCATATATGACAAACCCACAGCCAACATCGTCCTCAATGGTGAAAAACTGAAACCATTTCCACTAAGATCAGGAACAAAACAAGGTTGCCCACTCTCACCACTATTATTCAACATAGTTTTGGAAGTTTTAGCCCAGCAATCAGAGAAGAAAAAGAAAAAAAAGGAATCCAAATCGGAAAACAAGAAGTAAAGCTGTCACTGTTTGCAGATGACATGATACTATACATAGAGAATCCCAAAGATGCTACCAGAAAACTACTAGAGCTAATCAATGAATTTGTTAAAGTAGCAGGAAAAAAAATTAATGCACAGAAATCTCTGGCATTCCTCTACACTAATGATGAAAAATCTGAAAGTAAAATTAAGAAAACATTCCCATTTACCATTGGAAAAAAAGAATAAAACATCTAGGAATAAACCTACCAAAGGAGAGAAAAGACCTGCATGCAGAAAATTATAAGACACTGATGAAAGAAATTAAAGATGATACAAATAGATGGAAAGATATACCATGTTCTTGGATTGGAAGAATCAACATTGTGAACATGACTCTACTACCCTAAGCAATCTACAGATTCAATGCAATCCCTATCAAACTACCACTGGTATTTTTCACATAACTAGAACAAAAAATTTCACTATTGGTTGGAAATACAAAAAACCCCGAATAGCCAAAGCAATCTTGAGAACCAAAAATGGAGCTGGAGGAATCAGGCTCCCTGACTTCAGACTACACTACAAAGCTACAGTAACCAAGACAGTATGGTACTGGCACAAAAACAGAAAGATAGATCAATGGAACAGGATAGAAAGCCCAGAGAAAAGCCCATTCACATATGGTCATCTTATCTTTGATAAAGGAGGCAAGAATATACAGTGGAGAAAAGACAGCCTCTTCAATAAGTGGTGCTGGGAAAACTGGACAGGTACATGTAAAAGTATGAGATTAGATCACCCCCTAACATCATACACAAAAATAAACTCAAAATGGATTAAAGACCTAAATGTAAGGCCAGAAACTATCCAACTCTTAGAGGAAAACATAGGCAGAACACTCTATGACATAAATCACAGCAAGATCCTTTTTGACCCACCTCCTAGAGAAATGGAAATAAAAACAAAAATAAACAAATGGGACCTAATGAAACTTAAAAGCTTTTGCACAGCCAAGGAAACCATATACAAGACCAAAAGACAACCCTCAGAATGGAGAAAATATTTGCAAATGAAGCAACTGACAAAGGATTAATCTCCAAAATTTATAAGCAGCTCATGCAGCTCAATAACAAAAAACCAAACAACCCAATCCAAAAATGGGCAGAAGACCTAAACAGACATTTCTCCAAAGAAGATATATAGATTGCCAACAAACACATGAAAGAATGCTCAACATCATTAATCATTAGAGAAATGCAAATCAATGCTCCAATGAGATATCATCTCACACCAGTCCGAGTGGCCATCATCAAAAAATCTAGAAACAATAAATGCTGGAGATGGTGTGGAGAAAAGGGTACCCTCTTGCACTGTTAGTGGTTATGTAAATTGATACAGCCACTATGGAGAACAGTATGGAGGTTCCTTAAAACACTACAAATAGAACTACCATATGACCCAGCAATCCCTCTACTGGGCATATACCCTGAGAAAACCATAATTCAAAAAGAGTCATGTACCAAAATGTTCACTGCAGCTCTATTTACAATAGCCAGGACATGGAAGCAAACTAAGTATCCATCAACAGATGAATGGATAAAGAAGATGTGTCACATGTATACAATGGAATATTACTCAGCCATAAAATGAAACAAAATTGAGTTATTTGTAGTGACGTGGATGGACCTAGAGTCTGTCGTACAGAGTGAAGTAAGTCAGAAAGAGAAAAACAAACACCGTATGCTAACACATATATACGGAATCTAAGAAAAGCCATGAAGAACCTAGGAGTAAGATGGGAATAAAGACGCAAACCTACTAGAGAATGGACTTGAGGATATAGGGAGGGGGAAAGGTAAGCTGTGACAAAGTGAGAGAGTGTAATGGACATATATACACTTCCAAACGTAAAATAGATAGCTAGTGGGAAGCAGCCACGTAGCACAGGGAGATTAGCTCAGTGGTTTTTTACCACCTGAGGGGGGAATTGGAAGGGCGGGAGGGAGGGAGACTCAAGAGGGAAGAGATATGGGAACATATGTGTATGTATAACTGATTCACTTTGTTATAAAACAGAAACTAACACACCACTGTAAAGCAATTATACTCCAATAAAGATGTTAAAAAAAAATACTTGGGAATTCCCTGGTGGTCCAGTGATTAGGACTCGGATACTTTCACTGACACGGGCGTGCGTTCAAACCCTGGGAACTAAGATCCCATAAGCCACTCACTGCAGCCAAAAAAAGAAACTTTCATAAAATTGGCTAAAATATCCCTCAGAATTAGTGTCCTTTAATCAGTATTTATAGAATGCCTACTAAAAAACAGGCAACACATTAGGTATTGGGGAAATGGAGAGGCTTATTTTGATAAAAACTTTAACTCAAAATTCATTCCATGACAGACTATATCTGGAAACACAAGAAATTGTTAACAGGTTTACCTCTGGGGAGGAGACTTAATTTTTATAGTATACCCTTTTTCACTTTTTGAATTTTGTATTCTATGTCTGTGTATTATTTACTCAAAAAGATTGGTTTCTAAAGTCCTATGCATTCCATAAATCCTCTAGAAAATAATTTATAACATGTAATTTGTTTTTTATATCTCATTAAAAGTCATTCCACATTGTAGCAAGTTAACAAATTCTGACAAACTTTTCTGTTTGTTCATCTTAATTTTTTTCTAAAAAAAGAAATTTTACCTCTATTTTCCAACCACCATACAGTAGTTTATTGTTTGTTACTGAGGATATTATGACCCTGAACATATTCTTAATTAACCACGATAGCTCCATGGGGAGGATTCTAGTATGTAGCATTCATCTCGACTTGAAAATAAGCCTATCTGTGCTTAGCACCAGCTCTTCTGAAGCTCTCCCATGGTTCTCCACCGAGTCCTCCTTCCCATGGTAATGTATCATCTCAATCCCTGTGTCAATGGAGATTATGAGGCGATTTTTCATCTATTCCCTTGCCCACAGCACTCATCTCCATCAATGAGACATGTAGCTGGGAGGAACTCAGCAAGGTGCTGAGAAAAGCTGAAATGAACCCTCTGTGAATACTAAATACAGTGAGACTAAGCTCTGAAAGGACAGCTGATCAGCTACTGTTTCAGTTGCTTAAAATGAATTAAAATGTTTATCACGCTGGGGTTGTAGAAGAAAAGAGAAGATGGGTAAAGAATTACATGAGACATTGCTTTGAGGGTGTATAAAGGAGTAGTCTAACACCGAGGGGTATAAGCCAAAGGCTTACTTGGTTTGTGGTCAGTCTCAGAAAGCGGTTCGGATCGTGCTGCAGTGTGGAAAGGGTTGAACAAGGACAAGATGGAGCAGAGAGACCATTTAGAGGACTGGATTAAGGCAGTAAGAGTTGGATAGAAAGGACAGGTCAAATATGTCACACATTAAGAAGAAACATCTAAAATATAATAGCCAGGTAGAGTCAGTAAGACCAGAGAACTGATTGGCAGTTAAAGTAGAGAGATTAAGAGCAGGACTCTAGATACAGTGAATTATGGCTCTGTATTATTAATAATTCTGGCTTAGTAAGACTAATAGAAATAGCAGCTATTAGTATTATTAGGTATATTGCATAGAAACAGAGATAGGGATGACTTCCAGGTTTCTGGATTACATGACTTTTAAGTAGACATGCCTTTCACTGGGCTGGAAATACAGAAGGAAAAACAGGCTTGGGTGAGAGGAAGGGAAGATAAAAAAGATGCTGAGTTAGAGGTACTTGGGAAACACGCATATGTTGCATATGTGAAAACTAGTCAGGAGAGGGGTTGCAGTCTAGAAACATAGATTTGTGAGTGGCCACACGTAATTGGTAGTTGAAGCCATCAGTGTAAATGAGAATGAGAGAACCAAGAGAAACATACAGCGTGTAGAAAAGGGAGATGGGTGGTGGGAAGGAAGACCAGAGAGCTTGCAGGGAAACCAGGACGATATAGTGACACAGGAGAAAAAGGGAAGCATTTGAGAGAGAAAGGCCTGATCAAGTGTTCCATCCTCATCAGATCAACCCAAGAGAAGTTTTGTCTAGAAATGAACAAGGCTTGAGTCTTCTCTAGGACCTCAGGCCCAAGTATCCAAGAGCAGCCCCTGGGGTGCAGGCTTCCTGGAAGCCTCCATGACAGCAATGGCCCAGGACAGAAAATTCTCCTCTGCACTCATATCTCAGGTCAGCCAGAAGGCCCATGGTTTCCTTGAAGCAGAAAGAAGAGTTTATCCCACTGTTCAGCAGCTGGCCAACGGCAGCTTCAGTTCAGTGGGAAAACTCTTAAAAAGCATGGAATCATGGAAGGTTGACAAAACCACCTGCCTATTAACAAATAAGTTAGAGATTACAGCTTTGTTGGAAATATAAAGTTGGCACCCTCAAATTCCTCTATGTTATAGTAGTAGAACAATGCCTTATTTGTATGAGTGAATTTTCTAGATAAAGTTTACTACTTTAGGAACTAAACCTTTAATTTTAGCCATCGTTTTGTCACTAAAATTTCCCTACCTTCCCAATACACAGTACACTAGACATAATATAATCTTGCTTGCAAACTCAGGATCATTGTTATGATCATTATTTATTATGGTAAAAGATATAAAGGATGAGAGGTAACATTTATTGTGCACTTACTATGTGCCTAATGCATAACACTTAACTTCCTCAATGATCCTATACACTAGGCACCATCTCCATTCTACAGATAGAGACACTGAGGTTTGGAAAGATTAACTTGTTCAAAATCAAACATATCTTTAGTTAGAATTTATATGTAGTGTCTGATTCCAAAGCCTTCCTATTTCCCTTCCTGCGCTTTCCCCTCCAACTTTTGAAAATTGTTTTTTATAGCTATTTCTTGCTGGGGGTTCCCTCAGGGACTGTTTACCCCATAACAAAACAGGCCAGGTTAATGAGCTATTACAGGATGATTTAACCTCTGTCCTCCCTTGATACCAATGATCACTTTTCAATATATCAGCTTCAGCAGTAATCCTTCCCTTCTCCTAATATCTTTTTTCTGAAACCTAAGCAACTTGCCAGGGAAAACCAAATTACCAATTTTATTAAATGAGTAACATAATTTAACACAATATTTAAGAATGTCTTCACATCTCTCTTGTGAATATTATTTTCATGCCTTCTTAGAGACTTGTTCTTACTGTCAAGTTTATGACTATACTCAAGAAGGTTAAAGCTAACCGAAGTCTAAATGTTAGATAAATTACTCTCAGTTTGCCCAACAAACCTTCCCCCCAGTCACCTGCCCATATTTGGGGCAAACTGATTGGTTCAGAGGAGGACAGGCACACAAGTCAAGCAATCAGAACTTTTCTTGGGGACTTCTCCTGCTGGAGCTATCAGGTAAGAGATGCTCTCATCACTGAAGCTATTACAAGACAAGTTCAGAGCTTTCCACTAGTCTTTGGAGATAACCCACTGCTGTAGTAGAGAATGACTGCCACTCACAGAGAGGGCAGAGACAAGAGATGAAAAAAAAGAGGATCCAGACAGCCTTATCTCTGGATTCAATTATTCCTAGCTCTGCAACTTCCATGACCTTATAAACTTATAAATCTTTCTCCTCTTTATTTTTCTTCAGCTAGTTGTACTTGTATTTCTGTCACCCATCACTAATAGACTTTTGGCCAATAAATGTAGGCATTAATCAAGAACAGTAGTTCTCAATTGTGGCTGCATATTAGAAGCATCAGGGGAGTTTTTAAGAGTCCCAAAGCCCAGGCTGCATCGCAAACCAATTAGACCAGAATCTCTAGGGTTGGAAGCAGGCATCGGTATTTTTATAAAGCTCCCCAGGACAGCCCAATGTGCATCCAGGATAAGAATCACTGCTCTGGAACAACTTTAACTCTAAGTAGTCTATCAAAAACCAGCAGCAAAGGATACATCTTTGGCAACATTCCCTCACTGAAGTAAAAACCAGAAAAATTGCCACAATTCCCTGTACTATTCAAGGTATACTGAAAGTCATAATTGATTCAAGAACACTAAAAAATGTTGTATGAAGTTTCAAAATAGGATGTGCAGACATGAAGTTGTCATCTTGCAGAGAATATATGATTGCCCACATAGATATCCAACGGACTCTACAGACAAAATATTAGCATTAGGAAGGTGGTTGGATACAAATTCCACACATGTACAAAGTGTTACTTCTCTCCAAAATGTATGTGCAATCAGTGCAAATCCAACAGGACTTCTCACAGAATGTGATCAGCTCACACTAATACTCACCTAGAAAAATAAAGGATCAAGAAAAGACAAAATAGTTTTAGAAGATAACAAGTTGGAGACTTGCCTTACCAGATATAAATTCTCCCATCTTCTTCTAAATTTTTACTTACACACACACACACACACACACACACACACACATATACCGACTCACACTCCAGAGATGAAAGCCATTACAAATACAGTAAAAAAAAAAAAAAAAAAAAAAAAAACAATAGGGAGGAACCAAGATGGCAGAGTAGAAGGATGTGCTCTCACTCCCTCCTGTGAGAACACCAGAATCACAACTAGCTGCTGGACAATCATTGACAGAAGACTCTGGAACTCACCAAAAAAGATATCCCACATCCAAAGACAAAGGAGAAGCCACAATGAGATGGTAGGAGGGGCACAATCACAGTAAAATCAAATCCCATAACTGGTGGGTGGGTGACTCACAGACTGGAGAACACTTATACCACAGAAGTCCACCCACTGGAGTGAAGGTTCTGAGCCCCACGTCAGGCTTCCCAACCTGGGGTTCTGGCAACAGGAGGAGGAATTCCTAGAGAATCAGACTTTGAAGCCTAGTGGGATTTGATTGTAGGACTTCGACAGAACTGGGGGAAACAGAGACTCCACTCTTGGAGGGCACACACAAAGGAGTGTGCACATCGGGACCCAGGGGAAGGAGCAGTGACCCCAGGGGAGACTGAACCACACCTATCTGCTAGTGATGGAGGGTCTCCTGCAGAGGCGGGGGTACCTGTGGCTCACAGTGGGGACAAGGACACTGGCAGCAGAAGTTCTGGGAAGTACTCCTTGGCATGAGCCCTCCCAGAGTCTGCCATTAGCCCCACCAAAGAGCCCAGGTAGGCTCCAGTGTTGGGTTCCCTCAGGCCAAACAACCAACAGGGAGGGAGCCCAGCCCCATCCATCAGCAGTCAAGTGAATTAAACTTGACTGAATTAAACTTGACTCTGCCCTCCAGAGCAACAGTCAGCTCTACCCACCACCAGTCTCTCTGATCAGGAAACTTGCACAAGCCTCTTAGATAGCCTCATCCACCAGAGGGCAGACGGCAGAAGCAAGAACAATAATCCTGCAGCCTGTGGAACAAAAACCACATTCACAGAAAGGTAGACAAGATAAAAAGGCAGAGGGCTATGTACCAGATGAAGGAACAAGATAAAACCCCAGAAAAACAACTAAATGAAATAGAGTTAGGCAACTTTCCAGAAAAAGAATTCAGAATAATGATAGTGAAGATGATCCAGGACCTAGGAAAAAGAATGGAGGCAAAGATCGAGAAGATGCAAGGAATGTTTAACAAAGACCTAGAAGAATTAAAGAACAAACAAACAGAGATGAGCAATACAATAACTGAAATGAAAACTACACTAGAAGGAATCAATAGCAGAATAACTGAGGCAGAAGAACGGATAAGTGACTGGAAAGACAGAATGGTGGAATTCACTGCTGTGGAACAGAATAAAGAGAAAAGAATGAAAATAAATGAAGACAACCTAAGAGATCTCTGGGACAACATTAAATGCAACAACATTTGCATTATAGGGGTCCCAGAAGGAGAAGAGAGAGAGAAAGGACCAGAGAAAATATATGAAGAGATTATAGCCGAAAACTTCCCTAATATGGGAAAAGAAACAGCCATCCAAGTCCAGGAAGCACAGCAAGTCCCATACAGGATAAACCCAAAGAGAAACACACCAAGACACGTAGTAATCAAAATGGCAAAAATTAATGACAAAGAAAAATTATTGAAAGCAGCAAGGGAAAAATGACAAGTAACATACAAGGGAACACCCATAAGGTTAACAGATGATTTCTCAGCAGAAACTCTAAGAGCCAGAAGGGAGTGGCATAATATACTTAAAGTGATGAAAGGGAAGAACCTACAACCAAGATTACTCTACTCAGCAAGGATCTCATTCAGATTCAATGGAGAAATCAAAAGCTTTACAGACAAGCTAAAGCTAAGATAATTAAGCACCACCAAACCAGCTCTACAACAAAGGCTAAAGGAACTTCTCTAAGTGGGAAACACAAGAGAAGAAAAGGACCTAAAAAAACAAACCCAAAACAATTAAGAAAATGGTCATAGGACCACACATATCAATAATTACCTTAAACGTGAATGGATTAAATGCTCCAACCAAAAGATACAGGCTTGCTGAATGGATACAAAAAAGAGACCTGTATATATCCTGTCTACAAGAGACCCACCTCAGACCTAGGGATACATACAGACTGAGAGTGAGGGGATGGAAAAAGATATTCCATGCAAATGGAAATCAAAAGAAAGCTGGAGTAGCAATACTCATATCAGATAAAATAGACTTTAAAGTAAAGAATGTTACAAGAGAAAAGGAAGGACACTACATAATGATCAGGGGATCAATCCAAGAAGAAGATATAACGATTATAAATATATATGTACCCAACAAAGGAGCACTTCAATACATAAGGCCACTGCTAACAGCTATAAAAGAGGAAATTGACAGCAACACAATAATAGTGGGGGACGTTAACACCTCACTTACACCAATGGACAGATCATACAAACAGAAAATCAATAAGGAAACAGAACCTTTAAATGACACAATAGACCTGATAGATTTAATTGATATTTAGAGGACATTCCATCCAGAAACAGCAGGTTACACTTTCTTCTCAAGTGTGCACGGAACATTCTCCAGGATAGATCACACCTTGTGTCACAAATCAAGCCTCATTAAATTTAAGCAAATTGAAATCATATCAAGCATCTTTTCTGACCACAACGCTATGAGATTAGAAATGAATTACACGGAAAAAAACGTAAAAAACACAAACACATGGAGGCTAAACAATACGTTACTAAATAACCAGGAGATCACTGAAGAAATCAAAGAGGAAATCAAAAAATACCTAGAGGGCTTCCCTGGTGGCGCAGTGGTTGAGACTCCACCTGCCGATGCAGGGGACATGGGTTCGTGCCCCCGTCCGGGAAGATTCCACATGCCGCAGAGCGGCTCGGCCCGTGAGCCATGGCCACAGAGCCTGCACATCCAGAGTCTGTGCTCCGCAATGGGAGAGGCCACAACAGTGAGAGGCCTGTGTACCGCAAAAAAAAATAAAACCTAGACACAAATGAAAATGACATCACCACGATCCAACACCTACGGGATGCAGCAAAAGCATTCTAAGAGGGCAGTTTATAGCTATACAAGCCTACCTCAAGAAGCAAGAAAAATCTCAAATAAACAATCTAACCTTACACCTAAAGGAACTAGATAAAGAAGAACAAACAAAACCCAGAGTTAGCAGAGGGAGGAAATCATAAAGATCAGAGCAGGAATAAATGAAATAGAAACAAAGAAAACAATAGCAAAGATCAATAAAACTAAAAGCTGGTTCTTTGAGAAGATAAACAACTTGATAAACCATTTGCCAGACTCATCAAGAAAAAGAGGGAGAGGATTCAAATCAATAAAATGAGAAATGGAAAAGGAGAAGTGACAATAGACACTACAGAAATACAAAGCATCCTAAGAGACTACTACAAGCAACTCTATGCCAATAAAATGGACAACCTGGAAGAAATGGACAAATTCTTAGAAAGGTATAACCTTCCAAGACTGAACAATGAAAAAATAGAAAATATGAACAGACCAACCACAAGTAATGAAATTGAAACTGTGATTAAAAATCTACCAACAGGGGCTTCCCTGGTGGCGCAGTGGTTGGGAGTCCGCCTGCCAGTGCAGGGGACGCAGGTTCGTGCCCCGGTCCGGGAGGATCCCCCATACCGCTGAGCGGCTGGGCCCGTGAGCCATGGCCGCCGGGCCTGTGTGTCCGGAGCCTGTGCTCCGCGGCGGGAGAGGCCACAGCGGTGAGAGGCCCGCATACCGCAAAAAAAAAAAAAAAATCTACCAACAAACAAAAGTCCAGGATTAGACGGCTTCACAGGTGAATTCTATCAAACACTTAGGGAAAAGCAAACACCCATCCTTCTCAAACTCTTCCAAAAAATTGCAGAGGAAGGAACACTCCCAAACTCATTGTATGAGGCCACCATCATGCTGATACCAAAATCAAAGATACTACAAAAAAAGAAAATTACAGACCAATATCACTGATGAATATAGATGCAAAAATCATCAACAAAATACTAGCAAACAGAATCCAACAACACATTAAAAGGATCATACACCATGATCAAGTGGGATTTATCCCAGGGACACAAGGATTCTTCAATATACGTAAATCAATCAATGTGATACACCATATTAACAAATTGAAGAATAAAAACCATATGATCATCTCAATAGATGCAGAAAAACCTTTTGACATAATTCAACACCCATTTATGATAAAAACTGTCCAGAAAGTGGGCGTAGAGGGAACCTACCTCAACATAATAAAGGCCATATACGACAAACCCACAGCAAACATCATTCTCAATGGTGAACACCTGAAAGCATTTCCTCTAAGATCAGGAACGAGACAAGGATATCCACTTTCACCACTATTATTCAACATAGTTTTGGAAGTTTTAGCCCAGCAATCAGAGAAGAAAAAGAAATTAAAGGAATACAAATTGGAAAAGAAAAAGTAAAATTGTCACTGCTTGCAGATGACATGATACTATACATAGAGAATCCTAAAAATGCCACCAGAAAACTACTAGAGCTAATCAATGAATTTGGTAAACTTGCAGGGTACAAAATTAATGCACAGAAATCTCTTGCATTCCTATACGCTAATGATGAAAAATCTGAAAGAGAAATTAAGGAAACACTCCCATTTACCACTGCAACAAAAAGAATAAAATACCTAGGAATAAACCTACCAAGGAAGAAAAGGCCTGTATGCAGAAAACTATAAGACACTGATGAAAGAAGTTAAAGATGATAGCAACAGATGGAGAGATATACCATGTTCTTTGATCAGAAGAATCAATATTGTGAAAATGACTATACTACCCAAAGCAACATGCAGATTCAACGCAATCCCTATCAAATTACCAGTGGCATTTTTTACGGAACTAGGACAAAAAATCTTAAAATTTGTATGGAGACAAAAAAGGCCCCAAATAGCCAAAGCATTCTCGAGGGAAAAAAACAGAGCTGGAGGAATCAGACTCCCTAACTTCAGACTATACTATAAAGCTACAGTAATCAAGACAATATGATACTGGCACAAAAACAGAAATATAGATCAATGGTACAGGATAGAAAGCCCAGAGATAAACCCACACACCTATGGTCACCTAATCTATGACAAAGGAGGCAAGGATATACAATGGAGAAAAGACAGTTTCTTCAATAAGTGGTGCTGGTAAAAGTGGACAGCTACATGTAAAAGAATGAAATTAGAACACTCCCTAACACCATACACAAAAATAAACTCAAAATGGATTAGAGACCTAAATGTAAGACCAGACACTATAAAACTCTTAGAGGAAAACATAGGAAGGACACTCTTTGACATAAATCACAGCAAGATCTTTTTTGATCCACCTCCTAGAGTAATGGAAATAAAAACAAAAATAAACAAATGGGACCTAATGAAACTTCAAAGGTTTTGCTCATCAAAGGAAACCATAAACAGGACAAAAAGACAACCCTCAGAATGGGAGAAAATATTTGCAAATGAAGCAACAGACAAAGGATTAATCTCCAAACTATATAAACAGCTCATGCAGCTCAGTATTATAAAAACAAACAACCTAATCAAAAAATGGGCTGAAGACCTAAATAGACATTTCTCCAAAGAAGACATACAGATGGCCAAGAAACACATGAAAAGCTGCTCACCATCACTAATTATTAGAGAAATGCAAATCAAAACCACAATGAGGTATCAACTCACACCAGTTAGAATGGGCATCATCAGAAAATCTATAAACAACAAATACTGCAGAGGCTGTGGAGAAAAGGGAACCCTCTTGCACTGCTGGTGGGAATGTAAATTGATACAGCTGCTATGGAGAACAGTATAGAGGTTCCTTTAAAAACTAAAACTAGAATTACCATATGATCCAGCAATCCTACTACTGGGCATATACCCAGAGAAAACTGTAATTCAAAAAGACACATGCACCCCGATGTTCATTGCAGCACTGTTTACAATAGCCAGGTCATGGAAGCAACCTAAATGCCCATCGACATACGAATGGATAAAGAAGATGTGGTACATATATACAATGGAATATTACTCAGCCATAAAAAGGAACGAAATTGGGTCATTTGTTGAGACATGGATGGACCTAGAGACTGTCACACAGAGTGAAGTAAGTCAGAAAGAGAAAAACAAATGTCGTATATTAATGCATATATGTGGAACCTAGAAAAATGGTACAGATGAACCAGTTTGCAGGGCAGAAATTGAGACACAGATGGAGAGAAGAAACATATGGACACCAAGGGGGGAAAGCCACAGGGGGGTGGGGGGATGGTGTGATGAACTGGGCGACTGGGATTGACATGTATACACTGATGTGTATACAATTGATTACTAATAAGAACCTGCTGTAGAAAAATATATATATAATTAAAAAATAAATAAATAAGAAAAAACAAAATAAAACACTGTAATCATGAGTTCCTCTCTGGTCTTTCAGGAAGACTGTAGAAGAGTCATTTTTCTCTTTTTTACACATACCAGCCCACCATCAATTTAAGTGACTACCCTAAAACCACAAGGAGGGTGCTAGAGGGTTACCACTATAACCCAGTTCCATAAAGCTTGAAAATTGGTATAAGACAAAATTCAGTCTTGGATCTGGTACCATAGATTGTAATTCTCAAAAGAAATCACTCCACTATATGTTAATGAATGCATAATTCTTTGACACAGCTCCCAAAGTCTGTATTACGGTAAGGCTTCAGAGTATTTGACAATTCATTAATTCTTCAATGTTCAGTACTGTATTAAATAAAAGGTTAGTTTCTCTTCAGACATGAAAGAGAGTGGACACTCTCTTGTGAAGATATCCACATATGAGTTGCCAGGGTATTTTTGAAAGAGAGCAGAAAAGGAAAAACATATAAAACAAAGGGTGCAGTAGTAAACAAAATTTTTTTGTTTCAATTGGGTTTGACATCCAGGCAAACATTTGAGGCGGAAATTTTGCTTAAGACCCCTCAAAAAGAGCCTGCTGCCACTTCTGCTTAATCTTAAAGCAAGAACCTCTTCAATGCCAAATCATCCAAACAGCCTGATTTTAAAATGAGCAGAAGATCTAAGTAGACATTTAAAAAGATATACAGGTGGCCAGCAGGCACATGAAAAGGTGTTCAACATCACTAATTATTAGGGAAATGCAAATCAAAACCACAGTGAGATATCACCTCACACCTTTTAGAGTGGCTATCATCAAAAAAGACAAGAAATAAATGTTGGAGAGAATGTGGAGAAAAACCTCGTGCACTGTTGGTGGGACTGTAAATTGGTGCAGCCACTATGGAAAACAGTATGGAGATTCCTCAAAAAGTTAAGAACAGAACTACCATATGACCCAGCTATTCCACTTCTTAGTTTCATCCAAAGAACACAAAAACACCAATTCACAAAGATATATGCACCCCTATGTTCACTGCAGCATTATTTACAATTGCCGATATAGGGAAGCAACCTAAGTGTCCATCAACAGATGAATGGATAAAGAAGATGTGGCATACACACACACACACACGCATACACATACACACACACACACACAATGGAATACTACCCAGCCATAAAAAAGAACAAAATTTTGCCATCTGCAGTAACATGAATGGACTTGGAGGGCATTATGCTAAGTGAAATAAGTCAGATAGAGAAAGACAAAAATACTGTACGATATCACTTATATTTGGAATCTGAAAAATACAACAGACTAGTGAATATAACAAAGAAGCAGATTCACAGATATAGAGAACAAACTAGTAGTTACCAATGGGGAGGGGCAATATAGGGCAGCTAGGGGATCAAGAGGTACAAACTATCAGGTATAAAATAAGTTACAAGGATATATTATACAACATGGGGAATACAACTACTATTTTATAATAACTATAAATGGAGTATAACCTTTAAAGTTGCAAATCACTATCTTGTACCCCTGTAATATATAATATAGTACAGCAACTGTACTTCAATTTAAAAAAAAAGGACCTGGAATAGGAAACAGGGAAGTCATCAGAACTCTCTATCCCTCCTTTCTGATTCTTTGTATCTGCTTTGTTCTTCCTTCTCAGGGCAGATGCATTCTCTCTATTTTCTAGCCCACATGGAGGGGTATGTGGGCCACCCCACAGATAAACCCAAGTTCACGTGTGTAATAGATTACATCATTCACTTTGATTCTTCTCACCACCCACCACTCACCCTTTGGGCCTCATATCCATGCAATGTGCCTTATGGCTACAGTTCTACCAAAGGAAAGCGTATATGTATCTACATCTTAATGTTGGGTTCAACACTTGACTTGTCAGGCAAACAGAATGAGGCAGATGTGAAAGCATGCCAGTTCCAAACCCAGGCTTGTAAGGCCTGCCTCACTTCCACGTGTACATTTGTGCTCTGCCATTGCCCTGTGTCCTAGTCCTTTCAGGCTGCTGTAACAAAATACCATAAACTAGGTGGCTTATTAACAAGACAAATTTATTTCTCACAGTTCTGGAGGCTGGGAAATCACTCACAGAGACTAAGTCTCTGTGTCCGAGTCCCACCCTCACTTTCTGAGGAGAGAGACTACAGTAGACCCAGTGTGGGTCAAGTGTCGACCCTTATGGCTAGAGGAGATGGTCAAGACTCTTAGTATCAACCTGGCTTCTGGGGGCCACCCTACAGATCAGGAGACTGTTCCCAAATGAAAGCAGTGGTGGGGTGGTCATCGTGAGCTGAGCAGGTACCCCAGAGGAGTCTACTTCTACTTGATGTACAAAGTGCTTCCGGCAGAGAGAACTGCCTGAAGGTAAAAACTGTTTCCTGCGAGAAAAACTGTTTCCTACAAGAAAGCTCTGAATTTCAGAGACAACTTAACTTGGAAGAAAGAAAAGAAGGAAAAGAAAAACAGCCACGATCTTTAAAAAGGGAGGATAGAGAGCAAGAAGAGATGTTTAAATGCTATTAACAGGACTGGGGTAGAATGTGATCAATGGTTCGCTAGGAAATCAAGTGTGAAATAGAAGGGGAAGCAAGTAATTTTCGGCACTCAGTTTTCTGTGAGTTCGGAAACATCGCTGCTCCTGGCCACTCACGCAGTTGGTTATCAGGCACGGATTTGCACCTGACAGGGGATGAAGAGTTGTCTCCTAATAAAGAAAATGGTCCAAGGTAGGAAAAAGAAGTTGACATAATCAGAACCATTTCAAATTTAATGAGTACACAGGTGATGTTAGTCCTTTAGTTGAATAGTGAGTTTTAAATCAGAGTTATTACACTGTAAAAAAAAATTTATTCAAATTAGCTTCACGGTAACAGGAAAGACTGATAAGTTTCTAAGTTGTTTTTGCCTTAAACAGAGGATTCTATTTCCTCTAATCACTCTTTGAAGAGATATGATGAGAATTTTTAGATTTTTGAACATTCAAATGGAGAGAAATGTCCATAAAAATGCACATTTGCAACTAATATTTAAATAACTGATTTCCAAACCATTTCTCAAAATACTAACATGAGGATAGAGATTACATTTTTCCTTTATGTCACTTCTAGAGAAGAAAAGACTGATTATGTTTTTACCTACTTATATAAAGAGAAGCAAACAACCATATATACATATTTTTGAAATACCATGCTTATTACAGACTGTGCTGAAATTTAAATTGAATAACTAACATCATAAAATAAATCATAGCCAAATGGACTCGAAATAGTTCTTAAAATAACTGATATAATTCTGAAAGCAATGCACAGTACTTGCCAAGAAGCAATACTTTCTGAAGGATTCTATTTGGAAACAATTCATTAATAATGGTCACTAATGATAATGAAGGTATTTGGTAGGTACATGGTGTCCCACCAATTATTTGCCAGACAAGCAAGAAAAATTTTTTTTTTTTGCGGTATGCGGGCCTCTCACTGTTGTGGCCTCTCCCGTTGCGGAGCACAGGCTCCGGACGCGCAGGCTCAGCGGCCAGGGCTCACAGGCCTAGCCGCTCCGCAGCATGTGGGATCTTCCCGGACTGGGGCACGAACCCGTGTCCCCTGCATCAGCAGGCGGACTCTCAACCGCTGCACTACCAGGGAAGGCCAAGCAAGAAAATTTTGAACAAAGAATCTAATTTAAAGAGAGAGTTGCAAGAAAGTTGAGAAGAAATGAAAAGCTGTTCCAAATATTTTACAAGAAATCATACTGGGACCAGAGTCAGCAAGCAGACCAGCTCTAGGTTATGGGTTGTGTTTTCTCCTAGGCAAAAATCCCAGAGGGAAGGAAATTCAAATGGCTGCTACCTACCCTGAAGACAGCATAGGTCCTTACGTCTACCCTAGACCTAGGGTATCCCAAATACCCTATCCCAGTTTGGGATATTGGATATGGGAATCCGATATCCCAAACTGGACTAAGAAGCTATATTTTTAATAGGCTTTTCTGGGTGATTCTCTTGAGCAGCCAGGTTTGGAAACTATTGCTCTGGAGAGAAAAATATCAAGCTAATATTGACACTGTTGGTAACCTCTCTGGTGACAGTAAAGCAGGACTTCAGAACACTCAGGGACCATGTGGTCAGGAATCAGCTCTTTGGTTTAATGCTCCCCACACCTTCCCCTCCCTCCCAGAGATTAAGAATCTCCCTTTTTTTTAGATATACAGTAGAAGGTGTTTCTATCGCCTTCTACAGTAGAAAACTATGAGTTTTTTTTTAATTGTTGGAAAAAGTCTCAAGTGAAAATCAGACCCCTTCAATGACATGAATGATTTGGTATTAAACTGGCATAGGGTCACGACAAATGAATCTCTATATTATTTATTGGGGACTGTGATAGGAAGAGGAACAACTGAGCACAGACATGGTTTCCCTTTAAATGTGTGTTTTACCTCTACTTAGGTGCTGTTTTAACTTTGAAAAAAATCCACAGCACACTTAATTCACAACTCATTCATTCTTTGTTCATTGATCTTTTAAATGGTTTTGTTTATTTTTTGCGGTATGCGGGCCTCTCACTGTTGTGGCCTCTCCCGTTGCGGAGCACAGGCTCCGGACGCGCAGGCTCAGCGGCCATGGCTCCGGACGCACAGGCTCCGCGGCCATGGCACACGGGCCCAGCCGCTCCACGGCATGTGGGATCCTCCCGGACCGGGGCGTGAACCCCCCGTCCCCTGCATCGGCAGACGGACTCTCAACCACTGCGCCACCAGGGAAGCCCCGCTCACTGATCTTTTAAATTACAGAGCCCGGACTGCACCGAGTTGCCTAAGTGGGATTATGCTACGTGACAAACTGCTAATAAGTGAGAAACTGAAAAGAGCCTCCATCTGTCCACCCAGCTTCCTGATGAGCAATCAAGGCAGCGAAGCTGTGCACAAAGCCGCGCTCCACCTGCAGGACTCCTGGCAGCCTCTGCAGCCCGCGTGCGCCCCCGGCACTGTGAGAAGGGCGATTCCGCTAGAAGCAGCGCACCTGAGGCGTGGACAGGGCGAGGCGGGTGGAGATGCCCTTCCACGGCCTCTCCTCGAAGCTCAGGTTGCAGTTTGGCTCTTTCCCTCGATGTAAATAAAGCCAGTAAAATCTGAAGAACCTGTGCTCAGAGGCCTAATGGGCTTTAGAGTTCCAACATGGTTGGAAGGACAAAATCTACGTCTCTGACTTTCATACACTGTTTTTGAAGGTAACCAAGAACAATTCAGGACAGTCCAAAAGGAAGGGGGCAAGAAGTGGAGCCTACTCGTGGATTTTATTTATGGTGTGATGCAAATAAAATGGAGAGAAGTAGGCATATAATTTATATATAACACACATGCACAGAGATGTGAACATTTATGTCCATGTTGGGGGGCAGGTAAGCAAGAGGTTGGGCTCACCCCAGAAAGAAAACAAGAAAGGCCAGTGTGGGACAGACCCCCATGGTTCTATATGTATGAGGAATCAGAACCCACTTTTTAAAAGTCTTCCTAAAGAAAGGAGAATAACGTCATACAAACTTGATCCAAGGACACCAGGTGGGGGTAGGAAAGGAGAGGAGATTTAGGGACAGCTGTTTGCCTGAGTCCCAGAAAAAGAGCCTGAATTGCAAGAAAGGAAAAACAGAAGGTCTATTTCACTAAATTTCCAGTTAGATGGAGAACATAAAAAACAATACAGAGGAGCTCAGTACCCTTTCATATCCCTTGTCAGAGGAATGTGGAGGCAGCTCATTACAACAGAGGGATAGAGCAGGCTGGTCACAAAGCGGGACTCACCTCTCCCTGGGACAGAGAAGTAGGAGAGAATGACATGCGTCTGGGCTCCTCTCTGGGTGACAGGTGAGATCGCCACAGCCAAGGCAGGAAGAGTGGGCACGTTGGCAGAGAGGACCGGCTCCTGAGCACACGCAAAGCATTTCAGCATCTCCCTGAACCAGCTGGAAAGGTCTGGGAACCATTTGAGTTTCCATAATTATAGATGGGAGCAGAGCTACAGAAATGCCTTCTATCCTCTCCTGCATTATGACCCCATTATAACCTCCAGGATGGCATGGCCCAGGGAAATAGGAATCATCGTGTTTTTGAAAAAAGAATGTGATGGTGTAATCAAAGATGGCTCATATCTTGGACTAGCATGTGGCATATGGATGAATAAAAGGAGATATACATATGTTTATGAACCATAATACACATATGTATTCTCGCTGTTTTCATGTATATCTAAGTGTATACACATACACACTCTTATACACGCCTGGTTTTTTTTGGCAGAAATGACAGATCTTGCTGATGAATTTGATGATAGTCCAGGCGGTGGATGGTGATGCCATTTACTGAGGAGAGGAAATCAGGAGGAGTCAGACTGGGTCAGTAGGGAGCTGTAAACATGAGTTCAGCTCAAGATGTGTTCTGTTTGAGATGAAAATGCCGCATAGGCCATGGTACACTCTGTAGAGTTCAGAGGAGAGACTGGGTGGAGGTGTCAAATTGGGTGTCCATCCACAGTTAAAGCCACGGCCTGAGATGAGCCCTCCTGTGAGGAGAGGACAGATAGAAAAGAAAAGCCTCTCAGAATTGAGCCCCAGGGAACACCATTTCTGTGACTAGATAGAGGAAGTGGAAGAATGGAAAACTAAGCTTTATATTTAACTCAGCGGAATTTCATAGAATTGTGTTTTTCCAACTCTAGTCCGTGGGATACTCAGTGGGAAGTGGGTTTTAATGAACAAATCAGTGTGTGATGTGCCACATACATAGTTCTCCCCGGGAGCTTCAGAGTAATATTTGTAGATGAAAGATTCAGAGATGTCCTACAATGAAAAACTTGGTTTAATTTTATTGAAAAGAGCATTTCCTAAGCCAGAGGTCCTTAAAGCGTGGCTCCAGCCCAGCAACAGGAGCACCACCTGAGAACTTAGAAGTGTCAATTGCTGTCCCACCCAAGACCCATAGAATCCAAGGTTTGGGGATAGGACCCTGAAGTCTGTGTTATCACAAGCCCTCCAAGGTGACTCTGATGAGTGGTTTGAGATTCACCGTCCTAAACATTGTCTTTTTCTACTTTTGGCAAATAATAGCATTTTCCAAAGTGATTTATTTGGAAAATATTGTTATTCAAACTCTAGCTTTTAGATTCTTAGTTTAACAAACCTTCAAGTGAGGACTCACTACTGAGGATTAAATCCAGTATCTCACCATTCACTTGTTTGTTGTTAAATCAACATGCCACGACATATTTCTATCAATAAAGGCTTTACTTGCCAAGAAGCAACAATTGATTATAAGCTAGTCTGTGATACATTTAAAAATATTTTTTCACATTAAAAAAAAAAAGTGATCCCTTGTGCCTCACTAAACAGGTCAAATTATCTAGACCTACACTATCCAACAAGGTAGCCAATAGCCACCTGTAGCTATTTACATTTAAACTGATTAAATAAACTGATTAACATAAATAAAAATTCAGTTCCTGAGTCACATTAGCCACCTTTCAAGTGCTATCCATGTGAGGCCAGTGGCCAGTCCAGATATAGAACATTTGTTGAACAGCACTAATTTGGACAAGGAATAATTCCTTCCTTTTCTTTGTTATCAATGAACGCCTCACAGTCAACAGTTCAGAGAGGAGAGCAACTGTGATGTGTGAGCACGAGCCTCACTTCTCCAGACAATGTCCGTCTTGATATGGAAAGGACAGTGACGAGCACAGGTAAGAAAAGCAGGGGTCTAGAACTTTAAGCTCGAATGTCTCCCTCATTTTTTCCACATAGTCTTAGAAGTTGCCCACTGCAAGTCCATGAAAATTCTCCTTCTGCTGCCCAGGAAACCCTCTCCCTCCACCACTTCACGACCTTGTTCACCCATCACCCCTTCACCTCTACTGCTGCCGTGGTATAAATTCTGGCCATCATTGCCATTCTTGCCAAGACACTCTGGCCCCTCAGTACCTTTGAAACTCCTTTCTTTGCTGGGCATGCCCAGTAAATGAACCCATGCTTTCTCAAAGTAGATTCCTTCCCCTTGCTGGCCTCCTTTGCAGGCTACAGAGAGGCATGTGACCTACACTCCACCAATCAGGTGCATCCATGGAGATTTCAATGTGGGAGAAAGCCACACAATTAGAAGGCAACACCTGGGCACTGCATGACAACCTGCTGGCAAGGATGCGGGAGGGTGGCAAGAGAGACCGTCAGCTTACAGAGGCAGTAGTGGGGATGGTCTGGAGGCAGTGCCCACACTCAGTGTCAGGACCAGAATGGTAGGAAGACCTCCACCGGAACAATGAACTGCCATGGCTTGCATCTTCCTCCTGGCTATAAAAAAATCCAAGTCCCGTTCTCCAGCTTCTTGGAAATCCTGTGAGCTACCTCATATCTTTTAATAAATTCCTTTTCAGCTCAAATTAGCAAGAGTGGATTCCAAGTAGCATCTGAAGCAGAAATTCCTACCAAGTAGGAAAGAATTCTCTCCATAGCATTTACCCATGCACATTAATTATGTGGCTTGTGTCAGACTCTGCCAGGGAATGGGGATGCAAACACTGACAGGACGTTCTCAAGGGCCTTAAAATTCAGGGAAAGAGACAAATCAGCAAACCAAGAAGAACTTTAAAATATCGTAGATGGCCATGACAGAAATACAAATGCAGCATCATGGGAGATAGGGAGATAGGCCCAGCAGATAGGGAGAAGGAGGGCAAGTTCAGAAAATCTTCAAGGAGATGGCTCTTGAGCTGCGCTGTAAAATATAAACAGATGGTCGACATGCAGGCGGGCAACAGGACAAAGGCAACAGCATTAGCGAGACAAGGAGGCGACCATGGTCTTCCTCGTTCTGGGAGGACAGTCGAAGCCTGGGGTTGGGGAAAGAAGGAGGTGTCTGGGCAGCAAGAGAAAAGGTTCGAGATATCAAATCAGCACACTGTACACCTTCAACTTACACAGTGTTATGTGTCAATTACATCTCTGTAAACCTGGGTGATTTTTTTTTTTTTTTTTTTTTGCGGTACGTGGGCCTGTCACTGTTGTGGCCTCTCCCGTTGTGGAGCACAGGCTCTGGACATGCAGGCTCAGTGGCCATGGCTCATGGGCCCAGCCGCTCCGCAGCACGTGGGATCTTCCCAGACCGGGGCACGAACCCGTGTCCCCTGCATCGGCAGGTAGACCCTTAACCACTGTGCCACCAGGGAAGCCCTGGGTGATATTTTTAAAAGGCTGGAGAAACCCTAATAATAATATCAACTGAGTGCTTATCGTGTGCACTACATAGCTTACACTGCTTTAAATCATTCACTCCTCACACAACCTCAGGTGGCAGATGACTCCATTACCCTTATTTTACAGACAAAAAAAAACCTGAAGGAGGCAGGAATGTACAGTGGAGAAAGGACAGCCTCTTCAATAAGTGGTGCTGGGAAAACTGGACAGGTACATGTAAAAGTATGAGATTAGATCACTCCCTAACACCATACACAAAAATAAGCTCAAAATGGATTAAACCCTAAATGTAAGGCCAGAAACTATCAAACTCTTAGAGGAAAACATAGGCAGAACACTCTATGACATAAATCACAGCAAGATCCTTTTTTTTGTTTGTTGTTGGGTTTTTTTTGCGGTACGTGGGCCTCTCACTGTTGTGGCCTCTCCCGTTGCGGAGCACAGGCTCTGGACGCGCAGGCTCAGTGGCCATGGCCCACGGGCCCAGCCGCTCTGCGGCACGTGGGATCCTCCCGAACCGGGGCACAAACCCGTGTCCCCTGCATCGGCAGGCGGACTCTCAACCACTGTGCCACCAGGGAAGCCTGCAAGATCCTTTTTAACCCACCTCCCAGAGAAATAGAAATAAAAACAAAAATAAACAAATGGGACCTAATGAAACTTAAAAGCTTTTGCACAGCAAAGGAAACCATAAACAAGACCAAAAGACAACCCTCAGAATGGAGAAAATAGTTGCAAATGAAGCAACTGACAAAGGATTAATCTCCAAAATTTACAAGCAGCCCATGCAGCTCAATAACAAAAAAACAAACAACCCAATCCAAAAATGGGCAGAAGACCTAAATAGACATTTCTCCAAAGAAGATACACAGACTGCCAACAAACACATGAAATAATGCTCAACTTCATTAATCATTAGAGAAATACAAATCAAAACTACAATGAGATATCATCTCACACCAGTCAGAATGGCCATCATTAAAAAATCTAGAAACAATAAATGCTGGAGAGGGCGTGGAGAAAAGGTAACACTCTTGCACTGTTGGTGGGAATGTAAATTGATACAGTCACTGTGGAGAACAGTATGGAGGTTCCTTAAAAACTACAAATAGAACTACCATATGACCCAGCAATCCCACTACTGGGCATATACCCTGAGAAAACCATAATTCAAAAAGAGTCATGTACCAAAATGTTCATTACAGCTCTATTTACAATAGCCCGGAGATGGAAACAACCTAAATGTCCATCATCGGATGAATGGATAAAGAAGATGTGGCACATATATACAATGGAATATTACTCAGCCATAAAAGAAACGAAATTGAGCTATTTGTAATGAGGTGGATAGACCTAGAGTCTGTCATACAGAGTGAAGTTAGTCAGAAAGAGAAAGACAAATACCGTATGCTAACACATATATATGGAATTTAAGAAAAAAAATGTCATGAAGAATCTAGGGGTAAGACAGGAATAAAGACACAGACCTACTAGAGAATGGACTTGAGGATATGGGGAGGGGGAAGGGTAAGCTGTGACAAAGCGAGAAAGAGGCATGGACATATATACACTACCAAACGTAAGGTAGATAGCTAGTGGGAAGCAGCAGCATAGCACAGGGAGATCAGCTCGGTGCTTTGTGACCACCTAGATGGGTGGGATAGGGAGGGTGGGAGGGAGGGAGACGCAAGAGGGGAGAGATATGGTAACATATTTATATGTATAACTGCTTCACTTTGCTATAAAGCAGAAACTAACACACCATTGTAAAGCAATTATACTCCAATAAAGATGTAAAAATAAATAAATAATAATTTTTAAAATTATGAATCCCTCCAAAAAGTTTAAATCATATCTAAAAATTTCAAAATAAGGACATAATTTTTGTATGTTATAATAAAGGATATCATTTCTGGTAAAAAAAAAAAAAAAAAAAAACCTGAGGCAGAGGGTCAGTTACATGCCCAAGGTCACACACACCTAGGGAGCAGCAGAGAGGGGGTTTTACCTCCTGACCCAGCTCGAGTCCACACTCTTAAGCACTGTTCCTATAGTCAGGCGAGCGCCAGTTCAGAGTGGACTTCACATCCCATCCTAAGGAGCTTGGACTGGACTCTCCAGCAGCACTGAAAGACTTTAAGCAGATGAGCAGAATGATCAGACATATGTTTTAGGACAAACGTAAAGTGTTTCCAGAATGGAGGGCAGAACCAGTGTGGGTAACGCAGCGAGAAGACAACTCCACTCTCCACCACACACCCACGCACACCCTCCTCCTGAGGCCTGCCACACAAGCCAGGATAACAAAAGAGGGCAGCTTTGGGGGACGTGATTCAAAACCAAGGCAGAAATACCAACTTTTAGCCGAATAGCTCGAAACAGACCTATGTTGGAACCATAGCTCTCAATGTAGCAGCTTTGTGACCCCAGACAAATTACTTAACCTCTTTGAGCTTCAGTTTTTCTATAGAAGCAGAAGATAGAATGAAAATCCCTCTTCCAAAACTCAGAGTGGAGTCAGATGTGTTTCCAGAATTCAGATTTTCTGGATTATAGGACAGAAACGCATTGCCCTTATCATATGTTACCTACGCAAACAGCGAGGTCTGACGCAGTCCTGTATAATCAAATCCATCAATATTTCTGCCGCAAAACATAAGAATATTCACACTGAGTGGGGTAAGTCAAAACTATAAATAGCCTCACATAAGTTCAAGTCAGATTTTCCTGTCAAAAGATTTCAGGTCAGTTTTACATTCAAATGAGTTAAGAAAAACTCTCAAAGCTTTGGGGATTTCAGAATTACAGATAAGGGATTATGCCCCTCTTATAATAATATTATTTGTTTCAGAGTTGTTTTAAGACTTAAATGAGGTGCTGCATACAAAGCACTTGGAATCTGATATTCTCCTGCCTGACAACAAACATGACCCAGTATCCCACTTACGGAGCCCAAGCTTCAACTCTGCTATCTCAAAGAGCTCCCAAAGCAGGGGACATCTTCAATCACCCCTTTAATCGCGAATTCTAATCTTTACAGTCTCTGAGCCCTACCACCAATCCTAATGCCCACCACCATTTTTCTTGGAAGCCCTAGCAAGTCTGTGCAAACAGTCTCGAAATTCCTAAGGTGGGTCTTAGTGAACAGCCCTGCCCTCACCCCCATGCATAGACCTGTCTGCAGGGCCATCGTGGGAGGTGTGAAGCTGGGGTGAATCACACCATGGGAGACCTTCTGCATCCAGAATGTTTTTAAAAGCAAAATGTTGTAAAAATCAGCAAAAGTGAGCATGAAGTGTAAAAGATGGGGGAAAAATACCAGGAAAACCACATAAAACCTCAGTGAGACAATGGTCAGCAAGGAAACATTTATTGACTGTATACCATGGACCAGGCATGGCGCACCTTGTCCACCTGCCCTACCCTAAGACAGCACAGTGTCTTCCTCCTATCTTCTCCGGTCCTCCATTCTGCTCCGTTGCCTCAATCAGAGTTCTGCTAAGTCATCATCACCATCACCATCATCATGCTTCCATGATACAGTGCTTTAAAATCTACTTAGGATTCTTACATACGTCACCTTGTTTCTGCCTCACAGCCACATGGGGCTGCTATCATTAAATCTATTTCACAGGCGAGGAAACTGAAGCTGTGGGAAGTCTGGTGGTTGGTACCTATGTCTTATCCTTCTTTTCTATGGTCATGATCTCCTCACTCAGCCAGCCTTCTCACAGCTGGTAATTTCCATAAAATGCTGGTTGTTTTGGTGGGCAGAAGCCATAGAGGAAAAAAAGTCAAGTGATGTAGACAAAGACCTCTCACACCCACAAATCAAGCCATTCTGTGTGTCTGCCTGGGGATCAAGGGCCCTCCTGGACTGGAGATCAGGCCTCACCTGAAGAATGACAGCAGGCTACCCATCAGCAAAGAACAGGAGAGATGCTAAGTGTTGCCATTTCCATGGTTATTACAAAGAACAGTGGTTCCCGAACTTGGACTGAGCATCAGCCTAACCCTGGGAGATTTTTAAAATCCAGATTTCCAGGCCCCATCCCCAGAGACTGTGAGACCACGGATGTGAGGTGAAGGCCGGGAATCTGAACTTTGTAAATCTCCCCGGATGACTCTCACATAGGCAGTTTTGGGAACCAATGACCTAGAAAATCAGGAAACACAGATTACAGAAAAAAATCACTTTAAACCTACCAAATTCTAATTTCTGGCAACTATGAACTCTGTGGCCACACGGGAGACAGAAAGAAAATGACCTTGGAATATTAATACATGCAGCTGTGATAACTATTCACGTTGGATAACTTGTGGAGAAATGACACAGAGGCTTTGTGAGGGAAGGACAAAATTGTAAAATGCAAAGCCTAAAACTGGGCGGAATGACAAATGAATATTGGGCATCTAGAAGATGCTCTCCATCAGCTTTTGTGTGAGGGCTTGTTGCCTGTTCCTCTCCTCTCCTCTCCTCTCCCCTCTAGCTCCCCACTGCCGTCCCCCTGTTCTCCCCAGGTGGAAGCTGCCTTGGGTTGCAGGATGACGCTTCAGAAATCAAACAGAAACCTAAAAATTACTTCTCTGGTTAGCATCTGTGTGGCAATATGTTTACTGTCTCCATTCAGCCCTGAGCAATTGGCAGTAAAGCCAAGAAGAGGGCAAGAGCTCTATTCATCTAATTGCTTCAGCAGAAGAAAAATGTGTTAATTAACTGACCTTAATAATTCATATATATCCAAACCAAGGGATCATTACATTGCATACAAGGGCTGGCATCTGAAGAAAGAATCACCGAAATGATCTCAGGGACAGCCTCATTTTGGAGAGGTGATCTATTTTTGTTTTCTCAAGAACAAATCTACCACCTTCAAAATGATTGAAGAACCTCTCTGCAAATTACGGGTTGGCTATAATACCTTGATTCCCCCAATTTCCTCAGTCCCTCTGAGGGATGTGAAATATTTTTAGAATCACAACAGCCTAACACATTAATTGGATTTCATTATGCTGGCTGCTGATTGGAACATTCTACAGGAAAGGGGAATGTGACTGTGTGTCCTCTGCAGACTTCCAAATCAGAAAGACGAGGGATAACAAAAAGGCTGGCTTTTCTGGGGAGAAACAGAATCATTCAAACCACAGTTTCCTATCAAATACGCTGCTGCATAGAAACCAGCCAGGAAATTAGATCAACAGGCCTCCACTCTTAAAGTCAGTCGAAGAAAGAGAAAGGATGCTTATAATTTCATTCTCAAAGACAGTGGGACCCCCAAGCAGGTATGCTCTTTACATGTGCCTTCCTGGGGTCTTAGCAGGTAGAGGAGGAGACCCATTTTAAGGCCACAGAGAGAAAGAGGGAAATGGATCCTGGGGCACTTGCAATTGGGATGAAGTCATTTTCCAAAAGCATTTATTAAACAATTACACAGGCATCACAGACACACAAGCACACAGATGGAGGCTGGGAGTCTACTTGCAGATGACAAACAGGAATGGTGAACAGAGAATAGCAGGAGATCCTCCAGAAGGTCAGCAAGACATGATGGTGATGACAAAGATGCAGCTAGCAGTGATGGCAGGGGAAGAACATTTGTCCCTGGCAGAGACTCCAGTCTATCCAGCCAAGGCCATGGCTACAGCGTGCATGCCACAGCTGAGCCCCAGAGCCAGCAGCGGAGCCAGAGGGACACCTGCTTCTTCAGCAAAGGGGACCTTGCCAGGGGTCCAGTCAGAGGTGGGAATAGGCGGAGAGGACTGCCTAGACGCAGGACCCCGTCTGTGGGTCCCTGGGTGTTATGGGTTGAATTGTCTCCCCAAAATTAGTATGTGGAAGTCCTAATCCCCAATGCATCAGAATGTGACCTTATTTGGAAACAGGATTGTTGCAGATGTAATTAGTTAAGACGAAGTCATCCTGGAGGAGGGTGGGTCCCTAATCCCGTATGATTGATGTCTATCAAAGAACACCATGTGAAGAGACAAACACATGTATCAGAAGGATGCCTTATGAGGATCTGAGTTATACTGCTCCAGCCAGGGAACGACCAGAACCTAGGAGAGAGGCCTGGAGCAGATCCTTCCCTAGCAGCTTCAGAGGGAGTATGGTCCTGCTGACACCTTGATTTCAGAGTTCTGGTCTCTAGAACTGTGAAAAAATAAATTTCTGTTGTTCTAAGTCACCCAGTTTGTGGCCGCTTGTGATGGCAGCCCTGGGAAATATACACTGGGCCAACGAAGGTCTGAGTGGGTGGAGGAAGGCTCCATCCCCCGGCACTGGAATCCAGCCACCATGCTCCAAAACCCCGCCTGTGATCTTACACAGTTGGCTAGCTCTTCAAGCCTGTTCCTCCAACCATAACACAGGGCTGCTTAGATAGTGCCTTTCCAGAGGGTTGATATGAGGAGTAAATGAGATAATCCTGGTCACATGGTTAGCCCCGTGCCTGGCACATAGTAAACATTCAATAAATGTGAGTTGGCTCCTGTTAAGTGGCCACAGAATCAAATTACCAAATTACAGTGACAGTAGACAGTGGACATCCATCTGCAATCTTTTCCATCCTAGATTTTACTTTGTACACCCCGTAAATTGTGATGTGCGTTTTCTACCATGACAGCTAAAATTATTTATCTGAATTACTGATTCACAAACGTCACAACTCTCCTCAAATCCTTTTTTCCATATGGCCGCTTCACTAAATCACTCCTGGCTGGCAAATCCTCCATCGGCCCCTCTTTCTGCACCTTCCCCTCTCTGTGCATCTCCATCCATCTCCACCCATCTCCATCCACAGCCTTCCCTCCCGGGAAGATGCCTTTTCCTCCTTGCCCTTTCTGTTGGCTTCACCCACCTCCAGCTATAAATCTTCCTTGCTCTCTAGCTGCTCTGCCTGGAACCATCTCCCATCGTGGGTCCTCCCCTCCTTTCTTTGAGGCCCCTCTCATCCTACCTTCTCCTGAAAAACCCATCCACATCCAATTACAGTGAATGGAAATAGGAGGCAGGTTACCACTCAAACCTAAACCCTGTCAACTACCTTCTAACTCCGAATCACCCACAGCTGATAAAAATAATCCTTTAAAAAACAGAATGAATCAGATTAATCCAGTGTCTCCTCATTGCACCAGGAGGAGCTCTGTCTCCAAACCCTGCACGGAAACAGCGTGTGCAAGACAAGGGAGGTCTGTGTGGGTGACAGTTCACGAGACAAAGCTGCTGGGACGTGGCCTGGGCCCCTCACCTTCCCTGCCCTGCACCAGTGTCTACTAGATACTCCCAGGGGAAAGGCAGAGACAGCACCCAATAATTCATCTGCAAACCCACAGAAGGAAAGCCGAGTCACACAGGCGGTGCCTCCCGCCCTTCACCGCTCTTATCTCCAGGAGTCAACCTTTGGGGATTTCCCCCACCTATTTTAGAAGCAGCATCCAAGATATGGGTTGAATCTACTGCCACAGAGCACAGGTCTGTGGAGAGAGAAGCTGTTCAACTCTTTACCCAACATCTTGCTATCCATCAGCAACAGTAGCTGGTTCTTACTTTTGCCCGCCGGCGACTCTATTTCTTTGGGGGAACAATTCCTCTTCTGTTGCGTATGAATCTCATGACAATCAAGCAGTGGAGTCACTCCACTGACCGTCAGTGAAAGATCTGGTCCCATGTGATTCCATTCACTAAGAATACAGCTGTCAGTTTCTCTCAAACAAAAAAGACTCAAGGAAAGCAGCCTATGGGACACCTTGTTATACAAGGGGAGGCAAAAGGATGCATGAGGCGAAGGGTTGTCACCCCATATGCCAGATAGAGCTGCATCTCTGTTCTAGGCCTTGTGACACAGATACACATTTACCAGTCTGGCCTCTGCCATGTTGAGACCTATTAATTAAATTTATGTACAGGTAATTCTGGGAGAAGGGTTGAGGGCATGTGGGGAGGCGGCACTTGGCAGGGCACAGCGAGGATGTTAACAGTGGTCAGGTACCTGTAGAGTGTGTGAGAGACACTGGCTTTGGGGGACCCCTCCTCAGTAGGTCCCTTCCTGCCAACTTGAGACTCTACCAAGGGTATGGGAAGTTCTGAGAAACAGCACATAGAGGGAGTCATCTCCTTTCCACACTCTGAGAGGCATGTAGCCAGCACATCCCTGCAAGGATGGAAGACAGTCAACAGCAGGGAGATTCGCAGCCTTTCAGAATGAAAGATTCGGTGCATTGTTTCCTCCGCGCCCTGCAAGGAAAGGGGAGGAGAAGTTCCCCCGTCTCCTGCCTCAGCCCAGCCTGTTACCTCCCTAGGAGCTTGGGTATGTTTGTTTTCCAAGCTCCAGGAACATCTGCTTGGGGCTTTGCAGAGTCCCATTTAAATCCTTTGGCTTTGGCTTTGACTTAATTTATGGTTTTGCTGCCACCATCAGGAAGGCTCTGGGCAAAAGCAATGGCAATTCAATGACTCTGTAGACGAGAGGGCCCAGGGGTCTCGGGAAATTTGGCTTGGCTGGGGGAAACACAGAAAGCAGAAGCATACCCAGGGAAGGCATTTTAGCTCTGTTCATCCCCAAAGCATCTTTACAAAGAGAAATTAAAGGCAAATTTAAACTCGAGTTAAGTAAGGGATATTGTAAACACAAAGTGTTATGGGTCTGCTAGGAAAATGAACATTTGGAAGGTACTGAGAGAAACCAGATCTGTATACGCTGTGCTCTGGATAAAGACTGAGTTACCTGGCAGATACCACTGATATTGAAGAAGCTGTACATTGAAATGGGCGGGGTGGGGGGGGAATACTTGAAGAGAAATAAACCTCAAAGCTGTTACTGATGTTATTGATTAGAAAATCATTCACATCAATATGGTAGATAAAACTTTCTTACAGCACATCAGAATGGCCCAAACAGAGCAACAGGTTTGTCACTGGAGGCATTTATCAAGAGCAATTCCCCCCACAGTGCCTGGCAGGAGGACTATTCAGAGGTCATTTTCCTAGTCTGAGACTTGTGGGTGGGATAAGTGGTGGTTCCTGGTGCCCCAGAAGCTACTCCATTCACTGTCTCTCTTCAGGGCCCTGACACCAGCTGCCCTTCCCACCTGAGCCGCTGGCCTCCACCTCCCACGCTACTGAGACAGGGCTGCCACCTCCACCACCACTGCCATTCTGTAGTCAGTTAACATTCTTGGATGCTGGACCGTGTCAAACACAAAAGCTGAATTCAGGAATATACTCCTTTCCTCCTGTCCTCGTCTCATAACCAGGTTCACTTCTTAGCTCTGCTTCTGACAGTAGCACCTGAGTTCTCTCAGTCACCAGACTGAAACCATCAAGTGACTTTTTACTTTCCACTAACCTACCCGTAAACCCATTGTGTAGTAAAGAACTAAC
Organism: Phocoena phocoena; assembly: GCF_963924675.1. Lineage (NCBI taxonomy): Eukaryota > Metazoa > Chordata > Mammalia > Artiodactyla > Phocoenidae > Phocoena > Phocoena phocoena. The sequence continues at coordinate 69,431,841 of NC_089227.1, read as the reverse complement.
CTCACCCAAACAGAGGTCTAGCCTTTGCCCTTGGCTCCTGGAAGGTGATCTCTAGGCCCTTGAAATGTCCTTCCTGATGAGTGCCTTCATTTAGCTGGAGGCCTTGGGCTACATCAGATAAGGTAATGTGTGATTTATGAGGCACTAGGTAGTAACTGAGTTAGGAAGGATTTTCCAAAGATGGCCACAATGATATCTTTTACCCCACATGCTCTTTGGAGCCCTGAGCTGACCACATAAGGGATCCAACTATTCTAAGGCTGTCATGTTGTGAGGAAGCACACATGTGGGTGTTTCAGTTGATACCATCTGCCCAGGTGCCAGACATGTGAGTGAAAACACCAAGGATTCAGCCCTCAGCCATTGAGTTGCCCCCAGCCACTTGAGTCTTCTTGGCTGAGGTCCCACACATTGTGGAACAGAGAAGAACTGATCCCACTGAGCCCTTCCCAAATTTCTGACCAACAAATTCTGAGTGTAATAAAATGGCTGTATTATGCCACTAAGTTTTGGTCCAATTTGTTACCTAGCACTAGGAACTGATACACTTTCCTGGCCACCCAGGTATGAATTAGACTCCCATGGCAACTTGTGCCTTTCCCATCCTAACTTTTCATACTGCATTATCACTGTCGACTCACTCATCTTTACCCCATGTTAGATATTATCTGTGAAGTCAGAGACCACATTACACATCTATGTCTCCTCAGCACTCTGCAGTGTCTGGCAAAAAAAAGGCAATCAATAATAATTTTCCAACAAATATCCCATAACAGAATGCCACAAGAGCACCAGACGATCTCCCCAAAACATCACACAACAGGGAAAAAAGTCCAGAACATGCACCCAGTGAGTCAGATGTATCATTTTACTGTATGAAGGGAAGCACCTCAAGTCAGTGTGAGGGTTAACAAGAGCCTAAGCCCAATTCCACTACAAAAGTAGCTTTCAATTTGTGAATTTTTCATGAAAGGAAAGCAAGCTCTGCGCTGGAAGAAAGACCCAGATAGCAGAAAAGCCAAAAGTTCGGGGCTATGGCTCTGGATGGCAAATTATACTGTGAGTTTAGACCAATGTCTAGCCAGCCTTTATCTAAGGCCTGAAATTATAAGTCATAGAGCCTGACCCAAATATATTGAGGTGAGAGCTGAATCCTGTTTTCAACAGAGTCTTCTATGGTGCTCAAAAGATCCAGGGAAAAGGGCCAGGGTGTCACCAGGGGAACGATGAAAGGATAAGGAAAATTAAAGGAGTTTAGCTAAGGAGACAAGATTTTATTCAGAGAAACTAGATGGAAATATAAACACTTTAATTCCTTGGCCAAGTAAAAAACTTTAAAAACAGGGAATATTATCTTATTTCTTCATTAGAACTAGGAATAATGGATTAAAAGCATATTTTGTGGGATGTACAGTAATTACTGCTATCAACACAGTAACATTTAAGTAAATCAGACAAAGGAGGTTGATTTAGAATGATTTCCTTAACAAGAAACTAGATGTTCAATAAAAACTATTTTGATAAGTAAAGAATTTTATCTTTTGAGATTTTTCTCTCTCCAGTTGTCTGAATTTTCATTCTCAGAAGTACTAATATTAAAAAGATGTTGTTAATAAAATAATCAATTCTGGCAAATGCTAGAGTGACATACTTGCTAAAAGACACTCAACAATCAAAGAGGACTGAAGTCTTGCAAAGATTCAAGATGGTTCTTTAAAAGGTTAAAAGAATCAAAAGTTTTTGAATATGTAGAACACACATGATATAAAATTCAACAGGTGTAATAAATCATAATGGAAAAGAATATGAAAAATATTATATATAACTGAACCACTTTGCTGTAGACCAGAAACTGACACATTGTAAATGATCTATACTTCAATTTAAAAAAAAAATTCAATCGGTATTAAAGAGCATAAACTACAAACTAAGTCTCCCTCCAAGAGTATTCTTTAAAGTCACAGTTTTATTCTGAAATTTTAGAATCTTTGAATTGTGTCATTTTGGGCCTACTTCAAGAAGAGCATTAGGAGTAATTTTCTGTGTTTGTACCAAGAAAAAAAAAATCTATTTGATCAATGTGTAGTGTCATTATTACAGTCACATTCCTTCTTGATTCAACTCTTTCTAATTTTAAGTTACTTTCCCTCCTCCCAACATTTTGAGACTTAGGACCATGGCCTACCACCTAGTAGAAAAACTCTCCATTATTTACTATAAATCCTTTTTAGAAATTAGAATGCATTAGCCGTTAGCCATTAGCTACACATGCAAGTTTTAAGGGAATGCTAAAAACACCTTTAATCAATGAAGGATTGTGTAAATTTTGGCCTCAGAGACTTCAGCAATGTTACTACCTCTTAGGTGGGCAGTAGTTACTGGGAACTTCAGAGATCTACTTCCATTGTTAGGACTTTTTTCCATTTTTGTGTTTTGTGTTGACAACACAAGTGGGTGACATCAGGCACGGTTTTAACCTCTTGCACATGTTAAGCATAAATTCACATCCACATCTGCCTCTGGGAGTCAATCAAACTGAGAGAAAAGACAAAATCTTCTCCTTCAAGTCTGTGAAGCAGGGTCCCATTCTTTCAATAGATTTTGAGGTTACACACTTACAATGAGTAAACAATTCCGTTTATTCATAGATACGAATTTTCCGATGCTTTGTTTAGCTTGGCTACTCCATCATAGGCAATAGTGTTGAAGGCACACAACTTGCCACAGAAATTATGGGCCAATGATCTGATTAAGGCAACAGAGAAGAGAAAGAGAGAAGAGGAAGAAACTGATTAATTTTCCTGGGAGACTTCAGTCTATTTCAACACTAAATCATCATGAGTTGACATTGAGAGAAACACAAGGTCTTTGCACTTCTCCACATTTCTTTCTGTCTTCCAGATGGAATTTTAGGTTTAGTTCATGCCATCACCGGCCCCAGCCCAAGATGACTCCAGACAAGGTAGAAGAAAAAAACACCTGTCAATAGGGACATAGGAATAATACTTCTGGTATTCCAACATCCTGCCTCGTATGTGTTATGCCTTGTCTGCTTATCTGCTGGAATATCCAGGTGCTTACACATCACCTGGTATTTGATTCATTCACCTTGGGCTTCTTACACCATGAAATAGTGTCCTGTTTCCCCGTTCATCTTTTACTTTCACATTTTACACTCTAAAATTCATCTACCTCCATTCCTTACACCATGTATGAATGCCCTGTTATCTTAAATGTGTCTTCCCTTTCTTCCTGCCTCCTCTGTTGAGGAAAATGCTGGCTGCCTCCTGTCAACAGATTCCCTCCCTGCCTTTTAAAATGGAGCTTTAATATCTTCTGGATTATACTGTCTTAATGAGGAGATGAGATCACAAGTATCCTCTTCCACTCCCGTCTTCTGAAGTCCATGTCACAGCACACCTGGAGTCACCAACACCAATGTCTACCCACATTCAGAGTTTATGTGCTTGCTTCTGGCAAATCTGAGCCCAAACTAATGTTCTCTCTCCCTTCTCACCCTCTGCCATAAAATATGGTCACCAAGTATCCTTGATGATCTCTCCTTGGCATTCCTATTTCTCAACAGATGTTTAGGATTGATTCAGATCGAGATATTTCTAGGACACTTTCAATGAAAGGTTAGGATATAAGGCAATTAAAGGCTCAATCAGTCACCTTTAGGTGTATGTCCAGCTCATAATAAAACTCTTCCTCTGAGAACTACCCCTCAAAAGCCACGCTTGTATAGTATGACCCCACACCTCAATTCAGCCACAGGTGAATGGACCAGAAATAGTCGGTCACTTGGTAAAAGCTGAGCCACAGATTCTCCTAGAAATTTGGAATGGGGTCAAAGAGAGCCAGATTGTTTCTGAAGCTAAGGACATATAAACTCAGAAGCTGTTGAGAAGTTATTCCACAGTAAAGCCAAGATTGGTCTGCAGAGACAGAAGAATGAAGCAGAGACAGAAGAACCACATATTCCCACAGGAAACAGACTGATGAGACGCCTGTGTTCCATCAGTCTTCCTTGTGTCTAGAACCTCTCAATTCTTTCTGGTAAGGATTTTCTTTAACGTCTTGTAGTGTGGATCTATTGTTGCTGAATACTTTCAGCTTTTGTATGTCTGAATGATTCTACTTCTTTGTTTTGTTTTGTGGTACGCGGGCCTCTCACTGTTGTGGCCTCTCCCCTTGCGGAGCACAGGCTCCGGACGCGCAGGCTCACGGGTCATGGCTCACGGGCCTAGCCGCTCCGCGGCATGTGGGATCTCCCCGGACCGGGGCACGAACCCGTGTCCCCTGCATCGGCAGGCAGACTCTCAACCACTGCGCCACCAGGGAAGCCATACTTCTTTGTTTTTAAAAGTCATTTTTTCTGGGTTCAGAGGTTTTGTGTTTTGTTTTAAGTTTTGGTACTTTAAAGATGTTGTTTCACTCTGTCTTTTTCTTAAAAATTTTTATTGGGGTATAGTTGGTTTGCAACGTGTTAGTTTCAGGTGTACAGCAAAGTGAATCTGTTATACATATATCCACTCTTTTTTACTTTTATTTTTTTAACATCTTTATTGGAGTATAATTGCTTTACAATGGTGTTAGTTTCTGCTTTATAACAAAGTGAATCAGCTATGCATATACATATATCCCCATATCTCCTCCTCCTTGCGTCTACCTCCCCCCCTCCTTATCCCACCTCTCTAGGTGGACACAAAGTACCGAGTTGATCTCTCTGTGCTATGCGGCCCCATGCCTTTTTAGATTCTTTTCCCATATAGGTCATTACAGAGTATTGAGTAGAGTCCCCTATACTATACAGTAGGTCCTTAGTAGTTATCTATTTTATATATAGTAGTGTAGATGTGTCAATTCCAATCTTCCAATTTATCCCTCCCTTCGCTTATATTTTTCCCAATGAGAAATCTACTGTCATCTTTATCTTTGTTCCTCTGCATTTAACTTGTCTTTTTTTCTCTGACTGCTTTCAAGATTTTCTCTTTATTACTGGCTGAGAAATTTTATTATGTTTTCTTCATCTAGCTTGTGCTTGGGTTTTGTCAAGCTTCTTGGATCCGTGGAGTTTTAGTTTCCATCAAATGTCTGGCCTTTATTCCTTCAAATATTTTTTCTCTCCTCTCCTTTGAAGACTCCAACTACACAAATATTAGACTGCTGTAGTTGTCCTGCAGCTCACTGATGGTCTATATCCTTTTGTTAATTCTCTTTTCTCTGCATGTTTCATTTTAAATAGTTTCTATTGCTATGTCTTCAAATTCACTGATAATTTCTTCTGCAGTGTCTAATGTGCTGTTAATACCACATACTGTGTTTTCATCTCACACATGTAGTTTTTATCTCTATATGCTTTAATTTAGGTCTTTTTAATATTTTTATTGTCTCTAGCTTTTTAAACATATGCAATACAGTTCAAGGCAGTACACTGGGACAATTGTAGGCTCACCTTGTTTGTTTCCAGTCTCTAGAAATAACAATTGCTCAATGCCTGATGCCAATTGTCTTGAAATCATAGCTGCATATATTTTCAGGTGGTGGGGGAGGGGGGAATCCAGTCCTAGTTACTCAGTCTTGATCAGAAGCAGAAGTACCATCTCCCATTTCCTAAGGCTTGTTGTCAATTTTTTCTTGGATTTCTTCATATTAACCAATGTCCTTCAAAGAAATTCCATTTTTTGCCTAAGCAAAATGTCTGATACATTGAAGAAGTAGAATTCATGTGCTTTTTAAATGAATTTTTAAAATAAAAATATGCAAAACTATCCTTTTTTCTCCTGTACCTTTAAATCTCTTCATGGGAAGGTAACTATTCTTCTCCTGATCTTGGGGGGAAAGATGCAGACCAGACAGTCTGCATGGGAATACTCAACATTAGCATGCTTCCAGGTATACCTAACTTCCTAAAAAGGGGAAAAAGAGAGCTGATGGCAGGGGACATTTTATATCCCTGGTATAGGTCATAGTTTGGCAGGGGATGTCAGGAAGTCAAAAATCAAAAATAAAATAGAATATATAAACAAGTAACCACAAAGAAGAACACAAGTAATATCATAGACTACAGATCCATAATGTGTTTTTAATTTCTAATCACTCAGATGAGCTATGGAGAGCCACTGTATTCACCCATAAAGTATCCTTGAGAGTCAGAGGCAGAATTCTAAGCTAAATAAATCTCTGATCTAACCCTTTCTTAGAAAGGGTGGCCTTTCTTAAATTAGGACAACAATAAAGACCAAAATATAAGTTGATACAGAGCCAAAGACTGTAGAGAAATAGACACAAAAATCAATCAAACTTTAACTAAAGGTGAGTGCTAACAAAAACAATTGGAAGTGAAACTTTATGTAGGAAACTGATACTGAATAGATATAGGAAAAGCTTGAAAAGAGGAGATGCCAAGTATATTGTGAGAGGAGCCAATTATGAGAAAAGAGTGTGGATATAATTTGGGTCATAACAATGGTTAGGAATTGGTGAGCCATCAACTGATAAGCTGGGTCTCCTGAGATAAGGCAGCCTAGCACTGCCTACACATCCACTTTATTTGCTGAAGACCAAGTGAAAATTGGAAGGAATCCAAAGAAAACTAAAAGTGACCACAGAAGGGTAGATATTTTAAAACAATCTAAATGAATTAAAGATGGAAAATCTGGTTTAAAGACAACAAAGACAAAGAAGGAAGGATGCACAGATGAAATCTAATAATAAAAACAGTACACAAATTCTTAATAGAAAGGATGAGAGCAGAACAAGGGCATGAGGACAAAAGAATTAAACCTGCAAAACCCATAATACAAGGACGTTGAGGGTTTGGGGCAAGAAAACAAACAAACAAAGAGTGTGAATCATAGGGAACACAGCCTAGCTTTATGAAGGAGAGAGGACTTGTTGGCTGGGTATTTCTTTTTCTAAACTTCATGGGTCAGGAATTGAGCAGAACACAGTAGAAAATGCCAGGAACACACCAACTTTCTTATCTGCCAACACTGTTACAGCCTCTAAACCCAGGCAGTTTCATGGGTGGTCACCTCATACATTTACACAGGACCCTGGGCTTGGTTTAATGCTCTACTGTTGCCATCTTGAAATTCTTAGTAATCTACAAACAAGGGGCCTGCATTTCCAATTTGCACCAGACCCCACAAATTATATAGTTGATCCTTCAATACACTCAGATTGTAAATAACTTCACCACTATTAGCAAAAGGTCTTTTTTTCCCCACCTCTGAAATAAGACAAATCTGGAGAGAGACTAAAGCAAGAACAAGGACAATCCATTCACCTCCTTTCTCTGCAAGATCCCCTTCCTGTCTTCTCTGTTGACTGAGCTTCCCCCAGACATCCTGCCCCAGGACAGCAGACACATGTTTAAAGAGGATGTGCCTTAGCAGCAAAAGCTGCCTGGTCAGAGTCCACTAAGCAATGGCTTCCTCCAGAGTGGTCACTACGTGCTAACAAAAAGTCCTTCTTTGGTCAACTGACATCTCTAATCTTCCCATATTAAATCACCTTTCTTCTTGCAGAATGAATGTGATGAGTAAAGAGCTACACTATTAAATAGGAGAGTGGCCCTTCAAGGCCTAGGAGAATTATAGATTTCTTATCCCCAAACATTATGAATAAGCAGAAAATTGTAGGATACATGTACATAAAAATATTCCTAATAGATACAATTTCTTTATTCTTTTATTTAAAAAGTCTCCTTCTGTTGCCAGACACCGTCAGGCACTGAGGATTCAAGGGTGAATAAGATAGACACGGTTTCACATTAAGGCAGGAGTTGCTGGTGCCATAGTTCCAATACCTGGAAGGATCAATCTGCAGGAGAATAAAAAAAAAAATTAAAAAGAATAAAACTGACACACAGAAGAAGAGGACCGAGAGGGGAGTGGGATGGTCCTGATGGCTTTTGAGTTCCTAGTCTCAATTGTCCCTGAGACCCAGGTTCTGTGAGCCAATAAAGTCCCTTTTTTGCCTTAACTGGTTAAAGAAAAAAAAAGACATGGTTTCTAGTGCCATGGTGGCTAGAGTCCAGGGTAAAACTATGAGCCAAGACCTGTGCTAAGTACTGCACGAACATGTCATCTCCCTTCAAACACACCATGTGGTTGATGATTATCATTCTCACCTGTACAGAGGAGAGAACTAAGGTGGAGAGAGGTTAAGTTTTCTTCCCAAGGCCATGCAACTATCAGGAAGTAGACCTAAGATACTAATCCAGTATGCCCGACTCTAAGTCTTTCTGTTGCCTGAAAATATTAGGGTAGGTCTCCTTGAGGTGATAAATCCAAAAATGTTTTAGAGACTATGTCTGAGAAGCCTCGATATCTGAAGACGAGGTGTTGAGATGGAGGGATTAGAAAAGGTCCCCCAGACAGAAGGGACTCTATGAACGAAGGCATTGCAGTGGAAACGACATGCTGTAAGGACCCACAAAGCAGGATTTGGGAACTATTAAAGATTTTTCACCAGGGAGAATATGGATTTATATTTTTAGAAAGATTATTCTAATGACTTTGCAGAGTGAAGACTTGAAAGAAATAAACATTGAGTCTGAGAGACCAGTTAGGAGGCTATTGTGATCATTCGGACAAAGGGCAATGATGACCTTAAGTTGGGCACAGGTCGGAGGGATAGGGAGGAAAGGATGGATTTGAGAAATGATTTAGAAGGTCAAATAAAAAATCCTTGATGACTAACCACATATGGTAAGTAAGGAAAAGAGAGAAGTCAAAGGCGATCCCCCAGGTTTCTGGCTTGGGTAATTGGGCAGTTGGTGATGCCCCCAGCTAAGCAAAGAGATACAAGAAGAGGAGAAATTTTCATGAGGAAAGGCAATCTGTTTTGTGTTGGACATGTTGAATTTATCTAGGTCCAGATACTGAGCAATTTCTTCTATATCTGAAGCACAGTGGAAAGATCTGGATTGAAGAAATAGATGTAGAAGTCATCTATAAATAAAAATGGCATTTGAAACCATAAAATGAACTAACCCAGAAATAGTGTGTAGAGAGAGAAGAGCAGGAACAGCAACATTGAAGAGGCAGGTAGAGCAAGAGGGGCCCTAGGAGGAAATAGAATAGAAACCCTAGAAGCATCCAAGGAAAACCAGGAGAGTGCTGACCCAGAGGTCAAGGGACTAAGGAGTTTCATGAAGGCAATGATCAACAATGTCAAATGCAACATAAAGTTCCATTAACAACACGTTTGAAAAATAGTCATTGGATCTGGTAATGAGGTCATCATATAACCTTAGCAAGGACAGTTTCAGTAGACAGGTGGGGGTGAACGTCACATCTCTGAGGAATGGATGGGAAGTTAAACAGTAAGAGACAATGAGTGCAGCCTACCATTTTTGAGAAGTCTAGACAAGGAAAGTAAGAAAAAAAGATAGTGGCCATTGGGGGTAATTGGAGGATTTACAAGGATAGGAGAGACTTAAATGGGTATCTATAGGAATAGGAGCTAGTGGAAAGGGACAGACTGACTAAATAGAACATGGTCCCTGATAAAGAAAAGAGATTGGGATCAAGGACAGAAGGCAGTTCACCTTGATCTGATTCTTGAGGAAAAGCCATGGCTGGGGCGAAGTTGTAGGTAAGTCTGCAGAGAGAGAAGGTAGCCATCCAGAGGAACCCTTCTGGTGGCATCAATATTCTCTCTGAAGGTAGAATGATCAACCATCCCAGCTTGCCAGCGAATGAAGACTTTCCCAGGATAGATGGCCAGCCTATTGTCAGCTCAGGAAGATGCCTTTCCTCCTCTGAACTGTTCCAGATCTTATTCTCTGGATCACAAAATTGGGAACTTAACCATGCCTTATTTCTTGTTTTGCCTCTGTCTGGTAATCTTGTCTCCCCACTTAGGGGTAAGTTCCATGAGGGCAGCATGTCTGCATAGTGAAAAGACATTGGAAATTAATAAATTCCTATTGCTTCATGGGAAGATACTTCCCAACAGAGGCCTGACAATAAGTTACCTTCTGTGGACCTTCCTAAAAGTAGGATCAGAGAGGCCCCTTCCAGGGAATTTTTCCAAATTCAAAAGAAATATCAGCCCTTCACTAGAGCCAGCAGAAAACCTCTCCCTCACCTCAAACCCTGCTCTCACCTTCTTTATGTGAACAAGGGAAGGTAATAGCCACTCCCATTAATCAAGAGCTTACCAAACACCAGGTGTTTTGCAGCAACACTGTGAGGCAGGTATTATTCCCATTTTACAGATGAGGTGACCAAGGCTCAGAAAAGGTAAGTAACTTAGCCAGAGTTGCACAGCTTGTGAGCAACAGAGCCAGATTCAAAGGCAGGTCCTTCGACTCCAAAGCCCATGGTCTTTACCACCATCAAGGTGGCCTCCTAGCCTGGTGGCCATTTCTCCCACATGTAGCCCCCAGCTGTCCTATGTCTGATGCAACCATTCACTCTCCCTCCAGCATCACACACTATATTTTAACTCCTGCCTTCTTTCTTCCTTTCAAATTGACCTCCTTCCTCTGAAATAACCAACTGCCACCAGGTGTCTCCCCTCTTATTAGTGAGCAGCACTTGGCTCTATTGCAAGTCAGAGGCAATGCAGGCAGCATGGAAACCCGTCCTAGATTAATTACACAAATTCCCATTACTGAGCCATCACTATAGCCCGAGGATGCCCAGATGAGAACATCATGCAAAGGGTACAACACAGGTACACAATGACAAGGCAAAATCTGAGAGGTTCACATGAAGTTCTAGGCTCAAAGGATTGCATTGTGTCCATTGGAGAAAAAATTATGAATGATTCCTTTGTGACTTCTACAAGTAATATGGAAAGAACCTGGGTTTTCTCTCATCTGTACTAAATGAAGGTTAAACATAGGTCAGGGAATGTACCTCAAAGGCTACCTAATGTCTTTTCCATCGTGTTTTCTGAGCCTGTAAGAAACTGTTTGAGCCCCTGAATGGATTTATAGTAATTCAGAAGTTGACCCCAATTCATCAATATTTAAAGAAATTTGCTAAATTTGGGGGAGGGAGAAGGATGTGGGTAGAATTCTAATTTAGTCTATTTGTGGCAATATTTAAAACCACTTTGGGACATGGAACATTAGACATCTTTAGCATTTGAGAGGCCATAATTAGATTATTAATTGGTTTTTCAATTGTTTGACCTGCCCCATTTGTTCATCAGGCAATAAATGCTCTGTGGCAGCAGTATTCCACATTCAGGAAGGATATTCCTCATGGAATAAGCTGTTACAATCCATTTCTTTGAGGATTCATGCATGAAGAATGAATCAAGTTTCATAATTTGAAAGGGGATGTGAGAGTCAGAGGAGGCCAAGAAACAACGAGAAATTAGGATCATGACTTCCTTTTCTACAGCCCATTCGTTCTTCACATACAAGACGCGGGACAGAGCTCATCTGCCTTTATCCGGGAAGACTTAAAACGTCACAGCTTGACAGGTGGGATCTATACTTCACTCCAGGGCTGCTTTCTCTGCCCTTATTAACCCTCATATCCTACTTCCCACATTCCTGGTCTAAAAGCAAATGTCTACAGAAAAATCCCTACGTATTTTATTGGCAAGACCAGCCTTGAAGGCAAAAAAAGAGAGAAAGAAGAAATGAAACAAAATTAACAGTTTCTTTGATTTCTTTTTGACCAATAATGTGCCTTTCTCTAGGGGCAGTTTGATTTCTCTTAGGTGGTGAGAAATTTAGGGGTAACACAAGTTGTGTCCAAATGAACTCTTGCAAAGACAGAAAATGCACCTAAATTGAAGACAGGATTTCTAATCCTTGCAGTTTTAAGAGTTGCACCTGGCCTAGTCCCTGTTTCAACTGTTGATTTTGCTCCTCAGGTGCTGAGGATTGAACTAATTATTTGCCTCACTTCATGGTCCATGACTGTCATTGGTTTCAGGTGATTATTGAATATTTGGGTATTGATTTTTTTTTTTTATCCTACCAACTCTGAGTCATTTATAACTGTTATATCAAAGAGGAGGGTGACCATTCCCAGACATGATTCTCAATGTCCAGGGAATGTCAAAATTCTGTCAAAGGACCTATAAAATGTCTTCAGATGAAAATATCCAAGACAGGAGGTTCCCATTCCAAATGACCAGGAGGCAGATCCTGATAATTGGGGCCAGGGCAGGGGGAACTCTAAGGTGCTACCAGGCCACTCACAGGACTCTAGGGCCCTGAACAGCATTAGTTTTCTTAAAAACAAAACAAAACGGAAATCTGAATCATTTGTGTCTTGAGATCAAGATTGATCACAATTTTTCCAACATGTGAAAAGACAAACTGCTGGGCAGTCTACCAGCCTGGCCAGGCCTGCGTGTCTCACATTCCCAGGAAGCCCCTAGGTCATGGCGCCACAAAGCTCCTATGGCAATAATTCTTCTCTGCTCTCCTGGGGCAGGAAGTGGAGCAGACCCCTCTGGCTTCTCCCTAGGTTCCTCGCCCTTCAGCATTCCCAAGTTCTCACTGACACCTTCTGCTCTCAGAATGGCCCTCAACCAGCTCTTCAGTCAAATTGAACAGCCCCCTAAACTGGATCCTCAGCCAAGCACAGATGAGAAGGGGGAGGGAAGAAAAAAGACAGGTGAGGGAGGAAGTGGAGGGTTCTTCTGAAGACTTTTATGGTTCCTGTGACAAGAGATTAATAGTGTTCCCTGAGGATTAAAAATAACATCCACAATTGGGCCCCCTCTTTAACATACAATTTATGAGCCGCTTATAAACAGCACAGAGCCTGAAAGACTTTCTGTCAACTTCACTGTTCTCACCAGCAGCAACACCCTCCCACTATACAGACGAAACTCCCAAAAGTCAGGGAGGTTAAGAAACAGAGTCAAGGGATTTCCCTGGTGGCGCAGTAGTTGAGAATCTGCCTACCAATTCAGGGGACACGGGTTCGAGTCCTGGTCCGGGAAGATCCTACACGCCGCAGAGCAACCAATCTTGTGCGCCACAACTACTGAGCCTGTGCTCTAGAGCCCGCAAGCCACAACTACCGAGCCCGCGCGTCTAGAGCCCCTGCTCCGCAACAGAGAAGCCACCGCAAGGAGAAGCCCGTGAGCCACAACTACTGAGCCCACACACCATAACTACTGAAGCCCGTGCACCTAGAGCCCGTGCTCCGCACTAAGAGAAGCCACCACAATGAGAAGCCTGTGCACCGCAACAAAGAGTAGTCCCGGCTCACCGCAACCAGAGAAAGCCTACATGCAGCAACGAAGACCCATTGCAGCCAAAAACAAAGAAATTAAAAAAAAAAGAAACAAGAGGCAAGAGAGGTGAGGGCCTCACTGTAACTTGTGCGCAGAACCAGAATCCAAACACAAGTTTACTCCGAATACATCATTTGTCCAGCAACTCAACCAAACTGAGCATCAGACTCACCACAGCAGCTTTTTAAGATCATGAATTCTCAATCCCATCCGCCCTGCCTGCTAAGTCAGAATATCTGAGAATAGGATCCAAGAACCTGGGTCTTTCTAAGCCTCCCAGCTGATCCTTGGACAGCCACACTGGGGAGCTGCTTTCTCCTGTTCATTATTACAGATCATTACTGGCTTCTTACGTGTCTTATTTGCACGACCAGTTAGCCTCCTCTTAAGTCCTCTGTACCGCCAGCCCACACAGGCGGGCACCACATATACGCTCAACACCCGCTTGTTACAGGGAATTAAGTTTGTTCTAAATTGCTTGTCATTGTTTTTTTTAATCCCTTTCATCATCGTGAAAAGCAGAATTGTATTTCAGTAAGGTTTTGCCTATAAAAAAATTTACTGAGAAGTTTTTATCTTTACCAAATGAGAATAAGTACACACATGGGTTCCAATAAGAATATGGTTAATTTCCTTTTTTAAAAAAAATAATACACTTCCTGATTCTGTGGAAAGATAGCTCATAGTCCTAATGCTTTTTCACAGCTTCTTCTGAGCAAACTCATTCACAGAGGGGATAGATTACCAGTCTTTTCTTATGATGTTTCTTTTGGCCATCCTCTACTGAATTTAAATGGGGTCATTATTTTAAGCGGGAATAAAATTATTTTATACACCATGACTCAGAGAGACCTTGTTTCCATTAAAATTCTCTTTCTAAGCAATAAAAATGGATTATAACACAATGGTTTGTGCGATATTTCCCAAGACATCTCAGTCCAAATGTCATGCACACCAAAATTTTTCTCTTTTCCACCACAGACTGCTGTTAGGAAAAAAAAAAAAGCAATTGCGTTTTTCTTTTTTTCTGGCCCCCCCCGGCATGTGGGATCCTAGTTCCCTGACCAGGGATCAAACCCGTCCCCCTGCATTGGAAGCGCAGAGTCTTAACCACCGGCCAGCCAGGGAAGCCCCTGCAATTGTGTTATTTTTAACCCTCCTGGTTTTCTTCTTACCTAAGAGCCTTGCTTTGGAGATTGGTGTCCACTGGCAGAGTCCTGGCCAGATGACCCTGGTCTTTGCAGGAGAGAGAAGCACCCCGTATTCCCTAATCTGTGGCCGGGCAGCCACACTGGGAAGCTGAAGCCTCCTCCTTCCGGGTTGTTCCACACCCCAATGGCCTCCAGGTGTCACAGCAGCGTGTGGTGGGCGGGTCTGGGGCCGGCTCACCTGCAGGTGGTTGCCAATCAGAACAATTTGAGGAGCTGTAGGAAGGCTCTCCTAGGGTCCTCCTGGTGGACTGAAAAGTGCATGGCATTGTTCCTGGGGTCAGAAGACGTGGATAATTCTTCTATCACGGCAACACCAGGAAGGGCATGCAGACAGAGCCCATTGCCAGAAAAAAATCACCTCTCTCTGAGCCTCTTGTGAACATGTACAAAGTCCAAAGAAAGATGCAAAACTTTCTTTTCTTTCCCTATCAGGACATGTCTCAGTTCAGCAGTCCCTTCTTTCTTTTTCTACTCCTTTGCCTCACATTACTGTCCCAGCTCCCTCCTGCCACTGCGCGTTGTGCTTTGGTCCAGGACAGACCTCAGAGAAGCAAATGTGGATTGATATGTTCTTCAGACTAGATCGTTTGGAAAACCACAAACCCTCCTGCTTATATTGATCACCTCTTGTAAATTAGCTTAACATGTTGTTTTGCCAAAAGCTCTTACCCCACCATCCCTGGTCGGATCAGATCAGGATGCTATGGTCTTAAGTGCGGCAGAAAAACATTTGGCCCTAAGTCCCCATCAGTAGATGTTAAATTTAGTGGGTTATTTCCCTTATACAACACCTACTACTTTTAACATTAATAATTATAATAACTAGCATTTACTGAGTACTTTGTTTCTGACACAGTGTAAGTCATTTATCAACTCTTTTAAGCCTTACAACAATATTAAAAAACATTTTATAATGATCTAATTTTACTGATAAAGGAGGAAAGAGGTTAATTTCCCCAAAGCCACAGTAAATGGTGGCACCAGGATTCGAACCAGACAGTTGGGTTCCCCAGCCCATGTCTCAACCACCATATTTGACTGCAGTGAGACTACATGTAACCAAAGGTTATGAAGGTTCAGCTATGCAAGATGAACAAGTTCTCAAGACCTAATGTCCAGAATGGTGACGATAGTTTAACTATACTGTATTGTACACTTGAAATTTACTAAGTATAGATCTTAGATCTTTCCATACACACCACACACACACATTCATACAAATAGTAACTATGTAGAGGTGATGAATATGTTAATTAGCTTAATTATGGTGATCATTTAACAATGTATGCATAGATCAAAACATTGTTATACACCTTAAATATATACAGTTTTTTATATGTCAATTATATCTCAAAGCTGTTTTTTAAGAAAAAGGAAAGAAAAAAATGGATGATTTTATTAAACAAAAATTCTCCAAATGTTAACATTTACCATAGGGGCTTTATACACACATACATTTTTTTTGAATTTTTGAATTTTATTTTACTTTTTTATACAGCAGGTTCTTATTAGTTATCTATTCACACACACACACTTTTATTTTTCTGAACCATTTTGGAATTGAAGACATGATGTCCCTTTATCCTTAAATGCTTCCATGTGTATTTCCTAAAACCAAGAACTGTCTCATGATAACCATGATACTATTAGTAAAATCAGGAAATTAACATTGATATAATACTATTATCTAGTCTACAGACCCTATTCAGATTATTCCAGTTGTTCCAATAATAGTTTTAATAACAAATTTAAATCCCTGTGTTAAAAAAAAAAAGACTACATGTAGCCAGCCAATATGTTAAAACAGGATCAATAGAAGTTGCGAATCTGTGAATCCAAATACCAGGAGCTGTAATGCCTGGAGTTCCCCAGGCTGTGTATGTGACCATGGCTCCATCGATGCCATACAGGCAGGACAGTGCAGATCCAACAAGATGGATGCAAAAAGATGGATGAAATGATTTATCAGACACTACACTACTTCATGTTATAAAAATCATAAATTCCTTGGAATAAAGATCATTTATTACTGAGCACAAAATATCCACTGTGTAGGGGAAAGAAAAAAAAAGGCATAACAAGACCAAACGGGTTCAAAGAAAGAAATGGGTATTTTTAAAAAGAGTTGTTGCATCAGCTCATCTGTAGTTTGTGAAACAATGTTATAGCAAATCCTGATAAGTTATTTTGCCACACCCCATCAACAGGTCAGTAAGAATTTTCCAATAAATACAATTCAGATTTTTAAAATATTCTGCATGATATCAATTTTTTTTTTTTTTTTTTATTTATTCATTTTTAACTGTGTTGGGTCTTCGTTTCTGCACGAGGGCTTTCTCTAGTTGTGGCGAGCGGGGGCCACTCTTCATCACAGTGCGTGGGCCTCTCACTATCGCAGCCTCTCTTGTTGCGGAGCACAGGCTCCAGACGCACAGGCTCAGTAGTTGTGGCTCACGGGCCCAGTTGCTCCGCGGCATGTGGGATCTTCCCAGACCAGGGCTTGAACCCGTGTCCCCTGCATTGGCAGGCAGATTCTCAACCACTGCACCACCAGGGAGGCCCCTGCATGATATCAATTTTTAAAAATTAAGTATGCAGTACAAATGTTTTTGAGTGCAAAAATGGATAGGTGAAATGTCTTGTGTTTATTTCATTAACTATTTAGTGTTATAAAATGTGTGTTTATGTGTGTGTGTAACTTTAGAATAAACCCAGATGTTTCTGATGAACCCAAAATGATAGAATTGCAATAGACTTCACACAACAGACTTACACAATATATTTATATTAAATAAAAGATTTTCTAAGACTCATGCTTTTAAAGCTGATTTATATCACAACATATCCAATTTCATAAATTCTGTGCCTTACCTTTTGTGCTAAAACAAGGCAGGCTCCAAATATTCCAAATATATGGTTTCCCACTGTAGTTTAATAAAGGCTACAAACCTATCAGATTTCCTCACAATTAATCAGCAGCGTACTGAAGGATTTTTTTCCCATCAGAAACAAAGTCAAAAAGCTTATATATCTACACATAACTATACATCTCCTTTGTTCCTCACTTGAATGTAAGCTTCTCTGGAGTATGGTGGTTTGTACAAAGCAGCAGCTCAATAAACATTAGTTGAATAAATAGGGCTCTCTCTTTTGACCCCACCCTACCATAGGCACATAACTACTATTAGCAAGTACCAGTAGGCAACTAGCTTGGAGGTCGCCCACCCCCTGTCACTGGAGAAATGAGTCAAAGTGTAATCACCTGAGCAGAATCTATTTTATTGTAAAGAGTTATCACCTGATTCCCTTGACTACAAATAATTCAATGAATTCCTTAGGCTTTCGTGGGAGTTCATAAAGTTACATGAGGTGCCATGAAATTTACTGGCCACAGTGAACTTATTCTGGTGCCAAAGCTCCTTTCGTAAAAGAAGCTGTACATACAGAGCCAAATTCCCGTTCTTGTTTCCTGTTGGTTCTCTTCCATGCTAGCCACCTTCAACCCCATGAAAGCTGAAGGACCCTACCACAAAACCAGCCCCCTTCTGGCGGCTGTCCCCAGCCCCCCTTGCCTTGGAGCTGCTCCCATCCCTGTAGTGGAAAGTTGGCCTTTTGTTGCCTGCAGATATGCCCTTGGTCGGTTCTTAACCCTGTACCCTCCCAGGACAGCGAGAAGCTCAGGTGTTAGCAGTTGCTCTTGGAAGATCATTCCTTTAGTTCTGTTCAGAGTCCAGTTGGTTGAGTCGCTTTACAATGATGCTGTTGATTTTCTTAAGATCATCTATGTCCCTTCCCTCAGCTGCTAGTCTTCTTGACACATCTTCCATCTTGTTGCCAGTTTGAACTTTAAAATGAAAAACAGACAGTGTTACACTGGTTTCCAGTGTGTTCCATTGGGACTCATCAGAGCCCCGTTGGGGTGCTTGGCTTGAGAGCTGAGAGGCCCTCTTGGCAAATCCCCTGCTCCAGTATCCCACGCAGCCCAGAAGCCCAGAAGAGAAATTGACGAAGACTGAAGTTACCTATCAAGTGAATTATTTTTACGACCTCTTGGTGAAAGACTTGACTACCTTTGGCAGACTCCACACAGATTTTCGCTAAGAAGGACTTTGCTGTGAGCAACCAAAGGAAACCACCAGTGTCTGATTATCCCCACAGAAGTGACTGTTATGTTGTCTCCGTTTGAGACCCATTCTCAGAAAAGGGTTTTCACTCCACATGTGGGAGGTGGGATATCTTGGGTTCCAGACTACTTTGATATACACAGCTCTCCTGGCTCTAAATTACCAGCCCATAATGAATGTATAATAATTCCCCTCAGACCACCCTGAGAGCAGAGAGTCCATATTTCCAAAATAAATAGAACCCCTGGTTATTGAGTAGGTCAGGGAATGGAGTACTCTGAGGTCTGCTTATGAGTTAAAATTTCCAAGAAAAGCAGCACAAAATCAGTATTTAATACATGAGCTCCTTATCATTTCCATTGCAGGCAAGTTTTTTCCAAGATATCTTTGAGGAACTAATGATGGTGGTAACTTGCTACTGGGTTTAGCCAAAAACTAACGTGGGAAAGTGTTAGAGCCTCACCTTCCAGGCTTGGGACAAAATGTTGCCCAGAAGCTGCCTTTCCCTCGTATCTGAAAAATTATGTTGGATGAATTATGGTCCAAGACATGACAGAAAGGTTTTAATTGAGCTTTGATGCAGAGCCAGGCAGAGATACCACTTGCTTCTGGAGAAAAGTGTGAAACAAATAAATCCATAGCATGTGACATACTTCCCCTCTTGGGAACCTTCTACGTTAGTCAAACACAGAAGGAAGTAGCAGCCATATTGGACTAAGGCTGTTCCGCAATACAGTGGTTCCAAGTTAAATTCCAAAAGAGAAAAAGGTTTCTATATGCAAAACCATTAGAGAAAAATCATGCCTGACCTGCCTTTTGGAAATTCACAAGAAGTAAAATAAAATACCTTAAGTATTACTAACCCAGCAATTCTCAAACTCATTTGACCATAGAACCCTTTTTTAAATTAAGGCAATACTTAATCACATCCCACATATCTACATTGCTTGGCCACTGGAAACTGCTACAGAGGCAGGTAGGCACCCACAGTAACCTATCCTTGCTGTCCGTTATTCCTCTTTAGGACAGAGATTGTGACAAAAACACAAGGCCCAACAGTTTATTCAAGGTAATCAGTATAAAATAGCCTTATTTCTCTTGCATAAAAATGTCAGGGTTATAAAGAATATAAGTTCTTACACTTCAGTTAAAATGACACAAATTTGCACTGAACCCCACTGACAGCAAAAAGGTTTCCTTGTTAAAGATGCGCACAGGCCAAGTCCATTTATAGCTGCCTGTGCCAACTCTGGTCTTAGGTTGGGTTAAGGTTTATCTGAAAACCACAGGAAGCCTTTATTATTACTTCAACACAGGCAGTGGAGGGCCAGTGAGGTCTGCAGGCAGACAGCTCAGGGTATGAATCCCAGTTCTGCTTCTGACTAGCTGGATAAATGTGGAGAGTTAAACTCTCTGGGCCTTAGTCTTTCATCGGTAAAATAGAAATATTAGACACTACCTTGAAGGGTAGAGTAAGGACTTAAGATAATGAAATTAATGTGTCTAGCAAAGAGTAATTGTCCAATAAAAAGACTCTTCTTTATTCACATTTTCTTTTTTTTTTCTAAGATTTTTTTGATGTGGACCATTTTTTTTAAAGTCTTTATTGAATTTGTTACAATATTGCTTCTGTTTATGTTTTGGTTTTTTGGCGGCAAGACATGTGGGATCTTAGCTCCCCGACCAGGGATCAAACCCACACGCCCTGCATTGGAAGGCAAAGTCTTAACCACTGGACCGCCAGGGAAGTCCCTTCTTTCTGTTTCTTGATATGACGTTGCCCTCAATATAAAACACTAGAAGCAAACATAAAATAAATCTTATTCATACAACGGGGTGTAATATGGTGATAAAGTGAATGGTCTTTGACGTCAGGCAGGGGTGTCTCTGAGCCCTGATTAGGCACCATTGTCTGTTGGCCTTGGGCATATTAATTAATCTCTCTAAGCTTCAGTTTCAGCATTGATAAAACCAAAATAACAATAGGTCCTACACCATAGGGTTGTTATGAGGTGGTGAGCAAACAGACATAAATGCTTAGCACAGTGCCTGGGACAGAGTGGGCACCCAATACATAACATTTTTAATTATCATTGCCCTAAATCTTACTACTTATTTTCCCACAAAAAACAGCAGTCCCTTTGGATTGCTCCCAAGTCGGTAGGCATACCTAAAATTTCTCAATAGTTTAACTGAGTCATTTCCCAGGCAGGTGAGGCAGGATGATATTTGGAGCACCAACTTATGTGGTATAACATTTCAGAAGAGTAATCCGTGTGCTCTTTCCTGCAGGTTCAGGGCCAACCCTCCTCCAAAGAATAATCACATGCAAGGGCACCACTATTGTAAGGAGAGTTCACACTGTAGCTTCTAAGTGCAAAAGGGCATCAGCAGGGTGACAAAAAAGCAATTAAACATCACCGCTTCGCACCAGCTCTGAAACCTATACCAGGAAAAGACTTTTAAGCTGGAAGGGAGACGAAGTTTGGGGGAGGAAAAGGGGTTAGAAGCTGTAAGAGTCATGCCCTCTGCCCACTTCCCATCACCACCACTGCTACCTCCACTGATCCTGAATGAATCTGAAATAGAGGCATTTCAGAGCCATGGGATCCACTGCTCATTTAGGAGTTCTGAAGGCTACAAGGCCTGCAGGGCAGAAGAAATGACAGTGTGGTGGATCCAGGCAAAAGGGTATAAAGCGTGACTCCTTCTCTCAGGCTCCATCCACTCTAAGAGGGGTGGGAGGGAACTGAAGTAACCCCAGATGGTTGTCTGCAGGGGACAGCTCAGGGAGGATGCTGGTGGGCTTTCCTGAAAGGGCAACGTGCCTCAGGATGGACAGCACCCCTCCCCGACCTGAGGCAGAGATGAGAGTGGCACCGAGACCTCAGGGGATCTCTTGGCTGAGGGGCTGTGTGGGAAAGCCTGGGTCACCACTCAAGGGCGGACATGCAGGGCCCAGGCCAAGGGCAGGCAGGACGCCAGCCTGGGTGGTGTCAGACAGGAGCAGTCTCCTCCCAGCCCAGCACTGCCTCTGGGCCCTGGCACAAGCCCAGTTAGTGCTTCTAATGGATTTCAGGGAAGCCAGGGAACCTGGAAGAGGGGGTGAACCTGACTGTGACTGAAAATTATAGACCTGAGTTCATGGAGAACCCATGTGTTGGCTGAAGAAAACCCCAAGTTAGCTAGAATAAGCTGCCTACCATTGGCAGCTAGGGACTCCAGATGAGAAATTAAAGCATTATAGAAACATTGAATGTCCATGTTTGCGAACTCCTGGCACTGAGGGCTTATGTGTGCCCCAGCGACCCGGCCCAGAGCAGCAGGTACCCTAGGCATTCATGCCCCCTCAGCCTTCAGCGGCAGCACTGACTGCCAGGAAGCACTGCCTCGTTACCAGAGCAAAGCTAAACAACCAGCTATAAAGTAAGTGCACAGCAGTGATGAAAAGTGTGTCGATGGTACTCACCTATCAGAAATATCACAAAGGAAACCAGTGCCAGGCTGACAATCAGCACGATGATCAGCCCCACCAAAAACAGACTGTGGTTTCCATTTCCTGAGTTAGTGCCGACGTCCGGGATTTTCTCCTCTAGAGCTAATGTGAAAAAAACAACAACAAAGACAAAAACTCCTCAGCATTAAAAGAGAGAGAGAGAGAGAGATGTAAGGGATATGCCCATTTTCCCTCTGATCACTCTGGAAAGAGACTTATGTTTGAGGAATGTCTTTGGATCGGGTGCTCTTTGAGAATTTTTCACCTTCTTCTATATCAGTATCCAAAGAACAAGTCAGGTCAAGCTATCTCTTCAGCCCCTATTTGGAAAATTCTTTGAAGATCATGTTAACACTGATGTAGCCGGACTTGGATTTTTCTTTTGCTTGGGGGAGGGTGGTGGTGGGTGGTGGGCAGGGAATAAAGAAGTTAAGGGTTCAGAGTGATGGAGGCTCTATTACCCTTTTCCCAAAGTGAGCCAAGAATAAAACACAGCTGGCTGTGGGCCACTTACTCTGGGTGAAAGGCTGAACACTCTGAGATATCTCCCAGAAAACTTTATTTCCTATAAAAATAACCAGTTATGGGCTTCCCTGGTGGCGCAGCGGTTGAGGGTCCGCCTGCCGATGCAGGGGACACGGGTTCGTGCCCCGGTCCGGGGAGATCCCACATGCCTCAGAGCGGCTGGGCCTGTGAGCCTGCACGTCCGGAGCCTGTGCTCTGCAACGGGAGAGGCCACAACAGTGAGAGGCCCGCATACCGCAAAAAAAAATAAATAAATTTTTAAAAAATTTAAAAAATAACCAGTTATGCTTATATCCATTTAAACAACAACATCAAAATGACCCTGATGTGATTTGGTTTCTAAAAGCTGTTTCCAGGATGGACATGCTCTGGAAGCAAGGTTCTCTTAAATGTTTTACCGTTGAACTGAAAATGCAACCATGCTTATAAAACAGCTTGGTTCACCCAAACCATGAATTGTCTGCATTTGGTCACTGTTTTGTAAGGCCTATTTGCCTAATAACACCCAAATTAAATTGAAAAAGAAATACAGAAACTTGCGGTAATGGAGATCCTTGAATTGCCTTCTGTAATCCCTCCTACTTTGTATCAGTCCCACACCCTCTGCTACTTGATTATGGAGAGGTGGGGGCTTAGGTCCTGTGCTTTATAGGGACATCCTGTGTCACACCCTCCAGGGCTTTTCCTTCCTAATCATAGCCACGGCATAAGCTGACACCCAAACACCTGCATTTATTGAGACCGACTGCAGTAAAAACAGATGAAAACCTGAACAAATTAAAATGAAGAGAAAAACAAGAATTCAAAAAGGATTTAGGGGGCTTCCCTGGTGGCGCAGTGGTTAAGAATCCGCCTGCCAATGCAGAGGACACGGGTTCGAGCCCTGGTCCGGGAAGATCCCACATGCCACGGAGCAACTAAGCCCATGCACCACAACTACTGAACCTGCGCTCTAGAGCCCGTGAGCCACAACTACTGAGCCTGCATGCCACAACTACTGAAGCCCGCGCACCTAGAGCCCATGATCCCCAACAAGAGAAGCCACTGCAAGGAGAAGCCCATGAACTGCAATGAAGAGCCCCCGCTCGCCGCAACTAGAGAAAGCCCACGTGCAGCAACGAAGACCCAATGCAGCCAAAAAATAATAATAAATAAAAATAAATAAAATTTAAAAGGATTTAGAAGGGGAATAATGGACATAAAATTGGGACAGTAAGAGTTTCAAGTGCATGTGAAACAAACAGCAAGTGGGCATTTATCACCAGTGTTGGAATGTCAGCGTTTAAGCTAGAAAAGATGGGGCTCAGAATAACCTGATAGAACTCATTTATAATATTTAGGGGACAAGATACACATGTAGTATTTAGTATTCAGCAGCTTTTTATTTTGTGTTCCCCCTCCTCTTTCTAATGCTTTGAGGCAATCTGTAATCTAAAAAAATGAAGCTGACATTTTTGCCCAACAAAATCTTAATGATTTTTTTTAAAACTAGATAAACGTGTGGAACAATCCGCTACAAAGTAAGACCTCTCTAGGAAAGTGGGCACCCTCGGTGACCTGGCTGTGGTCACTAGAAGGCACAAAAGCGGCCAAGAGGGATGAGTAAGCCTCATCTCAGCAGCCTCCACCGCTTTCCAGGGAGAGAAACTCCACAGGGAACTTCTTAGAACTTTTAAAGACAAGAGTTCAAATCTTGCTTAACAGCCAAGAAAGCCCACAAGCCTGGCAAGTATTCAGAGAACAAAAGCAAAAATTGCCTAATACTAAACAGCATCTCTAACGCGGAGGCTTCCTAATGCCCACCCCGCCCCCAGCCCACGACCACAGGTCCAGCTCAGCATTCGCTATTTTTAGGTGGCCAAGAAGCCCGGACGGGCGGCCAAGCCTGGGAAGGCACACATACGGAACAGATGCTGCGATCCGGCAGGACAGAGGTTTAGTTTGTTTAAGTCATTTATGGAATCCACAACATAAAGCTTTCTATCTTCAGGAATGCCGCCAGAGCCGGTGTCCTGGGAAGAAGGATTCATTGTCCCTGGAAGAAAACACTGCTGTTAAACACGAGAGGCGGGGCTGGGGAGCCGGCCTTCAAATGGATCACAGCCCACAGGAAGTTGGGCTGGCATGTGAAGACCCACCCACACATACTACTGCCAAATGAAGGGCTAGAAAAGTTTAGCTGTTCCTTTTAGGGACAATATTGAAACTCTTCTTTTTGCTTTGCTTGCCTGGAAGCTCAGAGTCAAGTGTGTGTCCCAATTTTAATGCTTTAATACCCTGCTTATCTGCACTTGCTCTTTCTTCCTGCTCAGATTTCTCAATTCTGTCTATATTTACCCTGGGCCTCTTTTAATTTTTTGTAATTGATTTTTTTTTTTTTTTTTTTTTTTTCAGTATGTGGGTCTCTCACTGTTGTGGCCTCTCCCGTTGCAGAGCACAGGCTCCAGACGCGCAGGCTCAGCGGCCATGGCTCACAGGCCCAGCCTCTCCACGGCATGTGGGATCTTCCCGGACCGGGGCACGAACCCGCATCCCCTGCATCGGCAGGTGGACTCTCAACCACTGCACCACCAGGGAAGCCTTGTAATTGATTTTTGAATGTTTCTCTTTATTACACTGTTCGTATTCTGGCGAGACTTCTCAAATCCCTTGTGCAAGAAGACAATGTATAAACACATAAAAAGATAAAATTAAGCTAGGCAGCCTGTGGCCATAAAAATTCTGAGAAGAAGAAGAAAATGTTACTGTGAACCATTCTAATTGATGAGGCTTTAATACAAAACTATACTTTTTATATTCTCCCTCAATATGGTATAGGAGTCCCCACCTTAAAGGTATCCTTTAGTCATTACAGACTGGCTCTGAGACCTCAAGACAAAAATCTTAGCAAACTGAGTACGGAGATGAATACTGCAGCTGTTGGAGGCTAAACTTCAGGACCTCTCAGGTCTCTTCCTTCTGTGTTTCCTTAGAGTGCGGTCACTTACGTAATAAGTAATTCTAAAATTGTGGTTTACATTGAAGATAATATTCTCTAATGATAGCACAAGTTCAAGCTACACTGAAAAATCTGAATGGATTAAAAAGTTCTATTTTAAGATGTCTCTCTAGCACAGAGAACCTGTGACCTTTTAATTATGTGAAAAGAAGGTTCTAGGAAGACAAATTCTGATTGTTATCAAAGCTTTCTTCTTCACAGTTATCTCTTTTCATAAAATGAGTCTAATAATGGATGTGGGATTTTTTTGATCAGGAAAGGATTTTAGACATGCTCTCATCTAGTCCCCATCCTTTCCACAAATGAGAAAATTGACGCTCAGAAGGTAAATGCCCAAGATCATACATTAGCTAGTTGCTGGGCTGGAAGGAGGCCTCACACTTCAGAGTTCACTGCCCCTTCCCTTGTGTTACCTTTCTTCTCCACACCCTTCCCGAATCCTTTGTCAAGACTCAGCTCAAACCTCACCTCCATTAAGAATCAACCCATCTTTTCCTTGTGCCCTTGCTGGATACTGTACATTCTTCTATCAGAACATCTGTTCTATTTTATCGCATTTATTTGCCTACATCTTTGATTTCCCCAATTGACTGAACACTCCATAGGGTAATCTCCAATCCTATTCTTCAAATGCCCAGTGCCAAGTTTAGAAGCCAGTGGTTTATGTTAAGTTGGAACACCTAAAATATTTTATTTAGGATTTAAATCTCACTATTTCCAAAAGAATTTGAGGCAGTTAATAATAAGTACACTAACATAAAACTGAGGTTAAGAATCCTCGTGTCATATCTATCTGGACTTTAGTAAAAGCAACGCAGAAAACTTCACGTCTGCCT
Source organism: Phocoena phocoena (assembly GCF_963924675.1). Lineage (NCBI taxonomy): Eukaryota > Metazoa > Chordata > Mammalia > Artiodactyla > Phocoenidae > Phocoena > Phocoena phocoena. The sequence goes on along the minus strand of NC_089227.1, from coordinate 69,405,418 downwards.
ATATGTGGCAACACACTATTGACTTCCTCTTAACATTTTAAAATTTTCCTTTAATGCCCAGCTACAGAATGAAGGCAAATATGATTAGAGTTAGGAGAAACCGAATTCAGGAAAAAAAAGATGAACACCTATAGAAGATCTGAAAAAAAAATAGTATCAGCCATTTACTAAACAGATTAAACTGAACACTAAAATATTAAGACCGAACAATTTCCCAGTAATAACTAAAAACCTACTAGTACTTGTAAAAACAAAGTTCCCCCAGAACCCTAGCTAAGAAACACAGTGAGCTCGAAAAGCCATGAACTAGTTAGATTTTTTTTCAAAGTAAAAATCTAAAAGGGTGTTTCAGTTATGCTGAAATTTTAATTAACAAGAACACCTAACTCCCTGAATATTTTAGGTAAGATACTACCGAAGCACTTTAGATATAGATATTACTGAATTCCAAATATACTTCATGGATCATTCCTAAGGGAATGACTTTAAGTGACAAAAAAAAAAAGTAACAGCATATAGAACAGAGGGGCCTTAGAGATCAATCAAATCTCATCCTTTTACAGATAAAACCAAAAGTGTTGACTGATGCATGGTCACAGATTCCTATTGTTTTAAAAATGTTTTATATTTTATCCTCTCTTTATATATTATCCCAAACACTAATATCTGATGAGGCATAAAGGTTGTGTCCCATCATAGGATCATCGTTCCAGACACAGCATCTATTTTAGGCTTGGTGGCTGACACATGGTTCATTTTTGGATCTCTGACTTGACATCCTTGAGCCTTAGCTTCCCCTCTAGGGATGTAATTACTATTGCTTAAGTCTCATACTGAGGCTTGAATCAGTGTTTACAAAGTAGAGGACTAGCTAGAAAATCATAGCTACAAAAACTGACTTAAGAGCTGCACGACTAATAAAATCTCCAAACTACTGGCCTTGCTGCTGACTCAAAAGGTGATTCAACGCGACATCAAACCCAGAAGCACTAACATAACAACTTAGAGTGAACTCTGAAGTGCTCTGAATGGAAATCTCTTCATTTGAGTAAAGTCACAATGTAAATAGATGCTATTTCAATGCATTTTTAATTAAATGCAACATGCAAATGAAAAATAAAGAGCCACGAGAAAAAACTGAGTTGAGTGTGGTTCACGGACGCCAAGAGCCTGCAAATGACCCTGTGAGTAAATGGATACAGGATCACATGGCCCTCAAGCCAGGACCCATAGCTGTTTGACACCCAGTTGTTGCTATCTTTGCATCTCCACATGAGAGCATCTGGGAACAACCAGCAGTGCTGGAGCAGCCAGAGTGTTACTAAATTCTGCATTGCACTAACTTGACCCTCCTTCTTGACTGCGGTGTGCAAATTTGCTCATTAAGATTGACCAACCAAAGTAGCATCCTTTTCATGGAACCCTTTCTAATACCTTGAGCTGAAACATGTAAGTAATTTTATTTTCCTCCAGTTTAGATCAATGCTAACAACTGATTCTTTTTCTCATTTAAGAATTCTTTGACTACCTACTAATAAATACTGACCAATATCATCGTCTATGAAAATTTGCTTTGCTCTTTACTTTTTACCATAGGTGCTTGGTATCAAACCAGAGAAATAACTCAAACCAGCACTGCTTGCCACAAAATAAAAATTGTTATAATAGGATTTAATTCAAAGCTAATAGGAAGCTTTATTGAGCAAGTCATGGTAATTTGTTCTATAATTCCAGTTCAGAGTCAGTGCCTCTTCACATCCAGGAAGTAATTTTAAAAATCAAGTCTAAATCATCTGTATCAAAAGTTAAAAAAGCAGAGTAGGGCTTCCCTGCTGGTGCAGTGGTTAAGAATCCGCCTGCCAATGCAGGGGACACGGGTTCGAGCCCTGGTCCTGGAAGATCCTACATGCCACGGAGCAACTAAGCCTGTGGGCCACAACTACTGAGCTTGCGCTCTAGAGCCTGCAAGCCACAACTACTGAGCCTGCGTGCCCCAACTACTGAAGCCCGTGTGCCTAGAGCCCGTGCTCCACAACAAGAGAAGCCACCGCAATAAGGAGCCTGTACACTGCAACGAACAGTAGCCCCCACTCACCACAACCAGAGAAAAGCCCGCGCACAGCAATGAAGACCCAATGCAGCCAAAGATAAAGTAAATTAAAAAAAAAAAAAAGCACATGCAACAAAAAACATCCCAGCCTCAAGAATCATAATTCAGTCTCAGTAGAGTAATAGCATGCAAATTACTTACAAAAATGTGAGCTTTGACTGCTAGGTTACCAGGAAAAAACAAATTATTCAGAAGCAACTATAATGACTTTCTAGAAATTCTGTAGCTCTTTCTTTGCCTCCCTTCAGCACACGGTGCTCTTATAAGGCCCATAAACCCCAGCATGAAACTGCTGGTCTATATTTAGTGTTAACTTAGCCAAGCAGTGTAAGATTCCAAATAGTGACTTTTTTTCACAGTGCCTAAGGTTTTTAGTAAATATAGTACTGGGACTATGCTTTAAAAAGAAAAAAACCACCATGCCTTGATTTAAATGGTAACTGATGAGGTTCTGATTGGACTGAGATTTACGTCCTTATTTGGCAGATGTGTAAACTGACACAGTTCCTGCACTTCTGCCAGGAGGTGCTCTCATATATAAATATCGGGTAGCAGGCTGGAGCTGCCACTCTGACAACTAACTTGCACAGGACTCCAGTCAACAGGAAAAGAATAAGGCTGACCGTCTAACCAGGATGAGGGCAGATCAGAGGACGCCTAGGGCTTGCAGTAGCTACAGAAGCGGACTGTGCGTGGGAGATTGCATGGCTACAGACCCAGTGCCCCCACTGCTGGCAGTGGAGGCACTTTATCTCATCAACTTTCTTTCCTTTTCAAAGGCTTTATTCTGTGAGTTTTTAATGCATCCTCCTTTCTCAGGAATGTCAGCCTCTGACGTGGTTCCCTCTCACACATGCCAAGGACCATCTGCCCTCTGGGGTACATAAAAGCAGCACAGTGAGGAGTAGACTATACCACAAGCCTACCCCCCTGACTATCTGAGCAGGATACTGAGGGTTAAGTGGTAAACAGATATATAACCCTTTATAATCCTACCCTCCATTGCCATTGCTAGACAGACATTAATTCATCCTTGAGACATATTGCATGTCAATTAGAAAATGTTTGCTCCACAGAATTCCTTTTACGTCTGTATTCAGTATGGACCTCACTCTCCTTTTGGAGGAAAAGAGTGTCATCTTTCAAAGCTTCATCTATACCTGAGGACCAGTTCATGAAGAAAGACAATGTAACTAGTAACTTTTTCTTAGAAGCATATATTAAAATCTATACCAAATTTCTTGGAAAATGAGAATGTTAGCTATTATTTTAATTATCATATTCAGCTTTAATCTCCCAACTACCTCATCTGTTTTAAACCATCTATTCTTTGAAAAAACAATAGGATGGCCTCATTTTGAACATTGACTGTTTTTCTCTCTCCTGTAAACCTAACCCTTGAAGTATCAGTCACCTCCACTCCGCCTCAAAGGTGAGGAAAATGGAGACTAAGCAACTCCTCCTGCCAAAGTCTGAATTCGACCCTATTTTACACCAGTGAGGGGGATGAGATTTTTTTATGGCTTATGAGCCGTTAGACTTCTGGAGAACCAGTGAAGAACAAAACAAGACAACCTACCTCATTTTATCTACTCTGTATCTGAAAGGCCACATCCAGAAGTTTTGAGTCACAAAAAGAAAATAGGTATTCTCACATGAACTGTTCAACCTGGGGATATTTTCAAGTATTTCTTGCTTTTTCTTTCAAATATTATATCTCATTCCCAGGAAATTAAAACATGTTACCAAAGACTTGAGTCAAAGATACCAGTTGGTTCAAAATTAATGACTGAACCTCGAAGAACTTACTAGGCAGGGACCATTTTAAATTCCTTTAAGCCAGCAAGATTAACCAAGAATCAAGGAATGAATTGGTCTCTCATATACCATTTTACTGCCCTGAAGAAAACTCAAGCATTCTTTCACATTGAATCTCCAGTTATCCTGTCTAGCAACTACCCATCAATTTGACAAAAAAAGGCACCCGTCTATAAATTTAATATACAAATTAACACTTGCTTCTATCTTCTTCCTCCTAAAATCCCAGTAAAAAGGCAGAATAAAAATTATAAAACCACACGTATAAAAATAGGAGGAAACAACACTGAGCAGGATTTCAACAAATGTATCAAACATGGGAAGGAGAGAGTGGTTGGTACCTGCCTTAGCAGACCTCCGGAGGACCATCACTGCTGAGTGAGGTGACAGACCCTGCAGAATTCAGGCAGGCTCAGGAACTGGAGGCAAAAGTGAAGTATGGAGCTAAATACAGGCAGGTAATTTCACGTTAGCTGAAAATATAATGCAATAAGAAGACTGGAAAGCCATGTTACAGAAATCTTCCAAGAAAAAGAAATAAGGCCAGACGCTCAACCCAGCAGCTCTAGCATCTCATGGGAGTTCCAGATCAAAGAAAATGTGTATGTGTGTGTGAAGGGGGAGGGGAGGTCAAGAACTTAGTATTTTCCAGACTGCCAGAGTCCACCAAAGCACAGTACCACCCGCTTTTAGAACAGTACAGATTCAAAGAACAAAAGAAAAACAAATCAGAAATTAAAATCCCACCAGATATCACAGCAACACTTTAATTAGAATAGAGCAATGCCTTCAAAATCCTGAATTTAGTTTTCTACCTAGAATTTTATATACCAAGCCAAAGTATCTGTCAGACATTTAATGTCTCATTTCCAGAAGTTACTGAAGGAAGTGTTCCACTTTAACAGGAAAGTAACCTAATAACGAACACAGGGGGTCCAGGAGATGCGTAATCCAACTCGCGAGAGGAAAACAAATCCCAGGATGATGAAGTCTCAGGAAACAGCTGTATACTAAGATGAGAGAGAAGTTAGTCTAGACTGAAACCAAGTACTCTGTTTGGCTTTGACCATGTGGAAGGTAGATTAAAGAATTTTACAAATTTACTTGGGACTATTTTGGAAAAGTTAGAGATATGTGTGTAAAACCAAGACAAGATGTCCTATGAGAATGGAAATGTAAGCATAGTAAACCATCCAGTTCAGAAATGAATAGAAATATGGTCACTATAATGCAAACGATGCTAATTTAACCAAAAAAAAAAAAAAAAAACAAAAAACCAAAACAAAATGGGAGAAGGGAAAAGTAAAAAGGCAGAAATCTTCACCTATCAAATAAAGAAATAGCTGTGTAAGCATACTACTTAGAAATCTGAAACCAAGGTGCTAGGAAAAAAAAACTATAAAGGCTGAAATGAAATGCCTCCTGAGAAATGGGAAAGGATGGCACAGGGAGCTAACTTCCTTATAAGCCTTGAAATACTATTATACTATGTATATATATATATATCACTTTAATAAAAATAAAAATTCATTAATATTTTAAAATATACATATATGAAATTGAAATTTTAGAAAAAAAATATTATTTGCAATCTCTTCTCCATGGTTCTAACCTACTTGGAATATAAAGAGGTGACAACACACAATGCCAGGTTCGAGATTCCAAGTCTGTTTTCCATTGCACTGTTTCTGAGGGATGGAACTCATACTCCCAGAAGCAATAGTGGTTGCACAGGCCGGCCAATGATTTTCAATGAAGAGGGCACATCAGACCTTCCAGAAGAGGTTGAAGATGTGGCAGAGAGATGCTAGTTTAGAAAAAATACCTCTATTTTGGTCCTTATCTACATGCTTCCCCACCCCTCATCACTATCTTCTGCATTAATATAAAGAAATAAATCTATAAATTCTAAACTGCAGGTATTACTTGTGCAATGTAATTTTAATATAAAGTTTAATAATAACAAAACCCTAATACGTTGTCAAAATGCTTACAACTTCCCATAAAGTAAAAAAATCACCTCACGGGCAACCAAGCAGCAATAGTCTTAATAGTTGGAATGCCAATGATATATTGCTATATTTTTTCATTTATTTTCATGTTTCCAAATATACAAAGCAAGTTCTGTTTCACTCTCTCCCTACCCCATTTCATCACTTTGAACTCTGAACTTCAAACCCATAAATGTTTCTTCTATTAAAAAAGAAGCACTTTTAGTGTGAAAAGATCTTTATTTCAAAATAAAGAGCACAAGGTCTTACACAGCAGATAAAATTAGTGTTACTGCCCTCAGAGGTCAAGGCTAGCAAATGTTCTGGCATATACAAATTCATTATGAATAACAGATGGACTGAATGGCCTGTAAGTGCAGCTGTAAGGTCTCATGGTATAATTCCCTTTGTTGATCCCAGTAACAAAATTATTAGGTTCCATTTAAAATTGAAAATAGCAGCTATTCCAGAAGATCTAGCTCCCAAAATTGTACCCAGAACTCATCTGTCTAAGATCTTAAGTTAAATACCTTGTATATCTATATCATTATAATCAATATTTCTGACAACCACAATGTAAGAAATTTAACCTCAGCTAATAGCTTTTCTCATCATGAAATCAAGTGAAATATTATATTTTTGCTCTCTTCATAAATAGAAAATGACCACACACTACAAACACTTTATTCATGTTTACTGATTATATATACAGAGAATATTCAATAACCAGAACTCACCAGTTGCAATACTACACATTAAATTATAATATAACCCCTACTACAAAAGCTATCTGTTGACCCAAGATAAAAAACTGTCTCTAGAGTTTAAATACATTAGAAATTATTTTTTTTTTTAAAAAGGGAAATTAGAAAGTGGTCTTCAAATGCTAAAAGCCTAGAAGAATTCTCCAACATCTGCTCTCTTATCTCGACATTTGCTTCGAGCTTTTGTTCGAGCTTTGAAGGCGGCAGAATTATATAAATGCTGAAATGAAGAAAAGGAAAATACAGGTGAGCCACTAAGGCTTCAGATATTCTTATAAAGTTAAAAAAAAAAGATAAATAAAAAAATCACAAAGGAAAGAAATGAACTAATTTGACTCTAGAAATATTTTAAATGTATAAGACAGACACAAAGAATGAGGGGGAAAATTAACACATTATAGTTCATGGCTATTCTATATGGAAAAAAACACCCAAACATGTAAAATACCAAGAAAATTCCAGCCAAAAAAATTTTTTTAAGTATAAAAACATCTATTCTGATCAAGGAAAAGACAAATCATGAATTAATGTGAACAAAATACTCAACTTTGCTGTTAATTAAAATAATAAGGGAAAAAATAAATAAATAAATAAATAAATAAATAAAATAATAAGGGAAACTATCATAAGGTTTCATTCAAACTAACAAATTTTTTAAATTATAAAACCCAATGCTGTCAAATATGTGTGTAACAGCTACATGCTTTCATTCACCACTGAAAATAATTAAAAATGATAGAATTATTTTGGAAGGTAATTTGGCAATGCATATCAAAAAATCATAATCAAGCCCTGTAGCCCCATGCAAGGATTTCTTCCAAGAAATAATTCAAAAGAGAAATTATGTAAAAATATTAGTATTTATTCAAAACAGTTTTAAAATACCCAACAATTATATGGCTATCAAAATGATTAAATGTAAAGATTCTTTACAATATACAATTAAACAATTCAGACCCACTAGGATGGCTATAATTTAAAACAAAAATAAAACCAAGAAAGTGTTGGTAGGGATGTCAAAATGTGAACTATACTGCTAGTGGGAATGCAAAATGCACTACAGTCACTGTAGAAAACAGTTTGGTGGTTCCTTAAAAAGTTAAACACAGAATTACCACGTGACCAAGCAACTCCACTCCTAGGCATACAACTAAAAGAATCAAAAACAGGTGCTCTAACAAAAACTTGTACATATATGTTCATAGCAGCACGATTTAAAAGGGCCAAAAACTGGAAACAAGCCAAATGTCCACCAACTAACGGATAAACATGTGGCATATCCACACAATGAAGGATTATTTGGCCACAAAAAGGACTAAAGTAATGACACGCTACAACATGGATGAACCTTGGCAACATTATGCTAAATGAAAAAACCAGTCACAAAAGGTCACATTATATGATTCTATGTATATGAAATATCCAGAATAGGTAAATCCATAGATAGAATGCACATTAGTGACTGTCAGCAGCTGGGGGGAGAAGAGGGGAAGGGAATGGAGAATGAATACTTAATGGACATAAGGTTCCTTTTGAGGTGGTGAAAATGTTTGGAAACTAGATAGTGGTGACAGTTGTGCAACACTGTAAGTGTACTAAATGCCACTGAACCGCACAGTGTAGAATAGTTTTTTATGTTATGTGAATTTTACCTTAGTAAAAAAAATAAAAATATAAGGATTTTTGAAATGTTAAATAAAAATATTAACCACTATTTAATGTTACAAACTCTCTGAGCACATTTGTTTCCTCATGTGTAAAATGAATCTGGTACTAAGTTTAGGCTCAGTTATCTGATACGAAAGAAGCACTGTGTAAATATTTATCCTTAACTAGATAAACTTCATAAGCAAAAGGAAGCAAAAGATAAAAATAGCTTCTATGTTAACAGGATTATGGATAAAAATTTTTCATCATAACCCTCCATACTCTAAATGCAGTGAAGTTTCTATACTTTTAGTCCAGCTACTCTGTGTCCGAAACATCATGAGAACTAAAATCTCACAGACATAGCTAAATACCTATCACCTGGCAGAATCAAAGCTTTGGCTCCACTTTTCTTCTGTGCATTTAGTTCTATTGAAAACAAAAACCAAACCTACCCTTTCAAAACGAGAAATCTTCATTGTTTTAAGTGTTGCAGCATCAAGCATCACGGGGGGTCCAAGTTCAAAAACATTGCGAAGGAATTCATTTGACTTAAATAAAAGAGAAAGGCAATAAGTCTCAGTATTAAATATCAGCTCTTTTTTTTTAACTACATAAAGTGAAATCTGGTTAACAGAAGTTATGTAGAGCTTATAAATATGAATGTTTATGTAGAGCTTATAAATATGAATGTAAGTCATTTATTTTCTTTCTGTTTCTCGTAAGACCAAATGGTTTTCCAATGCCTTGAATTCAAGAAAGCTATGTCAAACTATCTGCTTCCCTACAAAGATAACAAGTGTTCCAACAGCTATACAGATGCTCCACTAGGCTTACACAATACAAAAACAAAAAGACGAGTTTCATATTTATTAAATTTAACTTTCAAAAATAAACTTGCTATTTTGCACATCATATGCTGAAAACATTCTGTATATTCAAACTAACTTCAAAAGCCAGTTAAGTAAGGTAGATTTAAAATTCCTCCCTAATTTAAAAGCAAACATACAGAAAGGATGTCACCCACTCACCTGCAAGTGGTACTGCATCCCTGATCCAAGAACCTCCTTAAAGATGTCATATGTATGTTTTTTGACCCAGCAATCAATATACATGCGTTCAGGACCAAATTTAACAGTTTCTGTTGGAAAATCCCGTTCCTGGCCAATAGAAGAACAACAATTGTAAGAGGAACCAAAATGATCTAAAGAGATCCTACATAAACACAATTTCTAAATAGACATGTATATGTTGAAATGAATAATGTGGTTTAAACCAATACCTCCATCCCTGAAATATGAATAGACTAGAAAGTGGAAGTACTATCCCACATATAAGGGTGTAGAATTTGCCTAGTTGTGGTAGACTTAAAGACACAACTAAGTTTGGATAAATATTAATGGCAAAACCACCTTGTTGTGAATGTTTTTAAATTTCAAAAGCACTCAACAAACTTGGTGAAAAGTCAGATATTTGTACTGGTCTAGGATTGGCAGGGGCGGAGGGAGGGGAGGTTACAGGACAAATCAGAAAGACAAGATATCCTCACAAGCCAGTGGTGAAATTGGGGGAAGCAGAAATCTAGGAAAGGTAGGGAAGATAAATGGGGTTTACAGACCAACCACCAAGGAGTATCTATTACAGCATTAAGTGGCCTACCTCTACTGCCCTAAGGATGTCTCTGAACACCGACCGCTGCTTTCTCTTGTCCACTTTGGCCCGGTGCTTATTTCCATCTGTAGCCAAAGCCCTAAGCATCTGAGTCAAAGACTCCATGTCTTCGTAAAAAAAGTCCTGGTCAAAAAAAAAAATTTGGTTTTGTTTGTAGTTTGTTGTTTCTTTCCCCCCACCCTCTTCTAGAATTAACAAAAAACAGTCCACCTTGGAAATATCCAACAGGGTTACACAGAGCAACGCAAATCTTTGAGCTATTTAGAGATCTTCGCACAGATACACACATAAACACTCATTGTCATGCAAAAATTTAATCCAGAAATGTTGCCTACAAGATGATACACTACCACCAAACAATGAACATTCCTCTTCCAAGTATAACCAGATGCATTCAACCAATGCTTACTGTGTTCCTACTGTATTCAAGACATTACTGGGATTTCCAAGTTCAGTGATAGCCAGATACACATAAACCAATACAGCTTCTATCCCCTGGCTCCCTAGTCCCCAAAGCACATATTCCCAGAATTCCAAATATTCTTAAAGGGCAAGCTATCAGTAATGCTTTTTAAAGCACCTAATTTCTAATTTATTGGCCATATTTCAAATAAGCAACCGAGTATTTACATCAGGTGCACAACTCAAGTGATTAAATTATTTAAGAAAGGAAGATATTTTAATCCCTTTTGGAGGGAAGCCACAAAATGTATTACTATTTGCTATGACCTTAAGTTGACTATGGGCTTCCTTTTTACAGTTTAAGTGGCTATACTTTGAAAGTCTCTTTATTTTGGGTGTTTTTACTCCCTGATTAAATTTTACAACCACATTAAACTAAAAGATTATTCCAAGTTCTTTAGCTGACCAAAACTAGAGCAGACACGCATGGAAGCCAGAATGTGACCCATCTCCAGTTCTAGTTATTAATGCCTATTTAACATTTTTTGCATTGGTGGTAACAATCACTTAACTTATTCTATTAAAACAAGGAGCTCAGACTTCCCTGGTGGCGCAGTGGGTAAGAATCCGCCTGCCAATGCAGGGGACACAGGTTCGATCCCTGGTCCGGGAAGATCCCTCATGCCATGGAGCAACTAAGCCCATGCACCACAACTACTGAGCCTGTGCTCTAGAGCCCGAGAGCCATAACTACTGAGCGTGCACACCACAACTACTGAAGCCCGCACACCCTAGAGCCCGTGCACTCTAGGGCCCGCATGCCACAACTACTGAGCCCGTGCACCTACAGCTCATGCTCCTCAACAAGAGAAGCCACCGCAATGAGAAGCCCATGCACCACAACGAAGAGGAGCCCCCGTTCGCCGAAACTAGAGAAAGCCCACGTGCAGCAACAAAGACCCAACGCAGCCAAAGATAAAAAAATAAAATAAGCAGCTCTTATTCTAGGCATTCTTCACACTGTATACATAATTGTTCAATCTCAAAAAATATAAATATAATTTCTTTTCACATCTAAAATGAAAAACATTATTACACTCATGGAAAATAAGCTTGAAATTAACACATTCTTTTTTTTTTAATTAATTAATTAATTTTTGGCTGCGTTGGGTCTTCGTTGTTGTGCGCAGGCTTTCTCTAGTTGTGGCGAGCAGGAGCTACTCTTTGTTGCAGTGCCCGGGCTTCTTGTTGCGGTGGCTTCTCTTGTTGTGGAGCACAGGCTCTAGGTGCGCAGGCTCAGTAGTTGTGGCTCACGGGCTTAGTTGCTCCGCGGCACGTAGGATCTTCCCGGACCATGGCTCGAACCCACGTCCCCTGAATTGGCAGGCAGATTCTTAACCACTATGACCAGGGAAGCCCCAGATATTCTTAATTTAAAGTATTTTCTCATTGTCAGTATTTTAGAGATTGTATATCCTTAACTGTTCTAACAAATGTTTTCTTCAAATGTTCTGATTCAACTTCCTATGTCTGAGTTAGCTGGAAATAACACCTGTCAAGAAGATTTTCATCTAGAAAAGCAGGTACCAAAGCTGATAAGATGTTATTAAAACAGTCCAATGATACTTTGATCTGTATATTTAAATTCCAATAAATTTGATTCCATCATAAAAAAACAGGAATCATTTTACTGCTAGAAACGAATACATTCCAAGGACTAGAAGTTCTCTACTCATTTCATTGACTACTTGTTCTTTTGTATTATTCTCAAAAATAAAATTTATGGAAGATTTAAAAAAATATATATGGGAGAATACACCAAAAATTAACAAGACTCTATGCATTACCTTAATTTGTTCTAAGAACTGGGAACTACTGCTAGTGGTCTCAACAATCTTACCTCCCAGCATACATCTGGCCATGTCTAAAGACATTTTTGGTTATCATCATCTGCCAGGAGGTGCTACTGGCCTCTAATGAGTAGAAGCTAGGGAAGCTGCTAAACATCCTGAAATGTACAAGACAGCGCCCCCTCCAACAACAAAAATTATCCAGCCCAACATATCAACAGTGCTGAAGTTGAGAAACTCCATGGTAAATAATCTTAGCAATCAATAAAACTCAATCTAGTTTACAGAGTCTGAACCATTGAGCTGAATATAGTACTTATGAAAATAAATATTAAGTACTGTAGGGAAATGTCTCCATAAAGTGCCTGTGCTTTAAAAAGAAAGAAAACATAAAATATAACAAAAATAGTCCATAAACAGCATCCAAAAGCCAATTTACTGAAGTTTGGGATAAATGCATAGTAAAACTTCACACTCAGGAACAAATGAAAAATGGGCTCCTAGAGGGACAAATACCTAACTCTTATCAATAATGAAAAGAAAATTGCATGGTCATTGCCACACAACGGGGTCAAAAGTCCTAGATGAGAACCTCAAGCCTACTACTCACTACACCAAGTTTTAAAAATTACAAATCTGTTTCATCACCTGTAAAATGAAAATATCCACCCTCCCACCACATGATAGTTTTAAGGATTAAATAAGACAGGAAATATAAATTTGCCCAATAAATTATGAAGCATGAACTATTACATCAGTATTCTAGATTTAGAGGAGTTTACATAGAATTGGACTTTTAAAAAATCAGTGTAGTAATTTCAGCTATATGAGGAAGTTTATTGTCATACAAAACAGGTTTTGCAGTCAGAACATCTATGTTTGAATCACAAACATCCATTACTTAGACATATATAACCTTGGGCATAATTACATTAGCAATCTGTGTCTCAGGTCCTCTGATATAAAAAGGGGATAGTTAATACCACCCACATCTCACAGGTTTATTTAAGGCCTAAGTAAAATATATTTATATATTCTAAAAATATATAAAACACAGTACATAGACATCCATTATGCTACAGCTCTTTTATGATATAGCCTGTTTCAGTATAACAATATAAATGCTTCAAACAGGTCGGCTAAAGATAATTATTTCATACTAAAATGACTATAAGTTAAATGGTTTCAAAGGCTGAGTGGCATTAGAATGAAATGAAACCACAGAAAACTTTTAGAAGAGTTTAAATACACAGGATGAGATGCTTAAGGTCACAAAAATCACCCCCCAAACTACTATTTCTATACAGAAGTTACTGGAGCACTGACTGTAAACAAAATGAAATAAGCTGGATCTTGCACAGCTGTCCTATGTATTAAAAAATAATCCTAACAGGGAAGCCTAACATTAAAACAGAATTTGATCTCTCCCCACTTCACTGCAAAGTGATGACTACTATTTCTAGAATGGTTTTATCTGACTCTACGCAACTACAAAGACTTTTATTCTTTTCATTCCCTGCTAATTGAGGCAGAATGTCTCCATCAGGGTATGGAGACATTTTTACATGAGTCAGTTATCCTATAAACAAAGGTAAGAAATGAGAAGCACGTGGGGTTGTCCTTTCTGGAAATATAAAATCTAAGTGATTTAAGGCCTGGGGAGTGTGTTGTGAGTCTTCAAATTTTCTTTTCTTTGTTTCTGCTCTGTCTCTGTGTCCTGAAGCACTTCCCCTGTCAGCTTAGGTGGGGGATAGAGCAGGGAAAATTAGGGAAGGTTTGACTATACTATATTTTGATATATCTCCCTGTATCAGCATATCACATGGACCTCAGACCTATAATTCCACTCACTAAATAGTCCTTGTCTTAGTTTAAGTTACCCTAGAGAGCTCCTAAAAGGCCACTACTAGAGTACTAGTAAGAGGGAGGTAATACATGATTCAGTTAATAGTGCAGGAACTGCTACCACTTACACTGTACTTGGCATGTGTTCCCAAGAACCATATTAGGTAGTGACTATTATTATCTCCATTGTAAAGATATGGATACTGAGGCATAGAGAAGTTGCCCAACATCATCAGGTAATAAGGGTGGAAGACAAAATTTGAACCCAGGCACAGCAGCTCCTAAGTACGCTCTTTACCTGCTTGGTTACATGGCAGACACACAAAGTAAACTAAGGGAGCTCTCAAAAACGAAAGAGTACTAATTCTTCATATCAACTTTGAACAAATAGCTATTATTAATATTTCACCAACTCATTCTTTAAAACCCAACCTAAAAGCCAGCTCTTCAGAGAGAATTTTACTAAGTCTCCCAGGCTGATTTCATCACATAGCTAGATTTCCAGGTTAATAATAACACAAAATAATTAATGTTAGCAAAAGGTTCTGAATAATTTGATGCCACACTTGTGCTACAAAAACCTAATTTAAATCAACCTATGGTTTAACTAATTTTTTTGAACACCTTGTAACCACACTAACCCACCAGCAGACACTCCCCTCCTTTCAAAAAACTTAACAAAAATAGCAAAGAGTGCTCATTTCGGCAGCACATACACTAAAATTGGAACGATACAGAGAAGATTAGCATGGCCCCTGCACAAGGATGACATGCAAATTCAAGAAGCATTCCATATTTTAAATCATAAAGATCAGATCAGAAATAAATGAAAAAAAATGAAGGAAATGATAGCAAAGATCAATAAAACTAAAAGCTGGTTCTTTGAGAAAATAAACAAAATTGATAAACCATTAGCCAGACTCAACAAGAAAAGAAGGGAGAAGACTCAAATCAATAGAATTAGAAATGAAAAAGGAGAGTGACACTGCAGAAATACAAAGGATCATGAGAGATTACTACAAGCAACTACATGCCAATAAAATGGACAATCTGGAAGAAATGGACAAATTCTTAGAAAATTACAACCTTCCAAGACTGAACCAGGAAGAAATAGAAAATATAAACAGACCAATCACAAGCACTGAAGTTGAGACTGTGATGAAAAATCTTCCAACAAATGAAAGCTCAGAACCCAATGGCTTCAAAGGCGAAATCTACAAAACATTTAGAGAAGAGCTAACACCTATGCTTCTCAAAATCTTCCAAAATAAAGCAGAGGGAGGAACACACCCAAACTCATTCTGTGAGGCCACCATCACCTTGATACCAAAACCAGACAAGGATGTCACAAAGAAAGAAAACTACAGGCCAGTATCACTGATGAACATAGATGCAAAAATCCTCAACAAAATACTAGCAAACAGAATCCAACAGCACATTAAAAGGATCATACACTATGATCAAGTGGGGTTTATCCCAGGAGTGCAAGGATTCTTCAATATACGCAAATCAATCAATGTGATACACCGTATTCACAACTTGAAGAAGAAAAACCATATGATCATCTCAATAGATGCAGAGAAAGCTTTTGACAAAATTCAACACCCATTTATGATAAAAATCCTCCATAAAATAGGCACAGAGGGAACTTTCCTCAACATAATAAAGGCCATATATGACAAACCCACAGCCAGTATCATTCTCAATGGTGAAAAACCAAAACCATTTCCACTAAGATCAGGAAAAAGACAAGGTTGCCCACTCTCACCACTCTTATTCAACATAGTTTTGGAAGTTTTAGCCACAGCAATCAGAGAAGAAAAAGAAATAAAGGAAATAAAATCCAAATCAGAAAAGAAGAAATAAAGCTGTCACTGTTTGCAGATGACATGACACTATACACAGAGAATCCTAAAGATGCTACCAGAAAACTACTAGAGCTAATCAATGAATTTGGTAAAGTAGCAGGATACAAAATTAATGCACAGAAATCTCTTGCATTCCTATACACTAATGATGAAAAATCTGAAAGTAAAATTAAGAAAACACTCCCATTTACCATTGCAACAAAAAGAATAAAATATCTAGGAATAAACCTACCTAAGGAGACAAAAGACCTGTATGCAGAAAATTATAAGACACTGTTCAAAGAAATTAAAGGTGATACAAATAGATGGAGAGATACACCATGTTCTTGGATGGGAAGAATCAACATTGTGAAAATGACTATACTTCCCAAAGCAATCTACAGATTCAGTGCAATCCCTATCAAACTACCACTGGCATTTTTCACAGAACTAGAACAAAAAATTTCACAATTTCTATGGAAACACAAAGACCTTGAGAAAGAAAAACGGAGCTGGAGGAATCAGGCTCCCTGACTTCAGACTATACTACTAGGCTACAGTAAACAAGACAGTATGGTACTGGCACAAAACAGAAATATAGATCAATGGAACAGGATAGAAAGCCGAGAGATAAACCCACGCACATATGGTCACCTTATCTTTGATAAACAAGCCAAGACTATACAAAGGAGAAAAGACAGCCTCTTCAATAAGTGGTGCTGGGAAAACTGGACAGCTACATGTACAAGAATGAAATTAGAACACTCCCTAACACCATACACAGAAATAAACTCAAAATGGATTAAAGACCTACATGTAAGTCCAGATACCATCAAACTCTTAGAGGAAAACATAGGCAGAGCACTCTATGACATAAATCACAGCAAGATCCTTTTTGACCTACCTCCCAGAGAAATGGAAATAAAAACAAAAATAAACAAATGGGACCTAATGAAACTTCAAAGCTTTTGCACAGCCAAGGAAACCATAAACAAGATGAAAAGACAATCTTCAGGATGGGAGAAAATATTTGCAAATGAAGCAACTGACAAAGGATTAATCTCCAAAACATACAAGCAACTCATGCAGCTCAATATCAAGAAAACAAACAACCCAATCCAAAAATGGGCAGAAGACCTAAATAGACATTTCTCCAAAGAAGATATACAGATTGCCAACAAACACATGAAAGAATGCTCAACACCATTAATCATTAGAGAAATTCAAATCAAAGCTACAATGAGATATCGTCTCACACCGGTCTGAATGCCCATCATCAAAAAATCTACAAACAATAAATGCTGGAGAGGCTGTGAAGAAAAGGGAACCCTCTTGCACTGTTGGTGGGAATGTAAATTGATACAGCTGCTATGGAGAACAGTATGGAGGTTCCTTAAAAAACTAAAAAGAGAACTACCATACGACCCTGCAATCCCACTACTGGGCATATACCCTGAGAAAACCATAATTCAAAGGGTCATGTACCAAAATGTTCATTGCAGCTCTATTTACAATAGCCAGGACATGGAAGCAACCTAAGTGTCCATCAACAGATGAATGGATAAAGAAGATGTGGCACATATACTCAATGGAATATTACTCAGCCATAAAAAGGAACGAAACGGAGTTATTTGTAGTGAGGTGGATGGACCTAGAGACTGTCATAGAGTGAAGTAAGTCAGAAAGAGAAAAACAAATACCATACGCTAACACATATATATGGAATCTAAAAAAAAAGAAGAAAAAAAAAAAGAAAAAGGTCCGAAGAACCTAGGGGCAAGACAGGAGTAAGGATGCAGACCTACTAGAGAATGGACTTGAGGGTACAGGGAGGGGGAAGGGTAAGCTGGGACAAAGTGACAGAGTGGCATGGACACATATACACTACCAAACATAAAACAGATAGCTAGTGGGAAGCAGCCGCATAGCACAGGGAGATCAGCTCGGTGCTTTGTGACCACCTAGAGGGGTGGAATAGGGAGGGTGGGAGGGAGGGAGACACAAGAGGGAAGAGATATGGGGACATACGTATATGTATAACTGATTCACTTTTTTATAAAGCAGAAACTGATACAACATTGTAAAGCAATTATACTCTAATAAAGATGTTAGGAAAAAAATCACAATGAGGAATCACCTCAAACCTATTAGGATAGCTATCATCAAAAAGACAAGAGATAAAAAATACTGGTGAGGATGTGGAGAAAAGGGAACACTTGTGCACTGTTAGTGGGAATGTAAATTGGTGCAGGTACTTTGGAAAATAGTATGGATGTTCCTCAAAAAATTCAAAATAAAATTCCTAGTGCAAAAAAAAAAAAAAAAAAAAAAAAAGCAAACAAAACACTAGGTTGTTTTATAACCCAGTTCATTTTTGTCTTTGACAAGGACTTCAGTCAAATTAAATACATCTGGATGAGTTCTCCTGGCTATCACATATTATTTCTTAAGTCAGATAACGTAAGATATGCAGGTAATAATATATTTACATTTATGCAAATTTGAACAAATCAACACATATACTTTAAACTGCATCATTAGTTCACTTTTAAGATGCATTTCAAAGGAAAAAGAAAAGAATTTACCATTTCTAGTCAGTAGAGGAATACAAGATTAAAAATGGGGACATCTGGCTTCTGTGCCTTGAGGTTAAGGAGCCATTAAGTAGCTCAATAAAATTAAATGGATTGCTAAACTTCAGTCTTCTAATTTCTCACATAAGGAGACTCATTAGCTACTGACAGCATTAATAACTTACTTTTACCTCATACCTGCTCTCTTTCAAAGTAAGGAGGGATGTGGGGGGCAATGAAACACAGGCCCAGAATGGAATGTGAATAAGCAAGGCAACCCAGAACACGTATTAATCTTATTTAGAATTATCCACTGTTAAATAACTTCTTTAATTGCAGACAAAGTTTCATTCCAGAAATAGTCTTTCTCCTTAAATTAAGAAGCAGCTAGTAAGTAACCCAAGATTCACAATAGAGGTCACAAACCAGGATGACCAAATGTTCCATACAGCCTAAGACAAAGGGTTTCCTAGAACACAGGACTTTTCAGTGCTAAACTTGGAATACCATCAGGATGGTGGATCACCTATTGGTCACCTATCACAAACTCAAATACCTTCAAAAGCCAAACTGTGGTTTAAAAAAACAACAACTATGAGTCGACAGTGGTAGAGAACTGCAAAGCACATGTCCCAGACTAATGGGCTATGTTTATTTCCATCTTTGGCTTAAAAGTTAAACATAACAGTACTAAACTCATCTGACTTAATCCCAAACCTATGTTGACTTAATATTTCATCCATTTGTCCAACATTTATTATAAAGCGTCCATGCATGAATTACCTTAATGTGTCTGATGTCTGAGAAATCCAAGCAGATCCAAAAGATTATACGGGACAACTCTCTCCATGAGTAATAAGAGTGTACCTAAACTTCAGTTCTGTAGGCAGCAACAACTAAATATAATGAACTACACTTAAATATTGCTCTACCAACCCCCATTGGTTTATGCTCTTAAAAGTATGACATCACCACTGCCAAGAAGCAGAACGACCAATCACTAGGTTCTCAGTGGGCCATGCTCTAAAGTTATCATTCACTTCTTAATTGTGAGGATTATGATGGAATAATGGTCCTTGTGATGCAAGCTTTCTGTTTTACCTATCAGATACTTACACTCTCTATTCCTCTGGCCAATTCAAACAGAAGTGCCAGAGATTCACCAGCAGCTATTCTCATGTTTACATCATCAGAAGAGAGGAGGCTTGGAAGTTTATGGAAATGCCTAGAAAATAGTCAGTCATTATTATGTGAACACAACCGATTATGTCAATAAATGTTGATTTTATAAAGTAAGAAACTAAAAATACATACACCTCAAGCTTTTTCTTCACTTCATTGATTGGGCATATGGTCAGTAATAATGTCCACACGAGAAGCGAGCTGATATGAAGCGCTGTAGTAGGGGTGCTGCAGACAACATTAGTGTCTTTCTCTTTGAGATAGGACTTGGTGAAGATATTTTCCAAACACTGCAGAGTTGAATACAGCTCCTAATGCATAAGAACAGGAAATAAGATACCATCTTAAATGAGAAATGTGCAAACAACTGGATTCAAAAGGTTGTCTACTTACAGTAATGTCATCTGTGGCAATAAAACAGCAAACAGCAAAGCAAGTTGCACACTAAAAAAAGCAAAACGAAAACAGACATTAATGTTTGCTATTTTCTTATTAATTCTACATCTTCCTGCTTTTATAATTCAGTGTGAAAAATTTCTCAACCACATGACTACATTAGGTCCCAAGTACAGTATTAAAAAGAAAGAAAGAATATAAGGTCAAAAGTTAAGGGAAGTGGGTTTTGGCTAAAAGCCACTAACGTCTGCTACTAAGCTCACAGTTATGACTTTAGGAAAGTTACTCCATTTCTCTCAGATTTTCCTTCATTAATCTAGCAGATCATTTCAAACTTCAACTCCAACTGAAAGACAGAGATGAAGTGTGGACATTTGAGATAAAGAAACCTACTCTATTAAAAACCTTTAAAACACAAATCTCAAAAAATTTAAATAGTTGTCCTCAAACTTCCGACTTAAAGAAGGATCTCATTAACTCAGATTTTACTTATTTTGGAATACGTTGAAAAGAGGTTGGGAATCCTATAATTGTTTATTTTGGGGGGGAGATGCTAAACGAGTGAGTACACAGTCCAAGATTACCAAGGTAATCTTTTTTTTTTTTCTTTTTACGAGGGCCTCTCACTGTTGTGGCCTCTCTCGCTGCGGAGCAGCTCCGGACGTGCAGGCTCAGCGGCCATGGCTCACGGGTCCAGCGGCTCCGCAGCATGTGGGATCTTCCCGGACCGGGGCACGAACCCGTGTCCCCTGCATCGGCAAGCAGACTCTCAACAGCTGCGCCACCAGGGAAGCTCCCCAAGGTAATCTTACTTAATAAAACAGATTCAGAATATCTATATATGATCTACCTGCAACATAAATAGGAGCCATGAATTCTCAGAACACTGCTCTAACAAATTAATCATATAAAAACAGAATCTGAGGGCTTCCCTGGTGGCGCAGTGGTTGAGAGTCCGCCTGCCGATGCAGGGGACATGGGTTTGTGCCCCGGTCCGGGAGGGTCCCACATGCCGCAGAGCGGCTGGGCCCGTGAGCCATGGCCGCTGAGCCTGTGCATCCAGAGCCTGTGCTCCGCAGCAGGAGGGGCCACAACAGTGAGAGGCCCGCGTACCGCAAAAAAAAAAAAAAAAAAAAAAAAAAACAATTTGAAATTCATACGGCTTTCTTATTCTTCATTTCCCTTTTCCCCATATGTTATTACTAAAATTCCCTCATGTTGTTCCAAGTACCATTAAAGCTTAAAGCTTAAGTCTTTAAAGTCATCATTCATATGCCCAGGTTTCAGCTAGTTCTGTTCCAGTAATATGAGGACACTTGTAATATTAATCTGCTTGGTGTCACTATTTTATTTTCATTAGTTTATCCTGGTAAAAATTGGACATTGTTAAAATTCAAAAGTAGCCTATGCATTATTCTTAGTAAAGAAAAATTTCAATCTATCATCCCTTCTCCTAAGTAAGCAGCAGAAGCAAGGCCACATCTCTCCTTTTGATTACTAAGAGAAATGGCAGATTAAAAATTAGGACTGCCTACGTTTAATAAAGATTCCTTCTGCTAATATGCAGAAGAATGCTAGTTTATTTTTTTATTTTAATTCACAGAAAGAGTGAGAAGGATGAATAAAGGGCCTTTAGATGACCACAACAAACTCACACGTAACCAAAATTAAGTGATCACCTCAAATATCTAATCAATAGTGTTTTCTGTCAAACATTTCAAATACCCCTATACTCCTGCACAATTTAAAAGCTGCATGAAACTACACAAAAAGGAAGAACAGAAAGGCAAATAGCAAAAGCGTGATTAAATATTTTAGGATTACTAACTATTGGGGGGCAGAGATTCCTATAATGTCACCAAACTCCTATTCCTTTGCCTCTGGGAGAAAGAGCTAGACTATTCCCAGCAGCCATACAGTTGGTAAACCAAGGAACTCTTGGCAGAAGCGATGTGTCTCTGTCCTCTAGTTTTCCCCATCTAGCTACCATAGTTGCCATCTGAAAGGACCTAGAGGTAGGGCAGAGATGCAGGATGGATGCCTAGGGACCCTGCTGACTTGACTGGGCAGTGATATGAACAAGAAGTAAACTTTTATTAAGCCACTAAGACTTCAGGGTTTATCTGATACAAAGATTAATGTCATTTACCGTAAGTAATACTAAAGAGGAAGCTAATTTGAATAATCAGTATGAAAAAGCTTTAAACTTAAAATGGTTCTCGTTAGGAAAACAGCTTAAGATTCAAATCCACTAAAATTAAATTTTTAAGATCTATTAAGACTCTTAAGATTCTTAAGATCCATAACATTCAAATCTTAAAATTCATTAAGATTCAAATCCACTTTCTAAACCCACTACAACCACCTCATGTTTCTGTGAATAAAGCAAAACATGTTCATGTGATCATTTAAATCACTTACTAGCACACCAAAAACCAACAACCAAAAACAAAACCCACAGTCTTAAGTGTTGCAAGTGGTATATATCAATTAGAGAATGAAAGCTTTTCCAAACCCCCAAACCAGATGAATATTTCACAAGTCAGAGTTTCAGAGTTTCCTACATCTACCAAATCCACCTATGTAACTACAGCATTCAGCTCTCTCATAAGGACTTTTAGGCCACAACAGCCAGACTTTTTTCAAGAAAACCACTCCATTACATTTCTTAGAATAAAAAGTAACCACACAATAAACATTGTCTAGACCATTTCGTTAAGCTCCAATAAAAACTGGATCATCCTAAATAACTCAACACGGCACTGTATTTCATATCAGCAAATGATGTTCAATTTCAAAGATGTAGAAATCTTCTCTATATGGGATGCTCTATTGAGTCTCAGAAAATTTAAGAGGGCAATTGTCGTATTGAGCCTGCTCTCTGAAATTAAAGACAAATGGGGGTGGTGGTGGGATGAATTGGGAGATTGGGATTGACATATACACACAAATATGGATAAAATAGAGAACTTATGAGAACCTGCTGTATAAGTAAATAAAATAAATAAAATTCAAAAAACAAAGGGACAAATGAGAATAAAATGTTAATAAAAAACCTGCTACATTTTTTAAACATGCTATTTTCCTAGATCATTCATCACAAGGTCTGGCTGTCATGCCTAGATAGATCTATAAATTTAAATCCTATACTTACAGTTTGCCTAGCCTGGATACTAGCTGTTCCATCACAAATTATTTTCTTCAGGATTGGTCCAAGAGTCTTTAAAACCTCTTCACTTTCAATTCCAGGGCCCAACTGAATACAGAGAACAGATGCTAATGCTGCAGCCGCACGCTGCTCATCACCTTTACCTATAAAAGAAGCCACGATGCAACTATGACAAATCATTTCCAATAGACTTACTAAGGCAGCAATCTCCCAAATTTGTTCAATTTCAAAATAGCATCTACCAATTATGAAACTTGTAATATGCTCAAGGCTTTGACATGAACGATAAATCTAGACCTCACTCAATTCCTAGATCTACCACGTATTAGCCAAATGATCTTCAACCAATTACTCTTATTCTCAAAACATTTCCTCATCTGTGAAATGGAGATTAACACCAATTTTAAGGGATTACTGTAACAGTTCAGCCAGATAATGCATTTCAAGCTGATCTGACCTTCCAAATCCTTCATGTACTTATAGAATAGTGCTCAAGTAGCCCTTGAATTAATCTGACAAGCATTTCAGATGTACACAGCCCATGAGGTAAACTAAACTGTCAGGGCTTCCTCCACCAGTGTTTTTTTTATTTTTTTTTTAATAAATAAGGGATTCAAAATAAGGGATTCTTGGGAATTTCCTAGTGGTCCAGTGGTTAGGACTCCGAGCTCTCATTGCCGAGGGCTCAGGTTCCATCACTGGTCGGGGAACAAAAAATCCCACAAGCTGCATGGTACGGCCAAAAAATAAAAATATTAAAAAACTAAGGGATTCTTTAAAACTATAGAATCCCTATAAAGGTAAATGTAAGTTAACTCTTGAGAACTGTATACACCAAAGGATTTGGGCAAATTCTGAACTTATTATCTGATAAATTAAATATTTATGCAGGTTGTAAGAAATTTTTAAAGGTCACCTAGTCCAATTACCTTGTGGATACAGTTTCAATGTTAACACTTTTAACAAAGCCATTGTAATATCTCAAAAAAGTTGGCTCTGTTATCAACTATACCAGTAACAAGGTATATAACTTTAGACTAGTCTCCTGTTTCCTAGGCCTTTCTTTTTCCTATACAATGAGAGGTGGATTAGATCAAAGGTTTCCAAACACCCATTCTTGACAAAGCTTCCACCTGAAGCAAAATGAGAATAAGAACATAAAGCTAAGCACATTCAATTTAAAGGAACATGTGTGCTTCCTACACTTTTGGTGCTAGAAGTATTTTTTTGATAAAGTGATAATGATAGTTGAAGCTAATTATTTTCATAATGCTCTTACTTGGCAAAATAATTAAGCTGGCAGCCCCAAATCTTTTTAAATCTGGCAGCTCCTAAAATTGAAAGTTTGATAATACTAGACTTAATCTTTAAGGTCTCTCTTCATTCTTAAAAGTTCTATGATCGTAAAAGTTCTACAATCATAATATGAATTCCAGAATCTCCATTACAAAGTTCTAGAATTCAAATATTCCAAGGGATATCCTGAAATGATGTCTTTGACAGGTATGATTGATGTTTTAAATAAGAAAATGAGGTAGATAATTATGATACTTTTTTAATTTTAGAAAAATGAAGTAGGATGGCTTATAAATAATACTTTTTGTTGACATCTGACACATGGTTTCAAGCCTTTCTTATATACAAAAGAATGGCAAACACCTCTTCTGATACAACTAAAGTTGACAATCCACCCCAATCCCTCCTAGTTTCAAACTGTTTATTACGTAAACAAAACAAAGATAACAAGCTTGATTTTGAGTTCTAACAAGCCTGGCATATTCCCTGCCAATTACAAAGTTATAAGAGTGAGCCAGACTTCTAAGTGCTATTAACAAATATTACTGCACAGAAGGTAGCAAATTCCTGTTCAGTTCTGTGACTGTGACTCAAAAATATGGACATTACCTTTTTTCAGGCAGCGTTCAATGCTATCAGTTAAAGTCATTCTTCTTTCCAGAATAAATTCATAAAGCATCTTTGAAGCCAGTACATTTTTAATACCTTCAAGAGCTGCCTGCCTTGTCTTCGCACTATTTAAAACAAAATGTAAGAGAAAGAATATCCAATTGGAGTATACCATTGGTCAATGAGACTTTTAAAAACTTAGCTTACTTCCCTCTCAAGTTTTTCTATTTATAGATTATTTAAAATCTAATTTTCATCAAGCTCTCACAGTTCTTCAATAATTTAATTCTCATCTACAACTCACCTTATTATACAAAAGATTTTAAGCTACTCTATATCATAATGTTTTCTGTTTATTAGTTCAATAACCACAATGTTAAAATGACCACATAGAATTTTATAGTTTCACTGTATAAGACATGTTCTCCTACCTTACATATTCAAGTAAACTCGGACTTTTTTTAACACTACAGAAGTCTAGAGTTCTTGTTTGAATCTTCTGGGCTTTTTAATTCCATTTGTTTTAAGTTGGTTCTAGAGTTACTGTTAAGTAAGAAAACAATTTAGCTTTGATACTTTTCGAAGTTTAGTTATACTTTCTAGTTGAACAGTGAGAGGCCCGTGTACCGCAAATTCAACAAATCCACTTCAATTATCAAATACAGTTATGTCCCCTATGCTGAACAACGACTAATCTTAGGCTATTAATCTAAATTCTAGTGGCATGTTCCTATCTACTGATACATTAAAAGTCCAAAGGAATAAGAAACACTAAAATATACAAAGTAAACAAATCGAGCTTTAGAAAAACATAATGTTAAATGAAAGAACTGCACATATTTTAAATAAAAAGTGGCTAACAGAAATCACCCAGAAGAAAAGAGTTTCCAGTAATTCCTACCTCTTATCCAGGGTCAGGTCAATGAATCCCTTCAACTTATACTCTAAGTCTTCTTGAGTTCCTTCCTCATCGAGGACTTCTGGTCCTAAGGAATAATAAAAACCAACCACTGTAATTTAAATAGAAAAAAGCAGACAGGGAGCGGTAATAGTACACTTAGCTACAAGAATTCCTCCACCTAAATCATCCTTTTATCTAACGTTGCAAATCTTAACTGAAAACTCATACCATCTTCAGCAAAACTGGAAGGATCACTGTAACCACTGCAATGGCTCATTGTTTCAATCGATGCATCCTCATCACTAAAAGGTTGAACATTTCGATGCTGGCCACCTAATAGGTAAAAGAGGGTGAAGGTAAATGATTTTGTTGTCATATATGCAAATACTTAACTTGGGATTTTAAAATTTACTTACAAAAAATCCAGTAATAAAAACCCAAACTTATTTATGAGATGATTTTTTACAAAAGAATACACTTAAATTCCTAACATAAGTCAGTTCACCTAATGTGTATTTCAGAGCACCAACTGTTTACAATATACATCAACTTCAGAAATATATCAGGGGCTTCCCTGGTGGCGCAGTTGTTGAGAGTCCGCCTGCCGATGCAGGGGATGCAGGTTCGTGCCCCGGTCCGGGAAGATCCCACATGCCATGGAGCGGCTGGGCCCGTGAGCCACGGACGCTGAGCCTGCGCGTCCGGAGCCTGTGCTCCGCAGCGGGAGAGGCCACAACAGTGAGAGGCCCGTGTACCGCAAAAAAAAAAAAAAAAAAAAAAAAAAAGAATAAGCAATGAAACCAAGATCCCAAAACTTCTTAATCACAGTGCTTAGGACAGGAATAAACAAATAAACAAAGACCTATGCCATCATACTCTATTTCTGGATCTATCTTCATGTGTTTTCATGATTCGAAGTCGTGGCAACAGTTGAGTCATCTACTTAACTTTTACTAACATTTATTCACAAATCAATTTACGTTTTTTATTTTTCATATTCAGCCTATTTTTAAATTATCATGAAGAGTTTCCTATCCAGGTCTTACACAGCTCCCTTCTCTAAGTTTCAATGATTTCCCAAGGCTCAAGGGAAAAAGAGATTAAAAAAAAAAAAAAAAAAACGAGGAAAAAAATCCTGTATGAATGTCTGATATCTAGGTCATACTCACCCCACCTTGTGATCCCAAGTACCATTAATGAGGTGGCACTTACACACATAAAGTCCTTATTTCTTAGAGGGCTTATGTATTAACAAAGTTTTGTTCTTTCCGAAAAATGCTCTCTTCAAATTAAGTGTCACGAAAAATAAGCACACTTGAACAAAAGGTCAATTTTATTAGTTTCCTAGACCTGTCCACTAACTTAAAAAGCAGAGAATTTAAATGGGAAACCCAAAGTGATAGAGAAGTTGGTTATCTTTCGGCATTACACGGGAAGATCTCATTTGAATCCCTTTTCTTCTAGATGTCACTTAAAAATACCAGTAAGATAAGACTTTTAAGTACATGTTTGTGACAATTTTCCAACTCTTCTACTCAACTATTATTTATTCATTTATTGATTTAAGTAATATTCATAAAGAACCAAATGAAACTTTTCAAAAAGTAAAGCTCACCCCCCAGGCCCAATTGGAGGCAAGCACAGTTAATAAGTTCTAGTGTAAACTTCCAAAGATAGTCAAAGCATGTATAGTTTTATAAACTAATCAAATAATTCTTTACCTGATGATGAAAGTTCGCAAATGAACCTCAAGGTAAAATCTGAAAGGCAATCCCCCACTGCCTCCTGATATTATTCTCTAAGTACCAGGAAGGAAGGAGGCTGGACAGGAAGCTCCAGAAGGGAATAAAGGTTTGTTTGTGATTCAAGGAAGCCATTAGTAACATCATTACCATTTTCAAAATGACTTTAGCTTGCTGCATCTCCATAATTTGTTCCATCAACAAAAGGTAAACTTAAAGAAGAATAAAATTAATACGGACCTTCTAGACAGAATTTAAATGTTTACTTCAGATGAGGAAAGCTGAAGCAGAAAGGTAGAGAGGTATGTATCCTCAATTCACACAGAGCAACTAGATGCCACAACAAACTATGTATTTTATATCTTGATCAAGAATGAATTTCATGAACACCGAGAGCATTCAATCAAAATAAAGAGCGATATAAAGAAAAGGGAAAAAACTACATTTATAATAATTCATTCTTGTTAATTATTAAACATGATCACAAAGTTTTCGTGCTGCTATAAATCCTATAGGAAAGCTTTTAAAATACAAGCTTCCAATCATCTTTAACAAGAAAACTGGCCTATTTACTTGCTAAAGAACAAAGGCATATTCTGAGGGTCAAAGTGGCAACTGTGTTGACAAGTATATGTGGCTGGTAGTAGTTCCGATGTGATAACATCTGAGGATATTCCAACATTTAATTTCAAAGTTTCAACAAAGCAATTATTAAACGTGCTGATTTTACCCAGTTTAACACTAGCTTTCAGTATGCTGTGTCTCGTAGGGCTTTCTGCTTTAAGTCCTTTTTTCTTAGCCGTATAGTTAGGAGTAGAGAATCATTAATTCAGTAAAGCACCTACCCATCCAGGAAAAGCTTTAACTTTGCAAAGAGGAGACAAAAAACCCTAAACTTTTGGCCAATTGCAATCTGAGCTCCTCACCATTCCCGCCTATCCCGGGCTCCCATCAGAGAACCTACAGAATACGGCACAAAGGAGAACGTGGTTTCTGCCCCGAGGAGTAGGAGGTCGTCTCGACTGGTCACAGGAGAGCTGGGGGCTCGGGATTTGTTCGGGTGCCAGATAGGGACAGGAGCAGAGCCTACTCTGGGACAGTGGCCCCCAGCCTCCGACGCCTCCGCCAGGCCAGGTGGACACGCGGGATGCGAAAGGCGGCAGCAGAACGGGATACCACATGGGCACCTCTGCGTCACCCCGGCCCCACCACGTAAGGCCCAGGCCGCGTGACGCAAGAGCCAGTCCAAACCCGCCGGACGTTTGGCATTCCCGAGAACTCCATGTTGGAGCCGGGTGGTCAAAGGTGACCAGTGACAGCATGGACGGAACTCCGAGCCCGGCCCCATCCTCCGTCAAGGAGAGCTCTAGAGAGCCAGCACCTGCCTCTGAGAATAGTTCCTCTCCTGCCAGCTCCCGGTCACCCCCGATGCCAACCCCTTCCCAGACCCAAGGACCCATTCGCCCCTCCCAGACTCCACGGCCCGGGCCCGAGTTGGACTCGCGTGCCAGATCCAAATCGCGCGAGGTACGGCCACCGGGGCACGCTGGGAAGTGTAGTTCGCCGGCCACAGCAGGTGCCCCGCCGACGCAAACGTCTAGAGGAAAAGAACTACACCTCCCACGGTACCCAAGGCTAAGAGACTTGCCAGCCTGGCCGGCAACTGGGACGCCGGCGGTGGGGATACTCTCGTACCTGCTGTCGCCGCCGTCGCTGCAGCTGCCCCTGAGCCGCCGCCACCACTGCCACCGCGATGGGGAGTGTTCCGCTTCTTATTCTTCGGCATCGTGGGACGCCCGGTGCCGCCTAAACTCGGAGCTTAGCGAAGATCAGCCGATGGAGCTGCACTTTTTACTCGTGCGTCTGTGCGGCGGGCGGCTGAGAGGCGAGTTTTCGAC
This sequence comes from Phocoena phocoena, assembly GCF_963924675.1. NCBI lineage: Eukaryota > Metazoa > Chordata > Mammalia > Artiodactyla > Phocoenidae > Phocoena > Phocoena phocoena. Next base: position 69,375,707 of record NC_089227.1, on the reverse strand, counting down.
TAACAGAGGCGAGAAGCGGCGCGGGTAAGAGTGGGCGGTGGCGGCAGCAGAAATCCCCGTGAAGAGCTGTAATCGGAAACGATACATGTTTCTCTCTAGCGCTGGAGCTAAGGCGGGGCGGGCGAGGCCACGACGCCTTAAGTAGCAAGACCGCCGCCTGTCGTCACCATACGTGGGCGGGACTCGAACTCTCACTAGCCAATCCCTATAGACCTCCCCACCAGAGGCGGACTTAGAGCGGCCAAAGGATGCTGACTACCGATCCCATGCCACAAGTCTTCCAGCGGCGGCCCGGAGCCGGTCTTAGTTGCCGTCTTGAATTCTGGGAAATGTAGTCAGCCCTGGTGAGCCGGCTCCCAGCTCCTCCCAACGGGCTTTGCTACGCGCTTGCTTTGTTTCTCGAGACCCTTCCCCTGCCGCCCCGTGGCCCCGCCTTGGAATTGACGGAGGTGGTAGCCAGTGAGGAGCATCCCGAATGACGACAGCCCGCTTCCAACTGGGATTGCTTCCAACTGGGAGCTAAGCAATCCGCATTGCTGGTCTGTCTCCAGAAGCTCGTGTTCTTCTCCTTAACCTTTACCCTACTTGCCTGTGGGCTCTGCCCATGCTCAGCCATACCCCTCCTTAGGTATGTTTCCATGGTTTTAGTTGTTGAATTAGTTTAGCGATCATCAATATTTATCATTGAATTGTGGTTCAAAACATAGGAGCACCTCAATACATAAGGCAAATGCTAACAGCCATAAAAGGGGAAATCGACAGTAACACAATAATAGTAGGGGACTTTAACACCCCACTTTCACCAATGGACAGATCATCCAAAATGAAAATAAATAAGGAAACACAAGCTTTAAATGACACATTAAACAAGATGGACTTAATTGATATTTATAGGACATTCCATCCAAAAACAACAGAATACACATTTTTCTCAAGTGCTCATGGAACATTCTCCAGGATAGATCATATCTTGTGTCACAAATCAAGCCTTGGTAGATTTAAGAAATTTGAAATCATATCAAGTATCTTTTCCTACCACAATGCTATGAGACTAGATATCAATTACAGGAAAAAAAACTGTAAAAAATACAAACACATGGAGGCTAAACAATACACTACTAAATAACCAAGAGATGACTGAAGAAATCAAAGAGGAAATCAAAAAATACCTGGAAACCAATGACAATGAAAACACAACAACCCAAAACCTATGTGATGCAGCAAAAGCTATTCTAAGAGGGAAGTTTATAGCAATACAATCCTACCTCAAGAAACAAGAAAAATCTCAAATTAATTGTGGTTCAAGGCTATGTGCCACCCCCCCTTGAAAAAGATGTGCTTTAATCTACTTAGTCATGTAGTTCCTGTATTTCTCCTGCTCTAGACTAGAAAGATCTGGCGATTCAGATTTCTATACAAGAATGTGTCCTTTGTCAATTCTTCCTGCCAGTTAGGAGGTCAATCTGAGATAAAGATTGGGTTTTGGGAATTTAACAGCTGGTAAAACAAACATGGGCTATGAATACCAATACTCTCGGTGTTTTTTATTTTCCAAGGTGCGCCTAAGATCTCTGTCTTCCTTGTTACATTTGTCATGTATTTAGGACCTGTTTTTAAGTTCATGTATTATGCTTATGACAGACAAACTCACTGACTCACCTCAATGTAGGTGACTCATCTCCCACTCCACCTCCCTCCTGAGTCCTCTTATTTTCTTTTCAATGGCAAGTAGCACATTTCCACCTGAATGTTCCATATGCACCTCAGTCCAGCATCTCTAATACTGTTTCCCTTTTCCTGTCTTCCCTTTGTGTGTTCACAGTACTACTGTCCTCCCATATGTCCAAATTCAAGAACTCAAAGTCATACCTGGTTTCCCTAAAAACAATCAGTTTTACCATAAAACACCTAAATTCATGTCCTCTTCTCCGATCACACATGACCTCAGTTGGTGCCTGAGCATTTTAAGGGATCTTGCCAGTCATTTCACCATATTTAATGCATGATAATATTGCCAGATTTATTCATATATCCCCTATTTTACTAATTCACATGGTTTAGTAGTTGTTCAAAAACATTCCTTGGTTCCCATTACCAATATATCCAATGCCAACCTTCCTCCCCTGGCCTGGACTCCCTCTTCAGCCCATCTTTCACTGCTTCCTGGTACATGCCCTGTGCTTCAGCCACACTGCACTGCTCCTCGCTTCCAGTACACAGCTCTGCTGTCCTGCCTCCATTTTATCATTCACGTTGTCCAGTGCTCTGTAATGTCCTTCCTCCCACGTTCACCTTGGAAAACTTTATCCATCTTTCAAGATCTAGCTCAAATTCAACTTCCTTCCTTCCTAAAGCCTCCAACCAAAATTGTTTCTTTTTCCTCACAACTCTTAAAACTCTTTGTAATGCTCTAATGGCACTTATTACACCCGCACAGGCCACACAGCCTATTCAAGGATGCTATTCAAAGGGCATTATTTCAGCGTTGCTTTTACTTTGTTTAATCCTGAAGCTGCAAGTAAACCAGATAAGGATGCCGGTTGGTGGACACAGCTCCCACTGATGCCCTTGTATCATCCCTTCAGATGACTGTACGTCTGAAGCCCAGTGGCCTTGGCCCACACTGAGTGAGATGACCCCAGACTGGAGGATCATAGAATTATACCTTTCATAACCCCAGGCTCTTGGTCATCCAGAAACAACTCATACTACAAGTAAGGCAGTAATTTTGCTACTCTGTGAGCCACATCACCCAGGCTTCATGTCCAGGTTTCAGGCCTTGTAACTTGTGCTTTGCCTACGTTTGGGGCATGCTCCTTTTATCTACATCCATTCACATCCACTTGGAGGTCTTTACTGGGAAGGCCTAGCTATGACCTACCACATCATATACATACTTGCTTTACATTTGTTTGTAAACACATCTGTCATCTCATGAAACTGTCAACTCCCCCAAAACAAGAACCCTGTTTGCACCATTGCTTTCCCTCATGGCATGTAAAGAAGTGTTATCTTTGTAATTATAGGGGGTCAGTATATGTTAAATGAATGTTCAAGAAATATTTGTTGACTAGATTTTTCTGGGTCAAGAAAAGGCAGCAACATTACATACATGGAGTGTTACTTTTAGTATAATGAACTCTGAGAGATATTTTTGATAAAATCATCTTACTGTCCTTATGTCCATAGTTTAGTTCCAGGTCAGTAAAAGTACCAGAAAGATTTAGCCATAGATGTCATAAAACAGTGGTCCTTAACTTAACATATTGGTTTTGCAATATATCTGAAGAAATTAGAAGACTCCAAACAACATCAAATAAGCACAGAATAACTACAATTAACCAGGAGGGAAGAGGAACAGGACAAAGGGATTTTCTCCTAGCCAGACTTTGCCTCTGCAGGGACTTCTGCTTATATCTCATTGGCTACACTTTTGTCAAATACGATTCCTAGTTACAAGGGAGTCTAGAAGAAAAGTATTTTTCATTAAGTTCGTTGATAATCAAATCTGAGGTTCTGTCGAAGAGAATGAAGATCACGCCTATAAGACAGGCAGCTAGCAGTGTCTCCCTCAGGTACTACGAGGCAAAGGTCTCCCTTGAAATGCTCTAATAAATATCACATATTTGTTACCAACTTGATGTTATGTGCTCCCTCATATCTCTTACTCATAGGAAGATGTATCCTCCTCCTATAAGACACAACCTAATCCAGTTTAACATTCCACCTAACAGATATCAACATCATGGTAAGTATATTCAGATGTTGCAAAAATTACACTAATCTGAATTTGTGGACTTGAGAAGAGTTCTAATCTCTCATGGGGTATATACATTGAGGATTTTGGTTCAAGAACAAGTAACACAAGACTTGGTATTCAAACCTCCCTTGAAGACCATGAAAGGATTTCTTTGACTGACTTTAGTCATGGCTTCCTTGGGATTCTTTGCATAGCTTTAAGCAGAAATAAATGCCTCCCAGATTCTCCTTTTTTTTTTTGCGGTACGCGGGCCTCTCACTGTTGCGGCCTCTCCCGCTGCAGAGCACAGGCTCCAGACGCGCAGGCTCAGGGGCCCATGGCTCACGGGCCCAGCCGCTCCACGGCATGTGGGATCCTCCCGGACCGGGGCACAAACCCGCGTCCCCTGCATCGGCAGGCGGACTCTCAACCACTGCGCCACCAGGGAAGCCCCAGATTCTCCATTTAAGACTTGTCATCATCCGGTTCCTGCCTGTCTCTCTCGACTCACCTCTTATCGCCTAACAACAAGGCCCTTACTTCCTGCGATACTGGATGCCTCGAAGGTCTGTGAGGTCACCATGCTCACACAGGTTTGGTACCTGCCCACCTCTCCTTCTCGTCTCAGGAGCCTCTTCTCACCCATGCCAATTCAAACACACCTCAAGCATCTTCTTTGCCAACTCAAAATACAGAGTTCATTCCCCCTTAAGACTTTTGTAACAGCTCCTCCCCCCACCTGATAAGATCATCAGCTGAGTTTTCTATAGTTGCCATTTAAATCTCAGCCTAAATGACAGCTCCCTAGCAATGCCTGTCCCACCCTCCACTCTCATATACCCCCTCACCCAACCTACCACCACCCTGCCTGTGTTATTATCCCAAAGCACATCTCACTACCTAATATTTTTCTAGTTCAATTATCATCGTCTCTCTGCCCTACCAGAATGTTAAGATTATGAGAAAGGAGGTTTTGTTCGTTTTATTTACTGCTCTTTCTTCAAGTTCAGTATTGGAAGTTGGTAGCTATTCAATTTGTGTTTACTGAATGAATAAATGGATAAATGATTGAATGTCACTGCTCTGCCTGAAACATTGTACACAATCTCCCCCCTCATCCTTTAAGTCAGGGTTCCCCAACCCTCGGGCTGAGGACCGATATTGGTCTGCGCCTGTTAGGAACCGGGCCACACAGCAGGAGGCGAGCAGCGGCGAGTGAGCGCAGCTTCATCTGCTACTTCCCATCGCTCGCATGACGGCCTGACCTATTCCCCCACCACCACCCGTCTGTGGAAAAACTGTCTTCCACGAAACCAGTCCCTGAAGCCAAGAAGGCTGGGGACCGCTGCTTTAAGTCACAGATTCTGATTATCCCATCCCTCACCCCATCTCATTTAAGTGTCTCTCTTCTGTGTGCCTGTAGTACCTTCCCTAGAATAGCATTAATTATATGTATTATAACCCTTGATTACTTGTCTGTGTCCCATCTGTCACAAAGTGGGCAAAGTTCAAATTTATTATCCCTGAAACAGATGCCGGGGCTTTACAAGCACACGTAGCACGTTTCTGCAAATTAGAAAGAGAGCCAGGGCACCCAGCTTGACGAGTGCTAGTGGGCTGGAACGCACTCCCCTCACTTCAGCAGGGAGCAACCTGTGCACCTGTACATGGTGGCCCTGGTAGACACTAACTGTTTAATTCAATGAGGGAGTGAATCTCCTCTATATCTTAGTTTCTTAAAGGCAAAGAAACTAAGGTGGGGGAATGAATGAGACAACAATTATCAAAAGCCTGCTCTGTCGCTGGTACTATTATAGGGTATTTAAAAAAATTTTTTTATTTATTTACTTATTGGCTGTGTTGGGTCTTCATTGCTGCACGTGGGCTTTCTCTAGTTGTAGAGAGTGGGGGCTACTCTTTAATGCGGTGCGCAGGCTTCTCATTGTGGTGGCTTCGCTTGTTGTGGAGCACGGGCTCTAGAGAGCAGGCTCAGTAGTTGTGGCGCACAGGCTTAGTTGCTCAGCGGCATGTGGGATCTTCCCAGACCAGGGCTTGAACCTGTGTCCCCTGCATTGGCAGGCGGATTCTTAACCACTGCGCCACCAGGGAAGCCCTAGGGTATTTTTTTTTAAACCACTTTATTGAGGAATGATTGAAATATAAAAAGCTGTACATGTTTAATGTATACAATTTGATGAATTTGGATATAAGTATATACCCATGAAACCATCAGCAAATCAATACCGTAAACATATCCATCATCCCCAAAAGTTTCCTCTCACCCTTGTGTGTGTGCGCGCGCACGTGTGTACTTGTGTGTTAAGAACATTTCATTCTAGGTTCTTTTCACACATCTCATGTACTTCTTACAACACCCCATGAAGGAAGGATTAGTCATTCCATTTTGTGGATGAAGAAATGGGCTCAGAGAAGTTTTGCAACTTTCTCAAGGTCATACCATTGGTAAACAGTGAGCCTGTGATTAAAACCCAGGCCCTTCTGATTTCAAGGTTGTCCCTGGCTGGCCTTGGCTACACGGGAACCTGACTGTGTGTTCCCAGGAGTCACGGGTTATGTATGAAGTCCTGCTAGGACAGGCCCATCTGGGCAAAATCTTGCCTTGTTCCTTTTTTTCAGTGTCTCTCAGCCCCTAGTGTTGTTGACTGCCTGATGACTAGCAGATTTAGAATTTTCTGATATTTCTAAGGCTGTAGCAGAACTGTATTATCAAATAGCAATGTTAATCAAATAATTTTTTAAAAATGGATTATCACTTGTTATGTTTTTGGTTACATTGCTTTCTTAACATTTGCAAGTTTTGTTTTATTGTCAGGAATGGTGATAATGCAACATGCTAAATTTGAGGTCCCTGTTTGTTTCTTTTAAGAAAGGATACAGTGGCAAATTTAGTTAGAACTCTTAAGCCTTAAAATATATTTTGTTTGCCTTTTTTCTTATTTAGGAGATATTTGTTTGTGGTGTTCAGTTTTGAAATTGCATACGCTTTCTCTAATGAAATTTCTGACAAATAAAAGACAATAAGGGTAAGTTCAATTATCTTTTTCTAAAAAGAGAATGTTGCTTATCTCACAAAGCTATGGTATTATCCCCAATACAGTATAAGGCTGTGTTAGAAAAGTAATGTGAGCCGTAACTACCATTATATGCGCAACCAGGCAGTAATAGTTATGACTTCCTGTGTTGAAAGAGCTTTTCATGGCAACAGCACACGTATGAATTATCTTTTCTTTCAAGCTAAAGATACCGTTGGACTTTTTTCATTTGGATATCCTCTGACACTTCATACCAAACATAATCAAAATCAACTTGTTCTCTACCGATCCCTCTATCCTTATACAACCAGTTCTCCTTCCCTGCTTTATCTGTATGTGTTGGCACCAATCTCCTGGCCAAACAATCAGGGAATCTCAAAGTTGAAAATACTTGAGAGCTAATCTACCTCAATCTCCTGCCTCATCTAGAAACACTTGGACAACATGACTAGGATCCAGATCTGTAACTCAGTCTTCTAGGGTTCAAATCATGGCCACACAACTTGCAATGGATTCTTAAGCAAGTCACTTCACCTCTCCGTGCCTTGGTTTCAATGAGGATAATAATAGAAACTGTTTTGGGGGATGGAGTGAGGAATACGTGAAATAATACATGTAGAGCACTTAACCCAGTGCCCAGCACATAGCAAGTGCTCAATAAATGTTAGCCTTTATTATGAGCAAGCAGATATTTATCCATCTTTTCTTAAACTCTGCCAGTGCTAGGAATCACCCAACTTTTCAAGGCAGTTCATTCCAATATTGAAAAGTTATCATTTTTAGGAAAGTCTCATATTCCTTCAACAAACATTCAGCAAGAGTCTGCTATGTACCAAATACTGTGCTAGAACCTGAGAACAAAGAGATGAGTGAGAACAAGGTATCTGGCCTCAAGAAGTCCCCAGTCTAGCAAGAAAGCTCAGCACCAGGTGGCTTGTGGCTGTCCTGCCCTGTCAGCCCACTTGGGTCCCCCAGGGACATGACCAAGAAGATCCTTCATCTACTCCTAAGCAACCAGTCCACCTCCCCAGGGAATTTAGTCCTCTCTACTAGAGCAAATCACCTTGCCCCTGTGAACCTCCATTTCCTTATCTGTAAATGGGAGTAAATAATTCCAGCCAACCACATCACTGGACTGTTGTAAAATAAAAGGAGATCATCACATGGTCTTTGGAACCTGTCAGGTACTCTATAACGATGAGATACTCCTTGTGTTAAGAAAGAAATGACTCTTCTAATGATGGGAAGGGAAGATCTTTCGGCTGGGCATTGATAGAGGCAGTGAGAAGAGAAACTGTACCAAGCTTCCAAATCAGGCTCACCTACAAATACAAGACTGGACTGAGTCAACGAGGTATCAAGCATTGCTCCTGAAAATCTCACTGGTGTTCACATATGTTGTTGGAAGGTCACCACATTTAAGATCCAAACAGACCCAGAGTCAAAATGCCTTATCGGGACTTCCTTGGTGGTCCAGTGGTTGAGATTCCGCTTCCACTGCAGGGGGCGCAGTTTTGATCTCTGGTGGGGGAACTTGGCCAAAAAAAAGCCTTTCTAGTTGGGTGACCTTGAGCCTTCCTTGAGTTGGGTGATGCTTCATTTAAGCCACAGTTTCCTCATTTGTAAATCAGATTCTCTTGCCTGGGAATTCAGAATTAGAACTGAGAGACACTGAGGGTCTGAGAGACACTGAGAGACATGAGAAGTGATGTCAAGGAATAAAAAGTGACTCTCATCTGCCCACCACAGACACGATAAAACAAGAAAGTATTTGCAGAAAGAAAAGAACAAAATAGGACTATAGTGAGAAGCAGAGACAAGAGACGGAACAGCCCGGCTTCCAGTGGTCCTCCACTTCCAGGCAGCAGAACTTCCAAACACTCAACTGAATTCCTGCCTTCAGGTTCCAGGAGACACCCCTGAACTGTTATTAAAACAATCTCTTTCTTTATGCTTAAGCTAGGTCCAGTTGATTTCTATTTCTTGCAAGCCAGAGTAACTGATAATTCTTCTTAGTGCTCCCCCTGTTTTATTGAGTCTAGTATCTCTGGAAAACCCAGGAAACTGTCCAGGTAGTTGCAAATGGGACTTGCAAAGCCTATCTTTTAGTCTCCAATGAAACGCAGTAGGAAGTAGGAATAGATTCTGCAACACTTTGGAGGCATGTTAGCATTTTTCCTAATTATGGAGAATGAGAGAACTGCCAAATTTCATCCATCATCAGTGATGTTGATGTGAACCAACCCAGCCAAAAGAATTCTGAGAAGGTATTTTAGAAAACTTAAGCCAAACTAGGACTTCTCTGGTGGTCTAGTGGCTAAGACTCTGCGCTTCCCCTGAAGGGGGCTTGGGTTGGATCCCTGATCAGGGAACTAAGATCCGGCATGTCGTACGGTGTGGCCGGGAAAAAAAAAATCAAAGAAAAAAACTTAAGCCAAACTAAAGTGACCATACCAGGTTTATCACACTGAAACAGTTACATTAAATAGTTCTAAAATTATCATTTTTATTATTTTACTAAAAATAAGAGAAAACTGGCCATTGAACACATAGTTAAAGACTAAAAACTTTATTAGTAAGAAACATTTAATGAAAAATGTTTTTTCATTCCATTCAAGAAAGGCTTTTGGGCTTCCCTGGTGGTACAGTGGTTGAGAGTCAGCCTGCCGATGCAGGGGACACGGGTTCGTGACCCGGTCTGAGAAGATCCCACATGCCGCGGTGCGGCTGGGCCCGTGAGCCACGGCCGCTGAGCCTGCACGTCCGGAGCCTGTGCTCTGCAACGGGAGAGGCTACAACAGTGAGAGGCCCAGGTACCACAAATAAAAAAAAAAAAAAGAAAGAAAGGCTTTTGTAGTTCATTTGTAACAGACACCATTGGTTGCCTACCCCAAAACTATCCAACCCTCTTTCTTCATTCACAAAACCCCGGTTTTGTCCAGATTTCCGACCTGCTATGAGTGGCCATGTGCTTCAGGGAAAGCTGGACCTGGCCTCAGCTCCAGGAATTGGGTCATAACTGATCCCATGATTGATTCCTCTTACAAATGGTTTGTGTAGTCTTAGACATGCAACATAATTCTAGCCAATGAAGTAGAAGAGTTGAGGGGTTTTACAGAAGGATTTCTCCATTCCAAGAGAAATACAAATGAAAAGATGGTTTTCTCTTTCTCTGGATGTTGTCATTTGTGACCATGAGGGCAAACAAAGCTAAAATACCAGGAACGGCCACAGGGAAGGATTAAAGAACCCATAAGAGACTTTTGTTTATCACTCACCCAATCACCAACCGGCACCACCTACCACTTCTAGACCACCCATTTTGTGAGATAATGAAGGCCCTATATATTTAAGTCAATTTTAACTGGAGATTTCTGTGACTTGGGGCTGAAAGTATCCCAACTGATACTGTTATATCTAACAATCCCCTTAAAAAGATGGTAGCATTTGACAATTTCTAACATTCTTATATGTGTTCAAAAGTGAGTTGATAAAAAGAATCCCCCAACTATTCCCCTGCAACCCTTAAAAGTCCCATATGTTCTAAGAGAGGAAATGTCTTTGAAATCTGCATTCCTGTCATCTGCTGTTTTGTACCTAGAATGTACCAACACAGCACCACTAGCCACTTCATGCTGTCTCCACAGAATTCTGTCCAAGAACACCCCGTTAAAACTCTTTCTTTGGAGAATTTCCTTTCCTCCACTCCCACCGTTATCATGCACGAATGTTTTGTGGGCTTTTTTCCCAGTATCCTTTTCTTTCTCCATCTTTGGCATTCCTAATTAAGAGTTTTTATTTCCCTTAATGGTTCTTAATAGGGTCGTTTGTTGCTGTTAATTGGCATCACAATTTTTGTAACTGAAACATCTTTCAATGAGAAGAATCAATCTTTCTGTCAATGGTATCCCAGGTGGCTAACTTTCATTATGCTTAGGTTGATGATTCATGACTGGTAGTTTTCCTTCTAAACAAGGGCTGCCATGATGGGTGAGCAATGATGCCCTCTCTATATTCTAAAGGCCAAGGGAACAGAATGTATTCTACCCACATGATAATGGGGTTAATTTAATTCTAAATATATAGGTGATAACTGTAATTTCTTTGAAGAGTATTTTTTTGTTGGCTTGATTTCCATAGCCTAGTCTTTTTTGTATAGGAGATATCTTCTAGTCTCAAATTATCTCCATTCGTGCATCCATGCAAATTTGCCTTTGTCCCCTGAGGTTGATCAATGAACTCTCAAAATAGGAAGTAAACCAACAACTTTTATACTTTTGTGCTTTCCATATGATTAAGGCAACATTCAGTAATGTTCTTTCCCTACTCTTGTTCTCTGAAGTTCTACCTCTTATATCTTAATCCACCCTCTCCCCATCCCTGGTGTTCGCCCACCCAAAGTTACGCACAGTACAATACCATTTTTTCACAGCTCCGGAAGCTAGAGTACCTGCCTACATGTTTTTTTTAAAATGGGGTGGTCCATTTTGCCAGCTTCACTGTTTGCTTTCTAGTGGTATTATCCATTTGTTGTATTTGACCCAATTTTTTGGATAGAATCAATAGTTATAATTTGACATTTAGAGAGATACCTTTAATTAACTAATATATTAGTTTTTAAATCTTCAAAGTGACACCCAATATAATATCTAGCTTCTCCTAAACTCTAGTTAGTTCTTAGTTAGTTCCTCCTAAACTCTAGAACTGTATATCCAGTCACTGGCTTTTACTTATATTTATTGCCCTACAGACTCCACAGATTCAACAAATTAAAAATGTACATATCTACTCTACCCTTACCCCACACCTACCTGTTTCTCCTTTGGTATTATGAATCATGGTTAACGGCTCTACTATCCACCTTTATATCCAAGTCAGAAACCTAACCTCAACCAGCACAATAAACCATTTCACATCTAAAATATCTCTGGATTCTATCCTCTCCCCTCATTCCCACTGATACTACCAACTGTTACCTAGCCTGCTAACTCACATTCCCACTTCTGGTCTTGCCCAGCTCCAAGCTGACAGAGTGATCTTCCATAAGACAAATCTCATGACTATCTCCATGAAGACTTTCCAAACCCTACCTCTGTTTCTGCAGAATGGATAATGTGGCCCCTAGTGCTCTTAGAAGTCAGACAGATTTCTGTCATGGGGAAACAACATAGTCCTTATTGGTAAAAGTGTATTTTCTGGAGTCAGACCACTAGGATTTGAACCTGGCTCCACCACTTACCAGAGGCAAGGTATCAAATTTCTGTGCTTCAGTTTCCTCTTCTATAAAATGACACTAACTAATCAATAGTGTTTTTTAGGGTTATTGGGAGAATTAAATAAGACAATGCATTTTAGCACTCAGCACTATGCATGTATGTCTGGCACACGGTAAATACTCAATAAATATAATAATAATGATACTATTTCAGAAAATCTATGACTTCCATTGCACTAACTTGTTTATCGTTTTCTTTAGTAGGCTTTGAGTTTCTTATATCTAATTCATCCTTGTAGCTCAGCACCTAGCACTGGTCTGAAAATTGCTTTTTGATTGAATGACCATGTTACTGCCTGGCTCATAACACTTCATTGGCTCCTGATTGCCTGTAGTATAACATCCACACTCTTTAGCATGGTTTGCAAAACCTCTGAAATCTGGCTCCTCCCCATCTATTCTGCCTCATCTTCTACACTCCAGCTAAACAAGATCACTTGCAGTTCCCCAAACATACATTTCCTTCAATCGCATTGAATGTCTTTCCAGGCCCTTTCCGCAAACCTGGTGAACTTCTTTTGGTATTCAAGACCCAAACCAAGTATCTTCTCTTTAAAGTCTTTCCTGACCTTCTTACAGATAACCAGCAAGTCTAAAAAACAGGCAAATACATAATAAATTTTTTGTTGGTATTATATTACAATACAGGATGAAATAAGGTATCTTCATTTCCAGACTTCATGGCCACCCTGTAGCTAAAGCTGATCCCTCCCTTCTTCACACTCCCACATCACTCTTTGCCTCTTTTGCGAAGCACGGGTGACTCAAGACTCAGCACACAGAGGCTCTGCCTTATTCATCTTTGTATCCCAACCACCCATCTCCATGACTGACACAGATGAGAAACTCACCAGATGTTTTTGAATGAATAAAATGTCAATAAATATTTATGGATCCTTTATGTATAAGGCAAGGAAAACAGCCACCCACTGAATCATTGATAGTGAATATCCCCAGCACAAATTACCCCTGCAATCACTTTCATCCCTGCTGCTCTAGGTGGTGAAGCAAAATGCTTGGCAAGTGTCCTGGTGATCTCATACTGCATTTCTTGCATTCATGATGTCATTCATGAATGTCATTCATGATTAAAACATGTCTTCTTTGAACAAATATTCCTCCCCCTTTTTTTTTTTTTGTGGTACACGGGCCTCTGACTGCTGTGGCCTCTCCCGTTGCGGAGCGCAGGCTCCGGACACGCAGGCTCAGCGGCCATGGCTCATGGGCCCAGCCGCTCCGCGGCATGTGGGATCTTCCCGGACCAGGGCACGAACCCGTGTCCCCTGCATCGGCAGACGGACTCTCAACCACTGCGCCACCAGGGAAGCCCCTCCCCCCTTTTTTTTTACAAAGGAAAAATTTAAGGAAATAGTGTCTACTTTAATCAGTCACCATTATTTGATACCTTCAAAAAGAAAAACATTGATAGAGAGTAAAATAAATAAAACATTTCAATATTAATGACATATTCAAGTATGAATGTTCATATTAATAAGAGTCAGTTAAAACTTTATAAAGAGCTATTCTCTAAATTGACCAGGTAAGTATATTGCTGTTAAGGTCAGCTTTAACTTATACTTGCTGATGCAGCTCACGTATGTGGCTGCAGTCAGATCACGGGGCATTTTCAACTAGTAAACTAGTTAGTGGTCCCCCACCCCATCCACCTGCAGCAGATTTCATCTGGCTCATGATAAAAATCCCAAGCCAGTCTCTTCTCAGCAAACTCTCCAATGAAATATTTCTTAAAGATGACATGTGACAAGGAAAATAAACACTTAACATGACAGTTTCATGACATAGCCTGTGATGTGAAAGACAGCCTCTGGCTAGTGACGATAACCACACTGCCAGAGGCGTGTTTTACAGTCGCACACTGGCTGGTCCAATAAGGGAGCCATGCTTTAATAATGACTCATTGTCCAGGAAAACTTCCCGTTCTATGAGAATGAGCCCTGGAGTAGCTCGTAATTTCATGGTCACTGTGACAACTCTGAACCTTTCAGAGACACTCTGGATCTGTGGATCTGACCTTGAGGGAGCGTTGTAGTGGGGGGTAATGGCACCATCACTCATTGAAATCTAAAGGAAAATTATTGTCATCTGATAAAGCATTATTCTGTTCACCATTAACCCAACCTATAAAAGGCACCCTGCAAAGTGAGCCACAATAAATATGTATTCATGGCACACTAGCACCCAAAACCCGGAGTGCTGAGTTGCCATTTAAACCCTCCCAGAGGAAGCTGTTAAATGACACAGGGTGATTCAAAAAGAATTAAACACTTCCAAAATGGACTACTCAGTAACCAGTAAATAGACATCATGTGGGTGACCTTTTAAGTGTCTAGCCATAGGGAAAGTATTAGGTTTTGACCACATGTTTATATTTGTTATAAACAAATACTACAAATACATAAATACATTATATTGTCAATTCTTTTTTGAATCATTCTGTACCATAATATAGGTATGCTAATCTGAGGTCCAAAATGGGATTTAGATGGTCTGTGAAATGCCTGAAATTAGATGCAAAAATACTGTGTAGTTGAGACTTAAAGTTATAATATTTCATTCTATCCCACATTACAGTTTGGTTTTATGTAATAACATGGATTCAATAAAATTTTTCATTAACAGATTCTACAATGTTGTTAGTCATTACTTAATTACTGAGTTAATCTTAAATTTAATTTAGAATTTAATAAACTCCTACAGTATTTTAAAGTCTACAGTAGACATATAATAAAACTGTCATATTTAACACCACACTTCAACCATGGCTGCTACAGCACCATTACTATTGCTCTTGCTGTGGGACCCAGGGTCACTGCAAACCCATAAACAATCTTTTCTAACTCCTACAAAATTTAAAAAGGCACCAAGATGTCCTTCCTTTTGGGAGGGAGGCAGTCTTGCAATGGGGAGCATTGTTTGGCATGGGAAATGCAGACGAGATTTCAGCCCCCTCTCACCCCCTCAGCTGGGTTCTTTTGTATAGTACACAAATTGTACAACTGTACACAGCAGTCCCGCTGGGACCCCAATGAAAGTGAAAATATATCATGACTCTTTTCTACTTTCTCTACTTAAAATACTTTGAACTTAGACCAAGACATACTCTTACTAAAAACAAAACACAAAAAAACTGTATTTAATTATTTTAAGATGCATATTTTTTAGCAATTTAATATCTCTGAAATTGAAATGTTTCTTACAGTTTTATACCCAGTCAGCCACTCAATAAATTTTATATAATGAATATACTTACTAAGCCAAAAAAAAAAGGAAGTGAAATAATTCTAACTTCCATTTATTATGTTTTCACTCAGAATAACAGATTATTTCCTGCTTGAAAAATGATACCCTGAAGATTTATCACATAGAGCACTTCCCCTGTCCTCTGTTTTCAAGTACTCCTTAGACTAAAATAATCCCTCCTCAACCCCAAAGCACTTTGTTTATACTCTTCTTGTGGCCTTATTCCTTTCTGCTTTGTACTCTAATTGTCTTTTACTTCTCTTGCCTGTTGTCCTGTAAGCTCCAGCAGGGCAGGGCCTGTGGACCATGGTCTTCTCTGCTACACGGGGCAGCAGCACCGTCAAGTGGAAGCAGAATGGGCTCTGGAGCTGGGCCACCCTGCATCCAGATCACGGCCCTGCTATCTACCAGCTACAAGATCATGAGTAGGTTACTCAGCCTCTCCAAGTCCCATTTCTTCACTTGTAAAATGGAGATAATAACACCGAACATATGAGATTGGTCTGAAGGTTTGAAAATGAGTGCAGTTGTGAAGGACTGGCACTTAGGGTCCTTGTAACTAACTATCGCTATGTTTTGGAGGCAGCATGAGTTTTGTAATCAGATAGATTCGAATCCCAGCTTGGTCACTCAGTGTGTCCCCTAACTACAAGTCATTTCTCTAAGCCTCAGCTTCTAAGCCTTGTGAATGTTAGATTTTGTCTGTCTCATTGACTGACGTGTCCTTACCATCTAACAGCGAACCTAGCAGCTGATGAATGGACCAACGAATGAATGAAAAATGACGGTAATTCCTTACAGCACTATTGCAAGAATTACAAAGAATGTATATATAAAATGCCAGTCATGGTTACTGTGCCTGGTACATAGTAAGCCACACTGATTTTTGATTGTCAAAACAAATGGATGTAAAAAAATAGGATTAAAAATGCTATGAGCACCCATGCCCATGTACTTATCACATACTCTTACTAAAAAAGAGAAAATTTTATTGAATCCATGTTATTATATAAAACCAAACTGTAATTACAGGAAGAGACAATAAGAGGACATGGCTACATGGCTGGCCAGTGACTAGTGCCTTCTGCTATTAAATTGTGCTCACACCCCCAATGCAACACTGATACAGGCAGCAAGAATCATTCGTTTAGTAACTATTTATGGAGCACTAAGGATGTGGAGAACACCAAGATGGATAAAATATTTAGGAATAAATACATCTATATCAGGGACAGAACATGGAGGTGCTTGCTTTCCAAGAATCTGAGATCACAGATGACTGGAATTTCCATGTAAAAAGAGAATCCAAAAAGACCATAATGAACAGAAAGAATACCTGTCCTTTCTCTCTTTGTTTCAAATACTACTTTCATAACTGTGACCTTTCTTCTCCCACCTATTTAGGCAAACGGAGGTAGCCCCTATGCCTTTTGTCACAAATACAGATAGCATAGAAACACAGATTATGGAGGTCAGGACAAGGGAGTTTCCTACTGCCCTGGATACTACCCTCCCATTAGTACAAGATGGGACTATGTAGATATGAGGACTGGGTGGAAGGCGGGTAAATCAAAGCTGGGAGTCTAAAGATAAATGATTACACTTCATCTGTAACCTGGCTCCTAGGTGATCTCACCTAAAACATTCCAAATTGATGCATGTCATTCTTGTCCTCCAAGATAGGAAAGCACACTCCATAAACCATATTGGAGTACTACTGATCGAAGAGGAGGGAAAAGTCCAAGGCTGAGTTAACAATTTGAATTTTACATATCTCTATATTGAGATTCTTAATGCAAAACATATAATAGGACATAGAGTTAAAACAACGTTTTATGTCTTCATATAATCATTTCTAGGCAAAAAGATCTAAGCAGTAACCTTGAAGCCTAGACTTAAGCTTCCTCAGCTCCCTTTGTGCTCTCTAAGCCTTTAATGATGGGAGCAGATTTCTGGCCACTGCAGGGAACACAGGACACTAGGAACAGCAGCAACACTGCTTGAAAGATAATGAGCAGAAAACTTCCTAGGACCAACGATGCGAGAAGGAAAGAAGGGAGGGCAGAGAGAAGGTGGGAGGAAGAGGAGAAGAAAAATGAGAGAAGAGAGAGGGAGAAAGAAAAGAAATAATAAATGAACCTAACAAGTTCCATCCATCTCAAGGATCAATTATGTAAAACATTGAGCTGAAGGAGGTCTGAGAAATAGCCCTTCCACTCCCACTGGTCTTTGCGGGTTGTCTTATCAATTAGCTGAGAAACATGATGCTGACCTATATGAATCAGGATGCTGGGAGAATCCCTGATTTCAGACAGCAGGCTACATGAGTGCCCAGGGCCACTTCTGGGGGTAGCAAGCTGCAAACAGGTGATGTGAGTCTTTGATATCCTCCTTGCTCCCTTTATGTAAAATACCTTCTAGTTTTCTCCTCCTGCTTGGGCAGCCCCCATTGGAAGAGACAGAAGTGGCATGAAAGGCAGCTAGGAGTGTGTGTGTGGATGGGAGGTGGGAAATAGCCCCATTCCTGGACATGGGCTCAGCAGTGTTTATCCTGGGCAGGCCAGATGTCAAAGACCTCTCTAGGCTTCCAAGGGCAACAAGAATTAGAGCTTATGTCATGTGTGACAGAAAGGAACTTTATCTTTTACCAGGTTCTCCTTCCAGGTTCCTCTGAGAATCCTTGAGGGCTGTTCGCCCACTCCCACCTCTGCACCAGCTGCTGTCTGTCCCCCGGGAGTGGCAGGGAGCGAGTCCCAGCTCTCAGCAGGTCACCTCTCCCATCTCATAACCACCTTCCCAGGCTGCTGCCAGGCTTCCTTTTATGCTTTGCTTCAGCCACCCACGCATACCCGTCCCTGAACCCTTCAAAGCTGCAGAGATCAGAAGGCTCGGGCTAACAGAAGAGAATTACAACATAGAAAACAGTATTTTCCCCAAAGAGAATTGGGCTCCCAAATCCTCCTCCTTCCCCAGGTTGCATCTGTTCTATGTCACTTAGAATCATAAGTTTTACTTTCCTTGGTTCATAATTCCTTTTGCAGAATTACAGTGGGCAGACCCAAATCCCTTTGTCCCAGGGAAGGCCTTGGGCCTCTGCAGGTGCTGTCAGCCTCACCACACCTTTGATTTGTATCTGCTAACATATAACAGGGAGATGGAGAGACTGAAGGAGTACAAAGACGCTGAGAAGGAGGAGGTGAGAAAGATCCGGTATGAAACATCAGCACTGTGCTCTAGGGCTCAGAACTGTCTCCTAATAGTAACGTTATAGCTTTATTTTACTTACAGAACAACATTTCTCCATAATAAGTTATCTCCTTACAAAAAAAACTGAAGGACCGTCAATGGAAATTTTAACCAAGCCGCAATTTTTGTAACATGAAGCCATACAGTGTGTTCTTTCTAGGAAGATGCTAGGCCCGCCTTATCCCTGAAGGAAAAAGAACACGGTGAGACTGCCTTGTTTACCGAGATTGCTAAGATTATAAATCGATATTATGAGTCCCATTTTGGTGTGTCTGAGTGAGAATCTATTGAAGCAGAAGGGACATTATGGGGAAAAAGCTTAGGAAGTGAATTAGCTCCCGGAGTAGGAACTATTCAGATAGCAGAAAAATCCTATGAAGTCACTCATCAGGCAGCAATGCAACGAACACTGAAGACAACTCTTCTTTCAGATGAGAGGATGGTCCAGGACAGCTCTGTGACTGCAGATGACTGCATGTCATATTCCAGATATCAGAACTATTGAATAACTAATGTTCAAGGGTTTATAGCCCAGAGTGAACACTCTAGAGTACAAACTGCCTTTGACTCAACATTATCAAAAACCAGAATGTTAAAGTGTCATCACATGTTGGATGTCCACCAGGGCCACACTATATAGTGATGTTTGCTTCTGCCAGAGGCTTTCTGTGGGTATGAGACATTCCTGACACCAGTCACCACTGAAAGGCCAAGTCAGAGATTAGACACATATTTCAGGTAGAAAAGCCACAACTGGCAAGAAGACTGGTAGTAAACAAAGTTCAACAGAGTGCAGTTGGCCCTTGAACAACGGCATTTAACTGCGTGGGTCCACTTATACGTGGATATTTTTCAATAGTAAATACCACACGGTTGGTGGTTGGTTGAATCTGCAGATGCTGAGGAACTGAGGATACGGAGAACTGACTATAAATTATACACGGATTAACCTCCGTGTTGTTCAAAGATCAACTGTAATTGCAACTAAAGCAGCTCTACTACTAGATAGGTCTTGAAGGGCCAAAGACCCTTTGGTAGACAGGGATGTCTGAAACTATAAACACTTGTTGGAGAGCATTTCAGTAAAAGGCAACCTCAAGGTAAAAGTGTCAAGTTGGCAAAAAGTCATTGACACAGTGACAATGGCTTTTGAGGAGAAGAATGACATGACATCAACGGTTTTCTTTGGAGGATTAATCTAGTGGTAATCAGCACTGAAGTTAATACCAGCTTAAAGAGGGTCTGGGCCCTCTTTAAGAAAACGAATACAGACTTAAGAATACAAAATTGCTAGGGCCAGTCCCAGAGACCTTGAACGTGCCCATGCCTGCAAGGAGGCCTGAAGGTTAAGCTCCCTTACCTTCACAATAAGCTACCTCAGGGGTGACAGCTAAAGCCACTAACGCCGTCACCCCCATCTATCCAGCACCCACACTAGAAACGTGGGAGTCATCTTTGATCCTTCCTGTTATTTTCTCTTCAGTCACCAAGCCATGGCCATTTTATTTCTTGAATGTTTCTCAGATTCATTTCCTTCTTAATTTTTCCTGCCAATACCTTGGATCTAGCCATCACCACCTCTTACCTACTCCACTGCAAATAGCCTCCTAACCAGTACCCTGTTTCCACTTTTGTTTACCTCCCAGAAATCTATCCTTCACCCAACCACCCAGAATACAACATCTATCTAAAAGGTAGATCTACAATTTCACAGTTCTGCTGAGTACCCTTCAGTAAGGCCTCCTCAGAAGAAAGCCCAAGCCTCCTTAGCATGACAAGCAAAGCCTCCATGACCTGCATCTCTCCACCCGCAGCAAAACTTCTCACAGTATCGGCACCTTGTGGCCTATAGTTCCTTGCGAACACCTTGAAAGTTTTCATTTCCAAGCTTTTGGTTCCTCACTGACCTCTTAGCTTGGAATCATCTCCCTTTCTCCTCATCCCTCCTTCTTTCTTTACCTTTCTTTACCAGGTTCACCTTCTCCTGGAGGCCTTCATCAATACCCAGCCCTCCACACCAACAAGCCGGTCAGGTGCCCTCTGTAATCTCACATGAGAGCTCCATCAGGTACTCAGCACACTATGTTCGAAGGACTTGTTTATAATCTGCCTTTCCTTCTCCTCTCCAGCTGGTGATCTTCTTGGGGGGAGGAGACATGTCTAGTTAATTTTTAGCAGAATGTAGGTCCCTGGCACTTAGCAGAACATAGGGCCTCGGTACATTTTTTGAAATGAATGAAGTAATTAATGACTAAATCAATCACTATATGAGCTATTCTCTGTGACAGAGTACAGAGAGACAAGAGAGTAGAGAACTTAGTGCTGGGCTACGCCCAAGATTGTAGGTGGAAGAAAGAAAGGAAGGCAATTAGGCATAGGCTCGTGGGAATAATCAATCAGAAAAGGAGGAGGATCAACAGGAATTTTTGGGTCATCTTCTTTCTACTTATCATTCAGTTTCTACAGTGAATGCATATTACTTTTTTTTTTTTTTTTTTGTGGTACGCGGTCCTCTCACTGCTGTGGCCTCTCCAGTTGTGGAGCACAGGCTCCGGATGCACGGGCTCAGTGGTCATGGCTCATGGGCCCAGCCGTTCTGCGGCATGTGGGATCCTCCCAGACCAGGGCACGAACCTGTGTCCCCTGCATCAGCAGGCAGACTCTCAACCACTGCGCCACCAGGGAAGCCCTGCATATTACTTTTTAAATAAGAAAAAGGAGTTTATTAGAGTACAGGCTAAGCTGCTTTACAAAAAAAGACCCCCAAATAGAATGATTAAAATACAGTATAAGTTTATTTCTCTCTCATGTAGAGATCCAGAGGTGATCTGTCCCAGGCTGGTGGAGCAGTACTGCTGCCCTCAACATGCCAACCCCGCCAACTTCACCACCAACTTCCAAGGCTGCTTTTCCAAGGAGGAGTGAGAACAAAACAGGAAAGACAGCACAGTTAGCTCTCAGAGAAGCAGGAATTTGCCCCCAGCGGATGGCCAAATACTCACATCCAGCTGCAAAAAAAGACTGAGAATTGTAGTCTCTAGTTGGGCACCCATATGCCCAGCTAAAACTCGGGAGAGTTTTATTCATTAAAAGGAAGAACAGGAAAGGGACAACTAGTGTTCTGATGTAATGTTCTGTTCTGTTTGTTTTCTGTAAAAGAGAGAGAAAAAGAATATTTTAGTAAAGTATTGTAGTAGAAACAGAAGGAGAAGCCAGATTTCAAGGGATTAAGAGTTTTAGGTAGTG
This sequence comes from Phocoena phocoena, assembly GCF_963924675.1. NCBI lineage: Eukaryota > Metazoa > Chordata > Mammalia > Artiodactyla > Phocoenidae > Phocoena > Phocoena phocoena. The sequence goes on along the minus strand of NC_089227.1, from coordinate 69,353,887 downwards.
GAAAAATGAAGATAAAAAGTGCAGATCAGCGTTTCCCTGGTGGCACAGTGGTTGAGAGTCCGCCTGCCAATGCAGGGGATGCGGGTTCGTGCCCCAGTCCGGGAAGATCCCACATGCCGCAGAGCGGCTGGGCCCGTGAGCCATGGCTGCTGAGCCTGCGCGTCCGGAGCCTGTGCTCCGCAACGGGAGAGGCCACAACAGTGACAGTCCCGTGTACCGCAAAGGAAAAAAAAAGTGCAGATCATTTATTCAAGTTTAACAGTAAATGGAAGAAGAGAAATAGAGTGATGACTTAGAAAGAATGAGAGTCAAACCAGGTTTTGTTTTTGTTTTGTTTTTCTTGAAGGAGGAATACCTGTGCTTGTTTGAAGATGTCAGTGGAAAGAAAGATCAAAAATGCTGGAGAACGCCTAAAACTTGTGATTTAAGCCTTGGCAAATCAGAAATCTGCTCCTGAAATTGAAGGAAGGATGACAGAACAGTACAGAGTACCTTGATATTGAAGTGGGGAGGAAGGTGGATTGGGAAGTTGACACTTCCCACCAGCTCTCCAGGGTCTCCTGCTCTAGGGCCCCAAGCTCCAAAGTTTCCCGTCCCTAATCCTACCCAAACACATCTCCCCCCAACATATTACCTGTGACCCATTCCTCCTCATTTTCTACTTTGCAAAGTCAATGAATCAGCTAGACAAGAGTATCAACAAAGGCTTCAAGGGACACTCTGCCTACTGTTCACTTCTTGAATTCATTTATTTATACATTCTTAATTTCATACATAAATATCACCTTCTACATCCCTAGGGATATGAGGCAACAAGACAAAATCTTTGCCTTCATGGAGTTTAACTTTGAGGACAACATGTACATTTCAACAATAACCTTTTGAAGACAATGCTCAGCCTCCACAGCCTCACCCAGTTACTTTAAAAGTGAAATTTCAGGGAGGGTATGAGATGGGGCAACAGTATGACAGATGTCTCTCCAGTCACACTGAATACACACCAGTCCCTTGGTAGCTGGAAGAATACAGACCTAGGTAATAAATCCATGGAATGCACACATGGAAAACAGAGATAACAAAAGCTGTCCATCTTGAAGACATGTTAACAAGGTAACCTAGCCTCTAGGTAGGACCTTACGTGGCCATAAAGGGCCAATGGTTTTCCCACCTTGATTTTCTGCCACAGCATATGCTTCCCTCCCTCTATTCTTCTCATCACATTCCTGCCCCACTGTTTGCTTTTCATTTTCTCCATGCTCTCCTGCCTATGATCACCTTCTGATTTGTGTTTCAGCTCTATAAACCATTTCTAATCTCTGCCAAGCAGTAGAGGGTACAGGTGAAGAACACAGACTCTTAAGTGAAAAGGCTTGAGTTACATTCTCAGTCCTTGAGCAATTAACATCTCTCAGCCTCAGCTTACTCATCTGCAAATGGAGATAACAATACCTACCTTGTGGCCTGCTTCTGAGAGTTAAAGGGGATGTTCCTGTAAAGTCTTCACAAAATGTCAGCACCTGATGATCACAAATAAATAAAGGTTACTTATTATTACGTGACAATGCGACCAGATAAAGCAGCAGATGTCAGCCCAAAGCCTGACCAGTTCAGCCTATTGGCTGAAGTTTAAAAAAAAAAGTAATAAAAGAGCATTAAATACCAGGATGAATTACACATCCCTTCTGGAATAGCCTTCTACTATGTAGACCTAGAATGAACCAGGGGCCAAAAGAACAGTCCGGTTTTAACAGCAGTCAGCCTTGCTAGGGCCTCTGGGGTTGGCCTTAATAATAGTAATAGGAAATGCTGAGTCATCCTGTCCCTGGAGTGGGGTGGGGACTGAAATCCTCTGTGGCAGGCCTCCCAGCAGAACCTTCCAGGGCCTACTCGTCCACTCTGGTCTCCTGACCCACTTGCAGCTGACCTTTTCTTTGTCTCAGCCCTATTTATGTTCTCATCTCTCACCCACTGATCCAACTGGTTATTTTCCTTCCGTAGGCACAAGCCTCCCAACCTCAGTTCTTGAGCCACAGCCAAATGGGCAGGTGCTCTTATCTGGGAATTTCTACCTGCTAATTAGGGGAGGCCCTGAGTAGAGAAAGGTGCTAACTGTCTTCCTGGGAACATTGCTCAGGTTCTTCCTTTAAAAGAGTTAAATGAGAGGAAGGAGGAAGCAAATTTAAAAACCTGCTCATAGTGGAAATGGATGAAAGCGAAGGAAAGGGGGAAAGTTCAATATGTTTTGCAGAAGACAGATGAGTGCAACTACTTTATTAATTTCCTAATTCTATCTGTACAGTCTGAGGGTGCTGCCAGACTTATAAAGGTGGCTTGCCATCTCCTGTTAAAAATTCACCCCATAGGGCTTCCCTGGTGGCGCAGTGGTTGAGAGTCTGCCTGCCGATGCAGGGGACACGGGTTCGTGCCCCGGTCCGGGAAGATCCCACATGCCGCGAAGCAGCTGGGCCTGTGAGCCATGGCTGCTGAGCCTGCGCGTCCGGAGCCTGTGCTCCGCAACGGGAGAGGCCACAACAGTGAGAGGCCCGCATACTGAGAAAAAAAAAAAAAATTCTCCCCATAATAAATATCAATTTTGGTAACTAACTGACCCTTGCTTTATGTGGTAGGCCTGTGAGATGAATGGTTGGTTTTGGTTTTCAGGCTGCAAAGCTCTGCGACAGACTGCAGATGCCCAGAGTTAGAGGGCTGGTCAGCACTCTATAAAAGAAGCCACACGGGAAATGAATTTCAGCATCTTCACTTACCGGAGAACTGTACTGGCAAAAATGCTTGCCCTTTGAAGTCCTGAGTGTACGGCTGCCAGCCCCATGTCCCCTTCTAGGCCCTCACTTCCTACTTCCCCGCTTGTGAAATGCGGGGTGGTCAGAAGTGTCACGCACGAGGTCTGTGCGGCCACCAATGCCTCCTTTCTCCTCAGTGCTCCTCTTGCAACCCTGACCACAGGCCCTGCAAATGACAGCAGCGGGGAGTGGCTGGCAGGTCCGAAGAGCAAGAGCCACCAACTCTGCCACTTCCTTCCCTCTCGGGTTCCAATCTCTGATGACTGTCCACTGCCCCCTGCCCCCACCTGGCTGTGATATCTTTCTCCGTGCTGATCACCAAGGGTGGCTGCAGTGTGGCTGAGTGCTTCCCACCTGGCTGCTCCATGCATGACCCTCCGAAAGGGCCACCGAAGAGGACGCCTTCCCTGCAGAGAGAGGGTGCCGCTCTCAACAGGAGAAGTGCACCCCACTCTGCTCTGTGCCTCACAGAGGCCACTCTGTCGGCCAACGCTTTAAAAGACTCGCCATCAGCTCACTAAGTCCTAAAAGTTCCGACTTCAACGTTTCTGCCAAAGATCAAGTCCTCAGTTTTCGTTCTTATTCACATTTGTTTGCAGGCTGCTTTTTTTTCGGGCCGTGGGTCTGTGTGTTCATATTAATTCTTTTGGTGGTACATGAAATGAACCGACACGAATTCTCTTATTTAGTTTGGTTTTTTTTTTCTGGACTGCTTGTGGATGTTAGTTCTCTGACCAGGGATCGAACCCAGGCCCTCGGCAGTAAAAGCACAGAGGCCTAACCACTGGACTGCCAGGGAATTCCCTTATTTAGTTTGATTTTTGTTGTGAATTATTACTAAGAAATGGGACAGAATCACGGAATGAGAAATAATTTTTAACTGTTAAGGATTATACAAATTATCATTTTTATTCACATTTTCTGATTATAAAACTACTATATAATCATTTTACAAGATATGACAAGCCCAGGAAAGTTTAAATCACCAAGATAAAAGGCACAATAATCTCAACACGCCACAGTAATAACTGTCCACAGTTTGATATATTTCCTTCCAATATCTTTTTCTTACAATTTTTAGTGGGAATAGGAGGCCTGTTTTTATTAAAAGCACTCTTCAGCCAAGAACGGGCGCTGTGCTAGGAGAGTGACATATATATTTGCTTGCATTTCCAGCAACTTGGAAAGATAGGGGTTGCTGAAATTGTGGAAACTGAGCCCCAGGAAGATGAATTAGTTCAAAGCCACATGTCTTACTCCCAGAGCAAAATTTTCTAAAAAGTAGACTCCACACTGAAGCCTTTTAGTCGGTTTTATGGAAAGAATGAAATGATGAGAGAGGAATGTGGGAAGATTGATGCTATTCTTTTTTCTTTTTTTTTTTTTAATTTTTTGGCTGCACCACGTGGCATGTGGGATCTTAGCTCCCCGACCAGGGATCAAACCCACACCCCCCCTGCATTGGAAGCACAGAGTCTTAACCACTGGACCACCAGGTTAATGCTATTCTTAGTGAGACTGCACAGCCAGATCTATCCAGTTTATTATGAAATCCAACCTACTGAGAGAAATTTCTTCAGCTGTATATAGTCATTTTAAAAAGATTTATTTCTTTTTGAATCCAAAACATCACTGCTTGTCACTGTAAGCTGACTAGAAAGAAGGGGAGAGATACCTCTGAAATTGCAGAGCAGCTCAGCTGGAAGTTTGTACACTAAAGGAGAAAGGAGAGTAAATCTTCAGCAGTTTGGGCCACAGTCAACACAGCACGGGCCTGGGCAATGTCTTGGCTGCCAGGGACTGCCAGCTGCAGATAAAGTCACGGCAGTGGGGTCCCAGGCTATTGGCCAGACATGAATAATGACAGTGAGGACAGAAATGTAGTTGGAGTTCTGCTAAAAACATCTGGGCTCAGATAAAAATATATATTTAGTAATTCCTGTGCTAGCCCACTACCAGCTTTGGGGCATTAAAAAAGTACAAACAAGACATGGCTTCCTTCATATGCAGCAGCATGGATGGAGCTAGAGATTATCTTATTAAGTGAAGTGAGTCAGAGAAAGACAAATATAATATGGTACCACTTATATGTGGAACCTAAAAAAATGATTTAAATGAACTTACTTACAAAACAGAAATAGACTCACAGACATAGAAAACAAACTTATGGTTACCTGAGGGAATAGCTGGGTTGCGGGCAGGGGCGGGGATAAATTAGGAGTTTGGGATTGACACATATACACTACTATATACAAACTAGATGCACAATAAGGACCTACTCTATAGCGCAGGAGACTATATTCAATATCTTATAATATCCTATAATGGAAAAGAATCTGTAAAAGAATATCTATCATCTATATAAAACTGAATCACTGCTGCACACATGAAACTAACACAGCATTGTAAATTAACTATACTTCAATTTTTTTAAGTTTTTATTTTTTGTTTTTTTTAAAAATTGGAATATAGCTGATTTACAATGCTGTGTTAGTTTCAGGTGTACAGCAAAGTGAATCAGTTATATATATACATGTATCTACTCTTTTTTAGGTTCTTTTCCCATATAGGCCATTACAGAGTATTGAGTAGAGTTCCCTGTGCTACACAGTAGGTCCTTATTATACTTCAGTTTTTTAAAAAAGGATTTAAAAAAAAAGAAGAAATGGCTTCCTTGCCCACAGGAGTTTCATTCATTCAACAAATATTTACTGAGCACTTACTATATGCAAAACACTGTATATGCTGTTTGGATACATCAGTGAACAAAACAAATATAGATCCCTGCCCTGTGGAGCTGACTATTCAGTAGGAAAAGATAGACAACAGACAGTAAACATAATTGAGGCAAGCTGTGCAAATTCACAGCTTTCCATGGTTTGGGGATGAAGAGCAAGACTTACTGGGGAAGCTCACAAGTGGAAGGTCAACAAAAAGACGCTCATCGTCCCTCAATCTGTTATTCACATGAAATCAATTTGTTTTCAATGTTAGGGTTTGCTTTTCATTTTACTTTATTATTATTTTTAACGTTAGTAAGACTTTCCATTGTTCAATATATTTAGAGGAGTGTCATCTCCATCTCCGTCTTCTCAGGCCCTTTTTCCTGCCCCTTCTAGGAAACCATTTTTACTAACTTTTGGCTTAACATTCCAAGACTTTAATTTGGGGCAAAAATAAGCAAACATTCTTATTTCTCCTCCTTTCTTACATAAAAGATAGTGTTCTATACCTACCTTTTATCTATCTATCTAATCTGTGGTTCTGAATCTTGCTTTTAGGGAGCATTTCTTCTCACTCCTTTTCTTTTTTAACAGCTGCTCTGTTTTTTATGTAACAAGTCCCCTACTGATGGATATTTGGATTGTTTATAATCTTTTGCTACTATAAATAATGTCATAATGACTAACTCCTTGCACATAGTCATGAATTTATCAAGATTCCTAAAAGTAGAACTGCTAAGTCAACAGGCAAATGCATATGTAGCTTTATTAGTTAATTCCAAATTACTCTCTCTAGAGGCTGGACCATTTTGCACTCCCAACAATTAGGACAGCCCCTGTTTCTCCACAGCCTCACTCACAGAGGGTACTATCAAACTTTTTGAGTTTTTCCAATCAGATAGGTGAGCATTCATATTTTAAAATACTTATTAATTCAATCTTCTCTTAATATAAGCAAGACTGAGTAGCTTTTTACTATGTAAAGGCCATTTTCTTTTTTTTTTTTTTTTTCTTCTTTGAAGAGCCTGTTCATATCTTTAGTCCACTGTGCCTCTTTTTCAGGGCTTTCCTGAGTATTCTTGCTTGGAATCAACTTTTCTGATTCCAGAAAAAAAATAAATGGCCACTTTTAACACAATCACAATAAATGTACGTATTAGCTTGGGGAGAACTGGTGTCTTCCTGACGCTGTGCTGTCTAATCCAAGAACATGGCACGTCTCCCTATTTGTTCAACTCTTATTTTCGTGTTCACCAGAGTGCTCTGAAATTTTCCTCCTAGCTGTTTTGCACATTTCTTTGTACTCATCTGGCAAAACCACAACAGGATGCAGCTGAACGGAACGTGGCTGACTGGTCTTACTTCACATTTATTACCACAAACCTCAAGTGTTGCCTTCATGCTCCTAGGCAGTCATACTGTCCTCCAGTCTCCGGCTCTCCCAGACAGCTATTCATACCCTCTCCTCTCTCCTCCCCCATCCTCATTCAGCTGATTGACTTGTTTTCTACCTCACCGAGAAAACAACACAAAACAAAAACTCGGAAGAAATCAGAAGAGAACTTCTGCAGCTTTTCCATAGGATAATAATGCCAGCCTCCCAAATTCAAATCTATACACCCACCCTCCCTCTGGGGAAAAAAAAAGGTAAGATTAATAAAAAGAGAGAGAGAAGGAGAGAAGCTTGCACCTTCGGAATAACTAGGAGACAGAATAATGTGGATTGCAATTTAGATGTAAATGGGAAAGTAGAAACCCAGAGCAGCAATCTCTCAGAGTTTCCCCAGAACATCAGACTTGTGAGAATTAACGTGGAAGAGAGGAGAGAGCAGCATGTTCTCAGGGACAGCAGAACCTAAATAACATCAGCTGGGGTTCACTACCAGCAGGAGAGTGGGGGGATCAGATCTAAGACTGTGAGCTGGTTCCCTCTCCTCCTCTGGGCTCACCAGGGAAGCGCTGACCTTATCCAAGTGTGTGCGCTCCATCTTGACTACTGCAAGTAGACTGGAGGATGCCTGGTCATGGCAGGGTCACAGCAAGAACAAGGGCTCCCTCATCACTCCATGAGAGTGTAGGGGATGTGTGAGGGCTTAGTTTCCATGGCCGAGGCCTCTTTTAAATTCAGCTGAGGGGGTTGAAGTCCTAGAGAATTGACAGTCACACTGGGAAAACAAGAGAAACACCAAGCAATTAATAACCAAGACAGAATGATACAGCTTATAGTTACACACTGATATATCTGTTAAATCATTCAGTAGAGACAATTCAGGAATAGTACAGTATATAATAAGGTGCTAATCATAGGCCGCAGGGGTAAATACAAAAGATGCTTGAGAATGGACAGATGTCCTGAGCTGGTCACGGATATCTTGATGAGAAGTGGTGGCCTCAAGCTAGATTTTTATCTTTGGCATAAAGACTGTTAAGGAGGCTTTTGTCAAATGGACCTAAAAATGAACAAGATGGAGGGTGTACACTGGTGACCATAACGTAGCTGATGGACACGTTTCCAAAGAAGGTCTCAATTTAGCCAGCAGAGGGCAAGAGAACACAGAAACCATTCCAGGATTTATGATCTTAGAAATGTTTGGAATCGAAGGACTGTATAGGTGTCTTTGCAAAAGCAAACAACAAAAACAATCACAAATGCGGCTCTTTTGAAACAAATATATTTTAAAACTGCATGTCTAAAGCAGAAACTTATTACTGTTGATGCTGCAACAAATTCTTGCTCTTTTATAAAAAGTCAGACTTTCTTTAAATGATGCATGCATTTCTTTATAAATCCTTAACTGCTTGACAAAAATATGAGACTATGTCTGAATATATGACCTAATATTTTAAGAAACACTTTCATTTGAAGATCCCATAAAAATGATACAGTCTCTAAAAACTTTAATAAGCCTACGTAGCAGTGATTACTTTGATAAGTCTCAGAAATAGATTTCTCTGAAGAACAACATGCTATTGTAAATATAGCATGTTTGTTAAAATGGGCTAACAAATGTCAAAACGTTAAATGGGTATTTATTAAAAACAAACGTGTAATCTACCAGGTAAATAATAGTGGAGGTGGGAGGAGTGAGAGGAAGAGCTCCCCTTTCCAGTGCATAGATGGCAAGAGCAGGCTTAGACCTCAGCAAAATCCTGAGGCCACTGGCCACGTGTCTGCTCTCTCCAGGGTCCATCAGCTCTCCTCGTGTTGCAAAAACTGTACTTAGTATTCAAATGGAGCTTCAAGCCCACAGATTCCAGACCCAGTTAGAGAAATTGCAGCAAAGTTCCTCCAGGTGTTTAAAATGTGTCATCCACTTAATTTGGGGATAGCAGGAGAGTATAAAATCCCCTGGGTTGGATGTCTAGAAACGAGGGTTCTGGCTGTAAGGTGGAGATTACCTGGGTAAACCACTGAACCTCTCTGGTCCATAGTATTTTTCATCTACAAAAGAAAGGTGTGAGGCCAGGTGACCTCAAAGATCCCAACTAACTCACAGAGCCTAAGATTCTGTTCATTTTGTTCCCATCTTACACTTCCCCATCTCAGTTAACACTTGAGCTAATAAGAGTGTAAGATGCTAGTCTCTGCACAAGCAAATATGTAATTTAAGAAAGGACTCTGGAAGACCCTGAGAAAATTAATCTCTACCAACAGAATTTCAGACCTGAAAGCAGGATATAAGGAAATTCATTTTATTTTATATGCTGGGTGGAGGATTTTGGTGCCTTTCAAACCGTGTTTTTAGAGGCCAGCTTCAGCTTGGATATACAGGTTGCTTTTACACATCCCTGAATCTTACTGAACTGTAATCCTTAGGGCTCTTAGGTCTCTGAGCAATCAAAGTAGCAACTAAGAGAATGAATAGAAGTTAGGACAGCCAGTTCTAGTATTCCTGTAGGCTGCAGTGTGAGGACGCATTATCTCCTACCCAGACATTAGACCATCTGCAGTGGCTACAATGTATTCGGCTCTAATTAACAGAATAGTCAACCACAGAAGCTTAAACCATAAGGAACAAGAAATTCAGAGCTAGCTCTTCCAGGGTGGTTCCGCAGCTCAGTGGTTTCATCCAGAGAATTAACACCTGATGTTCACCAGATGTCTGCCAGGTTCGAGGCAGCCCAGCCTCACATACCAGCTTTATAAACAGGGAGGGATGAGTGGGCAAATTAACTTTCTTCTCCTGCATGCACCTCTTGTTCTTATCAGGAAGGAAAATCTCTCCCTCCACCCCACCCCCTGACTTCCTCTTATATTTCATTGGCCAGAACTAGATCACAGTTATTTTTCACAGTTCTAGAGGCTGGGAAGTCCACGATCAAGGTACCAAATGAATGCAAAATCCTCAACAAAATACTAGCAAACCAAATTCAACAGCATTATATAAGGATCATACACCATGATCAAGTGGGATTTATCACTAGGATGCAATGATGAGTCAACGATCACAAATCAATAAAAGTGATATACCACATTAACAGAATAAAGGAGAAAAATCATGTGCATCTCAATCAATGCAGAAAAAGCATTTTTTTTTTTAGATTTTTATTTTGTATTGGAGTATAGTTGATTTACAGTGTTGTGTGAAAGCATCTGTTTTACAAAGGCACTAATCCCATTCATGAGGGCTGTGCCTTCATATCCTAATTATCTCCCAGTGACCCTATTCCAAATACCATCACATTGGGGATTGGGGCTTCAACATATGAATTTGGGGGGACAAACATTCAGCACCCACCAAAGGAGTTTTAACATTATTTTGTTTTCCGCTCTATTGCTTAGCTTATTGGGTTTCTCTTGCACTCCAGCTGAAAGTAGTCTCTGTGTTGAATAAGCAGCCAGATTATTCCCAGGGAAGTGATTGGGAAAATTTCCTCGGGAAGACTTTCTTGGCAGACAAACAAAATGCATCCTGTATGTTTCTGCAGCGGCCCGACAGAGAGCAGCACTGCACTGCTCACTCCCTCCTGGGGACGGAACTGCACCGATTGTCAAATTAATTTCTTTCTTGAAACGCACAACACAGTTCATTCTGAGCTTCTATCTATTCAAGAGTTTAGAGCTAGCACCTTAGACAAAGGGACTTTAATTGCATGCTGACAAAATGTCAAAACTATTGTGCATAAGGTAACTGCATTTAAAAAAAAAAAAAAATGCTTTCAGGATTACGAGAGAGATTTGCCCCTGTGAGTGAAATCTCATTTATAGCTCATCAAAAAGTCTTCAACCTAGGAGCAAATTCTCCACTGTAAGCCATTAGACTGTATCTTTCTATCTTTCAAATTGCACAGTAATACAGTACACTAAAATGAGTAGTCGGCAAATTTGGTTAACCTATTTTTAACTGTGAAGGCCTTAATGATGAATAAGGGTCACTGTTTGGGAAAGTTGCTTATTTCACAGAACACAGCTGGTGTGCCTCATGTTAAACCATGAGGAGTATACCAGAAGGTCACCTTCTCTAACCGTCTTTCTTTAAAAAGAAACACCCAAAGACAAGGCCATGGCTTGACTTTCAAGGTTATCCAATGAGATAAAGAGGTGCGCTAGGTTAAGTCAGAGATACTCAACCAAAGCATGGTACCACCACTGGTACCCAGACAATTGCTAACACTTAAAATACAGAATCATCTCCCCAAAGGGAAGTTTTTGTTTCTATTGGGGTAAGACACTTTCTTTGAGGGAGTGATTAATGAGAAGCAAGATATAAAAGGTCTAACGTGTTTGTCACTATCCTTAGTATTTAAGCGATAAGGCAAAAATGTGTATATATACATATACGTACATACATATACATAAAAGTAGATATTTCTATTTGAGGTGATAAAATGCCCTTCAGTCACCTAGCTTACTTTTCAGTCAAACTGACCCTTCTTAATTTCAACAAAAGAGTTCATATACATCTCAGTTCTAAAAAACCTATTCAACAAGTCTGAAGTTACAAAACAAAAAAAACACAAATACCGCAGCATTCTCATTATCAAATCACAAGCCTTTCAGCTGCTGGAGTTCTTTCACTTGCAGCTTGTAGCTCTTGAAAACCTCTAATTCCTCTGTTACACTCTCCAGGGTACACAGACATTGCCTCATTATTTTGGTTAATGGTGATTGCAAATGAACCCCTAGGTCACATAAGTATGCTCACCACTGCTTTAAAGAAACCCTGTGGCATGTCCTTGTATAGCTAATGACACTTCCTACTCACATGTGTGTGCTCCTAAGCTTGTCAGGAGTTGTAGCTAAGCAACTAGAAGCTAAGTTGTAACTGCCAATGCAAGATAAATGTTCAAATAAACTTCTTTATTGAAGTTTAGCATACTTGCAGAAAATTACAAAAATATTGAGTACAGGTCAATGAAAAATTACTATTACAGGACTTCCCTGGAGGTCCAGTGGTTAAGACTCCGTGCTTCCCATGCAAGGGGCAAAGGTTCAACCCCTGGTCAGGGAACTAAGATCCCACATGCCCTATGGAATGGCCAGAAAAAAAAAAAATTACTATCGGGAGGAGGGATAAATTAGCAGTTTGGGATTAACATATACACACTACTATATCTAAAATAGATAACCAACAAGGACCTACTGTATAGCACAGGGAACTATACTCAATATTATGTAATAACCTGTAAGGGAAAAGAATCTGAAAAAGAATATATATATATATATATATATAAATCACTTTGCTATACACCTGAAATTAACACAGCATTGTAAATCAACTATACTTCAATAAAACAATTTTTAAAAGAGTTCCCCAGCAACTAACAAAAAAAAGAACTACTCTCAAGGAAACTGATCAGAGAGAACTTTCGTGAAGGAGCTGGCAGCACAGCAGGAGAGAGAGGCCAGTGAAGGGACTGCCATGAGACCGAAGTAAGACTGCTTGACACTCGTCCCCCAGAGGCTGAAGAATATGGCAATTGGTACTTGATTCTCACCTGCGGGGATGTAAGGTGAGGGACTGGCTAGAGCTGCTAGAGCAAGAAAAGAGACATGCAGTGGAAGCAACACTCCCACCAATGGTAGGCAAGGGTGCTTGTTTCCCACGGGCCAACTTGACATCACAGAGGGCCACCATGCTGTAATCATCCTCCTAAGACCCCAAAGGAACATCAGTTGGGATGAGGATGTCAACAAAAAATTAATCAATAGTCAATCTAAAAAAGAAATGGAAAATTTTATTCGAACTGACCTGAGGATTATAACCTAGAAGGTGGTCTCTCAGAGAGCGCGGAGAACTGCTCTGAAGAGGTAAGAGGGGAGGTTGGTATAAATGTGACTTTGGTGAAGGGGGTACATGCAACCAAGCATATATCTCGGTAGAAGGTCACTGCTACTCAGGAGGAACAAACGTCTTAGTTGATGTCTTAGTGCTTTTCTAAGTACAGGAAGATGCAAGAATCCAGATTCATGAAAAATTTCTCCTGAAAATATCTCACTACCTGAGGGCCAGTTCTGTCAGTTTTCCTAGAACACAAAGTGTTTGAATTCTTGGGCAGGATTTTGGGTGGCATGGAGAAGACTTTTAATTCAAGAGAGTGGCTAATGGTAGGTGACATCAAGTTCTCCCTGGAACTTCAAAGCAGGAAGATGAAAATGACAGCTTGGATACCTTAACCATCCTAAGAGTAGACAAAAGTATTTATTGAGTATAGTCTAGTCTAGGATTTCTCCACAAGATTCCTGAGCAGAAATAATCTACCTCACTGGTTATCATTTATCTACCTGGCCCTGTCACAACACACCTGGAGTCAAGGATTTCATTCCAGGGGCCTCACCTTTAGAGGCAAGTGGCCTCAAAGTAATATAAGAATTGTAAACAGGAGAGGGAGAAGATTCCAAGCCCTGATGCATGAGCAAGTGGAAGAAACCTGGGATGTCGAGCCTGTAAGAGACTTAAGGGATGCATTTTGAGAGCTGTGGCCTGTGTCGCAGTGGCAGTCATATGTGTGCTTCCAGATGGCACGCCAGCCACTATGAGTGTTAGAGGGTGGAGAGTTTTGTCTTAAGAACCTTTGTGTCAAATTGACCCCAAGTTATCTTTTAGGAGAGATGGTTATCCTTAGACCTAACGCGCGAGGCCATTCCCTTCTGGTGAGCTCCTCTCCCTTGAAATGTCCAGTGTCAAGGAGGGAATAATTCTTCAGACATGGAACTAGAATTCAAAGGTGGGCTGAGAAGCAGGCAAGGATGGAATTGCATATCTTAGGTTTTGTTCTCCTAGGTCTGCATCTCAAGAAAGAAAAGCATTCAGAATTGACTCCTGGGGAAGAATGGGAAGGATTCTGGCTTCTAATCCATAGTGAGGTTAGCCAGAATGGAAGAAAGAAATCTTAGCAAATCTAAGCAGGTCAAATAGAATTTGATTTCCTGACTTCAAGTTACTTTCAAGGCCCCCGAATTCCGATATTCCCTGTTGATATTACCAACTCGGAATTCCAAAGGAATATAGGGGTTTCTGGTCCCATGGCTCCTTGGTCTTTGGGGGTGAACGGTGGATAGTAGCAGAGCAGAGGCCCTGGAGTGTCAGAGAGAACCGTATGTTTTTCTCATCTGCCACTCAACCAACTTCAAGATGTCGCTACTGAGACCTGTGGGAAACAATTTTGAATTATAAGAACGCAAGACCAAAACTCTTTGGCAAGTAATATCTTAAATCTCATCTAAGAACTCCTGCCTCCCACTTCTTGTCCTTGTTTTTCATAGCATCTGTAGCATATTACAAGAACAGGCATGAAAAATAAACTACTTTTATGCCCTTTAGAAGAATCATTTCGAAACCTGTGTGGTAGATTGATGGCAGTGGTTTTATTTATTTATTTATTTATTTTGTGGTACGCGGGCCTCTCACCGCTGCGGCTTCTCCCATTGCGGAGTACAGGCTCCGGACGCGCAGGCTCAGCGACCACGGCTCACGGGCCCAGCCTCTCCACGGCATGTGGGATCCTCCCGGACCGGGGCACGAACCCGCGTCCCCTGCATCGGCAGGCGGACTCTCAACCACTGCGCCACCAGGGAAGCCCCGATGGCAGTGATTTTAAACGGACGATCCATCCTCATCCACCTCGTCTTTTGCTGCAAGGGTGACCCACCGCTATTATCACAGGATCCTTGAGCTGTTTTATTTTAGTAATTTGTAGTGGTAATGAGTTTAAATTGATCCACTCAACACTCTCCTAATGAACACATATTGCAAGGCAACCATCTAAGCTTAGAAGTATAATCAATCCACGGAGGGGAGCAAATACCCATGGATAAAGAAACAATCATTATAAAGAATATTTATTGAATGGTTGGTATGTGCCAGGTGCCGTTCTACTATTTTATTCACGTGTATAATCTCATTTCATCATCACAGTAGTCTAATGAGATAAGAGCTATCATTATCCCTCCTTGCTATGGATGAGGAACCCAAGGTACAGAGAGGTCAAGTGACTATTCCAAAGCCAAACAGCTTGTAAGGGCTGCCATCTGGATGCTGCCCAGCCAGGCCTGTTATTTTGTATTCATTTGCACAGTAACATAATAATTCAGTGCTCCCAGTAACAGCACTTTCTGGACATAACCAATCTGCTCCAATATATGCAATTCTAAAATTTCCCCAAATACCTACATCTTCTGCCAAGCATTCAGCCTTTTGAAAACAGAGGAACAGAGCCAGGCGAGTCTGACTTAATGAAAATCTTGAGAATGAATTCAAGGTTTCTCATTAATATTTCTGAGCATGCACTGATCTGTTTGACATCTTAAAATGACACTTGAAAGTATATGTTAAGAGCGAGTCCGTTATGCTATTTTTCTCTTTAAGATAAATGAAAAGTCCAGATATGTCGGTTGTGTGCTGTCATTAAGTTCACTATTCAATTTCCTCTGAAGACAATATGTTTTTCCTGCCTTATAACACCCACTCTTCATTGCTAGTTTCAATGTTGGCAACATTTACACCAAATACCACCAGTCTCATAGCTCTGCCCACCCCTGAGATTTTATTCCTCCCAATTTGCCCCTCCCTCTGTCCATTTGACCCAGCTTGGGCCAGGAGAAGGGGTTTGGGCACATTTTAAATGAATTGGGACAAGTTATAGTTAAGAATCAGATTTCTGAAACAACAAAGTGGGCCTAAAAAAACAGGCCGTTAGGGTCAGATTGCTACACTTAAGGCAGAGAGGTCTAGCTCTGAGAGAAATGGAAACTCAGCAGGCTTTAATGTTTGTAGGACCAAGGGCCCAAGTAAAACTAAAAATTATTCTTTATTGGGCTGGTCAAGATTTTCTCCGAGCTGTATTTCAGTCTGAGACTTTTCCTACCCAAACTTCCTTCCTTTCCTCTCTCCTTTCATCGGTGTTAGACCTACTTTGTGGTCTGAAGGCTTTTCCTGCCCACTCTTCTCCCTCTTCCCTGTATCTTTCACAGGCATCTCCCCAAACAAATCTCTTGCTCTTCTGACTCTGTCTTGGCATTTGCTTCCTGGAAAACTCAAACTGGCACAATATTATCCATTTAGTCAACAGTGCAAAGCATTGGTATTGCATTTTACTCATGTTACATCTAGGCCTACATACAAACAAATTTTAAAATAATACGAATTAATATTGCAAACTATTCCTTGGCCACCATATGCGATTGCTGTGAACGCTGCGCTCTGGAACCACAGATTGGAACATGAGGAGAAGCAAGAACATGAACACACGGCATTACTGGAAAATGATGTTTCATTGTGCGAGAATCTATTGCATTCAAGTTATCTGAGAGGACGCATTCAACAGTTAATTTGTCTTCTCTTTACTACACATTTCTGCCACTCAAATCCTCATGCCAAAGCAGCATCCATCTCTAACGTCTGCTGTGGTAAAACACAGACCTTCAGGGCACTCAGATACCATCACCTGTTGTTTAAAAGCAATTTTGGCAAAAGTTGTGGATAAGTGTTTCCCTGGGTTCTGAACAGTATTAGTCCCGAGAGTAGATGTGTAATGCTACACGTTGTACTACGCCAGAGCTGAGCTCTGGATCCCAGTGACAGGATATGATGTGTTTTTAAAAAACGTATGTTTTCTGTATCTGTGAAATACAGATGTCGAAAGCACAGGGCTCAGGACAGAAAAACCATCTTGCCTGGATTTAAGGATGGTCCTGATCCCTAAAAATGGCATCCAAAGGACGAAAAGAGGGAAGCAGCCACAGCAGCTCCTGAGCACAAGGGGAGCACCTGGTAGTCAAAAGTTTCCAGCTGCACCTGTTCCTTAGCTTGCTCCAGGCTGTGGGAAAGCCAGGATAACAGGTACTTGGCAAAAATGTTTGCTGAGGGAATACTTGTGGAATCAATGAGCCCAGCCAGTGTAACAGTCCCCTTGACATGGTATCTTCTTCCATGCTCTTCTTAACACTTTTCCACTCTTTCAAAAACCCCCTACACACCCTCTTCCTATGTGAACTCCTTGCTATTTAAGACATAGAAAAGCAACTACACTCTAATACTTAGCACTAGCTGTATATTTGAAAGGCAGACTAATCAGAGTTCAATTAGACCTAAAATGAAGATTATTCTATACTCTAAAAGTTCTTAAAAGTAAAATTCTATATTTATTTTGGTTTCATCATAAACATTCCACTACAAGCCAAGATGGAATAACGGGGACCATATTTATTCTCTCACCTTAAACAGCTAGAAAAATGGACAAAATATATGAAACAACTATTTTCACACATTGGAGAAAAGGCAGAGCAGATTTACCATCTCTGAAAGAAAGGAAATAAACAAGGTCAGCCCTATAATTGTACCAGTTTACTGCCTGGAGGTAGTTTCCAGGCTGCAGTACAAAAGCAGGGAACCCAAACAGACCACAGAAGTCTTGCTGAGTTGAAAGGCAGATATTGGCTAAGGCAAGTAGAATTTTCAAGACAAATTACCAGAAAGGAGGGAGCTCCTGAGAAAGAGAGAGCTCTGGAGATCTGCAGAGAAACACCCTCAAGTATTTGGCTGAGCTCTACTGTTTGCTTGTGTGAAAGGAAACTACCCAAGGCCAGGAAAAGACCCACTGAAAAAGCGAAGGCATAACAATTCCCAGAGATCACACAGGGCTGGGAATGGTTTGTGTTGCACAAGCCTGGGTGGAAAGGTTTTTAATACATGGGGCATTATGAAGAATTATCAAAAGTGTGCCACCTTAGTGGGAGGGCTAAATTATTTCCTGACTGAAGGCAGCTCAGGACTTGCCCTGACAAAGCTTAAAGGCAAAAGTTGAAAGGATCCAACTGACTCCAAGTAACTTAACTGTGTGCCGAAACAAAATCCAACACAATTTAAAGGAATACAACAAAACCAAACATTCAGAGATGTAAAATTCACAGTGTCCAACATCTAAACATAAATCACCATGCATGCAAAGAGGCAGGAAATATTATCTATAACCAAGAGAAATTTTGATTAAAAAAACATAGAACCAGAAATGAAAAACACGATGGAATTAGCAAGGATGTTGAAACAGTTATTATAAATATGGTCTATATTTAAGAAGGTAGAGGAAAACAGGACCATTATGAGGAGAGAAATGGGAGGTTTTTAAAAGACCTAAATGGTGCTTTTAGAGATGAACAATACAATGTCTGGATAGAAGATATACTAAATGAGATTAATAACAGGTATGATGCCGCAGAAGAAAAGATAACTGAACTTGAAGAAATAGCAGTAAAACTATCCACGGTAGGCAGAATTCTAAGATGTCCCCCCAAGATTTTGTGCCCTGGGTGTACACCCCCAACATAATCCACAAGACTATGAATATGATAGATTCCACCCTGGTGATTGTTATATCCGAGGACACTGATGATGTTAAGAAAGAGGGATTATGCAGGTAGGCCTGAGCTGAGCACCACAGCCCTTTGAAAGCACAGAACTTCTCTGGGTGATCACAGAGAGGAAGTCAGGGATCAAAATCAGGAGAAGTATTCAAAGTACTTGCTGCTGACTTGATAATGGAGAAACCCATGTGGAAAGGAAAGTGGGCAGCCTCCATTTGCAAAGACCAGCAACGTGCTGAGAAGCAGCAAGGAAATGGGGACCTCAATTCTATAACCCCAAGAAAATGAACCAGTCAACAACCAGTGAATCTGGAAGAGGATGCTGAGCCTCAGGTGAGAACCTCATCCCCAGTCAACCCTTTGATTTCAGCCTTGTGAGATCTTAAGGAGAGAATCCAAACATACTGTGCCAGACTTCTGACCTACAGACCTGTGAGTTGATAAATGGGTGTTATTTTAAGTCTCAAAGTTTGTGGTAATTTGTTACACAGCAATAGAAAACTTACCCGTGAAGCAGAGAGAAAAAAGACTAACATACATGTGCACACACACACACAGCATCAGTGACTAAGCAATATCAAGGATTGTAATACATGTGTAGTTGCAATCCCAGAAGAAAGGGGGAGGGAAGATAGTTGAAGATATAATGGCTGAAATTTTTCCAAATTTGATGAAAACTATAAATCCACAGATCCAAACATCTCAACAAACTCCAAGCAGAGCATACATTAAAAAAAAAAAAAAAAAGCCAAATTATGAAACATATGTACAGAGAACAAAGATAAGAATGAGAGCAAACTTTTCATCAGAAACTATGCTGGCTAGAAGAGACTGGTACAATATCTTTAAAACATTGAAAGAAAAAATTGTTGTGCTAGAATGCTTTACTCAAAGAAAATATCAGATAAATAAAAACTGAGAAAATTCATGCCAGAGGACCTGCGCTATAAGAAATATTAAATGAAGCTCTTCAGGCAAAGAAAATGATATTGGTTGGTTTTATCATAATGCATCTTCTGCTAATTGATAGAAGTGCCTAGAGATTAAAGTCATGAACACACAAACACACATTTGTCTTATGTTTAGGAAGAATATATGACATTTAGCCCAGTCATGCCAAATATACAATAAGCCAAATTCTTACCAAGTAAAATGTACTTTCTGTTCATTAATTTTAAAAAAATGAGAGGAGTAGAAATTAGTTCATTATTTAATTTACTGAAGGAGAATTTACTAGATGAACTGTAATGAACCTATAAAAAATACTATGTAGATTTTACAGGCTCAGTACCTCCATAAAACTTTAGCTGACATTAAGCACATTCTAGGAAATTATCAGCAGATACCTAACTTCACAGAGCCTCATTTCAATAACAAATATTCAACATTAGCTACTATGTAAAAGCAAAATAATTTTAAAAAATGAAGGCCATCTGCCAAACTATTATTTCAAAATTATAAAACTCCAATGCCATTGCTGTAGGAAGCCTCTATGAAAATCCCTAACGATTCCCACTATCTAATATTCATGCCCTTGTGTACTCCCTCCAGTCCTGTGGACTGGACTTATTGGCTCATTTCTAATGAATGAAATATGGCAGAAGTGATAACATGTTACTTTGGGGATTAAATTATAAAAGACCAGCTTCTGGTTCTCTCTCTCACTGGCCCCATGAAAAGCCAGTTGCCATGTCATGAGGCAGCCCCATGGAAAGGCCCTAATGGCAAGTGATTGAGGCCTGTCAATGACCCTGTGAGTGAGCTTTAGGGTGGACCCCAGCACTGCCACCAGCTGAGCTGTTAGATGAGATCACAACCCCAGCTGATAGCTTGATTGCAAACTCCTGATAGACATGCAGCCAGAGGCACCCAACTATGCTGTGCTCGAACTCCTGACCCGCAGGAATACTTTTACGTCTCTAAGGATTGGGGTGATTTCTTACACAGCGGAGGATAACTAATACAGCTATTATTCAGCAGTTTCAGTATCTTATTCATAAAGAAATCCTGAAGACACTTTCTACATAATATATGAGGCAATCATTCTACTTGCTACTTTGTGTATGATGGTATTTTCATGGATTGGTAAACAAGTCAGCATGTGGCAAGCTATCACATGGAGATTCAAAATCTGTAATAATTTGGCACCACGATCTATTCAACTATTGTCACCAATGAGCAATGTGGTAAGAGGACAGAATTTAGCAGGAACCAAAGTAACTCTGGCATTATCCAACTCTTGTTACTGTTTTATAACCTTAGAGAATTATTAGGTTCTTTTAAAAGTGTTCCAGAGAGATATCTTTAATTGCTGATGCTAGGTTCAAATTAAACAACTTTCTACCCACACAAATGGGTAGAATTCATGATGACTCACTAATTCTCCCACTGAACAGAGCTGCACACAACCTTTTGGCCATCTGGCTAAGATAGATCTTTGGGATTAATAACCTAGGACTCTCTAGGACCTAATATTACATCAGACTAATACATATAACTCCTGCTGGCTAAATAGTAACATCTGGGCTGGAGCCATGACACAAAAAAGGTGATGATTAAAATAACACTGGTGGAGCAGTCTAAAGTTGATAATATTATTTGTCATTCACAGTTTCATTTGTTTCTCACCAAAAATCTTACATACTAGATACCATTTTTATTATAAGCCCCTTTCACAATGCTACATTCTTTGTCATGTATCTAAGACAAGGTTTGATAACTCTAGAATTCAAAGACAATTTGCCACAAACAGAGTAGCTGTTGATCCCTTAAGCCATGAAATGCCTGCATAAGAAGTAAATAGATCCATCATAATGAGAAAAATCCTGATACCCTACCCACTTCCCAACCTACCTTTGGCTGGACTTTGAGATTGTTTCTATTCCACATCACTTAAGTTTTGTTTTTTGTTTTTTTTTTTTGGTTGCTTTACGCTGACTTAATGAGCCAAATTCTTTGAGCCAACGACTACCTTCCCTACCAGCCCCCCAAACAAAATTGACCGTATTTGCTATGGGAAAAGGCAGTCCAAAGACATGGTAAGGAGTGCCTACTGTGGGATTTTCATCTCCTACAGAAATTTATGGCCCCTTTCACCACAGCATCATATGCCTCCTAGAAAAAGAAGCAATGGGTAGTTTATTCCTGTCTAGAAATTGATGTGTAGCCAGGGGTAACATGTGCACATTCACATCTGCCTAAAGCAGGGTGTAAAATGTGCCCATGCATCAAAGATCCCCTAGAATTTTTAAATCACAGAAAGTCTGAACTAGCTGCAGGAGGCAGGCTTTTGCAGCCAGGCTGCACTTTGCTGAAATATGTGCCTTGACCTGTCACTCTTCCATCTCCCAGACTGGATGTTCTCTATAGGCCCTTTTGACTCTAAAGTTGTAAGATCTGTGGAGTTGAGCTGAGTTGGTTTAAGAAATCTTTCTAAGCTGTGCTAGCTGTGTGTTGGATCCTTGATGTCATCTAATATTTTTCATGGGTGATTTGGATTAGAAGACACAGTACATCATGGAAGGATATTACAGCATAGCTATGACTGGTAAAGAGCCATCAAGAGTTGGAAAAATTTTTGAATGAAAAAGAAAACAAGTTACACAATAACATGTTTGGCAAAGACCACTAGTGGTGTCCCAATTTCCATTCTCCCCTATTTCCTTTATATTAGAACTCCTGGTTTTATGCTGGGCACACTGCCATCTGAAGCAAAGATATTCCTCAATAGCTCACCAGTAGATATGGTCATATATCTCAGTTCTGGCCAATGAGATATAAGTATTGATATAACTGTTATGTGCAACATCTGAAAAACGTCCTGCTGGCTGGAATGCAGACAAGATGACTGGAGCACAAGTAGCCATCCTGAACCATGAAGTGGAACTTGTATGCTGAGGATGGTGGAACCACAAGATAAAGGGACTTTAATCCTTAAACCATGAGTGCTATCTATACCAGCCCTGAACTATCTCCAAACTTCATTTACGTGATAGAGAAATAAACTGCTACCTTGTTTATGTTACTACCATTTTTGATTTTCTGTCACTTACAGCAGAAATAATCTTGCTGAAAAAGCAGAAATATGTGTATCCCATTTTAATAAACGTATGTAGGTGTGTATGCATGTATGTGTGGATGTGTGTGTGTGTGTGTGTGTGTGTGTATATTGTATCCAGCCACCCAGCATCCATTCTCCCATTTTAATATCATTCTGATTTCCCTTTAGTGAACTGTCCCTCTCTTGCTGTGTGATGCCACGGTGGATGGTCAAGACTAGATGCCTAGCCTCCCTTTAAATGAGCCAAGCGGGTCCCAGAGGCTCTGTTCAGTGAGGCTTCTTCTCACTGCCCTGTTTCAGTGGGAGGCAAGGTAGAGATTCTTGAAGCTCTATCCTAAACACTCTCCACTCTGTTCCCCCACAAAGGAGTTTAATCTCCACATCTGCTTCTGCTACATCTACAAACAGGTGATTCACAAAATACATCTCCAGCCTGAACCTGTCCTTTGAATTCTGCATGGATGTATCAGTCAGGACTCTGGCAGAAATGAATAATACCCTCAGATTGGTGCAACTTGAGTGGGTGGACAGACTATAGGGAAATTGTCAGAGGTAGCACAGTATTCTGAAAGAAGCAAGGGCACAGCCAGACCCTGGAGAGAGAGGGCTTGGTGGAGAAGGCTGTCCGACAAGAGCTGTGATCTTTGGTTCAGGGTTGCAGCCAGCCCACAGCAACTCTGCAGGGAAGAAGCCAGGAAAATAAAGACCCACTTCACTCCTTTTCCTCCTCTGATCTCCTGCCATTGCTCTCCATTGAACCGACCCAATCTGAAGCCAAAAGCAAAGGGAGTTGGCTGCTGCAGGTCAGCCTCCCAGGACAGCAGGCAGGGTAGAGAGGAGGCTGGAAATGCAGATAGAAAAGCTGCAGCACAACTTATGTATCCGGTTGCCTACTTCACATCTTTTCATGTATCAAGGCACCTCAAATTCAGCATGCACCAAACCAAACCATTCATCTAACCCCTCCCAAGATTTAGCCAGCCTGGTCCTCTTTCATGTTCCTAATCTTAGGAAATGGCACCATTAGCAATGTATTTATGGAAATGTGGAGATCATTCGTGGTCCCTTTCTTTCCCTCTCCACCCATAGTCAGTCTATCATCAAGTCCAATCAGTTTTTTTTTTTTTCTTTTCTTTTTTTTTGCGCACTTTGCAGGGTCTTAGTTCCCCAACCAGGGATCGAACCCAGGCCCCTGCAGTGAAAGCACCAAGTCCTAACCACTGGACCACCAGGGAATTTCCCACAACTAGTTTTATACAACTTAAATTCAGCAAAAGAAAACAAAACAAAAACTACTCTCTCCTGGTACTTTGATTTTTGAGGGGAGATGGGCAAGCAAGGAAGGCAGGTCAGGCCAGGACCTCTAGATCTCTGTCCATTATAAGCCCTGTTCTTCAGCTTCTCTTCAATCTCAGGAGACACCTATATTCTTCTGGTAGAGTCTCTTTTTGCTTAATCTATCGAGAGGTGGTTTCTGCTACTTGAACAAGAGCCTACCGGAAAAAACAAAAACAAAAAAACAAACAAAACTAGGGGCTGGGTCTGAGGCAAAAGACAAGAGAAGAGTTCCTTTAATGACAGAGAGCTATCAGCAAAAGTGACTTTTTCACCAGGTTTCTAACTACTCAAGAAAATGGTTATATTTCTTCTACATATTTAAGAGTTGTTTCTGATATTATCAACAAGTAAGAAAAAAAGTGTTTTCTTTTTCCAAATTAGGCTGTGGAAATTCATTTTTTTTGTTTTTGTTCTTTTTTGTGTGTGTGTGATACGCGGGCCTCTCACTGCTGTGGCCTCTCCCGTTACGGAGCACAGGCTCCGGACGCGCAGGCTCAGCGGCCATGGCTCACGGGCCCAGCTGCTCCGCGGCATGTGGGATCTTCCCGGACCAGGGCACGAACCCGTGTCCCCTGCATCGGCAGGCGGACTCTCAACCACTGTGCCACCAGGGAAGCCCTAGAAATTCATTTTTAACCAGCCTAAAAGAGGTTAATCACACTTGGGATGTTTCCTTAGAGCATAAGATGGCAACATCCCCGGGTTGAGCCTCCAGAGGGAATTGATGGGTTACTCCTACAGCTGAGGAGACAAGCTATCAAATGCAGACAGTGATCCATGGCAAAATCTCAGCAGAAGACTTCTCTGCAGTGAGCTAATCGAGTAATAACAACCTTGTAGTAACAGTTACACAGCAACAGCCATGCAACTTTCTAGAAACTACCTATTAAACCTCAGGGTATTACACGTACTTCATGTTTCCTTACCCAAATGAGCAGTTTCACTAACGGGTTTTAATTGATAAGGTAGAACATTTGCCTCACACAAGGATGAAATCTGTGAAAAAAAATTAAATATGTGTGTGCATGCACGTGTGTGTGTGTGTGTGTGTGTACATACATTTATTACTATAGAATTTGGCACTTTTATCATCCACACTGAAATGTCTAGGCAGAGAGCCAAAAACCTCAGAGTATGCTTTCTTATGGCCCAAATAAATAATACTAATGTATAATTTAAAAGAGTTCATTATACTGGATTATAATTAGTAATATCTAAGCATGAGATTATGATGTTGCACATTTCATGCACTGTTCAATCAACTAATTATAGTTTTGGTTATGTTTTCTGCAACAATAAAAGAAAAATATCACATGTACTAGTGGATTATACCAACAGGCATAACAATGTTAAGAAGCAATGAAGGCTTGAGTGCGAATCCATAAAGAACATTTATATATGCTGTAGCCTAAGAATATTTTAGAAAATATTGCATCAGTATGTATTTGAATGGACTCATAATAACAGGCAAACAAATACTAGCAAAGAACCAAACATTCCCCTTACTTGATAAAACAAACGATACAATGCCAGTTAGCAAAAAACTTTGCAAGAGAGAGAGAATCAGGAGAGAAAGAATAAGAGAGAACAGAGAGAGTCTGAAAGATAAAATTCCAGGTATCAGTTCCTGGAACAAAATGATCTTTAAAATGTTCTCTTTTCCAGATATGCCATGGCACTCAAGAGGAGAAGAGCAGGGGAAGCGTGGGAGAAGAGAGAAAGGAGAAAAGAAGGGAAGGCAGGCAGCATGAAGACAGCAGGCGCACAGGTGGGAGGGGTGTGATGAGGAGCAGAGGAAGGAACACAGGGTCCACATTTGCTGACAGTGAGGCAATGTTAGCTGTCACGGAGATGGAGGGGATATGAACACAGATGTCGGAGAGCCAAACCTCTAGCCCACCTTATAACTCTGGAGGGTTCTATAGCCCAGGAAAATTATGATTTTGACTCATAAAGAAAAAGTTAAAATGTTACCCAAAGAAATGAGTTGTTTTCATTTTATTGTATCATGAGGTGACACTATCTTTGGGAACATTCTGCCAGACATGCCCCACCACTTGTAGCATTTGTGTTCCATGCAGGGTCTGCTTTTAGTTAAAATTTTAAGCTGTTTTACGTATAAGCATACACCGGTTACTATTGGTAGGATACAAAATGTCCATTTTATATTCAGCCCTTGGAATATTCCAAGACAGATTAGTATATACGGGAAGAAGACAAAGAAATTCCAAGGTCCAGGGCTGGGCAAACCCAGAGAGTGAAAGGGGATTTCCGATAGGTAATTTCAGACAAACTGACCAATCGGACACTGGCCCCTGTCCCTGGTAAAGAAGCATCGAGGATGGAGGACAGAAAGAAAGCCCCTGGGAGAGGAAGGTGTGTGGGATGTAGAGATGGGTGTCTTCTGCGGGCCCCTATTATATCTTCTCTGTCTATTTCATTCCCAAAGTCATGTTCATTCATTGTAATTTTTTCCCTAAAAATTAAAGGAGGATATGAGTTTTAAAGTCCTTCCTCTCTAATCTCTCTAACCACAAGTCATCACAGTTAACAATTTGATGTTTATCTTCTAGATATTTTTCTGTGCATATATGATGCCTTACCTGTGAATGTATATTTCATATATACTCACGTTACAGACACACACACAAAATTATTTAGACAATGAAAAATGAGGGATGCTTTACTTACTGTTCTCCCCTTCCCTCTCCACTTACTTCTTCATGGTCTTCTCTCTGGATTAGGACGAGATCTGCCTCACTTTATGTTTTTTCCTGTTTTTTAAAAAATAGGATTTATAAAAAAACAGTGGTAAAATATATATAACATACAATCCGCCGTTTCAACCATGTTTAGCTGCGCAGTTCAGTCGTGTTCAGTACATCCACATTGCTTTGTGCCTCCTGCTTCTTAAGAGAGGACAGAGGAGGGGTCAAACATGTGGGCTTTGAAGTCAGACTGCCTGGGTTCCACTCCCAGCTCCCATGCCTATCAGCTACGTGGCCTTGGGCAAGTCATTTAATCTCTGGATCCAACAGTGTCTATGTTTGTAGAATGTAACAACACCATCTATCTCATAAGAGTATCTTGAAGATCAAAGGCATATTAAGATTTAAAGTGCTCAGAACCGAATTTAACATACAAGAACGTTTAACTACAGGCCAAATGATATTTCGTTATAAGGATATATCATAATTTATCTAACCAATTCCCTACAAATGGTCCATTAGTACGTTTTGGTAGGTAGCTGCTCGGAGGCAGCTGGAAAGGTGAGAGGGCACACATCAGCTGACCTCTGAGACTAGAGGGCGTTGTTGGCATTTAGCAGAGGAAGAATAGCTACGGCGAACACGCTACAATAAGCAGGACAGTCCTGAACAATGACGAATTTGCACTCCCTTAAGGTCACTAGGAGAGAAACACTGCCATAACTCTTAACGCTGCATTCCCACTTCTTGTCATTTTTTTCCCCACAGACTTACTTGCACACAAACAAAATGATAAATGTAGAAGTTTATTCAATGTAGTTTTGTTTATAATAGTAACAGACAGGAAATAAACCAAATGTCCTTCTTGACATGGACTAAATAATAATTTGCAGTACTTCCAAACGATGGAATGCTATGCAGCTGTTTACCAAGATTCAGAAACCTCCCCGTATGCTAATATGGAAAGATTTGCAAAATGGTATATTACGTGGAAAAAGAGTGATGTACATAGTATGCTAATATTTGGGGGTAGAAAAGAAGCCATATTTACATATAGTTCCATACACTATGTAGAAGCTATAAATCAAACTGTTAAATAAAACATGTTCTCTTCTCCTACCTTGAAAAATAAACAATGACAAAAACAGATAAATAAATGTAAAATTGAAAGATGGCAAAATACCAAACACAGAAGAATTAAATTATTGTGTATAATGGATGGTTTGGTGGTGTTTGGAAGAGTAATAAAATAATGATGTGCATAATTTGCAATGTGTTTTGTATTTATTTCACACTATTTTTTGGCCTTTATTTCAATAGAACCACTAATTATGTAGTTTTAATCAAGATTTTCACATATTTTCAGTTCTATTGATAGTATATTAGACAATCTTTCTTGAATAATTAAAGTTGTTTCCTTAATTAGTTTCAATTTGAGGAAACTGCCCTGCTGAGGCAGAAACAACTAGAATTGTCAATAACTTTTTAAAGCAATACTTAGATTGGAAACAAACCGTGGAATTTAAATATTATGTCCAAACATTATAATGGGGTCTTTATTGCAAAAATTATTTTAAAATATTTAAATTTTATCATATAAATCAATAGCACTCAATTGCCCTTTTCATCATCTCTCAAAGTGATATCTATTATCTATACAGTATTTCTTAAATTCTTCTCACTTTCAAATTTTCATTGCTGAGACATTACAAAGAAAACTAGAAATAGCCCACCTCCTTCAGTGCCCTATTTCAAAGGACTCAAAAATCTCAGAGCTTGCCCAGGTCTTCCTGAAGTATGAATACCATTGGTTTCTTTTAAATTGGGAGACTATATAAATCAAAATAAAATAAATTATGGAAAAGCATCTGTAATATTTAAAATCTCGAGATTGATACTGTGGTTAAAAAAGGAACTCTGAAGTAAATTGATACAGGTGAGGATGTGGTCAACATAATGCAGACAGCAACGAACTACTCTTCTTTCAAAGTATCTCAAATCATGACAGAGCTGAGGAAGTAATGGCAAACAATTTCACAGAACCACTAAAAGCACATAGGAAAACCCCAAACAGCCATCTAAGACAGATGGAGACAAATACATAGGGCTAGGCAATAAAACTTTCTCTGAAGAAAGTTACTAGGGGGAGAAAAATCCCAGGTCTCAGAAGAGAAGGCAATTAATACAATTATTTCAATAGACTTGAGATTCTTGCTAAAATATTTCTAGAACATCCATGTGACTGTGATCTTGACAGTATGGTCATCTATTTATAATATAGCAGCAAGGATCTGACACAAAATGATAATATCACAGGAGTACTTTATTAATATATACAGTTAGAATTTGATATTCTGATTACTCACTAACAAAATATATCTTAAAGTTAACTGAATAAGGGAAAATGGTTATTAAAGAGCAAGAGGAAGAGAGAAAATTGAAGGAGTTCATCTATACAGAAAGATGATTGGATGAGGTGAGCACTGAGTGGATTGATTTATCAAGGTGGACCTATGTTTATTCATAACTCCTATGTTCATCTCTTATAGCGTGTGAACTACATTGTGTTTCAACGACCTTTTTATCTTATTTCTTTACCACTATAGTCTAATCTTAAGGAGAAATATGGTGACTACTGTGTTCTTCATTGTGTCTCCAATAATCACACAGGGTCTAACACACGGTAGGTACTGGTATCTGGATGGATGAATGGGTGGATGGGTAGGTGGGTGGATGAATGGATGGATGGGTGGATGGGTGGATGGGTGGATGGGTGGATGGGTGGATGGGTGGATAGGTAGGTGGGTGGATGAATGGATGGATGGGTGGGTAGGGGAGTGGATTAGCTCATGCATCTCTGGTGTTAGGGAGCTGCACAATCCTCGGCTACAATAAATAGGAAAGTTTCCTCATACCCATGGGAAGCTCAACTGCCAATGCCACAGTCACAAATATCTCTCAGACATCACTAACCTCTTTGCAACAGTTTGCTCAAATTTCTGGTGTTTAACTTTAAAAAAATTCCAAGTATTGGAAGAGAAATCTTAGAAATTTAAACTTAAAAACTGATATAAAATACATCACATTCTCACATTATCAATCTCGAGTTTTTAAGTATTATAGATGCCTTTCCATAATTTATTTTATTTTGATTTATATAGTCTCCCAATTTAAAAGAAACCAATGGTATTCACACTTCAGGAAGGGCTGGGCAAGTTCTGAGATTTTAAGGCCTTTCAGAGATAGCTCTGGTCAGGGTCAATGCAAAGCCATCTTTTTTTAGTTGAAATATTTTCTTATTTTAAAGCTTTACTGAGAAATAATTCACATACCGTGTGAATTACCCATTTAAAGTACACAATTCAATGGTTTTTAGTATTTTCACAGAATTGTGCAACCACCACAATGAATTATAGAACATTTTCATCACCCCAAGAAGAAACCCTGCACTGATCAGCAGCCTCTTCTCATTTCCCCTTTCCCCAGCTTCTGGAAACCACTTATCTCCTTTCCATTTCTATAGATTCCCTGTTCTGGACATTTCATAAAAATGCAATCAGAGAATATGTGGTCTTTTGTGACTGGCTTCTTTCACTTTGCATAGTGTTTTCAAGGTTCATCTAGGTTGTAGTATGTATCCATACTTAATTCCTTTTTATTGCCAAATAATGTTCCATTGCATGAGCATATCACATTATGTTTATCCACTCATCAACTGATTGACAGCTGGGTTGTTTCCATTTTGGGGGGTATTATTCATAATGCTGCTGTCAACATGCATGTGCAAGTTTTTGTGTGGACGTAAAGGTTCAGTTCTCTTGGGTATATAATGGAGTGGAATTTATGTGTCATTCGTTAACTCGATGCTTAACCTTTGAAGAACTGCCAGACTCTTTTCCAAAGCAACGGGTAAGGGTTCCAACTGCTCCTCATCCTCGTTCACCCCTGTTTTTATCTGTTTTTTTTTTTTTTTTTTGAACACAAGGCAGTCTTGTAAAGTAGGCAAATTCTGACTCCTGGACCCTCCTCTTCCCCTTTCTTCCCTCTCCTTCCTAACTATGTCTTCTGCCAAGAACCCAGTGCCTCTCCCAGTGCCCTGTCTCTTTCCATTCCTATAAGCTGCTGTCGCCCAAACTCTAGAGCACTGATTCCTCCTCAGTTCCTCAGCCATTATGCTTTTTCCTTGAAGACTCTGAGGGGCGTCACATTCAAGAAGCAAATGTTAACAAGCCAAAACATCATTTTACAATAACTCAAGTTCTTTCCTTTACCGAGAAAGGGGCTGGGGTAGACACACAGAGGGGTGGCCCAGACCCCCTTTAAAGAAGGACTTGCTTCCCAGCTGGGAGTTGGGGAAGGAACATGTGGTGCAGTCAGCTGCAGGGAGCTGCTTCTCCTGAGTTCTCTCCCTTTTCAAGGCAGCTCACACTCTGACTGAGCAAATTGGGGATTTAAAGGCACATTCATTCTGGTTCGGCACAGAACACTCTCTCCACAGCTCCTTGCCAACTGGCCAAGGCTATGTTGAGCCTGCGCTGCAGTTCAACTTTGTCCTCTTCCAGTCCCGTTTTTGTCTTCTTCCCTTCACAGGTGTTGATTCCTAATAAACACCCTACACTCCAAACTGCATCTCGGCATCTACTTCCAGAGAAGCCAAGCTATGAGAGTTGGTACCAGGAGTGGTCCAAGAAAGTAGGCAATAAGATGGGGTTTTGGAGCAGTTTATCAATCAATCACCTTGGGCTGGCAGTGAGGACACCAATCACTGGTGACAGGAGGAACACAGACATCCCTGGGGCAAGGTGGCAGCCCAACTTAAAACTTTCACCTGTGGGAGCATGTACTGGTAGAAGGGAATGAACTAGCTAGAATGATTTATCAGGCGTTTGAGATGTATGGAGAAAAGAGCAGCTGCATGGATAAGAGTACTGGAGCGATTGCTAAGTGCCAATGATGCTCTACAGAAATATAATGAACATTAAAGGGCTGAGTAAGAGGCAATTGAAAGCCAGACATGGAAGCCAGAGGGCTTCTTTAGGTGTATACAAAGAAGGTCTCATCTCCTCTAGGAGGGTGGAGAAAGCCAAGGGCCAAGTTCAGCAGGCTTCAATACCCAGTGAAGGCCCCTGAGATTTTGACTCTCAGACTTCTCTGAACTTGCTGAGCCTACAGACGTATAGAAGCTGCTCATCTACACTACTAAGAGCTATTACCCCTCCATCTCCCCACCCCAGAAGACAAAGCAGAAGCTCTCCCTCTTGAGGGCATCAGTGGCATTTGTCACATAATTGTGCAATGGAGAAAGGGGAATTCCTAGACATTTAAAGGACTGTTGGAACCAGATCTGAGTAGACATTGATACACAGAGACTTGAAACATTACCATAGGCCCTTGATTACAGTGAAGTGATATGGAGACTAGATAATAAATGAAATCCTAGCCAAGTCCTGGCTTAGTGGTCTACTGTGTCAGTGAACCCACCCTGTGCTCTGTTCACCTCTCACCAAATGTACAATTGGATTGACATACTTGGCAGTTGCAGTAACTCCCAGTCCTTGGTCTGTGGGGTAACAGCTGTCATGGGAAAAGCCATACGGAAGGCTCTGAACCCCTTCTCCCCTCAAGATAGTGATTCTGCATCCTGGGAGAAAAAGCAGAGATTAGCGTCATTCTTCAGGATAAAAAAGATGCAGGGGTGGTGGTCCCCAAAATATCTCCATCTAATTTGCTAATCCAGGCCCTGAAGAAACCAGATGGATCGTGGAAGATTACTGTAGATCAGGGGTCAATGAATTTTTTCCATAAAGGACCAGATAATAAATATTCAGATTTTGCTGGCCATATAGTTTCTGTTTCAACTACTCCATTCTGCTGTTGTAGCATGAAAGCAACTATAGACAATTTGTAAAGTGGCTCCCAATAAAACACAGTAACATATATTTTTTTTTCACAGTAACGTATTTTTAAAATAAAATAAATTTTATATACAAAAATAGGCAGAGGGCTGGATTTGACGCTGAGGCTCGAGTTTGCTGACTCCTGCTACAGACCACAACAAGCACGGCCACACAGGAGCCTAAATTACAGCCACCAGGCAAGATGTGGTATCTTTGCTAGAGAAAGTAACAGGGCCTCAGGAATATGGCATGTGGTCTTGACACGGTGAATGCATTTTTTTCTATTACAGTCAAGAAAGGGGATCAGAGATAGTTCACATTCATAACAAATGGACCACAATATACATTTTAAGTTTTACCCCAGAGCTATGTAAACTTCTGCCCTCTGTCATATATATTACATAGATATATTACAGGAGATATCTGGACTATCCTGGTATTCCTCAGAACATGATATTTACCTGTGACATCTGTCGGCATTATGTTGATTAGGCCAGATGAACAAGAAGTGACCAGCAGCCTAGTGGACTTGGTAAGACCTTCACAGGTGCTCCAGAAGATGGGAGATAAACTGAATATATAGGGGCCTGCTTCATCCATTAAACTTTTATGGTCCAGTGGTCAGGGGCATGCTGAAATCCCCTCCTAGGGGAAAGACAAATTATTACATCCTTCACCACCTACCATGAAGAAGGACACACAATGCCTGGTACACCTCTTTGGGTTCTAAAGACGTTGTGTTCTATAGCTAGTGAGAGTTTCATGGTCCATGTACTGAGTGAGGTGAGTGGCTGTGGATTTGAGGGCTGCAAAGCAGGAAAGGGCTCTACAGCAGGCCCAGGCTGTGATGCAAGCAGCCATTCTGAACACAGTGGCAAAGATGGAGGTGATGCATGGACCAGCAGTATGCACCCTCATTTTCCAAGACTGATATACCTACTGGTCATCCCTTTTCAGTGGAAGAAAAAAGGCCTACGGTTAAAAATTGCCACTGTTGAACAGAGACCAGCGCTGAGCCCCCAGTATGGTACCATTCCTTGAAGAGACCAAGTGGCTAACTTGGCAGCAAATTGACTATACTGGGCCCTTTCAATCTGGGAAAAGCCAGAAGTTCAGGAATATACATGTGTTCTGGATACAGATGTGTCTTTCCCACCTGTAGGCCCCAGCCAAGACCACTATCTAAGGGCTTACAGAGTGTTTGATCCACTGGTATGAGATTCTATACAACATCACATCAGACCATGGGACAACTTCCCAGCAAAGGAGGAGCAAGGGTAGGCCCAGGATCATGGGATCCACGGGCTGCAGCACATTCCAAATCTCTCAGAAGCTGCTTGCCTGAGAGAGCACTGAAACAGCCTGCTAAGGGCACAGCTGAAGCACCAGCAGAGGCATTACTCTGATAGGATGCTTTGTCTCCAAGAGAAAGAATAGATGAGGTCAGGAACAAGAGTGGAAGCAGGAGTTGACCCACTCACTGTCACTCTGAGTGACCCAGCTCCTTCAGTTCCGGGCTCTGCAGGGTTAGAAGACCTGGTACTCAAAGCAGGCACACTCCGGCCAGGGGACACAGCAAGAGTCTCTTGAATTATAAGCTATGGCTTCCACTGGGGCAGTTTGGGCTCCTTGTGTCCAGGGACCAAGAGGAAGAAGAGAACTTAAGCATCTTGGTGCAGGTAATTGCCTCTGTCATCAGAAGGAGGCTGGCCTGTTGTCACGCAGTGGGGACCGTGAGGAATACAGGTGCGCCCCCCTTGGGCACTCGCTGACATTCCCTTGCCCAACCGTGACGGTAAAATGGGCATGTGTACCAGACCCCACCCAAGAAGAGCATGGTGACCAGAACCTGAGGCCTCTTGGGAATAAAGGTCTGGGTAGGTCGTGGCACCAGCTAGGCCACCGAGGCCAGCAGAGGGGGTGGCTGGGGACGAGGGGAGCTTAGAATGGACAGTGAAGGAGGACAACAATGAATAGTAGCTGCCACTGTGACCAGCCCAGCGGTGGTGGCTGCATTCTGTCCACTCACCTCCCTCTGCCAGGTTTCCCTCAGGAAGCGAGGCTCACGACGGAGTAATGGAGGAACCGCACGACGGAGCAATGGAGGAAGCGCACAACAAATGGGTGCGGAAATGGGGCTCCCAGCCCTGGGCTGGGAGGATGTGAGAGTCACAGAGCCGAGGAGTCTAGTCAGCAGCCAGCTCTTCCCAGACGGACGGAGGGACTGAAGGACGGATGGAGACTGAGAGAGGCGGAGTGGGAGGGCCTGGGGGGGGGGGGTGGTGGTGGCCTCGCCTGAGTTCCACAGTGATTGGCCGAGGCTTGGACGACCTCCACACTGATTGGCTGAGGCTTGGAGGCCAGGCCAGTCCTTCCTTCAAGGGCACCCACGTCCCTTCCCAGGTGTACGGACTGATAAATCTTCGCAACCCAGGCTCCATCATAGCCCTGCTTCTGGAGAACCCCAACTGAAACAAGGATTATGTCCATCACAGCAGTGATTCGTCAGAGTCCCTTTTCCCCCTTCTCCCAACTTTCTTCCAAAACTTTAACCGCTTCAGGTTTTCTCTTTTTAGTGCTTCTCCAAAGCACTCTTTCTTCCTTCTCAGGCCGCACAGTGGAAGGTGGGCTCCAGACTTCAGGCCCGCCCCTCCCCCTATTCTCTCTTTCTCTCTCAAATCATATTTCACCTCATTCACCGCCAATCCCCAGGGGAGGGGAAGCTCTGGACAATCACATGTTATATTTTTGTCCCAATCACACATATCCTATCAGTGCAAATGAGTGCCAATAGTTTAATGAACTACACCCTAGAGTTATCTGTGTTTTGGAAAAAGTTATTAACCCCAAGAATGCCTCTCTAATGGAGAATTTCAGGCAACAATGACATAATGACAAGGTTGAGCCTTCCCTGTATCCTTCAAAATGCACCAATACTCTGCCTGCACTCAGCGCTTTGGCTCAGTCAAATACCAAAGAGCATTAAGACAACAAAAATAACAAATGACAGGGTCTTTATTATATGCTAGCCATTGGGCTGGGCCTTTTACATTCCTCTAGACCTCACACCAACTTCGGGTGAGATAAATAGCTGAGGCTTGGAAACCCAAATGTTCCCCCAGGGGAAAGCAGCTGGGAAGTGGCAGAGAGAAAATCCACTCAGCTATTTTGACCTCCAGTGCCCAGCCCACTGAAGCAGCCGGAAAGCCACTCCCGGCTGGCACACAAGCACGGCTGCCTTAGCAACAGCTCAGCAGCACACCACAGAGATTGGCACACATTTTATTGTTGAATAATGTCCAGAAGGCATTGTTCATCATTTAGGGTCTGAAATAATATGCCAGGCTGTGAAGAAAATGTTTGGGTGGGACATTCTTGGATCGACAGAGAAATTTCCAAAGTTTTGTGTTAATTTCCTTACTTTAAAGCAAGAATGAAGCCATCTACCTATACATGTGCTGTGAGTTAGGAAAAAGGCCCCCACTTCAGGGTGGGAGGTATCATAGGTGGTGCTGGAGAGCTATTTAGCCACTTTCACTCAGAGGTCCGAGTCTAGATTTTAGTAGATTCAGTTGTTTTAGACATGTGCTCAGAACCGAGGAGAATGCCATGGCCTCAGTCCTCCAAGGACCACAGTGCTTGAGTTCCAGTGAGAGGTTTGGTTCAGTGAATGACAGCTGACATGGTAGAGGGAAAGTGCCTATGAGCTGCCTCCCCTTCTATGCAACATTGCCCTTCCTTGTGAATTTCATTCAGTTCATCCGGTGGTAGTATTTTTAGAAAAATGTAGAGAAGTGACACTGGGGTCCTTTACACAATCATCTCAGCAAGTACTTTCCCTTGTGAAAGTGGCAGAGATTTAGGGGCAGGGGAGGGTAGCTATGACCATGAGGACAGTCAGAATATTTCAGCACTATGGACCCAATGAGGCCATGCAAAAGTGACCCTTGAGGGAAGGCAAGCAGAACACTACAGACTTGGGGTGTCCAGGTGGGCACTGGGCATATTTCCCTACAGGATGACAGTCCCTCTCCCAGGAAGGCTGGGGTCTGACATGCTCTGGCAACAATGGTAGAAGGTGGGTGGAGGAGGGGGGACATGCAAGACAACCCCAGGCAGCTGGAGACTTAGCCAGTTCCAGGGGTCCTCTGCTTTAGCGCCCACGAGGGCTTCCTGGGGCCAGGGTGTCTGGAGAGGTGGAAGGGCATGCAGGGAGCTCGGGCCAGTGCCTATTCACTAATGAGTAAGGAGCATTTAATATTTTCTTAATGCTCGTTGCTGTACTGGGAGCAGCCCTGGTTATGACACATGGACACAGGATGGCTTCCTAAGGAACACTGGAAGATCTTTGCACAGTGCTGTGACCAGAAATCCCTGAGTGACTGATCATTCCTTCCAGGGGCCAGTCTTCTTCAGGAGTTTTGTAGACACCTGGGGACTCATTGCAAATACTCAGCAAAAGTTCAAAAGACTTCCCCATTGGCAGAAGAATCCCAGGACAGATATAATAATGCAGGGCTATGTCTTAATCTCCAAGTGGGCCTGAACCTTGTAGAACCAGGAGATGGCCTGTCATTGTGTCAGTTTGTTCTTACTGACCAGAGATGGTAAATAGACATCATCTCAGAGGCCAACTCCAGTTGATTGCTGGTGGTTGTCTGATGCACTGTGTTGAGTAGGATTCTGAAGTTAAATCCAGTCTCTGAGAGAAGCTGTCCCATGATTAGTGCAGTGGTGACATCCTTCCTCTAGACTTGGGCTTTTTTTTTAAAAGCTTTTTTGGCATGTCATGGGCCCATTGCCACCTGGTGAAGACTATGGACATTTTTTCAGAGTAATAGCTTTCAAAAATGAAATTAAATACAGAGGAAACAAAATATGTTAAATATAGTTATAAAAATGTTAATAAAAGTTAAGATACTGTAATATATGTGCATCTTTATTAATGCATTCAACAACAAGATCCAGTGGTGGGTATAGTAACTGTTGAATTAGTATGAGTGTAAATGATATACTGAGATGTCTGAGACAGCTGAGTGTAATATGAATATGTCTGTGGTTTCTATTACCAAAAGCACTGCTAGGGCTTCCCTGGTGGCACAGTGGTTGAGAATCTGCCTGCCAATGCAGGGGACACGGGTTCGAGCCGTGATCTGGGAAGATCCCACATGCCATGGAGCAACTAGGTCCGTGAGCCACAACTACTGAACCTGCGCGTCTGGAGCCTATGCTCTGCAACAAGAGAGGCCGCGATAGTGAGAGGCCCGCGCACCGCGATGAAGAGTGGCCCCCGCTCGCCGCAACTAGAGAGAGTCCTTGCACAGAAACGAAGACCCAACACAGCCAAAAATAAATATAAACAAATAAATAAATTTGAAAAAAAAAAGCATCCAAACCATGAAAGTTGCTCAGTTTAAAAAAAAAAAAAAGCACTGCTAATTCTACTGATTTGTTGCCTACATTCACAGTGGAAGGAAGTGCCAAATTTGACTTTAAGGTTAATGACAATATAGAGGTCATTTTTTCCCATTCACATTCAGATACCCCTTGGGGAGAGCCCAGGAACCCCAGGTTACTAACCTCCAGTTGAGACTGTAGCACAGACCCAGCCCCTGATGTGTCAGCTTCTCTAAGACATCCAGAACTCATATCCACTGAAGTCCAGAGCTGTGCACACCAGCAGCTGGTACCTATTTATTTACCTAAATGCTTATCATCCCATGACTCCTTGGCAGGTGGTGAGGGGGCGCACCAGTATCATTCTGATTTTCATCATGGCCCAGTTCCTGGGAAAACAGAAAACTCTCCCTTTGTGTAAATTCCCTGGAAAGCTCAGTTTGCCTTAGGGTCTCCAGTATAGAGCTGCAGACACCAAGGATCTGGGTAATCAGTGAGGTGACAGCTCCCTGTTATAGTGTGTGAGTGTGGGAACAGTCACCAGCCGCCTCGGGTAGGGTTGAGTCATGAGAGAAGGGCAGCTTCAATAGAATCCACCTGTGATGGCATCGACAGCACGTCATGGCTGGCACCCCTTCCTTGGCTGTGTTTGTAAGAGTTATACCTGCTTGCAGGTTGATGAATTTATAAGTATCTCCTGGTGAAAAACAGGACTGAAGACAGACCATCTCCCACACATAGACCTTTAAACAAAACTCAGCAGCAGTAGACTTTTACAATGGCATGAGTGAAGTAAAGTGGGACTAACAAATTTTGCAACATGAAATGAAACTCAAATTTGGTCATTACAGTTGACTATATTTAAATTGTAGCTATATTAGGGAAGAAAAAAGCAAACAGCTTCTACCTGGGACATCAAATAACGTTGCTCTCTGTGCTGTACACTTCAAACTTTCATGATATTATAAATCAACTATACTTCAATAAAAATTTAAAAAAATAATAAAACTCCTCGGAGAGAATGTCAACCCAGAATTCTGGCAGTTGCCAATAAACCTCGGAAATTTTCTTGGCTCTTGTTAAGCCCCTCTGGAACTCCAGGAGTAGTTGTAGCTGAAGGCAGTGAAAAACACATGCGCAGGCCTTGACGTCTGAGTTGTCTGCCCAACATTTTATTCCTTGACCTCAAGGATGCTCTGAAATTACCGGCACAATAAAATTCTCCTTTACACTGTTTGACTGTTTCATTCTCTGTGCAGTCAGATATTGAGAATGTACCCAGGAGTGTGACATTTAAGAGCACAAACCCCATTTGGCCTCCCGTATGCTGAAGACTCTATATAAAGTTGTGAACAGCACCCAGGGGTCATAATTGGCTTTGTGTGAGCTATGGCTTCGCCTATAGACTTGCTGACCACCACTGCTCATCCAGTAACTCCCAATGGTGGGACAAAGATAAGTTCCTTCATTTCTATTCAAAACCCTGGAAGGTAGAAAAGATTCTGTCAGGTTGAGTCCTTGGGGCCTAATAAGATTGGAACCTGTTCTTCCTCACTTAATCCCTGCCTAAATCACAGGTCTCCTTATACCTACTCAACACTTGCCAAACTCAAAGTCTATAAAAGAAGTGAAGAAATGAACCTGAAATAAATGACTGGCATCAGTGTGCAGCATACTGAAAAGGAGGCTGGGAGAAAAATGGGTAATTATAAGCAAGCTTAGTGACAGTGATGGTGGTACATTTATTAAATGCCTCATATATACAGGCTGGAAACTATGCTATTTCTGAGCTCCCTATTCTATTTTATTGATTTTGGTGTCTGTCTTTATGCTAACACCACCCTGCTTTTATTATTGTAGCTTTGTGATATGTTTTGAAATCAGAAAGTGTGATATCTCCAATTTTGTTCTTCTTTTCCAAGATTGCTTTGGCTATTTGGGTCCCTTGAGAATCCATATGAATTTTAGGATAGAGTTTTCCCATTTGTGCAAAAATGCCATTGATATTTTGATAGGGACACACTTTAAAAATACAACCTCATTTATTTCTTATGACAACCTATGAGATACGTTCTATTATTATTTCCAAAATACACATAAGAAAGCAGAGGCACTGATCTAGTACCTTTTTACAAAAATGTTGGCACTGAGCTATGGAAATTCAGGCAAGTGCTTTAAATTTCTTTCCCACTAGTAATAATGAATATTATTATCATCATCATCTGTCTACATTCTTTTTACCTTGTTCCTATAATCATCTGTTTTTGTCTGTGGGGAGTCTTTTTCAAAAAATATTTATCTTTGGCTGTGCTGGGTCTTCATTGCTGCGTGGGCTTTCTCTAGTTGCATCTGGCGGGGGCTACTCTATGTTGCAGCGAGCAGGCTTCTCATTGCAGTGGCTTCTCTTGTTGAGGAGCACGGGCTCTAGGTGCGCAGGCTTCAGTAGTTGTGGCATGTGGGCTCTAGAACGCAGGCTCAGTAGTTGCTCCGCAGCATGTGGGATCTTCCCAGACCAGGGCTTGAACCCGTGTCCCCTGCATTGGCAGGTGGATTCTTAACCACTGCGCCACCAGGGAAGCCCATGTGGGGAGTCTTGACAGGAGTTGGAGATTTGGCCCCAGGGCCCCAGACAGGCCCTTGTGAGCTGGATTATCCCAGCAGTGAGATCACAGTCTGCCTGGAAAAACTGACTCCCGTAGCTCTGACAAATTGGCATTGTATGTGCTGGGATGGTTGACATTCTTCACAGAGGGTCCCGCTAGGGACATGAATAAGCCTCACACCTTGTATGTATTGTTGTCATATCAGCTCTCCAGTGATTCACATGTGGTAGTAGTTCCAGAGATGGTGCCTGAAATTCATTGCCCAGGTGTAAATTTCACGTGCTATTACTCAGAGCCATCCTTAGGGAGGGTGTTTGGAGCAGTTCAAGTGAATAATGTGTTTTAAAAACTTAT
Source organism: Phocoena phocoena (assembly GCF_963924675.1). NCBI lineage: Eukaryota > Metazoa > Chordata > Mammalia > Artiodactyla > Phocoenidae > Phocoena > Phocoena phocoena. The sequence continues at coordinate 69,313,204 of NC_089227.1, read as the reverse complement.
TATTAAGGAAAAGTTCTAACATATTCATAAGTAGAGACAGTAGTATCACGAGTGCCCATGTCTGAATATGTTTATATAGATGAAATCAAGTTAAAAAGAACTTCAAGGGCAGCTTTGAAGAGGAAAATAATTTGAGAAAAAAGAGAAAAAGGAAGGTGGGATAAAAGGGACAGGTCGTACCCAAAGTCTCTTTGTAAGATGGATGACAAAGACCACAAGGGTGATGGTTCACCTTGCCCTAGGAACATTTGTGATGCCTCCCACAGGACTTAAGAATAAATCCATCATAACGAAATAGCTAATATTTATTAAACCTTTGCTATGTGATAAGCACTGTTTTACAAACTTATGAGGTAGCCATTATTATTATTATGCTCATTTTACAAATGAGAAAATTGTGGCTTTGAGATGTTAAAGTTCACTTTCTCAAAGCCCTGTAGCTGATCAATGTCAGAGGCAAGATTTGAACCCAGTATCTTTTGACGGAAGAGCCTCTGCTAACAATATGCCTGTGTTTATTAAGTCTGGTCCATGGGCTTTTTGACTCAAAACCACTAGGGCATTTGTTAAAAAGGCAGATTTCTCACTCCCATCCTAGATTAGTGCATGAGAATACCATGGTGTGAGGCCTAGGAATATGCATCTGAAATGTTTTTTAGGTACATCCAAGTTTGAGAACTGTGGCCCCAGGACTTCTTCATCAGAAGTTCTCTGAACTTTCTTGATTCTACACCTTTATCTGTAAAATGTTTTAAAATGTCTTCCTGTGTGTTCCCATTCTCTCTCCAGATTATATCTATTCTTTATAAATTACTCTTTACCATTTAATATATAGATGCCATTGTTCTAATTATTATGTATGCCATATATATATACACAAATAGAAAGTTTTTTTAAACATCTTTATTGGAGTATAATTGCTTTACAATGGTGTGTTAGTTTCTGCTGTATAACAAAGTGAATCAGCTATACATATACATATATCCCCATATCTCCTCCCTCTTGTGTCTCCCTCCCACCCTCCCTATCCCACTCCTCTAGGTGGTCACAAAGCACCAAGATGATCACCCTGTGCTATGCGGCTGCTTCCCACTAGCTAGCTATTTTACATTTGGTAGTGTATATACGTCCGTGCCACTCTCTCACTTTGTCCCAGCTTACCCTTCCTCCTCCCCGTGTCAAGTCCATTCTCTATGTCTGAGTCTTTATTCCTGTCCTGCCCCTAGGTTCTTCAGAACCATTTTTTTTTTTCACAATACAAATTTAAAAGTATCTCCTGAGTGCATTCACTCCACTTGCCCTTTGAGAACACTGGTCTATAGTCAGTACAACATGACTTTGCTATTCTATTTTATCATGTCATTCATATCAAGAGTCATAAACTGGAATTAGCCCTCAGGCAGGAATTAAAAGTCAGAAAATTTCACATAAAAATCCAGATTTCTGACTTCTTTTGAAAAAATAGTAGATTTGCCCACCTGGGCCAGAGTTTCTGATCAAACGATTGGCAGGGGTTTCTCAGGGAAAGTGGGCACGAGTCCAGCAGTGAGCCCTGAGGGAAGGATGCCAGGCGTGCCTTGGGGCCGCTGCAGTCCGCCCAGCCCACCTCACTCACTCATATTAAATATGGAGCTGTGGGAACTGAGGCTTTGACATCAGATCTACTGCCTAGACATGAGGATTTCTGATTCTATCCTAACATGAAGATAATCTCATCTTGGCATGTTGTGCGCTGCCGGATAATTTTTGCCCCCCTTAACTTTTTTAATTTAAAAAAATTTTTAAAAATAAATTTATTTATTAGTTTTGGCTGCGTTGGGTCTTTGTTGCTGCACGTGGGCTTTCTCTAGTTGTGGCGATTGGGGGGCTACTCTTCATTGTGGTGCGTGGCCTTCTCACAGCAGTGGCTTCCCTTGTTGCAGAGCACGGGCTCTAGGTGCGCAGGCTTCGGTAGTTGCAGCACATGGGCTCAGTAGTTGTGGCTCACAGGCTCTAGGGCGTAGGCTCAGTAGCTGTGGCACACGGACTTAGGTGCTCCACGGCATGTGGGATCTTCCTGGACCAGGGATCGAGCCCGTGTCCCCTGCATTGGCAAGCGGATTCTCAACCACTGCACCACCAGGGAAGCCCCCCAACCCCTTAACTTTGAAAACAAAGCCTTTCAGCTTGACTCACATGAATCTGCCATTTTTTTAGGTTCTAAATGCTAAGAAAGGGATTTTGTGGGGGTCAACCTACTTATAAATCTGCTTATTATATACATCATGGTGAGAGCTTGCTTTAATAATTTAAACCAGGTTATTTCAATGCCTGGGATAGTAACATGCTACTGAAAGAATTTCACTAAGCAAGGCATTTAAAAAACATGATTAATATTATCACTGGTTTCAAGGGAGATTTAAAATAACTATGTTGTCACTTTCTGAGGAAAAGAAGAATGTACAAAGATGAAAGCTATCCTGTAAATTAATCAGCCAGATTCTCTTCAGAGCTTAAATCATTCATTGACTGTAAGGCAGAGGCATGGAGAGTCAAAAGAACTCTTTCATTAGTGCCTCAGAATTTCATTGATAACAGGATATGTTAAGTATCACCCTGAAGTTTCTGTTTATCCCTTTGTAACTGGACTATGATGAGGCTGTCCTGGTTCCACCTTCCGATTGACACATCCAAAAAGGACACAGATGAAGTCCAGAAGTCTTGACAACAGATTTTTATCAAGGATTTTTTCCCCCTAGTCTTAATGAATTTTATTAGAAGGAATAATCTCAAAATAGAACTGATAATGGTTAAAATGTCACACTGTACAATTTGTTAGAGATTTTAAAAAAGCTCAAACTGCCTTAATAAAATTTATTTATTTTTAACACCTTTATTGGAGTATAATTGCTTTACAATGGTGTGTTAGTTTCTGCTTTATAACAAAGTGAATCAGCTATACATATACATATATCCCCATATCTCCACCGTCTTGCGTCTTGCTACCTCACTCCCTATCCCACCCCTCTAGGTGGCCACAAAGCACCGAGCTGATCTCCCTGTGCTATGCAACTGCTTCCCACTAGCTATCTATTTTACATTTGGTAGTGTATATATGTCCACGCCACTCTCTCACTTCGTCCCAGCTTACCCTTCCCCCTCCCCGTATCCTCAAGTCCATTCTATATGTCTGCGTCTTTATTCCTGTTCTGCCCCAAGGTTCGTCAGAACCATTTTTTAGATTCCATATGTATGTGTTAGCATACGGTATTTGTTTTTCTCTTTCTGACTTACTTCGCTCTGTATGACAGTCTCTAGGTCCATCCACCTCACTACAGATAACTCAATTTCGTTTCTTTTTATGGTAATATTCCATTGTATATATGTGCCATATCTTCTTTATCCATTCATCTGTTGATGGACACTTAGGTTGCTTCCATGTCCTGGCTATTGTAAATAAAGCTGCAATGAACATTGTGGTACATGACTCTTTGAATTATGGTTTTCTCAGGGTACGTGCCCAGTAGTGGGATTGCAGGGTCGTATGGTAGTTCTATTTGTAGTTTTTTAAGGAACCTCCATACTGTTCTCCATAGTGGCTGTATCAATTTACATTCACATCAACAGTGCAAGAGGGTTCCCTTTTCTCCACACCCTCTCTAGCATTAATTGTTTGTAGATTTTTTTGATGATGGCCATTCTGACAGGTGTGAGGTGATACCTCGTTGTAGTTTTTTTTTTTTTTTTTTGGCAGTGGAAAGAAGCTTATCATCTTTAGACTCAAGGAATTAACAAGGGTGGGTGCAAACTATGCCGGGCGCAAGGTTTCGCGGCTCCTGGGGGCAGGCCCAGCTACAGCAAACCCACAGGGAAAAGAAGGGGGGGAGAAGTTAGCAAATTTGGTCTTGAACTTGAGGGGAGGGCGTGATGATTCCTGGGGCTGGGGAATGGGGAGCAGCAGGAAGAAAGTGGTCTGAGAGAGGAGGGGTCGGCATGGGCCCAGAGGGGCAGCCACCTACCCCTGGGGCTCAGAGTGGGGAGGAAAGAGAAATGAGGCCCCTCCCCGCAGTGCTGAGGAAAAGGCACTTGCCTCAGTTTCCTCCTGCCCCACTCCCACCACGGACCTCATTGTAGTTTTGATTTGCATTTCTCTAATGATTAGTGATGTTGAGCATCCTTTCATGTGCTTGTTGGCAATCTGTATATCTTCTTTGGAGAAATGTCTATTTAGGTCTTCTGCCCATTTTTGGACTGGGTTGTTTGTTTTTTTGATATTGAGCTGCATGAGCTGCATATAAATTTTGGAGATCAATCCTTTGTCCATTGCTTCATTTGCAAACATTTTCTCCCATTCTGAAGGTTATCTTTTCATCTTGTTTATGTTTTCCTTTGCTGTGTAAAAGCTTTTAAGTTTCATTAGGTCCCATTTGTTTATTTCTGTTTTTATTTCCATTTTTCTAGGAGGTGGGTCAAAAAGGATCTTGCTGTGATTTATGTCATAGAGTGTTCTGCCTATGTTTCCCTCTAAGAGTTTGATAGTGTCTGGCCTTACATTTAGGTCTTTAATCCATTTTGAGTTTATTTTTGTGTATGGTGTTAGGGAGTGTTCTAATTTCATTCTTTTACATATAACTGTCCAGTTTTCCCAGCACCACTTATTGAAGAGGCTGTCTTTTCTCCGTTGTATAGTCTTGCCTTCTTTATCAAAGATAAGGTGACCATATGTGCGTGGGTTTATCTCTGGGCTTTTTATCCTGTTCCATTGATCTATATTTCTGTTTTTGTGCCAGTACCATACTGTCTTGATTACTGTAACTTTGTAGTATAGTCTGAAGTCAGGGAGCCTGATTCTTCCAGCTCCGTTTTTCTTTCTCAACATTGCTTTGGCTATTCAGGGTCTTTTGTGTTTCCATACAAATTGTGAAATTTTTTGTTCTAGTTTTGTGAAAAATACCATTGGTAGTTTGATAGGGATTGCACTGAATCTGTAGATTGCTTTGGGAAGTATAGTCATTTTCACAATGTTGATTCTTCCAATCCAAGAACATGGTATATCTCTCCATCTGTTCGTATCATCTTTAATTTCTTTCATCAGTGTCTTATAGTTTTCTGCATACAGGTCTTTTGTCTCCTTAGGTAGGTTTATTCCTAGGTATTTTATTCTTTTCGTTTCAGTGGTAAATGGGAGTGTTTCCTTAATTTCTCTTTCAGATTTTTCATCATTAGTGTATAGGAATGCAAGAGATTTCTGTGTCTTAATTTTGTATCCTGCAACTTTACCAAATTCATTGATTAGCTCCAGTAGTTTTCTGGTAGCATGTTAGGATTCTCCATGTATAGTATCATGTCATCTGCAAATCATCTCCCATTTACTTCTTTTCTGATTTGGATTCCTTTTATTTCTTTTTCTTCTCTGCTTGCTGTGGCTAAAACTTCCAAAACTATGTTGAATAATAGCGGTGAGAGTGGGCAACATTGTCTTGTCCCTGGTCTTAGAGGAAATGGTTTCAGTTTTTCACCATTGAGAATGATGTTGGCTGTTGGTTTGTCATATGTGGCCTTTATTATGTTGAGGTAAGTTCCCTCTATGTCTACTTTCTGCAGGGTTTTTATCATAAATGGGTGTTGAATTTTGTTGAAAGATTTTTCTGCATCTATTGAAATGATCATATTGTTTTTCTCCTTCAGTTTGTTAATATGGTTTATCACATTGATTGATTTGTGTATACTGAAGAATCCTTGCATTCCTGGGAGCCTTAATAAAATTTAGATCTGCAAATATTTGTCTAGGGAAATTGGATTTGATAAAAACACAGGTCACAAAAGAAAATATACAATGGCAGAAGCTATAATGGATGCAATTTGATAGATGTATTAAATACTTCCTGTACAGTTTATACAAAACAGAAATAAATCCTTTGAAAATAATTTTAGTAAAATAAAAATAAAAGTAAAAAGTATTAGATATAAGTTTACATGACAGAATAGGATTGATGCACGAATTAAACTGGCTTAATGGAATTCACTTCAGAAAATGTATTACGTATGCATTCATAAACATGGAGTCCAAGGGACTGCAGCCAAAACATTCAGCTGGTGCGAATGGTGAAGGCCACACTCTGGGGAGAGAATGCCCAGTTCCCACCAGAAGGCAGTTTCCTGAACCCAATGGAACTCAGGCACAAGTGTGGAAACAGCCTTGTTAATTCTGCTCAAACCCCACAGCCTACCAGTTAAGACAGCCATGCATGTGCATGATCCATCTCTCTAGCCATCCCTCCTGCCTTCCCCTGACCTCCTCCAGTTAAACTGGGTGATTCCCCAGCCTGGGTTTCCTAGTTCACACCATTTTCCCTGCCTCGCAGGTCTTTCCGTGCCCTACTTCCTACCCTTCCTTCCAGATGCAGGTCCAGGTCTTCCTCATTGCCTCCCTTGTGGCCTCCATCCCACTGCAATCTAGACCTTGTTCCTCCGCAGATATACTTCTCCTGCCAAGGTCACCAAGGACTTCTACGTTGCCAAATCCAATGGAGTTTCTCAGATTGCCTTCTCTGCCCATCACTCCCTCCTTCTGGTAGAAATCATTTCTTCCCAAGTTTCCACAACCCCTTGTACAATGCAGCTCCATTTGGCCAACGGCCATGTCCAGAGAGGGCTGCAGCTGTGGGCTGTTATCAACCTGTATCCAGGCCAGCTGAGGGAATGAAGACCTCAGTCCTGATGGAGAGAGCTGGGCAATATCCACCACACGCCTCAAACTCAGCAGGTCCCAAACCAAATGCTTTTGGTCCTGACCATTCTATTTCTAATTTTTCCCCTGACTGACTTTCACTGCTCTAGTTGAAGTTCTCATCACCTCCTGACTAGATTAATGTGCCAGCCTCCTTCGTGGTAAGTTTGACCTACTCCAGTTCATCCTATATACAGTTAGCTAGTTTTAAAAAAAATCTCTTCTTTTTTGGTATTTTTAAAAACTGTGGTAAAATATACATAACATACAATTGACGATTTTGACATTTTAAGTGGCATCAATTACATTCTCATGTTGTGCCACCATCATCATTGTCTATTTCTAGAACTTTTTCATTACACCAAACAGAAACTCTGTAACCATCAAACAGTAACTCCCATGCCCCCTCCCTCACCCCTGGTAACATCTAGTCTGTTTTCTGTTTCCCATGAAATGTTTTTAAGGAGACAACTGTGCACCAGGCATCGTGCATCAAAATATCTTCTAAGTCCTCTTCAACTCTCTCCGGTGCTGAATGGTCTGCTCCCTCTGACCCCTGCAACCTCCCTCACCTTTCAGTGCCTTGCTGCTGTCTCTCCCTCCGCCTTCTCCTCGTGTCCCACCCCTATCAGCTCTCAGCCGAGACCTTCTAGGCCCACATAACTGGCATCAAAGTGCAGTTTGGCTTTTGTCTCATGGGGAGCAGCCTCTTGGAATTCTTGGCAATAAAATTCTCCATCTTAGCCCCAGAAAAATTTGATGTCCCCACAAATCTATTGTATAATTTCCTCCTAGAGGTGACAGTGGAAGGAGAACAAATGCAATTTTTGCTTGTGGCACCCAAGATTATTATTTACTCACAGCCTGACTGTCCCCTCTGCTTGTCTTATGGGGTGCTGAATTTGAAACTGCACTGGCAGCAGAAGCGTTAGTGCAGGGATAGAAAGTGGACTGGGCCAGCAGGTGGGGAGAGTCAAAGTGAGGCCTGGATGACAAGGTGACATTAAAGAGCTGGGGCAAGAGTACAGAGAGAACAGAAGTGCTGAAAACACAGACGTGTGAAAAGCAAGGTCGGTTCAAGGAACGAAAGGAGGCCTGGTTGCCTGGAGAGTAGTGGGCACAGAAGAGTGACATGAAACAAGGGTGGAGATGAAATTCCTGAGGGCCTTGCAGATCATGTAAGAAGTTTAGACTTGCCTCCATATTCAATGGGAAGCTCTCACTGTATGAGAAAGAAAACCCCATGTCAAGGGTTTAAACAATAAAGGGGATTTATTGACCCGAGTAACCGAAAAGTTCAGAGGACCTTGAGGTGAGGGCTCTGGCTTAATTTCTCAGGAACTCTCTTCTTTGCTCTTCTGTGAGAGGCCTTGAGCTAGTTTTTCTCAAGGGTGGCAAGATGATTTTTGGCAGCAACCAGGGTACGGGTGTCTTTTTTTCAACAGGAGAGGGAGGGTCTAGCTTCTTTAAGCAGGTGAGGAATGTAACAGAATTCCTCACCTTCACTCTGATTGGTTCGGCCCGGACCAGTCACTGTGGGCGGGCCCTCGCTATGCACCTCTCTGCATAACCTCTCTGTGTAACTCTGCGGTGAAGTTCTTATTCCAATCAGGACCCCCATGAAGCTAGGGCTGGAGTCAATCCCAGTGGCATGGCTGCTACTTAGTAAGGGTAGAATAGGTTCCCCCAAATAATTTGGAAACTATTAGCAAAGGAAGAAAGGGGAAGATGCTGGGTAGGTAATCAAGAAAGTTCATTATACCAGAGAAGGATTTTTAAAGCTGCTCTGAGGAGGACAGGTTGAAGGAGCCAGCAAGGAAGGAGGGCGACCAGTTAGGAGACTGTTGCAGTAGTTCAGTCCTGAGATGACGGTGGTAGAAACTGAGATGCATTTTGGAGATAGAATTGACTGGACTTCGTGATGGATGGGGTGTTGGAGGAGGTAGTTTCGGCCCGACTCTGCGGGATCTCAAATACCAGGTTTTGGACTTCATCTTTGTAGTCAGCGATGGAAGTGTTAAAGTGGGCTGCCTTTTGTGAGAGTAAGAGATTAATAATTTTTATTTTTTTTGGTTTGCCTTTCACTTTCTCTTCCTCCTTAAATTTTTCCCCCACTTTTTACAATTTACCACAGCATATTATTTTGTTCTTGTAATGTTTTCCAGATGATGAAAACACCAAAATCAGAATCTATGGTTTTACAAGAGTTTTATTTACTGCTCACTGTGTATCCAAGTGACTGAGAATATCCTCAAAAATCTGTTTTTTGTAGTCTAATTTTACAAGGACCAAAGGACACATCTTCACTTGAATCTTAGAATACTCTGAGATTAATATTAACTTAGTTGAACGTTTCCAGTTTGAATTAGCATGCTCCAATGCCATTCAATCTTGCAAATTGCTATCCTCAGGAATTGAATGTGCTTTAGCTTTTCAAAATATCAATTATAAGGCATGAGAGTTCAACGGCAGCTTCTGGTTTAACCCTTTAGCTATCCATCATCTAAAGCTTACAGAAATAGTTGAATTAAACTTCAAGGATATAGGGTGACTATTTTTGCAGCCTAAGCAAACAATACCTGCAATTTGATGCCCTTGATGGAAGTGGACTGGTATGTCAATTCTGCATATGAATTCAGCAAAGCACTTACATTAAAGAATTCACTCTTGTTCTCATTCGACTCCATCCTCTCAAAAAGAACCGCTATTTCTCCATTCACTGAAGAAGTCCGGGACTTGGCTTGGTCTCATTTTAAGTTTCCATATATTATTTTGTCATATATTACTCCGTTGTGCTTTGCCCCATCTCTCTGATCGTCAGTGTTCTCGTCCTCTCTTTACCCCTGATTAGGATCCAAGTTCCTGACTAGTTACGTCACAACATTGTTTTGAAGGTCAAGTGAGATGATACATGGAAACGTTGTGAAGACTGCTAAGGTCTCCATAAAACTTCCACTTTTGTGATAATGCAGCACCTGCAATTGTAGCAGTGACCGTCGGGGCCCTTTTGCATTACCGCTTCCTCAGTCTTTGTATGAGGGACTTCTCCAGCCTCCTGAGGACACTAGACCAATGTGCAAGGCAGGCTGAAGTGCCAGGGAATTTATGCCCCTGAGAGCAGTCCTCAACCCATGGCCAGTGGAGCTGGTGGATAAATATCCCAGCCTTTTGCCCCTTGGTGGTGCTGGTAGGTGTGGCACAACTCTAAGAAGTGTCCTATGCAGTCTCCCAGAGGTCCTCAGTAAGCTAAGCCGCGTTCCCATAGTAGTAATTTCATTAACGCACAGTTTTGTGTTCCATTTTATGTTTTACTTCCTCACTTCCTGAACTGGTATTTCCTGGGTTTACCTCTCAAACGAATGACCTGCCCTCAAATTCTTATCTTAAAGTCTGTTTCTGGTGGAACTCAACCTAAGACCCTAGTTCTAATGGTCTTTCAAAAAGTATATGTGCAGCTAGCTCACCGATGACATGCTAGAATTCTCTGGCTTTATCGCCCAGCCTTAGCCCTGGATGGAACTAAGTCTATTTTGCGTCCTGATTGCTGGGACTTAGTGTATTTAGCGGTAACTCTCTGAGAGGTGGTCTCCAAGTAATTCTGGCCACACCCACCATACCCTGAGAGACCATATATCTTATAGAAGGGCCAGCTGAAACACGAGTCAAGCAGACGGAGATTAAATATCACCATTATTGCTAATAAAGATGATACTGGAGAACGTGGCTTGTAGCTGTGGGCAAGTGAGCTTTCTAACACTGAACCCCAAAGTCAGGCAGACTTACCCACACAGTCGTAGAGAGTGTTGGACAACTGAAGGCCTCCAACTGCCCTGGCAGAGCCTGCCAGTCTAAAGTTTGCAGAAAGTAGGAGCAGAACAGGATGTGTTCTGTATGCAGAGACAGATCCCAAAGAGAAAAAGGAGGAAGGGGCTGAGCCACACATGCCAAGCTCCTGTTCTGCCATTCCTCCCTTTTAGGAATGAGAGGGGCCAGAAAGAAACCCAGAATGTTATTGTAATGGATTCCTTTCTCATGGAAACAAGATGCTAGGGGAAAGGAGTTCCCCTTTTCCCATATTCTCCAGGTTTGTGTTCTCTTAGCTCCTTGGGCTTAACCATTAAACTACAGGCCAACTGAGAGTGTGCCTGTCTCCCCTGCAGGAGGAGATCAACAATCTAGGATGACAATGCAGCCCTTACCATGAGCACACCCCCGACCCCTCCCGCCCAAATGCCAACTACTCTTCCTTTGTGTGTTCTCCTGAGCCTGGTGGTGAAGAGGGTAGCTATTGCCCTCAGAAGGCAATTTATCGACTGAAGTAATTACAGGCCACGCTGAACTCCAGCTGAAAGCTCCCCGTTCACTCTTCATTCTAAATTACATCTAACCATGTTGTTTAGAACAGTCTATCAGAGGTTCTGCAAAGAGATTATATGACACTGTAAAGATGCTTCAATAAAAAACATTCCAGTAAAATACTGATGTCCCCAATTTAAAAATAACCCCTCTACCATTGTGAATTTCCCAGGGAGAAATTAAAGTTCTAAGATTAGATTCTCTTGTCTGCTTGAGTTAAAGTTAAAAGGCATTAACGTCTAAAACTCATCCCTCCCAATTTCTGATTCTGCTCGTTCTGAACCAGAGGGGTTCTTCATACCTGAAGAGCACTGTGGTTCTTTCAGCAGCCTGGACAGGGTCTCACTAGAACCACTAGTGTGGTTTTTTCAGAGTCTCAGAAGTTAAACACCAAATTTCTGTTACACCTCACTTTTTAAAGAGTATCATCAAAGCACTCGACACCAACAAAATTAAACAACAGAAAAAAAACCAATACCAAGATTTTCAAGTAATTATCAAGACAAAGTGGTGCTCCCAGAACCTTGCACCTTCCATAAAACAGACTGTGAAATCTTGATTTGGGCTTCACCACGATGCTGTGTAAGTTATCTGAAATCCTTGATCCGTAAACAAACTCAACTAGGAGGAAGCTCCCTCAAGAAGTTAACGTTGGCAACATGTTTTATCATTCCTATGGGAAGAATCAACATATATTTCTCTCAGGGTGACATATGCAACTGTAGGAGGTCAGAATACACCATCCCAATATAGGCCACTCTGGCATAAGGACTATTTTGAGCTGAAGGCAACTCAGAAAAAGCAGGCACAGGATGAGCTCTCTGATGTCCCCTATCTTCTGGAAAGTAAGATCACAAATTCCCCTTGTGAAGGTGTCTCCCCACTGCCACCCCACCCCACCACTGTCCATGGGAAGGGAGTAACAACTTCCAGTGATACAGGAGACAGATGGCCCCGCGAGAGTCTACACAAACAAAACCTTACCAACTAGGCCTTATCTACCATTAATTTCCTATATATTTGCCTTCCTACAATTTGCTGCCCCTAGAAGCTCAAAGTCCTTTCCATTTGTCTTGACACTTCTTTTTAAATGTAACCTCTTATGTTCAAATGCTATAAAGGCCTCTAAGTTTAGCTGTTTCTTTGTAAGTGTTCTCTCTTTCTAGGAAGACCCCACATCATGTAAACCTTTTAACACCAAAGAAATTTGTATGTCTTTTCTCATATTAATATGTCTGTTGTCAGATTATTTTGCAGACCCAGCCAGAGAACCTAAGAGGGCAGAAGAGAATTTTCTTCCCCAAAAGATTTTTACACTCTTGCGAAGTTTAGAAATAGTAGTGATGGCAGGTCCAGTCATTAGTCTGTTTTGAGGTCTTTCTCTCCCACCTTGAACCTTTTTAAAAAAAATTAATTTATTTATTTATGATGGTTATGCTGGGTCTTAGTTATGGCTCCAGGGCTCCTTAGTTGCAGCATGTGAACTCTTAGGGACCAGGGATTGAACCCAGACCCCTGCATAGGGAACACGGAGTCTTAGCCACTGTGCCATCAGGGAAGTCCCTCTCCCAGCTTGAATATTAAATGCCTCTTAACTTCCATTTCCCCTTTGAGCCCCCTGTCTCCAACATTCCCTGATCCATGGAACCTGGGCTCTAAATAATGACACAGTGGCTCCTGCTGTTGCCTTTTGTTGTGAAATTGCTAGGGCATGTGAAGCCTGCCATGCAAGGTGAGTTTCTCCTTCATTTCCTCATTTGTTTTCAGCAGATTCCTGAACTAAAGCTGTTGTTGACATTTCCGCAGCTTGAATCTCTAGGTGTGTTATGATTAGTTTTGGATATGAATGACAGAAAATCCAAAATAACAGGGGGAAGGTTGAAGTTTATTCTGCTCACATAAATGTCTAGGTCAGCATTCCAGTGCTGGTGTACCCTTCCATAGTGTCAGGGATCCAGATTCCATTGACACTGTTGCCCCACCATGCGTGGCTTGGACCTCATTGTCTCATATGCAGAACATCTACATCCTAAGCGAAATAAGGTAGGAAAGGATGTAAGTAAAGCAAATGGTGCTTGTGTCGTTTCTTAAAGAAGACACACGAGTTCAGGCATACCTTGGAGATACTGCAGGCTTGGTTCCAGACTCCTGCAACAAAGCAAGTATCTCAACAAAGCAAGTCACACAAACTTTTTGATTTCCCAGTGCATATAAAAGTGATGCTTACACTATACTGTAGTGTATTAAGTGTGCAATAGTGTTATATCTAAAAAAACAATGTACATACCTTAATTAAAAAACACTTTATTGCTAAAACATGCTAACCATCATCTGAGCCTTCAGTGAACTGTAATCTTTCTGCAGGTGGAGGGTCTTGCCTTGATGTTGATGGTGCTACCTGGTCAGGGTGGCTGCTGAAGGCTGGGGTGGCCATGGCAGTTTCTTAAAATAAGACAACAATGAAGTTTGACTCATTGATTGACTCTTCCTTTTATGAATGATTTCTCTGCAGCACGCATGCTGTTCGATAGCATTTTATCCACAGAACTTCTTTCAAAATTGGAGTCAGGGCGCAGTGGTTGCCCTGGCGCAGTGGTTAAGAATCCGCCTGCCAAGGCAGGGGAGCTGGGTTCGAGCCCTGGTCTGGGAAGATCCCACATGTCGCAGAGAAACTAAGCCCGTGCACCACAACTACTGAGCCTGCGCTCTAGAGCCTGCAAGCCACAACTACTGAGCCCATATGCCACAACTACTGAAGCCCACACGCCTAGAGCCCGTGCTCTGCACCAAGAGAAGCCACCGCAATGAGAAGCCCACGCACCACAACAAAGGGTAGTCCCTGCTCACAATTAGAGAAAGCATGCGTGCAGCAACCAAGGCCCAACGCAGCCATAAATAAATAAATTTATTAAAAAGAAAATTGGAGTCAATCCTCTCAAACCCTGCTGCTGCTTTATGAACTAAGTTTATGTAATATTCTAACTCCTTTATCAACCTTGCTGTTTTATGAACTAAGTTTATGTAATCTAAATCCTTTGTTGTCATTTCAACCATCTTCACAGCATCTTCACCAGGAGTAGACTCCATCTCAAGAAACCACTTTCATCGCTCATCCTTAAGAAGTAACTCTGCATCCATTCAAGGTTTATATGAGATTATGGCAATTCAGTCACATCTTCAGGCTCCACTTCTAGTTGTAGTTGTCTTGCTATTTCCATCACATCTGCAGTTACTTCCTCCGCTGAAGTCCCGAACTCCTCAAACTCATCCTTGAGGACTGGAATCAACTTCTTTCAGTCTCCTGTTAATGCTGATATTTTGACCTCTTCCCGTAAATCACAAATATTCTTAGTGGTGTCTAGAATGCTGAATCCTTTCCAGAAGGTTTTCAATTGGCTTTGCCCAGATACATTATTAGAATCACCATCTATGACTGCTATAGCCTTAGAAAGTGTATTTTTTAATAAGAAGACTTAAAAGTTGAAATGACTCTTTGATCCATGGGCTGCAGAATGGATGTTGTATTAGCAGGCATGAAAACAACATTAATCTGATTGCACATCTCCATCAGAGATATTGGGTGAACAGGTGCACTGTCAACAAACAGTAATATATATATATATATATATATATATATATATATATATATATATATATATATATATATATATTTTGCGGTACACTGGCCTCTCACTGTTGTGGCCTCTCCTGTTGCAGAGCACAGGCTCCAGATGAGCAGGCTCAGCGGCCATGGCTCACGGGACTAGCCGCTCTGCAGCATGTGGGATCTTCCCGGACCGGGGCATGAACCCGTGTCCCCTGCATCAGCAGGCGGACTCTCAACCACTGCGCCACCAGGGAAGCCCAACAGTAATATTTTGAAAGGAATCTTTTTTTCTGAGCAGATCTAAACAGTGGGCTTAAAATACTCAGTAAACCATGTTGTAAACAGATGTGCTGTCATCCAAGCTTTGTTGTTCCATTTACAGAGCACAGGCAGAGTAGACTTAGCATAATTATTTTTTAAAATAAGTTTATTTATTTTTGGCTGCATTGGGTCTTTGTTGCTGCATGTGGGCTTTCACTAGTTACGGCAAGCAGGGGCTACTCTTCGTTGCGGTGTGCGGGCTTCTCATTGAGGTGGCTTCTCTTGTTGCAGAGCACAGGCCCTAGGTGTGCGGACTTCAGTAGTTGTGGCTCACGGGCCTAGCCGCTCTGCGGCATGTGCGATCTTCCTGGACCAGGGCTTGAAGCCGTGTCCCCTGCATTGGCAGGCAGATTCTTAACCACTGAGCCACCAGAGAAGCTCAGACTTAGCATAATTCTTAAGGGCCCTAAAATTTTGGGAATGGTAAATGAGCAATGGCTTCAACTTAAAGTCACCTGCTGCATTAAGCCCTAACAGGAAGTCGGCCTGTCCTTTGGAGCTTTGAAGCCAGGCATTAACTTCTATGAAAGTCCTAGATGGCATCTTCTTCCAATAGAAGGCTGCTTTGTCTACATTGAAAATCTGTTGTTTGGTATAGCCACCTTCATAAATTATTTTAGCTAGATCTCCTGGATAACTTGCTGCAGCTTCTTTATTACCAGTTGCTGCTTCACCTTGTACTTTTATGTTATGAAGATGGCTTCTTTCCTTAAACTTCATGAACCAACTTCTGCTAGCTTCAAACTTTTCTCCTGCAGCTTCCTAAAGGAAGAGAGTTAGGGCCTTGCTGTGGATCAGGCTTTGGCTTAAAGGAATGTTGTGGCTTATTTGATCTGCTATCCAGACCATTAAAACTTTCTCCACAACAGCAATAAGGTTGTTTTGCTTTATTATGCATGTGTTCACTGGAGTAGCACTTTTAATTTCCTTGAAGAACTATCCCTTTGCAGTCACAACTTGACTGTTTGGTATAAGAGGTCTAGCTTTTGGTCTCTCTCACCTTCCAACATGCCTTCCTCATTAAGCTTAATCATTTCTAGCTTTTGACTTAAAGCGACAAATGTGTGACTCTTCCTTTCACTTGAACACTCAGAGGCCATTGTAGGGCTCTTCACTGGCCTAAGTTCAATATTGTTGTGTTTTAGGGAATAGGGAGGCCTGAAGAGAGGGAGAGAGATGGGCTGGTTTCGGGTGCTCATGGCACCCCAAAACAATGACAATAGTAACATCAAAGATCAATGATCACAGATCACCATAACATATATAGTAATAATGAAAAAGTTTGAAATACTGTGAGAATTACCAAAATGTGAGGGACACGAAGTGAGCAAATGCTGGTGGAGAAACGGTGCGGATAAACTTGCTTGATGCCGGGTTGCCACGAAACTTCAGTTTGTAAAAAACACAGCATCTGAAAAATGCAATACAGCAAAGTGCCAATAAAACAAGGTATGCCTATACCCTGAACTACCGGAGAGGCTGAGAAATGTAGTCTTCATTTTAGGCAGCCATATACCCAACTAAACTTATTATTATTAAAGACATATATAAATACTGGGGGCAACTGGACTACCAGACTAATTGCCCTGGTGAGGACACATACTTCTGGAGAGCCCTCCTCAGCACACCACCTTCTCCTGCTTTTGATTGGCCCAGCCTCCAGCAGTACTTCTCTCGGCTCTGCCTTTTCCAGCAATAGTGGATATGTCCTAGGGCTTGATTTCCCTCTACACCTTTCTGGGAGGAACAGCTGAGTTTGTCACAGTATAATTTATTTCTTAAGTTGTTCCCTTTCCTTCCCTAACACATATAGGCCTAACAGTATTTGTAGGATCTGATGCTTCCTTCCTTCTTTTTTTTTCTTAAACTTTCTCTCCTTTCTGGCCCAGATAATGTTACCTTTCTCATCTAGATTTTGTCTAACGGGGTCTTCTGTTCTGAGAGATAAGTCACTAGGTTCTGGTCTATCAAAGGCAACTACTGTCCAAAAAAAATCTTGAGCACTCTCACT
This sequence comes from Phocoena phocoena, assembly GCF_963924675.1. Lineage (NCBI taxonomy): Eukaryota > Metazoa > Chordata > Mammalia > Artiodactyla > Phocoenidae > Phocoena > Phocoena phocoena. The sequence goes on along the minus strand of NC_089227.1, from coordinate 69,296,200 downwards.
CTTCCGAGTGAGATAATCAGCACGTATTTTCTGACTGGGCTGACAGCCAATCCAGGGTTGGATTCCATTTATCACTGCCCTGCTCACTCTCTTCTATTATGCTTCATCTTTCTTGCTGCCCTCCTTTAGAGTCTTAATGCTCAGAATTTCTCAGGTGTGCCCACTCTGGGCACAGACAGCACTCACGTCCTTACCTACAATCACAGCGACATCTGGACACTCATTCAATACCCCCCGAACAGTCTACTTGCATTTGACTGCTATTCCCCTCTCAAATGGTCCAGACTTTCAGGTACACTTGGCACCACTGTCCCAGTCTTTAAGGTGCAATTCACCAGTGGTTCTTCCCAAGGAGTCTCTGCGTGGCTCTAAGAGAGCACTTTGCCAGTAGTGGCCTGTATCCACGCTCCCTCTGGGACAGTCAGTACAGTTTGCTGAGACTTTGCTTATACTCTTGTTCAATTTCTTTGGAACTAAGTTATTATTTCTGTCCTTATGTTCCAGATGATCCCCCCCAAGTATCTACCAACCTAAGAAAAAAACCTCTTAAATGAATGAAACTCCAAGTACAGTATCCTGTCCCTTTTATCTTCAATTTCACTTTTCCTTTAATATCTGTTGGATCTGTTCTCTAAAATCTCAACTTTATCTCCAAAAATGCTTTCTCCTTCTCAAACTTAATTACTCTTCATTTATTTTGTTCTCATCCTGTCACTGGTCCTGTTCTAAGACTGAAGCACATTCTAGAAACACCCCAGATATTCCTTGATTTTCTGAACAAATCTGATTCCTAGAGACACAAGTTTCTAGGCACAGGACTAACTTCCTTCTTGATCTTTGGTTTTGAAACAACGGTAGGTTTTTCATTAAATAAAGGCTCCCATTTATTGTTTGCTGGTTTTCAATGAAAAGCATTGTATGGGTGTCTGCACAGCTTGAGGCTTGGATTCTAAAGCGTTGGCCACAGCTCATATAATTTACAAATCCAGTCAATTGTGGATCACATGGTGGGAGATTACTCTTGAGATTCTGGACAGGCTGTACCACATGACTTCAAGATTAGTCTTGGTGCACTGCCTATACAGGCTTGCATTAACAGTTGAAAACTAGAACTTCAGACTCCAGTGCTCTCTAGTACACATGCTGTGTAAAGTACGCATTTGTAAAGAAATCATAGAATTAGAAGATCACCATTTTGCAAGCCCTAAAAAAAATTCTAGATAACATAAACCAGTGGATATTAAAATGGTTTGATGGGAAACTTTATAATGATGCACCAGACTGACAGCACCTGAATGCACTGATCAATTGTGACATCTCTATAAGTGGCACATCAGATATCATGTACCTGATGTGATGTGAGAGAAAGCACACATCTCTTATGAATTATTTTTGTAAAAATTTTTTTGAACACAAATTTTTAATGGAGCTTCTAGATATACCAGTTTGCAGGAAAAACTGGTGATAGAGGAACATGTTAAATGACACAAAGAGGATACGCTATCCAAATTCAGAAAGTGAGAAAGATGACCTAATCTCTTTAACAAGTAAGTGGCAGTTAAAATGAAAGGGAGCATAAACTGTTATACATAAGACCCTTAAGGACCACACCAACCAAATGCAAAGTATGTATCTCACTAGAATCCTGATTTAAGCAAACCAAGTAAAAAGACATCTTGAAAAGTTTTTAAAAATCTATTTTTACTTATAGAAAAGTTGCCATAGTACAAAGAATTCCCACATACCCTTCACTTAGATTTCCCCAAATGTTAACATCTTATTGCATCTACTTTATCATTCTCTCTATATATACATACCCATATTAGGGGTGTGTGTGTGTGTGTGTATGTGTGTGTGTGTGTGTGTGTGTGTTTTCTTTTTTTTTTTTTGGGCTGCGCTGCATGGCATGCAGGATCTTAGTTCCCTGACCAGGGATCAAAGCCGGGCCCCTGGGTTTCCCTGGTGGCACAGTGGTTAAGAATCTGCCTGCCAATGCAGGCGACACGGGTTTGAGCCCTGCTCCGGGAAGATCTCCCATGCCGTGGAGCAACTAAGCCCATATGCCACAACTACTGAGCCTGCACTCTAGAGCCTGCAAGCCACAACTACTGAGCCCATGTGCCACAACTACTGAAGCCTGTGAGCCTAGAGCCCGTGCTCTGCAACAAGAGTAGACACCACAATGAGAAGCCTGCACACCACAACAAAGAGTAGCCCTCCACTCGCCACAACTAGAGAAAGCCCATGCACAGCAACAAAGATCCACTGCAGCCAAAAAAAAAAAAAGCCAGGGTCCTTACAGTGGAAGCCCGGAATCCTAACCACTGGACTGCCAGGGAATTCCCCATATTAGTTTTTTATTGCCAACAAAGTGCTCCTTTTCCCTTAACAACTTCAGTGTGTATTTTCTAAAGACAAGAACATTCTTACACATACTACACTGCAATTGCTGAAATCTGGAAATTAATATGAATACCATAACATTTACTACAGACCTTACTCAAATTTTGCTAATTGTCCCACTAATATCTTTTACAGCAGAAGAAAACCATATTTTCTTGGTCCAGGATCCAATCCAGGATCACACAATGTGATACCTCTCTAGTCTTCTTTAATTTGGTACAGTTACTTCAGTCTTTGTTTTTCATGACCTTGATTGTTTGAAGATTAAAGGCCAATTATTTGTAGACTGTCCCTCACTTGGGTTTAGTTGATGTTTCTTCAGTATATTCACATTATACATTTTGGGGAAGAACCCTGAAAAGTGATGTTTTGTCTTCCTCATTGCATCTTATCAGGAGGCATACAATATTTGTCCTGTAACTGGTAATGTTGTAAAAAGACATTTTTGAGACAACTAAGGAAAACTGAAAACATATGATATTAGGAAGTTATTGTTAATTTTGTTAGATGTCATAATGGTATTGTGGTTGTTTTTAAAAAAATGGTATTCATCTGTTAGCCGTATATACATTGTAGGGGAAAGTGAAGTTATTTGTCTTGATGTCCATTTCTAGGGCGTTTAATAACTCCAGGTAGAAAGCAATAATAATAACATAGTCAGATTTTGATTTTTCTGAAATAGTGTCCGATTTGTGCATCATCCAGGACTTTGACCACTGTTCCTCTCTTCTGTGGCTCCTCTTTTGGTCACTACATTCACAGCTGACCCAATGTAGTACAGAAAGCACACGTCTGTCAAATTTTGTGACTTGCTGGATGACGAAAGCTTGTGGGGAAGAGACTGAAACTACTGGTTTATAAATAATTTGAACATTTCACTTCTTTGTGATTGGCACGTCTTCCTTATTATAGATAAAAATGAGTCTAATGAAATGAGATCATTTACAATGATTACATAACAAAACTTCAGAGCTCATATATAAAAAGTTTTCATTTTATTTAGTTTCTACTTTATTTTTGGGAAAAAAATTAGTTTTTTAGAAGTTTATTTTGGACTTCCCTGGTGATGCAGCGGCTAAGAATCCGCCTGCCAAAGCAGGGGACACGGGTTCAATCCCTGGTCCGGGAAGATCCCACGTGCTGCAGAGCAACTAGGACCGTGTGCCACAACTACTGAGCCCACGCTCTAGAGCCCATGAGCCACAACTACTGAAGCCTGCGAGCCTAGAGCCTGTGCTCCGCAACAAGGGAAGCCACTGCAATGAGAAGCCCGCGCACCGCAACGAAGACCCAAGACAGCCAATTTAAAAAATATATATATATTTTACCAAAGACTAATCCTTTGCTGATGTTCAAATTTAAAGTATTCTTTTGCATCTGTCTCATTGGAGAAAACATGAAACATTGCTTCTGTGGCAGTTTCTTCTAGTTTTTCAAGGACTCATGTAGTAGCAACTGGTTCAAAATACTGCTTTGTTTCAAAGCATGCAGTTTAGATGTATCTTCACTAATGATGGCGATATTTCCATTTTGTTCCTGAGCTGTCAGGTCACTTTCACTGTCAGACAGGGTACATAGCAGAGTGTCATTTTCATAGGTTGGAAAATAATACCTGAAAACAACCACAGATATACTGAATAACCAAAACTATACATTATCCAGAAAATTTCTAGGCAGCTGAATGTATACATCACTATAATTTTGCTAGGTTTCCTTGCCAACAATTTCAACTGCATTTTGCAAAGGCTGTAAGGGAGAGAACTCCTGAATTACTTTTACTTTGACCTTTACTGGCTGAAATCAGTCTTACTAGTATCCTTGCTAGTTGGCAATTCAGCCTTGGCTTGATATCTACCATAACAAGACACTCACTATCTTAAAAGGCAGCCTACCCCACTATCAGGCAACTCTAGCTATTAAATAATACCTTCTCGATAAAGCTAAAAATGACATCTCTCTCATTTCTACTCAAAGGGCCCAGTTCTTCCCTAAGGTTAACAAGTTCAAATACAGTTACTCTTTCATACACTGCTCCTTTTATCAGTTGTATCTGATAAAAACAACTGCTTCTGCTTGTGAAGTTTTTTTTTCCCTCCCCCAACCTAATCATCACTATTTCCTTCATTATAAATTATCAAACATTAAAATATCTAAAGAATTTTTACTCTGGTTCCTTCTCTGGACACACTTTGTAGTTAGTTCTGAAATCTAAAGGTTTCGACCTGAATGAGAATTATAGGAACAGGGTCTCAGGTCAATCCAGGGCTGACCTTGCCTCTCATAAATCTGGGATTTTCTAAAGAGGAATTAAATAAAGGGATGAAATAATGGAGAAGCAGCAAAGAAATGTATGTCTGGTTGAGCAGTACTCACTGTGGTTGATCCCATGTCTGTCTTTCAGGAAGCAGTGAAGTATGTTTAGCTTCTTCCATGTGAGTCCTTAAGTCTGCTTTGGACTTGAACTTCTCATGGCAGCCATAACATCTACATTGGTGAATTTGCCGCCGAATGAAATTGACTAGTTTCACTTGTTCATAGAAGTTCAGTCCTGAAAATGACAGTACACAGAATCATCAGACAACTGGTCAGACCCATTTTTGCATTTTTATAATTTTTTAAAAGAACCGCTTCTCTTTATTAACCAACCTGAAGAGGCAGTGCAGTTTTAAAGCATATTAATAGATATCAAATAATAACAGCCAATACTTATATAGGGCTTATGTGCTAGGCACTGTTCTAATCACTTTCCATGCATTAATACGTTTAATCCTCGCAATACCCTATCACATAGGTGGTGTTACCGTATCCACATTATACATTAGGAAACTGTCCAGAATTGCACAGCCTGTAGGTGTAGAGCCAGGATTTGACACCAGGCTGTTGGCTCCACAGCCCATGTTCTTGACTATTAATCTATTACATATATAACATATACACATGCCATAAGAGTGGTAAAGTAAAGTAACATGTCCAAGAGTCTAGGAAAGTAGTCGGTGAGTTGAGGTGTGGGAAGTGAGCTTTTTATGGTCTTGGATACATTAGCAAGTCAGTACTTTATGTCTTCATGACCCTAATCTTTCTATCATAGTGATCCAATTGGGTCCATCTATAATAAATAATCTAGCTACACTACCAAGCAGCGCAGTAGTGTTTTACATACTCTATCCACTCTCTGTAACATTCTGCTGACCCGAGGCCCAACGTCACACACCCAGTAAGTGCTAGAGCTGGAATATGAACTCTAGTGTGACTTCAAAATCCACGTTTTTTCCACTAGTCCCCACCACATTATGATATTAACCATTAACCTGTACTTTATTTGAAGCAATCATATATGTAGAAAAGAAGAAAGACTATATGAAATCAAAACCATATGTGAATATTATAGTTCAAAATGGTTGTGAATCACGGTTTCAGGCAGTTCTGTTGAGACCATCTGTGGAGAGACACATTTTGGCTGTGCACTCTCCAATCACAACTGTGCAACGCAGGCATCGTTTACGGGATGGTGTATAAAAAAATGCAGCATCATGGAAAACAACTTCCGAATCAAACTCACCAAGTTCTGACTTTATTTTGAGGAGATCAAATTCATGTGCATCCTAAAAAAAGGAACGAATATATCTGTGAGCATATAAATTATTTAATCTTTCAGGCTGAAGTTATAAACAGACAGCTTATTCACAGGAGTTTGAACACTGTAGAAACTCAGTCTCGGTTCATCATCTGCTTTTGAAGTCTTCGAAATCTAACTGCTTCCCCCCACATCCAACTGCTTTATAAAGCACAGTCCAAACAAGTCATGTCAATCAGTTAAAACATTTAATTGTTCACAGCTTGTATCTCCAGTCTTTACAAATTTACTCTGTATGCATTCTGCAGTCTGACAGAAGTGTCCTCAGTCGCTAGGTAAGATGTGGCCCTACTGTACTGTGTGTCTGGACTAGAATTATGCTCCACAAGCAGATAGGTAATTTAAAAAATTCTGCTCTTCGTTTTATGCTGTCAAATACAGTGTTTAAATCTGCAAGTTTCTCTTCACTCATACCTTCCCACAAATTGCATGTCTTGATTTTCATGATGCATAGACTTATTTTTATTCTGTTCCATCCCTGCAATCGCCCATCTGGGTAAATGCTTCAACTTATAAGCTCACAGAGAATAAAGACCGCCTAACTCCCCGTGAAGGTATTCAGTGTAGCATCACAGTCAGGATAATTAAGAATTCCATGATATGTTATCACTGAAAGTAACTGAGCAGAGGTTGAGGACACCAGTCAAGGATACTGCAAAGGGAATTCTTACACAGGATAGGGGGACCAAGGCTCCTTCCAATTCAAAGATACTAGGATATTATGAGTTACATTTAAACACTGGAAACTATACACACATACTAGTGGCAACCTGTTTCAGACAAAATGACTCTGTTTTGACTTAAGTAAATACCCATAGCCTTTTGAACACCTTTCAGGTCCTTGTTTTTATGAATGAGAATGGAATGAACACGGGTGAAAAAGGAGAGTCTGCTCCACTATGACAGAGCTGAGTGGCGGGAGGGGAGGGAGGGCACATCAGAATAATACAGTAATATTTTTCTGTTACACTCAACTCTCTACTCCCAATATAACATAAAGATGGCCTCCAGAAAGGAAAGCGCAAACTGGAAATGTCCTCAAACTTCTTCTCTCTAAATCCTTTTAACTGAAGGAGCTGCAAGACCACACCCTGTGCCCTCTCCACCTCCATGGCTCCCCCACCCCCATTTCCCCCAAGGGCTCTGTAAACGGCATCTTTTTCTCTTTCTGCTCTCCTTGTTCACCAGCATGGGAAGCACTGGAAAAAGACTCAGAACCTGTCCATATCCTGGGTATTGTTAATCGTGGTTGCAGATCCCACAGTCTAGGCCAGAACTATCTCATAAGCATCTCAGAGGTGGGATGGCATCAGTGGTCTGTGAAATCCCAAACTAACAGTTCACCCAGGTCCAGTCAGTTGTACTTAACTGCCCTGAGTTCTAGTTCTCCTCCATGGACCTGCCCTGTCTCTTCTGTTTTGCTTATAGCACTTTTAGGAAGGGGAAAATAATTGAGAAACTAAAGGTGTAAGATGATGAGGCTGCAGTTATCATCAGCTTCTCCCTGTTGGAACAACGAAACAAAATTCAAATGAATAAAAGTGTCTCACCTCCATGTGGACACATAATTTCTCAATTGTTTCTGCTTGCTTTTCACAAAATAGGCAGACAGCAGAGAGAGGGTGTTCTTCCCAATCAGACCAGTCACTGTGTTAGAAAGAAAAGAGCAAACATGGAGATTCTCTTCATTAAGAGGGCGTCCTGCACAGTGACTTGGTATTACTTTCTGCTCCCTAGGAAACCCTGCCATTCTCTTTCAACTCTGACATTTCTGTAAAGACTGTCATATCATATTATGACTTTTTGATACAGTTTTTGAAATTCAAAGTAGCACCATGAAATTAATATAAATAGCAAACAGGTGCTGCTCCATTTTCTTACATTTGCCTCTCTGAGCAGCTATTTCACTACGAGATCAGTGCAATGTCTTTCTGAGAAAACCAGCTTTAATTTGCGGAGAAGATATATCAGGAAATGTAAGCTCTCTCTCATTAACCATGACCACTAAGTGCGCATGCTGTGAGGTGCAGTGCTGGGAGTGTGTTTCTGCATGATAAATGGCGTATTTTAAAAAGGCAAACCTTTATCTATCATGTGGGAAATACTGATCATTTTAAATGGGGCAAGTGTTAAATCTGATGGCAAATAGAGAAATCAAAAGGCATACAGGGCCCTTTTTACCATTTTCTCCCCTCATTGCATTTATTTTTTGAGATACTGTCAACTTCTTGTCATTCCTAAACCAGGAGAACCAAAATCCTGGGAGAGACAAAAGGCTGAACAGCTTTGAATGAAAAGAGAATGAATAACAGGGAATCCTTTTAGGTTGAAAAGAATACTTCTCAAGCTTATAATTTCAAACAAAGAAGCTGTGACTGTTTTACATTAGTCATCAACGGGATGAACACAGAACAAGGTTAACCTCCATTGAGTTATATTCACTACTCCAATGGCAAGCAGCATGGAGAGAGAGTTCAAAGATCATATCACTTTAAGGTCTAGGGACCAATGGACTAATAAGCAAAGCACTTTGGAATATATTTTTCTCTGACTTATATACTACCTGTGTGTTCAATGAATAGCTTTAGTAGCAAAACAGTATTTGGTTGGAATAACAGTTGCTTTAGTGATTCTTATGTCCAAGTTATTTTGGTATTATGATTATTATTGTTTATTGAAGTATAGTTGATTTAAAATGTGTTAGTTCCAGGTGTACAGCAAAGTGATTCAGTTTTTTATATACATATGTATAAAATCTTTTTATATACATATATATTTATATACATATTCTTTTATATACATATATATTTATATACATTCTTTATCAGATTCTTTTCCATTATAGGTTATTACAAGATACTGAATAGAATTCCCTGTGTTATACAGTACGACCTTGTTGTTTATCAATTTTATATATAGGACTGTGTATCTGTTAATGCTGAACCCCTAATTTACCCCCTTCCCCCTTTGGTAAATATAAATTTGTTTTTTATGTCTGTGAGTCTATTTCTGTTTCCTAAGTAAGTTCATTTGTATCATTTTATTAGATTCCACATACAAGTGGTATCATATGTTATTTGTCTTTCTCTGTCTGACTAACTTTACTTAGTACGATAATCTCTAGGTCCATCTATATTGCTGCAAATGATATTATATCATTCTTTTTTTTTTGGCTGAGTAATATTCCATTGTTTGTATACCACAAACAGTTTTTCCATTCAACTGTCCATGGACATTAGGTTGCTTCCATGTCTTGGCTACTGTAAACAGCGCTGCTATGAACATTGGGATGCATGTATCTTTTCTTTTTCTGTTTTGTTTTTGTCCACACCTCACGGCACGTGGAACTTCCCTGACCAGGAATCTTAACCACTGGACCACCAGGGAAGTCCCATTTATCTTTTTAAATTAGAGTTTTCGTCTTTTCCAGATATATGCCCAGGAGGGTGATCGTTGGATCATATGCTAACTCTATTTTTAGTTTTTTAAGGAACCTCTATACTGTTCTCCACAGTGGCTGCACCAAGTTACATGCCCATCAAAACTGTAGGAGGGTTCCCTTTTCTTCACACCTTCTCCAGCATTTATTATTTGCAGACTTTTTGATGATGGCCATTCTGACTGGTATGAGAAGTTATTTTGAATTCAAGTTTTTGCTATATTACATGAAATGATGCATGGCTTAGAGAGAGGGTTCTCTTTCTTTTTACTCTGTCTTTTCAGAATGGTAATTTTAAATCAAACTAAGGAACTGTTTTCCTTCTCTTAAACCACTGTAATTAAGTAGCATCAATAGTAAGTCTTACTCTTCCTGATGATCCAGCAACTCCCGATCATCTTCTAGTTGAACTTCTTCCCAGGATTTTCCAAGTTCCTTTGTAGGAAGAACAGAGGGATTAGAGATAAAAAGGAGGGGTGAAGGAGGAAGAGGCAAAAGGAGAAAGTAGACACAGAACTCAAAAACAAAACAAGACAGAACCCAAATGGAAATGGTTTTAAAATAATACAAGCAGAATATATTAAAGCTGTTATTTCACGGATAAGAAATGATAATCAAATTTTAGGATTTAGGATATATCCTAAATGGTTAGGATTTGGGATATATCCTAAATCAAACATTTTAAAAATATGCAAAAATGTTTAATAATATTTTCATATGTTTTTCTTTTTGAAGAAGCAGTAATAAGCTTTCAGTGAAGTTCTTTTCTCTTAAATGTTAATCAGCATTTCTCAACCCTGGATCCACATAAGAATCTCTTGGGGATCTTTTCAAAACACCACTAATGGGCTTCCCTGGTGGCGCAGTGGTTGAGAGTCCACCTGCTGATGCAGGGGACACGGGTTTGTGCCCCGGTCCGGGAAGATCCCACATGCCGCGGAGCGGCTGGGCCTGTGAGCCATGGCCGCTGAGCCTGTGCGTCCGGAGCCTGTGCTCTGCAACGGGAGAGGCCACAACAGCGAGAGGCCTCTGTACCGCAAAAAAACAAACAAACAAACAAAACCCCACTAATATCTTTTGACAGAGACTCTGAAACATCCTCCTAGCTGGACTCTGTTTCTATTTGAGGTCCCCTACAGTCTATTTCCCCGACAGCAGCCACAGTGAGCTTTCTAAAGGGTACCTCCCTGTTTGTATGACCCCTCCCAGGGCTTCTCACACACTCAGAACAAAATTCAGAGGCCTTACCATGACTTATAAGGCCTCCATGTTCTGCCCTGGCTCCCTCTCCATCACTATGTCCCACCACTTTTTCTCTTGCTCAGCTGGCTCCAGCCAGACTGCTCTTTTGCTATTGCTTGAACACAGCAAGCTGACTTCCACCCAGCTACTTCTGTACTTGTCGCATCGTCTGCCTGAAACACTGCTCCCTCACATATCCTAACATGGCTCCATCATCCTGGTCTCTGCTTAAACGCTACTACCTCTTTTTCTGACTACTCTGTCTAAAACACCCCTCCTTCAAGTTACTTTTTATTCCTCTAGGATGTTTTATTTTTCTTCAAAGCATTGATCACACCTTGAAATCATTTTGTGTATCTATTTGTTTTCTTATTTGCTCTCTGTCTTTTCCACTAGAATGTCTGTTTGGACATGGCCTTTGTTCGTTGTTACATTTCCAGAGCCGGGCACACAGTGGTTACTAGAAGTATTTTTTTGAATTGAATTTTAACTGAAAACATCTAAAAAATACGATGTCAATTTAGATCCTACCTCAAAAGGTTTCGTAATGTGGTTAAATAGTTAATGTATAAAAAGCACATGGTACATGGTACCAGGTAACAGTAGGTACTCAAATATCTACTCAAATCTCTTTTCTCTCTTACAGTTCATGGAGGAGTTCCACCCTTTTAGGGCTATGTCTGGAAAATTTAGTCATAGTTTCAGCAAAACTTTATGTAGTGATGAGAAGGAATGATTTCTTTTGGCCCAACCATGTCTCTTTTATCCCTTGAGTCCTTTCTTTCTTTCTCTTGTCCTTTCTTTTCTCTCCACACAATCTTCCCACCATGCCATGCAAAAGCAGACAGTGCATTAAAGAAGGATGTAGAAATACCAGTGGGCACTTTTTCAAGCAGTTAAACTATGGCAACTGTCAAGTCCAACCTCACCTGATATAATACAGATATCCTTCTTTTGGAAAAACATTACCAGAATTCACCTCATGAACAATTTTTTTTTTCTAAAAAGGTATTCATTTAACTAAAAACAAAGAACTACAAGAGCCATTATGATTTAGAGAAAAGCTATCATTCATCAACTTAATGAGAGGTTTTGAAGCTGTCATCACCTATCAGCTAAATGACGCATAAACTCAGACATGCAGATTTACCATAACGTCATTAGAGATAGTTAATTTGGACTCTATAATGTACTTCCCAGAGTAGTCATGAAGTGTCTAAGCATCATTATGAACATCAAGAATGGCCTCACCATTGCCAACAGGATCCTTGTTAGATGGAATTTTTGGTGATGAATTAAATCTTTTATGTCTCTCTGGACTTGGACTAATACCCTGATGGGCCATTTGGGGTACTATCATTCTCAACAATACAGGCAAATGTTACTTATCAATAAATGTTTTGAGCCCAAAATGATGAAAAATATCTTTCACTGTCAAACTTCCAAAGTCAAAGCATTACTTTGCAGCTTTCTCAGTATTAAGTACAACACGGGGATTTATCTAGGCAATACAGCACTAACCATTTACCATTTGAGAGAAAAATGGAACTCTGTGTTCATTAGAATAGGAAACAAGTGATTTGCATGTGACAGCGGCTGAGACTTTCCTAGAGTGCTCTGCCTTGGTACAGTTAAATATATGACTTATTACAGGAATAAGACCCAAAGAGAAAAAAAATTTAGTCTCTAATTAAGACACTGTGCCTGCTAATGAATCATGTTAGGAAAGAAAAGAATATAAGAAAAACAAAGTTTGGAAGGCATGCCAGTAAAGATGTTCAGAACACTTCCTCAAACCTCTGCATCAGCTGGCTTATGATCAATGACAGGGTGCAAAAAAACATGGAAAAAACTTAACACGTGCTTACACAAGAAATCCACCAGAAACAGAGACAGTGTTTTAAATGTAAATATTAATAACTGCAGTAGAGAGAACTATAACAAAACTGAAAAACAGGTTAAGAGCCTACTTTTGTTACAAATGGCTTTGTGTATTTTAAAAATAAAAAAAATTAAGTCAAAATGATAATATCACTGTAAAAATAGTTCCCTTTAGAAAAATTTAGGGCTTGAAATGTGAGCACTTTAGGAATATGTAGGTGAAGCCTCAGTGATGATGTTAAGCAGTCTGCTGCCCTCTGAGGCAGGGGTATTTGAATGTGAAACTGCCTGGGACCTCGTCCCCTTACCTTGCTCCACTCTCCACTGAACCCTTCTGTTTGTGAGAAAATAAAGCAAGAACTCTAAGTAGATAATCTAGACCATGCAAAAGACCTTTAATATACTTATTTGCAAGTCTGTTAATATTAAAAAACTGATATGAGTAATTAAACATGGAAATTATTTCACCCAAGAAAGAAAAAGGAATCTATCAATTTGCTGAGCTGAGAAGAGACCAAAAACAGCCTCATGTCCCGACTAGGGATCTGGACACCTTTTATGGCTCTCCCACCTTTTATGACTCTCAGAGCGTATCTTGCCAGGAATATCCTGGATGCTTCCATTACTGCTGGTCTGAAAATTCTCCTTGGAAGTGAGACACTGTGGATGCATGACTCAATGACTATATAGATCTGCTACAGGAGAGGTTGAAACATTAACTCTGTACACACCATTACAAAGTGCTGAAATTAATGTGTTTACATGTCTGGTTCTCATACCAACCTCTAAATTCCTTGAAAGTAGTGGCTTAAATCAACCACCTGTTCTGTCATATTTTTCTTTCTGTTCCACCAGGGTTTGGTACCTAGAAGTCACTCAAACATTTGTAGAATGTATGCAGCCAATGAAATTGCTTCTGAAGGGAAGAGGATGTGAGAAATGGATGTGCAGACACCAGTTACTAACACAACAATTCAATCTTTTGCCCACATCCACATACTTATGTCAGCCCTTTCCCTCAGAGGAATAAACAATGAACGTCTCTCATTTCTTTTCTTTTTCTTTTTTTTAGCTTTTTAAAAAACAAAGTGGGAATTCCCTGGTGGTCCAGTGGTTAGGACTCTGAACTTCCACTGCCGGGGCCCTGGGTTCAATCTCTGGTCGGAGAACTAAGATCATGCAACCCGCGCAGCGTGGCCAAAAAAGAAAAAACAAATCTTATTGTTGGCCTCAATGGGAAAGCATATAGCTAAGATGGCTAAGGTTGTGGGTTAGAGCCCTTAAGGAGCTGATTAAAGTTAGTTTTACCTTGACCGTGGTTCACTTTCTAGTTTGGTGTAAAAGACAATAGGCAAAAGTGTGTGTGTGTCTGTGTGTGTGTGTGTGTGTGGAGATCATTATGAATTTATCACCATTAATTGACCAAAAAACCCAACCCAAAGTATAAGAGGTAGGTACTACTATTATTTCAATTGTAAAAACTGAGGAAAAATTGAAGGAAACTGATGCAGAAAGCTCCAGCTATGTGACCCTGGGAAAATTACTGAACTTCTCTGTGCTGTAGTTGCCTAATCTATAAATGAGGATAATGACAAAACCTGTGTCATAAGGCTGTGGTTAAGAGTAAAAGACTTAATTTAAATACCAAAGACAGTACCTGGCACGTATCAGGTACTCAAATGCTCCTAGTTAAAACCAAACCAAAAACTTCTAACGATATTACCCTAAAATGATTTAATTTTCATTTTATATGTTACTGAAGCCTTTACATTCTCTTGAAGCACTTCTCTCAAATCATGATTCATCCCACATGAAATCTGGGCACTCTGTGGGCAGTACAATCTAGCACACTCATCTAGAGACAGCTGGTCCCAACGGATAATTTCAGTTTTCACAGTCACACTACTTGATGCCCAGGGAATGAAGTATCAAACTTTTCTAAAAGTGACAGCAGAATTTGAGTGAGCAGTTTCTTTGAAGTCTCCTCTAAAACATAAACACCTCCAGCTATACACAATGTTCTGCTAGTCCCAAGCTCTTGACTATTAGTTTAAAAGAGCCCCAGAAGGAAGTGCTATTAAATTGCTTCCACAGCTTTCTGCAGTAGCTCAATATTTCTTAGAGTTAACACTGAAGTCCACCCCCTGTAGGATTGGGCTGGGCCCTGAAGCAGCGTTTGCTCTAGGAATTAACGACTGAGTGATTTCAAGAGAAGACTGAAAGACTCAAAGGGTGCCTTTGCCTGTAGCTAGTTGTAAAACATGTGTAGCAAACCATGGCGACCTCTCAGAGCCAATCTTCACACACCCTTATTCCACTTGTTTCTCAAGGGGAATTTTCTTTTAATATGCTAAGGATTAGTTAGAACAGGCAAAAATTCTATCCTAAAGCAGAGATTTCCAATATAATTCAGAATATGCTTGTTTCTGTCCAATACATAAAATGGTGCATTATTATCAATTATGCTTTTCGTGGCCAATGGGTTTGGATTAAAATTCAAATTTCAGAGCAAAAAACAATTTCCATTTGCTTTAGAAAAGTGTCAGAACCAGAATTCCCCATCTTTTTTTTGAGCCTTAATTTAAAAAAAATATTTAAAATTTATTTTTTTACACTGCAGGTTCTTATTGGTTATCCATTTTATACACATCAGTGCATACATGTCAATCCCAATTGCCCAATTCATCACACCCCCACCCCCACCCCCCAGCCACTTTCCCCCCTTGGTGTCCATACGTTTGTTCTCTACATCTGTGTCTCTATTTCTGCCCTGCAAACTGGTTCATCTGTACCATTTTCCTAGATTCCACATATACGCATTAATATACAATATTTGTATATTAATATTTGTATATTAATATTTCTCTTTCTGACTTCCTTCCCTCTGTATGACACTCTCTAGGTCCATCCACGTCTCAACAAATGACCCAATTTCATTCCGTTTTATGGCTGAGTAATATTCCATTGTATGTATGTACCACATCTTCTTTATCCATTCGTCTGTCGATGGGCATTTAGGTTGCTTCCATGACTTGGCTATTGTAAATAGTGCTGCAATGAACATTGGGATGTAGGTGTCTTTTTGAATTATGGTTTTCCCTGGGTATATGCTCAGTAGTGGGATTGCTGGTTCATATGGTAACTCTATTTTTAGTTTTTTAAGGAACCTCCATACCGTTCTCCATAGTGGCTGTATCAATTTACATTCTCACCAACAGTGCAAGAGGGTTCCCTTTTCTCCACACCCTCTCCAGCATTTGTCATTTGTAGATTTTCTGATGATGCCCATTCTAACTGGTATGAGTTGATACCTCATTGTGGTTTTGATTTGCATTTCTCTAATAATTAGTGATGGTGAGCAGCTTTTCATGTGCTTCTTGGCCATCTGTATGTGTTCTTTGGAGAAATGTCTATTTAGGTCTTCTATCCGTTTTCGGACTGGGGTGTTTGTTTTATTAATATTGAGCTGTTTATATATATTGGAGATTAATCCTTTGTCCGTTGATTCGTTTGCAAATATTTTCTCCCATTCTGAGGGTTGTCTTTACGTCTTGTTTATGGTTTCCTTTGCTGTGCAAAAGCTCTGAAGTTTCATTAGGTCCAATTTATTTATTTTTGTTTTTATTTCCATTACTCTAGGAGGTGGATCAAAAAAGATCTTGCTGTGATTTATGTCAAAGAGTGTTCTTCCTGTGTTTTCCTCTAAGAGTTTTATAGTGTCTGGTCTTACATTTAGGTCCCTAATCCATTTTGAGTTTATTTTTGTGTATGCTGTTAGGGAGTGTCCTAATTTCATTCTTTTACATGTAGCTGTCCAGTTTTCCCAGCACCACTTATTGAAGAGACTGTCTTTTCTCCATTGTATATCCTTGCCTCCTTTGTCATAGATTAGTTGACCATAGGTGTGAGGATTTATCTCTGGGCTTTCTATCCCGTTCCATTGATCTATGTTTCTGTTTTTGTGCCAGTACCATACTGTCTTGATTACAGTAGCTTTGTAGTATAGTCTGAAGTGAGAGAGTCTGATTCCTCCAGCTCTGTTTTTTTCCCTCAAGACTGCTTTGGCTATTCGGGGTCCTTTGTGTCTCCATACAAATTTTAAGATTTTTTGTTCTAGTTTTGTAAAAAATGCCACTGGTAATTTGATAGGGATTGCATTGAATCTGTAGATTGCTTTGGGTAGTATAGTCATTTTCAGAATACTGATTCTTCCAATCCAAGAACATGGTATATCTCTCCACCTGTTGGTATCATCTTTAATTTCTTTCACCAGTGTCTTATAGGTTTCTGCATACAGGTCTTTTGCCTCCCTAGGTAGGTTTATTCCTAGGTATTTTATTCTTTTTGTTGCAATGGTAAATGGGAGTGTTTCCTTAATTTCTCTTTCAGATTTTTCATCATTAGTGTATATGAATGCAAGAGATTTCTGTGCATTAATTTTGTATCCTGCAAC
This sequence comes from Phocoena phocoena, assembly GCF_963924675.1. Taxonomy (NCBI): domain Eukaryota; kingdom Metazoa; phylum Chordata; class Mammalia; order Artiodactyla; family Phocoenidae; genus Phocoena; species Phocoena phocoena. The sequence goes on along the minus strand of NC_089227.1, from coordinate 69,279,148 downwards.
TTTACCAAATTCATTGATTGGCTCTAGTAGTTCTCTGGTGGCATGTTTAGGAATCTCTATGTATCTCTATAGTATCTCTATAGTATCATGTCATCCGCAAACAGTGACAGTTTTACTTCTTCTTTTCCAATTTGTATTCCTTTTATTTCTTTTTCTTCTATGATTGCCATAGCTAGGACTTCCAAAACTATGTTGAATAATAGTGGCGGGAGTGGACATCCTTGTCTCGTTCCTGATCTTAGAGGAAATGCTTTCACTTTTTCACCATTGAGAATGATGTTTGCTGTGGGTTTGTCGTATATAGCCTTTATTATGTTGAGGTAGGTTCCCTCTATGCCCACTTTCTGGAGAGTTTTTATCATAAATGGGTGTTGAATTTTGTCAAAAGCTTCTTCTGCATCTATTGAGATGATCATATGATTTTTATTCTTCATTTTGTTAATATGGTGTATCACACTAATTGATTTGCGTATATTGAAGAATTCTTGCATCCCTGGGATAAATCCCACTTGATCATGGTGTATGATCCTTTCAATGTGTTGTTGGATTCCGTGTGCTAGTATTTTGTTGAGGATTTTTGCATCTATATTCATCAGTGATATTGGTCTGTAATTTTCTTTTTTTGTAGTATCTTTGTCGGGTTTTGCTATCAGGGTGATGGTGGCCTCACAGAATGAGTTTGGGAGTGTTCCTTCCTCTGCAATTTTTTGGAAGAGTTTGAGAAGGATGGGTGTCAGCTCTTCTCTAAATGTTTGATAGAATTCATCTGGGAAGTCATCTGGTCCTGGACTTTTGTTTGTTGGAAGATTTTTAATCACAATTTCAGTTTCATTTCTTGTCACTTGTCTGTTCATATTTTCTATTTCTTCCTGGTTCAGTCTTGGAAGGTTATACCTTTCTAGGAATTTGTCCATTTCTTCCAGGTTGTCCATTTTATTGGCACAGAGTTGCTTGTAGTAGTCTCTTAGGATGCTTTGTATTTCTGAAGTGTCTGTTGTAATTTCTTTTTCATTTCTAATTTTATCGATTTGAGTCCTCTCCCTCTTTTTCTTGATCAGTGTGGCTAATGGTTGATCAATTTTGTTTATCTTCTCAAAGATCCAGCTTTCAGTTTTATTGATCTTTGCTACTGTTTTCTTTGTTTCTATTTCATTTATTTCTGCTCTGATCTTTATGATTTCTTTCCTTCTGCTAACTTTGGTTTTTGTTCTTCTTCCTCAAGTTCCTTTAGGTGTAAGGTTAGACTGTTTATTTGAGATTTTTCTTGTTTCTTGAGGTAGGCTTGTATAGCTATAAACTTCTTTCTTAGAAGTGCTTTTGCTGCATCCCATAGGCTTTGGATCATTGTGTTTTCATTGTCATTTGTCTCTAGGTATTTTTTGATTTCCTCAGTGATCTCTTGGTTATTTAGTAACATATTGTTTAGCCTCCATATGTTTGTGTTTTTTACGTTTTTTTCCCTGTTCTAATCTCACAGCATTGTGGTCCAAAAAGATGCTTGATAGGATTTAATTTTCTTAAATTTACTGAGGCTTGATTTGTAACCCAAGATGTGATCTATCCTGCAGAATGTTCCATGTGCACTTGAGAAGAAAGTGTAATCTGCTGTTTTTGGATGGAATGTCCTATAAATATCAATTAAATCTATCTGGTCTGTTATGTCATTTAAAGCTTCTGTTTCCTTATTTATTTTCATTTTGGATGATCTGTCCATTGGTGTAAGTAAGGTGTTAAAGTTCCCCACTATTATTGTGTTACTGTCGATTTCCTCTTTTATAGCTGTTAGCAGTTGCCTTATGTATTGAGGTGCTCCTATGTTGGGTGCATATATATTTATAATTGTTGTATCTTCTTCTTGGATTGATCCCTTGATCATTATGTAGTGTCTTTCCTTGTCTCTAACATTAACATTCTTTATTTTAAAGTCTATTTTATCTGATATGAGTACTCCTACTCCAGCTTTCTTTTGATTTCCATTTGCACGGAATATCTTTTTCCATCCCCTCACTTTCAGTCTGTATGTGTCCTTAGGTCTGAAGTGGGTCTCTTGTAGACAGCATATAGATTGGTCTTGTTTCTGTATCCATTCAGCAAGCCTCTGTCTTTTGGTTGGAGCATTTAATCGATTTATGTTTTTTTTTTTTTTTTTTGCGGTATGTGGGCTGCTCACTGTTATGGCCTCTCCCATTGAGGAGCACAGGCTCTGGACGCGCAGGCTCAGCGGCCGTGGCTCACGGGCCTAGCTGCTCCACAGCATGTGGGATCTTCCCGGACCAGGGCACGAACCCGTGTCCCCCGCATTGGCAGGCGGACTCTCAACCAGTGTGCCACCAGGGAAGCCCTAATCCATTCACATTTAAGCTAATTATCGATATGTATGTTCCTATGACCATTTTCTTAATTGTTTTGGGTTTGTTTTTGTAGGTCCTTTTCTTCTCTTGTGTTTCCCACTCAGAGAAGTTCCTTTAGTATTTGTGGTAGAGCTGGTTTGGTGGGGTTGAATTCTCTTAGCTTTTGCTTGTCTGTAAAGCTGTTGATTTCTCCAACGAATCTGAATGAGATCCTTGCTGGGTAGAGTAATCTTGGTTGTAGGTTCTTCCCTTTCATCACTTTAAGTATATCATGCCACTCCCTTCTGGCCTGTAGAGTTTCTGCTGAGAAATCAGCTGTTAACCTTATGCTAGTTCCTTTGTATGTTATCTGTCGTTTTTCCCTTGCTGCTTTCAATAATTTTTCTTTGTGTTTAACTTTTGCCAATTTGATTACTATGTGTACCAGTGTGTTTCTCCTTGAGTTTATCCTGTATGGGACTTGCTGCACTTCCTGGACTTGGGTGGCTATTTCCTTTCCCATGTTAGGGAAGTTTTCAACTATAATCTCTTCAAATATTTTCTCTGGTCCTTTCTGTCTGTCTTCTCCTTCTGGGACCCCTATAATGCAAACGCTGTTGCGTTTAACGTTGTCTCAGAGGCCTCTTAGGCTGTCTTCATTTCTTTTCATTCTTTTTTCTGTATTCTGTTCTGCATCAGTGAAATACACCATTTTGTCTTCCAGGTCAGTTATCCTTTCTTCTGCCTCAGTTATTCTGCTATTGATTCCTTCTAGTGTAGTTTTCATTTCAGTTATTGTATTGTTCATCTCTGTTTGTTTGTTCTTTAATTCTTCTAGGTCTTCGTTAAACATTTCTTGCATATTCTCAATATTTGCCTCCATTCTTTTTCCGAGGTCCTGGATCATCTTCACTATCATTATTCTGAATTCTTTTTCTGGAAAGTTGCCTATCTCCACTTCATTTAGTTGTTTTTCTGGGGTTTTATCTTGTTCCTTCATCTGGTACAGAGCCCTCTGACTTTTCATCTTGCCTATCTTTCTGTGAATGTGGTTTTTGTTCCACAGGTTGCAGGATTGTTGTTCTTCTTGCCTCTGTCATGTGCCCTCTGGCGGATGAGGCTACCTAAGAGGCTTGTGCAAGTTTCCTGATGCGAGGGACTGGTGATGGGTAGAGCTGACTGTTGCTCTGGTCAGCAGAGCTGAGTAAAACTTTAATCTGCTTGACTGGTGATGGCTGGGGCCGGGTTCCCTCCCTGTTGGTTGTTTGGCTTGAGATAACCCAACACTGGAGCCTACCTAGGCTCTTTGGTGGGGTAATGGCAGACTCTGGGAGGGCTCACACTCAGAACTTCTGCTGCTAGTGTCCTTGTTCCCACAGTGAGCCACAGCCACCCCCCGCCTCTGCTGGAGACGCTCCAACCCTAGCAGGTTGGTCTGGTTCAGTCTCCTATGGGGTCACTGCTCCTTCCCCTGGGTCCCAATGTGCACATTACTTTGTGTGTGCCCTCCAAGAGTGGAGTCTCTGTTTCCCCAAGTCCTGTTGAAGTCCTGCAATCAAATCCCACTAGACTTCAAAGTCTGATTCCCTAGGAATTCCTCCTTCCATTGCCGGACCCCCAGTTGGGAAGCCTGATGTGGGGCTCAGAACCTTCACTCCAGTGGGTGGACTTCTGTGGTATAAGTGTTCTCCAGTCTGTGAGTCACCCACCCAGCAGTTATGGGATTTGATTTTATTGTGATTGTGCCCCTCGTATTGTCTCATTGTGGCTTCTCTTTTGTCTTTGGATGTAGGGTATCTTTTTTGGTGAGTTCCAGTGTCTTCCCATCAATGACTGTCCATCAGCTAGTTTTGATTCTGGTGTTCTCACGAGAGGGAGTGAGAGCATGTCCCTCTACTCCGCCATCTTGGTTCAGGGCCAATCTTTATTTCAATTTTACTGGAGAACTACTTAACTCCCTCTGTTTTCATGAGTAGTTTTGTTAGGGAACCACTGACTGAAACTGCCCACACTGGATAGGCACGATAACCACTTGCATGACTTATTGTACAATAGGAGATCCTGGTAAGGAACGTGGAACTAACAAAGTACCACCAATTGGAAGAATCTGAGAAAGGTCAAAAGGAGAGAGGAGATGCCAGTCCATATGTCCTACCAACCTCCCAGAATCCTTCTTGCTGGAATCCATCTTGGCTGAGAGATGTGCACGCCACCAGGAAGAACCATGAGTCAGAATGATTGGCTAGAGACAACCTGGAAACTAACCACATCACCATAAAACCTGAGACTGTGAGCCACGTGGCAGAGTACTCTTCCTGGGTTCCCTCTGCTGCTCTCCACCCAGGTGCCTCTTCCCACTAAAGTCTCTTGCTTTGTCAGCACGTGTGTCTCCTTGGACAATACATTTCTGAGTGTTAGATAAGAGTCCACTCTCGGCCCTGGAAGGGGTGTCCCTTCCTGCAACAGTTTCCGTCCTTTGTTATGTATACCTAAAAAAATCAGCAGACTGGGGACACTCTCCAGTCATTGTGTCAATCAAAATTCCCTTCTCAAATTTCCAAATGCCCCTGTAGAGATGGACATTTGTCTCCAACTGAATACGTCTTCTTAAATAAAAGGGACTGTAATCTATAGAGGCCAGCAAATGGTACTGAGGTTTCTGGCCTAGGAGAGCTTTGAAAGTATTTAAAATCTTTGACATGGTATCCCCATTAGTCCATCCTATTAGTCCAAAAAATGAAAGTCCTCTTGCTGAGTGAAATCACTTGGTTTCTCTAAAATTTCCATTAAAAATAAGCTGGCCCAAGAGAACGACAAAGACAAATTTTTATTTATTTGATGGGAAATGGGAAGATATTTTAATGGGGGAAAAAGGAACGAGTGAAGAGACTGTCTGTAAACATTTATCTAGCATAGCATCTAGCACATCCAGAAGTCAACAACGTTTTCTGAGTTGAGTACAGAAGTCCCTGTACTCATGGTAATGGACAATCAATGGGGGGCAATGCATGGCTATCCAGGTATTTATGGCTATTTATTTAATCAAGATCACTATGAGTTGTAGAGACATGACCTTTTTACTATATAAACATCTGGCAAATCAAAGACAAATCAAATCAACTTACTCTTTGTAAACTAACCATTTTAAAGATTATCATTGCTTGAAAGAATCCCTCAATTATATTCTGATGTTTGTAGATATGCAATCAAATTGTAAGTTATGAAGAGAAAAGAAAGCCTTACCAAATAATTGATGACATAAAATCGGTCATATTCTCTGTTCTTAGGATTGATCCTACGATGCTGTTTTTTCCTCATGTGATCTTTAAGTGTATTTTTGTCCCTGAAGGTCTTTTCACAGTACAAGCACTGCAAGCTACAAGAAAGACACAAATGCTGAGATTAAATAAGTCTGTCAAATAGTTGTTGCATAGCCCTTTATTATTATTATTATTGGGTCTTATAATTTATTCATTTTAGGACTCACAGAATCTTCAAATGGCATATGATACCCTTCTGGAATCCCTCTCATTTTATTCATTTGGCTTTAGAGGATGCATGCTGTGGTTTATTTTGTAGTTGGCTAACTTGGCCAACTTGGCTATTTAGTTAAAACTGTGATATAGATAGCAATTATCCAAAAATGATTTTGGTGCTTTACTAATCGAATTACCTATTCTAAAAATGAAAATGTAGGTATGTTCTTCAAATAAATATATGATAACTAGCTTTGGTTGCCTCCATTGAGTATAACAATTAGTCCATGGTTTGGTATATCCTGTGACCTAATTTGCAGGTCTGATTCCTAGCGCCAGCTGTGGGATGTGGTCAAGTTACTTGACCCCTCTGATACCACTCATTTTCTGCTAACCTGATGATAAAACATACATTTTAGAGAATTTTTACGATAATGTATACATACATGTGCACATAAATTCATAATCATGATAACAATTCACACAAAATATAAATGTATGTATACATGTTTAATTTATTGATATATATACGAATAAAATACCTAGCACATTCATAGCATACAGTAAGTGCTTTTTTTACTATCTTATCATTCGCATGTATCTTCTGCTAGAATATTTCCACTGACTGGGAATTCATTACCTAATGAGGCAGTAATGACCAGTTTTGAACAGATTACTAACAAAATGTCTTTCTCATACTAAGCTTGACAGTTGATACTGCCTGGATTACCCAACAGCCATTAGAGTTCTACTTTCTGGAGTAACACAGAATAAGTATACATGAAAACTTATTCAAAAACCAAAACTCTGATGTTTTGCTTTGTTTGGCCTCACTGTGTGTTGGGCACATGAACTTGGGTTTGACAACAAAATGACTGAAATCAGTTGTTGTTTCTATTCTGAATTCTTTTTCATCTTTACTAAACACCCTTTCAATTATTTCTTATGCCACAGAAGTAACTATGTTCTTTTATAGTAAACAATTTATGGGCAATAAGTTGATTAGGGACATCACTACTGCTAATCTTGCTAGAAAGCACACCTGGTGTTATTTTATAAATGAATGGTCATTCAATAAAAGAGTAAAGAGACTTGTTTTAATGTACTGTTGATACCAGAATTTGAATTCAGAACTTTTTATAATGGGTATTTCTTTCTCAATGTTATTGCTCCAAATGTTGTGGTCTGAGATACCACATTCATTAGTATTATATTAAATGAATAAAACTAGGTTTTGAGAGTAAAATCTTGGGCCCTTTCCTAGAAAGAAAAGAGGATAGATTTTTGAAAGCCATTTTGGTGATGTAGAGAATTTCCTTCCCTATTTCTACAAGCTAAACTCTAGATACTCACGGTTGCCAGAATATGACCTTGAGAAAAGTGGAGTGTTATGATATATAAATGTGAATAAATACTAAAAGGTAAAAGAATGCAATCAGTATGTTATGTTTCACATAAAACTGAATAACATCTAGCAATGTGACAATATATTTACTTTACTAAATGTGTAGAAAAATTATAGAGAAAAGTAAAGAAATTATGAATCCGAAATGAAGAATAGTGGTTTCTGGGGGAGATACTACTGAGGAAGGGCACACAGCAAGATTCAAAGGAAATAATAACATTCTCTTTCTTAGGCTGGTTAAGTATATTTTTCATACCCTATATAATAACATACCTTATAATGGCATATACATTGTTTGGTATATATGACATTTATATTTTAAAACTACTAAAAGGCAATATGATCTACAAAAAATAAGGATTGTCATACAAAATGTGAACTCCTCCAACACGAGAAATGAGAAAATTTCATTTCTTGAGTTACTTCTGACTATTAAATTAATTTTTAAAAATTCAAAACAGAATCCAAGATTGAGACAGCTTCAGGTCGTGTTTCATAAAAAAGTACTTACTTGTCAAGCTTTTTCTGTAATGTACACAGAAATTCATTGCAGTTTACAATGTTGTCTGGCAACCCAATGTTGAAAGTGTGTTCTCTGGCCATATGGTTCAAAAGAACAGATCTAGGAAGAAATTTGAGCAATTTGCATTATTTACAACTTATCTAGGAACAAATCAGGTCATAAGTAGTGTTTGTATAATGATAACAACACTAATTAGAAGTACAAGCAAAGGTTAATAAACACTGAAACACACATTTGGGCTATGAAAGAGTGACATGTTATAAAAAAAGTATGCATATAAACACTATCATATGAAAAGAAAGTCAACAAAAACTGTTGCTGAGGAAGCCCAAATGTTGGACTTGTCAGACAAAGACTTTAAATCAGACAATAAGAATATGTGTAAAGAATTAAGGAAAACCATGTCTAAAGAATCAAAAAAGGTATGAGAATAATATCTTATAAAAAAGAGGATACTAATAAAAAAACAGAAATTAAAAAAAACATACAAATCTGGAGATGAAATGTACAGTAACTGAAATGAAAAATTCACTAGAAGGTCTCAAAAGAAAAACTGAACTGGCAGAACAAAGAACCAATGAACTTGAAGATAAATTTAGATTTTCTAGTCCGTGGAACAGAAGAAAAAAGAATGAAGAAAAAGAAATTGAGCCTCAGACACCATCCCATATACCAACATCTGTATAATAGGATTCCCAAAAGGCAAAGAAAGATAGGGGAAGAAAGAATATTTGAAGAAATAATGGCCAGAAACATCCCAAATTTGATGGAAAACATTAATCCAAACAGAAGAAGCCCAATAAACTTCAAGTATAATAAATCAGAGAGACCCATACCAAGAAAAAATATGAAGATGAAATCAAGACAGGTCCCAGATAACAAAACCTGAGAAAATTCACTGTTAACAGACCTGCCCAACAAGAAACTAAAAGAAGTCCTTTGGGCTAAAATGAAAGGATGCTAGATAGTAACTCAAACATACATAAAGAAGTAAAAAGCTCCAGTAAAAGTAATTACACAGTCAAATATAAAAGGCAGTATTAAATGAATTATTGTTTACAAATCTTTTCTTCCCATATCTGATGTAAAAATAACTGCATGAAGTAACGATTTTAAAGACATGTTAATGAGCTTATAATGTATAAAGATGTAGTTTGTATGAAAACAATAGCACAAAGGAGTGGGAAAGAGCTAGCTATATTGGAGCAAAGTTTTTGTACACTGTTGAAATTACGTTGGTATTAATCTGACCTCAATTGTTTTAAGTTAAAATGTTAGGGGCTTCCCTGGTGGCACAGTGGTTGGGAGTCCGCCTGCTAATGCAGGGGACATGGGTTTGGGCCCTGGTCTGGGAGAATCCCACATGCCATGGAGCAGCTAGGCCCGTGAGCCACAACTGCTGAGCCTGCGTTCTAGAGCTTGCGAGCCACAACTACTGAGCCCTTGTGCCACAGCTACTGAGGCTGCACGCCTAGAGCCCGTGCTCCACAACAAGAGGCCACCGCAATAAGAGGCCTGCATACCACAATGAAGAGTAGCCCCCGCACGCTGCAACTAGAGAAAGCCCATGCACAGCAATGAAGGCCCAGTGCAGCCAAAAATAAATAAATTTATAAAAAAATAAATAAAATGTTAATTGTAATCTCCAGTGAATTGTAGTGGATAGTGAATGGGCCACTAAGAAAATAACTCAAAAAATATAGTAAAAGAAACAAAGGAATAAAAATGGTACACTAGAAAATATCTATTTAACAAAAAAGAAGGCAGTAATGGAGGGGAGAAATAAAAAAAAGAAACTTAAAACATAAAACAAACAGCAAAATGGTCTAAGTAATCCCATCTCATCAGTAATTACATTAAACATAAATTAGACACTCCAACCAAAAAGCAGAGATTAGCAGAATGGATTAAAAAACATGATCCAACTATATGCTGTTTACAGGAGACACATTTTAGATTAAGATTGAAAGAAATAGCTTCATACATTCCAGAGTCAAAAGTGTATAGGAGAGGGGAGATAGATGTAGGATAGCAAGAAAGTACTTATTCTTCTATCCTTATCATTAACCCATGTCCTTTGTCTTTCTATTCTTTTTATGTCCCTAGGCTGGGAGGACACAAATATAATCCCAAAGTATTGCTAATAAAGTACATAGCTGGAATCAGGTTATATCTTTAATCTTTTATTATAAACTGACCTTTTCATAAACAAGAACTGCAGAAGGGGACATTTTATAAAAATGAGATGCTGCTTATCTTTGTCATTGGTTAATTTCTTAAAAATTTCATTTATTAGAGAACAATGACATAGTCAATCAAAACTACTGAGGAGTTCACTTAATTCCCATGTCACCCCAGTCAACAGAGAATACAGATACAGGTAGAAAAGAACAGGAGGATTATATTAGGAATTATAGGAGCACCAATATTCAGTAAGTTGAAATACCAATATTATCAGAATTTCATATCATATGGACATATACTTCAAATCACATCAGTCCCTACATTTATCATAAAAACTTAAGCTCTATATAAATATAAAATATTTTTATAAAATAAACTTTATATAAATATAAAAATATTTATAGCTTTTTAATACTAGAGATTCCTAATAATAATCACACGTCTTCTCACTAGGTTAATAATAGTTTTAACATAAAATCAGAAACAACATGCTAAAAAGAAGTAGCAATGCTTGGTAAACTTTTTGATAGTGGTCCTCACTGCCATCCTCATAAAGCCCTTTGAAACTGAAAGGGTTAGAGCATAATTAGTGACCTTGGCACAGATTTTTCTCCATGCTAACTGATTCTATATGAGAATCAAATCTTCATCACTGGTGTTTTCAACATTGATGCTTCATCCAAACCCTTTTCTAAATTCAAACAAATAGCTACCCTCTCCTCTTCAATGTTTTTCAGACAATGATGTCAGTTTGTGCTAGGCTTTTCTTTTTTTTTAGAAACTAAAGACTGCTTTCATTCAAGTGGGTGGGAGAATGATATTTTTCTGATTGTCCATTGTATGCTGTCACTGAAACTATTCCCATTTCCTAGAGGTTACAACTTCATGACTTATATTTAAGTGAATGTACATTTGTAAATATTACTGTTGCATAAAAAGAAATTTGTCTGATCTTTGTCCCTGGTTCCAGGCACTGAGCTTCAAAAATCCTTGGAATTTCTCTATGATCAGATTACCTTTGCTAATAAAGTGATTTGTGGTAGGCCTCTAGAAAGCTTCAGGATGGGGATTGGTTACCAGAAAGACTAACAATGTGATCAAAGGGTTGGGACTTAGAGCCACCCTGACCTCCAGAAAGGAGAGAGGGGCCGGAGATTAAGTTCAATAATTAAATCAATCATGCTTACATAATGAAGCATGTAAAAATTCTGGATACCAAAACTCAGTGAAGATTCTTGGTTGGTAAATACACTGATGTGCCAGGAAGATGATATATCCTGATTCTCTGAGGAGAAGGCATAGAAGCTCTGTGTTCAAGACCCATCCAGACCCTGCTCTATGTGTCTCTTCATTTAACTGTTCCTCATCTGTATCCTTTATGATAAACACTTTCCTGAGTTTTGTGAGCCATTCTAGTGAATTAATGAACCTATGCAAATTATTGGTGGGTAGCCATGAATTAATTCGTAGCCAGTTGGTCAAAAGTGCAGGTGTCCTGGGGAACCCCTAAACTTGTGGCTGGTGTCTGAAGTGCGGGCAGGCTTGTTGGGGATGATGCCCTTAAACCTGTAGAGTCTGATGCTAACTCTGGGTGGTTAGCATTAGAACTGAATTACAGTACACCAGTTGGTTTTGGGTCAGTTGGGGTTGGTGAGAGAATTACCAATTCCCCATTTTTTTCCCCCTTAGATCTTTACCATTTTTAACGTTCAAAAGTGAAACACCAAAAACTGGTAAAGGATTTTTTTTGTCCACTTGGCTCAGCATTTGGGATCTTAGATCCCCAGCCAGGGATCAAACCTGTGGCCCCTGCAGTAGAAGCACAGAGCCTTAACCACTGGACTGCCAGGGAAGTCCCAGCCAAAGGTTTAGCGTTAACAGGTTAATACAGAAGGGCACGTCTGTTGTAGTTTGCTGCACGTGGTCTTGCCTGTCGGACAATTTAAAAAGCCCTACAACATTAAACACAATTCTATTTCTGGCATCTAAAAAAGTTATCCCCCTACTCTGCTTAGAGCAACTACATTCCATCTTTGATGTCTGGTGGATTAAAAAAAAATTACTGTGGATATATGAAAGGGTTCTGAGCCAATCCATAGAACTTAGTCTATATAGCCATTGTGGATGTTTTGGTAAGTCTTCAGATGAAAAACAGTAAAATTTAAAGACATACATAATTGCTACCTGTTTCCGAGGAATTCCTCATTGCAAAACATACAACTGCCTTGAAAATTGTTATCATTTCGCTCTTGTTGCTGTTGTTCCAGAATTTCTTTCTGTAAAATAGAAACACAGATATATGATATTATCTTTAATAAATCCATAGTTAGCTAATGAAAAATGTCATAGTCTGGATGGGAGGAAATTGGGGTAGAAGCATAAAAGGAATTATGTGAACACTGATGATATTTTGAATTTCTCCATTCCTGTCCTTGTACCTAAACTCCAAGTCTCTACTGTTAAATGCCAGACAACATACCATTAGGATAGCTATGTAGGAAACTTGAAGTCAATAGGGTCTCACCATCCTTCACTACTCTGTCCTTCCTCCTGTCTTTATTAATCATTTCCCAACCTCACTCTCTTCCAAAAGCAAAAATGTGCTCCTTTCTGTAATTCTCAGTTTAGTCTGTAATCAAGTTCTGATCAATTTTTCACTTGGACTGTCTTTCATATTACTTCTCTCCACCATTCCCAATGCCATCACCCTGAATCCAGTCTTTAATCAGTCATTATGAGATTACTATAAGTAAGTCTCTTAGAGGGTCTGCCTTATTTCAATCCTTTTTTTCTATCATATCTATCCTCTCTTTTGTTGCTAGAAAAACTTCTTAAAATTATTTTCATGTACAATTACCCTGTTACTCTCCAACTCAAATAATTTAAAATATACATTGGTAACACCCTATTCTAATCATGGTGGTTCTTCTACACATTGTTTTTCCATGAGGTAATTTTATTTCTCTTTGCTTTTTCACTCTTATAAATATTAACTGTTCTTTAAGGTCCAACTTGATTCCCATTTCTGCCATGTAGTCATTTCTGGACTACAATACAATAGTTAAGAGCTCAGACTCTGAAACATCAAATAGAACTAGATTTGAATCTGGCTCTCACCTGTACTCAATATTTTATTTAACATCTTTAATACTCAATTTTCTCAATTTTAAGATGAAAATGAAAATATTACCTCATAGCATTGTTTATAGGATTAGATCAGAAATTCATGTACAGAATTCAAATTGTGCATGTGTATGGTCAAGCCACTCAAGATGGCTGTTCTCTTGCTCTCTGTACATCCCCTGACCAACCAATGCCTGCTTCACCTATACCCTACGCACATGACTGACCTTCCTGTGTGCTTGCCCCAGGCCCCAGCTAGTGATTGTTCTCATCAAAGGGGCGCTGAGGGGTGTGCCTCTCTACTGGTTTCCCTGGTAACTAATGAGCTCACCTGATGTCAATTCCCCAATAACTGGTAACTTGCTTTACCATCATCTCTTTTGCTTGCTTTTATCTTCTAAATGGGTATGAAAACTCTTTGAAATTAAAAGAAAGTCTTTATGCTGTTCTTATTTTACACCTGCATACGACTCTCCAGCTATTCTTATAACATGAAGCTCAAAACACGAACTTCATAAAGTTTATTGCTGATTCTGTAAATATCTGTAGGACAGCATAAAAAATGACCTTGTATCTAGAAGCTTAACAAATTCCATGTGGCATTTCTGGAAATGTATCACCAAACATTTAGAAATATTAATCCACTGAAGAAAAAAATTAAGAAGCTGCCAGGATAAAAATCAATTCAATCAACTTCTGGTATCAGCCATGATGAAATAATGTATATAACACTTCTCCTCCCCTTGTAAACTACTGTAAAACAAATTGCTTCATATATCTTACCTTTTTTTCAGAAAATGTATAATAGGGACTTCGCTGGTGGCTCAGTGGTTAAGAATCCGCCTGTCAGTGCAGGGGACAAAGGTTCAAGCCCTGGTCCAGGAAGATCCCACATGCCGTGGAGCAGCTAAGCCCGTGCACCACAACTACTGAGCCTGTGCTCTAGAACCCGCGAGTGACAACTACTGAGCCTACGTGCCACAACTACTGAAGCCTGTGTGCCTAGAGTCTGTGCTCCACAAGAGAAGCCACCACAGTGAGAAGCCCACACACGACGAAGAGTAGACCCCGCTCACCGCAACTAGAGAAAGCCCACGCGTAGCAACGAAGACCCAACACAGCCCCCCCTCCACCACACAAAAAGAAAATGGACAATAGCACATGGCTGTGATTGATGAGTAAAAAAATAATACATTGCCAGTTTTCTGTTGGGTAGTGTTTTCCAAATTGCAACATAGGGAAGTTAAACCCAAATGAAGGTTATGTATCTACCTCACTTGGTGTAGAAGAAAAAAAAGACGGGCATTCAGGATACAAAAGCAAGGGGAATTTGTGGGACAAGGTACTAGAAAGAAGAGAGCTGCAGAGGAGGAGCTCAAGAAACCTGGACTGGGATTCTTTTTACCTTGGTCCAAATACTGAGCTGTACATGTATAGGGCAGAACTCTGTGAGACTTTACAAAGGAGTTGCCAGGGTCTGTGAAGATTCTGGAAATTACAGCATTGGAATATGTTGGAGCTTTGACATACAGAATGGAGACACCTTGCTCAACACTTCAGGCACACAGCAAATATAAAAGAACACTGTTTACTTCATGAAGTTTAGGGCTTTAAAAGCTGGCAGCAAGTGGATAGATAAAAGCCAAAGAAATAAAAGGAGTAAGGTTGATGTATCAGACAATTTTAATTATTGCTTTTTTATTTTGCAGTACGCGGGCCTCTCATTGTTGTGGCCTCTCCTGTTGTGGAGCACAGGCTCCGGATGCGCAGGCTCAGTGGCCATGGCTCACGGGCCCAGCCGCTCCGCAGCATGTGGGATCTTTCCGGACCGGGGCATGAACCCATGTCCCCTGCATCAGCAGGCGGACTCTCAACCACTGCGCCACCAGGGAATTATTGCTTTTTAAGCTTAAGTGAATCTTACATAAAAACTGAAAGTGACAGTAAAAGTCAAATTAAAGGAAAACCGAACTTTTACAAACGTATAGTTCGACTAAAAAAGAGAAAACACGCTTCAGAGCTCTATATTTACAACTTTGGTAGCAGCAAAACCAAAAACCCAATAGATAAAGCTCTTGATAAAGATCACTATAAACATCCCACAGTAAGGCTGAGCAATACTTTCTCTGTCTGCTCCTGTTTTCAGCCTACAAGACCTGTTAATGCTTATTAAAAATCATCATCTCATATTTCTCAGGCTGGTGATGATATAACCCAAAGTTGGCTAAAGAAAAATCTTATTCAACTTAATATTTCCTTGGTTTTGACTCAGCACAAATATAACAGATTTGTGAGTCTAAACCAGAGTGATACTGAGCCATCTACAGTTTTCTTTGGCCAAATTTAAGTTTTATCAGTTGACCCTGTATTGCACAACCTGAGTGTAGACACCTGAAGTTGTGTATAAATTGATTCTTCTTAGGAGAGCCTAATTTACATTTTGGTGAATTAGAAGGATCATGGAGTAGACAGGGCACTAAAGCAAGAAGCCACTTTTTAAAAAAAAAATTAATTTATTTTTGGCTGCGTGCGGGCTTTCTCTAGTTGCAGCGAGCAGGGGCTACTCTTCGTTGTGGTGCGTGGGCTTCTCATTGCGGTGGCTTCTCTCGTTACGGAGTACAGGCTCTAGGCGTGAAGCCTTCAGTAGTTGTGGCACATGGGCTCATAGAGCACAGGTTCAGTAGTTGTGGCTCATGGGCTTAGTTGCTCCGTGGCACGTGGGATCTTCCCGGACCAGGGCTTGAACCTGTGTCCCCTGCATTGGCAGGCGGATTTCTAACCACCGCGCCACCAGGGAAGTCCCCAAGAAGCCACTTTTTAATGGCAAGTAACTAAAACCACACTGTTCTTTTGTTCGCATTCTGGAGCTTGTCTCACATGGTGATGAGGTGGCACTGTGAATTCTCTGCTAGTTTATCTGCACTACCTACAACCACAGTAAGAAAGACAAGGGCTCTAGAGTACCTGTGTCGTCCCTAATCTGGCAAGTTCCATACAACTCCTTTCATTTTTATCTAAGTTCATTCTTTCACGATCTGCCTTCTGTTCACTGCACAAACTCTTTTTAAACTCTTTCCCAGACCTTCTGCCAAGGGGAGCTACTTAAACCATTTGTTGTTTCACCTCTGCTTTCTGTTTATTTCATTTGCATAAGACTTTTCTCATTTTAATAACATCAATGTAAGAAAGAGTTCTATAATTGGGAAAAATGGACATGGCCACCAGGTAGTTCAGCTTTGGATTCTCTGCTGCAACTGTTCAGCTCCAACTTGTATTCTTGCCATATTTGACTCTTGTTGTTGCAATAACATGAATACTCTACCTATTCCTTCTTGGCTATTTTCCTGTCTCCCCATTAACATATTCTATTTCTACTAACCACATCTAAACTCTCCAGTAAGATTTCCTTCTGACCAATGCTGCTCAGTACTGGCATTTTACAATTTGAGAACTGAAAGGGACCTCATGAAACTACGGACTAACTCCTTATAAAGAGATGTTAGGGTGACCTGTTTAAAGCTACAAAGCTACTTGGTGCCATATCTGGATACCACATTTGCTTTTTTTTTTCTCAGAACGTACCCACTGTAGCATATCTAGACACATAGCATATAACAATAACCTTTCTATTTAGTGAACAAACAAGTTCAGAATCCAGGGGATAGATATCTGGAAAGGTAGGGCAACATAAAAATCTTTCTTACAAAATATCCACCCAAAAACTTCATTTAGATCAGTCTTAGACGGATTACTTCTCAGCATCTGAGGCTTTAGAACATGGTAAAATAACAGGAGAGATAATATATACAAATGTGATCATGACTTATTTCTGACAATTATAAAAAGAGGTATACTGGCTAAGTCGATTTTCTTGATCATATAAATTTTAATTTGGTATTTAAAGGGTTAATAGTTTTATACAAAATGGTTTCCAAGACACCTCTCATGTTTTCCCTACTTTCAAAACTTGAGATATGATTTAACCTTTTCTGTATGATGTAGGGTCCTTGCTATGAACAATTACTACTATATTGTGCTATAACATATCAATTTACTTTCAGGATCTCTTTGTCCCTACAAATGACTCTAAACTGTTGTGCTCTTCTGGTTGGCCTTCCTTCTCACTCTTTTATGGTTATCACTGTCAGTGAGTCTACTTCTGTACCCACCAACTGGCTCTGCCATCTACACCTCCTTTTCATTTGCTATCCTCTGCATAGACCTCCTGTTTTTCTCCTTAAACTAGAACAAGATTATAGGAATTCCTAAAATCCAGCTAAAGAAAAATAGATAATCAAATTCTATGGATAAAATTAAGTCAAATTTGTTTGGTATCTGAGAAAGAGTAGCTCCCAGTATTTGGATGGGCTTTGTGGAAGTTATTTTTACCTCATAGGGGTGCTTTTTCTCTGATTTCTGTCCTCTGTGCTATTTGGATCTACTGAGGTTACCAGATACCAGATGGACAAATTTATAGGAAAGACCTTCCCTGTACACACACATTTAAAAAGTATGTTTATCCAAAGCATGTCCAGAGAGATGGAAGTCAAAATCTGATTGTAAATGGACCTTAAAAAAAAAAACCCTAGTATATAAATATGTAATGACTATATCTGAAAGTGAAACAATTAGAACTGGTACTTAAAGTAACATGAAATAGCTCCCTGTTTTCTACTGAATAAAATCCACAATCTTTAGAATGGCATTCACATTACTTTGTACCTGATTCTACTCTAGGTTTTTAAAAGCCTTCTCTTGCATTGCTTCTCCATATAAACTGTTACAGGGAAAAACAAGAACATCTGCTATAATCTGTGTATTACTCTTCTCAATAGCAGTTCTCAATTACTTATTGTGATTCCTCAGGCCACTCAATGGTCTGGAGTAACTGTCCTCTCTTTTTTTCATCCATCTTTGCCAACTGGAGTTCTCTTCCCTAATCCTTCAGAGCTCAGTTCAAACACTACATCTCTGTGGTGAGTGGGAACAACAACTGATGGGGACTCAGGAGATGTGTATTCTTGTCCTGGTTTTGTGACTAACTAGCTCTAAATGTGGCCTTAAACATGCCACTTCTCTAGGACTTAGGTTCTGGTGATCTCTAAATTGCTTCTGAAACATTCTACAAATCATAAAGTAGACTGACCCTGACCACTTCTGTGCTAGAAGTATCTTCTTTTGCCACCACAGTATGTAGTGTTCCATAGACATCTATATTGCTTGGTCTTCAAGAAAACTATGTCCCAACCATCTCTACTAAGAGAACATGGAGCTTCTTTATGTCACATGTACACAATTTATTACAGTAGAGTCTTAATAATACATGATAACTACATTTACACCCCCAGTGCAACAACATACACACTACAAATGTGAATGCTCTCCTGAAAATCAAAATGAAATTCTCAAAGGAGACGAGTTTATAAAACAATTGATTATCTCTTACTCATATAGGACTGGCACTTCATATAGACTATAAAATGGAGAGCTTTCCACAGCAATAGTAAGTTGATATTTATTTAAACAAAGAAGCCTACTGTATATGTAAACTATCCTAAAAAATGGAATTTATTATTGGTTATTAATTTAAAAGTTCTAAAGTAGCTGTTTTTTTTAAAAAACTCACAACTGATAATTTTTAGAAATATAAAGAGTTACATACAGAATTTTAGATTGCTATGGGATAGGAATTTGGAGAACAAGTTTTTACTTTTTTTCACTTAAACGCTTTCATTTTAATACAGTATATATACTTTTAATAAGTATATATCTTAAAAGCATAATTATCAATTCATGTTTCTAAGATGACTTTTTGAGAGAAACAGGAGATGCAAATCAAGATAAGGAGATGAACTAGAATGATAATTATTAAATCCAACAATTAAGGAAACTAAGTATATTGAAGTAGAATGTTATTGTTTTATTCTTTAAACATATTAAGAAATAAAATAATGGCAACATACTCTCCCTCTTATCTACTCTAATAAAGCCTACTCTATGAAATGTCTGTACATTATAAAATAGGAAATTATTATTTCTTAATATAGGAACACGAAATATATAGATATACTTTTAGTCAAATTTTACTTATACATAAAATAAATCATGTGAAGATGAAAAAGAAATTATTTTAATTCTGCAACTATTATATCCTATAATAGCTTTCATCATCCTGTTGTAATCAATTCAGTAAATGAAGAAGATAGTTCTCATTTGTTGAAATTGGCTTTGCTGACAGTTATGTCATGATATGCCAAACGAGTTAGTAAACCTGGAAGCTATTCAAGTCATGTAACTCTGTCAGTGTCTCTTATTTTCTTACCATTTTTTATTATGAAAAATTTCACAAACAGGAAAGTTGAAAGACTAGTACAATGAACATGCCTATACTCAATATATATATTCAATAATTGTTCACATTTCACCACAGCTTCCCTCTCTTTTCACACACACACACACACACACTATACATATATATATTTACCACTAAACATCTTTTGTTTTGTTGAATCATTTGAAAGTAAGAGAGTGAGATGCAGACCTCATGACACTTCAAATACTTCAGCATCCCTCTTCTAATAAGACTTTCTCCTATATACAACCACGGTGCCACTATCATTATACCTAAGAAAATCAATAATAATTCCAAAATAGTATGTAACATCCAGGCAATATTTAAATTTCTTCAACTGTCCCAAGAATGTCTTTTAATGTTCTTCTCTTCCCCAACTCCCACCAAGACCATCATTGGTTCACACATTTCATTTGGTTGTTGGGTGCCCTGCTGCCAAATCTTTGTCCCCCTTCCCTTCCTCTTAAAAAAAATCTTTTTTTCATCCATCCGATTCCCCCACTCTCTAAATCATAAGCCACAAAATAACTAACCAGCCTGGGACTTAGGCTCTGAAGTCTGGTAAAGGGAAACTTTTCCCAACTCAATAATGGTCTTCTAAAGTATACGGATGACTGCTAGGAAAACCTTGCTAATTTTACTACTTTTATGTAATGTACCCCACCAGATAAAAAGCTTGCCAAGGGGCAGAACTGCTTGGTTCATCTTTGTAGTCCCTACTGTGCCTCACCGACAGAAGTAAGCAATAACTGTTGAATGGAAGTGCTCTGTTTCCTATGGCCTCTACTTCCTCAGACCCCTTGAACAGACAGGAGGAATCTAGGTAACAGAGAGGCACATCACCACTATGTCCCTCCACCCTTATTCCCACTGCTGCTAACTTGGTATGATGTGACAAAACAACACTGAGCTTTAATGATTCTGTATTTCCTTCTTCTGTGGCACACATGTTGATTGCTGCTGATCAAGCGTTAGTGAGGAAGAAACTGGGTGGAAGACACTTGGGCAATCAAGAACAAATTTTTTTTTCTTTCCTCCTGTCCTTCCTTTCTTTAAGCTTGGTATCTGATAGGATTAATCATAGCATATGTTTGAAGTCACTTATGAACAGAAAAATATAATATTAGGAGAACAATCCATAGAAAGCATCACAAAGATGTGCAAATCCAAGCCACCATTTTTGTGCTTTTATTTTTCTAAAAAATCCCATGCTAGGTAGATATACTAGATTTTATTCATGATTTACAGAATAGAGGGATGAAGAGAACGTCATAGATGTTATACGTTGGAACTTCTCAAAGCAGCTGACGAAATCAGATAAAATTTTCATTACAAAATAGGCTTGGATAAAAACCATAGCTGTAAGAATACAGCTGAGGTATTAGGCAAAGAGTCATAATAACAAGCTGTATGTTTATGTAATTGGTTTAAAATGTCAAGAATGGTAGCAAAGGGGTCAGTGCATAGTCTTTTATCTTTATTCATAAGCCGAAGCAGAGGAAACATTAATGAAACAGCAGACATAGCAGATGGCATGCAACACCGTCACAGGGGACTGACATATAGGTAGAAAATGAAATTTGTGAGTTAGGTTGGAAATTATAAAAATCATCCAATTTGGGAAAAAGTAATTTAGAAGATGTCAATTTATAAGTATTTGTACACAGGAAAGAAAAAACTGATGCTTAAATGACAAATCCAATGGAAACAGCTTGCATTAACATAAGGAAGTAAAACTAAGGCTGATGTTATTAATTACAGATATCAAAAACATTTTATTGATACTGACATATTAGATTCACAATAGTTTCCTGGCTAAATGGCTGTATGAGTGACTATGAGAGAAAATCGCCCACTCTAAAGGTTCCCTCCCAACCTAGCTCAAAGGCAGCAGCATGGCAGAACCTGCCAGGAATTCTCAGTCCAGGAGCCCAGTTGCCCTCCTCCAATGAAGAACACAACAAATCTCCCTAATAAAGGTAGAGCAGTGGACCAAAGGCTCCACAGAAGGGCAGTAGAACTCCTTATTCCTCCTGCTTTCTATTTCTAGAACCATGTATTATCTCTGAGGTATCTGGAATGATTTCATTTAAGTATTTCAGGTGATTACAAAACAATGTAGCATAAAAATGAGTAAAGGAAGAAAGAAAAATTCGTGTGGGATGGGCACATAAATTAAAGATAAAAAATAAAAAGAAGTATACGTGTACATGTATATACACACCCAAACCCACACATTCACACTTATAGGTGGGCCTCAAATTTGGCTATCAGCTTTCTTAGATGAGGGAAACAGATGGACAGGAGTTTGTGTAACAAAGAATTTGGCTGGCTTTGTCCCCTGTTCCTAGGAGATAACCTCTAAAGCCTTGGAATTTCTTGAGTGGCTGGAGTGTCTGTTATTCCTGGTGGGCCCTTTGACTCCACCTGATAGTTTATGCTAATGAGATAACTCAGAATGGGGACTGCCATGCCACAAAGACCAACCATATGATTAGTGGGTTAGGGCTTTGAGCCACAGAATATCAGTCTGACTTCAGGAAGGGGAGGGGAACTTGAATTTGAGTTTAACCATGTGGTCAATTAGTCAATCAATCAAGCTTAATGAAGTTTCATTAAAAACTCTGGACACCAAAGCTCAGGTCAGCTTTCCTGGTTGCCAATACTGTGTGTATGACACACACGGATGTGCCAGAAGGGCAATACATCCCTGGGGAAAATGGGGACAATGGAAGCTTTGTGTTTGGGGCTCTCCCAGACCTCACCCTATGTATCTCTCTGGCTGGTTCTGATTTGGACCTATTTCTACAATAAAACTGTAATCATAAATGTACTGCTTTCCTGAGTTTTGTGAGTCATTACTGCAAATTAATGAAACTGAGGGTGTTAGTGGGGACCCCTTGAATTTGTAGCCAGCTGGTCAGAAGTGAAGGCGGCCTGGGGATCCCCCAACTTGTGGCTGATGTTTGAAGTGAGGATAGTCTTGTGAAGTCTGGCCTAACACTGGGAAGCTAGAAGTCATTGAAAATAAGTATACTATGTGATATAATGGGCAATATACCAAGAATAAATAGACCAAACAAGATGGACTGTTTCTCATATTGATTCTCCAAAGCTGTCTCTCGTGCCAAAGCATATCCCAAAACTTAGTGAAAGCAACACAGAGGGGTGGGATAAGAACTGTCATGATGCAATACAGATACCTGCTTCCTCTTGATTAGAGGTTGAGAGTTTAAGATTTCCTAGAAAAATTATGAACTTCCCTAAACAAATTTCCCTGAACATCGTTTTTATAAATATCAGTTGATAATATTCTTGACTTTGTCCTTCCAGTCAAGTAGCTGGAATGTTACTTTTCTAAGCTCTCACTTGGATGCAGAGCCCCTGGACTTAGAAGGTAACCAGGAGACTATCTGAGTTGACACTCTCTTATAAAAACTGCATAGTCCTAAACATGGACTGGAGTTGACATGGAAAGTCATTGAATCTTTGTCAAAAATGACTCAAGGGGATAGCCACACACCAGACAAAAGAGTCCCCTAGAAAAATCATTTAAAATCCCTACCTCACCCTCCCAACATCAATTACTAGCCTCCAAAGTTGTACTTCATTTATCATGGTCACAATTTTTAACATGGATTAAATTTTAACAAGGTGTCACCAGTTGCCTAGCCCTGACTGGGTGGGTGAGTGGGGGGTTGTCAGGAATGTACTCAAAGAACACCTGACAGTGACTGACTTAATTTGCTGGCATATACTCCAAAGACAAACTTCTAGCAAAATGTATACCAAGGTAACTAAATGTGGTAATTTACTGATACAATATTCACTGATACCTTGGTCAAAAGTCCAAGATTAGATACTAAACAATAACAGGTTTTGGAATTTATTTATGACAACTAGTTAGTAGAGCCAATTGTCTCTTTTAGTAGACAGATACATATGTATGTATATGTCTTTCTGAATTGTATGAAAAGAGGAAAAGCATCTACTTTAACCAAAAGTGGCACTTAATCACTAAGATATTAATTAAAATAAAGCAGAAGGAGGAAGAATTTCACTCTGCTTAGGATGAGGAAAGCCACAAGAGAATATCCTTACAATGAGAAAAAGGTGGATAATAAAAAACCCTAGAAAAACAAACAGAAAAACCCACACACAACTTTTTTAAAATTTTTGGCTGCGTTGGGTCTTTGTTGCTGCGTGCGGGTTTTCTCTAGTTGCGGCGAGCAGGGGTTACTGTCATTATACTCCAATATATGGATAAACTGTAACTTATTAAATCATTGCCCTATTGTTGACCATTTGAGCTCATGCAACTGATTTTTTTTTTTGTGGTACGCGGGCCTCTCACTGTTGTGGCCTCTCCCGTTGCGGAGCACAGCCTCCGGACGCGCAGGCGCAGCGGCCATGGCTCATGGGCCCAGCCGCTCTGCAGCACGTGGGATCCTCCCGGACTGGGGCACGAACCCGTGTCCCCTGCATCGGCAGGTGGACTCTCAACCACTGCGCCACCAGGGAAGCCCTCATGCAACTTTTGATTGTTGTAGCTATAAGCTAAGCTGGGATAAATTTGTGCCAATCATGTTTGTCTTTTTTTTTTTATAAATTTATTTTATTTTTATTTTTGGCTGCGTTGGGTCTTCATTGCTGCGTGCAGGCTTCCTCTAGTTGTGGTGAGCGGGGGCCACTCTTCGCTGTGGAACGCGGGCTTCTCATTGCAGTGGCTTCTCTTGTTGCGGAGCACGGGCTCAAGGTGTGTGGGCTTCAGTAGTTGTGGCACATGGACTCAGTAGTTGTGGCACATGGGCTCAGTAGTTGTGGCTCATGGGCTCTAGAACGCAGGCTCAGCAGTTGTGGTGCATGGGCTTAGTTGCTCTGCGGCATGTGGGATCTTCCTGGACCAGGGCTTGAACCCACGTCCCCTGCACTGGCAGGTGGATTCTTAACCACTGTGCCACCAGGGAAGCCCCACACAACTTATTTTGACTCCAAAAAGCTGAACTCAAAAGGTAACCAGACAAGGGACTTCCCTGGTGGTCCAGTGGGTAAGACTCTGTGCTCCCAATGCAGGGAGCCCGGGTTCGATCCCTGGTCAGGGAACTAGAGTCCTGCATGCATGATGTAACTAAAAGATCCTGCGTGCTGCAAAGAAGATCCTGCGTGTCACAACTGAGACCTGGTGCAGCCTAAATAAATAAATAAAAATAAAGAAATCTTAAAAAAAAAAAAAAAAGGCAAAAAGACAAATTGAATTCCAAAAGGTGACAAGCTCCCTGAAGAGAGGCAGGGACTGAAGAACTATTTCACCTTTGGCAGAGCATGAGACGAAAAGGGCAAGTAGGAAGAAAATAGCTGAAATTTTAAAGAAGTTTTAAAGGCTAAGTCCCTGGGAGCCTTGGACACAAAAGGATCCAGCTCTTTTCCACAGGTTTCCTCCAAGTTTTCGGGAGAAAGACTGGGAGTAGGGCAAAGAAACATGAGGATGAGTTGCATGTAGAGGCAGGAATAACTGTATTAAAACAAGGATTATCAATGACACAATACAGTTTCTTAAAATACAATAAAACCCAGTGTTCTCAGCATTTTGAGATGAGGGAAACTTAAGTTTATGGCAATATCAAGACATCTTAAATGAGTAAGAAAACACATGTCAATGACCAAAGTAAAACAGTAAAACAAAAAAGCCAGAGAGAAATTTCTTAACTGGATGATGATATACTCCCCCAAATCCATGAGATTTGATCTAATATCTCACCTTTTTGAAAGATATCAGTACATCCTACCCTTTTTTTTTTTTTTTTTTTTTTCGGTACGCAGGCCTCTCACTCTTGTGGCTTCTCCCGTTGCGGAGCACAGGCTCTGGACGCGCAGGCTCAGCGGCCATGGCTCACAGGCCCAGCCGCTCCACGTTATGTGGGATCTTCCCGGACCGGGGCACAAACCCGTGTCCCCTGCATCGGCAGGCGGACTCTCAACCACTGCGCCACCAGGGAAGCCCCATCCTACTCTTTTTGAAACTGCAATGATAAAGGCAATTACCATCTGCTTGCTACATAGGATACACAGTCAGTATATTTCTCCTACTTTGAATCTCCATGAGGTGGCTTTTGAAGAGTAAGGAAGAAACAGAATAGACCGAACATCTTTAACAAATTAACTAGTGGAGAAAAAAATTATATAGATTTCTCATTTACATGGAATAGGTCATCACAATAAAAAAAAGAGAAGTTGAAATACAGAACAAAAAAAGCAAGAGTTAAACACGTGAGAGCTAGAAAAGCCTTATTTATATTTGTATTAAAGATAAAAGGGAATCCAGCCTAGGCAAGAAGATGAGGACTTTTAAAAATGGAAAGGTGGCTATGGGAGACTGCAAAATAATTTACACTGAAGAAAAGAGAAGCTATCAGCATGGCATGGATCAGTATAGTATTATCTGTCCGAGGAAGTATTTTACTGGCTAAACTCAAGCTCAGGTATAGCCCTATGTTTCTCTAAAGATAGAGGCAACTCCAAAAACACACTATCTTCAAGTGTTAAAAGAAAATATAAGCAGCTTAGGCCCAAAGGAATAAGAAATTCCTATCTATGACTGACCTAAGATAATAAGTAGATGAAAAAAATTCTTAGCAATGGAAACAGAACACTATTATTTGTTTACATATGTATTTATGTCCTGTTCAACCATTTTTATTAATTCTAAAAACTGACTATTTTGAAAATGTCACATTTGCTTATAGAAGGAAGATCCAATTTGATAAAGAATCCCGATAGAGAAATGGTGCTTAGAGTTGGGAAACAGGAGTTTGAGATCCTCCCTTCCTATTTAATACATTATATAACTGTGGCCTTGAGCATATCTCCTAATATCTTTAAACTTGTTTTTCCATCTAAACAGAGATAATGATATTGCCTTAGTGATCTCACAGAGCCAATGTATATAAAAAATGCCATGCAAAATTTAAGCTCTTGTTGAAGATGTTCAAAGTGGTAAACTTTAGGATTCAGTTTAGTATTGTTTCAGACTGGGTTTACATTTGTTTCCTAAATGGAAACATTAATTAATCTGAAGGTTAATATTACTCAGTGGACACTCTAGCTAACTCGATCTTTGTTGCACTGTTAATAATAATGTTACATTCAATGGGAAATATCATCTTATATTTGGGAAAGTTACTGTAGGTGCAATTAGAAAATTTGTGCTACAAAGCTAGGAATTATGCAGGAAAGGTATAACGTTATACTTTATAAGTCACTGATATAATTTGATCCTTTATTAAAAATCTCTGAAATCTATACAGAAAAGTGGCACAAAGGAGAATAATCTTCTTAGTGGGAGATAGGTAATTTCATTTTGTTGTTTTATTGTCGGGGGAGGTGGGATATATGAAGTAGCAGTAAAAAAAAAAACCAAAAAAACAGTTTCTCTCTAGAGGATCAAATTGTTATATAGGTTAAAATTTTCATAAAATATTTATAGCTGTCATGAATGATCTCTCAAGCTGACATTTATAATAGTGATTAAAAAAACCCAGTTTGATGCAGCTAAATAGATGTTTCCCCTCTTCCCAGTTTAATTAAAAGTTATATCTTGCTCTGGGAGCTTATGACTGCCATTTATCTTCTACTGTAGGCAAATGTAAAAACTAGTATTTTTTTATGCTTAAGTGAAAAGTGTAACCCATGATTAAAGATGTCTGCCTCGGTTATTTGACCTCTCTTCCTTAAATCAAGGAGATCTGACTATACGGCTCTATAGAAATGCCACACAAATACTTCAGGATCAAATTTAAGTTAATACTTTATGAACAAGGCTCAGAAAAGATACAAAACTGAACATGACAGTCCCAACCATTAAGAGGCATCTAATCCAGTAAGAAAGATTTTTAAACAACTAACTATAATTGAAAAGCCAAGTAAAATACTGTATTAATAGAGCTTAGAAGAGGTTATTAATTCTGACTGGTGGCATCAGGAAGCTTTTGTGGAAAGTATGGTATTTGAACAATGTCTTGAGGCGTATGTTATTTACACAGGTGGGGCTGGCATTCCTGATTGATGACGCAGATTCCTGAAACCACCTAACAAACGAGTAACTGTGAGACAAGTAGTGTTTTCACGAGAGTACAATCTCTAGATGGGCAGGGGCTGTGGCTTATTTCATCCATTGCTATATCAACAGAATTTAGAACAGTGTCTGGGGCAAGATAAATATTTATTAAATAAATGAATAAACTGGACCCTGGGTAATTGAAAGAAAAAATGGGAAAAGATACTGGAAATGCAGTTTGAGCCCAGAAAAGCTTAAGAATATGTAGATGAAAAAGACCACTGCAGGTTTTAGGAGAATAAAATGATCTGCTATGTATTTTAATATTAAAATTCTGGAGGCAATGCCAATTGATTAGAGAAGTGATTCCACCTACAAGGTAAAAGGCACTAGGAGTGCAAAGAAAAGGATGTATATGGGACTCAAAGGTGGAACTGATAGGACTTGACAAATGACTTAGGTATGGGGATGAGTTAAAGATGATTCCAGAAATTTCCAAACTGAGTGACCAGGGGAATGGTGGTACTATTATATAAGAAAAGGGAAACAAGCAAACTACAAATTTTGGTAGAGAAAAAAAATAAGTTCAGTTTTAGGCACATTAAAATTAAGATGTTGACTGAAAATTCATATGGAAAAGTTCAACATAATGCAAGTTAGAACTGGAGTTTAGAGGTAAGCCAGGAAGAAAGCTGGAGATGAACCAATCAATGGATATTTACTCTGACTGCCTGTTGTGTGCCAGGACCAAAATTTAAGCCATCAGCATAGCAGTGGTATTGATGAGAGTGCACCCCCTGGAAGGGGGACCTTGGAAAACTTACCCATTTAAAAGAAAAGAGGGAAAAGAACCACTGGAGGAGATTAAGGTAGAATGATGGGATCAAGGGAATATTTTTAAAGAAGGAAGCTAAAAGGGAGGAAGGTATACAAGCTATTCAAACCCTCAAGAATCTTTCCTAATTCTGTAGTTCCACCTTCAGAGTACAGATGAAAAATTTCAAAAAGTGTCAAGTAGGAATCAAGCTCTTCAAAAAGAAAACTGGGAACTCAGACACATCTCATAAATGTCACAAGGAACCAGTGAGGTCTAAAAAAGAATGGAAAAAGTGGATCATTTAGATACTATATGCTTCCAGCCACTCACACAGAAACAGATTTTTTTACCCCCCAAAAAATGGGGCTTGGAAAAAACACCAATGTGAACTTAGCAATATAGTGAGTGCTAATGAAGGATATTTAAATATAAGACATAATTCCTACCTCAAAGAAATTACGAAGTCATTTTGAATTAACAGCAAATCATACACAGGTATTTATACTAAATCCTTTATTTAGAGTTCCAAATGACTTTTTATTTAAAATTTGTTTTTGGCCATGCCACGTGGCTTGCGGGATCTCAGTTCCTCGACCAGGGATCGAACCTGTGCCCCCTGCTGTGGAAGCACAGAGTCCTAACCACTGGACCGCCAGGGAATTCCCTAGAGTTCCAAATGAGAGAGTACCTATGAACGATACCTATGCAAGTCATCACTAATGCAAATCAGGAGAGCAAATGCCAATCTAGTTTGAGGGTCCTCTCTCATGGACTTGAGATCCTACTGACACTGAGCTGAGTTCATTGAAAAACACAGACTGGATTATATACCCATTACCATGAAGCAATTTAAATGGTTTAAACTACATTTAAGTGCCTTTCAGGAGTGGTATACCAACTCACACTCTTTTAAGTGGCTGAAAAAGTGCTTGTCCTTTAATATTCTTGCCACCATTTAGGTTACTGTTCTCAAATCTTGTTAATTTGATAAAAGAAAAAATGTGCGTTATTACTTTTGTTGAAGACTGGTTCATTTGATCATTTGGACTTCTTTCTGGAAATGTCTGTTACTGACTTGTAGAGCTCGTTGTACATAAAAGAGAGACATCCTGTCATTATTGCCAACTCCCACAGGAAGATCACCCACGCCAACCTCCTGCTTCCACACTACAGAGCATAAAATTACAATGAAATGTCTGACTGCAAATTCAGCCTGTCTTCCTGTTACTTGGCAAATCTTTTCTTTTTGTTGATCTTCTAGCTACCATTCCCAGTGGTAGCCTATTGTAAGCCTCCTCTGCTTTCCTGAAAGTCCAATCCTAGCCTGAATCCCCTCTCTACACAGACCTATAAGATAATGAGCATCCAGGACAGAGCAACTATCAGAGCCTAGAATAAAAAAGAGTACAAGAGTTGTGGGAAGCAGAGTAAATAACTACTAGACTCGCATGGCGTGGCATGGCTTAAAAAGGCAGGTATTAGGCACACCACTGGTATAAAGGCACACCACTCAGCTTTGCTTCTCATTCACTAAGTGCTCCTGGACAAAATCATCTTTCTATGCCACAGTTTCCTCATCAGTAGAACAGCATTTAATAGCTATCTCACAGGGTTGCTATGAAGCAAGGATCTAATGCGAAAGCATGGCATATGGCTGGCACTCAGTAATTGCTAGTTTCTTTCCACATTTCCAAGTTGGTCTGTAGTCAGAACTTGCCAGTTTTAAATGGATTTTTATACAGCTACATTTATTATCTTTTCTTCATTTCACTCTCATGGGCAATGAAGAGACATCAATGGGTCTTTCTCATTAGAAAGTCAATCCTGGCACCAAAGGATTTCCATGATTTAGCTTCATCTTACCTCTTCAAACCTATCTCACACTCCTCCAAAAATCTTTCAGATCAGACTTAACTTTCCTGAATATACCTTGAACATACACATCCATATGTATTTTCCTCCCTTTTCTACAACTCTCCAAATACCCAAATCCATCTCACTGTTAAGACACAATATATTGTTATTTGTATTACTGGCAACATTTATTGAGTGCTTTCTACATAGCAGATACTATCGTAAGTATATCACATGCATTATCTCACTTAATCTTCACAAGCCCTACATTCTATCATTATCTCCATTCTCAAGAACACATGTTTGCGGTTTTTCTCTAGATTGTACACTCTTTTATGACATGAACCATGCCTTGTGCTTCTTTGTATGATCATCTAGTTAAGCAGGAATTCAATGAACATGAATGTATGTATACACTGACTGCAATTTCATCATATTTTGTTTCTTTTAAGCTGCCATAACACTCACTTTCATCAAATCTACTACTCTGACAAAGTATAAAGTTGGTAAAAAGATGGGATGTTGTGATTTGTCATAAGAAATGTATATCTGGCTTTAGCCCCCATTCCTGGCACTTAGCTCCTAAAATCCAGGGAATTACTAAGTGTAGAGAGCTATAAATGTGTTTCTTGTTATGCTAACGAGCTGACTTTCAGAGAGTACTAGGTAACCTAAGGATGAGAGCCAACTATGTCATTTTGAGGGTTGGAACTTTCATTCCCCTCAGTGGTCAATGATTTAATCAATCATGCCTAAGTAATGAGGTTTCCTAAAAACCCAAAAGGACATGGTTCAGAGTTTCCAGGTTGATGAAGCTCTCTGAACTTCATCTACATGCTGTCTTGGTGGGCCTCAAATTCCATGGGGACAGAGCTTCTTTGTTCAGGATCTCACACTATGTATTTTTTCATCTGGCTGTTGATTCACATTCATTAATACCCTTTGTAATAAACCAGTAATCTATTGAGTAAACTAGTTTCCTGAGTTCTGTGAACCACTCTAGCAAATTAATCAAACCCAAGGAAGGAGGGTCATGAGAACCCCTTTATAGGGGTTCACAGCCAGTTGGTCAGAAGTACAGGTGACAACCTGGATTTGCGATTGGTATATGAAGTGGATAGCAGTCTTGTGGGACTGGGCCCTTAACCTGTGGGATCTGATGCTATCTTTGAGTAGACAGTATCAGGACTGCGTTGAATTGTAGAACATGCAGCTGGTGTCAGAGAATTAATTGCATGGTGGTGTGGGGAAAGAACCCACATGTTGGAGGTGGTTTCACAATCTTAAAAGGTTATCTAAGTTTTATAGATGTAGATATTTCTAGGGACTTGAGTCTGTCTACAGACATACAACAAAGATTCTGTGTATCGAGTAACGGTAATGGCTGCTGTGTTAGTTTGAGTTCTTATAAAGAAATACATAGGGGTACTAGGATTATGTCAGTTTGATCATTTTTGATTAAGACCACTGTGAGTAAGAGTGAAAAAACTCATGGAAATAAAAAATTATGAATAAGTACTACCAAACAAAATCCATAAAATTTTACAGTCAATTTATCCTTATTCTGCAGATTTCTTAGATATTACAATAGGGAAAGAAGAGAAACTCAGGAAGTCCTGTTTCTTCACTGGGTTTGTTGCTATAGGAAAAGCATACTTTTTCTTACATAAATCAGTATCCAACAACATCATCTCATGTTTACATAATATAATGTGCTTCAGGGGACTTTCTCAAATCTTACGACTTTGGTAGACAGGATTTATTTTCCTCCTAGATCTCTTGAGGATTTAGCAGAAACACTGAAATCATAGTTTTCTTTCACAACATATCTAGCCAAGTCCAAAGATACAGGGAACACTTATAAGTAACCACTAAAGGAAGAGCAAGTCATTTTCAAGTAATAGTTGAGATTTAGTGACAAATAATGGAAAACTGGATACTTTTAAATAAAATTACTAACTTCAAAAAATTAACCAATTTCTGTTCAACTTCTGAAAATGAAAATTTTCACACCTGTATATGCTGTTATCTTTTTAAAAGACTAAAGATGCTGAGATTTTCAAATCAGCTTCCTTATCGTTAAGGCTGAAAATGAGAAAGACTATTATGATCAAACTATTTGCTTAATTCATAAAGGGGAACAAAAGAAGTGCTAGTGCATATCACATTCCAGGGGGAGAAAAAAAGTTAATCAATTCAGCTCAATTTTAGCTGAGGGCATTCTTCCACGATTGCTGAACCCTAGCATGTGTCAGGCAGCTAAAATTACACTAAAATGTGTAAGCTCTGTTGTTATTTTAGAGATAATCCAGGAAGCAAAACAAAGCCAAAAATTCTCTCTGCATTTTTAACATGAAATGCTTTAATCTTCAATCAAGTGTCTACCTTTCCTGTTTTAAGATCTTTATGTATTATCTCCTCTTTGTGTATGTTTGAAAGTTTCCAGAATAAAAACAAACAAAAAAGGGCAATAACAAAAATGATTTTGTATGTGTTTCCAACACACTGCTCATTCTTTAAAATAACTCTTACCAGTCTCTGCTTCTGAAGTTCTTCTCTAAGTATTCTATCTTCTGGTAAAACATCACACAGCAAAAAATAATTGTCTTGTTCTTCTGTTGAGAGATCAGGAAAATAAATAAGAAATGATATTTATCACTTTTTCAAAAAAAATTTATCTTTCTTAAGAGAAATATATCTATCTATGTCTATGACGATCTCTCTTCTGGTATATAGTTCTGTTTTAGCTTTACTGAAGTTGTAAAACATGAACAGAGCAATTTAATTTTAGCTACTATTTTAGAGAATTATAATTTAAGAAAGATTATTCCTTTGAATTTTTGGATTGCAGGGAAAAGATGGTAGTCAAGATGTACACTTACCAAATGGAGCTGTGGAATTGATTCTTATCACACTACAAAAATCTGTAATGGGCTGTTCAGTGAACCTTTTCCTCCAATATGAAATGTACCTTAGAACAATCAAAAACAAAGAATGGTGAGAAGACTCAATACCCTACTTACTTTAGAATGATAGGATTTTATAAGAACATTTAATTACCCTAAAGCAATAAATCAAATGTTGACTGAAAACTTCTAGCTAGAAAATTTGTAAATAGAAAGGCAGCAGAGCATTGTAGAAATATGAAATAAATATTTAATGAAATGACATTACCCTGTAAAGGCATGAAAATGATTAAATTTTACCATCCCCAAATTCAATAAAGAGACATATGGAAAAATTAAAATGAATTATTTTTATGTGATAATGAAGTTTTTTTGAAATCACATCTAAGTTTATATGAATTTAAAATGCAACAATGATTAAATAGGCTTTATCACACATTTTCCAATAAATTGAAAGTTAGGTGGTTATCTTATACATCAAAAGAACAGATCATGATAATGCAATGAGAAGTCAGTCTAAATTCAATATCTATATAACAAGATAGAACAATTCCATACGTCCACACTGTGTCTGAAATTTAGCTTTTAGAAAAACAGCCAAGCTTGCAATTCCTATATCTAATGAGCTGAGTTAGAGGAAGGACACTGGCTATATGTAAAAGCAAAGCATAACACCCAGACCTGCATTATTTGATGAAAGAGGGAGTAAGATGACAGGATTCAAGCTGTTCATCTTTCCATTTATCTAACAAGATTTATATTGACAATTACAATTTCATTTATCAAAGAAGAAGAAGAAGAGAATGTGATCTGCTTCAAGGGGGAAAAAGGAAATGGAAAGGTTGACTCTGCAGTTGACAATTTATCAGGCTACATGTTGATGGATAAAACAGGAAACTTACAACAAAGGATCAAAACCTGCACAAGAGATGGAACTTAGTTAAACAGACAAAGCACACAGAAAGAGTATATTTAAATGGCTTGATATAGCACCTGTGTCCTGCACATAGTAGGTCCACACTAAATGTTTTAAAGAGGTAGAAGAGCATTTGAAGATTCCTGTAAGGTTCTCTAAGTAGTTCTCCAGCTCCCAATGTTTTGACTCCTTTTTAATCTCTCTTTTTCTTATTTTCCCAACCCATGGTGCTCCATAGAAAGGGCATTCATTATACATTAGGAAAAAAAAATGTGCCGGGAGAGAGGTCTGAGAGAAAGAGAGAAACGTGACATGAGCTAACATAAAATATAAATGGATGACAACACTGAATATAGAATATATAAGTAAAAGAAGTAAAAGATGGGCTTCCCTGGTGGTGCAGTGGTAAAGAATCCGCCTGCCAATGCAGGGCACACGGTTTCGAGCCCTGGTCTGGGAAGATTCCCACATGCTGCGGAGCAACTAAGCCCGTGTGCCATAACTACTGAGCCCGCGTGCGACAACTACTGAAGCCCGCGTGCCTACAGCCCGTGCTCCGCAAAAAGAGAAGCCACCGCAATGAGAAGCCCGCACACCACAGCCAAGAGTAGCCCCCACTCGCCGCAACTAGAGAAAGCCTGTGCACAGCAGCAAAGACCCAATGCAACCAAAAATAAATAAAAATAAGTAAATTTAGCAAAAAAAAAAAAGAAGTAAAAGAATAATGTATAACAATAGAACCACATGCTTTAGCTCTTCCTTCTCATGTATAACCATGCTGGCAACCTGGATGGGTAAGAAGGGGTAGAACTCTTTCCTTATAAAACAGTGCTAGACCTTATTTTAAGAGATCTGAAAATGATGTATCTGAGGCTCCAGCTCAGTCTCAAACCATAAATACTATAAATGATGAACCATGACCCTATGTCTAGCTCCCTGGCTCCCACATTAGAAGTATCAGAGCCGAAGGCATTTCAGGTCCATCAGAGTACACAAAAAGAGGAAAAGCACCTACAAAAGGCTGACACGTTATTCCCTTTGCCATGCTGGCCAGCTTCAGCACCCTCCACTCCCCAGTTATCTTACACAGTTACTGTTATTCTCCTCTTTTCCATTCCCCACTAGTTGCTTTTCCTTCCCCTCCAGGGGAAACAGAAAGAAAAGGGAGTCAAGTTTTATCTGGAGTTTCCTCATGGCTACCACTAGAACACACCAAGGAGAGGTTCATCACTCTTGATTACTACTCCACTGAAGGCTCTGTGCGTGCCACCCTCTGGAGAAAACAGAATAGTTGTTGTCAGCCCTTTATATTATTTCCACTATGAGCCTACAGTTCGTTAAAAGGCAGTGATAACTACATGTAAAAAATTACATGAAGCAGATGACCTGGTAAGAGCAGATACTAGTGACCAGACTGGCCTTTGAATTGTCACTGACTAATTCTTTAACAGAGTCAACACAATAAGAGTCTCTTATCTGAACAGATCTTGAGCTAGAAGTAGTTGTGCTTTTTAAATTAAGACGATGGTCCAACCCTTGTGGCTGACGTTTTATTAACTGACTCCACCAGCCCTGCAGGCAACAGGGAAGAAAGAAGCAGGGACTTTGCATTCAGAGATATGAACCTGAATTAAAAGATTTTTTAACCTTTCTGACACTCAAGCTTACTCATTTGCAAAATGGATTGTTGATAATTAAACAGGATAACACATGTAAAGCAGTGTCCACCATGCTGGTTGTTTAATAAATGAAAGTTATTATTATAAGAAAAAGTAACATATTTAGATAAGATTAAAGTGGTAAAGAATTTGTTATTCCAGAGAAATATTGGTATCTAAAACAACAACAAAAACAACAATGGTAACGTTTCATCAAACATTTAATGAGCAAATTAAAATAGTTATATGAGTAGTGTCAGAGGGCACACACAAGTGGCTGAGGTGGGGAAGAGTAGAGTGATGATGATGATGGTGATCAGAAGGATATCAGTTATTAGCAGCTACCATTACTGAGACCCTACCTGCCCAAGGTCACACAATTAGAATGTTAGAATTGGGAACTGTTGTCTCCAAATCCAAACTCAAGTCTCCTACAACACAATGCCTCTCATGTCACGTGAGGACCAATCTACACAAGAATTTCAGAAAAAGGCAGAAACAGGAGAAAGCCTCCAGAATTACAGTTGTAATGGATACTTGAAGAATTTTCTTCCTTAGAGACCAAGGAAAATGCTTTTTGACATGGCAAAACTGAAGTACAGACATGAAGTCTGAAGGGAGAGGGAAGGTCTTCCCTTTCTGAAAAGCATATTACCTAAAAGCAGCTCTTGGTCTGAACTGCTCCTAACTTCCTGCCCAAGTGTTGAAAGTTGACACCAGCTGTTTGGGACTGTTGAATTGGAACTGCTTGACTAAGCAAAAGGTACAGTACCTACAGAGGCACTGATTCCTCTGATGTCCTGATTCCAAAAGTCAATGGCTCTTAGTCTCTAAGGACTTCCATGTTGAGTCCTTTTCTCCTTGATCTTTGAAGAGAAGGCTCACATCACGTATCTGTTTTGTATCACAGTTTACCTCAGTGTGGTAGGCACAAGGGAAGTGATTACTAATATCGGCTGACTTAAAATCATGGGGAGATTCTGTCTGACAGAACTTCAGTTACCCTCTTCAAATAGTTAAGGCGTCCAATGGGATGAAGAGAGAGAAGATACTGTTATATGCTCATGTCTGGTAGTCTTTACATTGGTTAAAAGCTATTTTATTGCTCCATGAACAAGTGGTCATGAATTCTGGAAAGGATGCTTTTCAGACACCATCTCTAAGAGCATCTCTGAGATGTTGTTAGGTAGCTTCTGGGGGAAGGAGGATAAAGCAGGTAGTAGGCCAGTCCAATAGGCACAAAGGTGTCATCTGAGTGGTCTCCTCCTGACCAAAGGCTGGGTGACAATAACATCAAAGGGAAAAAGAATCATGTTACAAAAGCAAAATATAACCATAAACTACCATATAACTTAAACATATACAATTATGTATCATATCTTATTGTGGTATACTATATAAATAGATCTGAATTGCAACAAACTTTTGACCTAAGTCTAAATTTAAGATGTATCCTAGTTATCACATAATAGTACTTTTTTAGTTTATGATTAAAATTAAGAGGTATCAATATGCCCATTTCCCTGTGGTTGGTAAAAGCATTCAGATAAATTGTATTCAATTGAGAGATGTTTTAAAGATAGCAGATGTTCAATACATGCACTGGTGGCATTTTTTCCCACCCACTAAAATTTATTGTTCCATGTTAAGGTATCACTTAGTACTTCTTCATTTTTTCCTACTTCTTTAGTTTGTTTAAAGCAACCACTCAATATATAAAGGAAGCCAAGAAATAATATGTGGTATGAACCCTTTAATTGGAGGACAGTTATCACAGCATTTCATATTTTATTAAAAAGCCATAAAAGTAATTATTAGGTCACCAGCAAATACTTTCTTTTAAAAGAACTTTAATCACATCTCACAAGAAATCCTTGTAGTAATATCATTTTGCCTGCCCAGCTCCCCATTGTAACTGGCGTGCTTATTGACAGAAGCATAAAGATTTGAGATAGTCATTAATTAAGTAGCACTGAATGAGTGGACTCTAATATAGAAAGGGGCAAGAATTAAGGAGTTAACATTTTTCTTCTGGAAAAATTTTATCTACTGAATAAAGCTAGCAAGAAGCTCAGTATAAATAACTATGTTAATAAACGGCTCAAAGGAGAGACTTTTACTTTTGTTTTATTTGCTCTGAGAAAATTTTACTGTTACTTTGTTCCAATAAAGAAAATGTTAAATATATTTAAACGGAAACTTTAGAGCTTATTTCTTACAAAGGACAAGGTAAGTCCATCTCTTATCTATTATTTATCGTCTTTATTACTTATTGTACTCAGAAGCAACAACTCCTCTCTGAGAAGTTTTATATATATATAAGAATTATTCAACCTATAAAGAAATTCTGAGTGAATTAACTCATGCCAATTGAACCTCTCACTATCCCTCCCTCCCCTCAATAACTGCTAAGAAAAAGTCACATAGGTTGTTACATAATATTGAGCAGACTTCCCTGTGCTATATACAGTAGGTCCTTGTGGAACCTAAATGGGAAAAGAATTTGAAAAAGAATAGATACTTGTATATGTATAACTGAATCTCTCTGCTGTACACCTGAAACTAACACAACATTGTTAATCACAACACTGTTAATATATTAAATGGTATTTAAAAATAACAAAGTTTAGCCATATCCATTCCTGGTCAGTGTGAATTAATCACATTTTTACTTCCTGAGGGTGAAACTTTTATTTAATTAGGAGGAGAGTTGACAAGGAAAATCTAGGTTTCCAAATTTAAAGTACATGTTAACTACACACTTTATTTAGAAAGCACTTATATCAGACATGCATCTTTTTCTTTTTAATTAAAGCATCCATTTTATTACATAACTGCATTTATAGTGTGATTGATCTCAATATTTAATTATTAATTCCTAAGCCCTGAGACCTAGTAAATAATTTGATTTTCCTGCCCACATACAGATGAGATTGACAACAATGATAAAAGAGATTGATTAGTACAAATATAGCCACTTAGCCATCATACATAAGTACAAAGGATAAAATACGAACTGATTCAGACATTTCTCACAGATTTTAGAAGAAGACAAAGAAAATCTTAACATTACTCAATTATCACTGGTTGATCATCATATTTTTCTGCAATTCCTGAGGGAGAATTTGCATTTATGTGGTAAAAAAGAGTAAAAAAAAAAAAGTTTTACATCAAAGCAAGGCCAAATGATAGGAAATTTATAAAAGAATAACTCTTTTGATAGTCTTGTCAATGGTTATTTGAATAATTGAAGAATTCAAAGTTCTCTAGGCTAAGAAATGTCTAAAACAAAATCGACAGATCTGACCACCTATAACTAGGTATCATATAAGAAAAAACTCCCAGAATACTCCCAAAACACACACATGTGTATATACATATATACACACATACAAAATTTAATTGAAAATAAAGAATAATGAATGAGAATGAGAAGCACAGAGTGTTTCCTCTGAAGGCATGTAAAAATTAGTTTATTCCAGTAGTTGGTGGCATATATTGTTCATATAACTCTCCTTCCCTATTCTGTCTCTGCTCCCTAACCATACAGCCCCAAAGTCTACTCACAAGTAGCAATGCTGAGTGGATGGATATAAGGGGCCATAACAGAGACGGCACACAGCAGACATTCATTACTGGTGCTATGCATCTGAGAAGGCCAAGAAGGGCTAGAGAATAGCTAATATTACCCCTTTGAGCACTGTGGCTATTTGTCCTTAAAAACAAACTGCCATTCTAGAAGTTCAGAGTACTTAGAAACTTAAATGAAAATTTCTCAAAACAAATTTTACAAATGATAATTAGGTCTTCAGACCAGCATAAATGCCTATTGAAATCTTAAGCTACCGTTGCAGGAAGCTAAGACTTCAAATATATCTTTTGTAATCAAAATATAATTAAAAATTTGGCTACCATTTATTGTGTATAAAAGATATCTCAGACACTGGTGCTATACATGCCCTGTTTTATATAATGCTCAATAATATTATGAGGGCTGGTGTTACCCCCATTCTATAGATGAGAAAACTGATGCTTAGAGTGGTAAGTAGCTTGCTGGAAGCCATGTGGTAAAGAAAGTCACCGAGTCTGCATTCAATCCTAGGCCTTCCAGGTTTCACAGTCCACTCTTAATAATACAGCTTGTTGCTTGCAAAACCCATTCTAAGAAACAAGTTGCTTGCTAAGAATAATGTGGTCTGGGAGATACAGAGTTTAGATGCAGGGATTTTATAATATCTGGGCTACTCTAACGTTTTGTAGGGAAATCAATGCAGAACATCTCAAAATGGGACCCTACCAGATATACCAAAATATGTGCTTTCAGTAACTATACAAAGCCAGTTAACTACACTGATACTGTTTATATGGAAAATGATTCCAAATTTCAACTAATAATGACCTGTACATAACTACTCCACTATATCTGCTTAAGAGAAGGCATTTCTCTTAGACAATCACTACCAAGAATTAGTCTAGAATTAGTGACTATAATTAGCTCACTTTGGGGGCCTGGTTGTATAGGTCAGGTTCCTACATTTCATACATGCCCAATGTTGGCAGTTCCCCAACTACTCACATCTACTCTTCATCCTCTTCCTCTAAGTACCTCAGTCACTGACCTTAATTGCTGTCTACTCTTATAGCCCTCTGGCTTGTTGAAAGACTCAATATTTTCCTGGTTTTCAACCATATAACAGCATTTAAGCTGACAGGTGTTTGGATGATAAGCTTTTGGCTTAAAAGGCTCCAAGTATCTCTTTCCCCCAAAACTGCCCTTTGGGTGGCCTTTTACCAAGTCTATTCTCACCTTTCTGGAAGAACTCACTTAGTTGGAGAATGCATATGTCCTGAAACATGGAAAGAACATCAATCTGATAGAGATCAACAATGTCCAAAATTTCATGGAATGTGGTAAAGGAAAGTTGGTCTGCTTCCAGAATTTGTAGGACATGCAAAGGTATGTGACATTTTCAAACATAACTTACACACTCATGAAGGCAAATAAGTACAAAGTTTAAAAAAGACTAAGGTGAAACCTGATAATATGAATTTTCATATTTCTATAGGAATAATTTTATATATGCTATGCCTTTCCTTTAAGAAATAATAAACAATTCTTTTATGGATAAAAACAAAATTTACCTTTGGAAATCAGCAACCAACTTAACATCAGCTATGACAGTCTTATGTTCAATGATCATGTGCTTCAGAAGTTTGTCTTGTTCATCTATAAGAAAATGTTCTTCACAGAAAATACAAGGCACAGATGGAGAACCTTCTAAACTGGTGGTGCCACCTGGATTTTCTGGCAGGGAAAGCGGCTCCAGGATACAATCCTTACTGTCTGGGAGAGACAAAAAGAAAAAGAAAAAAAAAAACTGAAATCAACTCTCTTTAGAAGGATGATTTCTCACCTCCTGCATTAAAAGGATCCTAAAGATATTTACATAATTCCAAAAAAGAAAATACACAGTACCAGAGAGCAGGATACTTTATTACCATTTTAAATAGCTTCTGTAACCCAGAGGCAGGGAGTATAACAAAGCAGCTCAAACTCCCCATTTGCCAGCTTGAATTGGGAAAACCCACTTGTCAGGACAGCTGTTCAAGCCTTCTTCTTGGATACCGGCCAATGGCAGCAAATCTAGGGGTACCTGGAGGGGGAAGGTTGCAACACACTGGGTTAAGGTTCTAAGGCCCATTTGTGACCTATGGCTGAAAGTCATCACGCTGGGAGGCAAATGGTATATATTGAGGCTAGAGGTGATGCCAGGACGATCTTTTAAGCTGATTCCTGTTACACCTGCAAACTCTTTCCTGTTTTTGATTATTTGTCATGTGCAA
Source organism: Phocoena phocoena (assembly GCF_963924675.1). NCBI lineage: Eukaryota > Metazoa > Chordata > Mammalia > Artiodactyla > Phocoenidae > Phocoena > Phocoena phocoena. Next base: position 69,237,707 of record NC_089227.1, on the reverse strand, counting down.
AGAAGACAGGTCTCATATTGGGTTAACACAGCATGTGCTGCGTGGTCCAGGTGGCAATTTTTGATGTTGATTTATATGTATCATTTGATTATATAATTATGTATCATAATTCAAGTTCTTGCAAACAAAGAGATGAATGCTCAATTACTAGACATACATGCTACACATTTTTCTTGTCTACACTATTCCTTTTCCTAACATCACCTATAGTATCCTTAAGAGTTGAAGTATGTAAGGTCTACAGCTCTGAATTCAGGGCCTCAAACTATAGCCAGTTGTGTCAGGAGTCCTCTTCAGTCTTCTAGTGTGGAAGGCTGGACCTGTCACCTTATGCAGGCTACTGAGTAGTCAGCAACAAGGTAACTAGCGTAAGGCATTTGGCATCTGAGGAAGGGCAGGAGACCTTCTTTGGAAAGAAAGACAGCTATTTCACAGACAGAAACCTTTGGAATTAGGTTACTATTAATTCTACTGTTAAATTTTATTCCTTATTTTTATTTTACTTTACCTATTTTTAAAGGCCTTCTTAATTGAATAATTAATTGAATCAGTTACTGGTACACTGCTGACCATGGCCTAAGAACTGGATAAATGATGTAAGAGGGCAGCATTCATTCACTCACTTAACAAAAATTAGCTGAGTATCTACTGAGTTTTTTCCTGCTTGACTTTGCATGACACTATTCTTACCATCAAGGCCTAAGTGCTTGAAATTTGTTTGAAGGTAAAGATAAGTTAAAAGGATAAAGAGAGAGAGAGAATGTATAAGATTTATGGGAGCATGGGGATACAGCAGTCACCTTAGTGAGCTGGAGAGGGAACGTGTCCCATAAGGGATGTCCTCTAATATATCACTCATAATAAAGTATGCTAAATCAAACTGTTTATCTTAGTTACCTAAAATTATTAAATACCTGGAAAGAAGAAAACAGGGTACACATGACAATAGGGAGAATATTAAAAATATTTAAGCACTTTAGAAGCACTATTAGTAAGACTGGTGTGTTACCCATTATTATATTCATTAAATTAGGTAATGAAATCAAGTTCTGGAATGCTATAGCTCTTTAGTTGCAGGATATATTTTTCAGTTATAGGTTAAGTTCTGCAGGAACTTAAACCTGCATGTGAAAAATAGGATGGGGAAAAAGGTAAGTGATGTACTCATGAAACTCTGTAATAATATTTTACGTTCCCTAGAATAGGAAAACAAAAGGCAGCATATTCTAAATAAACGTTAGTAACATTACCTGCCATCTAGGAAATAACAAGTACTGTACTATATTCTTCTTCCCAAATTTGACTGAGGCATCTGTAAATTCATTTTTCTTAACTGAAGAAAGCAAACACTATATTAATAATCACCACCAACAGCAAGAACTAACCTTACTAGGTGTTTGCTATTTGTAAATTACCAGCAAAGTGTTTTAGGGCACTTTCTCAATTAACCCTAACTACCTCATTCGATTAGTAGTATTACAACCTCCATCTTCCAGATGAGAATTGAGACTTAGAAAAGTTAAATAATTTCCCCAAGTCACAGTGTTAGTAAATGGCCTAAACTTACTAATTTGAGCCTAAATTCAAACACTACATTTTTTGCCTCCAACCCCAAAAGGCAATTCCTCAACTGTGTTTCTTGTTTAAACTATGTTCAGTGCTGTTTTGAATTCATATGTACTTGTAAGTCATACTAAATTTATATGCATTCTGCCGTGTCCTGCAGCCTCCCCCATACCACCTCCACCAGCAACTCTTAAACCTCAGTAGCCCACATCCTTCAAAACCACTGGGTACTCTACCATCGTCTTCTTTCCAAGACTTTACTGCAAACTCTCTACTATTCTTCTGTGGCTCATGTCTCTTCCCTTTTGTTTGTTCAATGTCAGTTTCTCTTTTTTCAAATTATTCCTCAGAAAAGGGACCTAAATGTTCACACATACTAGAACCAAATTGCTTACTGTCACTGTAAGGGTATACAGGAGCAAAATCATGAATCTACAGATTTCATGTATGAGGAACTTGTGGTTTGAGAGGTACTAAGTTGTATTTGGGAACTTAAGCTGCTATACATCCATAAAATAAAAAAAATTAATAGAAAAAAACATTTTTAGATCACAAGGTTCTACAATTTTCTCCTGATTCCATAATCATTTAGCACTGTGTTCAAATTTATAACAGCATTGATCATAAGAAGTAATCTGTTCACCTTCAGACTGTTAGTCTCTGGAAGACAAGGTGAGTCCTGGTCATCTTTATTTACTTGGCACAAATACTGTGCATTATTACCCTACCATGAGTACCCACCATCACTGTGTTTACTTTGTGCCAGGCATTGTTAAGCACTTTACAGGTACAGTATTAATTCAATTACCTCTTACGGTAATCCTATGACAGAGAGTCAATTTCTACTCTTATTTTACAGTTGAGGAAACTTAGTCACTGAAAGGCTAAGTGACTTGCCCTTCAGATAGCTAGTAAGTGGTCGAGTCAGGATTTGAATCCAAGCAGTTCGGCTCAAGCATCTGCACTCTCAACCTATATCTAACTCTAAGGAGTTCAGACCTTTCCTTATAGGAAGGGTCTCTCCTGTTTTAAACTGATATGGGGAGAATGGATTGGAAAGAGGACAAGTCTAAAGATGGGGAGACCGACCAGTTAGGAGACTACTGCAGATGTCCAAGTTTGAGAGCTTGTCTGAAGCAGCAATGTTAGCAGTGCTTAGAAGAGAGGAATAGAGAAGAGGCTACAAAGATGAAACTGACAGTTCCTGATTAATGGCTGGCCACAGGGAGTAAAGAAAAAGGAGATGAGGAAGACTCCCAGGTTTCTGGCTGGAAAGACTGTATGAATGGGGGTACCAGTCACAAATCTAGAAATACATGTAGAGAAGCAGGATTTTTGTTTTCTGAGAGGGATGGATAATGAGTTAAGTTTTAGATAGCTCAGGTGATCTGCTCAGAATTTAGATATTCCTGACAGGGCTTGTGGACAAAGGCAGCAGTAACTGGTGTCTCATGCGATGCACCTGTGCTATTCTTTGTGTTTGCCAGCTGTCCCTCACTCTGTCCCCCCACCTTCGCCCCACGGCTGCTTGTGGGCTTGACCTACTCCATCTCTCCATGCTCAACAATACAAATATCTCTGTTGTAATTAATTTTTTCACGTATATCTCTGCCACTAGGGTAGTCTAGTGAATTCCACAAGGTCAAGGACTAAGTCTTACGTATTTTCAGGTCTCTGGTATCGATTATACAGTGCCTGAAACACAGATTGTATTTCACAAGTGTTTGCTGAACAAAGAAATAAAAGAATGAATAATGGACCAGAGGTACTTACAACTAGAGTTACACCTTTAACTCAGTTTCTAGGTAAATTCTATTTTAGGGAACACCTGTGGCTGTCTGTCTTTAGGAGAACTTTCTCTGCCCAGGATTGAGAGTAGTCCAACTATAATTATAGCCAGATATTCAGTCCTGTGAGCCTTGGTGTTAACAGGCCCACTGCTAATTAATAAATACTGATGTAAAAATTACATTGAATTCTGAGATAACAATAAATACTACTGAGTGTAATAAAAGTATTTCATCTTTAATTAGGGATTTCAAAATTATTTTTAATTTTTCATGTAAAGATACTCTCTAGTAAACAAGGAACAAGCATCATTTGGAATGCTGAGTCAGTTATAACCACTCCATCTGAGGATGTTTCTGTGGGATAGACCCCAATCCTCTGTATATATTTTACTTTAGAGCAGTGACTTCCAAATTAAGTTTCATCACCTGGGAGGCTTTTTAAAAGTACTGATTTCAAGACCTTATTGTAGACAGAGGAACTGTAATTTTTACCAAGCAGTAGTCTCTACACTGAAGCCCGGGAATCAGTGGTTCAGAGGATGATCACATGGGGACTGTGGGTCTCCTGATCATATATATACCAGAGTGTGGATACCTTGGACTCATGGAAAAATCCATAAGTTAGGTGACAATGCCTTGTGGCAAATCTAACTTTATAGTGTAGTCTGTCCTAGAGAGAGCCCCTCAAATGCTAAGCACTGTGTCAGCAGAGGAAACTCAGTAAGATCTAACAGTTTATTTCTAGCTGTCACCACAAGAATCATATCTACATCTTACCACATGGTAAAAAGACAACAGACGCAGAAATACGTAATTCTTTGCTACAAGAACTTTGAACTCTAAAAGGACAAAGGAAGTAAATTATATCTAGCTCCTTTCAGCAAAGAGGCAAAGTATCTTGGAAATTCTGCTTTGGCTCAAAATCTGCTTCACACATTTGTTACAAATTAACAACAAATTATCTGCTCTAGTTCTCACTTTGAACAGCAACTCTGTTCAAATGAACTATAAAAAATACCACTCCGAAAGAGCTGAATTTTTGAGGAGATCCTATGCTGATTATAAACAATTTTACTGACTCTGGGTAAGATCCTCAAAGTGTCAAATTATTATTCTAGGGTAGTGCTTTTCAAAGCTTAATATGCATATAATCACCTGGAGATTTTGTTGAAATGCACCTGATTCAGTAGGTGTGGCGGCCAGGGAACTGTGCCAATCAAATCTCTTGCTGTTGTGACCATAATGCAAAGAAGGCCTTGGGTGCTGTGCTCTGAAATCCCACTTGCACTGAAGCCAAGCTTTCCATACACTGCTTTCATTAAATGATTGGAGGTAGCAGAAATAGCAAGGCACACTCATTCCTGTGAGAGATGGAACTTCACTGACTTGGGACACTGGCTGGAGGACTCCCCACTGGCTTGCCAGAAACTTGCTTAGAACTGTGCTGTACTCCGAGCTCCTACACAACCCTCCTTTCCCTCTTTCCTTCACACAGGTCAGACCCATCTCTCCTTTTTCCCTCTGGCGTCTTCCCTAACAAATCTCTTAAACGTCAAATTCCATCTTCGTGTGTGCTTCTTGGAGTATATGAACTAACAAAGTTGGCCTAAGAGGTAGACAGGATTGAAATTCTGCATGTCTCAGTTCCCAGATGTTGTCAGCCCACTCATTCACAAACCACACTTTGAGTAGCAAAGTTCTATCTAGGGAACAAACCAGTAATGAATTCATAATATACCTATATGCTAAAATAGGCAGCTCTAGACTTTGCAATATATCATTACTGCCAAACAAATAGCTGGCTGCTGGTGCTTTGAAGAAAAAATAAGAAGACTGAGGTTTCTGTCTCCCTTAAGTTGAATGAGAGAAGAAAAGCCCAAATCAACAAATAACTGATAAGAACTTTTACAGCATTCCATCGTAAGGAATTGTAGAACACCTCACACATCATTTCCCCTTTAAAGAAGTCCCTGCAACCTGCTTTGCACATTATCATCACACCACTACTGAAACTGTGAAAACGAAGCAGTAATTTGGTGATATACTCAACCCAGATAAAATTGATTTAGTTGCTACTCTCATCACACTCTGATCATCTAATTGATATCTATCATAAAAACTGGAATATTGAGATAGGTGGAGTGTTTTTGTTTGTTTTTACTGTTTTAATTCTGAAAACACTGTAAACATACTCTAGTTTCCAAAGTAAACATTTCCTTTACATTTGTTCTTTATATATATTAGTGTAATTTATTTGATTATAGCTCACTTCCGTATTTTAACAAGTCTGGATAATATTTTCAGGCCTGTTCGCTAAGCTTTTGATCTGACAGATATCATATATTTCCATAGGATTTCAATGCCTAATCAATCTCACTGATTATATGTTGATTTTATTCTAAAAATTAAACTCCAAGAAGGTAACTTTATTTCTAAATTCTTTTTTTTTTTTTTTTTTTTTTTTGCGGTACGCGGGCCTCTCACTGCTGTGGCCTCTCCCGTTGAGGAGCACAGGCTCCGGACACGCAGGCTCAGCAGCCATGGCTCACGGGCCCAGCTGCTCTGCGGCATGTGGGATCTTCCCGGACTGGGGCATGAACCCGCATCCCCTGCATCAGCAGGCGGACTCTCAACCACTGCGCCACCTGGGAAGCCCTATTTCTAAATTCTTGAGAGTATTTTGCTCTTACACCAAAAAATGGCCTTCTACTTCCTAAACAAGTCAGTTCTTTGATTTCTAAGAGTGGCTCCCCAGCAGATGCATTTGGAAAATTGCAAAGACTAGGTCTAGTCTTTTTAACCATTATCAATCTCTTAAATTCAGAGTAAGAATATAACACCCTTATTTAATTACCCCTGGGCTAATAATTCATCTTGTAAATTAATGAGGCCCCAAATATAAAAGATTAATTTACTATACTCCTACTAAAAGTGGGAAGGTTGGGGGATGGACTTAGATCAGCATTGTTACATAGTCTCAATACCACATTGAGACTGCTGATGAGGCTGTGCTGGATTAGTACTCATCTATACAGCTGGAAAGTTTGCCACTTCCTCTGGTATGAAAACAGTTACAAACATAGTCAACCCTTAAACCTAATAAACCCATGCTTGAAAATTAAAGGAGCTAATTTAACAGGCAAAAAGCTATGAAAACTTTATTACAGCATCACCTATAAAGTAAAGTAATGGAAACAACCTAAATGTCATGCAAATGAAAACTGTTCTATAATATCTGGCATATCCTATATAACATTATGCATTTGCTAACTGGCAATTATAAACATACATGTACATACACTCAAATGCAAGTACAAGGTTTGAAAGAGAATATACAAAACAATGAGATTATGAATGCATTTATTTACCCCCAATTTTTTTAACACTGAAAAATTCTTAAATAAAAAGCATGCCAACTGATGAGTCCCTAAATGTGACTGTGACAGATAAGAGAAAGAAGTAGAGCAAGCACCATTTTATTCAGTCACTTTCTAAGTCTTAAGATCTAAGATGAAAAATTTTGATTATATTTACCATTTAAAAATTGAATGCCTATTATGCATCACGTAAATTCTAGATACTAAAAGAAATACAAAGATTATTAATAAAAATACCTATCCTGAAGAAATTGTTAGTCTAGAAGAAAATATGAGACAACTGTACAAACAATTATAATACAGGTTAACATATGTGAAGCTGACCATATAAATCAAGGGCTTAGAATAAGGAGGAAAAAAACCCCTTAAAACTGGAGAAATAAAGGGTAGTCATCACAGAGGATTCCTGAAATGGTAAAGAATTCCAGCAAGTACATATGGGTAGTTAAAAAATCAAAATAGTCCAAATAGTGCTAGAGTCTAAGTAAGAAAAAGCTGTAAAGGTAGATGTATCACATGTTGGTGAGCCTTAATGCCAGGCCAAAGATTTATATTTAATTTGAAAGTTGTGAGTAGATCCTGATGGTCTTTAATCAAGGAAGTAACACAACATATTAAGTCACAAAACAAGTCTCAACAAAAGGAAAACACAAGATACCAAAACCTGTGGTATGCAGGAAAACCAGGGAAGTTTATAGTGGTAAATGAGTATGTTAAAAGGAAAAGAGATCTCCCATAAACAAATTTTATAACTCAAGGAACTAGTCAAAGAAGAGCAAACCAAGCTCCAATTTAGCAGAAGGAAACAAACAAGATTGGGACAGAAATAAATGAAATAGAGAATAGAAAAAATATAGAAAAAAATCAACAAAAATAAGAGTTGGTTTTTTTTTTTTTTTTTGCAGTGCGCGGGCCTCTCACTGTTGTGGCCTCTCCCGCTGGGGAGCACAGGCTCCGGACGCACAGGCTCAGCAGCCATGGCTCACGGGCCCAGCTGCTCTGCGGCATGTGGGATCTTCCCAAACCGGGGCACGAACCCGTGTCCCCTGCATCGGCAGGCAGACTCTCAACCACTGCGCCACCAGGGAAGCCCAGAGTGGGTGTTTTTTTAAAAGGTAAACTCAAAATCAGGAATGAAAGAGGGAGATATTATAACTGATAACACAGAAATACAAAGGATCATGAGGGGCTGCTATAAATAATTATACTCCAACAAACTGGATAACCTAGAAGAAATGGATACATTCTTAGAAACATACAATATTCCAAACCTGAATCACTGAAGAAATAGAAAATCTGTAACTATAAGGAGACTGAGTCAGTAATGAAAAACCTCCCAACAAAGAAAAGCCCAGGAACAAATGGCTTCACAGGAGAATTCTATCAAACACTTAAAGAATTAGTGGCAATTCTTCTCAAACTCCTCCAAAATACTGAAGAGGAAGGAACACTTCCAAACTCATTTTATGAGGCCAGCATTACCATGATACCAAAGCGAGACAGACACTACAAGAAAATTACAGACTAATATCCCTAATGTATAAAGATGCAAGAGTCTTCAACAAAATACCAGCAAACCAAATTCAACAGCACATTACAAGGATCATATACCATAATCAAGTGGAATTTATCCTTGGGATGCAAGAATGGTTAAGCATACGAAAATCAATCAATATGATATACCACATTAACAGAATGAAAGACATAAATCACAGGATCACCTCAAAAGATGGAAAAAAGCATTTGACAGAATTCAACATCTTTTCATGATAAAAACACTCAACAAACTAGAAAAAGAAGGAAACTGTCTCAACATAATGAAGGCAATATATATTAAAAGCTCATAATATTTACAACTGTTAAAAACTGAAAACTTTCCCTCTAAGATGAGGAACAAGGTAGGGATGCCCACTCTTGCCATTTATATTCACCATAATACTGGAAGTCCTAACTAGAGAAATTAGGCAAGAAACAAACAAACAAGAAACAAACAAACAAAAAAGGCATCCAAATCAGAAAAGAAGTAAAATTATGTTTGCAGATTACATGATCTTATATTACTATAGAGAGTATACACACACAGAAAAAAATGCTTAGAACTAATAAACAAATTCAGTAAAGTTGCAGGACAAATAACATACAAAAATCAGTTGTGTTTCTATACACCAATAATGAACGTTCTGAAAAGGAAATGAAAACAATTCTATTTACAATACTATCAAAAAGAATAAAATATGTAGGAATAAACTTAACCAAAGAGGCAAAAAGACTTGTACACCGAAAACTACAAAACACTGATGAAAGATACAAATATAATTGGAAAGACAGCGTATGTTCATGGATAGGAAGATGTAAAATGTTATATTGTCCAAACTACCCAAAGCAATCTACAGATTCAATGCAATTTCTATCAAATTCCTTTGGCTTTTTTTTTTTTCAGAAATAGAAAAAAAAAACATTAAAATTCATATGGAAACACAAAGGACTGTGAATAGCCAAAACAACCTTGAGAAAGAAGAACAAAGCTAGAGGTACTTCCTGACTTCAAAACATCCTACAAAGCTACAGCAGTCAAAACAGTATGTACTTGCTTAATGAGAGATGTATATAGATCAAGGAACAGAATAGAGAGCCCAGAAATAAACCCAAACACATAGTGTCAAATGACCTTTGACAAAGATGCCAAGACTACAGTGCAATAAAGGATATCGTTTTTTCAACAACCATTCATTAAAAAATACTATTATTGGGTAAACTGGATATTCACGTGTAAAAGATGAAACTGGACCCTTATCTTATTCCACACACAAAAAATCAACTCAAAATAAAATAAAGACTTAAATATAAAACCTGAACTTATAAAACTCCTAGAAGAAAATATAGGAAAAAAACTTCCTAATATTGGCCTTGGCAATGAGTTTTTTTAAATTTTTATTTTATTTATTTATTTTAACATCTTTATTGGAGTATAATTGCTTTACAACGGTGTGTTAGTTTCTGCTTTATAACAAAGTGAATCAGCTATACATATACTTATAACCCCATATCTCCTCCCTCTTGTGTCTCCCTCCCATCCTCTCTATCCCACCCCTCTAGGTGGCCACAAAGCACCGAGCTGATCTCCCTGTGCTATGCAACTGCTTCCCACTAGCTATCCATTTTACATATGGTAGTGCATATATGTCCATGTCACTCTCTCACTTTGTCCCAGCTTACCCTTCCCCCTCCCCATGTCCTCAAGTCCATTCTCTATGTCTGCATCTTTATACCTGTCCTGCCCCTAAGTTCTTCAGAACCATTTTTTTTTAGATTCTATATACATGTTAGCATATGGTATTTGTTTTTCTCTTTCTGACTTACTTCACTCTGTATGACAGTCTCTAGGTCCATCCACCTCACTGCAAATAACTCAATTTCGTTTCTTTTTATGGCCGAGTAATATTCCATTGTATATATGTGCCACATCTTCTTTATCCATTCATCTGTCCATGGCCACTTAGGTTGCTTCCATGTCCTGGATATTGTAAATAGGGCTGCAATGAACATTGTGGTACATGACTCTTTTTGAATTATGGTTTTCTCAGGGTATATGCCCAGTAGTGGGATTGCTGGGTCGTATGGTAGTTCTATTTTTAGTTTTTTAAGGAACCTCCATACTGTTCTCCATAGTGGCTGTATCAATTTACATTTCTACCAACAGTGTAAGAGGGTTCCCTTTTCTCCACACCCTCTCCAGCATTTATTGTTTGTAGATTTTTTGATGATGGCCATTCTGACTGGTGTGAGGTGATACTTCATTGTAGTTTTGATTTGCATTTCTCTAATGATTAGTGATGTTGAGCACCCTTTCATGTGTTTGTTGGCAATCTGTGTATCTTCTTTGGAGAAGTGTCTATTTAGATCTTCTGCCCATTTTTGGATTGGTTTTTTTCTTTGTTTTGTTTTTTTTGGCGGGACGTGGGCCTCTCACTATTGCTGCCTCTCCCGTTGCGGAGCACAGGCTCCAGACGCGCAGGCTCAGCGGCCATGGCTCACGGGCCTAGCTGCTCTGCAGCACGTGGGATCTTCCCGGATCGGGGCACGAAACCATGTCCCCTGCATCGGCAGGTGGACTCTCAACCACTGCGCCACCAGGGAAGCCCTGTTTGTTTTTTAGATATTGAACTGCATGAGCTACTTGTATATTTTGGAGATTAATTCTTTGTCAGTTGCTTCATTTGCAAATATTTTCTCCCATTCTAAGGGTGGCAATGATTTCTTGAATATGACACCAAAGTGTAGGCAACGAAAACAATAGATAAGTAGGACTACATGAAACTACAAAGTTTCTGCATAGCAAAGGAAAAAAAAAAGACAACAAAACGATCTATGGAATGGGAGACAATATTTGCAAACCATATAACTGCAAAAGGGTTAATATCCAAAATACCCAAGGAACTCATAAAACTCAAAAGCAAAAACAAAAACAAATAACCCAATTAAAAAATGGGCAAAGGACCCGAATAGACACTTCTCTAAAGAAGACATACAAATAGCCCACAGGTATATGAAAAGGTGCTCAACATCACTAATCAACAGGGAAATGCAAATCAAAGTATAATGAGACACTACCTCACATCTGTTAGAACGACTATCATCAAAAATACAAGAGATAATGGGGCTTCCCTGGTGGCGCAGTGGTTGAGAGTCCGCCTGCCGAGGCAGGGGACATGGGTTCGTGCCCCGGTCCGGGAGGATCCCACATGCCGCGGAGGGGTTGGGCTCGTGAGCTATGGCCGCTGAGCCTGCGCGTCCGGAGCCTGTGCTCTGCGGCGGGTGAGGCCACAGCAGTGAGAGGCCCGCGTACCGCAAAAAAAAAAAAAAAAAAATACAAGAGATAAGTGTTGACAAGGGTATGGAGAAAAAGAAAATCTGTACACTGTTCTTGGAATGTAAACTGCTACAGCTATTGCAGAAAACAGGATGGAGGGTCCTAAAAAAATTAAAAACAGAACTACCATATAATCCAGCAGTATATATCAAGGAGAACTGAAAACAGGATCTTGAAGAAATTTGCACTTCCATGTTCAACAAAGCCTTATTCACAATAGCTAAGAGGTGCAAACAGCCTACGTGTCCATCGACATATGAACGGATAAAGAAGTTGTGGTACAGATATACAATGAAACATTATTCAGCCTTATAAAAGGACATTCTGTCATACAGTACAACATGGATGAACCTGAAAGACATGTAAGTGAACTAAGCCAATTACAAAAGGATGAATACTGCATGATTCCATTTATATGAGTTATTTAAAGTGGTGATACTCATAGAAGCATAAGTAGAAAGGTGGTTGTCAGGAGATGGAGGAGGGGAAAATGGGGAGTAGTTGTTCAATGAGTATAGAGTTTTGGTTATGCAAGATGAAAAGATCCTAGAGATCCACTACACAACAATGTGCATATACTTAAAAATACTGTACACTTGGTCCCATTAACCAATCCTGGGTGAGTTACTTAACGTCAAGTCTGTTTCTACAACGTAAAATGGATTAATTATAATAGTTACCTGATGGAGTTGTTATGAGGGTTAATTGAGGAAACTGATGTAAAGCACATGGGTGGTCGACACATTAGTGCAATAAAGGTTAGCTCCCATTATTACTACTGATAATAATGAGTATGGCTGTAAGTTCGAGGATGGAGAGAGACAGGCATCATATGCACTGAGATGTACTGCAATTCCTGTACATTAATTCAAAATACACATTCCATGGTCCTAAAGTAGATCTAAAGCACCAAGTCATGTAAGAGTGGATCCCAGACTTCTAACAAAGAATAAGCTCACTTCATAACTGTCTACTTACTCTTAAGTCCTGATTATATCGTTAGAATTCAAAGGCTTTTGCATTCTCTTGATCACCTTGCTATTCCTGTAGCACATTACAATAAAAGAAAACACGATGAGATTTTTATACAGAGATAAGGGAAGTTGAAGGAATTTATACTGACAGCCTCAATTTTCTGAACATAGGAGGTGAGGTCTCCAACTACACTGAAGACAAGAACTTAAGGAAAAAATGGAAAAGATTTAGAACTACTACTAATGGAAAATGCAATTTAGAAAAAAATCATTGTAGAATAGTCCTGAAGGTCCAGCTGAGGTTAGCTAGCTGCCTTACTTTGAGTCCTATTTATATTTCGCGAACAGATCTGTATTGTGTCAAAAAGAGCTTGACTTTTCTTACAACATATATGTTCTGGGTTGTCAAATCATGCAGCTCTACACAAATACTTATACATAAATACACATAATGATAAGATTTTTAAATAGAGTATTTTAGAAACACCTAACCCAGTGCTGTCCAAAAGAACCTACTGAGAGAAAGGAAATGTTCTATATCTGCTTTGTCCTATTGGCTATTGTCCATGGTGGCCATTAGCTACATGTGGTTATTGAGCATTGAGAATGTGGACAGTGAGACTGAGGAACTTCAATTTTGTTTAATTTTAATTAAATAGCCACATGTGATTATTGGCTATCACATTTGACAGAGCAGATCTAATTAATGCAGAAGACCTTAATCTTAGGTCCATGAACACCTACACGATTCAAACTCAATCTGTAGAATTCAATGTGAAATTGTATTCAAAATTATGTGTGTATGAATTTTTCTAGGAAGGTCTTTTGATTTAATTCTTAAAGGGTTCTGGTGACTCCAAAAAGTTTTAAAACCATGCATCCTGTCACTTACAATATATTTTTTATCATTTAGTCTAACATTTTTATTTACAACGTGTATGTGAATAGTGTCCTTATTTGGGGATTTCAAGCAATTACATAACTAAATTAACCACCATTTTGCAACAGGATTTAGATGACCTCACTTTGCAGGCAGAGCAGAAGGAGACACCCTGAAGACAGAACAGGCAATACTTATACAGGGTATAATATAGAAACTACAAACAAATCCCCTGGCAAAAGTAATTTTTTAAATTGGTTATCACAGTGCCTGAAATCTCCACCATTAACATTAACCCCTGGACTACTGTTTTTGAAAGTAAAATATACGGTATCTTTTATATAAATACAGGAATTTACTGAGAACAGATGTAATAGGAGGGATTCTTTACCTGTGGGGATATATATTCCAGAGTTTCTAATAGGACCAGATTACTGCATCCTGTCTACAGTGAAGATTTATTTGAGAACAGGCAAAATGTTTTTCACATAGAATTAGGATTAACAATTAACTCTCTTGTTCCTCAAAGATTTTCCTTTTTACATTCCCATTCTATAAAGAAAAACTGTAAGTGTTGTAAGTGTTAAGTTCTATAGCATATGCTATCACCTGATTATTTCTAGTGACGCAGGTTTGTTCAATTTGTATGCAAGCAAAATCAATAGCAAAGAGAAGTCAGGAAAAGACTGAGAACGTGTGGCAACCATCCTACTGTTATATTAAAGCTATTAACAGGTCCAATCTTTCTAGAAATACTCAGAAATTGCTTTCTCATACATCCTCAAACCACTGTCCATCCTACTAAATTCCCTGAGGGTGGGCTGGGAAGTTGGTTACTTGTAGATCTACTTTTTAAAAAAAATATATTAATTTTTTTAATTTGGCTGTGTCGGGTCTTAGTTGCAGCACGCAGGCTCTCTAGCTGTGGCGTGTGGGCTTAGCTGCTCTGCAGCATGTGGGATCTTAGTTCCCCGACCAGAGATCAAACCCACGTCCCCTGCATTGGAAGGTGGATTCTTAACCACTGGACCACCAGGGAAGTCCCCTGTAGATCTACTCTTTTTGTCTAGAAAACTCTCAATTAGTTTAGGAGTTACTAAAAAAAAATGGAACTCAGGAACAAATGATGTAGTAGACTAGACGATGCAGAAATGACTTGATTTCCTGCTCAGATTATGACTGAGATGATATTAATTAAGCTCCTTTTCCCTACTGTAATATGAAAGCACTGCAGAATCTAAAATATTGGCTGGGGCCTCCCTTTTCATGCTACAATTCCTACTTTCAAAACTACTTAATAGTGAAATGTGATTAAGTTTCCTTTCTCAGGCAGCTTTTTTGGCTATCGATTACTTGTTTCTGGTTTACACATGATACCTTCTTATCTTAATCCATTCCACAAAGAGGAATTAGTAGTGTCTACTTTAATAATGCAGTAGTAACAATAATGTGAAAGCAATAGCTGTTTGAAATATAAGTTCATGACATTTCAGAGGGAAATAAATCCTAGGAAGAGAAAGTAAATGTATAAAAATAAATCCTTCCTTATTAATATGATAAATGATTATTTGTAAATTTAAATCAGATTAAGATTTCTACTGTTAAAAATGTACTTTAAGAAGACCTAGGGGCTTCCCTGGTGGCGCAGTGGTTGAGAATCTGCCTGCTAATGCAGGGGACGTGGGTTCGAGCCCTGGTCTGGGAGGATCCCACATGCCGCGGAGCAACTAGGCCCGTGAGCCACAACTACTGAGCCTGCGCGTCTGGAGCCTGTGCTCCGCAACAAGAGAGGCCACGATAGTGAGAGGCCCGCGCACCACGGTGAAGAGTGGCCCCCGTTTGCCACAACTAAAGAAAGCCCTCGCACAGAAATGAAGACCCAACACAGCAAAAATAAATAAATTAATAAACTCCTACTACCCCTAACATCTTCTTAAAAAAAAAAAAAAAAAAAAGACCTAAAGAGACATTTCTCCAAGAAGACATACAGATGGCCAACAGGCACATGAAAAAATGCTCAACATTGCTAATTACTAGAGAAATGCAAATCAAAACTACAATGAGATATAACCTCACTCTGGTCAGAATGGCCATCATTAAAAAGTCTACAAATAATAAATGCTGGAGAGGGTGTGGAGAAAAAGGAACACTGTTGGTGGGAATGTAACCTGGTGCAGTCACTAT
The DNA here is from genome assembly GCF_963924675.1 of Phocoena phocoena. Classification (NCBI taxonomy): domain Eukaryota; kingdom Metazoa; phylum Chordata; class Mammalia; order Artiodactyla; family Phocoenidae; genus Phocoena; species Phocoena phocoena. The sequence goes on along the minus strand of NC_089227.1, from coordinate 69,222,066 downwards.
GGAGAACAGTATGGAGGTTCCTTAAAAAAATAAAAAGAGTTACCATATCAAAAAAAAAAAGCACTTTAAAACATACATGGTTAAGTATATTCATTTCTTCAGAAATATTTTCTCTAACTCTAAAGCTTATTGGCAATGAAAGATTTAGAATCCAAAAGGAGTTGGAATGAAAGATAAAAATACATACTGTGTTATTACTTTATTCTCTCTCTCACATCACTGATATTTCACATCTTCTACTGCTCCTACTCTACACTATCAAAGATACTTCACAGTACTTAAATGTAAAACTACCACAAGTTTTTATTTGATAGGAATGCTGGGACTCCAACTGGAATTCAAGGCTGGGTATATATATATTTCATTCTAAGTAACAGAACAAATTGGAACTAAGTCCTCAACATTATCTCCCATCTACCAGGAGAAGGCAGTAGTAGGCAGGAGGCAGACATCAGGAATCTGGGAATATAAATCTGGAAATAAACAAAAAAGGTAATAAAATTTTCACCTCAGTTAATGGAAAATTTAATTAACCAGGATAACCTATTTGAAACATAGGATCATCTCCTGGTGATCCTGACAGGAGACCAATGTAACAAAAGATACTGACAAATAACTGAGTTTTTGGCAGGAAGGGAGAAACAAAGCAAACTGATGAATACTCTTATTTACTGAAATCTATGGGGGAAAAGATGGAAAGGAAGGAAGGGTAAATTCTGACTCATAAACACCTGATTGGTTATTGGCCTACCTTATGCTTTCTAAGTAAGCAGCGCCCAGTGGAGATTTCACAGTGCATCCACAGAGGCTGGGTTTAACCTAATTTAATTGATTTGATTTGACAGGCTATTACTTTGGAATTAGTATTCTAGTCAATATTTTAATGAAATGGGCTGGCAACTAGAAAATTTTAAATTACCTATCTGATATTTCCCTATTAAGTATAATTAGTGTTTTTGATAGAATCATAAATTTTGAGTTGTGGGACTAACATATCTCTATTTAAAAAATTAAATAGCTATGTCATCTTTTAATTTTAATGTTTGATGTCTAAATTCATCAGTATGAATAATTTGTTAGTACAATAGTTTTGTTAAGAATAATTATTTTTAGGCACAGAAAAGCACATTAATAAATAGGAACTTTTCAAAAGTACCACATAATCACTGATTTAAATTCTTGTTTTAGAACAGTTTAATTCTTTACACTTATATACATATATATGTATGTATATATCAGATATCAATTAGCTCCTTGAAAAAAATTAGTTTTTGTCTTTTACTGAATGAAAATGCTGTCTTGTTAACAACTCTACAAACGCATTTCTCTCTTTGGCTTATGTCCCAAACATAATAATTTAGAATAAAATCAAGCAGTAGTTTCAAATCAGTATCTATGCTGAACGGATTTTTCACGTGGAGAAAAGTCACTGAATACGTTCTCTGCTCTTCTGACAAGCAATTTTGCTATCTTAAGCACTAAATATCATGGCAAATTATAAAACTAAGAAAATTTGCTAATTCTTTGGGTGATATGTTAAAGTTAATAATTACTAATTTATTCTAACTTCTTTAGAAGAAAATCTATTATTAATACAGTGAACCTTGGCTATGACAGTATTTACTAGATTATCCAGCACTGGTTAAGTCAGCTGAGATTCCATCTGATGGATTTTAATTGTTGAAATAGTAAAAGACCTCTTTATAACAGCCTTCTCAGCAATAAAGCAGCTCTGTAATAGCAAGTCTCTAAAGGATTTGAGGATGAAAATAATAACAGATTACTTCTCAGCCCTGATATTGAAATAGAAACTTTCTGAAAGTTAGGCGAAGTCTTGGCTGATATTCATTGTATCACTCTGTTTTATAAAAATATTTCCCTAGAAAGTAATTTTTCCTTCCAGCCCACTTTCAAGCAAAAGAGCTGTGCTAGATACTGGAGAGCAAATAAAGAAGAATAAGAACGACCCTGCTCTCAAGGAATCCACATCTTTTCCACCAGGGAGGCTGGTCAAGTTCACAGATACATCTCACACGACCTAGAATGTAAGAAGCACCAGAGGAGAGAAAAGAACAAAGCACAATGGTAAGGTAGTCTATATCCAGCAAGCGAAATACTGAAGCACTGGATGCACTTCCTTAGTTCCAGTTACATGCCAGACTGCTTGGGTAGTTGTTTGGTCTTACTTTGAGGTATTTAACAAATCCTTTTTCTTCAAGTTATCTGGAGCTGCTGCTTTTACAAAGACAGTTGTGAGTAGTCTTTTAAAGCTTCTGCAAAACACCTGTGATCCAATCATTTTTCAGGACATTAAAAAATATATAATTCTCAATTTACTTGTCTACTGACAACCTCTCCCGTATCTTCAGTGAGTTTAGTATAAATCCCATCTCCATGATGTAAAATAACCTTCTCTAAATGTGACTACATCACAAAAATCACTTGCCTTCCAATACAGAGGAAGAGGAAATAAAAAGCTGCTGGACAATAAAACATACAACAGATTTTAATCCTAGAATTTCAGATGTAGTACTAATTTCCCATGGTTTACCTCATAATTACAAAAATTAATCCAAAAAGTGATATATATCTTGTATCCTTAAAAGAATGAGTGGAAGTTAGTTAACATAAGATAGTACATGTTGCAAATTACTCATGCAACAGCAAACACAGAATTTTGTCAGCAGTTCATCTGACTATCACTGGCTTCACTGGATGTCCAAATGCAACTTTACTAAAAATGATACTTGATGAATATCTTTTGTTATTTTTATTTTCAGGCAGTGATTCTCAAACCTGATAGTACATATAAATCAACTAGGGAGCTTTGGAAACATAATGTTTTCCACACAGTGATTCTAATGTAATCATTCTGTGGTGACTGGTACATGTTTTATGTGAATCCACAAACTACTGTTCTAAGGAAAACCTGTTTATGATCAATTCTATGACTTCATAATTTAATGTAAGAGTAAAAAAGATGGACATTTTATGGGGGAAGGTTAAAAAATGGTTTCTGGTTTTGGGAAAAACAACATCTTTGCACTTTATTTATGAAAGGTATTCAAATTGAAGTCATTGATGCAGTATGTTTCTTTACTGTGAATCTGCTCATACACATTTGATAAACTGAAGAATAACGTCAGCATAACACAGAAGTTGTATTAGTTCATGTGTATTTTTTTCCAGCAAAATAGTGATTTGAAGCAATCATGGCATGCTTTCTCATTATTTAAAGAAAGCCTAAGCAATATACAACAATCTTTAACAAAACTCCTGAAAATCTAGTTAAGTTCTTCCTTACAGCAAGTAGGAACTTCAAGAACTGCTATTCTTTCCATTATGTTAAGCTGTTCAAGGAAGCTGATGATACAGATGAACAAGGTGCAATGGCATTTCTTCCCATGTTTAAATAACACCTGACTGACAGAGTGTCTTTTCAACAAATGGTTGGAACAAATGGACATTCACAGGCCCCTCCCCACAAAAAAAAAAAAAAAAAATCAATCTAGGCACAGACCTTATACTCTTCACAAAAATTAACTCAAAATGGATCACAGACCTAATCGTAAAACACAAAACTGTAAAACTCTTAGACAATAATGCCAACTAAAAAATGCCACTGGCCACCCAGCTCCACAAGGATTGAGTCATTAGCCACCGCAGTTGCTGATCTTCAACACGTCCTGAAAGGTGTTCAGGGTGGAGATCAGGAATGAGGCTCTCTGAGCTCTGGGAAAACTGGCAGAACAGGCCTTCAGATAGTGAGATATTTTCAGGAGAAACTTTTTTATGAACCTGGATTCTTGCATCTTCCCATACTTAGAAAAGCACTAAAACAATGAACTAAGACATCTGCTCCTCGTGACTACCAGCAACCTTCAACCAAGAGGTGTACTTGGTTGCACAGACCACCTTTGCCAAAATCACAAATATACTGACCTCCCTGCTTACCTCTTTGGAACAGTTTCTCAGAGCTATCTGAGAGGCAGTCTCCAGGGCTACAGTCCTTAGTAAGAAAATGAATAAACCAGACTCACAGCTTTTATGTTGTGCATTTTTAAGTCAATAATAATATAGGAGAAAACCTTGATGACCTTGAGCATAATGATGCCTTTTTAGATACAACACCAAAGACAGGATCCCTGAAAGAAATAACTGATAAGGTGAACTTCATTAAAATTAAAAACTTCCACTCTGAAAAAGATAGTATCAAGAAAATGAGAAGCCAAGCCACAGACTGGGAGAAAAGATTTGCAAAAGACACACCTGATAGGGCTTCCCTGGTGGCACAGTGGTTGAGAGTCCGCCTGCCGATGCAGGGGACACGGGTTCGTGCCCCAGTCTGGGAGGATCCCACATGCCGCGGAGCGGCTGGGCCCATGAGCCATGGCTGCTGAGCCTGCACATCCGGAGCCTGTGCTCTGCAACGGGAGAGGCCACAACGGTGAGGGGCCCGCGTAACGCAAAAAAAAAAAAAAAAAGACACACCTGATAAAGGACTGTTATCCACAATATACCAAAAAACACTTAAAACTCAACAATAAGATAACGAACAACCTGATTAAAAAATGGGCTGAAGATCTTTATTATTTTTTAATTGAAGTATAGTTGATTTACAATATTATATGGGGCTGAAGATATTAACATCATCAAAGAAGATATACAGAAGGCAAATAAGCATATGAAAAGATGCTCCACATCATATGGTATCAGGGAAATGCAAATTAAAACAAGATCCTACTATACAGCTATTAGAATGGCCAAAATCCAGAACACTGAACACACCAAATGCTGGTGAGGATGTGGAGCAACAGGAACTCTCATCATTGCTGGTGGGAACACAAAATGGTATAGTCACTTTGGAAGACTGTGTGGCAGCTTCTTACAAAACTAAACATACTCTTACCATACAATCCAGCAATCGTACTCCTTGGTATTTACCCAAAGGAGCTGAAAACTGATGTCCACACAAAAACCTGCACACAGATGTTTACAGCAGCTTTAATCATAATTGTCAAAACTTGGAAGCAACCAAGATGTCCTGCAGTAGGCAAATGGATAAATTAATTTTGGTACATCCAGACAATGGAATATTATTCAGCACTAAAAAGCAATGAGCTATCAAGACATAAAAACACATGGAACAATCTTAAATGCATATTACTTAGTACAAGAAGCCAATCTAAAAAGGCTGCATACTGTATGATTCTAACTATATACCGTTCTGGAAAAGGCAAACCTATGGAGACCATAAAAAGATCAGTGGTAGCTGGGATGGGGGTGGGAACAGATGATTATGCAGAGCACAGAGGATTTTTTAGAGCAGTGAAAATACTCTGTAGGATATTATAAAAATGGATATATGCCATTATACATTTGTCCAAACCCTTATAATGTACAACACCAAGGGGGAACCCTAAAGTAAACAATGGACTTTGGGTGATTATGATAGGTCAATATACGTTCATCCTTGGTAAAAAATGTACCATTCTGGTGAATAACGTTGATAATTGGAAAGGCTATTCATGTATGGGGGTAAGGAGTATATGGGAAACCTCTACACCTCTGCGATTTTGTGGTAAATCTAAAACTGCTCTAAAAAAATAAAGTCTTAAAAACAAAACAAAACACTTGATTGATAGAAGTCTACACAGTGAGTTGGGTATTTAATTTTGATAAAACTGGTCTTCATTAGGAGTAAATGTCTCCAAGGAACTATAGTTTGAAGGAGGCAGCATGAATTCCAGAGTTCAATGATGCAAAGAATTAACTGGACTGTAAATCCAGTGGAGACTTAACCATGCTGCTCTTTTTATTAGGATTGCTGTGGTTTACAAAGTTCTATTGGTTTTGAATGATCTATCCCTAACCCAATCCCCGACCCCCTGCCACGCTTAAGACCTGTTATTTGTGTCGCGTACTTCTGTAGAATGCAGTTTTTCAGGAATGCATAAGGTTACTAGAGTAGAAGCACCTCTGTTATTTGTATATAACAAAGTATTTTTAGGGCTGAATACACCGGGACAGACGAGGGCATCTACTGATAACATAGCTCAGCTTTTAGACTTAAAAACCCTTAATAAAAGAATGTGGGACTAGGGAATCACAGTACTCCACATATTGAAAAAGTGCTTCTGGTATAGCACATCACAGCTTACAGCGAGTGAGGACCTAGAATCAAAACTCCACTTCAGGCATGAGAAAACTATAACCTAGAAGTTATTTTCTACTTCGTATCTTGCCTCCCTAGTAAAGTGTTACAACAAGTCTTCTTGTATAGGCCAATGTTCATTATGCCAAATAACTGGCCATCTTAACAGTTTCTGCATCACGTTACAGCCAAGTCAACAAGGAGGCTTTGTCCTTCCCCAATGCAGTTCCAGTTTTATTCTGCAAAACAATGAGAAAATAGCACTTGTTTTATCAAAACATGCTTTATAACCAATTTTACTGGAATGGATTTATCCCCCAAAATCCAGATATAAAATTGCCATTCTGAGAGAGAAAAATACTAAATAGAGGAAGATAATAAGTATCACTCAGGAGTGCCAGTCTGTAAGATTCAGTGTATTGACTCATGGAATAAAAAAACACTGATATCAAAGAGGTGCAGAGTCTTAACAGTGAAGAAACCTCTCAAGAAATCTAGATTAAAACAAAATGCTTAAATGACTGTGTATTTGAAGTTATTAAGTGGCAATCAATGAAACCTCACCAGATGTTTACATAAACCACCTAAAATAGATACACAAAATTATCTTCAAAAAATTGACAGCAATTCAAAATAAGCAAGCCAAGGAAAGAGTGTATGGTGTATGTACTGACAAAACAGCAGCAACCCATCCATAGTTTCGGTATGTTTTACTTTGATCTGAAGATAAATAATTCCACAAAATCCACTTTGGATTTTAATTTTGGACGTGCCAAAAAAAAAAAAAGTTCAGAAGCAATGATCTATAAATTATTTTTGTACTTCTTGTGTTATAAATTCATTCCAAATTTCGAGTGTTCACCAAATGATTCTATGTGGGATAAAGTTCTGTACAAAAAGAACAGAAAAGACAGAAAAGCAACACATTGTAAACCCTTAAGGAACATATAGATAAATTCACCTTCAAGTCAAATTGTCATAAGGTACTTTTGACTTTCCAGAAATGACACTCAAAACCATTCAGAATCATTTGGATGGGTCTTACACTGGGCTAGTTAACAAAACTATAGCTTTCCCCATGAAAGGAGAGGGTGAGTTCCAGTTGCTTGAGAATTTCAATCATCTGAGGGAGCATCCAGGGAAATGTTGGGGAAGGTCTCTGATAGGGCAAGCTGTCACCACTGTTATTTTGAAAGTGCAGTGGGCTCAGATCCCCTTTGTGGAATCAGGAGATGTCAACAGTAGAGAACATCCTGCCTTCCTCTATGCTTCCTAGGTCTGATGACTCAAACCTCCTAGTCCTCTTCCAGTCAGCAGATATTCCCTAGCAATTAGAAGTGCACTAACAAAAAAGAACAGAAAAACAGGAAAGGGAAAAAAAAATGAAGGGGACTTTTGGAATCAGACAAGAGATTAAAAAAACAAAAACAAAAAACCCCCAAAACAGCCAACAAAGCTAGTCAAATGTTAGCAATTCTTAAAAGGGCTGTTCATCACCCTTGCTCTCTTCTGCCCATTCTCCAACCTCTTCTCATTCTCAGCTCTGACTCTATAAAGCTGTAAAGCACTTAAGAAATAAGACTTTTTGAACAGAATGTATTTAAAGTTAAAACACAATAGGGAAATATTTGACTGATAAAATCGATAAAGATAAGATCAGCACCAAAAGACATTAGGTTTCCCAAATCCTAGCACTCCACTCAACGTTGGTTATTGATCATGCACAATAGCTACTAAATAAAATATAAAACACAAAATAAGGGCTTCCCTGGTGGCGCAGTGGTTGAGGGTCCGCCTGCCGATGCAGGGGACACGGGTTGGTGCCCTGGTCCGGGAGGATCCCACATGCCGCAGAGCGGCTGGGCCCGTGAGCCATGGCTGCTGAGCCTGCGCGTCTGGAGCCTGTGCTCCACAACGGGAGAGGCCACAAGAGTGAGAGGCCCGCGTACCGCAAAAAAACAACAACAAAAACCCCCCACAAAATAAGTTATTTGGGCTGTATAAAATAAGCTAATGGGACAGTAATTCTATTCAACATACCCAATATACTTAAATATAAGAGGATATAGCAGTGGTCAAAGGAATCTATTACAGAGCAGAAAGGTGCTTCACTCTGAATCTCACTGCCAGCTGTCATTTCTGCTGTGCTCCAAACATGTAATTTACAGTGGGGGAAAGGGATATTGTTATAATAATTTGGGAAGCTTCATAAACCACTCATCCAGATGAAAGCCACTGGGTTGAACAAACTCTTACTTAAAAAAGAATAAAGAGTAGAAAGTTTATTAATATTAAAGAGATGAGTCCTACATTCATTAAAAGATAAATATACTTTTTTTGTTGCATTAAGGATTAAGAAACTTTAAGGATGAGCTCTTTAAATCTAACATATATGTGTGACACCAAGAGCTCCATAAGAGAAGACCTCCAACTACAAATAGCCAAGGGATATTTTACAAAACAAATTATTGGCACTGCTAGTTTCTGGTAAGCAATTGTTTTAGGAGTACAGTAAAACTTTAGAGCTTTCAGTGAGGTTTTCAGTATTCAACAAACTTAAATTTTATAATTATTTTCAAAAGTTTGTTATGATACGCTGGTGAGGTCTTCAAATATCTTACTGGAAATTGCTGAAGTTATTACAACTCTTACCCAATGTCCAAAAAAAAAAGTCTTCATTTCTTGGTCTGTGATTTTATATCCAGTGATAACCCTGGATCATTGTTAGTGATCCACTGGCCAGACAGCAACTATAGTCATCTTAAGAATTAACCTAGGGCTTCGCTGGTGGCGCAGTGGTTGAAAGTCCACCTGCCATGCAGGGGATGCGGGTTCGTGCCCCGGTCTGGGAAGATCCCACGTGCCACGGAGCGGCTGGACCCGTGAGCCATGGCCGCTGAGCCTGCGCATCCGGAGCCTGTGCTCCGCAACGGGAGAGGCCACAACAGTGAGAGGCCCGCGTACCACACAAAAAAAAAAAAAAAAAAAAAAAAGAATTAAACTAATAAGTGTAGAAATGTTGGTAACAGGCAGAGTTCTCTCTGTAGTTTGATGGCAATACTACACTTAGCTCTGTCTGCCTTTACCATTTAAAGGCTAATAGGGCAGTCTCCAGCAGTTTCCTTCTGCACCCTTTCCTCTCCCACCTTTCTTTAATACGGAGAAGCATCCAGTACTGTTCTGAGACTTTCACTTTTTCTTCTTATTCAAAATGTAAGAAAGTGCTCTCAGGTATTTTCTGTACTTCTTGGTTGACTGGTGTAATACTTGATTAAAACTCTCACTAAAATAGTTTAAATCGTACAGATTTCTAAAGCAAAATTTTCAGACAACAAAAATGAGTACATTGTAGGACTTTTAAGCAAAACAAAGGGGAAATGCACCCATGATCCCATGATTCAGAAATAAGCACAATTAAGATTATGAAGATTTTTCTTCATATATATCTCCACACATTTTTAATTAAAAATCCCAAAAATACTTTCCTGATACATGTTTTTTTCCCTCCACTTAATATGCCATAAGGAACTTTCCACACCACCAAATATCCTTCTATAAAATTACTTAAAGTAACCAGAGTATTCTGGTTGTTATGGAATATAACAATTTAACCAACTGTACACATTTCTTGCTATTATAAACAAAATTGCAGTGAATATACCTTTAGCTAAATCTCTGCTCTTTTTAAAATAGTAATTTTCTTAGGATTAATTAGAAGTAGAATTTCTAGGTCAAAGGGTACCAATATTTTAATGTGGATCATATATATCTTTAGTTATGGAAGTGGTTGAAGAAAGTCTGGTCACGGGACTTCCCTGGTGGCGCAGTGGTTGAGAATCCGCCTGCCAATGCAGGGGACAAGGGTTCGATCCCTGGTCCAGAAGGATCCCACAATGCCACGGAGCAACTAAGCCCATGAGCCCCAAATACTGAGCCTGTGTGCCACAACTACTGAAGCCTGTGCGCCTGGAGCCCGCGCTCCGCAACAGGAGAGGCCACGGCAATGAGAAGCTCGCACACCACAATGAAGAGTAGCCCCCGCTCACCACAACTAGAGAAAACCTGTGTGCAGCAATGAAGACCCAATGCAGCCAAAAATAAATAAATAAATAAAATTGATTCTTTAAAAAAAGAAAAGTCTGGTCATTAGCAATTTGGAGGTGAGATTAGCAGGGGTAACCAGATATCATAATTTTTGACTTTGAACATGAACTTGATTTCTTTCTTTTATTCTGATATGAAGAGAGTCAGAAAAGATGGTCAACAATCTCTCTAGCTATAGGAGCTCCTTATTTCCTTTCTAGGGAAGCATAACCTAGGTAGGGCCATATTATAAGTGTGACCTATTCCTGGTTACGGATGCAGCCTTTGCTCAGAAGTTTCTCTCAACTAGAGTCAGGCTAGGGTCCAGAGGAAGCACTCTGCATTTTAAAGTCAGGGTTGCTGTGGTTCCTCTTTTTTTTTTTAAATCTTACTAAATAATTTACTTAAAAGTTTCTTTCTGCCCTTGCCCCATTCTCTCAAGCCTGAAGACATTTCTGCAACACTTTTATTGACTGTTAGGCACTAACCAAGGGCAATTATCCCTATCAACTGACCTAGAATTATTACAAATACTCAACACAAGTTAAATTGAGTTTGAATAGCTGGTATAAACAATCTCGTGTTTGTGACCAGTGGTAAGTGGGCCTAGAGGACCAATGATACATCAATGCCTTGAGCAGTAGTCCTTGAAGTGTGGCCCCTGGACCAGCAGCATCAGCATCACCTGAAAATTTGTTAGAAATGCAAATCACTGGGCTCCAGACCAGGACCTACTAAATCAGAAACTCTGGGGGTGGGGCTCAGAAATTTGCTTTTTAACAAGCAACCTGTTTTAACAGGTGATGCAATTTAAGAACCAAAGGCCTAGTGACCTGACACCGCAAAATCTTCTAGTGAAACACTTGTGTTTCAGAGGATTCCTTACAGTGCAAGAGAGACAGATATTACAAAAAAAACTGGACTGGAGAGGAAAGTGGGAGAACTTGCTACATCATAACAATGTTTGGATTTGATAACTTCAGTTTTCCTTTAAGAGTAGTTAGGACCAGAATCATCCAGTGCCAGATCTAATTAATCAAATTAGGGGCGTTGGGCCCAGAGCAGGATCCCAGGTGTGCTTCTGTATACTAATGTTCAAAAGCTACTGCCCAGCCTGCACTGTTGCCTAGAAAGGGCCACTGTGGCCTCCAGGAACTGGCACCTTTTTGTCTAATCCATTTCAACCTTCACCCTCAATCTCCAAGATACATTTTATGTTTTCTATCATAAAGGGCTATTTTTATTGGTATTACCCACTGTCCTACAACTGAAACCTATGCTTCTAGATGTAAAGATTCTCACAGAAAACTATATCTTTTGGAACAGAGGTAGTTTTGAAGAGCAGGGCCTGAGCTTTCATGGAATCTGAGAATTTAAGAAATTGTATATAAAAATAAGTATATGCACACAAACATCACTCAGGGGAAGAGTTCACAGCTTTTACCAGGTTCTCAAAGAGATCTGTGATTCTCACAAAAGCTTAAAAACCAAACCAAAGCCACAAAAAGCCCACTGGTCTAGAAAGCAAATGATATCTATTTAAAAGTGAAATAAACACTGCATAAAATGTTGACACTGTAGAGCCGTGTATTAAGCACACATAAAAGTGAAAATGGGGACTTCCCTGGTGGCGCAGTGGTTATGACCCCATGCTCCCAATACAGGGGGCCTGGGTTCGATCCCTGGTCAGGGTAATGAGATCCCACATGCATGCCGTAACCAAGACTTTGCATGCCACAACTAAGGAGCTCATGTGCTGCAACTAAGGAGTTGGCAAGCCACAACTAAGGAGCCCGCCTGCTGCAACTAAGACCCAGCACAACCAAATAAATAAATAAAAATAAATATTAAAAAAAAAAGTAAAAATGAACAGTATGTATTATATAACAATGAGGCCAATGTGAGGTGGTATATTGACCCAATATGATGATTGAATGCTCTAAAGGTTTTACAGTCTACCTTCTTAAAGGCCAGACTGATGAAGATGATGGCTTGTGTTTTGTTTTTTTAAAAATTTATTTATTTATTTAATTTATTTATTTTGGCTGTGTTGGGTCTTCGTTGCTGCGCGCGGGCTTTCTCTAGTTGCAGCGAGCGGGGGCTACTCTTCATCGCAGTGAGCGGGCTTCTCATTGAGGTGGCTTCTCTTGCTGCAGAGCACGGGTTCTAGGTGCGCAGCCTTCAGTAGTTGCAGCATGCGGGCTCAGCAGTTGTGGCTCACAGGCTCTAGAGGACAGGCTCAGTAGTTGTGGTGCACGGGCTCAGTTGCTCTGTGGTATGTGGGATCTTCCTGGACCAGGGATCGAACCCGTGTTCCCTGCACTGGCAGGTGGATTCTCAACCACTGCACCACCAGGGAAGCCCCGATGATGGCTTGTTTTTGTTAGGCATTATGCTAGGATGTTTATACACAATCTCTGATTTAATTATCAGAAAAAGTTCTATGAGGAAGGCAGTTTTGTTATTGTTAGGTAGTAAGAGAATCACAGTTTTAAACTTATACCAGTGGGTTAGTGACAACTCAATCCATTAGGATACTTCTGAAAGTCAGTTAACTGGCAAAGGCTTCATTCAGCAACTATACTGCTATAGCTAAAGGTCTACCAATCCCCACACAATACTGCTTCTGAGAGTCCAACGGTCTCTGATCTCTATGATTCCCAAAACCCAAAACAAGATCAGTAGTCTGCTTTGTCAGAAAGACTATGCCTTTTCAGTACAGGTCTCCACTGTCCAGCAACAGTAAATCCAGCTTTTTGATTCAGAGATTGAGCAATGACCTCCTTGACCAAAGGGTTCCACAGAGGACTGGAATGCAGGCAGTCTGATTCCAGAGCCTAACCTTGGAGTCATTATACTCTCCCTGAGCAAATATCCTATATTATGATGGAGAGACCTTGATGCCCCCACCCTTTCATGACCATAGAAATGTTGTTATTTAAATACGGTGTATAGTAACTTATTATTGCTCCTTTCTAATTTTATTACTATTTAATGGACACTGTGAACGGCAGAGTCCCCATGAAGTTAGGCAGTATTATTCATCAACATTTACAACCAAAAGTATCCATATTTTTAATTGAAACAAATCTAAAACAAAATAGCCTCTTAAATACTAAGCTTTGAAGAGTATCTAAATATGATTAACAGCATACTTTTGCACTAATAAGACAAAATGTATTTAAAAAAATATATAATCCTCTATATCATTTATAAAACATTCTGAGAGATAATCCCATGGAACAAATGTTTTATGTCATTAAATTACCTTTATTAATATAATTCACTTATTAGGCTTTTAACATATTAAGAAAATAAATCACATGCAGTAATTTTTTCGTAAATAAAAAGTATTTAAGGCAAATAGACCAAAAAAAAAAAACTCTTAAAAAAACTGAAACTAAAAATATTATTTACAATGGGAACTTTAAGTCCAAAGTTCTCTTTGTAAGACAATACTCCCTGCATTGTTCTCCCCTTGGCTTTCTTTCTGAGCTTTAATATAAGGCTGAAAATTCCTGGCCAGCAGCTTGACAATTTTAAGATCCATAAATTTGGGCAAGCAGTCTATACACATGGCTCAATAATAATCTTTTTAAATTTAATTGCTTTTAAAAATGTCAGTAATTTGGAAGACAGAACATGAAGGGAGATGAAATCTATTGAGGCCACAAGACTAGAAGGGCAGATTGTAGGAAGGAGGAGAGCTATGCAGGCAGGCTGAGAGCAGTGTACAGAACTCACTGTAGAGAAATATAAAGTAATGAGTTAGGGAACACCAAATTCTACAGAAAATGAATACACCCTTGGTACTCACATGCTACAAGACACTGAACAGAAGAATAAATGTTTAGTAGAGGATAAGACTTTAAACTTTTAGCACGGCACTTAAAAAACTAAGTAGACTTTTAAAATGTTTATTGTCTTGGTATAAGTCAAAGGATGCTACTTAAAAATGAAGCAACTTTATTTGGAACAAAGGGTAGTTCAGGTCACCTTGCTTTAAAAAAGTCTTCTATTATAGAATATTCAAGTAAAAGCAAGCAGAATGACACAATAGCTTTGACTAGAGGCTTTGATATTCAAGAGGATTAAACAAATGAGCACTTGGTGTCTTTTGATAGAGAGCAGATCATGAAGAAACTCCTAAAAACACAATTCTAAAGGGACCATGAAGGTTTAAGAATATAAGCATTTGGGGCAAAATGTTACATGTGGTAAAATTCAGACAAGAAGCACAAAAATAAATTAGGGGAGGGCTTCCCTGGTGGCACAGTGGTTGAGAGTCCGCCTGCCGATTCAGGGGACATGGGTTCATGCCCTGGTCCGGGAAGATCACACGTGCCGTGGAGTGGCTGGGCCCGTGGGCCATGGCCGCTGAGCCTGCGCGTCCAGAGCCGATTCTCCGCAACGGGAGAGGCCACAACAGTGAGAGGCCCACGTACCACACACAAAAAAAAAAAAAAAAAAAATTAGGGGAGAGGTTAAAAATCTCTAAAAAATGAGATTTTGTTTCCACCTTCGATACGAGTTATTCTTTTCTGCCAGAAAAAGCAAGAAATAAGGACCCAAATGAAGTAGAGTTGACCCCTGAACAAGGCGGGAATTGGGGCGGCATCCTCGCAGCTGAAAATCAGCCTAGAACTTTACAGCAGGCCCTCCTTACCTGTGGTTCCACAGCAACCTCAGCAACTGCACATCATGCAGTACTGCAGTATTTACAGAAAAAAAAATCCAGGTAAAGGTAGATTCTCACTGCTCAGACAGCTGTTGTTCAAGGGTTAACTACAATCACCTTTCTCAATCTGAAAAATCAAAAACACAGCCAGAAAGTAGACATAGCTAGGCATATAAAATGTCATTCATTAGCTCTTTATGGGATTTAGCAAATGTATTTTGCATCCTCTCACTTTTTTTTTTATAGGCAGAAAACCTAATTGTTGGCTGTTAGGTAAAACTGACTTTACAAATTGTGAAATGAGACACAGTTGGTCTCCAGGTACATTTATTACTAGTTTTGAAGGCAAATAAATGTCAAAGCTGAACCTTCATTCCAACCACCCAAGCACCTGGTTGAAGCTAACAACACCAGACAGCCTACAGTATTGAATATAGGGGAAGCCCAGAAGGGAATTCAAAGATGCTAGTGTAGCGCCCAGAAAGACACTCGAAATTCACGAAGCTACTTACTGCCTCAAGTTTTTATGGTGGTTGGAATCTTCTCCAAGCTGCCTGAGCAAACTTATAAGTAGGAGAACCACTGAGACAAGTTCTACTTAGAGACTATTAAATATTAGGGATTATGGTAGCCTATCATTACAAGGTCTAATCTTTATGTCTCATACACATTTCTGTGGTTGTATATGAATGATATTAACAATCCTACCAAATCCTTGAAAGAATTGTTAAAACGAAAAGAAAAATATTGCAAAGTTGTAAGAAGTGAACCTCAGATGAAAAAAAAACCATCACTCTATGCTGTAACTTCAGTGCAGAAGTTGGGATAGTACATAAACCAGAGTAGGTACAACTTTCTGTTCCATCACCTTTGCTCTCTGCCTGGCCTACCTGCCTGATTTCATTCTCTTCTTGCCCTAGTTTTAGAAACTGTTGCATTCCTTACACTCTGAAATGTAATGTGAAAATCAAAATTTAACTGGTACCTAAGGCTGATCACTTCCCAGAAATAACTACCCTATAAAAGCAAGATTGGGGGGTTTACTAAAGAATACCTATTGATGTTAATTTAATGATAGAAAAAAATAAAATGACCTAATATCCAACAATAAGAGAATGATTAAATGAATTATAGACATTAAACAAGTCATTAAAAATGTGTTTTGAGAGATTTAGTGGCATGGGGAAATACTCAGGAAAAAACTGTATAAATCCATATTTATGCTATGATCCCTATTTTTAAAAAAATACATATTTTTAAACAAAAGGAACTACCAAAGAAAAAAACAAAAAAGCTGACCTGGAAGGGTGAAAGGAATTACTATTGTCTTCTTCCTCCTCTTTAACTACTCTGCAAGTCTTTATACCCCTACCTCAGGAAGTGTGTCCAGGATGGATGAATTTATCCATTTGGTAATTTTTTTAAGACAGTTTTTTCCTAATGTATCTGTAATTTCCTTTGTATCTGAGTATTGCTTAATTCATGTCATCTACTGACTTGGTATCTGGGATACTGCATAGAATCCTTTCATTTCTTTTCTAGGAAGGGCATGCTAGAGGCTGAAGGTCCAAAGTGAGGACTGCTCAGTTTGTCTGAGCTGTTACTTTTGTGCATGCACTAACACATTTAAAAGCTTCCCTGCCAATTTCTCTAATAAAAGCCCTGAACATTAAAATCTCTCCTAAAACTTTGACTTTTTTCTTTTTCTCTTTTTTAAAGTAAAAGTCCCTCTGAATACTGCAAGCAAAACCATGAAAAGCAAACAATTAAAAAAACTCACTAGATAGTGTCTCTAGAATTACAGTTCTTAAGTAACTTTTTTATTGGTTAATTAATTTAGAAGATGCATCCCCTATCAAAGTAACGACAGAAAAAAAATACCCCAACACTTTGGGATGCATCTATGGCTTAGTTTCCTTTATATAGATTTGACGGTCAGGATACTCTTTACTCCTAGACCCTACTCTTGTGCCAGTTAAGAGTTAGGTGAGTGCTTTTAGAAGGAAACTGATTTTCCTTCTGATACTTGGAATACAATGGTAACAAAACTCCATCAGTTAGCCTTTTATAATACATGATAGAGTAACAAATCTTGATTTAGTTTAATTTATGCAAAAATATAAAAATTAATTGTATTTTATTATATTTGGGGACAATTAAACAAAACCAGAACATCTGCTGGCATGTTAAATGTCTTTCTAATTAAATCTAGAGTTGAATGAATCGATTCATTAGCAACAAGCCTGGTTTAGTAACTCATTAATACAGATGGTTAGTATCACGAAGGGAAGAATAGGAGAATCTCAAAAAGTACAAAAAAAATTGCACAGTGACATGGGCATCAGGGAGAATACTAGTTGAAGCAAAGTGCTCAAAACTTAGCTTTTCAAAGATTAAAATAAAAATCAATGTGCTAACGTGGAAAGGACATTTACAAAGATATGTTTTTTTTTTTTAAAGGTCATAAAGGCAAGTTGGTAGCATGGGGATAAATACGTAGATAAAAATGTTCATTTGAACTATAGAAAGAATTATTATTTTTGTGTCAAAATAATAATACACTGTAAAAACATTTTTAGAAGTTTATATATAAAGGCTAAATAAGAAGGCTTCCCCATAGATAGCCAGATTTAAAAAACAAACAAAAAAACCCTATTCCTATTTGAAGGTATGCCCAGCTTGGCACACAGCCATCACTTAATAAAAATTAAAATTTTAATTATTTACATTAATTATTAATAAATTGGGAACATAAGTAAATATTTCACCCATAGGCCACTTATTTGGCAAACTTAAATTCAAAACAGTAGACAGTACTAGGAACAGGATTGCCAGATAAAATATAGGATGCCCAGTTAAATTTGAATTTTAGATATACAACGAATACTGTTTTAGTATAAGTATGTCCCAAATACTGTATGGTATTGCATAGTATAAGCATATCCTGTGCAATATTTGGGGTATATACTAAAAACGTTATTAGCTGCTTATCTGAAATGCAAATATAATTGGTCCTCAATCTTTATTTTCATTTGCTTAATCTGGTAATTCTAACAAGGAAGGAAGAATACAAGGCTTCTTTGTATTCAAATTAGATGCTAAAACTCATGCAGTTTACTCACAGGGAGCTCAGACTCTGAGTCTATACACTGGCAACCCTCATGCCAAATCTACCCCTCTGATATATTTTATTTGATATGTACAGTATTTTAATTTCAATTAGCTACCATCATTAAAACTGAAAGAGTACACATTAAAAAAATTTCCAGACCCTGATAACACTGGGAGTCCATTTCCACATGTCAATAATCCAGATCTGGATGGCTGCTTCCTCAGGCAGGGTAGGTATGTTCCCATTTGCCATGATCCTCACCACCTCCTATTATTCCAAAATCAAGCTGAAAGTAGCAGCAATTCAAAGTGGTTGTTTTCCACCCCACTTCCAGCACTTCTGTTACCTGGCAGTCCCCTGAATTTCACTGAGTTTGTGGCCTGGGTTCTGCTATATATATTCATTTTATACCCAGTTCTCTCCACCAAAGATCTGAAGCCACAAATTATGATATGGAGAGAAGATGAAATTCTGCTAAAGTCTATTTCTCCCACTAGTTTTTTTTAAAATAAATTTATTTATTTATTAATTTATTTAATTTTTGGCTGCATTGGGTCTCTGTTGCTGCGCACGTGGGCTTTCCCTAGTTGCGGCAAGCGGGGGCTACTCTTCGTTGCAGTGTGTGGCCTCCTCATTGCGGTGGCTTCTCTTGTTGCAGAGGATGGGCTCTCGGCCCGCGGGCTTCAGTAGCTGCAGCACGTGGGCTGAGTAGTTGTGGCTCGCAGGCTCTAGAGTGCAGGCTCAGTAGTTGTGGCACACGGGCTTAGTTGCTCCGCAGCATGTGGGATCTTCCCGGACCAGGGCTCGAACCTGTGTCTCCTGCATTGGCAGGCGGATTCTTAACTACTGCGCCACCAGGGAAGCCCCTCTCCCACCAGTTTTAAAATTTGAAGAAGGCAGGAAGTTTGTCCGCTTTATACATTCTTCTGGTTCTAGCCCCCCAGCCCAGTGTGCAGCATACAGTAGATGCTAAGTGAATATTTGTTTGATTAATAAATGAATGATCATCAAAGAGGGAGAAGAATAACTATGGCAACAAAAACCAAAACAAGTAAAGCTATTTAGGAATATTTGAGTGGAATCAGTAAGTAAAAATGTGTTTATTCTGCTGATAGTCATCAAGACATGATGTTTGCAGTCAGTTATGTACAGCCCTTTGAAAAACTACTCAATGTAATAATCTTCAGAAACCTGGTAAGCTACTTAAACAAAACATATTGTTTTCTGAGATGCTGCCAGATAAATTAAAGGGCATTATAAACCATTACCCATGGAAAGAATCTAGAATTTCTTTTTATCTCTCAATTCCAACCACATTCCCCTAGTACTCTGAATTTTGGAATAGCATGGAAATGCAAAGAGAGGAAAGAACAGAAGAGGTTTTCTATAAGGTTTGAACAATTCGGTCCAAGAATTATATTAATTAAATACCTCTAACAAGCACAGAAACACCCTATTCCAACATCCCACCTTCAGATTTTACTAACAGACTTCCCTGGAGATTTTCTTAAATGGCTAACATACCCTTCCCCAAGGGCAGAGATACACTTTTCCATCTTTCCAGATCCCTGATATATAGTAACTTTAGAGGATTTTTGTTATATCTGCACATAAGACACTTAGGAGATAAATTTTGGGGCAGTGAAACAGCTGAAGTTACAGTAGCTGAGAGAAAAGGAAAAAAAAATTTCAAATCAGACTTCAGAAAATCCATAATTTGTTTGCCATGCCTATAATACATAAAAATCTCTTAAACATTCATTTAAAAAATATTTATTGAAAATCTACAGTGTGCTAGGCACCAAGAGAAGAGAAAGGATTAGAGATGAAGATATGGATCCAGCTACCAAAGCACAGGTAGAGACACAAACAATTACAATACATGGCATTTGTTATAAATAATGGTAAGTACAAGGTATAAGGGAAATCCAGGGTATACAGAGGACCTAAGTCTGCCAGTCAAAGGTGAAGAAGTTCATTATTTGAACTAAGACCTTAAGGGCAAATAATGAGTAAATGAAAGGAGCTAACGTAGCTGGAGAGAGCAGGGTGCCCCCAGGCACTTCAAGGAGTAATATGGCAGAAAGGCAGAGACAGTATATTCAGGGAACTATGAATATTCAGGAATCTGACCGCAATATGGAAGCAATAAGAACAGTCTTGGTGAGATACAGAGAGGATCTGAAATAGGGCAGTGGTGATCAAGAGGTAGGAGCAAATGTCAGGTGCTGATAAGAATCACTCTGCTTGTATTGTTTGCTTGGACTCTCTGGATTCCTGACCAGGTGTATCTTACTTATACTGGTTTCTGAACCCCATGTGATTCTTTTTTTGTAATGCCTGACAGCGTGGCTTTCAGATGGGACCTGACCACCAACAAGTACAACTTCCTTAGGTTCTGTTCCAACATCCTGGTATACAGATGGTTCAGCTTTGTGATAACCAGCAGTTTAAAATAACTTTCAGAGTGCCTCTCTCCAGCTCAAATTTCTGCCTTGATATCCATGTTTTGGGGCCTACCTGCCACTTAAAACTTAGGTAACAAAATAAACTTGTCCTTTTTTTGTTATTTTCTACTACATCTGATTCCTATTTTTTGTTCTCTAAATCATGGCCTCAAAAAGATTCTTGCTTTTACTTCCTGCTTTTGGTGTGTTTCTGCACGTAAAGGATGAATTACTTACTACAAGCAGAAGAGGCACTATTTAAAATACAGTTGACCCTGGAACAACATGGGTTTGACCTGTGCAGGTCCACTTACACTCGGATTTTTTTCAATAGTAAATACTATAGTACTACACGATCTGAGGTTGGCTGAATCTGCGGATGTGGAACTGTGAATATGGTTATACTTGAATTTCCAGCGTGTGGAGGGTCAGAGCCCCAACCATGGTGTTGTTCAAGGGTCAACTGTACTCCTTTCTAAAAGGCGAATACTTGTCAGCATCCATACATTAAACATAAGAAACAGAAAAAAACACATGCTTTTATAGTTTGAGCCATTACCTATTACCATAGACTTACTGGCAATTACTTGGCCTTTCTAATGCTTGTTAATAATGGATAAATAAGGGATCAGGAGACATTTTCAGTAGCTCAAATCAATTAACACTCTCCACTGCCATATTTTATCTTAACACAAATTGACTCTTAGCTAATGTTTCATAGTATAAATAAATCTAGGTGGTATAAAAAACAAACAGTAAAATAATTTCTAATCGTGTTAGCAAAATCCATCAAACTGGATGTGATGTTGCCTACTACAGTTCTATCGTCTATACCAGTGGTACTCAAATTTCAGTGTGCATCCAAATCACCTGGAGGACTTGTTAAAACAGAGCACTGGGCTCCATCCTGAGTAGCTGATTCAAAAGGTCTGGGGTGTGGCACATGAATCTGCATTTCTAACCAATGCCCAGATGCTGCTGCTGCTGCGGAATCACATTTTGAGAACCACTTTCATACTGTACACCAACATGGGGCATGAATGAAGGGGAGGAAGTGGTATTCTAATCGTGGTTTATCATCTTCGAAAAATCTTCTCTAAATTAGAGGCTCCAATTCTAGCCAGAGAGTTTGGGAAGTTAAGCCTCCATCATGGGAAAGATCCCAAAATATCGATTTCTTTTAAGCAAAGAAAATAAAGCAACTGTGTTTCATGGCAGTTTTAACAGAGATGCTCTGTGGGAGAGCTTAAGATGTTGCAGTTTCATTAGCATTATCCAGTGTTGCTATGGGGACCAACTGGAGAGGAATCATCAGTACACAAGAAAATGAAAAGAGGGAATTGATGAATTAAAAAAAAAAGAACTTAACATTTCTGAGAAAATAAAAGTCAAGTCATATCGCTAATTTTCTGGCATTTATGTAACTTAAGGTATAAATTCTCCTTTAATAAGTAGATCTATAAAGATCCACATATAAATCTTTCCAAATTCAGAAGATGCATAATCCCTTTGCAATTCAGGGAGGGAAATAAAAACAAAATCTTTTTAAAAAAAAGGAAAAGGAAAGTGGCATCATGGGGTTTATTAGGCATCAGTTAGTCATGATGACCCTGAAGCCAGGGGCTATGTGGAAAGGATGCGTATTTTGCTCAACTGGGTTCAGCTTTGCACAGAATGAGAGATAGAAGGCTCAGGCAGGTACAACACACAGCTCTGGGGATTGAGAAAGTGGGAAGGATAGGTGGATGGCCTCCTCTCAGTGTCTCAGATAATGAAACTGAGAAAAGCCAGAGAGGAAGGAATAACTTGAGAATAAGAATAAATTCTCTTTCTAAACCATCTTGCACCTGCTACCAGTCTTCCTTCTTCAAGTCTGCTTTCACCACATCAGTTCCCAGTGTCTCTCTATTTTCTGTCTCAACAAATCTCAACTTTTCTGCCTGCTTTTCCGGCTTGAGCTAATGTCTACCTACCTTCTTTACCCAACTTTTTTCTCACTATCCCTATGACTTTTTTTATACCAACTCGAGGACGAATTCCTACTTGGGATTTTCCTCTCTTGTTCAGACCCAGAGTGGATTTTCCCTTCTGTCAACTTACCCCATGTTTATGTGCTAAATTTAATGATTCTTAACTGTGATCCCAGATGCCTTAGATCCCAAGGAGTCTCATCAGGGATGAAGGGACAACTGGAGCAGACGGCTCCCTTGGCTTCCCCTCACCCTCTCGAACCAAAGAAGCCCAATTTTCATAGGTTTTATATAATGGGATTTTGTGTAAGATAATTTGGAAAGCAGGTCCATTGTTCAAAGAAAAAGTTTGAGAAATACTGCTCTCTAATGCACCAAACCATTTGTCACTCAAGAAAATATTGTTACTGGCATTTCTGTTTTATGTGTATATGTTTTGTCTCATAAATTATACTGGAAGCTCCTTAAAATAAGCTGATCTTTCTTTTCCCCATTGTGCTCAGCTCAGCAATGAGCAAAATGCTGTTTTGTTGACCGACTCATTTAAAAATTCATCTTGTAAATGATCTGGTAAAATTCATACTGAGGTGACCTCTACTGAGGTGAGTGACACAATGTATTGCCTCCCTGAGATGAATATTTCACATTTTTAAAAACAGTGCTTCACAGGGGGTGGTGTGTAACGCAAAGCAATGTATTGATAAAGATACGATTTTTTAATAGCAGCAAACAAGAAAGATTTTTGACGAATGGAGGTTTTTCAATGTCTCTCAAATCAGGCCACCTAAATTAGCAGTCTCTGGTACTGGGTCAGTTTCGGGACATATAGTTAATTTACCAATCCTATTCATGCCTTTTGGGTTTACATAACTTTTTGTACATTGATGCACAAATATAATATGAACTGCTACATTTTACTAAACTACATGCATTGCCAAGACCCGTTATTTATGTTTTTCTTAGCTCATTAAGAAATATACAACTAATAAAACATTCACTTTGGTTATTTCCTTTGGATTACAACTACATTTGAGATGCAAGAGGTTAGCTTATTGCAATTAAGGAAAAGAAAGACAAGGCTGCCAAGTGGAATACTGAACAGAGAATAAAGTGCCTTTGTCACCATAAGGCCCTGCTGTTCTTTAAGCATTTCCTTAAAAGGGTGAGTGAACTGAGCAGGACAGCACGGTAATATTGTTCCTGTATCCAGTACAGGAGTAGAGCTGTGGTTTTCTGGAGTCACTGAGAGAAAACAAAACAAAACTAAACAAACAAAACAAAACCAAAACTCTTTTCTGGCAAAAGGGTACGTTATACATATATGCCCATACTGTCTCCAGGAGAAAACCAATTTTGCCTGATTCCTGAAGTCTGTCAAGGTAGAATAGCAAACCTAGAATCTGGGGACCTTCAATGTTCTCTGCCAGTGATAGCCTTGGACCTCAGACAAAACATTTGATCCTTCCCTGCTTCTGTTTCCTTACCTGAAAAGTAGTGACGAAGCACACTCCTCAAATGTGTTTAGGCCATTGTATTCAAGTGCAGTGACAATATGAATAAGATCCTGACCATGAGATCCAGTAAGACACTAAAGATATTCAGCATTTCAGGCTTTGTAAAGTCGGAGAGTGAGTGCACAGAGAAACAAATGAACTAAAGAGTATTTCCGAAGCACCTAGAGTGTCTCAGGAACTGGGCTAGTTACTGGGGATAGAACAATGAAAGAAACATTGATTTTGTCCTTGACAAAGTTCCAGAGCAGAAAGCAGGCCTGTAACCAGGCAAAGCCCAAGATGGTCTAATGAGTGGTGTCTTGTGAAGGGAGGTGACAGGCAGGTATCTTTGACAAGGAATACTCAGGGAGGAGGTGAATATGATTTTGAAGTCTTCACAGAGAAGCCTCCAAGAGGAGGTTTATTTGAAGTCTACGTTGCTAGGCATTCAACATCATATTTGAGGTATGATAAATCTTGGTTCTTTGTTGTATAAATATAATTAAGAATTTAGCGGTTTGATTTTCTTCTAAAATCAAAGAACTAAAATTTGAAACATAAAATGTGGAGAAACTTCTGTGGAGACTGGCATTTTTGTTTGCTAAAATTGGGTGAAGTCTAAAATTCTACTATAGACATCCTTCTAAACCATAGGCGAACTATGATGCATAAACAATCAAGGTCCACTAATTTTCTTTTCTTTTTTTTTTACTTTTAATTTTATATTGGAGTATAGCCGATTAACAATGTTGTGATAGTTTCAGGGGCACAGCAAAGCGACTCAGCCACACATACACATGTATCCATTCTCTCCCAGACTCCCTTCCCATCTAGGCTGCCACATAACACTGAACAGAGTTCCCGGTGCTATGCAGTAGAAGGGCCACTAATTTTCTTTTCTTTTCTTTCTTTTTTTTTTTTTTGCGGTACGCGGGCCTCTCACTGTTGTGGCCTCTCCCGTTGCGGAGCACAGGCTCCGGACGCACAGGCTCAGCAGCCATGGCTCACGGGCCCAGCCGCTCTGCGGCATGTGGGATCTTCCCGGACTGGGGCATGAACCCACGTCCCCTGCATCAGCAGGCGGACTCTCAACCACTGCGCCACCAGGGAAGCTCAGAGCCACTAATTTTCTAATGACACTTGCCCTCAATCTCCTTCCATGGTGGTAACTGCTTATCAAAGAAAGAAGGTGAGTGTCTCAGTTTTGGATGTTATGAGCACTAACTATTATAAGATGTCCAAAGTTATGGGTTGAATCGTGTCCTCCCAAAAAGATACATTTAAGTCCTAATCCCTACTGTACCTCAAAATATGACCTTATTTGGAAACAGCGTCTTTACAGAATTAAGTTAAAACGAGTTCATTTGAGGTCATAATCCAACATCACTGGTATCCTTATAAAAAGGGGAAATCTGGATACAGAGAAAGCCACACACACACAGGGAGGATACAATCTGAGGTTGATGGCATAGATCAGGATGATGCACTTATAAGCCAAGAAATGCCAAAGACTGCCAGCAAACCACCACAACCTAGGAGAGGTAGGAAACAGATTCTCCCTCATAACCTTCAGAAGGAACCAACTCTGCTGACACCTTGATTTCATACTATCAGCCTCCAGAACTTTTGAGACAGTAAATTTCTCTTGTTTAAGCTACCCAGTCTGTGGTACTGTGTTATGGCAGCCATAGCAAACTAATAAACCCACAATCGCGGACCTGAGCTTCTCCCTTGTAATGGCGTGCAAAGGACATCAGAACAGGATCTAAGAGGTTGCAACCACATAGAGCCCAAGTTCTCCTTCACTTTCTTCCCTCTGCCTGCTCTTCCTTCTTCCACTTTCAACCTGTGTGAGAACTGCAGGAAGAGAGAAGGGTGGTTGGAGCTTCAGCTAGCATTCTCTCTCATCTTCACCCAGTTGTACTGGCCCTCAGAGCCCAGGGATCCCAAAGCAATGTATGGGTTAACTGCTGTCAGTGGCTTGGGGTGGAGGTGAAGGAACAACTGAAGACAGGAAATGAGGACTTGAAGAACCATGAGCCAAAATAACTGGGAGAAGAGTAGTTACTAAGTCATCAGAAAGCCAGGAGAGGAGTAAGTTTCTGAACAGAAAGTTAGTTAAGAAGAGCATGTATGAGAAAAAAAAAATATTTTGGACATTATAAACAGAAATAATTGTTCAAAAGACATATAATTTGACCTCTTCCTTGCCAGTAACCAGGTATTCAAAGTGAAATAAAATAACAGGATTTGTGCTTCTTTTCCTAGGTTAGCAATGGGTACAACACATCACATTTTTGAAAATTGTTCATAATTGCCTTTTGAAATTTTTTTCTAGTCACACAAATAACTGCATATTATTAGGCTTTAAACTACTAAATTATAAAAATTATGTTTAATGCATATATCAAGATAATAGAAAATGTACATTAATGTTTTAAGAAGCTTATTAACTAATCACATGACCATAAATTCTAATCTAGATACATTAATACAATTAGGCAACTAAGTGACTTCATAAAGATAGATATCATCAGGTATCTTATCCGAAAGATATAATAAAGAAAACTATATACATATATATATTTAAAAACCATCTGGTTAAACAAAATGTATCTACTCTTTTTTTTAACTCTGTGTATCTTTTCTGTATATAAAAATTCACGCTAGTAATTTTTCTGTTTTAATTCTAAGGAAGTTGAAGTCACTGGTACCCAGAATGTCAAAGGGTCCAACTTGATGAAGAGAAGTATATAATGATCTAAAATTACAACACAAAACACTATTTCAAACCTCAATAGGTTACATAAATAGAGAACCTAGAAGAATGCCTGTTAGGAGAAATATGGGTGACAAAGAAATATAAATATCATACATAATCAGGTTTAATACTGCATTCATTGTCATAGGAACTATATCTTACTTGCACAGAGAGACCCCCTTTTACAGTGTAAATGTTTCTAAGTGTCATTTGGGTTCTACTTTAAAATATTAGATTGTGCTTAATTATAAACATGGAAGGTGAATGACTGTTAGTGAAAGGATTTGTAGAATTTTTAGGGTCAACAAAACTTAAGCTATTTACCATAGCACTCATAACCACTTAAGCTTTTCATTCTAATACCGCGAATTGTACAACATGGGTGCTCCATTAATACTGACTCACCAGGAAATCCTCTTTCTTGCCTCTACTTTACTTCCCTGTTCACTAAAGAAAGGAAATAGAAATTACTGAGCCCCAGATTTTTAAAGGCTACCAGGGGCCTGGAAGGGTATCTGACTCAATGTCTAACCACCAGAAAAAACTAAAGCCTAGAAAGGTTCAGATACCACCTGCCCCAGATTACTACCTGGGTCTAGTGTAATCAAAGAATAGTACCTGCAAATAGCCAATTAAGAAAAGATTTCAAGAGATAATTTTTATGGTAAAACAAAGGGTTACTGCTGGTATTTGTCTTTCTTTTGATGTTCTTGAATGCTAAAAAATCAGCAGGTAAGTAAAAAAAAAAAGAAGAACAAAGTTGAGGATCTCACACTTAATTGACTTCAAAACTTTCTAAAAAGCTACAGTAATTAAGACAGGGTGGTACTGGCATAAGAAAAAATCAATATAGATCAATGGAAGAGAACCGAGAGTTCAGAAATTTATCCTCACAATTTATGATCAATTGATTTTTGACAAGGATGCCAAGACAACTCAGTTGGGGAAACAATACTCTTTTCAACAAATGGTGCTGGAACACCTGGATGTCCATATGCAAAAGGATAGCGCTGGACCATTTCCTTATACCATACACAAAAATCACCTAAAAATTCATTCAAAGCAGAGATGTTTAAAACGATAACATGAGAGAATTTGTGGCTTGGTATAATGATAATGCACTAAGAGTAAATAGATACAGGGGTTCCAATGATAGCACTGCTTGCTAAAAACTAGTTGTGTAACTTGTGCTTTTTGCTCAGTAACTTGCTTATCTTCTAAATGTAGTTGAAGTGATAGAATGAGATCAAGCATGGAATCATGCTCCAGAAAATATGACTTGGAGGACTGTGACTTTCCATATGACTTGGAAAATATAGGGAGGATTGTGGAGGACAGTCAGTGTAGTATCGGCTCTACAAGGACAGTAGCTTCGAACAGATGAAAGGCAGGAGAAAGATGATGAATCCAGGGGTGCCTCAGCCCTGGATATACAGCAGACGTATGTCTAATCCCATCCAAGTGTCAAGTGTCAACTGAGGAGTAATGCTGGCATCACTGACTGAGCATCTGAACATAAAATACAGGAGCACCCTGGTGGCGCAGTGGTTGAGAATCTGCCTGCCAATGCAGGGGACACGGGTTCGAGCCCTGGTCTGGGAAGATCCCACATGCCGCGGAGCAACTAGGCCCGTGAGCCACAACTACTGAGCCTGCGTGTCTGGAGCCTATGCTCCGCAACAAGAGAGGCCGCGATAGTGAGAGGCCTGCACACCGCGATGAAGAGTGGCCCCCTCTTGCCGCAACTAGAGAAAGCCCTCGCACAGAAGCGAAGACCCAACACAGCCAAAAAAAAAAAATACAGGAGCAAAGTGTATTGAGGTCACAATCCCAAAATGGCAGCTGAAATGAGAAACTGATGATGGAAACAAAACATTAAGAAGAGAAAATGTGGGACTTCCCTGGTGGTCCAGGGGTAAAGAATCTGCCTTCCAATGCAGCGGATGTGGGTTTGATCCCTGGTCAGGGAACTAAGATCCCACATGCTGCAGGGCAACTAAGCCTGTGCTCCACAACTACTGAGCTCATGCACATCAACGAGAGAGTCCGAGGGCCACAAACTACAGAGCCTATGCGCCCTGAAGCCCATGCGCCACAACTAGAGAGAGAAAACCTGCATGCCACAACTAGAGAGAAGCCTGAGCACTGCAATGAAGAGACTGCGTGGTGCAATGAAAGATCCTGCATACCTCAACGAAGATCCTGTGTGCCGCAACTAAGACCTGACGTGGCCAAAAAAATAAATAAATATTTTTTAAAAAAACAGAAAATGCTGGGTTAACTTTCAGGTGGAGACAAGGAGTCAACAAGAACATTTCACAGAAAAGGTGAAGGTGTCATCTAAACTGACTCTTGAGGAATGAGTAGGGGTTGTAAAGTAGAAAGGCAGGGAAAAGATACTCTAGCCAGGGAGAATACGAGTTAGGGTTAGACTGGTCAGAAGATGACAAAATTTCTCAAACTATGCAGGGATAATGGAAGTGGACTATTCAAGTAACTGTAGGCTTTTGGAACCACCAGCCATCACTCTCAAGATTATAAGGTACTCCAGTGACAGACAAAAGTGCAGTGTAGTGAGGTTGACAGGGTAAGAACTGCATCACTAGATTCTTGCTTTGGACACTGTATACAACAGTTGATTCAGAACCGCTCTAACGACAAAACTGCTATTAAATTATTACTCAGATTCAGGACTTAAGGGGATCTTGAGGAGAGGACATCCCAGACAGCATGCAGTTTCAACTCTTGCCCATTGCTTGCATCACTTACATTATCATCAACTAGTAGTTGTGCTATTGTTTGTTCACATACACATGTCTACACTTCTAGTAACTTCAGAGAAGTGGCCTCAATTCTCAGTATTTCATTTGTAATCTGGTTTTCAAATTAATTCAAAGAAGGCAAATAAACTCAAAACAGGTACTACAGAGGAACACTTGAAAATTCAGAGCATTATCCTACATGAATTTAAGTGTTAATCTACAAACTATTCCAGACTAGTTGTTCTAATTCTCCAAATGAACACATCTTGATTTCACAAGGTTTCTTCTATTGTCTCGTTGATACCTTGTTCCTTTTTCCTGCAATTCATGTTGTCTTCCCCTGAGACTTTAATTCCAATTATATTGACTCCCAATCTCAATTCCCCAGATCTCATTATTCACTTTTAAAATCATCTGTCCAGTCTTTAATATATGACACTTATGGGACAAAGGCTTTGAAATCACTGTAGTTAAGGGGGAAAAAAAACCTTTTTTCGGCAGAAGGGGGTGGCAGTCCCTGGATACTGCTCCGTTTTTACCAAGGGAACTAGCTGGAGAAAACAGCAGACTATTTTAAATTGATACCAATCTTCTTTCCTAATGAAGTGGAAACTACTATCTTGTCTGTGTTTCTGAAATAGTAGATTAGACTCCCCTCCCCCAAATTACTGATTTCCAGCAAATACACTTGATATTAGGAAGGAATATATAAGATAAGCTGTATAATGATCAACTGAAAGGTTCCTTTAATTAGTGAGTCCTATGGGTGACTTGATCCTAATACATGATATAAAACAGAACCATGCTGATGTTTGATTACTTTCAGAAATGAAAGGAGATGTCATTCATGTTAAAGAAAATTTAAAGAAAAACAGTAAAGAACACTTATTGGCGATGAAGTAATCTGTTACAACAATAAATTATCAAAATGGAAAAAATAGGGGAACATGGAGATGGAAGCACACAAAAAAAGCAATCTGAGAAGTTGCAATCCATCATTAGGACCAGATGGCATTCATCAGAGTCTTCAGAAGTAACTGGGCTACTCATAAAAATGCAGTTTATCATTAAAAAGAGGTACTACAGTGGAGGATTAAATGCCTCTGAAAGGATGACCTTGGATTTATCAGTTGTGCTAAATCAGAATTAAGGATTTGCAGTAGATATGTACATAAAAAGTTTTCAATAAGAGAAAAATTACAGCAATAAAGCAGCGTTTCCCCTTTCTGGTTAATCAGACTAAACTTCATTCCAATTAACACATCAACATTTTAAAATGTTTACAACAAATCAACTTTTTTTTTACATACACACATGTGCATGCACACAATTTTAAAGATACACAATCACCCCCTCTCCCAAATGATGTAAGATCTTGTTTGAAAATTCTTCGAAGTTTGTATAAAATCTGGAGCTTAATTAGGAGTTATCTGGTAAAACTTGCCATGGATCAAAACAAAATACAGAATTGCAGGGGTATATAGCCATTTTTAATTATGGAAAAAATACCCACTTTTCTTAGAGAACAAAAATTTCTTGGAAATAAGAAAAACATAACTTTAAAAATTCACTGTCATCTAGAAAATAAAATTTAAAAGTGCAGATTTCCACATGACAAAGTCAAGTGAGCACGCAATGAACAGGCTTTACTCTCCCATCTGTGCCCCTTAGATTATTCTTCTACTGTGGGACTCACACCTGAGGTGTGGTTACAAACAAGGCAGCAAAAGAAAACTCACAGCCATCTCTGTGGTTGAGAAGCAGCAGATTAAATTAGTGGGGTCAGGCAATGAGGAGTCCTGAATAAAGATATCCTTTCATTTTGGGATTTTTCCTATAAGCACAGAGAAATTATATCTGGTTTCTGAGCTGGAAGGTTACATCATGGTTTACACACTTTAGAGAGACTTATTTAGCTTGGCACCCAGTTTGGACTACATAAGGAATGTGCTTTTCTCACAAGAGCCTCTGAAGTCTGTATTCATCTTCACATTATAACTGCCACAAGGCTGTTCCTATCTAGCAAATCTGATTCATGTTTCTCACCCGCCTAAAACACTCCCCGTTATGTAGGCCATAACCCAAGTTCTTCTGCATGGCCCACAAGCTCCTTTTTAATACAGCCTGTGTGCCCTTTTTAGCCTTGTCTCCTACTCTACCACATCATTTCAGGCTTTGATAGTATGCAGGTGTAGACGTTCTCCAAGCCCTTCCTCATGCAGCGTCCTCTATCAAGAAGACCTACCCCACCTGGCAAAGACCACTGCTTAGGTCTCACCTCCCTCGTGAAGCCTACCTAACCTCTCAGACAGGTTGAAGACGGAGGTAGAGTTATGCTGCCACAAGTCAAGGAATGCCTGGCGCCACCAGAAGCTGGAAGAGGCAAGGAAAGGGATTCTACTCTAGACAAGAGGGAGTGTGGCCCTGCTGACACCTTGATTTCCATCTTCTGGCCTTAAGAACTGTGAGAGAACAAACTTCTGCTGCTTTAAGCCACCCCGTTTGTGTAATCTGTTACAGGCAGCCCTTGAAAAGTAACATAGT
Source organism: Phocoena phocoena (assembly GCF_963924675.1). Lineage (NCBI taxonomy): Eukaryota > Metazoa > Chordata > Mammalia > Artiodactyla > Phocoenidae > Phocoena > Phocoena phocoena. Next base: position 69,190,062 of record NC_089227.1, on the reverse strand, counting down.
ATATATCAATGGAACTATTAGAAATAAAATTTTTCTCTCTACAAAGCAGGTAATGGGATTCCCCTAGATAATTATATAGTATAATATGATTAAGCTACAAAGAAGTGTGTAGCTAATTCACACTGTTTCAAGAATAGCTTCACATAAAAAGTGACATTTAAGCTAAGATTTGAAATACGAATATGACTAACCCAGAAAGAGAAAGGGAGGTTATATATTTATGAGGATTATAATATTTATGAAGTATAACTTATGAAGGATATAACATTAAAAAATGTTGCCCATAAGTATATGAAAATGTGTATGAGTTTCCACAAGTATGTGTGCACTTCACAGCAGGGTCCAACGGTCAGCTAATATTAATAACATAATTTTTGATAACGATCTATAAGATGAATTCAGAATCTGATTCATTAATGTATTGTCACAAAGGATATCAGCAAACGTAATTTTTAGAAAACGTGAGAAGATGAAGAGAGCAATCCAGTTATTTCACTTATACACTGCTTGCCTAAATCAGTCTACTTTGAAACCACATTTAATGTAACAGTGAGAATCCTGAAGAAATGGAGACTTGCCAGTTGGCTCTGAATACTGCTAACTAGACGTGAATAACAATGGTCCCATGAATCATTTCTAAGCTGTTTAAAAAACCTTTCACTAAAAAATTCCTCTATATCACACTAGTTGTGGATTTTACATCAAAGAGATGCCTGGATTCATCATTTCATTAATAAACAGTAATTCAGAAACTGACATTTCTGACAATGATGCCAAACACAGGCAATTAGAAAAAAATTGCAACTAACCTACATTCTTGAAGTCAAAGAAAGCTGATAGAAGAATGTGAATTAAAATTTTATAACCTTAAATAATGCATTAAATAGCTATGGTTACCTGGCTTTAAAAAGAAGCACAGGCTTGAGCGCTCTGGAACAGCAGATCAGAAATTGGTTACTTGGGAACAATTTCCTTTTTTTATCGTTCAATATTCAAATCTTAATTCTAATGTACTAAGGAAGAGACACTAAAATAAACAAAAGACAATTTGAAGAGTCCTCATACTGTGCTAAAGTGGTAGGTTTTATTTATACAAATATTTATTTCAAGGCTATCCTGAACATTTTCAAAAAAATTCTAGCTTTTGAAAGGGGGAAAAATGCTACTTAGAGGATGGATGTCACATCTCTCTCAGACAGAACAAATAGTTATGTTTGCTGTGTTTACCTTGGGCTTAATACTCCTACATTCTTTCCCCACTAAGGGCTGGAAATAAAACAGGAAAGCTATAAAATGAATGACAATGGTTATTATTATAGATACAGGGTGAATGATCTCTTCTTGAAGATGTTTACAGATGGAACTGTTGGGTGTGTCTAAGTTCTTAATAAATACGATCTGTTTAAGGGAAGATGACCCTGATTAGCATTTGCCAAATCAAATTCCACAGAACACTAGCATCCCATTAAATGTTAATAGGTGTTATTTGAGAAAAAGGTAGTGTAGTTAAATATTTGGGAAACTGCAATGTAATATTTATCTCTTGGATGGTCACAAAAATTTGCATACTAAAAAGTCCTGAAGAATGCTACGTAGCTTTATTTACCTCAGTATTTGCACATGAAAATTTCTTTGTGTAAAACGGTATTAATACTTTTTCTGTCGTAGAATTCTATGGAGTCCTGAAATATTGTCCCTAAAAACATAAATAGATATTAAATTTACATTAGCCCTACCTACTTCCATCACACAGATGAACAAAAACAGAACACAATTTTCTATGAATGTATCTCAAAAGTATGATATCAAAGAAATGAATTTCTTTTCAGTTCATTACTTAAAGGTTTTATTCATTTTAAATTCATTTAGACTCTAAGAACATGTAAATCTATATGGTTGGATGTACTCTGGGACTCATGTAATGAAAGGAAAACAGAATTGTGCTCTATTTATTGAAACAACTATAACAACTGATACTTAAACATACCTTACAAATGGGGGAAATAGTTAACATATTTTAATCTCTTTTGTCAATAAACTCTAAGATGTTTCAAAAGGAAAAAGATCAAGAACAGGAATCTTTCTCTGTGGTATCAAATACCCATGTAGTCTAGGGGTCATGAAAAAGAAAGGGTGTTATCACCCTATACTTGAGAATTATATTACAACTGGCTGATTATTCAGGATTAATGAGCACAGGGTTAGGAGTTCAGTGGCCATATGGGCAACTGTAATGAGTTGCCTGCAGCTAGGCCCCTGCTAACACTGCCAATCAGCATCCGCAGGGATCTCTAAGCTCACCAGCAGTTTGGCTCTGCTCCAGCAGGGGACCACCTCAAGCCAGTGGCTCTATACCAACCCAGTCTTCTTGGCTTCATCTCCATCTGGGTCTGGGATGCTAGTCACGGGGCATGTGACTAATTTATTGGAACCAAGCCTCAACTGTATACCTTTTCCAGTAAATGAGTCTTCAACCTGCTGCCCTGATACCATAAACCAGAATCCATGCCTCACCCAGAATCTATGTTCCTCTAAACTTGTTTCTCTAAGGCTTTTGAACTGACTTGAATCCTGTCTCTAAAGGCCAGTTTACTGTGGTTGTGTTCCTGCTAATGACAAAGGCGCTCTCCTTGACCAAACTTTAGTCGGGATCCTCTGAACGCTCTTCTGGATCAGGCCATGCTAGACCTGCATAGCCAGGTTTTAGCAAGAATCCTGCTAAATCAGTTTGGAGAGAATCCCCCACTCTCCATCTCTGATGGGGCTCTTCTGCTTCTACTATCCTCCAGGTGGTATTACTTGGGCCGGCCTGCAGCAAGAACCTTGTTGAGTCTATTTAGACAGTGAAACCATGTCCCCCTAAAATGGAGTTGCCCTGCTGAGCTTATAATTAACCTCTCTATCTGAAACTTTATTCCCTTTTTTGTCCCCCTCTGACCTCAATCCTGTGCTAACTGAACACTAATCAACCAGAATCAGATGACTAAAACTGCTGTCGCTGATATCATTAATGTACAAACTCAGGTTATTTCTCCAGGGCATGAGCTAATAGACCCCCAAGCCATGGACCACATGGGCAGAGAACTGTAAACCAGCGACATCCTAACTCCCAAAATGACGATTAAGAAATGTCACAGAGGGCTTCCCTGGTGGCACAGTGGTTGAGAGTCTGCCTGCCGATGCAGGGGACACGGGTTTGTGCCCCGGTCCAGGAAAATCCCACATGCTGCGGAGCGGCTGGGCCCGTGAGCCATGGCCGCTGAGCCTGCGCGTCCGGAGCCTGTGCTCCCCAACGGGAGAGGCCACAACAGTGAGAGGCCCACGTACCACAAAAAAAAAAAAAAAAAAAAAAGAAATGTCACAAGATGATGATTACCCCCAGCTTCTTTGTTCTTTCCCTTTAAATAAAACACCCTAACTCAAAGACCAAATTGGAGTGGATTGAGGCTTGTCTCCCACTCCCTTGCTTGGCATCCTGCAATAAATCCTGACTTTGCTGCAAACTCCCACTGTCAGAGTTTGGTTTTCTGCACCACAGGCACATGAACCCTTTGCTCCGTTACACCAGAATCCCCCTGATGTTTCCTATTAGTAATCTTCCATCACCCAACCTCCCCAACCTGCTCCTTGTCTAAAAATCTCCACCTTTCCTTGAATCTGGAATTGAGCCCAATTCTATACAGAGGTCTCTTCCCTTCTACGGCAATTGTTGATGAATAACTTCTGTTCTTTACCACTTTAACTACTGTCCAGCTCTGGTTTTCTTTAATACTATCTGCTCTCAGATCTCTCCACCTGTCTGTACCCTGCTGCCTGTTTTGTCATCTATATGGTGTTCTCTGCCTGTACTCCCTGGGCCTTCCTTATGACAGAGCCCAAGCAGACCCCAACCTATCAAAGAAAGAATCTTTATATACAACCTGTTCTGTCCTGGCATATTTCTCTAATCTCAGGAATTTCCTTACAGGACTGATTAATCACCTGACTTCATTAACAAGGGCATATTATTAAAGTCTAGTATGAGTCTTCATTATCTTTTTCTTTGGCAAATACCCCTGCCTCCTGACTCAACTTTCCCTCTTCAGGACATTGTTATCTGATTAAACACTGATCTTGTCATTCCCTTTCCTCAAGTCTGCAGAGTCAGGGTCTAATGTCTGAGGCTATATGATCTAGCTTCAAACTGTCCAAACTTTTCATTGCTTCCATTTACCTAACATTTTCTCCAGGCAAAATGAATTTGACTTGTTACCTGCTGTAGATGCCCTTAGTTTTTCTATTGTTCCCTCCCTTTGCCTAGGTCTATAACGCTTTTCCTTATTTCAGCATGTCCAAATCCTATTCAACTTCAAGACCTAGTACCACCTGTTGCGCACAATCTCTTTCTTGCTCAACTCCATCTTGATCACTCTGATGATCCTTACACTTTCTACTTTGTAATACTGTTATTTATGCACGTATTATCTTCCTATTAGGCCATAAGATCCTGGATGGCAAGACCTATCTTATTTTCATCTTTGTATTCTATAGCATCTAAAATATAGAAGCTTGCACACAGCAGATGCTTAATAAAATTTTCTGAATGAATTAATTCTCAGTTCTATCAAAGCTCTTTCAGATTTGCATCGTTTATTAAAACATGGAAAGGAGAGGAGATGGGGAAGATGGGATGCATCATAATGATCTATCCATAATCTTTTGGATTAAGAGACCCTAGAAGTTATCTATTGCCAGTGGTTCTCCGCCAATTTTCTAACTTGATACACCTGATTAGTGACATTCACATGTGCAACTAATGTGTAACTAATTCTTAAGGGAAAAATCCAGATATATATTCTTTCTTTCTACACAGACTCTAGGATATGTATAATTGGGCTCCCTAGCTGTAAGTCTACTTTCTCTCTCTTTTATTGATGTTTGGAACATCAGTTGAAAGGATGCTAATATAAAGAATTCTCTCATTTACAAACCAGGAAATTTTAAATACAAGTGCAAATAACTTCTCTAAAACCACACAGCCAGTCAGAAGCAGAAGTGGGATTAAAACCCAGGTCTTTTAACTCCTTGTCCAGTGGGCTTTCCACTAAACAATATAGTCTATGATCATTGATGTTGGAAAAATAACTCAAAGTCCCTGTAGATTATCAGCATTACTTTCCTTCATGTGGGTGCATATTTATAAAGCTTTCAAAAGCCATCCATCAACTAGTTTGTAAGCAAGTCCAATAAGCTTTCAGACTCCTTTTCACTGAACTTCCTCTCCCCTCCTCCATTTGTGGAAATTAGTTGTATGGTGCTTTAGCAAAGACAGCCTGATTGATGTTATGTTACTGTTCAGCAACAGTTCCTGCTATTAATTGCTTTAAAATGGTAATTACGATTTGTGGTACAAGATATTTTCCTTTCTAATTGGCTATTACTGGTGAATAGCAGCCTGTTACATAACAGAAAGATTGTGTTAAATCAATAACCACAATTACAATTCCGAAGTCTTTCTCTTAAGAAACAAATCTTAAGTTTTTGAATAAAAACACTAAAAAAAAATTGTTAAAGGCAGGGCCTCTGTAATTACTTGTAATTACTCTGTAATCATCTTTCAGTTTAGAAAAAACACAAAATAAGGACAGTGTTAGGGAAACCAGGAGATGAGCATGCATTTCCTTTCTTTTAAAAATAACCACATTTAAAAGCTTTACTCTGCTCAGCTCCTCAGTCAATGAATACAAATTGCAGATTCAAATGTATCCAGTTCTTCCCAGAGTGTAGTATGGAAACAGAAAGGACTCTCCAATTACCTCTGGTAAAATATGAATGTGGCGCCCCACCAATTACACTGAAAAGTCCCCAAGGATAAGGCCAGGGGTTCTTCTTCATTTGTGCCCCATACAGCACCCAACACGGAGCCCATCCACAGTCACCACTCAACCAACACCAAATGCCAACACAGCATGGCACTGTCCCAGAAGATGAGGTGATCCAAAGCTATATGTGACAGTTCCTGTCCTCAAAGGGTATATTATAAAATCAGGGATATGTCTTGATTCAAACTCTAATGTTAATTAGTCTGCAATCATTTTAAAGTCATATCTCCAGATTATTGTAGTAGTAGCAGCAGTTGTGATGATAATAATAGTGAGGTCACCCGACTTGCTCAAGGTTACACAGGTTTTAACCGATAGCTACTTTGGAATCCAGTTTGTCCAATTCCAAAGACTCACCACTGCCTCTTGTGACAGACCTTCATCAGCATCATTCATCCCTACATTTTCATAATGTATCAAAGTTTACAGAGTGCTTTCATATACAGTGTCTCACTCAACCTCCCAGTAATATCGCTAAGGTACTTACCTGCAGCATTTTTATGAGACTGAGGCTCAGCGGGGTTAAAGGATTTTCCCGAAATTCACACTGCCACAAAGCAGCAGCCTAAGAACCCAGATTTCTGACTCTTAATCCAGGTTTTCCTTCCATACATTTTTACTCAATGTATTGATGAATTTAAATATATTACACATAAAGAAAGCCCCAAAGTATCCCACATCAGCTTATGTCACTTAAAATATTCTACCAGTTATTGTTGAACACCCTTCCCAAAGGTTTAAGTCCTACTTAATTCCAGAAACTACTTGATGCCTAGAGCTAAAGACAATACCCAGTCCCAGCTGGCTATCTTACAAATAATGACACTGGTCACAAAGACCATTGGTTGAGATGTAAAGAAAGGCAGAAGACTGATCAGTCAAATCCATCACCACTCACTGTCCTGCTCACCTTTGGGTCAATCAAGTCAGTAGAACACATTTATTTCAGCAAGAGATGGCAGTTCTTCAAGGAACTGTCCGTGAAATGCCAATCCATTCAGTCTCGTAAGTTTATTAAATAAATCACAGCAAAACGGAATCCTAACTCTATGGTAAAGTTTTCCATGAACAACTAATAGAAGTATTTAAAAATTCAATCACTGGAAGGGCAGTTTAGGTGTACTTCTTATTTCTATATACTCATGGATTTACATTTAGAAGAAAGTATGATTTTTATTACATCAATCTGGTGAATATCATCTTCAGTTTTTCAAGATGGGACGTGTATGAGAATGTGCTGTGGAGGACAGTGCTATTCTTCTGCATGAACGCAAGATCTATGTCAATACAATTAGAAGTGTATGTAAACTCAGTGTCTGATACTACAAGTACCTACCAAATCCCGTAACAGAAACCTGGTCTTAAAATGGAAAAGACACGTTAAGATTGTAGCACTCAAAACCATCACCTGTATCACCTCTGGCACACATGCCAAAGATGTCCCTAAACCTATGACTGAAGTAAAAGTCACCATTTATTGAAGACTAGGTACTATAATTATGATCCCACTACTCAATTCAACATTCCAGCAAGACAGGTATGATTATTACCCATTTCACAGATGAGAAACTAAGGTTCAGAGGTTGCTTAACTTGCCTGTGGCTGGTGAGTAACCAGGATGTGATCCTAAGTTGTCCTGACCTCTTTTTTCATACTGTATTGTCTTTCTATAGTAACATCAACTTTAGAACAAAGTTATGTTTAAGGAAAAATGTTTCAGACCTCATCCAATGGAATTTAGTTACTATGTGACATCTTTATAGTCGTAATTGGGTTAAAAGTTCTCTTTCAGTTACTGTGTGGCCTTGTGCAAGTTGCTCTTTGCACCAGTTTTCTCATTTGTATTAAATAAAAAGGGAATAATATGAGTATCTATCTCAGGGATGTTAAGATAAAATGATCTCTGAAAGCATTTGAAACAGTACTTGGCACAGTTACTGCTCTACAAATGTTAGCTACCATCAGTATCATCATTGTTATAATACCTCTTTTATAATATCTTCTCTTAATATCCTGCAAGCTGGGTCCCATGTATGTTTTAAAGGAAAACAAAAGGGTGTTCTGAAGTAGGCCCCTTCAGAACCTTACACCAAACCTAGTATCTATAATTCTTTTTCTTCCTTGACACCCTCTGGCCTGTACCTTGCAAGGCCATCTGAGTATGTAAGATTATCTAAGCTTCTTGCTGACTATGAATGTGGGTGTATGTGTGAAGAGCTGGGAGCTGGGTATGAGGGGGCAGTTCTTGGCAGGGGTGAGAAAGGGTATAGAAGATAATATAAAAGGCCTTCAGAGCACATAGTTGCAATACCAGTACAGAGCACCAACAGACACCCTGACAACCCCTAGGAATGCAAGGGCAGCCTAAGCAGTTATCACCACCACATTCTTAAGCTTCCCCTTGGTTACACCGCAATTTAGATTGCTTCTAAGTTAATCAGAGCAGGCAGTTTTACAGTTCAATTAGGCATATCTTTATATTGAATGCAACTGATATTTACTGAGTTCCAACTTTATAAAAGGAAATATGTTGGGCTTTCCTAAATGTATAATTCAATGCAATAATCATAGTAACTCTGCAAGGTAGATATTATAGCTATATTTTCATAAATGTAGCAGATATGTAATAAATCTACATTATATAGCTACTAAAAATCGGAATTGAAATTTAAATACAGTTTTTCCAAGATAGGGTCTAGTCCTCTTTCCACTGTCATGCCAAATATACAAGGCTGGACTTAAGCCTTAATGCTGGAAGTAAGATGACAACCTGTGGAAAACTAGATAAGAGCCACACAGATGATGGAAGACAGATTTCAAGGTCTCTGTAGCAGTTTACTCAGTTATGGGTTCAAGGTTATAAAGGACAGATTTGAAGTATTCTCTTAAATATTTAATCATTATGTAAACACTAACACTTCACTTTAAAAAAGACTGAAAAACTATGCTTAAATGCTAACTATGATTATCTCTGACAAAGTTGATACTTCATGATGACATTCTGAATTTTCCAGTTGGTATGCATAACTTTCACAAGCACACAACATCTACTCAGTTTTTTATTCTACTTCAATTCCTCTGTTTAAAAATAGCAGTCATTCTAAGTACTTTGGATAAATTTCAAAGATTGTAACCATTAAATTGTTATAGAGTGTTTACTACACACAGTTCTGATAGGCACTGGATGTACAAAACTAAAATAAGACAACTCTCGCCCTCAAGAAGTTCAGTCTACTGGTGTAGACAAAACTGCCAACAAATAACTACAGTGTGATATGGTGTAAGTGTGATAATGGAGATTTGGGAGTAAAGCAGGGTGACTGAACATGAGGCTGGAAAAGTAGATTGGAACCTAAATGTAACACGTTAGAGTTACACTGAAGATTTGAAGTGAAAATCCATGAATTCATTTGAGTTTGGGAAGGTGGATTAAGAAAGGGAAAATCAAGAGTCACTGAGATCAGGGTTTCCCTGGTGGCGCAGAGGTTAAGAGTTCGCCTGCCAATGCAGGGGACACGGGTTGGAGCCCTGGTCTGGGAGGATCCCACATGCGGCAGAGCAACTAAGGCCCTGTGCCGCGGCTGCTGAGCCTGCGCTCCACAATTACTGAGGCCTGCGTGCCTAGAGACCCTGCTACGCAGTGAGAAGGCACCGCAATGAGAGGCCCATGCACCACAACGAAGAGTGGCTCCCTGTCACCACAACTAGAGAAAAGCCCACGCGCAGCAAAGACGACCCAGTGCAGCCAAAAAAAAAAAAAAAAAAAAGTCAATGAGATCAATAGGAAGGTTTTGCAATCATCCAGGCTAGAATTCAGTTCTGGTCAAACATTTATTAAACACTGACGAGGTGCCAAGAACAGGGTCAAGCAGACAAAAACAAATGACACGGTTTTGGTCCCCAGGAGTACAGTCTGGAGCGTGGGGACACAGGTAATTCAGCAGCAACAGTGAGGGTTAGAAACAGAATAGTGGCTACTTGAAGAGATGGAGAGAAAGAACAGATTCAAAAGATTCTTTCAGGCACAGGAAAATAAGGCGTGGTAACTGATCAAATTCAGGACCTGAGGGCAAGATAGGAATCAAGGGTGCTTCCTCGTTTTCTAGAAAAGGCTTGACGCCATTTATTAAAATAGGAAATACAAGAATGAGGAGATGATGCCACCTGATACCCCCATTTCTTCTAGAGACATCACAAATGAATTAATAAGGTCTCCAGACGAAAAGCTTTATAAATCCAAAGAGGCATTACCATGATCATCATCTAGTGGACATGCATTTGTAGGGAAAAGAGTTGACTCTGTCGGAATACTACAATATGGAAGCACAGGTTAACACTGTCAGACGAAATCACTGCCATCAGAAAAAATTCCCCAGTAACATCCCCAAATGTGAGAAATGTTGAGTCTATTACATGTTCTTAATTTTAGGGGACAATATGAAATCCTAGTTACCGTTCAAATGTTTGGAAAGCAAGGGCTTCCCTGAGAGATGGAGCCTCAGGAAGTCTGGCACACAGACCTCAGGGAAGGTGTACCTGCCTGCATACTGCCCAGTGACTCATTCTAGCAGCAATCTTATAGAATTGCACAGATTTCTATAAAAAGACTCCCTAGTCCCTTCTGTCCCAGAATATTAAACACACAGATTGACATTTTAATTAGAGTTAGAGGGAAACCTCTTAAAAGAGGCAGTTTTCAAGAAATTAATGATTTTACAGGGAAAGACATACTTGATAGCTGAAGTGGCTGCTTAACAAAAAATATGAATACGCATACTTTTAACATCATTATTTCCACCCAAAATTTGTATCACACTTTGCAGGCTTTGAAAAGAATGTGGATAAAGTCACAGAATGATACATAGGTTATTAAGGGAATTTTTTTTTAATTTTTAAATTTAATTTATTTTTTAATATAGCAGGTTCCTATTAGTTATCCATTTTATACTTAATAGTGTATATGTGTATTAAGGGAATTTTTAATGACAACTTTACCTTGTAAGAATGACATAAAAATCAGCCATTAAGCTCTCCCATTGATTGCTACCAATTACTGAGAATACTGATTCTCACTAATCACTGATGGGCAGTTCTGAACCAGAGTGAGGAAATTTTTGTTACAGACACAGCAAATTCACTGCTCAATACTTCTGCTGAAAACAAACTGCAACCTAAAATTATGCTTTCTATCAGTTACTCAATTCAATCTAATGGTCATCTAAACACTGATCCTGAATTAATACTGGTCACCACAGCTTGGTAATGATATGGAGAGAAGGACAATCATATTATTACTGGTAGGAATGTCTACACACACCCGTTAAGAGGAAAATCTGACATCACAATTTTAAACGTGTCACCTTTGACCAAATTCCTCAAGAAATACACACCCGGTGGACAAGGATATGTATATAAAGCTGTTCACTACATCACTGAAAAACTAAAGCTACACTACATGTTCATTAACAGAGGAATGGTTAAAGTATGGGACGTCCATATTATGGAACACTATGGGCACAGTCCTTAAAAAGAATTAACAAATATACTGATAGGGAAGGCTGTCTATAGTAGAACACTGGGAGAAAGACGGTGGCAGATCTTTAAGCTTACATAGAATGATCACTTTTCATTAAAAAAAAATCAAAACCATACAGATGTGTGTCATATAAAAATTTTATTAGAAAAAGCACACACCAAACCCCCAAGAGTTGTTACTTTGGGAGTGGGACTGAGTGTGGTGCAGGAACTTTCAGTTTTTTACCTTACACATCTCTGAATGGTTTGAACTGATTATGATGAAAAGTTTTATAATTTTAAAGTAACTAATGATATTTAAAAGTTATACAATGTTTTTGAAAGGCATACCCAATTTTCTTTTTTATGAGTTAATCTGTGAGATAAATTCACCAAAGATTTCGCCTTCGAATGTTAAACTGCTAGCCCTCTGGTACTTTGAGAATATGGAAAACCTTTAGCATGTTACTACAAGATAAGAGTTGACTATATGGCCAACCCCAAAATGAACTGTTTAAGGTGTGAATATAACACAATATTTAAGTATGGAGCTTAGCCAAAGATTTCTTTGGTAGAGGTACTGAAATAATTTCAAAGCTAGAGGTTCCATTGATAAGAAGTGGGAAGAAATCTCTGTGCTAAGACAAAAACTTAAGACTAAATGTCAATTTAACCATGAAAGCAAAAACAAAGAAATTTTTATAAAACCCAACAAGGACGGAGAACCAAATTTAAGCCCCAAACCATGTCCATTAGAAAAAGACAACTAGCTGTGTTACATGAACAAATCAAAAAAGAAGAGAGTAGGATGGGGATAGACAGACTAAAGGTAAAAGAATGGGACTAGGAATTCTAAAGAAAACGCCCTGCAGCTTTCAAAGTGTGATTTTTCCTCTCTACATTGGATCAGAAGACAACTTGAAAGTCAAGTGAAGCCGAAGTAGCTGTGATGATTTTCTCTGGAACCATGACTGCAAATGACCACTTCCCTTCCTCTCGTTCTAAGGACCCAGTCTGGAAGATCTCCCAGACTCCACATTCAATCCTGGAGAACGCCGGGGGCAGTCAAAGAGCGAGGGGGTAAACTGTGAGAGCCACACACACTTTCCCTTCAGAGGCTACTCCAGCCAGCAGTTGAGAAAATCTGTAGAGTGGATAGCAGCGACCAACCAGTCTGCAACTGGAAATCCACCCGAATCAAAATAAAACCTATCTTCCGAGGCCAAACCAAGCAAACCGAGGCAGGGGTAGGGTACTGGCGAGAAAAAAGAGTGGCTAATCCCAGAGTTACAATAACCCACGCACGAACGTGACATGACCCACGCCCACTCGGCAGCGAGCGCAAAGGTGGGGGCTCCAAATGTGGGACAGACGCCCAGGGAACTTCCCTGGCTGCGAAGGCTATGGCATTCCATTTTCTCTTCCCTCCCAGACAGCCCCCAACAACTAGCCGCCTCCGACCCCACGCCATCCCGCTGGGCCCTGCCCGAGGTTCCCTCGTGCTCAGGTGGCCTTAGAGCTAGGGTCCGCCCAGCAGTCAGCGGCACTCCAGGTCGGAGCGAAAGGAAGACACCTCAGAGGCACCGTACTCACCCTCATAACTGACACCCCCAGTTCCGCCACGGTTGCCATCACCGTCCTCCTCTCCTTGGGTAGCAGCCCCCTGTGTCTTGGGAGCAGCCATTACGCGGCTGAGGAAAAAAAAGGGAGGGCTGCGGACAGGCGCGGAACCAATGGAAACGCGATTGGAAATGAACTCCCCATCGACGCGGCGTCTCCTCCACTCCCACGCCGCGCCGTCACTATCTGGGCCAATAGGACCTGGCGAGCGGAACGTATCCCCGCCCCCAGCCGCTAATTCCCCGCCTCCTTCCGGGATGGAGTGGCCCAGAACTACAATTCCCAGGGTGCTGCGGGGGCGCTAGGCAGGGAGGGCTGGAAGAGGCGCTGGCGGGAGGGGGTGCGCCCGAGAGTGCCCCGGCGTGTTCGCTTAGTTCAGTGAATCAGAACAATGACTGCGCCTCCGGGTTCCCGGGAGCGCGTCGGAGGACTGTGAATAGCTACCGCCGGGAGAGCGGCGGGTGGCGCAGCCTCGTCCGCGCGGTGTCAACGCTGGGCTCGGGAGCCTCCAGCGCAGACCTTGCCCGGCGCCTGCAGCCCGCGCGGAGCCGCCGGGCTCCAGCGCTGCAACCGCTACTCGGGAGCTGTGCATTGTTGTGAGTTGTAGAAGGGGCGCGGGGATTCCAAAGCCCGAAGACCCTGGACCCCTCTCTAGCCATGTGGATACCTACGGAGCACGAGAAATACGGCGTGGGTGAGTCTCAGCTGGGCGAACTTTTATTCCGCTCTGGCCGGAGCGTGTGCGTATTTCGCGTCTTTGCCCCCGCGCCCCTCTCTCTCCACCCGGCTGGAAATGCCTAATCCTAGCATCGCGCTGCGGGTTCGGGGCTTTGCCCAGCCAGCTCCGGGCAGAGGGGTGCGCGCCGGGGTCTCGCGCTTTAACGCCGGATGGGCGCTCCAGGCACCGGCTCCCGGAGGGAGCGCTCGGACGGCTGAGGGGAGCGCGCCGCCAGTCCGCCTGCTGCGGGCTCTGCCTGCGGAGTTCGGAGTGGCGACGGGGCGTGTGTATGTCAAGTTGGAAGAGGAGGGCGAACGGCATTCCGCTCCCTCCTTCTCCTTTTTCCCCAAAGACTGCAAGGGCTGTGACGATTTCCCGGGGTGGAAAGGGAGGCAACAACAGTCGCGTAGAGAGAACATCCGCAAAACAGAAGGGAGGCGCAAAACCTTCCCTCTGCCTCCCTTCAACATTCCCGGGGAACGGAATGTGGCACCGTCCTCAAAAGAGCCGCTCTGACAGAGTCCGGCCCGAGCCTCCCTCCTCCCTTCCATCCCGGGTTACCGAGTGTGTGTTGAGAGGCGGGGGGAAATTGGTAAATTTCAACATCTGCGCAGCTCTGCTCTTTGGTCTTTGGAGGGGAACGGGTATTTCAGCAATGTTTTTACTTCTGACCACCCTCTCTGCCCGGGGTGAGCCCGGTTGGGGGGTGGGGTGGTGGAGGACAGCTGTGGAGTGTTAATGGGGAGAGGGAATCGGAAAGCTTGGGTCTTCGAGGCAAGGAGACAGCTCTTAGGAAAAGACTACCCAGACACTGGTGTTCGGAGGAAAAGGAGCAGGGTAGCGCTCGCTCTTCTGTGCAAAGGTGAACAACAAAGGACATTAATGTTGACTGATGAATACAGGAGTCTCCCTTCCTTTCCCTCCTTCCATTTCAGGCCGATTACAGTTCCCGTTTTTGTTGTTTGATTTCAGCTGAGTCGCCCCTTGGCAGTTACTCCTTTTAGGTTGCGACTATTAAGCCAGGCTCTCTGACAAGCCTGCAGCAGCCAAATGCAATTATAACCTCTCAGAAGGTTTAACAGAGAGAAAGCATTATGGATTTTACTAACAATCTCTATTTCCTATAATGCCCCATCCTGCTGATTGGTGTACTTTTTTTTTTTTAAATTGGGTATAGATCTAGTGATTTAGATGATGTGTAGGTATCTGCTTATGTTCTAAATTCATTTTCCTGTAATTTTTTTTCATTTTCCTGTAATTTAAAAAATCTGGAAAGCCTTTCCAGGGAGTCATAGTTACAGGGAATTTTTTTTTTTTCCAACTTCGCCTGGGGATAGGACTTTGGAGTCCCCTGAAAGGTTTAAACAAAGTCATTCCTGTATATTACATTAGCTTTCATTCTGGATTTTGACTGGCTAGCAAGACAATAGTTTGTCCAGGACCCACCTTTGGGGAGGGGTTCCACCTTTCCCTCTCTTTGAAGTGTAAGGGGAGCCTTTGCCAGGCACTCTACTGGCAAGGAGTAGATGTTTCCTTCCCTTCACTCACCCCTTTTTTGGAGTAGATTACCCCTGGCTAGGAAAATACATTGCCTTTGCTGAACTGGTGAGGACCTGGAGTGTTCCCTTGTCACCGGGTTATCACTGAGTGCAGGAAGCACAGACACGTCCAGCAACACAGTCCCGCTTGGAGTTGATCCCAGATGTTGCTTTCTTCCAAGTGTTAAATTATACAGATTATGGATGGGATTTACTTTCTTGATTTCTTTATGCGCCAGGTCACAGCTGGGGTGCTGGTATCGATTAGTTCTTCTCTCACCTTTCTTTGCAAGCTGTGGGCAGAGGATTAAAACATACTCTGGGATTTCCTGGAATGGCAAACTGGATGTTATCACTCAAGTGTTTTGGGCTGCAGCAGACACCTCGCCTTTGGGTGGCTGTGATTTGGTTGCAGACTAGGGGAGGCGGAAGGATGAGCACACATTTGGAAAAAGGTTGAGTGAGATGAGCGGCGAAAGCGGTGGGGCGGGGGTTGTCTGTTGTGCTCATTTATACAATATCACACATAACATGGAATGTTAACCATCTTTTATTATTAATTTTTGAGCATTTGGCTTATGAAATGCTTAGCTGTTTTTTAGAATCCATCTGTTAGGTGTGTGTGTGTGTGTGTGTGTGTGTGTGTGTGTGGTGAAAATTTTGCTAGGATTCTTATGTGTGTACTTTATTTCTCACCACGGAGAGCACTGTTTGTAGCTGCCTATGCTGCGAGTTGTTATTGATTTATTTATTTTTATAAACTTGGTTAGTGTATGTGCTTTTCTTGTCTAGTTTTTTATAAATACTAAGGAAAAGATGTTTTATGGGCACAAATGTTTGGTTGATATCAGGTGTAGTAGTAATTCACTTTCCTCATTCTTTGAAATAAATTGGTCTTTGTGACTTTGAGTGCCTGAAGTTTCCATGCAAATTGTATATTTCTAATATACTTCTTATCTACCATCAATTATGTATGAGATAATTATGTGTCTTTATATATTAGTGTTTCAGTTTCAAGCAACACATTGTAAACATGGATAAAATGACTTAAATTTCATACCTGTAGTAAGGTGTACCAGAGATAGAAATTCCTTTTCAAACCTGATGTGTGGGCACTATCTCCTCCATTTAACTGATGAATAGTCTTAAAACAATGTGTACATAGTCATATACCTAAGTGTTCTAAGGAATCAGACAGGTATAGTGATAAAGCTAGAGTCCTGAGTGATAGGGAACCTTGTCTCTTTAAAAACATGTTAGTAGGCACAATGATAGGCATATTTTATCTTGGGAGATTCTGTTTAGCTTTTGGTCTTAGTCTAGACAATGCTGCCAGCTGTGTGACCTTGGGTAAGTCGCTTAACTTTTCAGGGTCTCAACATCATGGTCAAATGATATCCAAGATCCTTCCCAGTACTGATTCTGTAGAGCTCTTCCAAACAAGTGTGTCCTTTGGTAAGAAAGACATTTCTATTGTGCCAAGATTGTTATGAGAAAGACACTTTTGCTGTGACACATCCCACATGGTTTTCAACTAAGATCACAGGTAAGCAAACTACCTGGCAAGCTGCCAGAACCAAGGTGATGGTTGCTTGCTTTTTCAGTCTGTTTGATTGTCCAGCAGGAACTCCGTGGGCAATGACTAAAGCATTCTTGATCACCTCTTCACAACTTACCTCACGCCCACTGTCTGCCTTCTGCCTGTTCTCATCTGTCATACTCCCTGTCCCCTCCCTTAAAGTGGTGGGAATTAGTCACAGAGAAAGTTAGGACCATTGCAGATCTGTTTCTACATTCATTTGCTCAGCAGGCATTCATGCAGCATTCCCAGGTGAGCCAGTAGGCTTACTGAGCTGCAAACTGCTCCTCTATATCCAGCCAGATGTTTTACATGTGTGAATCCAGTTAAGCTTAGAGGGGGAATATGGGCTGGATTGATCACTGCAAAAAATCCATGAGGCTTACAAGAAACAAAACTCAGAACAAGCTGATCTGAAGGTCATGGATGTCATTTAAAAAATGAATTATTATAGTACCAGTATCACTGAGTACTCACAAACATTCCTGTCCTCCATTTATCCTGAAGTGCTTTTTGAACTCATCCAAGTAGGAATTCTGTTCCGTTTTAAAGCCCCTTCTATTTTTAGGGGGAGAGGTACCGTCTCTTATTTACACAGGATCTTTAGAATGTCTTTTCCTTCAGAAGCATGCTTTAATGGTAGCCTGTGTGGGAGAGTTATGAGGGAGTGTACCTTTCCTCTTAGCTGTTTTCAGTTTGTTAGCTAGCAGCCTTAAAATGTTTCCTATTTGTGGTACTGTGATGTGTGCAGATAACATGTGTAGCTAGATAAAGATGTGCTGCCTGGAATTGTTTGTGGCATTTAGAGCCTGGCACAGGATTCTAAACTTTCAGCGAGAAGCAAAGAGGAGTGATTTATACCTACAAGTAAAGTACCATTGAAGGGCTGTGCAGACAGTGGGATGGCAGCTGACATTCTTGATCTGGCCTCCTGTGGGAATAGCCTGTAAACGTTTCCCCCTTTTGGTCATTCTCCTAAGTGATGATTCTTTCATGAGGCCCCACAGTAACACAAAGATGCTGCCTTTCTTCTTTAGTCTTGTTTTTTCCCCAGAGGCTGTATGGTAAGTACTACAAAGGAGTTAATAAAAATTTCAAGAAACTTAAGGCTTTCCTGTCTCTAGCTCCATTTCTTAGGAGACTACATTTTCAGAATTTCTTACAGTATGTCCAAATTTCTAGCATAGTGACTTTATGCTGTTAGCATATATAACAGAGAAACGTTAAACTCTAAGGAAACCCAACCAAGATGCTATAACCTTACCATATTAATACAATGTTTTATAGGTAAAAAAATGTTGTGAAATTATTTCACTTGGGTCTGCTCTTTGAAGTAGAATGATAACTTCCATTTAAGACATGAGGAAACAACTTCACAGAAGTTAAGTGACTTACAGGCTTACCTTGGAGATATTGTGCGTTCGGTTCCAGACCATTACAATAAAGCAAATTATCACATAAAGCAAGTCACACAAATTTTTTGGTTTCCTAGTGCATATAAAAGTTATGTTTACACTATACCGTAGTCTATTGAGAATGCAATAGCGTTATGTTTAAAAAACAATGTACATACCTTAATTAAAAAATACCTTATTGCTAAAAAAAAATGCAAACCATCATTGCAGGGTGGCTACAAGCCTTCAATTTGTAAAATAAATAAATAAAAAATAAATTTTAAAAATGCAGTAAGTGGGAAGCACAATAAAATGAGATATGCCTGTACTCTAGATCAGTGGCTTTTAATCTTGTTTAACTGTCATCCATAATAGGAAATACATTTTATTTCCTGACACAACCAACACCACCCCACACACATATAAGTGAAACAATATTTGCTCATACTTTCTTTGATGTTCTATTCTTTTTCATTTAAAAATATATATACAAATATCAAATCATTATGTTGTAATACCTGAAGCTAATATAATGTATGTCAGTTATACCTCAATAAAATAAATTTATTTATAAACTTAAAAAAAAAAAGTTGTCATTAACGTAATGACTCATTAATGGGTCCTGACCCACAGTTTGAAAAGCACTGCTCTAGATACCACATTTGTGAAACAGGAAGGACTGGAACTTAGACCTTGTTGGGTTTCTAGTTAAGTTCATTCATGATGTTGTTGTTGCTTTTTGACAAATATATATTTGTGTTTATTTTAGCTTAAACTTTAATCATACTTTTTTCTTTCAATATAAGTCAAAATCTTTTTATATAATATTTCTCATTTACAGTGGAACAAGTATACAAAGCCATCAGATACATTGTATAAATTGTCTCTTTAACATTACATGTGTCTTTCTACTAGGATCTTTTTGACAAGGGCTGGGATCAACTGCCTCAAGACCAATTTTGGATTTTTCTATATAATTTCCTTTGACAGTGATCTCTGGCCACTAATGAGTTTGCCAATTGTAGGGTTACCAGCACCATTCTTTTCTACCCTTTTACATATTGTTGACCACTAATAGAAGAAACAAGGCAGCTCATGTAATTTGTTTTCTTAAAAATCTAAACTGGTAAGCTTATTTGGTCAGAGTATATATAATATTAAAGAATAAAGTAAAGTTCCTCAAGCCTATTTTTATTTAAGCAATTTAAATGTACTTAAGGAACAACTGTTTTACTTTCTGGCATTTAAAAAAAATGTGTGCTAAGATACACTGGATATCTACTAAGTAAATAAGAATCACCAAAAATAGTGTTAATGCCTTTTGGTGACAAAGTTGCAGTAAAACTGATATGCGTTACCCTGCTGGTTGTATTGAATATTAATGTGATACTTTTGGAAATGAATGTATGTATTTAATAGCCTTTGTGGAGCACTATTTGCCAAGCATAGTTCTGAGAGCTTGTCATGTGTTCTCTGTCTAATCCTCATGACAGCTCCATGAGGAAAGGTTCAGTTATCACTCATATTTTACAGGAAACTGAGTCAGAGAGAGGTTAGGTAACTTGTCTGAGGTCACACAGAAATGGTGGAACTAGGATTGGAACCCAAAAAGTTTTAGACTGAGCCTGCTCCCTTAGCCACTATTCTGTTTTGCCTAACATGACAGTCATTAGGAGGCGTTTGAGTCAGTAATCCCACCCCTCAAAGTTAACATGAAAAAAAAATCAATAGGGACACAACACTTTATGCACAGAGTTATTCCTTGCCATGTTGTCTGTGAAACAACATCAATTCCAATACAGGAATACTTTAATCACTTCTGATTATCAGCACAGCAGGGTATTTATAGTCAAGAAATGGAATAATTCCATAAATAATGCTATTTCTGAAATACATTCCAGGTATGTAGTGTCAAGTGACAAAATAAATCAAAGGAAATATAGACAGTGATTGAAACTACATAAAATGTGTAGCATTATAGAGAAGATGTAGTTAATGTGTAGCATAGAGAGAAGATGTAATTAATGCAGAGATAAGAATTGTTAGACTATAATGATTACCAGCAAATTCTTTTTTTAAGAATTCCTTTTGGTTGGAGATATGAGCAATATTCACACATATTGTTGCTTTTGGATGACAGGGGTGGCATAAAAATGGTCTAAGAGAGATTATTGCGGTAGATGAGGTGAGAGATAAGTACCTGAACCCGGTGAGCCATCCTGCATGGTGAAATGTGGATAATCTAAGATGTTTAGGAGATGGAAACAACAGTAACTGGATGTGAGGAGTTAGGGAAAGGAAGCAATTTAGTGTCTTCCTGGTTTCCAGCTTGAACAACTGGGTAAACATAGGTGCTGTTCAACGACAGAGACGTTTTTGTAGGTGGGGAAGGTTTATGGTGTAAGATTAAGAGTTTGTGATGGCCTAGAGTTGTCCATACTCATCAAACATTCAGGTAGCGATATCTGCATAGACAGGAATAGGATATCACTCTGGGGCAAAGGAGAGAAGTTCTAGACTAAAGAGCATGATTAGAGAGTCGTTTGGTTTGTGTGTGATGACTGAAGTGATCCACTTTATTAATTGTATTGACTGATTATGTGGTCAGCTTGTCTAAGTTTTAAAGTGACAGGTCCTAAATTTTCAAAGCTCAGTCATCTTGAAGCACTTTATTAATATGGGTATGGGGACTGTAAAATAAGAAATATTAGCTGTCCATGTGGAGTTGGTAGGAAACTAGATTTTATGGTCTTTTCTTGCTTCCCATTAGTGCATTGCCTGGTTAAGGCATAAGTTATTTCTATTTCTGTGACAGTTCTCTCCCAAGCAAATGTCTCATGCCAGATTATGCATGTTTGTGAGATTTCCTCAACAGAACGTTGAAAAACAGAAACCACAAATGATATTTCAATAAGCAAGATTTATACATCCCTCAAACAGCATATAGGTGTATATACACATCCACAAATGGGAAAATGCTCAGATATCCAAAGCAATATATTTGTGCATACAGACTGTGTGTGTGTGTGTGTGTGTGTGTGTAGTAAATGTGTAATAACTCTTAGGAACCCCAAGGTCAAATTTAGAATTCTTAAACTTATACCAGTGTACTCCTGAAAACTATGTGATTTTAAGTAAGGAATTCCAGCTTAAGATAACATTAGGCTCCCTTCCCCTAATATAGGCTGCATTACTTCCCACGGAAAGATCAATAAACGTATGCAAAGAGGCAAACATTGATAATATTAGAAATGAAATCTGACAGAAAACCTGTTGCCAAAATTCGGGAGGAATTTCTCCAAGGCAGGTGGAACTGCATTATGAAAACTACTTGGTAGCTTCCCTCTGCTTTCCCTCATTAAGCAGAGCAGCCTCAGTGACCTCAGTGAGCTGGGCAGGAAGACCCGTTGCCCCTCCCCACTGTCACCACCTTCGAGGCCAGGTCAATACATTCAACTTGGTATGTGTCCTTTACCGCCTGAGGCCTCTATGGTCCTTCTTGTTCCATCTCATCTTTGTATTTTCTTGAGAGATGACCAGTTGGAGAAACAACTGGGACAGGAAGGTGGGTGGTTGGTTGGGTGGAAAGGAGTCTACGGAGAATACCATCTTGTCTTTTTTTTTTTTTTTTTTTTGCGGTACGCGGGCCTCTCACTGTTGTGGCCTCTCCCGCTGCGGAGCACAGGCTCCGGACGCGCAGGCTCAGTGGCCATGGCTCATGGGCCCAGCCGCTCCGCGGCATGTGGGATCTTCCCGGACTGGGGCACGAACCCGTGTCCCCTGCATCGGTAGGCGCACTCTCAACCACTGCGCCACCAGGGAAGCCCACCATCTTGTCTTCGACAGGTGTACTGCGGTCTTCATAAAAATTCTGATTTTGTAGGCACCTTTGAAGTATGGCAGTAACAAAGCATGCTGGATTTTATAGTTTTGCTTGCAATCTATTGGTGACAGAGAAGGACATGGTAGGATAAGAGATAATCTTGTCTGAATTGCCAAAAAACCATGGTCCATGGCACCTGATGACTTATCACTGGGAACTTGGCTTAGAGCTGTTCACTTCAACCAGGAAGGAAGACTTGTAAGTGGGACCAAACCCACACCTTTATTTTTAGCCCCATCCTTGGTATTGCAGAGAGGTTCAAGACCCAGGTTGCATCAGTCAGTGATCACATTTGTATCCCTATCGAAGAAGGAAAGCCGCTAAATCCAGAAACAGGCGTCTGTCACTCTGTAATGAACTAAACATGGCTGCTTCTCAGCTGGGGAGGAAGAGGGAAAGCATGACAATCGCATGGGAGGCTTTGGGAAGCTGCCAGTTACACATGTGTATTTCTTTTCCACCCCCATTCGTGTCCCCTGTGTGTGTGCCAGAAAGAGAAGGTTGGTGGATGGAGGCTGGTGAAAACCCTTCTGGTTATGAAAGTCACACGTCTTCCTAGGTGAATTTGATAACCATTACTCCCCCAAGTTGTGAACCGTTTTGGTTTTTTGGCAGATCTGCACGGCATGTGGAATCTTAGTTCTCCGACCAGGGATCGAACCCACGCCCCTTGCATTAGAAGCTCGGAGTCTTAACCGCTGTACTGCCAGGGAAGTTCTAGTGAACTGTTTTCTTAACCAAACAATTTATTGTTCGATTTTCTGAGAGTGTTAATTGGGCATTAATGTAAACATAAAGATCTCCTTGAAATCTTTAAGCAGAAATGTAGAGGTTTGGTTCTTTTTTTTTTTCATCCAAAATGAAAGAATCCTGTCTGCCTTGGTGACTGGAGGTGAACATGTTTGGGAACATGGGCATGCATGTTTGTGAGGCAACTAAAAATAGCCCTAACCCAGGTTCCGGAGAAAACAGTACTCACTATCCTGGGGAGAGGAAAGAACCTGTTGGCCTTTCTCCGAGGGTGTCCAGAGTTGGTTGAAGAGTCTGTAGGGCTTCCTTGTTAACAGGCTTAGGGTTTAGCCAGGCTCTCGAAGAAATAGGAAAATCCAGACATGCATAGGCAGTTCTGTAAAGACCCAAGAGAGGAGAAATATCTGAGATTTTTCTCCAGAAATCTGGATGATAAACACTAAGGACAAGATAGGAGGATTCCTATAAAACTCCACACACAGGTAAAAGTTGTTTTTTTCAGGAAAATTATATTTGTATTAATTGCATCCTACATTTCATTTAATAGTCCCATCCATAGTTTATGTAAGTTGATTCAGAAAACCAACCAAGTTGGCAGAGGAAATATTATGTATAAATTATGTAAAAATTATGGTAATGAGTTTTAAAATGAGGAAATACTTATGAGAAGTGAAGAATTGGGATACAAAATTACATGTTGCAGTGTTGTTACAACCAGTTATTACAGTTGAGAGGTGGCATTATTTTTTTATACTTTCTACTTTTTAATAATTTCCAAAAAGTAACATGAATTGCTTTTGTAATCAGAAATAATTATATAAACTCTTTTATAAACCGAGCTTTATTTCCTATATAGAGTTTTCCTCTCAGGATTAGAGGTTAGACTGGTGGAAGTTGAATCTGGAAGGCCTGAATTTCGTTTGTCATTTATTCCCAGGAAGTACTGTGTTCCAAAGTTTCACAGTGGCTTTCCTTGCTATATGCCTGCTTGATTACTTGTGATGTTGCGGCTTTATTTCCCAGTGGTCAAAGCTGTGTTTTCAGATGGCTGTGGGGTACAAATCTTTGGAAAAGAGCCCTAATCCCTCTTTGAGAAAGAGCTTCAAACAAATCATCTAAGATAAAAATACTGTTCTCTCCAAGAAGTGTTTGTTTAGAAGATGAATGTTGGTGTCACTGCTCACTTTCAATTGTCTGTAAACTCTGTCCAGTGAGACTGTGGGTCCTGGGATAATTTATGCAGGAGAAATTGATCAATGTAGAGAGTCAAGAACTTGAAGAGGTTTTATTTAGCAATTATGGGGAATAACTGCTTATTTATGGGTGTCACGGATGGAATGTTTGTGTCCCTCCAGAATTCTTATGTTGAAGCTCTGACCCCCAGACTGGCTGTATTTGAAGTAAGGAGGTAATTAAGGTTGAATGAGGGCATAAGGGTGGAGCCCTGTTCCAATTAGATTACTGTCCTTATAGGAAGAGACCCTAGAGAGCTTACTAGCTCTCTTCAGGAACTCAAGCATGCACGTACCTAAGAAAGGGCATGTGAGGACAGAGTGAGAAGGCAGCTGTCTATAAGCCAGGGAAAGAGCCCTCACCAGAAACTGACCCTGCTGGACCTTAATCTGGGACTTCCAGCCTCAAAAACTGTGAGAAAATAAATTTCTGCTGTTAAGTTACCCAGGCTATGGTATTTTATTATGGCAGCCTGAGCTGACTAATACAATGGATTAGAGCAGTTTTAGGCACTGTAGGAAGAGGAACAAAGAAAATAGAAGCAGAATCTTGAGCCTCTGTTTAATAGATGTAATCACTGTAGCCCCTGTCTATGGTCTGAGATCTAACTAACTCCCTTGGTCCACCCTCGGAGGCACAGACTTAATTGAGTCCGAGTGTTTGATGTTGGTCATCTGCTGATAACTCCAGGAATATGTTTATTTGAATAATGGCATTTATGCAGAGTTGCTCATATTGTCTTAAGTCATTAAATCAATTTGGGTGCCTTCAAAGCAACTAATAGAAGTAGGGTCTTGAAATGAGTCGTTTCTCCCTGCTACAATTATTTATGAGAAACTCGGGGTAATAGTTTTGACCATGTGGGTTAGCATTTAGAATAGGTAGTTGAAGTTTTATTATATGGAAATTTAGTTGGAGACCTCACTTTAGGTGTACTTTGTTTTTGAAAGGCCTGCCTGGGGAGTAAATGCCAAGTCCCTGAGGAGAATAAAGCAATATTGGGGGAATTTTTTGTCCATTTTCTGTCCTTAAATATGCGTATCCTGATAGGTAGTACATCCCTCTAAGAGTTTACTTGCATATTGTTTTCCTTAGTGGTAAGTATAAAGGCATATCTAATGACACATTGATGGAAAAACTTATGTTGGGTGATTATTTATTGGGTATGCCTGCTGTCTATAATCATGCAAGCTTTTTGGGGGCACACGAAGAGGTTTAGAACTGAGTCCCTGGACAGGTGAAGAAGGTAGAAGTGTTTCATAGTTTTCTATTTAATTTACACAACATTGTTTTCAAAGTAGGTGTTATCCCCCCCTTTTTTTTTAAAATTTCACTTAGTAAGGCAGTATATAAACGTATCATAGAGAAATCAGTGTGAAGGTTAAGACATATTTTCCCTCAAGCTTTAAAAGGAAGATAAGGACTTGGGATGGTGATGCTATTCACTTGTGAGCCTGAGGAAATAGCCCCGAGGAGGGAGTGTCTCATATCCTGGAAAACTCAGAACTTGTCCAGAAGAATAGAGGTTTCATTTTTAAGATACTTCGCATAGAGTGAGTCACCAGCTACTGAGATTGTCCAGTATAAACACCTGAGTAGAGTTGTACTTTAAATAGCTGGAAAACTTTCTTCCTCTTCCTACTGGGTAATTTCCACCCCCATTCCCCCACCCCACCCCCCACCAACCCTGGATTTATTCCTGTCACCTGACCTATGTTAAGTATCTTGGACAATGGATTGTCTTTTTTTGTGATTTCCTTCTAAGACTGGGCAGAGGAAGAAAGATGGATTCAATATTAACTAAGAGTGGCTAGGCAGAGGAAAAAACAGCCTTAAGATGAATGTTTACCAGGGGCTAGGCCTGTGTGATTGACCCCACATATACGCACTGAAGCCTTAGCAAACCTAGAGAGAGTGAGTGATTTGTTCAAGGTGAGATTTGGACACATTATCTAGGTCTGAAGCCTGTGGTCCGGTCATGGTACCACACTCTTCTGCACACACAGGCCTATGGCTGAAATCTGGAGGCCCAGCTTTGGGGCCTGTGGACAGTGGTGAAGAAATTGCTCACCATACTTTACTTTTTGAATAAGATGCTTGTATTAATTCCAGTATTATATGAAATAAGTATCTTCATTGTCTTTTATTTTTTATTTATTTTTTTATTTTTTACTTTTTTGCGGTACGTGGACCTCTCACTGCTGTGGTCTCTCCCGTTGCGGAGCACAGGCTCCGGACGCGCAGGCTCAGCGGCCATGGCTCATGGGCCCAGCCGCTCTGCGGCATGTGGGATCCTCCCGGACCGGGGCACGATCCCGTGTCCCCTGCATCGGCAGGCGGACTCTCAGCCACTGCGCCACCAGGGAAGCCCCTTCATTGTCTTTTTACTTCAGCCTTAGCCTCTGGTGGTCATGGTCAGGCCCCTCATGTGCTGCCTGCATGTGGGTGAGGGATATGGAGCACAGTGGTGCTGGAGGGGTCATGAGGTGGGTCAGGAGATGGATGGGTACCAGAAGGGGTGGGGGGAATGGGGGGATGAGAGCCAAGGACCAAACAGGGCTGCATGACAGGAAGGGAGTAAAAATGTGCGTCTGTGAATGAGGATGGACCTTGGCCAAGTGTGACCAGGACCAAGGAGGAACCCTGGAGCAAAATGCAAGTTCTCAGTGATGGAGGGACTAGAAGAAAGAGCTAGAAGGGTGGGCTGAGCAGCATTGATTGGAGCAGCCCTGGAAACCCTAAACTCTGAGGCTGGTGGTTCTGATGTTGGAAGTCCTTGCTCTGCATGGACCTGGGCCCCATCCATGCTCAGGGAAGCCTCGACCTGCAGGGCCAAGGATCCAATGCCATGGCAACCTGGGTGGGCTGGGTTGGTACTTCTTGTCTGATTACTGTGGTAGCCTCCTCATTTGTCTCCTACCTAGAGTCTCTTCTTTCTCTAGCTCATGCCTTGCATTTTAACCACAAGTGATCTTTTTTATAGAGCAACTTTGTTGATGTGCTTCATCTGAAAACACAAAAATACCTGTAATGTTTCCTTTGCAGTCAGGATAGAGTCCAAAGTCATTTCAAAGCACACCAGGCCCTTCCTAAATTGGCCCCTGACTGCAATCCAGTCCCGTATCAGACAGTTCTTCCTCCTGCACCCTGTGCTCTCTATCCTAGGGAACCAGGTAGAGCTTTTCAGAGGTGCCATGCTGCTTCTGAACTCTCGGTCTCTGCACTTGCCGGAACTCTGCCTGGCCGGTCCATCCTCCTTTGCCATCTTTATCTGGAAAACCTAACTGTGGTGTCTATTCTCTAAGAGTTTCCATATCTGACTCCTCCTGGCAGAAATGAAAACTGCTCTTTATTCCACATTTGTGCCCGCAGCTGCCTCTCTCAGGGCTCTTGTTACTACCATTTGAAACTGTCTACCTCTGCTACAGGCTTGTGAAGCCCTAGATGCTGTGCTATCCAGCTTTGACTTCCTGCGGGGGTAATACAGAGCTAGCTTTTAGTAGGCTCAGTAAATCAATGAATCAATGAATAAATGGTATTCTAGTCCATTCAGGCTGCTATAACAACATACCACAGACTGGGTAGCTTATAAACAGAAATTTATTTTTCACAGTTCTGAAGGCTGGGGATCCAGCCTGGCCAGCTTCTGGTGAAGGCCCTCTTCCAGGTTGCAGACTTCTTACTGTATCCTGACATGGTGGAAGGGATTAGGGAACTCTCTGGGGTCTCTTTTATAAGAGCATTAATCCCATTCATGAGGGCAGTGCCCTCATGACCTAAGCACCTCCCAAAGGCCTCACCTCCTAATACCATCGCATTGGGCATTAGGATTTCAATATATAAATGTAGGGGGAAACGATCATTGAGACCATAGTCAGTGGGTTCCTTGGATGAGGGAGAAAGCTCTAAGCTCAGTGTGTTGTAGTTTTTTGTTAAGTTTATCTACCAGGTTGTCCAGACTGTATAAACCAGGCTCTGAGGACATGAGGTCAACCGGACTAGCCAGGGCCTGCCCCCCACATCCTACAAGGGCTGATCTAGACGAAGACAGATATTTGTCAGAGTGACAGAACTTGTCAAAAGTATATGAAATTACCTACAGAAATCCCGAAGCATGTGGCAT
Organism: Phocoena phocoena; assembly: GCF_963924675.1. Taxonomy (NCBI): domain Eukaryota; kingdom Metazoa; phylum Chordata; class Mammalia; order Artiodactyla; family Phocoenidae; genus Phocoena; species Phocoena phocoena. The sequence continues at coordinate 69,161,849 of NC_089227.1, read as the reverse complement.
GGTTCTATTTGTTCTGTGACTGTATAAAGTTGGCATCCAAAAATCCAGATGGAGAATAAAAACCAGAAAGTTGTGAGTGCTATTTCATGAAGAAACCTACTGCTAACCACTAAACTCCATGAAGACAGGACTGGATTTTTTTTTTCTTTTGTACTTTCTGTTCTTTGGGTAATATTTGCTACGTAAGAAATTGTAATTTATAATATAAAAATAAAATAAATTTATTTGAGTCAGCATGGGCAGGTCTAAATTTTTAAGAGTGTTTATAAGTGAAGTCTTCACAATAGCATATGGCTCTTGGACTCCACTTAAAACACCAGATGTTCAGACACATCTGTTTTTCACATGCTCTGGTCACCATGTACTGGTCAATTGTAGAAAATCTTCTGGCGAACAATGTATCTTAGACATTTTTAGCAAACTTCCTGCAAGTTTGGGGTGCATTTCCAACTTTTTAGTGATTCAACTTTGCAACAAAAGTTTCCTACCCCTGCATTTTCAGAATAAGAGTATCCTGAGATTGCAAGGCAAGCTGCTATCAAAAGACAGAAACAAAACTGCTACCAAATACGCAATTAGCTGTTGGCGAGAAACAGCATTTTTCACTCTACTGAGCAACCAAAACAAAATATAGAGATGTATGGCCTGCTGAAGAGATAGACTACAGTTGTCATTTACAGCTTCCCATTTAAAATTTTTGTGTTCATGGGAACAGCCTTATTCATTAGAACTTTTTATTAGAAGCCATCTGTCATACCCCACGTATGGTATTGCAGGATGTGCTCTGCACAAGGTGGCTGGATTTGGTAAAGTCTCTGCTGGGAAGGAGAGACGTCCTCTTTCTGATTTGCACAGTGGTGTGATATGGGCTCACAGGAACCCTGCTCAGTGTTCTCACTGACTGATTTGATGCTGAGCAGATAAACATTTGAAAATATAAATCGATTAGGATAAAATGCTGATTTTATTGATGTTAGATGTCGAGGTTCTATCTAAGAGTTCATTAAAAGACAAAAAACAGGAAAACTTTACTGCGAAAACCAAAATTTGAAAACCATTGACATGGCAGAATGCCTTGAAATAAGACTGGAGGATCACAGGTAAATTTCTGTTACAGCGAGCTTTGAAATTCCTGTCAGAATTCTCCTGATCAGCTGATATCTTTCTGCTTTGAGTGGTGGTGGAGAGAAATCTTCTGGTTTGGGGTTATGAGTTGTAATGGAATTATTGTATTTTCCAGAGCACATATGCCATGTGGCACATTTTGCACCATTTATATTGATGTAATAAAGCTATTCATGTCTGAAAAAACCATTTGATACCATCATGCTATAAATTACTTATTTGAAAGGATTACCATAAGTTTATCTTATGAAAGTAAGAGGCTAGGGTTCTAATTTTGGTTCCTTCATAATAACTGTCTGAACTGTATGAAAGCATTTCTCTCTTAGGGCCTTCTTAGGGCCTCTGTAAAATGAGAGATGGATGAGGTGATTTCCAAGTTTCCTTGAAATTCTAAAATTCACTGAAAGTTAGAGATTTCCTTGGGCACTCCTCAGACTAGATATCAGTGGAACTGTCTTATTCTGTATCTGAAATGTTTTGGTTTGTGTTTAGGTAACCGAAGGTGAAGTGTATGAGATATTTACCCTTTGTAGTGTTCTCTTCTGCCAGTTTACTGCATTTGCAGCCTTGTGTGTTTCTTGATGCTCTTGGGCAAATTCCCTATAGAATTTGGTTCTGTGAATTTTGGTAAGTGTTTATAAATATCATATAAAACCACTCTATTCCCCTAAGTCTTTCTGTCCCTATTAAGGGATTGCCAAGGCTATTAACATATTCAAATGAATAAACTAAGCCCCATACTCCCTTTCTGAGTCACATTGTACCAATTCAAAGAAAGCCAATTTGTGAAAAGGGTCAGATTTGGAAATAATTTATTTCTGAAAAGCTTCTTTCCTTTTTCAGATGTGAAAAAACTCAAGGATGGAAATACAATATAACACTTAACTGTCAAAGGAAAAGAATCATCTCAGATCTTATTCCACACTGAAATTATAGCACTCACAGACCACACTGTGCAAGATTGGTCAGATTCTATCGACGGCTTGCGATTACTTCCCTAATTGGAAAAAATTAGGACTATTAATCATTGTGACACAAGGCAAAATGTCATCATGGCATGACAATCTTATTTTCCACCTGAGAAATGGTGGCTTCTAAGGGCAAAACCAAACCCTCCTTTCTCCACTTTCTCTTCCCATTTTCTTTCTGGCTGTAGCTCTGTGGAGTAGATCAGACAAAGACTTAAAAAAGCAGAGGGCACAGAAACAGAAGAAGAAAGCTTTCCTTCGTTTTGTATTCCACAGAAACATCTGTGAAAATGAAAATGGGGGAAGGGAAGGAAGATCTCACAAACCAAGGAAATGTGGCTATTGCATAGACATTTAAAATTATTGCAGGTAGCTAATTGACGGAGATAAAGTCTTCTTAGGCATGGGGACATCAAAGTGACTGAACTCTGAATTTTCATTTTATTCCTCCTAGATCCACTCAGAAGGGAAATGTTTTAAGCAATTTGCCAGGATTTTCTTATGAGGATAATTATTTCCTAACTATAGAAGTAATTATGGTTGTAACACATGAATTATTTTGGTGTTGAGTTTTGTAATTTCTTAGTGTTTTGGCATACTTAAAATTTACTTGGGCAATTGCACATTTTAAGCAGGATTTAAAAGAAAAAGGTAACTGACAAGTGCTAGTCTATCTTGTGGTTAGCTTTTAAAAAAAATATATTTTTCTCTGGGCGTCAATATTAACTTATAGTAGCTTTTTTAAAAAAGAGAAACAAATATAAGCATGTGTACAAAAATGTGTGATTAGAGACCACCTCTTCATCCCCTTACCATTTTTTTTTTATAGTAATGGCATTTTTGCTGTAAGATTTTTGTTTCTCTAATGTAAGCAACTTCTTTTATATGTCCCTGAAGTTCTGTCCCCCTTCACACAGAGCTCTTGCTGCACTTTAAAGAGGGTACTGACCTCTTTGGAGGTTTTTTTTTTTTTTTTTGCGGTACGCAGCCCTCTCACTGCTGTGGCCTCTCCCGTTGCAGAGCACAGGCTCCGGATGCGCCGGCTCAGTGGCCATGGCACTCCACGGCACGTGGGATCCTCCCGGACCGGAGCATGAACCCGCGTCCCCTGCATCGGCAGGCAGACCCTCAACCACTGTGCCACCAGGGAAGCCCTCTTTGGAGTTTTTAATATCTCAAAGAAGGAAAACTATTATGACATATTTGTCATGATACTGCTGTTTTTGTTTTTCTTTTTTTTGAGTGTCTCATTAAGCACAATGGGAAGTTTCTTGCATTTATATTTTTACCTTAGTGCTAATGTTAATTTGATGTCAGATTCTTGATGCAACCATATTTTGTGATGATATAGTTGATTACAGGCAGTACCTTGCTTTTATAATAATAGTATTTACTGAGCTCTTAGTGTGTGTCAGGCATCATGCTAAGGTTGTGTACATGTTATTTCATTTCATGTTCATGACAACTGCATGATGTGGGTGCTGTTCTTATTATTGCCCGTAATTTTACAAATGAGAACCTGAGGCACAGAAATGTTACAGCACCTGCCCCAGATCTCAAGGCTAATGAGGTGTGGAACTATGATTTCCTGTCATGCCTTCACCGCTATGTCACAGTGTCTCCCTGGTCAGGTCTTTGTTGCTGATTTGTTTTGGTTTTGCTGGTGGTAGTGTAGGACTGGAGCATGTAAATTACCCTCAAGGCAATCTGTCAACATAAGGCATAGTTATTACTGCAGCACTTAATTTTTTTTTTTTTTGGAAACAGGCAGGTCCACTGGGATAAAGAGATGTAAGATGGCTTCTGACACAGAGCCAAGGCTAGTGGTTGGACAGCCTGTGACTTTGAAACCTTTGCATTGGGTTGGGCCCTTGACCATCTGTTCCCTTTGAGAACCCCCATGATGTTCCAGAGAGGTTCTCCAGCCCAGCCCAGCCCATCACTGCTACAGGGCTCATCAGAAGTGTGGGCTGAGACTCAGCCAATCAGGGAGTGCTTGCAGGAGCCTGGGGTTGGAGCATCCCTAAGTGCAGCTGAGATGGCCCCTCCATCAAAGTGACCCTTTCCCTCAGCTGCAGCCAGCAGTGGCAGGTACCCTGGTGGGTAGTCATACTACCTTGTGGTAGTCGTCATTTGTCAGGTGCTGTATAAAAGATTAGGTGCCGCTTAGGAAAGGCAGTTTAGGACTATGTTGTCATGATGTGGGAAAGGCAGGTTAGGAAAATAGAATGCATGACAGTAGAGACCTGCTGGGCCTTTGGGTGGGGTCGGGGGGATCTGGGCAGTACCAGGGAAAACTAGCCATAAACCATCAAGCAAGGATTGTGGTCAGACTGAGTGTCTCTTTCATTTCAAGTGACTTTTGCCCCAGATAGCCCTCTGAGGGTGTAACCCACGTTCCAACTTTCCTGTGAAGTCACTGGGCCTGATAGAAAATGACTTGACTGCTGAAATCATAACTTTCCTGTGTGTAGAATAAATAATACCCCGTTCCATTGATGTGGGATTTTAACTATTTGTGGTGCTTTCTCACTTGTTCTTTTAGATCCTTTCAGCCTCCTAGAACATGACTAGGAGGGAGTTGTTCCTTTTTTAAGGATGAGATGGTGAAGGCACAGCAAATGAAGTGACTAGTGGAGTGTAAATCAAATGTCACCGGTCAAGACAGCCCAGCTCTGCTGTTCATTTGAAGAGCTATCTCAGTTTGTTTCTCTGTATACTCATTTTCCATGCCTGCAGAACTTGCTTTGTGCACGTGTGTCTAGGTAGTGGATCCAATAAGATCCTGATTGGTAGTCACCATCTTTAGATGTAAACACCAGTGTGTAGCCCGTACTTTGCTGCTGCGTTCCCCAGACCAACCTCAGCACCACGCTGCCAGTGCTGTGTATACTGGCTGCTCTGTAGTTCAGTATAACTGGTGTCCTATGGATTCTTTATCGTTTTTATAGCCCATGTCAGGTTTTTATTACTTTTTATTTTTGGCTGGGTTGGGTCTTAGCTGCAGCACGCGGGATCTTCGTTGTGGCATGCGGGACCTTTCATTGCAGTGCATGGGCTCTTTGTTGTGGTGCACGGGCTTCTCTCTAGTTGTGATATGCAGGTTTTCTCTCTAGTTGTGGCATGTGGGCTCCAGAGTGCGTGGGCTCTGTAGTTTGTAGCAGGCGGGCTCTCTAGTTGTGATGCGAGGGCTTAGTTTCCCCACAGCATATGGGATCTTAGTATCCTGACCAGGGATCAACCGGCGTCACCTGCATTGCAAGGTGGATTCCTTACCACTGGACCACCAGGGAAGTCCCAGTTTTTTTTTTTTGTAAAGTGTGGGAAGGGTCCTTTTAAGGGAAACTCAAGGAAAGCTTTAGTTCCTTGCTCTGTAAACAGGGATAGTAATACCTGCCTTGTTTATTCACAGTGTAATTATCATGATCAGGTGAGATCATTCTTGTGAAGCCATGTAAATTATAAAGGACTTTACAAGCATAAGGAATTATTATGGATGACCTTGAGTTCAAGATGGAAGTCCACACTAGTCAGAATACTTGGTCATGATACCATCCATATCTCCTTCTCTCAAGACCTTCTCCAAGCCCCATGGGGAGGTATGGGGGCCACACAGGTGTTTGTGAAGGAGCAGAGAGACTTCTAAAGCCCCTTGGGAAAGACCTGGCTCACACTCTGGGAGCCAGTGTCCAAGGCATGTGACCGTAGGGACAGAGATTCACTGTTAGGAAGGAGTCAGTAGCTGATTTCCAGGGATGTTGTTAGGAGGGTGAGTGCCATGTTAGGAGGGTGAGTGCCATGCTGCCTGGAACGAGGCAAAACAAAAATAGTAGCTTGTACCTTTTGCTCTAAAAGGAAAAAAGAAGAGAAATGAAAGACAAGTTGGAGCACATGCTTTATTAAACCTTGAATCAGTTGGAGTTAATCCAAATGCTAATGTTTCCTATGTACTGCTCCTGTATGAAGCTGAGGTAGAGAGTACGGTGCAATGCGAAGAAATTGCCCAGAACAGTACCCACGGGAAGTGCCCACTGATCATTCAGGGGGAAGGGAGGGAGGGAGGGAGGGAGGGAAGGAAGGTTTGGAATAACCTGATCCTACCCAGATGTATTAGCAAGTGATGGTCACCCATGCAGCTACATCCCTGCGATAGTCACTGATTTTTGAGTTCCTCTTTTGCCAGGCACTGTGCTGAGTTAACGTCAGTCTGGGAAGGCGTTTTGGACCTCAGGAAGCTTTAAAATTCACTCCTTCATTAAATATGTGTTAGGTGCGTGCATTAGGCATATGCAGTGTGCTGTGGGTACAGAGATGAATGGTGAATTCCAAGGACCTCAAACCTGCATGGAGAAGGCAGAGAAGGGATCACTGATTGTGGTCCTGGGAGAGACAGGCATACCCAGAGGAAGGGACCCTTCTGTCTGGGCAGGCAAGTGTCCTGGAGAAGGTGGCATCTGAATAGAGTTGAGTGGAATTGTAGGAGTTAACTAGGTGGAAGAAATCAGAGAGGACTTTTCTGGATACAGGAATAGTATAAGTAAAAGCAAGTAAGCTAAAGGTGTGTGTGGAATGGCTGGGGAGCTGCACATAGGTGACTCTCATATAAACTGTCATCATCTTAATACTGCTACATGTAGCTGACACATTATCTTATTCCAGTTTAGATCAGTGTCTCTCAACTTGAATCACTCACCCTCTACCCCTACTCGCAGGGGTATTTGGAAATGTGTTGTTTGTGACGAATAATTGGGAAGTCCTGGTGGCCTTCATTGGGCAGGGCCAGGAATGCTATTTACATGCCTTCAGAAGGAAGAACCCTCCCATCTCAAATGCCTATGACGTACTCCTTGCAAAGCCCTGGTAGACATAATATCATGTCATGAGGTAACAAGGCAGTGAGTTATGCCTACTGTTTTTTAAGACACAAAAGCCAAAGTCCACAGCTTGTAGGTCATCAGTAGGGTCTGGAATGCTTTTTGCATTACTATTCTTATGTTTGAAATTGCTTTTGCTCTTTCTAGTTTCCATGTTTCATTACTATTCTGCCTTATAAAATTCTAGATAATACCTTATGTAGCTGGTATCTTTGTTAAGAGCAAACACTTAATTTTCCTCCTGTTCCCAAGTGGAGAACTCCATTAATGAAACTGTCTGCCCTTTCTCTGCCCCTTCTCTCCTTTCCTCCCTGCCTGGTTTGATTGGCAGTTGTCTGGCTAGTTTGAGACTGCGGACCAGGTTGGCCTGGCTCAGTCTTTCCTTTCCACTGGGAGCTGTCCTCTGCAGAGTCTGCCTTCTGATTTGTGAGGTTAGTGATGGTGCGGGAGACCTGCATGTTCATGACCTAAATTCAATATCGAGGAGTGTCAGCTGGGTCCTCTGTACAGTGGTGTGGTTTGTGTACTGCACAAAGGGAGAAAGTGGCGTTTGGAAGCCAGCCAGAGCTCTGCTGGGCCTAGCCAGCTGCGCTGGGACCCAAGCAGTTCCTTTTGCTCATTTGAACGAAGACATCGTGTAGTCCAGTGGCCACCCTGTTGCGTAACCCCAGAGGGCACCTTTGTGTTCTCATGTGTTCCGTGTCAAATGTTCTAGGTCTTGCATGCCCTGCCTTGGTAGTGAGCCAAAGGTCTACACACCCAATTTTGTCCTTCCATCTGGTGTTGAATGTCAAAAGCTGACATTTTGATCCCCATTGGTTTGACCTGCTTCCTCTATTTCTTCAGTGGATGAAAGGGGTGCTACTTTTTACTTTATATGATCTTTAGTTTCCTTAGTGAAATGAGGCGTTGGTGCTCTGTGAGCTCGAAATTTTTCTCTCTCATACACATGCAGTTTATACATGCTTGTGATTAAAAGTTTAACAGTATAGAAGAATGTAAATTATGACGCTGAAGTCTCCCTTTACATCTTTCCCCCACTCTCTTTTTTAGAAATTATCATTGTATTGCTTTAGGGTGGAGCCTTAGATCCTTTCCTGTTCTGTTGGTGTGTATATTTTTAGAAATGTGATCACATTTTTTATGTTCTGCAACTTAAAAAAAATATGTGTCCATGTAAGTGCATTATAAATCTAGCTCTTTTAAAAACTTATTTTAAAATTTATTTATTTGAAAAATTATTTATAATGATAATAATAACCATAATATAATACTTAAATTTGAGGCTTACTGTGTGCCTGCACTGTTTTAAGACCTTTACATGTATTAGAACAACCTTACAGGATATGTATTGTTAGTACTATTTTTCAGCTCGAGAAACTGAGGCACAAAGATCAGGTAATTTGTCTAAGATCATGTAGGACAACAGTATAAAATTGGTATTTGGAGCCGGTGGCATGGATCCAGAATGCATACTCTTAAATATACTTGACAACATATGGTATAAAATTCAAAAGGTGCAAAAAGTTAGTGATGTAGGGACAATTGAGGTTCCCATCCATTTCAGTCATGTAATCCTACTTCCTGTTACTTTTTTTTTTTGGCCCTGGGAAACCACCATTCTATTCTGTACTCTATGTGTTTGAATATTTTAGATCCCACATATAAATGAAATCATGCACTATTTTTCTTTCTGTGTCTGGCTTCTTTCATTTACCATACCATAATGTCTTCTAGGTCCATCCATATTGTTACAAATGGCAGGATTTCCTTCTTTTTTTTTTTTTGGTTTCACACACATACTGTATTTTATTTTTACAAGAGATAAATAAACTTTTCTTTGCCTTTAATTTTTGCCAGTTTGATTACTATGTGTCTTGGCGTGTGTCTCCTTGGGTTTATCCTGTATGGGACTCACTGCGCTTCCTGGACTTGGGTGGCTATTTCCTTTCCCATGTTACGGAAGTTTTTGACTATAATCTCTTCATATATTTTCTCAGGTCCTTTCTCTCTCTCTTCTCCTTCTGGGACCCCTATAATGCAATGTTGTGTTTAATGTTTTCCCAGAAGTCTCTTAGGCGGTCTTCCTTTCTTTTCATTCTTTTTTCTTTAGTCTGTTCCACAGCAGTGAATTCCACCATTCTATCTTCCAGGTCACTTATCCGTTCTTCTGTCTCAGTTATTCTGTTATTGATTCCTCCTAGTATAGTTTTCATTTCAGTTATTGTATTGTTCATCTCTGTTTGTTTGTTCTTTAATTCTTCTAGGTCTTTGTTAAACATTTCTTGCATCTTCTCGATCTTTGCCTCCATTCTTTTTCTGAGGTCCTGGATCATCTTCACTATCATTATTCTGAATTCTTTTTCTGGAAGGTTGCCTATCTCCACTTCATTTAGTTGTTTTTCTTGGGTTTTATCTTCTTCCTTCATCTGGTACATAGCCCTCTACCTTTTCATCTTGTCTATCTTTCTGTGAATGTTTTTGTTCCACAGGCTGTAGGATTGTAGTTCTTCTTGCTTCTGCTGTCTGCCCTCTGGTGGATGAGGCTATCTAAGAGGCTTGATAGGAGGGACTGGTGGTGGGTAGAGCTGACTGTTGCTCTGGTGGGCAGAGCTCAGTAAAATTTTAATCCACTTGACTGTTGATGGGTGGGGCTGGGTTCCCACCCTATTGGTTGTTTGGCCTGAGGGAACCCAACACTGGAGCCTATCTGGGCCCTTTGGTGGGGCTAATAACAGACTCTGGGAGGGGCCATGCCAAGGAGTACTTCCCAGAACCTCTGTTGCCAGTGTCCTCGTCCCCACGGTGAGCCACAGCCCACCCGCCCCCCGCCTCTGCAGGAGACCCCCCAACACTAGCAGGTTTGTCTGGTTCAGTCTCCCCTGGGGTCACTGCTACTTCCCCTGGGTCCCGATGTGCACACTACTTTGTGTGTGCCCTCCAAGAGTGGAGTCTCTGTCTCCCCCAGTCCTGTCAAAGTCCTGCAGTCAATTCCCAATAGGCTTCAAAGTCTGATTCTCTAGGAATTCTTCCTCCCGTTGCCAGACCCCCAGGTTGGGAAGCCTGATGTGAGGCTCAGAACCTTCGCTCCCGTGGGTGGACTTCTGTGGTATAAATGTTTGCTAGTCTGTGATTCACCCACCCACCAGTTATGGGATTTGATTTTACTGTGATTGCGCCCCTCCTACCGTCTCATTGTGGCTTCTCCTTTGTCTTTGGATGTGGGGTATCTTTTTTGGTGAGCTCTAGTGTCTTCCTGTCGATGATTGTCCAGCAGCTAGTTGTGATTCTGGTGTTCTCGCAAGAGGGAGTGAGAGCACGTCCTTCTACTCAGCCATCTTGGTTCCTCCTCGATGTAACTGCTAGTGTTGGAGGGTCTCCTGCAGGGGTTGGGGCTGGCTGCATGTCACCGTGAGGACAAGGACACTGGCAGCAGAAGCCCTGGGAAGCACTCCGTGGTGTGAGCCGTCCTGGAGTCTGCCTCCTTCTTTTTTTAAGGAGGAAAAAAAGAAGTATGTATATACTACATTTTCTTTATCCATTCATCTCTCAATGTATATTTAGGTTGTTTCCACATCTTGGTTATTGTGAATAATTATTCTTTTTAAAAGTTGCATACTCTTCCACACTAGGAAGTGTCATAATTTATTTAAACACCTCTTTTTTGTGGTTTCCAATATCATGTTCTTCTAAACAATATTGCCTCAAAGATGTCTGCATTTATATTAATATGCAACTATATGCAATCATGTAATTACACGTGTGAATATCTCTGTAGAAAATATTCTTGAAAGTACAATTGCTTGGTCAAAAGGGATGCCCATTTAAACTTTTTATAGGTCTTGACAAATTATATTCACCCAAGTCTCTACCATTTATATTCTGACTGATGTACTTGTTTCCTCTTCCTGTGCCAACATTGGATATTATCGCTAGTGTTTTATTAGTGTATAAAAGTGATGTCGATACCCCAAATGAGCAAAATCAGTAACATTTGGCGTTGGTGATCTTTTAGCTTATCCAGTCATGCTAGGATTCACTTGGTCAAGAGGAGTTATGTGTAAGTTATACAGAAACACTCTGTGTTACTAAGAATTATCTTCCATTCTTTTTCCTTTAAAGTGCAGCTATCATGTGTCGTTTTCACCTACTTTAGGAAAACTGCCTTTGCTGCATCACAACCAGGGAATGCTTCCTAAACTAGGGTCAGGCAGTTATTATTGATTAGGGAGGGAGTCTATACTTATACAACCAGCCCACTTTGCCAACCCCTCCCTTGAAGGCAGAGAAGCAGTGTGTAACCACAAAGTCCCGTGCGGCACTGTGGGCTCCCCAGCTACTCAAAAGAAGGATGCCGTCATTGGGACAGTGCCTCACACAAACTGACAGGAAGCTCGTGCTGTCATTGTGGAATTGAGAAAGCTTCGTTAAGTGACTCTCCAGCTTGTGCTTTTATCACCAGCGCCTTTCTTCTCTGAGTGTTTTCTAAAAAACGCCAGTGCCTTTAACTACATGCCCACAGATTCATTTCGGAACTCTTTGGCTCCAGAGGATCAACTCACAGTAACTTTCATGCCTGGAAGAGCAGAATTTCCATCTGATCTGCCTGGCAGATCCCAGATTGTGTTCTGTGGGGTACAAGGTTGTTTGCTGAAGGAAGAGGGGAATTTTGTGTATCAGGGTGTGCTGTGCCTCTGAGGTCTTCGGTCCTTTGATCGCTTGTTAGGTGATTTGGGAGCGAAGAGGTTTTGCAGCCACCAGGGAGTTCTGGGTTGGGGTGAGCTGGATCCTTCCTTGCTGTGTTCTGCTGCTGCCCAACCTTGGGCTCAGTGGATGCCGTTTCTCTTGTCTGGTCAGTTTTCTGCCTAATGAACTCCAGGTATGTGGTACTGACAACTGCTCAGATCGAATTATTTTATTATTATTATTTTAAACTTATTTATTTATTTTTGGCTGCATTGGGCCTTCGTTGCTGCGCGTGGGCTTTCTCTAGTTGTGGCAAGCGGGGGCTACTCTTCTTTGCGGTGTGCGGACTTCTCATTGCGGTGGCTTCTCTTGTTGCGGAGCACGGGCTCTAGGTGCGTGGGCTTCAGTAGTTGTGGCTCACGGGCCCAGAACGCAGGCTCAGTAATTGTGGTGCACGGGCTTATTTGCTCCGTGACATGTGGGATCTTCCCAGACCAGGGCTCAAACCCGTCTCCCCTACATTGGCAGGCGGATTCTTAACCACTGTGCCACCAGGGAATCCCGTTCAGGTTGACTTTGAAGTTCTCAAGTTTTAGTTTTTACTTTGGAATTTTGTTTGCTAGTCACGTTCTATTAAATTTAGACTTTTGGACTTGCTACAGAACGAGGAACTGATGCTGTGCCCCTTCCCTCCACCTTTAAAACTGAACTGACAACTTGTCAGTTTCCTAATGACATGCCAGAAGTACATATAATAGGAAGAGTCTAAAGTGAAAAGTGTTTATGCATATGCAAAAGTGATACGAGTGTAAATTTAATATTCATCACACATTTCAGGTACCTGTTTCATTGGCACATTCCTGATTTTGAGGCTTTTCAATAAAGCTATCCTAATCTCCTAAATCTTGACAGATCTGCCAGTTTTATTTCCATATTTCTAATTAAGCTAGGTTTTTGTAAGTTGTGGAAGGGTTTTGAGGTGCCCTTATGTGTCAGTTAAAAATCATGTAGTGATTCTAGAAAAACTTCCTTTAGGAGCAGTTGTTTTCTTGAAGGGTTTCTTTGAGTGCCAAGCATATTTAATTCAGGTTTTTGTATGTGTGTGTCTAGGTTTAAAAGAAAACTCTTTTGTGTTGGGTGTTTTGCTGAAACTCTCTAATGAATAATGATACATTAACACTGTATTCTCAATATGTGTGAGGGAGGGTTTCTAGAGAGTTCACATAGAAACTTTTCTCCTGTGGTCACCTCTGTGTCTATTTCTATTCCTAAATAAGGGTTCTAACTTTTTGGGTACTTATAACTTTTGAGGAGTTGGCTATAGGCAAACACAATTTAAAAAAAAATTTATTCTTTTTACCATCATAGGTTCATTTTATGTCTGAAGTTGCTGCATCTTTCAGGTAACCTTTATAATGAATACTGTCCTGATTTCTTGTGGATCGGTAAGTGTATTGAGATCTTACAAAAGCCTCTAGTTAAGCAGCCTGCTGCTCTTTGCACGTATATTCCATGTGTGAGCTCTTCTGTGGTTCTGAACTGAGAATGAAAGGGACGATTAAAGGGAAGTGTGATGCATGATGGATAGAAAATTTATTTTTATTTCTTGGATCACTTTTTTTCAAAGCATGCAAGTGAATCATTTCCACATGACCAGCTGCTAGCAGCAACAAAATGATGTCCTTGTCATTGTAGTTCAGGCAGCTCCTTTGTAAGGCTGGGACTCAGTGTATGATGTGTGTATCTGGTACTTGCAGATTGATAGGAGGAGATGGTATATTCTCAGTTCAGCTCTTTCGCCAGTGTTTCTCTGCAGTTTCCTTCTGGTAGGTGTTTCTGTTCCTGGCTAAATTGTAGAGGCTGGAAGCAGAGAAGTTGAAAAGTTTTACTAAGTGAGTCTTTTGAATAGGTATGGCTGGGAGACAGAGGTACTATAGTTGCTGATTTTCTCTCTCACGTCTCCCTCACTCCCTTGCTAATGTCTTGTCTTCTCCCCTCCTTGAATCTCTTCTGGGAAAGCTCTTTATTCATTTATGTTATAGAATGACTTAGGACCATCCACAATTAAATAAGCAGAAAGGCATACCATAAGCTTCGTTTTGTAAGTACATAGGCGAGTGATATGACCAGGCTCCTCCTTACATCTTGAAGCAGAAACACGGCAACTTTTAATGCATCCATGACTATAATACTGTGTTGCATTTCATCTATAAATGTAATGAAGGAAGATGAGACCAGAAGCAGTCTTCAGAAAGGTCTTAGGGAATGAGAGAACGCTTCTGGCATCAGTAAGCATTTTGGGATTCTCCTTAAAACAATTTGTTTATTGGATTGACCATGGTTCCACAGCTGTTTTACTATCACTGTGAAAGTCCCAGGGGATGAGTGTCGTAGGATATGTGTGTGCATGCCTGAATGTACAAGCATGCGCGCGCGCGCACACACACACACACACACACACACACACACACACACACACAGCTTATGCTAAGCAGATGATGGCTGGTGGCAGCCAAGAGGCTGCCCATGGTGTCCCCAGAGCATGAAGAAGAACAGAATTTCCGTAAAGCAGATATCCTTTCTTTTAAGCAAACCTAATGTCATGTTGATAAAGATCTAGATTTCCCCAAAAGGGTGACTCTTTTTTTTTTTTAACCTTGTGAAAGGGCTTATTTCAAATTTCTGTGAAAAAAAAATCAATACTCCCCTATTGTATTTGGCATATCATTTATGAATTAATTTTAAGAAAAATTGGTTTGCCAAAAAAACAAAAAACCCCATCCAAAAATGGGCAGAAGACCTAAATAGACATTTCTCCAAAGAAGATATGCAGAATGCCAACAAACACATGAAAGAATGCTCAACATCATTAATCATTAGAGAAATGCAAATCAAAACTACAATGAGATATCATCTCACACCAGTCAGAATGGCCATCATCAAAAAATCTAGAAACAATAAATGCTGGAGAGGGTGTGGAGAAAAGGGGACACTCTTGCACTGCTGGTGGGAATGTGAATTGGTTCAGCCACTATGGAGAACAGTATGGAGGTTCCTTAAAAAACAACAAATAGAATTACCATATGAGCCAGCAATCCCACTACTGGGCATATACCCTGAGAAAACCAAAATTCAAAAAGAGTCATGTACCAAAATGTTCATTGCAGCTCTATTTACAATAGCCCAGAGATGGAAACAACCTAAGCGCCCATCGTCGGATGAATGGATAAAGAAGATGTGGCACATATACACAATGGAATATTACTCAGCCTTAAAAAGAAATGAAATTGAGCTATTTGTAATGAGATGGATAGACCTAGAGTCTGTCATACAGAGTGAAGTAAGTCAGAAAGAAAAAGACAAATACCGTATGCTAACACATATATATGGAATTTAAGAAAAAAAAATGTCATGAAGAACCTAGGGATAAGACAGGAATAAAGACGCAGACCTACTGGAGAATGGACTTGAGGATATGGGGAGGGGGAAGGGTGAGTTTTGACAGGGCGAGAGAGAGTCATGGACATATACACACTAACAAACGTAGTAAGGTAGATAGCTAGGGGGAAGCAGCCACAAGGCATAGGGATATTAGCTCGGGGCTTTGGGACAGCCTGGAGGGGTGGGATTGGGAGAGTGGGAGGGAGGGAGACACAGGAGGGAAGACATATGGGAACATATGTATATGTATAGCTGATTCACTTTGTTATAAAGCAGAAACTAACACACCATTGTAAAGCAATTATACCCCAATAAAGATGTTAAAAAAAAAAAAAGAAAAATTGGTTTGCAAATATGTAAGAATATTTTGCTTAACAACAATAGCTACTGCTAAATGAGTAATTCTATTTGTCAGTCAGTGGGTTAAGTGCTTTTAAATGGATTATTACCTTGTCTACTTCTCACAGTAGGTGCTATTAATATCACCCCTATATTTCAGGAGAGCTGTCTAAGGTTTGGAAAGGTTGCTTGACCAAGGTAAAGTCACAGGTAAAGTAAGGGATGATACCAATCTTTGCACCCGGGGTTGTCTGATTACTGAGCATAAACTCGTAACAAATCCCTCAGCCTGTCCTGATTGTGGCCTGGTGTGTTTAACTGCAAGACAGGCGTCACTTCTTAGGGACAACACATATTCCCACTGTCTTTGTCTAACTACTTGGTCTGACTGTGATTATGTGCCCAGGAGCTTAATTGTCTGACAGTAAAGACTAGAATTGGAAGTTGGTTGGCAGGAGAACTCTCTTCCCTCCTACCCTCACCCCACCTCACTGTCTCTATAATCTAGGGCAACCTAGTTCCCAAAAGGATGACCGTACCTAAGGTCTTGATGCAAAATGGTATAGCAGGCTGCTTACACCTAGATGATCAGCATCTGTGCAGCAATTTTGTTAAACAAACAACCAACAACAATCACTAAACTTACTTTTGTCTTAAGTGCAGTCTCAGCACTGAGTACAGTGCTCTCAGAGCAAATGAACTTGGTTAAAGAAGTAGGTACTCAGGAGACAGCTTACTGTAATGAGACAGTTCCAACATTGTTACTGAGCAGGACTTGGTGGTTAGAAGACTCCAGGGGGTAAAAAGTGCTGTAATTAAAAGATAGTAGGAGGTAACACCAGCATTTTGATCCAGCAGCATTCTTGGTCGTGCACTTGAATTCTTGGTTGGAAAGCTTACACCTCCCTTGACCTGAGTGCACACTTGCAATGGAGAATATATCATACAGTAAATATTGAATATTCATTTTAAAAGATTCGTTTGAGTGGAAATGCTTTCTTCCATAGGCTGACAGGGTCTTGGTGCTCCGTCCCTGTGTCAGGCCTGAGCCTCTGAGGTGGGAGAGCTGAGTTCAGGACATTGGACCACCAGAGACCTCTGGGCCCCATGTGATATCAATCTGCAAGAGCCTTCCCAGAGATCTCACTCTCAAAGCTAAGATCCACTTCCATCCAATGGCCAGCAAACTCCACTGCTGAATGCCCCATGCCAAACAACTAGCAACACAGGAACACAACCCCATCCATTAGCAGAGAGGCTGCCTAAAATCATACTAAGTTCACAGACACCCCAAAACACATCAAAGGATGCAGCCCTGCCCACTAGAAAGACAAGATACAGCCCTACCCACCACAACACAGGCACCAGTGCTCTCGACCAGGAAGCCTACACAAGCCACTGAACCAACTTTACCAGCTGAGGGCAGACAACAAAAACAACGGGAACTATGAACCTACAGCCTGCGAAAAGGAGACACCAAACACAGTAAGCTAAGCAAAATGAGAAGACAGAGAAATATGCAACAGATGAAGGAACAAGGTAAAAACCCACCAGACCCAACAAATGAAGAGGAAATAGGCAGTCTACCTGAAAAAGAATTCAGAGTAATGACAGTAAAGATGATCCAAAATCTTGGAAATAGAATGGAGAAAATACAAGAAATGTTTAACAAGGACCTAGAAGAACTCAAGAGCAAACAAACAATGATGAACAACACAATCAATGAAATTAAAAATTCTCTACAAGGAATCAATAGCAGAATAACTGAGGCAGAAGAATGGATAAGTGATCTGGAAGATAAAATAGTGTAAATAACTACTGCAGAGCAGAATAAAGAAAAAAGAATGAAAAGAATTGAGGACAGTCTCAGAGACCTTAGCAACAACATTAAACATACCAACATTCGAATTATAGGGAGTTCCAGAAGAAGAAGAGAAAAAGAAAGGGTCTGAAACAATATTTGAAGAGATTATAGTAGAAAACTTACCTAACATGGGAAAGGAAATAGTCAAGTCCAGGAAGGGCAGAGAGTCCCATACAAGATAAATAGGAGAAACACGCCAAGACAATTATTAATCAAACTATCAAAAATTAAATGCAAAGAACAGATATTAAAAGCAGCAAGGGAAAATCAACAAATAACATATAAGGGAATCCCCATAAGGTTAACAGCTGATCTTTCAGCGGAAACTCTGCAAGCCAGAAGGGAGTGGCAGGACATATTTAAAGTGATGAAAGGGAAAAACCTACAACCGCTATTACTCTACCCAGCAAGGATCTCATTCAGATTCGACACAGAAATTAAAACCTTTACAGACAAGTAAAAGTTAAGAGAATTCAGCACCACCAAACCAGCTTTACAACAAATGCTAAAGGAATGTTTCTAGCCAGGAAACACAAGAGAAGGAAAACACCTACGAAAACAAACCCAAAACAATTAAGAAAACAGTAATAGGAACATACATATCGATAATTACCTTAAATGTAAATGGATTAACGGCTCCACCCAAAAGACACAGACTGGCTGAAAGGATACAAAGACAAGACCCCTATATATGTAGTCTACAAGAGACCCACTTCAGACCTAGGGAAACATACAGACTGAAAGTGAGGGGATGGTAGAAGATATTCCATGCAAATGGAAATCAAAAGAAAGCTGGAGTAGCAATACTCATATCAGACAAAATAGACTTTAAAATAAAGACTATTAAAAGAGACAAAGAAGACATAATGATAAAGGGATCAATCAAAGAAGATATAACAATTGTAAATATTTGTGCACCCAACACAGGAGCACCTCAATACATAAGGCAAATACTAACAGCCATAAAAGGGGAAATTGACAGTAACACAATCATAGTAGGAGACTTCAACACCCCACTTTCACCAATGGACAGATCATCCAAAATGAAAATAAATAAGGAAACACAAGCTTTAAATGACACATAAGACCAGAGGGACTTAATTGATATTTATAGGGCATTCCATCCAAAAATAACAGAATACACTTTCTTCTCAAGTGCTCATGGAACATTCTCCAGGATAGATCATATCTTGGGTCACAAATCAAGCCTTGGTAAATTTAAGAAAGCTGAAATCATACCAAGTATTTTTTCGACCAAAGTACTGTCAGACTAGATATCAATTACAGGAAAAAAACCTGTAAAAATACAAACACATGGAGGCTAAACAATATGCTACTAAATAACCAAGAGATCACTGAAGAAATCAAAGAGGAAGCCAAAAAATACGTAGAAACAAAGGACAATGAAAACACGAAGACGCAAAACCCATGGGATGCAGGGAAAGCAATTCTAAGAGAGAAGTTTATAGCAATACAATCCTACTTTAAGAAACAAGAAAATCTCAAATAAACAACCTAACCTTACACCTAAAGCAATTAGAGAAAGAAGAACAAAAATCCCCCAAAGTTAGCAGAAGGAAAGAAATCATAAAGATCAGATAAGAAATAAAAAGAAACGAAGGAAACAGTAGCAAAGATCAATAAAACTAAAAGGTGGTTCTTTGAGAAGACAAACAAAATTGATGGAGAACACTCAAATCAACAGAGATAGAAATGAAAAAAGAGAAGTAACAACTGACACTGCAGAAATACAAAGGATCATGAGAGGTTACGACAAGCAACTATATGCCAATAAAATGGACAGCCTGAAAGAAGTGGACAAATTCTTAGGAAAGCACAACCTTCTGAGACTGAACCAGGAAGAAACAGAAAATATAAACAGACCAGTCACAAGCACTGAAATTGA
Source organism: Phocoena phocoena (assembly GCF_963924675.1). NCBI lineage: Eukaryota > Metazoa > Chordata > Mammalia > Artiodactyla > Phocoenidae > Phocoena > Phocoena phocoena. The sequence goes on along the minus strand of NC_089227.1, from coordinate 69,142,646 downwards.
AACTGTTATTAAAAATCTTCCAACAAACAAAAGCCCAGGACCAGATGGCTTCACAGGCGAATTCTATCAAACATTTAGGGAAGAGCTAACACCTATGCTCAAACTCTTCCAAAATACAGTAGAGGGAGGAACACTCCCTGACACTCCCTACAACGCCACCATCACCCTGATACCAAAACCAGAGAAAGATGTCACAAAAAATGAAAACTACAGACCAATATCACTGATGAACATAGATGCAAAAATGCTCAATAAAATAGTATAAAACAGAATCCAGCAGCACATTAAAATGATCATGCACCATGATCAAGTGGGGTTTATCCCAGGACTGCAAGCATTCTTCTGTATATGCAAATCAATCAATGTGATACACCATATTAACAAACTGAAGGATAAAAACCATATCTCAATAGATGCAGAAAAAGTTTTTGACAAAATTCAGATTTATGACAAAAACTCTCCAGAAAGTAGGCATAGAGGGAACTTACCTCAACATAATTAAGGCCATATGTGATATTCCCACAGCCAACATCATTTTCGATGGTGAAAAACTGAAACCATTTCCTCTAAAATCAGGAACAGGACAAGGATGCCCACTCTCACCACTGTTATTCAACATAGTTTTGGAAGTTTTAGGCACAGCAATCAGAGAAGAAAAAGGAATCCACATCGGAAAAGAAGAAATAAAGCTGTCAGTGTTTGAAGATAGCATGATACTATACATAGAGAATCCTAAAGATGCTACCAGAAAACTACTAGAGCTAATCAATGAATTTGGTAAAATAGCAGAATACAAAATTAATGCACAGAAATCTCTTGCATTCCTATACACTAATGATAAAAAATCTGAAAGAGAAATTAAGGAAATGCTCCCATTTACCATTGCAACAAAAAGAATAAAATACCTAGGAATAAACCTACCAAAGGAGACAAAAGACCTGTATGCAGGAAACTATAAGACACTGATGAAAGTAATTAAAGATGATACAAACAGATGGAGAGATATACCATGTTCTTGGATTGGAAGAATCAACATTGTGAAAATGACTCTACTACCCAAAGCAATCTACAGATTCAGTGCAATCTCTATCAAACTACCACTGGCATTTTTCACAGAACTAGAACCAAAAATTTCACAATTTGTATGGAAACACAAAAGACCCTGGATAGCCAAAGCAATCTTGAGAAAGAAAAACGGGCTGGAAGAATCAGGCTCCCTGACTTCAGACTATAATACAAAGCTACATTAATCAATACTGTATGGTAGTGGCTCAAAAACAGAAATATAGATCAATCGAAAAGGTTAGAAAGCCCAGAGATAAACCCACACACATATGGTCACCTTATCTGTGATAAAGGAGGCAAGAATACACATTGGAGAAAAGACAGTCTTCAATAAGTAGTGCTGGGGAAAGTGGACAGCTACATGTAAAAGACTGAAATTAGAGCACTTTCTAACACTGTACACAAAAATAAACTCGAAATGGATTAAAGTACTAAATGTCAGGCCAGACACTATAAAACTCTTAGAGGGAAACATAGGCAGAACACTCTATGACGTAAATCACAATAAAATCCTTTTTGACCCATCTCCTAGAAAAATGGAAATAAAAATAAACAAATGGGACGTAATGAAATTTAAAAGCTTTTGCACAGCAAAGGAAACCATAAACAGGACGAAAAGACAACCCTCAGCTTGGGAGAAAATATTTGCAAGCGAAGCAACTGACAAAAGATTAATCTCTAAAATATACAAGCAGCTCATGCAGCTCTATATCAAGAAAACAAACAACCCAATCCAAAAATGGGCAGAAGATCTAAATAGACATTTCTCCAAAGAAGATATACTGATTGCCAACAAACACATGAAAGGATGGTCAGCATCACTAATTATTAGAGGAATCCAAATCAAAACTACAATGAGGTATCAATTCACACTGGTCAGAATGGCCACCATCAAAATATCTACAAACAATAAATGCTGGAGAGGATATGGAGAAAAGGGAACCCTCTTGCACTGTTGATGGGAATGTAAATTGTTACAGCCACTTTGGAAAACAGTATGTAGGTTCCTTAAGAAAGTAAATATAGAACTACCATATGACCCAGAAATCCCACTACTGGGCATAATCCCTGAGAAAACCATAATTCAAAAAGAGTCATGTACCACAATGTTCATTGCAGCTCTATTTACAATAGGCAGGATGTGGAAGGAACCTAAGTGTCCATCGACAGATGAATGGATAAAGAAGATGTGGCACTTAAATACAATGGAATATTACTCAGCCATAAAAAGAAATGAAATTGAGTTATTTGTACTGAGGTGGATGGACCTAGAGTCTGTCATACAGAGTGAAGTAAGTCAGAAAGAGAAAAGTAAATACTGTATGCCTACACATATATATGTAATCTAAAAAAAAAAAAAAAAAAAAGAAATAGTTCTCATGAATGTAGGGACAGGAAAGGAATAAACATGCAGTCGTAGAGAATGAACTTGAGGACACGGGGAGGGGGAAGGGTAAGCTGGGTCGAAGTTAGAGAGTAGCATTGACATATATACGCCAACAAATGTAAAATAGATAGTGGGAAGCAGCTGCATTGCAGGGGAGATCAGCTGGGTGTTTTGTGACCACCTAGAGGGGTGGGATAGGGAGGGAGGGAGACACAAAGGGGAGGGGATATGGGGATATATGTATACATATAGCTGATTCACTTTGTTATACAGCAGAAACTAACATACCATTGTAAAGCAATTATACTCCAATAAATATGTTTAGTCCCATTTGTTTATTTTTGTTTTTATTTCCATTACTCTAGGAGTTGGGTCAAAAAGGATTTTGCTGCGATTTATGTCATAGGGTGTTCTGCCTATGTTTTCCTCTAAGAGTTTGACAGTTTCTGGCCTTACATTTAGATCTTTAATCCATTTTAACTTTATTGTTGTGTATGGTGTTAAGGAGTGTTCTAACCTCATACTTTTACATGTAGCTGTCCAGTTTTCCCAGCACCACTTATTGAAGAGGTTGTCTTTTCTCCACTGTATATTCTTGCCTCCTTTATCAAAGGTAAGGTGACCATATGTGCGTGGGTTTATCTCTGGGCTTTCTATCCTGTTCCATTGATCTATCTTTCTGTTTTTGTGCCAGTACCATACTGTCTTGATTACTGTAGCTTTGTAGTATAGCCTGAAGTCAGGGAGCCTGATTCCTCCAGCTTCGTTTGTTGTTCTCAAGATTGCTTTGGCTATTCGTGGTCTTTTGTGTTTCCATACAAATTGTGAAATTTTTGGATCTAGTTCTGTGAAAAATGCCAGTGGTATTTCGATAGGGATTGCATTGAATCTGTAGATTGCTTTTGGTAGTAGATTCATTTTCACAATGTTGATTCTTGCAATCCAAAGCTTTTGCACAGCAAAGGAAACCATAAACAAGACCAAAAGACAACCCTCAGAATGGGGGAAAATATTTGCAAATGAAGCAACTGACAAAGGATTAATCTCCAAAATTTACAAGCAGCTCATGCAGCTCAATAAGAAAAAAACAAACAACCCAATCCAAAAATGGGCAAAAGACCTAAATAGACATTTCTCCAAAGAAGATATACAGATTGCCAACAAACACATGAAAGAATGCTCAACATCATTAATCATTAGAGAAATGCAAATCAAAACTACAATGAGATATCATCTCACACCGGTCAGAATGGCCATCATCAAAAAATCTAGAAACAATAAATGCTGGAGAGGGTGTGGAGAAAAGGGAACACTCTTGCACTGCTGGTGGGAATGTGAATTGATACAGCCACTATGGAGAACAGTATGGACATCCTTAAAAAACTACAAATAGAACTACCATACAACCCAGCAATCCCACTACTGGGCATATACCCTGAGAAAACCATAATTCAAAAAGAGTCATGTACCAAAATATTCATTGCAGCTCTATTTACAATAGCCAGGAGATGGAAGCAACCTAAGTGTCCATCATCGGATGAATGGATAAAGATGACGTGACACATATACACAATGGAATATTATTCAGCCATAAAAAGAAACGAAATTGAGTTATTTGTAGTGAGGTGGATGGACCTAGAGTCTGTCATACAGAGTGAAGTAAGTCAGAAAGGGAAAGACAAATACCGTATGCTAACACATATATATGGAATCTAAGAAAAAATAATCTCCTGAAGAACCTAGGAGTAAGAAGGGAATAAAGACACAGACCTACTAGAGAATGGACTTGTGGATATGGGGAGGGAGAAGGGTAAGCTGTGACAAAGCGAGAGAGTGGCATGGGCATATATACAGTACCAAACGTAAAATAGATAGCTAGTGGGAAACAGCCGCATAGCACAGGGAGAGCAGCTCAGTGCTTTGTGACCACCTAGAGGGGTGGGATAGGGAGGGTGGGAGGGATGGAGACGCAAGAGGGAAGAGATATGGGAACATATGTGTATGTATAACTGATTCACTTTGTTATAAAACAGAAACTAACACACCAATTGTAAAGCAATTATACTCCAATAAAGATGTAAAAAAAAAATAATTTGGACAATAAAGATGTTAAAAAAAACAAATACAGTAATTGGCTGGTCTGTACAAAATACAGGGTTTTCTATTTTGATTCTGAAAAAGCCCAATAAGGGCATTGTTTATATGAGGTTTTTTTCCCTAATAAACTGAAAGCCATTAAAAGTTTTGTATTATTAATAATGGGAAGGTAAAATGAGAGGTGATGCAGACAGAATTGCCTTACTGTAGGAGTGAAGAACAAAGCTCCCAGCCCTGTGTTGTTTTCAAAGTTGTGACCAAATAGCACATTGCAGCGTCAAGGGGAGATCTTCAGACAGGGGTTCACGGACCCATAGGCTACTGATGAGTGTGAGGTCGTGGTGAGGGGTATGAGTGGATTTCAGGGAATCTATTTCTAGATCTCAACTTTCATATGTGTTCTTTCTTTATTACCTGTAGTCTCCTTTCGCACCGTACTCCTTTCCCTGATAGATCTATCTCTGGACAAGAGAAAGGCCAATCTCCCACCCATCTCTAATCTTACTAGGGGACCCTTCAGACCCCGACGTAGAAAAACTCCTGTGTTCCAAACAAAAGGATGATTGAAATAGTGTTGTTGGTGTTGATGAAAATTAATGGCTCTAATGACAGGATAACAAATACTTTTGCAGTTCAGGTGGCGTCCAATCCTTTATTTTCCACAAATTGAGAGAGGACTTAATTGAGTTTTCAGTTGATCATTAAAAATAATTTTGATGACAGATCACCCTGAGATTGTTTTTGGCATATGTCCCAGAAGGAATTCAAACTAGTGAGGAAAATTACTACAACAAATTTGAATTTCCAAGTAGTTAGTTGTGTGAAGAAGATTTCTCAGCTTTTAGATTAAAAAAGGGGGAGAGCCAGATAGGAATAAAACTAATGCTGAATTTTGTCTCATTTTAGCAATATGTATGTAAAGATGCATAATTTAATTGGAAAAAGTGGCTCATTCATCTCATTAAGTAATGCATTTCTAACAACTAGTTTTTATTTTAATAATCATTTATAAAATTATAATGTTTATGGTTTTATCAGTTGTATATAACTAATAACTAACGTACATCAATTCAGATAAAAAAATGAGACTTATGGTTACAGGAAACTTAGATATTCACATTTGTATTTTTATGTATGTAAATTTAAAAAGATCCTGTCCCACACAATATTTATATTTATATGTAAATTTTTAAAGTTTCTTGAGACCATAAGATATTTACGTATATATAAAATTTTCTGTAAATTATGCATATATATTGTTCATACTTAATTTGCAGAGATATATGTTAGAATGACTGATAAAATTTTCAAACAAAAATATTTACGTTAAGATAAATTTCTGTGGGAATGCTGGAATGGACATATAAATTCAAAGGGAATAAGGAACAATGAAAATTTTTGTTATACAAGAGCTTCTCAGTTTTTTTTTAATGAATAGTGGTAGATAGCAAATAGCTCTGGTGTTTTGATTCAGTTGGATACATTTTAGAGAATCATGTTACACTTTAAGTTTCAAATGTCATTATATGATTCCTTGGAAATTAGATTCTTTCAACTATTGAAATTTGAGATGAAAAAACTTAGGTGTCAACTTAAACATGTGCAAGGGGAAACATAGTTGTCATAGTTCTTTTAGAAGACATACAAGCAAAAACTTTTTGGAAAACGTTGAGTTAAAGCATCATCTAGTGAGAACCAGGTGTCAGTCATCCTGGAATATAATACGGAAGTGACAGAGCCTTAAAATCAGGAGATGTTACAAGTCTCTGGAGCCCTTTAGGGTCACATGAAGAAAGGTGCTGGGAGAAGCATCTTTTACTGTCCTAAGGAGGTGGTGAAAACTTCTAATTAAAATAGTAATAATAATTATTATTATTATTGCTGTTATTTAAGACCTGCCTTTATTCCCTAAAATCATGCTTTCTTTCATATATATGGATGTGTGTGTGTGTGTGTGTGTCATTGTTTGGTGTGATGGTACAGAGAAGGTTTTGGGATCCTTTTAGCAAAAGTAAAAATCAGTGTGTTTGTGATTGTGTGTAACGCGGCACCCACGTACCTCTCTGTGATGGAATGTCCACAGCTGACCCTTTAGGAGTGAGTTGGAAGAGCTTCTCAGTCATTAAGGTCTTTGGGGGAGAACAGATCAAGGTAGGAAAGGCGGAGTGCGATTCAAGGATCATGGCGGTCTTTTCCAGATGATGCTTGCATCTGTGAACAGTTTCTGTTTTTAGATGATAGGGGCCATCTCAGATTGTGTACCAATGTCTGATGGGATCCCACCGTCTCTCCCAGCCAGCTGAAAGGTTGAAGGGCTTCAGCTGGTCAAGACTGGGAGTCTGCAGATGGCATGGTCCTGGCCGTGGTCCAAACCATACCTGGCCGGCCAGAGCAGAGCAGGACAGAGGTGAAGAACCAGGAGGGAATTGGTGTAGAGGAGGGGAGGTGGGGAAAGGCAAAGAGGAGGGGAAAGCCTGCATTAGGAGGGCCAGAGCTGTCCTCTCTGAGGTGTCCTGTGGGTCACCTGTTGGGTTTGTTCCTGGAGGCCCAGTCCCCCTATGGTCAGGTTGTACAGATACCCTGCTTGCTCTCTTGACTAATTTTGGTCACCGTATTGTTGGATGTAACGCTGCTTAGGTAACTTTCTTGAGGGCCATTTTCCACTTGGAATTGCCAGTGGAAAGTGTCTTGCTGTGGGGTTGTGCTGGGCCAGCGCCTGCCCTTGGGTGTTTCCAAGCCTTCCCTCAGCCAGTATAGCTATGACTCGGGTGTCTGGCAGGTCTTTGTAGTGTATTCAGAGTGTTCGGTAGCCTTTGGGAGCAGGTGATTTCTAAATATTGCCCAACTGATAACTATTTGGAAAGCCAGACTGGATCCCAGTGGAACCCTTTTGAACTAAGTGCTGCCTGCCTTTAAAAGAGCGTGTAAGCTTCAAAGCCACTTCTGTTTGGCTCTGTTATTAATCTCTTTAGGAAGTGATTCCTTAGGGATCCGGGTTAAGAGGACCTGCTGCCTACAAGACAGCTGCCTCGCCACTAAGTCTTTAGAAAGAGACAATGGAAAATAATCTAGTACAGCAAGGGCTATTGTCCAGAAGTGACATTTCCCTCCTTCCCTTGAGTTGAAACAGTTGTGTTGAAACATGGAAAAGTAATTATAAATTGGGGCATGGGGGGTGTCACCCCTTTTGCTGTTTCTTTCTTGCACAGTGCACAAGGGAGATCATGCTTTTTAGCGGTTTGTTTCCTCCCTGGTTTTTGAACAGAATCCCCGTAAAAATCTGACACTAAATTAATCAGGCAAATGTATAGAATGTCAGAGGGATTACATTGGATTCTGGGTAATCATTGGTTGGCCTTTGAGCTGTTGACATGCCAGATGTCTTTGTATCAGTGAAATGATAAATGTCCATGTGATCAGACTGGTTGTCATGAAAGGCTCACAGGAGGTGATTAAGCTTCTTGCTAGTTCCCAGATTTTGTTTGGATATGAGACTGTGTCATCTGGGCTAAGGTCTACCCCATGAGGGTCCTTCAGGACAGTAGGCTGTCATTTTGACCTGTGCATCCATATAGCCGAAAATAAGATTTAACACTTCATGGATGAAAATGTGGAACTATCAAAAAGTGTAAAGAACAGAGATCAAAATTTATCTGTGATCCCACCACCAGAAATAACCTACTGTTATTTTTTAAGGTCTCTTCTTTTGTCTTTGTGTTTTTTATTTCTACATTTGATGTATTCTCTCTAGTAACAGTATTGTATAATATTCACCATTTGGTATTATAGTTCTTCCACTTAACGATAGGTTGTAAGCTAATGAGTTTATCTCTATTGCAGAAGATAAACACTTGAAAATGTGAATTACTGTAATTTTAATTAGCGTAGCCTGGCTTTGGAGGGAGCAATCTGCCCTGATTTTTACCTCTGTTTCTAACACTGACAGTGAGGAACTAAAAGTCACTTGTTTTCTTCATACACTGGAAATGGCATTACGTGGCCTTTATTTGAGATCACGTGCTTCCAATGGTTTGCTGTCTAACAGAGGTAGAGAGAGGATAGATCTCAGAGATTTGGTCAAAACCCTCTTCTTACAGGGACCTACTATAGGACCCAAAGAGAGAGGCTGGCACATAAAGTAAGCCCATAAAGAAGAGATACATTTTTCATATTCTGGAAGTGCTTCTCTTGTTTATGTGGGCATTTCTTTTTTTTTTTTTTTTTTTTTCGGTACGTGGGCCTCTCACTGCTGTGGCCTCTCCCATTGCGGGGCACAGGCTCCGGACGCGCAGGCTCAGCGGCCATGGCTCACGGGCCCAGCCGCTCCGCGGCATGTGGAATCCTCCTGGACCAGGGCACGAACCCGTGTCCCCTGCATTGGCAGGTGGACTCCCAACCACTGCACCACCAGGGAAGCCCCTTGTGGGCATTTCTTGTGGCCGAATGAATGTTAGCCTTCTAGGTGGGACATTTCCTTAACTTGCTTTGAAGAATACTGAGATGCACAGCACCAGAAACTTACTGGAATATTTGCTTTGAATTTCATTTGGGCAGTGGTATGGGATGAATTGTGTCCCCCCAAAATTTATATGCTGCAGCCCTCATTCCCAGTACCTCAGAATGTGTATCAATAACTGTCTTTGGAGACAGAGCCTTGAAAGAGATAATTAAGTTAAATGAGGTCTTAGAGTGGGCCCTAATCTGATCTGACTGGTGTCCTTATAAGGAGAGGAAATTGGGATACATGCAGAGACTCCAGTGGTGTGCATGCACAGAAGGACAGCCATGTGAAGACACAGTAAGAATGTGGCCGTCTGCAAGCCAAGGATAGAGACCTCAGAGGAAACCAACCCTACCAACTGCCTTGACCTTGGACTTCCAGCCTTCAGAACTGTGAGAAAATAAATTTCTGTTTAAGCTGTAGAGTCTGTGGGGTTTTTTTTTTTTTTTTTTTTTTTTTGTGGCAGCCCAAGGAAACTAATAAGGCAGGTAGAAGAATCGTTTGAAATATTTGGTAATATATTTTCCAAATATAATAAATAATATGGGAACATTTCTATGTGGATGTGAACAAATCACCTTAGGAGCCAGGGGTCAGGGAGAGGTGCACCTGGATGACGCAGGTTTTTGGTAAAGCTCTACCTCTTGGATCCTGTGGTCTGTTCATTGTGTTCTATGGCATTATCATGCTTTATAACTTACATCTTTTTAACATTATGTTATTTTCCATGATCAAACATTATATTAAAGATAAAGAAAAAACCATTAAATATAAAAAAAGAAAAAAACATATTTATATGGATTATATTTAGTGAAATAGAATATGACATGGTCAGACTACTTTCTCATTGCTATCATTTACATAGTTTTTCAATAGCTAGTCTGTTCTCTCAAGCGAGTCATAATGGTATTCATTAGTTATTTCTTTATGGGGAATAGATTAGTTACTTTTCCATTAAAGGAGAAAATTAATATCAGAAGTGAGCCATTCAGCCTTGCCAATGTGATATGAAAGTGCAGAAGCTTATGCCGTTGACGCGTGATCCTAAAATATCTGCTGTGAAGGAGGGTCAGGACTGTTTGTGAAAGTTTTTCTAACATTTAGAATTGAAGCTATTTCCCATAACCTGCAGAGTAAGGTGTCGGGGTGTGGGTATTTAGTGAAAGGGGGTCCAATCCACGTTCATGTCAGTTTAGCCTTTTTTTGGTACTGTGACTCTAGAGATTTCGCACATTGATAAATCACATTTGAAATTCATGGCAGTGGTTTCAAGGTAGAATTGACTGGAGCATTGTGCTGGAAAAACACCCCTTTTGGCACATATGGTACTGCTTCTGAGTATTCTATCCTCTGAGGCAGTAGCTGACAACATTTCTGAGTATCTCAATATCTATATAATTATTCATAGGGAGCTTTGGGCTTTAACAGTTCTTAGATTACTAACATTTCTTAGATTAAAGCATTTTATCAGGCTTTGTGGATACCTAAGTTTCTCTCTTTAGCACCCTAATTTAAAAATGTCTTAAGAAAATTTTTGTAAAACATGTTAATTATCCTTTTCCTCTTAGCTATTCTGAATGTAGCTTGACCTTTCGTGTAATTAATCAAGATCATCATTATTTATGAAAGCATCTCTTATTCTGCAATATAGTGATGTCTTTGGAGGTACTGAGATCAGTAGAGTTTGCTCCTACAATAAATAACCCTAAATATATATGATTTTTGAATGTTTTCCTTGCCCTTTTACTTTTTTCCTTTCCCATTTTATCAGATTATCACTTGGAATTTTCTTTGCCGCTTTTTGTAGCCGCTTCCCTCCTTGTAGTTTGCTGCTTCTGCTTTGCTTATGGGGATGGAGATTGTAATAATTGAACTTACAGTGGTTGTGTATAAATCAGTGACCTGAGAAGCCTAAGAAACTCTGCTTCAGGAAGAAGTGCTAATCGACTCTGTGGTAGCTGGTTGAGTCGCTTACCTGTTCAGATTAATATAACTTCTACTGGGTGCCTATTATAAGTGATCCCCACCCAGTGCTGGTGCTGGTCAGCTCCCTGAGTTGGAGCTGGTGAAGCACAGAGGTGATCTGTCTCCCTGCTCTCTTATCAGCTATGACCATTTATGCAGTTGAAAAATAAAAGTTTCTGCTTCTCTCAGTCTTGATTTGTACTTTGGAGTAGAGGCCAAAAGTCTCATCCAAGGCTATAAGGGAAGGGCCTGAAATGGTTCACAAATGCATAATTTAGACTTATCTGCCTAATTCCACATCCCTTAGCTATTGGCATATTTTTCAAAAATTTCTTCCTGGAATAAGCCACAGAATAGTTTATAATCTTTCTCCATAGAAAGTGCTTCCTTTAAAAGATCAAATATTTGGGCTGTAAAATTCTCATTTTAATCCTTCTAAAGACTTAAATGAGCTTGTTCTAAGAGGCATCTTAATTTTGGTTTATAAAATTTCAGCCTTCAAACTGTGTTACTGACGTTTTACTTGGAAAACTGTAGCTTTGGAGTGATAGTGATAACATAAATGTATGTGCGTGTACCTTCCTAAAAAGGACCACCCAGGGTACTGGGTTTTTTTCAGATCACCATGGTTAACTTGCAATTTTTCATGGACTTCTGACCCAAATGGGGGAAAACAGATGTACTTGATTTTTCTTCTTCAGTGGTTTACAAATATAGCTGTAAGTAGAATTAAAAATTATTCTTTTCATCAGCCATGGGCAGCACTTACCTTGCCTAATTCCTTGTATTGCTTAACCGTGTTTACAGAGGAACATCTTGTATACGTGCTGGCAGTTCGGCCAAAATTGACGAGTCCCTTTCTCTGGACACTTTGACTTATACAGCTCCAAACAGTATATCCAGACACCAGAATGGGTGTGATGGGTCTAAAATGTTGCATTTAAAACTTGATTAATACTTGGGTTTTTTTTTTTTACTAGGAAGTACCAGATAGGTTTTATTCCAAACTGAGAGGTTATCTTCAAATACTCATGAAGAGTAGTATTTTTCTGCCTGAGAATGTAACGTGTGATGGATTCAATGATTCAAAACTGTGGTATGGGGCTTCCCTGGTGGCGCAGTGGTTGAGAGTCTGCCTGCCGATGCAGGGGACACGGGTTCGTGCCCCGGTCCGGGAAGATCCCACATGCCGCGGAGCCTGCGCATCCGGAGCCTGTGCTCCACAACGGGAGAGGACACAGCAGTGAGAGGCCCACGTACCGCAAAAAAAAAAAAACCCAATAAACCAAGAAAACCCTGTGGTATGGTTTTCAAATTTTAATTTGAGTGAACCATGATCATGATTGTATTAGGCATCCTAGTCAATAGGTTTTAAAGTGTAGGACAGTTGTTAATGTAGAGTCATGGAGAGTGAGGAGGGGCTGGTGTGGAATTTGCTAGCATAGGAGAAAGTCAAGATGTTTTAATTTTATAATGCTGAAATGGAAAGGCTTGAACAAGTGGTAGTGATTATTTAGTCTAGTACAGCTGACCCTTGAACAATGCAGGAGTTAGGGGTGCCGACTCTCTGTGCAATCGAAAATCCAAGTGTAATTTATAACTGGCCCTCCATATCCGCAATTCGGAATTTGCTGATTCAGTCAACTGCAGGTCCTATGGTACTGCAGTATTTGAAAAAAACCTGCATATGTGTGGACCAGTGAAGTTCAAAGCCCTGTTGTTCAAAGGTCAATTGTACCTCATTTTTTTTTTTTTTTTTTCCTGAAGAAACTATCAAGGCCCAGAGTGTGGTAATGGAATTTCTTAAGTTTGCTCAGGTATGTGTGAACCAGCGATCAAGGCAACAGTACAAAGTCCTAGAGTCACGTAAAAGGAACTATGAACTGTATAAAGGATGATCACTAAGAGTGAGGGATGGACAGAGGGACAGTTTTGATGACTGATACCTTAAAATAAATTGCTTGAATATAAATTACCCATCCCCACCAAGAATTTCTGTGCATCTTAGCTGTTCCTACTTTTGCCATGAGCATTTTAAATCAATGGGCTGATCTTCTAATGGCCATTATGACACTAGCAGATTCTATGTTCAGGTGTGTGTTTTCTTAGCCACGCCTTTTCTTGTCTTTCACAAGCATTTTTCTAAAATTTATTTATGTATTTATTTATTTATGGCTGAGTTGGGTCTTCGTTGCTGCGCGCGGGCTTTCTCTAGTTGCGGCGAGCGGGGGCTACTCTTTGTTGTGGTGCACGGGCTTCTCACTGCGGTGCACAAGCATTTTCTTGTAAAGGAAGGACTGGCCACTGTACAGCTGTGCATTGGGGAGTCACTGGTGACCTTGGCCAAGACTGAAGTCAGGCCATCCAGCTACTGGCTAGAACCATTGCCAGTTTAGCTACTCGACCACCTGCTTCTGTTTTTTTGTTCCACTTGCAAATGGAGGTTGTTTGTTGTTCTTCCGGCATCAACATCAGTTTCCAAAAAATTCCTTGGAAGAAGTTGGAAAGGGGAGCCAAAAGGTTGATCGTTGTTCCTGGCTTTGTTCCCTGAAGAATAACAACTCTTAATTGAGACCCCGGGACATTGGTCCAGCTATAGGCCATTTGACTGAATGAAATTTTGTCCACTAAGGACTTCTTTTGTAGCTGTGAACTATTGGAGATGTGTCTGATGGAAACCTTGAAAATTATAAACCATTTCACCTGTTTTTCTTCAACACCTGCCTCAATAAATATGCAATAGGTTTCATTAAAGTAATGAGAATTTAAACAGTTATAATTATCAGAATTTATTCTTCCAAGCAACTATTGTGACCTAAGAGAAGTTACTTTAAATATTTAATCTGTTTTTCATTGCTACTGCCATTATTGAAAACAGAAGAATTTTTAAAAATTGAAGTATAGTTGCTGTACAATATTGTATAAGTTATAGGTGTACAATATAGTCATTCACAATTTTTAAAGGTTATACTCCATTTATAGTTATTATAAAGTATTGGCTGTATTCCTGTATTGTACAATATATCGTTGTAGCTTATTTTATACTTAATAGTTTGTACTTCTTAATCTTGTACCCCTGTATTGCCCCTCCCCACTTCCCTCTCCTCACAGGTAACCACTGGTTTGTTCTCTATATCTGTGAGTCTGCTTCCTTTTTGTTATATATTCACTACTTTGTTGTACTTTTTAGGTCCCACATATAAGTAATATCATACAGTATTTGTCTTTCTCCGTCTGACTTATTTCACTGAGCATAATGCCCTCCAAGTTCATCCATGTTGCTGCAAATGGAAAATTTTCATTCTTTCTTATGGCTAAGTAGTATTCCATTGTATATATCTATACGTCTTCTTTATCCATTCATTCGTTGATGGACACTTGGGTTGCTTCCATATCTTGACAATTGTAAATAATGCTGCTATGAACATTGGGTGCATTATCTTTTCAAATTAGTGTTTTTGTTTTTTTCATCTATATACACAGGAGTGGAATTGCTGGGTCATATGGTAGTTCTAATTTTAGTTTTTTGAGGAACCTCCACACTGTTTTCCATAGTGGTTGCACCAATTTACATTCCCACCAACAGTGTAGGAGGGTTCCCTTTTCTCCATATCCTCTCCATTACATTACATTAATAATTACTCATTATTATGAGTAATCTCATACCAGAGTTTATCACCCAAAGAAAGCAATCCACTTTATAGACCATGTAGTGGACAATTATTGTGTGTATTCTTAGACTGAAGCCCAAGGTTATACTCTGCGTAATATTAATTAATTAATAGTCATATTAACTAATATGAAAATTAATATTAATTAGGCAGTTTATGCTGATGATAGTATTTAGAAAGATAAAGATTATTTTACACCTTAGCAGATAGTTCTTTGTGCCATGAGGCTGTAATAACATGTCTATCACAGTGGGTGATATTTTCCCAATAGTCTATAGTGGAGCTCAAGCAGATCCTGGTTTGTATTCTGGCTTTGCCGCTTACTAGGTGTTTGAGCCTTAGCTTCCTCATCTGTATAAAGGAATAATAGTACCCACCTCAGGATGGGCATGAATGTTAAATGAAGTAAGACATGCAACACATTTAGTACATTGTGGGGCACGCTATGGAAAGGTTTTTTAAATTAATTGTAAATAATGAGAATGAGATAGGCTCTCAGGACAGTTGCAAGATTGGGTAGATTAGATGTCCATCTATTGAACTTTAGATAGAGCACATAGGCTTGGAGTATATATGTATAAATTAAAGAATGCACACTTCGTATAGTTCCTGACAGAGTGAATAAGTAATCCAGATAGGTTAGAGCCAACAACTCTGATTGTTGTTATTTATTCAGTTTTTCGGAAGTCTAACAAATGCATACCATAATAATATGGCTATATATAGACTATAGAACAAGAATAAAAGTATGTATTTAAAGCACACAAAGTGTGCTACATCACCAACAAAGATGAGCAGGGTAATCTTAATATCAGATATAAACTCCTTCAAGGCAAGGTCTTTGTGTGTTTTGTTCACTGCTATTTCCTCAGAGACTAAAATGTGTCTGGCACATAATAGTTGCTCAAAAAATTTGAATGAATGAATGAATGAATGGGTGAATGAATGTATACTAAAGTCATTTCAGAATGTGTGCATGCCCAGCTTCATACAGCCCTAACTGATTGTGAAATTTTCTGTGGCTTAGTGCTTAACAGTATAAACTCTTCCCCCAAGACGGTCTCATCTCATATCCACTTATTAACTGTGAACCTCGGGGCAATTATTTACTTCTGTATGCCTCAGTTTTCTCATCTGTATAATGGGAAAACAATTGTACCTACCTCATTGGTTTATTATGAGTATTAAATTAATGAATATTTGAAGAGAACTTAGAAAAGTATTTGCCTTGCTTCTACTAAGTTCTGTGTAAATGTTTGTTAAATAAATTATTAAATAAATAATGAATAAATAAAAGGGACCTCTCTTTGGCTACCACTGATTATGTCCAGGTGGACACACAAGCCAGAGATAGCTGTCCGTAAGCTGATTTTGGGTGATGCTGGCAGGATGTTGGTCTAGCTCAAAAAGAAGAGCTAAACCACATTCCTCTTCCAGGAAGTTACCCTTGGGAAGCTGAGAAATGAAGCCAATTAGCTGTGAGAAAGGTGATTCACCGCCCAGAAAAAGGTGGCCACTAGAGGCAACAAGGGTTGCCACCGGCCCGGGCAGTGGTGAGGGTGGTACGTGTTGTGCAGACAGAAGCAGATGGGGGGCAGAAAGTGGGGGGCTGGGCTCTGTTACAGTGGCTGCCTTTGGGTAGCCTGTACTTCCTGCCCCCCCCCATCTTTTTGTTTGTTTGTTTATCGTTTAACTTGAGTGAAGCTCTGTTTCTTGTGTAAACAAAGGGCAGGGTGTGATTAGTCATTCACAGCAACTAGCTTGGCATGTCTTAATTTATTCCCCTTTAGTAAATGGTTTCTGGTCAGTAAATGGTCTGTTGTCCTGGGATATGGCAATAGAGGCAGCTACAAGGGAGGACAAATTCACATCTGGCTCCCACACACTCAGGCAGTGTTATGTTGCTTACAATGTCATAAACACAGGAATCTGTTACAAAGCAGTACTGACCTATGTAGTGAAGAGTCAGTTATCCCTGGATAATACAGTAGGGCTCGAGAATATCATATGTTACGATGTAAGTGACTAGATCAATAAGAAAAGGTTAATTTACGTTGACTATGGCTTTTTTTTTAAACTAAGGTAGAGAAGCATGCAGTTTGTTTGGGGAAGTGTTCCTGTAACATCAGGTAACTTTAAATCAGATGATGTCTAGACATTGAATCACAATTCTTTTAGTTGCAAGCGATAAAAACCCATCTTGAAAATGTTGATCGTGTAACTACTAGTTCAAACGCAGGGCTGGCTTGAGGCAAAGCAGTACTCAGGAGGTTAAGTGGAATTTCTTAGGGTTCTGTTGTCTTTGCTCCAAATCTGCAAGGTTGGGGCTTTTGGATAAAGAAGAAAACAAACTCTCTTCCTCTCAATGTCTGTACACAAAATTAAGTGAAAGGGCACAGACCTTGTTTGGGTCACATGCCTACTTCTAGATATACCACGATATCCAGGGAGTGTTGGCTGTGATTGGTCCAGTTTGGGTCACATGTTACTTCTGAGGCCAGGTGACTGAGATGCCATGAGTGACAGCCAGCCTGGCCAGGCAGAGTGGAGGAGGGGAGGCACAGAAGGGAGGAGTGCTGGCAGGAGAGACACTTCCACTCCAGGCAAATGAATGGCAGAGTGTTTGTTATTCAGGAAACCACTCCTCCAGAGCTCTACTCTCTTGATGCCAGATAAATAAGGTTTCACACTGTTTGGAGTTACTCCCTTTGGGAACATGCAAAATAAAAATTGTGATGCATTAAAAAAAAAGACACTATCATTTTTAATCAAACTTTATTACATATAGTATAATGGAAAGTGAACCTTTTTTCACGAGCTTTTTAACCACTACATTGGAAATGATGTACCCTCTTTCCACCCTCCAAATCTTAAGAGAAAAGTTGAAACCAGTCTGGGTGGGTGTAGCAACTATGACTTCAGTATACTGTACTCTTTAGTTAGCATGCTCAGGATGAAGGCTTTTGTCATCCTTTTCTTACCGTCCCAGAGGAAAAAATTACTTTGGCGTAAAGATCCTCCAGTTTTGTTATGCCACATTAACCAAGATGTGTAAGTGTCGTAAGTGAACTATTGATATTGCTTAAGTGGTCCAGAGCGGCTGTTCCAGAGCTGAAGTTGTTACCTCCGGAGAGCTTAACCTACCTTCCTTCTATGAATAAAGCATCCCTTACATCACGTAAATTAGCCCAATCTCTCTAGACAGTCAGCATAGACTGCATTTTGTTTTAGCCTAAAAGGCTTTGCTGTGTGAAATTGGAATGCAGAATTAATAAGCTGCTTTTGTGTTACACAAGTTGGTACTATGATAAAGACAGATCCCAGGATCAAAGCAAAATCCTCTGATTTCCCTTTCTCGTCTAATTAGAGTTTATAGGAAATGTAGCCTTCCATTAGATTTTCCATGCCAGGCATGAAAAATGTATTTAGCTTTCCTTCTTGTTACTGTGTGCCTAGCCAGATTGTTTCTTGCTGTTAGCTACTAGGTTACATGGTAAAGTGAAGTAAACTGTCTTATTTGGATTCTGCAACAGGTATATGTGCTATTCAGTTTTCTAAGCAAGTATAGCAAGCTTACTAGTCCACAGAAGTGTTTTCTCAAACTTTTCTTTTATATTAAACGTATATAGGTAGTGATAAGCATGTTATACAAATATTCTAAAAATATTTGTGTATGGGGTATTTTTGGAGACTAGCTAGATATCACCATGTAGACATAACAGGAAAGGAAACAATAGGAAATTTGCCACTGATTGGCCTTTTCTGTACGTCTGCTTTCAAAGCTATTTTTTCGTAATTAAAATCCTATGACTCACCTTAGTTGTTAATTCTGTCTCCCTGCAAATATTAGTTCAATGTCTATATCGGAGGAAATGCAGGATCATGGTGGTGATCCTGGTGGTGGGCTTCGGGTCCTGCTTTACAGAACCCAGAGTCCATATTGGCCCGTGAAAATATTTGCTAAGCCTGCACTCTCAGGAAAAAGTTGTGAAATGTAGGCTGATGAATGCAATGATAGGTTCTTTAATAGAGGCCGTAGCCAAGTACAAGTAAGTCATTTAGAAAGATAAGTGTATAGAAAGCTAAAGTTTAACAAATTTATTGTTGTTCCCCACTGAAGGAACATTCTGTTTCCTTTCCTGCAGTGGCCGCTGACCTCTGGATGGGGAAGGGGTGGTGCTTGTCTAAGGAGACCACCCAGTGCTGTTCCAAAGATTTCTAAGTAACCTCTGACTGCCGTGTTCAGATTCTCGATGACTAACTAGGGGATTAAGATGTTTCAGAGAGGCTGGGCAGGCTTGGTAGGTTTCCTTTGTCCTAGCTGCTCCTCTTCTGTTTGTTAATAGAGATCCTATACCTCCCTCAGGGTTTACCTCAAATTCTTCTCTCCAGAGAAAACGTTTCCCAGGAATCCTGTGGAGCCAGGAGTGGTCCTTGCCGTCTTGGAATTCCTGTGCCATCTGATACCATTAGAGCTTGAGGGCATGCGGTCTTGTTTGGGTCCTTGGTATTGTGTGAATGCACATTTGCCTCCCCAATTACGTTATCCTTCCAATTCAATTTGTAGAGTGTTTTCAAAAGAAATATTTTGTTATGTCATTTGAAGTTCACCAAAGCCCTTTGAGAGAGGTACCACAGGAGCCTAGTTTGCAGAGGTACTGAGGCCCAGAGATGTGGTTCCTGGGGTTAGGTATTTATGGAGAATTACTCTCAATGCAAGTGTGCTGTGCTGAACAGATGGATGAGTGTTGTTAAGTGTGACACACAATCCTTGTTGTGTAGAAGCTTACAGTCACGCCAAGAAGAGACGTGTGCACAGTTATCTGAAATATGTGACAGTTTACTTCGCGGAAAGTGGGGAGGAGATTGTTTATTGGGATGAGGAAGTCTCTTGGGGGAGAAGGGGGCCGTTCATGTGCTAGATCTTAATAGATGGATAAGACTTTCACAGATGCAGGGCATCATTGTCAGGGAGGAAACAGAGCAAAAGAAATATGGAAGCAAAAGGCATGTTTTGATCAGAGGAAGTAGGACAGTTTGGCTGGAGTGAAGAGTTTGGAGAAGCAGGAAGGAACTAGGTCGGAAACTCAGGTTAGGATCAAATGATGACAGACCTTGGTTGCCAGATCAAGGCTCTCGGTTGGCCCAGGAACGTGTCTGAGGGAGAGAGTGATGTGATAAAGGCTGTGCAGTGGGAGTGCAGCAGGGAGCTTCTGGGGAGGAGGAGAAAGATAAGGGACAGCCGCAGAGGCCTGCCTGATAGGTACTGATGATGGGGATGATGGGAGCTGGCGTGGGTGGGGGTGGGGGGGCAGAAATGCAGATGTGAAGGAAAAAAAGACAGCCCCAGGCAAGTGATAGGTGGGGGGGGGCGTTGTGTAATTTGTAGAGTGGTGTGGACTTGGAAAGGTCCTGGAACTTCATTCCAAGGGAAGATAACATATTTCAGAGAAGGGCGTGTTTGTGGAGATACACCTTTTGGTAGAATACCAAAGGGATCTGGTAACGCTGCTCACAGAGCTGAATTGTCTCTGACTTTCTCTGGTTTCTGTAATCTCCATAGCAACCAGCACAGAGCAGGCCACCTTACAAATACATGTGGACTTCAGTAGTGGGATTCTTTTTTTTTTCTTGGCGGTACGTGGGCCTCTCACTGTTGTGGCCTCTCCCGTTGCGGAGCACAGGCTCCGGACGCGCAGGCCCAGCGGCCGTGGCTCATGAGCCCAGCCGCTCTGCATGTGGGATCTTCCCAGACCGGGGCACGAACCCGTGTCCCCTGCATTGGCAGGCGGACTCTCAACCACTGTGCCACCAGGGAAGCCCAGTAGTGGGATTCTTTTAGTTGACTTGTAGTAACTTAGATGAAGCTGGGCTAAATCTTACCTAAGTGTCAACTTTACACTGTGGTTATAGTAAATGAGAACGGACCAGAATACTTAAAATATTATGGAATCAAATGCTTTTTTAAAGTGCTGTCAGGAGATAGAGAAACAACCATTTATTACTAAACTATTGAGATGCTAATTGAAAGTAGTTTTCGGCCATTTATTACAAAAGATTCTCTAAAAACTTTTTACTGGGCAATTCTTTGAACTGTGCTGAGTTTGTTAAAAGTGATAGTTTCTTTGAAGTTTTCAGTGTTTGATACTGTAAGCCTTAATAATAGAGAGATTCCCTATATATGAATAAAGAGGATTCAGCATTTTCACAGATTGGCCAAGAATTATTTTGAAATGTAAATGCATACTCTTGAGTGTTTATCTTATTATAGAGGAATATAACTGGCAACTTGAAGGCCATTTTTTGAATCTAACAAGGACTTGTAAATTAGATCAAAACAGTGTAATCCGCTGTCGTTAGGACTTCCAAGGATTACAGAAGAAGCATAACGAAAACCAAGTGAAGGTATAACTTAGCCAAACATTAAGCACTAAATTCACTATTGTATCTGTATTGCTGCTTCATTTGTTCACAAAGTATTTATTGAATTCATACAGTGTACCAAGCTATGCGCTCTAGGGATACAGAGGTAAGGTAGCATATCAGCAGTACCAAGTCCACTTAGCTTTCTAGCCAGAAACCTGGGCATCGCCCTAGTAAATGGTGCCTAAGTGTGTTCCCCAGGCCAGCATCATCAGCATCATGGGAACTTGGAGGTGGGGGCCAGGAATCTGTTTTATTTCTTAATTGAAGTAGTTGATGTACAATGTTTTATAAGTTTCAGGTGTACAACCTTGTAATTCACAATTTTTAAAGGGTATATTCCATTTATAGGTATAAAATATTGGCTATATTTCCTGTTTTGTGCAATATACCCTTGTAGCTTATTTAACCAGCAGTCTGTTTTAACAAGCGCTCCTAGTGATTCTGAGATGGACTAAACATTGAAAGCCATAGGCTCTTAGGGCTTCCATGGGGAGAACTGTATTTCGGTGTTATTAGTTTCTCTTAATTCTACGTGTTTTACTTTATGCACTTAAAAACATTTTGAGAAACATTCTTGGCCTCACCACTACAAAAGCGGTTCGTGGCACAGAAGAGCTTGGTTAGGAATCCCGTGGGCATACATTCCTTCCGTTCTCCCTCCTCCTTTTCTCTCTTATCTATCAGTTCATCACATCCTGTGGATTCTGCTATTGAGGTATCTCTCAAATCTGCCCTTTCTTCTTTATCCCCACTTGTTTGTTTAGCTTAAGACTCATTTCCTTCTTAAACTATTGCAGTCACAACCTAAGTACCCTGCCTCTCAGCAGGCTCTCTACTCCCCCAATTCATCCTCCCCACTGCAGCCAAAGGGATGGTTCTTAGCGGCCATTTAACTCCTTCAAATCAGTCACCGATCAGATGGGATCAAGTCCAAATTCATTAGAATGGCTTGCAAGAAGTTTTCATGGCCTAGACGTTGTCTGCATTTCCAGGTTCCCTTAGGCTTTTCGGCTTTTCACCTTGTACCTTGGCTTCAGCCGAAGCTACTCCACAGTTCTTTGACTGTCCTGTGACATCTCGCCTTTGTACTGACTGTTCCTCTACCTGGAACATTCCTCCCTTTCTTCCTTGCCTGGTGAACTTATATTCACACAGAAGTTCTATAGCTAGGTATTCCTCAGCAACCCAAGCTGGGTTAGAAGCTCCATTCTCTGAGCTCTTGAAGTGGTTTTCCTCCAAATAGTCATTCCAAAAATTATTAGACCATAGACTTCCTATTTTAAAAAACTTTGGGACTCAATGAAGACTTTTCACGCAGGTTACTTAGGTGTGTAGTTGCTATAGGAGGGTACTTCTTCACACTTAATATGTTCCTGTCTCTGGGGAGCAAGCCAAGAGCTGGTGCAGAACCTGGTGTGCCAACATTCAGGGCAGGGAGGAGAAGGTGATGTTGCCAGTGGTGGCCACAGGGAGGGCATGGGCCGAGCGCTCTGTAATCGCTCTCATTGCCTGGTTGCCAGGCTGCAGGGGACCAAAACGTATTTGAGGTATTGTGGTTTGAGTGCTTGTCTTTCCGCAGTATGGTGAGCTGCTTTCAAATGACGGGAAACAAAGATGACTGGGGCTCCACCAAAATGAGTAACTTTAAAAGCATTTGTGCCCCACCACCCACTCTCAAAGTCATACGTACTCG
Organism: Phocoena phocoena; assembly: GCF_963924675.1. Taxonomy (NCBI): domain Eukaryota; kingdom Metazoa; phylum Chordata; class Mammalia; order Artiodactyla; family Phocoenidae; genus Phocoena; species Phocoena phocoena. The sequence continues at coordinate 69,119,841 of NC_089227.1, read as the reverse complement.
TTACCGAAATCTAGGAAGATAGACATGTGAGGGAAAAATTATATGTTGCTCCATCTCTTAATGAAAATAGCTGTTATTATTAATGTTTTCACCTTTTTTCTATGTATATTTTTAATTTAAAGAATTATGCTGTAGGGCTTCCCTGGTGGGGCAGTGGTTGAGAGTCCACCTGCCGATGCAGGGGACATGGGTTCGTGCCCCGGTCCGGGAAGATCCCACATGCCGCGGAGCGGCTGGGCCCGTGAGCCATGGCCGCTGAGCCTGCGTGTCCAGAGCCTGTGCTCTGCAACGGGAGAGGCCACAACAGTGAGAGGCCCGCGTACCGCAAAAAACAAACAAACAAAATCCACTGAATGAAGGTCTCTTTGCTTACTTACATAATTCCACTGCAGTGGAATGCTAAAGTTGTTGTTCACTTTATTCATTGTAAATAAAGCTACACTGAATATCGTGAATAATGTATGTGTGTGTGAATAGTCTTTTAATAATCGCTAAGGCCAGGTATACAATTAAGGATGTCAGTAATTACTCATGAACTCTATCTACTTTACAATCAATCAAACATTTATTGAGCACTAGAGCAATGCTGGATAGTTCATCCCTCACACGGGAATGTAGAGAATATTCAATCTGCTTCTTGTGAAGACTGTATCATATAAAGTAATGTTTAAACAACATTATGTGGTTTTTATAGTCTCTATTATAGAATGTTATGCTTTATGAGATAAGAGAGGAGCATGCTTTAGCTTTCTGGCTCATTACTAAAGCGCAGTTGTAATTAACCAAATATTGAAAAATGAGTACAGTTTATAATGTTTTGAGGCCGTAAAACTTTTTGCCAAGTTAAGATGTAAGCCCAGATGTGATTTTCTTTTTTCTTTCTTAGCTTACTTCTAAGAAGCTCAGATGTTTTTATTGATTGTTCATGACATTATATCTCATAATTGCCTGGTAGGTTCCAAGTGTACAGTTCTTTTGGATTGAGAGGATCGGGGGGTGGCGTGGTAGGGGAGAGAGACTAATGTTTTACAGTGTTTTGTGTGGTAGACATAGTGGGAGGGAAGCCCTTTCCTCCCAACCATCCTGAGAAATTGGTGTTGAGATCCCCACCATAGAGATGGAGAAGCTGAGGCTCAATAAAGTACTTTCAAGGTGATACAGCTTGTAAGAGACCCTAGTCTGCCAGCCTCCAAAGCCCAAGCTCGTTTCGTTACATGGGTCTCAGCCCTGTGATAACAAACTGGGCTGTGCTTCCTGTGTAGAGTGATGTCATTACTCTTGAGAGGGGCTGTTCATATGTGGGTCTTTACATTTACATTTAAGTTAATTTACATAAAATTGAAAATTTATTGGGTTAGCCAAGAAGTGCCTTCGGTTTTTAAGAAAAAAATAAGAGACACATTTTTCATTTTCACCAAGGACTTTATTGAACAGTATATTCACTCTTTTGTTCCACTACCTTCTGCCATTTTTCAGGCAAATTCATAATTCCATCTTCCCCAAACTTTTTATCTTTTCGAGCAAAGAACTGTTCCAGGTGCCTTTTACAGTCTTCCAGGGAATTGAAATTTTTTCGATTAAGAGAATTTTGTAAAGACCGAAATAAATGGAGGTCAAAGGTGCAGTGTCTGGTGAGTACAGCTGTTGAATCAGAACTTCCCAGCCAAGCTGTAACAGGTTTTGCCTGGTCATCAAAAAACTTGTGGTCTTGTATTATCCTGCTGGAAGATTATGCGTTTTCCATCGCCTTATTCCAGACGTTTTTCATCAAGTGCCACTTTCAGTTGATCTAATTGGGAGCAGTACTTGTTGGAATTAATCGTTTGGTTTTCTGGAAGGAGCTCATAATAGAGGACTCCCTTCCAATCCCACCATATACACAACATCACCTTCTTTGGATGAAGACCGGCCTTTGGTGTGGTTGGTGGTGGTTCATTTCACTTGCTCCACGATCTCTTCAATTCCACATTATTGTACAGTATCCACTTTTCATCACATGTCACAATTTGTTTTAAAAATGGAACATTTCCATTGAGTTTAAATAGAGAATCACATCCAGAAATATGGTCAAGAAGGTTTTTTTCCCTTAACTTATGTGGAACCCAAACATCAAAGTGGTTCACATAACCAAGCTGGTGCAAGTGATTTTCAATACTTGATTTGGATATTTTGAGTATGTCGGCTATCTCCTGCGTGATATAACATTGATTGTTCTCAATCAACGTCTCGATTTGATCGCTATCAACTTCAGCTGGTCTACCTGGCCGTGAAGGATCGTCCAGCGAGAAATCTCCAGCACGAAACTTTGCAAACCACTTTTGAAACGTTTGATCAGTCACAGCACCTTCTCTATACACTGCACAAATCTTTTTTTACAGTTGTGTTTTTACCTTTATTGAAATAATAAAGTGTAATAGGCTGAAAAAGTTCCTTTTTTTCTTCCATCTTCAATATTAAAATGGCTACACAAAAATCCACCAATTTTGATGTCCTTTTTAAAAAATGCATGCTGATATGACAGCTGTCACAATACAGTCTAGCAAAATTGTTTCGAATGAAGTTAAAGACAACTAAGCTCTACTAGACCCATCTTAGGGAAAAAAATGAATGAATGTTTTGGCCAACCCAATAGTTTTCTGCCGCACTAACCATATTTCAAGCTCTCAGTAGTCACGTGTCACTAGGGAGTACTATATTGGATACTGCCGATATGGAGCATTTCCCTTGTCACAGAAAGTTCTGTTGGACAAGGCTGGCCTGGAGGCTGCCTCTGGAAAAGTCCTTATACGCTACCATCCACTGTCTTCATTGGTAGAATTACTAATACACCTAGAAATACTATTTGGGACTCTGAGTTCTACTCACTCTTAGCTGCTCATGCACTCTCATGTCTCTTTGAACTCTGGAATCTACATTGTCCATAGTCTGGAGCCTCCTGACTGAAGAAGGGAGAGGGCTTGCATAACCCACTGGTTGGGGATTGCAGCATAACCATAATACTAGTATATGTGGAATATTACCCAAAGAGCATTTTTATTCTGAGTAGGTCAGACCGTGAGAAGAGTAATGATTTGTTTCTTTGCCCAATAAATGATAAACTGTGTATCTCCCAGGTACAAATTATTCTTTTACATTTGCTTAGTACTTTCTCAACATGGAGTCTTAATTCAGTTGGGGAAGGGTAAACCAAAATGGGGAAGAATTAGTGAGAACTGAAATTCAGAGTGTACTGTGGCGAATACTGAAATCCTTAGCGCTCTCCTCAGGAAAGTTTTCTGATACAGGGAATAGACTTTATTTTTTATTTTTAAAAAATTTATTTATTTATTTTTGGCTCTGTTGGGTTTTTGTTGCTGTGAGCGGGCTTTCTCTAGTTGTGGCGAGCGGGGGCTACTCTTCTTGTGGTGCACAGGCTTCTCATTGCAGTGGCTTCTTTTGTTGTGAAGCACGGGCTCTAGGCACGCAGGCTTCAGTAATTGTGGCACGCGGGTTCAGTAGTTGGCCCGCGGGCTCTAGAGCGCAGGCTCAGTAGTTGTGGCACACGGGCCCAGCCGCTCCGTGGCATGTGGGATCTTCCCGGACCAGGGCACGAACCCGTGTCCCCTGCATCGGCAGGCGGACTCTCAACCACTGCGCCACCAGGGAAGCCCCTGGGATAGAGTTTTTAAAGGACTTTTTTTGGGAGGGTGGTTACATAAAAGGAGTTTTAACCTAATGTCTATGTATTTTATTATTATCGCTTTCAAAAGTACAGTAAAAGAGATCATTTTGACAAGTGAGACAGTGTCCTATAAAAGAAAAAATGCTTTACTATGGATCTCTAAGAAGTCATTTAACTCCTCTAAGGTTTATCAATTTCCTTATCCATTTCTTCATCAATAACTTGGAACAATAATGTCTGCCTTGCTTGTCAGAGTCATTGGAGACTCAAATGAAGTGATGTTTGTGGTAGTGCTTGGGAAATTACTGGTGCTTTGCAAATGTCAATATGACATCATGTCATGGATCCTTTATTTTCTGAATCCTTTTAAAATCTGAAGAACAGCAAGGTTTTGCATGAGGTCCAACTCTCCTTCAGGGCACTCTGTTGTTTCATGTCTCTGGCACGCGCTTGCAGTGATAGATCTTGTTCTTGAGAGAGGGTCAGTAGTGATACGATTGACATGATGAAAAATGCTTTGGGGAGGAGGAGTCTTGATGCCATGGAGTACATGAGCTGTCTTCACTTTATTAACTCGTTCACCCTGAGCCAGTGTTCCTGGGAGATGAGAGAGTCTTTCTCTCATGGAGGAATAAATACCAGCCTCCATCTTAGCACATCTGTAGCAGAGAACAGTTTTCTTGATATAGAGTAGACAGTGCTCTATGTATTAGCTGCCATCTTTATTCATGAAAGGGGGGAGTTATCTAATATTTTCACTAGTTGGGCCTAGAAGGTTGTGTGACAAATGTAGAACAACATTGTAGAATTTCCCAGTGATTCGTATTTCAGAAAGCAAGTGCAAAGAAAAAGGAGTCATTCAGACAAAATCTAAGCAGAATGGAGATGTTGCTCTTAGCTGGGAAGGCAGCAGAGTATTAGTGACAACTGTAACTCTCAAACCTGGGTTTTCTTCAGGTATGGTGTCATTTAAAGATTACTTATTCTTTTAACCTAGAACAATATTAAAAATTTGCTACATCATTATTTTGACAGGAAGTTTGTTATCTCTATCTCAGTGGTTCGTTTTTATTTCCAGCCTTTAAACTGAAGGCTGACTCTGCCGAAATATTATTGCTTTGGGTCCTCCAAGGTACCTCGTATGATGGCTTGCACACATCGCTTGCTGATTCAGTAACTGCGGCTGGTAGACATTGGAGGGTGATTTCTTTGTTTTGCTAGGCAGTGTGTCCTTCACACACACCCGCATTCTATATTGGAACTGGCAATTAATTTTCCAGTTGGAATAATATTATAAATAATGGGTTCCCAGAATGGTCCACCAAGCTAAATTAACCCATAATATGGTTTAGCTGAAGGAGAAACATATTTGCTAGAATCTGGAGGTGCTCTCAAAAACTGACTCAGAGCTAAATTTTACACAGCTGATAACTTAATGTTGGTAAGTTGGGAATTGCCTGTTCATTTTTATAATATAATTTACAAATAACTATCATATCTCTTATCTTTTAAGTTATTTCTGACTTCTCAGTGTATGAATTACCTTCCTTCATAGGAACTTTAACCTGCAATCTAAAACAACCCAAAATTTAGCAACTGGTGGATGCTGAGCTAAATTTAATGTTGCCTGTTTATTTGTCAAAGTTTTGCTAAAAACTAGTGCTGTGGTTTTTAAATTTTTTTCTGCCTTTTGATTAGATATAATTTAAAAATGGTCTCATTTCATTGATTTACACTGTTTTTCTGTTTTTCCTTTGTTGTAAAGAGAATTCCTTAAAAATTCAACAAGACAATACATAGTAGTGGTAACAAAGACATAAATTTGAGAATTTATTGTGCTACATCCTGAAAAGGTAAATACAATTTATTGTAAAATAATGTTGATCTGTAAAGACTACTTTATATAGATATTTCCCATCTGCCATTCCAAACTGTAGTCCTTAAATTACTCTTGAAAGTGACATCAGTATCCTGTGTGAATACTGATCCTATTTGTGACATGTTTTTGAAATGGCTCAACATGAAAATATGTTTAAATTCTTATTACATCATCGAGTCTATACATTTACTCTCACAGGACCTTCGTTTGAATAAATGTTGATGGTTTCATTTTATACTACTTAAAATATATCCTTCAGCTTGATGGATATAAACTGCAAAAGTACTCTTAAGAGTCAATCTTTGGCATGTTTTGAGTAACAGATGAGTGTTTGTGGTTTAAAATCTGTGATGGGGACATTGGGACTGCATATACCCCCATTTGTTTATTTTTAGTTGAATTGAGAAGACAGAGCCTTTTCAATACTGCAAGCTAAGAATTGCTGTACACATGGTCTTCCTGTGGGGCTCTGTGGCTTGCCCCCCATCACACCACCGAGCTTTGTCCTTAGGAGGCACGTGGGCCCAATTATCATCCTCGTGACTATTTCACTTGATGGAAAAATCTGTAGTAAATCAAGGATATTAAGTCTGTTTGTTAATATTGAAGCCTTCAGAAGCCAGCTGTGCTGAAACTGTTTATTGCTTATATTTATAGAAGAGTTTGTTAAATGCTAATATTCTCTGTCATGGAGTGGTCTAATTGTCCATTTTCTGAGATTGTTACTTTCATAGTAAATGGAAGAGTTATTTTTTTTCTTGAGGCCTTCTCAACTTAAAGTTGAGCATGTGCCTTTATATAAATAGAGTATTTGGGAAATAGCATTCATTTTTCATTTGTACGTCTTTGAATGGATTTTAGTTTTCCCCTCTGTCTCAAATACAACTAAGCATCAACTTATTGCATAATAGCGTCAATCAGTTGGAGTTTGTTTTCTAACAAATCAGCAGCAGTTTGGTGCTGTAGTTAAATATAGTCTACATTCTGCATTTGTGTGTGACTGCTTGCAGCCAGACATGGGTCCTTTTTTCATGATCAGATTTGTGTAGGTGGTTGGTTCTTAGAAACCTTTATGTTCAACCACTTGCCTGCAGTTTGCTGAACTTTCCTAATTATTGAAAAAAGGTATCCATTTGATAAAAACAAAAACAGCAGAGCCCTCTGAGAGAAAAGCATTTAGAGGCCCACAATAACAGAAGTTTATGTTTGCTGGATTTAACCTCAGCATGCAAGCGGGATTTGGGAAAAGATGCTCCACTACTGTGCATGACTCAGAGGTTTGTGTTGGTGGTGAGCTCCAGACACAGGGGTGTCCATCTGCATCTCGAATGTGCCTGCCTTCCCACTGAACTAAAAGTTAAATGAATCTTGCAGGTGTCTTTCTTACCCTGGCTGTGTGACCCTTGTGGGGCAGTGTATATGTATTGAGTTACTCCTTTTTTTTTTTTTTTAACTACTGCTAGTAAGTAATATCTGCTATATTTTGAGTGTTAAGTACCTAACATACATTATTTTATTTGCTCTCTACAGTCCTATAAGGTAGGTATTATTATTATTGTCATTGTACACGTGAGGAAACTGAGGCTGCAAGAAACTAAGGTAGTTGCTGAGTATGGGCTACCTGCTCAGGTTCAGGTGCCATAGCCTCAGGCTTCAGCCACTAAACTGACCTAGCTGTAAGTGCAGATCTTTGCTGTTGTAAAACTGCTTCAGAGATGGCTATTGCATCATCCCTCCTAGGAACTGGCTCCAGGTTATAGTAAAAGTATCTAGAATTAAGTTATTCCGCATGTAGTTGAATGCCACTTACTTTATATTGTGCTGTGCTTTACATATAGAAGTGGTTCTCCTACCCTCTACTTAATAACTCTGGAAGGCTAATCTTGAAGATATTCCTTCCTAAGGTTTTCAGTCTGGCTGGTGCCAAGCAGTGCCTTGTAAATAAGTCGTGAAGACGATGTTAGTCTTGTTAATGTTTTAGAAGAAAGTGGCTAGGAATTGGCATCTGAACATATGGAAGCCCCGAAAAGGCACTGTTAGTCTCACATTGGGACTTTGAAGGTTCTGGGGAGGTTAGGGATGGGGTTTGTTAAGTCATCCTGGAGCTTCGGGCTATGAGGCATGCTGGAGCAGAGGACTTAGAGCCATTCGGAAACTAGGCTCAAGGGCTGAGCAATAGGGTAAGCTGACCAGATGCTGGGAAAGTGGGGAAGGTCTGTGAGTGGAAACTAGGACGCTGAGCAGTCCCACATCAGAAGGTTTGCAAGCGAGAGCAAGATTGACTTGCTGTTGAAATGGTGGACTTTGTTTCTGTTTTTGAAGCAAACAGTTCAGTACAGGACTCTGTGAGGGGTAAAGCAAGACTAGACAAGGTGGGACTTCCCTGATGGCACAGTGGCTAAGAATCCACCTGCCAATGCAGGGGACACAGGTTCAATCCCTGGTCCGGGAAGATCCCACATGCTGTGGAGCAGCTAAGCCTGTGTGCCACAACTACTGAGGCTGTGCTCTAGAGCCTGCGAGCCACAACGACTGAGCCCACGAGCCACAACTACTGAGCCTTCATGCCACAACTACTGAAGTCCACGTGCCTAGAGCTCATGCTCCGCAAAAAGAGAAGCCATCGCAATGAGAAGCCCGTGCACCACAACGAAGAGTAGCCCCTGCTCGCCGCAGCTAGAGAAAGCCCGCGCGCAGCAAGGAAGACCCAATGCAGCCAAAAAAAAAAAAAAAAAAAAAGACTAGACAAGGTTATCTTTAAAGATGAGGGTGGAGGTTTTTTAAATTTTTATTTATTTTTTATTATTTATTTATTTATTTTGGTGTGCCGGGTCTTAGTTGCAGCATGTGGACTCTTAGTTGCGCCATGCGTGTGGGATCTAGTTCCCCAACTAGGGATGGAACCGGGCCCCCTGCATTGGGAGCAGGGAGTCCCACCCACTGGACCATGAGGGAAGTCCCTGGAACCAGTGTTGACAGGAAAAATTCTTCCTTCTTTCCTTTCTCCCTCCCTCCCTCCCTCCCTCCCTTCCTTCCCCTTCTTCCTATACTCCATTATAGGCTATTACTAGATAATCGCTATAGTTCTCTGTGCTGTATATACAGTATATCCTTGCTGCTTATCTATTTTATACGTTATAGTTGGTATCTGTTAATCCCATACCCCTAATTTGTTCCTCCCCACTTCCCTCTCCCCTTTGGTAACCACAAGTTTGTTTTCTGTAAAAGTCTTTGAGTCTGTTTCTGTTTTGCATATACATTCATTTATATATATATATTTAGATTCCACATAGAAGGGATATCATACAGTATTTGTCTGACTTATTTCACTAAGCATAACATTCTCTAGGTCCATCCACGTAGCTGCAAATGACAGTATTTCATTCTTTTTTACGGCTAAGTAATATTCCATTGTATAGCTGTACCACATCTTCTTAATCTAATTGTGTGTTGATGGGTACTTGGTTTGCTTTCATATTTTGGCTGTTGTAAATAGTGCTGGTATGAATATTGGGGTGCATATATCTCTTCAAATTAGGGTTTTTGTTTTTTCCAGATAGTCATATGGTAGTTCTATTTTCAGTTTTTCTGAGGAAACTATACTGTTTTACACAGTGGCATGAGGGTTCCCTTTTCTCCACATCCTCTCCAACATTTGTTATTTGTACACTTTTTGATAATAGCCATTCTGACAGGTGTGAGGTGATATCTCATTGTTGTTTTGATTTGCATTTCTCAGAAACACTCATTCTTTTTTTGCGGTATGTGGGCCTCTCACTGTTGTGGCCTCTCCCGTTGCGGAGCACAGGCTCCAGACGCGCAGGCTCAGCGGCCATGGCTCATGGGCCCAGCCGCTCTGTGGCACATGGGATCTTCCCGGACCGGGACACGAACCTGTGTCCCCTGCATCGGCAGGTGGACTCTTAACCACTGTGCCACCAGGGAAGCCCCAAGACTCATTCTTTTTTAAACAGTTTTTTAAAAAATTGAAGTATAGTTAACTTACAATGTTGTGTTAGCTTCAGGTGTACAGGAAAATGATTCAGTTATATATATATTCTTTTTCAGATTCTTTTCCATTATAGTTTATTACAAGACATTGAGTATAGTTCCCTATACAGTAGGTCCTTGTTATTTATCTATTTTATACATAGTAGTGTGTATATGTTAATCCCAGTCTCCTATTTTATCCCCTAACTCTCCCTACCCCGCCCACACACACCACACTGTCCCCTCAGGTAACCGTAAGTTTGTTTTCTATGTCTGTGAAAAAAGACTCATTCTTGAAGTAAAGATAATTGAGAATATTGAAACCATTTATCCATGAACTACCTAATTGTTGGGTAATTTGTACTCTGATATTTCTGTCAACTATAGTAAAACATTTGCATGTTTTTATGCATTTACCACTGCAATTGCAATATGCATTCGTCATTTTGGGAGATGCTTGGTTAAAAAGGTAGTGTTAGGGTCCTAGGAGGAGAAATTCCTCAGGCAGGGAAGTATTTCAAAGCTTTGGAGTCCCAGTTAGGTTCAAATCCTAGGCTCTTACTAGTATTGTTATTTTCAGAAAATTACGTAACTTCTCTTAAGTCAATATTTTCTTTTCTAAAATGGTGTACAGTAGTGCTTTTGTGAGGATTAGATAGTGTATGTGAAGCACTTGGTACCTTGCCTGGCCCATAGTAAATGTTCAGTGGACGTCAGCAGCTATTGCCTCTTCCCATCCTCCCCAAGGATGTGCCAAGCACATGCCGTTGAACCTGACCCAGACACCTCTGGGGGTTGCCCTTAGGGCATATTTCAGAAGCCTCTGCGTACTTGCCAAGCAGATCTGGTGGCTTGGCCAGATTCTATTCTATTCTGTTCCTATTTTCTCTAGCAGTATTTTTCATCCTTCTTCCAGATGTACTGAATCCAGGGAATAGGTACCTTAGAAACAATGTCTTCTAATATGAGATTAATCTTCTTTTCCCAGCTTATGTGAACTTCTGTTCCCCTGTCGGTGATAGAATGTTCTCTTCTTTGGTAGTCTTATTATCTGCAAAATAAGGATACTCTGTATACTTTTTATAATGTTGTTTTCTTCTCCTTTTCTTTTAATTTTCCTAGTAAGATGTTTCTTTCTTTTCTATAGAAACTTTAAGACCCGATATTTTCATACACAGAGAGACAGACCCATGTTGGCATGTGATAACAGAGAAGTTATTATGTGTGCTCTAAATCTGTACTCTGAAGGGCCCAACTGCTGAAAACATGATTGTTTTGCATTTTCCCCCCTTAGTGCCTGGGTTATATCAGCCTACGGGCTCAATCCTTGAGCATAGAAATAGTGATATATTCAAGTGGGAAGCCAAGAATTCATAATGACAAAGGGACGGCAGTGACACTCTCTTGCAGAGCGTGGGACTGGTCCTGCAGCTGCACCATCTTTTACTCCACAGATGTTAAAGAATCATAAATCCTTGTTGACTGGCATGAAAAATTTCCATGGAGAGTCTCTCTATCCACATGCCAGAAAGAGAAGTGTTAGCAAATAGCGCTTCTTAAAATGTGAGAAAAAGAAATTAAAAAGTGTCGTTCAAATAACCAGGAACCAAGCAAGACAAAGCAATAGAGCATAATTGAGAATGTGGACCCTGTAGCCATGCTGCCTGGGTTCGAATCAAGTTCTGCAACTTAGTAGCTGCATGACCCTGAGCTAGTCATTCAACCTTTGTGTGCCCCATCATACAGAGTAGGATGTTAGCTATTATCTCATAGTCTTATCTTGAAAATTAACAGGGTTAACATTTATAAAGTGTTTAGAATGATACCTGGCACTACATAAGTATTTGTTAAATATTAAATACTGAAAATGATAATAATGGGTATTTGCTGAGCTGGTTGGTTGGCATGTTTCTGCGTAAGACTAAAACACAATTAAGCATTGGTTAAATAGATTCCATGATTCATAAAATCTATTGGCTAATATTTTGAAACTTCATACATTTCACTTCTCAAATATCTTCAGCCTAAGCACAATATTTGACATACTCAGAATAACATAAAATCACTTATATTTTTTCTTCAATTCTAAGTCTGAGGCATTCTGCTCCTTCCCATAATCTTTGTATCTTTTTATTGTTTTTGGCTGCACTGGGACTTAGTTGTGGCATGTGGGATCTTTGTTGCGGCACGTGGGATCTTTTATTGCATGTGGGCTTCTCTCTAGTTGTGGCGTGTGGGTTGGGTTTTCTCTCTCTAGTCGGGGCCTGTGGGCTCATTAGTTGTGGCACGGGCTTAGTTGCCCCGTGGCATGTGGGATCTTAGTTCCCCGACCAGGGATTGAACCTGCGTCCCCTTCATTTGAAGGCGGATTCTTTACCACTCGACCACCAGGGAAGTCCCCCCACAATCTTTAATGTCTGAAAATTGTATGTATCTTAAAATCCATAGAGGTACTTAATGTAGTGTTCCCCCTGCCCCCATAAAGCTCTTATTTAATTAATGTTGCAATTTTTTTAAAACATTGATCTTGTCTTTGAATAGGAAACATAGTGATTCATGAGTCCACACAAATGTGCTTATGTATCTTCAGTTGGAAAATACAAAATTAATGTCTAGGAATAAGGGAGTTGATACACCTACCTGTTGAAGGGAGGAGCAGCATACTCAGTGGCCAGAGCCTTCACGTTAGTTCCAGGACATCAGACTTCATCCAGAGGCTTCATTGTATTCACAAAACCCTGGAGTTAATGTTACACCTTTTGGTCCAGTAGTTGTGAGACCCATAATCACTGAATTGGATGTGGCAATGGATTTGTATTGACATGAACCTAGAGGTCATTCCTTTAAGAACTTTAATCATTTTAGGATCTGGGAAGAATAACTGAGGTAGGGGTTCATAATCAGGGAGCCCATGGACAGAATTCTAGAGTCTCTGAACTTGGATGGGAAAAAAAAATTTCATTTTTCACTAATTCCTAAATAAAACTTAGAATTTACTTTAAGTATGAATGTAGGCAACAATCATAGTAGCATTTAGCCTTTGAAATTATTGTACTTATGAAATATGCTACTACACCCTGTTATTCACTGTGGCAATAAAGAAGCACAAATACAACTATATCAGAATTTGTTCTTTTTGTCGTTGTTGATGCGCGGGCCTCTAACTGTTGTGGCCTCTCCCGTTGCGGAGCGCAGGCTCCGGACGCGCAGGCTCAGTGGCCATGGCTCACGGGCCCAGCCACTCCGCGGCATGTGGGATCTTCCTGGACCGGGGCACGAACCCGTGTCCCCTGCATCGGCAGGCGGACTCTCAACCACTGTGCCACCAGGGAAGCCCTGTGTTTCTTTTTAATCCTGTGTTTTTTATGCTTGTAAAAACATTACTCTGAGAAGTGGGCCCTAGATTTCACCAGATTGCCAAAGGGCTCTGGGGTAAAAAAGTTAAGAACCCTGTTTTCTGGTAGTTTGCTTCTCTGATGGTCCTGATTCTTAGCCATGCTTATGTTTTCTTCTGCACCGTGTCTCTCTGCCTGCGCTCTGGAGAGCTGAGATACGGACTTTGAAAAGTTCAGCATCAATCCCATCTCTAGAATCTGTTCTATAATCTTGACTCTGGCAACAAGGATTCTTTGTCTGGCTTTGCCTGTGGTTTACATGTCTTAAATAAGAGGAGACTTTAGCTCTTCTGCCTCTCTAGGGCAGTACTGTCTTCAGAAACTTCTAGTGAAAGGTGCTGATTCATGACAGTTTATTGGAAAGCTGGACGCTGTGAAAGCAAGACCCAGAAAGCAGAGAACATTTAGCCATGGAGTGTGGAGGAGGGGAACGAGAGTGTGTGCTTGTACAAAGGGATAATATGAGGCCCGAGGGGAGAGCTGGTGGAGGCTGTGAAATGAGATGGGGAAATAGGAAGTCGAGTGGAATAATAAGAAGATGGAGAGGTAATTAAATTGAGGCTTTCCAGCCTACTCCTGATGGAGACTTCTCCTTATCAAAATCTACGTTTGTTCCTGGGAACTGTTCCTGTGTAGTTAAGGATGGATTCTTCACCCGTGTCTATAATTACTTCACTATGGAGCTTTTGTGACTCAAGGCTTTCTGTGAAGGCTTTCTTACCTTCCAGATAACTCCCTTATTTTAGCTCACGTTGTTGCCAGAATCTTCTGATGTGGTATTACCAGATTTTATACCAAACCGGGCAAAATAGGCCAACTGTTGACTTGTAGGAAATATTGTCTACCTTTGAGGATATTTCGAGGTATTGGGCATGGAAATGGGTAAAAAATAATTCCAGAAGAAAATATTTTTAGGCAGACTATCCAGTAACAATAAGAATGTTGAGTCTTTGTGAAGCCAAAAGAGAAAAGTTACAGGTCAATTGGGTGAGGCCGGAATGTGAAGTGACACGCATGTACTGATATATCTATAAATGGCTGTGCTTAAAAATTAATTCTAGGGATTAATCTAGGAATTAAAAAAAATGTTTATTCCAGTAATAACAATGTTTATTCTAGTAATAGATCTGAGCCTAGGTTCAGATCTCCTTGAAATTCCTGCCTTTTGTTTGGCATTCCTGAAGTTGGGGTGACCAGAAAGGAGGGGGATCAAGTTTTGCCAGTTTATTAAGGAAAGCCTTGGTAAACGCCTTGCAGGATGACCAAGCTCTGGGGACTTCTGTAGCTTTGTGATGGAGATTTCAAAACTCATCCCCATGCGAGCCTTAGAAAAGGCTGATTTTACAAAATCTTTCTGGCAAAGCATTTAACATCCAACTGCTTCCCAAAGCTGAGTCCCTCTTTAAAGTCACCTTGGATTCCTGCTGCAAAAACTGATGGATGTTGTTAAGTGTGATAAATGCTGCCACACTGTGATTTTAGATGTCGGATCTTCGGATCTGTTACGTGGGCCACTCACTGTAGGAGGCACATTTTATGCTGTTAGACTATTATGTCTTCCAGTCTATTTCATTTTCTGTTTTGGAAATAAACATTTGAACACATTCTAATGAAGTATGCAGTTTAAGAGAAGCTAGATGACATCAAATAATAGATTGTCATAAATATATTTTTGCATACTTGCTCTCCCACCCTTCCCCCACTTTGTTTTAATTTTTTGACTTGGATGCTGTGACCTGGGCTTCCAATTTGAAAGGCAAAGTCAGATGAAAATAAGCATTTCCATGCAAATCATGTTTCTAAAATCATCCCTGGAGTGCCTGTATGTCTAGTGGAATGCAAAGCATACTAGAGAAAAGGATGAAATTAGGTGAGCCTGAAGGAAGTATAAAAATCCAGTTTAATGACCCTGTTAGGTTTTTATACAGATTAACTGTTATCAAGTAAGGAATGGTAAATCCGTCTGGAATTTCTCATCCTCTGAATAGCCAGTTTGGGCACTATAAACTGAGAGGACTTCTGTTGTATCTCTGAACATATAACACGGCAGTATTGGAAACCCTGAGGCCCTTTTCCTGAACAACGTATGCTTGCATGTAGCTCGGTTATACGTGAGCTGAACCAATCTCAGGTCTAGGATGGGAGTTTATTAGTCTGTGTGTATGTGCCTGTGTATGTTGTTGAAGAGAGGTTTTAAGGCCTGGAGTAATGAGACGTGGCCAGTTAGAGCAAAGCATTGCTTAGGGATGTGGTTTCATGATCACAGCCTGATCTTGAACACTTATATTTACGGAATACCCTCATTACAGACCTTGAGTAGAGAGCTGTCTTCCATTCACACTTGCCTTGCCTTTCTGCACTGCTTTCTTGCTGTTCGTTCCCTTCCCCTTTGACACCTACTACCTTTATCGCTTCCCAAGGTGCCCAGTCTCCGCCTCAGCTCCTACAGTGTCCCTCCTTCTCACAACATAAATATTGTTTCCTCACAGAGGGAGCTGCCCTTACAGAGGCCCAAGAAGAGGTCTGAGTTTATAGCTTATAAAGTGTAGCACTCTTTAAAATTTTAACAAGCAAAAGTGTTTCATAACCCAGTAGGAAATAAATCTCTGATGATGAAACCCAGGCTTTTGGAAAAGGAGGTCCTTTGGGGGTGGGATCCCGCTTTTCACACCTTGGTGCTTTGTCTGTCCTGATAGCCCCGATAGCTTCCTTGATGTTGGCAAGCATTCCAAGGAGAGTGAGCATACCGCAGAGTGCTTCATAGGGATGGCATTTCGGCATAGGGCGCGATTCCGGGATACCTCTGATGGAAAGACACTTGGTTCCAAAACCACCAGGGTATTTTCCCAGCTGTGCCAGAAATCTGGGTAAATGAGCATTAGATTATTAGTTTTGGCATCGTGGCACTGAACCACAAAGCTCTGTGGCCGCTGCTCTTGCTACTTGCTGACCTGGCATCCTGGAGAGCCCCTGGTCCGCCTGGACCTGACTCAAGCTGCAGCTGTGAGCTGGGTGCCTGCTACCATCCACATTGGCAAGTGTGGGAAATGCCAAGAGGCCTGGCAAGTTTTAGTGTGGCCTTTGGAGCTTCACTGAGCCATATGGTGCTAAAATGTCAAACTGTTCCTGAGTGTGGGCCACGATTGAGGAGGCTAGATAGAGAAAACACACTTCACATAAAAGGATCGGCTGAGATTGTTTATTCCCCAGCCACTGGCTTTATCACTTGGTTACTTTAACCAACACTTATTAAGTAGTCTTTGCTTGATAGTGAGCTACTCATATTGTGGGAGGTATCAAAAAATAAAATCACCTGATGTTTCTTATTGGCAAGGATTATATCTCCCAGGGTTCGTGTATCTTGCATGTAATAAACTGTCAGCAGCAGAAGGTGAAATGAATGGGTGATTTATAAATAGAATCGAATGGGAAACAATCGTATTAGAAACTGAAGAAAGATCTTGAAGAAAAACTATTGAAGAAACTACTGAAGAAAGATCTTGAAGAAAAACTGTTGAAGAAATTAAGTCCCCACAAAGAGGATAACATACTTAGGCTGTGGTTGCAGAGATCTTACTGGAAACCACGCCTTCTCCTCATTTCCAGTTCGGCTTCTTGCTGATGGGTTGACATAATGCCTTGAGAAGTTTACAGTCTGTGTAGGAAGAGAAAACATAACAGGGACTTACAGATGATCCAAATCAAAACATCTACAAGTGCTAAGTGATTGAGGCCAAAGGCGATGTGCAAGTCCGAAGGGAGAGAGAAGGAGCTGAGTGATGTGGTTCAGATGAGGTTAGTCCTGACAGGCTTCCTAGGGGAGGTGGCTGGTCTTGGATTTGGCCCATTAGCTCTTCCCAGTCCCTCTCTCTGGACCTTTACATAAACACAATTTTCTCATAGCACAAGGAATCTGCCTGGTTGGAAAGAAGAGGAAGTAAAAGATGTTTGAACTCAGAGGGTTTTTTTCCCCCCTCATACTTTAGGGGACCTCAAACTTTTAGATGTGCCCCTACATGCATAGAGTTAAATCTTAGGTTCAGTTTAACCCTATGAAAAAGACAAGTCATTACATATATTGGACAGAGAAGTGCTATAACTTGAAAGGCTTTTTGACTCTAATGAACTTTTGCTGTCTTTTCAATTTAAATAACTTCTTCCTGTCTTGGTTCATAAATATTCAAAGAATTGCTTTGATTTTTTACTTAACATATGTAAGTTCATATGTAAGCTTGACCATATGTAAGCTCAACTATTTGAGGCGTTCTAAACAGCTGTGTTCACATGGCGGAGCTGTGACATTTCTGGGCTTGGGTGCTGAGGAGCTAGCCTCTTCCTGTTCACAGGCCTAGTCTGTGTCTGGTATTTAGCCCACAGCTTTGTAGTCGTATGGGGAGATTGCTTTGAGTGGCCCCAAAGAATGTATTCTTTTTCTTTTTTAAAAACCGTTTATTTTGAACTAATTTTAGAAGTACAGAATTGCAAAATTATACAGAATCCCCTTACATCTCTCACGCATTACCATAGTATAACTGTCACCTCCACTTGTCCACCCCCAGAGGAAGCCTCATACTTGTCCACAAGAAGACACGTGTAGGAATGTGCTTTCTTGCATTGTGCATAATGTGAACTAAATATCTAATAGCAAACAAATGGATAAATACCCTGCGTTATTTTCATGCAATGGAATGTTATGCAATACGGAAAGAAATAAATGTCAAACGCATCACAGCGAGAAAATAAAAGCAAGTTGCAGAAGGGTGTATACACCTTACGATACCATTTACTTCAGGCTTAAAAGCATGCAAAGTGGTATTAGATGCTATACACGCATGTGAAGTAACAGTGTAAACCGTGCCACAGACATGTGAATGATACACACAAAATTCAGGATTCCGGTTTCTTCTATAAGTGGTAAATACTTACGAGTATCATGCACCTTCTGAGTTGAAAGGCAGAGGAGAGAGGCGTCAGTTGAATTACTGGCTCATTTACATGCGTGAGCCCTTCAGTATGTCTTTAGTTTTCTGTGTCACATTTTCTCCACCTGTAAAGTTTCCATGGCTGCCTTTACGAGCCTATTCTAACATCCAGAAATGAAAAATCAGAGCGTCAAACGCTTCAGGATGAGGACTGTAGACAAAAGGTAAGCAAAATTGTCTGTGGCCCTGTATTCTGCCAGAATTGATGTCCTGGCTGCCCCACTTACTAGTCATGTGACCTTACCTTCTATGCTGCAGTTTCCTGATCTGCAAAAAAGGGCATAATAATAGTGCCTGCCTATGGCGATGTTTTCAAGACTAAATGAATTACTGCATGTAGGATCTGTAGAGCCTGTTTTCCTCCTCTCTCCCATCTGGCTTACAGACTTGTTTTATTTGATCTCCGTAGGACTGGATTACAGGATGCTTTAAATTTGATTGGGGGGAGGTTACCTTTAAAAAGTATGGATTTCTGGTTTCTCTTGAACAAATGGAACATCTACTGGCACTGGTTCCCCATTGCAGCCTGGCAACACTGCTGTCCCCTGTAGGTAGAAGTGTCCACTGTTCAGTGTAATTCCCAGCAACTCCCTCATGTCTTCTGGGCACTGAGACAGCCTGTTCATTGCTATCTGATGTCTAACAGCCACTCTCCCCAGTGACATTACCTACTTGGCCCCCACTGGCATTTGTGTTTACAATCCTGATTTTAAAAGGTCTGTAGTGATGCAAATAGGGAACCCCATTATGTAATGGGGCTTTCCAAAGAAATAGAACTGGTGAGATTTATATATATATATATATATATATATATTTATATTTATGTTATATCACTTTATATATAAGGAAACCCTTGGACAAGAATTGATGCTGCAGTTTTGAGGCAGAATTTCTTCAGGACCGCAGTGTTTTCTTTTAAGGCCTTTCAAATGGTCAGATGAGGCCCCATCCACATTATCAAGAATAATTGTCTTACTAAAGTCAGCTCATTACAGATATTACCATATCTACAAAATACCTTCAGAGCAGTTAGTTTTGATTAGATCAGTGTTTGATTGGATAACTGGGTACTATAGCCTAGCCAAGTTGACACATGAAACTAACCATCACAGATTACATTTTTTAGAGCAGTCTTATATATATGTGGCACCTGTAGACTTTTTTCTGTCCTTTATAGTAGAGGATGGTGGTGGCATTTAGGATATTTTGAAGGAGTTGAGTGTAAAAAACTCTGAGAACCTCTGAGCTTTGCAAATAAAGCTGTTATGTCTGGGTTGGGATCTCAGAGGCTGCATGTTGGTGACTGATGATGCAGAATGCTTCCTCCAGGTGGGGTGTGACAGGAGATCCTGGGTTTGGCAGCACTGCCTATGCCACTCAGGGTTGGAAATAATCATGCATAGACTCTCAGGGGAGTTTTGAAGGAAAACAGGGTGTTTAGGAAGAACTAGATTTCTATACCAGTTGTAGAGCCTCCTACAAACCAGGTGTACAGGTGTGTGCTGTTCCTGCTTCAGGTCAGGTACTAATGCCGGTTCTGAGTACCTGTACCCACTGTTAGCCTCATCCGGCTTCGTGCATTGGAAGGCTGCCAACAAAGCTCAAAGGGAATTCTCCCAAAGCCTTCTTTGTTTCTCAGAGCTTTTTGCAAAACTGCTAAAGAGAAGCTGAAAGGCAAGGCAGAAACAATCTTCCATGTGTGTTTGTCTCTGCATTATTATTTTTTGTAATGCATCAGGTAAGATGATTTTGAGCTTAGCTTTTTATTTGCAGAGAGTAGGTGAATAGGGAGTTTGAATAAAGCCTCAAGACTCCATTTCTACATGTCTTGTGCTAATTCACAGCAACTTAAAATCCTGAATATTTGTGTTTTATTTCTATGAAAAAATAGACTGGCTAGGAGATCCAAAGTTAATCTTAAGGAATGACACAAAAACCCCAGCAGCTCAGCCTCAGAGTTTTAATCTCAAAAAGTATGTTCTGTGTAGGACATACTAAGCCACCGAGGAGCAAGCATGTAGGAGCTATGTTCGTGGGCTCTGGGTGTAGTCTGGACATCGGCTGCTTGGCGTGAGGGACAGTGTCCTACGGATGGCAGGTAGAGGCACCAATGTTTCTACATTTCAGAGCTGCCTGTTCGAGGGGAGAGCATAGAGCCTTGTATTGTAACTGATCTTCTACTTGTATCCTTCATTAGAACCACGAAGGGTTAGCCTTGATTTTTCTTGGGAGAATTCCCAGCTGCATTAATTTTTATTCTTGGACTAGGTCAGTAGGAAGGAAGGGCAGTGAATTTGGACTTGGGAGCTGGGTGTCCTATCTTGGCTTGAGTGGTACCTTAACTTCACAGCCTTAGGCAGGTCGCTTGGGCCTTTCCTTCCTTCTCTTAACCACAAGGGGGTTGAATGGGATGGTAACTAAAATTCTGGAGGTACTATATTTTCCTTGCTCTGTAAACTGCGCCTTGGCAAAAACTTGTAAATTGGTTGGAGTCTCTCACAGTCCCTGATTCCTCTACTTTTCCTTCAGCTAACATCCTCTCTTTATTTAGTGGTGACCTGTGGTCTAGCGTATCACCTGCTGTCTTGTCAGTATTTCCATTCTCTTGCTCTCTTCAAGCCCCAGACTCAGCTATCTCCGTTTCTCCTCCTCAAGGACTTTACTGTCCTTTCAGAATATCTTTGTCGGTTCCCTTAGTTGTATGGCTTTGACTCCCCGCCACCACCCCCTCCCCCCCCAGGAAAACTTGTAATTATCACTGTTAACCTGTAAAGCACTTACTGTTTTGTCACACCAAGCTACAGAATTATCAGCCTGCTGCTGAATTTGTTAATGTGATACTTTTCCCATTCCCTCTCATTTTAGATTAGATAAAATGAAATTGCATTCTTACGTATTCTAAGGTTAGACTTAGCTATTGCCCTTTTCCTAAGCTGTGTCTTGTCCACATGTTGTCCTTAATATTTCACAAATACTCAAAATACTTTTGAGGACACTACTGCATAAAGAAACAATGGGAGTGCCTGCTATTGTGATTAATGGTTACTGGAACTAGAAATTCTTTTTTCTTGTGGCAGACTGCCTGGCTTTGGGGACTCATAATGGTTTTATTCAAAGGAATCACCCCTCTTGGGGGTATTTTCGTGCTTCCTACTTTACACCCAGGAGGTAGCTTCTTTGTCAGTTTAGAGGTAGCTAGACTCCATGCCATTTGCAGTTTGTTTCCTGAATCCCTGAGAACCGGGTTTTTTTTTGTTTTTAGAAAGTGACATAGGTGCTTTTATTGTCCCCACTTTACAAAGACGGTTACTGAGGCATGGAGGGGCTTCGTGGCATAGCGACGGTCAGAGTCAGCAGAACCCTTCTCGGGGTTGTTAGGCAGGTGAAATGACATATGGAATGAAAACTGCTTATTGATCTGTTGTTCTGTCTGCTTCAGCCAGGGCTGAGCAAGCTTCACACGTTCTGTTTTTTCTAGTCTAGATATACCATCTGGCCTGAGACCCGGGCACCTTTATGAAGTCCTGTTTGGACTTAGCTGATTACCTAGGTGGGTGTTGGAAGCCAGTCTGGCATGTAGGCCCTGGACTTACCATCCTCTTGCAACGGCCCAGGAGTCGCTGCTTGTCTGACTTCAGAGCTGCTACCAGCTGGAAGCCGAGGTTTTGAATGTGTATAAATTGGTTGCAGGAGTTGCTCCTGCTGGTGGTGCTGCCAGCTTCTTGCAGGGCAGGCAGTTGTGGTGGAGTTGGGTGTGGCCAGGGATGCTGCGAGCGGCTCCTCTCACAATCGGGTTGTGTAATGAGCTTTTCCAATCTATTTGGAGTCAGCAACCACTCATGGCCTCTTCCTGTAGGGTGTTCTGCCATTCTGGTATTCATCCTTGAGCTCTACGTGTGTTACCTGAATATATAAATTGTAACATTTCTTCTGCAGATTCTCTCTTGGTCTTTCTACATTAGCTCTACCAAAGAGAATAAAGCCCGTGCTCTCTATTCAGTGTCAAGAGTAAGGGCAATAATTGTCCTTCGGTTTAATATTCCAGCCAAACCACTGAGGGTATATTGGTTCCTTTTTGGATAAAACATATCTTAGGAGGATGTTGACAGGTTGGAGTGACCCAGAAGTGGGCAGGTGTTTTATTAGAAACCATGTCATGTGGAGGATGATTGTAGGGAGGGGATTTTTTAGTCTAGAGGTAGATGATGATAATGGCTAACACTTTACTGAATGTTGATTGCGTGTCAAGCAGTGTGCAAAGGATTTTACATGTGTTATCCCATGTACTTATCATACAAAAAGCCTGTGAGGCAGGTATGGCTGTTAGCCCCATTATGCAGATGAGGGAACTGAAGTACTGAGTTCCATTTTTCTTTCTGGTAAAGTTCAGACTTTTTGGCCCAGCGCTGGGGATATTCTACACTTGCACTCACCTCATCTTGTTTGCCTTTTTGCTTCTTTCCCAGATCCTACAGCTGAATCCCGTTGTGCTTCCCCATTGAAAAGGAATTATGAGATATCATAAATAAAAGCTCATAGCCCAGTGTCAGCATACATACTAGACCTCTGGGAAATGTCAGTGGTCTCTTCTCATTTTTCAAATTATCCATCCATCTCTGCTTTTCAAAATCCTATTCATCCTTCAGGACCCAATTTAAATGTGATCTCCTCCAGAAAACCCTGCCTGATCTCATAAACCGGTGATAATCTGCCCCTTCTTGACTCCTAGAGTACTCTGTTTATTTCATCCTGATGGCGTTTACAACATTTGACCTTGAACTCTCGTTTCCGGTCTTTTGTCCACCACCTGATTATAAACTCGGAGGGGCGGAGGCGAATCGTGTTCCCCAACGTCATCCTCCAGCAGAGACCTTGACACGTAGCAGGTATCACAGAAATATGTGGATAAGTGAATGAGTTATGGCATTTCATGACAGACTTCTCTTTTCATAAATGTCTGGATTAAGCTAACAAAAATTATTTTGTGTTCCCTGAGCGCATTGTACTTGTCTGTGGGAGTGGGAATTGTGGCATGATTTTAGGCTGAGTGATTTACAAGCCAACCTGGGATTGCAGACATGAAATAAACCACAGAGAGAAAAATCCACAAGCAGATAATGGCTTTTTGTGTGTTGCTAGTCCTTCATAGTTTCTATTTAAAAAAAAAAAAAAAAAGTGAAAACACTTCTATTAGACATAAAACAAGTTTCATTTATTTTGTTCTCAATTTCTTCAGAGCTTTGAAATTATGCAAGCTATTGATTTGGGTTATAAACTACAGTGAGCTAAAAACTTCTGAGAGTATGTTTAATTTACAGTGACATCTTTGGAAATGGGCCCAAATAATTCTCCTTCAAACCTATGGCAGTGGTGTATGACACGAGAGAAAAATCTGATTAGTTCTTGACTGTTGCCTAATGCTTGGTTTTCTCCTTTGGGCTGCAGATTTTGATGATTATTTGGGGGCAGGTGGCCTGTGATTAGGATGAATGTGGAAGAGAACTGACAGGGATAGTTGATGTTTTATATTATTTTCTATACCGCTTGGCCTTTTCAGTTGGCCTTTCAGATATTCCTGGGCAAGCAACAAAATTGTTTTTCATCATTATATATTTGGGGTAATTTAGAGTGGTTTAATTTTTTGATGAGAGGAATGATTAGAATTTTATAACCCTTGGAAAAGAGAGTTAGAAAAAGCTTTTTTTTTTTGCTCTTTAAACATTTCTGGTGGTTGGATTTCTATTCTATATGCTCTTTAATTCCTTGCATAATAGTCTGCATGCAGCTTAAGACAGCAGGCTGTCAACTGAGTGGATATAATAGTCAATTCTTGGATTGATGGCTTTCTGTTGATTAAGGGAAATAGGATGTAGAAGGAATAAGAACTTGCTTTAGGGAATAAAATTTAATAAATAAGTTAGGCTAATTGGATATTAGAATAAATTTAATGTGTCTGATGTAATCTTTCCATTCAGAAAGTAATTTTTTTCTCAAATACCTACTATATATATGGTTGTATGTCAGGGAAGTGTAAAGAAAGAGATAGATGATAGATAGATAGATAGGGATATTTTAATGCCCTAGTTTTGACAAAAGCATAAAGAAGGAGAGAAAGGAAAAGCTTAAATGGATAATAATAAGCCATTTACTTCCATGGTTTTAGCTATCTTTAAATGACTTAAAGTTCAGTCCATCTGAATCAATGAGCTTTATCAATAAGCTTGAATCATATTTACTTGAAAAATACACTGACTTTTAATTTAGCAATGTAAAAGAATCAATTTAAAGAACCCCGATCAGAATAATTATGTCGTAGTTAAAGCAGATTATGTCCTAGTTAAGGCAAAATTGATTGACTAAGGATTTAGAAATAGTGAATTATACAGAAAGGACTTTATTCAATAAAGATTGTATTTTTATTTGAAGTTTATTTGTGTATATATGTTCTAAGGGTGAAACAAGTTTTAATAGCAATCAAGGATAAATGATTAAGAAAATTATGGAAGTAAATGTTTTCTTATCATGATACATTACTGCTACTCTGAGATATGCCTGATTGAATCATAGGTCAGGCATTTTTCTTACTAAAAAGATAACACACATGAGGATTTTTTTTTTTTTTTTTTTTTTTTTTTTTGCGGTATGCAGGCCTCTCACTGTTGTGGCCTCTCCCGTTGTGGAGCACAGGCTCCGGATGCTCAGGCTTAGCGGCTGTGGCTCACGGGCCCAGCCACTCCGCAGCATGTGGGATCTTCCCGGACCAGGGCACGAACCCGTGTCCCCTGCATCGGCAGGCGGACTCTCAACCACTGCGCCACCAGGGAAGCCCCACGTGAGGATTTTTGAAACATACCTTGATATACTTAACCATTTTAGTATCCACTTCTTTACTTTTCTGGTCTTAGATATTTTATCTATTTTAATTTTTTAAAGTCATTTGAAATATTAGTAAAAACCCTTCTACGGTTCATTGGGTCAGTCCCGCAGTTCATGGGGTCAGGACGCCATGTTCAAGTCTGATGTCTCTAGAACAGATCGCTTTAAGAGATATAGGATCTTGATGGTTTTGGATGGTGGATTTACCCCTTCTTCAATTTGTTGCTGTTATGCAGGCTTTCCACGCCTCAAGGACGAGGAATGTTGTTATTGTAAAGGCTCAGCCCATTTTATTAATTTTCTTTATCTTGAGACTAAGTGTAAAGGGTTTGGGGTTTCATCTAATTACAGCTGAAATGATTCTGAAACATCGTAATGGAGTGAAGAATTCAAAGTAATGTGAATAGTATGAATAGTGCATTTATATTTTTCAAAATATCAAGTTGACATGATCCAAAGTAGTGGCTTTTTATTTTAAAAACCAAATCTTGTTCAGCACTATGGTAAAAGTTTCACCAAATAATAGTTAACCTGACAATATGTGATACATTCTAATATATTCCTTTCCATCCTGTTCCATTCCATTGCACTTTATGCCGTTCAAAAAGTTGATTTCACGAACCATTTTAGGAACCAGCAATGAGATACAACTCACAGTTTGAGAACCATCGATTCAGAGTAATAAACACCTGCCTGTATGATGCTTTTCCGAAAAGCAATCTTTGTCCTTTATAAGTGTACATCCAAGCAGCCTTTTTATACCATATTCTTTTTTCATTCAGGCAAGGAGATGTAAGACCCAAATCCTCATTATAAGATTAAACAAGAAAGCATGGCTTATGTATTTGAGGAAGTTTGAGAAGACTCATGACAGAAACATTTATGGACTGGCAAGATACATTCTGCCTCCGTCAGTCCTGGATTCTACTCTGGTTTCTTTCTATACATGTTTCTGCATGTTGGAGGCTTGGTGGCTCTCACAGGTAGCCACATCTTCCTCATCCTCTAACACTTGAGAGACAGAGATATGACCTGTGTCCGTATTCTGGGAATTAGGTTGGAATGAAGAAATAGAAGTCTCAGGGGTACTTTAGTATTACAGATGTCAATAATTCTTCTGGAATTTAAGGGTATGTGGTGATTCTGGAATTTGGGTTTCTAAATTCTGGGGAACCTGAATACTAAACGTCTGGATTCATCCATTTCACTTCCATCCACTGTCAGTTGAAACTTGGGAGTAAAACTTGGAACTTCTGACGAAGAATAAGGGTGGGTTTGTGTGGGCCTCTCTGCTTAATGAATCCTGCAAGGAGACCGAGTCTGTCAGGCCGTGGGACCAAGTGCCCACGGAGCAGTATAAACCAGGAATAAATGTCCCTAAGGTCAGAGCGTATTCTGCTCATCCTTCAATAATCTTCCTCTGTCTGTCCCATGCTCCCTCCTACTTTGTAACCAAGCATATTGAATGTAGGTGAAATAGCAAAACCAAAGGCCTTTTTTTTTTCTTTCTTTAAAGCATTTCTCCAAATGTCTTGCTGTGTGCATGCATGCCTGTGGTCTGTAGCTTCCTCCTTCAAGGTCCTTTCAGGGGAGGGATGCCATCAATCTTTGTGCTGTTTCTAGATACCATCTCCATGTGAATGTTTGTTGATTCTATTTTTAACATTGCATCCTTTGTGCGAGCTGCCACCAGTCTGGGATGACCAAATGTCCTGTTTTTCCCCCCAGGTTTTCCTGGTTAAGTTCCATTCTTTTGTTCATGATAGCTCGAAGTCCTTTTGGGATGGCAGTCTGTTTTTTGACTGTGTTGAACCGAATTTCAAGCAAAACTGTGCCTTTGAAATTGTGTGGCTGAAACCTCTTTAAGAATCCCTGTAGTTAAGACAAACTGACCACAGAGAAAATGACCTCTGGTTCTGAAGTAGGGGGCCAATTTACATGGGGTTACATGTCTCCTAAACCAGACACCACGACAGACCACTGTTTTCCTAGTGGTCTGAGGAGCTGCCGGCACCCCTCCCCACATCCCTTTTATCTTAGCCCTTATGCAGTATTAATAAATACTTCTGAAATGAGATTTTTAAAGCTTTCAGACCCACGGTGATGATGAAGGCCCTTTGTGTGTGAGCTAGTCTTCTGCCCCTAGACCCTGCATGTTCTCCTCCCCACAGGACATCAGCCTCTTTCCAGGGACAGAATTAAAGCATCTCCTTTTGCCCCTGTAGCAGTATATCAGTTTGAAATCATGACATTTTTTCAAACCATACTTAGCCCTTTTCCCTTTCTCCTCTCTTGGGTCCTATCTTTCTCTGCTGTCACCTATCTGCTCTTTCCTATTGTCTCTTCCTCATTAGCTAGGATGGCACTTGGCCCATTACAAGCACCTGATAAATGTTTATAACAAAAATAAGTGAATTAATAATGTATGTACCACCTTTTAACTGTTTTTTTTTTGCATTGCACCATGCATGCATTCATTCTATCAGTCTCTCATTTAGTCCACACACATGTATTGAGCGGCATCATATTAGGGACTGAGAATATGAAGAGGGATAAGACTTATTCCTAATGAAGCCCATGGTTTATTAGATGTGAAGGTAGTTGGTTCCTTCCTTTCTTATAAAGCTGGGGGCCATTTAGTACCTCACGTAGGTGAATGACCTACTCTGTTGTTTGACCCTTAAGTTGGCATCCCTGTATCCTGTTGGAATTGCTTGCCTCCTTCTGCCCTCCCCAGGTAGACAGGGGATCACATGACTGCATGTACCTGATGCTCTCTAGTCATTGCAAAGTGATTGATCAATCACGGGCCAAAGCACATTTGAAAACGACCTAAAGTGCTGAACGGAGAGCTGATCTCATTCAGCACACAGCATATATTTCATACTCGGAGTTTTAGGCTAATTCAAAGAGCAGAAGACACCTCAAAAACTACAAGAAGCAGAATCACATTTGTTAGTTTTGAGACATATTTATGACATATGGCATGCCATTTCTTTGATATCATGGAGGTTTTCACTATTATAAGCCTGTGTATTTCAAAGCTAACTTGACATTGGGAGAAATGGCTCTATTTATTGTCTAAAATACTGGAAGTCAAATGGATTTATTTTTGGTAACTTTTACTGATGTAGTGACTTGATATAAAATAAAGACTCTTCCAGAAATTGTGAATTACTGCCCATGTGAATTCAACTTTGCAATGCCATTAATATTTTACTGCCACAGTGAACAAAGCTGTTAAATTTAAATCAAGAATTATTGGTTCCTTTTGGTAGGATGTTCTCTGTATTTTTACTCACCCCCTGTACATTTTTTTTTCCAATTTACTAACTTAAATCATGGTTTATGTTTATTTTGCGAGTATAGACAAGCTTTGAGAAAGGGCAAGACTGAATAAAAATAAATATGCTTGGAATATGTTACATGAGATTCCTTTAGCTTTTGTGTATAATTTGGGGTAGTGATTTTGATATCAGTCCTCCTTGGCTTAATTTTACTTCCCCAGAAGAATCTACTTGCTTTGCTTAGAAGACAAACTGACAAAGCATCACATTATCATAATTATTGGGAGAATTGTTAGAACTATGATATCTTGTTTATCTTAACTAGCAGAAGGGATGCATGTGAGGAAAAGAAATATCATACGGGTATTGTAAACAAATATAAAGAGAAGAAGTGTTAAGAGACTTCCTGTCATCAGTGGAGTGTGGTCGGTGTGTGACCTTGAACTTTAAAACTTTCTGCCTGTAACACAGCACTATGGACGTTTAAGACCTGGTGCCTGCTTCTTTCCCACGGCTACGTTGCACTTTTGTCATACCCTCTTCCCGCTTCCTTGCAGCCCTCTAAACCTGGGGTGCTGTCCCAGGCCTGTTGCTTCCTGGAATGCTCGTTCCTTCCAGTTCTGCCAGGTGACGTCCTACTTAACCTTCAAACTAGGCTCAAATTTCTCTTCTTGGAACAAGCCTCCCCTGACCTTTTCAGGCAGAGTCAATTGCTTCCAAGTCTAGATGTATTCAAGGGCTTGTTCATTTGGGGACAGATTCCCAAGGACTTGACACCAAGGGAATGGCATTACTGGTACGGATTCCCAAGGACTTGACACCAAGGGAATGGCATTACTGAAAGCCAGAGACTATGGCTATGTTAATACGTTTGTGTTTTCACTGTCTTCCGTTATAAAAGGTGTGATGGAGAACTGGATGGTGAGTTAGGTGGCATGGGTTCTAGTCTCCAGGCTTGAAACCAGAACATTGACATTGGCATGTGCCTTGTTCAGTTTGTACATGTGCTAGTGTATATGTGTATAGTTCTGTGCAATCCAATCCCATGTGTAGATTCATGTAACCACCACCATAATCAGGATATGGACCGTTTCATCACCACAAAGGACCTCCCTTAAGCTTCGCCTTTATAGATTCACCCATCTCTCCACTGGCCCTGGCCCTGGCCTCTGGTAACTACTTGTCTGTTCTCCATCTGTATAATTCTGTCATTTTGAAGATGGTATCTAATTGGAATCATACTGTATATAACCTTTTGAGATTGGCTTTTTTTTTTTTTTAAACTAAGCATAATGCCTTGAGATCCATCCAAGTTGTTGCACAGATCAATAGTTCATCCCTATTTATTGCAGAGTACTGATCCATAGTATGGTTGTACCAGAATTTGTTTAAGCATTCATCCCTTGAGGGACATTTGGGTTGTTTCTAGTTTGGGGCTATAAGGAATAAAGCTGAAATGAGTGTTCATATACAAGTTCTTCTTTTTTTTTTATTGATTGATTGATCGATTGATTGGGTTTTTTTGGCTGCATTGGGTCTCCGTTGCTGTGAGCGGGCTTTCTCTAGTTGCGGCGAGCGGGGCTACACTTCGTTGTGGTGCGCGGCCTTCTTATTGCGGTGGCTTCTCTTGTTGCAGAGCACAGGCTCTAGGCACACGGGCTTCAGTAGTTGTGGCTCCTGGGCTCTAGAGCGCAGGCTCAGTAGTTGTGGCGCATGGGCTTAGTTGCTCCATGGCATGTGGGATCTTCTCAGACCAGGACTGGAACCTATGTCCCCTGCATTGGCAGGTGGATTCTTAACCACTGCGCCACCAGCAAAGTCCCCATGTACAAGTTCTTGTGTGCACGTAAGCTTTTATTTCTCTGGGGTAAGTGCTCAGAAGTACAGTTACTAGGTAATATTGTAAGTGCATGTTTAGTTGTCTAAGAAACTGCCAAGCTGCTTTCCAGAGTGACTCTACCATTTTAATTTTCACCAGCAATGCATGAGAGGGCTCAGTTTTCAAGGTGGTAGTAATTTGTACACTAAGAAAGTCATCTGGGTACAGGATTCAGAATCGTCTAGGATTAGAGAAGGATAGTACTGGAATCTTCCCTTGCCAAGAGATATTAAGGAACTGTCTAAATTATGTGTTTATGGTGCTGTTTGTCTAATTGAATGTTGCTTTAAGTAAGTGAGCCATAGCTTAGGCTTTCTTTACAAAGACACATGTGCACATACTTGTTGGTTATATAATATTGATTTATTTTGTTCATATTGTTCAGTGTTTTCATTGGCAAACATTTAGTCTAATATGCTAGTATCAGACACCAAGGGGGCAACCTGATTTCATGTGCGGATATAGATTTGGCAGTGAAAGAGTTGGTGTTTAACTCACAGCTCTTCCCCATTTTAGCTGTGGTTATTTATCTGAGTTTTAGCTTCATCTTTAATTTGGAGATGATAATACCTAATTCACTGGGCTCTTGGGAGGATTAAACAGGATAATAGCCTGTTTTCCTGGATTATGGTAGGTACTCAGAGATTCTCTGTCTTTGAGGATTTCAGTGTTACGCCTTTTTGATTAATTTTTATGATGATTAGAAATAGCTAATATTTTGATTAGCTCTAGTTTTCCAGAAGAGAGAAAAATTCACTGATAATTCTTTACAGTCAGAATAGTGATGATGATGGACTTCCCTGGTGGCGCAGTGGTTAGAAATCCACTTGCCAATGCAGGGGATACAAGTTCAAGCCCTGGTCTGGGAAGATCCCACATGCTGTGGAGCAACTAAGCCCATGCGCTACAACTACTGAGCCTGCAGTCTAGAGCCCGCGCACCATTAACTACTGAAGCCTGCATGCCTAGAGCCCATGCTCCGCAACAAGAGAAGCCACTGCAATGAGAAGTGGTCGCCGCAACTAGAGAAAGCCTGCGCACAGCAATGAAGACCCAACGCAGCCAAAAATAAATTTTAAAAAACGAAAAAATGAAAAGAATAGTGATGATGAGCCTTCCATTATTGGTAACATATTGAGTGTGATGCCATGCTTGATGAGTGGGAATTACCTGTCTCATTTAAGCTTCACAGCAGATCCATGGCTAGGTATTCTTATAATACCCATTTTTCAGATGAGGGAAACTGAGGCATAGAGAGGTTAATTAACTTGACAAAGGTCACCTATCTTGGGAAGCTGGAATTTGAACCTAGACAGTCTGAGTCTAGTTCTCTCATCATTAACCTGTACCTCTTCCTTAGCGTCAGTTGCTTTTTCAAATGCAGTTCTCTGCACAGTGTAGTGATAACTGAGGTGCCAGGTACACTCACTGCATTCACTAGGAGCCAACTCCACTAAGAAGTGCTTTTAAGCTTTGTCTACTGGTCGGTGGAAGCAACCACACATACAAAATCAGCTCACATTTCAGAGAGAAAAAACCAACTAACCTTAGTATTTTTTAAATAGCTGGTTTGGATTTTTGAGAGGCAAGATAATTGCTCTAAATGACGTGATAGACAAGGCTTTGGGTCACCCTGTTGGGGGGGGCAGGGAGGCATTGTCTCTAAAACATATGATTTTTCCCCACACACTGTAATTTAAATCATAAAGATATTATAGAAAGTACTAGATATTACAATTACCTGAGAGTCAACTCACCCATCTTTTTATCAGGCACAGAACTTTTAAAATGTATAATTCACTCTTGTTTATAATTTCAAACTTGGTGGAGCTGTGGGCTTTCAGGTTTATTCTTTTCACAGGGAGGCCCGGTTTAACTCAGTGTTTTAGGGCTGTGCTCACACAGGAAGCTTCCTTAAGAAAAGAGGTTTTGATACTTGGTAAGCCAAACTCATTTTTGGTATGAATGTCTCATCTAAGTCTGTTCATTTCTTATCATTTATCAGCACGCTAATAGATTCAAATACAGCCTATCTTTTTTTTTTAAGTGATTCAGTTATACGTGTACATGTATCTATTCTTTTTCAAATTCTTTTCCCATTTAGATTGTTACATAATACCGAGTAGAGTTTCCTGTGCTACGCAGTAGGTCCTTGTTGGTTATCATCCATTTTAAATATAGCAGTGTGTACATGTCAATCCCAAACTCCCTAACTATCCCTTCCCCCCACCCCATAACCCTAGTTCGTTCTCTAAGTCCGTGAGTCTGTTTCTGTTTTGTAAATAAGTTCATTTGCAAACACAACCTATCTTTTAAAAGATTGAGCAGGTTGTAGTTAGGAAAGTGACGGAAAAAAAAAGAATCTAAGTTATACATGAAATGTGTCAATGAAGGTATTACCTTAATGAATGTGGGTTTGTTCTTTATATTAAAAACAAGGAAATTGACCAAGTGTTGTTTATTTTTTAAGAAACAATATTTAATGAATACCTGCTATGGGCCAGGCACCATACTAGGTAGTCAATAATACATTATTTTATTTTATCCTTAAAACGATCTTATGAAGTAGTTGGTAATATTATATCCTCATTTTATAAATCAGAAAACGAGGTTTCCCAAGTCACGTGGCCAGTGTGTGGCTAAACCTTTCTTCATTTATTGTTTGTCTGTTTCCAGGCCATGATCTTCCCTCTGTTACACTGGAGGAAGCAGAAATAGAGCTGGGATTTGGTCCTTGGCCAAAAGAGGCTGGTGGAGTATCCTTTAATGTGGTCGCGAGGTCACAGGTGGAATACTCTAACCAATTCATTTCTTATCTAAATGATAGTGATGAAATGTGTCCACGTTACCACTTCTCACTTATCCAATGTGTTACACATAAAAATAAGTTGTAGAGAATGTTGGTTTATGATGTCACCTAAAATGTCTTCTCCATGATCAGAAAAATGGATACCCTATTCTCATGATAAACTCTTGATTATAATTAGTACCAGGACAGAGCAGTAGGGGTGCCACCTAACTGTGGATGTCCTTTCTATTACTTATGGACAAATTCCTTCTATCTAGACAGAATCCTTCTATTAGGATTTAGAATATATTCTTTAGTTTTTAAAGCAGATTTTCCTTCCCTGTTACAGCTGATTTAGGGGAGAATGAAAATTAGTTTGACTGCCTAGAATTCTAAGAGGAGGACATAGTAAGAAGATAGTTCAAGGGCATACTGGATCCAGAAAGTACAATTTACCATGAATATTCCATGGGTAAATGGTGGACACTTTATTAAGTAGATAATTGATACAGTGGGTAGAGTCATTTAGAAAATTATTTCCTCTTCTATACAGGGGTAAGAGGTTTCCTATCTTGATAGGTAAAACTCCAGATGCTATTTGCTTGAATTATAGAAATGATTGATGGAAACTAAATTTAGTTAACTAGACCTTTATTTTGATTTGGGGTCAAAAGTTTGTTCATGGTACTTTTTACAAAGACCATCCCTTCAGGTCACTCTTTTATGATCCTAACTTTCTTTTTTTTTTTTTTTTAAACATCTTTATTGGGGTATAATTGCTTTACAATGGTGTGTTAGTTTCTGCTTTATAACAAAGTGAATCAGTTATACATATACATATGTTCCCATATGTCTTCCCTCTTGCGTCTCCCTCCCTCCCACTCTCCCTATCCCACCCCTCCAGGCTGTCACAAAGCACCGAGCTAATATCCCTATGCCTTGTGGCTGCTTCCCCCTAGCTATCTACCCTACTACGTTTGTTAGTGTGTATATGTCCATGACTCTCTCTCGCCCTGTCAAAGCTCACCCTTCCCCCTCCCCATATCCTCAAGTCCGTTCTCCAGTAGGTCTGCGTCTTTATTCCTGTCTTACCCCTAGGTTCTTCATGACATTTTTTCCCCTTAAATTCCATATATATGTGTTAGCATACGGTATTTGTCTTTTTCTTTCTGACTTACTTCACTCTGTATGACAGACTTTAGGTCTATCCATCTCATTACAAATAGCTCAATTTCATTTCTTTTTAAGGCTGAGTAATATTCCATTGTATATATGTGCCACATCTTCTTTATCCATTCATCCGATGATGGGTGCTTAGGTTGTTTCCATCTCTGGGCTATTGTAAATAGAGCTGCAATGAACATTTTGGTACATGACTCCTTTTGAATTTTGGTTTTCTCAGGGTATATGCCCAGTAGTGGGATTGCTGGGTCATATGGTAATTCTATTTGTAGTTTTTTAAGGAACCTCCATACTGTTCTCCATAGTGGCTGAACCAATTCACATTCCCACCAGCAGTGCAAGAGTGTTCCCTTTTCTCTGCACCCTCTCCAGCATTTATTGTTTCTAGATTTTTTGATGATGGCCATTCTGACTGGTGTGAGATGATATCTCATTGTAGTTTTGATTTGCATTTCTCTAATGATTAATGATGTTGAGCATTCTTTCATGTGTTTGTTGGCATTCTGTATATCTTCTTTGGAGAAATGTGTACTTAGGTCTTCTGCCCATTTTTGGATTGGGTTGTTTGTTTTTTTGTTATTGAGCTGCATGAGCTGCTTGTAAATTTTGGAGATTAATCCTTTGTCAGTTGCTTCATTTGCAAATATTTTCTCCCATTCTGAGGGTTGTATTTTGGTCTTGATTATGGTTTCCTTTGCTGTGCAAAAGCTTTGAAGTTTCATTAGGTCCCATTTGTTTGTTTTTGTTTTTATTTCCATTACTCTAGGAGGTGGGTCAGAAAGGATCTTGCTGTGATTTATGTCATAGAGTGTTCTGCCTATGTTTTCCTCTAAGAGTTTGATAGTTTCTGGCCTTACCTTTAGGTCTTTAATCCATTTTGAGCTTATTTTTGTGTATGGTGTTAGGGAGTGATCTAATCTCATACTTTTACATGTATCTGTCCAGTTTTCCCAGCACCATTTATTGAAGAGGCTGTCCTTTCTCCACTGTACATTCCTGCTACCTTTATCAAAGATAAGGTGTCCATATGTGCGTGGGTTTATCTCTGGGCTTTCTATCCTGTTCCATTGATCTATCTTTCTGTTTTTGTGCCAGTACCATACTGTCTTGATTACTGTAGCTTTGTAGTATAGTCTGAAGTCAGGGAGCCTGATTCCTCCAGCTCCTTTTTTCGTTCTCAAGATTGCTTTGGCTATTCGGGGTCTTTTGTGTTTCCATACAAATTGCGAAATTTTTTGTTCTAGTTCTGTGAAAAATGCCAGTGGTAGTTTGATAGGGATTGCATTGAATCTGTAGATTGCTTTGGGTAGTAGAGTCATTTTCACAATGTTGATTCTTCCCATCCAAGAACATGGTATATCTCTCCATCTATTTGTATCATCTTTAATTTCTTTCATCAGTGTCTTATAATTTTCTGCATACAGGTCTTTCGTCTCCTTAGGTAGGTTTATTCCTAGATATTTTATTCTTTTTGTTGCAATGGTAAATGGGAGTGTTTTCTTGATTTCACTTTCAGATTTTTCATCATTAGTATATAGGAATGCCAGAGATTTCTGTGCATTAATTTTGTATCCTGCTAATTTACCAAATGCATTGATTAGCTCTAGTAGTTTTCTGGTAGCATCTTTAGGATTCTCTATGTATAGTATCATGTCATCTGCAAACAGTGACAGCTTTACTTCTTCTTTTCCAATTTGGATTCCTTTTATTTCCTTTTCTTCTCTGATTGCTGTGGCTAAAACTTCCAAAACTATGTTGAATAAGAGTGGTGAGAGTGGCAACCTTGTCTTGTTCCTGATCTTAGTGGAAATGCTTTCAGTTTTTCACCATTGAGGATGATGTTTGCTGTGGGCTTGTCATATATGGCCTTTATTATGTTGAGGAAAGTTCCCTCTATGCCTACTTTCTGCAGGGTTTTAATCATAAATGGGTGTTGGATTTTGTCGAAAGCTTTCTCTGCATCTATTGAGATGATCATATGGTTTTTCTCCTTCAATTTGTTAATATGGTTTATCACATTGATAGATTTGCGTACATTGAAGAATCCTTGCATTCCTGGAATAAACCCCACTTGATCATGGTGTATGATCCTTTTAATGTGCTGTTGGATTCTGTTTGCTAGTATTTTGTTGAGGATTTTTGCATCTATGTTCATCAGTGATATTGGCCTGTAGTTTTCTTTCTTTGTGACATCCTTGTCTGGTTTTGGTATCAAGGTGATGGTGGCCTCGTAGAAGGAATTTGGGAGTGTTCCTCCCTCTGCTATATTTTGGAAGAGTTCGAGAAGGATAGGTGTTAGCTCTTCTCTAAACGTTTGATAGGATTTACCTGTGAAGCCATCTGGTCCTGGGCTTTTGTTTGTTGGAAGATTTTAAATCACAGTTTCAATTTCAGTGCTTGTGATTGGTCTGTTCATATTTCCTATTTCTTCCTGATTCAGTCTTGGCAGGTTGTGCATTTCTAAGAATTTGTCCATTTCTTCCAGATTGTCCATTTTATTGGCATAGAGTTGCTTGTAGTAATCTGTCATGATTTTTTTTATTTCTGCAATGTCAGTTGTTACTTCTCCTTTTTCATTTCTAATTCTTTTGATTTGAGTCTTCTCCCTTTTTTTCTTGATGAGTCTGGCTAGCGGTTTATCTATTTTGTTTATCTTCTCAAAGAACCAGCTTTTAGTTTTATTGATCTTTGCTATTGTTTCCTTCGTTTCTTTTTCATTTATTTCTGATCTGATTTTTATGATTTCTTTCCTTCTGCTAGCTTTGGGGTTTTTTTGTTCTTCTTTCTCTAATTGCTTGAGGTGCAAGGTTAGGTTGTTTATTCGAGATGTTTCCTGCTTCTTAAGGTGGGCCTGTATTGCTATAAACTTCCCCCTTAGAACTGCTTTTGCTGCGTCCCATAGGTTTTGGGTCGTTGTGTCTCCATTGTCATTTGTTTCTAGGTATTTTTTTATTTCCTCTTTGATTTCTTCAGTGATCACTTCATTATTAAGTAGTGTATTGTTTAGCCTCCATGTGTTTGTATTTTTTACAGATCTTTTCCTGTAATTGATATCTAGTCTCATGGCTTGTGGTCGGAAAAGATACTTGATACAATTTCAATTTTCTTAAATTTACCAGGGCTTGATTTGTGACCCAAGATATGATCTATCCTGGAGAATGTTCCATGAGCACTTGAGGAAAATGTGTATTCTGTTGTTTTTGAATGGAGTGTCCTATAAATATCAATTAAGTCCATCTTGTTTAATGTATCATTTAAAGCTTGTGTTTCCTTATTTATTTTCATTTTGGATGATCTGTCCATGGGTGAAAGTGGGGTGTTAAAGTCCCCTACTATGAATGTGTTACTGTCGATCTCCCCTTTTATGGCTGTTAGTATTTGCCTTATGTATTGAGGTGCTCCTATGTTGGGTGCATAAATATTTACAATTGTTATATCTTCTTCTTGGATCGATCCCTTGATCATTATGTAGTGTCCTTCTTTGTCCCTTTTAATAGTCCTTATTTTAAAGTCTATTTTGTCTGATATGAGAATTGCTACTCCAGCTTTCTTTTGGTTTCCATTTGCATGGAATATCTTTTTCCATCCCCTTACTTTCAGTCTGTATGTGTCTCTGGGTTTGAAGTGGGTCTCTTGTAGACAGCATATATAAGGGTCTTGTTTTTGTATCCATTCAGCCAATCTGTGTCTTTTGGTGGGAGCATTTAGTCCATTTACATTTAAGGTAATTATCGATATGTATGTTCCTATTCCCATTTTCTATATTGTTTTGGGTTCGTTATTATAGGTCTTTTCCTTCTCTTGTGTTTCTTGTCTAGAGAAGTTCCTTTAGCATTTGTTGTAAAGCTGGTTTGGTGGTGCTGAACTCTCTCAGCTTTTGCTTGTCTGTAAAGGTTTTAATTTCTCCATCAAATCTGAATGAGATCCTTGCTGGGTAGAGTAGTCTTGGTTGCAGGTTTTTCTCCTTCATCACTTTCAGTATGTCCTGCCACTCCCTTCTGGCTTGTAGGGTTTCTGCTGAGATATCAGCTGTTAACCTTATGGGGATTCCCTTGTGTGTTATTTGTTGTTTTTCCCTTGTTGCTTTTAATATGCTTTCTTTTTTTAATTTTTGACAGTTTGATTAATATGTGTCTTGGCGTATTTCTCCTTGTATTTATCCTGTATGGGACTCTCTGTGCTTCCTGGACTTGATTAACTATTTCCTTGCCCATATTAGGGAAGTTTTCAACTATAATCTCTTCAAATATTTTCTCAGTCCCTTTCTTTTTCTCTTCTTCTTCTGGAACCCCTATAATTCGAATGTTGGTGCATTTAATGTTTTCCCAGAGGTCTCTGAGACTGTCCTCAGTTCTTTTCACTCTTTTTTCTTTATTCTGCTCTGCAGTAGTTATTTCCACTATTTTATCTTCCAGGTCACTTATCCGTTCTTCTGCCTCAGTTATTCTGCTATTGATCCCATCTAGGGTACTTTTAATTTCATTTATTGCGTTGTTCATCGTTGCTTGTTTCATCTTTATTTCTTCTAGGTCCTTGTTAAATGTTTCTTGCATTTTGTCCATTCTACTTCCAAGATTTCGGATCATCCTTACTATCATTATTCTGAATTCTTTTTCAGGTAGACTGCCTATTTCCTCTTCATTTGTTAGGTCTGGTGCATTTTTATCTTGCTCCTTCATCTGCTGTGTGTTTTTCTGTCTTCTCATTTTGCTTATCTTACTGTGTTTGGGGTCTCCTTTTTGCAGGGTGCATGGTCGTAGTTCCCGTTGTTTTTGATGTCTGTCTCCAGTGGCTAAGGTTGTTTCAGTGGGTTGTGTAGGCTTCCTGGTGGAGGGGACTAGTGCCTGTGTTGTGCTGGATGAGGCTGGATCTTGTCTCTCTAGTGGGCAGGTTCACGTCTGGTGGTGTGTTTTGGGGTGTCTGTGGCCTTATTATGATTTTAAGCAGCCTCTGTGCTAATGGGTGGGTTTGTGTTCCTGTCTTGCTAGTTGTTCGGCATAGGTTGTCCAGCACTGTGGCTTGCTGGTCGTTGAGTGAAGCTGGGTGCTGGTGTTAAGATGGAGGTCTCTGGGAGATTTCCGCCGTTTAATATTATGTGGAGCTGGGAGGTCTCTTGTTGACCAGTGTCCTGAAGTTGGCTCTCCTACCTCAGAGGCAGAGCCCTGACTCCTGGCTGGAGCACCAAGAGCCTTTCATCCACACGGCTCAGAATAAAAGGGAGAAAAAGTAGAGAGAATTAGTAGAAGTATGAGGAAAGAAAGAAGGAAAGGAGGAAAGGAAGGAAGGAAGAAAGAAGCAAAGAAGGAAAGAAAGGGAGGGAGGGAGGGAGGAAGGAAGGAAGGAAGGAGGGAAAGAAGGAAAAAAGACAGAACGAAAGAAGATACAGTAAAAATAAAATAAAGTATAATATAGTTATTGAATTAAAAAATATTTAGAAAAAAAAAAGGGACGGATA
This sequence comes from Phocoena phocoena, assembly GCF_963924675.1. Taxonomy (NCBI): domain Eukaryota; kingdom Metazoa; phylum Chordata; class Mammalia; order Artiodactyla; family Phocoenidae; genus Phocoena; species Phocoena phocoena. Next base: position 69,080,467 of record NC_089227.1, on the reverse strand, counting down.
GAACCCTAGGACAAATGTTGGAAGCAAAGCTATACAGAGAAAATCTTACACAGAAGCATACACATACACCTTCACAAAAAGAGGTAAAGGGGGAAAAATCATAAATCTTGCTCTCAGAGACCAGCTCCTCAATTTGGGGTGATTCGTTGTCTAAAGGAGGGAAGGAAGGAAGGAAAGAAAGAAAGAAAGAACGAAGGTCAAGTATAATAAAGTTACTACAATTAAAATTAATTATTAAGAAAAAAAATTAAAAAAAAAAAACCATGGACGGATAGAGCCCTAGGACAAATGGTGGAAGCAAGAGTATACAGACAAGATCTCACACAGAAGCATATACGTACACATTCACAAAAAGAGGAAAAGGGAAAAAAATCATAGATCTCGCTCCTAAATTCCACGTCTTCAATTTGGGATCATTCCTTGTCTATTCAGGTATTCCACAGATGCAGGGTATATCAAGTTGATTGTGGAGCTTTAATCCGCTGCTTCTGAGGCTGCTGGGAGAGATTTCCCTTTCTATTCTTTGTTCTCACAGCTCACAGGAGCTCAGCTTTGGATTTGGCCCTGCCTCTGCGTGTAGGTCGCTGGAGGGCGTCTGTTTTTTGCTCAGACAGGACGGGGTTAAAGGAGCCGCTGATTCGGGGGCTCCGGTCACTCAGGCCGGGGGTTGGGGGATGGGGGAAGGAGGGGCACTGCGTGCGGGGCGGGCCTGCGGCGTCAGAGGCGGCGTGACGTTGCACCAGCCTGAGGCCCGCTGTGCGTTCTCCCGGGGAAGTTGTCCCTGGATCCCGGGAACCTGGCAGTGGCGGGCTGCACAGGCTCCGCAGAAGAGGGGTGTGGAGAGTGACCTGTGCTCGCACACAGGCCCCTTGGTGGCGGTAGCAGCAGCCTTAGCGTCTCCCGCCCGTCTCTGGGGTTCGCGCTTTTAGCCGCGGCTCGCGCCCGTCTCTGGAGTTCCTTTAAGCAGCGCTCTTAAACCGCTCTCCTCGCGCACCAGGAGACAAAGAGGGAAGAAAAAGTCTCTTGCCTCTTCGGCAGGTGCAGACTTTTCCCCGGACTCCCTCCCGGCTAGCTGTGGTGCACTAACACCTTCAGGCTATGTTCAAGCCGCCAGCCCCAGTCCTCTGCCCCGGCGGGTGAGCAGACAAGCCTCTCGGGCTGGTGAGTGCCGGTCGGCACCGATCCTCTGTGCGGGAATCTCCTCGCTTTGCCCTCCGCACCCGTCGCTGTGCACCACTCCGCGGTCCCGAAGCTGCCCCCTCCGCCTCCCGCAGTCTCCGCCCGAGGAGGGGCTTCCTAGTGTGTGGAAACTTTTCCTCCTTCACAGCTCCCTCCCACTGGTGCAGGTGCCGTCCTTATTCTTTTGTCTCTGTTTTTTCTTTTTTTCTTTTGCCCTACCCAGGTACGTGGGGAGTTTCTTGCCTTTTGGGAGGTCTGAGGTCTTCTGCCAGACTTCAGTAGGTGTTCTGTAGGAGTTGTTACACGTGTAGATGTATTTCTGGTGTATCCGTGGGGAGGAAGGCGATCTCCGCGTCTTACTCTTCCACCATCTTCAAGGTCCCCCTGTGATCCTAACTTTCTTATCCCGACTGTGAGACAACTGCAAGTGATCTTGCTCTTGACTGCATCATTAGAGGGTTTAGTGTCTATTTGAGAACTTAACAATAGCCACCAGTAAAATAAAAACAAGATTTCAACTTCCAAAAGACTAAAGTCAATAAAAGCAGACAAAAACCTAGTCTTTATAATGAAGTGGAAGATAAAGTCCATAGTGTATAAACACACAAAAAGGATTCAATACAATATCAAAAATAAATGCAAACATATCTGTCATCTTAATAAATGTATTTGGACTAAACACTAGAAGGTTCAGACTTAGATTGGGTTTTAAAAAATCCAACTAAATACTGTTTATAAGACACAGTTTTAAAACATAATGACTCAACTCTTAAGTAATCAAATTCATAGAACTAGAAAGTAGAATGGTGGTTTCCAGGGGGTGGGGGGAAGGAAGGAAGGAATGGGGAGTTGCTGTCTAATGAGTATAGAGTTTCAGATTTGCAGGATGAACAAGTCCTGGAGATCTGTTTCACAACAATATGCATATACTTTACACACTGCACTGACAGTTAAAATTGGTACAGATGGAAAATTTTATGTTGTATTTTTTGCCACAAGTAGACAAATATAATGACATGTCAAAATTAAAAATAAAAAGACCAGTTAAGCTTTATTAGCAGTGACCAGTGAGAATCAAATGTGACAGTATTAATATCAGACAAAGCAGAATTTAATTAATATTGCTTGCAGCATTTTTTTTTTACTTAGGAATAAGTGTAGATCAAATACTAATAGAAGTAGATGGAGAAATTGATCAAAGTATAGTAGTGCTGGAGAACTTTTATACTCTGTATTCAAATACAGGGTAACTTCATCTATGTTAAATAAGAGTTCAGTTTTCATTCTGCACCAGAACATCATCAGCAACTTTGGTGAGAGCAGTTTTGGTGGATGGGTGGGGTCAAAACCACATGCCTTATACCCTGAGTAAATCATAATTCAAGAAGAATCATGTACCACAGTGTTCATTGCAGCTCTATTTACAATAGCCAGGACATGGAAGCAACCTAAGTGTCCATCGACAGATGAATGGATAAAGAAAATGTGGCGCATATATACAATGGAATATTACTCAGCCATAAAAAGAAATGAAATTGAGTTATTTGTAGTGAGGTGGATGGACCTAGAGTCTGTCATACAGAGTGAAGTAAGTCAGAAAGAGAAAAACAAATACCATATGCTAACACATATATATGGAATCTAAAAGAAAAAAAAATGGTTCTGAAGAACCTAGGGACAGGACAGGAATAAAGATGCAGACATAGAGGATGGACTTGAGGACACAGGGAAGGGGAAGGGTAAGCTGGGACGAAGTGAGAGAGTGGCATGGACGTATATACACTACCAAATGTAAAATAGATAGCTAGTGGGAATCAGCCACATAGCACAGGGAGATCAGCTGGGTGCTTTGTGACCACCTTGAGGGGTGGGATAGGGAGGGTGGGAGGGAGACACAAGAGGGAGGGGATATGGGGATGTATGTATATGTATAGCTGATTCACTTTGTTATACAGCAGAAACCAACACCATGGTAAAGCAATTATACTCCAATAAAGATGTTAAAAAAAAACCACATGCCTCACATAGAGGAATGAAGGGGAGCCATAAAGAAGGGACCCACAAACTAAAATATCTACATATCGGTCTGTGAGTCTTCCTGCCTAGAAGTATTCTCTACTGATCTGTGCAAATGCAATGTAATTTGTGAACAATAAAGGTCTTCAAACAGTGTGTTTCTGTTCTCTCTCATGTAGGAGTAGGTGAGGGTTCCTAGACAAGGAGGATGAAATAATAGAAGTGAGAAGCTTCTGAAAGTTCAAGGGAATCGAACCTAATGGCAACAGGTTTGTGACTGTGAGAACATGAAGTGGACAAAAGGAGAAGCAGTGTTGCCCCCCATGGATTTGTAGGAAACTGTGCGAAACATTTTCTGAGTGTTGCCAAAATGTCTGCGAGTGCGTGTGGACCTCCTTCATCAGTGCTTGGACCCTGTGCTCAGCAGAGCACAGAGGAGGACTCTTTGAATCTAATCGCAGGATGAAGCCCTGCTCCTGTCCCCAGAAGGAAGAAGACTGCTTGGAGCTTAGAGGCTCTTTCCTGAGAGATACAGAAGCTATCATATATAATGTAGAAATGCTCTTTGAGACAGGAAGGAGGCATGAGATTTGGAGTCAGGTTGACCAGGTTCAAATCCCAGCTTTGCCATTTTCTACATATGTGATGTTGGACAAGTTACTTAATCTTGCGGTTTGATTATGAGGATAGAACATATATAACACATCTAGCGTGGCGTCTGGTATACAGTAGGTGCTCAGTATGCGAGTGCTGCTGGTTCACTAATCCATCCTTTGTAAGTTGACTGCCTGAAGCCAAGGCCGCAGAAGGTGGAGCTAGAAACTGAACCCATGCTGTCTGACATCAGAGCCCACACTTCATCACCGCCCTGACTGCTTTTATATGAAAGGACTGCATTTCCAAAATTCATTTAGGATGCAGTTGAGTGGATTTGGCACACAGGTTGCCGTAAACACTGTTCTGATCAGTGTTAGGTTCTTGGGCCAGCCTTAACGTTTCTGAGGCATCCAAGTGTCAACAGCACCGTAGATCTCAAAGCCATTCTGATATCCTGAGACAGTGTTTGCTTTTTCACTTTGGAGGGCCAGGAGCTACTCCCTCTACAGTGCTGTCCTGTTCTCAGGCATTTCTACCTTCTCCTGCACTCCTCCACCTACTGCCTGGGCTGGTGGTGGTCTACTGCAGCAGAGCAGTGGGGACAGAGGCTAAGGGCTCTGGGCTTTGGTGGGAGTGGGATATAGGCTTCTAACAAAACCTCTGGGATTCTGCAGTTCAGTCAATGCCCTATCTTCCTCTGCCTTTTATTCTCCCCTGCGTTTTCTGCTATGGTTTCCACTCCTTCTCTTGAGTGGAATTCCTATCTCCTGTCCCGGGGCCTTGATGAACTGACATAACTCCTTGTCTGTTGTCTAAGGATGTTTCTACTGCCAACAATTGTTGGAAACAGGCAGCTAACAGGAGTGACTATCTCTGGCCCCATCCCATCTCTTTTTAGATGCACAAGGTCATTAGGAAAAGATGAAGACATACGAGAGCCATCTGTGGGCACTGAACATTTCAATTTCTGGGGAAAGACACGTCTACATTGTGGGGAAAATGAAGATTTTGTGCAATCTTCTGGGTAGTCGTTGAAGCAGTTGGGCTGCAACTCCATGTACACAGCAGATGTAAAGTTTGGGAAGCAGCAGGAGGGGTGGAGTAGAGGACTGACAATTACCAGAGCTTTCTCCCCTCCTTGCCGCTGCCTGTGTTTGACAGATAGGCCTGTTTGATTCATAAAGAGGTTGAAGACAGACCCTGGTCTGGGGTTCTAGGAGTTAGAAAAGATGATAGTCTTAACCTCTTGGGCTGCAGAGAGCGGGAAGGCAGGAGGGGAATTCACAGTAAGCAGAGAAGTCCTAGTGGCCACCCGACTATGAGGTCTGGAGGAAGGCTTTTGGGGCAGTTATTACTGAGTATGGTGCAGAGCCATTGAGTATTTTTCACTCTACTTTTATGTGAAGTATGAATTTCATTTTACTGGAATATTTGGGTACAGTGCGAGGCTGATATGTTCTTCCCAAATTAATCTGAAATTTCTAATTGTCACCTTGCCTCTCTCTGGATGATTTTCATTTGAAGTAGTCCAATTAAGTCTTGTTAAGTGTGGCAATAAATTACTCAATAAATTCTCTAAAATTTAAGAAGGAGAAAATGGAGTACGGCATAAGTAAGCCCCAGGGATTTTCAGAGAAACGATTTTTTAAATTTTGTGTCTGTGGTTCTGCTGTCATTCCTTTGTAAACAAGAGATCTGCAAGCAGATCACAGATTTTGTGGAAAACGGGGATGATTTGATAAGCGTGAAGAGTTTCTTCACACAACAGCACTGCATCTTGTGCAGGAGAAATCTTGCACGGATTTTTCTGACTGTGGAGGAGGGGGCCGTTCCTACTTATGGTGATGTGAAAATAAGTTTTAAAGTGAGTTGAATGCACTTCTAATAAGTGCAGTGACATCTTTCTTTGGATGTCCAGGACTGAGTCAAAGGAAGAAGCAGGTCATGAAAACTTGGTCTTGTGGATCCAAGCTTCTACTTTGAAGTAAAAGCCATCCAGTCAGTTCTGCTATAATGCAACTTCTGCCTTCCCCCAAATCACCATGCCGCACAAAGTTGCACAATCCAAACCACAGCACTTATGGGAAAAGTTGGGACCCAACATTCAAAAACGTAATCAATGGCACATTTTAAAAAAAGACAGGAACCAACTAAAAATGGGGCATGGTTTTACACATGTTAAATGGTTAAGACATACCTAAATACAAAAAATATGGCACTTTCACTTGACAAAGACCTGAAGTTTGCTTGTGAATGTCAGCGTCAGAGGGCTACAGGATGGGAGTTATTGTGGAAGGAAAGATATGAGAACTCTGAGGGAAGTCATCGATGTGTGTGGCTTATATATATCATATAGAATATGGAGATATATAAAATATACAGTTGACCCCTGAATCGTGGGGGTCAGGGCACCTACCTTCCACATAGTTGAGAATCCACATATAATTTATAGTTGGCCCTCTGTAGCTGGGTTCCTCCGTATCTGAGGTTCCTCATCCTTGGATTCAACTGCCAGTGGATTGTGTAGTACTCTTGTATTTACCATTGAAAAAAATCTACATATAAGTGAACCCTTGCAGTTCAAACTCATGTTGTTCAAGGGTCAACTGTATATAGATATACACATGTTGGCATATATACCATATCTCTGTATAATCCACAGAGACAACAAATTAGTGGTTGCCAGGGGATGGGGGAGGTAAGGTATGGGGAATGACTGCTAATGGATATGGGGTGTCCATTTGGGGTAATGAGAATGTTCTGGAGCTAGAGAGTTGTGATGGTTCCAACAGCATCGTGATTGTACTTTGTGCTACTGAATTGTATACTTTAAAATGGTTAAAATGGTAAACTTTATGTGATATGTACTTTACCACAAAAAAAAAAAAAAAAGGCAACAGCATATCTTTAATCTGTGTCCTGGGCAGGGCTCTGTCCTTGTCACTACAGGGAACACAGTGAGGAGTGTGGTGAGGTGCTGTCTCAAAGGATTGTTTGGCTTAGTTGGGAGATGAGATAAACGAAACAAGAGCTAGATTACAAGGCAGAAATGAAATATGCCACAGAGGGTCCCCATTCAAATAAAATCAAAATGAAATATGCCACAGAGGGCCCCCATTCAAATAAAATCAAAATCTCTGGAAGGAGGGGCTTAGTAATAGACCCCTATGGGATTCTCATATGCAGCCAGAGTGAAGACCACAGGTTTAAGCAACAGTGGGATATTGACAGGTGCATTCCGGGCAGAGGAAATTAAAGAAGCAAATGCCCAGCTGGGAAGAACCTACGTTCTGTTTGACTAGAGAGAAGGATATGAATGCAAAAGATGGGGGAGCTAGGCAAGAAAAGCAGCTTAAGCAACCTCACTGGGCATCTTTCATGTCAGTGTGGGAATCTGCAGTTAATTTTGTTGTCAGTGGGAAGGACTCAAATGATTTTGATGGGGGAAGGAGGAATAGATATTTGTGCTTTAGATAGGTGAATCTGGCAGCATTTTGAGATAAAAATGATCTGCTGTATAGATCACTGGAGAAAGGAGGGCCCGTAAGGGATGAATTTTAAGGGTCTAGACCCGAGTTTCTCAAAATCTGCAGGCTCCTAGGGGTCCCCCTAGACCCTTTTTGGGGAGGGTCTGCAAAGACAAAGCTATTTTCATAATACTAAGATGTTATTTGCCTTTTCCACTGGGTTTGGCATTTGTATTGATGGTGCCAAAGCAATGCTGGGAAAACTTTTGGTGCCTTGGTACAAATCAGGGCCGTGGCATGGAGCTGTAGTCCTTGTATTTTTCACTTCCATGCACCTACAGAAAAAAATACTAGTTTCACTTAAGAATATCCTTGATGGACCAGTAAAAATCTCAAATCTCAGGTTCACATCTTTTTAATATTCTGTGTGATGAAATGGAAAACACTCTTCTAAAGCACCTTTTTTTTTTTTTTTCTTTTTTTGGTTGTGCCACGTGTGGCATGCGGGATCTTAGTTCCCTGACCAGGGAGTGAACCAGTGCCCCCTGCATTGGAAACGTGGAGTCCTAACCATTGGACCACGAGGGAATTCCCTCCTAAAGCCCTTCTGCTGCATGCTAAACAACATTGGTTGTCTTGAGGAAAAGCGCTTCTGCAAATGTTTGAGTTGCGAGCTGAACTAGGTGCTTTATTCCAAGGAACATCCTTTTTACATGGAAGACAAACCGACATACTATAGTCCCTCAGTCTTGGGTATTTGGCAGACATTTTCTTGGAAATGAACATCACGAGCCTGTCACTTCAAGACATTTGACAGCAGTTATTACCAATGATAAAATTTGCCCTCTTGAGAAAAATTAGAGTTAAAAAAGTTTTGTATCTGCCTCTGTGATCCTATTGCATACCAATACTTTAAAACTTTTCGGATGAGATTTATGATATTTTGTTATTGTATAATGAGATGATGCATCAGCATTTGCAAGTGCTGTATTACTAAGTGAACCAGTGTTTTCTAATATTGGTCATTGGGAGTGACCGTGTCACGAGGGCTTGACCGGGATGGCTTGTGTATTCATGCCTTAATTCAGGGAACACAATGAGGTAGGTCAAATTTGCAGGATTTGGCCCCTGCATGAGGGATGGTCAGTCAGAAAGCCCAAAACTACACAGATGTTTTGACCTCATGGACTTAGAAAGCAGTAGCCCTTTTAATGAAAAATGGAAGTCAACCAGGGGAGCTGGTGGGGGAGGAGGGAGGGTAAAGGAAAATTATGTTCTGCTTTTGGCTGGATCCTGATATGAAATTTTCTTAATCCTTCATCACATCTTCTGAAAAGAAGCTAAACTTACTGAAGCTTTTCTGTTTGGGGATGACTTTATGGAGTTAGATGCAGAGAAATCAATTTTCACAGATTTTTTCTTTTTCTTACGTTAATAGTCATAATTTTCCTTTTCGTTGCCTTTTAAAATCTTTTATGGTGCCAAAAATCAGCCCACTTTGGGCTACTGACCTCATTGTCTGAACCCCTGAATTTTGCATAGCTGCCTTCGCAGCCCTGCTGGTTCACCAGGGTCCCAGTTCTTCTATTGCTTCTGCTCACTTGGGACTTTTCTTCCTGGTCTCAGACACTGGTCATTGTATTTGAGAACTCCGGAGCAGATCTCCCTGGTTTTTAAATTGCTAGAACTGGCCTATGCCCCACTTTGCCTCAGGAATTCCCTAATAATGGAGTCTTTCACCATAGCCTCTGACCTAATTTGTTGCATTTTTTTGTTTTTGTTGTTGTTGTTTTTAATTTGCAAGCTTGTTTTCATTGAATATGTGGTAGTGTAATTTTTTATTTTCCTACTGGTAACCCACCACTGCCTTCTAAGGATCCTAGTTGTGGAAAATCTGTGGTTTGCTGAGCGTAGAATTAGCTCTCTCACAGTGATAGCCTGTCATGTCCTTGAAGACAGTGTTAAGTGCCAGGTGAAGGGTACAAGATAAGAGGTAGAAACTGGGATAGAACTAAGTTTTTCTGTATAAGAAAGTGGGGGAGATTGAGGGGTCCCTGAAAAGGTCCCTGAGGGGGGACAAAAGCCAAGGAGATTCAGAGACCTCTTATGGAAAGGTGAAGAGAGAGGAGACTGGTGGCGGGAGGCTGAAAAGAAAGAATTGAGAAGAGCTCTGCCTACAGGGCTTGCTGTGACCGTGCGGGTGTAAACACACTGGCACTTCTCTCACTTCTCTCTGTGAAATCTTTAGTAAAATTCACTTCCTCACAGTTTACTTGGAGGAATCTTCTTTTTTTTTTTTTGAAAGTACCTCATGATTTTTTAATTAATTAATTATTTTTGGCTGCGTTGGGTCTTCATTGCTGTTCAAGGGCTTTCTCTAATTGCGGTGAGCGGGGGGACTCTCCGTTGCGGTGCGTGGGCTTCTCATTGTGGTGGCGTCTCTTGTTGCGGAGCACGGGCTCTAGGCACACGGGCTTCAGTAGCTGCAGCACGTGGGCTCAGTTGTTGTGACTTGTGGGCTCTAGAGCGCAGGCTCAGTAGTTGTGGCGCACGGGCTTAGTTGCTCCACGGCATGTGGGATCTTCCTGGACCAGGGCTCGAACCCGTGTTCCCTGCATTGGCAGGCGGATTCTCAACCACTGCGCCACCAGGGGAGTCCCAGGAATCTTCTTGATGAATGTGGAAAACTCTTCTTCCAGGTTGGGGCTGAGGAGCAACGTGGAGGCCCTTGGAGAGTATTCGGTGGATTGTGTAGACTACTCATTCCTCTTCTTTATGAATGAGGAAGTCTGTGCTTAATGAAAATAGCTAGTGATCTGAGGTTAGACAGGCAGGTCATGCTCTGTCCAGAAGAGGAACTTCAGCCCTGACCCTTACATGTAGAACCAGGGCCTCTCCAGGGTCCTATCACTGGAGTTCTGAGAGCAAAAGCCAAGGATGGTAACTGAAGTATCATGGAGTGATAGGTTTTCTGAATAAACACTTCATAAACATTAAAACTATTCAATGAAAAATTGCAAAAGATGTCTAACTATGTAAAATAGAAATTACTGGTTGGAATTAAATAAAGAGATAACAAATGACTAGCAAAAATGCCCCACGTAGGCAGAAGCTCTATGTATGGTAACTGATGTCAATGTGAACTAATGATTTCCACCAGTTTGTAAAATGGCAGTGTTTTTCTCAGCCTGATGGAAACAGCATTGAGACCAGGACTCCCACCTATGTCCTAAGGACAAGCAGGCAGAAATAACTGGAACTAAGGCAGTCCCTTATCCCCTCCCCACATAAGGGAGTGTCTTCATGTCTACTCCTCACACCTCAAGACATTCCTAGCCAGTCTGGGACCCTTGAGGTGGCTCCATTCTTCCCTAGGGAGCTTGCATCCCCTCCTTAGTGTCATCTGGTCTACATGAATGCTGTCAAGAACCAGCTATTGGGCTTCCCTGGTGGCACAGTGGTTGAGAGTCCGCCTGCCGGTGCAGGGGACACGGGTTCGTGCCCTGGTCCAGGAGGATCCCACATGCTGCGGAGCGGCTGGGCCCGTGAGCCATGGCCACTGAGCCTGCGCGTCCGGAGCCTGTGCTCCACAGTGAGAGGCCCGCGTAGCGCAAAAAAAAAAAAAAAGAACCAGCTATTGAGGCAGGACCAGGTGCCCCAGATGTGAAGAGCTGAAAGGGCCAACTCTTCCTGTGCCCAGGTGACATCACGTGTTGTGGGTGCTTTTCAGAAATGACTGCACCCTTTTCCTCATGTGGGTCACCTGCACATCCTGCACTCTGCTATGTGAAGACCCGAGGGTGGATGTCGGAAGGGTGAGGGGAGCTTGGAGGGGAGAGCTAGATGGGACATAGGTGGGACTTCTTGCTGAGGTCCAGGCGTGTTCCGGATGGGGAAGATGCAGGCAGCTGCATGTGCATCTCACTGTGGGAGGTGAGTTGCATGGAGCCCATGGGACAGGCTTCTCCTGTAGCATGTGAACTGTACCCACGCTCCAGCTGAATACCTGTCTGATTTCCCTGAGCACGGACCCTGGGTCTATTGTGAGAGTGTCTAAATGATGGGAGTGGGGAGTGTCTGATCTGAAAAGGCTGCAGTCAGCAAGTTACCCCAACCAGGAACAACATTGCCTCTGAAAACAGGACCACTGTCTTCTTGGCTCAGAGATTTGTGGATGACCCCCACTGTGCATGATGCTTGACAGATTCAGCCTTTAACCTGCCTCGTCTGCTGATGAAGGTGACCTGGAGATCTGTCTGCCATGTGGCCCTTCCCTAGACAGGCCCAGTGTCCAGGGCCTGATACCGGAGTAATAATGCATAAATGTTTCCTATTCCATTTAGTTTAGTTTCTTGACATATAATAATCTAGTCATGTCTTTGAAGCCTAAGGCTCTGAGATGGATGGGTGCATGGTAGACCTGCATCACCCCAGACTCAGTCCACAGAGTGAGGCATGTGAGTGGAGAGATGAATGTCCCTGTACATATTTTTATGAAATATTCTTTGCCTTGGAATTTTATTCTAATCATAATGGAGTTCTGCAAGTGTTAACAGTGTTTTAAGACAAGATTTCCTAGTATTTCAATTTTTTTTAAACCTTTATTGGAAAGATATCTGTTAATTTATTACATTTTAATGAAAAAAAAAAAACCAAAACAAAACCCAGTATCAGGAGATTGGAGGCTCATATTCATGTTTGGCGGTCCTTTGGCTTTTCTGGGAGGCCATCCACAAATGACTTTCCTTCTGGATACAATATTGCATCCAAAGATGATTTTTAATGCAGCTTAACAGAAAAATATTGCTATATATAGAAATGCACCCTGGTTGCTCACAAATATGTGGCTTTTGTTCAATAACCAGCCTGTCCAAACTTTCTTAAAACCTGAGGACCTTCCTTTTCTGCTGAGATGCAATATCCCTAAAAATCAATACCTTCTTATTTTTAGTTCAGTAGTTTTACCTTGAGAGAGCAGGTGGCCCAGGAGTCTATCCTGAGAGCTTGTTGCATTTATGTGAGAGCTGGATTGCCTGACTTTATAGAGAACAGTCCTGCTTTTTATATTTTAGGCTTACCATATATTTTTTTTCCTTCTCTGTGTCTCATTTGGGGCTGCGGAGGAATTGAGTTGGCCAGTGGCTTAGCCCTCAGTGTTGTCTCCTCCTTAATCCTAACTGGAGGGAAGAAACCTGATCAGCAAAGATCTTTCATCTTGTCTGTTTGGCAATCGGGAAAGAGTTCCCCTGTTGTTCACCTTTGGGTGTGTGTTTGTTTTGCTTGGGGAAATGGCAGCGGAAGGCGGGAAGAGGACTTTTGGGAGCCAGTGCTACAGTGCTCGTGGGCACCCTGCCTGCCCGTTTGCTCCACTTGGGGAAACCTCGGCCTCCTGGCCACACCACTGGGATGTTGTCAAGCGGCCAGAGAGGTGGGTTTTTTCTCTTCAATGAAGGAAACTTCTCTTTCTGAGAGAAATCCTTCAAGAACGACAAAGCACTTTCTTCTCACATCAGTCATTTGAAATGGGGTTATGATTAGGGTTTTTTTCTCTCTCCTTTTCTCCTCCTCCAATAAATCTAGACCAAGTACTGGAAGTGATTGGTCACCTTTACATCCCTGGTTCCTAGCAGCATGCAGAAATAAGGTGTCTGACTTTATTTACTGTACATTAAAATTCCCTACATTCTACTAGATTATATCCCTAAGAAGCAGGATTACAGCATCCATTATCATGGATGCGATTTAGCAGTTGTTAAGCTTCTCCTCACATTGGAATGCAATAATATGGGTATTTTGATATTTGTCTTCAATAAATAGAAAGGATGTGATGAACGGTTAGCTCCTGAAGTAGGTTTTTAGTTTGTTTTGATATCAGTGGAAACTTACTGTGTTTGGCCAATGTTCTTCTAGTGACCTAAGTTTTAAATACCCTTTTAATTATCTAAGTTTCACTGGGGTCTGCAAATTAAGGGAGTATAAATAAATGACTTGTTGCCAGGACAGTGTTCTAACAGTATCCTCAATGCTCTCATAATAAGTAGTGTAGTTAATGGTCTAAAATATTACACCTTCTCATTTACTGAGTAGCACGCTTCTAATGAGGGGTTGTTTAGTTCAGTCGTTTTCTATTCAGTTTCCTAGAAGGATATGTATCACTCCAGTGTAGTGTGTGACACCTAACGGATTATGTAACGAATATGCATTTAGAATTCGGGTTAGTATCCTTTTTTAGAGAGTGGCATTTGTTTTTGCAAGCTCTTCAGAATTCAGATGAGCTTGCAGTGAAATAGTATCACTGTCTATCTAAGGATGTAATCCGAGAAGTGTTTGTATTATGCTAATCTTAGACTCTTTATAATAAATGTATACTTAGAACTTTAGTGTTTGTGTTTTGAAAAAGAAAAACTGAGAAACTTTATTAACTTCATTGCCCTATACAAGACTCTTCTCCATATTGAGAAATAATCATTCGTGTTGCACTCAAAGGCTGTATAATTGACAATTTATTTCTTTTATGTGCGGCCCTGCCTCTACGAAATTCGGGATAAATTCCTCATGCTGACATTCAAAGACCTTTGCTGTATGACTTTAATAGGATCTCACTTCCTTGCCCACAGGAAAACAGAGTGTCACCAAACTGGGCTACTGGCTGCTTTCCGAATGGCCTACTCTTTGCTACCCTGGAATTGTGGCTTATTCCTGGAATGATTTCTTTCCCCACTCTTCCTGCACCTTTATGTTTCAGAATTCCACCCATCCATCCCATGAGCTTCTTCCATGAAATCTCTCCTGATTCCTTTAATTAAATAAAATATCACTTTCCTCTTATGGTATGTATCATTACTCCCCCTACAGAGTGGCTTTATTATTAGTCTTCCATGGTGACCATAACAAAATACCACAGACTGGGTGACTTAACCTACAGAAATTAATTTTCTCACAGTTCTGGAGGCTGGAAGTCCACGATCAAGGTGTCAGCAGGGTTGGTTTCTCCTGAGGCCTCTCTTTTTGACTTTCAGAGTTCCCTTTGTGTCCTTACATGGTCTTTTTTTTCTGTGCATACATCTCCCTTGTATCCTGGGATCTCTTCCTCTTAGAAGGACATCAGCCAGATTGGGTAGGGCTCCCCCCCCCCGCCCCCCGCCATATGACCTCATTTAACTTTAATTACCTCTGTGAAGGCCTTGTCTCCAAATACAGCCATATTCTAAGGTCCTGGGGGTTAGAACTTCAACATATGCATTTTGGGGAAACACAGTTCAGTCCAAAACAGTGGCTCTTTGTATACATTACATGTCTTTTCCTCTTTCATTTCTCTTATTAGATTGTGAGGTATTTGAAGGTAAGGCCTTGTACAAATGGGCTCATAGGATCTTAGTATAATGCCTTATACGTAATAGTCTATAAATATCTGCTGGATTTAATGTTAATTAAATCAACTCTTCAAAAATTTAGTGTAGTTATTATGCTTTTAAGGAAGTGATCTGTGGCCAAAACAGGGTACTTAAAATTTCTTTATGGATTTAGCCAAATGCTGCCAAGTAATTTATAAAACAAAACACTGCCAGAATACTATGTTACTCTTCTCTTGCTTTTATCTTCAGACTTAAGTAATGCTCATTGTTCTTTTGCACACATATCCTCTCTCGGTCTTCTAAACTCAAGGTGAAATTAGAAGTCAAGACAGAACTTAATACATGTACCTTTTAAATCCATACAGGAATCTTCGCTGCCTTTGGCAGTCGTTCTCTGCTTTCGACTGGCAAATGTTAAATAACGCTTGGGTGTAACAAGCCAATACACTCAGCTCTCTGTAGCTAGTGACATCAAAGACCTCATCAGCAAGCCATGCTACTCAGAATTAGATGTTCCTTGGGAATATTTTTGAAGTTATCATTGGTTAGGTTAAGAAAGTCATTATTCCCATTTTAAAAACCCGTAGGGTTCCGAGCATTTCTGCCAACCTCCAATGTGTGGATTCCTGGATGCACTGTCAAATACATGTCTGTGTGTCAGAGGAGAATTTTTGCTGCTGCCCAAGAAGATGTATTGTTCAGCCCACAGTCTCCTCAGAGCCCCATGTCTGTGTGGATGCTTTGTTTGCAAGGGTCTGGTTCTATTTCTCAACTTGATTTGCAAGGTCCTGCTCTGCCGTCTGCTAGTCTGATCCTCTGTGTGTTTATAGAGTTGTCCTCATCAGAGGAATATCAGTTTGTGGGCACAGATTAGAGTGTACCCTCAGCCTTTCTGACAACCAGCTTTTATCAGAAACCTGCCTTAGGAGAAAGGGGCATTTTAGTGTGCCTAAAGACTTGTATCCGTTCACGCCTCAAATTATCAGGTCCCTTTAGATTCCATGGCTGCCCCCCTGAGCTGATCCTGAAGATTTTGCTCTCTTCTCTTGCTAAAGGCTGCATACATGTCTTAGTCTGATCAGACTGCTGTAACAAAATACCACAAACGGAGTGGCTTATAAACAACAGACATTTATTTCTCACAGTTCCGGAGGCTGGGAGGTCCAAGATCAAGGCACTGGCAGGCTTGGTGTCAGGTGAAGGCCCACTTTCTGGTTAATAGAAGACTGTCTTCTCACTGTATCCTCACGTGGTGGAAGGAGGTGTAGGGTGCTTTCTCGGTTGTCTTTTATAAGGGCACTAATCCCAGTCATTAGGGCTTTGCGCTCATGACCTAGTCACCTCCTAATACCATCATGTTGGGGGTTAGGATTCAGCATATGAATTTTGGGGGGACATAATTATTCAGACCATAGCAATTAGGAACTGCCCATTAGAATCTGCTGTAGAGTCCACTGCCCATTACATGCCTACCCATCCTTCATAGAACCGTAAAGATTCTTATATTTCTCGTAATGTTTGGAGGCTTTATGTCTTTGCTTCAAGGAAGCTTAGCACCAAATTTGAAACTTCATCATGGTTATTCAACTCATGTAGTTATAATGTTTGCATTTTAATTTTGTTCTCCTGATGATTTAAAAAGATTATTTTCAGATAATTATACACTAGTAAAAAGTTGTGAAAATAATACAGAGAAGTCCTGTGTACCCATTACTCAGCTTTTCTCATGCTTTGGGTCTACTTTTTTCATTTCTTTCTTTTTTTTAAAATTTATTTATTTATTTTTGGCTGCGTTGGGTCTTCGTTGCTGCGCATGGGCTTTCTCCGGTTGCAGTGAGTGGGGGCTACTCTTCGTTGTGGTGCGTGGGCTTCCCATTGCGGTGGCTTCTCTTGTTGTGGAGCATGGGCGCACGGGCTTCAGTAGCTGTGTGTGGGCTCAGTAGTTGCGGCTCGTGGGCTCTAGAGCGCAGGCTCAGTAGCTGTTGTGCACAGGCTTAGTTGCTCCGTGGCATGTGGGATCTTCCCGGACCAGGGCTTGAACCCGTGTGCCCTGCATTGGCAGGCGGATCCACTGAGCCACCAGGGAAGCCCTGTGTCTACTTTAAAAAAAAAAAATTTCATGTTTTATTTTAGGAAATTTTAGATTTTCACACTGAATTTTAAATTTGTTTGCATAAACTTATTGCTCGGTTCTTGATTGTAATTTTCCATAATTTATTTAGAGAAAGGTTGAAAAAAGGTGATAAATAAGGAAAAATAATAGGATCTGTCATGTATGAGTTAATTTAAGCATGTTTCAGATCACCTTCCAAGGTGAAAGGGATTAGGAGTTTTTCTCCTCAGATACAAGCATAGAATAATGTCCTCAATATTGGTCTCTGACGTGTTTCTGTTAATGGCCAGTCTTTCCTGTTTTTTAATGATCCAGTAGATTATTAAACTAATAGTCTCAAGGTAATAATCGAAAATGATGCTTTAATCCCTTTCTTGAGTCATAATATTCTTGAAACTGTCATCCCCCAAACATTACTGATCTCACCCTTGTTGGAACCCATTTACTGTTTAGTATTGATAGATCACACCATTTGGCATTAGGGTAATTATATACTATCTTATATTTTTCCAAAGTTACTTTTTTGTCTTTTCTCCCCCATCCCCTACCCCAGATTATAAGCATTTTGAAACTTCTGCCTTAGACTTTTTATATTCTTTCTATATTCCTTAGCACAGATTTAAAATACAGGAGGTCATTTGGATATTTTTCTCCTAAAAAGTGGTGTTTTATACTTGCCCATTCTAAGTCGTGCTGTACAATATGTGGGAGCGGGCGGAGCAGATTCCTTCTGATGACTGATTCTCTGGGGTTGTTAGCAGCCAAGGTTAATCGTGAGTTTTGGCGCTTCCCCAGCAGTCAGAGAGCCAAGTTTCATAAGCCATGGCCTACAATTATGTGCAAAGAAGCTGTAAAGGTTGTGAGTTGGGAGTTTCACCCCGCTTCCTCTTAAAGGGCCCTCCCTACTCTATGATTCATTTGCTAATGGAGAGAGCAGGGCTGGTTAATGAGGCATTCTATTTCAGTGGTGTACTTAAAAGTAATTCAGTAATAATTGCTGCGTGTTACGATTCGTATTCCAGAACACACAGTAGCAATAACACATCTGTTGTGAAAGTACCATTATAAGATCGAGAGGGCATTAACCTACCAACCGTGTCTTCTCTAATGACCACAATTTCAGGAAAAAATTCAATACTGTCGTCTTTCTAAGAGCCTGCCCTGCAGGCACTGGCCTCAGCAGGGAGAAGTGTGTTGTGGATGGGGTGCAGGAGCTTGGGTTTACTCTCCTTGTCCTCAGGCTGGTAAGGTGGGTCCACCTCTGAGAAGTTGGCCCTGTGTCATGTCCCGAAGGGATAGGCAGGACTGGGCCCCTGGTTTCAGAAAAAGGGCGATTGTTTAGGGCTGTTCTTAGGGCAGGAGCACTCATGAGTTTATCTTTTTTAAAAAATCCTATAAATGGACCATCTTTCACCAATCTACCCTATCCCAAGACTGAGCCCTTGGTTTTAAGGGCCATGAACAAATATTCTGCAGCTCTGATTCCCCTGAGTAAATAGGCCTCCTGCCCAGGCTAAGAGGTGGCCCATTGGGCTTTCCCACTGGCTCTCAGGGGCCTGGGGCTGGGATTAGAAAGGGAGGAAGGAGATGATCTGAATTTGTGATTATGACTTCTCTGGACTCAAGTTCCCATTCATTTTTCAGTCCTTTTGCATCCGTAGTCATAGGAAAATTCCACCTTGTTCTTACTTTACATTGGCTCTCTGAACTTTGGGGGTTTTAACCTGAGAATTAGAAAACCTAATCATGTGCTATTGTCCTGTAGTATTGTGGGGAAAATGGATATAATTGATAAGTTTAAAAAATGGCAGTGTTTCATGTAACTTGAGTTAATTTTGTAGCTATTTTAAGTGACTTCTTTGCTGTCATAGGTGAACTCATGCGTGTGCACAAGTCAGCATTACCGGAGGCAGAAGGCTAGGCATCTGTGGGTTTGCTTCCTTTCAATAAGAAAAGCCTTTTAAAAAAATGGAACTTGTGATTGTATTAATACTTTAAAAGATTTTATTAGTATAGAGTAACCAGAATTCTTAAAGGGCCAATCCACTGTGTAAATGTTAATTTCCAACACGCAGCATGTT
Source organism: Phocoena phocoena (assembly GCF_963924675.1). NCBI lineage: Eukaryota > Metazoa > Chordata > Mammalia > Artiodactyla > Phocoenidae > Phocoena > Phocoena phocoena. The sequence continues at coordinate 69,061,659 of NC_089227.1, read as the reverse complement.
CATAATGCTTAAAGATAACTTTCTAAGTGTCTAACGTGTATTAACTCAGTTATTCCTCATGACATGCACCAGCTAGGTACCTTTCCTAAGGACTAGAGGATGGCAGGGCTGGGATTTGAACCTTGGCAGTTTGCTCTGGAGTTTTTCTTCTTTATCACCGCGCTGTGCTTACTTTTAGAACTCACAATGTCTCTAGCTTTCTCTTTCTTCCTCACCCACTTCTCAGTGTCTCTGCCACCTGCTCACTAATCTTACATTTACTGAGACCTGCTATTAATTAGGTGGTGTGGTTGAGTATATGTCCTGTCCTCAAAAACCTCAGATTAGCAGTGGGAGACAGATACATAAATAGCTGTAGAGCAAGGAGCATTTGAATTCAGGAAGTAGAGCAAGAACTGTTGGAGGGGTTGAGAGGAGAAAGACAGACCCACTCTGTTGGGGAAAGAGGGGGAGCATGTGAATCTCAGGAAAGACCTCAGAGCACCAGCATTTAAAGGAAGGCAAAGGATAAGGGCTGGGCAAAAAAAGACCTTAGGAAATATTAGTCAGTGGGCATAAAATGTAGAAAGTTCAGGAATGAACTACAGTTCTATTTGAAGGCAAAAGGAAAAGTGAGTGTATTTGCCAATAGAGGAAAGGCAAAAAAATTATGGTTGGGAAGTGAAATATTGGAGTTGAAAATACCAAGGAGAGGGGTTCTGAGGGATTTCATTGTGTAGAGAATCATAACAACAATAAATATCAAATTCAACCGAGAATTGCTTCAGGAAGTTGGCACTGGGTCACGACTTTTCTAGGGCTGATTGGTAGCCTTTGCAATAAGCTGTTTTATTGGTGCCATTTGTCTTTTGACATAAAAGTACTTGGTGCTAAGCAACTGCATGTAAAAATCAAGCCTTTCTTCTTCATAGCACATACTTCAACTCCCTGGGGACCAGAGCTATGATGTAGGCAGGGTCACCATCATCTTGAGTCAAAAAACATTTCGAGGTATGTATTATAGACGAATTTCTTAACTAGCATGTGAAATATATAGTAAGTCAGCATGACCTTATACTGGGATAATGGTGCTGAATTTATACCTGGGCCCTCTCTGCCTGTGATAAAATTACTTGTTAATTCTTAGTAGGTGATTTTTTTGTTTGTCTTTTGGTGGGTTGCTGACTGTAATAATTCTTATCTTTAGAAGTGATGCCAAAAGTGAAATCTTCTCACTGTGTGTGTTCCATAACACACACACACATTCAGTTCCTGGGAGACCCTCACACTTTTAACAAGTGCTTTACATAGTTACCAATACCTGAATTGTAGCTATATCAAAACATTCTATGAAATGCTTCATGCATAATATAATATTCCTTATTCAAAGTTGGAAGGAGGTATGATAGTTGGCATATGTAGGTTTGAAACACAGCTCATTTTCATTGCCAGAATTTATTTTTGTTATACTATTCCATGGAGTCTAAAAATAAAGATATGATTGTAAAATTATAATAACCTAGAACTAAGAGGATAAAATACTATTTGTGAGTCCTTGTTTTGCAAATATTTAACAGTGTTTAATTTGTACAAAAAAATCCACGAAAACAAAACCTGTTTATTATTTTTTGTTGATTTTTAATTTTTATATCTTTCCAACAGTTATGTCAGTAGTAATATATTAATGGGCTCAAATACCTCCAAATATATTTATAAATGTGAGAGAGGGGGTAGTTTTATCTGCTATTGTGTCCATCTAGCTACTTGTCTATTTAATTGCATCTTTTATTATTATTTTTTTAATTTATTATTTATTTTTGGCTGCGTTGGGTCTTCGTTGCTGCGCGCGGGCTTTCTCTAGTTGCGGTGAGTGGAGGCTACTCTTCGTTGCGGTGCGTGGGCTTCTCATTGCGGTGGCTTCTTTTGTTGCAGAACATGGGCTCTAGGCGCGTGGGCTTCAGTAGTTGTGGCTCGTGGGCTCTAGAGCGCAGGCTCAGTAGTTGTGGCACACAGGCTTAGTTGCTCCGCGGCATGGGGCATCTTCCCAGACCAGGCCTCGAACCTGTGTCCCCTGCATTGGCAGGCGGATTCCTAACCACTGCATCACCAGGGAAGCCCTGTTACTTTTCTTATGTGTACATATTATGGGGTTTCTTCGTACTTCGTTGATTTAAAGACAAGTTTTTCTGACTGACGTGTCTGTATAAGGTCTGTCAACCTAAAAGAAAATAGTGTTTTTTCATGGATTCAGTCAGTCATTCTATCAATGTTAATGAATGCCCACCATGTGTTAGGATAGTTGCTTAGTGGTGAACAGAACTGTCACCTTCCCTTACCTCATGGAACTTACAATGAGGTCCTGGAGACAGGCATCGAATAAGTTAACAAACAAGTAAATACAAATTATCAATTGTGCTTAGGAATACAGTAAACTATTTTTTCCTGTTGAAGAGTAAAAGGGGCTATTATTAAAGAGAGGCATGTGTCTGGAGGATCATACTGTAGACGTGGTCATCAGGGCTAATGTCTGCTGCTATTTCTGTGGACTTTTATTTATTTGCCTTTCTAGACTCTAAATGGTAGTAGTCAGATTTAGGAATTTAAATTTCTTCTGCACTTCTTCTTTTGAGGTGTTGTGAAAGTATTTCTTGGATTATTTAAAGTTCAGTGTATGTTAATTTGGGTCTAGTATTTATCTTATCTCAAATTGTGTGATGTGTATATTAAACTATTCACTGCTAAAGGAAGTGATATAATTTGATTATAAAATATATATAATTTATAGAATAAAAAATAAAATTTCCTTTAGTGGTAAATAGTTTACTTTTTCGAGAATTTGAGTAGAGGAATATGGATTATCTTTGTTTTTTGTTCTTTTTAGCACTTAGGACTTTTAATTTTGGCATTTGCTCACATGTAAGCAGTTTCTAATAATTGTGCAGGATGGAGACATTTGGGACACAGGCGGAAGAGAAAGAAAGCATTTCCTAAAAGAGCATACTATTTTCATGGCATATTTAAAGCCCTGGTTATATAACAAAATTTCCATGCTGAAATACACAGTGGAATCCTTTGAGTTCTACCAAAACTTTTCAGCTTCCTATGGGCAAACCTCTGGTGTCCTAAACTCTGTTAGAATTCGGAGTTAGTGTGGCATTCTGACATTCAGCATTCCCTCCTGCATCTTGGCCTAATGACAGGAAAATTATTAATAAGCTGTTCTCAGCTTAGGGGGTACCAATTGGCCTTAAATTTATAGACGCACAGCTTCCTAAGAGTTCTGTTCACATGTTCACCTCTGCAGTCTCCAGAAGTATGCATGGCTAAGCATACCGCATTGCTATTAAAAAAATGTTCAAAACATAAGTTTAGTCTACAGAAGGCTTATAGAACAACCTGAATCCTCATCCTTTTACCTACAGCTTTTAATTTATTTTTATTTTTAAAATTTTATTTATTTTTAAAAATTATTTTATTTTTGGCTGCATTGGGTCTTTTGTTGCTGTGCATGGGCTTTCTCTAGTTGTGGCGAGCGGGGGCTATTCTTCGTTGTGGTGCACGGGCTTCTCATTGCAGTGGCTTCTCTTGTTGCGGAGCATGGGCTCTAGGCATGCAGGCTTCAGTAGCTGTGGTTCGCGGGCTCTAGAGTGCAGGATCAGTAGTTGTGACGCACGGGCTTAGTTGTTCCACGGCATGTGGGATCTTCCTGGACCAGGGATCAAACCTGTGTCCTCTGTATTGGCAGGTGGATTCTTAACCACTGCCCCCTAGAGCTTTTTAAACATTTCAGCAGTTTGGACCTTCCCTCAGATCTGAAAGTAATCCTTTTCCTAGCCAAAGAAGTCTAAGAATCCTCATTTTTATGACTTAGGACCAGTATTCTTCACCACTTGTTTTCTTCTGATTGGTTACTTGGGTTCTATTGAGTGGCCTTTTTTTTTCCTTTCAGTGCGAGTTGGCTCTAGTTGTAGTTACCAGGTCCTGTGTTCATTCCTCTGCCCTGCCTTGGTGTGTTCTATCTGATATGCATTCCATTTATTCTGTATTGGTACCCTCCTTTCTATAGACAGACCCCCTCAGTGACTGAATCTTGCCCCTAAACCCCTGCCACTGTGCCTCTCTTACATGGACTGTTTACTTCTCTGTTGCAACACCAGTTGACTTTCTGTTCCTGAATTTCCCAATGCTGTGCCCTGTGGTCCATTGCTGGAACGTCCTGTTGCCCATCTCCATGCTGGCTTGGCTTGTGTCTTTCTGATCTTCTCACTGGGATCTTTACCAATCAGCTACATCTTGGTCTTTGGGTTTGGCCAGCACCAAATCTCAGTCACTGTGGAGTACCTCACTGACAATTAATATTGCCTTGGCTCCTGGGTGGAATTTAAAGGTATTAGAATTCATTTTGGCTGAATAAACATTTATTGAACACCAGCTGGGTATAAGGCAATGCTTTGTATTGTGACAGAGTTGAGTGAGACCTGATCCCAGTTTCTAGAGCCACATAATCAGTTGAGAGGACAAAATAAAATTGGTACATGATACATGATGAGTAAAGGAATGGCCTAAAAAAATGAAGCACACACACATACACACACATAATTTTACATAATTGTAGAACTTGCTTCAGAAAGACCTAATTATACCCATGCTTTATCAGTTCTGGATATACCTGAATTCATGAAACTTGCTCATTCAGTCTTAAGGGAATTTGGTGAAATGTTTCATGATTTCTTAAAATTTCTTGCTTTTATTTTTGTCCCTCTTTACATCAATGAGCTTTATTAAAGTATTTCAAATTAGCATCCATGTTTTAGAAAGAATGAAGCCATTTTTTGATGGGTTTATCCCTGTAACAATAGGAGAAAGAAGACTTCTGTGAAATGTTTGCTGAATTCTCTATCCGTAGGATTCATAGAGCTCAATAACTTCAAGAAATGTCATGGGCCACTTAATTACATATTCTGTCGCTCAATAGATTAAAATTTTGGGGTTTAACTCTCTTTTGTGTCCTATTCACCATTCTCCTTTGATTTTAAGTAAATCTAAACTAAATATTTCTTACAGCATTTGAAATCCCTTACTGTCTCCTATTTCTTCCCTTTTAAGCCTTTTATTTTCTTTTAGCAACTGAATGTCTTTATCCATTCCTCCATAATTCAGCATTATCCTCTCAACTCATTGTATTGCCTTTCTTTGACTCCATCTTGTCCATGTTCTGTATAAACTAAAGAAGCTTTTGAAAGGCTGATCAATGAATAGTAAGTAAAATAGAGGGATTTTTTTTTTCAGGATTACAAATTATTCTATTGCTGTACAAAAGTTAACAATAAAGCCCCTATTATAATCATTGAAATATAGCCTTAAGAGTTGGTCAGTTTTCAAATTTTCTTTGTTGCTGATTCTGTCATTTTCTGTTAAAAAAAAAAAATATATATATATATATATATATATATATATATTTTTTTTTTTTGCGGTACGCAGGCCTCTCACTGTTGTGGGCTCTCCCGTTGAGGAGCAGAGGCTCTGGACGCACAGGCTCAGCGGCCATGGCTCACGGGCCCAGCCACTCCGCGGCAATGTGGGATCTTCCTGGACTGGGGCACGAACCCGTGTCTCCTGCATTGGCAGGTGGACTCTCAACCACTGTGCCACCAGGGAAGCCCTAAATATATATTTTTTAATCCCTACATATACGTTTTATTTTAATAGACAGTTGTCATGTTTCTGTCTTTCAAGTTAGCTACAACTAAGCTGGTGTAATTTACAAAACTGCATTTCAGCTCTATTTCTCATATTCCCATTTCATCTGTATAGCTTGTCACTGTGTCACAAGAGAAAATTCCCTGTGGCTCATCCCTGAGCCCTGATCTGATATTATTGCATTTTTCCTCTTGTGATGACTATTAATTTAACCTATGATGGACCAATGTTTTTGAAGAAAGAAGTGTATTATTTTAGTAGGATTAAATAAATTACAGTATTTTTTTGAGAGAACGATGGCATGAATGTGCTTTTGTTTTTAGGTTTTTTTAAATTTATTTATCTTATTTATTTATTTTGTGGCTGCATTGGGTCTTGGTTGCTGCGCGTGGGCTTTCTCTAGTTGCGGCGAGCAGGGGCTACTCTTCGCTGTGGTGCACAGGCTTCTCGTCGTGGAGCATGAACGTGCTTTTGAAGGGTTCTGTTAATGTATATTTTAATGTAAATATTTTCTAATCAGTTGCCAATATTTAAGTACGTTTTTCTGCCTGCTTCAGGTAAGTCAAATGGTCTTATAATATCTAGGCTCAGTATGTTTTTCTAAGATAGAAACTAAATTTACAGTTTTTAGAGTTCAAAAATAACTATTTAGACAGTTTTTTCTTTTATTTTTCCTATATTACAGAGTCATTAATTTTTTTTTTTTTTAATAAGGACCCAAAATCCTGATGGTCATTTTTGTTTTCCTTTTTCTTTTTTTTTTTTTTTAGATTTTTTTGGTATGGACCATTTTTTTTTTTAACATCTTTATTGGAATATAATTGCTTTACAATGTTGTGTTAGTTGCTGCTGTATAGCAAAGTGAATCAGCTCTATGTATATATATATATATATATATATATATATATATATATATATATGATGGATCAATTTTTAATCTCAAATTTTCAATAGAATTTTTTTTTTTTTTTTCGCGGTACGCAGGCCTCTCACTGTTGTGGCCTGTCCCATTGTGGAACACAGCCTCCGGACGCGCAGGCTCAGCGGCCATGGTTCACGGGCCCAGCCGCTCCGTGGCATGTGGGATCTTCCCGGACCCGGGCACGAACCCGCGTCCCCTGCATCGGCAGGCGGACTCTCAACTACTGCGCCACCAAGGAAGCCCTAGAATTTTTTTTTTTTAAAGGCAAGGTTTATAAAGCTAACTTCATATTAGATGAGTATGGGACATTCTGTTTCTTACAAATGAGGAGCAAAATCACTGGATTTTTTGTACTAGTCTTTGAGATTAGCCTTTTATTTTCTTTTAGCAACTGAGTGTCTTTATCCGTTCCTCCATAATTCAGCATTATCCTCTCAACTCATTGTATTGCCTTTCTTTGAGGTAATACAATTGCCGTTCTTTCACATTGGATTGCCATTATTATCTATAATAATCATTATATTACACTAATGAGAGTTTCCTTATGGAAAGGTAATTTTGCTTATACAGCATTTCTCATTGAAAAGAAACAATGTCTTTGCTGACTGCCAGCTCTACTGTACTGCAGGAATGTTTTAACACAGAGAATACAGTCCTGCTTAGACTTCTTGGCCCACATGAATCAATCAGGGGCATAGTCATAACTAACTTCAAAGTGGTAGTATTAATATAATTGTTTTTTTCCCTTTTTGAAACATGTGATGACTTTTTATCTGTAGTATTAAGTGATAGGTTATTTTTGTGAAGAGGGTACTAATGATGGTTTGCCTAACAGCTTAAATGATACTTTTAACAAGTTAGTTGCCCAGAGAGAATTAATTACCGTGTTAATGAGAATAATGATTTGTGGAGGAGTAGCAGGTGGAAGGGGCATTGAGAAAGAGCACATATGACAAGAACCCCTTAATGTTTATTTGTGATCAGGTGACCATTAAGCAATTTCTGGGTAATAATATACCCACTTGTATCCTTTCAAGCAGCAGGGTTAACTATCTGCCTATTTAAGAATTCATCAACACACCTTCACTGTGTTTGGGCTACTTTCTTTCCTGCCTTCTGGTATAATTATCTCCACCTGTGCTCAAATCTTCCATAATGATACCAATATGGAAAAGATAGAAAAAGTAAATCCTTTGTTGTTAAAGTGGGGTTTGATTCCTCAGGACACCTTGAGTTTCTAGGCTGGTAGGGATTTCAGTATTCTGTTTCTACTCCTCCCAAATTCCCACCTGAGAGCAACACCTCTTTGACATCCTGAGGTGTGTGGGGATATAATTTACCAGTACCCAGAGCCTGCTGGCTGTGCTTTTTATTCCGTCTTCCTGGGGAAGGAGGACAGTGCAGTTTCAAAACTGGAATGGTGATTATGGCTTTCGGATCTACTGCTGCCTGTCCGGCATGTTAAACAAGAAAAGGAAGGGAAGTTTAGTGCAAATCACCGTCTCTTTGAGGCCAGGTCATCTTTAGCTGTTTCACACTGCAGTACCCTTTGGAGAAACTGTTTTTCACTTGGGTGCTTTCAGATGTTGCTTTGAAGAAACTGGAAGCTTGGAGCTGAAAGTTCTCATGTAGGCCCAAGGACAAGCCAGAGCCCAGATTCTTCCTGTTCAGGTGGAGACAGGCTGTCGCTCCCTTGGCTAGAGTTCTCTGATCCTTGACACCAAAAGTATGCACAAGTCAGGTCTACAGGGACCTGTTTTGTGGACATATAATTGAATTTTAACACCTTCATCTGTGGTAAAGTGTAGGTAAAAATATCTCACAGGGTTGCTGAGGGGATTAAAAAATAAAATGTGATAACCCAAAATAGTTCTTCATACATGATAAGCCCTCAATAAATACTCATTTATTTCCTTGCATGTGACAGACCAGTGTAGCAAGCATCTTCCATGGTGGATGAGCGTGAGGCAGAATGAGAATATTTAGTGTGTTATTCAGGCAAGAAATAATTCATGGCAGTCTCTGACATCTTCACTGATTGAACAAAGTTACTGCACAAGCAGCCTTGGTAAGGACGTGGGTTGTTAGAGAGCAGAGCTGAAAGTAGGCCTGACTCTATTAAGGACACACACAAAAGTCTCTAGCAGTTTGCTTGTGGAGTGCTCAGGTTTGGTTTTTCTGTGAGTCACTGAGAGCATCCCACCTAGGACAGAATGACTTGCTGATGTGATCAAATGGTGGGCGGGGGAGGCTGGTTAGGTTGCTCTGATGATACTCAGAAAGAGATAACAAGCTTATGAAATGGACTTCATAGGTTTGATGCTTTTCAGCTCTTGATGCCTTCAGAAGGTGCAGGAAAGATTCTGGGTGTCAGTTATGGACCGCCATTCATTTCAAATCTCAAGAGCATGTACATCGTTAACTGGGGGCTTAGATGGGTAAGAGCCTTCTTTAGGTGAAGAAAGACCTGGGAAAGATGATTGTGAATATCTTCTGTTCTTTTCAGCGCTGTGGAATGGGTGGGTGTGGTGGAGATTACCTTATTGATGATATATACACAGGTATTCTTAAATTCAGGTAAACCTAATTTACAGCTCTGGATAGGAGGAGAGATGATGAATCTCTAGTTTCAAAGATCAACCTTCTAGAGCAGCCCTGACCAACAGAAATAAAATGCAAGTCACACATATTATTTTAAATTTTTTAGTAGCCACACTAAAAAGTAATAGAAGTAGAAAAGGTGCAAATAATTCTGACACTATTTTATTTAACCCACTGTATTCAAAATATTATCATTTCTATATGTAACAACATAAAAAATTTAGATATTCTATATTCTTTTGTTTTCTTAGAATCAAATCTTCAAAATCCAGTGTGCCTTTTTACATTGACAACATATGATAACAAGTGCTGTTGAACACTTAGTACTTACCAAGCATCATTGTAAGCTCTTTAAATGCGTTAAGTTATTTAATCAGACCTTAAATGTCAGACCTTATGTACTAGTATTATTCCCGTTTTATAGATGAGAAAACAGACTCAGAGAGGTTAAGGAAGTTTCCTCAGGTCATAGAGCAACTAGGTGGCAAAGCTAGGATACAGCCTCAGGCAATCCAACTCCAGAATGTGTGATGTTAATAGCAGGTTATCCTGCCTCAGTTAACACCATCCTTCGGGGTAGGATACTGAATGAGTGGAACTTTGCCATTGAGAAGAGAGATCAATGCTGGAGACTGACATCATCTAAACTGGCATCTGGGAATGTAAAAAACGGAATCCTTTACCACAGCCCCACTGTAGTGAGCTGTTTTGTCTGCACCACAAAATGTAGAACCGATAGTCCTAAGAGTTTCCTCTTTGTTTTTCTGACTTTTCTTCCTTCTTGCACTGGCTTTAGCATGCAGTGTTCCTCATTGAAATCCTGTCTTTTATGGATCTTTTTTTCCTCTGGGGGTGGGGTGTAAGTGGTGGTGGTGGTGGTGATGGTAGAATGTTCCAGTCCTCCTGAGTGCTTTTGCTTTCCTATCCCTGGTGTTCCTGACCATGTAAACTGTGACATTCTGATCTTTGAATATTATTTAATTCCCCCGTGTGGGCTTCATTCACAGTTAACATTTAATGAGCTGGGGCAGAATGGCCTGGGCTCAGCATGAACCCTGTCAGGATCAGTTTGATGTGACTTTGGAGTTAGGTTTTATTGACATTTTACATGCCAAAGTTGATTTGGGAAATTGCACCTGTTACCACATCCTTATTCCTGACCCTAATGGGGAAGCTGATATTTGCCACATTTTTAGCAACCACGATTTTAACGAGAGGGACCTTTGTCTTTTCCACTGAGGTTTCCTCACAGCCCTGGACTGGTGAGGAGAAAGTAGGGACTCAGTGAATATTTATTAAATGAATGAATTTTGGTGCTCTCAGTTCTATTTTTTTTTAAATTTCTGTTTCATTGAAACTCTTGTTATAGAAAACACAACTTCTCCCAAATTTAGTTATTTTAATACAAAACTATAATTTTGAAAATAAAGAAAAAAACAAAGAGAGACGATCAGGTAAACACTAACTGAAATGTTACTTAACAGTCCCCAGATTTAAAGAGCATTAGTTGTCGTGGGTTAATTTTTTTGTTTTTTATTTCCCTTTCTGCCTTAGTTTTATTGTGGCAATTTGAACACATATTTATACAAAGGTAGTATAATATATCTTCATGTACTTTCTGAACTTCAAGAATTAGCTACAGTTTGCTAATCTTACTTATCTAACATCACATCACGTCCTTTTTTTTTTTTTCCTGTTTCTGGAGTATTTTAAGGCAAATCCTTGATAGTATGTCATTTTACCTCAGAAGTCTTCAGTATGCATTTCTAACTGAGAAGGACCGTTTTTTAACAGTGAATTATTATTTCCTCATCACACCTAATATAATGAACGTTAATTTCAAGGGTTAATATAGCAGTCCATATTTCCGGTGATCTCAAGGATGTGTTTTTATCGTTGTTCCCTGTCCCTGTCCCAACTCAGGATCTAAACAGAGTCTACATTTTGCAGTGCTTATTGGGTCTCTTAAGTCTTTTATTTTATTATTTCCTTCTGTCCCCTGGTATTCTGGTTTTTTCACCTTATGCCTTTGACTTGTTGGCAGAAAAGCTCGTTGATAGGTTCAGATGTGCCATATTGTGGAGTTGGCTGATGGCTTTCTCATGGTGTGTTAACCTTTCACTGGTTCCTCTATAGCCTGTATTTTCTGTAAGTTGGATCTTAGGTCTAGAGATGTGATTAGATTCAGCCTTTTTGTTTACTTATTTACTTTGGGAAAAATATCTCATAGGTGGTACTGTGTATGTTTACCTTCCTTCAACAAGGACAAGATGTTTGGCTGTCCCTCCTTCACTGGCACTACTCAAGGAAGTGCAGAAGCTGCCAGCCTGATTCCATTATAAAGTTCCCCATCATTCTCTCACCTGATGGACTTGGTATCCGTTGATAATCACTGCCCATTCTTTCTCTTCAGAATTAGAAAATGGTGATTTTTCTAATTCTGTCATTTCTTCAACATTTATTGACTGGAATTCTATAAAGAAGAATTCCCTCTCATCTACAGTTTGATTACCTTGGCATATAGTTTGCACAGAAAAGGCAAGATAAATACTTGATTCTTTTATCATTTTTATAAATTTAGGGAATAATAAATTTGTGTCCTTGGAACCTCCAGTAAGGAGTAATTAACTTTTCCCCATAAGTATTATCATGAACTCATGAATTTTTAGACATTGAGTATCTTTCAATCCATTGCAGTCATTATTCTTTTTGCTCAAGTTGCCCTGTCTTAGGCCACTTTGACCCCTGTGTCTTTTTGACACAATCTTATCAATCTTTGATCAGGTATGGATTTTTAATCTCTAATCTCGTTTACTGATTTCTAAAGGGTGGTTGAAATAACTCTGTGGGCATCTTGACTATCTGATGGCAAGTAGGCATTTGGGGATTGAGAGGGAGCAATGAAGTATTTCTCCAGATGTTACCATGTTAGATCTTCTTCATTTTGAGGAGAAAAGATTAGAAGGTAGCTTTGTGGTAAGATCTCCATGGCAGGTTCTGATGTTAAAATGAAGATGATGGAACTGTTTTCTCATAGAATAGGGTATGAGTAAGGGCACTGGTCTGGAGTAAGACATACTGGCTCCAAATCCCTGCCTGACCACTTCCTAGCTCTACAGCTTTGGCAAGTTATTCATATTCTTCACATTTCCATTTTTTCATTCTCTAAAGTGCAGATGGTAATAATACATACCTCTTAGAGTGGCTGCATGATTTACTTGAAGTAGTAAAACACCCAGCACAAAGCCTGCCACACAAGGGAAATGTTCAGTAAGTGGTAGCTTAAAAATGGCAGCAAGTCATATCCATGGGATTTGGCATTAAGTCTGAATCTGTTACTTCCCTTTGTGCAGACATGAAGGAGGATTTTCTGAGAAAACAAGGATTTTCTTTCATTTTCATTATGCAGGTCTTGAAGTTTCCTGTGTTGGTTGATTTGTGGGAATAGAAGAAAACATTTTCTCAGTCCACAGCATCATGCGACTGTTGCTTATTTCTGACTAACAGTGTGAAACCTCAGATGGAAGTATGTTAAGTCAGGGTTCAGTACAACTGTTCAGCAAAGCTAAGCAGACTTTATTTAAAGAAAGTGCTTGTTCTCTTTTTCTGGACACACAACTCTTAAGAACTATGCATTACATTGTTAAGTAGTGGCTTGGGGATGCTTTTCATATAAATGAATTTTCCAGTCAGTTAAAAGTTACACTCTTCAAATGATAAACTTTAAAGATATTTTGATAGCTTTTGATAAAAGTTTTACTAAAAATGTAAGCAAAGACAATTGAAACATCTCTTAACCTTTTCTTTATGACTGCATCAGACAGTTATTGCTACGTGACAAATCCCACAACTCAGTGGCTTAAGATAATTTTCATTCATTCTGTTTTCCCCAGATGCTGATTGGCTGGGGGTCATTCTAGGTTATGTTACAGTCCTATCTGAGCTTGTGTTCTCACTGTGGATTGGGCTTGGGTCTGGGGCCCAATCTGAAGGGGCAGCAAACCAAGGAAAGCTTTTCTTATGGCGATGGCAGAGATAAAAGAGGGCTAGCCCAACGGCTCAAGCATGTTTCAAGTCTCTCCTTGTATCACATCTGATTCCATTCCATTGGTCAAAGTAGGTCCCTTACTGAGCCTAACATCAGTGGCACAGGGAAGTATATTTCGTTCCTAAATGTGGGGAAGGAAAGAGTTTGCTAAACAGTAGATCATACTAACCAAGGTCATTGATATGATTATCTAACATGGTTTTACCTTATATGTACAATTATTTTTTATACCTTTAGTAGCCATCAGTCCTACCTTTCACCTTGTTCATTCTGTACCACAGATAACTAAGTCTTTTAAGAATCATTTTTAGGTAAGGATAAATAAATTCTATATGAGGATTTAAGGCCTTCTCCTGGGAAGTGAAGCATTTTCATGGCTATTTTGGATACTTGGTAAACTTTTCCTTTACTTTTCTGTATTTAATTTGTTCTAAAAAGAATCCCTGATGTTGCCAGAAATTTGACTTCTGGGAGTAAGAGGTTAACTCAGTCTGTAAAGGTAAACCTCTAGGAAACAGAGGTTAATTCATTTTGTTACAGTAACTGGGTCATGCAATCTACCAGTAACTCTAGATTTTCAGATTCTAATCTTTTATCTTCAGCAGACTTACAGAACAACAGGGGCAAATTGCCTGGGGGGGTGCTTGTAAATGTAACCAGTAGAGATGATCAGTATGAAAGCTTGAGGAGTTGTGGTAGCAATCAAATATCAAATAAAATTATTTTCAACTATTTTAAAATCGTATTAATATAAAATTCGAATTCCTAATTATTTTGCCTGAGATGCACTGAAATTTACTTTACCTTAGTGCGGTCAATGGAGAAAGGCATTATTTAAAAAAATTAGTGTTATGAACCTACTGAAAAAACGTACATTATAAAAATTAGAACATTTATTTGGGGGTATAATCATTGCTAATTATAATTAGCGCTAATTTCAAGTGTGCTTAATCTGTTCACAAAGCAGACCCAATGAACTTTAAATTCACAATCTCCACAATGAATTAAAAGTAATAGAGAGACTTCCCTGGTGGCGCAGGGGTTAAGAATCTACCTGCCAGTGCAGGAGACATGGGTTCGAGCCCTGGTCCAGGAAGATCCCACATGCCTGGAGCAACTAATCCCATGCGCCACAACTAGTGAGCCTGCACTCTAGAGCTCACAAGCCACAACTAGTGAGCCTATGCGCCAAGAGCCCATGCTCCCCAAGGAGAAGCCACCACAATGAAGAGTAGTCCCTGCTCGCCACAACTAGAGAACACCCGTGTGCAGCAACAAAGACCCAATTCAGCCAAAAATAAATAAATAAAAGTAATAGAGTGTTTTTGATTTTAAATATGTTTCACAATAAATCATATTTTCTTCATTCAAAATTTATTTTTAACTAAATCACATGGGTAGGATTTTACCATGTTTACAAAAGTATGTATTTTTCACACACAGGGAAAGCACTGCCAATCTCATATAGTTACTTTTGATATGAAATGGCTCAGCAAGTGATATGGTTGGTGGCTAGTATTTTTCTCTCCCTTCGAGTTCTCTCTCTCTCTCTCTCTCTCTCTCTTTTTTTTTTTTGTGTGTGTGTATATAAAGCCTTAAACGTAGCGAATGTGATGTAATCTAAGTGGGAGAGAGGAGGAGCTGTCACCTCCATAAGTGCCTCCCTATCTCCATTAGCTAGGGGTTTAATTTAACAGTATATTCTCATACAAACGTATGGACACCAAGGAGGGGAAAGTAGCCGGGGGGGTGGGGGGGTGGGGGGGGTTGTTGTTGGTGGTGGGATGAATTGGGAGATTGAGACTGACATCTGTACACTAATGTATAAAATGGATAACTAATAAGAACCTGCTGTATAAAAAAATAAATAAAATTAAATTTAAAAAATCAATAAAAACAACAACGATAACAAAGAAAAAACACAATAAATTCTCCCTAGGCCTTTCAGTTTCGTACAGGAAGAAAAAAGAATTTTGTAATAAACTACTATGATGTTTGATTGGATGGGAAATCCCAGCCTGATGAGGGATTTCCAATCTTGTCATCCCCCAGTAGAGATTTTAAAAAAGGAAGATTTTATACCACAGAAACCACTACCCCTATTTTTAGCCATTCTTCTGTCCATGACTTTCCTGTGGAATTACCAATCCCTACCTGGTGTGTTCTCAGTCTTCCAGACCCACAGATGAGGGCGTGGTGACGGTTGTTACCACTGCTGACATTATGATTTATGAGAGTTTCAGGGTAAAATATGTGTTTGAGATCCCACAAAGCATGGTTCAATTGGCATAGATTTTCTCTCATCCCAGTCATGACATAGGTTTTTTAAAAGATGTTTTTTTTTTTCAGTATTTTATTACTATTCGTCTTATCATTTATTGAGGGGTTATTCCATTCTGGGCACTGTGCTAAGGATTCCTAGACTGTGCATGTATAGAAATCTCATTTAATTCCCACAGCTCTCTTCGGTAAGTGTTCCTCCAACCCATTGGATGCACGAGGATTTGGAGGCACAGAGAGGATCAGCAGTTTGCCCAGTTTGTCACATGGCTGGTGAGAAACAGAGGAGAGCTCCAATTTTAAGTGTGTGTCTCTGTCGAGGCTGTACCTGTGAGCACTATGCCATGTGCCCCATTACTCTGTGATCCGCTTCCTTTGGTCTTCACATTTTGAATTATGGTACTTCAGGCAGTTTTCCCTCTTTTCATTCTTGAGTCCCAAGTTTAGTTACCATCTTTCTTTTTGGTCTGCTAAAGGGCACAACCATTAGTTAATCATTTAATTTAATAGACGTATTAAACATCAGCTGCGTGAGGAGTACTGTGTTAGGAACTGGAGCTACAGAAATTTGGGGTTTTTTTGTTTTCCTATTACAGTCTATAAAACATTTGAGGTAGCTGATAAAATAAGAAAGATAAAAATAAATCTCAAAGACCATGAAGATGTGATGGCTTCCTTCAAAGGGAACTATCTAGAAGAGTCCCACTTGCAGGTCATTTTTTCATGTTCTTTGTCTATCTGGTCTGTTCTGCAGAACATAGAGAATACTTCTGTGGGCACTTTCCACCTCAGACTTTACTTAGAGGTCTCTACCCTCACCTTGAGCCCTGGGTTCAAGCCCTCCTGATTCATGATCATGACGAGCAGCATCTCCTGTAGATTTTGTAGTGTGCAGGATATTTTCACATGGATTGTCTTGTTTGTTCCCTACAACTTTGAGAAGCAGCAGTCATACCGAAACTGAGTCATGTAAATACAGCTTGCCCACATTCTGCCAGGCTCCTCCAAACCTCACTGCTTCCTTGAATTATCCACTGGACTTGCATTCTTCTGACTTGGGGTTCCTTCCTCCTGTTTCACTTCTTCTTTCGTGGGCTTTTTGCAGCAGCCCTACTCCCCTTCACATCTCAGCACATTTGTTACTGGTTTCACCCTTGTCTCCTCAGGTGGCAGCTTCTCTTCCATGGCCTAGGGGCCACCTGGCAGACCCTCCAAAATTACCCCTCGATGGTCACTTGTATCTTTTTTTTTTTAATTAATTGTATTTATTTTTGGCTGCGTTGGGTCTTTGTTGCTGCTCGCGGGCTTACTCTAGTTGTGGCGAGCAGGGGCTACTTTTCATTGTGGTGCACGGGTTTCTCATTGTGGTGGCTTCTCTTGTTGCAGAGCATGGGCTCTAGAGCGCAGGCTCAGTAGTTGTGGCGCATGGGCTTATTTGCTCCGCGGCATGTGAGATCTTCCCAGACCATGGATCGAACCCGTGGCCCCTGCATGCGCAGGCGGATTCTTAACCACTGCGCCACCAGGGAAGCCCTGGTCACTTGTATCTTTAAAATTTTTTTATGTTGTTGAACAATAGCTAGAAGTTACCTAAATCTACTTTTTCATTTCTCACTTTCCACAGTATAACTTTTTAATGGCATAAATATAAATGTTGTTGAAACATCAAACTATCTTACTGTCTCCATTTACTAGTTACTAGTTTATAGTGTTCAGGTAATGGTGGATCTATTTGTAGAGCCTGAGGAAAATGACAGAAGATGTGTTCTTTGACAATGGTCATTTCAAATATTTGGACACATTGGTCGTGTAAATATTCCTAAGAGCAGAGGAACTGTGCTATCTGTGCCTAACAGAGGTGAAAACAGAAATCGACCACAAGGTCTGTCTTCCTTTAGCCGAGTGGGAAGTGATGTTCCTACAAGTTGCCACAAGTACCTGGCTGATGATAACCTCCTCTGGATCCGTTTCAGCTGGCACTGGAAATCTGAGATATGACTAAAGCATGTGTCAGGGAGGAAAAATTTCTTAAATGATGTTTAAACAAAAAGTGGTAGGTACATGACATTACCCTATCCATGTTAGAAAACATTCTAAATATAAAAGGATCTTCCAAAAATTTGTTTAAAAAAATGTTTTCAGTTACTTTGCGTTTTGTTAACATTTACCCTTTTAAACCCTTGCCAGATTTAGCAAATAAAAGTACAGGACACCCAGTTAAATTTTAATTTCAGGTAAATAATGAAAACTTTTTCCGTAAAAGTATGTCCTGTGCAATTTTGGGGACCCTCTTATACTAAAAACTTATTTGTAATTTTTTTGAAATTTATAATTAGCTGGGCATCCTGTATTTTTATCTGGAAATCCTACTTTTAAAAAAGTTTAATGATCTATATTTACCTACTAGGTAAGTTAGAGTATTTATTCTTTTTTAAATGTAAATAATGTTTACAGAAGCAATTGCTCTAAATTTAGTTCTTGTGATAGAAATTTAACTTAGATAACCAAGGAAGCATAGGCATTTAAAAGCTGACATGACTGCAACTTGATTAGATTAAAATGAAGAGACTGGACAGAATCCCTGATATAGGAAAGTAGGATTTATAGTTAATATTCAATCAATATTTGTTTTCCTTTAACGTTTCCCCATTGCTCCTAATTCTGTCATCTGGAGGCTATAGAAGAAAACAATGAAGATGATGTTATTAATGATAGCACTTGCTGAGATCAATTACATGCTAGGCACTGTTCTAGTGTTTGCTTTAATTAATTTAATCTTTACAACAGCCTTATAAAATAGGTGCTTTTATGGTTTCTGTCTTACAAATTAGGGAACTGAAGCATGAAGACATTAATTAGCTTAACCAAGGCCACATCTCTCTGTCAACTCTTGAAGTATTTTCTTTTTTGTAGTCTTCTAAGTTTTCAACTCCTTCTTTTATACCTTACAGGACAAGGTCTCTAGACCTCCTTCCGTCTTCGCTCAACTCTGGGCTTGCTGTAGTTTGCCAGTGCCCTTGAATATGTTACGGTCAAAATTTAAAAGTTGGCTTCACATGTAGTATAATTTATAAGCAGGGAACAGCAGGATTTTTAATGGCCTTTGTACTGGATGCTGTGGTTCTAATAGTGGCCCAAGGCTTACATGAGATTTTGTTTGTTTGTTTGTTTTTGTGGCGAATATACTTCCATATAACACCATTGCCTCAGACTGAACTTTTAGTCAGATAAAACTTCTAGGGTGTCTATCTACACAAAATGCAAGTAAGTTAAGTCTCCCTCAGTTTGTACACAGTTTTGTTTTGTTTTGTTTATTTGTATAATTTTTAGGAAGTGTTTGTTGTACCTCACTCTTCCTGCCTGATATCATCTTGTATAATGCTTTATAAGATATCGTAATGGTAGTAGTAATATGTGTTGAGAACAGAGACCCAGACTCCGAGGGAAAGCATGTGTATGATGTGTGAGCCCCTGGACCATCTATAGCCTCTGCCTGTCTTCGCAGTTGGTTTACGTAGACATCCTCTAGAGTGACATCAGTGTGTATGTACTCTTTGACCATATCGTCTTTGGGTAAGAAGGTTGGATCTATGTTACAGCATTTTTCTCTCTTATAATCTGACAAACTCTCAAATAACCTTCCTTTCATAATCCACAGCAATCTTGCCTATTCAGATACACTATTCCTAAATCACCATGTCATTCGGTGCCCTGCTTGCAGCTGTAAAGTTTCTCCCAAAATAATAAAACAGTTGCTCATAATACTTTGCTCACAATAATCAAAGTGGGAGAGTTAATAATAGGAAAATGTATTTTCCTGGGCAAGTGTAGACTATTTCTATTTCATGTAAGGAAATATAACAGCTTTAGTGATACTAAATACAGCTGGGGGCAGAATATATTAAGAGAAATGGGGTAGAATGTGAGAGGAAGGGCACTTCTTGTTTGTTTTAAGAAAAGCTCCAATTTAGGTGTCAATTAATTGAGCATCTTTTAACATCTCTTAATTTAAAATATGGAGGAGAGAGAAAATTATATTCATACACTGATAAGCCTAAAATTCTAAGAAGAATTTGATAAAATCCATCTATCAGTATCCTATTTAGTAGAAAACAATTTTATATATTTGTCAGCGTTATCAATAAATAGTATAGCATCTATGAAAATGTGTTCAATAAATATAGTAGTCAGAATTTCACTCACTTTGGCTTGTACTTTTAATTCATACCTACCACAGCGTAATTGATGTTTATTCTCTTTCTGGTACTGCTTTGATATTTCTTAGCTACATTTTATCCATTAAGTTTACTGATTATAGTTTTTACTTCCCAAAAGTATTAAAATGAATAATATTTTATAAAAATTTGAGAGGATTATGGAGAAAATTATAAGTATTACTCAGTGCTTTCTAGTATCATTGAGCTTAAAATGTTGCCATAATATTGCAGACAAATAACTGACATATTAAAAAATGCATACACATACACGTATACAAATAAATGATAGGTACTCTTTGAAGATAATCTGTTAACAAACCATGGCTTAAAATAAGATTTTATAATACATGGTACCACAACTCATAACAGAATGCTTAGAAATTAGAGAAAGACTTTTTCTAAATACTTATTCCATCATTCTTTTTTTTTTTTAAACAACTATATTGGAGTATAATTGCTTTACAATGTTGTGTTAGTTTCTGCTGTATAACAAAGTGAATCAGCATTATGTATACGTATATCCCCACATCCCCTCCCTCTTGCGTCACCATACCACCCTCCTATCGCATCCCTCTAGGTGGACACAAAACACCAGGCTGATCCATCCCCCCGTGCAATTTACCTGCTTCCCACTGTCTGTTTCGCATTTGGTAGTGTATATATGTCAATGCTACTCTCTCAATTCGTCCCAGCTTACCCTTCCCCCACCCCGTGTCCTCAAGTCCATTCTCTAGGACGTCTGTGTCTTCATTCCTGTCCTGCCCTTAGGTTCTTCAAAACCTTTTTTTTTTTTTTATTCCATATATAGGTGTTAGCATATGGTATTTGCTTTTCTCTTTCTGAATTACTTAATTCTGTATGAAAGACTCTAGGTCCATCCACCTCACTACAAATCATTCAATTTCATTTCTTTTTATGGGTGAGTAATATTCCATTGTATATATGTGCCACATCTTCTTTGTCCATTCATCTGTCGATGGACACTTAGGTTGCTTCCATGTCCTGGCTATTGTAAATAGAGCTGCAATGAACATTTTGGTACATGACTCCTTTTGAATTATGGTTTTCTCAGGGTATATGCCCAGTAGTGGGATTGCTGGGTTGTATGGTAGTTCTGTTTGTAGTTTTTTAAGGACGTCCATACTGTTCTCCATAGTGGCTGTATCAATTCACATTCCCACCAGCCGTGCAAGAGTCTTCCCTTTTCTCCACACCCTCTCCAGCATTTGTTGTTTGTAGATTTTCTGATGATGGCCATTCTGACTGGTGTGAGGTGATACCTCATTGTAGTTTGATTTGCACTTCTCTAATAATTAGTGATGTTGAGAAATGTCTGTTTAGGTCTTCCGCCCATTTTTGGATTGGGTTGTTTGTTTTTTTGATATTGAGCTGCATGTCCTGCTTGTATATTTTGGAGATTAATCCTTTGTCAGTTGCTTCGTTTGCAAATATGTTCGCCCATTCTGAGGTTTGTCTTTTCATCTTTTTTATGATTTCCTTTGCTGTGCAAAAGCTTTTAAGTTTCATTAGGTCCCGTTTGTTTATTTTTGTTTTCATTTCCATTTCTCTTGGAGGTGGGTCAAAAAGGATCCTGCTGTAATTTATGTTACAGAGTGTTGTGCCTATGTTTTCCTCTAAATGTTTATAGTGTCTGGCCTTACATTTAGGTCTTTAATCCATTTTGAGTTTATTTTTGTGTATGGTGTTAGGGAGTGTTCCAATTTCATTCCTTTACATGTAGCTGTCCAGTTTTCCCAGCACCGCTTACGGAAGAGGCTATTTCTCTCCATTGTATATTCTTGCCTCCTTTATCAAGCATAAGGTGACCATATGTGTGTGGGTTTTTCTCTGGGCTTTCTATCCTGTTCCATTGATCGACATTTCTGTTTTTGTGCCGGTACCATACTGTCTTGATTACTGTAGTTTTGTAGTATACTCTGAAGTCAGGGAGCCTGATTCCCCCAGCTCCGTTTTTCTTTCTCAAGAATGCTTTGGCTATTTGGGGTCTTTTGTTTCCATACACATTGTGAAATGTTTTGTTCTAGTTCTGTGAAAAATGCCATTGGTAGTTTGATAGGGATTGCAATGAATCTGTAGATTGCTTCGGGTAGTATAGTCATTTTCACAGTGTTGATTCTTCCAATGCAAGAACATGGTATATCTCTCCATCTGTTTGAATCATCTTTAATTTCTTTCATCAGTGTCTTAAAGTTTCTGCATACAGGTCTTTTGTCTCCTTAGGTAGGTTTATTCCTAGGTATTTTATTCCTTTTGTTGCAGTGGTAAATGGGAATGTTTCCTTAATTTCTCTTTTGGATTTTTCATCATTAGTGTATAGGAGTGCAAGAGATTTCTGTGCATTAATTTTGTATCCTGCTACTTTACCAAATGCATTGATTAACTCTAGTAGTTTTCTAGTAGTATCTTTAGGATTCTCTGTGTATAGTATCATGTCATCTGCAAACAGTGACAGTTTTACTTCTTCTTTTCCTATCTGGATTCCTTTTATTTCTTTTTCTTCTCTGATTGCTATGGCTAAAACTTCCAAAACTATGTTGAATAATAGTGGTGAGAGTGGGCATCCTTTTCTTGTTCCTGATTTTAGAGGAAATGGTTTCAGTTTTTTATCACTGAGAATGATGTTGGCTGTGGGTTTGTCATATATGGCCTGTATTATGTTGAGGTAAGTTCCCCCGATGCCTACTTTCTGGAGAGTTTTTATCATAAATTGGTGTTGAATTTTGTCAAAAGCTTTTTCTGCATCTATTGAGATGGTCATATGGTTTTTATTACGTTTTTTAATATGGTGTATCACATTGATTGATTTGCACTTATTAAAGAATCCTTGCATTCCTGGGATGATCATGGTGTATGATCCTTTTAATGTGCTGCTGAATTCTGTTTGCTAGTATTTTGTTGAGGATTTTTGCATCTGTGTTCATCAGAGATATTGGCCTGTAGTTTTCTTTTTTTGTGACATCTTTGTCTGGTTTTGGTATCAGGGTGATGGTGGCCTCGTAGAATGAGTTTGGGAGTGTTCCTCCCTCCACTATATTTTGGAAGAGTTTGAGAAGGATACGTGTTAGCTCTTTGCTAAATTTTTGATAGAATTCGCCTGTGAAGCCATCCAGTCTGGGCTCTTGTTTGTTGGAAGAGTTTTAATCACAGTCTCAATTTCAGTGCTTGTGATTGGTCTGCTTATTTTTTCTATTTCTTCCTGGTTCAGTCTCAGAAGGTTGTGCTTTTCTAAGAATTTGTCTATTTCTTTCAGGCTGTCCATTTTATTGGCATATAGTTGCTTGTAGTAATCCCTCATGATTCTTTGTATTTCTGCAGTGTCAGTTGTTACTTCTCCTTTTTCATTTTTAATTCTATTGATTTGAGTCTTCTCCCTTTTTTTCTTGATGAGTCTGGCTAATAGTTTATCAATTTTGTTTATCTTCTCCAAGAACCAGCTTTTAATTTTATTTATCTTTGCTATTGTTTCCTTCATTTCTTTTTCATTTATTTCTGATCAGATCATTATGATTTCTTTTTCTGCTAATTTTGGGGGATGTTTGTTCTTCTTTTTCTAATTGCTTTAGGTGTAAGGTAGGTTGTTTATTTGAGATTTTTCTTGTTTCTTGAGGTAGTATTGTATTGCTATAAACTTCCCTTTTAGAACTGTTTTTGCTCCATCCCATTGGTTTTGGGTCATCATGTTTTCATTGTCATTTGTTTCTAGGTATTTTTTGATTTCCTCTTTGATTTCTTCAGTGATCTCTTGGTTATTTAGTAACATATTGTTTAGCCTCCATGTGTTTGTATATTTTTCAGTTTTTTTTTCCTGTAATTGATATCTAGTCTCACAGCGTTGTGATTGGAAAAGATACTTGATATGATTTCAGATTTCTTAAATTTACCAAAGCTTGATTTGTGACCCAAGATATGATCTATCCTGGAGAATGTTCCATGAGCACTTGAGAAGAAAGTGTATTCTGTGGTTTTTGGATGGAATGTCCTATAAATATCAATCAAGTCCATCATATTTAAAGCTTGTTTTTCCTTAATTATTTTCATTTTGGTTGATCTGTCCATTGGTGAAAGTGGGGGGTTAAAGTCCCCTACTATGATTGTGTTACTGTCAATTTCCCTATTTATGGCTGTTAGCATTTGCCTTATGTATTGAGGTGTTCCTATGTTGGGTGCATAAATATTTACAATTGTTGTATCCTCTTCTTGGATTGATCCCTTGATCTTTATGTCTTCTTTGTCTCTTCTAATAGTCTTTATTTTCAAGTCTATTTTGCCTGATATGAGTATTGCTATCCAGCTTTCTTTTGATTTCTATTTGCATGGAATATATTTTTCCATCCCCTCACTTTCAATCTGTATGTGTCCCTAGGTCTGAAATGGGTCTCTTGTAGACAGCATATATATGGGTCTTATGTTTGTATCCATTCAGCCAGTCTGTATCTTTTGTTTGGAGCATTTAATCCATTTACATTTAAAGTAATTATTGATATGCATGTTCCTATTACCATTTTCTTAATTGTTTGGGTTTGTTTGTAGGTCTTTTCTTTCTCTTGTGTTTCCTGCCTAGAGAAGTTCCTTTAGCATTTGTTGTAAAGCAGGTTTGGTGGTGCTGAATTCTCTTAACTTTTGTTTGTCTGTAAAGGTTTTAATTTCTCCATTGAATCTGAATGAGATCCTTGTTGGGTAGAGTAATCTTAGTTGTAGGTTTTTCCCTTTCATCACTTTAAATATGTCCTGCCACTCCCTTCTGGCTTGCAGAGTTTCTGCTGAAACATCAGCTGTTAACCTTATGGTGATTCCCTTGTATGTTATTTGTTGCTTTTCCCTTGCCGCTTTTAATATTTGTTCTTTGTATTTAATTTTTGATAGTTTGATTAATATGTGTCTTGGCGTGTTTCTCTTTGGATTTATCCTGTATGGGACACTCTGCGCTCTCTGCACTTGACTGACTATTTCCTTTCTCATGTTAAGGAAGTTTTCTACTATAATCTCTTCAAAGATTTTCTCAGTCCCTTTCTTTTTCTCTTCTTCTTCTGGGACCCCGTATAATTCGGATGTTGGTGCGTTTAATGTTGTCCCAGAGTTCTTTGAGACTGTCCTCAATTCTTTTCATTCTTTTTTCTTTATTCTGCTCTGTGGTAGTTATTTCCACTGTTTTATCTTCCAGGTCACTTATCCATTCTTCTGCCTCAGTTATTCTGCTGTTGATTCCTTCTAGAGAATTTTTAATTTCATTTATTGTGTTGTCCATCATTGTTTGTTTGTTCTTTAGTTCTTCTAGGTCCTTGTTAAATGTTTCTTGTATTTTCTCCATTCTATTTCCGAGATTTTGGTTCATCTTTACTGTCATTACTCTGAATTCTTTTTCAGGTAGACTGCCTATTTCCTTTTCATTTCTTTGGTCTGGTGGGTTTTTACCTTGCTCCTTCATCTGCTGCATATTTCTCTGTCTTCTCATTTTGCTTAACTTACTGTGTTTGAGGTCTTGTTTTCACAGGCTGCAGGTTTGTAATTCTCATTGTTTTTGGTGTCTGCTCCCAGTGGGTAAGGTTGCTTCAGTGGCTTGTGTAGGCTCCAGGTTGAGGGGACTTGTGCCTGTGTTGTGGTGGATGTATATGGATCTTGTTTTTCTGGTGGGCAAGGCTGTGTCCGGTGGTGTTTTGGGGTCTATGAACTTATGATTTTAGGCAGTCTCTCTGCTAATGGATGGGGTTGTGTTCCTGTGTTGCTAGTTGTTTGGCATGGGGCATTCAGCAGTGGAGTTTGCTGGCCATTGGATGGAAGTGGATCTTAGCTTTGAGAGTGAGATCTCTGGGAAGGCTCTCGCTGATAGATATCACATGGGGCTGGGAGGTCTCTGGTGGTCCAGTGCCCTGAACTCGACTCTTCCACCTCATAGGCTCAGGCCTGACACAAGGCCAGAGCCCCAAGACCCTGTCAGCCACATGGTTCAGAAGAAAAGGGAAAAAAAAAAGAAAGGGAAAAAAATAATTTAAAAATACAATAAAATTATAGAAATAAAAAAATTTTCAGTTATTAAAATTTTTAAAAAGTTATAAAGAAAAAGCTCAACCAAACCAATAAACAATTCCACCAATGATAACGATGACTAAAAACTATACTACGATAAGCATGAAAAATCAGGAACAAGTCAGTTGCAGACAGCAATCCCCAAGTGTACCGTTGCTTCCAAAGTCCACTGCCTCAATTTTGGGTTGATTATTTGTCTATTCGGGTGTTCTACAGACGCAGGGTACATCCAGTTGTTTGTGGGGATTTAATCCGTTGCTCCTGAAGCTGCTGGGAGAGATTTCCCTTTCTCTTCTTTGTTCGCACAGCTCCTGGGGTTCCTCTTTGGTTTTGGCCCTGCCTCTGCATGTGGGTTGCCCTCAGGCATCTGTTCCCACCCAGTCAGGACAGGGTTAAAGCAAGGCTGACTGGGGGCTGTGGCTTACTCAGGCCCAGGGCAGGGAGTGGTAAGGAATGCCGGCGAGCCTGCAGTGGCAGAGGCCTGGTGTGACATTGCAACAGCCTGAGGCGCGCCATATGTTCTCCCAGGGAAGTTGTCCCTGGATCCAGGGACCCTGGCAGTGGCTGGCTGCAGAGGCTCTTCGGAGGGGAATTGTGGACAGTGACCTGTGCTTGCACACAGGATTGTTGGTTGTTGCAGCAGCAGCGTTAGCATTTCATGCCTGTCTCTGGGGTCCCAGCTGATAGCTGTGGCTCCTGCCCGTCTCTGGAGCTTGTTTAGGGAGCGCTCTGCCTTCTCTGAGCAGACAGGGAAAGAATCCCCTCTCCTCGCATACCCCAAAACAATGGTCTCTTGCCTCTTAGGCAGGTCCAGACTTTTCCCCAGACTCCCTCCCAGCTAGCTGTGGCGCACTAACCCCCTTCTGGCTGTGTTCACGCAGCCAACCCCAGTCCTCTCCCTGGGATCTGACCTCTCATGCCCAAGCCTCAGCTCCCAGCCCCCATCTGCCCTGGTGGGTGAGCAGAGAAGCCTCTTGGGCTGATAAGTGCTGGTCGGCACCCATCCTCTGTGCGGGAATCTCTCCACTTTGCCCTCTGCACTGGTTGCTGAGCTCTCCTCTGTGGCTGCAAAACTCCTCCCCCCGCCCCCCCCCCACCCCGCCACCAGCCCCCATCTCTGCCAGTGAAGGGGCTTCCTAGTGTGTGGAAACTTTTCCTCTTTCACAGCTCCCTCCCAGAGGTGCAGGTCCCGTCCCCATTCTTTTGTCTCTGTTTTTCCTTTTTTCTTTTGCCCTACCCAGGTACGTGGGGATTTTCTTGTCTTTTGGGAAGTCTGAGGTCTTCTGCCAGCATTCAGTAGGTGTTCTGTAGGAGTTGTGCCACATGTAATTGTATTTTTGTTGTATTTGTGGGGAGGAAGGTGATCTCCATTTCTTACTCCTCTGCCATCTTGAAGGTCCCACCAAAATCCTATTCCATCATTCTTAAGTACATGGCACTACAAATTTATAATTTTCTGTTTTGTAAACAATATATTTTTTAAAAGATGTGCTAACTTCTACAAATATTTTTTTAAAATTTTTTTCCTTTTTTTTTTTAGCTGCACTGCATGACTTGCGGGATCTTAGTTCCCTGACCAGGGATTGAACCCAGTTCCCTGGCAGTGGAAGCACAGAGTCCTAACCACTGGACCACCAGTGAATTCCTAAAATGTTTTTATACTATAAAGTAAAGAATGTTCTAATTTGGTTTCCTTTTATATGGTTTATTTTTCCCATTGTGTAGATGTGAATACCATTGCATTTTTGTTCTTAATGTTCCAAGAAGCCCAAATACGTTGCATTTTATGGCTAGTAGGGTATTTGGCTAAGTCTTATAGCATCTTTCCTTTTTGGATAACTTAATTTATTCTGTAATCATCCATGTTGGGTTTGAGGGGAAGATTTATCCCAAAGGTTAATTTTGTCAGAAAACTGTACTGCTTTTGGATTTCGAACTTCTGGCTACTGACAGAGATTAACCTTACTTGTTGCATAGAGGTTGGCATTCAATGGCTCTTTCCCTGTCCTATCGACTTTTCTCTTCCTTTTTCTCATTTGGCATCACATTGAATAAAATCAAACGTGTAACTACTTTACTTACTATATACACCTTGACATTTACGTTGAACAGATCTCTTGGAGAAAAGAATCTCCAAACTATACTATGTTGCTGTATACTATTGGAAATAATACTTGTACTTGTCGACCTTTAAGAAGTAGTGTATTTAATTATCTCTTGATTAAATGTATTTTTTCCTGAAAAATGAAATTCTGTGTAATGTTTAGTTCTTCCCTACATCATACACAGGAAACTGAGACTTAGGAAAAATTAAGCAGATCTAAGCTTAATTTCAATTTTAAATTAAAAATGAATTTTTAAAAAATCTCATTTTGTTTCATAAAACCCTGAACAAACTTTACCTAGAATTTAGGACTTAATTGTAACCATAAAGAAATAATAAACTTCCCAATAAGATGAGTGTTTGGGGAAATGTGAATTAAACCAGCCACCTGGACGATGTCCAAATATTGCAAAACATATTTTGGAACTATCAAGTGGGCCTTAAGGGTGGAATTCCATAAATCATCAAAGAAGCCAGATGTCTTTGATCATCAAATAATCTGTGGAAGTGTGCCAGTGTGTCCTAAGCTTTCCTCATCTTTTTTTTTTTAAATAAGCTATTTAATATGAAAATGAGTTCCAAAAGTTTTAACTATTTTTCTCAAGTCCAGTTTGTCTTTATTAACTCTGGTTGTCCAGATCCTAAATTAATGAAGAATTTGATTTCAAAATATTTAAATGACCCTTGATTCTCTTCCTCAGTCAACTCAAATCAGCAAATATTTATTGCATTGCTGCTTTGAGCAAGAGGTTATGCTTGTTTTCAGGGAATATAAAAGTAAATAAATCACACTATTCAAATTACTGAGAACTATTCTGACAAAATAATTTCACAATATTTGTTATAGAGTTCTTTAAGTGGATATCTGAAAATACTATATATTTTAGCATACAAATCAACAAATATTTTAGGAGTTTCTACTCACTGTGACAGATTCTAGGAGAATATAGCAAAAGTGTCATGTGTGATTCTTCCCCTTGACAGAGTAATTTTGTGATCTAGCTTAAAAGAGAAGATAAAATAACAGGTAATACAAGGACATGAGTCAATGATAATTGTATTAAAATTAGAAGTGCTACAGGAGTCCAAAGAAAATCAAGTTAGGAAATCAGTAGTCACTGAATTTATTTGGGTACTTCTTTTGGACTGGAAGAGTTTATTCCTGTTATATTACATATTTATTTCTCTAGAGGATTTTTCTTTCTTTCTTTCTTTCTTTTTTAATAAATGCAGATTTTAGCCCTACTGACATTTGCATAATCACAAGTTTCATCATGGTTATGTGTGTATGTGGGAGGGTGGTTGGATCTATGTGAAACTACTTTTTTTTTTTTTTTTTTTTTTTGCGGTACGTTGGCCTCTCACCGCTGTGGCCTCTCCCGTTGCGGAGCACAGGCTCCGGACGCGCAGGCTCAGCGGCCATGGCTCACGGGCCCAGCCGCTCCGCAGCATGTGGGATCTTCCCGGACCGGGGCATGAACCTGCGTCCCCTGCATCGGCAGGCGGACTCTCAACCACTGCGCCACCAGGGAAGCCCTATGTGAAACTACTTTTTAATGAAAACTTTTAGTTTAGAAATTAAAGTTGTCATACCACTTTTTGAAGTGGACTAAAATTCCATTGTTTGCTGCCAATGAGTGTGGCTCAACATTTGGGATCTATTTATATTTAATTATACAGTATTTAGTGAGTTGTGTCTGAATTTCCTGCTATTATATAAATTTTTAGAGGAGAGACTTTGTCTTAGCACATAACTTTCTACCTGATTTCCAAGCTCTCCTCTATGCTATACTCCCCTGTTAGCTGTCCTCTACACTCCCCTCAGTGCTGTGCCATACAAAACAGGGAACTGCATGTGAACCTCCAACAACTCTCTCTTGTCTCCAGAAAACATTTCTTAGCACTAGCAAAAAGTCTGTCCTGCAGCCTTGCCTCTTTTCCCTCCCTCACAAAAACTCTTTCTGTGAGCAGGGCTTTGCCTTTACTGTATGTTTGCTTCTTTAGTATGTTCTGTCAGAATTTCCCTTTCCCCTGTTTTCTTGTCTTGTAAGGTTCTAGTTCAACTATCGATATTAGCCCCTCAGAATCTTTCCCTGGTCCTGCTGTTGTAATATTTTCTTTCATAATCTGTGTTTCCAGGCTTATTATAACAAGTTGGGACTTGCATATCAGCAGGAGTCCAATCAGGAATAGTAACCACACTAGTTATCTGAACAGCGATACTTTAATATAAAGAATTGTTAACTAGGTATAAAGGTGTGACGTGGGAAACTGACAAGGCAAGAAGAGAATACTAAGAGTGTCAGGGATGTAGCAACTGGAGGAAGAGGTTTGGTTACTAAAACTTAGAAACTTAGAGGGGGGGCCTTACAGAACTGAAGCAGACCTGAGAAGAGGGTGCTGCCCTGGCTGAGTTTAGAAGAGAGTCCCAGTGGGCTGGGGTCCAGCTCCTGCTGAGGTCTCTGGGTGTGGCGGGTTCTCCTGTTGTGGAGAAACCGGCCAACTGGATTCCAGTGCTCCTGGAGGGACCTGCCACTGCCTAGGGGAGAAGCATTGCCTGGATGATACTCATAGGAACTGCCAACAGACAGGAGGCAACATGGGAACATCCATCCACCGGAAGGAATGTGTCCCTTCTCCCTCTCTGGTCTTCCAGTCTCCCACGACATCGTTTGTTGGCAGACAGAAGAGCCAGCAGCTGGCAAAGCAGAAATGGGGTTTGCTGAGCCAAGCATCCCAGAACAGAGTGTAGAAGGCTGAACTTGGGGCTGATTGGTACTGGCTTATTAACTGACTCAGAGGGATAAATAAATATCTTCCTCTTATCTGTGAGCTCCTTGATATAGGAGTAGTATATTATTTGTCATCCCTAGATCCCTCTAAAATCTACATCTTTCCATAACTCATTTGACAGTAAAACCTAATCTAACTTGTTGATATGATATTCATACATGTTGGTGCAGAGATATTAACATTGACCCACATCTGCTTGGGAGAGTTAGTAAAACATGATATTTAATCCAGCTTACTTGGCAAAACCTGGAAACGTACTGAATTACACAGTACATCTGATCCCGAGGTTTCTGATAAGTGATCTTGGATCGCAAGGGCCTAGCATCCCTATCATCTTGTGGAGGTATTCAGTAAAGATTCAGTGAAATGCAAATAAATTGTTGACTGACTTGCTATTGTCATGTTATTTTGCAAGCTGATAATCTGGTCATGGATAGTTTTTTTTAAATAGGAGAACTTCTGAAGAGATAATTTATGAGCATTTGTACTTCCTGAGTACA
The DNA here is from genome assembly GCF_963924675.1 of Phocoena phocoena. Classification (NCBI taxonomy): domain Eukaryota; kingdom Metazoa; phylum Chordata; class Mammalia; order Artiodactyla; family Phocoenidae; genus Phocoena; species Phocoena phocoena. The sequence continues at coordinate 69,030,470 of NC_089227.1, read as the reverse complement.
CAGAACTATTAAGGTTTATTAGAGCTTTCCTACTGGAAGTGGAAGCTCTTTAGTTAGAGCCCTTGAGAAAAAACCTGAAGGTATTTTGGAATCCCAATCTGTATGACGTTTGGCAGATTATGACTCAGGAATGAATTTTCCTAACAGTTTATAGTAAAGTGATTTCAGCAGGGTGAAGGGGTATGTATTTCACTTGAACCTAAGAGAGTCAAGAAAATGCCACTAAAATTTTAAACATGTAGGAAGAGGAGTAATTTGGGGTTTCATCAGTCTAATCTTTTTAACTGAAAGTATCAAGTAAGGCTCCCCTTACTTTGACAAGGGTCAGGTGGTAATTTCCTTCTAGCTTTATTTCTGATGGTTTTGAATATTGCTCCTGGTACATTTCTCTAAAGCTAGTGTACTTTTAGTTTTCTATGTTAAGGGAAAGGACATTCAAATAAGAAGGTAAGTATTTAGCTGGGAATTGTGAATAAAAATCAATTCAAAAGTTAGAAAATATTTAAGAAGATTATACTTGCATTCCTTTGAGAAGATAGAAGACTGCTCTGGGAATGTAACACTTTGACAGTTTGTATAGCCTTCCTATTGAAATAAGGATCATTCTTTTTTTTTTTTTTTAACATCTTTATTGGAGTATAATTGCTTTGCAATGGTGTGTTAGTTTCTGCTTTATATAAGGATCATTCTTTTTTTTTTTTTTTTTTTTTTTTTTTTGCGGTACGCGGGCCTCTCACTATTGTGGCCTCTCCCGTTGCGGAGCACAGGCTCCGGACATGCAGGCCCAGTGGCCATGGCTCACGGGCCCAGCCGCTCTGCGGCATGTGGGATCTTGACGGACCGGGGCACGAACCCGTGTCCCCTTCATCAGCAGGCGGACTCTCAACCACTGCGCCACCAGGGAAGCCCTAAAGATCATTCTTGAGTTCATTCCAATTAGAGAAGTAATAGAACTATAATTTAAAAAAAAACAGTTTTTGCCGTCAGGTGGTGGAACCATAAAGATTTATAACTTAAATCTGGTAGAGTCATGTAAATTTCAAACTATCCTTAATGATGCTAAAAAAAATTTTTTTTTTCTTTAGACAACATTTATTGATGCTTCTCACATGTTTAGTACACCCTGCCAGGCAGGGGCTTTGGAAAATACTAAAGGTAGAAGAAGTTCCTGATCCGAAAATACTTAAAACTGCTAGTTGGGAGGAAGATAAAATGAAGGAGAACTAAATAATAATGGTTAAGAAGAGCAGAAAAAAGTGGTGTAAGATGCCAGTATCAGATATCAATAAAAATGCCAGCTATTTTAGAAGGAGAGCCTCATTGTGGGCTGTGGTAAAATCATTTTATAACCAATGCCGTTATTTTAAAAAACAGAATGGCTTTGTAGAACAAAATGTTTTTCCATCTGTCATGTAACCCAAAACACTGACTTGTTTGCGAGAAATTCTATAGAAAGAAGCATCTTCTGCCCCAGTGCTTTACTCTAAACACCTGCCTGCCCGAGGTGAGCAGTGGCAGCTTCTCAAAGGAAAACCCAAGCAAGTGTGGACCCCCCAGCTACATCCTCTTCCTACCTTCAAAGTAAAAAACGCCTGTGGGCAAATGCCATCTTTGGTTTGCCATCTTTCCTGTTCCCTCTTCTTTGCCTGTTTGACTATTTTGAGGTAAGTAGTTCCTTTTCCAGGAAGTCTTTTTTGTGAGTTCCCACTGAATTGGGTACCCTTGATCTGTGCTCTGACCCCAGCCCACGTCTGTCAGTGGAACATCTTCCTCTACCACCACCACGACTGCTAATGATAATCATGTCTTAGTTAGTTCGGGCTGCTCTAACAAATTAACAGAGACTGGATGGCCTAAACAACAAGCATTTATTTCTCACAGTTCTGGAGGCTGGCAGTCTGAGGTCAGGGTGCTGGCATGGTCGGGGTCTTTAGTGAGGGCCGTCTTCCTGGTTTACAGAGAGCTCTTCTCGCTCTGTCTTTACGAGACAGAACGAGAGCTAGGTAGCTCTCTGATCTCTTCTTATGAGAGTGGTAGGTCTTATTTTCCCCATATTATATATAAGGAAACTGAGAATTGGAGAAGTTAAGCCATTTTCTCTAAGTCTTCCAACAAGAGGCAGAATTGAGATTTCAAGAAGTTATTCTTACTGTTGAGCCTTGCCTTGTAACAGTGACCCCATGCTGCTTCCCTCATTGGGCTGAGAGCCCCTTGAAAGCAAGAATTCTGTCTTTCATTAATAGCTGGTCAAATGACTGCTTGAATGAGACTAGCAAAGGTGTGAGTGTTATAAACGTATTTAGCCTACAGAGCCAAAGAGAACTCATTCTTCTCAGGAGAAAAGCATTGAGCCTGCATCCACCTGGTGATTTGTTTTATTGGTTTATTCATTGTCTGGCAGTACTCATGTCAAGGCAACAGGTAATCATTTGGGCGCTCAGAATAGCCAGTCAGTGTTATTCAAGGCTCTCAGAGTGCATTTTAAATGGCAGGCACATTTACTGCTCTGAAGGAGACACAGTTTTGTATAGCACGGAGGAATTAGAGATGAAAGTTGGGAAATCATCCTAATGAGATCATTCATTAATATCGCTCTTTTTTGTTGTTTTTAACTGTTTTACACGGGTACTTTCATTTTAACTCATTAAAGAAGTGATTTCCTGGTGAACCACTTGGGGGTAATCCAAGGAGACAGAGACCCTGCTTCCTATCAGAGGGTCTCTGAATCAACAAGAAGGATCTTGGGACCATTAATTGGACCAGAGTATGAACACCCACCAAGTGCAGGGCCCTGTAGGAGATGCTCGGGGATACAGGGATGAATAGGACACCTCCTCTATCTCTAGAAAGGTGAGTCTCCCTCCAGCCAGAGGGGGGATTCCTGAAAGTATCTATCTGGTATGGCGTGTTTTGCTTTAGTTTGCCTTATAGCTGATCCTTGCTTTAGACAGAAGTTATCATTAGTATAATAATTTGTATGTATTTGTAATATGCCTGAAACTGTGCCGAGCACTTTATGTGAATTATTTTTTTTAAGTTCATAATAAACCTATGGGATAGATATTATTATCTCTGTCTTACAGAAGAGGAAACTGAGGTTTAGAGAGAGGTTAATAACTTGTCCACATTCACATACCTAGAAGGGATGGAGCTGGAATCACACTCAAAGCCAGTGCTCTAATCCCTGTATTAGTCTGCCTCCTTATTTGGCCCAAAGCAATCTAGGAAAATAGAACTTTCAGGATCATTACAGGATGCTTTAGCATCATTTGATCGTTTCAATGATCATTTCAATGAGGGATACAAGACACTCTTTCCATTTTACAGTTGAAGAAACTGACCCAGAGGGATTTTCTGCAGTGAAGTTATACTCCTGTTACTAACTGGTGATACTGGGTTGTGAACACAGCAGTCCAGTCTTTAATACAACTCCCAGTAGCAATGAAACAAACAGGAACGACTTATTATGCAGGAGCAAAGCAATCTAGAGTTTATTATATTTTCCTTCAATTCATTTTTTCCTTCCCCTTATTGTGTGGGCCATGCATAATTTTCTTGGCTCTGTATATAATTACATACCTGCTTTGAGATGAACACTCTAAGTGCAGTGAGTAATGGGCTGAGTTGGGATGTAGTCACCCTGCAGTCAAAGTCCTTCAATATCTTTCACCAAAAATGCTAATAATGCAGCAGACATTAAACTGCTAGTGGCAGCAGACAGCCAGAGTTCATCTGATAGGTGTATGTTGTAGATTTCTATGGCAATCACAAGGCAAGGGTGTAAGAATTCCTGGGGATTTCGAATGGTGGCCTTTGAAGGCATGTTTTGTACACCTCTGCTGCTCTGGGAAGTTTTCCTTTTCCCCATAGGTGCTGGAGGCGAGTCAAAGCTATCAGCTCTAGAAGGGCTGGCAGGAAACCCATCCCTGCCTGTTTCCTGCAAGAAATGAATGCCTCTCAGCTGCAGTCAGCAGTCCCAGTACTTTACCACTGTCATTTACACGTTTTTTGTTTTGTTTTTTAGCCTTCCAGTTATCACCCAATGAGCATGTAAAAGACTTAATTTTTTTGCTCAGTACATTTTCCATTCCTTTACAACTTAGCTGAAGTTGAACCTCCTCCTCTGGGAATACCCCCCCGGCTGACTCATACCCATAGTCCTGTCTCTTGCCCATCTCTGAATGCCTCACATTGCTCTGGCCAACCATTCAGGGGGTCGGATGCACTGCCTCCATGGCCTTTCTGGCCAGGCCCTTGACATTCGGATGCCGGTGTGTTTTGTTTGCTTGGTGTCATGGCACTTTCCAGTTTGATTCTAGGAACAGGATTATTTTTAAGCAACGTGATTATTTTTCCTGATTATAAATGTAATAATGTTCATTGTGTAACATTTTTTAAAGAGATAAAAAGAAAGGATATGAAATCACCCATGCATTCACCATCTGGAGATAACCAGAGTTAACATTTTGGGCCATTTACTTTTAGCGTCAGGTGTGAATGTCACTCTTTATGTTTGTTCTGTCTTTGGACAGAAGCTGAACACCTGAAGTTTTATCATGTGGGAATGCCATGGATTTCTTTTAGTTTTTTTGATCCTTGGATGGAAGCCCCATTTTGCACGCTTGGTGTCAATACATGGTGATGACAGTGATTCTCCCTTCATAATTCTGCCAACAGTGTTTGTTTTATCTTAGAATAGCTTATATGATGACATGAGGGAGGAAAAGTACCATGACATGAAAGTACCATGGAGACAAGTAAGTTTTAAAGTGGATCTTGGAAGCTGTCTCATCCAGTGGCTCCAAATCCAGCTGTGCATGAGAACATCTGGGGAACTTGTTAAATTGCTACCATCCTGGGCCAGTTGATTCAGAATCTTAGTGATGGAGCCTGAGAAGAGTAAGGTGCCCAGGCAGTTTCTACCAGCAGCTCAGCTGAGCACCATTCAGTGGACTAGAGTTTGAGAGCCAGTTCACTGATTTATTCACCAGATATCTATTGACAGCTTAATGGGGAGCCAGGCACTCTGCTAGCCTTTAGGAATATAATGGCCAGGGTAGACATGGTATCCTCCCTCTTGGAGTTTATGTCTTACCAGGGAAAACAGCAAAATACCAAATAAACAAAAATAATAATTAGAATCATGGTATGTAGTTTGAAGATAAAGCAGCAAGAGAGAGTGACTTTAGCTACTGTGGTCGGGCATAGCCTCTCAGAAAAAGACACGAAGTCTCAGAACTTGAGGCTGAGAAAGACCCAGCTGTATGAAGAGCGTGGGAAAGAGGCTTCAGCTGAGGAATGGCATATACAGATGCCCTGGTAGGAGCAAAAGCTTGGCATGTTTCAGGAACTGAGAGGGCAGTGCGTCTGAAGTGTAGTGAGAGAAGAGTGCAGAGACGAGCTCAAAGTTGTTTTAACTAGTTACCCAGGAACCAGCACTGGTTACTGGCAGAATAAAGGCCAGAACCTACTTTGTTGATTGCATGTCCAATCAATGCCCTTTATGTTGCTGTATTAGGCAGTTCCGGCTGCCATAATGAAAGACCACCGGCTGGGTGGCTTAAATAACATTTATTTTCGCACATTTCTGAAAGCTGGAAGTCCCAAGATCAGGGTGTCATCAGGGTTGCTTTCTCCTGAGGCCTCTCTCCTTGGCTTGCAGATGGCCACCTTCTCGCTGTGTCCTCACATGGTCTTTCCTCCTTGGTGTCTCTTCGTGTGTCCAGATTTCCTCTTCTTAGGAGGACACCAGTCAGATTGGATTAGGGCCCACCCTGGCCTCCTCATTTTAGTCACCTGCTTAAAAGTTCGATCTCCAAATATAATCACGTTCTGTAGTACTAGGGATTAGTGCTGCAACATATGAATTTTGAGGTGGGAGGAACACACAATTCAGCCAGTAAGAGCTGCCTTCTTGTAGCTGACAATCCCCCATCATCATAGGAGCTTGTCTAACAAGACAAAGCACCTGTTTCTCTTCTGCTAGTAGCCCCAAGAGAGAAATCTGTATTACTTTTTTGGATTAAAAGAACCCTAAGCAAAAGACTGGCTTAGTGTCCTTACAACCTCTAATGTAGATAGAGGGGTGGTGAGTGGTATGGAACTGGTTTATGAAATTTTTGCTCCACTGACTGGGATCTTTTGCAATTTCAAAACCTTTCATTACCAGAGAGTTCTGTATCTGCTAGAGTTCTTTGATGAAGATAATAGAATCCACCCTGGCTGGTTTAAATGGGATTTGTTAGGGGATATTAGCTGGCTTACAGACTCTGAAAGGACAAGAGAGCTGCCGTTGTTGCCAACCCCTGAGCCACATTGCCTCTGCCGTGACCCATGAAGCTGCTGCACGTCTGACTTCAGTACTCACACCTCTGCCATCACCTGTGCCAGCACAAAGGGTGTCCAGGGCCTAGCTCTTTCCTCACACAGTTTACTTCCTAATCAAAACTCACATCTGAGTGACAGAAGGGAGGATTCACAGTATAGGGAGCTGTCAAAGATAGCCCCTTCCTCTTCAAACTAGACAAGAAAGAAGATTTTGAATGCCCCAAATGTCCTGTAATCGGTGTCCTCCTCTCTTATCCCCCCTTCCAAGATTTGCTCACAGTGTAAGTCTCCCAACCGTACACTGGCAAGGTTGTAGGGCACGAGCAGAGTCTATATTCATTATCTATTCATCTTTACGAGGGTGCAAATGAGATACAAAGGGCATCAAGTAGGAGATGAGACAGAGATCGTAAGCGTCCCATCAGTAAATGTCTTTCATTTTTATGATTGTATTATGCAGGAGAGAAGGAAGGTAGAAGGCTGTGAGAGAAAGGCTGGCAGGTAGGAAGTGCAGACTCAGCATTCTGGAGCCCCCCGGGCTTCTGTCTTGAGGCTTCTCTAGAACCTTAGCTTTATCTTCAAGATAGTCTTTTCCAGTTTGGTCGGAGTGGAAGGTGTTGTAGATGTCTTTGCCTTTTGTGGCTTATTTTAAACTGGGGAATTTTTCATGCTTTGTGACTTTTAAGTGGACTCTGTTAATGAGTTTTCTGCTTATAACTTCTCTATCTTTTGGTGGGGAGGGGAGGAGGGGGGACCACCTGTGTGCAGATGCTCAGCCGCACCTGAGTATACAGGTGAGGTCAAGGCAATGAGTGCTATTGTCCTATCAGGAAGGACACAGTAAAACTCACAGAATATACACTCCTATTTATGCACACGTTTGCAAATTCAATTGTTTAATGTTGACCCTCAGCTATCACTCAAGGTATCACTGTTTTTGGCGCTGGAGATAGAGCAGCGATAAAGATATATTAGCACATCTTAATGATCCTTCCAATATATTCATCAAGAGGTGCTGTCTAAGGCATGAGCTAAATATACACGTATTGACAACTGGTATAAAATATAAGATTTAAGAAATTAGCCTTGCTTTTATTGGAGGCAGAACTGACCCTTCAAAATGTCTTCTGAATGTTTAGTGCTTTTTCCCACTTCCGTGACTTCCCTTATGTTTTTTTCCTCTTTGAAACTTACTTTATACAAAGTGAATTTCACAGGCAGGAAGGATGGATATTCATTGGGGTTTTCTTTTAAGCTTTTTCATGTAAGTTTGATATTTTTAAAAATATGAAGTTGGTAGGAGGAAAGATGTTGGTCATAATTAGCAACATTATTATTAGAGAAAAATACATCTTAGGAGTGTCCTACACACAGTAAATATTTACCAGCTCACTGCATGCATGAACGAATGAATGAATGAATGAATAACAGAACTCTTCAGCCAGATCCGGGTTCAAGTTCCTGCTTTCCTCCTTATTAGCTGCATTATGATGATCTCTCTGAGTCTCAGTTTCCTCCTCTTTATACTGTACAATTTTGCTTACTAAATAGATCTGTTTTGAGGATTAAATAAGCGAATTCATGTAAAAAAAAAATGAGATCATGTTGATCTGGTTTCTGTTGAACCACTCAGTAAACATTTCTATCACCACCACCATCACCACTTTATTCTTCCCTGGGAAATTCCCAGTGAAGATTAACATAACAAAGACACTGGGAAGTTCTCCAGCAAAAGAATCTCTTAACATCTTAAAAAATCTTATACACCTGTTTGTGTGGGTGTGTGTGGAATATTACTAACATCTTCCTAGAGTATTGTTCCACAAAATAAAATTTGGGAAAGGCTACTATGAGCCAAAGTTACATTCATAATTCTTTTTAAAGGAAAACTTTGGTGTATTTATTTTGAAGACGTTTTAAGTGGCCAGAGAGAGCTTAAAAAGACTTTGCTGTGTGTGCTGACCCTTGTTCGGTATCACATGGAAGGATGGGATAGTGGAAATCAGGTGACAGGAAGGCTGGTGTGTAGCAGGCCCAGGGCTCACCTCCCTTGAAGGAAGTCTTGTCTGCATCCGAACTCCTGGGCATCTGTCTTGAGCTACCCCATAAACCAAAGCCTGTCACTTTGGGACAGTCTTTTCCAGTGTGGCCCTCATTCTCTTTGTGACTGTGAATGTTTCTGTGGTTTAATTCTGCCACTGCCTGCTCGTCTGGCCCACTTCTGCAGTCCTCTGGGCGCTGGGCAGGCCAGCTGGGGCAGAATGCAGCTGTCCTCCAAAGGGTGCACAGCAGCCCCTTCTATCCATGGGCTGCAGCTTCGAATCCATCCATAGTGGTGACTAATGGAAATGATGATGTACACGTGTGTGACCATCACTTTGTAGGAAAGACACGCAGATGGGTCGGGGGAGATGAGTAGTTTTTAACTCCATCTGTTCCCTTTTATACTGGAAAGTGTCCATTTGTGTGCAATGAAGGAATGCAAAAAAAGAGAACAAGTGGTAAAGTAGGACATGAGGGATTATTAACAGTTATCTCAAATACCTTGTAACCTTATGAACTCAGGCCATTCTTTTCCTGTTAGATTGTACGTTTAACCTTTAAATGGCTTAAAATCAAAGAGGGAAGCTCATCCATTCTTTTTCTCTGTAAGTCTCCTTGAAGGAGTTGGAGATGAAATCGTCTTTCTATTGGAGTTGGCAGTGCTTTGCAGATGTGTCTTCTCTCTGCTTACCTGTGAAATGTGCTACCTGGGCTTGAGGTCAAGCTTTTGAAGTTCCTGAATTGAATGTGGTGCTCCTTTTAGCCACCACCTTGGAAATGATCTTTTTTTTGTTTGTTTTGTTTTGTTTTTGCGGTACGCGGGCCGCTCACTGCTGTGCCCTCTCCCATTGCGGAGCGCAGGCTCAGCGGCCATGGCTCACGGACCCAGCCTCTCCGCGGCATGTGGGATCCTCCCGGACTGGGGCACGAACCTGCGTCCACTGCATCGGCAGGCGGACTCTCAACCACTGCGCCACCAGGGAAGCCCACTTGGAAATGATCTTAATTCTTTCTGCTACAACTAAGAATTTTTCTAAAGTTTGCTCTTAAAAGTTAAAGAAATTCTTAATTTTAAAGAAAAAATTTTATTGGCTCTTAAATGTATTCTCTTTCTTCTTCTTCTTGAGTTGGTATAGACTTTGACAGTAGTACCTGTGAGTGGTTTTATCTGTTCAGTGCACTGTGAGGGAGTTTAGAAAATGCTAGTGTCTGAAAAGGAGGATTTCTCAAAGTTTTAGACACAGCCATGGGAAAGTGTTCATATCCTCATCTTTATAACTGTGTCCATGTCCCATGGCTTTTATCTTTTTTCTTTTTATGTGTCCATGTTTATCTTAAATTAAGTTTTATATTAATCAAAAAATATTCCTTTAGTCAACTATCCCTGTTAAATCCAATGGTGAGACTTCTTTGAGGAGACAGGGTTGGTTAGGGCTGCATATCTAGAATTCTCTTTGATCGATTATATCATGACTTGGTGAAATAATTGTATATCACTTTTGCTGTTAAATGAAATTGAAGGTAAATATAGGATGATTGTTATCATTACATCTTGACCTGATACATGATAGAGAATAGGTTCCTAAGTTTGGCCGTGATGGTTTTATATTCACTGAAGTGAAAAAATTCTGAAATGTAGTGTAACTTTATGAATGTGAAATTGTTACATGTATTTAAGAACATTATTGTGATTTCATTTGCCTAAAAATATCAGGAGTGGTTCAAAAGAAGATTGAACTCCTGAATCCTCTGAAATTCAGGCCATGCTGGACGAGGAAACCCCTGATGTCCTCAGAGTGGAGCTTAATCTTTCACCCAAATCAGCTTTTCCTTCAGAGTTTTGACCTATGACTTAGAAAGAGCTTTTCTCTCCGCTCTGAACCATAGCTTGCCAGCTTCACAGTGTGATCCTTGGAGATGTGGAAAGAGGAAGAGGAAGCAGTCTTTGACCTTTGTCAGTGTATTCCTGTAGAGCCCACTTCCAGAGTTGGTTTTTTTCCTTTCCTCCTCTCTCCCATTGTTCTTCTCTCCTGCTTACTTTATTGCCTTCTTACTCATTATCTGGCCATGTTTCCTCTGAGACAGCAAACGAGCCTGTAATGAAGGCACTTGCCTTACTAAAGCTCTGAGAATTGGTTACATGAGGCCTTTTCCCAAGGGACTCAATTTTTAATGTGTTCATGATTGGGTTAATGAAACGGAGCAGGTGACAAATTTAGTTTATGGAAGGCCCATTCAGGACAGCAAGCATTTAAAAGGGCTGAAAAGACATACCAGAGATCCTAATCAAGCAGTGTGGCTTAGATGAAAGGTCACAAATGAAATTTAATGTGAATTATGCTAGGGTAATTCGTATTACGAAAATAATTTAGGCACATGACATTATGTTAGCACTGCATTTTGCTTTTGGAACCTTCCAGGAGTAGTGGAGGCTATGCTTGCTATTCCTTATAACAGAGGTTTTAATGATTTATTAAAAAAAAGAATTAGCTAGACCATATATTATAAAAAAAATTTGCCATGGTAGGGATGAAGATAGAGGAATAAAGAGGGGGGGGATGCAAAGATAAGGTGCTGTCACTGCTACCGGACTTCTTTCTCTCCAAGGACCTATCCAAACACTTTCCAAACATTTCCATTTCACATAATTCATACAATATCTCCTGTATTAGTGAAATTCCATTGGTAGAACATTGGCGTCTGCACTCATAAAACATGTATTTTTATTTACAAGTTATGTGTATATACTATATACTCTTATTAAGCATAATATAAAGCACTTCCAAAACCAGATTTTATAAGAGGAGATAAAGGTAAAATAAACTTTATTATTTAATTTTTTTAATACTATAAAGCCCTTTTAATCATGTAACAAAATTATATGATTTTAGAGAGAGCAATGTGATTAAATATGCTTCATTATTTTTAACCTAAGCTTGCTTCTTTGTGATACAGGCATTTGAAGGTTATATCTTTTGCCTCATTATTTTTTTTTTATAATTTATGTACAGAAAAGTGCACCTGTTTTAAAGTATGTAGTTTGATGAGTTTTGGACCAAGTAGTTTATTTTGATATCTGGTTTTAATAGCTGATGTCTAAAACACAAGTGATAGGACACAATTCATAATTAATGCTAGTGGGTATATAATCCGTTTTTCAAGTCGTTTTCCTGATGATTCAGCCTGTGTTGCATGATTTGTTTTTGCCCTCTTATTTTCAGATCTGATTAGATCTTCAATTTTTACCTATAACATATGGCTGATTAAGGTAAATCCATAGAAGTGTCCGTTTTCTGTTTGTTTGCACGTGCTTATGTTATTAGTGCTATCCTTAATCCATGTTTCCTTCGTAGGAATCTTTTTAAGCCATTTGTACATTTGTAAAAGAGTTCAGTTAAACTGATGTAATTTTATTTGTACATCCTCTTAGCCAGGCCCAGGTGTGTTGCAGTCTTTCACCATATGCTGGGAGTGAAGAACTGCATGGATTCGTCCCTCCAGGCAGAATCCCCTTTTCTCTCTCCATGCCTCACAGTTCCAGTATCATGTGATTTAGGGAATGCACCAGGGAAAATTCAAACAAGAGACTTTAGGAGAGCTTACTTTATTTTTAAGGTTAAAAAAAAAAAAAAAAAAAATATATATATATATATATATATATATATATATATCATACCATACACACAGACACATGGAGATTCTAATCTGTTCTCCTATGCCTCAATGACTCATCTTGTAGACCCAACTCTATCAACGGTTGTCAATTTATTGTTTAAACTAAAGCCACCTAACCTTCCCCCCACCCCAATAACTTCTTATGCAGAGGCCAATTATGTAAGATTACCCAGAGCTGCTATTCTTGGGGCAGCAGCGTTGAAGGGCTGTGGTCTCATCTGATCTCACATGCTTCATCCCTTTCCCACCTGCCTCCCCCTCCCCCCTCCTCCCTCCCCCATCCCAGGCAAAGGTAGCAGAGCACAGTTTGACCAAGATAGGAAGGAAAAAGTCTTCTCTGATGTTAGTATCAGATCTCACTGTGCTTCTCCTTTGCTGTCTCTTTGTTTTTCTCCCCCGGATCTTGAGATTCTTGTCAGTGATCACATTTTCCTCTTTGCCTTCCTTTAGGAAGAGGTTAGTGCCAGCTCCATCTTTGGTACTGAGCAGTTCGGTGTTCAGTTCCATCTGCTGTATCTTTTGCAGTATATGGAGATGCATGGGATACATTTTTGATACCAGCCCTGCTCCTGGCTTTATCTTGCTTTCATACCTTTATTTTCCTTTGCTTCATATTTAATTTACATTTTCTTTTTGTATTAAACAAGTTAAATTTATTTTAATTTCCCATAATATATATATATAGCTTAAATTACTTTAATCTCTTTTGAAATAAGTACAAGGGCTCTGAAAATAGCACTTTTTATTATTATTCAAAAATCAACCTTATGACATTTGGAAGGAAAGTTCTAAATAAATGTAAAATAAGCAAATTCAAAATGTAGTGAATGACTTAGGCTTACTTTGAGAGCAAAGTCAGGTAAATTTGATGTTACATGAAAATTGTTTTTTCTCCCTGTAAGAAATGGAAAATACATCATTTTTATTTCTTTATTTTGTAGTTCTTTTTTTTTTAGGTCAGAAATTCTCGAGTTCAGAGGTTAGTTTAGAAAAGAGGAACACCCAAGCTCTCTCATTCTATGTTAGCAGCTAATATAGTCATGACTTCTGTGTAGTTTTGGGTCAGGGGTTTAATGCTGGGATTACTTGGAGAACAGAGGTTGTGTTCTCTGAAAACTGGGATCAGTTCTGGTGGGTACAAATGGAGATTTACCAAAGTATATGTAATGATGGATCTCGTTATTTTGGAATAGGAAAGCAATATTAAATAACTTTTATCCGAGGAATTAAAGGTTTTGTAGTCCCAAACCTGATGCTGAGCGAGTCATTATTTTGTGACCCAGCTCAGAAGTGGAGGAACTTGTATTCTGAACCTCCCTTCTGAATACATTAATTTGTTCATTGGTCCCATCAGAGGCGTGCTTCCTAAGAAGCCTTGAGACTTCACCCGCAGAGGGAGCTGGAGAAGCTCGGAGGCTGAGGTCCTGGACGTTTGTGGTTGGCCCCTCCAGCAACCATTGCCCCCTCTCCTGGGACCAGCTCCCCTCTTCATTTGCGATTTGTCCTCCTTTACTCCTTACTTACCCAGGTGTTTGGGTCAGATTGCAGCCCGAGGGGTTGACTCATGGTGTGATGATGATGACATTGCTTGACGCTGCCTTTCCCTGGGACCTTTCTCCTACAGGTTCTGACACATAACTGGTTTTGCAAGACCAGATATCTTGCAAGACCAAGATATTGCATGCATATCATTGAGTGGGAAAGCAAGCAAAATTGTAAATAAGCTATGGAAACAAACCCTCCTATTTTATAGCCTAAGTTGAGTATTGTCAATTGTTTAGAAAGAGCCTTTGTCGTTGTTGTTATTGTGATGTTTGTGACACTTTGTAATTAAGCTGGATAAGGCCTTGTTGGGTTGTAGTAGTTAGTGGTGCTTTCTTTCATGAGAGAGGGCAGAGTTACTTCTTGAACTTTTGAGAAATAGGTATTAGAGAAGGGAGGAAATGAGTGGAATAGTTTTTTTTTTCCTTACAGAAAACACTTTTAAAGATGCACGTGGATTAAGTCATAAAAATGAGATGAACAAGGGTGTTTTTACTTGCTTTGTGGTATGGTCTGCAGTGGTGAAGTCTGATTGTGCCACCTCACTCGTTCTTCCCTTGAACTTCAAACCCTTGAACTTGATCTGAGGAGTAGGATATAAATAGCACCTTAGGGTCTTGCATGTGGCCAAATATTATACTATAATTAGTAAGGTTCATAGCCTGCTGTTGCCTCTCCAGAATGACGGCCGGTCAGTAAGAATCAGTGCTTTTGTTAGCTCCAGGCTTTGAATGGTTAAGAGAATTGAGTCTCTTTATATGAGTCCTTTGAAATAACAATAATTGAAATGAATAAACACTGGGTAGGAGAAACTGTAGTATTTAACTGGCTTTTCTATTGGCCTTTTAACTCCTGTCAGTTCGGTGATATAGAAAGCAGAGCAAGAAACTGGAATCATATGGGTGTGTTCTGTCAATTGATTCTAAAACAGACTGACCTTATACATCGTGTGACTTAGGCAAATTTCATTGGGCTTTAGTTTGTAAAACAGTAACATGAGAGTGTTGAGAGGAAGAATGAAGATCTTAATAATAATATTGGAGATGAGTGTGAAAACAGTGTAGGGACATATCAAAGGGGAGTGGTGGTGGGAGGGGGTGGGTGTACAAGTCCAGCTGCTGTTGTGAGGAAGCTGTAACCATTATTGCTAGTGGGTGAGTAGGAAGCAGCAAAGCTTTTGTTTTTTGTGTTTTTTTTTTTTTTTTGGCTGTGTTGGGTCTTTGTTGCTACGCCTAGGCTTTCTCTAGTTGCCACGAGCGGGGGCTACTCTTCATTGTGGTGCACGGGCTTCTCATTGCGGTGGCTTCTCTTGTTGCAGAACACGGGCTCTAGAGCACAGGCTCAGTACTTGTGGCACATGGGCTTAGTTGCTCCGTGGCATGTGGGATCTTCCCAGACCAGGGCTCGAACCCGTGTCGCCTGCATTGGCAGGCGGATTCTTAACCACTGTGTCACCAGGGAAGCCCAGCTTTTTATACGATAGTTTGGGGCTGGGTCATTATGACATAATGTGGAGATACAGATGGTAAATTAATACGTTTGGAATCAGGTCTGACCCAACATAAGTCTGGTGATCCAGCACAGAAATAACATAACCTTGTAGTGGATTTCAAAGACATAAAGCTTGGAAATCTATAATACATCGTATGCCCCGAAAAGGGGAAGAAAGGGGAAATAGGAAAGACTGTTGAATGAAAGTTTAAAATTCTCCTGAATACAAAACATATTTATAGAGCTTTCTTTAAGAGTATTGGGATTTGGATGTTAAAAGATAGACTAAATATACATGTGCATGTGTGTTTTATATATATATATATGTATAAAACTACCTGTCTTATATATATATGTATAACTGAATCACTTTGCTATACAGCAGAAATTAACACAGCATTGTAAATCAACTATACTTGAATAAAATTTTATAAAGACCTGTCTCTATATTTACATAAATATAAATATTATGGGTATAGATCTATAAATATCAATATATACAGATCTATCTAGATAGACCTTTTTTTAGGTTTTAATTAAAAGTAAGTCTTCTGAAAAATAAATTGGAATAGACTGGGGAAACTGTAAGAGTATTTTGGTTTTGCCTTTTTGAAAAATGCCAGAATAATTTTCATAGCAATATCAAATCATCTCATAATCATTTGAACAGCTCCCAAGGTTCTTTCCTTCATACCCTCAAGTTCTTATTGAAAAAATATTTGCAGCCAGGTGCAAATTAAACTTTTTTATTATTACAAAATGTCATTCTTTTCTCTGATCTTTTTCTGACCTATTAATGGCTTCTCTGAAAATGATTGCAATCATTTTTAGATATTATTTCAGAACTTAACATCAAAATGTATTGAGCCTGCTTATTCTTCTCCTAACTCCTTCTTCACTCTTCCTGGCTCCTCTTCTCCTCAATAAAAGAGGTCCTTTAAAAAGAATCTGTAATTTAGTGTCATTGATACTTCCCCATCTAAAATGTATAACTAATGTGTATGAAGAAGCTTCAAGGTGTTTTGTAATCTGATGCCACTGAATTTACCCGCCATCAAATGACTAAATCCTGCTGCTGGAATGTCCTACCTCATCTTCTCTGAGAGTTTTTAACCTTCCTCCCGCAAAGCCTTGAGGAATTCCCAACATGTTCATGAAACTTTTCATTACGATGCCCATCCACCCTCATGTTGCTATTTCATTGCCCTACCTTTCTAAACCTTAACAATAACCTTATTTTTCGTTGTTCCACTAATTGATGCAGGTATGAGTATAGTACGGTATAGTACAGTAGTATTACATAGCACCAATATATACGTGTACCTAATAGTGTCTTTTTTTTTTCTTTTTTTTAAACGTTGGGTAATGGCCATATTTTACACTTAGAATTAAATACCTGATAGGCCATATTGCAAACCCACAAAGAACTTTTGCAAATCATTGATTCATCTGTATATTGCCATAATCAGAAATTATTAATTGTGAAATACTGAGCTAAACAAAAAACAGACCATAGATATTCTAGCTTCAAAATTTGCATTTTAGTAATATTTGGCAATCTTAGTTTGTCTTGATGAGATGAAATCTTATGTAGACTTTTAAATCAGTGAAAAATCAGAATTGAGACCAGCAGTTTCCTTACTGTGATAGTTAATGGTGAAAGGAAATTTGCACTGGGAGTTAGAGCTCTCCGTTTTGTTTTTTGTTTTGTTTTGTTTTTTTAAATGACTCCTCAGTGAATTTCATTTGGCTTTTGTTTAGAAAAGTATTATCATGACTACTTTTATAAGTCATTTGTATCAATGGCTACCTTTAATTTTCTACATAAATAGTTGTTTGACAATGTGGAAGAACAATTTGAATTCAATATCCAAAAGTATTTCTTTCTGGATCAGTGTAATGTTCTATAACCTATGCAGATGAAGCAGAATACGAAGAGGGTGTTTGAGCAAGTAAACATCAAGCTGAAGATTGTTCTGATTTGTGTACGGTTAAAGTCAGGGAATAAGCCCACTGACTTTAGCATTGGATGGCAACAGAGCTACCACCCTAGTCCACTTTCCTTCTATCTCAGTTGGAGGCTGCCCATAAAATTTAAAGAAAAACGAAGCTGGTCCAAACGTGACCAATACTTCAGAGACTTTTAGGAGAAGGAAGTCTCTTTAAGTTCTGGGGGGAAATGCCAGATTTTATTTCTGATGGTGAATCTCTTATTTTAGAAGGAATGCTGCAACAGACATTCCAAAAGGAAGGGAGAATAACCAATTTTGAGTTCCTGCTCTGTATCAGACATGCTAAGTGCTGAGGCAAATCCTCCTAAATCCGTAAAATAGGTAAGTTTGAGGATGTCTGTAATATAGACAAAGAAATGATGCTCTGAGGGGTTTAATCATTTGCCCTGGTTCACAAAAGCAGTGTAAGGCTAATATTCAGATTTAAGTCTCTAGGCCTCTAAGCACCATACTCTTTCCAGCTCATATGACTTGATAGAACTGTAATTAGATGTATTTTGAAGAACTGTTGTTAGGTATGTAAATGTTTAGGATTGTTATATCCTCTTAATGAATGGACTCTTTTATCATTATGAAATGACTTTCTTTATTCATGCTAATATTTTGTTCTCTGAAATCTACTTTGCCTGATAGCTACTCCGGCATTCTTTTGGTTACTGTTGCCTTTATAGTGAAGTGATTTTCTTATAGACAGCATATAGTTGGGTCTTGATTTTTTTTTTTTAAATCTGACAGTCCTGCCTTTTAATTGTGGTGTTTTGACCATCTGCATTTAATGTGATTGTTGATATGTTTAGATTTTAATCTATCATCTTGCTATGTTGTATTCTGTTAGTCCCATCCATTTTTTTTGTCCCTTTCGCTCTTTTTCTGTCTTCTTTTTATGATTGTATTTTATCTCTTCTGTTGGCTTATCAACTATAACTCTTTGTTTTGGTTACTTACTGGTTGCTCTAAGGTTTTAGCATATATCGTTAACTTATCAGAGTTTACCTTCAAGTGATGTACCACTTCATATATAGTATAAGAACCTTACAGTAATATACTTCTATGTCTCCTCTCCAGACCTTTGCACTATTGTCATATATTTTATTTAAACATATGTTTTAAACTCTAGAATACATTATAATTATTTTGTTAAAACAGTCAATTAACTTTTAAAGTGACTTAAATAATAGAAAAATTAAAAAATATATCTACCCATGTAATTTCCATTTCTGGTGCTCTTTATTCCTTTGAGTACATTTACATACTGATCTGCCCGAAGGACTTCCTTTAATATTTCTTGTAGTGCTGGTGATGAATTCTTTCAGCTTTTGTATGTCTGGAAAATCTTTAGCCTTTGTTTTTTGAGAAAAGTCTGCTGTCATCCTTATCCTTATTTCTCTGTACATGTTTTTTATCTTTCTGCTTTTAAGATGTTCTCTCTACCAGTGGTTTTAAGCAATCCCATTATAATGTGGGTGGTGTAGTTCTCTTCATGTTTCTCATGCTTGGGTTTATTTAAGCTTAATGGATATGTGGGTTTGTGTTCTTATCAAAATTGGAAAAATTTTAGCTATTATTTATTCAATACATGTTTTTTTCTTGCCCCTCCTTTGGTGACTCCAGTTACACATGTAATAGGCCACTTGATGTTGTCACATAGATCACTGATACTGTGTTTATTAAAAAAAAATGTTTCCTTTTTATTTCATTTTGGATCGTTGCTATTTTTATATCTTCAAATTCTTTAAGCTTTGTTCTGCAGTGTTCACTGTTAATCCCATTACTGGCTCTTCTCCCTCTGTCCCCCCACCTTGCACATGGTAGTTTTCAGCTCTAGAAATTTAAGTCTTTCTAATATCTTCTTTTTAATGTTTCTACTTAACTTTTGAACATATGGAGTGCAGTTATAATACTATTCCAATATCTTTGTTAATTCTAACATCTGTATTATTTCTGAGTCATTTTGCATTGGTTAACTTTTCTTAACATGAAGGGCTGATTTTCCTGCTTATTTGCATTCCTGATAATTTTTAAATTGCGTATCAGTAGATTTTACCTTTTTGGGTGATGGACATTTTGATTTTGTATACATATTCTTAACCTTCATTATGGGATGCATTTAAGTTAATTTGATCCTTTTGGGTCTTGCTTTTAAGATTTGTTTATCAGAATAGAGAAGTGGTTAGTCTAGCGCTACTTTTGCCTCTGTACTGAGGGAAAACCCTTCTCTACCTAATACCCTATGGATTATGAGGATTTCCAGTCTGACTGTTGGGAACAGGTCTTGTGTGAGTCCCAGACACTATTCCTTCTAATCCTTCAGGGTGTTTTATTTCCCCAGATTTACCTAGTTTCCTCACATGCATGTACTGATTAGTATTCTGAGTACTTGAGGTAAACCTTCTGCAGAGCTTTGCAGTTCTTTCTGTGTATCTCTGTCCTCTCTGCTCCTGTAAGCTTCCTTGATCTCCCCAGACTCCCAACTCTATTTCCTCAACTCAGAGAGTCTGCTGGGCTCCATTCAGGCTTCTCCTCAGGGTGCCATGGCCTGGACCATCTTTTAAGGCAGAAAACTGGAAAAATCATAAGGCTCACCCCATGTGTATCTCCTCTCTCAAGGGTTACTGTCCTTTGATGTGTCATGTCCATTGTCTTGAAATCGTTACATATATTTTATTCAGTTTTTTTGGTTGTTTCAGGTAGCAGGTTATATCTGTTTCCTATTATTCCATCTCAGTTGGAAACAGAAGTATCAGGTGTAAATTTTCACTGAAGGATTTTTCTTTTCTTTTCCACTTTGGCAGCTTCCTGGGAGACTATTTACCTTTAGCTTGGTTTTTACCTTTTTGTTACTGGCCTTTACCTTTTATTACAAGAATACAATTTCCCTAAATCTACTTTTTCCACTGTCTGAACTTTCTTAAATATTTCAAGGTGGGACAAATGAGACAGACTTTTGGTTCTTGGCACCAGCACCAGACTTGAACATAGGCCAACTGGTACCCAGTGCTCCCCTATGGATGCTCTTTTTGTTAATTCCAAGGTTGTATGGATGATGATTGCTTGCATGGATGTGATTAATCAGATGTAGGTTTTCAGCTGACAAGTTTTTCTGTCTTTTAAAAGTACAGTTGTTATTCAAGAGATAGCGTACTGAACAATGATTTCCCTAGGCAGTAGTTCAATATACCATGAATATAAACGTATGAATGATAAATGATAGCTAAGAGGAAACTGCTTGCTTTTTGTTCCATGGAAAAAGTACTGTTATTTTTCTTAACTTCATATCACGAGGCGTACATTTTAATGTACTTTTTTTGCCAAATGGCAATTGACATGTATTCCCTCATCTTTTAAATGGTATTTTCTATTGCAGTGCCTTTGATATCTGTTAGGGCTTTTTTTTTGGGGGGGGGGGTGCGGGGCAGTAACAGTGCTCTCTTGAATAAAAAGGCAAACTTTCACCCCTATCAGATTTAGAGGCATGACTTTTGAATCTACTAGTTACTAACATGTCATAGAAAAGAGTTAGTATGTTTCAGGAGGAAAATGCCCTGAAGTGTTTGATAAATATTATTGAGCAATTATTATCTTTCAGGTAAGTGCTACATTTTGGGCACATATGGATGAAAAGACTTGATCCTTGTCCTCAGCCAAGGAGCGTTTAGTGTCAAATGATCGTTATAACACATTGTGATAATTATTTACTGGTTTATTTGTTTAAAAAGTATGTATTGAGAATCTGCTATGTGTCAGATACTATTACAGTCTGTGTGTTCATAGTAGGAAACAGTTCCCTAGTCTCATGGAGTAACATTTCAATGAGGGGATGATGGGAAGGAGAAATAGTAAATGCTGTAAAGTTAAATTAGGGTAAAGGGATAGATCTTCACAGTGCGAAGTTTCTATATATTTTCCTCTAGTTAGGAAAGCCTTTCTTTGTAAGGTGGCATTTGAGCAGGAACCTTAAAAAAAGTGAGAGGACAAATCACACAGCCATCTGGGGAAAGAGTGTTCTAGACAGAGGTAGGTATAAAAACTAGAAATGGAAGAGCATGCTTGAGGCTGATTGTAGAATCACAGAGAGAGTGGAGTGGCCAGTGTAATGAGCAAGAGGAGAATGGCAGAAAGTGAGCACCACAAAAAGAAGGGGTAGAGAGAGGAACCAGGTCACCTGGGCTTTATTACCCTGGTGGGAAGGATGTGAGCTTTCATTGTGAGTGAGATGGGAAGGCACTTGGAGGATCCTGCGTAGAGAAGAGGTCTGAGGAACTTAAGTGTTAGAAGGAATCCTGCTGGTCGCTGTCCTGTGAAGCAAGGGAGGAAGCTTTGCAGGTGGTCAGGGGCAGTGAGAAGCTATGGAAATAGTCCAGGTTAGAGAATATGGAGAACTCTATCTCGGGTAGGGCTAGTTGTATGGTGAAAGTGGTCAATTCAGGAATTCATGATATATTTTGAAGAACCCATTCTTGGGTTTGCTGAAGGACTGGATGTAGAGTGTGGAAAAGGAAAGAAATCAAGGATGGCTGTAATGTTTTTGGACCTCACAACTGGTAGAAGAGAATTCTGTTTAGTAGGGAGTTTAAGACTGGGGTGGGATCAGGGGATTTGGAGAGGGTGGGTAGGAAGAAAGACTGTGATTTTCAACCTGGTATGTTTGAGATATAGGTTAGACATAAATGGAGATATCAAGTAGATACTTGGATATATGAGTGTAAAGTGAGAGGAGAAGTCTGGGCTAGAGAGAAAAATGTGTTATGGCATATTATCATGAAAGTGGAAGAAACAAATTCATGCACATTGATGAGCACTAGATAAAAACAATATTTGGCATTATCTAACACAGAACACACTTTCTGCAAATGAAGACTCTAAAGCCAGGAAAGTAGAGTGAGTTGCCCGAGGACACACAGGATGTTGGTGGAACCCATGTCACTCAACTCATCAGCTAATACTATCTCCATCTTAGTGCACAGCCTACCATCCATGTTGCTATAGTAATAGAATAGGTGGAACCCCACTAATATAAAAGCCAAGGATAGTGGGCAGTGGTGAAGGGCGTAAATTCTGGAGCAGATTTCCTAGGGTTCTAATCCTGGTTCTCTCACTCACCTTATGTGTGACGTTGAATAAATAACCTAGGTTCTCTGTGCTTTAGTTTCCATATCTGTAAGTGGGATTGATAATAATACTTAACTCATAGAGTAAATGGGAATATTAATTGACAGGGTAGATATAAAGCACTTCAAACAATACCTTAGTGCTAGCCAAGTGAAGCTGCAGCAAAATAATAATAACCATAACAACAATTATTATCATTAATTTTATTATTATTCTAATTAACTAGTTGGGGGATCTTCAGCAAGCCTGTTTCTTAACCTGAGTGTACATGACTCACATGCAAAATAATGTATCCTGCTAAATGTTGTCTTTAAGATTCTTATTTCAGAGTAAGAAATACTCTGAAGCTAAGAGTTTTATTACAACTTCTGGGAGACCCAGAATTGGCTAGTATCTGGGGATATTCAAATACTACATAGAAACCATATTGAAGTCAGATATTCTCGTATCCCTTCTATCTGGGCTTTCCTGTGCTCTTCGTGACATTTGGATATACTGGTGCTCATAATTAGTTGGTAACAAACTCTGCTCTTTTGCATCATTTTGTTCTTTAAATTGATTGTGTTCTGTGAGAATGGCTTATCTGCCTCTTCATTAAACATTCATGATTCTGTGACACCTCATTCTTTCCACTGATGGCCTTTATGGATGCCTTTTTAACAGAGATCTTAATCTTGCCTTTAACATTTTAAACAATGTCTTGGTTATCTACACCATAACCTCTCACTGGTGCGGTTTTTGTTTTGTTTTGTTAGTTTCTGCTGTATGTATAACAAAGTGAATCAGCTATACATTTACATATATCCCCATATCTCCTCCCTCTTGCATCATCTCCCTCCCACCCTCCCTATCCCACCCCTCTATGTGGACATAAAGCAGGGAGCTGATCTCCTTGTGCTATGCGGCTGCTTCCTACTAGCTATTTTACATTTGGTAGTGTATATATGTCCATGCCACTCTCTTACTTCGTCCCAGCTTACCCTTCCCCCTCCCCGTGTCCTCAATTCCATTCTCTGTGTCCGTGTCTTTATTCCTGTCTTGTCCCTAGGTTCTTCAGAACCATTTTTTCCCCTTTAGATTCCATATATATGTGTTAGCATATGGTATTGGTTTTTCTCTTTCTGACTTACTTCAGTCTGTATGACAGTCTCTAGGCCCATCCACCTCACTACAAATAACTCAATTTCATTTCTTTTTATGACTGAGTAATATTCTATTGTATATATGTGCCACATCTTCTTTATCCATTCATCTGTCGATGGACACTTAGGTTGCTTCCATATCCTGGCTATTGTAAATAGAGCTGCAATGAACATTGTGGTACATGACTCTTTTTGAATTATGGTTTTCTCAGGGTATATGCCCAGTAGTGGGATTGCTGGGTCGTATGGTAGTTCTATTTTTAGTTTTTTAAGGAACCTCCATACTGTTCTCCATAGTGGCTGTATCAATTTACATTCCCACCAACAGTGCAAGAGGGTTCCCTTTTCTCCATACCCTCTCCAGCATTTATTGTTTGTAGATGTTTTGTTGATGGCCATTCTGACTGGTGTGAGGTGATACCTCATTGTAGTTTTTTGGGTTTTTTTTTTTTTGCCGTATGCGGGCCTCTCACTGTTGTGGCCTCTCTTGTTGCGGAGCACAGGCTCCGGACGCGCAGGCTCAGCGGCCATGGTTCACAGGCCCAGCCGCTCCGCGGCATGTGGGATCTTCCCAGACCGGGGCACGAACCCGTGTCCCCTGCATCGGCGGCGGACTCTCAACCACTGTGCCACCAGGGAAGCCCCTCATTGTAGTTTTGATTTGCATTTCTCTAATGATTAGGGATGTTGAGCATCCTTTCATGTGTTTGTTGGCAATCTGTATATCTTCTTTGGAGAAATGTCTATTTAGGTCTTCTGCCCATTTTTGGATTGGGATGTTTGTGTGTTTTTATGTTATCAATGAATCATTGTATTTGGATCAGAACAAGTAAGCTCCTGTTTTTAAGGCCCCACTTTTGTGGTTAAGAATTGATTTGTGGCAGTCTCTTGAGTGTAGAAGAATTGAATATGATTGTTAGTGAAGCTGTTAAGTATTTCAGAGGGAATAATGAGATTATTGATTAGGTTCTTTCTGATTATAAAAGAGATTTAATGACACTGTTTTGGTCAAGACAAGTGAACGTCTCTCAATTTCATTGGCTAGGTGATGATGTCTGTTTATTTTCCACTTTTGCCTGACATGCTAATTGACAAGTAAGGTGAGTGAATAGACCCATTATTGTCCATGGATAATTGGTCATTCCTGTAGCAAGCAATTGGACAGCAAAGATATAATTTTGTATAGTGTGTACATTATCAACTAAATACCTTCCCCTCCCCCCATTGTATTAGCTCTAATTTTTGTCATGTGGCATTCATGGAATTTTCACTCAGCACATACTGACCTAGCTTTTTCCCATATAACTACAAGTTTTATTAATCTTTGCTGTCTTGGATGTGAGTTTTACCAGTGGTGTTTGGTAACTTCTTGATCCTTTCTTGTTGTCCGTGGTCCACTATCCTCTTTCATATTTTTGACCTGATCTTCCTGTCCCAAGGCAAAAAAGGCATGAAAATAATGTCTTCATCTCCCCATCATTGACCCCTCTGGACTACAGTGATGTCTGTTCCAGTGAGTAGAGTTGGGGAGTCACTAAAATGATAGGTTAACATCCTCAGGGATTATTACTCTTGATCACCTTGCAGCTGGTTGTTACTTTCATTCTGTCATGAACTGGAGAATATTTATTTTGGCAGCTGCTCCCCTATGAGCCCATATGCTGGCATTCTTAAACCAGTGGGGGTACAGCTTGGCACTCCAGAAATAGGTTATGCAGTGCAAAAGGGGGCAGTCTGGGGCCCAAGCAAATGTCTTCTGTTTGCCATCGAATCATAGAATTCTAGGACTGGGAGGGTCATGGATATCATGTAGGTTTGCTTCTTCATTTTACTGATGAGGAAAGGAAACTCATAAATGGGAAGTGTCTTTGGCAAAATGAGAGTTAATAGCAGTACAGGGACCATAACTAAAAAGTTTTTCAGTCCTGTGTTACCCTGCTGGTGAAATGGAGCAAGAGATAGAGTGATAGAGTAGGAATAGTATCAGGTTTACTGGGGGTTTTATGCCCAGGTCTGTTGTTACATAGTAGTTGTATGACTTGAAGTAATTAACTGAATCTTTTTTTTTTTTTTTTGTGGTACGCGGGCCTCTCACTGCTGTGGCCTCTCCCGCTGCGGAGCACAGGCTCCGGACGCGCAGGCTCAGCGGCCATGGCTCACGGGCCCAGCCGCTCCGCGGCACGTGGGATCCACCCGGACCGGGGCACCAACCCGTGTCCCCTGCATTGGCAGGCGGACTCTCAACCACTGAGCCACCAGGGAAGTCCCAAATGAATCATTTTTGAAATTGTTCGTTATCCATTGAATGGTAGATCTGTCAATGACCCTGCCTTCCTCTAAAGTTTGTCTGTTGTCTGTTCATTGAGTTATATCATATTTTGATGTTTAAAATTTGTTCAGGCTGTGACTGGATGAAAAATGTTGACTAATATGGAAATATACTTTGACCTCATTTTCTTCTCTTCCCCATTTCCTTGAGGTCAGAGGAAATACATTTTTTAACTCCTATAATTGTGTATTCTTATCTACTCTGACAGCGACACCTCAGGGTCTCACCTCTCCTGAAAAGAATTATAATAATTGGGCATTCTATGACCTTCCTGTCACAATAGATGGGTACTTGAGACTCTGGAAGGATTTTTATCAGCAGTGTTCATCAATGTTTTCCTGTTAAACCCAAGGAAAATAGTTCATAAGATGTTTCACCTAATGGTTTCAACTTAGGGCTTCATCTCAGCCTGAGCTGGTATGTTATTGTCTTACTAAACAATAATATTTAGTTACTGTTAAAATGTTAAAAAAAAAAAAAAAAGAAAAATAATAAGTACTTCTAAATCCACCACCCAGAGATAACTACTTTAGACATTGTATGTACTTTCTCTCTTTTTAAATGCATGTTTATAGAGTCTGATATATACAACTGTCCATTCTCAATGCATGTATGTATAGTTTATACATTTTTTAAAAGGATTTACATTGAATATACTATTTTAGAATGTGATCCTTTCACTGAATGATACCAGTGTTTCATGTAGTTAAATTTCCTTCTATAACATTCTTAATGCTAGTATCCTTCTGTATGGAACGTGATGATTTATTTAATTAAACCTCTATTATTGGACATTTTAAAATAAAAGTGCAGTCTACCTGTGACATAACTTCCCATATTTGTGTCACTTAAATATGAGGGCCTTTCTATTTAGAATTCTGATCAATTAGAAGATAAGATTTGGTAGCATAGAAACTAGAGATTTAATCTCAATCATTTGAGAATCCTGTTGGAGGATTTCCATTTAATCACTTTTTTTTTTTTTTTTTTGCGGTACGCGGGCCTCTCACTGCTGTGGCCTCTCCCACCGCGGAGCACAGGCTCCAGACGTGCAGGCCCAGCGGCCATGGCTCACGGACCCAGCCGCTCTGCGGCACGTGGGATCCTCCCGGACTGGGACACGAACCCATGCCCCCTGCATCGGCAGGTGGACTCCCAACCACTGCGCCACCAGGGAAGCCCCCATTTAATCACTTATTGGTTTTCATATTGATTTCATTAAATTTTCTCTGTAAAACATTTTGACCTCACTTTAGATTGGGTCAGCATACATATGTGGAGAGTCTACTTTTCCAGCTAGTGGGCTACATACAAGATGGCTTGAGGCCGTGTCTAAGTCACTCACATTTTATTAATGAACATGTATGCAGTATGAACAAAGTAGTTACCAGTAGAATACACCTGACGTGTGGTGAGGGGCTGGAAATTCAAATGCTTATTGGTGCCAGGCCTGAGTGCAAAGGGCCAGGGGTAAGCAACAGGGGTAGCTGGAGGGATCTTTTTCATCTGAAGAGGTCAGCTGTTATTTAAATCAAAATAAGTTGTTAGCATGGGCAATAAGGACTCGATTAACTGGATTTTCTCATTTTTCAAGAAAAGCTGAAAATTAAATTTATTTATGAAAAACTCCTAATTCTCAAACGTTGGTAATAATTAAATTGTTTTAAAACACAGTGCAGGTGAAACAAGAGACATCTGTGGATCTAATCTACCCCACAGGTCTATGTAGAGGTAGCCCCACTGGCAAGTCTTCAGTTCTTTGGAGATCAGGAAATCCTTCAAAAAGAGAAGGCTTTGCTTCCTACATCCATCTTTCCAGAGTTACTTTAAGGATAGGTATAATATTCAGATGATGAAACCTCCCCAGGTACCACCTTCCAGAAACTTACCAATTATCCTGAGATGTGACCTTTGCAGTGGGGAATGTTCCTGCAGCCAACAAGCATCAGACAAAAAGGGGCTGTGGAAACCAGTTGTCTTTAACATCCTGCCACCTGGGGCACCTTCACATCCAGGTTTCTGGTTCCCCTGGCCTGTGCAGTTTTCTGGAAAACATGAATGACATGTAACCAAAGTAAGATGTTTGTGAAAACTATTATTGGCAATGGTTAATGGAAAGAGCTCACGATTGAGAGTATGAAGACCGAGGTGTGAATCCCCATTTCACCCGGAGATGTGAAATCCAGCAAGTCCAAACATCTCTTTGTGATGCCATCTAGATTTTTATTTAATGTTGACAATCATACCTTAAAAAAAAAAGGATAGGTATATAATCTTCAGTTTTCTATGAAGCACAGTAAATGCTTGATAATTCAGCCTTATCAGCAGAAATTATGGCAGGGGTCCTTCCACTGTGGGTAATCAGTAAATATCTTTCCATTGAAATAATAATGTAAGAGTTGGAGACAATTTTGACATCCTTATACTTGAGTGGAGTGCATTTGAAGTTTGTGTTTAAATATGGATGATGATTCTGGGAGGTCTTGGAAATTCATTGAGCCTAAAACGATACAATATATCATGATGTATGAATGTTAACACTCAGCCTCTCTGTTCTGGCTCCCCTGTTTATATCCCTTTCCTGTTATTTACTCTGTGTTGTGAAGAGACTAAACCACTTCTCAGAAGCCAAGGACCTGACTAAAGTGGACGTGAGGACCTCCGTGTGAGTGAACTTGTTGATATGCACCATTTCTTAGGCCCAGAAGGTAGTGACATTGGTCCAGTATGCTGCTTTTCTGAAAAGTTCCTACTGAGTGAAATAGACATGATCCTCTTTATAGTCACAAAACATTAGAGTTGGTAACTAAGAGCAAGGGTTGAAATGGGCTCTGGCTGGTGCCAAAAGTTATGTCCTTTCCATAGAACTAAATAGGGTTTGATTTACATCTCTGATCGAAGATTATTCACCTTCTACTTGGATTTTATATTTTTGTCACTTTGTCACCTGGAGGAGAAACATGTTCCTGCTGGTGTTGGTTTTCAGGAGACAAACTCAATGACAGAGTAGGGTGTAGCCTGTCCTGAGTGTACATGAAGCTCCCCAGCCAGCGGTGGCACTGGCGTGACAATTCTGCCACATCCAAGCTGTTTGTTCTTGACCTCACTTGGCATATTGATCTGTGTCCTCATCCATTTGTGTGGCAGAATGACATTAGTACTCATCACCACTAAACCTCTTCTGTTGCTCCTCCTACAAAGTCTTTGAAGAATCACAAGTCCCCAAAGTACAGATGACCTGCTGATATGTCTGTTAATTAATTTTTCAAAAGTACTTAGATTTCACCTCCATATTTTTCTCTCTGTGCCTTTGTATGGTGTCCAATCCCCACTAAATAAAAAATAGCTTTACAATTTTTCTAAAATATGAGACATGCTCATTTTTCTAAAATTCAAAGAATATAGAAAAGTACGAAGACAATTAAAATCACCTCCAAATCTTACCTGCCAGAAATTAAATGTTATCATTTGGGGAATATGAGCATCTGAAAATTTATGGATAGAAGGATGAATGAATGGACATAGGTAGATGGGCACCAATAATTTTATAACAGTGTGTATACATGTTATTTTAAAATTTAAAGCATTATATATAATGAAATGCAACTGGAGGAATTTTTGAACTTGTGATTAAGTTTCTGTGTTGTAAAAACAATAATATCTAAAATAATGCCTGCAAGGTAAGGAAGAGTTAAGAAGCATTAAGAGGTTGGAGCCGTCACAGTATTACCACTGAATACTGTGCACCCATTAGAATGGCTGAAATTAAAAATACAAAGTTTACATGGGGATGTGGAACAGCTGGAATCCTTGTACACTCTTAGTGGGAATGTAAAATGATTCAGACCCTATGAGAAAGTGTTTCTTATAAAATTAAATGTACTCCTATCTTAGGATCTAGTAATTCCGCTGTTAATTTCCTCCCCAAAATGAAAACCCATGTCCACAAAAAGATCTGTGTAAGCATGTTCATTTCAGATTCATTCAGAAGCACTTAGAAACAATGTACATAACTAAACTGTGGTACATTCATACAGTGGAATAGCATACATCATAAAATAGGAAGGGACTGTTAAGACATGCAACAACACGGATGACTCTCATAGACATTGTTGAGCAAAGAAGACAGACGCAAAAGAGTATATATTCCATAACTCCATTTATATTATGTTCTAGAATGTGCAGAACTTTTCTCTGGTGATAGAAGAGGGGTTGCCTATGAGGTGAATGGAGTATAGACTGGAAAGGAACTTTCTAGGATGATGTCAATGTTCTATATCTTAATTGGGATATTGGTTAAATGAGTGTATATATATGTCAAAACCCATCAAACGTACACTTGAGATCTGTGTATTTTATTATATATAATTAAATCTCAACTTAAACATTTTAAAAACAAACTAAATTTAAACATCTTAGATATTATATGGATTGTCTCCCTGTTAGGAAACGAGAGGAATTAACAAACTTGTGCTTCCTCCCACCTCCCCTTACGTTGCTTATATCAGATTTTCTTTTTTCAGGCTTCACAACATTCATACTCTGATTTGCAATCATAATGCCCTAGTTGTTTAGTTTTAGTTCTATATTTAAATAGAACCATGGGTCCTTTGGCCACCGTTTTTCCATTTCTGAGTTCTTTATTTGGATTCATCTCTTGTTTATGCAGATTTCATGGTCAAGCAGGTTTTTTTTTTTTGGTTTGTTTATTCTAAAGGAAGACTCCTGGATATCCTATTTCCTGAGTTTTCAAATGTTTGCAAATGTCTGCCTTTTGCTTTTACACTTGAACTGTAGGTTAGCTGGATTTAATATTCTTCAGTCATACGTTTTGTCGTTTAAAGACATGGCCCCACTGACTTCTGACACTGAATACTATTGTGACAATGTCTGTAGTCAGCCTAGTTTTGTTGTCTTTCTCCCTCTAGTAGATGACTTGCTTTTTTATACTTGATGTCTGAAAATTTTTTTTTTTTTTTTTTTTTTTTTTGCGGTACGCGGACCTCTCACTGCTGTGGCTTCTCCCACTGCGGAGCACAGGCTCCTGACATGCAGGCTCAGCGGCCATGGCTCATGGGCCCAGCCGCTCCGCGGCATGTGGGATCCTCCCGGACCGGGGCACGAACCCGTGTTCCCTGCATCATCAGGCGGACTCTCAACCACTGCGCCACCAGGGAAGGCCTGAAAAATTTTTAATTCTTATGTTCAATAACTTAAGCTATTGCTTGATTTTTTTTTTTCTTTTTTTTTTTAACTGTGTATAAATTTCCCCTGGCATAAGAATGTCCTTTTGGGGCTTCCCTGGTGGCATAGTGGTTAGGAATCCACCTGCCAACGCAGGGGACACGGGTTCGAGCCCTGGTCCAGGAAGATCCCACATGCCACGGAGCAACTAAGCCTGTGTGCCACAACTACTGAGCCTGCGCTCTGGAGCCCGCGAACCACAACTACTGAGCCTGCATGCCACAAGTACTGAAGCCCGTGCACCTAGAGCCTGTGCTCTGCAACAAGAGAAGCCACTGCAATGAGAAGACTGCAATGAAGAGCAGCCCCCACTTACTGCAACTAGAGAAAGCCCACGTGCATCAATGAAGACCCAATGCAGCCAAAAATAAATAAATAAATTTATTTTTTTAAAAATGTCCTTTTGATCTGTAGTTTCAGTTCTTTATTTTAGAGAGCTTTGGAGGAGTGTGTTGTAAGTCTCCACTTTTTAAATATGAACCCTTCTTTTCTCTTTCCTGTGTGTGTATATGTGTGTGTTGCTTCAAGAACAACAATCATCCTTACATTTGCTTATCTTGATTCTCCATGTGTCACCTTCTCTCTAGTTCCCTTAATTCCTTTGTCTTTTCTTGCCACATTCAGTGTGATTATCTCTAACCTTTACTCTGGGCCATTAATTAGGTTTTCTTCTCTTCTGACCCTTGCTATTTCTAATTTGTTTATGAAGCATAATCTTCCTTTCATTTTGAACTTTTGTTCTTTCATCATCTAGTCTTTGAGTCCTTCTTTTATAGAATCCATAGTCTTACGAAGGTTTTAATAGAATGTGAAACACTCACTGAGAGTCTTCTGTTTCTAGGGTTATGTTCCTTACAGTCTTTCTTTTAATATATATAAATTTACTTATTTTTGGCTGTGTTGGGTCTTTGTTGCTGCACATGGGCTTTCTCTAGTTGCGGCAAGCAGAGGCTACTCTTTGTTGCGGTGCGTGGGTTTCTCATTGCGGTGGCTTCTCTTGTTGTGGAGCGTGGGCTCTAGGAGCGTGGGCTTCAGTAGTTGTGGCATGTGGGCTCGGTAGTTGTGGCTAGCGGGCTAGGAGTACAAGTTCAGTAGTGTGGCGCACAGGCTTAGTTGCTCCATGGCATGTGGGATCTTCCCGGACCAGGGCTCGAACCCGTGTCTCCCACATTGGCAGGTGGATTCTTAACCACTGCGCCACCAGGGATGTCCCCCTTACAGTCTTAGTTCCACATCTGTCATTCACATGCTGGATCCTTTTCTTACATTTTTTTGTTTTAGCAGAGTTTTATAATTGTTCTTATTTCTTCTCACTCATGCACGATAGAGGCCACTCTCCACATCATCTATTTATTCTGATCAAGTAGAAGTGAATTCACTTGATCCTGTTTCTCCTTTATCTGGGACTAAATTGTCTTCTAAATTCCTATCTACAATTTGAGGGCTGGCTGTCAGCTTCACTGCAGGACTCATAATCCAAGGACGCAAGAGTGGTAAGATCTCAGCTGGAGCTGAGTACTGTCTTTGCTGGAGGACCTGGATCTAGGGTGACTAATCATTCCAGTATGTCCAGGACTTGCCCAAATTTCACACCGGAAGTCCCACATCCCAGAAAACCCTCTCAGTGTCAGGCACACCAGGATGGTTAGTCAACCTATCTGAATTGACTTTATTTTCTACTAATTTTTAAATATTCTAGGCCCCATCCACTCCATCTAGCTGCAGCTGGTTCAGCTTGAGCCCAATTCTCCTTAGTATCCTGGAATATGGCAAGCCTGGGGCACTTGAGGTCAAGTACAGGACTCTTCTAGTCTCATGGATTTTTTTTTTTTCTTTAGGACTTCTAATTCCAAGTCAGCTTCTCTCCAGTTGCGACCATTTAAGTGAGAATGTTGAGAGTTTCATCAGCTCATTCTTTTCCTCATTACCACTTCTGAGGCAGAGTATATGAATAGGACTCAGAGCTGTGCTGGATGGAGCTCAGAGTCTCGCTCCATCCCTCCAGTTGCACTTTTCAAAAGATGGTACATGGTTAGTTTCCTTTCTTTGTTTAGTTACTTTAAAAGGATATTTTAAAATTTCCATTTAACCATTTGAGGAAATAGATTCAGTAATCCTGTTTGATTCCTCTGCTGTTACCCAGTCCATTATAAAAGTTTGATAAGGTTGGTCAAATGATTCATCCTTGTATATTCTCTCTTTCATCTTCTTCTGTTCTCCCCCCTCCCAAAACACACATCTCTCTCATTTTCTCTTTCTCATACATGTATGCAAGTGAAAATATTAGGCCCCTTAAATAAAAATAGAGGTTTGAGAGTAGGCTTGTAACCAAAACCCAATCAAAAGCATAATAGATTAGCCCATGAATTGAAAATGAGCTCCTTTATTGCGAGGTTTGTCAATTGAGATGCTATCATTTAAGACTTCTATTTCTAGGGATTTTTCCAGACTGAGCACTATATTTAACACTGAAACATTAATGCCAATGTGGGTTTTATGTTGAGCTTACTTATTCTCTTAAGTTTTTTTTTTTTTTGTCTTTTTTTTTAAGTATAAAGAAGATTATGATCCCCCAATAGTGAAGTAGTGGCTCAAATTTCCGAGGACTGTGCTACTCAGGGCAGTGAGTATGAACTTTGGAAACTAGTGCTGGCTCTCTGTCCATGTCCTTTGCACAACTGCTTGAAGAATTTTGTGTCCTCTAAAGTTGATCAAGCAGTCATAAGTGGTGAAGTCGAAAAAGAAGCCCGGTCTTAAATGTTATGGTCAGGAAAACAATTCTACAGTGATAACAGCCTGAAAGAGGGGAAGGTTTGAAGTATTGAATGAAGGTGAGAAAGCATTGCAAGTAAATTTCAGGAAGAAGTTGAAGGCACACTTTGAAAAGTATTGCTGAATTTGTTAGTAGGACATAGCGTGTGCCATCAGAGTAAAAGACATTTACCTCTACCCTCCGGAAGAGGGTTTTGTGTTTGGCTTTCTTTTGTTTTAAGGGAAGGGGCTGGGAGGATTGAAACTTCACTTATAAATTTGAAGTTTTATGCTTTTTCATCTTTCTCTTCGAGTTTCAAACAATAGCTAACAAAGGAAATAATCATTTTTTTTTTTTTTTTTTTTTTTTTTTGCGATACGCGGGCCTCTCACTGCTGTGGCCTCTCCGGTTGTGGAGCACAGGCTCCGGACGCGCAGGCTCAGCGGCCATGGCTCACGGGCCCAGCCGCTGCCGCGGCATGTGGGATCTTCCCGGACCGGGGCACGAACCCGTGTCCCCTGCATCGGCAGGCGGACTCCCAACCACTGCGCCACCAGGGAAGCCCATAATCATTTTTATATTTGCTTTTGTTAGCCTGTTTTTTCTAGTCTAGAAAGGTATGGGAGTTTGGCCTATTTTTAAATTCTGTTTTATCTGTCTTTGTATATTGTATTTCTTTTGGCATTATTTACTTTATATTGAGCTTTTCAGAAATACGTACAATTATTTTAATTAAAATAAAAAATTAAAATGTACCTTTATGTCTCATTGGATTGTTTGTTCAGATTTATTACAGCTAAAAAAAAACAGATACATTTAGAATGTAATCAGAGGTGCTTCCAGTGAGTTTTATTTTGTTTACATTTGTTAGCTAAATAAATAAAGGCCCTTACCCTTCCCTTTGGGGATATTGTAATAAAGATTTTTTTTTCCTCAGAGGTTAGAATGTATTCTTCTTATAATATATTAGACAAAATTATTCAATTAATGTTAATTTGAAGCTACAAATAAAAGGCAATGTAGTAGGCCGTCTATATCCTCTATATCTGTGGATTCCGCATCTGTGGATTCAACCCACCATGGATACAGAGGGCCAGCTATACGACTCCATTTTATAGAAGGGACTTGAGCATCCTCAGATTTTGGTATCTGCAGGAGGTCCTGGAACCAATCCTCAACAGATACTGAGGGACAACTGGACATTTGTTTTCACCCCTTCCTTACCCATCCTCCCTTTTTAGGTTAGTGAGGGACATTGGGGTAAAATGAGAGAAAAGTAACTAAGGTTGGGTCACAGTGGAATGGAATAAAACCTAGTCTACCTTTCAGCCACTTCCTTACTTGCTGTTTTATATGGTGTTCATATAACACAGAGGAATCTACTGTAACACACTATCATGTAGGGAGGAATTCAGATTAAGACAAATCTTTCCTGAATGCTTTGGTACGTTGCAAGGAATACCAAAACACCAAAAGGCCCTTATTAAGAACAAAGCAAGCAGCCCTAGATGTGGAAGCCAAGGACAGCATTTATGTGACATGTCACTCTAATAAGACATTAAAGATTTAGTTTTATTTAATCAGTTCATTTGTATAAATAACTTCTTAATTGTATTTGGTGTTTATAGTCATTCACTTAGGATTTCCAATTTTAGATAAGCAGCACCTTAAACCTAATTAGTTATCAGATATTTTAGTTGAAGGTGGTATAATACGTCTTTTAGTTTCTCTGTTAGAGTAGATATTTTTGTACATGCTTTTCCTAAATATTTAATAATTTTAATGCAGCTGAGGTTTGGTCAGAATAACAAAATACTGACTTTCCCTCCAAGATGATGTACACATTGTCACCCATCACACTTTCTTGCTGTCAAAACTTTTAAAGCTTGCTATGACCTACTTAAGGGTCTTATAACAAGATTAAAAATTCTGGTGAGTTGCATGCAGCAGACTGCAGTGGATTCAGCAATTGCACTTTGTGTTTTCCAGTCTTGTTCCTATGGAGATAATGGCCAGGCTTGTCATGCAAACCCACTGCCTTCTTTTTTTGGTAGACATGCTTTGTGTTGTGACTCTCAGGAAGCAATATCATTTGATTTGGTTGATTTGAGTTTCTAAGGTACCCTGCGTGTATCTTTTGGTATTTTGACTGGTAACATTTTAATGATATGTTCACCTCACTTTAATTCTGGTTTGTCAGCACTTTTACTTATAAGGCTGTATTTTTCAAGGGTTAATCTAATAGTTCCAAAAACGTTCGTGGAGTAAAGCAAGAAATCACCCTGTAGATTAAAATGAGGAGGCTTGAAATGATGAGCTACACATAATGAATTCTCTTTGAAAAGAAGCCAGTCCATGAGTTACAGCTCAAGAGAGGAAAAGGAGGAGGTTGAGGAGTGAGGGAAGAGGCTCCGACTTGATTAAAGGTTAGAAAGCAGAGCACACTCTGAAAGTTTGTAAAAACCAGGGCTGGTTTTCTTCTTGAGTAGTTTGTAAGAAGATTTAATCTCTTTTTCTTTTTTTTTTAATTTTTAAATTTTATTTCATTTATTTTTTTATACAGCAGGTCCTTATTTGTTATCAATTTTATACACATCAGTGTATACATGTCAATCCCAATAGCCCAATTCACCCCACCACCACCACCACCACCACCCCGCCACTTTCCCCCCTTGGTGTCCATATGTTTGTTCTCTACATCTGTGTCTCAATTTCTGTCCTGCAAACCGGTTCATCTGTACCATTTTTCTAGGTTCCACATATATGCGCTAACATATGATATTTACTTTTCTCTTTCTGACTTACTTCACTCTGCATGACAGTCTCTAGATCCATCCACGTCTCTACAAATGACCCAATTTAGTTCCTTTTTATGGCTGAGTAATATTCCATTGTATATATGTACCACCTCTTCTTTATCCATTTGTCTGTCGATGGGCATTTAGGTTGCTTCCATGACCTGGCTATTGTAAATAGTGCTGCAATGAACATTGGGGTGCATGTGTCTTTTTGAATTGCAGTTTTCTCTGGGTATATGCCCAGTAGTGGGATTGCTGGATCATATGGTAATTCAATTTTTAGTTTTTTAAGGAACCTCCATACTGTTCTCCATAGTGGCTGTATCAATTTACA
Source organism: Phocoena phocoena (assembly GCF_963924675.1). Classification (NCBI taxonomy): domain Eukaryota; kingdom Metazoa; phylum Chordata; class Mammalia; order Artiodactyla; family Phocoenidae; genus Phocoena; species Phocoena phocoena. The sequence continues at coordinate 68,993,672 of NC_089227.1, read as the reverse complement.
TTCCCACCAGCAGTGCAAGAGGGTTCCCTTTTCTCCACACCCTCTCCAGCATTTGTTGTTTGTAGATTTTCTGATGATGCCCATTCTAACTGGTGTGAGGTGATACCTCATTGTAGCTTTGATTTGCATTTGTCTAATAATTAGTGATGTTGAGCAGCTTTTCATATACTTCTTGGCCATCTGTATGTCTTCTTTGGAGAAATGTCTGTTTAGGTCTTCTGCCCATTTTTGGATTGGGTTGTTTGTTTTTTTAATATTGAGCTGCATGAGCTGTTTATATATTTTGGAGATTAATCCTTTGTCCTTTGATTCGTTTGCAAATATTTTCTCCCATTCTGAGGGTTGTCTTTTCATCTTGTTTATGGTTTCCTTTGTTGTGCAAAAGCTTTGAAGTTTAATTAGGTCCCATTTGTTTATTTTTGTCTTTATTTCCATTACTCTAGGAGGTAGATCAAAAAAGATCTTGCTGTGATTTATGTAAAAGACTGTTCTCCCTATGTTTTCTTCTAAGAGTTTTATAGTTTCCGGTCTTACATTTACGTCTCTAATCCATTTTGAGTTTACTTTTGTCTGTGGTGTTAGGCAGTGTTCTAATTTCATTCTTTTACATGTAGTTGTCCAGTTTTCCCAGCACCACTTATTGAAGAGACTGTCTTTTCTCCATTGTATATCCTTGCATCCTTTGTCATAGATTAGTTGACCATAGGTGTGTGGGTTTATCTCTGGGCTTTCTAGCTTGTTCCATTGATCTATGTTTCTGTTTTTGTGCCATTACCATATTGTCTTCATTACTGTAGCTTTGCAGTATAGTCTAAAGTGAGGGAGTCTGATTCCTCCAGCTCCGTTTTTTTCCCTTAGGACTGCTTTGGCTATTCGGGGTCTTTTGTGTATACAAACAAATTTTAAGATATTTTGTTCTAGTTCTGTAAAAAATGCCATTGGTAATTTGATAGGGATTGCATTGAATCTGTACATTGCTTTGGGTAGTATAGTCTTTTTCACAATATTGATTCTTCCAATCCAAGAACATGGTATATCTCTCCATTTGTTGGTATCATCTTTAATTTCTTTCATCAGTGTCTTATAATTTTCTTCATACAGGTCTTTTGTCTCCCTAGGTAGGTTTAATCCTAGGTATTTTATTCTTTTTGTTGCAGTGGTAAATGGGAGTGTTTTCTTAATTTCTCTTCCAGGTTTTTCATCATTAGTGTACAGGAATGCAAGAGATTTCTTTGCATTAATTTTGTATCCTGCAACTTTACCAAGTTCATTGATTCGCTCTAGTAGTTGTCTGGTGGCATCTTTAGGATTCTCCATGTATAGTATCATGTCATCTGCAAACAGTGACAGTTTTACTTCTTCTTTTCCAATTTGTATTCATTTTATTTGTTTTTCTTCTCTGATTGCCATGGCTAGGACTTCCAAAACTCTGTTGAATAATAGTGGTGAGAGTGGACATCCTTGTCTTGTTCCTGATCTTAGAGGAAATGCTTTCAGTTTTTCACGATTGAGAATGATGTTTGCTGTGGGCTTTTCGAATATGGCCTTGTAATATGTTGAGGTAGGTTCCCTTTATGCCCACTTTCTGAAGAGTTTTTATCATAAATGGGTGTTAAATTTTGTCAAAAGCTTTTTCTGCAACTATTGAGATGATCATGTGGTTTTTATTCTTCAATTTGTTAATATGGTTTATCACATTGATTGATTTACGTATACTGAAGAATCCTTGCATCCCTGGGATAAATCCCACTTGATCATGGTGTGTGATCCTTTTAATGTGTTGTTGGATTCTGTTTGCTAGTATTTTTTTTTTTTTTGTAAATGGATGACCACAACAAAAGCAACAATGATTGCAGTTACCAAACATGAAACACACTCATACTATGTCATAATTGTTTGGTAGTATTTTGTTGAGGATTTTTGCAGCTGTATTCATCAGAGATGTTGGGCTGTAATTTTCTTTTTTTGTAGTATCTTTGCCTGGTTTTGGTATCAGGGTGATGGTGGCCTCATAGAATGAGTTTAGGAGTATTCATTCCTCCACAATTTTTGGGAAGAGTTTGAGAAGGATGGGTATTAGCTCGTCTCTAAATGTTTGATAGAATTCACCTGTGAAGCCTTCTGGTCCTGGACTTTTGTTTTTTGGAAGATTTTTAATCACAGTTTCAATTTCATTATTTGTGATTGGTCTGTTCATATTTTCTGTTTCTTCCTGTTTCAGGCTTGGAAGCTTATACCTTTCTAAGAATTTGTCCATTTCTTCCAGGTTGTCCATTTTATTGGCATAGAGCTGTTTGTAGTAGTCTCTTAGGATGCTTTGTATTTCTGCGGTGTCTGTTGAAACCTTTCCTTTTTCATTTCTAATTTTATTGATTTGAGTCCTCTTCCTCTTGTTGAGTCTGGCTAGTGGCTTATCAATTTTGTTTATCTTCTCAAAGAACCAGCTTTTAGTTTTATTGATCCTTGCTATTGTTTTCTTTATTTCTATTTCATTTATTTCCGCTCTGATCTTTATGATTTCTTTCCTTCTGCTAACTTTGGGTTTTGTTTGTTCTTCTTTCTCTAGATCCTTTAGGTGTACAATTAGATTGTTTATTTGAGATTTTTCTTGTTTCTTGAGGTAGGCTTATATAGCTATAAACTTCCCTCTTAGAACTGCTTTTGCTATATCCCAGATATTTTGGATCATCGTGTTTTCATTGTGGTTTGTCTCTAGGTTTTTTTTCATTTCCTCTTTGATTTCTTCAGTGATCTCTTGGTTATTTAGTAACGTATTGTTTAGCCTCCATTTGTTTGTGTTTTTTACATTTTTTTCCCTCTAGTTCATTTCTAATCTCATAGCATTGTGGTCAGAAAAGATGCTTGATATGATTTCAATTTTCTTAAATATACTGAGGCTTGATTTGTGACCCAATATGTGATCTATCCTGGAGAATGTTCCATATGCACTTGAGAAGAAAGTGCAACCTGCTGTTTCTGGATGGAATGTCCTATAAACATCAATTAAATGTATCTGGTCTGTTGTGTCATTTAAAGTTTCTGTTTCCTTATTTATTTTCATTTTGCATGATCTGTCCATTGGTGCAAGTATTATTGTGTTACTGTCGATTTCCTCTTTTATACCTGTTAGCAGTTACCTTATGTATTGACGTGCTCCTATGTTGGGTGCATGTATATTTATAATTGTTATATCTTCTTCTTGGATTGATCCGTTGATCATTATGTAGTGTCCTTTCTTGTCTCTTTTAACATTCTTTATTTTAAAGTCTATTTTATCTCATATGAATATTGCTACTCCAGCTTTCTTTTGATTTCCATTTGCATGGAATATCTTTTTCCATTTCCCTTTCAGTCTGAATGTGTCCCTAGGTCTGAAGTGGGTTTCTTATAGACAGCGTATATATGGGTCTTGTTTTTGTATCCATTCAGCAAGCCTCTGTCTTTTGATTGGAGCATTGAGTCCATTCACGTTTAAGGTAATTATCGATATATAGGTTCCTATGACCATTTTGTTATTTGTTTTGGGGTTTTTTTTGTAGGTCCTTTTCTTCTCTTGTGTTTCCCACTTAGAGAAGTTCCTTTAAAATTTTTTGTAGACCTGGTTTGGTGGTGCTGAATTCTCTTAGCTTTTGCTTGTCTGTAAAGCTTTCAATTTCTTCATCGAATCTGAAAGAGATCCTTGCCGGGTAGAGTAATGTTGATTGTAGGTTCTTCCCTTTCATGGCTTTTAAGTATATCATGCCACTCCCTTCTGGCTTGTAGAGTTTCTGCTGAGAAATCAGCTATTAACCTTATGGGAGTTCACTTTTATGTTATTTGTCATTTTTCCCTTGCTGCTTTCAATAATTTTTCTTTGTCTTTAATTTTTTCCAGTTTGATTACTATGTGTCTTGGTGTGTTTCTTCTTGAGTTTATCCTTTATGGGACTCTCTGTGCTTCCTGGACTTGGGTCGCTATTTCCTTTCCCTTCTTAGGGAAGTTTTCAACTACAACCTCTTCACATATTTTCTTGGGCCCTTTCTCTCTCTCTTCTCCTTCTGGGATCCCTATAATGCAAATGTTGTTGCCTTTAATGTTGTCCCAGAGGTCTCTTAGGCTTTCTTCATTCCTTTTCATTCTTTTTTCTTTATTCTGTTCCATAGCAGTGAATTACACCATTCTGTCTTCCAGATCTCTTATCCATTCTTCTGCCTCAGTTATTCTGCTATTGATTCCTTCTAGTGTAGTTTTCATTTCTGTTATTGTATTGTTCATCTCTGTTTGTTTGTTCGTTAATTCTTCTAGGTCTTTGATAAACATTTCTTGCATCTTCTCGATCTTTGCCTCCATTCTTTTCTGAGGTCCTGGATCATCTTCACTATCATTATTCTGAATTCTTTTTCTGGAAGGTTGCCTATCTCCACTTCATTTAGTTGTGTTTCTGGGGTTTTATCTTGTTCCTTCATCTGGTACATAGCCCTCTGCCTTTTCATCTTGTCTGTCATTCTGTGAATGTGGTTTTTGTTCCATAGGCTACAGGATTGTAGTTCTTTTTGCTTCTGCTGTCTGCCCTCTGGTGGATGAGGCTATCTAAGAGGCTTGTGCAGGTTCCCTGATGGGAGGAACTGGTGGTGGGTAGAGCTGACTTTTGCTCTGGTGGGCAGAGATCAAGAAAACTTTAATCTGCTAGACTGCTGATGGGTGGGGCTGGGTTCCCTCCTTGTTGGTTGTTTAGCCTGAGGCAACCCAACACTGGAGCCTACCTGGGCTCTTTGGTGGGGCTAATGGCGGACTCTAGGAGGGCTCATGCCAAGGAGTATTTCCCAGAACTTCTGCTGCCAGTGTCCTTGTCCCCACAGTGAGCCATAGCCACCACCCACCTCTGCAGGAGACCCTCCAACACTAGCAGGTAGGTCTGGTTCAGTCTCCCCCAGGGTCACTGCTCCTTCCCCTGGGTCCCGATGCACACACTACTTTGTGTGTGCCCTCCAAGAGTGGAGTCTCTGTTTCCCCCAGTTCTGTCGAAGTCCTGCAGTGAAATCCCACTAGCCTTCAAAGTCTGATTCTCTAGGAATTCCTCCTCCCGTTGCCAGACCCCCAGGTCGGAAACCCGATGTGGAGCTCAGAACCTTCACTCCAGTGGGTGGACTTCTGTGGTATAAGTGTTCTCCAGTCTGTGCGTCACCCACCCAGCAGTTATGGGATTTGATTTTACTGTGATTGTGCCCCTCCTACCATCTCATTGTGGCTTCTCCTCTGTCTTTGGATGTGGGGTATCTTTTTTGGTGAGTTCTAGTGTCTTCCTGTTGATGATTGTCCAGCAGCTAGTTGTGATTCTGGTGTTCTAGAAGATTTAATCTTTAAGAAAAGAAAGCTCATATGAAGGACAGTTTAGAGGGAAGGAAAGAAGGGAGGGAAGAAAGGGAGGAAGGAAGGAAGGAAGGAAGGAAGGAAGGAAGGAAGAGTACTGTCAAGAATAAGAGAATGGAATTAAGGTTCTCTAAAGAAAAAACTCTCTGGCATCTAACCTTAATAGGTGGGAGAGTGATACTGAAGCTCTAGTGAAGATCAGCAGAGAAGAAAGGAAATCCATTGACTGCATGGAAGATATCTTAGTTGGGTCAGCAGTGAATTGAGGTGAAGGCCAATCGTACTTGCTGGGTATCTTACTTGCTGAATGTTTGTGTTCCCTCCAAATTCATAGGTTGAAATCTAACCCCAATGTGATATTATTTGGAGGTAGGGGCCTTTGGGAGGTAATTAGGTCATGAGGGTGGAGCCATCATGAATGAGCTTAGTGTCCTTATATGAAGAGGCCACAGCGCTAACTCACTCTTTTCACCATGTAAGGATTCAATGAGATGTTGGCCATCTGCAAACGAGGAAGATGTTGCTGGCACTCTGATCTCAGACTTCCAGCATCCAGAGCTGTGAGAAGTAAATTTCTCTTGTTTATAAGCCACCAAGTCCTCTGGTATAGCAGCCTAAACTGACTAAGGCAGGATCTGAACCACCTCCTTTTTCAGCATCCGTGGACCCAGTGTCATTGCTACATGCTTTTTTATGTTTGCTGGTATGCCTGATTTTGTTGCCTAGTTGTTATTAGGTAATGACCATGGTTGTATAATGCCTCTGCTACTTACATAATATTCCTGCTATTTTCCCCTCTGCTCTATTCTGGCTTGGTGGCACTAAATGAAGACCACCAACATGCATGTGTTCGGCATGAAGAACTCTTAAGTCATAAGAGAATTCAAGTCGTAAGAGGATACAATGTATTCTGCCTCATAAAGCTCCATCCCTTGTCTTCCATTGCATCCCTTTCTGTGTATTTGCCATGGTATATGGCCAGTACTCTTAGTTACAAGTGTCAATACCCCCAAATTCACACGAGCTTAAAAAATGTTCATTAAAACTGTGAAATTTGAAGTGCTAACTCTCATTACAGCAACTACTGGATCCAGGAGTTCAGTGTACCATCAGAACTCTCTTCATCCCTCTAGGAAGACTTCTTTTTCTAGTAAAGTCTGTCTCTGTGGCTCTAGCCTTTCACATCTCTTAGACCTCCAAGTCCCAAAAGAATGAAAGATCTTCTTTCTCATCAGCTCTGGCTAAAGGGGAAGGATCTGTTAGACCTTGTTCATTGCTGGGCTGGAGGGGCTGTCAGATGTGTGGGGCATTCCCCCTTAAACTACATGGACCGTGTAGAGTGAGTAGAAAAGATGAGAGGCACACTGTACAAGTGTGTTCACTCCAGCCATCTTGTTAGAGTTTCATGATTTTTGTAGTTTCATTGTGGTTTAGAAACACTTGGGAAACGTGAATCCATTATTTAGCTGCATTAGTTGAGGCAGTATTAACATAACCAAAGGTTCTCTGTGCTTGGCTTTGGACAGTGACTGTATTTGTACAGTGGGATGTGTGTGCCACAGATGTGAGCATTCACTATTCAGACCCAGCCTGAGCTCCCAGGCCGGCCTTCTTCTCCGTCTTGATGTGTGTTCTCATTAGGAAATAGATACCTGTAGGATTTGCTGTTCCATGCCCACATGCTAGTTTAGCCTTTGAAGTGCATCTTTATTGCTTTCTGCAAAACCAAGGTCCTGGTTCTTTGGGTTGGTCAGTATGACTCTGAAGCCAGCATTTAAATTAGAGACATGATATACCAGTATCACAGTTCTTGACATCAGTTTTTCCTGTAGATGTAGTGGTTTATGTACTTAACTGCTTTGCTTATATTAAGAAAGTGAATTCCTAAAGACGTTTTGAACCAGAAAGTTACATTTGCAGTGATTTAGACATCTGGATCTTTTCTGAAATATTGCAGCTATTTAATTGTCATGAATGTTTAGAGAAACAATTATTCGTGATCCTGTTTAGGTTCAGCCATATTACAAATAATTTCTTTCTGTAATGCATCAGTAGTTTACCCTTGTACTTCCAAGGATTAAGTGGGATCAGAGTCATTCATAATAGTATCTCCTGTCGACACAAGCAAACAAACCACCCAGTGAGTACAGTTATCGCGTTTATTAACACTGCTGTCTGTTGGAACTAATGAATTTCCATGTAAGTTCAAGAGCAACTGTTGGCTGACATTTTAGATTATCCAAACTCAAGTGACAAGTTCTGTCCTTCACATTAGCGTGGAGGTTCAGGGATTAGTAAGAGTTCTCATCCAATGTCAGCTTGAGTTTGCAGAAGATGTTGCTGACACCAGCCATTGGTCCTGTGCAGAAAATGGATGGTGACATTTTATGAATTGTATTTCCCCATTTATTTTCATCCCTTGAAGCTGCTTAGGATTTTCATTTTGACGAAGCAGATTTAGATCCAGGACGTACCTATGAAAGAAGGGGTTCTATACTGCATAGTTTGAGAGGTCCAAAAGGCTCTTCCTCCTCCTTTGGGTGCCCAGGGTGTCAGATGCGCTGGAGTGGGAGCGTGGGTGTGTGTTCTTCACCCAGAAGGCTATCGTTGAGGTGACTGTGCTCCCTGAGAGTGGCTGGTTAGCCTTTCTGTACTTGCACATTCACAACGATTAAGTTATCAGATTTGCTTTGGATCCTGTGGGTCCAGTGATGTGACACAGAACCAAGGAATGAGAAGGCATATTTCTGAGCTGGGGGCCACCAGCTCAGTGGTAGATCCTTCGAGGGCAGCTAGAAGGAGCTGGGTGCTGAGAGAAAGGGGGAAAAAACTCAGAATGTACCTTGCTTGCATCATAATATTGCAGGACCAGCCTGGCTGGGTATCTGACTTACGTTTTGGGTAGTCAGTTGGAAAATGCTAGCTCTAGCATTATTATTTTTAAATGATTAGAGTTGTGGTATGATTCAGTGTGAAATGTGTGTTGTCCATGCTGAGTGAGAAATGGATGAAGGAAGCCCAGGGAGGCAATTAGACTCAGAGTACCGCTGTGACTTGCTGTGTAGAGGATGATTGGAGATGTTCATTCTTCTCGAAGTTTTCATTTCACTTGATCCAGGTCCTTTCAGAAAGCTCTCCTTCTGGGTTAAATTTTTTCCCGCTTGATTTCAGCCATGTGATGATTAAGAGAAGAGGTTAGCTACATCTTTTTAAGGCATTACTAGGCAATTGCAATGTGGCCATTTACTTATGCTGAGCTAATGCTAGTGAGATGAGATAGTCCTGTGTTAGGAGCAGTGGGGCAGCAGTTTTCAAACATATACTGATTGGTCCTTTTGGTGCACGCTCTGGCCTCCACTCTGCCAACAAAATGCTTCTGCTCTTGGAAAAGTAGTATGTTTTCATAGCGTTCTAGGAAGATTGGGATCCATTTCTTACCTTTGCTGTCACCTGTTAGGTTGTCAGCCTAAGGGAATAAAGAGAGAGCTCTATGTCTGTACAGATGGGCAGGGAAGGCTGCCTGGGTGGAGGTGACACCCTCTTAGCTGAATTTAAAATGATTTAGAATAAACCAAGCAGTGAATGGGCTGAAGGCTCTTCCCCGCAGAAGGACCCACATGAGCCAGTAGGAGTTAAGAGACAGCATCATGTGTGAGCAGAACTATCAATACAAGGAACTGATGTTGCTGATGGAAAATAAAGGATGGTGAGAGAGGAGGTCCCAAGTAAGGCAGGCAGTGGGGCCAGGCCACAGAGGATAAGAACGTTATAACAGTTGTGGAGGGCCATTGAAGGGTTTTGTGTGGCAGAAACCTGATCAGCTCAGCTTGGGGTAGATTATGCTGGCACCTTAATGGAGATAGCATCAGAGGTACTGAGGCAGGAGACAGCATCAGAGGTACTGAGGCAGGAGACAGCATCAGAGGTACTGAGGCAGGAGACAGCGTCAGAGGTACTGAGGCAGGAGACAGCGTCAGAGGTACTGAGGCAGGAGACAGCCTGAGGGTCGCTGAAAAAGGAGTTTATCATCCTGGTAAAGTAGGTTATCCTCTCCTTGGCTGGTCTGATAACTAAGCACTTTGAACTGAGACAGAAAGGTCAAGAAATATCCAAAACAGCTCAAATGAACAATGTGTCGCTACCACCCACAATTTAGATCAGAAGCTGGGTCTGTTTTTAATCCTTGTCTTCATCCAGGGTGTCTCTGAGCTGGTGGTGGTTTCACACGCATAATATAGAGTTGAACTGGGAGTTCTGTGAGAGCTGAGGAAACTCAGTGAGGATCAGGTAGAAGCAGCAGCATTTTTTAATCCATCACTGGATTCCTAGCCCCCAGCATGGTGCTGCCATATCGGTGGTACTGAGTGAACGTTGACGATTTGGCTTGTGTCAGCATTTGGAAGACATCTGTACTGTCATCAGTGTCACTGAAGACTTTAGGTTGGTCTTCAACATTTCTGTTGATTAGTGCTTTCTCAGTGACCAGCTGTGTGTGTTATGCAAACCAAGTTTCTAAACTTGGAAATTTGGTTGTTTTGTAAATGTATTTAGTAGCATGAAATACCAAGGAAGAAGTTGTATCACTTTGCTAATTTTGTGAAAGATTTTGTATCACTTTGCTAATTTTACATGGCTAAGAACACAAGTCTTGACGGCGGGCACTACAAGAACAAAATGTATGAAAATAACCAATGTCAGTGGACAGTCAAGGAAGAGGTTGTGTTATTTTGAGCAGAGGCATGGCATGATCTGTCTTCAGTTTTAGAAGAATCACTCTGGCTGCTATGAGGAGAATTGACTGCTTGAAAGTCAAGGTTTGGGAAGCAGGGAGAGCTTTAGGAGGTGAATGCGATAATCCAGGTTAGAGATGATGGTGGTTGGATCAGGTAGGTATTGGTTGAGAAGGTAAGTAAGAAGTGATCAGACTTGAGATATGCTACAAGTAGAGGACAGGATTTGTTGATGGGTTGGTTAAAGGATGTAAGAGAAGAGGGGCAAGGATGACTCTTAGGTTTGGGTTTGAGCAGCTGGAAGGATGCAGTCCATTTCCTGAGATGGACAGCTGACGGTAGAACAGGTTTTGGACTGTGGAGTCAGGTAGTGTGGGAAAGAGAGATTAAGAGTTCAGTTTAATGGAGAAATCAAGCAGAAAGTTGAATATACTAATCTGGGATTCAAGGGAGAGGTCCCAAGTAGGTAGATCAGTTTGGGAATCATTAGCATTTAGATGATATATAAAGTCAGGAGGCTGAGAAAGGTCTCTTGAAACATTTGGATAATATACTTATTAAGTTTTTAGGGCAAGTTGATTATTTTTATGAAGTCATTTTATTAGGAAATTGAAAGCGTTATATCCTTGATCATGTCTTTTAAAAGATGTGCACATAAGTAATCTTTCTTGAAGACAAACCAACATGTACATGATGAACATTTTCTTGCCTATGAAAGGCATAAACAAAGCAGTTTAGGAAGGAAAGCTATTGACCAGCATATGACTGACAAATCAAGGGAAAGAAATACTTTTATGTGCTGGTATCACTTGGTCTCCTGGCTAGCAGTTAGCAACAATAAATATCAAAGTTTTATTTTGTAATGGCATGAAAAGAGCTAGAATGTGAATTAAAGAACAAGTCTGTCTTTGAGGAATTAACAAAAATAATTCTCAAAGACATATCATGAATTGCCATGTTGGGGATTTTCTCTGTGGATTTTCAAGTTGCAGAAATAATGCTGCACAAGTTACATACTACCATCATTCAGGGGATGGAGTACAAAATGCCCGTCTCTCTTTCATTAGTATTCTAGTGAAATTCTAGTTAGATTCCAATGACAAAGTTTAGGGGGGAAAAAGCCTTCACCTTACTGATTTTAAAAATAGTAAACATAGGCTTCCCTGGTGGCACACTGGTTGAGAGTCCGCCTGCCGATGCAAGGGACATGGGTTCGTGCCCTGGTCCAGGAAGATCCCACATGCCGTGGAGCGGCTGGGCCCGTGAGCCATGGCCGCTGAGCCTGCGCGTCCGGAGCCTGTGCTCCGCAATGGGAAAGGCCATAACAATTAGAGGCCCGCGTACAGCAAAAAAAAAAAAAATAGTAAGCACAATAACCTAAAATCTTTGTCCTCAGATTGAGAAGGCATAATGTTATCTAATAGTTTACTTTCTTACTGAGATTTCGACCCATGAGAAGCAGATGATGTGTCTTGGTGAGTGAGAAGTGCAACTTTGCCCCGTATCTTAGATGGTTTTCTAAGATGCTGGTTTTCTTAGATGCTCTTTACAATTTGAGTGGGCGTAAACACCAAATCTTTAGCAGGGAAACAGAGGCCTTTGCAATGTGCCCTGCAGGAACCCGGCACAATGTCATAGTACATGTCACAACTTCCGGGCTTCTACTTCTACATGCCTCCCTCGGCTTCTGGTAGGGACTCCGGAAGTCCTGTCAGGAAGGCTCCTTAGAAAACGCTTCTTTTTGATAGAAGTTGTATTTTATTTCTGGAGCGACTTGTGGACCTTTAGTTTTGAGTGCTTATTAGTAGAAAATTATAGCCAGTAAATCACAGAGGTTGGAAAGTTAGGAAATGAGCATTTTGTCAGGGAAACATTCCTTGACATTAGTGACTTGGCCTGTGATTGTAGTAGTGGTGGTAGGAGAGATAGCATGGCGACAGCTCACAGATACTGACTGTGCAGGTGTGCCGGTCACTGTGCTGAATGCCTTCCCTGTTCTCCATGGACACATAATGCTGTGAGGCAGATAACTGTTATCACCTCACTTTTACAGTTTGAGGAAACTCAGGCGCAACAAGATTAATAGCTTGTTTGAGGGCACTTGGTGAATACGTAACAGAACTGGGATTTGAGCTCACCTATGCAAAAGTCCGAACAATGCTCTTCCCCATGGCTGTGGTACCTGTTCTCCTCTCAAGCAGCAGTAATCACAGCTGGAACATACATTAACCAACTGAGGTTTGAACCCTCCTGGGTACCACTTTCAAGCTTTGTGACCTTAAGCAAATGACTTCACTTGTCTAAGCCCAGCTTTTCTCCTCTGTGAGATACAGATAAAAGTGCCGAGTTGCTGAGAGGAGTCGTTATAATACATTTGTGGATGCTCCTGGCTCAGTACTGAGAGCAGTGCCCAGTCTATGGTAGATCTCTTTTTTTGTTTTGTTTTGTGGTAGATCTTTAATAAACATTTACTGAGTGGGTGATTCTAATGGGCTAAGCACATACCGTAGCATCCTCTGTGGGGAAACTCAGGTGGGGACAGAGGAGATTGCATGTGAAGAGGGAAAGGTAAACTTTCCATTCGAAGTGTCTCTCACACCATCACGATACAGACTAGCACTAAGTAACGCACGTCCCTGCAATTAGCTAGTGGTCTTTCTCTACTTACAATTTTGACATTAATTAGCATAAATAATCAAATACATATTTGATAAAAATAGCATTTTGTATGCCCTGAACATGTTGGGCTTTTTGGAGATTGTTCCAGCTGCCTGCCCGGTAGTCTGTGGGTGGTGGGGACCAACTGGCTTATTTAAACTGGGAAATTAGGGAGAAGGTGCTGGGCAGGACACCTGTAAGAAAGAGCCGTGGTCCATTTGTGTAGAGCCGTGTTTGACACATAGGAATGGTTTGGGGATCGTCTAAGGAAGTACTAGACCAGAACTCTCTGTGCAGCAGGTGAACGAAAAGACATAGATTTTAAGGAAGCTGTTAAAAGATGCAGGAAAAGTAGCTTACTGAGCAGATTTGGTGAATTTATGAAAATGATGATGAGACCCTTCGTGGATGATAAAAAATGCTTAAGTTAACACTCCGATTCACGGAGTTGGATTAGTCTAACTTGCCTGATGGAAGATGTTATACTTCCTCCTGAATTGCAAGTAACCTAGGAAGTTTTCATTCAGTTTATACTGCAGAACTACGTATGAACTTCATGTACTACTTCTTTCCTTTTCTAATAAGCTAGTCAAAGGATTGACAGGATTGAGTTTTTACTTATTTTTCTTTTGTACCTGCCCTTTTCTTCACCTAGGTAGAGGCCTTTTGAGGACAGGTACCTAGTCTTATGTATCTGTAACATCCCATGTCTGTGAGACTCACCTCGCTTTATACCACATGGGCAAGAACTAACATGTAATTTTCCGAACTAACAGGATAGATTTGCTGAAGTCCGTGCTCTAAAGCTCATGACACTCATTCTAGCAGTTTATTGATTCTCTGTCATGTCTAAATCTAAAGGGATAATTTCTGGACCAAAATAATTTAGAGGAGAAAAATTACAATGGCTTTGGGTATTACCCCTTGCCCTCTGTGTACCCTCCGTGTTTGTCTCCCAGCATGGGTGGGACATGGTGATGGGCCCTTTCCCATCCTCACTTGGCCTCCACCTTAGGTCTAGCAGGTGCTGTTGACCCTTCAAGACTCAGCTTGCAGACTCCATCCAGCGCAGGCTCTGGGCTGTTGACTCTGCAGACCTGGCAGAAATGTGATTTTTGTGTTCTCAGCTGCCTTCTACTGTCCCCTGGAGAGGGGAGGGAGGAAGGTTACCTTACTGAGACCCAATTCATTTCTACTGTACTTTGGCTACTGTTCTTATTGAGGTCCTTTGCAAAGTACCACGGAACAGGAAGCTCAGACCACTTTGCTTTGGAATTTCCAAACTCCATTAGGGAATCTATTCAACCTTTCTCCCCATTCCTGGGTCTTGGCCCCAATAGGATACCAGGCAGGCGCTATGATTGTATACACCCCCCTGGGTCACATCTTTCTTTTCCCCGTCCCCTTCTCTCCTTTTCTAGATTTGTAGAGATTTTCTCCTTCCAATGTTGGGAAACCCTTCTGCATCTTTCATGCTCTGTGGTTTATACCAAAAGTCTGAGTTCTCCAGATTCTAATATGGGTATTTAAAGGACAGCCTTTGGAATTTAGAAGACCCTTCTCCCAGTAAAGCCAGGCTCTTGTTAATGAAAGCCTTGGCAAATGGAAGCCTTGACCTTCCCTACTGTTGCCTGGGAAATGAGCCACATCTGTTTGGGAAGTGGAAGGCTGAGCATCGTCTCCTTTGTTTTGTTGTCCCCGTGAAGCAATGCAGCTGCCTCAGTGGGAGGAGGGCTAAGGAGCACAGGAAATTACTGAGAATGAAAAACACAGATGATATTGGGCTGGCCAAAAAGTTCGTTCGGTTTCTCTGTCACTTTGGCCAGCCCAGTGATATGTGAACATATTGTCCAGCCTGAGAATCAGATGTGGATGGGTAAATCCAAGAACCATCCTCCCAAATTTCCTGATGTTAAAATTTACTGATGACAGTATCCTGTTGAGTAGGGGGAGTGGAGAGTGGAGAGAGCAGAAATACAAAGTGAGGGATGTTCTTTTTTGATTATATGAGTCGATCGCAGTTTTTTAAAACTACACTATTGTATAGACCCTAACGTCTTTAGGACCTAATCTCTAGACATAATGTTCACGTAGAGCCAGGCCGTTGTGATGAGTGGCTACCACACCCTCTCATTATTTCTAGCTCCTTCTCTTGCCCAGCTTTTTGCTCATCCATTAAATTTCTTTAAAAAATTTTACGTGTAGGCTATGAGTGGGTCTTTAGCATAAAAAACAAAACCAATTTCAGCCTATTTTCTTTGCCACATGATCTTATAAGGCCCTCGGGTTTGGGATACTGAAGTTTTGATCATTTAAGCCTAAGACTAGTTTTCAGGAAATGATTGACGTCTATTCTAATTTTCCAAAAACAAATGTAAGTCAGACATTTGTTTTTCGTAAGGCCAGCAGGTGCAAGCTGCAGACTAAATGAAGGGCCTCAGAGATTCAAACTGAGATATTTTTGTTTTGTTTTTTTGTTTTTTAACAAACAGAAGGACCTGCCACGGCTAAGGAATTGCATGAAGCTGAACTTTTTCACCTCGGGGCTTTGAGATTCGTGCACATTAAGTAGTTTGACATATGTTACTTCAAGTGGAACCCCACTAGTCTTTGGGAAGCTGACAGAATGATTTATTGCTTTTACATGTCTTAAGAACTAAAAAAGGTTCAGTCTTACGGCAAAGAAAGAAAAATATTAGCTTGATGGAGGGAAGAATAGGTACATCTTATCTATTTTGATGAGATTTTGGTTAATGTGTCCTATTTGCTTAACTGTTTGTCAGAATTGAGGCAGGTGGTGGGGAGGAGATGATTGAGAAACAGTTAAGACATATATCTGTCGCACAGCTTCAAATACAGTGTAGGAAAGTTTTTCCCTATAATGTTTTTTTTTTTTTTTTTTTTTTGGCGGTACGCAGGCCTCTCACTGCTGTGGCCTCTCCTGTTGCGGAGCACAGGCTCCGGACGCACAGGGTCAGCGGACATGGCTCACGGGCCCAGCCGCTCCGCGGCATGTGGGATCTTCCCGGACCAGGGCACGAACCCACGTCCCCTGCATCGGCAGGCGGACTCTCAACCACTGAGCCACCAGGGAAGCCCAATGTTTGGTATTTTTAACTGTGTAGCTCTAATTGTAAATTGGAATTTCCTGGCATGAAATAACTTAGTCCTACAAATATCTCCTATATAAACAAACAAATAGAAAGTTGACCTTGCTAGCTGTGAATGTTTTTCAGAAGAACTCATAGAAAAATGCAGGATTTTTTAAAACTGCGTTCTCTTTTAGCCAGATTTGCTACTCTGGATTCATTGAAAATGTTAAAAAAAAAAAAGCACAAATATTTAGTATACAAAATGACCTTAAAACACAATGATTGAAAACTCTTTGAAGAAGTATCTTAATATTTTGCTAATATTTTGCTCAAATGTCAGAGCTAGAGCTAGGAGAGATGGCAGGAACATTTGTTTACTTATTTGTTTAAATTTTTGTATTTGAAGTTTACAAGAAGTTCATAAATTCAGGATTTTAAAGCATATGGGATCTGGATAGCCTACGATCAGTTTTTTGATCCATTTATTTATATTTAGAAATACCTAATTTTTCATTTATATAGATGAATATATAGCTTCTTAACTTCAAGAATTCACTACACTTACGTACATTTATTATTATTATTAATAGTGAAACTTTTAGTAAATTGTCAATACTTTATAAAGCATAGCTAACACATGGTTGTTATCAGAGGTTCTAAAATAAGATACTTTTAATTATAGACATGAATAAAAGAAGAAATAACCATATTTTCTTATATGTACTTTTCATGTAGATGTAACTTCTTCTAGCGATGCTTAGGAAGTTGACATACTCATTTTTCTTTCTGTTAAATGGAATTATCTTTAAATTCCCACACACCTGTGGAAGAATCCATTCCATTTTCAGTTTCATTTTTTACATTGAGGTTGTTTTTTGGGAATTTGAGTTATGTTCCAAAAAATAAAAATTTCTCTGTTGTTTGAAATGTTTTTCTCTTTTTAATCTTATCATCTTCGGGCACTTGTTATTTCACTGTGTTGGCTGGAATATTAAAGACACTCACTTTGTACATAACCCCCAAGGGCATTCACATTGTCAGATTTAGTTCATGAACAGACTGAGTCACCTCCAGTAATGCTCAGAAAAATGGAAACAAGTGCAAAATTATCCTTCAAACCAAAGAATTGCAATAGATGGATTCTTCCTTATTAACATATTATGAAACAAATGACGGGGTTTGGCCCTAACACCAGGCCTGTTGTCTGTTTTTGAAGATATTTTGGAAAACTTACCGAATTTGTTTGGCAAGTTTCATTGTAGAGGGGGTAAAGGACAAATATTTACAAAGATTTTTAACCCTAGCCAAGCACAGTGATTTTTAATCTCTATGAAAAAAAAGGGAAAAAAGGAGTATATTTGGGGGGGGGAATAGTTTTTAAAAGTTTCTTTTCAGTAGTGCATCAATTTGCTAACAAAGAATGCAGATTTCAATTACTGTAGACAACATCTGGGAGCAATAGTTAGCTGAAATTTAGTGAGAAGAAAGGCACGGGAAGC
The DNA here is from genome assembly GCF_963924675.1 of Phocoena phocoena. Lineage (NCBI taxonomy): Eukaryota > Metazoa > Chordata > Mammalia > Artiodactyla > Phocoenidae > Phocoena > Phocoena phocoena. The sequence continues at coordinate 68,976,344 of NC_089227.1, read as the reverse complement.
AACTGCTTCATTAGTTTATAAAATTGGAAGAGGCGAAGAACAGAGGGCATGATCCCCAGGGGAACTTGGTGCCCTCTAGAAACCCTGAGGAAGGATTTAAAAGTTCATTTATAATTGATAAGTGCTGAGTCAGTAATGTTCATTTTTATCCTGGTTCCCTGATTTGGCTATTACAGTTTCATGAGTTTTGCCTTAACTTGTCATTAAAATCTCAATGATAAACTAGCAGCATTCTTTTTTTACTATCTTTTAATTTTAAAAATAGTCATTGAGGAGAAGCAGAAAGGTTTCATGGAGAATTTATAAAGTGGAAATATCAGGCTTAGATGAATTTCCTGGATAATATGAGCCACATGAATACCAGGTTTACAAATACCGCGTATATAATGATGTGATCATTCCTATAAAGTCCTTCCAGTCCTAATACTTTGTAAATCTAAAGAATGGCTGGGCTGGGCTTCCACCAGCTTCCAGAGGACATGGATGTTCAGTCACTCCCATCCCACTGGTCAGATAGCTGCTGGGTTTGCTCTGTGGATAGGGGTGAGAGTGAAGTTGAGAGAGGTGTTCTGATAACAACTACGTTTCCTTGGGGAAAAGGAAATGATGAAGGAAGGCCAACATGTATTCATAATTATACAGTCTGTATTGGGGGCACTGACTGGTGTGGATGGATCACCAGGTCGTGGCAAAGTTGAGGTACAGTGGCCCTCTCTGGGCTTGGGGTTTTCTAGGAGACCAGGATGAGAAGCATGGTGTTGGGAAGGAGTTAGCTTATGCCTACTGTCTCTCCACCTTTGCCAGTACCTCTCCACCTCTGCCATAGTATACCTACCCTACTATAAGTGCCTCCATCCCCTAGTTTTCATTGCATGTGAAATGATTGTTTCAGCTGCTTCATCAATCAAGTATACTATTATGTGGTAGCTTGAGAATCCATTTGTTCTAAGTAACCAACTTTATAAAATTTCCAAAATGCAAATCACTTGTAAGTTAAAGACTTACTCTAGTTTGTAGTCAAAGTCTTATTTTAAGTAAGATTTTTATAACCAGTTCAAATACAGTATGCAACAGAATTAATAACTTAAGAACTGTTGGGAACATCAGTAAAACCCAAGACTTTAGTTAAAAATCAGTATTATCGTACAAAATTATTAGGAGGGTGTATTAGGGTTCTCCAGAGAGACAGAACCAACAGGATGGATATGGATATATATATATATATATATATACACACATATACATACATATATATGTTCATATACATGCATACATATAAATATATGTATGTACATGAGTACGTATGTATGTATATTACATACACACATGTATATGTATACATATGTATATGTATATATGTGTATGTATATGTATATGATTTACTATAAGGAATTGGCTCATATGATTATAGCAGCAGAGAAGTCCCACGATGGAGGTTGGAGACCCAGGAAAGCCAGTGATATAGTTGTGAGAACCAGAGGGCTGATGATTTAAGTCCTAGTCAGGGTAAGAGAAGATTGATGTCCCAGGTCAAACAGGCAGAGACATCAAATTCCTCCTCCCACCTTTTTGTTGTATTCAGGCCCTTCAGCAGATTGGATGATGCTTACCCGTATTGGGAAGGGCAGTGTGCTTTACTCAGTCCACTGATTCAAATGCTCATTTCTTCCAGAAACACCCTCACAGGCACACCCAGAGATAATGTTTCATCTGGGGACTCTGTGTCTCAGTCAAGTGGACACATAAAATTAGCCATCACAGAAGGCTAGATTCCTTCCCTGAAATAGAAGAAATTGAAAATTTTACCACAGTTCCCTTATCAGTGACCCATAAGTACGGTAAAGACAGAAAGGCTTAATTCACATCTGTGGATGGTTATAGTTAATGACAAGATCCATTCAGTCTTTTTTGAAAATGTCAGCTGAAACAGTTCAAAAGTTATCTTTCACCAAACACACATATATCCATTCTTTGGTTAAGAAAGTAGTATTTAAGGAGACCATGTAGTGTACTGGAAATTAAGCAAAAATATTAATTCTGTTGATTTTCTGAAATGAATGAAATGTTGAGATTGAGGTTTTATTTGATATGATGAGTAGGTCATCTCAAGAATACCTATGGTAGTAGTGGTGTTAATTTTATGCTTCATGCTTAGTAAATCAAGGCTAAAGTCAGGATAATGTGCCACCTTCAAAAAGGACCCATTATAGGTTTTAACTGCAATTAAAATAAACCGTGTCTGGATAACCCTATGAAGAAATGTCAGAGTTAAATTTGCTAAGGTTGCAGGCAAGAGTCATTAATGGTTGCTATAAAGTATGATTAAAAAAAAGGTATATTTGCATAGTCTCAAACTATGTCCCCATGAGATACTTGTTAATTACAAAGGAAGTAGTAATTCTACAGTGGAGAAATCATCTTAACCAAGCGATCAAGGTTAACATCACCAGCAATGAGACACATTACCATCATATGTCTTCTGTTAAGGTACACCGAGCAGGTACACATCATCACTTCTGTGGTATTCTTGCCCAAATTGCACATCCTATGCTTGATCATGAGGAAACATCAGACAAAACTAAATTTAGAGACATTCTGCAAAATAACTGGACAGTATTCTTGAAAGCATCAAGGTCATGAAAGGCAAAGAACCTGTCAAATGAGAGGAGACTGAAGAAATATAACAACTGAATGTAATGTGGAATCCTGGGTTGGATCCTTAGCCAGACAAAGGACATTGGTTGGACAGTTGGTGAAAATTGTATACGATCAGTAGGATAGTTAAGAATATTGTATCAACGTTAATTTCCTTGTTTTGGTAAGTGTGCTTTATTTATTTAATATCTTAACATTTGCTGAAGCTAACTTAAGGCTGAATCAATTTTTATACTATTTTTGTAAGTTTTTTATAAATCTTCAATTATTTCAAAATTAAAAGTTAAAAAAAAATGGACAATAATCTTAATTTTTTCCCCCACACAAGAATGATAGAATTATAAGTGTGTCAGTTTTGTGCATACATTTAAAAATCACTGGGGATACAAAATTCAGCATTGTATTTTGTAGGAACAAAAATATATAGGAAACGTTCTTTCTCGTGACTAATGAACTATATGAAACAGATGCAAAGTGTGACCTTCACTGTTGTCTTTCCAGTGCCTGCCACAGTGCTGGCACATAGAAGTGAATGAATGAGTAAACTACATTGTGCGTTTGTTCATTATTTATTGAGTAGCCACTAGGTGGTGTTGGGAGCATAGAGGGGCCTCAAACCTAGAGACCCTGGGTGTAGTCAGTGTTAGATGTAAATGGGAGGCGGGTACTGTGGAGTCAGGGAAGGTGGAGTTGATATGAAGAACACCCTGTGGGGAAGGGCAAAAGGGAATTCCAACTAGAGCGTAAAGCATTTGCAGCACTTGCTAAGGCCCAGATGAGAGGTTCAGTGTGACTGTTGAACGTGGTTTGTAAAGGCTGAGATTAGAAAAGTGTGCAGGAACCAGATTTTTAGAGAACTTTGAACTTTGTTCCTTTTCTCCATTGACCTGTTCACTGGTTCCCCTTTTTCTAGAGAAATTGCTTTTGACTGGTTTTCAGTGGTCAAAACTAGTGTTTGTTCAAAACTGGAAACTGGCTTAGTCATTAGAGCAGAAGAGGGAGTGATGAATAGTAAGAATGTAGGATTTGATTCTCTTTAGGTGGAAGTTCCATGGTTTGTAGGTAGTATCCTAGCAGACTTCTTGAGAAGTGAGCTTTGGGAATGGAAGTCAAATTCAAGTTTGAAAAAGAAAAGCCTATGGAGGGAAAGTTAGACATACGAGTGCTTTATTGTGTGGGGCAGATGAATGACCAGATGAGGCAGGGCTGAATATTAGCTTGGAGAGGGTGTTAGAAGAGGCTGTGAGAACAAGCTGACCTCTCCCCATTTGGGGGCAAACTGTGAGTCCCTCTGGGGCAGGGGGAAAGGGCTGGGTGCAGGTGTACCACTTCAGTTCTCCTGTGCTGTTTTTTGACTTTGAGTATTTAGTACTTGGAGAGATAAATCAGAACAAAGCACAGAAGGATGTAGCCGTTTTTTTCTCTCTCTTCCCTTATAGCAAGACATTAAGGGGAAAAAAAGGGTTGGGAAACTTAATCCTGTGTTTCAAAAATTCTCTTAAATAATATAATTTTAACATTAGCCATCTCACACTGGAAAAAGGATATGTATTTTATTTAAGTAGATTTATATATGTATATAAAATGTATATATAAATTTTGTAAACCAAATACTTGGTGGTAGATTTATTATGCTTGCTTGGAGAATGGTATTTCACTTCTTAGTGAAAAAATTTCCCTTGGAGTGTGGGGGAAGCAATTATTATTTTCTGTAACTTCATTCCACTTTGTGACATGAAGTCTGTGTTGTAATTTTTCCTCCCGATGCTGTCTAGTATCCCTTGGACAAATATTGCGCTGTTTGGCAGAGGGACTATTAAAAGCTGAATCTCCTTCCCTTCCTATCTCTGCCTTAGCATTTTAGGAAAATCTCTCTTAACTCTGTTACTGGTTTTTTTTTTATCTGTCTCATTTGCCAAAGATTTTTTTCCTGTTTTGTTAGAAAAAACAATAGTGTCAGCCTTTTACCCCTCTGGAGCGGTTGAACCTGAATCTTTCTAAGTTTAACTTGTTAATAATGATTTCCAAGAATCTGTAATAACAGAACAGAGCAACGGTTTTTGATTTACACAATTGTACACAGAAACCTTATTTTCACACATGACAGATTCAGATCTAGTCTCCAAGCTTCCAGTTAGCAGTGATGATGGAAAAATAATATCCTATATTTACTTACATTTATAGGCTTACAAATCCATTCCTCATACATTTATTTGATCCTCATGACATTTCTGTGAGGTAGGCCGGGCAGGTCATGTCATCCTGCCTGCAAACGGTAGAGGCCCAAAGACTATATGGTTCGTAAGTGGTGGAGCTAAGCCCTGAGCCTCCATCTCCCTGTTCAGTATTTGTCTCCCTAGAGAACCTCCCTGGCCGTCCAGTGGTTAAGACCTCCCTGGCGGTCTGTGCTTCCAGTGAAGGGGGTGCACGTGCAGTCCCTGGTTGGGAACTAAGATCCCACATGCTGCACAGCCAAAAAAATTTTTTTTAAAAAAGTGGGGGTGGGCTGTGAGCTCTTAATATTATCTCCCTTTCCTAAGTGCTGGGATACTTCTGAGATAATTGTTTAAACTCTTGTCTTTTCCAAGATGCTCCTCCTGACTGGCAGTTGGCCAAAACCGTAACCTTTTCGATCATATTAAGTTGTTTTTAAAAGTACTGATGGGTGGATGCAGTCATCAGTTCAGAGTTTTACTGTTTGACCTTTAGCCACTTAGGAAAGTGCCTTTGCATTTGTAACATTAAAACCAAGGGGAAGAGTATGTTTATGACTCTTTGGGGAATAAAACGTGTTCATTTACTGCCGCGGTGACAATGTCTTCAAATAAATCTTAATGGGGAACAATTCTCTCTTGATGTTCATTCGTTCCCTTGTTTGCCTCTTTCCTCTTCTTTTTCTCTATCTCTAAAATGGGAATAGAAACACCTACATCATAGAAGATTAGAAATAATACATAAAGAACTTACTAAAACCACAAGATAGTACTATAGTCATGCTACTGTCCTCCCTTGAAAATGCATCTGGCAAGAAGTCGATTCTGAATGGCTGATGTTGTAAGCTTGGAGCAGGTTTGGCTCTCCAGAAAGCAGACTCTGAGATGGAGATTAGCTTGCAGGATGTTTATCAGGGAATGTTCTTGGCTGTCACACCGATGGCAGGGAGGGAGGAGAAGCAGAACTGGAGAGAGGGAATAGATGACCTGTGATGCCAGCCCTGTGACGGCCGTCATCACTTCAGCTGGAGTGGCCCTTCAGAATTGTACCAAGTTGTGGCAGGAGGGCCTGGCCCTCCTAGTCACTGGGTGCAGGCCACCCTGGGAAGAGGACATGGCCTTGGGCAAAACAGCTCTCTTCAGCTGAGGCAACCCCAGAAGGCTGCCCCTTGGCCGCAAGCCCTAATGCTCTCGGCAGCTGGGAAAATAAGTCATCCATTTCTGAAGAGGGGTGTTGCTGTGGGAGCACCCACCACTGTCCTTTACGTTTACCTCGAGTCCAAAGGGCAGTGGTTCAAGCAGAGTGAAGTTCTGCAGCTGGTAGAAATGTCCTCTTAACAGTCAAGGACAGCAGTGTATTTTCAAGGAGGTACTTGTAAAATGTCAGAAGATGAATACATTTTATTCAGTGTGCTTCTGATTTTTCAAAGTCACTTAGGGCCGGAGAGAGTCCTGTGACCTGTCTCAAGGCCTGACCGTACCTGTGGCATAAGAATGGGGTCCTGTTTGTAAATGTGTATATGTCTGCCTCTCAGGCGTGCATGCAAGTTGTGTGAGACCTGCATAGACGGTTACCAGAATGGAGGCTGATCTCAAATGCGTGGCAAGTCCAAGGGACAGAGAAGATGGAGCCTAGCAAGCGTTTCTTTGATTTTCCTACTGAGTTCATTTTCAGCATCAAAGCAGTGTTCAGGAGCTAGCACCCCATCTCCCCCTCACACGTTTCCTTTGAATTTCTTTTTTTCAGTCTTTCTGGACAGCCTGCTGCCATGGCCCTACTGTCATACTGATGACCAGCTGGGAGTCCCTTCAAGTTAGAAATGACACTTTGCTCTTAACTTCATCTCATGAGGGGCAAGATGGAGGGGGATACGGGAGAAAGACAGTTCCATCCTGTGCTAGTGATCGTACCAAGAGAAATCTCCAGATGACTTCTATTGCAGCCTCCCTCAAGCTCTATCCAGACAGCTAGAAAACAGATAGTGTCTTTGATAAGACTGTTAACTTGTTTTTCCCCCACCTTATTTCATCTTTCCCTACAAGAGAATTTTATGCGTGTGCAGAGGAGGTGACCCCTTGTCCTCTTTTTCCACAGTTCACTATTTTATGAAATAAAATCCCTGAAAAGAATTTAGTTCTCCTTAATCCACTTCCCCTTTTCACTGTTTCCTCCAGCTCTTATCCAGAAAAAAATCTTATCCTTCAGAAATTCTACCTTTTTCTCCCCTTTTTTCCATTTGTGTCCCCCCTACTGCAATGATACTCATAAAAACTGATAAACCTAAATGTAGATACATCCATGACAAACCAAAGCCAAGAACAGTGTGAAATGCACGTGGGCATAGGAAGGACCACTTTTAAATGTCCTCTGAGAGACGGTGTTCCTTTACAATGCGCTGCTTTCTCACTGCCTTCTCATTGTCGCTGCCATGTTTCAAGTACCAGCTTTCAGAATTTTACAACTACTCACATAGAAATGTTTATTTAAATTCTCATGCAGTCATAGCTCATTTCTGTTGTGAAAAACAGGAGTTTCATTTTTTGTATTAAATGGGATTCCATGGGATAATCTCAGAGCTTGAGAATAATAGCATCGTGTTCTGTGTTGTAAATAGCTCACAAGTGACCTTTCAGACCACAGCCTGTTCCTGAGTTGGAGATCCTTTTATCAGAAAGATGAAGCCAGAACTCCACCTTTGAGGGATGAGTTTCCTTCCTTCGTGTCACAAGGGACAGAGTATTTCATTACTTTTTTTTTCCTGTATTATGTTCCATTCGTCTTAAATTGTCAGCCCATAAAGGGCAAGGGCAGCATTTGCCAGGCTCGACGTGAATCGTGGTGTGTAGCATCGTGGTAAATATTATCTTGACCATGATGATGAATATGTTATCATCTGTGATGTAGAGCTACATGATTGTCATCTAGTAGTTTTTTTATAATTTGTTTCTTTTTTTGCTTTTAAAGGTCATAGAACTCTGTGATTAAGCTTCTCTGTACTAAGTTTAAAAGTATGAATTTGTTCTTTGAATGAGCAAGCTGTGTCTCTGAAACTGAGGAATGAGTCCCTGTTTCACAGCACAATTTTGCTTTTATTTTCACCGTCTTCATAGAAAACACTCGTGAGTTATATGAGGATGTTTCTCACAGACATTTAATTTTTAATAAACTGTCACTAGGTACTAAACTGATATTATATAAACGAATAACACAATAAGTGGTAAGAGGCAGCTGTTCATGATATGATTTGCAAGATGGTTACCCTATACATTTAACACTTTTCTTACACATATAATGTTAGCCAGTGTTTTTGTTTTGGCCATGCCACGTGGTTTGCAGGATCTTAGTTCCCTGACCAAGGATCTAACCCGTGCCCCATGCAGTAGAGGCGTGGAGTCCTAACCACTGGACCTCCAGGGAATTCCCCACATACAATTTTAAAGGATTTGAGTATAAACTATGTTTACATGCATGTTTGTTAATCCAAATAAATTTTTATATAGTAGCAAAGGGGCAGAGATGAAAACAATACCATATAGTAGTTTTTATGTGCTGTTTTAAAACTGTACTCCCAGGATCCTTAGGACTGAAACAATAGTATTGAACCTTTATGTTTCCAGCTCTATGAATGATTCATTCTCTATGATCTTTTCTGTAGCTACTAAAGTTGTTCAATTTATAAGAAAACAAACAAAAAAAAAATCGAGGGATCAAGACAATGTGTGGTCATGTTCAGTAAACCCAAATATTACTGGTGGGGAAATGCCCCTGGAAAGTGTAGGATGAGAAGACCTTTGGATAAAGACAGAGCTACTTTACAACAACTGGGGACAAGATGAATTTTCAACTGTGGACTTGTTTCATGCAAAAATGCTTGGAGGATTTGGGAATTTAGTTGGAAAGTTGTATCCAGAATGGAATCTAAACATAACATATTCTTCAAGTGCACTTGATGGAAATGCAAATTGAGGTTTCATGAATGCCTGTGTTTTCTTTGAATCTTTGCTTTAATAAACCAGTTTTCCTTACTTTATGATACATTATGTACTACCACTAGTAAATTTGAGCCAGTCATGTATTCAGATCTTTTGCTCTTTTACCTAGAACTGCCTTCCCCTTTCAACATTCTCTTTCATAACCTGAAACATAAAGAGGGTAGCATTCATCCATCCATTCATGACTTTCATACATTGCAAGGTAGAGTTACTTGTGTAATTCAAAGGTTGGAAATGACTTGCCATTTTAGAAGGTAAAGATCAAAGTCATGCCTTAAACTGTAGCCTAAAAAAGTGTTACTCTCCAATATGATCTGCAGTTTAATATTTATTTTAGATGTTTTAAGTTATGAGAGGCGCCCCTGACATTCTCTGAATCCATTAAAACCTTACTACCATTTATCAGGGGCTTCATTCATTCATTCCATGTGTGTGTTCATTATCCATTCATGCACCGACACATTTGTATGCTGGTTTATGGAAGATGAATTAAAAATAGTTCAGGCCAACTATGGCGGGCGAGCTTGAGGGTGCTAAGCCGCTGAGTGGGTTGCTGAGCGGCCTGGCTCAGGATGCTTTCCATGGGTACCCGGGCATCACGGAGGAGCTGCTGCGGAGTCAGCTCTATCCGGAGGTGCCACCTGAGGAGTTCCGCCCCTTTATGGCGAAGATGAAGGGGATTCTTAAGTCTATTGCATCTGCAGACATGGATTTCAACCAGCTGGAGGCATTCTTGACTGCTCAAACCAAAAAGCAAGGCGGGATCACATCTGACCAAGCTGCTGTCATTTCCAAATTCTGGAAGAGCCATAAGACAAAAATCCGAGAGAGCCTCATGAACCAGAGCCGCTGGGACAGTGGGCTTCGGGGCTTGAGCTGGAGAGTTGATGGCAAATCGCAGTCAAGACACTCAGCTCAAATGCACACTCCTGTTGCCATAATGGAGCTGGAAATAGGGAAAAGTGGACAGAACCCGTGAGCCACAAATACTGAGCCTGTGTGCTGCAACTACTGAAGCCCGTGCACCTAGAACCTGTTCTCCGCAACAAGAGAAGCCACCGCAATGAGAAGCCCACATACCGCAACGAAGAGTAGCCCTCACTCGCCACAGCTAGAGAAAGCCCACGCACAGCAATGAAGATCCAACACAGCCAAAAATAAATAAATTAAAAAAAAAAAAAAAAAAAATAGTTCAAGTTCTCTTGGGAGTTTGGGACTAGCAGATGCAAACTATTATACATAGGATGGATAAACAACAAGGTCCTATAATAAACCATAATAGAAAAGAAAAAAAATAACTATGGGTATCTATATATGGTGACATCATAACTAGACTTACTGTGGTGATCATTTTGAAATGCATAGAAATATTGAATCACTGTATTGTACACCAAGAACTAACATAGTGCTGTAGGTCAATTATACTTCAAAAACAAAAAAACAAACTTATAGAAAAAGAGATGAGATTTGTGGTTACCATAGGTGGAAGGGGGAACTGGATGAAGACAGTGAAAGGTACAAACTTATTTATAAGATAAATATTAGAGATGTAATGTACAACATGATAAATATAATTAACACAGCTATATGTTATATATGAAAGTTGTTAAGACTAAATCCTAAGAGTTCTCATCACAAGAAAAAAAATCTTTTTTCTATTTCTTTAATTTTGTATCTATATGAGATGATGGATGTTCACTAACTTTACTGTGATACTCATTTCATGATGCATGTAAGTCAAATCATTATTGCTGTACAGCTTAAACTTAGTACTATATGTCAATAAAAAAAGAAAGAAAAAGTAGTTCAAGTTCTCAAGTAGAAAGACACAGATAAATAAATAGTATGTGATACCTTGCCCTATTTAAGGTGTGGTCAGAGCGCCCTTGGAGCACAGATGAAAGAGTAAATGATTCCATTTGGGCCCAAGGATGGGGAAAAGGAAGTAGGAAATTGAAAGGGCTAACCTTGGAGCTAGACCTAAAACTAAGGCTACTTTGCAGTATCCGGTGTAGGAGGGCTGGGGAATGCAACTCCTGCAAAGGCGATAATAATGTTTAAAGGCACTGAGGCCTGCATGAAAGAACTTGATGAGAATTTAGGTATGACAGTGTGGAGGGCAGTGTGTGGAGAGGTAGCTGGGATGGGAGCCTGGAAAGGTAGCAGGAGAGCAGTGGTAAAGGACTTTGTAGGAGATACTGAGAACAGGCTTTCCCTCTGCTTCATCAGATGGCTGTTGCAGGTGGGGACAGATGTCCATTCTTTCAGAACTCAGGCAGTGACTAAAACCAAAGCAAGGCTGGTCTGGGGACCGAGTGCTTCAGTTATATATCATGCTCTGCAGTGCTGAGCTGAAGGGCCTCTTCCAGACTCTCAGAATTGCAGGCTGGCAGGGACCTTTCAGTTCACCTTGTCTAGCTCCTTTGTTTTATAGAGGAGCCATCTGAAGCCCAGTGAGACTGAAGAACTTAATAGCTTGCCTTTAATAGTTATCAAATATGATATAGCTGAAGAGTGAAGTCAGAATTCACCCACGCAGACTTCTTGGGTAAGAAATGAGGTGATACACTGTTATGACCCAGACAACCTGTCATCCCAGTTTTAAACAGCTCCTATGAAAGAATGAGTTTTCACAGGTAATATAGTTTGGTTCTTAGAATTTTGAGCACCCTCTTAAAATAGAATTGCCCATAATAAAGGAACCTGACTGCCTAAGACTAGAACACGTAACAGTAATGGCTCTGCCCTCATTCATCCCCTCAGCGATTATTTACCGAGTTCAGTTTGTGTGCCAGGCTCTGAACTGAATTAGGTAGACAACTGGGAGCTAGAACTAACCTCGTCCTTATATCCATGGAACTTAGTCTGTTGCAGGAGACATCATTCAAAAACTTGCACAAATAAGAGGGGATGGTTGAGTAGTATATGGTGCTATGAGAGTGTGCAGTTGGGGTGAGGGGATGTGTGTCGAGGAAAGCTGCTCTGAGAAGTGGCCACTGAATCCACATCTGTAGGGTGAATACAGCTTAACTTGGTGGGGAGGGAAAGGAAGAGTATTCCTTGCAAGGGGTCGATCATGGGCAAAGTCCTGTGTGGGAGGGAGTATAACAAGGAAGGTCTTTGTGACCAGAGTATAGAAAGTCAGGGTTGAGAAGTACAGGATGAAACCAGAAAAGGGCAGGACCTTACAGGCTGTAGTACTGATTTTTTCTATTATTCTCAGAGCTTTGATATATTTATGAGGATGATGACATCATCAAATGTGAATTTTGAAAAGACCTCTGTAACTGCTGTGTGAGAAATGGATTGGAGAGGAACCTGAGTATATGGGCACAGCCCTATAAGGAGACTGCTAGAGAAGGCCAGGCAAGAGGTGATAGCGAAGCTAGGGCAGTGGTGGGAGTGGAGAAGTTGAGAAGAAGATGGCTTTGGGAGATATCAAAGAGATAAGGCCATTGTGATGTGGGTCTTGGACTGGATATGTGGGTCGGGGGCATGTGAATGACTCCTGGGTTTCTGGCTTGTAGAGTCGTTGGACACAGTGCTACCATTCGACAGAATTGGGGGCAATGGACGAGGATCTGGCTTGGAGACATGTAAGGATTGTATCAGCTAAATGGTGGCATGAAATAAAAGGAAAACAACCCCATCAAACTGTTGTCTGATATGGCATGATATGTCTTATTACCTTTTCCTTTAAAGAAAAGAAATTGAACCTAATAAAATTTTCCTGATGCCACATATCCAAAAAGCATTTAAGTACAAGTGTGACAGAATCAAAGGGACCTCTGGTGGTCTTATAGATGCTGTATTGAGGAAGGACAACCGTGGAGACAGGGAGCCTTCCGGGAAGGCTTTCCAGCGGCCCTTTGGAGTGATGCAGAGAAATCCACCTAGGAATAGCGAGAGAAAGCAGGACTTACAGCAGAAGACTAACATTTTAGAGTGGGTGATTGGGAGAGAGAAAATTGCTTAGATTTGGCTGGAGGCGGAGGGGAGATAATGAATTCAGTTGAAGCCATGCTAAGTTTTAGGTGCTTAGACCTCTAAATAGAGATATACAAGTTGGAAGTTTGTGTCAGCTGCTGAGGCCACAGATCAGGACTGGAGAGAGACTTGGCAAGTCATATAGTGACAGGTGATTCTGGAAGTCTTAGCACGTTCTCCAAATAGGGAGAATGTATATGGATCGAAGGAAAAAAAGTATAGTTTTACAACTGAGATATTTATTAAATAGCTAGAGTATACCAGACAGTGTGGTAAATTATTTCTGATAGTTGCCTTATTTAATCCTCTACTACCTTTTGCAGTTTCTTCATTGTTACCCGCATTTTCCTCATGAGGTAATGGAGATTCTGAGAGGTTGGTATATTGACCAGAGTCACACAGCTAATAAATGGTCAGATCTGGGTTCAAACCCACGTCTCATGATGCCAAGTTTGATGTTATTTTCCTACACCCAGCCTTTTTGACAGCAACATTTAAGAAGAGGGTTAGGGAAAGAAGGTCTACAGAAGAAGGCTGGAGGGTATGAGAGAAGCAGTAGAAAATTCAAAAGAAGATAGACTCCTGAAAGGCAATATGAATGTGGTCACAGTTAGGGAACAGGGCAGTTTCAGAACACAGTGAAGTGAAGGGCCGAGGCATGAAGGGATGGTGAAGAAATGGAATTCGTGAATGGTACTGCCATGTTCGAGAAGGCGATGAGGGGTAGGACAGAGCGACCAGCAATAGGGGACATAGTCATGGCAGCCTTGGGAGTTACAAGAGCGTTTGTGAGTGGTAAGAGCTGTACACAGAGCTGGGTTGGGTGCCTGTACACATAGACCTCTCATAGAAGCATCAGTAGTGCAGGGTTGAGACACTAGGGTTGTGAGAGATTAAGGTAACTTCATGAGTGTAGACAGGCAATTCTGGGTACAAGCTTGCTTTGGAGTCTTTTAAATTGTACTCAATCTGCTGTCTATTCAGTTGTTGATCCCTTATAAGAAGAGGTCTCTGAATTATTATTTGAAGTAATCTGTCAAGATATACAGACCTTTGATTATTTTTCAAGCAGACATGTCTTCTAGGACATCAACATGAGGTCATAGGGTATTTATGGTTATAGTTAGAAAATGACATCATGAACTAGTGCTTATCTAAAATGTTCTAACTTGGTTACTATGTAGTTATTTTTATCTATCTCATGTACTTTAGGTTATGTTTTCTGTCCTGTGTTTTGACTGCTACCGCTAATTTTGTTTTGAGATCGTAAAACAGCTTTAGACTTCTCTGAAAGCCCATTACTTATTGGCATGTTTTCATTTATTGACAGGTTCATGTATTCCTTCAGGCTTTTAAAACACATTCATAGCAATAACAATAATTTATTTTGGGGATTGGAGTTGTATCTAAGTCTCACCATCTGAAAGAGAATTATAAAATTCACTTCCAAAATTTTGGGCTTTTAAAAATCATGCAGTCAAAACATTTACTATTGTTTTTTTGGATGTGAATTGCAAGGTGGTTTCAGCGTGTATAGTATTTAACAGGAGATGTCTCTTTCTCTTTTCGTGTGTTGAGGTACATTTTTAAAATTTTCTATCCTTGTATCCTTTATGACTCAAGTGTTACTTTCCCGGGGAGAATCACTGTGCTTTTATTCTCCCTTAACCACTCAAATCACGTAGGGATGGTTAATCTGTGCACTCTTTCTCTCTGGTATCCTAGTCCTGCCCAGCCCTGTGAAATGTTTCAGAAACCAATCAGTCTGTAACCATTAGGTTAAGGCTAAATGGTAACTCCCCTCAATTCCAAATGGTCTGAGAGCTGAGGCATGTGGGAACTGTCACGGTGGCCGTGTGTTTAGACCCAGGGGAGAGGTCCAGGCATCACCATTGCTTACTACAGAACCAGAAGACTGCTTTAATGCCACATACTGGGCTAGGCCCTGGGGACATATTAATGAGCAAATAGGTGCAGTCCCTTCTCTTGAGGACTTTCTGGAAAAGAAATATCCTGCAAACAGCATAGCAGAAAGGTAAACCAAGCTTATTAATAAGTAAGAAATATATTCCTTACTTATTTTTTATTTATTTATTTTTTTGCGGTACGCAGGCCTCTCACTGTCGTGGCCTGTCCTGTTGTGGAGCACAGGCTCTGGACGTGCAGGCTCAGGGGCCATGGCTCATGGGCCCAGCCGCTCCGCGGCATGTGGGAACTTCCCGGACCGGGGCACGAACCCGTGTCCCCTTCATCGGCAGGCGAACTCTCAACCACTGCGCCACCAGGGAAGCCCAATTCCACATCTTTGAAATTTGTATTAATAACACTTATTCAACCAAGAAGTTGGCGAATTATGTAAACTTAAAGATTGACTTTCTTCAAGAATCTGTCAAATTAGGATATGACAGCTGGCTCTAGCTATCAATGTATATTTCCTACTCACATTCATTTTTCCTAGTCAATAACATTTAATAGTAAGCAGTATTAACTGGCTGTAACTGATATTATGATCATCTCCATATAATCTATGTCATTTCTTACAGTTATTGCCAGTTTTCGAGGAACTGTCCCCTATGGCCTGTCATTGGAAATTGGAGATACAGTTCAGATCCTGGAGAAGTGTGATGGTAAGTAGACTAGTGTTGATTGTTTGAGGTTGTATAAACAATCTCCTGCAACACTGGACAGTTCATAAAGTTTACAGATTGTTTCCATACTTCTATCAATCCCTGGAATTTCCCCAGTAGTCACAGTGAACCATTTTTAACAAAACTTTTTTCTTGCATATTGAATGTTTGGCTTATGGGAAAGCATTATTCGGTATTTTTAAGCTGATTGTATTTTTTCCTAATATTATTTACTTATATTCACTAGATGCCAACATAGAAAGCAATTGAGACTATTGAATTTGTGAAAGTTCATGACTTGGGGCCAAACAAGAAGGCCTTTCTTAGAATGTCAGGAGTCTGGTGGGTTCCCCAGGACAGAAAGAAAGAGGTCTAGAGCAGAAATGCCTTACCCCAGGTTGGGTAACCAGATGCCTCCAGGTGGGACTCCTGCCCAGGCCAACTCTGCTCTAGTCCTGCAGCCATCTCCTCACCTCCCTCAAATCTGGGCTGAAGTTATTCACTGCATTTGAAAAGTTAAATGAACTTGTATGATTAATTTATGTATCTCATTCAATCGACCTAATATGTATGTTCTCAAATGCTTCTGTTCCTGGTCAACAAAACATCCTTAAACTCTAGTCCTTAAAAAGATCCCAGATGAAATGACTACTCTTTTTTTCTTATCAAAATGGCCACATTGTAAAGTTCTATCAGTATATCCAAAGATAACTGTTTTTTCTCTTAATATATTGTCCTTATTAGGAATTTATAATATGGTAAGATTCTATCATATCAAGGTTCATTATTGGCAAAATTGTGTTCTCCCAAATAGAACTATTACTTTTAGTTAGAGCCTGTTATTAAATTGTGGTGATACATGGACATTTATTTTGTCCAATGTAACTAATAAAAATAAAGGTTTTCTCTGTCATTGCCAGATATATTTTGTTTCTATTTTCTTTACAGATAAATATAAAGTCTGTTTTGAATTGGTGAAAATGGGCTTCACAACTATAGGGGCTGTATTTTTGGTTTTTTAATTAATTAATTAATTAATTTTTGGCTCTGTTGGGTCTTCGCTTCTGTGCGAGGGCTTTCTCTAGTCGCGGCAAGAGGGGGCCACTCTTCATTGCGGTGCGCAGGCCTCTCACTATCGCAGCCTCTCTTGTTGCGGAGCACAGGCTCCAGACGCGCAGGCTCAGTAGTTGTGGCTCACGGGCCTAGTTGCTCCGCGGCATGTGGGACCTTCCCAGACCAGGGCTTGAACCCGTGTCCCCTGCATTGGCAGGCAGATTCTCAACCACTGCGCCACCAGGGAAGCCCCTGGGAGCTGTTTTATAACCTGAAAACCTTTCTGTATGATGTAGTTGGACAGAGACCTCTCTGTGACATATCTGCAATTCTCAAAAAGTTTTGGTTTCTGTTAAAATAGTTGTTTAAGAATGGCTATATTTCTTGGATGGATGTCTTTAAGGGATATAGTAAACCCTGACATTATAGAGATTCCATTTCTCAATTCATTCTGTTCTCTCCAGATTGATTTCAGAGTGATGTTTTACAATATATTCTTTTGAGAAAACTTATGAGGAGCAAAAATATTTAAATGCAAATCTCAAATACTTCTTTCTAAAAGTTCAATTAATCAAAAGAAGATTCAATTCCATAGAACATTTGTTACATGATAAAAATAATTTCTTACCAATAAGCAAAATGGTTTTTGTTCTTGAAGAAAAAATAAATTGAAAATAATACATTAATAGGGGGCTATATATTAACCATATAAATATATATATGTATGTATGTATCTATCTATATATGTATATATATATACACACCCTGTAATTGTTTTAAACTATAAAAAGATATGTTCCCCATTAAGGATAGTGCCATAAAATTGATTCAGAGTTCCTTGGAGATTAAGTAACAGGCATTCTACAGAATAAAAACTATGTGTGGATGAAAGAGTGCCATTAGTTCTCTTAATAGATGAGACTTGGCTTCACTCTTCTTAGGCTATCAGACTGATCCTAACCCAAGACAGTAAGCTGAAGAAATGTGTGAATTCACTACAGAACTGCTGGCTGAGCACTATGCTTTGATGGTATAGTCTGGGCTTTGTAGTCAGGCAAAGAGAATTTGGAACTATGTTAAATCTTGTGTAGATTTTTGAATTTCCCTGGGATGTAGTGTAGCGTTTTATAAAATGAAGTGAAACTAAGCTCAGAGAGGTCAATTAATTTGCCCAAGATTCAACAGCTAATAAGTAGCAAAGCCAGAATTTAAGCGCAATACTCTGATTCCAAAGCCTTTATTTCCGTTATGCATGCTTCTATTTTTCATGTACGTTTCCAATACAATTTGTAAATGATTTTATTAATAGAAGACTTAAACTAGTAGTCACTTGACTGTTAGTCGAGCCTAATCCCAACCCCCATTATGTTTATACCTAGAATATTTATATGTAGGGTAAAATTCCATCAGTAAAGGACAGATTGATTTCTAATCATTTCTTCAAAGTATTGTAATGATTTATTGAAATATGACCATGATTATTTCTCCACAGGCTGGTACAGAGGATTTGCCTTAAAAAACCCAAATATCAAGGTAAAAATTATTGCTTTTAACCATAATTATGGGATTTTTAAGAAAGACAGTTATTTTTCTTTATTTCATTATACAATTGAAATTACAGTTGGGACTCTTAGTTGAAATACTAAATGGCAATACAGATTTTCATAATTTTGGAAATTCTTTTGAACTTGGATTATAGTTAAGACATGCTATTCAAATGATAATCCTATGTAGCTCTTGAAATTTATACTGAGAAGACCTTAATAGGCTTACTATATATATATAAAAAAATCTTTTTGAAGTGTTAGTTTCACAGAGAGTGAAAGTAAAATTCAGGCAGGGGAAATATATATATTCCAAAAGAAACACTGAATAGAGGTATTTAATCTTTAAGTTGTTTGTGGCATCATTTGTAAAAAGTTGGTGTGGAGAAACAGGTTTATTGTAGGGTATGTTAAGAGTCCCTTTGGATTTGAGGAGCTGAAATGTGGGAAAATCATATAAAGAGTCCATCTTTCTTACCATTACAGACAAAAACTAAGACTCATTATCCTTTATATAGCTATATACATCCTAAAGAATTATAGTAGGAAGTAATATGATTTTTCTTTTACCTTTCATTTATGTAGTTTATGGTTTTGACACTAATCCTCGCTAATATCTATACTTTTTCTAATACTTTGTTCTAATCTACCCATGCTACCCACATTTCTCTAATATTTTTTTTACATGTCATGTTCATTTTTCAGTTTAATTCTGGTTTTACTAGGATTGTAGATAAGAAATTGTATCATTTCTCATTACCAAAGTCTAATATAAGTAATCTAAACTCTTTTGTCTGCCTTTCTGCTTAAATATACCTTTTTTCCGGATCATCCAACTGTGTTTATTACTTTATTTCATTTATTTTAGGCCATTCTAAAGGAGAGCCTGATACTTTAACCCTCATTTAAAGTTATTTTTGGACATCTGCAGGCACATGCAAATGTAGCTTCAGTATTTAATTTTTCATTTAGTACATGCTTGAGAAAAAATGTGTTATGGTTTGTTACTTCTGTTACTCTTTGAACCTCAAGTTCTGACTTTTTCTTGTTAATTACTATAATTACTCTATTTGTTATTCCTACCATATTAAGGTAAATTTAAATTCCAAAGGGAAAAAAAAGTTATTTTTTTAACCTATATACCTATTTACTACTGTTGTATATTACAGAACTTGCTAGTTAAATTTTATATTATCCTTGGATCCACAGTGGTGATAATGTATTCAAATGACATTTGTTTTCCTAAATATTTAATTGAATTTGTCATTTAATTGTACCTAAAAAATCATTCAGAGAATATTGTTGTTTAATGGATAATAAAATTGATGCTCTTCTTTTTAATGTTGTTTTTTTCAATTTCTCATTTAGAACAAAGGAATAATTTCCTTGCCCTAGCTTTTCCCTACAATAAAAGGCTTTAAGCTAGCGTGGCTTCTTTTGTTTAATTTTTATCCCGTCAAAATGGCAGCCTGGTGATTAATTGCTGCTATGTTTTCATCAAAGATCTTCCCTAACATGTAATACACAGATTGTTTCCAGATTCATAGTGGTATTTTTTAGTATATATTTTTAAATAGACACATGAGTATTTTTGGAGAGAAGAAAAAGAACTACAATGAAAACAAACAAACAAAAACCCCCTTCTTTCAATACTGGAGTATTAAAAAAAAATTCTTATTCAACATGCTTTCTATATAGAATTCTTGAAAATATAAAAATTTTCTGTTTTATAAAGAATATACTTTTGAGTGGGATTTAATTTTTTGATTATATTTATTTTAAAGTATCTCTAAATTTGTAAACTGGTAAGTAGTAGAAAATAAAATGAATGGGTCTAAGCTACAATAGATTTAGCCTAAAGAATATGTTAGAGATTCCTTCTTCCTAGTATTGTTATGGTTGTGTGGCTATATTTTATACATATGACTTACAAAACTAACTCTGCTGTAATAGCTAGAACCATAACCTGCATGTTTTCTCTTCCAGGGTATATTTCCTTCCAGCTACGTTCACTTGAAAAATGCCTGTGTAAAGAACAAAGGGTAAGAAATGAATTTTATTAGTAGTTGAAGGATTTTTCATAGAACCATTACTTATTTTGGAATTTGAAGACTTAGTAATTGTCTTGAAAAATGAACTATAGAAAATCATGCCGTTGTCTGTGTTGTTTGATAAAGACAGATTACACTAAGGCAGTTGGTGGAGAAAATTAAAGAACCACATCTGTGTGTTGGACAACAGTAGGATCTAGGGCTCTGGAGGTCTCTCATTGTCCAGAAATCATGGAATCGGCCTAATCTTTTTTTTTTTTTTAACATCTTTATTGGAGTATAATTGCTTTACAATGGTGTGTTAGTTTCTACTTTAAGCAAAAGGAGTTGGTTTTTCTTGGTTTCCTGCTGTGTAGGGACGCATGGCAGTCACACCCATCAAATGCTGAGTCATGTCTCAACCCCAGGAATTTCCTAGATTCACTACTGAATTATAAGCAGCCAAGTCTGCCATTATTTTCCTATTTGGGGTTAATACCATATCCTTGTGTGACCATTTCACAAAGCCACTATTCTGCTTCAGAGAACATCATTTCTGTGCTGTTTGTTTGATTGAGCTCATTGATCACTTAGGATTTCTGATATATTTGAAAAGGTTTTCCCAGTCTGTGTCCAAAAGGACTTAAAGCAGCTGTTATGATAAAAGATTATTCAAATACAATATCACAGAATGAAAGAGTAGCACTTGCTTATTTAAGTGGTTAACATAAGCAGATTATTCATTTTAAGTGAATCCAAATATTTGCTGCCAATGTCACAAGGAATATGCATTGGATCACTGAATAATTTTCATTTTATGACAAAAGAAACAATGCAGGTTGTACCATAAAAATTTCATTATTCATCAAATGGCAAAAAATAGGAATTTATTAAAGCACATTTTAAAGCATATTAAATTATATCTTCAAACTTTATTTTTACCAGAAAAGTTCCATGGAGGCTATTCAAATGGGTGATTCTTATATCCACTCTCTATAAAGGTAGAGTATTAAATCTTAGCTCAGTGAAATAATTTCTTCAGGTGGCTGAGAGTATATGGTATAACTACTTTGAGTATGTGGATAAAACTTAAAGAGTCTAGGAGATCCTTATGTTATATGTCTTCTATATGTCAGTTACTTTAAGCAGTATTATTATTATTATTTTGATAGTAGTAGTAATTATTTAAAACAGTAGATTAAAAACATAATTCTAATAATTACCACTACTATTACTCTTTTAAAAAATATGTGTCCATCAGAAATGTTGTGCAGTAATAATCCACCAGAAGTGAGTCAAGCAGAGTTATTAATCCTTTTGGAATTCTTCCACCAGGCTCTATCCAGCTCCCTTCAAGTAAGCCAAGGGACACTCCAGAAAACACATGCTTACTCTTTGTTCTGACCTTTCTGCCCTAGTGATCTGGTCTAGGCAATGTTGAAACCCAGGGTTTCTACCCTGTCCCTTAAAGAGTCCACTTGAGCAGACCCCCTGCAGCCAGAGTTCTTTGCTGCCTTTGCCCCAAGCCCCACCCTGATCCCCTCAACTCTCCAGAGCAGAGGGCCACCCAGCCCCCATCTTACCTTCTGACCGAGGAAGAGAAAAGAGAAGATGCTAGCAAAAACGTCAAGCATCACTTCACCCAGTGAAAGTCCTCTCTCTCAAACTGTATTGGGGTGGGACATAATTTTAATTGAAACAAGTATCTTCTTTTATTTTTTTATTTTTATTTTTGTCCCAGCCAGTAAGTGGTGAGTATCTGGCTCCCTTGAGTCCGAGGAAGTTTATATATGGGTAAAGGTGTCTCAGAATTTGGTCGTGTAAGTTTAAGACTTGGTTGTGGGTTCTCCACCTGAAAGAGGGCATGATAAACATTATACAGCAAGAGAACTTCAGGGGAGAACCAAAATTTATTTTCTTAAAAAAAAAATGTTGGAATTCATTGAGACTTTAGGTTCTAGGACTATTAACTGGAAGAAAAACTTTAGCCTGAAAACATTCAAAAACACGTGTTGCCAGGTGATTGCTTTCCCAGAGAGGAACCTCTTTGGGATTTTGATGTTACCTGCCTTATTTTCAGAGGATTAGCACCCTGATTGCCCACCAGGATGAAATAGCTGCAAAGTTCATCTCAGAATAACTGAACAAAATATAATTTCAGGGGCAACTACTTATGACAGACTGTTTGAATGTTGATTTTGGTATAATTAAAAGGAAACAGCTGCCTCACCTAAAATGGCAATTCTGTGCTTCTTAAAAATTTACATTTTGGTTGAACAAACCCCAAATCAACTTCCCACAGACAGAATTGCCTTTATGTTCTTTCCTGGGTCTTCAGAGCAATGCAGGACTGACGGGGTCCTTAAATTATAGTTTGTGAGGTCACTTCTCTATTGTTTAATTCCTGCTGAGGTCATTTCAGTTTTTAGATGTTAAGTAGGTTGTTGAGTTTTCCTGGAAATTCACTGTTCCCTCCTGACCTTGCATTCTATCATTTTATAGTCTCTGTGTCCAGATATTCATCCTTTAAATTGCAACAGCTGCTTCAAAAGCAAAATAAATGCACTACCATTTAAAAATGTCGTATTACGTAGACTTGATAAAAGGTTCTATATATGTCACAGTTCATATATTACTGTTTACTTTTATTTCTAGTTTTATAACCCAGCTTTACATTTTCAGCAGTGTTTAATCTCTAGAAAGGAGTAAAACATTCACAGGGTCAGTACTTTAGCAGCAGTATGAAATGAGAAGAGGCTCTGTTGGTGAAGAAATCAAGGCAAGATTTTAATTCCCACACTTGCTGTCAAGAAAACTTTACAAAGAAAATTATATGCACTTTGGACACAACGTCAAAAAGGAATGCAGAGCAGTTATTGGCCTCATGCTATGAAGTAATTTTTCCTTGATCATCCATGTAACCTGGTTCAGTGTCTACATATTAGATATTGTCCTTGGAAAAAAATACTCAAATGAAGAGATAATCCCCATCAGTACAGTCAGTTAGCATTCTTTTGAGAAGCTGTAGTATTAATAGGCACTCACCCATTTTAAGCTGTGCAAAAACTGGAAGAATTTGAAAAAAGAAACTAGAGGCGAGAAAAAAAGGTTATTGTATGTCAAAGATAGAGTACAGAAGACCAATTCAATCTTCTGTTTTTTCCCTCCATCTCCTTCTATATCTCCTTAATATAAGGACCACTATACATACCCTGCTAGATGTTGGTATGAATATTTTCCAAGTATAGTTTCTGACGTTTAGAAAAGAAATAGGAGAAATATATTACCTTAATCATGAGCGGAGCGTTCTGCAATGGATATTCAAATATCTGTGATGTCAAACCCTTAATAAGTTCCGTGATGCATGACAACATTACTGATAGTAGTAATCATTTCTCATGGTCTTGTTGGCAAGTCATGAAAATGAAGTGTTAATGAGAACAAGTGAGTGTTCAGTCAGTATATCAGTGTCTAGTTGTTTAGAACGGTGAGTTAGTTTAGATGTTTGCAGCCATCAAAGCCTGATCGTTGAACGAGCCTGTCCCTCCCTTTGAGTCCTATAGTCATAGAGCTTGGAAGGCAAAAGCCATCTCACAGTTTATGTAGCCTGGTGACCTCATGTTACACACAAGGACTTTGGGACTTGGAGAAGTTAAACGAGTTGCTCTTTAGAGGTCAAACTGTGGCTGGAGCAGAACTCTTCTGCTATTGTTGCTTCACCACCACACTGCTCAGACTTGATCTGGATAAAGTGGCTGGTCGTTCTGTTATGGTACTGCCGTAACCCACTTTGCATTCCTCACACAAGTTCATGATTGGATCCTGGTTACTGTCTGCAGAAGCAAAAATAACTCTGCAGCTTCCTTTCCTGGTTGGTCTTTTAGAGTGTTTAAAAGAAGATTATTGCCTATGTCATTTGCATATACACTTTGTTGTTGTTGTTCAATTTCACAGACAATTTGAAATGGTTATTCCCACTGAAGACTCTGTTATCACGGAAATGACATCAACATTAAGAGACTGGGGAACCATGTGGAAACAACTCTATGTGGTATGTAACTTTTTAATGGCATCATGTTTCCGATAAAGAATTGTTTTAAGAAATATTTGAGCACATGCTGTAAGTCACTAGTACTCCTCCAGGAATTAGGGATAGAGAGCTTAATAAGACTCAGTGTTGTTTTAATCCCTGTGTCCATCTAGAATGGATTTTGCAAGTTCTTTTTCAAGCCGCACGAAGGTAAAAGATCACTTTCCTGGCATCTAATCAAATAGGATGGTTTACATGGAACCAGGGTTAGGCTTTCTGAATACATTTAATTTTCAGGGGGAACTAAACTTATTTTCAATACAATTTTCATATTGGTGGTATTTTTTATGTTCTAATTCTCTATAAATTATTCAAGTATAATAAAAATGATAGGCTGCTTAGCCAGAATCAATGAGAATGTTCTAAATATACAAGAGAAAGAAATGTTTCTTGGGGAAAAAAGGGGTCAGTGTTTTGGGTATATATATATATATATATATATATATATATATATATATATATACCTATTTACATGTTATACTTACTGAGAGTCTTCTGTGGTGCAAACCCTGTGGGAAGTACTCTATATGTAGTATCTCATTTAATCCTTACTACCACTCAAGGAAATAAAAGACTATGATCATCCTGAGTTTACAAATGAGGAAAATGAGGCCGAGAGTGAAGAACTTGCTGGAGGCCAAGTAGTTGGAAAATGGCTGAGCTGGGATTCAGATGTAAATCTAGTATCCTCCCCTCACTCTGAACCACTGTATATGGGGAATTGGGGGTGACATTTTGGGGAAGATGAATTTATTTCTTCTCTGATTTTCAAAGGAATTTATAGAACAGCTTAATCATTTGAAGGGATGTGCTCAAAATACAAAGGTGTACTTATCCTGACAAAATGATTTGAAATAGCCTGTCAAAGAGAAAATCCAAATTAGTGAGGGATATGGGCACAAAATGACCATTTTTATTTTCTGCTACATAGAAAATGCAATAGGGGCACTTCCCTGGTGGCGCAGTGGTTAAGATTCCACCTGCCAATGCAGGGGAACATGGGTTTGAGCCCTAGTCTGGGAAGATCCCACGTGCCGAGGAGCAACTAAACCCATGTGCCACAACTACTGAGCCTGCACTCTAGAGTCTGTGAGCCACAAGTACTGAGCCCGCGAGCCACAACTACTGAGGCCCGCACGCCTAGAGTCTGTTCTCTGCAACAAGAGAAGCCACCGCAATGAGAAGGCCACGCACCGCAACGCAGAACAGCCCCTGCTCGCCACAGCTAGAGAAAACCTGCGTGCAGCAATGAAGACCCAGTGCAGCCATAAATAAATAAATTAATTAATTAGAAAAAGGAAATGTAATAGGATAGTTCATTGAGGCAAGAAAATCTTTAAAAGTCACTAATAAAAACCCTTTTGATGTTGGATTTCTCTGACCATGCCCTCCTGGAGCTGGTGGCGTTAGAGCTCACTACTCAAATCCACAAGATGATCTTAGATGAAACACAGTGTCTAGGCTTTGCTGGGGTGAGGTAAATGCACTGTCAAGATAACTGAACTCAAGGGCTCTGTGCTGGGAGACTACAAAGGAAATGCAGATCTCCTTTTTAGACTTAAAAAAATTTGTGTTGGAAAGAATATAAAACCCAAGTATTATTTCATTTAATATTGTACCTGACACTAACATGGAAAATGAAACTATGTGAAATTTTCAAATCACTGCATCCTAAGTACCCACTATAAAAATAATGACAGTGTAATTGTCAACCATTAGCTGAGCTAAGGCACCAGCACTTTTCCTTTTATGTAGCTGCTGGTGAGGAACAGAGTTGAATTTCCACTTGATTCTTCCTTATCTAGCTATTTTTGCCTGCTTTTGAGGCTGTGAGCATCTATTTTGGGGACATACTTGATTGGCTTGAAAACCTATGTGTTGTAAGCTCTAGGAGTAACCTTCTCACCTCCTACCGTCCTAAGTGACGGAAACAGAGAGAATTTTTTCTAAGTTTCCTTGGATACTGGAATGGTAGTCAGTTCTATTAGGAAAAAATATGAAGTTTATCCTGGAAGTACCAGGTTTTTGACCTTGAGAAGGAGGCTGACTTGACTCTGTCAGACCTTTTGGTTTCTCTTTTCCTGATGTAAACGTTTTTGCTAAATGTTTTAGTTCAAGTTCATCATGCTTGAGTGTATTGGGGTACTGTCTGTGGTCTTTCCTAACAGTTTTAAGGCTAGCTTCTCCACTGCAAGCTTCTCCACTGGAAGGTGCTTGATGAGCCACTAATATCTTGTCAATTGTAAGTAGTATATGAGATATACTTAATATATGTAGGGCATTTAGCATAAAAAAGCACATGGCAGATGCTTGAGAAATGCTACTTGCTCTTTTTAATAACATTGGTAATGGCCTAATTAATGTCCTTTAAAATATCACTTAGTAAAGTATCAGTAATCTAACCACAAAACTTTTAGGAGAAATACAGCAGCCATCTTTTACCAAGTACTTTTGTGCGGGCCTTTGGGTGGGTATTTCACCTCTCTCTTCTGTGGGACTCTGCCAGGTAGTTTTTATTCTCGAAGCTCATCAAAGATAATCTATCCAGGGTCCCATGCTAAGTGGGAAAGCCTGGCTGTAAACTGAGGTCTGCTGCTCAAAAAATGATATTATTTTCATCTTGAGGCAAACCAAAACTTACCCATTCTCTACAACACTAAAATATTTACAGTTCACTTTTTGCAAAAAATATTGCAGAAATTTTCTGATACATTGTAAAAATGTTTAGATATTTTTCTATTTTAAGTGTTTAATATTGTACCCTACCTTTTTCATTTGACATTAAATCAAAAGCATTCTTCACGTTTCCTGAACAGTCTTCATAACTATCCAATTTTTAAAATCCAGTTTTTAAAGAAACATCATTTTCTGACTAGCTGTCAAAACAGATATGTACTGTTTTCATGCACTAGTAGGGAGGGTTTGCTGGTCAGGACTGCAGTATGTCACTGTTCCTGCCACCTCTTCCTGAAAGGGAAAGCGGACCAACTTGTTTTCCTTTTATAAAGGATCTGACTTCTTCTCAGCTCAATGTTCTCTTAGACTTAAGAACTAGAGGCGACATTATTAGGAAATCAAGCCCATTCTTCTGGACAACTGCAGAACGCCTTCCCCAAGAGCAGGACAAGTGACTTTCACACTGTGACAGTCATTTTAAGCAGAGCTGACTCTCTCCCCGGCTGCATGAGATTTGACTTATATTTTCCTTATGTAATTTCTTTGACTCAAGTGAACTTTTCTTTCTGACCACAGAGTTCCTCAAGTTTTTTTTTTTTTTTTAATTAATTTTTTAATTGAAGTATAGTTGATTTACAATGTTGTTAGTTTCAGGTGAACAGCATAGTGATTCAGTTATATATATGTATATGTATGTGTGTATATATATATATATATATACACACATACATATACATATATATATCCTTTTTCAGATTCTTTTCCATTATAGGTTATTGCAAGATACTGAATATATAGTTCCCTGTGCTATACAGTAGGTCCTTGTTTATCTGTTTTATATATAGTAGTATGTGTCTGTTAACCCCAAACTCCTAATTTGTCCCCCCCACTTTCCCCCTTTGATAATTGTAAGTTTGTTCTGTGTCTGTGAGTCTCCTTCTGTTTTGTAAATAAGTTCATTTGCAACATTTTTTTTAGATTCCACACATAAGTGAAATCATATGATGTTTGTTTTTCTGTGTTTGGCTTACTTCACTTAGTAGGATGATCTCTAGGTCCATCCTCCTCAAGTTTTTCCTGATCTTCCCTGCTTGTTCTTTTATATGATCTAAACAGAACCCACCTCTCAAGATCCACCAAAACTAACAGCTCTAAATCAAGGTATTTCATTCTTCAGCTGCTGGGAATACGTAGTGCAGTCTCAGCCGTTGTGGTTGGGAGCTTACACCAGGTGAAGAACACAGACACTGACCAGTGACTTAAAACATTATAGCACCTTTGTAATGACTTGTATGGGAGTGTATAACGTGAGTAAAGAGTGAGAGGTTATAGAAGAACAGGCTCAAGAGAGTGCTCTAGGAGTTGAGAGCAAGATTATTGATATCTCAGGGGATCAGGGATGGTGTCATGGAGAATCCTTCTTGGCCAGCTGGCACATTGCCTAACCTGCACAGTACATGAAAATGCTTTTCCAGTCACCAAGCATTGATAAAGCAGAAGATCCATCACTACTTTTTACCAAAAAAAGAAAAAAAGAAAAAGACCATCTTTACCCATCACCCAGAACTTGGTATTTCTGGCAGCTTATCTCTGTAGAGGACTTTAGATGAACGATCATCTCAATACTTTCATACCACTATTCATATAGCCTACTAATAATTTTTGTAGAAAGTAAAAGCATCGCTTCTTCTTAAGAAAGATGAAGGGTTGATGCAAGATGAAATGCTTATAAAAGGTTTACCCTAAATATCTCTGGGGAAGAGACATACATTTAGATTTTGATAAAGACACAATATTTATAAGAGGGTTTATTCTGAATCAGAACATTAATGATAACAGCATTAGTAGCAGCTGTTACTTACATGATATTTATTCTGGGCCAAGCATTGTTCTCAGAGTTTTAATATATGAAGTCATCAATCCTTATAGCAAGCCTATGAGATAGGTACTATGACAGCCATTCTACAGATAAGAAAAGAAGCACAAAGAGGTTAATACACTGCCAAAGGTTTTTCAGTCAGTGAAGGGCAAAATTTGAATGCAGATTGAGGTAGTTTGTCTTTCAAGTCTGTGCTCTTAATCAGTGTACTATTGGGATCTCTTCACAAATGTTATCTCTAATCCATAAAATAACCTTACAGGAAGTTAGTGCTGTGCCTGTTTCACAGATGGCAAAAGCCATACTCAAAGCCTATAAAACTAGTGAGTGGCAAAACCAAGATTTGAAGCCAGGAGTTTAACCTGTCTTTTTTCCACCTAAGCCTCCTCGCTTGATGAATTTCACAGGAGAATAGCCTGAATTTACGTGAATGTTCAACAAGTAAGAAAGAAAACATTTCTTTTTAAGTCTAAATACTGACCAGATAATAGCAGTGAAAATTCATCAATGAACGAGTGTGAGAGCCCTCTGTGTACCCAGCTTCTGATGGGAACACAGTAAAGCATTAAGACCAACATGTAAGAAGTAATTGGAAAACTGTGTTTTCTGTTGAATTGGCTTTAATTACATGCAGGCATACTTCAGAGAAGGGGAAAAAAGAATGTGAGCAAGAGTTGTAAGGGGAAGATTTCCTGAGGGAGGTGGAAGTCGGATGGAGCCTTGAAGGGTAGTAGAATTGGATGGAGCTAAAGAAAGAGGATTTGAGGTGGAAACGGAAGCAGAGTAAGTAAAGCCAGAGACCAAGCTTGGGTGTGGAGGCTTAGTGAGGACCCTGGGACACAATGTCTGTGTTGGGGAGTCTGAGAAGTGAAGTTGGATTCTTGGGCAGGAGAACAGCATTGTGAAATGGGATGAAAGCATGTAGAGCAATGAGTGCATTTGAGGACCCGAGGGGAGAGTTTGTCTGTTAATGGAGAATCTGTCCACAGAGTGGCCAGCACACAGAGGGTAAGCAGGACTGCCCCCCATTTCCTTTGTGGTTACCCCGTGTGTCAGTGACTGACCATTGAATTTCCGCATTTGTGTATTTCCCAGAGAAATGAAGGCGATCTCTTCCACCGGCTGTGGCACATCATGAATGAAATCCTGGATCTGCGGCGGCAGGTGCTTGTGGGGCATCTCACCCATGATCGGATGAAGGACGTGAAGCGCCACATCACCGCCCGCCTGGACTGGGGCAACGAGTGAGTACTGGCCACTGAGGGGGTGGTCTCTGGTGGCTGAACACAACAGATGTGACTGCAACACAGGTGTGAGCCACTATGCAGTCATATCTCTGGAAGACACCAGAGGAGGCTTTTCCATCTTTCCCCTTTGGGGGGCTTAGTGCAAACTCTCACTAGTAGAGTCAGGAACTGCATCCTCTAGGGCTGGTGGGGGTCCCAGGACATTGTCAGTTCTCTACTGCCCTGTGTGCTCTGACAGTATGCAAATGCTCATGAAATACAAAGTGTTCACTGGGGTCAATCAGACAGGGCGTCTGCTAAAAATTCATCTTGTTTCAAGGCTTTAGGTTTGGCATGTGAATTTCCTTCTAGATATATTCCTCTTCTTTATTGTGGCAGTAGGTCGTTGGTGTAATCTGGAGGGATACCCTAATGCTAATAGCTTCTGTTAAAAGTCTTCGGGCAGGTACCCTGGGTGGGAGGGGGGCGCGCTCTCCTTATTGCCCTGATTCTGCCTGTGTATACATATTAGTCTCTTTGAGGAGCTACTTGGGAGAGCTCAGTAAAAAAGCTGTTCTTGACCAAGATTTACTTTTAAATAAAACTGTGAGTGACTAACTAAAATAACAGCCAAGCACTTTAAATAGTATCTCTAATCACTTAAAGCTCTGATGAAGGCTGATATTGTGCTAAGTATGAATGTTAATATATGGGGGAGAAATTAGAATAAACCGGCTTTGACTATGATGTTAGACTTGTATGGGCTTAAGTTTAAGGAAGGTAAATGGTCCCTCGGTATCCTACAAGGTCATAGCCTCCCTCCGTTTCCTCTCCCCAAATCCCCATTTGCTATTTGGACCTTCAAAGGATCTTAGGGCAACAGAATAAAAGAAAAGCAGACAGAAAAAGGAAAAGGCAGTAAAATGTGCACCACAGATAAATTTGCCTCTTGCTGAATCTGGAAAAACTGATCTGAAACGAGAGTGTGCTTCCTCTAACCATAGAAAGTCGCTTTATCAGAAGCCAGTTTTGTTTCCTGCCAAGACGTCACATACTACAGGTATGAAGACGTGGACCCACTAACACATTTTAAACCTCTGTCTCATCCAGAGTCCTTCTGGTATTTCGTTGAGTGAGCTGTGCCATTCATCCTTTTACCCACAGTCGGGAGAGCAGCCCTAATTCATTTATCTCAGGGAGATTTATTCCTTCTGGGGAGTCAAAAACAAGAGCAGGTTTGGAATGCAGCAAGATATTGTACTCGGAACTCTGCTTTTTTACGATGGGAGGCAAATTCCAGAGCCCTCCTTGACTTCAGTTTCCTCACTTGTCGAAGGAGTAAGTTGAGCTAGAAGAGGTCCAAGGCCCCTTTCCGCTCCAGGGCAACATGATTCAAAGCACATAGCACTTCCTGAGAGAGATGATTTGCCAGCCACATGCATGGAGCCTCCGGTCTCGCTGTGTGAGATGGGGTAGCACTTTGAGGGGTGGATCTGGAGACTTTTTTTTTTTTTTTGCGGTATGCGGGCCTCTCACTGTTGTGGTCTCTCCCGTTGCGGAGCACAGGCTCCAGATGCGCAGGCTTAGCGGCCATGGCTCACGGGCCCAGCTGCTCCGCGGCATGTGGGATCTTCCTGGACCGGGGCACGAACCCGTGTCCCCTGCATCGGCAGGCGGACTCTCAACCACTGCGCCACCAAGGGGAGCCCCTGAAGACTGTTTGACCATGACTTAGGCTGCCCATCTTTCATGTGTTTTTTGTTTGTTTGTTTTGAGAAAACTTTGAGCTTTCTCTGAATTATATTGGCTCTTAGTCATTGTGCTGATCCTCCTTTAAAAGACTAGTTTGTAAATAGGAAGAAAGTTGGATGAAGTTAGCTTATCAAAAATAGCTTAGAAATATAGAGCAGGCAAGAAGATGATACTTTTTCAGTTTTAGGAAGGAAGATGATGACATAAAGAAGGGAAAGGAGGGAAAAACATTGGTTATGACTGAATCATGGCTCAGTTTGGACTCATGTAAGTTCTAGCTTGTACTTTGGGCAGTTCTTTGGCTAATTTATGGTAAGTTGGTAAAACATTGATGCATGAAAGTGAGCAATATAATTTATTTAGATCATCCTCAAATTCATGAATTTTCTGAGGTCTCATTCTGTTTCCTTTGAATTTCTTTGACAGCTTATTTAAAATGACTTACAGTTTACAGATTGTGCATTTACTGTATTCCTTTAAATATAGTTTTCTTACTGAATGGAAAAGCAAAAGTGGAAAGCAAATTCAGATAATTCTCTTGCATATTAAACTAAATTGTTCTGCAAAATTGTTTATCAGCATGTAGATCTCAGGATGAACATAAGTGAAAGATGTGTTCAATCTCAAGTTGTATGTCAAACTGTTGAAGAGTGGTGAAGAGAAGCCCTCTAGATGGAGGAAGCTTCAGGGGAGGGGGGAGGGGAGGGGGAGGGGGAGGAGATAACCCATCTTGTTCCCTAAAGGGGCCATCAGAAGAAGTGTTCTCGCCTGGAAGCCTCGAACAGACTTAAAATAATAGCACCTGTCTCGGTTCTCCGTAGAGTCCTGTGCTGTCCTTTGATTTTCCTGTGATAATGATACAGGAGAGAGTACCCATTCATTCTTCCTTCCTGATGTCCCAAAGCAGTTCAGTGACTGAGTTAATATAAAACTAACCCCCCACCCACCCATTTCCCTTGCTGGCTTCCCATGTCCTAGGTCCTCTCCTTCCATCCTGTTCCTTCCCTCTTTGCCTCATTTCTTCTTGTTTTTTAGAGCACTGTCCTGATCCTCTTCTGTGAGCTTAGAAGCCTCACACAGTGGGAGGGTTATCCTAAGGATATACCTAGGAATTAACAGAACAAAATAGAAACATATCAAAGTCTCTTCACACAGCTAGGACTCCAGGAAGCCAGCAGAAGTTGAATAATCCAAGCCTTATGAGAGGAAGAGACTTGCAGATCACCAGCTCCTGGGGCCCCAAAGCTGAGGAAGGTTCTGGATCCCACACCTACTCCAGACCTCTGCTGCTGGAGTTGGTCTTAACTCAGTCATTCTGCAGTGATGTAGATCACTTGTCCTTCATGTTTCTCAGATGATTGATGCTATGTGAATTTCTAGGTTCTCATTGACAGCCAGTATCCGTTATTCATGTTCAAACTGAGCATTTTATACCAGCTGTTCATGAGCTGCTGGCCAGTCCAGGGATTATTTGTCCTTTGGTCAGGTGCCTACCTGTGGGCCAGTCAGGTATGGCTCGGGAAGGGGAGATGGTCAGATGACTAAACTACTTCAGCTGCCCCCTGCCCCTCCCAGAAGAAAGTATGGTAGGGCAGCTTCTCATGGAACATGACACAGGGAAGGAGGTAAGTGCCATGATTCACGTGTGTTGTATGCAGGCACACTGCAGAGATAGGTTCAGTTCCAGACCACCACAATAAAGCAGGTTCGGTTCCAGACCACCGCAGTAAAGCGGATATTGCAATAAAGCAAGTCACAAAATTTGTTGACTCCCCAGTGCATGTAAAAGTCATGTTTACACTGTACTATAGTCTATTAATGTGCAATGGCAATATGTATTAAAAATATACGTATCTTAATTTAAAAATACTCTATTGCTAAAAAATGTCAAAACAATTAAGATAGTGACATCAAAGATCATTGATCAGAGATCCCCATAACAAATGTAATAATGAAAAAGTTTAAAATATTTTGAGAGTTACCAAAATGTGACACAGAGACATGAAGTGAACAGATGCTATTAGAAAAATGGCACAAACAGGCATGCTTGACACAGGGTTGCCACAAACCTTCAACTTGTAAAAAAACGTAATATCTACAAAGTGCAGTAAAAACAAGTTATGCCTATATCCTCTTTCCTTTGCTAGATAATCTTTCCTCAGCAATACTCACCTGGTGTCTTCTGATATCTTATGTTGTAGTGCAGTGGTCCTCTCTTGGGATGGGATGGAGAATGGGGAACAGACCCTATCAGAATCCCCTGATGAGGTATAGCAAGGGGGATTTATTAGTCTGCTCAGGCTGCCATAACAAAATACCACAGACTGGGTGGCTTAAACAACAGACATTTATTTTCTCATAATTCTGGAGGCTACTAGTCCGTGAGCAAGGTACCAGCAAATTCAGTTTCTGGTGAGTACTCTGTTGCTGGCTTGCAGATGGCTGCCTTCTTACTGTGTCCATACAAGGACAATCTCTGGAGTCTCTTCTTCTTCTAAGGACACCGGTCCTGTTGGATTAGGGCCTCACTCAAATGACCTCACTTAACCTATATTATCTCCTTATAGTGCCTCTTTTCAAATATAGTCATATTGGGGTTAAGGCTTCAACATACAAATTTTGGGAGGACACAGTTCAGAAACTAACAGGGAGACATGGGCATTTTGAAAATGAATTACCGAGTTTGTGCTTTGAAAGTTCAACAAAAATTAGAGAATGGGAGTGTGATTTTTAAGTTTGTTAAAGAGAAACATAAGTGAAGAAAAGTGAGAAACTGTTTTAGTATCTAAAAGCCAAGTCCTACCGTCAAGAGGGCCACAGTCTTGTAATCTTAAAACCAACAGTCCCTCAGGGTGGCTGGGGAAGTACCTGGCTTGAAGTATGTGCTGAATTAATAAGAGGTTTTTACTTATGAAACCTCTAATGAGGTTTTGGGGAGGTCACAGAATTTTAGGATTTTTTTTTTTAACATCTTTATTGGGGTATAATTGCTTTACAATGGTATGTTAGTTTCTGCTTTATAACAAAGTGAATCAGTTATACATATACATATGTTCCCATATCTCTTCCATCTTGCGTCTCCCTCCCTCCCACCCTCCCTATCCCACCCCTCCAGGCTGTCACAAAGCACAGAGCTAATATCCCTGTGCCTTGCGGCTGCTTCCCCCTAGCTATCTACCCTACTACGTTTGTTAGTGTGTATATGTCCATGACTCTCTCTTGCCCTGTCAAAGCTCACCCTTCCCCCTCCCCATATCCTCAAGTCCGTTCTCCAGTAGGTCTGCGTCTTTATTCCTATCTTACCCCTAGGTTCTTCATGACATTTTCCCCCCTTAAATTCCATATATATGTGTTAGCATATGGTATTTGTCTTTTTCTTTCTGACTTACTTCACTCTGTATGACAGACTCTAGGTCTATCCACCTCATTACAAATAGCTCAATTTCGTTTCTTTTTATGGCTGAGTAATATTCCATTGTATATATGTGCCACATCTTCTTTATCCATTCATCTGGTGATGGGCGCTTAGGTTGTTTCCATCTCTGGGCTATTGTAAATAGAGCTGCAGTGAACATTTTGGTACATGACTCTTTTTGAATTATGGTTTTCTCAGGGTATATGCCCAGTAGTGGGATTGCTGGGTCATATGGTAGTTCTATTTGTAGTTTTTTAAGGAACCTCCATACTGTTCTCCATAGTGGCTGAACCAATTCACATTCCCACCAACAGTGCAAGAGTGTTCCCTTTTCTCCACACCCTCTCCAGCATTTATTGTTTGTAGATTTTTTGATGATGGCCATTCTGACTGGTGTGAGATGATATCTCATTGTAGTTTTGATTTGCATTTCTCTAATGATTAATGATGTTGAGCATTCTTTCATGTGTTTGTTGGCAGTCTGTATATCTTCTTTGGAGAAATGTCTATTTAGGTCTTCTGCCCATTTTTGGATTGGGTTGTTTGTTTTTTTGTTATTGAGCTGCATGAGCTGCTTGTAAATTTTGGAGATTAATCCTTTGTCAGTTGCTTCATTTGCAAATATTTTCTCCCATTCTGAGGGTTGTCTTTTGGTCTTGTTTATGGTTTTCTTTGCTGTGCAAAAGCTTTGCAGTTTCATTAGGTCCCATTTGTTTATTTTTGTTTTTATTTCCATTACTCTAGGAGGTGGGTCAGAAAGGATCTTGCTGTTATTTATGTCATAGAGTGTTCTGCCTATGTTTTCCTCTAAGAGTTTGATAGTTTCTGGCCTTACATTTAGGTCTTTAATCCATTTTGAGCTTATTTTTGTGTATGGTGTTAGAGAGTGATCTAATCTCATACTTTTACATGTCCCTGTCCAGTTTTCCCAGCACCACTTATTGAAGAGGCTGTCCTTTCTCCACTGTACATTCCTGCCACCTTTATCAAAGATAAGGTGTCCATATGTGCGTGGGTTTATCTCTGGGCTTTCTATCCTGTTCCACTGATCTATCTTTCTGTTTTTGTGCCAGTACCATACTGTCTTGATTACTGTAGCTTTGTAGTATAATCTGAAGTCAGGGAGCCTGATAACTCCAGCTCCTTTTTTTGTTCTCAAGACTGCTTTGGCTATTCGGGGTCTTTTGTTTTTCCATACAAACTGTGAAATTTTTTGTTCTAGTTCTGTGAAAAATGCCAGGGGTAGTTTGATAGGGATTGCATTGAATCTATAGATTGCTTTGGGTAGTAGAGTCATTTTCACAACGTTGATTCTTCCAATCCAAGAACATGGTATATCTCTCCATCTATTTTAGGATGTTTTTAAAATACAAAAGTAAGAAGGCTTTGGTTGTATAATTGGAAATGCCATGCAGGAAGGCTTCCGTATTAGAGAGAGTAATGATGTGGAAGGGATGTAGAGCAAAATATCCTCAGAGAATTAAGTGTGAGACCCGGAGTGGGATAATTGAGGGGAGTCTGGTAGAGAGACATCATGAAGCCTTTGGGATAGTTGTGATGGTTACGGAGATGAGTAGAATTATACAGCCTTGACATCAGTGTAGTAAGGTGGATGCCTGGAGAGGAGTATGTTATCAAGGTCACTAGAGGGAAACTGGCAAGATTATACTCATTTTCCTCTGTCCATGGTAAGACATCACAAATCCGATACCATACTTGGTCCCACTGAGGCTGGATATAACGTTAGAATATTTCTTAGCATAGTAATTCACGTATCAGTCACAGTGAAACCTGATGTAAGAGATTAAGCCATTTTTGCTACCCCAGGCGTAGACCTATGCTGTCCTAATTTCTGTCCCCTGCCTTTACTGAGTTTCTCCTAATGACTGACCCCAGAACTTGCTATGAATAAGGACCATGCATGTGTTGCCAGAGATTCCTATTATTAATGTGTTAGCTCTGGATATAACTAGGAATTTTGGTGCCAGGTCAAATCCTAAAGGCTACATTTCCTTCTCCTCAACTCTGTTTCTAGAACAAAATTATGTCTATCTCTAGTTTCCACCCCAGTACAAGGAGGAAGGGTTTCTGTGGTAATAGCTTGTAGGGTGCTAAAGGTTCCCCATCATAGATTACCGAGGCCCCCAGTGACAGGAGTGCTCCACCAAGAGTGCCAGCCCATTCCCACCCGACCCCATTTACTTGCCTTTGTCATCTTCTGTTTCTCAAGTTATGACCGGTATTCAGCCTAGTCACTTACTCCAATCACAGTGAGAGGTTAATATAAGGTAAAAAATATGGGTGAGAGAAGCATGGTGGGTGATATATCGAATGTT
The DNA here is from genome assembly GCF_963924675.1 of Phocoena phocoena. NCBI lineage: Eukaryota > Metazoa > Chordata > Mammalia > Artiodactyla > Phocoenidae > Phocoena > Phocoena phocoena. The sequence continues at coordinate 68,938,868 of NC_089227.1, read as the reverse complement.
AGGGTGATACAGTAAAGATAATTATTTTTTTTAATGTATTTTATTTTTTGGGGGGTGTATGCGGGCCTCTCACTGTCGTGGCCTCTCCTGTTCTGGACGCGCAGGCTCAGCGGCCATGGCTCACAGGCCCAGCCGCTCCGTGGCATGTGGGATCTTCCTGGACCGGGGCACGAACCCGTGTCCCCTGCATTGGCAGGCGGACTCTCAACCACTGCGCCACCAGGGAAGCCCAAAGATAATTATTTTTAATATATCCTATCAAGGTAACTCTTCCACCAAATGTTTGCAATCTGTTTTCTAGACAACTGGGACTGGACCTGGTGCCTAGGAAAGAGTACGCGATGGTGGATCCAGAGGACATCAGCATTACTGAGCTCTACCGATTGGTAGGTATAGGAATCCTTGGCTCATAGCCTCACTGCTAATTTTGTGGTTTCCATGACACTCTTCATACTTGCTTGATTTTGTAAGAACAGGATGTTCCCGGTTTAATTTGGAGCAAGTAAAGAGAATTGAGAGCTGAGGTGACCATGCCCCAAGTACAAAACTGAGATAATTTACCCACCTCAGAATGCCCTGACGTTCCTACTGAGCCCTCAATGCCCAGGCACTAGGAAGTAAAGAAGTTTGAAGTTTTATTTTGCAAATCTTTGTACTTTGCCTAGTCTAGTGAAATCTTTGTATTTTGCCTAGTCTAGTGGAATGGTTACAAGTCATACATATTTATCTGTTCTGTTTCCGGATATTGTTGTGACTAATGGTTTCCAGTTAGTGCTCACCAATATGTTAGCTCCCCTCCCTGCCCTGCTATCACTGTATGCACAGACTCCTGAAAGTATCCCTTCCTTGCTCTCCAAATGCTAGACTTATCCCCCACCTCTCCCAAACCCCAGGCCATCCCTAAGTGCTGAAGCTTGTTAATAATCCTGAGATATTTGGTCATCTTGCCCATTGTGGCATCACCCATGACTTGAGTTTTTTGTCTAGTTACATGGTAGGTTGAAGTCCAGTTATTTACTTGGCATCTAGGTTCCCCAAGTCTGGTCCCATCTGCCTTGTTTTTTTTTTTGGCTGCGTTGGGTTTTGGTTGCTGTGCGTGGGCTTTCTCTAGTTGCGGTGAGTGGGGGCTACTCTTCATTGCAGTGTGTGAGCTTCTCGTTGCGGTGCTCTTGTTGCAGAGCACGGGCTCTAGGCACATGGGCTTCAGTAGTTGCAACACGCTCAGTAGTTGTGACTTGCAGACTCTAGAATGCAGGCTCGGTAGTTGTGGCACACAGGCTTAGTAGCTCCGCAGCATGTGGGATCTTCCCGAACCAGGGCTCGAACCTGTGTGCCCTGCATTGGCAGGGGGATTCTTAACCACTGCCCCACCAGGGAAGTCCCTAGCCTCGTATTCTTTTTTTTTTCTTTGCGGTACACGGGCCTCTCCTTATGGCCTCTCCCGTTGCGGAGCACAGGCTCCGGACGCACAGGCTCAGCGGCCATGGCTCACGGACCCAGCCACTCTGCAGCATGTGGGATCTTCCCAGACCGGAGCACAAACCCGTGTCCCCTGCATCAGCAGGCGGACTCTCAACCACTGTGCCACCAGGGAAGCCCCCCTAGCCTCGTATTCTTAATATTTGTATAAAGTTTTACCTAATCTCTAGATACTCACTGAGCTATTTTAAAACCTCAAATCAAAGAAGCCAGTATCCCAGGCGTTTCTTTGCTTTGCTCTAGTTACCACTGCATCTTACCCCACGTTCCAAGGAGGAGTGACTGTGGAAAATAGCTGACTCCTTTTTGGAAGATCCTACCTCTCTGGGGATAGCTTCCCAAGCTTAGAGTATTCTTCATAGCATTGCAGATTATTCTTGACCTGAAATTATCTGAAAAACGTGGTGGAAAAAATCATCAGTAAATCCATCAGGCATATGTCTGATTTGAGAAAGCAGTTCTTAATACCGCTTTCAGTTTTCCCCTTCATCATCAATCTGTTCAGATTATCTACAGCTCATTATTTCCGTTGGAATAAATTCCGTTTCTGTGGAGAATTTCCTTTGCTTTACGTTGAGCTTCTTGAGGGTGATGTTTCATGCCGCACCCCTCTGTGGCATCAGTGCTAAGCAAGGTATCAGGCCCAGAGCAAAAACACAGTTGAAGGTTGGTTGGAGGGAGGAGGGCAGAGATGGAGGAAGGGCACACAAGGAGAATATTCGCAGTAAAAGTCACCACTAACTCTTAGCTTATGTAACAAACAAAATCTCTAGAATTGATTTGTCAGCGACATCCTCTAATGGGACATTTTTATTATAGTTTATTTAACTGTTGGGCATCAGATTTTGTCTCTCACTTTTGTTTTAATCTCTCACTCAATTTTAAGTTTCTTCAGAGTGGGCACCATGTCCTATATTGATACTTCCTCTGTTATGTCCAACATAATCTCGTTCAGTGATTTGCACTTAATAAGCAATCACTTAATGATTTTGATGTTACTACGGTATTATGAGAAGACTATGGGCATAGATCCAAAAAACTAGGTTTAAATTTCATCTCTTCCTTCCACCAGCTCTCTGATCTTGGACTTACTGCTAAATCTTTCAGAGCTTCAGTTTCTTAGTCTATTAAATGGAAAAATAATTCTAACCATGTTTGTTAGGAAGGTTAAATAAGAAATGCATGTAAAATGCCTTTCTTTGACAGACAATGTTTGCAAAGCACCTAAGCATTCAGTCAGTTTTCATTCCTTTGTCATCTTTATTTCATCCTTATTAAGGAGGTAAGATGGCAAGAATAATGGCAGCCTTATGTGCTAAATCTTAAGATTAGATTTGGCTGTGTTCAATGAAATAAGTAAATAATAGAAGCTTAGACATGATGGAAATTATTTCTCCTTTACAGTATGCAAGCCCAGAGGCAGAAGTCCTGGGCTTGTTTGTGGTTTCATGGTGTCAGAAGCAAAAAAAGTCTCCATCATCAAGGATACTTCAAAGTACAACATAGCTGCAAGAACTCTAGCCATGACCTTGCTCTCCTGCTTTAAGAAGGAGAAAGATTTCTCTCAGTTGACTCAACTATTTTAATGAGCCTTCCTGGAACTACCACACAATACTTGCACTTACATTTCGTTGGCCAGAACACAGTCACATCCCCATATTTAGCTAGGGATGTCAAATATTTGAGAAGCAACTAACAGTGTCTGTCACAAATATGTTTTATTTTCCCAAGTTTGATTTTGTATGCATGTGATTTTATCTCCTTTTTACTTAATGTCATATATAGGATGGGAAATTTATTTCATCTCTTTGAACATTCCGATTTGTTAGTTGTGGCTGTTGGGAGTGTTATATTGATAAGATTCTGGGGTCTCTTCCAGGCTGTGATTGATTAGCAATGACTGCCATTGGAGGGGGTTTTTCATATTTTATAGCTCAGAACCTAGTCCACAGTCTTCATTTGACAGATGAGGAAAATAAAACATTGTAATTTTACATGAAATTGTAATTTCTCCTCCATAGTGATTGCATTTTACTGCTTCTAAAGCAAAGACAATAGCCCAAGAGAACCCCAAATGATTATAAGCTTCAGAAGGACATGTTTTTTCTTTAAGGCAGCTTCAAGTTCCTATTTATGTCCTGGCCCAGCAGTAATCAGGTTCTCTGTAGCACTGGCCCTTTTCTCTATGCAACCTAAACGTGACTGATTGTATTGACTTTGCCAGGGGGAGTTGGCAGGCACCACCACCAATCCCTTATGGTGAAGGTGGGAGTGGGGTGGTGACTTATTGTCACTCCTAGATCAAGGATCGTGGCATGGAGGTAAAATGCCCCAACACAGGATGCTGGATTAATTGTTGCCACTTCTCTTTCTTTACTATGTCTTCTCCCCGTAATATTTGAAACACAGGTGTTTGCATCTTACAAACTCCCTACTGCATCATTAGGAAAAAAATGTCTTGTTTTGGGTTTTTGATAGTTCTGTTAGCAGATCTTTCTCACCCGATTTTGTTCATCTAAGCAGTAAAATGCGCTAAACCTCACTGTGTTGACATATGTCCCGTTGGAAGATATGGTTTACTGCCAACAACCAGAGCTCAATCCTTCTGTAGTAAAGAGGACTTTATTGGCTGGGTTCTCTGGTTGTTTGGGCATGAGGAGTATCTTTTTAGGAACCTTTCTTGGTTTTAATAAGATCAGGTTAGCTGCTTGCTTTGTGATACTTAGTGGGTAGGCCAGTGGTTCTCCAACAGAGAACAGGGAACATTTGGCAATGTCCGCAGACATTTTTGGTTGTCACAATTGGGGATGGTGGGGAGTGGGGAGAGGTACTACTGGTATCTGGAGAGTAGATGCCAGAAAAAGACGTTAAACATCCTACCAAGCCCAGGACAGCCCCACGACAGAGAAATTACCAGCCCAAATTGTCAGGAGTGCTGAAGGTGCGAACCCTGGTGTGGACCATTCACCCAGTAATTAATGCATTAGTGAGGGTTAATAATTTGTATCACTTTAATAAATCTTCGGAATGCATCTGTTTCTTTTCCTAATCAAAAGCCTAGTTAAACTGTAAGCACATTTAGAGTCACTGCTAGGTGCCTTTGTAACCATAAATTATTTCAGAGATGGATTTTTGTCTATGTGTTAAAACTACCAAATCATAGTTCTTGAAGTGTGGACACACCTTTTAAATTTTGCTACTGCAATAATATATTCACAGAGAGATTTTTTAGCAGTTCCCAAAAGTAGTGAATTACCAAAAGATAAAGAAGACATCCTAACCTATGTAAGTTCAAATCTGTCTCAGGCATGGCAGGATGGTGGGTGAGGAAGAGAGGAGATTTCAGTGCCATTTGTGACGGCCCCTGTCACGCGTACAAAGGGTAGAATTAAGTAGGCTTATTACTAGCATGTGTGCAAAGACCAAGGCAGTAATTATACAAGAGACGCAACAATACGTTTTTCACTCTTCTAGGATTTGCATCTCTCTGCACATGATTTCAATCAGTGATTCTCAGCCCTCATTGCACATTAGAATCGCCTGGGGAGCTTTTAAAACTACCACTGTCCAGACCCCCATCCCCTAGAAATTCTAATTTAATTGTTCTGGGATGGGACCTGGGCATAAGTATTTTTTAAAAGCTCTCTTGGTGATTCTAAAGTGCAGCCAAGGTTGAGAACCACTGATCTAGATAGATTGGATTCTTTGCAGGAATAAGGGAGCTAATTTTTCTCCTCAGTTTTTCATGAATGTCATGAATGATGCTGGGAACTTTGCACTGTTTGAAGTAAAGACCAGACATCTCTTTGAGGTCTGTTCTATTCATAATGTTTTTATATCTTTTTTTCCAGCTCTAGCCTTTAGTAGTTATTCGTTTCTTCCTAGCAGTTTGCGCATTGTTACCCTGAACTTTTAAGTAAGTCAGTAAATAAGTTAGCAACTTCAGAAAATAAAAAGCTTGAGAAGTTAAAGAGATGTAGTTTTATGAATGCATTATGTTTCCTTTGCCCTGTTATAAAGGATTTTTAAAGCCCAAAATAGAGCAACCCTCATAGAAAAAAAAGACAGAATTATGCTTTTTTTCTAGTTAGAATATTTCTCTGCAGAAAGCCTTTTCTAGTCATTATGGCCAACACATACCGCAATGCTGAGGTCAACTTTAAAAGAAAATGCACTTACTCTTCATTTTCACAGAGGCGTGTCCAGTGTACCTGCTGAGTATACAATAATTATAGATGCACTTGGTTAATTGCATTTTTTTAGCTGTCTACTTTTCAAGTGGTTCAATTTAAAAAATAAAAGCATGAAAAAATTCTGGTGATTTTATGCTGTTGCATCTATACTTGTACATGGCATTTTTTTGCATTCAAATCTTAGTCATTAGTTATTGAACTATACTTAGAAACATAAAAAGATGGCTAATGTAGACATAGAGTTCTGTACCTTAGCCTCAACAAAGGCTATGACTCCTTTGGAGTTAATCCCTGAGCTATTAATATATTTTTTTAATTGTCAAGTGATCCACAAGAAGTAGCCTCTTTAGTAGTCTGTGTTATGAAAGCAATACGCTTACACATTCTTAGCACCTGTTCTGTTAATTCACAGCCTTTCTGTATGTTTTCCCTGTGCTCTTACCCTGAGTCAGTTCTGCTCACACTGTGGTCCAAGAACTAGCTGGGCCGTGTACTGCTTGTAACTGGCCCAAGTACAAAAATGGCGAGTAAACGTTTAGAAACCTTTATAACATTTTGACATTGCCATGGCATTTTTGATATTTTATGAAAATATCAATCTGCAGTAGGTTAGGCAGAAAAACCAACCTGGTCCTTCACTGCAGGTAGTTTGAGAAGTACTGTCCTAGATGGTTCATAATTCCTGCTCACTCTTTCGCTCTCAGCTAAAGTGTCATTTTCTCAAGAAACCTTCTCTGACTGCCCAGACACAAGTCAAATTCTCCATTCATCACAGTTGTAGTTTTCTATCCGTTTGTGGGACAATTTTGTTGATGTCTGCTCCCCCGAGTAGGAAAGCTCTATGAAGGCAGGCTGTTTCTATGTTTACGCATCATTGCATTCCCAGTGCTGGGCTCATAATAGATACGCAACAAGTATATGTTGACTAAATGAGCATTCTCATGTTCTCCTCATCCCTGGAAGCATGGGTGATGCCTTTCCTTCCTCAACTTGTGGGAACTCTTACTTCCGGTCCCGCCTCCCAAGTATAGCCTAGGCTAGCTGTATTAAGGACGGAAATAAGAGATGGACACAGACTCTGTTCCTGCCTTTAGACCCCTCACTGGCTTTCTTAGGTCTGCTTCCCTGTAGCTCTGCAGCAAGTTAGAAACATTTTCTTGCTCTAGTGATTGAATATCATTTGATACTGCCAGCCTCAGAAAACTACCACAAGTTTGAAATTTAGTATGCTTTAAAAGAATTTTTAATTATGAGAAATGTGAAGTCATAGCTACATTATTCAGCAAAATGATCAGCTAGATACAATTTAGTCTGATTTTTAAAAGATGGCTAATAATTTGTTCTCACCCTGGGAGTTGATGAGGGACCGATAGCACCCTTTGAACTTCACGCTGCCTGAATCTACTCAGTGAGTTGATATCATTTTAACATTAATGATTAAGAAACAAACCTTAAAGCAGGATTCCTTGATGGTCTGCAAACTTCAGTTTTTTATTTTAGTAGTTGGGAGAAAATTTGGAATTTAACATCCAACTAGATACCAAATACACAACAATAACAACAACAGAAAGCACAGGGCAGCATAATCACACCATAGCTAACTAGCTTGTTGGGTTCCATTATCTAATTCGGTCCATGCTGATCATGTTTTTTGGGGGGGTGTCATTCAGATGGAGCATCGACATCGGAAGAAAGATACCCCAGCGCAGGCCAGCAGTCATCACCTCTTTGTGCAGATGAAAAGCCTCATGTGTTCCAACCTGGGAGAGGAGCTTGAGGTCATCTTTTCACTCTTTGACAGTAAAGAGAATCGACCAATCAGGTAACTGCATGTGGAGATATGACTTGAACTTCTTAATGTTGGAATTGTGGATGTTTGCAACTGGCAGGCTTCAGGATATATGACCTTGTACATTTTTCCTCTATCAGCCTGTTTTCTCATCTGTAGAACTCTGAATTTCTAAGCTGCCTAACTTCTGGGAGTTTCCCCGAAAATTAGATGAAATGATGCATGCAAACGTTTTTTGAAAAACTCAAAAGGGCTGTGGAACCATAATTATTGTTAAATGAAAGTATGTCATTGATATCAGGTCTGTTATTGGAGTTATTTTGTATTAATAAAGCAAGGAGGACATAATATCTCTAAAATCTGAAGTTTGTTTATCAAGTTCAATACATTGTATTTTTCAAATTTTCAGTAAGCAATTATATTATTCTTACCCTGTCTGCATCAAATGATATTGAGAACAACTAAGTACTTGGAAACCTTCCCATGAGAGTTTCAGAGCTGGGAAATAAACAATTTTCACCTACATTTTTCTTCTTTCTCTGTCTTACCTGTTGTGGTTCTCTTATGGCAAGTTTTCAAACTTTAGGAGAAACTTACAATGGACGTTTTGGTTGTTATCCAAAGGTCTCAACTTTTTTTGAGACTTCTTTTATGTTTAAAATTTTTTAAGTCTTAAAGTTGAGCACAATCCACACCCTCTTTTACACTAAAATGTTTAAATTTGAATTTAGAATTAAAATTGTACCACAAATTACACATAATTGTACCACACTTTAAAGAAATAATACTTACTGAAATGAACGTTGACAATTTTAAGCAACAATGAGCCACGTATATTGTTTTGTAAATATAAAATAATCTTGGAGTATTTTCTGGTAAAAAAAAAATCTTTTTCTAGGAAATATGTGTGAAGTTCATTTTTAGTGCATTTGTAGCCATAAAATCTTTGGTGAATTAACTTATATGTTATTCATTACCTACTAGAAAGTGTACTTTCTATTTCTTGACAGTGGCCTGTGTCCATAGAATTTTTTTAATTTTTAAAATTTTATTTATTTTTGGCTGCATTGGGTCTTTGTTGCTGCGTGCGGGCTTTCTCTGGTTGCAGCGAGCGGGGGCTACTCTTCGTTGCAGTGCATGGGCTTCTCTTGTTGCAGAGCACAAGCTCTAGGCGCTCGGGCTTCAGTAGTTGTGGCACGTGGGCTCAGTAGTTGTGGTTCGTGGGCTCTAGAGCGCAGGCTTAGTAGTTGTGGAGCACGGGCTTAGTTGCTCCGCGGCATGTGGGATCATCCCGGACCAGGGCTCGAACCCGTGTCCCCTGCATTGGCCGGCGGATTCTTAACTACTGCACCACCAGGGAAGTCCTGTGTTCATAGAATTTAAAGGTGGTGGTTTTGTGCAGCAAGGACAGGGTTTATGAGGTGTGGAAATAAAAATGGTAATTCAGTTTCAAAATCGACTTTATATACTGTTGGAGAAAATGAATCAGTGAGTTAAAAAACGCTTCCCAAATCAACACCACTAAAAAGGGAAGATAAAGGCCTGAGAAAAGGATTCAAGTTACAGCTTAGCACTGGCTTTAGACATGTGAAAGATTATTTAGAGATAATGCCTGCTTACATATTGAAGTGTGTGTTAGAAAGCTTGGTTTCCAGGTAGTGTAGTTTAACCAAAGTCTTCATAACATTGTCTGTATAATGTATGGTCTCTAAAATATTTAACAAGCTATTGTTTGTTATGGATTGTAACAGGGAGAAATGAGGTCACTCTTTTGCTCATTCCTTTTCAGCTAACGTTTTTGAGGAATATACATTCCCCTTTGCCACTCAAATTGCATTTATGTAGGATTAATATTAGCTGGTCTTTCAGTTTTGTCTTGTTACAAACATTTTCAGATTTTCTAACATGTTCTTTTAGGTTTTGATCGACAGAATTCCCTTTCTTTTATTCCTACTTACTTGGTGAAAGTAGGAAAATAACCTGGCTACAGAAACCCTAAAATACTGTTTTTGTGGTCCCTAGGTTCAGGCCGGGAGCTGGGCCTTTTACCTGCTCTGGATGTGGTTGGGCTGCCTTATATGCCTGCCTCCCTCCTCTGCCCTCCTTCCCCCTCCCGGTTTTTTCCCCTCCACCCTCTCCCCCTCCCCTCTTGCTTCCCTTTTCCCTCCCATCTCCCTTTCCCTCTGTCGCACACACCTGATACAGAATGACCCTAGGAGAAATCAAGCCTGAATTTCTCTCCCCTGCTTCTACTCACTGAGTTTGGCCATCGGCTCTCACCTCCCAAACTCATAATCACTATAAAGGTGATTGACAAAAGAATGAGTAAGCGTGAAAACACCCACTTACTAGGTGTTTGGAACCATCTCAGATTTCTTTTCTTGACTCTCTGAGGCCTCAGATAGTGCAGCGATTATTCTTGTAGGGAGTGTTCAAAACCTTGCTATGAGTAGCTCGGATTCACACTGCACAGGGTGGTGTCACCATTACCTTTTGAAGAGGCCTTAGGATGCACAGATCTGAGGACTGGGCTTGATTCTTGTCTCTGCAGTTGACTGCTGATGCCCTGATCCTTTCACCTACCTCTGTCTTTTCCTTCATCTTGAAACTGGTGACAAGTCTTGCTTCCCTCACTGCTTCTGGCATAGCTGATGAGTGTAAAGTATTTGGATCTTCACAGAAAAAGGTATTATAAATGCAAGATATGATTTTTGAGGCATTTTTGTGTTTCTTCTTATGTGCAACAATGAATGCAGTGTGGGATATGGGGGTATTTTTTTTTTTTTTTTTTTTTTTTTTTTTGTGGTACGCGGGCCTCTCACTGTTGTGGCCTCTCCTATTGCGGAGCACAGGCTCCGGAGGTGCAGGCTCATTGGCCATGGCTCACGGGCCCAGCCGCTCCGCGGCATGTGGGATCTTCCCGGACCGGGGCACGAACCTGTGTCCCCTGCATCGGCAGGTGGACTCTCAACCATTGCGCCACCAGGGAAGCCCATATGGGGGTATTTTAAAATCAACTCGTATTACTTTTTTAAACTTCTATTTTAGAAAATTTCAGATGTATAAAAAAGTAAAATAGTATCGTGAAGCTTCACGGACCTGCCACCAGTGACAAGAGTGATTGACTCAGGGCTGATCTTGTTTTAACCACATCCCTTTCTAGTCCTCCTCTTTGCCCCCAGCTTATTGGAGGCAAATCCCAGACATCAAATTTTCATATGTAAATATTACAGGGTGTACCTCTCTGTTTAAAAAAAAAAACAAAAGGGCTTCCCTGGTGGCGCAGTGGTTGAGAGTCCGCCTGCCGATGCAGGGGACACAGGTTCGTGCCCCGGTCCGGGAAGATCCCACATGCCGCGGAGCGGCTGGGCCCGTGAGCCATGGCCGCTGAGCCTGCGCGTCCGGAGCCTGTGCTCCGCAATGGAAGAGGCCACGACAGTGAGAGGCCTACCTACCGCAAAAAAAAAAAAAAAAAGAGGTACTATAAAGAAATTGCCACCCACAAAATAAATATTCCCTTAACATCATCAGCTATCCATTTCCAGTCTATTCAGAGTTCTGCTGTTGACTGATGTATATTGTTTTACAGATTCCAAATTTGGAATTTGGAATCTACGTGATCCAAATAAAGTCCATCCATTGCATGGCTGATAAGTTTGCCAGTCACTTTGCAGCTGTAGTTTCCTTTTCTCTCTCCTTCTTAAATTCCTTATAATTTATTTGTTGAAGAGAATGGATAATTTGATTTTTTATTTCTTTTTCAGCATTCGAAGTCCAATCCAAACCATAAAATTTACTAGGCAAAAGATGGTATAGTTCAGGGAATGCGTTTGTTGTTAAATAGAATCATTAGTGCTGTAATTTACAGAAGATAAAATACAATCTAAGTGTAATCTTTATGGTGTTGCCCTGACCATTAATCACAGGAAATTACCTTGTCCAGGTACAGGTGGAGGCACAACATGTACAAACCCTGTAGAAGTTTGATTAGGAAAGATAGATGTTTATTCCTCTCACAAGGCAGACAACTGGCTAGGACTTTTTCATTTAACTTACCTCCTCTAAGTAGCAAACCGCCAGGATTTTACTGAGCACTAATCACCTGCCAGACTTTGTTCTAAATGCTTTAAATATATTATCAGCACTGATTGTTTAGGTGAGGAAGCAAGGCACAGAAAGGTTAGGGGACTTGCCTAAGTTTATAGACAGGCAAGAGGCAAAGCACAGAGCTTCAAGCCAGTGATCTGGCCCCAGAGTTTGCCCTGTGAACACCCCCTTCCTGCGTTGGCCTCAGCCACGTTCCTCCTCAAGGGCTTCAATATTTGTCTGAACGTTTCCATCATTGAGCAGGATTTTATTGCCCAGAGAGAGATCTTCAGAGACTGATAGCCCTAATAATAAGTTGTTATAAATTATTGATAGTGATAACACTGAAACTAATATAGGGCCTCAGAAATATCCTATGCTATAGAAATTGGTTTTTCAAATTGAGTCCTTCTCAAGATACTTTTAAGAATAGCAAAAAAGCATCAACTCTTACTGTGTGCCAGTGATCAGAATCTTAGATTCAGTACTTGGAGATGTCAAATGCAAAAGGAGTCAACACGTGAAAATTACCCCCTCTAGTTCACTGTGTGGAGAAATGAAGCACATGGTATTTCCTCAGTACCAGGAAGGGTACGTTTCCTGACAGAGACTTAAAACAATTAGTCATCGATGTTGAGCTGTGTTTAGAAAGCCCATTAATATTATTCGAAACAGCTTCTGCCTGAAGGTGACCTAGAATATTAAGCCTCTGACGCATGTTGCAGACACCTGTTACTGTACCAGAAAGATGCAGGCATATTCTGACAGCATCTTGCTAACATACACCTACCTGTACTTCTTTTCCTTTTCTCCTTCCTCATTTGTTCATGTAACAGCATCTGCCCAGACAGAGCCCCTGGCAGGTACAGCTACTTTGGACTCAATTATCATCAGAAATCATCAGAAATAACATTATTTGAGTGAGTTTTGCACAGTCTTTGACATGATTTCTCACCATAAAAGATAATTTCTTAGTTAAAAAAAATGTTTGCCAAATTAAGTTTTATTAAGTTTTATATGAGTAAAATATTTTTAGAGAGCATCTATCTGGTTGAAAGTTTATAATTTCTCCAAGCTGTAAGGGTATAGCTAGAAGAGTCAGGGAATCATTTCCCTAGATAGCATCTGTAATTTCATTTTATTCAGTTCTATTCAGTTTATTTAACTAACACATATGCCATATAACACAACCATGTGCCAGACACTGTTCTAAGCTGTTTAATAAATATTAACTTATTTATCCCTTGTAACAACCTTACGAGGTAGGTAATATTAATACAGTCTTCGCTTGGTATCCGTGGGGAATTGGTTCAGGACCTCCCTCAGGTACCAAAATCCACAGATACTCAAGTTCCTTACATAAAATGGCATAGTATTTGCATATAACATGCACACATCCTCCCATATACTTTTAATCATCTCTAAATTACTTATAATACCTAATAAATACTATTTAAATAGTTGCTCTTTGAAACTTTCTGGAATATTTTTTCCTGAATATTTTCTATCTGCAGTTGATTGAATCTGCGGATGCAGTACCTACAGATACGGAAGGCTGACTATATCCCCATTTTTTATCGATGGGGAAAGTGAGGCACATAGCGATTAATAACTTGCCCAAGGCCACACAGCTGGTATATAGTGGAGCTGTATTTTAACATGCAATCTGAGCAGGCATCACTGTTCTTAATCACTTTCCTATACCCATTCTCATAAACTTCGATATTAATAGTAATCTGTTTTCTTCCACAACCAATGTTTTACTCACCAGTGTATAGCAAGGGGTCTGTTGAGGGATTTTCCTTTTGTTTTGTTTTTTTAAGAAACTGAAGTGGAAGAGGCTTGAGCTTATTAAGAATTGACAGGAAGGATCCAGTAACCTGGGAGAGGTTACACTCATGGGAGAGGGGAGGTCATTGCTGGATCAAGGTCCCTTAGAAGACATCAGGAAACAAGCTTGAAATTGCAGGTGGGAAGATCAGCCAAGGACTGGAGAAAGGGCGAAAGGGCAGAGAGTGGATGTGCATAAACTGGGGTATAGGACTGGGAATATCAGGGGAGAGGGGATTTGTATAAAGAAGTCAAACCACAGGTTTGGTTCCAGACAACTGAAATAAAGTGAGTATCACAATAAAGCAAGTCACAGGAATTTTTTGGTTTCCTGGTGCATACAAAAGTTATGTTTACACTATACTATAGTCTTTGTGTCTGAAAAAAAATGCATATCTTAATCAAAAAATACTTTATTGTTGGGCTTCCCTGGTGGCGCAGTGGTTGAGAGTCCACCTGCCAATGCAGGGGACACGGGTTCGTGCCCCGGTCCGGGAAGATCCCACATGCCGCGGAGCGGCTGGGTCTGTGAGCCATGGCCGTTGAGCCTGCGCGTCCAGAGCCTGTGCTCCACAATGGGAGAGGCCACAGCAGTGAGAGGCCCGCGTACCGCAAAAAAACAAAACAAAACAAAACAAAACTTTATTGCTAAAAAATGCTAACCGTCATCTGAGCCCTCATCTTTTTTGCTGGTGGAGTGTCTTGCCACCAGCAAGACATATGGATGGTGCGGACTGATGAGGGTGGTCGTCACTGAAGGCTGGGGTGGTTGTGACAGTTTCTTCAACTAAGACATCAGTGAAATTTGCTGCATCAGTTGACTCCTTTTTTCCATGAACGATCTCTCTGTAGCATGCAATGCTGTTTGATAGCATTTTACCCACAGCAGAACTTCTTTCAAAAATGGGAGTCAGTCCTCTTAAACCCTGCCTTATCAACTAATATATAATATTATAGATCCTTTGTTGTCATTTCAACCATCTTCACAGCATCTTCACCAGGAGTTGATTTCATCTCAAGAAACCACTTTCATTGTTCATCCTTAAGAAGCCACTTCTCATCCTTTCGAGGTTAAATATGAGATTGCAGCCATTCAGTCACATCTTCAGTCTCCACTTCTAATTCCAGTTCTCTTGCTGTGTCTACCACATCTACAGTTACTTCCTCCACTGAAGTCTTGAGCTCCTCAAACTCATCCATGAGGGTTGGAATCAGCTTCTTCCAAGCTCCTGTTAATGTTATTTAGACATCTTCCCATGAAGCACAAGTATTTTCTTAATGGCATCTTGAACGATGAATCCTTTCAGAGGCTTTCAATTGAGTTTGCCCAGATCCACAAGAGGAATCACTATCTATGGCAGCTATAGCCTTACAAATTGTATTTCTTAAATAGTAAGACTTGAAAGTCGAAATGACTCCTTGATCCATGAGCTGCAGAATGGATGTTGTGTTAGCAGGCATGAAAACAGCATGAGTCTTGTTGTACCTCTCCATCGGAAATCTTAGGTGACCAGGTACATTGTCAATGAACAGTAATATTTTAAAAGGAATCTCTTTTTCCAGGATACTAGGTCTCAACAGTGGCCTTAAAATATTCAGTAAACCATATTGTAAACAGATATGATGTCATCCAGGCTTTGTTGTATCATTTATAGAGCATAGGCATAGTAGATTTAGCATCGTTCTTAAAGGCTCTACAATTTTCAGAATGGTAGACAAGCATTGGCTTCAACTTAAAGTCACCAGCTGCATTAGCCTCAAATAGGAGAGTCAGCCTGTCCTTTGAAGTTTTGAAGCCAGGCACTGACTTCTCCTCTCCAGCTATGAAAGTCCTAGATGGCGTCTTCTTATGATATAAGGCTGTTGTGTCTACCTTGAAAATCTGTTGTTTGGTGTGGCCACCTTCATGGATTACCTTAACTAGATCTTCCGGATAACTTGTTGCAGCTTCTACATCAGCACTTGCTGCTTCACCTGGCACTTTGATGTTATGGAGACGGCTTCTTGCCTTAAACCCCATGAACCAACCTCCGCTAGCTTCAAACATTTCTTCTGCAACTTTCTCACCTCTCTTAGCCTTCAGAGAATTGATGAGAGTTAGGGCCTTTCTCTGAATCTGACTTTGGCTGAAGGGAATGTTGTGGCTGGTTTGATCTCTGTCCAGAACACTAAAATTTTCTCCATATCATCAATAAAGCTCTTTTGCTCTTTACCTTTCATGTGTTCACTGGAGTAGCACTTTTCATTTCCTTCAAGAACTTTCCCTTTGTGCAGTCACAACTTGGCTAGCTGGTGTGAGAGGCCTAGCTTTCAGCCTGTCTCAGCTTTCCACATACCTTCCTCATGAAGCTTAATCGTTTCTAGCTTTTGAGTTAAAGTGAGAAACATGCGGCTCTTCCTTTCATTTGAATGCTTGGAGGCCACTGTAGGGTTATTAATTGTCCTTATTTCAGTATTATCGTATCTCAGAGAACAGGGAGGCCTCAGGAGAGGGAGAGAGATGAGGAACATCTCATGATGGTGGAGCAGTCAGATCATACACCCAACTTGTATGGGCGCAGTTCGAGATGCCCCGAAAGAATTGCAGTGGTAACAACAGAGATCACCGATCATGGGTCACTATGACAAATATAATAATAAGGAAAACGTCTGAAATATTGCTAGAATTACGAAAACCTGACACAGAGACCTGAAATGAGCAAATGTTGGAAAACGGGCGCCGATAGACTTGCTCTTCACAGGTTTGTCACAGACCTTCAATTTGTAAAAAATGCAATATCTGTGAAATGCAGTAAAGCGAAGCACAATCAGATGAGGTCTGCTTGTACTTAGCATCTTATGCTACAAATGTTTCTTTCAGCTTGCATTTAAAATTGGATGTTGTACTATTTGGTGATAGAAATAGTCGTAGCGTTTATGTTTTTCATAGTCTGTGCAGCTGTGGATGTGTGTATTCTTATCTTTCCTGTGTTGACATATTAATATGTTAGTTAATCTACAATAGAGTATAAGTTACATGGGCCAATGAAAATGACATAGTCCACTTGTTGACTATTTCCCTTATAACTTTCAGTACTTTGGTTAGTGCTATATTCTAAGTTTCAGGACTAATCTGTTACCGTATTTCATTCTCATCAGAGGATATATTTAATAGGACCTAAGTTCCACCAGTGAGCCCTCAGCCTAGTATAGGGCTGCTTATATACGTGTAAGCTGTTGGCATGGGCTTCTATTTGAGAAAATAGCACAGAGTAGTACTTCTCTAAAAAGTCTTATCCTGGTGATTAAATACAAAAAGGCTTTTCATAGTAATTAAGTTCAGATAAAGTTGACTTTCTTGCTGGTACCTTATTCACATACTTGACTGAAGTTATGTGCTTTTTCTATCATCACACAGTTAAACTCTCCATTTTCATTAAATGCTTCATTTCCATATAAATTTTATATTGCCTAAAATTACCTTCTTTTTTAGTATATTTCAGTTCTGTCATTTAAGAAAAAGTAGTGAATATTATTGGTGAGGCACAGATTTTTTTTTTATATGAACTCTTTCTGGACTATATCTGAATTTTTCTCCATCCTCAAGACTCAGATCTTGTATCTTGTGCAGATACCACTCTATAGTATATAAGTGGCCAGGCTCTAGAGTCAGAGGATCTGCCATTGCCATTCAGTAGCTACATCAGCCTGGGCAAATTAATTCATGTCTCTTATGTCTGTAATTTAGCTGCTAAAAGAGGATAATAATAGTACTTCTCTCATGGGATTATTTGAGGATTACATGAGATAATGCATATACTTTTTAGTCTAATGCTTGACACCGGGTCATTGGTCAGTAATTATAAGCTATGATGATGATGATTAAAAACGGGAACTGTACTTTAACATAACCAGAAATGATATGTGGTGTTTGGTCTTGAATTCTTAAAGAAATCATACAGTCTAAGGAATTATTATTAATTTTTAAGGTATGTGTTATTATAGTTATATAAGATTTAGAGAGACTAGTAAACAGGTCGAATGGCATCAGGGATATGATTTGCTTTAAAACACTTTAGCAACAGGAAAAAAAAAAGAGAAAAACAAAGAAAAAGCAAAGGGATAGGCGGAGCGGTGTGACAGAATTGAATGGTTGTGAATTCCTTGTGACAGGTCTATGGGTGCTTGCTTTACCTTTTAGCATATAGTATGTATGGTTAATGAATTACCTCCTTAAAATTATCAATATTTTATGCGTGTGGGCAGGAAAGCCATGAGGGCAGGCATTTTTTTCAATCTCTTCGAAAGAAGACGGGTTTATTAATCTGGTCTAGTCACTAGCCCCATACATGGTTTGGATTCCATTCTGCCTTGAATAATAATCCTGGGTTCCTTTGAACTGACAATGATATTTTTGATAATGTTTTTGGCAGAACTTAACAGGAATGTTTTCTGAAGGTCTAGGGCATTCAGTATTATAATAACACATATATTACAATAGTATTATCTTTAAACCATAAGCTTTGACTCATATATAAAACAAAATAGGCAACTTTTAGAAGATCAATGTTCTGTGAGAGGGAATACCTTATACGCTTAAGCAAAATCCTGTGTCTGTATAAGGACCAGCTTCCCCACTCTGAATTAATAAAGGTTTGTCCTAAAAAACAAGATCCTACTGTATAACACAGGGAACTGTATTCAATATCCTGTGATAAACCCTAATGAAAAAGAATGTATATATGTATAACTGAGTCACTTTGATGTACAGCAGAAATTAACACATTATAACTCAACCCAACTATACTTAAATAAATTTTTTAAAAAATAATTTAAAAAAACGTAGAGATTTGTTCTCCCAAAGGTGAGGAAACCACTCACCACTCCCTTGTTCATTCATTCACACATCACACAGTGCACAAGAGTAACAGTTGTGTGCGAGCAGCGTGAGGCCCTGCTGGAGACCCAAAGGTGACTCCTGGAGCAGATGGCAGAAGGGATCCAGGACACATGTGAAGGCAGCTATTTCGAGAAGGAGGAAGGTCCCTTCTTCTACTAATGTGGGAGGGAGGGAGGGAGGGAGAGCGCTGAAATGGGTGTAAGATATTGAAATGGAAAACAGGGACTAGGTCTGTGGCCTTGATCTTTTATAAGGAAAGTGGGGAAACAAGATGAGCTGCTGCTGGAGAGCAAAAGAGAGAATGAAAGGGAGTTCAGGGCTGAAAGTGAGTTGCAGGAACAAGGTCAGCAGCCTTTGAGCAAAAATGTGATAGGAAGTGAGTTAGTGATGAAAAATGGGACTGCTGAGTGCAGGACGGGACCTCCAAAGAGAGACATCTGAAATTGGTGGTGAATCCTGGCTCCCCAGTTAGACAGCTTTTGCCAGGTGTGCTCAGAAAAGAGGTATCAGGTGGTAGAGTTGGAGTCTGACACATCACAGTTGGAAAAAACTGAGACTGGGAATCTAGCAGGAGGAGGAGAATTAAAGACATTACAACAATAGCTTCCATTTGGTCTCTTCAGAGGCTGATGTGATCTAACTGCCTTTCATTTTTAAGAGGAAATTAAAGAATTAGGGCTTCTTTTGAAAAGACTTAGTTACTGGGAAATTTTTTAAAGACCTTACAGAAGGGAGCTGTTAGTGAGAGTAGTTATTTAGCCCACTCTTGGAAAAAATGCTAATATTTTTGTGTCTATATTATAGTACATAACACAGTTAAGGGAGCACATATGATTCTTTAATTCTCTGAGCACTGTGCTAGAATTTCTCATTTCATACCTCATTTACAACTTATTATAGTGTGATCACACAAATTCAGTCTCTATATTTTTACATAAATTAAGAGCATTTGTTGTTTTGAATGTAGAAAGATAGTTGGCATAGATCTCTCTTTATAGTTTTATGTTATAAAATTAACTCAAAATTATAACCTCTCCAAAGTACAGCAATATTGGAGGGGAAAATGTCTGACTGGCCATGCATGCAGGGAGCACAACTCTATCTGAGAACAGAAATAGAAGGCATTCAGAGGTCCTCCTTGGACTGTGGCAATATCAACAATTCCATGTGGCCCAGAGTGCTTCCTGCTGTGTGTATACATGCTGGCACAGAGTTCCCTGTGGGTGTCTGTACATCACTGACCCACAGTGACCTTCCCTCAGGCTTCCTCTTTAAAGTCATGAGTGCTTTCCACTCTCCCCCTTCTTTGCCATCATTTGATTCTTCTAGCAGGTACATGAAAATGGGGATTGTTGTCACTTCGAAGTTAATCAGATTCTGTGGTTTGCTCCCCCTTTGGTCACACTTCTGTTGCATACAAAAAAAAAAAATTGAGATGTAGTGATGTTAATAGGAGAGATTTTAAGAAATGGGCCAGGAGGAGGATCTAAATTAAAACAAAAACAAGCAAACAAATAACGTTATTCATGCCGAGAACACCCAGCGTAGAAGTGAGCCACAGTTTTTCTCTGTAGCATTTTAAGAGCCACACAATTCCAATTACTTTTGAAATTTTAAATTACTACATTATAAGAATAAGTGGCTGGAACTTTAAAGTGGCAGAAAACCAAAAACTCATAGAGTAAATGTATTCAGAACTGGCTTTCTCATCCCCTTTAGCTCTAAACACTTACTCAGCCAATTTGTCTCATTGTACTTAAACAGTGCAGAGTTTTAGAAATTGATCAGAAGGGCTTTCCACCCCTATTCCTGTGTTTTAAAAGATGAGCAGATGAGTGTTCTTTTCACCAGGATTCTGGTCGTCTCTGTCTGTTCTCCTCTGCCCTGTGTCTTCTGCCTATAGAGAATTCAGATTAATTTAGTTTTCCTAAATTCACTACCAATCAAATCATGCTCACACATAGCGACCCACCTTACAAGGACTTCTTTGCTCTTCATTGCCATTTGTGCTGTAAGGTGATTCACCGTTGACAAAGGAATTACTCATGATACAGTCCTCGTTAGTTCCTTTTCTGAAGATAAGACTTTACCCTCTCCTTATCTTTCTGTTTCCAGCACCTTGCAGAATGCCCTACACAGACTGGGCGTCGATGCAGTTAAAGGAAGTTTACAAGTCTCTCACTGTTGTTGAGGCAAAGTATTAAAAGATTGTGTCATTATTGTCTTAATTTTTTCTGTCTTCCTTCCACTCCAGTGGGGATGTGCTTATTGATAAGAGAGAGAACTCAAAGTTGAGTGCATCAGCAATGGTAATGGATTTGTTTCAGGTTCTCTTGTGTTAATCAGAACTCTGCTGTCAGACATGTCTCTATGGGAGCATCATTTGCAAAATCTGTCCTGCTAAAAAAAAAAAAAGTAAATGAAAATTAGCAGATAAATTTATGGACAGTCCCCGACTTACAATGGTTCGACTTGGGATTTTTTGACTTCACAGTGGTGTGAAAGCAATACACATTGACTGGAAACTGTTCTTTGAATTTTGATCTTTCCCTGGGCTAGCCACGTTCGGTACAATGCTCTTGTAAAGCTGAATGGTTTTATCAGGACGTAACCCTGTAAGTTGAAGAGTATCTGTGTAGCGTCTTCTCCTAAGTATTTCCATTTAGAAAATGGAACAGAGACTGCATCTTTTTATTTCCATTGGGCAACAGAGGTTTCACACTATCGCTGTTGAATCACTGATCTTCATTCATTCAGCAAACAAGTACTGCTCTCCTCGGGGAAAGGCACTGATCTGGGCATTGGGGACACATAAATGAATTAAAAAAAAAAAAAATTCTTGCCCTCCCAGAACTTACATTCTACTGATGTTCAAAATACTATTAAGCTTTAAGTCAAGAAATATTTTTAAAGGCTAGAGTTTCTCTTTGTATGGTAACCAGTATTGCTGTTTTTGTTTCACCAAAAATACTTGTGGTGTCTAAAGCAATGCTTCCTAAACTTTTCAGTGCCTAAAGTTCATTTTCAAACTTATGAAAACTATGGAGCTCTACAGAAACTAATGTACCTATCCTCATACACATGAACATTTGCATATCAGTGTAGAGGCTTTGTAGCTCCCTGATTAAAAAGAAAAAGCATTTGACCTTTAGAAAGTCCAATTGCATGGGTCATCTTGTTAATAAATAGTATTTAATGATGATTTAGATACTTTTCTTTTTTTTAGATGGAGGTATAGTTGATTTATAATAATGTGTTAGTTTCAGGTGTACAGCAAAATGATTCAGTTGTACATGTACATATTTTTTTTTCAGATTCTTTTCCATTATAGGTTATTATAGTTCCCTGTGCTATACAGAAAATCCTTATTGTTTATCTATTTTTATATCTAGTGGTTTGTATCTGTTAATCCCATACTCCTAATTTATCCCTACCCTACTCCTTTCCCCTTTGGTAATCATAAGTTTTCATTTTTTTAAGTTATAATTAATATAAAGAATCTATCAGTAAGCTGTTGAAAGGGATATTTGATTTTGGCTTCTTTCATTTTAAAAATTAGAACTTTTTTTGAGATAATAAATGTATGAAAGACATTATACTTACTGTTTTTGCAAGGCTTGAATTACTTAGATTTTTTTCATTTAGTCTGTTTTCATTAAGGTTTCTTTGCCTTTGCAAAGAACTGCATGCTTCAACCCAGCGTAGTTATAAAGAGCTCAGGTTTGCTTTACTTGCAAGATTGCTTACTACAGATACTTCCTAACAAAAGAGGCATTGTTAAAAAGGTCAGAATAATTACTGTATATAAATCAGAGCATTCCTCCCTCATGAAATGTCAAAGGCATAGTGTTTACCATAATCAAATTATGTAAATTCCAAGAACAATAAGACATTCTGCCTGTAAACAGGTCTTCTTATTTCACAGTCCTTGTTTCTGTTGACCAGATCCTATCATCACCTACTTTTAGTTACTTCTGTGAGAAACTTGTTTTCTAGTGAAATTCTTAATGGGTTCTCTAGAGATAGACATAAGCAAGTTTTTTCCTGAGTAGCTCAGTTAAACAGTTTAGCTATTTCTAAGGATTTTACTTGAATTCAACAATGAGATTTTTAGGGTCTCAAGTCTTTAGAACTTAGAGTCATTATTGTTTTTCTCAAATCAACAGTTGATCCAAATCTTTTCTTTAATTCATCTGTCTATCAGCAGGTCATCTGTACATCACTTATTTATAACTTTAGAAAGCATTGCACTCCTTTTTCTTTGAGCTTTACCTTCCCTAAAAGAATTCTGATTCAGTTAGCTTTATTCTCTGAAAAGAAAAATAACATGAAGTGGCTTTAAGTCATTCTAAGTAGTAAGAAAGAATCAGCTTGATGTTCAACATTGGCAGTAGAGTTCACTGTAGTTTAAAAAATTATCTCCCCTTTCATCATTCAACTAAAGCAAAATCCTTTATTGTCCTGACAAAGCCATCCCATTAGTTGGTTGCTTAGTCCTTCAACCTCAAGTATTTGTAAAGCGAGTCTGGACTTGGGGATTAATATTAAAAAAGAAAACTCAGAGTCTTTCTGCTCTTTAGGTAAACTACTGTGGCAACCCTGGTATCAAGGATCCTTCTTGTTTCATTTCCCTTGAATCAGAAGAGCTCATGACCCTTGTGTTGCTTTCATTTTAAAATTAGAAAGCACATTAATAACTTTATCTAGGAAGACTTGCTTGAGGAGTTGCTTTCATTTATTGCCAAGGAAAAACTTCATTTGTATCAGTCATGTGGTTGGGAGAAGAAAGGCGAGAAATCGTTGACCTGAAGGTATCAGGCATTTGTTGCCTGTTTTCTGGTTGTATATGACGATCATAAAGGACAGTCAACAATTCTGACTCATTAGTGCCTAGGCATTTGGGTCAAAACAGTGGTTGTTAAATATGACTGTGTTTTTAAACACACAGGGAACTTTTAGGTCCATAGTAAGTCAGGATCCCCAGGCTGGGGCCTGGGCTTTATACAGCTCCCAGGAGAATGTTGTACACACCCATGTTCAGAGATGGCCTGGATGAGAGCCCCTTTTTCTGTGCCATGGTGAGCACCAAAACGCTTGGTCTAGTGGCCACCCCAGGGCAGCTGGCTCCTGGGGGCGTTACTATGACAATTTAGAATGCTCCTTGAGTTGTCCTTTGCCACTCGTTCTAGGAAAGAACACAGTAACAGTTCCCTGCACAGATGGTTGGAAGTGTCTTACACTGTTAGTCAATCAGAAAGCATTTGAGAAAATGCAGGAGGAGCAGTGAAATAGAAGCATTGAGATCATCTTCTATTTGTGTACTATTGCCTTTTGGGTAGAGGGCCTAGAGTCAGCGCAGCTGAAACATTCTCCTACCTCTTCTCACTATTCTCCTTCCGTCTTCTCGCTCCCACTGTTTCCTCCCTGACTGCTGGTGCATCTCCCTGCACTACTGTTCAGTGTAGAGTAGATATTAATTGTCCTCACACACAGCATAGTTAAATTTAAGACAAGGAACTTGGCTTTTTCAAAGACACTACTATTTTTTGGTATTTACAATTGTTTTATAAAGTGTAAACATAGGACTTCCCTGGTGGCACGTTGGTTAAGAATCCTCCTGCCAATGCAGGGCACATGGGTTCGGGCCCTGGTCTGGGAAGATCCTACATGCCGTGGAGCAACTAAGCCCGTGTGCCACAACTATTGAGCCTGTGCTCTAGAGCCCGCGAGCCACAACTACTGAGGCTGTATGCTGCAACTACTGAGCCCAAGTGCTGCAACTCCTGAGGCCCATGCGCCTAGAGCCTGTGCTCCGCAGCAAGAGAAGCCACCACAATGAGAAGCCTGCACACTGCAACGAAGAGTAGCCCCACTTGCCGCAACTAGAGAAAGCCCACACACAGCAACGAAGACCCAGCACAGCCAAAAATAAATAAATTAATTAAATAAAAAAAAAGTGTAAGCATAAAAGAACCAGACAGTTCTTTTTCCAATTAGTGTACCAGAATACGACCACTGAAGTGTTTGCTCTCTTTTGTTACTGTCACTTTGTGTGTGTGTGTGTGTTATGCGGGCCTCTCACTGTTGTGGCCTCTCCCATTGCGGAGCACAGGCTCCGGACGCGCAGGCTCAGTGGCCATGGCTCACGGGCCTAGCCGCTTCGCGGCATATGGGATCTTCCCGGACCGGGGCACGAACCCGTGTCCCCTGCACCGGCAGGCGGACTCTCAACCACTGTGCCACCAGGGAAGCCCTGTTTCTGTCAGTTTTGGAGAACATAAATTTATTTCAGTGACTTAACTGTTCAAAACGATTTTGGAAATACTCTTGGTAATTTTTTGTAGATTAATCAGACTTCAACCCAAGATATTATCCAATCACATATTTTTGGATAAAGTGTACACTGTGTAACTTCCACAAACATTAAAGCACTAGGCAGTTTTGTTTCTTGTGAGAGGGGAGCTATAGAGTGATAAACATGAATCCATATGGAGAAATACAAAAATCTCCTTGGCGTTGGTCATTCCTAACTTTAGGTGCATTGCTCTTTGAAGGCAAATGATTGTCCTAGGAGTGCCATATGGGAGAGCCACTTTATGTGATTCGTCAGAAGGCTGGGAGGACCCTCCCACATCTGGCCTGGAGGCCTCCAAGACCCTAGGTAGGGCCTTTCCTACAGGACAGCTGCTTCTGAGTGTTATGGTGATAGGAGGAGGGGGTGGGAGGATAGGAGCATCCTATCCTGCTGAGAAGGGGAAGGAGAAGCCGTTAGGGTCTTCAGAACCCTACAGTGCCTCCCATATTATTTGCATCACTGGTAAAAAGTTTTCTACCAAACTATGCTGTTGAAGTACACCCTTTATTATCAGAGGTTGTTTTGAGTACATCAGAAGGTCAGTAGTGCAGCCGAGCAGGTTCACAGACATAAACTCCCTAAACACAGATATGTTCGTGGCTTTAATTTTTTTGGTTTGGCCTCATGCATTTTTAGTTATTATTTTTGTATTTTACTGAAAATATTCATAATAAAATCCTTGGTTCACGTGACACGGGTAGGCTTGTTCTTTTTGTCTGTTTTGAGGTGTTCTGTTATTTTGAAAACAGCGTAACATTGTGGTTAAGAGCTGAAACTTTGGAATCAGACCTGGAAATTAACTTCCTGGTTCCCACCTTGACTGACCGTGCAACTTTGGCCAACTTACCCAATATCCCCAAGCTCCAGCTTTCTCATTTGTAAAATGGGGGTGCGAGGGGCTCCTACCTTATAGGGTGGTTGGGAGAATTAAATGAGAAAATCCATGTAAAGCATATATAAATGCACCAGGACAGGGTATATCTTGACTTTTGCTATTTTTCCCCAGGGATATCTGGGGATACTCTTGCACACTCTTATTTCATTATCTTGGTTCTCTCAAATCCTTTGTAGAAGAAGGCAGGTTATAAATAATAAATAATTGTGATTTTTTGTTCTTTATTTCCAAAGAAAGAATTTGAGATTGTTGATTTATAATCTGATGATTTATAGGGGCTCACACAAGGAATTCAGGTGGACACTAAATTTCTCTGGCAGTGATATTTCCTCTGGGAGGACATGACACTATAACAGGAAGTCAAATGATAATTTTTCTCTGCTGGTAATAATGTCAACTCTCATTTCTTAATGTGTCTAGAAGTGTTCTATGTGCTTACTCACTCTTTGCTGATGAAGAAGGCAGTATTCTCATTTGAAAACATATTATGTCACCATAGATATTTCCATTACTATATGTTTACTATAATAAAGACATAGGATATGTGTGGCAGAGTTAAATGGCATGATCTAGAATCTGGAGGGGCTGTGAAGTTAATTTTGTGACTCTCACATCTGGTGGTAAGGTGCCATTGATCGAAATGTCTCTGGAGAATTTCATACCTTTCACTACTGTGAAGTAAAAGATATTATAGGGAAGAGAGCAAAAGTTGCTTCCCAATAATTTATATTTTGCTGTATTTTTTCCTAAAAGATTGTATTTGTTCAGTCTTTAAACACTAAGGAGGTACCAAATCGTTGGCTAGCAGCTGGGAATGTAAAGGTTAATTGTCATGGGCCTGTATTCTAGTTAGTCACAGTGTAATGGAAAGAAACACACATACCTTTTACGATTAGGGGGAAAAAAGTGCAAATGATGTAATGCAGGTATGCACATCTTATAATAGGACACTTCTTAAATTCACAAAAGCTAGTTCTGTTTTCTGATGAGGTGCCACTCTTTGACTTACAGTAGAGAGTTGAAAATACCTTTGTGTGTGGCCACAAAAGTCTGTGAGAGAATTTTGGAAGATATGCCGGAGTGAAATGTCATACACTCGTTTAGTCCCCCCGCCTTGAAGGCAACAGTTTGGCATTTTACAGACGTGTGTGAGCATGTGGGTGGTATTTATTGTAATCTGAAGATTCTGAAATGTGTTGCTGTAGTTCTTTTTTTTTTGCTCTGAAACCATTTGCTGATTAAGTGGTTGCTGTATCACCAAAGCTGAAGAGAAATTGATTGAGTTTGTATACCAACAACTTTCACCAAATGAATAAAAAAGGTTTTATTTGATTGGCCATAAAAGGTGTTTTTTTCCTTTTAAAAGAAGTCTGGTTTTTAAAACATTGCGCATGACTTATTTCTCCATAGTACCCATATTCAGTCTATTTTTATCTCCCCTTTAAGGCATGCTTAAGCTAAGGGATATGGCTTAGTACATATTGGTATTCTTTCTGTAATAGGATATGATAATAATACTTGCATAATCAGGATTCTGTCTAGACTAGTGAAATTAAAATAGTGACAGAGCAAAAGGAGTGTCTGAAATAGAATGTTTTAGGAAACATTATTTTACCAGCAGACTGATGAAATTTGTGAATATGGAATAGTATTTTATATCAGTATTAAAGTTAAGGTCTCCATATGTAGAATGCCATGTTGACTTTTATATATTAATATTATTGTTATTTATCATTTTTGACTGACCTGTCAGAAGATAAAGTGACATTTGTTTCAAATGTTTCAGTAGGGATAAAGAGAAGCATCAAACATATAAAAAAGAGCACGCAGTCCATAATCAGGAGAGGGGAAAATAGTCACACTGCTTGCGTTTGGGGCTAAAATACAGTCAGTAAACATTATATGTTAGTAGGTGACTGATGACTAAGAAGCAAAACCAAACACTGGTCTTAAACCTCCAGAGTCTTGACCAACTAAAGCCAAATACTTAAATCTTTCTGGAGGTTTACATTTGTTTAGTAAAATAATTTATTTCTCAAGTCATTTTTCTAAGTATGTTTCATTGAAAAAACTACCAAGGAACAACTTCAAACCAGGGATGGCTTTGAAAACCTGCTAAATCAGGGTTTCTACTTCTTCCTTTCCTCTTACCCCAGGAAGGACGTGGGGTCCCTCTTGGGACCAAGTTTGACTGAGTCAGTGGAGTCGCGGAGGATGAATGACTTCTCCCTTATCTCAGTATTCTGTAAATATTTGCTCAATTATTCTATGAAGCAGAGAAAGAATTTATTCTATAGCATTCAAATGAAGGACGAGTGTTTTGAATTATATGTGGCATAGAATTCCTACTCAGCCACACACCAGCTCTGCAATCTTTTTTTATTATTATTTTTTATTTTTTTTATACAGCAGGTTCTTATTAGTCATAAGTTTCATACATATCAGTGTATACATGTCAATCCCAATCACTCAGTTCAGCACACCACACACACACACACACACACCCTGCCACTTCTCCCCCTTGGTGTCCATATGATGTTCTCTACATCTGTGTCTCAATTTCTGCCCTGCAAACCGGTTCATCTGTACCGTTTTTCTAGGTTCCACATATGTGCGTTAATATACAATATTTGTTTTTCTCTTCCTGACTTACTTCACTCTGTATGACAGTCTCTACATCCATCCACGTCTCAACAAATGACCCAATTTCATTCCTTTTTATGGCTGAGTAATATTCCATCGTATATATGTACCACGTCTTCTTTATCCATTCGTCTGTTGACGGGCATTTAGGTTGCTTCCATGACCTGGCTGTTGTAAACAGTGCTGCAATGAACATTGGGGTGCATGTGTCTTTTTGAATTATGGTTTTCTCTAGGTATATGCCCAGTAGTGGGATTGCTGGATCATATGGTAATTCAATTTTTAGTTTTTTGAGGAACCTCCATACTGTTCTCCATAGTGGCTGTATCAATTTACATTCCCACCAACAGTGCAAGAGGGTTCCCTTTTCTCCACACCCTCTCCAGCATTTATTGTTTCTAGATTTTCTGATGATGGCCATTCTGACTGGTGTGAGGTGATAACCCATTGTAGTTTTGATTTGCATTTCTTAATAATTAGTGATGTTGAGAAATGTCTATTTAGGTCTTCTGCCCATTTTTGGATTGGGTTGTTTGTTTTTTTAATATTGAGCTTCATGAGCTGTTTATATATTTTGGAGATTAATCCTTTGTCCGTTGATTCATTTGCAAATATTTTCTCCCATTCTGAGGGTTGTCTTTTCGTCTGGTTTATGGTTTCCTTTGCTGTGCAAAAGCTTTGAAGTTTCATTAGGTCCCACTTGTTTATTTTTGTTTTTATTTCCATTACTCTAGGAGGTGGGTCAGAAAGGATCTTGCTGTGATTTATGTCATAGAGTGTTCTGCCTATGTTTTCCTTTAAGAGTTTGATAGTTTCTGGCCTTACATTTAGGTCTTTAATCCATTTTGAGTTTATTTTTGTATATGGTGTTAGGGAGTGTTCTAATTTCATTCTTTTACATGTAGCTGTCCAGTTTTCCCGACACCACTTATTGAAGAGACTGTCTTTTCTCCAACAGCTCTGTAATCTTGGGCAAAACTATTTACTATTTCTCAGTTTTCCCAACTATAAAATGGCATAATAATAGTACTGACTTCCTAAAGGCGTAGTGAGGATAAAAGGAATTAATCCATGTAAAGTCCTCAGCAGAGTGCCCATTCTCTAAAAAATACTGTTTTCTCAAAAAAATAGTATTACCTAATAATGACTATTTTAAAGTGTAATTCATTTATCCCAAGGTGAATTTTTGCACATTTCCTTTTAGTACCTATTAAATTTGAAATAATAGTAAATATTCTTCCCTTCTGAAGAGTTTGCAGTCCTTTGCCGTGAATTATAGTAAATGACAATTGGATAAGATTGATTTAACTCTGCATCCGAGGTTGGATCTGTCATTTCCAGCCTCCGCTTCAGAATTATTTCCTATGGGAACTTTATAGTCTTCGTTTGAGAATCCTTGCAGCAATTTACATTCTCTTCATTCACATCTCATCAGCCACTGCTCTGTGGAACAAGACATAGGTAATTAAGTGTGGAAATGACCCCCTAGAAATGTGTATTGGTTGCCCTTTCTCATGTGAGAGATCAGGGATAGGCATAATATAAGAAAAGGACAGGGTGAGCCAGGTAGTTGAATCTGTTAAATATATCTATCTAGATTTAAATGGCAAAAGAGAATAAAAATGTTCCAAAACAACCATAAATTCAAATCCATATGCTTCCTTAGAGATCTGATTATGGTCCTCATTTCTCCCCCTGTAGGGGAGAAGGCTGATTTTGGATGACAGAGCCATTATTTACGGCAAGGACCAAGTGATAAATAAGCTTGGAGACTTGGAAGGGTCTGAACCTTACTAATGCCCTACCTTCCCTTTCCCTGCTTGATTCCTAGGCTGAAGCTACACTGACCAAGTCTATACCCTGTGTTAATTTCACATTTTGGGGATGTTGGCTGTGTGTTCTCTTCCTGAGGCAGCCAGCCATTTGATTCTATTGTGGGCACCAGGGTATTAAAATTCAGAAGCTTGTGGTAGCTGGTAGATTAATTTGGGAGCGAGGGTGATATTCATTTTATTTTTTTGAACATAAATAGTGTAACACATTATCTTGGGTATAAATGGTGTCCACAAGTATTTATTGACTTGAATTAGTGGCTGATCAACAGCATTATTTGTGTTTGCATTAAATCTAGGTGTCACTGTACTTTCAATGCAAGTTCTATAGACAGTGCGAGGTCTTCTGTTCCTTTGTGGACCAAAGAAAATTCAAGTTTCATTTCTTGGTCTCTCTTTTTGTGTTTTGGATTATAGGTTTATAAGAGCATAAAATATTAAGCCTTCTAATGAATGGTTACCACTCAGAATGGTGTCCTTGTATAATGTTTATTAAATACTATGACACAAAACATGAAAAAAAAATCTTAGGTACAAATACACAAAACACATTGTCACATGTTTTCTTTTAGTGTACTTTTTTCTACTTTTTAAAATAATGATATCACTGATATAGAAGCTTATTCTTTTCAAAGTTAATTTTTTGCTTGCATATATACTTATGTTTTCTGCTTTTGCACTTGGCTCTTTGCCAGTTTTGTCAGAAGTGAAGCAAATGTTTATTGTCTTGGGTTCTCTCCTAACTTATATCCGCAGTTTTGATGTCAAATGAAAGACCTAATAAGTTTTGAGTTTAACTCTTAGGGTGAAGAGCAGCTAGAAAAGTAATGAGTCCTTACATATTAAATAATTTTCAAAATATTAAACTTCTTTTCTCTTGTAGTGAGAGATTTTTCTTGAGGCTGAATAGAAATGGGCTTCCCAAAGCCCCAGATAAACCAGAACGACAGTGCTCTCTCTTTGTGGTAAGTGGATCTTGTTTTATCCAGGAGGCAGATTCTTCCTTAAGTACTTTATCTTATTTAAGAGAAATAAGTTACTGTGAGAGAACATAGTAGATTTGCTTCAACTTTGTAAATAACACATAAATTACAGTAGTGCCCCAAAATCTGAATACCAGCATTCACAGTCATACCTTTGTCCCTTAGTGTGTATTAGAGCCTGTCACACTATGGCCAAATCCCAATGGTGATAGGGCTCAGTATGGCAGGTGGTATTTAGTATGTACTTAATAAGTGTTTAAAGAATGAGTAAGTGAGAGGCTGAAATAAGAATGGGCTTTCCTTTTAAGTCTTATTTGACATCATAGGCTTACAGTAAAGTTGATTGTAGTGATATTTTAGAACAGGATTTGAACTTTATGCTTCTGCTACAGAAATTCCATTAAGAATGTCTATGTTTATCTTTGTCTTTCTTCTGTTATTTGTGAAGATTGTGTGCTACATATGCCTTTTAAATGCTTCTGCATAAATTATGAGTTCTAAAATGACCAGACTTTGTTTTTGGCAGGATTTGGGTAGCAGTGAGCTAAGAAGGGACATCTACATCACCGTGCACATCATCCGAATTGGTAGGTA
Organism: Phocoena phocoena; assembly: GCF_963924675.1. Classification (NCBI taxonomy): domain Eukaryota; kingdom Metazoa; phylum Chordata; class Mammalia; order Artiodactyla; family Phocoenidae; genus Phocoena; species Phocoena phocoena. The sequence goes on along the minus strand of NC_089227.1, from coordinate 68,907,310 downwards.
TGATACTTGGTGTGACAGGAGCACGACAGGGAGAATTGCTGAGAGGTCTCTATGTAGTTGTGATTTATGTGATGTCTAGATCAGAAAGAAGTCAAGGCCACATTTGAATCCAGTAATTACAGAATTTGGGAATTGTTCCCTGGTCTCCCCAGACTTTCATATCACCATAAATAGATTCTGTTCTCTTTCCGTATAAGTCATTAGTTAGTTTCTTGTGTTTCATTTTGTTTTATTGGACTCTCTAAACATATTTGATTCAAGCACTTGGTATTTGGTTTTTTTAAATTCTAATTTCTGTTAACAGCATAAATTACACTTCTAGGAGCTGGATTTCCTACAGGTTTATGAAACCAATTGGCATTTTCCAAAGTACAGAAGGCTGTAGAGCATTATTACAGAAAGTGCTATAAGAAAAGGGTTATGAAATACTGAAAACTTTGCATATATTTTTCACTTGTATAATTTCATCAGCTTATTAAAGGGTCTGAGAAGTCCTACAGGGAAATATAAAAATGCTTCTCTAATTTTGTTGACCCTAGCTTTCTCCAAATTTGATTTGACTGTGGAAACATTTATATGATGTAACATTTATTAACATCTTTCAGAGCACACTTTGAGTGTTCTACAGTGAACTTGCACATCAGAGCCAAAATGTGGTCACTAGTTTTTACACATATAAGGCATCTAAAAGCAAGCATTTTATGGCAGAGGAACTATATGGTGTAGCCTACATCATTTTTCCATTGCAGCTAACCAGCCGATACTGGAAATTGGTTCCCGCTTCCTCATGAATTGTGCTACATGACTTGCTGGGGATACTTCTGCAGGATCGTGATATCTCACCATGCGGTCCTGCACAGTGATCATTATTTTTATAGTTTTTAATTTTATGCACATGATAACCACATTGTGCATTGAGAGAGACTATAAAACATGTCGTTTCAACATAGATTTTCTAAGTATTTTTTCTCATAAAAATCTGTTCTGAAAACCCATTTCATTTTATCCTGTTTTTATATTTGAGGGACAATAGAAATAAATAAAAAAGTAAACGGTTTTTGGTTTTAATTTCCTTTTTATAGATGACTATGGGGTGGGGTGGAAATTGGAAAGAATCTTTCAAAACGTTGGAAAAGTTGTAATGCGTGTTGCTGTGTATTTATGAGATAAAGCCTCTGTTCCCAGGATGGCAGGGGTGCAGTTTATGTAATTCTTTGTGTTTTTTAAAAATTTATTCAAATTTATAATAGCAATTGTTAATGTAAAATGTGGTTCTGGATATCTTCATGTAAACATTGCTAAAATTTGAATATAATCTTCTACAGCATTGAGAAAAAAAGTAAACCACTTTAGCTTTCAGAACTTTTAAAAAGGTATCTATAGGTTTTCGGTGGTAGAAACACACACGGTAGAGTGACCACATGCCCTGCTTGCCCATGGCCTGGGCAACTCTGTCCTTCACTCCCAGGATAGAGCTGAGGAAACCACTTCACAGTATTACCCATCACAGGGCTGCCTTTCAAATACCTGGCATTTGATTTTGTATTTTTTACTAAGATTTTTATGATCATTAAGTCATCAGAATGAATGTTGAATTAGAAACTATCTACCCTCCTTCCCTGAGCTTTGGTCAAATTAATTCTTTATTGACATTACTACAAAGACTTGTCTGATGATTACTCCGTAAGACTGAAGGTAAGAAACTCTAAGAAAGATTAAGACTTAGTCTGCTGCAGTGAAATGAAGGAGTGGAAGATTCTTGTCCATCAGGGACAGATACTTATTAATTTTTCTAGAGTATTCCTCATACTGTTTAATGGGAAAAGGGCATGCTGACCCTCACTGGCTGCAGAGAGCAGGAAGTAATAGCGCCTGCCTCAGAATTTAAGCCCTCATCTTTGATTGGAAAGAAGGGGAGGAAACAAAGAGAAGTAAATAGTTTCCCCACGCCAGGTTCGTGAATAACTGTATGATTTCTATTCAGCAGTGATTAGTTCAACTTACATCGAACCAATGGCCATTCATAACTCTGAAGGACAGACTTGAACATTAATATTTACATCATTTACTTATCGGCTCAACAAACTCAGGAGGTCTTTCACCACCATTCATTTGTACCCACCACGCCTTTCAATAAATTTAGGAATGGCTATTCCTTTCTGAACACGAATAGTCATTCCTGGCTTTCACCGTAAAACAAAAGCATCTCGGGGCTCCCCCGGTGGCGCAGTGGTTGAGAGTCCGCCTGCCGATGCAGGGGACACGGGTTCGTGCCCCGGTCCGGGAAAATCCCACATGCCGCGGAGCGGCTGGGTCCGTGAGCCATGGTCGCTGAGCCTGCGCGTCCGGAGCCTGTGCTCCACAACAGGACGAGCCACAACAGTGAGAGGCCGGCGTACTGCGATTAAAAAAAAAAAAAGCATCTCTAACCTATTTTCTACCGCCAGGAACACCCATCCCTCTTTATCAGTATATTAGTAATTATTGGAGCTATCAGCATATTCATCCAACCAGTAGCCCTAGCTGTATGACCAACAGCTAATATTACAGCCGGGCACTACTAACTCATTTAATCGGAGGAGCAACGCTAGCCCTAATAATCGTTAGTTCTACTACAATCTTCATTACATTTATTATTCTTATTTTGCTTACTATTCTTGAATTCACAGTAGTCAAGTTTACGTATTAACCCTATTAGTAAGCCTTTACCTACATGGTAATACCTAACGACCCACCAAAACCATGCATGTCACGTAGTAAACGCCAGCTCCTGACCCCAGAGGAGCCTCTCGGCTCTTATAGTATCCGATCTAGCATATGAATCCATTTTAGCTCAACATTCGTATTATCCTTAGGCCTGTTAACCAATATATTAATAATATATCAATGATGACAAGACATCATCCAAGAAAGTATGTTTCAAGGCTATCACACATCAATCGTCCAAAAGGGACTTCGATAGGGAAAAATCCATTATTTCAGAGGTCCTCTTTTTACTGGTATCTTCTGTGCTTTTTATCACCTTAAGTGGTATTCCGGCTTTTATTTATAAGCATTTCTCTAAAGATGATATATTGCAGAGGCAATTCTCCTTTATTACTGAAGAATGAAAGCTAAATTGGATGTTGCCATTCCTTTTTTTTTTTTTTTTTTTCTATTTAACATTGGATTTGGGGAGTGCTAGAGTCAGGCAGATGTACTGTAGGAGAATTTCACTCAGATGGAAACAACTTACGGATCCGTTACCAAGCATCTGGAAACAGACTTACAGACTTTTTTCATTATTTTTCCTCACATTAACTTGCTATATTACAGCTCCAGTGTGCTTTTTGCTTTCAGTCTTCAAAATAACCCATTGGTAATTAAATGCAATGATAAATTAAAACAGTATCTCAACCACACATTTAAAAATGTCTAACAATTTAAACAAGTTGAAACTGTGTCAGAGTAAAAAACATCCCTGGAGATTTCAGCCTGGGTACGGAGTCAGGAAAGAGCGTGCTCATTTGATCCCCTATGCTTACTTGCTATACCTTCAGGGAATCTCAAACTGCTTCCTTTCAAAGGTGAAATATTTGAAAAGGTTTTTAAATATGGCAATTTTAAAAAGTAGAAAATGAGATAGGCACCACTACTGCCTTTTTTGATGTGAGCCTCCTGGGATGCCTTCATGAATGCTTGGGGGAAGGTACCCAGACATAGGCTCAGCTCCCATCTTCATGTTTTATAGATAACAGCTGATGGCCAGAGTTTACGCTGCGTGACCTTGGGCATGCTAGGTGGTTGGGGCAGAGAGTCCAGAGCTGAAGCAACATCTTCAGTTGCCCCAAAGCTGTGTCTTTTCCATCACCCAGTTACGTTTTATATGGCCTACTTTATAGCTATATGTATCTCTATTTAAGGTGGATTAATCAAATGGCTCCTTGGGCCATATGTGCTTTTTAATTGAACAGGTCGGATGGGGGCAGGAGAAAAAAAGAATGCCTGTAGTGTTCAGTACCGGCGACCCTTTGGCTGTGCGGTTCTTAGCATTGCTGACCTGCTGACAGGAGAGACAAAAGATGACCTCATCCTGAAAGTGTACATGTAAGAAGCTTGCACGGGCTGGGGGCTGGGGTGGGCGCAGAGGTACATGGGGACCCTACGTGGCGAATCCTGCTTTTTGTGGGTAATGGAAGAGCCAGGGATGGGTTGCGTTCATTCCTCAAAAACTAAATAATCTGTAGGTTCACTACAAGTGAGCCCACAAATCAACATTTGCCTGTCAGAGGAATTATGAAATCAAGAACCAGAAAATACAGACAGTTTATCGGTTGGGTGGACCATCTACTGCATAGAGTACCTCCCATGAATTTAAAGCCTAACATGTCTTTACCCTCAGAGAGTTCATTTGTCCTTGGAAAACGGAAATAGTTTTTAATATAAATTAATTAGAATTAGGAAAAGGAAGTTCAGGTCAGGTGATTTCCCTCTTACTTCGTGTATTATTAGTTTACTAGGGCTGCCCTAACAAAGCACCATAAACAGTGAGGCTTAGACCACAGGAATTTATTGTCTCACAGTAATGGAAGCCACAGATCCTGGATCAAGGTGTTGACTACATTGATTCCTTCTGAGGGCTGTGAGGGGAAAATCTGTCCCCTGCCTCTCTCTCCTAGTTTCCGGTGACTTGTAGATGCATCACCTGATCTCTGGCTTCATCATCACATGGCTGTCTCCCTGCTTGTGCGTCTGTTTCGGTGTCCAAATTTCCCCTTCTTATAAGGACGCAGTTATATGGGGTTAGGGCCCACCCTAACGACCTAATTTTAACTTTATTAACTGTGTGAAGACCCTATTTCCAAATAAGGTCCTCAGACTGTGGGTTTGGACTTACATCATCTTTTGAGGGTCAGTGGGAACAGACACAGTTCAGCTCAAACACTCCACTAAGAAAATCACTTAATGTATTCCAAATCCTAAGTTTTTAAAAATGCACATGGTTTTGGATCACCCCACCCTGAGCACCTCCCCACAGGACTGAAAATTGAGAGTTGACACACAGTGACATCCTCAGAGCAGACCCATGGGGGGTTGAAGGATGGGGGATCTGCTTTCCACCTTCCCGATTTGAGGACCACACGGCTGACCTCCTCTGTGAGTGAGCTTGCTTTAGCTTTCTGTTCTGGCTGTTGAGTCGATGTATCCAATGTGTGCCAATAGTTTTTCCATATGTGGAGGGAACGCACGTGGCGCACTGCCTGTGGGACATATACTTCAAATTGCTTTTTGACCACAGCTGCAGGGTCTCATGGATTTATCCATCCTCTACCCAGTGCCCCTGGGACCCGTGCCACACATTTGCTAATTAGTTGACAAAGATTTGCTTACAGCCTGTGGTTTAGGACTGGAAACTCTCTTTATCTCTTTTAAGAGCAATAAAATCTGTGACCTTGATTTTAAACTTGAAAACTTCTAGTGAAACTAGTGGGTAGTAAAGCACACTATTCTTTTTATCATATGGTCGGGCTTAAATCCATGATAATCCCCTTTCTAAACTCTACTGATGTTCATAAAACATAATTTAATTGCAATAATACTAATTATAATAGCCACCATTTACTTTGTGCTAACTACATGCAAGGAACCGTGTTAAGCACTTTGCATGTGTCATGTCACTTTATCCTCATGACAAACCCATGAAGCATTTGCTGTTGGCTCCGTTTCCACGTAAGGGAAGAGAGAGGCTAAATAACGCCCAAAGTCACCCGGCTAATCAGAACAGGAACCAGATGTGAAGTCAGGACTGTCTGACTCAGAACCTGAGCTCTCATGTTACAAGGTTGTATGTTTCCTGGTGTTATTTCACACCACTGTCTAGTGATGTGACAGTGATGCTGTTAGGTGGCGTTGCTTTTCAAGAAAACTAAAATTGCTTACAAGCACAGTCTCAGTGTTTCTTAGAGTGATCTTTCCAGGTGTGGGTAGCAAGTGTTAGATTTATCTCGCTACTGGGAAAACTGAGGGACCCGAAGTTCCATGCATCCCCTTTGATTATGCAGCCAGCAAAGGAAGACACGTAAATTCCAGTTCTGTGATAGACACTCACGCCCATAAAAATAAATTGTACTGCTCTTTGTGGTTGTTATTGTCTGTTTTTTCGTAAGTATCAAATAAGGTTTGGGGTTGTTCTTGCTGCAAGAGAGATCCCTTAAAAATTCCAGTTCAGCAAATTACAAATCTGTTCCAGGAAGGATGCTAGGCAGTCAAAGCAGTCATTGTAGATTAAGAAGAAACTATGAATATAGTAAAACATTTTAGGGAAGTGCCTGTTAGAAACAAATTGGAAGAAATTTCTATTTGTTAGGGTGACCGAATCCCTAGCCCATCTAGGACTCAAAACAGAGAACAATAACAAATACCTCATTGGAGCCTGGAAGATATTTCAGTCACATACTTTAGGAGCTTTTATTTTATTAGGAGTTTCGTAGGTTAAAAGCATGACTTCTGAAATTATGACTTATCTATCTAATAAGAAGCAAACCATCTTTCTCCCTTCCCAACTGAGTTGAACTAAGAAAACTGGGGACAGAATGTAGTAAATGGCAATTTTGTATCTTACAGCTGGACAGGTGGAATGGTTTCATTTCATCTTGATTTTCCAGGCTTCTAACAGTCAGTGGTCTGTTTGGTATCCTACTGTTAACTGGTTCAAAAACAGCCTCCATCCTGTTCCTCCTGGAAAAGCTGATAGTGATGAAATAAATAAATATGTAAACAAATTGTGAATTATTGGCTATAGACAAGGTTGTGAGGAAAAGGACTCTATACTCTGGAACATTTTGATTGATAGTGTATAGAATCTTTGGTATTCAGAATTCTTGGGAGGGAGCCTTTGTGGCTAATAAAAGATAGTAGTGAATTCGCAAACACGTCCAGATGAGGGAGGCTTTCCCTAGCCTAACTGGGGGAGGCCCAGCAGTAAGGAGATAGCAGACCCAGATGTTTACGAACCATCAGGAGTTACCAGTCAGAGGGAGATCCATCCAGTCATTCATGCAGCTGGTATTTTTTAAGTACCCACAGTGTTCAAAGTACTCAGGGGAACACAGATATCTACCAGTCCTAGATTCAATCCTCAAGAACCTTCAGTGTCTCCTAGGTGAATGTACCATGGATACAAAGATAGCATGAGTCAGTGGCTGACAAGAGCTGAAAGACCAAGGTACAGATGGTTGTCAGAGTGAGAAGATGGAGAGATGCCTTTTGGCCTACAAGTGGAAAATCTGGAAGGGTTACCTTAATTACCCTTCGGTAAATCCTGCCAACCTTTTGCCAGTGCCAGTTGTGTTAACCTCAGTTGCATTTTGCTTGATTAGTTGCATTTTGATGCTAGCCAACTTGGTCATGATATAATAGGTGGAGACTCGCTAATGAGAATTAACATTTTTTGAGCATTTACTATATGCCAGGCATTATCCCAAGCCCAGGCTTGTTTATTGTTCTAGTATTTTACCCCCATTTCACAGATGAACAAATCAAGGCACACATAGTGAGTGATTCGAATCCAGGGAGTCAGACTCTTAGTCAGTACTTCCTTCCAGTGTACGCATTGTTCTCTGAGACAGGGAATGGGGAGCTCTCATAACCTGAATTGTTCATCCCAGCCACTTCTGGCATGAAGTAGTTGGTCATGCATTACCGGAAATGGTCATTCCTGCTCATCTTGAGGCAACTATGCCAAAACTGACAGTCACTTGCAGTGGCTTGTTGAGGTCTACAAGGAGGTTTAAGGAAGTACATCATAGTGGTTATAACAAAAAGGGCAGGTGTGCTAGTAAGGTCATCTCATGCATCATCAAAACTTAACAGAGTGGTCATGTTTTCATAGGTGTAATACAGAGAGTGAGTGGTACCAAATCCACGAGAACATCATCAAGAAGTTGAATGCGCGTTATAATTTGACTGGCTCCAACGCAGGTGAGTAAATAGATCTGGCTGAGTCCCTACACTTTTCATTTCAGGTGCTTTCTTTTATTTGTCTGTGAAGAAGAAAACGATCAGCACTTTGTTTTTTTCTCTACTCCCTAAAAATGCTCAGTCCGCATTCTGGTATGTCTCCTTTTTCTACGATAGGCTTGTAGCTGTGACTCTAAAAAATATATTCTGTTCTGGTTTGAATCAAGGTAGAGTATCTGCATTTGTTCTATAGTACCGTGTCTTGGGACCTCCAAGTTGTTACTGATTGCTAAAAACCAAAGGACAAATATGCCTGATTTCATGACTGCTGTGTGGAATGGGTTTGATAAACAGGAATTTTTGTCAGTAAGGTCCAGGGCAAACATGCTTCACTGCCTACAGCTGCGGTTTTATGTATAGAAAAATGTGTGCATGCCTGTCCAGCAGGAACTGAAATGTACTATAGCATTATAAGTTATATATAATACATTATGTGTCACGTAGTCTTATACTAGTAATATACTATAGATTGTATTATATTATATAGCATATCTAGATTATATAGTATATAGAGTGATGTCTTAAAGTTTGATCAGTAGACAAAAACTTGGTGAATATTGTTTGCTCCCTATCCCACCTTCAAACCCATGTTGAAGCAAAATAAACTATGCAGTTGTGTGCTTTAATTACATAAAGAATCCTCAAATCAAATTAGCTGGTATTTGAACTGAATGCATTGCTTTTTGTGGCTGATTTTTAAAGTCCCCTGAATACAGATATTTGTGAGACAGTCCCACTTGCCTGGCAATTAGAAGAACCTGAATTTAAATTTAGACCACCTTTTTTTCAGACCTGTGCACATCTTGCCAGGCCAAAACAACCCACAAAGAAAAAGTAACTGCAGACAGAAACTTTGCGGTTTGCTCCCACGAGAGCCATAAGTATCCACAGCTCACACGTGGCAGCGCTTCAGGCCGCAGTGAATGGTGAGGTCAGTTTTTTCTTCCCTCTCCCAAGAGCTGGGGAGGTAACTTGGCTTTTCTTTGATTCACACGAAGTCCTACATCTACCACTAAATAAACAAAAGACTTGCACTTACTGTTGAAGGCAGAGGAGTCTCTGAAGGACCAGGAGATTTTAGTAGTGACTATAACATGAAATAATACGAATACTTCAGAAACTGCTGTGTACACTTGTCTTCACTTTTTCTGTGAAAGAATTAAAATAGTGCTTACTGTGTAGGGACCAAATGATTTGTCTTAAATGTGCCTTCAATAAGATGGTAGGGCTGCTGCTTTTTAAAAACTTACCTTGCCAAATTCATTGGCAAACTTCTAGCCAAATCCATTAGTTTTGTTCAAACCTTTTGGTGTTTCTTGATACCGTGAACTATATCATGAACTGTATTCTGTACCTGTGCTGTCCACTTTGATAGGCACCAGCCACCTGTGGCTACTGAGCGTTAGACAGGCTAGTACAGCACTGGGACTGAGGCGTGCAGTAATTGTAAATTACATACTCGATTTTGAAGACTTGATACATATAAAATGAATATAAAACATCCCTTTAATAATTTTTATGTTCGTTATATGTTCAGAGATAACATTGTGGATATATTGATTTAAATAAAATATATTACTGAAGTTAATTTTGTTTCTTTCTACTTTTTAATATGGCTACTAGAAAATGTTTAATTTCATAGGTGGCTCATATCATAGTTCAGTTATGCAGTGCTGCTCTAGACTTGATTTAAAGAATTTTCTTTTTGAGTTCTTTTGATGCCTCATAAACATTCATTATGCCTTGCTCCTTTCCTTCTGCCCACTAACTTTGGGTGGAGAAGTCTGTAACCATTGTATATCTTTTTCTTTCTCCTCAAGAGTCCCATTACTCTTAATTTGCTTGCATTTGCCTCCTATGTGAATAAATAAATATAAAACTAACCCTGACCTTCTGACTTTTCCCATATATTCCCTTCCCTCCTTACCATCATTGATTCAGTCTTGACTAAGCAGGGTGTGTTGGCCTCCTCCAATATACTTCTTTCCAAACTCCTTGTCAACTCCTAAGCCTTTCCTCTTTCCTATATGCCTTAAAATCCTTCTGTTATTGGGTCATTTGAATATATCATTGTCCAGACTGAGGTGATACCCAGTTGCCTCTTGAATCATGGTGAAGTACTCAATGATGGGCTTTGACTTATACGTACATATAGATTCCTTTAACATAACTGACCCTGTATCCCATGAGATCAGGATACCAGTCAAGCCAAAGCATAAATTTCTCTCTACTTACATATGGGAGTCATCTCAGAGAATATAGCCCCAAGAGCTTTGCCTCTGGAAGTGGGATGTCCTAAGCTTGAATCAGTCAAGTTTTACTGGGATAATAGTAGTGTCTTCCTCTAAGGGTTATTGGAAGGATTAAAAGAGAAAACATATGCAAAGCATGTAGCACAGCACTTGATACATAATAAGTGTCTATTCAATGTTAACTATTATTATTTTTTACTCACTTTGGAGTAATCATCTAGAATATTCTACCCCTTCCTCTTTAGTCAAGTCTCCTTGTTTCATTTTCTCAGATTGGATCCTGATTTGATCTTCTAAATGGAGACTTTGAGAATAATGCAGCAGGATTATTGACAGGTTGAATCATTGAACTGACCCTTCATACTCTGTGTTTCTAACATCTCATCGGTGCCCAGTTGACTGCTAACATCTCTTCCCAGGTCTTCCTTCTGATTACATAGATTAACTCCAGGGAGGAAGGGCAGCACATTCTATTTCCTTGGGAAGTCCTCCGAGTGCTTAGACATGCTCCACATTTTCCATGTGCTTTGTCACTTTTATTGACCAACGACCTGACCACTTATTCTTCCTGGAATCCTGTGTGAGGCTACCAGAAAGTGAGATCCAAGCCATATTATTCCCTGGGTGTTACCTGTTGTGTTTGCAGCCATTGTGCTGAAATGAAAAACTACTTGTGCATCTTTGGAAAGCGTAAAAGAAACCGTTAGACTGTAGAGCCCTGTCTACCAGGTTTCCTCTCCTTTTGGCAGAATCAATCCTCCATTTTGCTGCCTACCGTTTGATGCTTAGATTTCTCATCAGCCGAATGTATACTCTTTATCCTTGGCTTTTACTGCAAACCCCCGTCTGCTCTCCTGTCCTTAAGACCCACCCCTCTCCATCCTCCTCCTCTCAAGCCTGAGTTCCAGCCAGCGGCATGCAGCCAGCATCTACCTGCATTGTATTCCTTTGGTCTCCTCCTGGTATCTTCTAGCTCTCTCAAGGCAAGGCAAACCCAGCCCTAAGCTTCATCACTCCAAACAACTGCTCCAGAGAGAGAAAGCTCAGAAAGAAACTTTTAAAGATTAATAAATTAGCCCTTTACTCTTTCCATTTAAGTTTCCACTCTTCAGTCTTGGTGGGTCATTGTTCTGTTGTCACCTGTCTTGAGGGAAGGCAGTTATAAAAACAGTAGATAGGGTTTTAGGAGCTGCTCGGCTTTATTATTGAAAGGGAGGCATCTGATAGCTTACTTAAGGGGGAAGCAAGGGTATACAAAATTAAAGTTGGAAATTGGGGTGCCTGATGTTTAAACTATCACAGTGGTAAGATACGTTGACATTTTCTCCTTGGACCATGGAGTAGTCGATTAAATGGAAACAGTGCAGTCAAAGAGAATTTTCAAGAGAATTGAGTTCACTCAACAAAGTATTGTTTTTTCCCTGCTTTCCTCCTACTGTTCCTTGGTCATTGTACTAAAAAAAGAAAAAAATAACAACCTTGAAATTAGTTTTAGAATCAAATTCTACCACCTACTTTCCAGGCCTTTTATGCTTCATTGATGTCCTCCTATCTCTTGAAGTTGTAATCTTGTCTTTTTAATAGATAAAAGGATTTGTCTAGATAACTGGGTTTTTTCCCTCTAACCTAAAACTTACGTAGTGAAGGTACATTAACCACTATCTTTATTGAGATTAGAAACTGGGAGAAAATTTCACGTGATTCATTTAATTTTTAAATATAAAAATATAATTGAATTAACATATCTGTATGGTTAGATTTAGTTACGTTCGGTAATTCGAAATTTCCAAAGTTGTACTCTGTGGGAATTTTAAAATCCAAAAATCATATTGTGAGAGTTTGAAATTCTAAAAATAGTCATTAAAATGAGCCTGGTTTAGGTTTGTCCAGCAAATTGTTATTGTAAACATCACCTCTGATAGACGTTAGCAATCGAATTCTAGGAATGTGAAATAAGACTGAGCCAGTGTGATTTACTGAGACACATTTGGTTCTGCGACTTGAAATAAATTGTGTAAAAATCCTTGGCTCCTGTTCAGTATGTACTAAGAGAAAATTCAGGATCTTTTCATATTATCTGTGTGTTTATGAAATCCTATTTCCTATAGTTTGCACATGTAACTTAAAACTAGCAGAAATCATATTTGCTAATGAGGTCAATTTCTACAATCTGCTTTTTGCCATAGCAACATGAATGTTGTGGTTTCATTCCTGCCGAGACTGTACATTTTAACCCCCACGGAAGGTTAAAAGGAGTTACCTAGATAAGGAGCCCACACATACAAGGAGGGCAGTTTAACTCTGTGGAGGAAGTGAACAGTGTTCTTTATTTAGCTGAGGTGAAAGGAGGCTTTTGAGAGAGTTAGACTGCATTTGGGGGATTGAGCATCACATAGTCAGGTGGTCGTTTAATTCAATAGTATTGAACTGATGTAATTCTTTTTTTTTTTTTTTGATGTAATTCTTAAAGATTGTGTCAATGCTCCTGATTTTTTAAAATAAATTTATTTATTTATTTATTTTTGGCTGCGTTGGGTCTTTGTTGCTGAGCACAGACTTTCTCTAGTTGCGGAGTGCGGGCTACTCTTGGTTGTGGTGCGCAGGCTTCTCATTGTGGTGGCTTCTCTTGTTGTGGAGCACAGGCTCTAGGCTCACGGCCTTCAGTAGTTGTGGCGTGTGGGCTCAGTAGTTGTGGCAGGCGGGCTCTAGAGCACCGGCTCAGTAGTTGCACACGGGCTTAGTTGCTCTGCGGCATGTGGGATCTTCCCAGACCAGGGCTCGAACCCGTGTCCTCTGCACTGACAGGTGGATTCTTAACCACTGCGCGACCAGGGAAGTCCAATACTCCTGATTTTTGAGCACCGCCTTTAGAAACTTTGTTTTCTAATATTGTTTAAAGAAAACTGGTACTTATTGGCACCACCTATTGGCTAGACATATAGTGTGTGGTCTTTTTGCTCACTTTTGGAATTTTGTAATTATTAAACCATGCTCTCTTTTTTATTCTCTTAGAGTTTTTAATTTTCAATTAATTTTACTTTCAGAAAAGTTGCAATAATAGTACAAAGAATTCCTAATTTCTCAAAGGTTAACATTTTACTATAGTTGCTTATCCTTCTCTCTCTCTTTCTGTGTGCGCGCGCACACACACACACATATGCTTTATATATATGTGTATATATGTGTGTATAATTATATATGTGTATATTATATAGACTCTTTATATAGTAATTTAATATTACTTAATTGGTATAATTCTTAAGGGTTGCATTAATGCCCCTGATGTTTATATATATATGTATATACATACACATACAGACACATATACATATATATACTTGTACATACATATATATCACACTTATATACATTTTTTCCCCACCTGAACTATTTGAGAACAAATTGCAGGAATTATTCCTCCTACCCCTGCTTACTCCGTGGCATGGCAATATAACCACAGTACAGTGATCAAAATCAGGAAGGTAACAGTGATATAATACTCTTATCCAATCTGTAGATCTCATTCAGTTTTGGCAATTTTCTCAATGTCCTTTATAACAAAACAAACTCAAGCTGTGTTGCATGCAGTTGTCACACCTTTTTAGTTTCCTTTAAACCATTCTCTTTTAATGACAGTGAACAAAAAAGATATAGTTCAAAATATGATATTAAAATATGCTTTAAGATATTTGCAAAGCTGCATGCAGTACTTTAAAAAAAAACAACACGCAAATTCAAACCCAAATTATAAGCTAATGGAAGTAGTGATTAGAGCCTAATTTTATTCTCTAAATTACTTATATTTTGCTAATTTAGATATAATCACTAGCAATACTGTTTGGAAGATTTGCTGTGTAGAAAAAATTTGCAGTTTATAACAAGTATTTCTGTAAATTAAAAGAATCAGATATTACATTACATTCATATATGCTGTGCTCTCTATATATTTTTAAAAGTTATTTTTAGGCAGTGGTTTACTATATGTTTCATGTCTTGAAAAAATTGCAAGTAAGTAATAATAGCTACAGTAGAAAGCAAACAAACAAACAACCGTTTTGACCTTGACATAATCCTCAGTGTATGCCACTGAAACGTTGATATCCCAAATCCGAAATAAAGATGGAAACTTTAAGGGGAAAAATCTCCTTTGTTAAAAAAGAAATGGTAATTCTCTCTGAGTGGTCTCATCCAGCTTCCACTATGTGCCAATGGTCCCTCTTCATCTCTCATTTCTGGCCAATAAATTTCTTTTCTGGTTGAGACTCAATGAAAGTAAACAACTTCAGGTGTCACTTATGTTCCTTAGTTTGACATTCCATGACTTACTATGTATTACTTCAGTCATATTTTCTCAATAACTGTTAGCCATTAGGCAAACCACTTCTTTAAAGAAAACATAAAAGCCTTCCCAAAACTTTGAAATAGCAGATTGTGGACCAGCAGTTAAAATCACAAGATTATTTGCTCATACTTACCATACCTTTTACATGTTAGAAAGTAGGCATCCCAGTAGATAGGGTTACCTGTTCAAAGTTCTCGAGGACATGATCTTCAGAAGGTTAAGCCTGTAGTTAGACCCTTTGATTAATCCTCCATGTTGTCAAAATTGCATCCTTTAAGAGTTAAGTATGTCAACGAAAAAATATCAATCTAAAAAAGGAATGGAGAGGACCTTCAAGATGGCAGAGGAGTAAGACATGGAGATCACCTTCCTCCACACAAATACATCAAAAATACATCTACATGTGGAACAGCTCCTACAGAACACCTACTGAATGCTGGCAGAAGACCTCAGACTTCCCAAAAGGCAAGAAACTCCCCACAAACATGGCTGTGTGGTTGACACGGTCTTGGTGCTCCAGCTGAGTGTCGGGATTGGGCCTCTGAGGTGGGAGAGCCGAGTTCAGGACATAGGACACAAGAGACCTCCCGGCCACATGTAATATCAATCGGTGAGAGCTCTCCCAGAAATCTCAGTCTCAATGCAAAGACCCAGCTCCACTCAACAATCAGCAAGCTCCAGTGCTGGACACCCCAGGCTGAACAACTAGCAAGACAGGAACACAACCCCACCCATTAGCAGAAAGGCTGCCTAAAATCATACTAAGTTCATAGACACCCCAAAACACACCACTAGATGTGGTCCTGCCCACCAGAAAGACAAGATCCAGCCTCATCCACCAGAACACAGGCACCAGTCTCCTCCACCAGGAAGCCTACACAACCCACTGAACCAACCTTACCCACTGAGGGCAGACACCAAAAACAACAGGAACTACGAACCTGCAGCCTGTGAAAAGGAGACCCCAAACACAGTAAGTTAAGCAAAATGAGAAGACAGAGAAATATGCAGCAGATGAAGGAGCAAGGTAAAAACCCACCAGACCAAACAAATGAAGAGAAAATAGGCAGTCTACCTGAAAAAGAATTCAGAGTAATGATAGTAAAGATGATCCAGAATCTCAGAAATAGAATGGAGACAATACAAGAAATGTTTAACAAGGACCTAGGAGAACTGAAGAGCAAGCAAACAATGATGAACAACACCGTAAATGAAATTAAAAATTCTCTAGAAGGAATCAATAGCAGAATAACTGAGGCAGAAGAACAGATAAGTGACCTAGAAGATAAAATAGTGGAAATAATTACCACAGAGCAGAATACAGAAAAAAGAATGAAAAGAATTGAGGACAGTCTCAGAGAACTCTGGGACAACATTAAACGCACCAACATTCAAGTTATAGGGGTCCCAGAAGAAGAAGAGAAAAAGGAAGGGACTGAGAGAATATTTGAAGAGATTATAGTTGAAAACTCCCCTAATAGGGGAAAGGAAATAGTCAATCAAGTCCAGGAAGTGTAGAGAGTCCCATACAGCATAAATCCAAGGAGAAACACTCCAAGACACATATTACTCAAACTATCAAAAATTAAATACAAAGAAAAAGTACTAAAAGCAACGAGGAAAAAGCAACAAATAATATACAAGGGGTTCCCCATAAGGTTAACGGCTGATCTTTCAGCAGAAACTCTGCAAGCCAGAACGGAGTGGCAGGACATATTTAAAGTGATGAAAGGTAAAAACCTACAACCAAGATTACTCTACCCAGCAAAGATCTCATTCAGATTCGATGGAGAAATTAGAACCTTTACAGACAGGCAAAAGCTAAGAGAATTCAGCACCACAAAACCAGCTTTACAACAAATGCTAAAGGAACTTCTCTATGCAGGAAACACAAGAAGAGGAAAAGACCTACAATAACAAACCCAAAACAATTAAGAAAATGGTAATAGGAACATACATATCAATAATTACCTTAAATGTAAATTGATTAAATGCTCCAACCAAAAGACACAGACTGGCTGAATGGATACAAAAACAAGACCCACACATATGCTGTCTACAAGAGACCCACTTTAGACCTAGGGACATATACAGACTGAAAGTGAGGGGATGGAAGAAGATATTCCATGCAAATGGAAATCAAAAGAAAGCTACGGTAGCAATTCTCATATCAGACAATATAGACTTTAAAAGACTATTACAAGAGACAAAGAAGGACACTACATAATGATCAAGTGATCAATCCAAGAAGATATAACAATTGTAAATATTTGTGCACCCAACATAGGTGCACCTCAGTACATGCAAATACTAAGAGCCATAAAAGGGAAATCGACAGTAACACAATCAGAGTAGGGGACTTTAAGCCCCCACTTTAACCAATGGACAGATTAACCAAGATGAAAAATAAGGAGACACAAGCTTTAAATGATACATTAAACAAGATGGACTTAATTAATATTTATAGGACATTCCATCCAAAAACCACAGAATACAGTTTATTCTCACGGGCTCATGGAACATTCTCCAGGATAGGTCATATATTGGGCCAAAAATCAAGCCTTGGTAATGGCCACAAATCAAGCCATGGTAAATTCAAGAAAATTGAAATTGTATCAAGTATCTTTTCCAACCACAACGCTATGAAACTAGATATCAATTACGGGAAAAGAGCTGTAAAAAATACAAACACATGGACGCTAAACAATACGCTCCTACATAACCAAGAGGTCACTGAACAACTCAAAGAGGAAATTAAAAAATACCTAGAAACAATGGACAATGAAAACACGATGGCCCAAAACCTATGGCATGCAACAAAAGCAGTTCAAAGAGAGAAGTTTATAGCAATACAGTCCTGCCTCAAGAAACGAGAAACATCTCAAAAAAAAAACCTAAACTTACACCTAAGGTAATTAGAGAAAGAAGAACAACAACAAAAAAAAAATCCCAACGTTAGCAGAAGGAAAGAAATCATAAAGATCAGGTCAGAAATAAATGAAACTGAAATGAAGGAAATGACAGGCAAGGTCAATGAAACTAAAAGCTAATTCTTTCTGAGAAGATAAACAAAATTGATAAACCATTAGCCAGACTCATCAAGAAAAAAAGGGAGAAGACTCAAATCAATAGAATTAGAAAGGAAAAGGGAGAAGTAACGAAACTGCAGAAATACAAAGGATCATGAGAGATTACTGCAAGCAACTCTATGCCAAGAAAATGGACAACCTCGAAGAAATAGACAAATTCTTAGAAAACCACAGCATTCCGAGACTGAACCAGGAAGAAACAGAAAATATAAACAGACCAATCACAAGCACTGAAATTGAGACTGATTAAAAATCTTCCAACAAACAAAAGCCCAGGACCAGATGGCTTCACAGGCGAATTCTATCAAACATTTATAGAAGAGCTAACACCTATCCTTCTCAAACTCTTCCAAAATATAGCAGAAGGAGGAACACTCCCAAACTCATTCTATGAGGCCACCATCACCCTGATACCAAAACCAGACAAAGATGCCACAAAAAGAATACTACAGACCAATATCACTGTTGAACATAAATTCAAAAATCCTCAACAAAATATTAGCAAACAGAATCCAACAGCACATTAAAAGGATCATACACCATGATCAAGTGGGGTTTATCCCAGGAATACAAGGATTCTTCAGCATATGCAAATCAGTCAGTGTGATACACCATATTAAACAAATTGAAGGAGAAAAACCATATGATCATCTCATTACATGCAGAAAAAGCTTTTGACAAAATACAACACTTATTTATAATAAAAACCCTCCAGAAAGTAGGCATAGAGGGAACTTTCCTCAACATAATAAAGGCCATATATGACAAACCCACAGCCAACATCGTTCTTAATGGTGAAAAACTGAAACCATTTCCACTAACATCAGGAACAGGACAAGGCTGCCCACTCTCACCACTATTATTCAACATAGTTTTGGAAGTTTTAACCACAGCAATCAGAGAAGAACAAGAAATAAAAGAAATCCAAATCAGAAAAGAAGAAGTAAAACTGTTACTGTTTGCAGATGACATGATACTGTACATAGAGAATCCTAATGATGCTACCAGAAAACTATTAGAGCTAATCAGTGAATTTGGTAAAGTAGCAGGACACAAAATTAATGCACAGAAATATCTTGCATTCCTATACACTAATGATGAAAAATCTGAAAGAGAAATTAAGGAAATACTCCCATTTACTATTGCAACAAAAAGAATAAAATACCTAGGAATAAACCTACCTAAGGAGACAAAAGACGTCTATGCAGAAAACTATAAGACACTGATGAAAGAAATTAAAGATGATACAAACAGATGGAGAGATATACCATGTTCTTGGATTGGAAGAATCAGCACTGTGAAAATGACTCTACTACCCAAAGCAATCTACAGATTCAATGCAATCCCTATCAAACTACCACTGGCATTTTTCACAGAACTAGAGCAAAAAATTTCACAATTTGTGTGGAAACAAAAGACCCCAAATAGCCAAAGCAATCTTGAGAAAAAAAAACGGAGCTGGAAGAATCAAGCTCCCTGACTTCAGACTATACTACAAAGTTACAGTAATCAAGACAATATGGTACTGGCAGAAAAAAGAAATATCAATCAGTGGAACAGGATAGCAAGCCCAGAGATAAACCCACGCATCTGTGGTCAACTAATCTATGACAAAGGAGACAAGGATATACAATGGAGAAAATACAGTCTCTTCAATAAGTGGTGCTGAGCAAACTGGACAGCTACATGTAAAAGAATGCAATTAGAACACTGCCTAACACCATACACAAAAATAAGATTAAGGACTTAAATATAAGGCCAGTCTCTATAAAACTCTTAGAGGAAAACATAGGCAGAACACTGTTTGACATAAATCACAGCAGGATCCTTTTTGACCAACCTCCTAGAGTAATGGAAATAAAAACAAAAATAAACAAATGGGACCTAATGAAACTTAAAAGGTTTTGCACAGTGAAGGAAACCATAAACAAGATGAAAAGACAGCCCTCAGAATGGGAGGAAATATTTTCAAATGAAGCAACCGACAAAGAATTAATCTCCAAAATATACTAGCAGCTCATGAAGCTCAATATCGAAAAAAAACAAACAACCCAATCCAAAAATGGGTAGAAGACCTAAATAGACATTTCTCCAAAGAAGATATACAGATTGCCAACAAACACATGAGAAAGGATGCTCAACATCACTAATCATTAGAGAAATGCAAATCGAAACTACAATGAGGAATCACCTCACACCAGTCAGAATGGCCATCATCAAAAAATCTACAAACAATAAATGCTGGAGAGGGTGTGGAGGAAAGGGAACCCTCTTGCACTGTTGGTGGGAATGTAAATTGATACAGCCACTATGGAGAACAGTATGAAGGTTCCTTAAAAAACTAAAAATAGAACTACCATATGATCCAGCAATCCCACTACTGGGCATATACCCTGAGAAAACCATAATTCAAAAAGAGTCATGTACCACAATGTTCACTGCAGCACTTAAATGTCCATCGACCAATGAATGAATAAAAAAGATGTGGCACATATATACAATGGAATATTACTCAGCCATAAAAAGGAACTAAATTGGGTCATTTGTAGAGACGTGGATGGATCTAGAGACTGTTATGCAGAGTGAAGTAAGTCAGAAAGAGAAAAATACTGTATGCTAACATGTATATATAGAATCAAAAAAAAAAATGTGTTTCTGAAGAATATAGGGGCAGGACAGGAATAAAGACACAGACGTAGAGAATGGACTTGAGGACATGGGGAGGGGGAAGGGTAAGCTGGGACAAAGTCAGAGAGTGGCATTGACATATATACATTACCAAATGTAAAACAGATAGCTAATGGGAAGTAGCCACATAGCACAGGGAGTTCAGCTCGGTGCCTTGTGGCCACCTAGAGGGGTGGGATAGGGAGGGTGGGAGGGAGACGCAAGAGGGAGGGGATATGTATGCGTATAGCTGATTCACTTTATTATACAGCCGCAACTAACACAACAATGTAAAGCAATTATACTCCAATAAAGATGTTAAAAAATACTAATCATAAAAAAATAAAAAAGAAATGGAAAATTTTATTTGGGCCAACCTGAGGATTATAACCCAGGAGACAGTCTCTCAGAGAGTTCTGAGTACTGTTCTGAAGAGGTAAAGGGAGAGGCCAGTATGTAGTGATATATTACATATTTATCTATCTATATATATATATACACACATATATATGCACTATACATATTGCATATACCCCTTGACAAATGGATATATGCAATTAAGTATCTTGGTAGAAGGTTACTGCTGCTCTTGAGGTAATGATATCTTAGTCAATGGTACTTTTCTAAGTATGGGAAGATGCAAGAAATTGGGTTCATAAAATTTTCTCCTGAAAATATCTAACTCTGTGAAGGCCAGTTCTGCTTGTTTTCCCAGAGCACAGAGTACCTCATCTTTATCTTCACCCTGTGCTGTAGGTCAGCAACTGCAGTGGCTAATGACTTGATTATTGTAGAACAGGATGGTGGGCAACATTCTTTATTTTATAATTCTTTCCCTTTCAGTCTTAATTTCAACCAAGGTTTGGGGAGCATTTTGTGACCAGTTTGTCCCACAGTGCTAGGAATGCTCATTCCCAGGAAAGGCGAAGATTTTGTTGATGGGCCACTCTGTGTATTATTACTGGTCTAGGTCCTGTTAACAGTAGCAAAAATCCTCTTGACCGCCTGTCTTACTAGTCTGTTGTGGTCCAAGACATGGTTCCCTCTTGTTGCGTCTTCCCATGTCTATTGTTACACTATTTCATTCCTTCATCTTATGGGACTATATGTTTAGTCAATTGTTTCAGGTCTCCTAATCATCATTAATTTTATCTGAGGCTCAATCATGCATTTGGTAATGCAAGAAGCAATAATCTTGTGAAATAGACAAAACAGAAGTAGGATAGCTAGTAACATTAATAAGATCGTTAGTAAGTATTTAAGCTAAGAATTTCAATTAGGTTCAGCCCAGGTTGTCTGACCAGTTTGTTCTTCACCAATTGCTCTCTTTAAAAGAAATAATATATTGGCACTATACATAAAATTCACCAAAGATATCTACACACACAAGGCGAGTGTTGGGTACCTTACAGGATTGAGAAGGGAATGGTATCTTCTAAGGAGTTACATGGCTGGCACCAGAAGAAGAAAAATTGATCTTCATGGTTGAACAGGTATTTCTGCCATTGGGGAGGTCTTGTTAACACATAATGCAGATGCAAAGTGCAAGATAGAGGGGAGGGCAGAAGCCCAAAAGGGCAGAGAAAAATTTTATATATAAAGTTTTCTTGTCTTGCCTTAAAGTATGAATTTTTATTTCACCAAACAGTTAAAATGGTCAGCAATAGGCGTATTCACAAATTGAATAATACTGGCTGAAAATCAGAAATCAAGGTGTGATTCTTTAGAAAGGAGAGTAATTTTTTTAACTTAAATTGGCTTTTAAAGTGCATCAGTAAGAGGAGATCCATCTCCAAATTTGAGCAGTAACAACATTAATTACATAAGTGTCTAGGTTTTCAATATGAAAATGTTAAAGGTCTTTTTAAAAAATTTTTCTTTTATTGGGGTATAGTTGTTTTACAATGTTGTGTTTCTACTGTACAACAAAGTGAAGTAGAGTTCCCTGTGCTATACAGCAGGTTCTTATTAGTTATCTCTTTTATACATATTATTGTATATATGTCAATCCCTATCTCCCAATTCATCCCACTCCCTGCCCCGGCTTTCCCCCTTTGGTGTCCATATGTCTGTTCTCTACATCTGTGTTTCTATTTCTGCCTTGCAGACCAGTTCATCTATACCATTTTTTTAGGTTCCACATATATGTGTTAATATATGATATAGAATTATGCCATAGATTTAGTGGAAAACAGTTTAATGGTAGTGGAGTTTAAAGAAGTTCGAATAAGATTAACTCCATTATTAAAATGATCATGGGGAAGGTGATGATGCTGGTAGTGTTTATAATTTTTGACTTTGCTGCAGAGTTCATAGATCATAGAGATTTTGTACAAAAGGAGGAGGAAGCCAATGCTGGGAGGATGGCCTTAGTCACACCATGTAAGTCACCAAACATCTTTTTTAGACTAAAACACTTCTGAGGCTATCTGCCAAACTGTACTTTTTTTAAAAAAAAGCAAATATGTTCCATGCATTTGAACGCTTATAGTTGGAAAACCTCTGGCGATGGAAAACTTCGTTCTTTGTAAACTGATGCTGCATTTACATATATTGAGACATGGAACATATCCATAAAGTTGTGTAATTCTCTATAAAATGCATTCTTATATCCCAGTTCTTAGTTTGTTAGATCAGATCCTTAAGAATTATTTTAAATGCCTTTGTTTAACCAAAAAGAAAGAAAGAAAGAAAGAAATGTTAAAGAACACTTGTCCTTTGGGTAATCTGGTCCTGCTGGAGAGAGGCTTTGAGCAGCTTGGTGCCCTCCTTCATATAATGAACACACATTTCAGTAGGCCTAGAGTGCTGTCACAGCTCACACTTTATTTCTTCATCTAACCTGGCCCATTTCTACACTCCCATCTCTTCCTAATGCTTCTGGGTTTTCCTCAGTTGACTCATTTTCCAACTGTCTTGTCTCACTTGAACCACTCCTAACAGACATTTGGCTTCCTTTCTTCCCTCTGTTCCAGAGACCCTCAGACCCTGTCTCTGACCTCCCTGTATAAACACCTCGCCTCATCCCTTCAGGATTTTACTGTTTGATGCAGCCAGGATGTACCCCTGAAAGTTATATATGCTTCTGGTGTTTTATTTTAGAAGTCAATTACCTTGCCTTATAGACACAATATAGAATATTCTAGTACCCAAAGCAAAAAATCAGATGACAGATTTTGTAAATCAAGCACATAGAAGGCAATAGAAGTAAAAATTCTTGCTCTGATAATAATGAGGTCTTAGGATGTAAGAAAAGAACGAATTTTACTGAAGATGAATTTATGATAGACTCTAATAATACCATCTTTAGGACGTTTTGCTGACGCCCCACGATGTTAGTAATTTTGTGGTTCAGGTTTAGAAGTCCTAGCAGTTACGTTTTACCCTTAGCCCCCTACCTTCCAAACACAAAGTATGCAAGTACTGTCAAGAAATAGTGTTTTTAGAGTTTTGCCCCAGAACAGCAGCACAAGGAGCTGCATGAAACCGCTCAAAATTAGAACTGTAACTAGTGAAGATCTTTTTTTTTTTTTTTTTTTTTTTTTTGTGGTACGCGGGCCTCTCACCGTTGTGGCCTCTCCCGTTGCGGAAAACAAGCTCCGGACGCGCAGGCTCAGTGCCCATGGCTCACGGGCCCAGACGCTCCGCGGCACGTGGGATCTTCCCGGACTGGGGCACGAACCTGTGTCCCCTGCATCAGCAGGCGGACTCTCAACCACTGCGCCACCAGGGAAGCCCAAAGATCATATTTTTAAAAAGCATTAAAGTCTGAAAAAATTTTTAAGCACATACAGCAAATGAAGAAATACTTATTCAAGAATAATACTAAATCTTATGCTTGTTTCGGCAGCACATATACTAAAAATTGGAACGATACAGAGGAGATTAGCATGGCCCCTGCACAAGGATGACACGCAAATTCGTGAAGCATTCCATATTTTTGGGATATATGTACATGTATAGCTGATTCACTGTGTTATAAAGCAGAAACTAACACACCACTGTAAAGCAATTTTACTCCAATAAAAATGTTAAAAACAACAAAAAAGAATAATACCAAATCTTGATAAGAACAGAGAGAGTGGGTGACACTTGTGTCACAGTCCACTTCCTCCCTCCCACCTGCCCCTGCTCAGTGTGATGGAAGTTCTCCTCTAGGCACTTGTGGCCAAGAAGATGGGGCTGCTTCTCCCCTCAGCTCTCAATCAAGGGCTACTGTATCTGACCAAAAGCTGAAGGCCTCCAGTGTTTCTCATCTCCATTAGGTCTGAGTTGCAGAGGCTGAATTCCTGGCAAAAGTGGCTAAGAGGTTGGGGGCTCCCTTCTACCACCCCACCCCACTCATAGGGCAGGGGCTCCATTGTAGACATAGCAAGCCAAGAATATGGGGGCATCAATTGACCTTGCCCCAGCTCACATACTGGGTAGAGGTTCCACAGGAAGAGACCAGAGGTTACTGGCCCAGCCTAGCACTGGCTCATAAATCAGAGGTGTCACTCTAAAGAATGGACCCACATCCAGCTCTGGAGCAGTGGGTCAGAGACTTGGCCCAGGGAAGAGGCCATGTATAAAGAGAGAAAACTCACAAGCTCTGCTGAACGAAAATGATTTTATTTGAAACAGAGTCTGCAGAAATTTAAGCCTACAGGAACTCTTGAAAACAGTGGAGATTTGGGGGGGCAAAGTGTTTTTTCTCAGAAAAGAAAGAAAACAAAAATGAACAGAACCTCAGAAAAATCCCACCAGGCACACCAACATGTATAAAATTAGACTACCAGAAGGAAAGGAGAGAGAGAAAGGAGCAGGAAACATTTTTTTTTAAATATTGACAAAAAACTTTCCAAATTTGATGAAAACGTTAATCTACACATCCAAGAAGCTCAATGACTCATCAGTGTCACTCTTCCTCTTTCCAATCCCGTTTTCCAGGCAACCCTAAGAATACTTTCTTAAAACACAAATTGGATCATGTTTCCTTTACTTAAAATTCTCCAATGGCTTCTGGTTGCATTTAGAATAAGAGTAATTGATTATGGCTCCTGTGACTGCTGCTTTTATTTCCTGCCTCCCCTCCAGCCTCATTTGACTCCTCTTGCTTCAGACACAGTGGCCTTCCTCCACTTTCTCCGTCACCCCAAGCTCTTTCCTGTTGTGGGACCTTTGCACGGGCTCTTTTCTCTTCCTGGTGCATCGTCTCCCCATCTTTTTTTTTATCCCTTACTAAACTGTTTTCATTTATTTATTTATTTATTTACATCTTTTTTTTTTTTTTCGGTACACCGGCCTCTCACTGTTGTGGCCTCTCCCGCTGCGGAGCAGAGGCTCCTAACACGCAGGCTCAGTGGCCATGGCTCATGGGCCCAGCCGCTCCGTGGCATGTGGGATCTTCCCGGAACGGGGCACGAACCCGTGTCCCCTGCATCGGCAGGCAGACTCTCAACCACTGCGCCACCAGGGAAGCCCTATTTTTTATATCTTTATTGGAGTATAAATGCTTTACAATGGTGTGTTAGTTTCTGCTTTATAACAAAGTGAATCAGTTATACATATACATATGTTCCCATATCTCTTCCCTCTTGTGTCTCCCTCCCTCCCACGCTCCCTATCCCACCCCTCTAGGTGGTCACAAAGCACCGAGCTGATCTCCCTGTGCTATGCAGCTGCTTCCCACTAGCTACCTATTTTACGTTTGGTAGTGTTTATATGTCCATGCCACTCTCTCACTTTATCACAGCTTACCCTTCCCCCTCCCCGTATCCTCAAGTCTGTTCTCTAGTAGGTCTCTGTCTTTACTCCTGTCTTACCCTTAGGTTCTTCATGACATTTTATTTTCTTAAATTCCATACATATGTGTTAGCATACGGTATTTGTCTTTTTTTTCTGACTTACTTCACTCTGTATGACAGACTCTGGGTCCACCCACCTCATTACAAATAGTTCAATTTCGTTTCTTTTTATGGCTGAGTAATATTCCATAGTATATATGTGCCACATCTTCTTTATCTATTCATCTGATGATGGGCACTTAGGTTGTTTCCATCTCCGGGCTATTGTAAATAGAGCTGCAATGAACATTTTGGTACATGACTCTTTTTGAATTATGGTTTTCTCAGGGTATATGCCCAGTAGTGGGATTGCTGGGTCATATGGTAGTTCTATTTGTAGTTTTTTGAGGAACCTCCATACTGTTCTCCATAGTGGCTGTACCAATTCACATTCCCACCAGCAGTGCAAGAGTGTTCCCTTTTCTCCACACCCTCTCCAGCATTTATTGTTTCTAGATTTTTTGATGATGGCCATTCTGACTGGTGTGAGATATCTCATTGTAGTTTTGATTTACATTTCTCTAATGATTAATGATGCTGAGCATTCTTTCATGTGTTTGTTGGCAGTCTGTATATCTTCTTTGGAGAAATGTGTATTTAGGTCTTCTGCCCATTTTTGGATTGGGTTGTTTGTGTTTTTGTTATTGAGCTGCATGAGCTGCTTGTAAATTTTGGAGATTAATCCTTTGTCAGTTGCTTCATTTGCAAATATTTTCTCCCATTCTGAGGGTTGCCTTTTGGTCTTGTTTATGGTTTCCTTTGCTGTGCAAAACCTTTGCAGTTTCATTAGGTCCCATTTGTTTATTTTTGTTTTTATTTCCATTTCACTAGGAGGTGGGTCAAAAAGGATCTTGCTGTGATTTATGTCATAGAGTGTTCTGCCTATGTTTTCCTCTAAGAGTTTGATAGTTTCTGGCCTTACCTTTAGGTCTTTAATCCATTTTGAGCTTATTTTTGTGTATGGTGTTAGGGAGTGATCTAATCTCATACTTTTACATGTACCTGTCCAGTTTCCCCAGCACCACTTATTGAAGAGGATGTCCTTTCTCCACTATACATTCCTGCCTCCTTTATCAAAAATAAGGTGACCATATGTGCGTGGGTTTATGTCTGGTCTTTCTATCCTGTTCCATTCATCTATCTTTCTGTTTTTGTGCCAGTACCATACTGTCTTGATTACTGTAGCTTTGTAGTATAGTCTGCAGTCAGGGAGCCTGATTCCCCCAGCTCCGTTTTTCGTTCTCAAGACTGCTTTGGCTATTCGGGGTCTTTTGTGTTTCCATACAAATTGTGAAATGTTTTGTTCAAGTTCTGTGAAAAATGCCAGTGGTGGTTTGATAGAGATTGCATTGAATCTGTAGATTGCTTTGGGTAGTAGAGTCATTTTCACAATGTTGATTCTTCCAATGCAAGAACATGGTATATCTCTCCATCTGTTTGTATCATCTTTAATTTCTTTCATCAGTGTCTTACAATTTTCTGCATATAGGTCATTTGTCTCCTTAGGTAGGTTTCTTCCTAGATATTTTATATTCTTTTTGTTGCAATGGTAAATGGGAGTGATTTCTTGATTTCGCTTTCAGATTTTTCATCATTAGTGTGTAGGAATGCCAGAGATTTCTGTGCATTAATTTTGTATCCTGCTACTTTACCGAATTCATTGATTAGCTCTAGTAGTTTTCTGCTAGGATCTTTAGGATTCTCTATGTATAGTATCATGTCATCTGCAAACGGTGACAGCTTTACTTCTTCTCTTCTGATTTGGATTCCTTTTATTTCCTTTTCTTCTCTGATTGCTGTGGCTTAACTTCCTAAACTATATTGAATAAGAGTGGTGAGAGTGGGCAGCCTTGTTTTGTTCCTGATCTTAGTGGAAATGCTTTCAGTTTTTCACCATTGAGGACCATGTTGGCTGTGGGTTTGTCATATATGGCCTTTATTATGTTGAGGAAAGTTCCCTCTGTGCCTACTTTCTGGAGGGTTTTTATCATAAATGGGTGTTGAATTTTGTCTAAAGCTTTCTCTGCATCTATTGAGATGATCATATGGTTTTTCTCCTTCAATTTGTTAATATGGTGTATCACATTGATTGATTTGCGTATATTGAAGAATCCTTGCATTCCTGGAATAAACCCCATTTGATCATGGTGTATGATCCTTTTAATGTGCTGTTGGATTCTGTTTGCTAGTATTTTGTTGAGGATTTTTGCATCTATGTTCATCAGTGATATTGGCCTGTAGTTTTCTTTCTTTGTGACATCCTTGTCTGGTTTTGGTATCAGGGTGATGGTGGCCTTGTAGAATGAGTTTGGAACTGTTCCTCCCTCTGCTATATTTTGGAAGAATTTGAGAAGGATAGGTGTTAGCTCTTCTCTAAATGTGTGATAGAATTCGCCTGTGAAGCCATCTGGTCCTGGGCTTTTGTTTGTTGGAAGATTTTTAATCACAGTTTCAATTTCAGTGCTTGTGATTGGTCTGTTCATATTTTCTATTTCTTCCTGATTCAGTCTTGGCAGGTTGTGCATTTCTAAGAATTTGTCCATTTCTTCCAGGTTGTCCATTTTCTTGGCATAGAGTTGCTTGTAGTAATCTCTCATGATCTTTTGTATTTCTGTGGTGTCAGTTGTTACTTCTCCTTTTTCGTTTCTAATTCTATTGATTTGGGTCTTCTCCCTTTTTTTCTTGATGAGTCTGGCTAATGGTTTATCTATTTTGTTTATCTTCTCAAAGAACCAGCTTTTAGTTTTATTGATCTTTGCTATCGTTTCCTTCATTTCTTTTTCATTTATTTCTGATCTGATCTTTATGATTTCTTTCCTTCTGCTAACTTTGGGGTTTTTTTCTTCTTCTTTCTCTAATTGCTTTAGGTGCAAGGTTAGGTTATTTATTCGAGCTGTTTCCTATTACTTAAGGTAGGATTGTATTACTATAAACTTCCCTCTTAGAACTGTTTTTGCTGCATCCCATAGGTTTTGGGTCGTCATGTCTTCATTGTCATTTGTTTCTAGGTATTTTTTCATTTCCTGTTTGACTTCTTCAGTGATCACTTCGTTATTAAGTAGTGTATTGTTTAGCCTCCATGTGTTTGTATTTTATACAGATCTTTTCCTGTAATTGATATCTAGTCTCATAGCATTGTTGTTGGAAAAGATACTTGATATAATTTCAGTTTTCTTAAATTTACCAAGGCTTTATTTGTGACCCAAGATATGATCTGTCCTGTGGAATGTTCCATGAGCACTTGAGAAAAATGTGTATTCTCTTGTTTTTGGATGGAATGCCCTATAAATATCAATTAAGTCCATCTTGTTTAATGTATCATTTATAGCTCATGTTTCCTTATTTATTTTCATTTTGGGTGATCTGTCCATTGGTGAAAGTGGGGTGTTAAAGTCTCCTACTATGAATGTGTTACTGTCGATTTCCCCTTTTATGGCTGTTAGTATTTGCCTTATGTATTGAGGTGCTCCTATGTTAGGTGCATAAATATTTTCAATTGTTATATCTTCTTCTTGGATCGATCCCTTGATCATTATGTAGTGTCCTTCTTTGTCTCTTCTAAGAGTCTTTATTTTAAAGTCTATTTTGTCTGATATGAGAATTGCTACTCCAGCTTTCTTTTGGTTTCCCTTTGCATGGAATATCTTTTTCCATCCCCTCACTTTCAGTCTGTATGTGTCTCTAGGTCTGAAGTGGGTCTCTTGTAGACAGCATATATATGGGTATTGTTTTTTATCCATTCAGCCAGTCTCTGTCTTTTTGTGGGGGCATTTAATCCATTTACATTTAAGGTTATTATTGATATGTATGTTCCTATTCCCATTTTCTTAATTGTTTTGTGTTTGATATTATAGGCCCTTTCCTTCTCTTGTGTTTCTTGCCTAGGGAATATCCTTTAGCATTTGTTGTAAAGCTGGTTTGGTAGTGCTGAACTCTCTCAGCTTTTGCTTGTCTGTAAAGGTTTTAATTTCTCCATCAAATCTGAATGATATCCTTGCTGGGTAGAGTAATCTTGGTTGTAAGTTTTTCTCCTTCATCACTTTAAATATGTCCTGCGAGTCCCTTCTGGCTTGCAGAGTTTCTGCTGAGAGATTAGCTGTTAACCTTATGGGGATTCCCTTGTGTGTTATTTGTTGTTTTTCCCTTGCTGCTTTTAATATGCTTTCTTTGTATTTAATTTTTGACAGTTTGATTAATATGTGTCTTGGCCTATTTCTCCTTGGATTTATCCTGTATGGGACTCTCTGTGTTTCCTGGACTTGATTAACTATTTCCCATATTAGGGAAGTTTTCAACTATAATCTCTTCAAAGATTTTCTCAGTCCCTTTCTTTTTCTCTTCTTCTGGGACCCCTATAATTCGAATGTTGGTGTGTTTAATGTTGTCCCAGAGGTCTCTGAGACTGTCCTCAGTTCTTTTCATTCTTTTTTCTTTATTCTGCTCTGCAGTAGTTATTTCCACTGTTTTATCTTCCAGGTCACTTATCCGTTCTTCTGCCTCAGTTATTCTGCTGTTGATCCCTTCTAGAGTATTTTTAATTTCATTTATTGTGTTGTTCATCGTGCTTGTTTCATCTTTAGTTCTTCTAGGTCCTTGTTACATGTTCCTTGCATTTTCTCTATTGTATTTCCAAGATTTTGGATCATATTTACTATCATTGTTCTGAATTATTTTTCAGGTAGACTGCCTATTTCCTCTACATTTGTTAGGTCTGGTGGGTTTTTATCTTGCTCCTTCATCTGCTGTGTGTTTTTCTGTCTTCTCATTTTGCTTATCTTACTGTTTGGGGTCTCCTTTTTGCAGGCTGCAGTTTCGTTGTTCCTGTTGTTTTTGGTGTCTGTCCCCAGTGGCTAAAGCTGGTTCAGTGGGTTGTGTAGGGTTCTTGGTGGAGGGGACTAATGCCTGTGTTCTGGTGCATGAGGCTGGATTTTGTCTTTCTGGTGGGCAGGTCCACGTCTGGTGGTGTGTTTTGGGGTGTCTGTGGCCTTATTATGATTTTAGGCACCCTCTCTGCTGATGGGTGGCGTTGTGTTCCTGTCTTGCTAGTTGTTTGGCATAGGGTGTCCAGCACTGTAGCTTGCTGGTCGTTGAGTAAAGCTATGTGCTTGTGTTGAGATGGAAATCTCTGGGAGATTTTTGCCATTTGTTATTATGTGGAGCTGGGAGGTCTCTTGTGGACCAGTGTCCTGAATTTGGCTCTCCCACCTCAGAGGCACAGCACTGACTCCTGGCTGCAGCACCAAGAGCCTTTCATCCACACGGCCCAGAATAAAAGGGAGAAAAAGTAGAAAGAAAGAAGGAAAGAAAGGAAGGAAGGAAGGAAGAAGGAAAGAAAGAAAGAGGATAAAAGAAAATAAATAAGGTAAAATAAAGTTATTAAAATTAAAAAATATTAAGAAAAAAAATTTTTAAGTAAAAAAAACAACTACAACAACAAAAATAAGCGGACGGATAGAACCCTACAACAAATGGTGAAAGCACAGCTATACAGACAAAATCTCACACAGAAGCATACACATACACACTCACAAAAAGAGGAAAAGGGGAAAAAATAATAAATCTTGCTCTCAGAGTCCACCTCCTCAATTTGGGATGATTCGTTGTCTATTCAGGTATTCCACAGATACAGGGTACATCAAGTTGATTGTGGAGATTTAATCCACTGCTCCTGAGGCTACTGGGAGAGATTTCCCTTTCTCTTCTTTGTTCGCACAGCTCCCGGGGTTCAGCTTTGGATTTGGCATCGCCTCTGCGTGTAGGTCGTCAGAGGGAGTTTGTTCTTTGCTCAGACAGGACGTGGTTAAAGGAGCAGCCGCTTCAGGGGCTCTGGCTCACTCAGGCCACGGGGAGGGAGGGCCACAGAGTGCGGGGCGAGCCTGCAGCGGCAGAGGCCGGCATGACGTTGCACCAACCTGAGGTGCTCCGTGCGTTCTCCCGGAGGAGTTGTCCCTGCATCCCGGGACCCTGGCAGTGGCGGGCTGTACAGGCTCTCCGGAAGGGAGGTGTGGAGAGTGACCTGTGCTCGCACACAGGCTTCTTGGTGGTGGCAGCAGCAGCCTTAGCATCTCATGCCCGTCTCTGGGGTTTGCGCTGTTAGCCGCGGCTCATGCCCATTTCTGGAGCTCCTTTAAGCAGCGCTCTTAATCCCCTCCTCTCACACCAGGAAACAAAGGGGGAAGAAAAAGTCTCTTGCCTCTTCGGCAGGTCCAGACTTTTCCCCGGACTCCCTCCTGGCTAGCCGTGGTGCACTAACCCCCTGTAGGCTGTGTTCACGCCGCCAGTCCTCTCCCTGCGCTCTGACCGAAGCCGGAGCCTCAGCTCCCAACCCCACCCACCCCGGCCGGTGAGCAGACAAGCCTCTCGGGCTGGTGAGTGCTGGTCAGCACCGATCCTCTGTGCGGGAATCTCTCCTCTTTGCCCTCCGCTCCCCTGTGACTGTGCTCTCGTCCGCGGCTCTTAAGCTTCCCGCCTCTGCCACCCGCAGTCTCCGCCCGCGAAGGGGCTTCTGGTGTGTGGAAACCTTTCCTCCTTCACGGCTTCTTCCCACTGGTTCAGGTCCCGTCCCTATTCTTTTGTCTCCGTTTTTCTTTTTTTGCCCTACCCTGGTACGTGGGGAGTGTCTTGCCTTTTGGGAGGTCTGAGGTCTTCTTCCAGCGTTCAGTAGGTGTTCTGTAGGCGTTGTTCCACGTGTAGATGTATTTCTGATGTATCTGTGGGGAGGAAGGTGATCGCCACGTCTAACTCTTCTGCTGTCTTTCCCCTCTCCCGTCTCCCCATCTTTTGCATTGCCATTTTTTTCTGTTTCCAAGCTTGAATGTTACTCTCTCAGAAATGCCTTCTATAACCACTTTGCCTTTATTATTTTTATCTCAGTCTCTTGTTTATCTTCTTTATAACAGTTATCACAATTAAAAGAGGAAAACTGTGGTAGGATACTCAAGAAGTTGTAAACATTGATTAATTCTAGTAAACAGAACTCAGTAACTGAGGTAGGGAAGTACATTTTCCTCCATAATAGAACCTTTTGTATGTATGCATGTACTACTTTAAAAATTTTTTTTACGTTTAGTTAAATTTAAAGTTGCCCAGTGTTTATCAGGCACTCAGTATCTGTTTCACAAATGAATAGAAAACACAATTATCAGTTGTTTGCCTCAAGTTTGTTTCTTTGGTTTCCTAGTACCAAATAGGAAAAAAAAAAATTAGAAGGTAAAACAATTTACTGTGTCCTAAGGAGGTTGCATTATTTTCCTAGCTTTGAGATTTAAGGCCCTAATTTATGTGTCCAACCCTCACTGTTGTACTCTTAAAGGCTTTGGAGTTTTTCACATTTATAAGTAATAATGTGTGGAACGTCTGCTGTATTTTGGAATATGTCTTTAAAATAAAACCTTAGAGTGGGGAAGGGATAAATTGGGAGATTGGGATTGGCATATACACACTACTGTATATAAAATAGGACTAATAAGAACCTACTATATAGCACAGGGAATTCTACTCAATACTCTTAATGGCCTATATGGGAAAAGAGTCTAAAAAGTGTGTGGATATATGTATATGTATAACTGATTCACTTTGCTGTACACCTGAAACTAACACAACATTGTAAATCAACTACAATAAAAATTTTTTTAAAAACCTTAGAAATGGGATTATTAAGGGAGAGTGTGAGCTTTTTAATGAATTTTGCCACATTAACAAAATAAAAAGCAGCTGAGATTGTCATTTTGGAATAAAACTTGGGACAGTTTATTGAGGACATCAAAGAAAGATATCAAAGATTTTTCAAAGGTTTGGAACCTGTAGATTCAGAATTGCAGTATTAATTAATAAAAGTGGAAAAAAGATGAAGAAATTGTTTGGGGATTGAATGGAAGAGACTGGTTTTAGAATGTAGGTTTACTTTCACAGTCTCTGTGTGCTCACGATAATTGCTGAAGTTCTCATGCTCTATAATTACCTATGATATTAAGTTTAATCCCTCTCTAATTCTCACCTAGACTGTTAAATTTATCCGTAATATGTATCCTGCCAAATCTTCCTCTGTTGTACTGCCAGAATCCTCTTTCCCAAATAAAAATCTGTTCTTCATCTCACGCCCCATTTCAAGTTTTATTGATTCATCAACTTGTGATGCCAGCTTGGCCCCTTCCTGTGGTGTTGCAAGGCAAGCTTCCAAAATCTGGCCCAGTCTCCGTTTCATTGCCTCTCCCTACATTCTGCCTTCAGCCCAACATAACCCTCTTTGGATTGTGGTATTAGTAGCCACACAGAGTTGTGATACTGTAAATGTTCATACCCCAGAAGTGAATGCCTTTATGATAGTTTTATTAGAAATCGAACTAGTGATACAGCCTTCAATAATTTTACTAGGAATCAGAAGATCTCAGTGATTTCAAAACAAAACAGGGCAAAGACATTTCTTTTACCCATTCTATGTGTTTCTGTCTTTGCTCACAACTCCATGCTGTATTTTGTGTGTCCTCTCCCTACTCTGTTCTTTAAAAAAATGACCTTCTTTGATAGATTATTCCCTGCCTTTTTTCATTTAGATTTTGCATGTTATATATGATGATTTTTTTTCAAATCTTTTTAGTCTTGTTCAAATACTCCCATTTTCTAAAATGAGTTTTCTTAAACTTTAGAATATTCTGGCTGAGTTGAGATAAAGAGCCTAATTCAGCGTTCTCTATTTGACACTTTATTTTGAGAAAAAGTAAATGAAGCAATTTTTTTGGTCTTTTCTTAGCATGTGGATATTTTTAAATGCTGAAAATGGAAAGAAAAGACCATTTCAGTTTGATCATCAAACTTCATGAAAATTCTGATTGAGAAAATTAAATGAGTAAGGATTAATAGATATATGCCAACTGTAT
The DNA here is from genome assembly GCF_963924675.1 of Phocoena phocoena. NCBI lineage: Eukaryota > Metazoa > Chordata > Mammalia > Artiodactyla > Phocoenidae > Phocoena > Phocoena phocoena. The sequence continues at coordinate 68,872,261 of NC_089227.1, read as the reverse complement.
TCTTTGTTTCCTCCCCCATACGTCACTTCAGGGATTTGTTCGTTATTAGTTTGGGTTTATAATGTGACCTTTGGATATCCCACTTGTGAAAATATTTTTGCACTATTAGTGCATCTATTCTTAGCTCAGATGTTTTTAGCACATGTATTTTTAGAACATATACTTTAATATTCTACCATTTTTCTTCTATACTTGTATAGAAACTCAGGAGAATTAAAAAGAAAAATGTAATTGTGTAATGTTAAGTACTTTTTACATTTAAGTCAGTTATTTAATCAATATTGTGACTTTATTTTATACTTTAATTTGGAACATTTGCAAATTTTTTGAAGCAAAGGACAGTTTTTGAATTAAATATTGATGAGATTGATAGTTCTTAAATACTATATAAGTAGAGTAAATTTTTGCTCAGTTAATTAATTTACCCATTTACAATTACATTTTAATTGTGCACTGAAGACACACTAGTATATATTCTTCAAAGACTGCTTGTGTTATTGTAAAACAATAGGGATTTCAAGGATTTTAAAATAAATTGGCTTTTGAAACATGGTAGACTGACTCTTGTAATCTCCCCTTCAAACATGTAAAAATGCTGGGTAAATTACAACTAAGACATGGTAAGAAATAGCAAATGAAGCTTCAAAGAAAGGAAGGGACATCTTGCTGACATTAAGAGGGAGCTCCATACCAGAAGTGTAAACACTCAAGTAAGCACTCCAACAGGGAAGGGGGGTGTGAATATAGGCCCTGATGACTGGGGGCTTAAGTTTTAAATGTCTCATGGAAGTCAAGACATGATTTGTTATATCTGCTCCCTCTCCCTCATTGCTGATTATTTCACGATTGATTGTGTTTTTACTATCATTTTATTGTGACTCAACTTCAGTGGGTGTTGCTTTTTTTCATAGGAATCCTATGCACCGTGGGTGTGAAAGTGGCAGTATGGAGTGATTATACATTTACTGTTTTCAGGCTACTCAACTGGGACCAGTTACTTACCTTGGATTTCATAGCTATGGATTTTTCCAAACTACTGAGTTAATTTAAATTCAGTGGCTTAAGCTTGGAGTTTCTATCTCACCAGAGAATCATGTACCCTCATCACCTTTTTAAAACAGAGAACAGTTCTTTCAAGCCCAGTATTAGAGGACTTACTTCTAAGCATTACTTGTATATTCTCTAAGCTATATCTCCTAGAAGTTCAGATAATAAACTATCAGGAAAAGACTAAATAAAAGGTAGCAAAATAGGTTCATAATGAAAAAGAAACCATGAAAAAATGAACAAGGAGAGTTTCAAATTCATGCATCAAAAAAATATTGAACATCTGTATGTCTGCATTATTCAAGGCACTAGTAATATAGCATTTAAGAAAGCAAATACAAATCTTTGTCCTCTTGGTGCTTAGCTTCTAGTGGTTAGAAAGAACTAAATAGAATTTCTAAAATTGTTTTAAAGAAGAAGTCATGTAAGGAAGATTAGTGTACTGCTTAAATACCAAATGAGCACAACTGAAAAGAGAAAGGATAATGTGATATAACAGCAGTGGCAGTGGTAGTTGTAGTAGCAGCTGCTAACATTTTTGAGCACTTCCTTTATACCAGGTATTGCCTAAAGTATTTTATGGAGTTGGTATCATTATCATCTTTATTTTACAGATGTGGAAACCAAAGCACAGAGGCGTTAACACTGAGACAGGGTCATGATGCTGTATGATAGACTTCTTAAACTGTACACTTAACCACATGTATTTATCAAATATATTTGTCACTATTTTCCATTTTTGTGTTGCTATACATTTGCAGTTAGGTGTTAGTTGGTTCATTGGTGGCAAAATGGCTGATCTAGTCTAAACTTAATTTTGCCTGCTACTTAATAAATCATGCTGTGCTTGCCTTTTTTTATGTAAAAGTGCAGAATTTCATGAATTTAAAAAGAATCATCTTATAGAGTGAGTTAGCTCCGATTCCTAAGAAGTTAGAGTTACCAAAAAATCAACCACATTTGGTTTAACAGATACCAAGCCTTTCTTTCCTGTAGTTCTGCTCCGTAAGCTGAGTTTAATCATGAAAAACTGTTGTTTTGTGACTCTAGATTAATTAATGACTACGCCTCTGTTTAAAATTAGATATCAAATCTTTGTAATTGGGTCTTAAACATCTAGACTGATTTTTAAAAGTTTTGTTTCATGATTGTTTCTTCTAATAAGAGGAACATTTCCCCCTTAGCCATTTCATTTTGGGGATTTATATTAACAGCCAGAAAAAAAATTGATTGTGGAACATTATTGATCTATTTTGTGAAATTAAGAATTTAACCTAATTTTTTAGCTTATTGGTTGTCGTAACTCCCAGTTTAAAAAAAAAAATCTTCCCTGCACTTTCAAATTCCCTCAATCAGTCATAATTTTTCCTTATTTTAATATTCCTATCATGAACTTAACCCTTGCTGCTTCATATTCTACTTACGTATGTGTGTCTTACTTTCATTATTGGATGATCAGCTTGTTTGGAGCAGAGAGCCTATTGTGTACACCCTTATTTCTCACCCTCCACCTTCCACTCAAGCTGGAAGTTGCTGCCTGGCCCAAAGTGGACAGTTTGAATTGCGGAAGGAGTAAGTTAAAGTGTCCAGATAAAATTTTAGAAGTTGTTCCAGCCCCAGATGTAACAGCTAAGGCGAGGACAGTGAAGTTGTATGACAAGAAAGAGAATAGGAAGGAAAATACTGCACTGTGAACATACCCTGTATCATAAGCTACACTCCTGAAAGGATAGGAGTAATTCTCAGGTCATTGGAATGGGCGAATATTTGATAAGCCTCCCCTTTGTAGTGAAGAATAGTTTCTTTGTCTTCATACATTATTTGTTATTGTCTAGTGAGTCATTTAGCCAACCTGTTCATTTTAGTCGAGATATTTAAGAACCACTATAAAAATAGGAGTTTCCCTGATTGAAAAATAAATAGTATTGCAGTGGCTCTTGGTGGGCTGGTCCCTGTAGATTCACTACTATGTCATGTTTCTTTGTCTTACTGAAAGTACACCCCCTCTTTGATGTTTCTTTGTTAAGTGTTGTGGTTTTTTAATGGAAGTTGAATTGATGATTTGGGAAGAGCCAAGTACATTGTGGTCAAGCCCTTGGCCCACTTGACCTTTCCAGTTCTTGATTCTCGGTGAGTTCTTCATTCTGAAGAAATTGGGTCACCTCAACAATACCTTCCCCTCCAAATTGATATCAGTAGTCCAGACAAATGAAATCATTATGCCTGGGGCTTTCATCTATATCTTTCTAAACCTTCAGATTGAAAACTACCATATCTTCTAACTAAATTTTAGAATTCATTCAACTGTTGAATGCCTAATTTTCCTTTTTCCCCTCTACTGTTTTGTCTGTTTTCCCCCTGTCACTTCCTCATTGCCTTCCCTTATCCATTAGCTGGCTCCTTTCTGTCTGTTGTCTTCTCCTTGGGTCCTCTCTATCCTCGAGAACATTGATGCATTTCTTTGTTCATGCTTACATCTATCTGTCTTTCCACAAAACATATTTATTCTCTATTTCCTATCTTTAATTGTCTTTAGAATCCACATTGATTGAATGCCTTTCTTTTCTCATTGTCTTATCCTCTGTATTCAACTTATGTAAAAAATAAAATAAAATAAATCACTGATGGTTAAATGAATTCTGGCTCCAATAGAGCAAAACAAGAATTCTGGTCAATTTTCTTCCTCCAGTCTCTACCCTGAATAGCATGATCTGTTTGTTTTTTCATTACTGTTTAGTTCTTTTCTTACATTGTACGTACCACATAAGGTTGCTAGTATCTCTGATCAGGTCCTTTGATGAGAAGTTCTAGTAAAATGATCTGTCCTTGCAAAACATCACAGGACCTCAAGAATTTTGTTTAGTGCTTGTGATTCTCTATGTGAAAGCATTGCTTATAGTGTCCTGGGGTACTAGAACAGTGTTCTACCCAGCAGAGGGGTGGTTGTTACGTACTGTGTCTGGCACACACTGCTATTCTACAAACATCAGCTTCTGCTGATGTTCATATTGATGATGACAGTGTGGGTGAGTGTTTTGAAGGCCAAAGGACAGAAGTAGGAGGAGAACAGAGACACCAGTAATGAGGTGGGGGTACCGGGAGAGCGTGAGTCAGGAAGAAATAGCTGCTGGGACAGATGGATTATAACATGTGTTAGTTTATCTTCATTCACCAGCCTCTGGGTTTTAAAAGGAACCAGTAGTACCACATCCAAGTTGTCCGCATCCAACCATCCAGATGACTCATTCTCCCCTGCTTCATTCCATGTGGCTATCGGAGGACTGACGCTCCTCCACTCTATCACCCTCAGTCATCCATCTCGTGTGGGCTGGGGGCAGGGAGGGAGCTAAAGGATAGTTAGGTGAAAATAGGATGAAGATTTAATTAAAGTTCCTGAGTGCTTGCCAGATTTAATCTAATGCTCACGACTTTCTGACACCGGCATTCTATTAGATCCATACACCAGAGGACACAGTGATGCAGCCACATCCTGCCCTTCTTTTCTTATGTCATTGCCTTTTTGGGTATGCCTCATCTAGGTCAGATTCTAACCCCAGGAAAGGCTCCGTCTTCTTTCCGAGCCTAGTACTTTTTTAAAAAAACAAATTTTCCTGATGATTTACCTACTCTATTGAAAAGGAAGCAAACAAACCAACAAAACACTACTTTTGTTGTTGTTTGTTTCTTCATTTTACTGAAGACAAGTGAAAGGAAGATTCCAATCTACATGCATGGCAAATGTCTCGCATTTCTGTTGCATCCCAGCATGATTGTTGCCACGCTTATGGTGTATGTTTGCAGATAACATTGTAGTGCTGTGCATTAGGAATTGGGAGTGACTACTTGCACCATAGTATGTATGTAACTGAGTGAAAAGGGTAATAAGTAATGATGTAGATGGAGGATCTTTGGAGTACAGATTTATCATTCCCTTGATCCACCATCCAAATTCATTTTAAAATTGAATTCAGGTTAATGATGATGGAAAGTTTTTAAAAAGATAAGTCACCTTTGACTGGTTTCATTTTCTATCACTAATGTAAGTGAGGGACTTTTTTTTTTTTTTATCTTTTTCGTTTTAAAATAATAGAAGAAAAAAGGAACAGGGAATTAAAAGACTGAAAGAGAAACAGCATGTTGGAAATAGGCAAACATAAGTATTCAAAAAGATAGGACATTAATTTTTTCCTATAGCTAGAGTTGGGAGAATAAGGTATGAAAAGCGTATCATTCAATGTCCTCAGTATATCCCGCTGTGGTAATGTCAGTATAATTGGGGTAACAAAAAAATTTAATTTTACTCTTTTACTGACTAAATTCCCTCTTGTATATCAAAGTGGCCTGCATCCTGCTCAATTCTGCTCAGTAGAAAATAATGTGATTATGAGTTTCTACTGTATATAATATTAAGAATATAATGTTGGTTTTATTACAATCACCTTTCTTAAATTTTTTTTAAAAATCTCTGAATATCCTTAAGATCCTTGAATTTTTATGTGTTTAGCTTTGTGTCCATGTTTATGACATTTGATTAGTAATTATTCACAGGCCTTATAGAGTTTTAAAGAAATTAGAACTCCCTTTTTAAGATCAATATCTTCCAGGGCTGGATAGCCCCTGCCATTTGCTAGGATGAGGTTGGTGCAGGGGTGTTTCTGTCTGGCAGGGTGCTGGAGAAGTGGTGATGGGACTGGAAGCCAGACTTCCTCTTCTTCTTAGTGTTCTGTTCAGGTTTTTTCTAGCTTCTTGGAACCTTCTTTGTAAGTGGAAAAACTCAGGTAATCAAGTTGGAAAAGTGTTCTCTAGATATTTGTCTTATAGATTCCATTAATTTTGTCTGAATATTAATCGTCAGTTTAAAACAATGATACCATAGATTTGGGCTTGTTGAAACAATTTCAGTTTCTGTTCATGCTGTTTCTGTCCTTTTTTTAACTCTGGTCTCCTTTGTTTTAGGTTTAGCGGTTTCCCTACAACTCTTGCATGGAGACATTGAACAAATCAGAAGGGAATACTCATCAGTATTTTCTCATGGAGTCTCCATCACCCGGAAGTTGGGTTTTTCTAATATTATTATGCCTGGTAAGTGACTTGGGATGCACTACATGATGAAATATGGCTACTTTGTCTGCTTTTGACGCTTGAGAAATTTTTCAGATTGTCAGCTTCAAAGAGTTCAAATGGGCCATGCTTAAGAATAAAATGAGATATTTAATTCCTTTTTTAAAAAATCTTTACATTTTTATTATATTAGGGTGGATAACTTGTGGAGGTCATGGTTGCATTTCATTATGGCCATAATAGGAAAACTGAAGTTGAATCCAGAAAATATTTTACCCTCTGGTGGGAAGTGTTATTGAAGTCACTTAGGGGAAATCCTTACAGGTTTTGGCAAGAACAGTTATTAAGCAATGGTTAGCCTTTTTTGGAGGATTTTTCCACCAGAGATATGTATGTATGTGTGTATATAAATAAGCAGCCATATGCAAACGCCATATGTATTTGTATACATCTCCTAGTTCTATTTGTATATATAAATCAGATCTATATTAGCAACCAAAAGAGACTCCAAAAAAGTGTTTGTTTCTGAGTGGAAATGGTAGAAGTTAAGGAGATTCACACCAACAAAGTAAATGCCAAGTAAGTCTTTCTCAGGGCTCTACATCCTACTTTCCACAACCAAGAAAAAAAAAATAGAAAGACCAAATAGTCTCAAGTTGTCGACAGTATTTTTAGAAATGAGGTCCTTTAAATCACTGTTTAAATCCCATGTGTAAAAAGCAAGCAATGGAAGTTGCATCTGACAGGCCTCTGGCCCAGTTATGAGACTGATGGTAGGACTGTTGTCCATAAAGACCTAACATGATGCAGAAACTGACTGGCATTGACTGTCGCGGCATTTTGTGATCTCCTGACGGAAATGCATTCATGCAGGAAAGCCTAAGAGAACAGCCTGGAAAGTTTCCTGAGATGGCCTGACCTAGCTTAGGGACCCAGTCTGCCTGAGCATCTTCTGTTAACTATCGTCGAAAATGACTGTTTACAGCACGGTTTACTTGGTGGCATGTTATTCAGTGGCTCTTGCAACCATTCATTATTTCGTTCAGTTGCTATAAATAGCTGGTATTTCCTCTTTAACAAAAAAGAAAAAAATTTCATCCCACTGGGAAGCAAATTGATGGGTAAATCTAATATAAAAAGCATATTTTAGAACAGAATGCAGCCAGCTGCTAAAAGAATTCCTCAGCTTGGTCTTTGAGCAGCATCATTGAGAAATGGAAAAATATTAAGCAACATGACACTTCACTGGCTGAGTAATTGTCTGGGGTGTGCTGTGCTCATGCCGCTCTTGTCTGGCTTTAATGATGAAAATGAGCTTTCTGTGGAATAAGTCTCACTTCTGTCCCTTTCCCACACCACGTTATGGCGAGGTTCATGCTGACCAGGGAATCAATCCTCCCAGACACATGTCTGCAGTGCCCAAGACTGCAAGAGATTTTTTTTAAAGCACTTTCTTCTTTTTCTTCTCTCATTTTTTCTTCTTTGGCTTCTGAGTCTTTCAAATTAGATGGAGAAGCGAAGGATGTGTGTATTAGCTTAAACAGCTGAAAGCAACTTTACAACTCAATGGAATGTTTTACATTGGAAAACATAACAGCCATTGTTTTGTTTTCCTTTGTTATTTTTTAGAATTTTGACTTGTCAGTTAATTCTCACTGGTGGCTCTGATGAAAACTTGAGCTGAATTTTCAATAAGAAAATATATGTGAACAGCATTTCTGATCCCAGTGTTATATTGACAGTCTGCTAGGATGATGGGTTTTTTGGTTTGTTTTCCTTTTGTTTTTCTAGACTTGTCCTTCAGAGTTAGTATTGTGAATAGGGGCCAGGATGGGTGAAGCACGTGTTTATACCTACAGGACCTTCATTAACTTAGTTACTGCCTTTCTGCAGAATGAATTATCTGTGGTCCTGACACTAACAGGAACGTACACAAAACTCTTCTTGAGGATCACAGAATGTCATCAATGCTAAACTCTATTTGGGATGGGAAAACCGTGTAGACAGAGATTCTCCCCTTGGTCTGGCTTTTGCATGGGCTGGTCTCGGGAATGTCACCTGGTATAAGGAGACTACCTGCCCATGTGCTTTCGGCCTGTCACGAAGTCCTCTGAACCCTTCCTGTTGCTAAGGCTCAGTCATTCAGCACTTTATTTCTTAGAGTACCCAGTTTCCAAAGAAGGAAAGTTACCCTCTGTGAAGCTCCATCACTGCCACCTACGAACCAAATAACTCTACAGAAAGTTCCATGGTCTGGCCTCTGAGCCCATGAGAGGGAGGGCAGTGAAAATGTTTCAGTCAGTGCTCTCCAGCTGAAATACAGTGCGAGCCACAAATGTAATTTTAACTTTTCTAGTAACCATTTAAAAAAAGTAGGAAGAAAGATGAAATTAATTTTAACAATATATTTTATTTAACCCAGTGCATCCAAAATATCGTTTTAATAGGTAATCCATATAAAAAACTCATAATGAGTTATTTTACACTATTTCAACCTAAGTCTTTGAAGGCTGGTAACTACTATACGTTACAGCACATCTCTTTCCAGCCAAGTCACATTTCAAGGACTTAGTTGCCACATGTGGCAGTCGTTATGGGATTGGACAGCCAAGCTCTAAATGTCTTAACAGACTGTACAAAGCAGAGCTCGAGCCGTTGCTGAATATCAGGAAGGACTAAGTTTCCATCCACCAGACGCTTTGGAACAAAGCTGGCTGATGTGTCAAGAATGTCATGGGAGGTGAGGCGGTGTCCTCCTCCCACCCTAAGGGTCCATTCTTATTCTGAGTTAATGCTTCTTTCTAGGCAATCATCATGGTCTCCCTACTTTATCTTCCCTACCTGTACCCTCTCTCCTGGAGACTTGTTGTCACATATCAACCGGTAAAACTATCCCTCTTTGTTAAGGAACACCTAATTAATACCTTCCAGTGCATTCACTTTTAATACATCTTGGCAGTTCCTAATCCTAAAAAGAATTAAGGAAAAGTGGTGGACTGATAGGGGAGGGAAGGGTTGAGATTTGGAGGCTAGAGGCTCGCACTGAAAACGATGAACAGAGCCTATGTTTCACATGGTTGCCAGCAGTAGTAGCTGTGATAGTGATTTCCAGATTTGTTTAAGTTTATTTTACAAGTATTTTCCAGAGTAAGCCTCCTTTTCCTTTGGTCTTTAGGCAATAGTCCAAATAAGTCAAATTTCTATTTGGTCAAATTTGACTAGATAGTGATTTATAAGACTGGGGTAAGAAGAATGTTGTAGAGATGTTTGCCTCCCATCTAAGAAGATATATAATTTTATTCTTTTAAATATATATATTATTATTTACCACTTACTGATAGAGACATGTACATCACCAGATGGAATTGCCTCAAATAATCCTTCTTTTGGAGAAAGCAAGTGGGACCCTGCTTTATTTGATATTCCCTAAAAATATATCCTAAATCTAACCAAAGCTCACCACGCCCCAGTCCAAGTCACTGGACCTCCATATCATATAGGTGCAACTACTCTGCTTAGATCTGAACCCCTGATCATGCCACCAAGGAGTGGTGGTCTTTCACCCAAGGAATGCCACAGTGACCAAAGAGAGGGGGAGGCATGTCACCCTGAGGTTGGATCCCAGCCCCAGATCACATTGGGGAAGAGGCTGCTGCCTCCAAATTATGAAGCTTACATGCCCCACTTGCCCAAGGGTGTAGGATTTCCCTAACAGGCGCTACCAGAAATGCATGCGTTGTCCTAGAGTATGAAGGGCAGCCCATCTCTGCTCCTGTCTTTGTGCACCACTGTCTGGAAAGTCCTTCATGGCTGCTGTTGTATCATTTGCCATTGCTTGCTTGATAGTCATAAACAAATTAAAAAGCTACCCCCTCAAAAGTTTAACATCTCAGAGTATTCTTTTAAAATAAAGCAAAACAAAAATGAGAACAGATATGTTTTACTGAAGTGTACTCTATGTGAGAAATCCAACGTTAATTTTTCATCCCATGCATAAGTTTTCCCTGTGTGTGATCTGCCTTGATTTCCTGTTACTTGTGAATCTTGCCCCTATCCCTTACCCTGCCCCTCCCCCCTCCACCGCTGCCCTGAAGGTATCCTGAAGTAGTAGAAGCCTAGGTGTGGATGGCATATTATATTAGTTTCCCATGGCTACTGTAACTAATCGTCACAAATGGGGTGGCTTAAAACAATGCAGAAATGTACTATTTTACAGTTCCGGAGATCAGAAGTTTGCATGAGTCTCACTGGGCTAATATCAGGGTGTCAGCAGGGCTGCATTTCTTCTGATGCATTCTCTAAAGGAGAATGCATTTTCTTGTCTTTGCCAGCTTCTGGAGACTCCCTGTACTCCTTGGCTCATGGCCCAACATCATTCAACCTCTGCTTCTCTCATCATATCCCCTTCTCTGACCCTGACCTTCTGCCTCCCTCTTATAAGGACCTTTGTAATTATATTGAGCCCACCCTGATAATCAAAGAAAATCTCCCCATCTCAAGATTGTCAGCTTAATCACATCTGCGAAGTCCCTTTTGCCGTGTAAAGTAATCTATTCACAGGTTCCCAGGATTAGGACCTGGACATCTTTGGGGAGGTAACGGGGTGCCTGCTACACACATGAAGGGCCATCCAGCTCAACCATGTGTCTAGTGCATGAATGTCCTCCTGAGGTCCCTGAGGATGGTTTGCCGGCTTGTACTTGAGTATTAATAATGGCCAAGATCACACCATCACATCTTACATCTTCTCTCAAAATGACCTCTTTCATGTTGAACTCGTCTCCCTCTACCTCCTATCCATTGGGTTGATTTTCTCTGCTTGTAACCTCAACATTTTAAAATTCAGTTAACTCTCGTCTGCCTCATCTCTCCTCTGATGTGTCCCTTCTCCATATCTTTTATGGTCTGGATGATACCGTTTCTGTCTGTCTCTGTCCTAGAAATGAAATCAGTGCTTCATAATGGGTCTGACCAATCAGGGTGGGCCTGTTACCTTCCTTGCTCAAGGCACTAGTCTTTTGGAGACAAAGGCTGAATTGCACTAGCTTATTTGATGGATGTTCTCATCCTATTGAATTACATTTTCATGGGTAAAGCAGAGATACGGATAGTACATTGGACATGTGTCTTAATCTCTATACTTTAGTTTCCTCATCTGTAAAATGGAAATAGTAGGGCCTTTCTATATGGTTAATGTGAGGATTTAATGAGATATTCTACTTATAGCACTGGGCAAAGTACCTGACTACTGTCTATCATGCTACTATCTACTACTAAGCATCATCATCATCATCATCATCTAAGTTCACAAAAACCCGGAGTCTTCTGTGTATGTTCTTTTGTTTTTAAGAAGGACAGGAACTTTTCTTTTCCAGTTCCAAAAATAACAGCAAATATCTAGGACAGAAAAGGCACTGGACTAGCCCCTGTGGCTGGGGACAGTGGTTTACTTGACGTGATGAGCATGTCCTCTATGCCTTTATCCAGTTCATTCATAGGACAGAATCGAGGATCAGGTTTTCAGCTACTGATAAAAACCTCTTGCCTGTTGAGGTCAAGTCATAAATCAACCCCATTTGATTGTAGTCACTGAATTATTTTTGAGTTTGTTCCTATTGCTGTGGCCTTATCCCTATCTCGTCTACAGTGATGTTTTGAGAAGCCTTCACATGTGTGAAGCCTTCCCAGTCAGTGGGCCTGTGAAACAGAGAGAAGTGTCAGCACATCAAATTTAAAGAGCAGTAAACTTAAGATGTGCAAAGTATTAATAAACATTGTCAGGCAAGTAGCTTTTCACGATTGGTGCTATGACTCCATTTCATACTTAGTTTATGATTTCTCTCTTAATTACCCAAGGTGCTTTCTTAACACCATTTGGGCTTATTAGTTTTCTGCAGAGCCAACCTCAGGTGTATTGACTTTAATTAGCACTTGTTTCAACTTTATCCTTCTGCGTATTTTGGCAAAACGTGGCACCTTGCAGTATTAGAACACAGCAAGCTGCAGATTCCTGGGGGGACACATGCAGAATGACATCCAGGAGAAATGTTCTTGTCATGTATTCTCTTTTCAAAGAAATCTTATTTTAGTCTAAAAGTTTTGCAAAAGATAAAGAGGGTTACAGCGACAGGGACAGTGATAGTTAAAGAACAGAAAACTAAAACATATGTGTAAGGTGTTTTAATTTATGAGTGTGTTACAGTCCAGAAGTTCTTTTGTAAGTCACAGAAACAGCAAGCATGACATAATAGTCTCGGCCCTCCTACTGCCTCTCCCATCCCTACCTCTGCCTTTACCCCTTCCCCACTTTCATAACACAGAAACTTGAGGCCCCAAGGTTTATCTTACCCTGTCTAGACTAATGTCACAGAGAATAGACGGTAGCAGAGAAAGACTTGAATCTAGATCTCCTTATTCCAGTCTTCCTGTGACTCTACCTTTTTTTAGGCTTATTTGAATTCAGAAGAGAGAGAAGAATCCAGCAAAATTATAAGCTAAACCAGCTCTAGGGGTCCATTTGGGAAGCAAAGGCCATTTTTAACTTTGTTCCCTTTGGAACACACCATAGCTTCCACAGATGTCTCATCCTCTTAGTGAGGGCCTCTCTCATGTGACACCCCCTCTCCTCCATTCATCACCCCATCCCCTCTTACTTTTATCCATGGCACTTAGCATTATTCAGTGTGCTCTGTGTTTTACTTCTTTGTCCAAGACCTACTCCTACTAGAATCCCTTCACAGGGAAGGCATTTTTGCTTTGTTCACTGCTGAATCTACTGGGCCTAGAATAATATCTGGCACATAGTAGGTGCTCACGGTATATTTGCTGAATGAATACACAAAGAAAGAATTTCCTGGCACTGGCAGTATGTTACTGTCCCCCAACCCCTGTTCTTCTGCAGGACCAGCCTGCACACAGCGGCGGGGAGACAGGTTGCCTTGCAAACCTCCCTCACCGCCCCCGCTCCCCACCCCCCGCTTTGCTTAAGTCAGAGTTGCCGGTCCTTCCAACAGTTGAGAGTTGGAAGTCCCCCTCCCAAGAAACACTTACTCTCCATTTTGCGTGACAGTTAATCCCCATGTGGTTTGGACAAGCTAATCACTCATTATGAGAAATTTCTAAGGTAAAAACTCCTGTAGCTGTACTTCCCATTAATCAGTGTGTGTTTCATAGTCTGTGTCTAAGCACGGCCACTCATCATGTGTCACCTACTCCAAGAAGCAAAGGAATTTTACTACTGTTAACTAACATCTTTTGCTCTGAAGTACCTTGATTTTTGTGTTGTGTTTTTACCTGCCAAGTCTGTTCGCGGGAAAACTATTGTCAAGAATTTCCTCTCGGGGCTTCCCTGGTGGCGCAGAGGTTGGGAGTCTGCCTGCCAATGCAGGGGACACGGGTTTGAGCCTTGGTCTGGGAGGATCCCACATGCCGCGGAGCGACTATGCCCGTGTGCCACGACTACTGAGCCTGCACTCTAGAGCCCGCGAGCCACAGCTACTGAGCCTGTGTGCTGCAACTACTGAAGCCCACACACCTAGCGTCCATGCTCCACAACAAGAGAAGCCACCACAATGAGAAGCCCGCACACCACAACAAAGAGTAGCCCCCGCTCGCCGCAACTAGAGAAAGCCTGCATGCAGCAGCAAAGACCCAACGCAGCCAAAAATAAAATAAATTAAATTAAATTAAAAAAAAAAAAAAAAGAATTTCCTCTCGGATTGTTGAAATAGCACGTGTGCAGACCATTAGCATTGCAGACCTGTTTTGAGTTGAAATTGATGGCTTCAGAGGACAAAGTTTGTGAGCTTATTTATTCTATAATGTAATTGTTTAAATAGCATTGAGAATGTGTGTTATGTATGTATGAATACATATATATAAAATGATAACTTTATAGTAATTAGATGAACTGGGTTATAAAAAAACTAGAAAACTTGTAAAATTTACTGGACCATTTTCTCTTAAAAATTTTTTTTAATGGATATGGTTAAAACAAAAAACCTTCAAAGCATATAATTTTACATGTGTTGAAATACGTTGCTTTTCTCCTGGAATTCCAAGTTCATTGCCTTTCCAGGTTGATTTGTATGAGAGTATGTATGAGTTGTGTGAGAGTACTGAGAAATTCATAAGACAGAGACCACTGTATTAGTTGTTTCCACTAATGTATTCCTTATATACTCTTTGTAAAGGGTGGGTGAGACGTCATCCCTTTTAGAACTTATTCAGTTTCTCTCTTTTATGGCCCATCTGTTTCCTGTTCAGCCAAAGTCATTTGCAAATGATGTTCTCATTAAAAGTTGGTCTTCATGAAGGAAGGTGACCAGGCACACCTGTATTCCTCCATGTTTTTGAAAGCTAGGGTACTTTCTTATGAACACTTTGGTCAGGAAGTTTGAGAAATTTCCCAGGTGTGGGCATATCTGTATGGTTATTGTTCCTTCTGGTGATTTACTTTCTTAAGGAGAGATTTTTTATTAGCAAAAAAATATATTGCGTTTGGGCCTTCAACTGTTTGAAAGCTATGTTAAGTAAATTCAACCTTGCCAACCTCACCAACATTTACCTTCAAAAACTTTCTAGCCACACTTGGTTTACTTACTTCTCATGTCCGTATCCATTCACTGCTTACCCCTAATTTAATTCTTACAGGAGAGATCAAAGCATGCTGCCAAGCGTGTTTGCCTCGCTTTGCTAGTTGGCATTATATTCTGTTTTTTTCTTGCAGGACTAAGAAAGGGGGGCAAGATGAAAAAGCATTCAAGTTTATAACTAGCTAATGGAGAAACAAAAATAGATGATATATATGTACATAGACTATGTCAGTTTGAATCCAGGGCCTTTCTCATTTGTTTTATAGCTTGATGGCAAGAAATATTAAGCCAAGTGTGTCTGTATGACTGACTTATTCTACATCTGTGTTCATAAACACTAATCTGGATTCTTCCAGTAGTGAGGTCATTTCATCCACGAATTTTGGAAAAGATTTAAATTGTAACTGTACCCTTTGCAGTCCGATCATTTTCTTCCATTTAGGTATTTCTTCTTCTCTAAATGCTGTGACTATAAAGTATTAAGACTAGTCTCTTTGAGCCACCCCTGCTAGGCTGTCATTTTGTGATCGCACCTCATAAATGAAATGAGAGAAATATTGAAAAATGGTGAAATTTGACAACACCTTCCTACCCAGACCCAGTACTGTCCTCCTAAATGTGCATCTTCAGTATTGCTAACTCAGACTAGCAGAAGCTGGCCTTTGCTTTTCTTGGATGTTGGTAGTAAGGGTGGGGACCTTTCTATAAAAGTATAAATATTGTGTATTTTACT
Source organism: Phocoena phocoena (assembly GCF_963924675.1). Classification (NCBI taxonomy): domain Eukaryota; kingdom Metazoa; phylum Chordata; class Mammalia; order Artiodactyla; family Phocoenidae; genus Phocoena; species Phocoena phocoena. Next base: position 68,856,826 of record NC_089227.1, on the reverse strand, counting down.
TTTATATGTATGCTATAACACTATTTTTTATGAACTAAAGTTTTTCTTGATAGAGTACTTTATCACACTTTTTACTATATATAACATGGTTTCCATTTTCCTCTCCTACTAGGTGAAATGCGGAATGATTTATACATCACTATAGAAAGGGGAGAATTTGAGAAAGGAGGAAAGAGTGTGGCCAGAAATGTGGAAGTTACGATGTTCATTGTAGAGAGTAGCGGCCAGACCTTGAAGGTACGTTAATGCTGGATTCTTTGTGGTAAAACAATTCCACATCCTTGCTTTGGGTTCATCTTTAATGAGATCAGTTAATTTCTGATTTGCAGTATTTCCAATCTTATTTTTCTTTTCCACCCCTGTGTAGTTTTTTTTTTTAATTATGAAAATGCCTTTCAGAAAAGAAAGTAGGAAAAAAAAAGGCTTTTACAGTTTGTTTGTGTCAGCAATGTCCTCCTAACAGCTACTCCTTAAATGCAGCATTTTTATGCCATTTCATTTTTCCCCTTTCATCTTTCATAGTTTTGAAGATGCATACTTTTGCTTTTGGCAATTGGTAAAACAAAACAAAAATCATAGGTCATCCTATGTATTTTCATTTTAACCAAAATAGGGCATGAGGATTAAGCTCTTACTAATTGGGGTTATAATATCAGGTTCCTTTATGGAAGAAGTGTTTCATGTGAGCCCGGGGCTTAGTGAGTTTTACAGGGAGGCACAGAACAGGCTTTTGGCTGTAGCAGGTTGAGAATTTTATCATGTAGTTGACTCCAAATTGGGCACACAGTTGCCCATCTCACTCAAGTCACTGAGGTCCACCCTTAGCCGAGTAGACCCTGGGAGACCAGCCTCAGGATGAAACAGACACAGCCTGTCAGCAGAAGCAAGTGTAGAAACAGGCCTGTAAAGAACTGGGGAGGTAATTTCACCTGAAGTGCTATTTGGGGAGCAGGCAGATACAGCAGAGCAATTGCTCTGCTCCTCCCCACATCATCTTGAAATGAAGCTGTCTTTAACCTGCATTTTTCCTTTATTAGGATTTTATCTCCTTTGGCTCTGGAGAGCCACCAGCTAGCGAGTACCACTCCTTTGTGCTTTATCATAACAACAGTCCCAGGTGGTCTGAGCTGCTGAAACTTCCTATCCCTGTGGATAAATTCAGGGGCGCGCACATCCGCTTCGAGTTCCGGCATTGTTCCAGTAAGTGTTTGGCAGGATTGTCTCCGTGGCTTTGTTGTGCTGGGTAGTCTGCTAACTGAGCTGAAACAACAGTGTGGGCTAATCTGTAGAAAGTGTGTGACAAACCAGAGACCTCCACAAGAGAGAAACGAAGGTGAGTGAAGTCCTGGGAGGTGAATGGGCTCACTTCTCGAAGAACCAATGACCTCTGTGGAAACATAGATGCAAGAGGGGAAAGAAACAGAATACCTATGGAAATCTACAGGGTTCTTCTTAAGTTGGTCACTTTCATAAAACCCAGTTCATCACTCTCACAGTCTGGAAAGACTAGATAGAAAGAGAAGATGCAGCAGTAAAGACCTGACTGGCTCAGGTGGTTTTAGGCAGTCCTAACCCATCTGCTGTCTCTCCAGCCAAGAGCTGATCCAGCTCTCAGACAGCTCAGGGGTACCCTCGGGGACTTTCCTAGGCAAGTGAAGTCACTAGAAAAGCCTCTGATTGGCTCCAATTCATATTGATTTGCATATATCTACATCACCGTGCATTCTCAAACAGCATTCAAATGAGGATCAAGTAATGTCAACTCAAACAGGTCTTAGAGATGATGTGAAGTAATTTCCCCATTTTATAGATCTAAAAAACACAAGACACAGACGTTACAGGATGTATTCATGTGGACATTACTTATCCATAAAGTTATCATTTCCTGTTGTCTCTATTTTAATTCTTTTGCATTCATTACCACCCTCTGAAGCCCCCACTCCCTGCCTCCATCAGCCCCCAGTCCAGGGATCTTCTGGTTTTCCCTGTGCCCCAGAAGTGTGCACTTCTGGTAGTGTACATTGTGACCAGAGAAGGTTCTGGTGAATCTTGCTTCAAGAGCAGTATAATAATCAAGAGAGGGACTTCCCTGGTGGCACAGTGGTTAAGAATCTACCAGCCAATGCAGGGGACGTGGGTTCGAACCCTGGTCCGGAAAGATCCCACATGCCGTGGAGCAACTAAGCCTGTGCGCCACAACTACTGAAACCTGTACGCCTAGAGCCCATGCTCCGCAACAAGAGAAGCCACTGCAATGAGAAACCCACGCACCGCAACAAAGAGTAGCCCCCTCTTGCTGCAACTAGAGAAAGCCCGTGTGCGGCAACAAAGACCCAACACAGCCATAAATAAATAAATAAATAGATAGATAGATAAATAAATAAATAAAATCAAGAGGTAGAGAAGAATCACATTATTGGGGAAGCAGCCAGCAGGCTCCTCTCCAGTCTGAAAGGAATGGAGGCATTGCCAGTAAATATGCGGTGACCTCGCCTGAGTGCTATGTAACTCGCCCAAGATTCAGGGAGAGGAGAAGAACTTCGTCTTCTTGTTGGGACTTTGGAATGTTTTGGAATTAGCTCAGAAGCTCCACAAGTTATGCTTTTGTGGATGTTTCAGAATATAGGGAGATGGCTAGCAGGGTCTTACCATTCTTCCAAATTCCTAGAAGAGTTTCATGGGTAGGATTTAAAGTGAGAAAAAATAAAGGACTTTCCATGGTGCCATACCATTCCTTCCACCAATCTTCGTTATAAATTCTCACTTGGGCCTAATATGAGCTTTGAGCTTTAAGGAAGAAAAAGAGGAAAATAAAAGTGGAATGGGAGGAAAAGGAGAAAGAACATTTGGAGAAAGTTACTATAACTCAGAACATGGAAACTGGACTAAAGGTGATTTTCAGTAGAACCTGTTAGATCTCTGCCATCTTGTCCTTGTACTTCAAACATTGTCCACAGAGTTTTGTTTTGTTTTGTTTTTAATGTTCATTGTTAAAATTCAGAAGAAACAGCAACCTGTAAAGAAGAAAGAAAATCCCTACAAATAATCAGTGTAGTCATTTTATCACATGAACTTCCAAGTGTTCTTTGTGTGTACATGTATTTATTTTAAAATATTTGTTCATGAAACAAATATTTATTAAATACCTGCTGTATGTCAACCATTTTACTGGGCATTGAAAATATATCAGTGAACACAACAAAATACCTCCTCTCAGATCTTTCACTCTAGAGAGGGAAGACAGACAACACTTGAGCAAATAAATCTATAATATATCAAGTAGTGTTAAATACAGTGAAGAAGACTAAACTGGAGTTAGGTGCTAGAACGCAGTGGTGCTATGTTGCTGTTTTACATAGGGCAGTCAGGATAGACATCTCTGATAAAGAGGTGTGTCAACAACAACATAAAAGAAGTGAAGTATCTGGGGAAAAAATATTTCAGGCATCTGGATATCTGGGGAATCTGGGGAAAAAATATTTCAGGCATATAGAACAGTAAGTATAAAACACTTGAGGTTGAAACATGGTTGGCATGAAACATGGTTGGCACTGTCAAGGAATAACAAGGAGGCCAGAATGAGCAAGTGAGAGAGTTTGGAGGTGAGAACCAGAGAGGTAGCAGGGGAGCCAGATCCCCTATTGTCTTTTAGGTCATGGGAAGGACTTTGGACTTTATTTGGAGTGAGAAGAGGCATTAGAGGCTTTAGTTTGAAGATAAGTCTGGCTGCTATATGGATGATAGATTGTAGGTGGGCCAGATGGGAACAGGCCATTTAGGAGGCTTATGCAATCCTCAAAGTAAGAGATTTAAATGGTTTGATTCTTGTCTACAGATCTATTGACAGATTGGATGTGAAAGAAGGAGAAAATTCAAGGTTGACCCCAAGATTTTGGCCTCATTATGAAGTGGTCATTTAATGAAGTGGGGAAGACAACAGGAAGAATCTGTTTGGAGAGCAAAAATCAAACATTCCATTTTAAATATGTTAAGGCTGAGATGTCTATTAGACATTCAACGTATCAAGTAGGCAGTTGAATGAGATCCAAGCTGAAGACTTACACTTGACAATGAGAACATATAGTTCAGTGGTGTGCTGTAAATATTTAACCAGCATTCAGGGTGATGGAGAGGGATGGGGAAGCCCTAAATTATAGCATTTGCTGATTCCATGGGGTAAATACTCCCACCATGGTCAATTTCAAGCTGCCAACATGACGTCGCTGATCTTGGAGTTGGGGAAAGATATACACTGACAGCTCTTGTGAGCCAGTACAGGCCAGCTCTAGCACATCACAGATGTCGAAGATTTTCAAAGCCATGAGACTGGTGAGATGTCTAAGTAAGTTTAGATAGCAAGGGAAGTCCAAGGATGGATCCCTGGGGCACTGACACCTTTAGATTTGGGGAGAATATAAAGTAGCCATTATGTGGATTAAGAAGGAATAGCTAGTGAGGTTGAAGGAGAATCGAGGAAGAATAGAATCCAGGAGACTAAATGAAGAAAGTTTTTCAAGAGGGAATTGATCAGATGTGTCAGGTGCCAGTGATAAATAAGATAAGGACAGAGAAATTATCACCTGATTTGGCATCATGGAGGTCACTGAACCTGACAAGTTGTTCTAGTGGATTTGTGGTGTTGAAAGCCTGGCTGGAGTGAGTCAAAGAATAAGCTGGAGAAAAGGAAGGGCAGGCAGTGAGTATAGACAAATCTTTTGAGAAACTTTGCTATGAAGACTACAGGTGAGCAGAGAAATGGGTTAGTAGCTATAAAAATAAGTGGGTCACCAGAAGTTGGTTTTTTGGTGGTGTTCTTTTTTAAGATGGAGCATTTAAAGCATGTTTGTTAGAGAGAAATCATTCAGTAGAGAGGAGAAACTGATGTAGTAGAGTGGGGACAGCTGTAGGAGCAGTGTCCTTGAGTTGGGGAAGGAGCAGGGGACCCGGTGCGTAAGGTTAAGAATTCGCCTTGGGTAAGAGCAGTTTAGACCTAGTACAGGAAGACAGATGCAGGTGGGTAATAGGTGGATGCTAGGGCATGTGGGCATTCTCTCTACATGAGCTGAAAGTGAGGGAAGTGTCAAGGTATTGGAGGGTTGAGAGGAGAGGAGACTGGATGAAATTATTTTCTGGAAAAGTAGAAGAGTGGGTTTATTAGGTAAATGTAGGAAGTTTGCCTGTCCCGGGGCGCTTTTGTGGTTAGTGCACATTAAATAAACTTAGATTAGTGTAGGCATGGAATGACCCACAAATTGGATTTTACAAGGGTGCAGTGTTATTAGTGGAAGTGTGGAGGGGGGAGGGGTTGAGGGTATTTTCAAGGAAGTGATTAGAAATGATGGACCACAGAAATGGGAAGTTGGAGTGGAGGGGATGGAGGGATGGGTCAATAAGCTGGGGGTCCCAGGGGGCAGAATTGTTGGAGTTGAGGTACAAGAAAGAATGAATTGAAAAGTTAGGAGATAGAATCCATGAACTCAGGGTTTTTATTAGTAAAAGGGGACCGTGTTATGCATGTTATACATAACAGTCCATTCAGTTTATTAATCCTGATCTAATAGCTCAGGACAAAAGGCCATGCACTTCAAACTTTGTTTGGTATTTATTTTTATTTTATAGCAGAAGGCAAATTTGGGGAAACTGTTGCTTTGTTCCTTATCTTTGCTAATTTTATGCATCTTGGATTCTTTTTATCTTTCTGAATTGAATACCAAAAACCACACCAAAATGACAGTCAAATCAACTTAGAAAATTATTTGTAAATAAGTCTTCCCTAAATCATAAGTTCCATACCCAGCATGCTCATTGACATAGAAATCTCTTCCCAGAGATCTTTGCTGTGACTTTTGTTTAACTTTAAAGAGTACTGCTATTTCCCCAATTTACCTCTGGGGTTGAAATCAATGATTTAAAAAGAAGAACCGTTGCTATAATCACATTTTCAGGGATGTCCTCGTGCTAGGGGCCTAAGCTAGCCAGCCAGAATTACTACTCTCTGTGCAGGGTTCCATGTCCCTGTGGTTAAATGCCAGAAGCAGTGTGTTTGTTGCTAGAGCCTCTTGTCTAATCCTCAGGACCACCATATCTGACACCTCTAGTGAGGGTCTTACTGCATCCCAAAGCTGGACTTCTCTATCAAGTATAACCTCTACTTACACACTTGTGTGGGAGAGAATAACCGTCCAGCCCATAATGGCTGCCAGCCCTGCAACTCTTCCCTCCACGTCTAAATACAAGGAGAGGGTCCAGTTGAACAAACCAGGTTCTTTCCATGCTTTCTCCATTTTTGGAGAAAAGGAAGGTGTGTGGAAAGAACTGCAGTGGTACTGAAGAGATCTAGAACAGGTTACCTGACATTGTAAGATCTCAATTTCCTTCTCTATAAACAATTGCCAATGACCCTTGACATTTCTAGCTGTTGTAATTCACAATTAGGCATCTGAAAACCTCATTGCCTCATTTCTGACTTCCAGAATACTACTGCAGTAAGCTCTTATCAAACTATAGAATGGTGTTTATGTCTTTCAGCACGTCTTATTCCAAGGAGGTGGCTTCTGTAGGGCTCTGTGTTTGCTCATGTGGCTGTAGGGAGAGTTCTGTCATGGACCAAAGCAGAGCTGAGAACCTCCCTTTCCAGGGGGAGTAAGCAAAATACTGCATTTCACATTCATTCATTCACTCGTTCATTTGTTTACTGTACATTTACTGAGAACCTACTATGTTCTTGGCATTCTTTGAGAGACCAAGCGTAGATTAACTTAATTAGACAAGAATCCTGCTCTCCATGGTGCTTATGTTCAGGAGTGGAGAGTAGGTTGTGAGGAGAAGAAACAGGAAATCCACAAATTTAAAAAAAAAAAAAAAAACACCATAATTTCAGATAGTGAATCCCATGAAGCAAATTAGTCAAGGAGTGTAACTTGCAGATTATAAGGCAGGCATATGGGGTTAGAGGGTGGCTACTGTACATAGAGGTCCCATCATAAAAGCTGCTCTTCATTGTGTAAAAGGAGCTGGCGTGTGTGTGTGTGTCGGGTGGTATATTTCTTGATGATGACGCATCGTCACAGTCTATGTATCTGAACACGGTTGTATAAGCATACACTTAAATAATTGACTGATTTTCACAGGGAATTATACTCAGTATCTTGTAATAACCTATAAGGGAAAAGAATCTGAAAATATATATATATATGACAATCACTTTGCCGTACACCTGAAACTAACACAACATTGTAAATCAACTATACTTCAATTAATTCAAAAAAATTGACTAATTTTTTTTCCCCTACAGCAAAGGAGAAAGGAGAGAAGAAGTTGTTTGGCTTCTCCTTTGTCCCCCTGATGCAGGAAGATGGTAGGACTCTTCCAGATGGCACTCACGAGCTCATTGTACATAAGGTAACGTCAGTCAGATGCTGGGGGCAGCTGTGAAAAACAGGGCTGAATTATTAGCTCACTGTCTTATCCTCACTGTGGAAAAGAGAAAAGAATGACTGCAAAGATACTCTTCTGGAAGATTGCTGACAGGGAGAGTGTCTTTTGAGAATATTGTCTCTATATTCTGTCATATTCTAACACCTATTTTAAAGATGATTTATTTTTTCATCTTAATTGAAGTGTAGGTATTTGGGTAAGTCTATAGGGTGACGTTAAAGTCCTTTCCCTTGCTGTAATAGGATTAGATAAACCTTACAAATAAATTTTTAAATATTCCCAATACCTGCTTTCTTATCTGAAGATCTGTACACCCCCAGAAGCAAATTTAGCAAGGTCAGCTTTCATTTTTCTTGTCTGCTGCTCTCACTAAGCAAGCAGAGAAATGGCTGTTCTTTGTCATGACAACTTTAGTGGTTGTTAGTTTCTATTTTTTGCATCAAGAATTGTCATTAAAAACATTTGGAATAAAGGATACTATAGGAGGCAACAAAAAGAAAACTCACAAAACAAGAGATCCTTAGAAGTTATCGGAGAATACCAGTAATAATGAAGTATAGAATAAAAACACTAGCAACTATGAAAGAGAGAATGGAAGTACATGATCTTCTCCAAAATATTTCTCCTTTGCGTTTCTCCATTTCTGTAAGCACAGGCTATTCCAAGCTCTTGTGAACTCTCACCTGGGCTAACTAGCCCTGCCGACCTGCACCTTATCTCCCTCTAGTCCATTTTCCAGCCAGCCAGGGCAACCCATCTAAGGTGCAGATCTCACCAGGCCCCTTTCTGATATAAACCCACTGAAAAGCTCCCCATTACCAAGAGGGAAAATTGCAGGCTCTTAGCATGTGTCAGGCTGCCTCTTCCCTATTGCTTCACCTCTCACCACTTCCGGTCGTCTGCCTGATGCCATAGCCACATCCAGCTCTTTCTGGTTCCTCACCTCCTGCCTGCTGGTTCTCCCTGCTCCACCTGGCACTCCTGGCACACCTGCCTCCCCCTGTCTCCCCGCAGCTGACACCTCCTCATCCACAGAGGCACACCTTGGCCAGAACCTTTATTCAGGAGAACGATCCCCGTGCCCCAGCCCCCTACTCCCTGGATTTCCAGCTGGCTAAGTGCGCTCCCACGATTTCCCTGGATATCTGCACACACCTCTTACCATTGTCCTCATTACATTGTCCCATGATTGTCTGGTGATCCCTTGACTTAACTCTGGTAGATATATGAGCCCTTCAGGAGCAACAGCTGTGTCAGAGGGGTTCTGGCATGCGGCAGATGCGTGGTGAAGATATACTGAATGAATGAAGGAGATTACAAACAAAAACTTTCTTTACCTTTGGATTATCGCTAGTAAAATCAGTGTCCCTGCACAACACACCTGGCAATTTTTGTTTGTGTATGTATATGTATGTGTATATTTCTTGAATCGTTTATTTTCTAACTGTTCAACACATTGACTACAAACTGCAGGGCAGGCCCTCTTCTAGTGACTGGGAATATAGTGGCAAACAAAACAGTTAAAGTCCCTCCATTTCTGACACGTACATGCTCTAGACTTCAAAAGTGACTTAAAGGAGCTCACAGTGTTAAAATACAAAGAAAAAATATTTTAAAACAGAGTAACCACTAAAGCAAACAGAGGAGCTAAATGCACTAGACACCTGAGAATCTATTTATATCACCTTTAGGTCTGAGGCCCCTTTATGTGATATGGGTAACATGACAGCCAATGTCTTCAGCTACAGTTTTCCAAAAGACATTAATTGTACCTGATATGAATGTTTGTGATCTTGCCTCTGCATACCATTAAATCTTCACACAGAAAAGGCAAGAGCTAAGGTTATCATTACCTTCCTAATAATATTTAGAAGAATAAATCACTTCTTTATGGCATTTCACCATGTGGGCTCTCTCACCTGTGGGTCAGAGGGTGTTTTTTGGGCAGGTGCTAAGTTTCCAGTCAAGTTCAGGTTGACTTCCTCTAAACTAGTATGAATAACACCAAGATTCTTACTTGCTAATTAGAGATACCCATATACTTAAAATGCCAGGAGGACAAGTAGCAGAGCTTCCTTCTCCATGTGAGCATTTAGGTGTCCAACTGGTATTGATTCCCAGACAATTTTACTCCATTACCAGGGGCCTGTCCTGGTGCCTTTGGCAGAACCATTTTTCTCAGAAGTAGAGCTTTGAATCATCTCAAGCCCTTCCACAAATTTTCACTGAATACCTAGAATTACAATCCATAAAGCATTATGAAAATTTATTTGAGCATCAACAATTTAAACGGCAGGTGTTCCCAATGATCTTTCTCCATCACAAAGGAGGCTGAGGATGGTATCTGGAGATCATCTAATTTGAGGCAGACCTACATTGTGTAGATCCATCAGGAAGCATTAGCTCCACAGAAAAACCCTAAGTAGCTGAGTTGTCTTATGATTAGGGTTATTGTTGCTTAAAGAGGTATGGAATACCTGCCAAGCATAACATCTTATGTTTTTCGTCTAGTTGATGCCATGGTTTTCTTTTTCATAGCACTGAGCCAAGAAGTTCAGTTTCAGCTTAAGGCCACTTGCAGGTTATGATTATAAAACCATATTATGAGCATAATGCTTATCCTTCCTCTGCCATGGCAGGAAGGAGCACAGCCTCCTGACGATTGCAGCCTGGAGTTTATTAATTAAAGAAAAATTGAACGAAAAAAACAAAGAAAGTTAGGGAGACGAGTGGATTTCAAATTACTGGGTAAAAAAAAAGCCCATTTAATAAGTGGTGTTGAGATGACCACAGTGGGTGTTAGAGGGAAAAATAAAGAGCTGGATCACTACCTTGCTTCTTATACCAAAGCAATTTCCAGATTATATGTAAAAAATAAAACTGTAAGAGCCTACATACTATGAGTGAACATTTTTAGAAAGTTTAGGTAAAGAGGGCCTTTCTAGTGATGCCTCTCAAATGTTACAAATCAGTACAAAAAAATGTGTGACTTTTGCTAAATAAAGTTTAAAACCTATTTATTGATAAAATCATCATAATCAAGGCTAAAAGACACATGATAAACTGAAACATGGTTGCAACACAGCTTACAAAGGGGGACTATTCCCAGTTTACCAAAAGTTATCACAAATAACTTAAAAAAAAAGAAAAAGTTCACTAAATGCTACAAACAAGCTATTCAAAAATAATAAATGCAAGAATATAAAATAAATATATGAATAGTCAAAGAAATGTAAGTTAAATAAAGAATGAGAAATCTTTTGGCCTATTAGGTTGGTAAAGACTTTTAAAACTGAGAATTGGCAAAGAAGATTAAAGGGAAACAAACACTCTCTTGCATTCATAGAGGGAAATGTGAATAGTATTGTCTTTCTGGAGGACAGTTTGGCAATACAATATTTTAAATGTGTATATCCTTTGGCTCAGCCATTCCACATCTTGGTATTTATTGGGAGAAGATAATCAGATAAGGTAAGCAAACATGATTCAATGATGATCAATACAGATTCCTTAAAATATGGAAAAACTTGAAAGTAATCTAAATTACCAATAACATAGGTCTGGTTAGATACATGAGTTAGTTATATCCATATAATGAATGAAATACTACATAGTTATTGAAATAATGTCTAGTGAAAAATTTTATGTGCATAGAAAAATGTTTATAATATATTGATAAACAGCATTTTATATATGCATACATTTAGTGTAAGACCATTTTTATAAAATTATTTAACTGCATGTCCACATGTATATATGTGCATAGCAATGCTTGGAAAGATGTCCTAAAATATTAACAACGACTTTATTTTTACATTTCTTTCTGTTTTTTCTTCCTTTTCAGTGGTTCACATGAAAGTTTTCTCTGTTTTTTTTTTTTTTACATCTTTATTGGAGTATAATTGCTTTACAATGGTGTGTTAGTTTCTGCTGTATAACAAAGTGAATCAGCTGTACGTATACATACATCCCCATACCTCCTCCTCTTGCATCTCCCTCCCAGCCTCCCTATCCCACCCCTCTAGGTGGACACAAAGCACCGAGCTGATCTCCCTGTGCTATGCGGCTGCTTCCCACTAGCTATCTATTTTACGTTTGGTAGTGTATATATGTCCATACCACTCTCTCACCTCATCCCAGCTTACCCTTCCCCCTCCACGTGTCCTCAAGTCCAATTCTATGTCTGTGTCTTTATTCCTGTCCTGCCCCTAGGTTCTTCAGAACCATTTTTCTTTTTTTTTAGATTCCATATATATGTGTTAGCATACAGTATTTGTTTTTCTCTTTCTGACTTACTCCACTCTGTATGACAGTCTTTAGGTCCATCCACCTCTTTGCAAATAACTCAATTTCATTCCTTTTTATGGCTGAGTAATATCCCATTCTATACATGTGCCACATCTTCTTTATCCATTCATCTGTCGATGGACACTTAGGTTGCTTCCATGTCCTGGCTATTGTAAATAGAGCTGCAATGAAGGTTGTGGTACATGACTCTTTTTGAATTATGGTTTTCTCAGAGTATATGCCCAGTAGTGGGATTGCTGGGTCATATGGTAGCTCTGTTTTTAGTTTTTTAAGGAACCTCCATACTGTTCTCCATAGTGGATGTATCAGTTTACATTCCCACCAACAGAGCAAGAGGGTTCCCTTTTCTCCACACTCTCTCCAGCATTTATTGTTTATAGATTTTTTGATGATGGCCATTCTGACTAGTGTGAGGTGATACCTCATTGTAATTTTGATTTGCATTTCTCTAATAATTAGTAATGTTGAGCATACATTCATGTGTTTGTTGGCATTCTGTATATCTTCTTTGGAGAAATGTCTATTTAGGTTCTCTGCCCGTTTTTGGACTGGGTTGTTTGTTTTTTTGATATTGAGCTGCATGAGCTGCTAGTATATTTTGGAGATTAATCTTTTGTCAGTTGCTTCATTTGCAAATATTTTCTTCCATTCTGAGGGTTGTCTTTTCATCTTGTTTATGGTTTCCTTTGCTCTGCAAAAGCTTTGCAGTTTCATTAGGTCCCATTTATTTATTTTTGTTTTTATTTCCATTTCTCTAGGAGGTGGGTCAAAAAGGATCTTGCTGTGATTGATGTCATACGGTGTTCTGCCTATGTTTTCCTCTAAGAGTTTGATAGTGTCTGGCCTTACATTTAGGTCTTTAATCCATTTTGAGTTTATTTATGTGTATGGTGTTAGGGAGTGATCTAATCTCATACTTTTACATGTAGCTGTCCAGTTTTCCCAGCACCACTTATTGAAGAGGCTCTCTTTTCTCCATTGTATATTCTTGCCTCCTTTATCAAAGATAAGGTGACTATATGTGCATGAGTTTATCTCTGGGCTTTCTATCCTGTTCCACTGATCTATATTTCTGTTTCTGTGCTGGTACCATACTGTCTTGTTTACTGTAGCTTTATAGTATAGTCTGAAGTCAGGGATCCTGATTCCTCCAGCTCCGTTTTTCTTTCTCAAGATCGCTTTGGCTATTCGGGGTCTTTTGTGTTTCCATACAAATTGTGCAATTTTTTTGTTCTAGTTCTGTGAAAAATGCCAGTGGTAGTTTGATAGGGATTGCATTGAATCTGTAGATTGCTTTGGGTAGTATAGTCATTTTCACAGTGTTGATTCTTCCAATCCAAGAACATGGTATATGTCTCCATCTGTTTATATCATCTTTAATTTCTTTCATCAGTGCCTTATAGTTTTCTGCATAGAGGTCTTTTATCTCTTTAGGAAGGTTTATTCCTAGGTATTTTATTCTTTTTGTTACAATGGCAAATGGGAGTATTTCCTTAATTTCTCTTTCAGATTTTTCATCATTAATGTATGGGAGTGCAAGAGATTGCTGTGCATTTATTTTGTATTCTGCTGCTTTACCAAATTCATTGATTAGCTTTAGTAGTTTTCTGGTAGCATCTTTAGGATTCTCTATGTATAGTATCATGTCATCTGCAAACAGTGACAGTTTTACTTCTTTTCAGATTTGGATTCCTTTTATTTCTTTTTCTTCTCTGACTGCTGTGGTTAAAACTTCCAAAACTATGTTGAATAATAGTGGTGAGAGTGGGCAACCTTGTCTTGTTCCTGATCTTAGTGGAAATGCTTTCAACTTTTCACCATTGAGAATGATATTGGCTGTGGGTTTGTCATATATGACCTTTATTATGTTGAGGTAAGTTCCCTCTATGACTACTTTCTGGAGGGTTTTTATCATAAATGGGTATTGAATTTTGTCAAAAGCATTTTCTGCATCTATTGAGATGATCATTAGGTTTTTATCCTTCAGTTTGTTAATATGGTGTATCACATTGATTGATTTGCATATATTGAAAAATCCTTACATTCCTGGAATAAACCCCACTTGATCATAGTGTATGATCCTTTTAATGTGCTGTTGGATTCTGTTTGCTAGTATTTTGTTGAGGATTTTTGCATCTATGTTCATCAGCGATATTGGCCTGTAGTTTTTTTCTTTGTGACATTCTTGTCTGGTTTTGGTATCAGGGTGATGATGGCCTCGTAGAATGAGTTTGGAAGTTTTCCTCCCTCTTCTATATTTTGGAAGAGTTTGAGAAGGATAGGTGTTAGCTCGTCTCTAAATGTTTGATAGAATTCACCTGTGAAGCCATCTGGTCCTGGGCTTTTGTTTGTTGGAAGATTTTTAATCACAGTTTCAATTTCAGTGCTTGTGATTGGTCTGTTTATATTTTCTATTTCTTCCTGGTTCAGTCTCAGAAGCTTTTGCCTTTCTAAGAATTTGTCCATTTCTTCCAGGTTGTCCGTTTTATTGGCATATAGTTGCTTGTAGTAATCTCTGTTGATCCTTTGTATTTCTGTGGTGTCAGTTGTTACTTCTCCTTTTTCCTTTCTAATTCTATTGGTTTGAGTCTTCTCCCTTTTTTCTCGATGAGTCTGGCTAATGGTTTATCAATTTTGTTTATCTTCTCAAAGAACCAGCTTTTGGTTTTACTGATCTTTGCTATTGTTTCCTTCATTTCTTTTTCATTTATTTCTGTTGTGATCTTTGTGATTTCTTTCCTTCTGCTAACTTAGGACGTTTTTTGTTCTTCTTTCTCCTATTGCTTTAGTTGTAAGGTTAGGTTGTTTATTTGAAATGTTTCTTGTTTCTTGAGGTAGGACTGTATTGCTATAAACGGCCCTCTTTGAACTGCTTTTACTGCATCCCATAGGTTTTGGGTCATCGTGTTTTCATTGTCATTTGTTTCTAGGTTTTTTTTGATTTCCTCTTTGATTTCTTCAATGATCTCTTGGTTATTTAGTATTGTATTATTTCCGCCATGTGTTTGTATTTTTTACAGCACTTTTCCTGTAATTGATATCTAATCTCATAGCATTGTGGTCAGAAAAGATACTTGATATGACTTCAATTTTCTTAGATTTACCAAGGCTTGATTTGTGACCCAAGCTAGATCATAGCTTGGGTCACAAATCAAGAATGTTCCATGAGTACTTGAGAAAAAAGTGCATTCTGTTGTTTTGGATGGAATGTCCTATAACTATCAATTAAGTCCATGTTTTTTAATGTATCATTTAAAGCTGTGTTTCCTTATTTATTTTCATTTTGGTTGATCTGTCCATTGGTGAAAGTGGGGTGTTAAAGTTCCCTACTATTATTGTGTTACTGTTTATTTCCCCTTTTATCATTGTTAGCATTTGCCTTGTGTATTGAGATGCTCCTGTATTGGGTGCATAAATATTTACAATTTTTATATCTTCTTCTTTGATTGATCCCTTGGTCATTATGTAGTGTTCTTCTTTGTCTCTTGTAATAGTCTTTATTTAAAAAATTTTTTTTCTCATATGAGACCTGCTACTCCAGCTTTCTTTTGATTTGCATTTGCATGGAATATCATTTTCCATCCCCTTACATTCAGTCTGTATGTGTCCTAGGTCTGAAGTGGGTCACTTGCAGATAGTATATGTACGGATCTTGTTTTTGTATCCATTCAGCCAGTCTTTGTCTTTTGGTTGGAGCATTTAATCCATGTACATTTAGGGTAGTTATTGATATGTATGTTCCTATTACCATTTTCTTAATTGTTTGGGGTTTGTTATTGTAAGTGTTTCCCTTCTCTTGTTTTTCCTGACTAGAGAAATTCCTTTAGCTTTTGTTGTAAAGCTTGTTTGGTTGTGCTGAATTCTCTTAGCTTTTGCTTATCTCTAAAGGTTTTAATTTCTCCATCAAGTCTGAATGAGATCCTTAGTGGGTAGAGTAATCTTGGTTGTAGGTTTTTTCCTTTCATCACTTTAAATATGTCCTGCTACTCCCTTCAGGCTTGCAGACTTTCTCTGAAAGATCAGCTGTTAACCTTCTGGGGATTCCCTTGTATGTTAACTGTTGCTTTTCACTTGCTCCTTTTAATATTTTTTCTTTGTATTTAATTTTTGATAGTTTGATTAATATGTGTCTTGGGGTGTTTCTCCTTGGATTTATCCTATATGGGACTCTCTGCTCTTCCTGGACTTGATTGAATATTTCCTTACCCATATTAGGGAAGTTTTCAACTATAATCTCTTCAAGTATTTTCTCAGTCCCTTTTTATCCCTCTACTTCTTCTGGTACCCCTATAATTCAAATGTTGGTGCATTTAATGTTGTGTCAGAGGTCTCTGAGATTGTCCCCAAGTCTTTTCATTCTCTTTTGTTTATTCTGCTCTGCAGTAGTTATTTCCACTATTTTGTCTTCCAGGTCACTTATCTGTTCTTCTGCCTCCATTATTCTGCTGTTGATTCCTTCTAGAGAATTTTAATTTCATTTATTGTGTTGTTCATCATTGTTTGTTTGCCCTTTAGTTCTTCTAGGTCCTTGTTAAACGCTTCTTGTATTTTCTCCATTCTCTGTCCAAGACTTTGTATCATCTTTACTATCATTACTCTGAATTCTTTGTCAGGTAGACTGCCTATTTCCTCTTCATTTGTTTGGTCTGGTGGGTTTTTACCTTGCTTCTTCATCTGCTGTGTATTTCTCTGTCTTCTCATTTTGTTTAACATACTGTGTTTGGGGTCTTCGTTTCACAGGCTGCAGGTTCGTAGTTCCCGTTTTTTTTGGTGTCTGCTCCCAGTGGTTAAGGTTGGTTCAGTGGGTTGTGTAGGCTTCTTGGTGGAGGGGAGTGGTGCCTGTGTTCAGATGTATAAGGCTCGGTCTTGTCTTTTTGGTGGGCAGGACCACACCCGGTGGTGTGTTTTGGGGTGTCTCTGAACTCATTATGATTTTAGGCAGCCTCTCTACTAATGGGTGGTTTTGTGTTCCTGCCTTGCTAGTTGTTTGGCATAGGGTGTCCAGCCCTGTAGCTTGGTGGTCGTTGACTGGAACTGGGTCTTAGTGTTGAGACAGAGATCTCTGGGAGAGCTCTCGCCAATTGATATAATGTGGGGCCGGGAGGTCTCTGGTGGTCCAATGTCCTCAACTTGGCTCTTCCATCTCAGAGGCTGAGGCCTGACACCCAGCCAGAGCATCGAGACCCTATCAGCCACAGAGCTCAGAAGAAAAGGGAGGGAGGGAGGGAGGGAAATAAATAAATAAGTAAATAAAGTTATTAAAATAGAAAAAAGTTATTAAAAATAAAAAGGTAATAAAAAAAGGAGAAAGAACGAAAAAAGCAGCGAAACCAAAAAACAAATCCTCCAATGATAACAAGTGCTAAAAACTATACTAAAACAAAAACAAAAAACAGACAGTCAGAACCCTAGGACAAATGGCAAAAGCAGTACTATAGAGACAAATCACAGAAAGAAGCATACACATACACACTCACAAAAAGATAAAAAGGAAAAAAACAATTATATATATATATAAAATTAAAAAAGGACGAGAGCAGCCAAATCAGTAAAGAAATCTACCAGTGATAATAAGCTCTAAATACTAAACTAAGATAAACATAAAACCAGAAACAAATTAGATGCAGAAAGCAAACTCCAAGTCTACAGTTGCTCCCAAAGGCCACCGCCTCAATTTTGAGATGATTCGTTGTCTATTCAGGTACTCCAGAATTGCAGAGTACATCAAGTTGACTGTGGAGATTTAATCCGCTGCTCCTGAGGCTGCTGGGAGAGATTTCCCTTTCTCTTCTTTGTTCGCACAGCTCCCAGCTTTCAGCTTTGGATTTGGCCCCGCCTCTGAGTGTAGGTCACCTGAGGGCATCTTTTGGGAGGTCTGAGGTCTTCTGCCGGCATTCAAGAGGTGTTCTGTAGGAGTTATTCCATGTGTAGATGTAGTTTTGATGTATTTGTAGGGAGGAAGGTGATCTCCATGTCTTACTCCTTCGCCATCTTGAAGGCGCCCCCAGTTTCAGTGTACTTGAAAGCCGTGGCCTCTAAAATCTCAGCAATGGCAGCAAGAGAAGAATCCTCTGAGATCTCCTCTCTGAAAAGTAGGACACCGTGCCATGTGTCAGTGCAGCATACAGGGAAATCCATGGGTGACATCAAAGTGTCCTTTGTGACTCAGGGGTCTGTCTGTCAAGCCAAAGAGCCGTCATGCACAGCACCATCCTCTTCTGAAAATTCCTGCATCCAGGCTTCAAATGCAGAACTCCATCAGAAGGATCCTGAGTGCCCCCCAAATCCTGCCTGGCTTCAGCCCCAGTGACCTCTCTGAACCTGTTCCCTGTCTTCAGAACAGAGTCAGGGTTAGCACTCAGTTTTGCTGGGAGAATAAGTGCATGTAAAATGCCTGGCTCCGAGCCCTTACTGAAACCAAGCAGGACCCAGTGGGACTCCTGGACACAAAAGTATTTTTACATTTCTTAAAGGTTTTATTAGTGGGCACATGTCATTTAAAAACATTAAAATCTTCATTTTGATAAAGTAAAAATGAGAAGAGACAGAAAGTTGTACTTAGCTTTGTTTTATACCATTTAATTATGGAGATTGATCTAACTAAAGGCCATTCTTCTGTCATAAAATCTTGACAGTATTGTTAATGGTAAGGTTTTGAAGAAACATTAATTGCCTCAGATCTTTATAAACCATATTCCATGTCATTCATTGACAGATACTGTCTATGAAATCTAAGGTTGATGAAAGATGGAAAAAAATGCTTTTAAATAAAGTGTCGTTAACTCCTTGTAGATATGACACAGAGAATAACTGTGGCTCATAGTAGGCTATTTAGATTTAAAATCTACTTGCTCCTTGTGTAAGGTATTAGTTTGAAAGACTCAATCCTGTGGTGAGCCAAGAAAAAAAGCTGCTGTGTTGAAGACTGTTTAATAGCTTAATTTGGGCCTAAAATTTGTGAAAGAGATAGTCTCCCTCTGTGACAATGGCTGGACTCCTCTTCTGAGTGTGTTTTAAGGAAACGGTTCTCACAGCGTTAACAGTCAGTAGTGTGGCAAGGACCTGGACTCATCCTTTATGGCAGGAGCTAAAGAATTCTAAGGGCAAAGCTCCCTTTCAAGGTCGTTTTCACCTTTACATGATTGATAATAAGTTTGGAGGGGTGTTCGATGGAGATAAACTCTGAAATCTACAAAAATCTGAATGCTACAGCTTTAGGAAGGTAAGTGAAAGAACTTGATTAGTCAGCATTAAAGATTTTGTGCTTCCAGAGTCCCTTTTCAGCTCTCATAACATCAGTAATATCTCCAAGTGTTTGATGGCTAAACCCAAAACCTGTCTTTGGAATTGCTAACTTGCTGGTAACAGTATCTAATCTTACTAAGTTCTGTTATTTTGCTGCATTCCGGTAGGATTGTTGTCTTTCTTAACTTTGTAGGGATATTTTTGGCTACCCACCCCCCCCACCCCCCCCACCCCCCCCCACCCCCCCCACCCCCCCCACCCCCCGCCAGCTACCTGCTGGAAAGCAAGTCAAGAAAAGCAAGTTAAGCTCATTGAAATAATGAGCTTAAGATAATTCATTTTCTGGAAGTCAAGTCTCTTAAGGAGATTAGTGTGAGAATCCAAAGAAGGAGGATAGAAAGTTAATAGCTGTGCACTCAAGTCTCCATTCTGACTTTTCCAGTGAAGGATTTTTAGTTCTTAGAAGTACGTTCTAAAATACCGTCAGGGGCTTCCCTGGTGGCACAGTGGTTAAGCATCTGCCTACCAATGCAGGGGACACGGGTTCGAGCCCTGGTCCAGGAAGATCCCAGATGCCATGGAGCAACTAAGCCCATGCACCACAACTACTGAGCCTGCGCTCTAGAGCCTGTGCTCCGCAGCAAGAGAAGCCACTGCAATGAGAAACCCGTGCACCACAACCAAGAGTAGCCCCCAATTGGCGCAAGGAGAGAAAGCCCTTGCGCAGCAACGAAGACCCAGTGCGGCCAAAAATAGATAAATTCATTAATTAATTAAAAATAAAATAAAATACCGTCAGGTCTAGGATATGCATAAACAAGTAATAATAATGATACAATCTACCTTTAAAGAAATTGGAGTTTTGCAAATTCATTACTGTTGTTTAACACCACTATGGCTCAAGTGACCCAACTCAGCCAGCCTGGGGTTTTGCTCGGTAGAGAATCTGATCCCTTAGAGTGGGATCTATTGCTTCTGAGCAAGAGAAGGGCCAGATGAGAAGTCAGCTGAATGGAGGATGATCATGTTTCCTGGTTGGAAAGGGATTAAGTTAATGTATGGCCTAGATTGCAAGTCTTTTTATGAGTTTGTTTATTTTACTTTTGCTCCCTAAAAGTTTGTTCATAAACACTTTGTGGCTCTTATTTTTTCCCTGCAACTTTTCAGTTTCTTATACTACATCGCAGTTCCTCACCTAGTCCATGGAAGTCCAGCACAGCCCCTCTGCACTTGTTACCGTCTTTGCGGTAGATTTCTCAGATTGAGTTGCTCTCCACTTACCCTTTCCTAGAGTATGTTTATATTTATAAGTATAATGAAAAACATGAGAGGAATCTGAAAAACTCAGATAGACTGATAGGTTTGTCACCCATCTTGCTCTCCAGAGAGCTCTGCATGCTGCTGCAACTATTCTGAAAGAGACGCCCCTGTAACCATGATCAGTAGATCTCAGACAAGCCTGAAACACATCTGTCCACCGTGGGCTTGGGCATAGGAGAATCAGTCATATAACCCTTGTTTTATTATACACTGTGAGAGAAATTAAATAGTAAACACCTGCAACATTAAATTAAAAAGTAGATAACCTGGTAAGTTTAGCATGAAAGCATGCCAAACTGAACACAGAAGCTGAACAGGAAAAAAAAAAAAAAAGGCTAAAAAAGGCTAAGATGGGGGAATTCCCTGGTGGTCCAGTGGTTAGGACTCTGCACTTCCACTGCAGGGAGCATAGGTTTGATCCCTGGCCAGGGAACTGAGATCCCACATGCCACCCAGCAAAGCCAAAAAAAAAAAAAGTCTAAGATAATTTCATAAGTGGATTTGGTCTTAACACTGAAGGCTATTAATGTGACGTGCAGGAAGCCCTTTCATTCTGTCTCAACTGAACCCTTGGCTCTCCTGCCGAGAGAGCTTCCTGTGTGGCCTCTGGAGTAGAGAGGGCTCATCTTCTGAAGCCTTGTGTCTAGTGTCTGGACGTCTCTAAATGCCCCGGTGCCTTTAAAGATACTGGTTTTCCACCCTCTTGTAAAGAGCTTCCCTGCCCTCCATAAGGCTCATTCCATACAGAGCTGCAACTTTCTACCTATCCTCGTTACTGCCTTCTACCTGTATAATAGATATTTCTGGCCAAAAAAGAAGAGGGGAGGATGGGGTGGTGGGTGGCTGTTTCCTTTCCTACAGTCAGCCTAGCCCCTAGTTCAAAGTTGTCTCCTCCTTTTGGTTGACCTGTCCGGTGCCCTCTCCTCTTATTTCTTGGTCACTTCAACTCCAGCGACCTTCATTTGTGTTCTGCTTCACTGTGGTCTCTCTTGGCCATCCTTCATCCCCAGCCAGCAGGACCTCCCATGTGTGCTAAATAAATACTGGATGCATGCATGCATGGGTGCACAGATGGATGCATGCATGGATGAATGAGATCATCAGAGCCACTTCTAATCAAAAATCGTAAATTCTTGATATCCTGACCGCAGCCTTTCAACCTTCCAATTTTCTATTAATACTCTACCTATTTTTCAGTCTTATTCTGCTCCAATAAACCCCCCCACCTGACTTCACTTTCTTCTTTTTATTATTCAGGCTATCCCTTAATCTTTAGTTCTGCTGTACCTGCATGGGAAGTAAAAACCAGCCCTAGATCAGTCTGTCAACATTGCCCCCTCCTCTACTCCTCCTTAGGTGGTTAGACATTAATTAGTGGAGGGAATTATACAGTTCCTGTAGGTTAGCATCAGCCTGATGGGTATAGAAGCAGGACCATCCACACTGCAGGCCAACTAATCAGCTCCCCGTCTCAGTCCCCACAAGAGCTACCAACAAGACTGTGCCATTCTGCCTACCTCACCACTTCCCGTGTCCTTAACAGAGAAAACAGAAGCCATCAGACAGGAACTTCCTTAACTTCCTGTGTTCTCTCCTCTGCCATCTGCAAACTGATCTGCATCCTTCCCTTCCTTCCTGCTTCCTGTCTCAGGGGATGGGGCAAGACTCCTTCCCTCCAAGGCTGATTCTTCCTCCTGCTTCCCTCAGGATCTTCCTCCCTCCCGAGTCCCCTGGGACCTTGCTCCTCTCAATGTCTGCTTTTGCTCCTGCAGCTATGTTTCTTCTCTTCTGGCAGTATTCTCAGATTTTTTAACATGCTCAAGCCTCTTTCTTTAAAGACAAACAAAATTGTAATAGCTACCACACTGCCTCTTCCCTTCCCATCTCAGCCACCTGCAGGAAAGGCCAGTCTTCACTCACTGTCTCTACTTCCCGCCACTCTCTTCCATTTGTTCCTCAGGCTATTTGTGTCCCCGCAGCTCAAATGAAGTTTCTCCCTTGAGGTCACTAACATTAACGCGGGGCCAACACTACTGGACCCTTTCTAAATCTTTCCTTATTTGACTTCCCTGTAGCATGAAACACTATTTGTTACCCTTCTTGAAAATCCCGTATTCCATGGTCTGTCTGACAGTGTTCACCTTAGTTTCATCCTTCTTCTCCTTTGAGTACTCTTCTCTCTTATCTGCATCTTTTTTTAAAATTTTACTGAAGTATAATTGATTCACAATGTTGTATTAATTTCTGCTGTACAGCATAGTGACCCAGCTATACACGCAGTTATTCTTTTTCATGTTCTTTTCTATTATGGTTTATCACAGGATATTGAATATAGTTCCCTGTGCTATACAGTAGGACCTTGTTGTGTATCCATCCTATATCTATATTAGTTTATATCTTATCTGCATCTTAAATGTTGGTGCTATCGTGGATTTAATCCTTGGACACCATCTCATGCACTTCTGTGGATTAACCTGCCGCATCTCTGCTGCTGACAGCCAGCTATGGGCTTGTAGCCCAGAACTTTTACCAGCCTACTGAACATCTTCAGTTCGGTTCAGCAGAGATGCCTCAAACTCAGCTTGTCCAAAACTAAGTTCTTTATGCCATCTCCATCGTCTCCTGCGGTGAACAGAACCCTGCAGTTTTTCTTGACTTCTCACACTCATCCCCATATCTAAATGCTTGGTTTCATGACCAGTCAGTGCCACCTCCCCTCCTTGGTAGTACTTTTTTTTTTTTTTTTTTTTTTGCGGTACACGGGCCTCTCACTGTTGTGGCCTCTCCCGTTGCGGAACACAGGCTCCAGATGCGCAGGCTCAGTGGCCATGGCTCCACGGCATGTGGGATCTACCCGGACCGGGGCACAAACCCGTGTCCCCTGCATTGGCAGGCGGACTCTCTACCACTGCACCACCAGGGAAGCCCTCCTTGGTAGTACTTTAATCTAGGGAATTTAAACCAGGTGTCAGAATCACCTTGAGTTTTTATTTAAGATGTTTACGGTAGTCCCAAGGCTTTTTTGCTACTGAAAAGAATCACGGCCTTTAGCCACACTAAACTACATATAGCTGTCTGACTACACCTGTACTTTTTAAAACAGTTGTTTTTTAAGTTATTTTAGACTCACAGAAGAGTTGCAAAAATAGTACAGAAAATTCCCGTATACCCTTCACCCAACTTCTCCTTATGTTAATATCTTACATAACCATAGCACATTTATTGAAACTAAATTAACCTTGGTATAATACTGTTAACACAAAACTTATTTAGATTTCACAAGTTTTTCCAGTAATGTCATTTTTCTTGTCTAGGATCTAATCCAGGATCCCACATTGCATTGAGTTGCCGTATCTCCACAGTCTTATACATGTACGTTTTTCCTCCAGTGTCTTTCTATGTATCGTTTCTTCCACATAACCTGCCTTTCTCTCCCTTACCTGCCTGGCGAGCCTTACTCTTTGCGACTGAGGTCAGATAGCCTCTTTCCCATAAGGTTTCCTCTCCCTTCCCTGGCAGAGCTGGAATCCAGGGATCTTTATCACAGCTTTGTAATCAGTATTAACAGATGAATGCAGAGGTCAGGCATGTAATGCCCTCACAGACAGGGACTGTGTTTATTTCCTTGTTACATTCCTTATACCGAATTAAAGGACTGTCAAATAGTAGGACTTTAATAAATGTTTAGTAATGACATTAAAGATGACGAATCATGTTGAAAGTATCCCCAGAAGAAGGTATTTTGCTGCCACAATTGGTTCAATTAACTGGCAATATATCGTTTCAACTGGATTGTCTAAATTACTATAGTTTTTAATTTAATTCTCTACTTCCTGCAAATTACAGGCCCCTTAATTTGATTAATATACTATGAATCTCTGTACCAGTGTATCTCTGAAGAAATTTTTAATTTATTTCTCTCAATCACATAGCTTGCATTATTGCAGATACCACATTTCTGGAAGAGTGTCTATGACTGACCATTGCATCTCTTTCTTGTGCCTAGGACAGTGGTCAAAAAGTAGCCTGGGGTGTGATGCAACATTTAATGCTGTACCAACTGATTTTAATTCTGGACAAAGAACTAGACTGTGACCATGCTATATAAGCTCACAGAAGACAGAGGCCACTCCTGCTGCCACATAGCCTGCATTTTAACTCTTCTGTAAGAATCTGAGGGAACACATCCCTCCTGTCAGATCTGATTCATGTCGAGTAAAGCAAAGGGCTGGCTTTATTCTCCCTCTTCTCTAATTTGTAATAAATTAACTTCATGCCATTTTAAAATGACTTGCACAGATCCCAGCCTATCAAAGCAAACACACAGAATTGTCCTTTCCTACAACAATGATATTGTTTTGTTCCCACAATCCAGTAGCAGCCTCAAGAGGCTGTGGTCATGTCGCCTTGTCTCTCCTAGAAAGAATGGCTCAGTGAATCATTCCCTCATCTCTCTGTCATCATACATCTACTGTAACGCCAGGAAGACTTTAGCTGTGTCTGTGTCTGTCGCAAGAGGACAGGGAGGACAGTCCTTCTTATTCTCATATCCATATTGCCTAGGTCCATGCCTGCACTGGATTTGATGAAAAAAATCGTCCCTATGCCAACACCGAATCAGTTGTGTTCCAAGTGTTCCCCGGAATGCAAGTGATCCACATTTAACCCTCCGTGTAGTTTAGGGGTGTGACTGGATTCCACTGCAGTGACAAAACCATCTATCAACTACATGCAGTGTAATTTTTGCAAAACTGCAGTTTCTTGGTGTCGAGCCTACATTGCTCAGATTCGCAGGCCTTCAGACGCCCAGCCATAACTCCTTTGTACTGTTTTTCCAATTAAAACACAGGCAGTGCCATGCTGTCCTTTACCAGCTCCATTTCCTTGATTTCATTAACTCTTAGCCCTTCACCTGGAAGGAGATTGCTCATTCCTGTGTGTTTTCTCCCGTCCATGCTGTGGTTCTCACAGTGCAGACCCTTCTCCCACCTGGCGGAAGAATCGAGGAATTCACTGCTGACTCTTGCTCACTCCCTGGCTTCTGTTGGCGAGCTGTGTTATTTCCTCTTAAGAGTCTGGACAACCTTTTTGGCTTAAACCCTTGCTGACCACTGCCCCTGCCTTACAGGCCCATCTTCTGGAACCCATTTCTACTCTTCACTGCTCTTCAACCTCATTTCTCTTCCATAAATTCTCTCTCATCAAGTGACTGAACGAATGATCTCTATCTCACCTGTTGTGTTTCCAGTCTCCCATGTCATGCCTTCTCTGCTCCTACCTGCCCCTCTTCCCCACTGCATCCAGATCACGTGGTCCCTTTTGCTCCCTGAGTGGTTTCAGAACGTCAACTAGCCATTTCACTGTAGGACTCATAGCCACTTCATGTATGAAACTATTTCAGATCCACAGACCGCTCTAAGCTCTCTCCCAGGGTGTCTTCCACAAACATACCTTTTTTTTGAAAAATGAACTTTTGGGGGGTCTTTCTTAGACATACCCACCAAGTTATCTATAAATTGATACATTTTAAATTTGTTATAGCAAAACTCAAAACCTGGTTAAAACAAGAGTCATTGGAAGAGTCAATGGAAGAGTCATTGTAGTCATAACTACTGTGTCGTATAGTAGTTGTAAGCACAAACTTTGGTTCAGGTCCTGCCTCTGATAGTTACTAATACTGTGATATTGAGCAAATCACATAAGCTCCCCAGGTTACAATGTCCTGCCTCATAGGATTATTATCAGAATAAGGAAATACACACAGAGTACTTAGCCTAAATGGTGGTTGCTTGGATTGCCTTTAAAAGCTCCAGTGTTGTGTGATGTGTTATGGGTGCATGCTGAAAACCTCAGAGGACAAGAAAAGATAGGCCATGAGATTTCCTCTGCAGGTCACTTAAGTTCTTTGGAAATAGATTAAAACTCTAACCCCATACCTAGCGTATGGCCTTGACTCCTACTGGACAAAAAAAACAGCTCTGAACTCCTGGTAAATATAGTAAAGGGTTCACAGAGACCAAACGGTAATTATGTACTTTTCTTTACTGAATTTAAGGGTAGAATTCCTACCCGCCCACCCCCCACTTGCTCCCCACACCAACAGCAACACACACAGCACACACATATGCACACCAGTATTGTTGGTGCAAGGTCTTCAGATAACTTTTGTGTCCAGAGTAATATTTGTATTAGTTACTGTGTTTTGCATTGAGTAAGGGTGATAGAGTTTAGCTGTAAGAAGCTCTCAAGGTGTCACATCTCGGAATCAGAGAGACTCTGATGCTGAGGTCTTGGTCCCCCAGGCTGGGAGAGAAGTGCAGTGAACTAGAAAAGGTGACGCTGACCTGGCCACAGTGACTGGCCCCGGTGAAGGCAGCCAAGGCTTCTATTCACGGTGCCCGCTATGGACACGACACAGCAGTGACTGGTCCCTGACTGCCATTTGAACTACATGAGCTCAGCAAGCAGGAATTCTAAGAGGTTTCCAGAAGTGCTCAAGAGCAGGCAGCTAGTTAGCTGGGGGGGAAGGGGGTTAAGAGATCTATCTATAGGGGCAGGATTTCTGTGAACAGATGGAACATACCAGGCCAGGGCATACTCCAGCTTCTGGGGAGGAGGTCTGGAAATAGCTAGACAGTGTCTAGACTGGGTTTGCATGAGACTTCAGTCCCAATAGGATGTATGGTTCGACAAATGGAGCATAAGTCAGGCTGGGGATGGCAGACCAGAGCATGTTTCTGACCCCATAGACCAGACCCAGGTAGGAAATAGGTCCAGTATGGGTTGCTGTGACTCAAGTTATAGCTTGCTGTGCTCCAAGCCCTGATACCAAGAACAGGATTGAGGAGAGGGGACAGTGACCCCAAGTTCCAGAACATTACTTTACCTAAGCACTTTTTCTCAGGAAAGCATCTGAAGTGTTCACTTTATAATTATTCTTTAAACTATATATGCATTCTTCTGTCTAAATGAAATATCTTGCAGTAATAAAAGAAAGCATTTGGAGTCATAACATGAGAAGAGAGTTATGGAGGCTGTTTATTGTGTTCATTGGTCCTCCCGTTACTGGACAGGTGTGCTGGGAAGAACATCTTGTAATATTCTGATTCTGTTTCTCTCAACTTGTTAGAGAGGTCTTTCTTAAAGATTTATTATTAAAAATTTTTTGTAACTCACACAGAGTAGTCTAGAAAACCAGAGGGATTCTGTGCTTAATTTCCTACCTGTTCCCAAGACACTAGCCTTGAAAATATTTAAAGAAATAAGGTTCCTAAGTTTATACTCAAAATAAGCTAAGCTATACCATCTCTGTATCTGTTATAATATTTTTTCTCAGAATTTTAATATAAAATCACCTTCATTATGAAAGCAGTATATAGATAAATAAAATAAAAACACCAGACTGTTATTACCCAAACAATGTTAACTGTTCATCCCTTAGTGTATATCTTTCTGAATGTTTTTCTGTATGGACTTCGTTTACCCAAATGATACATATTTTTAATAGACTTTTTAAAAGAGCAGTTTTAGTGTACAGTAAAGTTGAGAGTAAAGTACAGAGATTTCCCTTCCACCCATTGCCTCCACACATACGGAGCCTCCCCCATTAGCAACAGCACTCGCCAGAATGGTACATTTTTTACCAAGGGTGAACCTACATTGACACATCATCATCACCCAAAGTCCATAGTTTACCGTAGGGTTCACTCTTGGTTTTGTATATTCTGTGGGTTTGGACAAATGTATAGTGACATGTATCCATCATGATAATATCATACTGCCTTAGAAAAATCTGTGCTCTGCCTGTTCATCCTTTCTCCTACTCCCAAAACCCCTGGCAACCACTGATCTTTTTTACTGTGTCCATAGTTTTGCCCTTTCTAGAATGTCACGTAGTTGGAATCATACAGTATGTAGCCTTTTCAGATTGGCTTCTTTCACTTAGTGATATGCATCAAGGTTCCTCCATGTCTTTTCATGGCTTCGTAGCTCACTTCTTTTTAGCACTGAATGGTATTCCATTTTCTGGTTGTACTACAGTTTATCTGTTCATGTACTGAAGGATATCTAGATTGCTTCATTATATATATATTTCTAATTTCCTTTTCTCAGTTAATGACTTTTCCAATCATTAATTTTTCTTTAATCTCATCTAGAACTTAGTCAATGTATACATTTCAAAAAAAAAAAATCCTTCTCGGCAAGTTTGTCCAAATCCAGGACCATTACATTGTATCTGGCTATCTATCTCTTAAGTCTAGAACAATCCTTTTTTTCACAAAACTTGACTTGAAGGTACAAAGCCAAGCATCCTACAGAAAGTGCTGCCTCTGGCTTTGTCTGGTTGCTTCCCCCTAACATTCAGCATGTTGCTCTGTCCCTCGTATTTCCTGTGAAGTAGAAGTTGAACCTGTAGGTTTAACAGATTCAGGTTCCACAGCTTTGTAAGAACACATTGCAGATGATGATGTGTTTCTTTGCATTGCCCTGCATTTGAGGGCTGACAACCCAGTCCCCCCACGGGCATCTGTCGTGACAGGCATCTGTCGTGACAGACATCTGTCTGTCGTCTGGCCAGTAGGAGGTAACCTGTGTGGCATCATATGAATGTTCATTTCCTCATCAACAGTTTTCCTGCTGGTTTTAGCACTTAGCGACAATCATTGACTAAAATAAGAATTACACTAGGAATATGAAACTGTATTTCTTAAAACCTGTAATTCCTTTTACATTTGTTGGCTGGCATTTTCTGTAGAGACTTCTCAACATAGTGGAGCTATTAGATTATCCTGAAATACAGAGTCCTTTAATTGCCAGTTTTCAAAGTGAGGAGTTGTTTAATATCCGCCTCAGAGGAGATGTGGGAAGAATGTAAGCACTTCTTTTAAATGCGATGGTCACTGCAGTATGATTTCTTGAGCACTTCCAATGT
Organism: Phocoena phocoena; assembly: GCF_963924675.1. Lineage (NCBI taxonomy): Eukaryota > Metazoa > Chordata > Mammalia > Artiodactyla > Phocoenidae > Phocoena > Phocoena phocoena. Next base: position 68,827,584 of record NC_089227.1, on the reverse strand, counting down.
TTCAGGCTCTATGATAAAGGCCTTATGTAATCTAATTCTCATGACGGCACAATGAGGTTATAGAGAGAGAAAATGGAAATCACAAGAGGTTAAACAACTTGATACAGTTACTTGTGTGGGAAGTAACAGAGATAGGATTCAAACCCAAACGGGTCTGAGTCCAAAATCCGTGCGTAATTCCTCTTAGACATTTTTGTTGCATTTTACTTAAAAGCCAAATTCTATTTGTAATAATATTTGGAATATTTCCCAGTTCATAAACACTAGAGATGGATATCATGCTTAATAATTCTCATGAGGTCTCTTCTCTCCCCTATCCCATTTTAAAAAATATTTTTTGCAGTGTGAAGAAAACACAAATCTTCAGGATACTACCCGCTACCTCAAACTTCCTTTTTCCAAGGGCATTCTCCTTGGGAATAATAATCAAGCCATGAAGGCCACGAAGGAGTCTTTTTGGATAACATCTTTTCTCTGTTCCACAAAACTCACACAAAACGGTAATGTATAATACTGTTTTATTTGAAAGCCCTTGTATTTAAGTAGTCATGTGAATTTTGATAGGATATTCAATAAACATCAATGTTATGTATAATAACTTTGCACTAGAAAAAAATGTTGATCTTTCTGTTTGTGATTTCCAATAATATGAAAACAATTGTGACCCAATGATCTCTTAAATGCATGTAGTTTAAGGACTATAGAATTATCCCAGTATTGGAACCCAAGTACACAACTCTTCAAAATAAACCGTCAAACCCAGCTGCTTTAAAAAAAAAAAAAAAAAAAAAAGACCAGGATTACCACCACCTTAATTTCTCTTGCTTTATAGCTCCATAGACAGTGCTAATTGCAGACTTTAGAGTGAAGGCTGTTTTTTGTTTAATTAGATGGATATTGCTTTTCTGTTCTAGCATTACTTTTTATGTCAGTGATTGTTTAGCAAGTTATGATTAATAAAGCAAGCTCTTCTCCTTGGCAAACTGTCGTGAAAAAATTGTCTATAATGAAGGAAGCAAATTAAACATTTTTGAGTTCTTCATGGTTGCCATGTAAGCCTTCTGGAAAGCATCCTGAATGCCATATTAATAAAATCAGATTCATTATGTTGAAGAGAATCACTTCATAATAAGGCACAGCTCTTCCTTGACTTAGGATTGGGTTACATCCCGATAAACCCATGGTAACTTGAATAAGGTAAGTAGAATACGCATTTATTACACCTAACCTACAAAACATCATAGCTTAGCCTAGCCTACATTAAACATGCCCAGAACACTTACATTAGCTTACAACTGGGCAAAATTATCTAACACAAAGCCTAGTTTATAATAGTGTTGGATATCTCATGTAATTTATTGGATACTGTACTGAAAGTGAGAAACAGAATGGTTGTATAGGTACAGAATGGTTGTAACTGGTGTTGGTTGTTTACCTTCGAGATCACATGGCTGTCTGGGAGCTGGGGCTCAGTGCCCAGCATCGCAAGAGGGTATTGTACCTGTGTTAGCATGTGGCTAACCCAGGAAAAGAGCAAAACTCAGAATTCGAAGTATGGTTTCTAAATGATTTCATATCACTTTCACACCCATGTAAAGTCAAAAAATCTTAAGTCAAACCATCCTAAGTCAGGGCCCTGTGTTGTGAGTCAGAAAATGCTCCTATGCTTTTGTAAGTGTTATTAATTCTTTCTTCTGTGTCACATAGTAAGAAATATATTTCTTTTCTTAGAACATGGAAAGAGAAAAGAAGCAAACTGTGGCATTGTTACAATGACCACTTTTAAGATACCGCTCTATTTGCCATGCATTGCTACAGTATTTATGTAGAAGTTGGCAAATGGCAAATGATTCTTTCACGTTTATCTTGGCTTTTGTTTCTCCCCTTCCAAAATTATTTTTGGGAAATATTTTTAAAAATCAACTACGTAATTCATTTTTAGTAAATCTGATTGAAAGTAGCTGTTGCCAAGTTATGTCATTATACCAGACTTTATCAGTATTCAGTGGTTAATGATTTTACTTAAATAAAACCTTCATTGACAGATCTCTATAATGACTATAAAGCATTTACCTCAGGCATTTTTTGTGGGAACAGTCTAACCCCATGGAGGTTATGAAGATAATAAAATCAACATGTTAGTGACTCCCTTCGGTGGAATTTTTATTCATCCCATGTGGATTAGTTGTGTGTCTGTTATAGAGTCTAAGTTCACATTTAATTGATTGTCTCCATTAGACTATTTCAGCTTGTATTAGTTATGTGTTGCTGCTGTAGTGATTACTGTAAACTTATTGGCTTAAAGCAACAATAATTTATTATCTTACAATTTTGGAGGTCAAAAGTCTGCAGTCAGTTTCATGGGGCCTAAATCAAGGTGTCGGCAGGGCCACATTCCCTCTGAAATCTCTTGGAGAGAATCCTTTTACTTACCTTTTCTAGTTTCTAGGAACCACCTGTATTCCTTGGCTCCTGGCCCCTTTCTCCATCTTCAAAACCAGCAGCATAGCATCTTCAAATCTCTCTGACTCTAACCGTCTTCCATCTTTTAGGAACCCCTGTGATTCCTAAAGATCTTTGGGCTTCCCTGGTGGCGCAGTGGTTGAGAGTCCGCCTGCCAATGCAGGGGACACAGGTTTGTGCCCCGGTCTGGGAAGATCCCACATGCTGCAGAGCGGCTAGTTTCGTGAGCCATGGCCACTGAGCCTGCACAGCCGGAGCCTGTGCTCCACAACGGGAGAGGCCGCAACAGTGAGAGGCCCACGTACCGGGAAAAAAAAAAAAAAGATCTTTAACTTAATCACACCTGTAAAATCTCTTTTGCCATGCCAAGATAAACATATTCACAGGTTCCAGGGATTAGAATACGGACACCTTTGGGGACCATTATTCTGCCAATGACACAAATCTAACAATAGATTATCCGCCGTCAAAATATTAGGCCCTGCATCCTTCACTTTTTCTAGTTCTAGGGTTTAGGATATTAGAATTGTGAACATAAGACAGAGGGAACAAAATCCTGATAATTAGAAGCTGCTACTTTGTAAAAGCAGAGAACATTTTCAGGTAAATAAACTATTCATGAAACCATTATATTAAACATCTCACTATATGGAAGGCAATGCTTGACTCATTGTTGAAGACTACTAAGTGCTTAATTATCATTTTGACATTGATTAACCTTGTCAGTGTAAGACAGCTCAAAATGAAGCAGGAAATGAATAGTGTTTTTCAGACATGGGAATGAGGAAGGAAGTTAGTTGAGCTTTCTGAAATTTACATGCTAGACACATGTCTCTGTGTAGAAGTAATCCAGTTCCAAATTGGAATTAAATTGCTTTGTATTCATTTTACTTGACTTGGAAAGTTTACAGATCCCATTACCATTACAATTGGGCATTTAGTAAGTGATGTGGTCTCTAGGAACAGTTTCCTAGAGCAGATTTGCGTTTCAGTGTTTCTAAAGTGTGTCTGCACACTCTCTGTGTTCCAATGTCATTCTTAGATAGCGCATACGGAGGCCAGAGCGCTCAGCTAGACGTCTGTGATTGCCAAATCAAGTAGATATTTTAAGCTTCTTAAAAGTGGGGATCAGAAAAGGAATTACTTTACTTGTTTGTCAGCTTCCTTGGACTGTTAAACACAACTGTTTAAAAAGTTATGAGAAAATAAAAACAGTGCTTAAATTAAGTCTAACATTTGTGCAGGTACTGACTCCCTACGTCCCTTTCCTACCCCCAGTGATGGGTGGTTTAGTCAGTCTCTTCCTGAGATTGTGATTAAAAAAAAACAAAAGTAGGGATCATGCCATCTACCTATTTTATAGCTCTTGGTAGATTAGTCATACAGTCAGTATACACGTAAATGATAATTGAATGGAATTTATAAAATTCACATTTTTCAGAAGTAGGTCCTAGCTCCAAATTTGCAACTAATGTATCTTCAAATGGCTAAAATAGAGGCCCAAGAGATGACAATTTTGACTTGGTTCTGAGTTCTTGGCATACATGAATTTTTTTTTAAGTATTTAAATTTTTTATTTTAATTCTGTAACAATGACATTTTGCTAAGGGAAAAAAAAAATGTTTCCTCACACAACAGATCTTTGTTTTGTTTTTGTTTTTGCGGTACGCGGGCCTTTCACTGCTGTGGCCTCTCCCGTTGCGGAGCACAGGCTCCGGACGCGCAGGCTCAGCGGCCATGGCTCACAGACCTAGCCACTCCGCGGCATGTGGGGTCTTCCCGGACCGGGGAACGAACCCGTGTGCCCTGCATCGGCAGGCGGACTCTCAACCACTGCGCCACCAGGGAAGCTCTGACCAATCATTTTTTAAAAGGTTTCAATCATATCTCCAGGGTGTCTGAGTTAGACATGAGTATTTAACATTTTTAGGATTTTCTGTTATGAAAATAGTCATAAATCTCTTTTTCACTGTCAGTATTGAAAAAAATTCCCTCATTTTTCTAGTTCTGAATCCTCCTCCTCCTCTTACCCCTATTTGTTATAGGCAAATATTCTCATTTAGTACCATATTTCTTTCTTTTAAGTTGTTTGTAAAGTTTTTCTTTTGAATCTGACTTTGGTAGAGGTTGCTTCTATTTCCTCTTGAGATTCTTATGCTTTTTTCGCATCTTTATTCACTACATCATATTTTCTTTCTCATCATAACTACTCTTCCTTGATCTCTTGGATTGTGTTTGTTTGGTTTGTTTCTTGTTTCCACATCGGTCTTTCTGTCTCTCAGCAAGTCCCATTTGGGTTTTTCTTGAAACAAGTGCTTTGAAGTAGAAAACCCCTCCTGGCTTCTCTCTTGGCCGTTCTAGTCTCTCAGCCCCACTGAGCACCAGGAGACCAGCCCTGCCAGGTTCCCCTGCCCGCGGCACATCCTGCTCGCACGTGCCTTGTCAGTTCTCACTGCTTTCATTGGCCTCCAGACACCACCGTCTCCCTGATCCCTTTGGAGACCAGTGAAGCTGGACACCGTGTTCAGGACCTTCTGCCCAGGAAGGATGAGGGAAGGATTTATTCCCTCACGAGGTGAAGAGGTTCCCTGAGGGCCCTGCTAGACTCAGGACCCACATGTTATCAGTTCAGGGAAAGGAGGAAATTGAAGAGCTGGGCCAGAGTCTAGGATGGAAGATGATCATGGAGTCCAGGAACTGGCCCTCTCAGGTCCAAAGGCTCACTAGATGGTCTGACAATTGACTGGCTTTGTCATCACGGTGCAGGGACCTTCTAGTCATGCCAGGTTTGGGCCACATTGTCAAGAAGACCTTCATTGCCAAGTGGAATTTGTTGCTAGGCAGAGTGCTATATGCTGGGGGCACAAATATGAATAAAGTGGGTTCCCAGCCCTCAAGAATCTCCCACTTTAATGGGAGGAGGCAGAAAATCATTCAGCCAGTATTTACCAAGTGCCTGCTATGTGCCTGCCCTGTTCCAGATGCTGGCACTGTGTTAGGGCCAAACTCGCACACTCTCTTGTTCTGCTGGAATTTACAGTCTAGTGGGGGCAAAGACAGATAGCTAGCCTGAGAACTGAAGGATAAGTAGGAGTTTGTAAGTCAAGGGCATTGGGAAGGGAGAAATAATTAGAATACACTGTAATAAATGCCATTCAGAGGCCTAGTGGGAGGACCTGGGAGCCTGCAACTTGGGTGACCAAGAGGCAATGTGTGTAAGAATTCAGTGTTTACAGTAGAACACTTTCGTGTTCTCTATCAAGGCAACTAATTTTCCTTTTCTGTTTGGAAAGGTGATATGCTTGATCTTTTGAAATGGAGAACCCACCCAGACAAGATCACAGGCTGTCTTTCTAAATTAAAGGAAATAGATGGCTCAGAGATAGTAAAGGTATATATGCTATTTTGTTATCCCTCTCTTGGAAATTCGTGGGATAAAGAATATTTAGAGGGGAAGGAAAGCGGATATTTTATTTATGCTTTTACTTCTTTATCCAACAGTTTCTGCAAGATACACTGGATACCTTGTTTGGAATTTTAGATGAAAATTCCCAAAAATATGGGTCTAAAGTGTTTGATTCTTTGGTGAGTTTAAATTCACTTTAATTATATCTTAATTTTGACTTTCCTAAAGCTGTTTATAAATGTGCACATAATAGCATGAGCTTACTTGAAAAGAAACCTTCCCCCTCCCCTCTACCAAAAAAAAAAATCTTGGTTTGTGTTCAGTTTTATAAAGCTCCTTTTTTTTTTTTTTTTTTTTTTTTTTTTTAGGTTCACATAATAAATTTGCTGCAAGATAGCAAATTTCATCATTTTAAACCTGTAATGGACACTTATATTGAGAGTCATTTTGCTGGGGCACTTGCATACAGGTAAGGCCCTTTATCTTGTAATTGGTGTAGAAGCAGTTTCTTTTGAGCTTTTTAAAGCAGAACCAACTATACAGGAAAATTTTAAAGGGAGTGTAGGAAGAAGTGAAGCACAGCCACTGAAGTGTCTCTTGCGACAGTTTCCTCCTTTCTCACACACCTTCTTTTAATGGCTGGAACTAATTTTGATTAAAAGGGGGAAAAAGGAACTTCCTGAATTCTATCCCTGAAACCTAAAATATAAGGTATTTTCTTCTTGTCTCTGTTTCACTTGATATTCTTTAGCCTAAAATATCTGGTCATTTCACTTTGGCTGTCAAGAGCCCCATTTAATCACCACACTCCTTGATGATTCTAGATGTCTTTAAGAAAGAAATATGATGGGAAAAGAATCTTTGCCATCATACCATTTTAAAGTCATTTGTTCATTCATCTGTTAATATTTACTGAGTGCCTACTGCATACCAGGCACTATGCTTTGTGCTGATCTTATGAAGACCTGGTCCCTGGCTGCAAGCAGTTCAGTCATTGGACTCTACCCTTTGTTACCAGCTGCCATTTTAACTGCTGGTCCGTTCCTGTCAGCTCAGATAATGCAAGCAAGGCTAAAAGTGAATGAATAATGACATGCTTTAGCTGGTTCCTGCCTCCACGTAGCCCAGGTGATAGTTGCCAGAAGGTGACAACGTCCCTCTTTCTGTCCTATCATGACATCTTCCTGGTTTGGGGCCTTGCTTAAATACAGCCCTGAAATGTACCCCAAAGTTCTATCTCCCCATTACACTCTTGTCATTGCTATTCTGCCAAAGTTTTTACCTTATACTTTAAGCACCTATAGGTATGTACATGCACAATCATCTATTCCCAGAGGTGTGTTTAAAGAGCATGGAATCAGGGTTTCCCCATCTATGTATTGTATAAAAGATAGTAGGTAATCAGTTAAGCGTTTGATCCCATTCCTTTGGGTATTCCCCACCATGGCCTGGTAAGATTTACGCCTCTGGCGTTTAAATGAATGGAATCATTTTTGCAAGACTTGACCCTCTGCCAACATGAGAGGGTGAAATGTAACAACAGGGATAGTTTTGAAATGTTGGCCCGACTTTGCCCCTTGGCCTAACAATTTGGGCTCTGGTGTGAGGTGGTCACCACCTCCAACTGAGACTATCATTGGAAGGTAGAGAAAGAGGGTGTAATTTCTAAATTTCAGGTTGGCCAGGAAGGCAGCTAATCAGTCCTAATAAGGCCTGTGGAGTTGTCTTGAGCTGTGGGTGGCCAGAAACTCACCGACAGATCATCTTCAAAATAGCACTCCCAGCAGCATCTACCTACTGGCACATCCATGGATTCTCTCCTGACAGAAAAGAGGAGCATTTTTAAAAACTGCTCTGTTTCCTAGAAACCAAGAACTGACCAGTGTTAACGGTCACACAACTGCAATCTTGAGAATTTGGGGGGGTGGAGGTTAATTCAATTTTTGTTTCTTAAAACAATGAGACTTGGGTTTTCTGGAAATTACTAAGGCATACTTTGACAGTAAGCCTCATTCTTCCCACAGGTCAGAGAATTGGCTTGATAACTCCATGGGGGTGTGCTTTGAAATGGGGAGGTATTACCTTCATCCCTCCCCACACCCCCTTTTGCCTCCAGCCGAATATTTCATCCAACTGTTTATGTAGTCGCTGGGGAGGAAATCCCAATTAGCAGTTGTCCAAGATTGACCATGACAGTCATATTCAGGCACTCCCTTGGCCAGAGTCCTTTTCTCAGATATTTGTGTTCACCCATTGGAAGCACTGCCAGAAACAGCAGGGCCGATGGAATATGTCCAGATTGAAAGGAATCTTGCTGGGAGGAAGTGTTGTTTCTCTCTTCAGCTTCAAAAAAGGGGTAGTGATGTTGATAGGCAGACTTTGTAAAATTATTATGTTATGGCAGTTTGACAGAAAAATGTGAGAACTGTTGGGAAATGAAGCCTCCTCATGATAAACATAAGCATTTGATTTGTTGGCATTTAATTGAGAATGAGAGCAATTCTACCTTCTGCACGTCTCCTTGTATTTTAGAGATCTCATCAAAGTGCTCAAGTGGTATGTGGACAGGATCACAGAAGCGGAGAGACAAGAGCACATCCAGGAGGTGTTGAAGGTAATGACACGCTGTCAAAAACAGATCACCGTCTAACAGTCCTGTTGTGCGGTGATGCCTAAACGAATTGGTTTCCTCTACACAGACAGTAACTGGTGATGATGTATTACTGACATTCCAATTCAAGGATCTTAATCAGTTTATGGCTACTCCAGAGCTGATGAAATTTGAAAGGGACTTTGCCAAGCTTGCCCACTGGAACCTGCCTGGCATTGAATCCTTACTCCTCTGGGCTCTGAACACTTGAAGTCTAGGATTGGCAGGAGGAAGGGTTGAAAAGAAGACTGCAGATGGGCAGTTAAGCTTAGAAGTTCCTGGCTCTTGCTTCCACCACCCTGACAGAGACCATCTGAGGGCCATTTGTCTTAAGAGAGGATAATAGGATGGCTTAGCAGGGATCACAGTGAGGAAACCTGAGGTTTTACTGGCTATCATGGTTTAACACTGCCCATATCTCTGGGCCCTATGTGCTCAGTATATATGGAGATGTTGATACCTTACCTGCAAACATGTTTGTAAAGAATATAGATTCTTAAAAGGATTGTCCATAACAGCTCTGGCAGTCTTTTGATTTCTATAATTGAGTATACCCTATTTGATGTCAGTAGATAAAAGTAAACAGGTGTACATTTTAAAAAACAAGCACTTTACTCATTATAAATTTGTCATTTTGGACCAATTGAAGGTAAAATGCAAGTGGCAAGAGTACCTACCAGCAAAGCAAAATAATTTTTGAAAAACAGATTTGTTGATTAAATTTAAAAAATCATCTGAGGATCAGAAACATTTAATGTTCATACCTCTCAAGAATTACATAGAATTTAAAAATTATCTATACGTTTTCTCTCATTAGGCATCAGAGAAAAATGGCTCTTTCCCTACAAGTAAATACTGTTCAAAAATCTCACGGGGCCTTAGTATTTAAGTCAATATTTTAAAAGTCTAATGTTGTGCTATGGTTTTTGTGCTGTGTTATTGTCAAATAAATACCTTTGGTTTCCTTTGAAACTAATGTTTTAAAGCTTTTGTTTTAAGGCCCAAGAATATATTTTTAAGTATATCGTTCAGTCTCGAAGGCTGTTTTCCCTCGCCACCGGCGGACAGAATGAGGAAGAATTTCGCCGCTGCATTCAGGAGCTCCTCATGTCAGTCCGTTTTTTCCTATCACAAGAAAGCAAAGGGTCTGGAGCATTATCTCAATCACAGGTAATTTTTTTTTTTCATCTCTGCTGAATAGAGGAAAAATGAGTCCAATTTATTTATTTTTACACAACCGCATAAGTGAATATTTTCTCCATCAGCAACCTGTAGCTCCAACTTACATTTGTAGCTTAACTGAGACTTTTAAAAAGTCCCTCAGCTTCCGAACGCCAGCAGAGCAGAAGTTAGGTTGTCTTTCCTTGGACTGTTCTCGCTCTGAATGGAGAGCCTGTTGGTTTGCACCAGCCTCCATTCCAGTTTCTAGAACACATACTGATAGAGACACCCTGTCAGCATCAGCCAAGGAGAAGGAATTTCGCTCTAGCCAATCTGCTGCAGTTGTTTTCCCCAGGCCTTGTGCTGCTTCTTTTTTTAGTTCCCCGACCGGGGGTGGAACCCGAGCCCCCACAGTAAGAGCGCCAAGTCCTAACCACTGGACCACCAGAGAACTCCCTTGTGCCGCATTTTAATCTGTGGACTTGAGACTCATTATATTGGTCTCAGCTAGATTGCGTGTTGTTTTGTCTTATTTAACTTGACGCTAATCGTCCTGGAACTGATCTGCTATGACCAGTGCTGAGTGGTTGCTGCCAAATTCTATGACCAGGAGTAGCTGCCCATGTTTTGTTTAAGAACAGGATCTATACACTTTCCAAATAGCGTGGCCTTGAACATGTGCCGAGATATAATTCTGAATATCTTTCTCTACACTTTCTTAATCCTTATTGTACATGTTTAATTCTAATAACTTGGTTTAATAACTTGTCAAATGGAGAAGCAACCTCTTTACTACCATCCCCTGGAGACTTGAGACTTATAATCACTGAGAGTTGGGAAATAAAATGGGAGATTAGGAGGCAAAACTAGATCCCTAAGAGTATTGTTGTAGTTTGGTGTCATTTGACATTTGGAAGGCGTTATATATAATGGCAAAACACTAGAAATGTACCAACCCCCCCGCCAATAATAGAGCCATGTTTTTCTGACTGTTTGGGGGCTATTCTTGTTACTTTCTTCTTTGCAGAGGTGGACTCATCTTCCATCTGGTTAAGGATACGGGCTCTTTTAATGTCATTTTGGCTTCTCTTGTCAACGGTACAATCACTGCACATTAGGAAACTTGCCAGAAGCCTCAGTGTCAAGTTGCCCACTAACCAGACCCTACTTATCAGCCATTGATATTTGAAAAGGATACTGTAACAGGTTAACATATATCCCTTTAGATGAAAGTTTTCAGAAGTTCACTACTTTTACAAAAGCTATTGAAAAGTTGAGTTTTCATTTTGAGATTTTTCTGAAACAAAACAAAACAAAACAAGCCTTTATCAGTTACAGGGATAAAACTTACTTAATCCATAACTGAAAAATATTCTCTTACTCTTAAGAGTAACTTTAAGTCATGGTTTCTTAATGAGATGCCTTTGTAGGGACTCAAGAGATTTTTCTCTTCTTTAAAGTTGGAGAAATATTCTTTTACCTTAGTTGTGTTTCCACCGAACCCTAGCAGTCACCCTGAGATGATTTCGGCTGCTGAGGTACAACCACAATAAAGAGCAGGCTCCTTTTCTTTGTTTAACCTACTGAACTCCAACTGCTCTTGATTCTCTAAGTTCTATCCCTCCATCAAGATAGTAAAACAACTTTAGCACCTTCAAAGAATCATATTTGATTCTTCTTTTTTTGCCCTTAGCTTTTTATCAAGAGATGATATATAAAATGTATAATAGTTTCTAAATATCTTCATAAACTCTACTGAACTCGTTCCCTATTATTTTATGCAGTATCCTATACTTGAAAATTTTGAAATGATAATTTTATTTAGTTTAATGCTAAGAGAAAATTTATACAAAATAATGAAGCAGTTAGTTTTCTTAATTAAGCAATGAGGACTTTGTTCCTTTTTGTTTTGGGAGAATGCTAAACACTTCTTTCCATTCCAAGTCCCCCTTTGACCCCACACTTTCTTAGCTCTCTCTTCCAAGAAGGAAAGTGTCACTAATCTGATTGATCCAACAGTTAGGTTTCTGTTGCTGCATAACAAATGACCACCGTGGCTTTAGATAACACCCATTTATTAGCTCAAGTTCTGTAGGTTGGAAGGCTTGGTCAGGTCTTGGTCCTACAGCCAAAATCAAGGTATTGGCTTTGATGGCTTATCTGGAGGCTCTGGGGAGGAATTCACTTTCTAGATCTTTCAGGCTTTTGACAGGCATCAGTTTCCTTGTGAGTGAGATTCCCATTTCCATGCTGGCTGTCACCCAGGGGTGGAAGGAGGATCTGGGTGCTCTCAGTTCCTGGAGGCCACTTGCATTCCTTGGTGTGTGGCCCCTCCATCCTCGAAGCCAGGCACAGTTTGTCAAATCCTTCTCATGCTTCAAATCTCTGAGATCCCCCACCATGAGCCAGAGAAAACTTCTGCATGGGAACAGCATCAGGGGACAAAGTTCATGGAGATCATCTTAGAACTCTGCCTACCGTGTCCAGAGCCAAGGTTACCCACTGGTCCTTAAAGATTCTTGCCTGAAAGACAAAAACCCAGTATCCTTGCTCCATTTTGCATTTTTTCCTTGTGAGCTACAACTCAGAGCAAATTCCGTCTCCTGGAGGTAGAATAGCCGTCCCAGCAATCCTTCAGGTTGGATCAATGGATGGCTGCTCTGTAGATCTGGCCATCCTGGTACTAGGACTTTCATTTAGTACTCCTGGCCTAAGCCCAGCCTGTTAATGACTCTGTCCTTAGGAGCCCTGCCCTGGGCAGGACTGAAGGCTTAGTCAGCTATATACAGTGGATCTTGGTTTCCCATTCCAAGGACAGGTCTCTACCTTGGAAACCCCAAGAAAAGAGGAATGGCAGAAGGAGTTGAGGCCCAAGACCCTGCCCCAAGTTCCTATTAATTATCTTTCTCTATTTGCCTTGGCTACCAAGAAGGTCAAAACAAAATCATGTTTTTATTTTTATTTTCAGTAAAAATCTTTAGCTTAGATAGCTATTACAGCTGTCTTTCTGCCCTCATCACAACGTCCTTGTTCCTTTATCCTTTTTAATAATTGTATCTTACACTGCAAGCACATTCAAATACCTTTTTGAAATAAAGAGGTATAAATAAAGAATTGATGGATAAATTAAGGGATTCCTGAGGAAAGTCAACTTAGGTGACTTTAGTGACCAGAAAGCCGGGCTCATTTTATTTTAATTTTTTTTATATTTCATCTGTATGACTCAGCTCTTTGCAGAGTGAAATGAAGGCTATATAAATATAGTCTTTACCAGGGAATATCAGGTTATTAATTTTAAGTACATTCAAGAAAATCTATAAATTTTAAGAGTCAAGGGGAAAACATAGCTCTTGACCCCAGCACCTTAAGCATTCTGATGGTTCTGGCATCAAAAACATCTTGGCTCTTCTACAATTTCTGCTGCTGCTATACAGGTAAATACCAAACTCCATGACTTTGAATTTAAGTCTGTGTTTGAATCATCAGCACTTGTAGACTTGAGCTACCTTCTCCTGGTGTCAGATCTCAATGGTAAACCCACCAGCCCTTGAATCTCATATTACAAAATGTGCCTCTTCCTTCACCAGGTGTTTGAGGCTGATCGACTTTTCCTTCCACTGCCCTCCTTTTGTGGAATTTTAAAAGGCTGAGTTTGTTTCGATGTACAATCCTAGCCCAGTTTTGTTTTTTTTTTTAATTTTTTTTTCAGAGACTTAATCATTGCTTTATTTGACTATTCTGAATTTCTGGTACATCACAAATGCAATGAATTTGTTTAAAAATTGATTATTCAATATTTTTAAAATATTTGTGATATAAAGTGGGGCTAAGTGTATTTTATTTTGTTTTCTTTATCTTTTTAACATCTTTACTGGAGTATAATTGCTTTACATTGTTGTGTGAGTTGCTGCTGTATAACAAAGTAAATCAGCTATATGTATACATATATCCCTGTATCCCCTCCCTCTTTCATCTCCCTCCCACCCTCCCTATCCCACCTCTCTAGGTGGTCACAAAGCACCAGGCTGATCTCCCTGTGCTATGCGGCTGCTTCCCATTAGCTATCTATTTTACATTTGGTAGTGTATATATGTCCATGCCATTCTCTCACTTCATCCCAGCTTACCCTTCCCTCTCCCCGTGTCCACAAGTCCATTCTCTACATCTGCATCTTTATTCCTGTCCTGCCCCTAGGTTCTTCAGAACCATTTTTTTTCTTTTAGATTCCATATATATGTTAGCATACAGTATTTGTTTTTCTCTTCCTGACTTACTTCACTCTTTGACAGACTCTAGGTCCATCCACCTCACTACAAATAACTCAATTTCATTTCTTTTTTTGGCTGAGTAATATTCCATTGTATATATGTGCCACATCTTCTTTACCCATTCATCTGTCGATGGACACTTAGGTTGCTTCCATGTCCTGGCTATTGTAAATAATGCTGAAATGAACATTGGGGTACATGACTCTTTTTGAATTATGGTTTTCTCAGGGTATATGCCCAGTAGTGAGATTGCTGGGTCATATGGTAGCTCTATTTTTAGTTTTTTAAGGAACCTCCATACTGTTCTCCATAGTGCTTGTATCAATTTACATTCCCACCAAGAGGGCAAGAGGGTTCCCTTTTCTCCACACCCTCTCCAGCATTTATTGTTTGTAGCTTTTTGATGATGGCCATTCTGACTGGTGTAAGGTGATAACTCATTTTAGTTTTGATTTGCATTTCTCTAATGATTAGTAATGTTGAGCATACCTTCACGTGTTTGTTGGCATTCTGTATATCTTCTTTGGAGAAATGTCTATTTAGATCGTCTGCCCATTTTTGGATTGGGTTGTTTGTTTTTTTGTTATTGAGCTGCATGAGCTGCTTGTATATTTTAGCGATTAATCCTTTGTCAGCTGCCTCGTTTGCAAATATTTTCTCCCATTCTAAGGGTGGTCTTTTCGTCTTGTTTATGATTTCCATTGCTGTGCAAAAGCTTTTAACTTTCAGTAGGTCCCATTTGTTTATTTTTGTTTTTATTTCCATTTCTCTAGGAGGTGGGCCCAAAAGGATCTTGCTGTGATTTATGTCATAGAGTGTTCTGCCTATATTTTCCTCTAAGAATTTTATATATAGTGTCTGACCTTACATTTAGGTCTTTAATCCATTTTGAGTTTATTATTGTGTATGGTGTTAGGGAGTGTTCTAATGTCATTCTTTTACATGTAGCTGTCCAGTTTTCCCAACACCACTTATTGAAGAGGCTATCTTTTCTCCATTGTATATTCTTGCTTCCTTTATCAAAGATAAGGTGACTATATGTGCGTGGGTTTATCTCTGGTCTTTCTATCTTGTTCCATTGATCTATATTGCTGTTTTTGTGCAACTACTATATGTCTTGATTACTGTAGCTTTGGAGTATAGTCTGAAGTCAGGGATCCTGATTCCTCCAGCTCCATTTTTCTTTCTCAAGATCACTTTGGCTATTCGGGGTCTTTTGTGTTTCCATACAAATTGTGAAGTTTTTTGTTCTAGTTCTGTGAAAAATGTCATTGGTAGTTTGACAGGCTTACATTGAATCTGTTGATTGCTTTGGGTAGTATAGTCATTTTCACAGTGTTTATTCTCCCTGTCCAAGAATATGGTATATCTCTCCATCTATTTGTATCATCTTTAATTTCTTTGATCAGTGTCTTATAGTTTTCTGCATACAGGTCTTTTGTCTCCTTAGGTAGGTTTAATCCTAGGTATTTTATTCATTTGTTGCAGTGGTAAATGGGAGTGTTTCCTTAATTTCTCTTTCAGATTTTTCATCATTAGTGTATAGGAGTGCAAGAGATTGCTGTGCATTTATTTTGTATCCTCCTACTTTACCAAATTCATTGATTAGCTCTAGTAGTTTTCTGATAGCATCTTTGGGATTCTCTATGTATAGTATCATGTCATCTGCAAACAGTGACAGTTTTACATCTTCTTTTCTGATTTGGATTCCTTTTATTTCTTTTCTCCTCTGATTGCTGTGATTAAAACTTCCAAAACTATGTTGAATAATAGTGGTGAGAGTCAGCAACCTTGTCTTGTTCCTGATAGTGGAAATGCTTTCAGTTTTTCACCATTGAGAATGATGTTGGCTGTGGGTTTGTCATATATGACCTTTATTTTGTTGAGATAAGTTCCTTCTATGCCTACTTTCTGGAGAGTTTTTATCATACATGGGTATTGAATTTTGTGGAAAGCTTTTTCTGCATCTATTGAGATGATCATATGGTTTTTATCCTTCATTTTAAGAGGGTGTATAACGTTGGTTGATTTGTGTATATTGAAGAATCCTTGCATTCCTGGGATAAACCCCACTTGATCATGGTGTATGATTCTTTTAATGTGCTGCTGGATTCTGTTTGCTAGTATTTTGTTGAGGATTTTTGCATCTCTGTTCATCAATGATATTGGCCTGTAGTTTTCCTTTTTTGTGACATCTTTGTCTGGTTTTGGTATCAGGGTGATGGTGGCCTCATGGAATGAGTTTGGGAGTATTCCTCCCTCTGCTATATTTTGGAAGAGTCTGAGAAGGATAGGTTTTATCTCTTCTCTAAATGTTTATTAGAATTCTCCTGTGAATCCATCAGGTCCGGGGCTTTTGTTTGTTGGAAGATTTTTTTTTGCGGTACGCGGGCCTCTCACTGTTGTGGCCTTTCCCGTTGTGGAGCACAGGCTCCGGATGCGCAGGCCCAGCAGCCATGGCTCACGGACACAGCTGCTCTGCAGCATGTGGGATCTTCCCGGACCGGGGCACGAACCTGTGTCCCCTGCATCGGCAGGCGGACTCTCAACCACTGCACCACCAGGGAAGCCCTGTTGGAAGATTTTTAATCACAGTTTCAGTTTCAGTGCTTGTGATTGGTCTGTTTATATTTTCTACTTCTTCCTGGTTCAGTCTCCAAAGGTTGTGCTTTTCTAAGAATTTGTCCATTTCTTCCAGGTTGTCCATTTTATTGGCATATAGTTGCTTGTAGTAATCTTTCATGATCCTTTGTATTTCTGCAGTGTCAGTTGTTACTTCTGCTTTTTCATTTCTAATTCTGTTGATTTGAGTCTTCTCCCTTTTTTCTTCATGGGTCTGACTAATGGTTTAGCAATGTCGTTTATCTTCTCAAAGAACCAGCTTTAATTTTATTGATCTTTGCTCATGTTTCCTTCATTTCTTTTCCATTTATTTCTGATCTCATCTTTATGATATCTTTCCTTCTGCTAACTTTGGGTTTTTTTGTTCTTCTTTTTCTAATTGCTTTAGGTGTAAGGTTAGGTTATTTGTTTGAGATGTTTCTTGAGGTAGGATTGTATCACTATAAACTTCCCTGTTAGAACTGCTTTTGCTGCATCCCATATGTTTTGGGCTGTTGTGTTTTCATTGTCATTTGTTTCTAGGTATTTTTAAATTTCTTCTTTTGTTTCTTCAGTGATCTCTTGGTTATTTAGTAGTGTATTGTTTAGCCTCCATCTGTTTGTATCCTCTACAGTTTTTTTTCCTGTAATTGATATCTGGTCTCATAGCACTGTGATCAGAAAAGATACTTGATATGATTTCAATTTTCTTAAATTTACCAAGGCTTGATTTGTGACCCAAGCTATGATCTATCCTGGAGAATGTTCCATGAACACTTGAGAAGAAAGTGTATTCTGTTGTTTTTGGAGGGAATGTCCTATATATATCAATTAAATCCATCTTGTTTAATGTATCATTTAAAGCTTGTGTTTCCTTCTTTATTTTCATTTTGGTTGATCTGTCCATTGGTGGAAGTGGGGTGTTAAAGTCCTGTACTATTATTGTGTTACTTTCGATTTCCCCTTTTATGACTGTTAGCATTTGCCTTATGTATTGAGGTGCTCCTATGTTGGGTACATAAATATTTACAATTGTTATATCTTCTTCTTGGATTGATTCTATTTTAAAGTCGATTTTGTCTGATATGAGAATTGCTACTCCAGGTTTCTTTTGATTTCCATTTGCACAGAATATCTTTTTCCATCCCCTCACTTTCAGTCTGTATGTATCCCTAGGACTGAAGTGGGTATCTTATAGACAGCATATGTACAGGTCTTGTTTTTGTATCCATTCAGCCAGTAGATGCCTTTTTGTTGGAGCATTTAATCCATTTACATTTAATGTAGTTATCGATATGTATGTTCCTATTACCATTTTTGTAATTGTTTTGGGTTTGTTATTATAGGTCTTTTCCTTCTCTTGTGTTTCCTGCCTAGAGAAGTTCCTTTAACATTTGTTGTAAAGCTGGTTTGGTGGTGCCGAATTCTCTTAGCTTTTGCCTGTCTGTAAAGATTTTAATTTCTCTGTCGAATCTGAATGAGATCCTTGCTGGGTAGAGTAATCTTGTTTGTAGGTTTTTCCCTTTCATCACTTTAAGTATGCCCTGCCACTCCCTTCTGGCATGCAGAGTTTCTGCTGAAAGATCAGCTGTTAACATTATGGGGATTCCCTTGTGTGTTATTTGTTGTTTTTCCCTTGCTGCTTTCAATATTTTTTCTTTGTATTTAATTTTTGATAGTTTGATTAGTATGTGTCTTGGTGTGTTTCTCCTTGGATTTATCCTGTATGGGACTCTGTACTTCCTGGACTTGATTGACTATTTCCTTTCCCATATTAGGGAAGTTTTCAACTATAATCTCTTCAAATATTTTCTCAGCCCCTTTCTTTTTCTCTTCTTCTTCTGGGACCCCTATAATTCAAATGTCGGTATGTTTAATGTTGTCCCAGAGGTCTCTGAGACTGTCCTCAATTCTTTTCATTCTTTTTTCTTTATTCTGCTCTGTGGTAGTTATTCCCAGTATTTAATCTTCCAGGTCACTTATCCATTCTTCTTCCTCAGTTTTTCTGCTATTGATTCCTTCTAGAGAATTTTTAATTTCATTTCCTTTGTTATCATTGTTTGTTTGCTGTTTAATTCTTCCAGGTCCTTGTTAAACATTTCTTGTATTTTCTCCATTCTATTTCCAAGATTCTGGATTATCTTTACTATCATTACTCTGAATTCTTTTTTAGGTAGACTGCCTATTTCCTCTTCATTTGTTTGGTCTGGTGGGTTTTTACCTTCCTCCTTCATCTGCTGTGGTTTTCTCTGTCTTCTCATTTTGCTTAACTTACTGTGTTTGGGGTCTCCTTTTCGCAGGCTTCAGGTTCATAGTTCCCGTTGTTTTTGGTGTCTGCCCTCAGTGGATAAGGTTGGTTCAATGGGTTGTGTAGGCTTCCTGGTGGAAGGGACTGGTGCCTTTGTTCTGGTGGATGAGGCTGGGTCTTGTCTTTCTGGTGGGCAGGACCGCATTCAGTGATGTGTTTTGGGGTGTCTGTGAACTTATGATTTTAGGCAGCCTCTCTGCTAATGGGTGGTGTTGCATTCCTGTCTTGCTAGTTGTTTGGCATGGGCTGTCCAGCAGTGGAGTTTGCTGGTCGTTGAGTGGAGCTGGGTCTTAGCATTGAGACAGACATCTCTGGGAGTGCTTTTGCTGATTGATATTATGTGGGGCTGGGAGATCTCTGGTGGTCCAATGTCCTGAACTCAGCTCTTCCACCTCAGAGGCTCAGGTCTGACACCCAGCCGGAGCACCAAGACCCTGTCAGCCACACAGCCAGGTTCATGGGGAGTTTCTTGCCTTTTGGGAAGCCTGAGGTCTTCTGCCAACATTCAGTAGGTGTTCTTTAGGAGTTGTTCCACATGTAAATGTATTTTTCATGTGTTTGTGGGGAAGAAAGTGATCTCCTTGTCTTACTCCTCTTCCATGTGGAAGGTCCTCTCCTAGCCCAGTTTTTAAAGTATGCTCCTCAGGGTTTTATGTTAGCATCTTTTTTTTTCCCCTTAGAATATAATTATCAGGTTTCTTATGTAAAGAATACAGACAGTTCTGGGTTTTCAGTATATCTTGAAGAAACCTAAGGAGTTGTTCTAATGATCTTGTTGTTTTGCAGGTGATGAGACTGAAACCTACAGGGTTAAAAAGATTTGTCCAAGGTCAGAGTTTATTAGAAGCCAAACTAGTCCTGCATATAATATAGGTCTTCTGATGTCCTATGTTTTTTTCTTTAATCATAAATTGAGTGCTTTAGAGAATTAATGTGTTTGGCTTCTTAAAAGTAAATGAGATTTAAATGAGCACTTCAGAAAGCTTCTCCAAAAAGAATGAAACATAAAATTACAATCCAGGTCTTAGTTGAGCATTCTTTCCATTTGATCATGCTGCATTCTGCTGATTCTCTGGGCATATTGTCCATCATCTTGCTAATGTCAGTAGTTTTACAGAATTTCCCAGTTTTTACTATGTTGTACCTTTGCATATTTTGAAAAGTTGCTCTATTTTGGTACACTTTTTTTCTTTTCTAAATTTTGCCTTTTAACCTTTTTAGTCTTTCTAGGTTCAGTACCAGAAACATTTTACATTCATTTTTCTAGCATTCAAAAATATTTGTCACGATCTTAAACTCACTGACGTTTTATAGCTGATTTCTCAGGTCATATCTGGGAATTGATTTAAATTTCATCTCTTTAAGGCTGTGTTTCTGAGCTCCTTCCCAGCTGTGTACTCGGAGCTGTTGAAGCTCTTTGATGTCCGGGAAGTGGCCAACTTGGTACAGGACACCCTGGGCAGTCTGCCGACCATTGTGCACGTGGATGACGCCCTGCAAGCTGTTAAACTGCAGTGCATCGGCAAAACCGTGGAAAGCCAGCTGTATACAAACCCAGGTAAGGTGCTGGGTCTCTTGGATGAAACAGTGTCTCTAGAAAGCCATTATTTACATTTTGTCCTTATAGGTCAGCAGAAGCAATTAAAAAGAGAAACTAAAAACTTTCTCAAAAGCATTATTTATTTGGATGGTAGAATAAGTTTATTAAATAGTCAGATACAAAAGTATGGCTCTTCAAACTTTATTTCTAGAAAGAATGAAAACTCTAATGATTAAATTATTAATTCTATTCATAACAAGTTGTAGTGTAGGGCATGCTTTTTTTCCTTGCTCTAGATATTTTTTTTAACATTCAACAAAATTTAACATTTTTCTTTCAGAGATGCTTACAGGGACCTGCTATTATCTTTGTTTATTTGTCTCTTTTGTCCTTAAAAGTTTTCCATCAATTTGTGTTCTGAAACTGGGTGAAAGTTTCAGTGTATTGTCATTTTTTATTTTATCCTAATAGCAAGTGAGTAATTACTAAATTGATTTTGTCATAATATCTATTATTAAATCCCATTGCCTCTTGTTTCTTCTGATTTTTTTTCTGAAAAAAATAATAAAATACCAGTCTCATTTTAAAGTTTAAGAAGTTTCTGTCATTATCACTGAATCAAAAACTTTTAGAAATTCTTCTGAGAATTATGTTTTCACATGAATGCAGATATGTGTGTGTAGTGCAGTATTTTTGAAATGGTGTTTAAAATATATTTAATAAAGCTTTTTTACATTATTTTATTGTAAAACATTTTAAACATACAAAGAAGAATAGAGCATAATATGAGTAAATCTCAGCAATATCAGATATTTGCTCTAGGTCTTTTAAGAGATTTGTCATTATAGAAATATTCAGGCCCTCTTGTATATATTCGCTCCCTTCATAGAAGTTTCCACTATCAGAGATTCCATTTCTATTTTCTATGCCTTTATTCTGTAGCTATAAAAACATATTTTTTTAACCTCTTGAAAATATTTTCATCTTTTAGTCTTTATATGATGACATTATGTTGAATGTCATTAAGTAGAGTGCTTCTTTTTGACTAATATTACACTTTTATATTTATCCATGCTATTAGATATAGCTGTAGTTCTTTTTTACTCTTGTATAGTATTCCACTGAGTGTGTGTGTGTGTGTGTGTGTGTGTGTATAATGGTTAATTTATTTTTTGTCCCGTTGATAGACTGTTAGTATGTTTCTGATTTTTTTTTCTGAAGTAAACAATGCTTGAATCAACATGAAAGAAAGTTCAACCTTCTGATTTTTCCACATAAAAACACATCTCATCCTGGAAAAGAGATGTTTCTCATGGTAGTTTTCAAACTCTATCCCTGAGAGCCCTAGAGGTTCTGCTTCAGTGGTTGGGGCTTCCTCCAGGGTTAAGAAAAGGTGGTGTGAAGTGGAAGGGGTTAAGGTCCAGACCAGGCATCCCAATTTGACTAGACTTTCAATTTTTTTTTACCAAACTGAGAAGAGTTCATTCCTCTCTCAGAAGAATAGATGATTTTTACCATATTTCTCCCTCACAGGCCAGATAATTCTTTGTTAGGTTAAAATTTGACACCAAAAGAGCAACACAGGTAATGAAAACTGTTTTCAAATATAAGGAAATTATTTGGGGGGGTTGTGTTCATTAATTGCCCCTAGGAGATGTGTTTTGTCTGTGGGCTCAGTTTCTTATTGATTACTGATGCTCAGGAGGTGGTAGAGAAATCAGAACTTAGGAGAAACAAAAAGTAGCTACTACAAGCCAGAAGAAAAGATACCAGCTCTCTGTGGGAGGTGATGAGATTATTTAGGTGGCCAGGATAGAGGGACTCAAGAGACCAAGGATGTGTGGACCCTGGAGGGTCTGTGCTTGTGATCTAGAGGAGAGGCTCAGAGCCAGTGCTGGGATTTAGTGATGGTGACACTGGTGTGGAGGAGGAGGGGGAGGTGAGGGAACCTGCCTCTAATGATATGTGGGACAGTCACCATGGAGGATAATTATGGGGAAGCATAAACTTTTGGGAAGCAAAGCAGCTCCCGATCAATGGAACACTTAGAAGCATGTGCAGATGTTAGTAAGAGGGTCGACTTCTGTCAGTGCCCCAGGAAGATAGAATTAGCTTGCCGTTTAGTGACTCACTACTGAGGAAAATAGACTGTCGTCATGTATAAATGGCAGAGCGCATCTGGAAGGAGGCCATCTTCATGGAGAAAAACAGCAGGCATTTCTGAGAGCCTTCCAAGGCTCAAACTACCCTCTATTTAAATCACATGGGACCCAGCAATAGTGTTAGCAAACCTAGAAAGTACTTCTAGTGACTCTGAAATTCTAAGTCAGAAACTGTGGACTTGGGGGATAGATGGAGCACATCTGTGTAGTCCGATTGAAAGATGAGATACTGGAGGCAAAGATGTGCAGTGCAAATCATTGGCTCCTTAGACCGTGTCAAAGAACCAGGTAGGAGGTCTTGGCTGGTGGTTAAGAGGAGAGTGTGAACCCTACAAGGGCCATAGCAAATCTCACAAAAATAAGCAGATTCTGTCTAATTGGAAGAAGAAGAGGGACAATATAAAACTGTAACTAAGGGCATTGTGTGGGTGCAGAGAACCATAGTAAGAGAGGCTCTGGTAGAGAACAACAGGTAAAGGGATTAAGTCTAATACATTTGACCTCTACTTAAATTAAAAAAAAAAAAAGTACACACACTTCTTAAAACAAGGAAAGGAGTTTTTATAAAGGGAGTTTGGAATTTGGTTGCCCCAGTTTTGTCTTATTTCCCCCAAAATACCTATAACCAAATGACAGAGAATGGGTAAATATTGCCTAAGAAGCATAACCAAAAAAAGAATAGCATCACCAAAATATGGTGAAATGAGACTCATGTTTTACATATAGTTTTGGCCTCTTAGTTTCCTATTGATGCTACAACAACTACCACAAACTTAGTGGATTAATGTAACTCAAATTTCTTATGTTACATGTCTGTAGGGCAGAAGTCCAAAATGCTTCTCACTGGGCTAAAATCAGCGTGTCAACAGAGTGACGTTCCTTTGTATAGTGTCTAGAGGACAATTCATCTTCTTGCCTTTTACAGCTTCTAGAGGCCACCTGCATTCCTTGGTTTGTGGCCACCTCCTTCATCTTTAAAGCCAGCAGTGTAGCGTCTTCACATCTCCCTCTGACTCTGTCTAGCTGCTTTCACTTGTAAGGACCCCTATGTTTACATGGTGCCCACCTGGATAATCTCCCTATCTCTACATCCTTAATTTAATCATTTCTGCAAAATCTCTTTCATCTAACATATTCTTTTCACATAACATATTCACAGGTTCTGAGAATTAAGATGTAGGTATCTTTGGGGGCAACTGTTTATTCTGCCTACTACATATGGGTAAAACAAACAGTTCAGAAGCAGTGTGATGGCGTAGAAGGTCAAAAACACTCAGAAGTCTATGAATTTTATTTACTTATTGAAAGTAAAATAAATGGAACACAAAGTGCTGCATTCATGTAAGTATACACATCTTGGCCAGATGCAAGTTACAAATGACACTTTTCTGATTAAAATTATAAATCTGAACAGGGCAAAATAAAGTAGGGATAAGTATGTTACAGGGTAT
This sequence comes from Phocoena phocoena, assembly GCF_963924675.1. Taxonomy (NCBI): domain Eukaryota; kingdom Metazoa; phylum Chordata; class Mammalia; order Artiodactyla; family Phocoenidae; genus Phocoena; species Phocoena phocoena. The sequence goes on along the minus strand of NC_089227.1, from coordinate 68,803,574 downwards.
CAACTGGCTATGTATTCAGCTGAAGACAAAGTACTTAATTCTTGACTGCCGTAATGACAGTTCCATTTCTCAGGACATGGTGTATGGCAAAGATAATTGCTACTCTGAGCTGAATTCTGATTAGCAAAGATGAACTGGTTAGTGATAGAGAAGTGAGAAGAATCTGAGAAAGTGACCTCATTTTCTGGGGGTTCATATTAGCTAGAAAGGAATGTGGAGCACAATTGACCCACACTTTAAGAAAATAAATTTCAAAACATTTTGGAGAACAAAACTGTAGATGTTACAAGCCCCTAGGAAAGAGAGAAAGTTCTGAAAGTTGGCTTAGTACTAGAATCCTATATTAGGGTTCTGCAGAGAAGCAGACCCAATAGTGTATGTTTGTGTGCGTGTGTGTATGTGTGTGTAAGGAGATTTATTATAAGGCATTGCCCCATGTGCTTATGGAGGCTGAGAAGTTCCAAGGTCTGCAGTTGGCAAGCTGGAGACTCAAGAAAGCAGATGGTGTCATTCCAGTCTGAGTCCCAAGGCCTGAAAACCAGGAGAGGTGATTGTATAAATTCCAGTCTAAATCTGAAAGCAGGAGAGGATGGACTTCTTAGCTGAATGACAGGCAGGGAGAGTAAACCCTCCCTTACTCCACCTTTTCTTGTATGCAGGGCTTCAACGGATTAGATGAGGCCCACCCACATTGGGGAGGACAATCTGCTTTACTTTGTCTACCAAATCACATGTTATTCTCATCCAGAAACACTCACACAGACACACCCAAGATAATGTTTAACCAAATATCTGGGCTCTCATGGCACAGTCAAATTGACATATAAAAGTAACCATTACAAATCCCAAGGAGAAAAAAAGTGGAGGAGACACACAAAGGAAGCAGCATGGTTGCAGAATACCTGTAGTTGAGCTTAGATTAGAAATTAATACATACAGAATACAAGGTCAGCACCACAAAAGGGAATGAAAAAAGCGATAGGAAGGTTCAAGCCATCTTGAGTTAAGGGCCAAGGGGCAGCCTCAGGGCTGGAGGCATTCCACAGCCAGGCAGGACTGAGTCAACCCCTTTGAGCTGTACCCTCAAGGTGAGAGTCTAGGGCATCTGGCCAGACCTGAAAGACTTAGCTCAGATTTAGAATTTAAGCAGGTTGTTATTTGATGTCTAAATCATGTGGGGTCCAGTCAGACGTACTTAAGGTATAAAAGTTGAACAACTGACTTTTCCCTTTTTCCCCACAATTCTATTCTTCCTGTTTTTTGAAGACCAGGAAAAGGTCTCAATGATGTTGGAGAAGACAGCTTTAGCAATGGCAAAAAGAGTAGATTTGAAGTATAGAGGTTGGGGCAGGGAAGTGTGGAGAGCGGGAGCAGAGGGATGGTTTAAGCAATGGGGGTGAGAGGGCAGGTGCTGAGTCTTCTCAGACAGCAAGGTCAGGCTCTGGGGGACTGTGGTTTTGCATCAGATTTGCACTGGGCTCCATTGCTTGTCACTTGAATTGTTCAGCAGAGGTCTGTAGTCATTGCTGAGCTATTTGCTTGCTAAGAAAAAGTCATATACATTTCTGCTTTGGGATAATTGAGCAGTTTATCAGGCAAACCTCAGCGCAGATAATAGAGGTGAGCATAAGTGCACTGAGTGTGTAATGACGAGAAACATGACAGTGCTACTTTCTTTTCCTACAAAGAAAAGAAAGCTTTCTTAAGAAAGCATCCAAAAGTCTTTTTTTTTTTTTTCCTTTTCACCAGAAACTCCTCGGTCCCTGTTAGCTCTTTTGTGGATTTGATACAAGGCTGCAATGAAAGTAAAGGAGAGAGGGAGGAAGGTGGACTATTAGGCTATTTTTACAGTTTATTCTGGGAATGAATGCCTCCACCTCCCCATTCCACCTCCCATTTTAAGCCATAATATAAAGGAAGGATGTGTGATGGTTTATCTATTAATTTGACAACTTTAAGAGGGAGATATTACTACAGTTGACGGGTGCCTGGTAGCCTTTATTTCTTAGAACTATAGTTAAAGCATAATTGAGTATTGACTTCTCTGGCACTGCAAGTGATTAAATTTCTTTCACTTTTGAAAATGCCATTTGCTTAAAGCTTTTCTATTAGCCAGAGCTTGCACTGTAGTAGATGCGCCTTATAAAGATGAGCAGAGTTGCATGAATAAGGGCTGCTCTTTTTCCCTAGAAGTGGAATGATAATGCAGGACCACTGGAAGAAGTGTAAAGACCTTAGTTTTTTTAATGTAGATTTCATGTTGGTTAGCCAATATAAAAATAGGGTTTTTTTTGTTTTTTCCTTTAAAAATCCCCTGAGACCTCAAGAAAGTCTTTGTTAAAATATCCTTAGTGTTTTGCCCCCTCTAGTCTCAATTCCTTCATCCACTCCCTGCTCGCTGCCCTTATCTGTGTTTTCCCCCAGGTCCCCTTGCTCAAAGTGGAAAAACTTAGGAGCGAATGCCTTTCTGGGTGGCCTCCACCATCAGGGAGCTCTGAAAGCACTTGCTGAGAGTTTCATAGTTTTCATAGTTGTTCAATCTCTATACTTGGCTTTTATTAAAGATTTGCACACATAAAATTTTTAAGGTGTATATATTAGTTAAAACCATGTTAAAGTGTAGGTTCTTAAAGAAGTACTTAGAAAGGGGCTTCTTTGGAAAAGAATTTCCATATCTTTCCCTAGAAGAGAAAAAGATAAAATTAGGAGTTTTAGGTAATGCGCCACTCTGAACATAGAACTTAAGGTGAAAAATATGCATCACCCAAATCGTAGCCAGCCCTAAGTTTTATCTGTGGCGTTTGAAAATAAAGGTAAATGTACATATTTTGGGCTACTCACCATCCAATTTCAACTTTGTTCTCTGACCTTGTTTCTGATCTCCTCAATACTGATTGAGCAAGCACGTTTCTGGAGAAAGGGGGAACCCCTATCTTTTCATTTCTTCTCTGTCACTCAATCACATATGCACAGATTTCCGGGGGGTGGGAGAGTAGAGCCGGGATGTGTGTCTTGTTTCCAATGCCACAAGCACAAGCTGCTGTGGTTTGCGTTGAAGTATGGTGTTAGGAATAGCTGCTTTCTCCTGGGCGCCCAGGGCGAGTGCCAGCCCGTGCAGTTACTGCAAACTGGACTGTGATAATGTGGTGTGCAACCTACTTACTTCCCATTTAAGCTGGGTTAAAACACGAACACAGAAATGTCAGGTCCATTTCAGTTGCCTGTCAGATCCAGTAGAACTCATGGTGTAGCTCATTCATTCATTCAACAAATGTTTATTGTGAGCAGACCCCATTCCAGGTATTAGGTTACAAGTAATGTAGCAAACTACAATACAGTCTATGTGGCAACACTCTCCACCTAGAGACCTCAGAGTCGTTCCTGAAGCCCTCTTCTCCCTTTGCCCTTCGTCTCCACCTACCACCACCACTGCTCTTGGGCCTCCACAGCGTCTCGCATGCCCAGCCATTTCTCCCCTCCCCAGCTCCCACCTCTCCATACAGACTGCCGCCTGCTCTGACCTGCCTCAGTGGTTTCTATACTTTTTCCCCATATCTCCTTTCTCCTGTCCATCTGTGTAGCCATAGTTCCCTTTCAGAAACTCATACACTCCAGGCCTTGTGATCTGGCCCGGCCCACCTGCCTGGTCCCATCTCCATATTTCTTCACTCTGCTTGGAACCCACTTTCTCCTCTTCCTTTCTGAACCTAGTTGACCCCCATGCACCCTTCAGGGCTCAGTTGAACTCTCATTTCTCCAGAAATCTTCTATCTGCCTCGCCCACCTCATTATTACTCTCATTCTTTGGCTTTTTACTTCTTGGATAACCTAACACATCTGTAATAACTAAAGAATTGGTGATTTAGTTGTTTAATGTCCGTCTCCTACCCTTATCCCAGAAGGAAAGCCTCAGAGAGCAGGGGCTATATTTATCTTGATGACAGTTCTATCTTAGCTTCTGTAACAGTACCTAGTACATAATAGTTGCTTGATAAACGTTTCGTGAATACTAGGTACTGGGCCATGGCTAGGGATCAGGATGGAGCAGTGATAGCTATTGAATTAAAGAAGGAAAGTTTTATTACAAAAGCAACTTTTGAGCTAAGGTTAAGCATGAACATGACAACAGAACAGTGTTCAGTGCTGGAGTCCCAGACCAGGAGCAGAGCACAGTTGACAAAAGTAAAAAGTACACCTAAGGCCAGACCTCCTTGTGCTGGTAGCCCTGTGGCAGGCATTAAAAGAAATACGAGACTTCTAACCTCACTCCCAAAAGAGATCAAGAAATCACTAAGAGAAGACAGGCGAACACAGATAAAGGTACTTTCCCACTGATGGATACTTTGCATTCCTTCAGATTTTGCTTTAGGTGCGGGGTGTGGGAGGGGATTGAATCCACTGGGTAAGAATCACACAGAGAGATCATCCTTAGCCCTGTATTTTGTTTTCTTCTGTGATCCTGACTTTGTCTGCCTGGCATGTAGCCCCTAAGTCATCTGTGATCCTTTCCATTCTGAATGTTGTCTGTCCTCTAATGTCTGAAGGGCTTGTTTGCAGGTTCTGTTGCTATCTGTAACATTGGCAGTTCAATTCCTGGTGGCTTTGATGACAAAGACCTAACCCAGCTCTGATTTCAGGGCTTCCTGTGCGGCTGGTGCTTCCCTGCAGCCAGCAGCTCTGCTACATGCAAAGCTGTGCCACAGCTGGACCTCTTGCCCACCTGGTTTACCATCTCCCCGTCCTGAGGCTGCCACAGAGCAGCTGCTTAGGTGTCCTTGCTGATGTCCAGCCCACGCTGGGGCAGTTTGTGGAGAGTGGCCAGCAACCCTGCATGCCACCACAGGACTCACAGACCTCACTCCCGTGGGGACAGATGGCTACAGGGATTGTTGTCTAAAGCTTTGTTGATAGAGGAGGCAAAGATGACGACTTTCCTCGAAATCAACCACAAGGAGGAAATTCATCAGCATTTTTTAGCTGCTTCTCCTCCTTCCCAGCCCCACGCCCACTGGAAATTGCTATCAGGAGCTGGCTTTATCCACTCAAGTGTGTACAGGCAAAACAGAAAGTGAGACACGATACAGTGAGCTTTATATGAGATACATAATATGAGTGTTTTGACCCTTTCAAGGATAGAAGCTGTATAACGGATACTGTTGTTAAATGTTTAGGAAGTTAGTGTTTGTTCAACTATGGGTTTCCTTTTTTCTTTTTTTAATTAATTAATTAATTTTGGGGGGCTGCATTGGGTCTTCGTTGCTGCACTCGGGCTTTCTCTAGTTGCAGCGAGCCGGGGCTACTCTTCAATGTAGTGTGCTGGCTTCTCATTGTGGTGGCTTCTCTTGTTGTGGAGCACGGGCTCTAAGAACATGGGCTCATTAGTTGTGGCACACGGGCTTAGGCACTCCGTGGCATGTGGGATCTTCCCAGACCAGGGCTCAAACCCGTGTCCCCTGCACTGGCAGGCGGATTCTTAACCACTGCTCCACCAGGGAATTCCCTTCTATTTCCTTTGAGCCTTCTTGATGAATCCAGGTATTTTCTTTTAAAGGTAAGCGTTAGCATTTTAACCGGTCAGCTGGTTTGGCATTTACCCATCCATTCTATCCTGTACATTGGCTGATACTGCCCTACTAATGGAGAAGCAGCAAATCTACACACCACACATGAATTATTTGTCTACCTTACTTACTTTTTTGGCAGTAGAGATTTTCTTAACAGTTGGCTGCAAATTGAATTTTTAGAAATCAAATCCCACTGGCTGCAAGAACATATCAGATAAGCTTTATCTTCCTTTCTAATTAAGCATCACTAGACAGTGACTCCTGTCATTTAAGCTTTCAGTTTCCTTTTCTTGGTTCTTTTTCTCAAGTAATTGATTTGTAAATAAGTATTTAAGTTCCCCGGTCACGCTTCCTGTTGAAAGGAAGCCTGCAATGAATTATTTTACAAGTTTGGGTTTTAATACTCTGTGTTCCTTTTCTTAAAGTGAAGTGTGCCTGTGCCTTATGTGGTTTGTTTTGATGGTGAACCTAAGGCCATACCTCCTTGTGCTGGTAGCCTGGTGGCAGGTGTTAAAAGAAATATGAGACTTCTAACCTCACTCCAAAAAGAAATAAAGAAGACAGTAAGAGAAGTCAGGCAAACGCTGCTGAAGGCCCTTTCCGAATCGTGAACACTTTGTTTGCATTTCTTACGATTTTTATTAGGATACAGGGTCATATACTTTTTCACCTATGGATATACCTTATTTTATTGTCTAGGAATCCAGTGCATGGTTAAACTGAGTGGGTGAAATTGGCCATCCTTGTCTTATTTTTGATCTTAAGGAGAAAGCATTCATCCAATCTTCTACTATTATTATGTTAGCTAATGGCAGGCATTTCATTAATGCCCTTTATCAATTTGAGAAAATTACCTTCTATTCTTACCTTCCTGACAGCTTTTATCATTAATGGATGCTGAATTTTGCATTTTTCCTACATCTACTGCTAATATGGTGAATTATATTGATTGATTGACTTTCAAATGTTAAATCAATTTGCATTCCCAGGATAAATCCTATTTAATCATTGTGTGTGTGTGTGTGTGTGTGTGTTATGTTAAAATTTTATAAGGATTTTTGCATCTGTGTTGATGAGAAATGTCAAATCTGTAGTTTTGTCTTGTAATGTCTTTGGCTAATTTCGGCATAGATAGTGCTGGCCTCATAAAATGAGTTAGTTGTATCCCCTGTTTATTCTATTTTCTGGGAGGATTTGTGCAGACTTGATACTCTTTCTTCCAATAAGTGCTTCATAGAATTCATAGAAGCCACTTGAGTCTAGAATTCTCCTTGTAGGCTCTTAACAGCAAGTTCAGTTTCTTTAATAGGTATAGAGTTATTTAGATTATCCACTTTTCCTTGAATGAGTGAAGTAGAATTATAATTTATTGCAAACTCTTTATAAGACACATGGTTTTTTATAAACCAAAATTAATCCATTTGAATTGTTGCACAGATGACATCTTTTAGAAAATCAAGCAGAGCAGGACAGGGGCTGGGGCATTTGTAAGTACACATCTCGTAAATAATATGCCCATTATTGGCCCCCGGTAGGCACTAATTTTGTGCTCATGACATCATGCTGAAAAATAAACCTTCAGGACAATAAGCGTATTCACTGTTACTTTTTCAAAAGATTGAAATATATACTGCATAAGTCAATTTTTAGATTACTGTTACCTTACTATTTCAAATACTAATGCCAAGTTAGAGATGGAGATAAGACTTCCATTTAAGGGAGGATTGAGACATGTGTTTATTATTCACAGACTGACTCACTGAAACTTATTTGTAGCCCCCGAATCAGTACTGTGGCACTTTTATGTTCATTCACGGGCCTGCGCAGAGTAGTGAGCACTTTGAGTTCCGGGATGCACACATTCCCAGCTGAGGTCGAGTAAGGCGATGCTCTGCTTCCGTTTCCACTCACGTGGGGATGAGCAGAGGGCAGAGGCAGCAGAGGGCAGGAAACTCCAGCTCTGGGGCCAGTTTAATTCCCAACTCTTATCCCTGTTAGTGGGACTCCTTCAGGCAGGTCACTTCACACTTCTGAACCTCGTTTTCTCTTTTGTAAAATAAAGAAAATAGAATCTACCTTGATGAGTTGATTTTAGGATTTCAGGTTGTAATCTCTGTGAGGTATACACAAGTACCTATATATTTCTCCTAGGAGAAATGATTCCCTTTTCGCCATTTCACTGTTCCCAGTGACTTTTTAGGAATGAACTACCATGCATAAGAGGAAATCAACTCTATGTATCTTTCTTCCCTGATGAAAGTGAGTATGAATATGAGCTTTAGATGTTAAACAAACCTTGCTTTTAAGATAAACCTCATCTGGTCCTGAAGTAATACTTATTTTATATATTGCTGGCATTGATTTGCTAAACTTTTGAATTGTGGTTTCGTATCTATGGTCAGTAAAGGAATTTTTAAAAAATATGGAATCTCACAAGTTCAGGAGAGTGGGAGAGGAGATGGCAACACATAAGAGATATCGACAGTTTTACAAAGTCTGACAGCAGACAAGAGAAGGCTGAAACACAGACAGGTTTATGGAGTTGGAGCAGAGCCAAGAAACAAACTAGTTTATACCACAGAATCGCAGAAAACTCAGGATGGTATCAGAAAGGATCAGGAATTGAAAATATGAGGTGTCTCTGAAGATTAAGGGTGCTAGAAAATTTTAAAATCTTTAGAAGGAATATTTAGTATCCCACTCCACCCTACCTCAATCCCTCCTCTATTTTAGCAAAAAATGGAAAGTTTACTCTCTAGAGTAAGTCAATGAGACATGCCTGGATTCAGAAGAATCAGACAATGCTAAATTTGGGGGGTGAGGCTCCACACTGTAAGCAGATTAAACAGAAGGACCCCTACCAGCCACTTCCCCACCAGCCACTTACCATCTTGATTCCACATTACCCAGAAAATGATGGGTTCATGCTCCCCAGAGAGGAGATTAGCAGATTTCTCTCTGGAGAAACTGACCAGCCCAAGAGCAGACATCTCAGATTCTGAAATTTGGGGGTCCCCTGATGGAACCTCTGCATGTCTCTCCTCCCTGTGGTGAAGCCTCACCAGTCCACAAGCTTACCTAGGCACACAGGTGTTTTTTTTTTTTCCCAGTTAGCATTTCAGTACCTCACTTGAAAAGATGAAGGGACAATAAAAGATCACCAAATACTGGAGAAAAACCTCTAACGTGAAAGGCAGAGGCCCAAAGGAAGAAACAAACAAACAAAAAGAACTTGAAAGACAAAGATAATTAAGGGAGAAGAAAAATCAAAAAGTTGTCTCTGATTTCCCCAGAGAGAGAAGATAGTGTATCCATGAAACAAGAATGGGAAGCTATAAAGAGATCATTCAGAGAAATAAAGACGAATGGCTGCATAATGAAAATGCAACACCTCTTGTTTGAAAGTTATTAAGAATTTCATGATGGCTACAGCAGATCATTACACCAAGTGTCGCCTGAAAAACAAAACAAAACAAAACAAAAAAAAACGCACAACCCCAGAGCTGTGAGTTAAGTTTTATTTGGAGCAAAATGAGGACCGTAGCCCAGGAGACAGCCTCCCAGATAGCTCTGAGGAACTGCTCTGAAGGTAGCAGGGGAGGTCGGTATGTATGTGATTTTGGCGGGCGAAGGGGGATATATGCAGTCAAGCACACGTTTTGGTAGGAGGTGGCTGCTAAACACGCGTCTCTGTTAGTGATTTTAGTGCCTTTCTAGATATGAGAAGATGTAAGAAATTGGGCTCATAAAATCTTGTGAAAAATATCTAACTATCTGAAGACCTGTTGTGCCAGTTTTTCCCAGAGCACAGAATGCTTCATTCCTTATCTCCACCCTGAACTCCTTTCAGGGCATGTTGAGGGTCAGCGACTGCAGTGGCTAGTGACTTCATCCTTGTAGAGGCAGATGGCGAGAAACAATTTTTTGTCCACACAAGCGCGGGGCCTTTGTGGGCACAGGGATCTGTGTGACTGCACAGGTTGTACGGCCACAACACTGGACTTGAAAATGAGAAGGACACTTGGAGGTTAGCTATATGATAGTGTAAATAAGAAAATTGAATAGAGGAGTTGGAAGGTAAAGTAAGGAAATTGCCCAGAATTTTAGACAGAAGATGAAAGAAATATTCAAGAAAAGTAGAAGAAAGCTGAAGAGATTCATGACGTGAATGTAGTCAGAGTTCCAGACAGAGGACAGAAGAAATAGTGGGAAAGAAATAATCCTAGAAATAATTCAAGGCAAGTTCCCAGCACTGAAGGACATGGGTTTATAGAGTTAAAGAGTCAAGGCAAGTCAAATAGTCATGAAAGTTTGAATTACCAAGAATAATTTCCTGAAAGCTTTCAGAGAGAGAAAAACAAAAATACAACAAAAATCTGATCTTGGACAAAGGGTTGGAAGTCAGGATAACAGCAAACGCAAAGTGTTCATTTAGCCAGAAATTGTATACAGCTCTTTTGAGAGGCTGGGGAGAAGAAAAGGGGGTGAAAAAACTAAATTCTCATCTACCATATTAGGAAGTCAGTAGATGATCCGTCTCAATGAAAAATCTGGAAATAGCAAGAGAAGTGTGCCATTTAGGTATTGGGAAGTAAAAAAACCCAAAAAAACCAGAAAAACACCTATTTCAATAAAAGAGTCAAAGGTCTCGCAAGTGCAGGAATCATGGGTTGGGGAAGAGACTACTGTTTTTCAATATCAACCTTGTAGAGCTAGTACCTTTCTAACTACATGTATTAATAATTTAGCAATTAAAATTAGATGAAAGAGTAGATAAGGATTTGCACGAGGTTTGCACGGGACTCTTCCATGTGACACTAATGCTTCTTCTCCCTCCAGATTCCCGGTATATTCTCTTACCTGTCGTGTTACATCACCTCCACATGCACTTGCAAGAACAGAAGGACCTGATCATGTGCGCTCGGATCCTTAGCAACGTATTTTGTCTCATCAAGAAAAATAGCTCAGTAAGTAAATACAGGTTATAAGATGTAGTTCCCATCAAATGGCTTCTGGAAATAAAATTTTAAAAGTCTTCAGATAAACCACACCAAAGAGTCATCCTTTGAGACTCTCACTTTTATTTCCAGCTGCGTTGGACTTTTTACTTTTCTTCTAAAGGAATGTTTTTTTAACCTTGTGGGATCGCTGTAACCCCAAATAACCTGGGTTTCCTAAACTTGTATTTCAAGAAAGAACTGAATACCCAATGAGAAAAATTAGAAATCTCAAAGCCTCCCACATGTGTCTTTAATCTTGATGAATGCTCTGTGGCGAGAATAAATTATTGCTTGCAAAGACAGCCTGTTTGGGCCCATTATGTGAAAGATTGCATGATGATGGTCCAAGCTTGGCCGTGAGCCTTGGGCCCAGCCCCGTGGAGATAGAGAAAGCAAAGGAGAGCCTCAGGAGCCTGGGGGTATCTTGCACCACAACTGTTACTCACCCGACAGCAATCACTCAATTGTTATGACAGTAATCATTCAATTGTTATGGCTTTAGGAATTCCTGTCGCGTTCCTGACTCTGGAGGCAATACAGTTGCATTAGACAATGCAATGTCAATAGAGAAAAGCCACATGCTTGCTTATAAACGGGGACAACTTGGAGTATGCATGTTCATGGCTCAGGGGTCTGATGTGAAGTCAACATATGAAGTATGCCCTATTCAGTTCTGTCAGTCTGCACCTGTTCACTAAGCAGCCTCATCTGTAACAACCTTTACAAAGCAGGGTTTGGCAGTGAGTGCTAAGATTCATTTCTCTGTCTCCCTTTTACTGCTATGCTACAGTTTCCCCATTTTTGTTCCTCTGACTTATGACCTTCTGAAGAGCTCAGCAGTCAGCTGACATGGACTTCCAGTGGAAGTGGTGGAGATAGGGCCCCAGTGCTGTGGGAACAGAGTTGGCCCTTGAGAGAAAAAGGCCAGAAGCTCTGTGTCTAAAAGTGTAGTACAATAGCACAGGGAACTCTACTTGATACACTGTGGTGAACTAAATGGGAAGGAAATCTAAAAAAGAGGGAATATATGTATATGTATAACTGATTCGTTTTGCTATACAGTAGAAACTAACACAACATTGTAAAGCAACTATACTCCAGTAAAAATTAATTGAAAAAAATATATAAAACTATGGTATAAGACACCTGCATGGGAAGGACCGTTGCTTTTTACACACCCAATTGAATAAAGCATAGCTACGCTGGGCCTAGTTAGAATGTTTTTGCTAACTGTAATTGCTAAGAGTTAAAAGTAAGTTCAAAAGTTCACTGCAGAAAACTGAAAACATCAGGTGATAGTAGAGGTGATTTTTTTTTTTTCCTCCCATTTCATTGTTAAAGTTACAGTCAATTTTTGTACTTATCTGATAAGGAATTCAGAGCAGAAACTCTGGGGGAAAATCCTTAGTAGTTTTCTTACAAGTGTAAGAAAGTTTATCATAAAATCCTAGCCAAAAAGCTCTTTTAAACTCATACTTTCTAAAAGTTTTCTTTGCAGAGGCAATCTCCTTGGTACAAAGTATTTGTAATCATAGTGCTTCGTCTGGTGCAGTTATAATAACTCAAATCCACTACATACAGTCAGTGCAGAGCAATTTGCATTTCTCGCTCAAGTCCTGGGGGCTTAGATAGTACTAATTTTGCTTTGGGGAAGCAGTCCCACCATGACCAATGACATTAAGTCCAGTCTGTAACTAACTATTCACCCAGACTGAATGCTGTTTGCTAACCTTTACATGTAGGGATTTTAAAAAAATCATTTTTATAGAAATAGTCATTTGCACTTAAAATAGAGTTTTGGAAAATGACCTGTGCAACTCCAGTGATGAGAAGAGTAAATGTAAGCACAAACTGAAATCAAAAAATTATAATTTTTCTTAAAACCAAGAGGGACGTTTCGTGAAGAATCTGGCCCAGAAAGGTAAACTGACTTGCACAGGGACACACACCATGTTAGTGACATAGCTGCTGTTCTGAATTAGTCTGGGGTGCTTTCCAGAACACCACCCCATCATTTTACTTTACCCACTTCATAGTGGAGTTGCATGCTCTTGGATAAGCTGTGAACATCTCCGTGCCCTTTGTTATCTATAAACAAAGGTCATTCACTTAGGTGAGTTAGGGGAGGTCCAGGTCTGTCAAGCTCTCGAGTTCTCTGACTCTTTGATTCTATATTTGGAAATGTGCTTTTTCCCCTTTTCCAGTAAAGAGAGATTAATATATACTTTAAGCCACAATTTCCTGAACACATTATTTCTTTTCTTAAGGAAAAATCTGTGCTGGAGGAAATAGATGTGATAGTGGCCAGCCTGCTGGACATCCTGCTGAGGACCATATTGGAGATCACCAGTCGACCACAGCCATCCGGCTCCACCATGCGTCTCCAGTTCCAGGATGTCACGGTAAGGCCGTAAAGCAAATGGCACACCAAACAGCATAGTTGTGCTTGTTAAAGCCTCAGTTGCTTTGAGGGTGGGTTGCTGTTTATAAGCAGCATATAAGATATTTTTAATATAAGATACTTTTAATTACAGAAAGGCCAAATTGGCACAGTTTATTTTCACTTTGCCCAATTTAAGTTAACCTGGTTCTAAATCCCCAGTCTTCTTGATAACTTTTCATTCTTTTTTTTCATCCATCGAATTGCTTGGGGAAGTGAGAATAGTGAAATAGAGCAATAGCAGCTGGGGGTCCTGAGTTCTGATCCTGAATTTTTCACTATGACTAGTAAGAATCTTAATTTGGGGTGGGGTGAGGGGGGCTCAGTTTCCTCAGCTATGAATTGAGAAAGTTTGACTTGGTAACTTCTAAGATGTCTTCAAGCTCCACTATTATGAATCTAATATAACATGATTTATAAGAAATATTAAGACATAATTTGTGTGATAGTTCATTTGTGTATATATTTATACGTGTGTGTGGAGAGTGAGAGAGAGAGATACGTAGATGGATGGATTGGTACATAAATTGATTTCTATTTAAAGCTCACATTCAATTGATCAAACATTTGTTTTTTTTAGGTCTGATTAAGAACATTCTTCCAAATACCATTTGCAAAAATGGCAGTAGATGCTGTAGTTTTCACATATAGATTATTTACAAAAATGTCAGCCTTTTCCCATTATTTTTACAAATTGTGCATTAGAGAACCCCTGTCTTAAGAATGTTTGCCTAGCCCCTGATGAAAATAATTTTTGTTTTTACTTAAAAAAATAAAAAGTCCACCCTGGCTCTCCTGCCAGAGTTGAATGCTTAAGGATGGCCATCTTGCATTGAATTTTATTTTCTCTGCTTTCAGAGCTAAGATTTACCTGATTCCTCCTGCCAAGCCCTGGGTTTGGAAGTAAAGTTAAATTCTTTCTTTTAACAAACTAAGGTTAAAGAGAGTATGAAAAAACTTTCTAAAATGTGTAATAGCTGTACTGCCTCATTAAAAGAAAAGAAGAGCAAGCAGTTAATTTCTCATGGTCAGATGGAATTTCATGTGTAAAATGCTGCCTACCTCATAGGGTTGGCTTTGTGTATTTAGCTATTATTTGGTTCATAGTAAATGCTCAAAACGTCGTTTTTTCCTGAAAACCACTGGAGTTCATTATGGGTTTGAAAGTTTGGGGGGTTTTGTTTTGAATTTTTTTGTTCTGTCTTTTCATGTTTTTCTGAACTTTTTATTTTGCAATAATTGTAGAGTCACGTGCAGTTGTGAAAAATAACATAGATATTCCATGTGCCTTTTCTCCAGTCTCCCCAATGGTAACCTCTTATCGAACTATAGAACAGTATCACAACTAGGCTATTGATATTAATGTAATCAAGATGCAGAATATTTCCATCACCCCAGGAATCCCCCATCTTGCCCTTTTACAGCCAAACTCACTTCCCTCCCATCTTCACCTCCTTCTTAAGCCTGACAACCGCAAAATCTATTCTCCATTTCTATAATTTTGTCATTTTAAGAATGTTGTATTTGAGTCACTTCACTGTACGGCAGAGATTGGCACAACAATGTAAATCAACTCTACTTCGATTAAAAAAATTAAAAAAAATATTGTACGTGGGCTTCCCTGGTGGCGCAGTGGTTGAGAATCTGCCTGCTAATGCAGGGGACACGGGTTCGAGCCCTGGTCTGGGAGGATCCCGCATGCCGCAGAGCGACTAGGCCTGTGAGCCACAACTACTGAGCCTGCGCGTCTGGAGCCTGTGCTCCGCAACAAGAGAGGCCACGATAGTGAGAGGCCCGTGCACCGCGATGAAGAGTGGCCCCCGTGGGCTTCCCTGGTGGCGCAGTGATTGAGAGTCCGCCTGCTGATGCAGGGGACGCGGGTTCGTGCCCTGGTCCGGGAAGATCCCACATGCCGTGGAGCGGCTGGGCCCGTGAGCCATGGCCTCTGAGCCTGCGCTTCCGGAGCCTGTGCTCCACAACGGGAGAGGCCACAACAGTGAGAGGCCTGCGTACCGCAAAAAAAAAAAAAAAAAAAAAAAGAGTGGCCCCCGTTTGCCACAACTAGAGAAAGCCCTCGCACAGAAACGAAGACCCAGCACAGCAAAAATTAATTAATTAATTAATAAAACTCCTACCCCCAACATCTTCTTTAAAAAAAAAAAAATGTTGTACAAATAGAATCATACAGTATATAACCTTTTGTGATTGGCTTTTTTTTTTTTTTTTTTTTTTCTTAAGTCAGTGTAATCCTCTAGAGATTCATCCAGGTCATTGTGTGTGTGTATCTATATATAATTTGTTCCTTTTCCTTAGTCAGTAGTTTTCATGGTATGGTTGTACCACAGTGTGTTTAACTATCCCCATTGAAGGCCATCTTGGTTGTTTCCAGAATTTGGCTCTTACTAACAAAGCTACTATAAACATTTGTGTGCAAGTTTTTATCTAACCATAAATCTTCATTTCTCCAGGTTAAATACTCCCAAGAGTATGACTGCTGAATTGTATGGTTGTTGCATATTTAGTTTTGTAATAAATGGCCTAACTGTTTTCCCTAGTGGGTGTATCACTTTACATTCTCATATACACAGTGTATGATGAATGATCCACTTCTCAACACCATAGTCAGCACTTGGTGTTTTCACTTTGAAGAGTGGAGAGGGGATGGGGGCGTTCTGATAGGTAGGTAGTGACATCTTATCATGATTTTGATTTGCATTTCCCTAATGGCTGATGATGCTGAACATCTTTCACATATTTGCCATCTATATATCCCCTTCAGTGGGATGTCTTTTTATGTCATTTTCCCATTTTCTAATTGGATTGCTTTTTACTCTTGAGTTTTGAGAGTTCTTTATATATTCTAGATCCTTGTCCTTCATTGAATATGTGGTTTACAAATATTTTCTCCCACTCTGTAGCTTGTTTTTTTCATCCTTTTAACAGGTCTTTTGTAGAGCAAAAATTTTTCATTTCAATGAAGCCCAATTTATCAATTTTTCCTTTTACAGATCATGCTTTTGATGTCAAGCTGAAGAACTCTTTTTGTCTAGCCCTGTATCGTGAAGGCTGTCTCCTAGTTCTTTTTTCCTAAAAAGTGTTAGAGTTTTCTATATTACATTTAAGTCCATGAACCATTTTAAGTTGATTTTTGTATTATGTCAGATAATTTTAACATCTCTATCACCTCAGTGTTGACATCTCTTGTCTTTTTTCATTCAATTTTATATCTTGATTTTGGGTGTGATGAGTGATTTTCAATTGAAATCTGGACATTTTTGTATTATAAGACTCTAGATCTTATTTATACCTGTCTCAGGTGGCTTTATGTCACGTGACTTGGCAGGGTAAGGGGTTGGGTGCCAATTCATTATGGCCAGATAGAGGTAGAAGTCCAGGTTCCTCTCATTGTCTTCACTGACACAGACCAGTTGTCATGAAAGTCCCTGCTCCCTATCTTGCTGTCCGCTCTGGAGAGAGATGTTGGGTACCTCATCACAGTGTTGTGAGGATGGAAGTCCTGGCTCCCCATTTGGCTTTTGCAGGTGTGAGAAAGGCCAAAGTGTTTTGCAGAATTCAGCTGCAGTAGAGCAATGACTGCTAAAAGTTTTTTCTTCTTAAACTGCCCATTTCCTGATCCTTTGGCCCAAGAGAATAGGCTTTTGGGGGGGATTTTCTTTGCAGTAGTTGGTGTTTCAAGACGGCCAGCTTCTTCGGCTCCAGGGGTGGGATATATAAGGCAAAAAGAAAACCGAGAGAACTCAGCACTATGTCCTTCCTTGGGTCCAGGGTCTCTAGCCAGTCTTTTCTTTCCACCTTCCAGAGTCGTCTTCTGTTTGTTTTATATATAATGGAGGGGTTTTAGTTGTACTTGGCAGGAGGAATTGGGAAAAACATATATACTCCACCTTCCCAAAAGCAGAAGAAAGGCTCCTTCATTTTGGTTTTGATGGTAACATTTCAACTGCTTCCTGGCAATACAGCTCGAACACAATTCTAAAATTATAATGGCAGAGCAAACAAAATCATAGGAAATGCTCCATGTGGTCAGAGACTGCCCGAGGTCAAAAACTTTTTCAAACTGCTTTGTATCCATAGGCAGGGTTGAAAGTACCAAATTTCTCTGGGACATGCATGGCCTGTAGGGCTTCAGAGTGTAATAATCAGTGCAAATTAAGAGGCTTGAGAAGGCAATGCATGAAGCTCGTGGATGGATTTGGGCAGGCAGTTTCATCGTCCGGCGTGCTACAATTTTAGGAAAATCACGTAAAGTGAAACCTTCCCCCACGTAGCTATGTTGTGCCCCTTGCTGTGTGAAAAACCAAGCTCACTCTAGGTATGTGGGATGAAGTTTGCGAGAAAACATGCGCTTAAATTATTTGGCACCTTAGTTTTATGCTTTAAGGCTCTTCTTTTTGAGTCCTCAGGCAGACCTGGTTTGAATCCTACTCTTCCCTTTGATTAACTACGCATGCTCTTGGGCAAGTTACCTAGTATCTTTAGCCTCTGTTTCTTTGCCTTTAAAATAGAGAAAAAAATTGTACTTATCTCAAAGTTAGTGTGAGGGTTTCATCAAATCTGTAAAAGTGTTTAAACAATATATCAGTACATTTTAACCGTTAGTAATTGTGGTAGCAACAGTGGTCCGTAATATTATTATTATTATTACAGAAGTAATACCTGTATTACAGGTATACAGGTATACAATAACAACAACACTTATTACTTCTGTAATAATAATAATATTATTATTATTACAGAAGTAATAAGTGGTGTTGTTGTTATTGTTATGGAATTAACCAAAATCAATTACATACTTACAGGTATAGAAAAGAAAGGTGGCTTTAATCAGAATGCCGGCAATCTGGGGAGATGGTGGACTCAGCATCCCTCAAAAACCACCTCTGAAGATTCTGCTCAGCCATGAAAGGGTTTAAAGGGAAACAGGGTAGTAATCTCAGTTCATCATTGAGATGCGGGTCACAGTCATTGCCATCCCCAATGTGTGCAGGCTTGTCAACTCCCTTGTGATCTTCCTCTGGATGTTATCTTGTTCATACAGTTTGGTCACACATTCTGTTCGGGAGATTACTGAAGGGAAAGCTAGGGAAGAGATCTGGTCATCTGTTAATTACTTATTCTTCATTTCTACTTCTTTGATGTACGGAAAGAACTGACAAGTTAGGCAAGGTATTGTGTGATTAAAAGATTTGAAATGTGTGCTTGGGCTGGAGATGAGTAGAGCATGGAGGTCCCTGGTTTAAAAGTTAGTTACAATATAGCTTTGCTAAAGTGACAAGAAAAGGGGCTTCCTGCTCTTATAGCAAACAGGGCAGTTTCCTGTAAAAAGCGCTTACATTATAATGAATTCTATGGTGAGAAATATGTTCTGGTCATTGACAAGGTCATTTCTCTGTGCACTGAAGACCTGTCTAATTTCTTCATCATTTTCTCTTATTTAGAGAACAGGCTTTCTGAATAGGGAGTCTTTACATGGCAGTCCTACACTGAGCACCCTTCAGTCTTTACAGAAAAGGTGCCCACAATAAGCAGACATAATGTAGGTAAAAGTTGGTCCCACAGTGTGTCATGGTGAAGTGTTTCAGCTCTCTCTGAGTACCACGGCTGTCAGCCTGCCTCCCAGTAACACTAACAGGACGATCGGCTTCCACTATTGTCATAATTCCAGGTAATAGTAGCCTTAGTTTTACTATCTAAAAGGATTGTACTTTTTGTTCTTCTACGAACTGCTCTTTTAGGTTTAAAATACTCTCTCTGGCTGGGAAAAAAAAAAAAAGGCAGCACCATTGTAATCGGTTCCTTTCAAACGTCTAATTGTATGTGGAAGCAGATTTTATAAAGAGGCATACATGGCTGTTTGTTCACACCCTCAAACTAATTGGACTCCAGAGTTCCTTACAAGTGATAAATGCTTCTTTTCTTTGCACATAATTCTGTTCAGCACCATTTATAGTGCAGGTAACTCAGTTCAGCAGGAGCCACGTCTAAGATATACTCCGCATTTGTTGAAAGTTTTTGCGCACCATGGGCTGTGGTTGGGGGAAGGAGAAGAAGGCAGGAGAATTCTGTGAGATGTTTCTAAATTGTGGGTATGTATAATAGAAGGTTTCTTGGGCTTCCCTGGTGGCGCAGTGGTTGAGAGTCTGCCTACCAATGCAGGGGACACGGGTTCAAGCCCTGGTCTGGGAAGATCCCACGTGCCACGGAGCAGCTGGGCCCGTGAGCTACAAATACTGAGCTCTGCGCGTCTGGAGCCTGTGCTCCGCAGCAAGAGAGGCCGCGACAGTGAGAGGCCCACGCACCGCGATGAAGAGTGGCCCCCGCTTGCCACAACTAGAGAAAGCCCTTGCACAGAAACGAAGACCCAACACAGCCAAAAATAAATAAATGAATAAATAAATTTAAAAAAAAAAAAAAAAAATAGGTTTCTTGAAGACTGTTGTAGCCGTCTAATAATTTTATTCACAGTTATTGGTGGAAATGCCCAGTATGCTCAATCTAGTTGTTAAATGGATGCAAGCCACTATAGCATAGAGTTCTTTCTGACGGTGATTTGTACATAAAAAAGTTCCAACACTAAAATGAAGTGAATCTTGGCCAACAGTGTTTTTTTATTTATTCTTTTTAATAAATTGTGAGTCTAGGGTTTTCATGTAGACACTTAAAAATCTCTTAGAAACAAAGTTACATTACGGGTAAAAAATACTGGACGTCCAGGCCTCTTAACAGGGTTAAATGTGCTTGGAGTTCCTAAATTGATGAAGTGAATAAATAAAATGACATTGTACAGTAAATATTGGGATTGACAACATGTCTTAATTGTGCCAAGATTAGATATCGGGATGACAAGTTGTTTGCATTGGGCCTAAACCAGATGTGACAGATATAAATAGGTAATGATATGGATTCAAAGAGGTATTCTCCTAGGTATGGTGACTGTAAAGATTTAATGAAAGTCTATTCACTTTTGAATAATTTTTATTATTGCTAAAATTATTAAAAATAATGTCATTTAAGATATTTCACAGAATGTATGTTGAAATAAATAAGAATATTGATCTAGTAGCTGCATTGGAGACAGTGTAGATAGGATGTAGAAAAACTAAGAGATGAAACATTGAATGCATTTCTACCAACTAGATTTACATTTTCACGTCAAGACATAAGAGAGGCTAAAAGGTACAGACATTGGTTATTAACAGACAGATTCTTATATATCTATTTGTATTTGAAATATAACCCCCAAGCTCAGTTATATTTCCTCAATAAAATAAATCAGTCTCTGAGCAGCAGGAAGAAGAGCCAGAGGTACCTAGGTTAACACCCCAGCTTCACCATTTTCTGACTGTGGAACGTGGGATAAATATTTATTAACTTTAACAGATCTCACTGTAACGTTAAGTTAATAGTGTCCACCCAACAAGGCTCTAGTGAGGGATAAACTTGATAATATAATCAAAATACAGCAACATACACATAGTTCCATAAATGATAATATTGTCATAATGTCTTCTTTTTTAAAGTTTAGAGATACAATTGACATGCAAAATATTGCATGTGTTTAAAGTCTACAGTTTGATAAAATTTTGACATAATATATATACCTGTGAACCTTCATCACTATCCAGATAATGCACATGTCTATTACTCTCGCAAGTTTCTTTGTGCTTGTTTGTATTCCCTCCCTCTTGCCCCTCTTCATTACCTCATCCCCAGGCAACCACTGACCTACTTTCTGTTACCATAGATAAGTTTGCATTTTCTAGATTTTTATATGAATGGAATCATACAGTATGTGGTTATTGTCGTTGGTTTTTTGGGGGAATGGGGCAGGAGGAGGGCATTTTGACTTCTTCAGTATAATTATTTGAGTTTCATCAATGTTACTTTGTTTATCAGTAGTTCATTTCTTTTTAATGCTGAATATTTTATTATATGGTTATGCTATAATTTGTTTATTCATTCACCTGTTCGTGGGCGTTTGGATTGTTTCTGGTTTGGGCTTTCTGTTCTATTTATCTATTTTTCTGTTTGGACATCAGTAACACAGTATCCTGATTACCTTAGCGTTATAGTTTAGTTTCAAAGTCAGGTAGTCTAAGACCTTTAACTTTGTTCTTTTTCATAGTTGTTTTCATTATTCCAGGTCCTTTGCACTTCCATATGAATTTTAAAATCAGCTTGTCACTTTCTGCCCCCCAAAATACCTGCTATGATATGGAGTGGGATTGCATTGAATTTATATATCAATTTGGAGTGAGTTAACATCTTAACAATATTGAATCGCCCAGTCTATGAACATAGTATATCTCTCTATTTATTTAGGTCATCTTTAATTGCTCTCATCAAGGTTTTGTAGCTTTCAGCAGATCTTACATATATTCTGTCATATATATCACTAAGTAGTTCATATTTTAATGGTATTATAAATTATATTATTTTAAATTTCAATTTCTAATTGTTCATTTTCATTATGCAGAAAATTGATTTTTGTACACTGAACTTGTATTCTTAAACATTGAGTAACTCACTTAAGTAGTTCTAGTAGCTCATTGTAGATTCTGTAACATTTTCTTTGTACACAAATATGTTGTCTGTGAATAAAGACAGCTTTTTTAAAATCCCTTTCCAATCTGTATTTCTTTATTTCTTGTTCTTGCTTTATTGCACTTACTAGAACCTTCACTGTAATGTTGAGTAGAAGTGGTGAACTGTTTGAGTTTGGGGATGTCTGAAAAGTCTTTATTTTGTCTTTGTTTTTGAAAGAATTTTACTGGGTAACAAATTCTTGGTTGACAGTTGTTTTCTTTCAGTACTCTAAAGATGTTGCTCCACTGTTTTCTAGCTTGTATTGTTTCCAGTGAGAAATCTCTCATCTTTATCTTTAGTTTGTATTGTTTCCAGTGAGAAATCTCTCATCCTTATCTTTCTTCCTCTGGATATAATGTGTCTTTTTTTCCTCTCACTGGTGTTAAGATTTTCTCTTTATCACTGGCTATCAGCAATTTTACTATGTTGTGCTTTGGTGTAATTTTTTTCATGCTTTGTATGCTTAGGGTTTGTTGAAATTCTTTGATACATAGGTTTATGCTTTTCAAAGAATCTGAAATTTTTCCCCCTTATTTCTTCAACTACTTTTTCTGACCCCTTCTCCTTGAGGTCTGCAATTACGTATATATTTTGCTACTTGAAGTTGTCCTAGAGTTCACTGTGCTTTTTTCTTCTCTTTTAGTTGTTTTTTTTCCCTCTGTTTCATTTTGGAGGATATCTACTACGCTATCTTCTTCTATATTGTCTGTTGACTGAAAAAAAATGCACAACCTAAAAGTTGAGAATTATGTTTTATTCAGCGGACTTACTGAGGAGTATAGCCCCAGATGGCAGCCTCTCAGATAGTTCTGAGGGACTGTCCCAAAGAGGTAAGGGAGGAACCAGGATATATAGGAGTTTTTACTGAAAAAAAAAAAAAAAATGTAGTCGAACATCAAAAGATTATTTCTAAATACAAAAAATAGACATCTCAAGTAAATGATTTTAGTGCTTTTTTATGTATGAGAAGATTCAAGAGTCTGGGCTTATTGAAATTATTCCTTTGATGTGCATCTTAACTATCTAGGACCAGTATCCTGTTTTCTCCATCCTGAATTCCCCTCAGGGTGCACCATCAGGGGTGGCTGTAGTAGATGATGACTCAACAGCCTTTGTATACTGAAACAGCAGGTGACATTCCTTGTCCACAGTCTAATCTGCCATTAGTCCCATTCAGTGAATTTTCATCTCATACATGACAATCTTCATCTCTAGAAGTTTAATTTGGTTCCTTTTGAAATCTTACATGTCTCTAATTAACATGTTCAGTCTTTCCTCAAGCTTCCTGAATATATAGAATACAGTAATAAAAACGATTTTAATGTCCTTGACTGCTAATTCTATTATGTGTGTCGTTTCTGGTCTGTTTCTATTGATTGGTTATTTTCTCTTCTCATTTGTTTCATCATGTTTTTTCCTATTTCTGTGTAAGCCTAGTAATTTTTTATTGAACGCCAGACATTGTAAATTTTACCTTGTTGGGAGGTGAATTTTTTTTTAATTCCAAAAAATATCTTTGACCTTTGCTGTGGAATGAGGATGGCAGTTTTTTGGGGACTGTTAGATTGTTTCAGGTCTTGCTTTTGAACTTTTTTAGGTAGGATCAGAGCAGCATTTATTCTAGGAGTAATTTTTCCCCACTACTGAGGAAATGAGTACTTTTAGTACTCTAACTGATGCCCTGATGCCCTATTAATAGTGAGGATTTTTCAGTCTGACTGGTGAGAATAAACACTATTCTCAGTCATATATGAGCACCAATCGTGTATGAGCTCCCAGTCCTTTCAAGTAGTTTCTTCCTAGCCTTGGGTTGTTTCTTCATACACATACACTAAGATATTCATGATTGTGCCCTTAAATTTTCTATTTCTTGTGTTAAGTATCAAGGGTTTCTTTGTGCAGTAACAAAGTAATATGTAGAGCTTAGAGGGTATTTCTGCCAGCCCATACTGATTAGTTCTTAAATGTTTGCCCTAAAAGGTATGTAGGGATAATTACTTGTCATATCTGTGTGTTGCAGATGATTATCCACATGCAAGGAGCCAGCTTGCATCTCTGGTTACCCTGACATGGCCATTAAGTAGCATCCTCAGGCCTCCCATGGCCTTGGTGGGGATACGTTTGACTGTCCTGACTTAGCTGCCTCTCTTGGTAAATCCGATTACTCAGGGCTTTTAGTCTCAGATTTTACATATGAGCCTATAATCTTTTTCCGTGTAAACTCAAAGAAACCAATTGCCAATTAAACTGAATTTCTCTAAATCCACAGTCAATTACCACTGATTACTTCTCCTGTTGTGCTTGTATTGTTTTAAATGTAACTAAAAGTAGATAAATTCTTTGCTGAGCAAAAAAGTTTGCATTGAAAACATATATTTTAAGTTAGAAATGCATCAGGAAATGCAAGTGATAGCAATTTTATAAGTCTTCAAATCTATGGATGCTATATATATATTTTGTTTTTCATTATTAATTTTTAAGATTTGGACTTTGTAGGAGTCAATCACGTAGCACCCAAGCACAAAAGGATCACAGTTAACTTAAACTGTTCTTAGACTTGTGATTGCCAAGGAGGAGGGGAGATGGGGGAGGGGTGGGTTGGGAGTTTGGGGTTAGCAGATGCAAACTAGTTTATACAGGATGGATAAACAAGGTCCTACCATATAGCACAGAGAACTATATTCAATATCCTATGATAAACCATAATGGAAAAGAATAAGAAAAAGTGTGTATATATATGTTCTGTATTACAGAATCATTTTACTGTACAGCAGAAATTAGCACAACATTGTAAATCAACTAGACTTTAATAAAATAAATTTTAAAAAATAATTAAACTGTTCTTAAAAGGAGATTGAAACAAACATTATGCAATGTATGGCTTTTTTGACACCCAACAAGTCAGCAGGTGAACACTGATGAGCTGGAGAAGGTCATGTGAATTAAAAAATGGAGCATGAAGGTACAGGAAGAGCTTTGGAGTAGAAAACCCCAGGAATAACTGCACCTCTGCCAGTGTCTAGCTGTGTGACTTTGGGCAAGTCTTTTAGCCCACCAAACCTACATTTTACTTTCTTTAAATTAGCGTTCCCTGTGTTGTACAGCAGAAATTAACACAATGTTGTAAATCAGCTATACTTCAATAAAAAAAAATTCATATTATACCCCCTACCTTATAACACTGATATGAGGCTCAAACAGTATAATGAACGAAGACATAGTAAATGCTTAATAAATGGTCAGGAGCCTCAGTACCTTATCTTCTTTAAGTGTGTGGAGTTACTTCCCTACTGAAAAGCTTCCACCCAAGTTAAAAAAAAATCCACTCTAAATTTTATTTTTTCATTATTTATTTATTTTTGGCTGCATTGGGTCTTTGTTGCTGCGTGCAGGCTTTCTCTAGTTGTGGTGAGCGGGGGCTACTCTTCATTGTGGTGCGCGGGCTTCTCATTGCGGTGGCTTCTCTTGTTGCAGAGCATGGGCTCTAGGCGCACGGGCTCAGTAGTTTTGGCACGTGGGCTTCCGTAGTTGTGACACATGGGCTCAGTAGTTGTGGCTTGCAGGCTCTAGAGTGCAGGCTCAGTAGTTGTGGCACATGGGCTTAGTTGCTCCACGGCATGTGGGCTTGTCCTGGACCAGGGATTGAACCCGTGTCCCCTGCATTGGCAGGCGGATCTTAACCACTATGCCACCAGGGAAGTCCCCACTCTAAATTTTAAAATGCATGTGTACCAAGTAAATGGTAATCATTACAGGGAGAAATTTTACTGTAATATTATGGTTAATTTAGATTAAGACAACATCATAGGGTAAATTTGGATCATAGTGGGTTTTCTTTTCAAGTGTTCTATTTGAGATCAGTTGAAGGTAAGTTACTGATTTTTTTTATGTACTTACTAAAAAACACGCTTCCTTTTTTTTCTCTTAGGGGGAGTTTGTTGCTTGTCTCTTGTCCCTGTTACGGCAAATGACAGATAGACATTATCAACAGCTTCTTGATAGTTTCAATACGAAAGAAGAGCTAAGGGTAAGTGGCATTTTTTAAAGTGTCTTATATATCTTTTTAGTTTCTCTTGTTCTTACTCATCATCATTCAGATGGGTTTTTGACACTTGCTTTACCTGATTCCATTAAATTCTGTTTTTTATCAGATTTCTACACAGATTTGCTCTTCTGTCTTGATTCTTTAAAATTTCTGTACTCAAGCCAAGCAATTAATTCTTATTTTGGAGAAGCATATAGGATTTGAAATGCCTGCCATCAAAGTCCAGTAACCTAGAAACAGAATAACAGAACGAATGAGACAAAAGCAAATAGACTGAGTCTAGTTACGTGGACTTAGAAATATTGCCTTAATAGCAGATAAGGGAGTATGTATTACAATATTAGCTGATTTCATCCCTCTAAAAACACAGTGAGAAGTTCTGGCTACAATATTCTGACTAGGGAGGCAGAGCTGTATTTGCCATTCTCTGTGGGCTTTGGTCTAATCAATATGCTGTGCTACTCTGACAGTGACATTAAATGGAAGATATTGATGCTGGGTTTGTAAAAATCCAATCCTTGCTAAGATTTAGGTGACTTTAACACTTCCTTCATGGTGTTCACTAAAACCTTAGAAGCTGATCGTCCTCAGTCACAGGAATGACCTATCTTCTGTCCGTATTTACTTTTATTTCTCTTCCATCGCTTCAGTTTCTAGACAGCTTCATACATAAACATCAAAATGGAAGGGTCACTTAAGTACGCTTTCTCGGATAGGACTTGAACCCAGCCAAAACTCAGATTGGGACTCGAACCCACGGTCTGGGACTTGAACCCAAGTCACCCGCAGATTGGGACTTAAACGCACCGTCTCTGACCTGGGAGGGGACTTGAACCCACTGTCTTTTTTTTTTTTTAACAACTTTATTGGAGTATAATTGCCTTACAATGGTGTGTTAGTTTCTGCTATATAACAAAGTGAATTACTTATACATATACATACATCCCCATATCTCCTCCTCTTCCATCTCCCTCCCACCCTCCCTATCCCACCCCTCTAGGTGGTCACAAAGCACCCAGCTGATCTCCCTGTGCTATGCGGCTGCTTCCCACTAGCTATCTATTTTACATTTGAACCCACTGTCTTTTAATTGAAACTACTCACCTGGTATCAAGACTTACTGAAGCTCAGGTTCTTTTGTCTCAGAAGAGAAAGAAGTCAGCATGAGGCAAAGCTATAGGCCAAGAGTGAGTTTATTAGCATAGGATGCTTGTGAGAGATAGAAGCTGGCCAGCAAGGGAGCATGGCCCCAAGAACAAAGAGGGCTACACTTTTATAATCAAAGAAAAAGTGGGGAGGGGAGAAGATGACCTTCTTCCTCATTTTTGGGTAGATGTCAAGGCTTACATCATTAGTTCCTCCTTTGATCCTCTATGGTCTAACCGGGACTGTCATGGCGGTATTTAAATCATATGTGTATTAGCAAAAGGGTATTAACATATACTTAAACATGGTAGTTCATCTCAGATCTTGGTATAATGTCCCCCTTCACCTGGTTTCTTTCCCCTTTCACCTATATTCCTGTCTTGGCTACATGCAGAATGCTACTCATCAAGGACCATTAATTCCCTGACTTCGTGTAACATGATTCAGATCCCATACCTACTGTCTTGTGTTTTAACTATCAGGATTTGTGGCTTGAGTGTGCCTGGCCCTTGAATGCACCTGCTCTTCCTAAAAGGTAGTATAGATTGTTGCTAGGTTACTGGATTATTTTGTTGAGTGGTCATTAGCTTACAGCAGTCTCCCAGACTTCCTTAAAATTCCCTTCCCTAGTGGGATTGCTAAACAAACTAATTATCCTACTCTATCCCTATCACTTGGGGATGGAGAATTATAAGACAGTGGTTATAGGCACCGTGTAACGTTTGCATGATTACAAGCCTTCATAGTGCCTTAGAGGAAGATTTCTAGATTTTTTTCAATATAGATAACGCATAGGGATCACTTATCTTTGACTTTTAACTGTTGTATCATCTCAGAAGAATCTTTCAGTTACCTTGGATCAGTTGACAAGCTGAGTCATATGAAACAAAGAATAGGTTTGGGCAGATGTAATCTATCTGACAGTTGATTGGCATGTGCCCAAGCCTGAAAATATCGTGTTTTTCATGTTTATATTTAATCTTGAGTTTAGAATTAAAAAAGGATAAAGATCTTAGAACTTACCCACTTACATACAGAAACCCATATGGTTAAAAAGGAAAATAATCGTGCAGTTATTAATTTTCATCACAAGTTGAATATTTAACACAGCTGAGGAACCACTAGGTTTTACTCAAGAAGTCTATGACTTCGTATTTCAAAATTTCACATAGGAAAAATTACATATTTTCACAGGTCCTGGGAATGAGAAAAAAATAGTAGAAAAGCATAAGTTGAAAAACATGATTTGTTTAATCTAGGTATTGAGTTTTATGCTTTAATAGTCATATTAACAATAATAAAGTATTGAATAAAGTGTTTTATGTGGCTTTCCCTCATTTCAGTCAGCCACACACCTTTTCAAGGGACACGTGTTTCCCACTTCAAAGTAGCCGGGCCTAAAAAAAAATAAGAAAAAAACCTGCACCTTCAGGCCAAGGAAATTTTTTTAACACTATTAATTACTCTATCTGTCCTTCAGATTGAGCAATTCCGACATACCAAGTTCTACCAGCATTATTATGTAACCAGAAACAAAAAGGCCAGTTCCTATAGGGGGAAGAGTCAAACTGGTAATGGGCAGTAACATAGGCAAATGAGAGTGGTGAAGACACAGAGTAAGCACACAGTGCTTTGGAGCATCTAGGCATTTCTGCCAGCCCCAACTCAAGGCTAGAGGAAAACTCCCCAAGGGAGGTCTCAGCTGAGAGCTGGGTGGGAGTGTGCTGTCCATCTTTGGCTGAGACATTCAGATCTCTCAACTAAAACATCACCTGAATATCCTAACTGACATACCACAGCTGCCATTCCACCTTTATAACGGTTATTAGAATCTGGAATATTTTTGTTTATTTGTTTGCGTGTATCCCCAACTCCTAGCTACTAGGTTATAAACTTCTTGATGTCTGAAACGATGGCTGGTTCACTGCTGTATCCTCAGATTCCAGAACTTGCCTAGCATGCTGTAGGCATTCAGGCAACATTCGTAGATTGATAGACCGACTATACAGTGTGAGGAAGAGAGATGTAAGACATAAGGCTCTGTGAATGTGCATAGACTTTATTTTGAGGACATTGGAAAACTGTGGAGGGTTTTAAGAAGGGACAGACGTGATCACATTTGTGTTAAGAAAGACCTATCTGGTTGCGCTATTGAATTATCGAATGTTTGGTGAACTTGAGCATTTTCAATGCATTGGTGAGGGTAGAAGCCAAGATGTCATGGACTGAGGAATTAAAAAAACAAAAAAGAAAAAGATATAGTGGATGTAGACAGTGTTTCAAGAAGAGGAGCATAAGGTGTCTACTGAAGGAGAACTTGGGATGTCAGAGGAATATTTATCATGGAGGAGACTTAAACATATTTAAATAAAAATGATCAGAGCTGGTGGAGAGGGAGATATTGAAGATAAAAGAGGTCCTAACTCACAGGGGGAGGTCTCTAAGAAAGCAGCAGGAGGGACCTAATTAGCCTTGACTGGGAGGAAGGACACCTTCCCCAGTGTAAGAATGGAAGGGGGATAACTGGAGTGAAGGCAGACTGGAGGGCATTTATTTTACTAAAGGCTAATTAGTCAGCTGGTTTTAATCTGTATTTTAAAAGTTCAGATACCACCTTTTAACAAGTAAAGTTTTCCTGTTCTCAATTTTCTTCAAAGTCAAGTATCCGTATTTATGCTACTGAAATCTATGTTACAAGATTTTCTAAAGATGATAGCACTGATCTCTAGTCCCTTGTCTGAAGTCCTTCTACCAAATGTATTTCAGAAATCAGAATTTTTGAGATTTCAGAAAGATAATATGGCACATATACTGTATAGTATCATATAGCACCTCCAGTAGAATTGGGGGTAGCAACTACAGCTGAGCCTTGAACTATGTGTAGTTGAAAATCCACACATAGCCTAGCGTCAGTCCTCTGTACACGTGGTTCCTCTCTATCCATGTTTCCTCCACATCCATGGCTCTGCATCCACGGATTCAACCAACTGCAGATTGTGTAGTACTATAGCATTTACTATTGAAAAACATCTTTGTATAAGTGAACCTGCACAGTCCAAACCCATGTTGCTCAAGGGTCAACTGTATAATCAAACATCTCAGTATTTCTGCAGCCAAATAAAATATTCGCTCTAGTTGGGATAAATAAAGACTATGAGTAGTTTGGGTAAGGTTTTGCTGCCAAATGTATTATAAAACCAAAAATCTTAGAGGACTGTGGGATTTGGGTATTGTGGTAAAGGAACTGACGACCTCAAACAGCAAACATTTATATAGAACTTAGTACACGTAAGGTACTGTTCTAAGAGGCTGATTAATATTAACTCATTTAATCCTGAAAAGAACCCCATGAGGTAAGCACTATTATTATTTTATTATGTCAGTTGCTTGACTCAGTAAACATTTGTTGAGCACCTTGGCTAGATGTTGGGAATATCAAGACTAATAAAACGATCTCTGTTAATGCCTTAATGTTATCGGGACATCTAAATCATAAGTTGTAAATGAGTGTGATATGTATAAGCAACAAGAGTGATAATGGCTAACGGTTACTTAGTACCTCCCCAGCCCCACTCCCTCAGCCATGAGGCAGATGCAGCGCTAAACTCTTTTCTTGCAGCGTCTCATTTCACTACCCCCTGCGATGAAGACTGATACTATCATCATTCCCAAGTAATTGTGAGGGCTAGGAATTCTATTAACGTCTCAGTTCTTTGCTCAGGCAGCTAAACTCAGCTTTTGCCTACACTTCAGTAAACTTCCCTAAACGAAGATCTTTGCTATCAAATTGTATAACATTTCCTTCGTCAGCTCTTTAAAAGTAATGAGGTAGTTCTGTTCATGAAGTGAGGACGTCTAAAAAGGCTAAATTGGCAGAGGGAGAGTTTGTGATTGGGGGGGGAATTTTTTGTATCTACATTTAGGTTAGAAACTGAGTAAATAAGGGAATGATCAGTAAGGAAAGGTACAACTTAATAGAGTGATATTAATGAAAAATGATAACTGTTATTGGGATTAGACACTAAAAATCCCACATAACCCTATTGGTTTAAAGTAATAAAGCGTATGTCCTCTTTTCCTCCACGCACATGATTCTGTTCCCCAGAGATAGTTGCTGTTAACACATAGGGGTGTATCCTCATAGACTATTTTCTATGCTGTATGCTCACGCGCATTTTTTAATGGAATCATACTGGTTGCACGTCTTTTCACACAGTAATATACCATGGACATTATATAGCCCAGTACATTATTCATTCTTCTGAATCTCATTATATGATGATCCATAATTATTTCCCTTTTAGTGGGCATTCAGGATGTTTCTGATTTTTGCCATTAGAAAGGATCCTGTGGTGTACATCTTGATACATAGATCTCTATGGATTTGTGCCCTTATTGCTGTAGCATGAATTTCTGGAAGTAGAACTGTTGGATCATGGGATATATACATTTTACTCTTAATTGATACTGACAAATTATATATTGAGATTTTCAAATTAATCTTATTTTGGTTCTTTATTCCTAGCATCACTGCTTTTTTTCTCTTCTTATCAATTCAAAGAGAGATTTGGCCTAGCATTTCCCCATGGGTCTCTAAATCAAAATGAAAGTTGAAAATCTGTAATTCTCAAGTATCTGCTAAGCCTAGTGCAGTTTTAAACTTCATTCTTGCTTGGAGAACCTGGGTGTCTCCAGGGTTACCGTTGGAGTGGCTTTCAGCATTGTGAACAGTAGCCCATTTCTTCTCCTTGGTCCTCAAGTACTTGTGAGTCACAGCGTCACCTGAAGTGTGTAGGAGCGCGGACCTGAGCGCTGGTCCTCTGCATCGCTTCCTTCCTTCTCTAGAACATGCCATTATTTTAGAAGTGAACAAAAGCAAAAACTAAGCAGTGATTAGGGTTTTTTTTTCCTTCTTCTGTAGTCAGTAATGTTTTATTATACACCTACCTTCTACTGGGGCCATATCCCTGGCATTTTATGTATATAGAGAGCAGTAAGACTCCTGTTTTTTGTTGATTGTGACTTTTCATATAGAACTGTGGTGATCTTGCTCTAAGCCTGACAGTGTACATGTTCTGGAAGTTATGTACAGCATTATTATTACCTTTCATTATCTCCCTTATACTGGCCCACTAGCTTTCAACAATCATATCTGATCAAGTCTCAAGCCAACATTAAAACTCTGAGGACTTTACATTAACTGCAGGACAAAGTCCAGTCTTTTCATCAAGTCTTCCTTATCTTCAGTCTACCTTCCATCCTCATTGTCCTCCATCCCTTTCCAAATACCTTTCATTCCAGTCACTTAAGATTACTACGATTACTTGTATATTCCTAACAAACCATATAGATAATTTTTAATTCCTCTGGATCTTTTTTTTTTTTTTTTGTCTACCTGAAATGCCTATTCCACCACACCTCACTTCCATTGCCTAATTTGTACCCCGTTAATCCCTTCCCTGATTTCAGCTCCTGCAGTAAAATCCGGCCCAGGTATCACTTTTTTTAAATGAAGCCTTCGTAGACTACAGTCCCCCTCTGTGACAGCATGTGCAACAATGCATGTTATTATTTGTTGTTTCCTTGTATTCTTGATGACTATGGGCTCTCTGAGAGTAGGGGCTCTGTCTTTGTGTCCTAAGCACAGAGCCTGGAACATTAAATCTTTGTTGAATGAATCAACCGTCATAATAAATGTCTGCCTGCTTCAGAAGCCATCTTTTTCCATACAGTTATTTCAACTTATGGTCTTTATTTTATTACAGAAAAATAGTTCTATAGTTCTTGAGGATTGAGGATGATTTGAGAGTTATTTTTGCATGATGTACTTAAATAGTCAATTTTAAGGATATTAGTTTCAATGTGATAATGATGATTAACAGTCTTTAATTGAATTCAGACCTTGCATCAAGGGTGTTACACATTTGAAATTTGTGGCAAAATTTTAAAATAAGATTGACTATAGTCTAAATCATAAGTAAAGGAAATGTGTATCTAGAAGGCTCTGTCCCATTCATTGCTCTTGACATAAGGAGACAGTGTCCCAGGCTGTCTACGTACTTCATGATGCTTTTTTCCCAAATCTCTTAACTCAAGTTTCATGATCTCAAAAGGCCTCCTTCTGTGCCTCCCCAGTTCTGTTTCATACACCTGATTTCTATCTGTGCTATTCTGATACTATAGTACATGTAAACACAAAACAATGTGTTATATATTGTAGTCAGAAAATCTTTGTAAAACCAGAATTTGATCCTCTTACATGTCTGCATAAAGCCCCTCAGTGTCTCCACATCGCCCTCAGGATAAATTTCCAAACTGCTTACCAGGGAAAAGGTATGAGATTTATTTACCTTGTATTTATTTATTTACCTTTGATTGGTCCCTATTTATCATTATCTTTCTATTTATCTATCCATCTTTTTTTTTTAATTTTTTTTTTTAATTTTTGGCCGTGCCGCAAGGCATATGGGATCTTAGTTCCCCACCCAGGTATCGAACCCCCGCCCCCTGCATTGGAATGCGTGAGTCTTAACCACTGGACGGCCAGGGAAGTCCCTATCCATCTTTTATTTATCCCTACTTACCTACCAGCCCCATTTTTTGCCACTCCCCTTTGCAGCCTGGGCAACCTCTGTCTTGAGTCTGAGGCTTGGAGGTGCCCTTCCCTCTGTGTGGAATACCTGGCCCTCAGATGTATCCTAGTTTGTACCACGTGCGTAAATAGATTAGCATTCGTCTCTCTCACAAAACTCTGAGCTCCAGGAAGGCAAAAGTCACGTTCAACTAACTTAACTCTGGTGTGGCATGTTGCAGGCACTCCGTAAATATTATTGCATGAATAAATGAAAGAGTATATTTTACCCCACTAGGTGTCCCCAGCATCTTACACAGTGCCCGGCACATATTAAAGGACCCGATATTTATAAATGAATAAGTGTTAATGATAATGTAACATCATAACAACTGCTCCGGCTTTCTTTTCTATTTGAATGTGAGACTTTTTATTGTTTTTGAAGGTTTTCATATGAACGTTCTTACTTGAACCTTTTACACTGCAGAAAAAGTGTTTCTGTAAAGTAACACCTCCCTGTTTGTCTTTTTTTATTTTGAACCCTTATTTGAATAATTACCGGGAATACAGTGAAGTAACCATGTTGTACTATTTGAAGTAAACAAACAGAAAAGAAACTGCTCCCAGGCAGCCAATTTTGAAATGATGGCATATGAGAAACACTTATTTCTGTGTGCTGTCCAAACAGGAGTATTATTACAGCAGTGTTCTTTTTCTAGATTATAAAAAAATCTGTTATTTAGTTATCGTTATGTGTGCAAAATAATTTCGCGTATCTATGCAGAAGCTCTTGTTTAGTGAAATAATCAGAGCTGAAAAGCACTCAGAACAGACAAGGAAATACCATTGTATTGGGGGAGGGAAGGGAGGGGATGCTGAATCTAGCGTTCAGGTCTTAGTGCTTTAAAACATTGGAACTGAGTTTGAAATGTAACCTGTCGCATGGCAGCTGACAAGAAATACTTGCTGAACTAAATTACATGTAAGTACCACAGTGGAAGGTGTTTGTGTTACCATCTGCTAAAACATTAGCCTACAGTTGAGAAATAAGAAACATGTTTGCATACTGTATGAATAGATACGTGATCATATTAATTATTTTTAATCTTCTCTAACTACAAGGGACCTTAAAGCCCCTGCATTATAAAGCCTCAGAGCTGAGTTCCAGAGAGGTTAAATAAATTAACAAGGTCACTGAGCCAGTTAATGACCGAGGCAGGATTACAATCTAGATTTCCTGATTCTCAGTATAATGTTCTTTTATTTTCAAATGAATGTCCTTGGTTCTGTAAAGGTAGATAAAGTTTAGAAACCTACTTGAGACACTGAAAAGTTTTCTTCAGGGAAATAAAGGTTGATGTCAATACATAAGCATTGGCACAAGGTCCCATGCTGGCACGCCTTTTATTATATTTTGTGAGATAAGTGGGAATAAAAAAATGAGACGGTACAGAAACAGGTTGTCTGTCTCTGCTCCTATACCTGGAATAACGTCACCTTTGTCCCCTGCACTACAAAAGAATGAGCCAAGTTGCTAGCCCAGAAGATAGATATCTTGCTTCCTGCTGCCAATTTTTCAGCCAATTTTTTTCTCAGTGCAATGGACATCACACTCTCCTATTTCCCCCCGCAAAGGGTGCTGCCTCCAATTTCCAATTCCGTTAAAAGATTGGAGGAGAAAAGATGAAACATCAGTATTTTAGAATTTATTTAAACTATTCCTAAGTACTTGTAGACTGTGAAAAAACAAGCAACTCACCACCTTCATGATTTTTTCTTTAATATCTATCTAAGCAAATGCAACAAGACAGGAAACTAAAGTGAGCTGTAACACTTTGAAAGGTACAATGCAGGGCTTCCCTGGTGGCGCAGTGGTTGAGAGTCCGCCTGCCGATGCAGGGGACACGGGTTCGTGCCCCGGTCTGGGAAGATCCCACATGCCGCGGAGTGGCTAGGCCCGTGAGCCATGGCCCCTGAGCCTGTGCATCTGGAGCCTGTGCTCTGCAACAGGAGAGGCCACAACGGTGAGAGGCCCGCATACTGCAAAGAAAAAAAAAAAAACAGAAAGGTACAATGCAAACATCATTTTTCTCAGGGATTATATGTGTTCATGTCTGGGAAACTCAAAAGAATCAACCGGAAAACCGTTTGGAATAAGTTTTAGAAATGCATTAAAAAGGGCTTCTCACAGTTTTAGTGAGCTAATGACGTCCTATCCCAAAGGAGGGCTAGAGTGGGAGGTGTTTTCCAAAATTATCTGACCCGTAGTAGAATACGTTTGGGAAACTGGTGATTCTGACAACACAGGGAGGATCTGTCTGGCCATTTAAAGAAAGATGACCTATTGGGCATGTTTCCACATGGCACATACCACACATCAACGTATGTGTGCTGAAGCCAAAGAAGCTAAAATAAATTCTTGTCAAAATATTTATGGGTTTGATCAAAGCTGTTAGAATATGTAAACGCACACACACAGCTCCCACCTGTTTCTTAGTTTTCTAGATTCTATCTGTCTTCTAATGGTATGAGTGACAATTGTAATCTTACGTTCAAGCAGCTTACGTGCTTGACATTATGTATTGTTATGTATTGTTGGGTTTGGCAAATAAAACTCATGTGTTTGGGGTGTTTTTTCTAAGCAAAACCATACTGTTGCCTTCAATCAGATTGTTAAATATATTTTCCTAGCAGTACTTAAGTTACAAAAAAAATTATTAAGTTTTCTAGTTAATAAATCTAAATGATAGCTAGATTGAGCCAATCTCTTTTTGAGTAGGGCAAGCTCCATTTTATTCTTTACCTGCGGTGTGTTATCTTCTTGATTCCTTGTTAAATATAATGTGCTCCAGCACTTTGAACCTATCTCTTGTAACGTTTTAAGAAATATTTCCACGCCTGACAACAGCTTCTTGTCAAGAGTGTTTCCAGGTGATCTCTTTAAAGATAACATCTCCGTAAATACCACTCCCCCTGGTATGGCATCTCTGTGAAGAATACCTTGACACTCTCTTAGCTTCTAAGGACTTGTCACTGGGCTCAGCTTAGTGCACATCCATTATTTCTATTTATTCTGCATAGGACCCTCAGATTCTATAAACCTGCATGCATCCCATTAATACTGCATCTTCAGAATGCCCTCTAAGAAATATGGGATTTTTGCTTAAGATGCTTTTTAATGAACATGAAATCATCTTAAGCAAAACATTTCTAAATTTTGACACCCACTTAAAGGAAAACAAAATCGAACCAGGACCATTTACAGTTCTCTTGAGTTGAAAAGTTCTGAAGTTTAGGACACTGTAATAGAAGAAAGAAAATACATTTCCCTGCTAATCTTCTGTTAACTAGTTTTCCATTTTATTTCTAAAACCTACATTTTTGGAGCTTGTGAAGAAAAACCAAAAGTCATTTCCACTGTGCATGAGAAAGAGAAGGAAGAAGGAACATTTGGGAAGGGTAGCAAACCAGCTGGGTGCTAAGAATGGGAAGGGCAATGATTCCCTCTCCTGGGTAAACTATTGAAATAGGGCTCCCTTCTCTGTAATTGCTTTGGAAATGGTAACAACAGCACTGTGTGTGTGTGTGTGCGTGTGTGTGTTGACAGTTATAATAACTCAGTAAAATTGTCTCTTTCCTCCTTATCCAAGGATTTCCTGCTGCAGATCTTTACTGTGTTCCGAATATTGATACGCCCAGAGATGTTCCCAAAGGACTGGACTGTCATGCGCTTGGTGGCTAACAAGTAAGACATTTACACTGATAATAATTGCAGCTCATTGCTTAGGGGGAGAGGAGACTGCAAAACAGTCTTTTCACTTTGATCTCAAGTTTGAAACCTCCAAATCCTGGAGTTCTTTTTCTTTGCCTCTGAATTAATTTCTCACTCATTTTTTGGTTTTTTGCTTGTTTATTTTTTGTTTTTTTTTTTTGATGATTACTATTTGTTTTAAATAGGCAATATATTAACATAGTTCAAAATCAAACAGTATAACAGAGTATGCCTTGAGAAGTCCCCCTCCCATTACCTTATCACCTACCCCCAGCCTGAAGTAACCACTTTTATTAGTTTCTTACATGTCCTTCCATTGTTCCTTTATGCAGGGCCTAGCAGGTAGCACAATAGATAAACTCCCTTGCACATCTCTCTTTCACTTAAATCCTGGCAGTCTTTCCAAATCAACACATAGAAAGCTCCTCATTCATTTATGGTTTCTTTTTCTTTTGTAGCTGTATAATATTCTATTAACTAGACGTATCATAGTTTATTTAACCAGCCCTGTTGCTGGACACTTGAGTCGTTTCTGATCTTTCTTAATTCATTTTAACTCAGCAGAGTCCATTAAGCATCTCCCATGTACTGAGCACTGGGAATAAGATATGACCCTTGAGTGGGACACATGAAGACTGAAGATCCTGTTACACACCTGAGAAATGTGACCAGCAGAAGGCTGAAATAGTGCTCTGAAGGAAGTTCAGAACTAGATACAGACATATGGGAAGTTATTGATGTAAAAGTGAATCTCTGAGAGTTGATTAGATTAGCTTGTATTAAGCATATCGGGGGGCGGGGGAGGTAGAATGATCTGAGGTCAATACTTGGATGAATAGGAGTCAGGAAAGGAGAGTAGGGGATGGTCAGAATGGCAGGAGCTGTTCCTGGAGGGCACAGTGTCATGGATTTATCTGCTGTCACCCTTCTTGCCTCTAGTATCTCAGGATACAAAATGAAGATGAAGTTTTTTTAGGAAAGTGGCCTGATCTCCACACTTGTAGTTTATCCTATTTCATAAGCATTCTTTCCTTCAAGCCCACATATGCCTGCCTCTCCTTCTTCCTTTTCTCCCATCCCCAGCACTCCCATGCTTAGGGTGAAGGTTAGATTCTCCAGGTATCTATTCATAGGCCAAGGATGCTGTATGTCCTCCCCAGATGCCCAGATATGATGGTGGTAACAGCCTCAGGAAAATCGGGTTTGATTTTGATTAGATATGCCTAATATGGCTTCTGCTGCAGTATACATTTATAAATGGGGAGGTGTTAAAATGCTGTGTTAAAAACTTGGTGAAGTAACAAACAGTATAATATGGCATATTATATTTTACATAAGTACAGAAACAGCTTTTCCATTTTGAAGACTAATTGAGACTCCTGAAATAGCTCTCTTTAGAGTTTAGCATATTTAGCTTGATATCTGTGAGTAGAATCAAATATCTCTTCATCTGGATGTCCAGATGCTACAGATTTAAGTGGGAGCCATTGGTCATGTATCTGGCCTTATTACCAAAGAGCAAATATTCCGGGTACCTGGCAAGGGCTATGGAGTGCTCCAGGGAGCCACATGGGAAGGGGTCCAGGCTGCTGACATCATCATCATACAGCATCATCATTTGGCCATTCTGCCTGCCCTGTGTGCAGAGGGATATTTTGAGTTGAATTAGAATTTTCAGTGGGGGACTTCCCTGGTGGTGCAGTGGTTAAGAATCCGCCTGCCAATGCAGGGGACAAGGGTTCGAGCCCTGTTCCGGGAAGATCCCACATGCTGCGGAGCAACTAAGCCTGTGCTCCACAACTACCGAGCCTGCGCTCTAGAGCCCGCAAGCCACAACTGCTGAGCCTGTGCTCTAGAGCCCGCGAGCCACAACTACTGAAGCCCGCACACCTAGAGCCTGTGCTCCACAACAACAGAATCCACCGCAATGAGAAGCCCGCGCACTGCAATGAAGAGTACCCCCTCTCGCTGCAACTAGAGAAAGCCCACGTGCAGCATCCGAGACCCAACATAGCCAATAAGTTAATTAATTAATTAAATTGAAAGAAAACCAGCAGCTGTTATTAAAAAGAAAAAAAGAATTTTCAGTGACAGAAATTCAAACTGAAAGTAAATTTAACATTTTGTTCCTTTTGTACAAAGGCGGTGCTTGAGCTTCTGAAAACCATGGCAACCATGTGGCTTTTGATATGAGATGCCATCACGCTCTGCCCCACCTAAAAATCTCTACTCCCTTTAGGAAGACTTTATTGTCACATGAGTGGGTAGAAGACTTGGAAGTCTAGATTCTGTTTTCAAGTAAACATATGGTGTTCAAGATTTTCATCTATAATGTTAACCAAATAGGAGCATGATTTTGTTAGAGATGAGCTCTGTGTAATGCATTTAACCAGAAGATTAGTCCCATAGCAAACCCAAGAAAAAAGGCCATAAGCGTTTGCTGAATGCAATAACATCATTCCATTGCCACCCAAGTCAGTGCCGATAGGAATCTGGCACTACTTTTCCACTGGCGATGACGGGCTGTGGCAGATCCAACCTGATTCACAGACAGGACCCCAGGGCCTGGTAAAGCACCTGCCAAGTTGGAACAGACCACTTGCTCTTTGCTGTTCAGTTTCCCTCTCCTCTCCTCATTTAACTGCCATAGCCATTTCCCATTCAAATTATGAAAGCCTGTGGGATCTTTCTTGTGCTATAAATGCAATGTAGTTCAGAGATAAGCCTTTAGCTATTTGTGCCTTATCTGTAAAAAACAATTAACCTCAATAATATTGGTAGAAAAATAAATTTCTGAAAGATGTTAAAGATATTTTAAATATATTAAAGAGCACACACCAGAAGGAAAAAGTTTTTACTTTGTTAAACTATATAGAAGCAAGTTGCAGAAGCTAGATCTAGGTCCCTGAAGTTGACCACCTTTTCTTCCATGATACTAACTCTCTTAGACAAATATTTGATAAGGGCCCCTCAAAGAGGCATTTCAACCTGGACTCCCACTTTTACAACCCACTTGTTTGCTTAATACGTGTCAAATTTATAGTAACTGGCCGAGAAGTCACCATTGCCCTACACTTGAACTCAACTGAATAGCTCATCCCGCAAAATATGTTATTTTATGTGCTGGTCCTTTCTTCCTGTGTTTTCAAGTCAGTTAAATGCCCTTAACTTTCTTCCGTCAACTGTGCTGTCCCAAATCCTGTAGCTTCTCGGCTTTATGTGAAGTCCTGCCGAAAGCTGTGACTACAGACACCTGGCGATTAGTATGGTCTTTTGTTTATTTCTACCTGAATGTCTCACATTGTGTAACGTAGTAAGTGCGTCCAGGCTAAATTTCACAAGGATAAGAAACTTGACTTCTGCCTGCTTGCAAAGCTCTATTGTGCCTATCCACTGTAATTTCTTGGTAGGATGAAGACAACTGCTCAACCTGAGAAAGAGAACATAAGGGAGATGAAAATTAAGTACCAAAAATACAGGACACTTTGAGACAAGCTTCTCTCCACCCCCTTCCATACACATTGCAAAATACAGTACAAAAATAAAGTTACAGCTTTATACATATTTTCAAGGAGATAAATCTTGTAACAGACTTACTTACAGAGAAGAGTAAAAACTCCCTGGCCCTGCAGCTGAAATTTCAGGCCCTTATTTTGTTTATCTTGTGTGCATTTGGCTTCAAACATATACTTTTTTGTGTGTGTTTTTTTCCCACCAAACACTGAATTGTTTAGCTGATTACTGCCTTCACCAGTTTAGCTTTCAAATGAGATCTGTGTAGCAAATAAGTGATTTATTGAATCAAAGATTCTTAGGGAAGGTCATCTATTCATTCACTGACCTATTCATTCAGTACATATTTTCCAGTGTCTAACGTGTAAAAATAAATGTCATAGAGATAAAAAGCACAGTTCTATGAGAGGGGTTATGAAAGGAACTTTGTTCTGGACTAGGATAGGAGGAGTTTTTTTGAAGGAGTGAAACTTGAGCTGAAATCTAAAGCAGGAGTTAACAGGCAGATAGCAAAGGAAGACTGTTCTTATCAGCAGGAATAGCATATACAAAGGCCCTGTGGTCAGAGTGAAGATGGCACATTCAAGGAGCTGAAAGACTGTGTGGCAGAAATGTCAGGAGGGAAGGAACAAGTACAAATGAGGTTGGAAGAAGACAGGGTCCAGATATTAGGGGGTAGAGAGACAAGAGAGAAACCAGGAAGGACCAGTTAGGAGCTTAATACAGCAGTCCAGGTAAGAGATGATGATGGCTTCAATAGGTGGATTGCAGTGAAGGTAGTGAGAAGATCAATTCTGAAGACAGAGATGATAAGACTTGCAGATGACTGGCTGTGGGCAAGAGAGAAAAAAATTTGAAGATAGCTCTTAGAATTTTGGCCTGAACAGAAGGACAAATGATGGTGCCTTTCACTTAGATGGAAGATGCTGAGAGAGGAGTAGCGTTAGGGGTGGGAGAGGTGAGGAATCCTGTATTGAACAGAAGTTTGAGATGCTCCTAGATACCCAAGTAGAGATGTAGGAGAAGAAGCTGGACATGCTTGTATGGAGCTCAGAGAAGAAGTCAAGGCTAGAGACATACATTTGAGGGTCATTAGCATTGGGTAGTATTTGAAGCCATCAAACTGAATGAGAGCACCCTAGAAGAAAGTATAGATTGAAAAGAGAAGACTACTTAAGCCTGGGCCCTGGAACATGCCAACCATTCAAAGGCCAGAATGTTGAGAGGCAACCAGCAACAGAGACTGAAAAGGAGTAGCCTGTGATGAAAGATGAGAACCAGAAGGGTATAGTACCGTATGAGGAAAATATTTCATGAAGGAAGGAGTATCAAGAGCTGCTGGGAGGTTGGAGGATGAAGACTGACAATTATCCCTGGGATTTGGCAGTGCGGTGTAGATATTGGTGACCTTGACAAGTGCTGTTTCGTGGAGTGTTGGAGATGAAAGTCTTATTAGAGTGAATTTGCGAACAGATGGGAATTGAGAAAGTGAAAGCAATAATTATCAGCTCTTTAGAAGATTTTGCTGTAAAAGGGAGCAGAGAAATGGGGCTATATCTGGAAGGAGATATGAGTACTAGGATTCATTTCTAAATATGGAATATTATGCATGTTGGTTTACTGATAGGAAGGGCACAGAAAAGAGAAATATTGATGGTGCTAAAGAAATCAGGCCCAAGTGAAGGAACGGTGTCCTTGGATAGGCAAGTAGGGATGAGAGCAAGTATTTCTCATTGTGCCTGTCTGTCAGCTTTCCTAAAGGGTGGCACCTGTCCACCATCGACTTGCACTGGAAACTAAATCAACTGTGTAAGCATGCAGTTTAGTTCATCTGACGTTGTTTTTTGTGGTGAGACTTCTCAGTGAAGGAAGCTCACCACACTCAGAGTAGCACTGATCTAGTGCACACAAAGAAGCTTGGCCTTAGCTAGGAGCATTGATACTTTTTCCATAGTAACAGGAAGGAAGACAGAGTATGTGACACTGACCATGAAAAGTTTTATGTTAGAGTAGCTGATCTGTTGAACACCCATTGTACTATTGTTTTTTGTTGATGGTGGTGTTTTTCTATTAGGGTAATTATCTTTAAACACTTTTACTGTCCGGGAGGAAAGATAGTGATTTTTATCAAAACTATATATTACTGAGATGAATGTACCAAAAACTTTGATAGTTATAGCAAATATTTACACAAGAATTGCCTGTACACTGCATCTCCAGGTGAGTTGTGAGGAGCTGGTAGAGAGAGTGAATACATGAGGAAAGGCAAGAATACATTAAGGTTTAAGCCTAATAGGTCAGAAAAACTGAGGCTTTTGTGACATGAGTGATTTTTTGCCAATACTGCCCAGAGGAGGAGGTCAAGGAATTTTAAAAAATTCTTCCATTTCAATTCTTGTTCTTTCTTTTTACCTCACCCGCACTGCATGCTTCCTTCACCGAAAGCAAAATTACTGATCCTTTTCCTTCTTCCCCATTTTGGCGGATTCTGTGCTCTCCACTTGGAGTGCCTTTCTCCATCAGCTTTGCCTGTCTTAATTTCAGTCTCTTCTTCAAAATATCTATAGAAAAGTATAAAAAGTTCTACAAGCTTTACATTTTAGAATTATCTAGTACAGCAAGTAATTATCACAAAGCATACATTTAAATACAGGTTTGAGGCTATAGTCATTCAACAAACACTGGGCTAGGCCCTTGATGATGCAGTGTTTAACAAGGACAAATTCCCCAAATGTCATTGCTTTCCAAGTTCCAACCCTTGTTTGTCTTCTCTTCCATCTGTAACACCAGACCTCAGAATGAACTGTCACGTGCATCAGAATCACCTGGCTGGGCCCCGGTGTGATCTCACCAAGCCATAGGCACTGGTGAGGCCCTAAAGTCTTATGTAACCTTCAGGTGTTGCTCATGTACTGACATTTGAGGACCACTAGCTCAGATCAGTTTCCCTGATGGCTGTCCAGGATTTTTATCTGCCCTAAATGTCTTTGTGGTGATTTCTTCTGCCCTCTTAACCTGTCAGGTTGTAGGGAAATTGTCGTACTCCGAATTTAGATCTCCATAGCTTTTCAGTGCACAAACATCAGCCTTGTTGATGCCCAGTTTATCCAAAAGGTGCTCCTCTCAATCCATTTATAATTTATGGAGATGGGCTTTTGCTTCAGCAAATTATCAGGTTGGAGTAGTTTTCAAAAGGACAATTTATAGGAGATGAGGTTTCTATAGGAGGGATAGCGTTGCTTAAAAAATACTTTCTAAATGCCAGGAATGAAGTGGCAACTGGAAAACTTGAAGAAAGCTTTGATTTCTTGTGCACCAGTTTCCCTTTTATGTATACATTTATCATGCTGTTCCATAGATTAGGGCTGTCAAAAG
This sequence comes from Phocoena phocoena, assembly GCF_963924675.1. NCBI lineage: Eukaryota > Metazoa > Chordata > Mammalia > Artiodactyla > Phocoenidae > Phocoena > Phocoena phocoena. The sequence goes on along the minus strand of NC_089227.1, from coordinate 68,759,541 downwards.
TGATCCTTATGCCTGCATTTCTGTAGCAGACATCAGTATTTTGACCGTTTGTAGTAAAAGATTGCAAAGCCTTTCTTAGCTGTTGAGTTGGAGCGCTGAGATTTAAAATGTTCCTATATTCAGAAACTGAGTCATGAGTAAAAGAATAAAACCCAAGGAGCCACACGGTTTTGGATAAATTAGAACAAGTAAAGAAAAATCCTTAAACGCTACAGGTATCCACTACAGTGAAGGAGTAATAATGTATATATGCCTTTAGCTGGCTTGGAGACCTGTGTGCCAGGAAACTGTCTTAGTGCTGAGACATAAAAAGCTTTGGGAGCTGCCTCTGTGACTTGGGCTGAATGTTATGAGCATAAATGAAAAGCAATTGAAGTAGAGTCATTTTAAGATCTTTCTAGCCCTGAGGAGTCTTATTTTTGGAGGTCTTACCCTTCATCATATCAAACATTAAATAGACCCACATGCCACATGCCAGAATGAAAAGCAATTTCTACAGTTTGCTTTTTAAATTATTGGCCTATGGAGTAAATCATTTAATTCCAATTACCTGTGATTTCTCAGCACTTCTGTTTACTTAGGAATTCTTGTTAAGTTATAAAAAGTAACCTCTAGTTTTTTCAATATAAAAGAAGTTGTATGAATATTAAATTAGACAATTAATGAAAATGATAATGTTGCATTCTGTGGACATGTTATGAACCTTTTTTTTAGTTTTTATTTTGCAGTTTTAGTTTTTGATTCCATAACACTTTTTCAAGGCTCAATATTTTCCAAAGGCCCTGTACCCTGTACCTCTTGTGCCTGATGATAAAGTAGCCTTGATAAGATAAGAGGGTGAGGTGTTCAATCCAGAGCAAGGATGCAAGACCCTTTAAAGAACCACAGTAGTCATCAGCCTAAAATTCTAGAAGGCAGGAGAATGTGAAGCAGTGTTGTTTGGAATGTGCTTCTGACTCAGACCTACCTCTCTAGAGCCTTGCTTTTCAAAGAGTGGATTGTGAATCAACAGCATTAACATCTCCTGGAGCTTGTTAGGAATGCAGAACCTCAGGCACTCTCCCAGGCCTGCTGGATCATAATCTGCATCGTAACTAGATTACCAGGTACCCGGGAAAGTTTGTCTAACTTTTAAAAGTCTAGAGCAGTGTTTCTCAGTTTTGGGTGTACATAGACTCTTCGGGGAGCTTTACCAATCCTGATGTCCAGGTCGCACCCCAGCCCAGTTATTAAATCTCTGGGGGTGTGATCCTGACATCTGTGTTTTTAAAGCTCCCAAGTGATGAGACTCATGGGTTCTTCATAAAGCCAGAGAGGCTCCATATTGTTTACCAGAAAGCACAGTTCAAGAAGCCGTGGATTTTTTTTTTTTTTTTCTTTTTGCGGTACGCGGGCCTCTCACTGCTGTGGCCTCTCCTGTTGCGGAGCACAGGCTCCGGACGCGCAGGCTCAGCGGCCATGGCTCACGGGCCCAGCTGCTCTGCGGCATGTGGGATCTTCCCGGACCGGGGCACAAACCCGCGTCCCCTGCATCGGCAGGCGGACTCTCAACCACTGCGCCACCAGGGAAGCCCGAAGCCATGGATTTTGTATATGTGTTTGGGACCCAGCATATAAATAACAAGTGAGTAATCTTTGCCATGGAATAATCTGTCTCACTTGGAAGATTGAGTTTGGTGGCTCCTTTCCGGAGCATTGGGCCCAATAACCCAAGTCCCAGATATGTCATGTTTCGCTAACACTAGAGGTTATTGTTTCTGAACAACAATCCAAGCTAGAGTTGTGGGCCAGAAGGTGGTTTTTGATGTAAAACTCAGGTGTAGTGGGACTGTGTGTGTTTCTCCATTGGATGTCAAAGAACATTTGTTAAGGATGCAAATTTTTCTTTTTTAAACTTAGAAGCTAACACAACATTTTTAATCAACTAGGCTCCAATATAAAATAATTTTTTTTTAATTTAAAAAAATAAATAAATAAACTTAGAAGCCCCACAATCTACTAGATGCTGGGCAAAGAGTCCCTTCCTTGCCTGATAGCATTTCATTTTCTGACAAGTAAGCTTTAGTTTCATATAGTAAGATTTGAATTAACTACTTGGGAGACTTAATCAGTTACCATTATTGATTTCACCAGTGTCTGGACAATTGCCACTTTACACACCTGTTACTTGCAGGTGATTTGTCTCTTTGATAGGAAATTCGCTGTTGATATCTGCCATTCGAGAGGGGAGGAGAAACCACAGGACTTCTCAATCTCATAGGCTTTACTTATAGTTAATTTTCGTAGGATAATTCACTGAAAGATGTAGATGACATATAAAAGGCACATGTATGTAACACAGTGCTTGCTCATGGTAGAGCAAATGCCCATGAAAATGGTGATTTTCTTCTCTTTCCTCTTCTTACCTTGAGCTTCCACATTCAACCATCCAACTCCTTAACCTCGCTAATCTTACTCTCCTGCCCCACAAGGAGACTATAATAGTGAGTTTTCCAGCAGATTACAATAATGAACATTTAAGTTCTTCAAAGACTATAAATATTCTTGTAATTAGTAAATACTCTTCTAATCTATATTTTACCAGTAGGACAACCGAGGTGTGAGGTTGGTGGGGGTGTTTTGTTTTGTTTCATGTTGTTTTACCTATAGGGTCAGACAGCTATATCCTTCAGTTACAAATCCTGTAATGAGAGCTGGGGTCTCATCACATCACAAGCACTTACTTATGCGTGCATCTTAAAAAAGGCCAAAGAGGTTTTAAATATCAATCATTTATACGTTGGTGCTTGGTTTTGGGTGGTTTGGGGAGTGACCTATCTTGTTTCAATATAATGCTATATCTAACATTAAATGAACCAATTGGAAATACATTCAATTTTGAATATATACTCTTTTAGCTGTAAAAAGGAGCAGATTTTGAACAAAATGGATAACTCAAGAGTTAACCAAGAATACTCACCAAATCTTCCTTTTTTAATCTCCCTAACAAAATACATATGACTATATATGCCCCCTCTGACAGGCTTTCCCTAATTTCTCCAGTTCAGAGATGCCCCATTCTCTATATTGCTGTAACACTCACTGTCAGTTTCACATAGCTAAGTACTGGGTTATAGACAATTTCACAGTCTGTAATGGTTTCTTTAGTGGCAATCTTGTCACCATGAGAGAAGGAATCTGCCTTCCAAAGCTCTTACATGCCCCCTAACACCTTAAACGGGAGAGAGCAGGAGAAGATGTCTAATAAATACTCAATATGGTCTGTCATTTTATCCATTTCATCTTTGGGCTCCATCTCTTTTTCTGTATTTTTTAAAAGTCTGACTTTCTTCCATGTTAATAAAATATAGAATATTATAGGTTTATTAAATCATTTTTGCTTTGGAAATTTACAAATTACAAAACATGAAGATATTAATATACTTCTAAGTCATATGAATTCATAGATTTTTCTGCATATCAGTGATGGATTTCTTTTCCTTCTTGTTTTTTCCTGGGCATCTGTTCTCTTTTTTATTTCAAATATGAATTATCTAGTATAGTTCCACAGGCTTACTGAAGGTTTTCTTCTTAGTTACTTTATTCTTGCCTGATAAATGATTTTCACTAACGTGATGTTTCCAACTTAAAATGTATTCTCTTTTATCACTAGCGTTATTATTACAACGGTTCTGTACCTGTCAGATGCACTTCGTAAGAACTTCTTAAATGAAAACTTTGATTATAAGGTGAGTATCCATTTAGATGACTATCCTACCTGGGCTAAAAGGTTTCACATTGTCCCTCAGGAAATTACCTCACGTATTTTCTTTCTCTTAGTAGTAGAGAAAGTTATTCTGTCTACCTCAGGTTAATCTTGGGCCCTATTAGTTTATGAATAATGTTAGAAGAGTTTTTCATTATATTTTTGAACAAGTTAGGTCTATAAATATGTTTATCAACCTGGTGGAAATCATAGTGCTTAAGAGGAGAGAAATTTCTTTATTGTTACTGTAAATTTTAATTCTTATTCTTTTTGATCCCTATGCATGCATGACAAAAAGAACTTAGAGCATAATGTTTTTAAGACATCTTTTAAAATAGAGTTTATGTGAAGAATGTATTTACAAAGTAAACCCTTTAGTTCCTTTACTTCTTCCCATTTTTTAGAATAAATTAGTGAAAAGAAATAAAAAATGAAAGATTAGTAAGATTCTTTAAGACAGATCTCTGTGTAAGTCTGCAGTGTAATGTGATATGCCTGGGTCTCTAAGAATTCTCGATACACCATTTTTAAAATGGGAAATGATAAATAAAAATGGGCAGTGCCTATCCTGGTTTCCCTTCTTAGTGGTGTTTGATGTTTTTTACATCTTTGTTTCTTATTCTTTTAAAAATAACCTCTTTTATATTAAACATTTAATAAAATGTCCTTATCAGGTAACTAGGAAATACAAAAAGTACAATAGAAACCAGTGAAATTTTAATGGTTCCATAATATGTCTTTATACTTTACAATAAAGTATCAAAATTTCATAATCACAGTGCTACTTTGCAATATTCAAGTTGTTTCTACTGTTTTATTCTTATAAATTACTCTTTTTATGTGTATTCTTACAAAATAAAAGTTGGCATATATTCCTAGCTATTTCTTTGGATAAATATTTGTAAGTGAAAATATTGTTAAAGACTGTACCAATTATATTTGATTGCCTATATGTACGCCAACACTAGAAAAGACAATTTAGGGGGGCAATTTGATAAAGGGAACAATTTTTTTTGCTTTAATTTACATTTCTTACTAGTTATGTTATTAATTATTCATTAGTTATTAACTAGTAGTATTGAATAATTATTGACTAAAATTCATATTTTGTAAAGAATATGTTCTTGATTTTTGTTCATTATTTTGCTTGGAGTGTTATATTCTTTTTTATTTGTGAGAACTCTTTATGTATAAAAGATATTAACTCTTTATAATATTTCTCCTATTTATCTTTAATTTTACATGGTGTCAGTAGAAAAGTAGTTTCCTTCCATGATGTCCTCCATGTTTTTGGTTAGGTTTATTTTTGGGAATTTTATTCTGATCTCTTTCTGATGCTGTTTTTAGTATAAGAGAACTTAGAAGATTTGTCTTGGTACGGAATTTTTATATACTCTCTGAATTTAAAGCAATTAGCATATCCAAAAGAGTGTACGTATCTTTTTTTTCAGTTCTACATGAAAAGGGGTTCCAGAAATGAAATCACACAGGAGTAAAGTAATCCAACTTATACCTCAGCCTCCTTGGAGACACGCAGACATGTTATAAGAGAAACAAAACATCTGCCATTTAGCATGTACCAGAGAGCTCATGAAACTTGGGATACAACATTGAAGCAATACAAAAATAGATAGTATTTATTTAGTTAGTTTACTTCTTTGTTATAGAAAATTTCACACATATATAAAAGTAAAGAGTATAGTATGATGAATCCCTCGTGTACCCATACCCAGCTTCAACTATTACCAACTCATGGCCAATCTTATTGCAACTATACCCCCCATTCACTTACCACTTTTGAAGCAAATCCAAGGCATCATGTCACTTCACCTGTAAATATTTTTGTAACCCCATAGTATTTAAATATCTCATTCTCGTTTTAGATCTGGGATTCCTACTTTTACCTTGCAGTCATTTTTATAAACCAGTTGTGTCTGCAGTTAGAGATGTTTACACCTTCCAAAAAGAAAAAGGTGTTAGAAAAGTAAGTACCAGTGTATAATCGGGTAAGAATATGAGGCAAATAAAATGTGGTGCCTTTTAAAGAGTATTTTAGTTCAAGTGATTCATAAATCGGATCTCCATAACTAGAAATCATAGTGGAGAGGCATTGACCAAGAGGACAACAAGCAGTCCTTTCTGGAAATTTCACTATTTTGAACTTATTTAAACATTTTTGTCCTCAATCTTTCAGGATTCAAAATTACCATAGAAGCGAAAAATTATGAGACAAATCTGTTTTACAAAAGGATTTACATGAGGATTTGAATTAGAGGCATCAAGACATGTACATTGTACAAAGTTCCAGTTATAAAAATAAGTCATGGGGATGGTGGGTACAGCATGGATACAGCATGGTGACTATAGTTAATAATACTGTATTGCATATTTGAAAGTAGCTAGGAGAGTGAATCTTGAAAGTTTTCATCAAAAGAAAAAAATTTGTAACTAGTTATGGTGATGCATATTAACTGGACTTATTGTGGTGACCATTTTGCAATATATACAGATATTCAAATTGTTACATTAGACACCTAAAACCAATATGATGTTATATCAGTTATACCTCAATGAAAAGTCACCTGCATTAAACATCTTCAATTACAAACATATTGCCTTTTAATTCAGAATGATAGATTATGTCCTAAAGAGACACAGATAACTTCTTTGTTCTGGAATCTTTTGAACAGGTTTGATTTTTGTTCTATTTCAGGTATGGTGACATGCGGGTAACGATGGGTTGTGAAATTTTCAGCATGTGGCAGAACCTAGGTGAGTGATGAAAAAAGAAGCACCTTGATTTTTAGCTTATCACTGTCCTTTTAAGTGAACGAATGAAGAAGGCCAATTTACCAATGACAACATTTGAAACCAAATGTCTAAATCAATAGAGAAATCTATAGAGAGTAATTGACACTTTGGCATTGAATAAGGTTACAACTAATTCTGTAAATTGGTGTCTGTCTGAAAAATCATCTTTCTTTTGTGTGTTTCATTATTACTGAATGACAAATTTTATAATCTAACATTGTTCCAATAATACATGCTATTCTAGCAATGAGCTAACCTTTCAGAGTTTGGAATTGTAGCAGCTCAAAATTTCTAGAACTCTGAATTGAGGCTCTGAATGACAATAAATTTAGAATAAACTTTATGAAACATTGACTTGAGCATCTGTACTCTTAGAAACTTAAAAACCAATGACCTATATCATGAAGAGTATAGCCAAAGGATTTTAAAGCATCTGCAGTTGCTAAGAAACAATTAGATCCAATTGTGTTAATCTACCACAGCAGATAGAGCATGTTATCTAGCAAATTGGTTGCGTAGAAAACAACAATATTTAGAAGATAAGCTGTTTTAAAATCTCATTGACATAGGGTTGCTTTATTGAAAGTCATAACGTATTTACTTTGGTATGTTAACTATGCAAGTTTATAGTATTCATTTGCTGTTACTGCATTGTAGTTCCTCCTTGTGATTTATTAAAGTGATGGATGTGTTTGAATTGAATATATAATGACCTGAAAGTATTATATCTTTCCTCTTGGGCTCATCCAAGCACAACTTGGAAATGGCAGGATTTGTTTTCTGTAAGTGAAAATAGAACCATTATCATTTTACTTCAATTCATGTTACAGAGTGATTTTTGACCAGGATATCCCTCAAATGTACAATATATACAAGGCAATTTGAGGAAGCTTTGTTATATATAACTGAGCCCAGTGTTCAATGCTTGCTGATAATTTCAGGGAAAAATAAAGCGAGTTAGCATCTTTGAAAGTAACCTCTGACTGTCTAAAACCAGCCAGAAGAAGCCTAGGAGGTGTCTTTAGATTCAGCTCAAAAATAACATCAGGGCTTCCCTGGTGGCACAGTGGTTGGGAGTCCGCCTGCCAATGGAGGGGACGTGGGTTCGTGCCCCGGTCCAGGAGGATCCCACGTGCCGCGGAGCGGCTGGGCCCGTGAGCTATGGCCGCTGGGCCTGCGCGTCTGGAGCCTGTGCTCCTCAACAGGAGAGGCCACAGCGGTGAGAGGCCCGCATACCGCAAAAAAAAAAAAAAAATCAGTTTGTCTTATTTGAAGAACACTTCTCTCAGTCTTCATGTTTCATTGATTCTTTGTGTGTTTGTTTTTCAAAAACAGATCAAGACCCTTGGAATGTCCCTATTGCATTTGGCATTAATTTAGCAAAGTGTTTTCCAAAGAATGCTGCATTGAAATGCTGTTGTGGTTTAGGCTCTTGTTGGAGCTCAAATGATAAGACCAGGACAGGCTTCCCTGGTGGTGCAGTGGTTGAGAGTCCACCTGCCAATGCAGGGGACACAGGTTCATGCCCCGGTCCGGGAAGATCCCACATGCCGCGGAGCGGCTGGGCTGGTGAGCCATGGCCGCTGAGCCTGCGCGTCCGGAGCCTGTGCTCCGCAATGGGAGAGCCTGCGACGGTGAAAGGCCCGCGTACCGCACAAAAAACAAAAAAACAGAATGATAAGACCAGGACAGATTCGTTTAAATTGACAGAATGTTAGAAAACAGGGCAGGTTAACCTCTTCTAGATAAATCTCAGTATTGCCGTGTATGGTTATTTCCACATAAATCTTTCTTCAAGCCGTCATACCTGTTCCCTTAGGCCCATGACCCATGGCTTGCTGAATAAAGCTGGCACCTTTTGTCTCACTAAAGAAGTCATTGTGTACTTCATGAACTCTTCTCCTCTATTTTGTCTTTAACAAAAATATTTCTACCCCTCTGGGTTTTATGTTATGTCTTAGTTTTCATCAGAAATCTATAGAATGTGATAAATCTCTGGAGCATATGGTCCCCATAACACGTTATGAGGTCAGTGCTCTTAGAACAGTGATACTCAGTAGACAGCATCACCTGGAAGCTTGTAAGAAATGCAAACTCTCTAACTCCTCCCCAGACCCACTGGAATAGAATCTCTGAGAATCTCTGAGACGGGCAGAGCAGTCTGAGTTTTTACAAGTTCTCCAGGTGATTCTTTTGCACTTGGCTAAAGATTAAAAGGCACAGCTTTAGACAACGCTCTCCCCTTTCTTTGTTTTTCCAGCCCTAAAGGCTAGCTCTAGCACTGTGTTAGAAAAGACTTATTATACTCAAGTACAGATTCCCAGCATGACATAGTTCAAGGATAGGGTGAGTGTACATCTTCACTTCATTCCTTTCTGCATTATTTCCCTAGAGTTGCAGTCTGAGACTTCCAAAACATCAGGTGAATTTTAAAGGTCATTGCTACTATACAACAACTGGAATTGGAGAATGTTTAGAAATGTTAAAACCTCTTTTCCAACATATATTTTTATAAATATGATATGATAATAAAAATTAAGTATTCAGGGTATTTTGACACCTTTGTAGAGCTTAAGTCAGCTTGTTACGTAAGAATATCAAAATACATTAGTTATAATTTGGTTTACCTATAAATATGTCATATTGAGTATTTTGAATGCTAAAGGAAAATTTATTCAGATAATTATAGATTTTCATTTTTAATGGAACAGGCCAATAGATTCAATTTAACATAATCCATAAAGCACTGGCCATGTGCAAGTTATTTTGAGGGATATAAGAAAAAATGGTCCATGCCTATTAAAAGCTTAGTTTTTAAATCTGATATTTTAAACTTTTTGTCCAGTTTGTGTGGAGCAGTGAAAAGCTTGATAAAGACATATTCACCATGTTTTCATAAAGCAAGTAAGCTGTTATGATTTCATAATTTAAAATCCTCAATAGTTTTTAGTAGATACAAAAAGCACTAAGTTTTGGAAAATAAATTGAGTAGAGGAAACGCCCGGTGTCACTAAATACACAATTACTTGAAACTTTCCAGTTGGCCTAATTTAGAAACACAAATTTTACTGGACAATATATGAAAATCAGATTTTGGTCATTGGTGTTTACCTCAGAAGTGTGGAAACTCTTCCATATCCTAGAAATAAGTTAGTTTTTGCGTTCTGCTGAGGACAAGGAAAAAAGGGGCATATATAATTTAGGGACTAGTCTACTTTTAAACATAAAGCTTTTTTTTTGATACAACATGTATATCAAGAGTTCATATATCATTGATACATAATATAAATATTGCACTATACATACAAGTTTCATACAGAAATGTATAGACAAAACATAAAGCTTTAGGATTTTCAAATCTGATCATTATAGCTCCTAGATTTACCTGTGAGCAGTGGTTCATATGCTCACATTTTGTCACAAAACAAAAATAATTCTGTTTTTAAGTTTTGAGGAATCACCATACTGTTTTCCATAACAACTGCACCATTTTCCATTCCTACTAACAGGGCACAGGGTTCCAGTTTCTCCATGTCCTTGTCAGCACTTATGTCCTGTTTTTTTTGTTTGTTCTCGTCTTGTTGTTTTGTTTTGTTTTTTTACAGTAGCCTCCCTAATGGCTATGAGGTGGTATCTCATTGTGGTTTTGATAAAACGATTTATTTTTGAAGAGTAAAACAAATAGTGATAAGTGAACACCTTTTCTTAGGTGTGTTATTCCTCAGTATTTTCAATTTATTAGTTGAAGGACTAAAAAATATTCTGTTGCAGTGGGAGGGGAGTAGAGGATAAAATACCTAGGAATAAATTTAACCAGAGGTGAAAGATGTGTACACTGAAAACAGTAAGACATTGTTGAAAGAAATTGAAGGTGGCACGAAGAAATGGAAAATTATCCCATGCTCATGGAAGAATTAACATTGTTAAGATGTCCATATTACTTAAAGCAATCTACAAATTCAATGCAATCTCTATCAAAATCCCAATGACATTTTTCACAGAAATAGAACAAACAATCCTAGAATTTGTATAGAACCACAAAAGACCCTGAATAGCCAAAATAATCCTAAGAAAAAGAACAAAGCTGGAGGTAGCACACTCCCTGATTTCAAATTAAACTAGAAAGCTGTAGTAATCAAAACAGCAAGGTATTGGCATAAAAACAGAAACACAGATCAATGGAACAGGACCGAGAACCCAGACATAAACCCACACATATATGGACAATTAATTTACTATAAGAGAGCAAAGAACATAAATGGAGAAACTACAGTCTCTAATAAATGGTGCTGGGTAAACTGGACAGCAAAAGAATGAAACTAGACCACCATCTTACACCTACACAAAAATTAACTAAAAATGGATTAAAGACTTGAATGTAAGACCTGAAACAATAGAATTCTGAGAAAAATATAGACAGTATACTCTTTGACATCAGTCTTAGCAATATCTTCCTGGATATGTCTACTTAGGCAAGGGAAACAAAAGCAAAAATAAACAAATGGGACTACATAAAACTAAAAAGTATCTGCACAGCAAAAGAAACAATCAACAGAACAAAAAGACAACCTACCAAATGGGAGAAGATATTTGCAAGTCATACATCCAATAGTGGGTTAATGTCCAAATATATAAATAACTCATACAACCCAACAACAACAAAAAACAATTAAAAAATGGGCAGAGGATCTGAATAGACATCTTTTTCAAGGAAGATATGTAGATGGCCGACAGGCACATGAAAAGATGTTCAGCATCACTAATTATTAGGGAAATTCCTATCAAAACCACAATGCGCTATCACCTTACGCCCATTAGAATGGCTGTTATCAAAAAGACAAGAAATAGCAGTGCTGGACAGGATGCGAAGGAAAGGGAACGCTCTTATACTGTTGATGGGAATGTAAATTGGTGCAGCCACTATGGAAAATAGTATGGAGATTGCTCAAAAAATTAAGATTAGATCTACCATATAACCTAGTAATGCTACTTCTGGATATTTATCCAAAGAATGCCCAAAAAAAAAAACAAAACACTAATTTGAGAAGATATATGCACCCCTATGTTCATTACAGCATTATTTACAATAGCCAAGAGATGGAAACAACCTAAGTGTCCATCAACAGATGAATAGATCAAGAAGATGCTGTGTGTACATACAATGGAATACTACTCAGTCATAAGAAATGTGAAATCTTGCCATTTGTGACAACCTTGAGGGTATTATGCTAAGTGAAATAAGTCAGACCATATGATTTCATTAATGCAGAATATTAAAAGTAAATAAATGAACAAACAAAATGAAACAAACACATAGATACAGAGAATGGATTAATGGTTACCAGAGGGGAAGAGAGGTGGGGGAGGGTGAAATGGGTAAAGGGAGTCAACTGTATGGTGATGGATGCAAACTAAACTTCTGGTGGTGAGCATGCTGTAGCATATACAGAAGTCAAAATATAATGTTGTACGCCCAAAATTCATATAATGTTATAAACCACTGTTACCTCAATAAAAAACAAGACGGGGGAAGGCATGAATTTTCTCCCCCAAATTTATATGTTTGTACCTATACTTGCAAGGATAGTCTACAAAGAAAGAGGTTATTCTTTACTGCTGTGTCCCACCTTTGCCATTCATCATGCTGCAAGGTTAAGTTTTTTCTTTCTATTTTTAGTTGAACTAACATTCTTACTAAATATAAAGTGGGCTTCTCTTCCACATTTGCAAACACAGTGTCTTGTAACTGCTGTAGAAAAATCAATACTTCCCTAACAGGCTGCTCTGTGTGAATAAATATACAACAGCCCAAGTAGCAGGTGCCCTAAATACTTCAAAACAAGACCATGTGGCTGACAATTAGAGATGGGAAAAGTATACTAAATCTGTGATTTAAAAAGAAATAATCTAAATGAAGTTTATTTTACCATTGCTATACATAGCTCAAGATTTTGCTTTGCGGATTGGATAAGAGTAAAATTTTCTATGATGGAAGGCTTGTACGGGTTGCACAGATTCTTTGTTCCCAAACTGTTTTCAGTAAAGAAGGCTAGCCTCATACATTCCTGCACAATGATTTAAATGTGGGTATGGCTTCTCTACTGTCCTAGAAAATCAGGCCACAAAATAGAGCATATGAATTTTGTTTGCATTATGATTGAAACAAGCCAACTGTAAATGACATGTTTTAAGACAATCAGGAAAATTTTAATATAGGCTGGTTTTAGATTAATTTGAGGAATTACTGTTTGCCTTTTTTGAAGAAGTGATAAAGGCACTGGGATTCTATATTTATAAAATGACCTACCTGTTAAAGATGCTTACTGATGTTTGTACAAGTAGAATGTTATGATGTCTCTGACTTGGTTTAATATTTCCCAGGGAAAAAAATAGTTGGGTTGATAGGTGAAACAAGATTAGCAAAAAAAATTTGATAATTATTGAAGCTAGATGATGGTTATGTGGGGATTGATTTTACTAATCTTTGTAATTTTGTGTACATTTGAGATTTTTCATAGTAAAAAATTTTTAAAAGAAGAAAATCACATTGTAAAATGTCTATAAATGGAAAACACTTTTTAAAAGGAGATTCAACAATACTCAGTGAAATAGTGGTAAATAAAATAAGTGCATGCTAATGATGTTCTTTGTTAGAGAGGTCAAGGAATGCCAGACTCAGGAAAGATTAAAAACAAAGATCCGGGGCTTCCCTGGTGGCGCCGTGGTTGAGAGTCCGCCTGCCGATGCAGGGAACACGGGTTCCTGCCCTGGTCTGGGAAGATCCCACATGCCGCGGAGAGCTAGGCCCGTGAGCCATGGCCACTGAGCCTGCGTGTCCGGAGCCTGTGCTCTGCAACGGGAGAGGCCCGCGTACCGCAAAAAAAAAAAATAGAAACTCTGAGATTTAACATGGATGACTAGGATAATGGACTGAACTCAACACTCATATGCTAGACAAAATCATCTACGTCCAGCCCACCCTCCACCTTCCTTTCCTCTGAATTATCGATACCATACCTTGGAGCACTTGCTAAACACCATTTTGAGCTCACTGTTACCACATTGTAGTCTTTTCAGAAAATTGTTTATTTTTTGTTTGCACCAACGTTTAAATGTTTATTTAGGCTGTATGTTTATTATATAAAAAAGCAAGAAAATTATATAATACAGATAGGAACCACCTTTTTCATATATAAAAATCACCAGTAATATCATCACCCAGAGATAACCACTGTGGTTAGTATTAGGGGATATAATCTTCTAGACTCTTATATATATTTTCATTTTAAATGAAAGATGTACCTGTGTATACTGTATAGTACCTTGCTTTTTCAGTTAATTATATTGAAAAACTTCACTTGTGTTATTCTTCAACCTCATTTTTAATGATTGCATAAGAATTTTAATGTGTGAATGTACAATAGTATACATAACCAATTCCCAATGATTTATGTAATGTTTAATTGTATCTTATGGCTTTTTTAAACTGTGAAAAGGGTAAATCCCTAGTTTTTTAATTAAAAATAATGAAGAAATATTAACATATGGAAATTTACTGTTTATATATCTCTTTAGGGGAATATTTTCTTGCTTGAGGAGACAACTGTAATTGAATGTATTCTCGTGACGACAGTTTTAAACAAACTATAATACTAATTTTCTGAAATCTTATTCAAACTAAATATACTGAAACATAAATATTGTATTCAATTTAGGAGAACACAAGCTTCATTTCATCCCTGCCCTGATTGGCCCCTTCCTGGAAGTGACCTTGATACCCCAGCCAGATCTCCGGAATGTCATGATTCCTATTTTTCACGATATGATGGACTGGGAGCAGAGGCGAAGTGGCAATTTTAAACAGGTAGGCGGATGTGCTCCTCGGAGCAGCTGGAAGAGTTTCAGTTCTCTTTGAGCATCTCTGAGCCACTGCATTCAACTCTGAGTTGCGGAATGAGCACCGAACCAGATTTCAGCCTGGGCTGCCTACTCCCAAGCTGCGTAGCCTCGGACACCTCTCTGGTAGTGTGTTTCACTGGGTCTCCGAGAAGCCCTAAAAAAAATTTCATTCCCTTTCAGCTAAAAAATCCTGTGATTTCCTAGGTCTGTGTTTAAGAACTGGCAGAGACTTTATTTGCTCCCAGCTAGACACAACACGGAGGAATCAGAAGGTTAATGATTCTTAAAATCATTGACCTCTCAGTTGTCTGCCCATTGTATTTGGTGAATGGCTTAGCTTTGAACATTTGATGCACAGTATGTTTTATTGCTCTTTGCTTGAAGCATTGAGAATTAATTTAAAGGGAAAAGCAGTAGAAATTGTTGTAAAGGAAATTCTGAGGAGATGAGCCTAACATTTCTCTTTGACATAAGATCTAATAGCTCTGCTCCAGTTTTGGAAAGACAGACGTTCTTATTCCAAAACCAGTTCTCATAGCAGAAATCAACTGCTTTTGCCATGCCAAGTCACTCCTATTGGAGACAGCAGACCTACTATCTCTTCACACAGTCATTGCACTCTCCTGTGTGAAGGATCTTTCTTGCTTCTCCAGATGAAGGCCTTCTCAAGTCTTAGAAATGATTGTCAACTGTACAAGCAAGCTGAATGCATACATAGGACCCTCCTGTTGCCAAAAGCATGGCATTTCATCTGTATCAATCTCTACATTTACTTTCAAGAAAGCTAGTACATGAATGAAAGGCTGTTTAAAAATTGTATTGGGGAAGACCCACTTTTCTTTCCTTTTCTCTTTATCCCCTTATTGAAATTTGATTCAAAGGGAAATTGTGTTTAGTCCCTTGCCAAAGTCAAATATCCCTCCCTACCCCTAGTTGTTTAACTCTCTCTGGCCAGGCAGAGATTCTTCATTTTCTGTCTCCTCTGTTGCCTCCGACAGATGAGGGATATTTATTTCTGCCTTCCTGATACTGAAGTCCTAAAGGATTTATGTTCTTGAAAATATAAATGTTTTGACTACAGTTTTCAGGAAATATGTCCTTTCTCTCTCACGCTGCCTATTGCTGACTTAGAATATGTCTATGGATCTACCATCTGTACATGGTTAGGACAGATTCTCAACTTTAGCAAAGATTTAGTGCGACCTCGAGCTGTTTTGAGAAAGAAAATAGATACAAAACACATCAAAGATTTAAATGAATGTTTGTGGATATGGTAGTTTGCTGATGTTCTTATATATATCATGATTTTTAAAAAAAAAATGAGACTTGCCAGCTTTTACAGCTCCTAAATAAAGAATTCAAACATTTAAGCTGGGCTGCAGGCATTTGTGTTTGAATCAACAAATAGAAGTCTTTGGCGACAGCACATGCTACCCTACCGGGAGTTTGAAGTATGTGCCTGCATCTAAATTGGCCCCCTAGAATTCCAAGGGGGTGTCTCCTGTTAACCACAGCTGATAATGTCGCTTTCACAAAATTTACTATGGCTTTTTCCTGTGCAGAAATAAATATGTTTCGATATGCCTAGAAAATCCTACTTGTGAAAGGGAGGAAGGAGAGTAACATTTGGGTCTGTTTCAGGTGGAAGCCAAGCTCATTGACAAACTGGACAGCCTGATGTCAGAAGGCAAAGGTGATGAAACATACCGTGAGCTCTTCAACAGTATGTGAGTAACATGTTTATCTCAAGTGGATTCTGTTCCGGGGATTTGGTGTCAGTGCTGGGCAGCTGAGAGCTACAAAGACAGCTCGGGTCTCACAGGAGTGCTTTGTCTTTGTGGAGTGTGAAATAAAGGAGAATTGCTTAACTGGCGAATGGATCTTGTTATGTTGAGAATTAGACATACCTCCTTGTATTAATCTCTGATTAGGGCAGGTTGCAAGCGTCATATAACAAATTCCACTCTTCTCATGCCTAGTAATTTTTACACTGGGGCTGCAAGATAATGATTTTAAATAGGGTCACGAGTGGGAGAGGAGAAGACACGATAGTGGTGTGATTGTAGTATTTGTGCACAGCGCTTTCCGAAACGAGATATCCTTGGTTGCTTTGCTGTTGGGAAAATTAACCCAGTTTGCATCTGTTCTTCAACAATTGATTTAATTCATCGATACTTACTGCTCATTCAGCATTATTAATTTCTTCCTAAATGTTTCTTATTAGAATATCACAGAAGCAAGTCGTTTTTAGTAAATTCTGTGATTAGGATTTGTATGGAGGATAGAGAAATAATACTGTAAGGAGACTTTGAGGTTATCTTACTAAGGAAAGAATGTGATCACTATCATGAGATGAAGTGCTTATACCAAGTATTCATCCACTGTGTGAAATGGCCAGAGAGGATACATAGAAGGTTCTAGTGCTTTAGGATTTTAATTCTAGCACTCGTTTCCTCTACAGCTTTCTATGGATCTTAGTCATTTTCAAACCTCTTATACTTATGAAGTGTTTCTTTTTGAAGGAAGAACCAGTTCTTTGTGCTTGGGAAATGTTTGCGGTTCTTTCATAAGTGCAAAAACAATTTAGCAATACATTTTTCTATCACAAAATACGCTTTTACTTATATTTACACCCAAGTATCACCTAAAACTAAATATTAATGCTTTAGTACTGATAGCCAAACACAAAATTCTGTAATTCGTTTTATGATCGTAAGTTTAGGGCAGTGGATACATTAATATATAGGCTTGAAAAGTATTACTAGTGACTGATAGATTTCAACTTGCCTGATTCAAAATCATTCTTGAAGCTTTTAAGAAAATTATATTGAAAGGAAAAGCCAAGAAGGGGTACACAGATTTCTTGTGGTAGTGGTGGATGATAAAATACATTCTTTGTACTGAGTCCTGAACAACGCCATTTTCCTCTGATACTGTAATTAAACTGGAACTTTTAATAATCATTCACCAAGCCCTCGTTCATTCTAGTGTACAAAGCATCTGTCTTTCGTGACAGCTGGAGTTTAGCAAGAATTCTGATTAAAACCTCATCCAATATAATAAATTGCTTTTGAAAACCACTCTCAGTTCAGTTACTAGTCCTTGGTTTGAACAAAGAACTAAAATGAGAAAACACTCAGTAAAACGAATCTCTTGAGATTTGTGATTAATTATTTATGATAAATTCACAAGATTAATAAACACTCACATAGCTCCATAGTGCCTCTTATCAACTTTAATAAAGGCCTGATAGCATGCAGTTTGGATTGCTTGTGTGTAAATATGGCTTTGAAATAGAAGATGTACCTTGACGTTAAAATCAAACCAATAATTACAATATTAAGCCTCTATAATTAGGACTATTTTAAGGTGCCTGATTCATTCCATGGAGATTTTTATTCTTTTGTTGATTTTTAACATATTACTAGAAATATTACTATAAATATTTTTCTTTCATTACTACCTGGGCTCAGAAAAGAAAGTGAAAATCCAACTATATTTCAGGAAACAATAAAATGCTTTTCTGGCAATAGAAATCACAATGAATTAGTATAATCACAGTGAGTCACTGCACACATTATGAATTAGGAACACATGCCACTATGGTACAGATTCTCATTTGCTCTCTGTATTTCATGTCTAAAACTTCTTAAAATTTGTTCAGAAGCTGAAAGGAGCTCACTGCTTCCTGAAAATGTAGTATGTACTATGTATGTAGTATGTACTATGTATGTAGTATGTACTGAAAATGTAGTATGTACTTGCCAAAGTAACCTCCTTAGAATGAGACTGTAAATTTATATAGTAACTTCCTTCCTAAGAACTCATCTTTCGCTGACCCTCACATTATCTGCATTTACCCACGCTACATCTTTTTGGAATAAATAGGGGTCAGGATTTGATAATGCTGAAATTGTGGATCATTGCCATCCATGTGATATTCAGAATAAGGTATCAGAATGAAATTCTGCTTCCCTGGATCCACTTCATTCACTCATTCAGCTTCATTTGTTGAGCATCTTCCTGTGCTAGGTGCTCTTCTAAGGCTGGAGATGCAGCAGTGACTGTGCTGTAGGAGAACACAGTGGGGTACCAGTAGCCTCGGGGGTTCTAAAGGGGCTTTCCGGAAGAGGTAACCTCCACCTCAGTCCTTTACTGTGCTCTATCGTGTGTTGCTCTAAATAATTCAGTAAGACTCCAAATCATTTCATAGATCTTTGTTTAGTGATCACACATTTAATTATAGTTTGCAGACAGAGGATTAGCCATGTAGCACATACTTAGGTATCTAACTCTTTGGATTAAGAAGTGTGCACAGACACAGGTGTTTCATATAAGTGTTGGCCTCCACACAATCCTGTTAGGATACAGAGAGAGGTAGACTGAGGGTCAAATTCTACACCCTTCATATTCCTTCACAAAGTAAAAGCCTGTTGGGCAGTGTGTCATCCTGCAGGACCGTGGCTTATCCTGCTCTTCAATGTTATGGAGTCCCATTGCCTATCAATTAGCAATAAGAAATCACCTTGGAGTAGGGGGGGGAGATAAATTAGGAGTTTATCCTAATTTATCCTAATACACATACTTCTGTATATGAAATAGAAACAAGGACCTATTATATAGCACAGGGAACTATATTCAATGTCTTGTAATAACCAATAATGAAAAATAATCTGAGAATGAATACATATATATGTATATATATAACTGAATCACTTTGCTGTACACCTAAGACTAACACAATATTGTAAATCAACTATACTGCCGTTTTTAAAAATGGTTTAAAAACATTAGAAAAGAATGATGCATAGTTAATGATCTTTTGACATGTATGTAAAGTCTAGTGCATTAGTTCATGTAGCAACCATTCATCATTTTAGTGCCTCAAAAAAAGAAAAGAAGAAATCACCTTGCACTGTGATTAGATGAGTTCCCTGTGTACTCACCATGGGCACATCAGCATGATTATAGACCAAATAGAAATATACCAAATTGTAGATCAGTGTCACCCAGGTTATCTAGAGAGACTCTTCTCTTCTTGTCTGATAGCTTCTCCTTATCAGTGTGTATCAGGTAAACTGGGAGGGCAAGCTTCCCCACAGAAAGAACTAGCCTGGCCGAGAAAGCAGATGAACTGGGTTCTAGGCTTGGTCCTGATATTTGGGTCTTGTGTTAGTCAAGGGAACAGGCTGTGCAGAGCTGTGCCTCTTTTTACAAGAGGATTCTGTAGCTCAGATTTCTTCCTGCAGCCAGAGGCTGTGCAAATTAATGAAACTCATGCCTGTAAAAGAAGTCTCTATATATTTTTAGAATTATTACCTAACTTGAGTTCTTTGTTTTTCAGCCTCTAAAGTATATGAGGTGTGGGCTGTCACTTGGGAAGATTTCTCCATCATCCTGCATTGCTTTGGCAGGCAGATTTTCATTTGAGTACTTGGTTCAATACCAGTTTGGCGTTTAAGCTTGAAACAGGTGCTTCTCAGAGGCTTTTTAAAAGAAAATACATTTAGAACAAACTAGGGGACCTTTCCCTGGGGGATTAGTCAGGGTGAGTTCCATCCCTCATGTGCTATTTCTTCCCCTCTTCCCCTCCTTAATCTAGGAAACAGTTCAGAATAAACCAGAAAAACAAATGATCAGGGATGCATAGACACCAGATGAGGAGATAAGACGGAGGGCTGGGCACTGGAATGGTAATAGCAAGAAGAAGCAGTGGGGAGTGGGAAGGAAGATTGAGAGAGAACGTAGCCACAGAGCAAAAAAAAACAGCTTTGACAAAATAGCTTTTTTTCTACAAAGCACAGTATAGGATAGGCTGAGATGGTACTTGTACGAAATGGTTTCTCTCTATGTTATTCCTGAAACCAAGATGAAAGGGGAACAACATTTTAGAAATAATGATCATTAAATTTAGGAGGGCAAAGTATCCTCATATTGTCATGCCTATGTTCTTACTTTTTTCTTTTGGGGAAAGTTCAGTCGTAAAGGTTTTTGCCAAGTATATGGTTAATTTGCCGAGAGGTGGGAGTCAAAGTAAAACAGAGCCTAATTATTATGATTGTTATTGTTTTGTGTTTACATAGCAGTGCCTCTGCTCCAAGGTGCTTAAGATTAGGGAAAATGTAGGAGGAGAGATGTGGTTCGGTACTTGTCATCAATCTGCTGTAACAACCACATAGAAAATCCTCTGTGATTAATGACAAAATGAATGAAACTGTTGAGTGAGTGCACAGATAGTACAATATGTATTGAGTGGGCAACTGTTAAGTGAAAGGAAAAAACGCAAAACGTCATACCGTCTGTACAAGGATTTTCCTGTAGCAGTTGCATTGCAGTAAAATTGCTTGGATGAAGATGCATTCCACTGAGAGGTAGGAAAACATTTTTATGTGAATAAAGCAAGATCTTACTTAAAAGTAAACTTAGAGGCACTCCTGTTTTCGCTTTTCGCAGTGTGGTTTGGTGTGGTGAGGTGCAAGCCTCTGTTAGTGGAAGAGAGAAGCTAGGAAACAATGTCTTTGAGCTGTGAGGTGCTTGCATATTTTGAAAATATGTTTTATATGCATGTGTTCGTACTTGATGACTTGGATAATGAAAATCAATTTGCTTTGTCAATGCTTCCTGGATTAGAATTCCACTATTTGGTCCCTATCCTAGGTAAGACATTGTTTGCAAATTGTGCTACTTGTGAGATGTTGCAGTGGTTGCTAAGGCATTTAAGGTATTGATGAAAGTAAAATGGTTGTCATGGTGACTGATAAAAATAAATGTTGAAAATGCCCTGGGTTCTTTCTTTTCCAGTCTACTAAAGAAAATTGAGCGGGAAACATGGAGGGAGAGTGGTGTTTCATTAATCGCCACTGTAACTCGTCTAATGGAGAGGTTGTTAGATTACAGGTAAGCCGAGCCCACCCCCCGCCCTCCCGGTTTTCCAGATATGCCGCGCTCCCCTGAGAAAGTCTGAGAGTTAGAATACAGTCGACATTGCCCTTGGGTTAATCACTCAAAGAATTGATAATCAGACCGTGGAACCTTGAGCAGTAAAATAACAGACCTCTAACTAGCTGGTTCAGAGTTTTTTCTTTGCTTTTCCTTTTTTATGTTTTGTTGTATGGGTTTTGACAGTTCTTTTAAAGTCTCAGTGAATTGAGACAGTCCTGTTATTAAAGAAATCTTTTTTCTTGGTGTTTAGACTCACCCGTTAGAACCAGTAGATCCATTCATCTTAGGGTGATGACAGTGAAACCAACAATTGTACAACCATGCTGCTTTCTTAGAAAAGGAGAGGGGGGATGAAACTCACACCGTTAGCTTTCAGAGTCATTTTTTGATTTGGAAATGATCTAAACTGTTGAAGCAGTTCATCCCACTTAAACGCATGGTGTTTTAAGAATAAACGCTTCATTCTCACTGCTAATGGCCAGGCTTAGCAGATCCTTCTCACCCCAAGTAAGAGGTGTGTAATAACACACCTTCACTCCTCCCCTTCCTGGAGCCCCCGTCTATTGAGAGGGAGCACAGTCCACCTGGCAGTGAAATTCTCAGCGACGCTGGTGCTCAGCAGGGTCTGACCGCCCCCCTCCCCAGCCTCTCCCAAGCTCACGCTTCCTGGGGCACTGCCTCTATTCTGCCAAGCCTCATCTGAACAGCAACTTGCAAATTGCCTCTAGTCTCTGACAGATCCTTTTTTATTTTTTCTTCCTAAAAGAACAAACTGTGTTCACCCCTAGGAAGGAAGTTCTGTGTTCTGACTCTTGCTTTTTGTTTTTAGGGACTGCATGAAAATGGGCGAGGTAGATGGCAAAAAGATTGGCTGCACCGTGAGCCTCCTGGTTCGTAAACAATTTCCCTTTTCCTCCTTATATCCTAACGTTTGCTTTTTCACAGAAATACTGTTTTGTTTATCAGCCACCATGTGTCTTTATCTGGGTGTTTCTTAAAAGAGTTTCGATATGTTTTTGCTTCAGGTTGAATTAAATGCCAGAAAATTCTGAGCTTCGAACACTGCAGAATGGTCCCACTGTAAAATCCCAGAGTGACGCCAGGCTTCTCCTGTTGCATCGCTCCTCTGCCCTGGAGTCTTTTGTTGCTCTCCTAGGGAAAAGCATGATGTCCCTGGAGAAAAGTCTTTTCACTTTTGTGTAGACAGTTTCTTTCTGCCCTTCTTATATGTATTCTAGGTTTTAATAAATATTAATGTTCTTTTCTGAACAAATGACAGTTTCCTATTTAGCACATGAATTTTCACTCTCTAGCTTCTTTGCAAATTAAATCCATAATACCGCTGTTGTTAAGTTGTGGATTATAACTAGGATGACCACATAATTTCTCACCCAAACAAGACGTTTTTGAGAATAAAAATAAATATTGGGTAAGGATAATAGGCTACAACAGAACAGTTCTAGGAACACAAAATTTGTACTGAAATGTCTCATAACTAATTATCAAATAGAATGGTATTCTCACTACAGAGCAAAAGAAGGATTATACATTCACATTCCTTTTTCAAATTTTAATATAGTATAAATGGATGCTTTTGATAATTTACCTTAATCAGATTTAAAATACAGGAATGCGTTGTGACTGCTTTGGTTCTAAATTAGTGAATATCATGGTTTGTTTTTCTTGTTTTGCAGAATAGATGAAACCTCACCATCTATTCTAAGTACTTGCACAGACAGAATTCTAACTCTTACTCTGATCCATGAGTCTCTCACATGCCCTTTTTTCTCTATTTGTCTGCACCTTAAAATTTGTTTTGTCCCCCATTCTGATTCTGTCCTGTCTTAGCTCATCGATTTCAGGTTTTTTTGTTTTGTTTTGTTTATTCCCCTCACAGCCCCTCTTCAGAGCTCAGGATTTTTTGCTTTCTTATGACCGTCTTTTTAATCTGTTTCACTAATTTGTTTTCTCACTGTACTACATCTCTGAGTATATGACTTTATCCTTTTTTACCACGCCTACCACTTCCTCTTCATTTTTGCATTTAATTGTTACACCTCCACCTCCAATATCAGTTGCTAAAAATAGTAAGACCTGATCATCCTCTATCAGGCTACTTCTTGTTATGCAGTTTCTTCAGTAATTCTTATCGTCAGACCCAATAGTAACCTGCAGGCCATCAGGCCAAGCTCACTGGGTCAACCCATTATCTCTCCTCTTAGCACTTATTTCTAACCTTGAGCACAGTCATTTCCACTTTTAAATTTCCTTTCTGTGCTTTCCCAGCTTTTTGCGGGCCTTTCACCAGGGTCAAGGTCCTCAGCCTGATCTCCTTCCACGTCCCTGCTTGTACATCAGTATCTGGGGAGAAAAGCCAAGTGCTCTGTCAGCTTCAGGTTTTCTCAGTTTATCTCCTTAATCTTGACTCTACCCCAACTCCAAACACAAAGTCTCATAAATAGCCTCAAAGGAAAGCCTTTACCTTTTTCCAAAGGAATCGTCTTCCATTGTCTCCATCTCCTTTCACAGCGTCCTCTGTTTAGAGGTACACAAATAAATGTAGACCCTAGGTTCATTTCCTCAACCGGTATAACAGGAGAGGTCATTTCCTCGGATGAAAGAATGAATACTTCCACCTAAATGTGTTTATTCTAGTTTCCCAGTAGGAATAAGCCAGAGACTTAATAAATAAAATCAGTGGCCCCGTCAGTATCCACCTGAGACAATGAATTTATCTTGCTAGTTTTGCACTGACCAAGAATAGTCCTTATCAGACTTCCCTGGTGGCGCAGGGGTTAAGAGTCCATCAGCCAATGCAGGGGACATGGGTTTGAGCCCTGGTCCTGGAAGATCCCACATGCCATGGAGCATGCACCACAAGTCTATGCACCACAACTACTGAGCCTGCGCTCTAGAGCCCGCGAGCCACAACTACTGAGCCCACGTGCCACAACTACTGAAGCCCACGCGCCCTAGAGCCTGTGCTCCGCAACAAGAGAAGCCACCGCAATGAGAAGCCTGAGCACCGCAACAAAGAGTAGCCCCCGCCTCGCCGCAACTGGAGAAAGCCCACGCGCAGCAACAAAGAACCAACGCAGCCAAAAATAAATAAATATTTTTTTAAAAAAGAATATCCGTATAGAAAATGCTAACGCTTTGAAAGCTGTTCTAATTTCAGCCAGCACCCGACTACTTATTATTAAAGGACAAAATATATAACTTTGAAGCTAATCTTTTTAGCTTCTACTCCATATGGAAAGTTTTTGATTTCTAGCTGCAATATGGTTCTTTTTAACCACTCCCTCCCTCCTAGAGATTTTTCTTAACTTTTTGGAAAGATCAATTCCAGATTGTCTTCAGGAGAGCTCTGGCTTTCTTTACAAGATCAGAGTTAAACTGTAGTATTAGGCTGGTAAAAATGGGTGATCTTTGACATGACTAATACAAGGAAATGTAATTATTGTTTTGTTCTTTGTGTCACTAATTTTGCCAGACACATGTGAAAGATTCTCATCTGCTGACTGGAGAGAGCTTTTCTTTTTTTTCAAGAACTGTTCATTTACAGAGTGATCACTTATCTGGTTCCCAAAGAAATACGCTTCTTACCAGAGAGCTATTAGAACAAATTATCCTTTAATAACATAAAAGCCTGCTATGAGGTTGTTAAATTTATGTTTATGGTACAACAATTCTTGCTAATTAAAATGATTTTGGTTATAGTAGAGATATGAAGAGCATTGTTTACTTAGCTTTTTAAAGAATGCCAAGATCTACAAGGCACAAGACGAAAAGGGGAAGGATAATGGTATAAATTGGAAAAAATATTTTTTTATGATGTGTTCAACTAAATGTCAGTGTCTCAAGGTTAGAAGAGTCCTCATACTGAAGAATGGACACCTGTTAGGTAGTGGCCAGAAAGTACATTGACAGAAGTTCCTCAGGCTTTGAGCCCAAGTACAATTTAAGCAGCCACATTGGCTAGTTTGGTCCATTACCAAAGCACCTCTCTAGCTAATCAAATTCAAAAACGTTTAGAATTCCTGGACTTTCCCCCCCTAGAAAAGCCTGTCACTGCTTCAAGTCAGCAGATTTATCCCCCCATCACTATTCATGTTCCCTTCTTCTACACACCAAGTAGCATCTGTCAAAATAACAACAGCAAAAAAATAAAATAAAATAAATAACAACAGCAGTAGTAATGATAGCAGTTCAGATGGCTTTAGCAGGGATTTCAGAATGAACAATGATCTGCTTTCTAAAATTGCCTTATGTAGAGTCTCACAGCATCATGCTTTTGCTGGACTCCAGCTTCTTACACTTTTGCTCGTATGTTTACTAAGTTCAGTGAGGACTAATGTACTGTCTGATGTGGTAAAGGAGTGTATGTGGATGCCTATAAAGTGTACCTTTAAAATGGCAATGTAATATGTCCAGGTAGGTCAGAGTTGAGTTTTTGGTGACAAATGTTAAAACAGTTTAGAGAAGTTTAATAAGATCCAGATACCTTTTTTTAATAAACCAAATATTTTCAATAAGCATGGCCCTGTAACAGTAATTTGAAATAAAATCTCTTATTAATCCCTTTATGTTGTAGTCATAAACTGGAAACCTTTAAATTAAGTTTAAAATTAAAGAAATTATCCTTTGACTATCCATGATCAAATTTAATAAACAGGTTAATCTCTTACATATTTTTAATATTTTTAGTTGAATAGGCTGATTGTCCACTGGCAGTTAAACTAACAAAAAACAACAGAAAGTAACAAATGAAATGTGAATCAGTGGTAATAACATCCCCCCAGGAATTACCAGCCTATTCAATAAATGATAAATAATGTTTAATACAGACAGTGCTGTGTTAAAAATATGTCACTGGGTCTCCTTACTTAATTTTTTAAAGACATTTATACAGAAAAATTCATCTGTTCTCTTGGTTCAAGATATCAAACTTCAAGCAGAGTAAAAGGCAGATACTTGACAACCTAATTGTTGAGGAATTATCCATGCTTGTACTCTTTTTTATAGAACTTCTATAAGACTGAACTGAACAAGGAAGAGATGTATATACGCTATATCCACAAACTCTACGATCTGCACCTCAAAGCACAGAACTTCACAGGTAATTGTGTCTTTTGGCTCAGGTTGGGGGAAGTGGGCAGGTCACTGGTATATTAAAAATAATAACTCCTCTGTTTTTTGAATTAGAGCTGAGGACTCGAGCATTTCTCCTTTAAAAGTGGAATTTATTTTTAATTAGATTTATGTTTCTAAGTACTCTATGTTTTTAATATATTGGCTTTTTTTTTTTTTTTTTTTTTTACTATATCTCTTTGTGTAGTTTTTTAGAGGTTGCTTTTGGGATTACAAAAAGCAACTTTTCATGGTCTACTTAAAGTGAGTATTTCACCACTTCAAGTTAAATATAGGAACTTTACGACCTCTCCACTTTACATTATAGTGTCATAGGTATTACATCTAGGTACATTGAAAACTCCATCGGATAATGTCATAATTTTTAAGTCATATCTATTTTAAAGAATTTAAGAGGTTAAAAATAATCTATTATATTTACTCAGATATTTACCATTTCTGTTGGTCTTTCTTCATTCCTGAAATTCTCAATTTTCCTGTTAACATCTTCATTCAACCTAAAGAACTTGTTTTAGTATTTCTTTTAGAGCAGATCTAATAATGAAGAATTCTTAGTTTTCCTTCATCTTTATTTTACCTTCATCCCTGAAGGAAATGTTTGCTGGATAGTGTCTTTGTTTGGACAGTATCTTTGTTTCAGTACTTTAAAAATGTTGTTTTACTTTCTTCTGGCCTCCATTGTTTCTGATGAGAGATCTGTAGTCATTTAAATTGTTCCCCTGTGTGTAATGTGTAATTGTCTCTGGTTGCTTTCAAGATTTTATCTTCGGTTTTCAGCAGTTCAGTTATGATATATATGGGCATGGTTTTCTTTAAGTTTATCCTGGTTGGGTTTGCTGAGTTTCTTGGATCTATAAACTTATTTCCTTCACCAAATTTGGGAAGTTTTCAGGCATTATTTCTTCAAATATATTTTCTGCACTGATTCTCTCTTTTGGGACTCCAGTTTTATGGATGGCCAGTTTTATGACCTTTTGGTATCATTTTATAAGTTTCTCAGACCCTGGTTTGTTTTTTGGGGTTTTTTTTTTTTTTCAATTTTTCTTCTTTCTGTTTTTCAGATTGGATCATTTCGCTTCATCCATTTTCAAGTCCTTTGCTTCCCCTCTATCATTTCCATTCAACTATTGAGCCCTTCCAGTGAAATTTTATTTTTATTATATAATTCTAAAATTCTTATTTGGCTGTTTTTTTAATAGCTTCAATTTCTTTGCAAAGAACATGTATCTTTCTATTTATTTCACGAGTGTTCACTTTTACTTCAAGTAGCATGGTTGTAATAGCTATTTCTTAGTATTTGCCTATAATTTCAACAACTGAATCGTCTTGGAATTGGCATCTGTTATTGCCTTTCCCCTTTGAGATTTGTTTAGGTTTCCTGGTTCTTTGAATGTCAAGTAATTTTGGATTATATCCTGGGCATTTTGAATATTATGAGAGTTCATCTTCTGGAGAATATTGACTATTTTTATTTTAGCAGAAAATCAGTTAGTTTCGGACCTCAAGTCCTGAGCCACCTTTTGAAGGTCAGTTTAGTTATCAAAGCCTTTGCAGCACTTTCCTGGTCTTTCCTGCATGTATGTCACCCAGGGAGAGTCTGGGACATGGACATTTATCTATACCATAATTCATTTATCAGAATCTTTGTTATGTTGATTCTAGTTCATTCTACACATGTGCAGCTTGGGGGTGAGCCCAAGGAAGTCATACACAGAATTTAAAAATTCCTTCCTCCATCTCCTTCCTCTCTCTGATATTTCTCACTCTTCCCATCTCCCAGGGGCTCCTTTTCCTAGTACTCTCACTTGATCCAAGCCAAAGTACTCAGAGCCAAGGCTTGATCCTCCACACTATGATGTACTATGTACAGTTGGTCTCCCTGGGGACAAAGCAGTGAAAGAAAAGAGAAAAATGGAAGCTGTTGCTGCTGCCACTGTGATTGCCCCTATTGTCACACTTCAGGTTTACAGCTTTGTCCCTGGGACTCAGAGTGGACCAGAAGAGTCAAAAGTACTCCATCCGGGCTTCCCTGGTGGCGCAGTGGTTGAAAGTCTGCTTGCTGATGCAGGGGACATGGGTTCGTGCCCCGGTCCGGGAAGATCCCACATGCCGTGGAGCAGCTAGGCCCGTGAGCCATGGCCGCTGAGCCTGCACGTCTGGAGCCTGTGCTCCGCAACGGGAGAGGCCACAACAGTGAGAGGCCCACGTACCGCAAAAAAAAAAAGTACTCCATCCCACAGAAGGTCCTCTTCCCAGTCCTCTGACGAGAGGAGCTTTTCTTGGAGCTTTTTCTGTCTGTTTCCATTTGCAGTTCCAGGAGGCAGGGAAGGCTAAGCCAGGAGATAGAAAAGGCAAAAAATAAAAACAAGGAACTCACCACTCTGTGGTCCTTCTTTTGAGTATTGATTTTACTGTTCTGTCTACCTTCTCATTTACTGTTCAGAATTCTCCAATAGTTGCTTTACATATTTTGTCTGGGGTTTTTAGTTGAATCAGTGGGAAAGATACACTAGAATGTGCTTACTACATCTTAACAAGAATGAGAACCCTTTAATTGGATTTAGGAACTACAAATCTTAGTCTTTTGCCACACTGTTCTTCCAAAGAACTCCTGAATCATGGTTCCTCCCTCAGCTTTAAAAGGGTAAAGGAACCTTTCTGAAGTAGTGCTCTTGTTCCCAGAATTTAAATATGCCTCTAGCTACAGTTCCACTGTATCACTTAAGAGCATCACTGTTTACTTTTTTTTTTTGCGGTACGCTGGCCTCTCACTGTTGTGGCCTCTCCCATTGCGGGGCACAGGCTCCGGACGCGCAGGCTCAGCGGCCATGAGTCACGGGCCCAGCCGCTCTGCAGCATGTGGGATCTTCCCAGACCGGGGCACGAACCCGTGTCCCCTGCATCGGCAGGCGGACTCTCAACCACTGCGCCACCAGGGAAGCCCCACTGTTTACTCTTAAACTGGAGACTTCATGATATCTTTGATGCCTCTTATTCATGAAGTGCTATTGGTTCTGCTTCCTAAACATCAAAACCATTTCCTTTTTATTATTTCCAGTTTCACTGCCTCAAATAGGCCTTCATCATCTCTCACCTGGACTGCTTCCTAACCATCCCCAGAGTTACCTCAGCAAACTTTAACCTGCAGGCCGGCCAGCTGATTTTGTAAAGAAAGTTTTATTATAACTGAGCCACACCCACTTAATCACATATTGTCTGAGGTTGCTGTTGTGCTCCCCTGGCAGAGTTAAATAGTTGCAACAAAGTTGTAGTGTGGCCTGCAAGCCTAAATTATTTACTTTCTGGCCCTTTGAGAAAATTTTGCCAACCCCTTCTCTAGATATAACTCTATCAATTCATGTCTTCTACAAAATAAAGCTCAAACTCTTTATTTGGAGCCCATCATAATTGAACAAACACCTGTCTGCTCAGCCTCACCTTACCTCTCGCACTACACTACATTCCTAATTTTTATCCTTAAGAGCCAGCTCCTATATCATCTTTTCCATGAAGTTTTTACCTTCCTTCACTTCCCTCATCAACTCCATGACCCAGCACTCCCTGCCATGGGCTGAGTTGATATTTACAACTCTTTTCCCCTTGCAATTTTTTCAGATTTCCATTAAAACATTTATCATATTGTTTTTATTCATCGTTATATGAGGTGTATGTGTGTGTGTGTGTGTGTGTGTGTGTGTGTGTGTGTGTTAATAGGTACATAGGTAGGTAGTAGAGAGATCTTTAGTTGAAGGATAAGTTCCTTGAGGACAGAAATGATGTTTTCTTCTTAGACTTCCCAGTTCTTTGACTAGTGCCTAGCAGTGTGAGATTTAAATAAATGCATTACTAATGAATGCACTCAATGAGATTTTAGTACCCTGAGCAGACTTCTCTCCTTCAATATTGGTAATTCCTTAATCACTGAGGAAGCCCCAGTATCTCTTCACACAGATGTGCTGATAGTTTTGATGAAATAAGCTAAGATTTTTGAGCTGACTCTGTCGTCTGGGAGTTTAAGTGGTCATTTTAAAGTAGTTTGTAGCCAATTTTTGAGAGAAATGGTGAACCTAGTTTTTCTATCTGTGAAAACAACCTAGTAGACTTGTTTTATTTTAAAGTCCATAAAAAAAAAAGAAATGAGAGAGGGAAGTGAGAACAAACTCTTACAGATATGTAACAGATACATTTTCATTTTCTGAAAATCCGAATCTGTTTTGGAAACGAATAAATTTTTTTCTTTAATTTGTTTACTCAGCTTGCAGTTTTTATGTTCCCCAAAGTCATAAGAAATAACTTCTTTTCCTATATAACATTTTTCTTATTTCTCTTCTGTCCTCATTTTTGTGTGTCCTTGGAGAAAGGGAAATTGATGGAAAAACTTCTCTATAGGATTCAGTTTAAATGGCTTAACCCTTTCCAGCCCTCTGTGACAGTGCCCTCCATTACTTGATTCATCTCCACTCTTCTCCTGTGTTATTTCTTTTTGCATATTGGTGTCCTCATTGTACACATCTCAGAACGATGGAATGAGATAGCCCATATTTAATTATGTGATGATGCCTTTTGTTCAGAATTATAAACACTTTTAAAAACATTGTCTATTGGAAATTCTGGATGTGATTCATCCTTCTCTTTTCAATATGTAGTATTGTCTTCTAAAGATGTAGAGGAATAAGTATACAACATATAATAAAACATTTACAATTTGTTAATGTGTTCAAACAACCTTAGTAGTCTGTTGTTAACACCTCAAAGGCATACATGTTTCCTTTAATGCTTCCTTTACACACACTGTTTACCTCAGGTATTCATCATGATTTTCCCGAATCAAATTCTGAAACAGGTGTAATTTGTTTTCACACCTTTCCCATGTCACCACTCCATCATTTTTCAGCTTCCTCCGCTGGCCCACCAATGCTTACTTGTTTTTCCACACTTCCCAGGGGCAAGTCACCCACACGTGACCTTCCAGCCATCCCCTGGACCTTCCCAGGGCAAACATGATTTGGAAAGCAGTTTAGGGATTAGAAACTCTTCATTGCTCCCCCTTTTTTTCGCTTTTTTATTGTGGTAAAATATACATAACATAAAATTTACCATCTTACCTATTTTTCAGTGGACAGTTCGGTGGCATTAAGTACATTCACATAGCTGTGCAACCATCACCACCATCCGTCTCCAGAACTTTTTCACCTGTCCAATCTGAAACCCTGTACCCATTAAACAATAACTTCTCATTTTCCCCTCCCCCAGCCCCTGGGAACCACCATTCTACTTTCTGTCTCTGTGAATTTGACCTTCATTGCCTTTTAGGTACCACCCTGTGGTCAGCTGCAGGCTTCAACTGTGGGGAGTGAGGACCCTCAGTCCTCACCCCTCCCCCTTTTCACTGTGACATGGTTAGTCTAAGGGTATTTTTTGAGTGCTCAGGGAGACACACAAGAAATTTGAGAGACAAAGATGATAATTCCTGAGCCGCGTCGCTAAGAGAAAATAGAAGTTATTTAGTAGTTAAAGCGGAAAGGCTTGAAGGAACAGGCTGTGAAGGACCATAGGTGTCAGTTGGTGGGATAAGTGAGGGGAACCTTAGTTTGTTCGGATAACACGAGCAAAGAGTGTGGATGGAAAAACAAAGACACACGTGGGGTTTTCTTAGGTGCTTGGCAGGATAAGAATATGTGGGTAATTAAAGATTAGGAAATTATCTCAGGAGGCCTCAGAGAAAAGTAGAAGGCTATTCAAATACAGCACAGCTCTGATGATCTGGTTATTATCATCACCATTCTTGTCCTCTGTAAAGCAGTCTTCCATGGCAACCTACGTTGTGGCGATTCAGCTGTTTCTGCATCCACTTATTAACCAACACCCTTTAGCGGATATTCCCTCTCTCCATCTCACCACAAGAAAGGGTTTGTACAGTGCCCAAGCAAGAGAAGCCACCTCTGTCCCTGGTGGGCAGCTGTCTCTGGGTCAGGATGCATCTTGTTTCATTCAGCAAAAGCTGATAATGGGGTCGAGGGGGCTGGAGGCCTCTTAGGAGAGACAGTGGTGGGCTCCTTCTTACCTGCAATAAGTGGAGGAACAGTGGGAATATGTGAGCGGAGGGACCATATCATGGGCAGCCTTCTCTGTCACTTTAGGAAATATAAATTTGTTCTGTTGGTTACTTAGAGTCATTGGCTAGTTTTAATCAGGGGAGCAATGTGATCATTTGCAGTGAAGGAAAGTCATATTGGTAACAGTGCACAAACTGAATGCTGGGGGATAGGAGACTGCTGGTGGGTGATGAAAGCTTTTGCTACAGTCGTTGAAGCTACAGGACTGAGCTCACCAAAGGTAATTAAAGAGGAAGAACCGCCAGAGCCTGTGCCTTACAGGACTTCTACACTTGAGAGAAAAGAGAAAAATGATAGGAATCTAGCTCTTTATCGCAACTATATGTTATACATTGAGATAGCCAAATCATAGTACTAAAACTTAACATGTTACTTAAGAGCTTTATGTGTAGTTACCCTTCCAGCAAATAAGTGAAAAAAAGAATTACCATTTATGGATATTGTGGTAAAAGCTCCTACTGTGTCTTTTGAGACGTGTGTGGAGGTGGTAGTTAAATAGATAAATAACATAAGGGTTTGTTCATTTTATTCAATGCAGTAAATGAGTTGGCTGTTATAGTGTTAGATTATTCTTATTATAGTCCTTCATCGGTGACAGTGAATTCTGGTTCCTATTCTTGATGTATTTGGCCATATCTATGGTTCAGGAAAAGAAGAGACCTGCAGAATAGCAATTATTCTGTTAAATACACTACCTGTCAACTATGCTTAAGCCTGTGGGTCACCATTTTCACACGTGTGTATAGAATGTCATCTCTTTTCACGTTTCCCCAAGAAATTCCAACCACACCAAACATGTCATGACTTCAGTAGCCATTACTGAAGATTTGTTGGGACTAACCATGGGGGTCATAGCACACAGCCCCCGCAGTTTGTTTTCCCTCTCTGTCTCACACACACACACACACACACACACACACACACACACACACACCACTCTCAGATTTTTCAGCCTTTTATTATCCAGGAGAATTTAGCTACCATTTTTTGCTTCCTAAGCATGCCTTTTGAAAGATGCCCATAGTCCCACTCCAAGGGATTTACCCGTGAACTTCCGAGCAAACAAAGGCATGTCTCCCCTACCTACATCTTTGAACCAGCTACAGAGATACCCTTAAACATTTTTATTTTTATTATCATATGCTGGTAGCATATGAACGTTATGGGGGAAAAAAAAAGGAGGGAAGGAGAGAAAGAGAGAATAAAGAGAACCAAAAGATCAGACACAAATCTCTGATAATTCCATCTCCCAGGGGAACTCATCATTCATTAACCTTCTGTTGCATATATTCTGGACATTTTTTTCTTTAGTATCATGACATTCAGAAAATAGTATTTTCTCCAATTTGTCCCAAACCAGCCCCGTTTGAAGGGAGGTTCTTTGGGGTCCTGTCTCGATCATCACCTTCCCACTTGAATTTCAGAGGCCGCGTATACTCTCCTGTTATATGATGAGCTGCTGGAATGGTCTGATCGGCCCCTCCGGGAGTTCCTGACCTACCCCATGCAGACAGAATGGCAGCGCAAGGAGCACCTGCACCTCGCCATCATCCAGAACTTTGACAGAGGCAAGGTAGGTGGCCCCGCCCACCCGTGGCATCTCGCAAGGTGATTGTCACATTTCCTTTAGTTCGTTGATGGCCGCCTCTTCAAGCAGGGGCCCTCGAATTTCAATGTGCATTAAAGACTCCAAAGAGTTTATTGAAATTAAGATTCCCAGGCCCTATTCCTGGACATTCTGATTAAGTAAGTCTGGCTTGAGGCAAGGGATTCTGCAATTTTAACAAGGACTCCAGGAAATTCCAATGTGTATGAACATGGGACCCCACCTTGAGAAACACTGATCTAGAGGTTTTGACACCCAGGCATTTTATTTTCTGAAAAACCATTATCACACCTCACTCAGCTCCCCAGATTGGCATGTAGTAATCTGCCTCCTTCCACTTTCTTTTTAAGGTAAAGTAAATGAAATTAGATTTGTTCACAGCATTTTATGGCATCCCGTCATATACTGAGAGTTGCCATGGGGTGCTGAAAACCTCCCTGAGCTAATAAGGCAATTCAGCACATCACCTCCCTGCCCCCTGCTCCCTCTTCAAGGGTTTGCAGTGCTCTTGAAGAAAAATAATTGTGAATCTGACCCCAGTTGATTTGAACACTTGGATGCTTTGGTGATACGTGTCTTAGATTTACGTATATCTTCCAAAGTGCCAAGGTTAAACAGGAAATTAAAATACAACCAGTGGCTGTCGTTCTCTTATAAGACATAATTGGGTACACCTAAAAATTTGATGAAAGGGAATTGCTTCTTTCCTCTCCTCTTCTATTATTTATCAAACTACACTGACATATCGTT
The DNA here is from genome assembly GCF_963924675.1 of Phocoena phocoena. NCBI lineage: Eukaryota > Metazoa > Chordata > Mammalia > Artiodactyla > Phocoenidae > Phocoena > Phocoena phocoena. Next base: position 68,724,521 of record NC_089227.1, on the reverse strand, counting down.
CATTACGTTAATAGCAAAGAAATGCCTCTGTGCCCTCCTGCAGTAAAGTTTCCCCCCTTAAGATGAGCTGTTACAAAACCTCTGGCTGCATCTCTTGGCCCATTCTCAGGAGCTTGTGCTGGATCAGGGCTTGGAGACTACGGCCCATGGGTCAAATGGTTCACTGACTGTTTCTGTTTGACCCACAATCTAAGAATCACTTTTACATGTTTAATTGGTTGAACAAAATCAAAAGAAGAATGATTTGACATGAGAAAATTACATGAAGTTCCCTTTTCATTGTCTATAAAGTTTTATTGGAACCCAGACAAGCTCATGTGTGTCTATACGGATGTGTTTTCATGATTTAACAGCAGTTGAGTGGTTGTGACAAAGGCTGTATGGTCCACGAAACCTAAAGTATTTACTGTTTGGTGAAGAAATTTGCCGATACCTGAGCTAGATCAAAGGATTTCTGCATTTCTCCTTAGAGTAACTAGCTGGGTTAAACCCTCATAATTTCCAAGTGAAATTGGGCCAAACAAGGAATCCACTGTGCCAGTTGTGGATAATTGGGCCTTAGGGGTCGGTGGCAGTTCCCCCCACCCCAGCATTGAGGGCCTGTTTATTCATCTCCTTGACCATTGTGGAACAGCAGTTATTTCAAGATGATAATTTTGTTTCTTTGTTTTTTACCTATAAATTATTACTTTTTAAAAAATTTTTTATTGAAGTAGAGTTGATTTACAATGTTGTGTTAATTTCTTTGGTACAGCAAAGTGACTCAGTTGTACATATATTTTTTTTCATATTCTTTTCCATTATGGTTTGTCACAGGCTATTGGATATAGTTCCCTGTGCTATGCAGTAGGACCTTGTTATTTATCCATCCTATATATACTAGTTTGCATCTGCTAAACCCAAACTCCCACTCCATCCCTCTCCCACCTCCACACCCTTGGCAACCAGGTCTGTTTTCTGTGTCTGTGAGTCTTTCTTTGTTTCGTAGACATGTTGATTTGTGTTGTATTTTAGATCCCACATACAAGTGATATCATATGGTATTTGTCTTTCTCTGTCTGACTTACTTTGCTTTAGTGATAATCTCTAGGTTCATCTGTGTTGCTACAAATGACATTATTTCATTATTTTTGATGGCTGAATAATATTCCATTATATATATATATATATATATATATATATATATATATATACACACCACATCTTCAACATGATAATTTTGAAATGATGCCAGGAAGTGTTGTTTTTGTGCCATATGTTAATGACTTGTGGTGGGTTATCATTTCCCATTCTCTAAAGATTTTTAATAGCTAACACATTAATTACATGCTGTTTTCCTGCATAAAATTGCAGTGGTACCTTAAGGGTAGGTTATGAAGGTTAAGAAGTAAGGCTTGATCATCTGAAAGCAGTCACCTCCTGACCTCTGGGTGGGAGTTAGTAAATGTTGTGAGATCACGAACATTTATGTCATTCATTTGTCCACAGTGTTGGGAGAATGGCATCCTCTTGTGCCGGAAGATTGCAGAGCAGTACGAAAGTTATTATGATTATAGAAACCTGAGCAAGATGAGGGTAAGGTACCTGGATGCATCCTAATCGTGTTACGGAATCCTTTCTGCTTAGCTTTCCAATATGGCGCAATGAGATTAGCTTTGTGATAGTCTTGATATGTCTTGCAGAAAGCTTTTTAAAGATGCCTTTCCTCTGAAGCATACTCCTCTATTTATACAGAGAAATAGCATGTTGATCTGTGTGATTTTTCTGATTAATATACAGAAAGGGAGCCCTTGATCTATTCTAAACGCATCTGACGTATGAATATAAAATTTAACCCAAGATAAGTACTTTCAGTTTGTTGAGGAAACTCGCTACACTATTAGAAGAGCTTGCCACTTGAACACAAATCTCTGTAACAATGTACCATTCTTAGTCCCATAATCTGCACAGCAAAAGAGTAAAAATGACTAGCTGACACGTTTTTAACTATTTGGGGGTTAACTTCTATAGGTGTCAAATCTTTTTCACTTCAGAAATATGTTTTTATTTGCTAAACTGAAACCAAGGTCTTAGTACCCAAGAGCCCAGGGAGTCTAATATTTTGTGTCCCTGAACAAATGTTTTTATAACTTCTTTTATTTCAAATTCATGCAAGTCCCTCTGGTACTCCAAGTCCTATTCTTTAAAGTCATGAACATTTGGTGTCATCTTGTAACACTTAAGCTCTTCAGGGTTTCTAAAACAGGATCATCAGCTTTTATATATACATTTTAAAAAAAGACGATGATGTTTCCTTTTAATTCTGAGGTAGCAATTTAAGAGATGATCTCATAAACCTTTAACAGCTCAAAATCCCTTACACCACAAGTAACTTTTTCAGCTGGCGGGAGCTGGCCCTGTACTTTGGGCGTAGTATTTCATGTCAGCAGTTCATCGATATTTCTCCTAACATCAAAACCAAGGAGGAAAAGCCTTGTTTTAACTTCAGTCCATCATGCGGGCGCTGGCAGGCACTGCAGTTTTATATAAAAATGTGTTGTGCTTCTCTTGGCATCCTGTCCCTGGAATAGAATCGAGGTTACAGTGTTTACCCATTAGAACCCTTGGGTGCCATAGTCACTAAGATTTTTATAAACCCAAAGCATTGCACTTCATGCCAACTGCTCTTTGGGGGGCTGTTACTGGGGGTGGGGGAAGGGGGAATGTTTTCAAGTGAAATATTAGTCTTTCTGTGGAAACCCTGGGGATGATAATACCATGAATGGGGAACCATAAGCTTTATGTACTTCGTAGTTCCAACCTTGTCAAAGACACATTTAAGAGCTTTCAGCCCAGACAGCACTTTGCACTATGGGCCTCCTTTGGTTTGGTTTATTGGTTTATCCCTGTCCAACCTGTACAAGGTTGCACCTTCCAAATGTCCCAAATTACCATGACCCAGGAAAACCAAATCCACAGGTGAGTACGAGAATTCTCCAGAATTTGCCTCTAACAGTTCATGTTAATTTTTATCTTACTGTGAAGAAAATATTTCCTCGATAGACCAGGTGCATAGAAATCATTCTCTCTGGTAAGAACATATAATAACATACTCGATCATTTAAAGCAGGGGTCGGGAAACTGCAGCCTGTGTGCCTCGCAGAATTGAGTGATTGTGACAGGGACCATGTGGCCTGCAAAGTCTAAAATATTTATTGCCTGGTCATTTACAGAGTAAGTTTGCTGATCCCTGCCTTAAAGCACAGAAAGGGAGTCAAACCTTCTTTTCTGCAAACTGAACTAAAGTGATGTTCTCCTTTTTATAGAAGAAATATCCTCTTCTATAAAGTGGTAGAGCTAAAAGATGAGATAAAATGATTAAAATTTCCCCTGTTCTTTGCCAGATGATGGAAGCCTCTTTGTATGACAAAATTATGGACCAGCAACGTCTTGAACCAGAGTTCTTCAGAGTTGGATTTTATGGGAAGAAATTTCCATTTTTCTTAAGAGTAAGTAATATACTCTTTAATTGGCCTTTATACTTCCAATATAGATATCCCAATCAAGCAAACTAAGATCTGAATGACATTTTATCCTTTTAAGACAGGGTAAAATAACGTCATGAGATTTTCTTTTAACTTTGTAGTTTGCAAACACACTCGTCTAGTAATTTCCCAAGATTCCAAATAATCACTTGATTTTTCTTCTTAAGTTTCTAAGCTTACTATATCTCATGAGCAGTCTCTGGAAATTACAGTTGCTTCCCCTGTGTGATAGAGAGTCTCTCTTCAGAATGCGGTTTCCGTAGAGTTAACATTGAATAGAAGTGGCTGGAGTTGCAGAAAACAGCAGTTTCACATTATATGCAAACTCTTCCTCCAGAATCACGTGAAGAGCATTTTTTGGCCTAGTCGATTCTGTGAAAAGCTAAATGGCACCCAGCAAAGAGATGCAATTTATTGCTAGTAGAAACTATTTCTACAAAGGAAAATTTTCCAGACTCTCTAAGGTACCTACTGGATAGTAAAATACTTGATTCCATTCTCACCATTGTTCACACTGTACCGAGTAGTCTCTTATGTGCTTGAATACTTATATAACATTTCGATAAGTAACATCCCACTTACACTTGCTTGCCTAAAAGCATTGGTTGGGAGAGGGAATTCACCTCCCCAGGCAACTAAGGAGAAGTATCGAGGATAATTTTGTAACACTGAGTGAATTCATTACAAACTTGAAATCTCAATATACAAATATTTTGGTATTTATGTTGCCCTAAATACCTTGCTTTAACTGTTAGTACCTATGGATAGATACAGGATGGGGGTACTTGAAAGCGAACAGAGAGAAGAAAGATTTGACTTCATTTTTTCTTTAATAATCATTAACTTACCTGCCTTTCAGAATAAAGGTTTAATATATATAAAACCTTTATTCATACATATATATAAAATACCCAAACACCATAGGCAAAGATTGATTTAGTATTACATAGAACAAATGCTCAAATAACAAATCAATCATCTTTAGCTGATTGAAATGACCGTGTATTTGGGTGCCACGCAGACATAAGTAAAATCTCTTTGTTGGATTAAAGAGGAGCCACGTGACATACCCGGTCACATCGTTGGCTCTGCAGATGGACCTGCCTGAAGACAAAGGAAAACTTGATTCCAGATACAAAATAGCGGCAAACTCAGAACACATGCTGAATTTGAAAGACTACATCTTGAAAATGGACATGCTGGTCCTAGGCTGTCGTCAGCCACCCGCCACAGAGTACACAGGGCCTGGGTCCAAGTTCTGAGGGGAAGGAAGGACGTTCTAGAGCTGTGAGCTGTACAAAGGGCCGAGACCCCACAGGAGGGTCCAGACGTGACTCTGCTACTGCAGATCCCCTTCCTCTCTTGGCTCAAAATCATGCAAAGATGGTGTTTTCTTATCGTACTCAGGGCTACCTGATCCATTATGCACAGTAGATACAGTGTTTAGAGACCATATTATTCTTAGATGGCCCATAAAACTGTTTTAATTTCTTTTAAAAATCAGAAGAAAAAAAGTGAACTTTTTTTTTGATTTTTTTTTTTTGATGTGGACCATTTTTAAAGTCTTTATTGAATTTATTAAAATATTGCTTCTTTTTTTTTTTTAATGTTTTGGTTTTTTGGCCATGAGGCATGTGGGACCTCAGCTCCCCGACCAGGGATGGAGCCCACACCCCCTGCATTGGACGGTGAAGTCCTAACCACTGGACTGCCAGGAAAGTCCCAGAAAAAAAGTGAACTTTTAGGTTAAAGAAAATGTTATAGTATATATTATAATGTATATTATACATTAGATTATTATTCATCTATTTGTCTTTATACCAAATGAGTCATACAATATGATTTTTAATATTTTTTATAGAGAAAGCAGCCCACAAAAGTGTTGTAGCCCTGATCAAATTCTGAATTCAGCTAGCAAGTATATTAGGAAGTATCCTAGATGTCTATCTAGTATGTGCAATTAGTGTTAATTAAAAGTGTAAAAATCAGAAGCAGTTTAGGAGCCATAATTTTAAAGGGAATTTAGCAAATTAGAGGACTGCATCAGCTAATAAAATGAATTTTGTTAAAAAGTCAATTGGAATAAATCAATCTCTGTATCACTGTTCTTTTGAAAACAGTTTTTCTAGAAATAAATGGCATTTCCTTCAAAATGAAAGAGAAGGGTCACCCTCTATTGGTTTCTAGAGAGCACTGTACCCTTTGGAATCATGAAGCTAGACCTTTTTTTAGGAAATCAGATTCTAGTCTGTTCTTTGATTTAAAAACAAATATCAACATTAAAAATTTCCTTTCATTGTTTGATCAACTTCCAGAAAATGTTTAAAGCTCACATAAATTAATATATTTATATGATAGTATGATCAAAGTAGGGTTTTTTTACCCTCATGGAAAATGGGTTCTTTACTGACAATGTTTTATATGCATAGAATATGTTTGAATAATGATTTGTCTAAGGAGAATGACTGAGGTCAAGGATGGGAAAAAGATTTACTTTTTATTGTATGCCCTGTGCTCTTTGGGAATTCTTTATACCACAGGTATGTATTTCCTTTAAAAAAAAAAAAAAGACGATTAAAAAAAAGTAAGTATTAATAAATATGACCCAGCAATTCCACTCCTAGTGTGTATAATCAGGAGAATTGAAAACATAAAGCCACATAAAGACATGTACACGAGTATTCAAAGCAGCATTATTCATAATTGTCAAAACAAGGAAATTGTCCAAATGTCCATCCACTGATGAATGGATAAACAAAATAAGGTACAGCTATACAATGGAATATTCAGCAATAAGAAAGGAACGAGGTAATGAGATATGCTACAAAACGGTTGAACCTTGAGAAAATTATAAGTGAAAGAAGCCAGTCACAAAAGGCCACGTGTTATGTAATTCCACTTATATGAAATGTCCAGAATAGGCAAATCTATGGAAACAGAAAATAGATTAGTGGTTGCCAAGGACTGAGGGGAGGGGAACTAGGGAGTGACTGCTAATGGGCATGAGTTCCTTTTTGAGGTAATGAAAATAATCTGAAATTAGGTAATGCTGATTGTTGCACAACTCTGTGAATATACTAAAAGCAACTGAATCGCATACTTCAAAAGCGTGAATTTTCTGGTATGTGAACTGCATCTCAGTAAAGCTGTGGTTTAAAAAAAAGAAGCATTGATGGAGGAAATGCTTAATTCCTCTTTATTTCTCAGAAACTCAAATATCAGACGCAAAATTTATGTTTATTCCAAAATGATTTCTTAATACCACTGAATGACTTTACACTTAGAGGAACACCCCTGATTTTATAAATTGTTGTGATGTATAAGCATTTTTTTAGAACTGTTTCAGTTTTTTGAGTATTCAGATATTTATTTGGGGACTTCTGTAAGATGCAGGAAGGTATGTATTATCTTATTAAGCAAATTTATTATCTTTTTTAAAAAGTTTATTTTATATTGGAGTATAGTTGATTTACAATGTTGTATTAGTTTCAGGTGTACAGCAAAGTGATTCAGTTATACATATACATACATCTATTCTTTTTCAGATTCTTTTCCCATACAGGTTATTAAAGAGTATTGAGTTGAGTTCCCTGTGCTATACAGTAGGTCCTTGTTGATTATCTTTCGAGTAGAAAAAAAGCAAATAATACAGCATCAGAATGTATGACTTCTATCAAGAAAGTTTTAAATATAGGATTGTTTGGGGAGTGGTCTTAATTTCTATGGAGTCTGTCTTAGCTTGTGTTTTTCAAAGGATCGTGATTTACTGAGAGGCTTGTGGGGAATTGTGGCAGGTTCTCAGCACCCAGTCCTGCTGTTGTTTCCTCTGCGTGCCTGCAGCTGCTTTTTTCTCAGCTGCAACCCCGAGCCCTCTGCCCACGGGTGGTTTTTAACTTCCTCACTTTGGCCCAGACTTCTTCCTCGGGGCATTTGACGCAATCACAGAAACCTCACAGAGCTGAGAAACACTGAGACCCTTGGGCCTTAACTCCCCAGACCACAAATCACTGTATTTCTTAAAGATCTGCAAGGCACGTTATCCCACAATCTTTCTTGGTCTCAGTAGCTCCTAGGAGTTTTTCCTGGACGTACCAGGCCACGTTCAGAACAGAGAGAGCTCAGGCCTTGGACTCAGACCTGAGCTTAAATCTCATACAAAGTATGTAACCATTTTGATCCTCGGTTCTCAATTATAAAATGGGGGGCGGAGGTAACAACCTCTCAAGTTTATTTGAGTTAAATAAGGTATGTGCAGAGAGCCTAGTCAATGATTGTGCTCAACAATTATAATTTCATTATTATTAAACTGTCAGAAAGAGTTCCTCCTTATCGATAACCGAATCATAAAGGCACTTGTTAGAAACGTGCCCATCTCTCCAGCTCTGTGGCCTCCATCAAGGATGACCTTCACCATTCTTTCCTCAGTGAGAGAGAGTCCTAACCACAGAATGTTTATACATATTGTAAGAACAAAACCAAAAACAGACAAAAATTTAGCAAGACCTTAAAAGTCCCAAATCTTAGCTTCAGCCAGTTAACAGGATTCCTGGCTACAGAAGGCTGAGCTGAGTTGGAAGCATCCTGTACCAGCCCTGTTGAGAACTGGAATGCAGACAGGCCTAGTCTTCCTTTATACGGAAGGATCTAGGAATGAACGTGTTACGGGTGATCTCAGTGACCTTTGTAGAAAGAGTTCAGTAAAATGTATTTTTAGAGATTGCACTCACTTTGCTTTCTTCCAAATTGAAAATTTATCCACTTAACTTGATATCCAGTTTATGAAAATAATCTGTAACGCATGTGTTCGCTAACATTGGAGGGAACAGGATTGCTTTGTTTTGCGCTTTGGTGCTCTGAGAATCAGACGCCCCTTTGCACCTCATGCAGGTGAACCCAGAAGAGTGAGGCATGCTACTGGAACTTATTAAAAGCAATAGAGAGTTATGCTCATGACCTTTGCTCTGCATTTTTAATATTTGGGTAAATTCTTTAGACTGTTCCAGTGTATTTTTTTGGTTATAGTCTATTGATGTTGGGCCTATGCTTAGTTACCGCCACTGTCATTTATTTTGGCTTCTCTCTGTAATTAAAGCACCCAATTTTATGGTCCTAATTTTTTTTTTTTTTTTCTGATTTCACCTCCAGAATAAAGAGTTTGTGTGTCGAGGGCATGACTACGAAAGGCTGGAGGCCTTCCAGCAGAGAATGCTGAACGAGTTCCCCCACGCCATCGCCATGCAGCATGCCAACCAGCCCGACGAGACCATCTTCCAGGCAGAAGCTCAGTGTATCCACACCTAGAAGGGCTGGATTCCAGTTAGATCACACTGGCCTTTAGCTGCAGAGCATTTTCATGCAGGTGGTTCAACTACCGATCCCTTTTCAGTAGCTCTGTTCTTATGCTCCCTCTTTCTCATCGTCTTAATTTTAGGTTAGCTCCTTCCAGACAGAATTATGATACTTATTCTCATGATTTAGTTGAAAAGAAATCCCTTAAGGATTCTGTTAAAGAATTTTCCTCCTTTTAGTTACAACTTTTCTTATCTCAGCCCTGCTTTTAAAGCTTCTTTTTAGGGATTTCCCTTAGAATAATTTTCCCCTGGCATCCCCTGTAGAAACTACTTGAATTCAGTTCAAGGAAATGATAGCACTATGTTTATTGGGACATATCATTACCCCCTTTTCCCTTGCTATTTTTATTCTGGATGGAAGGGGAGAGGGTCCCCCACCCCCCCACCCCGTATCTTCCAGGGACTCTTAGCCATGGCATCCTGGACAGCACTTCATCATTTAATAATTGCCGTATAATTGACACTCCCATTGTCTAAACATGAACAACTCAACTGAAATTACACAGGCATTAGAGGCAAAGGGAATTCACCTCAGCACTCTTTTCTGAATTCCTCTGTCTTTTTCTGAAACTGATGATCTTAAAGAAGACCAGAAACTCCCCCTGAAAATTACAGATGCCATTTCAAAGTAGAAACTTAAATGCACCAGAAGCAAGAAGTTATGTAAGGAAAAAATTTTACTATCCTTCTTTGAATGAGAAGAGAAGAAGGTAAACATACAAGTAAATATGATAGCCTTTAAAGTAGTTTTTAAAAGTATCAACTATAACTAAACACTCTGCTTGTCAATACAAGATTTGAGAGAGTGGATACCACAAACGTGGGAAGGCTGGAGACAGGAGCATATGAGTTACTATCAGTACTGGTTACTATCTTCGGTTGCATGGGTATTTGTACATTGTTTTACAAGCAGATTTTAAAAAGACCATATGTGCACTAAAGATCAGAGTGTCTCACGACCAAGGATTAAAGTTAAAACAATCCTGAGTATGTGAGATCCAAGCCATTCCCACCCACCCCCAACCAAAAAGAAAAAAAAACCAATGATAAATAAATTCACAGGACACAGAAATTTCAAACTGATACTTTGTCAGAATCACCTATGTAAAACTACTTTAAGGCTTGTAGTTTGAGAGGTGATTTGCTATGAACCGAGTTCTTGGTGCCTTCTTGGCAGTTTTGACTTGGCTTCAAATAGAAACACCAGATTGTTCCCCAGCCTCTTCTCTCTGCCACAGCTCAGCTCGAGCCAGACTTCCACGGAGTTTGCCAAGTCAGGTTCCCTCCTTGACTCTTGAATCCTAGATTTGCAGATATATGCCGTGACTCCCATCCCGGACAGCCAGGAGGTCCTGCAGAGAGAGGGTGTCCCGGACAACATCAAAAGTTTCTATAAAGTGAATCACATCTGGAAATTCCGCTACGACAGACCGTTTCACAAAGGCACTAAAGATAAAGAGAATGAATTCAAGGTACTAGGCCGGTCTTGTGAGACGCGGTTTCCTCAGATAGACTGTGAACTCCTGGGGGCAAAATGCTTGATAAATATTTACTCAGGATAGAGTCAAGTGATAAAGCTAGAAGGGACCAGAAATCATGTGGTCTAGTTCTCAAACTCTACCATGTATCAGGGTGACATGGGGTGCTTTCTCATCAAGCAGATTTCTTAGCCCAGGAATTCTGACTCATTGGGTCATAGAGGAAGCCCTGAAGTTTATGACGATTCTAATGGCAGTGGTCCTCGGTCCAGTTTTTGAGCTCTCATGATTCATCTCAGTCCTCTCATTCAGTCACGTTTAACCAACTGTGGGAACCTCAGGATATTTATTCTCAGTTACAAGAGACTGCCATGAGCAAAGGATACTGAAGGAACAGGGGATTCTGAGACAGAACCACTGGGGAGCCTGCTGGTGCAGTGGGAGAGTCCTGTGCTATCTTTTGCTGCATTTTCTTATTAGAACGGTGTGTAACTAGGACTTCTGAGAGGACCCAGAATGAAAACAAACCATAGACTGTTTGCATGGGTTGAGTTCTCCATCCTCAGCAGTTCCGATATGCCTGGGCAAGGTTTCTCACAGCCACCCTGGGGGAAAGGGGCAAGATTGTTCCACCGATAAACTATAATCTGCTCTTTCCTTGTTAACAGTGACAGAGTGAGACCTCACAGATCCCCAGTAAGTCAGTATTTCCCCCTAAACAGAGAATGTAAAATGAATGTAGGATTGTGGGTGACCTGGCTTAATTTCTTTCATCACAACATCTCTACTTAAGCTGGGAGATGTTCTCCTATCAGCTGTGATTGTCTGATGTGAACTTGCCTTGTCACCCCTGCCTAAGTGTCAGTCCCCAGTGCTCCCAGCAGTAACTTCAGGAGTTACTCACAGCCAAGTGATCAGAGGGAAAGCTGGATAGTTTTGCAGTGTTTTGATAGGACTGAGCAAAGCATAGTCCTTTGGGCGAGGAGGTTGATGGGTTAAATATCAAGGCCAGGAAACCACTGGAAAATAGCACTAGGATGTTATTGAAAAGATCCATGACCATTTTCTAATCCTTTTGGATACCTTAATTTTTCTTTTGGCCTTCCAAAACCAATTAAAGATCATTAATGTGTAATATAGTTTTCATTGCAAGTTTCCGGTAGGTAAAAAGTCCAAGATCCACCAGAGCTGGACAGATGACTTGCTCAGAGTGGCGTTCTAATCACCCCAGACGCTGCACTAGAACCCGCACCTTCTGATGCCGTCTCCATTGCTTTTTCCGCTGCACCACATTTCCTCTTGGCCATCACGTGAAACATTTATCAGTGTTGTAGCAACCCTCCTAAAATAAGTAAATGAATCTGGCTCCTTACTCCTGTGCTCACAGCCCTCAGCATCTGGCTCCGAACTGCCCTTGCACGCACCCACCCTCCCTGTCAGCTCCGGCAGCACCGAGCTTCTCCCTCCCTCTCCTGCCATGCCCTTTCACAAGCCGCCCTTTCACAAGCCGCTCGCATCTCTGCGCCTGCTGCTTCCTGCTGCCTGCACCGTCTCCCCCGCTCTCTGCCTGGCAAACTCCTACTCACTCTTCAAAATTCCACTCACGTGTCACCTCCTCTGAGAAGCGCTGTCCTCCTCCCACAGGTTGCTGGGCACGCCTGCTTTCTCCTCTGTTTTCCCCCCAGCACCTGGAGCATTCCTTTCTCCTCTCCCTGAACCCTTCTGGATCTGCTTACCCCCCTGTCACCAGCAGAGCACGCGGGGCCCCTGTCACCAGGCCTCTGCCCTATTCATTGCAGTAGGTCTTGGCTGGCACAAAGAAATCCTTCCATTTGTCGTTGCTGTTGAATAAATGGCTCTATTTCAGGAATTTTGTCAAGTTTATTATCCATGCAGGAATATGCTTTGTTTAAGTAAGAAACATGAGGCAGAGATGCAGAAGCCTCCAGAAGCCTGGTTGACAAAAGAGAAAGTCGTCATCAACAGCAGCTCTTACCAAAGGCAGCCATGGTTTCACGTGTCACGAGGGTGCTCATCCTGGCCAGGGGAGCCCTGGCTCTTACATACAGATCCTCCTGTATCACAGCAGTGAATATCGGCACGAGAAAACGTGGCACAGTGCCTGTAGCAATGGAGAAGTCGGAAGTTCTAGTGCAGGGGTCCTAGGGGCAGCTCTACAGGTGATGGGAATGTAGCTTTGAGCAGGTCACATGCCCCTTGGAGACTTAGTGTTGTCATCTTTAAAACAGAAAGATCAGGCTATGTGATTCCTAAAGCCCTTTCCTCCTTGAGGATTCTGTTATTCTAATCCGTGTCGAATAGCTGATACTACTACTTACCTCTTCCAAATAAAAATGGCTAGACCCCTTGCAGAGTGGAGAGAGTTTAAATTAGAAACTTAGGGGAAGTAGTAAAGAAAATAATGTGATGACCTGTTTTTATATTTTTAAGCATGCTGTCTGGAGTAGATGATCTATTCTACATAGAAAAAAGTTTCAGGTGATATACAATGAAATTTACATAAGCTTCAGTGTGTCTTACTGTGATAGCTTCCTGAGTGCAAAGGGGTTGCTGAAGTACTGGAATGAATACTAAAGAAAAGCTGACAAAACCGAAAACTTGATAAAACTGAACGGCAAACAGTCATAGCTCAGTAACTAGAAAGAAAGGTAACTCGGGGACTTAATTTGTTTTGTATTTCATAGAGTCTCTGGGTGGAGAGAACATCATTATACTTGGTGCAGAGTTTACCCGGAATTTCCCGCTGGTTTGAAGTGGAGAAGCGTGAAGTGGTAAGGATCAGAGCTTATTCTCAAGGACTTTCTCATCACCTGGTGTCAGTCTGTATATTTATTGCTTCTGCTTGGGACTCGAAGTCCCTGGAAACACTCATAGTAAGTTAGTGAATGTTTGTGATATTTATTGACCGCTATGACCAAAGCTGGAAGGGGAACATTACCATTGACCTAGCCCAGCCAGTCAGAGGGATTCCTCAAAAATAGCTATGACTGCAGCATGTCAACACCTCGGGCCCTTGAGTTAGAAGAACTGGAATTCCAGCTCTCCTAACTACTCTAGCTGTGTGACCTTCACTGCTTACCTTCAGTGCCAGGCCACTGGAAGAAAGTTATCTACATTAACTTATTTAATCACCATACCAAAGCTACAAGGTATGTATTCTTTTTTGTTTGTTTTGTTATACACATTTATTTTACTTTCGGATTCCACATATAAGTGGTAACAGAGTATTTGTCTTTCTCTGTCTGACTTATTTCACTAAGTATAATACCCTCTAGGTCCATCCACATTGTTGCAAATGGCAGAATTTCATTCTTTTCTATGGCTCAGTAATATTCCGTTGTGTGTGTGTAGATATATATATATATATCTCAAATCTTCTCTATCCATTCATCTGTGGCTGGACACTCAGATTGCTTGTATATCTTGGCTATTGTACACAATGCTGCTATGAACATTGAGGTGCATGTATCTTTTTGAATTAGTATTTTCATTTTCTTTGGCTATATAGCTAGGAGTGGCATTGCTGGATCATATGGTGGTTCTGCTTTTAGTTTTTTGAGGAACCTCCATACTATTTTCCAAGGTGATTGAACCAATTTACATTCCCACCAGCAGTGGACTAGGGTTCTCATTTCTCCATATCTGAGGTATGTATTCTTATCCCCATTTTCACAAGTTTTGACAAGAGGTTAAAAGCCTTTGCCAGAGGTTCCATAGCAAGATATTGAAAAAAGATAAACTCGAACCCAGATTTTTCTGACTCCAAAGCCAGTTATGTTTATCACTTCTAGCCTTATAAGGCAACATGAAGCCAGTGTCAAGCCCCAGCACAGTATCTGACACACAGTACGTCCATGCTGTCACAGTTCACAGTAGAAGGGATGCTGCTGTGTTAGTCTCCCTGGGCACCAGTGGAGAAATCAGTAGGTGTCATTATAGAACCTGGAAACCACAGCACCCAAGAAGCCTTCGGGTTGTAAAGCACACCTCCCAGCTCCAGTCCCCAGTTGTGGAAACAGAGAGAGCAGTTGCCGAAGGTAGCCACATCCGGACTGAGACCCCGCCCCGTGCCTGGGCTGCTCTTCAAGCTGCCAGCACCTTGCTGTCAGCCACAGCCCTGCAATCTCAAGCATCCCTTCTCCCACCCTTGGTATATCCATTATGTCTCGGGCCAGCCACTGTCCTCTGGCTGATAGAAAATGTGCCAATTGTGAAAATACCATTTAACCCCTTCCTTTTTTTAAGTAACAAGCCCCCTCTGTCAATCAATAAGAAAGAGCAGTTCTTGCCCAAATTCTCTTCCAAGAATGGCTTATCCTACCTGAAATCTCTCTAAGCATTGAAGCCACCCTCAGCTTATCCTACTCAATCACACTAAGGATTTAATGGCATCTTCATTTTGCTGGGTGGAAAAATTCATACAGCTCCCTTAACAAATTGAACTCAGTCCAGCAGATTACATCAGTGTGGTTGTGTTCTTGTCAGGTCTGAGTCAAGGGTCCACAAAGCTGGTTGCTTACATGGTGGACCCTGCAGCCTTCGCGGAAGAGGAGAGGCTGCTGACATCAGTGCTCAGAAAGTCTTATTGTTATGCTTCCTGCTGAATGGCATGGGCCCAACCCACAGAGATGTTCTTAGTCACCCATGCTGCATTAATGATTCAGAGAGCTTTGTCAGCTACTTGCTACCGAGAGCATTAAATTCTGTGACACTCACCAATGTTCCTAACCTTGGAAATATTATATACACACACACATACACCCCGCTAATAAAAAGCAGCATGGGGATAATGATTAAAGGAGCATTACAAAACACAACCTTTCAAACATCAGCTGCCTACTTTATTAGAATATGCAATCTTATATTCTGTCAAACAGAACAAACCCAACTGGGCCATTTTGTTCCCTGAACACAGCCCACTTCTGACAACCTCATGTCTTTCGCTTATTCCCACTGCCTGGCATGTCCCCACCTTCTATTAAAGCTGGTTTACTGCTTTAATTCCTAGTGTGGAAGGTCCTGAAGATCTGGGCACAGAGTAGGTACTCAATACATATATGCCACACTGAATTGAAATTCCTTATGTGCCATGCCAGAATCTAAAAGATTCTGAACACCAAAAGATGTTTTCACATCTTGAGGATTACATAATATACTATATGCACCCTATGTTACCTTTCTAAAATCAGAAATATTCTGAGTTCTGAAAACATGTAGCAGCAAAGATTTCAGATGCGACTGTGGGCCTTTATTCTCTAAATCGTAACCCCAGAACATATTATTGAACATATTCTCCCATTCTTTCAAAGATGATAATGCCTTTGAACAATTGTTTCCTCAGTAATTGTTTTTATTGTTTTCAAAACAAACAGGATCTTTATTTTTTTGATTAAAAAGTAAGCTTATTTAAAAAATTTTAAACAAGATGAAAAAGCTATAAAATAGAATGTACAAATAATGATTTTTTAAACTCTAAAGATAATGACAATCATCATCACAGTTCACATCATATCCGTCAGAAAATCGTGTGGCTCTATGGTACTTTCAAAATTACCCAGAATCTGACTACCCCTCACCTCCCTACTGATAGTGCCATCTAGTGCCTGATTTCTGCAGTAGTGTAAGAGGTCACCTTGTGCCCTCCTGCCCTCCCCCTGCTGCAATCACTTCTGTACACAGCCCCAGTGTCCTTTTTAAACTAAAGGTATATCAAATAAAAATAGAGACAATATATAATGAACCTGGTTTACCCATCATTTTATTTCACCAGCGATCAAAAAGGCCAATTTTGTTCCATCTACACCTCCCTCCATTCCCTTTCACACTGGATTATTTTGAAGTAAATCTCAGACATCATTTCAGCTATGTAAGAATATTTTAGTCTGTATATTAACCAAAAACATAACCATAATACCATTATTCCATCTAAAAATTTTAACAATAATTCCTTATCATAAAATATCCAGTTTATTCACAGTTCTCCAAGTCTTTATTTTATAGGTTTTTGTTTGTTTTTGTCATCTGTTGTTTGAATCTGGACCCAAATAAGGGCCACACATTGAAATTGGTTGAAATACCTCCTAGATCCTATTTGATCTGTAGGTTCCCCCGAATTAATTTATTTTCCTTGAAGTTTTTTTGTTGAAGAATCCAGGTTGTTTATCCTGAAGTGTTTCCTTAAGTATGGATTTTGCAGACTGTGAATCAGTGGGATCATTTAACATGTTTCTTCCTATTGTTTTTTTGTAAATTAGCAGTTAGATCTAGAAGCTTGATAAGATGTTATTTTGTTTTTATTTTTTATCTTTTCATTTTTTGCAAGACTACTTCATGGGTTGTGTTATATGCTCTGGTTGGCAGCCAGTGACGCTCGTTGCCCCCATCCAGTCATCTCTTAAGGGTTACAAAATGGTGGTATTTTATCGTTCTTTCTTTGTTTGTTGATTGGAATACTTCTGTAAAGAGAAACATGCCCTCATCACCGATTTGATTACCCTAAGGTATAGGAAAGGAAGGATAATGCTCTATTCTTTCCTTTTATTTACCAGTTTTCATGGTTTCTTTTTTTTTTTTTCCACACCACGAAGCTTGTGGGATCTTAGTTCCCCGACCAGGGATTGAACCCTGGTTCCTCATACAGAGGGTACCCTCAGCAGTGAAAGTGCAGAATCCTAACCACTGGACCACCATGGAATTGCCCTGCCAGTTTTCAAAATAATAATTTGGTTCCCTAACACCCTATAAAAGTGACCAAAGAGGGTTTTGTTTGGTTAGCTTGGGTTTTAGTATCAGTAGTAACTCATGGATTTAAACGTGTTTGTTTTGTTTCAATCCATTGCAATTATGACTCATTATTTTTCAAATTGTTCCACTTTGCCCATTGGGAGCCTCTTCAAATTGGTTCCTCAGTCTTTTTGACAGTATCCAAGTTGTCTTTGTTACTGAGCTAACACACAGACAGGACCGGTTTGTCAAGTCAAGCGTAGGAATCAGCATCAAGCTTTACTAATAACTTTTAGGCAATCAGGAGGCTCAGATGAAGCAGAGAGACATCTGAGACCTCAAGTCTTGTCCTCCACGTCCTTCTTCTCCACGTCAGTAATAATCCTGATTAAGAGACACAGTGTCCAAGTGAAGTTCACAGAGTTCCTCATACAAAGGGCACGTTTCAGTTATGAAACTTAAATTGTGAAATATTCCATTTTATACTCCAGAGAGTTGTCAAGCTTCTCTGGGACATTCTCTAGGGACGTGTGCCTTACGGACTCTGGGTTTATTTACTGTGAGCAATCCTTTAGCTGGGGACTTCCCGCTAAGGGCATTCCATGGATACCATCTCTTCCTCCTAGCAGTTAAGTCTTTTTATTTGAAGGTTCAATTGACAAGGAGATAAGACCAGGTCACCTGCTTTCTTTTCTGTTCCCAAAGGACATCACTCCAGTAAAGAGAGTGAATGGACCACAGGCCAGCTGCTCTAATGCCTTCCTCCAGCTGCCTTCCTTGCTTACTGGTATGGCTGGGTAGTCCAGGCTCACTTGTACAATCCTGCCCCAGACCCAAAAGCAACCATTTCTCCAATGACTCCTGATTCTTTTTAGTGGTAAATGGGAATTAAGGATCACAAACTGGGAATAAAGAAAAATAATTCCTTGATGAACATTTTTACACATTATTCTTTGCACACTTCTTTAATCATCTCCTTAGAATAATTTCCCTAGAAGTGAATTGAGCTATCAAAGGGTCCACAGTATAACCTGTGATTCATCGATCAGCAATGGCATGTATCAATTTATGCCCTGTCTGGAGTGTATAGCTGTTCTTGGGAATAACCATTTTCCCAGCATTCTCTTCAGCACTGGCTGTTGAATATTATTATTTTTTTATTTTATTTTATTTTTATTTTTATTTTTTGCGGTACGCGGGCCTCTCAGCGCTGTGGCCTCTCCCGCTGCGGAGCACAGGCTCCGGACGCGCAGGCTCAGCGGCCATGGCTCACGGGCCCAGCCGCTCCGCGGCACGTGGGATCTTCCAGGACCGGGGCACGAACCCGTGTCCCCTGCATCGGCAGGCGGACTCTCAATCACTGCGCCACCAGGGAAGCCCTGTTGAATATTATTTTAAAAGTTCCAAATAATAGATCAAAAATGATCACAGTAGGGTTGATTTTTTTTTTTTGGCATTTGTTGAGTGCTAGTGGAGATGATATGTTTTCATATATTTATTGACTCTTTTTTCGCGAATTTACGGATTATATTCTTTATGTAGTTTTCTTCAGTATTTGAGATATATTAATAATTCAGCTGAAATATATGTTGGAAATATTTTCCCAAGTTATTATTTGTTTTTTGTCTGTGTTATATCTTGTTTATTTTTTAAATTTCTTCATATTAATAGCATTTGAATCTATAATGTTGAGCATGAATTTTTTTAGCTATGGTCAAAAATACATAAAAGTCACCATCATAATCATGTTTAAATGTATAGTACAGTGGTATTAACTATAGCACTTTGTTGTGCACCATCCATTGAACAACCATTTCCCTTTCCCCCTCCCCCCAGCACCTGGCAACCACTGTTCTACTTTCTGTTTCTAAGATGTTTTGTTCACTTTTTAACTTTCAGTTCATCGGAGCTCTCAGACTTCTTCTTTATGATTTAGCTTTTGTGATCATAAAACAAAAGTTTAATGTCCTAAATAATTGGAAAATAAAATCCTGTTTACCACCACTCAGGTAAAGAAACAGAACATTGCCAGTAGCACCCTATAGGCCTCCCGTGTATCCTTTCCCAATTGCTACTCCCTCCCTTATCATAACTTTTATGGTATCCATTCTCTTGCTTCGTTTATTACCTATATATGCCTCTTTAAACAAGTCAGTTTAGTTTTGCCTGGTTTTGAACAGGCATACCTTGGAGATGGTGCGGGTTCAGTTCTAGACCACCACAATAAAGCAAGTCACACAGATTTGTTGGTGTCCCAGTGCATATAAAAGTGATGTTTATACTATACTGCAGTGTTTTGTGTGTAATAGCATTATGTCTAAGAAAAAATGTACATACCTTAGTTTAAAAATACTTTATTGCTAAAAGAATGCCAAAGCAATTACAATAGCAACATCAAAGACTACTGATCACAGATCACCATAACAAATATAATAATGAAAAAGTTTGAAATATTGTGAGAATTATCAAAATGTGACACAGAGACATGAAGTGAGCAAATGCTGTTGAAAAAAACGAGGCCAGTAGCCTTATTCAACAGAGGGTTCTGTGAACCCTCAATCTGTAAAACAACACAGCATCTGTGAAGCACAGTAAAGCAAAGTACAATAAAATGAGGTATGCCTGTATAACAGTGTCATACTATATATATTCTACTGTAACTTGCATCTGTCACTCAGTATTATTTGTAACATTAGTCCATGTTATTATATGTGACTTGTTTGTTTTCATTGCTGTAAAGTATTCCATTGTATCCTACAATATGCTTATGCATTCTATTCTTGATGGACATACAGATCTTGGAGATGATTATGAACACTTTTGTACATGTTTCCTGGTACACATGTACACAGATACTTTTCCTCAGATATATGTCTAGGAGTAGAATTGCTGGATCATAAAATATAATATATAGATATCTTCATCTTTAATACATAATCCCAAACTGTTTTCCAAAGTGATTGAACCAATTTGAACGTCCAGCAGCAGAAACTGAGAGATTCAGAGGCTCACATTCTCACTCTCATTTGCTAGTGTCATATTTATTTTTGCCATACTGGTGAGTGCTCAATAGTATGTCACTGTGGTATTATTTTTCACTTCTTTGATCACAGATGAGGTTCAACACTTTTCATATGTTTACTGGTCATTTGGGTTTCTTCCTTTGTAAAGTGGCTACTTCTTTGCCCATTTTTAATTCAGCTGTTTGCCTTTCTCTTAAATGGTTTATAAGGGTTCTTTATATATTCTGGACGTAGGCTCTTTGACGGTTTTACATGTTACAAATATCTTCTACTTTCTGGTTTATCTTTCCTTCTCCTTTATTGTGTCTTTTGATGAATGTATATCCTTAATTTTGACATAGTCAAATGATTCTAGTACTTTTCAGTGTTGGTTTAAGATGATCTAAGTGACCTTTAAAAACTTTCCTTAACTGAAAGAACCAGTATTGAAATGTGCTTACAGTAAGCTTGAATTATTGTACAGCTGAGAGCTTAGCAGGCCTTCTCTTCAAAGAGAACGTCAGTGACAATAACAGTCACAGTGCTATACATTTGAAGAGCACTTTCATCATTTTCACAATTAGGCCTCCCATAACCGAGAATTGTTAAGTCATTATGATTCTATTTGGCTCTCCTTCAACAAATAAATCCTGCGGCATATATGAGTATCTTATTTTCTATAACTCCCAACTGTGTGGCATCCTGTGCCACCTTATGGTGCTGTTATATATGCATATGGGGTTCATATGGGCATATGTTGCCTCTTCCCAACCAGACTGAAATCTCCTTGACATCAGAGGATCTGTAAATGCATCTTTGTATCTCCTGTGGTACTTTGCATTTAGTATCTAGAAAGACGTTATAATATGCAGGGCCCTTGAACACTTAGCCTTTTAAAAGAGTTTTAAAAGACATGCTTGAATTTTCTTTTAAGGTTTAAATTGATTGTTACATTGTTCATATGTAGTTGATTAGTGCTGATTATCCAAACCACATTTCAACCAATGAATAGAATCACCTTCTCTTCCCAGACCTTACAAACAGCTAATTTGTCTTCCACGTCCTTGTCTATTCTACTATGGCCCCTGGTGGAGATATTGATGGGAGCCAAGGGGGAGCACAGATAATTCAGAACATGGATCATCTACTTTGTCTTTCTTTTTTTTTTTCTTTTCCTTCTTTCTTTCTTTTTTCTTTTTTTTTTTTTTTTTTTTAGCCATACTTCACGGCATGCGGGATGCAGGATCCTAGTTCCCTGACAAGGGATCGAACCTGTGCCCCCTGCACTGGAAGCATGAAGTCTTAACCACTGGACCTCCAGGGAAGTCCCTTGTCTTTCTTCCTGAATGTCACAAAATCCAATATATATTTACGCTCATTTGTTCTCAGGTAGAAATGAGTCCTCTTGAAAATGCAACTGAAGTATTGGAAAATAAGAATCAGCAGCTGAAGACCCTGATTAGTCAGTGTCAGACAAGACAGATGCAGAATATTAATCCCCTGACCATGTGCCTGAATGGAGTCATAGATGCTGCGGTTAATGGTGGAGTTTCCAGGTATCAAGAGGTGAGGATTAGATAGTGTCGTTTGAAAGTTTTCATATGTGATTTCTTAAGGTTTCAGAAATCTTTTTTCAAAATATGCACACATCACATCAGCCTGCTATCATAGGGCTACCATTAACACAACCAGATTGCTTTGTTAGATAGAGCAAACATTCAGTAATTTGTGATGCACACTTACTCTGTTTCCCAAAATGTGATATTTTGAGGATAAAAGTGTGTGTGTGTGTGTGTTTTCTTGGATGAATAAAAGAAGTGAGGGTATCGGGATTGTTTAATGAATGTCTACCTAAACCCATTTCCCTGAGCAAAGAGTGGTTCTTGGACATAAAAAAATTTGATCTTGTTTAGAAGATATTTTAAGTGGACTTTTCATCTGCTGTCTTAGTTTTAAACAGAAAGGTACAGTAGCTTGGAAGGTGAGGCCACCATCTTCATCATTCTGAGTCTTAAGGCAATTTATTTTAGGATGTAATGTCATAAAGCTTATTGATTTGGATTTGCTATTTGTTTTACCAAAGGTACAAAGTTTATACAATCTCTGATCTCCTGTTAACAATCATTTCCTTATATTCCCATCTGACCAGCTGACCGTACTCAGAATCACTATGTCTGCCCCCCAAAAGTGGTGTATAATGGTATCATTTCTTTAAAGATGGCTTTAAAAAACAACAACGGTGTCTTTCACTTCCTTTGTAACTCTCCTGAAGTAAACTGACTATCCCTTGTCTTACTAGGCATTCTTTGTCAAAGAATATATCTTAAGTCACCCTGAAGATGGAGAGAAAATTGCACGGTTAAGAGAGCTGATGCTTGAGCAGGTAAGGGGAGCAGAAGCCCATCACCTTCCCCCTCTTCTGCGTAGATACATACTTGCTTAACTGGAGACCCATCTACATGGTTTTCAACATCAGTGATCTAACTGAAGCTAGCAGTCAGGGGTTACAGATTCACTTGTAATATATCCCAACTTGCTAATTTCTACGTTTTCTTCCCACTTTAATGCAAAACAAAAACTAAAACCAATGAGTAGACTATGGCAGCCCCTTACAACAAACAACCTCATGTAATCTCTTGGAAGGTTCTTTGAATACTGTCTCCCCAAAGACTTGATGCCAACTCTTCACTCAAGATTTTGGGATCAAATAAGTTCAGGCTAACTCAAAATGAATAAATAAGTAAATGAATGAATGAGATTCTTACTTAAATGTTAGAATAAGGAAGTGGGCAGTCAATACCCTTTGCTTTAGAAGTATTCTGTTGTGCAGACTAAGCCTATAGATTATATGCTGTGGACAAAACTAGATACAACCTCAACATTTTCAACGTTACAGAAGCATAGTTGGTTTTTATTTCTTTGGTTCCATCAAGTACAAAGAACCAGAGTGAAAAATCTGTTGCCTGCTGTGCCCCTTTTGATAGCTCTTGGCCTGAAAATGGTTTGAAAACCTCTGAGGTGGGAGACGTTATGGTTGGGAGGCCGGGTTCAATAGGAAATTTTATACCCATGAAAAATGGAATATGTACGATAAAATGTGACAAAAGCGTCTCTTTCCACTTGATAATACCAAATTAAAAAACAAATAAAGCATGCTGTTTTGGATTAGGAAATGATGAGGTTGTATCTTGTTTTAGTCCATATTTTATGCTCTGAAGGCTTAGTCCACAAAACTTAATACTGAAGGGAAAGACGTGGCCATGGACAAGGGCCATGGCTGGAAGAGGGTCAGTTGTACAGATTCTGAAAAAGAGAGAGGAATTACTTAAAGTTGACCTGCAAGGAAATATAGAATAAGTTAAATTCTCATTGTGGCCCTGGGGGTGATGTAGATTCTCAAAATGAAGTGAGCAGCTTAGGTTATCCAGTACTGAGGATTATGGAGTGACTTTAGCCTTTTTTGATTTTTAGAAGTCTGTATTTTACCAGTACAGTCTCTTCTGAGTGATTTGCCTCACCCCAGGATAATTACCTGCTGTATTCAGTCTGACTGAATTCTTTCCCTCGAGTTAAAATCAAAAGGGTTAAGAAGTCTCTCAAGAAAAATAAAAATTGAGGGACCCTGGTTTCCTCCACATTCTGCCTGATTATGTTCATGGGGCCTTGTGGAAAGAGCTATGGCCTAGGAAGCATTAGATCCTATCATAGGCCATGTAGTGCAAGTGACTGCCATGTGAGCTTGGGCGAGTCACATGTCTTTGTGGGACCACAGGAAGGGGGTTGGGCACCATCCTCTGGACCTCTGTGAGGTAGTTCAGAGAACTGTCTAGTAGACATGGAGATGCACTGCCCCAGTGCCCCTTCCAGAAGGGAGTTGTGGCCCCTACCTGCTAGAAGACACCTTAGGCTCTCAGGTCCTCCGGCGTTGCCTCTGCTGCAGAGAGCCACGTAGCCTAAGATCTCCACCTCCCTAGATGACCTGCGTCCAGTGACTGGGGAGGAGAGACAGAGCCTGGCCATTTGGGCCCAACATAACACAACTGTGACAGACCGTTAAAGGTCCAGAGCTCCCCTGGGGTTGGCAGAAGGCTGCCAGGCTGCCATCCAGTTCAGTTTCTTTTTTGGTCAAGTCCCACTTCTGCCCCTCCCTCCCTCCCTCCCTCCCACAGGCAGTGATCTCAAGGATACACCCCAGTAAACAGCCTAATCTCCATGCTGGAGCCTACTTCTGGGAGAACCCAACCTGTGATGTTATCTGCACAAAAGGGAGGGCCCCTCCCAGCTAGTGTCTAAGATGCAAAGGACCGAGGCATCTACACTTAGGCTCAGCTCCTCCATCCCTCCTACCCTCGCCACAGAGACCAAGCTCGCCCTTTATGCCTCAGACATACACTCCACTCAAGCTGTTCCTTCTAAGGTGTCCTTGATGTTTATTTCAAGGTATTTTTATCTTTATGCAAATGTGCTGGTGGTAGATGGGCATCCAGAGCAGAAGTTGCCGCAGTTCTGACCCCTTTGGAAGGTGCTGGATGCTCTCACCCCCCAGAGTCAGTACTGTTTGCCCTGGCTTTCAAACTTGAACCTTCACGGGCTGTAAAGATAAAGCGCCATCGTAGTGATGTGTGATTGGTTTTCCTCTCAGCCTCTGGAATTTGTTCTTTTGACCACTATAGCATGGGGAATTTTTGAAAATGTAAAAGACAGCTGCTACTCAAATCAAAGGAATTAAGCACTTTTGATACCTGTACAGAGAAAACTTGAATGTTTATATTCATCTTGGTTTAGGTTCTCACAGCAGGAAAACTTTTTTAAAAATAGGAGCTGTTCCTTTTTGCATTAGAATAAGTGAACAAGAATAATATTTTTTTAACAAAAACAAGAAGCATTGCAACTGTTACAGAATTTCCGTTCACTTGTCCCTTCCTCCCTGACAGATTTTGAAAATCTGAGAGAGGGAGGGAGAAGAACCTGATGGGAGAGAGAAGGGAAACATGGCAGAGAGGGTGCCATCCAGAAAAGAGGTCCCTAGGGGAGAACCACCTGACCCTCCTAACAGGGAACCCCCATTCCCTGCCCCATACTGAGAAGTGCAGGAAGGGGCCAAAGAAACACTTAACTGTTTTAAAATGGTTGTTGTTATAGGTCGAAAATCATGGGAAAGAAACTTGAGGTAGTAGGAAAATCAAGTCTTTGGAATCAGAGAGACCTAAGTTCAAATCCTCATTTGTCCTGTAGTACCTGCAGAATTTTAGTACATGCAGAATTTTCTTATCCTCAGTGTCCTCCCCGGTAAACTAAGGATTGTTGCTATCTTGTCAGATTGAGAGATTAGCAATATTGCATGCAAAATGCATGGTACCGTGCTTGAATCCCCTAGCAGGCACTTAGAGGAGGTACCCACTGATGTGGATTTTCTCCTTATGTTACTATCAAGGCACAGATTTTGGAATTTGGCTTGGCCGTGCATGAGAAGTTTGTACCTCAAGATATGAGACCGCTTCACAAAAAGCTGGTCGACCAGTTCTTTGTGATGAAGTCCAGTTTAGGCATACAGGTAAGTACACAAAGTGTCCATGGGGGGGCAGTCTGACCTCTGCCATTTGCTTTTTGGTAGAGGGACGGTGAGATATCCAATAGTGACATCTTTTGGTTTTTCTACCAAACTGCACCATTTTACCAGAGAGCCCTCAAATACTAAAATTGCGTTAACTTCTGTTTGTCACTCTCAACCTTTATGAAAACAAAAAAGTAAATGAGAGAAAGCTTAGTAATTATGAAACTTACCTTTATAAGGTCCCTATAGAAAGACTTCTGACGACTACAATGCACATCTAGTACAGCAAAACACCTCACGAGTGATTTTGCCCTTGTAACTACTATTCTGAAATATTTTCTTTACTACCTCCTTAGGAATTCTCTGCATGTATACAAGCCAGTCCAGTCCACTTTCCTAATGGAAGCCCTCGCGTGTGCAGAAACTCGGCACCTGCTTCTATGAGCCCAGATGGTACCAGGGTAATTCCTAGACGCAGGTAAGTCACATTCTGAATTATCTGACACTTTGGCGTCCCCACAAGATGATCTGGAACGATTCTCTCATTCTTTGCGGCACAATTTGTCAAACACGCAATTTCTTAATGAAATAATTAACCCTCGAGGCAGCTGCAGACATCTGCCACTGGTGAAACAGCCACAGCCTGAGAAATAAACTCAGACATGTGATCACATTGAGGCAGAGAGGAGACAACAAAATGGGATGTGCATATATTTTCCCCCTTTGGTTTTATACCATGCCAGCGTGTGATAAAGTACAATTCAGAGACTGAGTTAACAACCATTTTTTTTCCCCCCCAAAACAGCCCATTAAGTTACCCAGCTGTCAACCGGTACTCTTCTTCCTCACTGTCCTCACAAGCTTCTGCTGAAGTAAGCAATATTACAGGGCAATCAGAAAGCTCTGATGAAGTCTTTAACATGCAGGTACTTGATTAGCTTTTTTGTCTGGTCCTGTTTATTCCCTTTCTGTCTCAATCATGAGTGTTTCCGTTCACTCTGCTGTGCTTAGGGACAGACCTATGAGCGAGCACTTGACTTAAGGACAAACCTTTAAACACTCCTGTTGCCTTAGTGGTCTCTGGAGTCTACAAAGATGATTCTCTCAAAGCTCCCCCATCCACTGTAAGAAGACCTGAGCGAGCCATGGGAAAGCCCGGGCAGGCCATGCAGGGGGGCACGTTGAGCTCTGCCTCTGAGTCGGGTCTTCAGTTGGGACTCCTGGAGCTTGTCAACCACTGATCTCTTAGCATTTCTAAGTGTTTTGTTTTTTTCCTTTAAGAAGATATGGTTTAGGGGCCCATTGTAAGATCTCTCCACTTAGGTACGTGTTGGAAAGTTCCCATAGTAAAACATTTTTTACAAAAGAAAAAACATAGGTTTTAGGGATTTTAGCGTCAGTGTAACTCTTGCAACCAAAATTTATATTTAGATTCGGCTGATAGGGTGTTGATAGTAACTCGGTAAGATTCAGCGGAAATTTTCCTCACCACTGTCTTTGGAAAAGGGGCATAATACATCTTGCCAAATTCATGCTTTGAACACATTACATTGGAGAAAATGCAAAGGTGTGTTCTCTGCCTTTTAGAAGCACTCACCTATCGACCTGCCCGAGGCTGGGAGTCTTTGTGCTTGTGCTTTAGTCAGGGAGCTGCTGCTAGCTGCTCCTAAGTCATAGGATGTATGTAGCTGAAATGAACACAAATGCATTCCTTTGGCAGGAATCAAAATCTCAGATTCTTGATGAATTCAGACAGGCATCCTTATCAGTCTGAGTTAGGGAGATTTTTCCATATTTCTTAATGGACTTATTTTTCTAACTTGAAAAAAGAACTGATGATTTTGTTTCAAATGTGTCAGCGTTGTCTGCAGCCTCTAAGCCGTGTTTGATAACAGCTCCCATGTTTTCCAGCCAAGTCCATCTACCTCAAGCTTGAGTTCTACTCACTCTGCCTCGCCTAATGTGACAAGTTCTGCTCCGTCGAGTGCCAGAGGTCAGCGCCAGGGTGTGGGGTGGACTAAGGGTGCCCAGAGAACCTTCCAGCCCCCAGGAGCTGTGGTGGCCCCCGTAGGCTCAGGCTCTCTCCTCCAAACGGGCCCAGCCCACCACCCTGATGAGCCTTTCTTTCCTCCAAACGGGCCCAGCCCACCACCCTGATGAGCCTTTCTTTCCTTCTCTTGCCAGCTTCTCCTTTGTTGTCTGACAAACACAAACATTCCAGAGAAAACTCTTGCCTGTCCCCGAGAGAGCGGCCATGCAGTGCCATCTACCCGACACCTGTGGAACCTTCTCAGGTAGTTCTTGTGGGATGGAAATTCTAGAAAACGAGGCAACGTCTGGTTGTTGCTTACGTCTCTCTGCAGAACCTCACGGTAGCTGCCAGAGGCCACCAGATAGGCTGTGTTGACGGGTCCAGCTGGGTAAAGAGCACACCTCTGCCCTGCGCCTGTTGTTAGGAATTTCTGTGTGAGCCGTGTGTCTGATGTGGATACGTGGGTAATTGCCTGAGCAGGAAAGCTGATAGGGAAATGGGAAATGATTTTACCCACCTTGATCAGACTAATTTCGTTGCTGCTACTTGAACATTAGGAGGGGTGATTGGGTGAATGAGTTGGGGGGTGTCTGTCTGCATGTGTCTGTAACAGAAATTTGGAGGAACTTCTTACATTAGCCAAAGACCCTTGAGGAGACGCATGGCTGCCCAGTAGCGTTTCTTTTTGCCTCTACCTAACTCGAGAGAGCTGCCACGGATTCCTTGCTGAGGTACCTAAGAGTGAGGAACATGTCTTTTTACCTTTGCCATTCTTCTTTGATGCACTGAGGAGGAAGCTGAATCCTAGGGCCTCCCCTGCAGCCCTCAGGAATAAGGCACGTGGCCCTCACCACCCACCCCAGACTTGGTTTTGCAATCATCTCTGTTAGTCCGAGTGAGAGCAGGGCCAAGGTTTTGACCCTCTGGGCCCTTCAAGCGCTTTGAAGGAGGGTTTCAAAGATAAGATTCATGTGGAGCCCTGAGTTTTACCGATTATTTGGGGAAAACTTGGGAGCAGAGAATAATAGTTATTTATCCTCCAGCTCATTTCTCTGTTTTTCTACACCATCCTGGCAGAAGTCTGTAGCTACATCTGGAAAGGGATGAGAGTGAGTGGGGTTTGGCTTGATGGGTTTATCTTTGCTGATTGTGTGATCTTCCCCAAAGTTCCAGCATACCTCATCCACACGACACTGATGTCTCGCAGAAATTATATCTGCGTGCATTTGGCTGGACCAGCCAACTGGTTTAATTTCCCTTTGTCACTTGATGTTGCGTTTGTTCCATCTGCTCCTGGAGAGCATGTCACCAGCATGCTGGTTAGCATGAAAGACTTGCTGGTTAGCCTCTCGAGTTTTCTGCTTTTGGTCAAATCTGAAACAGTGTGCATGTTGCCAAAATTTCAATAATACACATCGCTCTGGTGCGTCTACTTTTAAGGACTTTGCGCCTTTTTGTTTAATATGTTAGGTAGAAACATGCAAAACTGGCATTTTTGTGGGTTAAAAATTGTAACATATTGACCATTTCATATGTTTTAACCTAATCTAGGATTTAAAATGTAAAGTCCATTCACTAGAGATTTTTTGAGCTAATATTCCTCCTTTAATTCTTACTTGCATTTCGTATTGCCAGTCTAGCATTTGTATTTACAAAGAGCACCATAACTTAACTGCTTACTGTTTATTTTTTCCTTGCATTTTATTACAAAACCTATTTGCCATTTATATTTGAAATCTAGTATAGACTTTTTTGTGTGTGTGTGTGTGGTACGCGGGCCTGTCACTGCTGTGGCCTCTCCCGTTGCGGAGCACAGGCTCCGGACACGCAGGCCCAGCAGCCATGGCTCACGGGCCCAGCCGCTCCGCGGCATGTGGGATCTTCCCAGACCGGGGCACAAACCCGTGTCCCCTGCATCGACAGGCGGACTCTCAACCACTGCGCCACCAGGAAAGCCCTAATACAGACTTTTAGAACACTGTTTGAACCCTAAGGGTCTCTGCCCTTTTTCCCTTAAATATAATTGAATTCTTTTTCCTAGCCTCATCACAGCATATAAAAACATTTTTTTCAACGAAAAGGTTCAGTAATAAGATAATCATCTCATTTTCTAGAAGGTCTCACATATTAGCATATTGCATCATAAAAATAGATTCTTGTGCCTTTCCAGAGGCTGCTGTTTAATCATATTGGAGACGGGGCCTTGCCACGCAGTGACCCAAATCTTTCTGCGCCTGAGAAAGGTGGGTATAAAGCCAGCCCCTTCATCAGTCCTGGAATGTGTAATGGTTTGTTTTGTCCTCATTTCCTCCAGTCTCCCGTGTGTCTGTGCGGAAGGCGGATCTCCAGACCTTTAATGATCTGGACTAATTTGCTCTTTAGGAGATGAATGAAAGACAGTTATTTCTGATGCGTTCTTCACAAACTGTGTTCTTGTAGGATTTAACAGCAGAATCTGAGCAAGGTAGGGGCTCCTCTGTTTAATGACTTTCGGTGTCATTCAGTGAGTCACCGAGGCAAGGCCTGCGCTACCTGAAACAGAGTGGCCAATTAGGCTACTTGTTCAGCGCAATGAAAGAAAGCACCTTCTCAGATCGATTCCCTGGTCCCACTTTGTGTCTGCCTTACAGAGTTCATTCTGCCAGCTCATCTGTCGTTTGCGGGGACTCAGATGCTCTTTAAGAATTGCAATCCCGTGCATGATGGAGAGGTCACCTGAAAAAATGAGAAACAAACATATGCCTAGCAGCTCATATAGCCAGTTAGCATCGGTCTGTGCAACACAGCAGAGGAAGAGCAGATTAAATGCGACTTCCTCAGCCAGGGGGGCAGGGCTGGCAGCAAGGCACCCGCTCACCTCCCAGGGTCAGCCCTCAAAAAATCAGAGCAGTCCCCAGGCCAGTGAATTAAGAATCACTAACGAAATATCCGTGTAAAGTGCATTGTAACTGTCTTTATTAAGAGCTCGACCGCATCGTCATTTGAGTACACCGATACGTTAAAACTTTCCTTGCAAAATAGAAATCAGCGGAACTGTAGCCAGTTATTTTAAAACACACATTTTGCTTTAAAGTTACAAGTCAGATATTGATCTTTGTCGGGAGAATTTAGGAACGTGGTCTTTTTCTCACCTTTTATACCAAAGAAAACCACAAAGCACATTTAAAAGGACCGGAGGAAAAGTATTTTACGAGTGGTAGTTCCATCCAATGAAAGTGGGAATATAAAGAATAGTAAAATGTTGAAATTCTAGATATGTCCATCAGGTGGCAGTGTCTGTTCAGGCAGCAAGCTACTGGAAATCTCTAAAGGCTTGATGTAAACCTCATCACAGAGCGGCTATTTATAACCTTGTGTGTCTTGCCCTTGTTCCTAACGGGGTTGTTCCATATTTCTGCATCTTGCTGAAGCATGGAGCAGGCAGATTACAAAAAAGGAATGATACCGTCAGTACTCCAAATTATTTTTTTAGGACATTCTTCACTATAGCCCATTGACTTTAGAAACAAGGGCCAACAGGACGGTGTGGCGTGGCTGTTTCTTGCCACTAATTCTGCCAGACAGTGGAGATATTAGCGTGCCACTGCCTTCCCCCTTTCAGGGTGCCACTAGTCCAGAAATTTCTACTAAAAATCAAGCTTTACAATAGTCTAGTGACTACATCTTCCATCTGTTATCCAGCATCTAAACAGATCTATAATTCTCAACAAGTTTCCACACTCTCATGTAGAGATGTATAGTTCTGTTTGACTGCTTGAGGGAAAGAAAGAGACATGCTATCACCCATTTAAATATCAACTATAACTGTGAGGTAGGCAATTAAGTAAAAGTTCGGTATTTAGGAAGTTTGTTTTTTTTTTTTAATCCAGTTGATTTTTTCATTCTGGATAATTCTGACTTTCTTCTAAGATTTAGAGTGTTTACAGGGCCAAGTAGACCGTGTGTTTTTAGCTGTGTTTTTCCCTTCCAGCTGTGAATCCCACCCCTAGCAGCTGGAGCCTGGACAGTGGGAAGGAAGTCAAGAACATGTCGGACGGTGGGAAACTTATCTCTCCCCCTGTCCCTCCAAGACCCACACAGACTGGTGGGTATTTGAAGCACTTAACAATCACTTTCATAAAATAACTTTTATTGACTACTCCAGCTTGTCCTGAATTCCTCAAAAAGGTAGGCATTTGGTGTTCTTAGTAGTAGCTATATAATTTCTTTGTAGTGTTCCCCCTCTTTCCTGAACTCCTGTTACACTAAGTCAAGCAGTGCACCATTCCTAATAAACCCCACAGACAGATTTTGTAGAATGTTCTTTTCCTACATGCCATCCTCAGAATTTAGGGGGTACCCTCACCTTGCTGAGACTCTAGCATCTTTTCTATGCTATCCTGAATCACCTCATTCTCATCAACCTTTACTAAGTCTAGCCACTTTCTTCAAGACTGATGCCCCAGTTTCCGGTAGCCCCTAAATAGGATTGACTAACCGTGATTTGGATAGGCTTATGGAAAACAACTAACAGTGAATCCGTAGTTATCTGCTGCTTAGACAGGTCTGTATTCAAGGGTCATATTTCTCAAAGGGTTCATTCAAGGCACTGAATCCCCTAGGGTGCTGGTTTAAGAAGCAAAATTCTTGGGCTTAACCTCAGACCTACTGAATCAGAATTTTACTGTTTCTGGGCCAAGACCTTAGAATCTGTATTTTACCACACCTTTCTAGACTTGAGAACCACTGAAAATTATGCTTCAGAAACTTCCTTCGTGAGTTTATAACAATAATAGTTCCCCTTTCCTCCTGAACAAGCCGTTGCTTGGTGACCTGCATATGGGGGCGGTTTTTAAGAGGGGCTACCCTGCTTTACTTATCCCATCCTGGTGATGGGGAGAGCCTTTTCAACACTTAACGTATATTTAGAGTAGTTTTGAAGCTTTACAAATACAACAGCCTAAAGGCAAGAGAAAATATGACACTGTGTTTTTCATGGATTTTTCGGGATTGATCGTCCATGTTTCATTTGCTGTATTTTAGCATCTCATCTTTCTAGTTTCTTTTTTCACTAAGAAAAATGACTCTCTCTCTTTTTAAAATAAACTATGTGCTACCCAGTTTGTTTTATACTCGCCAAAGCAAAAAGTCACCAATAGATTTGGAAAGACAGACATGTGAGATCTCTAAACAGAAAAAGAAATAACTTTAGCCTTAATTGATACTCTGCATAAGTAGGTCAGTGTGACCATGAGAGTTTAAAACTCATCAACCAGTAATTGGTATTTTATTCATGATGTCCATATTTTCAGGCAACCTCCAGTTTAAACCTGGCCTGTACCTAAAGTTGGGAACTCAAAAAGCATTTTCTAAGGAACAGTAATATTCATGGTATCTAGGTTCCTGCTCATTCAGACTTGTAGACAAGGACACCGATAGAACTACTATAGGTCTTTCCAGAGAAACATCACTGTAAACATGCAGTACGCACAGGGACTGCTACGCATCCCACAGTGACGGTACCGGGGAACGCCTAAGTTGAGAGGAAGAGGGTCCCAGGTAATAGTAAACCTTGATTTCTGCCAGACATACCATTCCCAATCAAGATCTGCTTCTCTATACGTGCATGATTTTCTTCCATACTCAACACCCACAACTGATGCCACGGGAGAACTAACAGTGGTGATGGAACATGGCACACGCTGACAGCATGCCCTAGCGTGTAAGATGGAGGCCACACAACCCCACAGTGTGGGGACCGGCCACTCTTCCTGGTTCCTTAGGCTCAGAGTACACGGACGACCGTACCTCTTCCCGGTTAACTTGGCAGGGCTGCCTTCCCTTCTGCGCTGATTGCTGTCATGGTCTGTCCTCATGTCATCATGTGTGGTCACTGTTGGGGGGATCGGTAACTGTCTCTCTTCCCTTCAGCCTTTCTGCAGTTTTCTTATGAGTTACAGCCCTCACTGTGACATCTGGGAGAATGGCAGCTCATCACAGAGCAGCAAACTCTGAGCTCATTGAAACCTCTGTAGGCAGAATTGGGAAATCTGGCTTATACGCACCATGTTGACGGTGTCACGGCAGGCTTTTAGTATGTGTGGTTATGCTTTAGAGAGCTGGATCTGACCCACAAGCGCACACACAGAGCAGTGCCATCAAACAAGCTGTGTCCCGGGTGTAGGGCTTGAAAATCTGGTGGGAGAAACAAAGAGAGGGTTCTTCTTGGCCTTGATGATAAAATCCATAGGATACCACCTCCCAGAGATAAAGGGAAGACCCGAGGACAAACATTAGGGAGAAAAATGGAAAACTTCTTACCTCTTGTATGATATGGCCAAGGCTTTCCTGTCAATTTCAGGGATATTGGGGGATGGAAGGGGAGGCTGATGTCAGTAGATTTCTGGGACCTGTTCTAAGCTGTCTGGATGACTTGGGTCTTCCAGTTCCTGCTCAGGGCCAAAGTCAGCAGTTATCTCCCGAAGTCTGCTCCCTGGCACCTCACACCTAAAAGCACCTTTTGAAATAGACCAAGCAGCAGAGAAGCATATGGACTTTGAGGAAGTGGGAAGGACTTTGGACCAGCTTGGGGTCCTGTCACTGTGGTTGAAGCATCATGTATACACTGGTGACTTTTCACTAATTACCCCATGTCTTGGAGCTGCCATCCTTTGTGAAGAATCCGTTTTGGGTGGGCACCATTTAGTCGCTCCCCACCCCCTTGCCTAGACCCTTGTGCACTAGATCATCTATATGGGTATGTACACACAGAGGGCTTTGGCAGGTAGT
This sequence comes from Phocoena phocoena, assembly GCF_963924675.1. Lineage (NCBI taxonomy): Eukaryota > Metazoa > Chordata > Mammalia > Artiodactyla > Phocoenidae > Phocoena > Phocoena phocoena. The sequence goes on along the minus strand of NC_089227.1, from coordinate 68,690,068 downwards.
CAGCTGTCTGGTTTTCTGAATTGAAATGATCTCTCTGTCTTTACAGCTTCACCAGCAAGACACACGACGTCGGTATCCCCATCGCCTGCTGGGCGATCTCCATTGAAGGTACAGGCTCTTGTTTAGATTGAGGCTAGAGATTGGCCCCACGTTACTTTTTTTCCCTGGTACATCAATGAGGTGCTCTCATCTGCACAGACCAGGCAAAGAACATATAAAGAAGGGGGAGAGGAAGATGGGTAAGAAAACAGCACTAGACTTTCCCTTTGGGGAGCCTGCCGTTTGTTTTCAGATTATTAGGCTTTTTCTCCAAATGGTGGCAAGAGAATGTACAAACTAGAGTGAGAATGTACACTGAATTCAGAAAGAAATGGTCCCCATGTATCTCCTAGGGCATTTTCAGCCTGGTCTTTTGGTTTAAGGGACATCAAAAATAAACACGTATATTGAAAAACAATCATCAAGATCTACTAAATATTGTCCAGTGCCTTTTTCATCAGCCTCACCCATTTTGAAAACGCCAAAGCCAACTTTTCCTCTTGTAATATTTTACACCAAGGTTTCCATTTACATTAGAGATACATACTTGATCATGAAAAACAAGGCAGTAAAATGAATTTTTAAATTTCTGGGAAACAAACTGGAAAGCTTTAAAGGTCAGACATTTGATTTGATATGTAGACATAGGCTTCTTAACATCTCTAAACATACAGAATCCCTCACGAAGGTAAAGAATAATATTTAGGGATTTCCCTGGTGGCGCAGTGGTTAAGAATCCGCCTGCCAATGCGGGGGACACGGGTTTGATCCCTGGTCTGGGAAGATCCCACATGCCGCGGAGCAACTAAGCCCCTGTGCCACAACTGCTGAGCCTGTGCTCTGGAGACCACGAGCCACAACTACTGAGCCCGCGTGCCACAACTGCTGAAGCCCATGCGCCTAGAGCCCATGCTCCACAACAAGAGAAGCCACTACAATGAGAAGCCCACATACCGCAACGAAGAGTAGCCCCCACTCGCCGCAACTAGAGAAAGCCCGCACACAGCAACGAAGACCCAATGCAGCCAAAACTTTTAAAAATTAATTTTAAAAAAAGAATAATATTTAGTCTCTATCCAAATTGAATCAGACTGGCTGCAAGGATTGTCAGTACATTCAGAGGCAGGTGTTCAGAGCTGCTATGCCAGAGGCTAATATGAGGTTGAAGAGAGTGTTGAAAGAATGATTTTGTACCTGAATGACTTAGGATTTACACATTCCATGTCCTTTGTTGATGAGACATTTCTAACTAATGTAAAATAAAAGGACAAATTAGCTTCTACAAACACATGGGATCACATTGTGATCCCATACATCTGTGGTGCTAAGGATTGTTGCTGGTAGAAATTGAGAATCGGGAAGGAAACTCCCCCCAATGGAGAAAACTGCAAAGAAGTGTGATTTTGTTTGCATTGCCAACATTGCTGATGTCAAAATTTGCTGGTGGGTGCAAATTATTTGCTAGTTTGGTTGGCATTCTGTAGAGCAGCTATTAATTGTAAAGTACATGGGACTGCATTCACCCTGAGCCATTGACTGTCATCTTGATGTGATGGGAACAAAAGCAACATGGTGTTTCTGCATCGTTGCACTTCCCCTTGCTTGCAAAGAGCCCCTCGTGTTGCTATGGAATTCACACATGCATTTTTTAACTTGATTGTGTAGAGTAGTAATAAGACTAGGAATTGATTCTTAAAAAATAGAATCGAAGGGCTGAAAATGTTCAAGTAGTCACCAAATAGTTAGCAAAGTGGTGTATACTGTCTCTCCACAGACCTGCCTATGTTCTTACCGGCCATAGGTAGCTTCGTAGCCGTATTTTTACAAAATAGGTTTGAAGAGAAAATGGGTGGAACATTTGTGTTGTAACTCCTGGGTTACATTAGAGGGCGTAGTGCTACCAAGTTACTAGCTTTGCTGTGCTTAGAGTGCAGAAAGCTCCTTGACTGATAGTTTTATCAGCAAATAAATGATGGAATTAACCCTGTGAAGACTCAGCTTACCTGCCTTATTTTGAACTTAGTGTCTAATTTTTAACAAAAAATTGCAGTAAATTTGGATCTCTTAACTAGCCATGCTCAACTTTAGGCTCCCGCTAAATGAAAGGATTTGTGTCTACTAGCATTGTTTTTGTTTCAAAGGAGAAACCAAGGTAAAGTTAGTCTAGCGTAACGTTTCTTGGTTTTATAGGCCGTTTATGTGATACATGAAAAAAATGGTCTATGGTCAAATAAGTTTAGGAAACACTGGGCTGAACAAAATCATTTAGGTTGCTTTATTATAAGACCTTAAGAAGCTAATATGCTTTGAATGGACTCAAGGAGTACGTAGGGGGCAGTATTTCCCGGTGGAACCCTTAGGGAAGTAGCACATTCCAATGCCAGCGGGGCTAGACAGCTAACAAATGAGTGAAGGAGGCCAGGAGGCCTCAATGTGTTGGGGTGGGAATGGTGGGAAAGTGAAGAATTCATGCCCCATCCAAACGGGACAGCCCTGCTCAGCTTCAAAATAATATCTCCAGTAAGAGAAAGTGAGTAGTGTTGCTAGAACTTCCAGTGGTTCTGTTGAGCTAGAAAGGGAAGTGGTACCTCCAACGGGTTTGGTTTTGTTTTGGTTTTTGCCAGTTTCCTATCCTTCAAACCATGGGACTAATGATATGCCTCTGCATTTTCTCCCTGAGTACCTTTATCCTCTTTCTGTCCTGACCATGATAAAGAGTAAAGTGGTCAGTGAGGTGAACTGAATGGACTGGCGGCCCTGGCAGATAAATGCCTGATGTATATGTGCGGTTCTGAGGCACGCCAGCACTCAGATTTGAGTCTGGGTGTCTGCATGAGTCTTCCAGGGCCGGCAGAGCAAAACCCCACGGACTGGGAGGGCTTCAACAACAGAAATGTATTTTCTCACGGTTCTGGAGCCTACAGGTCCAAGATCAAGGTGCCACCATTCTCGGTTTCTCCTGCAGCCTCTCTCCTTGACTTGCAGACGGCCACCTTCTCCCTATGTCCTCAGGGTCTTTTCTCCGTGTGCATGCATCTTAGGTGTCTCTTTGTGTCCAATTTTTTTTCCTAAAAGGATACCAGATTGGGTTGGGGTCCATCCTGAGGGCCTCAATTTCACTTACTCGTTCTTTAAAGGCTGTATCTCCAAATGTAGGGACATGGGGTGGGGGTGGGGGTGGGGGGTCAGGGGATAGGGCTTCAACCTAAGGATGGGTGGGGGACACAGTTGAGCTCATCACAGTGTCTGTCGGTGACTCTCTGCTGTGTCTCCCCCACCCCTCCCTTTCCACTCCGCACAGGGATCCATGCAGTCTTTCACCCCCTCTCCAGTGGAGTATCACTCCCCAGGACTCATCTCCAACTCACCCATCCTGTCCGGCAGCTACAGCAGTGGGATTTCGTCCCTCAGCCGGTGTAGCACGTCAGAAACCTCAGGCTTTGAAAATCAGGTGAACGAACAGTCGGTGGCGCCGGGGTCGGGGTCGGGCCACAGTGGGTCTGAAGAGCTGGTGCGCAAGGAGAGCAAGACGCCGCCGCCGTACAGCGTGTACGAGCGGACTCTGCGGCGCCCGGTCCCGCTACCTCACAGCCTGTCCATCCCCATCACGGCGGAACCGCCCGCCTTGCCCCCCAAGCCTCTGGCGGCGCGATCGGGACACCTGGAGAATGGGACCAGGAGGACGGACCCCAGCCCGCGGCCCAGACCCCTGCCCCGGAAAGTCTCCCAGTTATAAGAAGTCCCTTTTCTATTTCCCTGCCATGAATTCTCTGCCGTTTACAAGAAATAAGAGGTATGGTGAGAAGACATTTAGTGTAGGCACTTTAATAACTTACTCAGATTTGTCTTTAGATGAATGGAATTAAAACTCACTAGTTAATAGAATGTTGCACAATATTAAAAGTTACTGATCTCAAACGCCAGGTGTTCCAAGTATGGCTGAATTTTCATTACAGCGTTTCTCATTTGGAAGTGATAAATAGTAATAAAGCCTTCTTTTGTATCTTTTTATGTTCACTTTTTTTACATAGTTTAATCTTAAAACCAATAGAATATTGTCGAACAATATGAAGCGTGATAATGTATACTTTTTACTGAATACTTGATACTTCAAGAAAGCTTATTAAGTCGATGTACATCCTAACAAACACAACAGTCCTTATTTTAGAAGACTTCTGTAAATAAGGTGAGATTTCTGACTCTTTCTATGAACAGAATGATGAGTGCACATCTTCAGAATTAAAAGTTAAAGCAAGCTAGTGAGACAGTAAACTTAAGGGGTTGCAAGGATTGGGACTGGAAGTGGTTTTGTTCTTGAAGCAAAATACTTCTTTAAGGTTGCTTTTGACCTTGGCTGATGTCTACATTCTTAAAACGCTACTTTACCAATTGGTTGGTAAACCCTTTAGTACCCTGGCACCATGGTATCTACTGTATTTCTTTTCAAGGTGCAATTTACTTCCAGAGTTCCAATCGGGTAGATGAAGCAAAAGACCGTAGGAGAAATGTTTACTTGAATTTTGTGCTTCCTCACTTGATAGTTTCCTCTACCAAATTTGTCACTAAAGAAGAACAGATGTTCATGTGTTAAGTAGGCACAAATTAATGTGTCCCATTAACAAGAATTCAGGAATCAATACAGGACAGCAGTAAATTAATAGAGTAAATGAAGAAACAGAGAGAAAATATATTAGCATGATTAAATGGCAAAAGGACTTTCAAAAGGCAAGGGCATTAACTTTCAATCCTGAACAAAATAAGGAATTCCTCACAACTCTCCATTATTACTGATGGAGCTTGTCTTCTTAGCTAATCCTGTTGTCCTTTTGTTGAAGGAGGATGGCCGTAGACCACTCTAGCTTGAATACTGCAACACAGCATCTTAGATCTAGATAGGGACGCTCATGCCACAGTCATGGGAGTGTGGAAAAAGCACCTTGTATGTGGGAACGTATTTTGTATCTTTGTTTTCTTTACTGACTGTTTATAACACTCAACTGACAATAGATATGAACTGTATTTTAAATCATACTGTTGAATATTTTCCCTCTTTTGTTGGGAAGCTCAATTTAGTTTAACTGTGTATGTTTTTGTTGGTAGCTTACCTGGAAGGCAGTGACAACTTTTTTATATTCCCTAAATGAAACCATTCAGCAGGTATACGCTGTTGAGGCTGGTTATAGAGGTTTTCTATAATAAATGTTCAAGTATTTTTGTACATAACTGGTTAATTTTAATAAGAGATACCATTATGTGTAAAAAAAAAAGTAAAAATAAAAGCAAACTGTTGTGGATGCAGTATGATTGTTATAATTATGCCAAATACTTTATGTACGGAAAAAAATATTTGTACATATGTGCTTCTAACAATAATTCTGCCATATTGACTTCACAATTTTGAATGTCAGAAAATTAATATATGTTAAAATATTTATGTTTAGTGAAATTATTCATAATAGAGAAAAGGAACATGAATTTTAGCTTTGTATCTTGCAAGTTTTTCGGTTGAAAATTTCTTGAACTAGCTTTTGCTTTTGATGATAACACTTTGTGTTTATAATCACATCCTTAAATATATATATATATATATATATATATATATATATATATGAAGATCCGTATTTCTGTTGCTTTAAAGAAGTAAAGACTTCCTTCCATTTAAATAAGGTGACATGCATAAGATAACAAAGCTTCTTTGATTTCCTTTTCCTCTGTAATTTAATAGATTCCTTGACTAGTGCTTGGGCACAGTATAAATCAGTGTTATTTGCTCTTGAAGCCATTTAAAAAAAATTTTTTTTTGGCAATGAACAGTTGATCATGTGTGTGTATTTCTGAAGCAGCTATATAGCAGAACATTTCAAGAGATTCTGTTAGCCCAGATGTTCATGTTGGTTGCTGCTGAATGGTAAATATTAAATAAAATTACCTGATTAATCTTGATATTTGTGTTTATTCCTGTCATCAGCATATCTTTACCTGGAACAGAAGCTGTGTAAATAACTGCCAAGTGTACAAAAGGAATAGTTAGTTGAGTGCAGCTTTTGCCAGTTGGGCAAACTATCTGCCTGCCTGCTTTCCTCCTGATTTTCATAAAATGTTGATTGATAGGAAATACATTTAACGCTGCAAAATCCACTGACTACCAAGTCTGTTAATAAACCCTGGCTTTTAATTTTGTGAGATGCGTCGATGCTGTGTTAGATTTACATTTGTGTCACTCAGTGCTAAGCAAACCCCTGTCTAAAGCCTCTGTTCCACTAAATACCAAAACCCATTTAAAGGTCACTGTCCATGTCTTCCTGATTATTTCTCAACATTAAGTGATTTTTAGAGCATTTGGGGATCATTTTCATTACCACTGAACCCATGAGTCTTTCGATTCTACAGGCCTCATTACAATATGAATAGCTTCTTTTCCTACCTTAGTAGTCTTCTCTTCAGATTGATATTTTCTCTACAAAACACAACAAAGAAAATAACAAGTTACACAGCTTTGCCTTTATTTGATCTTTACACATTAAAAGATGGCTTTATCATCAGAATAAATAAATTCTTAGTTACTGAATGAAATAAACCTTGTCCTCATCACATAAGGATACCGTTCAAAAGACTTGAAAATTTGACAGAACACCAATCTCCCAACATAACTATTATTTTTACATATTCCTTTTGTCTTTTTCTTTATGCATATGTGGCATAGTTTTCCTTCTTTGCTGAGTGCTGGTTTCCCACGTATCCCAACACAATCTACTGATAATACAGGGCTGAGATCACTTCCCACTGCCATAAGGGGGAGCACCACCTCAACAGAGCTTTGGCAGTGTCTTAGAGAGGCAAGGGCAAAATCAGATTTTATTGAAATTCTGGAGTTTTGTTTAAGGTAGATCTTTCAATGAGCAGACCTTAAGATTGGGTAAAGATCATGCATGATATAATTGTTGAGGGTTGGTTAGAAACAGCAGGTTTGAGGGGTTCTGTTAACTGATACTTTCTATTGACAATTTGATGGGTCTGTTGAGAAATTACGTTATGAAAAATAAACTTATTTACCTGGCAAAGAGACTCCTGGAAGAGTAAAGTTATGCCAGCAAACATTGGAATAGTGAGGTCATGTTCATGTAGACATAAGCTGTATAGAGTAGATGGTTTCAGTTTTCCACATGTGTATTTTACATAGTGCTAATGACGGTGTACCTGGATGGACTACTCTGATTTTTTGTTTAACGTTACAGTAAGTATTTTCATGTTATTACATGTACATAAAAAGGGAAGTATATATTCCCACCATTTACTTAGCCATTCCCCTATTAATGGACATGATATCGTTTCCACTTCTTCACTACTACAAATAATACCACTGGGACTCTTCTGACATACAGCTTTTTCCATGTTTTGGGTTACTTCTTTAGCATGGAGTCCTAGACTAAAATTGCAAAGGCAAGGGAAGGATGATTTCTGTAGTTACCTTGCATACTGGCAAATTATTTCCCAAAAGAGTTGTACCAATTTTAGTGCCACCAGCAATATTTTTCCAAGATTGGATATTGATGGAGTGATTTTTTGCTGTGTGGGAAGAAAATATTGCTGCCTTACCTAAACTTTGAGAAAAATGTTACTAAACCAGGTAAGTATTTTACAGAATTGTGTGTAAGGAAGTTGATACCCTACAAAGAAAATGAAAAGGAGAAATGAGACAACATTAAAGTAACAGGCACTAACAGTATAGCGCCTACTGAAAATACTTCATCTCAGAGAAGAGCTTGCTAGGAAGGCATTTTAGATTCTCTATTTGTATAGAATACTAGAAAATCCCCAACATTCTGAACACAAGTACCATCTCACTTATCCAGTTTACCCCTGTCATTCACAATCAGTGAAGAAGCCAAAAACCTAGAAGTGAGGGCACTGACCTGAACAACCATAATAAATGCCAGAGTGCAGTGTCCCAAAGAAGATGAGGCTAATGAAATGCTTGATGTGTTTCAATTTACCGAGAGGAGATTATACTTTAGTAAGATAGTTGAGGGATGGATAAGAGAGGTACCTGGAAAGCTATGCAAGTCAGGGGGGAAAAAATGTACTCCAGAAAAAACAAAAAAAATGTTTAGATAAGTAACGTAATTATAGTATACCATGGGGGTCAGCTATACATAATATTTACATAGTCATGGAAATGCAAAATATATATTGGTCTAACTCCAAATTATATTGGAAGGATGAGGGTAAGGAAGGAATCTGTGTATGTGGAGAATAACAAATTCTCATCTTCCATATAAGGATGTCAATCAGTAATGCCTAAAATTTAAAGACAAGCAAAAAGTAGCAATTTAATATGCTTTAATTTAGATATAAGAGCAAAAGTTAAGAAATAACTTGAAAATGATGGCCCCTCTGGAGTGAAAATGGCTGCAGGACAGGAATGTTGCAGGAAACTCCTGTTTTTCACAATGGTTTAAACAACTGTATGCGTATTTGACTGTGATATATTTTAAGAGATTTTTAAAAATGATTTCTGCAACATTCATTCAGATACGACCACACTGGTTTCACTTTATTTTTTTCCCCTCCAAATCCAAAACAGATGTGGATTTGGAGCTCTTTGCGAAGCACATACAAAGTTTGCCAGGAGATTTCTACTTCAAAGGCATGGATGTGGCAGATAGTAGGAAGTGAAGGGGAGGAGTTTCTGGTCCTATACGAAACTCCTCTGGGAGAAGTGGTTGGCAGTAATACAAGCAACTTTTAATTCCATTCATGAGTAAAGCCCATCTGTTAAGTCATTTGCAAGAGGTTTAAGGGGCTGGCTCCTCTTTGTTCTTTAGTAGCGGCACTAAGCAGCCAATAGAAACAACTTTTAGACAGGTCTGGAAAGAATTCTGCACATATCCCCAGTTTACAAGTTCCGTTTGTGTCAATAATGTGAATTTTCTCATCCTGAAAAAAGCACACACAGGTCTTAGTGTGACTGACTTGGGAACAAGAGGCAACCGTCCCACATTATTTCCCTCCAAGCGGGAGAAAATTAGCTTATTAGAAAATAATTAATTCTTTTTAAAAAGGTAAATACACAGCATTAAAAGAACTTCAAGCCTGTAATGAAACTTGGCAGAGGGTCTCCTGGTACATCCATCATCCCTCCCCTCACTGTACCTCAACCTCTTGCCACACCACCTACAACTTACCCAAGTCCTTGTTCCAAACCCAGAAAAAGGGGCTTCCCTCATCAGGATTATGCTCTCTACCCATGAGTTGACCCCACCTCACCTCCCTCTGAATCCTTCCATATCTATGAGGAAGTGAGGGGGAATCTGGCTGTGACCTTTGATCTAATTAATGCAACTGATCTGATGGCTGGGCCTGAAGACAAGAACAAATATAACTAAATATTTACCAACTTCAGTTAACTTTTCTTTTCTCCCTTTTTTATTCCTCTTGGTAAGGCAACTGTCTGAGCCTAAGAATTTACAAGTTGGCATGAAATTTCAAAACTTACATAAGTCAGAGAAAAATATAGCCAAGATGAAAGAGCAAACAGACTAAAAAAACGTTTGCACCATATATGACAATGTTAATATCCTTATGAAGAATTCACCTAAATTGATTTTTTAAAATAATAATTAAGACTGTTAAGAGACATAAGTATTGGAAAGGAAGGGAGAAAATATGCTAATAGGCAAATAAATAATTTACAAAAAATGAACCATAAACAAACATAGTAAAATAACTAACTGAACTACTAATCAAAGAAAAACAAATGAAAACAACAATAAAGTAACATTTGTTACTTATAAAATTAGCTATATGTATAAAATGACAGCACCCAATTCTGGGAAGAGTATGGTGATAAGATGTCCTCATTGATATAGCTGGTGGCACTAAATTAGGATAACCTTTTTGAAATGCAATTAGGCAGTATGGATCCAGAATCTAAAAAATGGTCATGTCCTTTGAGCTGTAACTCATGACTGGAAATCTACAAGAAGAAAATAATTCAAAATGCAACATGGGTATATGGGGAAACAACAGGCAAAAATTTAAAGTCATAGAAATGTTAGTATGGCGATAGCTACATAAAATATAACATCCAATCAAAAGAATGGGGGGTGGAGTCAAGATGGCATACTAGGAGGATGCAGAATTCACATCTCCTCACAACTAGGGCACCTACCAGGAACTGGTGGGGGACCACGGACACCTAAGGGGACGGGAGGAGCCCCCAGCGACTGGGTAGGACATGGGGCGTGGGGAGAGTGAAGAGGGAGGAAAAGTAGAGGAGGGATGGGACTGGTGCCCCTGAGGGGCGGGTTGGGGAGGGGAAGGGATCCCATGCCCAAAGGGGGAAATTGGGGAACCATTGGGAGGGCAGAGGATCAAAAGGCACCATGGCCATGTTTCCCCTGTCCATTTGGACACCCAGGAACCTGTTGAGATCCCGGGCCTGATCCTCTGCCCACCGAGGCCCCCTCCATCCATGTGGGTCCTGAGGGAGTGGGAGGGAAGGAAGGGGGAGCAAAAGTAAAGTCCAGACCTCCAGACCAGGACCCCTGAGGGGTGGTTGGGGGAGGGAAGGAGTTCCTACACCTACCACCCATGGTTAGGGGTCCAGTGGCGATGGGGGAGACCCTGGGGGAGACAGTGGGAGAGGGAATGAAGGAATGGAAGGGAATGGGGCCAGCGATTTACCTGTCCACTTAGGCACCAGGAAGCCTGTTGGGCTCCTGGGCCTAATCCTCTGCCCTCGGAGCCTCCCTCCTGCCGCACAGAGCCCAAGCCCCGCTCTTACAATCCCTCCCAGGACCCTACTTCTACACTCAGTGACACCCTCCAACAAGCTGGGCCTAAACCCCACCTACACACCCTCACTCAGAGCCCTACCTCCAAACTCCGGAAACCCACAGTCCAGAGGCACTCCTTTGAAGGTGCTGCCTCTCCCATTCTGTGCAGGTCCTAAGCAGAGGCCCCACCCCATGCTCAAACATCACCCTCCAACCCACCTAGGTTCCACCCTACCCAAAACACTGGCCTTGCCTAAGTTCCACCCCCCACCTAAACTCCACCCCCATAGCCAAGGCTTTTCTTCTTTTTTTTCTTCTCTTTATTCCTCTTTTAGATTGGGGTTATGTTTTACCTTGTTGATTCATTGTTCTTGATTCTTTTATATTTTTCTTTTTCCTAATAATCTTATTTTTCTAATTTTATTTTATTCTTTATACTTTGTTAGTGATCTCTCCTTTTGGCTTGTTCTCCCCCCGCCTTTTTCTTTCTTTCTTTTTTCTGTTGTGGTTTTATTTTAACTTGTTGCAATTGTTTCAATTATATTTTTATTTTTCCTAATGTATTTTTTATCTTTCTAATTTTATTTTGTTTTTTATCCTTTGATATTGTACTGCTCCTTTTTCCCTTTCTTCCTTTTTTTTTTTTTTTTTTTTAACTGTGCCACAAAGCTTATGGGATCTTGGCTCCCAAGCCAGAGGTTGGGCCTGAGCTCCTGTGGTGGGAGCTCTGAGTCCAAACCGCTGGACTAACAGAGAACCCAGGGAATATCAGTAGGAGTAAGGCCTACCAGAGGTCCTTATCTCAGCACCAGAACCCAGCTCTATCCAACTGCCTGCAAACTCCAATGCTGGATGTCTCAGGCCAAACAACCAGTAAGACAGGAATACAGCATCATCCATCAAAAAAAAAAAATGAAACAACAAAAAGTTTGCTACAGAAAAAGGAGCAAGGTAAATACCTACAAGACCAAATAAATGAAGATGAAATGAGCAACCTACCTGAAAAAGAATTCAGAGTAATGATAGCAAAGATGATCCAAAATCTCAAAAACAAAATGGAGAAAATACAAGAAACATTTAACAAGGATATAGAAGAATTAAAGAGCAAACAAACAGTGATGAACAACACAATTACTGAAATTAAAAATACTCTAGAAGGAATCAGTAACAGAATAACTGAGTTAGAAGAATGGATAAGTGAGCTGGAAGATAAAATGGTGGAAATAACTGCCAGGGAGCAGAAAAAAGAATGAAAAGAATTGAGGATAGTCTCAGAGACTTCTGGGACAACATTAAACGCATCAACATTCGAATTATAGGGGTTCCAGAAGAAGAAGAGAAAAAGAAAGGGACTGAGAAAATATTTGAAGAGATTATAGTTGAAAACTTCCCTAACATGTGAAAGGAAATAGTCAATCAAGTCCAGGGAGCACAGAGAGTACCATAAAGGATAAACCCAAAGAGAAACATGTCAAGACATATTAATCAAACTATCAAAAATTATTAAACAAAGAAAAAAATATTGAAAGCAGCAAGGGAAAAGCAACAAATAACATACAAGGGAATCCCCATAAGGTTAACAGCTGATCTTTCAGCAGAAACTCTGCAAGCCAGAAGGGAGTGGCAGGACATATTTAAAGTGATGAAAGGGAAAAACCTACAACAAAGTTTACTCTACCCAGCAAGGATCTCATTCAGATTTGATGGAGAAATTAAAACTATTACAGACGAGCAAAAGCTAAGAGAATTCAGCACCACAAAACCAGCTTTACAACAAATGCTAAAGGAACTTCTCTAGGCAGGAAACACAAGAGAAGGAAAAGACCTACAATAACAACCCAAAACAATTAAGAAAAAGGTAGTAGGAACACACATATGAATAATTACCTTAGGGCTTCCCTGGTGCCACAGTGGTTGAGAGTCCGCCTGCCGATGCAGGGGACGCTGGTTCGTGCCCCAGTCCGGGATGATCCCACATGCCATGGAGCGGCTGGGCCCGTGAGCCATGGCTGCTGAGCCTGCGCATCTGGAGCCTGTGCTCTGCAGTGGGAGAGGCCACAACAGTGAGAGGCCCACGTACCGCAAAAAAAAAAAGAGCCTGCTGTATGAATAATTACCTTAAACGTAAATGGATTAAATGTTCCAACCAAAAGACATAGACTGGCTGATGGATACAAAAACAAGACCGTTTTTGTAGGCTGTCTATAAGAGACCCACTTCAGACCTAGGAACACACACAGACTGAAAGTGAGGGGATGGAAAAAGATATTTCATGCAAATGGAAATCAAAAGAAAGCTGGTGTAGCAATTCTCATATCAGATATAGCAATTCTCATGTAGACTTGAAAATTAGGACTATTACAAGAGACAAAGAAGGACACTACACAATGATCAAGGGATCAATCCAGGAAGAAGATATAACAATTGTAAATATTTATGAACCCAACATAGGAACACCTCAATACATAAGGCAACTGCTAACAGCCATAAGAGGGGAAATCAACAGTAACACTATAATACTAGGGGACTTTAACACCCCACTTTCACCAATGGACAGATGATCCAAAATGAAAATAAATAAGGAAACACAATCTTTGAATGACACATTAAACAAGATGGACCTAATTGATATTTACAGGACACTCCATCCAAAAACAACAGAATACACTTTCTTCGCAAGTGCTCATGGAACATTCTCCAGAATAGACCATATCTTGGGTCCCATATCAAGCCCTGGTAAATTTAAGAAAACTGAAGTCCTATCAGGTATCTTTTCCAAACACAACCCTATGAGACTAGATATCAATTACAGGAAAAAACTGTAAAAAATACAAACACATGGAGGCTAAACAATATGCTACTAAATAACCAAGAGATCACAGAGGAAATCAAAGAGGAAATCAAAAAATACCTAGAAACAAATAAAAATGAAAACACAATAACCTAAAACCTATGGGTTGCAGCTAAAGCAGTTCTAAGAGGGAAGTTTATAGCAATACAATCCTCCTCAAGAAACAAGAAACATCTCAAATAAACAACCTAACCTTAAACCTAAAGCAATTAGAGAAAGAAGAACAAATAAACCCCAAAGTTAGCAGAAGGAAAGAAATCAGCCAACATCATTCTCAATGGTGAAAAACTGAAACCATTTCCTCTAAGATCAGGAACAAGACAAGGTTGCTCACTCTCACCACTGTTATTCAACATAGTTTTGGCAGTTTTAGCCATAGCAGTCAGAGAAGAAAAGAAATAAAAGGAATCCAAATCAGAAAAGAAGACGTAAAACTGTCACTGTTTGCAGATGACATGATACTATACATAGAGAATCCTAAAGATGCTACCAGAAAACTACTAGAGCTAATCAATGAATTTGGTAAAGTAGCAGGATACAAAATTAATGCACATAATTCTCTTGCAAACCTATATACTAATGATCAAAATCTGAAAGAGAAATTAAGGAAACACTCCCATTTACCATTGCAACATAAAGAATAAAACTACCTAGGAATAAACCTACCTAAGGAGACAAAAGACCTGTATGCAGAAAACTTTAGAACACTGATGAAAGAAATTAAAGGTGATACAAACAGATGGAGAGATATACCATGTTCCTGGATTGGAAGAATCAACATTGTGAAAATAACTATACTACCCAAAGCAATCTACAGATTCAATGCAATCCCTATTAAACTACCGATGGCATTTTTCACAGAACTAAAACAAAATATTGCACACTTTGTATGGAAACACAAAAGACCCCAAATAGCCAAAGCAATCTTGAGAAAGAAAATTGGAGCTGGAGGAATCAGCCTCCCTGACTTCAGACTATACTACAAAGATACAGTAATCAAGAGAGTATGGTACTGGCACAAACACAGAAATATAGATCAATGGAACAGGATAGAAAGCCCAGTGATAAACCCACACACATATGGTCACCTTATCTTTTATAAAGGAGGGAAGAATATACAATGGAGAAAAGAGAACCTTTCCAATAAGTGGTTCTGGGAAAACTGTACAGCTACATGTAAAAGAATGAAATTAGAACACTCCCTAACACCATACACAAAAATAAACTCAAAATGGATTAAACACCTAAATGTAAGGCCAGACACTATAAAACTCTTAGAGGAAAACATAGGCAGAACACTCTATGACATAAATCACAGCAACATCCTTTTTGACCCACCTCCTAGAGAAATGGAAATAAAAACACAAATAAACAAATGGAATCTAATGAAACTTAAAAGCTTTTGCACAGCAAAGGAAAACATAAACAAGACCGAAAGACAACCCTCAGAATGGGAGAAAATATTTGCAAATGAAGCAACTGACAAAAGATTACTCTCCAAAATATACAAGCAGCTCAATATCAAAAGAACAAACAACCCAATCCAAAAATTGACAGAAGACATAGACATTTCTCCAAAGAAGATATACAGATTGCCAACAAACACATGAAAAGATGCTCAACATCACTAATCATCAGAAAAATGCAAATCAAAACTACGATGTGATATCACCTCACACCAGTCAGAATGGCCATCATCAAAAAATGTACAAACAATAAATTCTGGAGAGGGTGTAGAGAAAAGGGAACCTTGCACTGTTGATGGGAAAGTAAATTGGTACAGCCACTATGAAGAACAGTATGGAAATTCCTTAATAAACTAAAAATAGAATTAACATATGACCCAGCAATCCCACTACTGGGCATATACCCTGAGAAAACCATAATTCAAAAAGAGTCATGTACCACAATGTTCATTGCAGCACTATTTACAATAGCCAGGACATGGAAGCAGCCTAAGTGTCCATTGACAGGTGAATGGATAAAGAAGATGTGGCACATATATACAATAGAATATTACTCAGCCATAAAAAGAAACGACTGAGTTATTTGTAATGAGGTGGATGGACCTAGAGTCTGTCGTACAGAGTGAAGTAAGTCAGAAAGAGAAAAACAAACACTGTATGCTAACACAGTATATGGAATCTCAAAAAAAAAAAAAAAGGTTCTGATAAACCTAAGGGCAGGACAGGAATAAAGACACAGACATAGGGAATGGACTTGAGGACACAGGGATGGGGAAGGGTAAGCTGGGACGAAGTAAGGGAGTAGCACTTATGTATATAGACTACTAAATGTAAAATAGATAGCTAGTGGGAAGCAGCTGCATGGCACAGGGAGATCAGCTCAGTGCTTTTCGACCATCTAAAGGGGTGGGATAAGGAGGGTCGGAGGGAAATGCAAGAAGGAAGAGATATGGGGTATAGGTATGCATATAGCCGATTCACTTTGTTATACAGCAGAAATTAACACAACACCGTAAGGCAATTATACTCCAATAAAGATGTTTTAAAAAAAAAGGAATGGTATATGCTAATTTGAAAAATGTATTTGAGGACTAGGAACAACAAGGAAAAACCAATAGTGTTTGAAATGAAAAAAAGCAAGATTTAAAGTATACACACTGGTTGTACAGGAGAAGGAGACAAGATGGCAGAGTAGAAGGATGTGAGTTCACCCCTTCTTACAGAAACACCAAAATCACAACTGCTGAACAACCAGTGACAAAAAAGTGCTGGAACCTACCAGAAAAGACACCCTACATCCAAAGACAAAGGAGAAGCCACAACAAGACAGTAGGAGAGTCACAATTGCGATAAAATCAAATATCATATATGCCAGGTGGGCAACCCACAAACTGGAAAACAATTATACTACAGAAGTTGTCCCACAGGAGTGAAAGGTGTGTGTGTATAGCACAGGGTACTCTGCTAAATACTCTGTAATAATCTAAATGGGAAAAGAATTTGAAAAAGAATAGATACATATATATGTATAACTGAACCACTCTGCTGTACACAGGAGATTAACACAACATCATTTATATTGGAGTATAATTGATTAACAAAGATATAAATAAATAAATAAATGTATATGCAAACTTTGATTACAGCAGTGTTTTCAAAGATGCATACTTAAAAAATACACCAAAGTGATACCAGTAATAGTTGTTTTAAGGAGTGAAATTATGGGTGACAATATGTCTTTATTTTGAATTTTCTAAATTTATGACCAAATAGTTGTTTATATATATTTTTAAGTTTCAGTGGAATTAGACGAGAAGGCCAAGGAACAACCAACTTAGAGTATCATCTAGAAATGGGTAAATTCTGGATCAGGAGAAGCAGGAGCAGCCTCAAGCCTGGATCTGGTCAAGTTCATCAATCTCCCAGAAGTGAGTGGGATAGACTGATTCCTCCTACTCAGTAATGCTGGGGTTCCCTGGCAATGGGGTGTAATCAGGATATCTGGGATGCAACTTAAAGGAGAGAACTGGGGAGAAATAGAGTTAAAAGGCAAGAAAAAGGGGTACTGGCCCACAATAGAATCAGTGCTCCATGGGCTTCAAGAAAAAAGATGTGTAAGCAGAGGAGGAGAAGTACTAGGTGAGGGGAGCAGGAGAGTGGTGGCCCAGAACAACAGACTGGAAACAGAAAGAAAGGAGTGTGGTTGGGAAAAGTGGCAAGCATGCCAGCGCGGACTAATGGAGCTTCTCAAACGCCAATATTGCTCCACTGTGAAGTTTTCACACATTTTTTGTAAAATGAGAAAAATATATTTGGCTTATATATTGGCTTAAATTTCCAATTGTCTTAACTTGAGAAGAACTTTTCTTTGTGGGATCTTCTTTATCCAGGGTATTACAGTATTCTGTTTTTGAACTTTTAGTGGTAGTAGATGAGGTTTTTTCCCCGCAATATCTTTACTTGCACAATTAAAAGGTAACAACCTTATCACCGTCCCCCCATTTTTTTGTTGTTATTGTACTGCTTCATGAAACCTCAAAGGCTGAGAAGTAGGGTAAGAGGAGTGGAGGTGGAGGCCCAGTTCTCTGAGTGGAGCATTGTTTGGGTGTAGGTAGGTGACTAGGGGCTGGGGCTTCCATTACTCTTGATGAAATAAGGTGGGACAGATGCAGAAAATACCTTTTTTAATTTTCTTCTTGGATGCATAGCATGTGGGATCTTAGTTCCCCGAGCAGGGATCAAACCTGCATCCCCCCTGCATTGGAAGCTCAGAGTCTTAACCACTGGACTGCCAGAGAATTCCCCAGAAACTACTTTTAATACTCCTAATCCAAGAGTCAAAAGGACACAACTAGAAATTACCATACTAAGTGAAGTAAGTCAGAAAGAGAAAGACAAATACCATATGATATCACTTATATGTGGAATCTAAAATTACCATATGATATCACTTATATGTGGAATCTAAAATATGACTCAAATGAACTTATCTATAAAACAGAAACAGAATCGTGGACAAAGAGAACAGACTGGTGGTTGCCAAGTGGGAGGGGGTTGGGGGAGAGATAGAGTGGGAGGTTGGGGTTAGCACATGTGAGCTTTTATATATAGAATGCATAAACAATGTTGTACTGTACAGCACAGAGAACTATATTCAACATCCTATGATAAACCATAATGGAAAAGAATATTAAAAAAGAATGTATCTATCTATCTATATATGTAGATATATACGTGTGTAACTGAATCACTTTGCTGTACAGCAGAAATTAACACAACATCATAAATCAACTATATACTTCAATTAAAAATTAAAAAAATAAAAGTCAAAATTTACAGAAATGAGCTGATTAGTTATCACCCTGACCTCATGTATTTAGTGAGATGTAGCCTCTTAATAGTAATTTTATGTTATTTAGTAAGTTTCAACCTGTTTTACTTCTTTCTCTCTACCTCATCATGCTCAGCTGTGATTTCAAAGACTTTCTAGACTAAGATCGTGGGGTTCATTTTGAACCTTGAGTGCTTGATTGCTGCAGATTTCAAGTCAAAAGCACTTGAGCAACCTGTTGAGGGGGTAATGGCTCCCATATTCCTGCTACTGGCTTTTAAAGAACATTCCCATATTCTTTAAATTGGTGGAAGGCTGTGTGTTATTCAGAAAATTTGTTCAAGTCAGATGCATAAAATATTAGGAACACTGGTAGCACAGTGGTTAAGAATATGCCTGCCAATGCAAGAGACACGGGTTTGAGCCCTGGTCCGGGAAGATCCCACATGCTGCGGAGCAACTAAGCCCACGCGCCACAACTACTGAGCCTGTGCTCTAGAGTCCGCGAGCCACAACTACTGAGCCCACGTGCCACAACTAATGAAGCCCATGTGCCTAGAGCCCGTGCTCTGCAACAAGAGAAGCCACCACAGTGAGAAGCCCATGAACCGCAGTGAAGAGGGTCCCCACTCAGCACAACTGGAGAAAGCGCGTGCGTAGCAACAAAGACCCAACCCAGCCATAAATAAAAAAAGTATATATATATATATATATATATATATATATATATATATATATATATATATATATATATATATTAGAAACATAGTGAAGAAACTAGTGGGCTGAAGGGTGGGGGCTGGGTGACAACAGTAATTATGCATTTATTTTGAGGTGCTGAAATTGTCCTTGACCTCCTATGTGACTCCTAGCAATGCCCAACAGCTGCCTCAGGCAAGACCATCCACTCATTACCACCCGTGAGTGACACTGAGCAGAGAGTCACCTCCAACTATATTTAATGAGTGTGCTGAGGGCTCACTGTGAAAGGCAGTTAATTCTCTTATTTGGCCCTTTATGAGGGGTGAAAACATTAGCAGAATGAGGCCCATGTCCCTCCCCCTAGCAGTTTCATGATCAAGATTAGATGTATTGGGGTAATTAAAAAATATTTATTGAGGGCCTACTGAGGGCACAAACTTACAGGCATACAAAGAAGTATAATCATCCCCATTTTCCAGGAATTTATTCTTAATTGAGAAAAAAATGGAGGTATGTATGTTAACTAGTAAAAAAAAAAATCACAAGAAGTGCCATGGAGAGCATGAACAAGTGATTAATCACCAAATGAGTGGCAAGGCCCATAGATGCAGAATTTACATGATATATATCCCATTCAAAACATAGGTTCAAATACCCTGTTTATCATACTGTGGGGTTGATGTATTTTCATGAAAATACTGGAACTAAGTTTGTCTAGGGCTAATGATCTTGACCTGTTTTGTGTTTTCTTATTCCTAGAAAAGGGCGATCAGCCAGATGGCATGAATCTGACATGCTTGATGTGAGGCAGTGATACTCCCAAGTGTGGTCCTGGGGACACAGAAAATAACAAGACAATGTGTCCAGCTTGTAGGAGTCTCTACCCTGATGGGAAGGAAGAGAAATAGACCAATCTTTAAACAAAAGATGATTTTCCTATTGGGCAAATAACTACCAACACTCTCTAAAATTCTCCTTGATCCAGGAATTGAACTTCTAAAAATTTATTCTAAGAAAATACCCTTATCAGAAATGTACACAAATATTTATGCATAATCATTGCAACACTGATTATAGTAAAAACTTGAAATATTCTAAATGGCTAACTGTAGGGAATAGCTTTAATAAAATATGTATACACTAATTCTCAGCAGTTATTAAAAATTATGATGTGTATGTATTTTTTTTGACATGGTAATATAACACTGCTAACTCAAAAACTATGATATAAAATTTTTATTTTTAAAGTGTAGTACAGGTACTTCTCTGGTGGCGTAGTGGTTAAGAATCCACCTGCCAATGCAGGGGACGCAGGTTTGATACCTGGTCAGGGAAGATCCCACATGCCACGGAGCAACTAAGCCCGTGTGCCACAACTACTGAGCCTGCACTCTAGAGCCCGCGAGCCACAACTACTGAGCCTGCGTGCCACAATTACGGAAGCCTGCGTGCCTAGAGCCTGTGCTCCACAACAAGAGAAGCCACTGCAATGAGAAGCCCATGCACCACAACAAAGAGTAGCCCTGCTCGCCACAACTAGAGAAAGCCCGAGCAGCAATGAAGACCCAACACAGCCATAAATAAATAATAAATACTTTAAAAAAAAATGTGTAGTATAATATATACAATATAAGCCCATTATCAAATAATTATTTACACATACATACTTGGAAATATATTCTAGAGTATATGCCCTAAAGTTAGTATTGATTAAATCTGGGTAGAGGAATTTTAGGTTTGGGTTTTTCTCTTTTTGCTTATATGTATTTTCCATTTTTCTATGATTGATTTACTTCTGTAAAAAATAACTAGCTAAAATGATGAATAAATGATAAGGCATGATAAGGCCTATAAAAGAATAATGAGGAAGATGCTATGGTAGTTTTGAGGCATTTAACCTAGAGTGAGGGGTACTGGGGTAAAGTGGGACAGAGCAGACATCACAGAGGTGGTAGCTCTTGATCAAAGACTTGAAGAGCCACCAGGAATGACATGACAGGCAAAAGACATTCCAGGAAGAGAAACCTGCACAACAGAGACCTGGGAGCAAGCATGTAGTGTTTAGGGGATGCTAAGTGGACTCTAACTGCAGGAGCACCTGGTAGCAAACCAAGAGTAGAGAGATGGAGCTAAAGAGGTGGGCAGGGACAGATTATGAAAAGCATGGTTTGTCATGCCAGGGATCTTGGGACATTTTTTCTAGTGGTGATGAGGAGCCTCTAAATGATTTCAAGCAGGAGGAAAGCATGCTCAGACTTATGTTTTAGAAAGATTGCTGTGCAAGATTACTCACAGTGGTGAGGAGGAGAGACTGGAAGAAGCAAAGAATGGAGGAGGCTGGAAGACCAGCTAGGGGCTCCTTTGGGGGTTTGCAGGAAGGTCAGTCTGACCTAAGGCAGAGTTGTGGAGAAGCAGGAAGGACAAACAGAACAGTTCTGTCTGCAACAGAATACATCTGAGAGAGAAATCTTTGGCCTATAGGGTAGGTGAAGATGTTCCTGAGGATGAGAAGGAATCCAGAGGGTGGATGAAAAGCAGGGATGCCTATTCATCTCGAACTCTTGATGCTGAATAAAGAACAGTAGAGATGTAGCAGGAGTTTATACAGTTTACTACTAGTGGCCCTCTTTTATCCATGCAGCAGGAAGAGACTTATTTACTGAGAGTAAGGACAGTGAGTTGGTAAAGTAGGCCTGAGGAGAGTTGTGAAGTTTTGGCCAAATTTGTTAGAGTCAGTGATGCTTAAATACCTATAAGAATCACCAGGCAGTGGAGGGCCCACTGAGATTAGAGATCCTGATTTTGTGATGGCACCAGTTGGTGCAATTTTGTAACTTTCTCCAAGGGCATTCAGTGGCCAAGGTCTAGCTCCCAGGAAGGCAGATGAAAGTTGCCTTTATCCTGGTTCATCATAGTTGAGGATTAGTAGGGCATGAAAGACCAAAGCCTAAAGACACATGTAAAGCAAAGGGTCATTGGGCTAGGCCAGGCAGGGAAGGAAGTAAAAACTTGTGGAGGTCTAACAGACTTGGAGGAATGTGACTGGAGGTTTAGATAAAGCCAAAGAGAGGATGTGGAAGGAGTGAGAACTGGAAGGAGAGGAAGTGGTGGGCCAAGGGTAGAGTATTGGGGATTATTTCAGAGCAGTTCTGGGGTATCAGCAGTCCATAGGATGCAGTGGAAGGGAGTGGTTGATGTTAAGGGGAAGTGAAAGTCAGAAATCAAAACACAGCACAATATATAACACTAATGTTTGTTCTAATGTAGATTGCTGTAATGGCCCTTGATGCAGTCTTTCTTGGAATACTTTACTTTTGATGTTTTATTATTTGAAGACTAATACAATTTCCTACCCCAAATATACTATCGCTCATGTCTTTAGAGAGCTTTTATTTTCCATTGGTCAGAATACTCAATTATTCCTCCTATTCTGTAGAGTCAGAATTTCTGGGAGGCGGGAGTGGCGGGGGAAATGGGGTGGAGTTTCCTGGCTCACTCACTGATACACACTGTAAAGTAGACTTCTTCAGACCTTAACCTACATTTGGGAAGTTTCTTTATAACACCTTGATAGATTCATCACAGGAAGTTTTGGACTCTGGGACCCTTGTCTGGAATTGCTGAAAAACTCTTCTTCAGTGGAAATGAGCCAAGTTTTCAAACATTTCTATCTCCAAAGAACTGACAGTGAATCAAATGAACTTTTATTGACTCAAGCCTATGGAGGTACAATCTCAGAGGTATCTCTCTTCATGAACTGGTCCTAAGTGAGCCCCTCCACCTATATTTTTAGTCTCTAGATGACAACTTGCCATTTCTTTGTACCATCTTTTCTTATGCATTTCTTCATGCTCCAGTGCTTTCTCACTGACTAGTCATCACTTCAAATATGACCCCCCCAAAATGTTGATATTCCACTAAAAACAGAAATAGGAAGATGAAAATGTTTGTTTCCTCTCCCTATTAAAAAAAAAAAAAAAAAAAAGCCCAAAGCGGCTTAGTTTCAGAGCCTTGGGAACCCCATGAGATATAATGATCCCAGAAACATCTGATCAACCAGGTACATGCATTAAACCCAGGATGTGGTGCCCATAAGGCCTGAGTGGATTCTGAGTAGCAGAGGTGACCACAAAAGGCCTCAAAGATTGGATTTTACATTAAGCTTCTTTTCTACTTTCTACCATGAGGTGTCCAGGTCATCTGTGTCACATTTGGAATTACTAGCTGAAATGCTGAGATCATTTTTCCCCCATGGAACTACAGCCATAAATCATGGTGTTAATCAGACAAGACAGCACTGGAAACAATTAAAGACCCCTATTTTCCTTATCAATTACAACCAGACCACACTCCCTGAAGCTGTTCAGAAGACAGACTCTGAAAATAAAGCCCTGTTTTTACTTTGACCTCTGGGTTTCCCTGGTCTTAGTGACTTATTATCCATTCATTCACAATTATTAGGAGCCCAGTATATGTTCATATTAATACAAACAGCAGTTTCAGGATATTTTAATAATTAAAAATGTTAGCTAAAAAGTAATTAATTACCCCCAGTGGCTGCTAGAATATTAACTAGTATCAACTGAATGCTTGCAATAACCCAGGCACCGTTCCAAGCATTTTTCATTTCTATCATCCTTATGAGGAAATAAAGCACAGAAACGTGAAGTCATTTACGCAAAGTCTCAGAGCCAGTACATAACAAAACTTGAATTATCAACCCAGAGATTTCCCATGCTCTTGACTCTAATGTTTAATCGTTTCTTCCCTCTAAAGAGCAGACAGGAAGAGTTTCCTTGTTCAATAGGACATTCTTCTCTGCACTTTATTGTAACAAGAATTGAGTTAACTGTGGAAAAACTGGTAAACTTTCACACATTAGCTGTCCCCTGATTTGGTGAAGGTTGGTAAACTAGTATCCATTTTTTCCTTCTTCCTTGAGGACTAGAACTTGTTTATTTTAGCTGGGCTCATGGCAAAGACATTTCTCAGCCTCCTTTTCAGCTAGGAGTAGCCATGTGACTAAATTCAGGACAATGGGATGTGATCATAAGCGATGTAAATTCTGGGGCAAATGCAAATTCTGGGGCAACTCTAATGTAAAGACAAGTTGCTTGCCCTGGACCACAGCCTTTCCTCCTTACTGCCAGTTGGAAATGGGATGAGCTATAGCAGTGGCCTTGGGTCTGGAGATGGAAACCACACATTGAGAGCAAAGATTACTAGTATGGAGCAGAGCCATTTACCCATCCTTGAATATTTGGATTTTTATGTGGGGAGAAGGGAAAAAAATCTATCCAATTTAATCCACAGAACTTAAGCAGCTTAGGTTAAACCCTAGCCAGCACATGTAGAATTTAAATTAGAGAATTGATGCAAGTATGTCAGTAAAATTAAATCATGTTTGCCAAGGGCTTCTTGTTGGATTTTTATACTGCGGCAAGCAGCCATAGGTAGAATGGGAAAAATCAAAGCAGACGCTTAGCATATTTTTACATATACAGGAAAGATTATTTTCAATGAATCTTCTTTATATGTGGATGCATGGGTTGAAAATACTTTAACTCCAGGAACATCTGATGCCTTAAAAATACTTTTGAAGATTACACTCTCCCCCCACAATCTAGGCTGATCTAATTCATACCTCAAACCATCTAGACTAAGCCTATAGTTACAAGTGACAGCAAATCAGATATTTATATGTGAATTTGACTTGATATTGAATCTCTGTCACTTAGCCAAGAGAATTTTATCTAAAACATTCTTTTAAAGTAGACACAAAAATTTAACAAATAGTCTATGTATTTTTTGTTTGGGGAGGAATAGCAACCCAGAATCCAATTTCCATTCCCAATTGTGGATGCCTCCATTGTGGGTAGTATTGGTAGGAGGTAGTACTCAGTTTCCCACTATATAAGCCAAGAGTGCTAGACCTTATTTCTCTCTGCTCCCTGGAAGAAAGAGGTCTCTTTAACTGGATGGATCGTCTCAGAATTTTGAGTCTTGGTCTTGTGATGCAAAGACAAAGGATACATTTAGAATTCATTCAGGCTTCCTTTCAAAGTGGCCCAATCTACCAGTCATACCACAGCCCCATAACCCTTTCCTGTGCCTTCTCTAACTTTCCAACACTGATCAACAGACTGTCTTATGTTTTCAACCTCTTTCCTGAACATTCCCTTGACTCTCTCTCTTAAGTAAAAAGTTGACACCTCAGGACATCTCCCTTGCAAGTTGCAGCCCTGTCAAGTGGAGGCTGTTTTCTCTTATACCCCATGGACTTCTGGACCAGGACTTGGCTTAGGTGTTCTCCTTAGTCCTTCACAATTTACTGCAGCAGGAGTCCAACCTCAGCATTTTATAAACCTTCTTCCAAGGTCACAAATGACTTCCTGCTGCCAAACCTGTGGCTATTTCTCTGTCTTTGCTTTACCTGATCTCTCCCAACAGGCAAAGCACAGTTGACCATGACACCAAAAGCACGAGCAACCAAATTAAAACCAGTTATGTTGGACTTCGTCAAAATTAAAAACTTTTATGCTTCAAAGTGCATCACTAAGGACATGAAAAGACAACCCACAGAATGAGATAAAATATTTGCAAATTATATATCTGGTAAGAGACTGTAAGAATTCTTACAATAATAAAAGACAAATACTCCAATTAAAAATCTGCCAAAGGATTTCTCCAAAGAAGATTGACAAATGGCCGATTAACTCATGAAAATATACCCGACATCAGTAATCCTCAGAGAAATGCAAATCAAAGCCACTTCACATAGACTAGGATAGCCATAATCAAAAAGACAGACAATAACAAATGTTGATGAGGTTGTGGAGAAATTGGGGCCCTCGTTCACTGCTGCTGGGGAGAGTAGAATAGTGTAAATAGTGAAGCCATTTTGGAAAACAGTCTACCCGTTCCTCAAACAGTTAAACTAGAGCTACTGTATGACCCAACAATTCTACTTCCAAATATACCCGAGAGATCTGAAAACACATATCCACACAAAAACTTATATATTAATGTTCCTAGCAGCATTATTCATAATAGCCATAAAGTCAAACAACTCAAATGTTCATCAACGGATTAATAACAGATAAACAAAGTGTGGTATACTTATGTGATAAAATATTATTTGGCAATAAACAGGAATAAGGTATTGATAATGCTAAAACATGATGAATCTTGAAAACGTACATGAAAGAAGTTAATCATAAAGGACTGCATATTGTAAGATTCCATTGACATGAAATGTCCAGAATAGGCCAATCCATATTTTGGTGGGATAAAAATATTCTGGAATTAGATAGTGATAATGGATGCTCAAGTGTCTGAATTGTGTACTTTAAAATGGTAAACTTTATGGTATGTGAATTATTTCTCAATAAAGCTGTTATTAAAAAGAACCCTCAGTTGACCACCCCAGCCCTCCTGAAGCACTCTGGCTCCCAGCATACCACCACCTCCTAATTTTCTCTATGTGGCTGTTCTTCCTCAGTCTCCTTTGCATGCCCTACATTCTCTGCCAGGTCTCTAAAAGGAGATTTCAATCTCATCCTAATTTCTCTTCTCTGTCTTTCCTCTCTCCCTAGAATAGCCTCAACCCGTTCCCATGGTTTCATATAGCACTTTTATACTAACATCAGCATTTCTTTTCCAAGTTCACGATTGCTTGATCAAATAGCCTACTTGAAATCTCTTCTTGAATATCTTAGAAGCATCTTAGGTTTAGTTTGCCAAAAACCGAACTCTTGAAGCATACAAAATACACAAACTCTGCTGGCAGCAAAACTATAGCTTAGGAGAGCTGCTAGGAGTTTGAGTAGGTGATCATTGGGGAGGGAGGAAATAGAGGGATGCACCATAAAAACGCACAAGATGTAGACAGGAGACATTCCAAGGTCAACTTGTGCCCTTGAAATCCTTGACTGAATGCACGAGTGCTTTAGTTGTATCTGATACGACTTATGCATTGGGAGAGTGTGTGTGAATCCAGATAAGATATAGCCCTCACCATACTCTATCCATAATGAAGCACATAATAAAGCCACAATCTCTCTTACCCACAGGGAGGAGACAGAAAAATGTGGAGAAAGTCTTACGGCAAACAAACAAAATCAGCCTGGTACAAGTCCAACGTTTTTCTGCAAGCAAGGCCTTGTGACCTAACTGTATGTTACAGCTTGGGTGTCCAGGAGACAGCCTCTGGGAAAGAGATTTGGGTGCAGGATTTTATTGGGGAACTCAGGAACAATGTCGTAAGGGGTAAGGGAAGCAAGATTAGGCAGAGGGAGAAGTTGAGCTGAGATAATCTTGCCAAAGAGCCTGAACTGATCCCATGGGGAGCTCTGTAGCAGAGGTCATGTAACAGAGCCAGGCATTTGCCTTTGACTAAGGGCAGTTCCTGGGGGAGGTGGGAGAGCACATCTGTGAGCCATCCCTGCCCAGACTCCCAGCAGCTGGGGAAATGAACAGCTTAGTCCTGAAAAGGACTCGAGTCAGGTACAGCAGCTCCACTACGCTGCCCGTTGTCTCACTGCCTCACAGCCATTATTATACCATGTCACCATAGCTGGCGCCAGTTATCACAGCAAAGCAAGCACTTCAAGCTTCTGAATTCTTGGATGTGCAGCGATTCATTGACTGGATAAAAGAGAAAGGGGCTTAATTTACTTCCTTGGGTTTGGGGCAAGAATGGAATTGTTTAGATCCCCACCAACTGATTTTGGAAAATTGTTTTCTGGTTAGGAGGCCATAAATAAGTTGAGACGTAGGCAACCTTGGATTATACTGATAGATGAACTGTAAGTTCTGTGCAGGGCTGCTTGAAGGGGCCTGCACTAAACAGCGTTAACATTTCATAGAGCATAATATGCTCTACCCAGGAAGAGAAATGACAGCAGATGGTGAGGTCAGCTTGTTAGCTATATTTATCTAATTAAAGGCTTTACACACATTGTCAGGTAAAAATCAGCCGTCAAAAAGTCCACCTGGTCATAATAGATCATCATTACTAAGTCTGTTCTAGCCACTGCTGCCAAAATCTTTGTTATGATCACATAACCTCAATTAATTAAGAAAACAACTCAAATAACTGAGCTTGACATTACTTTCCCGAACAGGAATGAAGTAATGACTGACAGCAAGGAGGGGGACGGGACGGGACGAAGCATGTTTGTCGTATGGATATATCTTGATTCTATAGCCAGGTACCATTACAAATCAGGGAGCTATGGTCAACCTTCTCTGCTGAGACTGAATTTGATTATGACGTGTATTGTGGGGGCAGCAAAATAATGATGAAAACAAATGATTCTGGAGTTCTCATTTGCCCTCTGAAACCAAATGCAGTTCAGGGTGTGGTCTTGACCTTGACTTTAGATATCTTCATCTAAAATATCAATTTGCATAAATCCATCTAGTGAAATTTGCCTTGACTTGTCAAGAGAGAAACCTTGATACCTGCTCTCTTTAGAGAAGCAAGGAAGACTGATTATGCATTTTCATTTGAAAGGAATTCCAAGCATCAATGGAATGTATTTCATCAATTCTTTTTCTTTTTTTAATTAATTGATTTATTTTTGGCTGCATTGGGTCTTCATTGCTGCACACACGCTTTCTCTAGTTGCGGTGAGCAGGGGCTACTCTTTGTTGTGGCGCATGGGCTTCTCATTGAGGTGGTTTCTCTTGTTGCAGAGTGCAGGCTCTAGGTGCGTGGGCTTCAGTAGTCGTGGTGTGTGGGCTCAGTAGTTGTGGCTCACAGGCTCTAGAGAACAGGCTCAGTAGTTGTGGCACATGGGCTTAGTTGCTCTGCAGCCCGTGGGATCTTCCTGGACCAGGGATCAAACCCGTGTCCCCTGCATTGGCAGGTGGATTCTTTTTTTTTTTTAACATCTTTATTGGAATATAATTGCTTTACAATGGTGTGTTAGTTTCTGCTGTATAACAAAGTGAATCAGCTATATGTATACATATATCCCCATATCCCCTCCCTCTTGCATCTCACTACCACCCTCCCTATCCCACCCCTCTAGGTGGTCACAAAGCACAGAGCTGATCTCCCTGTGCTATGCAGCTGCTTCCCACTAGCTATCTGTTTTACATTTGGTAGTGTATATATGTCCATGCCACTCTCTCACTTCATCCCATGTTACATTTCCCCCTCCCCGTGTCCTCAAGTCCATTCTCTATGCCTGTGTCTTTATTCCTGTACTGCCCCTAGGTTCTTCATATCTTTTTTTTTTTTTAGATTCCATATATATGTGTTAGCATACAGTATTTGTTTTTCTCTTTCTGACTTACTTCACTCTGTATGACAGTCTCTAGGTCCATCCACCTCACTACAAATAACTCAGTTTAGTTTCTTTTTATGGCTGAGTAATATTCCATTGTATATATGTGCCACATCTTCTTTATCTATTCTTCTGTCAATGGACACTTAGGTTGCCTCCATGTCCTGGCTATTGTAAATAGTGCTGCAATGAACATTGTGGTACATGACTCTTTTTGAATTATGGTTTTCTCAGGGTATATGCCCAGTAGTGGGATTGCTGGGTCATATGGTAGTTGTATTTGTAGTTTTTTAAGGAACCTCCATACTGTTTTCCACAGTGGCTGTTTCAATTTACATTCCCACCAATAGTGCAAGAGAGTTCCCTTTTCTCCACACCCTCTCCAGGGTGGAGAAAATTTACTGTTTGTAGATTTTTTACTGAAAATTTACTGTTTCTCCACCCCTCTCCAGGGTGGAGAAAATTTACTGTTCGTGGATTTTTTCATGATGGACATTCTGACGGGTATGAGGTGATACCTCATTGTAGTTTTGATTTGCATTTCTCTAATGATTAGTGACATTGAGCATCCTTTCTCTTGTGTTTGTTGGCCATCTGTATATCTTCTTTGGAGAAATGTCTATTTAGGTCTTCTGCCCATTTTTGGATTGCGTTGTTTTTTTGATATTGAGCTGTCAGGTGGATTCGTAACCACTGTGTCACCAGAGAAGTCCCTCATCAATTCTTTTTTTTTTAATCAGTTAATTTTTTTAATTAATTAATTAATTTCGGCTGTGTTGGGTATTCGTTGCTGCACGCCAGCTTTCTTTCGTTGTGGCGAGCGGAGGCTACCCTTCTTGCGGTGCGCGGGCTTCTCATCATGGTGGCTTCTCTTGTTGCTGAGCACAGGCTCTAGGCGCACAGGCTTCAGTAGTTGCAGCATGTGGGCTCAGTAGCTGTGGCTCACGGGCTGTAGAGAGCAGGCTCAGTAGTTGTGGCACACAGGCTTAGTTGCTCCGCGGTATGTGGGATATATTCCATAACGAGGCATCGAACCCGTGTCCCCTGCATTGGCAGGAGGATTCTTAACCACTGTGCCACCAGGGAAGCCCCATCAATTCTTAGAGCTAACAAATAATTGGTAAAATTCAACCCTTTGGTATAGCTTCTCTACCCTCTTACATGACCCATACCTGCATTTCAAAAGTAATTTACTAGTGCAACAGAGCAAAAACAGAACACATGTATCTTATCTGTGCATTCTGCCAATGCTGTGGACTGTATAGCTGTTTATAAAACACATACCCTAGTATTTTAAATACATGTTGGTATATTTTTAAGTTATTATATGTATTACAATGTGCAATTTGTCAGGAGTATGCCAACAGAATTTTTCTTAAAATCTATGCAGTTGAGGCAAAGAGGAGAGACATTAATGCAAACTATCATGGGAGCTGTACCTATCCATTAATACACAGTCCACCAGAATTTTCAAACATCAAGGAACTAAAAAGAAGTAAAGAGAAATGGGAGATCACGAAAGGGTAATATGCCTAGAAACATGATCTTGTTTCTAAGATGGGCAAAACTCCTTTTGAAGTCAAAAACAATTTTACTTACCTACAAAACAAAGGACTTAGTTCCTAAGGAATATTATATGAAATGATGTTAGCTTAAACTAGCTCTAAGTAGAAAGTAAATATGTCTATAATTGGCTTTGTCATATAAAAAAATCACACCAACTCAGACCTTAGAGCTCTGTAGATTATATTTTCCTGTAAAGCAAATTTCTGAGCCTCTGGGCCTGCTTTAACCCCATTGGGATGGTTTCAATATTCCCAGTGAAAGTTTTACTGAGAAGTGATGGATGATTGTAAGTAAAATATTGAAGTTTACCTAATACTTTCCAAAAATGACTTCAAAGATGGAACATACTCAAAATTCTTCTTGTTGCTTTTAAATTATTTTTTTGGTCATTATGTGGGAACAAACTTGAAATGTTCAAGGAAGTAGCTTAGCTCTATCTTATTTGACCAAAAATCAATGTTACATATTAGAAACTGCCTATTGAACTCTTGGCTCTTTTTCTTTTTTATAAGTTGGATGTGGTTAGGAGAGAATTATATCTCTGACATAACTGAATTTAAAAATCCAACTTGACTTATTAATAGTGATCTTGGAAGTTTGTGATATTATAAATTGGAACTTTGCTAAGACAATTTTTTTTATTGAAGTATAGATGATTAAGAATGTTGTGTTAGGGCTTCCCTGGTGGCACAGTGGTTGGGAATCCGCCTGCCGATGCAGGGGACACGGGTTCGAGCCCTGGTCTGGGAGGATCCCACATGCCGCGGAGCAACTGGGCCCGTGAGCCACAACTACTGAGCCTGCGCGTCTGGAGCCTGTGCTCCCAACAAGAGAGGCCACGGCAGTGAGAGGCCGGCGCACCGCGATGAAGAGTGGCCCCCGCACAGCGATGAAGAGTGGCCCCCGCTTGCCGCAACTAGAGAAAGCCCTCCCACAGAAACGAAGACCCAACACAGCCAAAAATAAATAAATAAATTTATAAAAAAAAAAAAAAAAAAAAAAAAAAAGAATGTTGTGTTAATTTCTGCTGTACAGCAAAGTGATTCAGTTATATATATATATATATATACACACACACACATATGTTCTTATTTTTTCATTTTTTTAAATTTTATTTTATTTTTGGCTGTGTTGGGGCTTTGTTGCTGTGCGTGGGCTTTTCTCTAGTTATGTTGAGTGGGGGCTACTCTTTGTTGTGGTGGCTTTTCTTGTTGTGGAGCACGGGCTCTAGGCATGTGGGCTTCAGTAGTTGTGGCGTGCAGGCTCAGTAGTTGTGGTGCACAGGCTTAGTTACTCCGCGGCATGTGGGATCTTCCCAGACCAGGGCTCGAACCCATGTCCCCTGCATTGGCAGGTGGATTCTTAACCAATGAGTCACCAGGGAAGCCCCATACATTCTTTTTTATATTCTTTTCCATTATGGTTTGTCACAGGATATTGAATATAGTTCCCTGTACTATACAGTAGGACCTTGATGTTTATCCATCCTATATATACTAATTTGCATCGGCTAAGCCCAAACTCTTAATCCATCCCTCTCCCTCCCGCCTCAGCAACCAAGTCTGTTCTCTATGGCTAAGACACAAATTTGAATTCCATGAACTTCCAGTCACCTAGCTAATATACGAGCCTAGTTCACCCCATGCAGAATCCCTATCTCAGGTCAACATTTTTGTCCTCTGTAATTGTTATTATGTTCTATATAATTGTAATTATACAATTATAACTAATTAATTGTAATTAATCTAAATCTAACATTTATTTAGCAATTACTATGTATCAAGTACTGTGATAAAACTTCCTATCACCTAGATATCTTCTCTGTTCATTAACTGCTCTCTTTCTCTGAGATCTAACTTCTACCTATAGAGACAAACCCCAAGACCACATTTATACCACAAACCACTGACCATCCAGAGCAGGTATGCATACCTTATCCAAACTCAGCCAATCAAAAATCTTTGCAAGAAATTTAGAAATTTGGAAATGGCTTTAATCTTGCATGTAGAACTGTGAGGCAGCACTGTGTGTGGAAAAGCCAAGATAGCTCATCTGCCGACAGAAGAATGAAGCTAATGGGCTGATTACAGGTATAAAAAGACCACGTGGCCACAGAGTTCAAGATATACAGAGAGACAGACATGGAGAGAAACAGAGTGGCTGCCTGATGGCTCTCGCAGTCTGGATTCCATCACACATGACTGTACTTCCTGACTTGTATTTTGTGAAATACCTCTGTTAAAACTTAAAAAAAGTTTCACATTTTTCCTATGCTGGTTTGAAGTAAATGTCTTTGATTCACAGACACAAGAGCCCGATTCCCCTAGCAGGAGTTTACATGGCCCCAACTGCAGAGGCCAGAAAGCCTGAGTGTCAGGGCACCATGATATTTCTGCACCCAACATAGGAGCACCTCAATACATAAGGCAACTGCTAACAGCTGTAAAAGAGGAAATCGACAGTAACACAATAACAGTGGGGGATTTTAACACCTCACTTACACCAATGGACAGATCACCCAAAATGAAAATAAATAAGAAAACAGAAGCTTTAAATGACACAATAGACCAGATAGATTTAACTGATATTTATAGGACATTCCATCCAAAGACAGCAGATTACACTTTCTTCTCAAGTGCACATGGAACATTCTCCAGGATACATCACATCTTGGGTAACAAATCAAGCCTCAGTAAATTTAAGAAAATTGAAATCATATCAAGCATCTTTTCTGACCACAACGCTATGAGATTAGATATGAATTACAGGGAAAAATACGTAAAAAACACAAACACATGGAGGCTAAATAATATGTTACTAAGTAACCAAGAGTTCACTGAAGAAATCAGAAAATACCTAGAGACAAATGACAATGAAAACACGATGATCCAAAGCCCATGGGATACAGCAAAAGCAGTTCTAAGAGTGAAGTTTAGAGCTATACAAGCCTACCTCAAGAAACAAGAAAAATCTCAAGTAAACAATCTAATGTTACACCTAAAGGAACTAGAGAAAGAAGAACAAAAAAACCCAAAGTTAGCAGAAAGAAAGAATTCATAAAGATCAGAGAAGAAATAAATGAAATAGAAACAAAGAAAACAACTGCAAAGCTCAATAAAACTAAAAGCAGGTTCTTTGAGAAGATAAACAAAATTCATAAACAATTAGCCAGACTCATCAAGAAAAAGAGGGAAAGGACTCAAATCAGTAACATTAGAAATGAAAAAGGAGAACTTACAACAGGCACTGCAGAAATACAAAGCATCCTAAGAGACTACTACAAGCAACTCTATGCCAATAAAATGGACAACCTGGAAGACGTGGACAAATTCTTAGAAAGGTATAACCTTCCAAGACTGAACCAGGAAGAAACAGAAAATATGGACAGAACAATCACAAATAATGAAATTGAAACTGCGATTAAAAATCTTCCAACAAACAAAGTCCAGGACCAGATGGCTTCACAGGTGAATTCTATCAAACATTTAGAGAAGAGCTAACACCCATCCTTCTCAAACTCTTCCAAAAAACTGCAGAGGAAGGAACACTCCCAAACTCATTCTATGAGGTCACCATCACCCTGATACCAAAACCAAACAAAGATACTACAAAAAAAGATAATTACAGACCAATATCACTGATGAATATAGATGTAAAAATCCTCAACAAAATACTAGCAAACAGAATCCAACAACACATTAAAAGGATCATACACCATGATCAAGTGGGATTTATCCCAGGGATGCAAGGATTCTTCAATATATGCAAATCAATCAATGTGATACATCACATTAACAAATTGAAGAAGAAAAACCATATGATCATCTCAATAGATGCAGAAAAGGCTTTTGACAAAATTCAACACCCATTTATGATAAAAACTCTCCAGAAAGCAGGCATAGAGGGAACTTACCTCAACATAATAAAGGCCATATATGACAAACCCACAGCAAACATCATTCTCAATGGTGAAAAACTGAAAGCATTTCCTCTAAGATAAGGAACAAGACAAGGATGTCCACTCTCACCACTATTATTCTACATAGTTTTGGAAGTCCTAGCCACGGCATTCAGAGAAGAAAAAGAAATAAAAGGAATACGAACTGGAAAAGAAGAAGTATAACTGTCACTGTTTGCAGATGACATGATACTATACATAGAGAATCCTAAAAATGCCACCAGAAAACTACTAGAGCTAATCAATGAATTTGGTAAAGTTGCAGGATACAAAATTAATGCACAGAAATCTCTTGCATTCCTATACACTAATGATGAAAAATCTGAAAGAGAAATTATGGAAACATTCCCATTTACCATTGCAACAAAAAGAAAAAAATACCTAGGAATAAACCTACCTAGGGAGACAAAAGACCTGTATGCAGAAAACTATAAGACACTGATGAAAGAAATTAAAGATGATACCAACAGATGGAGAGATATACCATGTTCTTGGATTAGAAGAATCAATATTGTGAAAAAGCCTATACTACACAAAGCAATCTACAGATTCAATGTAATCCCTATCAAATTACCAATGGCATTTTTTAACGGAACTAGAACAAATCATTTTAAAATTTGTATGGAGATAAAAAAGACCCCAAATAGCCAAAGCAGTCTTGAGGGGAAAAATACGGAGCTGGAGGAATCAGACTCCCTGACTTCACACTATACAACAAAGCTACAGTAATCAAGACAATATGGTACTGGCACTAAAACAGAAACATAGATCAATGGAACAAGATAGAAAGCCCAGAGATAAACCCATGCACCTATTGTCAACTAATCTATGACAAAGGAGGCAAAGATATACAATGGAGAAAAGACAGTCTCTTCGATAAGTGGTGCTGGGAAAACTGGACAGCTACATGTAAAAGAATGAAATTAGAACACTCCCTAACACCATACACAAAAATAAACTCAAAATGGATTAGAGACCTAAATGTAAGACCAGACACTATAAAACTCTTAGGAGAAAGCACAGGAAGAACACTCTTTGACATAAATCACAGCAAGATGTTTTTTGATCCACCTCCTAGAGTAATGGAAATAAAAATAAACAAATGGGACCTAATGAAACTTCAAAGCTTTTGCACAGCAAAGGAAACCATAAACAAGACGAAAAGACAACCCTCAGAATGGGAGAAAATATTTGCAAACAAATCAATGGACAAAGGATTAATCTCCAAAATATATAAACAGCTCATGCAGCTCAATATCAAAGAAACAAACAGCCCAATCCAAAAATGGGCAGAAGACCTAAATAGATATTTCTCCAAAGAAGACATACAAATGGCCAAGAGGCACATGAAAAGCTGCTCAACATCACTAATTATTAGAGAAATGCAAATCAAAACTACAATGAGGTATCATCTCACACCAGTTAGAATGAGCATCATCAGAAAATCTACAAACAACAAATGCTGGAGAGGGTGTGGAGAAAAGGGAACCCTCTTGCACTGTTGGTGGGAATGTAAATTGATGCAGCCACTATGGAGAACAGTATGGAGGTTCCTTAAAAAACTAAAAATAGAATTACCATATGACCCAGCAATCCCACTACTGGGCATATACCCAGAGAAAACCATAGTTCAAAAAGACACATGCACCCCAATGTTCATTGCACATTCCACATTTTTCGTATGCTGGTTTGAAGTAAATTTCTTTGAGTCACAGACACAAGAGCCCGATTCTCCAAGCAGGAGGTTACATCGCCCCAACTGCAGCGGCCAGAAAGCCTGAGTGTCAGGACACTATGTCAATGCACACAGATGTCTGTAAAGAAGGTTTCAACATTTTTTTTCAAGTTCTGAGTCACAACTAATATTCATCACAGAGCAGAGAATGAGTAGAGGGAGTCCTTGTTGAACCTTCAGTGCTTAACACAGAATAATTTGTTAATTTAATTGATAAGTGTTGTCATTTAGTCAATGAGTTTCAGAGCCTGAAGGGACTTTCCTATGATTTCCCTAGCAGATGGCCACCCAGCCACTACTTGACTCAGCTCACCCCCTCATGAGACATTGCATTCTCTCCCTGAGGAGCTTTGGGGCACTTTGACAGAACAAAAGGCTTACTTGCTGCAACATTAGCCCACTAAAGTCTAACTCTTTGGCAAACCAGTCTCTCTCTGCCCAAGGACAACTCTTCATGTGTGTGAATACAACTTAGTCGTCTGGGTGCCAGACTATATACTCCTTCAAACATTCTGTGTGCCATGGATCCAAGACCCCTTAGTACTCTGAGACAAGCTCTAACGTCATCTCCTCCACAGTGTGCTCAGAACCGAAGTGAGGTTCTGGTGTGCTCTGAGAGGATCTGGAATATCATATACAGTTAGGCATATTTTAAGAGAGACCATTATTTACAATAACCTGAATTCCAGACATATCTGCAGCTTTTGAGTGCCTTAACCATTTTTTTTTTTTTGATGTACTGATTTTATTTTAGTTATGTGTTTATTTTTATTGTGGTAAAATAAGTGACATGAGATCTACTCTTAACAAAAATTTCAGTGTACAGTACAGTATATTAACTATAAGCTCAGTGTTGTACAGCAGACGTCTAGAACTTTTTCATCTTATGACTGAAACTCTAAACCCATTGAACAGCAACTTCCCATTTCTTCCTTCTCCCAGCCCTTACAACCACCATTCTATTTTCTGTTTCTCGAGTTCAACTATTTTAGATACCTTATATAAGTGGAATCATGTGGTATTTATATTAATGGAAATTATATGTAATTACACAAGAAAGGAAATTCTGTCATGTGCTACGACATGGATGAAGCTTGAGGATATTACGCTAAGTGAAATGAGCCAATCATAGAAGGACACCCAGGACAAAATTGTTTCATTGGTGAATCCTATCCAACAATTATAGAAGAAATAAATATAATCTTTCTCAAACTCCTCAAAAAAAAATCAAAGAGGAGGAAACACTCTCAAACTCATTTTATGAGGCTGACATTACCTTGATACCAAAGCCAGATAACGACACTGCAAGAAAAGAAAACTATAGGCCAATATTTCTGATCAATTAGATGCAAAAATTCTCAACAGGATACTAGCAAAGCCAACTCAACAGCACATTAAAATTATCATACACTGTGATCAAGTGGGATTCACCCCGGGATACAAGGAGGGTTCAACATGTGCGGTTCAATCAGTGTGATGCATCACTTAATAAAATGAAAGATAAAAATCACAATCATCTCAACAGATGCAGAAAAAAACATTT
The DNA here is from genome assembly GCF_963924675.1 of Phocoena phocoena. Classification (NCBI taxonomy): domain Eukaryota; kingdom Metazoa; phylum Chordata; class Mammalia; order Artiodactyla; family Phocoenidae; genus Phocoena; species Phocoena phocoena. The sequence goes on along the minus strand of NC_089227.1, from coordinate 68,651,804 downwards.
AACAAAATTAAATATCCATTTATGATAAAAACTCTCAAACTGGGTATACAAAGATCATACTTCAACATAATAAAGTCTATATACGACAAGCCTACATTACACCAGATGTTCTATGATCTATGTCTAGAACATTATACTCCATAGTGAAAGATTAAAAGCTTTTCCCTGAAGATCAGGAACAAAGCAAGGGTGCCCACTCTCACCACTCCTATTAAGAATAGTGCTGGAAGTTCCAGCCAGAGCAATCAAGCAAGGAAAAAATAAATAAATAAAAGGCATCCAAACAATCAGGAAGAAGTAAAATTTTCTCTATTTACATATGAAATAATCTTATACAGAAAATCCTAAAGCCTCCACCAAAAACCTGTGAGAACTAATAAACCAATTTAGCAAAGTTGCAGGTTTCAAAATCGATATATAAAAATCAGTTGTGTTTCTATACATTAGCAATAAATTATCCAAAGAAGAAATAAAAAAGCAATTCCACTTACAATAGCATCAAAATAATAAAATACTTAGGGATAAATTTATCCAATGAGGTGAAAGATCTATACTGAGAATTATAAGACATTAATGAAAGAAACTGAAGAAGACACAAGTAAATGAAAAGATATTTGTGTTCATGGATTGGAAGTCTATGGCACCTCACCTTTTAAAGAGAAAAGTGTCAAGCGAGAGAGAGGCATGGACATATATACACTACCAAACGTAAGGTAGATAGCTAGTGGGAAGCAGCCGCATAGCACAGGGAGATCAGCTTGGTGCTTTGTGACCGCCTGGAGGGATGGGATAGGGAAGGTGGGAGGGAGGGAGACGCAAGAGGGAAGAGATATGGGAACCTATGTATATGTATAACTGATTCACTTTGTTATAAAGCAGAAACTAACACACCATTGTAAAGCAATTATACTCCAGTAAAGATGTAAAAAAAAAAAAAAAAAAAAGAAAGAAAAGTGTCAAAGAATTTGTGGCCACGTTATTAAACTGCCACAATTGGCCCAGTGGCCATTAGTATTTACATTCCTCCCACATACAAAACATACTCTCTGTCAAGAACTCACAAAAGTCCCAAGATTCTACAATATTAAGTTCAGGATTGAGGTCTAGGATCTTGTTATCTAAATCAGGTCCAGATGTGGATGAGACCCCTGGGGTCCTCAGATATGATTTTTCCTGGTTTAAAAGCCTGTGAACTGGGGCTTCCCTGGTGGCGCAGTGGTTAAGAATCTGCCTGCCAACGCAGGGGACATGGATTCAAGCCCCGGTCCAGGAAGATCCCACATGCCGCGGAGCAACTAAGCCTGTGTGCCACAACTACTGGGTCTGTGCTCTAGAGCCTGAGAGCCACAACTACTGAAGCCTGTGAGCCTAGAGCCTGTGCTCCGCAACAAAGAGAAGCCACCACAATGAGAAGCCTGTGCATCGCAACGAACAGTAACCCCCACTTGCTGCAACTAGAGAAAGTCCGTGCACAGCAATGAAGACCCAACGCAGCCAAAAATAAATTAATTAATTAAAAAAAAAAAACCTGTGAACTAAAGGAACAAGTGATCTGCCCCCTATACAGCAAACATACAAAGGCAGGACACGTCTAGAATTACTGTGATACTCTTGATCAAAAAGAGGGGAACCAAAAAAAAAAGAAAAAGAGGGGAACCAATAAATAGACAAGTGTATCAATATACAGCACAGGGAAACATAGCCATTATTTTGTAATAACTTTAAATGGAGTATAATCTTTAAAAATATTGAATCACTATGTTGTACGCCTGAAACTAATATGATGTTATAAGTCAACCACATGTCAATTAAAAAAAGGGGGGTGGTGGGGAGAACCAGAGGCACACAGCAGTCACTGGCCCATAGCAATTCTGAAACCAGTCAAGCCCATGTTGCCAGTTCCTTGATCAGGGTCCTCTTGGAAGTGGATCATCATGATTCTAGCTTCCACACTCTGGGTTCATGGTTTCACTTTCTGTGTCATCCTTCTTTTCCCAAAATAAATCACCCAATTTTGCATCTGTTAAGTATTCTCAATTTGCTTCCTTCCCATAGAAGTTCATGGGTTCAAAGCCCTCCTTTCATTTTATATTATTTCTGTCCCTTTTATTCCAAGCACATATAATTTCTTTAAAAATTATGTTTCCTGTTTATCCATTTATATTTCATTAGACATACCTAGAAATCTCTGCTAGGAAGCCTTTCTCTACTTTGGGCCTCCTCTGAGCCTGCTGTGGAACAATGCCTTTAAGGTTCTTAGGTTTGTCTATCATTACATTCAGCTGTTCTTCTTAGAAAGCCTATGTTTAACGGAGCATGTCTATAAGGCACACCTTTAAGATCCCTAGAATATTTGGGGTTTTTTTGGGAAAGAGTCTGTGAGGCCCCACCTTAAATTTTTGTGAGTTTTAAACACAGGTTTATAAATCACACCCTGAGTACTGTCTTTTCCCCATGTTCCCATTTTCCTGACAGCAGCTAGGATCTGATCTTTCTCCTGAGGTCCTTTCTTACTTTGAGAACACTCTACTTACTAGCTGGGAAAACTCACTTATGTCTTTTTCATTTTTTTCCAAACTCTACTCTTTAGTGTATCCTTCTTTTATCACATTTTTAAACAGGCAGATAGATGAAGCCAGGAGATACCTTTGATATTCTGCACAGAACGCTCTTCAGCTAGATCACTGAGTTCATTAGGTGTATTTTCCATTTTCCACATTACCACAGGTGACAGTGTTACCAAACTTTCCACTAAGAGTAACAAGGATCCTCTTTCCTTCAACTTCCCAAAACATCTCTGTCAATTTCCTTCAATATTTCCCCTCAGTCCCTCAATGTCCATCAAGCTTCCATCTGCTCCCTGGCCCCAAAACCAATATAACATTTTTAGGTTTTATTATGATAGTCCCCCCTTTTCAGGTACCAAGCTACCTGCCAGTTACTATTACTGAATAACAAAAAACCCTAGAACTTAGCGGCATTTTATTGTGCTCATGGATTCTGTAAGTGATGAATTCATACAGAGCATGGTGAGGATGGATTGTCTCTGTTTCATGATGTCTGGGACCTCAGGCTGCAGAGATGTAAATAGCTGGAGCTGATTCAAAGGACTGGGGACCAGAGTTCTATGGAGACATCTTTACTCGTGTCTGGAGGCTTTCTGCAGGTGGCAGGAAGGCTGGACTCAACCAGAAGTGTCAGCTAGAAAACTTACAGGGAGCTTCTGAAGCATGATGCCCTTCAGGTAGCTGAACTTCTTACATGTGGCTTAGGGCTCCAAGAGCAAGTTTGCCAGCAAACAAGTTTCAGGTTTTCATAGATCATTTAATGTCGCTGCTGAACTATATCGTTGAAATCTTCAAAACCTACACAAATTCAATGGGAGGGGTATATACTTCACCTCTTAATGGGAGGAGATTCAAAGAATGTGAGGCCCATATTGTAAAAGCTTTCTAAACAACCACAAGCTTATTTTATGTTATCATGTTTACCATAGTTCAGAAATTGAAGTCTTCTTAAGTTTCTTTATTTGACTAGCACATACTCTTATTTTTCAACACAATTTACTAAAATCATATCCAACTACTTATGAATGGAATAAGAAGTCGTGAATTGGAATTTCAGATGAACAATAAGTATCATCATGTAGCTGGAGGAAACAGTTCAAATAACTTTAAGGAGCTGCTGAAATTAGATCTTGACTCAATATTAACCTCAATAAAAATGATATACAACTTGGGGAACAATTGTATTTAACCTTATGAAGTAAGATCAATGCAATTAAAATGAATTTTCTCTTTAGACTGCCATATGACTGTGCTGTCTCTTATTTCATTTGCCTTTGGTTGGGGTAACAGAAAAACAAAACTCTCAGAGAAAATACTATAATTTGGAGCAGGTAATTTTCGTTGCCAGGACCAACATTTTTTATTTTATTTTATTTTTTTTACTAAGAATCAGTATGCAAATACAAAGCTTAGAATATTCTAATTATGAATAACTCACAAAGATGAAATAGTTCTTAGAACTTCATCCTCTTAAATTATGAGTAAGATGGTTTTTGTAGGGAAAAAGTTACTATGTTTTCCCTACTCCCTAAAATTCCCTACAAGAATTTTAAATTCAACCATAATATGTGTATGTTTTCACTCCCTTTCATATATATTCCATACTTATATCAAAAAATTATATCAGGGAAAAGAATTTTAGTTTCTCTGTATGAATATTAGAAAATAAGACGTTCTTAGATACTCATCGGAAATCTATTTCCAAACTGGTTATCTGGGGACTACTTACATTTAAAAGGGAAGAAAAATGGTGATTTGGTGCTTTAAAAACCATAGATAAATTTTCAAAATCACTTTTACTGAATTCCAGTTAACAAATTCAATGGTAAAATTCTTAAATGACCAAAGCTGTTTTTGAACCTTTAAACTGGTCTCCAAACTTAGAAAAATATGATATATGAAATTGGAAATGAATTATGTAATCCATTTTATTTTGGACTTGTTCAGTCAGAGGCAAACAATTTTGGATTAAGGAATCACAAGCACAAAAATTGGCAAAACCTTACCGTGTATTTTGTGAAATTTATTTTTAACAGATTATAAAATCTCATGGAGGCATACAGTTCTAGTGGCTGTTTCTGTGAAATATGTAAGGCAGGAAAACTTTCCCTTCTTCCCTTTGTAGGGGAGCAAAATTTGCCACCCCAAAATATGTTTCTTTGACATATTAATTTTTTTAAGCTGGTTATTTTCTAAGAAACAACAGACATGGGAAAAACTGATAACCAGGTAGGAGTTACCATTTTGTAAGAAACACTTATAAGAGAAATCTCCATTTGTAAGGGTATCTCCCTCCCTGTTCCTGGAAGAGGAGGATAACTGAACCTCCAGGAACTTAACAATGGAGAAGGCCAGGACTTACACCTGAATAACAAACTTACCCTCATTTACTGTGCTTTTCCTGGTAACCTCCCTAACTGACTCCCCATTCTCAACATGCTCTTTTGTCTGTAGCTGAGGATGGTATTTAATGTGAGGGTTTCAGCCATTTTAGTGAGTTACTCAGTTTTCCCGAGTCTCTCCCATGTATACATGTCATTAAACTTCAGTTTGGTTTTCTCCTGTTAATCTGTCTCATGTCAATTTAATTCATAGACCAGCCAGAAGAACCTAGAAGTGTAGAGGATAATTTCTCCCTTTCTGACACGTTCTAGGTTATTTGGCTGGCCTAATAATTAATTTGACATAATACAGATTGAAGGAGAAAAAAAAATCTTTGTAAATGCTGAAGTCCCATAAAAATATCAGACTCAAAGGCAGTCAGGCAGTTGATGCTTATGTGCCATCCTGAGCTAAAAAGTGGAAGAGGGCTCTGGGGCTTCAAAGGGAAAGAAGACAAATCAGAGGCAGATGACAAGAGCACATGTTTGGGAAACAAATGTATGCCCAGCCATGCCGATGAGTCTTTCTGATATAAAAAGTTATCTTTGGTACTAGCTCTCTCCTGGTACAGGCCCTCTGTCTAAATTCTTTTAGGCAGTTAAGAGAGAGGCAAAGAGGCGTTTCCTGAGTCTGCTTGGTCTTAATTGCCTTTAGCTCAAAGGAGTCCATGTGCCAAAGTGGTACATTTTGGAGTGGGGTATGCTGCTCCCTCTCAGGTACCTGTATTAGTTTATGCTATATCACCTTAGGTAGGTAGATACTATTGGGTTACGTGAAGAGAAGTAATGAGGTTTGCTAGCACCTTCACAAAACTGAATTTAAATTTCATACTTGGGTAGCCCAAGAAGTAATATGAAACCAAAAAGACAACTGCTACATTATAAATAAGGGGAGAAAATTGAAAGCATGTAAGTGCTAACTGGGAAATGACCAAGCACATATGTATTTCCAGAAAAGATTACAGTAAGCATAGCAAATGCATAGTACTCATGCTGCCACTCCCTGCTCCAGAGCCTGTGGGAGACATCTCTAATTAATCATCCTTTCCTGAGAAACCCTGAAACAGTCTCCCAATGCAGAGCCCTAGGTAGTTTCTGCCTGTTGTTTGGCATTGACATTCAGATGAAACCTATCTGTCATCTCTGAATGAAATGGTCATAGTGATCCCAAACTGAAAATGAGTCATGGGCATACTGATTTGATTTTATCACTTGGAATATAGCAAGTAGGAACCTCGAGGCAGGGCTACCGTGATCCTCAGCCATGATTTGACTACTGAAAAAACTCCAGCTCATTCTCAGAGGCAGCACTGAGTAGGGGTGAACAAATGGGCCAGTTAAATCCTAGCTCTGTATTGATCAGCTGAATTTTCACATCATCTGTGAAGTAGGGATCATGATACCTATTTCTCAAGTTTGTTATGGGGATTAATAGAGATAGACCATGTAAATTACCTTAAAATAGGTGCTTGCTAAATGTCAGTTCCAAATTCTAACCACACGATTTTTAAAGGGACATGGAGAGGGGCCCAGAGCAACACATCTCAAGTGGTTAAAAGGGATGGAAAGTAAAATAAGGAAGATGTTAAAGTAATCAGAATTGTTTGTGGCACATAAGTGAAAAATATCTGTACTACTTGACACAGATAGTAACAAGGTTTTTAACTATTTTGATACTGAAAGCTCCAGCAATGTCATCCAAAGTATGGTACATGTATCAGCAGTGGTCCACCACTGATGGCAATGAAAAAATTAATCAATGGTCGATCTAAAGAAAAAATGGGAATTTTTATTCGAACCAAACTGAGGATTATAACCTGGGAGAGAGTCTCTCAGAGAGTTCTGAGAACTGGTACAAAAAAGGTAAAGGGGGAGGTCAGTATCTATGCGATTTTCGCAAAGGCGTACATGCAATCTCAGGAGAAGATTGAAGCTGCCACTAGGAACAGGTAGCTTAAACGTTTAGTGCTTTCTAAGATTCAAGAATCCAGGTTCATAACAAGTAGCTCCTGAAAATATCTAACTATCCGAAGCCCTGTTCTGCCAGTTTTCCTAGAGCACAGAGTGCTTCATCCTGATCTTTGCCCTGAATTCCTTTCAGTGTGTATTGTAAGTCAACGATTGTAGTGGCTAATGGCTCGATTCTTGTAGAACTGAATGGTGGGCAACATTATTCCACAATCCCTTCCCTTTCTATCTTAATTTCAACCAAATTTGGGAAGCATCTCGTGACCAATTTGTCCCATGGTGCTGGGAATGCTCATTCCCAGGTCAGGCAAGGATTTCATTGATGGGCCACTCAATGTGCTATTACTGGACTAGGTCCTGTTAACAGTAGCCAAAAGCCTCTCAGTCACCTGTCTTACTAGTCTTTTATGGTCCAGGAAATGGTTTCCCTCTAGTTGCTTCTTCCTATATCTAAAGTTACACTATTACAATCATTGATCTTATAGAACTATATATTTGGTCAATTGTTTCAAGTCACCTAATCATTAATTTTATCTGAGGCTCAGCCACACATTTGGTAATGCAAGAAACAATCCTGTAAAATAGGCAGAATGCCAGTAATATAGGTACTAACCTGAATAGGTCATAATTAAGTATTTAAGCTAAGAACTTCCATTAGGCGAGGCCCAGCACCTCCTCAGGTCATCTGACCAGTCTGTTCCGCACCAGTTGCTGTCTTTAAGGGCAATGATATATCGGCATTTTACATAAAGTTTACCAAAGATGTCTGCATATTTAAGGTGAGTGCTGGGTCATTGTAACCCCTTACAGAATTTAGAAAGGAATATTATCATCTAAGGAGTTACATGGCTGGCACCAGAAGGAGAAAAACTGATCTTCATGGTTGAGCAGGTATTTCTGCCATTGAGGAGGTCTGGTTAAGAGGGGAGGGAGAGAACAGGCAGGGGAAAACTTTGTTTAAATTTTTCTTGCCTTGCCTTAAAATGGTGACTTGTAAGCTACCTGGCTTTAGGTAGGATCTGGAAGGTAATTTTAAACACAGCCTTTTAGCTCATGCAAAGCAGAGAATCCTCTAGAGGTAACCAGGATCCTAGGGAGGGGCCCCTTTGGAATTTTTCTGCTCCATCAGGATGGAGATTTCCTGGCAGGCTAGAAACCTAGGATATGTTATATAGTTTGGGGGTGACTTTTGGGTCATGACAAGCAATACTGGTTACTGTTTAAGGTAGTCACATCAAGTTTGCCTTTTGTGTGCACTGAGAAAATGAGAAAATAAGACACGAGCCACATAAAAATATAAATGGGACGTAAAATTGGCAGAAATTTTAGAAGTATCCTCTGCGGTAATGAATAAAATTTGGCCAAGAGTGAACTAAAATGTGAAAGAGAAAAAAGAGGAAGGCAAAAGAGAAAAGAATGTAGGGAGGGAGACTCTCATTTAGGTAGCCCAAGGTTTCCTTCTCGGGGCCCTGTTTTTGACATTGCAATGCCTGCCCCTCAGCTCTAATCTGGAGCTGAGGCCGGAAAGAAACTGAGGATGAGTCTAAGAATTCAGCATGGTCACTTTAAACGATTACCAGATCATATAATTCAATTGCTTTCTCTCTTTAATTAAGAGACAATTCATGCTTTGCAATTTAGTCTCTTTTGACATTTAATTAGGGCTTCTCATCTGTAAAGGGTGAGAGCTATCAATCAAATCAGAACAGCAGCAATGCTCATTCCCACATAAACAGCACAAAGGTGGTTATTGCCATAGCCCGTCCACTTCATTAACCCTATGATCATTAATCAGGCAGATTTTTTTCCAGCAAACATTTATGAAGTACTTTCTCACCACATACCACATTACCTTGGAGTCTAATAGGGTTTTATCTGTTTTAAGGTAAGTAAATGGGAGACTTATAACACAATATGCCCAAACTAGTGTGGTAAGTCCTCTGATGTAGGTAAACAACATGCTATGAGCTGTGGAGGGGATTGAGGAAGGCTTCCAGAAAGGAGGGGATAGCTCTGTTTAGTCTTGAGGGATGATTTGGGACTAGCTGGAAAGATGAAGTGGGCAAGGAGTTCTGCCCAGTTGGTGTAGCTTGTGTAAATGCAGAGAGACCCAGGAGAACGTGGTGCTAATTGTAAGATGTGAATAGACCATGGGGCTGAGCACAGGGTTTGTTGGAAGAGCAGCAGAAGAGGAGCCTAGACTTGGACCATGAAGGGCCTTCTGTGAAATGCTAAAGAGTTTGGACTTGTGAAAGAAAATGCATCCAACAGTTAAGGAAATGATTTTATTCAGGCAATTTCAATAGAGAGAATATTCATTAATGAGGACGGTCTCAGAGAGGGAGAAAACAAGGTTTTATAAAATAGGCAAGTCCCTGAGGAAAGGTGGAGGTGGGTCTTATCTGGGACCATACGAGGCCATGTTAGTCCTTCAGTGAGTCTTTTCTCAGAACACAGAAGGATCACAAGGATAGGAGGGTGGTTTCTCTACCACTGCTGCCTTGGGTAGCATGGAACCCAGACAGAGTTCAGGACTGTCAGATTTGAGCCTGGTTGTACTACAGAGGATATTCAAGGTACTCAAGGTTTGTAAGCAGGAGTGAGACCTAATCAGGTGAGTGCTATAGAGCAACAGTACAAGCAACCCAGCTGCCATTACTTGCCCCCTCAGAAAAACTTGCCTTTGGCCGCTGTTCCTTACTTTTGAAACTGAGTCCCCCTAAAACTGAGCTCCCCTGCAAAGTTTAAGATTAACCTCTCTATCAAGAGAAGTAATGAAAATAGTTCAGCAATAAAACAATCCTAGTTCCTCCTCAAGGAATACAGCTAACAATCTGACTCATATCTTTGAGTTGTTCTGAGAAACTAAGATGCTGGTCCAGGTGGAAGATGGTGACTACATGCTGACCCCAGACTGGTTGGAACAAGAAGGTTGATTATTAAGATTCCTGAAACATCACTCTGTTACCTCACCACCAACAGATCAGAAGAAAGCCATGGACCTGGCAGCCCTCACCCCTAAGTTTGCCTTTAAAAATCCTTCCCAGAAAGCCATAGTGGATCTCAGGTCTTTTGAACATAAGCTGCCTGTTCTCCTTGTTTGGTGCCTGCAATAACGCTGTATTTTCCTTCACTACAGCCAGGTGTCAATAAATTGGCTTCACAGCGAGGCAGGAGAGCAGAACCAAGTTCAATTCAGCAACACTTTTGTCTTTGACATCATCTCTGGGTTCTCTGGATCCCACTCCAAGCAACATGTCTTAGTTTGATGACCAGGTGTCTCTAGTTCCCACCTCTTTCCCTGAGACTTGCACACACCTGAAACCTCAGTGCCTAACAAAATCACCACCATATTTTGGCCTGTTCTCTTAGAGAACGTTATCTTTTCACTCCCCTCCATCTCACACCTGGCCATAGCTTCTAATCCATTCCAGGAATGTCTTGGATCAATAGCCCTTCCTGGATAAAGAAAGTTATTGGCAAATCCTGCATTGCTGCAGCAACCCAGCTGCTCTCCCAACAGTTGGGGGCATTGTCCCACAGCCTGGGCAAGGGCTGGTTCTTGGGATCTAGACTCCAGCTCCTGTAGGTTGGGGTGTAAGCAGAAGTGGCTTTGGACCCAAGAGAAAGCACCATTTGAATTGGGTTGCTCAACTCCCAGCCATTCAAGCCCTGAGCCACACAGTAACTGGGGTTTGCAAACCTTGGTTTCTATGAATTGGCTTGAATAATGAGTCTACTTAATCCATTAGCCCTGAAATGAGAATCAACAGATAAGATTAACATTGAACCATAAAATGGTCTGGGGGGTGGGGAGACCACTACAAGTTACATGGTTATGAAATTGTGTTATCAGACAAACAAGTTCAGCTCAGATGTTCTGCTTCAAAAAAACCCAAAACTAATAAAATGCAAGTCACTTCTGATGTTGCTGAAGTTTCCCAAGAAATAATCCAACAAACACAATATGCAGCTCTGACAGACATCCAAAAGATACATGGAGAAAGAAAGACCTCAAAGTAAATCCAGTTACGATCTTGGTGGCTGGGGTAGGTTTTCTGGTTCAAATTCATAGAAAACTAAAGATCCTTATGCACAAGCACACTTTTAGGAGACAGATATCATATAAACAGCAGATCTTAATCTCTGTAACAAATGGTTTTAATGTAGGTGGTTAGGTTTGTACTAATACTTGAATTTAAACAAAATTAAACTGAGCCATGAGACAATACTTTGGATTTATAGACCATTATTCTTAAGATAACTCCCTTTATTCCTGGGTGCTTATAACATCCATGCACTTCTGTCTGATATAATTTTCAAAGTAAAGCATAAGGTTTACCAATTAAACCCTCTTCCTCTCCTAGTAAGATTTACTAACATTTTCCCTCACAGTAATCTTTTGCAATTACATAGTAATTTCTATATAAGGTCCTCCAAGTGTTTTGCAAACATTAATCAAGCTTTGCAGTACCCCAGCAAGGAAGAAGACCAGCATCATACCCAGGAGTCCTCCTCCTGCAGAGAGGGTGGTTGGAATGACATTTGTTCCTGTCACTCAGAATCAGCACATGGAGCTCTAACCTGTGGGAGGAGAGGATGTGCTGATTCTGCCAGAATTACAAATGACACTATGATGCCTCTGCTGGCTCCAACGGGAAGATGGGGTGACTTTTCCTATTAAATCATTTCACTTTTATAAAGATTTTTTATCTAGGATTATAACTGATCTGATTTTTCATTAATGTTTTGAAATCAGCTGAAATTCAATGTTCTACCTATACTGTTCTATTCATAGATATTGTTTCAGTAGCACCACTTTAAATTTTATGCAACCAACCATTTGATAATGAGAAATTACAGAGAGCATAGATAGAGAAGTATCTGCGTCTAGATACACATGGATCTCATCCCACCTTTGAAGGTACATATATAACCTTAGCTTAAGAACAACAGGCACTTAAACAATAAGGATCAACTGTATAGCACAGGGAACTATACTCAATATTTTTAATAACCTATATGGGGAAAGAATCTGAAAAAGATTCTATACTTCAATTAAAAATTAAATATAAAAAAGAAGAATAAGCAAAGCAAAGCAAAAAAACAACAAACAAACAAACACCAAAAAAAACCAGGCACATGGAGAAATGAAGAAAAGAAGGTACTAACTGGATACGTCAACGACCCTTCTCTAGCCATGAGATGTGAACTGGAGAGATCAAGATGCTTAAACAACTAGATCCTTAATTTGTTTAGCTAAGTTAAAATTTACATGGGAATTCTTTTTTAGCTTTCTTTCCAATGTTATTTTACCAATTATTACGGTGGTCACCCCTGGCCCAGGAATCTAGGCTGCCTGTTTCTCAGGAGACAGACAACACAGCTGGTCTAATCAAGCTACCAGCACAGTCTTGGCATCTAACCCTGGAGGAGCCTGCTTCACCTTCTCATCCCCAATCCAGGCTGGGGTCCTTGACTGCTGTTAAAGCCCCAGCAGTGGACACAGTCTGTTAAGTATGATGACTTCTTGGCTCTCAACCTTGACTGTACCTCATAACCTCTTGGGGAGCTCTGAAAATACTTCTGTAGCTACTCCCCACCAATTAAAACACAGGTCTCTAAGAATGAGGCTGGCTGTGGGCATTTTAAATGCCCCCAGGTGATTGATACCTGCAGCCCTGGTTAATGCCCCTTGGGGGGCAACTGTGGAGCTTCCCAGGAATCAGGTGAAGCTGCTAAGCTTCCCCTGCAGGATAATGACTATGTGACCAATTCTCAGAAAGGTCTGCTGTTAAAACCTTTTAAAGTCTTTGTGCTTGTCATGCTGCCTTTTACAATTTCCATCTTTCTCATGTTGTAAGTACCTGGCTGTTGGCTTGAAACATTGGCCAGTGGTAGGGAAGGACTGCCTGGGCTGAATCTGTTCTCACCTTTGAGGTCAAGGTATGTTCCTGCTGATGTGTAATCCTTGGGGCATTGCCTAGTGCCCATCTCAGGCTTTGTCGGCCACCCCCATGATGATATTCCAGGCTTGGGTGCCTAGAGCCCTTGCTGAGCCAAAGGAGTATTGCAGAGGGGAATGAACTTAGCTTTGAAGAGCAGAAGGCAGATACTGTGCTAATATATAGGTCAATGGGTCAAGGGATACACACTATAAATACAGTTTGCAGAAATATTGCAAAACAGGTTCAGCTGGGATGATCCCAAAAATGTTACCTAGATTAGCTTTTAGTGAAGTAAGACATTTTTTACTCCTATCCCTTACATAAATCTTTTGATAAGTCAGATTTTCTACATGAATTTTAATGGAGGAAGATGTACAATATTAGTTGTGAAAAAGAGGGGACATTTTGCTTCACAGCTGTTTGATACTCCTTTTGGTTTTAGGTGGTTCCACTGAAATGGCATTATGTATATGTTGAATTATAATAATTTTTTCTATTCTTTTTCAGTTTTCTTAATATTCAAAATTCTTTTAATTCTACCTTCTGATTTCCCAAGGTGGAAGACTCAGTTTGGTGTTACTAAGTCTGTAACATCTTTCTGGTACTGATAATATCTCTTTCTAACAAAAAATTTAGGAAGCAATGGTAGCCAGCTGGAATTTAAGAACAGTTTTTGTGTGTATTTGTCTTTTCCTCATGACAAACAATAATGTTATCCAGTTTACAGTAGTGATTTAGAGCTTCATAAATTACATTTAAGCAAATGTGAGTTGATTTAAAGAGATAATAATAGAGTTAGCACACATACATAGCAAAAATTGTGAAGGGGATATATAACTTTAGCTGAAAAGTATCTCACCACCACCTTTTTTTAGAGGGGATCATGTCTTTAAAACAAATATCATTGCCAGCTTGATCCTAGGACAAATGTAAAAAGCATCAGGCCTAACTTTTAAAAAGCAATTAATACTTTAAATTTAAATGCACCTTAGATGTATCATGCACACCTATCCCTAACTTTGTTTTCAAGTAGAAGCCCTTAATAGTGTCATATTTGACCATGCAAAACTCCAACAAATACTGGCAAACTGAATTCAACAACAGATTAAAAGGATCATATACCATGATCAAGTGGGATTCCAAAGTTGCAAGGGTGATTCAACATCCACGAATCAATAAATGTGATATATCATGTTAATACTGTACAATGAAGGATAAAAGTAACATGATCCTCTCAATAGAGGCAGAAAAAGCATTTGACAAAATTCAACATCCATTGATGATAAAAAACTCTCAACAAACTGGGTATTGAGGAAACTTACCACAACACAGTAAAAGCCATATATAGTTAAGCCCACGGCTAACATCATACTCAATGCTAAAGTGCTGAAAGTTTTTCCTCTAAGATAAGGAACAAAATCAGGGTAACCACTCTCACAACTTTTATTCGACACAGTACTGGCAGTCCTAGCCAGAGCAATTAGGCAAGAAAAGAAAGTAAAAGGCATTCAAATGGCAAAGAAAAAAGTAAAATGTCTCTATCCCCCCCCTAAAAAACTGTCAGAACTAATAAATGAATTTAATAAAGCTGCAGGCTACCAAATCAATATAACATTATTCACATTTCTATATACCACCACCAAACTAACAGAAAGAGAAGCAAATAATTCCATTTACAATATCATCAAAAGCAATACCTACAAATAAATTTAAGTAAGGAGGTAAAATATCTGTGTTCCTGAAACTATAAAACATTCATAAAAGAAATTGAATAACACAAATAAATGGAAAGATATTCTGTGCTGATAGATTGGAATAATTAATACTGCAAAAATGTCCATACTACTCAAAACCATCTACAGATTCAGTGGAATCCCTATCAAAATTTCAGTAGTATTTTTCACAGAAATAGACAAAACAATCCTAAAATTTGTATGGAACCACAAAAGAACCTGAATTGCCTAAGGGATCATGAGAATGAGGAACTAAAGCTGGAGGTATCACACAGAGAGATAAGAAAACAGAGTAAGCTCCTTGACATCAGCCTTGGCAATGATTTTTTGGATTTGACACCAAAAGCAAAGGCAACAGAAGCAAAATAACCAAGTAGGACTCTATCAGACTTAAAAGCTTCTGCTCAGCAAAGGAAACAATTAACAAAATTAAAAGGCAACCAAGAAATGGAAGAAAATACTTCCAAACCACATCTGATAAGCAGTTAACATCCACAATATACAAGGAATACAACTCAATAGCAAAAAAAAAAAAAAAAAGCAAATAAATCAATTTAAAAATGGACAAAGGATCTGACTAGACATTTTTCTAGAGAAAACATACAAATAGTCAATAGGTACATGGAAAGGTGCTTGACATCACTAATCATCAGGGAAATGCAGAATAAAACCACAATGAGCTACCACCTTATACTTGTTAGGATGTCTATTATTTTAAAAAAGTTAACAAGGCAAGGATGTGGAGAAAGGGGAACACTTGTATGCTGTTGGTAGGAATGTAAACTGGTACAGTCACTATGGAAAAGAGTATGGAGTTTCCTGAAGAAATTTTATCTAGAAGTACCATATGATCCAACAAGTTCACTTCTGGGTTTATATCCCAAAGAAATGAAATCATCTCGGAAAACTATCTGCACCTTCATATTCATAGCAGCATTATTCACAATAGGCAAGGTATGAAAACAACCTAAGTGTCTGGCATGGATAAAGAAAATATGATATATGAAAAAAAAAGTGGTCAAACTCATGGAAATGGTGGAAAAGTGGTTGCCAGGGGCTGGTGGATGGGAGAAATAGGGAGATGTTTGTGAAAAGGTACAAATTTTCAGTTATACAGTTATAAAACAAATAAGGTCTGAGGATCTAATATATCACACGGTGACTATAGCTGATAACACTATTATATAACTGAACTTTTCTAAGTGAGTAGAACTTAAATATTCTCACTAGAGAAAAAGTAAACATGTGGAAATTGGTTCAAGATGGCAGAGTAGAAGGACATGCACTCACTCCCTCTTGCGAGACCACCAGAATCACAACTAACTGCTGAACAATCATCCACAGGAAGACACTGGAACTCACCAAAAAAGATACCCCACATCCAAAGACAAAGGAGAAGCCGCAATGAGATGGTAGGAGGGGTGAAATTACATTAAAATCAAATCCCATTACTGTTGGGTGGGTGAATCACCAACTGGAGAACAATTATACCACAGAAGTCCACCCACTGGAGTGAAGGTTCTGAGCCTCATGTCAGGCTTCCCAACCTGGGGATCAGGCAACGGGAAGAGGAACTGCCAGAGAATCAGACTTTGAAAGCTAGCAGGATTTGATTGCAGGACTTCAACAGGACTGGGGGAAACAGAGACTCCACTCTTGGAGGGCACACACAAAGTAGTGTGCACGTGAGGACCCAGGGGGAAGGAGCAGTGACCCCATAGGAGACTGAACCAGACCTACCTGCTAGTGTTGGAGGGTTTCCTGCAGAGGCGGGGGGTTGGCTGTGGCTCACCATGGGGACAAGGACACTGGTAACAGAAGTTCTGGGAAGGACTGCTTGGCTGAGCCCTCCCAGAGTCGGCCATTAGCCCCACCAAAGAGCCTCTAGGCTCCAGTGCTGAGTCTCCTAAGGACAAACAACCAACAGGGAGGGAACACAGCCCCACCCACCAGCAGACAAGTTGACTAAAGTTTTACTGAGCTCTCACCACCACAGCAACACCCAGCTCTACCCACCACCAGTCCCTCCCATCAGGAAGCTTGCACAAGCCCTTAGATAGCCTCATCCACCAGAGGGCAGAGACCAGAAGCAAGAAGAACTACAATCCTGCAGCCTGTGGAACAAAAACCACACTCACAGAAAGACAGACAAGATGAAAAGGCAGATGGCTATGTACCAGATGAAGGAACAAGATAAAACTCCAGAAAAACAACTAAATGAAGTGGAGATAGGCAACCTTCCAGAAAAAGAATTCAGAATAATGATAATGAAGATGATCCAGGACCTCGGATAAAGTATAGAGGCAAAGATCGAGAAGATGCAAGAAATGTTTAACAAAGACATAAAAGAATTAAAGATCAAACACCTAGAAAGAATTAAAGAACAAACAGAGATGAACAATACAATAACTGAAATGTAAAATACACGAGAAGGAACCAATAGGAGAATAACTGAGACAGAAGAATGGGTAAGTGACCTGGAAGACAGAATGATGAGATTCACTGCTGTGGAAGAGAATAAAGAAAAAAGAATGAAAAGAAATGAAGAAAGCCTAAGAGACCTCTGGGACAACGTTAAATGCAACAGCATTTGCATTACAGAGGTCCCAGAGGGAGAAGAGAAAGAGAAAGGACCTGAGAAAATATTTGAAGAGATTATAGTCAAAAACTTCCCTAACGTGGGAAAGGAAATAGCCACCCAAGTCCAGGATGCACAGAGAGTGTCAGGCAGGATAAACCCAAGGAGAAACATGCTGAGACACATAGTAATCAAGCTGACAAAAATTAAAGACAAAAAAAATTATTAAAAGCAACAAGGGAAAAATGACAAATAACATACAAGGAAACTCCCATACGGTTAACAGCTGATTTCTCGGCAGAAACTCTACATTCCAGAAGGGAGAGGGATGATATATTTAAAGTGATGAAAGGGAAGAATCTACAACCAAGATTATTCTACTTGGCAAGGATATCATTCAGATTTGATGGAGAAATCAAAAGCTTTACAGACAAGCAAAAGCTAAGAGAATTCAGCACCACCAAATGAGCTGTATAACAAATGCTAAAGGAACTTCTCTAAGTGGGAAACACAAGAGAAGTAGAGGACTTACAAAAACAAACCCAAAACAATAAAGAAAATGGTAATAGGAATGTACATATCAATAATTACCTTAAATGTGAATGGATTAAATGCTCCAACCAAAAGACATAAACTGGCTGAATGGATACAGAAACAAGACTCATCTATATGCTGTCTACTAGAGATCCACTTCAGACCTAGGGTCACATAGAGACTGAAAGTGAGGGGATGAAAAAAGATATTCCACGCAAATGGAAATTAAAAGAAAGCTGGAGTAGCAATACTCATATCAGATAAAATAGGCTTTAAATAAAGAATGCTTCAAGAGACAAGGAAGGACACTACATAATGATCTAGGGAATCAATCCAAGAAGAAGATATAACAATTATAAATAGATATGCACCCAACATAGGAGCACCTCAATACATAGGCAACTGCTAACAGCTATGAAAGAGGAAATTGACAGGAACACAATAATAGTGGGGGACTTTAACAGCTCAGTTACACCAATGGACAGATTAGCCAGACAGAAAATTAATAACGAAACACAAGCTTTAAGTGACACAATAGACCAGGTCGATTTAATTGATATTTATAGGACATTCCATCCAAAAATAGCAGATTACACTTTCTTTTCAAGTGCACACGGAACATTCTCCAGGATACATCACAACTTGGGTCAGAAATCAAGCCTCAGTAAATTTAAGAAAAGTTAAATTATATCAGGCATCTTTTCTGACCACAATACTATGAGATTAGAAAGCAGTTACAGGGAAAAAAAACTGTAAAAAACACAAACACATGGAGATTAAACAATGTCACTAAATAACCAAGAGTTCACTGACAAAATCAAACAGGAAATCAGAAAATACCTAGAGATAAATGACAACAAAGACACGACGATCCAAAACTTATGGGATGCAGCAAAAGCAGTTCTAAGAGAGAAGTTCATAGCTATACAAGCCTACCTCAAAAAACAACTCGAACAATGTAACCTTACACCTAAAGGAACTAGAGAAAGAAGAACAAACAAAACCCAAAGTTAGTAGAAGGAAAGAAATCATAAAGATCAGAGCAGAAATAAATGAAATAGAAACAAAGAAAACAACTGCAAAGATCAATAAAACCAAAAGCTGGTTCTTTGAGAAGATAAACTAAATTGATAAGCCACTAGCCAGACTCATCAAAAAAAGAGGGAGAAGACTCAAATCAATAAAATTAGAAATCAAAAAGGAGAAGTTACAACAGCCACTGCAGAAATACAAAGCATCCTAAGAGACTACTACAAGCAACTCTATGCCAATAAAATGGATAACCTGGAAGAAATGGACAAATTCTTAGAAAGGTATAACCTTCCAAGACTGAACCAGGAAGAAACAGAAAATATGAACAGGCCAATCACAAGTAATGAAATTGAAACTGAGATTAAAACTCTTCCAACAAACAAAAGTCCAGCACCAGATGGCTTCACAGCTGAATTCTATCAAACATTTAGAGAAGAGCTAACACCCACCCTTCTCAAACTCTTCCAAAAATTTTCAGAGGAAGGAACACTCCTAAACTCATTCTACAAGGGCACCATCACCCTGATACCAAAACCAAACAAAGATACTACAAAAAGAGAAAATTACAGACCAATATCACTGATGAATTTAGATGCAAAAATCCTCAACAAAATACTAGCAAACAAAGAATCATACACCATGATCAAGTGGGATTTATCCCAGGGATGCAAGGATTCTTCAATATATGCCAATCAATCAGTGTGATACACCATATTGATAAATTGAAGAAGAAAAACCATATGATCATCTCAATAGATGCAGAAAAAGCTTTTGACAAAATTCAACACCCATTTATGATAAAAACTCTCTAGAAAGTGGGCATAGAGGGAACCTACCTCAACATAATAAAGGCCATATATGACAAACCCACAACAAACATCATTCTCAATGGTGAAAAACTGAAAGCGTTTCCTCTAAGATCAGGAACAAGACAAGGATGTCCACACTTGCCACTATTATTCAACATAGTTTTGAAAGTCCTAGCCACAACAATCAGAGAAGAAAAATAAAAGGAATACAGATTGGAAAAGAAGTAAAACTGTCACTGTTTGCAGATGCCATGATACTATACATAAAGAATGCTAAAAATGCCACCAGAAAACTACTAGAGCTAATCAATGCATTTGGTAAAGTTGCAGGTTACAAAATTTAGGCACAGAAATCCCTTGCATTCCTATACACTAATGATGAAAAATCTGAAAGAGAAATTAAGGAAACATTCCCATTTACCATTGCAACAAAAAGAATAAAATACCTAGGAATAAACCTACCTAGGGAGACAAAACACCTGTATGCAGAAAACTATAAGATACTGATGAAAGAAATTAAAGATGATACCAACAGATGGAGAGATATACCATGTTCTTGGATTGGAAGAATCAATATTGTGAAAATGACTATACTACACAAAGCAATCTACAGATTCAATGCAATCCCTATCAAATTACGAATGGCATTTTTTTTTTTTTTTTACAGAACTAGAACAAAAAAATCTTAAAATTTGTATGGTGACAACAAAGACCCCGAACAGCCAAAGCAGTCTTGAGGGAAAACAACGGAGTGGAGGAATAAGACTCCCTGACCTCACACTACAAAGCTACAGTAATCAAGACAATATGGTACTGGCACAAAAACAGAAATATGGATCAATGGAACAAGATAGAAAGCCCAGAGATAAACCCATGCACCTATGATCAACTAATCTATGACAAACGAGGCAAGGATATACAATGGAGAAAAGACAGTCTCTTCAGTAAGTGGTGCTGGTAAAACTGGACAGCTACATGTAAAAGAATGAAATTAGAACACTCCCTAACACCATACACAAAAGTAAACTCAAAATGGATTAGAGACCTAAATGTAAGACCGGACACTATAAAACTCTTAGGGGAAAACATAGGAAGAACACTCTTTGACATTAATCACAGCAAGATCTTTTTTGACCCACCTCCTAGATTAATGGAAATAAAAACAAAAATTAACAAATGGGACTAAATGCAACTTCAAAGCTTTTGCACAGCAAAGGAAACCATAAACAAGACAAAAAGACAACCTTCGGGCTTCCCTGGTGGCTCAGTGGTTGAGAGTCGGCCTGCCGATGCAGGGGACACGGGTTTGTGCCCGAGTCTGGGAAGATCCCACATGCCGCGAAGCGGCTAGGCTCGTGAGCCGTGGCCACTGAGCCTGCGCGTCCGGAGCCTGTGCTCCACAACAGGAGAGACCACAACAGTGAGAGGCCCGCGTACCGAAAAAAAAAAAAAAAGACAACCCTCAGAATGGGAGAAAATATTTGCAAACAAATCAATAGACAAAGGATTAATCTCCAAAATGTATAAACAGCTCATGCAGTTCAATATTAAAAAAACAAACCACCCAATCAAAAAATCAGCAGACGACCTAAAGAGACATTTCTCCAAAGCTGACATACAGATGGCCAAAGGCACATGAAAATGTGCTCAACATCTCTAATTATTAGGAAAATGCAAATCAAAACTACAATGAGGTATCACCTCACACCAGTTAGAATGGACATGATCAGAAAATCTACGAACAACAAATGCTGGAGACAGTGTGGAGAAAAGGGAACCCTCTTGCACTGTTGGTGGGAATGTAAATTGATACAGCCACTATGGAGAACAGTATGGAGGTTCCTTAAAAATCTAAAAATAGAATTACCATATTACCCAGCAATCCCACTTCTGGGCATATACCCAGAGAAAACCATAATTCAAAAAGACACATGCACCCCAATGTTCATTGCAGCACTATTTACAATAGCCAGGTCATGGAAGCAATCTAAATGCCCATCAACAGATGAATGGATATAGAAGATGTGGTATATATACACAATGGAATATTACTCAGCCATAAAAAGGAATGAAACTGGGTCATTTGTAGAGATGTGGCTGGACCTAGAGACGGTCATACAGAGTCAAGTTAAGTCAGAGAAAAATATCGTATATTGATGCATATATGTGGAATGTAGGAAAATGGTACAGATGAACCTGTTTGCAAGGCAGAAATAGAGACACAGACGTAGATAAGAAATGTATGGACACCAAGGAGGGAAAGCATGGGTGGGGGTGGGATGAATTGGGAAATTCAGATTGACATATATACACTAATATGTATAAAATAGATAAGTAATAAGAACCTGCTGTATAAAGAAAAAATAAAATTCAAAAAAACAAAAATCATAACAAATAAAAAGTGAATATATGACTTGATGGATGTATTAATTAACTTGACGGGAATTCTTTCACAATGTATATACATTTATCAAATATATCAAATCATCACATTGTATACTTTAAAAACCCTACTATTTTATTTGTGAAATATACCTCAGTAAACATGGAGAAAAACTTCTGTGTAAAAACAAACTAAATAATCATATCTTTTTGCAGAAAATGAAGTTTTTTTTACATTTTGCATTTTTGTGATATTAGACATTGAATTGAATCAGAGTATACTTCATAGCAAGATCACTCTTGGAATTTATCCCAGAGTAATGAAAATTTATGTCCTGCAAAAGTCTGTACATCAGTGTTCACAACAGCATTATTTTTAATAGCCCCAAGCTGGAAACAACTCAGATGACCTTCAACAGATAAACAGTCAAACAAGGTTTATATCCATACAATGGAATACTACTCAGTAATAAAAAGGAATGAGCTACTGCAAAAACCTGGATGGACCTCAAGGTCATTATGCTGAGTGAAAAAAAAAACCAATCTTAATAGGTTTACTCAGTGTGATTCCATTTATGTAACAGTCTTGAAATAACAAAACCATAGATATGGAGAATAGGTTAATGCTTGTCAGGGGATGGGGAGAGGGATTGGGTGAAAATATATAGCGATAGCAAGAGGGAGTTCTTTTGTGGTGATGAAAATTTCTCTACCTTAATGCTGGTAATGATTACACAAACCTATACAGGGGATAAAACTGCAGAGAACTGCATGCACACGCACACACACGCATGATTTCAAGTTAAAAGAAAGTGAGGGAAAACTCGCTTTTCCTCTCTTCTCAACAACACTTCTGACACCCAGTGCTTGGGGGTCTTCCCGACCCCAACCAATTCTCCAACTGTCTGAGTACCAATTAGGTGTCCTACAATTCAATTATGCACAGGGAATTACACGACCCCACAGGTTAAGGGTTCAGTCTCCTAAAACTGCTCCCTCCTTCAGATGCCAATGCCAAGTACTCAGTTCCCAGGTTGCCTACAAATTGGTGTTTCCCATGACCCCCTCCTCAGGTTCAATAATTTGCTATAATGATTCACAGAACTCAAAGGAAACACTGACTTACAATTACTGGCTTATTATAAAGGATATGATAAAGGATACAGATGAACAGCCAGATACACAGGTACAGAGGGTGACATTTTGTGTCCCTGCCCCATTTCTCTGCAGGATACTCCTACATTTTGCCCTGACCGGTCTGCAACAATGTTGGGATAAGAGTGACACATTTCCCCTTTCTCCCTTGAGAAACTGATTACAAACACAAAATAAATAGGCTTCAACCACAGTGAAACTCTGATCCTCCTTCCCGATGGTTTTTCTTGTTTTCTTTCTGTGCCCTTTGTCTAATCAGGCCCTCAGCGTGTGGTCACTCTGTGAGACTGGAAACAGGCGTTCTCATGTAGTGACTCTCCCCCCACCCCTTAACTAATTCAAGAATTCTTTTCATCTAAAATCCTGGGACTTCAAACTCAGAAATTGTGTCTGAAGCAAAAATAACAAAGGGAGCTTAATATCAAGACAGATTCTCATCCTTTCAGGTGGTTCCACTTGCAAAACAGAGGGAAGAATCTGGAAATGAGCTTCGTTTTGTGGAGTGAATTGTGCTTTGAGTGTTCTGCAGTTGCTAAAACACCAGAACGTGCTTCGTGTGGCAGTTACCTCTCAGTACACTGGAAGATCTGAGGTCTATATTCACATATACATCAAGAGGAGAAGAATTAAAGTTCATACCTGGATAACTCAGGTCTTCGCAAACCCTTCTCACCCTTATTACCCCTCAGGCACAGGTGGCTTGGGCTTAACTCAGTTTACACTTCCTATGTGGCTCCATAAAACCATTACAGTCCCTGGTACCTGAGGAGCATTGGCATTTTATTTCCTCCATGGTGAACACAGATTGATCAGGAACCCCACAGGCATGAGTGTATGCAAACCAGCAATGACTTTGGTGCAGAAATGGTGTGCTGTATACTGACGGCCTTGTGATCCACTTGGTGTTTTTGGGGGGTTTTTTTGCGGTACGCGGGCCTCTCACTGTTGTGGCCTCTCCCGTTGCGGAGCACAGGCTCCGGACGCGCAGGCTCAGTGGCCATGGCTCACGGGCCCAGCCGCTCCACGGCATGTGGGATCTTCCCAGACCGGGGCACGAACCCGTGTCCCCTGCGTCGGCAGGCGGACTCAACCACTGCGCCACCAGGGAAGCCCCACTTGGTGTTTTTTTAAAGAGTTTTGG
This sequence comes from Phocoena phocoena, assembly GCF_963924675.1. Classification (NCBI taxonomy): domain Eukaryota; kingdom Metazoa; phylum Chordata; class Mammalia; order Artiodactyla; family Phocoenidae; genus Phocoena; species Phocoena phocoena. The sequence continues at coordinate 68,627,576 of NC_089227.1, read as the reverse complement.
TTCTTCTACTTACACACGGCCAGGAGTTAGGCCAGTAGTTCTGGGACTATTTTTCAAAGGCTACTCTCCCCTGATTGTTTTACTGACACCCAAAACAAAACTTTTTCTAATGATGAGGTAGATATTTAAGAAAACAACAGTGTGAAGCATCAGTCTACTCTCAAGGGACACTGGTATGCAATTGAAAACAGCTTCTACCCTAGAATCTGCATAGATCCCATGCTTAAAGACTGATGCTTGGCGCTTATTGAACACCTTGATGTCAGTCATCACACATCCAGAAATGTATATACCGAGAGGCTTGCTTTCTAACCCGAAACAAAAAGATGAAGGGCCTTGTATTGCTTTTCTATTTCTGCCCTAACAAACAACTGCAGCAGCGTAAAACAATACAAACTTACTGTCTTATAGTTCTGTAGGTCAGAAATCCGATATAATTGTCACTGGGCTAAAATCAAGGTGTTGGGAGGACTGCATTCCTTTCTGGAGGCTCCCGAGTAGAATTGGTTACCTTACTTTTCCAGCTTCCCGAGACTTCCCACATTCCTCAGCTCACGGCCTCCTTCCTCCATTTTCAAAACCAGCAAGATGGGTTCAACTCACGCTCTCCGGTTCTCAGCAGCTGAGAGTGGTTCTCTGCTTTTAAAGACTCATGCGAGTAGATTGGTTCCACCTGCAAATCCAGACTACTCCCACCTTCTCCAGATCCTTAACGTTAATTCCTGCAAAGTCACTGTTGCCCTGTAAGAAAAATTCAAAGGTTCCAGGGAGTAAGATGTGGGCATCTTTAGGGGGCACTTATGCTGCCTACCACAGACAGGCCTTTATACAGAAGCATGCCAGGCTCATTGCATACACCATGTGTCTTAGTTTGCCCGGACTGCTATAACAAAGTGTCATAGACTGAGTAGCTTGTAAACAGCAGAAACATATTTCTCACTGTTCTGGAGGCTGGAAGTCTGAGATAGCAGTGCCAGCCTGGTCAGAGTCTAGTGAGAGCCCTCTCCTGGGTTGCAGACTGTCAATTTCTTATATCCTTTCATGGTGAAGAGCAGAGAGAGAGAGGAAGCAAAGCTCTCTCCTGTCTTTTCATAAGCGTACTAATCCCATTCATGAGGACTTCACCCTCATGAACTAATTACCTCCCAAAGGCTCCCCTCTTAATCTCATCACATGGGGGGGGGGGTTAGGATCTCAAAGCATAAATGTGTGGGAACACAAACATTCAGTTCATAGCACCATAACGACCTCCTAGTGCTCCTGTTTTACCAAAACCCAGGTAATTGAGAGCTTACAGGATGACTGCAGTCTACTCTCATCAGCTGTTACTGTTGGAGATTTACATTCCAAATCATGCACAGCCTGATGAAAGCCCTGTTGCCTTGGTGACAAAGCTGTGACCCTTCTCTCAACAGTAAAATTGGGGGATTTTTAGATCATGTGTTGGGAAACACACGATGCACAATTCAAGAGGAAGAGGAGTTTACATTCATTAAGTTTCTACTCTTAAAAAAGTCTCACCTTTATGGACTGTATCTCACAGGTGCCTCTATCTTCTGCCTTAGGGTTGAGTTTGGACGATGGGATGCACTAGCAGATCAGAGGGTTTGATGAGAGCTCGAGGAACATATTCTGTCAGTCTCCATCCCTTTAGGGCTCAGTTGGGCGGTGTCTGCTTTCCTCTCCCTAAGATGTCAGGGTCTATTGGGAATCCCCTCTCCTGCTCCCTGCCCTTGGCCTTGGAGGCCTAGGAGTTGTCATGGCTCCCATTGCTGATCCTGCCTGTCCCTGCCCACACCTCGACAAGCACTTCCTTCATTAAACTCTCCTCCTTTATCTTGTTTAGGTGTGCCAACCTTGTCTGGCCAGAGCCCTGTCTGATACACCTGGGGTGCCAGCATCTCATGATCTTGGACACGTTACGTAACCTTCTCAAACCTCAGTATTTTCATATCTGAAATGGAGATAAAAATAGCTACCTCATGGGGCAGTGATGATGACTGAATTATTTAATTCATATACATCTTAACACAGTCTTTGGCACATAGTAAACACTTAAATGTATTTTTTTGCCAAAACAAAGGAAATGGATCCTCTGAGGAACTGCAAGTTCCATTTGGATCCAAATATTCCGCCAAGTTATTTCTTAAAATGCACTTTTTGCTCCAATGAAAAAGTTATTTTGAGCAACTATTAAACTAAGGTCTTTGGATTTACCAATAAACAATTGCTAGTGATGTTGCTGGAGGTACCCAAACAGTCCCCACCTACTAACTGAGGGACGTTCAAATTCAAGCATCTTTACTTTATAACTTGATGCTTCTGAAATTTTCTAGTATGACACTGAGATTCTGCTTTCTAGTTTTCTGGATATAGAATGATTTAAATAATGTAAGCAGAGAACTGTGGTGGTAGAATAGGTAATATTTCTAATGAAAGTCCGTCTATAAGTCAGTTCAGATGCATTAGCTGCTTCTCAGCTTACAAAGAGTTTACATCATGATCTGCTTATAAGTATAGGAATACAAATGTAGAATTTTTAAAAGCACATTCAACATTTACAAGGCGATGCTTATCATGGAATCAGGAGAAGGACGAAATTGCAAAAAACTACAGCAAGTCTTTAGTTTTTTGGTGCATGAAGAAACAAGTTCAGGGCTTCCCTGGTGGCACAGTGGTTAAGAATCCGCCTGCCAATGCAAGGGACAGGGGTTCAAGCCCTGGTCCGGGAAGATCCCACATGCCGCGGAGCAACTAAGCCCATGCACCACAACTACTGAGCCTGTGCTCTAGAGCCCGTGAGCCACAACTACTGAGCCCGCATGCCACATCTATCAAAGCCTGTGCACCTAGAGCCTGTGCTCCACAACAAGAGAAGCCACCGCAGTGAGAAGCCCACACACCGCAACGAAGAGTAACCCCTGCTCCCCGCAACTAGAGAAAGCCCGTGCACAGCAACGAAGACCCAACACAGCCAAAAGTAAAAATAAATTTTAAAAAAAAGAAACAAGTTCAGAGACAGGTAGATTTGGAATTGGAGCTTCTCATGTCACCTTTTCAGATATAGATGGAAAAACTAATTTAACAGCTGGCACCAGACCATTTAGGCAGTGTTGTTATCGTTGGTTTAAGACTACACACTGAAAGATCACCCTCAGAGGAAGATAAGGCCCTGAGGGTGTGATCTATAAGAAGACTGAACTGCTCTGAATAAGAAATAACAGAAATTTGGTGGTGAGGGAAAGCAGAGAAGGGAAGGAAGCAAAGGTGGGGTTAGGGGATACAAGAGGAAAAAGCCATGTTAGATGGCTAGAGCTGGAAAAAGTTAAAGTTGCGTGCCTTGCTGCTGTGGTTTAACCACCAATTCCCCAAATCATCGATAAAGACTGCTACACACCCAAATTCCCCACCTGTGAGATTTTCTCAAGAAGGAAATGGGGGAATGGTCCACATCTGGGTCAGCACTCAGCAGAAAAAAGTGGAGTAGGAGTGAGGGTGGGGACCAGACAAAAGTGACACTAAGAGTTCAGCAGAAGTGGGAACTCAGAGCAGATACGTCCATAGAAATGTGACCTCTAAGATCTTTGTGAAAATATCAGGGAGAGCATTAGACTTCCCACAGGGCAGAACAAAAAGACTTAGACCAATTTTATTTAAATCTGAAAGGGCAGGATGACCTCAGCTGATATCTGAATTACAATTTATCAGGGATCCAAGTGAAAAAAATAGAAATATGAAATTAGAGCTACCGGTGTCTATGTTGAGAGAGCTGTATTCTTATTGTTAGTATTTTCTGGAGCCCATATTTTGGTAGTTCTTGCTGAATCCATACTAAACAGAGAGTAAGAGCTTCAAGTCTGCTTAAAAGATCCCTCAAATTTTTTCTTTGATAAGAGACAGCCATTGCTGAAACACTGTACCTACAGCTGGGAAAATGCAGTTCATGGCATTAGATTTACACACATGAAGGCTTTCAAAATGGTTTGTTTAATTAGTTGTTTACTGTGAAGCATCTATTGACTTCCAAATCTATGCTGGCACATTGAATGAATACAAACCATTGCCTTATTCTGTGACAGATCACCTTTTAGGGGTTAACTACAAAATACCACGTGGCATCAGTGTTCACTCTTCAAGAACACTCTTTTCAATAAAATAAAAAGACACATGCCCACCATACACGCAAACATACACACACCCACACACACGTCCTCTTATTTTCTGAATCAACATGTTTTACAATGATCTCCAAAGCCATGTAGTTGGCATTGATCATAACGGTTGCTAAGCTTTTGCAGTTTGCAACGATCATAGCCTCTTTGTGGACATTTTGTGTGGCTTAAGACTTTCGCCCTGGGCTTATGGCCTCACAGTTTCGTCCAAGCGAAGAAGAGCTGTATGTGACATTGATGTTCTAGGCCACTGTCAATTAAAGAACCCAGACTCTGTTGGGCCACCTCCAGTAGAAGTGTTGACGTTGGAAGATTTTCCATACTCACCTCTTAGCTTGTGAAAGGATATAAATGGTCAAATATGACCTTGTTTGGAAAAACAACTGACTAGTTTAGCAAGAGCTTCCCCACCATGATGGAGACCCCTCACGGTGCAAGTAAATCTTTGATTGCCATTCACCATGTTTCCTTGACCTCATTATATGACAGTCACCTCACATCTATCAATCACCTGTTCTCCTGAAAACCAATGTGCCCAGGGAGCTTATAAATAAGTGAAGAGACAAAGCAGGCAAAGTCAGAATAACCTATCCGTGATGTCTAATTTTATGTGTCAACTTTTCTGAGCCACAGTGACTAGATTTTGGTCAAATGTTATTCCAAATGTTTCCGTGAAGGTGTTTTTTTTTGGGGGGTGAGATTAACGTTTAAACTGGTAGACTTTAAGTAAAGAACATTACCCTCCATAGTGTGGGAGGGCCTCATCCAAAAAGTTGAGTCTTAATAGAACAAAGACTGACCTCTCCTGAGCAAGAAGGAATTCTGTCAGCAGACTGCCTTGGGACTCAAACTACACTCTTCCCTGAGTCTCCAGCCTACTGGCCTCCCCCATCAGACTTGCCAAACCTCCACAATCACATGAGCCAATTGCTTGAAATCAATCTCTCTCTCTCTCCCTCTCTCCATACACACACACACACACACACACACACACACACACACACTCACACACACTGTTGGTTCTGTTTCTTTGGATAACCCTAATGAATATGCTACCAAAGCCATTTTTATATTTTAGTAGAAGTAACACCCACAACAAAAGTCTTGGCCCAGAATTCACACTTATTTTGAAGAATTATTCTAGAGAAAAATTTGGGTGTTATATATTGGTTTTTAAAGTATTCTAACTAATCCTAGCTTCAGCTCAATCTTCTGAAGCAAAGGTTGCAGCTATGAGCCATTTCATTGGCAGTGCTTATGCGACAAATATTTTTGGAATACCTATTTCATGCAAAGCACTGTTCTAAATGTTGAGGATAAAGCAGAGGATAAAGAGAACAAAATCCCTGCTTTCATGGAGTTCATATCCTAATGGAAGGAGATAGAAAGGAAACAAATTTATATTAGTCAGGTGGTGATAAGTACAGAGAATTGAACTAAAATAGTTACCCTGCTTTAGGCTGGAGAGTGATGAGATAAGGTGTGTTTGTAGGATTTTATATGGAGTGTTTGGAGTAAGTGACTTTTTTTTTTGCAGTATGCAGGCCTCTCACTGCTGTGGCCTCTCCTGTTGCAGAGCACAGGCTCCGGATGCACAGGCTCAGCGGCCATGGCCCACGGGCCCAGCCACTCTGTGGCATGTGGGATCTTCCTGGACTGGGGCACAAACCTGTGTCCCCTGCATCGGCAGGTGGACCCTCAACCACTGCGCCACCAGGGAAGCCCAGTAAGTGACATTTTAGCAGAGATCTAAATGAAGTGAAAGAGAGTCGTGCAGATTGATGAGTGGGAAGAGATCCCAGCACAGAGCGCATCAAGGGCAAGCACTGTGGGCAGAAATGTGTCCAGGATATTAGAGAAACACAAGGAGGGCAGTGTGTCTGGAGAGGAGTGAGCAAGGGAGCGTGATGGGAGATGAAGCCAGAGACGTTCCCAGGACTTGATCACGTAGGGCCTTGTGGGTCATGGAGACGACTTAGGATTTTGTTTGGAATTAGATGGAAAACAAAGGGAATGTTTTGAGCAGACGCTTTACATAATTGAACTTAAGCTTTAGCAGGCTCCCTTAAGCTACTCTGGAGAACAGAGTATGTGTGTATGTAGAGCATTTGCAAAGGTTAGAGAGAGAAATGGTGGATGAAGGGGACTAGTTGGAGACGATGGCAATAATCCTACCAGGAAATGATGATAATGGAACAGTAGAGTTGGATATATTTCAAAGGTAGAGCTGACAGAACTGAAAAAGAAAGAGAGGAGTCAAGGATGACTTCATGTTTTTTGACTTGAACAACTAGAAGAATGGAGTTGACTTTATTGAGATCGAAACATCTGGGAGAGGAGCAATGGGGGGGAGGGGTGTGAGTGGAGGCACAGGAGAATGCATTAAGGATCTGGTTTTGGACATGTTGCATTTGAGACGTCAATTAGGCAATGAAGTACAAGTGTCAAGAAGATAGTTAGGTACGTGAGTGTGGAGTTCAGGGGTGAGGTCTCAGCCCAAGATATATATTTGGGAATTGTCAGTGTTTAGGTGGTTTATAAAGGCCATGAGATTGGATGAAATGCCCCTTAGGATAAATACAGAAATTGAAAAGTCTGAGGACAAAGTCTTGGGACACTCCAGTGTTTAGAGGTCAGAAGAAGAGCTCCGTCAAGGCAAGGAGACTGAGGAGGAGTGGCCAATGATGTAGAAGAAAACCTCAGAGAAAGTGAGGTCTTGGAGGACAAGTGAAGGAAGCGTTTCAAATAAAGCAAAGTGATCGACATGTCAAGTATAATGAGGACAGAGATTTATCAATGTGGAGGTTTATCAGAATCTTGTTAACAGGAACTTGAGTACAGTAGAGGAAACAAAAGCCTAAACAGAGTCTAATTCAAGAGTGACTTAGAGGAGAAGAGTATAGACAAAAATATAGACAACTCTTTCCAACAAAGAGTTAAAAGGGAACAGAGAATGGAGTTCTGGAAATGTTAGCTGGAGAGGGATCTAGGGAGGGCTTTTTTTAAAAATGTTTTTTCGATTTTTAATTTTTCAGGTTAGAGACTTAACAACAAGCATATAACCTAATGGGGATGATCAGGGTGGGGGGGCAGGGGGCAACTCATAAGGCAGGGGTGAAAAGGAATAGAATCAGTGCACAAGGTTGGATTAGATAGGGAAAGAGGCAAAGATGCAGAGAGGTTGGTAGATTTGGTGGTGGAAGTGTGGGGAAGCTCTCTTTTAACTGGCCAATTTATTTCAGTGAAATAAAAGTAGTAAGCCGAGAAAGAAGATAAGTGGAGAGATGTTAAATGCCAGAAACTTTCTTTTCTGGCAGTGGTTCTCTATTTTCCGTAGTTGAATTTAAGGAATTGGGAGCAGGAGACTTTTATCTCATCCTTTACAAGCAGAAGGTGTTTACAGTTGAGAACATCTTTGAGTTTACTTTGGAAAGAGATTGACCAAGAACACCTGCCAGCTTTCTCATTGCCTAACCCACCTTTCACTGTTCCAAGCCCCAGGGTCTGTCCGGTGTCATTACTAATGGGAATACAAACTTGACTTTTTCTATCTCAACCTAGATAAGAATTTATGAGTGGTCCTGTTAGCAGTACCTTTCTGATGAATAATAACTTTTTTGCTCAAGTAAGGTCTGAGCCTTTGAGCACGACTGTCATTTAGTATACGTGTTGATCAGAGATGTGCCCACTCTGCCCTGGAAACATACACAGTGTGTCACTGATATGTCTTTATGAAATTCCAGCAGGCTATCATTTTCTAGCAATAAAGATGGAAATATAGCAGCACTATTCACAATAGCCAAGACATGGAAACAACCTAAATGTCCATTGACAGATGAATGGATAAAGAAGATATGGTGTATATATATATACAATGGAATACTACTCAGCCATAAAAAAGAATGAAATAATTCCATTTGCAGCAACATGGATGGACCTAGAGATTATCATACTAAGTGAATTAAGTCAAAAAGAGACAAACACCATATGATATCACTTATGTGTGGAATCTAAAATATGACACAAATGAACTTCTCTATGAAACAGACTCACAAACGTAGAGAACAGACTTGTGGTTGCCAAGGTGGAGGAGGGTTGGGGGAGGGATGGATTGGGAGTTTGGGATTAGCAGATGAAGACTATTATATATAGAATATATAAACAACAAGGTCCTACTGTATAGCACAGGGACGTGGTTGCCAAGGTGGAGGAGGGTTGGGGGAGGGATGGATTGGGAGTTTGGGATTAGCAGATGAAAACTATTATATATAGAATATATAAACAACAAGGTCCTACTGTATAGCACAGGGAACTAGATTCAATATCCTGGGATAAACCATAATGGAGAAGAATATGAAAAAGAGTGTATATGTATGTGTAACTGACTCACTGTGCTACACAGTAGAAATTAACACAACACTGTAAATCAACGATACTTGAATTAAATAAACTTTAAAATGGAAAAAAAAAGAATTTATGAGTAAAACTTGTTATAGGTGCTGCACTGGCTCTTGTCACTTGTTCCGTGTTCTCAAAGGAAAGTCTAATCCCCAAAGGAGTTAAGAACACCTGCTTTGGAGTTATTATTAAGCACTCATTTTAAAAAACTCATTTCTCCTGACAACTTACAAAGAAAATAAAACAAGTACCTGTTGAGTACTCACTGTATGCATGGGACTGATTGTTCATGAGACCCGTGAAGAAAAAGAAGCAATAATTCTCTGACTCAATTGCTGAAGGTAAATTTCTTAAAATTCTTGTAACTACTCATATAACTGCTCATCCTTGAAAAAGTATTCTACTTGATCGTTAAAATATTATTAAGGGGTAACATTTTGATGTGCCAGAGGGTGCTTTAAGGTTCATGCCAGCATTTTTGTTTCTTGGAAGATCCTTTTTTCCTTTTGAATTTCTATATTGAATTCAGGGCTTTCCCTTCCTGGGGCTGGTTCCACTATAACAAGTGTGGGAAAACAGGGAGGAAGAAGGAAACTAACATTTAGCATCCAATATCTGTCAGGCATTTTCCAGGAGTTATTTAAATTTTAAAAGAATATGGTGAGACATGTCTTTGAGTTTCTATTTTGCAAATCAGAAAACTGGTACAATAAAAGTAGCTCTAAACCACTGGCATCACGGAGAGTTGTTAATTACAGTGCCTCCGAAAATTTTCGAAATAAAGCACTGCCGCAGTACACTGCAACATGCCATAAGCCCTCCTGAATAGGAAATCTGCCCACTGTGTCTTGGCCCGGCATCCTGGCTTTGAGATTGTTCTACTCTACCAGCTCGGCTTCATCAAGGTCATTGAAAACTATTCCCATCTTGCCAGGTGTAAGAGGCTGCTCCAGATTGGTGTTATCAGCAAATTTATTGAACTTATGCTCACTTCCATCACCCTGTGGATGACTCTGGCCCTCAACCAGCCATTATGGATGGACACCACTTGATAAATGTCCTCAGGATGACAAGAAGTCACTGATAGCTCCTCTTTGATTGCAACTCTTCAGCCACTTGACAGCACAGTGATCTAAGCTATGTATTACCAGCTTGTTGAAAAGAAATGTCATGTGAAATGGTACCAAAAGCCTTACTGAAGTCTGGATATATTATGTCTCTTACTTCTCCTTTGTCAGTGTGTCAAAGAAAGAAATTAAACTTCCTTGGCTGGTTCCTTCCTAAAGATATGTAGGTGACTACTCAACACCTCTTATTTTGTTAATTTGCCAGTCAATGGATTGTTTGTATCTTGCCACAAGTTGAGGTTTTTGCATGACAACTGCAAGCATCCCTAACACGATGTTCTAAAAATCTCTGGACACTTTTAGACTGTCTTTCATTAAATTTCTATTCTGATTCTATGAGGTATAGGAAAAAGCCCTTAGGATCCAGGGAGTAGTGAAAATATTCCCCCTGTCCATTCACAAGTCCTGTATTTAAGGTCATTTCAAAAAAATAAGTACTGGCCACTAGAGAAGGGTTGTCCAGTTCTGACTGCAATATCTCAGGACCAAGAAGAGTTCTTATTTGTATGAAATCTGTCAGTTTTGTGAGATGAGGAGGACTGAGCATGGGAGTGTATGTGTGTGCACGTGAAGGATGGTACGGAGGAAAAAGAGCCACCCTTTTTCAAGGAAAGGTGAATTCTTTCTTACCACGATGCCTTGCTTTCTTCCCTTAAATAAACTCAGAAAGATTTTTCCTCCAAATTTTCTATATCGCCAATGAGTATAATTCAATCCACAGAATAGAAGACTAAACTTAATGCACTTATATTTGGAATGATAGACTTGGTTTTATGTTTTCTATCATCCCCACTGACAAGTCATCTCTTTTCTGTGACATCACTTCCCCCCTCCTTGTTACCAACTTTTTTGACTTCCTATTCAACATCCTCGCATTTCTGGTGGAGATCATTAGGTGCTGGATTTGACACTGAAGCTACTCTTTTCCATCTCATACCTCCCGTCACGCTGTTCTGACTTCTGGGCAGGGCACAGAGCAGGGCTGATAAATATACGACACTCTTCCTCTGTGAACATAGCAGACATAAAAAAAAAAAATCAATGTTAGCATTCTTTCCTTCTAAGACTAGCGGAGGCCGCAGCAGTCTTCCCAACATAATACTCTAGACCAGGAATCAGCAAACATTTTCTATAACAAACTAGACAGTAAATATTTTAGGGTTTGCGGACCATACAGTTTTTTGTTGCAGCTACTCAACTCCGCCCCTGTAGGGTGAAAGCAGTCACGGACAATAAGGAATGAATGAGCCTGGCTGTGTTCCAACAAAGCGTTATTTACAAACAACAGGCTGGCTGGATTTGGCCTATGGGTTTTAGTCCTGTGGTTTACTGGCTGTAGTTTGCAGGTGCCTGCTCTAAATACCTACCACCAATCAGAGTTGCCGTCTGAAGATGGGACCTACCTGGTGTTCCTGGGCTGAAGTACATGATGCTACAACATTTAAGTGTTGACTCCTTTCACGTGTTGATTTCCACCTGAGGAGCTGATTTAACTTAATTTGGGGCCCTCTGCTCCGAGTGTCTTGAAGTTAAAAGTCACTTTGGGACCAAGGAGAGCAAGTTTCAGGCTTTACTCATTCTCTAACTTTGACATTGCTGGGGCTAGCATTGGATTTCTTTACATTCTTTTTTCAAAGATATGAGAAGAAATGACATGAATAGCTCAAAGTCATTGCCTTAGAATAGGTACTATTACATATATAGCAGTTCAATCACCAAAAGCTTTTCCCCGTAGGTTTACAAACAAGAAAAAAAAACCCAATAAACATAAATTACATTATAATGGGATAGGATGAAATCAACTGCAGCCTAGCAACCATCCATTTTATCTCAATTATTTGTGAGATTTAAAATGTGTGGAAGTAGTTTAACGGTCCTATTCCTGATTTCTGTGGGCTGACTCCTTAGCCAAATGGATGTTTGAAGAGAAGGTAGGTAGATAAGGCTTTGAAAACCTAATGGGACATTTCAGGCAAAAAATAAAATAAAATTTAAAAATAATAAAAAGAGAGAGATTAATTTTTCTCAGAAGAATATTGCTTGAATAGAACTTATCTTTTATTGTCTTCTAGCAAGGATAATTAACAAACCTCTTAGAACTGTTAGATATTATTATGTAGAACATCTTTATATTTTAAAAAGAAAACTGTGATTTCAATGATAGAATGTTAACATGGGCCCTCTCTTAGGAAGTTATTTAACAGAATTCATTCTCTTCTCTCAAGCTGGCGCTTATCCCCTATGTGATTTTTACTCTTGACATCACTGCCAGCAGAGGTCATAAATGTCCGCTTCCCAGATTATTATCCAGAAGAAAAAGTACAAAATACCTCATTTGATCCTTCCAAGTCTGACATTAAAAGAAAAGAAATCTATTTTTATATCCACTCATTACCTTCAAACTCTCTTTAATGTAGCTTTATCAATTTGGACAATAAAATCTCATTCATTTGTACGTCATCACCTTGGAATCTGCGATAATTTGGGCAGGGTTAGCTTAAAGATGATCTGTTCAATATTTATGGGAAAATAAAATTATTCCAGCTGCTGATTAATGCAAATAACTTACCAAAGCAAGCTAAAAGTTCAACTGAGATTATTAAGGTTTAAACTCTTTGGTAGACTCTCAAGGCTCTCTCTCAATTAACCAGAACATACTTCAGCTTCATAAGCCAACTCCATGTAGCTTCTGCCACAGCCAAAGCCAAAGATCGTCCTGTATTTTCCTTTTTTATGCCCACTTTGTACTGTTCTATGTATTGGGAATGCCTTTTTCTTCTTCTTCTAGTTCTCCATTTCAAAATTCTATTCTTCTTTTTAAAGCCAAACTGAAATGCCACCAGCATTATGAAGCCCTCTCCAATACTGCAGCCAAGATGAACTCTCCTCTAACATTCTGGAACATGGTGGTGTAGTGGGAAGTATAGTGGAGTGTGTTGATCTATGTGTGTGGCTGTGTCACTGACAGTGACTTCACAAATAGGTCTAAACCTCTGACTACTTCTTAATGGTTTTTCATAGCCATGCCTGAACATTTGCATATTGATATAGATATTTTGTCCTCAATTACTTTCCTTTAGTTTATACTTTATCTTACTGTTGGGCCATTATGTTAAAAGTTTAAGAATTCTCTATATAAGTAGGTTATATTATCCATAAATTTTCAGTGTATGCAGGGGATATTACAAATTTTTTTTACTGTAAAACAAGTGTGTTGGGTCTTGATAAACTGAGAACATCTGAAAGAGATTCTGGAAAGATCTGTTCCCCTTTCATTAATTTCCATTTCAAAGAATACCCGACACCTATTTGCCCAAGCCAGAAATTTTGGCAACATCATAAATTCTTCCTTCTGCCTCCTCTCTTCAGATGATTAATTGCTAAGACTTGTTGGTTCTACCCATGAAGAGTCCTGTCATCTCCAGCCCTACCACAATTGCTGTAGCTCACCAGGGTCTTGTTATCTGTGAACTAGATTATTTCAACTCCATCCAATTTCCTGAGGATCTGATTATGTGATATTCCCATTGAAAATTCTTGGCCATTCCCTATTGCACATAGTATAAATACTCAGCTTGTGAGCGTGACAAGACATTTCATGATATAACCCCATCTCCCTATCTAGTGTCATCTGTCTAGTCTCATCTCTTGTTCCTCCAGTTCTCACCTTGCAGTTTCCACTCCAGCAACATGAATTACACTTTGATTTCTAACCTGCTTGCTCTTATAATCGTCAGTGACTTCACATGTTACTTCCTCTATGCCACCTGGAAACCCCTTCTCTAAAAAAATCCCTGACTTTTTCTAAAAGCAATTTTTTAAAATTGTTTTTTAAAAGCAATTGCCCTGTATTGATCTGTGTATGTATTTTGTATCTGTATTGCCATAGACAGTAAACTCATTGAGGGTAAGACCTATCTATATCTTTCCCTCCATACAGCCTCAAACTCAGCACAGTGCCTAACAATAAATGTTTATTGAATAAATGAATGAACAAATGAATACATTTAACTTTCACTGAAATAAGTTATTATGTATGTTTGACACGATCACCACTGCTTGAATAGTCTTCCTTTTAATAACTCTGTTACTGAGTTAAGTTTTCCTTTCTGGGTCTCTTTTAATCCTGCCTTCTTACAGTTTTGCTAAGTTTGCTCTGTTTTCTTCCATTTTGCCATATTCCAATTTAGTTGATTCTTTCTTTTGCATTTGTGGTCCTGTTAATTTAATAAATGATAGGATTATGTGCTTCTACAATTATGTGTAATTAAGTTTAACTCAAATAAAACGCTCACTTCTTTAATATGAACCATGCTTACTGAGAATCTTTCTTTTCATTCTAACAGAAAGGAGATTAACAGAGGGATCTAAATCTTCTAGAAAACATAGAAGTCTCTACCTGGGTAGTTTTAAGACCAGATTTACAGTTTGAAAGAGACAGCACAGTCAACATATTATATAAATATAAATATATATCATATATAATATTCAGGGCAATATTATAATAATAATAACTGGATAGATAAAAATGTATTAAACTTTAGTGCATATATTTAATGAGATACGGTGCGGCAGTTTAAAAGAATGAGGTAGAGCCCTATATACAGTATAGAGAGTTTGAGTGATACATTAAAAAGATGGAGAACAGTAAACATAGTATGATTCACTTTCTGGGCATAATACAAGGTATATGCATATATATGGTAACATTTTTCTGGGGGTAACAAGAAACTTGAGAGTGGTTATTTGGAGGAGCAGGAGTGTTTACATGTGTGTCGGGGAGATGTTGGTGATGAAGGGTGTGGTACGGAGGGGCATTTTACCTCTAACTTTCTATTTTACTGGAATTATTTAACGCACATTTTAATTTTTATAACAAGAGTAGAATTATGGGCCATTTTCCCTTGCTTTTGTGCCTCTATTAAAGTATGTATGAACATTACATTAAAAATGAATATTCTCAAGTGATAAACTTTATTGTGCACCAGAACCACCTGAAGTGCTTATGACAAAGCAAATTCCAGATTACTACCTCAAACCTCTGAGTTAAAACCTCTGCATGCTGGGAGCCTAAAAAAATGAATTTTTAATGGGGTCTCAGGTGATTCTGGTACAGGCAGTCTAAGCCATATACTTTGAGAAATACTGCAGAGCAACTAATTGATGCTTCACATTCATACCTCTGCAGGTCTTGGATATCTTCACCAGCGGTAATGATAATAGTACGTTGCTGTGAGGATAAAATTAGAGAATCCATGTAGCTCTCTTAGTACACAGCAAATGCTAATTGGGGTTGGGAGCTATCTGTCGTTTGGTTTGGTGTGGGGGTTTTGTTGTTATTTTTGTCGGCCGTTATTAATTTTAGTTTAAAGATTACTGGAAGGAAACCAACCTATTTTTAAAAACTGAGACGAGAAAGCGTACTCTGAGAAAAACTGTTCTTTGAGAACCTTTAAAAAAGGTTTAGTGTTCTTTCCTATTCTTCACTGACAACAACCACTTTTTCATTAGGACAGCAGTTATATTTAAAATCATGTTTATTTAATGCTATTATTTTATTATAAAGTTTTATTTTTCAGTTTAAAATATGAATCTTTCACAATGTTTTTGAAGTTAAGATTTATGCTGTGAGGGAATATATACCTTAGAAAATGAAAAATCAATGGCAGAATATAATTTGATTTATAAGAGTGTGGTTTTCTTCAAACTTTTCAAAATGTGTTACTATGTGAAGTGGGATACACAAGACTCCGGGGAGGGCCTGAGTCGATTCTCTGCATTATGATTCATACTGTGTTTGCCACTTCTCTGGCCTGGAGAATGTTTGTAAGTCCTGTGGTCAAAAGGAAGACAGGATATATGCTGACAAACATAGAAGTCAGCCTCTCATGCTTCACGTCTGCCAGAAAACTGACTTAGCAAAACACAGCGGACAGCACAAAAAAGAGCCAGGCAGATTTAGAGCGAGTTGTAAATCCTGATCAGCTAGTTCCACTTAATTCCATCTCTGATGACATATTTTGGAGCCCTGGGGACAAGCGGAAAAGTCTGCCACATATAACCCAGTTGATCCTTCAAGACATTGCTCAAATGTCATAGCTATAAACAAAAAAGGGGCACAAGGCACCCCTTTTTCAGGGCATTCCAACCTTTTTTTTTTCCACAGCTGCCTGGGCTCCCTTTTAGTGGTGCCTTACCCGAGGCTGCCCTCAACAAAGAGCTCTGCCTGGGAAGAATCTTGGTTTCCTCATCAAATGTTAACTCTACTAGAGATTTGGACCAATCTGATAAACTATATGTATAAAAGTACCAGTAGCTGAATTGCATTGTAACAGGAACCCTTTGTTTCCTTAATCCAAAGATTGAACTAAGTTGGAAATTTCAAGCCCTAAAGTCAGTTGGTAGTGTTAAAAAGCAAAAATTAAACTGAGCAAATTTTAAAGATCTAACTGGATTTATTGAATGACTCATGTATTGGGCAGCACCCCATCTAGTGAACAGAGGGACTCTCCAAAGGGCTACGGAAAGGGAGAGATTTTTAAAGGCAAGACAAGGAAGCCATAAACAAAAATGTTTATTTCAGGCTTAGGTAACCTACCTACGGGGGATAGAAAGGGTGATGTGGCAGATTACCTCATCATCCTTTGGGGAATGGAGAGGGTCCATGTGACAGATTTCTTCATTAGAGCTGACCAGAAATTTCCACACCAACTGACCAATTAGGATTACATTCCTGAGGAAGGTTGTAACTGCAGTTAAGTTAGGTATTCAGTCTTGATTTCAGCACAAGTGAATCCATTTGGGGTCTGTTGTTTCTTTGTTAACAATTTCCCCCCTTTGATCAGACTCTCAGCTTAACTGAGAGATGTAATCATAACTTAAGGCTTTCACGCCACTCTCAGCTACTGCTCTGAAGTTCAGCTTTGTTTTCCCTTGTGTGGTATTCACAGGTCATGATGTTTTTGCTTAATCCCTGTGATATTCACAGGTCATGGCTTCAGGTTCAGCCTTTAAGCTGGTCAATTTCTTCATTCCTTTTCTGACATTCCAGTTTTGAAGAGATCATTGCTTGGTAGTTAGTGGCTGTGAACACACATTTAAAGCTGTTGAGAGAATACAATGCACCAGGGAGATTATTATGATTATAATAAGCAGGATAATTCCCAATGTTTGCAGTGCACTTTGGAGCCACGGTCCCCAAGAATGAAACCAATCAAAAAAATCAAATAAGTCAAAGAAAGACCTCATTGAAGGAGTCACTTTTTTAAGCCAATTGGCTTACTTAGTGACCTTATGTAATTGCATTTCACTTTCCAAGGAGCGTTAATCCAGGTGCAGTAGGTGGTGTTGGCCACAGCACAGATACCTCCTTATCCACTAGAAGATAATCGAGTGCTATCCTATTATTAATAACAGCTTTCGCCAGAGAGTCTAAGGATTTTGGGAGGACAGTTATTGCTTTAGCAGCAGATTCTGAAATGTTTTCAAGAGTTAACAATAGATTCCTGATCATAGCCTTATTTACATTTACTCCTAACCAAGGAATTAGGATCTGTCAAAGGAAGCTAATTTTGCGTCATGAATGCCTCCTGATAATTTCTGTTTGAATCTGTGGCTCAGGACTGGAAAGATGACAGCCATGGAGGTAGTTTTATTTGGGTTACTTTTGCCTTGTGTTCCTTTCTTTGCCGGGACACCAAGTTCCCCAAGTTTGGGGTGTTAAGTAGAGACAGGGAAACAGAACAGGGGGTCTCTAGCATCATGAACAGATCATAGTTTCTAATGACAAGTCTAGCAGTATGGAAGGTTACTCCCCTTAGCAATGGCCTGGGAGATATGAACAATGGCATTATCTTTCCAGGCCAATGCCAGAGTAAAGAAAAGAAAGAGAAGAGAATGTTTCATGTGTGGTTAAAGTATCAAGTCTTGATCTGATGTCTTGGGAGGAAGCAGTCTACCTTGATGTCAGATTCTTCTCTTCCAAGTCAATTTGATTTAGAGGTCTCCAGCATTTATATGTGACCAGGTTTCAAGAGGACTCTTCTTTAGCCGTCAACTGTGCACCCAAAGCTCGAATCCCAGAAGTTTGACTGCCATCTGGGTGGTGAGGAGAATATGGTGTAGTCCTTTCCAAGGACATTCAAGGGCAGTGTTTGCTCTTGCCAGTTCAGTTTTACGACCTTAAAATTATCAGACTTGTACCTGTCAAAAAGTCTATTTCTTGCATTTCTCTGAAGATGAAACACCTTTGTAGGAACATTTTTCCAAAGAATCAGAGTAGAATAATAACTCTCTGTAAATGACAAAATACCTAAAATACCCATTATTAAAGATCTGATGGAATTGACAAGGAAATTTATTTATTTCTGTGACACACAATGTTTTTAGATAATAACTGGAATTACATCTGGCAACATTATACCAGGACATATCAGATTTCTAGGAATTTCATAGTTTCTGAAATACTTGTAACATATACCTATATAAATACAACATGAAGAAGGATTTGTAGTACTTCTCATTAGGCAATGCTTCCCATGTAATTTAACATATCAAATAAGCCTAATTAGTTTAATATCTCTCTTTTTTATAAAGAGGGAGAACAAATCTTTTAAAATCTTCCAGGGGTCTTCTGGAAATTTTCAAAGTTAATTTAAGGTCAAAAAGATTTCATTTAGAATTTGATTTGTGGGAAGGGTGTCAAAAATGTCAAAAAAGTTTTATAACACTTGATCAAATAGGATCATAGGTTACTGTGAAACAATACTTAGTTATCTCTTCAACTAAAATAACAGTTAAAGACTTCATAGCAAATATAAAAGCTTACACAGTACCGAGCAAAACCTAGCTCTTTTAATATTGAGAGGATTGGGTTAATTCAAGTAATACAAGATCTAATAAAAACAACATAAAACATAGGTGATTATTTTGATTAGACACAAGATCTTTTTTTTTTCTAGGCAGATTACTTAAAGGTAAAGAAAAATCTTCCATAAGATCCTATTATCAAGAGAAGAGTTTAAAAAAGAAAAAAAAAAGAAACTTTGTCCTTTTAACAGAGAGAAAAACAAATTCCAATTTTGCATCAGATGACTTTTTTTTTTAATTTATTTTTTGGCTGTGTTGGGTCTTCGTTGCTGCACGTGAGATTTCTCTAGTTGTGGCAAGTGGGGGCTACTCTTTGTTGCGGTGCGCAGGCTTCTCATTGCGGTGGCGTCTCTTGTTGCACCGGCTCTAGGTGTGTGGGCTTCAGTAGTTGCAGCACACGGGCTCACTATTCACAGCACGCAGGCCCCAGAGCGTGCGCGCTTCAGTAGTTGTGGCGCACAGGCTCAGTAATTGTGGCACACGGGCTTAGATCCTCCATGGCATGTGGGATCTTCCCGGACCAGGGATCAAACCCATGTCCCCTGCATTGGCAGGCGAATTCTTAACCACTGAGCCACCAGGGAAGTCCCCATCAGATAACTTTTGATATTAAAACTCATTTACTTAATTAAATTTATTCCAATCTTATCCAGTCCTCACCACACATAAAATTTCTTTTCCTTATTATTTCTAGTAATTTTAATGACATATATTAGAATTACTAATCCTTAGAAACCTTTAGTTTCTAGTGAAAACTAAGAAGTAATCAATTATGAACTTTTACATTAGCATTCTGTGGATTGGCAGACTTATACTTTTATAGTTTCTAGAAACGTGCTTCTCGGCATGACATTAAACATGTTTGCTAATAGACCAAAATATCTTCAATTCCTCTGTAAAAGGAAGTAAAACATGAATAAACCTATGTTCAGTAACTGATGTTTCAGTATTTTATCTTATTTGCAAGTGATCTGGATATTCAACGACTATCCATCATTTAAGTTAATTTAGCAAAACTTTAAGGTTTCAGTGTACCAAAAGGATTTAGGAAAACTATTTTCGAAAGTTCACCTAGAAACTTTTGTCTCCCTTACACCCATTTAATTATTCTCAAAAATTATGTTTAGACCACACACAAAACTTCATGAGACATTAGACAAAGTCAGTTATCATTCTAGGTTATTTTTCTGGCAGAAAATTTTGTAAGAGATAACGTGAACTTATTTGACTACCAAATCAGGTAGAATAAAAAGTTGTATGCCTGCATTATATTCAATGTTGGCAGCTCTAAAAACATACCCCCTTTAATTAAACCAACTAAGTTAAACTAGCTTTTTTTTTTGACTAAAGTTTATCCCAGATCACGTAAACTTGAAAAGCATTTGAGTTAGTTTTAATACTAAATTTATAAAAGCTCTTAATTTGTTCAACCAATTAAATAGAGCTCCTTACAAATTTATTTTATCAGTGTCATCTGAAGGTAGAAAAATACCACACATCTACAACACGTTTATAGACACAAATGAACATACAGACAAAGGTAAACAGAGATCTTATAGTTTTTGTTTTAATATTTTCCTTGAATTAGGTTTTTGTGCGAGGGTGCTTCTATAGCAGTTCATATGTCATAATAGTCCCCTTTTCCCTTTTTCTTTCCTAGAGCTATATTTCTAGTTATGTAAAGTTTTATAAGATAAGGACAATTGATCTCAGTTCCTCAGAGAACTGGGTTGTATCCTGGGTGCTAAAGGGCTGACACACACACCCACCTATGTTGGAATATTTCTCTCTGGTTGCATTTAGCTAAGAGGAGATGGTCACAAAATTTTTTTCTTTCAGCCTCTGAATATCAGTTTTCAATTTGGCCAGAATTCTGGTTATAAAGTTATGAAATCCTTTTAAATATCTTGTCAGGTCTCAGCTGGGACAAGCAATGGTTATTTCTGGCAATATTAAACAACCTCTTGGACTCGAGAGGTGTCTCCCAAAAGGGTGCAAAACATATTGTCTTTGCAAGATCTAGAGTCACTCCCAAAGGTAGCCAAAAGAAAGAACTGACAACTTGCATGGCCCAGGCAGGCAGAAAGCCAAGTCCAGGTACTTAGGATGTAAAACAAGACAAGCAAGAAGGCAATAACTATCCCTAGGAGAGAAAGGATCAATAAACGATGGGTTTGGATTTGGAAAGGGAGGGACAGTGTGAAATTTTATTTCCCTCTCACAACTGGGCATTACAGACAGAGATTTGGGAGAACTTGCTCTGGTAAGAATTCGTACTTTTGCTGGCTTCTGCCAGTTTTCCCGGAGCCTTCTGCAGGCTCTGGTTTTTCATTAATTTTGATTTAAGAGTCCCTTGGCTGTTTAAGGGAATAATGTGGCAGTTTATTAGAAAATTCTTCAGTCTCATCAACTCTGGGCAGGGTCCATACAGGGGTCCCCTTTGAAGGTAGATAGGGGTTGTCTAGAACATCATTAACTTCACTGTTAGAATGTTACTCAAAGGAACTCTAGTTGAGGAGTTCTACTTTTTTAAATAAAGTAATTTACTATACCAGTTCAAATTGTCCTGGAAAAAAATCATACCCTTCTCGAAAGAGAGCAATTTACTGGCTTCTTACCAGCAAGCTCGGGCTGAACTCAAATGTCTTTTGAACCTGACAACTCATAAGTGAGTGATTTCTTGATTGATTTTTAGGCTTCTAACAATGCTCTTTGGTGTTCCCAATCACTCCCTGAAATGTCACTAACCTTGGTTCTAGGGTACTGGGCAGTCTATTAGAAAAGGTAATCTAGAAAATGGGATTCTTATAGTCTGAAAGAGTTAGTGTAATACTAGAGAGCAAAAACTTAATTGCCTCTCATCTACAGGTGTCTTAGATTCTTAAATGTTCTTCAAATTGTAGCAACCTGTCAATAAATAAAGCAAAGATATCAACAGGCTAAAGAACCTAAATAATGGAGATTTGTTATATTCACAAGCAAGATTTATGTCTGATGATATACATTGTTAATTAAATATGAAAAGTTTTAAGAAAATATGAAAAATGGTAGATATATCTAAAAGCATTTTGCATTGACATTTTTTAGCCTTATGAATACTTTTGTATAATACTATATATATTATACACATATATATATTAGATAACAAAATAAGTGAACAGTTATTATTTGTTTAGAAACGGAAAGAAACTGTTCTTTCCCCTTGAACATTCTTGACAGAGTGTGAAACAGTCTTTCAGAGAATAATTACTTTTTTTCTAGCGTTTCTAAAATGCTTAGGTAAACAGAATTTAAAGTTGCTCTCTAATCACTAAAATACTTTGAATGTGTTTTGAACTGTGTTGTTTCCATTAAAATCTGAAACTACACAGCTGGAATAATGTGGAGCAGAATGCTTAAAAACATCTGCAGCAGAAAGTTAACCTAAAACTCTGTTATGAGCTACCAATGACAGATATGCACCTAGTTCTTACAATCAAGCACTTCAAGGTAATCATCTCCCTCTTAAAATCCTTTTTTTTTTTTTTTGCGGTACGCGGGCCTCTCACTGTTGTGGCCTCTCCCGTTGCGGAGCACAGGCTCCGGACGCCCAGGCTCAGCGGCCATGGCTCACGGGACCAGCCGCTCCGCGGCATGAGGAATCTTCCTGGACCGGGGCACGAACCCGTGTCCCCTGCGTCGGCAAGCGGACTCTCAATCACTGTGCCACCAGGGAAGCCCTTAAAATCCTTCCTACAAGAAGAGATGTGAACACATACTGCTGTGAGCAGAAATATCTAGGCATTTTCCCCCCTTGGCTGACATAGTAAATAACAAGAAACCAACATGACATTACAAATGAGAGCTTCTTTATCTGCTTCCAGGAGTCCAGGCCAACCAGCCTGCCTGATAGTCTGGAATCATTTTGATGCAATTTACAAACACTCCTTCCTGGGAGAAGATGAATTGAGGTTAGCATTGAACAGCCTGAGATACATGGCAGCAGAGCTGAACACCATCGTGTTTGTAATGTCTTCCTGTTAAAGGTATTTTGTCTGCTCTTTTCCTTTCTTCTTTGGCATTTGGGCAAAAGCTGGTGGATGTGTTAGTAAAATATTTTGCAGATTTTAAATGTACCACCGATACTGTCAGCAAGTCCTCCACCGTGTTCTAAACTGAAGTAGGGCTCTTGTCCTTAGCTGCACCTTAGTCTGTGAATGTTTTTCACCAGGTAGCCCGTTCTTTCCAAGTCCCCACAAACCAGGACAGATTTCATAAGAAGTTCATCTAAGGACAGTATCAGACATCCACAAAGATATAAAGTTTTCTCAAAAGAATAAATTGGCAACGTTTTTAGAGAGGAGGTTGATAAGAAAAGAAAATGGCATTGCAAGAACATAGTAATGAGAAGGAACACGGTAATGAGAAAATGGCTGAGACTCAGGTTCTTAAACTATTTTTTGAGCCACTGATCCCTTTGGCATGCTGTGAAGGCTATAGACTCTCCTTTTCGGGAAAACTTTCAGATGCAGGGAGATACCGATTATTTTCCCATGTAAATTCACAGAACTGCTCTTCCCCAGGCTGAGACTCTCCTGAGAGTGGATGAACTTGGCCCTGGCTAAAAGTGTAAAGTGGGCTAAATATGTTTCGGGTGCTCGGCAGGCCTTCTCCTTCCACATGCACCTCCCACTCCCAGGTTCCGGTGTCCACCGAGGCCTCTTGTTTTGATGTCCTGTCCAGGCTTAACCTCTCTGAGCAACACTCCATCTTTATACGCTTTCCCTCTCTTCTCACCTTTCCCACCCCCTCAATTCTTTTTTTAAAAAAGATTTATTTATTATTTATTCATTTAATTTATTTTTGGCTGCGTTGGGTCTTAGGTGTGGCATGTGGGATTTTTTGTTGCGACGCGTGGGCTTCTCTCTAGTCGTGGCATGTGGGTTTTCTCTCTCTAGTTGTTGTGCATGGGCTTAGTTGCCCCACAGCATGTGGGATCTTAGTTCCCTGACCAGAGGTTGAACCCGCATCCCCTGCATTGTAAGGTGGATTCTTTACCACTGGACCACCAGGGAAGTCTCTCCCACCTCCTCAATTTTATATGCTCCTCTCTCAGGTTTTATTCTCATAGATTAGAAATTCTTAAGAGTGGGATTCACTTTCTGGCAAGGCATATCAGACTGGGGAGACAGCAGTTTTTTGAATCACATCCATCACACACACCCCCCCCCAAAAGATGTGTTTCCATGCGCATGCTGGGGGAGGGGTATCCCTGGCTTCTACTGCTGGTCCCCACTGAAAATTAGTGAAGGGAACAAGAGTCATGATGATTGCCTTGTGTGGAGGACTTGTGTAGAGGCAGAAACAAGGCCCTGTGACCTCAAGAAAGTAACTGGGGCTTGTTATTAATCAATGAATTTATACTAAAGTGTGTCCAAAGTGGAATCCATTTTATTTAAAACAGGATTACGTTTTAAAAATAGAATTGATCTGGGCTTCCCTGGTGGCGCAGTGGTTGAGAGTCCGCCTGCCGATGCAGGGTACACGGGTTCGTGCCCCGGTCCAGGAAGATCCCGCATGCCGCGGAGCGGCTGGGCCCGTGAGCCATGGCCGCTGAGCCTGCGCTTCCGGAGCCTGTGCTCCGTGGCGGGAGGGGCCACAGCAGTGAGGGGCCCGCGTACCGCAAAAAAAAAAAAAAAAAAATAGAATTGATTTCAATGCTAGGAATTAGGATAGCACGGGGAGGCCAACATTTCGAGACACTTTTCCATTTAGTAAGAGGCAAATGCCTACTCCCTCACATCAACCTGAATAGGTGGAGTTAGCCATCAAATATGGACTCACAATAATAGACTAGTATTTCCTAACAAGAGAAAAAAGCCAAAAACAACAAACAAAACCCCTGCCACAACCCACACAACAATGAGCTCCAGATTATAGCCCTAAGAATAGCTCTTCCTAGAGAGAGTAGAGGTACAATTTGGAGAGTTCCAGCCAATACACTGATATGTACCTAGGAATGGAGTATGACCAGAGAAAAGCAAAGTGTGAGGGAGAGGAGTTGAAGTGAACAGGTACCGATATGTACCTGTTCTGAATGCTATACTGGGCAATCGTGGGACGGGGCAGTAAAGTGATGCAATTTGCTATTGATGCACTCCTCAAATCCTGAGCAAGGGCGATGGGTGCAAGATGAAAGTAGAAAAATAGTCTGAGTTTCTTAAAATTCTTTATTATTTATCTGTAATATGATGGGAAGCTATCTGAAGGACTTTAAATGACACAGATAATATCGAATTCAAATTTTAGAAAAAATCACTTAGGGTATTTAACATTCTGTACTAACTATTCCATTAAAATACTATTAAAGTTGGGCACTGCCAATTAATATTTTAAATTCTAACTCATTCTTATTAATTTTCTATTTTATTCTTTAATATTTCATTCGTTTCTTATCTATACCAGTAGTTCACAGTGACAGATTTTAATCTTACTTTTTGTCTACCTCATTCTAGAACTTCACTGTGATTCCAAATGTCAAAATATTCATATGGCTTTATTTATGTCTTTAATACAGCTGTTAATCAGAAAATGATCACTGCTGGCTGAGCAGTGCAAACCAACAAACTGAGACTACTTCTCTTCCAATGAGCAGTGAATTTGAACTGGAGGAGATGGGTTGGAATTCCAGTGCTCTGTTTAGTTTTGTTTTGCTTCCTTTTGTTTAAATGTTGGTGGGAGGAAACCTAGGAATGGAGTATGACCAGAGAAAAAGCAAAGTGTGAGGGAGAGGAGTGGAAGTGAAACCGTGCACCTCAGATTGGAACTTGAACCCACAAGGCTGGGACTTGAACCCGGCCAAAACCCAGACTGGGGACTTGAATCCACACAGCCGGGACTTAAACCCAGCCCAAATCCACAGTCTTCCAACTGAGATCACACACCTGGTTTCAAGACTTAATGAAACTCAGGTTCTTGATGTCTCATCACAGACAGAATTCAGTGAGAGACATAGTGATAGGTAACAAGTGGATTTATTTAGAGAGAAACACCCTCCACAGACAGTTTGGGCCATCTCAGAAGGTGAGAAAAGGCACGAGAGTGTGGGGTTGTCAGTTTTTATAGTGGTGGGTAATTTCATAGGCTAAAGAGTGGGAGGAGTATTCCAGCTATTTTAGGAAGGGGCGGGGATTTCCAGGAATTGGGCCACCACCCACTTTTTGATCCTTATGGAACTGTCATGGAGCCTGTAGGTGTGTCATTTAGGTTGCTGACGTGAGCTTATACTGAGGCTCAAGGTCTAGCGGAAGTCGACTTGTCCACCAGAAGTCGACTTGTCCACCATCTTGGACCCATTTGATTCTAATTAGTTTATGTCATGTCCTTGGACTATGTCATTCTTTCAGAGGTTGTGCCCTGCCTCCCTCCCTCCTGTTTCATTACCCCTCAGAGATTTTACTCCCATATTGTTATGGGAAGCTGAAGGGTGATGGTCTGTCTTCTGTAACTGCTTCAAGGCTGAGTAGGGGAGTCGACCCTGCCTGTCAGGGAGTAAAAATCTCTGGATGCCAGATCTAGGGACCCCAGGGGCAGGGCAGATCCCTGTTTTAAGTCAGTATGGGCTGGAATCCTCGCATAGCCATCATCTTGTTATAGAACTGTTGTAATTGTTTCCATTGCCTTTCTATGAATCTCCCTGATGATGAAGCACTTTTTATAACAGCATCAGAGTACAAAAATATCCATAAATGATAAAAGGCATGGTTAAACATCTGATTACAGTGTAATCGATAAAGAAACTTGGTTACAATAACCACAATTACGAATGATTACATTGAACATACCAAATAATCCTAGTTAAATATTTCTCTTTAAGGTACCTCAGGGGACCTCTAAAGTACCCCAAAGTTAGCCGGAAATCAAAAGAAACTTAATTGAAATTTGATATTTGGGAAGTTTGTCAAAAAAGTTTGAAACACTTGGTCAAATAAGATCATAGGTTACTGTGAGACAATACTTATTCCTTAACCAAAGTTACAAAAGATCTCAAAAGCAAATACAAGTCACTTAAAGGCAAAGAAACTCATCTATTGTCAAAAGCAGCATTTCAATAATACTCTGGAGGGAGAAACCAAATCCAGTCTTGTTCTAGCCCATTCCAAACAAAATCCATTTACCCAACTAAATTCAATCCAGTCTTAGAAAATCCTGATCATGCATAACTCTTTTCAGTATTTTTCATTCTTCACACCTTTTTTTTTTAACTAAAAACACATATCGTACTTCTCTTGAAAGTTTTTTTCATATATACACCACCAAACATAAGGTAGATAGCTAGTGGGAAGCAGCCACATAGCACAGGGAGATCAGCGTGGTGCTTTGTGACCGCCTGGAGGGGTGGGATAGGGAGGGTGGGAGGGAGGGAGAGGCAAGAGGGAAGAGATATGGGAACATATGTATATGTATAACTGATTCACTTTGTTATAGAGCAGAAACTAACACACCATTGTAAAGCAATTATACTCCAATAAAGATGTAAAAAAAAAAAAGGAATTCCCTAACACCAAAAAAAAAAAATAAAGTTTTTTTCACAGAGTTACTTTTCTTGTTGACAAATGTGTAACAGAATAAGGTCTTATTTGACCTCTGATAAACCTAGGTACAACAGAAGTATTATACTTAACATGGATGACTCTAACATGTCCATATTAATCAAACCAACAAGCTTAAGCCACGTTCAATACCAGATATCAGTTTGGTACTGAATATTTTCCAGATGACATGAACCTGAAATTCATTCTGGCCAGATTGCTTTTTATTTCTGAGTATTTATATAAGCGCTTAAATTTTTAAAAGCCAATTAAGTAGAACTCTTTTACAAAATAATTTTTGGCAATACCATACAACTACAATGCACATATAGATACATATGAACACACAAACAAACACAGAGGCCACACAGTTCCCATTCCAAAATTCAGCCCTGAGTCAGGTACAACATAAAGGCTATCATTTACAAGGGGTTGGATTCAAATTGGGCTTCTAGGAGATGGAACAAATCAAGGTCACCTACCTAGATGGCTAAACCCTTTTTACTAGTTTTTACAGAAAAGATACTTAAGATTTCTATTTATCCAAGTTCTAAATTTACTTTAAAATTTGCATTTAAAAAGATGGCAGAGATATGCGTTCCCGACAAGACCAGATAGGACATTTGCATCTCAAAGTTACAGGCAAGTTCCTCCTAGGATGACTTTGTTTCCCCTTTGTTTAATATTTACAAGCCTCTTAAATAGGGAAGGTTTGGGGAGTGGTAAAAGGATGGGTGGGTTCTGGATTATTTTTGGAGCCACACCTCTGGTCCTATATAGACTACATTTGTAAAACAAGGACAGTTTTGTTTTCTTTTTCCAAGAATTGGGTGGTTACCTCAATGATATTGAAGGACTGACATACTCATTCACCTATGTTGGAAAGTTTTACTTTTCCTCATTTAGCTTAGGGGAGAAGGCCTCTTCCAAACTTCCTATCAGGCTCTGAATATCAGCTATGGTCAGTTTAGGCAGACCAGTGATCTCCTATTTTGATAATCTACTTACAAACATTTTTAAGGATCTTCCCTAGGTTTAAGAAATTTGTACCTTACATTTAGACACTATATAATCCTTTTTATTTAATAATCACCTGCTGGATATCTTTGGCCAAGCCCAGAACCTCGATATTCCACATTCCAGGGTCTACTAAGGCTTCTATTTTAGCTTCAGATTTTATCTGTTCCTTTTTGCTTTTTGTTAGAACCATTTGGTGATGAGAGTGGTTCCCCTGCCCCTCGAGAAACAGAGTGGCCCCTAACTTAGTTAATAGATCTCTTCCCACTAAAGGGATGGGACAGTCAGGCACAAACAGGAAGGAATGTAAAAACAGCTGGCCGTTGATCTTGCACAAAAGGGGTTCCAGGAATGTTTGCCCATGTCTCTTCCCTGACAACCCCATTACATATTCCTTATGATTGCTAAGGTTTCCAGTCCTTTGGGTGAAGACCGAGAAGGTTGCACCAGTGTCTATAAGAAATTCTATCACATTGATTTGCCACATCAATGACCACCCGAGGCTCAACATTAGTTATGTAGATGGTATCTCTACGCAGAGCCACTTTCGGCCTTGGGTCCCTTCAGTCTTCTGATTGCAAAACCATCAATGGCCAAGGGGCCGGCATTGCTCTCTGGCATCTGGGGTTATTCCCTCTTCCAGTGACCTGGCTGTTTGCAAAGGACACATGGATCACAATCCTCCCACCAGTGCCCCTTTTGTCCACACAGGGTACACTAGCCTTGTATGGGTAACCATGGGCCTTGTGGTCTGCCAGGGCCAGATTGGCCCAGAAAAGCTGGCTGCCATTTGGGTCGTCTCTGAGCGGACACAGACACTGCAATCATTTGGCCATTCTGCATATTTCTCTGGGTGTGTTCAGCCTTTTTCATCATATCCCTATTACTGCAAACCAAATAAGCCAGTTGGAACAAATCATTCATTGGTCTCTGAGGACTAGCAGTTGCTTTCCGAATTTTGCACCTGAAATCTGGGGCAGACCGGGCTATGAAATGCAAAGCCAAAAGGGCCTGTACCTTGGGGGAGGAGGAAGCCACATTCGTTTGGGATCCATGGCCCTGTAGGGTGGGTCAGTTAATGTCTGCTGTGTCCTTTTCAGAGTTATCTCTAGCGAACTACACATGCCTTAAATTCCTTTTGGGTTCCATTGTCTAGATAGAAGGCCATGAAAATTTGAACATAAGGTACTTAACTCCATTTTAAATTTCCTAACTCATATTGTGGCCAAACCTGATTACATAACCTACTAAGTTCTTTCCTTTTAATTCTTGTTGTCCAAATCTTTCCCAACCCTGGTGTATATGGCCCAGCAGGGTATTGGTTGGGATTGATGCAGCCTGACCCATTTCAGACAAGCCTGAGGTGACATCTCTGACTCCCGGGCTATCAAAAGTTCTACTCTTCAATCAAAATCCACCGTGCAATTTAGTTAAGATTTGCACTTACGGGCTTCCCTGGTGGCGCAGTGGTTGAGAGTCCGCCTGCCAATGCAGGGGACACGGGTTCGTGCCCCGGTCTCGGAAGATCCCACATGCCGTGGAGCGGCTGGGCCCGTGAGCCATGGCCGCTGAGCCCGCGCGTCCGGAGCCCGTGCTCCGCAACGGGAGAGGCCACAACAGTGAGAGGCCCGCGTACCGCAAAAAAAAAAAAAGATTTGCACTTACAATTTTAGATGCTATCCCTTCCAAGGTAGTCTCCCAACCAGGTTTTAGTGCCCCAAAAGTTGCAAAGAAATGGCACAGAAGACATCCCCAATGGTGTTGATGATGAGCTGGAGTTGGTCTAG
Source organism: Phocoena phocoena (assembly GCF_963924675.1). Classification (NCBI taxonomy): domain Eukaryota; kingdom Metazoa; phylum Chordata; class Mammalia; order Artiodactyla; family Phocoenidae; genus Phocoena; species Phocoena phocoena. Next base: position 68,597,637 of record NC_089227.1, on the reverse strand, counting down.
CTATAAGTTGGGAATAAAGGGTCAGCACTTTAAGGGTCAGAGAAAGGGGAGTAAAAGCAATAAAAAGTACACCTTGGTAGTCACACAGGTCTTCTGGGGTTAATAGAAGAAAGAAATAGAGCAGGAATGAACAAGGATACAAGAATGTGGGAGAAAAACCTCAGAGTCAAAGAGAAGAGTATAGAGAGTAGTAATTCTGTCCTGGACTTACTGTTGGATGTGCATAAGTATACGGGGTTGACCCGCTGGTCAAAAATTAGCAGACATCGGCAGAGCGTCTTCCCCAGTATGCCTGGCTCATGGCATCCCACGGGCCTCTTTAGGACCAAGACGTAACTCTCAACATTTTCTTACCTTATTACTGTCCCTTCATGGTTGCCAGCTGAAACCGTGCACCTCAGATTGGGACTTGAACCCACGTGCCAGGACTCGAACGCAGCCAAAACCCACATTGGGACTTGAATCCATGTGGCTGGGACTCGAGCCTGGCCAAAACCCACAGTCTTCCAACTGAGATCACACATCTGGTTTTAGGACTTAATGAAGCTCAGGTTCTTGATGTCTCATCACAGACAGAATTCAGTGAGAGACAAAGTGATAGGTAAGAAGTGGATTTATTTAGAGAGAAACACCCTCCACAGACAGGGTGTGCGCCATCTCAGAAGGTGAGAAAAGGCACAAGGGTGTGGGGTTGTCAGTTTTTATAGTGGTGGGTAATGTCATAGGCTAAAGAGTGGGAGGAGTATTCCAGCTATTTTAGGGAGGGGCAGGGATTTCCAGGAATTGGGCCACCACCCACTTTTTGATCCTTATGGAACTGTCATGGAGCCTGTGGGTGTGTCATTTAGGTTGATGACGTGAGCATATACTGAGGCTCAAGGTCTAGCGGAAGTCGCCTTGTCCGCCATCTTGGACCCTTTTGATTCTAATTAGTTTATGTCATGTCCTCGGGCTATGTCATTCTTTCAAAGGTTGTGCCTTGCATCCGTCCCTCCTGTTTCAGAAGAATTACCTAAGGGGAGATGGGGAGGGCAGGGAGTGTGCTGATTTGTATTAAAAATTTGAAAGAGAGGTTGACTGGAGAGTAAGAGAAATAAGGGATGTGAGCCTCATACTAATTTTTCTCAGAGCTGGCTAAAATTTGACTGGGATTTATGGAGGTTTAAAGCGCTTTCTCTATGCCTGCTCCACATTTTTTGTATGGCCTATTTTTTCTTTCTGGTTTATTTTTTTTTCCCCCTTTGAATCTTGTTAACTTTAGAGTTTCTTTAGGATTAGTAAGCCAAATAAAAGTTCTTGGAGTAGGATTTTTGGGGTGAGAGTTTAAAGGATTGATGAGCATTTCATGTGACATCCATACAGAGTAGTGTAAGTCCAAGTGGCCCGAAGCAGGGGAACACAATCAGATTCACAGGTGGCATCAGACCGAAATTCTCCGGACCACCCAGTTCCAGAAACTGCCCTGGAGACATTCCGGACCACCCAGTTCCAGGAACTGACCTGGAGACTTTGAACCCAGCCCAGCCTTCCCGCCTTTCGAGGGGCGGGACTAACGGTCCCCCAGGATACCCGAAAAGACCACCAAATAAGGAATACCCTGCGCCGTCCCAGATTCACCACACCCCTTTCCCTTCTTCCCCTGTAAAATCTTGCCCAACGCTCGCCCGGGTGCGACTTCTCTGGCCCCTTTCTCTCGGACTAGTGAACCTCGCCCGGGAGCGCTCCCTAATAAAGCTCACTTGAAGCGTTCCTCTGTTTCGCGGTGCCATTTGTTAAGATCCGACCTTACAAGTGGTATAATGGGAATATGGTCACAGTGAAACAGGAGAGTAGTGGGTAGGGCACAACATTTAAAAGAATGACATAGCTGTTGAGGACACGACAGAACTGGTTAGAACCGATTAGGCCCAAGATGGCAAAAGATTTGACTTCCAGTAGACCATGAGCCTCATTATAAGCTCATTGTAACACTTTAGCATAAGCTAAATGACACCCCCCACCACCACCAGGACAGTTCTGAGGCCTACCATACAAGGCCAAAATGTGGGCAGTGGCCCAATTCCTGGAAATCTCCACCCCTTCTCCAAAATAGTTGGAATAATCCTCCCACTCATTAGCCTATGAAATTACCCAGCCCATAAAAACTAACCATCCCATATTTTGGGGCCTCTTGCCTTCTGAGATGGTCCACACTCTGTGGAGTGTTTCCCTCAGGGCCACTCTTGCCTTTTGAGACAAACCACAATCTGTCTATGGAATGTGTATCTTTAAATAAATCCATTTCACACCTGTCACTTTGCCTCTCACTGAATTCCTTCTGCGCGGAGACATAACCTAAGCTTAAGTACTGAGACCAGGTGTGCGATTTTAATTAAAAGACAGTGGGTTCAAGCCCCAATTTGAGTTTTTGCTGGGTTCAAGACCCATCTGAGTTGTGCGGTTTCAACAGATTTGTTTTTATTGTCAAACCAGGAAGAGCCCTTGCCTGAATACAGGATATCAGACCTTGAAGCAGGAAGGAAGGGGGCAGGGCACAACACTTAAAAGAATGACATAGCCCGAGGACATGACATAAACTAATTAGAATCAAAAGGGTCCAAGATGGCGGACAAGGTGACTTCCGCTAGACCTTGAGCCTCAGTATACACTCACTATAACACATCAGCAAGCTAAATGACACACCCACAGGTGCCATGACAGTTCTAAGGTGACCATAAAGATCAAAAAGTGGGTGGTGGTCCAATTCTTGGAAATCCCTGCCCCTTCCTGAAATAGCTGGAATACTCCTCCCACTCATTAGCCTATGAAATTACCCACCACTATAAAAACTGACAACCCCACACCCTTGTGCCTTTTCTCACCTTCTGAGATGGTCCACACTCTGTCTGTGGAGGGTGTTTCTCTCTAAATAAATCCACTTCTTACCTATCACTTTGTTTCTCACTGAAGTGTTTCTGCAATGAGACATCAAGAACCTGGACTTCATTAGGTCATAAAACCAGGTGTGTGATCTCAGTTGGAAGACTGTGGGTTTTGGCCGGGTTCGAGTCCCAACCGAGTGGGTTCAAGTCCCAATCTGAGGTGCACGGTTTCAACCTTGCACCACACTTGCTAAATTATAAGTTTCAAAAAGGTAGAATTATGACTCTTAGACAAATAAAGAATGAATACATGTCAAATATTTTCTTTAACTCATTAATTGGTAAATGAACTAGAAAGATGTTAAAAACAGTTCAAAAATGTTTTGGGGGCTTCCCTGGTGGTGCAGTGGTTGGGGGTCCGCCTGCCGATGCAGGAGACGGGGGTTCGTGCCCCAATCCGGGAGGATCCCACATGCGGCGGAGGGGCTGGGCCCGTGAGCCACGGCTGCTGAGCCTGCGCGTCCGTCCGGAGCCTGTGTTAAAAATAAGAAATTTCCATCCCCATCTTCTTAAAACATTTACTTTGGAAAACTTTTAATCAGAAGTACTTTCTCCTCTCTTTGAAATGTATAAAATCCTTTTGAATAGTGGATAGGCTTTTTGTCTGCTTTATGACACAGTAATCCTTTCTGAAGGACATGGGAGCCATCTCTTTGAAATGCAAACATTAAGAGATAGCGCCACTATCTCCTAATTTCTGTGGAAAGTGCAAGCCTCACTTATTTAGTCACCTTGCTCCAAGTTGCAGAACTCCTCCTGTCATAAAGCCACAAGAGGTTTGTGTTTCCTCTGAATAAAACCAGTTAGCTAACATGGATGGTCATCCCAATTACCAGGTATAGCTAAGATGAATTATGTGTCACAAAAGGTGCCGTCCAGCCCTCTGAGTTGAGAACTATTTACTGTTTATCTTGAGAACATATATGTCAAGGGTTGTATCTGTTTGGCTCCAGAAAAAAAAGTAAGTCTTCCTTCTGTCTTTGCAATCAGTCTCTTAGTGGATTGTCTGTGATGTGCATCACATTCTGGTTTGATGCTTATTTGATAATAAAACTGTTTTCTTTCTCTTCTCTCTATGGAGAGGTTTTCTGGATTGGCAGATTTCATTTTAACTATGTTTCTCCAACAGTCTGTAACCTTAGGCAAGTTACTTTTAACTGTAAACCATGCCTCAGCTCCTTTGACTATAGAATAAGCATCCTAATAGTACTATCCCTGGAGTCACTGGGGAGATTCAATGAATTAATACCATAAAGAACTTCAGGCAGAACCTGTGGGGAAGCAGTGGAGGGCTCCCTGCCGCAAGTGCAGAGCTCGGCCACCGAGAGTTCCACGTGCCAGCGCAGGTCCTGGAGCTGCAGCTCCGAGGGAGGAGCTCACGTGGGGCCTTCCGTGGTCTGTAGCTGTGGTCCCTGCAGGGCACATGGAAATCCCAGGCGGGGCAGAGTTCTCCCAGGCACACCCACACTCTGGGGATGGCCCTGGAGAAGGAAGGGTGAGGGGTGGCCCAGGTGGGCAGAGGAGCAGCTCCAGGCGAAGGTGAAGGGGGCCCGGGGGCCCGCCCTCCATCCCTAGACACGGATTCAGACAGAGACAGTGTATATTGAGCGCCTACCCTGTGCTGGGCGCTGTTCAAGGTGAGTCCTTGTCTTAAAGGGACAAAACCACGCAAGCAAATAATAAAATTTGAGGTATTGGTGAGGGCTGCAAAGAAGACAAAATAGATAATGTGGTAGATGAGCAGCTGGGCTGTTTTAGGTAGTTGAGCAGGGTACTATCTCCTGCTGGTAACCACTAAGACACTGTTCAACACTGTGCTGTTGTCCACTTGAAATGAGGCTGGTCAACACTGAGATGTGATGTCACACTCACATTGGATTTCGAAGATTTAGTTGGAAAAAAATGTAAAATACATTATTAATAATTTTATATTAATCATATGTTAAACTAATAATATTTTTGATATATTTGGTTAAATAAAATATGTTTTTACAATTTCAAAAAAAAAACCCACACAAATGCCTGCTATAAATCAAGTACTCAAAACACGTTGGCTGTTAATATCATACAAAAGTAATCACTATAGCAGCTTCTGGAGTTGATGCTCCAAGACATACCTGCATTAGAAATAGATCCTGGAGGCCACGGTGTTCTAGATATAAGTACTGATGGGGATTTGACAGGTAGAACGGAGAATGTTGCCACTTATCCAACATCTGTGCTTTGCTGCATGTTGGTTAACTGTCTATCCAAGACTTATGGACAGTGCTGGACATATGTTTTCACATATTCTATACCTTAACTATTGATTATATATTTTTTAAAGGCCAAGACAGAGTTTTTATTCTTACTTGTCTTTTCAAACTCATCTAATAACTCAATATTCTCCCTGGTTCCAAATTACCCCTTTTGGTTACCTGCTGATTCTACACTTAGCCATTTCTGTTTTAGCTGCATTTTCAATATTCCAGTCTTGTATTTTTAGCAGTTCTCATTCCATTATGTTTCTATTTTAATTTCTTCTCGACGTAATTTTTTTAAAAAATGTATTATTATATAGGAGGCAAGGCAATTTGAAAGGGAAAGCAAACTATTTTAGTGATGATACAATAATTTTACTTTTGTAACAAATTATCCCTGTGGGTTCTGTGATAAATTCTAAAGCAATAAGGTATGTTAGCTGCAAAGGCTTGCAATAAAGCCAGTGCCAAGTGAATGGAGGTTGTTCCAAAAGTTGTAGGTCAGTGTTAGGGCTGAATTCAGTTAACGGGAGGCAATCCCTTAACATTTTAGCTGATAGGGCCACATTAGAAGTGCTGTTGTGTGATCACATTTTCGTGCCTATTATGTCTTGATTAAGACTCCCCTGGATACTCCTTTTTAATGGAATTTGAGGAATTAAAAATGGCTTCACAAATCACTTTTTAATCTGGTGAAGTAAGCAGGGAATGAAAAACACCACGCTGTTATCTTCAAGTGCAAAGAAAGTTGTAAATAAAGAAAACAAATTAGTGGCTGGCTCACACCTCATCAGCTACCTAACAACCTGTTACCAGTTAATTACACACCTTTAAAATGCACGTACAAGAGAAATTATTCAGAAATCAGTTTCTCTAAAGGGGAGGATGGCAGACAAGTACCATATCAGAAGAGGGTATATTTAACTATTTAGATAACCAACCATGAATGGGGAAAAATTTTTTTTTTCTCAAGGATTATAGTCCTGAAAGTGCCATCTATCAGTGGGTTAGCTTCTGTGGCTTCCACACCAACAATTCACTCTGGACAGATAAATATTTGTTGAGCACCTCCTGGGAAATAGAGTCTCCAGTATCCCTTTGGGACCCACTGTAATATTCTTGCTCTATCAGTAGCACCCACTGGTTGTTTACTATGTTCAGAGCCCAGTCCTGAGCAATTTGAGAATTAGACCACAGATGACAAAGCTAAACATCACCATTGCCAAAAAGTTTGAACAGTCTGGTTGCATGATTTTTACTGCACAATATCCCTGTTGCCTCTTGTTGTAGCACTGGTGTAAATAGAAAGCAATTGGAAACCATGTACATTGAACAAAAAATAAATTTGGGATGGAAACTGTTGGGGACGATTATGTTATCTCGTCTATATACACAGCCTTGTTGAGGGACTTATATGTGTCTGTGTTTGATTTATTTCTCTAAAATTGTTTTCAATAAGTAAAAGACTCCAAAATATGGCTTCATAAATACTAACAAAATTATGGAGCTGTCCTACAGGAGATTGGTCTGCGCACTTTATCTGGAATCAATCATTTTCTTGTCCTGTGCCGCTAGTTACCCCCTGTTAAACCAGGATAATCATAATCTACTTCACTGGGTTGCTTGGATGCACAACTGACAGAAGTAATTTCAATGCACTAACCTTGTGGTAAATGTTAATTATTATTTGCCATGGTATTTATGGATAGTGAACCATGACATTGGTTTGGTTGGCTGATCAAATCTATTTCCTATAGCAGTTTAGTGTAACTTATGATCTAAATTCTTAAAGTGATAATATGTTATTCATCTAATAAGGGTCAGTTGCAAATTAGCCTGTTTTGAAATTGGAAGTATATGCAGTTTGAAATCAATTAACTCCACAAATAACTTTTAAAAATATATTGATTCTATCTGTATTATATTCACTTGGAAGTGATTATTTACATGATGAATATTCAGATCTTTTAACATTAATTCATCTTCCGGCAACTTAATTCTTCCCTGGGTATTACAGTCAAAAGACAATTAGTCATTTTCAATTTAAAAAATATATATACACACATACGTACACGCACATACACATGCACACACTCATACATGTATATTCCATAGTCCATAAGTTATTCAAAATCATTTTGGTAAAATTCTCATGCTTATTTGCCCAAAGACGAATAATTAGGTAAAGGGTATGATTAGTTTGGGCAGGGTGTATGGATCTTTATTAGATCCTGGTCTGAATATTGTGCACATCCATAGAAAAATCTCAGAGAGTAATGACCTCTTTCCATCCCATGTAGGTCAATTTAAGAATGCTATTCTACAACCTTCCCCATTCCTGCTGATAAACTTCCACTGAAGCATTGAAAAGATGAGTTAATTTGTATGATACGGTCCATCACATAATAGTGGACAAGATGCTGCATCAAGTTTAAAAGATTGGATTCTCTTATAGTTACATCTTCACTGGATTATTTTTGCATGTTACAAAAGTAATACAAACATATAAAACAAAATATGTCTACTGGTGGACTTCCATAACTGCAGCCCTCTAAGATAACTACTTTATATATATGATTTTTTAAAAAATGCATTATATGTACTCTATTCTGAAGCAACCCCTTATTTATGAAAATGTAGGGTATTCCCAAGTTTTTCTAACAATACTAGAAGTAAGTGTCCTTGAACATATATCATCAAATACTGTTGCCAGTCTTTCACTGATTAAATATCTAAAAGTAGAGTCACTGGGTTAAAGAGTAGCTGCATTTAAATTTTAATAAATATTACTAAATAGCCACCTAAAGAGTCTATAACTTACACACTCACTCACAAAGCAGGAGTGTACCTACTCCAGCAACACCTTACTTGCTCTGGGTAGTATCCCTCTTTTAAGTTCTTGCCACTCTCTTCGATAAGGAGATTTGAGGCCATTATGGGATTGAACATTTATTCACATGTTTTTGGTGATTTTACTATCTTTTCCATTAATTGTTGTTTACCCCTTTACCTTTAGCTCACCCCCATTTTCTTCTTCTATCACTTTGGGCAAGTCAATCTCCCTGAGGCTTTGTTCACTGTCTATACATTGTCCAAATGAGACACATTCAAAACCTGGGCATTTTGCTTGTCCCTTTCTCTCTTACTTGATTTTGTCTCCATCCCATTCTGAAATGTATTGTTAAACGATAATTTTCAAAACAAAAATAAAAGTAAGAATAATGACTTTCATGCAGTTATAAAAATGAACATGTGTTAAAGATTTTACTTTACTCATTTGTTCAGGGACACTGGCAGATGTTATACCAGTTTGAAGAAAGGTCAAAAGGCACAAATCTATATGGAGTAAAGGAATGGAATAGCAAATGGAAGAAAAAGTGTTTTTTTCCTGAGGAAAGAGGGAAGTCAGTTGAAACTCTATCAGAATATGGCAGTCTATCAACTTTTTAAAAGTTTTAAAATAGCTCAAAGACTATGAAAGGCTAGCATCTGTTAATACAGAAAGGTATGCTGTATGCATACAATGCACAGTTTCCATTGAAACACAAATTTTTTTCTACAATCTTTCCCCTTTCGATCAAAATTAATCTCAAAAGTTTATTCTTGATTACAAAATAAGATTTCCCAATAGCATATTAAAAGTATCATACACCATGATCAAGTGGGGTTTATCCCAGGAATGCAAGGATTCTTCAATATATACAAATCAATCAATGTGATAAACCATATCAACAACTGAAGGAGAAAAACCATATGATCATCTCAATATGTGCAGAAAAAGCTTTTGACAAAATTCAACACCCATTTATGATAAAAACGCTCCAGAAAGTAGGCATGGAGGGAAATTACCTCAACATAATAAAGGTCATATATGACAAATCCACAGCCAACATTGTTCTCAATGGTGAAAAACAAACCATTTCCTCTAAGATCAGGAACAAGACAAGGTTGTCCACTCTCACCACTATTATTCAACATAGTTTTGCAGGTTTAAGCCACAGTAATCAGAGAAGAAAAGAAATAAGAAGATTCCAAATCAGAAAAGAAGAAGTAAAACTATCACTGTTTGCAATGACATACTATTCATAGAGAATCCTAAAGATGCTACCAGAAAACTACTAGAGCTAATCAATTAATTTGGTAAAGTAGCAGGATACAAAATCAATGCACAGACATCTCTTGCATTCCTGGGCTTCCCTGGTGGCACACTGGTTAAGAATCTGCTTGCCAATGCAGGGGACATGGGTTCGAACCCTGGTCAGGAGGATCCCACATGCCGCGGAACAACTAAGCCCATGTGCCACAACTACTGAGCCTGCACTCTAGAGCCTGTGAGCCATAACTACTGAAGCCCACATGCCTAGAGCCCATGCTCCGCAACAAGACAAGCCACCTCAATGAGAAGCCCACACACTGCAATGAAGAGTAACCGCTGCTCGCTGCAACTAGAGAAAACCCGCGTGCAGCAATGAAGACCCAATGCAGACAAAAATAAATAAATACATTTATTTTAAAAAAATAAAAAAGAAATCTCTTGCATTCCTATACACTAATGATGAAAAATCTGAAAGAGAAATTAAGGAAACACTCCCATTTACCACTGCAACAAAAAGAATAAAATACCGAGGAATAAACCTACCTAAGGAGATGAAAGACCTGTATGCAGAAAACTATAAGACACTGATGAAAGAACTTAAAGATGATACAAACAGATGGAGAGATATACCATGTTCTTGGATTGGAAGAATCAACATTGTGAAAATGACTATACTACCCAAAGCAATCTACAGATTCAATGCAATCCCTATACAACAAACAATGGCATTTTTCACAGAACTAGAACAAAAAATTTCACAATTCGTATGGAAACACAAAAGACCCTGAATAGGCAAAGCTATCTTAAGAAAGAAAAACGGAGCCAGAGGAATCAGACTCTCTGACTACAGACTATACTACAAAGCTACAGTAATCAATACAGTATGGTACTGACACAAAAATAGTAATATAGATCAATGGAATAGGACAGAAAGCCCAGAGGTAAACCCACACACATATGGTCACCTTATCTTTGATAAAGGAGGCAAGAATATACAATGGAGAAAAAACGGTCTCTTCAATAAGTGGTGCTGGGAAAACTGGACAGCTACATGTAAAAGAATGAAATTAGAACACTCCCTAACACCATATACAAAAATAAACTCAAAATGGATTAAACACCTAAATGTAAGGCCAGACACTATAAAACTCTTAGAGGAAAACATAGGCATAACACTCTATAACATAAATCACAGCAATATCCTTTTTGACCCACCTCCTAGAGAAATGGAAATAAAAACAAAAATAAACAAATGGGACCTAATGAAACTTAAAAGCTTTCACACAGCAAAGGAAACCTTAAAAACAGATGAAAAGACAACCCTCAGAATGGGAGGAAATATTTGCAAACGAAGCAACTGACAAAGGATTAATCTCCAAAATATACAAGCAGCTCATGCAGCTCAATATCAAAAAAACAAACAACCCGATCCATAAATGGGCAGAAGACCTAAATAGACATTTCTCCGAAGAAGATATACAGATTGCCAACATATGAAAGGATGCTCAACATCACTATCATTAGAGAAATGCAAATCAAAACTACAATGAGGTATCACCTCACACAGGTCAGAATGGCCATCATCAAAAAATCTACACACAATAAATGCTGGAGAGGGTGTGGAGAAAAGGAAACCCTCTTGCACTGTTGGTAGGAATGTAAATTGGTGCAACCACTATGGAGAACAGTATGGCGGTTCCTTAAAAAACTAAAAATAGAACTACCATATGACCCAGCAATCCCAATACTGGGCATATACCCTGATAAACCATAATTTAAAAAGAGTCATGTACCACAATATTCATTGCAGCACTATTTAAAATAGCAAGGACATGGAAGCAACCTAAGTGTCCATCGACAGATGAATGGATAAAGAAGATGTAGCACATATATACAATGGAATATCACTCAGCCATAAAAAGAAACGAAATTGAGTTATTTGTAGTGAGGTGTATGGACCTAGAGTCTGTCATACAGAGTGAAGTAAGTCAGAAAGAGAAAAACAAATACCGTATGCAAACACATATATATGGAATCTAAAAAGAAAGGTTCTGAAGAACCTAAGGGCAGGACAGGAATAAAGACGCAGACATAGAGAGGGGGAAGGGTAAGCTGGGATGAAGTGAGAGAGTAGCATGGACATATATACACTACCAAATGTAAAATAGATAGCTAGTTGGAAGCAGCTGCATCACATGGGGAGATCAACTCGGTGCTTTGTGACCACCTAGAGAGGTGGGATAGGGAGGGTGGGAGTGAGACGCAAGAGGGAGGGGATATGGGGATATATGTATACATATAGCTGATTCACTTTGTTATACAGCAGAAACTAACATAACATTTTAAAGCAATTATACTCCAATAAATATATTTTTTAAAACTTTAAAAAATTAACAAAAACAGAAACAAAATAAGATTGTTGTTAGTGGATTTGGTCTGGTTGTTTATATAGATGCAGCAAGAATACTATACCACATAGGCCTTCTTAAATTGGCTTTGCTGGAGGTTTTCATAAGGAATCTCAGAATGAACTTTTAAAAGCCTCTTGTTATGTGCTATTCTGAGGTTAAGAGTCCAAAGTAAGAACTCACCAGCAGATTTCACATGCACTACCTATAAATGTGGGCAAATTCTTTTCTTTTCCAAGTTCTCCCAAATATTCTAAGATTCTTGGGCCTACTAGGAAGTAAACTTCCACATTCACCTGGAAGGTTGGGAGCCCTGTAAGCCAAGTACCAGTCCAGTTTACCCAAGAGAGCTTTGTTAACATTTGTTTATAAAATCTAAAATGTTCCTTGCTTAAAATACATGGTCATATTTGACTAAATTAGTGTCATTCTCAAATATAACAACTGAATATCCACATACAAAATAATAAAGTTGGGGGCTTCCCTGGTGGCACAGTGGTTGAGAGTCCGCCTGCCAATGCAGGGAACATGGGTTCGTGCCCCGGTCTGGGAAGGTCCCACATGCCGTGGAGCGGCTGGGCCCGTGAGCCATGGCCGCTGAGCCTGCACATCCGGAGCCTGTGCTCTGCAACAGGAGAGGCCACAACAGTGAGAGACCCATGTACTGCAAAAAAAAAAAAAAAAAAACAATAAAAAAAAATAAAGTTGGATGCTTTTCTTACATTATTCACAAGATTAATTCAAAATAGAACATAGACCTAAATATAAGAGCTAAAAAAATAAAATTCTTGGAACAAAATATAAGAGGTAAATCTTTGTGACCTTGGGTTAGGCAAAGGCTTCTTAGATATAACACCAAAAACACAAGTGACCAATAAAATAAAATAAAATAAAATAAGATGAGTTGGACTTCATCACAATTGTGCTTCAATGGACACCATTAAGAAAATGAAAAGACAACCCACAGAATGGGAGAAAACATTAGCAAAACATATATCTGATAAAGAACTTGTATTTAAACTATATAAAGAAGTCTTACAACTCAATAATAAAAAGACAAGTATTTCAATTTTTAAATAGGCAGAGGATTTGTATAAAGATTTCTCAAAAAAAGATATAAGAATGGCCAATAAACACATGAAAAGATGAACAATATCATTACCCATTGGGGAAATGTAAATCAAAATCACAGGGTGATACTAATTCACATTTATTAGGATGGCTATAATCAAAAAGACAGAAAATAACAAGTATTGACAAAGACGTAGAGAAATTGGAATCCTCATACACTCCTGTACATAATGTAAAATGGTACGGCCACCATTTTGGAAAACAGTCTGTCAGGTGACTGTGTGTTTATACAGTCACCATAAAAGCAGTTAAACACAGAGTTACCATATGACCTAGCAAATCTACTTCTAGGTATGCACTCAAAAGAAGTGAAAACATATGTCCACACAAAAATTTGTACATGAATGTTTATAGCAGCATTCAAAAAAATTGAAAATGACACCAAATGTCCATCAACTGATGAATGGATAAAGTGTGTTATATCCATACAATGGAATAATATTTGACAATTATAAGGAATGAAATCCTGGTACATACTACAACATGGATGAATTTTGAAATGTTATGCTAAGGGGAAGAAGTCGATTACAAAAGATCACATATTGTATGATTCTATTTATATGAAATGTCCAGAACAGGCAAATCTGGGTTGGTGGGTTTGCAGGGAAATGGGGAATTATTGCTCATGGGTACAGTGTTTAACGGTGATAAAATTTTTCTAAAATGTATATGGTGATTGTTGCATAATATACCAAGGACCATTGAAGTATATACTTTAAATTGTATGTTATATGAATTATACCTAAAGCTGGATAAAAAATAATAACTAAAATTATGACCTATAACATTATACTGTTGTCTGATATTAAGCAAAACTGTAGCAGGACTCTGATAAATGGAAATACATCACGGACAGTGAGGGCATTGACAGATCTCTAGAAATGTTTCATTTAGGTTTTAATTTCTGAAGTGGTTGTATTAACAAGCTTTTACTCATATAAATTTAACCTACAGTAGGCTAGCCATCTCTTCTGACTTGACAACTCTTTCTACGTGACTCATCAATAATAACATATCAAATAAACCTAATTTTTTTTCTAGCACCTCTCTTTTTATAAGGTGAAAGAACAAATCTTTTTGATTTTCAAGGAGCCCTCTGGAAAATCTCAAAGACAGTTTTAGTTCTCTGAGGTCCTCAAGAAGCTTGATGATCCCAGAGGGGGTTGGAGACCACATATACCTGACTCCTTTAGGACAAAATTACTCTTTTTCTCAAAAAATGGAAGTACATGTGCAGCTGTATTTCTCTGAAGCAATGACTCCTAAGTATAGTCTAAACCATATATTATTTATAACTTTTACCCCAAGTTGCTAACTTCTATTTCACAGAGGGGGCTGGGGAGTGGATAATTGTCTGCCACGCACCAGCATTCTGTAGCACATTTGCAGAGGCCACGAACACACCTAACAGTTTTCTAAGCCACACACATCATTTATATCTGCCTCTCAAAGTGGCGAAAATGAGCACATCCATTACGGACTCAAGAGATAGAGTCATAACAATGAGAAGTAGATGTATATTAACTTAAAATTATGATTAGTAATCAGTATTTCAGTACTCTACCTTACTGTCTTAAGATACTTACTATCATATGAAAGTCCATTAATTAACTCAACTTAGTGTCAGCCCAAGGTTTTAAGTTACCTAGAGATCTTAGAACTTGTCTTGAAACTGACATATGACAAAACAATTATTGTTGACATAAGTTTATCAGAATAATAATTTAATCTGGGTAAACACAAATTTACATTTTTCATAATCTTAAACATTAAGTAAAAGTAATGTTAAGTTTATTCAATCAGCAAATCTATTTAAGATTATGAAGTACACATCCAAGTAAAGTAGAAATCTATACTTATGTATTATGCTTTTTAACACTGACAAATCATAGATGACATAACTTTTTTTTTTATAAAACCAGTAATATTAAACTGGTCTCATTAACTAAATTATGTGAAAGTGAATTCTTAAAATATTTCTGGGCTGAAAACTTTTAAAATCTGGCACATTGAAAGTATGAGAAGTTCAATTCCCTTATTTTAGGAATATTCTAATTATATAAGTACTTATTTCTTTAAGATATATATATATATATATATTTTTTTTTTTTTTTGCGGTACGCGGGTCTCTCACTGTTGTGGCCTCTCCCATTGCAGAGCACAGGCTCTGGACGCGCAGCCCCAGCGGCCATGGCTTACGGGCCCAGCCGCTCTGCGGCATGTGGGATCCTCCCGGACCGGGGCACGAACCCATGTCCCCTGCATCGGCAGGCGGACTCTCAACCACTGCACCACCAGGGAAGCTCCCTTTAAGATATATTTTATAATTTAATTTATTAGTACTATTTGGAGTAATAAAATTCTATACACTCACATGATGAGAGGTAAAAGCCTTTCTAAATTATAGTCACATACAAATATACATAGCGAGAGGGAGAAAGCTTATAGCTTTCATTCTAAAATTTTAGCCATGGATCAAGAGTAAACATAGAAATAAAAAACTCACCAGTGGGCAAGAAATTCTTAATTGATTTGATCTCAAAATAGGCAAACAGAAAAGACTAACACACCAGATTCTCTGCTGTTTCGCAGCCAGCTGAGTTCTCTATTAACTATTAATCCATTTATAGAGATGGTCAAATGATCAGGTCATAAAACCAAATTTTCAACAATTACTGGGAAATAACTTATTGGCCCCAAACAATCCAAACACAAAACATAAAATTTGTAGAGAGGAAAATTAAAACTAGAAAAGCAGAGAGGAAGCAAAGTTTTATTTCCATTTTGGATTCACATTTGGGAACCAAGAGAAGGCTGCTGTGGGCGTAGCTGCCCATGGAGTGTACTTCCCTCCTTATGAAGTTTTCCTGGTTCTGGTACATGAATCCACTGAGCATCTCAGTGGAACCTCCAAAACTGTTAAAAGCTAATTTTCTGGAAAAGGTAAAATCATGACTCTCATATGGATTTTAAAATGAGCATGTGTTGAAGATTTTATTTTACTTATTCAATGAGGGAACCAGGTAGACGGTATAACTGATTTAAAGGAAAAGTCAAAAGGCACTAATTTCTATGGAGTAAAGGAATGGAGGGAAGTCAGTTGAAATTCTTCCAGACCAGACAGAATGTGCATGTGTATCAACTTATAAAGAGTTGTAAAATAGTGCAAAGATTATGAAGGACTAAAACCTAATAACCCAGAAGGATATGCTGTGTGTAGATAATGTATAGTTTTCCACTGAAACACAAATTTATTTTTTTCTACAGTCTGTTCTTCTGGATGTCTTTATATAGCATCTGTTCATGTCTCCTGCAGACCCCATAAATGTTTAATTGCTCTTCAAATAAAACCTTGTTCTCATATGACTAGCAGTTGAGAAAAGATTCCTACTTATGTGGTAAATGCAAAGCAATTTTATTAATAGTTTTCTCCTTTATATGATATTGAGGTACTGGTTTAACTGATTTTTTAAAAATTTCTCTATTAGTTATTTGGGCATCCTTTATAGATAATATGCAAAAGAAAAGAGATTGCTCATAGTTGGGAATAGTTGAATTTATAGGCCAAAGTGGAAGGACCCAAAGCTCATTTAATTGATTGATTGATTTAATAATCACTTATGGATTGTTCTTCATGTGCTAGGCACCATGCTTTAAGCTTTCAAGAATTTAATATTTATCAGGGGCAATAGACAAGGAAATAATCATTTCTAGATATTGGTGAGAATATTATAATGCAGGTATATAAAGGGTGTTTTGAGAGCACAGCCTGGGAATCAAAGTCACCTAAGACACCTAAGCTCAGTCCTCTAGGAGTTATTTAGCAAGGTCAGGGTTGCTTATAGAAGGTTTCAGGCAAAGTGAGTAAACAAGTGCATGGGTTGGAAGGCAAGAAAGCAGGTAGCATTGTGAAAATTATGATTCCCTCCGTGTAGCTAGAGCATAGAATTTGAGAGGAAGGGATGGCAAGAGATGAGGCTGGGAGGGAAGCAGGGTCAGCTGTGGGATGAGCCAATTGTGACAAGCTAAAGAGCTGGCTGTCGGCTGCAGGTAAAGCATTTTAAGCTAGAGAGCTCCAAGAGCAAATCTGCATTTTAGAAAGAGGTCTTAAGCAGCAGGATGGGGAAAGGATTGTTAACGCTAATGTTTTCCAGTGTATATTCTATTAATACTTTAGCACAATTTTTTTTTTTTTAGCGGTACGCGGGCCTCCCACTGTTGTGGCCTCTCCCGTTGCGGAGCACAGGCTCCGGACGCGCAGGCTCAGCGGCCATGGCTCACGGGCCCAGCCGCTCCGCGGCATGTGGGATCTTCCCGGACCGGGGCACGAACCCGTGTCTCCTGCATCGGCAAGCGAACTCTCAACCACTGCGCCACCAGGGAAGCCCTAGCACAGATTTTTTCAAACTGATTTTCAGGTTCCCCCCCTGCAATCTTTGTTTACAATGTTTGGTCTGTAGCCAGTTTTTCTGCATTTTGAGTGCAAGGATGTGACTTTGTGGTAGAGGATGAATGAAAAGAAATGAAGGGGGAAAAAATGATGCTATGAGGCATGAGTCAGCGAACTAAGGCTTGTAGGCAAAAGTTCGTTGCCTGTTATTGTAAATAACGCTTTATTGGAACACAGCCATGCCCGTTCACTTCCATAGAGCCTATGGCTGCTTTTGAGTCCCAACAGCAAAGTTGAGTAGTTGTGAAAGTGTGTCTGGAATGCAAAGGCTAACATATTTACTATCTGGCCCTTCAGAGAAAAAGTTTGCCAATCCCTGACACGAAGAGTTAAAAATTTGTATGTTAACTTATTTAGTTTATTTGATCATTTATTATTTATTCCCTGATTCAAAAGGATTTATGCAAATATGTGTGGCCAGTCCCATGAAAAATTTTAAACCTTGAAAGCTGTGCTGGTAATAATACTTATCAAGATGACTATATTAACGCCATGTAGAAGAGCATCTGCATGACATTAATTCTTCTCGACATCTTCCAAGAAGAAGGAGCAGAAAGATCTGGTTTATATGCTATTGAGCTTGATTTATTTTTGTTCAAGGAAAGATACTTGATTACAGATACATTTAAAAATATTCTGCATAACTTTTAGGACCTTGAATTTGAAAATCTCAAGTTTGAGGATTGAATATAATGTTACAATTTTTCCTGGATTCCTGGTGTGATGTCTCTGGCCTTAGCACAATGCCTTATTTGTGGGAGAAATACACAGAAGTATTCTGTCATTGACAAATTTTAGTCACCTCTTAGAGTCCCCATTCTAAATGAGACTACCTTGGACTGCACTGAATAGGCAACTTACAGAGAGTACTGGACGCAAAGAGGTCAGACACAAACACTTCACAGCTAGTGTCCCACAAGCTGCCTGCTCAGCCATCCTTAGCTAGAACACCTTGAATATTTGAAAATTCAGAAAAGAAGCAAAAACCTGTCTCATTGTTAAATCTTCTGTAGTGCCTCAGTACTCATCTTGGGAGACTGTGACACATGCATCAGTAGCATTTACTTAATAAGAAACTCCTTTGACGAGTTTAAGGCCAGAGAACAGTGATGTTAAAAAAAAAATAAAAGTGTATTTCAGTCCTTGATTGAAATTATCCAACATTTTGGGAAAAGTCAATTTGCATAACAGTTGGTGTTTTACCTCCTGGTGTTAAACCCATCTTGCCTATGCTGTCTTTGTGGATCCGTTAATCAAGTTTCCTGCCTTCTCTAGACAGCAGCCTAATTGTTTATGTCCTGCAGAAACCCCTCACTGAGAAAGAGATTTAATTTGTAGCTGAAGCTAATATTTTTATGCCGTATGGGAAAACACTATCACTTGTTACAGTGTTTTGTCAGCCTCATCATTAGTCTCCTAATAGAATCCCTTCCTCTGATCTTAATCTGACTTCTCTTTTTCTATTACCTCTGTCACAACTTTTGGTTTTGTTCTTTGACCCAGAATATCCTTTCCTGCCAGAGAAAAATCATCATCATCACTGTAAAGAAGTATTGATTGCTTGCCCACGGGGTGCATTTCATTGTACCGGGTGCTGTGGGATTTTTACCAGATTTCATTAGCTTTCTTCCCTGATGTAGCAGAAATAAAATAAAATAAAATAAAGCAACAAAAAAACCCAAAACTACACACACAGACACAAAACCTTTACTTTGTGTCATTCCTTGTATTTGAAGAAAGTGAAAAACAGTAATCCAAAGTGTGAACCAGACATTAATATGGATCTCAAAACGAGCTGATTTAATTAGAAATGTATT
Organism: Phocoena phocoena; assembly: GCF_963924675.1. Classification (NCBI taxonomy): domain Eukaryota; kingdom Metazoa; phylum Chordata; class Mammalia; order Artiodactyla; family Phocoenidae; genus Phocoena; species Phocoena phocoena. The sequence goes on along the minus strand of NC_089227.1, from coordinate 68,578,574 downwards.
CAAGCATGTAAGTATATTAGAACTGACCTTCCACCATATTTGGTTTTCTGTTTCTTGCCAGCATGACTTTCTCTTCCATCTACCCTTTTCCTTTTTGCCCCATCTGGCCTTCTGACAGCCACAGAATGAGTGTTAGCTATGTACTATTATTTGACATCCTTCTTTTTATAAAACTGAATTTCTTTTGATAAATGTCAGAAAGGGACACACATTCTTCAGTAAAATGAGCTAAGCCTAGAACAGATCTGTCACTGCCACCTCCCCAGTCATCTCTTTTGCTTCTGACAAATACAGTATGTCCTGAGCTTGTCTGTCCTTGGTGACCTTAAAGAAATGGAAAAATGATCCCATCATTTCTGATTTCATCACTGTGAATTGTCACAGATGGCAAGTTAGAAATGATTAAAATGTTTACATATTCTTCCTTCGTTGCTGTCCTCTCTGGACAAATGTATGGACGTCAGAACAAAGCAATGGGAAAGGCTTTCTGGTAAATAAGACTAGCTTGCATTTTGGTTTGGAAACTTTTAATACTGTAAAGATTCTATTAGTTTTTATTTCCCAAATCCTTTTCAAGTCCCAAAAGAGGGATTGATTTTAAAAACAGCCAATTCTTCATCATTGAATTCCCCTCTATATGAATCACATTGCAAAAAAAAGAAAATTCACATAAAATAAACTTTATTCCAGTGGAGGGGAGGAAGAATATCTGTTTCCTCTACCTTTCTAAGTTCTCTGTTGGGACGCCTATAACAAAAGAAAGATTAACAAGGAAAATGCATAGCAATCTATATAATGTAAGGTTTATGTGTCACAGGAGCCTTCATAAGGAAATGAAGACTCAAAGAAATGATTAAACCTGAATGTTTTTATGCTGGGTTTGATGAAGAGTGGAAAATCCTGGAAAGATACAACAGGATAAAGAGTATGGGCAGTAAAAGGGGTGGCAGCGGGTAGGGGTGGGAGTGGGACTTAGAAAGGGCTGTGCATTCAGATTCCTCTCCTTGGCCTTTTATCTTTGGAGATAAGGATACTCCTTTCCTCCAGGTATAGGGAGCGCCCTTCTCACATGAGCGTTTTGTGACTTGCTTCAGGGGAAGGTAAGAAAGTCCTTCCTATACATGCCTTTTTTCAAATTTCATCAGCTAAAAATATCTAATATGCTAAGCTGCTGTATATTGGGGGTACCCTGTGTAGGGTGTCAACTCATAGAAAAATGCACAACATAACAGTTGTGAGTTAAGTTTTATTCAGGGTCTTACTGAAGACTATAGCCTGGGAAACAGACTCTCAGCTCTGAGGAAATAGCTTTGAAGAAGTAGGAGAGGAGCCAGTTTATATATGACTTTTTTTGGTTAAGAAATACATGCAGGAAAACATACATCTTGGTAAAAGATTACTGCTAATCACAAAGAACAAATATCTCAAGTTAATGATTTTAGTGCTTTTCTATATATGGAAGGTGCAAGAATCTGAGGTCATTGAAATTCTTCTGAGGTATGCATCTAACTACCTAAGGGACTTGTTTATCCAAAGTACAGAGTACCTCCTGCTGTTTTTCATCCTGAATTCGTCTCTGATTGCACTGTTGGTCATGAATGCTGTGGGTTATGACTTAACCATTGTAGAACTGGGTGGTAAGCAACAGTCATTGGTTCTTTGTTCACATGGGGAGGAAGAAATTTTCCTCTATCCTTCTAGATTCTTCTGGCTGATCTAAGAATTAAATTGACATGAGACAGATTAAAAGGAGAAAATCAAACAAAAGTTTAGTAACATGGATGCATGGAAGAGACCCAGGAAAACTGAGTAACTCACCAAAATGGCCAAAATGCTCACTTTACATACCATCTTCAGATAAAGACAAAAGAGAATGTTGGGGGTAGTGGTTCAGGACTTCAAAGGGGAGGAAGGCAATTCCCATGAAGATGAAAAAGCAAATCTTTGGTAAACAAATATTTGCTGGGCCATATGCAGAGACAATGGAACATAAAAAGAATTTTACAGTCTTTGCTCGGTTCTTCCCTGTCTACCACACCTAGTTCATACTATAGTTTTCTATGGTGATAGCTGCCTTCCTGGAACAGGTCCTCTATCTTTATTCTTTTAGGTATCTAGGGGGAAGGTCAAAGTTTATTCCTGATGCTTTTGAGCATTGATTGTTTTCAGCTCGAAATAATCTGCAAGCCAATAAGGCACTTCAGGGCGGCAAATTTTGCTCCCTGAACCTATCCTGAACCCTCTCACACGTGAGTCATCAGTCTTTCTCTAAGAACATAATATTATTATTAGTTGTTCCAATGTCAAAACTGCCCTGAAGAACAGAAACAGGAGACAAAATGAGTATGTTCCTATAGTGATATAAGATATTATCTTATTTTCAGGTAGTTAGTCCTAGAAATGAGAGGAAGTTCTTCTTTCTCAGATCTGCCTGAAGGTCTGTTGTTATGGCACATTGCCTTTCTTTGAACTTCAAACTAGGAGTTTCAGTGTGTGAACTAAAAATGCCACCTGCCATATCACTAAAGGATGTTGCAGCCATCAAGCCATCACATTACAGTCGCCCTGATGGTGAGCCCTGAGGGAACTCAGGATGGACGCAGGATTTGTACCCCCATCTAGCAGTCAGCCACTGCAGCCATCCCTGATGGTATACCCTGAGGAGACACAGGATGAGAAGCACGGGATACTGGCCCCAGATAGCTGAGGTGCATATCAAAGGGTTGATTTCAGTGAGCCCAGACTTTTGCATCTTCCCGTACATAGAAAACCACTAAATTCCTTAACTCAAGATATCTGGTTTTCTTTAATTAACAATAATCTTCCAATGTTTCAACTACCTGGTTTTTGTTGCAAAAACTCCTATATTTCCTGGCTTCTCCCCTTGCCTCTTCAGAGCAGTCCCTCAGAGTTATCTGAGATACTGTGTTCCGGGCTTAAGTCCTCAGTTTTGTCTGCTGAATAAAACATAACCCTCAGGCTTCCCTGGTGGTGCAGTGGTTGAGTCCACCTGCCGATGCAGGGGACACGGGTTCATGCCCCGGTCCGGGAAGATCCCACATGCCACGGAGTGGCTGGGCCCGTGAGCCATGGCCACTGAGCCTGTGCAGCCAGAGCCTGTGCTCCACAACGGGAGAGGCCACAATAGTGAGAGGCCCGCATACCGCAAAAAACAAAAAACAAACAAAAAAACCCACATAACCCTCAACTTTTAGGTTGTGCTTTTTTTTTTCAGTCGACAAATGTTAGCTATGTGAGAAAGAGTTCAATTAGACTTTACAGATGAGTCATTCAATGATCATTGAATGAAATGGACCATTCATCAATTTATTCCTTTAACAAACTGTTGCTAATCTCTACTGTATGCAGATGAGGGGTTAAGCATGGCATGCGTGGAAAACTAAACAGACAAGGTTTTTGCCCTCATGGGATTTGTCAGTAGACAAATAAGTGAATCTACAGATTATAATATTGTCATGAAGGAAATAGGAAGATGTAAAAGAAAATACAGAAGGCCTACTTTGGATAGCAGTATGGAATGTCAGAAGGCTTTATTCTACTTAATAATTCAATAGCATATTTACAGATATTGATCATGTATTGAGCATCTACCATATACTTAGTACCATTCTAAGTGATTTAAATATGCTAATTTATTTAATCGTCACAACAATTTTATGAGGATTGCCTTGTTATTCCAGATTACGATGAGGAAACTGAGGCACCGAGAGGTTTAGTAATGTGCCCAACGTCACCAAGATAATGTGTAAGGGGCAAGATTTATCCTAGGTGGTCTAGCTCCAGAGCCTGGCCCTTAACTACTATTGTTATTGCAATTCATGCAACAATTATTACATAAATTACTTAAAGTATTGAATATTGCACTAGGTAATTGAGATACAAATATGTATTAAAATGGTGCATTGCTCTCAAGAAACTCACAATTTAGAGTGGGAGACAGAATGAGAACTACAATGCATTGGGACAAATATAATACTAGAAATATGAACAAATTACATTACAAGCACTAAGGATATAGCAATGCTATGGTTAGTGTTTATTGTTTTCTTATTAAAACAAAAAACTAATAGAGACAGTACTCCATGGTGAAGTTTAGGAAGGGCTGCTAAATTTGTTACTAGGGCAAATGGGAAGTTAAAGCACTGCTAGTGACTCTTTCCAAACTTGTGGAAATCTGTTGGTCCTTATAAACCAAATTCACTAACCCTCAATGATGCTAGCTTTCTCTCTACCCCTGACATACAGAAATAGACTTTGGAAACAGGAGAGAAACAACTGTGTTGAAGTGGGCAATTCAATACTACACTTATGTTCTAAGTTATAAACTATTGTTTGATGAAATTTACTTTTCTTTCAGCAGCAGTCTCTTTATTCTTCACTCTTCAAGCCTTAATCCATAACCCCAATCCCTGCCTAACATCCCCTCATGAATATTTCCCAGATGTCTGTTAGTCACCATGTTCAACCCACGGTATTGATGTCTTCCCAGGCTCCTATGCTTTGAAGCTTCTCTCCTTCACCCTGTATATTAGTTTCCTAGAGCTGCTGGAACAAATTGCCACAAACTAGGTGGCTTAAAACACCAGCAATTGGGCTTCCCTGGTGGCGCAGTGGTTAAGAATCCACCTGCCAATGCAGGGGACACGGGTTTGAGCCCTGGTCCGGGAAGATCCCACATGACGTGGAGCAACAAAGCCCATGCGCCACAACTACTGAGTCTGCGCTCTAGAGACCGTGAGCCACAACTACTGAAGCCCACGTGCCCTGGAGCCCACACACCGCAAATGCTTTGGCCCACGCGCGCCTGGAGCCCGTGCTCTGCAACAAGAGAAGTCACCGCAATGAGAAGCCCCTGCACTGCAACGAAGAGTGGCCCCCCACTCACCCCAACTAGAGAAAGTCCATGCGCAGCAATGAGGACCCAATGCAGCCAAAAATAAATATATTTATTTTAAAAAACCCAGCAGAAATTGACTTTCTCAGAGTTCAAGAGGCCAGAAATTCAAAATCAAAATATCAGCAGAGCCATGCTCCTTCCAAACGTTTTGTGGGAGGATCTTACCTTGCCTCTTGCCTCTTCTGATGGCTCCTGGTGTTCCTTGGTTTGGGCAGCATAACTCTGATCTCTGTCTCCATCTTCACATGGCCCTCTTCACTGTGTCTGTCTCTTACGACAAAGATTCTCTCTTTTACCAAACTCTAGTCAGGCTCCTTTAAGCCGTCTTCTTGACCAGGCCTCTACCTTGGTCTATTAAAACTGCAGGCTTGGGCTTCCCTGGTGGCGCAGTGGTTGAGAGTCCGCCTGCCGATGCAGGGGACACGGGTTCATGCCCTGGTCCGGGAAGATCCCACATGCCGCGGAGCGGCTGGGCCCGTGAGCCATGGCCGCTGAGCCTGCGCGTCCGGAGCCTGTGCTCCACAATGGGAGAGGCCGCGACAGTGAGAGGCCCGCGTACCACAAAAAAAAACAAACTGCGGGCTCGGCACAAATGATTTTTCCATCCTCCCTTCCCACCTACACACAAAGACTTGAATAAACACTAGTGTAATTTCTAACAGTTCAAGGTTGAATTCTTAGGATGACCAGTCCAGCCCTCTTAAATTCCTGCCTCAGAAAACTCAAGGCTACCAAAAGAATTTACTGTTTGTTCCAGCCAACTCCTGAAGATAGGGCCTTCTCTCCCAGGCTCTGTGTGAGAGTAGGAGCCTAACTCTGATAAGTGCCAGTTAACAAACCCAGATGAATTTCACATGGACCAAATCTCCCTCCCACTTCACACTTTTTATAAATTTCTGCTTCCTTGACTCTTCTCAAACCCCTACCTTTCTCTTTCCCTACTCCTTCATTCTGCCTTTAGAACACCCAGTCACCTCTGCACAAATTGAATTCATGAAGGAGCCTCTTCCCTTTTGTGATAGTTTATTACCGATTAAAGTCTGTCCTTACAACTTTAACTACTGTCTGGCTTTATCTTTGATATTTACAAGGACACTCTCATTGTATACAGGGCACATCCTAATCCAGTAATGTTCTCATCACAATCCTTACCTTATTTACTTCTGCAAAGACCCTTTTTCTAAATAAAGCCTTATTCTCAGGCTCTGGGTGAACAGAAATTTTAGGGGGACACTATTCAATCCACTGCACCCACTATATCCAATTAGTCACTGTGGCAAACTCTATTAATTGTCCACCTACTATCCAATGCCTATTTATTCCATGCTAATATTTTCTTTTTCCAAAAAGACATTGTGATCAGCCCCTAGTTATGGACCATGGGCAGTCTTAGGCAATCAAGGCCCTCCTGTCCCCCACTTCCCCAGCCTCCAATGCAGGTAGAGGCTGCCATGTGAGCCAGCTCTGGCCAACGACACCTAGAGTTTGCTGTGAAAGAGAGGGTTGTTCAATAGCATGAGGCAAAAACCGAGAGAACTGAGAAATGTCCCTGATATTGGTGTATGGTCAGGCCACTCAAGATGGCTGTTCTCTTGCTCTCTACATCCCCTGCCCACTCAATGTCTGCTTCACCTACACCTTACACACGTGACTGATCTTCCTACATACTTGCCCCAGGTTCCAGTTTGTGATTGTTCTTATCAAAGGGGCAATGAGGGGCGTGCCTCTCTACTGGTTTCCCTGGTAACTAATGAGCTTACCTGACCCAATTCCCCTATAACTGGAGATCTTCCCTTCCCCTGAGGAGGGAAGCCTGCCACCATGTCCTGCCCACCTTTCATGGCGCAGGATGTGGGTGTCGCTCAAGGACCTTGCTCCAGACGTGTAAGTTCTCCCCCATCCATTAAACTACCAATGTCTCTGTTGCTGACTCCAGGCTCTTTCTTTGGTCTTGAAGCTGGGCAAGCACAGGCCTCCCGACAATTGGCGATTTTCTGCACCAAAACCAGCAGCCACCTGCATTTACTTGAGTAAAATAAGTCCCTATGTGTTAAGCCCTAGTCAGCAGAAATTCTGTTTATTGCATCCAAATTCATTTCTAATTGATTTGCTCACCAAGCTCAGTTAATTTTCTTTTTGAAATATCTCTCCTATTTATTGCTTCCTTTCCATTCAATCAAATCTTCATCATTTCTCACTAGACAATTATAACATCCTAATTAGGCTCCCAGCCTCCCTGCTTTATTCCAGACTCATCTATTCCCTGTGGGTCCACTAGAGTAATTGTTCTGAAACACAGATCATGCCCTCTGCTCAAAAATGTTCCTCAGCTCCCAATTACTTAGAGAATAAAGTCTAAAATTGTCAGCATTAATGATCTGGCCTCAATCTATTGTTTTCTAGTCTCATTTCACTTCTGTATCCTCACTCGCTCTACCTTGTGCGCCACCAAATGGCTTTCCCAGACGTATTATGTATTTTCACATCTCAGCCTCTCTCGTCCATCTGGAATAATTTGTGGGAATCTTATTTATCCCTCAGAATCCAGCCCAAATATGTCCTCCTCCATGAAGGCCTCTGTAATCATCCAGTAGGAAATAATCCCTGAACTCATGTAAGACGTTGTTCCTCTGTTTCAGGCAGTTGCCAGCTTTGGAATGCTTTACTTTCAGAAAACTCTGTGCATTTACACAGCTAAATACCATTTCCTATGCTGAGTGTACACTTTCATCCTTCACTGATAAACATTTCACACCATCACAAGGGCCTTCTACCTGACAGCCAAATGTTTAATCTTGGCAGCTTCATCATCCCGTCCCTTTGTAATGCGCGTGTAATTATTTGAATATCCTAATGCATTTAGTCAATATTTTATAAGCATGAAAGTGATACTACTAATGAAAATATAATTGGGACCAACAGTAAAATCATGAAATGGGCTCAGATTTGCTGTATCTTTGGCTTTAATCAGATACCCATTTCACTTAAATTGGTCCACCATGTTTAATTGTGAAGAAATGGTACAAAATTAGAGAATATGTAGAAAATGCGGGAGTATATTGTTGAAGGTTATGACTTGAAGTCCAGGTCTAGTAATGGGAGAAATGGAGACGTATTTTAAATGATGGATTAAGAACAAGCTGCAAAATACAGTGCAATTATCCAAAGGCACAGATAATATCACAGGTCCTTACAGCTGTTAATTGGAATACAACTTAGTAGAAATATTGTACTTTTATCATGAAAAAAATGAGAATTTGTGCTTTATTTTTTGTTAATTAAAAAGGTTTAGAAGTTACAGACCACAAAGTCAGCATCACATTTTCTGCAAAATCTCCATTAGCAAGCCCTCTCCCCAAAATGGAAATAACTTTTTAAAAAGAACATTAAAAGCCATCTAAAGGAGACAGTGAACTCTAAATTGAGGTAAGAAATTACTTTAGAAAATTACTTTTATTGTCTCTAACATTTAATCTATATTTTTAATTTTTAAAAAAAATGTTAAAAATAATCATGTATACATGCTAGAACACTTAGGGATAAAATAAAGTGCACATTCGTATCATACTTACACCTTGCATAACATATCTAGCCCGGCAGAAAGACAATCCCCGCCCCCCCATAGCTGGTACATCTGTAGCTCAGCTTCTGTACGCACAGTACAAGGGAGATATTAATTAATTGGGCTCCAAGAGGACAAAGAATTCCTGATCAAATAAGTTTAGGAATGCCCTTTACTAAGTCCCTGTCTTGGAGATTCAAAATACATAATAGCATATTAAAGAAGTCCCACGTTTTAAAAACTCCATTTAATTTTCTTTCCCCCTCAGCACCCCTGTTAACAACACTTTCCCAACAAAAGAACACAAAACCATATTAAAAACTGAACAGCTTTCCTTTAATCTTAATTTAGGAAAACTAAATGATGGATTTCAGGGAAAGAAAGATGCCTCATTTTGAATTTTCTGCTGTGCCTAGCACAGTGTTTAGCACAAAAGCCTCTCAACAAATGCTTAACAATTAACTTGAGAGGAAAAAAAGGAAGACAGTTTGGAGTGTTTGGAGCTCTGAAAAAGCTTTAAAACCTACTTGACTTCCACCCAATGAGCTTCTTTGGTGTGTGTTCAGTAAAATATACACAACATAAAATTTACCCTTTTAACTTTTTAAAAGTGTACAATTCAGTGGTCTTAAGTATATTCACATCATTGTGCAACCACCACCATTGTTTCTTTCTAGAACTTTGTGCCTATATAGTATGGGAGGAAGAAAAGTTTTCCCTACCCTCTTAGGGTCCCTGGATGGGTCTGAAAATTAAACTGACAAAGATAGATTAACAGGAGAAGAGCATACAAACTGATTTAATGTAACTAATTTAATGTAATGTAAGCACATGACATGGGAGCCTTCATAAGGAAATGAAGTCTCAAAGAAATGGTTAAACCTCAGCGTTTTCATGCCAGAAGTGATGAAGAAGGAAAAGTTGTGGGAAGATGTGATAGGACAAAGGTGAGCCAAGTGTGGTGAACTGGGGGAAACCTAGCAAGGCCAGTTAGTTCAGATTCTTCTCAGTGTCCTTCCTTCTTAGAGATAAGGATACTGCTCCTTTTCTCCAGGTATTGTTCCTATATAAACTTTGTCAGGGGTAGGTCAGAAAGCCCTTTTTGCACACATTATTCTAAGATTCCTTCAGCTTGAAATATTCAATATGCCAAGTTGTCCTATTTTGGAGTAGTGTGTCCTGAACCCCATCACTATTAAACAATAACCACATTCTCCACTCTTCTCAGTCTCTGGAAACCTCTATTCTTTCTGTTTCTATGCATTTGCCAATTGTAGGTACCTCGTATAAGTGGAATCTTACAATACTTGACTTAGCATAATGTTTTCAAGGTTCATCCACATTATACTATGAATCAGAATTTCATTCCTTTTTAAGGCTGAATCATACTGCATTGTATTGAAGGGGTTAGGAACAAGTCTACCTAAAATGTACCACTTTAGCATGTGGATTATTATTTTTTTTTGCGGTATACGGGCCTCTCACTGTTGTGGCCTCTCCCATTGTGGAGCACAGGCTCCGGATGCACAGGCTCCACGGCCATGGCTCACGGGCCCAGCCGCTCTGCGGCATGTGGGATCTTCCTGGACCAGGGCACGAACTTGTGTCCCCTGCATCAGCAGGGGGACTCTCAACCACTGTGCCACCAGGGAAGCCCCACTGGCCACATTTTTAAAAGTTTTGAGCTGAGAATAATCAAAGCCCCTAAAACTCAGGGAGCATTTTTTTTTAACCTTCCCCCCCTTAACTACCTAAAAGAATTTAGATAGGGGGCCTAGCTCAGAGAGAGAGCTATCACCAGAGACAACTTTTTTTTTTTAAGCACTAAGTTTTAGGGTGATTTTAATTTTTTATTTATTTAATTTTTTTTAAACATCTTTATTGGAGTATAATTGCTTTACAATGTTGTGTTAGTTTCTGCTGTATAACAAAGTGAATCAGCTCTATGTATACATATATCCCCATATCCCCTCCCTCTTACGTCTCCCTCCACCCTCCCTATCCCACCCCTCTAGGTGGTCACAAAACACCAAGCTGATCTCCCTGTGCTGTGCGGCTGATTCCCACTAGCTATCTATTTTACATTTAGTAATGTATATATGTCCATGCCACTCTCTCACTTCATCCGAGCTTACCCTTCCCCCTCCCCGTATCCTTAAGACCATTCTCTAGTAGTTCTGCATCTTTATTCCCATCTTGCTCCTATGTTCTTCATGACCTTTTTTTTTTTTTTAGATTCCATATGTATATGTGTTAGCATACGGTATTTGTTTTTCTCTTTCTGACTTACTTCACTCTGTATGACAGACTCTAGGTCCACCCACCTCACTACAAATAACTAATTTTGTTTCTTTTTATGGCTGAGTAATATTCCTTTGTTTATATGTGCCACATCTTCTTTATCCATTCATCTGTCGATAGACACTTAGGTTGCTTCCATGTCCTGGCTATTGTAAATAGTGCTGCAATGAACATTGTGGTACGTGACTCTTTTTGAATTATGGTTTCAGAGATAACTTTTTAACTGAATGACCTACCTATATGGCAGGGCAAACATCTAATCATCAGACATCAGCTCTTCTTATTGTCCTATGAGTCACCTTCCTCCTCTTTGAGGCCCCAGGGTCCTATCCCATTCCTTAGCTCAGGATGGCATACAAGTCTCTACTGCTTGACTTGCTTTTGGGGTCTCATATTTTTATGGACTCCCGTATGTACAAAATTAAATTGGTTTTCTCCTGTTAATCTGTCTTATGCCAACTTGATTATTAGACCAGCTAAAAAACCCTAGAAGGGTAGAAGGAAAAGTGTTTCTCCCCTACAGTATCTATATAATGAAGGGGAGCAGAACGTGCCATCCCAACGTATGCCACTTTGGCATATTAATTATTTTGAGCTGAAAGCACTTGAGAAGCAACTGATGCAGGAAGGGATCTCTCTCTCTCTCTCTCTCTCTTTTTTTTTTTTTTATCTGTGCTGCTTGGCATCCGGTATCTTAATTCCCTGATCAACGATTGAAACTGTGTCCCCTGCAATGGAAGCACACACCACCACTGGACCAACAGGGAAGTCCCACGAAGGGATCTCTGATCTCCCTCTTTCTACTTAAAAGTGGATAATAAAATTTCCCGTGAGAGAGGTACCCTTTCTGTACCAGGAAGAGAAGAACATTCTTATCACTGGAGACTGGGAACCTACACCAAAATGGATCTATACAAACAAATCTACTAAAATAAAACAAACCTATTAAAATAACTTCCATTAGTTTCCCTCATATATTTTCAAGTCACTGTTCCACAATTTACTGCCCCTACCCCAAACCCTTTGTCTTGTCACATCTGCACAATTTCTCATTCTTTGTTTAAAAAGGTACTTAAGTTTTGGAGCCTAATGGTTTATTCCAGTCTTCATTTTCCTTTTGAAGATTTCCTGTGTACATGAAAAAATATGAAATAAAATTTGTATGTTTTTCTCCAGTTGATCTGTTTTGTCAGTTTAATTCTTAGGCCCAGCCACAGAGCCTACAAAGGTAAAAGGAAGTTTTCCTATAATACCACATTTTGTTATCCATTCATCTGTTGATGTACACTTGGGTTATTTCTACTTTTTGGCTGTTGTGAATAATGCTGTGTAGAGCAAAGATGTTGCCCACCATCCAGTTCTATAAGGATAAAAGGTTCAAGTCATTAGCCACTGCAGTAGCTGACTGACAGTGCACCCTGAAGGAAATTCAGGATGAAAAACCGGATAAGGCAGTCTGTGTTTTGGAAAAACAGACCCCTTAGATTGTTAGCGATATCTCTGGAAAAATTTTTAATGAACCCAGATTCTTGAATCTTCCCATACATAGAAAAGCACTAAAATCATTATCTGAGATATCTGATCCTTGTGACTAGCAATAACATTTTGCTGAGATGTATGCTTGACTGCAAGCACTCCCTAACCAAAATCATATATATATGTCTCTCCTCCTACCTCGTAGGAGCATAACCTCAGAGCTGAGAGGCTATTTCCCAGGCCATGGTCCTCAGAAAGGTCCCTGAATAAAACAGAAACCCACAACTCTGGCATTGTGCCTTTTTCTTTGTAGACAATTTTTATGAACATTGGTGTGCAAGTATCTGTTTGAACTGCTTTCCATTCTTTTGGGTATATTCCTGCAAGTGGAATGGCTGGATCATATCTTTAACTTTATGAGGAGTCACTATACTGTTCTCCACAGTGGCTCACCATTCCCTTCGGCAAAGCACAAGGAGTCCAATTTTTGTCATCCTCCTCACAAACACTTGTTATTTTCTCCTTTTTGATAAAAGCCTTCTAATGGGTGTGAAATGGTATCTCATTGTGGTTTTGATTTGTATTTCCCTAATAACTAGGGATGCTGAACATCTTTTCATGTGCCTATTGGCCATTTTAATATTTTCTTTGTCCAGTTTTGAATTCCAACTAATCATCTTTTTCTTTAAGACATCTTTATTGGAGTATAATTGCTCTACAATGGTGTGTTAGTTTCTGCTTTATAACAAAGTGAATCAGCTATACATATACATATATCCCTGTATCTCGTCCGTCTTGTGTCTCCCTCCCACCCTCCCTATTGAACCTCTCTAGGTGGTCACAAAGCACTGAGCTGATCTCCCTGTGCTATGCAGCTGCTTCCCACTAGCTATCTATTTTACATTTGGTAGTACATATTAGTCCATGCCACTCTTTCACTTTGTCCCAGCTTACCCTTCTCCCTCCCCGTGACCTGAAATCCATTCTCTACATCTGTGTCATTATTCATGTCCTGCCCCTAAGTTCTTCATAACCTTTTTCTTTCTTTTTTTTTTTAATATATATTCCATATATATGTGTTAGCACATGGTATTTGTTTTTCTCTTTCTGACTTACTTCACTCTATATGACAGACTCTAGGTCCATACACCTCACTACAAATAACTCAATTTCATTTCTTTTAATGGCTGAGTAGTATCCCATTGTATATATGTGCCACATCTTCTTTATCCATTCATCTGTCGATGGACACTTAGGTTGCTTCCATCTCCTGGCTATTGTAAATAGAACTGCAATGAACATTGTGGTACATGACTCTTTTTGAATTATGGTTTTCTCAGGGTATATGCTCAGTAGTGAGATTGTTGGGTTGTATGGTAGCTGTATTTTTAGTTTTTTAAGGAACCTCCATACTGTTCTCCATAGTGGCTGCATCAATTTACATTCACACCAACAGTGCAGGAGGGTTCGCTTTTCTCCACACCCTCTCCAGTTTTTTTTGTTGTTGTTGTTTTTTTGCGGTATGCAGGCCTCTCACTGTTGTGGCCTCCCCCGTTGCGGAGCACAGATTCCAGATGTGCAGGCTCAGCGGCCATGGCTCACGGGTCCAGCTGCTCTGCGGCATGTGGGATCTTCCCAGACCGGGGCACGAACCAGTGTCCCCTGCATTGGCAGGCGGTCTCTCAACAACTGCGCCACGAGGGAAGCCCTAGACTTTATGATGATGGCCATTCTGACTGGTTTGAGGTGACACCTCATTGTAGTTTTGATTTGTATTTCTCTAATGATTAGTGATGTTGAGCATTCTTCCATGTGTTTATTGACTATTTGTATTTCTTCTTTGGAGAAATGTCTATTTAGGTCTTCTGCCCATTTTTGGATTGGGTTGTTTGTTTTTTTGATATTGAGCTGCATGAGCTGCTTGTAAATTTTGGAGATTAGTCCTTTGTCAGTTGCTTCATTTGCAAATATTTTCTCCCATTCTGAGGGTTGTCTTTTCGTCTGTTTTTAAGGTTTCCTTTGCTGTGCAAAAGCTTTGAAGTTTCATTAGGTCCCATTTGTTTATTTTTCTTTTTTTTCCATTTCTCTAGGATGTGGGTAAAAAAGGATCTGCTGTGATTTATGTCATAGAGTGTACTTCCTATGTTTTCCTCTAAGAGTTTTATACTCTCTGGCCATACATTTAGGTCTGTAATCCATTTTGAGTTTATTTATGTGTATGGTATAAGAGAGTGTTCTAATTTCATTCTTTTACATGTAGCTGTCCATTTTTCCCAGCACCACTTATTGAAGAGGCTGTCTTTTCTCCATTCTATATTCTTGCCTCCTTTATCAAAAATAAGGTGACCATATGTGCATGGGTTTATCTCTGGGCTTTCTATCCTGTTCCATTGATTTATATTTCTATTTTTGTGCCAGTACCATACTGTCTTGATTACTGTAGCTTTGCAGTATAGTCTGAAGTCAGGGAGCCTGATTCCTCCAGCTCTGTTTTTCTTTCTTAAGATTGCTTTAGCTATTCGGGGTCTTTTGTGTTTCCATAAAAATTGTGAAATTTTTTGTTCTAGGTCTATGAAACATGCCATTGGTAGTTTAATAGGGATTGCAGTGAATCTGTAGATTGCCTTGGGTAGTATAGTCATTTTCACAATGTTGAATCTTCCAATCCAAGAACGTGGTATATCTCTCCATATGCTTGTATCATCTTTAATTCCTTTCATCAGTGTCTTATAGTTTTCTGCATACAGGTCTTTTGTCTCCTTAGGTAGGTTTATTCCTAGGTATTTTATTCTTTTTGTTGCAATGGTAAATGGGAGTGTTTCCTTAATTTCCCTTACAGATTTTTCATCATTGGTGTATACAAATGCAAGAGAATTCTGTGCATTAATTTTGTGTCCTGCTACTTTACCAAATTCATTGATTAGCTTTAGTAGTTTTCTGGTAGCATCTTTAGGATTCTCTATGTATAGTATCATGTCATCTGCAAACAGTGACAGTTTTACTTCTTCTTTTCCAATTTGGATTCCTTTTATTTCTTTTTCTTCTCTTGCTGTGGCTAAAACTTTCAAAACTACGTTGAATAATAGTGGTGAGAGTGGGCATCCTTGTCTTGTTCCTGATCTTAGTGGAAATGGTTTCAGTTTTTCACCACTGAGAACGATGTTGGCTGTGGGTTTGTCATATATGGCCTTTATTATGTTGAGGTAAGTTCCCTCTATGCCTACTTTCTTGAGGGTGTTTATCATAAATAGGTGTGAAATTTTGTCAAAAGCTTTTTCTGCATCTATTGAGGTGATCATATAGTTTTTATCCTTCAGTTTGTTAATATGGTGTATCACATTGATTGATTTGCATATCCTGAAGAATCCTTGCATCAACTTGATCATGGTGTATGATCCTTCTAATGTGCTGTTGGATTCTGTTTGCTAGTGTTTTGTTGAGTATTTTTACATCTATGTTAATCAGTGATATTGGCCTGTAGTTTTCTTTCTTTGTGACATCTTTGTCTGGTTTTGGTATCAGGGTGATGGTGGCCTTGTAGAATGAGTTTGGGAGTGATCCTCCCTGTGCTATATTTTGGAAGAGTTTGAGAAGGATAGGTGTTAGCTCTTCTCTAAATGTTTGATAGAATTCACCTGTGAAGCCATCTGGTCCTGGGCTTTCATTTTTTGGAAGATTTTTAATCACAGTCTCAATTTTAGTGCTGTGATTTGTCTTTTTATATTTTCTGTTTCTTCCTGGTTCAGCCTTGGAAGGTGGTGTGCTTCTAAGAATTTGTCCATTTCTTTTAGGTTGTCCATTTTATTGGCATATAGTTGCTTGTAGTAATCCCACATGATCTTCTGTATTTCTGCAGTGTTAGTTGTTACCTCTTTTTCATTTCTAATTCTATTGATTTGAGTCTTCACCCTTTTATTCTTGATGAGTCTGGCTAATGGTTTATCAATTTTGTTTCTCGTCTCAAAGAATCAGCTTATAGTTTTGTTGATCTTTGCTATTATTTCCTTCATTTCTTCTTCATTTATTTCTGATCTGATATCTTTATGGTTTCTTTCCTTCTGCTAATTTTGGTTTTTTTTTTTTGTTTGTTTCTCTAATTGCTTTAGGTGTAAGGTTAGATTGTTTATTTAAGATGTTTCTTGTTTCTTGAGGCAGGCTTGTATTGCTATAAACTTCCCTCTTAGAACTGCTTTTGCTGCATCCCATAGGTTTTGGGTCATCGTGTGTTCATTGTCATTTGTTACTACATATTTTTTTGATTTCCTCTTTGATTTCTTCAGTGATCTCTTGGTTATTTAGTAGTGTATTGTTTAGCCTCCATGTGTTTGTATTTATTACAGATTTTTTTCCCTGTAATTGATATCTAGTCTCATAGCGTTGTGGTTGGAAAAAATACTTGGTATGATTTCAGATTTCTTAAATTTACCAAGGCCTGATTTGTGACCCAAGGTATGATCTATTCTGGAGAATGTTCTATGAGCACTTGAGAAGAAAGTGTATTCTGTTGTTTTTGGATGGAATGTCCTATAAATATTAATTGAGTCCACTTTGTTTAATGTGTCACTTAAAGCTTGTGTTTCCTTATTTTTTTTCATTTCAGATGATCTGTCCATTGGTGAAAGTGGAGTGATAAGTCCCTTACTATGATTGTTGTACTGTCTATTTCCTCTTTTATAACTGTTAGCAGTTACCTAATGTACTGTGATGCTCCTATGTTGGGTGAATATATATTTATAATTGTTATATCTTCTTATTGGATTGATCCGTTGATCCTTATGTAGTGTCCCTCCTTGTCTCTTGTAACATTCTTTATTTAAAGTCTATTTTATCTAATATGAGTATTGCTATTTCAGATTTCTTTTAATTTCCATTTGTATGGAATATCTTTTTCCATCTCCTCACTTTCAGTCTCCATGTGTCCCTACGTCTGAAGTGGGTCTCTTGTAGACAGCATGTAGATTGTTCTTGTTTTTGTATCCATTCAGCAAACCGGTGCCTTTTGGTTGGAGCATTTAATCCATTCACATTTAAGGTAATTTTCGATATGTATGTTCCTATTACCATTTTCTTAATTGTTTTGGGTTTGTTATTGAAGGTCTTTTCCTGCTCTTGTGTTTCCTGCCTAGAGAAGTTCCTTTAGCATTTGTTGTAAAGCTGGTTTGGTGGTGCTGACTTCTCATAGCTTATGTTTGTCTGTAAAGTTTTAAATTTCTCCTTTGAATCTGAATGAGATCCTTGCTGGGTAGAGTAATCTTGTTTGTAGGTTTTTCCATTTCATTACTTTAAATATGTCCTGCCACTCCCTTCTGGCTTGCAGAGTTTCTGCTGAATGATCAGCTGTTAACCTTATGGGGATTCCCTTGTGTGTTATTTTTCCCTTGTTGCTTTTAATATTTTTTTTGTATTTAATTTTTGATAGTTTGATTAATATGTTTCTTGGCTTGTTTCTCCTGGGATTTATCCTGTATTGGACTCTCTGTGCTTCCTGGACTTGGTTAACAATTTCCTTTCCCATACTAGGGAAGTTTTCAACTATAATCTCTTCAAATATTTTCTCAGTCCCTTTCTTTTTCTCTTCTTCTTCTGGGACCCCTGTAATTTGAATGTTGGTGCGTTTATTATTGTCCCAGAGGTCTCTGAGACTGTCCTCAATTCTTTTCATTCTTTTTTCTTTATTCTGCTCTGCAGTAGTTATTTCCACTATTTTATCTTCCAGGTCAGTTCTCCGTTCTTCTGCCTCAGTTATTCTGCTATTGATCCCTTCTAGATAATTTTTAAGTTCATTAATTGTGTTGTTCATTATTGTTTGTTTGCTCTTTAGTTCTTCTAGTTCCTTGTTGAACATTTCTTATATTTTCTCCATTCTATTTCCAATATTTTGGATCATCTTTACTATCATTACTTTGAATTTTTTGTCAGGTAGACTGCCTATTTCCTCTTCATTTGTTTTGTCTGGTGGGTTTTTACCTTGCTCCTTCATCTGCTGTGTGTTTCTCTGTCTTCTCATTTTGCTTAACTTACTGTGTTTGGGGTCTCCTTTTTGCAGGCTGCAGGTTTGTAGTTCCCATTGCTTTTGGTGTCTGCCCCCTGTGGCTAAGGTTGGTTCAGTGGGTTGTGTAGGCTTCCTGGTGGAGGGGACTTGTGCCTGTGTTCTGGAGGATGAGGCCGGATCTTGTCTTTCTGGTGGGCAGGACCGCATCCAGTGGTGTGTTTTGCTCTGTCTGTGGCCTTATTATTATTTTAGGCAGCCTCTCTGCTAGTGAGTCAGGCTGTGTTCTTGTCTTCCTAGTTGTTTGGCATGGGGTGTCCAGCACTGTAGCTTGCTGGTTGTTGAGTGGAGCTGGGTCTTAGTGTTGAGATGGAAATCTCTGGGAGAGCTTTAGCCATTTGATATTACGTGGAGCTGGGAGAACTCTGGTGGACCAATGTCCTGAACTTGGCTCTGCCACCTCAGAGCCACAGGCCTGACACCCGACCCAAGCAACAAGACCCTGTTGGCCACACAGCTCAGAAGAAAAGGGAGAAAAAGAGAAAGAAAGAAAGAAAAACATAAAATTAAATAATGTTATTAAAATAAACAAGTTATTAAAAATTAAAAAAAAAAAGAGAGCAACCAAAGTGAAAAAAAAATCCAGCAATGATAACAAGCGTTAAAAACCATACTAAAAAAAAAGAACACCCCCCCACCCCCAAACAAACGGAGAGAACCCTAGTACAAATGGTTAAAGCAAAGCTATACAGACAAAATCAGACAAAGAAGCATACACATACACACTCACAAAAAGAGAAAAAGGAAAAAAATATATATATCGTTACTCCCAAAGTCCACTGCCTCAATGTTGGGATGATTCGTTGCAGGGTACATCAAGTTGATTGTGGAGATTTAATCCGCTGCTCCTGAGGCTGCTGGGAGAGATTTCCCTTTCTCTTCTTCGTTCGCACAGCTGCCGGGGTTCAGCTTTGGATTTGGACCCGCCTCTGCGTGTAGGTTGCCTGAGGGCGTCTGTTCTTCGCTCAGACAGGACAGGGTTAAAGGCGTGGCTGACTGGGGGCTCTGGCTCACTCAGGCCGCGGGGAGGGAGGCGTACGCATGCGGGGCGAGGCTGCGGCAGCAGAGGTCGGCGTGACGTTACTCCAGCCTGAGGCGCGCCGTGTGTTCTCCCGGGGAAGTTGTCCCTGGATTGAGGGACCCTGGTAGTGGCGGGCTGCACAGGTTCCCAGGAGGGGAGATGTGGATAGTGACCTGTGCTTGCACACAGGCTTCTTGGTGGCGGCAGCAGCAGCCTTAGCATCTCGTGCCTGTCTCTGGGGTACGCGCTGGTAACTGCGGCTCGCACCCGTCTCTGGAGCTCTTTTAAGCAGCGCTGTTAATTCCAACAAAGAGGCAAGAAAAAGTCTCCTGCCTGTTCGGCAGCTCCAGACTTTTTCCTGGACTCCGTCCCGGCTAGCTGTGGAGCACTAGCCCCCTTCAGGCTGTGTTCACACCGCCAACCCCAGTCCTCTCCCTGGGATCCGACCTCTGAAGCCCGAGCCTCAGCTCCCAGCCCCGCCCGGCCCGGCGGGTGAGCAGACAAGCCTCTCAGGATGGTGAGTGCTGGTCAGTACCGATCCTCTGTGCGGGAATCTCTCCGCTTTGCCCTCCGCACCCCTGTTGCTGCGCTCTCCTCCGCGGCTCTGAAGCTTCCCTCTACCACCCCCCGTCTCCGCCAGTGAAGGGGCTTCCTAGTGTGTGGAGAGCTTTCCTCCTTAACAGCTCCCTCCCACTGGTGCAGGTCCCGTCCCTATTCTTTTGTCTCTGTTTATTCTTTTTTCTTTTGCCCTACCCACGTACGTGGGGAGTTTCTTGCCGTTTGGGAGGTCTGAGGTCTTCTGCCAGTGTTCAGTAGGTGTTCTGTAGGAGTTGTTCCTCATGTAGATGTATTTCGGATGTATTTGTAGGGAGGAAGGTGATTTCCACGTCTCACTCCTCTGCCATCTTGAAGGTCTCCCAACCAATCATCTTTTAACACAAGATCAGGGAAAGCTTCAGCTTGTCGTTGATCATATGGACATATAAAATAAGTTATCTAACACTACTTTTTAAAATATAATTTTTGGCAGATGATTGAGAAGGTATATGAATAGAATTTATTACTTTTCTTTCTCTTTTCTCCAGTTCCCATCTTACCTTGTGTATAGTGAGTAACCAGGTTTATTTGAAGAATGTGACAAAGAAGAATCTAAGAAAATAATTTTATGATTTTTCTGGATTATTCAGTTTCTTATAGATTTTCACATGTTTTTTAAAAAAATTATAAAATATTTCAAGCTTTGTAAATTTTCATTTAACCCAAGACTTTGTCAGTTTTTCTCCTTCATATCCTGTTAGGAAACCCCATCAGGACGAATTGTGAAAGATTTTGAAATGGGCGCCATTACTGGGTGTCCTTTCAATGGACTCTCTGACGTTGGCTGGCTCTCCCTTCAGGTTTTCTGATTCTCTTGGGGCCTGTGCTTTGAACTGTCCTTGATTTAGCTATTTTGTAACTCAGAACATTATAGAAAACCGACTGATAGTAAAATGCAAATAATTCTTGTTCGTAGACATGTAAATAAATTTTGTCATAGAAACACAACTGATTTCCTCTCTGTAGTAAAGATGATTCTAGCATTATAATTTAGTGCCTATAGGATCTATTTTTTTCCATCTATTAGCAAATTTACTTCAGGATTCCTGATTGCCTTACATATGTCTGTTCTGATTCTTTTTCGAACAGGTTGCAATTTCTTACTGGTTCCCTTGAGGCAGGAGATAGTTGGGCCTTAGGCTGAGCTGTTGCGCTTTGTCCCCTGTGGACAGATACTCCAAAATAGCAGGAGCAGAGAGAAGCTGCGCCCTGCCCAGATAAAAGATAGAGACCACATGTTTTTCATTCTCAAGGTCAAGGAGATCTTCCTTGCTATACATGCACAGAGAGGCTCCTTGGAGGTCAAAAAGGGAGTGATGTCAACCTATTCATAGGCCTCTTAGCTAGAATCCTTCTTGGCTAAGAGATGCATGCACACACACACCCTGAGATAAACCAAATATGAACTTAGAACCAGGCAAAGCAAGATGATTGGTCAAAGGAAACCTGGAAGAAATGCCCCACATAAGTGATTCAAACTACCAGGAGGGCGCAACTCTCTCTCTGAGCCCACCCGTTTGTCTATCCACATGTACTCTTTTTCCTCCTAATAAACACTTTACTTATTTTACTACTTTCCGTCTCTTTGTAGGAATTTATTTCTACAAAACTGACAGGCGGGGGCCTTGTCACTGGTCTAGTGGCTAGGATTTAGCCCTCTCACTGACATGGCCTGACTTGAATCTCTGGCCAGGGATCTGAAATCCTGCTTCAAGCCACTTCAGGCAGAGGCCACCGAGATTACCCTCATTAATGAATAAGTTAAATAAACTCTTTAACATATGTTCACTTAGTATTTTACCATTTTGAAAATCATCCTTTAACAACCTTCTTATTATCAATAGTGATTATGTACTTAGTTCTCTTGTCACTTTAAGTAAATTTTTAATGTAAGCAACACTTTACCTTTGAACAAGTTCAGTCTTTTCCACTTGTCAACGTTTATAAAGTCAATATTGCCTATTAATAAGATAAATGCTTATTAATTTTAAGAAGCTTTATTTAATGTCCTCTCATCTTCTCTCCCTCCCTGCCCCGCCAAAACATTCTAATTGTCTGTTGTTTATCCAATCTAGGAGTCATTTCCCTTTTTGACCTTGTCTACAAGGTCACTCAGCTAGCAGATTAAGGAAATGTTGTAAAACAGTTTATCTGTATAGCTGGAGTTAAATATTATGTTTATTCTTTTCTTATAGTTTCTGTATAAATTAGAGAAATTCCAACTGGGTGAAGACTACAATTAGAGCTGGCCCTGCCTTAATTAATATTTTATCAATGACTGTTATGCCCATTGCCGGGATGATTTAAATTAATTCTTATTGAACACATGCTGTTTTTAAGGCACTTTTACTGTACCATCTAATTTATGAAATATTATATTTATCTTGTGTTCAAGGGCCAAATTAAGATCTGTAACTGAAAATTACAGGGAAAATAATTTCACTGAATATAAAAGAGCAACTTTTTAGTAATTAGAGCTCTCTGAAAACAGAACAATATATTTCATGAGGCAGAAGATAGCAGAGTGGCTAAGAACATAAAGTTTGATGTTAGGCAGACCTGTGTTTGTGTGTTCCAGGTCCATCATACACTAATTTCATGACCTTAGGAAAGCTTCTTTTTAGTTCCCTAATCTGTAAAATTAAAAAATAATAGTACCTACTTCATAGTGGGTCTTTTTTTCCCCTTTCTTTCCAAGCAGTTAACAATGTCCTCACACCTTTCCTCCTATAGAGTATGCCTTTACCAAGTCTCTGTCCACTCTGTTGAAGTGGATATTCTGGTAGTACGGAAGGCAATTTGGTACTAGGAATGAGAGTCAACTTGCTAAGGTTTTTTATTAATACTTCAGAGATAGGTCGAGAGGCAGCTGGAACTTCCTGGGAATTTTCATCGATGAACATTGGAGGAGACTCCAGGGTCCAGTTTGGGTTAAGCTTTGATGAGTCCACTGGGAGTCTAGTCACAGCTTGAAGCTCCTCCTAGATCTTTGGGTTCCAAAGATCTTTGAGTAGGAGAAATCTTTACAGACTTCTAATAGCCTCCTTCACATCCTCAGGAGTCTAGGAATTCTCAGTTTATTTAAGATTCTAGTTAATTTTAGTTATTTGTGCTCAACGATAATCTCTGTGCTTCATATCTGGTTTACTTTGAATTTTTAATCTAATCTTAGTCTTGTACAGTAAAATACAAATAGTAACTCTTGTTTATTTGGGACTGATTATTCAAGTCATTATTTCCCTTTCTTTTTAATTTTGCTCAATTTCAAAATTTATCTCCCTCACAGAAATCAAATAGGTCACTAAAAAGAGATACACTTAGACCACACAGTTTTATTTTATATTACATGGTGGAAAGTATTAGAATATTTTAAACATAATTTTCAATTAACTATGTGTTTAATCAGTAATTCATTACTTTGTCCTGTGTTAGCATAGTAGTGTTTAGGATACGCTTATATAGTTGAAAGAAATAGTAAAGTTTAATTAAGTAACAAGTTATTTTGAAAGAACTGAGTTGTTGAATTGAATTCAGCCTTTTCTTCTTCTAAATTGTTTTCTAAGTTTGGTGGAAGAGTAGATTATTGAGATTCTGAAATGCTTATATTGGTTTTTCTATTAAAAAACCCTAGTTTTCACCACTAATTATTAATTTACAAGTTAAAATTAATCCTAAGGATAAAAGAATAAACTCAACGTTGATTGCTAAGACTTTTTTTAGGGTTCTGATATTAAACTCCTCTCTGATCTTGGACAACTCACTGAATATCTGTGCAAAAAGATGCTTTTGGGGGGGTATTTTCCCATCCTTTTTTTCCTGGGAATTGCTCTTGACATTCATGGGGTGGATCTCTGACAATCAGGTTTCCTCTACCAGGGCCTGACCAACTGGTATAGCTGATTGCAAGACAGGCAAGCTCTCAGTTGTAAACAACACAAAATGATTCTGGCATATTTAAAAAGAAGAAATAATTATTTCAAGAATTTAAGAATGCTCACAGAATCCCTGAGAAGACCTGAAGAGCTGGGCTTGGGAAAAAATGAGCAACAACTAAAGGAGATCATAACATAGGACAAAGTCATGCTGCAGAAAGAACCTGGGTAGAATGTGACTGCTGTCATTGCCCTGTAGTCATCAGTATATCACCAGATACTGGAAGCTGCTACTGTCACTACTGCCACAGAGAACTAGATTCTAAGGTTATTGAAAAAAAATTCCAAATTGTGTGTATCACTTGCTCCAGATTCAAAGTTCCAGACAAGAGGATCTGCCTTTGATCGAGTGAGTTCAATTCAAGGGAAAGTTGTAGAAAACTCCATTTCTGCCCCAAGTTCAAGTCACATTATCCAACTCAGTTTTACTGTGGTTATTTATCACTTGGCATAGGAATCAGAAGGGAGAACGATGTGATGAATTGGTACCATAAAGTCCAAAATAATTGAGGCAGTCAGTCGTTCTGGGCTGGTCTCTTGAATGATAGAGATGTAGACTAGGGGGCTGTGGAATAAATAAATATCTTCTACCTATCATGTGGCTGGGAAGCACAGAAAATACATCTGTAGAAACAGAGAACAAAGCAGTTTATTGAGAGATGCAGAGTCAAGACAGAGAGAGAGTTCTGCTGGCTTCTGTTTTCAGCTGCATTATACTAACCTTGGTTTCTATGAAATTGCATTCAATCTTATACTGTCTTTCATTTTTGCTTAGGCTAGCTCAAGTTGCTTTTATAATTTAACAAGGATCCTAACCAATATACTCTCTGAGTTTCATTATTCTTATCCATAAATGGCAATTTTAATACTTGTCCTATGTATCTCACTAGGAGAATAGCATGAGATAATAGAGACGGAAAGAATCATAAACTCTTAAGAGTCCCTTTGATACAATCCCCAATAAGTGGTTATCCAGTCTTTTTCCTTGACAGGAAATCACTATTTCTGGAGGTACTCTTTTCAGAGTTCTCTGGTTGCTAGAAAATGGGTATACATATAAAATCAAAATTTTCTTCCCTGTAACTCCATCTCATTTATCCTAATTCTATCCTCTTGGGTCTTAAAGAATAAACGCAGTTTCTCTTGTTCAGGGCAGCCCTTGAAGTTTATGAAGATAGCTATCAAATTCTCACCTAAGCCTTTTCTTCTAAAGGCTGAATATTCTCATGTTCTTTAAGAATATGTCATGATTTCCCTGCATCAGAGTGCCTACAATGACCAAGTAAGTTTGGATATATGAGTTAGAGAGAGAAAACATTTTGATTAGGGTCTGCATCATTGAAAAAAAAAAAAAGACTTTGTTAATAAGGCAATGAGTCTGTGTATTCACATTTTTACAGTGATTTCAAATTCCCAACAGATACTTTCATTATTAAGGAAATAAATAGGAATTCCAGGAATCATAAGTTAATATGTATTTTTTAATGTACTTATGTGTTTTTAGATAATGATGGTTGACCATAATAATAAGGAGGGTATCATTTTTTGATAATAGGGTTATTCTAAAAGTTTTAGAGGTTTTCTGTAAAAATAAAGAGAACAAATCCATATTACAAGAGTATATATTTTTTTTTTTTTTTTTTTTTGCGGTACGCGGGCCTCTCACTGTTGCGGCCTCTCCCGTTGCGGAGCACAGGCTCCGGACGCGCAAGGCCCAGCGGCCGTGGCTCACGGGCCCAGCCGCTCCGCGGCACATGGGATCCTCCCAGACCGGGGCACGAACCCATGTCCCCTGCATCGGCAGGCGGACTCCCAACCACTGCGCCACCAGGGAAGCCCTAAAAGTTATCATTCTTAAAATAAAAAAATTAAAATACAGAAAACATAAATTGCCCTGATAATCTTGATCTTTGTTTTGTAACAAATATTCTAGATGTAGAAAATTTTATTTTGCATTGACACTTGTTGAATTGTTAAGAGTGTCTAAAAGCATCTTGAAGTTGAGTATTATTGCACATATAACGTCATATTAGCACCCTTATTTATTTTTATTTTGTCTGCTTGCCTTGCTTTTGGAAATTGATATTGCTTTCGATAATTGAGATATTAGATCAGTTTTGAATTTCATGCTGGAATATTTCATAACAATTCATATTTTTGCATTTCTTCTATTAAAGTATTTACAAAGATGACTTCTGGTTCTGGTGAAACTGAAATAGCCTCATTTCACCCAGGTCCTCCTTCTTAGAATGAAAAAGCCTGGGCCTAACTCAACAAACAAGCATAGGAAGTCTCTGAAGTCTGAAAAGAAGGTGGACAATTTAGACACCTTGGGACCTGAGGACTGAGATGGCAGTGGGTTCCCTGAGTTTCCTTGCTGCCTCCCTTAGATCCCAGACAAGGCCTTGCAGAAGCTTCCAACCTGGAAGCAGCAACAGACATATACTGAAAAAGCTCCAAGAAAAGCCTGTTTAGCCAAAATTTTCCATAATACCCACCCTACTCCAGTCAAACAACAATGGAAAAACCACACCCCTCCCTCTCTGGAGGTTTCATGGAGTCCAAGCAGAAAGCTGATTTTCCACCGCACTCACTGGAAGCAGGCAGCAGCACTCTGCTTCTCCCACAGGGTGGTGTTGACTGGTTGAGGGGACAGCTGTTCTCAGTCTGGCAGAAGCAGGTCTTCCTCAGTTCCCTGCCAGGATAGTGTCAGCAGGGTCCAGCAATGAGCTGAGCTTATATCCACTCTTGGCAGCAGCCAGACTTAATGAGGCAGTAGGATGCGGGTTTGTCACAACTATGTCTCAATTCACATGCCACCCCCAGTGCCAGCATCAACAAGACTGAACAAGAAGGTGTGACTCAAGTCTAGTCACATTCCACTTTCTCCTCCAGCCCCCCATTCCCCCATGGAAGCTGTGCCTTAGCCCAATGGGTTCTGAGCCTCCACTCTCAGAGGTAGGGCTAGTTGGCCCTCTGTTTACGGCCCTTTCCTTCCCTGGTGTCAATGAGGCTCAAGGAGGAATTGAGAGCTGAGATTCCACTCAATTCTGCATCAACACAATGGTGTCAATAGGGTGTCTGCTTCCCAGCTCCCTGGTGGCACCCCCATTAAGAGGTATCTAGATGGCGTGAGTGCCTTACTTCTACGGTGAAGGTGTCAGACTCAACCATGACATTAGGGCAGTGTGAATGAGTGCTCCACTTTTGCCTGGGTGATGTTGGTGGAGTCCAGTGGGGGACTAAACATACAAAATCCCCTGGCTTCCTGTTATATGTCAACAGGGGGGACTGTCTGTTTAAAAAAGAAAATTAAGTGGGATTCAGAGTCCTATAATAGCCACAATATCCAAGATATAATTGAACATTACCCATCATATCAAAAACTAGGAAAATCAGCACTTGAATGAGAAAAGAAAATCAACAGATGTCAAACCCAAGATGAATTAGATGTTGGAGTGATCTGACACAGATTTTAAAGCAGCCATTATAAAAATGTTTCAATTAACAACTATAAATTATCTTGATACAAATGAAAAAAATCTCAGCAAAGAAATAAATGTTATATAAGAAAAGAACCAAATGAAAATTATAGAACTAAAAAAATAAAAACTTGTTAGATGGGTTCAACTATAGATTGGAGATGACTATGGAATGAATCGGTGAACTTGAGGACAGATCAATAGAATTTACCCAACCTGAACAACAGAGAGAAAATCAACTGGGGCAAAAAAAAATGGACAGAGTCTCAGGAACCTATGGGCAATAACAAAAGAGCTAACATTTGTGTCAGTGGAGTTCCAGAAGGAGAGGAGAAAGAATGTGAGACTTAGAGAATATTTGAAGAAATAATAGCTAATAACTTCCAAAATTTGGCAAAAGGCATAACCCTACTAATTTAAGAGGTTGAAAAAACCCTAAGTAGAAAAAAAAAAAAAAAGAAAAAGAAAAGAAAAGAAATCCATGCCAGAATATCCCAATGCTTCTGAAAACTAAAGACAAATAAAAAATGTCTGGAGAGCAGCCAGAAACAACACACTATTTCTAGAAGAACAACAATTTGAATGAGAGCAGATTTCTCATCTGGCAACAATGGAGGCCAGAAGGAAGTGGCACCACGTTTTTAAAATACTGAGAGATAAGAATTGTCAATTCTGTATCTGGTGAAAATAATCCTTCAGGAATGTGGGGGAAATAAAGATATACTCAGATGAAGGAAAACAGAATTTGTCAATTATGCATTTTAATCATGTGCAGTTTTAGCCATTGCTTCATCATTTTGTACTGATTATGCCTACTAAATCTACAGTTCAGTGCTTTTTTTTTTTTTTTTTTTTTTTTGCGGTACGCAGGCTTCTCACTGTTGTGGCCTCTCCCGTTGCGGAGCACAGGCTCTGGACGTGCAGAATCAGTGGCCATGGTTCACGGGCCCAGCCGCTCCGCGGCATGTGGGATCTTCCTGGACCGGGGCATGAACCTGTGTCCCCTGCATCGGCAGGCGGACTCTCAACCACTGCACCACCAGGAAAGCCCCAACTGTTCAGTGTTTTTAGTTTTCAGAGTTACCAACAAGATATGGATCTTGTTTATTTTCCCTTTAACAAATTTTTACTGTGTGCAGTTTTATTTTGAATTTTTCCCCCCATAAGTAGTTACTATGGATTTGTGGTTTGTAATTATTATATGGCTAATTCATGAGAAAATTTAAGCAATTCCTTCAGATATGTCAGAATTGTCAGTCAAAAGCAAATTAAAAAACAGCAAAATGTGAGGCAGGCCAGGGTCCTCCAGGTAACTCTTTCCTTCCTTCGTGGATCTAAGTACTTGGTTGTTGGTGATTTCTTTTGCAGTGAAGAAGCTTTTTAGTTTATTGTAGTCCTATTTGTCTATTTTTGATTTTGTTTCTTGTACTTTAGGAGCGATTTCCAAAATATCATTACCAAGGCCTATGTCAAAGAGCATCTGTCCTATGTTTTCTTCTACGAGTTTCATGGTTTCAGGTCTTAACATTTAACTCTTTAATCTGTTTCAAGTTAATTTTTGTGAATGGTGTAAGACAGTGGTCAAATTTTATTCTTTTACATGTGACTATCCAATTTTCCCAGCATCATTTATTGAAGAGACTGTCTTTTCTCCATTGAGTACTCTTGGCCCCTTTGTCAAATACTAGTTGATCGTGTGTGCTTGGGTTCATTTCTGGGCTCTTGATTCTGTCCCCTGGATCTATTTGTCTGTTCCATATTGTTTTAATGACTATAATATAGCTTGGAATCAGGAAGTGTGATGTCTCCTGCTGTGGTGTTCTTTCTCAGGATTTCAAAATTTATAGTGTATAGGAACACTACTGATTTTTGCATGTTAATTTTGTGCCCTACAGCTTTACTGAATTCGTTGACTAGTTTTAACAGTTTTTTGATTGAATCTTTAGGATTTTCCATATATAAAATCATGTCATCTGCAAATAGAGAAAATTTTACTTCTTCCTTTCCAATTCTGATGCCTATTGTTTCTTTTTCTTCCTGATTTCCCTAGCTAGGACTTCCAGTACTATGCTGAGAGTGGGCACTCTTGTCATTCCTGATCTTAGAGGAAAAGCTTCCAACCTTTCACCATTGAGTATGATGTTAGCTGTGGGCTTGTCACATATGGCCTTTATTAT
Source organism: Phocoena phocoena (assembly GCF_963924675.1). NCBI lineage: Eukaryota > Metazoa > Chordata > Mammalia > Artiodactyla > Phocoenidae > Phocoena > Phocoena phocoena. Next base: position 68,549,059 of record NC_089227.1, on the reverse strand, counting down.
GTTGAACTATATTCCTTCTATGCCTAATCTGTTAAGGTTATTTTTTATCATGAATAGATGTTGAAGTCTATCAAATGCTTTTTCTGTTTTTATTGAGATGATGATGATTCTTTTCTTTCATTCTATTAATGTGATGTATCATACTGATTGATTTGCATATGTTGAACCATCCCAGGGATGAATCCTACTGGTTCAAATATCTTAAAGCAAATCCCAGATAGTATGTCATTTAACTTCAACACACTTCAGAATGTTTCCCCAAAGAAAATGGACATTTTCCAACATAAACACAATGCCATTATTACACCCAATAAAATATCAGTATTTCTTTGGCATTGTCTAATACCAGTCCATACTCAAATGTCTATGCGTGTCTTAAAGTTTTTTAACTGTTGTGATGTTTGAATCACAACAGTTGAAACTAAACAAGGTCACACCTTTCATTTTGCTGCTATATCTCTTTAATCCAGAGCTCTTCCTCACCTCTTCTGTCTCCTTTTTGCCCTGTTATTAACTTGCTGCAGAAACAGTGTCAGTTGTTTTATAGTGTGTCACATTCTAGACTTTATCTGTTACCTTCTTTGTGGTGTCATTTAACTTGTTCCTCTAATCCTCATATTTCCTGTAAGCCTTTAAGTGGGAAGTCAGTTCTAAGGCTTGATGAAACTGTTTTGTTTTTGGTTAGCTTTGTTTTGTTTAGGGAAGAACACTTCATAGGTGTGCTGAGTACTTCAGATGGCATTAGATCAGGCAGCACACAATGGAGTCCCTTTTGTAGTGATACTTAAAGAGTATTAGGCTGAGGTAGTGACACCCTGATCTCCATTGTAAAGTACCTTATTGACCTTCCATTTAATGGTTTAATCCATTGATGATTGTTGCCTGAATCATTTATTTCACAAAGGATTGCTAAATGGCAATTTTCCAATTCTGGTATTTCTTTCTATATTATAAAAATTAACTTACCCTCAACAACGATTTGGCTTTCTGAAATACAGTTAAATCAGGAAAGGTAGTGTAAGTTCTAATTCTTTTCTTTCAATTGACAATTTTATTTTAATTTTTAAATTAATTTATTTTTTATTTGTTTATTTTTGTCTGCGTTGGGTCTTTGTTGCTGCATGCAGGTTTTCTCTAGTTGAGGCGAGCAGGGGCTACTCTTCGTTGCGGTGCGTGGGCTTCTCATTGCAGTGGCTTCTCTTGTGGAGCACGAGCTCTAGGTGCATGGGCTTCAGTAGTTGTGGCACACAGGCTCAGTAGTTGTGGCTCACGGGCTCTGGAGTGCAGGCTCAGTAGTTGTGGCACACGGGCTTAGCTGCTCCGCGGCATGTGGGATCTTCCTGGACCAGGGCTCGAACCTGTGTCCCCTGCATTGGCAGGTGGATTCTTAACCACTGTGTCACCAGGGAAGCCCCACAATTGACAATTTTAGAATAAGGGGTGTGTGCCCTAGTTACGTGCAGTAGTGTCCAGTGAATTGTTTTGTTTTTGTTGATTTTTGTCTCCCTCCTTTGGAGCATCATTAAGAATTCATGGATTTTTATATATTCAGTATGTTGCAAACAACTGTATTTATTACTTTTTTTGATTGTCCCATCTTTGACCAAAGAGATCCTTTGATTTTGGTTTCTGTCACCTTTTTTTTTTTTTTGCGGTACACGGACCTCTCACTGTTGTGGCCTCTCCTGTTGTGGAGCACAGGCTCCTGATGCGCAGGCTCAGCGGCCATGGCTCACGGGCCTACCCGCTCCGCAGCGTGTGGGATCTTTCCGGATCGGGGCATGAACCCATGTCCCCTGCATCGGCAGGTGGACTCTCAACCACTGCGCCACCAGGGAAGCCCTCTGTTACCTTTTGACACACTTATTTATTGTGAATGGATTCCTTGTTTTGTGTCACAAGATATCCCACACTTGTCTTATATATATCTTGCCCGAGACCTGAAATCAGACATTCCTCTGAGTTTCCCCTGGTTTCTTTTAGTTGGAAATTGTATTAAAAAATCCAAAATGCATGACTTAAATTATTTCATTTGTAGTAAAAATGAAAGTTTATACATATAAAGTTTTATTCCAAGGCAATAACTTTAGAACCTAGTATTTATTTAGGTAATAAACAAAACTGTAATTGCCTGTTTTATTTTTATTTTAAGCTGACTTTTAAATTATTTATGTAAAAGGAGATGTACATCATTTATTATAAGTATACCTAAAATTGGTTAATAACCATATAGCAATGTTTCATTTTTCCAGATGGCACAATTTACATTCAAAATTTCCCAAAAACATTTGAAATGAGGGATATAAATGAAATCTTAAATGTTTTTACACGTATTCAAAAAGAATATCAATTTAATCAGAGTTGCTATAGTAAAAGCCTTGAAAAAACTTTCAGATATGTGATGGGTTTGACATGAGCTGTCAAGTTTGAGTTTTAGCTTGGAATAAGTGAAGGGCTATAATTTCAGGTGTTAGCAAACTCTGATGTGGGAATGCATGATATTCAAACAAATAAAATGCAAAATGCTATTTGGCAGCAATTCTCAAAGTGAGGTCTGAGGACCTCTGGGGGTTTCTGAGACCCTTTTAGGGGATTTGCAAGGTCCTCCTTTTTTCAGCCATGATTTGAATGAGGGCCAGTTTTCCTCATAATATCTTAGCTATAACAACATATCACAAAAGATTGAATGCAGAAGCAGAATGTGAGCTTCCAACACTCTCTCTTAAGCCAGAGAGTAAAGAGATTTGCAAAAACTGTGAAAAAGGCCATTTTTCTCACTAATTTTTTAAAAAATGTATTCATTATTCAAAAAAATGTTCTTTATAGTAAACATGAAATGGGTTTATTATTTAAAAATGAGTTAATAAACATACATCTAAATTTTTTGTTTTAATTTTTAATACAGTAAATATCGACATATATAACCCACACAAACAAAAGCTCTTTAAAGTCCTCAATCACTTTTAAGAATGTAAAGAGATCTTGAGACCAAGAATTTTGAAAACCTTTATTCTATGATATCTTGCACTGTTTGCTTACTAATTGTAAGTATGTATGAATAGGAATAGATTCAAAATATAAATGTATTCATAGAATTTATAAACTTTATTTCAAGTTAACTTTGTTTAAATATCTCCTTGAGCATTAGACATGATCTCTAACCACCGTTCAATTTTATACCTTAGGAGTAGATGATTCATTTTCTTCCTGATGACATAAATGCCAAACAGAATGCTGCTCTCATCTAAGGAAACAACTCATTATGTTTCAACTCCGCACATAAAGCCAAATATTCAGTTTATAATTTAACTGATGAATTTGAAGAATATGGGATGTTCTGAAGTTTTAGCCAGCTTCTTTTTCTTTAGAAGTCTTTTTTTTCTTTTAAAGAGCAGTTTTAGGTTCACTGCAAAACTGAGGAGAAAGTACAGAGACCCGACACTTGCAGAGCCTCCCCAACTATCAACGTCCCAGCATCAAAGTGGTACATTTGTTACAACTGATGAACCCACACAGACACATCATTATCACCCAGAGTCTATAGTTTACATCAAGTTTCACTTTTGGTGTTATCTATTCCATGGGGTTTGACAAATGTATGAGGACATGCATCACCCTGACAGTATCATACAGAATATTTTCACTGCCCTAAATATTCTTTGTGCTCTGCCTATTCTTCCCTTCTTCCAGCATAACCCTTGTCAACCACAGCTCTTTTTACTGTCTCCATTGTTTTGTCTTTTCCAGAGTGTCAGATAGTTGGAGTCTTATAGTGTACTGTACCCTTTTCAGATTACCTCAGCTTCCTAAGTACATTTCATGAATCTTAGTGACAAAGTCTGATCAGACTTAGCAACTCTTTTTGTATGTTTATTTACATTCCTTTATAATAAAAATCACACATACCTTTGTTGTTTTTCCACATACATTCCATTCCACACAGTCAGCTTCTGGTGGCCAGGAGCTCCATCTATTTAATTTGGGACCACTTAATTAATTATTAATATTAATTATTAGTGCCAATAGATCCCAGTCCAATTTGCAAATCGGTCCCCACTGCTATTCCATGAGGGTGGTCTTCCAAGCTAAGTGTTCTTGGAATTAAGTCCTTAAGCACTAGCAGAGAAGAGCTTACCTTACAGTAATTATTTCAGTGACAAATAAGAAAAACTACAAAACTGCTACACAACCCCTTCACAGGAGAGCAATTTTATTCTCCTCAGGAGACTAATAGTTCTAGTTATCAGGACCGTTTAAGTCTCTGACTAGGTTTTTAAAACTTTAGAATTAGTTTTGAACCCAAAGTACCAGAATGCCTGGTGCTTAGATTTGTATTGAATGATTTGCACAGAATAGTTTGTCAGTATCCAGAAGGACGATAAAGACAGACACAATCAAGGATTTAATTGGCGAAGGGTTAAAAAAAAAAAGTAGTAGGTTTCACTTTCTTCGAAGGTTTTAATAACCCAGTTAAGAGTTTGTGTCATTTGAATGCAAAAGCTTAGGTATGAAATTCCAGTTTCTCCAAAGTAAACCACTTGTTCTGGGTTATTCCTTCTGGCTCGTTTAGAAGCGGCAACATCGAAGTTTTCCCGTACCCACATTAGTAGAAAAAACGCCGAAAGGACGAGTCCAGAGGGGAGAGCCCCAATAAGGCAGCTTGCCACTGTAGCTGTGCACTCAAAACAACTGCTGGGGTCTCGGTTTCCTCATCTGTAAAACAAGGGGAGAGGATGAAGTCACAGTCTCACAGATTTTCAACTCTTTGTTGCCCTCTCTCAGCCGTTAGTACAGCGCTGAGCTCAGGGCAAATGCTCAATAATTGCCTGCTAGGCAAGGGTTGTTTTTGATCCGTTTCAAATCCAGGCCGGGTTTTGGGCCTATCCCGCGCAGGCGTTCGGAAGTACAGCTTTACCGCTGGGGGCGGAGCTTCGCGAAGCTCCCGCGCTCCGGGGGCGGGGGCGGAGCTTGCCGCCGGCGGAGGGCGGAACCCACGCGGGGACTTCTCTTGGGCAGAGCTGCGCAGCGGGTGCGGAGGGCGGGGGTTTGGGGGCAGGTAGGGCGCTGTGAGGTTGGCTGGGGTGGGCAGGTGGGGTGCCGCTGCCGACCCTTGGTGGCCCCCAGGGCTTGGGCCCCTTAGCCCGGAGTTAGCCCCAGAGGGGACGAGTGTTGCTGGGAGGCGGAGGGCTGCTTGGCCGCGAGTCCTGTGGTGATCGCGAGCATGTGTGCGGGCGCGTGTTTATCTGAGGCCCCGCGGGGCGGCCAACCCCGGACCCCTCCTCCTTCCGCCAACGCGGGTAGGAAATCGGAGCTCAGAGACCGGGACGCCAGGCCTGGAGCTGACGCGTTCCTCCCCGCTGGCCAGGCGACCCCAGGTCGCGCCCTCTCTTCGTGCCCCCCACCAGAGGGGACAACTCCGGCCCAAGTCCTGGCCGAGAGGGAGCGCTGTGGAGACGCGCTGCCTTCTGTCTGGACACGTTGGGCGAGTGGTGGGAGTTCCAGAGGCTTGAATGTCAGGGTTTTAAAACACGTGTTTGTCTCTGTCATTTTTACTTTTAGGGTTTTGGCCAAATTGGGCGAGGGCACAAAGTAACCACTTACCCCTTCTCACCGAGGAGGAACGGGAGAAAGGGTAAGTAAGGAATGGTTAGGGGTGGAAGGAGCTAGGACTTTATCCTGAAAGAGACTGAGCCAGAGAGAAGGACTAGATCCAGAACTGCACTTGGATCTTGGGGCCAAATTGTACGTTTTCAGCAGGAACCTAAGGCCCACCTTCAAGGGTCACAGGCTCCAAGTCGAAGAGGTTTTTATTTTCAGGTGTTTTGGAGTCCATAAGTTGGCTGGGACTTTGACAGCTGGCATAGGTCCCTTTTAGCCACTTGACCTGGCAGAAAACTGTCATTACCCTTCACCTCTCGGTAGTTGTCTGTCTCAGGCCCCCATCTCTTAGCTAACTTGGAATAATCTCTGAGACTGTGAAATTAAAGCATCATGGCTCTCCTTGATAATGAACAGGAACCCTTCCAAGGATCTTTACATTTTTAAAAGGGGACTCCTGTAAAAATCCTTTAGGACTCCAAAGCATAAAGTTAATAACAGTGTTACAAGTGTTGAAGTTCTTTTGGAATCTTCTCTTAAGCTCATAGAGAAAGGTATTTTGGGAGGGAGAAATGACCAGACTGGGCCTTTTCTTCTTGACTTTCCCTTTGATACCTCCTCACCAGCATTCGCTTCACTTCTGAAACGTTGCCAAACAGCATATTGAAGTCTTTGAAGGTTTGCTGTGATTTTTCAGTGTGGGCTCTTTTAACGGTTCTTCTCTGGAAATTTTCCATGATCCCTCCCACCCCTAGTATTAGTGAAATGAGACACAACTGCTCTCAGAAGTTTGGAAACACCTTATGCATCCTCTGTGTCCCATATAAAGAAATGTTTTGAATTAGTTAAAACTCGGGTAAGCCACAGGCAAGGATTTTGTAAATCACATTCTTGGATACTTACACAGGAAAACTGGAATTGCCCTCCATGGCATCTTGACATTGGCTGCCTGTGTCCTGAATCTTTATTATTTGTGTGTGCTCAGCTGGCAGATGGCCACATAACTTACTTTCTGAAAAAAATAGGAAATAGTTGTTTATTGGTGATAGGTTCATTTATTGATTCAATAGATATTTTTTTTTTACCAGAGTGCTGAGCACTTTGATGTGAGTAAGGTGGTGAGAATGAGGAGACTGTTGGAGATGACCATTTGGGGGCAGGCCTTTTACCGGTTTTCTGTGTTTTTTCTGAATAGTTAAGTGTTAATGTAGAAGACGTTCACTGTACTGCTGATGGTGGTTGCAGTGGTGTGGGAGAACAGCGTTATTTCCTGCCTTACTGATACTTTCAGAAATGAACGTTAAAGGATGACTGACCATGGTGATTTGTGTCCTGTAGTAAAGTTATAGTCATTTTCCAGTGTAATAAATGTATTGAACCAGCATTATAATTAGATGAGGATAATTTTTTGAATTGTTCCAGAAAAATGACCTAAGATTAGAAAGCATGGACAATGTTAAGGATGATGCACTTAGGAAAATAAATGCTAAAGTAGGCTGTGCACTTATGTGGGTTTCTTTACATTTAGCCTCGCTTTTTTTTGTTTCTTTTAATTTTTAAATTTATTTTTGTAATTTAATTTTTATTGGAGTATAGTTGATTTAAAATGTGTTAATTTTTGCTGTACAGCAAAGTGAATCAGTTATACATATACATATATCCACTTTTTTTTTAGATTCTTTTCCCATATAGGTCATTACAGAGTATTAAGAGTTCCGTGTGCTATACAGTAGGTCCTTATTAGTTATCTGTTTTATATATAGTAGTGTGTATATGTCAATCCCAATCTTTTTTTTTGACCGTGCTGAGTGGCTTGCGGGGTCTTAGTTCGCTGACCAGGGATTGAACCCCAGGCCCCGGGCAGCAGAAGTGCTGAGTCCTAACCACTGGACTGCCAGGGAATTCCCATAACCTCTTTTTTTTTTTTTTTTAAATTGAAGTGAAACAAGTTGTCTTTTTTTGGTTACAAAAGTTATATAAGGTAAAAAAAAAGTTACTTAAAATTAAATCTTGCAAGGTTATAAAAGGTAGAATGTGAGTCTCATCTGAAATCAGCCTCAGACGACCACTGCTGGGTAAAAATGGTAGGTTTCTGCCTTTTACCTTCATATTCTTGGCTATTTACCTCTGCTCTTTGTTCTACTCCAAATCCTGTGTGGAAGTAGCATGCCTTTTATAGTCTTTCAGACATGGATGTGAATCCTGACTCTTATTATATTAGCTCTGCGACTGTAGGCCAGTTAAAACTTCTTTGCCCCTAACTTCTCATCTATCAAGACAGAACAATGAGTATATTAAAAAGAAAGTGTAAAAACAGTGCCTGGTACACAGATACTGTTAACTTCCCTTCCTGTTTCTCTATCGGGTCACCCACTTTCTTTTGATCTTGCTTGTGATTGTGGAAAGCATTCTAGTACTTACTTTCCTAAAGGTGCTAAGCTTCCTGGGTATTTGCATTTTCACAGGTGATCACCTTTTCTGTCTGATCCTAGAATTTCTGGGACAAGGACTGACACCTGATTCCCTCTATCAGATCATTCCACATCGGAAAGAGTGTCAGCTTGAAAAGTGAAGGGGAAGGGTTTCCATAATGTGTTTAAAAAGCTCTGACGCTGTTCCCACAGTGAGAAAGACATACTACCACATTTAGCTGAGTGTTTAAAGTTAGGATTTTTATTTCAGAAATGTCTTTGGTTTATAAGAATTACAATAAAAATTCTGATGCTTCATGTCCAAACTGTCATGATTTTGCCAAGTCGTGGGTTTAATATACAGCTAAGCTGTGTATTTAGTGTAGCTAATACTGTTCTGGAAGCCAAGAAAGACAAGTCCACAGACATCTGATTTCACACCAGACATCTGGTTTCACTTTGCTAAAGACTACATTTTGTCAGTAGATTACAGGCATATCAGCTGTACTGCAGTAGTTTGTGGCATTTCTATCATAAGCTGCGGTCTGTAGGATTTAGTATGATGTTTTATTCAAATGACAGCACACTGTAAATGAGCACCTGGTCAGATAAGCATATTTCCCACAGCTGTCTTCTAGTGTCATGGTTCTTACAAGTTAACAAGGTGAAATAGTTTCTATCCTTGGTGATTTTTTGTGGAAGAAAATATTCTTAAGGAAAAGCCTCACTTAAGAACTCCTTGTATTCCTCAGATTTTCAAGACCACTTTTGTTTGTCATGTTGAACAAATAAAATAACAAATAGCATTTAGATTTCCAGGCCAGGACCCCAAAGCTTTGCTAACTCATTGTGTGCCTTTGTGTATTAGTGATACTATAGACTGTAACCAACACTTATAATAGTGTTTTGGAGAATAATGTATTCTGAGTTGCAACCTAGAATGGCTGGACCACATCTCTCCATTTTGAGGTGGTCAGGGGTGTAGAAATACTCTGGAGAAATATTCCTGGGTTCTTGGGCCAGCTCTGTCATTGCTGTGTGACCTTGGACACAAATTTCCCATCTGTAAAATGGGGTACTAATTATAAATGATTACTGTGAGATTTAGGGAGTTTTTTTGTTTTTTTTTTTTTGCCCTCACCTCGGAAATGCAGGATCTTAGTTCCCTGACCAGGGATGGAACCCGCACCCCCTGCTGTGGAAGCATGGAGTCTTAACCACTGGACTGCAGGAAAGTCCCAGTGAGTCCAGGCTTGTGGCTCCAGCTGAAGGGAATTACCCACTGAAGCTGGGACTTGGTAGTGGGACTGGGAAAGGGGTATGGAGAATCATGACAAAGGGGAGGAGTGGTGAACTGAGAGAGGAAGGTGCCAGTGTTTTGCTCAGTCCATGGACACAGGTTGTTGAATTACTTGACTCAGAGAAAGAACCACCTTTATCTCTGACCTTTCTGCTAATCTTTTGTCAGCTGCTCCCTTGGAGACTCTTAGTTCCTTATTGCCTGCTTAGTCCAATGACAGATTTTCTCTTTGTCACCTTTGTACTATGTTAATAACCATATGTTTCTATTTTTTTTAATGGGTGGGACTTAATAATAGATGTCTGTACTTCCTTAAGATCTGGATTCTTTTTCTATACTTAAAGTCCTGTTGATCTTTTTTCCTTTCATTGGCCTACAGTTCATACATTAATTCCTTTTTAAAATTTTCTGTATGCTGTGTGCATTGAACTAGTGCTGAGGATAGAAAGTTGAAAAGTCACTTTCCTTGACCAAGGAGCTTACAGTCTATAGGACAGTGGACATCTTGACCAACAGTTCAAATATTGTGTGCTATTTGCTCTAATGGAGATACCTACACATGCAAAACAAGCCTAGCAGAAGCTCTTGATCCCTGACAGGAATGCCAGAGAAGGGCTTTAGCCGTGGTTGTGTTTGAGCCGAGTCTTGACAGCTGAGTAGGATTGGGCAGGGTGACAAGCAGCACAGAGCATTTCCAGGTGGAGCTAATAACATGAATAGTTGTGTGGTATTATGAGAGCATAGTGTGTTCTGGGAACTGTAGGCAAGTCATTATATTAGAGTGTGAAGGGCAAAGTCAGGCGTGAAAGGAGATGAAAGTAGAAAGCTAATTCGGGGCGCATTTCCCATCCCATGTGTTGTAGTGAGCCACTGAAGAAATGTGAATGGCCTGAAAGATCACCCTGAAAGCAGTGTGCTGGGTAGATTGGGGTCCAGTGGGGTGGGGATGGGGTAAGATTGGGGGCCGGAGTGGACAGTGCAGTTAGCGTGGATGATAGGAGGTTGAGAGCCCAGACAAAGGCAGAAGTAGTAGGGGTGCTCAGAAGTGAGAATGTGTAGGAGAATATCTAGCAGGAGGGAGAGCTGGCTGGTCTTTGCGACTGTTTGAGTGTGAAGGGAATGGGAGAGTGAGGCTGACTAGAATGCCTGCCAGGTTTCTGGGTAGTGGGAGGGAAAAGAGAAGAGGAAGCAGTTCTGAGGGGGAAGGTGATAGTTCAGATTTGGACACGTTGTGTTTAACGTGCTTGTGGGGCATGTCATTGGTGAGTTGGAGGCATCTAGGGGGCAGTTGATATGGTCTTGGAGCATCACAAGAGCTGGGGAGGCTGGAGATACAGATTTCTGAGTGCTTGCCACATGGAGAGTGGTTGAAGGCATGGGTAAGGATAAAAGTGCTCAGAGGAACTGCATAGAAAGAGAAGAGAAAAAGGCTGAAAGTAAGTCCTAGAGGATATTGACATTTTAGGGACAAACCAAGAAAAAGAAAGATGTAAGGATGCTGAAGGAGAGTGACCAGAGAGGCTGGGAGAAAAGAGAAAGCAAAACGTTTCAGGTTCTGGGCAGAGTGAACTGCCCTGGGTGAAGGGGTAAACAGGAGGGGAGGGAGTGGGGCTAGAGTAGATAGGCCTGGGTACTTTCTCAGAGCTTCTGGCTTCATTGGTCTTCAGTTCAGAAGGTTGCCTGTAATCAGTGTTCTTTGTCACACCTTCTTGTGAATGAAAATCAAGTTGTCCCTTTGTTTGCCTAATCTCTCGCTTTAAAAAAAATTCATACCTGATCTTACCTTCGGGTATCTCATTTTACCCCATTTATCCTATTCTTTCTTGGCCTAGGGTTCCACTACTGTCTTGCTCTCAACATGTCGGGCCTTTTTGCATACATTATGAGAAATTGAAAAATTTCAGAAGAGTGTCTACTAGGAGGCCAAGGTGGAAATAACCATACCAAACATAAAAAACCAAAAACAAAAACCATATAATTCAGCAAATACTTTTTAATATCTACTATCTATCTTCAAGGCTCTGGATACAAAGATATATAAGATGGGAAGGATGAATAATATAGGGACCCTACCGTTAAGGAGCCCTCAGGCCAGTAAGAGAAATGGATGTGTAAATAAATGCCTTGTGCAGTATATGCTATTTAGAGGTAGAGTTCAGGGTAAGATGGATGCTGAAAAATGGGCTTCTTTATTTTGTGTGATCCTGAAGGCTTCATGGAGGAGGTGATGCTTGAGTTAAAGCTTGCAGTGGAGTTAAGGTGTGGGGTGATGGGGTTCAGGGAGAGGAATCAGGGGAATAAAATATTCCTTGGTGGCTCCATGAAAGCAGCAGAATGGGTTTGAGTTTCCCATCTCTTCTTCCTTCTTGTTCTGCTTCGTTTATTGCAAGGTATCTTTGTCGTAGGGGATAAGGATGTTTTAGCTAACATGTAGGGATATCCACAGTTTCTCCCTTTGTGGCATAAACTTTCTGTGAATTTATCACCACTGGTTTATTATATATTAGATGGCTAAAACAGACCAAAGCAATTAAATCAGAATTTCTGGGGGATGATGTCCAGGTATGGGTAATTTTCAAAGTGCCCTAAGCATTCAGAGTAGAGAACCACTGGCTAAAACATGGTACAGAAGAAAAGTGTCAGGTTTGGAGCTAAAAAATTGTAGGTTGAATTCTTGCAATTCCTTTTAATAACAATGTGTCCTTAGTTAAGTTACATTTACACGCAGATGTGGTTGTAACAGTGAAATGTTCCATTGACTTTCTCTAGGAGTAGACAGGCTAAGAGCCAGCCACCTTGTCCTGCAAGATAGTAACCATTTTATGGGTGGGACTTAAGATTTCACCATCATGAGCATTTTGATACTATATTTTACTATGTGTAATGCTAAAAGTTGAAGACTTAAAGCAAAAAAGCAAATCCTTAAAGAAACAATGAACAGTGGAACTTTTCTTAGTGTGACATATTCTGTTTAAAATTACACAAATGTTTATTGTGATTAAGGTTGTAAAGTGTATAAATATCCTCAATGTCAATAATGTAATTGTTTAGTATTAACATGCTATAAATGTTAGGTTTTTATTTTCAAAATCTGTACACTTAAAAAAAAACCAGAATTCTTTCAGAAGATAGTAAAAACCCCAAAAAGTACCATGAAGAGTCACAAATTCAGTTATATTGCAGGTCTCATCATGTCTGTTAAGTATGCGGCGACATGTGCTGTATCTCTGTGCTGTGGAAAGCCTGGTGTGTTAGTGCCGGTTGTGTAATCATATAGAAATGATCATTCTTACAGTATTATAACTTATTTTACTTGAGAAGTGGTGTCACTTAATGACAAGGAAACTGAATCTAAAGCCTAGAGACTATTCCCAACGTGGTTTAAGTGCTCACTCCTATGTGGTAGTAGGTAAGTTAGCCTCTCTGAGCCTTTTATGTAAAATCTGGATGCATTTGTTCTCTGTTGCTTTGTACCATATCGAAAACTTTGTGGCAGAAAACAACAGTAATCGTTTATTATCTCATGGTTGCTATGGGTCCGCAATTCAGGTGGTTCTGGCTCAGGGTCCCGTGAGGTTGTCAGCAGATACCAGGTGGAGGTGCAGTTAGTGGAAGGTGTGCCTGGGGCTAAAAGATTCACTTCCATAGTGGCTGGCAAGTCGGTGCTGGCAAGTTGGTTCCTCTCCATGAGCTATCCCCACTCAGGCTTCCCCAGAGTCCCATACCAAGAGACCAAGTTCTCTTCAGTGTCCCCCAGCACCTTTGCCCTAGCGCTGGGTACTTTGTTGGTGCTTACTTGGTATTTGCTGAACTGAGTTGGATCCCTGGTGAAACTCCAGCCTTTGTGCCTCCCCTGAAACTTTAGATACAGAAGGTTGATTTTTGCTCAGGTGGTGGTGGTGGTGATGGTGGTAACTCCTGCCAGAACCATTCTTAAGCCTGTCTTATGGGTCCCTGTTTTGCCACTGGAGTCCTTAGCCTCTCCCAAATGACTCAGGTGTTTGGGTCTGCCAGTGCTTAGCCCTGCCTCGTCGTTGATGAACAGAGCAAACAAGCACACACACCCCCCGCAGTGGTTCCGTGTGACTGTTTCAAGATCTCAGTGAACTCCTGCTCAGTTTGGTAACTCATAGCGTGTTTCTGACGTCTGAGATTAAGAATACCTAGAAGATAAAAATGTACGTCTTTCTTCCATGTAATATATCATAAAAATTAAAATTTTGCAATTTTATCCAAAACTTTATTCTGAGAGCCAGGTCTTTGTAATGACACTTTGACACACACACTTTTATATATCTTTCTGTTGAAAAATGTTTATAGCATTTACGGTCAACTTTTGAAAAGTCATCTTGCTTGTGGCCGGAGGACACATTGTAAACACATTATCAAGTTCTAGTTTTGGAATCATGTTCAGCAAAGACATTTTTTAAAGAAAAGGGAAATGCTTGTAATATCATGTTTTGTATTTTAGGACAATTTAATTTCATATGATTTTCGCATTATGTAGACCAGTAAGTTCAGAGCATCTCAGGATTGTTTTCTCCTTTCTGTGCTCTCTTGTGGATTTTTCTGCAGATTTCCCTCTTTCGTAATTCTTTACCTTCTTAGCCACTACCTGCCTTCTGCATCTGTTGTCTATACTTAATTTTCTCCGTGTCTTTGGACTTAGTCTACCAAGTCATGTTAGATGCTGAGCAGGCTACGAGGGGCAGAGCAGGATTGGGAGTAGTGGTGGGTGTGTGAGGCAGAATGTCTCTGAAGGTTGATGGCCAAGGGTGTTCTTTCCTAAACAGGTGAAAGTGCACCTCTGAAGCAATGATTGAACAGATTAGAGTTGCCACAGATAATTTACCTTAATTTTTAAAATATACTTTATTTTTTGGATTAGTTTTAGGTTTACAGCAAAATTGAGTGGAAGGTACAGAGATTTCCTACATGCTCTCTACCCCTACACATGCAGAGCCTCTCCCATTATCAACATTACTTCCCAGAATGGTACATTTATTACAATTGATAAACCTACATTGACACATCATTATGCCTCATGCTCATAGTTTACATTAGGGTTCACTTTTTTTTTATAATTTAAATTTATTTATTTATTTATTTAATTTTTGGCTGTGTTGGGTCTTCGTTTCTGTGTGAGGGCTTTCTCTAGTTGCAGCAAGCGGGGGCCCACTCTTCATCGCAGTGCGCGGGCCTCTCACTATTGCGGGCTCTCTTGTTGCGGAGCACAGGCTCTAGACGCGCAGGCTCAGTAGTTGTGGCTTACGGGCCTAGTTGCTCCGCGGCATGTGGGATCTTCCCAGACCAGGGTTCGAACCTGTGTCCCCTGCATTGGCAGGCAGATTCTCAACCACGGCACCACCAGGGAAGCCCCTAGGGTTCACTCTTCGTGTGTACGTTCTATGCGTTTGGACAAATGTGTAATGTCATGGATTCACCATTATAGTATCATACAGAGTAGTTTCACTGCTCTAGAGATCCATTGTGCTCTACCCATTCATCAGTCTTTCCTAATCCTTGGCAACCACAGATCTTTTTACTGTCTGCATAGTTTTGCCTTTTCCAGAATATCATGTACTTGGAATATATACACACACACACACACACACACACACACACACACACACACACACACATATATGTATGCCTGAATTTTTAGTTTGCCTGTGGTAGCAGATTATTTACTAAGCATTTTGGTATTTTTCCAAGAGCTTATTTGTTTAGTAGTTACTTTAATAAGAGTTTTATTAGTGTCAGATTAAGATACTAAATACCTATTATTTGGTTTGTTAAGTATTAACAATTTAGTGTTATTATCTAAGAGTAGTTTGCAGCACTTTATAAACTAATTAGCTTGTGTTTTTAATGAGTCTATTTTTTATGGGTAAGAGAAGTACTATAATCTGAACAAATGGGTTATGAAAACACATTAGAAGGTTCATAGTTTGAGGCATATCTGGTGTATATGGCTGCATGACGTTAATACTCTAAACATTTTATTAAAACTATTATTTTGAAATTAGGCATTAAATGTAAATTTCTAGACATTAAAGTGGTGATGTATAGTGACAAAAATATGGAATGGGGTTATGAAGACTTTTTATACAAGTGCTAGCTCTACTATCAGCTATGTGAACATGAACTTTTGGTTTCTGAGTTTCATTTTCCTTTTGGGAAAATGGGGATTAAAGTATACTTCATTGGTTAATTTTGAGGACTGTGTATGTAAGCCGTTTATTTGAAACCTATGTAAATTTTAACTCATTACAAAGAAATGTGAAGAATTATTTGGTTAATGAGTCATACTTGGTTACTGTCTCCAACTTAAATTTTTTTTTCTTTTTTTTTAGTTTTGTAGAAGAGTCCTCAAGGGAAATAATGATTTGGGGTTAAGAAGGTAGTACTTCTGAAAAGATGCTTATTTATCTGTGCCCGGGGTGGGGGGGGGGGACTGTATTTTTTTAATCTGAAGGTTAAGAAGGTAGTACTTCTGAAAAGATGCTTATTTATCTGTGCCTGGGGGCGGGGTGGGGAACTGCATTTTTTTAATCTGAATTTGTCTTACTGATTAAGCCTGCTTGTGTCTTCTTATGAAAGGTGTACATTTTGGGATATTCTGCTTGCGTGCTTGGCTCCTAATCATATTTATTACCTAGCTGTCAGCTTGAAATGTTAGTCCTCCTTCCAAAAGCATGAATTATAGTGTCACATTCTGTATAGAGTCAGAGACACATTATTTCCTGTTTATGGTGAGAAAAACCTGGATTCTAAAGCTCTTATGACCAGACTCTGTGTGGTTGAAGCCACTAGGGCAGGGTAGAGTTTGGTAGAGAGATTCTGGGGGGAGAGCATAAAAATAGTCCTGTGAAGTTGAAATCCTGAGGCAGTTGGTGTATTGAATATAATCCTAGTTTTCAATCAGAATGTCCCCCTCTTTTATAATACGTAGACCTGTGGTCAGTGACATTCTAATGAATTAAAATTATAGAAAACTTTACACCTCTGAGTTTGAGAATGCTCAAGAGAGCTTAATTAATACAAGACAAAACTGTAATAGTCATTTCCTGTCAGGACAGTTGAAATCTTTATTATATTGTAATCTCAACTTTTTGTGTCTCTACTAATGTACAGTATTTTAAGAGGATTAATCTGACAAGTGTATAGGATCAGTTGGAAGGTAGAGGGAGTAATGAAAAGTAGACCAGTTGGGAAGCTGTAATTTACTTACAATGTAGTGAGGATTTTCACTATGATAATTGTGGGAATAGAAAGTAAGAAATGCACAGAAACCATAAAAGAGAATAGTGAAACTTGACTATATTAAAATTCTGCACTGCCAAAAACAGATTAAAAAAACTATATCAAAAAGCAAAGGCAGGGCTTCTCTAGTGGCGCAGTGGTTGAGAGTCCACCTGCTGATGCAGGGGACACGGGTTCGTGCCCTGGTCCGGGAAGATCCCACATGCCGCGGAGCGGCTGGGCCCGTGAGCCATGGCCGCTGAGCCTGCGCGTCCGGAGCCTGTGCTCCGCAACGGGAGAGGCCACAACAGTGAGAGGCCCGCTTACCGCAAAAAAAAAAAAAAAAAAAAAAGCAAAGGCAGGGCTTCCCTGGTGGCGCAGTGGTTGAGAGTCTGCCTGCCAATGCAGGGGGCACAGGTTCGAGCCCTGGTCTGGGAAGGTCCCACATGCCACGGAGCAACTAGGCCCGTGAGCAACAGCTACTGAGCCTGTGCTTCTGGAGCCTGTGCTCCGCAACAAGAGGCCGCGACAGTGAGATGCCCGCACACTGCGATGAAGAGTGGCCCCCGCTCGCCGCAACTAGAGAAAGCCCTTGCACAGCAATGAAGACCTGACACAGCCAAAATTAAATAAATAAATTTACTAAAAAAAAAAAAAAAAAAAGGCAAACTAGGATGATTTGCAATTCATATCATAGGAAAAGGGCTAATTTCATAAATATATTAATTCATATAATTGGAAAATTCATACTGTAGGAAAAGGGCTAATTCATAAATATATTGAAAATAACAACTCTGGGAAAAAGACCAACAATCAGAAAAATGGACAAAGATGGAAGGATATGAAAGGCAGTTCATAAAAGAGAAATGCAAAATAAAACTTCAGTGAATACTCGTTTTTCAACCTATCAAATTGGTAAAGAAACAAATTTTGAACACATGAGGTGTTACTAAGGGTATGGGAAAATAGGCAATGTCATTATTGCTAATGGATGTAGGAATTTTTGTAGTTTTTGTTGAGACCAGTTTAGAAATAGTTATCAAAACTTAAAATACACATATCATTTGATCCCCCTACCAGAATTTAACCCACAAATCTTGTACTTACGTGAAATAATGTATATTTAAGGATATTCTTGGCAGCAATTGGAAACAAGTGCTCATCTTTAGGGGACTGGATAAATAAATTATGGTACATGTAGTGAAATATTTAGTAGTTGTTAAAAAGAATAAAGCAGTTTATGTACACTGAAATGGAATAATTATTAAGTCAAAAAGGCAAGGTACAGAACAGTGGGTATTAGTAGGTTATTTTGGAGGAGACTAAATTAAAATATGTATTTTCTTGTATATGCACAGAGTATCTCTGGAGGGAATTATAAGAAAATGGAAAATGCCTCTGGGGGTTGAAACTTGGTGGCTGGATAACAGGGATGGGAAGGACTTTCATTTTCCACTGTATACCCCTTTTTGGATATCCTGAATTTTGTATTATACCCCCCGACCCCCTCCAAAAAAAAACCTAAAAAAGGAAGAAACATCTTCAACTCAAAATATATTTCTGTAATACTTATAGCCAACTCTGAAAAATTAGGGAATAGAAAAGTGAATTAAAAAAGAGCTCTGGGGCTTCCCTGGTGGCGCAGTGGTTGAGAGTCCACCTGCCGATGCAGGGAACACGAGTTCGTGCCCTGGTACGGGAAGATCCCACATGCCGTGGAGCGGCTGGGTCCGTGAGCCATGGCCGCTGAGCCTGTGCGTCCGGAGCCTGTGCTCCGCAACGGAAGAGGCCACAACAGTGAGAGTCCCGTGTACCGCAAAAAAAAAAAAAGAGCTCTGGTTCATATATCTGATGAGGGGTTAATATCCAGAGTATGTAAAAATTCTTACAACACAACAAGAAGCACAAACAGTCCAATTAAAAATTGAGCAAAGGACCTGAAGAAACATTTCTTCAAAGAAGATATATAAATGGCTGATAAGCACATGAGAAGCTCAAAATCACTAATCATTAGGGAAATGCACGCTTGTTAGGATGGCTATTATTAAAAAACATAGAAATTAACAAGTGTTGGTGAGGATGTGGAGAAATTGGAAAATTTGTGCAGTCTTAGTGAGAATGTAAAATGCTACAGGTGCTTTGGAAGGCAGTTCCTCAAAAAAAATGAAAATAATGTTTCCATATGATCCAACAGTTCCACTTCTGGGTATATGCCCTAAAGAATTTAAAGCAAGATCTCGAAGACCCATGTTCATAGCAGCACTATTCAAAATAGCCAGAAGGTGGGAGCAACGCAAGTGTCCATGGGCGGATGAATGGATAAGCAAAATGTGGTATATGCACACAGTGGAATTTTATTCAGTCTTAAAGAGGCAGGAAATTCTGACACATGCTGCAGATGGATGAACCTTGAGGACATTATGGTAACCAAAATAAGTCAGTCATGAGAAGACAAATACTATATGATTCCATTTATATGAGGTACCTAGAATAGTCAAATTTATAGACAGAGAAAGTAGAAAGTTGGGTGCCAGGGGCTGGGGATAGGAGGGAATTGGAGGAGGTGTTGCTTACTGGGTAAAGAGTTTCAGCTTTGCAAGATGAAGAGTTGTGGAGATTGGTTACAGAACAATGTGAATATACTTATCACTTGAACTGTATACTTAAAAATGGTTAAGACTGGGGCTTCCCTGGTGGCGCAGTGGTTGAGAGTCTGCCTGCCGATGCAGGGGACACGGGTTCGTGCCCTGGTCCGGGAAGATCCCACATGCTGCGGAGCGGCTGGGTCCGTGAGCCATGACCGCTGAGCCTGCGCGTCCGGAGCCTGTGCTCTGCAACGGGAGAGGCCACAACAGTGAGAGGCCCGTGTACCGGAAAAAAAAAAAAAAAAAAAAAGGTTAAGACAGTAAATTTTATACCATGTATCCTTTACCACAATTAAAAAAAAGATAATATAACTCCACCCCCCCCAACCCTGTGATATGGAGGTAGGGAAAATGAATATGTAAATAAATGTCTGTGATTCAGAATATAATCTGTGTCCAAAATGGGTTTAAACAAAGCTCTGGTGTAGCACAGAATGAGATGTAGCTAAGGGAGATTGCCTATGACATCGCACAATAGGAGGTGATATCTTGAGCTGGTGTTAGAATGCAGTACTTATGCTGTAGAGAGGATGGAAAGAAATTCTAGGCTGAAGGAGTAGCACAAGTAAAGGCAAAAAAAGGGAAGGTGAAGGATACTATCATAGAACAGAACAAGATGATGCTGGAAAAGAATCAGGATAGATTCTCAGTGTCTTTGAATGGTGGGTCACAGAATTTGGGCTTTTTCGATGTCTAGTCATGAAAGATTTTGAATTGAGTAGTATCATGGTCTACATTTTAGAAAGGTATATTTTTAGAAAGGATAGAGGGTCATGTGGGAGGTAAGGAGATTACTTAGGAGCCTGTTGAGATTCTGTGGACTCCTTAAATGTAGCCATTTTGCAGGATTGTGCCTTTGCTTTACCACAGTGGCCATGAATCCCTCTCTTGTCAGACAAAATGGGACAAATTCTGTGGTTGACTCTGGGAAATGAAGATGTGGTCAAAAGAGGTTCCATGGGGGCTTCCCTGGTGGCGCAGTGGTTGGGAGTCCGCCTGCCGATGCAGGGGACGCGGGTTCGTGCCCCTGTCTGGGAGGATCCCACATGCCGTGGAGCGGCTGGGCCCGTGGGCCGTGGCCACTGGGCCTGTGTGTCCGGAGCCTGTGCTCCGCGACGGGGGGGGGGGACCACAGCAGTGAGGGGCCCGTGTACCGCAAAAAAAAAAAAAAAAAAAAAAAAAAAGAGGTTCCATGGAGTTTGTAGGAAGCCTCTGTGGGCAGAGCTGACCAACCAGGCATAGCTATTTTCTTCTTGGTTTTCTGTTAATGTTGTAAAAGATGTTGTCCCTTTGCTCTGAGAGTATGAGAGAAAGAGGAGAGGGAGGGAGGGAGGGAGGGAGGGAGGGAGGGAGGGAGGGAGGGAGGGAGAGAACCAGAGCACCTGAATTCTAGGTTGAGACGTCTTTGTTGGTGGTGGTGTGTCTTATTCTGTCTCTCTCTCAGAGTAAGAGAGGCGGTTGGAGTTTTGTCTTTTTCCTACCTGAGTTTGTCTCACTCTTTTCTTGTTTGGGGGTGTAAACCACTCTCAGGCCTACTTAATCCTGTTGCTGTTTTGTTTCTTGCCAAGGTGATTCTGCCTATTTCATTCTTAGTGTTGCCGGTTACATTCCTTTCCCAGTAAAAAGCCAACATGTATGCTTTTTACATAAGTGGCATATAAACCTTCCCTCCCCAGCTGCTTTTCTCCTGTCTTGTTTTGCTTCTCTGTTAAAGTATAGCTTGAGTCCTGTTTGCCCTCTACCCAGAGGCCATCTTCTTAAAGTTTTTTTCCAGCCAGTGGAGCAGAATATGTTTAGTACACAAAAAGCTAAAGACATTATATTTCAAAGTTTTTCCTTAAGTAAGTCTGTGTACAATATAAATTCATTGAGCCTTATTGATTTTCTCTGTGATAGGTGAGGTATCTAATTTAGTTGCTTTGTTGATGTTTCTCTGTTTTGTCTCTTCATGCTGTAACCTTTTTCTTTCACTCTTTGAATTAAAGAAATATGAACTGAATTCCTAGAGTTGATAGAAACTGTATTCAATTTTTTTTTTTTTTTTGAGGTACGCGGGCCTCTCACTGTTGTGGCCTCTCCTGTTGTGGAGCACAGGCTCCGGACGTGCAGGCTCAGTGGCCATGACTCACGGGCCCAGCTGCTCCGCGGCATGTGGGATCTTCCCGGATCGGGGCACGAACCCGTGTCCCCTGCATCGGCAGGCGGACTCTAAACCACTGCGCCACCAGGGAAGCCCTGTATTCAATTTTAAAGATAGAATTTGTCCTTTAGCCAGATATTAGATTGCTCAGTTTGTTTCCTTGAACTCTTTTTCTTCCTAATTTTCAGGTGTTAAAGGCAATGGGATATACACATCTACACCATTTAGTAAGTGGGAATGGAGTGGATTCTGAATTCATTTTTCTTGCTAATTTTTTTTTTTTTTTTTTTTGCTGTACGCGGGCCTCCTGCTGTTGTGGCCTCTCCCGTTGCGGAGCAGCAGGCTCAGCGGCCATGGCTCACGGGCGCAGCCGCTCCGCGGCACGTGGGATCCTCCCAAACCGGGGCACGAACCCTTGTCCCCTGCATCGGCAGGCGGACTCCCAACCACTGCGCCACCAGGGAAGCCCTCTTGCTAATTTTTCTCTACTGCTAGGAGAGGTGCAGGGAAAAAAAAATAGTCTGAGAAAAAGTATTTTCTGATCAGCTTCTATTGAAAACACTTAATCAAAGTATTCAAAAGGGAAAGAGAGGTTCTCAAGGATTGCTACTTGATTATGAAATAAAAAAATTATGAATGGCAATTTATCTGAAGTGTGATTCTCTCTTGGGGAAATTTTGCCAACCCATTAGCATTGATTTGCATATCTTTACTTTTAACAAATGTATGATTGTATCTGAAGATGGAAGACTACATTTGCTCTCAATCAAAATTTAATTTTATGATAATATCGACTACCTAATTATTATCTTTGCTTAAAGTATCTTTGACTGAGGAGTCTGGTTGGTTTGAAAAATGTGCTGTTGATACCAGTGCCTTGGGGATTAATCAAGCGTGGTCTTGTTGGCTCACAGAGAGGGCCCATCTTGGCCTTTTGCCCGATACATAGTTTTGTTCTCAAGCAAACTAATATGGGTAAATTGGTGGAGAATTAGTCATACAACTAGGCCCTACCAGTTGCAGGAGGTGACTGGGGTAGGGTGACAGTGGTTTCATCAGTTTTGTATTTGAAAAGCAGAGTACCCTTATAGATTATGAATGTTTAAAATATATATGATGTAACTACTACGGAAAAAGTGGTAGTTTAAAATTAATTGCAGTTTTTGTTTAAAAAATGTGGTTGAGGGCTTCCCTGGTGGCGCAGTGGTTGAGAGTCCGCCTGCCGATGCAGGGGACACGGGTTCCTGCCCCGGTCTGGGAAGATCCCACATGCCGCGGAGCGGCTGGGCCCGTGAGCCATGGCCGCTGAGCCTGCGCGTCCGGAGCCTGTGCTCCGCAACAGGAGAGGCCACAACAGTGAGAGGCCTGCGTACCACAAAAAAAAAAAAAAAAAAAAAAAAGTGTGGTTGATTTTTAAGTACTTTGTTCTGTATTTGCTTTTATATTTGCTTCAGATATTACACATGAAGATTATGCTTTAAACACTGTAGAATGTTTTTCTAGTATTAACTAAACAATTGTGGGAAATGTTACACTTTAAAGGTCACGTTGATTTTGCAGCATTTCCAATTTTACATTTTACACATATCTTTGAATTGGTTTAGCTTCTAGTTGAGTGTTTTAAAGATCTGGGTAATAAATATGGAAGGGAAATTGCAAAAGGGTACAATGCTTTGGAATGCACATATTTTCCACCTTTCTTTTGTTTCAGCAGTGAAATGTCAAATTCTAACAGACAACTCAAAGGGCTGAAAGGACAGCAGGACAATAAGGGTTTTCAATACTTGCTAAGTCCAAAGACAGCTCTAATTATATTTTTCTGTTAATTGATATGATATATAGATTTGTACTTTTCTTCCTTTTGTATCCTTTCCCAATTTGAAAATTTATTAGAAATGAATGAGACTTAAGCATTTACTTTTTATATAGTGGATTGAACTAATTGTGTATTCAGACACTTCATATAAATTGCATCTCAATGCTATAATGGCAGTTATGGAATCAATAACTCATCCTGCTCTGTGTTTACTGGGAGTAGTGAATATTTACTGGGAGTGGTGACTAACTGGGAGGCAGTGGAGAATAGTGCTTAAGTGTGCAGGCCACCGGCCAGAAAATCTGGACTCAGCTCTGCTGCTTAATATCTGTGTGACCTTAGGAAGATTACTCAGATACGCTGAGCATAAGTTTACATCTGCATTTAGGGGTAAAAATAGAGTTAGTGTAGGGATTATTTGATGTAATTAAAATAACAAAAATGTTTTTTGTAATATCATTGATATAGGGATATACTATTTTAGACAATACAAAATGAATTTTCTCCACTAGACTAAAATTTTTATTTCATTGGTTTCACAAAATTGTTTTTTTACAGTTTTTCTTTCTTTCCAGTTAATGCTTCTTTCAGAGTTTATAGATTTGATAATAATTTGTGGAAGAGTACTTTTGGCTGATTTTGTATGAGTGGCCAATCACTCTATCTCTGTTAAAAATGAAGCAAAACCTCATTGTTCTGTTAGTCAAAAATTTTTATGCAACTGTTTAATATTGGTACTAGAGTTAACACCCAAGATGTAGCAAAATGTTGGTCTAATTTTGGCCAAGGAAAAATAACATTTAAATATTTCCTGGAGGATTCAGTTACCTACATCTCACTTCTAAAACTGACCTTTTCATCTGTGATTTTATCATGGCTGTTTTTGCTGGACAAGAAGAAGTGAAATTGCCACCTTCCTTTTTAATTAATTGGATAACAAGTTACTTGGCTAGGGAAAGGTCTGTGTGTTATATGCCTAGTCTTTTTGCAGAACAAAACTACATTAGGTTCTGAAAAACTTCTTCATTATTCAAAACTGATAGATATTAATTTAAATTGCTTTGAATTTCTATATGGCTCATATATTCTTATCTAGCTCATATATTCCCCCAAGTCTATCAAAATTGTTACTGGCTTTTCTTTCTAAGCCATTTACTGTAACAACCATTGTGACATTCCCTAATATCATTTGATGTTGATTAGCCAATAAAAATAAGTTTCTTACAAAATTGGAAAGGTCAGGGAATTATTCTCAGGGCCACTGAGCTGTTGATTAAGTTGAAAATAACCTATCTCGTGACCAACATGAAAATAGTTTAATTCTATTTATTATTATTGGTGCTTCTTTGTAAATAGGGTCGTACTTGTCTTTGCTGCTGAAAGCAGGAATGTATTAGAAATTTCCCCAAGTGTGTGTGTCATCCTGTACTATCCAATTAGCCACGTGATGTGTATTTGTTAAATGAGCACAGGTATGAAGTAAAGATCAGATGAGAAATTTAAGTGTCATCATTAGAAGTGAACATACTTTCATGAATATGTTAACCTTGCAGCCGAAGTCAGAAAGGTCTTGGAGCACAGGTGCAACAATGATGATGATGGGCGGTATCACGAAAGACAGGTAATTTTAGTACTGGGAGAAACGGGCCATTCCATGGATTTCGGATATGGAAGGAAAAGGCTTGAAGTTAGTCTCATAGAATCATAGATAGTTAGAGCAAAGAACCTTAGAGGTAGTCTACTCAAGTAGATGAAATGAATTGCCCAGTCCCTGGCATAACTAAGACTTGAATCCAAGTTTTCTGATTTCTAATTTGGTACCTAGCATGGGAAGAGGAGGAAAGGTTTAGCTCTAGAAGAGGATGGGTGCTTTGTTCTTTGGGGGTGACACATGCATGGAGGTACTTTCAGATGGATTGGGTGGCTCTCAAAACAGCCTGCTCTGGTCACCCAATTTTTCCCTTATGCTCCTGTCATTTAAAGGAATGGAGCGTCTGACACAGCCATACCAAGCTGTCTTTCCATCAACATTGTAAGTGGGTATTAATATAAACCACATCTAAAATGAAACAAGCAGTCAAAAAGTATTTATTTAGCACCTGCAGATGCTCAGTAAAATTCTCATATCTTCAGGGTGCATAGGGAGGAATGAGACATGGTGCTTACCCTTTTGTGGTTTACAATCTAGTTGGAGAGAATGGACCTTCTACAAAAAGTTAACTAACAATACTGGCTGGCAAATGTGGGCATGGCTAGTACATGCCAGAGGAGTTTGGGGGTGAAAGATGGCTCTGTAGGTCAGAGTACTCATGTAATGTTTCCTGGAAGAGGTGAAAATTAGGTTGGTTGTTCTGTTAAATTAAACAAGGAGGCCATTAGACTGAGGTAGCTCTAATGCTGTGGGGTGACCTACTTAAGCCGAAATCTAAGCCTGTAGATGCCTCAAGGTTACAAAGTTGAAACCTAAGGACCACCAATCACCAATGGCCAACTAGGCTTTCACCTATAGCCAATCAATTATTTCCTTTCTTTGCTTCCTCCTTTCCCCTGAACTCCTCTTGGTGGAGCACTTCTAACCACTTCCAGTTCGGCACTGCCCTATTTGAATTGATTTTTGCTCAGATAAATGCTTAATATTTTAATATGCCTCAGTTTATCTTTTAATCCTTCTCAGCTCAGTAGATCTTATGAATAATTATATGTGTTCACCTCTAAAGTTTTCGGATTCACCCAACTAACTGTTACAGAGCTGGGACTTGATTGCAGGTGTTTATCAGGTGTTTTCCAGTGAGTACCATTCCACAATCCCCATGCTGGTGTGCATACGACAGCAGAAGGTTTCTGTCTGAGAGAATCCCATTTCTCCTTCTCATCCATGAGTGTATTCATCAGCAGATCAAATTCTCCCTACTGGTCTTCTGAATGTTGCATGATGGAGGACCCCCTGGTTTCAGTTACCTTGTTCCCCTTTTGTTTCTTGGTAAAATAGCTAAAGTTGCTAGTTAAATGTGAGTTTGGTGGGGTTTTCCATTTAAGACGATCTTTTTCCTAAGACAATATTAAAGCAAGATGAGACATTTGTTGGTAGTACATGAAAATATAGCAGCAGCTGGCATTTACAGTGGGCTTTTCTGTTTTTCAATTAGATTATTTTGGTATTCTGTGTTATGAATCGTTAGCTTGAAGATTGGTACATAAATAATGCCATTAAACGTTATAAGAGAAATTAATTTAGAAACAGCTGCATCAGAGAATAAATATACTTCTCAAAACTTGTTGTTTTCTCTCTACCTGGATATTTCTGTATTCAAATGGTATTTCTCATTTTAGAAATAAACCAGCCAATAAACCTGACAGAGATGAATGTACAAGAAATAAACAAGAAATATGAGACATTAAGGACTTGAATTATAGAGTGTGAGCCTCAATCCACCACTGATTCTTTAAGGTGGTGATTTTTAACCTTTTTCTTTTTTCTTTTCTTCTTCTTTTAGTGTAGTGAACTCTTCAAGGAAAATCTTTTTTGGAATTCTATTGTTAAAAGAAACAGATAAAAGCAGAGTGGCTCAGATTGAAGCAGGGAGTCGGCTCAAAGCTCTGCTCAAAGCTCTGCTCACTTAGTGCCTGCTCCTTTTGGCCCCTAACCCTCTAGGGAATCCTCAGGACACCATGGAGCATGGATTGAAAAACACTGCTTTTAAAGGAAAAACAAGCTAAATACTTTCTAAAAGTAAGCTGTTAATTGAAAAGAAAATTCATAATGCCTTATAGTTGAATGGGTTGTGAAAAGTTATTTGATTCTTGTTACCCATCTTTACTGCCTTTAGACATGAGTGCTGTGCTATGATTTATTGAAGAAAAAAAAGCACCCCCCCAAAACCTCTTGAAGTTACACACACACGCACACAAATTTTTTTTTAGAAAACCACTTTCTCCATAAATATCTTCAACTACCAAGTAGAACTATCAGGTGAGAGATGGGGATAATCAGATAAACATATGCACATGCTCACGTGTGTGCACACACACACACAGTTTGTTGCATGTGATTGGGTAATGCCTTTTTCTCAACCCATGCATCCCCAACATCCATCACATTCTGAATCTAATGTTTAGATAGTTTACATGGACAGGAAATTTTGAGGTTAGCTTACCAAAATCATTAAAGAATTATTTTTAGTAATGTTATTGGAAATGTTTTGTTAATTTCATTAATAACACTGTATTGAATATTGAACACTTCAGTGCAAGGCACCGAGGTATGGCAGTGAACAAGAGTCCCTCCCCTCACAGAACTCACAGCCAATTGGAGGTGAGGATGGGAAAACCAGGTGTGATAAATACTACACTAGGGGGAGGATAGGCTTTTTGTGAGAACACATAGGAGGGGCATCTAATTCAGCTTTGAAGAGTCAGGGTGGACTTCCAGTGGAGTGACATCTAAGCAGACCTGAAAGATGCATAAGAGGTGGCCAAGACAAGGAAGGTAGGGAGAGTGATGAAGACAAAAGGGAGAACATGTATAAGGGTCCAGAGACAAGTAAAAGCATGACACAATCTAGAAATTGTGTGTTGCTGGGTTTGGCTAGAACGTGACGTGCTAACGATAGAGTAGAGGTAATGAAACTAGGGACCTAATCATAATTAGCTGTGTATGCTAAATATAAAGAGCTTGATATTATGCTATAGGAAGTGGAAAGTTATTGAAGGATTTCAAGCCAGAGAAGATATGATTTGTATTTTTTCAGGAGAGGGCCCTTTGGTTAACTACCATGTTGACCTTGGGGCAGCTGTTTGGATGATGGAGTCATTCTCTGAGAGTAGATGGGCCGAATATAGAATACTGTGTAGTTTGTCTTTCCATAACATCCCCAATTGCTTCTGTCTCTTATGAAATCCATCTTTATTTTATTTTTATGGCCCTCACAAGGCTAGAGTAATTCAAAAGAACAATGGTTAATGTTCAGTATCTATATAGATGCACAGATACGTCTTCACTCTTTCAGTATAGAAACTGGTATGATGCCCAGCACACAACAGGTACTCAATAACTGTTTATTGACATGAAAGGAGTAAATACTGAAGGAAGAGATGCCAACTCAGTTCTCTTTTTTTGGTAATCATCACTCTGGTACCCTGCCCTGGCCCCATGTTCTTTAGGTTTAGATAATTTTAACATCAGCTGTTTCTTAAACCTGCAAAGGTCCAATCATTGTATACTACTGGTACTAATGATAATTACTAAAACTGTACATTTTAAATGGTTCAGATTCACAAAATCTCCATCTTACGCTGGATCCCAAATTCACTTGACAGTTGGATGTGCTGATATAGTAATCAAAGAGCAGTGGAAAACTTTATTTAGTCAGGTCAACAATTATACTTTGGAAATTACGTAGAAGGATACTATGAATTGAAAAAAAATTCCCTGCCAGGAAACTGCATTTCTAAACGTATATCTGAGAATGATCACAAAGGAAAACACTATTTTGCATTTTATTAAACAACAGTTTATAGAATACTTTCACGGTATTAATTACTTATATGAAATTAAATTAGCATTACCCAGTTTACTTTTTGAGGCTAAATACTCAGTTCTTTTAATATTGCCCAATTTTAGAAGATAAGCAGATCCACAGGTATTTTTCAGTGGTTTATAATCATTACTGACCTTATTTATTTAGATGGTCACATTTTTTCATATTTAACCAGTAGGAACACCTTCAAGCAGGCCCCTGTGTCCTTTTGATGTGCTTCCATTGTTTTTCTGAGCACTTCGCGAACAAGATGTTCCAGGCTCATTCTGTACCTTGCTTGCCCAGCCCTGGAATCAACCCTTTCTTGAAGAGCCCTAGTTCCCTATTGTGAGGAACGGTATTAGAACCTAAGATCCAGGTACTAGATATAGTCGTTGCTACCGGGGTATCTTTGCTTTTATGTCTCCAGAGGGTTCTTCCTTGGCTCCCTGCTGTGTATTTATATCTCCCTTTTTCCATAGAGAGCACCCTGGCTCCCAGCTAACACGGGTTTCCCATTTGATCAATGCTACAATGTATCTAAAATAGTTTCAGACCTGCTTCCCTCATTGTTTGCATTTCTCCTCCACTTACCTAAATTGAGGATATATAATTAAATACGATGTTCAAAAATTAATGGGATTAAAAGAGGGTGGGAGGAAACTTTTGGAGGTGTCTGGTATGTTTATGGAATATATTGTGGTGATGGTTCCATGAGTGTATACTTATCTCCAAACTCATCAAGTTGGATACATTAAATATGTGCAGCATTTGGTATGTCAGTCATACCTTAATAAAATAGTTAAAAAAAAAAAAAAGAAAGAAAGATGATGGGTGAATTGCCATGGTGGACAATACAGGGTCAGTTTGAATTGCCTGCCTGCAGAATTTTTTTATATGAGAAAGAAATAAATCTCTTTACTGTTTGTGCCACTTAAAAAAAATTTAATTTGATTAATCCCTCCTTCATCTACCACAATTGATGCCTGTTTAATTCTCTGTCTTGCTTAGATTTTAAGTGTCTAGTGGGGGTAAGGACCATCTCTTTTCTCTCTCTCCTTCCCTCCCTCTGTGTGTGTGTGTGTGTACGTATGTATTTATATATATATATATATATAAATTTGTGGTGTAAATCAAGATTATTGGGATTGTTTTGTCCTGTGTTTCACATCTTTCATTAGAAACTATTGCTGAAGCAAAATAAAGTTTAATGTTTCTTTTTGTTTTCCTTTTTTACTTATGGAATGTTTCTCTACATCTTTGAGTTTTCCTCAGAACAGCAGAGGCATTTTTCTCTTCCTGCCATGTTTGCATTTCTGAAAAACCTTTAATTCTGCAAAATCATGTGCTAAAAGTGATAGGGCTTCTAGAGGAAATGGGGTGAGGAACAGATGGTTGGAAACCAGTAGAATTTTGTAAACAGACCCAGCACCAAAAAGTGACAATTGTAATAAAAACAACAACGTGGTTGTATCTCAACTGACATTTATACCCAGCATCACAATCAGTCCTTGGCCTTAAATCCTGGTTTTCCTCCTTTGAATTGTTGGTCCTTAAAGTCACCCACTTCTAACAGAGACCAATTTCATCAAAGTTAAAAATCTGATCCAGGGTGTTGACTCAGTTTTATTTTAAACACAAGGGGAAATATTTTGCATTTCTTCATCTGCACTCTCAACTTCCTTGGATAGCTTACCTTAGGGGAGGGTCTTGAAGACAGGAAATACGACTTTGCTGCATGTGAACTAATTTACTTTAAAGAAACATCTGTTGTAGCAGAAAAGGCTAATGTTAATTTGCTTTAGTATGTAAAGATAATATATACCCATTATTGAGAATTTAAATAATATGGAAAAGAATAAAGAAGAAAGTAAAAATCTCTTGACTGCCAGTAAATACTACTGTCATCATTTGTGTGCCTGTTGTTCCTCACCCCACCTCTTTTGATGATGATGATGTGTGTGTATAAAATTTCACATAAATTAGTTCGTATTATACTTATAGTCTTCCAACTTTTTTTCAAGACAGAATGTCAAACAGTATAGCTATACAATGTCCTTTTTAATGATTGAAAATTATTTCACTGTATGCCTGTCGTAGTTTATTTCTTTATTTTTTCATGGACATTTAGGCTGTTTTCAGTTTTTCACTGTTGTAAACAGTGGCGTACTGAAAATTCTTGATCATATCTTTGTGCCCTAGAAGTGGTGTCTCTGCATCAGAGGTGTGTGTTCATGTAACACTTTAGTACATATTATAATATTACTTTCAAGAAAGGTTGTACCCATTTACACTCCCAGGAGAGCATGATAAATTCTATGCTCCTACACTGGGTAGTTTTAGTTTTCTGAATCTTTGCCAGTCTGATAGGTTAAAAAGGTGATATATTTTTTTTATTTGTATCTGTTTTATTATTAATGTGGTTGAACATCTTTTTATATCTTTATATACTATCCATATTTTGCTTTTGGTGAAATGCCTTTCATGTATTTTACTCACTTTTCTCTCAGAACATTTACCTTTTTTCTTCTAAGAATTGTATAATTTTAGCGATATTAAACCTTTGGGATTAATATATATTGCAATTTTTAATATCATGCTGATTATCTTATAACCTTATTTATGGGATGTTTTGATTTTTATGAAGTTAAATCCATCAATCTTTTTTCTTTTATGTTTCCTGGGTTTTATAAAATGTTCAAAAATGCCTCTTTCCCCTCTTAAAATACCGTCTGCCTTTATTTTCTTTTGTTGCTTTTATGTTTTTATTTTTTACATTTAACCTTTGAATTATCTGGAATTTATCTTTCTATAATGAGTAAAATATCCACCTTTGGTTTTTTTTTTTTTTCTCCCTCCAAACTGTGGTTATTTCACATCATGTGTTAATTCAGGCTCCTCCCTATCAATGTGAACATCTCTGTCATATACCAGATTTCTTTGTGTCTTTGGATTTATTTCTGGGTTTACTATTGGATTAGTTATTTCTGCAAAACAAATTACCCCCAAACTCAGTGGCTTGAAACGTTTATTCTCTCTCACAGTTTCCACGGGTCAGAAATTTGGGAGCAGCTCAGCTCCACAATTCTAGTTCATGGTCTCTCTTAGGGTTGAAGGAAAGATTTCAACCGGAGCCACAGTCATCTGAGTGCTTAACTGAGGTGGGAGGGTCTTGCACCTTGCAGGTGGCTCACTCATGGCTGGTCAGGGGGTGCTGGCTCTTGTGGGGAGGGAGGCCTTAATTGCTCTCTAATTGGGCTTTTGCCAGGGTTGGCTGTCCTCAGGACATGGTGCTGGCTTGCCTAGAAGTAGTCATCCAGGAGAGAGAGGCAGGAGGAAGCCATCTTTTTTTTGACTAGCTTCAGTCATATAGCATCACTTCTGCCACATTGTGTTTGCTAGAAGCAAGTCACTAAGTCCAGCCCACTCTTAAGAAGATGGGAGTTAGGCTCCTCGTTTTGAAGGGAGGGCTGTCAGGGGTTTGCAGGAATATTTTTAAACCACCACAGCTCCCTTGACTGTTCCATTCATGTATTTGACTACTTCTGCACTAATATCACATTAATTCATTTAAAGAGTCTAATATTGAACTGATGGAATGTTCCATAATACTATGCTCGACTGTATGTGAGAGCCATTGACTCTTATTGGTCAAATATCTAATAACAGATTCACAAAATAATATTGATAATAATGTGGTGACATTTAAGTTGCTTTATTTCCCCAACTTCTGATACTTCTTTGGAATTATACAGTAGGGATCATTGTATTTCATTGCAGATACCTGCTTATAGTATTAAACAGTTTTTTGCTTCTTACACTATTTCATATTTCTATGAGTAATTTTAAATACTTTGATAGGCAGATACATTGTAACTTCAGGGCATTGCATGTTAATGAAATTTCACAGGTATCTTAAACAGAATCTTCTAATATACCAGCAAGTAGGCAAAATCAAAATAGGTCATTTATGTGTGGGGAGCAATCTAAATAAACATCTCAGCTCCATTTGCTGTAATGTTCACCAGGGGCTCATTGTGATCCCTGGACTTTCTGTGCAGCAGTCTCTTGAGTCCAGAGAGTGCTGTGCTCCATCTGCCTTAGTTCCCAGGCTGTACAGAAGGAGCCTCTTTGTACTCTGACCTCTTGGCTGCCTTTCTTTTGTTGTTAAAAACATGTTGCCAGCCTGGCCTTTGTTGCCATTTCAACAAGTGCATGTGCCTGAGTGTGGGCTTACACTTATAAGTTTAAAGGACCACAACCAGTCATTCCAAAGACCTTGGTCACTGTTGCTTTCACTTTAAATTGCGTAAATCTTCTCATCTGGCTGAGTCTTTATCCAGTACTGAGCCTGCACTGCCACTGTTTGAGCGTCCTGTGGACATGCAGCTGCCATAGATGGGCCATGGGCAGCCTTCCAAAACTTCCAACCATAGTTTGGACAGGCTTTATTTTTGACAGACTAATCAGAGCCTTAAAGTGTTTCCCCTGCTGGGGGAGCCTGTGTTTCTAATTTTTAAATTTATCATTCTGTGAGAGTAGTATCAGTCCCTGGGCTGGCTGTAAGTTTTGCTGGTTACATTGTATTTCCCAGTCTTACTTTTTTGTGACCTTACCTTCCCATCTTTGCCCGTTGGCGGGCTGGTGGGCTTGGCTATTTTGAGAAACCTTCCTATTTCCTCTTCTCAATCCTGATCAAAGGAAAAGCCATGTTTTTGTTCCTTATCTCTTGATATGAATTTGAGTTAGTGTCTGGTTAAAGAAAGCAACACATTTGAGGCATGAGGGATAGGGGTCAGGATAGGATTTTCATGAGACCCTAAAATCATGTATTTAAAAAAAATTGACTATTCCACTTTACTGCTCAACCCATTGGAGACCCTTGTACTATTTAAAAATAGGGCAGAAGCAGAGATGTTGTGAAAAGTAATTAGAAACGAGTATGAAGTAGTATTAGACAGTAGGCCAGGATCGGAGGTAGCAAGATAGGTCAGGGACAGCTGTGCTCCGGGAACTGTGTGTCACATGGAGTTTTAGGGGACATTTCCCCAGAAACTCATATTATCGCCTGGCGCTTACTTCCTATTATTATTCTTGTTGATCTTGTGCCCTTCTTTTTATAGGTTCTCAGTGTTATCATCTTTTCCTTATTTCCTCTGACTTCTATTGCTTAGTTTTGATTTTTGAAGGGTTTTGAGATTTTGTTTTTGGAAAGCATACTTTTTCCATTTACAGGCTCTCAGTTTTTTAAAAGCCAATTTCACTCACAGTCTAAATGCTAAATAATGCTGTTCAGCAAGTATTCTGATGTTGGAAATACGTTCTGTAGCTAATTCAAAGTATTATTGCTTCAGGAATAAATAGGTTTATGGTGAAATAGTCCAAAGTCCTCTAATTACTTTCTTTGGGGTATAGATAAGTACCTGGTCTGTTTCATTTACACATATATTTAAGTTGCTACATTGTTAGCTTAATATCCACATTGCCTTTAGCTTCTACTTAATGACAACAGTTATGCTTTTCTATTACATTGGAAAAAAATAGAGTACAGTGTTGAAATCTAAATTTTGTGGTTATTAGAGTTTAAATCTTGCCAAGCTTCTCCCTGCTAATGGTCATCATTTAATACGGTTTTCCTCATTTCATGGAAAGCTATTTTCTGTCCTGTTAATTTTTATGGTAAACTACTTTTGTAGAATCTATGGCATCTTAATAACTGAAATTTGAGATTGGGCCTTACTTGTAAATGCAGTCAAATGGTGTCTACATGGACTTAAAGAATAAGGATATAGGATTAGGGTGGCCTGAGCCAGCTCTTAGAGAGGGCAACTGTTGTGATGTGGATTTTGTTTTATATGGTTTCCAAAAACATTGGGATGATGATTTCCATATTGCTAAGAAACAAAACAAAGCAAAATAAAAAATAAGCATTAAATCCAGTCTTATTCCTCACTGCTCTTAATATATCTCCTGTTCCCTGGTCTGGCCCGTATTCTCACTATCTGAAATAGGCCATTATGTACCTTTACTCTCATAATCACATTTTCCTCTTGTCTGAGAAATTTACCAAATGTAATTTATCCTTCTTTTACTTTCAACATTTTAATGAAAAATTTTAAACGTACAGAAAAATTGTAAGAATTTTAGAGTGAACATTCTTAAACTTACCACCTACATTCTAATTCATTTTTTTCTTTTCAGCGTTTTGCATGCATTTTTTTTCTTGCAATTCAGCTCTTATTTTTCTTTTCTTTTTTCCCAATGTCTATTACATAAATTATTCCTCTGGTCCAATTTTGTTGCTAAGTCATATATTTCTTATATTCTGCTTAAAAATAATTCTCAAAACACCTAGGACAGTGCTGGTGTTGGGACTCCATAATTCTTGTTATTTGGCAAACATCAGGAAAGATGATCATCCCTAACCCATCAAATCTTAGAACAAGATTAGATTAAAGTAGAACAAAGCTATCACTCTGGATATTAGGTGTCCCATTATTTAGAAGATAGGCTTTATAGGTTTTATTGTATGTAATGGACATCCTTAAGTCTCTTGCCCTTTTTTGATTTGTTATTGCTAGTCCTTTTCTTTGGACATGGCTAATGCTTTTATCTGAAGAAACACCTTTTTTTTTTTTTTTTTTTGCTGTACGCGGGCCTCTCACTGTTGTGGCCTCTCCCTCTCACTGTTGTGGCCTCTCCCGTTGCGGAGCACAGGCTCCGGACGCGCAGGCTCAGCGGCCATGGCTTACGGGACCAGCCACTCTGTGGCATGTGGGATCCTCCCAGACCGGGGCACGAACTCGTGTCCTTTGCATCGGCAGGCGGACTTTCAACCACTGCGCCACCAGGGAAGCCCAAGAAACACCTTTTATTTGATGATCTAGCCATTGTTCTCTAATACATTACACATAATATGTTCAGATGCTAGTTTTATGGGTTTTTTATTTCCCTTCATATTAATGCTTATTTTAAAAAAAAATGCCACACATCTGAACATTCTGAACTTCCAAAACACCCCGCAAGGTTTCTTATGTGGAAAAATTGTGGCTCAGGAAGATGAAGGAATTTGTCCAAAGTCACATGATTGAATCATGATTTGTACTGAGGTCTTTTGGATTCTCAGGGAATCCAGGGAAGTCCCACCAATGTGGACTTTTATTTTTTTATTTATTTTAACATCTTTATTGGAGTATAATTGGTGCATTACAATGGTATGTTAATTTCTGCTGTATAACAAAGTGAATCAGCCATACCTATACACATATCCCCATATCTCCTCCCTCTTGCGTCTCCCTCCCACACGCCCTATCCCACCCTTCTAGTTAGGCACAAAGCACTGAGCTGATCTCCCTCTGCTATGCGGCTGCTTCTCACTAGCTATCTGTTTTACATTTGGTAGTGTATATATGTCCATGCCACTCTCTCACTTCGTCCCAGCATACCCTTGCCTCTCCCCACGTCCTCAAGTCCATTCTCTACGTCTGCGTCTTTATTCCAGTCCTGCCCCTAGGTTCTTCAGAACCATTTTTTTTTAAGATTACATATATATGTGTTAGCATATGGTATTTGTTTTTCTCTTCCTGACTTACTTCACTCTGTATGACAGACTCTAGGTCCACCCACCTCACAACAAATAACTCAATTTCGTTTCCTTTCATGGCTGAGTAATATTCCATTATATATATGTGCCACGTCTTCTTTATCCATTCATCTATCAATGGACATTTACGTTAGTTCCATATCCTGGCTATTGTAAATGGTGCTGCAATGAACATTGTGGTACATGACTCTTTTTGAATTATGGTTTCCTCAGGGTATATGCCCAGTAGTGGGATTGCTGGGTCATATGGTAGTTCTATTTTCAGCTTTTTAAGGAGCCTCCATACTGTTCTCCATAGTGGTTGCACCAATTTACATTCCCACCAACAGTGCAAGAGGATTCCCTTTTCTCCACACCCTCTCCAGCATTTATTGCGTGTAGATATTTTGATGATTGGCATTCTGACCTGTGTGAGGTGATATCTCATTGTAGTTTTGATTTGCATTTCTCTAATGATTAGTGATGTTGAGCATCCTTTCATGTGTTTATTGGCAATCTGTCTATCTTCTTTGGAGAAATGTTTATTTAGGTCTTCTGCCCATATTTGGATTGGGTTGTTTGTGTTTTTGATATTGAGCTGCATGAGCTGCTTGTAAATTTTGGAGATTAATCCTTTGTCAGTTGCTTCGTTTGCAAATATTTTCTCCCATTCTGAGGGTTGTCTTTTCGTCTTATTTATGGTTTCCTTTGCTGTGCAAAAGCTTTTAGGTTGCATTAGATCCCAGTTGTTTCTTTTTCTTTTTATTTCCATTACTCTAGGAGCTGGGTTGAAAAGGATCTTGCTGTGATTATGTCATAGAGTGTCCTGCCTATGTTTTCCTCTAAGAGTTTTATAGTGTCTGGCCTTATATTTAGGTCTTTAATCCATTTTGAGTTTATTTTTGTATATGGTGTTAGGGAGTGTTCTCATTTCATTCTTTTACATGTAGCTGTCCATTTTTCCCAGAGCCACTTATTGAAGAGGCTGTCTTTTCTCCATTGTATATTCTTGCCTCCTTTATCAAAGATAAGGTGACCATATGTGTGTGGGTTTATCTCTGGGCTTTCTATCCTCTTCCATTAATCTGTATTTCTGTTTTTGTGACAATCCCATACTGTCTTGATTACTGTAGCTTTGTAGTATAGTCTGATGTCTGGGAGCCTAATTCCTCCAGCTCTGTTTTTCTTTCTCAAGATTGCTTTGGCTATTCGGGGTCTTTTGTGTTTCCATACACATGGTGAAAGTTTTGTGCTAGTTCTGTGAAAAATGCCATTGGTAGTTTGATAGGGATTGCATTGAATCTGTAGATTGCTTTGGGTAGTGTAGTCATTTTCACAATGTTGATTCTTCCAATCCAAGTATATGTTTGTATCATCTGTTTGTATTATCTTTAATTTCTTGCATCAGTGTCTTGTAGTTTTCTGCATACGGGTCTTTTTTCTCCTTAT
This sequence comes from Phocoena phocoena, assembly GCF_963924675.1. Taxonomy (NCBI): domain Eukaryota; kingdom Metazoa; phylum Chordata; class Mammalia; order Artiodactyla; family Phocoenidae; genus Phocoena; species Phocoena phocoena. The sequence continues at coordinate 68,511,357 of NC_089227.1, read as the reverse complement.
GTAGGTTTATTCCTAGGTATTTTATTCTTTTTGTTGCAGTGGTAAATGGGAGTGTTTCCTTAATTTCTCTTTCAAATTTTGCATCATTAGTGTATAGGAATGCAAGAGATTTCTGTGCATTAATTTTGTATCCTGCTACTTTACCAAATTCATTGATTAGCTCTAGTAGTTTTTTGGTAGCATCCTTAGGATTCTCTATGTATAGTATCATGTCATCTGCAAACAGTGACAGTTTTACTTCTTCTTTTCCAGTTTGGATTCCTTTTATTTCTTTTTCTTCTCTGATTTCTGTGGCTGAAACTTCCAAAACTATGTTGAATAGTAGTAGTGAGAGTGGGCAACCTTGTCTTGTTCCTGATCTTAGAGGAAATGGTTTCAGTTTTTCACCATTGAGAACAATGTTGGCTGTGGTTGTGTCATGTATGACCTTTATTATGTTGAGCTAAGTTCCCTCTATGCCTCCTTTCTGGAGGGTTTTTATCATAAATGGGTGTTAAATTTTGTCAAAAGCTTTTTCTGCATCTATTGAGATGATCATATGGTTTTTATTCTTCAGTTTGTTAATATGGTTTATCACGTCGATTGATTTGTGTATACTGAAGAATCCTTGCATTTCTGGGATAAACCCCACTTGATCATGGTGTATGATCCTTTTAATGTGCTGTTGGATTCTGTTTGCTAGTATTTTGTTGAGGATTTTTGCATCTGTGTTCATCAGTGATATTGGCCAGTAGTTTCTTTGTGACATCTTTGTTTGGTTTTGGTGTCAGGGTGATGGTGCCCTCATAGAACGAGTTTGGGAGTGTTCCTCCCTCTGCTATATTTTGGAAGAGTTTGAGAAGGATAGGTGTTAGCTCTTCTCTAAATGTTTGATAGAATTTGCCTGTGAAGCCATCTGGTCCTGGGCTTTTGTTTGTTGGAAGATTTTTAATCACAGTTTCAATTTCAGTGCTTGTGATTGGTCTGTTTATATTTTCTATTTTTTCCTGGTTCAGTCTCAGAAGGTTGTGCTTTTCTAAGAATTTGTCCATTTCTTTCAGGTTGTCCATTTTATTGGCATATAGTTGCTTGTAGTAATCTCTCACGATCTTTTGTATTTCTGCAGTGTCAGTTGTTACTTCTCCTTTTTCATTTCTAATCCTATTGATTCGAGTGTTCTCCCTTTTTTCCTTGATGAGTCTGGCTAATGGTTTATCAATTTTGTTTATCTTCTCAAAGAACCAGCTTTTAGTTTTATTGATCTTTGCTGTTGTTTCCTTCATTTGTTTTTCATTTATTTCTGATCTGATCTTTATGATTTCTTTCTTCTGCTAACTTCGGTTTTTTTTTTTTTTCTTGTTTCTCTAATTGCTTTATGTGTAAGGATAGGGTGTTTATTTGAGGTGTTTCTTGTTTCTTGAGGAGGATTTTATTGCTATAAACTTTCCTCTTAGAACTGTTTTTCCTGCATCCCATAGTTTTTGGGTCGTCGTGTTTTCATTGTCATTTGTTTCTAGGTATTTTTTGATTTCCTCTTTGATTTCTTCAGTGATCTCTTGGTTATTTACTTGTGTATTGTTTAGCCTCCATGTGTTTTTATTTTTTACAAATTTTTTCCTGTAATTGGTACCTAGTCTCATACTGTTGTGGTCAGAAAAGAAACTTGATACGATTTCATTTTCTTAAGTTTACCAAGGCTTGATTTGTGACCCAAGATATGATCTATCTTGGAGAATATTTCATGAGCACCTGAGAAGAAAGTGTTTTCTGTTGTTTTTGGATGGAATGTCCTGTATATATATCAATTAAGTCCATCTTTTTTAATGTGTCATTTAAAGCTTGTTTTTCCTTATTTATTTTCATTTCAGATGATCTGTCCATTGGTGAAAGTGGGGTGTTAAAGTCCCCTACTATGATTGTGTTACTGTCAATTTCCCCTTTTATGGCTGTTAGTATTTGCCTTATGTTTTGAGGTGCTCCTATGTTGGGTGCATAAATATTTATAATTGTTATATCTTCTGGATTGATCCCCTGATCGTTATGTAGTGTCCTTCTTTGTGTCTTGTAACATTCTTTATTTTAAAGTCTATTTTGTCTGATATGAGAATCGCTACTCTAGCTTTATTTTGATTTCCATTTGTATGGAATATCTTTTTCCATCCCGTCACTTTCAGTCTGTATGTGTCCCTAGGTCTGACGTGGGTCCCTTGTAGACAGCCTATAGACGGGTCTTGTTTTTGTATCCATTCAGCCCATCTCTGTCTTTTGTTTGGAGCATTTAATCCATTTACATTAAGGCAGTTATCGATATGTATGTTCCTATTACCATTTTCTTAATTGTTTTGGGTTTATTATGGTAGGTCTTTTCCTTCTCTTGTGTTTCCTGCCTAGAGAAGTTCCTTCAGCATTTGTAAAGCTGGTTTGGTGGTGCTGAGTTCTCTTAGCTTTTGCTTGTCTGTAAAGGTTTTAATTTCTCCGTTGAATCTGAAGAGATCCTTGCTGGTTAGAGTAATCTTGGTTGTAGGATTTTCCCTTTCATCCCTTTAAATATGTCCTGCCATACCCTTCTGGCTTACAGAGTTTCTGCTGAGAAATCAGCTGTTAACCTTATGGCGATTCCCTTATATGTTATTTGTTGTTTTTCCCTTGCTGCTTTTAGTATTTTTTCTTAATTAAAAACATTAAAAATTTTTTTTGGCTGCATTGGGTCTTCGTTGCTGTGCGTGGGCTTTTCTCTAGTTGCGATGAGCGGGGGTTACTCTTCATTTTGGTGCACTGGCTTCTCATTGCGGTGGCTTCTTTTGTTGCGGAGCACTGTCTTTAGGCACATGGGCTTCAGTAGTTGTGGATCATGGGCTCTATAGTGCAGGCTCAGTAGTTGTGGCACACAGGCTTAGTTGTTCCATGGCATGTGGGATCTTCCTGGGCCAGGGCTCAAACCCCTGTCTCCTGCACTTGCAGGTGGATTCTTAACCACTGTGCCACCAGTGAAGCCCTGTATTTAATTTTTGATAGTTTGATTACTATGTGTCTTGGCGTGTTTCTTCTTGCATTTATCCTATATGGGACTCTGCACTTTCTGGACTTGACTGACAATTTCCTTTCCCATATTTGGGAAGTTTTCAGTTATAATGTCTTCAAATATTTTCTCAGTCCCTTTCTTTTTCTCTTCTTCTTCTGGGACTGTTATAATTTGAATGTTGGTGTGTTTAATGTTGTCCCACAGGTCTCTGAGACTGTCCTCAGTTCTGTTCATTATTTTGTCTTTATACTTCTTTGTGGTAGTTATTTCCATTATTTTATCTTCCAGGTTACTTATCTGTTCTTCTGTCTCAGTTATTCTGCTATGGATCCCTTCTAGAGAATTTTTAATTTCATTTTTTGTGTTCATCATTGTTTGTTTGCTCTTTAGTTCTTCTAGGTCCTTGTTAATTGTTTCTTCTGTTTTCTCCATTCTGTTTCCAAGATTTTGGATCATCTTTACTATCATTACTCTGAATTCTGTTTCAGGTAGACTGCCTATTTCCTCTTCTTTTTTTTGGTCTAGTGGGTTTTTACCTTGCTCTTTCATCTGCTGTGTATTTCTCTGTCTTCTAATTTTGCTTAATTTACTGTGTTTGGGGTCTCCATTTCACAGGCTGCAGGTTCATAATTCCCAATGTTTTTGCTGTCTGCTCCTAGTGGGTAAGGTTGGTTTAGTGAGTTGTGTAGGCTTCCTGCTGGAGGGAACTGGTGCCTGTGTTCTGGTGGATGAGTCTGGATCTTGTCTTTCTGGTAGGCAGGACTGCATCCCAAGGTGTGTTTTGGGGTGTCTGTGGCCTTATTATGATTTTAGGCAGCCTCTCTGCTAATGGTTGGGTTTGTGTTCCTGTCTTGGTTGTTGTTTGGCACGGGGTGTCCAGCACTGTAGCTTACTGGTTGTTGAGTGTAGCTGGTTCTTAGCATTGAGATGGAGATCTCTGGGAGAGCTTTCGCCATTTTATATTACGTGGAGCTGGGAGGTCTCTGTTGGACCAATGTCCTGAACTTGGCTCTCCCATCTAAGAGGCTCTGTCCTGACACCCAGCCAGAGCACCAAGACCTTGTCAGCCACGTGGCTCAGAAGAAAAGGGAGAAAAAATATGAAATAAAAAGTAAAATAAAATAAAGTTATTAAAATAGAAATTAAAAAATATTGTAAAAAATTAAAAAATAAGGAAGAAAGAAGAGAGCAACCAAACCAATAAAGAAATCCACCAATGATAACAAGCACTAAAAACTATACAAAAAAAACAAAAAAACCCCAAACAGACAGAACCCTAGGACAAATGGTGAAAACAAAGCTATATAGACAAAATCACTAAAAGAAGCATACACATACACACTCACAAAAAGAGAAAAAGCAAAAAAATATATATATAAAAGGAAGAGAGCAACCAAATCAGTTAACAAATCTACCAGTGATAGTAAGCTCTAAATACTAAATGAAGATGAACATAAAACCAGAAACAAATTAGATGCAGAAAGCAAAGTCCAAGTCTACAGTTGCTCCTAAAGTCCACCGCCTCAATTTTGGGATGATTTGTTGTTGATTTAGGTATTTCAGAGATGCAGGGTACATCAAGTTGATTGTGGAGCTTTAATCCGCTGCTCCTGAGGCTGCTGGGAGAGATTTCCCTTTCTCTTCTTTGTTCATGCAGCTCCTGGGGTTCAGCTTTGGATTTGGCCCTGCCTCTGCGTGTAGGTCACCTGAGGTGGTCTGTTCCCTGCGCAGACAGGACGGTGTTAAAGTAGCAGCTGATTAGGGGACTCTGGGTTACTTAGGCCGGTGGGAGGGAGGGGTACGGAATTTGGGACGAGCCTGCATCGACAGAAGCCAGCATGGTGTGGCACCAGCCTGAGGCATGCCGTGTGTTCTCCCGGGAAAGTTGTCCCTGGATCACGGGACCCTGGCAGTGGCGGGCTGCACAGGCTCCTCGGAGGGGAGGTGTGGATAGTGACCCGTGCGCACACACAGGCTTCTTGGTGGCGGCGGCAGCAGCCTTAGCGTCTCATGCCCATCTCTGGGGTCTGTGCCGATAGCCGTGGCCCCCGCCCATATCTGGAGCTCATTTAGGCACTGCTGTGAATCCCCTCACCTTGCGCACCCCGAAACAATAATCTCTTGTCTCTTAGGGAGGTCCAGACTTTTTCCCGGACTCCCTCCAGGCTAGCTGTGGCACACTAGCCCCCTTCAGGCTGTGTTCACGCAGCCAACCCCAGTCCTCTCCCAGTGTGGACTTTTAAAATTGGGTTTCTTTTCCAGAACATGTTTCACTTTATGTGTAACCCCATTACATTTCTTTCTTTCTTTTATTTTTTTAAATAAATTTATTTATGGCTGTGTTGGGTCTTCGTTGCTGTGCACAGGCTGTCTCTAGTTGCAGTGAGCAGGGGCTACTCTTTGTTGTGGTGCTCAAGCTTCTCATTGCGGTGGCTTCTCTTATTGCGGAGCATGGGCTCTAGGTGTGCGGGCTTTGGTAATTGTGCCTCATGGGCTTCAGTAGTTGTGGCTTGTGGGCTCTAGAGCGCAGGCTCAGTAGTTGTGGTGCACGGGCTTAATTGCTCTGCGGCATGTGTGACCTTCCTGGCCCAGGGCTTGAACCCGTGTCCCCTGCATTGGCAGGCGGAGTCTTAACCCCTGTGCCACCAGGGAAGCCCAGCTTTCTTTCCTTTATTATTTTTGACTACTTTTTCTTCATACTTTATTTTTTCTTGCTGTTTTGTCCTTTCTGCACATTTTTGAGTGAGAACTATTAAGTCACACAAGTTAAAAGATAAATAATTTCATGCTGGAGTTCACATTCTAAAGATTACCAATTATCTATTTTTATAGTATTTATTTATAATCTGAAAGGAGGAAGGTGGCCCTGTAATTTATTTCAAATTGGTATCCATCAGTTACTTTCCCAGATCTGCTTCCAGTGGAATCAAAATTGTTCTAGTTCATCAGTTATTATTTTTCCCTTGATTCAGTGTAAACGTATCCTAATGCCTCCTGCATCCTATTGCACATGCTTATGCTTTGTTTGCAGAGTGAGGTTATTGGTACCAGGAGCTCCTGGAGAGATACATGGAGGAGGGTAGCCTGATCGTGTGTGGTCATCTACTCATTTCTTGTGATCTTATCACAGGTCCTTTGGGAAGGAACTATGACTCAGTGTACCTTTTTACTTTTGGTATCTTAGCATAGTGAGTAGCACAAAGTAGGCACTTAATGTAGAGAGAATGAAAATGTAAGCTCCACGTGGCCAAGGACCAAGCCTGCCTTGTTCTGCATTATGTGCTCACCCCTTAGTACAGTTACATAGTAGGTGATCAATAAATATATATTGACTGAGTCAGGAATTGGGTGTCAGATTTGTTTGGGTCCCTGCTCTTTTATTCTCTGATATTCATAGTTTGAATTTACAAATAAAATCTTGATTTGGCTATCCAAATGTGCAGGCTGATTTCTGTGATGGAAAGGTTACATTTTATGTAAGATACTGCTTTGTAATTTATTGTTTTCCTCCTCTTACCTTCAAACCTGCCACACAATTTTAAAATAGTTTTTATAATTAGGATGACTTGAGTTGTATTTATTCACCTGGTTGCTATGGATGAGTGATTAGTGACTTTGTATAAGCTAAAATATATGCAAATTTAAGAATGATTTTAGATGAATTCATGTATGATCAAACCATAACAAGTTGTGAGAGGAAAGAGAGGTATTTAGAGTATAGGTCATTATGTGGTTGAGGTCAGTAGCACCAAAAAACCTTTTACTTGCAGGTGTTTTATACCAGGTGGCAAATATGATTTCAGTGAACTCTGAAAGCTTATTTAAAAATATTCTCAGTTTATGTACTTGAGCAATGAACCAGATTTGCCTGCTACTTAAGCAATAATTTTCTCAGGAGCAGTGTTTTGAACCTAAATGACTTGCATGGTTACTAGAAGAATTGAGTTCACTAGTTCACTAGGAATAAAAATTACTCCTTTTTTGCCAGGGATGGTCACATTATTATTGCTTAAAGGAAATTTTGGCAGAGGAAGTGGATGCTAGGTGCTTATTAGTATGGTAGTTTTAAACATTTAAGGTGTGAACAAAACACCAGGTCATCCCAATGGTTCTTTATAGAAAAAGAAATACATTAACTTTAATGAAGTGTGAATGCCATAGAACTTTAAACATTTTATTGATATGACTTGACATAGAAGTATAATATTCATTTCTTCATTTATGTATAGCTTTAGTATTCTAATGATAGTGAGAAGCTTCTAAAAGCGTTTTATTATGAGGTAGAGGTGTGGTTCACAATTCGGGTGGGACAGGACTGTACTGAGACTTTGCTTTTAAGCCTCTGAAAATAGTGACCCCTTATCTGCAAGGCAGCTTTTATTTTCCCCCTTGGCTTGGGGCAGAATCTGCACACCTTCAGATTGGCACACCTCCCACATGCTCTTTGAGAATCTCTCAGTAGAAAAATATTTGTCCTTACCGTTGTTCAGGAGATGGCAGCAGTGCCCTGATGAGCAGTGGAGTTGTGAGTGTGAGAAGGGAAAGGGCAGTGGCTTTCAGGTCTTTACCTGTATTTAAAATGTCCTTTCACAGAAATTGCACTAGTTCCAACTTCCTCTTTGCTTCCCTTTTTAACTATTTGTTTAATAAAAGCAAAGTTATTTTTTCATTTCAACATTAAAAAAAATCTCAAATCTAAAAGGCAACATAACATTTCTTCTTAGTCAATAATAATCTAAGTGCTTTTCTTAATTTTAGTACCTTTTCAATGTCCTGGAGAAACAATCAAAAAATGTATAGAAATATAGAATGTTAGCCCTAGAAAGGATCTTAGAAATTGAATCTAACTCCTTTCTTTTTATAGATGAGGAAACTGAGGACCAGAAGTGAGTTGATGAAAGTCATGCAGCTAGTTGTAGACATAGAGAGGACACCACCTCAGGGCCCCTGACTCTCATTACCATGCTCCTTCCTGGGTGCCACAGTGACTGAATGGAGTAGCAGTATAGGGGGGAGTTTATATTGGAAAAGAATTGGAGGTGTAAAATTATGGGAACCTGAATTTAATGCAACTTATGTTAATGTATTTTTCCCCTTTAATTTACATTGTAATCATGCATGCTACCTTACAACGGGGATAGCTGTGGCGTCATCGTATTTGAAGCTTTCCTAGTTTCTATCCTGCTGCTATCCCTAGTTATTTAGTGAAGGTGAAGGTCCATGCATGCAGGGCACAGGGAACAGCCAAGAGAACACATTATATTTTCATTCTGTCAGTATATTTGCTACTTTTATTCTAAGAGCCACAGATATATAGAAGCATGTTTTTCTATTTGTATTCTATCCATTTTTTTTTTGAGTCTAAATCCTCTGGTTATCTAAGTCTCTTTGACCTGATTATTAAAATATATTTAAGCAAGCATAGGTTTGTGTGTTTAAAGCCAGTTTATTAATTACTTAAATAGTCAAGTGGTCAGGTTAGTTGTTATATGAATTGTCAGTATTTTTTTCCTGTTTGAACTAAAGTACTTACTATGGGTGAGTAGAAAGTAAGAATTTCCAAGGCTCTTCAGACTTTCAAGATGTTTTCAAAAGCATGTAATATTCTGTCATAGTCTGAATCGGCTACATAAAAGAATTGCAGTCAGTTATATCGATCGGTGCACAAACAGAGAAGAATCTTACTTGTTCTACTTGGAGCAGCAGGGACTAGACTGCAAAAGTGTGGTTTGTTTATTGTGATGGGAAAGAGAGCAAGACTAGTTTTACCCCATGGTATCTATACATTAAAGTGACTTCTGAGGACCATCTTTCTTTTTTAAATATTAGAAACCAACTGAAGTTCAAAGAAGAAAATAGTTCATCATCTACTTTCTCAACATCTAGAATGAACCATTTTTAGCATTTTGGTAAACCTGCTTTTTTATGTCTCTCTATATTTTAATAATTATTCAAGTGACATATGGGTGTTTATTAAATGATTAAAACAGTACTGCAGATAACTATTCAAAATGCTTTTATATGCATACATTTATATAGAAAATATATTTAGTGAGAGTTTTAAAATGATATTGTACTGTATATGTAGCTGTCTTTATATCCTCTGCACTTAGCATTGGTGTTTAGCAGGCAATAAATAAATGTTTACTGAATTAAAAATTGAGAATTAACATAGTAAAGTTTGTGTATACTCCATCCAAACTGAACTTCTTTTAGTTTCTATAATAACCATATTTTATTTTGCTCTGAAGACTTCATACATGCTGCTCCTTTTGCTGAAGAGCCCAGGTCTCACCTCAAACGCCATTTCCTTTGAGAGACCTTCCTGAATCATTTTCTGATGGATAGACTTTCTTGCTCCATGTTCCTGTGCTCCAGAGACATTGGCCCATTTTAATGCTCATTTCCATTGGAAATAATTGTTTAAGGACAGTCTTCCCTGGCACTTTGTAACTCCTTGAGTGCAAGGACTGTATCTACTTTTCACTCCTGTATCCCTAGCACCCACCTTATGACCTTGTACTTATTAGAAGTTTGAGGAATTGAATTATGAGCATGTTTTTAGTACTTAGGAATGCAATCCAAGGGAATGACAAAATAACAGTGCTTGGATAGGTCACAACTACCCCTTGACAGTTTTCTTGTCTCCTCTCCTCTCCCCAGCCCTTGCCCATCCATTTTCAATCCTGTCAGTTTAACTTCCAAAATAGGTATAAGTTTGCCCATGTTGGTCCCTCTCTACCACCACCACCACCACCATAATCCATCCTACCATCATCTCTTGCCCTGGACTGCTAGAATAATCCTGTTTCCCTGTATCTATCTAGTCCTGTTCAAGAAATAAAACAGACAAAAATTATAGTCTGTTACACAGTATGAATAAGTATTGTTTTGAGAAACTGGTGAACAAACTGGTCATTTGTCTTTTCCAGCCAGGAAGATTCTTCATCTGTTGGACTGAGTTTGGGTCCATTGGATCTTCTAGGATAGCATATTTTGATCTCTCACTATTTTGTTTTTCATTGCTTGAGACAGTTTAAGGATTGCCTTAGCTAGGCAATCTGAAATCTGAAAATTAATCAAGTTACAGGGCTAAGTGAGGGTTGATAATTTTCTGTATTGAATTCATATTCAGTGATTTTTTTTCTTGATTTTTCATAGATTTCATTGTTGTATTAGTTAGGATCAGTCTGGATGCTATAACATAGGCCCTATAGCATTGGCTTAAATATGATGGAAAATGATTTACCTCTTAATTAACAGCTCGCGTGTAAGCGATGCAGGGCAATGACAGTGTCTGCATGGTGCTGGGGACCTAGGACCCTTCTATTTTATTGCTTTGCCATCTTTAACTTGAGATGGCTACTCCTGTTCCTACAACCACGTCCTTATCACAGGTATCACAAAATGGGAACAGAAAGTGGAGGGCATACTTCTTTTAAGGGCACAGTGTGGAAGTATGTAATTGCTGCTCATATGCCATTCATCAAACATAGTCACATGGTCACACTTAGCTGCAAGGGGGGCTGGGCAGCCATGTGTCCCACTAGAACTTCTATTATTACAGAAGAGAACAGATATCAGGGCTTTAAAGAGCATCTCCACCATAGTCAGCAACAGGAAAGGATTTACTTTTGGAATGCTTATTTTTTTTCTAACTCATTGCTTTGTGAGGAGAAGTTTTCTATTGAAATGAGTAAGCTACTTGAGCTACTGAAAAGAGTTAACCTAAGTTAATGTATTTGCCTTTGGGATTTTAAGTCAAATTTATTCCAGTGGTTATAGGGATGAGTGTGAAACATATTGAGATGAGGTTGCTTTTTCTTAACTCTTATTTTTCTTGGGCTGTTTTTATGTTTTTCTTTTTCACCTTATTGAGGCTAATTTCATATTTGTTTTCTTTGTGCTTTTAGGTATGGCACTGTCTCAAGGCTGGGTGAAGAGATACTTCAAGGCATTTTGTAAAGGCTTCTTTGTGGCGGTGCCTGTGGCAGTGACTTTCCTGGATCGGGTTGCCTGTGTGGCAAGAGTGGAAGGAGCATCAATGCAAGTGAGACTAATATGACTTCATTCTTTAAAGCACATGCTTCACTGTTTCTCAGGCATTGGAAATGATATTTCTGTGTATTATCTCTATGCTGGAACTGAAAGGTTTTAAAAAGGCCTTGAACTGAAATTTAACATTGCTAAATTTCTTTACAAGGTCTTTTACTGTAGTCATATTAAAATCAGAGCAGAGGTGAATAAAATTAGCTATCAGATAGTTCTCTGTATCTGTGGCTTTTTTTTTTTTTGGAATTGTAAATGGAGATTCTAAAGAAATTTTACTACATGATACCATTTTTTGTGGCTGTGGCTTGAGATTTTAAGATTTTTAAGTTATCCATATTTGAATACATACTTAAATATCCTTTTAGGATTAAATTATTAGTACAGCTGCAAGATGGATTTGGCTCAAATTCAGTTACTCTATTGTTACACACACACACACACACACACACACACACACACATACATACACACACACACTTCTGATAGGTAGAAAAGTCTAGAGCATTGATCTCAGATATTCTAGTGTATTCTTTAATCCTGTTGCTGATTGAAAACATTAAGTGCTATTTACATTGAAAGAAATTTGGAGTGGAGATTTCCAAAAGTTGTATGCAAATAGTCTTCTGGAGTAACTTAGAGAAAACTCGATTATTCTAAAATTGATGTCTGGAACCTAGCTGTTTAAGTACGTTTATGCAGCTAAGAAGAATTTGCATTTTGTAATATAATTTGTTTTCTTCTGTTATTAGCATGTATTAAGTTCACACGTTGTGCTCAACATGTGTATAAAACATAAATAAAATGAATGTATAAGCTTCTAAAAGCTTAAAATTATACAGAGAGTAAACAGCTTACTTTTTTTCTTTTTGTCTTAGAACTGGGTGAGGGCATAGACATCAGCTCTGAGGAGTTAGAATGAATTTGCTTTTTAAAAAATTTTTTGAATTTTATTTAATTTATTTTTTTATACAGAAGGTTCTTATTAGTCATCAATTTTATACACATCAGTGTATACATGTCAATCCCAATTGCTCAATTCATCCCACCACCATCCCCACCCCCCGCCACTTTCCCCCCTTGGTGTCCATACATTTCTTCTCTACATCTGTGTCTCAATTTCTGCCCTACAAACCGGTTCATCTGTACCATTTTTCTAGGTTCCACATATATGTGTTAATATACAATATTTGTTTTTCTGTTTCTGACTTACTTCGCTCTGTATAACAGCCTCTAGATCCATCCACATCTCTACAAATGACACAATTTCGTTCCTTTTTATGGCTGAGTAATATTCGATTGTAGATATGTACCATATTTTCTTTATCCATTCATCTGTCGATGGGCATTTAGGTTGCTTCCATGACCTGGCTATTGTAAATAGTGCTGCAATGAATATTGGGGTGCATGTGTCTTTTTGAATTATGGTTTTCTCTAGGTATATGCCCAGTAGTGGGATTGCTGGGTCGTATGGTAGTTCTATTTCTAGTTTTTTAAGGAACCTCCATACTGTTCTCCATAGTGGCTGTATCAATTTACAAGACCACCAACAATGCAAGAGGTTTCCCTTTACTCCGCACCCTCTCCAGCATTTGTTGTTTGTAGATTTTCTGATGATGCCCATTCTAACTGGTGTGAGGTGATATCTCATTGTCTTTTTGATTTGCATTTCTCTAATAATTAGTGATGTTGAGCAGCTTTTCATGTGCTTCTTGGCCATCTGTATGTCCTCTTTGGAGAAATGTCTATTTAGGTTTTCTGCCCATTTTTGGATTGGTTTGTTTTTTTAATATTGAGCTGCGGACTTCCCTGGTGGCGCAGGGGGAGTCCGCCTGCGATGCAGGGGACACGGGTTCGTGCTCCAGTCCGGGAAGATCCCACATGCCGCGAAGCGGCTGGGCCCATGAGCCATGGCTGCTGAGCCTGTGCGTCCAGAGCCTGTGCTCTGCAACGGGAGAGGCCACAAGAGTGAGAGGCCCGTGTACCGCAAAAAAAAAAAAAAAAAAAAATATATATATATATATATTGAGCTGCATGAGCTGTTTATATATTTTGGAGATTAATCCTTTGTCCTTTGATTTGTTTGCAAATATTTTCTCCCATTCTGAGGGTTGACATTTCATCTTGTTTATGGTTTCCTTTGCTGTGCAAAAGCTTTGAAGTTTCATTAGGTCCCTTTGTTTATTTTTGTTTTTATTTCCATTACTCTAGGAGGTAGATCAAAAAAGATCCTGCTGTGATTTATATCAAAGAGTGTTCTTCCTATGTTTTCCTCTAAGAGTTTTAGAGTGTCTGGTCTTACATTTAGGTCTCTAATCCATTTTGAGTTTATTTTTGTGTATGCTGTTAGGGAGTGTTCTAATTTCATTCTTTTACATGTAGCTGTCCAGTTTTCCCAGCACCACTTATTGAAGAGACTGTCTTTTCTCCAGTGTATATCCTTGCCTCTTTTGTCATAGATTAGTTGACCATAGGTGCGTGGGTTTATCTCTGGGCTTTATATCTTGTTCCATTGATCCATATTTCTGTTTTTGTGCCAGTACCATATTGTCTTGATGACTGTAGCTTTGTAGTATAGTCTGAAGTTAGGGACCCTGATTCCTCCAGCTCTGCTTTTTTTCCTCAAGACTGCATTGGCTATTCAGGGTTTTTTGTGTCTCCATACAAATTTTAAGATTTTTTGTTCTAGTTCTGTAAAAAATGCCATTGGTAATTTGATAGAGATTGCATTGAATCTGTAGATTGCTTTGGGTAGTATAGTCATTTTCACAATATTGATTCTTCCAATCCAAGAACATGGCACATCTCTCCATCTGTTGGTATCATCTTTAATTTCTTTCATCAATGTCTTATAGTTTTCTGCATACAGGTCTTTTGTCTCCCTAGGTAGGTTTATTCCTAGGTATTTTATTCTTTCTGTTGCAATGGTAAATGGGAGTGTTTCCTTAATTTCTCTTTCAGATTATTCATCATTAGTGTATAGGAATGCAAGAGATTTCTGTGCATTAATTTGTATCTTGCAAGTTTACCAAATTCATTGATTAGCTCTAGTAGTTTTCTGGTGGCATTTTTAGGATTCTCTATGTATAGTATCATTTCATCTGCAAACAGTGACAGTTTTACTTCTTCTTTTCCAATTTGTATTCCTTTTATTTCTTTTTCTTCTCTGATAGCCGTGGCTAAGACTTCCAACACTATGTTGAATAATAGTGGAGAGAGTGGACATCCTTGTCTTGTTCCTGATCTTAGAGGAAATGCTTTCAGATTTTCACCATTGAGAATGATGTTTGCTGTGGGTTTGTTGTATATGGCCTTTATTATGTGGAGGTAGGTTCCCTCTGTGCCCACTTTCTGGAGATTTTTTATCATAAATGGGTGTAGAATTTTGTCAGAAGCTTTTTCTGCATCTTTTGACATGATCATATGGATTTTATTCTTCAATTTGTTAATATGGTGTTTCACACTGATTGATTGGCATATATTGAAGAATCCTTGCATCCCTGGGATAAATCCCACTTGATCATGGTGTATGATCCTTTTAATGTGTTGTTGGATTCTGTTTGCTAGTATTTTGTTGAGGATTTTTGCATCTATATTCATCAGTGATATTGGTCTGTAATATTCTTTTTTTGTAGTATCTTTGTCTGGTTTTGGTATCAGGGTGATGGTGACCTCATAGAATGAGTTTAGGAGTGTTCCTTCCTCTGCAGTTTTTTGGAAGACTTTGAGAAGGATGGGTGTTAGCTCTTCTCTAAATATTTGATAGAATTCACCTGTGAAGCCATCCGGTCCTGGGCTTTTGTTTGTTGGAAGATTTTTAATCACAGTTTCAATTTCTTTACTTGTGATTGGTCAGTTCATATTTTCTGTTTCTTCCTGGTTCAGTTTGGAAGGTTATACCTTTCTAAGAATTTGTCCATTTCTTCCAGGTTGTCCATTTTATTGGCATAGAGTTGCTTGTAGTAGTCTCTTAGGATGCTTTGTATTTCTGCGGTGTCTGAGGTGTCTTCTTTTTCCTTTCTAATTTTATTGATTTGAGTCGTCTCCCTCTTTTTCTTGATGAGTCTGGCTAATGGTTTATCAATTTTGTTTATCTTCTCAAAGAACCAGCTTTTAGTTTTATGGATCTCTGCTATGTTTTCTTTGTTTCTATTTCATTTATTTCCACTCTGATATTTATGTTTTCTTTCCTTCCTGCTAACTTTGGGTTTTGTTTGTTCTTCTTTCTCTAGTTCCTTTAGGTGTAAGGTTAGATTGTTTATATGAGATTTTTGTTGTTTTTTGAGGTAGGCTTGTATTGCTATAAACTTCCCTCTTACAACTGCTTTAGCTCCATCCCTTAGGTTTTGGCTCGTCATGTTTTCATTGTCTATTGTTTCTAGGCATTTTTTGATTTCCTGTTTGATTTCTTCAGTGATCTCTTGGTTTTTTAGTGACGTATTGTTTCGCCTCCATGTGTTTGTATTTTTTTCCCTGTAATTGATTTCTAATCTCATAGTGTTGTGGTCTGAAACGATGCTTGATATGATTTCAGTTTTCTTAAATTTACTGAGGCTTGATTTGTGATCCAAGATGTGATCTATCCTGGAAAATGTTCTGTTCGCACTTGAGAAGAAAGTGTAATCTGCTGTTTTTGGGATGGAATGTCCTGTAAATATCAATTAAATCTATCTGGTCTACTGTGTCGTTTAAAGCTTGTGTTTCCGTATTAATTTTCTGTTTGGTTGATCTGTTTATTGGTGTAAGTGCGGTGTTAAAGTCCCCTAATATTATTGTGTTACTGTTGATTTCCTCTTTTATAGCTGTTAGCAGTTGCCTTAATATTGAGGTGCTCCTATGTTGGGTGCATATATGTTTATAATTGTTATATCTTCTTGGATTGATCCCTTGATCATTATGTAGTGTCCTTCCTTGTCTCTTGTAACATTCTTTATTTGAAAGTCTATTTTATCAGATATGAGTATTGCTACTCCAGCTTTCTTTTGATTTCCATTTGCATGGAATATCTTTTTCCATCCCCTCACTTTCAGTTTGTATGTGTCCTTAGGTCTGAAGTGGGTCCCTTGTAGATATCATATATATGGGTCTTGTTTTTGTATCCATTCAGCAAGCCTGTGTCTTTTTGTTGGAGCATTTAATCCCTTCACATTTAAGGTAATTATCGATATGTATGTTTCTACTACCATTTTCTTAATTGTTTTGGGTTTGTTTGTGTAAGTGCTTTTCTTCTCTTGTGTTTCCCACTTAGAGAAGTTCCTTTAGCATTTGTTGTATAGCTGGCTTGGTGGTGCTGAATTGTCTTAGCTCTTTATTGTCTGTAAAGCTTTTGATTTCTCCATTTAAGCTGAGTGAGATCCTTGCCAGGTAGAGTGATCTTGGTTGTAGTTTCTCCCCTTTCATCACTTTAAGTATATCATGCTACTCTCTCTGGCTTATAGAGTTTCTTCTGAGAAATTAGCTGTTAACCTTATGGGAGTTCCCTTGTATGTCATTTGTCGTTTTTTCCTTCCTGCTCTCAATAATTTTTCTTTGTCTTTAATTTTTGCCAATTTGATTACTGTGTGTCTTGGCGTGTTTCTCCTTGGGTTTATCCTGTACGGGACTTTCTGCACTTTCTGGACTTGGGTGGCTATTTCCTTTCCCATGTTAGGGAAGTTTTTGACTATAATCTCTTCAAATATTTTTTCGGGTCCTTTCTCTCTCTCTTCTCCTTCTGGGACCCCTATAACGTGAATGTTGTTGCATTTAATGTTGTTCCATAGATCTCTTAGGCTGTCTTCATTTCTTTTCATTCTTTTTCTTTATTCTGTTCTGTAGCGGTGAATTCCACCAGTGTTTCTTCCAGGTCACTTATCCGTTCTTCTGCCTCAGTTATTCTGTTATTGATTCCTTCTATTGTAGTTTTCATTTCAGTTATTGTATTGTTCATCTTTGTTTGTTTTTTCTTTAATTCTTCTAAGTCTTTGTTAAACATTTCTTGCATCTTCTCGATCTTTGCCTTCATTCTTTTTCCGAGGTCCTGGATCATCTTCCCTATCATTATTCCGAATTCTTTTTCTGGATGATTGCCTATCTCCATTTAGTTGTTTTTCTGGGTTTTTATCTTGTTCCTTCATCTGGTACATAGTCCTCTGCCTTTTCATCTTGTCTGTCTTTCTGTGAATGTGGTTTTTGTTCCACAGGCTGCAGGATTGTAGTTCTTGCTTCTGCTGTCTGCCCTCTGGTGGATGAGGCTATCTATGAGGCTTGTGCAAGTTTCCTGATGGGAGAGACTGGTGGTGAGTGGAGCTGGCTGTTCCCCTCGGGACTCATTTATTTTTCCAGCATCTAGAGGCACCTGCACTTCTTGGCCTGTGGCCCCTTCATCTGCAGAGTGGGAATTGGCAGGCCAGGTCCTTATCTCGCTGCCATCTCTCTGTTTCTCCCGCTTCTGCTGAATTTGCTTTTTTAAAATCGTAATTATTGTACTGAGAATCAGGTCTCTTCCTGAGTTCAGGGGGTCAGTGAGATCCTTAGAGTGTGTGCTCTTTGGGTGAAGCTAAAGTTCTAAAGCAGGGTTGTCTGAATATTTACTTCTGCTTTCATCATTTGAGGGTGATTTAGGGCCTTCTCTTGGGCAATGGATTCTAAGCTCAACCCTGTCTCTTAGGTTCCCTCCCTCTAGGGTGGGTCACCAGCCCCAAGCAAACTGTTCACTTGCGTTGAATGCAAAAATATTGTATTGCATGGGGTACAGCAGGCATAGGAGGAGGGATTTACAGGTGTATGGCTTTATTTCTAAATGGAGTTTAATACTTTGAACACAGATGGGATTTTACATTTCCTACTTCTTCAGTTGTGAATTCCTAGCAGCCTCATCTTAGACCCAATTCTTAGGGAAAGCTAAACTTTCTTTGTTGAGCTTTTGAGTCAGATCCTTCATTTGAGATTAAAACTGCCTTCTCCATAGCCATCGAAATTCCTTTTTGGTCCCTTTCATCCCTTTGAACCCATCCACAGGTATTATCCTTTGGTAACAAATAATCATGTGAATAATGATTATTCTCCAGTTGAGTTAGTGCTGTCTTGCTACACAACCCTCACTGTCCTTAGATGGATTTTTCCAGAACACAAAGCCTCCTAACCTGGGATCTCATGACATTCCAGAGGATCATATGGCAATCATAGTATCCCAATCTTCATGTTTGTAGCCCAGTATATACCCACTGAACATCTATGTTCATGGCTTGTGCTCAGAGGAAAAAAACACAAGGAACCAACCATTTTATGAAAAGAGAAGGCTTATCCCCAGTGAAGAACGTGTTAAATAGTGTCATCCTTAAATGCCACGTCTGTTAACTAAATAGTAAGTTTGTTGAACATACATTAGAGTTTCTTACAGTATTCCTGAACCACTACCCCCAATAAGTCAAATTTGTTAACTTGTAGTTTGTTTGGTAGATTATGTAGAATATCCTTGGCTACTCGTTACAGAAAAACAGCTTGAATTGACTTAGATCTACAGGGGAATTGATTGGAAGGCTTATGATGTACCTAGGAGAAAGGAAGGAGTGTGGCAATTGTCAGAGACAACTGGAACCAGGGATTTGAATGCTGCCAGGGTGCTCAGTCTTTTCTATTTCAACGTCTGCTTCTGTCTGCATCTTGGCTTAGTTCTCTCAGACCAGCTTTCTTCTTAATGCAGGGCACATGGCAGCTGGCAGGTCTCATGCCTTTAGATGCCAATTTCATCACCGCCTGAGAGAGACTTCTCCTTATGCCTTAATTTCACTTTGAAAAATCTTGAGGAAGGACTGTGATTGATTCATCTTGGGCCATATGCCCTTACCCATACAAATACAGATCAACTTTGGCCAGAAGATTAGGGTGCCATGACTGGCCCAGCTTTGGACAGGTGCACACCCTTAGCCTGTGGCTAGCTGGAGTGAGAAAATGATAGCGTATATTTGAATCACATTGTGGGCTTTCATGGTGAGGTAAGGGTGACACTTCCCAGAAGAAGAGGGGGTGCTATTTTTGGAATAAAAGGGGAAAGAATATTCTGGGAAGAAAGGAAAAAAATGTATGTTTATTATGGTTTGACCTATATTTTAGGAATTTTAGACCACTTTTAAGTATAATAGATAACTTGTTTATACTTTCATTAGATATCACTAAATCATACTTAAAATTATTTAGGAGCTGAAAGTGCAGTAAGAAATATGGTGATTAATTAATTCAGCATAGTTGAAGAGATCTTTGCTACTATACAGCTTTGATAACTGAACATGTTTAGACCATGAGGTTCAGCAGAATTTTTGGCAAAAAATTCGAAAAAATTCTTGTCTTCAAATTTCTTTAATGATTCAAGTACTAAATAGTTGGCAGGGTGTGTGGAGCTCTCTGGACGTCCCTGAGCTTCCTTCAAGGAGCACATCTGCTTTTATTGACTCTGAGGCCTGAAAATTATATCCAGGTTATTGCAGTTGGTTGATTTGTTGTGGAACAGAAGGAGTATTCTGGATCCATGGTGATGTCTTCTTGTACCAGGGCTTAAAAGTATGAAAGGAAAGCAGAAAAAGCAATAGGCAAGAAAGAAGAAAAATGTGAAGAAGAGGAAAGAAAATAAAAGATCAGTTGGGTGATGGAGAAAATTAGATAACTGGGACACTGAGCAGGAGACAGAGTGGCCCAGAGGACCAGTGATGAACAGACTCAAGGCAGAAAAATCAATAGGCAAGAAAGAAGAAAAATGTGAAGAAGAGGAAAGAAAATAAAAGATCAGTTGGGTGATGGAGAAAATTAGATAACTGGGACACTGAGCAGGAGACAGAGTGGCACAGAGGACCAGTGATGAACAGACTCAAGACCGAAAAGTGATCCAGTGAAGGGGCTCACGGACCCCTTTCTGGAAACTCCCTTGGAATTGTACCCTCGAATGCTGACCCATCTCTGCTACATGTTTGTGTGTAGCACCGTGAGATTCATCATCCAGCTATCCATTCTAAGTCTCAGTATTCATTAAAGGAATCTGTGTGCCATTTTGAGGGAATTCCTACTGGTGTAGGTTATCAGTCTTGAGCATCATTCATTGCATAGTACTTTAGTTCCCCTGTGTATTCAGGTAGAAAGTTCATATCTAGTCATTTCTGTCATTTCAAATATGTGAGTAATTTTGTGACTCGGGGTCACTTTGGAATATGGATAATAATAATAAGCACTGGTAACTGAGAGTTGGAATAGGGAGTCATTTATCAAATGGCTAGTATGTGCAAAACTATTTTAGGTGCTATAGGGGTGGGTGAATCAGTTACAGATTCTGTCTTCAAGGTACTCTTGCTTTAGCAGGGGAGGTTCAAGGATTACTAATCCTAGTTGACAGATAAATCTTCAGATGAGGTTGAATATAGAAGATATCAAGCTGTCAGACAAATGTTTGGTCAGTGCCTGGTACATCCAGAAATGAAATAACTTGATTGGTTTAGCATACTATTTTAGAGAATGGACTTGGAAATTTTAATTTGAGACAGAGTGGTACCAGAAAAATAATACCTTTTATGGTTGGACACTGTATTAAGTTTGTTTGTTACTGTGGCAACAAACAACCCCAAGATTTCAGTGGTTTACTTAACAGGTCTTTATTTCTTACTCATGGGTCTGTAGATTGATTGTAGTCACTCTAGACTAAGGGTTTCGATCAGTCTGCTTCCTGTATCTCTCACTGGAGCCTCTGCTGAAGGAATAGTGACAGCTTGGGGCGTGCTCTTATGGGTGATAGCAGGACACAGGTGGGTGAGTGGAAACACTCAGAATGTCTTAAAGCCTCAGTTCAGAACTTCTACCCTTCTGTCCACATTCCATTGGTAAAAACAAGTCACATGGCAAACCCCAAAGCAATTAGTTGGAAGTATATTCCACCCACAGGGAAATCATGACGAAGGTGGGGAGGGAAGGAGGAATTGTGAATAGGTAAGTACATCTACCACAGCCACTAAGATGCCAAAGACACATGATTGATTTCAGAGGTAATCTAAAAAGTTGTATTTACCTTTGAGTCTACCTAGAATGACCCTAGTCTTTGTAGTCCAAGTCCGACAAAATTGGAATAGATTGAAATTCTGAGTCACTGAATTATGGAATGGATTGATCCAGTTTAGATGCCGTTAGGTTGGAAATAGCCCAGGGCCAATTGGTTCATCACTTTAGTGTGGCTTTTTTAAAAGGTCACTGCAACTTGTAGACATGTTATTTAAGGAAATCCAAGAAATGAAAGTTAGAATTTTATTTAAAGGACATATAATACCAAACCTTTGGAGTTTATTGAATAAATACTGTTATAACAACACGAAATTCACTTTTGAGTGACAAATTTTGCATTAGAACTCTTTTTATGTCTTTAAAAAAATTCTGTTGGCTTGAGATTTAATAGGACAAGCTCATTTTCAGGATTCCCTCTTATAAGAAATAATTCTTTACTTTTTAAACAATACTCAGTGGTTCTTTTTTGAGGTTAGGTTTTCCAGTATTAATTTACAAATTCATTAGGTATCTGACTAGAAGGATAGAGGTGATCAAACATGGAGAGTCACAGCTAGTTGAAGGTAAGTCATAAATGCAAATAAAGTTAATGATATAATTCAGTGGAAAATAGGATTCAGTTTATGAAATATTTGATTTTTTTTATCAAGTTGTATAGGCATATCCCTTTTATTGGATGAGATGTAACTTTAGCAATGCTCTGCACACAAGGAACACTAGCAGATATTGTTGGTTAATGATTATTCATACTGACCTATTCCCTTCTCACGCACATGAATCACTTCTACTGGTTGCTTGAAAGGTTACCATGAAAGTAGATGCACTTTTTTTTTTTTTAAAGAAATGCCGTGTTACTCAACATTAATTTAACTCAGGAAACGAACACTGATATTGCATACAGTTGAAACTACAGAGGGAATTTATATTGGTGAGATGAAATTACTCAGATTAGGAGTTCAATCGCTTACAGAGACTTTTAGAGTAAAAAGTTACCCTAGGAAACGTTTAATGACCTCACACCAAAGTTTTAGATTTTATTTGAGTGAGAATGCCTGCAGCAGCGTCACTGGTTCTTATAAAAGGTGTATGCCTTCTACGTGTAAAATTAAGATTTAAGACATAAAAAAATAAGTGAAAGGAATAATTGTGAGTGACATTGTCCTGTTTTTGTTGCAGTTGCCACACAATTTTTAGGTAGTATGCCCTTTTCCTTTTACCATTTTGCATAGCCAGAAGGGAAAATACTTGAAAACATTACACAATACTATCTCTCTAGCTCAGACTTCAGGGAAGGATTTATGCAGAATAGATTAGAAAATTAGAGAATGTGAGGGAAAATAGAGTCTAATCAGCATTTAGGTCTTTATTCATCAATACCACACATTCATTGGTTCAAAATTGCCTTGACTGTCAGCTACCTGCAAGTGATCTTGAAGAAACTGGTTTGTAATAAACCTCTTCGACTTCTACCTGGCTCTTTGCAGTCATTATCTTGTTCCCTGCTGAGTTTAAAATTAAAAGTTCTATCAAAAAAGCAAGCAAAGAGGCTGATGCTCTTTCTCTCTTTCTGTCACATTATTTTATTTTATTAAAAAAATTTAAAACCTATAGTGGGCTTAATATACAATGGTTATAGTGGTTGTAACTATTATTTTGACATTCTGAGAAGCTAGATACAAATAGACTCTCAAGAAAAGAGATGTACTGTGATTTATATGCCAGAATTTAAGGTGGAGTTAGGGAGTTTTATGTTACCTGCTGAATTTTCGCTTCTAAGATGCTGGGAACCGCTGGGCACACATTTCCTGTGATGCTGACTGCTCTGTGCTCTTAGTCCCCTTGGTTGACTGAGGCTGACTTTGAGGGAAGCCAGGTGTTAATGTTGGAAGGCTTTATTAGCTTACACGTGTGCTTTCTTCCCAAATTACTTTTTGCTCAAAAATCTCACCTGAGGTTTTTACCCCTTAGGATGTTATGCATTTTTATGTAGTTCTGCAACCAGTCATTAATAGAGAGTTTAAATAGATCAGTTTGTATTTATAGCAACAAACATATGTGATACTGAAACAGTGAGTGAATGATAACTTTATAATGTCCCTTCATGGATTTTCTTCACGTCCCGTGATAGAATAGCAGTGAGCTTCTGTTCTATATAGCCAGGGTTAGGTCTGTTGTTTAAACACTGACTTCACAGCACTCTCTCTTTTTTTAACGTTGAAGTAATTTTAGATTTACAGAAAAGTTTTAAGAGTAGTACAGATAACTCCCATGTGCTCTCTACTCCGATTCACCAGTTTTCAGTATTTTGCCGGGTTGATTTTATTATCTTCCTTTCTCTTTCTTTCCTCTCCTCCCCCCATATATAACATATAATAGATAACATATAATATATGCATCTATGTTTCTATGTGTATATACTCACACATATGTATGTTATTGAACCAGTTGAGAGTAGGCTGTATACATCATGCCCCTTTAACAGTACTTCTGTATGCTCTGCTGGGTATACGCATGATGCTTGCTGATTGGTATAGTAATGATTTTTACAGATTTAAAAAAAAATTTTAATTAAAAATTTAACATTTTATTCAGATTCATATGCCTAGAATTTTTGATACATTAAGAGATATTGATTCAGGTTCTAAACTTTACATTTGAGAAAACTGAGGCCAGACATTTGATATGATTTACATTAACTTACATAGCCATTAGGTTTTAGAAGTGATTTGAACCAACTCTGATAATGCTTTCCATTTTACTAAATAATAACCAATAAAAGTTGTGCTTTATCACTGTGCTATAATGCCTCCTGATAATATTCCTATTCACAGAGATATTTCGTTCCATTTTGTTTTGGTTTATTGAATGATGTAATTAGTAAGTTATTTAATTTGGGGATGGTTTCATAGTACATTTGGCATTTAAACAAAGATAGAAATTAAGCTTATGTTATTTTTTTTGAATTTTATTTTATTTATTTTTTTATAGAGCAGGTTCTTATTACTCATCCATTTTATACACAACAGTGTATACATGTCAATCACAATCACCCAATTCATCCCACCACCACCACTACCCCTGCTTCCCCCCTTGGTGGCCATACTTTTGTTCTCTACATCTTTGTCTCAATTTCTGCCCTGCAAACCAGTTCTACTGTACCATTTTTCTAGGTTGCACATATATACATTAATATATGATATTTGTTTTGTCTTTCTGACTTTCTTCACTCTGTATGACAGTCTCTAGATCCATCCACAGCTCTACAAATGACCCAATTTCGTTCTTTTTTACGGCTGAGTAATATTCCATTGTATATATGTACCATCTGTTGATGGGCATTTAGGTTGTTTCCATGACCTGGCTATTGTAAATAGTGCTGCAATGAATATTGGGGTGCATGTGTCTTCTTGAATTACGGTTTTCTCTGGGTATATGCCCAGTAGTGAGATTGCTAGATCGTATGGTAGTTCTATTTTTAGTTTTTTAAGGAACTTCCATACTGTTCTCCATAGTGGCTGTATCAATTTACATTCCCACCAACAGTGCAAGAGGGTTCCCTTTTCTCCACACCCTCTCCAGCATTTGTTTTTAATATGTTGTTGGATTCTGTTTGCTAGTTTTTTGTTGAGGATTTTTGAAGTGATATTATATCACATATAATATTTGCAGAAAATTACAGTTCATTAGTGATATTGGTCTGTAATTTTCTTTTTCTGTAGTATGGTTATCTGGTTTTGGTATCAGGGTGATGGTGGCCTCATAGAATGAGTTTGGGAGTGCTCCTTCTTCTGCAGTTTTTTGGAAGACTTTGAGAAGGATGGGATTAGCTCTTCTCTAAATGTTTGATAGAATTCACCTGTGGAGCCATCTGGTCCTGGACTTTTGTTTGTTGCAAGATTTTTTTTTTTTTTGTGGTATGTGGGCCTTTCACTGTTGTGGCCTGTCCCGTTGCGGAGCACAGGCTCCAGATGCGCAGGCTCGGCGGCCACGGCTCACGGGCCTAGCCACTCTGCGGCATGTGGGATCTTCCCAGACCGGGGCATGAACCCGTGTCCCCTGCATCAGCAGGCGGACTCTCAACCACTGCACCAGCAGGGAAGCCCTGTTGCAAGATTTTTAATTACAGTTTCAATTTCATTACTTGTGATTGGTCTGTTTATATTTTCCATTTCTTCTTGGTTCAGTCTTGGAAGGTTATACCTTTCTAAGAATTTGTCCATTTCTTCTAGGTTTTCCATTTTATTGGCATAGAGTTGCTTGTAGTAGTGTCTTAGGCTGCTTTTTATTTCTGTGGTATCTGTTGTAACTTCTCTTTTTTCATTTCTGATTTTATTGATTTGAGTCCTCTCCCTCTTTTTCTTGATGAGTCTGGCTAATGGTTTATCAAGTTTGTTTATCTTCTCAAAGAACCAGCTTTTAGTTTTATGGATCTTTGCTACTGTTTTCTTTGTTTCTATTTCATTTATTTTTTGCTCAGATCTTTATGCTTTATTTCCTTCTGCTAACTTTGGGTTTTGTTTCTTCTTCTTTCTCTAGTTCCTTTAGGTGTAAGATTGTTTATTTGAGATTTTTGTTGTTTCTTGAGGTAGGCTTGTATTGCTATAAACTTCCCTCTTAGAACTGCTTTAGTTGCATCCCATAGGTTTTGGATCGTTGTTTTTTCATTGTCATTTGTCTAGGTATTTTTTTGATTTCCTCTTTTATATTTTAGTGATCTCTTGGTTATTTAGTAACATATTGTTTAGCCTCCATGTGTTTGTGTTTTTTTCCCTGTAATTGATTTCTAATCTCATAGTGTTGTGGTCAGAAAAGATGCTTGATATGATTTCAGTTTTCTTAAATTTACTGAGGCTTGATTTGTGACCCAAGATGTGATCTATCCTGGACAAGGTTCTGTGCGAACTTGAGAAGAAAGTTTAATCTGCTGTTTTTGGTGGAATATCCTATAAATATCAATTAAATCTCTCTGGTCTATTGTGTTACTTAAAGCTTGTGTTTCCTTATTAATTTTCTGTTTGGTTGATCTGTTTATTGGTGTAAGTGAGGTGTTAAAAGTCCCCCACTATTATTGTGTTACTGTCGATTTCCTCTTTTATAGCTGTTAGCAGTTGCCTTAATATTGAGGTGCTCCTATGTTGGGTGCATATATGTTTATAATTGTTATATCTTCTTGGGTTGATCCCTTGATCATTATGTAGTGTCCTTCCTTGTCTCTTGTAACATTCTTTATTTTTACATCTCTGTTATCTGATATGAGTATTGCTACTCCAGCTTTCTTTTGATTTTCATTTGCATGGAATATCTTTTTCCATCCCCTCACTTTCTGTCTGTATGTGTCCCTAGATCTGAAGTGGGTGTCTTGTAGACAGCATATATATGGGTCTTGTTTTTGTATCCATTCAGCAAGCCTGTGTCTTTTTGTTGGAACGTTTAATCCCTTCACGTTTAAAGTAATTATTGATATGTATGTTCCTACTACCATTTTCTTAATTGTTTTGGGTTTGTTTTTGTATGTCGTTTTCTTCTCTTGTGTTTCCCCCTTGAAGAAGTTCCTTTAGCATTTATTGTATAGCTGGTTTGGTGGTGCTGAGTTGTCTTAGCTTTTGCTTGCCTGTAAAGCTTTTGATTTCTCCATCGAATCTGAGTGAGATCCTTGCCGGGTAGAGTGATCTTGGTTGTAGGTTCTTCCCTTTCATCACTTTAAGTATATCATGCCAGTCCTTCTGGCTTGTAGAGTTTCTACTGAGAAGTCAGCTGTTAACCTTATGGGAATTCCCTTGTATGTTATTTGTCGATTTTTCCTTCCTGCTCTCAATAATTTTTCTTTGTCCTTAATTTTTGCCAATTTGATTACTGTGTGTTTTGGTATGTTTCTCCTTGGGTTTATCCTGTATGGGACTCTTTGTGCTTCCTGGACTTGGGTGGCTACTTCCTTTCACATGTTAGGGAAGTTAGGGAAGAGACTATAATCTCTTCAAATATTTTCTATGGTCCTTTCTGTCTCTCTTCTCCTTCTGGGACCCCTATTATGCGAATGTTGTTGCGTGTAATGTTGTCCTAGATGTCTCTTATGCTGTCTGCATTTCTTTTCATTCCTTTTTTCTTTATTCTGTTCCATTGCCGTGAATTCCACCATTCTGTCTGCCACGTCACTTATCCATTCTTCTGCCTCAGTTATTCTGGTATTAATTCCTTCTAGTGTATTTTTCATTTCAGTTATTGTATTGTTCATCTCTGTTTGTTTTTTCTTTAATTCTTCTAAGTCTTTGTTAAGCATTTCTTGCATCTTCTCGATCTTTGCCTCTATACTTTATCTGAGGTCCTGGATCATCTTCACTACCATTATTCTGAATTCTTTTTCTGGAGAGTTGCCTATTTCCACTTCATTTAGTTGTTTTTCTGGGGTTTTATCTTGTTCCTTCATGTGGTATATAGCCCTCTGCCTTTCATCTTGTCTGTCTTTCTGTGAATGTGGTTTTTGTTCCACAGGCTGCAGGATTGTAGTTCTTCTTGCTTCTGCTGTCTGCCCTCTGGTGGATGAGGCTATCTATGAGGCTTGTGCAAGTTTCCTGATGGGAGGGACTGGTGGTGGGTAGAGCTGGTTGTAGCTCTGGTGGGCAGAGCTCAGTCAAGCTTATATTATAAGTGGGAGATGAAAGATTTTAAAGTTTGAAACTCAGTTTGATGGAAGACACCCTATGTTAAACTGAAGATTATAGATTTTCTAAGAAGGAATTAGAATTCAGTTTCTGGAAAGACGGCAGAATAGACATCTTGAAAATATTTCCCATGCAGAACTCATTAAAAAGTAAAAATAAAACATTAAAAATCTTTAAAAATGCATAGTGACCTTGCAGGAAGGTAAGGGAAATGACCAGAGACCACACATAAGGGGGAATACATTTCTAGAGTAGTAAGTACACATTAAAATAATCAGCTGTCTTCTGGACATTTGTCATTTCCTGGTAACTTAGAGTTTTGGTTTTAATGGCCACATGGGGATCAGCCCTGGACTGATACAAGGTACAGAGTTGGGACAGAAATTCTGAATAAATTCAGGATCATGGAAGAGACACATCTTTGGGGAACTGATAAACTAAAACCAGAATTTGTTATGAGAGAAAAATTGTCAAGTCTCTGAGTACAGAGTAAAAGCCCTAATGTGGAATTGAGATTTGAATTCTCTTTCACTGTAACTGAAAAACCCTAAACAGAGATAGTAATTTATAGTGGACAGGGGTTTAGGGTAGCCTCAGGCACCTGGCAGAAGCTATCAGCAGTCCTCCTGGGCACATGCAAAGTTTGATGAACATGATATCACAGTAAAAAATATCATACAAGGAAGTGAGTGCTTTAAACGAGAGTCAATAACAACCCTTGGTAGAATCAGACCTTAAAGACTTTAGATATTAGAACTATCAGCTGTTAAATGTAGTTTGTTTAAAGAAGTAAAAAAGGAAACTGAAAATATGAGAAAGCAACAAAATATTATTTAAAATGGTCAAAGAAAGTGTGCTTTAATATATTTTTTAAGATGTAAAAATGATATTGTGATTAGGTTAAAAATCCTTATCTTCTATACTATGAATCTAATAAAATTTGCAATGAAATATACATACATACCTATACATACATATATATAAAATAGCTGAAATTTATTTTAATATTAGAGGAGGAAAAGTGGAGTGGGGTTACAGATGAAACAAGATTGGCCATGAGTTCATAATGTTGAATCTAGATGATGGATAACATGGTAGTTCATTATTTTATTCCATCTAGTTTTTAAAAAACAGGTTTATACCCATTCTGAGTGACTTAATGATTTTTATTGAATTTGTAGCACTGTACAGTCATCACCTTTTAGAAAGTTTCCAAGATCCCTCATGCCTGTTTGAAGTTAATTAATTCTTGCTTCCACCTTGCCTTAGGCAGCCACTGATCTGCTTTATAGATTTGCCTTTTCTGGACATTTCCTGTGAATAGAACCAAACTATATGTGGTCTTTTTGTCCGGCTTCTTTTACTTACCATAATGTGTTTTGAGGTTTATCTATGTTGTACCATATATCAATAGTTGGTATAATTTTATTGCTGAATAGTATTCCATTGTATGGATATATCACATTCTGTTTATCTGTTCACCAGTCGATGAACATTTAGGTTGTTTCTACAGTTTCATTATTGTGAATAATGCTGCTGTGGACATTTGTGTACAGGTCTCTGTATAAACATGTTTTCATTTCTCTTGGGCAGATACCTAGGAGTGGAATTGCTAAGTTGTATGGCACATTTATGTTTAATTTTTAAAGAAATTGCCAAACTAACACTGGGGTAGGAGAAAGTGTGCTGATTAGCACTGCCTGCACTCTCATTCTACCTCTTTGTTGCTGAGTCAGGGGAAGTGAAGGGACCCTGCCCAGTCTCACTGCTGCTGGGTGAGGCTGGAAGTCTAGGTCCCTGCTCAGCCCACCGGCACGACGGTGTTGGGCCAGTTTTTCCTTTGGTGTTTGGCTGGATTAGGACAGGTATTATAAAAAATGTTTTTTTTTTATTGCACTTGGCCATCCTTTTCCAGTCTTTTGGATAAAAAATAGGCTCTTCTTCAGGCTTTTTTGTCCTGACTATTGGTGGTTCCTGGTTGCAGGCTTCTCTAGCACCTCATCTAGGATGCATGGGAAGCAAAAGGAAAACCCAGGGAACTCACCACCGTGTCACTCCTCAAGTCCTAAGGTCCCTAGCCTCCAGTATATCTTCTTTACATCTTTCAGAGTCTTCCTGTATTTGTTAATTACTTCTAGGATGTTTTACTTGTGAGAGAGAGCTAGTGATGAATGGAGGTACACCATTTTGGTCCTAGGCTGTATTTTTTCCTTTCCTAGTAGTCAAATGTGACTGAGTTCTGGCCAGTGAAAAAAGACCAGAAAAATGAGGTGCCATTTCCAGGCCTGACCCATAAAATCCTTCTTTGTAATCCATGCTCTATCTTATGTCTGCTGGCTGAATGCAGAGGATCCAGTTGAGGACTTGGAGGCCACAGGAGATGGTGGATCTACAGGATAGAAAGAACCTGGGTTTCCCAATGACTGGGTGTAGTACTGGGTGTATTGTACTACACCCAATAGTGGGTGTAGTAAATCCACTCACTATTGTATTATAGACTGAGCTTTGGAGATTCTTTTTATAGGCAGTTAGCCTAGTTTGACTATACAACAAGACTCAATACTGTACCTTTTCCTGTCTGCTTTTTCTTTATCTTACACTTCTTTAAGGCTAAACTCAAGTCCTATCTTCTTTACACAACTTTCCCTAATTCCATCATTCACTTATTTGAAATCCTACAGCCCTGTAAATTTAACTTATGATTATAAATTCTTTTTTATTGTCCTCTAGTCATCTTAACTATGGGTTAATACTAATTACTTTGTAAGCTTCTAAAAGAAAGGGACCATATTTCTTTTACCTACCTGTTCAAGGGGATGGTGAATAACTGCATATTAAATTTGTTCTTTGAAGCATTAAAGTGCCTGAATAATTAAACCCTATAGCAATATGATAAAATGAAATTATCATCATTAAAATTTTTTTCCTTTAAATTTGAGGGTGTTTCTGCACTTTGCACCTGAAAAACTTTTTAGCTCCCTGATGAATCCATCATATTCTTTATAGCAGAAATTTTCAAACCTTTTTGCCCATGACTCATATTATAGGTTTTCATTGTACACACAGACACATGACTGAAACAAAAGTTTCATGTAACAGTGCTTAAACTGTAATTACCATCATTATGTGCAATGCCTTCTGATATTTTCTATTCTGGTCACAACCCATTAAATTGATTCTACGACTCACTCACTGGTCATGACCTGTAATATGAAAAATGCTGCTTTATTGCTGGAGGGAGGATTGAAAGGGTGAAGCTGCTCAAATTGAGCTATAACTAAGGGAGTGGAGCATGTTAGCTCTTGATTCTGAAATTTTAAATGTGGGCCTGTCATAACGGCTTCAAGCAGTAAATGCAACACAAAGGATAAGGAGGTGCATGGTCTGAGAAAGCCCTTTTGCAGTTAGTGTGGTTCTTGGGCCTTTTTTATTAACATTACCTGTGTACCCGAGCCCTATTTCAGATCTATGAAATTAGAATCACTGCTAGGATCTTGGAATCTGCATTGTGACAAGCCTGTAAATGCTCAAGTTTGAGAACTGGTTTTTTACAGAGAGCCCCAGCTCTTGGGTATGACAGATTGTTGGGGGATTTGCCAAAATGCGAACAACTTTTGCTTGAAAAATCCTGATTGCCTTGGTTTGTTAAGCTTTTGAATTCTAACTCTTAGTATTTTTTAAAAATATATTTTTTATTCCCCATCCTTTTGTCTATTGAATTATTTACCATATATCTGTGCTAGTTTTAGCTTATTTTCTTGTTTTTAATCTCATACCAGTTGTTTTATCAATTTATATTATTTTCATTGTAGATTTTCTTGCTAGTTTATAAACTTTGTTTTTATTTCCTCTTCCTAATTTTACTTTTATATTATCTTTCTACTTTATTAAAACTTTAAAATGTGTGTTCTGCACTTTGTAGCTTTAAGAATGTTTTTTAATTTTTTAAGACATTTTAAGAATGTTAATTTTTTTTGCTTCATTTAGTTTACTTGTTTTACCAGCTAATTTTCTTCCTCCCTCCCTCCTTTCCTTCCTTCCTTCCTTCCTTCCTTCCTTCCTTCCTCTCTTTCTTTTTTACAATATAAACCATCTTTTATTTCTGTAGTTTTTTAAATGACCGATAGGAAGCACAGAGTGTCAGCTGAGAGAATGGCACATTCACTTAGGGTGGGAGACTTGTAGATTTTTACAGTAATAGCTTCTCAATGAATCATAAGTCCCTCATTGATTTGTATAGTTCCCCCCACATTGACTCTGGCCATGTGACTTGCTTTAACCATGGGGCATCAGCAGATGTTATTCAGGTGGAAACATGGTGAGCACTTGTGAACTGGGAACATGCAAGAAACTCAGCCTGTCCTGCTAGAGGGCACATTGAAGGACAAATGAGACATTCTGGCCAACAATCCCCAGGTAAATACCTGACATATGACTAGGGCCATCTAGGACTTCCAGCCCCATTTGAGCCCCATATGGTTACAACCACATGAGTGACCACAGGAGAAAGCAGCAGAGGATCTGCTCCCACTGAGTGGAGCCCAAATTGCAGCATGATGATCAAATAAATGGTTATTCTTTTAAGGCACAGTTTTGGAATGGTTTGTCATGCAGCAATAGGTGACTGAAACTAAAATTGGTATTATTAGTGAGGTGATGCCATAACAAAATCCTAAAATATGTTGCATTGGTTTTTGGACTGGGTCGCAGTTGAGGTCTAGAAAAATGGTAAAGGAATTGTTGGCAGAGGCTGGAAAAATGACAAACAACTGTTAATGGAATCTGGAGAGGTGGTGAGGAAACTGTTATTGGAGATTGGAATGATGATGATGCATTTTTATGGTTCTGAAACAATTTTAAAAACTGTTACTTACAGGAACTTAGAATACAGAAGATGTATGTACTGAATTTGCAGATCTGGCTTAAGGATCCAGGCAGAATGTTGAAATTGTCAACTGGCTTCTGATAGCTTTGTATAACGTATGGGAAGAGAGAAATGAACTTAAAGCAGAAATTAGAGGAAATACAGGGTGTCCAGGAATTTCTGTATTGGAAAATAAAACCGTTTCTTTAGTAGTCTCTGGCAGGCAAAAGATTCTTAAAGTAAAAAGTGGCCTGGAGTAAATATCAAGTACTCTTTATTAAGATCTTAGAAAGATTTAAGGTAGTTCCTTTTATCTAGATGAAAGAGATGATAAGAATATTAAGGGTTTTTGTGCCCTAACAACCTAACACTTCCAAATTAGAGCAAGATCTAGTTTGAAAGATTTATGGATATAGTTTTAGGGGGAATAGAATGAACCTCAGTTAGATGCATAGGAAGTCTACAAAGTTTTAAGAGATTAGAATTGGCTTATACTAAAAGGAATGGTCAGTTTAAAAAGAGGCCTCTTGGCCTCAATTTACTATGAATAGGAGCATTTCTGTTTAAAAAGAACCCCAAAGCCCAGAGGGCAGAGCAAAGAGCCATGGAGAAGAATAGATTAGGAAACCATTCCAGATAACAGAAATGGGCCCTAATTAAAAGAATATTCCTGTCCCTGTGTTAGGAGGCTCTGACAACATCTGCTGCTGGATTTTAGACCTGTATGGATAAATGACTTCTTTGTTTCTCCTATTCCCTTTTAAAATCTATTGTAGTTATCCTGTCCCCTGTCTTTCCATTGTATGTTGGATATTTGGGGGACAGACAATTTTTTCTTTTTGCTTCGTAAACTTCTGATTCAAGATGAGCTGCATTCAAGTTGTACCCTCATCCATACTTGGAGCTGATGCATATTATGAGGTAATAAAATTTGATCCTTTTGCAAAAGTCAGAGGAGATGTTGGAAATCCTGGGAAGGGTTGCATGTGGGAGGGATATGATTCGTTGGGTCCAGATGGCAGAACTTTGATAGATTGTTACATTAGCATCCCCTCCCCTCCCCCCAACTCCTATAAGCCATGCCTCTTGGTTCTCAAGCTCTTTTGTAGACTCCTACCCTGACTCTTGGCTTGGCCATATGACTTCCTTTGGCCAGTAGAATTATAGCGAACATGTCTACAGAGGTTTGTTAGATGCTTACACAGTGGAGCTTGTCCTCTGGGATCACACTGCTATCTCTATGATTGCAGTTGCCTGAATGATCTCAGGTCACGCTAGCTTACTAACCACCTGGTTAGTCATTTAGCATAGCCTAAATGCAGAGAATCAAGAGCAAACAGCTGATTACTGTTTTAAGTTTTGGAGTAGTTTGTTTTATAGCAGTAGATGATTAATATAAGGATTGTATGCTTTTGTCCCTTTTATCTGCCACTGCTTCTTGATTCCTTTCAATAGATTGTTTTCTTCACAGTCGATCCCTTGAATTCTAATAGCTTTGATTTATGTAATTCAGAGGTCCCATGGACCAAAATTTCTCTTTATACCCGCTTGTACTGCTAGAATGGGGGCTTTTTTTTTTTTCATATGATGCAGTGAAGAGCTGAAGGATTTAAAATCCATGGTCTCATTTTCGCAGATTTGTTTATAGATATTGTACACGTGAAGTGAATAGATTGCTGTGCACTGCACCTACTTGGGAGTTTGGCCTCTTTGGAGTTATGTACACCTGGGGAAATCATCCCAGCAGCCTCCTAAAAACGTTTTTTTATTTGTTGAACCAAATTCTTTCTGTTGCTACACATCTTACTATGAACTTCTTTTTGGGTCAGGAGGGCACATCACAGGGAAATATGGTTTCTTCTGGGCAATGGAGAAGGACGTACTAGTGAATAAGAAGGCCTTATTCAGTTTTATGAGGACGTTAAAGATTCATCAGTATATAGATGTATCTTGGTGTTAGTACATAGATGTGTCTATGTCGCTGGCTTAGATGACATATAGTAATCTGTCTTCTTGTTACTATGTAGAAATGTTTGTATCAATTTAATATTTCATTAATTATACATCACCTATTTCATTTTGTGATTAATTAGAACTATTAATTTGAATAGCTGTCTCAATATGTTTTATTAGCAGGGAAACACCATACACATATTTAATGGTAGTGTTTTGTAGTAATTGCATTATTGCATTGAACCAGAAAGTTTGCAGATTGTAACCTTGCAGTCTAGTTACAGTGATGTGAATAAAGGGGATGCTTAAACACTAAGGAACTTAAGAAGAAAGCAAACTTCAAAAATATTTGTAATAAAAAGATATAAGAATCAGATGCTTGGGGCTTCCCTGGTGGCGCAGTGGTTAAGAATCTGCCTGCCAATGCAGAGGACACGGGTTCAGCCCTGGTCCAGGAAGATCCCACATGCTGCGGAGCAACTAAGCCCGTGCACCACAACTACTGAGCCTGCGCTCTATCCATGAGCCACAACTACTGAGCCCGCATGCTACAAATACTGAAGCCTGTGCACCTAGAGCCCATGCTCCACAACAAGAGAAGCCACCGCAATGAGAAGCCCGTGCACCACAACAAAGAGTAGCCCCCGCTTGCTGCAACTAGAGAAAGCCCGTGTGCAGCAACGGAGACCCAATGCGGCCAAAAATAAATAAATAAAATAAATAAATAAATAAAATTGTGAAAAAATATAAATAAAATTAGGTACTCCTCTATTTAAAAAAAAAGAATCAGATGCTTTTTTCCTTTAAAAAGTTAATAAAAATAATTTACATCACCTTCCAGAATTAATTACTTTAAGATGTTATTGTATAATACTAATAGTTAAAAAGTACTGAGTGATCAATGTGTTCCAGGCATTATAGTATGGTATTCAGTTTAAATATAATAGTTTGTTTAATATCCCCGGAAATCCTATGATGAAGGTACTATTACTAATCCATTTTACAGGTGAAGAAACAGGAGCAGAGAGATTAATCTGTTGAAGATTACACAGATTTAAGCCCAGACTTTTGACTAAAAGTTTGCATTTCTAAACCATTATAAGTTCTTCTCATACCTTTCTGCAGTTTTCCTTCCTCCTTCCCTCCCTCATTCTCTCCCTTCCTCCCTTCCCTTTCTAAGCTGGATCACACCAATTTGTTTTTTTCCATTTATCACATTTTCACCTAATTTATTTTGCCAGACATATCCAAATATCCTTAAATATTTCTCTGCAATGTGATTTTTAATGGCTTCTGGTATCCATATATAATATGGTTTAACCATTACTATTTTAATCAGTTTTCTATTATTGGTATTTAGGTTGGCTCAGTTATTCACCTATCATAAATAATATGAGCATCCTTGTACATATTTTTGATTATTTCCTTAGGATAAGTTTCTAAATATGACATTTCCAGGCCTAAGGATAAGACTACTTTAGATACATTTTGGCAAATTACCTTTCAGATAGTTTGTAAAGATTTTTATTTGTACAGGCAATATATGAGAGTGCCTGTAAAACTTTGATGTGTCCCTATATATACATAGAAAATATAATCTAAAGAATGAAAAATTAGCAACTCACTATTCTTCCAAGTTAAATTAAAATGGTATATGTCCATTTAAAATTTTTTATTAATATAGCTTTAAAGGCTTTTTAAAAAAAAGTTAAGAAATTTAGTATCTACAGAAATACAAATTATTTTCCAGTGAATAAAATTTCATGCAGAAATATCAAAAGGATGAGAAAATATTCACCTCAATTTAAAGTGAATATTTTTTAAAAGGCTCTTAAATCTCTGACTAAAATGTGATTCGAATCATATTTGGATTTTCAAGGGTGAGGAATCCCATTGCCTAGCACAATGCCTAGCAGAATTGGAATTCAGGAGTTTTTCAGCGATGAAGGAATGAATGAGTAAAAGAAAGCATGAATTAATTTTTATAACTTCACTTCCTTAACAAAGGCATCCTTTGTTGTCTTTTAAGTTGGGCATATAAAAGTATATCTCTGTTCCAGCTCATGTGAAACCTGTCCAAAGTCTACACGTGTGAGCAGAGAGAGGCTGCCAGGATTATCTGGTCAAGGTGGAGTGACTGGTCTAGGCCAGAGCTCTAAAGTGACTCTGTGAAGCGGGGAGGTTTCTAATGGGGACTTCCTGGTATTGCCACATGCTCCTGTGGGGGCCTCTGGAAGCTGGAGCAAGTGTGAGGAGCCCATTATTCTAAACTTACTAATAAAGTGTCATGTAACTAGGACTGAATAAGTATACATTTCCTGAGATGCTTTATGATATGAATTTCTTCCCTTTAGCACTCAAGTGTAACTGAGTATGTATATGTGAGTCTAGGTTTTAATCACCTTGCCAGGTTAAGGGCCCTGAGGTCAAAAGTTTGAATAATTTTTGAATTAGATGGATGGTCATTGTAGGGGGTCAAGTATTCAGGGCTATGGGTAATAAGTACCCTTGACCTGGAAAGAATGCTCCACTTCCAACTTAAAGCTTCATGCAGACTTGGGTACAGTATAGTCCATTTTATTATGCATACCTTGTAAGACAAGTCTGAGAACTCTAGAAGCCATGCAAACAATAAGACACCTGAATGGCAAGAGAAGGAAGATGACATTTTACACAATTTTATGCATGTTTTTTCAAAAGTATGGCATCTAATAATAATTGTTCTGTAATCAGAATATACTCATTTTACATGTACCTCATTGCTTGCTGGCTGGTGCTACAGTGTTAGAAAGTTTACAATGAAGTATTATTTCAGTTTCTTCTCTTACTTTAACAGTCCCACTCTGCCACACCTCACCCCACCAATCAATTCACTAAAATAATGGTTCTTCAAAAGACGTCTGGGGGCTGCTGTTGGTTTCTGTGGCTGCCACTGGGGACTATCTTATTGAAAAGCACAAAATACTATTTAAACATTTTAGATTGTATATAGTCAAGGCGGGTAGTGCTTGTTATAGGTCTGAAAAGATTGACAGTATTGCTCCCAAAGATGTGAGGTTGAAACCGGGCTTTATTGGTAGGCTATAGGTAATGAATTGTGGCTGTAGACTTCTTTTGTTTTAATTAAAAAGTGAATGAGAGAATAAATGAATAAGAAATTTATAGAGGGGCTTCCCTGGTGGCGCAGTGGTTGAGAGTCCGCCTGCCGATGCAGGGGACACGGGTTCGTGCCCCGGTCCGGGAGGATCCCACATGCCGCGGAGCGGCTGGGCCCGTGAGCCATGGCCGCTGAGCCTGCGCGTCAGGAGCCTGTGCTCCGCAGCGGGAGAGGCCACAGCAGTGAGAGGCCCTCATACGGCAAAAAAAAAAAAAAAAAAAAAAGAAATTTATAGAAAAAAATCGAAACCATAATAATACCATTTATTATTTGGCTGTGGCTAAATCTTACAAGGTGAGAAATCTATCATGTCTCTGTTTAATTGTCTAGGGGAGTTATATTTTCCTAAATCAAGACGTGTATTTCCCCCAGACTGTCATATGATTTGAACTTAGACACAAGCTGAGAATTTAGGATACCTTGACAATAATATTTGTTTGTAGGAGAAATAAAAATCCATCAGATTGATCAGAGAGAATGTTAAAGCTCAACTCCTGTGTTATATTTGTTTCAAAAGCATGTTTGATATCTGCCATTTCAAGGTTTAACATAATTTATTAACGTCTGTTGAAATCTGCTGACTTATATTGTCTTTCTTAGAGTGAATGATATAGTACTTAGGTCAGAGCAAAGCATATAACCTCTTTTTAATGTAACTTAAAGTTTTTCCTTAAAAAAAGAAGAAGAAAAAGAAAATTATAATCTCATCAACCAGAGCTAATTTAAGATTTTTTTTTACTGTATACCTTTATTTATATATGTATGTATGTTTTAAAAATGAAACTTAAAAACATGAGTATAATGTTTTTTATTTTTTAAATTTTTATTTTTCGCTGCGTTGGGTATTCGTTGCTGCACACAGGCTTTCTCTAGTTGCGACGAGCAAGGGCTACTCTTCGTTGTGGTGCACGGGCTTCTCGTTGCAGTGGCTTCTCTTGATGTGGAGCATGGGCTGTAGGCACACGGGCTTCAGTAGTTGTGGCTTGTGGGCTCCAGAGTGTAGACTCAGTAGTTGTGGCGCACGGGCTTAGTTGCTCCGCGGCCTGTGGGATCTTCCCAGACCAGGGCTCGAACCCGTGTCCCCTGCATTGGCAGGCGTATTCTTTACCACTGCGCCACCAGGGAAGACCAGACATCATGTTTTTCTAGAAGATATTTTTCAATAGTTATGCACATTGAAATTTCATCTGGATTACTTCCTAGAGGCAGAACAATTGAGATCCAAAATAGAAGTATGCTTACTTTATTTGCTTAGCTGAAATGATACCATACACCAAGAATTTAGTAGTCGGGGGGTGATGGTGGTAAAAATTTTAGCCTGAGGACTTCCAGTTTAGTTCAGGCGTACCTCAGTAGTATTGCAAGTTTGGTTCCAGACCACCGCAATAAAGTGAATAGCACAATAAAGCAAGTCACATGATTTTTGTTGTTGCTGTTCGTTTCCCAGTGCATATAAAAGTTATGTTTACATTATTCTGTAGTCTATTAAGTGCAATAGCATTATGTCTAAAAATAACAATGAACATATCTTAATTAAACAATACTTTATTGCTAAAAATTGCTAACCAGCTTTTGAGCTTTTAGTGAGTCATAATCTTTTTGCTGGTGTAGGGTTGTGCCTCATTGTTGTTGCTGCTGATTTATCAGGGTTGTGGTTGCTGAAAGTTGGGGTGGCTCTAGCAATTTTTTTTTTTTCCACAGCATGTATGTTTCTTTATCAATAGTAGAAATAGTAGACAAAAAAAAAAAGTTGAAATTCCTCCTTGATCCATGGGCTACAGAATGGATGTTGTGTTAGCAGGCGTGAAAACAACATTAGTCTTATACATCCATCAGAGTTCTTCGATGACCAAATGCATTGTCAATAAGTAGTAATATTTTGAAAGGAATATTTTTTCTGAGCAGTAGGTCTCCACAGACCTTAAAATATTCAGTAAACCAGGCTTCCCTGGTGGCGCAGTGGTTGAGAGTCTGCCTGCCGATGCAGGGGACATGGGTTTGTGCCCTGGTCTGGGAAGATCCCACATGCCACGGAGTGGCTGGGCCCGTGAGCCATGGCCACTGAGCCTGCGCGTCCAGAGCCTGTGCTCCACGACGGGAGAGGCCACAACAGTGAGAGGCCCGCATACCGCAAAAAAAAAAAAAAAAAATTCAGCAAACCATGTTGTAAAGAGATGTGCTGTAATTCAAACTTTGTTGTTCCATTTACAGAGCACAGGCAGAGTAGATTTAGCATAATTCTTAAAGGCCCTGTGATTTTCAGAATGGTAATTGAGCACTGGCTTCAGCTTAAAGTTACCAGCTGCATTAGCCCCTAACAAGAGACTCACCCTGTTCTTTGAAGTTTTGAAGCCAGGCATGGACTTCTCTCTAGCTATGAAGGTTCTGGATGGCATCTTCTAGTATAAGGCTCTTTCAGCTACATTGAAAATCTGTTGTTTAGTATAGCCACCTTCATAAATTATCTTAGCTAGATCTTCTAGATAATTTGTGCAGCTTCTACATCAGCACTTGCTGCTTCACTTTGCACTTTGATGTTATGGAGACGGCTTCCTTCCTTAAACCTCATGAACCAACCTCCGCTAGCTTCAGACTTTTCTTCTGCAGCTTCTTCACCTCTCTCAGCCTTCACAGAATTGAAGAGAGTTAGGACCTTGCTCTGGATTTGGCTTTGGCTGAAGGGAATGTTGTGGCTGGTTTGATCTTCTCTCTAGACCACTAAAACTTCCTCCATATCAGCAATAAGGCTGTTTCACTTTCTTATCATTTGTGTGTTCACTAGAGTAGCACATTTACTTTCTATCAATAACTTTTCCTTTGCAGTCACAATTTGGCTAACTGACCTAAGAGGCCTAGCTTTCAGCTTTTCTTGGCTTTCCACGCCCTTTAGTCACTAAGCTTAATCATTTTGAAACAGGAGGGAAGGGGACAGGGCACAACCTTTAAAAGGATGACATAGCCCAAGGACACGACGTAAACTGATTAGAACCAAATAGGTCCAAGACGGTGGAAGATTTGACTTCCAGTGGACCTTGAATCTCATTATACGCTCATTGTAATACATTAGCATATGCTAAATGACACACCCACCAGCTCCATAACAGTTCTGAGGCTGACCATCAAAGATCAAAAAGTGTGCAGTGGCCCAATCCTGGAAATCTCTGCCTCTTCCCCAAAATAACTGGAATACTTCTCTAACTCATTAGCCTATGAAATTACCTGCCCCTATAAAAACTGACAACCCCATACCCTGGTGCCTCT
Source organism: Phocoena phocoena (assembly GCF_963924675.1). NCBI lineage: Eukaryota > Metazoa > Chordata > Mammalia > Artiodactyla > Phocoenidae > Phocoena > Phocoena phocoena. The sequence continues at coordinate 68,470,396 of NC_089227.1, read as the reverse complement.
CTCGCCTTCTGTGATGGCCCACACTCTGTCTATGGAGTGTGTTTCTCTCTAAATAAATCCACTGCCTATCACTTTGTCTCTCACTGAATTGTTTCTGCCATGAGACATCAAGAACCTGAGCTTCAGTAAGTCCTGAGACCAGGTATGTGATCTCAGTTAAAAGAATGTGGGTTCAAGTCCTGGTGCATGGGTTCAAGTCCTGGTGCATGGGTTCAAGTCCCAATCTGAGTTTCATGGTTTTAATTTCTAGCTTCTGATTTAAAGTGAGATACCTATAACTCTTCCTTTCACTTGAACACTTATTGTAGGGGTATTGACTGGCCTAATTTCAATATTGTTGTGTCTCAGGGAATGGGAAGGCCGGAGTGGGGGGAATGACCAGTCAGTGGAGCAGTCAGAACACACACAACATTTATCGATTAAATTTGCTGTTTTATATGGACACAGTTTGTGGTGCCCCCAAACAATTATAACAACATTGAAGATTACTGACCACAGGTCACCATAACAAGTATCATAAATGAAAAATTTGAAATATTGCTAGGATTACCAAAATGTGACACAGAGACATGAAGTGAGCATATATTGTTGGAAAAATAGAGCTGATAGACCCTTGATGCAGGGTTGAAACAAGCCTTCAATTTGTAAAAACAAAATATCTGTGAAGCACAATAAGTGAAGAGCAATAAAAAAAGGTATGCCAGTTTTTAAAAGGAAAAACATTCAGGGCAATAAGCAAAGGCTTAATCTTATCTTGAATCTTATGGAAAGGATGTTGTACTTGATTTTGTTTCCCTTTGTCCTGTTGTTGCTGTAGTCATCATTATCATCGTATTTGTTGACTGGTATCATGCACTATTAAGAATGTTTCCTGGATCCTCTGATTTAATTCCATATGAGAACCCTATGAGGTGGGTGGTACTGCAATCCCCACTTTATAGATGTGGAAATCAGGTTTAGAAACGTTAAATAGCTTGTTTCAGGTAATCTGGCTAGTAAGCAAGTGGAGCCCAGTTTTGAACATAGTTTTCTGTCTTTAGAGCAAGGGCTATCCAAAAGATTTATCTAAGTTGTTTGATTTTTTTTTTCTTTTCTTTCTTTTTTTCAGTTATACATATACATGTGTCTATTCTTTTTCAAATTCTTTTCCCATTTATGTTATTACAGAACATTGAGCAGCGTTCCCTGTGCTATATAGTAGGTCCTTATTGGTTATCTATTTTAAATACAACAGTGTGTACAAGTCCAAAAGACTTATCTAAGTTGTTTGATTTTTAATCCTAGTGCTCCACAGTAGAAGCTAAGGAATTGATTGTGTGAGAATGTAAATCACTGAAGTAAAGAAGGGCAGAGCTGCTTTTGGGTTTATTCTTCTTTATTGGTAATCCCAATGACTAGCAGTGTTTTCCCCCTTGCTGCTGGAAATCTCCTTGACTGCAAGCAGGAACATCTGACACAGTCACACATTTTGAGATACAGGTAGAAACTCCTAGATTGGACAGGTTGTGGAGGAAAGGGAACCCTCCTACCTTGTTGGTGGGAACGTAAATTGGTGCAGCCACCATGGAAAACAGTATGGAGGTTCCTTAAAAAATTAAAAATAGAGTTGCTGTATGATCCAGCACTCCCACTGCTGGGCAAATATTTGGAGAAAACTCTAATTCGAAAAGATACGTGCACCCCAATGTTTATAGTAGCACTATTTACAATAGCCAAGACATGGAAGCAACCTAAATGTCCATCAACAGATGAATGGATAAAGAAGATGTGAGAGATATATATATATATATACACACACACACACACAGGCGTGCATGTGCGTGCGTGCACACATACACACAAAGGTATATTACTCAGCCATAAAAAAAGAATGAAATAATGTCATTTGCAGCAACATGGATGGACCTAGAGATTATCATACTAAGTGAAGTAAGTCAGAAAGAGAAAGACAAATATCATATAATATCACATATGTGGACTTTAAAATATACAAATGAACTTATATACAAAACAGAAACAGACTCACAGACATAGAAAACAAACTTATGGTTACCAAAGGGGAAGGGGCGGGGAGGGATAAATTAGGAGTTGGGATTAGCAGATACAAACTACTACATGCAAAATAGATAAACAATAAGGTCCTACTGTATAGCACAGGGAACTATATTCAGTAAGAATACATTCAGTTTTATATATATGGAAAATAATCTGAAAAAAATATATAACTGACTCAATTTGCCATATACCAGAAACTAACACAACATTGTAAATCAACTATACTTCAATTAAAACAAAAAAAGAAACTCCTAGATTAAATATTCTCTGAGGTTTGTTACTTCAGAAAACATTGTTATAATTTTGACGTAATCTCTGGGAATCTAGGATTTAAAATATTAACAACATGACAAGAAAATATGGACTCTTTGGTTACATTGCGTTCCCAAAGTTTATGACTTTTAATTTAGATTTCATGTGTATACCTTTGGTTTGAAAAGATTGCTTTCTCTGTCTGAAGCAAACTGCTCTTCCACAGGGAAAAACGAGTTGTAAAATTTCAAAGAAATAACATGGTTTACTAATTTTTCTAAAATTGCATCATCCAAATGAAGTTTTCTTCATTTCTTATATAAAATTTTCATTTTGAAGTTAGTGCATTATTTTTCTTCTGAAAAGTTGTTTTAGAAAACTCAGGAAGTAAAGTGTACTTATTTTTTTAAAAAATTTTAATTGAAGTACAAACAACTATGGTTTTTATAGTGCTATAGGAACAGTTTCCCAATTACAGAAAGTTTCTCTTTATGAAAAGTGTTATTCATATTCATAAGTGTTATTTACATTTACAAATGAATTGTAAAGAAAATTTTATTCTGTTTTGATTAGCATTATCTTATTATGGCTACTAATAAAGCACTGTCCAACTTTATTCCTAATGCTTAAATTGCCTACATGATGCAACACAAAAAAATTTCTTAATGAACTTACTCATCCAGAGTATATTTTCTTGGAAGATGTATACATTGTTTATTTTTAAAAAAATAATTAATTAATTTTTGGCTGCGTTGGGTCTTTGTTGCTGCACGTGGGCTTTCTCTAGTTGCGGGGAGCAGGGGCTACTCTTCATTGTGGTGTGCGGGCTTCTCATTGCAGTGGCTTCTTTGTTGCAGAGCACGGACTCCAGAGCGCAGGCTCAGTAGTTGTGGCGCACGGGCTTAGTTGCTCTGAGGCATGTGGGATCTTCTCAGACCAGGGCTCGAACCCGTGTTCTCTGCATTGGCAGGCAGATTCTTAACCACTGTGCCACTAGGGAAGTCCAAGAGATGTATACATTGTTTAGATAACATACATTGCTTGGGAAACATCTTAGTTAAATATGCTTTCAAACACCTTTAATCTTTTAAACTTCAAAGCATAGAAATACTATTTTCCAGCCACTGTTCTGGGATTGGGCATACAAAAATGAATAAAGTTTGGTTCCTGCAACTGAGAAACTTACAGTGAAAGAGTCATATGTATAGGCCGATACCTCTAATAAGGTTTTAAGAGCTATCCCTGAAGTTTACCTAAATTGCTAAGGGATCACAGGTGGGGAATGATTAATTTAGCCTTGTGGAGGAGAGGAAAGGTAAAAGAAAACTATTGTTTCCTTTGTAAAAATCAAACAAGGTCTTCCAGGTGTTGACTAATGATTCTAATATTTTACTTCTTGAAATTAGACGTGCTTCCTTCTGCGTTTTTTTTCCCTACATAACTCTTTTGTTTACAATGCATTACCTTTTGGTTCTAACAATTAACATTAGAAAAGTTGGTAGATGATTGATTCTGTAAGGGAAAGATGAATGCAAGTGTCAAGATTTGAGTCTATAGGGATTATTCGGTCCCTAACCATGGAGCACCAGGATGTAATTTCCTAATTTCTGCAAGGGAACTTCAAGTTTTGTTGTGTTTTGTTTTAAGGCTTCACAGAGAAGTCACCATCATCTGAGCTGGGCTTTGAAAGATAAACAGAATTTTTCCAAGTAGGGAAAAGGCATTCTGGGAAGAGGGAAAGTCTGGTGATAGGTGACTCGGAGAGAGAAGTTGAGAAGGACTCAAGGGTTTTCTAGTATGGGGGATAAGGTGAGTGGTGATACTGTTAACTAAGGAGGAGAGTATAGAAGTATATTTTGGGGCTAGGATGGAATATGGTCTCTGTTTTGGGCATGTTGATTTGGGGAGTCTTTGGAAATTTCATTAATTGATTTTTAAAAAATTATTTCCACTAAAATTTATTAACATCCTTACTTGCCCACGTATCAAGAACACAGACATAAGAAATAATCTATTCTCAAAATGCTTATGGACTCTTGGAGAGAGAGAGAATCCAATAATTATAATATGTGCTTAAAACTGCTATGATAGCAGCAGTCACAGGTTTTGATGGGGAACTTGGGAGTTTTGATCACCTAATGGAGACTGAAGATGGGAATGGGTAGGAGAGATAAGGAGTGATAGGAAAGAATTCCTATGAGATTGCCTCATGGAATTCAAGTTTTTTTTTTTTCCTGGATTTTAATCTTTAATATCTAACATTTTTGCTTTAGGACATATTTTCCCTGAACCAGGAACAGAATGCTAATTATATAAAAATATACACATAGAAAAAGTAGTTCTCCATTTTCCCAGGGAAAAAACAGTAACTTCTAGAACACTCAAGTGTTTTGTTTTAATTATAAAGTCTTGGTCATCTCATTTATTAGCTCTGTAACATACATATTTAAATTAAACATTATTAGACAACCGTTAAAACTTATAAATGTAAGGTGCCATTACTGAGTAAATAGAGTCTCCTGTGAGTGGATGTGTCCCTTCTCCTGCCCACTAACAAGGCAGTAATATGGTTAGTTTAATTTTATGAGTACATGATCCATCACTGCAAACACTAATTCTCGTCTCCACCCTGTGCTTATCTGTGCAAGTGTATGAGCTGGTTAGATCGCACGGGCAACCTCTCTAACTTCAACAGCAAGATGAGCTGGGCTTGGGCTTTCGGTGCAGACTAATTGTGTCTGTCTGAATCAAGTGCTCTGACCTATACTCGGTAGCAAGCACTCTTCGAACTGCTTCCTCAAAGGCCGCTGTGACATTCGTGGCATCTTTTGCACTTGTTTCAAAGTAAGGATGGTCGCTGTTGTCCCTGCACCAGGCTTGAGCTGCTTCTGCAGACACCTGCCGCTCACTGATGTCAACCTTGTTACCCAAAATCACAAAAGGAAAGCTTTCGGGCTTTGTCACATCCGCATAATATATGAATTTTTTCTTCCAGTTACTCAAGTTCTGGAAGCTTTGAGAATTATCGACGCTAAAAGTAAGCAGGCAACAGTCAGAACTTCTGTAAAATGGCGTCCTCAGGCTTCTGAATCACTCTTGACCGGCCGTGTCCCAAATCTGTATGGTAACAAAATGTCCATCCACCTCCAAATCTTTATTTAAAAATTGTACACCTATTGTATAGAAGAGCTGGGTATCCAACTTATTAGACACATATCTGTTCATTAGAGAACTCTTCCCAACTCCACCATCTTCAAGGAGAATTACTTTAAAAAACAGTGATTTTCCTGCCATTTTTAATCTCAACATCTCTGATTTCAGAACCCTTAATTGTTCAGTTCAGATATCATCATTATCTCTAGGGCTGTTGGGAAGATCCACTTGGGCACGGACCGCAGGAAAAGCCGTTCACCACTGTGCCAGGCTCATTATAGGAGTGCAGGGAGTTTCTCGCGGCCACACGGAGGAAGCCCGGGAGCTCCGGGCCAGCCCGCCCGAGTGCAGTGAGGAAAGAGAGAAGGTCGAGGACCCGGCGCGCAGGAGGCGTCGGCGGCACTGCCCGGGTCCGACTGCAGTTGCTCCTGTCCAGCACCGAGGGAACAACGTGGTGACGGGGCGGGGCCCTTAAGTGTTGTTTTGAAGTATGAGTTAAACAGATTGTGGGAAGAGGGAAAGAGGGGTAACACTTCAGGCAGGAATTTTGCTTAGATGATGCCTTGGGAGTGTGAGGAGCTAACCTGTGTATAGGGAGCACTGCTTGTGGTTTAGTGTTAACTTGTAGGAACTATGTAAATGGGGATTGGTAGGGTCCTGCAGATCATATGTCTCTTGATTTTTATGTTGAAGACAGTCATGTTGGTAGTGTCAGGAAGCTAGTGAAGGATTTTAAGTAGGGGAATAGCTTGATCAAATTTGATGCCCAGCAACCAGTTAGAATTATGTTCTAGAATTTCAGAAATGCAGTTGGGGGGTAGGGTATAAATTTAACTAGGGGTCACAATAATGGATAAAGTGCTTCCTGTTTAGATGTGGAGACAGGTTAATAAAACTGACATCACAGTATGCGAAGTGTTGTAGTATGCAGTGCTATGTATTGAGTATAGAGGAGGAAGTGATTTGGGACTTCACTTTTAACAGTCATAGGTATATGGGTGGTATTTGCAACTGAGAATATTGATGATCTTTTCTAAGGAAATAATATAAAGCAGAGATGAAAGAACTGATGGTAGAATTCCAGAAGAAAGCAGCCTTCATAGGATAATGGTTAAAGAAGAATCATCTAAAGCTATGATGTTAGCACTGTGGGCTACAACTGATTTGTAGGTTGCAAATCAATAATAGTGGATGGGAAATTAATATGGTTGGCTATAGACAGAATTTTAAAAATATGGATTAAGAGACAAAGAAAATATCAGGGTGTATGAAGTAAAGGTAATTATTATTTTGTGGCATTTTGTTCAGATGTGTGTATTCGTGCATGTGTGTATTGGGTAAAGTGTAAAATGTCTTTCTTATTAAGAGTTGTAATCACAAACTTTTGAAAAACAATAAAAGACACTAAGGAAGAGCAGTTGGAAATAATTAAATAACTTTTGTTCTTCACTACTCTGATGGCAAGGAAAAGAAATGGACCCAGAGCAAGTGCAGTAGAAAGGAGATTTTCTCTTTATGTGCAGGTGGTCTCCCCCAGGCCGCCTTTGCCACAGCAATTATGTAGGAAGAGAAATACAAAGAAATAAGGGGAAAGGACTTGCAAGATACAGAACTCAAAGGCAGAGAGGGAGAGGAAGAAATAGAGAATATGAATGGGAAATATGGGTGAGAAGGAATAAACCCCTATGGAAGCGTGACTTTCAGCTTAACCCTACTGTGTGATGGCAAAAGCTCCATACCCTAGCACCATGGCCCAACAAAGCCCCTTGGATTTATCCTGCCATATCAGCTCTGTTCCTTATTAGGAATAGAGCCAGAGGAGGAACCTGGGGAAAGGGTACAAAACTACCTCTAATTAAAGTTGTGATTTAGTAATATCAATAATAGAAGTTATTGAGAGCTTAACTATGGGCTAAGAACTGTTCTAAGCACTTTAAATGCATGATCTCACCAAATAAGTTAATATTTGTAAAGCCCTTAGAACAATGTCTTACACGTGGTAAGTACTCAGCAAATATTGGCTATTATTATTATTTAATTATTAATTAGAGAATAGTTACTAAATATCACCATTTTACTAGTAAGGAAATTGGAATATAATAAAGTTAAGTAACTTAAGATTTTATAGTTATAAAGAAATAGAATCATGCACTTTTGAGTTGGAGGTGAGAGACTGACTTGTATAGGTGCATGAAGTTATATGATGACTGGTGCTTGAAATATGATGGTAGAGAGGAGACAAGATGGGCCATAAGTGAAAGATATTATGAAAAGAAAATCCCTTTAGCTTGGTGACTGGTTGGATATGAAGTAAAAAGATAATTAAGATTTTAAGTTGGTTGACTGGGAAAATGGTAAATAAGGATGTAAGAAAATAAGGAAGAAAATTGTTTTGGTAGGAAATGATGACAAATTCCATTTAATCATGTTGAATTTTATGTCAGATAGTCAAGTGATGATCAGCAGGGAATTCAAAACTAAAGTTAGAGATATTTAGGCATTATCACATAAAGGAGTTGCAGAAGCTGTAGAAGGGTTTGAGACCCCCAAGGATAACCAATACTTTTTGGCCACAAAAAATCTGGGGAGTCAAAAATAAGATCATGATAATAGCCCCCATGCAAAATTTCCACAGCTTTGCCCACATCTGCTTTGTAGAACCTACAAGTAATACCAGGAATCTTTAAAAAAGAGTATGTCACTACTGCTCCAGGGATGGGCTGTTGTCTGGCATGCACTGTTTTCCTCGTTCCTGTCCTGGTTGCTGTGGCTGTGTCTCCTCTTGCGGCCACCATCTGTGAAGGTGGAGCGCCTCAGCTGTGGTTTGGTACCTTTCCCACCACCGCAGAAATTGCTGTTTCCCCTATGACGTTCTCAGAGACCCTGGAGGGTCAATGGTGATAAAGCTTTCCTACTTTTTCTCATTCTTTTGTCCACCCTCAAGTTTCAGACTTAATATCCATTGGCTTTTTCTGCACCCCTGTCCAGGTGACAGGTATGTTGGCTTTATGGCTCCTCAGTCAGTTTTTTATGCCTAGATGATTCCTGACCTTCAGATGAATTCTTACACGAAATGTTTCTCAGTTTTTGCCCCATCAATCCTTAGGCACATCTAGACTTGTCTGAATCCTAAGGTGAAGGTTACTTATTAGGCTTAAACTGGAGCCAGGACCCTTGTTGCATGCTCTCTGGAGAAAAGAGAGGTCAAATTGGCAAATTCCCATATTTTCCAAGATTATCCCATCACTCGTTTCTTCTGGTCCCTTTACTTCTTCATATGGGTGTTTTCCTGGTTGATTTGAGATTATTTCTTCTTTTCTCCAGATGGAACGATAATGTGTACTTAACTGTGGAATTAGATCCTATCCGAATATTTTGTTGGGAGGTTTGATTCACTTTTTCCTTTTAATTCTTCTTACAGGTTTCCATGCTCTTTGTTGGAGTTTAGTAAAGATTTGAATATCTAGCACGTTTTCCTTTCAAATAAGTATTGGTAATATATATTTTTTTTCTGGTTCTCTGTGAAGAATCCCAACGAGCCTTTTTGAAAACTCATCATTTGCAGTTATTTTAGAACAGCAATTTGTTGAAAGCTACCATATTAGAAATGTTTTATTGCACTGCACTACAGCTATGAAGTGCAAGGAACCATGAGGAATGAAAAATACAAATGATAGATGTGTCTCTTTCATCTTATTTTTTAGCCTTCTTTGAATCCTGGGGGGAGCCAGTCATCTGATGTGGTGCTTTTGAACCACTGGAAAGTGAGGAATTTTGAAGTACAACGTGGTGACATTGTGTCATTGGTGTAAGTACATCAGAAACATACTATATTCATATATTAGATTATTTATAATTATCTGATTTAACTAGTAATTCACTGTTTATACCATATTGTCAATTATTAAATTAATAGGTCCATTTAAAATATTGATATAATGCATTTTTCAAAATCAATTTTGAAATGTAACAATGCTATAAGAAAGGATTTTTCTTTTATACTTAAAATATATCAGTTGACTGACATACCTGGATTTGGTAGAACGTGTTTAATGAAATGTTGATTAGAAATTATTATATTGATGATCTAGAGTACATGAACTTGGTATTTTGAAATTTCCCATTTTGGAAGCAACTGTTAAGTTACTCTTATGGTTTATTAGCTTGTGTAGCTACAAAATATTTCTAGACGATGATAATTGTGACATGAAATTCAGTGGCATTTATATATATCGGTAATTTAACTGAAAAAAGGAAGTTTGGAAGACTAGTAGACTGGAGGCTTTTGTATGGGACCAAAAGGTGGCACTGTTTCTCTGTTAAAGTATTAAGACTGGTCCAGAACAAAAATTTCATAGTGTAGAAAAGGAATGTCAAAATGTACATAACTGACACAATGATAGTCCTAGTACATGCTTGAGATTTGTTTGTTTATTTTAAAAGTAAATTTACATTGAGAAGACTGCAACAGAACTTGCCTAATTTCTGCTGGTTTCAGCTACTTATAAAAATGTTTTAATATGATTCCCTGTTATGCCAGTTAGTGCTTTGGGGTGGCAATTAATGTAGCAATTACTGTTACTTGTTTAGTGATAGTAAAAATCCTCCTGTTTGGTGAAGACTTCCAACTTATAGTTCTGATTCTTGAATTGGAATGATTGTTTTTTGTTGGGTGATAATTTATAATTGGTAAAAGCAAAACGTTATCTACTGGTTCATACTTACCTTTGGCTAGTACTTTGTGGAAGTAGATATTTTCTAAATGTGTCTCAGTCAAACCTGTTCTACCAAGATTTGAAAACATATTAAGTAAATCTGGTAAGTAACTAATGAAATAAATTTGAGTGAAGTTTTGTATGGCAACCATCCGAGGATGGGAATTAAATGCTTCTCATGTTCTTGAGTGCTTTCTTTAATATTAAACTACTCTTTGGAGTATACTTTTATTTTGTCATTCAGGGAACTGTTTCTGCAACCTCCTTAACAACCTTTCCATGCTGGGTTAGCCTGTCGTGCGCTCATTATTCTTTTGCCTTTGGTTTGACAAGGTTACATCCTCGCTTAGTGGTGGAGAGGATACCCACCCAAGTGAAAGAGGTCACACTATAAGCAGACAATCGTGCAGTAACTTTTTTCTATGAGAAACATACTGACTATCTCTAACCAAGTGAATTTGAATAGGTAGTTGGGAAAAAAAAAAGGCTCCTTAAAATTCAGGGTTGCATGGGTCCATAACAGTACCCTAGCATATTACAGACTATGTAAAAAAGAGAACACTATTCATTTACGTAAATATTAAAGTAATTGATATTTATTATATAAATTAATTTCAGAAATAGTGTATTCACATTAAGGTTGATATACTGAATTGTAGCTACTTCGGTTGAACTGTGTTTTTAATGAGTTAATTGTGCTATATCTCTGTCATGTACAAATAACACAAATTTTCTTTCATAATTGCTTGTTGCTAGCAGGAACTATTTACATATAAGAATGCTTAGTGATTGGTATCATGTTATTTAATAACAAATAATCATTAAGCAGTAATTGTTGCTTTCTTTTTATGAACCAGAAGTCTTATACTAAAATCTTCTTTAGCATGATGTAATATAGTAAAAGGCACTGTTTAAAGTATCTTTTTAGTTTTAGAACAAAAATGCTTTCTAGACACGTCCTTACATTAGAATATCCTATCTATGTAAGAAATGTGTGACTAATATGGAAATGCATGACTAAATTTTGCATTTATGGCTAAATATAAAATATGATAAATATAATATTGGTATTAATAACACATTTTATTGATATATAAGTAATCTTTGGAAACAAGGTAGTTTGACAGTTTATATTTTAAATTATCCTCGGACAGCATTTTATGTATTCAGAGTATGTGGAAATGCAGCATTTCTATGATAATATTATATATGCATTTCTGGAAAACGTAGTTCGTAAATTCATACTTAAGTTACTAGGGCTTATGCATGTTTGTAACCAGAGCACTAATGAAAATAACAACAATTCCAATAGCACCATTTAAAAGACATATGAACCTTCTAATAAATAAACACTGCAGTAAATGTCGGATTTTACTTTAAAAAGGTGAAGGTAGCTTGATGGAAGACTATATAAGGAAGGGTTGAGGCTATCTATATTTACAAGGGCCAGGGGCATTATTACCAGAAGGTGCAAGTAGAGGAAAGATTGCAAGCTTTGTACAAAATGTACTGATCCCAGAGATGTATGCTCAGCTCATTGTTTTGTGTTACTTTGTTTTATTTATTTATTTATAACTTTATTTTTTAATGAAAACAAAGATCTCAGTTAACCTTGCTTTAAGCACTTCTAGGAGAAAGGTTGAATGTATAATACTGATTCCTTCTTACTTTGCTGCCTTTAGTGTACTTAGCCTTCAGCTGTTATTATTAATGAGGCAAAACATTAATGATCCGGGAAGAAAATCAGATGTGAACCAGTGCAGCTTCTGCTTTATACTGAAAATTCTTTCTCCATTCTTTCTCACCAGTTGCCTATGAGCTGATTCATGTTACAGGAACACAGGATGTAGCAGAGCAGACTTTTATTGTAAGAAATTTCATTCAGAGCTTATTGACCAAGGCCCGTTTCCTAAACCAAGGAAGGTCTGGGTGGGGGAAGTGTGCATATTGGAATACGCTTCTTTGCATCTCTTCCTTTTCCTGTCACTTTCTTTCTGTTGGTAGCAGTGGGACTACTGTTTAAGCACATTATTCAGTAATGTTAAATCAAACGGTGTATTTGTTTGGTAACGTTACTGGTCGCACAAAACATTATTTGCTGTCATCAAGTCCTCAGTGTTAGAGTGTAAGTAGGTGACATCATACTCTCTTAGTGGATTTGCAAACTAATAGTGGTGATTAAGGTGGATTTTCTATACCTTGGAATCGACTTTTCATTAACCTGTGTGATGGCCTTACTGCCATAGACTTAGCATAAGTAGCACTATTTTATAATGATATATCAATTACCATCCATTGGGACAGAGGTTCCTTCATAATAAAGTTTCAAATAATCACATTTAAAAATGTTTTAACTTTTCACTTTGAAATGACTTAAAGAAAGGTTGTAAAAATAGTATAGAGAGTTCCCATATACCCCTAATTTTTTTTTCTGTTTTATTAAGGTAAAATTGACAAAATTGTAATATATTTAAAGTGTACACTGGGATGAATTGATATATGTATACATTGTGAAAGAATTCCCCCCATCAAGTTAATTAACACATCCATCACCTATTTACGGTGAGAACATTTACTCTCTTAGCCAAGTTCATTGTATAATACACTGTTATTAACTATCATCACCATGTTATACATTAGCTCCTCAGACCTTACTCGTCTTATATCCCCCCAATTTTAACATTATGCACAACCACAGGACAATTATGGAGACCAGGAAATTGACATTGATATAATACTATTAACTACTCTACAGACCTTGTTTGAATTTCACTGGTTTTCCCACTAATGTCCTCTTTCTATACCAAGATCCTACCCAGAATCCTATATTTCATTTTTATTTTTCGTGTCTCTCTAGTCTCTTTTAATCTGTGACAGTTCCTTGGTCACTCTTTATCTTTTTTGACCTTGACACTTTTGGAGGGTCTGGCCAGTTATTTTGTAGAATGATCCTTTTCAGTGTTGGAGGGTCAGTCTGTCTCTGGTGAGGAAGCATTGCTGTTGATGGCAGTTGCCGGAGAAGCTGCAGCAGTGGCAACTGCTGGGGAGATGGATGAGACAGGGTCAGAGGAGAAGGAAGTTTTCAGGCACAGCTCTCTTCATTTCTTAGGACCACATACTTAGGTCATGACTAAGAGGTTCCATGGCTTCTAAAAGTCCACACAGTGAAGTTTATAGATGATAGGAAGCCAGGAGGTAGAGCTGTGAAGGTGGGGGAAAAGGCTATAGTTTGTAGTAGGGGTAGAAGGGAAGGAAATAAGGCTAGGGCACAGAATATTCTATATTGAGCCAGCATTCAGTTTTAGAGTAGAAGGTTAGGGTGAGGGAATTCTCATTTAATGAGCACCCCTGTATGTCAGGCCTTGCATTAAGTGCTTTGTGTATGCCATTTTAATTCTCATAACAGTATCTGGAGATAGTTATTATTTTATTTTTGTGGGTGGTAGACATATTTACTTTTTAATTTATTGTTTATTAAGGTAACTGGTTTATAACATTATATGTTTCATAGGTACAACATTATATTGCTACTTCTGTATGCACTTAATCTTGTGGACATAGTTATTTTTACTGTGAAGAAACTGAGATTTGGCAGGTAAATGGCAAGTGATTGGCAGAGCTAGAATTTGAATCCAGGTCCATTTGACTCTAAATCTCTATTGCCTGATATAGTAGGCATATGTGGCTATTGAGCACTTGAAGCGTGGCTACTGCCGCTTGTTAAAATGTTAATATTTTGGATATATTCAGTCAAATAAAATATATTATTATAATTAATTTCACCTGTTTCTTTTTCCTTTTCTAATGTGGCTCGTAGAAAATTTGAAATTACCTATGTGACACACATTACGTTTCAGTTGGACAAATTCTGTGTCTAAACCTTTTTCCATTGTACACTGCTGCTTTCCTGGAGTGTGTCTAAGGTGAACTAAGATGAGATCCTAAAGTCTGAGGTGGAAAAATACTAATGTATCTCCTATGAAGCAAAGCAGACTCCCAAAGACAGGAAAACACTGTGTTGGTGAGAGTGTTGGGATGATCAAGTCCAAAGGGAAAGGGAAAAAGACATGCAATCTACAAAGAGAAAAAAAAGTAACCACAATATTTTTTTTCTTGTAGCACTGAAATCCCTTTATTTAAAAAAAATCATTTATTTATTTATTCTTTACTGAAGTATAGTTGATTTACAATATTTTGTTAGTTTCAGGTGCACAGCACAGTGATTCAGATTATTTTCCACTACAGGTTATTACAAGATACTGAATATTGTTCCCTGTCCTATAGTAAATCCTTGTTGCTTACCTATTTTATGTATACAGTTTGTATCTATTAATCCCATACTCCTAATACATTCCTTTCCACGTCCTTTTCCCCTTTAGTAACCATAAGTTTGTTTTCTATGTCTGTGAATCTGTTTCTGTTTTGCATATATTCATTTGTATTATTTTTTAGATTCCACATGTAAGTGATATCATATAATATTTGTCTTTCTCTGACAACTTCACTCAGTATGATATTTTCTAGGTCCATCCATGTTGCTGCAAATGGCAATATTTCATTCTTTTTTATGGCTGAGTAATATTCCATTGTGTGTATGTGTATGTTTGTGTGTGTGTGTGTGTGTGTGTGTGTGTGTGTGTGTATCTTTTTACTCGCATCTTACATATATCTCACCAGTTGTCTCTTGATGGGCATTTGGATTGTTTCCATGTCTTGGCTGTTGTAAATAGTGCTGCTATGAACATTGGGGTGCATGTATCTTTTTGAATTAGAGTTTTTGTCTTTTCCGATATATGCCCGGGAGTGGGATTGCTGAATCATATGGTAGCTCTATTTTTAGTTTTTTAAGGAGCCTCCATGTTGTTTTCCATAGTGAGTACACCAATTTACATTCCCACCCACAGTGTAGGAGGGTTCCCTTTTCTCCACACTCTCTCCAGCATTTATTGTTTGTAGACTTTTTGTTGATAGTCATTTTGATTGGTATGAGGTGATACCTCATTGTAGTTTTGATTTGCATTTCTCTAATAATTAGTGATGTTGAGCATCTTTTCATGTGCCTCACAACATTTTTAATATTTACTGACTTTATCATTTTCCAGTCACTGGGCTTAGTTCTACATTCATTTTTATTTAATCCTCATTAAAATAAACCCCAGTAAAGTAGGGACTGTTGTTATTCCTATTTTATAGATGAGAACACTGAGGTACAGAAAGGTTAACTAACTTGCTTGTGAACGTACAGCTGGCTGGTAAATGGAAGAGCGAAGGTTTGAAGGGCTTCCCATCAAATCCAGTGTGCTTTACTGTCAAACTATAAAGCCTCTGTATACTGTGGTGATGGTTTGGTTGAGGATACTTACTCATTCTTAGCAAAGAAGTCATGCAAAGTCATACATGACATTCTTAGCAAAGAAGTCATGTATCTCTGCATCTATCAGATTATCCCCATTTCTGTAATGAAATTTCTGATACAGTGGTTCCTGAAATGTCTCTTTATTAATAGCAATAATACTTTATTACGAACACACAGTCTGCATACAGTTTTGACAGCTGGTTTGCAACATGCTAAACTAATTGCCATTTTCTGACTGTGATGGCTACGTCTGTAGCAGTAAATATGAGCAAAGAGTTATGAAGAATTGAGCCAGGGAAATAGATGAAATAGAATAGAAGCCTTGGGGGCGGGGGAAAGGTGCTAGTTCCTTTGTGTCTTGAGCGCTTATAAATCTTTAAAGGTCCCTTGACCTACCAAGGGAAATTAATTGCAGTCTGCTAAAATACGAAATTCATGTTTTGAAACAAATGCCCAGGGCAATGATAATAATGAATAATGACCTATAATTGTATTAAAAGCCAGTTAATCTGTTGAGCTGGGAGAACATAATTGTGATTACTAGTGTGATACTAGTCTATCTATACTTATTCCTAGTTTTTTTTGGTTTAGAGCCAAATTTTTTTTTTTTTTTTGAGTTTGTAGTTAATATCATGCATTTCAGGAGCACAAATTTAGAAATAACACGACTTTCAAAGAAAGGTTCTATAGGTAGGAAGAAGTGCCTAGGTTTTTGTTTTTTGTCTTTAATTGATAGTAAAAATGCTGGAGAGTGAAATCCTGGGCTGCAGTTTGTTTTGATGAGAGATTTAGTTTTTGGCACTTTCAATTACACATAATAATTTGCATTCGTTACAAAGTATATTTACAAATAATACTTAAAAAATGAGGCAATGTAAGTATTGTTGCTATTGTCTGATATAGATTAAACTGATTTTATAAATACTCTTCAGAGGCATACAGAAAGTTGGTGCCCTTAAGGTAGTTCTTTAAAAGCAATTTCCTTTCTTGAGTAGGATAAACTGCCTTCACAATTTTTATACATTTAATTATACAATAAAACCTTTTCTTAGTTCAGGCTCAAATTATAGCATAGAAATGTTTCAGTGATCATAAATTTCAATTTTGAATTATTGAGATTTTATGGCAGTGTAACTATAGGAGATATCCATAGCTTCTGCTCAACCCATTTCATAAATCTTATATGCTTTGAGAGATGACTAGAAGTTGTCAAAGAACAAAGTTATACATGCAGCATTCTTTGAAATAGTGGGTACTTAACGTAACTTATTGTGAAAAAAATCCAGTCTCTGTGAACACTATTACCCTATTTAAAAAAAAAGTGCAAGACAGCATTTACAATGAAGGTGCTCCCAAATGCTCCCAAATACACCTTTTGTGTTATACATAAGGAGTCAGCTTGAACTATTAAGGAGAAACATTTGAATATAAGTTGAAATAATAATTCTAACAGAGAAGTAATTGAAAAATTTAAGAAGTAAATGGTTTAGCTTTCAAGCAGAAGATAAAACACAGAAAAGTAAACTATCCCATAGGTATGTCAACCTGTCTTTAATACTTTTGGAACCAGTAAGATATGGATGCATACATAAAGCGAGGCCATTAAGATCACCAACATCTGATCTCCACTTTCAGGTATGATAGATTAGTTTATTTCAAGCTAAGGCCCATACTGAAAAAATGAGAAAGCTATATTAAAAAGAGTATCTACAGGCATTGTAGTACTACCAAAGGGCAAAGATCCCAGAGTGAAGAGAAACACACTGAGGTGAGCCCTGTATTCAGCACCACTTTTCACCTTGGGTTATTTGTCACTTAATGACAGTATGGGCTGTGAGGCTGAGAAGCCAAGCAGCGGCAGCTAAGATGGGAGATGCTGGGTGTAATTTTTGGCAGTTTCACATTGCTAAGAGGTCACAAACTAGAATTCAGGGAGGAAGATGCAGGACCCTGGTAAAACACTCTAAACTTTTAATTGGGACCCCTGAAGGGCTACATCCTAGGAGTTATAGAGAACTAGAAATAGACTATTAAGTTACAAAAATTGAAATGCAGCCTCTGATAAACTCAATTGATTTTAAGGTGATCTGCCTTTACTTTAACTCTCTGTCATTGCCAGAAACAAGAGACATCATGCAGAATCTGTATAAGTTTTAAACACAGTACCTGACATTCTATAAAAATAAACGATGCCTATCGCAAATCAGGACCAAGATTAAAAAAATATAAAACAACAATCATTAGAAACATTCTCATAGTGTTCTAGCTTTTGGAATTATCAGACATGGGCTATAAAATAATTATAATCAATATATTAAAAAAATTGATGAAAAGATGGATTTCATTAGAGAATCAGAATCTAGAAAAAGAATTGAAAGGAATTCTAGAAATGAAAACTAGTATAACTGAAGTGAAGGACTCAGTAGATGAGTTTAACAGCAAATTAGACACAGCTGTGGGGAGGATCGTGAACTGGTTGATAGGTCAGTTAGAAAATATTTAGGCCATGGGTGAGGGGAATAGCCTGAATAAATAAAGGCTAAGAATTTTGTAGAACTCATGAAAGATATCAACCTAAAGAATCAAGAAGTACTACAAATCCTATCAGGATAAATACAGTGAAAAACCACAATTAGGGCACAGGGTAGGTAGTCAAACCACTGAAAACCAAAAAAAAGAGAAACCTTTTAAAAGGAAAAAAAAGATATTAACCTTCAAAGAAGCAAAAATAATAACTGACTTTTCAATTGGGGGGATACGGGAGAGAACTGAATGACATCTTTAAAGTGCTAAAGGAAAAAAAAAAATCCCAGCCTAGAATTTTGTACCTATTGGAACTATTCTGCAAAAATGAAAGAGAAATATACTCTTTTTCCAACAAACCCTCAGTACATGCTCCATTGTCTGTAGGACTTTACTTACAAAACAAAGTATTAAGAATTTCAAGATAGCACCTGAAGAGCATTAATTAAGCCCCAAGTGTGGGGCTTTTCTGAGTCCAGGCCCATGGGTGATTGCACTGGTTATGTCCCTACGAAGCTGGCCCTGTGATTGGACCTAAGCAGGGCCAAGCTGAGCCATTCCTGGAAATGGATGCATAAATGTTAGGGGTGAAAATTTACATTTGTGTTAGAGTTGTTAAGTTTGAACAATAGGATCTGTTTAAAAAAATGTAAATCTTTAAGGTTATGTTAGTAAAACAGGTGCTAAGTGTAGTAGGCAGAATTTTGGTCCTCAAGATTCCATGCTGTAATGCCCAGGACAGTGAATATGATGAGATATTGTGCCCATGAATATGTTACCTTGTACTGGCAAAGGGACTTTGTGGTTGTAATTAAGGTTGACCTTCAGTTGTCAGTGAGGAGGCTAGCCTGGGTTATCCAGGTGGGCCCAATGTAATCTCAGGAGTCCTTAAAAGCAGAGGCAGAGGAGGAAGTTAGGAAGATGCCGTGGAACAAGCCAGAATGATCCAAAGCAGGAGAAAGATGTGATGTGCTTTTGCTGGCTTTGGAGATTCAGGGGCCGTGAGCAGAGGAAAGCAAGCTGCCTCTAGAAACTAAGAATGACCTTTAGCCAAAGGCCAGCAAAGAAATGAGGACCTCAGTCCCACACAGAATTGAATTTTGCCAACAACCTAATGATCCTGGAAATGAACTCTCCCCTAGTCTCTAGATAAGGGCCTAGACCAGCCGGCAGCTTGATTTTGGCCTTCTGAGACGCTAAGCAGAGTACCCAGCCGAACCTGCCAGACTTCAGTCCTGGAGAACGGTGAGATTATAAATGGCTGTTGTTTTAATTTTAAACCCCTTTGTTTGTTTTCATTTGTTAGCGTGGCAATAGAAAATTGTGTTAAGCAATGAAAAGATACGAACAGTTATAATACTGCTCTTAGAATGTATAAGGAGATGAACTTTTACAGAAGATTCTTATTAAGCGTTTGAAAAACACTTCTATTAAGTTACTTGCCTAACTAATTAAAAGTTATTATTTTCTTTTACATAAAACAAATTTGTAAGCCTCTACCTGCCAGTTCGTTGGTGCAAGAATATAGGAGTAGGCTTCAGGAAATCTTACTACTTTCAGCTGTTATCACTTATTAACTGGCTGAGTGACCTGGGAGAGGTTTTCTTAACTATGCTTAGGGTCAAGTCTTAGCACCTGCAAAGTAAGAGGTATAGACTAGTTGATTTCTAAGATCTCTTCCATTTAAAAAATTGCATGAAAATAGTTTTAGAATCCAGATGGAATTGTTAGAGAGCTAGACATAAGAATCAATCCCTCAGAATATTGAAAAAATATTGTTCCATACTTCTGAAGCTGGAGTCAAAATTGATTTTTGTAAAGAAGAGAAGCCATGTTGGTACATTAAACAGAAATTTTAAAATAGGTAGGGAGACTTTGAACACCAGAGCTGTTTTAGTCAAAGGGATCAGATGAATAGTGCTTATTAAGGTTGAAATTATTGAAAATCAAAAAATTAAAAGTTGGCAGGTATTTTACAAGAGGATGAGCACAAAATCCTTTCCTTTCTGTTTAAAATTATTCAAAATAAGAAAGCTATAGAAATCTTATTTCTTTATCTCTTGTTGTTTATTCTGGGAGTTGAGTTTTTGGCTCTAATGGTTAATCCTGTTCTGGTTATCTCTGTCTCTTTTGTCAACTTCAGATGCATTTCCCACCAGTCAACACTATGCACTTGTTCTTAGAAAAGAAATGATCCTAGATCCCATATTCTGTTTCATAGCTTAGGTCCTGGAAATGTGGAAGAAATCTCAAAATGAAACTTAAATATCACCTTATTTGATCTAAGGTCAGTAGCTACCTTCCCACTTTTTTTTTTTTCCCTTTTACAAAAAAAAAAAGGCACTGTTTTGGAGAGGGGGTGGCAGTTCTTGGGAAATGTGTCTGTTGCTGATAAGAAAAGGAAAGGGCTTAAAGCAATAGCCACCAAACTTTATCAGTGTTTTGGAGTTAAGGAAAACATTCTTTCCAAGAAGAACAGGAATACTTTTTTTTCTTTTTTTGGTAATTGTTTATTTACATTAACGAGACACCTCAATGTCCCATTATTATGAAAGATAACTCTGCATAATCTAGTGACAGGTTTACTCACATTCAGAGGTCACATTGATATTTACTGAAGGCACAATAAGTATAGGATGCACTTTATTAAAAATTGTATAGCTCTTGAAATTGCTGACAGAGAGGCTGAC
Organism: Phocoena phocoena; assembly: GCF_963924675.1. NCBI lineage: Eukaryota > Metazoa > Chordata > Mammalia > Artiodactyla > Phocoenidae > Phocoena > Phocoena phocoena. Next base: position 68,449,652 of record NC_089227.1, on the reverse strand, counting down.
TCAGTTTGATTTGGCTACGGATGTGATAATTGTAATACGGCTCACTGTGGTTTTTAGAGGTCATAAGTTACATTGCAAAGATTTGTGTATTTGGATTGTGGGAAAGTTACCGTGGAGTACTAAGACAATACAATAGGAAATACTTAAGTGTGAGTAGTATGTCTCACATAAATTGTACCATAGAATTAAATATGAATCATTAAAATATTCCAGGTTTATTAAAAATTTATTATTCTAAAGCATCTTTAAAGAGCAGTAAGAACTTGAAGAAATAATAGGAAAGCTTTGCTAACAGGACAGTGTGTTGAGTTGAAAGAAGGTAAATAATTTATTAACAAAATGCGTACAAAAAGATTTGTAGTAAATCAAGGGGGGAAATCAGTTAATAAAGAGGCCAGGGAGACCTTCAAGATGGTGGAGAGTAAGACGTGGAGATCACCTTCCTCCCCACAAATACATCAGAAATACATCTACATGTGGAACAGCTTCTACAGAACACCTACTGAACGGTGGCAGAAGACCTCAGACCTCCCAAAAGGCAAGAAACTCCCCACGTACCTGGGTACGGAAAAAGAAAAAACAGAGACAAAAGAATAGGGACGGGACCTGCACCTCTGGGAGGGAGCTGTGAAGGAGGAAAGGTTTCCACACACTAGGAAGCCCCTTCGCGGGCAGAGACTGTGGGTGGCAGAGGGGGAAGCTTCGGAGCCGTGGAGGAGAGTGCAGCAACAGGGGTACGGAGGTAAAAGCGGAGAGATTCCCGCACAGAAGATAGGTGCCGACCGGCACTCACCAGCCCGAGAGGCTTGTTTGCTCACCCGCCGGGGCGGGCAGGGCTGGGAGCTGAGGCTCCGACTTAAGAGGTCGGATCCCAGGGAGAGGACTGGGGTGGGCGGCGTGAACACAGCCTGAAGGGGCTAGTGCGCCACAGCTAGCCGGGAGGGAGTCTGGGAAAAGTCTGGACCTAAGAGGCAAGAGACCATTGTTTCTGGGTGCACGAGGAGAGGGAATTCAGAGCACCACCTAAACGAGCTCCAGAAACGGGTGCGAGCTGCGGCTGTCAGCGTGGACCCCAGAGGCAGGCATGAGACGCTAAGGCTGCTGCTGCTACCACCAAGAAGCCTGTGTGCGAGCACAAGTCACTCTCCACACCTCCCCTCCTGGGAGCCTGTGCAGCCCGCCACTGCCAGGGTCCCACGATCCAGGCACAACTTCCCCGGGAGAAGGCACAGCGCGCCTCAGGCTGGTGCCACATCATGTTGGCCTCTGCCGCTGCAGGCTCACGCCGCATCCATGCCCCTCCTTCCCCCCCGGCCTGAGTGAGCCAGAGCCCCGAATCAGCAGCTTCTTTAACCCCGTCCTGTCTGAGCGAAGAACAGACGCCCTCAGGTGACCTACACGCAGAGGCGGGTCCAAATCCAAAGCTGAACCCCAGGAGCTGTGCGAACAAAGAAGAGAAAGGGAAATCTCTCCCAGCAGCCTCAGAAGCAGCGGATTAAATCCCCACAGTCAACTTGATGTACCCTGCATCTGTGGAATACCTGAAGAGACAATGAATCATGCGAAATTGAGGTGGTGGACTTTGGGAGCAAAGATATATATATATATAGTGTGTATGTGTATGCTGCTTTGTGTGATTTTGTCTGTATAGCTTTGATTTTACAATTTGTCCTAGGGTTCTGTCTTTTTTTCCTTTTTTTGTATAGTTTTTAACGCTTGTTATAATTGGTGGATTTGTTTTTTGGTTTGGTTGCTCTCTTTCTTTTTTTTAAATTACTTAACATTTTTAAATTTTTAATATTTTTAATTTTAATAACTTTATTTTATTTTTTTCTTTCTTTGTTTTTTTCTCACTTTTCTTCTGAGCTGTGTGGCTGACAGGGTCTTGGTGCTCTGGCCAGGCATCAGGCCTGTGCCTCTGAGGTGGGAGAGCCAAGTTCAGGACATTGGTCCACCAGATACCTCCCAGCTCCACGTAGTATCAAACAGCAAAAATCTCCCACAGATCTCCATCTCAACGCCAAGACCCAGCTCCCCACAACGGCCAGCAAGCTACAGTGCTGGACACCCTATGGCAAACAACTAGCAAGACTGGAACACAGCCCCATCCATTAGCAGAGAGGCTGCCTAAAATCATAATAAGACCACAGACACCCCAACACACACCACCAGACGTGGACCTGCCCACCAGAAAGACAAGATCCAGCCTCATCCACCAGAACACAGGCCCCAGCCCCCTCCACCAGGAAGCCTACACAACCCACTGAACCAACCTTAGCCACTGGAGACAGACACCAAAAACAATGGGAACTATGAACCTGCAGCCTGTGAAAAGGAGACCCTAAACACAGTAAGTTAAGCAAAATGAGAAGACAGAAAAACACACAGGAGATGAAGGAGCAAGGTAAAAACCCACCAGACCTAACAAGTGAAGAGGAAATAGGCAGTCTACCTGAAAAAGAATTCAGAGTAATGATAGTAAAGATGATCCAAAATCTTGGAAATAGAATGGAGAAAATACAAGAGATGTTCAACAAGGACCTAGAAGAACTAAAGAGCAAACAAACAATGATGTACAACACAATAAATGAAATTAAAAATTCTCTAGAAGGGATCCATAGCAGAATAACTGAGACAGAAGAACAGATAAGTGACCTGGAAGATAAAATAGTGGAAATAACTACAGCAGAGCAGATTAAAAAAAAAGAATGAAAAGAATTGAGGACAGTCTCAGAGACACTACATTCAAATAAAGTCCTTTTAAGAAACTGGCTGTAAGATTTAGAGAATGGACTTGAGGACACAGGGAGAGGGAAGGGTAAGCTGGGATGAAGTTAGAGAGTGGCATGGATATATATACACTACCAAATGTAAAATAGATAGCTAGAGGGAAGCAGCCGCATAGCACAGGGAGATCAGCTCGGTGCTTTTTGACCATCTAGAGGGGTGGGATAGCGAGGGTGGGAGGGAGACACAAGAGGGTGGAGATTCGGGGATATATGTATATGTATAGCTGATTCACTTTGTTATAAAGCAGAAACTAACACACCATTGTGAAGCAATTATACTCCAATAAAGATAGTATAAAAATAAAAAAGAGAGACCAATTATCAGTGAAGGGGGGTGTATTTAATGATTCTGAATGAAAGGTTAAACTGCTGTGAATTTCCGTTTAACAAAAAGGATGAAAAGCAATATGGATAATTAGACAGTAATAAGATCATACTGAAAAATATCAGAGAACTGCCTTAGGTGTTAGGGGAATATTGGCTAATGAACGTAACCTCCTGAAATTATCTTCTAATATTCACTGTGCTCTAGAAATGGAGGGAGTGTTGTTCTTAGTCATTTTCAAGGAGTTATGATTCTTTTGCACATTTATTTTTTTGTGGATTTTAAAAATGGTAGCAAATAATGAAATAGAGACTTTCTCATGAGAAAAATATCTAACATGTAATTTATTAAAATACTGTAATTTTCACTATGTGTATATGTTATTGGTTAGTTGTTTACATTTGGGTTCTACTTATCTGTTTCATAATAGAAACAGCTTGAGAGACTGTCAACCTACTTGAATCATTTATAGAAATTCAGTACAGGATATTATGATTTTTAGAAGAAAAAATATTTCTTTAGACAATATTTGGGATTTTTACTTATGTGTTTTTAATAAGACCTTAATTGAGATACACTTCTAGTTAGCCCAATAAGATATATATATAACATATGTATAATTGTATGTATAACATATATAAATGAAATCTTATAAAAATGTTGGTAGATTCTTGGCCATTTTTGAAGCTTCTTATGCCTCTGAATTAAGAGAAGATCTTGGAATCTTTCTAGAATCAATATAAGGACTAATTTTATATGACCTCTGTACTAATGATCAGCTAGAGGGAATAATAACTAAGATAATTAAGTTCATAGATGATTCCAAATTTAAAGATGTTGTGAATATAGAAATTGAGCTAATCTCAGCTCCTATGATGCTTTGCTGAGAAAAAGGTCATTTGATATATAGAGAACTATACTTTATAATTAGTCTCTCTTTGTCACTGATATCTTATGATTAGCTTGGCTTTTCTTTTATTAGATAGTATATCAAATGCAGTTCTGCACTGTATATTAATGTTGAAAACCAATGAAAAAAATCTGCTTTTCATAATGTTAGCAGCTTCCCAACAGGTTAATAGCTCATATAGGTAATAACCCAAGGGGCAGTTAATGATTATCTAGCCAAAAAAGATTTGGACCAGATACCAAGAGACCTGGGTTCTAGGCTCACTCTGGCACTGTGAGACTTTATGTCAATTAATTTGTCAATTAACTTCTGTGGATAGGTTTTCCTTTTTAATAAAATGAAGGGATTGCACCTGATAATTTTAAGGTAACTTTTAATTTTACAGTTCTTTTCTCTATGATTTTATTTCCCACATGTGTAAGTTAAATTTATTTTATGATGGGAGGCATATCACAGCTTCTATTGGATATTTATAGTATTTTCTTATATTTAAATTATTGAGAGTTTGTTCATTTGGCAAATATTTTCCAGGTGTTTACTCTGGGTACAGAACTATCTACTGTGATACAGCAGTAAAGAAAATAGACAGGAAAAGCACTTTTCCTCATGGAACTTACTATTCCACTGGATAGGTGTGTCTAGAATGAGCCAAGTTGAAAAGAGACATTTTTGAAACTTGTCAAAAATGTAACAGGTGGGCATATTAGAAGGGAAGCTTGATATTCAATAAATCAGCAATTGTGCCAAGCATGGTACAGTGCTTTGCACTGGTTCCCAAAAGTCAGTTTGCCTACATGTTCCCATTCCCGCATTCAGCAACTTCATTTTTGTCGCTTGAAGTCAGTCATGGTGGGAGTGTTTATATCCTGAAAACTGGCAAACACTTCACATCCAGGCTTACAGTTAAAATTTTTAAAATTATGCTATGAAAATGGTTTGGTGGTAAATGTTGTCAGGTGGCACAGCAGAAATAGCAGACATAATTTCTCTCCATAGTTTCTATCCGCACACCTGGTGTGTGAGTTTGTTGAGCCACATGAACAACCACTGATATGATACTGAAAGTAATGAGTTAGTGAAGGGAGAGGAGCTGAAAGAAAAATAGGTGTGAATTTGTAATCCGATTTTAAAGATGGGGTGGTCCATGGTTGACCAGAGAAGAAGCGAGAGTTTCAGAGATGGCATGTGTAACAGTTCTGAGGCCAGAGTTAATAGTTGTGTGGGAGAAGTGGTTAAGTAGGTTTGTTGATCTTGAACAAGGTGTCAAAGCTTCACTTCATGGGAGCGTAACAACGTCTGAATCATGTGTTAGTCTGTACCAGCCAAGTCTTAAACGTGGCCACGTTTTCGCTAGCAGTGAAAAATGGAAGACCGTTCTTGAATTTTGTGACCTTATCTCTTAGTGATCCTTTGAGAGTTAAGGAAATAAAGAAAATCCTTTATAGTAGATTATAGGCTCTATACCAACTGAAGGCATATAAAACGTTGCCTGTGGTAAAAAATTTTGAGTATTGATACTGAATGTACCACAGATATTTATGTGATTTCCTCACCGTGAACTGCAAGTTACTCTTTTTATGGAGCAGGTTGACTTAAACAGCACTGTGACTGGGTCTGCAAGCACTGAAGGAGCAGTGTCTGTCTGTAACACCATGCTGCATTATGGTAGATGACAGTGGGACACCTAACACCTAGTATGTGTAGTAAGCTGAAGGAGGCCAGTACAAGCAGGGAAAACTGGAAAAGTCTTTTAAAAATGTGCTGAAGCTCTGCTTTAAATGAGATACCTGGATGTGTACTTCTGGGAACTAACAGCAGCCAGTGGACAGGCTGCCATATAGGAATCTGGAATAGAATACCTTTAAAATAGATGAATACACTAACTCCAGTTATGTGAAGAGCGGTCACAAACAGCAAGCAAAGAAACGAAAACATGTGGTTCAGAATTGAAAACACCTCTTTGGAAAACACAGTTGCTCTGTGCATGCCTGACTCCATTAGCTAGATTTCTATCAGCCTTTTATCAGTGTGGTACAATGAGATAGCACATAGTCAAGAAATGGAAGCTGGTATTCTTTGTTTCTCTCAATAATGTCATTTTGGAATACCAATAGTAGTTTTATTAAAATAAATGCAGGGTGTATATATATAGAATGAAATAAACATGCTCCCTAATCTTTTCATTTTTCAGCACTGTAGTTTGGAGCAATAACTGTACAATGAAAATAACTATCATAATTTTGGTAGTTAATAGCTTAAGAAACTATCTCACAGAATTAAGTACTATGTACAGTTTAAAGCAATAAGTTTATTTTTCAATTTCTCATGGAAAATTAGCTTGAAAAGAAAATGTCATTAAAAACCTAATTGTGCCCTTTTTTACATGTGAAATTTAAACAGATTTATAGCGCTTGGAATATTGAAGAAATTACAACCAGAGAGTTTTGGTTGGTTATAATTATTGGAGATCCTGAAACTGTGGCTGACCTGTAACATAGAGGTTGAGTGAGCTTTGAAGATTTCATTGGGCAAAGTCAGACTTTAAATTCTGCAAGAATTTGAAATATATATTAATATATACTGTAGTTATACTTTGAACTTAGTAATTTTTAAAAAATAGACCTCTTTCTTAAAATAAATTTATTTATTGATTGATTGATTTTGGCCGTGTTGGGTCTTCCTTGCTGCACACAGGCTTTCTCTAGTTGTGGCTAGTGAGGGCTACTCTTCGTTGCGGTGCATGGGCTTCTCATTGTGGTGGCTTCTCTTGTGGAGCATGGGCTCTAGGCACATGGGCTTCAGTAGTTGTGGCATGCGGGCTCAGTAGTTGTGGCTCGTGGGCTCTAGAGTGCAGGCTCAGTAGTTGTGGCGCACGGGCTTAGTTTCTCCACGGCATGTGGGATCTTCCAGGACAAGGGCTTGAACCCATGTCCCCTGCATCGTCAGGTGGATTCTTAACCACTGCGCCACCAGGGAAGTCCTTGAACTTAGTAATTTTTAACTTCTCATGAGTATAAAAAGCCCTGATATTTTAGTGAGTTACCAATCTTGAATGGCAGACAACAACGCAAGAGTTGAGAAGTGAATTCTTTGAGCTTTTTCAAATGTTTTCTTAAAACTATTTTTTAAGAGACATATGCTTGAATGGATGATACTGTCTTTAATGTGGAGTTGTGTTGTTCAGAGTATATGTCCAAAACAAAAGCAAAACCTAGCATGGATACCTTAAAAGATTAGTTACAATATGGGTTGAGCGGTGAACATAGGACACTGTTTATTGAGGTCATGATTTTAATATGTTTGGAGGTTGTGTTTTTTGCTACAAGCAAGTGATTTTATTGGACATGGCATAGAACGAGATGGATGTATATAACAGCCCAGCTACTGTTAACTTTTTTTAATTCAAACTTTTAAATTTTCACTGATGTTTCAAGAGGTGGAATAATAGAGGTAATACCCATGGTGAGTTATAGTTTGGGTTTTGCTTCTAACTAGCCAGAGGACCTGAGTAAGCAACCTAATCAGTTAGGACCTTAGTTTCTTAAGTTATACCATCATGAAGTTGTCCTGGGTGACCTCTTCATAAACTTTACCCTAATGTGATTCAGAAGGCTGGTTTCGACAGAACCTTTCTGAATCCTGCCCTTATTACAATTCCAGTGTTCATTCTCTAGATCAGGGCTGTCCAATAGCAATATAATGTGAGCTCTGTGTAATTTTAAATTGTCTGCTTGGCACATTAACAAGTAAAAAGAAATAGGTGAAGTTAATTTTAATATATTTCAGCTCAACATAGTATATCCCCAATATTATTTCCATATGTAATTAATATTAAACTATTAATGAGACATTTTACCGTGTTTGAAGTGCTAAGTCTTGAACATCTGGTGTGGGTTTCAGAGAACACATCTCAGCTTGGACTCGCTACTTCCAGCGCTCAGTAGCCTCACGGAGGCTCATGGCTGCTGTATTGGACTGTGCATCTGAGGTGGCTGGATCCTCATAATCACTACCCATCAATCAAATTTAGGAACTTTGGAGTCACCTTTAATTCCTTTTGTTTTCTCCCCTTTTCTATTCAGTAGTGACAGACTTGCCCTTCCTAGAATCTGTCAGGATTTAGAGCTGAATGGGCACATTTTCTCTTTATTTTCAAACATCCAGAAAGAGTAACCTGAGTTCTCTTCAGTTCCTTAACTTATGAAATCAGACTTCTGTGTTCAGTAATTGACAGAAACTCCTTGAAAAAATTCCCAAGCCTTCTCAGTGCTAAATACAATGGCCACAATATGAATGCTTCCTGATGCCATAGCGAACTCAGGTGCTGTAAATACTTCCTCCTGGAAATTTCCTTGTCTCTCATCATATTACATTCCTTTCTTGGTTCTTCCTTGAGTTCTCTGTTTTGCTGATTCTTTTCTTGGATCTCTTTTCTTTCCGTTTGCCCTCTGTCCTTGACTTCTTGCCAGAGAATCGTGCCTGTACTTTTAGCTATTTATTGGACATATCTATATGATGATATTCTGTGGATTCTCCCAACCTAGCCTTTGCTCCATACCAAACTTGTTTTCTTCCTCCATGTTACTATTTTGGTTCTTGACATTTTTGCCATATTTGGTCAGAAGTCAAAGTTAGAGACTTCACCATAATCTTTAACTTCTGCCAATTTTTTTTTACCATCTATATGCAATTAGATACACAATCTTTTTGGATCTACCTGTGAAATACATTATGAACATTTTTCTTTCCTCTTTTTTTGCAGTGTTTCACTTCATGTCCCCCTCACCCTTGCTAAGATCCCACCTGGTGCCTCTTACTTTGACTCTGTTTCCTCTAATACATTTTCGACATTGCTACCAGAGTTCTTACCAACACAGTTGGATAATACTGTTTTCCTGTTTGAAACTTACAGCGATTCCATTTGTCCTCTTCTTACGTGGCATGTAAATCCTAGGCTACTGTTCTATCTTTAACTCTAGACATTCTCTTCAGTATTTTCCTCCCCTCTGAAAACCTTTAAGGCCTAAATTTAAAGATGAAATTTTAGTCTTCTTGACGATTAGTGGAAGAAACTAGTCATCAAGTGTGGATAGTATGGCCTGACAGCATTCATATACTCATAAGAAATGGGGAAATATATGGTATGCTTATGTGATACTCATAGCTAGGTTAACAAGCAGATTTCTGTATTTCCATGTAAAAGAAGCCCTGTATAGATATTTCAGTTTCCGAGCAGCAAGAATTAATAGCATCCTGGAAACAATGAATGATGTATGTCTTACTTGCAGATGTACTTTCTGTACTTGGAAACTAATGTAGAGAAATATCCTAGTTAAGGTTCACAGCTTGGCTGAGTTTTACAGGAAAACAATAGATCCCCTGAGGTAATACTAATGTAAGTAGAAAGTAACTCAGACAGTTAGTACATCTGGTTGGGTTGAGAAAGAATGACTTTAATTGTTACCTATTTTCTAATATTTTTACAATTGGTTGTCTTCTGGACTCTTTATTCTCCTAGCATATTTCATTTGAATGAAATGTTAGTTCTTTATAATGCAATGTGTTATTTCATCCAGCCCAATCCTATTATTATTAACCTCACGTGCCTTAGCTGGCAATGGGCTTCCCTTAGGCAGCATAGTCATTGATGCTGTGGGAGGAAATGGATAAATATTAATTGGAAGGTGTTACTTCTGGGAGACCTTAAAGAAGTACTAAATATGCTGAGGAAGTCATTTTTGCTGTTATTTCATGGGAGTTGGTTTAAAATCTAATTGCTTGATTTGAAAGAAAACTAGAGGTCAAACAGCAATGAATAAATTGTCAACAGGAAAATTTTTGCATATAGTAAAACTGTTTTGCCCTTTTCTCAAAAGGAAAACAAGGTAATAGCCAATCATTATATTTAAAATGGTAATTAACCTTCTCATCTCTGTAATTTCAAGCAAGTCTAGACATGAACTCAGGATTCAGCATATTGTTTTAATGTAAACATGGGTCATCAGTGAAAACTTATTCTCTAAAATCACTAATATTGTGCTAAAGTATGAGCACTGTGACTCATAAGTAGGAGAAAAAAGCCCCAAACTGTAACTGCAACAAAATATTTCCTTTAAAGTAAAAATGATCTCTTTTTTTAAAAAAAAAAAAAAACAGTCACTACCATTTATTTGGCACATACGATCTGTTACACACTCTGCTAAATACTTCATAAACATTACCCCTCTTAGTTCTCAAATAATATCATGAAGCAGCTATTGTTATTTTCAGTTTAGAGGTTGAGGCCTGGAGAAATAATTTGCTTGGTTCCATTTACCCAGTAAGTGACAGAGCTGGGTTTATCTCAAATGTGACTCCAAAGTTTAAGCTCTTTGTGCCATTTTGCTGTTAATTTTTAAGGAAAAAAATGTGTTTTTCCCCCCAGACTGTGTGCCAGCTTTCCTGTGGAGGATTAAGCATGAGGATGTTAAATGAATAAAATGGTTGACGTTCGGGTAGTCCCTCTCCTGTTACTTACGGATCTATTACTGGGAAATGTAGATCCCTCATGATTTCCTTATCACCACCACGTGCTCTTCCTCCTCTAGAGACTAGGGTGTAACAATGAGAATGATACATTGTACTCATCCTGGGCTTTATATAGTCATTGTTTCATTTGAACATCACAAGAAGCCCTTGAAACTAATTCCTGTTTTACTCATGAGGGCGTTGAGGCTAAGGGAAGTCAAGGAACCGGCCCAGATTCTCAGCTAATAATTGGAAGAGCTGTCTGGAATATTATAAAAATGATCTTTTATGGAACTACATAGTTCTGGACTATTTATATACAGTTGGAAGTTGTAGAATTAGAAGTGGTTGAGGGCTGGCTTTGTGTCAGGAGTTCTAAATGCTTTGTATATATTATGTCATTTAATCTTCCCAATGACGTGTGAGGTAAGAACAGTTATTTTACAATAAGGAACTTGTGGCCCACGGAGGTTTTAACTTGCCCAAGGTCATTTAGTAAATGTGGGAGTGAGGATTTGGACCAGAGCCTTCTCACCTCAGGGCTGTGCTCTTGGTCGCTTGGCTCTTCTGCCAAATTTGTAGTCACGTAGTCAGCCAGCCAGTCCATCTGCTTCTATAACAATGAACTCTATAGCTACCACTCGACTCATAGCTAGTACCCTCATTTCTAAGTTGAAGCTTTCTTGGGATGTAGATAAGATATTTTGATGTATTGGTAAATAAGTGCTTATATAAACACAAATACAGTACATTTAAATGTATCTCAAAGCCATTTTATACAGTAACAGTAAACACTTTTTGCAAATTAGTTATTGCAGTTGAGGTGTGTTTGGCTAAGTCAAGTAATGGAATATTTTCTAAAGTTTTTTGTTTATTTTTAACTTAAAAAGAAGGCTTATAGTTGGCAAAGATCAATGAGGGTTTCTTTTCCCAGGTTCCCTCCCCAATTACTTAACCCTTTCTTAAAATGCTACTGAATTTGATGATTTTTCATGTCCTTTTGGAGTGACATCTTCTCCACAATTAAACAAAACCAAGCATATACATCTTGGGATGAAAATCACTATTAAGGGCTGTCTCTGGCTGAAGGAGGGGTTTGATAACTGTTTAAAAGGCTGAGTAGAGCTTGGGGTAGGGGGTGGAGTGTGGTGTCTCACCTGTAGCCTGGAGTAGCCCAGGTGGGGGATTGATGAACGTCACAGACTTGTCTGACAGCACGTGAAGTCATCAAAAATGAATTTTAAGGCAATAAAAATCCTGACGATTTAAAATGTTCTGCCACAGGGGTCAGAGAGCCAGGTATAGCAGGAGGGACAGGTCTTATTGCCCTTTTGAAGGACAGGTAGGTTGGTAGTAAAAGTTACATGCTTGGCTGTGCTTTTATATATTCCTTACATACCTTTGACTGGGCAGGTGGGGTCCACATAAAATGATGAGGCTAGATTGACTTAAAGCATAGATCAAGCACAAAACATCAAAGGAAAAGTTAATAATAGTAATAGCAGCTAATAACAAAACACTTGTATAAGCCAGGCATTGTTCTAAGCACTTGATCTATATTAATTGATTTAGTTACCATAAAATTAATGTAAGTATCAATAATTTGATGTCTATCTCACGTGGCAACCCTATGACCTGTATACTATTGTTTTTATGTCCATTTTATTAACATACAGCAAGGTTAAGTAATTTGCTCAGTTTACACAGTCTAGTAAGTGGTGGAGGCAAGAGTCAAAGTGGAGTAGTCTGCCTCCACAATCCATGCTCTTAACCTCTGTCATACTGCTTCTCTAGAGGAAGATAGAAATGAGCGAGCGCCAAAGCGTCACAAATGTGTATATGATACAGAGTGGTACCTTTACTACCAATTATTTGAAGTATCGATTGGAGGCCTCCATGCCTGAGGTTACACTTCTGTTTAGAGTTTTGAAAAACAAATCATGTAGATCATCTGAAGTAAAGAAGTGGCTTATCCCAATATATCAGATGGGGTCTTGGTGAGAAACAGATGGTACATGAATGAGGGTGATGAAGAGAGGTTAATGAAGGGGCTGTTGACAAAGGGGTGGGCAGGATTCAACTGGGAAGAAATACTGAAGCACTCAAGGACTAGTAACAGTGGGAAGTCATGACAGCCTTATGCCAGAGGGTCAAGGAGAGGAAATGGAATTACCTGTACTGGTGGGAGCTGGAAGCATGGGAGAGGGGCCAGTGGACAGGAATTGGGACCTTGAGTGACTGAATGTAGTGACTCCCAAAACAGCGTCCTGGTGGGAGGTCGGGGGTGACAAATTCCCCACCTTCTCTTTTCTATTAGCTTGTGATCTCCTGCAGGTGCCTCCCATTGGCTGAACCCAGCTGGAAGCTAGAAGTCAAGGAAGCTTGGGTAATGTAGTTCACAGACGTCAGCCTCTGGGGTAGAAGTCAGAAACGATCATGAAGTGGATCTGGAGGGCAGCAGATTAACCAGTGTGCTATTTGTTATAAGTTGAATTGTGTCAACCTCCCCCTCACCCCCAAAAAAAACCAAAAAAAGAAAACCAACCAAACATATGTTAAAGTTCTAAACCTCAGTTTCTCAGAATGTGGAACTTATTTGGAAATAGGGTCTTTACAGAGGTAATCAAATTAAACTGAGCTTGTAAGGCTGAGCCCTAATCCAGTATGACTGGTGTCTTTATAAAACGGGGAAATTTGGACACAGACATACACAGAAGAAGTTGTTGACACAGGGAGAAGATGGCCATCTATAAGCCAAGGAATAACTGCAGCTACTAGAAACTATGTGAGACTCCTGGAAAGGATCCTTCCCTAGCCTCTTCAGAGGGAATATTGCTGTGCTGACACCTTTATTCACACTTCTGACCTCCAAAACTGTGACACAATACATTTCTGTTGCTCTAAGGCACCCAGTTCTTAGTACTTTGTTACAACTCCGCCAGGAAACTAATATACTGTATATCATGATAAAGTTTCTTATTGACCAACTTTGTTTTTCATTTCTTTTAAGTTTATATAGAATCATAGAGTTCAAAGACTTTAGAAATGAGCTAGTGTAAAACTGATTTTGGAGATGAGAGCCTTGACCAAGGTCACGAAACTTTATTAGCAAGGTCAGAGCTAGGGCCATACAGGTAAAGTGTGTATCTAGACATTGTATCACTGAATTTTTAGGTAAGAAAAGCCTTGTCACTATAAATTTACAGGTTTCAATATCCTAATAATTAATTTTGGGGCATTAATTAATTATGCCTTGTTGGTATATTCCTAATTCATTTTTGAACCAACATTTTCTTGTTAATATGAGGTAAACAACAAACAATATGATAAACATCCCTGTAGGTAAATCATTGTTACCAATTCTTGTTCTGCATAAGACCATGTTTGCATGATAAACAACAGAGCATCAAAAAAGCAATTGCCTGTGTCCAGAATAAGTGAAAACTCAGTAGCATATCTCAATAGAAAAAAATTTCTGTGGGTTGGAGAGATGTACCGAAGTCAATGTATAAACAAAGACTTCAAAGTTAAAAAGACTTCACAATAAAACCTTAAGCTATATGTTGGGAGTAAAAATGATTACAGCCCTTTAGGGAAGCAGTTTGGCAATGTGCAGAAAGAGCCTTAAACTTTCACTTTGCTATATTACATAATTTTGTGTATATATATATATATATACATATATATATATATATATAAAATATACTTTTTTCTCCCTCAGGATGCTATCTGCTTTTTGTTTGAACACTGTTCTGGAAAATGTTAAATATATACAATCTTGTTTCATCCGTAACTCCCATCTACTTTGTTACCCTGTATAATTTTGTTACAAATCCCAGACATCATATTGCCCTTTGATTATTGTTTTTGATAAGTAGTTCAGTTTTGAGGAATATATTCTAATACAGGAATTTGAAATTATTGAAAAAATTTATACCCATTGTGTTCCTTACAGAATTATTTGTAATGGTGGAAGAAATTGAGAGCAACTATCTGGCACTAAGGCAAAGTATAAATTGTAAGATGTCCATTTGATGGAATGCTGTATTAAAGTGAAGCCTGTGAACAGTTGTAGGTAACATGAGTAAAAGCTTACATTTGAATGATGAGAATTGAAAAAGTGGATAGAATAAAATAAGCAAGGAAAAACTTGGCTTGGAGAAATCATGAGAAGGAAATAGACCAAATATGAAATAATGATTTACTTGGATCACAGTGTTGTGGGTTATTTTCCCTTTTGTCTGCTCTTCAGTATGTTCCATATCTTCTATATTGATTTAATTAGTTTTATGATGGGAAAAATACAATAAACTTGAATTGTGATTTAAAAATAAGGAACATCATATTTGGCTTTTGATAATCATACTACCTGGCTCTAAGCATTTATGGTAATTGTGGGACCTAATTATAAGAACAGATACCGTCACAAAAGGATATTAATAGGATTTTTCTGGATTGCAAAATTTGCAATTGACTGCTCTCATTCCGTCCTTTTCTTAGTTAACTTTTCTACCTTTACCACTTAAAAAAAAGGAGAGAAGGCAAACATTTATTAAATCTCCCACAAACACCTTTATTTACGAAATTCAAACAAAAAAATGATAAAATACCCATTCTTCTAACTTCTGAAATGTTGATTGGCCTTAAACTTGGTTCTCATTTCTGATTGGGCTTCCTCTAATTCCTTGTAGCTCTTGAAATTGCCACTAAGACTTGTAATCTCCAATGTGTTTAGCTGTATTTGTAGAAGAAATATTCCTTATCTAATAGGATTTAGATAGTAGCAGTTAAAATGTCTTTAGAAACTCAGTTTACATGCCCACATCTTTATATGTTTATTCTGTTTGCTTTATTCATTGCAATTGAAATATATTGAGTTACATTTTACATCTGAGTTTCTGGCTGCCTTCTCTCCTTTACCCCCTCTACCCTTATGCTGGGGTGACATTTCAGCCCATACAGCTGAATTGTAACATGAAGCATTTTGCCTGGTTTCTAGCTGCCTTTTTGGAGCCTGTAGAGCTGCAGTAAAGCTATCTTAGAGCCATGCTATGAAGCATTTTTATTTCACTGAAATCTATCAAAACTTGATTAGAATTCTCTGATGTTCCAAGTCAGCTTGATTTCGACGATGCCTTCTAGGTTTTAGCAATTTCCTTTATTGCACCACATTTTATCTTAGGGGGGACTGTACACCTGCAAATCCTCCTATCAAAGGGCCTCTTTGCATTGAGCTCTTTGTAAGGGAGTTCCCTGTGACTTTCTGCTCAATAAAGGGGATATGTTTTAAGGAAGAAAACTACATTTTACCATATAAAATATAATAATGATGATTAATAATAATAATAAAAGTAGTAGAAACTTTTGCCTGTCATTTTGGTTGCTGTGACAGAGGGAAAAATATGAAAATGCAAATGGCTCTTAAAACTTTTGTCTAGAAATATCACAAGTCACTTTTGCTCATATTTTATTGGTCAAAGCAAATGACATGGTCACTTTTAAGGGTAAGTGGAAAAGTATAGTGAGTATATAAAAGAATGTTAAGTATTTGTGAGTACTTTCATAGGTATGATTGGTTGATTAATTTATTTAACTAAACTGAGTCCTTTTTGCTCTTCATTGTTGTATTACCATGCCTGTAATACGTACAAAACAAACAATATCTCAGCTGTCCTGGAACCAACATTCTTGTGACAGCACTATTCTGGAAATCAGCTTGTCAGTATTAATCAAGAATCTTAACCATGCTTCTGTCTTTTGGCCCCATAATTCCACTTCTGGATTGCTATGGTAAAGTGATATTCTTAAATACAAAATTATGTGTAATGATAAATATTGTAACTTGATTTATATATACTGAAAAATTAGAAACAAATGTCCAGTAGGGAAATAGTGAACTATAAAAAATTTACTCATAGATTATTCTGAGCTCATCAGTTAGTATTGAAAACAGTTGTTACATTTTAAGTGGCAACTTGGTGACCATTTTAGCCTCCTGTGATTAAATAAAGCAGGTAACATAATTGATTCTGGGCTTGGACTGGCAAGACGGTGAGGACTTTAAATTATTAGGATTACATAGAAGGATTAGATGTCCCCAAGTATGAGTTTATGGACAGGGGGGTGAGGATTATGGAGAGAAGCTAGACGTTTTAAATTCTAATAGGATATTGAGTCATTCATGTAGACATATCCTGAAGGCAACTGGAAATCTGGGATCAGAGACTGGTTGGAGATTAGGACTAAAAATGTTCTTTGGGGATTCATCAGTATAGAAATGTTAATTGATCTTGGGGACGTAGATGAGCTACCAAGAAGTGAATTAAGAGGAAGAGGAATGCAGGCAGAGAATCAAAGGTAAGTGGTGGAGGGAGAAAGGATGAAACGGATCCTGAAGAAAGTGATGAAAAGATCAGAGAGACTGGAGAACCAGAAAAACATGGAGTTTTGGGAAATTTTTAAGGAAAGAATTTTTTGGAGGGAAATAGAGCTGAGAGGCAAAGGAGAAAGAGATTGGGGGGGTAATTTTATTGGTCATTTCAAGCAGGTTTTTTTTGGTAACAGGGCAGTACGTGGTAGGTTACTTATTAAAATAGAAGCATATCATATTATTGATGGTAATAATGCCATTCCATAAAAATTGACCAAAGTTTTTTGTCCATTTTAAAACTACTTTTAGTAAAAGGCCCAAGTGATTAAGCAGAAATAATTTACATCTTAATAGACATTTACTCATGCAAAGAAAAAGTACTCATACAAGGAAAATTCATTCCAAGCTTTATGCTAACCAAGTGGTCAAAAATACCAACCGTATTCACATATTGAAAAAATAATTGGTATCTCTGAGATCAGAGCAGATTAAGTGGTCTGTAAGATGTAAAAGAGAAAAGCAAAAGGTGAGAAATCTTAAAAATCTTTTAGGCAAAAATATCTGGGTAGTACGGTTCTATTCAGCAACTCAGTGATTTATATGCTATATCTTGAAGCAACTAGAGGACATGGTGACCATTTTTCATGACACAGAGTATTTTCTTTGTTTGCTTTAAAGGACAAATGAGTGACATTTGAAGACTTTACAATAACTTTGTGGGAAGAACTAGGGCATTTGCAATGAGAAAAATGTAGTTTTGCCATGTACAAAAAATGCTATAAGCTAGTAAAATGTAACAGCATACTGTATACCCAGAAGGGCTGCTGTAACACTTGTATCTATGTAGATCTCTTTTATCCTCAAAACTTCATGGTTTTAAATGAGTACAGGTTTCTTAGTCAGGTAGTATGGCTGGAATGTATTTAAATTTTTGTTGATGGATTCTATGTTCTTCTCCCACTATAGAATCTAATGGCTAGGTTTCTATAGTTTCCTCCTTTTCTTTGAACACATTACGAAAGGCTAAATATTAAGAAGTAAAAATTAGCAAGATATGCTTGGTATCACTGGTAAGGCTTTAGAATATTAGGTTTTTGATTAGGGAAAGACTTGGATCCTCTACATTTTACCTCACTTTTGCAAATGAAGAATTTGAGGCACAGGAAAATTAAGTGTTCTAGTCCTACTAGAACCTGGCCTTATCTGTCACTATTAGGTATTTCCAATAGACTCGGCTGTACCTAATTTTACAGTATCAGTGCTAAAATGCTGGTGTAACTAGGTCGAGAATTTCCTCATGAGTAATGATGAACTCACTGATGTGGTTTCAGTCAGTAACTGAGCAAGCCATGTCCATAGGGCAAGTACCATTTGTTATCTAAAGGAAGAGAAGAGAAGGAAGGACAGCTCCTAGGTAGGGGACATGGAGTCTGTGATAGTAAGAAACGTTCAGGACTCAGAGTCAGAGGGCCTGGGATTCAGTTTTGATGGTGCCACTTACTAATGGTGTGACTTTGGGCAAAATCCTAAACTCTGTAAAGTTTCTTCATGTATGGGATGGGAGTCATGATTGTTGCCATACTTACTTCATAGATTAATTGTGAAAATCAAGCTATTGTGAGAAAGAATCAAGTTTAAGTTTACCAATATTCACGACTACTGCTACGTTCCAGGCAGTACTGCAGACCCCAGTAATAAAGGAGACAAAACTTTTGTAACATATTATGAAAGGCCAAAAATTAAGTAAAATTTACCAGGAAGTCTGATCGATATCTTTGATAAGTATTTAGAATAATAGGTACTTTTTCCAAGTTACAAACCTGACTATTCAAGACAGGACTTTGTCTCCTTTTATGCTCAAGGAGATTACAACTAGCTGTAGCTGTGTGTTGATGGAGATTGTTGTTATAATGCAGTTTTACAAACTGTTAATATTAGATTGAAGATGGGAAATGAATGTCAGCAGTATATCAAAAAGGAGGAGGAAGATTATTTGCTTAGGAAGGATGGGGGTAATTCTTTTTTTTTTTCAGTGTTTTTTTTTAAACCATACCTTTTATGCTGTAACATCTTTCTTGTTCTTCTACTAGAGACCAAAGCATTATTACTACTCTTTGAGTCAGCAAGAGATTGAATAATTGTGCTTCAATCAAGGACCTCATCTTTTATTTTTACCTCTAAAGGATTATTTGGCTTCACTGAGATTTTGGGTCTCAATTTTAAGGTTCATACATTGCTGGCAATCTTTATGGACTATACTGGCGCTAATATTTAAGCAAATGATGACCATCTAATGTTAGGGTTTCTGATTCTAAGCTATTTGTCATTTATAATTGTGTTAAATATTTTTACATTTATAAGTTTTTTTCTGGTTTCTGAAATGTACATTTTTGTTCATATTTCAATATATCTGAAATTAAGACACATCTTTAAATTGATAGCTTCTTTAAGTTCCTTGTTGGCTGTCTGGTGGTTTTGATGAACTTCTCATTGTGCATGTGTGAATGTGGTTATAGTGTCAATGGTTTAATTGAGTTTAGTGTATTTTAGGTACCACCATAATTTCCAAATCCTAAGATTTGGCCTTGGAAAGATAAATTGTACATATATAAAGGCATGGAAGCAGAGCAGTGGAATATATGACAAAGTTTTAAAAAACAAACAAGTAGTAAATGATAAGAAAGTGTTGTGTCATATTTGGTCGCTTTTTTTCTTTCTTGGTGGTACATAATAAAGGTACATCATATAATGCTGGTGTTTTGGGTTCACTAAGCATACTATGTTATTTTAGCTTGAGTAATTTAAATGAGATGACTAATGATCTAGAGGAAATTTTAAGAAGGTGTGTTCATGGAAAGTGAATGTCATTTCAAAAGTTGTATGTTTACTTACAGACTCTGTTAAAGTTTACTTTTAAAAAGAATCATGAGTCCTATTCAAATATAAAATGAATGTGTCAAAGACTTTGTTTAGCTCATAAATAATGAGGGAACCAGTAAGATAATACAGTTTGTTCACAGGAGAATTAAAAGAGCACACATAGGGCTTCCCTGGTGGCGCAGTGGTTGAGAGTCCGCCTGCTGATGCAGGGGACACAGGTTCGTGACCCGGTCCGGGAAGATCCCACATGCCGCGGAGCAGCTGGGCCCGTGAGCCATGGCCGCTGAGCCTGCGCGTCCGGAGCCTGTGCTCCGCAACAGGAGAGGCCACAACAGTGAGAGGCCTGCGTACCGCAAAAAACAGCAACAACAAAAATCTTGTAAATTAAGAATTGACACATACTTACTGATCACATACCTTGTTAAAGCCCAGCTAATTAAAATCATATTTTGTCCCAAGAATTAATTCTTAATAATGAAACTGTACAAATTAAAAAATTCTAGCAATAGTTTCTAGAAATGTTTCTTAGAAAAGATATAAACAACAGATTCTTTTTTTTTTTTTTTTTTTTTGCGGTACGCAGGCCTCTCACTGTTGTGGCCTCTCCCGTTACGGAGCACGGGCTCCAGATGCGCAGGCTCAGTGGCCATGGCTCACGGGCCTAGCCACTCCGTGGCATGTGGAATCTTCCTGGACCGGGGCATGAACCCGTGTCCTCTGCATCGGCAGGTGAACTCTCAACCACTGCGCCACCAGGGAAGCCCTTCTTACTGTTTTTGACTCATTAGTTCTGGAAACAGGTATTTCATTTTCTGGTAGGTATATGACTGAGCATAAATTGTCACTTGAGAATTACTTCAAAGCCAAAGTGTTTCAATTTATTGTTATAAAATTGTCTTTGTGTTGAATATATGAATGCATAAAGTTCTTATTGAGTATCCAGACACATTTATTTATCAATTGGTAATATACATTTTTGAGACATAACACTTTACATTTAAAAATTTGGCATTTAATTTGGGCTGAACTTCCCAAACCACAAGGAAGTACTCATTGATTCATTATTTAGCAAATATTTGAGTGCCTACTGTATATTAATCACTTACAAATGAATGTTATTTTAGAGAGCTTTTTCTTTCCACAACTTAAAAGAACAGGAATGATTGGGCTTTACGGTGTGAGAGTGATTTGGGGTTAGCTTGAGACGTTGGTAGGAGGTAGCCAATCAGTTAATACCTGCACTGCTCAAAATCATCCTGTGCACTAGTGGCAGCTCCCCTCCAGTCTTTTTTTCTTGTCCCTTACTGACTCAAGGGCAGATAGTTGAGTCTGTATTAATAGTAAGAGTCATCTTTGTTTCATCATGTCCTGTAGGTAGCCTTCACCTCTATATGTACTTTATCAGTTTAAGGCAGGATTTGACATCAAATAAAGCTACAACTTAATTTGAATACATTTACAGTAAT
The DNA here is from genome assembly GCF_963924675.1 of Phocoena phocoena. NCBI lineage: Eukaryota > Metazoa > Chordata > Mammalia > Artiodactyla > Phocoenidae > Phocoena > Phocoena phocoena. The sequence goes on along the minus strand of NC_089227.1, from coordinate 68,428,405 downwards.
ACGTCATAACATCTATTTATATATGTTAAATAGATTCACAAATGTGTCTATGAATCTATTACTAATGAACTTTTTTTTTTTTTTTTTTTGCCGTACGCGGGCCTCTCACTGTTGTGGCCTCTCCCATTGCGGAGCGCAGACTCAGCGGCCATGGCTCACAGATCCAGCCGCTCCGCGGCATGTGGGATCTTCCCGGACCAGGGCATGAACCCGTGTCCCCTGCGTCGGCAGGCGGACTCTCAACCACTGCGCCATGAGGGAAGCCCCTGAACTTTTTGATCTTAAACAACAGAAATTATTTTCTCACAGTTCTAGAGGCTAGAAGTTGAGATCCAAGTGTTGGCAATGTTGGTTTCTTTTGAGGCCTCTCTCCTTGCCTTGTAGATGGCTGACTTCTCGTGTCTTCACCTGGTGTCTCCTCTGCGCACAAGAATCCTTCCAAATTTACTCTTCTTATAAGGAGACCAGTCAAGTTGGATTCGGGTCCACCCTAATGATTTAATTTCATCCTAATTACCTTTTTTTTTTTTTTTTTTTTTTTTTTACTAATGGGCTTTTATGGAGATCATTGAGGGACTGTTTTGATCAGGGAAAATTCAGAGGAGTAGATCTATTGTAAAGGTGGGGAGAAGGCATAAAGGAAACAAGCTAAAGGATTAGATGCTTTGAGTTTTTATAGCCATAAAATGAAATCAGCCAAGAACAGAAGTATTGTGCTCATCCGTACTGTACAGATATCACTTCCAATTGTTGTAGCAACAGACTGTTACCCATGATAATGACAAGAGGGTGAGAAAAGTCAAATGCAAATTAAGTAATCAGAATTGGAGCAGCATGTGGTTTAGTAAGTGTTTCCCCAGATGGGGGATTTGTTACAGATAGAGCCTCAGGCAAAGTAATAGTCCCTTTCTTCATTATTTTTGAGTACCTGCTATGTGTCAGGCACTGCTCTAGGTACTTGGGATAGGTCAGTGAACAAAATAATATGGATCCCTGCCCTGTGAATAATATAAGAATGTAGTATCTCCTAGAAGTATCTTCCTTCCTCAGACCCACTGCCCATTAGTGACTAGAATTGTTTTAAGTCTGTATGGAAAGACACTATTAGTTTTATATTTCCTGTGACCTATATATTTTCTCTTCTGCTTAAGCCTTCCTTTTAAAAAAAGTATTTACTGATTTCTTATGCTACTAGTGATATGTCCAGAGAAAATGTAGGATTTCTTTCTTGATTAAGTAGCATTCAGGCATTTTGTTTTGGCAATATGGTGTTTCAATCTCTAATTAAGCTCTATTAATTTGTGGCCTTTAGGCAATTGGTCTGTTTAATAGCATTTCTTCCTTTAATACTAAATCAGTTTGCATTTCCTCCTCCTTTCTTTCCTACTTTGTTTTCTTGTTGTTCCTTTTTCTTCAATTAATTCTGTTTTCCAACCTCTACTCTTTCAGCACTCCACAAAAAGGATCATCTAATTTGAGCTCTAAAACTCAAATTATTGAGTTTTATTATTAACATTTGAAAATGTTAATAATATCTTGAGCGTGCTTGAACTCCTGTTCTCTGTTTGTACTTTAAAGTTTCATTATTCTTAGTCTTCAAATTTGTGCTTTTTATTTGCCATGACCTTGTATGGTATTGCTCCTCTGAAGCCTAAAGTGCTTTAAACTAGTGTGTGTGTGTGTGTGTGTGTGTGTGTGTGTGTGTGTACATACATACACATGTTTGCCAGCACATTAGCTGAGCTGCAATAGAAATGTGTGTGTGTATTAACAGATATATGAATATGCAGATTATTTTAAAACATAAGAGAAAGGACCTTATAATTAATGGAAAAAAACAAATTCGAGTCAGATAGTAGGGAAACAAAATTAAATAACAAACTTAAACTTCTCCCAAGTGATGAGGGAACTGTTTTTTTTTATTAAACGGCTGCATTTAAGAATTACTTTCATAGAAATTAAGGCTATACCTTTAATATTTACAAAGAAGTAATTTAAAAGCTTAAACATTTTTTTATCTTTCAAAGTTGGATACTGTCAAGATGCACACACAATTTTCTTTACACTTAAATTTTCACATCTATAATGCATTTAAAAATTTCCTCCCTTTATAATTAGAAAATCAAATAACTCACCTTCTAATTCCCCCACTTCTTTCCATTGTGCCTGTGTAGAAAAAATTGAAAATAAGTTTTAGAATGTTTACAGTGATTCACACATTTAAAAATAGAGGGAAAATAGGTAGTAGCTGAACACATTTGAATTAAATATAATATTGGGCTGGCCAAAAGGTTCATTCGGGTTTTTCCATAAGATGGTTCTAGTAGCACTTAGTTGTCTTTTAACTCTTTCAAAACAATTTTGTTAGATTCTATTGTGACAGCTGTGCATTTAAAAAAGACATCAAAATTGGTGAATTTTTGTGTAACCATTTTAATATTGAAGATGGAAGGAAAACAACATTCTTGGCATATGCTTTATTATTTCAAGAAAGGTAAAAGTGCAACCAAAATGCAGAAAAAGATTTGCGCAGTGTATGGAGGAGGTGCTGTGACTGATCGAATGTGTCAAAAGTGGTTTGTGAAGTTTCGTGCTAGAGATTTCTCACTGGATGATGCTCCGTGGTCGGGTAGACCAGTTGAAGTTGATAGCGATCAAATTGAGACATTAATTGAGAACAATCAACGTTTACCACGCTGGAGATAGGCGACATACTCAAAGTACCCAAATCAAGCATTGAAAATCATTTGCACCAGCTTGGTTTTGTGAATCACTTTGATGTTTGCGTTCCACATAAGTTAAGCGACAAAAACTTCTTGACCATATTTCTGCATGGGATTCTCTACTGAAACGTAACGAAAGTGTTTTGTTTTTAAAACTAACTGTGACGTGCGATGAAAAGTGGATACTGTACAATATTGTGGAATGGAAGAGATTGTGGGGCAAGGGAAATTAACCACCAACAACCACACCAAAGGCCAATCTTCATCCAAAGAAGGTGATGTTGTGTATATGGTGGGATTGGAAGGGAGTCCTCTATTATGAGCTCCTTCTGGAAAACCAAACAAGTACTGCTCCCAGTTAGACCAACTGAAAGCAGCACTTGATGAAAAACGACCAGAATTAATCAACAGAAAATGCATGATCTTCCATCAGGATAACGCAAGACCGCATGCTTCTTTACTGGCCAGGCAAAAGCTGTTACAGCTTGGCTGGGAAGTTCTGATTCATCTGCCGTATTCACCAGACATTGCACCTTTGGATTTCCATTTATTTCGGTCTTTACAAAATTCTCTTAATGGAAAAAATTTCAATTTCCTGGAAGACTGTAAAAGGCACCTGGAACAGTTCTTTGCTCGAAAAGGTAAAAAGTTTTGGGAAGATGGAATTCTGAAGTTGCCTGAAAAATGGCAGAAGGTAGTGGAACAAAAGGGTGACTGCATTGTTCAGTAAAGTTCTTGGTGAAAATGAAAAATGTGTCTTTCATTTTTACTTAAAACCCAGAGGCACTTTTTGGCTAGCCCAATAGCTTTTGAGACCTTAATAATTTCAGCCTTTTCAGTATTGTGTCAGAACATTTGAAAAAGTAGATTGTGAAGTCCCACTTAGATATTTTGAGAATTCTGTTGTGTGAAGCTTGGACTGGGAAGGAATGTAAAACAGTACACTAAGATGTCCTCATACTGAGAACTGTTCAGAGGAGACTTGATACATGTTTGAGCTCTACGTGCTCAGGTTTCCTGGGAAGTAAGTTTTACCAGGTTTCCTGGGAATTAAGTTCACACCATTAAGCTCTCCATGATTGTGTCCTCTGCGTCCTTTGCCAGCCCACTCAGGTTTCCTCCTCTGGTGACTGTGGTCATAATACTGTTTTGAAGGTAGCCTGGTACTTGGATAGACTCACAAAATAACTTATTCTGTTGTATTTGAAAAATGAGCTATGTTATGGGGCATAGGTATAAATAGTTAACAGAGGAAAATTTTTGTTTAATATAGTGTGTGCTCTTGTGTGACTCGCACTTTCTAGGTTTCATTTTCTCACTTTTAAAAGGGGATTGAATGAGGTAATGTTCAGATCTCCATCTTAAAAAAAATCTATGCTATTACATGTATATATTTTCACTAACTGATTTAAAAGTTTTGTTGGATGTTCTGGAAAGAAAAGTGAAGTGAAAAACCCTCAGTACTTCCAAAGCCATATGTGTAATTGAGATATTCTAGATGGTTGTGTTCCGCTTTGATGTTCTTGTCAACATAGAGGCTTTTGTTCTGTTGTATTTAAATGGTAATTATAACTAGGACCATGCCAGCTCAGTTTGGCTTTTCAGTTCACAGGATTTGCTTGGGTAGCAGCGGTTAATTATATGGGAAAACTTAAGGTTAAAAACACTTTTCCTCCTATGATTTACAAAGGACCTGCTCGCGTATAACTTTAGAAAATTTTGTTAGTATTTACATTCAGCATTACAGTGTTATGTGCTTCATTAGATGCATCCAGTCCTACTTTATTTGTACCAGAGTTTTTTGGTTGGTAGCTGGCAATTTTTTGAGGTAGCTACACATACATTGCAAGGAACATCTGGGCCTTCTACTTAGCACAGGCCACTACTGAAGATTAGAGATGTACCTTGTAGCCATCCTTAATCTGACGGCTGGTTTCAGGGTTATTTCGTCTAATATCCTGGCATTGATGAAAATTTATATTGGGAGCAGAGGGCCATTAAAGGGGTAAAATCCAGTATTTGGAAGGTCTAGAAAATCAGTCAACTGTAAGTGATGAAGTTCTCAAATGTATGTCTCAAAAGCAACTTCCAGTGATTGAAACCAATTTTGAAAAGGCAAAAACTTGAAATAGTTTCTGATAAAACTTCTGGTAGAAAAAATGCAATAAGACTATCTTGGGACTGATTTGTGGAACATGGTAGGTGGCTCCCAGAAGGGAATCTCTACTCTGCAGTGAACACTTAACTATATATCGTTAGATGTTCCTAAGATAACTAGCTCAGACGACAGTACCTACAGAGCTCTTATGCATTTTCACCCTGCCTTGTGTTCTAGGTAGCTGTGTACTTGTCTTTCTCTGACGTAATATGCAGACACAGGTTTGCCCTCCACAGGTGGTCAAGTCTGGGAGTGCAGTTTTGAGGAGGTGTGAGAATAGTTGAGTCAGAAAGAGTGCCTGAGATGGGGACCCTAGGGTGATAGAATGGAGATTGGAAGGGGTGATTGGGAAGAATCACTTTTGAAAACTAGAGATGAGAGGATTAGCTGTGGAGTATGCAGATGCAATAGCTGGGCAAGGAGATAAGCTCCAGGGGGAAGCAGTTCCAGAAGAAGAGTAGATACGGGGGTGCAGGACAGCATGGTTTGAGATGAGTCAGCCCTGGGTCTAGGCATAGCAAGGCTGTTTCTAACTGCTGGACCCCACCTTGATTTGATAATGTGTCCATTGCTTCTTTGTTGCCAAATAATGTCCTCATAAGAGTGCGAAGCTCCTCTGGGGGCAAATAGTGTTTCCTAGTCATATTTTATCCTATTGTTGCCTAGCACATAGTGGACAAATGAAAAAATTGTTGAATGTAGTTCATATTTTCCAAGCGGGGAATAAGGGTTGTAATTTCTATTTTATGTGTGTGTGTGTGTGGATGAGAAAGTTATTATTCAGTAGCTGATCGCCTTACTGGTGAGCATCTGTCTTCTAGGAAGATGAATGACCAAGCCTACACATTCTTTTCACATTGGCCTTTGTATGCTTTTTGTTGGCTGTCAGCTTCATCCAGATTATAAACAACAACCCAGAAGACAAAGGTTTTATATTCCATTATCATTTCTTCCAGCCACACAGTTTTATGTAAATAGGACAGTCTAGTAAAGGAGAGGTTGTTTACCTTGAATTAGACTTCCCAGGAGATAGTTCTAGCTTTTACTGTTGATTAAAATTTGAGTTTTTGTTTTCCAGACATTATTATAAAAAGAACCATGTTTGGAAAGAGTGAGTATGGGACTCCTGAATAAAATACTAAACTAAAATGTCTTATTCTAATTCGTTTTATAAGTAGTTGTATAACTTTATTGTTTAAAATCCCTTTCTATGCTTAAAATTCTAATGGATTAGACTGTGTGTGTGTGTGTGTGTGTATTTATATATAAACAGTATTCTTTGAAACGACTAGGAAGTCACTTTAAAAATAATGAGACTTACCCAGTACTAAGAAACTGAGTGTTTTTTTGTTTGAGAGATACTTTAAAACATTTAATACTATCATAACTCATTATGATTGGCCTTTAATAGGTAAAGGATTGGTTTACCAATCTTGTGGATTGGTTTCTGCCTCAGGAATATTTTGCTTTTATAAATTCCATGGAATAACAAGGAACAAATTCATACATGCTCATGTGAAATAATGTTAAAGAAAACTTAGGAGTTGAAAACTTTGAGGAACAGCTTTTTCTGGCATACATGCTGAGAGTGGTGTTGCATCATTAGAGATACTGACATTGTTAAGATCCTGGTGCTTTATGACGTGTTTATAGTTAATCACTCATAAGCAGGTCATATTCAGTTGTGCAGGTTGTGTATTGCATAACTATAGTGATGTATGTAGAGCTTACAAGTTTGTATGAGGCAGCTCTGGGGGTGAATAAGACAGAATATACTCCCTCACTTCTAAAGTCTACGTCCTAGTGGGCCAGATAGATAATAAACAATTAGATAAATAGATATTTCTGTCAAATATATCAGATAAAAATAAGTGCTATACAAATAATAAAAAGTGTGATGTGGTAGTGGCCTGATAACTAGTTTAGGTTAGGTGGTCAGAAAGAAATAATAAAATGAAAAGAAACAATTTAAAAACCTTTAATAAGTGGCACAATTAAAATTGTTTTATATACATCTTTCGAGATTGTCATTTTTATACTTCTTATTGCTGAGGATACTGAATCTGTCACATTTCTTTTCTTTCTTTCTTCTTCTGTCACCTATTGTGCATGGATGGGTATTAGGATACTATGGTCTTTTGCTTATAAAGAGTTTATAGGTTAATAAAATTAATAAGTAAAATACTTTATATGAGAACCTGAGATCCAGTAGGCAAAGTGACTTCCTCATGAGGATACAACATTCTCCTTTTCCGTTGACCAGTGATATCATGAAAAGGCCTAAAGCGCATTAGTGGTGGATGTTACCAAGCAACAAATTGCGTTTCTTCTCGTGTTTATCTGTATTTTATTATCTAACAAAAGCACTATAAATCCTGGCCTTACACTATGGGAGTGCTGCATGTGTAGTAGCTGTTACTGAGATGGAGCATTTTTTGTCCTCAACATAAAATAGGGCACAGTGTAATTAAATTTAATAGTGTCTATTGTTTGTTTACTTCCTGGAGTAAAAGAGAAAACAATAAAAATATTCATGAGCTGGTAAAGGTTCTTATTTTGTGCATCCAGCGTCCAGAAAATACTTGGTTACCCTGCTTAGATCCTTTCAAACAAAGTTCAGGGACTTCTCTGCTGGTCCAGTGGTTCAGACTCTGTGCTTCCATTGTAGGGGGCATGGGTTTGATCCCTGGTCCAGGAACTAAGATCTCACATGCCATGCCGCAGAGGCATAGCAAAAAAAAAAAAAAAAAAAAAAAAATATATATATATATATACATACACATATGTGTGTATGTATATACATAATTTTTTTTAATGAAGAGTTTAAAATAGAAAGTAGTGGGATAACTAAGTGACTAATATTATTTGGCTTGCTTAAGTAAGGATTTTGGCTTGAGGATGGAGTATCTGGTATTTTAGCAAGTTTTGGTGTAAAGTACAAAAATTTTATCTTCAATTACTTATCTCTTCCATAGGCTAGCAGCAACAGATACTCTCAGAGTTATAGGTCTGTTATAAACCCAGATTTAAAAAAAATTGGACCAGGTTAAAAGGCATACTCGATATCTAGCTTCCCATAAAAATTTATATTTACATGCTTTAAAAACTTTTTTTTCCTACCAGAAAAGAAAGGAAGAATAATATTTTAGTGTGCACTATTTTTAGGTAAAATAGCAGTAGTTTTCAGACATATGTCATTTAGTTTATTTAGGAGGCATATTGCAGAAATTGTGAAAATATCAAATACATTTTCCTCATCTGATTATTAATTTCCAATATCCTGACCTTATTATGTATTTTCCAATTTCACTTTTTTTTTTTCCAATTAGAATGTTCTAATCAGGACCTCAAACAGGGCTTTGTTATTTATGAGATAAAGCCAGAGAGACAGGAAGTAGAGTGACTTGAGTATAATGTGTTACCTTATGTTTGCTTTGTCTACATGTGGTTCTTGTCCAGGAACTCATGTCCATCCACCTAGTTTTAGAGCTAAGACCCTAAGCCTTCTGATGTGATTCTGGTCCAGCATGCTTTCCATGTTTCCCTTCTCCTCTGTGAATTTGATTCTTGAGTCTGCATTTCTCAAAGTGTGAGCTGACCTGTCCATTAAAGAAACTTATGAAATTATATGCCATTATTATAAATGTTTGTGAAAAGCTTGAAAAGATCCCTGGGAAGGTATCATTTCTCTAAAGTTCTGTTGCCATTGAAAGGCAAGATTCAGCTGTTGAAGTCTCAATTTAAAAAAAACTGTTTCATCTGGGTTGAAGTTAAATTAGATGTGAATCTTAAATTCTTAATTCTTCTGGGCTATTGTGAAAGGATGATGCTTAATAAGTATGAAATCAGGGATGTTGTGTTAATTGTGTTATTTTTTTTTAAGCTGACTTTCAGTGCTTTTGTTATCTACTAGGTAGATAGTATCCTGCTGCTCTTGATTCAGGTTTCATGCCTAGCACCATCTGTGAGTGCCAAAGCTTCCCTAGTCTGTGCATGGGAACTTTGCTTGTTCAAGCTGCCTAGTCAGCCTCTTCACTCAGGCCTTGCTACCTCTGATGAAGTAGACTTTTAAAAAAGAGTAGGTTAATTTGTTTCTAGAGATCAGAAGAAGGGGCCCTTTTTGTGTGTGTCCTCCAGTTATTAGAGAGATCGTTCTGTGTGCCTGCATGTTATCTTCAGGCACATTGTGGGAACTCAGGCCATGCTATGAAGGCCTGCACAAAGTACTGAATGCTGACACTTGAGAACTTCTGTGTCCTAACTTCAGTCTCATTAAAAGTAAGTTTTGAGAACATTAAAAGTAAGTTTTTGCCCATTTAGGATTTTAATTCCATTTAAAAAAATGCTTTTTATGTTAAAACAATACAATTTCTCACCTCTTTAGGGTAGCTAAGAGCTCTGGTTAATGAGAGCCCTGAGTTTGAGTTTGTCTTTAGGTTTGCTTGAAATTCTTAGCATGGCTCCCCAGCTTTGAGAAGACTACCTAGTATTGCCATACCATTTAATTAACCAAGCAGAACACTTTGCAGTAGTGGGTCTTAACCTTCTTCTACGTCATGATACCTTTAAGAAGCTCTTAATTTACTTCAGAGATACATGCATGAGTGGATGTCTACACACACTCACCCCCACCCCCACCCCATTCATGTGTGTACCCTTATCACCATGCATCCCCATCCTTCATAGTTCCTGGAGATTCATAAATCCTCTCCTGAAGTGCATTGACAACCTCCAGATTAAGGACTTCCACAGGTATTACTTAAAAGGAGGAAAGAAAGACGGTGTGTGGTATTTTTTGCCCCACCCCCGTGCATGGAAAGCAGCTTATTTATTCATTTACCTGTCCTTCTTGAGCATCTGTTCATCCATCTACCTATGTATGCACCCACCCATCTATCCATGTCTTATCGAATACTTTCTTTTTGTCAAGCACTTTGTGTTTTATTTTTCCGCTTTTCCTTTCTTTTCTTTCCTCTTAAATCAGGAACTAGACTGCTTTCTAAATACTTGTAGAAAATGAAAGAATGATTCATGGCAACTATAAAGCTGTTCAAGTAGAGAATATATACATATTTGTTTGTGATTGTATAATACTATACTTTTAAGCAGTTACAGATTTGGGAAGGTTATACAGATAGTCTTTTAGCTGTGGCTTGGTTTATCATCAACTTTTTTGTACTTCGGAAAGTATTCCTTTGAACTTTTTCTTCTGCTCTAGTTTTAAAATAAAGCACATTGTCAGTAAAGCAGAATAAGTTTTTCTTGGGTAAAAATAAAATCACAAGGCACCTGGCCATTTCTTTAGAAAGGTACTTTATCACAGTATTTTAAAAAAAGTTTTTAATGAAGATTTTACTTTTACCAGAAGTTTTTCTTTTTGAAATGGTAGTTTTGTTTAGTTCACATATAAATCATTTTGTAAAGAGCTTTTTAGGATTGTAGGGATTCACCTAAGTTTTTATTTTTGTTTGTTTGTTTTTGCGGTCCGTGGGCCTCTCACTGTTGTGGCCTCTCCCGTTGCGGAGCACAGGCTCCGGACGCGCAAGCTCAGCGGCCATGGCTCACGGGCCCAGCCGCTCCACGGCATGTGGGATCTTCCTGGACCGGGGCACGAACCTGTGTCCCCTGCATCGGCAGGCAGACTCTCAACCACTGCGCCACCAGGAAAGCCCCATACCTATATCTTAAATTAAACATGTTTCTTGAGAAGAATATGTCAGTGTTATGGACTTGCCTAATAGAAGCAAGCCTTAGGCTCTGTCTTTTCTCTTAGGGCATTAAGGAAGATTTAACTGTTTTGAAATCTTTATGGTATATTGAGCTAGGTTAATAATTGTAAATATGAAAAATACTTTTTCCCTAGTGGAAATAAAGCATGGAGATTAATAAGCTGATCAATAGTAAAGATCATTTTCTATCTCCAAGTGATAATGTAGTTTTCTATTAAATAGTAACAGTCATTATTATATGTACTAATGGACAAAACCAGCCTTTCTATTTCATTTTTCTTTGTCCTAGAAATTTCTTTTCCCTAGAATTTCTGAATATTTAGCATCTCCTTTAATAATGCAGTGTTCAATCTTACGAACTCTCCTAATATTATCTTTCTGACCTGACTTTTTCCCTAAGAACAAAAAACATCTCATTCAACCTGGGGATCATTTGACAGTACCGATAGAAAATGGTTTGAAACAAATTACAGAGCGTCTTGAGTCTGAACCTCTGGCCCAACTCAGTCACTCAGAATTTTTTTAGAGGATTATTTGAGGTGAAGGTCCAGTGATATTTCTATTCTCAGCCACTAACGGATAAATGATAAAAGAATTTTAAGGTCTTTGCTAGTGAACTCTGTAAAGAGTTCCAGTCTTGGGTGAGCAGTGAAGTAAGGAGTTTGAATCTGAAAGGGAGCAAATGAAAAACTGTCATGACATTGAAGTGATCAGTAATGCAGTGAGACTAAGAGCTGGGACTTTGTAACTAAACTGAGATGATAAAATGAATTCTGGCTCACCTGGGCTCATGGCCCAGATTAAAAAACCATGTCTGTGCAATTGTGTGAATATGCATGTGGATAAACATTTTTATTATTAATTACTATTATTTATTGAACAGTAAGCCCTAACTGCTTTTATTTTTAAATGAAATCTCATTTAATCCTCATACTAAGCATGTGAGTATTTAGTGATACCTACATTTTGTAGATAAGGTACATTGAAGTAAACCCACATGTGCTAGAATTTTGCTGGAGTTGGTTAGAGAGGCAGACTGCTCATTAAAGGAAATGGGACCATCCACATGCCTTAAAAAGGAACATACAAAATATTTAAAATATCTAAGTAGATTATAGACAATTTAGACAGTACTTTGGATCTTTGTCCTTTGTGCATTTTATAGTGGGCTAAGTTGCTATGTGAGACACTTGCATTTTTATTTGCTGTCTGGTCTAGGAAACCTTTCTAATCCCAGGGTATTCACTCTTGGGATTTTAACACTTTAGAGCAGTGTTTCATGTAGTGAGTTTGAGGTAAAATTTGTTATGGAAAAAAATCCCGAAGAAGTAATAAAATCAGCTGTCGTCATACTTTCAATTACTTAAAATGCTTGCAGCTTGGTTTGAATGGTAAACAAGAGACACCTAGATTATATTGGTAACTGAAAAGATTGCAGAATCTTTCAAAAGCAGTATATTAGATTGTAAAAGGAGGATCTAATATATATATACATTTATTTAAAATATCTTGATATATTCAAGAAGCAACTACCGTAAATATGTTGCTTTTTGCTGTAAAGTAAATTTTTTGTATTATATGCTTATGTACACAATTTTCTACAGTCTAGAATGAGCTTCCTCCATCTGGAAAAAATTCACTTATCCTTCATGGTCCAGAAGATGCCCTTTCAGATACATTTAATTAATTTAAAAAGATTTTTAACCAGTTTTAACTGTTTGGATCAATTTATATAAATACCTGAAATGTTCAAGCAAACAAGCAGCTAAGATCATAGTTCAGAGTCTTTGGGAACATTTGCTGATTCCTCTTTCTTTACTGGGTAAATTTTAAAGTAAAAAGGATTATGAATAATCTTCTAAATTTTAAAACATTTTATTGTGGAAATTTTCAAACATAGAGAAGTTGGAAAAATTTTACAGTGAATACCAGTTTACCTACCACTTATTTTAGCAAACATTTTTCAATTATGTATCTGTTCATCTGTTCATCTCTCTATTCATCCATCAATCAATCTTATGATGCATTTCAAAGTACATTGCAGACATTTCCTCCTAAATACTTCAGCATGCATATCATCTAGAATTCAGTAATAGTCTCCATTATTTTTTCTTCTTGAGGTAAATTGAAATACAGTGGACATGCATAAATCTTAAGTGAACGTTTGCTGAGTTTTGACAGATACGTATACCTGTTAACCCAAACCTCTATCAAGATAATGTTACCATCTCCCCAGAAAGTTCCCTCTTGTCCATTACCAGTCAGCCTTTACCCTCACATGCCATAGGCAACAACGTGATTTTTTTCCTCTCCTGATTAGTTTTGCCAAAACATGAAATCTTTAAGGAATCAAAGTATGTAAATGTTTAACTGAAAAACATAGGAAGGTGACAAATTATTGTGTGAAATAATCTTAAGAATGACAACTGGGAAACCTGAGAGGGCAGTTGATGAAGGAAAGCTAGAAGGACTTCATGAAATGACTAATGACACAAATTTAGGGCAATGCCAGAAGTACACGCAACCAGCGGCCGTTGAGCCTTGTAATTCCTTATAATGGCATCAGACCATATAAACGAAAGTCCCTTGACAGAGATTTTTGCCTGTTAGTCAGCAAAAGTGACATAATTCTATGACCCAAATAAGCACATATTTTTACAAAGGTTATAAAGTTGAAATATGGCAGTTGTTTCAGGTGTTTTGCTTTTGTAATAGAGTTGGTTAATATTTGGCTTTTAAAATGATCTATTATAAAATGGTGAAAATATAAAATTTTAATTGTACAATGGAGAAAAATATTTTGGAATATGTAAAATCACTTTGTATTAAGAGTCTGCATTTAAAATATAATTTTAATAGTGTAGTTATACATCATACACAAATTATACAGGTGTAATGGATCAAAGGCATTAATCAGGTACTTTGTATCTATCACTAATATATTTAAATTCTGAACTCCAGGCAATAGAGAAAGAAATCACCAATAAAATCTGTAAAATAGCACAGCCTAGTCTGGGAACTGATCCTCAGTTTATCATTACTTCTAGTCTCTAGCCTCTCTGACTTTTTACATAAAGGCTGAATACTAGCTGATGATTTATTAGAAAATGATGGTATGTAAATTCTAACAAACCCCATACACCCCCCACCCTCCCACCTTCCCTCTCTTCCTTTTTTTCCTTAATTCTCTCCTTCTCTTTCTCCTTCCTTGCCTGCTAATTAAAAAGGTATTTATTGTGTGCCAACTGTGTAACACTGTATAAGATACTGGAGATACTGTGATGAGTGGAAAGTATCTTAATGTAAATCAGATTCTACAGATGGTACTTAGATTTGTAAATATTAAATTCTAATGAATCAGAACTCCCTTTAAAAATAATCATGCATCTTAGAATTTGTCAGTAGGTTTTGTATTATACAGGACATTGTGGTATACAGGATAAAGATAGATTCTTCGAAGTTGATTGAATATTTGTACTGTTGACGTAATTGTTTTCTTTTCACAACTGAAACGCTCGACTTGATTTATTATGATACCTGCCCTGCCCCATCAACTCTTTATGCTCAATGTAGTCATCAGTACATTTAGCTATCTTTTACTTTAAAAAAGATTCACATATGCCTTTACTTGTACAAATAGTTTTTTATATGTTTTAAAAGAACTATTCTTGGTCAGAGGTAGGAATTTCTTATGTGATCTCTCAATTTGCATAGTGTTAGAGAACAAAGTTCATGGAGCCAGAAGTCAGGAAATCGATTTCCTCCATCTTATTAGCTATGACTTGGGACAACTTAAGAGCTTAGTTGCTGTTATTAATAATGAAGTACTTTCCAATTCAGGCTGAATTGCAGAAAAGAAAAGAAATGTGTATATAAAAATAAAAGTATAATTACTTTAGCATGATTAAGACTTTTTTTATTGTGGTAAAATATACATAAAATGAATTATGTTAACCATTTTCAGTGCTATTAAACATATTCTCCTTGTTGCACAACTGTAACCCCCATCCATCTCCAGAATTTTTCATCCTTCCAAACTGATAGTCTGTACCCATTAAACAGTAACTCAGTGACTTCTCATTCCTCCCTCCCTGCAGCTTCTGGAAACCACTATTCCATCTTTTGTCTTTAGGAATATAGAACAAATGTTTTGATTAAGAATGCTAAGTTTTCTCTTTCCATTCGTCTTGGTTAAGAAATGTTTTTCTTTTTAGTAACTGTATCTATCAGGGTTAACTACTAGAATATCTACATTCCAGGTCTAAATTCAGTTCTTTAAATTTTTAACATAACCTATAATTTTTATTTTACAACTGTGGCAGGCATAACAAAAACACTTTGAAATAAGTGTGCCTAGGCAATTGTATAAATGCAATCCATTTAAAACTTTAGCCATTTATATGATATTAGGCATTTCATTTGATTTTCACCTGTGATATGGCTTTGAGAAGTTTGCTTTACAATTTTTTTTGGTATAATTTCAGGCTGAGAATATCTTTGCAATACAATAACTAGAAATTAGGTTATTTGAAGTATGGCTTAATGAAGTGTAAAGGGTATGAAATGAAACATAAATAAAATGTAACCTAGGGAATATTTGTATAAAAGGTCTTTAGCTATTGGGCATTTTTGTATTTATACTGTAAGTGCATTTTCGTAATACATAAAGGTAGTTTTACTAATGTTGGTATCATTTAGAACATTTTGTCAAGGTAATTAGATGACTGAAATTTTTGTTTTTTATTTTCTTAAATGAATTGGTATTTTCAGGCCAGCATTTGGTTCAATATATCGTGTACTAAAAGAAAAGTCTTAGTCATTTGAATACTCATAACTGTAATTATATTAAGAATTTCACTGGTATTAGCAGTACAAAGCTCAAAGGCACTCATTGTAACCTAATTACCAGGAATGACATTTGTTTAGTGCTAGTGAGATGTGAGTTTTTTGTGGTGGTTTTTTTTTTTTCTGGAACTGAAGGTTGAAGAGATATCAGGTGAAGTCCATAGTGGGGAACACGTGTTCCAAATTAACCTTTGTAAATCCTGGGATTCAATGACAGTGATGTATCTGGGTTATAAAATGTAACTCGTGGAATGAAGAAACAAAAATGTAGAGGTTGCTAATTGGTAAATACTTATTTTGATCAAGACATAATTTCCTAGCATCAGGGGCATTAAGGTTTTGTTGGGGACCTGAAATTTAGACTTTTTATGAGGGCAAGTCCTCTTTAAGAAAGAAAATACAAAATTACGAATTGATGTACAGAAGTTAAAACTTAGAATGAAAAAATAAAACAGATGACAGACTTTTAAAAATGTGGCCAGTGGGGCTTCCCTGGTGGCACAGTGGTTGAGAGTCTGCCTGCCGATGCATGGGACATGGGTTCGTGCCCCGGTCCGGGAAGATCCCACATGCCGCGGAGTGGCTGGGCCCGTGAGCCATGGCCGCTGCGCCTGCGCGTCAGGAGCCTGTGCTCCACAACGGGAGAGACCACAACAGTGAGAGGCCCGCGTACGCAAAAAAAAAAAAAAGAAAAGGTGGCCAATGACATAATCATAATACTTAGAAAAGTGGACATTTTAGAACTAATAACACTTTTAAAATACTTCTTAAAAATTTACATCTGTAGGATGTATACTCTTTGATTGCCTCTCCCTATGACAAGGCTATTACAATATGATTACCTGGAAAGAGATTAGAAAGATGAGTTAGTCTTTGCTGTAGCCTGGCTAACAAAATTTTTTTTTATTACTGATAGTTGAAGTGTATAAAACATGCAGCTTCACTCAAAAAAATACTCAGTTGCTTGTAGAACTGCTACAGGTTTGTGCTCTACTAAGAGAGTTTGAGAAGTTCTATTTCATAGGAGTCCCATAAAAAGAAAAAACTGTATGATGCATTTAAAATTATATAAGCCTTATCAACTATACTACAATAAGAGAGAACTTCTGATTTGACTAGGCACTGACTAAAAACTGAATTCTCTGCTTATACTATTTCATGTATCATGAATGGAAGAATTTACTAGCTTCTAGCTGTGTACATTTCAGACTTTTTCTCCTCCACTTATCACATACCTATAGTTCTATTTTCCATGGGACACATATATGTCTCCATAGACCTCAGGCTCTGTACTTCCATTTAATGACTCCAGGTGAATTGGAGCAGTGGGTAAAAAGGTGTATTCCTTGAAGCCATTCCCACAATGGATCAGATGGCAATAATTAAGTACACATGGAAATAAGTGAGAACCACGTACATATATTTCACTAAACCCAAATTGAATGTACCACCAATTTACCTTCCTCTTTGCTGGACCCCCAAGTTGCATACTGTGACTCATACCATTTGACACAAGAGAAAAGAACCCTGAAGCCTAAGCTTCATGCAGCAAATTTATGGTAAATCCACCTCTGTGGATTCTGTAGTGCTATTTCTACAGTGATGGAAATCTGTTGTCCAATATGGTAGCCACGAGACACATGTGGCTATTGCACACTTGAAATGTGATTCGTGCCACTGAGGAAATGAATCTTTAATTTTTAAAAAATTTCTGAAGCCTTCCCTTGTGCCTTCTATTTTTTATTTATTTATTTTTATACAGCAGGTTATCTATTTCATACATATTAGTGTATATATTGTCAATCCAAATCTCTCAATTCGTCCCCCTGTGCCCCCCCCCCCCCAGTTTCCCCATTGGTGTCCATACGTTTGTTCTCTACATCTGTGTTTCTATTTCTGCCCTGCAAACTGGTTCATCTGCACCATTTTTCTAGATTCCATGTATATGCGTTAATATACAATACTTGTTTTTCTCTTTCTGACTTACTTCACTCTGTATGACAGACTCTAGTTCCATCCACGTCTCTACAAATGACCCAGTTTCTTTCCGTTTTATAGCTGAGTATTATTCCATTGCATATATGTACCACATCTTCTTTATCCATTCATCTGTCGTCATCCATTCCAAAATCTGGAAGCATTTTGGTTGCTTCCATGACCTGGCTATTGTAAATAGTGCTGCAATGAACATTGGGGTACATATGTTTTTTTGAATTATGGTTTTCTCTGGGTATATGCCAGGAGTGGGATTGTCGGGTCATATGGTAATTCTATTTTTAGTTTTTTAAGGAACCTCCATACTGTTGTCCATAGTGGCTGTATCAATTTACATTCCCACCAACAGTGCGAGAGGGTTCCCTTTTCTCCACACGCCCCCAGCACTTGTCGTTTGTAGATTTTCTGATGTTGGCGATTCTGACCCGTGTGAGGTGATGATACCTCATTGTAGTTTTGATTTGCATTTCTCTAATAATTAGTGATGTTGAGCAGCTTTTCATGTGCTTCTCGGCCATCTGTATGTCTTCTTTGGAGAAATGTCTATTTAGGTCTTCTGCCCATTTTTGGATTGGGGTGTTTGTTTTTTTAATATTGAGCTGCATGAGCTGTTTATATATTTTGGAGATTAATCCTTTGTTGATTCATTTGCAAATATTTTCTCCCATTCTGAGGGTTGTCTTTTCGTTTTGTTTATGGTTTCCTTTGCTGTGCAAAAGCTTTGAAGTTTCATTAGGTCCCATTTGTTTATTTTTGTTTTTATTTCCATAACTCTGGGAGGTGGATCAAAATAGATCTTGCTGTGACTTATGTCAAAGAATGTTCTTCCTATGTTTTCCTCTAAGAGTTTTATAGTGTCTGGTCTTACATTTAGGTCTCTAATCCATTTTGAGTTTATTTTTGTGTATGGTGTTAGGGAGTGTTCTAATTTCATTCTTTTACATGTAGCTGTCCAGTTTTCCCAGCACCACTTATTGAAGAGACTGTCTTTTCTCCATTGTATATCCTTGCCTCCTTTGTCATAAATTAGTTGACCATAGGTGTGTGAGTTTGTCTCTGGGCTTTCTATCTTGTTCCATTGATCTGTATTTCTGTTTTTGTGCCAGTACCATATTGTCTTGATGACTGTAGCTTTGTAGTATAGTCTGAAGTCAGGGAGTCTGATTCCTCCAGCTCCGTTTTGTTCCCTCAAGACTGCTTTGGCTATTCGGGATCTTTTGTGTCTCCACACAAATTTTAAGATTTTTTGTTCTAGTTCTGTAAAAAATGCCATTGGTAATTTGATAGAGATTGCATTGAATCTGTAGATTGCTTTGTGTAGTATAGTCATTTTCACAATATTGATTCTTCCAATCCAAGAACATGGTATATCTCTCCATCTGTTGGTATCATCTTTAATTTCTTTCATCAGTGTCTTATAGTTTTCTGCATACAGGTCTTTTGTCTCCCTAGGTAGGTTTATTCCTAGGTATTTTATTCTTTTTGTTGCAATGGTAAATGGGCGTGTTTCCTTAATTTCTCTTTCAGATTTTTCATCATTAGTTTATAGGAATGCAAGAGACTTCTGTGCATTAATTTTGTATCCTGCAAGTTTATTTAATTCATTGATTAGCTCTAGTAGTTTTCTGGTGGCATCTGTAGGATTCTCTATGTATAGTATCATGTCATCTGCAAATAGTGGAAGTTTTACTTCTTTTCAAATCTGTATTCCTTTTATTTCTTTTTCTCCTCTTATTGCCGCGGCTAGGACTTCCAACACTATGTTGAATGATAGTGGTAAAAGTGCACATCCTGGTCTTGTTCCTGATCTTAGAGGAAATGTTTTCAGTTTTTCACCATTGAGAATGATGTTTGCTGTGAGTTTGTTGTATATGGCCTTTATTATGTTGAGGTAGGTTCCCTCTATGCCCACTTTCTGGAGAGTTTTTATCATAAATGTGAGTTGAATCTTGTCAGAAGCATTTTCTGCATCTATTGAGATGATCATATGGTTTTTATTCTTCAATTTGCTAATATGGTGTATCACATTGATTTGCATATATTGAAGAATCCTTGCATCTGTGGGATAAATCCTAGTTGATCATGGTGTATGATCCTTTTAATGTGCTGTTGGATTTTGTTTGCTAGTAGTTTGTTGAGGATTTTTGCACCTATATTCATCAGTGATATTGGTCTGTAAATTTCTTTTTTTGTAGTATCTCTGTCTGGTTTTGGTAGCAGCATGATGGTGGCCTTGTAGAATGAGTTTGGGAGTGTTCCTTTCTCTGCAAGTTTTTGGAAGAGTTTGAGAAGGTTGGGTGTTAGCTCTTCTCTAAATGTTTGATAGAATTCACCTGTGAAGCCATCTGATCCTGGAAGATTTTTAATTACAGTTTCAATTTCATTACTTGTGATTGGTCTGTTCATATTTCCTGTTTCTTTCTGGTTCAGTCTTGGAAGGTTATACGTTTCTAAGAATTTGTCCATTTCTTCCAGGTTGTCCATTTTATTGGCATAGAGTTACTTGTAGTAGTCTCTTAGGATGCTTTGTATTTCTGCGGTGTCTGTGGTGTCTTCTCCTTTTTCCTTTCTAATTTTATTGATTTGAGTCCTCTCCCTCTTTTTCTTGATGAGTCTAGCTAAAGGTTTATCATTTTTTTTATCTTCTCAAAGAACCAGCTTTTAGTTTTATTGATCTTTGCTATTGGTTTTGTTGTTTCTGTTTCATTTATTTCTGCTCTGATCTTTATGATTTCTTTCCATCTACTAACTTTGGGTTTTGTTTGTTCTTCTTTCTCTAGTTCCTTTAGGTGTAAGGTTAGATTGTTTGAGATTTTTGTTTCTTGAGGTAGGATTGCTTAGAACTGCTTTTGCTGCTTCCCTCTTGGAACTGCTTTTGCTGCATCCCATATGTTTTGGATCATTGTGTTTTTGTTTTCATTTGTCTCTAGGTATGTTTGATTTCCCCTTTGATTTCTTCAGCGATCTCTTGGTTAGTGAGTAACGTGTTGTTTGGCCTCCATGTGTGTGTGTTTTTTGCATTTTTTCCCCTGCAGTTGATTTGTAATCTCATAATGTTGTGTTCAGAAATGATGCTTGATATGATTTTAGTTTTCTTAAATTTACTGAGGCTTGATTTGTGATCCAAGATGTGATCTATCTTGGAGAATGTTCCATTTGCATTTGAGAAGAAAGTGTAATCTGTTTTTGGATGGAATGTCCTATAAATATCAATTACATTTATCTGGTCTATTGTGTCATTTAAAGCTTGTGTTTCCTCATTAATTTTCTGTCTGGATGATCTGTCCAGTGGTGTAAGTGAGGTGTTAAAGTCCCCCAGTATTATTGTGTTACTGTTGATTTTCTCTTTTATAGGTGTTAGCATTTGCCTTATGTATTGAGGTGCTCCTATGTTGGGTGCATATGTATTTACAATTGTTGTATCTTCTTCTTGGATTGATCCCCTGACCATTGTTTAGTGTCCTTCCTTGTCTCTTGTAACAATCTTTATTTTAAAGTCTATTTTATGTGATATGAGTATTGCTACTGCAGCTTTCTTTTGATTTCCATTTGCATGGAATATCTTTTTCCATCCCCTCACTTTCATTCTGTGTGTGTCCCTAGATCTGAAGTTGGTCTCTTGTAGATAGCATATATATGGGTCTTGTTTTTGTGTCCATTCAGTGAGCCTGTGTCTTTTGGTTGGAGCATTTAATCCATTCATGTTTATGGTAATTATTGATATATGTGTTCCTATTACCATTTTCTTACTTGTTATGGGTTTGTTTTTGTACGTGTTTTTCTTCTCTTGTGTTTTCCACTTAGAGAAGTTCCTTTAGCATTTGTTGTATGGTTGGTTTGGTGGTGCTGAGTTGTCTTAGCTTTTGCTTGTCTGTAAATCTTTTGATTTTCTGTTGAATCTGAATGAGATCCTTGCCGGGTAGAGTAATCTTGGTCGTAGCTTCTTCCATTTCATCACTTTAAGTGTATCGTTCTACTCCCTTCTGGCTTGTAGAGTTTCTGCTGAGCAATCAGCTTTTAACCTTATTGGATTTGCCTTGTATGTTATTAGTCGTTTTTCCCTTGTTGCTTTCAATAATTTTTCTTTGTCTTTAATTTTTGTCAATTTGATTACCGTGTTTCTTGGTGTGTTTCCCCTTGGGTTTATCCTGTATGGGACTGTCTGTGCTTCTAGGACTTGGGTTGCTGTTTCCCTTGTTAGGGAAATTTTCGACTATAATATCTTCAGACATTTTCTTGGGTCCTTTCTCTCTTTCTTTCTGGGACCCCTATAATGTGAATGTTGTTGCATTTAATGTTGTCCCAGAGGTCTCTTAGGCTGTCTTCATTTCATTTCATTCTTTTTTCTTTATTCTGTCCCGCAGCAGTGAATTCCACCATTCTGTCTTCTAGGTCACTTATCCGTTCCTCTGCCTCAGTTATTCTGCTATTGATTCCTTCTAATGTAGTTTTCTTTTCAGTTATTGTATTGTTCATCTCTGTTTGTTTGGTCTTTAATTCTTTTAGGTCTTTGTTAAACATTTCTTGCGTCTTCTCAGTATTTGTCTCTGTTCTTTTTCCGAGGTCCTGGATCATCTTCACTATAATTATTCTGAATTCTTTTTCTGGAAAGTTGCCTGTCTCCACTTCATTTAGTTGTTTTTCTGGGGTTTTATCTTTTTCCTTCATCTGGTACATAGTCCTCTGCCTTTTCATTTTGTCACTCCTTCTGTGAATGTGTTTTTTCCCACAGGCTGCAGGATTGTAGTTCTTGCTTCTACTGTCTGCCCTCTGGTGGATGAGGCTATCTAAGTAGCTTGTGCAAGCTTCCTGATGGTAGGGACTGGTGGTGGGTAGAGCTGGGTGTTGCTCTAGTGGTCAGAGTTCCGTAAATCTTTAAGCTGCTTGTCTGCTTATAGGTGGGCCTGGGTTTGCTCCCTGTTGGTTGTCTGGCCTGAGGCGACCCAGCACTGGAGCCTATATCACTCTTTGGTGGGGCTCATGCCAAGGAGTACTTCCCAGAACTTCTGTTGCCAGTGTCTGTGTTCCTGTGGTGAGCCACAGCCTCCCCTCGCCTCTGCAGGAGACCCTGCAACACTAGCTAGCAGGTAGGTCTGGTTCAGTCTCCTGTAGGGTCACTGCTCCTTCCCCTGGGTTCTGATGTGCACACTACTTTGTGTGTGCCCTCCAAGAGTGGAGTCTCTGTATGCCCCAGTCCTGTCGACATCCTGCAGTCAAATCCCTCTAGCCTTCAAAGTCTGATTCTCTGCGAGTTCCTCCTCCTGTTGCCGGACCACCAGGTTGGGAAACCTGACGTGGGACTCAGAACCTTCACTGCAGTGGGTGGCCTTCTGTGGTATAAGTGTTCTCCAGTTTGTGAGTCACCCACCCAGCAGTTATGGGATTTGATTTTATTGTGATTGCGCCCCTCCTACCATCTCACTGTGCCATTTTCTTTGTCTTTGGATGTGGGGTATCTTTTTTGGTGACTTCCAGTGTCTTCCTGTCAGTGATTGTTCAGCAGTTATTTGTGGTTTCGGTGGTCTCACAAGAGGGAGTGAGTGCACGTTCTTCTACTCCACCATCTTGAACCAATTTTGAATGTTTAATTTTATGTAATTTTAATTACTTTAAAGTTGAAGAGGTATTTGTGATTAATGGCTACTATATTGGACAGTATAGGTCTAGCATCTTTTTTATTGTTTTATGTAAAATTAGTGCTTATGTAATTCCCTTGAAGATACTATGTATTATATCATATTCTGCTTTACTTAGTTTATTTAGGTATAAACCTCCATTGTAACCTAAATTCTTTATTACATATGATATTGCCTACTGAGCAAAGCAGGCAATTCTTATATTTATAGAGAAGATTTATATTTGAAGATCTATTTAAATTAAACTGAAAAACAACTTTAAAGTGTTTCTTATGGTGGGGATATTTTGAGTCTTGCTGGAAAATTATCTTGAACCAGTCTTATTAAAATATTAAATTATGTGTTAAAATGTGTGTTTTCCAAACAGGGGTTAAAACCTTTCGTATGAAGTATTGTCTTTTATTTTTCTCTTTGGAAATCTAATGGAGCATTTCCAAAGACAAAGGGAAAGTGGAATGTTTGGTTGACATGCTTAATATTACATTTGACTGATTAGTTTGCTAATCCAGGTGCTCCAAACCAGATTCCAAGATTTGGGCTAGATCTTGTCTTGCTATGACTTGGCATTTGACAGTAATTTATGAATATTTAAATTGGTAGAAAAAAGAGAAAGCATGAATATTGTTCAGTAGAATTATGTGAACTACCTCTATGGTGTATCATTACCTATACGTTTCTGAGATTTTGCAAATTTTATTTATTATATGCCTACCACAGGATCTAGCATTTTTGTAATTGTTGCTGCAGTGGTACAGGTGACCTTTCAAAATTTGTGTATAAAGTTTCAATGTGTACTGAAGTGGGATATTTAATGATTTTCTCTTCATGTGCTAGTGACTTTTATTTGAACAGCTGAGGGTTGATAGAAATTGGGATTAGATATTTTCTGTACATTTATATGTTATAATTGTAATTAATATTTAGATTTAGTAGATTGACTTTTTTTAGTTGAGGTAAAATTCACGTAATATAAAGTTAACTCTTTTAAAGTATAAAATTCATTGGCATTCACAATGTTGTGTCACCTCTGTTAAGTTCCAAAACATTTTCATCATCACCAAAGGAGTCTCCCATATCCAGAATGGATATAACCATTGCAAATATTTCATATAAATGAAATAATACAACGCATGGACCTTTGTTTCTTGGCTTCTTTCACATTTTAGCATGATGTTTTCAAGGCTCATCCATATTGTAGCATGTATTAGTGTTTTAATTCGTTTTAAGGTTGAATAATATTCTATTTTGTAGATATTCCACATTTTGTTTTTCCATTCATCCATTATAATAACTTTAAATAAATTAAAATAAATTTCAAATTGAAGTATAATTGATTAACAGTGATATGTAGAATAACTTTTAAATACAATTGAAACTAAGTCCTTAAGTAATTTTTCTTAATCAGTTCTAAACCTTGACCATAAAAACTCTTGTTTATAGTTAGTTATTCAATACTCTTCAGGTTGAAATGAAATAGGACCAGTATTTCAATTTTTACCCTCAGTCCCATTCCCATTGATTAATTTTTTACACACTGTTTTGTGCTAAACAAACCTCCTTTAAAATTATTTTTTAATGTTAATAAGATAGTCTACTGCAAATGCTCTGAATTTAGTCTGATGAATCATAGAATGATAAAGCTGGAAGAAAGATAAAACTTGATCTATGAGACTGATAATCTTTTCAACTATAATTTGGTAAGAAAGTAAACGATTAAATCAAACATCCTTCTTATCCACCAATCATAAAAGGAAAGTCATAAAAATCTCCAGATATTAAATTTTTTATATTCTCTTTCATATCAGTGAATATAGAGTTTTTTAAAAAAATGGTGAGCTTCACCAGAATTTTAAATTCTGTGATATAAGATGTGTTGCATCATCTTGTAAGGGCTCATTGTTTTTAATCTTTTGTTCCACTATGCTGGGCCTCACTTTTCTGTTCTAGAGATTGGTACATAGAAAGACATGAACATTGACTCTGCTTATGGTAAATTTCTGTTCAGAAACCCAGGACTCATGACATGTTTTATTTGCAGAGTTTTAAAACTTTTCTCTTGGCATTTTTTTTGGGTCAGAACCTGTCTGTTTGTTTTTAAACAATTATCACTTGGTTACCATTTACAAAATTCTCAGTAGCATCTTAAAAAGTTGCTTCCTGTTGGATTTGTTGTTGCATATTTTCTTGGTTGTGGATTTTTTTTTTAAGAGGCTGTGGTTGTGTCATATATGCTAGTTATAATTTGGCTTTTCAAAATGTCAAATGCCAGCTATATGCAAAATAAAGTAATTTACATTTTTATGACTGTAAAATGAAGTTCATTTTTCAGAGTAAACAAAAGCCTCAAATGACTTTTTTTAGTCTAATTTGTTGACTTTGGTGTTTTGTCAGTGTGTGAGTAACAGGCTGTATCAGTTTTCCATCCCTAAATGACAAGTCCCCACAAACTTGGTGGCTTAAAAAACATAAATGAGGGATGTCAGTTTCCATGGGTCAAGAGTGTGGGTCCAGTATAGCTGGATTCTGTGCTCAGGGTCTCACAAGGTGAGATCAAGATCTTACCTGGGCTGAGGTCTCATGGGGTCTTCTTGCATATTCGTGTTGTTGTTGGCATAATTCAATTTCTTGGGGTTGTCTGAGGTCCTAATTTTTTTGCTAGCTGTTGACTGGAGACTGTTCTCAGTCTTTAGAGGCCCTCTTAGGGCCTTGCTACATGACCCCCTCATGAGGCCCTTTCCTTTCAGGCCAACAGGAGAGCCTCTTTGAGGCTCTTACTTCAGGAAAGGCCTAGTCCCTTCTGAGAGCTCACTTGATTAGCCCAGAATAATCTCCTTTTGACAGACTTAAAGTCAACTACTTTGTAACTGTAAAATCCTTCTACCTCTGTCATAAAATGTCATCTAATACAGGGAATTGACCATATTTACAGTCCTGCCCATACTCAGGGGAAAGACTGTGTACACCAGGGAGTAGGAATCCTCTGAGATGGAGGCCATCTTAGAATACTGCTGACCACACAGAAGTTAGGTGACAATTTTAAAGTGTATCTGTATATGTTTTAAAAATTACCATGAAATACAAAATAAAGATAACACATCAAAAAAAATTAGTAGACTACATATATATATATATTTTTTTTGCAGTACGCGGGCCTCTCACTGTTGTGGCCTCTCCCGTTGCGGAGCACAGGCTCCAGATGCGCAGGCTCTTCCTGGGGCACAAACCCGTGTCCCCTGCATCGGCAGGCAGACTCTCAACCACTGTGCCACCAGGGAAGCCAAATAGACTATATTTTTAAGAGCAGCTTTAGGTTTACAGGAGAATGGACCATAAAGTACAGAGTTCCCATATACCCCCTCTCCCTCTACACAGTTTCCCTTATTATTCTTATTTTGCATTAGTGTAGTATATTTATTAAAATTGAACCAATACTCAAGTCCATAGTTTACATTAGGGTTTACTCCTTGTATTGTCCTACGGGTTTTGACAGATGCATAATATCATGTATCTACCATTACAGTATCAAACAGAATAGTTTCACTTCCCTAAGAATCCCCTCTGCTCTGCCTGTTCATCATTCCCTTCTCCCTCCCCTGAAGCTCTGGCAATCTCTGGTCTTTTTGCTATCTCTAATAGTATTGCTTTTCCAGAATGTCATATAGGTGGGATCACAAAATAAATAGCCTTTTCAGACTGGCTTCTTTCACTTAATAGGCTTTTAATGTCCCTCCATGTCTTTCTGTGGCTTGATAGCTTATATCTTTTTATTATTGAATAATACTCCATGGTATGGACGTACCACCATTTGCTTAATCCAGTAAGCTGCCCTCTAGGTCCTATTGAGACTTGCTTGGAATTAGCCTATAGAGGTGTCACTGAAACTCCCTGGGAGGCCTCCTTTGGGTAAGGAGGAAGGGGCCTCTCTTTCTGGTTTCAGTGTGCTTTATTCTCTTGCTCCTGTGATGTGTGTGGAGGTGAGCCAATCCCTGAGGAGTGGACAGTATCCACTGGGAAGATGCTCATGGGGTGCTACTGAAACTCTCTGGGAGACTGCTGTTTGGGGACATCTGTGAGACTTGCTGGGGAAACTACCTGGGGTGCTGGTGGAACTTGCTGCAGTGGGCTTATGGGGGTGTGGCTGAAAGCTGCTGGGGAGTGAGTGCCACTGGGTGCCCCTGTGCTAGTGTCCGCCACGTGAGCAAGAAGAAAATAAAGCATACTGGAACCAGCAAGAGAAGTCCTTTACTCGAGCAGTGTTCCTCTAGCACCGTCTACCAATAAAGCTTAATGTTATGGCTACTGGCAAAGATGAAAAGATACAGGGTCCAGCTTCAGCATCACAAAGCAGGACAGTGAAGGGTAGAAGGACAGTTTGGAGCTGACAAGCAAGAAGTTGATAACCGACACACTTTCTGTTTCTACTTTGCTGAGAGTTTTTTGTTTGTTTGTTTAAATCAGGAGTGAGTATTGAATGTTGTCACATGCTTTTCTACAATATCAAGATAGTCATAAGGTTTTGTCTTTTAATCTGTTAATATGGTGTTACATTAATTAGATTTTTAAATGTTAAAGGAATCTTGCATTCCTGCATAAGCCATACTTGATGTAATATCATTAAAAAAATTTTTTTATTGGGTATAGTTGCTTTACAATACTGTGTTAGTTTCTACTGTACAGCAAAGTGAATCAGCTATATGTATACATATATTCCCTCTTTTTTGGATTTCCTTCTCATTTAGGTCACCACAGAGCATTGAGTAGAGTTCCCTGTGCTATATGGTAGGTTCTCGTTAGTTATTTATTTTATACACAGTATCAATAGTGTATATATATCAATCCCAATCTCCCAATTCATCCCACCCTCCCTTTCCCCCTTGATATCCATACTTTTGTTCTCTACGTCAGTCTCTATTTCTGCTTTGTAAATGAGATCGTCTATACCAATTTTTTCAGATTCCACGTGTATGTGTTAATATTCCTTTTTATATATAGTTGACCCTTAAACAATGCAGGAGTTAAGGACACTGATCCTCTGAGTAATTGAAAATCCAAATATAATTTATAGTTGGCCCTCTGTCTCCCTGGTTCCTCTGTATCCCCAGTTCTGCATCCTTAGATTCAATAACTCGGATCTTACAGTAGTGTAATATTTACTCTTGAAAAAGAAGTCTGCGTTTAAGTGGACCTGGGCAGTTCAAATCTATGTTGTTCAAGAATCAACTATATTGCTAGATTTGATTTGGTAATATTTTGTTAAAGATCTTTGTATCCATAAGATATATTGGTCTATCATTTTCTTCTTCTGTAATGTCCATTTGGTTTTGGAGGTTTGGTGGCTTCATAAAGTAGGGAAGTATTCCTTCTTCCTCTTTTTGAACAAGTTTGTATGGGATTTGTCTCAATTCTTCCTTAAATTTTTGATAGAATTTGCCAGTGAAGCTATCTGGTCCTGGAATCTTCTTTCTGCGAAGACATTTAGTTATAAATTCAATTTTTGAGATTGATGATGGGCTTCTTTTTGAGTTAGTTTTGTACTTTGCATCTGTCAAGCAATTTATCCATTTAATCTGTTATCAAGGATATTGGATTAAAATTATTCTTAATATTCCCTTATTGTTTTAATGTCTGAAGCATCTGTAGAATGAATCCTTTTTTATTTCTGGTATTCATAATTTGTGTCTTCCTTCTTTTATTCCCTGAGTTATTCTAGCTAGTAGTTTATCACTTAAATTTTTTTTCTTTTAAAAAGCATCTTTGGTTTGTCTGTTTTCAATGTCTTTGATTATTTACTCTTGTAAAAACAATTTCCTTTTTTCTATGTACTTTGTTTTTAAGTTGCTTTGCTTTCTCTAATTTCTTAAGGTAGAAATTTGTCTTTTAAAGCTACAAATTTTCCTCTAAACTAGTGTCTCTGAAGTTTTGTTGTAAATGGAAATGATCTAAGAGTCTTTAAAGTATACTAATGGCTTTTTCCCAACCCCAGACACTATGATTTAATTGTTGAAATATATATGGTGTACAATGGGATATTTAAAAACTCCCTAGTTGATTCTAATGTGTAGCACATTCTGTGAAGCACTGCTCTGAGCACTACTTTAGCTTTTCCCACAAATTTTGATAGGTTGTGTTTTCATTTTCATTCACTTCAAGATATTTAAAAATTTCCCTTGTGATTGTCTTCTTTTCTCCATTGGTTATTTAGAAGCATACTGTTTGGTTTCCAAATATTTCAGGGCTTCTCTTTTTCTTTATTTTTTCTTGATTTCTAGTTTAATTCCACTGTGATCAAAGAAAGTATTGAGTGATTTCAACATTTTAAAATTTACTGGACCTTTTCTATTCAGGCCTGTCATGTGGTATCTCCTGGTTAACTCTTCACATGCACTGGAAAATTATGTGTACTCTGCCATCACTGGATGGAGTATTCTACAAATGTAAATTAGGTCAAGTGTGTTGATGGTGCTAATCAAGTATCCTGTATACCTACTGATTTTTTTGGTCTTTTTGTTCTGTGAATTACTGTGAGAAGTGTGTTAATCTCCAGGTATTACTGTAAGTTTGTTTATTTCGCATTTAGTTCTGTTAGTTGTTGCTTCATGTGTCCTGATACTCTGTTATTAGCTGCATATACATTAAGGATTGATGAATTAACTCTTTTGTCATAATAAAACACCCATCTTTATCCTTGGTAATATCACTTGCTCTCAAATCTACTTCCATCTTTATGTAGCTACTTAAGCTTTTTTATGGTTAGTGTTTGCATGATAAATCTTAAAAAAATCATTTTTTAACGTCTGTTTTTATAATTAATTTGGGTTTACTTAGCCTGTATTTGGGCTCATTTTATTTAACTTAGCATATATTTGGTTTTGTTTTATTTACAATCTGACAATCTGTGCCTTTAAATTGAATACATACTAGCCTCACTCAGCTAGACTTCTGTGGGAGGAATACCTACAGAAAATGGTTTGAATGGATATTTTCCCAATTTTCCTGAGTGTGGGACAAAGTAAGTCCCACTGTAGGTGCAGAGAGGAGAAGTTAATTTACTGCATACAATAAATGATTTAGGACATTAGGGCTTAATTCTTTTGGGGAGCCCTGCTAGAGAGGCTGGTTTAGGTTTCTGTATAAGGTAACTACTTAAATCTGCCCTATTGCTGTTTGTTTTTTTCTCTTTGTCTATGTTTTTGGTGTTTGTAATTTTGTCTTTTCTTGCAGTCTTTTGAGACAATAGAGTACATTTTATGTGCCATTTTATCTACACTACTGCTATATATATTGTTACTTTTTTAGTGGTTACTTTGAAGTTTACATCATGGATTAATATATATTAGTACATCAATACCTTATGTATGGTATATATTAGTAACACTTCATAGTATACTTTCAAATAATTTTATGCCTTTTCACTTATAATTATCTTACATTAGTATACTTCCAGTAGTCCCTTCCATCTTTTGTGCTATTATGGTCATACATTTTACTTCTACACGTGTATAAACTCCACAATACATTATTTTTGCTACACACAGTCAATTATCTTTTAAAGAGATTAAAAATTAGGAAAAAGTCTTAGGTTTATTACACTTGTATTCTTTCCACTGTTCTTTATGCCTTTATGTAGATGCAAGTTTCTATCTTGGTATTATTTTTCTTTTACTTGAAGAACTTCTTTCAGTGTTTCCTAAAAATATAGGTATGCTGACAACAACATATCTGCCTTTATTTTTTGTTTATTTTTGAGAGACGTTTGGGCTGGATATAGAATTTTAGTTTCATTAATTTTTTTTTTTTAGCATTTTAAAAATGGCATTCCATTTCCTCTGGCTTGCATAGTTCCTGACATCATGTCTGTGGTATTTTTATCTTTGTTCCTATGTACATAATGTATCTTTATATTTTCCTGGCTGTTTTTAAGGTTTTCTATTACTGGCTTTTAGCAATTTGGTTATAACATACCTTGTGGGTTTTTTTTTTTTTTCCCTTTATAATTATTCTGCCTGGGCTTTGAACTTCTTGGATTTGTAGGTAGATGGTTTTTATTAAATTTAGAACATTTTTGGGCATGGTTTCTTTAAAATTTTTTTAACCCTCTTTTCCTTCCCCTTTTAGGCCTCTAATTACACAAACGTTAGCTAATTGATACTGTCTCACATTTTACGGAGGCTGTATTCACTTCTTTGCCTTTTTTTCCCTTCATATTTGATTAAGACAATTTATATTGCTATGTCTTCAGTTCCCTGATAATTTTTTTTCTTCAGTGCTTAATTGCTGATAATCCCATCCTGTGAAATGTTTATGTCAAATACTATCTTTTTTACCTTTAGACATTTAATCTGGTTTGTGTTGGTATCTTCCCTTTCTCTTATTATTTTCCTTTGAGTCTTTAATCTTATCAAGCCTATTTTAGTAGCCATTTTAAATTCCTTTTATGTTAACTTTATCTGTTAATTCTGGATCTATCTTTATTGACCGATGTTTCTCCTGGTTATAGGTAATGTTTTCCTGCCTTTTGCCTGTTTCTTTTTTTTTTTTAGATAGGTAATGAGCATTAGGATTTATACTTTTTAGCTGAATTTTATGGTTTCCTTTAAATAAGGTTTAACCTTTATTTACAGATCAGTTTAATCATTTTGAGGCTCATTTTCATGCTTTTTATATTTCCATGATCTATGGTACTATTTACTCTAGAGCTAGTTCAGCCTCACTACTAGGAGTAATAGACCTTTCTAGAGTCTTTACAGAATGCCCTGGTTATAAACAAGGTCTCTACATTCTGGAAATTGTTAAGTTTACAGCTCCCCTGAAATTGCTCTTTCCTTTCTTGTTTTTCTTCACTTGGCCTCTTGGAGTTTCACCCTATTCAGCACAGATGGGTACTCAAAGCCTGTCAGGATTAATGCCAATTACTGCAGCTTTTTTTTTTTTGCAAAGCTCCCCACACCTTTTTTTTTTTAACCAGACCCACAAATTCTGGCTATTTCAGCCTCCCAAAAGAGTAACTTTTGTTTCTTAACTTAGGCAGTCTCTGAGTTCTTTTTGGGTTCCCCATCCTTATACCACAGATTGGACTTTGCCTTTAGGATAAAATATGGGCAGTCTTAGCACCTCATTTGTTTCCTTTCTGTTATTTCGCAGGCCTGTATTGCCTTTTGTTCAATATTTGAAATAGCTTTATATATTTTCCTCACTTTTCTAGTTATATACAGAATTGGAGAGCAATCTTGTAGCAGTCCAGCATAGTTACTTTTCCCACTTAAATTCATTGTGGTAAATGTAGTTGCTCCAAACCTGATTATTGAATCTGGTTACTTTCAGAAGCAAGCTTTTGTGGTATATTATTTTCAGAGATTTTGAAGAATTTTTATAGATACCAAAAGATTATTTAATGAAAGTTATACCAATATCTTAAAATAATACCAACAGAGGTTTTATAGAGGTTAAGATACACTTTAGGTCATTCCTGCCCCCACCCCCAACCCTTTTAGTGCACATTGGTTGTTTAATTCATTACATTGACAGTATCTACAGGTTCTTATAAAATTGGATTGGGACTCAAAATGAACACATGCTGTTGTAATGTTTCTTACCATAGTGTGTGTTGAATTATGAGAGTTACTCATGGTTATATGTTACCCAGGAGGACTACTTAATGTGCTTGGTTATATAGATCTGCAAATTTTTAGCTATGGGCTGATATCCATATTGAATGATAAATTTATTATTGATGCATAGCTTTCTAGGCAGAGATGTTACACTCTAAGAGAATTAAAGATAGGAATTACATTTCTCTTATGGGATGGTTTCTTCAACTTTAAATGAATGCTTTATATATTCACATTACTAATTTGTATAGCCAATACACAGAAAGAGTTGTTTAATTATTAGGAACATTAATTACAAATTTTTCTATTAAAAATACTAGAGAAAACATTTTGGGAAAAATATTTCCACGTAAAAGCAATTTAACTGACTGAAGCTTGTCAGCCCTTAGAAACATTTATTCTCAGTTATAAATGGCACATTTTTAAGCACCATTTTTATTCTAGCTTTCATCAATATATCATTTAGACAGAAAGCTGACGTGGATTTCTGTCTTGGCTTGGAAAGGTATTGAAGGCGAATTTGGTTTTAGTTGCACATCCTATTTCTTCCACATTCTGAGGATTGTGTGGCTGGAAAATTAAATTGTCAAATATATGGGCTTGGTGATCATTTATACGAGGTGCTTTAATTTAAAAAAATACTAACTACATACAAGGTAGTTCATTTATCAGCTTTCTTATCTAGAGCTGTCTCTAAATTTGAGAATGTTTTACTGGAAGATGCACAAGAAGTTATTGTCCCCAAGTTTTCCATTCACGTTTACTGCATTGTGAAATTTATGACTAAACTTTCATATGAAAAAGATAAAACACACTGTCATCTCATCTTGTCTCGTACTTTTCAGTTAAAGGAGCAATGATATGCCTTCAGTTTTGTGACACGTTGCACTAGAATTTTTATTATAGAGTGTATGTGACTCAGTGTGTGTTTGTGTATGTTTATGCCTGACTCTTAGAGAATACAGTTGTATTTACATGAACTATAGTGATATTTCTGTATCTATATGAACATATTGATTCAGTAGACAAGATCATAGGTGTTCTTTGTATTTGTTTACAATAATTCTCTCACTGAATATGCGCCAGTTACTGACCAAACAGTCCTATAATGACATATTCATTACTGGTTTCAATGGCTAGTGGAGATAATTAGAAGTGTTGCAACATGGTCACTTATTGGACCATCTTAAATGTGCTGTTTATGGTAAACTTACCATGTTTATACACATTTTGTACATATTGTGCTATTTTCTGGTTTTGCTGGTAAGTTAGCTAAAGGCTGTTACTTAGCATTGTAAGGTAGAATGATTTATTTTTATGAGTATGAATCAATTAATATATTTTCTTCTGTGGTATGAGCATGTTACTTAAATTTCCCTGAGCCTCAGTTACCTCATCTCTGAAATGAGGGTGAAATAGGTCCTGTTTAATGGGATTGTAGTAAAAGTTAAATGAGTTAACACAAGTGAAGTTCGTAGAACAATTTTTGACCCCTAGCAAACTCAGTGAGTATTAGCTATTACCATCCTTACACTATTACTTTAGTTAATTTAAGAATTACTTAGCCAACAATCTTTTTTGTCCTTTTCCTTTACATCCCATAAAATTCACGCATGCTTAGTGTGGAAAACAATGATATTTCATGAATTCTGAGAGTTGTGTAGCCATCACCACAATCCAGTTTTAGAACATTTCCATGAACGCCAAAATATTCCTCATGCCTATTTGCAGTCACTCCTCTTTCCTACCCCCAGCTTCCGGCAACCAACAATCTGCTTTCTGCCCTTAATGGACATTTCATTTAAATGGAATCATAAATTGTCTTTTGTGTCTGGCTTCTTTTACTGAACATAATGTTCTTGGGGCTCATCCATATTGTAGCAGATACCAGTATTTCATTCCTTTTTATTGCTGAATAGTATTCCTTGTATGGATGTAGTCCATGTTTAAAATTTATTCGCCATTTGATGGACCTTTGGTTTATTTGCAGTTTTTAGGTATTATAAAATGCTGCTATAAATATTCTTTACCAGTCTTTTCATAAACGTATATTTTTGTTTGTTTTGGTAGATTCCTAGATGTGTGATTGCTGGATTGTGTGATAAGTTTATGTTGAACTTTTAAAGAAACTATTAAAATGTTTTCCAATGCAGCTGTACTACCATTTTACATTTCTACCAGGAATTTATGAGGGTTCTAGTTTCTCTACATCCTTGTCAACACTTGTTATTTTCTGTATTTTTAATTATAGGTGTTTTGTCACTGTGTAATGTAGTATTACATTCCCCTAATTTCCCTAAAGCACGTTCTCATGTGTCTTACACAAAATTATTCCCTCTGTCTGGAAGTACCCTGCATCTCATAATGCACCAGTATGTGGACTCAAAGACCTCTCAGGTTCTTGCCTCAGTTGGGAAATTCTGAAGTGCCGTTCCCATTCAAGGTTCCAGTGGCTTTGACCGAAGCCTCTGTTACAACTGCATTGCAGTTCAACTTCTCTGTCTACCTGTCCTACTTTCTTCACTCCCTTCCAGATGTTGTTCCTGAAAGTGTTCCTCTAAATGCATGCAAATCTCACAGTCTTGGAGTCTGTTTCCCAAGGCATCTAACTACAGGGATATACAGTTGACAGGAGTCACTAATTCAGAGAGAGTGATTGAGGAAGGTAGTCTCTAGCTTAAAGTAATATTTGAGCAGAGACCTGAATAAAATGCATGCAGAAGCATGCCAACTTGGTATCTGGAGGGAAGAATTTTTCAGAGAGAACAGTAAGTGCAAAGAAACTGGGCAGGACCATGCTTGACAGTAAGGAGGCCCATGTGGAGAAACCAAAGGAGCCAGATCCTGAAGGGCTTTGATGGTTATACCCTGTGTGGCCTTTGAAGTATTTTCAGCAGTGGTATTCCATGATCACTCCAGATGCTTTGTGGAAATAGAATGTAAGGGGCTGAGAGCAGCAATAAGGAGCCGGTCAGGAGCTATTGTAATGGTCCAGGTGAGAAATGGTTGTGGCTTGAGTTAGAGTGGTAGCATTGGAGTGGGCAAGAAGTGGCCGGATTCTGAGTATATTTTGAGAATATAATTTTTTTGGTGGTTGGGATAAGGATGTGAGAGAAATGTGAGAGAAAGAGAGGAATCAAAGATGATTCTGAAGACTTTGGCCCGAGCAGTTGGATGAATGCTGATGAGTGTGTTGAGACCTGAAAGGCATAGGAGCAGGCGGGGGTGGGTAGAAATCAAATTTCCAGCTTTAGATATATTAAATTTGCATGCCTATTAGAAATATGAGAGTAGATTGGTCTGAAAAGTTGGAATGCAAGTCTGGGTCCAGACTGAAGATAGAGTTTGAGGAGCTCTCAGGGTACACATACAAAGTCGTGGATCTGAGTGAGTTCTTCTTGACAGGTGTTCAGATGCACCATGTTGTCTTTGTTGCAATCATTAAACTCTGCCCTGGTATTGGTAAATACTGTGACAATAGTTAAACAAATGGGTGTGGCTGTGTTCTAATAAATTGTTATTTATAAAAATTGGTGGTAGGTTGGATTTGGCCTGCAGGAAGTAGTTTGCTGACCTCTGAGTCAGATAGTGAATAGAGAAAGAGAAGAGATCTTAGCTTTTCACTTAGCGGGGCCCTGGGGTAGTATAACACGTAGAGCCAGGGAGATTGGAAGGAAGACACTGATGTAGAAGGAAAATTCAAAGAATGTGTTTAGGTTACAATTTATGTTTACCTTAATTTAACTTACATTTGTAATTGGATAAATAACTAATGTAAAAATATAAATATGAAATATTTTAATCTCTTGGTCTTAGACATACTATTTCTTTAATGTTATACTTTATTAATCATTCTCTAGAATGTATGGGGTAGTATCATGTAAAATGCTCAGAATTCTTTAGACATTTGAGTGTGAAGCTCTAATCAAAATTTTTAGTGCCTTGTTCCAAATACATTTTTTTTTGTGTGGTATACTCTGATATGTGGTGTTATTTGTTAAGATGATATGGTTGGAGTTTCCTGTTCCTGAATTTTCAGCCAGTCTTTTTGTTTGGGGCACCTACATATTCAGAAATAGTGAAAGTAGAGGAAGAGAGTTTGAAAATAACAGATAAATCCTTTAAATTTGAGCATTTTCCATTTTTAAGGACCTTTGGAGTCTTAAAGAATATTGTTGCACACTTCCTATTAAGTAACTAAAGAACGAACTGTGTAAGCACATGCGAACTCACTAAACTGTAGTTAGTATAAGGAATTTCACTGACTTGTAGTGTCTTAGCTTAGAAACATGACTGATAAGATATTACAAGAAATCTTGGTTAAACTTGCATTTAATTTGTAGAATTGGAGTTCTTGCAAGCTATACCTGGTATAATTTTTTTTTTTTACGTTACGCGGGCCTCTCACTGTTGTGGCCTCTCCCGTTGTGGAGAACAGGCTCCGGATGCGCAGGCTCAGCGGCCATGGCTTACGGGCCCAGCCACTCCGCGGCATATGGGATCTTCCTGGACCGGGGCACGAACCTGTGTCCCCTGCATCGGCAGGCGGACTCTCAACCACTGCGCCACCAGAGAAGCCCATTGGTATAATTTTAATTTTTCTGATACTGCAGTAAGCAGCAGATACAGGTGAAGTAGGAATTAAGGAACTGCTTAGACATATCTTTTTGGAGTTTTGGCACCAGAAGTGATTCTGAAATTTTTGCATTGCCTACTGATAGACATTATGTATAAAGAACTCACATTATTATAGGTTACTGAATTAATTTAAGAAATAGCAATTGACATGAATCCTTCCGGGAATCGTGGGCTGCTATTTGATATTATTATCTTTGTCAAATACGAAAGTGTGGAATGAATTTTATTTCTAGTGTGTAGGGACTTTAAGAATGAATTGATTTTTTTCTCTCCAAATTTAAATTTTTTCAAATGGATCAGAGGTGAAGTTTATAGACTTTCTTTCTACCTCTCTTCACTGAGATAGTTAGGTGTTTGAGTTTTCCATGAACTCTGTTGTATGTACTAGATTATTCCTAAATGGAAAAAGTTCCAAAGAGCAGTAAAAGTGGAGTTGTGCTCAAAAGTCATTTTTTATTTGTGGGCGAGGGCGGTCATAATTGGTATTCCTTATGTGCCTATTATATTTGACAGCATCTATATGCTGTCAAATATAATGTGTTCCAGATGAGATCATTAAGAAATAAAATTTTTCATTGTCATTACAATAGCAGTTGGGCAAGCCCTCTTTTGCTAAAAGGCTCTCAGTAACTCCTAATACTCCTAAGGCTCTCTGTAATTTCTAACACTCCTAATGTTTCAGCTCTTTGTGGTAACCAATTTTAATTGTATCACATGAACCTGATTTTTTGTGTACTGGTTATCTTCTCAGATGAATTTATGTCCTTTATTCCAAAATATTTTAGAAAACAGATTGACTAGTGTGAATTTATGTGGGGTTTTATTTTCTAGTCAAGTAGATAAAGTACTGTGAGAT
This sequence comes from Phocoena phocoena, assembly GCF_963924675.1. Classification (NCBI taxonomy): domain Eukaryota; kingdom Metazoa; phylum Chordata; class Mammalia; order Artiodactyla; family Phocoenidae; genus Phocoena; species Phocoena phocoena. The sequence goes on along the minus strand of NC_089227.1, from coordinate 68,390,217 downwards.
AGAGCAAAACATGATGGGTAGGTCATGCCTCCATGGTAAAACTCCTTCTATGTTACACTGTCATTTGATATTTATTGGTATATGTGTTTGGAGTTGTTGCAGGTATGGCCTTTACAATAATATGCTGGTTAAAAAAACAAAACATAAACCATTCAGAAGGCTTCAAAACAGCTAATTTTGCCCAAATATTACCTTACATTTAACTATGGTCATTTCACATTTTGAATTCAAGCTACTTTTTAAATCATAGGATCCAAATTTTTAACAGTAGTACATGAAAAATAAGGGATCTTTCCTTGTACCCTTTTAGGGACCCTCTGCAGGATTCTTGGTAACCTGAATACAGAATTCTAGCTGTCAGACTTGGCTCTCAAACTCTTTGTGATTTGCAATAGCTATTTAACTTTTTGTCCTGTTTTTGTTTCTGTTTTTGTTTTGTCCTGTTTTTCATGTGTAAAGAAATTTGTTAGACCGGATGATTTTATTGATGAATTTAAAACAGCACATACATTTTGAATACTTACTATCCAACAACTGGCATACTAAATATCCTAGGAAGTACAAAATAAATAAATGATAAACCATCTGACTTTAAAAATTCTAACCTAGTTGGTATGAAAACAGCAGATAGTAATTTAAAACATAAGATTCATTACCAAAATGAATGATACATAATAAGGAAGAAAGTAGTATGGATTTGGATGATCGAGGACGACTTTCTGGAAGGAATGGTGCTCGAGTTGAGCTGGAAAAAGTTTAGATAGGAGGGAAAGGATTTGTTGTGTTAAGATGACCATAGAAAAACAGATGTCAATAGATGTAAATGAAGATAATGTGCTTAGTACCAGGAGGGCATTGAGGTTGGAACAGAAAATTCCTATTGGGAAGGTAATAGGAAGCAAATTGGATGTTTAGAGAGATGGAGGGTTTCGAATGCCACCTTTTGAAGTTTCAGTTTGATTTTATAGTATACGGAAGTTTTAAAGCTTTTGACCAAAAAAGTGATAAAAGAAACATATTAAGGAAAAGGGTGATTGCATTTCATTATGTGAATAATCTATAGATATGGAAAAGCACTTGATATTAGGGACCAGGAATACCAGCTGAGGTGTTTTATAAAGGTTGTTCCAGAGCAGAAGGCTTTTGCTTTGTTTTGTTTTGAATACATGGGACATTTACAGGATGAATGAGTGAAGGATTGCTCTCTGAATTTATTATTATTATTTTTAGACCATGAATATGTAACATGGGAGACAGTCTCCCAGAGTACATGTTTCCTGGATTTTATTCACTGATCTAGTGTTTTGCACAAAGGCTCTAAATAAAAGTTGGTTTAATAACGAAACTGTAGTTTTCCTAATTCTATTGCTTAATAGCATTCCAAGTTGTTCCTTCCACCTGACCTTGTATGTAGCTATCTAGTCCATGTTTTACCAATTGAATTGCTCTGTATGACCATGCCTCGCCTGGTGTTTTTCCATTTTAGTCTTCACAGTTACTTGAGGAATCTCCTCAACAGCAAGCAGTGGTCCACTGCTAGTCAGGGCTCATTTGTACAGAAGTGCTACAGGAAGTATAATCTCCAGTGTACCTTTGAAAGGACATGGTTGGGTAATTTTTCCCTTATTTATTGCTCAAAGAAGTACCTTAAAATTTGGAAGGGTATTGGAGCTACAGTTTTAATCCTCTCTATTTATCTGTATATCCTTTAATGCTAAAACTTTTGTGCCGCTACAGAATTCATTTACTTTTCTTTAAAGAACCATTTTATTCTACCTTGTGTAATTGTTAGGTGAGCACAGGTCTCTCTATTTTACCAGCATGTACACTCGTTGGGACAGAAAACTGGTTTTAACTGCTTTTGCTCCCCTATAACTCTCAGCACAGGTAGGCAATCAGAAAATATTTAAGATCCTATCCTTAATAATTATACATATTCACTAGAAAATTGGAATTTTATTTTACTGACTTCATTTTAAATCATGTTATAACTTGGTGGATTACATTTGGAACATAAGCTAAATTTTATTGCATCTCAGTGAGATAATCTCAACACATGTCATCAAATCCTTAGAAAATAAAAGCAAATCTGTTCAGTCCAAAGTGAAGTTATTACATAAATTTATGTAAATATTTAAGAAAAACTAGACTAGCGCAAGGAAAGCAGAAAATACAAAAATAAAAACAGAACCTTTTTTTTTTTTTTTTTGACATTTTGGACAATGTGGATGGCCCTTGAGGGCATTATGCTAAGTGAAATAAATTGGACAGAGGAAGACAAATAGTGTATGATCTCACTTATATGTGAAATCTCCAAAAAACAAAACACAAAAAATACTGAACTCATAAATACAGAGAACAGGTGGTTGCCAGAGGCTGGGGGTAGGGTGTTGGTAAAGTGGGTGAAGGTAGTCAAAAGGTACAAACTTAGACTTATAAAATGAGTAAGTCCTGGGGATGTAATGTACCATGGTGACTATAGTTAATAGTACTGTATTGTATTTTGAAAGTTGCTAGGAGAGATCTTAAAAGTTCTCATCCCATGAAAAAATATTTTAACTACGGGTGGTGATGAATGTTAACTAGAAATATTATGGTAATTATTTCACAATAGATACAAATATTGAATTATCATATTGTATACCTGAAACTAATAAAATGTGTGTCAATTATATCACAATTTAAAAAAATAAACCCCACCCCCAAACAACATAAACCTTTCCTCATCAGAATATATTTGAGAAGGACTTAACAGTATAACTTTTTTTTTTTTTGGTGTGACTCTAAAATGTCTGTGTTATTTCTACTGGTGATCATTATGGAAATGAGAGTTGTGAAATTATAAAATGATATTAATAATCTTTACTACAGACATATTATTTCAGAGTAGAAATGCAGTCATGCCTCATGCCATATGCTTTCCAAAGATGTAAGCAGATAGGCTGAGAGCTCTTCCCCAAGCCTCTGTGCCTGAATGTTCTACATCACTAATACCTCTCCGTTGAGCCATGCAAGGTACCTGAATGTAAATTTAGCACAAAGAAGGTACATTAAAAGTTACTGTCATTCAGACTACATATATAGATGGTTGATCACATAGAAGAGCCTGAAAGAGAACAGGATAGGAACATTTTAAATGGGCAGTGGGGTAAGGTGGAGAAGGTCAAGGGTGGAAGGTGGGAGCAAGGGAATACCACCAAGGTGGAGGTGCAGCAGCAGGGAGTGTAAAACTGTATTCTGGAAATAGAGGTCATGTCATCATTGAATCTTTAAGTTGAACAGGCTTAATAGATAATCTTGTTAAGAAATTACCCATTTCTGAATTGGACACCATGGCCTATAAAGGTTAAATGACTTGTTTACTGTTGTAATTACAGTTGACCTTTGAACAACACAGGTTTGAACCGGTGGGCCCACTTACATGCGGATTTTTTTCAACAATACTACAGTACTACGCACTCCTATGTTTTTGAATACTCTTCAGGGAAATTTGCTGCTGTTAAATTGGGAAATAAAAAAGCAAGCTACATGATGTTGCCATAATCCCAATAATTGAAAAATAAGGTATATATGTGTAGAAAAAGACTGCAGGAATATATAATATGTAGACATTGTGGATATGCCTATTAAATGTGATTTGTAATTTGAAAAAAATCTTTTTTTCTGTAGCCTTAAACATAACGACTGGCATTATATATTGAGTTATATTGTATTTATACAAATAATTTGCTAACCAATATTTCTCTATTCTTAGGGCTACATGATACATCAACATTAAATAGTTAGAATTATGGTTTATGTAAATTTGTTGAATAACATTGTTCAGGCTTGGGTCCAGATTGAATCAATATTTAATAGGTTTTACTCAGGAATGTTACAGAATAATGTTACCACAGTTGGTTGTGTATTTTTGATATACCAGAGGTGAAATTATATCATGCTTTCAATTAAGTTATTTTAAATAGGGGAAAGGTTAAAATGAACAGCAAAATAAAGGTACAATTTCATCTATAAAATACCATAAAACTGTACTGTCTGTATTATTTTCTTTTAGAAATACTGTAGCTGTAATGTATTTTTCATTAAAATGTGGATATTTCTTATTAAACATTTTTATTGAAGTATAGTTGATTTACAGTATTTTGTTAGTTTCAGGTATACAGCAAAGTGATTCAGTTATATATATATATATAATATATATTTGCAGATTATTTTTCCATTATAGGTTATTACAAGATATTGAATATAGTTCCCTGTGCTCTACAGCAAATTCTTGTTGCTTACCTATTTTATGTATAGTAGTTTGTATCTCTTAATCCCATACTCCTTCTTTATCCCTTTCCACCTCCTTTTCCTCCATGGTAACCATACGTTTTTTTCCTGTATCTGTGACCCTGTTTCTGTTCTGTATATAGATTAATTTGCATTATTTTTTAGATTCCATATGTAAGTGATATCATATAATATTTGTCTTTGACTTCACTTACTGTAATATTCTCTGGGTCCATCCATGTTGCTGCAAATGGCATTATTTCATTCCTTTTTTATGGCTGAATAATATTCCATTGTATATATATATCACATCTTCTTAAGTCAATCATCTATTGATGGACATTTGGGATGTTTCTGTGTCTTGGCTATTGCAAATAGTGCTGCTATGAACATTGGGGTGCATGTAACTTTTGGAGTTAGAGTTTTCATCTTTTTGAGGTATATGCCCAGGAGTGGGATTGCTGGGTCATATGGTAGCTCTATTTTTAGGTTTCTAAGGAATTTCCACACTGTTTTCTATAGTGGCTTCACCAATTTACATTCCCACCAACAGTGCAAGAGGGTTCCCTTTTCTCCACACCCTCTCCAGCATTTATCATTTGTAGACTTTTTGATGATAGCCATTCTGACTGGTGTGAGGTGATACCTCGTGGTTTTCATTTGCATTTCTCTAATAATTACCAATGCTGAGCGTCTTTTAAAATGTGGATATTTCTTATACTAGCACATTCATTAACAAGAAGTAAAATGATTTTGCTGAAATGACTGTATGATACAGTATAAAGTAAAAATGAGTACCAGTAATGTGTGATCAGGCAAACAAAATTGGGCTACAATTTTTAAATTTAATTGACTGCTTTCTGATTTAAGTAGAAAGACATTTCAGGTTACTGTGTATGGAGACAGAGAGAAAAAAATGTCAAAGTGTAGGAGAGTATGGAAGAAAAATAACTTATATCATTTGAAATTATGACTTGGTACTTTTAGTTTAAAAAAAAGTTTGAGCCATTTTCAAAGACTCCTAACTGTGGAATTGTCTTATAGTCTGTTATCTAGTGAGATATTTTTATAGTCTGTTATCCAAATAGTCTTTTGATTTGGTAGCTAGTGAAAGGATCTTACAGGATCTCAAAGGATATTAAAGTCCTTTGATATGAAAAGATCCTAATCTGTCAGGCTTGGATACTCTGAGCCAGATCATTTAGCACAACCTTTAGCAATTGCATCAGATTTTTTTTTTCAGTCGTCTCGCACATGGAGACAAATGCAAAGTATAGAAAATTAGGACAGAAACAAATAAACAAAAGGCACTTAGAAAAAGTTGAATAAGGAGAATGCATCAGAACTCTAACTTAATCTATGTTTATTTTAAAATTTTCTGTTATTTGTTTAGAAACATGATGATGAACACAGCAAATTTATTGAATACTTCCTGTATGCCATATCCAGTGCTAAGTGCTTTACATGGGTTATCTCTGGTGGTCAGCCAGAGGCTGCTGGGAGAGGAACTTATTATCAAATCTAAGATGAATCCTTATTTTTATATACCACTAAGAAAGAAAAAGGTACTGTTACTTAAACTATGCTGTGATTGACTAAAATAAATCCTGATTCCAGAGATAACAGAATATTTTAAAAATTATATCCTAATAAATGAAATACGTTGGTTGGTGGATGGGAGAGTGGGCTAGCAAACTGATCAATTGCTGATCCCTATCTTGAAGGTCAGTTTTTAACAAGGTTATTATCACAGAAAGGAGAATATTTTGAAAATGTGAGAACAAGGCAATAAAAGACATTGGTGATTCAATTCAGAATGAAGTTTAATTGTCTATCCTGCATCTCTTGGCTATCTTTGGGTGTCTTCTTTTTGGGAAAAGGTTACATATATAGAACCCATTTATGTGAACAGAGAATCAGAGCAAAAAGATTCTGAGGGGACTGTGTATCTTCAGGTAGGGATACTTTTTTATGTAGGCAGAGGCTAAGCTTTAATTTTCACTACTTGTAGACATTAGACTGTGAAGTTGTACCCTTGGCAGTCAGGAATGGTGATGGGAGGATTTTAAAAATAAAACAGTCAATGAACATTGAGCAACAGATATGTTCTTCCCAGAGGAATGATCTTTCTAGACACACTGAACCTGTAAGCAATTCTTTCCTACATAAAATGTCAGGAGCAAAATTAAATAGCTACTTCTAGCATGCAGAGTTTACACACAGCAGATAGTCTGAGCAGAGCAGACAACAAAGTAAGTCTAATTGAAAATGTGTAATGATCTAAATCTTGCCTGTTACCTGGTACAAACTTGGGAAAGGTAGAGGAAAGGGAAGGAGAAATGGGAGAAGTTTCTTATAAGAGGTAGTGTGAGAGGAGCCGTTAAAGGGACTAGGTCACAGTAGAGAGCTATTACTTACAAGGTAGTTTGTGGAAAAATGGAAAAAGGAAGAAAGAGTTAATGTATTATGGTACTAGAGAGAGAGATTTGGTCTTTGTCTCCACTTTCTGGCAGAGCTGCTAAAACACTTGGAATTTTCTGAGTGGTAAGAGTGATAAGAACATCTTTTGTTCTAATAATAACTCTTGATGGGCCCTATCTAGCTTTTGCATAGGGCTGGTCAAAGGACAGCAACCCTTGACTGGAAACTTAGAACTCTGAGCCCCACCCAACAACCTCTGGCTAGTGGAGAGAAAGGGACTGGAGATTGAGTAGATCACCAATGGCCAGTGATTTAATCAATCTTGCTTGTGTAATGAAACCTCCCTAAAATCCCATAAATGACAGGGTTCAGAGAGCTTTGCACTTGGTGAACACACCCACATGCTAGGAGGGTGGCACACCCCTTCTCCAAGGGGATGTAAATCCTCGTGCTTGGGACCCTTTCGGACCTCACCGTATGTACCTCTTCATCTGGCTCTCCGTTTGTATCCATTATAATAAGCTGGCAATAGTATGTAAAGCGTTTTCCAGAGTTTAATGAGCTGTTCTGGTGAATTGTTGACTCTTGCAGTAAGAGTCAATTGTGGGAACCCCCTGACTTTGTAGCCAAGTTGGGCAGAAATGTGGGTAACCCGGGGACTTGATACTTGTGACTGGCATTTGAAGTGAAAACATTTTGTGGGGAACCTGACATTAACCCCAGGAACTTAGTGTCAGAATTGACTAGAATTGTAGGACACTTAGTAGGTGTTACAATTGGTTGGTGTCAGGAGGAAAAATACTTCTCATTTGATGTCACAAGCAGTGTGAGCAAAACCTGTTCAAGCGTAATAAGGGAAGCACCAAGTTACAGGCCAAAAAGTCCAAGGAGGGAGGTAAGGATATAATAGGTAGGAAATGAGGTGAGTGGTGGCTAAGGAATGTAAGACAATAGGCTCGAATAAGGAAAAAATAGGTTAGATGCTTTAGGAGCTAAAGCTACAAATGCTGGGCCCATAGCAGAAAATTCAGTTTATGGTAGCTCTTGTACATTTCCAGTGTGCAGGGAACATTGACCATTAAAACGTGGCTAGAAGAAAAAGAGGCTTCAGTGGCCCGGGTACCCTTTTTCCTAGTTAGCCAATATATGCATTGGCAAGGGTGCTTAAAGCACTGGAAATGTGTCTAATCAAGTAATTGCCCACGTGGCTGTGGAGTCAAGAATAAATTCTTGTCTGAATTTCATCTTGGGGAGCAGATGTCCAAAGGGAAAATGCAGTTTGCAGATGGGATATGCTGGACACAAGTGAAATCTAGTTGGTAGTGAAGAATCCATATATACGAAGCAAGGCAAGGACTGTGAAGCAAGCAGGCAAAGAACACTTGCTGAGCTTCACCGCAAACCAGGAAGAATTAGCCTGAGATGGAAGCAATGCCTGTTGCAGTCGGGGATGAGGGAGCAGTGCTGCATGTCATCCTTAAGAACAGAGGGTGGGAATCCCACCTAGAGAGTGGAGGCAAATGAAAGAGAGGTGTGGTTGATTGCTTAATATTAAAGAATCCTATCCAGGCTTCCTTGAACTCCTACTCTTATCTCACTATTTATGTGTTTGCGAGTTCTTTTGTAAGGCTAAAGTTCTTTCCTTTAAAAAGTCTGGAGGTTTGCATAATCGTTCTTGTATAAGGCACAGACACAATGGGTTATCTACAGTACATTAGTTTGGTTGATTAACAAGAAGAAAAATTTAAGACACAAAGCATTCTGAGTATAGAATCCTTTTAGATTTGAATTTTTTTTTCTAATTGTCCAGTCTAGCCTTGTTCATACCCAGTATGTTTATATTTTTAGTAATTCATCTTTATTAAATCTTTGTGATGCATAGTACTTTTTTCTTAGATGCAATCATTCTTGCCTTTTTGCTCTTTGATTTCATCAGCTTGTGAACAATTTAAATTACACAGCAACAGGAAGAACTGATAATAAGTGTGGGACCAAAACAACTACCTTTGAGTGTACAACTCAGGGGGTTGGGGGGTGGGGAGAAAAGCGCTGTATGGTAGAGAGAGTGGCTGCCCAAGGGCGTCAGCTGCATGTTTCACAGGGCTTCTGAACAGAAAGGTCCAGCTCACTGGGTATGAGGCAAGAGATCTGCTATCGTATTTGTGATGCTCGCAAACCCTGCAGTTCCTCTATTCCTGTGCTTTCTAAAGATTCTGTAGTCTTTTGAGAATCTTTCACTTACATATTAGCCATAAACCATACTTGTTTTTTTTGTTTTTTTTTGCGGTACGCGGGCCTCTCACTGTTGTGGTCTCTCCCGTTGCGGAGCACAGGCTCCGGACGCGCAGGCTCAGCGGCCATGGCTCACGGGACCAGCCGCTCCGCGGCATGTGGGATCTTCCTGGACCGGGGCATGAACCTGTGTCCCCTGCATCGGCAGGCGGACTCTCAACCACTGTGCCACCAGGAAAGCCCCATACTTGTTTTTATTAGTAAAAATGAACATAATGGGAGACATTAGTAACTGGAACTGAAATTACAGTAGATAATAGAGTTGCAAGTAAAAGTTCTAAAAAGGTCTCAAATTTCTAAGTAAAAAATTTTTTGTGATAGTTGAATGTGTTTTGGTAGTAATGGTAGGGAGTGATAATACAAACTGATGATTGAGGTATAGTTTTTAAACTTTTACTATAATTAGAGTTTCACTCTTCCTAGTTCTGTGTGTATGAATGTGTCTGTTTTCTTTGTTTCAAAATGTGATACTAAAAATACACACATGGAAATTAAAAATTTAGTCCCACTACAGTCCCGTAATCTCCTCTTATATTCTTCTGTTGGTAAGTCAGAATTCACATTTACTCGATTATTCTCTATTGCCATGGAAATCATTTTGTTATATTTCAATTTCACTACAAGAGCAAGCCGTAGGAGCTAATGGACCGTTAGAGGGAAATTTGCTGTTTAAACAACCATTATCTTTTATATTTGGCTAACATGAAAAAGGGAAAGTACAATTTTTCTGTCACACAGCATGAGAAGGTAAATGGATGGGACTTAGAGGCAGAATTCACCTTAAGAAAATTCACACCTGTCTTATGAGTCAGAAATAATGTTACTCCCTCACAAGACAAAATTATAAAATGTGTCCATATCAAGCTATGTTTTAACAAATAGCGAAGGAGGGCCTGGTTGTAGGTTGGGTTCGCCAGAAGTAATCACTGAGATGGAATAGGGGTGCAAGATGTATGTCAGGAATCAACTGCTGTGAAAGGAAGGGGAAGCTACGGGATTGGGAAGAGAAAGAAGCCAAACTTCCACGCAAGCCTGACAAATCCCCAGCCAGGCCAGTGGCAGGGGAGGGGTTTGAGGTGGTATTGCCCTCAGCATTGTCTCAGGTCACCCCTGCTCTGTGGAAGGACGTGGAATGCCCAGGGCAGGGCTGTCTGCAGCTGAGGCACATGTTCAAGTCGGCTGACCTGAAGACCCTCTACTGACCACAATCCCCCCGAGTTCATCCTTGAAGCAGGATCTGGGTGACACATTTCTTTGTCTACGTGGGTCATCTTATTTCATGAATAGCAGAGATTTTCTGCAATTTTATCCTTAAAATATTTGTAATGCCCATAAACTATGTCACCTTTAATCAGCCAAGTGTTGCATAAGAATTAAATTTTTTTTTTTTTGGCCATGCTGTGCAGCATGTGGGATCTTAGCTCCCCGACCAGGGATCAAACCTGTTCCCCCTGCATTGAGAGTGCAGAGTCTTAACCACTGGACCGCCAGGGAAGTCCCATACAGTTCACATTTTTCAGACTTATTGATGATAAAAGCCCTTTTAATGTCCTTATTTTGTTTGAGTGCTTTTAGAATTATGTAGGCCATCTTTTGTCTGTAGCCACAGCATACCTTTTTTTATTTTACTTTTAAAATTTACAGCAGATTGTGGCCCTTCATAGAAAGTTAAGGTTTTTCTTAATAGTATATGAACATTTATGACCAAACATTTCTTTCTCTTTTAAACTTTTAATTTTACAATGATTTCAAACTTACAGAAACATTCTAAGACTAGGACAAAGAACTCTCATATGTTCTTTACTCGTATTCCCCTAGTATTAACATTTTATTACGATTGTCTTATCATATTCCCTCTCTTCTCTCTCTCTATCCCTGAACTCTCACAGATTTTGTAGATTTTGTTTTTCTTTTTTTTGGCTTGAGAGTAAAAGTTGCAGCCATGGTGCTCTAGTAATCTCTTAGTAATTCAGTGTTTCCTAAAAACAAGGACATTCTCCCACATAACCATAATATAACCATCAAAATAGGAAATGCATATTGATATAATATTACCATCTAACCCACAGATCCCATTCATAATTCACTAGTCACCCCAGCGATGTTATTTATAGGTCCAGCATCCAGTATCATGCCTTGTATCTATTATCCTGCCCTTTGGTCTCCTTCAACTGGACTGTTCCTTAGTCTTGCCTTGTCTTTCATGATCTGAACGTTTTTGAAGAATACAACCAAATTATGCTTCTCTATTTGGGTTTATCTGATGTTTACTCATGAATAGCTTCAGATGATGTTTTCAGACATAATTACCACAGAACTGGTGCTATGTTCTCAATTCATTATATTAAAAGGTGGTCTAGGCGTATCTTATATTTTTTTCTGCCTCAGCCTTGGAATTTTAGGCTTTCTGGTTCCTTTGGGTGGAAATGACATTTAGAAACCAAGGGGTTTCTAGAGAGTTCTAGAGGTGTCATTGCTGTTAGGATATCTTTGCTTCTAGATCTTCTTACTAAATAAACTTAGGAAATAGAGGTTTGTATGTATGTGTGTGTATGTATATATGTATGCATGTATGTGTGTATGTATGTATACACCATATACACGTATATATCTCTATGTATGTATATATCTATAGATCTATGTAAAAAAATAGGTTCACACTGATATCTCCAACTCCAACCCCAAACAACAGGATTTATTCTTCCTTTCCCATTTTTATACTTGCAGATTCCTTCTGCAGTGTTGAAAACCTTGGCTCCCATTATCCTAAATATGTTTACCTACTTGCTCAATTCCCCCTGTATGTAACCAATCTCTTATTGATTGGTCACCTCTTTTGGCTTGGCCCTACCATCTCCAACCAGCATTGTTGAATATTTGGTCTTGGCTTTGGTGACCCTGCCAGCTAATTCTTCTGCCTCAAACAAGAGGAAGAGGCCCTGATGCTTCTTATGTTTCCCTGCCCTGTTATTAACTTTCCTTTGGATATAAAGTGCTATACGGTCTCTAAAAGTGATTCTACTCAGGGTAGCATTTGTTATGGGTTATATCAAAAAAGAAATTACTAAGTTAAAAATGGAATTCTCTAGTATTTTAATTTTTAAAAAATTGAAGTATAATTTACAATATTTTGTTTCAAATGTACAGCAAAGTGATACAGTTACACCTATACATATATATACTTTTTCAGATTCTTTTACATTATAGGTTATTACAAGATACTGAGTATAGTTCCCTGTGCTATACAGTATGTCCTTGTTGTTAGTTTTTTTTTAATCATTATTCTAAGGTATGAATGACAAGGCTTTAGTGCTTAGTTTACGATTCTATTGTGGGTGATAATGATAGCGGTGGGATATGTGCTAGCGGTTTCTGATATTAAAGATAGCTTCTGAATAAGAAACCGTCTATATCGTAAAGGCAGATCTTTCTTTGGTTTCTTTTGGATTTATTTCTTGGCAGCTCAGTAAGCAACAGCTATTGGCAAGAACAGTTTCTGTTGAGCCTTGTTTATTGGTTTGCCATAATGAGCACAGTTATTGAGTCACAATAATTTTGTGCTTTTATTTTCAAATAACAAAGTGTTCTTGTTTTGTGATGATACCAAGGAAAGGTAGTTTAAAAGCTAGTTTGAAAGGATCTGTAGCTTTGAGAGGTTATAATGTAGAATGGAGGCATGGTGGTCAGAGGAAATTAGAAAGTTAAAAGCCTTTTCTGTGCCATTGCATCTGTAACCATCCTCAAAGTACTCTGCACTTTATGTCACAAAACAGCCTCAAATGCTGTGTGTAAATGTTATCTGCAGGAACCTCATCATTTCTAAAAACAGTTCCTTTATTCTTACAGTGTTTGAACAAGAAATACAACTAATAGTGTTTTATTTTTGCAGGACAACATATGGATATAGGGATTCTTCTCCTTTTTTTGAATAAGTGCCTTGTGATGTAAAGAAAAATCAAATTTAAAATTAATGGATGGCAGGACAGAAACTGAAGGTGTTATCTTGGTTAAATCTTTTTTTTTTTTTTTGGCCTCTTTTGTGGAGCAAGGTTATTAGTTCTTATTTTTCTTGGGATTGTTTTATACCTAATTTTCTTTTGAAGGATAAAATATAATTACCTGTCAGCTAAAAGTTAATGGGAGAGATGTTTTTACAAGTAGCTTTAATGTAGATCTTGATTATATTTAACCTGTAAGGAACACAGGGAGCGTACAGGATATGGGCAAAGCAGTTGATGTACAGTGAGTATGATTGTACAGGGAAGACAAGTGATTAAAGGCTCACTTCATTCTTTTTCTTTTTACATTTATTTATTTATTTTATTTATTTTTGGCTGCGTTGGGTCTTCGTTGCTGCACGCGGGCTTTCTCTAGTTGCAGCAAAGGGGGGCTACTGTTTGTTGCCGTGCACGGGCTTCTCATTGCAGTGGCTTCTCTTGCTGCGGAGCACGGGCTCTAGGGCTCAGTAGTTGTGGCATGCGGGCTCTAGAGCACAGGCTCAGTAGTTGTGGCATGTGGGCTCTAGAGCACAGGCTCAGTAGTTGTGGCACACTGGCTCTAGAGCACAGGCTCAGTAGTTGTGGCGCCCAGGCGTAGTCCGTGGCATGTGGGATCTTCCTGAACCAGGGCTCAAACCCGTGTCCCCTGCATTGGCAGGCGGATTCTTAACCACTGCGCCACCAGGGAAGCCCTCATTCTTTTTCTTTAAATACATTTGCGTTTTCTCATGAGCCTTAGGATTTCTCCTGTCCTCGTCTAATGTAACTTTAGTTGTTGCTTATCCCATTCCCCTTCTCTTTGTTTCTGCCTCTCTCTCTGATACAGACTCACTCACACGTATATACACATACATTCGCACTTGAATCTACATAGTTGACATGTATAGAAATATTCCCAAATGGAGCTCACACAGGACCTATGTATATAATTGGTGTGTGCTTTTGTGTATGTGTGTGTGTACACATGCACATACTGTTTTCAAGTAGTTAACCGCTCAAAGTACTTGGCTTTTTGTAGGTATTCAGCTCAGTTCATTAAGTGAATAAATATGAGCTCCAAACCAGAAGTGATTTTAAGAACAGGTGCAGATTGGGCAAAGGAAAAGGGCAAAGTCTCAGGGAGACATCATTCATGCAGTGAATATTTATTTATTTGTTGTAGAGGTGGTTACTTCAGGTCACTTAGTAATTGTATGCAAAAATTGTTAGGTTGTCCTTTCCTTTACCTCACCTTTCTGAATGGTACTTTACTTTTGATTGGTAGGGGGTGATTAACTGAGCTGGACAAAAATTTCACTGGGAAAGGTAAATCATGCCTTGGGTGAAGACATGATATGGGACCAGAATTTGTACTTTTCCCTCCTCTGAATAAGCTCTTCTTATTGCAGCTCATTTTCTGTCTTGTGACAGCCAAGTAACTCAGAATAGAGTCAAATAACTTTTGTATGATAGGAACCATAACAAAGCACTTAGGACATTCGCCTTTAAAAACAGCAATAAAAAGATCAGACATTCTCTAGTTACAACTTTAACATTTTGCTATTTGCAGTGGTGCTGCTACTCCTGTCAGTGACAGTTACCCCTTGGCATCTTTTTGGAGTATCCAACTCTGTGGTTGGGGACCCTTGTGGCCATGGGATAGTGTTCTCTGTGCCTTGTTCAGGATTTTTTTTTTTTTTTCTGATCTACTTTCCTAATGTACCCTAAATGCTAAGAACAGGGCTCTGTTTCTCCTGCTACTTGCATAAATGTCAACATCTTCCTCTCATAGAGGCAAATTGCTGTATTTTGAAAGAGCATAAGCAGCGGGAATCCAAGATTTGGGTTACAGTTCAGACTGGGACACCACCCACTTAAGTTCTTTTCCTCCCCATTCTGGTCTCTGCTCTAATACATCTTGTCATTGAGGACTTCCTGGGTCATCAAAACCCCTACCTTCTGCCTAGCCTGCCTTATTTTCCCGTTAGCACCATTTGACATATTTTATATTTTACTTCTTTTATTATGTCTCCCCCATAAGAAAAAGCTACACAAGGGCAGGTCTGCTTCAGTCCCAGTGCATTGCATATGGGAGGAATTTACTGAATATTTGTTGATGAATGAGGCCTTACAGAACTCACCCAATTTATCTAAGACTTCACTTCCTCAGGTGTAAAATGGAAGTATTTAGAAGTACTTCATGTGCTTTATAAGGTGTGCTTTATAAGGTGTACTTTATAAGGTGCTTTGCCATTATTAATAATCAAGTTAGAAACTCAGTATTTAGTAAGCACAATCTGTATACTTCCTAACTTACTTAGCCAGGTTGAAAATGCATGTAGAACACTCTTTGTGAAATGCAAAGGGACAACCTCAACTGCTGGCTTTTTGGCCTCAGTCCCCATTGACTCATGACTGATTTCTACTGTCTGTGGACCCTCCTTTGAGCCTGATGATTTAAGAATTTCCATAGCTCCAGGCCAAACGGAGCACTGACTGGCTGATGAGTCAAAAGATTGCTCCTTTAGTTCTTCCTGTCTGGGCAGTCAGATTAATTCAGATTGTTTATCTGTGATACAGAATCCTTCTGGATCTTTCTTTCTTGCAAAAAAAGAGGGATAGTGGTGATTGTATGCTACTGGGCCTAGTAGCAGCCCCCAAAATTGTTGTGGAAGTTCAGAGGAAGGAGAGATGAGGTGTGACTTAGAGCAGAGACCAACCTTGACAATGTGCTCAAGGTTGGAGATACACAGATCAATTTAGCGATCTCTATCTGATTCACTAGGAAAGATATATTTAAATAACTTAATATAACAAAGTACTTAATAGATATGTAAATAAGGCCTATGAGAGGATAAACGAGGTGGTGATACTTAAATCTAACTGGACAGGTCGGGAAGACTTCCTTGAGAAGATGACATATGAAATTCATGGATTTGAACGTGTGGTAGTAGAAGGGGAGAGGACTTCAGGAGGGTCAGACTGAGGAAAAGAAAAATGAAAAATAGGCAGAAAAACTTAGTGCAAATTTTCTTCTGTCTGTTGCTGAGGGCTTTTGGATGAGGGAATTTCAGGGTGGTATTTTGATGTTTTAATCTTCCACTTTTACCCTTCCTGTGTTCTGGGGTTCTGGACTGAAGAATGATTTTTTCCCCCACCAGCAGGGAAATAAAGTGCTGCTTCATAGCTGGATGGATGCTTGGTAACCCTCCATGTCTGGCTTTTCCAGTGAGGGATTTGGAGGCTAAACTGTGTTTCCTACTCCGAGGAGCCTCAGTCCCACTTATCTCCCCAGTTGTAGGTTGCAAATTGGAGCAGAGGGGAGATGAGGAAGGCCAGATCTGATTTTTTAAAACCACACAAAATGATCATGACCGTTCTGCCTGGAGGTCCAGATTCTTCCTGGGCATGCATGCTCACCTTTCCAGTGCCAGAAATGGGAAGAGTAGAGGTAGAGGGAATCTGGGTTCCTGCCTTGAAGGCACAATAACTCCACCCACAAGGTTTAAACTGTGGCTCAGTGTGACAGATGTGACTCTTCCTTGGGAAGGAGCTAGTGAGGGGTTAGGCAGAGAGGATGGAAACTCTCCCACACCTTCCACTCCACATGTACATAGGTGGAAACCCTAGAGGGATAGAAAGGTTTTCTGTCCTTCCAATCCTCTTTGAGACTGACAGTCATTTCTGAGAGGTTACCTAATAGGTACTAGAACCTATTAAGTCAGTGGTCATGGAGTAGACTGAAGTTGACTTGCCCTGTGATAACTCTGTGTCCTTGGCTTTAGAACGTTTGCTATGCATAAGTATTACTCAGATATTTGGAACTGTGGAGCCACATTTGCAGTTACCATTAATGAGAGGAGCCCAGTGTTTCCTCTATACCATGAGTAATATTTTAATATAGAAACTAGAGTCCTTATTTGCATCAGAATTGATCGTTGTCTCTTACGCCACCTTCTCTTCCATCTTTAGGGGAAGAGATGTTCTCTCTCCTGGTCAAAGTTACCTGTCCATCTGTGTTCTAGGTTTTCTCCTCGCCCAGCTCCTCAGGCCTTTGATCCATTAGTTACTCCATTTCTTGCCTTTTTAACCACCCTCTCTGCCCTAACTGCTTTTCTGAGCTTTTGAGCATGTTCAAGTCTCTCTCATATCAAAACACAAAGATAGGGCTTCCCAGGTGGCGCACTGGTTGAGAGTCCACCTGCCGATGCAGGGGACATGGGTTCGTGACCCGGTCCAGGAAGATCCCACATGCTGCGGAGTGGCTAGGCCTGTGAGCCATGGCCGCTGAGTCTGCGCGTCCAGAGCCTGTGCTCCGCAGCGGGAGAGGCCACAACAGTGGGAGGCCCGTGTTCCGCAAAAAACAAAACAAAACAAAACAAAAACAAAACACAAAGATGAAAGCACCTCAAACCCTCCCTCAAATCTGTGCTCACTACTTTATTGTTCTTTTAGGGTTTTAGAAACAGCTGTCTCTGCTTGGCCTCTCTACTTCCTGGCCTCCCCTGTGCTCTTCAGCCTTCTGTAGTCTTGCTGTTTCCCACACTCTGCTGGAATCACCTTCATGAAGGTCATCAGTGATCTCTGACTTAGCAGATTTTGTACTCAGTGCTTCTCTGAAATTATTCTTCCAGTTTGATTTTATGGAATGTTACTTACTTAAAAACATTCTTCTCTTTTGGCATCTGTGACTCTACCCTTTATGGCTTTTTCTCCTTCATGTCTGGCTACTCCCTGTTAGTGGACTTGCTCTCTTTTTCTGCATCCTTAGTAGTGTTGTTTTCCCTTGGACCTTGTGGCCCTTATCCCTCTACAGCCTCTCTCTGAGCAATCTCAACCCCTCCTAAGAATCTGCTGCAAAACTCTGTAGCTTCAGCTTAGACCTTTCTCTTCACTTCAGACCCTGAAATCCAAATGCTTTCCCAGATACTTACATTAAATATCCTTTAGGCATCTCATTCTTGATGTATTTGGTAACAGAAAATTTCCTCCTCCTTCATTTGCTATTTCAGTGGATGGTAACAACCTCCACTCCATTCCCCACTCCAGAATGTTGATAAGCATTTTTGACTTTTATTTAGCTCCCTGTAGCACAACCAGCATGGGACCCAGCATATCTTAGGCATGCAGTGGTATGTTTGGATGAATGAATGAATGCATGCATGACTTCATCTCTCTCATCTCTCTTTTTTTTAATATTTATTTTTATTATTTATTTGGTTGCACTGGGCCTTAGTTGCAGCAGCTCATCTCTTATAACCAGTCAGTCACCAAGTCCTGTCTCTTCTTTCTTTTATCCTCTTAACTTTTCTCTCCTATTCCTTTGCATTCCTACTGTTGTGGATCAGGCTGTCGTCTTCTCTCACCTTGACTATTTCAATAGCCTAACTTTGACCTAATCACTGTTAATGTGTTTTCCTTTCTCCAGTTCATCATCTACCACATTACTGTCCATTAAAATTTGTTATGCAAGCCATATATATAGTTTTACATATTCTAGTAGCCACATTAAAAAATCAGGAAGAAGTGATGTTGATTTTGCTAATATATTGTATTTGACCCGGTATATCCAAAATAATATTTCAGCATGTGGCCCTAGTCATATTTCAGTGTGCTCAATCTGTACAGACTCTATTCTTCTTGTCTGGAAGCCTCCTATCCTTCTAGTGAACAAACTTTTTCATATAGTATTAACCTGAATGCTGTTTCCTTGATGAAGCCTACCTTGACTTATTCAGGCAAATTTCATCTACTTGTGACTTTCAAAGATTTTTGACCATACCTAGGAAGAGTGTTTTACATGGTGACCCAGATAAATGTATGTACACACACATATAGAGATAAATATATACTTCTGTATTTTTGTCTATAGCTATACTGAAATCTGTCTCTATGTTTACATCTAAATCTGTATCAATGTAAAACTGGAACAAAAGTTTAAAACAGTGTTTTCTTTCACGAGGTACATTTTAGTGTTTTGTATCCTATGCTATTATATTAAAAAAAATGATTGTGACTATGTTGATTCCATGGCTCACAAAATAAGTCAGAATCCATGGTTTGCTGTTAGTGTAGACCCATGTTTTTCAAACTTATACATAAGTTTATTACTGCATTTACCAGGCTACACTAAATTTTATTTAATTTTTTGCATATATCTCCTCACCAGACTCTAAATCTTAAAAAAATATTTTTTTAATTAAAAAAAAATTTAAAGCCTTTAGGTTTCTGTTGACAAATCCAATGCCTGGTGCAACATGCCTGCTCAATATAAATATTGGATGACTCAAGTCCAGAAGTGTTGTTCACATGCATTCAAAGGCAATATTTTTTTTTTTTTTTTTTTTTTTTTTGCGATAGGCGGGCCTCTCACTGTTGTGGCCTTTCCCGTTGCGGAGCACAGGCTCCGGACGCGCAGGCTCAGTGGCCATGGCTCACGGGCCCAGCCGCTCCGCAGCATGTGGGATCTTCCCGGACCGGGGCACGAACCCCTGTCCCCTGCATCGGCAGGCGGACTCTCAACCACTGCGCCACCAGGGAAGCCCCAAAGGCAATATTTTAACCATCCAAGTTAACTAGCTACAACAGTTTGTACAGTGTTGTCTCAGCACTGGCTGACTGAAACACAAGCACCTGGGTGAAAACATGGTTCCCTTTATTCCCAGATCCACTTGTATCTGAACAAGGAGCTCAGATCTGTTCTCTCATTCTAGCACTATGGAAAGTGGATAGCAGTGAGAACAATTGATGTTTTTCACTTAGAATCAACTCAGATACTTAAAAGAAACAGTTGGGTTTTTTTTGTTTTGTTTTTTACTTTTTGTGAAGGGAGCTGAACTTAAGTTTGTACTCTGAGGTTAGCAATTTATGCCTGGTATTCTAAAAAATTTCTGGCGACATGATACAATCCCAGAGTATATCAGAGATACGCCAGATGACTCGTTTCTTGACTAGTTTTACTGCTAATTAAGGGGCTAACTTTTCTCTCACATACTCAAGAGTGTGAATGTATTTATGTCAAAATATTCAATAGCTGGACAAGCTAATTGGTCTAGGAAAACCTAATTGGGTATTTTCCATCTTGCATAACTCTGGTGCTTCTATCTAAGAGAGCCTGGGGAATAGCTGTTAGTAAAGGTATTGATTATAAGTCTGCTAGTATTTAATAGCTGTGTATTAACTTCAGTTAAATTTCAAGGGACTAAAATTTTAAAGAAGAATAAAAATCTAAGCAATTCGAAGTAGTCCTGTCACTACCATTTAGGTGGATAGTTTTGCTTTGATTACATTCTGAGCATTGCTGTCAGTCTGTGTGAAGAGGACCACATGACTGGGTTGCTCTTATTTTGACAAAAGATCATTATCTGGCTGGAACATGTCCTAGGAGCCAATGAATAAATAACAGGCTATTTGAGATTCTTTGAATATATTAAGCATAATCTCATTTTGACTGTAGACGGTGTTTCTTAGTAAATGTTTAAAAACTTTCTTAGCAGGGCCTTAATATGACAACTAATAAATATATCATTGGATAAATAACAGAAAAACGTGTTATGGTGAAGTACCTGCAAATTATCTACGTGCAATAATAAAGTATCATTTTTTTCTTGATAAATAAATTAGCGGTGAGTGACTTCTTTCATGTTAATTTATGTTGAGAAATACAGAAGTTTTTGCTGGGGTTATTTTTACTATCTTCTGGTAATTCACTTTTGATTTTTATTCAGGTAATTTATAATGCTAAATTCTCTTGAAGAGAACAGTTGCCACTGGCAATATTTATGGATTTTATTTTTTGCTTAAACTTACCGTGTATTTGTGAATCTTGTTATTAATGTTAGGAAAAAATGTAACCAAGATCCTGGCTTGGAAAGTTGCTCATGAATGCTCTTTCATCTAAAAATTCGACTTGAACCGACTTGCTACTTTTCTTAATCTTAAAATGAGTTCCTGTTTATTTGATGAGCAGAGAGTTTGCAATTAAATGTTAAGTAATTTTGTTATTTAGAGTTTGATATGTGCCATTTTGATATCTCTGGAGTTTTCTCTTCTTGAAGCTGAAAGCCTTCAGATACATATTGTTGTTATGACTATTACCATTATTATTCAAGAAAGTGACTGGCATTTTACTTGCCTTTCAGCATGGTGTCTTTCCACTATATTCACATGATTAGGGAACTACTTTTTGGCTCAGTGAAATATCAACAGTGTTTTTGTGAGATGCAGTAATCCAACGTGAGATTGTCTTAAAGCGCAACATTATGAAATTTTATTTCACCATGTAAGCATTATGGCCTTTTTTTAAAAAAAAATTAATTAATTAATTTATTTTTGGCCGTGTTGGGTCTTTGTTGCTGCGCGTGGGCTTTCTCTAGTCGCGGCAAGGGGGGGCTACTTTTGGTTGCAGTGCGCGGGCTTCTCACGGCAGTGGCTTCTCTTGTTGCAGAGCACAGGCCCTAGGTGCGCGGGCTTCAGTAGTTGTGGCGCACAGGGCTTAGTGGCTCCGGGGCATGTGGGATCTTCCTGGACCAGGGATTGAACCCATGTCCCCTGCATTGGCAGGTGGATTCTTAACCACTGTGCCACCAGGGAAGTCCCCATTATGGCCTATCTTGCAATTTAAAAAATGACGTGTATTTAAATACTTATAATAACTGTAATCCTGAAAAATGTATATATAATTTACATATTCTCATTATATCTAATTTATATATGCTCATTATGTAAGTTCTTTGACTAGGATATAAATTTGCCTTTACCTATCAGTTTAAGTGGGAAGCTGACATTGTACATGGTCTTTCTTATCTGTGATATGACTTCTTTACTGGAAGGTTTATGAGAAACTTTCAGTGATACTTTATTTTCAGTTTCAGTTTTCTCTGACTTTGTACAGATGTCACATATCTTGTTCTTTAGTTAATAAACAGCTTGTATTCTACTGTCTCATTAGCCTTTCAGTAAATGGGTTTCAAAATGGTCTCATTAGCCTTATGATAAATATCATTTTAATTAAATATGCATAAATATGGAAAGATCTACTGTGTAACAATGCAGTAATTACGATGCATTCTATATTGTATTCTCATGGAATTGTGTACCTATTTCTCATGCAGAATAATTATTTCATTAAGAGTCTAGACTAACCTGTTTTCTGTGTTTGTAAAAGATCACAAGTCTATCAAGTAGGTAGCTTGAATTAATATGAGTTCACCTTTATCAGAATGCTGAAGAAATTGATACTGTAACTTTTCATGTGCCAAGAAGTAAAGAATTCAGGTTTAATAACTGTGCTGATTCAGGAAAGTAATTTGTTGCTTGCAGGATTTTTGTAAATAAAGATGTTTTAATGTAATATTATAAAACCTTCAGTTTAATTCTTCAGCTAGTCATTAAAATCATTGTTAAGATATTACAAAGGTATTGGTTAAGAAAGGAACTTTTGAGATAGAAAGACCTGACTTTGAATCTGAGATTTGCCAGTTAAAACTATAATGCCCTTGGGTGATTATAATAACAATACCTGCCTCCTAGGATTGATTGCAGACATAAATGAGATAATAAGACTTAGTAAGTACTAAAAGATGTAGATGATTATTATAATCACAATAATCAAAACCCTAAACTTTTGTCTTAAATAATATTTAATTTTGCTGGAAATTTTATCAACCTTTGTATATGTGACAGTTACAAAATGTTGACTAGTGGATGAGTATACCAAGCTGTAAACTATTTTTTGGATGCCCTGAAGGACAATATAATCAGCACATTGAAAAATATTACATAGTTGACATTTAATAAAATTGAATTGAATTTGCATGGCTTTAGCTGGTATAAGATGATTGTCTTACAATTTTGCTTATTTCCTGATATGTAATTGTTTTGTAATTGTTACATATTCTCTGTCAAACTAAGTTGTAAACAAAAATGGATTAGAAATTATTTTTCAGCTTCCTCTCATCTAAAAGTATGTAAAAAAAATTTTTTCCAACCACCAAGTATACTCAGTAAATGTTTGTTGGATTTTAAGCTGATACATTTTTAATGGATGCTCCCTACTCCCCTTGATAGTAAAAGAAAATGGATAAATAAGACGATTAATTATTCATGGAAGAATGACAAAATTGATTACAGTGTAATCATACTATCATAGTATCATGCTGTTAAGACATATATATGTGGACAAGTAACTGTATATGTGTAGAAAAAATTGTTTCTACACATTTATAGGATTTATAGCCCATTGTTTATGTAATTACTTCTAGAGAAGAGATTGGAGAAGTGTAAAGTATATACTAAACAGGGTGTTATGATTACAAGCAACCTAAAATGAGAGATTAAGCAAAGAAAGAGGTGGGGATTTATTTGATAAAGTGCGGGTACATCTCAGAATGGAAAGCAGAGTTGAATAAGTAGGCCTCAGGAAGTAGAGAAATAGAAACCACTCCAGAGTTAAGTGGCAGAAAATTGTGAGCAGTTACTGTGGCAAGAGTGGGGTTTGAGGACTTCTTGTAATTGACAGCCCACTAGAATTACAGAGAATGGGGGTAGTGGCAGTTCATCAAAGGAAAGGGTGCTGGGCATAAAAGGATGTTTTCCTTCTTGTTTTAGATAAATCTTTTTTAAAAATAGCTTGAGATTTAATTCATATACCATATGATTCACCCATTTGAAGTTTATAATTGAGTGGCTTAGTATATTCAGAGTTTTGCATTCACCAGCACAATCAATTTTAGAATATTTGTATTACCCACAAAAGAAACCCTACTACCCCCTTAGCCATCATCTCCACACCACCCCACCTCTGCCCCTGGAAACCACTAATATGCTGTCTATCTCTATAGATTTTCCTATTCTGAACATTTTATATCAATGGAATTAAACAATATGTGGTCCTTTGTGACTGACTTCTTTCACTTATCACAATATTTTCAAGGTTTATCATGTTGCAGCATGTGTCAGTACTCGATTTCTATTTATGGCTGAATAATATGCCCTGATATGGATAATACCCCATTTTATTTATACACTCATCAGTTGATAGACGTTTGGATTGTTTCCACTTTTTGATTCTTATGAAAAATACTGCTATAAACATTTGTGTACAAGTTTTTGTTTGAATACTTGTTTTCAATTCTCTTAGGTATATAGCTAGGAGTGAAATTTCTGGATCATATGGTAACTCATATTTAAGCATTTGAGGAACTGCCAAGCTGTTTTTCAAAAGTTGTTGTACCATTTTACATTCTCACCAGCAGGGTAGGAAGGTTTAAATTTCTCCAAATTCTCATCAACATGTTAAATGTCTTTTTGATGTTAACCTTAGTGGGTGTGAAGTGACATCTCACTGTGATTTTGATTTGCATTTACCTGATGACTAGCAGTGTTTACTATCTTTTTATATGCTTATTGGCTATATATTTTTTTTAAAGTAATGAGATAATAAATTTTTTTACTTTCATAATTTTTAACTAAAAATGTATCAGATTTGTCCATTTTTTCTTACCTTTACTTTTCATCCTTTATCGTTTTTTGTGAGTGTTTAACACAAAGTTAGTTAGTCCTCATAATTTCTCTGAGCTGAGTATTATACCCATAAAAAAATTGAGACTTAGAAAAAGTATGTAATTTGCCTAAGGCCACAAAGCTAGTAAGTGGTATAGGATTTGAAAGCAGGCTTATTTTAAATCCAAAGCTTGGTGTCTTAAACATGACATGATAGTGCATCTCAAGTTATATATACTCTCAAGTTTACTGTATTGTTATTTTGTTTTACTTGCCTTCATAATCTCATAGAAACAAAGACAAATATCAAAGGGACCTCGTAGTTCATCAAATGCTGTTTTTGACCAAATGCATAAATCTGTCCACAGGTTTGCTAAGGCCTGGTTGTTTAGCTAGCATTGTATGTCTTCTACCTACATCAGAATCAACTAGGTTGTTTGTTAGAATTGCATATTTCCAGGCCCCCCCCTTCCCCCACCAATTCATGAACAAGCCAGTTGAGTACCAGGTCTAGGAAACAAAATTTTAAGCAAGTAGATTGAGAACTACTACTTTGGTGGTAGACATCTATCTCACAAGGTCAGTATTTTGTTGGATGCTTTTTCACCCGTTTGCTGGTAGCTTTTATCCTTTGATCTGTCTCTACTCTTTGTAGCAACACTCAACAAGCCTATTCCCCTTTGATGCTTGGTAAGCATGGCTCTGGCATGCAGAAAGACAGGACATTTATTCTGCAGTTTGATCCAGGAAGTTCTGCTGAGTTAATTATTGAGTTAAGAATCTCTTGCTCAGCACCTTCTGAATAGATGGGTGACAGCACCACCTCTGCTATGCATGACCTCTGCTGTGAAAGAGGCAAAACTCTGGTAGGAATTTTAAACTTTAACCAAAAATACTAAAATCTTCTCAATAGATCATGAGATCATGTTTGAATATATCTGATGTGAAAGTTTCTTGATTTCTTCGATAACAAAAGTCTAGTCTTAGTGATAACAGTTCTACCTGATTTCGTGTAAGAAATTTTCTGAACAGTGTGATAGCTACAGCTAATATCAGGTGCAGCATCCAGTGTCTTTGCACAAGTGATATCCCCTATACTTTGTTTTCTCACTTGAGTTGTCAAGCTAGGAGAGAATATTATTAAAGGGTCAGACTCATGTGTTCGGGCCTTATTAGCTTTTGATTTATGACCAAAGCCATTTCACTTACATCCTTACTTGTTTGACTCTCAGGAGTTGACTGTCCTTTGGTTTTAACTTGATAAGAACTGTATGGATGTCATTCTTGCCTTTAACACTGTGAAAAATGCAAGGAGCCTGATAAGTTGTGATTGTCAGATAAAGGACAATAATAATGTGGGGATAGCATGGACTTGGTAAAGCTCATCTTGTACAATTGTTAAGTCCTGTCACTTTTTTCTAATGTTGGATTTTTTTTTTTTTTTTTCCTCCTGGGAACTGGCTTCTTATTACCAAGTTCTAAAGCTTTTTCTTAGTCATTCCCCTAGGATGCATTTCTTTCCTTTGCAGTTTTTTTTTTTTTTTTTATTGTCATTAGCCAAGTTTAGGATCTTATCAGCTACAGAATGATCAATACTGGGAAAGGTTAAAAAGGTCAGATGTGAATTTATTACATGAGTATTCACTTGATTTATGCAGATGAATTGTCAACAGGTGACCAATTTACATTATTTGATATTCGTTTATAGGCACTTATGATGATGTCAAACTCTAGCCTGTGAGCAATTTTTAAAGACCTGCTTTGTGCTTAATACAAAGCAGCTCCCATTAAATAATTTGAAGTAACGATGATGAAGGTTTGGTTTTTTTTAGGAATGAGGTCTTTACTGATGACTAAAGTAGGAAGAGTCAGAGCAAACCTAGAATAAGAAAGAAGTATTTGCATTTTTTCCTTCATAGTTAAAAAAGCAGGGGATAAAAAAGCATTTTGTAACTTTGAATTGATTCAAAACAGTGTTTTCCGAAGTGTAAGCCATTCTTGTGATATGTGAGTTCCTTACCTTAAATGTGGGTTCATTTAAATCCGATGTATTTCCCCAGGTTCTCCATTCATGCTTAGGAGGTGGGTGATTTATGAGGTACTGTACTCAGCAGAGGAGAAATTAATTTGACACAAAATATGTAGAACCAAATCTTAGCCTTTTTTTTTTTCTTGGTGTAAGAATTCATTCTACCCTCACCACCTCATCCTTGAAGGCGTTTTCCTTTAGTTCATAATCTTCACTAACCAATTTGTCTCCTGTAGGAACTTATAAGCATCAGCAAAGCTTATAACCAAAGTTGTCAAGAAAAATGGACAAGTGAAGATCTCTGTCTCAGTAGAGCTTTACAAGTGGCAGCACGTGGAGCACCAAGGAACCAGGAAAGGGATCCTAAATGCACTGCCTTGCCTTACTTTACAGCATCAAAAGGCAGTTTCCTCTCCTTTACTCAGTTTTTTTTTGCGGTACGCGGGCCTCTCACTGTTGTGGCCTCTCCCGTTGTGGAGCACAGGCTCCCGACGCGTAGGCTTAGCGGCCATGGCTCACAGGCTCAGCCGCTCCGCGGCATGTGCGATCCTCCCGGACCGGGACACGAACCCGTGTCCCCTGCATTGGCAGGCAGGCTCTTAACCACTGCACCACCAGGGAAGCCCAAAGAAAGTGACATTATTTTTATTAATTTATTTTTTTCTCAGTTTTAATATTTTTACTGCCTGACATTTTCCAAATATATTTACAAACATAGTCTCATCCAGTTATCTAAGCACTGCTGCTGGGTAGGTGGTGCAAGCCTTTATTCCAGCATGCCACACCCCTGTCCTCCAATGTAATAACTTTTCTGATCATCTCTGGTTTTTTTCCTTTTCATAGAAAATCTCTTGTTTTCCTTTCCCTGATATATAATTTCAGTTAGATTTAAGAAATGTTTATTTAATAGCTGCTCTGTGAGAGGCTTTTGATCTCTTTTCCTCTGTGGTTAGTGGGTTTTTTTTGTTGTTGTTTTTGTTTTTTGGGGCATTTGTACCACTTTTAAGTGTTTTGGGGTAAGTCACTTAATCCTCTATAATGAGAAAACTGTATAATTTTGTAGGCCCCTTCCCTCATCAAGTAACAAAACAGATGGAATCCACACTTGATTTTTCACTTTTATCTTGACTAATTGTTAACCTTGAGTATGTAGATTTATGGGCTTTTTGTGAAAATATGTTCCATGATCTCACAACACTTGAAACAGGAAAATGAAAATGATTAGGAATTCTGACTGCTCATACTATTGTTTATTTGGCTGTAGTCGTGTAAAACTCGTGTTTTTTACCATCCTCACTAGTAACTGTGTTCATGACCTCTTGGGGGGACTCATGGGGAAGGGGATGGCTATCACAGCTCAAACTTCCTTATCTGTCTGCTACCCTGCCCCCACTCTCACCGGTTTCTTTATGAAACAGGTTTTGCTTATATTAAGAAACTTATCAGGGGGCTTCCATGGTAGCGCAGTGGTTGAGAGTCCGCCTGCCTATGCAGGGGACACGGGTTCGTGCCCCGGTCCGGGAAGATCCCACATGCAGCAGAGCGGCTGGACCTGTGAGCCTTGGCCGCTGAGCCTGCGTGTCCGGAGCCTGTGCTCCGCAACGGGAGAGGCCACAACAGTGAGAGGCCCGCATACCGCCAAAAAAAAACACCTCATCAGAAGAGATGACAATGTCAGTGATCATTTGAAAGCTTGTAGGCAGTCTGTTTACACCTTTATTAAGTTTTTAAAATAATAGACTTTATTTTTTAGAGCAGTTTTAGGTTTATAGAAAATTGAGCAGGAAGAACAGAATTACCATATACCTGCCCCCAGTGCCCCGACTGCACAGTTTCTCCTGTTACTAACAACTTGAATTTTCGTGGAACGTTTGTTATAATTGGTGAGAAAATACTGATACATTACTATCAACTAAAATCCATAGTTTCCATTAGGGTTCACTTGTTGTGTTATACTTTGCTCTATGAACGTTAACAGATGCATAAAGTCATGTATCCATCATTATCATACCTCATTGCCCTAAAAATACTCAGTGTTCCATCTCCCTCTTGCCCTTCCAGCCCACTCCTCAACCTCTGGAACCCCTGGCAACCACTGATCTGTTTGCTCTCTGTATAGTTTAGCCTTTTGCAGAATGTCGTATAGCTGGGATCATATAGTATATAGCCTTTTCAGACTGGCTTCTTTCACTTAGTAATATGCATTTAAGTCTCCTCCGTGGCTTTTCAGGGCTTGATAGTTCATTTATTTTTATCACTAAATAATAATCCATTGTATAGATGTACCTCAGTTTATCCGTTCATCTGTCAGAGAACGTCTGGTCGCTTCCAAGTTTTGGCAATTATGAATAAAACTGGTGTAAATAAATATTTGTGTGTGGGGTTTTTTTATGGGCATATGTTTTCAGCTCCTTTAGGTAAATGCAAGGAGTGTATACTCTTCTGACACTTCAGAAAATTAGAATGCCTATGAATATTTTAGAGCTTTAAAATAATCCATATAAAGGAAAACATGCTATTAAAATGATTATGTGTTTGATTCTGAAAATACATTGTGAAAAGAAAGTAATTAATTTTGAAAATTACTGATGAGAGTGTATATTTATATTATGTATGAAAAGTTATTAAATAAGTAAAAAGAAGTCAGAATAACTCTTTTGAAAACAGTGTTCCAGGGTTCATAGGTATAGTTTTGGTAGTCTTTGTATGTATTGAATGTATTAATTTCATGTATTATGAGTCTAAGCCCTTTGTCATTCCTCAAAAACTAAAACCTGTCAAGTCCAGAAAAAGAACAAACAAACTTACTTTTCTCTCCCCCTTACTTTTTTTTTTCCTTGAATAACTTTTTTTGGATATTCCTTCATGAACAAATACTGAGTACTCTATATGCTGGGGATACAGCAGTTAACAGATGAAATTTTAATGGAAGAAACAAACAAGTAAAATTCATAGTGCAGCAGATATTTGCAAGTGGTCATGGGAAGATTAAAGCAGGTATGAGGGATGAGGAGTCGCTGGTGGTCCTGGGGTTGCCGCACTGCCCCCAGAGCCTGGTAGGGATAGAGATGACCTGGAAGTCTGGGGCTTCTCTGGGAGCTGATGAGAAGGGGGAATAAAGGACCTAATAAGTTTAGTTTTGATGATCCCAAGGGTGATAAACATGGTAGGATTGTGAGTGTTGCTTTGGGAGGGGGTGGGTTCTCAGTTTTCATTCCTGTCAATGGCTATGTAGACCCTGGGGAGGACTAGTCCTGTCTGTAGCTGCTGGGCTCTCCCGTTGATTTGTGCTGATGGAGGCCAAGGAGTCAAGGGAGGTGATGTCTTATCCAAAGTACGAAAGCCCCAAGGATCTTTTTTGACAAACGTTAAGTGAGAAGACGGGAGCTGGGGCAAGTGTTGTGAGGCTTGATCAGTGCCTTGATCGGGTCACCAAAGTCCCTTTTCCATATCTCTTCACTACCTTCCTCGGTATCTGCTTTCTTCTGAGGCAATGGATATCACCTTACAGGTGGGCTTTTTCCTGCCCACCATCAGAAAGAGAACCAGAGATGGGTGTCCTTGTCTTTTCTAAGCCTCCATTATTTTATTGAAGTAATCTTTATAAACAAGTTGTAACCCATAGTTTTTTTCATTGTTTTGTTTTGTAGTTGCTTGCAGTTTTTAAACACGAGGCCAGGACAGGACCCTCAGGCTAGCGGTCTTGCAATGCTGGCTGCCCCTTGCTGGTAAAAGTGGAGTGCTGAAGCTGGGGAAAAGACGGGCTGACGGCTCTGTCACCCAGAGTGGTGGCCATTTGTTAATGTACTCTGAGCTGCATACCTTGGAGACTGTCAGTTATGGTTGAGTAGTCGAAATCTAAGACATGCCACTCTGCAGTGCAAATTTGATGCTGACAGGCTCATCTTTAAAATTAGTGATTTTAGTTTGTTTTGAGTGTATGTATGTATATTTGTTTTGTTTTGCTTTAAAGAAGAGTTTCCCAGGCTGAGCTTTTTTATTCTGAAACACATACCCACCTCTTTACACCTTTGTTTTGAATTTTAAATTCCGAGTATATGCCATATATATTTGCTTCCTGTGTCTTTAAAGAAGTGGCCTTACTTCGTGGACATGACTTGTGAATTCAGTCTCTGTACATATAGTCTCTGTGGTGAGACTGTCTTTACGTAATGAACAGTCCATTGCAGGTGACTGGCAGTTATGGTGTATCTTTCTTACCTACTGTGCCATAATCTTCATTTGAAGGGTGCCTTATTCATATAGTACCAAGTTGTCTGTGTACCATGTCACTCCATTATCCTGACCACTGACTATAGGAAGACAGGCAAAGGCGCATAATCATGGAAGGGGCTGGACATAAGAACTCTGTTCCACGGGGTGCTCTCTACAGGAAAGTGAGCACAACCCCTGTAAGATCGTTTCCCCTATGGAGAGGGATGCAGTTAATAGAATGATGTAGAAGTGTGCAGATTTTCTGAGAGAAGGTAGGCAGCAGAATCCAGGAGGCTATAGCAGCCATAAAGAAGACATTGCCATGAGATAATGGGATGAGGCATACTGAGAAATTAGTAGATTAGTGAAAGAGAGAAGCAAACCCAGAGGAGGAGTCCAAATTGACTTGCCATGTGACTCCTCAAGTCACTGTGTATTCCGAGGGCAGGTCGATTCTGCTCTCACCGCATCTTGTATCCTTTCAACAATCCACATCCTCCCCCGCAAGCCACCCCCCAAATTCCCTGTCTTCTGAGTTTCTGGAGCTGCCTGAAATCCCTGATGTCTTAAAATTGCTTACTTAAGAATAAATCAATTTTTGAAAAGTGATAATATGATTCGCAAATAAAGACCTTGCGTAATGACATAGATGGTCTAAAACAAGGCCCAGAATACCAGATACAGAAGTGGAACATCTGAAAAAGAAGTGATATTATAGGTTTTTGTGATTATTTCTTACCATGTACAGATTTTATTTATCTGTAAGTAAAAATGACATAGTTTCTTGAGAGAGGTGATATAACCAGGTAATAGTTTAAATGAGGAAGAAAAGATGGCTATATACTAAATTGGTTTAAGAGATCTCATTGACATACTGCCTTTTTTGTCAGGTTGCTAAGGCTCACTGATTGTGAATTTAGAGAAACTATCATCTTGATGGCAGTGTTACCAACTATACTTCATCTTCATTTAAATTTCTCTTTGTGTGTTAATGTTTGGTTATTTGTTTCCCAGTGGTAACTATTTCAAATACACGTGTCAACCTTACAGGGAAATGATGTATGAACAAGGAGACAACCAAGCATTTATAAGTTTTTCAGTAGATATTTTCTGTGTAATTTCCATGTGATTTTGGGCTATTATGTTCACTGACGTCTCCCATGTGCCTAGAACAGTGCCTGATATATTGTGGGTAGTACTTGATAAATAGTTGCTAAATGAAGATATCCAACAGAGATAGGAATTTCTATAGTGTAAAATATAGATTCATGTTAGAATCTGAGGGGAAATTAAAGATCTTAAAGCATGACTCCATGACTCCCTTCATAGATTAGGAAATTGAAGCCTAGAGAGGTGAAGTGAATTGCCTAAGATCACAACTAGTGGCAGAATGAAGGCTACTTTCTATGTTTCCAGACAACTTGATCAGTTTCTCGTGGCCAACAGGAGGGTGGAGCTGGGGTTTAAACTCAGGTGTCAATGACTGTGAAGTCCAGTATCTACATAAGAGGTTACTGTTCACATTTCTGATATTTTTCTAAAGGCTTAATATGTCACCTTCTCTGTAGTTCTTTCTGTGTCCCCAAGTAGAATTAATTGCTTCCTTGACAGATAGCACTAAACACCATCTCTTTTCTAGTATGTATGACATTATACTGAGTCAGTTTTCATGGCTATGTGTGCCTTAAAGCCAGCAACCGATTCTTATTCCTCTTTGTTACCCTAGAATTTAGTGTAATGACTTACATGAAAGATGGAGTTCCCTGTGTGTTGAATTGTGTTGAGAGTTAGTAACAAATAGTATCCCCAAGGTTAGGTTTAGAGAGATAAAGCTTTGATGAGAGGAATAGAATCTCATAGCCTTTCAAATGCAGTGAATGCTTGATAAATGATAATATTAAATAATCATGGTTCTGTAGGCATAATGATAGTTTCCTTGGTTTGAATGGCTTTTTGAGGAAGACTTTGTAATTTTTAAAGAATTCATAATAGTACTTTGCTATGGATGTCTTGGTTTCAGTACTAACACTTGTGACCTGATGGTGTGTCCTCCCATTGTTTCAGATTCTCATCAATCTGTGATTAATGCAGTTTAAACCATTTCAGCTGACAGTGACACTAGTAATTTTAGACCTCTTTGAAAAATTGAATCTCTAGTATTGTTATGGATATCTTCCTTAGTAAGTGCACCAATCAATTTTATACACATTTAACAAAACATGTCTACCAAATCCTTAATGAATTTTGAAAGGAATTATTTATTCTTTTGAACTTGAAACTTTTAGGTAAGGTTGGTGTTGATACAACATTTGAAAACATGAAGGAAAGCACATTTCAGGAGAATATTTTGATATTAGAAAATGTAAAAATCTGTAAAAGTTGCATTGTTTTGCCTGTGGATATTAAAAATATAATAGTATTTACTGTGTAATAATATTTCAAACATTTATTTTTTATAGCTATATCTTCTGAGACATGCCATGTTATTCCCTTAGGGAAATAGTCTGAAAGTATTTGATTCCTAGTCTTTATGTTAGAAACCACTATAAATCTTAGTTATATAAAAAAATATTTAAAAAAGAATGGGTAATACTAAAGTCAACAATTAACCATGTGCTAACTTCTTTAAAGAAGGTCTGTATTTTTGGTGTTGTCATTAAGAATCTGATCTTCTTCACAAAACATGGTATTTTATGAATGTAAGAAAACTTGCAGTTCAAACCACCTGCATTCACAGATGAGAAAAAAAAATTAAGAATGAGTGCATTCACACTTGAAATGTTATAGCCTGCTAAAGTGAAAGCCTGGACTAGCTTCTAAATCTTCATATTCTTTGGCCAGCATATTTTCCAACATACCAAACTAATGGAAAATAGTAAAAGTCATCTAAAGAAATACTCAATAAGGTTATATAATTTCATCCCCTTATGGATTTATATTCTATATGTTTGTTTTTTTGTCATCCTTGCCAGCAAAAGACACAGACTATGATTTAAAGTTAAAAAAGGAATTTACTAGAAATTCTTAGAATGAGGGAAGTTCTCTCAGAATTGAAGAGAGACTGCATAATTAGGCTTGGAACAGGGAGGAATCAGGCAGATCCAAAGGTCTTGGTAGAAGGAACACTCAACAAAAATACCTAGGCTCTGTTGCTGACATGAATCAACTCTAATCACATCTTTGGTATGTGCATAGACTCTGTTTAGTAAACCAAGTCCCAAGAGATTGTGTTTTATTGACTAACCCTGGGTTTTGTGCTAACCAACCTGTACCAGGAATTGTGCAGAAATCTTCCCGAAGCAGCCTCCGAGGGACACCTTTGGTTTCCATAGTTGGAGAGCATGTACTTAGATTTATGTTTCCATCAGGACGATATAGTGGAGGAGAAAATTCCCCAAAAGGGAGTTGAAGTGATGTCAGGAAAGGGGCTGGATGCTGGGTTGCCACAAAATGACATATGTTCACTTCATCCATCTGTCAGTGATCACATTATGCTGGAAAGCTTGTTCTGTGTCCGATAAGATCTGCCTTTTCTGAATAGCATACTAAGTATTTTTAAAATGTGGTTATCTAGTGTATACAGATTGAGACTATTTTAAACCTTTTTCTCTATTGCTTTGTCTCTGGTAGCATTTTAATTACTCAACAATACATTTTTTTCCCCCCATGAGTGGTCAGAGGAAGGAAGAAATGGGAATTCAAATCTAAGATAGTATTGGTTTTTGAATTTTATATAGAGCATTTGCTGCCCACAGTGAACAGAAATAATAGTTATAATTTATTTTTTACCTTCTGGTTTATAAAGTACTGGATTTAAAGTACTTGATGGTCATTTTACCTGTATATTCAGCACAAGAAGAATTTGAGATCAGAAACTTAGGTTCAGGAAGGTAATAAAAACACAGTGGAGCATGGTGTTAAAGTATGAAGTCTAGAATGAGATTCCCTGGGTTCAAATTCTGACTCTGAAACTTACTAGCTGTGTGACCTTGCACAAGTTACCTAACCTTTCTGTTGCTGGCTTCTATCTGTGTGAAGAGGGGTGGAAATAATAGGACCTATGTCATAAGAATGACTGTGATAGTTAAAAGATACGATCTGTAATAAGCACTTACGGGCATAGTAGCATTAATAGTCTGGCACTTAGTAAGCAATAATGTTAGCTATAATGATTTGCAATTAAACCTTGTTAACTGTACTGTTTGTTACAGTACACACACACACACACACACACTCACACAGTTTTTGTTGAAGGGAAAAAGACCATCCAAATTGAGGAAGAAGGAAGAAACTAAAGAACTGGGCTTAAAAACAGTACTGTGCTCTTAGTGGACTTAAAACAAATTGATCATTATTACCCCCAAAATACTTATTAGTCTGTGCTGTGCTGCATTGTGAGGGCTTTTCATATTCTTTAAATTTTTAAAAAATCGAGGCGTAACTGACATATAACAGTATTAGTCTTAGGTGTACAACATAATAATTCAGTATTTGTATACAGTACAGAATGATCACCACAATAAATCTAGTTAATATCCATCACCATGCAGAGTTACATTTTTTCTCCTTGTGATTAGAACTTTAATCCATTTGAGTCAATTTTTGTGAATGGTTTAAGATATAATCGAGTTTTGTTCTTTTGCATATGGCTGTTCAGTTTCCTCAACACCATTTATTGAAGAGATTCTTTCCTCATTGTATATTCTTGCCTCCTTTGTCATAAATTAGTTAGCTATATATGCATGGGTTTATTTCTGGGCTCTCTGTTCCATTGATCTATGTGTATGTTTTATGCTTATGCCGTACTGTTTTGATTACTGTAGCTTTGTAATGTAGTTTGAAATCAGGGAGTGTGATGCCTCCAGCTTTTTCTTTCCCAATGTTGCTTTGGCTATTTGGGGTCTTTTGTGATTTTATACAAAATATAGGATTGTTTGTTCTATTTATGTGAAACATGCCATTGGAACTTTGACAGGGATTGCATTGAATCTGTTGATTACTTTGCATAGTATGATCATTTAAAAAATGTTAATTCTTATAATCTGTGAACACAAAATATCTTTTTATTTGTGTCTTCAGTTTCTTTCATTAATGTCTTAATAGTTTTCACTGTACAGGTCTTTAACTTCCTTGGTTAAATTTATTCCTAGGTATTTTATTCTTTTTGATGTAGTTCTAAATGTGACTGTTTTCTGAATTTCTCTTTCTGATAGCTTATTATTAGTGTATAGAAACACAGCAGATCTTTGTATATTGATTTTGTACCCTGAAACTTTAATTTGTTAATTCTCACGGTTTTTTTGTGGTGTCTTTAGGATTTTGTATATTTGAAATAGTGTCATCTGCAAGTAGTGATAGTCTTACCTCTTTCTTTCCAGTTTGGTTGCCTGTTTCTTTTTCTTGCCTAATTGCTCTGGCTAGGACTTCCAATACTATGCGGAATAAAAGTGATGAGAGTGGACATCATTTTCTTCTTCCTGATTTTAGAGGAAAAGCTTTCAGTTTTTCACTGTTGAGTTTGTTGTTAGCTATGGGCTTGTCATATATGGCCTTTATTACATTGATGTACGTTCCCTTTTTGCCCACTTTGTTGAGAGTTTTTGTCATAAATGTATGTTGAATTTTGTGAAATGCTTTTTCTGCATCTCCTGAGAAGACCATATGATTTTTATTCTTCATTTTCTTAATGTGGTTTATCACGTTGATGGATTTGCTTATGTTGAACCATCCTTGTATCCCTGGAATAAATCTCACTTGATCATAATGTACAACTCTTTCAATGTTGTTGAATTCAGTTTGCTAATATTTTGTTGATGATTTTTGTATCTATGTTAATCTGTGATATTGGCCCTTAGTTTTCTTTTTTACTGGTGTCCTTGTCTAGTTTTTGTAATGCTGGCCTCCTAAAATGAGTTTGGAAATGTTCCCTCCTCTTAAATTTTTTGGACCAATTTGAGAAGGATAGTTATTAACTCTTCTTTGAATATTTGGTGGAAATCATCAATGAAGCTGTCTGGTCCTGTTTTTTTTTTTTTTCTTACAGTGGGAAGGGGAGAGGCTTTTGATTACTTTTTTTTACCTCCATGCTAGTAATTGGTCTATTCAGATTTGCTGTTTCTTCATGATTCAGTCTGGGAAGATGGTATGTTCCTAGGAATTTATCCACTTTTTCTAGGTTGTTCAACTTTTTGGGCATATAATTTATAGTAGTTTCTTAAGCTCCTTTGTATTTTGGGGATATCAGTTGTAACTTCTCTTTCATTTCTGATTCTATTTATTTGAGCCCCCTCTCTTTTTTTCTTGGAGAGTCTAGTTAAAGGTTTGTCAATTTTGTTTATCTTTTCAAAGAACCAACTCAGTTTCATTGATCTTTTCTCTTGTCTTTGTAGCCTCCAAATATTTCAGTTACTTCCTTCTACTGACTTTGGGCTTTGTTTGTTCTTCATATTCTTAGAGTAGTTTTGAATGAATTATTAAAATTACAGAGCATTATTTTATCTTTATTCTCCTTCATAATATGCTACTTTACACATGTGAGCTTAAGTAACATATATGTAGTTATAAAGCATAGTAAAAAGAGGAACAGTCAAGCATCTCTCATAGAAAATATTACACTTCACATCCATCTGCCTGATTCCCCTGTCTGATTCCTCTGCCTCTCTCACATTAGTTGGAGTTTGTGTTTATCATTCTTCCTGCTTTTTTTAAAAAAATTTTTATTTGGAAATAATTTTAAATTACACAAAAGTTGCAAGGGTAGTACAGAGAATACCTGTATGTATGTATGTAATTACACTTATGTATACACTGCACACACACATATATAGAGTGATCATTTACATTCATCCTTTTCTCAGAATCTTTTGAGAGTAAGTTGATGATATCATTGCCTTCCTTTACTGTTAAATATTTCAATGTGATTTCCTAAGAATAAGGTACGTTTTTATGACCATAGTAACTTGATTAATTTTATCTAACTTATGATCCATATTAGAATTTGTCAGTGAACCTGATAATGTACTTTATACATCTTTGTTTTTCTCTCTTGTACAGGATCCAGTAGAGGGCTGCATACTGCATTTGTTTGTCATGTCTCTTTATAATCTGAAACAATTCTTAAGCTTTTTTTTTGTCTTTTTATAACATTGACATGTTTGAAGAATACAGGGTTCTCCCTCTGTTTTTTTTTTAATAGAATGATCCTCATTTAAGTCTGATGTTTCGTCACAATTTAGTTTCAGATTTCACATTGCCAGACAGAATACTATAAAAGTGATGTTTCCTTTCCAGATATTATATCTGGAAGCACTCAGTGTGCACCTGGTCAAAGTGTTGTCCAATTTCTCCCTTTTATAGTTACAAATTTTCCCCTTGTTGCTGGTGAGCAGGCAGTGAGGAGACATTCTGAGACCATGTATATATATGTGTGTGTGTGTGTGTGTGTGTGTGTGTGTGTGTGTGTGTGTGTGTGTGTATTATATATACTGTTCCTAGTAAAAATTTTTCCTCTTGATTTAGCATCTGTTGATAATTCTTGCCTGAACCCAGTGTTATTGTTGTGGTTGGAAAATGATGCCAGCAGCAAGTCCACTTTTACCCGTCAGCTCTCAGCATTCTATTCTATCAACCTTTCTTTCTTCCCCATTTCTATCTTTATTTATTATTTTCCTATTTTCCCCCCCAGCAATTTATAATTTTGAGTCCTTGTGACATGTCTTCTCATTCTTTGAGATTTCCTTACTTTCTGGTGTAACAAGATGCTCCAGGCTCATCATGTTCAGCTCAGCTCAGCTCTGGAATCAGCCCTTTCTCCAAGGAGCTACGGTTCTTTAGTGAGGAGTGGCATTAAAAGCAACATCTGGGTGCTAGGTTTACTGTCTTTGTAAGTTGATTAAACTGTGGTTTTAAACCAGTTGGCAATTCTTCTTTTCAGCCTTAAGCCAACTGGTTATTTATTGAGTTTCTCTGACTTAAGATACATCCTTCAAAACCTATGACATTTTAATTCTCCTTGCCTTTTTGATAGTCCTTTATGTATTTGTGATAGTATTCCTCATGAGTGTCAGGATTAGCCACCATGTTGTAGGACATCCAATAGCTGCCCTAGTGTGGCGTGAAATGAACAGCTGTGTCGGGTTAGTAATGATACCTGTCTCAGGCAGGTGAAATAAGCATTAATGATGTGGGGTTCTTAAAAAGGATGAAAGTGTTTTCAACAAATGAAATGTTCATGATAGCAGATTGTGTTTCGGAAGCTGAATAGTTTCACATAATCACTTATTTTTCTATATCCTTCTTGAAGTACAGGAAACTAAGGAAACAAAGAATTGTGCAAAGGCCACTCCAGGATATTAATACTATACTGAATTAAATTTTTAAAGTTCAGCAGTACAAAGGTTAGGACCTTTTCATTTAAAGTTTATCTTGGAACTTCCCTGGTGGTCCAGCGGTAAAGAATCCGCCTTACAATGCAGGGGACGCAGGTTCGATCCCTGCCAGGGAACTAAGATCCCACATGCTGTGGGGCAGCTAAGCCCGCACGTCACAACTACTGAGCTCGTGTGACTAGAGTCCGCGTGCCACAACTAGAAAGAAGCCTGCGCACCACAACAAAAGATCCTGCGCCACAATGAAGATTTCCCCATGCCACAACTAAGACCCGACACAGCCAATAAAACAAATAATAAACTTTTTTAAAAAGTTTTATTTATTTATTTCTTAAGGAATTTCCTGTTGATTTAACATTGTAACCCATAGAATTTATGAAATTGAATATGATTTAAATAAAAATACTCTGTATATAATGTTTATAGTTTATATAAAACATTTCATCCTAATTTGCAGCCCTGATTGATACTTCCTACCTAATATGATCTTGCAGTTGCTATTTAATCAATATAAAGAAACTGTCGGGAATTCCCTGGCGGTCTAGTGGTTAGGACTCAGCATTTTCACTGCCAGGGCCGGATTCAATCCCTTGTTGGGGAGCTAGGATCCTGTAAGCCATGCAGCATGGCCACAAAAAAAAAAAAAAAAAAAAAAAAGAAACTGAGACAGATTATGTAATTTTGCCAAAGTTCTGTATATGTAGTCAGACCCTGCCGAGTTGAAAAAAAGGAATTGAGGTAGATTATTTTAAAAAATAGTTTTTATATCTTGGTTTTACTGTATGATATGACATAAAAACACTAAAGTGTAAGAGCAGGGAAGAAGCAAATATACCAATTGCAA
This sequence comes from Phocoena phocoena, assembly GCF_963924675.1. Lineage (NCBI taxonomy): Eukaryota > Metazoa > Chordata > Mammalia > Artiodactyla > Phocoenidae > Phocoena > Phocoena phocoena. The sequence goes on along the minus strand of NC_089227.1, from coordinate 68,350,278 downwards.
GAGCTATTATAGTGCTATGATTAAGAATTAAATTTCAATTTATTCATTTTGACTCAGTCTTCGTCACCTGTTTCATGCCGTTAATTTTGTTAGTCCCTGGAGGAGGTATTGTCTATTTAGGGAGACAGATTATTTGAATATAAAATAAGTGATGTGGGAGTACAAAGCAAATAAACTTTACCCATTGTGTGTGTGTGTGTGTGTGTGTGTGTTTCAGCACACAGGAAAGCTTCTTGGAGGAGAAGACGGCTGAGTGGGGCCTTGAAGGACAGGTAGGAATTAGCCAGAGAATAAATAGGGCAAGGGTATTCTTGCAAGGGCTAGCATGATGGACAGTTACCACGTGGTGTGTGCAGGGAGCTAAAATAATTACAGTAGGCAATGGAAGGTGGTTGCATGATGAGGCTGGAGAGGTAGATAGGAGCCAGATAATCAGGTCCGCATGTACTTGTAATATTTCATTTTGGGTTGGAGACACTTGAAGGGTTTTTAAGCGGGGGAGTGCCATGGTCAGATTTGTTAAATAGATTCTACTCTTGCAGCTGTGGAGGGGATAGGTTGAAGGGAGGAAGGACACTTCTGAAGTCCAGGAAAATGAGGAAGAAATGTGTTTCCAGTATATTTAGTTTGAGGTTTATGGTCTTATAAACTGTTTAGTTTACATAAGAAACACAAGGGTTATCTAGTTCTTAAGATCAGAAAGGGAGAATCATTATCTCTTCAAAAGAAAAATAGTTTTCTACATATTAAACTTTCAAAAAGTATTTCTCCCCTTCTTACATCAGTGTTTATATGCTTATCTGCATGTAAATCATGTGGGGATTTTGTTAAATCAGATTCTGATTTAGTAGTTGTCAGATGGGGCCCCCAAATTTGCATTTCTAACAAGATCACAGATGATACTTGTGCTGTGTTCTGAGGACCATACTTTGAGTAGCAGGGATTTAGATCATATTTAGTGTTCAGATGATTGTGCCACCAGCAGTAGTTTTATGATAAATACAGAGGTGATCTTCATATGATTACTTTCTATGAATGGCTTTGAATTCTGTGTGTGAGAGAGAGGTGGGGAGGAAGGGGAGAGAGGTGAGGGAGAAGCTGGGAAAGGGGGATTAGTTTAAGATACTAAGATGAGTGAAAAGGTAGTGTGCCCCTTGGACCTGAGGTCTTCAAACTGGTACATGATTACTTTGCAAGGGACACACAGTTGATTTTGAAGAAATCCCTTTCTAAGTCCTAAATTTCCATAGTCTTGCCTAAAACTGGTTCACCTGAGAAAGCATCTCTCTAGCAGGTTCTCCTTTAACTGCCTTCTCACAGTTGCTCTTTCATGTTGTAAGAAGAAATGCAGACAGGCCTCTCACCCATTCCTTTTCTTACTACGGTGCATTTTTCCAGGGTGGAAAATGCCCCTCGCATCAAGTAGAGGATCAGTTAGAAATATTGGTATTGGTATTGAGAAAGTGAATGACTTAAAAACACTAGGCAACAAATTCTTTTGCAACTCATGTGGTTTCCAATTTCTTTCTCAACTTGTAGGAAGATGTAATTGAGTTATAAGCTGATTATTAAAAATATATGTATGATTCATTATGTGATTTTGAGGAATTAACATTGCTATAACAAAATGCTGTCCCTTTTCATCTATTATTTAAATAAACAGGATTTTTTCAGTCCTTTCATAAAAAGAGAAAAGAATAGAACAAAAATTGATGCGTAACCTTGTCTCATACTAGTAATAGGTAATGTTCATTCAGAGGCCTATGAACAATTAAAAAAAAAACTAGCCCCATCCATCTCATCAAGAAATGCATTTCCAATATATATTTCTAGTTTGAACTTTACAGTTTTAGGAAATAAAATTAAAAGTTTAGATGTAAGATTTTAAGGAATCTTTTTATTGTAGAAAAGTATGATAGAGTGATCAATAAAAACTTTCAGAAATAAAAAAATGTATTACATAAGGGTAAAATTCAGTGGGGACGTAAGTATAAATGAGTTCAAGCAAAAATGTGGACCCTGTAAAATTTCTTACTATTAAATATTGTATTTTAATAATGGGTGATGGTGTGTATCAAACGTCTGTGACATTTAGATTCCTTTGGTACTCTTAAAAGAGTGATGTGATGGTTGTGTTTAAAAATGAGAATATTTGCAACATACTGGAAGTTACATTCTTTGCAGCTGTTCAAACTTGTGAAAAATTTTGAATGTCAACTGAGAAAGCGTACTGCAAAATTTTAGAGAATTCTTTTGGGAACATGGGGGGGAAAATGGCGTCTACCGCTACCCCTTTGGAGCTTTTTCTCAGACCCTAACTTTCCTTAATAAGGCTTTTCATAAAATTTAGATGATAAAAGAATTGATCATACTCATTGAGAGCATATTAAATTGTTAGTAATAGAGAGCAGATTTCTAGGCTTTGGATGCCTGATGAACAAGTTATGATAAAGTTGATCTTCTGCTGTCAAAGGTGAGTGTCCTAGACAACTCTCTCAGATGAACACTTCTTCACTGAAAGGTAGGAGTATCCCTAGGCAACACCACATTTTCCTGAGAAAGAAATCTTTGGATCAAGGCAGACGTTTGAACAACTAAGCATTTTGTTGAGACTCCATAAAACAGGACAGGTATTTTAGGAAAAATTTTGTGATGGCTTCAGCTATACTTCATGATGCTGCAACTGCTACTACAGAATGTATAACTCTTAACAGTGAGTTAGCTGTGAAATACACTCTCAGATAATTGAATTAATGTATATAATTATATAGAAATCACTATATAATCCTTATTCAGTGTTCAAGAATGCTTGCAAAATGCAATACTTTTAGTTTTGATATGCTTACTGTTGAGTTTGTCATATTGGTATAAGTGAGAATGATAGGGACCAGATGTCCACATAGCTAATAAGTTGTGAAACTGGTATTTAAACCCATGTATACAATACCATGTTTTTTCTACTACAGCAATTAGAAAGGCTTCCTAGTATTTTATACATACAGCAAGCTGGTTAAATTTAATAGTTTGTTTACTAGAAGAAATTCTGGCAGTGTTACAGGATTTTGCTAATTAGTTTATAGTTTTAAAAAAAATCTTAAAAATTGAGGGCCCCAAAGAGCTTTTGTTTACATGGATTAGATTTTTCAGTATTTAGCATATTAGAATTTAAAATTGGGAAAATTAAAAACTCATAAAAATAGTAAACCTATTATATATTAATATAAATAACTCTTTCCTACAACAAAAACACTTAGTGAGAAGAGTGGGACGTTTTTACATTTTTGTAAATCTCTTTAATGTGTAGCTTAATAGACACAGCTGGGTTCCCGTATCTGCTCTTGCATTCAATCCGACATATGTTGTTTTGTTTGAAGTACATGAAGAAAATCTACCCTTACATAGATACGTACTTTGAAAACGGAGACCTTGTGAAACCCCTGAAAGGTTCCTGTGGATCACCAGAGTTCTTTGGACCACACTATGAGAAGTGCTGCTTTAAAATATTGTCGTAAACATTATATTATACCTTCATAGTTTGTATGCGCATGATAAAATAGTACAGTTTTTGCATATGCGTTATTTTGATGTCTGCATTCGATTTTAGCTTCATGTATTATGGAAGACTTTTAACTTGTAGATGTGTAATTAAGTTTATGACAAAATTGTAATCCTAACCTGAAAACATTTAACTAAAATTATGGGGTATATTAGAATATAAGTTTCTATAAGATGGGAATTTTGAACAAGTGTTTATCTCAATCAGAAAAATCAATAGAAAAGAAATTAAATATATTATTATTAACTAACACAGTTGTAATAATACCAAAGAATTCTAAACTTCAGGAAAGTGTTTATCCCATAAATCCTTTAATCTAGATCTCTATCCATCTGTCCATCATTTTCAGTTCTTTCCAGCTTTCCCTCCCTCTTCTCTCTTTCATTTCCATCTTCCTCTGCAAAATTCATTCAATAAATATTTGTTGGAATCTTTAGAGGTTAGGGTAAGCACTAGCTTGTATAACAAAGAAAGGAAAATGGGCAATGGTTCAGAAGTTTATTTGTTGCTTCATTTAATGAGCGTGTTTCTGTTTGGGGAGGGGCTGCTCATTGAGAGAGGTGGCCAGTCAGCTGGGGAACTGCAGTTTGCACAGTTGAGGAACTGTCTAACGACTGCTGGCTCTAGGACCACATCATCTCTGCCATGATTCACACTGGTTAAGTGGACGGCTGGCCCTGGCTCTCGACACTCCTGAAGGTGGGAATTGGACTAAGATCTATACTGCAGAAAAATCAAACTTCTCTGACTGATTCTGCAAGTAAAAACAGCAGAAGCCACAGCAGCCAGCCTGGCCTCTGCCTCACTGTGTTTTAACTCTGACTTAAAGTCCTGTCGGTGCGTCTGCTGGGCAAGAGCTGCATTATGTGCCAAAGTCTAGCTGTCAGGGAGTTCAGGAAGTGAACTCTAGCCTTCTAGCTTAGCTTTCTAGTTTGGCATACATTAAAGAATGCAACTGGAATGGAGTTGAGGGAACCAGTCTGTATACATAGAAAAAAAACCCTAAAATGAAATGTTTTAAAATGTTGACAGCGAATATTTCTGGCTTATTAAATCAGAGCACCTACTCCTTCCTTTACTGTCTTGATTTCTGTCCCCATCCATGTCAGTCTTCTTCACTTTAAAAGAACTTTCACCTTCCTCCCCTGGTTTTACTTACTGTAAGACCATAAGACTAACAGAATTGGTCATTTCCAGCAGCTGCAGGAAGACTACTTCTAGTCTGAGAACTTTTCATAGTTCTCATGGGGATGGGGGTCACACAGTGAAGTGGCTAAAGGAGCCTTTCAGTGCAACTACTGTACATGTTGAAATGAGTCTAGATCATTCTCATTGTGCTGCCAGCTGTGGATGCTTTGGCTTTCTAACGCCTAACTGAGCTTGGGCATTATGGTATATCGTGTCATGGAGGAAATCAAGATGATTTTATGCTTTTTTCTTGAGCAGGTCACAATTTCTTTTATCTCTTATGTTCTGCTACCTGTTGAAGACTCTGTATGGCATATAATGGGAAAAGATACTTTCATTAATGCTTGGGAGTTGCCCTAAGTAACTGGTGGAGTAAATAATTTGTCCTCAACTCTGGGTGGCATCCTGGTCTTTGAGTGACAAGGGAATAGAGGGTAATAAGATAATGTCCTTATTGTGTAGATGAGGAAAGGTGAAACAGTTGTTCAGGAAGGAAGCCAAATCCAGACATGCTGGGTGTTCAAATCAAATGGTTCTAGAGAGTGAGGCACCCAGGGGGTGTAGCAGAAACAGGCCAAATGGTTTTGTACTCTGAATAAAAAAGTAAGTGGTTGACAGGCCAGTAGAGAAAGGTTATCCAGAGCTGAGGTAGGGTGTCCAAAGGGTCTGGATTGCCTTACGGTAAAAAGCTTAGGGATTTTATGGACCGCAGAGATCAGTGAGTGTGGGGAGGGGTGGGCGTGTGTAGGAGTGGTACAGCAGTAATTCTAACACTGGCTAGTGCCTTTGCTTATCTTCAGTTTCCTAGTTCATGAGAAGATGAGTATGTCCCAGATGGTTAAATGTACAGATAGAAATGGACAACAGCATTTATGTATATCTTTTCTATACATTCTTCATGATGACTCATGCTGTAGGAGGGTAAGAGACTTTTTTTTTTTTTTAACACATGGCTTACCTCATGACAGTCAGTTTGATGGATTTAATTACATTAATTTCTTTAATAAAAGTATTTCGACATAATAGCTAGAGCTGGTGAATATTACCAGTATTATAAATTAAAAAACCAAGTGCAACATTCAGACAAAACAAGTTAATTTAGTTGACACGATTCCGAGTAGTAAAAGCACGGACCAGCATCTGAAGGGATTTTAGGATTTTAGGATGCATTTAGGATTTTTAATGTGGCAATTAAACATGGTTAGGGGGCTGTGTAAATTAGCATGTTTTTAACTGCAGTTATGGTCATCTTAATCTGATATGGCTGACTTAATTTCATAGTCATTTGAGGATAGTTAATTCTGCTTTATAGTTGCTTACCAGGATAATGTCTCATGCTGTGTGGTGAGGCTTTGTAAATGAATCTAAAGAAAATTTAAAAATTCTTTTTTTAAGTACCATCTAACATTGCTGCCTCTAAGGGATTGTTGCTGCGTGGTATTTAACAAAAGATTTTAAATGTGTTTTATATCTTGTCAGTTTTTGAACAGAAAAACACAGAGGTGTGTGTTTAGCAAAAAACTTAAATACCACTTTGGGGCCAGTCTGTGTCCACATCTTTCTCAGGTGTTGGTGATTAATCCCATGGCACAGATGAGTTTGCAGTTTATGAAGTACTGTACCATTTAATAATAATCTTATGGTTTGTACATACATGCTTTAAAAAAGATTTCACATTTTAACAGATATTTTATCTTTTAAAGTCAAGATTCTTTTAATCCCAGCTAATACAGAATGTTAATTAATTTACTCATAAATAGCGTCATTACCAAAAGCTTGGCCTCTCTGTATACCGGTGCTGAATCAAACCCCAGAGACAGAGTTCTGGGTGAAGTAGAAAAAGATAGCTTTATTGCTTTGCTAGGCAAGGGAGACACACTGGGCTTCTGCCTTGAAAAACTATGTATCTCCACCCCAGAGGATTTGGTGAGGGGTTTATAGCAGTGGTTCAAAGTGGGAGTCCTGACAAGATTAGGGTGTGAGCAGGGCTTGCGGTCCTTTAATCTCACCTCAGGTGGTCATCTCTGTTTTTTTTTAATTTAATTTTATTTTTTTTGTTTGCGGTACTGGGGCCTCTCACTGTTGGGGCCTCTCTGGTTGCGGAGCACAGGCTCCGGACACGCAGGCTCAGCGGCCATGGCTCACGGGCCCAGCCGCTCCTTGGCAGGTGGGATCTTCCTGGACTGGGACACAAACCCGCGTTCCCTGCATCGGCAGGTGGACTCTCAACCACTGTGCTACCAGGGAAGTCCCTGTTTTTTTTTTAAATTAATTAATTAATTTATTTTTGGCTGTGTTGGGTCTTCCTTGCTGTGCACAGGCTTTCTCTAGTTATGGCGAGCGGGGGCTACTCTTCCTTGCGGTGCGCGGGCTTCTCATTGTCGTGGCTTCTCTTGTTGCAGAGCATAGGCTCTGGGCGCGAGGTCTTCAGTAATTGTGGCTTGTGGGCTCTAGAGTGCAGGCTCAGTAGTTGTGGCGTACGGGCTTAGTTCCTTCGCAGCATGTGGGATCCTCCCGGGCCAGGGCTCGAACCCGCGTCCCCTGCATTGGCAGGTGGACTCTTAACCACTGCGCCACCAGGGAAACCCTCAGATGATCATCTCTTAATCTTGATGAGTTTCTCTGGTGCCTTTAATCTTGCCTCAGGTGATTTTTTTGGCTGCTCCTCCCATGATTAGCAACTGTTCAAATCTGCCCTTTGGAACTTGGGGAAGGTCATGGAGGCTGGAGTCTTGCCTATAAGAAATGGTGGACAAAAGGAGGACTCAGTGCCCAGGCCCCCATTCAGTTTCACTGCCTCGGAGCCCCACAGAGCCCCACTCAGTTTCAGTATTACTTATATGAGAGAAGTCTGCAAATTTTCAATTCTGTGTTAGAAAGCAAACATTCTGGATTTGATATCAAATAAGGCATTATTTAAAGATGTTGAATGAATCAATTAATTAGTGTAAAAAGGAATCTGGGTCTATTTATTCTATAACTGATTATATTTTATTTAAAATATGGCTTTGTGTGTGCATGTAGTGTGTGTGTCTGATTTTCTGAATTCTGTGTTAAATCCCATGTGGCTTAATTATTGTCCTTTGGAGTTTGTTTTTCAGATAATCATTGTTAAAAATACTCATGGAAACAAGTATTTTAAGAGTTGTAAGATTTTCGAACAGAATTAAATATTTTCAGATGATTAAAGACCTATTGATAGAAAAATAACTTGAAAAGTACTATTAATAAAGCTTAAACACAAATCTTTCAAATATAAAGCAAAATTAAAATAGGGGCTTCCCTGGTGGCGCAGTGGTTGAGAATCCGCCTGCTGATGCAGGGGACGCGGGTTCGTGCCCTGGTCTGGGAAGATCCCACATGCCGCGGAGCGGCTGGGCCTGTGAGCCATGGCCGCTGAGCCTGTGTGTTTGGAGCCTGTGCTCCACAACGGGAGAGGCCACAGCAGTGAGAGGCCTGCGTACCGCAAAAAAAAAAAAAAAAAAAAAAAAAGATTACACTGTATGTATGTTCTCCTTAATTAAAAAAATTTGTTTTGGGTATGTTTCAATCCTTCTTCAGAAGGAGGGTGATTTGTTGTATTACAAGATGTAGACTATACTTGTTCTATAGGTGAAAGTTTAAAAGGTTACTGTCAACATTTTTGTACGTTTTATGAGTAGAGGTTTTAATTTTTTTTTCCTATTTAAAAACTATTTTTCTGTTTTGAGTAGGTTTTCAAAAATGGTTTTTAAAATGCTGTAGGAAATTTGTGTAGGAAACTGAAGAAAAGGAAGAAAGTTTGGAAAAATATTGAACTAATAATTAAGAGGATGTTCATGGGTTGTGTAAATTAAGTAATATTACGCAGCACTGCAGTTTACATTGAAAAGTTTTGAAGACTCAGAGCACTTTGCATTTGCACATTGCCTCTGGTTAAAGACTCAAAGTGTATGAATTACTTATTTTTATAATTTATGAAAAGAAAACATTTTGCCAAACTTAATTTATGCATTAGTATTATCACCTACCTTATGTCCTCCCGGGCCAGGGCACGAACCCGTGTCCCCTGCATCGGCAGGCGGACTCTCAACCACTGCACCACCAGGGAAGCCCTGTTTATTCATTTTTGATATCAGAGATAGACTAGTTTTATATCTCTATTACTCATAAATCTAAAGCTCTACGCTCTATCCTTAACTTTATATTCTCCGTAAATAGTACCCCTTCTCACCACTCCAGTTACATGTCTACCTGTACCATCTTACCACCTAGGATCCTACCAGAAGACTCTCTGTAGGAAACAATATTTGATATTCCAAATGTTTTCAGAAAAAGAAAGAGGGGAAGGGGGAGAAGGTGGAGGAGGAGAAGGAATATTATCAAAATTTGTGGATAAAACCAATTTTTTTCCATAATTAATGTAATACATATAACTGAATATATTTGTGTTTATGGAACCTATCATTATACAAATGATCATAAGATTGTCTTTTGATATATTGATTTGTGCAATTTCTTTTTAGTAAATTATTTTTGGTTTACATATGTATATCAATATACATGTTTGTTTTTAATATCCACAGCCCTTTTCCTATTAAATCAGGTTGAAGCTTATTACCATTACTACAGTTTTATGTTGGAGAGGAGAGTTAAACTTTTAAAGAAGAGTTAAATTCTTATTTTCTGTGTTCTAGGTAGACTGCTGAAATTTACAGTTGATGCAGTAGTCTTGAAATCCAAGCTGTTTGAGTTGCAGGAGCTGGACTGTATTTGATAGAAAAGGTCGTGTTTTTAAAGCAAAGCTCTGAAGATACCAGTGCATAAATTTATTTATTTAAAAAAATTTAAACAATAGATTGGAATGAATTTAGCTAAAAAATGAGATGATCTCATTATAATGTTAAATAAACATTGTCTTGGCTAGAAAGGGATTTGTGTTAGAAGTGAGATTCAGTAGACACAGTGGCCCTGTACCTTACTTTCCTTTCCTCTTCAGGCTGAGGTGTGGGAGGGATGTGATAGAAACTCCTTTAGGTGAAGATTTGAGTAGGGGATATTTGAGCAGGGGATATTTGAGCTTCACTCTCTAGGTGAAAGCCAGGGAGATGGCAAGACTTACATAAAAGCGTATATGGTTCTGTATGACCATGGGTGTGGTAGCAGTAACATTGGAATGGCTGAATCCCTGCCCCTTCTGGAACTTTATGAAGCAACAATCTCATGGATGTGTCCCACATTAAAGTGGCATGGGGTCAGTAGGGTAGAGATGCTTATGAGAGGAGCCTGGAGGCAAAGAAGATGTAATATTAATCCCCGGTTATCTGTGGATCAAGGGAGGCAGCTAGAACTTCTTAAATTCCAGGATAGGGAAGTTCGCTCAGAGAACCAGTGCTCTCCGTTATGATGAGGGGGATACAGCCAAGAATGGCAGTGTAGGGCACATGCTTAGAGGCCAGCGGGACTGCAGATAAATCTGAAAACCAGACTGCACAAATGTTGAGCAGGGCATTGCAGATCTGATGCCTCCCACTGATGGCACAGGGTGAATTTACCCCTCAGCCTGTAACCCTCACCTCAAGGACAAGAAAGATGAGGAGGCCTGAAATCCTGAATTGACCTTATACAGAAATTACTGAGGAAACCCAGAAGTGATTAAGTTTATCTAGAAAAGACTAGATTATGTCTTCTGACTTTAGGTGGAACAGGGTCTTGAGCAATAAGTATTAAGTTCCATTGCGGAAAACAAAAATTCTATATTTGCATGAATTTGTATTTTATATAGTAATGCATATGCAGTATCAGTAATATACTTCAGAAAGTGGTGTTCTCAAAATGTGAGAGATGTGGTTGAGGGTATGCTGATGGATCCCTGAAACACTCTGTGGGGGGGGGGGGGCGTCTATGAGGTCAAAATAATTTGCATAATAATACTAAGAATTTATTTGCCTTTTTTTTACTCATTCTCTCATGAATGTACAGTGCAATTTTGCTGAGACTAAAAGACATGTGACATCACAACAGATTAATTCAAAAGCAGATATGAGAATCCAGTTGTCTCTATTAAGATTCGCAAAAATGTAAAACAATGCCACTCTAAACTCTTTTGGGGAAAATATAGTTAGTTTTAAACAAAAAAGTGTTATTTGTGTTGACATGTAATGGGTTTGCTATTGTTAATTCGTTTAAAAATAACAAAAGTTTTAGATTGTCAAATTTAGTTTCTAATATGTTATAACTCATAGATACAGTCCATATAAAAGAAAGGCTTTGAGGGATCTTTAGTAACTTTTTAAAATGTTAAGGGGTTCTAAATCCAAAATGTTTGACAATCATTGGCTTAGACTACAGCCAGCACCTGGATTGGAGGCTGGAATCTGGCACCTGTATAACATTGGGTATGTTTCTCAAATTTTTTTTTTTTTAATAAATTTATTTTTATTTTATTTTTGGCTGTGTTGGGTCTTAGTTGCTGGGCGCAGGCTTTCTCTAGTTGCGGCGAGAGGGGTCTACTCTGTTGCTGTGTGCAGGCTTCTTATTGCGGTGGCTTCTCTTGTTGCGGAGCACGGGCTCTAGGTGCACAGGCTTCAGTAGTTGTGGCGCACAGACTGAGTTGCTCTGCGGCAATCTCTGTGGGATCTTCCTGGACCAGGGATCCAACCCGTGTCCCCTGCACTGGCAGGCAGATTCCTAACCACTGTCCCACCAGGGAAGTCCCTTCTGTTTCTCAAATTTTGAGTCTTACTATCCTCATTTATAAAATTGGGATAATAACGTTTAACTCATAAGAACTTGTGAAAATTAGAGATATGTACATTGTCCACTCTAATATCCTGCCCATATTAAGTGCTCAACACTTTTTGGATAGGTGGATAATTAGACGGATAGTTATATTCCAGATGACTTTGGGGACTTCTGTGTAGAGATAGCCTATAATTTTCTTTTCTACTTACTGTCTTTTTCTTACTCTTGAATGGGTTTCAAAGGTTGAGAAGATTATTAATTTTCTTTCCTAAGAGAAATAACCAAATTTATAGGTACAGATGAGTCTATCTTACCCTAGCATTTTTGAACCAGTCATTCATCAAGTGTTAGTTTCCCTATGCCATATATTGTTAATTCTTTATTCTACATTTTCTCCTCTAACTGCATGTCCAGATTTTTGTCACCTCTATAGTATGCATATACTTTTTGTCTATTTTTTGAACTCTTCTTCCATATCCTGCCAAGCATTACAATTCATGTAGGCTTTGTCATGCCTAAGGTGTTTATGCTCATGATTGCAAACATCTAGCTGATTGATTGCACTTACACGTTTTACTCATAAGTCTTGGTGATATGGATACATTTGTTGTCTTAATGACAGATAAAAAAATGCTACTTAAAAAATATGACACAGAAAAAGGAACTATTCCCGGTCAAATGCCATGTTTAAGTGAATGTCATTTCACTGAAAAGCTGAAGCCTAATCAGATTGAGTTTTATATTAATAAATCAAATGAAATATATTGACGTACTCTGTAGCAGCCGTCTTGAAATACACAGGTCAGAACCTCCCTGGAGGGAGGTTCATTGGATACGTGGTACAACATGGATGAAATTGAGATGGGACAGTGTGTCTGCATTTACTCATCTCAAAAGGATGGCTTAAAGTTTAACATCATAATGAAATAATTAGATGAAATGATAAAGAATAGAGGATGCCTCTGTTTTTGCAGTCTCATGTTACTCCAGCTACTCATTTAGCAATTTTTATCTATGGCACCTGTTTTAAACTTACATATGTCAAAAGGAATATATATATATTTTTGGTTGGTCAGGAATGGAAGCAAAACTTGATGACAAAGTGATATTGGTGATGAATTGCTCCCATTGTTAGTTATCTTCCTGAATTGGTAGTTATCTACAGTGCAGTGGAAGAAAAATAGATGCCACCCTCATTCATTTTGATTTAATGGGTTGGTATAGAATACAAGATACAATTTTTTCCCCCCAGCGCATATGCAATAGTGAATTGAGTAAAAAATGTATTAAGTAAGCTTTTTAGTCTTATATCAAAATCAATACCAGACGGTTGTTGAAAATTTTAAGATTATGATTTCCTCATCAATTTGTGTTGTACTTTAATCTCTTAGAATATAATAGTTGGCCACCTAACCTAATAATATTTAACGTCATGATTGAACATATACAACCAATTTTTCACCTGTTTCATCATCCTGGACAATGACAGTGTTCATCGTTCTGTTCTAAGTAAACAGAAGCTCTGTGAGGTAGTGTAGTGTAGTGTAGTGTGGACTGAAATTAAATTAAAAATAGATCAAAGGTGTAAAAGGTGAAAATCTTCATAGTGACTGTGAATAAACTGTTAGATGTTTTGGATTATTTTTGAAAAAGTGTTAAATTCTGTTTCAATTTACTATAAAATATTCTGCAGAGAGGAAGTGAAAGAGTGAATGTTCCATGGTAAAGTGAAGCTGAAATCTCCTCTCCTAATCAATTAGCCACATCATAAAAATATTTTTCTGTTGTATGATTACTTATGGAGAATAATCGTGTAAGATTCAGATAATTAATAATCTAGACCCTCCTAGTTGTGGGAGGAATATTGTCTCATTGTAATGTATTGAACATCTATGTACTTCTAGACTCTGGGAATCTAAGATGACCCTGCCCTCAAGGAGTTCATTGCCTAATAATTTATAATAATACAGTGTATTAATAAGTACAAAATAATAAGTCCAGCAATATATCTATATATGCAAATTTAATGATATGGAATATATTTTATTACTTTAACAATTGGTATCAGGAGTTCCCCTTAAGAAGGAAATATCTTTGAATAAATAACATCATCAATTCACATGGAGTAGATGATATTTGAGGGGGGTTGGGTGCAGAAACTTCATTTTGATTTGGACTGGGGGGGGGGCGGGGGAGGGTTCTGTGTGACCTAAGGAGAGAAGAGGGAGAGGCCCAGGAATGGATTTGGGAGGGTGGTGAGTCTGACCCTACCTGGAAAACACCCGTGGATTTCCCTGGCCTGCCTCTCCTTCTGTTTCCCTTAGCAGTGCTTCTCTCTCCTTAAGTCAGGGACCGCCCTCTACTCCCCTCCCTGGCACCAGATGACCACCCTTCTTCTAGAGACATTGTTAGTTAAAACCTATCACAGAGGATTATCTGTTAATGTTTTAACACCTATGTAGGTAAGGCTCACATGGCTCTATGAAAGCCAAGGCAAATTTATTTGCTTTACTAAAGTTTAGGGGGGAACGCTGATATTTAACGTTTGGAAAGGCACCTTGTTGTAAATTAACTGGCTGCATTTGTTGACTTCTTGATCAAGTCTTTCAACTATTTTGTTCTCTCATGTACTTTCCATCCCACTTGCCTGTACAATTCCTGGAGAGTAGGAATAACATTTCCTGCAGTTTGGTTACCATCCCAGTACCTAACATAGCAGCTGCCCAACATAGGTGCTCATTCATGTATGTCACATAATTTATTATTCTTAATATCAGCAATTAATCTTTTTTGGTTGTGTTTTTCCTTAAATTTTAGAGAAAAATAGACTTGAGATAGTAATTCTATGTCTGATTCTGGAAATTAGGGTTCTAGGAGGCTCTTCTACTTTGATAATGCGGTTGTAGCTCAAAAATCATTCTTTTCCTTATGGCATACTACTAAGAATGCAAGAAAACTGTATCTGGGGGGAAAAGCCTCTGATGTGTTCAGCATGCAAGACCAAGCTAATAAAGTATTAACTGGTACACACCGAAATCAGTCTACTTGGGAAGAAAATAAATAGTCGAAAGGATTTTTGATGAAGAAAAGATTTCTTTGCTAGTTTAAATTCATTCTAGGCACGTCCTTAGGAATTTATGGTATGTATACATAAGAAGGAAAGAAAAAAATATTCCTTGCTTTCAGATATCAGAACCTTTAGATGGCAAGTCAGCTAGTTAGTAAATGGCAGAGGTTTAGTTTCTACAAGGAGAACATCTAGGGCCAGTGAGACATAGTTTAATGCTATCTTAATAGTTTCCAAAGACTATCCCACAATTCTAGTTCTGTTAATGATACTAATAATACCATTTGGGCATATTGGAAAAAAATCTATGGACCCAGTGACCTTATTTGTAGGGCAGATTCATGTGAACTATTTGCTATTAGAAAAATACAAATTTTCTCTAGTTTACTGATTAAAAAACTGCATTGTTTGGTTTCTAACATTCTAACATGGAGAAGTATGTGGAATTACAGTATAATTAGATGGATCTATAACTGGCTTGCTTCTTTTAAGAAAAAAAGAGCACCTACTGTGTTTTAGAGAATGACTGGGAATTTTAGCATTGAACAAAACATGATCTAGTGGCAAAATAAACATAACTTTTATCATAATAAGTGCTTTAATAAAAATTTAGAACCAAATATTGTATGACAGATAAAAGTTCCATTTATGAGAGGAAAGTAGGGGGAAATTTCACAGGCAACAAATGAATTGGGCTCTGAAAGTTAAGTTGAAGTTCATCGTAGGAACGCCTTTCCCTTGTCATTCTCACTCCATTCCCTTCTAATAATATCCTAAAGCTTTGCCGCCATACTCAAGTTCAACTCCCTACTCCCCCCACCTCCCTCTACTCCCATGGAATTGACCTCAGGTTATTACAAGATGTGAAATTGGAGAGAAACTTCCTCAATTTCTTGCTATAGGACATATCTACCTCTGCATCTATAAAGTTTTAAAAATTGAAGTATAGTTGATTTA
Source organism: Phocoena phocoena (assembly GCF_963924675.1). NCBI lineage: Eukaryota > Metazoa > Chordata > Mammalia > Artiodactyla > Phocoenidae > Phocoena > Phocoena phocoena. The sequence continues at coordinate 68,334,787 of NC_089227.1, read as the reverse complement.
CAATATTAGTTTCAGGTGTACAACATAGTGATTGAATATTTTTATAGTTTATACTCCATTTATAATTTGTTATAAAATATTGGCTATATTCCTTGTGCTATACACTATATCCTTGTAGCTTTTTAATTTTAGGGGTAGGGGATTAAGAGGTACAAACTATAATACTATCTCGCCACTCCCACCTTTCCTCTCCCCACTGTAACCACTTATTTGTTCTCTATATTTGTGAGTCTGATTCAGTTTTGTTATTCATTCACTTGTTTTATTTTTTAGATTCCACATACAAGTGATAACAGGAGTATTTGTCTTATTTCACAAAGCATAATACCCTTCAGGTCCATCCATGGTGTTGGAAATGGCAGAATTTCATTTCTTTTAATGGCTAAGTGATATTCTGTTGTGTGTGTATGTATATATATGTATATATATCACATCTTCTTTACCCTTTTATTCATTCATGTGTTGATGGACACTTAAGTTGCTTCCATATCTTAGCTAATGTAAATAATGCTGCTGTGAACATTGTAGCACATGTATCTTTTCGAATTAGTGTTTTCATTTTCTTTGGATATGTACCCAGAAATGGAATTGCTGGGTAATATGGTATTTTTTTAAGTAATTTTTTTGGAGTATAGTTGCTTTACAATGGTGTGTTAGTTTCTACTGTACAGCAAAGTGAATCAGATATACGAATACATATATTCCCTCTTTTTTGGATTTCCTTCCCATTTAGATCATCACATGGTATTTCTATTTTTAGTTTTTCGAGGAACCTCCATACTGCTTTCCATTGTGGCTGAACCAGTTTACATTCCCACAGATAGTGTATGAGGAATCCCTTTTCTCCACACCCTCACCAACATTTGTTATTTGTGTTCTTTTAATGATAGCCATTCTGAGAGATGTGAGGTGATATCTTATTATGATTTTGATTTGCATTTTCCTGATGATTAGTGATGTTGAACATTTATTCATGTGCCTGTTAGCCATCTGCATTTCCTCTTTGGAAAAATGTCTGTTCAGTTCTTCTGGCCTTTTAAAAATAAGACTGTTTGTTTTTTTATGTTGAGTTGAGTTGTATATGCTGTTAATATTTTTGGAATATTAACCTGTTACTGGTTATATCATTTGCAAATATTTTGTCCCATCCTGTAGGTTGTCTTTGCATTTTGTTGGTGGTTTTGTTGGTGGTGCGTTTCCCTTGATGTGTAAAAAAAGCTTTTACATTTAATTAGGTCCCATTTAAAAATTTTTGTTTTTGTATCCTTTGCCTGAGGAGACAGTTTCCAAAAAAATACTGCTATTGTTTATGTCAAAGAGTGTTCTGCCTATTGTTCCTTCTAGGAGTTTTATAGTTTCCAGTCTTAATCTGAATCTCTACTTTGCCTGTTTCCTGCTTTTCTAGGAGAAAGAGGAACTCTTGTTTCTGTTTGAGGCTTGTCCTTGTGCTCTGGACCCATTTCTCTCCAACTGCTCGGAAACTGGTTTCACCAGGTTAACCCCTTAATCCTTTGTACCTTTAGTCCCTCCCTGTCTCCAGGCTCTTCTCTTTCAAACTCTTAATTCTTGTGTCATCCATCAAAATAAGTTACTTTCCTCCCCTGGCTTTTACATCCTTTCTATTTGCCCTCATAGCCAAATTTCTTTAAAAGGCTAGACTACATCCAGGCATTTAATTTCTTACTCTTCAACACATTGTTACCTGGATAACGCTCAGACATCTCGGGCTCATCATCTTTGAAAGTAAACTCCTGACCTTCCTTCTCATGCCTGACTTTCTGCCTGTGTTCCATCTCTGAGTTCATCCAGTTACCTAAGCAAAGACATGGAGCCATCGTAGACTACCTTCTCTGCCTCTCTCCTCTCCCTCCTTGTCATTGCTAACATTTAGTGAGCATTTATTATGTGACAGGGACTTTTATAAACCTTCTACATCTATTATCACAGTTAATGTTACCATCATCTCCATGAGATAGGTACTCTGATACCTCTTTTACAGTTGCAGACACTGAAGTACAGCGTCAATCACACAAATTAAATTGTGGAGCTGTAATTCATATCCCAGTCAGACCAGAGCCCACATTCTAAGCCTGTAGTATACTACAGCTTATAATCTGAACCATCATTGAGTACTGTCAATTCTGCTTTTTAAAAATCTCTTGAAACCATATACTTTGTTCCATCTCCCTGTGACTTATCTAGTTCAGACTCTTGTGCAGGGTTCACTTGGAATATTGGGAGAGTTATCTTACTGCTCTCAGCCTCCAGTGTAGCTTTCTTTCCATCCATCCATAATATCACCTCTTAGAGTTAATTTTTAAAGTCACTTCAGTAAATGTATAATTCTGTCACTTAAAATACTCAGTGGCCTCATAACCCTAAGGTAAGTTCAGACATCTTCCTGTAGCATTTGGATAACTTCATCCTCAACCTTGCCTTTTTCTTCAATTACTTGGAGGAAAATGGTTGTTATGTTGAACACATAGATGGTTCAAGTCAGTTTGTGTATTAAATAACATACTTAGGAGTTAACAGATGTTCAGAAGCTTCTCTTACCTCCATCCCCCCTCTACTCTGCTCAGGTCTCATTTGAAGTAAGTAGTCCAGGATAGGGGTTAGGATTTGCAGTCAGACATGTGTTCAATTCCCATACTTGTCTTTAACTATATAGCCTCTAGCAGGAATTTCTATTTCTGTAATCCTCCATATCTTCTTTTTACGATGATGATTATAATTCCATCCTTATTAGGATTTGGTGGAACAAGGCATGTTGGTTCTTTTCTTAAAAAATTAATTAATTTATTTTTGGCTGTGTTGGGTCTTCATTGCTGCACGTGGGCTTTCTCTAGTTGCGGCGAGCGGGGGCTACCCTTTGTTGTGGTGCGTGGGCTTCTCATTGTGGTGGCTTCTCTTGTTGCGGAGCATGGGCTCTAGGTGCGCAGGCTTCAGTAGTTGTGGCATGCAGCCTCAGTAGTTGTGGCTCATGGGCTCTAGAGTGCAGGTTCAGTAATTGTGGTGCACGGGCTTAGTTGCTCCACGGCATGTGGGGCCTTCCCAGACCAGGGCTCGAACTCGTGTCCCCTGCAGTGGCAGGCAGATTCTTAACCACTGTGCCACGAGGGAAGCCCCTTATGTTGGTTCTTAATGTTAGGTTAGTGCATTTGGCTTTGATTGTTGAAATATAGCGATAGCAACATATTTAGAAGAAAGTGACTCAACACCGTGCCCTACAATCAAGGTTACAATTGAATAAGCTCCAGCAGTTTAATCTGAAGACAAGGAAAATGAGGCATGAGGGTATGTAATAGCTTCTTCCAAATTTTTGTAGGAATGTTTAAGGTGAATTTGATTTATTCTCTTGGTTCTAGGGAGTATAACCTACTGAATGGGAATAAACTAAATAGTTGAGAGATAGATTTTCACTTAATATAAAGAATTCTATAAAAGAGCCGCCTTAAAACAATCTGCCCAGTATAGCAGGTGTTCTGGTGGAGGCCAGGGTTGTCAAATGGGACATTAGCCCTTTGACTAGCGATTCAGACCCATTAACCATTAGTCAGAACGACCACCAGCTAATTCGCCTGGTGCCCCTCATCTCTGCTGTTCTGTGAGTCAACTCAGTTTTTGCACAACATACTATTGTTCGGCATATCCCACTTGGGCAATTTACAGATCATAGTTTTGTGGTAACAAATCCCTGTAATAAGTTGCAGTCCTCAAATAATCAAGCAACATGCATTATTTCTCATTCTGTAGTTGCTTGCTGGCTTTTATATTTCCCCAAAGTGTTAAATCTGGCCTTTAGGAATCAACATTCTGTAAGCCCCACGAGACGGTCTAATGTTGTCTGCAACATGGGGCTTATTGCAAACAGCTGCTTATTGCAGAGTGGTGGGGAGCAAATTGTACCTCTGGTGACCAACGTAAAATAAACGTGAGTGCATCCAGCTCTCATGGAGCACAACTGAAACAATTTGCTGTGAGTAGATCTACTTAGCATTTTTACCCGACCTCAAGTTAGTAATATTACACATTCAGTAATATTAGACTGGCCTAGGAGTTATAAAGGAATTGATTGACTCATAAAATTGGGATTACATTCTAGGTGATCCTATATGAAATTTCCAATTTTCACGGTTAATATTTCTGTGCAGGGAAAATTCTAGGAAAAAACCATATGTGAGGGCTTCCCTGGTGGTGCAGTGGTTGAGAGTCCGCCTGCCGATGCAGGGGACACGGGTTAGTGCCCCGGTCCAGGAAGATCCCACATGCCGCGGAGTGGCTGGGCCCGTGAGCCATGGCCGCTGAGCCTGCGCGTCCGGAGCCTGTACTCCACCATGAGAGAGGCCACAACAGTGAGAGGCCCGCGTACCGCAAAAAACAAAACAAAACCATACGTGAAATGTGAGATAATGAGGGTTTATGTTTGTTACTCTGTCTGTTCCCATCAGTATTATTCCTATTTAAAATCATGTATTTCTGGGACTCGACTGTTGTTTTGCCTCATTTTTTCCTCCAAAACCTTATCATGTGGCGGCTTCCTGATGCCACCACCCTTAGGTGGCACTTCACTTTCAGAACTTTCTGGATTTATTTCTCTTATCAAAACTGTCAAGTATTTTATTTTCTGTTTCTCATGATCATATTTCATCCTTTCTGAAGTAATAGCTATCTACTTTTATTGACCCAATTATATCAACCCTTGCCTTATCTCAGGTAACTTATGCATTAACAGTAGTCTTGGGCTTCCCTGGTGGTGCAGTGGTTAAGAATCCGCCTGCCAATGCAGGGGACATGGGTTCGAGCCCTGGTCGGGGAAGATCCCATATGCCGTGGAGCAACTAAGCCCGTGAGCCACAACTACTGAGCCTGCGCTCTAGAGCCCGCGAACCACAACTACTGAAGCCTGTGCGCCTAGAGACCCTGCTCCGCAGTGAGAAGCCACCACAGTGAGAAGCCCGCACACCCTAACGAAGAGTAGCCCCCCAACGCGTACACTAAAAAATTCCAATTTCTGTAAATATATATGCTTGAAATGCTGGAAAGTATAGAATCTCTGAGTGATAAGACTTGTCTTTTTTTCTTTGTCTATATTTTCATAAAAATTTCTAGAATGTGAACATTTATATATAAATGCTCATATTGTTTTAAATCTGTAAAATTGATCAGTAATTTTTCATTTACAAAAGTAATAAATTGTTGTCATAAGAAAATTTAAAAAATAAATAAATTAATAAAGAGTAGCCCCTGCTCACCGCAATTAGAGAAAGCCCGCGCACAGCGACGAAGACCCAACTCAGCCAAAAATAAATAATTAATAAATTTAGAAAAGCACACACATGACCCCCCCCCCCAAAAATTAAATAAACAAAAGAAACAGTTGTCTTCATAACAGAAGGCATTTATCCAACTCTACTGATGGATGTCAGACTGTTGAAGGTGAAATTTAGAGAAAACAGAAGCCATGCTCACATCAGGATAGACTGCACATGTTCTGCCCATGTACAGCTTCCCTTCTTTTCTTCCTTCCCGAAACATTTTTAGTCTGTTGCTGTGTGCTGAGCCATGGCTTTACACATTGGGAATTTGCTGAAAAGGGAAGAAGGAAAGTGTGGAGAATAACAGGATTGCAGGCTTAGGGAGCAATTTGGATACAGTGTTCAGGGAAAATCTCTCTGAAGAGAAATAACATTGAAGCTGAAGGAGGTAAAGGAACCAACCCTACGAAAACCAAAGGGAAAAGTGTGCTAGGCAGAGAGAACAGCATATGCAAAGACTCTGAGGCAGGAAAAAGCTTGATAAGTTGCAAGATCTGGAAGGAGGCCAGTGCGTCGTGTGTTGGGAACTTTGGGCAAATTTGGATGAGATGAGTTTGGAGATGTTGTTAGGGGCCACATCATTTAATATGGTAGTAGGATGTCACTGAGGGAGATTTTTTTTTTTTTTGCAGTACACAGGCATCTCACTGTTGTGGCCTCTCCCGTTGCGGAGCACAGGCTCCGGACGTGCAGGCTCAGCGGCCATGGCTCACGGGCCCAGCCGCTCCGTGGCATGTGGGATCTTCCCGGAGTGGGGCACGAACCTGTGTCCCCTGCATTGGCAGTCAGACTCTCAACCACTGCGCCACCAGGGAAGCCGGAGGGAGATTTTAAGTAGAGTGATAATTCACCTTATAGTTTGATAAAGGTTCTCTGACTGCTCTGTGATAAATAAGTTGGATGGGGCAAGAATGGGAAAATGTACTTGAAAATATAATAGAGAAGCTGGATTACTGTGGGGATAGAAAAAAATGGAGAGAAGCAGACAAACTGAAATATCTCTTTGGATGTGGATACACAGACTTGGTTTGGATTTGGGTATGATAGTAGAGGGAGAGAGAGGAAACAAGGATGATGACAGGTTTTCTGGTTTGATCAGTGAGTGGATGGTTGCACCATATGATGAAATGGTGAAGGTCCCCCTCTTTAAAGTAGTGGAAGATAAAGCTTGAAGAGGTTAAGTAATTTGCCCAAGTTCACCTACTCTTCTACTCTGCTTTTTCAAATTAAGCAAATGCCCAGACTAGGAAACTATTTGTGTGGGAAATATTTTATTGTGTGTAGTGTTCTAAGAACCTAGAACTCATATTACCTATATCAAGGACTGGCATTTATATTATTCACTCAATCCAACAGATAATGAATTTTCTAGGTATCATTGGGTACAGAGTGGTGACACAGAAATGATCTCTGTCTTGCTGTTTTGGGGGAAGGTAGGCCATTAAGTGGTATAACCCAGCTTGAGATTGTTGTAGGGGTGAAGCACTGGTATGTGGGGAACCAGGAAAGTCTTCTCCATGAGGATCATTCCTTCTTTCAGGTGAATATTGAAGACTCAGTAGAAGTTAGGGTGAGAGATCAGGAAATAATGTTCTAGGTGGAAGTGACAGCTCATGTTTAGAACTGGGACTCCAAAAAGTTCAGAGAACCTGAAATTAAAGCCATGTGGTTGAAAAACTAAGTTCACATAGAGTGGGGAGAGGTAAGGCTGCACAAGTAACCAGGACATGCCACCTCAAAAGTCCTTTTAAGGAACTTAGATGTGATTCTGTGGTAGCAGGGAAAGCATTTATGTCTTTTAGAGGGGGCATGAGTTTATAAAATTATCATTTTAGAAAGACTGTTGTAACTGTAGTGTGGAGAATGGATTAGAAAAGGCTACAACCATGCAATAAATGTTTGTTGGTAATATTCTACAAATGTCTAGTGTGTATAATAGTCAGTTGCAGGGATTTTCAGCTTGGTTGCATTTAACTGATGAAAGATAATTTGAAGCCACTAGGGAGTGGCATAAACAGAGCCTCAGTAAGTTTCATTGCTATTTTATTCTGTTATTTGAATTTTCAGGCAATTTGATTTTAGTGTATACATACATAAGTATTTTTTTCAGTTTGCTTGTTTTTTGCATTTTTGTCCTAGAAGGCTGTTAAAACAGATTAAAAGAATTATGTTGCTTTTTAGAAATGTACATATCTTTTTCTACTTAAAAAGCGTGTATTTACTGATATAAACATTCTTGGTAACCTAGCTAGAATTACAGTAAAAATTAACGTATTAAAAATACTTGGAGATATAATGCTCACTAAAAAAGGAATATAAAATTTTATTTTTGTTATAATTATACCATATATGTATAATTATAATAACATTTTTAGATCTATAAGATAATAGAGTACTTTAAATGTCAATTTATTATGAATGTAAGATTGTGTATGACTGTTATTCTTTTTACTATTGTATATAAACAGTAAGCATTTAAAAGTATGCCATATTTTAATGTACTTTCAAAACTCCTAATTGATAATTCCTGTTCTTAGAATTAAATCCTTCCTAGAAGGGTCTTATAGGTCAAATCTAACCTCCTTCCCAAATACAAATTATTTCTTGTCTACAATCCAGTATCAAGTTTCTCCTTTAACACTGCCTTTTAAAATATTTTGGTTGTTTAAAGTTCCTTTTTAATTACTGACCTAATCTCTTTCTTTGAAAAATCTGCCTCTTTGGTTCCAGCTCTGTCCTCTGTGGTTTTAAGGAAATGCTTAAATATTTCATGTGTTATAAAGACTTATTCATGAAGATTTATGCTGGAATATTAACCCTGGGAGAGGATTTACTTCACAGCATAATGAAATAGTTATTTAAAGCTAGGTTCCCTTTTGTGTTTGTGTGTTCAGATGGGTTCACACTGGATGGAGTTTCATTTGGTGTGTATATATTACACATATACCTGATTAATTAGTATTAATATAGCTATACTTTCTAATTACCGATTACAGTTTACATCTTCCTCCCTCCCTCCCTCCCTCCCTTCCATCCTTCCTTCCTTCCTCTGTGTGTTTTCTATTTCTTTCCACTAGAGTAAGAGCAATAAGTGCCTACAACACTGTCCTACATATAGTAAGCTCACATGAATATTTGTTACATGAATAAAAATGATTTAAAGTCTTTCAGTAAAATCTCCAGAAGATCTCTGAGATTTATTGGCTATTAGAATTATCACTGGGAAGTTATGTTAAAGATCACATAGTTAGTTAGTAGAAAGTCATTACTAGAATATTATTATTCTGATTAATACTGCTAGGATGAATTCACTACTCCAAGATACAATCTTAGAAAAATTCTTTTTTTTTTTTTTTTTTTTGTGATACGCGAGCCTCTCACTGCTGTGGCCTCTCCCGTTGCGGAGCACAGGCTCCGGACGCACAGGCTCAGCAGCCATGGCTCACGGGCCCAGCTGCTCTGCGGCATGTGGGATCTTCCCAGACTGGGGCACGAACCCGTGTCCCCTGCATTGGCAGGCGGACTCTCAACCACTGCACCACCAGGGAAGCCCATGAAGTGATGATCTTAACTTGAATTATAACATTCAAGCAGAAATGAGTACACATCCTAAGAGTACAGCTTGGTGAACTTTTCCAAGGTGGTTGCACATGAAACCACCACACAGATGAAGATAAAGAACATTATCTTTCTCATGCTCCCTTCCTGTCATTATCTCACTCAGATAATTATTATCTCCATAGCTTAGTTTTGCCTGTTTTTAAAGGTGTATATAAGTTGAATTATATAGTATGTACTCCTTTGTGTCTACCTTCTTTCACTCACCATTATGTAGATGATGCTCATCCACACTGTGTGTAGTGGAAGTTCAGTTTTATTGCTGTGAAGTGTTCGTTTGTAAGGTTACTCCACAATTTATTTTTCAGTTGTACTGTTAATAGACATTTAGGTTGTTACCTTTTGGATACTACAGATAACTGCTTACATTTTCCTGTATATGTATGAATTTCTCTTGTCTATCGACCTTGGAGTGGAATTGCTGGGGACATAGAGTATATGTATGTCTAGCTCTAGGAGATATAGCTAAAGATTATTCTAAAGTGGTTGTATTATGTATTAGAATATGGTGAATGTCAGAGATGTGTTGTGATGAAATAGGAATCATATTGGCAGAAAATATTCAGTTTTAAATTTTAAGAAATCTAAATAGTATATAATTTTTAAAAAAACAACTAGAATAATGTCTTTTATACTTTGTACCAACTTTTCAATTTGGTATAGAGAAAACTTGAGTGGATAAGTATATTGTCTTGCAATAGTAATCTTGATGTACAAAGAGATCTGTAATGGAACTTAAAAAAAAAAAGAATGTTCAGGGAACATATTAAATTACCAAAGATGTACTTGATGCCCAGTACTAATGGTTTTTCTTGTCCTATGTATACTATAAAAAGTGACTCTTGGACTTGAAATCAGGAAAAGAAAAATATGAAGATTTCAGTTCATTTGATATGCAATAAATTTTTCTGTTTGTTTCCCTCTACCAGAGTTTCTTGGTTATGTTTAACATGTTACAGACAATAAGCTGTGTCTACAGTACTCTGTATACAGAATGGTAGTATCAGTGATCAACCTATGCTCTTGGGCAATTATAATTGCTTTTTAATCCCAAATTAGCACTTTGGAGGGTATATGCAGGTCTTACCATGCATTTTAAAACATAGGCATCCTTTTCTTAATATGATTATTGAATGCTACTTCAGCCTCAGTTACATTATAGTGTTTGGAAAGTATTTTGATGTATTGCAGAGGCTAATTACTCAGTTTTCACCAAATTCCTTTACAATGCAAGTGTAGGTCCAGAAGAAAAAGTTGAGTTGAATTTTTTAAATGACATAGAAGAATGAAAATATCAGTAACTTTCATATCTTTGTTTTATGTTCAGTTGTACCGAATGGCTTTTATCTAGCTGAGAGAAGTGGTATAATATTTTTACCTCTCTTTATTTGTGGTTCTTTCAATCAGTATTTCTGCAGCTTTGATTGGATAAACCCTTTACTGAGTCTTAGTTTAATTATCTGTTAAATGAGGGCATGGGACTAAGCTGGCTCCTTCTAGAGCTAATTTCTCTCTGTGTGTGCTGTATATATTAATGCAGGGTATTAGATGTATATTTAATAAAGTGTTGCTTAGGAAGGGCTCTCTGGTTTTCTTTCTTCTTCCTTACAAGTGAAAGGAAATATTTCAGAGAGAGAATAACTATCCTCCCCCTTCCAGATCTTCATAGCTGGTGCTAAATGAACCAGGGAGGAGAGAGATCTGCTGATTCATGGCATTGAACTTGGAGTTCTAACCATTATAATTTCTAATGAATGGCGACTCAGGAGACTTCTTTAAAATGATACATTCTGATGTCCAGTGACCTTTAAATTAATATTTCTATTATGTAACTCAGTTGCTTCTGTTTCCTGGAGGTAATAACATTAGTTTGTAGGTAGGTAGGTAGGTAATGATTTTGTTAGCAATTTCCTTTGTGGTAAGTGTTTTTACTGTAATTCAGTTTGAAGGAAGGATTGTTTGTACAAGTAAAATATAGAGGAACTCACCTGTAGTGTACTGTGATCAAGAAAAAAGGTGGTCATTAATTTCTGGGACAATATTCTTTTTTTTTTTGCGGTTCGCGGGCCTCTCATTGCTGTGGCCTCTCTCGTTGCGGAGCACCGGCTCTGGACGCGCAGGCTCAGCGGCCATGGCTCACGGGCCTCCTCCCGGACCGGGGCACCAACCCGTGTTCCCTGCATCGGCAGGCAGGCAGACTCTCAACCACTGCGCCACCAGGGAAGCCCTGGGACAACATTCTTGACACTCTGGATGAATAGTCACATTGACTGAATTTATTTTGGTGAAAGCTTGTTGCCAACTACAAATTTTTTTAAATCACAAACGCACACAATGCTATGGCAAAGGAATGAGGCTGTGGAATCAGACCTATTGCTAGTTCTTTCATTGATGAGTAAGCAATATTACAAACTTGGGTTTCTTTATCCATAAAACAAGAGTAATAATACCTCACAACAGTGTACAGTAAGTATTAAGTGAAGTGATAACCTCATCAGATCTAATTTCTGTTGGGCCACTTTACCGTATCCATTATAAATGACATAAAAAACATGAAGAAATCTACTTTTGAGAAAGACAACTTGATAAATAGCACGAACAGGAATTTGCTTTATATAAAACTAGTGTAATGGATGGATCTACTAAAAACTTTAAAATAAGTATGCTTGATTTTTTTTCATGGGATTAAGTGAAAAAATGACTTCCATTGGACTAGAGCAAGAAATTATGTAACCAAACAGGCAGAACCAAATATGAAGATGTATATGAAAAAAGATCTAATTAGAAATTGAAGAATTGAAAAATGTTGCCACTAAAAGTAAAATACCATTATAGACAAGATAAACTTTTTAGACAATTAATTCATTGTTAGAATTTTTGAACTGGAAGATATTATTGTGGAATCCATATCAAAATCAAAGATAGGTTAAAAAAATAGGAAAGTATAAAAATATTGAGACCAAAGAATAGGTTGAGAAGTGCCATTATAACTAAAAGTATTTGAAACATTCTAAACACACACTATCTTCAGTTTTTTAATCTACTATTTTCTTTAAAAATAACAAGAGGAAATTATACAACTATGTGTGAAAACATTCTTGACATAAAAATTCAAGCGTCAGGTAAGAATATATTGAAGTAAAAAGTAAAAGTACCTCTTTGCTCCTTTTAGCCATGCACAGTTCCCACCCCATAGTAACCACTATCCATTTGGTGTATATCATTCCAGACCTTTATTCCTTTATTTACATGAAAATATATACACATGTAGAAATATATAATCTGATTTTTTTTTGTAAGAGACATGAAATTGTTCATATTATTACACACCTTTTAAAAAATCACTATTAAGGGCTTCCCTGGTGGCGCAGTGGTTGAGAGTCCGCCTGCCGATGCAGGGGACATGGGTTCGTGCCCCGGTCCAGGTAGGTTCCACATGCCGCAGAGTGGCTGGGCCCGTGAGCCATGGCCACTGAGCCTGCGCATCTGGAGCCTGTGCTCCACAACAGGAGAGGCCACAACAGTGAGAGGCCCGCGTAACCAAAAAAAAAAAAAAAAATCACTATTAAAAGTGTCTTTGTAGTTAAGTGTGAGTGTTTAGAATAATAGATGGTTAGATATGGAAATAAAATGGTATGTAGATTATTAATTTTGATAGATATTGGCAATGTTGCCCTCCAGTAAAGTTGTGTAATTTTACATTCTCACCAACATTTTAAGAGAATGACTATTTTCTCATATTCTCACTAATACTGGATATTATGAAATTCTTAAAATTGTAATTTCATGGCAAGGATATCCTGATTTTACTTACATTTCTTAAATTATTCATGATGTTGGAAATCTTTAAAATTTTTGTTTTCAATGTTAATTGATATTGATAATTTTTACCTATTTGAGTTCTATTTATTAAATAGTAACCTTTATCTGTTACATGTGCTCTAAATATTTTCTTCCTGTCCATTTGCCATTTAGCTTGGGGTTTTTCTCTTCTGTAGACACTTGGCCTTTTCATGATGTCCATTGAGTTTTTACAACTCTCCAGGGTTATATCATAGTATATGTACTTAGTTTATTTCTCCTTAAAATTGTTCTTATATAAAGATATGCATCATTTTATCAAATATGGTTTTAAATATTTAAGATATCCATTAAAAAGAGAAGGTATGGGAGGCTAAACTACTGCTCTAGTTTTCTACCTTTTCTATTAGAAGGCCATTCTTGTCTCCCTTGCTTCTTGTACAATACATGTGTTAAAAGCTTAGATTCCAAAAGTGTATTAGTAAGTGTGAATCTCTGCTGAGCTTATGGGAGTTGGCTCGTAACCTGCTCCTGCCACAGGGTGCAAGGACAAGGAAAGCTGCTTGTTAGAGGTCTATATAACATGAGTCCTTAAAAGTAGAGAGCCTTTTCAGAGTGGATCAGAGCTGCTATAGAAGAAGAGAGAGATATAAAGTATGAGAGACTTGAGATATAAAGTATGAGACATTTCTGGCTCTGCAGATAATTTATAAGTTTTTACTCTTTCAATTTCATTAAAATGAGTGTTTAAGACTATCCGTTTTCCTCTGATCAGTGCTTTAAAAATATCTGATGTGTAGGGTTTTCATTATTATTTTTAGAAGACATTTTTTGTTTTACCCAAGAATTTTTTTTTTTTACCCAAGAATTACCCAACTCTTTTACCCAAGAATTGCTTTAAAAAAATGTTTTTTTAAATTTCCAAGTAGGAAGGGGCTTTTACAAATCCGCTTAAATAATTTCTAGTTTTATTTCATTGAAACCAGAGAGTGTTGCTTATAATATATCTCTTTTATAGAACTTTCTGACATTTTCCTTGTGACCTAATACATGATTAATTTTTGTGATGTTCCATATAGAGTAAGGTTTATTTTCTGTTTCCAGGGTGTAAAGTTTAATATATATTCATAGAGTCTTTATAATTCTATTTGTAGTGTTAAAAAGTGTTTTCACATTTTTAGTCCACCTGATCTGTCAGTAGTATGTTAAAGTCTCCTATTGGTTTTGCTCTGTCTGTGTCTCCTGTCATCTCTGAGATTTTGCCTTACAAAGAGAAATGCTGTGTTATTTGTTACATAGATATTCATACTTATTATATCTTCATTGAGACTTTTGGTTTTTAATATTAAACAGTGTCTTCCTTTTTTACATTTAATAGTTGTTGTTTTGTGTTTTACTTTGTTTATCAGTGTTACTATCCCTGCTCATCTGTTTAAAATTTTTCGTGGTATATTTTTGTTTAACTCTTTATATTTAGGCTTTTGACTCATTTTCTTTTAGGTATATACCTTATATATTGTATAAAGTGAGGTTCTGCTTTATGAACCAGAATAGAAGTCTTTTCCTTTTAATAGGTACGTTAATGCCTCTAAAGTTATTGGAAAGAATGTTATGTTTGGTCTTAATTCTATCATATTATTTCATATTATAATTATTCTGCATTTATGGTATATTTGCTGGGTTTCTTTTACTACATGAGTTTTTATCTCTCTCTTATGTCTCTCTACTTGAACTTCTTTTCTAGCAGTGTTTTATTTTTGTTTTAGTAGTCACATTGTAATTATGGCTTTATTCTCAACTTAAAATTTTAACTCTTTAATGTCTGGTTTGTCAGCTTTTAATAGTATACCTACCTATTGCCTATACAAGTTTATTCTACTTTATTCTTTCCCTTTCCTTCTTATTCCATTGTTTTATCAGCATTGTTTCTACTTTGTGAGAACATTTAGTACATAATATATTCTGTATATCATATAGCATGTTATTTTCCTGTGTTTACCCTGTCTTTGTCTTATATATACAAATAAATATATAAATGCACACTGTTAATTTTTGGCTTAACTTTCCCAATAATTGCTTAGTTGAATTAAATTCATCTTCTAATAGATTTCTCAAGGACTTGTGGACACAGAATTCCTTGAGCTATTACACGTTTAAAGCAGTTTTTCTATAGGCTTGATACTCAAAGGTAGCTTGGCTGGATATAAATCTTTAGATTCCACTGTATTTCCTGGAATTTTATGAAAATGTTGCCCATTGGGACATTCCTTGTGGCACAGTGGTTGAGAATCCACTTGCCAATTCAGGGGACACAGGTTCGAGCCCTGGTCCGGGACGATCCTACATGCTGCGGAGCAGCTAGGACTGTGGGCCACAACTACTGAGCCTGCACTCTAGAGCCTGTGAGCCACAACTGCTGATTCCGCATGCCACAACTACTGATGCCTGCGCACTTAGAGCCTGTGCTCCGCAATAAGAGAAGCCAGCCACCACAGTGAGAAACCTGCACACCGCAATGAAGAATAGCCCCCGCTCACCACAACTAGAGAAAACCTGCACACAGCAACGAAGACCCAGTGCAGCCCAAAATAAATAAATAAATAAAATTTAAAAATACATTAAAAAAAAAAAGAAAATGCTCCCCATCAGTACTTTGCACTGAGTCTTGTATTTGATAAACCTGTTGCCAATCTAATTCTCTTTCCTTTGTACATTATTTGAATTTTTTTGCCTTGATACCTTGAGAATTTTTCCTTTAATGTCTACTAGTCTTACTACGAGTTGATCATTGGAGGTCCTTTTCCCTTGATACCTAGTGTCCCCTTTCAGTGTATAGATTCAGCTCTTTCACTTTTTAATACTTTATTGAAGTAGAGTTTCAAATATTAGTTCTATTCCATTAAAAAAATCTTCTTTAGGAATTCAATTGATATATAAATTGGATTTTCTTTTGCCTGTCCTCCATTTCAAGCACTTTCTCTGTGACCCTTTAATTTTTTTTCTCAGTTTCATTTTATTCCCTTAGTTGTTTCTGTTGTTTTTCTACTATCCCTTGTTATATTTTCATTGAAATCTATTTTTTGTTTAGAATTTTGTAGTGTAGTTTCTATTTGTGGTATAGTTTTGTATTTTTCTTCTTTTTGAGTTCAATCAACTCATTTGTTTTTCTGATCATGCATTTTCTCTTAGTTTTAAATTTGTTTCATCTACCTAAATGCTTGTTTGAGTATATTTAATTAAGGTTTGAGTGTTATGTTATAGTTTCCTTCTGTTTTGGCAATTTGTAGGGAGGGGATGGAATTTCTATCAGATGAATTGTTTGGCTTATCATTCTCAATTTTCTTTTTATAGCAGTTTTTTTGTTTTTGTTTGTTTGTTTTTCCAGTGTGTTGGAATGGTTATGACATTCCTAGTTCAAGAGCACTCTCTTCTGTCATTGCAGACAAAGTATTGCTTCTTTACTGGATGGCATGGCTTTCGAATAGTTATGTGTCACTGGATTTTAAAATTTTGTTTTGTTGTAGGGGATTCTAAATATTTCCCCTTGCTTCTTTTCTTCTCTATGTATAGTTCCCAAAGAAACCTTTCCTTTTGTGCTAGCTCTCTTCTCCCTCCAACACGAAAGCTTTCTGAGCTTGCCTTGTCATCTCTAATATACCTTTTCAAGTCCCTTCTCTGTGTCAGTGCTCGTATCTAACTGTTGACTTTCAGTATTTTCACCTATAGGATCGACTTTCTGGCAGTGGTTTTAAATCACATTCAGGTCTGTCATTAGCTCCCCTCTTATTTCCTTGTATTCCTCCTGAATTGCTGTTGGTTTCCATGAAGCCTGGTGGCAGGAGCACCAATGAGAGCATGCTGGAATTTAATGTTTACGTTTATACTTACAAGTAATTGGAATTTGAGAGGTTTCTGTCCTCCATTTATGTTGAGTCACGAGTTTGTGTAGTTTTATTTGTCCTCCCTGTTTTTTTGTTTTGTTTTATTTTTGTTTTTTCGGATATGTTGCAACTTTGAGATTTGCACCACTCCCACTGCTTCGGCAAACCAGAATCTTCTGTATACATTGCTATCACTCAGTATCCTGTAGCAACTTAAATGTTTTAAAATTTTGCTTTGTATGAAATTCAAATATTGAATATATATGAAAACTTTCCAGAAGATGAGAAGATATTTTAAATAATTAAATCTATACATCATAGGCTTTATCAGACACATAGTTTGAGCAGGTTAGAAAAAAATGGATTCTGAGGTCTTACCAAGGTCTTACTAATGTAAAAATCAATGGCTTTTTGTCTCTGTGTTATTAATGTTCAGAGTCCCTAACGTGTTTTGTGGGACTAAATAATAAAACAGCGATCTTCTTTTTAACTGTGATTTACTGCTGATTCTTTTTGCTAAGGTTATCTGAAACAACTGTCTGTGTTTAGTAAGTCCAAGGGCACGTTGAAGTTTCACGTGGAATAGTTACATGGGAATTTGCTGAAGCAATTACTCTGCTATTTCCTAAGTAATTATCCACATCACTTCCCAAGCTATACATCTCTCTCTTGCTCTTTAGCATTATGAACATCCCACCCATTGGTACACACATTTATTCTTCACAGTATCCAGCTGTTACCTACTCTAAGACATAACACACCTCTAATTTGTATAGCTAAATCTTGCTTCACTGGGTCTTTTAAATCTGAAGCCTTAATTTTTTTGATGGCCAGTTTTTTTGTATTCCTCAGACTTTGTAATGCTTTAAGAATCTGTGGCCCCTGAAATAAATTTTGTACCAATAAGGAGCAAGAAGGAACAGTAATTTTCCTACTTGGGAAAACTGAGTAATCTTATAAATGCATTTCTAATTATCATTCTGTGAGCTCCTATTCATTTCTAGCTGCCATGGATTTCATTGTAACATATCATAATTGGTGTAATATAGTTAAAATTTTCTTGCATTATATCAATTTTTAAAGCATCTTTAATATTCCTTTGTAACCTGCAGCTGAATTGAAAAGAACCCAGCCATATTGACAATTTTCAAAATAACTTTTAAGAGGTTATAGGAAAGTATTCTGAGAGAGCTGTTCCAGTGGTACTCTTTTTAAAACTAATACAAGTTCTCTGAGTAAGATTGGATCATTGTACTTTCATTAGTTCTACTATGGCTGAGAGATCATCAAGTGGCTACCACAGTTTGCTTTTATATTCTCCAGCCTAGCAATGAGAAGATGGAAAAATATGAGTGGTTCCTGTGCTTAATAGTGCTTTATTCCTGTATTTATCTCCATATATCATATATGGCTATATTTACCTCTCCTCTCCAAACAGGTGATAATGTGTGTAGTTAAACCCCATTTTCACATTGAGATCAGGAGCTTTTTCATACATAGACATCTGGAGAGTTCAGAATTTTTCATATTATATGCTCCATGTTTTTCTGCTTCCATTTCTGACCTCAAGCAATTTGTGGCTCTCTCCTTCTACCTCTGCACTTACCTTGGGTAAACCAGAGGACTTCATGATAGCATTTAAGTTATCAAGATAATGTAAGGTTGCTTTCTAGCTTCTAACTTATCTCTGAAAATAGTTAAACATTTTACTCTTGTATTCAGAAAGGGTGCATTGATGAGCTAAGTTTTTCCATATTTCTTTAGCTTTTGTTTATTCACATACTGGAATATGGAATTTGGAATAGATTATTTTAGATCATGTCCGTAATAAGTACCAGTACCTTCTTTTAAAATGGGATAAGAAATATATTGCAAAAAGGTAAAGTTTAAACTGTAATGTCATTGTGAACCCAGAATGTTTACCATTTGTCAGCTAATTTAGGAGGATTAAAGAATTGCAAATTAACAATTCAGGGATAGGGATCACCTTTCTAAATTTTTCTAAGTCAGTTTACTTGATAAGACAATAATCTGTAGTTGTCTATGTATAATTTAATATTATTTAGACTATGGCTTTTAGTGTTAATATTAACTAATTCGAACATTTATACTGATCCTCTCCCCTCATATGCAAGATAATAGTAATCTTCATTTTCACCACTCTGTGAATATTATTACTCTTTCTAACTAATTTTGGTTTTCAGTAGAGCAATTTGGGATTAGACATTTGAAGACCAATACTTAACGTGTTCATACTTACAGAAAAGAATAAAGCCGTTCTTCTACATAAAACTAGGATTACCTCTTCACACCTAAGAAAATTAACAGTAACTCTGTAATATCGTCTGATATCCAGTCCACAATTTTCCCCAAAAATGTTTTTGGTAGTTTTTTTTTTTTCTGGTACTGAGACCAGTGAAAGTTTATAAGGTTGTTAAGTCTTATGCATCTTCTTGAATCAAATCCAGTGCTTTCTGTTTGATAGCTGTGACTGTGACAAAGAGAAGTGGCTCTCTTGCAGCGAATATTCTTTCTCTGGAAAAAGAAAAAAATAGGTTGGGAGTGTTTGCCAAAAAATCACTGTGTCATGTAGTGCTGAAGCCCTTGACTAGTCTCCTTTGTTGATGGAAATGGAATTAACCTTGGAGGAAGCAGTATCATTGGCCTCCTTTGTTTTTTCTCCCCTCTCCAACTTTCCTATCCTTCTCTTTTCACTTTGCCCTTTGACTTCTGCTATTCCATATTCATGAAGCAGGAATGTTACTGGAGACTAAATGTGGCTATGAGAATTTTTGAATCAGGCAGTATAGGAGACAACTGAAAACCGAGCCATCTTGTAACTTTTACTTCTGGAGGGAGATTATGTATTACAATTTTGGAATTATTATAACTTTGTCTAAAATGAAGAGATATTTTATTTATTACCTTTGGTCTTCATTAAAAACTGTTTACTGTGGTTTTGAAAACTTCATTAAATTTAACAGTTATTGGCTAAGCACTCTTTTTTGCAGTCTCATTGTTAAATATGGATAATTCATGTTAATTGAGCTGTGATGATGGACGAATTGCTTTTAAAATAACTAATACATGAAAAACTCTTAAGTAAAATTTTCTTTGTATCTGTATAAACTTGAAAGAAATTAGAAGTGAGGAGATAAGATATTTACTCTTACTTGCTTTGGGAGATTTTATGAAATGTAACTTAAAAAAAAAGTACATAATTTAAGGACACCGTGTTTTACTGTATGTGACTTCAAGCAATAATAAATTAAAAATAGCAGTGTTGCTCACAGTTCAGGTACAGGCAGAACTACATTATAGTTTAAATTCAAATTCTAGTAGATTATTACTACGGTAAAATTTCACAAGGAGTTCAACCTTTCTAATAAAGAAATACAAATGAATCAACTGTGAGATGCTATTTTGACCTACCACATTGACAATGCTGAACAATAATATGTAGTATGGGCAGGGGTTCAAGGGAATAGAAGTTATATCCTTGTAGTGGAAATATAAAATTCTTAAATCTTTTTGGAAGGAATTAGATGATATGCATTAAGATTTACATCCTTTGATCTAGTAATTCCACCTCAAGGAATTTTTCTTAAAGAAGTAATCAGAGAGCTACACAAATAATTACATGAAGTGTTTTATTACAGAAGGTTTCATAGTACTAAAGCATTAAAACAAAAACATAAACACTGAAAAATAATGGAATGATTAAAATTATTTTGGTAGGTCCAAATGATTATCACAATATGCATTTATTTAAAATGACATTTTGGAATTTATTTACTGATACAGTAAAATACCTATAATATTAAATGAAAAAAATAGAATAGAAAATTGTATTTATTTTGCTTGCTTTCACATTTGTATTGTTTAAAAATATATATCTATCTCCATACAAGACTATTGAAGTAAAATTTAGCAAAATGTTAACAATTATTACTTATTTAAAGATAACAGATTTTTTTAATGGTCCCATTTTACGTACTTTCTTGAGTCTTTGAAAGTTTCTACCATTAACAGGTGTTATTTTAAAAGTAAAAAATGTATTTGCTTGAAAAAGCTATCACAATTAGCTCAAAGAATATACATCTTTAAAAATGCATGTAAATTATTTTGTGACTAAAATCTCAGATTACCATTTTTTCCTGTTGACTAAACTATTGTTGGATTTTATGCTAGTAAATTAATATTCACCAAATACTGCATTCTCTATGGGATAGCATTGGCAAAACTCATATATTTAGAGAACACAATTATGTCAGTGAAATGAAATTAATGAAATGGCATCCCACACAGGCACCATAATTTGCATATTAATTTCAGTTAATGTTTTTATGGATGTGACAGGCTTATTCTAGTCATATTTGATTAAAAAAAACACAGATTGTGAAGCAACCAAATGTTGAACAATTGTTCCAGTAGATTCACAGTATTCCAAAAAGCAGCTTTAATATGTTATTTTTTGGCACTTTGACTTTGGTTTATTTACCTTTTATAGCTTTTTTTTTTAAGTGCAAATACATTTTGTCAATAAATAGGTAGTTGCTGATGCTGAGTATTTATTTTTTAATAATAATCCCCCCTGCCCCCAACACACATAACACCCTGGCAACCACCAATCTGTACTCTGTATCTTTGAGCTTGTTTTCTTTCTTTGTTTTGTTTTTTAGATTCTACATATAAGTAATATCGTAAAGTATTTGTCTTTCTCTGTCTTATTTCACTTGGCAAAATCCTATCAAGGTCCATCCATGTTTGTCACAATTGGCAAGATTTCATTCTTTTTTTATGGCTGAAGAGTATTCTATGTGTATATATATCACATCTTCTTTATCCATTTATCCATTGATGGACACTTAGGTTGTTTCCCTATCTTGGCTACTGTAAATGATGCTGCAGTAAACATGGGGGTACATATATCTTTTTGAATTAGTGTTTTCATTTTCTTTGGATAAATCCCCAGAAGTAAATTGCTGGGTCATGTGGCAATTCTACTTTTAATATTTTGAGGAATTTTCATACTGTTTTCCACAGTGGCTGCAGTAAGTTATGTTCCTGCCAACAGTGCACAGGGTTCCCTTTAATTCACATCTTCACCAACACATTATTTCTTGTCCCTCTGATAATAGCCATTCTATGATGGTGATGAGTTGATATCTTATGGTGGTTTTGATTTGCATTTCCCTGATGATTAGTGATGTTGAGCACCTTTTCATGAACCTATTGGCTATCTGTATGTCTTTTTTGGAAAAAAAATGTTTATTGAGATCCTCTGCCCATTTCTTTAATTGAATTTTTTTTTTTTTTTTTGCTATTGGGTTGTTTGACTTCTTTATGTATTCTGCATATTAACACCTTATTGAATATATGATTTGCAAATATTTTCTCCCATTTGGTATGTTGCTTTCATTTTGTTAATGGTTTCCTTTGCTGTTCAGAAGACGTTTAGTTGTCATCCCACCTGTCTATTTTTTGCTTTTTTTGATTTTGCTTTTGGAGTCAGATTCAAAAAATCATCAAGACTGATGTCATATGAAGCTTATGACCTGTACTTTCTTCTAGAAGTTTTATGGTTTCCGGTCTTACATCCAAGTCATTAAGCCATGTTGAGTTGATTTTTGTATATGGTATAAGACGGTGGTCTCCTTTCATTTCTTTTGCATGGGACTGTCCAGTTTACCCAACACCATTTATTAGGATACTGTCCTTTCCCCATTGTATATTCTTTCCTCCTTTGTTATAAATTACTTGATCTTACATGTTTGTGTTTATTTCTGGGCTCTCTATTGTTTTTTCTTTTTCTTTTTTTTTTTTCTTTGATCTATGTGTCTGTTAACAAGAACCAGCTTCTTTATAAGTTTTACAGCTTTTCCGTTTTTATTTTCATTAATTTCTTCCTTCTGACTTTGTTTTACTTTGTTGATCTATTTCTAGCTTTGGAGTGGAGTGTTTAAATCACTTTTTTTTTCAAAATTTATGTACGTAAACATTTAATGCTATGGATTTTCTTCAGAGAAGTGCTTTTGCTATGATCTATAAATATTAGTTGTTTAATAGCTTGTTTGTTAATTTCCAGGTGGAAAGGATTTACATTATTATTAATTAGGGGTTTTTTTGGTTATTATGTGGTGATCAGAGAACACTATTGGTGTATTTGTGTATCAGTATTAATACACTAAAATATAGTATCAGTATTATTTTACTAATATTAGTACAGGTGTACCTCGGAGGTATTGTGAGTCGGTTTCAGACTACTGCAATAAAGTGACTATTGCAATAAAGTAAGTCACACAAACTTTTTTGGTTTCCCAGTGCATAGAAAGGTTATATTTACATTATACTGTAGTCTATAAACTGTGCAATAGCATTATAACTAAAAAGCCAATGTACATACTTTAATTAAAAAATACTGCTATTGAAAAAATGGCACAGATAGACTTTCTTGATACAGAGTTTCCACAAACCTTTAGTTTGTTAAAAATGTAATATCTGGGAAGTACAATAAAGCAAAGCATGATAAAACAAGGTATGCCTCTACTGGTATATTTCTTTTTTTTATATAAATTTATTTATTTAATTAATTTATTTTTGGCTGTGTTGGGTCTTCGTTGCTACGTGTGGGCTTTCTCTAGTTGCGGTGAGTGGGGGCCACTCCCCCCTGCAGACTTCTCATTGTGGTGGCCTCTCCTGTTGCAGAGCACGGGCTCTAGGCACGCGGGCCTCAGTAGTTGTGGCACTTGGGCTCAGCAGTTGTGGCACATGGGCTCTAGAGTGCAGGCTCAGTAGTTGTGGCTCACAGGCTTAGTTGCTCTGTGGCATGTGGGATCTTCCTGGACCAGGGCTCAAACCCATGTCCCTTGCATTGGCAGGCGGATTCTTAACCACTGTGCCACCAGGGAAGGCCTATTGGTATATTTCTAAATTTTTGGATTCAGTTCTTGTTACCAGCCAGACTTTGAGTTCCTTCTTCAAATTTGGCACCCAGAGATTTCTCTCCCTTGATTTCAAATTTGTCTATATCCCAAAATTCTTTTGTTATCCCCTCTGCCTTAGCATTTCATTGATTTGGAGGAGAAATTGATGATTCTGTCTGCATAATCCACTGTAAAATTGTGCTGAAGTTATGCTTGTATTTTCTTCAGCTTCAGGGTATCTTTACAATGTAAACTAAAATTCTGCATCTAACCCATCAGTTCGACTTCAGTGAATATTTATCGAGAATCTGTTATCTTGTCACGTACTATTCCAGTGGGTCAAGCATAAAGGAATTTCCGCAACAGCTTCTTATTTATTAGTAATTGCTCAGTAGATATCAAGTCCTAGAGTCATGGCATCCATGTTCAGGTCAATTATTCAGGCAAAACTATAAATTGGAAGCCTTTATCTTAAATTCCTACAGGGATATTTCTTGGCATTGTTTTCTCTTGCAGAAATTATAAAAGTTCGGGTTTCCCTGGTGGTGCAGTGGTTAAGAATCCACCTACCAGTGCAGGGGATACGGGTTTGAGCCCTTATCCGGGAAGATCCCACATGCCGTGGAGCAACTAAACCTGTGCGCCACAACTACTGAGCCTGCGCTCTAGAGCCTGTGAGCCACAACTACTGAGCTCATGTGCCACAACTACTGAAGCCTAGAGCCTGTGCTCCACCACAAGAGAAGCCACTGCAATGAGAAGCCTGTGTACTGCAATGAAGAGTAGCCCCCGCTTGCTGCAACTAGAGAAAGCCTGCACACAGCAACGAAGACCCAACGCAGGCAAAAATAATAAACAAATAAAATAAATTAAATAAATAAATAAAAATAAAACTTTAAAAAAATGATAAACGTTCAAAAATGAAGGAATGTACTTTTAAGTACTGTGAATGAAGAATGCTGCTTATTGTGCTTTCGGTTTTAACATACTTTGGGTTTTAACATAGGCATTTTAGGCTTAAGGATCATAACTGAAGGTATTTTAAGGTAAGTTACTTAGTCACAAAGGCAAAGATGAAAGTAAAGTTTTAGAAGTGTTTTACACAGCCTTTGAAAAGCCTTTCTATACTAATTACTGTACAGTTCTACATCTCTTAATTAAATAAACTGCTATTGTTTTCCCATTATTCTTGGACTTTGAAGTTTTTGAGTTTAAGAGGATACTGAATTAATTCAAGGATTTCTGAATTTAAAGATTTAGGGCATAGTAACACTAGGGTTTGGATTTAGGACTACAATTTTGATTCACAGATTTTTTAAGGACTTATTTTTTATCACCCCCAGGATACGTTGCAAATACCTGAAAAGCTCAATTTCAAAGATAAATAATTTAGGAAAAAAAGATTTTTGTAAGTTTTTTTCCCCCAGTCGAGAATATTTGCATTTAACTTAAGACATTGAGTACATTATCTCAGATCAGAGATCTGAGCAGTTGTGAGCTTCCAAAGAGCACTTAGAATGGATGGAAAACATCCTTTATAATTACTGTCATTTATTTAATCAGTGTGCAGTGATTAAATCATGTAAGGAAGCAGGATTTTGATTAAAATCCTTTTCTTTCAGTAGAGGTTATAATCTGCTGACACAGAGCCACTTGGGTGCTGACTTAAACTCTCATAGTATGGACAGGTGCTTATTTGGTATGATGGGGAGACAAACAAGGGTAAGTCAGAGCTAAAGGCCAGCATCACTTGATAGATTCTCCATCAGTGAACTTTCCTGGATTTATTAGGAGTGTCCTGGAATTTCAGACAAACTCTTAGTTGTTATTTTTTTCTTTGGGCAGACCTAGAGAGTAGCTTAGCATAGTTCATGTACATTTTGGTAGCCATTTTTTCTTGAAGGAAGCACAGATTTGTGTACCCTCCCATCCCCATATTTATTTATGCAGTCTTTTATTCAGTTAATATCTATTGAGAGTATCATGGGTTCCAGGTACTGGGCTAGGCATCATGATACACATATGAATGATGTTATTTCTACTTTTTAGTATCTTATAGTCAGGGATGGAGAGAGGGAGAAAAAAATGTGAACAGTACAATATAGTGTGATAATTGTAAGCTCGGGGTGCTTTTGCAGCACATAGATGGGCCAAATATGAGAGGTCTAAGAATGTTTCCTGGAGGACTACAAACTGAATTAAGCCCTGAGGAATAAGGAATGGTGGGACTTGGTGCTGAGAGAGTATGGATTACTCTCAATATACTACCAATTTAAGCACTCCAAACTTTTAGTATTGTTGGGTATGAAAAGTAGCAGTGGTAAGAGAGGAGGCTTGAGAGTAAACAGTCAGATCATAAAGGACCTTGTAAGCTGTGGTAAAGAGTTTGAACTTGATCTGAGGATGGTGGGGAACCGCTTAAAGGTTTTAGGAAGATTACTTTGGCTGTGTTTTGAGGCATGAATTTTGGGGTCATAAAACCAGAGGCAGAGAAATGAGTTAAGAAACTGATTAAACAACCTGAGTTGGAAATGCTTAAGCAAACACTGAGGCAGTCAGTTGGAGAGAAATGAAGAGATTAAAGAGCTAACAAGAATTTGGACTGATTGACTGTGGGATGAAAGGGAAGAGGCAGGCATGACTCCCAAGCTTCTGATTTGGGTGAGAAGGTGGATGTATGGTGATGACATTGACTGAGGTGAATGAGTGGAAGGCAGTTTGGGGGCCTGGAGTTGTTCAGATTCATACTATAGAATTAACGGCTGTCCTGAAATGACTACCTGAGCAGATGTTCTCCACTTGGCAGCAGTGTGCAGGCCAGGTGTGATCTGCTGTTTTCAAAGCTTCACATGACTTATGCCTGAGGATCAATGACTCGTCCTCTCTTTCTGAGTAGATGCCTTCCCAGGATGGAGGATGCTGTGGTGATGAGGGTACTTTTTAAAAGAGGCCTTTATATACAGAAATAAACAGTAATGAATAGCTTACGAGGGAGGAAAGAGTTTCATTTAATAGTACTTAATTAAAAATATAGATGAAAGAGAAAAATAGAAGCAATTTTCATATAAAGTCATTGTTATCACCTATAAAATGTTGCATCTGAAATATTACCCATTAGTTATTCCCTAATAAGCCTTGGGCATTGCCTGGAAGTGTGCCCTGAAGGTATGTTTTCAGCCAATGTTCTGGCCTTCCTTTAATCTGTTTGTTTCCTTTTTTTACACTTTATGCTATTTTAACTTTCTAGGAAAACTTAGGTTTTAAATGATCTACACTGGAACTAAAACTGTCTCTTTCTTAAAATAGTACCTATCCCTATAGAATATAGTCTCCCTTGAAACAGATTATGGGATTATTCTTGAGGGCTGGTCATTGGGACAATCAAATATATAACATTGATAGATAATGAGAATTTCGGTAGTTTACTGGTAACATACTCTTCTGCCTTTGCTTCCTTACCTCCTTCCCTGATCCATTCCCACCATCTCACCGGCAAAATGAGTCCTGCTTGGATCTGCTTTTCTGTGAATTTTTTACTCTTTTGAAAATAGCACCGTATCACGTTTGGAACATATTGGAGAAGGCTATAATATGTAGCACATTAGTATAGAAGGATATTCTACTTCTTGTGTAGAGGTGGCTTTTAGTGCTTGTGAGGACTTAAACTATGGTCTTTATGCCATAAAACATCAGGGTCACGACTTGATACTGCTGAACAGTTCTCTGGATTCTGTGAGGGTGAAAAAAAGAATGCTCTCAGCACTTCATCGTTGAGTGTTACATGATTACAAATGATTCTGCACAAATTCCTGAAAGTGTAAGCATGCCGTCAGCCTCGCCCTCCCACAGACATATTTGGTAGCTTCCACTCAGATTCTCAGTCTAATGGAGTCTTACCTTAAGGCATATGGTGATTTTCTGAATACTATGATGGTATGGAGGGATATATTTGTTACCACAATGTGTGAACAAAATTTAAGATAATGATACAGAGAAATAATTGTTGTAGATGGCTAACCTCTGGCTAATTAGCAGACTAATCTTTGAGTTATTCAGTACAGTCTGGGTAACCCTGAATCGTGTGAAGAACAGACAATATATTTGCTCTGTAATTAGTTTGAAAGAATTATTTCCATACTTGAAATGTAAATAACACCAGATATTTAATAGTCCTGCTTTAGTAATGAAATATTTTTAAAAGAGTCTATTAACTAAGAGAAATCTTTCTTAATTATGTTAGTTGATAGTAGTTAGTGGTAGTCAGTCCTCCATATCCATGGGTTCCACATCTGTGAATACAGAGAACTAATTGTACTTCATTGTGTTATGTAAAGGACTTGAGTATCTGTGGATTTTGGTATCCACAGGGGCTCCTGGAACCAATTCCTGTGGATACTGAGGGATGACTGTATTTAGTCTTAAAGTGGCTTGGTAAGGTATTGCCTTCAAAAAGTGCTGTCTTCCAAGTTTGCCACTTTTCTAGTTTCTTTTCTGTCAGAACTAGAAAACTATTTTGTGGTTTGATCTGAGCCATACCAGTGTTTCACAATAAATATTTTTGTTGAAGTTTAGTCATGTTGAGGCCTGATGTAGTTTTGCATCTGATCTGAGGCTTCTTGTGATAGCTTTTGGGGTAAAATCTTTTCATGGGGAGTGGGTTCCCAGACCTTCCTTTCTCTGCTTCCTTCAGACATCTGTATGTACCTGCTATCTGTTACCACCAGACTTCAACCCCCTTCCCTTGTACTCAACCTGGAATATTGTTTGTGTGCTCAAACCCTTTGCTGGTCTTTGTAAGGAACCCAAGTACCCTCTTAGCTCTCCCATCTGTATTAACCAGGCAGCTTGGGGAAAGGCTGCCGTCTGCTTTCTGGACAGAATCAATCTGTACACTGATATTCAGGCCCCTTAAAGGCCCTGTCCTGCCACCTGTGGCCCTCTTTCACACTTTAACTTACTAGATTTTGGCCTATATTGGAAAGCATAACTGCAAAATCAAAGCCAACATGGTTTCTATTTCTCTAATCCTCCGTAGTTTGGTCAAGTATAGTATTATAAGTACTGTTTATATTCTGTAAATGCTTATTTAACATACTTGGTGCTCAAAGGGTAGGTTGGAAAAAATGAAGATTTTTAAAATGTAACTGCCTACTTGATATTCTTTAACAACAACACAAAAAGGAACATATAGAACCTATAACAAATTTTATTCAGCCTTTCCTGACATTTTTAAAGTTTGATTTAACTCTGAGAGGATTAGGAAGTAATGAAATGTTAAGTTCACAAACTTAAAAAAAATCTTATTTTTAATAGGTTTAAGGAACTGTGTGAGGGTCTTAAATTTTCCTTAATATGACAACAAAATAAACAGCCTTTACTAACCTCATGAAATCAATGACTGACAGGCTGTTCCAAGCAGCATTATAATGGTCTCTTTTTGGGCCATGATAATTAGACTTGAGAGATTGAAGATGAATTGTTGATTTTTGTGATTTTTTTTAAAAGTTCCAAATTTAAGAGTTAAACAAAATCCCATACACGCTTTGCTAAGAATGTTTGCTTTTAATTTTTAGACCTTTGAATATTTTATTACTAGTTTATTCCTCTGATTCATTACTACTTAGTTCTTCAAAATACTGAATATCTAGGGTCTCTTTGAGTGATAAACCTCAGTTTACAGGGAGTCATGGAATATTCTTTGCATATTTAATGTTGGATCTTAACATACAAATCTTGCATTCAGCTAAATCACATTGAGCTTGGCTAAATCTTTGTTTCTACATTAGGTGTGAATAATGATGCACTGACAATTGGAGTCTTCATTTATCTCTAAATCAGAATGGCTTTAGATATTGTTGAATTTTGTATCGTATGTATCTCTTAGATGAAATCCTGGAGTGGGTAAAGGATTGAGGGTCTGAGGCCTGAGTAAGAATCTGGGTCTTCCATGTCCATTTAACCTCTTGAGCCACTTTTCACACCTGTATAAAGAGCCAACAATACTTTTTTTTTAAAATTTTTATTGGCGTATAGTTGATTTACAATGTTGTATTCATTTCAGGTGTACAACAAAGTGAATCAGTTATATATATACGTATATCCACTCTTTTTTTTAGATTCTTTTCCAACAATACTTCCGTTTCAAAGTTGTGAGAATTCAGAGATAATATATATGAGGTCCATTACAAATGCTCCTTTATAATTGCTTATAAATATGAGGATATAATTTTCTTACTTGAGCATATAAATATATGAGATAATACATACTATCAGATATACTCATTCATTTCTTCATTTCCCTTTCTTCCATCTTTTTAAAAAAATTGGCTTATTTTTTCTACTCCTTCATAAAGGAATTTGTTAAGTTGAAGTCCCTGGTAGCTGGAGTCTTTTAAGCTGTAGCCCTTCAGAATGGAGTCTTAAAAGAATAATAAGAACCACTATAGTGGTATAATTTTATTCATTGCTAAAAATTTTGAAGAGTTTTTGTCTTTTATCTCTATTGATGTGTTCATCCCTAAATGATACATTTAGATCACAACAAAGAATTTTACTTTGTTGGCTCTTACAACAATGAAACGTGTATACTGGTCTTTAGATTCTTGTTCCTACTAACTTTTTGCCCTGTCTTCTCTTTGTCTATAAATCTTTCAGTTAGGGTGGCTGGCCTGTGCTTTGAACACATCCGACACCTTCCAGACTTCATGTCTCATATGCCTTTGCTTATACTATCCACCCTCTTGCAATTCCTTTCCACTCAAGGTACTTTCCTATCAGTAAGGCATGGGGCATGTTGTGAGTCTTACCTCCTCCACGTCTTTCCAGACTACTGTAGCCAGAGTGGTTATTCTGTTTCTTACATTCCTACAGAATGATTAGCTCTGACACTCATTTTTGCATTAGCTGAGTAGTAAGAAAGCCTTTTTTCCCCCCTTTTTTTCTAAAAGACTGTAAGATACCTTTTCTTGTATATTGTTTGCCTAAACTGACTTAGTGTCATTCTCTGAAGCACTAGTTGGTGGTAAAGAGGTAGTACCATGATTGGTTTAGATTAAACAGAGCTTAACTCTAAAGCTGGGTTGGGATGAATTTGGGGGAGTATACTACATTGTATATGCAAATAATCTGACAACATTCCACCCTCCACCCCCCCGCCCCAGAAAATGTCCATGTAAGTTTTTAAGAAACCTAAGACTCTCAGAAATAGTTTAAAAATCAAAGTCATTTCTTTTTACGAATGCATTATGTCCAGAATCCCACTGAAGAAATTTTAATTTAATCTTGAAAGGAAATACAATATTTATATATGAGTGATGATAACTGTGAACGGGCTAGCTTATTTAAAAAAAAAAAGTATTGCTAGAGATTGGATTGCCCTGGGCAATACAGAGTAGTAGGCATATTTTGTCTTTGACCTTTTCCCACTTTGTCTTTCAGTATCTGTCCCTTTTTACCACTTCTTTCCACTTCCCTTCTTTAAACATTTTTTGCGTGTTTATTGTGTGTCAGTCTTGTGCTTTGTGCAATGAAGACAAGAATGAATAATAATTGTTCCTGCTATCAATGGCTTTCATAGGCTACTCTCCAGTTAGATAATTTTGTGGTCAAGTATCGTTAAGTACTATGATACAAGTATAAGCAGGATGCTAAAGAAACACCCATGTTCTATTTTCCTCTCACCTGTCAAGGCTAGTTCTCTATTTCTTGCTCTGTTGTTCGGACCTCCTCCATAGCAAGAATTTAATAAAAGAAGTTTTGTGCAAAACTGTTGATTACAATTGAAGATGGCCACTCTTCTGGTTGGCAATATAAAATAGTCTGTGATAGCATCACAAATGATTGCCTTTTATTATGATATAAAAAAGTCAATGCTGTTCTGAGGGAGAGTGACCATAAAAACAATAAGAATCGATTTTTAATTTTTCTATGGGTGGGTTTTGCCACTGTACTTTAAAAATATTTTCCTCTTGGTTTGCTTTGGGCAACTTCTAGTTCTTCTAGTGATTATATATGAGGGAATATGGCAGAATTTAAATGATAACCTAAATAATATAATATTAAGAGGTAGATTTGCTGTAAAAGAATTAAAACAAAATAGGTAAATAAAAAATAGAATATATGCTACACTTACTTCAGATTACTTTTTACTAGCTACTCTTTTCAGTTACATTCCACAGGTTTCCATCTTTTGTTTAGAAGAATCTACAGGATAATTTTATTAATCTCTATAGAGAAATAGGGTTATTAAAGTGGTCATTGAAAATACATAAATAGTTTTGAAATGAGCTTAACTGACAGATTGATTAGAAGCTGGGGAACTTACAAAAGGAAGGAGGAGGAGAGCCAGGCTTTTCTTAGACTATGAATATAGGACAAGTGGGGATTATTTCACTTTATTGTACCTTTAGTTCTAGTTTCTCTCACTAGAATAGAGAACTACTCTTCCATTCCCTGAGTGTCATCTTCTCTAATCAATCCTCCACTCCTCTGGCAATTATCTTTCTAGAATGCAAATCAGATCTGACAGTGCTATATAAAGCCCTAAAACACCATCTGATAAGCTGTAGGAGATGCAGAATCATACTCTGCTCACTGTAACCAGTCCAGCCTTTTTTTCCAGTTTACCCCTCTCCCCGCCCCCAACTCGTCAGTTGATATTCCAACCACATAAAATTCTGCCACTTTCCAGGCATGCTTTGTCGTGTCTGTATGCCTCTTCACGTGCTGTATTTCTGACATGGAATACCCTTTTCTTCCTGTATTCTGACCAAGCTCTAATTTTCTTCCAAGTGTCACTTCTTTCCTGAAGCCTTCATTGACTTATCTGTTGGTCGTGGTTCTCTCTTCTCTGTGCCTGGTACACATACATAGCCTAGTTCCTGTTACACTGTATTTTGTTTCTTTCCTCAAAGTAGAGGAAAAACTCCTGTAGTTGATTTTGCATATTTAACTCCAGCATTGGATGCAAAATCAGGTTCAATAAACACAGTAAATACTTGTTGAATATTGAGAAAGCTAAGATAGAATGAAAACAGCATTTTGAGTATTTCTGTGCTACTTGGTTTTCTTTACATTTCTTAATTTGCCATTTAACTTTGTATATGGTTGAAGAAGGATAAAATGGTCATACTTTATTTAACCATTAGTGTTTGGTTTCATGCCAGCTGGGGCAATTATCTCTCAGCTCCACGCCTGCCCTATTACACTCCACTGCAGCAAGTTTTCTGTCAGGTACAGCCAAAGGAAGCTAATGGTGAAAGATAGGAGGGCAGGGGGAAAGAGCAGTTGTTAATTTCCTTTTATTGGACCACCGTACTTCAGCATGCAGCAGGAGTAGATGATGGCTGATGGTGGCCACAGGTGGCTGGACGTTTCACTAGCGCTGGGGTTGGTTTCATGAGCATCTCTGTCTGTACTGCTGTAGAGTAGTACGGACTCCACTGAACAAAAACAGAGCAGTCCCAGTGGCCGCTGTGGCAGTGTTTCCAGAAGTTGAACAATGATCGTAGGCTTGTGGGCCCCAGCCCAGCATAGTAGAACCCTGGCTTTGCTTTGCAGCCCTGTTTTTGTTGTATGCCTCTGGTTATGCCCCCTTCTCCTTTCTGTTCTTCTAATCCCTTCAACATCTGCATAATAGATTTCCTGTATTAACTGCCCTATGCTTGAACTACCTAGAATACTTCCATTCTAGTGGATAATAACCAGGAGTGGTCTCAGAAAACAGATTTCAAGGATGAGAATTTACTTATCTGAACTGACTGGGATTGAACACAGTAGGGTCTTATTGCCAGTGGAGAAGTGCCCTGACATGCACTTTTAGTTACTTAAATTATCAGCTTTCTTACTGAAAGTGAAGTGTTCTCTAAAGTCAAAGCTTTGGGAAATCAAATGGAAGTTGTAATTGACTATTATGGTGGGAATAATGGCTTCTAGGACTCTTGGGTGGGTTAGCTGCTTTTGACTGCACAGAAAAATTTTAGCAAGGAAATGATGCGTTTAGGGCTTTAAACTCTCAATTCAGGTGTAGTGCGAGAAACAGAGAGCTCCATGATGGATTGTCCTGTCTTTTACTGTTGCAGTTCTGATGAAGCTGAAAATAAGACCCCAAATTTGACCCTGAAAGTTGTAGAATCACACATTAAGTTGAATTCATAGCCTCCCAAGCTTTTTGATGTAAAAGATAAGAATTGATCAGGTAGACGTGGGATCATGAGAATTGAAATGAATATACTTAGGTAAACTTAGATGAATCTGAGAATTTTAAACCTCAGTTCTCTCTGTGCTTCATTTGCAATTTCACCTATGCTTTATTGTGGAACCAGCCCCTCCTTATTTCCCTGAGGGGGTTAATTTTTCCCAGCTTGAAGACCGTATAATGGCCTCAACCTTGCTAGGAAAAAATCTAGGGAGAAGAGTGGATGTATCTTGTGTGACTCACAAATACTCCCTTTGTTGAGACATTGGTGAAGGGAGCATTCATATCCTGGAAGAATTGTGGGATGCCTATGCTCTGATTGCCTTGGAATATGTTATGTGCCACTACTGAAATGTGCTCTCTCATTTAAATGGAATCATGGCATCCTGGAGTGACAGAGGCTGGGCATCTAGGTGTAACTGCCAGAGGCGTACAGTTACTCTAATGGGCAGAAGAGCCAGGGTGACAGTCAGAATTTTGTGACCCCAATGTTGTTATCATTGGTGGTGGCTAAACCATTAAAGTACAGCCTTTAGGGTACAGAAACTTTTGGGTCACGCGAGCAGAAACCTGATTTCATTCACCATCATGGCCTCTCACTACGTTTCCAGACCTGAGCCAGTTCACAAGTCCACAGCCCTTAAATAAAGTGGGAGAGCTAGATCCCTTTGAGGATAAACTGTTGCTATTGCTATATATACTGAAAATCTTCCTTTAGGTTCTCCCTAGGGCGGTCTCAGTTATTTACCAGAGTGACTGAACATTATGGAAAGGGAACCTCTCAGCTCTTTTAAGGATTACTAGACCTGGCCCTTACTTGATACTAATCTTTTGAGGGAACCAAAACACTACCATCGTTCTTGGAAAAATGAGACCTTATGGTGAGCAAATGATGGATTTATTTCGCTTCCTCCCTCCCTCCTTCTCTAGATTGAGTTTATCTCACTGTAGTTCCAGGGAGACTGTGTATCTACCTTAGGATCATTGACCTAGTTCTTCAGTGTTTACCCTGAGGAACATCCACATTGTCTCTGAGTCATGGAATGAGGGATATTATGGAAGGGGGCCAAGCGAAAAGCCCTGGAAGTGTTGTCTCATCCAGGAGAGTAATCAAAAAATAATAACTGTATCACAGGAATTGCAGAGATTAGAGCCACCGTGAAATACTCAAGAAATGCAAAAGTAGAGATTTTTATCACATGCTCATTTTACTCACCTTGGCTTGTGCCAAAGGAGAGCAGACCTTGGAAGCTGTTTTATTATAAGCTGAATCAGGCTGTGGTTCCAATTGCAACTGCTCTTCCAGGTGTGATGTTTTTACTAGAGCCAGTCATCCTCAATAGTACAGCTATTGATCTTGCAAATCCTTTCCCCCACCCACATCAATCAGCCAGGATTACAAGAAGCTGTTTACACTCACCTGGCATAGAAAGCAGTATACTTTACTGTCAGGGTTATGTAAAATCTGCTATTGTAATCTAGTATACCTTGAAGTTATTTTTTAAATGGCCAAGTAAGGGTAAAAAAAAAAAATTCATACTTTTCCCATTATTACTGTAAAATTTTAAACCAAAGAGCGTTTCTTAGAACCAATAAAGGGTGGAAGAGGAAGGTATGAATTAGTGCTTAAAGCAGTATTTATTTGATTGACTTCAGCTAGGATGATTTTTCTTCCAGAATTAAAAAGTAGAGCAAAACTAAACAAAAGCAAAATGTTAACACGAAGTGTAATTTTAAGCTCCAGAATCTCTTGTCTTCTTACCCTTTCCCTCACCTTACCTTTTTAGACTAAAAATCAGAGGTGGTTAACAGTTTTTTTTGTTTGTTTGTTTTGGTTCAGTGGACTCCTTTGCAATCTGGTGAAGTCTGGATGTCACAGAATGTTTTCAAATGCACAAAATAGCTTGCATAGGATTATAAAGCAAGTCACTTAGTTGAAATATAGTCCACAAAATATTTTAAAATCTCCAGTACAGTAACACATGTATAGTAATAATAAGTAAAAATTAGTATTACTTCTAATAAGTATTTTAATGTTGGAGTTACTGATGAGTAAAACAATATGTCAAATTATCTGTCAAATTACCTGTGATTACTGGTCACAGGTACTCTAATATTACTGTCATTTATTGTCTGCATTCTTAATAGAGGGCAGTTTAAACCTTTAGTCAGATGTGAGTGAAAATAAATGTATGGTCTCTTTTCCATCCAAATACATGCACCATCCCTTCACCCTCCGCTCCCCAAGTCCTTCTATTGAACTTTTTGGTGGATGAGGGAGGGGTACATGAATCTCACTTAAATCTGTTTAGAGCAGAAGCTGTTTATGTAACACAATGGCCCTGAAAAAAGGAATATTTATTATCTTTTGAATGTATTTGCTTAATCATATATTTTACCACAATGCTGTATTTACTGTATGGAGAAATAAAATACTCTAACATAATGGAAAGTGGAGACCAGAATGAGTCAATGTGAATAAGTAGTAATTCTTTGGTCAGTGAGTTACCACATAGTAAATTAACTCCTCTAATATACTAGATGGTGCCTCATGGACCTTTTGAAGTAAAACTATTTCAAGATTACGCTGTTTTCCTCCATTTTTGTCAACTGGTTCAAGCCCATTTACTTAATGCTCAACTAGACTGCATAATATCTAAAATTTTTGTTTATTTCTGAAAGATTGAGTTTCTGCAATAACCTGCACTAATTGATTGGTGTGAAATTCTTACTAGAGTATTTACAAAAGTATTACTTTTTATACATTTGTCAGCTCACTCAAATAAAACTGCACATAATGAAAACAATTGCATCTTTGACCACTATATCTACAAAATAATTTCTGTATTTTCTTCTTCCTTCTCCACATTTTCAGTCCCAAATTATGACAATTTCACTAGCACTTGAAAAATTATTATGTTTATTGGATTATTTGCAGGTGGGGCTCTGGGCTTTGGTCTACAAATCAGTGGTTAATTTAATGATGCACTAGTTTATATTTAGCAAAATGAAGCATAACAAGCTCAGCTGAAAAAATGATTCTTGTTTTAACCAGTGATCTTCACACAGCTGTTTAAATACCATATTGTACTTGTTTTTTGCCTCTTTCCTTATTTAGGATGGCACATGGTACTTGTGTAATCTTTGCTTATTTTAAGCCGGCATAAAAGAATGGCTCTCAGCAAACCGGAGGCAATTTGCAAAACTAAGGGATATTCTTATGAATTCAGGCCAAGTTAAATTATTATTGAAGAATACATCTTTTCTCCCCCAAATTTTTCCTGAGACTTTTTTTCATTATAATGTTATGTTTCAAAGTTTATGACAGAGGTACATTATTTCATTTGTTCCATATAATTTTCTTTCTTCTGTATAATGATACCATTAAAGTAAGATTGGCCTGGAAAAGTCAGATGTTTTAAAACTGTAGTAGTTCCTTTCTGTGTTATCAATGTTATAATATTTTTCTACCTAGAAAAGATTGTGGCTCTTTGTATACAGATGGAAATGCTGACTTAAAATATAACCAATAGATGGAAATTTAAAATAATTTTCTATGACTTTTTTTTCACTGCTTCCTCATCTTCACTGCCTGTCTGATCCAGCCCCCAGCTACTACACCACCAATAACAATCAGTTCCTTTCCTTTTACATTTGTTATCAGGTGTACCAAATAAAACTTTCTCGTACGATTTCATGATTTTATTCACCCTTATATTTACGTAAGTTCCATTTTTTCATGAAATGTACTGTAAATATTATCAGATGGTACCATTTTATCACAATACCTTTGTGAAGTAGGACATTGTGCCATGTGTAGATCTTATATCTCCTTTTTTTTGTGGAACTCTTTGCTGTCTATTTACTAACAAGCATATGATCTTGTAGACAATGATCACAATTGAGATTGGAAAGGTAAGGAATAGAGATGCAGGAACATACTTATAACTTCAAAGACTATGTTGAAGTACACCAGTGTAATTGTTCTACTTAGTAAAACAACTCAGTCTGCCTCTCTACTTCCTGGAATGTGTGGTGTTGCTTAAAATGCTCAAGTATATTCTGTAAATTTATTCTGGATTCTCTGGATATCAGACCTGATTTTGGCTGATTGTACTCTTTTTTATTAGGTAGAATTGTTATGTTTTTGTCTTATTACTAGATTTAAATCTAACAGTTAGGAGCACTGTCCTAGGAACTGTTATACCAAGAAAAGTCGTACTGCTATGGGTTTTTAAAGGAAGTTAGAAATGCAATGAGAACATATAGGAAACAGCTATAAGTAAGAAAAATAAATCTGTCAAAGAGTAAATATATGCTGTGTAAATTATGACTACGGGTAAAACTTAAGAAAAACTTGTGACTTGATAGTTATTTTTTTGAATTAATAAACAATATTATAGGTATAGTTACATTTTATAGTGATACATTAAATTTTCATACAGAATTAAACTTTATGTACTGTATATAGCACGTAGAATTTGGGAAACTGAGTATTACTCTGGGACCATCTATATTTTGACCTGCTGTGAGGTAGATAATCAAAGCTTTTCGTAAGTGTTTTTTTATAATTGAATATAGTGTATATGATCATGTTTTGGACAAAATTCAGGACTAAAATACTGAAGTGAAATTAGAAAGAATGGAACCAAAAATCAAAACTCAGTGACTTGAACGTAATGGTAAATGCTAATAAAATAAGAATAAAAAACCAAATGGTAACATTTATGATACAGCTCTCAGCCAAATAAGCAAATGTTTAAAAAAATTAAAATCTCTAAATTGTGAGCTACATCGATAAAAGACTATTTAGGGTTAAAAATTAGAATAAGTTGGGGGCTTCCCTGGTGGCGCAGTGGTTGAGAGTCTGCCTGCCGATGCAGGGGACACGGGTTCATGACCCGGTCCAGGAAGATCCCACATGCCGTGGAGCGGCTGGTCCCGTGAGCCATGGCCACTGAGCCTGCGTGTCCGGAGCCTGTGCTCCGCAACAGGAGAGGCCACAACAGTGAGAGGCCCGCGTACCGCAAAAAAAAAAAAAAAAATTAGAATAAGGTATTAAGTTTTTGTAACATAATTTAATATGATGGTATATGCTATTTCTTTTCCTTTTTTGAGTTTTCCATCTTATTCACATATGAAAAATGGGCTGAAATGATAAACTAAGAACTAAATGAAATTAAAAAAATGCTTCTTACAGTTAATCAGATTTTTAAATATCAGAAAAGCTCTTTTAATAATGAGCAATCAATTCCATAAGCATACATTTTAAAAGTATAATGCTAATATATACTGATAATTCATACAGTTTTCCCCTCCATTTTGCTGAGGGTAGCAGGCTGTTAATCCTATTAACTTCTTCATTTTCACTGATTCAGCCTGAGGGTTAAAAGTTAGGAGACATCAGCAAATTGATAGAGTAACTTGGTCAAGAGCTTGATCATTACTCCCTGAAATAAAAGACAGGTAGCATTCAACATCCAAATGTGACTGTTGTTTAGAGCATAGTTCAAAGAAATAGCCAGCTGTTTGTGAGTTCCACTTAAGATAAAAGACACGTAGCAAAAGGGTGATAGGCCGTATCTCATTTGGCTTTTTCTTTCTAGATGCTGTCATGAGATTGTAGATTCTGATCTTAACAAGCCACCTTGAAACTAGTAATAAACTTTGGCAGTTTATTGTGCTTTGTCCAGTTCCCCAAAATTCACATCAAAATCCCTTTACACAACTGAGAATAATTGGCTCTATTTTTATCAAGCTCAACAAACGGCAAAAGTGCTAGATAACAGTTGTCATTTCATTCAATAAACATATGTTGGTAGCCTATTATGTGCTAGGTACTCTGATAGGAATACAGAGATGAATAACCCTTGAATTTTGCCCTCAAGGAGTAAGCAGATAATGGGGAAAACACACGCATGCTTGCATGCACGCACACATACAGGCACACACATGTACTCTGTACAGGGTACAGTGCTGGGTTTTGAAGCCTGTGTAGGTCAGCATGTGGAAGAGAGGGGAAGGGGACCTATGTGCCATCATGTGAACAGGTAGAAGAAATATTAAAGAATTTTAAGTAGAAGAGTAATACTAATTTGTGAGCTGATACATTCTGTGAAGATCGAGTAATATATTTGAAACTGAAATTACCTCTGAAAATTCTAGATAAATTGATATAACCATGTTCCAGTCCCTTTGACAGTGTGTCTACAAAGATGAATGAAGTACATTTCTTGCCTTCTCCCAACTCACTGTTGAGTTGGGGGAGACAGATAATGCAAAACGAACCACAGTTCAATGTGGTAAGTGCTGCAGTAATGTTAGAAACAAAGTGCTAAGGAAAAAGTTCTAGGTGATTAACTTTTTCTTTTTATAAATTTGCTTCTCTTAATGGATATTTTTAATGTGTTCTCATCTTTGAAAATCAACTTTGTTGAGGTAAAATTATATAAAATACAACATACCCTTTTAAAAAAGAGGTGAAAAATATGTAGGAACATTTTTCCTGGTGAAGAATGGATGATGTAATCTTATTCTTTGTAAGGAAAAGATTCGAATTTGTTAAGGCCCAAATTTGGCTTCCTGTGTTTAGATTTTTATCACAGTGAAAGTAGGCCTATATTTCAGAAACAGGCCTTTTGCTTAGAAGGTAGTTTGGGGGCATCAAACTGAGGGACAGTTTTTAGCAAGAATAGCAATCTCTGTAGTTTTGACTGGGAGGGATAAAAGAAAAAGCTCTAATTTTTATGCTAGTTTTAAAACAGTGAAGGGAAGAATACTTTTAAAAGATATCAATTATGAAAAGACATTAGTTCTAAGAGTATCAAGGGAATCAACAATAAAACACTTTTAGGTTTCTCCAGTTAATCAGTTAG
Organism: Phocoena phocoena; assembly: GCF_963924675.1. NCBI lineage: Eukaryota > Metazoa > Chordata > Mammalia > Artiodactyla > Phocoenidae > Phocoena > Phocoena phocoena. The sequence goes on along the minus strand of NC_089227.1, from coordinate 68,294,173 downwards.
GCTGAAGATTAGATGTATTATTTGTCCATTATATACCTCTTTATGTATGAGACCGCAATAACTGAGTTATTACATTCTGAAGATTGGCTTGGCCACATTATTTTATCAGAAGAGCCCATCATTACAGCACCTCAGTCAGTAACCTCTTTTCTGAATTAAAGGAAAAAAAACAGTGTCCATCCCAGTATCATCAATATGATTCCCTATACAAAAATGAAAAGCTTTTAAGTGTTTCTGAAAATGGATTGATGCTGATACCAGATAAAGTGAGATCTGTGCTAGATTTTTAAATAATTTTTTCTTATTAAACTTATAGGTGTTCACTTTGGAAAACTTAGAAATATAAAATAGAATGAAGAAGAAAAAGAAAAAGTAGTCATTACACACATTTTGATCTAAGTCAGTTTTATTTGAATAAGGACAGCATGGGCTTCCCTGGTGGCGCAGTTGTTGAGAGTCCGCCTGCAGATGCAGGGGACATGGGTTCGTGCCCCGGTCCGGGAAGATCCCACATGCCGCAGAGCGGCTGGGCCCGTGAGCCATGGCCGCTGAGCCTGCGCGTCCAGAGCCTGTGCTCCGCAACGGGAGAGGCCACAACAGTGAGAGGCCCGCGTACTGCAAAAAAAATGAATAAATAAATAAAAATAAAAACAAATAAATAAATAAGGACAGCAAAGTAATCCTTGAAAATTTGGCATACTATTTTATTGTACATTTCATGATATTTAGAGATCTATATATGCCTGAAATTTTTGATACTTTTTAGAAGGTATCTAAATCTTTCCTGCCCTACTCTTTCTTTCACCACTTTTCCTAGGAAACTGCTTCTTTAATTCTCAACTACTTTTTGTGTAAAACATTGCAGAGAGAGACCAATGGAATGGAGACCTCATCTAGTGTAGTGACAGTCTCAGGAGACTGTTGTTTCAAGGACCAAGTTCTGGGATTCATTTCTCAGCTTTGCAGGTGCTGAAGGTTGATTCTTCAGTGTCTAGAGGTTCATCAGTCTTTCTGGGCTAGACCCACCAAAGAAATGAATAAACCTGTATTTATTAATTAATTTTTTATTAATTTGCCATTCTAGTTTAGCCCTAAGGAAGTGGATTTTTTTGAAGCCCTGAAACCTATTGATGCTGTTCTAAGTTGCTGCCAAAATGCCAGTTCTTTTCCAATAATCTGGCCCTCTCCCTTGCTTAATTCATACTCTGATTTTTCCATAGCCAACTTCCCACTCTCCCCCCACCACCTCGCCACCCTCCAGAGACCCCATTTCATAGCAAAACAGAAGAAAACAACCTCCCAAAGCAGAACAATTTTTTTTTTCTACATTCTTATAATTGTCATGGAGTTCTCCTGTTCTACTTCCTTTCACAATTAACATCTACAATCTGGAGCCACCTTCCTCATCAGAAGACTCTTTCTTTCTTAGACAGTCATACTTTCAAATTCTAATTTCTGGGGCTTTCCTTTTATAGATGTCATGTAGATCATTGTTCTTGGAGCACACGTTTTAAAAAATTTTTTATTTAAGGAGAACAGGAAGGGTCATGTTTAAGCTTTCTTATTTATATGTTCCTTCTATCATGCTTTATGTGTGCGTTATTTTGATTTTGGATCTTGATGTCCAGATAGTTTAACCTCCTGTTTCTTGACTTTTTCAGAAAATATACATATATATTATATATATAATTGTAATATATTGAATAAGATGTGTATTTAAAATTTATACATAAATATATATTTATGTACACATATGTGTATATATGTATATGTGTGTATGTATATAAATGTATATACATTTTGACTCACAATATTTATACAAATGGCTGAACATTACATTTTGATTCTTTACAATTAATTCTCAGAGCATTAATTTCATTTTTGTTTGTGGCACAACATTTACTGTTTTTCTCTTTCTCCACCCTACCACCACTAGTATGTTTTTGCTTTGGAAAAAGCTATCTTCATAAATACTATGGCATTTATTTTCTGTAATAGCTTTATCTGCACATTTTACTTGAACATTGTTTTCTCATCACATGACAGAAATGGCAAGGTTAGCATTTCAGGAGAGCTTCCCTTCTGTTAACAATATCTTCATCCTCTCATTAGTTTAATTCATGGTACTAACCGAGACAAACTTTGGCCATTAAATCCTTTTAGGCAGCACAGTTTCCCAAAGGTCATTCTTTGTTTTTGAATAATAAGTTTCTTCAACTCATTTTAGTGTATGAAGTTAATACTATATGGGAATTCATTTCCTTTCTGATGCAATAAACTTTCCATAAATGTGTGAGGTTAACTTCTAAGTTTTTTCTTCTCTTATATAGCTGATGGTTAGAGTATCCAATAGAATATTTTGTTCTCTCCAACTAAAGCTCTTTTTTTTTTGTGGGGGTAGGATTGTGGTTTTGATAGTTGTTCCTGTAACTCTGTTTCTTCTATCACAACTTTTTCTTTTATTGTGCAGGAAAGGATGAGGTCTCTCCAAAAAGCATTTATGAAATCCCTGAAGAATCCTTGTGAAGGCGCTGAGATTGATTTTTCTGTTTCTTTTAAAAAAAATAAATACTCAAATTTGAGAAGTTCATATCTTCAGGAAGCTTAATATTCAAAAACTGTCATTCAGTTCTGAGGAACTGCCTGTTATGCCATTATTATTTCTGACAAATAGATCAGGTACGGTTCCAAAGAACAGGAGAATCAAATATAAGTTACTTCTTCCCCAGATTAGAAGGGAGTCTCACAGAATAAAATACAGGATATTCTAACTTTGCATAGTCATGATCATAGAATTGAAATCCCCAAGCACTTTCTAGCGATAAGGAGAGGCATTGCAGAAATAAATAGATACTGGCTGCTTCCAAACAGCGAGTGTATATAAGTACATTAAAAAAATTTGCTTTATGAGGCTGAGCTTTTTAATTTATTCAGCCAAAGATCCATTGCTCTGATTTTTAAGTAATTTTCTGTTGAAGGAAGGACTGAGAACATATTTATACTTCAAGAGTTGCTAATGTTTACTGAACTAATTTGTAAATAGTAAATGTTTTAATTTTTCAGATTCCTGTACTTTGCTTAGTGGGGAAAAAGGCAGTACTTTGAGGATGCTTAGTGAGGAGCAGAGCAGGGCAATCAAAGGCAGAAGATGTTACTTAGAAATGCACTTGGGTTTTTAAAAGTTTATATCTGGTTTCATATTTTGAAACTTGTTTGAAAGGTTGAATTGTTTCAAATTTCCAAAAGATATTTATATAAGGCCATTTTTTGCTTTCTAGAACCAAGGGTGGGGGGCAAAGAAGGCAGTATAATCAGCTCTCTTAAGGCTCGTATGATATGATTGGGTTTGAGGAGTGAATTTAGTGAATACTCTCTTTGGGGTTTAGGTCACTGAAGTCAAGTGAAAAGCTAGGGGTGTTGCAGCCCAATAATTATCTCGTAAGTGAGTCACACTGAGGAAGTTCTCTTTAAAATCTCTTCTATGTCGTGCCCTTTCCTGATATAGCAATATTTTTCTTTATGACTGGAACTAGAAGTAATCAAATAAAAGGTTCTAAGCAGTAAAGATTTGGGCAGTTGTCATAATCTCCATCAGAGAAGCCAAAGAGAAAAAAAGAAAACAGTCTTTATTTCACTGCTTCTTTTTAGTGTGATGACTAAGCACATAAACATGTGTAACCTTGGTTAGATATTGAACACGGCTGTGCCTCAGTTTCCTCATTTATAAAATGAGGACAGTATAAGACCTCTTAGGGTATCGTCAGGACTGAATGAGCATATATACGTATGGCTTTTTAAGGGAGGTGATATTTAATAAATTGAGAGCTGACGACAAACAGAACAAAACAAAACAAAACAAAAAACCCAGAAAACAATGTTGTGGAGATATGGAGGCAGGAGCATTCGCGTGAAGAGTTTCTAATGTGTTCAGAAAACAAAAAGAAGACTCGTGATGCAAATGGGTGGCAGCCTGGGCATGAGCAGTATGAGGTACGAATGGGAAGCTGGATGGGATCTGGTGTTGTAAGGCTCTGCGAGCCTGGATAAAGAATTAGGATATCATTTTCCATGCAGCAGGGAACTCTTGGAAGGTTTTTAAGTAGAAGACTGGCACATTTTTATAACTATTTTGATTAAGGCCTACAATAATCAAGACAGTGAGGTTTAATGGTGGAGGGATAGACACATAAGTAAATAGCACTGAATATTGTCCCAAGAAGTATACCTGCACAGAATTTTGACACACTGAATTTGACAAAGGGGCAAAAGCAATTCAATGGGGGAAGGATAACCATTTCAACAAATGGTGCTAGAGCAATTGGGCATTCACAGGTAAAATAATGAAATTGACCTAAAACTCACACCTTATTAAAACAATTAACTCCAAAAGGATCATTTGCACTTAACTGCAAAAGTATAAGAATTTTACAAACAAAAAAATAACAGGATGAGATCCTCAGGATCTAGGGCTATGCAAAGAGTTCCTAGACTTCATTACCAAAAAACAATCCATAGAAGGAGAAGTCAATAAACTTGACCTAATTTGTTCTGTGAAAGACCTGTGTTAAGAGAATGAAAAGATAAGCTACAGACTGGGAGAAAATATTTGCAAGCCACATATCCGACAAAAAAACTAGTGTCTAAAATATGTAAATAACTCTCAAAATTTAGCTGTATAAACAGTCCAATTAGAAAATGGGCAAAAGACATGAAGAAACACTTCATCAGAGAGGATGTACACATGGCAAATAAATACACGAAAAGAGCTGCCTTTCTCTAATGGCATTATTAGCCACTAGAGAAAAGTAAATTAAAACCGTGGTAAGTTAATACTGCACACCTACCAGAATGACTAAAATAAGAAAGTGCAACACCAAATGCTGCTGAGGATGTGAGGAAAATGCATCACTCATACATTGCTGTGGGGGGGAAATGTAAAATGGTGCAGCCACACTGGAAAACAGTGTGGTGGTTTCTTTTAAGTCTAAACATCAGTTACTGTATGACCCAGCAAAAGCACTCTTAGGCATTTATCCTAGGGAAAATGGCAACCTACACAAAAAACTGTACATGAATATTCATAGTTGAACCTGTACTTGAATGTTCAACTTATATTCACACGAAAACCTGTATATGAATGTTCTAGCCCAAAGTGGAAATATTCCAGATGTTCTTCGAAGTTGATTTGTTACACTGTGACACATACGTCCTGTGGAATCCTACTCAGCAACAAAAAGGAATGATACATGGAACAACTTGGCTGAATCTCTAGGCAGTTATTCTAAGTGAAAGAAACCAATCCCCAAAGGTCACATATGAATGACTCCATTTATATAACATTCTTGAAATGACACAGTTATGAAATAGAGAACATTAATGGTTGCCAGGGTTCAGGACCAGGGGTTGGGTGTGGGAAGAGGACGGAGGTGATTGTGTCTATGAAAGGAAGACAGGAGGGATCCTTGTGGTGATGGAATCCCCCTATATCTTGACTGTTATCAATGTAGCATCCTGGTTGTGAATTTGTGCTGTAGTTTTGCAAGACGTTATCACTGAGAGAAACTGGATAAGAGCGTATGTGGCATCTGTTTGTATTATTTCTTACAACTGCATATGAATCTACAATTAACTCAAAATAACAAGTTTAATTACAGAAAAGCCCAATTATTTTAGCAGATCAGTAGAGAATATATGGCCTCCAGCCCTAGTTTTTCTGATTTAACTGGTCAGGAGTGGTATCTGTGTCTTGTACTTTTAGGAAGACGTTCAGGTGGTTCTGTTGTGCAGACAAGATTGAGGAGCTCTGCAAAGCTGCACACAGATCCCTCTGGGCTTTACATGCAGGATGTTACTCATGCCTTCTTTAGGCTGTGATACTTGTTGCAGGCATTCGACTCTGCATGTCTGTGACCTGATCCTGGGGGACCAGTGTCACTTTCTCAGCTGAGACCACCAACTGAGAACGTTTGAGATCTATATATCTATACATATCTTAATATTTTCCTCTTCAAAGTACATTTTACTCTGTTTCTTTCCAAGGTCCATTCAGCTTTTATTTCAGACACCTGTTGAAATAATTTCATAACTTGTAGTTACTGTAATTTTGTCAGCAAGGATGCAGGAACTGCTTATTCATGCTTGCATGTTACTGTTTGGCCTTTTGTCCCCCCTTCTCTTGCATATGGGCCCTGGCTGGGCAATAAAATCCTGTGTGTAAACACAACACGTGCAAGTCTTTTTGCATGGCAGTTGCAGGAATCTATTTAAAAACAACAACAGCAGTATTTAATTCACATATGAGGTTCCTCTTTTAAGTGCCTGCTGCTTATGATCAGAAACCATAGTAAACTGTTACTTCATAAGTTTTATACTTTATTTTCCATGAGAACTTCTTTCTTTTGTCTTTTTACAGTAGAGAAGCATGCATTTTTTCCCCTTTGCTTCAGCTACACTTTTAAAGAATACTCTGGCAAAACCCCACTGGTAATAGGTTTGTATTTGCTCCTGGAAATTCTAATCTCTTGTTTAATTATATATTGACCACTTAATTCTGTGTTGCATTTTGAAGATTATTTGATACAGAGTTCAGCAGAATGCTTAACACATAGTAGGTGTTCAGTGATTGTTATTGAATAAGATTAACAATTGTTTAAGGGTTACTGCTGTGTATCAGCCCTGTGGACAGTTCTGTCTTCATGTAGCTTTCGATTTGGTGACGAGATATATAAATAATGAGAATGATTCAAGACTTGTTATACATGGCTCTACCATTTACTTATAATGTGACCTTGAATAGTTAATGAATCTCAGTGTCTTACCTGTAACACTGCGATAATTCTTACTTCATAAAGCTACTGTAAAAACTCAAGGCAGTTGTAAAGCACTCTGTACATCATCTATGCTCCATGAATGGTAATTTCTTTAGGTGACTCTTCTTTTTTTTTTTTTTTTTTTGCGGTACGTGGGCCTCTCACTGTTGTGGCCTCTCCCGTTGTGGAGCACAGACTCCGGACGCGCAGGCTCAGCGGCCATGGCTCATGGGCCTAGCCGCTCCGCGACATGTAGGATCTTCCCAGACTGGAGCACGAAACCGCATCCCCTGCATAGGCAGGTGGACTCTCAACCACTGCGCCACCAGGGAAGCCCCCATTTTTTTCTTTCATCATCAGTGCTTTTTAACATCCTTTCTAACGAATCTTTGCTTACTCAAAGGTCACGAACATTTTCTCCTAGAAATTTTATAGTTGTACGTTTTACATTTAGGTCTATTTCGAAGTTAATTTTTGTTCATGTGCACATTTGTGTTATCCAATCCTCTATTGATTGTTACTTAGGTTTACTAGCATAAATAACACTGATGACACACTGTCACATATGGCTCCTTGTGGCTATATGGAAAAGTATCTCTGGCTGGTAAGGCATATATTCAATTCACTAAGTGTATGCAAATTGCTATCTACAATGGTTACACAAGTTTATACTCCCATCAGCACGGTGGGAGAGTTCTTGTTTCCTTTTTTTACTTCTTATGAATAATTATTTTTTCCTTCACTTCTAAACTCAGATTTTATATTATGTTGTTCTCAGCGTGCTTCCTTATGACAATCTGTGACTCTTTTCTAATTCACTTACTCTGATCTTTTGTGGAGGGAAGGGGAAACCAGTACTCTTACCCAGTTCAAATTGTGTCTGAATTATGAGTACATAGGCTGAGAGGGAAGGCCTTAGGTTCTGTAGCATTAGTTCAAGGTTCAGTACCATTAGTTCAGTGCATAGGTGTTGTGATAGGTGTTTTGTCAACTTGACCACTCTTTTATCTCCATTTTCATTCTCATCTTTGGTTCTTATTTTTCATGATGTTGAACTAGTGACCTCAGATAAGTTAGGTATTTCTTTTTTTTTTTTTACATCTTTATTGGAGTATAATTGCTTTACAATGGTGTGTTAGTTTCTGCTTTATAACAAAGTGAATCAGTTATACATATACATATATTCCCATATCTCTTCCCTCTTGCATCTCCCTCCCACCCTCCCTATCCCACCCTTATAGGTGGTCACAAAGCACTGAGCTGATCTCCCTGTGCTATGGGGCTGCTTCCCACTAGCTATCTATTTTACGTTTGGTAGTGTATATATGTCCATGCCACTCTCTCACTTTGTCACAGTTTACCCTTCCCCCTCCCCATATCCTCAAGTCAGTTCTTTAGTAGGTCTGTGTCTTTATTCCTGTCTTACCCCTAGGTTCTTCATGACATTTTTCTCCCCTTAAATTCCATATATATGTGTTAGCATACGGTATTTGTCTTTCTCATTCTGACTAACTTCACTCTGTATGACAGACTCTGGGTCCATCCACCTCATTACAAATAGGTCAATTTCGTTTCTTTTTATGGCTGAGTAATATTCCATTGTATATATGTGCCACATCTTCTTTATCCAGTCATCCGATGATGGACACTTAGGTTGTTTCCATGTCCTGGCTATTGTAAATAGAGCTGCAATGAACATTTTGGTACATGACTCTTTTTGAATTATGGTTTACTCAGGGTGTATGCCCAGTAGTGGGATTGCTGGGTCATATGGTAGTTCTATTTGTAGTTTTTTAAGGCACCTCCATACTGCTCTCCATAGTGGCTGTACCAATTCAAATTCCCACCAGCAGTGCAAGAGTGTTCCCTTTTCTCCACACCCTCTCCAGCATTTACTGTTTCTAGATTTTTTGATGATGGCCATTCTGACTGGTGTGAGATGATATCTCATTGTAGTTTTGATTTGCATTTCTCTAATGATTAGTGATGTTGAGCATTCTTTCATGTGTTTGTTGGCAGTCTGTATATCTTCTTTGGAGAAATGTCTATTTAGGTCTTCGGCCCATTTTTGGATTGGGTTGTTTGTTTTTTTGTTATTGAGCTGCATGACCTGCTTGTAAATTTTGGAGATGAATCCTTCATCAGTTGCTTCATTTGCAAATATGTTCTCCCATTCTGAGGGTTGTCTTTTGATCTTGTTTATGGTTTCCTTTGCTGTGCAAAAGCTTTGAAGTTTCATTAGGTCCCATTTGTATATATTTGTTTTTATTTCCATTTCTCTAGGAGGTGGGTCAAAAAGGATCTTGCTGTGATTTATGTCATAGAGTGTTCTGCCTATGTTTTCCTCTAAGAGTTTGATAGTTTCTGGCCTTACATTTAGGTCTTTAATCCATTTTGAGCTTATTTTTGTGTATGGTGATAGGGAGTGATCTAATCTCAAACTTTTACACATACCTGTCCAGTTTTCCCAGCACCATTTATTGAAGAGGCTGTCCTTTCTCCACTGTACATTCCTGCCTCCTTTATCAAAGATAAGGTGACCATATGTGTGTGGGTTTATCTCGTGGCTTTCTATCCTGTTCCATTGATCTATATTTCTGTTTTTGTGCCAGTATCATACTGTCTTGATTACTGTATCTTTGTAGTAGAGTCTGAAGACAGGGAGCCTGATTCCTCCAGCTCCATTTTTCTTTCTCAAGATTGCTTTGGCTATTCGGGTTCTTTTGTGTTTCCATACAAATTGTGAAATTTTTTGTTCTGGTTCTGTGAAAAATACCAGTGGTAGTTTGATAGGGATTACATTGAATCTGTAGATTGCTTTGGGTAGTAGAGTCATTTTCAGTGTTGATTCTTCCAATCCAAGAATATGGTATATCTCTCCATCTATTTGTATCATCTTTAATTTCTTTCATCAGTGTCTTATAATTTTCTGCATACAGGTCTTTTGTTTCCTTAGGTAGGTTTATTCCTAGATATTTTATTCTTTTTGTTGCAATGGTAAATGGGAGTGTTTTCTTGATTTCACTTTCAGATTTTTCATCATTAGTGTATAGGAATGCCAGAGATTTCTGTGCATTAATTTTGTATCCTGCTACTTTACCAAATATATTGATTAGCTCTTATAGTTTTCTGATGGCATTTTAAGGATTCTCTATGTATAGTATCATGTCATCTGCAAACGGTGACAGCTTTACTTCTTCTTTTCCTATTTGGATTCCTTTTATTTCCTTTTCTTCTCTGATTGCTGTGGCTAAAACTTCCAAAACTGTGTTGAATAAGAGTGGTGAGAGTGGGCAACCTTGTCTTGTTCCTGAAATTAGTGGAAATGCTTTCAGTTTTTCACCATTGAGGACAGTGTTGTCTGTGGGTTTGTCATATATGGCCTTTATTATGTTGAGGAAAGTTCCCTCTATGCCTACTTTCTGGAGGGTTTTTATCATAAATGGGTGTTGAATTTTGTCGAAAGCTTTCTCTGCAACTATTGAGATGACCGTATGGTTTTTCTCCTTCAATTTGTTAATATGGTGTATCACATTGATTGATTTGCGTATATTGAAGAATCCTTGCATTCCTGGGATACACGCCGCTTGACCATGGTGTATGATTCTTTTAATGTGCTGTTGGATCCTTTTTGCTAGTATTTTGTTGAGGATTTTTGCATCTGTGTTCATCAGTGATATTGGCCTGTAGTTTTCTTTCTTTGTGACATCCTTGTCTGGTTTTTGGTATCAGGGTGATGGTGGCCTCGTAGAATGAGTTTGGGAGTGTTCCTTCCTCTGCTATATTTTGGAAGAGTTTGAGAAGGATAGGTGTTAGCTCTTCTCTAAATGTTTGATAGAATTCGCCCGTGAAGCCATCTGGTACTGGGCTTTTGTTTGTTGGAAGATTTTCAATCACCATTTCAATTTCAGTGCTTGTGATTGTTCTATTTGTGATTTTCTATTTATTCCTGATCAGTCTTGGCAGGTTGTGCATTTCTAAGAATTTGTCCATTTCTTCCAGGTTGTCCATTTTATTGGCATATAGTTGCTTGTAGTAATCTCTCATGATCTTTTGTATTTCTCCAGTGTCAGTTGTTACTTCTCCTTTTTCATTTCTAATTCTGTTTATTTGAGTCTTGTCCCTTTTTTTCTTGATGAGTCTGGCTAGGGGTTTATCAATTTTGTTTATCTTCTCAAAGAACCAGCTTTTAGTTTTATTGATCTTTGCTTTCGTTTCCTTCATTTCATTTTCATTAATTTCTGATCTGATCTTTATGATATCTTTCCTTCTGCTAACTTTGGGGTTTTTTTGTTCTTCATTCTCTAATTGCTTTAGGTGCAAGTTTAGGTTGTTTAGTTGAGATGTTTCCTGTTTCTTAAGATAGGATTGTATTGCTGTAAACTTCCCTGTTAGAACTGCTTTTGCTGCATCACATAGGTTTTGGGTCGTCGTGTCTCCATTGTCATTTGTGTGTAGGTATTTTTTGATTTCCTCTTTGATTTCTTCAGTGATCACTTCGTTATTAAGTAGTGTATTGTTTAGCCTCCATGTGTTTGTATTTTTTATAGATATTTTCCTGTAATTGATATCTAGTCTCATAGCATTGTGGTTGGAAAAGATACTTGATATAATTTCAATTTTCTTAAATTTACCAAGGCTTGATTTGTGACCCAAGATATGATCTATCCTAGAGAATGTTCCATGAGCACTTGAGAAAAATGTATATTCTGTTATTTTTGGATGGAATGTCCTATAAATATCAATTAAGCCCATCTTGTTTAATGTATCATTTAAAGCTTGTGTTTCCTTATTTATTTTCATTTTGGATGATCTGTCCATGGGTGAAAGTGGGGTGTTAAAGTCCCCTACTATGAATGTGTTACTGTCGATTTCCCCTTTTATGGCTGTTAGTATTTGCCTTATGTACTGAGGTGCTCCTATGTTGGGTGCATAAATATTTACAATTGTTATATCTTGTTCTTGGATCGATCCCTTGATCATTATGTAGTGTCCTTCTTTGTCTCTTGTAATAGTCTTTATTTTAAAGTCTGTTTTGTCTGATATGAGAATTGCTACTCCAGCTTTCTTTTGGTTTCCATTTCCATGGAATATCTTTTTCCATCCCCTTAGTTTCAGTCTGTATGTGTCTCTAGGTCTGAAGTGGGTCTATTGTAGACAGCATATATATGGGTCTTGTTTTTGTAGTCAGTCAGCCGGTCTGTTTCTTTCGGTGGGAGCATTTAACCCATTTACCTTTAAGGTAATTATCGATATGTATGTTCCTATTCCCATTTTCTTAATTGTTTTGGTTTGTTAATTGTAGGTCTTTTCCTTCTCTTGTGTTTCTTGCCTAAAGAAGAACCGTTAGCATTTGTTGTAAAGCTGGTTTGGTGGTGCTGAACTCTCTCAGCTTTTGCTTGTCTGTAAAGGTTTTAATTTCTCCATCAAATCTGAATGAGATCCTTGCTGGTTAGAGTAAACTTGGTTGTAGGTTTTTCTCCTTCATCACTTTCAATATGTCCTGCCAGTCCCTTCTGGCTTGCAGAATTTCTGCTGAAAAATCAGCTGTTAACCTTATGGGGATTCCCTTGTGTGTTATTTGTTGTTTTTCCCTTGCTGCTTTTAATATGTTTTCTTTGTATTTAATTTTTGACAGTTTGATTAATATGTGTCTTGGCGTGTTTCTCCTTGGATTTATTCTTTATGGGACCCTCTGCTTCCTGGACTTGATTAACTATTTCCTTTCCCATATTAGGGAAGTTTTCAACTATAATCTCTTCAAATATTTTCTCAGTCCCTTTCTTTTTCTCTTCTTCTGGAACCCCTGTACTTCGAATGTTGGTATGTTTAATGTTGTCCCAGAGGTCTCTGAGACTGTCCTCAGTTCTTTTCATTCTTTTTTCTTTATTCTGCTCTGCAGTAGTGATTTCCACTCTTTTATCTTCCAGGTCACTTATCTGTTCTTCTGCCTCAGTTATTCTGCTATCGATCCCTTCTAGAGTATTTTTAATTTCATTTATTGTGTTGGTCATCATTGCTTGTTTCATCTTTAGTTCTTCTAGGTCCTTGTTAAATGTTTCTTGCGTTTTCTCTATTCTATTTCCAAGATTTTGGATCATCTTTACTATCATTATTCTGAATTCTTTTTCAGGTAGACTGCCTATTTCCTCTTCATTTGTTAGGTCTGGTGGGTTTTTATCTAGCTTCTTCATCTGCTGTGTGTTTTTCTGTCTTCTCATTTTGCTTATCTTACTGTGTTTGGGGTCTCCTTTTTGCAGGCTGCAGGTTTGTAGTCTCCATTTTTTTTAGTGTGTGTCTCCAGTGGTTAAAGTTGGTTCAGTGGGTTGTGTAGGCTTCCTGGTAGAGGGGGCTAGTGCCTCTGTTCTGGTGGATGAGGCTGGATCTTGTCTTTCTGGTGGGCAGGTCCACGTCTGGTGGTGTGTTTTGGACTTATTATGTGGACTTATTATGATTTGGGGCAGCCTCTCTGCTAATGGGTGGGGTTGTGTTCCTGTCTTGCTAGTTGTTTAGCATAGGATGTCCAGCACTGTAGCTTGGTGGTCGTTGAGTGAAGCTGGGTTTTGGTGTTGAGATGGAGATCTATGGGAGATTTTTGCCATTTGATATTACGTGGAGCTGGGAGGTCTCTTGTGGACCAGGGTCCTGAAGTTGGCTCTCCCATCTCAGAGGCACAGCACTGATTCCTGGCTGCAGCACCAAGAGCCTTTATGCACACGACTCAAAACAAAAGGGAGAAAAAGTAGAAAGAAAGAAAGAAAGAAAGAGGATAAAAGAAAATAAAGTAAGGTAAAATAAAGTTATTAAAATAAAAAAATAATTATTAAGAAAATTTTTTTAAAAAGTAAAAAACAAAACGGACAGATAGAACCCTAGGACAAATGGTGAAAGCAAAGCTATACAGAGAAAATCTCATGCACAAGCATACACATACACACTCACAAAAAGAGGGAAAGGGGAAAAAATAATAAATCTTGCTCTCAAAGTCCACCTCCTCAATTTGGGATGATTCGTTGTCTATTCATGTATTCCACAGATGCAGGGTACATCAAGTTGATTGTGAAGATTTAATCCGCTGCTCCTGAGGCTGCTGGGAGAGATTTCCCTTTCTCTACTTTATTCTCGCAGCTCCCGGGGTTCAGCTTTGGATTTGGCCCTGCCTCTGCGTGTAGGTCACCGGAGGGCGTCTGTTCTTCGCTCAGACAGGACGGGGTTAAAGAAGCTGCTGATTTGGGGGCTCCGGCTCACTCAGGCCAGGGGGAGGGAGGGGTACAGAGTTCTGGGCGAGCCTGCGGCGGCAGAGGCCAACATGACGTTGCACCAGCCTGAGGCGTGCCATGCATTCTCCCGGGTAAGCTGTCCCTGGATTGTAGGACCCTGGCAGTGGCGGGCTGCACAGGCTCCCTGGAAGGGAGGTGTGGAGAGTGACTTGTGCTCGCACACAGGCTTCTTGGTGGCGGCAGTAGCAGCCTCAGCGTCTTATGCCTGTTTCTGGGGTCCACGTTGTTAGTCGCGGCTCGCGCCCGTCTCTCGAGCTCCTTTAAGCAGCTCTCTTACCCTCTCCTTGCGCACCAGGAAACAAAGAGGAAAGAAGAAGTCTCTTGCCTCTTTGGCAGGTCCAGACTTTTCCCCGGACTCCCTCCCTTCTAGCCGTGGTGCACTAACCCCCTGTAGGCTGTGTTTATGCCGCGAGTCCTCTCCCTGCGCTCTGACTGAAGCCCGAGCCTTAGCTCTCGGGCTGGTGAGTGCCAGTCGGCATTGATCCTCTGGGCGGGAATCTGTCCGCTTTGCCCTCCACACCCCTGTTGCTGTGCTCTCCTCCACGGCTCCGAAGCTTTCCCCCTCCGCCACCCGCAGTCTCCGCCCGTGAAGGGGCTTCCTAGTGTGTGGAAACCTTTCCTCCTTCACAGCTCCCTCCTGCTGGTGCAGGTCCCGTCCCTATCCTTTTGTCTCTGTTTATTCTTTTTTCTCCTGCCCTACCCAGGTACGTGGGGACTTGCTTGCCTTTTGGGAGGTCTGAGATCTTCTGCCAGCGTTCAGTTGGTGTTCTATAGGAATTGTTCCACATGTAGATGTATTTCTGGTGTATCTGTGGGGAGGAAGGTGATCTCTGCATCTTACTCTTCCGCCATCTTCTTCCTCTCTCAAGTTTGGTATTAATACATATAATGAAGTGCCAAATTGTGTGAAGATAATTTGTAATATAGTTAGGAAGGCTATATAGTGTTAGGTGAAAATATCTATGAGCAGATGGTGATGTGAGCAATAACTTCAGTACCTCAACATGGGTCACAACTTAAAAGTCTTTTACCTAGTTAAGGACAAAACCAACATGTTAAACATATACTGGAAAATGCTGTAGTATTCAGTTTGAAACTTTATGATTTTAAGAAAAACTTGTGTTGAACAGATGTTTGAAGTCTTAAGGGCTGTAGTATAAACCAGTTAAATTTACATGATGATTTTATAGGCTAAAATATTAGTTGTCTTCTCTCTGATTGAAAAGTTCATTCACTGCTACATAACAGAAACACCTGGACTAATCTCCACTCTGAAATAACGACTGAAAAAATTACATGTGAAAATGAAAGATTCCTTTTTTAAGTTTTCTTTGCTAAGTTCTTTGAATACTAATATTAGCTTTGAATTATAGAAACTATCACCTGCATTAAATGTTGCTTCCATCTGGTGAGCATTATTTCACAGTATCAGCAATTTAGTTTGAATCTGTCCTTGCTAGTTTTGGTGTCAAAACTGGAAAACACTGAGAAATCTTTGTGCACCTTTGACAGAGTCCTGTTAGTTTCTTTGCTATGCGTAATGTGTATATTGTGTTTCTCCTATTTCAAATATTGAAAAACAGGGGAAAAAATCACAGCATAGATATAAAGGCTATTACTTGATTTATCTGTAAGTTCAAACTGTTCTGCCTTGTTTAAAAAAATGACTTTCACTGAACATAACTTTTTCCCCACCGTGTTTGATAGACAAATTTTTGTTTCTAAAGCCATATATTGTACTTTCTGCTTTGCTCAGGACAGTTCAGGTTTATGCCTATGTTCTGGGTGTAATTATTGATAGCATGTTCTATCACATCCTGTTAAACGAAATGCTGGTCATGACCTACTAACTTGATTTCATGACGAGAACTGAGTTTGGTTGAGATTCATATCTTGATTCAGATATTCCTGGGTGTCAGTCTTAGCTGTGTGACCCTGAACAGTGGCTTACCTTCCATAAACTTCCATTTCCTCATCCAGCTCTGGTAAGGATGCTGTGAGGATTAAATGAGATCATCTGTATAAAGCACTTCATATAGTATCTGGTGAATGGAAGAACATACTGCGTGTTAGTTATTCTCATTATTTATTTATACTATAAGCACGATTTTCCTCTTCTAAAATTCTGTTACACAGAATATAATTGATTAAAAGTTTTTGCCACATTATTGAGAAACCTTTTAAAATTATGGATAAAATTATATTCTTGTCAATCAGTAGTTTTAAAGCATATCCATAAATGCTTTGTCAAATAGTAAAGTTTTTATACTACTGCTGTGAGGGAGGGAAATCTTTGGTTTTCCAGCTGAGTTGAGTTCCTCACTAAGTGGTCAAATGTAAGGGATGTCATTAGAGAAAATACATTATTTTGGTATTTCTTGCCCTGTTTTAGTTAGGATTCATTTGAATCTTTAAAATAATTAGAAAATTTTCATCTTGTTTTGCATTTAAAATAATCTATAGCCTCTTGACATTGAAACATAGATGCCTTTTTGAAATATTAGAATCAAAAATTATTTTTGTAAAGCAAAAAGCATTAATATTTTGATTATCACTGAAACAATAAGCTGTTGACTTCATGTCTAAAATGAGGTGTTAAATTTATATCTGAGCAGCCTTTGGTCTAATATTCAATAATAACTGAGGTAAATAGTCTAATTCAGATATTTGGCTTCTAAGTTTATTTTGCCTGTATCAGGTTACTGTTTTCTGAATTTCCCTGTGTTTCTTACCTGTGCATCATTGTCTGTATCCCATTCTACATGTCATTACTGCTGTCTTACCTGAAAAGCAGGGCATGGTGAGGTATATGTGGAGAGTTAAGTCCTTTGACTTGTTAGTTTGACAAGCCTTGCATCCTCCACATTGCGTTTCATTCTGAGGAGGAATGAGTCCTCTTGAATTTGGCCACTGTGCTGTGAAAGTAGCTCATAATGGTTTGGATGGTTGTTCCATGAAGGTAAAATAATAAATACATATCAGTATTATGGCAGAGTACTTATTACTGTGCCATATTCCGTTTTTTTTTTTTTTTTTGGCTGCATGGCATGTGGGATCTTAGTTCTCAGACCAGGGATTGGACCTGCGCACCCCGCACTGGAAACGTGGAGTCTTAACCACTGGACTGCCAGGGTAGTCCTACTCTGCTGTAGTCTGTCCATTATTAAGTCATTTCTCATGATAGGCATTGCTATCCTCAGAATAGTTCTAGAAGATGACAGCGTTGAAATTTAAACTCAGTAGTGTCTGTTTCACATTATTTTAGGCTCCTCCTGTGAAGTTTGTGGAAGTGGTTTCTTAATAATACTCTCCAGATCACAGTAGTTAATTTAACCCTGGTGTTTTTCACTTTCATTAATGACATGTTATATGTCAATATCACCAAACCAGGCTAAGATTCCAGTACTCTGAAAAACAAGAAAAAGATTACAATGCAAAAAAAATGCCGAATTGGCAAGAACTAGTAACTGTAAACAGACTATAGCTCAGTAGAGATGCATGCAATGTAATTCCCATAGGGAGGGAAACAAAGTGTACAAGTGCAGGAGTGAAAAATTAAGAGGCTGCCAGGCAATTCTCTTTTTCTTCTGCAGCTCTGGTCATGAATAAAGAATATAATGATATTCTTTATTATATAGAATTTGGAGAGAATCTAGAGGAATCCAACAGAAATTGTTAAAAGGTTTGAGAAATCTGTAAGTCTCAAGAACTGGGTTTATTTAGCCTAGAGAAGTGAGGTCTGCATAGGGACTTAATTACACTCTTTAAGTTCAGTGAAATCATAGACACAGAAGCCATGAGTTGTTCCCAGAAGAATTCTCTTTTGACAGGAACTTCCAAATGTGGTTGTTTTCTTGGTTTTCACTGTGCATAAAAGGATATCGTATGAGTGATGATGAGCAGCTGTTCTTTCTTAACTGCAGGGAGACAGGTAAGAAAGAGCTTAAATCACCACAGGAGTGATTTAGGGAGACCTTTTCAACTATCCTTGGAAGCTGGTGGAGATTCCTTCAGTAAAGACTTTTTTTTTTCTCTAAAGAGTTTTAATTTTTTGTGTATGCTGCTGGAATTTAGGGAATGGATTTTAGACTGAAAGGAAGAAAAAAGTTGCATTGCCCCTTTTTCCTGGTTTAAAGGTAAATACACATTTTTTAGATCCCTTCTCTCTGAGCTCTGTAAAAGTGTGAGACACCTGTCGAAAATAAGCCTGGATGATAGACATGTTCATGTTATAATTTTAAGCTTTAGTTCAGTTTGGTAGAACCACTTAGGCATCTTCTGATTGTGAGCTAAGGCCCAGGAAGACCCTGATCTTTGAGAAAGAGGGCTTTCAGATGGTGTAAGCTGCTGTGACACTGGTCACCTGCAAAGATCTCCTCATTTTCTTTCTCTGCCTTGTTTTTGTTGTTGTTCCTTAAAAGCTCTTTTCTGACTGAATCTCCCCAGATTGAAAAATATTATCTGTGCCTCTTCATTGCCTCTTTATATCTGGAAAAACATTCTTTTCCTTAGTGGCTAGTCTCACCTAGGTTTTAAGGGAGGGTTGGTTTCAAATTAAAGGGACATCATAATGTATGAAACGTAGGTAAGTAGCTCCTATGGGATCTTTTTTTTTTTTTTTTTTTTTTTTTTTATGCGTTACGCGGGCCTCTCACTGTTGTGGCCTCTCCCGTTGCGGAGGACAGGCTCCGGACGCGCAGGCTCAGCGGCCATGGCTCACGGGCCCAGCCGCTCCGCGGCATGTGGGATCTTCCCAGACCGGGGCACGAACCCGCGTCCCCTGCATCGGCAGGCGGACTCTCAACCACTGCGCCACCAGGGAAGCCCGCTCCTATGGGATCTTAATTTGGATTTCCTTCCTTTCTTCCTCCCTCCCATGAAATCCTGCTAGGTGCCAGGTACTGTTCTAGGCACTGGGGATACAAGACAGACAAAACTATCTGCCCTGGAGAGGTGGATAAAAAATAACATATACGGTGTGATAAATGGTGATACATGCCATTGGGGGGAACAAAGGAGCACAAAAAGGGGATTATACAGGACCCAAAGTTCAATTTGAAATAGGTGTGTCAGGAAGGCCCCACATATCTAGGTAGCACGGATATGTTTGAGCTGCCTGTTCTGGGTCAGCTTCTTTCTGCACTTGCTTGCCAGAAACAGGAATCAGAACCTTGACACATCACTTCTGCAGGACTGCGGACCTCTGATGCAAGTAGAGCCTGAAGGATTGAAGTCATTTATTGTTTTTTCCCAAAAGAAGTCCATCGTGTTTTAATAAACACTTATTATGTTTAAAAATTACCTCTGAAGACATTGAAAACGTCCCAATGGCTGTAAATACGGCCAGAATTTAACAGTCATAAAGCAGTCCTTTTATCTCTTTCAGTATATGGGAGAAATGTGTCTCCTCACTTTATATTTCATCTCATGTTGTGTTTTACAATTGTGAGCTTTGCAAAGGTCACTCGGCAGTGGAGTGTGAAAGGATTCAACAGCCCCAGTCCCAGAAAGCCCACTTAGTGCACATGATCCACTGATGGTGGGTCAATAGCATAACCTTTATAGTAAAAAAGAAGCCTTGTAAGACAAAGTTAAGAATGGTATGGAATTACTGCTGTAAGCATAGGACATGACTGAACTATATATATCCTTGACTTTTTTGTATGGTGGTGAGTTGGGGAAGGGAAGACAATAAGAGACAGGGTATAGGTTAGGGCTTTGCAGTAATCGCTATTCTAGTATAAATTAGTAATTTGCAGTAGGTGTGTTTGAATAGGATGTGACCCAATTCAAAGCTTTACTTTTGAAGTGGTGGATATTAGGAGATATTTAACTGTGCTAATAGTTACTATGTTCATTAATATAATTCCAGTTCAATTGGCCTTTAAAGTGATGTAAAAGTGGAGCTGTGTCAACACCAGAATTCTGTGGGTACAGAACACTTAAATTCAGAGACACAACAATCAAGGATAAGGGTGGTGGGTGTATTTTCTATTTCTTTCCCGAGCTCTGAAATATATAGTTTGATCTCTTTCCTAAAATTTCCAGAATTGGTCTTCTGAATTGTATATCCCTTTGAAATCACTGAAAGAATAACGGATACTTACATAGTGTTGTAATTTAATGTCCAGGTTCAGTTCAACACTGTCACCATTGCTTAAACTGTCCCTCAACATTTAAGGCTATTTAATTTGTCACTAACTTGTATTTCCAGGCTTTTCCTTACTTCTAAACAAATTGCCTAAGTCTGGGCAAACAGGAATTGCCTCTTTCAGAATACTTTCTGAAAGGAACTTTGGACAAAATTTAGTGTCCCCCACTACACATCTTTATTCCTACTTATGGCTACTTGTCTGCAGTTGGAAGTGATATCCTCTTTCTTTCAAACTCCTGTAGCTCTTTCTTAACATACATATCTCAGTGCCTCAGAAACAACAGTAACAACAAAAGCAATAAAAAAAAAATCCAAAATAAATTGCAGGGAAATCTTCAAGTGACTCTTTGAAATGTAATGTGAGCAGTTTTCAATATGTTTACCTATGGAATGAATTTGATTATTGTGCTTATGGAAACCTAGATTCTATTTTGTTGAAATTTGGATAGTTTACATTTCTCAGCTTCATGGACCACAATCAAATGTTTCAGACTTGATGGATGCCAAGTGTTCTTTCTCTTGCTTTCTTGTAACTATCCCTCATGTAGGAGGTGGCCCAGTGAATTTGCCCTGTCTGTGAAATTGCTTGAGGACCATTTCAAAGGGCTGGCTTCCTTTGCTCACACTGGTTGGCTCTACATTTCTGGTTCTCTGTGATTGGACACAGAGTTTATACACTTTTTAAAAGAATGATCATCTTTCCTCCTAACTCTGCACCCAAAAGAATGTATGGCAGCTTTTAAATGCATGCCAACTTTGAACAAAGCTGGCAAGCTGCTTTTGCAGTTTTAATATTCAATACCTTGAGGGAAATCCCTTCTGAACATTGCAGCCTTTTTCTTTTGTCACTTCACTTTTCAGTTTATTTCCAACATTATCACTTGTCTTATTTTTTTGAATTTTTGAATTTATTTATACAGCAGGCTCTGATTAGTTATCTATTTTATACATATTAGTGTATTTTGGAAGAGTTTGAGAAGGATGGGTGTTAGCTCTTTTCTAAATGTTTGATAGATTTCACCTGTGAAGCCATCTGGTCCTGGACTTTTGTTTGTTGGAAGATTTTTAATTACACTTTCAATTTCATTACTTGTGATTGCTCTGTTCATATTTTCTATTTCTTCCTGGTTCAGTCTTGGAAGCTTATAGCTTTCTAAGAATTTGTCCATTTCTTCCAGGTTGTCCATTTTATTGAGAGTTGCTTGTAGTAGTCTCTTACGATGCTTTGTATTTCTGCGGTGTCCATTGTAACTTCTCCTTTTTCATTTCTAATTTTATTGATTTGAGTCCTCTCCCTCTTTTTCTGATGAGTCTGGCTAAAGGTTTATCAATTTTGTTTATCTTCTCAAAGAACCAGCTTTTTAGTTTTATTGATCTTTGCTATTGTTTTTTTTTGTGTCTGTTTCATTTATTTCTGCTCTGATATTTATGATTTCTTTCCTTCTACTAACTGTGGGTTTTGTTTGTTCTTCTTTCTCTAGTTCCTTTAGGTCTAAGTTTAGATTCTTTATTGGAGATTTGTCTTGTTTCTTGAGGTAGTGTTGTATTGCTATAAACTTCCCTCTTAGAACTGCTTTTGCTGCATTGCTTAGGTTTTGGATCGTCGTGGTTTTGTTGTAATTTGTTTCTAGATATTTTTTGATTTCCTCAGTGATCTCTTGGTTATTTAGTAATGTATTGTTTAGACTTCATGTGTTTGTGTTTTTTATGTTTTTTTCCCTGTAATTGATTTCTTAATTAATTAATTAATTTTGGTCTTTTCGTTTTTCTTTTTTTTTTGAATTTTATTTTTTTTATACAGCAGGTTCTTATTAGTTATCCACTTTATACGTATCAGTGTAAATATGTCAATCCCAATCTCCCAATTCATCACACCACCACCCTCCCTGCCACTTTCCCCCCTTGGTGTCCATACGTTTGTTCTCAATTGTGTCTCAATTTCTGCCCTGCAAACTGGTTCATCTGTACCATTTTTCTAGGTTCCACATATATGCATTAATATACGATATTTGTTTTTCTCTTTCTGACTTACTTCACTCTGTATGACAGTTTCTAGATCCATCCACGTCTCTAAAAATGACCCAATTCCGTTGCTTTTTATGACTGAGTAATATTCCATTGTATATATGTACCACATCTTCTTTATCCATTTGGCTGTCGAAGGGCATTTAGGTAGCTTCCATGTCCTGGCTTATGTAAATAGTGCTGAAATGAACATTGGGGTGCATGTGTCTTTTTGAATTATGGTTTTCTCTGGGTATATGCCCAGTGGTGGGATTGCTGGGTCATATGGTAATTCTATTTTTAGTTTTTTAAGGAACCTCCATAGTGTTCTCCATAGTGGCTGTATCAATTTACATTTCCACCAACAGTGCAGGAGGGTTTCCTTTTCTCCACACCCTCTCCAGCATTTGTTGTTTGTAGATTTTCTATTGATGCCTATTCTAACTGGTGTGAGGTGATATCACATTGTAGTTTTGATTTGCATTTCTCTAATAATTAGGGGTGTTGAGCAGCTTTTCACGTGCTTCTTGGCCATCTGTATGTCTTCTTTGGAGAAATGTCTATTTGGGTCTTCTGCCCATTTTTGGTTTGGGGTGTTTGTTTTTTAAATATTGAGCTACATGAGCTGTTTATGTATTTTGGAGATTAGTCCTTTGTCCATTGATTCGTTTGCAAATATTTTCTCCCATTCTGAGGGTTGTCTATTTGTCTTGTTTGTAGTTTCCTTTGTGTGCAAAAACTTTTAAGTTTCTTTAGGTCCCATTTGTTAATTTTTTGTTTCTATTTCCATTACTCTAGAAGGTGGATCAAAAAAGATCTTGCTGTGATTTATGTCAAAGAGTGTTTTTCCTATGTTTTCTTCTAAGAGTTTTATAGTTTCCGATCTTACATTTAGGTCTCTAACCCATTTTGAGTTTATTTTTGAGTATGGTGTTAGGCAGTGTTCTAATTTCATTCTTTTACATGTAGCTGTCCAGTTTTCCCAGCACCACTTATTGAAGAGACTGTCTTTTCTCCATTGTATATCCTTGCCTCCTTTTGTCATAGATTAGTTGACCATAGGTGAGTGGTTTATCTCTGGGCTTTCGATCCTGTTCCATTGATCTATATTTCTGTTTTTGTGCCAGTACCATATTGTCTTGATTGCTGTAGCTTTGTAGTATATTCTGAAGTCAGGGAGTCTGATTCTTCCAGCTTCTTTTTTTTTGCTTCAAGACCACTTTGGCTATTCAGGGTGTTTTGTGTCTCCATACACATTTTAAGATTTTTTTGCTCTAGCTCTGTAAAAAATGCCATTGGTAATTTGAAAGGGATTTCTTGAATCTGAAAATTGCTTTGCGTAGTATAGTCATTCTCACAATATTGATTCTTTCAATCCAAGAACATGGTATATCTCTCCATCTGTTTGTTTTAATTTCTTTCATCAGTGTCTTACAGTTTTCCTCATACAGGTCTTTTGTCTCCTTGAGGAGGTTTATTCCTAGGTATTTTATTCTTTTTGTTGCAGTGGTAAATGGGAGTGTTTCCTTAATTTCACTTTCAGATTTTTCATCATTAGTGTATAGGAATGCAAGAGATTTCTGTGCATTAATTTTGTATCCTGCTACTTTACCAAATTCATTGATTAGGTCTAGTAGTTTTCTGGTGGCATTTTTAGGATTCTCTATGTATAGTATCATGTCATCAGCAAACAGTGACAGTTTTATTTCTTCTTTTCCAATTTGTATTCCTTTTATTTCTTTTTCTTCTCTGATTGCTGTGGCTCTGACTCCAAAACTATGTTGAATAATAGTGGTGAGGGTTTACATCCTTGTCTTCTTCCTGATCTTAGAGGAAATGCTTTCAGTTTTTCACCATTGAGAATGATGTTTGCTGTGGGTTTGTTGTATGTAGCCTTTATTATGTTGAGGTAGGTTCCCTCTATGCCCACTTTCTGGAAAGTTTTTATCATAAATGGGTGTTGAATTTTGTCAAAAGCTTTTTCTGCCACTATTGAGATGATCATATGGTTTTTCTTCTTCAATTTGTTAATGTGGTGTATCACATTGATTGATTTCCATATATTGAAGAATCCTTGCATTCTTGGGATAAATTCCACTTGGCCATGGTGTATGATCCTTTTAATGTGTTGTTGGATTCTGTTTGCTAGTATTTTGTTGAGGATTTTTGCATCTCTATTCATCAGTGATATTGTGTAGGTTTCTTTTTTTGTAGTATCTTTGTCTGGTTTTGGTATCAGAGTGATGGTGGCCTCATAGAATGAGTTTGGGAGTGTTCCTTCCTCCGCAATTTTTGGAAGAGTTTGAGAAGGATGGGTGTTAGCTCTTCTCTAAATGTTTGATAGAATTCACCTGTGAAGCCATCTGGTCCTGGACTTTGGTTTGTTGGAAGATTTTTAATCAGAGTTTCAATTTCATTCCTTGTGATTGGTCTGTTCATATTTTCTATTTCTTCCTGATTCAGTCTTGGAAGGTTACACCTTTCTAAGAATTTGTCCATTTCTTCCAGGTTTTTCATTTTATTGGCATAGAGTTGTTTGTAGTAGTCTCTTAGGCTGCTTTGTATTTCTGTGGTGCCTGTTGTAAGTACTCCTTTTTCATTTCTAATTTTATTGATTTGAGTCCTCTCCCTCTTTTTCTTGATGAGTCTGTTTTATCAATTTTGTTTATCTTCTTAAAGAACTAGCTTTTAGTTTTATTGATCTTTGCAATTGTGTTCTTTGTTTTTATTTCATTTATTTCTGCTCTTATCTTTATGATTTCTTTCCTTCTACTGACTGTGGGGTTTGTTCTTCTTTCTCTAGTTCCTTTAGGTGTAAGATTAGATTGTTAATTTGAGATGTTTGTTGTTTCTTGAGGTAGGATTGTATTGCTATAAATTTCCCTCTTAGAACTGCTTTTGCTGCATCCCATTGGTTTTGGATATCGTGTTTTCATTGTCATTTGTCTCTAGGTATTTTTTGATTTCCTCTTTGATTTCTTTAGTGATCTCTTGGTTATTTAATAACTTATTGTTTAGCCTCCATGTGTTTGTGTTTTTAATGTTTTTTTTCCCTGTAATTGAGTTCTAATCTCATAGCATTGTGGTCAGAAAAGATGCTTGACATGATTTCAATCTTCTTAAATTTACTGAGGCTTGATTTGTGACCCAAGATGTGATCTATCTTGGAGAATGTTCTGTGCGCACTTGAGAAGAAAGTGTATTCTGCTGTTTTTGGATGGAATGTCCTATAAATATCAATTAAATCTATCTGACCTATTGTGTCATTTAAAGCTTGTGTTTCCTTATTAATTTTCTTTTTGGATGATCTGTCTATTGGTGTAAGTGAGGTGTTAAAGTCCCCCACTATTATTGTTACTGTTAATTTTCTCTTTTATAGCTGTTAGCAGTTGCCTTATGTATTGAGGTGTTCCTACGTTGGGTTCATATATATTTATAATTGTTATATCTTCGTCTTGTATTGATCCCTTGATCATTATGCAGTGTCCTTTCTTGTCTCTTGTAACATTGTTTATTTTAATGTCTATTTTATCTGATATGAGTACTGCTACTCCAGCTTTCTTTTGATTTCCATTTGCATGGAATATCTTTTTCCATCCCTTCCCTTTCAGTATGTATGTGTCCCTGGGTCTGAAGTGGGTCTCTTGTAGACAGCATATAGATGGGTCTTGTTTTTGTATCCATTTAGCAAGCCTGTGTCTTCTGGTTGGAGCATTTAATCCATTCACATTTAAGGTAGTTATCAATATGTATGTTCCTATTACCATTTTCTTAATTGTTTTGGGCTTGTTTTTGTAGGTCCTTTTCTTCTCTTTTGTTTCCCACTTAGAGAAGTTCCTTTAGCCTTTGTTGTAGAGCTGGTGTGGTGGTGCTGAATTCTCTTAGCTTTTGCTTATCTGTACAGCTTTTGATTTCTCTTTTGAATCTGAATGGGATCGTTGCTGGGTAGAGTAATCTTGGTTGTAGGTTCTCTTTCATCACTTTAAACATGTCATGCCACTCCCTTCTGGCTTGTAGAGTTTCTGCTGAGAAATCAGGTGTTAACCTTATGGGAGTTCGCTTGTGTGTTATTTGTCATTTTTCCCTTTTTGCTTTCAGTAATTTTTCTTTGTCTTTAATTTTTTTCAATTTGATTACTGTGTGTCTCAGTGTGTTTCTCCTTGGGTTTATCCTGCCTGGGACTCTCTCAGTACAGCCTTTGTTTATTATTTTTAGTGGGGAAGGCTTGATTTTGGGGAACAGAAGACTCTTAAGGTACGTTTGTATCTGTAATATGAGTGCCCCCATCTCTTCCATGCAGTTAGGGTGCCTGTACATAATGCTTATGGTGCTTAATAGCGTCAAATCCAGGGTTTGTAAATATTCTTTTGACAGCTTTGTACATACTTTTGAGTAGGTAAAACAGGAAATATGTTTGGAATTCCATTTTATATCTTAATAGCTTGGTAGATTTCTACATGAGCAGGATATATATACCTTCTCAGTTTTCTTCCTACCTAGAGATGAGAAAAATAAGGTATTTTCTTATGCTGGTATTCTGAATTTATTACCACAAGCTGGGAGGCAGGTGCGTGGTGGTGGTCTTTAAAGAAAACTGTTTCTAATATCTAATTATTGGCATTAAGTTTAAGAATGGTGTCATTGAAGTTTCTCTAAAATCAATGTCAGATGTCCTTTAACGTTCTATTAGTTTGTAGCTGACAATCCTGTAGAGCAAGTTATCTCACTCATCTCGCAAGAATATGTTTTGCAGCCAGTTTATTTTGAAAGATAACTTTAAACACTCCCTAACGTATTATTTTAAAGATGGTATCTTATCAAGTCTTCGAAAGTGATTGGGAATGCCTACTTTGAAAATTGGGTGTCCTAAAATCACTGGGGCCAGGCTCCAAGTCTCTGGGACCTCAAGCACCCATTGATGAATGTGTTAATGAGGACCTGTGACCATTTTCTGAGAGTGATAGTCTTCCTCTGCTTACCATTGGGATAATATCCACATACAGCTGTGAAGTTTTCATGAGATGATTGCAGCCTTCGCTGTTGGTCAGCTGATGAGGAAGTTCAGTATGCCATTAACTGATTGTCATTTCTTCTCAGAGATCACAATTTCAAACTCTGTGCTGTTTTGTTCTTATCCGAACACAGTCGTGATAAATAGCGATAGTATTTGTGAAATATTACTGAAGAATATGTAATCCATCCATTCTGCTAGAGACTAGATCTTTTTCCTTAATTCAAGCCAGACCATCACAGAGCTACATTTTGCCTCCCTTGAGAATTGCTTTTACTGAGTTGTAATGTGGTGTTATGTTATTGGCCAGATTGAGGGTCATTATTAATAAGCATCCTCAGGAAAGTCATTTTTGGATTCATCACAGTGGAGTGAGTAAGGAGAGGTCCATACAACACACAGTGTTTGCTTTATAAACATTCATAGAAGAAAGTTCTCGGAGTTCTCAGTGTCAGGAGAGGCTGAACTTCTCGGGAGCAACTGTTGCTAAGAATCCTTTGACTAGTGTTTTTGTTGCCCAGCTCTAACTAAACTTCTGTTAAACTTTTCGTCAACTACACTGACCTCATTTTTTAAAAATTATTATTACTTTTCCTTTATGCCAGTAACTAATCGTTTTAAATGTTATGGTGTCTTTCTGTAAGTGGTCAAAAATGCTTTTGGAATGAGCTTGGGAATGAATTAAAACAATTACACAAATGTATGCTTTGATTGTACCTTCTTCCTTGATTTTGTATCATAGTGACTTACTTCCTTACCTAATCTCCCTACCAAATGTGAGGTCTTTCAGGGTAGATATTGTGTCTCTCACTTCTTGATTGTGTAGAAATATTAAGAACAGTGCTTTGAATTAACCGGCTCTGCATGAATATTTTTGCATTAAATAAATATGCATTTATTGAATCTAGATGCTATTGAGTATACAAATATGAATTAACTATGGTCCATAGCCTTAGGAACCTTATGTACAATACAGAGAGAAAAAAGGAAGATTGTGTTAAAAGTTGTCATATGCTGTAGAAGTCCTGGGGAAGAAAAAATGAGTTCCAATAGTGTGGGTCTAGAGTTGACATTAAGTGGTTCTGGAAGGGTGAGTGAGATTTTACCAGGCGAGACTACCTTGGACAAGTGGATTCTTAGCATTGAAAATTGAATTGTATGGGAAATTTATATAATTCTTATATGATCCAAAATCACTTTCGTTTTCCCTCAAGCTTCAAGGATTCTCCTTTAAGCTTGTGTTCTGAAATTTAGAGAATAAGCCCTTGATACCATGATTGTACAGACTTCAGTCCTCTCTAGTTCCAAACTGTAGAACCTTAATCTTTGCAGTTTGTCTTGATATATTAACCTCTTCCCTTCATTTTCTCATCATTTTAAAAGCTTTTCTCTGGACCTTCTCAAGTTTATTAGGTCTTTGCCAAGGAAACATTGTCTAAGCCATGATTGTATACATGGTGATTTCTGCTTCTTTTATAATTTTTGTTTCTATTTTTATTTTTCTCACAGTGCATCTTATTTAGAAGATCCTAGGATTTGAGGGGTTGATCTTCAGGTCATGGCACTGTATTACAGGCCATTGGTGGTCTCCATCCTGATGACCTTTTCAGCCTGTGTGCCTTCACTGGCTTCTCATAAGCCATACTGTTTCATGTCGTAGGCTCAGCTGCTGCCTCTCCCTGGGAGGCCCTTTTTGCCTCATGCTGTCTATGCAAATTCCTCCCCATCCTTCCTGATGCTCATTCACCTGTGAAGCCTTTCCTGATCCCTCAGCACAGTCGCTTCATCCCTGCGCCGCATGACTCTAGACACACAACTCTGTCAATCCTCAGATTGCAGGTAGTGATTTACATTTCTCCCTCTCTGTTAGACTTGAGCTCCTAGAAGGCCAGGGCTGCATTTTATTTGACTTCAGTGGTTGGTAGAGTGAGTTTCTCTGTATTTGCAGTTTCCTGTCTAACCGTAAAGATGCACAGTCTTGCGGTATATGAAGAACCTCTTGACCTTTCATTGTTTCACAGAGCTTATCGTCATGGTTGAGCTGGAGATTCCCCTCTGTACTTATCTGTAAACATGTTAAATAATCACTGTACTAGAAAGCGTCTCTAAGGAGCACTTGTTTAAACTACTTTTGTCAGAAAAGTTCCTGTTCATTACTGCCTTTTTTTTCTTCTCCCTAAATTAATTATATGTGACTAATAGAGAATTAGGAAAATATTGTTAAATGTTGTGGGTTTAAATTTAGTTTTTAGGTTTTCTAAAAAAACTCTGAACCTGTTTTATCGTATTGATTTTGGGTGACAACAACTATATCCTGGCCACCGTCAATAATGTTAGGCAAAGCCCTCACCTATTTGTATGCTGCCAAAGACTTCCAATCTCATGTTAACCGGATTAAAAAAAATCTTTTTAGTGTGAAAATTGATGTGATATTTCTCTGTCTATGGATACCCCCTTGGGAAATTTGAGTAGGTTGGTCAGATATCATGTTTCCTTATGGAAGTTAGGTTTTTCCCTCCATGGTTTATGTGTATGTAGGTATTTGTGGTTGAGATTCACATACTGATAGGAAAAATGTATTCTAATTATTTTTGTATTTTGCTTATGTATGTGTTCACCATAAACTGGGTGCAAATTTATCTAATATCTGGTTCTGTCTTTTGCCTTCAGTTATTTTGCAGATCAGAAGAAATTCTTAGTAAAGCTGTGGGAATTTACAGCAAGCTAGAAAGCAGGACTATTTGCAAATTCTTTAATTCCTACATCTGGTTTCCACAAATGGTTCTTTGGCTTTAATTCTCACTGATAGTTAGACATCTAGTACTCTCCTGATATTTTTACAAAGGTAGGCAATGACTCAGAGCCCTATGGTGAGATTATTTTATGATGTTTTCCCTATGCAGTGTATAATTAGGCAAATATAATTTTACTTTTGTGATTACATTATTATTATTTTCTTGCAAACATTTTGAGTTTTGGAAAAATATCCGGAAAATCTGCGTCTGTATTGCTTTATCCAGTTGATTTTGGATGATAGGAAATATGTCCAGCCAGTATGAATTATGTTAAGCACTACTGTGGTTTTACTGTGTGCTCTGTAATTCCTTGCTGCTCATAGTGTAGTCAGTGAACCAGCAGCATCTGTATACCTAGGACATTCAGAAATGTGGACTGTTTGGTCCCACTTTAGACTTATTAGCCATAATCTGCATTTTCACAAAATTCCAAAGTGGTTTCTGTGCACATGAGAGTTTGAGAAAAGTTCCTCTAGTGCACATACACGTCACACATATTTCGAAGGTACTGAAATCTAGGTTCTTGTTACTCCTAGCTGTCTACATACCATCACATCAGTATCATCTGGGAGCTTATTTTGTATTCCTATCCAGACATTCAGGTGCAATCTCTGACCTATTGAATCAGAATTTACATTTTAACAAGATCCCCTGGTGATTGCTATGAACATTAAAATCTGGAAATTGATTTAGATTGCATCATTTTCCTGAAGCTAGCTTAACTTGAATTCTAGTTTTAGCATAAATACGCGGTATTCTTTTTTCAAAATGCTTCTTTAGTAGTCTTCGCTGGAACATGGCCAGTTCAGTAAGTATGCCTATTGTCTCTGAATACACAAAGGAGGACTCTCCTGTGCTTCCTTAATAATTGACTTATACCTTCTGACATTTGTCCTTGACTACTTCTCTCTAAACTCTTCAGTGGATGACTTTCCTACTCCCACCTATCCTCATGAACATAGGAGTATGTCATATTTTCCCCTACCCATTATGATCTCCAGAGCATTGTTATGCAAAATGAGTTAATGATTTCTCTTATGATAACACTGCTTCGTTTGCATTTCTTTTTCCATTCTCATTTTCCCCAGTCTCACCCCTGCTGTTTGCTCTATTTCTGGGCATTTTTCCTCTTTCCTCAGTGGCAGCTCCTCTTTCTCTTGTTGTTAGCTGCATATGTGCTTAGAAGTGCTATAGCTCCCCAGATAGATTGATCCTTTTGTCATTATAAAAGTGTCCCCTTTATCTCTGAACTAGGAGTGAGTACAGAGGGAAAAAGTCTTGGTTCAAATACCACAGACTCTTGCCTTTCTTGAATTCTCATAGATTTTCTGGAACAGATACTCTTTTCATTTGCTGTTTGCCCTTAGGACCATTTCCTGAAACTTTATATGTTTTTTTCTTTAAAAAATACGTTTTACCACTTTCACTGGAGACCAGCTCAGCAGAGCTTTTCATGCTGCTATGCCAGAAGTTGATCCATATGCCTCTTTCTGTAATGTGTGTGTGTGTGTGTGTGTGTGTGTGTGTGTGTGTGTGTTTCTTTTCCTTAATAGCTGATGAGTTTTACAAGCCGCATGAGACAATGATTTATTCATATTTATTTGCCCAGTACCTACCACGATGCTTGAAATACTGCAGGTCAGTGATTCTCAGACATTTTCTATTTTGGACACAGTTTTGAATGCTGAAATTTTTGGTGGTGCATTTGAAGGTATTAAAAGGATCAAAATAACATTAAATAACTTAGCAATTATGAAGCATGTATTGGTTGTTTAACAGCATCCCGTAGTGCCCATAAAAAGAACCACAGTTGTACTACCATTTTTATGGTCTCCTTCTAGTAACCTGTCACTTTCAGAGACAAGTTGCTTACTGCCTTGACTTACCTACCTTATAACCTTATGAAATCAAGTTCATTTGTTTGTTTTGTTTGTTTTTAGCGCCACTTGACATCAACTGCCATCCCTGACTTGTAGCTTAGTATCTCTGCTTATGTAATACTGAAAGCCAGCGTATTTTAACACTGTTCAGCCCATAGTTCTTTATGCTGAACATGGGTATAATAATACGTCCACTTAGTTTTGGCAAAAATAACTTTTCCCACATTAGTCATATTGGATGAAACCTCTGAAGTTTATTAAGCCTACTGAGTATCTCTGCTGGATTCTTAGTCCACATTTGGTTACTGTTGGATAAATCAAAAACTAAATTGTGAAGTGTAGACTCTGAATGTTATAGAAGTCTTCCATGTAACCTAAGCTATAAGGCTTGGGACAGTTTCTTGACTTTCAATATTCCTATTCCTCATATCCTGTGTATTTAACCAATAACTAAATTTTATTGCCTTTATCTTCTAGAGGTCTGTAAGACCTTAGGTTCAGTTCTTATCCAGACCTTTGAACACTCCTCAGTGGTTTGTAGTAATAGCCTTCTAATTTGTCTCTTTCTGTAGTTTGTGTCTTTTTTGGAATCCCTCCTATACTCTCCTACCCAGACCAATTTTCTTTAAGTACCAGTCCATCACACCATTTTCTTAATGCTCACCACAGATGTTTTCTGATATTTGTTATGAGTCATTCACTGCTCTGGGTGCTGTGGTTTTTAGTAGTAAACAAGCTAGACTAGGTCCCTTCCTTCTTAGGCATTCTGTTCTGTGTTGCAATGTGTAGTAAACGAGTAAATAAAGGAGATTCTCACATTGTGATAAGTGCTATGCTAGTAAAGAGCATCATGAGGGGGTAACTTATGGGGAACACCTGAGGTAGGTGGTGAGTGAAGACCTCTCTGAGGAGATGTCATATGAGCTGAGACCTGAAGGATCAGGATGAGGTAGCCACACAGGAAGTAGAAAGAGGGCTTCCAGGGGACACCAAGTGCAAAAGCCCAAAGACAGAGGAGGGCTTGACACATTTATGAAAGAGAAAGCAGGGCACAGTAACTACAGTGTAATCAAGTGTTAAGAATGACAATATGAGATGATGTTGAAGAGGGAGGCAGATTATGTAGGGCCTTGCTAAGTTATGGCAAGGAGTTTTTATTCTGAGAGCTCTGGGAAGTCACTGATGATTTTAAGATGCGTGAGATGACTTGTTTATAAAAGGTAAATATGGCTTCTATGTGGAGAATGCTTTAAATAGGGAAGAGTAGAACTGGGAGACTACTTAGGAGGTTGGTATCTGTTCTAGGCGAGTGATACTGGCAGCTTATTCTAGAGGAGTGGCTTATAAAAGTGGAGAAAAGTATATAGGTGCAGGATACATGTTGGAGGTTGAGCCAATAGACATGGCAATGCACTGAAAGCCTGACCTGTTTGTTGTTTATATGGTGTATCATGGACAAAATCCTTTGTGTTTTTCATGGTCTCTGTAACCTGGCCTCTTCATATGTCTGTTTATTTCCCTTTATACCCAAAGGTACACCTATTCTTCAAGTAAAAGTGAATATAATATAGTAGTTTAAAGCACGTTCTGTGGTATCAGACTTTCTGGATTCAAATCCTGGCTTTTTCCCTTCCTATGTGATCCTAGATCGGACACTCTTTGTACCTTAGTTTCTTCATCTGTAAAATAGAGACAGTAATATTTCTAACTTATAGGGTTGTTACTAGGATTAAACAAGTTTATGTAAAGTGTTTGGAAAACGCTTGGCCACGGTAAGTGTTCAGTAGATGATTAGTGTATTCATTTCCTTGGGCTGTTGTAAGACATTACAGCAAATGGGGTGGATTAAAATAATAGAACTTCTTTCTCCCGTAATGCTGGAGGCCAGAAGTCTGAAATCAAGGTGTCATCAGGATTAGTTCTTGCCAGAGGCCATGAGGGAGAATTTGTTCCATGCCCGTCTCCTAGCTTCTGGTGGTTGTTGGCGATCATTGGCGTTCTTTGGCTTGTAGAAGGAGCTCTGATCTCTGCCTCCATCTTCACGTGGTCTTCCCCTCTGTGTCCCTGCTTGTTTCCCCTTTTCTTCTGAGGATTTGTCTTTGAATTTAGGGCCAATCTTAATTCAAGATGCTCTTATCTCGGCATCGTTAGCTTAATCACAAAGACCCCTTTTGCGAATAAGGTCACACTTAGTTTCTTGGGGTTGGGACATGGACGTATCATCTTGGGAGGGGGTCACCATTCAGCTCACTGCAGTTGCCTGAGACCACTCATAGGACCAGCTTTGTGCCTATTCTAATGTTTAGTAAAACCTAGCCACTTGTAAAAGTCTGGTTTAAGTCTTTTTGTGTTGGTTAAATCACCTCTGTAAAATAGTTCCTACTCTATACGATTTGCTCTCTTCCTCAAGTAAAATCAAATACAAAAATATTTTTGACTCAATATAAAAACAGCACAGGTGACTTGCTCCCAACAGACTACTTACGTGCCTTGCCTTTTATTGATTATTCAGGGAGTTCAAGTCCCCTTCTCCACGTTCTATTTCTTAATGTTTAGGACAAATATTTTATTCTCAGGGAAAGTTGTTTCAGTGACCCAGAAACTGTTAGAAATGAATGTTTCTAATTCTGTTAAGAAGAATGAGACATCTTGAAAGTTGGACTGGAGGTAGGGTTTTAAGTCTAATTGCTGGGGGCAAGTTAGGCATAGATTCCAAGGAAATAGTTTTGGTCACAAAAAAACTACATTGTTGGTATATGTGAGAAAGAGTAAGCCCAACACACATGAGCTAGAAAATGATAAAAGTGTTACGGGTAAGAGACCATATGCTTCATTATGTTTTCCTTCTTCACGTTCAAATTCATAGCCTAAAGATGAGAAAGCATTCAGTTAGAGATTTAATACAAATACATATAAATCATGCACTATTACAGAGCTTCACACCCAATGTGCGTGAGTCATGTGTTTCTGTATATGCCTAAAGAGATAAGTGGAATAATGTTTACTGAAGTATTCACAGTGCTTATCTCTGAGTTGGTGGGATTTCAGGTGATTTTTGATTTTTAAAATCATCAGTTCTGATAGAATTTTTTTTACAGCATAAAGGTGTCATTTTACAAACACAGTGCTTGTGATGAGAGACCCAAAGAGTTAGAGAGTGGCTGGAGCCCCCAAGCCACTGACCTCTATCTGCACAAGCATGTTTGTATGTTTACCCATGTTCCATACAAAGAACACAATTTTTTTCCATATGTCCCAGGGTAGAAAAGGTTGGGAAGCAGTGCATAATATATATGTTAAGACTTAATTATATTGCCTTGTGACTCACTCATGGACACACACACACACACACACACACACACACATAAACAGACACACACACACCAGTCTAATTAAGGTCTATCTGATTGGTTAAAAGTGGACTCTTTATTATTAAAATTTCAGTGTAATTACTTGCTTCCCTCAGCAGTCTCCCACACGTGTTTTTGAAGTATGGGGTAGTTATGGGAAATAGTTCGTTAGAAATGCTAGGGGTGGAGGGACAAGAATTCTGTTCCAAAGCCGGTTAGAATTCATTCCAGAATATAACCGTCCTTTTTAACAAGCTGATGCCCCTCAGAAATATTAGAGTTTGTTGATAGAACTGTTTATGTGAGAGTGCTCTCCTGTTATTTGCAGAGGAAGAGGCATTCGGGCTGTATCCATGTCTCACTGGAGGGCGCTGCTCCATTAGTGGGCGATGTGGGCTTACTGACTTGCAGGCACTGACCTGTGGTCCCCAAGTCCTTCTGAGCAGATCCTCTGAGAGCCTCCATGGTATTCTTATAAATATGCACAGAGCAATTGCATTTTTCCCCAACACGAAGGAATTCGCATGGGCTGGAAACTTGCCAAGTTTGATTCTGACACGTGAAGATTAGAATGTTGTAAATGGAGAGGCAGAGTTGTGTCTTGGTGCTACCACTTTGGATCCGAGACTGAGGGGTGACCGGGGACAGAGCTGTAAATGCTGATGCGTGTGTGCTTTACATACTGATGGGGAATGTTGGTGTCTGTTCATGTCTGCACTCTGTTAATTCTCTAAACCGTTGTAGTGTTACTCTTTCTGTTGGGAATAGCAAGAAAAGCCAATCTCTCTGTATTCCCTGCTGCTGGGACATGTGCCTATTTGCTTAAAGACTGGTCTTTGAAATTCGGGTTGCAAAACAGTTGTTGAGAAAACAATCATGGCAGTCTACTTCAGAAAACCCTTCTCTCTTTTGAGATATAACTGGATTGGTGATTTGTGTGTTTGTTAATTGCAATAAAGCTGCTATTGTAATTTAGAATGCTTGTTAAGAACAGTCCAACAGTCCTCTAAGGGACGATAGATAACCCGCAGTGTGTCTGGCGTTGGGAGCTGGTAATTATTTTACTGTAAATGAATCTAACAATAGCCTATTGGAAAACCACAAGAGGGACAGGCTTTGAGGGAGGAGTGTTAAAATCAAGGCTCTTCTTTATTGACGACATTCATCAGCCTAAATTACTGGCAATAAGGTTTCTAGAGAGGTTCAAGTAAAGAAAGGAAAATAATTAAGATTCTTTTCAGTTACTGTAAAAAATTCTTAGTATGAGTGCATCTTACTTAAGGATCATTCTAACCTTCCTTTTAATGGAAGTGTCAAGGTTTCATATTACGTAATGATGGATTTTGCTTTTTTAAAAGGCTGTCCTACCCGATCAGAGACTTGTAAATTTTTCCTGTAGGAATTGCTTGGCTAGTCTCACTAATTTTACATCTTAGAGCTACCTACCATGTCATATTTTGACTTTCATTAATTTTTTCTTCGTTGGGGAAAATAAGTGTAGGTAAAAACCAGGCACAAGTAATACTTTTTGGGTGGTATCGGCAGAGTATATAAAGGAAAAGCTAGAGAAGCACATTTTCTTCCCTTGAAAAGACTTTCAAAATTAGGTTTTGGCTGAGGAAGCTCTAGGCAAGTTACTAATGTTTAACAATTTCAAGAAATACATATAGTACTTAAAGCAAAATGGAGTTTGTTATCAAACTGATGGCTCAGCTATATGCATCCTTCCAGCATTAGGTTCAAACCTACTTTTAGTTCCACCCTATCACTTCTTCTCTTTATGCCACTCGTGCTCCAGCCAAGCATAACTATTAGTTCTCACACTCTTTAGTGCACCTTAGAGGTTTTTTTTTTTTTTTTTGCGGTACGCGGGCTTCTCACTATTGTGGCTGCTCCCCTTGTGGAGCACAGGCTCCAGACGCGCAGGCTCTGCGGCCATGGCTCACGGGCCCAGCCGCTCCGCGGCACGCGGGATCCTCCCAGACCGGGGCACGAACCCGTGTCCCCTGCATCGGCAGGCGGACTCCCAACCACCGCGCCACCAGGGAAGCCCCACCTTAGAGGTTTTGGGTGTGATTTTTCCCCCAGCTTTGCATGCTCCTAACTTTAACTTCCAAATGACCAAAGCTTGGGACCCCTTCAGACCCAGCTCCTTCAAGAAGTGCCCCCTAATCAGACAGAATGAATGTCCTCTATCTCTGAAGTCCCACAACAATGTACCTGCACCTCCTGTATCCTCAAGACAGAAGCTCATAAGCTCAATTCATGAGGACTCCACTCCCATGGTAAGATAGCTGTTTTTCTGTCCCCTAGCATATCCTTTAATTTTGAGCTTATTACTCTGTAGTACATTTAGTTTTCCACATCTTCCCCATTAGGCTATGAGTTCCATCTCCTCCCATGCATTTCTTCTTCATTCCTACGGTTGCTTTGCTAGTTGAGCTCCTCCTCGTCTGTCATAGATGGCTACAGTGACCCCTTTGTGCCTGTCCCTGGTCTTGTGCCCTTGAATCTCTTCTCCACTCGGCCCTCTAGAAGTATCCATCACAGGGAAAATCTGACTGTGCCAGTCTCCTCCGTGAGACTTTACAGTGGTGTCATTTGCTGTGAGAACAAAGTCTAACCTCCTTAGTATGTCAAGTCAAATAAGGCCACCCATGACTTGACTCCGTCCATCTCTTCCAGCCCAAGTTCCCACTACTTGAGGCTTCACACCTTATGTTCCAGCAGTGCTGAGCTGTTTTTATTTCATGATAAGGCCTTTGATATCTTATAATTCTGAACTTTTCTCAAGGTGCTCCTTCTGCTTGTAATGTTCTTTGAAACATAGTTAATTTCTGTTTATCCATCAAGACTCCGTTATCACCTCCTCCAGGAAGATATCTAGATCAGTTAGCTGATCTCTGGGCTCTTATGGCATCTCAGTACATACTTCTGTATTATAATCTTAGTGGTCTCTTTACAGGGCAAAGGTTATTTCTTATTTATTATCGTATCCTCCATGTCTAGCATTATATTTGGCACACAGTAGGTTCCCAGTAAGTGTTTGAATGAATGGATGGAAGAGCAGAGATTAAAAATACCCCATGGGCCGTATGAAAGACAGGAGTACAAACCTTGGCAAAGTCAAGACATGAGTTTTATGGCAAAACCTCTGTTGATAGCATCCAACTTAAGAGATGCCTCTGTGGGGGTAAGGACTGGTAGTGTAGCTCTTGTGGAAGGCCTGTACTGATTCTGCATAGGTGTCCATTTGGGGCAGGTATATACTTAGTGATGAGAAGGTGACCTTTCAGATTGAGACAGGCGCCTGCTGTTGGGGATGATCTTAAAGGGATAGCCTAGATTTTAGTTTTAGTTGGGACTCAGAAGTATGCTGGATTTTGAGACAGGAAAGTACTTCCTGGGGAATCAGTCTGGAACACAGTCTTGGAGGATTGGTAAAGAGTTGCAGAATAAGGGAAGTAGTCACAACTGTATGGAAGCTTGGCTATTGCAAAGCTGGGCTAGAACGTTTAGTCAGTGCAAGAGGATTACTGAGCAAATGAGATGCTTTCTTGGAGTCTTTATATTCTTGCTGCCAATGGCCAGGCTTGGTTTGGATTCTGGCGTGTGTGGACAAAAAGGAGGGCTAAGTGAGACCTGTTGAAAAGGTTGGAGCTATTCTGTGAGAGCAAGCCGAGGCCAGACATTACAGCGAGCTTGGCCAGCCACTTTCTACTTTTGCTCATTCCCCATCTCTATTAACATACCAGAATTTTTGCAATTACATACATATCAGCCTATCAGTGCTTAGTTTGGGACTTTTACTACTTGTTAATAAGCAGTAAACAATGCTTGGGATTAAAATGGTGAACAAGACATAATGGTTCCTGTGGAGCTTAACCAGTGAGGTAAATGTACAAGGAACAAGCAATTTCAAATGTGATTAATCATACCAAAGGGACTGTGCACAGTGACTTGGGAGGACGTGGTTGTGATTTAATTTATTCTCGTGAATCAAGGAAGATTATTAGACATGACGCTTAAGCTGAGATTCAAGGAATGGGGAGTTAGCTAGAAAAGTAAAGTGGATGATGTATAGAGGTGTCATCATAAGCAAAAGCCCTGAGGTAGGATAAAGAGACATGCGGCGGAAGGCCAGCATAATAAGTGGGAGAGTTTA
Source organism: Phocoena phocoena (assembly GCF_963924675.1). Taxonomy (NCBI): domain Eukaryota; kingdom Metazoa; phylum Chordata; class Mammalia; order Artiodactyla; family Phocoenidae; genus Phocoena; species Phocoena phocoena. The sequence goes on along the minus strand of NC_089227.1, from coordinate 68,254,725 downwards.
CACTGGATGAGCCTGAAGAGATACAGTGGGGCTTATTTAGAGGCTATGAGAAACCACAGGAAGGACTTTAGACCTTGTTTTAAAAGGCCTAGAAGTCCCTGGAGTGTTTTAACATCACCATGCTTATGTTTTAAGATGATTGCTCTGTCTACACTATGGAAAAAAGATTGTAAGGGGGCAAAAGAAATGGAGTGTCTGATTAGGGAGTCTATTACTTTGTTCCAAGCGTGAGGTGATGCTGGCCCTGATCAGGGTGGCAGTGGGAATGAAGTAAAGTGTATAGATTGGAAAGATGTGTAGGAACAGATATTTTGGCCCATTGATTAGATGTGGCCAGAGAGAGAATAATTAAGAATGACTGCTAAGCTTTGCACTTGAACAACTTGGTAGATGGTGGTACCATTTTTTTCTGATGTAGGTTTTGGATAGAGATTCAGTGCAGGATATTGTGCACTCAGGACACCTCAAGACATCCAAATGGGCAGTTGGTTAAATGGGCCTGATAATAAGATCGGATGACTCATGGAAGGCATCTGGGTGGATGCAGTTACCTGGCCAGTGGTTTTCAAAGTGTGATCTCCAGACCAGCAACATTAATATCACCTGGGAACTTAGACATGCAAATTCTCAGGCCCCAACACCGACCTACTGTGTCAGAAAGTCTGAGTGTAGGGCCCAACAATCTGTATTAATAAGCTTTTCACATGATTCTGATGTATGTGGAAGCTTAACAACCACTAGCTAAGGTAATGAAAGGTAGACTGAGGGGGGAAAAAAAGCAGGTGTAGGGCTTATGTATTCAATATATTTGTTATTTTACTCCAACAGTAGTTTAGTTTGTGATGAACTTTGTTACTCTACATTTGACCATTCCATCAGCTGGCCGTGTTAGTGGAGAATGCAACAGTTTTAACAGGAGCTATGTGGTCCTGAACCTGTACTTTACATTAAGAGTTTTGAACTTGTTCATGTAAGGTAAGAGATAACTGCTCTTTTCAGAGATGCCCTTTTTGTATGTATAACATAAGCGAAATTCAATTGTTGTACCTTTTTGGAGGACTGAGGAAAAACTGCTCTGAGTAAGAAAATAAGCAGATAAATACTTGTGTTTTCATTAGATGGAGATCTCTTCAGGTCAAAACTACAGTCCTTAACTTGTTGAAATACAGGTATTGTGTAGAAGTTACTTAGATTAAACTCTTGACCTTGGAAAATGCTTTCCAAAAGGTAGGATGCTACTTGGTAAGCCTTTTAAAATTGCTTTTGACAGCTAATTTGCTCACATAATAGAGAAAGGTTTCTCCTCTTATGCTTCGTATTTTTTAAAAGAGAATTTTTTTTCCTTTATAATGAACTCTGATAAATAGATGAGTTAATTGATGGACTACATCTGCATAAAAAGAATTCAACTTGCTAAATACAATACTCATGACAAATGGAACGAATTTAGACTCTTCAGTTCTGGGATTGCACTCTGTCACTATGCTCAAGGATAATGTGGAACATTATGAAAAAGTGAAAATCAGATCAGTAGAAGAGGTTTCCTTAAGACAGCACTGAAGTTTATTTATCATAGTGGGAGGCAGGTAATGATAACTTTCAAGTAATGGAAGCTATGCTATAGTACATTCACTTTTGACACATTTTCTTTGAATGAAGTTTTTTTTTTTTTAATGTAAAAGGCAAGCTGGCTTCCTCCTGCCCCCATTTAATGGGCAGCTACATGGTAGGCACTAGAAAAAGCAAACTGGTGGTTTTGAGATCAGTGGGGAAGATACATACACATACAAACACAGATGGTAGGAATAGGAATTGTACAGATTCAAATGCAAATACCAATGAATGATGCCTGAGCTGAATCTTGAAGGACAAGAAGAGTTAGCCAGTGTAGAGAAAGGTATTCTAGAATCAGAATACAGTGTGTGGAAATGGCGGATGGATGGAGGTGTTAAAGACCATGCCATATTCAGGGACGTGTGGCTGTCCAAGATAGCATGATCAGAATATTGGGTGCTTTAGGAGCTGCAGCGGTGATGCTAGAGAAATAGCTCGATACTTGATGGCAAATACCTTTCTGTGCAACACTAAGAATCCTGACTTTGATCTTGAAGTTTTGGGTTTCCATATAAGGATTTCAAAATAGGAAGTCATACACTCAGATTTGTGTTTTAGAAAGATCCCTGCATAATATTTTGTTAGTATATTAGAAGGGACTAGCCTGAGATAGGCATGGATGGCTCCTAGGTTTTGGCTTCAAGCAGTAGGTTTGACTATCTCTTTGCCCACTTTTTTCTTTTTCAAGCAAAGTTTGAGGCTTGTACAGGTTACAGGCTTGGGAAAAGACCCAGGAAAAATCACAGAGAAGTGCTGATCACACAGGAGGAAAAGAAGAACATGTTTGTAGATGTAGGCGTGACTCAGAAGTGAAGAGAAGGGAGAGTTTCAAATAGGAACTAGTGGCCCACAGCCTCAAATGTTAGAGATGGAATAAGGGCTAAGGATTCTCTAAAGGGAGTGTCACCAGTCGGTTTGAAGAGTGCACTTTTGAGAGGGTTCTCCGGGTTAGGCAGATGTGGAATTGTTGAGAGCTGAACACAACTTAAACGCTGAAGAATTAGAGTTGAGGTGTATAGTTGTTTCTTTAGGAAGTTGAGCAGAAAAGGAAGAAGGGACATAGGTAGGAAGCGATGTTATGTGAGAGGAGTGGTTTTCAATTGCAGGAGGCTTGAGCTTATTTATGTGGTTAGGTAAAAGTGCAGTAGGGAGAGAGATTAAAGATGCACAGGAGAGAAGGAAGCATTGATGGATGACAGTCCTTGAGGGATGACAGTCCTTGAGGGAAGTAGATTGGATGGCATCCAGCACCAAGGTGGTGGGTCAGTGATAGAAAAAAAATAGATGAGCTTGCTCTCAGAGAAGGTGCAAGTAGCTAAGGTATCCAAGGATGGTGTAGCGCCAGGTAAGCTTCTAAGGGGACTTTGATTATACTCTTTAGGAAAGCATTTCTATGGGGTGGGTTTGTGTTCTATAAGTCTTCTTTCAGATGAGGTAGTGGCGCTTAACTGGATTTAAACACATAATTTCATATTTTGATAATAGAATTCCATAATTTACCTCTTCTTTCATGATGTCAACATTGGTTCGTTTTTTTAAACTGTAATACACACTGTGAGAAATTTAAAATTTGTATCTAACATCATCATACACATAGAGGAGAAAATACAGAATTCACTGTAAGATACTTAGGATAATTATTTACAACAACCATTTTAAGTAAATATGTCTTTTTATTCTTCAACTATAAGATGATATAAGGGATTCTCAGAAGAGAGAGGCCAAAGTATATATCAAACACATATAGTTGTTGTATTTGCTACTTGATTTTACGATTATTTGTGTAACTGCATGTTTTTCAAGATAATATGTACTTGATTTGGCTTAAAAAACTCATCATTTGTTCCGTCTTCTCCTAGGAATGATTTTTTTGCACACAGATTGCATTTCTTTTTTTTTTTTTGCGGTACGCGCGCCTCTCACTGTTGTGGCCTCTCCCGTTGGGGAGCACAGGCTCCAGACGTGCAGGCCCAGTGGTCATGGCTCACGGGCCCAGCTGCTCGGTGGCATGTGGGATCCTCCTGGACCGGGGCACGAACCTGTGTCCCCTGCATCGGCAGGCAGACTCTCAACCACTGCGCCACCAGGGAAGCCCCAGATTGCATTTCTTAATGTTTATGTATTTTTTTTAGGATGATGAGACAATGTAAAAATACAAAAGCTTAAAGGTTGATATTTGTTTTGACAAGGAAATGAATCATGTAAAGGTGTTTCTTATATGGACAAATGCTGCTTTTGATATAAATTTTACCTGAAAGCCTCCTTCATCTCCACAAACTCTGCCCTGTCATGTAATCAAATCATGCCTGGGTGCATGATAGCAGACACTGGCAGCTTTGCAGATGGGTGGAGCACACTCCTGATGCTGGGGTCCTGAGTCTGGAGTCCTCTCTTCCTCTGTGGTCCTGGCTTTTGTGCCTTATGTGGTCACTGGGCCTTGCTGCACCTACTTTAGAAGCAATAAAGAATGGGCAAGATTTGCAGATGCTTCCAAGTTACCAAGGACCAGCAAAGATAGCAGTTTGTACAGAAATTTGAAGTTTTATTGATATCTCTACCCTAGGGGTATAGTTACCATTTTCTGTTTTTTTGTTTGTTTTTTTCTTTTTTTGGTGAGGTTGAATTTTGAAACCAGCAAGTTACCACTGTATTTTCCCATTGCTACTACCACAAAGCTAAAACCTATTAGTGGAAGCCTGCCCTGGGCAAAACCATGAAATAGGTGAAGTTTGTCTTAGATCTGCTTCCTCCCTTTTCTAACTCTGCCAGCTCCCAAACACCTAATACTTTTGAGTTCCTCCTGCCTGGGAGGCTTTACACAGTGTTAGTGATTGATTGCATCCTAATATCTTACATCTTCCAAGGATATCAGCTTTTAAGAGACTACCTGGGGGGAATAATATATAACACAAAGGAATAAATCTCTAAGGGCAAAATTTAAAACGTCTTTGGGGGTGGGTTGATGATTGAGAAAATTGGGGGCAGAGATCTTATAATTCTAAAGCTAGTGTATAAGTGACTGCTTCCTCTGCTCTTTTTGTAAAGCTGGGATTATTAATAATTAGTGCTAATTAAAAATTCCTTGAATTATCATACTTAAATATGATAATATACAGGCATGAATGGGCTGGCATTTCCTTATTCTTCTTTGAAGCAGATACTCTGTAATGATAGAAAGAATGAATTGAGACTGTTTTTATGCAATGGCTCATGAACTCATAGACATGAGGGAATGATCCTTGTTTAGCATTTCAATTTGTGGTCTATCTTGGAATCATATTTTAATTAACCCAGCCAACACCTTTGTGGGTGATAAGTAATATCTATCCCTGGAGAATGGTATATAGAAAAAACGTAGTCTAATCTGAAAGCTTGAGAGGGAAAAAAGAATATTGCCCTTATCAAGTCTGTTAAAGATTGGGTTAAAGAGATAGCTCAAGGTTAAGTCTCCTGCTGAGAAGTTGCCCTGGTAAATCAGTGAGAGAATTGCAAGAAGAACATCTGAGCTTCTGGCCTCTTAGGGCATGGAGTCACTGTTTACTTTAAGGCCACATTTATAATCACAGTTAGTGACCTCAGGAGACCAGTGCTCCTAGCAGTGAAGCAGATGGCACACTTCCCCCATTACCCTACAGCTCATGAACCATAATGCTAACCAAGTGGGATAGGAATGTTAAATAATAACACATTAGGCTGTGTTGAAATCATGGCATTGAATATATCTCAATAACTTTGTTTCCAAAGGACTTTACAGTTATATTTATAACCCATTCAAACTACTTAAAATTCCTCTCATTCCAAATCACTACACTTCTTTTCAATGCTTAAAGAAATTGCTATCTGGTGGGACCATACATATTCTGATGGTGAATTTGTATTTATAAGGAAGAAAGGTTATCAGCTCTACCACTGGGTGAGGTCCTATTAAAGTTTATAGAAATATAGCATATTAACACTAAAAGGGATCTTGGAGGTTGGGAGGAAATTAATTTGTAATTGGGATCATTGGACCAAACTCATTATCAAAACCACTCAGATAACAGAGTATTAAATCAGTTAAGGGTGGCCTTTGGAGAAACAAGCTTTCTGGAACACTGGAAAGCTAGGGCAGAGAGGTTGATCAAGGACACCTGGGCCCTGCTCTGCTTTCTCCATCTGGAAGAGGCTGTGACCTTCCCCACACTGAGTATGATTCAAGAACTAGGAAAGCTACTGTTTGTAAACATTCCTTTAAATGGAAACATGTCTATAGCAGCATAAGTTCTTTCTGGGTAAATTATTTTAACCAAATGTATAAAAGGGTAGTGACATGACAAGAATTTGGCTGTTTCACAGATCTGGCAGGAAGGTCCCATATCCTTAGCTAATTAAATTGGGACTTCGTTTACTCCTACAGTAGGCATATGTAAGTTTAATTAAACCTTGGTTTTACAGATGAGGGAAATACAGTTTATGGAGGAAAAATGACTCGTCTAAACTGACACATCACCTTAGTGCCAGAGCTGGAGATAGAACCCAGGTCTGTTGATCCTGCCATAATCATCTATAGCCTCATGACTTGGAAAAGAAAACCCTGACCCCATTAAAACCATTAATTTTCTGTTCATGACACCATCAGATTTCAGTCATTTTGGTCTTTATTCATGTATTCATTAATTTAACAAATACTTAGTAAATCCCTGCAGTGGTAGAGTGAACAAAACAGATCAAAGTCCTTGCCCTCATGAACCTTACTTTATGGTTGAGGAAGACGGACAATAAACTAAATGAGTAAGATGTGATTTAAAGTATGTTTAAATTTGTGTATGTTAAATGGTGGTAAGTGCCACGAAAAAAGATAAAATGGAAAAGAGGAGTGGGGTTGTGTGTATGTGAGTGGACTGCTGTAATTTTGAATAGGGTGGTCAGGGAAGACCTCGCTGACTGGGTATCCAGTCGTTTCCTCAGTCATCATGTAGTGTCTACTCCTTAATGCGTACAACGTCTGTATTTCTCTTCCCATTTCCCTGAATAGAAACAGAAAGCTCCCATTGCATCTTTTCTTGACCACACATTCTCTCTGTCTCATATTCTAAGACATCCATTATCCTGCCTTGAGTCTGAAGAAATCAAACCTGAGTCCTCTCACCCCCACCCACCTCTTAAGTCTTCCGTGATTCCTCATTAAGCACAGCCTCGCCACCAGGAGATTCAAGCCCTTTGTGACATGGCCCCATCTCCTCTTCCCGCTCACCTTCCCTCCTGCTTGGACAGGCCACTTTTCTGTTTTTGTTCATTGAATGCTCTTCTGCCAGTTGAAACTCTGACCATTTTTCACAGTCCACCTCAAACGATGTCCCTTTCCATACAGTTTTCTTCGGATCTTCCCCCCACCCCGCCCCCACAAAAAAAAAAAAAAAGAGTTCCAGTTCCTTCCTTTAGGGTAAGAATTGGTCTCTTAATCAGCTTTTCATTAGCACAGCTCTTGGTACATAGTAACTGCTCCATGAGGGTTTGTTGAATCAAGTTGAATGATATTTATCAGTTTCCACTGAGAATCAGAAATCTCAACAAAAAGTTGAGATTGCAGTCTGGATTCACTGCTGCCATGAAAATACACTGCTCATGAAAATGTAGCCAAGACATAGGAGAAAAAAAATGTTTAATAGAATATATTTTAAACAGAAAGAGGCTTTCAGAAATATAGCCTGTTCTATGTTCAGGGACAGTTGGAGAGAATGAATTCCTGTGAACTTAACGTGGGAAGCAGGCTGTCAGCTAAGCCATGTGGAAATGACTCTGCCTTAAATGGTTTTCTGCTAAAATAAGCAGGATTTGAGAAATGTTGTCTATATCTTTAGGTTAGTGCTAGATTATCTCACAGCTCTCTGAAGCTCATCAAGTTAATAATTGTTTCCAGTGATCTGTAAACAAGCTTGCTTTAAACAATTAACCCTTTTACTTATTTGTATAAAAGACTTAGATAACAAAAGATTGGAAGTTGATGGGGTCAGTTCGGGATATCTGTGTCCTCGCCCATTGGTTCCTGCCTTGAGTATCATGCTGCACAGCTATGGGTACCAAAGACTTGCCCCTGGGAGATTTATTATTTTCTCCACCTGATCTACATTTACCACGACTTAGGAGCTGCTGCTTCACTAGTGGATGGAGTCTGGGGGTGGGTGGACGCTTGCTTCTATACACAGTGTCCTGGCAGTAGGGTGGAGGGGTAGCCTCCCTGTTGGCCACGTGAATTTTCCCTGGATGCTAACCTTACTAGCTAATCTTCTCTGTAACTACTTGGTCAACTTCTGGTCTGTCAGTTTCGGTTTCTGGTTTGTAATTAATTCATGGCTACAGCTGGTATCCAGCCCTAAATTTCCCATCCATAACTAAATTCCTCTTGGGCAGAAACCTAAAAAAAAATTCCTGCTTCGAGGATTAGTTTCTTCTGGGCAAGTTTTCCAGAAGTGTACTTGCCAAGAGGGAACATATAAAACAAAACAAAACAAACAAAATCTCCATCTGCTGTTTCCAGCAGAAATGATTTGGAAGCATCTTTCCTACCTCAAGGATTAGACTGTTGGGCAAGCTAATAGACCCAAATCTGGATCTCTTCTCTTAGGTGAATGAGGCCTTTTAATCCTGCATAATTTTAATGATAGACTTAACTCAGTGCCCTTCTTTGATAAGCACCATTCTTCTTAAAATGAGATCTGTTTAAGAAGTCTCATTTTAAGAAGAGACAGGTAAAAAGCAATGAATTATTAGCCTTTGCAACTCCTTTTTTCAAGTTTTCTGTGTTAATATGTGGATATTTCACTTTAAGTGTTAATACTTTATTAGTAAGAGATGCAGTTGGGGATTTTTATTAAACTTCGAAGCTGAGTGTGGAGAATCATGACTGTATTTACTATGTCCGTCTGTTAATATACTATTACCGACCCAATCACCCTAGCCAGAACCTAAGGAATCATTTTTAGATAAAAACCTGTGTGTTCTACCTTTTAAACATCTCTTCTTATTAAGGTCACTAGTGATTTCCATGTTGCTAAAATCCAATGGACAAATCTTAATTCTCATTTTTCTTGACTATAAGGTGAGGTGACACAGATGAGCATTCCTTCTTCCTCGGAATAACTTTCTTCACTTGGCTTCCAGCGAAGCCGCCACACTCTCCTGGTGTCCCCCCCTATTTCCCTAGTCACTCCTCAGTTGTTCTTTCCTGTTCATCTTCCTCTTTCTGATCTCTAATTACTGGAGTCCCCCGGTGCTCAGTGCTTGGACCTCTTCTCTAACAACACTGTCTCTTGGTGACTTCATCCAGGCTCATGGTTTTAAATACCATCTAATGCTGATGAAGCCCAAACTTGTATGTCTATTCTAGACTTCTCGCCTGAACTGCAGATTCATATATCCAGTGGTCCACTTTCATCTCCATTTAGATGTCTGATTAGATTCCAAGTCCAAAATATCCAAGGCAGGGCTTTCCTGGTGGCGCAGTGGTTGAGAGTCCGCCTGCCCGTGCAGGGGACATGGGTTCGTGCCCCGGTCCGGGAGGATCCCACATACCGCAGAGCGGCTGGGCCCATGAGCCATGGCTTTTGAGCCTGCGTGTCCGGAGCCTGTGCTCCGCAACGGGAGAGGCCACAACAGTGAGAGGCCTGCATACTGGGGGAAAAAAAAAAAAATCCAAGGCAGAACTCCTGATCATTCCTGTGAAACCTGCTTCTTCCATAGTCTTCCTCATCTCAGTAAATGGCTATTTTATCCTTCCAGGTTCTTAGGCTAGAATACTTGGGTTTATGCTTAATTCCTCTTTTTCTTATACTCCTCACCTAATCTGTCAGAAAATCTTGTTGGTTTTATCTTCAAAATATACCCAGAATATAAATATTTCCACTACCTCTACCTCTCCAAGCCACCATCATCTTTCACCTACTTATTATAATAACAGGTGTCCCTGTTTTTGCCCTTGGCACCCCATTCTTTTCTCAAAACACAAGTCACAATTACTGTGTCATTGTTTTCACTCCAAATTCTTCAATGGTTTCCTATCTCTCAGTAAGTGGGAAAGGCCTTACAATGGCTTATTAGGCACTATAATTTCAGCCCCACATTTACCACTCTGAACTCACCTTTTTATGACTCTCTTTCCAATCATAATGTTCAGCACACTGGCTTCCCTGCTATTCCCCTCTGAGCAAACAAATAGGACTAGACTGTCAAATCAGACAAACGTGAATCAGAAATCTTACCCAGCGTTACTCTATTAAGTGATGTCAAGGATACAGGCAATCAAAGGGCTTAGGCAAACTAGAGAGAGGTCCAGGATATCAAGGGAAACTCTCAAGGTCCTTCCCACGTTCGACCTGATCCTCTGGCTTAGAATAGATGAGATATCCAAGTGGGGTTCATGAGATTACCCCAGAGAGAAGGAATATTGAAATTATGAAACATCTCCATTTTAACCTCTAGAGAGTTGTATCTGTATATGATACAGATATGATATATATCTGATAAAACACTATACAAGGAGACATATCTCACAAATCTTAGGTTCTCTTTACTATAGATAATCCTGAACTAGGGACCTCTGGCTACAGGCATTTCAAAGATTGTCTCTTCCTCCTGGGTGAATATCATTCATCTGCTTATTCAGAAGTCTAGGTAGCAAAGGGTTTAGAGAGCTAACTGCCTTCTCTGTTACCTTCGTCCAGCCCTTCCCATCCCACCCCCCAACTCTTTCCTCCTACTCATGCAAGCACAGTCCTGCTATAGGTCATTGCACTTGATCTTCTCTCTTACTGAAGTGCTCTGGACCCAGATATTCTCATAGCCTGCCCCTTACCTTCCTTCAGCTCTGTACTGACCTTCTTGGTGAGATTTCAACCCCACTCCCAGATACATTGTTTTCCCAGCCTTTCCCCTTCTGTACTTCTTCCTGTATAAAATAGTATTATTTCACTTATTCATCTCGTTTATAGATCGTTTGTGCCATTAGAAAATAAGTTCCATGAGGGTTGAGATTTGTGCTTATTGCTGTATCCCTAGTTCCTAGAACAGGACCTGACAACAGTGGGTTCTCATTCTGTGCTTGTTGAATGGATTACCGTTTCTCCTTCTCTACTAGTGGTAGTATGGTTGAGGACCTCATCATTTCTCACATCGATTGCTGCCGTCATCTCCTAAAAGGATTCTGGCATATTGTTTCCAACATGATCTTTCTAAAACGCAAAGCTGCTCTGTGGTCATATCGTATTCCTGTTTAAAATCCTTCAGTGGCTCCCCATAGACTTCAGGATAAATTCCATATTTCTTAGCATGACACCCAAGGCCCTGCTTAACTCTCCATCCTCATTGCAGTCTTTCTTTCACTCATGTGCTTTTCCCCTCATTTTGTTCCTGAAGTTTTGTGCCTGAAATGCCTGTCTGAATCATCTGAATAACTGGTTCCTTGATGACTTAGCCTAAGGCTCTTTCCTGTAATGTTTCACCTTCAAGTGATTAATTGAAGGCCTTCATGCTGTTTTGTGAACATTTGTTAACAAATATTTGTATTTTACCCTTGACCTTCTTGTTTTCAATCGATTCACCTTTTTTCTTCTCAAGTATGTACATTGTAGTTCTTTGTGATCACCCCACATTTGAGGAATGACAGGTTAACTGATCTTCAATTCATTTCTCCAAATATCTGCTTCATTCAAATTTGTGATAGAAAGAAGCATATAGGAACACATCTTATATGCTTCTTATCATTATTTTATTGATGTTCCAGCAATTTATTTATTAGCCTTCATGCAAAGTTGTGGGGTTTAGTAATAATACATTATAGTGCTGGAAAAGAAAACATGCTTTGTTTAGTTATTGATTCAAATGTCCTTTGGAAAAAGGTGTTTTAGAGATGTATAGGGCATATACTTTGTACCAGTGTAATCATTCACTGTGTTGTTTAAGCAAATAAGTTAGTTTAAATAAGCTCATAACAAGTTTTCAATTTATAGAGAAATGAATCAGTAGGACAATGAAAGGTGCAAAGTCTTAGAAGAATTTGCCTTGTATAATAATTGAAGAATCACTTGAGTAAAATCCCCACTGAACTAGCTTTTGTTGGACGAAAGAATGCAATTATATTAAAAATTAATACTTCAGTGTAATGTGAAACCAATGCTGCCTGAATTATTATGTGCCAAATTAGGTTGCTGTAAACAATAGCAAAATGGGTAACTGCAAATGAAAGCACTGAGTTATTTATACTTGAAGTAGCATGTTTAATGAGATGCAGTGAAAGCAGAAAATGTTTAATTTTGTAACGGGTGACCTGAATCAATCTGTCCTACAGAATGTCAGGCTTCAGATTAATTTTCAGTTAAAACAAGGTAACTGAACAACCACCCTTATTAATATATAATATGGACTATTTTATATTACTCTTTTTTAGTAAGAGACATGGCATCTTTTGGGGGAAATATTCTAAGTTCCATATGAAACACTGCCAGCCAAATTAAGTCTTGGTTGGTTTTTTTCATCAGAGAATCTGAGAATGATTTGTTTCTTTCTAGTTGGATTATATTAAGATCTAATAAATCCCTTGAAGGAAAAACTTGTTTTGGTATTTGTCTGGAATATAATTGTGTGAGTCTAGTCTACTTTTATAAATTACAGGTAGTTTAAGATGATTAAGTTAAAATGATGGACTCGTGTCATATTTAGAAAGATCTCTGGAGTTGTTGATCTACCCAGATATTTTTTAGTTAAGTACCTGAAACTGCTTCTTGCCCTTGTGTTTTCCGTCTTTTAGAGGCATTACAATTCAGGTATTTTGAAAACTTCTTTCTCAGAGGGTGTGAATTCAGTGTATGATAATTTGGGCAATTCAGGGCAGAGAGCTGAATTATTGAAGGGCCATTTTGCACCACTTGAGGGGCGCTCAGTTTTATGAGTTTCCCGTGACAGATACGGAAAAACACTTTACACTTTTACTCAAATTAAAAAACTTTTCACTCTAGGCAGCCTGGTCCTCTGTGAACAATGGACATAAACTGAACATCTGTGTGATAATGAGAAGCTGCAAGTATCTTTTAAAAGTGAAACTGCTTATTTGTAAAAGTGAAGTGCATTTTGTCTTAATCCTCCTTCAATGGGAGGTTTCCTTGATACATCTTATTCATTTGGAGTTGGCTTCCGAACTGAATTAGAAGAAGAAATAACATGTAGCATCTTATACAATGAACCAAAATGTTTCCCTAACATCACACTTGTAACCACTTTAGTGTTAGGAATGTTATCTTATTTCTACATCTGAATTCTGCACAATTGTGAAAGTATGGTATTTTTAGAGAATATTGATTAGATTCAAACATTATTTTACAAATTCAAAAATTACTATAGTTTATTTGTGCATCAGTTGGAGATGTTTGGTTTAAAGGCAAAATGAAGTTTGATAAATGCCATTTTGTTATTCTGTAACTTTGGTAAATAGATGTTTTTGTATTCAAAAACTTAATTAGCATAATACTTTAAAACAGGAAGAGCAGAAGGTATTTTTTTATGTGCTTGCTAGAATATTATCTAAATCAAGCAACTAACTCTTTTAAGTAAAAACAATCTCACTTTTCCAAAGAAACAACATGTAGTGTTGTTTAATCTCTGCATGCTTTAGTTTCCTTTCAGAGAGAAAATTTTTCATGGTTTATTCTTTTCAGTGACGAGGATTTAGACTGTTACAGCTATTGAATATCTCTAAAAAATACAAGAAAAACGTCAAAAGCATTTATTGTTTCCAGAAACATTCCTTGGTAATAGTGGCTTTGAATGATAGAAAGCAGATAAAGCTAGTATGTGGGAGTTATTTTCTGGTTAGAAACAGCATATAGATAGATAACCTTTTCTTGAAAAGAATTTTAATGTTTAGTTAAAACTTTTGGTTTGGGCAATGATTACTACAGATGCTCTCTGTACTCTGATTGTTCTAGAAATGCTCATGTTAACCAGAGCGTGAGCTTTGGAATTAGTAGACTTCATTTCAAATCCTGGCTCATCTATCTGTGGCTCCTTTATTTTTTAGATCCTGGGCATAGTGCTTACCTTTCTTGAGGCTGATTTTTTCTTCACTTGTAAACTTGTATTCATAATTCGTAATCCCCAGGGTTTTATTAGGGTAAAGTTGACATACATGTGAAATTTTTTGTTAATTATACACTATAATAATATTATTGGACTTCCCTGTCAGCACAGTGGTTAAGAATCTGCCTGCCAATGCAGGGGTCACAGGTTTGATCCCTGGTCCGGGAAGATCCCACAAGCCACGGAGCAGCTAAGCCCGTGCACCACAACTGCTGAGCCCGTATGCCACAACTACTGAAGCCTGTGCACCTAGAACCTTTGTTCCGCATCAAGAGAAGCCACTGCAATGAGAAGCCTGTGCATTGCAATGAAGAGTAGCCCCCGCTCTCCACAACTAGAGAAAGCCCACGTGCAGCAATGAAGACCCAATGTAGCCAAAAATAAATAATGTTATTATTTCTTATTATTATTAGAAGGTGCTCTATAAAGATATCTCATAATGAGTCATTTTAAGTGGAGAATTTTTTTGTAAAATGAATGATCTACACCTTCCTTTCCACCATTCCTCTGTTCCACTAATTTTATACTCTGAAATTTTCAAACACTGTGTTTAAAATTGTATCTGACAACATTGCACTTGTAATATGTCAGAACACATTCTAGCCTCATGGAAAATATGGTATTCAATTTGTGGTTGAATTATTTTCTTTAATTATGATATTTGCAGTACTTTTGGAAGAGAAAATAGTCTCTCAGTATTGGCAACCATGTTGATCACTATGGGAAGAAATGCTTTAAAAATGTATTGGTAATAAGCTTTGAAGTTTTCTTCACGTCTTTTGGTGCTGAATAATATTCCATTGTTTGAATGTACCACAGTATGTTTATTCATTCACCTACTGAAGGATATCTTAGTTGCTTCCAAGTTTTGGCAATTATGCATAAAGCTCTTGTAAACATCTGCATGCAGGCTTTCGTGTGGACATAAGTTTTTATTATTTTGGGTAAATACTGGGGTACTTGATTGCTACATTTGCAGTCAACTATGATTATAAGGAAAACAATCTTTGATTCCCAGTTAGGCAAAATATTAATTCCCAGTGAAGAATCCCATTGTTCCCATTAATAGACATATATTACAAAATAAATCTATCCAGTTATTATATTGGGGGTTTGTAAAAATAAAAATGTGAGGAAATGGAAAAAAATGCACTGATGTTAGTGATTATAATAGTAGGAGTTGCTGGAGTGCAGGTGGAATTGCTTACATAAGTAGAAGTTTTCATCAGTCTAGAATTACTTGATGTATTAGTTTGGAACATAGATTAAAAATAGGAAGTGTTTATATCTGGGTATGGGATTGTGGATAATTAAAATTTTTATATCATATTACTTGAATTTCATTTGAGAGTTGCATATGTTTACTATGTAAATTAGCATTGATAAGAGCTGAAGATTATTTTCCAGAAACAAAATATTACAGACTAGATAAGCATTTGTATGTAGCTTGATTTTTTTTTTCTTTTCTTTCTTTTTTTGTCTATAAAATGTTAACACATTGGGCTCATCAGTTATCCAATAAACTAGTATTAGGTATACTGACATTCCACCATGAGGGTTGAAGTAGTACTGTGAGTACAGTACTGGGCAGTGAAATGGCCCATTTCAGAGTGTCATCCATGAAATAGCATCCTTTTGTTCATTTCTGTTTACCAGATCAGAGATTGATAGGTGAATTAAAAAATGTTCCATAATGGCTATGGTCTATATTTTTAAGCTTTCCTCTTTGCAGATTTGCATATATTCAAAGGCTTTTAGGATCATTCCGGAATGCTTAGGACCATCCACTTTACTTTGAGATGAGAAAATTCAAACCAAACAAAGGCAAACAGATTTCTGCCCAAATGAGAACAGGTTAACTTACTTTTCTCTGCCATTAATAGCCACCAAAGCAAAATTTTTCACTCAGAAATCTCTTCCAATGAAGGTATTTGGGGAAAAAATGTTTAGCTCAAATCTGGGATAACTTGATACCTGTACTCTGTGTCTTAATGAATTTGTTCTAAATGATCTTGCTATCTGTGGAGTTACATAATTTCTGCAAATATTTTCATGTGGTACTTTAGCATTTTGAGAAACATTGATTTAGTTGGTGGTGTTTAAAAATTAATGTATTTCACCTAAGAGTCTTGATTTCTGGTTTTCTTTAAACGTTATATGAGGGCATGCTGCACCTAAAACTCTGCCTGGCAGTGGTTTTGGGGGCTGAGTTATCATCGCAAGTCCTCCTGAGTTCACTAAGGGCACCACTGGGCCTGTTCACTTGCTTATATGACTTGCCTGGCTTTTGAAAGCATTTGACTTCATGAGCTTTGGCCTAAATACTTGTCTGACTTTAGATAAAGTTGTTTGTAGCAGGTTTTGAGAGCCTTAATACAAGTTGATACATATTTTGTGATTCTTTGGTTACTAACTTTGACCCCAATTAGTTTGTATGATTTGGCTGAAACACAATCTTTAGATTCCCCTGACAAAAGCTCTTGGAGGGGTTCCTTCCATATATCATTGATGTTGCTTTTCATGACCTTGGCTTTGCCTTTCTGTAAAGGGCTTTATTTTCTGGCAGTCCCCACAGCCAAGCAGAATCACATCTAGCTTCTTACCTCTGAGCCTTGCGTGTTCTGATGTCTGGAGCACTCGCCCACCCTCGTTCATCTGGCTTCACATTGTCCTCCTCCTCCCTGGACAGCCTTCCTCACACTCGCTCTTCTTAGCTTGCCCACCATGCCTGGCTGAGGGCGCGTTGAGACCTGACAGGCGCCATCTTTGTTGCACTCTATACCCACTCACTGCAGGTAAATATTCATTTAGTAAATGATTCTTAAGTTTTTCTCGTGTCATTTATGAGTCATAGTTCCCTCTTGGCATTGACCTTTAGGTGGTTTACATTTGGGGAAGGGTTTCATTTTAGTGGAGGAATGATAGACCTCCCCCAACCATGTCCCACCGCATCCCCCCACCTCCTCCCCTACCCCTCCTCTTCTTGCTTCCTGTAAATACTCTAGGCGAGACCCTTTATCACAAAGAATTTTATTGGATTACAATGTCTTTTATCTTCCATATTCTCTTTCTTACCATATTTTCCACTTACAATAAAGTTGGAAACATTTGTAGAAATTAGAGGAAGCCTAGGCAACATTAGTAAAATTTGTGAAAATTTTTAATGCTCATCATATCATTTTTACTTTAGAAAACATTTTATATAGACTCAAACTAAATCTTCGTTCTTGTAAATAATGACATTGTCGATCTTAGAAACTAGTAACTCTTTAAATATATTTCCAGCGAGACTCTAAGGTTTTAGAGTAATAATAGAAAACACAATTTTCTAACGATTGGGACTTGGAAAAAACAAGTTCATAAATCTGAAACAATATCAAAAGATATCTCTGAATAATTATCTTCATATTGTGCCAGTATTACTAATTTTAAATAGGCTCTTCACGGGTTCTCAAAAATATAATTTTATTTCAGATGTTCAAAATGCCCAATTTAGTGTTGGCTCAAGCCTAATGCAGTGTTGGAGCCATGTATTATTCTTTAGAGGCTGGTATTCATTTCCTTTCCTGCCCTCCATCACAAGTTATTCCCTGTCCTTTATCCCTTTTCCAATGGCAATGTCCACTAACCTTTATCTTCTCAAATCTTGTAACAGCTATTTAAAATACCCTTGTGACAATATTTAGGGTGCTTGCTCATCTGTCATAATACTTTCGTATCTCTGTAATCTGTTTGCCAAGTCTGAGTTGACACTGCTCAGTTCAGAATTTTTTCATTGGCATATTTCTGACGGCCCCATACCCATTCATCAATGCGGGCGTGTGCGTGTGCATGCACGCACACACGCACACTCTTTGACTTTCTCTTGTTGGTTGATGATGCTTACCTTTTACGTGATATATGATCATCCCTACCACCAGATGAATAAACCATTGCTTCATTTGAACCCATTCCTGAGGGAGAGAATCCTTCATGTGAGTTTGAGATAGAGAGGAAGATCATTCTTCATACTCTTGAATGACCTACTTTAAGAAGCGATGAGGGCTTCCCTGGTGACACAGTGGTTAAGAGTCCGCCTGCCAATGCAGGGGACACAGGTTCGAGCTCTGGTCCAGGAAGACCCCACATGCCACGGAGCAACTAAGCCTGTGCACCACAACTACTGAGTCTGTGCCCTAGAGCCCGCGAGCCACAACTACTGAGCCTGTGTTCCACAACTACTAAAGCTTGCGTGCCTAGAGCCCATGCTCTGCAATGAGAGAAGCCACCGCAATGAGAAGCCCACACACCACAACAAAGAGTAGCCCCACTTGCTGCAACTAGAGAAAGCCCGTGTGCAGCAACGAAGACTCAATGCAGCCAAAAATAAAATAAAATAATAAATTAAAAAAAAACAGTGATTATTGGTAAGATTCTGAGATATGTTCTCTTCTTCTTTTGTTAAAGCAAATTCTGTTTCTCTTTTCTGTTCTTGTCATAGCTTTCACAGATATGAGGTGTTTTGTTAGAAGAGAGTATACTAGGTGGGCCTTCATAGCAGATCTTGTATTAGGGAATAAGACACATGAAGAAAGCAGTGACAGAGTGGCATTATGTTTTTAGATGTAAGATGGAAGTTCAATAGAAATAGTATTGTTCCCCCAAATGGACAGCTTTTATCTTTAGAAGCAGTTTGTAAATTTTTAGTAACAAGAAACAGATGTACGGAGTTAAGTCTTTTACTTCTCTAAAGTTGAAAATTTTACTTCTGTAATGGATATAAGCTCCCTGTCATATAGGATTATAGCCCAATACAGGAAGGACTTTAAGATCTGTTGTTGAAATGACTACTCTCCATGCAAGAATATCAACCTTAACAACTTGAGAATTTGCTAGTGCAGTGTTTGTTCCTGACAGTTTGCTTCAGTTATATTGCAGCTTTTAATTCTATAAGAGATTTAGATGGAGAATTACTAGTGATGGTGAACACTTTCAGCATAAGTATTTCATAATTCAACATATTAATAAATATATATTTCATATTCAGCATAATAAATATTTCTGGAATGATTGAATGGCAAGTGAACAAGGCAACATCAAGCTTAAAAATTGCTGTTTCTTCTGAAGTGAACTGCTGTTTACTTGGCATAAAAAGAATAAGGCAGGTTTTTCGGTAACAGTATTTTTCACCTTTAGATACTTGAGTCAGAAGAAAAGTGCACAAAAAGATTTGTTATAGGACAAAAAAAAATCATACAGTCCTCTTTTCTTCCCTAGTAAAATACAGCTTACTAAATATAACAAAATAAGAAATGGTTATGGAAGACAGGATGATAAGTTGTTTCTAAATAATTGAATCATTATGGAAGATAATAGTATGTCAGAACCCAAACTTACTTCATTGAGGAATATTTATACGTTTACTTCTCTTTGCTTTTTGGAAAAATTCTAGCATGTTCCTGTTCCTAGCCTCCCAAATTTGCTCTCCTTCAATCAGTAGTCATGGTCTAGCTGTGCTTTTGGCTTTGGTTGAGTTGGAGGAGCATTTAGAGTGGTCATCTGACATGTCTGGAAATTTGGTGATGCACGAGGCCTTCAGAACTAAGAGAAATGGTTAAAAAAAAAAAAAAAAGCCCCAGCTAGCTCATTTGCATAACATGAATGGCTCACTATGTGAAATACAGCTGATGCACGGGCAGTTCAGGTGAATGAATTGTTCTCTGTGGCCTGTTAGATTTTTTTCTCCACTTCAGTAACTGCTTGGAAATGAAAATCATCTGGGCCCCTGGGTTGTGAAGTATTGTTGTCATGCAGTTCCCTTTTGTTTTCTTTTATGCTCGAGAGTTGGAGCTATTAAAGGCAGCTTCATTTATTGTTTAGTTGAATCAGAATGACTGCAATTCCACAAACAAATTGGACTTCAGTTAGGAGTGCTTTGTTATAAATAATCTTGGAAGAGATTGGATTCTTTCCTAGCTGATATACTTCAGCTGTATGTTAAAATCAAAATCTCAAAGGGATTGATTTATTGATGATCTGAGTGATAGCTGAGCAACATACACCTGTCCTCATCCTGCTCTCTTTTGCTGTCTCTAATTCCCTAGTGTATTCAGCAAAAGTTTATGGTAAGGGAAATAAATATTCTATTTTCTGAATTATTCTTTTCATTTTAGCCTCCACTTAAAAAACAAACAAACAAACAAAAAAACACCAAAATAGTTCTACAATGCACAGCCCTTTTAGTGAATACTTCTTCATGATCTGGAAAGAAAACCTGTTTCATAGATTGGTTAAGGGTTAGGTGAATCATATTTTCCATATACAATGTTAGGACATTTTGAAATTTAACAATATGTTTTTTGCTACAGGCTTCAAATACCTAAGCAATACCTGTAAGCACCTCCTTTCATTGACTGTAAAAAAAAAAAAATTTTTTTTTTTGTCCATTAAGGTGTATTTATTAAAGTGTCCATTAAAGTGCTTCAAGTTATTTGGTGCATAAATCATCTGGAGACATAGAAAATCTGGTAGTTTCCTCCTTGGTGGAAAAGATATGTGTGTATGTATGTATGTGTGTGCATATGGCATGTACTTTGTACTTACATATAAAGATAAAAGTGAAAACTGAGCATACATTTGCTTAGACCTTGGTCCTTAACTATAAATGCCATAATAAGTAGCACTTTGCTTCCTTGATTCATAAATGCTACTGTGGTCAGTTATACTGTCAGTAACAATCATTTCATGTAAGTAGGCTAAGTTGGCATTAATTTTCTTATACATTGTTTTTTTCTTGCTAGACACTTTACGTGTGTTATTTAACTTGAAGTAAATAGTATCTCCTTTTTTACAGGTGAAAAAATTAACATTTAGAACTGTTAAGTGACTTACCCTCAAATCACACAGCTAGTAAGTTGTAGAGCGAGTATTTACATCTCTGTCGATCTAGCTCCAAAGCTTATGTATTTCACCCTTCCTTTCTACTCACTGTCTCCTATAGAGGTAAAGTTTTGACAAAGCAGATCATATTTTCAATTTGATACATGATAGAAAACAGTGGTGAATGTGTTTAAAGTGACCTTTTTTTTTTTTGAAAGATCTGTTTATAAATTAGAATTGTTATTTTCCTCAAATGAGGCACACGCATGGTGACTTGGAGTATATTAACATGTTTTAGATGAATACACTCTTATTCATAATATTCAAAAGCATATTAAATTAATAGTTTTAGAAAATAAGATGCAGGGCTTCCCTGGTGGTGCAGTAGTTGAGAGTCCGCCTGCCGATGCAGGGGTCGCGGGTTTGTGCCCTGGTCCGGGGGGTTCCCGAATGCCACGGAGTGTCTGGGCCCATGGGCCGTGGCCGCTGGACCTGTGCGTCCGGAGCCTGTGCTCCGCAACGAGAGATGCCACGACAGTGAGAGGCCCGCGTACCGCAAAAAAAAAAAAAAAAAAAAAAGTAAGATGCAAATGTGAATTAAATGTTTGTCTAATTCAAACATAAAAACATAAGGTATTGTTACTTTAAGGTGTTTCGAGCAAGAATGTGCACATAACACTGTAGGGTTGACCTGTGCTGATGTGCTGTTACTGTTGTACCACATGTGTTTTAGGTGCTCTATGGTTTACCTTTTAAAAGCATTTAGTGTTCATAAGGTATAAGGTCTGATGTCTAATGTGCCGTTGATAAACAGTTCATTGTGGCAGAGACTTAGGAGTGGGGGTTGGAATGGAATGATGACGTTTACTTTTTCTGACACGCCACTAGCATGCTTCAGAAAGAAATTTGACAAAGCTAATTGGAGAGACTACCAAAACTATAAAGTAGGTCCATAGCTTAGACTTGTGAGTACTAGCCTTTATAACAGACTTGACAGCAACACAAATCTGTTAAAAGAAAATGGAACTGTCCTTGACATGAAAAAATGGGATTGTCATAGATACACCACGTTGTGCAGTTTTTCCTTTTAATTACTGTATGAGAATAAAATCATGTTTTGCAGCTGGTCCTTCTTCATTTTCATTTGCCTTGACTAAATCTCACACCTAGGGGTTTGAAACATGACAGACAACAGGTGTGAATCTGTGTCTAATAAGTGACTGTAGTTTCTGTCCTTCCTTTAAAAATTGGCTATGTTGTAAACATCTGTAATACTAATCAAGAGAGCCTTTTCCCCTTACTTTCCATACCATGGTTAGATTATATGTCTGAATCAAATCACAAACTTAAGTCAAGTTATTAAATTACTCTTGCTAGAAGAATAGATTTTAAAGGAATGATGAGTTTCAGTCAGTTAAGTGCAGCTGGCAAGCAGCCATTCATTATGGCCTAGTGTGACATTGATTTTTGACTAGAAGAAATGGAAACATAGCAGTAACTGTGTATCCTTAAGGAAACATTATATATTATTGATGTACTTTGTCTCCTTAAAAGCCACTACCAAAACTTTATTCAAATTGAATTTTGATTGTACTGATAAGGAAATCTATTCATAGTCGAAGTCAAAACATTCATTATTGTGAAAATAAGATGCTAATCCCAAACTATCACCGTAGCAACTATTTCTACCACTGTTATTTAAGGACACAAGGTGTTTTATTATACACAAGACCTCTTTTTTTAAAGCAAAAATTACAAAATACACTTAATTACATTTAGTAGGAACACGTGGGCTGACTCATTGTGCGGATTAAATAGACTATCGAAACAAAATCAGTTGATTTGGCTCATTTTTTTCCTCCTACATTTTCTCCAGTGATTACTGCTCTCATCTACTTGCCAAATTGATGGGAGTTGGCAGTAAAAAATAAGCAGTTGAAAATATGGGAGATTAAGTTTTCTGAATTTCATAGAGGGTCATCAGAGGGAAAAATTACAAGAGTTGGTCTTAACGGGTTGATAGGTTGCATTATGAATTGTCTGTTTTCAGTTACAATCACCTAGACCTAATTTTAGAACCCTTGCCTTAAGAGAATGTTATTTTTGTTTTCCATATTTTGATAAATACGGTAGATTTAACAAAGAAGGTGTTCATAATTCTTGCATGATTTGTCTTGTCATTAAGTGTCAGAACCTTAGATTCTAATTGTATTAAGTCTGTGAAAATTAACAGTGGAAAGTGGTACAGTGTTTAATTTGCATAAATTAGGCCTTGTTGAAATTAGTGTCTAGGATATTGAATATTGGCTTCAGGGTCTGATCATACTGAATGCTGTACATAATAAAGTCTATTTGTGTAAGGCAAATAAACGAAGGGGGTGGTTTCAGGGACAGTAGGTAATATTTAGTCACAGCTGTAGCTTGAATAGCAAACTGGCTACCGGATAGTGTTGAATTTAATGGGGATTTGAGCCAGTCATTCTCGTTCCAATTGGCAGAGACCTGGAATGAGTCCAAATTTGCGTATGAGGAAGATGTTCTGAGGCAGAGGCCCTGGAAGGGTTGCTGCTGCTTTGGACGTAATGACAACAAGCCTGATTCATCTTCTTCAGCTAGGTTGGGGGGTACATCTTGATCTTCTCTACTCCTCCTTCACTCTGATGATGAAAGCTACAATTATTGCAATTATGGCAAGTATTACACGCATTCCCACTTAATTTTCAGAATAATTCTGAAAGGTAGTTATTCTTTTTTTTTTTTGTGGTACGCGGGCCTCTCACTGTTGTGGCCTCTCCTGTTGCGGAGCACAGGCTCCGGACACGCAGGCTCAGCGGCCATGGCTCACGGGCCTAGCCACTCCGCGGCATGCGGGATGTTTCCGGACCAGGGCACGAACCTGTGTCCCCTGCATCGGCAGGCGGACGCTCAACCACTGTGCCACCAGGGAAGCCCAGTTGTTATTCTTATTTTTACAGATGTGAAAATTAAGATTCAGAGAATTTAAAGAACTTAATCAAGGTCATTCAGCTAATAAGTGGCAAAATTTAGACTCAAACTAGGTCTGTCTGATTGCAAAACCTTGACTTTTCCATCCACCACCACTATTACAAATTATAAAAAAAATTAGAATAATTTTTCTCTGTAACATGTCTATATTGGGTCAGCTTTCAGTTCAGCTTACATCATAAAAGCTATTTTCCCACATGACTATTTTACCTTCTAACAGATCTTTTATCACTCATATTCTTCTTTTAGGTCATTTGGAGTGGGGGCTTAAAAGGCAGGCAGCTGCTGGATTCTGTTCCTAGACTGACCCTGGAATCACCCCTGCCCTGTTTTATCTGTCTCTGCCAGCTTGCAAGTGATGCTTTTCTGCATCTCCAATCTTTCAGGCTTTTATAATATTAAGTTATTGAGTGTGTACCATATATAAGGCTGTCATATATAGTATTAAATCAGTAAATCATGGAAGAAGGAGAAAAAGGAAGAGGAAAGAAGAAAGAAATTTGTTAGTTTGGGAAATTGAACATTTCAGAGACAGATTGGGTTTACTTCAGAAGCCACCTTACCAGTCCATCTCTGGTGTGCTGTCTGTGTTACTTTCCCACTGAGCTGAGGTCTCCCAAGTGATGGCTCCTGAGTTCATATACTACTAAGTGATTTTTTTTTCTTTTTTTTTTAAGCTTTGAAGCATTTTATTATAAAAAGCTGGTACTCATATACATAAATGAGTAAGAACTTAAAATTCATCATACATTTACTTCATTTTTTAGCTTGACCTTCTAGTAAATCTTTAGCTTCATTGATTTTGGCTGCTATATAAGGAGATCCTCCC
Organism: Phocoena phocoena; assembly: GCF_963924675.1. NCBI lineage: Eukaryota > Metazoa > Chordata > Mammalia > Artiodactyla > Phocoenidae > Phocoena > Phocoena phocoena. The sequence continues at coordinate 68,230,313 of NC_089227.1, read as the reverse complement.
TTGTCTGGGTGATTTAAAAGCATAATTCATTGATGAGCAGCTCTTATTTTTCCCTTATTGGCAGTAGGGCTTACACCTAGTATTAATGCTGCTTCCCGTTTTGTCATTTTGGGTTCAAACCCATCTCTGTAATAGACACCACTGAAGGCAGATTTTGGTAGACTTTGAAAAACTTGTTTTACTTGAGGCTCCACATGCTTCACGGCTTGCAAAGCATAACAGCCTGCAAATCCTGCAGCAGCAATGGTCAGTCCAGCTGCTACCACTGTACTGGTTCCCACTACCATGGGAACTACCATGGTTCCCCCTGGGCTCCTCTGCTTCCACCGGGAGCACAGTTCATCCCACCCCACCAACTCTACACCTTTCGATTTTTCTTTTCTTTTTTTTTATGAAAAAAGCCCCCCAAATGAGTCAGTACGGTGAATTAATTAGGAAAAAAGTATGCATTTCTATGAGATTTGTAAGCTATTTTTATTGGTGCTTGTGAATGCTTTAAATTGAAGATTCTCTGCTCCTGATATTCTAAACTGCTTCTAGGTTCACAGAAACAAACACACTGGCAAAAATTCTACATCCTAACTTCTATCTAAATTTCATAAGAAGGATAATTGAAGTGTCGTTATGTAAATTCACATTTTTTTGGTCTACACTAAAAACTGTGAAGAAAATAGCTGTAGGAATATTAGGCATGTATTCATTCATTCCACATTTATTATTTCTTTTGTATCATGTGTGATATTGAATCTTTTTTTGTGTGAAAATGATTTTGTTTAGTCGGGGTTTTTATTTTTGAGGAGTTTTTTCCCTGTTTTCCATTTTGGATTGTCTTATGATTCAACTTGACTTTCTAGAAGGCACTCTGAAATTTGACAGTATTCCTTATAGAAGTAATTACTATACTTGACAGTTGTATTATATGATATTCTGTGAGAAATTCTCAGAGGAGTATCTCAGTTATTTTCAAAGTGTCTCCACTTTAAAAACTTTTTTTTTTTTTTTTTTTTTGCGGTATGTGGGCCTCTCACTGTTGTGGCCTCTCCCATAGCGGAGCACAGCCTCCGGACGCGCAGGCTCAGCGGCCATGGCTCACGGGCCCAGCTGCTCTGCGGCATGTGGGATCTTCCCAGACCGGGGCACGAACCCGCGTTCCCTGCGTTGGCAGGCGGACTCTCAACCACTGCACCACCAGGGAAGCCCTTAAAAATTTTTTTAATGAGCATTATAGTAGTATTTATTCATGATTCTCTGACTTACTTTATTTTGCTCATTTACTCAGTCATCGTTGATTCATTCATTTTCAGTTAATAAATATTTACTAAGCCCCTAACATATGTGTTGCTCTTGGCAGATGAAATGGATATATTTCCCTTATGACACTTATCCTGTGTTGAGGAAGACAGATTAAACAAAGAAACACACTAAGTTGACAACTGGTGTGAGGAAAAGAACAGTGTGTTATGAGAGAGGCAGCAACCCACCTGAGAATGCGCAAGCAGGGAGGGCTTCATTGGGGAGGTAAAATTGAGCAGAGATCTGATGGATGCTGAAGAGTTATTTAGCTCCATCAAGATTTGGGAGAAAGGCTATGTACATGTAGTTAGCCCTCTGTATCCACAGATTTTGTATCTGGGGATAAGGAAGGCCGACTGTACCGTGTCATTTTATATAACGGACCGGAGATTTGCGGATTTCGGTGTCCATGAGTGGTCCTGGAACCAATCCCCCCACAGATACTGAAGGAGGACTGTACCCTAAGGAGGGAACGAACTGGCCTTTTTGGAAGAACCGAAGAAAACCTGTGTGGTAGTTAGAGTAAAGGCTAAAGTTATGCAAGATGGGGTTTGCCATTTGACGATTTTCATTTCCAGGCATGAAGTGAAGTTTGCTAACCTTTCATGCATTGTTTATAGTAGTAGGAAATATGTGATGGTGTAAATATCAGAATAATTGACCTTAACCATTTGAAAAATGGAGACAGCTTTGTGTTATGTTAGATGTCAGTTTTTAAATACTTGGAAAGGTAGACAGACCAAGTAATTTGATTGCTGTAGGACTTGTGAACAATTCTTGGTTTTAGTTTTATAAATATTTTTCCTTGGGTTTTGCATGTACACCCATACACCACTTATTTAGCTGTTTTTCTTTTAAGGAAATCTTGTATTGTTTATTAAAGTGTTTAAGAAAATCTCTATCAAAATTTTATTTACCTACCATATTATCTTTAAAAAGGCAGGGTGGAGTTAATTTCCTCATTTGCTTTGTGTGTTATCTTCTTGCAAAATGAAAACCCAAAGTCTTTTTCCAGATTACTGTTGTAAACTAAAGTAAAACATAAGACATACTAACCTACGGGTTTTTGGATGTGTACGAATGTGATTCTTTCAGGGACAGTGTGATCCTTGAAATAGCAATGTAACCTAAATATTTTATTAAAGAGCTGCTGGAAGTGAGCATATGTTTTGTTTGTGACTAGTATAATTCCTTTTGTATGTCACCGTCCAAAACTATTAACTCCTTTATTATGATATTTATTATTATAGAAGATTCCAGTTGCATTCTTTGTTAAACTAACTCCTCTTAAGTTCTGCCTTGTGGTCCCAAGTGTTGTCTTGAGAATGTTTTTGTCCCTTAAGGTGACTTGAAATTCTTTGTTGCTTGGGTGCAAAATTTAAATATATTCTCTCTTTATTCCTTCCAAACTCCAATATATTACTAGTTGGCTAATCTGATAAACTGGTTAAGGAGAATATGTTTATTGGTTAACGCTAATGTCTTGTACCTTAATTAATTCTTTCACTATTTTAAAACCAAAGGAATAACAAATGCAATAGAATATTACTGTGAGTTGAACGTAAGCGATCTAAAATCTGTATATATTTCATAACTTTCTCTTAATTTACGTTTCTTAAGTACTGTTTTAGGCTAGATATATTATCTTAAAAAATGGCATTTTTGCCATTCTGCTATCCTATCTGATTGCTGTGCCGAATTCCTCGTCTGAGCTCCAGACATCTGCATCTAATTATCTGCCTGACATCTCCACCTGTGTATCTCAAAGGCCCCCTCAAACTCAGCGTCACTGCAGACTGGACCAGGTTCTCTGCCAGTGTTTTCTGTCTTAGTGAAGAACAACCACAGCACATCCGGTCGTGTGAGAGCCACGTCTCAGATCTATCCTTGGAACCTCTTGCTACCTCATTCCTCGCATTGCTTCCACCACAAAGACCTATTGATCTTACGGTCATCCGCTGCCGTCCATCTCCAGTGACGCTGAGTCCAGGACGACTACAGGCATTGATTAACCTGTGTCTCTTCATCTACTCAGCTTCATATAACCTTTTGTCCCACTTGATCCAAAGTGATCTTTTGAAAATTCAAGTTTGCTATCATGTGAATAGCCTTCATTATCTTCACTTATTTTAAGATGAAGACCATAGTTATTAAGGTAGCCTCAATGTCCCCATAAAGTCTGTTATCTGCCTGCCTCTCTAGCCTCACCCTCCCCATTTTCATGTAACATTTGAAATAAAATAATGTATGCAAAAAAACCTATAAGTTTTAAAACAAACAAACAAAAACACCAAAAAACCAAACCAAACAAAAAACTGAACAACCACGAATCTGCCCCCCAACTTAAAACTCACTGCATCTCCCTGTGGGTGCCTCTTCATTATCTTTATTATCATTATGTCTTCCTGCTGAGATGTAAACACTATCCTGATATTTGTATTTTTATAAACCTTTGCTTTACAAAAACAAATAGCATGATCTGAGAGAGAGTGAGAGAGAGATTGATTTTCCTTACTTGGAGATTTCCCTTACCAGCAGTGCATTAAAACTGTTTTGTTACTGAGTCTACTTGTATGACCATTGAAGGTCTCCCCAAGAGTTAGTCCCTATGTCACCTGAGGTGAAAGTCTTTTTCAGATTCCTTTGCTTACTTAGCTGTCTATATTCCAGCTTCGTTGACTGTTAATTTTTGTTCCTTGGTGATCGCTCGTTTTTCCCTTCCTCCAATCCCTGCCCATCATAGGGATTCTGTTGCTTTTGTCAGATCTCGCCTGCTCCCTGTTAACATCTGCCCATTCTTTTTTTGTTGTTTTTTTTTGTTTGTTTGTTTCTTGCGGTACGCGGGCCTCTCACTGTTGTGGCTTCTCCCGTTGCGGAGCACAGTCTCCGGACTCGCAGGCTCAGTGGCCATGGCTCACGGGCCCAGCCGCTCCGTGGCATGTGGGATCTTCCTGGACCGGGGCACGGACCCGTGTCCCCTGCATCGACAGGCGGACTCTCAACCACTGCACCACCAGGGAAGCCCAACATCTGCCCATCTCAACCACTGCACCACCAGGGAAGCCCAACATCTGCCCATTCTTTACTCCCAACTCAAGCATTTCTTTTCCAAATAAAACTTTCTTTGTCCCCCTTCCTCAGTAACCCCAAGCCCAAGTGAGTTTCCTTTGTTCCAGATATTCCTAGGTCTGCATTTCCTTTCTTTAGATTGTACCTTATTTTGTAATTGCATAGTTGGTAATGTGTTTGATTACTGCCTCTCTCTCTCTCTTTCTCTCCCCCGCACCCACTCACTAAACTGAGGAAAGGGTATCATAGCATTATAATATCTTTAGGGCTTGACACAGAGCTTGGCATCTGAGTGGTGCACAGCAATTACTTACTGAAAAAAGAAAAGAATGAAGAAATGAATGAGTAAACGTAACTCTACCTCAGCCTGAAGTTTCCTGTAAAACAGAGCTAGCATTGTCCCACATTCATTTTCTTTCAAGATAAGCTATGAAGTTTAAGGTTTCTTGAAATTATACAACACTTTTATAATATATTAATAGTGTCATCAAAACTATTTTAAAAATAAGGGTAAAATAAGTATTTGATCTCGTTGATCTTTCTTCTGCATTTCTTTGCTTTTCAGTCTCTTTATTCCTCAGATCCCTATGTGATCTAGAGTATGGAGGCCCTTGCTAATGTTTGAGTTGATATCAGACCTCAGTAGGTACTTGTGAAGTGAAGAAGTGAATTATTTACAAGAAACTATCCTTCACGTATATTAAATTGGTTGTAGAATGATCCAGTGTTGAAGAATACTGAGCACCAGGTACCCCACTTTCATCATTAAAACAATGCCCTCAGCACACCTTTCTCTTTTCTATGCCATCATAACAAATAAAGACCTTGTTACTTCATCAGCTCATTATCGTTTGGTTTCTATTTGGTGAAATCTAAAGAGATCTTCTGTGGTTATGGTTAGAAATTTATTAAAACATGCAAATCCCTGTTTCATAAAACTCAAAATAAACCATACGCTAGCCATCCTACACTATCCAGGGTTCTTTTTGGAATTACATCTAAGAGCTGAGAAAATGTAACACAGAGATTTTTACCAAAGCTTACATAATCTTCAGTTCTTTACATTTGGGCTTTTTCTGAGCATTTCTCCAATGTAACATTTCCTATATATTTAGACATAGTAAATGAAAAAAATGCTTCTAATTGAACCTTATCAAACATTTGCCTTTGAAATGCAAAAGCTTAGTGCACCCTAATGGCATGGAGTATTTTAATATATGCAATAATTCCTTTTCTGTTTTAGTCAAACACCCTGGAAATTCCTCATTAAATCCGATTTTATCCCTCATTGAGGTCATTCCCCATGATAAATTAAGCACTTAAATGACACATGTTATCCTAGAAAGATGGAAGATGGCTGGGAGGGGCCTGGGGTGGGGTGATACGGGAGCATTTGGAACATGTGTAGCACATTCAGCAGGACCTTTCCTATCAGAAACCAGGGAGGATTTCAACTCTTAGAAAAAGTGGTTTCCTTGATTGCCTGACTGTAATGTTCATAGCCAGAGCTGATAAAATCATAGCTGGTACATATGTATCACTATCCTAACCCATAGTTTAGATGCTTTTAATAATTGCAGTATTTGAAGTACAAACTACTAGGTATAAAATGAATAATATTGTAAGTCAACTATATTCTTCAATATAAAAAGGGAAAGGATTCTTAAAAAATAATGTTCAGTATTTTCTTTGAAACAGAAATTAAGCATTGCTTAAATCAGTAGTTTTTTTTAAGAATGAAACATGTAATTATTAAGAATTGATTCTGTTTCCATTGGAATATATGTCATCAATTTGGAGAGAAATTATTTTATTATTTATTTATTTATAATAATTTGTGGTACGCGGGCCTCTCACTGCTGTGGCCTCTCCTGTTGCGGAGCACAGGCTCCGGATGCGCAGGCTCAGCGGCCATGGCTCACGGGCCCAGCCGCTCTGCGGCATGTGGGATCTTCCTGGACCGGGGCACGAACCCGTGTCCCCTGCATCAGCAGGTGGACTCTCAACCACTGCGCCACCAGGGAAGCCCGAGAGAAATTATTTATAATAAAGGTGACTTGAGTAGAAGAACTGAAGGTTTGTGTGCTGTTGGTGTGTTGGCAAGTTGTTAGTATTTCAGATATATGACAAATAAGGGCTTAATGTGACATTAATAGTAGGTAATTAAAAGAAAAACTGGCATTGCTAGTGCTTGTTGACTTACCTGTTTTGTACTTTAATGTTTACTGTTATGTCTTGGTCATTTTTGAAAGGTATAAATTATTTTACCTTTTGTTTTTACATATATGCATATTTTTTTACAATGTAATAAATTGCCTCTTTCCTAAAATGGCTGAAGCCCTTTGTTAAATTTCTTTTTAAAAATTGATAGCTAAGTGTAAGAGCAGAGGCTATATTTAATCATAGTCTTTCTTTTGCAAATAACTATAGAATGTTTATGCATTTTGGACAAAGCTTCAGGGGCAGAAAAGCTGCCCTTGCTCAAGTTAAGAAGTCTCATACAAAATTCACTGGACTCGCTCAATATATGGTCAGTTTCTGGGAATGGATACAGCTGTGAACTTCAACTTGTTCCCCAGTCCTCTGTACATCCAACACATACTTGAGAGCTGACCTGTGGGATGTGCTGGTCTTGGTCATTTAGTCCCCAGGATCATTAGGAAGCTACTTTGGTTCTTGTGCTTGAAGCTCCATGCTTCCTGGCTTTTGGAAGATATTTCCAGATAGAGACCTTTTTGCTTTTTGCCTCCCCCCACCCCCCTGCCCCCATAAAAGGAAAGTTCTTCTTGTGGAGTCTGATTTTTCTTTTTAAATGATAACCTAATGTTCTCCTGATACAAATTGATTGAAACAGACTTAGTTGTATTAAGTAACTCTGATGCCAGACACACGTTATATCCTGGCACACGTCCCAAATGCTCCTGTTCCCACCTTGACAGCATTTTAGGTCTGTGGCTTTTACTTACTATATGCTGGCATCATGTGGCTAGTACTTACTCTTAAATTCAGGAGAAGAGAATTATTTTGTTTTCAATAAAGTTTTTTTAATAAAGTACAAAGATGAAACTATTTCAACAGCAGATAATCTCTTAATGAGAGGATTCCTGGTTAACCCAAAGAAGCCAATCCTCACATTATTTCTGATAGATTTCTGTGGCCTAGGGTTATATTTCAATAGAAGTGGTTTTAGGAATCTCTACATGCTGTTGAAACCAAAATTGGTCATGTTAGGCTCTCTAATAAATACAACTAATAAGAAAACAGATTAATAGTAGAAAGAAATTTTCAAAGTATTGATTCACTTGAAATGTTATAAATACTAATCTGGATTAACTTTAAAATGCGCTATGATGTGATATGTTTTTTTCTTGTATGTGCTAGAATTTCGCTTATAAGAATGCTTTATTGTTAACATATTTAAATGTAAAGAGATATGTATTGACAAACATGCATACTCATCATCAGACGTCTGTTACATGCTTGCAGTATTAAAAGCGATTCATTCCTGACTTATGCAGAATTATGAGAGCAGCCTTATTGAAGGTTTCTGTTCAGTTTTTGTCTTTTTAGGCAGTGACTTTATAGACACATATATGCTTTGGGATTCCTTTTTACCACTGTCCTTAGAGACTGGCAAAAGAAGTTGTAGGTAGATATGGTTTTGTTCAGAACAGGTTTCTAATATGCATTTTTTCCTCTTGGGTGCTAAAAAAAACAAACAAACAACAAAAAAAAACCTGGCTCTTACAGTAAGCCTAAAAGAAAACAGGTAGAAAGTGTATGATATATCCCACTTCCTTCTTTGCTTATTGATTTTTGGGAACATATGTTGAACAGAGGCAGAAAGTTTGTGGTCTCTTAACATAATGGTTTGGGGAGCAACTGAAATGTAGAAAAAAGGGAAGAAGATAAAGAAGCAATGTTAATGGAATAATGCAGAATAGTGTGAGAAAATGCACACTGGTCTAAATGGAGTACTGCTGAGAAGGAAATAGTGGTGTGGCTGTTTGTACCTTGAAACTGGCAGTAGTGTCTGGTGAGTGCTGCTTTCTGTGCTACCAATGCCAGAGAAAAGATGTCTGGAACCTTTGAATGCTGCTTGCTCACCTCATCTCTCCTTCCCCTCCCTTTTTTCCATGTCAACATTTTCTGTGTGCTCATCTGCCCTCTCATTTATTACATTCCTTTTTTATCCTGACCCCTCCCATTTCATCAGGGATATCAATTCACCAGTCAACTAACCCTTGGAAGTTGGCATTTTCCAGTCATTTCCTCTCCACTGATTATTATCTTCACACATATCCTGACCCATATCTTGCTCATGTGGTTCTATGTAGTCCTGTTCCTTCTGTCCCATCACAGTATTGCTCTATTATTTCCTTTTCCTTGTAGCCTATTTTCTAAAAGAATGTTACAATGCTGTGGACTCAAATATCACATGTGATCATGCCCTTTCTGGAAAATGAACCAAAGATAATAACCAAAATTTGCCTGCTTTTTTTTGTTGGCAGAGTTAAAATTTCTTCCTTCACATTTCATTTACTTTATATTTAGCTAGAATTATGTTGATATAAAATGAAATTGTACCCTAACCTTCCTGTTACTGTGATAATCAAGTTGATCATCATATACCAGGAATTCAAAGAGCAGCATTGATCAAATAACTGAATGGCTCTTAACTAGCTGTTTGATGTTGGATTCCCTAGAAGCTGATGCTAAGATGAGGATTTATTTGCAAATAATAAAGTGAGAAACGAGTTAGGGAGTAATAAATGGGAAAGGCAGGACTGGGAAGGGAAAGAAGGGGTGTAATTTCAGGCAAAGTCTGTCCAAGTGCAGCTGAAGCTTAAAATTTCATGGAAGTTCTGTAGTATGAATTATGCCACTGTTCCAACCCAGATTAAATGAACTGGACATTTATCCTTCTATACCTGTCAACCACTGACTAAGGACCACAGGACTACAGGGTAAGGGAAGGTGGATGCTTGCCACAGTTGGACAAAAGGACTCTAGTTAGCCTTAGGACAGAACAACATTTATGAGTGCTATTTTTTGAAGCAAAATTACACTGAAGTGTATGAGGCACAATATGTATTATAATGTGCACAGGTCTTGTTGAAGAATTGTGATAGAATTAGATAATTTCTTTTCCTTTCCACTCCATAACTCTACTCCTTTCTACATCATTTTCTTTTCTTGTCTTTTCTTTGGTTGCAACCCATTTCATTGATTGATTAGAGAAGGGAGGAGTATTTTCATAGCGCTATTGGATAACTGTGGACATTCTTGTTTAGTAATATACCGAAATTCAACAAGTGGTAATTTCTTAAAGATTAGTTAGTTATAAACATATTAATGAATTTTTTGTATTTTGTTATTTTAAAATCCATTGATCTACTGTGCACTTTGAACAAATACTTTACCCAGGCATAATACTGTAACATCAACTGTTGGTCATTTAGAAAATGTTAATTCACTGAGTTTCGTAGATATTCCAAATATTGATGCATTTCATTATACAGCATAAACAAATCCCATTTGTTAATATTACCACAGATCTAATCAGAAAAAATTGCACTGGGAAGCTTTTATGCTCCCAGAGGCCATTAGAAGTTTTTCAAATTTCTAGAAGATTTACCTCCCTCATTTTTGCAAAATACCTGCCCAGTACCCAAGTCTGAAAAGTTGTAGGTTGTCTGTCAGTTGTTCCTTCAAGTAAAAATGGTGTTGCATGAAAAAAGTGGCTAGTTCAGCTGGCAACTAAAAAAAAAACCACACAGGTGTGCTGCTCCTTGAAACACCTCTTATAGTTTAGTATGTAGCAATTGCTTTGTTTTTATTTACCATTTTATCACACAATAAAAAAAATTGAATCAAGGGTTGAGATATAACAGAATTAAGATTTTTTTACTGCTTCATCAAGGGCATTCTTAAATGAGACAAGCTTTGTTTGTTTCTTTTAAGGCATGCAAGTATGTGGCAGTGAAGAGTATAATGACAACTAATACAGTTTGCTGCCATGGCGTTGACTTGTGCTAAGGCACCAGCAATTCTCCCATCAGTGCTTTTGCACAACACGGCAAAAAGGCAAATAACATCTTAATGTTATTATGAAAATAATTTTGCCATCATGAATTCCTGGAAGGTTCTCAGGGACCCTAGGAGTCCATTGAGCAAACTTAATGAACCACTGCTTTAAGGAAAGCAACAACTCTTGGCATTCTTCATCTTGCCACCCCCTTTCAGCTAGTGTCCATTTTAATTTTTACACACAAATTGCAATCACCAATTAGTCCTTAAGTAATTTTGGAAGAGAATACTTCAGATACCTTCCTTCAACTTCCTTGTGTACTCCAACTTTGAACAAAGTTCCATACTAAAATATCATTAGCAGTTGTTTATTTTCTCTTGGAGATTTTCTTGTAGCAGTCTACTCACTCACATACAAACCATAGCTTGCTGAAACTACCAAATTAATTTTCCTTATCTGTTTCTGAGAATTTTATTGTATTCATTTTACAAGGATATTTTTTGGTTCTGAAAGGATCAGAATAATGACAATCACACTTTGTGGTTTTTGAATGCTTTATCTTTCACAAAGCGCTTCTGCATGTGTCATCTCTTTCAGGCCTAACACCAATCCTGGGAGGTTGGCAGGACGTTGTCATTATCTCCGCATGAGTAATCCCAGGTTGAGAGAGGGGATGTGGGTTGCTTAAGGCCACAAGGAATGAGTGGCAGAACAAAACTGAGATGCTCTGTTTTCGATCTCCAGTTTCCTCCACCGTAGAGCACTGTTTCTTTTCTTGTAACAATTTAAAAGGCATTTCATACTCTTCTCCCTGGTCTATGCAGCACATTTCTGTTATCATTTATGTCCTACGATGCCTGCACAGGCTGACTTTGATAAAAACACTGCAGCTGAAGAAATGGTGACTGCCATAGGCACTGTGGTCTCAGTGGAGGCCTGATGCTGCTCAGAATTCTGCTGTGACCATGAAGGTCAATGCCTCTTCAACCTTAATAAATAGCAGCCAACCCAGGTATGAAATTTTCACCTGCAAGGGTAACCGCAGAACACAGTCAGTCAATGTGAGGCAAAACAGTACAGAGAATGGAGATTTGCTGGGTAATTAAGTATATTACAAAATAAACTTGACTGACTCATCTATAATCATATGCTGGGATTCGTAATACAAAAGGCTGAAGTACATGGTGTGAGTTAATGAAAATGGGTTTTGACGAGTTTACAATAGCAAAGAGTGTTTGCATATTGTAAAAATTAATTAAACATTGGTTTATTATATTTCATTGTGGTCCTCCTTTTTGGCCAAGAGGGTTGAACTGAGCTTCTCAGCATTCATTTTGTTTAATTAGAACTTTTAAAGTCTTAAAAAAGAATTTGATAGGTAATATTTTTGAAACACTGCAAATGATAGAGAATAATAATACATATCCATATAGCCACCATCCAGTTTTCTCATATTTTAGCATTTTGCTGTTTGCTTCTTTTCTTACAGAAATAGTGTTATGAGACAACTGAAGCTCTGTCTGTACCCCTCCTAGGTTACACTGGTCACTCCCCAGAGTTAATTATTATTTTGAAATTGCTATTCAGTTTTCATAATGCTTTTTATATTTTGACACATGTATTTGCATTGATAAATATCTAAGATTTTTCATGTTTTAGTACTTTAAAAATGTGGTATCATTATGTACATTTGGCAATAGTTTTGCCCCTCAACATTGCTTTTGGGATTATTCATTTTAACATGTGTAGCTCTGATTGAGGTATTCAATGCATAGTGGTCATTAATGACTATGCTGTAATTCAGGTATACATTCTATGATTGATGGCAATTTAGGTTGCTTCCAATTCTTCCTATATGAAACAGAGTTACAAGAAACATTCTTATATATACTTCCTTGTGTATATGGTCAAGAGTTTCTTTAAGGTATATACCTACAAGTAGAACTGCCCAGTCTGGACAGTATGCTTCTTCAGCTTTACTGAGTACTACTGCCAAATTGTTTTCTTTCTTTTTCTTTTTAATTTGAAAAAAATCAGATTTTACTTTGAAACAATTTTTTTAAATTATTTTATTTTTGGCTGCGTTGGGTCTTCATTGCTGCGTGTGGGCTTTCTCTAGTTGTGTCGAGCGGGGGCTACTGCTTGTTGTGGTGCGCAGGCTTCTCATCGTGGTGGCTTCTCTTGTTGCAGAGCACGGGCTCTAGATGCGCAGGCTTCAGTAGTTGTGGCTCGCGGGCTCTAGAGTGCAGGCTCAGTAGTTGTGGCGCATGGGCTTAGTTGCTCTGCGGCATGTAGGATCTTCCTGGACCAGGGCTTGAACCCATGTCCCCTGCATTGGCAGGCAGATTCTTAACCACTGTGCCACCAGGGAAGTCTGAAACAATTTTTACTTATAGAAAAGTTGTAACTATAGTACAAAAACATGCTCACAAACCATTTACACAGATTAAAAAATGTTAACATTTTGTCCAGATCTTAACATTTTGTCTTTATATTGTGTGTGTGTATAAAGTATTTTTTTCCCCACCAGAACCATTTGAGAGTGGGTTGCTTTGACAATGTTTCTTCACCCTTTAATCTTTCAGTGTGTCTTTCTTAGAACTGGGAACCTTCTCTTACATAACCACAATACAGTTAGCAAGTCTAGTTTAACACTGAAAATACTTGTATCTAATCTGCAGTCCGTACTGCAACGTTGTCAGTTGTCCCAATAATGTCCTTATAGCAGTCCTCCCCCGCACCCCTCAGTCAAGGATGACATTGCGTTTACCTTTCACATCTCTTTAGGCTTTTTTAATCTGGACGATTCTTTAGCTTTTCTTGATCTTCTGTGACATTGATGTTTCTAAAGAAAAGAGGAAGTTAAAAGTTTCTCAGTTTGTGTTTATCTAGTGTTTTCTCATGATTAGATTCAGATTATGCAGTTTTGGCTGGAATAAAACTAATGTTTTAGTGATGATGTATCCTTCTCAAGGATTAATCATTAGTATTAATAGAATTAACTATTTTGGGATGCTTTTGACATATTTTAATTGACTAACTAAAACTCTTAGCTCTTTTTTTTGATATATATATAAATATATATAAATGGAATTCAGATTCATATATATTATATATATATCTTATATATATATATATATCCATGTGTATATAAATGGAAATCTGTTATTCAGGCTGGTAGTGCTAAATTAGCTTTTTTTCCCTGACCCAAGTAGCAAATACCTTGGAGAATTTCAGTGTTTAGTAAGCTTTGTTACTTTCCCCCCTGTGAATAGCACTTTATGACATAGGCTAAACTAGACAAATATGCAGTGTTATGTGGATCATTATGCAATAAAACTGCTAAAGTCACATGGGTGGTAAAGTTTGATAGTCTCAAGCCTGTGAAGCACATATCATGTAGACATTTTAAATATAAAGCTTTAATAGGAATAGGAAAGCCACTTAAACCATTGTTTAGTTGCATATAAGTTGTTCTTCTGGACTTCTTTCATTTTTAATAAAAATTAAAAGTATTATTGTTGGCATTATTTTGATTATTTGTTTCAAGAGTCATTCAGTTTCTCTACCATATTTACTTTTTTCCTTTGGAAATTAATAAGTAACTTATAGGGAAATACTTTGAGATGTTTTAAATATCCTGTTTGTAATTAAAGCTTTTCCCCTTAGATTTAGCATCTATTGATCATGCTTGCCTGAATCATGTTTTACTACTATAGTTGGAAAATTGTGATTTTCTAACTGAATTATTCCTTTGTTCTTTCTATACATAGTAATGTAGTTCTTTAGTTGAACTTGAATAGATACTTGTGAGCATGAATTCTTAGTCTAAATATTAGATTCAGGATTTATTTTGTGAACTTTCTTTTCCTATTAGCCATTTGTTGACTTCTGAGAATAGAAGTTAAAATGGTATTCCCATTGTCCAAATCAATCTCGAACTACTCTGAGATCACTTATTGACTAATTTATACCTCACTTCTATTAAGGATTAAAGAAAACTTTTCAAATTAAACACAATAAAATAGGACAAAAAAGGTAAAAATCATGATTAACTTAATGGTACTGTTTAATCATTATAGTTGAACATTGAGTTCAGATCATAGAAAATAGGCAGCTAAGCCAAAGAGACAACCATATAAAATTAGATGTGATTTCACTGTTTCATAAGACAAAGCATCTTATAAGAGCTTAATAAAATATATAAGCAAGAATAGAAGCTCACTTAATTTGAATAACATATAACTTAATTTCATGTCACCAGGAGGGCTAATTTTTGTGTTGTGCTAGCTCTATTTATTTATTGAAAATTTATGCACTGGTGAAAACAATAGCTCCAACCAGTGCAGACTTACTCAGAACTTTTGTTTCACACTTAGGGTCGTGGTTCTCAATTCCAGAGATTCTGGTTCATTAGGTCTTGAGAAGGGCCTGGGAACATCACAGGTGATCCTAAGATCACACTATGAGAAACAGTACCTCAAAGAAAAATGCAAAAGTTGTGATTTTATTGTGATCAAGTCAGTATTGCAGACTTTATAAAGAGGCTTGTAAAATTCTTAAAGTAGTTTCATATTTATAGTATAATAACTTTTAGAAATTCCTATTAATGAATAATTTGGGGTAGTAAATAAACAGCTAAATAGCTAAACTGAACCTTTAGAGCATACACCAGTAGTCGATTTAGTAAGTCAGTAGTATAGTCTTTTACCACTCCAGCCTAATACCCATACTTCCTTAGTATTTTCATAACCTCCTTATTTTTTCATTTGTTTATTAATTTCGTTAGTTTTAGTGGCTCAACATACATGACTTTTTAACTTGTGTACATTTTCCAAGTTGTAGAAGTGTTTGTTATTTCACCTTTTTTTTTTTTTGCAGTACGTGGGCCTCTCCCGTTGCGGAGCACAGGCTCCGGACGCGCACAGGCTCAGCGGCCATGGCTCACAGGCCCAGCCGCTCCACGGCATGTGGGATCCTCCCGGACCGGGGCACAGCCCCGTGTCCCCTACATCGGCAGGCGGACTCTCAACCACTGCGCCACCAGGGAAGCCCTGTTATTTCACCTTTTAAGCAGAACCTTAGGTGTTTGTTTGTTTGTTTGTTTGTTTTTTAATATTCAATATTTTGTATTAGAAGAGACAGGCCACCAATTTCCAAGATTTATTACTCTTTTGCGATAACTGGCTTTAGCCAGGGGCCAAGATTTCAGAACTGTTCATAGGAAAGTAATTTCCACTGGTGACATTGCTAACTAAGTGAGTGACTTTGACATACATAGTTCTGGCCTACAACTGATCAGCCTGAAATAATCAGAAACAACAACTATTTTAGTAACACTGAATACCAACCTTACAGTTTATAAAGTAGGTTTATTGGAGATCTTCCATCAGCAGAGACTTTCACAATGGCTTTTGGGTTAATGAAAATATTTTAGGTATAACTGAATGTATAAGCCTTGGACTGTTCTGTGATTTCTCTTAAGACTGTATGGGAGACATTTTATTTGTTGCCTGGGATTTATTGCTGCAGTTCTCTTGAACACTGTAATGGAAACAACTGATAAAACTTCTGAAAATATGCTGAAAGTTTACCCCTTTGTTTTATTAAATGTAGCAAATGTAGCATGTAATAATAGCACTGGTACATGCATTCTTCATTTGCAGCTCTTTCAGGAGGAAGACATTTATTTTCATAAGAAACGTGACATTTATAAGGATTGTACAGCTTAAAAGGTGTGCACAGAAATTGTTAAGACTTGTAAAACATTGGTTTACCACGCCTGGTTGATGACCTGTTCAAGACAACTTTAGAACAGGAGCAGTGACTTAGTTCCCAGCTTGGAACATTTGTTTATATTTTGGTGTTTATAAGATCATAGATGCTAGGCTAAACTATTTTCACATAGGGAAAGGATGACTAAGAGAAAATTCTTATTATTGTGCTTATGATTCAAATTTTCTGTCCACCGTAGTCCTTTGAATTTTACTGCTTATGAAAGTACAAAAAGGGACTCCCCTGGTGGCGCAGTGGTTGAGAGTCCGCCTGCCGATGCAGGGGACATGGGTTCATGCCCCGGTCCGGGAGGATCCCACGTGCCGTGGAGCGGCTGGGCCTGTGAGCCATGGCCGCTGAGCCTGCGCTTCCGGAGCCTGTGCCCTGCGGCGGGAGAGGCCACAGCAGTGAGAGGCCTGCGTACTGCAAAAAAAAGAAAAAAAAAAAAAAAAAAAGTTCAAAGAGGCAGTAGCATTTCTGTAGCTCATTATTTTGAAAAGGAAAGTGAGAAATGAAAAATACTGTTGCGTCTCAGCATTCTAAGATCCCGGCCCCAAGAGAAGTACTGAAGACCTTCAATTCATAGTAGAGATCTAAGCATGTCAAAAATATTACATTTAATTTTATATTAAATATATGATTTCCAGAGTATATGGAGAAGGTCGATAATTACACCTCTAATACTTTTTCTGCCTTGTATTACAATTTCATTCATAGTGGTTATTTTTCAGCTTCATGATTTTGAGGTGAAGGGTTTCCTGAAATTATTATAGTTTGATTCTAATTAGATATAGCTGGCTTTGTTGTTGTTTTTAAATGGAAAAAGTAAAGGAAGTAAAACAATTTAGTTACAACTTTGATTCTGATCATTGGACCTTGGTTAGATGTCTACTTAGCATCCATTTCACTTTGCTTCTTTCCCTACAGTACTCCTATTTTCTTCATGCAGCTATTCTGCTCTCTTGTAGGCCAAATGCTTCAGGAGGAGCTGAGCCCTATCCCAGCTCCAGGAGTGGGATTGATTTGTCTAAAGCCAACACCATCTTTTGTACCTCTAAAAGTTTCGTCTGAGAAAGGTCAGGTGAACACTTAAGCCTACTGATGCTAAGTGCAGTGCTCCTGGCGCCTTTTTGGAAGTCATCCTAATCTTCACCTGGATACCTTCCAGAACTGATTCCCTTTCTCTCCTGCTGGGCTACTGGCTGCATCCCAATATCAGAGGGAAAACTAGCTTTATGATAAACATTCATTGTGGATTAAAGAGCAGAGAAAAACATTCCCAGCCAGGAACATTGTAACTCCACTGTGTTTGTGTGTATGTGTATGTGAGTGTGTGTGTGTGTGTGTGAAAAAGAGAGAATGACAGAGACAGGTATCAGTAGATGAGGAACATCTTGGTAAGAACGTACATTTGCATTTTTTCCCAGAAATTTACAAAGGGAAAATTAAAATAGGCCATTTGGGGTTTTACTTTAAAGGCCTGTATGAACCAAATCATCTGCATGCTTTTGATAAAATGTCTTTTTTCTGTTCCGCTCCCCCTCAAAGATGCTTATTTTTCTCACTGAAAAATTTCAGAATGCTAATGTGGTTGACTGGGTATAAAGTCATAAAGCCAAGCCTTCTGAAGTTGAAAGGCTTATTGCCTAAAATGATGTTCTTTTGATGATATAGTCAGTTTTCTAATATTTACATTTTTTGGTGCCTCATCTGGTAGAATTGGACTTCTCATCTTTTGCCCAAAAGATGTTTGAATCTGAGAAACCATTTACTTGCAAATTTTGATTTATTAGAAATTATATCCTTAAAATTAAATTTCAATGCAAATGTGGGATACACTTTGAACCACTCCTTTTTTTCTTAGGGAAGAAAGAAAATACAGATATAGGTCGTCCTTCACATGTTTTCCTGCTCTTCATCTTGGTAGGCAACTTTTTAAAACAATGCTCTTAAAAAGAGAATACCTCAAAGAATATGTGCTTGGGGCTTCCTGGAAGGAAGGTGAGATAACAAAACTAGTGATGTGTGACTCCGCACTCCAGTGACAGAGAAGATAATTGCAGCAAGGTCTCCAGAGTAATTTAGAGGTAAACTGGAATTTTCCAAGAGAGAGTGAAGTTACATTAGTGAAAAAGAGACAGTTGGGAGGAAATGTTATTTTAGCCACATATTCTGGTTGTACATAATTTAAAGAGTATGAATTTCAAGAGGACAATAAAAAAGAAATTATAGTAATCAAGATAGGAAATTATTAAGGGTTTGGGAGATAATTTCAGCCAAGAGGGAATGTGAAGATTAGGTATAAATTCTCAAAGCCTTGGCTGACAAGCTGATGAGCACATCTACAGATGAGAAATGTGGAAGGAACAAAAGGATGACTTGTGTGAGAGCCAATGTTAGGTTTGTATTAGAAAGAATAAAAGTAGAATTTGAACAGAGAAGTTTCTGAAAGGAGGAGAAAAGTAATATTTTGCCAAAGTTTGCTTCTGGGGCTTCTCTGAAGATTGACATACTTCTCTTTCATAGTTGCCTATTTGTGGGTAGTCTGATGCTTTCTGTATGTGACTTTTCTTTCACTATTGAGGGAAATAAGATGAGAATTCAGAGAGGAGAGAATATATATGGTTTTTGAAGTTAAACTAAATGGATGTCTTCTTATTTTGCCTATTGTGTGTAGTAAACTTAATCTTAGATGTAAAAATGGCTATACTCATATAGATAAGAGCATCTTCCTAATTCCTGTTTGAAAAAATGAGTCTTACTCATTGCTAGCCATATTAGCTGTGCCAAGGCCAGATAAGCACTGGATTTGGGGTCTGAACATGCAGAGTAAAGGGTAAGTCTGTTATTTAGCAGCTTTTTGAGTCTGAGGGAGATACGTAATGACTTTAAATAGAAGGGTATGTTCAGAAGTATGGATGGGAGGCTCTCGAAGGAATGGAATGGCTCTTGTAGGCGATCTGGAAAGTACCTACAGTGCAGAGGAAATAGTACTTCTTTTTTCTGTTACACTTACAATGTCTCTGTGAGGAGGCAACCACAGACTCTTAACCAGTGGTAAACTATGAAGAGTGGTGGGGACCATGACAAACTGATCTGAACGCCAGATTAAAGAGTGTAGTTTTTAACTTAAATTGATTGTTGACATGTGAGAATGCAGGCCTAGTTTTGCCAGAACTTCCAGTTTTTGTTTTGTTTTTTAGAACCCTGAAATTTGCATTTCTTCAGTGAAATTTCACACGCACACACACACACACACACACGCATATGCAATTAATTAAAAAACAATTTTGCCACACTGGTGTGGGTCAAACAAAACAAGTCTTTGAGCCAGATGTGCCCTATGGCTACAGTTTAGATCTTCTTCTTTAATCTCTTTTTTCATAGATGTTTATTGAGATCCTGATAGGTTGCATGGCTTTGTTCTAGACTCTCTTAAAATGTTGAATTATATTCCAAGAAATTCCTAATAACCTATATTTTATTTAGGTGATGTTTAAACCTTTACATAAATTTGGAAAAGAAATTATGGGATTGAAAGTAAGGTTCCTAATAGTACACATTTTATTGAAGCATGGGAAGGACTATAAAGGAAAGGATGACTGATTTCATATCTTTAATTTTGTTGAGTTGTTACCATAAACTTTGTCATCAGTGTTTCTTACAGAATTTTCTAAATAAGCAAGAAAAGATATGTTTTGAAGGTCCTACGGACACTCAAAGGTAAAAAATGGTGAATATTTATTTTTTAAAAAGTCTCTTCAAAATAAAATCATTATCTCATTATTAAATTGACTTATGTATTTTTAAAAATATGTCTCTATTCTCAGGCTGACCAAAGTTAACTATTGATGATACATTTTATGTTGGAAAAATATGTATACTTACAACTCTTCATTATTTGTGTGATTCAGATCCTTCTATTTTTCCCACTATTTTTTGGCCATAGAATTGCAAATTAAGAATAATAACTTATTTTGGTCATTTGATAACTTTTTGGTTTTAGGGAAAACTCTAGAAATAGAGGAAGCTGCGATGATTTGAATCAAATTACCCTTGCAGGTGATTGTTTTTGGAGTGGGCACCTGTTACAAAGATCATCAAGCTATAGGTCACTGGTCCTGTGACACAGCCTGGTTAAAAGATAGTAGTGGATTAGACAGATCAAGAGAAAGAGTTAACATTTGAGAGGAAGCTGAAAGAATGCCATGGAGTATCAGATGGCCATGAGGGATCATGGAAAGCATAAACTTTATGATGAAACAAACTGTGGATAAGATGAGGGTGAAGACATTATATGAGAGAAATGAAAACATGCAGAATGTGAGGGGCAGGAGTGTTCTAGAAGAATCCAAGACAAAATAAACTTTCTACTCCAGGGAGCAGGCAGATGAGGAATAGCTGGACAATATTAATGCAATGAACCAGGACAAAGATCCATGAACCCTCAAGGCTGAAGTCTCTAAGCTCCCTTATATCCTTTCACTATCTGATCCATTCTTGTGTCAAGGCTCTTTCTTGGTTCTTCCATCGCAGTTTTCTCTTGTCCCTAGGTGCTCACACTGGTCCTTCTTCAATTAATCCAATTTTCTCCTTCCCCTCACCCCTTTACTGTCTCCCACTCCCTTTATGCCGAGTTCTTACTCATTCAGCAAGTCTCACTCAAGATTTCTTTTCCTTCTAGAAACCTTTGTTGACTCCCTCCTCCTTTTTTTTTTTTCCAAAACCATGGGATGTTTTTAAACCTTCCTGGAATTGATTCCATCTCTGGTTTTTGCCCCTCCCTTTCTTATGATCTCTCAGTTTTCCCCTCTTTCTACCCTGTCAGACATGTTTACAGCCTCCAAGCCTTCCCTTTTTTCCATCCCATCTGACCCAGTGTTCGGTCCCCATTATCTCATTTGGATCATGGGATTTAGCCTCCAAGTAACTTTCTAACTGCAGTTTTCCCTATCCAGAATTTCAGATCCTTTTTCATAAAGTAAAGGAGAAAATCATATCACCCTGCTCAAAAATTATCACTAAATCTCTAATTGATATTTAATTAACTCTAATTTAATTAAGCCTAATATTGCAGACTTTCCAAAGTGAGGATCTAGTCTCCTGTACCTTTTCTAACCAATACTCACCCGTGAGGATTCTGAGGGCACCAAATTAAACCACTGGCTGCTTCCAACTGTTTTCCTTCCCAGTACCGCTCTTCATTTCATGCCCATCTTCTGGCTTTCCTCCTCCCCCTACCCCCATAAATTGTTTTTAGCTGTCTTTTAGGGTGCTGCTTCTTCCATTCTGCCATGATTTGATTGTGTTTTGTTTTTCATAACACATACAGTCTCACATACAAAAGGAAATAGAATAGAGCTTCATCTTACACTGCTCTTAAGCACAGTGATTAAGAGCACTGGTCCTGGAGCCAAACTGCTTGAGTTCCAACAGTTCTGTCTCTACTTCTTATTCTGAGGCTTCAGAGATGTTATGTAACCTCTCTTTGCCTTAGTGTTCTCATCTGTAAAAAGGAAATAATTAGTGCCTACCTTATAGGGTCGTTGACCAGACTGAATGAATGAATACATGGAAAATACATAGGATAGTATCTGGCACATAGTAAGTGCTTAATAAATATTGTTATTGTTATAGATTGTCAAAGTCAGAAACATTTTATTGTAATGGGAGGGATTTTTTTCGTAAGTCAGCAAGTATACAAAAAGAAAAGTAACAGAGAGACTCATCACCAGCATTATAAATTATTTAATTGAGTAAAGATTTAGTGGGTTGGTAAATTAAGGCATTCTCTGCTTCATTTTGGGCTTGGGTATTAAGGCAATAACCATAGAACCATTTTAATCTAATTTTGAACAGTTTCCTTTGGAGTTTTAAGAGTTTCATTAAAGAAATCTCAATGAATGTAAGGATGGCTACTTTTTCTTAACACTGAATTTTCAAGCTCCTTAGAGTAAAGGTAAGATCTGTGCTTATTTTTTTCCATTTGAGCTTTTGATGTCTTTTCTCTCTTATATCACTTCCATTAATGAGAATGCCTTCCAAATCATGGTTTAGCCTGTCTACTTAATTGTATTTCTCAGGAATAACAGGCTGTTTTTTAATAATTGCCTGAATGACTAGATTAAAAGCAAAGATGAGGACAAGTTGAAGAATTCAGTTTCAAAATGTGACTTCCAGTTGACCCTTGAGAAGTGTGCTGTGCATAATGTGTTTGCCTAGACAGAAGCACTGGTCAGTTTTAGTCTGTGTAGTTAAGTATTGAAGGTATGCCTTCGGTGAGATAATACAGGCAAAGTCTAATAATATGCAATTTCTCGATGAATTTGGAAAAATGAGAGTGGCCTGAAACAGGGACTTCGGATACCCTAGCAGATACCACATTTCTTTCATCTTCTCTGGTGAATCTAATGTCGTTCGTCCCCCTCACCTCACCCTCTTGACCACAGCCCCTCTACCAAGGTTCTTAGAAGCTGAGATGATATTTAGATGGCACAGACCAATTTATTCTGGGTTGGCCATCATAACATATTTGTCTCTCAGGGGTTTTTGGATGGCAGATGACAGAAATCTAAATCAGTCTAGCTTACATTAACAGTGAAAAGGGACGGATTAAGGGATTTGGAGGATGGTGTATTGATGCATGAAACGGGGAGGTCCAGGGGTGAAACTGACCTCAGAAGTTGAGGTACTCAAATGCTGTTGTCACATTCTTCTTCCTCTTTGTCCCAACTTTCTCAGCTATGCTTCTCTGTATTTATTTTTTCCTACATGAGGCAAGGTTTAGAGGGACACATGGTGGCAATTATTTTCAGACATACTTTGCCTTAGCTCAGTTCCCCAGAAAGAAGATAGTCTTTTTCTCTCATTGAACGTTTATAAAATCCCAGGGAACAGCTCTAATTGACTTTGCTTTGCTCTTCTGGTTAACTGTTAGCTTAGACTCTGTGGATAAAGGTTCAAAGATCTGTAATTGGCTAAGCCCTTGGCAGAATTCAAGTATAGGGATTGAGAACCCTACCAGAACATGTGAATTGAGAATGGGAAGTCCACCCAAGGAGAGAGCAGAAAATGGGGATGGCACCAGGCAGACACAAACAGCAGATGTCCCTTGGTATTCACAAATCTGACATTGAATTGTCTTTTACTTTCAGCACCATTGCTCTGCTTTTTTACCTGAACCTTCATATGTGTAGTAGTCATATTCTTTTATAATTGGGTTTGACCATCATTTTATTTATCCATTGAGTGTATTAAAGCATCTATATTGTTGTGACAGCAGGAGTAATACATAATTAGGGAACAAAAGTTGCTTGCTTTTTAAAGGAAAATCTGTGATGTATTCTTTTATAAAGTTAAATTAACCTTCTAGATAAGGGTTCCCAGACCTGACTCATCGTTACAATTCCCTGGAAATTTAAGAGAGAGAGATAATATGGTTCAATACAGCATGATGAAGACTGGGGGTATGAATGGTTATAATTTAGTGATTATCCCAGTTCTGTTGATGATAAGAAAAAACAAGGACAACATTAAGCAGGATTTCAGTCTTCTGGTCTGGATTTTTGAAACTTTGAACCTCTCTTTGCTCAGTCTCCTTTGTTTTCATGTCTCCTGGAAGGTGAGCAGGGCTTTCCCACTGCTCTTTTATTGTAAGACTACCTACCTGTTTGTACTCTGGGCTTTTCCTTTCCTGTTTCCAGACTTATCTGTCTGGTGTTCTTGTCCCTCAATAACTTGATTGAAGCAAATTCTGTCAATATCCCTGAAGATCAAAAAAACTTTCTCCAAGAGCATGAGTTTCTAAAATGTAGAATGTTAAGTCCCATTGCATTTACCATATTGGCTAATGACTACTTTTACATGACAATGGTCGCCCATTTAGAGAAAAATTGGATGACAGAAAAATTAGTCCAGGGATGCTGTGATGTATCTAGTTAATTCTTGCTCTTTAGAATGTGTCCTCTTGAGAAATTATTCTCCGTATCTCACAAAGGCTACTTCCAACACTTTCCACTCTCTCTAAGCTCCAATACTCTACTCTTCCTTAGTGGACCATCTTGCCTCTTCAATTATCTAAAAAGCAGCGAAGCATTTTGGTTTAACATCCTTCACCATCCCTCTTCTTCCTAAGAAATTTCCCTGGACCTTTTAACCTATTCCTTTCACCTTTTTCTCTGATCTTGTTTAAGAAATGATTTTCCCCTCACTCCTATATCTTCCATTGCTTCCTTTTCTCTAAGTCAATACACAGAATTCCTCCCCTTTATCTCAATATGTCTTCATATCTCAACTTTACCATTCACTATCAGATTTCTGCAAGGGAAGGGGAGAGGCAGCTGTGGGAGTTGCTGGTAGCCTGCTGAACTTTGCTAAATCTATATTTTTCCATACTTAATCTTTATTATGAGTTCTCTTCCTTATTTTTAGCTGCCTATATCTAATATACCTTCCTTATTTTTAGATATCTCTCAGCGTCTTAAACTGTGCTTATTCTACCTCATTGATGCCTCACGAAACATCTTCTATTTCATTTCAGCTAATGTATATGACCTCCCAGGCACAAGGGCAATACCTTGGAGTCACTATCATATTTTTCTATATTCCTTAATATTTATTTATTTTCCCAGTTATGTCAATTCTGAAATGTGTTCCAAATAACTTTAAGCTAAAATTAAATAGCACTATATATATTATTTTAAACACACAAAATAATACATGGTATACACAGTATAAATTTCATGTGTTTGTGTATATGAGGCATAGTAACACAGTAAAAATTCATGAACCCATTATCCAGTCCAAGAGCCAGATCATTGAATATTCCAAATTTTTCTTTTCTAATTTCAATTTAAGATTTGTATTTTAATAACCCTCCAATTGTCCCCTTGTTACATAATATGCTTTAAAACTATATTTCTCTGCCAAGCTTCTGATGATGTGCTCTTGATCAAAAGCCTCAGGTTCCCCATTACTTTCAGAGTAAAATAGACTGTGCCTAGTTCTCAACACCTTGTTGATCTGGCCCAACCTGTGATTCAGCTCCATTTTCTACTATTCCCATTGAATCACTCCATGCTTCAAACTCAAAGTGTCTTCCTTCCTTCTTTCATTTCTTCCTTTGTTTTCATGAACAAGCCACTATTTTCTTTGCACACCTTTGCTCCTATAATTCCACATTGAAGCAGTCCCTGGAATGTTCTCTGTCTTATCTCCTTTGGTTAAAATCCAATTCATGCTGTAGGGCCTATCTGAAATGCTTTCATATTTATGCAGACCAATCATACATGGTCTCTGAAGCGCTCATTCTCTCTGTCATTGCTTTGAAGTATTTGTAGTTTTCTTATATTTCTTTATACCCTTCATGTATTACATAAGGTCTTGTATAAAGAGTACACTTAGTAAATATGTGTTAAATTAATTGTTGGAGAGAGTAACTGAACTGAATATTTGTTTCCTCCTATAAAAAAGGTTATAATTTCTGCCTAAGTTAAATTTCTTATTCTGTCTTTTTCCTTTCATTCAAGATAGTGTAGGGAAGTCCAGAGTCCCTATCCATATCTATACAGTTAGAGGACAAATCACAAGATTCTTAAGTTTTGGTATTTCCTATTTTGACTAGTGTTCCAATTCTCACTCTAAGAAAACATTCTTTGTAAATTTGAAGATTTCTTAACTGAGGTTCTCCCTTCAATACTCACAATACTATAATAGTACAACGGCAATTTTTTATTTTCTTTTAGACTTTTCCTTAAATGGCAGTACTATGATTAAGAGTATAAGTGGATGCAATATTTCTTACATTTTACCAGTTGGTGAGCCTAGAAAAGGAAACACACATTAAAATGGGTGATACTTAACTATATTAGGCATAGAGAAAGGCAAATATTTCTTGCCTATGGCAGTAAAAACACACCTTAATGGGGTTACAAGTAGGTTTGCAGATAGTCCTTAGAGTCTGCCTGGTTGAGGAGATTTCTATCTAGAAACAGCAGAGTAGATTAGATGAATTTTATAAGTTTTTACAGCTTGCAGTTTATGTGTGAAACAAACACACCCACCTTGAAAACTTCAAACTGACAAAGTAGAGAGAGCCACATAATTATGTTGGAAATATGCTCTATCTGTAAAGAAGAACTTTTTAATTTTTAAGACAAACATGCCACTGAAATCTCTAGTAATCTTCACATCAGGGGTCCCTTCCTGTGGAACTGCTGAAGCTGAGGTAGTTTTAATTAAGATGAGACAGGGAGTCAAGAACGTAAAAAACAAAGTCTCAGCCAAAAGGCATTACTTGGAAGGGAGGAAAAGGAGACGGGATTGATTGTTAGCTCTTAGAATCTGAACGGACAGGGAGAACATGAGGCCTCTCTCTGCAGGTTGCAGCAGGGCTGATAGGCAGGTATTATGGGGCCTAGAGACCAGGAACACTGGGTCGTTTTTCTCTACCTGACCCAAACCCTCAGGCCCACATGTAAGTGTCCTCCTTACCTATTTCTGGGCAGGTTCTGGATGAGATACTTGTGCTTACAATAAAGATAAGTGGGGCTTCCCTGGTGGTGCAATGGTTGAGAGTCCGCCTGCCAATGCAGGGGATGTGGGTTCGTGCCCTGGTCCGGGAAGATCCCACATGCCGCGGAGCGGCTGGGCCCGTGAGCCATGGCCGCTGGGCCTGCGCGTCTGGAGCCTGTGCTCCACAACGGGAGAGGCCACAACAGTGAGAGGCCCGCGTACCGCAAAAAAAATAAAAAATAAAGCTAAGTGAAGAAAGGCTATTTTATAGCTCAAATACCATTCTGTATTATTGCTAGAGTAATAAGGAGGTGTGATCTTTAAAGACTTGTTTAATACAATTATGTCTTCCAAAAAGTCATTTGCTCTTAAAGGATGATTGAACCATACTTTGTGTTATTATTGGAGGGCATCTTACCGTGATAAAGGTGGTAATTATTTATCTAGATAAGCAATCTTGTTGATTGAATATAGCTAAACCTTTGGCTTTTAAGCTAAGAAATACCTTTAGGCTTTATTGGTATACGAGTAAATGGAACATGAGTATTAGTTGTACCAGTTTTAACAGCTGAAGTTACATACTAATTTTTGAGTTTAAATGTAGTTAGTGGTTGCTTACTTTCTGAAACTAACTTTTAAATTGATTAAGAAATTTGTGCTCTTTTCCTTCTCATCACTGTATTTTCATAAATGCTCTTATTTTTAAACTATAAACATGGAGCCAGCACCCCTGTGCATAAAGTGCCTCAAAGGATAATTAGATGGTTATAATGGTACTTGCTTTGAGATAGCTAATTAAAAATATCTATTGCTCCCAAGTCTAATTTTTTTGAGTAATGATCACATAGTAGCAACTATGAAAGTTAAGTTACAGCCAAGCTCATTGAAGAAAAACAAAAAAGTAAATATGTTGACAGTATTTTATATAAAGACCTAGAGGATGGCACCAGACCAGTCTTTCCATTTTCTACTCTGTATTCTGTGCCCAGCCTCTCATATGTGTGGACACTAAACCACCTACACTATGCTTCATTCATCTGATTTCACTCTACTTGTTTTCATTTATTTTATAACGCTTCCTTTGGCACCAGGGAGATAATTTTCTCCCTCTTTTCTACCTTTTGTTGAACCTCTGAAAGAAGGCTTTTGTAATTGGACTTCACAGCTTTAAGAAACATTTCATAACCTGCCAGTAAAAATGTCAGTTCTCTGGGCCCGGGCATAATTAAATAAGTATCAGTGTGGTAATTCAGCCGCAAAATAAAGTAATTTTAAAGGGATTATTAATTGAGTACTTGCTTTGATTTTGGAATTCTAATCAGTAACAAGCTGTGTTATGGACAAAATCTTTCTTGCTTTCACCATTTCCATTACTTGGATTTAAAAATATTAAATGAAACTGTGTCAATAAAATTTTTACTTTATTTTTCTGAATGATTAATCTTCTGAGAGAATCTTGTTAAAATATCAACAAATTAGATAGGGACAAAATGTTTAGCTGTGAGTCTTTAAAAGCAAAGCTGAATGATACAAGCAATGTATAAAACTTTGTAATGGACTCTGCTGGAAGCCATTACTTCCTGATCGAAGACTGAAAAAAAGTGCAAAATTGAATTTTGGAGGCTAATCATAGTTTGTTTGGTAGGGAGTCCTTTGAGCTGAGAGCAGCAGGAGGAAGACAAGTGTGTAAAGTGATGGGTACTATAATGATGAGGTGTGGATTAACTAGTGGTCATTCTGGGAAAGGGTTAGTTTTCAGAGCAAACTGAAGGGTGATGTAGTAAAATCAGTCTTCTAAAACAGAAAAGCTCCAGAGTTCCCTGGTGCTCTAGTGGTTAGGATTTGGCACTTCCATTGTTGTGGCCCGGGTTCAATCTCTGGTTGAGGAACTGAGATCCTGCAAGCTGTGCAGCCTGGCTGAAAAAAAAAAAAAAAAAAAAAAGAAAACCCAAAAAACCACAAATGACTCCCTAAAACAAAGAAAACAAACAAACAAAACAAAAAGCTTTGTCTTTTGCTAGGAATTAATTGGTTGGTTGTATAGTTTTAAAGCTACATTTGAAGTCTGGGAATGGTAAGGATGAGCAATGACTTAGAACTCAACATAATTATCACTAACATTAATTGAGCTTTTATTTTGCTCTAGGGGCTACAGTAAGTGCTTTAGTCTATCAACTCAATTCTTACACCCCTGTGAAATAAGTCAGACTCCCATGAGGAAACTGAGGCACAAAGGTTACTTTATTAGTGGCTGAGCTGAGGTGTTTAACTCAGGCAGCCCAATTCCAAAGCCCGAGTGTTTGGCTACCATTGTATGTCCCTTCCAAGGGAAATTTAATTGATAGTGATGCCTTAAGTACATTTCAACCCAGTGCTGTATCCTAATGATAGTTTTTAAATGGCTATTACTAAATGGAGAGATAGGGATTTGTAGAAAGTTTGACATTAGATATCCCATAACAGGGAGAGACAACCCCCCTCTGCCAAGGTTAACTCATACAATAGATTTTTCTTGACAATCTTAAAAATATTTTTTTATATTTATTTATTTATTTACTTGGCTGCGTTGGGTCTTAGTTGCGGCACGCGGGATCTTTGTGTAGCATGCGGGATCTTTCATTGCGGCATGCGGGCTCTTCGTTGTGGCATGTGGGCTTCTCTCTAGTTGTGGCCCTCGCAGGCTCTCTAGTTGTGGCATACGGGCTCCAGAGCGCACGGGCTCAGTAGTTGCAGCACTCAGGCTCTCTAGTTAGGGCGCATGGGCTCTAGGCCACATGGGCTCAGTAGTTGTGGTGCACGGGCTTAGTTGCTCTGTGGCATGTGGGATCTCCCCGACCAGGGATCAAACCCGTGTCCCCTGCATTGAAAGGTGGATTCTTAACCACTGGACCAGTAGGGAAGTCCCTTAAAAATATTTTTTGTAGGGCTTCCCTGGTGGCGTAGTGGTTGAGAGTCCGCCTGCTGATGCAGGGGACATGGGTTCGTGCCCTGGTCCAGGAGGATCCCACATGCCACGGAGCGGCTAGGCCCGTGGGCCATGGCTGCTGAACCTGCGCGTCCGGAGCCTGTGCTCCGCAACGGGAGAGGCCACAGCAGTGAGAGGCCTGCGTACTGCAAAAAAAAAAAAAAAAAAAAATTATATATATATATATAATTTTTTTTTTTTGTAAAAGTTATTTTTTTCCAGAAACAATTAAAGAATGGTAGATGGCAAGTGCTGGTCTTCTTTTATGTACTTACTTGAAATGTTTACTTGATGTACCCATCTGGCCCCTAAGAGTAACACCTCAGCAAAGATGTCTCCCCCGATGAGGCTTAGTCTGCTTATTTGTTTTGTTCTATTTTGTTTTCTTGTTCTCTTGCTTGTGAGATGAGAATAAGCTTCTAAGGCTGTGTTCTCACTTGAAACAATCTGAAGATCGGAGTCACTGATTGTGTTACTACACACCAGAAAGAACATAAACGTAGACCCTACCTTTACTGCAGTTTGAGAAGCTGATTTGCGGGAACAAACGGAGAGACTGGAAAATTGCCTAGCAAGTCTGGGCTTATGTAGTTTACAGCTGGAAAGCTAAGGGGGACTTAACTTGCATGAAGGGATATTAAAAGAAACATGTTCTTGTTTGTTTCCTCAGGATGAATAGAGAAGAAATAGGCTTAAGTAAAAGCAAGCAGGATCTACTGTTCTAGGGTAGAGGTAATGAAAAACTTAGGATTTTACTAATAGTGAGATCTGAAGGAGTTTATTGATCTTTTAAAAATCACAATTGTGTAAGAATAAGCGAGTGTATGGGGTAGTTTTAAAGCAGTTTAGTGTACCATTAGGAAAACAGATTTAGTGTCCTGGAGCTCCTTTGGAGATTTAACCCTATGTATTGTAGCTTGTTTTAATTGTACGTGCTTGAGTTGGGAGCTGTCTAAGCAGTTCTCTACTTAGAGTGGTTGTGCTTCTAGACGATGCAGAAAGGCTTCCAGCCAGTTTTACCGGTGTTATTGTGCAATGGCCCTTAATGCAAGCAGGGCACAAATGAACTTGCCCCAGCTAGTCTGATTCCTGATGCGAATCAAATAAGGCCCCCTCATCGGCAGCCTCAGTTTGTTCCCATGGGCTGCTCTGTGAAACTCTGGACAGGATTAGCCCCAGCTCCAGAGCTGCAGCAGTCAAGAGAGCGCAGAGCAGGAGCAAAATCGCAGGGTCCCCACACGGCTCCTGAGGTGATCTTTTTCTAGTATAAAACCTCTTTGTGTTTTTGTTGTTGTTGCTGTTTTCTGTAACTTAATGTTCTTTATTGTTTTGTACTAAAATGTTTAGTTTATAAATTTCGCTCGTGAAATCAAATCAAAGAGGTAAAGATAGAAGGAGAAAAAAATGTGTTTGGCTAGCAGAAGAGACCTCTTTGACCTATAATGTCCTGTGACATTCAGTGGGACTGATTTCCCAGAGGAGTTGGTAAATTGGCTCTGTGACAATTCCCATAGAGAAGTTCTAAAAGTGGCAACGACAATGCCCTTGAAGCAAATATATAGGCTGTCCAGTAAAATACTTTGAAAGGCTGCACTCATTTGATGTGTGAGGTCTTGATGTCTTACATGTATGTATTATATTTGATGTATTCATGAAAAGAATTCAGTCTCAGCACTATATAGTCACACCTCACATCCCAATCTACCCTCCAAATAAAAATATAAACAGATCTCCCAGCAATAATGACTATACTAATAAAAGGATTTTTTTAGCTAGGATAGAAAGACTTGATTGTGTCAGTTTTGTACCTTTGGTATTTGCTGTTATTCAAGTCACAGCTTTAAAGGTTTTTTGTTTGTTTGTTTTTACATTGTGAAGAAATAATGAGAGAGCTCAGAGCAAGGACAGTTTGGTGCCAGTGAGGATTGATTCACACATAAAGCTCTTGCATGTCAGCAAAGGGCAAGTTGAGTGCTGCTGACCTGGTAGCTTGGACACTGCAGGACATTAGCTATTCGTCCAGAGAAACTTAATTGGGAAAATGAGAGTGCTACAACAAACTATTAAGGAGGTTTTCTCAAAAAAAAAAAAGAAAGAAAAAAGAAAAATCATCAGGGATCACTGTTTCACCCAGAATCTCCTCTAAAGCGTTCTGTCCTTACACTTATAGACAGCACTTAAAATTTTATGTTGTGATTATTTGTTTTTATTGCCTTTTTTTTAATGTCAAAAAGGACTTCTTCAAAGGTAAGAGCCTTGCTTTCTTCTTTTTTTTTGCTTTTCCTGCCTTGCGTTATACCTGGTACAGAGAGGTGCTCAGAATACTTCTGTTCAGTAAATATCTGACTCCCAAAATATCTCTGCAAAAACCTTTCTAAATTCTGTGGTCTTGCAGTTTTTTTGTCTGTTTGTTTTACCTTTTTCCTCTATTTGTTTCTATAAAAATAGGTCAGGTGGACTTTTAGAAGGCAGTAGTAGCTTGGTGGAAACTTGGAATGGAAAAGTAAATAGAATTAAATCTAGATTATTATTATTTTTTTCTTTTTACGTACTTTAAATTTTAGTTTTTTATTGTGGTAAAAGACACGTAACACAGAGATTATTATTTTTAGGTTAATTTATAGATGTCTCTGAACTATAGTGTATGCAGTAGGTAATTAAACATGTTCTTCTATGTTTCCAGATTCCTTTAGCATCAGGCCTTTGGTAAGGATTATAATTGCATATTATAATTTTATTTCTATGAGAAAATAGCATCAATTTATATAATTCTGATCTAAGGTTGTTTGTTTGTTTTCCTAGAGGGATTCTAGCAGTTGACTCTGTGAAAGACTGGGGTTGGAATACTAGGTTCTTACTCTGTGGTCTTGGGTAGGTCAGTTAACTTCTCTGAGCCTCAGTTTCTTTATGTTTAAAACAGGGGTAGCAAAACATACCTCATAGGCTGTTGTGAAGACTAAATGACTTACTTTATGAAAGTATTCAGCACGTTACCTGAATGTTGGTGGTGACCAAGAAGTTGTGTGTATTTGTGTATGTGTGTATGTGTTTTAATTACTTGTCATTTTTTAACCTAAATAGCAAAGTATAGTATTATAGAATTTTCATGGGAAAAAAGAGCTTATCAATCATTACAGTATTATTAGATATAGCTACTTTGTGTGCTAATAATCATAATGTATATCAGCACTATTGAATACTTAGTATGCATGGAAAGTTGTACTGAATATTATATTTTAATCAGATTTTTAAAAAATATGTGTTGTAATGCAGAGGTGACTATATGCTCTGGGGTTAATTAGAGACTAAAATGAGATTTTTGTTTTATGCCTTGCAGTTCATATTGTAATTTATTTAAACAGAAGGGGGCTAGAAATTGCATTTTAAAGCAGATATCTCTCATGAGACATTTGCTTCACTGAGCACTGTGGACTTGTGAAAGCATTTTCAAAACTCCTCACAGGAGGATTTGTCTCAGTCATTGAAGAATTCTTGGACAGGACATAATAATTTCTCATCCACTAGAGAAATGATATTATTTTAGAATAATATTTTAAAATGCAGATCCTGTAAAAGATGATAGATGACCATTCTAAAGTGAGATTTATTTCCTTTCTGAGTGTAGACTGGAGTGGTTAGACTTTGAGAGCATGACTGATCAGTGAATCTCATCTATTCAGCAGTTCTATAGTGTATAGATCCTTGACATTATTAAAGCAACCATTTACAATTTATTTCTAACAAAGTTCTTACAAGGGTAGTACATGTAATGTGGTTCCAAAGACATGGAAATCATTTCCAAGAGAAGCTTTAGATTTTAGTGATTTTTCAAACAATTGGGAGCTATCTTTCGGGCATTTCATTGCTATGCTACTGATTGTACTGTGTGATATCCTGAGGATTCGTTTAGTTTTTATGGTTCTTTGTGTCAAACCCATGTCGCTCCTTCTAAAAAATGGAGAAGAAGCCAGAGATAAAATATGTTACCTCATGTTTGACAGTGACAGAGGCAGAACAAGTAGCACTCCAAATCTAATTTCTTGGGTTTCTTTGGTTTTTCAATTTTAATTTTAAAAGAACCAATAGTTTTTTAAAAAGTAATGTAATCCTAGCCTATTTTTCCCCAAACATTATTACTTTTCTTCTTTTCTTTAAAAACATATGCCTTCCCTTCCCTGACCACCTTATTTAGAATAACACCGTCCCCAATGTTCCCTATCCTTCTGGGCCTTTTTATTTTTCTACATAGCACTATTGCCATCTGACATACTATATATTTTTCTTGTTATTATCTGTCTCCTTTATTATAAGAACTGTGCAAGAGTGGAACCATATATCTGTTTTGTTTACTGTTATATTCCAGTCCCAAGAATAGCACCTGACACATAGGATGCTGGCAATAAATATTTAGTGCATGAATGAAGCCAAAACAAACAAACAAAAGAAAATCTATGCCTTGCTTTTTTGTATGATTGAGTAGTTCTTTTTATGAAAGCATTTGTTTCAAGAACAATTCATCTTAAATATACCTTTAAACATTAGCCATTTCCTTTTCCTGGTATCTGTCTGAATATGTAGTTCTAGTTAGGGAGGTTTTAATTTTTACTTCTCATTTTCCAGATAGCAAATGGCCTTTTTGCAGAAAGTTAGGTTGCTTCCCCACGATTATCAGTGTTTGCAGTTTAGTGCAGGAGACCAGCTCTCAAGTCGTCTGTACTATACTTGGTCTCCCAAAATGGTGGGCACTTATGGATTTCTTTATTTGTTTGCTTACTTGTTTGCTTGTTTCTACCCACCATTTTCCAAAATGAATTTCAGGAGGCCAGCTGTCTATGCATCCACAAAGTTCCATACACACTCATCTCTGTTTCTACTCTACTAATCGATCCGTGTTGGGTCAACTAGAGTTCAAGAGTAAAATCGCTTATTATCTCTTTATCCCGTTCCTATAGAGAAGTAGTCCATTTCCCCAAACTCCCTTCTTGCTCGTGTAATGTTTTCCTTTGATGCTATTTTTTTGGCCGCGTTTCACATAGCATCTGTGAAGAGTCAATTCTACATATCCTCTTTACTGTCGATCATTAGAGGGCAGACACCTAGAACAAAGCAGCGACAATTGAATTGCTGGCTGGGCTCAGCAAGTGAAACTAACTGTGAGGACACTCATCTTTGCCCCGTTGAGTATATTTGGAGTAGATCAATTTAAATGATGGGTCTCCATGGGATAAAGGAAGGCACTTCTCTAACAATGAATTCTACATGATGGGAAACTCTGAGTGTGTGACAAATGAGGTTATTTTTAATTCTTGAAACTTGTCATCAGAGAATTATCAGCCAGGTGGACTTTGGGGCCAGCACTTCAGTTGATAGTTCCCTTTTCCAGACAAATTTAAATTCCATTAATGGATTTTAATTGCACTGACTTTTTCTGCTAAGAGTGGGGATCATGGAAGTTAATAACCTGGTGTTAAACGTCAGTAGAAATCCTTCATTTGGCTTCGGATCGTTTCTCAGTGACAATTCTGCTTTATCCTAGGAGTGATACATTTATCACATTTGAAACATGTTTTGTCAAGTTAAAGAAGCTACTTCTCTAAAGATGTGCTTTGAGATTAGTATCTAGTTTTTCATGTAGATTGGGTAGTGTAAATCTCCAAAACTTGCATGAAGATTGAATTCCTAAAATTGAGGCAAGTGCCTGTGGATTTGACATGATAAATGTTGGTTGGGGACAACACATTGATTTTCATTATGTAGCTGTAGGACGTAGGCATGCTCTGCATATTCATTTAATGAACTGTTTGTGTTTAAATGATGTCTTTGGGCCCTCCAAGCAAATGTGCGTGATGCTAGATTTTTCATATGAATTTCTTAGAAGAATAGATAAGAATTGTTCCTGAATATCCGAACAAGCTAAGATGGGAATCAAGATTGCATGATTAAGATCTGATTTTGCCCTTGTGGAAGAAAATATATAGGAAGGTTTTTTTTCCGCTGTAATACTATATTTATGTTGAGATTGTCGTTGACTAAAGTAAATATGAATTAAAATATTAATTGGTGCAAGGGTACTACATTTGATTAGCAATCATGCAAACATAGGGTTCTTCCTGTTGT
The DNA here is from genome assembly GCF_963924675.1 of Phocoena phocoena. Classification (NCBI taxonomy): domain Eukaryota; kingdom Metazoa; phylum Chordata; class Mammalia; order Artiodactyla; family Phocoenidae; genus Phocoena; species Phocoena phocoena. The sequence goes on along the minus strand of NC_089227.1, from coordinate 68,194,551 downwards.
TTGCCATGTCTTTGTGTCTTTTATCTGTTCGGTGAACTCCTAGTTATCTTTCAAGTTCCAGGTGGCACATCACCTCCATGAGGTCTTCATCTCTCTGCAAAGCAGAGTTGGTAGCTCTTTCTCAGTGATCCCTTTATTGCTTGGAATTGTCTATTATAAATATAGATATCTATTATATCTATTACAGCCATATCGTAATGTATTATAATTATTTTTATGTCTCGTTTTTCCAGCAGATAGTGAGTTTTTTTGGGCAGAGATGATGCCTTAGTCACTATTTAAATCAGCTCCTTGATTAGGATCCCATATATAGTAAGTTCTTTCACTGGGAAAGTAAACAGACAAAATTTCCTGTGTCTACCTTTAGTTCACTTGTAATAATCCCTACTTTGGGGCTTGAATTAGATTATGATGGTGTAAATAAAGCCAGTATGTCTGAAAATTTCATATGGATGTGTTTGATATAATAAAGAGACTGATTAAAGATCCACCAAGTTAAACAGTTATACTCTCCACTGCATCAATAAGTCAATTTAAAAAGATTTTATTATACTTGATTCTGAAAAGGCATATCATGAATCCTGCTTTATTACTACCTAAATGTTATATACCTTGTATAGCCATTGGTTGGTTTTGAGAGGTTTTGTATGATGGGAAGGATATTGAAAGAATCAGACTAGAAAGAGATTTTAATCTTCTGTACTTTTCTCTGTAATTTGTAAACTTGCATTCCATACACGTCAGTAAAAATAACTCTGTACATTTATTAAAACTTCAATATCTTCATTTATATTTAGAGGGGTAGCAACACAAAATTGAAAACCTGAGAGTTGTGAAGGATGTAAAGTCATCTTTTAATAAACTAAATTGCTCCTTCAAAGAGCCTATAAAACTGAAAAGCGTTCATTATAAATGTAATAAAAACTTATGAGTCCCATTTTATTAAAACTACACCCACTTTCCTGAAGGTGCTGGATCTTTAGAGGTAAACCAGTGACACTATATGTCTAGCAACATACATTCTGTGAGATAAGGTATCTACTGAAATGAGGTTGGTGGTTTTAACTGGATCCCTAATGGATATCCATTCATGTTAAAAGACTGGAATTTTTACTTTAGCAGAGTTTGCAGCTTCTGATAATAATACACCCAGACCAGGTTAATGACAGTAGTAAATTACTTACTACTCTAAGTTCCTTGAAGAAACAGAACAATAGTGAAAGATAAAGCTTATGCTTCTGCTAGTTGGTGTGTTACATCATCCTATCATCCTGTAAAATTCTTAGTCAAGTCAAATTATATAGATTAACACTGTCACAGGATATTAACTTTCTAGTGATTACCATTGACCTTTCTTTTTTCCCTTCAGGTACAGTATTGTTTTTAATGTGTTACAGGAGAATCATTCTCTTTTAGTCTTGGGCTGCTTTTCATTGTTTTTCACTTCTGCGTATTTCATATTTGGTTCTATTTTGCATATTCCATACACATATTTCCATATTTTTAAATTGATTATGGTTATATTGATGGAGGTGTTTTTAAAGCTCAAAAGGAAAAATGATGAAGTGACAGCCAGCTTGTCCAGTTACTCTTAGCTTTAGAATCAACTAACTTTAAACAGAGATACTTGCATGTTTAAATGAGAGAATTGAAGTATTTAAGTTAATATGCATAGGTCGTATTGGTTTATTCAAAAAATAAGGCAAGGTTTCTGGTAAATCGTGGCAAACATTTTAAGTGTGTTCATTCCAATTCCTTTCTTGAAACACATCCCACAAAGAAATAAATTAATTATATGATTGATTCTAAGGGCAGATCTGGAGCCATATTTAGAGGAATTGTCATGTCAGGCCAAACCGTCAGCCAGTTTATGCAGAGTAGAGAGAACATTTTCTTCCTCTTCTTCTTTTTTTAAAAGATTTATTTATTTTTATTTATTTTTGGCTGCGTTGGGTCTTAGTCGCAGCACATGGGATCTTCCTTGAGGAATGTGGGATCTTTGGTTGTAGCGCCCGGGTTTCTCTCTAGTTGTAGCCTGTGGGTTTTCTCTTTTTAGTTGAGGTGCGCGAGCTCAGTAGTTGTGGCACACAGGCTTAGTTGCCCTGCAGCACGTGAGATGTTAGTTCCCTGACCAGGGATCGAACCTGCATCCCCTGCATTGTAAGGCAGATTCTTTACCACTGGCCCACCAGGGAAGTACCCATTTTCATCTTTTTTAAAAAATGAGTAGAAGGAAAGCCTTGTTTATTCTCCCATTAGTAATTGTGTTCTGGTGTCCTGGAGAACAAGAGAAGAGTACTTGCCCCAAAATATATTAGAATCCTTGGAGAAAGTTTTTAATTCTAAATATCCTTAACCTTAGCTCATCTATAAAATCTTCATTACTCTGTTTAATGTCATCTGTCTGAATTTCTAAATTATATTCAGTGTTTTTTCCTTCTTGTTGGTTGCTGTTATTACTCTAAGGCAGATATTTGTCTCCAAATCTCTTCTAATGTGTGAAAATTCCAAAATATGAGAAATCTTCTAATTTGAAAGTAATGATTTGGCAGCAAGAGAATTTTCCAGGGGAGCAAAATCACTTTAAACTTTTGAAACTTCAATTTCAGCATTAGGTCAATTTGATATCATTTGATAGAATGTGTAAGTAAGCACATTGAATGCTATCATATGGTGTACTAGTTCTGGTGAATTTTTAATATGATTATTTTTCTTATCCTTCCAGCTGACATCTCCTTTAAAATTTCTTGGAATTGGGGTTTATATTTGAGAAGCACCATTTTCATTTTTAACTGATGACATATTTCACTTTGGTTTGTTGAACCCCAATTCCATAATTATTTTTATCTTTTTAAAGATGTATGGAGATTTTTTTCATCAGATAATTAACTATATTGCTCTGAGATTTATTTTCCTATAAATGCTTAATTTACAAAGTAATTGATAGACTTATTGGAACTTATTGATGGCTGCTATATTTCCTCAACCTTTTCAGTATTCTTCAGGTCATGTTAAAAAAAAACCAACTCATTATTTTAAGTAGTCTTTATGAATTCTAGAGAATGCATGGAAATTTAGGGTAGCTTTGTTTGTAATAGTGAAAAAGTGGAAGCAGCTGAAGTCAGCCTCAATAGGGGCAAAATAAATTGTGAAATACCCGTTCAATAAAATACTACACAGCTATGAAAATTAATGAGCTAGTTTGTATGTACTGTTAAAGAGAGATGTCTAAGGTATATATTAAGTGAAAATGAGTAAAATGTAGAATGCAAATAGTTTGCATTTATGTAAAGCTAAAGCTGTACAGATATGTAAAGAACAAACATATATACAGAGAAAAATTTTAAGTGATTTCTGAGAACCATTATCAATGGTTACTTCTGGGGAAAGAAACTAGGAAAAATGAGAATAATTTGCATTTTCATATTAATTTCCTGTTTTTCTTCACTTTGATTTTTCTTTTTTTTTCTTTAGCCTCTGTTTCTATGCCTTTTTTTTTTTTTTAATGAGCATGTTTTATTTTTAAAACAGGAAAACTTTTTTTAAAATGTACCCATTTACTTAGGAAACAATGAATAGGAGACTATTCTTTTGGTGTCTTCCATAACCTTTTTTGAATGAAAATTGATTATCTTCTAATTTCCGATGATTGTCACGAAAGCTTTAAGAAAAATGCCACGTTGATTTTCATTTAAAACTTCTAGTGTTGAGTAGGTCATTTTATTGAACTCTTTTTTTTTTTTTCTTAGTTTGCTTTTACAGTTTGATTCTGAAAATGAAGAGCAGAGCTCTGCCTCTGCTTGTAAGGTAGCCCGTGAAAGGTCACTACCCTAAAGCAATTTGTTCTTCAGAATGAACAATCTAATCTTTTACTTCATTCTAAAATATTAATTATCTTGATTAGTTCTTGTAAGGCCAGAATTAAGCTTGGTTTAAAAACTTACATTTGATTGAACACTGCAGCATTCTATTCACATTGCCAAACTAAATTTATAGATTTGGAGACAACTCAGACAAACTTTTTTGAGTGTGTTAATTTCAATTTATTTCATATTTTTCTGATAATTTCTAAACCTTAAGTTCGTAATGTTCTGGAAGAAACATGAATTTTGAAATCATACATATTTGTAAAAAGTACTCATAGGATGGTTAAAATTAAAATAAGTGAGATAACATATGTAAAGTACCCTGAGGAAAGACTTGGCCACATAACAGACCTTCAGTAATAATAGTTGTATGCATCTACTTTTAGAAACAAAAGTTCATTCATGATAAAAATCATATACAGTAAAAGGTTAGTGTGGCAATTGGTAAAGTGATGCAATTAAAATTTTACACTGATTTTTGACTCTTTACTTTGAACGCATTGACTCCTCTGGCTAGTGTTGCCTCTTATGTTCTTCCAGCCTGTGTCACTTTTATTCCTTGTAACTTTATGCTTTGATGAAATTAGTCTTCAAAAGCAATTGATAAAGTCAACTCAGTTTGTAATGAGATCACAGAAACTGGCATCACTTGAAACAGAACTGATAAGTTAAAAAAAAATGTTTCTAGCCTCTTATTCCATCTTCCAAAGATATTAATGGGATTTAGGTTTCTACTGTCCTTATTACTTTAAATTAGAGAAATGCTGTTAATTCAGCAGATTTAATAAAAATCTTTGTAATTCTATATAAGTATAAATGGAAGCCAAAAATCTATTACTTGGTAAATCTTTCATACACTTTACAATGTAAGTTTTATGTAGTGCCAATTAATGTTTAAAAACTGACATAGTAAATAACATACCAAACATCAGCAGTTTTTTATTAAAATAATTTATTCTTTTTTAACAATTCACTAAAATGCATTATTTGAAGCTTATACCTACAAAAATCTATTTCTGCACTTGAAATATTACCTCTGAAAATAGTAAGTAAAAAATTGTTTTATTGCAGGGAGGCAGTTTAAGTGTATAGCAAAATAAACTGGAAGTTTGGTGTCTGCATGCTTAAATCTAATTATAAGTTGATACTGACTGGAGCTAGACAGTTATGTTCTGTATCAGTGATTTTTGTGATTTAAGGTTGGAAATAATGGTAAATCTCCTGCCTCACAGAGTTGGTGAGAATAATTTGTAAATGAAATTTCATAAAGGAAATACTGCGTTTTTGATGTTACTCTTTTATTTAGAAACAAATACCGAGTAATATTTTTATCAACTGCATATGGTTTTATTGGATTGTGAGATAAGAACTATTCATTCCCAAACATTTATTCAGTACTTGGTATTTGCTACACATTGTGTTTGGTATTTACTACACATTGTGCCGGCAGTGGGTATAGTGATAAGATGAGGTTCTGACATTGATAGCTTAAAAGGGAGTGGAGCATTAAAAGCAAATAATTATGATATACAGTAACAAATGTGGTTAACAGATGTAGTGGGACAAAGGAGGAATTGATTCTGTTGGGGATCTCAGGAATTCTTCCCAGCGGCTGTGCTTGAAGCATGGTAAATAAGAGTGTTAACAGCAAAATGGGATAATGGTGATCATAAGTAGACTGAAATTCGGTAAATATTTACTTCAGCGTTGAATAAATACTAAAGGTAGAAGGAGAACAATAGTCAGTTCATTAGATGTTTACTGAATAGCTACGAGGGATAAGTCCCTGTGTTAGCCACCGAGGGGCTACAAAGCTGCCAAGGTCTGGTGCCTACTCTAAAGGAGCTCACAGTCTGGCATGTGTGTGTAGGAGCTGTGCCCCAGGGCAGGGGTGGAGTGACAGTGCTGTGCTTCCTGCTGTCTGACCAGGCCAGGGTGTAACTGCTGAATCCCAAAGAGCAGCTGTGAGTTTGTAAGTAATTCGGCCTTTTGAGTACTGAGTTAAAAATGGACTGACATGAGAGAGGAGAGAAATTTTAAGAAATTAATAGTATTTTAAAAATATATGTGACATAGTCTTGAAGGCTTAAAGTCAGTTAATGGATAGGGTATGGTTTAAATAATGGGAAGCTGACCCATAGTAAGGCCAAAGTAAGTGTCAAAGTAATAGGTACAAACCATGCTATCAAAAGGGATCAAAATTATGCTGTCTACAGATACTATTGCTTATCTCATCTAGAATCTCTTAACTAGGTTTACCAGTCAACATATTTACTAAAGAGATTCTCTACTGATCTCTAAGTCATTGCCCATGTAAATGAGTTCTGTTCCTAATCTGGCCCCATCTCTCTAGTCAAGATCTCTGGTTGTTGAGGACTTCCCGTGCAAAGAACTGTATTTAACACCCCTCTTTTTCATCTCAAATAATCACTCTTGAGAATTCTAAAACCTGGGTGAAATAAAAACTATTTTTTTCTTTAAAAAGGGTTGCAGATGTGTGCTCAAGGTTTTATTCTGTTTTTAAGAACATTTCTAGGTCTTTCATTGCAAATCTTTATCACACTTTTCCACCATTGGACATAATTTTGCTCAATTTTATTTTTACTAGGCCTTTAAATTTGTTGATCTGTTTACTCATTCTTTCCTCCCTCATTCCTGGAGTGGGAGAAAGGCACTCAAACTCAGATTGAAAAGCAAAGGTTCCTCCTATGTTCTTCATCTGTCACTCTCTGATTCTTACCAACTTCCTTTTGTATTTTAATTTCTTCCCTTTAGTCTCGAAACAGGCTAAATCCTTCAAAAAGGAAAAGAAAAAAAAAGGAGGAAATTCCTTATACATATTTCCCCTCGCACTTTTCCTTTTTCTTTCTACCTTCATCTTTATTATTTATTTATTTATTTAGGCTTTTTTTTTTTTGCGGTACGCGGGCTTCTCACTGTTGGGGCCTCTCACTGTTGTGATCTCTCCCGTTGCGGAGCACAGTCTCCGGACGCGCAGACTCAGCGGCCATGGCTCACAGACCCAGCCGCTCCGTGGCATGTGGGATCTTCCTGGACCGGGGCACGAACCCGTGTCCCCTGCATCGGCAGGCAGCCTCTCAACCACAGTGCCACCAGGGAAGCCCAGCCTTAGTCTTCTTACCTGCAGTTTTGGGGAGGAATATGGCAAAGAATATTTTTTTAAAAAAGGAATATCATTGAGAATGCAAAATAATACACTGTAAATTATATTAAGTCATTTAACAACATTAAACTGAAAACTTGTAAGCCAGGCTAGCCCTGGAAAAAGTTGTGAGCAAGGCAATATGCCTTTGTTGCTTCTCACCCTTACCATCTCTACAAGGTTCTCTTATCTCTCATTTCAGGGTATGCTGTGGTCAGTCCATTTCTATTCTTCAAAGCCTGCTGTAAGGAAAAGGGAATAGCATGATTGATGTTCACTTTGTGTCAGCCTTTTTATTAGAAGTTTTACATGTATTTTCATTTAGTTGCTAAGGTGACAGTCAAACTTGTGACACCAGCCCTCCTTCCCCAGCTTCAAATTCTAGTTAGTCAAACTGCCTAGTCAAGTTTGTTATGAAATTTATTTACATCACATGAGGATACACACAAATACATATGTACCTACCTACCTAGGTAGATTAATAATCCTGTTTTGTGTAAAGAAGTAGTGTTCCCTCAGTGGTAAAGAGTTTAGCTTTTGAAGCCAGACTACTTGAGGAAACCAGGGCTCCAGAGATTGTTACCTGCCCAAGGTCACATATCATTAGTGACATATCTACTAAAAGGATTCAGACCTGCATGTGATTGACTCCAGTACCCATTCTTACAACTCCTTTCAATCACTGCTCTCTACCCTTCTTTTCTGTTTATTCTATTAGTACATGAAAGAGTGAAATATTTCCTAAAATCCTATATTTCTGTTATGTATGTCACATTTTATGCAAAACAAAAATTATTTTCACTTTTGGTGAGTCTAAAAGTACATTTGATGATAAATAAAGAAGCTCTGTAGTTAGAATTTGGTAATATGGTGATGCTAGATTTAACTTTACACTGGAGCCTGAAGGTCTAGTAGAGTCAGAGAAAACCTTGTTTTTTCTTCGATGTCATTGTTTACCTTGAGCATGAAAAATAGAGCAAGTTGTTAGAAAGCTTAGAGGAATAAAAAATAATAACCATCATGCTGCCCTGGAAGTAAAAGGAAATGATAAAGCATATACCTACAAGCTCAGTGATCAGTGATTTTAGCTATTGGCCAGACATTTAATTTACGTAAAAAATGGTGTGAGATGATGCTTTAAAACGTGTATCTGCAGACAGTTTTTGTGTCATCATTTATTTTGATATACTGACAACTGGCCACTTCAATTTGCACTTGTAATACAACTGAAATTATCTCATGAACATATATATCAGCACCCCTCGCCCCACACTGGGTTGTCCTGTAAACAAAACCTTATTATACTTGAACAGATATATTAAGGCTAATCTATGATAGCAGTTTGCTTGAATAAGCATTTAGACTGGGAAAGGCATCCTTTCATCTTAAAATGTATAGTGAGTCTTCGCTTCCCACCCTCAAGCCCGTCTCTTCTCCATCACTGGGCTGGGTTGGAGGTGGAGAAATCACCCTAAGCCAAGTCAGTGCAAGCTCATAAAAGGTATGAAGAATGGCAATTCTCTGAAACTTCACTGTATTAAAAATATCATCCTTATTCTCTTACCTTATCTTTGCCCTAGTTCTTTGCTGATGGATGCCATCATTTCTTTGATATTTGTAGGGTTTAGGAGAATGTGGACCAATACATCTTTCTTCTTCTGATTACTTTCTATACGTGGGTTCTCAGCGATAGGAAAGTTAGAGAGTCCATGAATAGAGTGTAGCAACATTAAAGGAAAGCTGTTAAGAAAATATTTCTGCCATATTTATTAAGCAATAGCATGGTTTTCCTGGTCATTAATGTTGAGCTAATTTCCTTTCTGGCAGGCTCTTGCAGTATTTCATCTTTTTCATTAAAAAGGTGGGCTCTGTGAAAGCATTGATGTCTTACAATAGTCAAAATTGAAGCAGAGGACTCTCAGGTCTCTGGGACCACAGAGGCAAAGTTTCTGCTTTTGAGACAGGTTTCTCTTCTCTTTTTATCCCCCTTGAGATAAGCCTTGATTTTGAGATAAGCCTCTAGAGCTTTGATTAGAGAAATGGCCACAATAAAATGTGAATTTTCTCATGTTTTTTCAAGTAGCACACTTGAGTTTATGGTGCATATAGACTACTTACTAGAGCTCTCTCCCCTTTGCTGCTTGAGGGCAATTTTCTCTCCACGGTACTCTTAGTGTGACTAGGATAGCTGGCTGATGTTTGTAGGAAGCACTACTCTTAAGTTTTCTGGTGAAGGACTTCTCACTGGTTTGTACTGGATTCTCTTCAGTGGAACTGTTGATCTCTCTTTTCCATCTTGTGCATACCTGCCCACCCCTCCCCCAGTCAGTGTGTCAAAGTGCTTTGTCAATAGCATAGTACTATATAAATATAAAGTCAGAATGGTGCTTGAACACGAGAAACTGTTTTGTAAGCTGTTTTCATAGGTCTGGTCTTACTTGAAGTTAACCAGTTGGAATGAGGTTCTTGGCTTAAAAATAGGTTTAAAAATCAGAAATCTTCCTATTAAATGAGTAGCAATTATTCTACAGATTAATAACTAAAGTACAAGCTAGTGTGAGTAATGCCCTAAGTCTCCCTCTTTTAGGGGATGCCAGAAATGCCAAGTTTGTCAAGTGGCCACTCTCTGCACCCTTTCCCATCACTCACACGTGCCTGAGTCTCCAATACATCAGGTTGACCCCTAGCTCCTCCCAGGACCAAATAGTTTTTTTCCCTTGAGCTACAGGAACCAGCCACTTAAGGCAGATCCTGCTGGTGAGTACCATGAACTGACCTGAAATGCGGAATACCACCTTTATTTGAAGCCTTTATTAAAACAGCAACAGAGAATTTAAGTCACACCCCTAACCGAGGCTGACTAGAGCAGCAGAGGGAGAAAGAGTAGTAGAAGCTGGCAGGGGAGGACAAGCACAGGCTGCGACTTGTGTTCTCCAGAGGGACCCTGCCCAGCAGGCCCCAGCCCTTCCTAATGTAGCTTCTCCTTCTCTGACAGGTGTACATCAACCTGGTCTAAAATATTAAAAAACATTTTAATTTTTCCTTTTCAATGCAATATCATCAACATAGAGGTAAACCATATTCTGACTTGGCAGTATGGTGAAGTCGTTAAGACCCCAGACTCTGCCTGCATTTGCTTCCCGGATCTGTAGTTACTGGTGAAGTGATTTTGGACAGATGATTTAAGATCTCTGTGCTTCAGCTGCTTCTTCTGTAAATAACCCTCGTGAGCCTTATAAAGAGAGTTGGGTGAGTTAGTATTTGTAAAGCTCTTTAAAACAATGTCTGCCATATGATAAGCTCTTTTTAAGTGTTTGCTATTATCATTGATGATTTAAATATAATCCTGAAAGAAGTCTAAGGCACTCTCTTCTGTCCTATTGAATACACCATTCAATCACTCATTCAACAAATATTTATTAAGAGCATACTACGTGCTAGGCATGTTAGTCTGTCTCATTCCCAGTAGGCTTCATACTATGAGTATGACCCGAACCCAATTATTTTATAGCAGTCTGAATTTCTGTCCCAATACTGCATTTGAAATCTAAGAGTGCAGATGGTTCTTATTCACACTCTTAAAGGTAAAGTGCATAATTTGGGCTTGGGTAGTATTGGCCTGAATGTCTGGGAGCTCTTGCTAAGTGACAGGATCATATTCAGCTGGTCCTAATAGGGAGAGCCTGATGGCCCTGTAGCCTCAGGCAGCAAAACTTCCCCCTTGTCTGCGTAGTTACTCTGCTGCCAGAGACTCGCAGATGAGTTAAGGGCTAAGACTCCCTTTAACCAGCAAAGAAAGGACCTAGTTTCCTTGGGACCCACAGGCTGTTGGAACAGCCCCACCTTACTCCCCTTCTCCTACATCATTTTATGTCACACATCACAGGTGTGCAGTGGTCTCCAACATTATTGTTTACTTGTATTTTTCCCATACTTTTTGAGTCTTTTTTTTTTTCCTATATAAAAGTGTACACATTTAGGGGGAAAATAGAGCCTACTACTAATTCTACTCCCAGAGATAAGTGGACTAATTTATACTCTATTGGGGAGACAAGAAGATACTAAAACTGAAAAAAAAGGGTAGAATTACAGAAAATTGTAAGGGGAGATTTCCAAAACACATATGTGGCCTCTTCCCAGTGTTGCCTCGGTCTGACCCTGTCCTTGATACATGAATCCCAGGGGTTCTCGAAGAACTGGGCAGTAAGAACCGTTCTTAGGTTATATATTGAAATTGATTTCCTCATCAACCTGCCTGATAAAAGATGAGGTACGGTCCTGGGTGCTTAAAACAACAGAGTGGAATGATACTAGGTTATATAGTAGGCAGAAGAGAGGAACAATGAAGGCCTAAGTAGGCATGAGGGAATGAGCAGTCCCATGGCTGTGACTTCCGCTGTGGTGACAGTTGTGTGTCAGAAGCATATACACTGGCATCACTGTGTGATGTTTTCTTTAAAAAAGATACTTGTACCCTTTCTTTGCATCATGGATTTCTTTGGTGGGAATCTTCTATAGCCTATAGACCCCTTCTCAGAATAAATTTTTAAATGAATAAAATATACAGGATTACAAGGGAAACCAGTTATATGTATAGAATACATTTATCAAAAATTTTTTAAATTTGTATGTACTATATATGTGCTTTTTCATAAATGTATTAAATCATGTGATCTAACATTTAGTGTAAAAATGATTACAATTTCAAGGTGGTGTTGAAAGGAAAAAATTACTTCAAGATGTGTAGGTAACCAAGTCACAGGAATTGCTAATATGACTGTAGTGGTGTTTTTTTTTTGTTTGTTTTTGCATACATTCACAATTGGATGAAATGCTAACTTGGAGGGTGAGGTTAGCAAAAATAAAGATGTATATTTTTCTGGCCAGGTTTACAAATATCCCTGAATTCTATGTGTGGACCCCTGGGTCCATGAGCCCCAGGTTGAGAACTCCTGTTTAGAAGCAGCACGAAGGCAGTACTGCCAGAGTGAGGGGTATTACGTTAGATACTATGAAGACAGTGGAAAATTCTGTTTGTTGATAGGCTTTATGATAAAGGAAATTTGTCCTCCATTTTGGATTTTTTTTTTTTTAAATCAAAAGTGTATGATTTTTTAATAAGATTTTCTTCAAACTTCAGGGCCTTTTCATTTTCTGTATTAGTACCTTGACTTACCTGTAAAATTTATAGAACCTTATGATCTTTTTAACTTAAACATTGAATATGTAATATTGTAATAAGAGATCATTTAGGATTGTATTTTTCTTTTTTTTAGGACTGTATTTTTCTATTCTGACACACGCATATATGTGTGTGTGTATATATATATATATATATATATATATATGTAGTTCTCATTATAGTTTTTAGATTAAAGTGTATTCCCCTACATTTCAAAAAACTAGGCAGGCTAATCACTCATTTCTGTTTGTACTTATGCTATTTAATCTAAGATGTTTAGAACTATTGAAATAAATATTTGAATGAGCAAAGTCATTGGACAATGATCCAAAGGGATGTGGCAATCAGTTGGCTCTAATTTCCTTGCTATTCTTTTCATTAGGTTATAGAAACTGAAATTTTCTATTCTTGTTCTGACCCCCAAGAATACACATAAAGTGAGTTTTCAGTTTCACTAGTTGCTCTTTGCTTATATGTTGATTTTAATATATTTTTGTGTTTAATTGCTAAGTTCTTTTAGAAATAAATCCTTGGAAGTAATGTGCCAAGAAGCTCTAGATTTTTGAAATTTTGTTGTCACTTTTAGATCTTCATTCCTCCTGCCTCCTGACATCCAGACTGACTTCTCCCAGTTTATTTTATTTCCAGTTGCTAAATACAATGAACACAGTCAGACATAGTCAGAAGGCAAAGGCCTGTGAGTTATGGGTGATTGCTTTTTTGTATTAACAGTGCCTATGGAGGGTCTCATTAACACACACAGCATGGGGAATTTTTGTAGCTACCACACACAGCTCAAAAAACCCAACTGCAAAGCAGACTTGATTGTTTATGCCTCAGTATTTTTATTTGGAGCTTTAAAGGATGTTAACGAACTTCTTGGGGCAGGTGGAATGCCATATGGCACAGGGACTGGACCACCGCCATAGCTGTAGAGATTTATTGAAGCTTCTCCTTCTAGTGGGAGTGATATGAGCCCTTGGACTGTTTCCATTCAGTGATGACATTCATGTACAGATCATAAAGCTACTTAAAAGAGAACAAACCAGCAACCTTCTAGAAAGAGACTTCTCGTTTTAATATATACTTATTGATAGTGCCTGAAAAAGAGCATCTTTGTTAACACTGTCTTTATTGGATTCAAACCTTTTTTTTCACATATTGACACATTTAAAAAATTTTATACAGATACTATTGTGGGGTAATCAGGGTGGTGGTGGGAGATACAGATGTACTGGTTTCCTATATACTAACTGAATACTCCTAAATTCAGATTTTATGTCACACACACACACACACACACACACACACACACACACACACACACATCTATGGATAGTCCTGAATGGTGGCATAGCCATTAAGAGGCAGTGTCTGGGGCCTGCTGGGGTAACACCAAAAGTCACACTGCTCTTTGAGTTCTACCATTAGCACAGCAACCTTCCTCACCACAGTGTGTTTATGCCTTCCTTGAGGCAGGGTGGAAAGAATTGCCTTTGCAGTACTGCTTGCGACAAGTGCGTCTCGTGGTCTCTGTAGTGAGACCAGAAGCTCTAGAGAAGGAGAGGGCGGGGAGGCTTTTTCAGTGCTTGAGAGAGTGAATGGATTATATCCTTGTTTAACAGAATTTGGAGAAATTGAATATTTGTTACTATGTCACTGACTTCAAATTATCAATACATATGTACTATAGAATACTGTACATAATTCACATTATGTAATATAGTTTTTTATAAATGGAGGCTGTCATTTTATGTGGAAATTGACACTGCAAATAATTTTAAGTAAATATTAAACATAGAAGAACATTTACTTATTGACTCCTTTTTCACTATTTTTTCCCCCCATTTCTCTTTGATTCCTAAGGCAGAATTATAATTTCTCTCAGGAATACCCCAGAATACTCTTTGATTCTTCATGGCTGCTCATATACCTATAATAAGGAGTGAACCAAACATATGAAGAAAAATTGTCTCATTGGACATAAAATATAAGAACTTCCATTCATGGGCACTTACTATTTTCATAAATAAGCTACACCCCTTATGGTTTCCCTATTATTGTGACAACAATGCAAACTGGGTGCTATTATTTCCATTTTATAAATGCAGAAAATGAGACCAAGAGAAATCAAGTAACCTCCTCAAATTCTCATAGGCATAGCTATTAAGAGGCAGAACTGGCTTTTAAAAAAACCATTATCACTTGAACTCCAGAGTCCATCTTCTTTCCTTTATGTCTAAAATTCTGTCTTTTGTTTCATGGCAAATATTTCATAGGGATTTGCAGTTTCCTGATTCAGGCACTTTGCTCTTTTGAGTTAAAAGACCCACAGTGATCTCCAAATATGCCCCATAGAAGGAAGTGCTCTTTTAACAACAGCCAAAACTTAGAAATGAGAGGTCATGCTAATGAGAAACAAGACACAATATAGCTGTTGAGGAGAGTGCCAACACAACTTCTGGCTAAGTCTGAGAATATAGCTTCTGCTTGTCCCAGTTAAGCTTTGAATGCATATGTAGTCATTTCCCTTTATAACTCTCTGTGGACAGAGTTTGCAGTATCAGATGTGAGATGATAGAAGTGGCTCCCAGTAAAGTGAAGCCTAGGAAGCTATGGCCTAAAATATAAACTCTTTTTAAAAAAACTTGTTTCCTTACTGAGCTTGCCAATCTCCATAATTAGTCAGAGGCAATTAAGTACTTTAATTAGTTTGATCTTTATGGAATTTCCAGCATATTTTTGTTTTGCAATCAGAACTAAATTTGAGTATATGACTAATATCCCTTATAAAGTCTTATGTTAACATGCATCAAAATGGTTTACTTCCATTCCAGGTTGGAGATATTTTATTGGCATAATTTTCACATGCATTTCACAAAAACACAGTGTTTATACATTATTACTTATTTGGAGTATCACATCATCTGCAGGCAGCATGGGGTTAAGCAGAACATAATGGCTTTTCTTCATTTTTTAGTTTAGATGCAGCCACAAAATAAACATTTAAGGTGCATTTATTAATGTCAGCATTTAATATAAATGATCATTTAAATTTCTGTTATAAAATAATAGTGAATATAAAAATTTATGTAATCTAGCAAGGCACCAGTTTAAGAGAGAGCTGCCAATCTATGTCTGTAAGATTTAGCATTCAAATCATGGTACAAATTAGGGTTGATTTGATTAATGAATTGCTGACTTCCAAATTTAAATTTACATAAGCACTTCAGAGAATGCAAACTATTTGGAAACTATACTGAGTTATCTTATTTTTCTTGTACTTGTCTCTGCTTCTAGGTGCATTGAGTATATCTATTGGATCAGGTTTTTTTTTTCCTTTCTTATTTGTGCCTAAATCCATTCTTAAAATGATGACTGTCCTCAACTCACAACACACTCTCACGTCTACCCTCCACTCCCAGCTATTTTCTCTGAGGAGCACGATTGATTTTTGTTTTAAGTTTTCTTATCCCCTTAAAGTCATTTTCTGAACTACTTCATCACTGGGGATACTTTATGCTCTCTTTCCTAATTATAATTTCTCAAACTTATTATTTTCCTTTTCAATTGATAAATCGACTGACAAACTCTATCTTGAATCCAAGATGACTGCTTTTTTGAGTTTTCAAAGAATGTGAGGATTCCTTTCAGTGGAATCTATCACAGAGGGTGGGGGGACTGGACTCAGGTACAGCCTGCCTCCTCTGTGACTGAATCATGTTGAGGCCTTGGCTTCCTTAGATCTAATAGGATCAAAGATGTGTAAACACCTGGTGGTAGTAGAACTAGAAAACAAACAATGGATTTAGTTCCATTAGTGCTATTAGCTTGGTAAATGGGAATTCTGTCCCGGAGTTCCACACTCTGAGTCCTGAAAACATAAAGGTGATGGGCACCTAAACAGAACTGACTATACTGAGAATGGGACTCGGAAGGAAATAAATAAGATTCTGTATTATATATTTCAGTTCTACACTCATTCCCTCTTCTGCCACTTAGGGGAAAGAAGTTTAAAAATCTCCTTTTTTTATGCTTATTTCTTTTCTTGAAGTAAGAAATGACTGTGTGTATTGAAATGTTTGTTCTTAAAGCTTTTGAATCCAAAGAATTGTGTTCAATACTTGTTCTATATGTAAGTAAGGTTTGAGCATATCTAAAGTGAACGATTAGCTAGTTACAAAATTTATAGCTATAGGTTTTAGCTGTAAGAGGTAATCAACAGCATGGAAGCAACGATAAGAAGCCCTCAGTGTACTTTATTCTTCTGTTAGCTTTTATCATGCTATTGAAAAGCGTTAAGGGCAATTCTTTGTTATTGTTTGTGGCATGCAACTAGATTAAATAATGCTGGTCATTTGTTTAGGATTATATAAAACCTTTGCATTTATCCCAGTATCCACTTTCAAAATTGGAAAGTGCAACAGTGTGTTTTAGGGCAACACAGCCTTCCTTTGTGCCTCTTACTGATCATCTGGGTTTGGATTCATTGTCGTGCTGCCAAATATTAGCTGTGTATGTTGGACCACAGCCTATGAATCAAGCTGGGGGCACCCATAGGATGTGTGTATTAGTTCCTCCATATCTCTTTTCCAAACCATTACCTATTTCAGCAATTCAAGGGGCTCAAATACATGATTCACTCCTTTCTCTAATCTATTTATTGATCACATGATATGTCAGGGAGTATGTAGAGGACTGTATGTATATAACAATGAACAGGACAGGCAAGATCCCAATTCACAGAGGTTACATTCTGTTATCCAAACATAAATAAGAAAGTATCAGCATAGTGATAGGGTGACAAAGGTACAAGACTATTTGTTAGAAGCATGTTTATAGTACATGGTTAGGAGAACTGTTTTCCATCCCTGCTTTGGAAAATCACATGAAGATATTGCTTTACTTATTGTCCAGCAAATCACAGCAGGGGAAATTGGGCTCAGTGATTTTAAGACATTCTTATTATGTGGATCTCAAACATCTGTGCAGATTGTTTACTGGCAATGAAAATAGTATGGTAATAAGGAAATCAGGTAATGTATACTCCTAATTATAGTTAAATAGGTCTACATGTAGTGATAATAATGGTAAGCTAATATAGTCATAATTGTATGATAGAAAAATAGTATAGAAATAATGGTATAATATTTGGTGGTTGTAAAATCTAAGTATCATTTTTATTTTTTCAGTAGCATCAACTAAGCACTATAATATGTTTTTTTGGTGTGCTGGATTTAAATTTAAAGAATAGCATTTTTTCTATCCTGTAAACATCGTAAGAACCTAATTAATAAACAGTATATCAAAATTCTTCCTAATTTATAAAATGAAGCACGTGTCTTAAATGGAGCAGCCAGAATGAAAAAGTAGAGGTTTTGTCAATATGTGTGCATAATTGAATTGAAAGTAATTAGTACATTCATTTCAGCACAATTTTATTATTTGGTTCTGTGATTCATGGGAAAGATGCTTGCTGGTTCTTGGGAGTATGTAGATGTCTGCTAGCTAGTTGGAAATAGTAATATGAAGAGCACTTAGCATACTCAGTCACATACTATGTCCCTCTCATGGTATTAGGTGCTTTCTTGTTTCATTTGATCATCAGTAGGACCCCATTTTTACAATAAAAGAAAGTGAAGATCCAGGCAAATACACGTAGGGAATGGGGAAGCTAGGATTCAACTTCCTGCCCTCTGATTCCAAGTACCTTGTAGGCCCTTTCCACTCTTTGTAACAGGAAACCCCATCTTCCTGTCATATTTGATGTACCTACATGTAAATAAAAGAAATCTCACAGGTACTTAACTTTCAGTGAATATTTTATGGCAAAAACTAATCTAGGTAAATTAAATTTATGGGTCATCTCCAAAGGTCCTTGTAACAATGATTTTAGTTACTTCATGGACTAAAGAATCTACAATTAGTACATAGCAACATTAACTGATCTTCAGTTTTGTATTCTATTACTCTATTTGACATCTACACCTTTAAAATTTGGAGATGTGGAAAGACAGAAAGTAATAATTAACAGAAGGGTGAAGAAAAGAGGATAAAGTTTTAAAAAGTAGGGCAGTTTGAAATTCAGTAATTAAACCAGGTTTTTGTTGTAGTAACAAACTTTCCCTGACCATTTTCTTATGAACTTTTCATGGGGTACTTTGAAGATTCAACATTTTTCCTATTATTGTTTTCATCCACATTCATCAGTGAACTTGAGGATGGATATTCATCAAATGAAGTGCATATTCTGGATGAAAAGAATTGTATGAATAAAGGAAAGGATATTAAGGGGACACATTCTTACTTGCTCTCTAATTTTCACTATGTGTAGAACATAAACTATATTAAACAATATTCCATAACTAGAAGAGAATCACTGAGAAGCCATAGGCAATAAGATTGTCCACACAATGGATCATTTATTTTTCTTTATGATTTAAGTGATTTTATATTATTTTTAAGCAGCATATTTTAATTTTCATGAATTAGCAAAAGGTGGGAGTATGATGCTTTTTTGTCCATCAACATTTGTAAGTAGATTTACAATATGCTGTAGACCCAACGAATGATATCCATATGACAAAACTCAATAATCTGATCCTTCTTTTCATATATAACGCATATATGACACTTCAACAGTGAAAGATACTTTTTGATTGTAATGAGGCAAATACATTTCTTCTGTTGACTTGTGTAAAAATGTATTTCCCAATATAAAGTAAAATACTCTGCTTTTCATAAAAGAAAAAAATATATTTCTTACAGTGAAAAATATTCCACCTCTTATTTAAATTATTTTGTGCATTTTTGTTGTTAAAGTTCCATGTTGCAGATCTGTATTGCATTTCTTCAGATAATTTCTGATATTATGAATCATGTGATCCCTAATGGAGTATGTACTTATGCATAAACAAATTATAGATTCCTCTTCACAATGAACCTAGGATGGTATATACATATTTCTTTCCTACCCACCCCTATGTTATATTATTACTCAAAAGTGTATATATAGTACAACTTAGGAATTAAAAGAGTAGACAGTCTAGCTAAATTTCAGTGAGTTTACAATCTGTGCATCAGGGAAAGAAACTTCTGTGAAATGATTTGAAGTAACCGTTAAAAACTACAGTTCAGATACGTCAAAAAATAAAACTCAAATGCATAAATTCTGAGAATAATGCAGTGATGATCATTATGTGAGGGAAAGGTTACCAGAAAGTGCTTGATTTTGCTATTTATTCCCCACCCTTTGCATTACACTTTTTTGGGGCTTTGCATTACACTTTTTGGGGGCTTATTTCTCAACTAAATTTTTCTTTGGTATACAATTTTACAGTTTTTAAAAAAATTTTTTACTTGAAGAAAGCTTTTTATGGCCAATAATTTTTAAGACAAAAATTTCCCTTTCTAAGTTGTTAATGATTTTTAAAGAGATTTAATCGAGATATAATTTACATATCATACAGTCTATTTACTGTGTACAATTCAGTGGTTTTTAGTATATTCACAGTATGTGCAACCATCACTAGAGTTTGTATTAGAATATTTTCATCACTTCAGAAAAGAAACCCAGGACCTGTTTGCTTTTACCTCCACCCTCTTTCCCTCATCCCTACCACCCCAGCCCTAAACAACCACATATCTTTTTGTTCTATGTAGAATACTCTGTTTCAGACATTTTATATGTATGGAATCATATAAATGTGGTATTTTGTGATTGGCTTATTTCACTTAGCATAATGTCCTTTAGGTTCATTCATGTTGTAGTATATGTCAAAATTTCCTTCCTTTATATGACCGAATAATATTTCATTATATGGATTTTACACATTTTGCTTATTCATTCAGCCATTGACATACATTTGGGTTGTTCTCACATTTTGACTGTTATGAATAATGCTGCTATGTTGGTATGTAAGTTTTTGTGTGGACATATGTTTTCTACTCTCTTGTGTATATACCTAGCAGTGGGATTCCTGGGTCCATGGTAACTCTCTATTTAATTATTCGATGAACTGTTTTCCAAAGCAGCCGCACCATTTTACATTCCCACCAGCGTTGTATGAGTCTTCCAATGTCTCCATATTATGGACTGAATGTTTATATGCCCCCAAAATTCATATGATGAAGACTTAACTTCCCATGTGATGGTATTTAGAAATGGGGCCTTTGGGAGGTAATTAGGGTTAGATGAGGTCATGAGGGTGGAATTTTCATAAGTGCCCTTATAAGAAGTGACCAATACTCTTATAAGAAGAAAACCAGGTAAAGAATGATTAGTGCCCTTATAAGAAGATATGCCAGAGAGCTTGCTCTACCTCTCTCTGGATCCATGCACCAAGAAAAGGCCATGTGAACGCACAGCAAGAAGAGAGCTTTCACGGGAAGCCTAATTGGCCCTCACCTTGTTCTTGGATTTCCAAGAACATGCTCCAGAACTGTGAGAAATAAATTTCTCTCATTTAAGCCTCTTAGTCTATGGTGTTCTGTTATGGCAACCCAAGCTAACTAATACACTCCATATTCTGGTCAACAGTTGTTATTATCTTCTTGATTATAGCAATCCTAGTAGGTATAAAGTGGTACCACATTGTGGTTTTGATTTACATTTCCCTAATGACTAACTGGTGCTGAGCATTTTTTTGTGTGTGTATTGATTGGTCATTTGTATACCTTCCTTGGAGAAGTCTTAAACCAATTAACACTTAAACCAATTTTTAATTGGGTTATTTGTCTTTTTATTATTGAATTGTAAGAATTCATTATATATTCTGAATGAAGAGTTGTAAAAGTTATTTATATATTATGGGCCAATTTCATTCTTTTGCTTTTAACTATCCAGTTATCCTAGTACCATTTGTTAAAAAGACTGTTCTTTTCGCATTGGATCGTCTTGGCACCTTTGTCAAAAATCAATTGACCATGGGCGGATATGTGGGTTTATTTCTGTACTCTCAATTCCATTAATATGTCTGTCCTTGTGCAAGTACCACACTGTCTTGACTACCACTGCTTTATAGTAAGTTTGAAATCAAGAAGTAGGAGTCCTCCTACATTGTTTTTAGTTTTCAATACTGTTTTGATTATTCTGGGTCCCTTGTGATTCCATATGAATTTTAGAATCAGCTTCTCATTTTCTACAAAGAAATGTTTGTTTTCTGTTGGGAATTGCATTGCATCTGTGTATCATTTTGGATAGTATTTCCATCTTAACAATGTTAAGGCTTCTGAACAATATATAGGTATATTTCCACTTATTTTGATCTTTGATTGCTTTCAACAATGTTTTGTAGTTTTTAGAGTACATGTTTTGCACTTTTGTTAAATTTATTCCTCTGTATTTTGTTCTTTTTGGTACTACTGTAGATGGAATTGTTTTCTTAATTTCTTTTTGGATGGTTCATTGCAAGTGTGTAGAAATACAATTGACTTTTGTATATTGATCTTGTATCCTGCAACCTTACAGAACTTCTTTATCCTAAAAGTTTTTCAGTGGATTCTTTAAGATTTTCTATATACAAGATTATGTCATCTGTGAATAGTTACTTTTACTTCTTCCTTTCTAATCTGAATGCATTTTATTTCTTTTTCATGCCTAATTGTCCTGCTAGAACCTCTAGTACAATGTTGAATAGAAGTAGCAAGAGCATATATCAGTGTCTTGTTCCTGATCTTAGAGGGATCTTTTTAGAGGGAAAGCATTCAGTTTTCACCATTAGGTATGATTTTTAACTGTAGGTTTTCATAGATGCCCTTTATCAGGTTGAGGAAGTTCACATCTCTTCCTAGTGCTTTTTGGTTTGGTGGTGGTGGTGGTGGTTGTTTTACCGTGAAAAGGGTATTGAGTTTTTCAAAGGCTTTGTCTGTATATAATGAGATAATCATGATTTTTGTTTTTTCTTATTTTGGTTTGAGTTATTAACTGATTTTCAAGATGTTGAACCAATCTAGTATCCTTGAGATAAATTCCCTTTGGTTATGGTGTATAAATATTTCTATATGTTGCTGCATTTAGTTTGCTGGCATTTTGTTGCTATATTTGCATCTATATTCATAAGAGACATTTGTATTTTTCTTGTGATATTTTTGTCTGGTTATGGCATCAGGGAAATACTGGCCTCATAGAATGAGTTAGGATGTATTCTCTCCTTTAATACTTTGGAAGAGTTTTTGAATACATAGTATTAATTGTTTATATGTTTGTAAAATTTAATGGAAAAGCCCTCTAGACCTGTGCTTTTCTTTGTGGACAGGTTTTTTTAAAAAACTATTTTAATTTCTTCATTTGTTATACAATTTATATTGCATATTACTTATTGAGACAATTTTAGTAGTTTTTGTCTTTCTAGGAATTTTTCCATTTCATCTAAGTTATCTAATATGTTGCCATACAATTATTCATAGTTTTTCTTTATAATCTTCTTTATTTCTGTAGGGTCAGTAGTAATGTCGCCTCTTTCATTTCTGATTCTAGTAATTTGAATCTTCTCTCTCTTTTTCTTTGAAAAGGGTAAATTTTGCTCTGTAAACTATGCCTTCATAAAGTAAAAACAAAAACTATTGCTTGACCTATTTTTTTTTCATTTAATCTTGTAAAGAAAAACTCTTATTTTGTCTGCTGCTCTCTACTATCACTACACTCACAACACTTCTGACACAAGATGTGTGGGTTTAATCTCATACTGTCCAATTCTCTGATGCCAGCTGGGTGTCCTACAATTCAATTCCATTCTGACACTATCTACCTGGAGTTAGTGTCAGATCCTACAAGTTAAAAGTTCCACAAGACTGCCCTCACTTCAGAAGCCAATCACAAGTCCCAGGTTGTCACCTGTGCTTCTGACCAACCAGCTATACATTGGGCTTCCCTCTACTCTCTCCTCAGGTCTGATAATTTGCTAGAATGACTCACAGAACTCAGGGAAACACGTACTTATGTTTACCAGTTTATTATATAATAAAGGATACAAATGAATAGCCAGATTAAAGAGTTACATACGGCCAGGTCTGGAAGGTTCCTGAGTGCTGGAGCTTCTGTCCCTGTGGAGTTGGGTGTGCCTCCTAACCACCCACCCACCTCCTGGCATGTAGCTTTGTTCACTGACTCAGAAGCTCTCTGGACCCTATAGTTCAGGGCTTTTTATGGAGGCTTCATCATATAGACATGGCTGATTTTTAACTCAGTTTCCAGACCTCTCCCCTCTCCAGAGTTCTAACCTTCTAACCATGGCTTGATCTTTCCAGTGCCCAGCCTCCATCCTGAAGCTATCGCTGAGTCCACCAAGAGTCACCTCATTAGAACAAAGACGCTCCTGTTACCCAAGAAATCCCAATGGATTGGGAGCTCTGTATCAGGAACTGGGATCAAAGGCCAAATGGTAGAATGAAAGATGCTCCTGACACATTTTATCATCTAGGAAATTACAAAGATTTTAGGAGCTCTGACTAGGAGCCGGGGACAAAGACCATATCAGCACTTTAGGATAGATAATCTTATTTTCTTCATTTCAGAAAGGAAGAAATCAAAATGTGGAAAAACTTAAGGGCCCACCCTGATTGCTAGGGGAAAGGCAGGATCTGAGTTTTGTTTAATCTTTATCTCTTCTGGATGAAAATTGGATTTTAGGTTTAACTTTTTAAATTCAAAAGTGTGAAAGCTTTTAATTCCTATTGCTTAGGTAAAAATTTCAGGCTCTTAAATATGAGTGATGGCTTCAAACACAGTTTTTTTGTGCCATAAGCCAGGCATATTAGTGTTAACTCAGCTTCCTGGGAGCTGACCTACAGCCATTTCTTGGGCTATTCTGACTCCTCTCTTTGAGTAGGTGAGGGAAGTTTGTAATTAGCATGGGAGGCGGATAGGTACACACTTCAGGGTTTTCTCTTGAATGTGACTAAGTCAGGATGGGGGAAGTGTTGGCTGCTTCAGTAAAACCTTTTCCTTGACCTTCTAGGGCCCTCACAGTGAATGAGTTGTATGTGGAAGCAAGAAGTTACTAGTGTGCTAGTTAATCCTAACTGGCCTGCACAGAGTTGGAAAACATAGTATCAGGAGGACTCCGAAATTAAGGCAGTAGTTTCTTCTGACTTTATTTCTGGTAGATTAAAAAAAAAAAACACCACTTTTCAGTTTAATAGCACTCATTATTTGCTTTTATAAAATGTAAAGGCTCCTTAAGGCAATGAGAAGCTATTAAGTGCCTACTGTATGCTTAGTATTTGTTGGCTTTTTATTATCTATTGGAAAGTCCAGCCCACTTAGAGGAATTCTTTTAATGTTAAACTTTATATATGTATACCTCTCCTGCTTTTCATCTTTCTCTCTGAACATTTATTGCATTGATTCCAAAACATCTTTCAGATTCTTTCCCAGCAATTTAAATTTGTGCATCTGTGCCAAGAAGGGATTATGTTTGTTGCCATGCACATGCTTTATGGGGCTATGTTCCTTTTTTCAATAATTCTTTTACCAGAGTCAATATGAGGCTGGTTAATAGTTTTTCATACGGTAATAGAATTTTCTGAAGCAGAGAGAATGTAATTGTGAAATTTAAAAATACGCAAACAAGGGCCGGAAGATTTAGGCTGTGTATTTTCTGTAAGCACTGTGAACTTTGAAACTATCAATATGTTTTTGCGTTGGGTGAGGTAATAGCTTCAAAAATATTACGTACAATAAAAATATAGATTATGGCTCTAGGTAGTGTGTGTGTACCTGTGTGTGTGCATGGTAATACGCCTTGAATCAGGACTCAGAAGACTAGGTTTTGTCACTCGTCAGCTATAGGAAGCCATTAATCCCTGTTTGCTTCAGTTTTCTAATTCCTGATACCTGCCTCACCTCATTTTTAACTGTGCAATGAGATTTACTATGTGAAAGGGCTGGAAACTGTAGAGTTGTTAAATTGTGAAATAGTATTGTTATAAGTCCATGTGTTTATAGCCAGTTCACTGTTGATTGTAGTATCATTTTAATGAGACTGAGGTCAGGGTCCCAAGATTTAAAAAAAATCTTACATGAATGTGTGTATGTGTCTATAAGTTTTCTTTATGATATGAGGCAGGTAGAAAAAATTGAAGGAAGATATTCCACACGGATGGATGCCCAGGGGAGGTTCATTTTGTGAGAAGTGTTGATGTTTAGAATTCATGTTAAGAGATGTTTAAAGTTACAAGTAAGCTTTGTTACATTAATATATTTAACTTCAGTGTAAGTTAGATGTTTTTAGAAAAGT
Source organism: Phocoena phocoena (assembly GCF_963924675.1). Taxonomy (NCBI): domain Eukaryota; kingdom Metazoa; phylum Chordata; class Mammalia; order Artiodactyla; family Phocoenidae; genus Phocoena; species Phocoena phocoena. The sequence goes on along the minus strand of NC_089227.1, from coordinate 68,169,102 downwards.
TTGAAATTTTAGGTTTGTTTATTTTTGGAGATGAGAAGATCATGAAATGCTAAAGTAGAGAAAGGCTGATTGCTGCTTGTGGTTCTCTTAAAAGCTGAAACAATCTTAGAAGCTCTTTTTGTCATAGTTCGTCTCCATTTTCTTGATAGATATTCTCTGCAATCGATAAACCTTAAATTCTTCTTACTCCCATTTAATATAAAGATTACATTTCAATCCTGGCTTGTTCTTCTGATAGTTCGATAAACATCCCAGGAGGCACACTGTATCTGCTGTTCTGCTAGGGATTGAAAGTTACATTGTTACACCTGAAATTCATTCGTTCTTGCCCTCTGATAGGGCACATACAGAGTATAGTTCACTATTTACCAACCCTGAGAAAAAGAATTACTGTGTGTATCCCCAAACCATTGTGGTCACCGATGGTTCAAGCCATGTATAAAAATCACAGACTTTATCTGTGGTGCTTTTTTTCTGTCGTGCAGATACAGACTTACCATTTGCAGCATCTTTAGAAAGTTTACTAAGTAAGTCATAATCAATGTGTAAGAGAATGAGTGTAAGAGGCCAAAGTCTGGATGAGTAATTCAGTGCTTTAGGTGACCTCAATTTACTTCTTGCAACAGCAATGTTTTCTCCCTTGTGAGCATTTGTACTCAATCCTTTGTAGATTATTATAGGATATTATTCATACTCTTCTGTAGAAATTATTAATAATAGGCATGACAGTGTGCCCCTGATAGTATGTATGTTGTAGCACTTGATCCACAGTGCTTCCATGGCAGGTGTGTCCCATGTATTGTACAAATATTAGCTCATAATAACCATATGATGTGTTTATTATTATTTTACAGATGAGGAAACTAAGGCAAAGAGGTGTTGTATTAACTTTTCATACAGGTAGCAGAGATACATGGTAAACTCTCTAAAGTCCAAGCTCTTAACTACTATTCTGTGTTCCTTTCTGGTCAATTCATCAAATCATTCATTAAGTTAAATGATACTTAGAAAATATGAGTTATCCTACATGTCACCAATGGGGAAATTAGACTATGGGGCATACCAGTCAACTATTGTGAGTGTTTGTAGCCAGTAGAGTGTCTGCCCATGTGGGAGAGAGAGATGATGGCACCTTTCCAGTTTCTCAGTTTAAATTTTGTTTGGAATATTTCTTGTGGGGGGTGGAGATGTTAGTCTTGCCATTCTTTCTCTGATAAGTAGCTTGAGGAGTGAGAGAGTTGGCTGAATCCTGCCTTGATTCGACTAGATACCAGGCACTGTTCTGAACATAGGACACATAATGGAGATTAATACAATGTCAGAGCAGTTTACAGCCTAGTGGTGAGCGCTGTGGCCTTTGGCAAGTTAATTTGTTGTGTGGATGTAAGACTCTAGGTCTATAAAATGAAGGGATTATTTTGCTCATATTTTGTAATGTATAATACTTCTTAATTGTCAGTTAAATATAACATGACTAAATACAATAAAAATTAAGTGAGCATATTCCTACCTGATGTAACACTAATGCGTCTCAGTTAGATACTAGATTGTTTTTTGTTTTGTCTTTCCTCGAATCAGTTACTAATTTTGTGTGTTAATATGTAAATTTTTATTCACATAGAAAAGCTGGTTTAGAAATGTCTTTCAAAAAGTCATTTTGTAAAAAATTTATCAGAAAAATGTACGTCTGACAAATAGACTTGTATTTTATCTAAAGGGAGAAGAAGGTTTCAGCTGCCATTATCTAATTATGTTAAATTCTGAAAAAGAAACTTCAGTTATTAAAAATCCCCTTTCTCTGACTACAGCAATTTGGTAGTGATGTTAAGGCTCTGAGAGAAAGCTTTACTTCCAGGAGATTAGGATCTCCTGGGGCTTTTATGACTGAAACTCTCAGTTATTCTCTGCTGGAATTCTTACTGACTTCATGTATTGTTCATTTGTCTGTAGCATATGGTGCAGTAACAGTCCCTTAGCAGGTTACATTTCCCTCTTAGCCATATAAAGAAGAGTAGTTCTGTTGTTTACACAGATTATCGCACAGTGGTTTTTCCAACATTTTACCATGCATTCTCTGCCATTTTGTCAACTTCAAGTTGATTTTTATTAATTTAATGGTATGTTACCTTTAAAAAATACTCCACATACAACTCCACATTGAAGAAATGTTGATAGAGATAAGAAATTGCCTCCTAGAGTGTTTCAATTTGTAGATTAAATTTAATACAGATCTGATATCTGTACTAAATAAAGCTGTGAAGTTTCATTTCTTCTTTTTCCAGAGAGCTTGAAGTTGAGCGGATTCTGCTTAGGAACCAGCACCATGATACTGCTTGTATTACAAAAGTCCCTTACATTGTATACCGTTTAGCAAACAGATTTAGCAAGTGACATACATGATTTCTTTATCTTCAAAACAGTCTCAGCAATGCTTGTGTTCAGAATATTGAAGAAATTCTTCTGGGCATACATTACTTTCTTGATTGAGATTAATACTGGTTTCTATTAAACCAGAAAAGAAATTGCTGAATACCTGTGCCCTTTTTCATCAAGCCCACAATATTTACTCATTCTTTCCTTCAAGTTACTGATTCCTTGTTCTGTGTCCCACCCCTAACCTTACTTTATTCATTGGCCCTTATCTTTTAATTCTTGATTTAATATATTTGTTAGTTACATTTCTATCAGCCTTTAGTGTAAGCTACCCGAAGTGTTTGTTGTTGTTGCTGTTGTTTTGGGGAGCAGCAGTATTATAATGTAAAAGGAAAAATGTTCATGTTGCTTTTTGTCTAAAGAGCATCTTAAGACATATGCTAAGCAAATCCCAGCTTGATCAGGAAATTGGTAAGTTTCCTTCAGGATTTTAGGCACTTTTCCCCTCAGATTCCTTTATTATAAACTATATGACTGTAGTCTTTAAGCATTCAATGTTATGCAGTGTATTTATCATAAATGTTTGACTGATCATGTTCTTTCGAGGCAGAAGAATCTTGAACCTTGGGAATGGAAGCAAGAAAAGCTGAAATTATTTATTCTCTACAGGTTGTCTCTTTATGGTTCTCTCTGCCTCTCTGGACATTAAAGGCAAATATTTAAATAGTTGTCGTGATATGTATAAAATTACGAGAGTTGAATATTTCACTTGCGATCAGTGATTCCCAACATTGATTTTATGTTACCCTATGAGTTTCTAATAATTGTGAGGTGGTACAGTATTGAAAATGTCTGGTGGGAAAATTTGATACATGGTAATTTTAAATAAAAATGTATGTCGTATGGTACCCTCACTCTCTCCCTCTCTCCCACTCTGCTCCTTCCTCTCTCCCTCAGTGTATGTGTATGTTTCTGTCTGTCCATCAGTCTGTCTATCTGTCTTGTAGGCATATTTTTCTGTTCAGAAAAGGATTGTTGCAGTGCTTGTGAAAAAAGTTGATTTCATTCACTGCTGGATACTTAGAAAAGTTTTGGATTTTTATACTGATTCCTGGAAGTAAAAATGGACCTATGAAATACAGATGCATATCAAACAAATGCTCAGAACTTTTCTCTTGCTCTCTGAGCAACCAGAACTTTTCTGAATAGCCTGATTATAAGATAAAATCACTGTCTTTTAGTACATTATGATCATGTGTCTGAAGCTTTGTTTTTCTGTTTTAAGAATCTTTCCAAGTACAAGAAAACAAATGAAGGTGAAATGATACCATTGGTGAACAGGAGCTAGGAAGGCAGTGATGGGAAACCTCAGACCCTGTTATTTGTTGATTTATTGATTGAAGTATAGTTGATTTACAATATTAGTTACAGGTGTATGACATAGTGATTCAATACTTTTATAGATTATATTCTATTTAAAGTTATTATAAAATATTGGCTATATTCCCTATGCTTTACAAGACTATACTTGTAGCTTATTTTTTTATACATAGTAGCTTGTACCTCTTAATGCCCTAACCTTATCCTGCCCCTCCCCACTATACCTCTTTGCACTGGTAACCACTAGTTTGTTCTCTATTTCTGCGAGTCTGTTTCTGTTTTGTTATATTCACTAGTTTGTTACATTTTTTAGATTTCACATATAAGTGATGGCATACAGTACTTGTCTTTCTTTGTTTAACTTATTTCACTAAGCATAATACCCTCCGGGTCCATCCATGTTGTTTCAGAATGCAAGATTTCATTCTTCATAGGGCTGAATAGTATTCCATTGTATATGTATCTTATAACTCCTTTATCCATCTGTCTGTTGACAGACACCTAGGTTGCTTCTGTATCTTGGCTGCTGTAAGTCTTGCTGCTAGGAACATTGGGGTGCATGTATCTTTTCCAATTAAGTGTTTTCATTTTCTTTGGATATATACCCAGGAGTGGAATTGCTGGATCAAGTGGTAGTTCTATTTTCAGTTTTTTGAGGAACCTCCATACTGTTTTCTATAGTTCAGAACTTGTTATTTAGACATGCCAGTTAGGGGCTAGGTTTGTAGGATTGTCCTTCCTGGAGCTATCCTGTCTACATTCTTTACTTTTATGTCTATTTCCAGTGCTATCAATTTCTTCTGGAAATGGGTGCCCTAGGCTGTAGTTCTTAAAATGTACTCGCCTAAACTCTTTTATCATGGGCCCCTCTTCAGGCCTTAGCCTTCTTTCAAACAACTGTGTTTCTGGCCTTTATGTTCCTGACAGTTGTTGTGGACTTTTGCCCCTGCCAGGATCGTCTGGAGAAACTACAGAAACAAACAACTCTGTTCTTAGATTGGCCTTGATCTCCTTGCCAATCCATCTGTTTGCTGCATATCCAAATTCCCCAGCGTGGAAGGTCCTTGATTTCTTCTTAGTTTAGTTGTTGGATCTTCTGTGGGGTTGGGGGACCCAAGTTAACAAAGAAAGAGACCTTAGTTTCTTTTTTAGGAAAACATTCCTAGAATTAGTTATTTCTTCCTAATGCTGATTCTTAGTAAGTGCCAAAATACAATGACTCCATCTCAGCAGTTTCGCTGTTAAACCCTGGGCTGCTTTTTGAAACAAATCCTGAATGTATGCATAAAGAAACAAAAAATTTCTGTTGTTTAAGCCAGGCAGTTTGTTGTACTTTGTTACAGTAGCCCTAGCAGACTAATTAGATTTAATTCAGTAACAGATGATCTAATATCCATTTAAAAACCTACTTTACTTTTAGTGTCAGGTATAGAATCTAGGTTATTTTCTCATGACAATTTATTTCCTGTAGAAAGAATGCAGGGGAAGTCTCGACTATTATTTACAACCTTGCTTGAAAGGTATACAAGTAGATCTTGAAGATTATCTTTAGATCTGTTTTTCAAAATAAGGACGTACTTGTTAAGTCAGATCTATACAGCAACATGGAAGATGCTTCAAAGGCAGGAGTACAAAACCAAAGTAAATTTAGCATAGGTTGATAAGTGTGTATATTGGCCCAGGAAGAAATGTAAGCTGGCTAAGCATCCAAACTCCTTTCTTCTTTAATGCTGTGCTGGTTTAAAATGCACTGACCCACTCTCAACTTACAAGACTGGCTCACATTCCAGACCTCCTGTTTATAGATGCTGCTAGGTAGTTTGCTTAGCAACATACTTAATGGGACCACAGGGAATTTGGTTTTCCAGCTAAATGAGTTTGGATTGTTCAAATAAAAGCCAAATTCAGATGGAAAAAAAAAAAAAGAAGAAGAGGAAGAACTTAAACCCACAAGTGAAAACCAATCACAGATAATTAGATCATATATCATATGCAAATAGTTTTTTTCAAGGTTCTTTTTTTTTGGTAAATCTATATTCATAAATAATTCTCTAACACTCAGAATTAAGTCTATTTTTACAGAAAGCATATTCAACAGAAAATCAGGTTTTAGATTTCACCGTAAAGGTATTCCTTAAATATGCCTAAATGAATTTACAAAGACGAAAACTTTATTTTTCAATAATAGTAAATTTTCCTGGCAGTGTTGAACTTTTTCAGGCAGGCATTTTAAGGGAGGGGGGGCTAGGTCATTCTGGAGTGTGCCCTTGAGCTATTAGAAGTGATGTTAATATTTGTTCAAGTCTCTCAGTGTGTGTATGTTGGGGGGGGGGGCAGGTGGCAGGGTGCATGGGGTAGACAAAAGCATTTATGCCCAAAGTGCTGTTTTTATAGGCCAAGGTTGAGGCCTAGTTGACAAGAGGGCTTAGAGAATCCTGACTATAGTTTGGTAAAGGAGGGAGTCTTGGGCAAGAGCATGCCAGCATTGGAGCTTGGAGAGCACCCACAATGGGTAAGAAAGAGTATGATAACTCAACATCTAGAATCTTCTGAGCTTCACAGACATGGCTACTATAAAGGGAAAAGCAACTTAAAATCAGATGATAAATTAATCCCCTTGGAAATTGTGTCCTCCTTTAGCTGAGCACATTTGGTGACTCTTATATTTTTGCAAAGTTTTATCTGTTTGTGCTGTATTCACCAATATTTTAAAATGCCACATTTTCTCTTTTTCATCATGCCAAACTTACTTATCCCGTATGACTCTGAAGAGTGTGTGGTTACTTGAGGTCATTGCTTCTCGAGATGATTTTAGGGAAAAATTCCAATACAAGTATAATTAAATCAAAATTCATTAGATTTCTTCAGATGTTCTTCAGGTCTTGGACATTTGTAAAACCCCTTGGAACCAGGTGCATATGTGCATTTAGAGAGATGTACAAGACATAACTGTTAACAAAAAGTTAGCAGTCAACAATTTGCTGTTTGTAATCAACAAGTGTAAAAATACTAGTGTGTGATCACTGATTTCTTTTGGTTTGTGATCACTGATTTTAGGATACTGATACAAACAGTTTGAGTATGCTGATCCAGAGCCTCAGACAGTCCTTTGGGTGAAAGTTAGATATCTACCAGTTGTTGAACACATACTCATATATTGTGGAGAGTCAGCCTCAGAATTCTATTTAAGGCAATATCCTAATGTAAAACTGAAAAAAAAGCTTGTGTCCTTTACTTGAAGTAGAAGCATTTTATTTTGTCAAAGTGTCTCAAATATAGATGGGTCGGTGAAAGTATTTACAAGTAAAATGCATGAACTGCTTCTTTGCTACCAAAAGACAATAAACAATTAATTTGATAGAATTAAAAACCCAAAACTTTTTTTTTTTGACATCTAATGTTTATTAAGCTTCTACTGTGTGCCACGACTTTCTGCATCACCTCACTGGATCGTCTCAATAACTGCATGAGATGAGTACTTTTATTATCCCCATTTAATAGATGAAGAAAGTGGGTTCCAGAGATGGAAGTAACTTACCAGGAGTCACATAGCTAGTGAGTGGCAGAGGCAGGCAGGGTACCCATAGATCTGACTCCCCGACTCCACACCAGTGTGCCATACAACCTCAGGATGATGCCTCCATTAAAGCAAAGGAAACACAAGCAAGTTCCTGAAAGACATTCTTCTAAAGCACAACAACTGTGACAGAATGTTAAATCAAATTCAAAACCATGCAAAGAAAATAAAGCCCTGGTTCCTTCCCCTTACATTTTCTCATCAAAATTCACAATCCCATTATGTGTACTGCTCCCTTTGTTCCAGTTTCTTCTTACAAAGAAGTAAAAACCCAAAACTTTTTAGCTAATGGATATCCTGAAGTCTGTCTACCATATGTTAAGCAAATTGGTATTTATTAAAGTTCATCCATACTATTCACTTGTTTAGAATACTAATTGCTTAGATTGTTGAATTCTTGAGGAATATGTCCTGAAATGTTTGTGAAATTTGAATATGCCATGATAGGGTATTTAACAATTCATCATTAACAATTATACCTGAAGGTTTCTTGGTAGGTATCTTTTCCCTTTTCTGGTTTGCTAAGAGTTCTTACCATAACTAGGAGTTGGATTTTATCAAATGCTTTTTCTGCATCTGAGATGATTATGATTTTCTCTTTTAAACCTGTTAATGTGGTGAATGAATGACATTTATAGATCTTTCAGTGATAATTTTCTTAAGATTCCTGAAAGTTGAACTTAAGTCGGACAGTAGATATGTTTGTATGTGTCAGTGGATTTGCTTTTTAGTATTTTGTTCAGTATATCTATAACATCATACGTGAGTGAGATGGACGTACTATTTTCTGTTCTCTAGCCATTTTCTGGTTTTGTTGTCAAGATTATGTTGGCTTCATAGAGTTGGGAAATAAATCACTCCATTCTTTCTCCCCTCCCTTTTTTTCCCATTCTCTGGTAAGTATATGATTGAAATGCTTTGTTTATTGAAAGTCTGAAAAGACTTGCATCTAAAGATCTCTGATTCTAGTATACTTATTGTGGAAAGATTTTTTAAGCTAGTAATTCCATTTCTTAGTTCTAAATATATCTGGATTTTCATTTTTATACCTTTTTGAGATTGATTATATTTTTATAAAGATATTTCCATTTCATGCAATTTTTCCAATTTACTGGCATAAAACTCATGGAGGGGATTCCCTGGCGGTCCGGCGGTTAGGACTCCGCGCTTTCACTGTCATGGTCCAGGTTCAATCCCTGGTCTGGGAATTAAAATCCTGTAAGCCGCACAGCACAGCCAAAAAAATTAAAAGAAAAATTATTCATGGAATTCTTTTAATATATTTTAGTTCTGTTGTATCTCTGATTATGTTCTTTTTTTATTCCTAATATTTATTTGCCCTCTTTCTCTTTATCATTTTAATTTTTCACACTCACCAGAAATTTATCTGAGCTATTTCGTTTCTTCAAAGAATTAACTTCAGGCTTATTGATTGCCTGTTTAACCTTTTTTTTCTATTTAATTTTTGTCCTTATCTTTATCATTACTTTTCTTCCACTAACTTTATTTTTATTGTATTTTTCATCATCCAAATTCCTAAGTCCCATACTTAGCCCATGAATTTATAGCCTTTATTCTGTCTTAATAAACAAATTAAATGTCTTCACACTTTTAATATATGTGATAATGAGCCAGTTGGTTTATGGATTTTCATTGGTTTTCTTGGCTTATTTATAAGCAAAGTGACTTACCATAGGAGTCTTAAAAGTCTTATGATTTAAGTTTGAGTGTTAGTAAAAACTTCTTTTTGTAAAGTTCAGGGGTAGAATATGGAAATTTCAATGGACTAGTCTGATATATATAAACCTAAACAGAAATACTGATCAGAGATTTATTAGTGAGGTTTATCATTTTTCCTATATATGATAATTCTGTTGAGCATTTTGTTTTTAACTTTTAAAAATTTTTGAATAACTCTGTAATAATATAACCATAATTATATAACTTCATGAATCTAAGTAATATTTGGTGATATTTAATAATGATTTATTTTGTTTGTGCATATTTATGAGATGAGGAAGAACTTTGCATATCATCATTAGAATTAGAATTTTGAAAACTGAGTGCTTAAATACCCTTCAAATCATATTATTCAGTAAGTGAAAACCAAAAGCCTAAAGCTGCATTTTGCAATATGGTATTACTAGCTGTGGAGTACTTGAAATACAGCTAGTCCAAATTGAGATGTTTTATGTTTAAAATACATGTTGAGTTTTGAAAACTTAGTATGAACAAAATATCTCATTAATAAATTTTATATTGATTACATGTTGAAGTGACAATATTTTGTTTATATTGGATCAAATGAAATATATTATCAAAATTAATTGTTCCTTTTTACTTTTTTAATGCGGCTATTAAAAAACTTAATATATGGCTCATCTTAATTTCTATTGGGCAGTGCTCGTCTAAGACTTTATTTCTCTATGTAAACTTCAACGCAAACTAGTGAGGAATTTAGAAACAAAACACAAACCTACTGATTCCCTAAAACATTTCAACGATTTCAAAAAGTAACTTATTTTCTTCTCTTCCTTTTTGTTTAGTGAGTTTATTTTTGCTGGCTTAATTTGAAGAAGTTATAAAACATCACAATAAAGGCTATTGTTTCATCAAATAAAGCACATGAACCAGATAAAAGTTTTAAATCATAAACATTGTAAGCAACAGTATGAACAGAAAATAGTCTTTCTTAGTAGAATGCTTCCAGAAATATTTTAAATTTCAAAATAGTTTTAATTTTAAGCAACCAAGTTTAGAATTTGTAAAGTTACATTATGACACAGAGCGGATTAAGTGTCTAGATATTAAGCACATATGATAAAAGAGTCTCAATTTAATTTTGGTTATGCTTATTTCATTGACATTATACATTTAGGTGGATCTACAAACTATCTTTTGAAGAAAGGTTAAACTAGCTTCTGATTTCAAATTAGATTTTGTGTTATCCATGGACTGAATAGTTTGAAGTGGAGGCTTAGATTCTACTCTACAGAACAATTTCATTGTTTTTTTTGTTTGATAATTCAAGAAATCTGGAATAAACAATTCTATTTAGTATCTACATTAACCAAGAGAAACATAGCTATGTGTGGATCTTTGAGAAAATGTGTACACTGGGTGGTTTCTTACCTGTTTAGAAAAGATATCACAGAGTGTTGTATAGAATCTGTGAATGTGGCAATGCCCTGAAATAACTGAAAGCAGTGTGATTTGAAAAATTAGCATTTTTGGATAGAAGTTAAATTTGCATTTCATAGCAGTTTTTCATTCTAAAATTACACTTAGCAATTGTAAAAGCATATAATTACCTCTAAGCTTAATTGCCACTACTTTCTGTATGAAGCGAACAGTGTTTAGTTGTTAAGTGCTATAATGGATTATATTACATAATTAAAAAATCTCACCCTTATGAATTGTGTGTTGACTGTCTGTCATTGGTATTGGGTTTATTTTGAATGCAACACTGTTTGGAGAGTGTGTGTGTGTATCTCTGTATACCTCTATCTATCTATCTATCTATCTATCTATCTATCTATCTATCAATCATCAGAATACTTTGCAGAGCTGTAGAAACTGGAATGTGTTTTCTTTGACATGAAAAAATGCAGCAATCTTATTTTATAATTGTCTAATTATGTGCCATAATGCATGTTTACTTCTTGAATAGTAAAAAGCTAAAATAAAATGTTCATTTTGTAAATAGAATAGGGGACCAGAGAACACTTACAGGCTAGAAAAGTGTAATATAAATTCTGACAAGCAGCGCTGACAGTAATGCCTTTTAATGTTGTCATCATTGAGGCCAGATTTTTCCCCTACTTGTCCTACTGTGTAGCAGAATAAATTAATATGTGTTTAATAACCAGTAGTTTCTAGAAGATGTGCTTTCTATTAAATTATGTTTTTCTTCTTTTATTGGAACTTAAAATTCTATAATTGAATGCTGTTTCAAAAATAGAGGTAGAGTTCTGTCACTTTATAAACTTTTACCTTTTCCCCCTCTTTGTGAAGTGTGTTCTGCCATGTGGGAAAAATCAATTTTCAGTAATGAGTGCTTAAGATTATTCATAATAGAGAGAAATTTAAAACAGTTTTCTCCAGGAGATACAGATTTATTGGGCAGAATTCAGCAACACAGATGCTTCTGAGTAATTGTTCAGAATCACAGCATTCTGCCAAAGCCCACTCCTCCAGCCAGAGCAGAGAATCCACATATAAGACAGATTGCATTCTGACCATTCTTATTTATTTCTAAGGATAGCAATTTGTGGTTCTTATCAATAAGAAGTTTTGACATTCAAAGTTCTATGGACATTGAAATATCCTGCAGGATTATTTTGATTATAGAAGGGTAAATCTGTCAGAGGATAAAAGTCTTATCATATGCATAGTATTTAGTGATGCATGTTGCATCATTTATAATGAAAAATAAGTGGTTTACATGCTTCTATGATCTGTTATATAAATAATTATAAAATATTAAACTACTTGTATGTGTGAGTCTTTTTATATTTTTAGTGCTATGGGGCTGAATTAGTATAAGACAATGATTTGATATTTTGTTCCATAGTGTATCTGTGACCCATGAGATCAAACCCTTTCAAGGCAAGAAAACATTTTTGTGATTAGAACATCCTATATGTGCAAAATATTTGTCATAATTTGGTATTTTAAACTTAAAACTGTAATATTTCACTGCAAGTCTGCCCTTTTTAACCCGAAATGTTCTCCAGACTAAATTGGTATTGTAAAATTTTTCTAGACAGGAGTTTAGCAATATCATTAAGATTAATATTAACTTCTAGAAATTTATCTTATGGAAATAATCAAAGATGTATACAAAGATTTCGTATACAATAGTGTTTATATTTCATTTATTTATAAATGGTAAGCACTTGGAAACAACATAACTTACAGAAAAAAAGTCATGATTGATTTAAAAAACAAAGGACTTCTAAGGTAATGGATTACTGTGTGGTTATTTAATACTGTCCTTTTAAAGATTGCCTGATAATTTAAAAAATGGTACATAATGCTAAGTGAAATAAAATGTTAACCATAAATATATCCTGTATGGTGTCAATTTTATATGAGAAAAATTGCACCAAATATATCCTAATTATTCAACCTTGATATGGGATTTGTTATCTTGAGACAATAGGAGCATGCTTAATATTTTCTTGTTTTGACTGATTGTTTTTGAAATTTTGTTTAGATTGATTATGAGTTACTTCTATAATCAGAGTCAGTCACCATAAGTATTATTTCTAAAACCAAAAGCTCTTATAGGTTGTGCTGCTTCTGCATTTCATTTTCAGTCACCAGGCAACTGGGCGGCCTTAGCCCTTGATGGTGAAAGCAAGATTCTAGTTCATATTACTGTGAATTTCTTAAAGGTTAGGATCTTGAATTGTAAATTTCTGCTTCCTCTTTATATTTCATAAAACACATTTATGCCCTATTCTCTTTAGGAGTTATTAATTATTTTCCTACTATATGTCATGTCCTGGGAGGATACAAATAAAAATAAGATAGAACCCTTGAGCCAAAGACTTTTCTTTTCTTATATAAAAGCAACAACAGCAAAAAAGTTTAAAAGTGGATAGCCAGCCTATATATATTTCTTTTCCAGATAAATTTATTATAGCTACACCACAGAGAATTGTTACCATCTCTTTTTTTCTCGTAGATAATACAAAAGAAAATAGTGACACACATAGGTAAAAGTTTTTGATGTGAAACTATATTTCTAAGGTTAATTATTAATGACGAGCCATCAGGGTACAGGACCTAGGCAAGGTACGTGCTGACTTAATTCCATGAAATATGTGAAGAAATATGAGGATTCCTTATTTGCATGTAAGTGAATTCAACTCCAAAGGTGTTAAGTCTCTTGCCTAAAATCACACAGTAAATAGTGATTACACTGGGCTTTGAGCAAAGAATCATCTGACTTTTTTCCTAAATTTACTCCAATTAGTGCTCATGTAGACTTAAAGTTTTAATAGTCCTTCTGGTTTAGATTTTATTCTCATTAAATACAACTGTGAAAGAATCAGCTGTGATGGAGGAGCTGGTACTAGTTTCTCCTTCCTGCCTAAAGGAACGAAAATATAACAGGATAAATAACAAGAAGAACCTGTTTAAAGGCACTAGAGCAAAACTAGGACATCCAAAGTTGTGGAGAAAAGAGCAGGGTAGATGTGTGAGCCCTGCCTTCTCAGCAGCTTTTTGCCCAAGGACATTTGGAAATTCTCATCATAGGGCAGCATGGAGGAATAGAAAACAGTTGCTTGTAGCAGGAAAGGCACTGGTTTTAGAGATCAAAAATTGAAGTAGAGGGTTCTGAAACAGCCAGAACCTACTGGTCCTAGAGAAAAAGCAAAGATAGGGGAAAGCAACCCAGTGTTTAGTTTACAATATCTTTTTGAAGTATTTACTTACTTAGTGCGTATATGGAGAGTGAGACTCCCAGAAACTAAGTAAAGCTCATGTTGCTTCGTAGGACATAAAAAGTAGATTTTAGGACGAGCAAGGAGGAGTCCTGATTAATACCTCAGACTTTTCATGGAATCCTCTGAAAAGACTTTTCCTTGGGAATAAAGGCAAATCAGAAATATAGTAACTTCAAATGGATCCAAGGTAATTTTCTTTTTTTTCTTTTTAACATCTTTATTGGAGTATAATTGCTTTACAATGGTGTGTTAGTTTCTGCTGTATAACAAAGTGAATCAGCTATACATATACATATATCCCCATATATCCTCCATCTTGCGTCTCCCTCCCACCCTCCTTATCCCACCCCTCTAGGTAGACACAAAGCACAAAACACCATGCTGATCTCCCTGTGCTATGCGGCTGCTTCCTACTAGCTAACCATTTTACATTTGGTAGTGTATATGTCCAGGCCACTCTCTCACTTCGTCCCAGCTTACCCTTCCCCCTCCCTGTGTTCTCAAGTTCATTCTCTGCTTCTGCGTCTTTATTCCTGTCCTTCCCCTAGCGTCTTCAGAAGCTTTTTTTTTTTAGATTCCATATATATGTGTTAGCACATGATATTTGTTTTTCCCTTTCTGACGTATTTCACTCTGTATGACAGATTCTACGTCCACCCACCACACTACAAATAACTCAATTTTGTTTCTTTTTATGGTTGAGTAATATTCCATTGTATATATGTGCTACATCTTCTTTATCCATTCATCTGTCAGTAGACACTTAGGTTGCTTCCATGTCCTGGCTATTGTAAACAGAGCTGCAATGAACATTGTGGTACATGACTCTTTTCGAACTATGGTTTTCTCAGGGTATATGCCCAGTAGTGGGATTGCTGGGTCATATGGTGGTTCTGTTTTTAGTTTTCTAAGGAACCTCCATACTGTTGGTATCAATTTACATTCCCACTAAGAGTGCAAGAGCGTTCCCTTTTCTCCACAACCCTCTCCAGCATTTATTGTTTGTAGATTTTTTGATGATGGCCATTCTGACTGGTGTGAGGTGATACCTCATTGTAGTTTTGATTTGCATTTCTCTAATGATTAGTGATGTTGAGCATCCTTTCATGTGTTTGTTGGCAACCTGTGTATCTTTTTTGGAGAAATGTCTGTTTAGCTCTTCTGCCCATTTTTGGATTGGGTTGTTTGTTTTTTGATATTGAGCTGCATGAGCTTCTTGTAAATTTTGGAGATTAATCCTTTGTCAGTTTCTTCGTTCACAAAATATGTTCTCCCATTCTGAGGGTTGTCTTTTTGTCTTGTTTATGGTTTCCTTTGCTGTGCAAAAGGTTTGAAGTTTCATTAGGTCCCATTTGTTTATTTTGGTTTTTATTACCATTACTCTAGGAGGTGGGTCAAAGAGGATCTTGCTGTGAGTTATGTCAAAGAGTGTTCTGCCTATGTTTTCCTCTAAAAGTTTGATAGTGTCTGGCCTTACATTTAGGTCTTTATTCCATTTTGAGTATATTTTTGTGTATGGCTTTAGGGAGTGTTCTAATTTCATTCTTTTACATGTAGCTGTCAATTTTTCCCAGCACCACTTATTGAAGAGGCTGTCTTTTCTCCATTCTATATTCTTGCCTCCTTTATAAAAAATAAGGTGACCATGTGTGTGTGGGTTTATCTCTGGGCTTTCGATCCTGTTCCATTGATCTATATTTCTGTTTCTGTGTCAGTACCATACTGTCTTAATTACTGTAGCTTTGTAGTATAGTCAGAAGCCCAGGAGCCTGATTCCTCCAGCTCCGTTTTTTTGTTCTCAAGATTGTTTTGGCTAGTCAGGGTCTTTTCTGTTTCCATACAAATTGTGAAATTTTTTGTTCAAGTTCTGTGAAAAATGCCATTGGTAGTTTGTTAGGGATTGCATTGAATCTGTAGATTGCTTTGGGTAGTATAGTCGTTTTCACAATGTTGGTTTTTCCAATCCAAGAACATGGTATATCTCTCCACCTGTTTGTATCTTCTTTCATCAGTGTCTTATAATTTTCTTCATAGAGGTCTTTTGTCTCCTTAGGTAGGTTTATTCCTAGGTATTTTATTTTTTTTGTTGCAGTGGTAAATGTGAGTGTATCCTTAATTTCTCTTTCAGATATTTTCCTCATTAGTGTATAGGAATGCAAGATATTTCTGTGCATTAATTTTATGCCCTGCTACTTTACCAAATTCATTGATCAACTCTAGTAATTCTCTGGTAGTGTCTTTAGGATTCTCTATGTATAGTATCTGTCATCTGAAAACAATGACAGTTTTACTTCTTTTCCAATTTGGATTCCTTTTATTTCTTTTTCTTTGGTTGCTGTGGCTATAACTTTCAAAATTATGTTGAATCATAGTGGTGAGAGGGGGCAACTTTGTCTAGTTCCTGATCTTAGTGGAAATGGTTTCAGTTTTTCACCATTGAGAACGATGTTGGCTGTGTCATATATGGCCTTTATTATGTTGAGGTAAGTTCCCTCTATGCGTACTTTCTGGAGGGTTTTTATCAAAAATGGGTGTTGAATTTTGTCAAAAGCTTTTTCTGCATCTATTGAGATGATCATATGGTTTTTCTCCTTCAACTTGTTAATATGGTTTATCACATTGATTGATTTGCATATATTGAAGGATCCTTGCATTCCTGTGATAAACCCCACTTGATCATGGTGTATGATCCTTTCAATGTGCTGTTGGATTCTGTTTGCTAGTATTTTGTTGAGGATTTTTGCATCTATGTTCATCAGTGATATTGGCCTGTAGTTTACTTTTTTTGTGACATCTTTGTCTGGTATTGGTATCATACTGATGGTGGCCTCATAGAATGAGTTTGGGAGTGTTCCTCCCTCTGCTATATTTTGGAAGAGTTTGAGAAGGATGGGTGTTAGCTCTTCTCTAAATGTTTGATAGAATTCGCCTGTGAAACCATCTGTCTTGGGCTTTTCTTTGTTGGATGATTTTTAATCACAGTCTCTTTTTCACTGCTGTGATTGGTCTGTTTATATTTTCTGTTTCTTCGTGGTTCAGTCTCAGAAGGTTGTACTTTTCTAAGAATTTGTCCGTTTCTTCCAGGTTGTCCATTTTATTGGCATATAGTTGCTTGTAGTAATCTCTCATGATCCTTTGTATATCTGCAGTGTCAGTTGTTCATTCTCCTTTTTCATTTCTAATTCTATTGATTTGAGTCTACTCCCTTTTCTTCTTGATGAGTCTGGCTAATGGTTTATCAAGTTTGTTTATCTTCTCAAAGAACCAGCTTTTAGTATTATTGATCTTTGCTATTGCTCCCTTCATTTCTTTTTCATTTATTTCTGTTCTGATCTTTATGATTTCTTTCCTTCTGCTACCTTTGGGGATTTTTTGTTCTTCTTTCTCTAGTTGCTTTAGGTGTAAGGTTAGGTTGTTTATTTGAGATGTTTCTTGTTTCTTGAGGTAGAATTGTATTGCTATAAACTCCCCCTCTTAGAACTGCTTTTGCTGTATGTCATAGGATTTGGGTCGTTGTGTTTTCATTGTCATTTGTTTCTAGGTATTTTTTGACTTCCTCTTTGATTTCTTCAGTGATCTCTTGGTTATTCAGTAGTGTATTCTTTAGCCTCCATTTCTTTGTGTTTTTTACGTTTTTTTCCCTGTAATTGATTTCCAATCTCATAGTGTTGTGGTTGGAAAAGATACTTGATAACGATTTCAATATTCTTAAGTTTACCAAGGCTTGATTTGTGACCCAAGATATGATCTATCTTGGGCAATGTTCCATGAGCATTTGAGAAGAAAGTGTAATCTGCTGTTTTTGGATGGAATGTCCTGTAAATATCAATTAAGTCCATCATGTTTAATGTATCATTTTAAGCTTCTATTTCCTTATTTATTTTCACTTTGGATGATCTGTCCATTGGTGAAAGTGGGGTGTTAAAGTCCCTTACTATGGTTGTATTACTGTCGATTTCCTCTTTTATGATTGTTAGCCTTTATCTTTGTATTAAGGTGTCCTATGTTGGGTGCATAAGTATTTACAATTGTTATATCTTCTCTTTGGATTGATCTGTTGATCATTATGTAGTGCCCTTTTTTGTCTCTTGTAATAGTTTTTATTTCAAAGTGTATTTTGTCTGATATGAGAATTGCTACTCCAGCTTTCTTTTGATTTACACTTGCATGGAATATCTTTTTCCATCCCCTCACTTTCAGTCTGTATATGTCCCTAGGTGTGAAATGGGTCTCTTGGAGACAGCATATATACGGGTCTTGTTTTTGTATCCATTCAGCCCGTTTCTGTCTTTTGGTTGGACCATTTAATTCATTTACATTTAAGGTAGTTATTGATATGTATGTTCCTATTACCATTTTCTTAATTGTTTTGTGTTTGTTATTGTAAAGCAAATAATTTCCTTCTCTTGTGTTTCCTGCCTAGAGAAGTTCTTTTAGCATTTGTTGTAGAGCTTGCTTGGTGGTGCTGAATTCTCTTAGCTTTTGCTTGACTGTAAAGGTTTTAATTTCTCGGTCAAATCTGAATGATATCCTTGCTGGGTAAAGTGATATTGGTTGTAGGTTTTTCCCTTTCATCACTTTAAATATGTCCTGCCAGTCCCTTCTGACTTTCAGAGTTTATGCTGAATGATCAGCTGTTAACCTTATGGGGATTCTCTTGTATGTTAACTGTTGCTTTTCACTTGCTCCTTTTAATATTTTTTCTTTGTATTTAATTTTTGGTAGTTTAATTAAGATGTGTCTTGGCATTTTTCTTCTTGGATTTATCCTGTATGGGACTCTCTGCGCTTCCTGTACCTGATTGACTATTTCCTTCCCCATATTAGGGAAGTTGTCAACTATAATCTCTTCAAATATTTTCTCAGTCCCTTTATTTTTCTCCTCTTCTTCTGGGACCCCTATAATTTGAATTTTGGTGTGTTTAATGTTGTCCCAGAGGACTCTGAGTCTGTCCTGTTCTCTTCATTCTTTTTTCTTTATTCTGCTCTGTGCTGGTTATTTCCACTATTTTATCTTCCAGGTTACTTATCCGTTCTTCTGCCTCAGTTATTCTGCTGTTGATTCCTTCTAGAAGATTTTAATTTTATTTATTGTGTTGTTCATCATTGTTTGTTTACTCTTTAGGTCTTCTAGGTCCTTGTTAAATGTTTCTTGAATTTTCTCCATTCTGTTTCCAAGATTTTGGATCATCTTTACTATCTTTACTCTGAATTCTTTTTCAGGTAGACCACCTATTTCCTCTTTGTTTGCTTGGTCGGGTGGGTTTTTACCTTGTTCCTTCATCTGCTTTGTGTTTCTGTGTCTTTTCATTATGCTTAACTTACTGTGTTTGAGGTCTCCATTTCACAGGCTGCAGGTTCGTAGTTCCAGTTTTTGGTGTCTGATCCCAGTGGCTAAGGTTGGTTCAGTGAGTTGTGTAGGCTTCCTGGTCGAGGGGACTAGTGCCTTTGTTCTTGTGGATGAGGCTGGATCTTGCCTTTCTGGTGTGCAGGACCACATCCAGTGGTGTGTTTTGGGGTGTCTCTGACCTTGTTATGATTTTTAGGCAACCTCTCTGCTAATCGGTGGGTTTGTGTTTCTGTCTTGCTGGTTGTTTGGCATAGAGTGTCCAGCGCTGTAGCTTGCTAGTCATTTAATGGAGCTGGGCTTAGCATTGAGATGGAGATCTATGGGAGAGCTTTCACTGTTTGATATTATGTGGGGCCGGGAGGTCTCTGGTGGACCAGTGTCCTGAACTCAGCTCTCCCACCTCAGAGGCTTAGGCCTGACACCTGGCCAGAGCACCAAGTCCCTGTCAGCCACACACCTAGAAGAAAAGCAAGAAAAAGAAAGAAAGAAAATAAATTAAATAAGATAAAATAATTAAAATAGAGAAAATTATTAAAAATAAAAAAGTAATAAAAAAAAGAGAAAGAAGAGAGCAGTGAAACCAAAAAACAAATCCACCAATTATAACAAGCATTAAAAACTATACTAAAAATACCCCAAAAAATGGACAGTCAGAACTCTAGGACTAATGGCAAGAGCAAAGCTATACAGACAAAATCACAAAGAAGCATACACATACACACTCACAAAAAGAGAAAAAGAAAGAAAAAAATATATATATATAAAATAAAAAACGGAAGAGAGCAACCAAATCAATAAACAAACCTACCAATGATAATAAGCTCTAAATAGTAAACTGAGATAAACGTAAAACCGGAAACAAATTAGATGCAGAAAGCAAACCCTAAGTCTACAGTTAATACCAAAGTCCATCGCCTCAATTTTGGGATGATTTGTTATCTATTCAGGTATTCCACAGGTGCAGGGTTCATCAGGTTGATTATGGAGGCTATTGGGAGAAATTTCCCTTTCTCTTCTTTGTTCGCACAGCTCCTGGGGTTCAGCTTTGGATTTCGCCCCACCTCTGTGTGTAGGTCACCTGTGGGCATCCAGTTAGGGCATCTGGGTACGTCTGGAGTTTCTTGCCTTTTGGGAAGTCTGAGGTCTTCTGCCAGCGTTCAGTAGGTGTTCTGTAGGAGTCTTTCCACATGTAGATGTAGTTTTGATGTATTTGTGGGGAGGAAGGTGATCTCCATGTCTTACTCCTCCGTCATCTTGAAATCATGCCCCTCCAAAGTAATTTTCAGTCTTCTATCTACTTGCCAGAAAAAATATCATATCTTCTTTTTAGGGAGATAATATCACACAGAGTCTTTATAGTTTTCATGTTTACTGTCTAGCATTCTTTGAGAAATTACCAGTAATGCCAAGGAAATATGGTGAAAAAGGATAATGCAATAGCAAAGGATGATCCTGATGTTAGAACAGTCAAACACAGACTTTAAAATGACTCTTGTTAATGTGATAAGAAAATAGATGAAAACATTGACTATGGCACCAGAAAGCTGGACTCTATAAAAGCCATAAAATGCAAATTTTACAACTAAAATATATAAGTAAGAAATATTTACGTTGAGTGCAAAGAGAAACAAGTTTAGATAATACAAATAAGAAATACAAATAAGATATAAAGGACATGGTAAAAAGATTGAATAATTGTATATTTAGAGTTCCAAATGGGGAGGAAAGAGAGAATGTGACAGAAGAAATATTTGAAAAGGTACTGGCTGTCCTTTTTTTCAAACTAATGAAAGATACCAAGCTAGAGATCAGGAAAGGTTTCTGAATAGCCAACAGAATAATTAATTCCTAGACACATCCTAGTAAAACTGCTGAAATTCGAAGTCCAACAAAATAAAACAAAACACCTTAAAAGCAGCCATAGTGAAAAAGCAGTATTTTACCTTCAGTAGAGCAATAATGAGACTGTTAGTTGGCACTTCAACAGAAAAATGGAGGCCATGCCATGACAATGGAATGACATCTTTAATGTGCTGATAGGAAATATTTGCCAATGCAATATTTTGTACCCATGGAAAATAGTGGTGAAAGGGTAAGGTAAAATATAGTTGCAAATAAAACCCGTGAGAAATTTTTTCTAGTAGACCAGTGCTTAAAGAAATATTAAGGCAGTTTGCGAGCAGAAGGGAAATCATTCCTGAAAGAAACACAGTAATATGGAAGAAAGGACAGCATAAAAAATATTAACAAAATTAATGTTTATAAAACAATAATTATGTGTTCTGGGTTTTAAAATATATTGTAACAACTAAAGGCAAAAGAAAATTAACAGTATTAAAATGTTGTGAATTTTTTTTTTTAATATTCTAGGAAATGGTGAAATCACTAATTTGGATTAAACTCTAATAGTGTCACTAATGTATGTTGTAATCCCTAAAGTAATATTGAAAGGATTAAAAAAATGTATTAATAACAAGCAAGTAGATGTAGGAAATAATATAATTAAAAATACATAGTCCAAAGAAAATAAGGAAGGAGAAAGGAAAGAGTGATAAATGGAAAGAAATAGTAAAATGGTTGACTTAATTCATAATTAAATTTGTTAAAAGTAATCTAACAGAGACAGAGATTGTCTAGATTAAAATTAAAAGAATTATTTGCTGCTAACTCAGAGATATTACTTAATAAAGACACAGAGTTTGAAAGTAAAAGAATGGAAAATGATATCTGATGTAGCTGCAATATTAAAAATGTAGCCCTTAAGGGAAGTATTACTGGATATTTCATAATAATAAAGATCAATTCAAGAAGATACAAAAATTCTAAATTTGTATGTACCTAATTATAAAATCTCAAATGAGATAAAGCATAATTTTACAGAGCTGAAATGAGAAATCTAAAAAAAACCCCTACAATCATGGGAGATTTAAACACAGCTTTCACAGTAAGACAGTTAACAAACAATAATAGAGAAGATTTGAACAATACAATTAACAAGATTAAATCAATACACACATTACAGTCAGCAACTGGTAACTGTAGAATGTATATCTTATAAAGTTCACATGGAACTTTTAGTAACATAGACCATATACTGGGTCAGAAACCAAATTTCAATAAATATAAAAGAACTGAAATTATACAGAATATGTACACTGACTATAGTGGAATCATGCTAAAATTCTAGAACAAATATGTCCTACTTTTTGGAAATGTAACAATACAAATCTCAATATCCCTCAGTCAAAGAATAAGCTATAATACAAATTATGAAATATTTTTAATTGAATGAGAATTAAGATAATTCTCATTATCTTAATTATAAGAATTAAGATAAAAAATCTAACAAAAGGCTTGAAAGGAAACTTACATAAATGGAATGATATACCATGTGTTTATGGATTGTGTCAATGTCAGTGCTGCAAACTGACTATAGATTCACTGCAATCCCAATTAAAAATCTAGTAGGGATTTATGGGGAAGCTGACACACTGATTCTACAATGCAAACGGAAATGCAAGTGTCAAGAATAACTAGGTTAGGCTTGAAGAAGATAACAAAGTGGGTGGATTAATATTACCAGATACCAAAACTTATTATAATGTTGCAGTAATAGAATGTAATAGTGGTTTAAGTATGAAAAAAGCGATCAGTGGAGCAGAATAAAACATCCAGAAATAGACCCATTCATTAGTGATTATCTGATTTATTGACAAAGTATCACTGAAATACAGTGTGGGGAAAAATAATGGAAATGTGTGCCACAGAATTATGTATATCTGAAACGAACTCAAATCTAGAATAAAGAACTCCTACTAATCCATAAGAAAAACATAATATAATGAAAATGGGAGAAATAAGTAGACATTCTACAAAGAAGCTAATCTAATGGTCAGTTAACATATGAAAAGGTAATCAGCAATTTAGTTCTCAGGAAAATGTAACTTAAAGCTAAGAGAGACCCCTAATTCCCACCTGAATGGCCTAATATTAAAAAATAAAGTAACTGAAAGTTATCAAGTGTTAGAAATGGAAGCTATGGAACAACTAGAACTTTTAAGCTGCTGACAGCAATGTAGGTTGGTATAACTGCTTTGGAAAACTGTTGGTATTGTGTTTTAAAACATTCCCTATGACCAAGCTATTCCACTCTTAGATACATGCCCAACGGAAAAATGTATGTAAGCACACCAAAAAGTCTGTATGAGAGTGTTCATGAACAACATTATTCTTCTGTTAAGAATAGAATTGATAGGGCTTCCCTGGTGGCGCAGTGGTTGAGAGTCCGCCTGCCGATGCAGGGGACACGGGTTCGTGCCCCGGTCCGGGAAGATCCCACATGCCGCAGGGCAGCTGGGTCCGTGAGCCATGGCCACGGAGCCTGCGTGTCTGGAGCCTGTGCTCCACAATGGGAGAGGCCACAACAGTGAGAGGCCCGTGTACTGCAAAAAAAAAAAAAAAAAAAAAAAAGAATATAATTGATAAATGAATTGGGGATATAAATTTAAACTTTATAGATCAATGAAAAGGAATAAACTATTACAACCCAAGCAACATGTATAAATTTCACAGAGCAAAAGACATCAGAAACAAAAAGAGTATATATCACATATTTCCATTTACATGAGTTCAAAGACAAAGTTAATTTGGGATGTTAGAAGTAGAAATTTTTGTTACCTTCGAAGTGGGGTAATGGCTGAGATGGGGCATACACCTCCTGGTGTCTGCAAATGTGTCCCCTTCATGAAAATCCATCCAAGCTGTGTTAAAATTTGTGCATTTTATAGTATTTATGTTATGCAACAATGAAAGGCTTTAAAAAGTATATATTATTTTAGTTCAGTGGAAAACATGCATTGTGATGGAAAATAATATACAATTATATACATACAGACCAAGAGACAGGATATAAGCACAAGGCTTTCTAGTGAAACAATTTTTATTGAACACTTTGTCCCTTCAGGTCAATTAGTGATTGGTTGGAAGAGACGATAGTTTCTCACTATCGTGAGAAAGTCCCAATTTATTTAGCCGAAGTTATAGGACTTCACAGAAAGATAATGCCTACCTAGAACAGGTCTAAACACTGTTTCTTTTAGAGTGGATATTCCTTAGCCCCTTGGTTTCTTAGTGGACACACAGTTGCCAATGACATTGTACCATTAGGCAGAGCTAGCCAGAGTTGAAGGTTATGATCCAGCTTTGCAACTGCCCTTTTATCCTCAGGGCTTGTGTCACCAACCCCAAAGAAAGGGCATATACTAATATCTGCTTCTGCACAAGAAACTCTCACAAACTTTGGAGTCTTCTGTTTCTTGAAACAAATTCAGAAGACCATATTCATCCTGACCCTGGAGAAGAAGGCAGAATTGTTGCCCATACACTTCTGAATATATCTCTTCCCCCAGCACAGTTTTAATGATGACTAATTTACAGTGATTTTTACATCCTGACAGTGTCCTGAGTGAACTGTAAACTAAAGCTGCTACTAAGGGGTTTATTGATTATCCCTAGTTCACAACAATTAGAATTCAGAGAATGAGGGTCTGTATTCCGGTTAAAATTCCTTTTTGTAAATATTACCTTTATTGGCCCAGCATCACCATTTTTGTCCTTTGTGAAATTAATTTTTAGGTCAGATCCAACAACCTGAATGATAAAAAGGGATTTTTCCCCCCCATGTTGAAGTGTGGACTTTCTTGGTGTTGTTTTTCTTACTGTACTTTAAAAACAAAATTCTATTGTATTTGTTAATGTAGTACTTATAATCCTCACTGGGCAAATCCTATATATATACATATATACATATATATATATATACACATGGTAGATAATAATGCTAATGCCTATCTATCTACTGTGATTTATCTTTCTAACATAACTTTAAAAATCTCAGTGAGAAAAAAGCCAGCCAGCCAGTCAGTCCAGGATAAATCAGGAAAGATAAGGCAGAAGGGTTTTAGAAATATCCATTAAAAATATTGTAGAATAGTTTTAATTTCATTTTTCATATTTTTTAGCCAACTATTGAGTATAACTCTGTGGCACAAAAGGGCATATGCGTCTTTAATTTTAATAGACTAAGAAACAAGATTAAGTAATGAATGAATCTGTACTGTGAAATTAGTGGGGATTCTTTTCTTTTTCATAAAAAGCAAAAAGCAGTGATACATCAGAGCCTTGTTACTATGGATCTGACTGAGAGAATAATTTGATGAAATGTGAAGACTATCTGCAGTGTAGTTTCTAGTCCAAAGAATTTGAATAAGTGTTATGAAATATGAATTTGTTTCTGCTTCATCTAACTAGATTTGGTACAATGGGGTGTGCAGTTAGGGAGAAAAAGTCTCTGGTATTTAATAAGGCAATAATTCATGCTGAATGGTTATGAGCAGTCATTCAATGAAAAATTGATTTTTATAGTGTTCTAGACTTTGTAACTTTTGGAGATTTGTGTGCTTATTGTACAAGTACCATAAAGAAAATATATAGTTCTCATTAAAAGGTGAATACATTTTTTTCCTGTATTTGATAGATATTTGTTAAAAGTTCGAACATTTTTCTTTTGCAATTTTAGATATTCTTACTATATTTCTAAGAAGAGTGTAGGTAAAGAGAAATAACATGGCTCCAGAGTTTACTCTTTTCTCTTAGTCATGAGTGGATTTATAAATAAACTGCTGATTTCCATCCTTAGCAAGAGAAGCTAGTTATAGTTTAGTTTATATTTCAAATCAAGACATCCTTTAGCAGTTGAAAAGGTTACAAAGTGCAGATTACTCGTCAGAACGTAAGACTATTGATTGTGTGTTGTTGGAAATAAAACTGCAGCACTAATTCTACATAGTAGCATAGTGTTTATCGTTAAGGATGTCACAGTCTGTAAAACAAATAATTTACCTTTAATAGGTATAATGCCTCACGTTGACATTTTAATGACAGAGAAATCTGAGTACTTGTGAATTAATCTGCTTTAAAATTCCCAGATTCATCATGACTTTTAGATAGTGCTTTGATAAGAGCTTTTTAAAAAAGTTGAAAAACTAGCTATTTGTCATAAGGTAGTACTCCCAAACACATAAAATGTTATTTTAAAGAGATACGATTATTTTCTCTCATTATAAGATATTCTCTTTTGGCTTATGTAAGGACCTTCAGAATTCTTTACAGTAAAACTGCAGGTTTTAAATGCATTTATATTTAGCTAAGTTACACACAGAATATTACTTTGGAGCTTGATATCCATCCATCCAAATTTTTTTAAAAATATTTTTTGTTCTTGTCATGGGACACTAACAATTGGTTCCTAACTTGTTAGCTCACAGTCCAGTAGAGATAATAATTTAAAAAGAGAAATTGAAGAGGTAGGATTAGAAGAAAGTAAAATAAGGATAGATGATTTTTGTAATTAAACCCCAGAGAGGATGAAATAATGGCCTATTACTGAGGAGGAGCTGAGTTATGGATAAAAAATGCAGAACATCCTGCTAGTGTCTGCTGTGTTCTCGTAGAAAGTTTTATGGGCAGAGCTAATAATGTTAAGGAAGTGGTAATTCTTTTTGTTAGTGAGGATGATGAAGGAATGATTCTGGGTAGCTATTGGTTTTTACTATTCCAGGGTAAATTAAGATTGACTTTCCCAAAATATTTCCTGCAGAAGAAGTTGCCAGTGTGAGAAACAAACCACACTAAAGTACGATGCATGCAGTAAAAATGTGTGCAGGATGCAGTGGGAGGAACAAGCACCATACTTGGCTGAATTAAGGAGGAACCTATAGAAAAGTTACACATAAGAGGCCAGGTGGTGTAAATAAAGACACTGTGGTGGTAACATTAAGTACTCAGAGCGTACTTAATACTCCAGCTTCAATCACTCCACTTGCTTCCTCCCTTCCAAGATTATTTTAAAGCAAATCCCAGACATAACATTATTTTATTTGTAAATATTTCTGTCTGTATCCATAAAAGATAAGGTCTCCAAAACATAGCCATCATACCATTGGCACTTCTAAAATGTTGGTCGTAATTTCTTAATATCAAATATTGTGTTCAAGTTTCCATGATTGCCTTGTAAATATTTGTTTAGCTTGGTTTTTTACATTTGGTTTGTTCAAATCAGGATCCTAAAAAAGATCTACATTTTGAATTTTGTTTATGTTCTTTACATAGATTGTAAAATCCATAGATTGGTCAGTTTCTTTCTTTCTTTCTCTCTTTCTCTCTCGTTTTTTTTTTCTCTCTCTCTCATTACAATTAATTTGTTGAAGAAACCAAGTTAGTTGTCCTGTGAAAAGTTTCTCACATGTTGGATTTTGCTGATTAAATCCCTATGTGGTCATTGAACCTAATTCTCAGTGCCCAATATTTCATACAAGCTAGTAGTTAGATCTTTCTAGACATTTTAAAGATCTGGAGAAATGAATGAAAAATCACCTGGATTATCCCAGCTAAGTGTCAGTAGAACTGAGGCCTTCCCTCTCGCAATTATTATTTAAGTCTAACAAATGCTGATCGAATCTTTTCTATGCTGAGGTCCTCTGACACATGGCCTAGGCATTGTGCACATCAGTAAAACTCAAGTTCTGTTTTCAAGTGCTTATAATCATTCCCTGTTATACAGGAGCAATGCTGGCCAGATTGCTCAAGATTCCCTGGGACTATTTTCTCTGTAACATCCTGACCCTAACGTAGGCAGACAGAGCAGCTCTCTGGTGGGAAACAGCTTTTCCTAAGGCATGAAAGCCATCAGTGTTTATAATCTCTTCAGGCTTCAGGAATGGAGTGTGACTAATGAAATGGCACAGTTGGTCCTATGGAAGCCAAGCAGAAGAACAGGTAACCTCAAGTCATCCACAAGGAGAAAACTGAACTGCAGAAAGATTAGTAGAGTGATTGAAATAAATAGGATCATTTTTCTGAGACGGGATTAGCAATAAGGCTTGCTTTTATTCCATAAAATGAATATATACATAGGTATGTCTGTAGACACACATACATAAATATTTATATAGGTATTGTTTTTACTTCAAATGCAAAGTTATGAAAACTGTTTTGAGTATTTGGCAGTAAAACAAAGCACAGAAAATATCCAAACCTTGCTTCTCCTTAATTGGCTCTGTTTCCTGTTTGCAACATGCAAAGCCAGCCCAGCAGCAGAGCCAATGAAAGCAAAAGTCTGTCAGACTTAGTCCTAAGGGCTCAGTCAGAGGTATAGTCCAAGATGGTACTGTCAAGATGCATGATTTGTTACATGATCTTAAAGGTAATGGCAGGTAATGTACTCTTTTTTTTTTTTGGTGGCGGTACGCGGGCCTCTCACTGCTGTGGCCTCTCCCGTTGCGGAGCACAGGCTCCGGACGCGCAGGCTCAGCGGCCATGGCTCAGGGGCCCAGCCGCTCCGCGGCACGTGGGATCTTCCCGGACCGGGGCATGAACCCGTATCCCCTGCATCGGCAGGCGGACTTTCAACCACTGCGCCACCAGGGAAGCTCGGTAATGTACTCTTTAATGCCAGGAAGTTCATTTGCCTGTGGTGAAAGCATATAGCTACAGAGGGAGGTTTGTCAGCCTGTCACAACAAGGGCCTGTGGACTGACTGCCTAGGGATGAGAACACACTGTGTGTCTTGGAGATGACTGAGAATTTAAGGAATTACTTGAAGACATGAGGAGAAGCCTTTTTTAAAAATTCAAAATAGAGAGCATGTATCTATGGTGGTTTATATCAGTGCCTTTGTCAAACTTGAATGCAATATTTAACCCTGAAAAGGGATTATTGTATTGTGCTGTTTCCATGTCATGGATGAGATTTTAAGATTTCTTGAAAGTTACCACTTGATAAGGGCAGGTGTGATAAAATTAATAAAACAAAGTACTAATGAAAATAAAATAAAAAGTGAAATAAAGTACTGCTAAGGTTTGGCTTCCTGACATTATCCAAATTTACTGGTGAACTAACAGTGTATTACTTCATGGAGTATGAGAATAGCCAGGAGTTGTTTGGATGGTTTGAATAGAAAAGTGACTAGCTATTTATACCATATAGTCTCTCAAAGAAAAGTAAACTTGAACATAAAATGATCTCCTGTTTTTTCATAGACACGATTGTAGGTGACTCAAATGTCTGTTTAACAGTTTATTAATTTTGTTACAATAGTTATTTAAAATCACATATATAATTTATTATTTTAAATTTATTTCTTTTTTCTGCTGTTACCTGGCATGAAGAAAGTTTCAATTTTTTTACATGTATCTTCATCATTAGTGTTTTTATCATTAGAGCCACTCTCCGAGTCATTTAACAGAGTTTCAGAGCACATGATCTTCCTTTCTGTCTAAGTTGAATTACACATGATTTTCTAACTGGAAATTATATCCCCAGCTATGGGAACCTATTTAGAAAACATTAGGAAATTGTTTTTGGTTCTCTCTTTTTTTTAAATTTTTCCTGTGTTATATATTTGTGACGTCTTCAACATAATTGCTTATTGTATTGCTTTTAACATGTTCCTCAAAAGTTCTTATTACAAAAGCAGCATGGCATGTGGTTAAAAGCACAGGCTCTGGAGCCAGTCAGCCTAGATTCAGATTTCAGCCCCATCAGTTACTACGTTTGTGACCTTGGCCTAGTTAACCCTGTTTTTGTTTCCCTGTGGAGTTAATAACAGGAACAACCGGCTAGAGTTAGTTTGAGAATTCATTGAGTTATTCCATGTGAAACACTTAAAAAAACTATATGTGTTTGATGACTAAGTGTAAGCATTTGATAATAAACTAATATAAGCATTTGGTAATAATACCACTCTACACTCTCTCTCCCCCACCCACAATGCTTGCTATTGTGAGGTTATCTTCCCAGATGGAATTTGTAGAATGAATTAAGTTGGAAGCCAATAAATCTGTCAGGTGACTTCTGCTAAACTCAAAATACATAATTGTCTTCATATTTTCATGTTAAAATGTCTTCTTTGAATGGTATTTTTACCTCAGGTGAAAACTGTCATCTACTGAAATGTTTTCAAAAGTAACTTTATTGAGATACAATTCTTGTACTATAAACGTCAGTGTTTTAAGGTGTATAATTCAGTGGGTTTTTGTATATTCACAGAGTTGGTCAGTTATCACCACTCTGCAATTTCAGAACATTTTCACCATCCCAAGGAGAAGCCCATGCTCTTTAGCATTCGTTTCCTATTCTCTTCTCCTGCAGCTCTAGCAAGCGCTAATCTACTTTTACTTTGTTTCTATGGATTTGC
Source organism: Phocoena phocoena (assembly GCF_963924675.1). Classification (NCBI taxonomy): domain Eukaryota; kingdom Metazoa; phylum Chordata; class Mammalia; order Artiodactyla; family Phocoenidae; genus Phocoena; species Phocoena phocoena. Next base: position 68,138,711 of record NC_089227.1, on the reverse strand, counting down.
CTATTCTGGGCACTTCATATAGATGAAGTCATACAATATTTGGCCTATTATGACTGGCTTCTTTCACTTAGCATGTTTTCAAGGTTCCTGAGATTGTAGCATGTGTCAGAACTTCATTCCTTTTTATTGTCAAATAAAATTCTATTGTATAGATATAACATATTTTATTTAACCATTCATCAGTTGCTGGAGATTTGGGTTATTTCTCCTTTTGCCTATTATGAATATGCTGCTATGAACATTGGTGTCGAGGTTTTTGTGTGGACATTATGTTTTCAACTCTCTAGGTATATACCTAGGAGTGGGATTGCTGGGTCATAGGATAACTCTGTGTTTAACATTTTCAAGAACTGCCAGATTGTTTAACAAAATGACAATTTAAAATGCCACTAAGTTCACAGTTCTTAGCAAGATTCATCCATTTTTTGTTCAGTAGGTGCCTCTCAGATTATTTCAAACCTTTGGTTAATTTGTAGAATTGTGAAAGAGTTTAACAATCATGTTTTGGTTGCTTTTATAGAAGAGCAGGTTTTCAGAGGTGCTTACTTTGTTGTTCTATAAATGTTTCCTGGAAAAAATGGGCCTGGGGGAGGGGTAAGGCCTCTAATGTGATTTCAGTACTTGAGAGTAAGGCAGGATTAAGACTGAGGTGTCTCTGAACCTCGTAATAGGAGAGAAAAGAGAGGAGATAGGAGCTGTGCCTAAGGAAAGCACACATTGCAGTGACCCATAGGATAGATCTTTTTTTGTTGGGACATTCATAAATGTTACCGATGCATTTTCTGATTTTTCCTATACACATTGATGTTATGCTTCCCAGTTCTCATAAAAGGGTTTGTTATAGTAACAAGGATGGTCCAGATCCACTCATTTTGAATTAATAGGCTTTTATGTTTTTAGTTAAAAGTTGTGGTTAAAATTTTTAGCTACCTGAAAGCTATTTTTAGCTATTAAACTCATTTGTGGGTATATCACATTGTAGCCTCTCTTCATTTTTTTTTTTTCTATTCGTCTGATTTTTTTTTTATTCTTTAGAAAAAATTGTTTTTGGCTGGTATTCCTTTAATCTCCCCTAACAACTCAACTGTCCTGGCTTTCATACTATTCAGTAACTACTCTGACTTGACTTCAAATGACAGTAGAGTCAGCAAGTCCAGAGAGCAGCTGCCCGTTGGCATTTGCTCTAATAGCATGTTCCAGAGCCATCCTTTGGGATTATGTTTTTATTTACTTATTTATTTTTAATTGCCTGTGAGCTTTTAACATTGTTTCTCCCACTACCCCAGACTTTGCTTCACAGAATTATGCTCCTTAATTAGAAGTGGCTCATAATCCATATAGTCCATTAGTATTGTTTTAATGTCTGTGCTGACCAGACTAAGCATTTGCCCTGATGCTCATTTGACACCGTCAGACTGAGTGGGTGAGTTCACCTAATGACTCATCTAGGAGACACGCCATTCCTATGATATCTTCTTATTTGTCAGTTCCTGGTGTAGGTGGTCCAGCTGATTCATATATATCCATCCTGGAAAGGCGATTCCTTTCATGTTCATACTTACAGTGGATATTTGCCATCTGTGACTTGTTTATAGTTAGATCCAGATGTCCAAAAAGTCAGTCCCATGCTGACTCATGTTCCATTTTGTGTTGCTCAAGAGATCCTAGATCTGTTTTTGCTTTACTTTTGATAAGACTTTACCAAGATCAGTATATATTATTAAAATGTAGTTATTTGGAAAAAGAAATAGATCTTCTCAATTTAATGCTAATATGTTAAAAGAAATTGCAATAGGGGATGGCTCTAGGTGATATCATTTATACCCGTGGCTTAGTTATCGTTTATATGTTAATGGTTCAGAGGTGTGGCTTTAGCCCAGCTTTCTCCTTTGCACTCCCAGTATCCATACTTGACTTCTCTATTTGGATTCCTTAAAGGCCTCTCAAATGGAAGCATGTGCCAGCTGACTTTCAGTTCAGATCTGTCTTTTAGTGTTTCCTCAGAGTGAATGTGATACTGCCATCCATACAGGTTCAGGTCAGAGATGTAGGATTCATTTTTGACAGATTCTCTCTCTGACCTCCATTATGCTATCCGTGAGAAAGAATTGCTGACCTCTTCTTGTAAAGCTGTCATCATTCTGATCTTAGTATCTCCACTGCCACCCAACCCTACACACGCCACTGCCAGTAGCCTTCTGTTTGTTCTCTTAGCCTTCACCCTCCCACTCATCAATTCTTCCTAATAGAGCCAGTGATTTCAATATATTTCACATTGTTTTTCTTTAAACAGGTAATAAAAGTGCAAAGATAAATTTCAAAAGGCACAACAGGCTGTACAGTGAAAAGTAAATCTCCTTCCGACCTCTGTCCTCCAGAGCCCCTCAGTTCCTCTCTTCGGAGGCACTACTTGTATTCCCTTCAGACATACCATGTGTATATTTTAGCAAAACAGCTTCTTACTGAGTAAGCCCTAAATCTGTAAATTGGCTTTTCAGGCCTTGCTTGAAGTACTTGCCAGAGTGTATTTCCTTAGCTGTGTTTCTCAGCACTTTCTTTAGTCCCCTTGCCTCCAGCCACGCTGTACCTTCATCCTTTCTTTTAGTTGTTGACCCTGCCTGGCTTTCTCCAAACTCTTTACACACACTGTGCACATCTCACCAGAAGGTTCTTCTTCTTTCTCTTCATTTAGCAATAGTGTACCTGCTCAGCTCTAATATTCCAAGTTAAACCGTACTTTGCCAGGGGAATCCTCATGACCCCACAGTCCAGATCTGGCCCCTCTGAAACAGGATCTCATATTTAGCCTTCATAGCATTTATCACTGTTTGTGTTTATACATGCAGTGATTGTTTGGTTAATTTCTTTCGCCTTTGCAAGACTACAGGTACCTTTAGGGCTGTATTTTGCTCAGTGTTGTTATTCAGTATTAGCCCATGAATAGTGGATAAACACTTGAGAGTGCTAGCTTGAGAGGGCTAGTTTGCCTTTCGGAAGCACCCTCTCCCAGTAACCCATTCAGTTTCTTTCTTGTCTGCTGTTACTTTACACACAGCCAGTCCTCCAGAACTTCCACCCTCTGTGGGTTTAATGTATTTCCCTGAGCAACCCTGAAATAAGCAGTGGTAAGTATTTTGAATAGTAAGAAAGGGGGAAAAGAAGTGAAAACTATGGGAGCACAAGGGAAAGGATGATTCTGGGGGTGGACAAGTTGTATTTAAGCTACTCTACCAGTCAGCGTTATGATCTACTTCTCTATGGAAGGCATGATTTCTTCCTTTGCAAACTCTCCAAATATATCCTACTTCTGGCTTACATGGCTTTTCAACTCTAAGATCCACGAGGGCAGAATTGTCATCTGTCTTGCTCAACGCTTCTATCCCCAGTACAGTCATTCCTTGGTATCAGGGGGGCGGTATTGGTTCCTGTTCCTCCCCTACCCCTGGATACCAACATTCATGGATGCCCAAGTCCTTTAGTTGGCCTCCTTATCCATGGGATTCAACCATGGATCGTAAACATATTACATGATCTGTGGTTGGTTGAATCTGCAGATGTGGAACCCGTGGATATGGAGGTCAGACTACACTTACTATTGTGCCTGGCCAATAGGCACTAAATAAATATTGCTAACTTGAAATTTAAATTGATTGTGGAGGCATTGTGTATTGACTTAGAAGTACTGTAGGAAAAGGAATAAATAGTTATTCAGGGAGACTGGCACATTGTCACTAAAGGCAAATAGTGGAGATGCATAAAGAAGTGTTATTTGCGCTCATAGTTTTGGCTCCTTTTGCCTCGTAAATGTTGTGGACTTCATCATAACATGGTGGGTTTGCCTTGCAAGCAAAATTGTCTTACAGTGTGGAGGTTTTGTTAGTCCAGCAATTAAATCTCCTCATTTGACAAGGTTGCAGTGTATGTTATGACACTAAAACAGAAATTATAATTTCTATAAAGTTTTACAAAACAAGTCAGGGTAAAGAATGAATAAAATAAAACTGTTTTAAAGATTTGATTACATCATTAGTTTGTGCATAAGAGTAGTTTTGAATATACAGTATCTGAGTTGGTTTCTCTTAAGGCACGACATGATTACTACTGTTATCATTTAAAACAAGAGTGTATTTTCCCACAGTGGAGAGCAAGATAGATATCCTGAGCCTCCTAATGGCCCTGCTGAAAGTTATTGGGTGTGGTTTCAGTTTACTTTGGTGTCCTTCAATTGTGAGAGCCATTTTCATTAAAGGTATTATTCCTTCTCTTAGCCTCAGTAAGAAGTGTCTGTAAAGAATACTTTCATTTGAAATCAGTGGAACAAGAAACTTGGAAGAAAAGGAAATAAATTTCTAAGAAATAAATATTTGTAAAATGATCCAAGGTGAGATTTTTAAAATGTAGACAGGATAGAGCATTTGTATTTTTCTTTTAAAAAATATAATCCAACAATTGTTGCCCTTTTACAGGGAATAGCTTCTCAGTATTTTCAAGGTATTTTCATGGGTTCCTGGTGTCACAGAGTTATTCCTGGAGTTTTTGACCTAAGAGTCACTGCTGTGTGGTCTGGAGTCATGGCTATCTACTCCACTTATTTAGCCTGGGAGGGGGTTGGGGGAATAGGTGGGGGATGTATCAGAAAAGTAAGCTACTTCTTGGTAACTTACGAACTTATTATATAGTACCATAATTATGTAATATGTCACCTCTTTTTAAAATCAGTGCTTTTGCTTATTTCTCATTTGTATAATAAAAGAGCAGTTTCTAATGGACATCTTTCTTAAGACACTGATATTTTAAAATTATATTTGAAAACATTTTTCTATCTTTTTTGATCTCAGAACAAACATGCAAACATAAAACATTGATCAGAGCTCACACAACAGTTAGGAAATAGGGTGCTTCAGCTACTGAGTAATTAGAACTTAGAAAATGTGTACATTTTTAAACTTAAAGAAAAAAAGGTACACAACTCTCCTGTGTAGGCAGTGATATAGGATGGGTTATGTTCTGCTCTCTGTCCACAACAACAAAGATGTCACAATCTAAAAATAAAATCAGAATGATAAATTTCAGTTACAACAATAAAAGTTTGGGGACCAGGAGAGTTGTTCATCTAATTGAGGGCACTGCCTTCTCCTGTCCTCAGGTACAGGATATTGTTCCATTTTAAGCCATTGAGGGAGAAATGCTTTATATTTTAAATTGCGAGCTAATAAATGTTCTTTTTCTCATTAACACACATGACCTCTATGATGTATGCTCTCATGCACGCTGGCCCAGTTTCTCAGTCTCTGTTAATTATGTTGAGAACCTCTGTTTAACATGAATTATTTTCCAGCTGAATCCCTGTAAATTCACCATAGATATTCATTGTAGTATTCTGCTTGTCCTGTTCAGGAAAGAGAAATAGCAAAATGAACCCTGATTGTTGTACCTTTTCTGATTTCTTCAATATGTGTATAAAATTATTCCATTTATTGGAATTATGCAGACAGCTTTGTCATACTTCTGATACTAGAGATAACACATGAGTTTCTTATTTCATACAATAAGATATTTGCTGTTCAAATAACAATAGAGTTGGAATGAGAAAGACAGATGAAGGATAACTGATAATTAAGTTTAGAGGGCTCTGTCTAATTTTATGTTCTTCTTAATTTATGGTGGATTAAATAGTTTAATATTGTTTTGCCTTCCTTGACACAGGTAGGTATGGAATTTGGCTTTAACTCCAAATCCATAATGTCTGCAGTAAAGTCCTAGAAAATGATAATAAATGCATTCCTAAATCTGCATAATTAATTGCTAGACTTAGTTTTTAGTTGTTTTTTTGTTTGTTTGTTTTTTGTTTTTGCTTTTTTTTTTTTGCGGTACGCAGGCCTCTCACTGTTGTGGCCTCTCCCGTTGCGGAGCATAGGCTCCGGACGCGCAGGCTCAGTGGCCATGGCTCACGGGCCTAGTCGCTCCGTGGCATGTGAGATCTTACCAGACTGGTGCACGAACCCGTGTCCCCTGCATCGGCAGGCGGACTCTCAACCACTGCGCCACCAGGGAAGCCCAATTTTTAGTTTTTAAAGTTAGGGAAGAAGATTATTTAGAGAATAGGGCTTAGAAAATTATGCAGCTCAGGGCAAGCTTATACTATAACCTTTTTTCCGCCCCCCATCATTTGACTTGACTGTTGGAATATCATTTTACTATAATTACCACAAAGATATTTCTAATAGCCCTCATTTTGACCAGCCTAGGAGGCGATATTGTTGGCAGCTAGCAAAATCACTCCATAACTGGGCAAATGAATAAAGCAGATTTTGTAAACTCATGGGATTATAGAATATTAAAGTCAGAAATTGCTAGGGAGGTTATTCAATTCAGTCCCTTACTGATATTGGGAGGAAACTAAGACTCAGTGAGGTACAGTGATTTGTCATGTACATTTTGCCAGGTTAGTGAGGAGACAAACTAGAATTCAGTTTTTAAAATTGTTTGTCTTTATCACCTCACTTTCACGCTTAACTCATTTCTAATAAGAATCTATTTATATCTTAATTAAGGTAAAAGGGAATGCAGTGAAATTTACCAAATATAATGAATGGAAGCTGTTGTATAGTAATTTGACTGGTCTTTGTCCTGGGCTATGGATATATAGGAATGTCTTTGTTATTTATGAGCCCTTTGGACAACATCTAAGTTTATGTTAATAAAGTGACTGATGATGGGCCCCTAGATAGCATCAGGAGGGGGCTGGTCAGCTGAAAAGACCAATGTGATTAGAATGTTAGGCCTCTGAGCCACATGCTATCAGCCCAACTTCCCTGGAGACTGAGTTCAATCACATGACCAAAATCCCAATAGCAACTGGGCACTGAGCTCAGTGGAGCTTCCTGGTTGGTGAACACATTGATGTGCTAGAAGGGTAACATGCCCGGATTTCACGGGGAAAGAACACAGAAACTGTTTGGGACCCTTTGGGACCTTGCCCCATGCTTCCTTTCATTTGGATGGTCTGGTTTGTATTCTTTATAATACAACTATAATTGTAAGTATAGCACTTTTCTGAGTTCTGTGAATCGTTCTATAGAGTTATCAATCCTGAGGGTGGTCATTAGAAGCCCCCATATTTAGCTATTTAGTCAGATATGCCGGTGACCTGGGAGGCCACTTGTGGCTGGCTTCTGAAGTGACAGCAGTCTTGTGGAGCCCTGAAGTCCTTAACTTGTGGGGTCTGTACTAATTTTGAGTGGTTAGCGTCAGACTTGAAATGTATTGCAAAATGCCAGTTGGGGTTGGTGTCAGAATAGAAGCCTTGAAACATACATACTATGCAGTTCCCCAGTACTCCACGTGATCTTTTTGTTCACAGCTGATTTGGTGCAGAAAAACTGGTCAAGTGAGAGTCAAGTTGACCATGGATTGTGAGCATTGACATGGAATGTCTGCTCCTCTTCCTTTGGGTGACATTGTGCTTTCTCTGGTAGGGAACTTGTGCTTAGAAACATGAATTGGAAAACTTAAGGTATGTGCTAAGAATATTTTCCATGTTTGAGTAGGTCTCTTCCAGTTTCTACCCATCTTGTAACACAGTTAAATGATACTTTCTAAAGCCTTGCTAGTCAGAGTGTAATTCTTAGACAAAATCATTGGTGTCATCTGGGGGCTTGTTAGAAATGAAGACTTAAACATAATCTGTAGTGTAACAGGCTCCCAGGATGAGTCATAAGCACAGTAAAGTTTGAGAAATGTTAATCTAAAATTTGGAGATAATGAGAAAGATTTATATTAAACTAAAATCCAAACCCTTCTCTTAAAAAAATGAAGATGAAAATTCTGACTTATATTTTTGACCTGTTATTTTCCTCAATAATCAAAATCAATTTGTAAATTCTTCCACACCTACTTAACTGTCATGATACTGTCTTTCATGACTTTGGGCATTTGTTAACATCGTTAATGTTTCAATATTGCATACAGGCGTTAAAAATCAATCTCTAGCTCCTTGTTAAATATGGTGGTTGAACACATGCATTTATCTTCTCTTCTTGAAATGTCTCTAAAATAGCAATAAGGAATAAAAAGAAAACATCAACCCACAATGATAAAGAGAATGGGAAGGATACTGTATTAAGCAAGAGGTGTTAACAGATTCTGTTCTTTACAGAATTTGAGAATGAAATGTTCTAGGTACATTGAAAATTAAGCAAGTGAAAAAAAAAAAAGGCAATGATCATCTGTAGGGAATCCAAAACTGTACAGGAAACAGTGTAATCATAGTCATAGTATACTATGTGGTTTAGCATTAAGAATTTATAATATGTGTATATGAGTGTTGATTTAACAAAAAGTTTGTGGTAAAATTATATTTTGAGCGAAGATTGAGAGGGAAAATGTGGAAGTATATAAGGGAACTAAATTCTCATTCTTCAGAATATTATTTCTAGTCAGTAAATTGTATCTAAGACTTTAACATTTAGTATTAGTGGTATAGGTTTGGAATGCGGTAGGTAGTACTACCAGAAACAATAGTTGAGTTAATGTTCTCTCTTTTGCTTTCTCTCAGTCCCAAATATGCCAGAATTTATGGATACTGATGCACAGTGTATAGAGACTGTTGGATTAACAGTCAGAAGATCTGTGTGCTAGTCCTACTCTGCCGCCAATGAACCATGTATTTTTCCATGAAAAAGGCATAATGTTCCATGATTCTTATACCATTTTATCATCCAAGTTCTATACTATGTGTCATAGATATTTTCCTCTGTTGTAAGTAGAGTAGATAAGAAGAGACAATTTCTAGTAGCTCCCTCAGTGATATTAGATTTTGCTTTGCTTTGTCACTCAGCCATTTACCCAAGTGGCTATAAAATTACCCTTTCAGGGGAAGAATAGACAAGTTTTCTTCTCAAGCAGCCGAATAGTCTTAATAACTTGGAGAACAGCGTGGAATTAGCATGAATGAGGAGTAATAGTTCCTTTAGTTTAGGCAGATGGAAATATTTTCAGTTCTCACACCCTATGACCTTTGTGAGAGTTCAGATATTTCCCAAATTGCAAAATGCAATCTGGCCAAAATGCCTTGGCCCTGTTAACTTATTTCACCCCTGCCCAATTATATTTTTTAGCTTTCTCATCATTTGTGTTCCAAGCTTTTGTTTATTCAACAGCAAATCTATAATATTAAGTGAAGTCTAGTATTTTTGAAAGGCACACAGCTATGACTTTGAATTTTGTTTAGATTTTAGAACCCTGTAGATTGAATGTGCAAGCAGAAAACATCTAGTATTGACTCATCTGGGCTCAAGAATATGTGTTCCTTTCCAAAAGGCTCATATTAGCCAGGTCATTGCCACTTCGTGTCATATCTGCCTTTGCCAACCAATTTTCTAAAGGGCAGTATTGAGCAGGTGATAACAGAGACAAGGCAATATTTAATGAGGGCAAATAAATTAACACTTCAAGTGGATAGAGGGCTTTGACCTCTCAACGCCTCCTGACTGTCTGCCTCTCTCACCCCAACTCTGCCCGTTGTCTGTTCCTTTTTTCTTCCCTTGCTTTTTAGTTTCTTGAGTCTCACTTTTTCAGGATTGATGTGTTCTGTTCTTGTCTCTCCTCCTTTCTTTTCTGCTCTTTTTTTTTTTTTTTTTTTTTTTTTTTGCTCCTGTTCATTTTTCTCGGAGAAAATAACAAACTAGGAAATTGAACTGTAATGGTAACTGGGGTTTAGTAGACGAGACAATAGAAAGCTGGAAGGTAGCTGTAGAAATAAAATTAGTTTCAGTTTTCAAAGTAGCAATGCCAACAGCATAAGGCAATCTTGTCAGAGAAAGAATATCCTAGTTTTTCCTTTTGCTGGGGAATTGTGAGGTGAACCACATTTGTAGCAGGTGAAATATATCTTAATAGGTGTTCTCTTTTCCTAGCTTAAAATAGGATTTTTTAATTCAGAGGAAAATGTACCTTTTTCTCTTTTAGAAAATGAAGATTTATTCCTATTTTTATAAAGAGAACAAGCACTATTTTATGTGTCTTCTGTTACAAAAACAACTTTTTAGATAGGGGAGATGGTTATCTTGCATATCAGGGCCAGTTTAATTACTGTTATCTGGAATTTTCACAAAATATATCTGGAAGCTACTTAATTGCTGTAGCATTTCTTACTCTCTTTCCTCCTGTGTAGTTTTTCCCATCATAGATAATTCTCTAAACTCTTGCAGGGCAAGTACATATCTGGTTCATCCTTGTATATCCTGCAGCTTCTAACGTTTTAATTTCATAGTAAATACCAATGAATAAAGAAATATCAACCGAGTCCAGTCTCTGGCCATCGTTACCGTTTATTACCTGTTCGTGGAATCATTTAGGCTTTTTGCCTCTGGGCAGTAGTGCTGCTGAGGTTCCCAGAGCACTAAAATTGTGTCTTAATTTAGCCTTTTATTAGCTCAGTTCCAAAAGATTTTCTTCAATGTACAATGTATATAGGGCAAAGATAAAAATTCCAGATTTATCCCTCTGTTCATGAAATACTTGACATCAAATGGACACCATATTCATTTGTTTACAGTTTTTTTCCACAACGCCAAACAATTTTAAATAAAGGTTTCAATGGAGATAAATTTTTAAAATCACGTTAACTGAAACATTTTTAGCAGTATGGTATGTTCTGATGTATTTGTGGCATTTGAATGCATCCTAATTTTCAAGATTTTTCCTTCCTAGAATATAGATGCAGACAGTTCTCTTTTGCCGTAAAGGGTTTTACAATTAAGTTATCTCTTATCTCTAATCTTTTTCTAGCTATATTCCACTTTTCCTTAAGGATTATTTTAATTTATTGCAAGTCATTTTGCAGGGTTTTCCATCTGTAAGTTACACCTAACTTGGAACAAGTGATATCATTTGTTTGTTTATGGATGGCTATTAAAATTTAAGATAGGTTAGCAGTTACATAAGAAACAATGAATTATATTGCCCATGTAATAAAAAGTAGCTACCACAACTAAACAGAGAGGCACACTATTTCCCTCTTACTTTGATACTGTGGCCCCACAAGTTAATGTAGGGCACGAAGTATCAGAGAATCCATCTGTATTCCTACTGTATTTCGAAGTGAGATTTTTAAAAGTATAATTTCTTAATTTATTCACATTAAAGTTCTTACAAAAAATAAACACTGACTTCTGGTCTTTAGTAAAGCTGTTGAAATGCCTCTTGGTCTTAAGAAACTGAACTGCTTTTGACTCCGTGCTTTTATTATTCAGAGCATCGTGGTGGTAATTTAATATCTTTACTCCTCAAATTATTTTTTTTCGTGTCATTTGTCTGCTTCTTGGCTTATCAAGCTTGATTACATTTGCCTTTTCTTACTTTGAGCAATGTGGTCTGAAAGTGTGAAACAGAAAAAAATTGATCTTCCTAACTATATAAAGGAATATGCCAGTGTTTTGTATAAGTTTTGTTTTACATGATGGAAAACTGTAATTCTGGCTTAACATCTTTTTTTGCTGTGATTAGGGAATGGTGAAATGGATCATCAGCAACTTAAATAAACACTGATTTTTAAAATTCCTTCAAACAGAAAAAAAAAAATTTTATAAGGCATCTAAATGGCTCTTTCAGCATGATAGTATAAATTGAACACAGAATGAATCCTTCTTGACAATTAATTTTACTTTATTTTGGTTTGCATTTTTGTTATACTGTTGTAAATGCTATCAAAGAACTGAGATGGAGGAAGTTTAACACTGTTCCATCCATTCCCTGTTGCCATTTGAAGTTGAACTGAGCTGCTGTGTATCTTTGTAACTTTCCAATTTTTGAGAACTGTATAGTTGACATCCTAGATTTATCCATTTCTATCTGCTTGTAGTGGGTTGAGTTGTGTCCCTAGAAAAGACATATTCAAGTCGTAACCCCAGTACCTATGAATATGACCTTATTTTGAAATAAGGTCTCTGCAGACATAATCAAATTAGTCCAATGACTAGTTCCTTTATAAGAGAAAGTGGGAGATTTGGGTATAGACACAGGGGAGAAGGCTGTATGGTACTTTCTTATGGCAGCCCTAGGAAATGACTCCTCCTTTCCTTAAAGCGAACTCAAGAAAACATTCCCAGCTGACAGCCTGGGAATCTACCATTCAGTGTATGTTCTTATTTAGAAATCTATAAAAAGTTTATCCAATAGTCTCCTGATTTAATTATTTTAAGATTTTTTTCTACCCTTTGAGAGGTTTTTAGTGTAGTATCATCAGACAGATGCAATTTAGAAATATTAACTATATTCCTGTAGACTATTCTCTAACCTATGTAAAAATTATAAACTTTGGAGTCATGTAGATTTGGGTTTTAATCCCAGCCCTTCTTTGGGCAAGTTATTCAACTCTTCTAAGCCTCAGTATGTATGTAACATGCTCTTCCTTCCTTTTCCCCTTCACAAAGCACCTCTTCAATAGCTGCTGTTACCATCTTTTCCTCTCTTCTACTTTCCCTTATTATGTTGGAATAAAAAAATAATAATATTAAGCTTTGAACTAGTAACTACAAAAAGAGGAGCTAAATGGCAATTCTACAGATACTTCTTGACTTGTGGTTTATTTCTGACCATGGGTACTGGTAGGTGTTTAATGTTTTTCAAATTGCAGGTTATGACTAATTGGTAGTTAATAAAATCAATTAATAGATCATATCAGCATTTTTTTAAAAAAAGAACTAGAATAGAATAGAAAATATAGTGATTTGGAATTGCACAGTTAGAATTTTTTTTGTGAAACTTAAATTTTGTTTATGTGTGTGTCACAATGTATTATATTTACTTTAATGTGGAGCACTGTTAAAAACAAGTTTAGAAGCCAATAGCTAAACAAAAACAAGCTTTAGTTATTCTCATCTATACTTTTCTCCTCAGCATCCTGTTAACTCATGATGGGGTTAGACCACTGTTAGTAAGTTAAGCAATGGAATAACCTTGATGTATGGAAATACCTTTCATTAGTTTCCCTTTTGGATTGTCTTTCTTTTGTTGACTGAAAGCCTTGTAGTTCTATCAATTTCTCTAATGACCATAGCATCATGGAGGTGTAATTGCTCATGTTTCTGTTTTCCAGTTCTTAGCTGGTGTCAGGCTTTATTTCCAAAAGTATGCTATCGATGAAATACTATTTCTAACTATAGAGATTCTTAATTTTCTGCTCTTGTGATAATTGCTGATGCTAATTGAGTTATCATAATACCCACCCCTACTACCTGCTGAGTGACTTTTACTTAAGAGGTCATATCAGTTCATATGAGAAATTCCAAGGTTTATAGTAGGTGTTAGCAAACTAACAACCTGTCAATTTGCTTTTACACGGAGACCAAATCCCTCTTACCCATAAAAACTTACTGGCGAAATCTTGGTAAGTCACTTAAGCTTTCTAAACCTAAATTTTCTCACCTGTCATATAAAATATGGCTACTGATAGACCTTCCTCATAGGGGTTAAATTAGGTTATATGTCTGCTAGGGCTTAGCATTTACTAAGTGCTGGTGATGCTGGTCTTCGTGATGTTGCTAACCACAAGATTTGGCGTCAAGTATGAAGACCCTTGTTTGCTTAGAGTTGGCTCTGCTTTCGATTGAAAATAGTGCAGAAATTTTGTTAACATTGCTCCGCAACCAAATAGAGAGCTTAGCACACCTACAGGGTGGCATTCTGTTTCCAGTACTGTATTTTAAGAGAGATTTTGATGACTTGGATCATCTTCAGAGAAGAGTGACCTGAATAGCTTTAAGGACATGGACTTCTTCAGTGTGGAGCAAAGAACAGGGCTTCCCTGGTGACGCAGTGGTTGAGAATCTGCCTCCCAATGCAGGGGACACGGGTTCGAGCCCTGGTCTGGGAGGATCCCACATGCCACGGAGCAACTAGGCCTGTGAGCCACAACTATTGAGCCTGCGTGTCTGGAGCCTGTGTTCCACAACAAGAGAGGCCACAATAGTGAGAGGCCTGCGCACCGCGATGAAGAGTGGCCCCCGCTTGCCACAACTAGAGAAAGCCCTTGCACAGAAACAAAGACCCAACAGCCAAAAATAAAAAATAAATAAATTAAAAAAAAAAAAAAAAGAACATATAGGGACATGATAGCATGATCCACTTGCAGGGCTGCCCTGTAGTACATACATTAAATTCATTCGTTTTTTGCTCCCTAAAATAAAACTAGTGAAAAATAGAAAGAAGCAAATTCTCAGCTGAACATGAGAGTGAAACCTTCTTACTCCTAAAGCTTTGCAAAAATGTAATAGGCTGATACATAAGGGACTGATGTATAATACTAGAGGATGGTAATCTCTGTCAGTCATGTGAAACCTTCTTACTCCTAAAGCTTTGCAAAAATGTAATAGGCTGATACATAAGGGACTGATGTATAATACTAGAGGATGGTAATCTCTGTCAATCATGTCATTGGGAGCTTTGGGGCTGGGTGAGGAAATGATGGGGTGAGCAGTGAAGTCTTCTTTCATCCTGAGATTGGAAGTCTTTCATGCCAATTTTACAGTCTGGGCACCTCTAGTCTGTACTAAGAGTGAAGGTAGTAGAGTCAGGTAATAGAAACTTTGTGGAAGACAGAATGACAGACTTTGTAAGAGGGGGACAGGAAGAATGTAGGGCTCTCTTTTCTGTATTTTCTTGATTTTGTATAATAATCACATGTTACTCTAGTAGTAAAATATATTAAGGCAAAATAATATAAAATTATGTACTTTAAAATAATATAATTTAAAGGAATAATATGACATTATTTTAAGCTTGGAATTTCAAGTCAAGGAGATCTTGAGGAGAAGTTTAATATAAAAACTCATTTCTGAAACCAGATTATTTAAAGATCATAGGGTTGGCTTTTCCCACTATAGCAAAAATCTTTATTGGTAAGCCCATTGCCCCTGTGAAAGCATGCACAGGTGTTTGACAGTGTTCACTTTGGAGCAGGGGAAAGATTCAGTGGGTTTGCAAATTTGATGATAATTTTATTTGATATTTCCATTGCCAGGACCAATAATTCATCAAAGTAGGTTAGCATGATTTTTCTGAAATCACAGAGTAGCTACGGAGGATATATTCAAATGTCAGACATATGTAAAAATGTCTTATATCTTAGAAAGTACTTGACAAACGTGTAATCAGAGGTTTATGACATTTAAGATTGTAACTTTAGTTCGACGTCTAGAACTACTGATCTCATAGACCTTCTAGTATTTTATATATTCTGGCTTCAGTGAACCTAAAACTTGACTTGTTTTTGCCGGAATGAGATGAGAGTTTGTGCTAAGCCACATACATGTTCTTACCTGGTGTGAGTAGTCACACTGAAAAACCTAAGTACTAAAGCCTAGTGCTGGGGCAGAGTTACTCATATCAATAAAACAAAAATCACTCTGTTTTTACATTTGCTTGGTATCATTTTGTCTGAAGCCTTTTCTGTTATTCATACCAGAGTGAAATGGAACAGACACACTTGCCATGGTGAATTGTAGTCCTCTACACAATTAGGAGCTCACTTCAGAGTGTTGTAGGAGTCGTTCTGGGCATACTAAGACCCCGGCATTTAAAATGTCATGAGAAGGTGGATGTGCTTTCACCCCCCCACCCTTGGTTTCAGGTAAAAACCTCAAACAGACCTTTCAAACAAAAGATTTTGAAGGATTGAAAAGTAACTAATTTAATAGTCTTTGTATCACAGTTCCCCAAAACCTTTTTGAGAAAATTTAATAGCAAAAGTATTTCTGATTTTTTATGCTAATGCTTATCTTTTCTGTTAAGTTTATTATGTCTATGTCTATTAATGCTTAGCTCCTCTATTAATTTTTAAGTACATCTTCAAAATTAAACTTTAAATTATTGACATAATTTACTTCCTTAGTAATCTATATTAGACTTGTGTTAGACAATCTTAATAAAATTTTCTTCTTAAGAGAGCTCAGTGTTGAGAAACCATAAAAAATGTGGAATGAGTGTCCTATTCATGGGTGAGTACTTCTACGTATTCTACTCTTTCTTATTTTAAGTTATTTTTAATTCAGGGTCTCAACTGGAAACATAAGAGAGCAATTTTTTTTTCTATTATCTGAGGAAAGTGATATCTATGACATCCAGTTAGAACTATGTCTGATATGGTAGAAAACATAATCCAAGGAAATGAGACACACTATTTGTTCCTGGTGTTCCTAAATCTGTTTTTATACTTACATACTTATTAAACTCTATGTAACATATGTGTGAAATTTCTGAAAGAGAAATACAATTAACAGTGGAAATAGAACTAGATCGATCTTAAATTCAAACACATAGACCCTAATTTTACATTACATGGGTTTTAATGTACAAAACTGGTCAGAATACCTAAGGTCTCTTTCATTGATTTTCCCTTTGGGGAAATAATGTAACATTTGGAGTAACATTTTGACCCTCTGTTAATTTCATGGGAGGTGTATTTTTTTAATATCTGAAAATAGGATATCTTACATATAATGGACCATACTTACTCTGAACATGAATAGTCTGTGTCTGAGTGTATGCTTCTAAGGGTCTTGAGAGTCTGTGTGTGTGTTGGATGTGGTTTCAGATGAGGGGACACCTGAGCAGTAGTGTATAGAGTGTGCCTGTATCTATTTCCTTTTCTCTTTTCTTTTCCACTTCTTCTCATATTCCCAACTATGGAGGACTAGGGATTGGATGAGAAACTGGGGCTTGGTTATAGAGGGAGACAGGCGTGAAATCTGGAAAACTAATATTTGTAGCCTTATAAATTAGTCCTGGTGTTTTAAATTTGGCCTAGTCATTCTCCCTGGGACATTAGTTTCCACCATGTTTAGCACCAAGTAAAGTTTGATTTTTTTACCCATATCTTCATTTATCTTTTGAAGCCAGCTCTGGCTTTTTCCTTCTTCAGAACTTTCTCCCAGTTACTCAGCATGCTGTTGCTATTCAAATTCTTCAGCTTGTTGTCATCTTCACACTATCCCTAGCCTGCTCCCAACATTTCTCAGCTTTTTAATTGGGAGATTGTGTAAAGGCAGTCTTAGAGCCCTTTCTGGGCTCCTTTATAATAACCTGTACCCCAGCATATGTGTAAGCTATCCCCATTCCTATCATATTTCTATTAACTTATATTGCAATTACCAGATTCATTTGTTGGTATCTACCTGTAGGCTAAGCTTTATGATGTCAGGGAATTTGTCTATCACAGGCAATGTTGCATCTCTAGCAGCTAATACCATGTCTGGCACATAGTAGGTCCTCAATAAATGAAGAGCACATGGGAAAAAATCATGTATGAATGAAAACATGGGCCACTACTTGCTTCTCTGTTTAGGAAGTTTACTACTATTATTTTCCAAATAATACTAGCAAAGGAGTTCTGCCATATCAATGATTCATTAAAAAAAAAATCAAGGTGGGGTGGTATCTTTGGAATGAGAACAGGGTTCAGCATAGTGACTATGAAATATTAGCAAGCAAAAATTAGTACTCATTAAATACTGAGATACTTCACTACACATAAAATCTGCATGCCAATTTAATTTCGTAGAAGCTTACTAATCTGTGGAGATGTTTGCTTGTTTTAATGAATCACCTTGTTTCTTCTACTGGGACATAGGGACAGTCAACTTCCTATATGGGCATTGGAGGTTTTAATCTCAGGGATAAGTTTGATGGTGTCAAGTTTTTATTTAATATTTTTTGCTGCCCCATTTATGAACATATAATCCATGTTATCTATCCTATATTAATTAGTTTTGTTCTTCTAGAACAAATTCATTTATTAGAACTCCTCAGAATCAATTCATAAACTTCAATTCATAACTTAGAACTTTTCAGAACCCATTTGTAATAGACTACAAGTCGTCCAACAGACTAAACTCTATCAGAGTGCACTGACATATGACCCTCTAAGCTGTTAGTGTTTATGGCACCAATACATGCAAGGATGGGGATGTTGGCAGAAAGTTGAAGGGAAAATTTTTTCCCCTCAGTCCTTACTCTTTTTTTGACATACACCACCCAAGTGTGAAAGTAATCTTTTGCTTTAATCCTTTATTCAAGAGCTAGCCTGGTGTTTTTTTGTTTGTTTTTTGGGGGGTTTTTTTGCGGTACGCGGGCCCCTCACTGTTGTGGCCTCTCCCGTTGCGGAGCACAGGCTCCAGATGCGCAGGCTCAGCGGCCATGGCTCATGGGCCTAGCCGCTCCGCGGCATGTGGGATCTTCCCGGACCGGGGCACGAACCCGTGTCCCCTGCATCGGCAGGAGGACTCTCAACCACTGCGCCACCAGGGAAGCCCAGTCCTTACTCTTTATGCACCTCTTTCTAAGGTCAGAATTATCATGTATGACAAATATAAGCTAGAGTCAGAAAACAAGTAAAACAGGTAATTGACTATCCTCTACTGTTATGTAATGGGATAGAAAAACAGGAGAGCATTATGCATGGGGACTGTGAAATGGATGCGTGGAAATAATTACAGAAGTCTTTTATAAGTCTCTAGAAGTACCTTGCAGCCAGTGAGTACTTAGTGAATATGCTTATTTTAAAAGTTCAATTTACAATATATGCAGGTTTTTGGAGGTTGTTTTGTGTGTGTGTTTTTGTTTGTTTGTTTTGTTTTTTTTTTGTTTTTGCTAAACCAGTGCTCACAGTTGTGCCTTTGGCGAGTAATAACTGAAAGTTGGCAAACTGGAGCCCTTTACCCCAATACCTCATGCAGAACCAACATAGGAATATTTTAAGTGAACATGTTGATGGAGATAGTTAGAAGACAATAGCACAATTAATGAATCTGGTATATTATTGATGGAGTGTTCCCTCCTCAAAATACCACCTATTAGTTATTTTTTGTATGGCATGCCAGAAAAGTACCTGGGTATTATTATTTTTCATGATGTTGTACCTTTTGGTTTCTCTGCTCTATGATATTATTATCTTGGGAAAGAAAATTACTTCTCTGAGACTGATGTATAAAATGAGAGTGTTAACACTGAACCCACAAGGATTTCATGAAAATTGAATTAATATGTGTGTGTGTGTCACACGCATGTGAGAGAGAGGCGTGCATATAGAGAAACAGAGACCAGGAGGGTGAGCAAGCACATTCCTCAGTATGCCTGACACATAGTAAGATGGTAAATATTGGGGGCTTCCCTGGTGGTGCAGTGGTTGAGAGTCCGCCTGCCGATGCAGGGGACGTGGGTTCGTGCCCCAGTCCGGGAGGATCCCACATGCCGCGGAGCGGCTGGGCCCGTGAGCCATGGCCGCTGAGCCTGAGCATCCGGAGCCTGTGCTCCGCAACGGGAGAGGCCACAACAGTGAGAGGTCCATGTACCGCAAGAAAAAAAAAAAAAAAGATGGTAAATATTCATTTTCCCCACACCCCTTCTCCTTTAGATCTGTAGTGGATTTCTTACGACCATAGCAAATTTTTAGTCTGGCACATATTCAGCATTCAGTAAGTGTTTGTTTCCTTCCTTTCTAGTTTTTATCTTGTTACTCAAGGAAATATGAATGTATATTTATTCAAATATAATAATGTTAATAATATATTTATTAATTGCTATGCATTATATGTGCCAAGAAAATCTCTCAAGCATCATATTGTGACTTCAGGCCTGAGCCTGGACTGAGATGCACGTAACCCATTGGTTGGAAGAACCTAACTCCCCTTATCTAACATGGTTGTTTTTGATGTAGCTCGTTTTTTCAATGCAGTCTATTAAATCTATATGAATATATGTAGATAAGCATTTTGATAGAAAAAAGAAATAAATGTTTTATTTTCTTCTATTTTTATACCTTTTCTCTATTGAAGGATTCTTATTTTTACACTCAAGGGTTTGAATTGGGTAGTTAGAATCACATAGTTATATAAATTCATGCATTTTGTATGTAAATGTGTTTTTAAACTCTAATAAAATAAACAATTTAATGTAAAAACCATATATTGGAATGTTGGTTTGTTGATTGACTAGGAAACAGGGATGGGAATCCTGGAAGCCTTAAAGTTATTTTGGGGACATGATTTTTTTGTTCTTTGTTGACTACATGACTCCTCTCTGCAATCATTATTAAAGGGATGTTTACCAGAGGTATCTGTCTTTAATCCCAGTTTCGATAGTGAATTTCAATTTTATATAGTATTCTTTTGAAGAACTCTTTCAGTGTGTTTGATCATATTCCTGTAGTTATAACACCTCTGATGGTTTAAGAACTGTTTGTCTTTACCAACCTTGAATCTGGTACCTCAACTGACAGGGAAGTTATTTTATTACACTCTGATTCTTTCAGTGCTAGGATTAGGAAGGTCAATTTATGTCCTAAGTTTACTCCATTGTTTGTTGTAGAGGCTGATAAACATTATAAATGGATATCACAATTGGATTTTGAATCAATGACTTGACACCAAACCATATATTTTAATGATGAAAGCTGGATTTTCCTTACAATGGTCACATAATGGTGTTAGTTTCTTGAAGATGTATTAGAGTTAGAAAAGATAAAGACACAAAGCACTGTGAGGTCTTCAAATGCCATTATAGTTCACTCTTTTGAAAGACTTGCCAAGGTTAACCACAGTTCTTTTTGCTATGCTTTGTTACTCTGGACCACACTACAATGATTTTGAAATCATATGTGATAAATTTGCTCTGAATTTATTACTTATTTAAATACCTCACTTTGCTTTTAAGAGAAAACTGTATCGATGTATCTGTTATATACATGACCCCTTATTTGGTATTGACTATATGGCTTTATTCAAAGGTAAGCTAAGAGCCCTCTGATATATATGTAAAGTGAACTAGAATAGGTAGATTCAAATCTCTATGGGCTTGTCTATTTTCAGTAGGAATAAAAAGGAATTGTGTTCTATTTCATGTATTTTCTCACTTGAGAATACTGAATGCTTACTAGTCAATTCAAAAGCACCTTTGTTATATCATTAATGGAAAGTTTAGGCCAGATATTGGAAAAAATCTATATTTTACTAGAATATTCTTCTTTAAAGCTTGTATTTTAATAATTTTACTTGGAATTGGATATATGTGGCTATTACAATTAACTCACATTTTGCCATTTTATTCCTGTGTACAAATAGTGTTTTTATTTTTCCCTTGCTTCAGAGAAATAATATAAACAAAATTGGTGGTCACCCCTAACAATAAAGTCCTCACTTTTCAAATTAACACATGAAAGTAGCCACTATTGTGTTGAAACTGGAGTCAGTTTCTTTCATTTTCCAGAACTCCATGACAGGCATGGCTTTTTCATTCCAGTACAATACTGCCATGCTCCCAAGCAACAGCCTAGTTAGCAATGCATTAATCAGGGTAAAATGATATTATAAAGGTGGGGGCTATAGAACCCAGGGTGAACATACTACCATTTGAAAGAAAAGATGATTTTAGTCTTTCTGTTTAGATTTATCCCCAAATGACCATTTGGGATGCTTGATATACTAAACATACCTGTAACAACCATATTCTTTGAAAAAACTTTTACTTATTTGTTATCATTTGTTTTGGCAAGTTAGAGAAAGAGAGACAAGAAAGAGAGACAAGACAAGAGACAAGAGAGATTGAATCAAAGAAAATGTAGCCACAATATAATTACTATTTATAATTCCCTGTCTCCTAGAAAGTCAGCATTGTGATGAAGCTAAAGATATTGCTTTATGTTTACATATACAATGAGAATTTTTTCCTGCTATTTATGACAGCTGTGAGAACATTTTATTGGAATTTTCTCTTTCTTTAGCAAATATATGCTCTTAAACTTTTAGTTGTTTTGTTTGCTTTATTGGTTACTGACCTATCACTTCTAATTTTTCATGTAAAAGGCTAATCTATGGAATTTTTCTTCATAGTTGTTGGAAGATTTTATAAGAGTGGATAGAGTAAGTTGGTCTTCCTCATAAAATACATAAACATTTTAGCAGTGCTAGATTACCTTCTTGAATTTAACTTATATTTATTGGGTGATCATTCTATGTTGAAAATAGGGGAAACATATTAGTTATCCATGTTTTTGTGCCTAGGAAAAATTTATGGTAAGTAGACATGCCTGTTTATTTAACCAGTCTGAGGATGGTTAAATAAAGGCTAGTATATATCTATCTATCTGTCTATCTTTCTATCTATCTATTGTGAATAAAATCAATAATAAATTTGAATTAAGTTCCTATATCAACATGTTGTGATAGAGAAAATATTTTAGACCAAAGAAAAACATCTGAATTTCTGAACATTACCATTCTGTGAAAGTATGGATTGAAGCTGGGTCTCCACTAGGTAACATAGTTAACACATATTTGTGAAATCAGTGATACATAACCAGAATGCAAACCAGTTGAATATAAGCCCCTTAATGGTGGGGAATTTGTCCTGTTCACTTCTATTTTTCCAGTGACTAATAGCCATACAATACATATATATTGAATATAAACAAAAGAAAATATAGTTAAATGAATAGACTAAGGAATTATAATGTTAAAATTATGCTTGCTGTTATATAGTGTTGCTTAAGAAATTTTTACCTAATTAGAATAAATTTAAGAACTGCAGTAAGTATCAACAGACTGACATATGTACCATAAATCTATTTTATTTCTTTCTAAGTAAAATGGTTACATATGACTGGCAGCATATTGTTACTTGGCTTTGCTGACAATTGCACATTTTGCTTCACATTGTATGCATTTTTGTATTCAACTAGACATGCTTATTTATAGAAAATTTGGATATATTTTGTAGTGTAAATTATAACATATATAATTCTTGTAAAATTATTTTTTTCTAAAAAAATGTTTTCTTTCATGCAATGTGAGGGGATCATGTGGCATTCATAGAGATATAAACTTTAGAATTTTATTTATTATAGGCAAAGTTTGCCTTTGTATCCATTTAGTATCACCAAATTGTAAGTTACATGCTTTGAGTACTTTAACCAGTGCTTAGTTAATTTTGTGTGGGGTTTAGGAGGTAATATAAGGAGTATCAAATGCCATTCTGTTGTTGAAGCAAATGTCTTTTTTTCTTTTTCTCACTGGCAATTTAGATTAAAATTTGAGCAAGTAAATAGGATCATGATTTGCTTTGAGCATCTGTATTTATTCAGCTGTAACAAAAATACTTCATTTTAGTGTTCACTGTTAGGTATCTATTCCAAGTACTTATTTACTGCAATTTCTCTAAGAAGAATTTAGCTTGAAATGGATTCTCAGCTTTACCATATGTTTGATATAGTTCTTCATGAAAATAGAAACATACAAGAAATCTGAGCAAGTTCTTGCTGACCTATACAATACCTGCATCCTAATAGGTCATATTTCAGCTCCTATATTTTTGATAAATAGCCCAGCTCTTTTAAAAAGCTCTGTCCGTGGTGCTGAAACCTCTTGTGATGTATGAGCATGTCTTACTGATAAGTTCTAATGTCAGCCTCTCTGTGATAGTGATTCATCAGGTTGTAAAATTTGTGTTAGGGAAACACATTTCATTAGCAACTTTCATATTTTGGTTGTGTTAAAATTAACACAGTTGTCCTTTCGTTTTAAAGAGTTCATAACAATTACTTTCCAACATTGTCAAAAACAGCTAATACTTAATTAGAAACTGTCAGTGCTATCACAAAAGCAAATGTCTAGTATTAACAAATAAACTGATATGATTTCAGTGGTAGAAATGTTTACAGGCCAGTGACATGTTGATGATATGCAGAAAGCTATGGTAAGAAAACTTAAACACTTGATTATGAACAGATTAAGTAGCAGTTATAATGGAAGACTTGTAGCTTTGTAGAGATAGGCAATTTGCCTATAAAAAGTAAGGCTTATTACCTTCTGTAAATTTTTTTTTTAGTGTTTCAGGATGTTTTCTTTGTACACAAATACATTGGTTTTGTAGGACTATGGGTTTTTGTTTGTAAATATGACTAAAGCCCTAAAAATCTTGGTTGTTTTTTCCAGGTAAACTTCTTGTATTTTCTGTATAAGACTCTAAAATAATTAGTAGTGTTATTAGCACTTCAATTCAGTGATTCTCAATTTCTCTAAGCTGTGTTACTTAGGTGCCTTATAGTCATGGAAAACTGCACTTAATTTTTTAGTCTCAGAAGCTTTTCATGAGCAAAACTGTGTTCTTAAATTTCTATTGAACTCTGGAACTTCTTCCACTATGAATTCAGTATATCTTACAATAAAATTTAAAAATCCTAGTCTCCTAAAGTTCTAAAATCCATTGTTATCTTGGGGAAAAGAACCATCCCCTTTGATCATAACTGTCTTTAACTCAGTACCGACTAGGTTAGTTGCTATACAAGTATATAAACCTCCTTCTTTGGGGGTCATGTAGAACATGTTTCCTTGCTGTATTTGCAACATAGAAGATTATTAGATTGTTTGCTTGTTATTGCAGTGGAGCTCATTAAGTGTTTACAATCACAGCAAGATTTGAAAATTACACCTAGATCATAAGTCCTACTGAAATTTGGCAATATTTTCTGCAAAGCAAGCAGCCTAATGTTGAGCTACTACCAATTATTAAAATAAGACTTTCATTTCCTTAGATACTGGATTTATATTGTATGAACTTAATAATTAAATCCACTCCAAAAGCTGCTTGTTAAGAAAAGAAAATCTATAAGTGAATACATAATTTCCAAGAGGATTTGTTTCTGTCAATAAAGGGTTAAGTACAATGTTATTATTTTCTTTCAATATTGATAAAGTGCCTTCTAAAATCCATTTTTGTGCATTATAAAAATGTAGTTACATCACCCAGTAAAAGTGTCTTACTCTTAGCATTCCAAATTTCATTATAGAAAAACACTTTTTGAAAACATTGTCATTTAAATGATATCTGGTCAAATGATATTTCCCAGAAGTTATTCTTTATTTAGAAACAAAAACAAGACAAAAGCAATTGATTTTAATCCAAAATGTATTTTTCCTTATAAAAGAGGTCCACATATTCACTGTGTCTACTCTACAGAATTTGTCCATTTTATTACACCACGTGTCAATTCAAGTTTATCTGGTCACTGCAAAAACTCGTGGCTAACATGTGTAATACAACACAGGAGGAGGTATTGCTCAGTTCAACTACTCTTATATACTTAAAAAAAATACAGAAATGTTTTTGTCCACTTTAACTGTAGTCCAGACATAAAAGTTACATGAAAGTTCTAGAAAATGGAATTGTTTTATTTGGTTGCCACAGTACCCTTCCAAACCAGTTAATTAAAATGCTGAACTTGTACATATGTCCATTGGTCAGGAGCAGCATTGGTGAAGCTTAAACTTCCTTCTACGAAGTAATATTTCTCTGCCTTTTTTATTTAAGTACAACCACAGTTTTGAGTTTTCTTTGAAGTAGATTTAGTTAGTTGTTTTTAGGACATGTTTGTTGGCACACGTATAACAGTTGCTTTTACTTCCAATGCTGTACCTTTTTCTTTGCCTGCTTCCCAGAGGTTGATCAGAGGAGGATAAAGCTCACTGAATGCAAAGGTTGGTTTCTGTAAGTAATTTCTCACATAGTTATGTCCACCATCACAGTTCATTTCTTGAGAGAGGCAGCTGAAAAGACATATCATACCAATAATCCCCAGAAAACCTCCAAGGTAGGCCATAAATGTTGTGATGTTACTCTTATCATACTCTTTTCCATCAGGGTGCAAACCTTTTGTGGTGACATTTACACATTGTTTTCTGCTTTTTTGATAGATGGTGGGGATATCAATACAAATCTTATACTCAGTTGATGGGTTCAGATGAGTAAGATTATATACCTTGACATCAGATGGTATTCGAGCACTTTGGGCAGCATGGGAATTTTGAGTCTTGACAAAGGCTGTCCACTTAACACTGGATTTGAGAATTTTAGAACTTGCTTTCCAAGACACCAGAACTGAGTTGGCCTGAACATCTTTTATTTTAATATTCAAGGATCCATTGTTATCCTGGGGAAAAGAGCCATCCACTTTGATCATAATAGACTTCAAGTCAGCACCAACCAGGTTAGTTGCTATACAGGTATATAAACCCCCTTCTGTTGGGGAGATGCCACTTATATCTAGTGTGCCTTCAGAATGGACATAGAACTTGTCTGTCAGAGTATTAGGCAGGAGTTTTTTACCAGAAGGTATGATCCAGGAGATTTCAGGCTGTGGCTCTGCAGTAGCTCTGCAGTGTAAGGAAACATAGCTCCCAGTTTCTAAATCCAGATTAGAAGGAAAACTCTCTGGAGCTATAAGAGGGAGACAGATTTCCATCATTTCCCTGAAATGTACCTGCCGAACATTCTGGCCTTGGAATTCAGGTGGGTCCACGCAAAACAGTGAATCTGGCTCCATAAATCGAATGTTGGTTTTGTTCATATTAATCCAACGGATGACACAATCACACCTGATGGGATTGCTGTGTATGCTGATTTCCTTGAGGTTTGGCAGAGACTCAATGGTACTGCGGTACAGGGCACTAAGGGCATTGCTGTTAAGCATGAGTGATTCCAGCTTGGGTAGTCTGAAAAATGCATTTGGGTGAATGTAAGACAACCTGGGGTTGTTAGTAGCTTCTATTTTTCTTAAATCTGGCAGATTATCCACAGCAAGACTGTCGATGGAAATCAGCTCAGGCATATTGTTTATCCCCAATTCTTTTAAATGTAGCATATTGCTAAAATCACCCCTCCGTATTCTATTAATGGGATTTTTATTTAGATCCAAAAATTTGAGGTTTACCACTTTTTGAAGAGCAACATGGGGCACTTTAATAAGCCTGTTGTCATAAAAAGAGATGCTTTCTAAGTTTTCAAGTCCAACCAAGGCATTATCTGGTATTTCCGTGAGGTTTATACCAGCTATAACCAGGCTGCGAAGATTGATAAGAGGCTTAAAGTTCATGTCTTTGATTCTGATGATTGGATTTTCCCCAATCATCAGAATCTCCAGATTGGGAAGAGCCTCAAACCACTTACTGTTGATCATCTGCAATCTATTAGAATTGAGATGAAGTCGAAGAAGATTATGTAGGCCAATAAAGGCTCCGGGTGAAATTGTAGAAAGCAAGTTGTGATTAATATAGAGTTCTTGTAAGTTACTAAGTCCAGACAGACATTTTTCAGGCAGCTCAGTAAGTTTGTTTTCCTCTAGGTACACAGAAAGAAGCTGAGGCATCTTTTTTACATTAATATTGGTAACTGAAGATAAATTGTTTTGAGATAAGTCCAGGCCAGTAAGATTTACTGGAAAGTCTATGGAGTATTCAATTTTTGCAATATTGTTAGTCTGTAGGAGCAGGATCTGTGTGTCAGCAGGCAATCTGGCTGGGAAATTTGAAAGACCTAAATCATTACAATCCACTGTAGATGCTTCCATATAAATGGATCTAGGTGTAAACCAGGGCCGGATTTCACATGTACACAATCGTGGGCAATCTGCTTTTTTATCTACAGCTTGTACTAGTGTAGTGATAGCTAGGCCAAGTAGCACATGAATTTGGAGTGGCAGGTCCTTCATCTTAGCTTTCTTCTTCAGAGATTTAATGGGTCCTTAAGGATTCCACGGTCACTGCTAGTAAGATCAGTAAGAGCTGATAGATAAGGAAAATAGTTGCTTTTGTCAAATGATGAATGCCATAGAACTGCAAATATTTTCTTCATGGAAAAACGTGCCAGTGCCACAATTGCATTGTCCAGAAATGTCATGCATATTGAAGAAAAGGTTCCTATCTCCTTTATGATAGAATATTGATATACTTTTTGAAGATGGAGTATGTATAGATGGTCAGAGGAAATTAAGCAATTCATTTATTTAAGAGTGTAATACTCAAATCCCATGCTTGTTCAGTACTTGCAGGAATAGCAGCATGATGCTAACTATAATAAAATAAAATGTAAAAGAAAAAAGAGAAAAATAATTAGTCCAAAGGGAAAAAAACACAATCTCCATTAACTGATTATGATTATCTTATATATAATATTCTTAGTTTACAGTTAATTCAGTATGTTTTGATGACTTCATCCTTGTTATGACTGTCCTTAATAGTTATTGGCCCAGACATTGGATAGGCCGGATTTTTTTTTTTTATTGGAGTATAGTTGATTTACAATGTTGTATTAGTTTCAGGTGTGTACATCAAAGTGAATCAGTTATACATATACATATACACACTCTTTTTTAGATTCCTTTCCCATATAGGCCGTTACAGAGTATTGAGTAGACTAGCCTGTGTTTTATAGTAGGTCTTTATTAGTTATCTATTTTATATATAGTATATGTCAATCCCAATCTCCCAACTTATCCCTCCCCTCCTTTCCCCTCTGGTAACCATAAGTTTGTTTTCTACATCTGTGACTCTATTTCTGT
The DNA here is from genome assembly GCF_963924675.1 of Phocoena phocoena. Classification (NCBI taxonomy): domain Eukaryota; kingdom Metazoa; phylum Chordata; class Mammalia; order Artiodactyla; family Phocoenidae; genus Phocoena; species Phocoena phocoena. The sequence continues at coordinate 68,110,327 of NC_089227.1, read as the reverse complement.
TTTGTAAATAAGTTCATTTGCACCATGTTTTTATATCCACATATAAGCAATATACTTGTCTTTCTCTGTCTCATTTACTTTACTCAGTATGACAATCTCTAGGTCCATCCATATTGCTGCAAATGGCATTATTTCATTCTTTTTTATGGCTGTGAAAGTGGATCTTTAGAAGACTGAAGTTGCATTAAACGTAAAAATTATTCTGCCAGAATTTGTCTTTGTTTTCAGATATTTGCTTGTTTATAGCCTGTAATTTATTATTTGTCGTTCTCTTTGACAGTTAGTTATAGGGGAAAAAAAAGAAAATCTTTCAGTGATGCCTTTTTTATTTTCTCTTATAGAGGCAAAATTAAAAGTTTATAAATAAATAATACTGTTCAGTTACAATCAAGTGAGTTAGCCTGTGGTTCCTCAGGTTCCCAGGAGATGACATTTAGAAATAAAATGAACTAGAAATTGTGGAATTTCGCTGAATTTTTCATTTTAATTCGTACTTCTCTCCATAGTCTCCTTTGTATAAAGTGACTTGAATTTTGCAGCATTTGGAAAAGGTAGTCTAACTTGCTGTAGATGTACCTGTATATTGTCATACTTAACTGAAATTCAGATTAATGTTAGACTGTTTTATTTTTCCCTGAAAATAACTTACATTCCATTAGTTACTAACAATGAAAAAGTAACTTTGATTACATCGCTAATACAGACACTTAGATGTACCTTCTTTTAAATGGTTACTGATGTCTTTATCATAACAATAAGCAATCTGAAACCAAGTTGCAATTCTGATATGTGCCGTATTGTAAAATACCACATTACTTTTACATGTACACTCCATCCGTTGGACTGCCCGTGAGCTCTCCCCGCAAGTGTGCAGGACAGCTGGAGCACGGCTGGACTGTTCATTCTGAGGCTTCTTGCCTACCAGCAGTAGTGGTCTGCTGAATAATCAGTGTGTGAATACTGTTCTTTTCTTTCATCTCTGCCCAATATTGACATTCATAATGGCATTGTTGAGTGACTCTAAGGTAGGTACTTCAGTGACAGAGATCAGTGTATTTGGAGATATGGTCTCTACAGAGGGATAAAACACTTTCTTTTTAATTTAAAACATTCTTTGGTTTTCAAAATTGTTGGAATATTTATAGTTCAAAGTCACACCTAATTCTCCTCTTATCCTTTAAGAGATGTGATAAAACTGGATCATGAAGTTCAGATAACTCCTAAGTTATCTTGAATTAAGTGTCTTTGCTTTTTATGTTTGTTGGTTTTGTTACTTCACCTATTTGCTGATCAAAATTCCTTTTTTAAATACTGTTCACCTATTACTCTTAATCTAAGTAAGCTCTAAGCCCCTTGAGGAAAGAATTTAATACAACTGCTTCTTCCCTGAAGATGTTTTATAAATCCTTAACCCTACACGATCTGGGGTCCCTCCTGTTTTTCTCTGTGTTTCTTGTCATTTTCTGCCGTTCTTCTATATGCAGCCTTCTCTCTGCCAGTAGAACTGTGGGTGCCTCACCCTTTTCTCTCTGCCTGGATTGCCTGTTTCTTTGTTTTACATTAATTATTGCTGTTTTATCAACCCTCAGTTCAAGCATCACCTCTCTGTGAAGCCTTCCATATAACCCCTCCCTGCAGTTGTACTTTAGCTGCCCTCTGAGGTCGTTCAGTGGCCCCAGCACACACCTCTGTCAGAATATTTAGTTGGTTCTCTGCCCCACCAGACACTCACTTCCTTGAGAGCCTGAGGCCTGCCAGCTCCTGGGCATGGTAATTAGAACATAGTAGATGCTCAAGAAATGTTTTCAGTGAACTGATAACTGAATTATATTACTTAATAAATGGACATATTCATGTTTGCTACATACAATTTAAGCAATTCGGTTTGTTTGATTTGCTAATTTCAGTATTCAACTGGTTTAACTTGGGTAAATCTATTATTTACACAGAATGTGTGTTACCTTTATTACTAAAATCCAAAGATTAAATTTGAGTGTAATACAAAGGAACTAGACTTTAAAGTCAATCTAATATTATATCTTAGTTTATTCCTCAATTTATCCAGTCAACATTTAATGAACACCTTTTATGTGCCAGTTATTGGGTTAATAGTTGGAGGATAAAAAGATGACTTAAATATGGTCTCTTCCCTTCATAAGTTTTCAGTCTTTCTGGGGAGACACAGGTAAACAGATGGTTACAATTCAGTGTCAGTGATGAAATGGGAGCACATAGGAGAGGCATCTGGATAAAACTTAAAATAGAAATCTATTGCCTCTTTATTCTCAAAATGAAGAAAAAAACCTAGGTACAAAGTATAAATTTCTGCATGTTGCCATAAATCACTCGGTTGAGAACTGAGCAATCATAATTTCTGCCAAATAACCAGTTATATCCACTTTCTCTGGCAGAGCAAAAAGACTCCTATATTCTCCTTTATGTTAACTAGAGGATTAGAAATGTTCAAGGTGAAACATTCTTTTTGGGAGGATGTTAACCTAATAATACCACTTTTTGTTTTAAAATTTTTATATTTTCTTAAATTTATATTTATGTTTAATTAGAAACTCTATTCTGACCTCATTTCATCATTTTGGCATAGCCATATGCCAGAAACAACCCTATTTGAACTATATTTATTCTGCAAGCTTTTGAAAGTAAAGAGAGTTCTTAAAGTGGTGAACAAATTCAAATTTTATTTCTCCAGGTCTGTAGGAAGAAATTATCAGTATGGGAAGTACAACAGAGGATATGTAAAATTTGCCTTTATTGTAATATTGATTTTTTTCTCATGTTTTTGAAAATGATTATGATGCTTTCACTATTGGATTATTTGGCATGGATTGTTTGCAGGATAGTAAGGCAGTAATAATATCTTACATCTTAGAGCTTTGTGGTTTTCCAAGCCCTTTGTTATTCATTATTTTATGTTAATAATGGCCTTGAAACAGATTGGAGAGGGATTTTAACCACTATTATTTATTTATTTATTTGTTTGTTTGTTTGTAAGGGTATTGACACCTATCTGCCTGAAATCACACAGCTAATAATTGATGAGGTGGGATTAGAACCCAGGCTTTATCCTTAGGCTTGCATCCATATGTAGAGTTGCTATGAAATTATTTTAACAGAAGGTAATGTAGTGATGTTTTTCTTAGGAAGGGCTGGCATTACCTTTGACTTCAGCTTTTCAAATTTAGAAAATTAATTTTATCAATCTACTAATAGTGACTAGGGTATGATTCACACTAACCAAACTCACAAGGAACAAAACCCAAATGCCAATACATTACAATGAGAAATATGACTGTCAAGAGAGTACAAATACTTGAATCTGCTGGTCAGTGCTTTTGCTCCATTTAAAAAACCTACTTGGAAATACAAACTATGAATATGCAATTTGTTTGTAATTATAGAGTCAGGTACAGGGAAGTTAGGTTAGACTTCTTAATTATCATCATCATCAGAAATGATAGCCTGACATACCTGCTTTAGTAAAGAGCATATCATTGCCAGAAACTGGACCTCTTGAGTCTCATGGCCCTTAGCATGACCTCAGCCCCCAAACATCTATCCTGGGAAGCTTTTCCTGGATTCATTCTTGGTCACCTCTCATCTGCGTCACGATAATCATTTGTTTACACTTCCTTTTTCCCTTACTGGCCATAAAATTATTAGTAGATTATTACTGGACATTAGATTATTAGACTATTTCCTTACTAGATATAAGATTATTATTTTCCTACTAGATTTTGAGGTTATTATTATTATTAGGAACTGTGTTCAGCTTACTTTTGATTATATTAGTACATTTGATCGGTTGATTAGTACCTAGGCCAGTACATTGGTCAGTAAACAAATGTTTGCTACATGCTAACTCACAATTGTGTCTTTCTATAATTTGTGTTGGATGATAGAATATGGAATAATGATTAAAATGACTGCTTCCCTTCTTAAGTAACTTAAACAACACAGAAAAAAAATAAAGAGAAAAAGATATGCTCCCAGTATTTTACAGAATATTTTTCTTATTGTTTGGTGGTTAGAGAGTAGAAATAGGGGACTTCCCTGGTGGCTCAGTGGTTAAGAATCCGCCTGCCAATGCAGGGGACACGGGTTCGTGCCCCGGTCCGGGAAGATCCCACATGCCGCGGAGCGGCTGGGCCCGTGAGCCATGGCCGCTGGGCCTGCGCGTCCGGAGCCTGTGCTCCGCAACGGGAGAGGCCGCAACAGTGAGAGGCCCGCGTACCGCAAAAAAAAAAAAAAAAAAAAAAATAGATGGGCCAGCTGAATCCCATTTTCACTTTTTGAGAATTTTAATGTGTGTGCCCTAAATCCTCTCACTTCTATCCTCCCTCATTTTTCCCTCTTCTACTTTTACTTTTTGAATATAATGAAAAAAATAAACTCTCTGAAAAATGTTTTCAAACTTAGAAAATTTGTATTATGTAATTATTGATATACTTACCTAATTTCCCATACTCCATCAATTTGCTGGGATTATTTTTTCTTCTAAAGAGTAGGAAAATTATACTTCAAAAAGTCAGTATTTCAACATAGGTTTTGAAGGTTTTAGGACTGTTGCCTTGATAGATGATCTGGAGCCTAGCATTGGGACTGGGACATAATAAGTCTTCAAATAAATATTATATTATGGATGGATGGGTAGATGGATGGATGTAAAATAGATAACATGTAGATAAAATATTTTGCTTCTCTTCTTTAAAATAAATTAAGCCATATGCAAGTAAATCTTAATAGTGGATGAATTTTCATTAAATGATTTCTTGTTGTTAGGGTACACATTCATATATGTAGTCATATGTAGGAGCTAAGGACCAACTCATAATTAACTATTGTTCTTTTCAGTTGTTTTTTCATCTAAAACTAGTTTATAAGATTATTTTTTGTACCTTCTTTTAGTTTTTTTTTTTTTAATTTTATTTATTTATTTATTTTTGGCTGCATTGGGTCTTCGTTGCCATGCGTGGGCTTTCTCTAGCTGCCTTGAGCGGAGCTACTCTTCGTTATAGCGTGCAGGCTTCTCATTGCAATGACTTCTCATTGCAGAGCACAGGCTCTAGGCGTGTGGGCTTCAGTAGTTGTGGCATGCGGGCTCAGTAGCTATGGCTCGTGGGCTCTAGAGCACAGACTCAGTAGCTGTGGCGCATGAGCTTAGTTGCTCCATGGCATGTGGGGTCTTCCCAGACCAGGACTCGAACCTGTGTCCCCTGCCTTGGCAGGTGGATTCTTAACCACTGCACTACCAGGGAATTCCCGTTTCTTTTAGTTTTTAAAGGCAACAGAATCATATATTAAAGCAAAGTAAGTTATAATTGAATATTATACAAGTTCAAAAGACAATGTTAATGAAATGTCACCAGGAATGAAAACTGACATATCAATGAAATGTATTATATAAAGATTCTTTTAAATGACTTGCATGAATGACTCATACAGTCCAAAATCAACCCTTATGTAGAGCTTATCATCTATCTGGTTTTTCATTTATTCTTCCCTTTTATCTGTCAATAAATATTTGCTGAGGGCCTACTGCATCAGTCACTGTACTTGCATTTCTAATCTTTACAGTTTATAAGATTTTTAAGAATTGAAAGATTAAAAATGATTTTTCTTTGACAAAGAATAATTGGCAGTGAACTTAAGGCCCTTTTTCTGGGGGTGTGGGTGGTAAATTCAAAGACCTTTTATTTTTAAATTTAGAAAGCATTTTAAGATGTGGAATTTTCCTAATACATATGTCCTTTTGTGCTTTCTGAATTTTTCTCACGGTGTCTTTAATTTTTTTGTTGGCTTCCCCACATAGATTTTGCCTAAGGGAGAGTCAAAGATCTAAAGTGTTTTCTGTGTTTTAAATTAAACAAGTAATATATGTATAATTAGACTCTGACTAGCAGCATGAAACCTCCCAGTTTAGGCCATTAAACGAAAACAATTTTAAGAGTTCTCATATCTTATGATATTTTTTAATACTTGTGGACACTCGTAACTTTAGATTTCTTTAAATAAAAATAGAAATTATTTCTAGATATAATTATGTATGCAACTTTTGAGAGCAAAAGCTACTTTTTTCTTGGTAAAATGATCTTAATTCTTTAGCTTATTCTGTTTTTCTACATTTATGAAACATTGACCAGACACCTCCTTTTTGGCAGGCACTGTTGTAGCTACTGCAAAGTCAAGAGTAAATAAGGTGAACTATCTGCTCACCAAGTTCTGAGTTACTGAAGGAGAAAATAGCAGAGGACGATGAACAGTAGAGTTGACTTGCTGTAATAGTAGTATGTGTACTACTCTATGGATGCACAAAGGAAGAGGCTTAGTTCTAGCCATCCAACGGAAGTAACCTGAATGTTCTGTGTTCTCTTATGATGCTTATAAAAAATCAACTGAAGTAGTGGGGAAACACATGGGTAAGAAAATGTAAAATCCTGAAATTCACCTTTCAGGTGAATTTTTACAGTCCTAAAGCTTAAGAACAAAGTGTGGCTTCTTCTCCGTATCTCATTATGTGTATTATAAAGACTACAGAGTCTGAAGAAGAGAAACATTTGGATGCTTAAGATAAAAAATTGTTCAAGATAGGAGGTTGCTATGGCTACATTAAAGCCCAGTTTTTCCTTTTCTTCTATAGCAAATTGCTAGCTAAGTTCATTTGTATAAAGTACTTAAATTCTATTCTCCCATTATCTGACTTTATATTCCTTTGTTGTAAGACTCAGTCTTTCTTCAATTCTAATTGAAGGTTCCATATCCCAAAGGTATTGTTACATTATTCTAAATGCATCCCTGTAAAAGGCTATTCTTTTTTCCTTGAGAAATATTTATTTTCCAGTTTTTCAGAATTAACTGTTTAAATATCTGTGTCAACTTTCAGGGAGTGGATAATGATGACTAGAGTAGTTTAATGGATATTATCTTAGAATATTTATCTGTTAATAAAAAATTGATATAGGGGAAGAAACTTTGCTTTGCATTTTGAAATATGGATCAGGTTTACTTGGTGATTGTGTGATTGTAGACAGGACATTTTGCTTTCCTGTGCCTCAAGTTATTGATCATTAAAATTTAGAAATTGGTTATATGATCGTTAAGGTTTCTTCATATTCTAAACTGACACTACTCTGAACATGAAACATATTTTAAAAGATGACCAAAAAATAGCTGTGGGTAAGCTGACTTATGCAGTTTTAACCTTTGTATTTAATTGATCACTAATTTGTTTAGTGCTGTAACCCTATGTCATAGACACATTAGGATCCCTGAATTTTAGTCATTGTGGGGCTTTTAAACGCTATCAGATTAATTCCCTGTCATTCCTATTTCATTTTACATTTACATCTAGCTGGTAGGAAATGAGGAAGAGAGTTACTTTAGTCATCATATTGAGGCACACTACACTGGGTAAGTAAATTGCCTGGATTCGGTCCCTTGATGGAATAGCTGAGACAAAAATGAGTTGCCAGTAACTATTAATATTGACATATGAACAATATATTCAATATGATATCTTTGCTAATTTGAAAGACATGGATTTTTAATAATATCAAGTTCCAGCCACCTGAGTAAATTTCGTATCATATAAAATTAGCATATTTTTGATGTCATAAAATTTTTTAGCTGGAATTGGGCGTACAGATCTGTTGATTCTCAACTTCATCTCAGTTGTGAAAACCTTTGTTCAAATAAAGTCTCACCTAGATTCAGAATAAGTCAAACATAGGAAGGAAGATCTATTCTGGTTAGCATGGGACGTGGGATGGTGGAGGAGAGTGTGGTTTCTGGAAAGATTTAGATGGTACCCAGCTTAGCCTTTCTGCCCATAGCATCTGATCCTGAAGACGCTCCAAGGGCCTCAGTTTTCTGAACCATCCATTTATTCCCATCCTCTCTTAAAATGAGGTAAAGGAGGCCCTCAGAGTGAAATGACTCATACAAAGTGGTTCATTCTAAAACGATGTTGAAAATTTGGAGAGACGTTAGGCATTCTTTCTAACACAAATTCCCCCACTGTCATCTCAATCTATAGACCTGCCACACTGAGGTCTCTTCCCCTTGACCTTGACTGAATCCTAATTGGTCTTTCTCCTTTCAAGTGAAAATCCCTAAGTGTGTTATGATAGCACTCAGCTTCCATGGTAAGTATTTGCCGAGTAAGGGATGGAGCAAGGAAGAAGGAAGTGCTCTGGAGGAGGGTGGGTATGGTAAGAGCAGTTAGTAACAATACATCAATAGCAGGCATGTCCCATGTATCACTGGTCTCATGCCTCATGTAAATTCTCACAGGTACTCCTCATGTCATCTCTTTCTGTAGACGCTAATATCATCCTTAATTTTCACATGAGGCCAAAGAGGTTAAATGACTTGCCAGTTTACACCCCCTCAGATTCAAATCCCTTTATTTTGCCTCTGAACCACTGTTGAATTAATTAAACAAGGAGGCCATTAACTGATAGGACTCTAATTCTATGGTGACCTATGTAAGCAAACCAAAATCTAAGCCTGCAAATGCCTCAAGGTTACAAAATCAAAATGCTAAGGACAAGCAGGCAAATAGCTTACTAGGCTTTAAGCTATAGCCAATCAATAACTCCCTTTTTCTGCTAACACATTTTCTCTCTCAAAGCCTCTCTCTGAGCTCTGGCCAAAGGAGCTTCCTAACCACTTCCAGTTTGGCTCTACCCTATTTGAATCGATTTTTGCTCAAACTCTTAACATCTTAATATTCCTCAGTTTATCTTTCACTACCACTAAGCTCTACTTCCTCTCAAATGTTTATTAACATAGTACCACTCATCTTAGTAACTATTCAGAAATGTATTTCCTATAACTGGATGAGTACACTGGCTTTTGTTGTTTGTTTCTCCTTCTCTGATAGAAAAGTTTTACTCAGATGAAATTTAGAAGGCAGTTGAGTGTTGCAGAAGGGGAACTAGAATAAGAAAACCTTTTTTCTAGGCCTAGATTTGCTGTGTGATTCAGATAAATCATATCGCTCTCTGAGTCTTAGTTTCCCACAAAATGTGGGGTTTGGACAAAATTTTCACTATTATTTCCAAATTGATTGTTAATGTTCTGGGAAATCCCATAAAGATTTTTTATAGAGTTACCATTATACAGAAATCTCCTTTTTAGAACAAAATTATTTTTGTTATTGTACAGAATTTATGCACTAAAATGTATGTTATTACCCATATATTTAGTGGATACTATTTTTGAGGATGATTTCCTTAGATTCTGATATTTTGAGAATCTCAAATCAGATATTTTGAGATTCTCAAACTGGATAACATGCTCTTTTGTCATTATGATAGGAATAGCTGTAGCTAAAAAGAAAAAAAAAGGAGAGGAGATTTGATATTATTTTGTGTCCTTGTCATATTCCGGACATTCTACTTGAACAGAGAATATTAGTGCAGATCTTAAACAAGTCATGTACTATTTTCATCCCCCATGAAACTAGGCTCAGCTGACTCCCTTAGATTAAAATGTAGGCCTTGCAATGAATTTCTTTTAGAGAAACCAGGAGTAACTTAAACAGCACAATTCTTTTTTTCTCCCGATTCTTAAAATATGCTTTGGGCAGATTGTGAGGTAGTCTTTAGATTTTTTATCTTTTTTCTTCTGCTGTTTTCAAATTTTGGGGCTTGTGCTATGTGAGGAGATCCATAGGGATAAAATAAAAAAGGATCAAGATAGTTTTCTTTAAAAAATAATGCTAAACATGGCACCCCAAAGCAGCAGATTTGTGGCAGCTAGTTATAGCATAGCTACAATCAGGAAGGATAATTTGCAGTGCAGAAATTCCTCATTTATAATATTCTTTTAGAGAGTGGGGAATGCCATCTGAGTCTCAGGAGTGTTTCATATTGGTGTAGTGATTTCTGTATACTTAAAAATAACAGGTTGTCATAATTCAAAAAGACACATGCACCCCGATGTTCATTGCAGCACTGTTTACAATAGCCAGGTCATGGAAGCAACCTAAATGCCCATCGACAGACGAATGGATAAAGAAGATGTGGTACATATATACAATGGAATATTACTCAGCTGTAAAAAGGAACGAAATTGGGTCATTTGTAGACATGTGGATGGATCTAGAGACTGTCATACAGAGTGAAGTAGGTCAGAAAGAGAAGAACAAATATCGTATATTAACGCATATATGTGGAACCTAGAAAAATGGTACAGATGAACCGGTTTGCAGGGCAGAAATAGAAACACAGATGTAGAGAACAAGCATATGGACACCAAGGGGGGAAAGTGGCGGGGGCGGGTGGTGGGATGAATTGGGAGATTGGGATTGACATGTATACACTGATGTGTATAAAATGGATGACTAATAAGAACCTGCTGTATAAAAAAATAAATAAAATTCTAAAAAAAAGATTGTCGTGATACTGTCATTTCTTATCATGAAAAAAATTCTGATTTGTATTTATTTTTAATTACAGTTTTTGTTCAACTGAGCACTTCATTAATAGTGTTACTTGTGAAGTTGATTTTTGTATGTAATTAGCCAAACAAGTGATATTTCTAAGCCGGAACTTGTTCTGTTTATTTATGCTTGTATTTCTTCTGTGAGAATCATTCCATGTATTGGGGAGCTCTAATTTATAACATAGCATAACAGTACTTCATTCAGTATTGTGTGAGAGCCAATGGAATTTGACTGTCTGATTTGCTTTTTAACTTCCTTTTTTTCATTTTCTTGTTATTTAGCATTTGTATAGTCCCAAGTGTAGGTGTCTGTGGGGAAAAGCACTCATTTATGCATTATCCTTAACATTAACTCATCTTAGATTGAAGTATAATTATCTTATTTTCCAAATTAGAAAACAGAATAATGGAAAATTTGCTTCAGGTTATAATTAAACTATAGATCTCTATTTGGGTGATTAATAGTAATTTAGCAGCAGGGTATTGTGAAAGCATGCAGACCCCCAAATTAGGAGAAGACCTCATGACCTTTAGTGACTTGATTTCTAAAATGAGAGATCCCTCCATGCTCTATAATTAAATAATTTTTGTAATAATCTTAAATAAGTTCAAAACTGTTTAAATATATTTCCTGAGCAAATATAACATATTACTGACAGATAGTGACAGAATTTACATGGATATTTCATGATATTTTCAGATTTTCATGATGTTTATTCACATGTTTTACACGTGTGTCAAACTGTGGCATATAGATAGGGTGGGAATTTTACTAGGATCAGAAGTAGTCTATAAAAGGATTCTTAGGACCTGGACAATTTGTAGGAAATTTGGAGACTTTTTTTTTACTCGTATGTCGGGAACAATTTTTATATGTGTAAAAAATAATTATTCTCTTTGCAAAATGTTCATGTACATGCACATGTGTAAGATCCATTAGTTCAGAAAATTCCCAATGTGATTGACTAAACTTATGTACTAAGGTTTCCCATTTTGTTCCAACTTTTATTCCTATCAGTAGAGTTTTGGGTAATTGACTTTATTAGGCATCGATTTGTATTTGAAAACTTTCACATGGATAAAGAGGACAGGTCTGCCTAAATAAACTTTCCTTTTTCCCTTGATACTTTTGTTTTCTGAAAGCCTGTTCTTGTTGTCCAGTTCCAGTTCATTTGGGTAGTGCAGTGGGACGATTTGTAAATGATGCCATCCTTCTGTCTTAAGAGGCATTTCCAGTTGCATTTAGAGACAGTCTCTCTAGCAAATTCCCCTGATTGTGTGACAGGAGAAATACTTATATGGTACCTTGCAGTATGATGGTTTGGAAATGCATGTCTCAATGTAGACCTACTTTCAGTTACCCTCCATTTCTGATGAAAACATTTGGGGTAATTTTCCAGACAATTCAAACAATTTTTAAATATTTTCTTCTTCATTATAAGGCAGCCAGATACCCTAACCTGTCTTTGAAGTCTCCATTCTTTGAGTCATCTGAAGACTGTCCATCTCCCTGGTGTAGTTAAAAGAAACATAGAGTGATTCCAGCCTGAGTTGACCAGGTACATGTATGCTGCCCAGTGCTTTCTGATCACAAGCACTGCTCTCCCTGGCATCTTATACATGGGAGGACATGGTAGGCATATATACCACCCCCACCAAAAAAAAAGAAAAGAAAAAAAGTGTGTTCTATACTGATCGTCACAAGTACAAGTAAATGCTTTCATCCTGATCTCAGGAGGGTTGGTTTTTGAAGCAGAGACATGCCATAAAAGGATGACAGGAGAGAGATTTTCATCATGTTTGTGTTCTTTCATTAGCTCAGTTTGGCAGAACAGAAAGTCTTTGTTTTGTAAAGAAGATAAGGACGCCTCTGAACAAGAGTCCAATGATGTACTGTAGATAGAGAGTGAAGAATATTTTAGTTGCAGTATTATTACAGAAAACTGAAAGTTACATTTTAGAAAGGAATATTCCTCTGACAGGAACTCAGAGTTCAGGGTCTCTGGGTACTTCAGCTTCTGTTCTGCATATAATAAAAAAATTGGTTTTCATTGTTCTTAAACAAAACAGCATGAATACCAGAGTTTGATATTTTTACTAAGAATTGTGAAAATAAAACACATTTTGAAAGGAATTGAAATAAAATGAGCTCCTATGGTCAAATAATTTCTTCAAATGCAGTGAACAAGGGGATGAATCATAGCATCACATTTCAGGTGTGCCATGGATCAGCGCTTGTCTGCCAATGAGTTCAGTGATGGATGATGCTTTTCTGTTACTGTAACTGAGGGAGCTGATAATACAGATAGGGTCTGTATTATTAGTTCCTTATAGTGAGCGTGGAATTGCTTGTATATTTTCATTTGAAAAGCATGTCAGATTTCCCTCATGCTCTGTGATTTCCCCCTTATACTCTTGTCAAACTGCTTAAGACAAGTGCTATCTTTGAGTCCAGGGGCTACAAGAAAGATTTTAAAATAGAACAATAATAAAAACTCATTTGAAAGCTTGAGAAAACCTTTCCAAATTACGTTTTTAAGTTTCAAAAGTAATCATCTAAACACGGTATAGGGGGAGTTTTCATGCCTGTGTGCATGTCTGTGCATCTCTCAGTAAGAAGAAGCTCACTACTGGACACGTCGCGTGCTCTTTAACACTTGTGTTGACAAATGATCATTGTGAAATGATCTGGTGGTACTTGGAGGAAGTCTGAAGGGGCAGACAGAGTTAGTTCTTGATGCGCCCTAAGTCAGTGAAGCTTTATTATTTATCTCATGTGTGGAAGTAAAAGGTACTATATGCACCTTAAAGCTTTGAGTTTCCTTCTTCCTGTCACTTAACAACTTATAGCCACTTAACTTTCCAGTAGCCTCCCAATTGCTCTTTACTTGGAGGCCCTTGCTAACATTACTTCTTTTACAACAGCTACCTCATGAGGAGCTTGGGCAATATGCCAACTGAAGCTTTTTTTTTTTTTTGAGGTTCCACTTTGGCTAGAGGACCAGTCATGGAAAGGATTCTAAATCTTAATTGGAGAAAGGATTCTTTCAAAACAAGGTTGTAAATTTGCCTCCACTTTACACTTAAAAGCCTGGTATTCATCTAATATATGGATTAGGTGAAAAACTAGGTGACAAATCACCTGTTTGGAAGAATTTCTTCGTGATAAACTCTCTACAGAAAATTTAGGAATCCATTTAAAACTATCATTTTAAGGTAAGAGAAGCAAATAGTTTTACATTATGTTATAACAGCTTCACAGAGTCAGATTTAATATGTTTTTATTCTTGATTACTGAATTTGAGTTAGGAGAAAAAACTTTTCTTTCACACAGTTGCATGATTCAAAACCTAGAATCCTTTAAATTTGATCTGGGACATTCACCAAAATTTACTATTCCCATGTGCCCAAACAAAATTATTTTGCGAAGTAAAGTTGATTTACCATTAATTTGTATTGCAGGAATATTTCACATTGTTCAGCCAAGAATTATTCAACATTAATTTCATATTATGAAGAAACTTTCTTTGAAGCTTAAGAATTTTTATATTTAATACTTGTATTTTTTATATCATATTTACATTTTAGATGTCTTCTTCAAAGATAGCCATGTAGTAAAGTTTAGATTAAACCACTAGGGAGTTGGAGTTTAAGATCTAAATTTCAAGTAGACTAATTTTTTTTTTCATGGTGTTTTAAAATTGTAATACATGACCCTGGTTAGTAAGATATATCTTTGTCATTACTCCTGGTGTTGTGTAGGTTTTCTTGGAAGGTATAGTTTTGTTTCAGTGAATGAAAGCTATCCTCAGTGTATGAGAAGAATAATTAAACTGTGTCAGAATGATGAAAGATCCAGAGTTGAAAATTCTAGTTTTGTGATTTTCTTTAATGACTGATCCCCAGCAATTATATGCAGAAACATAGATTAAAGAATATAATTTTGTCTAATGTAGACTTAATTCCAACATCCATGGACAGATAAGGTCTTTTTTTTTTTTTTTTTTTTGCGGACGCGGGCCTCTCACTGTTGTGGCCTCTCCCGTTGCGGAGCACAGGCTCCGGACGCGCAGGTTCAGCGGCCATGGCTCACGGGACCAGCCGCTCCGCGGCATGTGGGATCTTCCCGGACTCGGGCGCGAACCTGTGTCCCCTGCATCGGCAGGCGGACTGCCAACCACTGCGCCACCAGGGAAGCCCCACATAAGGTCTTTGATGCTTTAGTTTCACATTTTACTGTAGTTCTGATCCTAACATTTCTTAAAGGTCTTTGTCATTTCCATGAATTTTTTGCTATCATATAATAGCAACAAATAATGAAACAATGAAAGCAATAGCAGTCATAATATGCTACATTGCAAAAAAAAGCTAAATTCATTTTTCATATATATCCCAGAATAATCCTGTCAGCTTGTGCTGTTATACCTGCTTAACAGTGATGAAGTGAGGCTCAGAAAAATTTAACGAGTTGGTCAAAGTCTAAGGGCTGGTAAGTGATGGCTCCTGAGCTTGATCCCAGATTCCCGATTCCATTATCGGTCATCATTCTGTTAGGCTGTACTGCATAAAGCTTTGTGTTATAGATGCATAGGTGCTTGATTAGCCCCTTTATTAGTTGTTAATAAAGTACTTCCAGGTCTACACCAGTGTCTTATTTACTTCATCAGCATACACAAGGCTGAATATTCCTTTTTTTGTATGATAAAATTAGATGATAGTTCTTTTTAAAACTTAGGAAGGAAAAGATAATGGTTCATCACATAGTTGGCAATGAACATGTTACATTGTACTGAAATTATTTTAGGCATTTTAGGCATTTGTTCTTTAATTTGGCTTTTAATTTTCCTATTTGGTGATGTTTATAGACCACCTTACCAAAAGTACTGCTTCGAGTCCCTGTTTGGTTTTCCTTATATAGCATTCAAGACCACTAGAACCTATTTATTTATTTATTTACTTTTTGTTTATTGCCTGTTTCCCACCACCTCCAACTAGAAAGTTAGCTTTATTAAAGAGTTCCTGTTTTGTTCACGGCTATGTCTCCAATGTCTAGCTAGAATAGTGCCTGGCTAGTTAAGAAAGTATTGAATGAATGAGTGAATATCAGTTGACTTTAATTGTAAATTCCCGAAATAGCATTATAAGAAATAAGTAATGTGTAAGACACTCATTTGTGACCTCGGTTTTGCTGATGAATGCTGAGTTCCCGACAATAGCTTCTATGAGTGGAATACTGAATAACATAAACTTGGCAAACTGAGAAATAAATATGTATGTGTTTATAATTTGAGCGACTAAGGAAACTGTAGCAAAAGCCACTTATAAATAGTAGCATGTATAAAAGTATAGTTAGATCTAATCATGAGAATACCTCTAATCCAATCGTCACCCTCATAATTGTATCTTGAATAAATATGTCTGGAGAGAACTAATGAAGATAATGTTTTGTGAAAATGAGATAGGTTTTTTTCATTTGATTTTTATAGATTATGTCTGTAGTAGTAGTATAGTGTAATGAGGGCGTAAGGGATATGGATTAATTTCTTAAATTTTGTGGCATTTCTACTTGGAGAACGGAGAAAACCATGTAAATTTGGTCATAGTATGTTCTTAATATCTCGACTTGTCACAGACTTAAAAAAATTAAAATGCTATAACAACAATAAAAAAGAATAATAATAAACATTAAGATAATTGAATGTAAGTGTTGAGAAAAGTTCTCTAGAAAACTGGTTTGGAGTGGCTGGCAGGCCTTGCTCATGGCCAGCTGATAGTGATCGAATGGGAAGTGGTCATTACATCAACAATCTGTGAAGTTTGCATCTTTAGGGAAGCCTAGATTGGAGTAAAGAATCTGTGCTGGAAAATGATACTTACAGAAAATAGTGTTTCCCTAAATACCTTGGAGCATAAAAACACCCTTGTTGTAAAGAAATTCATATATACCCTGTTAAGGAAAAAAGTTGATGCAAACCAAAACAATATCTGCTGTTAGTCAAGATGTGCAAAGATTGTTGGTACCAAGTTTTGGCAGAAGTACTTAGAATCCATGCAGCACATGTAAAAATGAGTAAAATTTACTTAAATGTCAGCTCTGTATACCAGATTCTGTAATATTATCAACAGAATTGGAAGTACTCTACAGTACAACTCAGAGCTTTGAAATGGACAGTGAGTGTTACAAATAAATCTTTGGAAGTTCATTATTATCCAACAAAATTATTGCTCACTGTATCTGAAATAACAAATCTATGGCTTTGACATTTAATCAGAGCATGAACACATTTATTGTATCTCATATTTGAGATTATTACTCCAGAAGCGCTCCAATTAAAGCATGTGGATTTTAAAAATTCCTTTCAGACAAAGTAAAATGCACAATGCTTGTTATACATGCAGATTCTTTTTATTCTTTGCTTCATGTTCAGTTGCCTTTTCTTTAACATGCTTATTTTGAGTTTTTAATGAACAGAAATGGCTTTAATATAAGTATACAAAGAGCAAACCAAGAATTTTTTTGTGTGTAACAATGGACCTAGAAGGTTGAAGCTGCCCATATTCCCCTGTGACTGTTCAGTTGAATGTAAACTATTTATAACCGAATGTGAAAGGAAGTTTCTATCTGCTAAGGCTGGTATTATAATATAAGATGATTTTACATGCCTACATAATTTGAATTTTTAGGCTTTAAATAAAGACTCTCCTTGGTCTGAGTCCAAGAAGAAAGGAAGGAAGAGAAGGAGAGAAGGAAAAAAGAGGGAGAGAAGAGGGAAGGGAAAATGGGAAGGAATCTGGGTCTGTACCACTCTTTCACTTTCTAGTGAGAAACTCTAAGTATTGTCTATTCATGAGCTTCTGCAAATCACATTGCAGCTTAACTGTCTCTTCTCTTCTCTGATTTAATAGAAACTTTGATTGTTTTTCTAGGATTTACATCCAGAGTAATTGTTTTTGCATTTTAATGTAGTAAGAAGTAGATTGAATAAATGCATAACATATTAGAAATGCTATTAAGCAAATGATGCTATGTGGTACTGTTGAATGAATGTTTTCCTTTTCTCTTATGAACAAAACACAGATTTCTCCAATTATTTTTAAAATGATTGTTCTCTATTGTTGCCAAAGGAAAAGTGAAAAAAGAATCTATTTGAATCTTTCATGTGATTAACTGGAGCGACAGAAGACTAATATATGCAGTCAGGAACTTTTGCCTCCAAGATCTGTAAGGAACACTTTTATCTGCATCTTGGATACATAGTGTTTTCACACACTGAGACTTTAGTTCCTGTTATCTTGTTATTTATATTATAAATCCCTAGTATCTTTTAGCTGCCATACCTCACCAATCTTTACCCTCTTTGAGTCCCTGCCTCAAAATAGTCAGCCCTTAATTCAAGCCTTGGATGGTGAGAAACCCTAGAGAGGGTTTTCATATGGCAGTAGTGGTGGTAGAAGAGGACATATCTGCTTTGTTTTATTTCTTTGCTTTTTAAGTAGGCCATTTTTCTAAACGAGCTTTCTCAGAATCAGTGAACTTCCAGAAAGAAGAGACTTGTGTTGTTTCAAGGGCTGGTAATTGAGCTCTTTGAAGAAAAGTTGACCTTCCCAGTCAGAACAGCATCAGGAAAGTTTAAAAATTTATCAAACTCGCCGCTGAATAAGGACAACAATAACTCGAGTTTTTATTTTCAAGGCCTTAAAGGGTCTACTAGTTTATGTCCATTCTTTTAGGTCCCATTGGAGAAGTAAGTAGGTAAAGGATGAGTATTCTTCTTCCCATTTTATTTAGAGTAGAGATGTTTATTTGCTTTCTCCACTGTGCACAGAAGTTGGTAACGTGATGTGTTCTAGGGTCCTGCACAGTCTCCTTGTGAACAGACTCTGATGTGCATTATTGTGAGGTTAAGAATATGCTTCCCAGAAAATTAATGACCTCCTATTTGCACCTTGCTTTTGGTTTTGGTCCAGAAAAATAAGACTGCTCTTGCTGATGCTTTAAGCATTGAGCTCTCAGTGTATTCCTGGGAGTATCTTGCACAGATTTGGTACATCAACGGACTTAAATTGGTTAAAGGAGCTGTCGATGATAAAAGTGGGGATGCTATAAAAGACAATGGCCCAATCACATTCATGTGACTCAGGCAATCTGTATCCATCTCTTTTATATTTCTATGGATTTTTTCTTTACCATTTGCATAAATTGGTAGTATACATAATTTTAAAAATGCAAATGACAGAAAGCAAGCCCAGTTTTAAAACTATGAAAAAATAGTTTCTGTCATGAGATTTGTTCTCTTGGGGTGGGAGGAACAATAAAAATACATGCTGTATTTGTGTTTTAGAAGGTACTTTGAGGCTTGTTGTTGTTATTGTTTTCCTCCCAGTAAACTAAATAGCAGTTGCCACAGCAACCCATTTTTGTGATTTGCAGAATAAGGGAGCAAACCAAATGTAAATTATCAGTCAATACATTTCTGTTATCATAGAAGATGGTAACGTATGCAGTCTTATTTGGTCAATTTATATACTTTTGTGGTGTTTTGTTCTCATCTGTTCCTTTCCACATGCTGTCAGGAATTAGTATTCTGTTCTTTGGCTGCATAATTTCTGAGTTTCATACATGATGTCAACTGGACTAACTAGATGTCAGAGTCACAGAAGGTTTTGTTGCAAAATTAAGGTTATTTGACATCAATTTTTTTAGCATATTGACACATGGATTCCTTGGTTTATCTCATGGAAAAGAGTCAAATTAATTTTTAAAGGGCACCTTAAAAGGTATTGTGATTATTTTATTTGTAAATACATAGTTTCAGTCTACAGAGATGAGTGTACTATTGTCTCCATGATTCCTTTGCTGTGGAAATTGAAATTGCTCTCTGCTGTGAACTTTTGGAAGTCTCTGGCCATGCTTTTGCTCTCCGTGTCCTGGGAAGTGGACCCACATTTTGGGCCCAACTCACTTCTAACAGCTATTGTACTTGCACCTTCTCTTCCTTCCTCTTATCTCTTCTCTGTTCTTGTGTATAAGACTCTCCCCTTCCCTCTGCTTGCCTTTACTTTCTTCCCCATTATTCCGGAAGTCACGATCCTCTCCTCCTGAAGAGATTTTGCCCCTGCTTCCAATGGAGTGAGAGCCTGGATGTGTGCGTGTTTTTACATTTGATGAGTAGTGCAGCTTACAGCTGATTAGGATACACTAATATCTCTTCCCCTGCTGCCCATTGGCAAGTCCTCCACCTTTTCTATTCCTAATAACAACCCTCCTTTCCCCTACATTTAAGAATCTTTCTTTAGCATTTGTTCCAAAAAGCCAAAGCCTGAAAAGACTAGGTAGGGGAATTCATGATGAGACATTTCTAGTATTTAGAACTATTTTCAACTATTGTTGACAACCATACTGAGTAGTTTCATGTATAATATCCCCTCCTTCCTTTTAAAACTGCTATCAGCAGCAATCAAAGTGATGGTGTTTGTTGCTACACTGACAACATAAGGATACATGAAATATATAAACTTGGAGCTTTATCAACAGATGTGAAAACATTTCTAGAACAAAAGATGGCATTTGATAAATCTAAAGCAGATGACAGAAGAAATTGTTTCACTCTCTAGAATAATATTGAATTGAGGCTTATAGAACTATATATTTATGGGAAAGAGGGAGTGGGAGAAAGACAATTGTATGGCTACTGTCTCTTCTCTACCTGGGGTTTCATCATTTCCCCTCTACAAAACTAGCTCAAGCTGTGAAAAATGGAGGTGTGTATGTGCATGCATGAAGGGAAGGAAAGATGGAACTCTTCAACAGCAGGAGACATTTCTCCAGCAAATTTGGTTTTCAGAATGGTTGCCTGAATATAGGCCCAAACCCAGAGATATGAGTGGTGTTATGCTTGGGAAGTGAAAGTGAAGTTGTAGCCTTTCCACCAAACCTGTATTACAGACATATCACTTTTTACTGTTCCCACTTTGCCCCACATTTAACCCCAATACTTCTTAAGTAGCCAATGCAAATGCTTTGTTGTATTCTCTTGCTCTCCAGTACTCTCAGTGGTTTTCCTTTGAGGCAGCCTAGTGATTAAGGGATCAGACACAGACTCTAGTTCTTCTTCCTCCTCTGTCACTGATTTCTCATCTATTAAATGGTGGGTGATAACAGTACCTACCTCAGAGGGATGGCATGAAAATTAAATAATGCATTAAAAGCTCTTAGTATAAAAAAAAAGAGTTCTTAATGTTAACTGAACAGGAAACAAAGTAATTACTAAATATTAATCACTATCAAATTAATAATAGTCATAATAATGGTCAAATTTATTAGAATTTGTTGTAACTTAGTTTGGAGGTGGTGATGTGAGAACAGAAGTGGAAGAGCAAAATAGAGCTACTTGAATGGCATTTGACTGATTTGCATAAAAGATTGTAGAATTTTACTTGCCTTGTAGATTTTTTCTTTTTTTGCTTATTTCTGTGAGAATAACTCTTAAAATGCACCACAGTATTTGTCATCTCAGTTCTATGGCATGTCTTAGGAGATGAAAAATTATTGGAAACCAGGTACAGGTCAGTGTGGCTAGACTTATTTGAAATATTTATACACTGGTAAGAGCTATTAACAGTTGACAGGTGTTAAGAAAAATCCAGTATTTGTGTGTGTGCAAGTGTATACATGTATGCCTACATGCTTGTATTAAGGTGGCCTTGAAATAGATAGAGCTATAGAGGTACAATGGTTAACTATATAAATCTACAAAAGTGATAGCATAACTTTTTTGAGATGATGGGATAGGACAGTTGTTATTTCTTGAGATATGGTTACATTTGGGGGGAAATAAATCTTAAAGAGATAGTTAAAATGTTATTTAAACGTCTTTCATTAGAACTTGCAAGAAGGATTTTCAAATGAGAGAAAATAAAACTATCTCTGAAGCTATTTTGATAAATGGAAACTCTACACTCTAAAAGAAGATCATGTTATCATCAGCAATTTAAACGTTTTAATTTAGCAACTCAGAGCTTCTAGTGCTCATTATTCTATATTATGCATTCTTTTGGGAGAAAACTTATGACAGGGTTTTTATAAAAAGTTAAAAAAATAAGTTTGCAATGAGATTTATAATTTCAAAAATTATAATTATTTTGTATGTTATAAGGCTTCTTATGTTCCCAGCAAAGAGGATTAGGGCAGAATGATCTCAGAGGCTTTTAAATTTGGAATGGAATATCCAAGAGGCGTAGAAATTTCCAATAGAATAGCACAAAGAACTGTATCATTCTATTTCTATTTTGGATAATTATGAAACTTGCTTTTTGTATGGTTGCCATTTTTTAATTTGTGAGTTTTCCATTTAATAATTTCTCTCTCTGTCTCTCTCTCTCTTTTGTGACTGATTTAAAAATGAAACAAAACAACTCTTCAGCTAAAACCACTTTAGGGCACAAATTCAAAACCCAGGTCTCAAGTAATTAACATGCTTGATGCAGAGCAGCAGCAACACATTAATGTCAGTAAAATGTCAATCTAAAGAGGCGTCTTGAAGAGTGACTGGATGATAGAGGGTTGGGCTTCTGCCAGACTCCAGCAGCTAACACTTGTACAAATATGGGCCCTTCACAGGGAAGGCACTGCTGAATTTCTCTACAAGGTTGAGTTTGGGAACTTTTGGTCATAATGGTGCTTAAGAAAAGGAATGACTTGATAGGAGTATGTGGTCCAATCTTTTTGAAGCTCTGCCATCACAGTCAATGTGCTGTGCAATAACTGCTGGGCAAGGATTGCAGTAAGTAGTGAGGTCACTTTGAGCAAGTGACTTAATATCTGTAAAATCTCTCTCAGCTTCACAATTCTGTCATACCGGGTCTGACTTGTATTATTCAGTGGCATTTGAAGGCAAATCAATAGGCAGTGTAGAATTCATTCATTAATGATGCCAGTGGTGGTTTCTGGGTAACTGTCAGTTGAGTTCCACATAGAATGTGATATAGCATTTGAAAACAGGAGTTCATGAGCATGTGGGAAAAAGGGTTTTGTCCATTTCTGGTAGACACTCTTCCTAAGGATACCTGATCTACCACCATATAGACATCATCTGAGAGCCAGGAATGACTATAGGTGGTGTCCTCTTTAGACTAGGGACTATTCTTACCATAGTCTCACAGGTATATTAACTAAGAACATCCACTTAAATATCTCAGTCATATCCCTAACAGTCAAACCCCTATCTCATTTAGCCCTACCCTATTCCCGGTCTTCTCTTGGGAAAAATACAACACAGTGTTCCTACTGTATGCATATTCTGTATAAAGCAAGTAATTGTTCATCGCTAATAAGCAGTTTTTCTAAACCTAAAACAAAAATGGCAGACAATGGACAATGAAAAAAGACTTGAATCTTTAACCACGAGTTCTGAAACTTTGAAAAATAATTAGGTGTCACTCTTACAGATTGAGATTCTGTGTTAAAAATAAGCACTGTGAATTCGATGGTCATCGTACTTACACGTTAATAAACTTTGTTTAATGTTGAAAATGAATCAAAATGTACAAACATATATATATTGATATATTACCTCTAGACAATGTGTTTCGCAATACTTTTGGAATATGATGGCTTGGAAAATCTTGATAGAATGGCATGTGTTAAGATGAGAAAATTTAGATAGATAGATAGATAAATAGCTTTGGTTCTATTTGTTGTATTATACATCAGCAAATAGATGTTATACATCATTTCTTATCAATACCTCAAGGTTCTTCTCATTGATTTTGGATGTATCCATGGTCATTGATTAAATAACCATGATGGGGCATGTCTAAATGAATGACTAAAAGATAAATTAGTTTTGAATATCTTTCCTTTCAAAGATTCATAGAAGTCTCTATCAAGTAAAGTACAGAGTAGCACATTGATTTATAATTAAACATAGTTATCTCAAAAGGAAAACCTCATGCTTAAATGAAATTAAGAACTGAATATATTATGACTTTCAGTGTTGTGTGGGAAGCATGGGGTCAGGATGTGGTGGTCGAGGAGGAGTTACTGTTCTAGATATGAAAAAATTCTTTATGAAGCAGATTTGAGCTTATAGGTGCTTGTCATCTTTCCTAGGTGTACACAATATAGAAAAATATAAAGAAGTTTCAAATATTTCCTAAATCTGGTGAGCTACATTCAGCAGGGAAGGATAGGGTTAAAACATTGTTCTACATGTTCAGTTTGCAAGGTATTTATGGCCTGGAAAACGTTCCTCATTTTATTCCTGATATCCATTCCCTAAGAAATGGTAAATATCTTAGATATTCACAAGTGCTTTTGGAATTCAACTACGATCATTTTTTATTCCATTACACTTCTGAAATTACACAGAATAATGGCAATGTTCAAGTAGAAAATCCACAAATAATACTTTTCTTTTAGATTAGTTATATTATATTAAGTGTTCATTATATTATTCATGAAATGCTAATCAGGTTGCCCCATGTGGTAAAACTGAAGTTTGATTAATTATTATATAAGCTTTCTGAACTTTGCTGAGAAACTTACAACTATAGAAAGAGGCTGTTGTTGGATGCTTCTGTATGAAAAGTAAAATGCTTCTCAAAGGAGAAATATATTATGCTTATTCTAATATATATATATGACATGGGAGGCAAATAGCATGATTTTAATAGCATGGGCTTTGGAGTCAGACATTCA
The DNA here is from genome assembly GCF_963924675.1 of Phocoena phocoena. Taxonomy (NCBI): domain Eukaryota; kingdom Metazoa; phylum Chordata; class Mammalia; order Artiodactyla; family Phocoenidae; genus Phocoena; species Phocoena phocoena. Next base: position 68,086,164 of record NC_089227.1, on the reverse strand, counting down.
GGGTTCAAATCAGGACCCTGATACAATGGGAAGTTGGGCAAATGCTTCCCCATCCTGAGCCTCTGCTCCCTCACAGAGCTGTGACGTCAGGTGAGATGAGCCGTGTAAAAAGCTTAACCAGGGTCCAGGTTGTGGTACATGTGGAATAAGTGTTGCCCAGCATCCCCCTTTTCTCTTTCTCCGTCTCACTGTTATGTATGAATGTAAGAAATAGCAGGAATAAAACAATCAAAAAGTTTAATTTAAAATTCTGAAAGTCTTTCTTTATTTCGTACCTGCTTTGAGTTAGGTTATTCATGATGCACAGATATTTTAACCTTTTATCACCTTCAGCTTGAATTCATTTTTCAGTTGCCTAATTATAATGGTTAAAAAAAAAAACCTTCATTCTGATAAGAAAAGACATCTGAGCATGAGCTCTCTAAACCCTATTCCTTAACATTGGAAGAATCCTCAGTAACATTTTGGCCTTAATTTCACATTCAGCTTTTTCTATGTAGGACAGTCAGATTGAAGGACTCCCCTGATAATCAGCTCTCTGAGGAGGTCACTCAGCGAGAAATGCTGAAGTTTTGCAAGCAGCTGGGATAGAACAGTTCTGCTGAAGTTTTAGGTTTGGTTCAGCGTGCTCCTTTTGAAAAACAGATTATGGCTTTCATCAATTATCTTTACAGGGCTGGAAGCTTACTGATAATGAGGATTGATGCATTTCATTGACAATTGATAATCATACTAGCAGTGAAATAGTATTCAGATTGTTTTCACCTTCCTTGTTTAAAGGAGATTGCATGAGGAAAGGAAGGATCCACAGATTGGAGTTGGACCCAGGAAGGATTGTTATAAATAATGAAAATTGAGACCTGTGGGCTAAGTTTTGCATTTCTCCTTTGTGTCAGTTATTGCGCCGAGCGACCTCGGTTAAAGAAACATGTTGAATTCTACTTGACAGAAAAATGGTGAAGGAAGAAGTCTGTAAGCCTACAAGCCACCAGTGAAAGGTTGGCCTGTGAACTGCAGAAATCATTTTAGTTAATCAAATGGATAGTGATACTCAAGTACAACTAAGTAAATGATCACTTTTTTCTCAGAAACCAAAAAAAGAAGAAAAGATGAATGAATCCTGCCAAGAGATAATATCCTAGTATGAGAAGAACGCATGCTATGAAATGCTAAGTGGGTTGATTGTATTTGGATAGGGAATCTGACTCCTGGAAGGCAGTACAGACTAGTTATATTTAGGTAATACCAACAGGGAAGCAGTGCTGCCTGGTGTACAAAGGCATGATATTTAGAGCCAAACTGACCTGGTTCCTTTATTTAGTTCTGCCTTTAATTAGGTGAGGCAAGTTGCTTTTCTTCACTAAGCCTTATTTCTCTCATTTGTAAAATGGGATTAATAATAATTACTATTAAAATAATAATAAAAAACTTGCTTCATATGATTATTATGAGGGTTAAATGAGAAAATTCACGTGAAGTGTTCAGCAGTGTTGGGCACGGAAAATGCCTGTATGTAGTCAATGAGATCTGCTAACTGTGATCATTCCCTTAGCCAATAAGGGATTGTCAAAGAGACATAATGCGATTTGAACTCATAAGGTCTGTGCTAACAGTATTTTATGTCATAAAACATGTAATTCTTCATTTCTTTGATCATTTTGTCCAACAGCAGCAGAGTGTGACACAGTTTATAGTGTAAATGAAAAATGAGACTTTGATATTTACATCGAATTTGCTTGCTTGTTAAAAGTAAAGTAACTGATTAAGGAAATGGTACTTTGGCAAATGCCTCATTGATTTTAAAAAGTTAGCTGAGCATCACCTTATGACACTCTTTGAGCCGCTTTAGTGTTTGTGTAAAAAATGTGTGGGTGATAGACTACAGTAAGAGGAACAAATATAAATTGTATGTTTGGTGAGTGAATCAGTTCAGCTATTCACACAAAGAATTGACTTGTTGGACGAATACAATCTAAGCTCTATCTTATAATGGCATTTTACATGTTTTTCATTCCAGAACTATTAGGAAAAGAGCTTCCAAGTTTTCTAAATGCTTAGAATGTATTTCTTTTTCATATATGATTCTATTCTACTGCACTTTCTCTTCAGTGATACAGCATTGCAACTTACACTCAGGCCCATTTTCACCCACTCCGTTGTTTTACTGTAAATGCCTTAAACATGTGCAGTGTAAGGCCATTAACCCCTTGGTCTTTGTAGAAATCAAAATACGATCAGTCTAGATGTATACTGAAATTACCTCCTGCAACTATTGAAATTTCAGAAAAGTCCATTGTGGTCCCATATACTCGGTAGAATATATTCAGTATCTGGTGTTTCTGAGTGACTGATTTTTTGATGACAATAGAATTAAACGTGGAGCCCAGAGACATTGTTAGCAAACAATGATAAGACCATTATGTCTTGGGAATATGAATATAGCGGTGAGAAAACTATTCTAATGACATAAAGGCCAATATGAATTGTACCTCTGAAAATACGTGTCTGCTGTTAGCATTTTTTTGAGTTTTTAGTTTTTCGTAACAAAAGTAAATTTCTGACAATGTAATTTAAATGCCCTGACCTTTCCGTGTTATGAGACTGTAAGATATTATGGAGCAAATTTTACCAGTGGAATGAATCTACTAGAATATTTGCCCTTGTTCCTTTAGAGTCATTTTATTAATTTAATTTCCTAATTTTAGAGAGCGTTTGTAATAAAGCGCATTCAGTCCTCTCTATCACAATGCAAATGAGGCCTCTTTAAGTATTTTCTGTAATCAAAATATTCAGTATTACTCATGTCATTGGCAAATGTTGCAAGTCCTGAGACTTGCTGAAGGCCATTGCTTAGCCATGGCCCGTTAGCAGGCTCAGGGGCATACATTCTCCCCTTCCTGGAGTCAGTGCTTTGTACAAGTCAGGAAACACTGCCTCCTTTCTCACTCCTCAGGGAATTAAATCCCAGGGGTTTCAGGTTTATGGAAATAGAAAATATTGCTTGTTGATGCTAAGCCTTTCAAGTGGGTCACTGGGGAGTCCATGGGCCTTTTCAATGCAGACATGGAAAAAAGTGGTGATGTTTACACCCGTTCTTAAACAGAGTAGCTGATTATCTGTAGAATGCTTCACCTTCTGCAAGTAAAGCTTTACATGATAACCTTTAGAACATGCGTTTCAGGGGTTTTCATTTATTCCAACGATGATGCTACTTTTGAAAGATAAAATCTCCCTTAGAAAGGGCCCTCAGAATAATCTGAATAAATTTACTGGCATTTTGAGGTCTTTGTGTGCCATTTTCTCTCCAAGATTAACTAGAAAGGAGATGCCAAAGAAGCTGCTTTACTAGTAAACTTTATCCATTGGTGGTGCTTCAGATGACTTTGAGGACTTTGCTCTTAATGTTCCAACAACCTGGAACATGCCTGAATAATTTACTCATCCCATTTTATCCAATTTTTGAGACCTTTGCCAAGTGTCTGTTTGCTGTCAGACAAACATATGGATGAGTAGGTAGAAGACGTGAATCTTTTTATCCAAGAGTAGATGTTGGTTGTGTGTTGTTGTTGTTGTTTTTCAAATTTAACTTGGGCATATTATTAGCTGTGACGTAAATTAAGAAGTACAGATTTTTAATTGCAGAAATCTATCCTCATATAGTGTGGTATGGTACAAAGGGCATAAAACTTGAAAGGGTTAGGCTAGAGTGGGATTTCAGGGAAAAGGGAACGAATATTTACTAATGGCCTTACAAAGTGCCAGGTACTATGATCATTGCTGTACCATCTTTGGAGTGAGGCTACCCAACTCCTCCACACGTTAGCTCCCTGACTGTCACAATTCTCTAACCTCACAGAACTTAATTCTCCAATCTTAAAAGAGAGGTGATCATCATTACTCCCTCAGCAGGTTGTTGGGAGGAGCAAATGTCATTTACTCTGTACACAGTATAGCTCTTAAACAAATAGTCACAATTACTGTGTTATTTTTTTGTATCCTCCTTTACTTCCCCAAAGTTTTTGGGTCAATTCATTACTATTATCTTAGCGAAATGTGGAGAGCAAATTTGCCAAAAAGAAAAATTTGCCAAAGAAATTTGCCAAAAAGAAAAAAATAGGGCTGTGAAATTAAGGAGGTATGTCACTGTCTACAAAGGCTCTTACTTTTAACTTTGGAGATGAAAAGGTAAGGCAGAATGGGGGAGATGGAGAGAGGAAAGTAGGGATTGCTATTCTAAGAATTTCCTCTGTGAGGTGTAGAAGCAAAGCATGAGAATGGACACTGCATATAAAGAGGACACATGTAAGTGCCTTAAAATATTACTGGTAAACCCAGTAAAAAAGGATTGGAGAGTCTCTTCAGAATTCCTGGGAAAACTTACAGTGGCTGATCAATGGCTGAATTTCTATAGGTGAAACAGAGCAGTATTATTATTAAAATGTTTTAAAAACAGGGCAAATCTCTAATTTTTATGACTTATTACAGAATATAGTAGACTACATCCCAAAGACAAATATTTGGTTGTGAGGTACTTAACAAATCATATTGCTTCTATTGTTGAATGTCTGCTTTTACTTTTAGAGTGCTTGATTATCTGGATAAACACCTCCTTAAGTTTTTTTTCTTTTGCATATATCTATGAGTCTTTTCTTTTCCTTTTTTTTTTTTTTTTGCCTTACGTGGGCCTCTCACTTCTGTGGCCTCTCCCGTTGCGGAGCACAGGCTCCGGACGCGCAGGCTCAGCGGCCATGGCTCATGGACCCAGCCACTCCGTGGCATGTGGGATCTTCCCAGACCGGGGCACGAACCCGTGTCCCCTGCATCGGCAGGCGGACTCTCAACCACTGCGCCACCAGGGAAGCCCTTATTTTACTATTTAAAGAATATTATCTTTGGAAGAGTGAGCAGGCAGACCTTTAACAGACTGCTGGAGGGAGCACCCTGAGGGGTTCTACCCTAGGCCTCCAATAAAGAACTGAGTGATTTGGGGTAAAGATGTTAAACCCTTTGGGCCTCAGTTTCTTCCCCAGTAAAACGAGCATATTAGACCATCATTTACCAAAGGTCCCATTCAATCCTAAAATTCTACTATTATACGAAAATCTCTTCCCCTTCTTCATTTCCCCATGCTGAGGTTGTGTAATGTGCTTTTATGAATGGCACCTTAAAAACTAGCCCTCCCTCATCACAACCTAAAGATAAATTAACATAGTAGCAAACAGTTATATACAAATATGACAATTATGCAAATACAGTAGATGGCCCAGTGGGCACTGCATTTCTTCACAAAATTTGAGAGAAACATTTTGTCATCTCTGCTCCCCTTGACTTAATGACTTCTAAATAGCGCCAACTGAGATCTATTTCTACCCCTCCCATCAGGTTAAAGAAACATTTATATCTCTCCCTGTTACTTTTTCTATCCTCTGGCACCACCTACTTTCTTTCTATGAAGTTTGATTTCCTTTTACTTTGTGGCCGAGGGAGTGATTGCTGTCATGTACTACTTGCTAAGTGTCCAACCAGACATCACTTCATCAGAAGAGAGCCAGGGAGGGATGCACCGCACAGTGTGCGGGACCTGTGTTCAGTTGCTACGCTGGGAAGCTTTCCGAAGCGCTGCTCTCGCAGCCAGCATAAAAGAGCTTTACCTTTGGCAGCCCTGATGAGATATACTGATCTGTTGCCTTATGTTTACCTGCTTTATGTAGTTGCATGGGGCCGAGGAGTGATACCTAAGTGATCACACCCTCAGAACCAGGTCTCCATGGAACATCTTAAGTGGCTGCAGATGTGTCCAGTGTTTCTCCAGATTGGCTGGAGCTACATTATTTTAAATCATTCTTTGGGGGCATCCTCACTGAGGCTAGAAGTAGGGACTCATTTTTTAGCATGCTATTAGCTTCCTTTTAAATGATCTCCTTCAGATTCCCCAACAGATATCTCATCTATGACCATCTTCAGGGGCTGCTAATTAAGTAATACTATTGAACTTACATAAGTGTTATTTTTTAACTCAGATTACAAACCTTTCTCATCAACATAATTATTTTGTAGTAAATATCGCAGTGGCATTTTACACAGGCATTTCGCACCAGAAAAAATTCAGAGTTGGGGGAAGAAAGTAAAACATCGAACCCATCTTGTGGCCAAAAAAAAAAAAAAAGGAGTAGATGTAAAAAAGATGAAAAATAGTAAAATACAGTTAGTGAATTATAAGTTGATTGCTGGGCTAGAAAGCTGATATCACTGTTTTTAAGCTATTAACAGCAGCAACAATAACCAAAGAAAAAAATTCCACCTACTAATCAGCGTTCTAACTCAGCATGTTGCCTGTGAAAAGCAACACTCTGAAAACATGGTTCTTTGAAGCTTGTCTTGCCAGAAAGCTATTATTCCTGGTATAGCTATGTGATTGGGGAAGACTGTGGTTAAGTCTTGCAGGCACGCTCATATGTCCATCATCTGGCATTGGTAGATGCTGATCAGATCACCAAACTCCCTGGCACACACTGAGTGACAACCCCGGGGTTCTGGAGTGATTGTATTTCTCAGACTCAAGTGGGCACACTATTGATCTCTGTAATCCACAAAATATGTATGTGAGCTTTACCAAGGTTAAAGAATGAATCCACTGTCGTTGATTGCAATTTTAAAATAGCTTGGGTAGGATTTAAGAATGTGTGTTTGGTATGGAAAGTTTCCCCAGAAAAGGACTAGGAAAAACTGAAATCAATACTGCAATGCTACATTGTACAGGAGTTTGAAATCCGGAGGTTGAATATCTGCTTCAAGCATTTTCTCTTGGCTAGGAACTTAGGAGGTACCTCAAAAATATCACATCTGTTCTGTGACAGAAGGCACACTTCTAATGAATAGCAGAAAAGCAAATATACCTTTTCCTCCTTGTAGTGAATCATTTTGTTTTCCTATAGATTACGTGTGGCGTTTGAGGCAGAGCGAGCAAACTTGCCAATATTTTGAGCTAATGCTTCAATACCTTTCATTTTCTACTCTGAGCAGGAAACCTCTTCTTAAACTTGTTCGTTTTACAGAGGGAAGATTGAAGCCCATGGCATATTGTCAGAGCTGCTTTATTGTCATCATTTACAAAGGTCCCTGGAATTGACTTCTTACATTACATATTGTAAAGTGACTCATTTATTGACACATTTATGGGAAAGTGGCAGGGTCTAAGTGGCTGGTTACTGTCTCTTGGTTTGGGCTCATATTATAAACTAGAAAACCAATAAAAACTCTGAAATTACAGTTGTAGAGAAAAATAACGTGCAGTTCGAAAGAAGCAGTCTCAATTAACTATTTGGTTAGTTGACTTAAAGGAAAGGAGGAGGGAGCTGCAGAAGATGAAATGTAAATACTTGGTTTGTTTTAATGTTTTTACAGGATCCATTAAAGGGGGTAGTGAATGTTGCCATGAACATCCTCAATTGATGTTGTCTGTTTGAAAGCATATTCTAAGTAGCTAGCTTCCTTTCACACGACTGGAAGTATAAATTAACCCACACTGTATACCATGAATCATCACTGCATAGATGCTCATAGTTTACTGAGAGTAATTCTGTCTCAAAGGCATTGCTTCTGAAGCTAAAGAGGAGAAATATAGGGTATAAGCAGTATTTATAGTGCCAGGGCACACTGTTTTCTAGATAGATATTTTGAATCCTTCTTTTTTTTTTTTTTCACATTGTCCCCTTTTCACTAAATGAGGAAGGTTCGACTCATTCTCATAGCTTGCTTTCACAAAAATTAGACGCACGGAAACAAGGACATATTGTTAAAAATGAATAAATTAGAGGAGAATTAAGCCTTCTAGCTCAGTAGCAGCAAAGGGAATATAGCCGTTGGTTTGAACAAACAATCTTCTTAAATAGGAAATGTACTTTAAAGCCATCCTGCTGTGATCCTGTTAATTACCAAAAAAAGATTAGAAGTCTTCTGGTTCATGGGATCCTTTTACCTAGAGTTGCAGCTGCATAAGCAATCAGACATTTGCACTGTCCCTTCAGACCAGCGAGGGGATGTTATTAAAGGGAAGTCATTTACCCCAGTCCGTAAGATGTAGCCTGGCAGAAATTCAATAACTGTTTGTGATATGCTTATTCTGCCACTCTGCTTAGTGGTTTTGGCTCTTGACATACAGCAGCATTTGTGTTAAATCTCCAACCACTAGGTGAAAGGGAGAAAAATGCCCCATTTGGGAGGTTGTTTTCAAAACACAGAATGATGTGTGATCTGCTTTTCATTACAAGTACTGTGAAGAAAAAGCAAAATTCCCTCGCCCCCTCTCCCTCTCCTTTCCTCCTCTGGTCTTCTCTCCCACTGTCCCCTTATCTTCTCTGTCCCTCCTTTCTCTCCTCCTCCCCCCCACCCCAGCACTGCTTTTTCTCTCCCACTCACATCCTCTGATGGGCGTTCAAGCTAGTAAAATTCATGTTGGAGAATCCCACAAACACAGCTAGGCATACACAGAGCCAGAGGGCTTTTGCATTTGAATTTCCTCTCAAAAATGAAATGGAAAGAAAACTGCTTTCAGAATTCAGACAAGAAGAGAACATCAGAGGAGAATTTAGGTGTAAAAAAAAAAAAAGAGCATCAACTAAACAAGAAATAGAGCGTATTTATATAGAAATGCATATTTCAAACTTACCCTGTAAAAGCGGTTTCTGTGCTACACCACCTTCTGTGTCCCTGCGTGCTGGATTCCTCAGTTCCTTAGTTGCTATAATCACATGGTTGTGTTCTTGCCCGGGTGTAAATAGGTGCATACGTGTGTGTACTAAAGTATACACAAACGTGTACTATAGATATGCACACATGCAAGCAATCTTATCTCTGTATTCTAAAATGTAAACGAAGGCGGGAGGCTACAGCTAGGATTCCTTCTTTTTCCTGGAACTCTTTCTCTCAGTCGGCAGGCTGAAGCCCTCAATCCAGTGAAGAGAGATCCTGGGAGCTGGCTTTATTTCTCCTTGTTTCCATGGTGGTTAGTGGTGCATCGTTCACCCGATCAGTTGTCACACTGACATGGTGCTGCCTGCTCAGCGGTCATTAATAACTGAACACCCTCCACTCCCCAGAGAGGGGCCAATCGCTTCGGACTGCCAAGATGTAGCGCTCGCAGCTGCTTCCGTCTGGTTGGCTGAAACAACCTGTCTGTTCTATGACACTGCTACTTAGGATACAAATAAGTGGAACAGCCTTGCTTATTTTCCTAAGTATCATTCCTTTCCTTCCCTCCTTCTTTCCTCCCTTTTTTCCTCCCTTCCTTCCCTCCTTCCCTCCCTCCTTTCCCCCTCCCTTCTTCCTTCCTTTTTTTGAGGGGGAGGAATTTTTGACAAGTTTTCCCATTTTTGGATTCTCAGTCATTCAGAGAAACTGTGTTTTCTCTCCGAAAATAGCAGGGCACATTACTAATAAGGATTTCCCAAATATTAAAAGCACCAGGGAGGGATGCAGAGCTTCCGACTCCTTTTCTGTGAAGTTCACCAAGGGCTGTATTATTTAAGAAGAGCGGCTTAAAACTGTTTGAGTGGCATTTGGTTTTCTGTAGGTCCTACTTAATTTAACATATGTGCTTGTTGTTCAATAACACTTTTTTCGTTTGTTTTTAAAGCAATGACATTTCTTACCTGGACTGACCAGTTTTTTTAAATTAAGCATATATTTGCTTCTCTATAATTCACAACATTGGCATATTAAGAGGGTATTTTTAAAAATACATTTTTCCAGTTAACATTCACTCACTTCTCCTTATGTGATGAAATTAATTTGCCAGCCACATATGAATGGGTACGTGTGTCAGGGTGTTAGTGGGTATCTGTGTGTGTGTGTTAGGGTGCATGCTTTACTAACTCTGGGGAAGAATTTCACCTGCAATAAAATTAAACCCGCAAGAAAATGATTTCTCTTTGTTCTTAGACCTATTAACTCAGAATTTATATTTACCAGGAAAATGTACTATATACACCACATGTAAAACACCCACAGAATTATCAGAAATTTGAAAAGAAACACAGAAAAGCATAGCGATGTATGTTTCTTCAAGGACACCTGTGAGTAAATAGGCAGCAATTTTAAAAAATGCATGTTTTACAACCTTAATTAGCATCCTAGAGAAACATCTTGTTGAAAAGGACGGAACATGAGGATTAATTTATCAACAGGTCCAAAACAGGTTGGATTCATGACTCCAGCCCTGGTTTTGAGAGACTACCCTCTAGTGGAGTAAAAAGAAATGGCGTTTTCATGTTGCTGGATTTACTTGGGGAGGGGAAAAAAACATTCACATCTAATTACTCCTTAAGTATTTATTGAAATGATATAGACCAAGAGTTTACATTTATTATACTCATAATACCAGTTTTATTTCTAAATACTAAATGTTTTCTCTCTGTGGTTTTCTTTAAAATGTTCCCAAATGCTTTCTTTTTCTTTTATAAAACTTTATTCAAATGGTTCTTAACCTTTTGAATAAAAATAAGTTCAAGACATAAGTAGTTTCTTGTTTAACCTAGTAACACTTGTTTCAGAATGCTACCGTAAGAGTTTCTTCTTTACCAGACACTCTAGCGCTTACGCCGTAAATGTTAGGCACCTACGGTCCAATATCGGGGACGTTGTGATGCACTGTGTCTATGTTTACTTTAATGTACTTGTGATAATAGTAACTCCCCCAATCTTACTCTCTCCAGCGCCAATTTCTTGCCTATTCTAAATAATTTCACCACTGGCAGATTTTTATTTCCACATATAGAAGAATTATATTAAAATTGTGATAACTACGTGAAAAAGGAATTTTAGTTTTATACCATTGGTTCCTTAAGCATTTCATTGTGGTTGGTGTTGACTGTATAATTGACAAATCCAGTTATCAAACCAATTATAATGGACTCCCATAATGAAAGGAAGTGGTGATAATCAAACAGATAGATGATTAAACTACTTTCTTGGTTTATAAATGAAACAACAGTCATAACTAATATTATAAATTTCAGTCTCTTTCAGAATTCAAATAAAAATCTAAGTTTTAATTCAGTGAGAGTGGAATATTTTAAATGCTACCTTATGCTCTATCATAGGAAGTTGTTTTAACTTCCTGTGATTACCTTTTTCTGGCATATGGGAGATGAGATAGCTTTTCTTGCAATTGTCCTTTTGGTGTAGGCACGTGATAAATTCAAAAGATTTCATACTCATTTTTATAAATTTAATATCATGGAACATTAGAAATGAGATTTCAGTGTGAGGGAGAAAATAACTCTGGCTTTGGATAAAAAGAGTGAGGATTTTGTTCTTTGGCTGTAGTTTCCTTTTGATACAAGAGCACCAGCAGCTGAGTAGAAGCAGTATATGTTTCAGGTGATTTTTTACTTTTACATCAGGTCCATCATTTGTTAGTAATGAAAGGTAGCCCTCCAAAAAGATATGTTAAAAACTTATTTAATTATCATATATATATAATAAAGTACCATGTGAAGACATTAAATTGTGACAGGATGAGGATTTGGGGGCTTTTGAATTAGTACAATTGTGAATGGTCATCAAATGAGAAACAAAGTCTCAAAACTCTAATGCCGTGAGTCCTAAAAGTTCAAGAAACGTGATATGTGCACACAACTGGTCAGAGAGAGCAAGACTAGAGCCCCACAGGTCTTCCAAGATTTTTCTGCTATATCACCCTCTTATGATTGATAGGTCTCTGCTTTTTCTTCTTTTCCTCCTTTCCTTTTTTTCTTCTTTCCAAGTTTTTTTTTTTTTCCTTTAGAATCCATTGCAAATACAGTGTATTACATGGATGTGCATGTCAGCTGCCTCGTAATAAATATCTGCAGGGTTTCCTGAATGAGTACTCAGTTCTAATGAAAATGTATTGAAATGATTTTTAAACATAAGTGAGTAATTACAGCCCTTAAATTATGTTGAAAGAGTTCTGCCTGGATCATCAAATAAGAAAATATAGGGGTGCAATAAATATGTATTTGTTGATTTAATGGTTGAAGTTAAGCTACTCATTTGTGAAGGTTTATTGCTGTTTCGTGGAATCCTAGGCAGTGTTTGCCTGTGTGCTTTTGTTAGAGAAGTAGTCTGGGTAGTGGGTCAGAGTGCAGGTTCTGGGGACAGACAACCTGGGTTTAAACGCTTACCTTGCCGTTTTCTACCTTTGTGACCCTCAGCAAGAACTTAACATCTCTGCATCTCAGTTTCCTCCTAGGATTGTTCTGAGGGTTAAAGTAGTTCATATATTTAAAAGCTTAGAAAAGTACCTGGAATATAGTAAGCTTGAATGAATGTTTGACATCACCATTATTTTCATTATTATCACTGTCATTGTCATCATATCATCATTTGTTCCAACTATCCCCTTTGTTTGGGGTGCTCTTTCTACCTTCCATTCTAAGTCCCTGCCTCTCACTTTGTCTACCTACTCTGAAATAAGTTCAGTTCACATGCGGCTTCCCCTGTGGAATCTTCTCTGATCCTCTAACAAGATAGGAGCTCTCATTTGACCCACGCTAGCTTTCTTTATCCCTGCTATCACTTACCACTTTTTTTAATATATTACAACTGTTTCTGTAGTTTGACCCTTTTTAGTCTCTAAGATTCTCCTGGATGGGGGGGGGGTGTCTGTGTCTTAATCATCTTTAACATCTATAGCATGTAAAAACATGGAGAAAAAAATGTTTGTTGCATACTGTTTGTTTTAAAAACGATTTGATCTTCACAACATCTTAATAAGATAGATATTTTTATCCCCATTTGACAGTGTAGAAACATTGGCTCAGAGAAGTTAAGTTACTTGTCCAGTGTCCCAAAACTATTAAATAATGGAGCTAAAATTTGAACTCAGTTTGGTCTGCCTACAGAGCCAAGGCTCTTTTTACTGCACAGGGCACTCAGTATTCATTTGTAAAATAAGCGAATGCTTGATTGATGACTGAGTCAACCAATTAAATGTAGTCAGCACCAAGGGATGCTAAAAATAAAAATACTATTTTAAAAAAGGAATAAGTTTTATGCACTCGACAGTGGATGTTTTTATATAGTTACTGTTGGTTCAGTGTTAATGACAGAATTTTTATTGCTGGCACCATTTGGGAAATAGAGCTCTGAAGAGATGCAGTGCCTGTTTGGAAAGATGAACTGACAAGTTAAATACATGTGAATGGCCACTGATGAAGAGGGGCTGACACTGAGCTGAGAAGATCTTCAGTGGCACTGTCCATCCTCGTCTGATTCTGATAGCAGATTTGCTCTTAAGTTAGAAACAGGATGTAAAGTGAGGAAACTTGGCTGTTTGTTAGAATGTTGAACTAAAGCAAGTTGGAGTAGTGTTCTCATTTTCTTTTTCAAGGGAGTTTTGAAAAGTAGAATTGGAAAAAAAAATGAGATCCTTATTTAACTATAGGTCTTGTTTTTTTTTTTTTTTTTTTTTTTTGCGGTACGCGGGCCTCTCACTGCTGTGGCCTCTCCCGCCACGGAGCACAGGCTCCGGACGCGCAGGCCCAGCAGCCATGGCTTACGGGCCCAGCCTCTCCGCGGCACGTGGGATCTTCCCGGACCGGGGCACGAACCCGCGTCCCCTGCATCAGCAGGCTGATTCTCAACCACTGTGCCACCGGGGAAGCCCTAGGTCTTGTTTTTTAATACGGGATATGACTCCAGTTGAAGGAGAAAAGTAATTTAACCTCTTAAGGAAATTCACAACCAAAAATGAGAAAGATGTCAGAAGTCAAGGAGATAAATCTCTGTCTTTCTGTCTCTTCCTCAGATTCCTCTCTTCTTCCCTCTCGTCCTCCTTGTCTTTCTCTAAGTCTAAAACTGTCTCTCATCTTGGCTTCTCTCTGCTCATCCCTTTTGTCTTCCCTTTCAGAGGATTGACTTTAACTTCTCTAGCCATGTAAAAAACAGTGAAATAGTAAAGTACATTTTTAGAAAATATATACAGGTAAATAGATAGGTAAGTAGCCAGATAGGTAGTTCATAGGTTGCACAGAAATAACTGGAAAGAAATCTATCAAAAAAGAAAATATGGGGCTTCCCTGGTGGTGCAGTGGTTGAGAGTCCGCCTGCCGATGCAGGAGACGCGGGCTCATGCCCCGGTCTGGGAAGATCCCACATGCCGCGGAGCGGGTGGGCGCGTGAGCCATGGCCGCTGCGCCTGCACGTCCGGAGCCTGTGCTCCGCAACGGGAGAGGTCACAACAGTGAGAGGCCCACGTACCGCAAAAAAAAGAAAGAAAGAAAGAAAGAAAATATTCTAAACTATTGGTAGTAGTTATCTTTGCTGGGATAATGGTTGTTTTTCGTTTTTGGTTTTGTTTTTGATAAAGTGCTGACCTGTATATGACATCATTTTTAAAAATTGAAGCATAGTTGAAATGCTGTTAGTTTCAGGTGTACAGCAAAGTGAAGTGATTCAGTTATGTGTGTGTGTATTCTTTTTAAGATTATTTTCCATTATAGATTATTACAAGATATTGACTATAGTTCCCTGTGCTATACAGTAGGACCTTGTAGTTTATTTTATATATAGTAGTGTATATCTGTTGTTCCCAAATTCCTAATTTATCCCTCCTCAACCCTTTTCCCTTCGGGAACCATAAGTTTGTTTTCTATGTCTGTGGGTCTATTTCTGTTTTGTAAATAAATTCATTTATATCATTCTTTTAGATTCCACATTTAAATGATATCATATGATATTTGTCTTTCTCTGCTTCACTAAGTATGAGGATTTCTTGGTCCACCCACGTTGCTGCAAATGGCATTATTTCATTCTTTTACAGCTGAGTAATATTCCATTGTGCGTGTGTATATATATATATATATATATATGTATATATACACACACCACATCTTCTTTATCCATTCATCTGTTGATGGACATTTAGTTTGCTTCCATGTCTTGGCTATTGTTAACAGTACTTCTATGAACATTGAGTGCATGTATCTTTTCATATTAGAGTTTTCATCTTTTCTGGCTATATGCCCAGGAGTGGGCTTGCTGGGTCACATGGGAGTTCTATTTTTAGTTTTTTAAGGAACCTCCATATTGTTCTCGATAGTGGCTGCACCAATTTACATTCCCACCAATAGTGTAGGAGGGTTCCCTTTTCTCCACATGATAATGGGTGGTTTCAAATTTTCTTTCTATGCTTCTCAGACTTTCTGCAGTCAATATGTATTATTTTTATAATCAGCAATAATAGCTATTTTTGAAAAAAAGATATGAATTTCTTTTGGGGTAAAATTTTACTTCTATACCTGGAGCTGTTTTGTTTAGTAAAACATCTAACTTTCTTAACTTTCTTAACTTAATATTCAATTCTATCTATGATATAATAATTTAAATTGCAACACAACAGTAATAATAGTAGACACCATTTATTAAGTTCTTGTCTTGTGCCAAGTAGTCTGTTAAGAGTTTTTCATGAACTGTATCATTCAGTCCTCCTTATTAGAATACCAGGTAACCATTAGTCTCATTTTACAGATCAGAAAACTGAGGGCCGAGTATGCAAAAACTCACTTAGTTGCTTATTAGCGGAGTCAGCAGTCAAACCAAAATCTGTCTGAGTCTAAGGCTAACACTTGTAACCACTGTGCTACACTGACTCTGATGTTTCCCATATCGCTGTCCAGTCATTCTCTCTATTCCTATTTCCAATCCCATCCCTCAGCTACATCAAATGCCTTACCATTTCCTGAACAAATCTTGTCTGTTGGATTCTTCACAGTTTATTTCTTCTTAAGTGTATCAGGTCTACAAGGCTTCTGCTCAAAAATCCCATCTTTTAAGAAGGCCCCCTCCATCTCAATGAGATAAGTATTTCCTTATTTTATCATAATTTAAATTTACCTTTTATTATTGTATTTCTCTCACTCCAATACATATTATCTTTTATGGTTTATTTGTGCCTAAATAGTAAGCAACTTGAAGGCAGAAAATACGTCCTATTTGCTTAGTATATTCAGTAGTGCATTTTACATATTAAAAGGTCAATGTTTGATTAATTAAACCCCATCATGTGACTGAAGGAATAATTTACTACTCTCACGTGTGTGCTGGTTTTCTTCCAAGCATTTGAGTAAAATCAGAGAATTGTTAAGTTAATAAAAAACCTGCCTCTCAAGGTGGTAGATTTTGTCGGATCAGTTACACATGAGGCTATTCATAAGAGAGCTGTTATTTATGGGAGAATAGAGTGTCTCTTGACTTGGCTTCTTCCTCTTTTGCTATTCTTTGATTAGTACATGTTAAATGCAGTTGTGTTCATATAACTACTAAGATTCATGTAAGTTCTAGGCAAAAATTAAACTCCAAGAACCAAATGGCAGGTAGTTTCGTAAGAATTCTAGGCAAAAATTAAGAACGAACATAGCATGAGATAACACTTTGTGCAATATTCTTAGGCAAAGTCTGCTGGTATGTTCTCGCTTTTACATGAGTTATTTTGTAAGGTGGGCTAATGAAAGTTATCAGTTTTTCGTGTCTAAGCAGGAGATCAAGGCAATGATTTCTGAGCCAGAGAAAAGCTTTTTGTGTCAGTAAAATATTTAGGCATCTTGTTATATTGCACCATAGAGGTTAAAGAGTTGTTTGAATTTTCATGAATATTTCATGTCACTTTTGCTTGACTTCTACTAAATGGGAAAAACAAAGGTGACTCTTATCATTCTCATCTGGTTCTCTTTCTTCATTGATGGAACATACAGGAGGCCCAGAGCCAAAGTTCTCTGTCTGATCTTTTAGTGATTGTTCGCAGAGTTATTCCTTTTAGGGTAGGGAAGGTGCTTTCAGGAATGAAAGCCATTTTCTACAACTAGCAACGATGGCAGAAGAGATGGGAGATTCTTGTAGTTACTACCTATACTGATGCCACTGCTGAATTTTCAGCTTTAAATCTTAAAATTTTCTTCAACTCTATCTTATAATCCTACTCTATTCTACTAGAACTATTTGGGGTGGCAGGTTCTACTCCAACCTTTGGTCTTTAGAATATTTTCAGAAATGAGTTGATAAGATGAGCAGGAAAAGGTAGTTCTGAGCAGACACTGGACACTCCATACTTATTTAATTTTGACAGTTACTGCTTCATTTATTATCACTCTGTATACTTAAGTCAGGCCTGGCTCTCTTTGGATTTGGCCTGTTCATCAGCTGGTTTCTGATTCAGGAGCTGGGGAGGGTAAAATAAGTTCTGAGTAATATAAGAAGTAGTGAAATCTAGTCAAATGCAGGTGGATAAATGTGCAGACTTTGCCTGACAGAATTCGAGTTTTGTCTGTCAGTGGCATTTGTTGACCTCTGAGTGTGTATAGAGAATTCTTCAAAGAATTAGGACACCGTCCCTGCCAGTGTCTTCTATTTTAAAACTGTTAGTAGCTGTTCATACTAAGTGTGTGTGTTAATCAGGATACTTTTGGCTGCCAGGGAGACAAATGCTATTTTAACTAGCTTAGGTTAAAATTAGCTTAGGTTTAAACCAGCTCAAGTTACAAGGTGGGGTTATGGGCAGGGCAGTGTAGTCTTACATGCAACAATAATATGGGCGGGAGAGAAAGTGGACCTCAGAGACAAATTGGCCGTGAACTCACATGATGCCAGGAGATTCTTTTTCTGTTCTCCTGTGTCTGCTTTTCTTGGAGTATTGGGTTTATTCTCTTCTACTGCTGGTCAGCTTTCTTTACATGTCTGACAGCATGGCCACCAACAGCTCTCATGTTCTTCATCTCGCAGTTTTACCACCAGGGAGACTATCCCTTTCTCTTAGTTCCAATGTGAAAAATTTGGAGGGAATTCCTACTTGGGCCACATGCTTATTCCTGGATAAAGCACTATTCTGTCGTCCCTGCCCAAATTAAAGGGTAGGGGACAAGGAGAAGTTCCCCAGGAAAAGGAAGGTGTCCACTAGGCAAGCAATAAGGACTTAATAATAGTAGATACTATTTATGGAGTGCTGTCTACCAGACGCTGAGCTAAATAAGCGCTTTGCTACAGCATCTCTTTAATGTCTTAGAGTTAGTTTGTAAGCAGATACTGTTTTCTCCTTTTACAGATAAAGAGGAAGCAGGTTTCTTCACTCCCTACGATAACATGACTTGTGAATGGCTCAGCCAGGGGTGGAATCCACATCAATCTGACTCCCAAGCTTGAGTCTGGAACCACTCACTGTGCCAAGTGTCACGTGATTATCAAATGAAACTTAGAGCAGTGTGCACGGAGCACACAGTTTACGCTTTTCCTCAGCACAGCAGTGTTGGACAGCCAGTCAGGCTATGCTTCCTGCCATCAGTAGTCACAATGCCAGTGGTTGAGGACCTGCTGACCACCTTGTATCCTCCCTGGAAGTGTTAAGAGTCAGACGGGGTGGGCACTGGAGCCCCTGCCTGGCCTGAACCATGTCCTCCCTCCTGTCCTCTGAACTGTGAATAGCCTTTAACTGAGATCAAAGTTTTGTAACCTTCGCCATCTGTTGGATTCTCAGCGAGTCACTCTCTGAGACTCATCCTTATATGAGGTAGGCCTCTCCTCACCCTGCCTCCCATTCCACATGCTTTTCTTGTCACAGATAACACGGCTCCCGCACCCTCTCGCATACCATCATCCAGCTTCTGTATGCTTCATTCTACACAAATCCCCCCAATTCTT
This sequence comes from Phocoena phocoena, assembly GCF_963924675.1. Classification (NCBI taxonomy): domain Eukaryota; kingdom Metazoa; phylum Chordata; class Mammalia; order Artiodactyla; family Phocoenidae; genus Phocoena; species Phocoena phocoena. The sequence goes on along the minus strand of NC_089227.1, from coordinate 68,067,495 downwards.
TCCGCTTTTTCTATTTTTCTTTTGTAAGCAAATTTCCCATCCTTTCAACGATATCCCAGACTTCTCCTTCTATTTCCTGCTTCAGCTGAAATCTAATCTCCTTTCAGGACTTGATTATTTTTATGGCCATCTCTGCTTGGAGACCACTCATTTTCCCACCCCTTAGGGCTGTGTGTGTGTATGTATGTGTGCACATGCGTTTGTGTGCATATTGATGGCGGATCATGTTTCTGCACCTCCTGTGGCTTCCCAGTACCAATTTCAAGCCACTAATTATTAACTCTTCTGTAAGGTGCATACCATCCCTTACCTGCCCAGTTGGCTATCACTTACTACTTCTCAGTAGAGGCCTGTCTTTTTTTTAAAAAAATTAATTAATTTATTTATTTATTTTTTGTCTGCATTGTGTCTTCATTGCTGCACACGGGCTTTCTCTAGTTGCGGCGAGCGGGGGCTACTCTTCGTTGTGGTGCATGGGCATCTTATTGCGGTGGCTTCTCTTGTTGCAGAGCACGGGCTCTAGGCGTGTCGGCTTCAGTAGTTGTGGCTCGCGGGCTTAGTTGCTCCATGGCATGTGGGATCAGGGCTCGAGCCAGGGCTCGAACCATCAGCCCCGGACCAGGGCTCGAACCCGTGTACTCTGTATTGGCAGGTGGATTCTTAACCACTGTGCCACCAGTGAAGCCCTAGAGTCCTGTCTTGATATCTGGAAAATGATATGCTTTTCCACCCAGGCTGCTGCTAAAATACTGGGAGATTTCAACTTTTAAGCATAAAACCAGCACAAAATTTTTAAGTCTCCTTAAATGAAAATAACTTTCACTGCATTTCAAAAACCTACTGCCAGGTATGCTCCGTTGATGATGTTGGTAACTGGAATTATTCTACCCTGGAACTCTTGAACTTGAGTGTCCTGCTTTCTACCATTAACGTTCTGTCTATCTGGCTCTTTTAGAACTGTGTTCCTCCTATGTCTGCTTTTTAACACCATAGAGACCTCCGATCTTCTGAGGCCATTTCTCTCCTAGTCATTCTTTTTTTTTTTTTTTTTTTTTTTTTTTGCGGTACGCGGGCCTTTCACTGCTGTGGCCCCTCCCGTTGCGGAGCACAGGCTCTGGACACACAGGCCCAGCGGCCACGGCCCATGGGCCCAGCTGCTCCACAGCATGTGGGATCTTCCCAGACCGGGGCACGAACCCGCGTCCCCTGCATCGGCAGGCGGACTCTCAACCACTGAGCCACCAGGGAAGCCCTCTCCTAGTCATTCTTAACTCTCTTCCTTTCCTACCCACCAACGTTGATCATCTAAACTAATCACCATTCAGTCACCTTGGGTCTCTTGCTCTGGTCTCCCACCATACCTGCCCAGTCAGAACCTCTGAACAACACCATGATTGTTCTCTGCTCTTGTCTCCAAGAGGTAAATTGGTCGTGGAGGAAATCATAGTAAGTGCAGAGTGTCCTGTTTCAGCTGGGTCTTCAGCAGTGGCCTCCCATTCTTGTATTTGTCCTAAGCCAGCTCTTTATCCAGTTATCTTCAGAGAGGACTCCAAATTTTGCAGCCTCTTCAGCATCCATTGTCTCTCTCTGGATATTCTTAGGAACATGCCATTGATTTTAGTTTCATTGAACTCAGGCCTGGAGGTGTGAACTCCCTTTATTTCACAACCTTGCAACATACTGATGACTCTTTATCCACACTCATCATTATCGTTCTTTTGTAGTCTTAAAGGATGAGACTTTTTCTCTCTACAGCCCTCCCTTTTTTCCCTCAAATTCATCTACTTCTGTGTTCACAGGAATTCATTTCTAGAAGCCTTTATCCCCATTCCACCCTGTAATTGACAAATTGCCATGAAATTCATAGACACACTTAATTCTTTTTTTTTTTCCAGTACGTGGGCCTCTCACTGTTGTGGCCTCTCCTGTTGCGGAGCACAGGCTCTGGACGCGCAGGCTCAGCGGCCATGGCGCATAGGCCCAGACGCTCCGCGGCATGTGGGATCTTCCCGGACCGGGGCACGAACCCGTGTACCCTGCATCGGCAGGCGGACTCTCAACCACTGTGCCACCAGGGAAGCCCGACACGCTTAATTCTTACTCGTACTAAAATAATAACAACATTCTCTTCACCTTTAATCCTACTCTGTCACTCTATATCTGTCCTCCTCATAGAAATTTCTCAAGAGAGCTATCAGCATTTGATCTTACTTCATCATCACTTTCTACTTACTTTTCCAGCTCATGTTTTTCTGGCCTCTGCTCTAGCCACGCTACCAAAATGTCCCTTTGGAATCTCATCAGTGCCCTCCCAACTTGGTTCTTGTATATCAAAGCCTCCCAGTCATGCTCTTGCTTGCCTACACATTCGTGCTGCTGTCACTGTGGGCTCATCTACCTTTTATTTTATTATTATTTTTTAAACATCTTTATTGGGGTATAATTGCTTTACAATGGTCATCTACCTTTTAAATGTTTATCCTAGGTTTTGTCTTTTACCTCTGCTCTTCATATTCTCTTAGATAATATAATCTCTTCTACTTATATATTCATTACTCTCCAATGTATATCCCTGCTCTTGCAAATAAAATTCTTCCTCTATATCCATTTAGATATGCTCCTCAGGCTGTCTGATAAATGTCTCTACTTGCATGAGCACGGGCTCTTCATACTCTCCATGTCTAAAACTGACGTCTTAAGCTTGTCTCTAAAGTGGTTTTTCTTCCTTTTTTTTTTTTTTTTAACAACTTTACTTGCTTGCTTGCTTATTTATTTATTTATGGCTGCATTGGGTCTTCATTGCTGCGCATGGGCTTTCTCTAGTTGTGGCTACTCTTCGTTGCAGTGCGCAGGCATCTCATCATGCTGGCTTCTCTTGTTGTGAAGCATGGGCTCTAGGCATGCAGGCTTCAGTAGTTATGGTGTACAGGCTCAGTAGTTGTGGCTCACAGGCTCTTAGAGCGCAGGCTCAGTAGTTGTGGCACACGGGCTTAGTTGCTCTGTGGCATGTGGGATCTTCCCGGACCAGGGCTCGAACCCACGTCTCCCGCACTGGCAGGTGGATTCCTAACCACTGCACCACCAGGGAAGTCCCCCCCTTTTTAAAAAAAATTTATTTTAGTTGTAGTAGCAGTACCCAGTTACCTGGAGGAGTCCAGGGTCTTTGAGCCTCCTTCTGTCTATACCCTTCATTCAACAGTTCGCTAAATTCTGCCAATTTTACTCTCAAATTTTCTTAAATCACGTTCTCTATCAGCTAGGCCTTCAATCCTCTCTTGCCCTGGTCACTGCAGTCATTCCAAACTTGCCTGCTTCCAGTCTCATTTCCTGTAGTCCATTCTGCAAGAAAACCAATTTGTTTCTCATCACAAACAGAATATTATTTCAAGCTCCTTAGCGTTGAGGTCCTTCTGTAACCTGCCTCTCGGATCCAGATACTCCTTACTGGTCACATTGTACTCCAGTCATGCACAGCGTTTGTTGTTCTTCAAGCACCATGCTGGCTTTTCTCTCCTCTGTGTCTTTGCTGATTCCATCCAGGACACTTGGAGTGCTTGCCACCTGTAACACACAGTCAGTCACATAACTTCCTTTAACAAGACTGCCTCCCACTGTTCACCTTTAACGCTCATTTTAAATATTCCTTCTTGTGACAAATCTGTCCCCTGCCAAAAGAGGCTGGGTTCAGTGCTCTGCCACTGGGCCCATAGTACAAAATAATTGATCAGAATGTATTATTGAATAAATGAATGAGTGAAATTTGAGTAGAGGTTCAATGGATAAGAAAGTAAAATTGCAAAGTGTTTAAGCACAGCAGCGTTAAGTCTTTAAATCTATAATTGTGGATGTGTAGCCATGTATAAATGAGAGCAGAGTTATTCTTTGTTTCTTGTGTGAGACGGTTAAGCCATAATCCACTGCTAATGGGTCAGAGTTATCTACTCTTGATTACATAGAGAACTGATGTGCGAATATGAACCAAGAAGAGGAATCCATCACAATTTCTTGGGAGGGGGGAAAAAGAAGAGTTCACACCTATCAATGATAGGGAGGCAATATTCTCTTTGATAGCAAATTTAATATTGTTGTTATATCTATTATTTAATTTATTTATTTTTGGCTGCATTGGGTCTTTGTTGCTGCACACGCAGGCTTTCTCTAGTTGCAGTGAGCGGGGGCTACTCTTGGTTGTGGTGCACGGACTTCTCATTGCATTGGCTTCTCTTGTTGCGGAGCACGGGCTCTAGGCACGTGGCCTTCAGTAGTTGTGGCACGTGGGCTCAGTAGTTGTGGCACACAGGCTTAGTTGCTCTGTGGCATGTGAGATCTTCCTGGACCAAGGCTCGAACCTGTGTCCCCTGCATTGACAGGCAGATTGTTTACCACTGTACCACCAAGGAAGCCTGTTGTTATATCTATTATTGTTGTTGGTTAAGGAAATACAAATGATTTTCCTTGAGCTATCCACAAAACACAAGGGAATAGATCAGAATTTGCAATACATCACTCTACACATGTGGAAATTATGTGTGCTGAGATAATAAAAGTACCTAGAATAATAATTAATAATATTCACTGAGAGTTAACTATGTGCAAGACACTGAAGTGTGGTTAACTCTGCATATGTTCAGTTTTATTATTACAATGCTGTGAGACATTCAGGCACCTGCCCTTTTTCACAGAAGACGAAACTGAGGTTGGTAAATTTTTGCAGTCATAGAGGCAGTGAGGAACTAGGGCTGGAATACAGGTTGAACTCCAAAGCCAACGCTCTTAAAACTATCTTCTTGCCTCTAGGTATCTTCTGAGGCTCTCATTCTTTTCTTCTTTGCATGCTCTACAGAACAGCTTTTGCTTCTTGTATTTGCTTATTTGTAACCAGATTGGCACAGCACATTCATAGCAGAATGCTAACAGTAATTTAGCTGTATCTCACTTTTCTCACTTCAGAATCTTTGAGTGCATTCCTGTCTTCCTAACTGGATGATTTCATCGTATTGTGGCGATACCTATAAACAAGTATCCTCAAAGGCAAGCATTATATCAACTCAGATAATTTTTTAAAAGTTTTCATGTTGGCTATTATTACTCTAGGATAGTGTCTGTATTTGGCTGCCTTTTAGAGTCAATATTTAAGATTAATGACAGTTGTATTAGAGAAGCCAGCTCTTTTTCTAATTGTTTTGTTGGCCTGAAAATGGATAAGTAAATGGATAAATAGAAACAGCTCCATAAAACTTCAACATTGCTATACATAAAACTAATTTACTATTTTATTTTTAAAAATATATTGGAGACTTTCAAAAGGCAAAATTTTCACCTTTTCCTAACAACAGGATTTCAAATCTTTATCAAAGATGACTGCTATGCATAAAACTGGAAAATCAGAAGCAGCAGACTTTAGGCATAGACAGAAAAAGAATAAGGCAAGCTTAGGCTTTAAGGTAAGAAAATGTTTTAAAATACATTCAAATGAAAGAACAAAATGTGTCTCTTTTGTGAAATCCCTTATCTTTCTTTCCATTCCGTAGACATGCTGCAAAAAAATGAGTACATTAACCCGCATAGTAAGAGTACTTCTTACATCCTTAACCTTCTATAAAGGGTATGTTTTATTAGAAATGCAATGAATAGTCAGTGTTTTAGCCAGTTTAGACTTTGGGGGTGCTCCCCAGCTGTATAATGCTCACTGAGAGCCTATGTGTGGACTGCGGGGCTGGGAGAAGCCTGGACGGAGGGGCTGTGCTGAGCGCTTTCACATAGTTCCCATTACTAGGGAAACCACTCGTTTTGTCTGAACATGCTCTGAATAGATGTCTCATTTGAAGTCTAGTGCTCAAACCATGAGGATTGAATTATGGAGCTGAGAAAGAAATGAGGGGAACAAAAACTGTTTGAAAATGCCACCAAGCATTCACAAAGCGTCGTACTGTATTAACATTCCCCGAGACAGAAGGTGCATTTATTTTTACCGCATTCCAAGTTATTTTGGTGTTTTAAAAGCAAATTCCTTTGCCTGCCCACGTAATCAAAATAAGCAAAGCAGATGTTCTTCTGACCTATTCTTAATTCTTGCTCTTGTTAGGGTCTCACTCAGACGTGTGACGTACAGCATAGGAAGGACAAAATATGGATTCTTATATTAATCTGGATTTGCTCTGTTGTGCTTTGTAACTAAATGTATAGTGCTATCTCTGTGCCAATAAACAAACGCATGTTCAAAGTCAGACCTCAGAATTTGCAGCCTCCAAATTATCACTGTTAAATTCAGAATGGCTACTGCGAGGTGGTGCTTGTTGTTCTTTACTGAGCCTCCAGTTCAGATTCTGAGTGACAAAACCCTGCTTCTAGAAGCCTCCTGCCCCCTTCTCTAGCTTCTGGCAACCCACAGCAAAGAAAGTAGCTCCTGCTGGACAATCAGATGACCTTTCTTTCTTCCTCACCCTGGAAAGTAGGGTTTATGGGACTTCGATTACAATATAATCTTTATCATCCCATTCCCCATTCTTTGATAAGGGCTATTGACATTTTCTTAAATGTACGTAAAGCGCTGTACAGACACCCTAAGCAGAGGCTGCCACCTCTAAACCCATAAAGAAAGTCAGGAGCCACCACTGCAAGGAAGGAAGGCATTGTTATCTTCATTTTGAGCTACTTTAATCCTTTCAGCAAACAAGAGGTATATCAATACATCAACTAATCCACAAATGCAGAAATTAATACACACTTATAGATTCCTTGCCGTTTTACTGTTTTGCTGATGCTTGTAGCAGTAAGATAACTTGTCTGAAAAAGAGTCAGTGGCTGAATGAGGTATTGGACTTGTAGCCTCACACTTTAGCTCTGCATTGTGGACAAGATACTGAGGACTCCTCAGAATACCAGTGTTACAAAGAGCTGCTGTCAAGTCTAAGATCTAGAAACAAGCATAGAAAGCGAGTACAGTTTTATTTCCTTAATAATCATACAAAGCCAACAGCATTGTCAGGTCTTGTTTTTATAGAACTTTTCCTTTTTCACCAGTCATGCATGTTTAATAAACATGTATTTCAAGTAGATGTCTTTTACAGATTTCCTGCCTGACCAAGTTTAAGAAATACCAACAACTGTTTTCTAGAATTCAGTTGCATACCAACACCACTTAAACGGCCCTAGATTTGAAAGAAAGCTTATTCTTATGAAAGTACGTAAGTACTTACCCTATCAGTAACCTCCTCACTAGTTCAGATTACGAGTCTTCAATTCATTTTGAAACGAACAGCCTGAAGCGTGCCAGCTGTTTCTAGTCTGAGGTGCCTATGGAGTATTTACTCAGAGTGTATGTTTAGCACTTTAGCTATTGTGGCTGCTGACAAGAGAATTCTAATACTTAGACTTACTATGAAGTTCGTTTTCAAAATGAATATACATTCGGTTCCTTATAGTTTATCCCCTCAAGGTTTGGCAGAGATCAGGATGTATGCATCTTCCTGTTCTCAGTACTCAGCATGAGTCCTGACATAAAGCAAGCGTTCAGCAGAGGAGATTGAACTGAATTATTTGATATGAGAAAAATACAGCAAGCTCAGCATTTTTAATGACTCTTAGCCTGGCGTAACTGAGTGTGAAATGATGGAAACATCAAATGTTTAACCTGCTTTAACATTTAGCTAATAAAGTCTAATTTTTCCATGGCCCTTCAGTCACCTATAGCCCTTTTTGAAATATTTTTTGTGTGTATATAAAAGTGATAAAATTTCACTGAAAGTATTGAACCAAATCTGTCATACACCCTTTGCTTTGTTTCAAGCGTGCATGGTTATATTTGTATTTCATTCTCTTAATGGGTGAGTTCTCAGAACGTCTCCAGTTACCACAAATCATCAGATATTCATTATAATTCTGTTTCTGCCTGCAGCCATATATTTGCAGTCTGTTGTAACAATCATACATTTCCATTAACACCAAGAATCATTTTATTTGGAGAAGAAAGCCCTGTTTAGAAGACTTAAATTTGTTAGTAGACCAAAGAGATTTTAATTTGAACAGGAATGGAGAATTTACAATTATTAAAATTACTAGTACATATTTATGATTTGGTAAAGTTAGAAGCTCATTTAGTAATTTTTTAGAGAAGTTATAGTCTTTACCATGCATCTTCAAACATACATACATTTTGAATCATGAACTATCTCATATATGATTTAGGACATTGTGTTAATACTCAAGTCAAAACTTAACTTCCCAGGACAGATAACATTGTGAGGGTGATTAAAATATAGTGAATTTAAATGTAAGTAAACACCCATCCATGCAGTATTGTACTTAGAAAGAGTGAGTTGAGAAAAAATTAATGCCATTTTTAACTCAATGAGACTTGTATTGATTCTTTATTCCTTTTACATTGTTTAGCTAAATATATGTCTGTTTAAGATTGTTTATAACAAAATAGCTCAGGTATATTTTAGAAAATTTGGAAAATTTAGAAAGGATCAAGAAGGGAGAAAAAACCTTTGCCATCAAAGGAGGTGTATACTTTGGTATGCTTTTTTTTTTTTTTTTTTTCCCGGTACGCGGGCCTCTCACTGTTGTGGCCTCTCCCGTTGCAGAGCACAGGCTCCGGACGCACAGGCTCAGCGGCCATGGCCCACGGGCCTAGCCGCTCCGCGGCATGTGGGATCTTCCCGGACCGGGGCATGAACCTGTGTCCCCTGCATCGGCAGGTGGACTCTCAACCACTGCGCCACCAGGGAAGCCCTGGTATGCATTTTTGTTATTACATATCAGAAAATATTCCATTTTAAAAAGTTATATCATAAAAATAAGAGAATCTTTATTATTATTTTTTTTTGCGGTACGCGGGCCTCTCACTGTTGTGGCCTCTCCCGTTGCGGAGCACAGGCTCCGGACGCGCAGGCTCAGCGGCCATGGCTCACGGGCCCAGCTGCTCCGCGGCACGTGGGATCTTCCCGGACCGGGTCACGAACCCGCATCCCCTGCATCGGCAGGCGGACTCCCAACTACTGCACCACCAGGGAAGCCCGAATCTTTATTATTTCAAGTGCATATATTAATACCATATAGATGACCCATTCCCCAAATACTGGATATTTGTTAAATTTTTTTTCATTGTTTTATGTTGTAAATAATGCTATGGTAAACATCATAGGATAGGATTACCGTTAGAGACTTTTTGACTGAAGGATTTGGGCATTTTAAGACTCCTGATATGTATTAGAGCTAACTTTCCTGAAACCACACACAACAATGTGTAAATCTCCTTCCTACCATGCCCATGCCAGCATTTGTTCATTCATTCATTCATTCATTCATCCATTCGTTCATTTATTTAAGAAATATATTTGAATACCAAAGTATTGTGCTGAGAATATAAAGGTGAAAAGCAAAGTCACTGATTTTAGAAATTTTACTTGTTGGGGAGATTTAGGAGATGGATGATAAATAGGCAATGATAAACATGCAAGTATGTAATAAGTTGATTCCAGAGATTGGTATAAATTTTTTTAAAGTTAAAACAATAATAGCATGGTGAATAACAAAGAGTCTAACATGCAATATTAAAGTGGTTCCTCCTGGGAAGGTGCCATTTGAGCTCGGACATCAGTGTTGAAAAGAGAGTCAGTTAGGCTGTGGTGTTCCAGGCAGAAGAACAGAGCATGCAAAGGTCCTAAGACAAGAATGAGGTTAACGTGTCCTAGGGATAGAAAAAGGCCAGTGCGCCTAAGTGTAATAAACAAAGAGGAAATGGTAGGACATGAGACCCAAATGGTGCCCTGAGCTGAGATCATCTATGATCTTACAAACCATGTGAAGGAGTTGGATTTTCATTGTAATGTGTGGCCATTAAATGGTTTTATTAAGGGAGAGATATTATTGGATATATCATTTTTATTCACTGTTTCGAAAATCACAAGGGTGCTGCGTTCACAATTAGTGAGAGAAAGATAGGAGTTAAGGGGAGAAACAAGCTAATGGCAAGACTTCCATGGGAGCTGAATAGATGGTGAGAGATGGTAGGATTCTAGAGATATTTTAAATTTAGACATAAAAGGACCACTAACTGATCGTATGTAAAGGAGTTAGAAAAAGATGATTTAAGCATGACTCCTACATTGTGGTACAACTATCTTGGTGGATGGATGGTGATGATAATAAGGGAGATGTGGGATTGTGCAGGAAGAATGAGTTGCCCCACCCCCAGAGTTGCTTGGCCTATATAATGGAGGCATAATGTTGCAAAATGCTTAAAATGCTTTCACATTTGCTCAACTGCATAAAGCAAAAACCAAAAAAATGTTACCCTCATCGGTTCTACTCATTCACTTCCCTGAAGGGAGATAAATATATAACTATGCAATGATCAGAAGAAACAATTAGTACGAAGGCCCTAAGGTGTGGATTTCTAGACCAAATATGGCAAGCTAGGCCTTCATCTTGAGATAAGATTTCCCTGATTCCGTCTGAGCTCAACTGTCTCAGCTCACATAAGTTTTCCCAAGTTGGGAAGAGACTATCTGCTGTTTGGTAAATCAGAAGGAAGAAAAATAAGATGTCATGGAAGGAAAAGAAAAGCTTTTTATTTGGTCTAGTCTGAGGATTTATAAGAAGAAAACAGGGGAGAGAGATGACAGTTAGGTGGTTGGAGAGGTGTCTTCTAAAGTGCCCTCTTGGAGATGGGTGAATGAATTAGGTAAATAAAATCATTGTTTATGTCTCTGGTAACATATCACCTCTTTACTCTCCCATCTCTCTTACACCATGCCACAACAATTTCACCACACCACACAGTCATCCAAAAGAATTAGCTTTCCTGAGCCACAGGAGCTGGGTTGAGCGACAGTGGTCTAATGGCTAGAGTCCCTACAGCAGAGGCTGGGCTGGTGCCTGAGCTACACACTGAATGAAGGACAAGTCAGTCATTCCAGAGTTTGCTACTAGTGGGAGCTGGGGTGAGGATGATTGGGCTACTCAGAAGTGCCAGGCTCTGAGCAAACAGACGGAAACAAACAAAAAAAACCAAACACAAAAATGCCAAGCCCAGGGCTTCCCTGGTGGCGCAGTGGTTGAGAGTCCGCCTGCCAACGCAGGGGACACGGGTTCGTGCCCCGGTCGGGGAAGATCCCACATGCCGCGGAGTGGCTGGCCCCATGAGCCATGGCCGCTGAGCCTGTGCGTCCGGAGCCTGTGCTCCGCAACGGGAGAGGCCACAGCAGTGAGAGGCCCGCGTACCGCAAAAAAAAAAAAAAAAAGCCAAGCCAAACAACCAAAATCCCACAAAAATTGTAGCAATCATAGGTTGCAGCTCAGAACATCAGCAGGGTAAGAGGCATCCAGGGGCATCCAGAGTGGATGCCAGCTCTGCTGTGCTTCTCAGACTTGTGAATCACTTAAGGATCTGGTTAAAATGCAGATCCTGATCCAGTAGGGCTGCAGTGTAGACTGGGGCTGTGCATCTCCAACAAGCTCCCAGGTGATATCAGTGCCGATGGTCACAGACCACAATTTGAGTAGCAAAGAACTAGTACATAAAAGGATCATCATGAAAGCCAGTGGACCCCTCCCACCAATGTCACGAGGGCAGATATTTGAAGAACCAAGTGTTCTTTTTTCTCCTTGAGAGAAATTAAATATTATCTGAAGGATCTCTCCAACTATCAGACTAGGCCAAGTTTAAACTAGGTAAGATGTTTTGTTCATGTGATTTTCTTACAGCTAGCAGGTAGAAGGCTGGGGAGAACAATTTCACTGGCTGTAAATAAAAGTATAGCATTCATTTTTTTTTCTCTGTGCGTTCCAGAGCAGCCAGTTAAGCTTGGGTTGCCTTTTAGCTAGATAGTGGCCACATCCCATTTTGGATGTATGAGCATAGCTCCCAGAGGAGAAGTCAGAGTTGAAGATACAAATTTGGAAGTCATCCACTTGTCCTTAGATGAAACTTCCTGGGGAAGGAGTGGACAGAGACAAAGAGGTCCGGAGATCTGACCTGAGGCCGTCTATCATTTAATGTGAACTGAAAGTGGAACAGCTGCCAAGGGAGGAGGAGAATGAACAACCAGCAAGAAGGCAGCCAGAAGACCTCAGTGTTAGGGAAACCCAAAGAAGAATGGAGTGGCTAGCTGTTGTAATGCTCATGCGATTTTGAGTATTAGGAAAACAAAATATTGACCATCAGATTTGGCCACTACTAATAGAGATTTATGATGTATATCAAGAAAACTTTTAAGAGTTTGGAAGCAAGCTATTTAAAAATATAACTGCTAGAATTTTCTGCTGCCATTAGAATCAAAATTCTTGAGAACATTGCCTTAGAACCATTGTCTTTACTTCCTGACTTCCCCTGATCTTTCCATTTCACTCTAATTGGCCTTTGATTTTTGTCCTTCCATTGAATACTTCTTATCAGTCACCTGTATGTTGCCCCAGAATTCCCCCAGATTTCTTTTTTCTTACGGATTCTATATGAATAGGGTTTCTTGAGATTTTCAGCATTTCTGTTTTTTGGTTGTAGCAAAAAGGACTACAAAACTACCCTTATTGCTGAAATTTGATATGGGATTACAGTCTTGGTCAGAATCAGAAGTGGAAGGAAAAACAAACATTCAAATGTTTCTGGAAGTAAAAAAACGTTGTATTTTAAGAAAAATTGGGACTCTGTTACCCTCTTCTTTTGTAATCAAGCCTCATTAGCAAGAATATTAGAATATTGGTTTCCAGCAGTGCCTGTGTAGATGAAATCTCCATGAGCCAACTTCCCTTTCCAGAGTGTGATAAATGCTGTTCTAGAATTCTAGATAGCTGGCAGAGGAACAAACATTTAGGCAGAACTATGTTCAAAAATGAGAGAACTAAAGATATGCTTCATGGGTCCATGTATTTTACATGGGACCAGGATTAACTGGGTTTTGCTCTGAACCTTAAGAAATAAAGCTCTTTCAGCTTTGTTAGAAATAAACATTGCTTTGAAAGATTATTGTACGTGTAGTGTTTATGAAAAGCAAATTAGTATTCTCTAATTTTTCTCAGACATTTAAGGCGGAAATCAGTTAAAAGAAAGACCCTGAACCCTTTGATGAGGCATCGTGTAGGTGGAGAGATTACAGGTCAGGGAATGAATAGACCAGGTTTCTTACTCTCACTCTGACCTAAACTTAATGTCTTAGTTTGGGTAAGTCATTTAAACTTTCTGGACCCTGTGCTTTACCTAAAAAATGAAGGGATTAAACCTGGTTGTCTCTGAGGTCCCTTTCAGCTCTGATGTTTTGTGAGACTATAGTTCAATAGTCAAAATCACAAAGAAGCCAGAGGTTAATAATTAAAGGAGGTTGGTGTACAGACCATTGGAAATAAGAATTATCTTCCTGAGCGGCAAGTTCTGCTACATAATTGGTGGCACAACTAAGGAAGCATTTAAGGAAGACCTCTATTTCAGCAAGCGACAGTTAAGAGAAGATACCTCTCAAGGGAATGGTGGAATCCCACACATTTGAGCCTCCTAAAAGTGGACCCAAAATAGCAGTAAAAGTGATGCCATGGGGAATAATCTCTCACTGGCAAGCAGATAGACTTGATAAGCAAATGGGATTTCTCATTTCCATTTGCCATGCTTCTAAGAGGAAAATGGCAATTAAGAGATAGTATGGGGCTTCCCTGGTGGCGCAGTGGTTGAGAGTCCGCCTGCCGATGCAGGGGACAGGAGTTCGTGCCCCGGTCCGGGAAGATCCCACACGCCACGGAGCGACTAGGCCCATGAGCCATGGCCACTGAGCCTGCGCGTCCGGAGCCTGTGCTCCGCAACGGGAGAGGCCACAACAGTGAGAGGCCCGCGTACTGCATAAAAAAAAAAAAAAAAAAAAAAAAAAAAGAGATAGTATGGCTATGAACATAGTCTCTGATCTGTGTAACCATATAGGCTTGAACGAAATTAAACTTATTTCAGAAACGCAATTTTTAAAAATTTAGTTCTTAAGTAAAATTCCAAACTTACAGAAAAGCTGCAAGGATAGTACAATGAATTCCCAAATACGCACAACAATTGATAGCATTTTGGCTTGCTCCCTCTCTCTATATATGTGCACACACATCACACACACATATACACACACACACACACATTGTTGTCATTTTTATTGCTATCATTATTGCTGACCAACATGATTGTAAATTGTAGATATGATGACCCTTTAGCACTAAGTCCTTTCTAAGAAGCGTTTCTCTTATATAATCACAGTACAACTATCAGATTCAGGATTTTTGACAACAGCACAATGCTATTATCTAATGTATAGTCCATATTCAAGTTTTATCAATTGTTCTAATAGTGTTCGTGTTAGCCATTTCTCTGTCCTAACTAAGAATCCAATTGAGCATCACACATTGCCTTTAGTTGTCAGGTGTCTTTCTACTGTTTTTCATGACACTGACATGTTTTGAATTTTGTATCATTTCCCTTATTTTCGGTTTTTCTAATGTTTCCTCATGGTTGGATTGAGGTTTTGCATTTTGAGAGTAATACAACTTTAGTACCTCATATCAGGAGGCACACAATGTCAGTTTGCCTCAGTTTTAGTGATGTCAAGATTGATCCCTTAGCAAACGTAGTATCTGCCGTGTTTATCCACTGTAACATTAACTTTTTTTGGTATTAAGTAATACGTTTTGTCTAAATACTCTATTCCTTATAAACTCTTATGCAGTAGGTCTAGCATTCATTGACGATTCTTGCCTGAATCAAGTACTATTATGATGTTGCACAACAGTCATTTCTATCATTCCTTTTACAGTTGTCCTTCAGTATCCATGAGGGACTGGTCCCAGGACCTCCCTCCCCCACCCCACAAATACCAAAGTCCGTGGATGCTCAAGTCTTTTATATAAGATGGCATAGCACTGTTGGCCCTCAAGCTGCTGGAGGTTCCATAATCCAGGGATTCAACCAACCATGGATTCTAAATGTGGAACCCGTGGATACAGAGGGCCAACAGTATGTTTATTAGCTGGCCCTTAGCTCTTATTAGGAATAGTCTTCTCTTCTCCCTTTTTGTTTAGTACCAGTAAGGGACTAGTAGATTCATCTTCCCCACAGTGAGTCATAACCATCATTATTCATTGTGATTCTCACATTGTCCCAGGTTTGGCAGTGGGCAATATTTCCTTTTAAAATTTGTTCACTCATTTGTAATGACCCCATCATTTTTTATGGGTACTTATCATCGACAAAGTCTTGGGAAGTCTGCTATAAACTTAAAAAAATGAAGTGAAAGTCATATAACATAAAATTAACCATTTTGTAGTGTCCAGTGTAAGTGGAATTTAGTGCCTTCACGGTGTTGTGCAACTACCACCTACATCAAGTCCCGAAACATTTTCACTATTCCAAAAGAAAACCCTAAACCCATTAAGTAATCGCTTCTTGTTCTTCCCTTTGCTCTAGCTCTTGACAACCACCAATCTGCTTTCTATCTCTATGAATTTACCTACTCTGCATATTTCATATAAACAGAATCATACAGTATGTGACCTTTTGTGTCTGGGTTCTTTCACTTAGCGTAATTTTTTATAGGCTCATCCACACTGTAGCATGTATCAGTACTTCATTCCATTTTATGGCTGAATAATATTCCAGTGTATGCATATCTACATTTTTTTTATTCATTCTTCACTTATGGGCATTTGGATTGTTTCTACCTTTTGGCTGTTGTGAATAGTGCTGCTATGAACATTCATGTACAAGTATTTGGTTGAGTACCTATTTTCAGTTTTGGAGGGTATATACCTAGGAGTGGAATTGCTGGGTTACATGGTGATTCTATGTTTAACTTTTTAATGAACCACCAAACTGTTTTCCACAGTGGCTGTACTAGTTTACATTCCCACTAGCTGTATGTAAGGGTTACAGTTTCTCTACATCCTTGCAAACACTTGTTATTTTCATTTTTTTGATTTTCAACATGCTAGTAGGTATGAAGTAGTATCTTATAGTTTTGATTTGTATTTCTTTTTTTTTTTTTTTTTTTTTTTTTTTTTTTTTTTTTGCGGTACGCGGGCCTCTCACTGTTGTGGCCTCTCCCTTTGCGGAGCACAGGCTCCGGACGCGCAGGCTCAGCAGCCATGGCTCACGGGCCCAGCCGCTCCGCGGCATGTGGGATCTTCCCGGACCGGGGCACGAACCCGCGTCCCCTGCATCGGCAGGCGGACTCTCAACCACTGCGCCACCAGGGAAGCCCGATTTGTATTTCTTTAATGCCCAATTATTTTAAGCATCTTTTCGTATGTTTTTTGGCCATTTGTATATCTTCTTTGCAGAAATGTCTATTGAAGTTCTTTGCCCATTTTGAAATGAGTTGTTTGGTTTTTTGTTGTTGAGTTGTAAGAGTTCTTTATATGTTATAAACTTTTAGTAATACATAGCATCATTTACTTAAAAACTAAAAAGTACAAATGTTTTTAAACTCATGATTTTTTCTGATCTGAGATTTAAGTTGTGGGACTTGAATTAACAATAGTGTCAAGAAAAATATCAAATAGGTAATCATTTTTAATTACTTAACTGAAATTTGAAGATAAGTTTATTTATATATACAACCAAGAAATGTAGGTCTGTTCTATCTGGGGTTTAGTTAAAATATTATATGATATGCCTGTTCAGGGCTCCTTCAGTGTGGCTATGATGGTGCAGCAGAGACTTTTAGAATCCCCAGTGAATCAGAAGCCCACACTTGGGCTTCCCTGGTGGCGCAGTGGTTAAGAATCCGCCTACCAATGTAGAGGATATGGGTTCGAGCCCTGGTCTGGGAAGATCCCACATGCCACGGAGCAACTAAGCCCGTGTGCCACAACTACTGAGCCTGTGCTCTAGAGCCCGTGAGCCACAACTACTGAGCCCACGTGCCACAACTACTGAAGCCCGCGTGCCTAGAGCCCGTGCTCCACAACAAGAGAAGCTGCCGCATTGAGAAGCCCATGCACCGCAATGAAGAGTAGCCCCTGCTCGCCACAACTAGAGAAAGCCCGCGCACAGCAACAAAGACCCAACGCAGCCAAAAATAAATAAATAAAATAAATAAATTTAAAAAAAAAAAAAAAAAAAGTCCACACTCATTGGGGAAAATCACTTTACACTCAGTATTTCCCCAGTGAGGCTCAATGTGGCAGACATGTTAAAGTCTAGTTTGCAAAAACAATTTGCTCTGGCTAAGTTTTGACCAAATTTTCTTATTTTCTTGATAAAAATTCTCCAATCACCAGTTCCTTTCTAGTCAGATAATGTTTTTATTTAACAACAAAAAACAGATTTTTCTAACCATCACCTCTATATATAATTACTTCCCTAAACTATTATTCATCAACTGAATGCTGATCACTGTTTGCCAGGACAGTTATCAGCAGTGCCACCATGGGATATGCTGCTTCAAACTTCGGTGGAATGTTTCGTAGCATATCAATGCTGTCATTTTCAGATGCAGAGGCTGCCTTTTGAGGTGGAGCCTGCAACCCTTTACAGTTTTGTGTTGCTCACTATTTTTTCCAATGGAATTTATAGCTTTCTTTTCATTATTCAAAGTTTCTTTGGACTTTACCCATTGGCAGGTGTTTTTTTCACTATAGTTTTACATCTAGTTTTATATTTCAGACAAAAATGTGAACCACTTTTGCTAAAAACTGTTTTCCTTTCAACCTACAAATCTGTGTTGTGAGCTTCTGGGTAATATTTATCACCTCTCTTCTGTTACAGATGGACTATCTTTGGAGAAGGGTAGGGATGGCAGAGATGCTAGATGTGAAACTTCCAGGACGACTGTACTAGAGACAGAAATGTGACTTGTTTCATCATATATTTGCAAATAGAAAATAACTTTTAGGGGGACATCGTCCTGTCTTTGCCCCTGGAAACTCGTTCAATAGTACATTCTAGACAGATTTGAAGGTTGTTTCTTTGAAATTGGTGCGGCTGTCTTTCCATCTTAGCTATCTCTCCAGGAAGGAGACCAGTTCCAGATGGCCCCATTTTCCCTGGACATCTGGGCCCTAAATGGTAACTGGGAGGGGATTAGTGAGAAGTACAGCTAGGGTCCCAGGAGAATCACTGCTTTGTATATCTATATGTTTAGGATCTAAATGCTACTTAACATTGGTCAATATAATCATCAGTGTTCATTATAATTATTAATCTCCAAATAGCAATTAAGACACATTTCAGAATCTTCTCTACCTAGAAGCACAGAATGTTCTAGTTATAAGAGACCTTAGATGTTATGTTATTCACTATAATTTTCTAATTTTATAGACAAAAAAACTCAAGTCCAGTGTTCTTTATGGCCTATTGTTATAGACTAGTTCGTTATTAATCCTAATTGTACCAAATGTTTGTGTTCAAAGGACATCTAACAATTGTCTAGGAACTAAACAAGTTGCCTATTGCAGCTTACCCATCCGCAGACATTGCTAATAGATCAAAGTGCTCCTTCGTACTGAGCACAAAGCCTCTTTCTTACATGCTCAGCCGTCATTACCAGTAAAATGGCGTTGGTAAAAGGTAAGGAATCTATTTGCCTTACCAGATCTAGTCCAGTCCCTTCAATTTAAAGAAGAGATTAAAGAAAAACAATAGTGAGGTTCTTTGCTTAGGTTGCAAAAGAAATCATTTGCTGAGCAGACCTCTTGCCTCCTGGTATAGCATCCATTCTACTTTGCCAGAGAGTATCCATGCACCCAGCCTCTGTCATGGCTGAGTACCAGACTGAAAGCTGAGTAAAAAACTACTCTCTCAAGGAATTCCTCTTTTATTGTTATCAGCAGAGAGATAGCTGGCTTCACCGCCTGATTAGCCCATTAATTCAATGAACAAAAGAACAAAAGGGATTTGAGTTAGACTTCTGAGATGTCTTTTCTAAAATTAGAATGACCTCACTGTTTGTTCTGGGAAGTTTAAAGTTTGGAGAATAGGGTGTCTTTCAACATTGCTAATGTCTATATTAAATTTTAGTTGGAAATTAAAGGGATCTTTTTAATTGCTTTTGATAACACTGAGATTTATCTTTCAGTTGCCTGAAGTTGATATATATGCTATTAAAAATATAAAAACAATAATAACTTGGAGAGATCATAATTTATTGTTTGATTTTTTTCTTAAAATTTTTTTTTTGTTTCATTTAAGAATCTTTGCTCAGTTTTAGAGCCTATACCTTGTGCTTTCTGTCACTTTACCCCCTGGAACTGGAAAGTAGTACTGTTTTACAAAATATGAATAAAGTGACAAATTTAAGCTGCATATTGATTTCATGAAAATCAATCTTTTTTCTTCTTGCTGCTTTTTGCATATTAATTTAAACCAGCTTGGAAATGTGAGAAATTCTTTCATACAGAATACATTTTTCTCTGCCAGAGTTTATCATGAAATGTTCCTTTTCCACAATGAAAAATGCTGCCCATCAGTCACAGACATTTCTGCAAAATTATTAGTGATACATGAAACAAATTTTGCCATCTGCCTTCTCACACACTTTCCTTCTCGTATTCTATATTCCCTATGGTCTTTTTATGTATGTGCATTTGTATGTATGTATGTAAGTATGTATGCATTTACTGATTCACATACACACACACTCACACACTCTATTCTTCACGATTAACTGACCGGCATAATGTTTACATAATTTTATTTATTTATTTATTTTTTATGTATTTATTTTTTTACTCTTCAAATGTCCTGGTGTCACATTGGTTTAATCCAGAGTTTACTAAGCACTCAGTCTTCTTTGAAGGATTTTATATCTTCACACTGCTCCTCCCCCCATCCTCAATCTCTTGCTGAAATTCTGTTAGAAACTGTGACCATGCATCTTCCTGGTTCTCTGCTTATTCCCTTGCTTTTCCTTCATTATCCCCTTTGTCAATTTTTCTTCTGCCTATTGTCATGGAAAGAGCATATGCTCTGCTGTTAGACAAGTACAGGTTCCAGTCTCACTTTTACCCTTAGTGTGTGACTTTAAACAAGTTCTTTTTACCTCTTTGAGGCTCTGTTTTTTTCATCTGTAGAATGTTATAGTGCTTTCCTGTATGAGTGAGGCTCCTGACAGGGTAAGAAAAAAAAGACCTCCTCAGTTTAGGAAAAATTGAGAAGGATTTTTTTATAGAAGGACTAATTATGAAAGTATGTGGGATATTGAGGAGTAACAAGGGGAGGATGTGCAGGAATCCATTGAAACTGCTGTCACTCACCTTCACTTCTGCATCTTCCTTTTCCAGCCAAAGGGAGAAAGGGAGGGAAGAGTTAATGGAATCATGTAGAACATTTTGCCTTAAGAGCAGCAGTGACTTTCTATCAAAGAGGGGCACAGCCAATCTGAGGCAGTCCTGCTGAGAGGGAACCACATGAATAAATACCAGCTTCTCTCTCCTCCCTCTCTCTAGCCTTCATCTGGGCTCCTCATTGGCTGTACTCAACCTTCAGTTAAAGATTGAGCTCATCTGTGTAATCCATACGGTTCAGCTTCCAAGTCAGAGATCATGGTGGATGCAAGAGTGTAAGCCAACTACAGAGTCAGAGGGAACCGCCCGCACCTCTGCCTCCAACTGCATTTTGGGGAGGGGGTTCTCAAAACTACCTTCAACTTTGATAGTCTGCTAGGAGGACTCACAAACCTACTGGAAGCTCTTATACTCACAGTTATGGTTTATTATAGGGAAAAGATACTGATTAAAATCGGCCCGTGGATGAAGCACATAGAGCAGTGTCTGAGAAAGTACAAATGCAATGCTTCTATTATCTTGTCCTTATGGAGTCACATTATGACACATTATTTTCCTGGCACCAGTTGTGACAGTATGCACATAGTATTGCCAACCAGGGAAGCTCACCGGAGCCTTGGCATTCTGAATTCCTATTGAGTCTCTATTACATAGGCAAGATTGATTGATTGCCCATCTGGTTGGTCTCAGTCTCTGGGTTGACTGACACTATGTGACCCAAAGCACCCACCCTAAATCCCATTGTTGTTTTTCTCTGTCATGGTCAACCCCTACCCTAAATCATAGTTAGACTATCCAGCATGACTCAAGGCTCCCAGGCAATTGTAGATACTCCTAACTTTTCCAGGGCACAGAGATTACTTCCCATAAGCCAGGGACAAAGGCCAAGGTTAGATTTTTACTACACAGTGAAAATAATGGAGAATGGATCTAGAGGGGCGAAAGTGAGCTATCAGGCCCATTGCCTTTAAGAATTACTTCAAAGATTAAAGGAAATAACCAATGTAAATCACCTCGTGTGGTACCTGGAACATGACTCTTTATCTATTTAAAGTGTTATCTTCCTAAGCAGTTTCTTTGATCCTTTTCTCCTTTTACTTTGAAAATAGCATATGTTCCTATGACTTCTCCTTTGTTTGGTTAATGATTCTCCTATTTTAAAATCTCATTCATTTTTTTAGTCTTTGTTCATCTATTTTATTCATTAAGTATTTATTAAGTGCCTACTTTATTCTGGTACAGATGTGGTTTCTGCCCTCATAGAATTTATAGCTTAGTGTGGGAAACAAACAACAAAAATCCCCAATCAATCAATCACACACATAAAACGCACACGCACACACACACGTAGACATATATACACTTTAACATACACACTGGTAAACCAAAAATAGAATAGCTCTAAATTGCAGAAAGTACTTTAAAGAAGAGAAAAGGTGCCATGTCAGAGAATAACAGTGGAACCCCTCTGAATGGGGAAGGAGAAAATCTTAAAGTTGAGATGCTATGGCTGGAAAGGAGCCAGCTCTGAAATGATTTGGTGGCGGTCGAAGAACACTCCATAAAGAAGGAATAGTATTTCCTGAGACAGGAAAGAGCTCGGTATGAAGAGTAAGTGAAAAAATATATATGTGGGTAGAATGTATTGTGAGTGAAGAGCTATGAAGAAGAACATAGATTTTAATGGAAGTGTCACAGGCAAATTGTTAAAAGGCCTTCAGTTACCACTTTAAAATATTATGTTGGTTGCACTGTGAAGAATCAATAAGTCGTAGAAAGTGGAAGGGAATAGGGCAAATTGGAATCCAAAAGACCCCTTAGAAGTCTATTTGGGCAGTAAAAGAGATGCTAGTAGCTTGGACATTGAGGTGGTAGTGAATATGGTGAGTCCTAAGCCTGTGGACTTGAGATATATTTGGAGATAGTTTGATAGGACTTGCAGGTGAGGAACATGGAGGAGGGGTAGAAATGGATCATGACTCCCAGCCACCCATATTACTCACCCCATCTCTCTTTGAGAAGTTGGTACCAGTCCCTGTGCTAGAAGGGAATTCCTCATAGAATCAGAGCTTCATCATTTCCAGTGTCTATAGACAATCCTACCTGGAATTCCAACTATCCAAGACCAACGATCATCGTCACCTGGATAATGAATTCCAGACTCAGCCAGTTAGTCAAGGCCCTCTGGGGTTTGGTCCTGGCCTTTCCCGCTTTATTGACCACCTCTTCACTAGTGTATATGCTTCACTAGGCAGTCTGATTAGTTGTTACACTCTGAATGGCTTGCCCACTTCTCTCCAGTCTGTGAACCTGACTTAGCTCAAACTATGTGCCATGTTTACCATTGAAATCTTATTTGTTTTTGAAAACTAAGTGATATGCTATGTCCTGCATGAAACTCTTCCCCCATTCCCAACCCTCCCTGTGTAATTAAAGAACTAGACTAAAAATATTTATATAAAGACTAGTAGGCATGAACTGCAGGAGTGTAACCAGATACATGGAAACAAGCACCATTCTATTTCAAGTTTTTTAATCTTGTATCATGCATAAGAGATTACAGAAATTTCCAGATTTTTAAAAAAGGGCATTGGGTCCTGACTTAGTCTGAATCCTGGAAACCTAATGCCATAGATTTCTTATACTTTGTGAGAGTGAAATTCATCTAAGTGAAATACCTCAACTCTTAAGACAGTATCTGAATCAAAACAGAGAAAGCAGGCTTTGAACATATATACAATATTCATTTTCCCAAGCAGCTTAATTTTAAATCAGTGATCCATATTGATATATAATAATAATAAACTTTCATTGAGTTCTTAATGTGTCACAAGCATTGTCCTAGCACTTTACATGAATTAATTCATTTAGTCACTTGAAGAAAACAATGTGATGGTTGCTAAATGATCTCCATGTTGTAGATTTAAGACTGAGGCTAAGAAAATTGAGATAACTTGACCCAGTGTCTTAAAACCAGTCATCAGTGCTCCAGCCCAGGACTCAGTTTGACTTCAGAGCATGCACAGCTCTGAACCCCACAATGGTGCCTCTTCATACAATCCCCACGCAATACAATGAATGTAAATCTGAAGGTTTTGTTCAGGCATGCTGAGGGAGGAAAGTAGAATTCTTGAGTATTATTTCATTTTGTAGATTTATATTATTGAATTTTCTTGGAAGGTCAGAAAAATAATAAAGTACATGGGTAAAATAATGTGATTCCTTATAGAATAGCCACAGGGATGCAAAATTGAGGGCATTTTAAACCTCGAGTTGTGGAAGTACCTGCAAATGCAATTAAGATAAATGAATGACTACTTCACATAGTCTTTCTGGATTGTCAGTAGTAGGCTTGGGTAAAAAGGTCATATCCATCTTGATAGCAAATTAATATTTATTTTTTTAAAATTTGCTTTTTTTGGCCTCCTTGGGTTTATTACACCACTATTTACAAAAACAAATCACTGAAGACCTGGCACACTGCAGACTCCGTTTTCTAGACGCTGAAAGAAATTCTGGCAACATTTCCATTAGCTTACTAATTAATAAGACAGCATTGGCTACTTTCAGAGGACTTGGATTCTGGCAAGAACAGCTCTTTTTTTCACAATTAGGTATTTAATCTTAAAGTTATTACTGTATGCTACAGAGTCAAAAATATATTTGTGTACATATTCTGAATTAAGAGGCTCTACCTTCTTATGGGATATAGATGACTGTAACTTTACATACTTGAAATCACCAACATGAAAAAGGCAAGGATATTGATTACACTTGGGGAGAATTTGTTCTGTGATTTCCTGCTAAAATTTTGAGCAGTATAGCTCAATGCCTATCCCACATGGTCAGCAGAATATGTAAATGACAAGTATCTGGGCCAAAGTATATAAAATCAATTCATTGAACATTTATTGAGTGCCCTGTGTGTTCTAGCCACTATTTTAGACCCTGGGAACAGAGAGGTGATGATAAGGTAGAGTCTTCCCCTCATGAAATGTCTAGTCTAACAGGGGAGATAGGTCTGTAAATAAATATTTTAGGGAACTAGAAGCTGGGTACTATGGACTGTTATAGTGGGCTGTAGAGGAGAAATGCTTAAATTTTCCCTGGAACAATTAGAAGGCTTAAGTTTTCCATAATTGTATGTTTAAATATATAAATTCAAATACTTTAAACAGCATAGTTAATTTCATTTCAGTTTATGGTCCTATTTTATAAAGCTAAGGTACTGCCTGTTTAACGACCACTGATAAGCTGTGAGAAAGGGGACAAGAAACATGGTGAGAAAGCATCAAGTTGAGAAAATAGAAATAATTCTTTAAAAGAAAAATCAAGGTAATGATTTCGATTTTTCAGTTTTCAAGGGTTTAGATTTTTTAAAGCAGAAATTTGGTAGTAGGGCTCAAGTCAGTATATTCTGGGTCATTTGTTGAAGATGCGTTCCTCCCTAAGACTTTGGCTAATTTCTCTGATGGGTACAGAAGATGACAATATATATATTTTTTTTTTTTGCGGTACCCGGGCCTCTCACTGTTGTAGCCTCTCCCGTTGTGGAGCACAGGCTCCGGACGTGCAGGCTCAGTGACCATGGCTCACGGGCCCAGCCGCTCCGTGGCATGTGGGATCTTCCCGGACCGGGGCACGAACCCGTGTCCCCTTCATCGGCAGGCGGACTCTCAACCACTGCGCCACCAGGGAAGCCCCAGATGACAATAATTTTGATAGTTCTTGGGTTTCTATATGCTGATGTATTTTAGGGGTTCTTAAAGCTTCACACTTAAGAAAAATGGGTTAGAAGGTAGTGTGGCATGCTGAACTAAGTAGATTTACTCTTCTGCCCTTAGTTGTCTATCTTTTGTTTATCTATTTTCATATATATTGAAAAAATAATTTTAAAAAAGTATATAACAAATTGTAATACTATTTATGATTCCTTTCTGAGTTCATATTTACTGGGTACAGACTGTCCTACAAACACAAAGAACTCTTCTTAACCTAAGATTATTCTTTACAAGAACTGTTTGTTCTTTCATATCTGAAGTTTGAATTATTTCAAATAGGCTAGCCAGCACATTTCAGAAATAAGTCTACATGGATGGACCCAGAGA
This sequence comes from Phocoena phocoena, assembly GCF_963924675.1. Classification (NCBI taxonomy): domain Eukaryota; kingdom Metazoa; phylum Chordata; class Mammalia; order Artiodactyla; family Phocoenidae; genus Phocoena; species Phocoena phocoena. The sequence continues at coordinate 68,042,140 of NC_089227.1, read as the reverse complement.
TTGTCATATTAAGTGAAGTAAGTCAGACAGAGAAAGACAAATATCATATGATATCACTTACATGTATAATCTAAAAAAAAATAATACAAATGAACTTATTTACAAAACAGAAATCGACTCACAGATAAAAAACTTAACAGTTATGAAAGGGGATAGTGGTGGCAAGGGGAGATAAATTAGAAGTTTGGTATTAACATATACATACTATATATGAAATAGATAAACAACACGGACCTACTGTATAGCACAGGGAACTATATTCAAAATCTCGTAATAACCTATAATGGAAAAGAATCTGAAATAATATATATATATAATAACTGAATCACTTCGCTGTACATCTGAAACTAACACAACATTGTAACTTAACTATACTTCAATTTTAAAAACAGGTTAAAAGTTTTTAAAAAAGAAAGAAGTCTAAGATACACATAATTTTATATAGTCATGGTATAAATTTTTTAAAAAATAAGTTTATGTATTTATTTTTGACTGTGTTGGGTCTTCCTTGCTGCACACAGGCTTTCTCTAGTTGTGGCGAGAGGGGCTACGCTTCGTTGCGTGCACAGCCTTCTCATTGCGGTGGCTTCTTTTGTTGCGGAGCATGGGCTCCAAGCTTGCGGGCTTCAATAGTTGTGTCATGCAGGCTCAGTAGTTGTGGCTCGCGGGCTTTAGAGCACAGGCTCAGTAGTTGTGGCAAACGGGATTAGTTGCTCTGCAGCATGTGGAATCTTCCTGGACCAGGACTCGAACCTGTGTTCCCTGCATTGGCAGGCGGATTCTTAACCACTGCACCACCAGGGAGGTCCCGGTATAAATTTTTATAGATACATTTTTATTGTCTTTTATTCAAACTCATAATAACTGGAAGTTACCTTTGATTGAATTGACAGCCTGAGTTAGAAAGAATGTGGCTTTACTCTCCCTTTCGGGTGCCTGTGTATACTTTTATCTGACTTTGTAGAAGAAAGGAGTTACATTCCTTTGCAGAAATTCAAGGCATTATAATTTTTAGTTGACCAAATTCTGCCTTTTGCAGAAATGGAAATGTTAGTTACTTTGGGCTTGTATATTGTGATGGTGAGAGAATCTGCTGAAGAATGTGTAGTTTGAATAATCTTTCATTTAGAATACATATAATATACACACATATGCTGTACAGAACTGAGGACATTTCTCATGGATAAGAATGTTTTACAGTTACACATGTTTTATATTAAAGAAGGAAGTTTTTACAGTGATTAGTTTCCTTCTGTTGTTGAGTAAATGTGGCATTTCATCTGTCTTGAAAGGACGAAATAATGCTTAATGAGCATCCAGTTGTTGAGAGTTTTATCCTGAGGGATTTATGATCCCAAAAGATACATTTATTAGATTTAAAGGTACTGGCGCCACTGACAAGTATTATTTCACTGAAAAGTCTTGACTTATAGGTTACCATTTATTCAGTTATTCATAGGAATCTGCATACATTTAATATGTATGCAGATTCCTATGAGTGGTAAATATTATTAAACCCTCTTTAAAATAACTGCCTATAGGATATTAACCAAGAGATCACTTTTATTTGTCATATTATTTTTAAAATTCTTAAATTTTTCTTCAGTGAGACTTGTTTTAGTGTTTAGCTATAATGAATAAGAATTACAATGGAAAAAGTTTATTATTTTGAAGTCTACTTTGTATCACCTTTTCTGCTCTGAGGATGATTGACTCAAAGCAATATAAGGCCCTCCAACCTTCTGGAGAGATGAAAGAGGCAGATGGCTAATGCCTACCTCATGGAAGGCATCGGTCTGTACTAGGTGAAAGTACTACATCAATGAATCAAATCTAGGAAGTGGGCTCAGGAAAATGCAGAGAAAGGGAAATATGATTCAGGAGCGAACGTTCTTAAATTAGTTATTATCCCTGGAAGTCAAAACGTCATGTCCTTTATGAAGTCAAAAAAGAATGTTACTTACAATTTGGAAAAATTATATCTGTGAGTGAGCAAAAATGATAGAATTCAAGGTACTTACACCTGGCAGTGAAATCCAGCTGAATATGATAAACTCTACTAAGTATTGATAGATATGGGGTTCTGTTGTAATGATTATAAAAAAGTTTCATATTAAACATTTTAAATAACTAAAATTTATAGCTGTTTGGAACAACGTTGATAATATCAACATATTTAGAGATATTTAACCCTACAAATGTCTTTCCAAGTAAATAGTTAAAATAGTATACAAATAAAAGAGCTTCCTTTCATTCTACTTTTTTAGCTCAGGCTTCATCTTGACTCCAGGTCTAAGAGGCAGGAAGAAGATACCACTGAGCAAAATCATTAGTGCCGTGGCCCAGACTTATGTGGTTGGCAGAATGACATTACTGTAGTGTTTTATATAATTGAGTATGCTATACATGATAAAGCCTGCATTAATGTTATTCACTTTATTTTTACGAGAAGACTCTTATTAATAACATTAACTCTGTTAAATGCTATGCATGCTAAATTGATATGAATATACTCAAAAACACATTACTTTCTATTTATTTTTATTTTTTTGAATTTTATTTTATTTTTATACAGGAGCTTATTACTTATCTGTTTTATACATAATAGTGTATATATGTCATTCCCAATCTCCCAATTCATCCCACCGCCACCACCCCTCCCCTGCTTTCCCCCCTTGGTGTCCATACGTATGTTCTCCACATCTGCGTCTCTATTTCTGCCTTGCAAACCATTTCATCTGTACCAGTTTTCTAGATTCCACATATATATGATAATATACGATATTTGTTTTCCTGACTTACTTCATTCTGTATGACAGTCTCTAGGTCCATCCATGTCTCTATAAATGAACAAATTTCGTTCCTTTTTATAGCTGAGTAATATTCCATTATATATATGTACCACCTCTTCTTTATTCATTCGTCTGTCGATGGGCATTTAGGTTGCTTCCATGAACTGGCTATTGTAAATAGTGCTGCAGTGAATATTGGGGTGCATGTCTCTTTTTGAATTATGGTTTTCTCTGGGTATATGCCCAGTAGTGGGATTGCTGGGTCATATGGTAGTTCTATTTTTAGTTTTTTAAGGAACCTCCATACTGTTCTCCATAGTGGCTGTATCAATTTACATTCCCACCAACAGTGTAATAGGGTTCCCTTTTCTCCACACCCTCTCCAGCATTTATTGTTTGTAGATTTTCTGATGATGCCCATTCTAACAGGTGTGAGGTGATACCTCATTGTAGTTTTGACTTGTATTCCTCTAATAATTAGTGATGTTGAGCAGTTTTTCACCTGCCTCTTGGCCATCTGTATGTCTTCTTTGGAGAAATGTCCATTTAGGTCTTCTGCCCATTTTTGGATTGGGATGTTTGTTTTTTAAATATTGAGCTGCATGAGCTGTTTATATATTTTGGAGATTAATCCTTTGTCTGATGATTCAGTTGCAATTATTTTCTCCCATTCTGAGGGTTGTCTTTTCATCTTGTTTATAGTTTCCTTTGCTCTGCAAAATCTTTTAAGTTTCACTAGGTCCCATTTGTTTATTTTTGTTTTTATCTCCATTACTCTAGAAGGTGGGTCAGAAAAGATCTTGCTGTGATTTATGTCAAAGAGTGTGCTTCCTATGTTTTCCTCTAAGAGTTTTATAGTGTCTGACCTTACATTTAGGTCTTTAATCCATTTTGAATTTATTTTTGTTTATGGTCTTAGAGAATGTTCTAATTTCATTCTTTATTTTTTCCACACACACACTGTATTTTATTTTTACAAGAGATAAATAAACTGACACCAAGCATTGTAAATGGATGACCACAACAAAAGCAACAATGATTGCAATTACCAAACACGAAACACACTCATACTATGTCATAATATTGACATTCAGTCCAGTAATCATCCACTGTAACAGCTCCTTTACTTTGTAGTGAAAATTGATTTGTATATCTTTTGCCTCTGACTCCTTGTGGGATATGTTTTTTTTTATTCAAACAGAAAGTTACAAAAATTATAATCATCCTCATCAGTTCACTCAGTCCCATGTAATTAATTTTTTTTCATCTTGATCTTTTGTTAGCACTTTTATGAATTCATCAGTTTTCCAATAGAGTTCTGAAAATGCTTATTCATTCAGTTCAACAGTATAGTCAGTTACCATAATCCTGTACTTGTCAGAGTCTTTTCTATGAATTCCTTGAAGATGCAACCCTTTTATAGGAACATTTTTGCAAAAGCATCAGATTACACTCAGAACAGTCTGTAAATGAGAAAAGACTTAAAAATGACCATGGTTAAAGATTTGATGAAAGTTCATAATAATGCAGTTGACAAGGGAATTTAGTTATTTCTGAGATATACATTTTAAAGTAATAACTAGAATTATGACTTATAACATTATACCAGAACATACAAGATTTTTAGAACTTTCATGTAATGCCTGAAACATTTATATTAACATATTTCCATATAAATAACCCAAAGAAAGTTTTAGTATTAGTTGTTGTTTTGTTTGTTTCTTTGTTTATACTGCAGGTTCTTATTAGTCATCAATCTTATACACATCACTGTATACATGGCAATCCCAATCGCTCAATTCAGCACACCACCATCCCCATCCCACCACGGTTTTCCCCCTTAGTGTCCATACGTTTGTTCTCTACATCTGTGTCTCAAATTCTGCCCTGCAAACCGGTTCACCTGTACCATTTTTCTAGGTTACACATACAGCGTTAATATACGATATTTGTTTTTCTCTTTCAGACTTACTTCACTCTGTACGACAGTCTCTACATCCATCCATGTCTCAACAGATGACCCAATTTCGTTACTTTTTATGGCTGAGTAATATTCCATTGTATATATGTACCACAACTTCTTTCTCTATTCGTCTGTCGATGGACATTTAGGTTGCTTCCATGACCTGACTATTGTAAATACTGCTGCAGTGAACATTGGGGTGCATGTGTCTTTTTGAATTATGGTTTTCTCTGGGTATATGCCCAGTAGTGGGATTACTGGATCATATGATAATTCTATTTTTAGTTTTTTAAGGAACCTCCATACTGTTCTCGGTAGTGGCTGTATCAATTTACATTCCCACCAACAGTGCAAGAGGGTTCCCTTTTCTCCATACCCTCTCCAGCCTTTGGTGTTTGTACATTTTCTGATGAGGCCCATTCTAACTAGTGTGAAGTGATACCTCATTGTAGTTTTGACTTGCATTTCTCTAACAATTAGTGACGTTGAGAAGCTTTTCACGTGCTTTTTGGCCATCTGTATGTCTTCTGTGGAGAAATGTCTATTTAGCTCTTCTGCCCATTTTTGGATTGGGTTGTTTGTATATTGAGGTGCATGAGCTGTTTATATATTTTGGAGATTAATCCTTTGTCCATTGATTCGTTTGCAAATATTTTCTCCCATTTTGAGGGTTGTCCTTTTGTCTTGTTTATGGTTTCCTTTGCTGTGCAAAAGCTTTGAACTTTCATTAGATCCCGTTTGTTTAGTTTTGGTTTTATTTCCATTACTCAAGGAGGTGGATCCAAAAAGATCTTGCTGTGATTTGTATCAAAGCATGTTCTTCCTATGTTTTCCTTTAAGAGTTTTCTAGTGTCCGGTCTTACATTTAGGTCTTGAATCCATTTTGAGTTTATTTTTGTGTATGGTGTTAGGGAGTGTTCTAATTTCATTCTTTTACATGTAGCTGTCTAGTTTTCCCAGCAGCACTTATTGAAGAGACTGTATTTACTCCATTGTATATATTTGCCTCCTTTGTCATAGATTAGTTGACCATAGGTGCGTGGGTTTATCTCTGGGCTTTCTATCTTGTTCCATTGACCTGTGTTTCTGTTTTTGTGCCAGTACCATATTGTCTTGATTACTGTAGCTTTGTAGTATAGTCTGAAGTCAGGGAGTCTGATTCCTCCAGCTCGGTTTTTTCCCCTCAAGACTGCTTTGGCTATTCAGGGTCTTTTGTGTCTCCATACAAATTTTAACATGATTTCTTCTAGTTCCATAAAAAATGCCATTGGTAATTTGATAGGGATTGCATTGAATCTGTAGATTGCTTTGGGTAGTATAGTCATTTTCACAATATTGATTCTTCCAATCCAGGAACATGGTATATCTCTCCATCTGTTGGTATCATATTTAATTTCTTTCATCAGTGTCTTACAGTTTTCTGCATACAGGTCTTTTGTCTCCCTAGGTAGGTTTATGCCTAGATATTTTATTATTTTTGTTGCAGTGGTAAATGGGAGTGTTTCCATAATTTCTCTTTCAGATTTTTCATCATTAGTGTATAGGAATGCAAGAGGTTTCTGTGCATTAATTTTGTATCCTGCAACTTTACCAGATTCATTGATTAGCTCTAGTAGTTTTCTGGTGGCATTTTTAGCATTCTCTATATACAGTATCATGTCATCTGCAAAGAGTGACAGTTTTAATTCTTCTTTTCAAATTTGTATTCCTTTTATTTCTTTTTCTTCTCTGATTACTGTGGCTCTGACTCCAAAACTATGTTGAATAATAGTGGTGAGAGTGGACATCCTTGTCTCGTTCGTGATCTTAGAGGAAATGCTTTCAGTTTTTCACCATTGAGAGTGATGTTTGCTGTGGGTTTGTCGTATATGGCCTTTATTATGCTGAGGTAGTTTCCCTGTATGCCCACTTTCTGGAGAGTTTTTATCATAAGTGGGTGTTGAATTCTGTCAAAAGCTTTTCTGCATCTATTGATATGGTCATATGGTTTTTATTCTTCAGTTTGTTACTGTGGTGTATCATGTTGATTAATTTGTGTATATTGAAGAATACTTGCATCCCTGGGATAAATTCCACTTGATCATGGTGTATGTTTGTTTTAATGTGTTGTTAGATCCTGTTCACTAGTATTTTGTTGAGGAATTTTGCATCTATATTCATGAGTGATATTGGTCTCTAATTTTCTTTTCTTGTAGTATCATTGTCTGGTTTTGGTATCGGTGATGGTGGCCTCATAGAATGAGTTTGGGGGTGGTCCTTCCTCTCCAGTTTTTTGTAAGAGTTTGAGAAAGATGGGTGTTAACTCTTCTCTAAATGTTTGATAGAATTCACCTGTGAAGCCACCTGGTCGTGGACTTTTGTTTGCTGGAAAATTTTTAATCACAGTTTCAATTTCATTACTTTGATTGGTCTGTTTATATTTTCTTTTTCTTCCTGGTTCAGTCTTGGAAGGTTATGCCTTTTTAAGAATTTGTCCATTTCTTCCAGGTTGTCCATTTTATTGGCAAGGAGTTGCTTGTAGTAGTCTCTTAGCATGCTTTGTATTTCTGCGGTGTCTGTTGTCACTTCCCCTTTTTCATTTCTAATTTTATTGATTTGAGTCCTCTCCCTCTTTTTCTTGATGAGTCTGGCTAATGGTTTATAAATTTTGTTTATCTTCTCAAAGAACTAGCTTTTAGTTTTATTGATCTTTGCTATTGTTTTCTTTGTTTCTATTTCATTTATTTCTGCTCTGATCTTTATGATTTCTTTCCCTCTGCTAACTTTGAGGGGTTTTTTTCTTCTTTAGTTCCTTTAGGTGATTGTTTAGTTGGATTGTTTACTTGAGGTGTTTCTTGTGGTAGGCTTGTATAGCTGTAAACTTCCCTCTTAGAACTGCTTTTGCTGCATCCCATGGGTTTTGGATCGTCGTGTTTTCCTCCTCAGTTGTCTCTAGGTATTTTTTGATTTCCTCTTTGATTTCTTCAGTGATCTCTTGGTTATTTAGTAACGTATTGTTTAGCCTCTGTGTATTTGTGTTTTTTAGGTTTTTTTCCCTGTAATTCATTTCTAATCTCATAGTGTTGCGGTCAGAAAAGATGCTTGAGAGGATTTCAATTCTCTTAAATTTACTGAGGCTTGATTTGTGACCCAAGATGTGATATATCCTGGAGGATGTTCCATGGGCACTTGAGAAGAAGATGTAATCTGATGTTTTTAGATGGAATGTCCTATAAATATCAATTAAATCTATCTGCTCTATTGTATCATTTAAAGCTTCTGTTTCCTTATTTATTTTCATTTTGGATGATCTGTTCATTGATGTAAGTGAGGTGTTAAAGTCCCCCACTATTATTTTGTTACTGTTGATTTCCTCTTTTATAGCTGTTAGCAGATGCCTAATATATAGAGATCCTCCTATGTTGGGTGCATATATAGTTACAATTGTTATATCTTCTTGGATTGATCCCTTGATCATTATGTAGTGTCCTTCCTTGTCTCTTGTAACATTCTTTATTTTAAAGTCTATTTTATCTGATATGAGTATTGCTACTCCAGCTTTCTTTTGATTTCCATTTGCATGGAATATCTTTTTCCATCCCCTCACTTTCAGTCTGAATGTGTCCCTAGGTCTGAAGTGGGTCTCTTTTAGACAGCATATAGATGGGTCTTGTTTTTGTATCCATTCAGGAAGTCTGTGTCTCTTGGTTGGAACACTTAATCCATTCACATTTAAGGTAATTATTGATATGTATGTTCCTATGACCATTTTCTTAATTTTGGGGGGTTTGCTTTTGTAGATTCTTTTCTTCTCTTGTGTTTCCCACTTAGAGAAGTTCCTTTAGCATTTGTTGTAGAGCTGGTTTGGTGGTGCTGAATTCTCTTAGCTTTTGCTTGTCTGTAAAGCTTTTGATTTCTCCATTGAATCTGAATGAGATCCTTGCTGGGTAGAGTAATCATGGTTGTAGGTTCTTCCCTTTTATCACTTTAATATATTGTGCCACTCCCTTCTGACTTGTAGAGTTTCTGCTGAGAAATCAGCTGTTAACCTCATGGGAGTTCCCTTGTAGGTTATTTGCCGTTTTCCCTTGCTGCTGTTAATAATTTTTCTTTGTCTTTAATTTTTGCCGATTTGATTCCTATGTGTCTCAGCGTGTTCCTCCATGGGTGTATCCTGTATGGGACTCGCTGTGCTTCCTGGACTTGGGTGGCTATTTCCTTTCCATTTGGGGGAAGTTTTTGGCTATAATCTCTTCAAATATTTTCTCTGGTCCTTTCTCTCTTTCTTCTCCTTGTGGGACCCCTGTAATGCGAATGTTGTTGCATTTAATCTTGTCCCAGACGTCTCTTAGGCTGTCTTCCTTTCTTTTAATTCTTTTTTCTTTAGCCTGTTCTGCAGCAGTGAATTCCACCATTCTGTCTTCCAGGTCACTTATCCGTTGTCCTGCCTCAGTTATTCTGCTATTGATTCCTTCTAGTGTAATTTTCATTTCAGTTATTGTATTGTTCATCTCTGTTTATTTGTTCTTTAATTCTACTAGGTCTTTGTTAAACATTTCTTCCATCTTCTCAGTCTTTGCCTCCATTCTGTTTCCAAGGTCCTGCATCATCTTTACTATCATTATTCTGAATTCTTTTTCTGGAAGGTTGCCTATCTCCACTTCATTTAGTTGTTTTTCTGGGTTTTATCTTGTTCCTTCATCTGATATATAGCCCTCTGCCTTTTCATCTTGTCTATCATTCTGTGAATGTGGTTTTTGTTCCACAGGTTGCAGAATTGTAGTTCTTCTTGCTTCTGCTCTCTGCCTTCTGGTGGATGAGGCTATCTAAGAGGCTTGATGGGAGGGACTGGTGGTGGTTAGAGCTGACTGTTGCTCTGGTGGACAGAGCTCAGTAAAACTTTAATCCACTTGACTGTTGATGGGTGGGGCTGGGTTCCCTCCCTGTTGGTTGTTTGGCCTGAGGCAACCCAACACTGGAGCCTACCTGGGCTCTTTGTTGGGGCTAATGACAGACTCTGGGAGGGCTCTCGCCAAGGAATACTTCCCAGAACTTCTGCTGCCAGTGTCCTTCTCCCCGCAGTGAACCACAGCCACCTCCCACCTCTGCAGGATACCCTCCAACACTAGCATGTAGGTCTGGTTCAGTCTCCAGTGGGGTCTCTGCTCCTTCCCCCTGGGTCTTGATTTACACACACTTTTGTGTGTGCCCTCCAAGCGTAGAGTCTCTGTTTCCCCCAGTCCTGTTGAAGTCCTGCAATCAAATCCTGCTAGCCTTCAAAGTCTGATTCTCTGTGAATTCCTCCTCCCATTGCAGGACCCCTAGGTTGGGAAGCCTGACATGGGGCACAGAACCTTCACTCCAGTGGGTGGATTTCTGCAGTATAATTGATCTCTAGTTTGTGACTCACCCACTCAGTGGATATGGGATTTGATTTTATTTTGATTGCACCCCTCCTACCGTCTCATTGTGGCCTCTCCTTTGTCTTTGGATGTGGGGTCTCTTTTTTGGTGAGTTCCAGTATCTTCCTGTCGATGATTGTTCAGCAGTTAGTTGTGATTCTGGTGCTCTTGCAAGAGGGAGTGAGCACATGTCTTTCTACTCTGCCATCTTAATAGGCTCTAAAGATACATTACTTTTTAAAATAAACAGCTCACTCTGAAATGCATCTTTAAACATAAAATTAGAGATGAATGAAAAATAACAGCTATTGATCAATTAGATTAATAATTGATAAAATATAAATCGTATAAATATTAAAAAACAGTTGTTTCAGTAGTTATTAAACGTGCCAATTCCCAAAGCACCAGCCTAAGCATGTTACTCCTACACAAAAATCAATCTAATAAATGTCTGATATTAGTATGTATAAGCCCCTAGAATTTATCCATCATATCCCAAGGTTATAAGAAGGCATGTTTAAATACCAGTATCTGCGGGTTAGGCTGGTGCTTAGAGCCTTGCAAGTCATCCTCTCCCTCCCCTGAATTCCCTCATTCCTCTGCCCACTGTGTCCTTTGAAGCCTAATGGATCATTTTCCATCAGACGTTATTATACATTCCAAACCATGGACAATAATTAAGCTTGGACAGAGGGGCATAGAACTGTGTTCCCAGGATCCAACCCAATAAAGTGGTTGAGCTTCACTGAGGCAGGCAGGGGTCTGAACAGAACTGGAGCCAGCCCCCAGCAGAAAGGCAGATAGTACAGCTGAGAGCATAGATCCAGGCACAGCTTGGGAACAAGTTATGTAGGGTTTCTGACAGGTATCTTAGCAACGGAAAGAAGCTTCCAAAGAGGAAGTAAGGGCAGTGAGGTATTAATTAGAGCTCCTGCCTTCTGAGGTAGGGGCTTCCTGGCTTAGAACCACATTCAGAGATAGGCCAACCCCTAGACTGGAGAAAGGAGAGAGGGTGGAGTCAGTGCTCTTCTGCTATTCTCGGTGGCCCCTTTTGAGCCAGCCCAACTATTTTGTTTTCTGTTAATTTATTGCCATTTTTCTTTGTTCAAATAGAGAACCTGTACATTGAGAATGTAATTTTACTAATCATTCTCTTTTATCCTTTACAATGTTCTCCTTCAAATTTATCACATTGAGAAGTCTTTTGAAGAATTGGTGGAGAAAGGAAAATGTACAGAGGCTTTCTTCCTGCTGTTGTTTTTTAAGGCCTGATGCAGGGAATACTCTTTATAATAGAGACAGGTGTTGGCCATTTCCCCTAGCCACACTGCTTCTCCTGAAGAAGACATTTCTTGCCATCCTGTACAGCTTGAAAAGTCTCTTCTTGTGTGGTAACTAACATCCCCCAGTGTGTGTCTGAGGCAAACATCTGCAGGGATTTATGTGCTCGGTTCCTGAGGCGTAGCTCATTGGTAAAGATAATTCTGCATGAGAAACCATTTGACATTTCTTGGGTACATTTAAATTGCATATTGCAAAAACTGCAAATGGTTTAATTGGGCCATTTGGTGTGCCCTGATGCCAAGCATACGTGCCAACTGATGTCCCTTTGATAGTTTCTTCAAAATGAAGTATTTTTAAATATCTTCAAGATAGGGAAGCTCTTATGGTTAAAAAAAAAACAGCTGAAAGAGAGAAAAGGACATTTAAAAAGTCAAAACAACAGAGTGATTAAAAAATCTTGTCTCCAGGGCATAGATTTTTTTTAAAACCGAGGTATCTATGTATAGTCGAATTTCTAAATGCCTATACATTAAAATACATCAAATAGAATTCTTTTTAAGTGCAGTCTTAAAGATGTGTTTTCACCAAGACGATGATGGTTTTCAAGATTTTAGTGCACTGATTTGCTTCTTTCCCTAGTGACCCATTTTTTTCTTTTTAGTACAAATTACCACTTCACTGATTCCTCTCTTAGTAACAATTCACATAAATCTAACTTCTCTTTAAAAAGGTTTGTTTTTTTCCTGGATTACCTTACCTCACTACCATAAAGACCTTGATTAATTTGAATTAAAACACTAAATACAAAATTATTGACTTGTTTAGCAATTAAAGGTTTTAATATTCTGTAGTCTGATATAGTTCCCTCTTGCTAAGTCTTGTGGAATTGATTCAACAGTGATACACTTATTTATCAGAAGATCATTTGGTGTACTGGCACTGAATGGAATTTTCGCTGCAAGCTGTATTTCTTGGGATTCTTTCTTGACTACATTTTATTGTCTGTTCTCTGATACCGAGCTAAGCTTCTATGATGCTGAATTTTGGTGGGAGAAAACAGAAACCCCGTAGGAGGAGAGGGAAAAAGCAGGGTAATGACCATACTTAGAAGCTGGTTATTTATTTAGACCCTAGAGCTGGAGAAGCACCTATTTAGAAGGGGGAACCAGACCATAAAAACTTTCTCCTTTCTATGGAGGCTATTGATAGTTACCAATACTCTTTGTTACCTGTTCTGAAAAAGAGGCCGCTTGTGGTATAATCAATCATGATTATTCTTAAAATGGTACAAACGATGGTTTTAAAAAAAGGTGTTTCAATATATAACTGCTTTGAAGATTTTTTATGGTGCCTTATGTGATTAGTCACAATTAGAATGAATCCACTTTTTTTATCATAGCCAACTTATATCTCAAAACGTAGACCTATCTCAAATATTTTTTCCTAGGAGATTTTAAAGTATGAAAGCTTGAGTTCTTGTGAATCTCTGAGAATTTTTATATTGACCTCAGTAGCCTTATATTTGTAGCAAAAATTGTATTAAGCCTTTCTAAAACACTTTAGAAATGTTTCCTGATGATAATGAAAATAGATGTGACTCGTCAGAATGCACAGATCCAAGACCGATCTCAGGTTTCTTTGTCCTGTGTTCCATTCACTGGAAGCATTTAGTCAGGAAAGTTCCTGGAGGCTTTCTCAGGCTCCTCAGGGGAAATATTCAGTGGTCTCAGAAACAAAATAACTTAGCGCCATAGGAGAAAAACCAAAGCATCTTTTAGTAAAAATGCTGACAAAATAGAAATAAGCAGTGACATGCTAGCTATTCTTTGCCTTTGTTTTGGGAGTAGAGGAGATGCATAAAAGCACTTAGACCATTTAAAAACAACAACAAAAACAAAAACAAAAAAAATACTACCCCATGGCCTGCCTTTGTAGAATGCTGAATAGTTTTCTTTTATCCATTGTTTCCCCATAACTCTTAAGTCAGCTTTCTCACTTGTTAATTTCCTTTCCTGCCATCAGCTCACTCTGCTTTCACTGAGGTTTTTCAGACAAGAGGCCTGATGACTAAAACAGATTGAGTATATCCTGTGCTTTTCAACTCACCTAACCTACTTCTTAGATCTGTTAGACATATCCCATGGATACCACAGATGCATGTTTTTATGAGAGGGGAGAAAAAACTTTTGAAAGGATATGGTACATAGTAGACAAAAATGTGGTTGAACCCAAAAGGGTGTATTTTCTAGGCTTGCATCAGCAGTTAAGCAGTAATTATGCCCAACATTGAGTCATCTATAAACTCAAAGTAGACTTAAACTACTTAAATCCACACACAGTAGATAATTCACACATCTGGCAAAATCACTTAAAAAACACTGGCAATCTGCCAGGCAAAAAGCAGAAAACAGAGATTTTCCCTTTAATCCAGATTATATAATATTAACACGCCTAAAGAATGAATGTATCAATAGCAAGGAGGTAAGAGCGGGTGGGCTAACGTTTTATGAGGATGCCTCACATTGGTTGTTTTCTTTGTTTGACACAACTCGCCTTCAATTAGGTTTTATTATCCCTGTTTTACAGATGAGGGAACTGAGCTCACAGAGGCTAATTTAATTTCCCCCTAAGTTTTAGAAAGGAGAGATGACAGTAACTACTTGAAATATGGTGAATTTAGCTTCAAAATAGGTGAGGTTTTTTATTGCCCGCAGCAGCATACATTTCCATAGTAAAAGCTTTGGGGGAATTAGAAAAAGGTTTCTGTGAACGAGTAATTCAGGATTATCCAACAAGTGCTTATTGAATGCTTATTATATACTTTATTCGTAGAAATGGAACTGTTGGGACACAGTCATTTTACTTTACTAGCATGGTTGGAATGAAAATAAATCTTAGGTTTTGGGGATTCCCCCCCAACTCCACCTAATCAATCTTCCTCATACCTGGTCCAAGGAAAACTCAACACTCAAACCTTTGACCAGGGAGAGATGAGTTATGTCCCTTAGGTTTCTAGGTGGGGGACAGACCACTATGTCCACTGTGCTCCCAATGGCATATTGCAGTGGTTCCTTGATTCCCAGTCCTTCAGTAAACTTTCCCTAAGGATCTAGTCCTTCCAAAAGGTTGAAACCTTTATACCCTCAAGGTGGGTGTTGAACTGCAAAAGCATTTTTTGACTACTTTTCTTTGCAAGTTCTGCAAACGTGAGCTAGCATTTTACTTGTACTTTAGAGTTTGTTTTCAAAGTATTGACTTTACCTTGGAAGTACTTTGAGAACTTTTGTTCTCAACCTTTTGGGGCTTCAGATCAACTGGGACAAAGAGAGCCATCTTGTTGTTATATACCATTTTACAAAGAAAGAAAATTTACTAAGTAATACAGAATTTAGGTGGATCAAAGGGAAGAACTGTTCCAGCTTCTTACTAAGAGTGATTGGTTATCAGAATTTTAAAGGGATGAAAAAGTCAGTTAACTGTGGGCTGAAGTCACGATATCCTATAACACTTTTTAAAAGTATCATAAAGATCAATATACCGTTAGTTTTAAACAGGGCAGTTTCTTTAGTATTGTAATTTTATAAGATGCCCTGGAGGTATTTGGCTATCAGATATAACGGTATATATTTAAGTTGGTTTCTGCTAGTGGTTGTGAACATGCCAATGTAACAATTCTTGGTCCACTTAGTAGACGATTTTTCTTAGATTTCAAACTGATGTATATAATATTGGAATATTCTGATCCCCTTTAGTGGCATTTACCAGCTTGTCTAAGAGGGGTACAGCTTACAGAGTCTCACTGCCCAAGAATGGGTCTTGGGATCAGTCTGTTATATCAGTTCAGTGCCTGTAGCAGCATTTTTAGCTTATACAGCTTATAATTGATTAAATCCATGAGCCTAGAGAAGTATATTTTTAATAAAAAACTGACAGACTTCATTACATAGCTCTGCCCCAATTACCCTTTTTCTAAGATTACTATAGTCATTTTAAAAAAGAATCTATGTTCTTTTTCCAACATAGAATAGAAAAGGTGGAAGATTTAAACCTGAGTGAGACTAAGAAGATGAAGTTATTGGGATTCTATTCTGTGGGGCAGCTGACTGTCAGCTTAAACAGACGTCAGGGAAGTCCTCACCTGATTACAGAGTTTGGAGGTTGGGTATCCTGCTGATTTGCAAACCCACTCTCAAGAGCTGGGGAGGGAATTCTGGTCAGCATTATCCCAACTCACTTTGTGCCTCATGGTTTCCTCAATTAAGAAAGGAATCATTTATGATCTTTTAATAAGGGACTAGTCACTTAGCTACCGCCATGAGATCACTGTCAATACCAGCTCATTGTTGTCCTACAGGAAATAACCAGATAACTTGCAAAGTGAAATATGCCTGCATATCATTTTCCTGTTCCTTTTGTCAACTTCTGTGATATTGACCATCTTCTCCTCTCTCCTCTCCTTTTCCTTGGATGGACATTGACATTTGAATCCCACTTGCAAATTTCTAAGGAAATGCCATGTAGGAACTGGCAAAATATTCATCAGATGTGTGTCCTGATTTTCAGACTTAAATGAAGCACAGTTGCTTATATATAGTATATAACAATAAAATGCTGAACAGGTCTGTACTACCTAATGATACCAACTCTCAGAAACATTTAGAATAACTCTTTATACTGAGGTTGTTTTCCATCTCCTCTACTAAAATCTCGTAAAAATATTTCTCCATGACACTGAAATGTTTCTTATGTATCTTATTTCCTTCGGTTGCTCTGTGTCCTTATCTTTAGCATTACTATTTCTAGGGATAGTGGGTCTCTGGTGAGTTACCAGTTTAGTGATTAAATGGTTGGAAAGTTTCACCAGTATTTAAGCTCTTTGTATAAATGGCTCCCAAACTTGTCTCCACATTGGAATCCCCTGGGAAGCTTCAAGAAATCCTGATGCCTGGGCCCCGTTTCCAGAGGGTGATTTAATTATCTGGGAGTATGGCTTGGGTTTGGAATTTTAAAAAAGAACCCAAGTAATTCCAATATGCAGACAATTTGGGGGATCACTGCCTTAGAATCATCTAGGG
The DNA here is from genome assembly GCF_963924675.1 of Phocoena phocoena. NCBI lineage: Eukaryota > Metazoa > Chordata > Mammalia > Artiodactyla > Phocoenidae > Phocoena > Phocoena phocoena. The sequence continues at coordinate 68,025,645 of NC_089227.1, read as the reverse complement.
AGCTTTGAAGAATACTAAATGTTTAAACCCCAGCTCACACCAATCAAACTGGAACATTTGGGATTGGGGCTAAGTTTAGAGTATAGCCAAGATTGCCAACCACTGCTTCAGGGAAACTCAGAAGTTGATATCTTTCTTGAAAACAGAGGCTTTCAATAAAACCAGTAATTTCTTTACTAGTCCTTCAGTCAATTATTGAGTAGTTTCTAAATAGTTAGGTCTATGACTTAATTTACTAAGCATTCTAAATAAGCATGCAATTAATTAAGAATGTGTGTCATCCATCCTATCTCTAAGTAACCTAGAGAAAATGAGTATGGGTTGGCTCACTAATACTTCCTGATAAAAACAATTGACAAGAAGTCATGAGAGCTGGGTTTCCTGGCTGCTGGCTATCTTGCTTGTAGTCATTATAACAACTGTCTCTCTTGCTGGGCTCCCTGTCATCTCTTGAAGTGCCACTGACTTGTGGCTATAGATGTTGCTAGAGGTTTATTGATCCTCCCCCACCTTGAATTAGCTCAAGAATCACCTGTGACCAAATGTATTGTAGTCAGCAACCACCCTTCCTTACCAAGGATTTTCCCAGCTACCTAGAGATTCAGTTCCCTTTGTTCATTAATTCTGCAAGTGTCTGTTAGCACTTTCTGTGTACCATGTATTGTGATAGGTACTGGGAATATAATTTATGAATAAAACATAGTCCTTGGCCTCAAGGGACTCACAGGCTATTCTAATTCATTATGATGAATGCTAAGAAAGTGGTAAATACAGATGCCAATTACCTATTTTTTTTTGACGTGAGCACTAGGAAAGTGGCTCAGCAGGCCATGAACACTTGTTCTCTTGTTCCTTTTTTGAAATTGGATTCAGCAGGTTACTTCACTGTCCTCAGGCAGAGATATGCGTAACCCTCCTGTATCCCTTTTCCTCCTTAAACCGATCAGAAGTCCCCTGAGGAGAGAGACTTAAAAATAATCCCAACACTGGTAACATCGTTATCTATTAGTATGTTGGTTCACACACATTTTCTGTGTACCTCTTAAATGGCAAATGGAGTATATTCTCTGAAAGGCTAGGCTCACTTTAGTTTATGATTCTCATTTAATTTATTTTATAATATTTCCTCTGAGGCGGTTATCTTCATTTCATTTTCTAGATAGGAATAGCAGGAATCTACATTTAAAAAATGTAGCACATGTTAAAGAATGTGGGGTAAAACTCAGCTTCCTTTTTTACAGTCCCGTGTCTTTTCTATTTAATGACGTAAACTTTGAAAAGTCGTTAATGTAAACTTTGTTCTGTGTAGAGCTTCCTTCATATAATATATGAAGGGCTTCCAGACCATTCTGAGTGGGTCCTTTATACTATACAGCTATTACCATCTTAAGCAGAACAAGCACCAAGGGAAGCTGTTTTGCCCTCTTGAGGGTTTGAGGATCCCTTCTAAAAGTGGATGCTGAGCCTTGCTAACTACTTTCCCATTGCCAACGCTAAGAGTGTGGCCCAGCATTCTTGGGTGCAGAGCCAAGAATCTCATTTGGAAAGGGAGCAATTTTTCATTACCCCAGATTATAAAAAGACTCAATTAATAGCTATCACATCTAACGATGTGTCAAATTTTCTGCTATATAAACTGTAAGCCTAGACTTTTGAGGCCAATGATTTTATACATTTACACTATTTCCCTTAACAAAGGACTTTAGTATAATAACTAGCCTTGTTAATCTCAATTAGAATTTTTGATTAGTCTGTTTATTATAAAATTTACTTTTTTTTTTTTTTTTTGCGGTACGTGGGCCTCTCACTGTTGTGGCCTCTCCCGTTGCGGAGCACAGGCTCCGGACGCGCAGGCTCAGTGGCCATGGCTCACGGGCCTAGCCGCTCCGCGGCATGTGGGATCTTCCCGGACCGGGGCACGAACCCGTGTCCCCTGCATCGGCAGGCGGACTCTCAACCACTGCGCCACCAGGGAAGCCCATAAAATTTACTTATTTTTAAAATCAGTTCAGCTTCTGAAAACATTTTACCAATTTCTATGTTTACTATTACTTCAACTCCTGTTTCTGGGTTCACTTTTCTTATTGCTGAAGTCCAGGGCAGATCTGATTTTGTGGAGTATGCAGCTAATACACTCTGAGACCTTCTTTTAATGTTGCGTTGGCCAAAAAGTAACATCTTACAGGAAAACCTGAATGAACTTTTTGGCCAAACCTATAAAATACAAAGCTAGGAATGGAAGTGTCTTTTTTTTTTAAAACAGGGAAAGAAGACCCAATACTTGAAGGCTCCTTTTGAAATCTCTGTAGACAGTTTTCCAGAAATGCCTGACTGATATATTTTCCCTCTCTGTCTGGAACACTCTTCAGCTTCCAACAACTCCCAGCATAATAGGGTAGGGGCCTGTGCAAATGTGAAGGTTTACAGCTTAAGTTTCATTAGTTTATATTAAGTCTGGCTCATTCTTTTTTTTTTTTTAAGAGTAAAGTTAAACTTTACAGTAATTTTTTTTTATATACAAAGAATTACAGTACATGTTTATGGGGATAGGTTGACTCATTCTTGATTAATAGTTTAGGCAGTATTGAGTTCTATTTCCTTCAACATGTTTAAGATAATACTTAGTAGTCTGTAATGTTGCTAATGAGAAATCTGCTACCAGTCTAATTGTTCTCTTCTATAGACAGTCATTTCTTTCTGGTAGTATTTAAGCTTTTCTCTTTATCTTGGTGTACTACAGTTTCCCTGTGGTGGTTTTACAGGTTGATTTATTTTTTGTTTTCTTGTTTGGTCTTCAGTGTATAGTTTACCACACAACTTTTTTCAGTTCTGGAAACTTCTTATCCACCTTCTTTCCTAGTTTTCTCTATGTTTCTCACTTTGTCTTCTTCTATAACTTCTACTGGATGTATGTTGGAGCTTCCCAATCTCTCCTCCGTGTCCCTTAAGTACTCTGTTATATTTCTTATTGCATTATCTTCCTGGAATGCATTTTGAGTCTCTGCTCAATACTCTTTGGAATTAGTAATTACTAAATCTCTCTTTGACTACAGTAAATTTACAGATTATTCAATCTATTTTTTATTTCAGTAACTATATATTTTCATCCCCAAATTTCTAATTGGTTCTTTCATACATACTTGGTGTTGATTAATTTCTACCTGTTTTAAACTTTTTATGTTCTATTTTATGGACTTACTCCCTTTATCTTTTTGAGTTTTAAAGCTATTCTTATGTTCAAATCATTTTAGATTACATTATTTTTTCTGATGAATATCCCACATTTTATTTTATTTGCTTTCCTTTATTTTTTTAAATGTATTTTGGAATTTTTGACTGTGTTCTTATCTCATGTGGGAGGTTTTAATTACAATCTGTATTATTTTCCTATTGCTGCTATAACAAATTACCACAAACTTAGTAACTTAAAACAACACAGATTTATTATTTTACAGTTCTGTAGGTCAGAAGTCTGACATGTGTTTCATTGGGCTAAAAACCAGATGTCTGTAAGGCTACATTCCTCTGGAGGCTCTAGAGTAGAATTTGTTTCCTCACCTTTTCTAGTCTCAGGAGGCTGCCTGCATTTTTGGCTCGTGGCCTCCTTTCATCTTCAAAGCCTGATGAGTCTTTCTTACATCACATCACTCTGACCCTAACTCTTCTTCTGCCTTCTGCTTTTACTTTTAAGGACCCTAGATGGTTATATTGGGCTGACTGGTAATCCAGAATGGTCTCCCTGTTTTAAGGTCATCTAATTAGCAATTAATTCTATGTGAAACGTAGTAAGTGTTTGCCCAGAAATGTCACATTTTCACAGGTTCCAGGGATTAGGACATGGATATCTTTGGGGGGTGGGGGGCATTATCCTGTCTGCTATACAACCACCACTATTTTTGCAAATTATTTTGCAAATAATTTGCATTTGCCTCTAGCCAGTCTCCTGGGTCTTGCAGTCTGTAAGTCCCAGCTGCCTTTACATGCTTCTGAGTTTGGAGGCCAGTAGTGTAGAGCCTCAGGCTCTCTGACTACTTGATGTTTCTGTTCGTGGAAGCTGTGTTAGACAATTCAAAAGGGGCACCGTTTACATTTAAGCTGTGTAGCTTATTATTTTTGGTGGTAAAAATGTATAGGTGGAAGGGTTAAGAGGGTTGACTTGTGCTGAGATTATTTTTTAAATGCAGAAATTTCTAAGTTTTTCTTCACATATTTACCTTTTGTGGCTTTGTGTTTGTCACACAGGCACGGCCTTAAAGAGTAAATCACAGTGTCATCTTGGCTGGAAATTTTCCCAAAATTACCTTCTAAGAAATATATTTGTCAGTCCTTTGGTTCAACTAGGAATGGAAGTTAAATTAGATTTTTTTCTGAATTTCCACTAGTGTGACTAATTATTACTGCACCATCTCTGCCATTACCTGGCTGATTAGAGGAGCTACTTTTCATGTCTGGTAAGCAAGCAGCCTCTGAAACTCATTGCTGCTCCTTTCAGAGTCTTGGCTGAGAGAAACAGAAGTTTATGGCGGGGGGGGGTATACAGTTCACAGCTCCTTCTAGATATTCTTAAGACCTACTCATTGATTACATCAGACCACAGGGAGCTGAATGCAGGGATTAAATGCACTGGTGTTCACCTCCTATACAGCTACCTTACTGAATTATATGCTGTTGTATAAATGTTGGCCTCTATTTTAGGGAAATTCTATTTATTGTAGAGAAGTTTTTGATCCCAGTATCTGGAATTTTCATTGTATTGAGCACGATTCCATGTTATGGGGCTGACAGGTTCTCTCCTGACATGAAGCATACATTTTATTTGGGGGCGGAGAGACAGACAATAGCCAAGGAATTTAATAAGATGATTTCATCAGGAAATGTTATAAGGAAAATAAAATTGGGTTATATGACTGTATGGGTGTGAGTGTGTACATACACACATTTATTTGGGTTTCTAGTCAAGGTTTCATTAAGGAGGTGATATTTCAAGTGAGTTCTGGCAAAATGTTAGTCACCCTGAGGTTAAAAGACTGAGTGTTATGGGTAAGTGCAACGGTTCTGAAGCAGAAATGAGTGTGGCATATACTGAAAAATAGAAAGAATTTGCTGGAGCATGGTAGGCCAGGGGGAGAGTCACAGGAGAAGTGTTCTAAGAGGAAGTCGAGGTACAGATCATAAAGGTCATGGGAAAGGGCTGGAATTTCTTGAAAGTACATTAGGAAGCCATGGATAGTTGTATACAGAGGAGTGACAAGACTTGATCTGTGTTTTATAAATGACCCTCCTGGCTCCTATGTGGAGAATAAGTTGTAAGGAGACCAGACAGTAGGTCTTTTGAATAATCTAGATAAGAGAGGGTAGTATGTTGGAATAGAGTGGCAGCATTGGAAATGGAGAAGAGTGATCATATGTTGAGGATATATTTTGGCAATAAAGCCTACAGGGTTTACTAATGGAAAAATCAGGAAAGAGAGGGGAAAAGAAAGATCAAGGCTGACTCTTGTTGATTTGGCTGAGTAGGTTAACAAGCAAGCCAAATACTTGCGCTTCTAGGTTCCAGTCTTTTTTTTATCAATGGCTGTCCAGCAGCTAGTTGTGATTTTGGTGTGCTCATGAGAGGAGGTGAGCTCAAGGTCCTTCTACTCTGCCATCTTGTCTCTCTCCTCGTCCAAGTAGTCGTGCTTCTATAGAGAAGCAGGTTTTGCTTTACTATAGCCATTGTGATCTTTGTGTCTGGAAGCAAAGAATGAAGTTTGTGAGTTGCTTTTAGCAATTTCTTCTAGCAGGGTTTCATTACAGAAATTTGTATGTTCATCACACTATTATCTCCTAACTACTTTTCTGTTTATATTCTACTTTATTTTTCTCATTTTAAAATTATTTTTCTCATTATATTATTCACATCTCTGTAAGCTGCCTTGAATCAGGGTAGATCATAAATAAATTATAAGTAAATATAAATAAATCATAATCAAATAGCAGCCTGAGTTTTCAATAATCAACTGTCCACATAGGTAACCTTTAAAATGATCATCATTCATTAGTTTATGTAACACACACACACACACACACACACACACACACACACACCTTAACTTGCTGATGGTACAAAAAAGTATCAGATTTGATCAGTTGTTAAGTTTTTGTTTGTTAGTCCTTCCTTCTTGCCTCTGTGTTGTCTATCTAAATTTATTATTGTTCTGTCACTCATCAATCAATTTTGAATAGTTAAGAAATAAGACATTGGGCTTCCCTGGTGGCGCAGTGGTTGAGAGCCCGCCTGCCAATGCAGGGGACACAGGTTCATGCCCCGGTCTGGGATGATCCCACATGCCGCGGAGTGGCTGGGCCCATGAGCCATGGCTGCTGAGCCTGCGCATCTGGAGCCTGTGCTCCGCAATGGGAGAGGCCACAACAGTGAGAGGCCCACTTACCGCAAAAAAAAAAAAAAAAAAAAAGAAATAAGACATTAATAGACTGACATAGGGTTGATCTAGTTTGTTCATAATATCCAAGACTACAATATTAGATTCTAAGTCTGTAGAAGTCAAAGGCATTGTTGATTTAATTTTATCCATTCTTTCAATCCTATGCTGTGTAAAGATGAGATGGTAATGTTGCTTTTAATGATGATGGTGAGGAAACTTCCAAATAGATCAGAAGGCATCTAGGGAACAGTAGGTTCACTCTACTAAAAATAGTTCAGAGAACACAATTGCTTGACATAACATCTTTTGATTGATACTGAAATGACAAGAATCAACTTGGTGAATGCCTCAGTGTTTTATTCGTTTTGTTAAAGGATCACTACCTCTTGAACTATGAACTTTCTTACACATCCCTATCAAATCCCTTCACTGACAAAACAGCTCACAAATTATTAGTCATTCTCATATTTGAAGGTAGAGTAATGATCTCTATTTAATATTCCTGTCCACAACTGTTTTTTGTCTCATATTTAGCAATTCAAACATTTCCTTCTATGCAACTTTCTTGTCTAGTGCATATTAACTTAGACTTTTTCATTATGCCTCTGCAAAGATGGCATGAAGAAGGCCACAGATACAATTATTTGTTTTAGACTAAAAACTACTATATCATACAATAATACTAGCATATTCTAGCATTGAAACACTGCTCTTTACTGTTCTGTTTGTTCTCTCTTTTTAAAAACCTGATTTTTAACCCATAACATTTATAAAGGAATGAATTTCTACCTAAAGGAGAATCTCAAATTCAACTAAGATGGAGAAAAAGTTCTGCAAGACTGAACTGGCAGATATCGGATTTGTACGTCCTTTAATGTTCATGTATTTCCTACAGGCATTTTGGGGTACTGTATAAATAAACTGTTAAGATGTTAATGTTAGGGGAAGGAGGAACAAGAAGGTGAGACATTAAGTAACCATGAAATTCTAGGCTTCTTGGTTGAGTTAATTATAATTCCACATTACTGTACTATATTAACACTTTTTGTCAGTTTCTCACAGCTTTTTAAAAATCACCTTGCTGTGTATGTTTAATTCGAGAGACCTTTAAGAAACCATCTTTTGACAATTAAAGGAGGATATGATAGAATGCCCTTGGCACTTAGCACAGCTCCCAGTAAGAATTATAGGAGGGACTTGACTTCCCTGGTGGTCCAGTGGTAAAGAATCCACCTCACAAGGCAGGGGACATGGGTTCGATCCCTGGGCAGGGAACTAAGATACCACATGCCACAGGGCAGCTAAGCCCGCACGCCACAACAACTGAGCTCTCATGCCTCAACTAGAGAGGCTTCGTTCCGCAAACTACAGAGTCCACGTGCCCTGGAGCCCGCGTACCACAACCATAGAGAGAAAATCCGCGTGCCACAACTAGAGAGAAGCCTGCGCGCTGCAACAAAAGATGCTGCGTGCTGCAACTAAGACCCAACACAGCCAAAAATAAATTAAATAAATAAATAAATAATAAATAAATCTTTAAAAAAAGAATTATAGGAATGTGTGTGGATGGGGTGAGGTGGAATAGGACTATGGCATGTGATTGTTTCGGAAGAAAGTATAGTCAGTAGAATCACCTATAGAACTAGGAATTTAACTTATTTTGTCTCATTCACTTTTGACCTTTATTCTTTGATTCGAGATATATTCATTAAACTCCAGTTATATGCCAGGCACTCTGCTAGGTGCTGGGGTATAGTGAACAAGATGTGGACTCCATTCGAAACTTATAGCCATCTTTCATTTCTTTATTATTTTTCCTAGCCTTGGAAAACCGGTGCATGGGAAGAAATAAGGTTGTCATGGATTAGAGGGAATAGAGGAAGGTTGAGATTTGTAAGCTTCTTTCAAACCCTGAAATCCCACTTGAGATGTTAGCTGTCTGTTGTAGCAGGGCAAACCATGCTGTTCAGGGTGTCTTGGTCATCACTAGAATCCTTGTCAGAGTATTAAATAGATCATTCTCTTACCTGGCCTGCCCTACCTCCCTGTTTCTTTTTGCCTAGCCAGGGACCACATGACTCTTGCCAGCATCTATCTGCCTGCTTGAGTTTATTGTTTTCCCAAGTGCCTCAAACTTAGATATTATCAATAGGTTGACCTTTACAGGAGATAAAATATCTAAGTGTTATATATGATGGCCATATTAAAAAATCAAGACAGGTGGTTTTACAGATACAAGTGTACATAGAGAATTATAGGGAATATTTTAAGAATCTTATAGTATTAATTATTCTATTTAACAAATGCTTTATTTAGCGCTTATTATATGACAGGCTCCATTCTAAGTTCATTTTACTCTTATAGCAGCCCTATAAGGTAAATTATTATTATTATCTCTTTTTTACTGATAAGGAAACTGAGGCACAGAGGGATTAATGGCTTGCTTAGGTTCGTACACCTAGTGGAACTGGGATTCCAACTCAGGCATTCTGGCTCCAGAATCTATGCTTTTTTTTTTTTTTGCGATACACGGGCCTCTCACTGTTGTGGCCTCTCCCGTTGCGGAGCACAGGCTCCGGACGCACAGGCTCAGTGGCCATTGCCCACGGGCCTAGCCGCTCTGCGGCATGTGGGATCTTCCCAGACCGGGGCACGAACGCATGTCCCCTGCATCGGCAGGCGGACTCTCAACCACTGCGCCACCGGGGAAGCCCCAGAATCTTTGCTTTTAGCATTAACTAAAATAGGTTGCCTTATCTCTCTATAATTATGCATGGGATATCCACATGTCCATGCTCCAGTAGGATGTATGGACTGGAACTTCATATGAAAGACCTGGGCTGAGAACAGATCAGCATTCACATATATAAAGATGGTGGTCGAAGCCATGGGAGTACATAAAATCCCATTAGGAGAGGACAGATAGAATGAGGAAAGGAGATTCTCAAGTATGTGGTGCTGGGATCTAGCAACATTTAAGTGACTGGTGAAAAAAGAACAATCAGGGCTTCCCTGGTGGCACAGTGGTTGAGAGTCCGCCTGCCGATGCAGGGGACGTGGGTTCGTGCCCCAGTCCGGGAGGATCCCACATGCCGCGGAGCGGCTGGGCCCGTGAGCCATGGCCGCTGAGCCTGTGCGTCCGGAGCCTGTGCTCCGCAATGGGAGAGGCCACAACAGTGAGAGGCCCGCGTACCGCAAAAAAAGAAACAAAAAAAAAAAACAGAGGAAAGAACAATCAGAAATGTTGACTGAGAATGAAGCACTTCAGGAAAATGGTATCTTGCAAGCCAAGGGAAGATAGAGTTTCAACGAGAGTTTAACTTTGCCACATACCACTGAGAGGTTAAAAGAATGTAGGCTGAAAAACATGCTGTATCTGGCAGTTGAGGTCATTGATGCCTTTTGCTAGAGTTGGATGTTTCTAGCGAAGAAGATAGGAATGAAATGATACAAAGACACATTTTAAGAAAACATAAGTACATGCTTACACTTTTAATTTAAACACATTTATTACTCATTTTCAAAACAAATTCAGTGGATTTCAAGGCTTTTTAAAAAAATAAGCTTTTTTTTTTTTTTTTTTTTACCACAACCCAGCTTAGCTTAGTATACTTTACCTTGTAGGCACTTAGATATTTCTCCAATAAAGGAATATCAAAAATTTATGAGCCTCAGGAAAATGATAATTGAAGTTTCCTTAGGTGGTACATGGCCATCAGAATTAGCTACTAATCCCTAAGCAGGCTTATCTTTTGGAATATTTATCATACCAAAATACTAGTTGTGAATCATAATTCAGAACAACCAGAATTACATGATGACATTATACATTTGTAATTGAATGCGTGCTAAAGTGAGCAATTTGAATATTTCCCTTCAGTGCAGTATTTGAGCCAAATAATGGCAACATTATTAATTTATGATATTTTCTCATGTAACTAAAACTTGGTTTATCATACAGTGCTTTACTGCTGTAGTTAAAATCTTATACATCTTTGTTATGTGTCATTCTTGAAGAATGTGTCCTGAAAACCTGGGAGCAGTAATAGATTTTTTTTAAATAAAGGAAGAGAGAGTTTCAGATTAAAAGATATGCCAGGATGTATAATCCAATGTTAGGTCAATTTGATTAAAATACTCTTTGCTATAATCGTTTAATGTGATACATTTCTTTAAACTTGGGAGGAAAGTCCCCTAAACTGGTCGTTGGCTTCAGTTAAGAATGAAAACTCAAGTTGTTTGAATTAAGTTTTCAATGCCACTGTTGTTATCACTTTATGTATACTGACATTTCCCAGTTTGTGAAATGTTGGTCATTTTGGTAACTCCCGTAACTATGTAAGGAGTTTAGTTACTTAATGGAAGTATGAAATTCTCTTCAAATAAATCATTTTAGGGAATTTGGCTTAAATTCTCATTGTTGGAAATAACCATCTAGTGTGGTGACCATATCCTTTGATAGGTGGGCCTCGGCATATAAAACAGGGCTGATAGATTGTTGGTGTGGAATGGTAGCTGGTAGAATACATGGAGAAATGGAAAAACATTCTTTAGGTGACATTTGCACATGATTAAGTGAGCAGCAGAGCAGTTGGAATTATTTCCTGACTAACACAGTTTTGTGAACTTCGGATTACTGCAGTAAAACTTGATAGTTTTTGTTGCTATTTTAAAAAATCATTACCATGTTTATACTTGATTATATAGGCATTAAATAAGTAGGGATAAAAAGAGGAGAGCTCACTGACCTGAACTTACATAAATTTCTTTGAATTGGGCTCACTATACTTGATGCTAAATATAATGTTTTACTGTTCAGGTAACACCTGCCTTCTAATGAGCATTGCCAAACATAGGATCTAAACATACCTTCCTTAAAGTGCCATAAGTATAATATTTATGTTAATCATAGCGGTTAGTAGATTTGCTTATAATATGTTTAGAGAAGTATATTCTCTTTTTATTAAAGAATAAATCAGCTGTTTTGAAAATTTTTATGATTCCTGAAGTGGAACACCCCACTATATTTTTTCATCCCAGTTGACATATGAAAAAGTGAGTCAATAAATAAATTCTGAAACTTGAGCTTTCTAATTTGAGATTTTATGTTTTCCAAATTTAAAATGAAATACTGAATTCATGGTTGAAACAGATGCAGTGACCTCATATACAAAAAAAATAATGATGAAAGATATGAGATTAAAATTATCTTCATGTTACTAATTGCATACTCTCCTATTCTGTATATTGTGGTTACCAGAATTCGGAATAGAAATTACATTCAAAAGGAAATGACACCTGTTTCCCAAATATTTTAAATCTGAGATGAAAAAGAAAACAATTCCCTGAATTCCAAGGCTTAGAAATGTATTTCTATTACCTTCTTATTTATATTAGGTCATGAGTGGAAGCCTTATTTCACTTAGTGAGTTATCATTCCCAAGGTTGACCTTAACTATTACCTATACTATGAGAAATTTACCAATATGCTGTTCCCCAGAGTTTTAAACTTGTTTTCTTTTAATAGCATGATCTATGAGAATGATCCCCTTTGATCTTAAACTGTGCTTCATTTCAACTTATTTCAGATAAAACATTGGCTCCAGAAAAGTATTAGAAATGGTACTCTCTTCTGTACATACTGAAGAACCAGTATACCCTTTTTACTGTTCATTGTATTTCCACTGAGTGCTAGAAGCAGTGTAGTTGTATGCCCAAGCACTCATTTTACTGAACGAGCTAGAGCTCTTTACCTCACCATTTTAGTTAAATGCTGGTGCCTAGGTCATTGCGGCTGCTTGGTGCACACCATTCAGGATCACAGTTGTATTTGGTAAGCTTGCTAACCTAGGTTAGGGTCTTTGAACCTACCGTGTCTGTTTCCAACTAGCAGATGGCTTTAGCAGGGTGAAAAAGAGAATGATTTTCACTCCTTCCCTTCCCCTCCTTCCCTTTTACATTTAGTTACTGATGAAGATAAAATTCTCAAAAATAATTGAACCAGACAGTGCTGTGCATTAACTCTCTTTCTATTGCTCTTCCAGATCACTATCTACTAATCTACTGCTATCTTTCCATTTCTGCCACCAAGGAATTTTGGGTTTTTGTTTGTTTGTTTTGGGCGGTACGCGGGCCTCTCACTGCTGCAGCCACTCCCGTCGCGGAGCACAGGACGCGCATGCTCAGCAGCCATGGCTCACGGGCCCAGCCTCTCCACGGCATGTGGGATCTTCCCGGACTGGGGCACGAACCCGCGTCCCCCTCATCGGCAGGCGGACTCCCAACCACTGCGCCATCAGGGAAGCCCGGAATTTTGGATTTTATAAAAATAAGGAACTTTGGATCCTTACTCTCTTTCCTTGCCTTTAAAATTTTGTAAGTCCTTTTAGATGGACACGAGCTAGCCTCTTAACTTAGAATATGGTGCGAATACCTACTGATGATCATGAGAAAATATTTTAACTTCAAATTACGGTTCTTCATTGCAACACTTGATAACTATGGTGTGGTTGATGTACCAGTTTGTTAATAATCTCATGCTGACCTATGGGAGTTTTTCTGTGATTTTTTTTTTTTTTTTGCGTCTCACTGTTGTGGCCTCTCCCGTTGTGGAGCACAGGCTCCGGACGCGCAGGCTCAGCGGCCATGGCTCACAGGCCCAACCCCTCCGTGACATGTGGGATCCTCCCAGACCGGGGCACGAACCCGTGTCCCCTGCATCGGCAGGCGGACTCTCAACCACTGCGCCACCAGGGAAGCCCCCGCTTATTATTTTAAATTATACACAACTAAGTACTTTAAGTTGCTTTTGTAAAGTTTACTTTCTGTCTAATATTGAAAAGGCCAAGATTCTATTATGTGAATCTTGATACATGAGAGAACCCAAAAAGTAAATACTTGAATAATAACTACCTGCTTTGAAGACAACTGAGTTTATTTACATTGTAAATATTATTTCACAGTTCAGTCAGTTACCTTACTGGATAATAAAGACCCTGAAATTAAAATGACCCCTTTTCACAAAATACAGCTGTAGGATTAATTTACTACAAAGCTGCCTCGGTTTGATATTCCTCCTCCTGAAATAGAAAATGATATCCTACTAATGTATCTGAAGTGGCTTTAAAACCATCCAAGGCATAGTCGTGAAATTAATGACTTCTTGCTTTTGGCCTCAGTTACATCTTGTTATTCTCTTGAACTATGCTTACTTTTCCTCTGTTTTTTCTCTGACTTTACAATGTATCTTACTGGTTGCATTCCAGATTTTTTAGAAACCTCTACTTCAGAAAGACTGTGTGTTTACAGCTGCCTTGAAATCCTTTAGACCTGTACAAATTTGAGCACTTAATTCTTAAGATTAATGTTCTATACTAGATATGGTAGTTTAAGGTTATCTTAGCCTTTTAAGTATATGCGCACCTAACAGCTTGATGAGGTAAATCACCTTACAACAAAACAGTGTAATGATGACAAAATGTTAATTAAGTTTTTCCTTGTAAAAAGATTCATTTTCAGTCTGAGTCAGCTTACACAACAGTGTTACTAAGAGCAAGGGATTTACTCAGGAGTTAAGACTGCTTATTATTGGTTCTTGACATTTAGTTCCTGTGCATATTTATTCTGTTGCAAAATACTGTATCACTTGAAAACATTAATAGACAAAAATGTTTCCTTTTATTGGCAAAACTCCCACATGGTGATTTCTTATGATATTAGGGAGAAGCTTATAATCTTAATGTATGCATTAGGAAAATATGTGGCTACTGATTTTGAACACATTAAGCCTCTTACCTATACAAAACTACAGAAACAATAAAGTTATCTGGTGTGTAAAATACCCTTAATATACCCTATAACTGGGTGTATTACCCTTAAAAATACCCTTTTCTACGATAGAATTGAACAGCTTTTTGATAACTAGTAGTATTAGTAAAAGATAAGTGTAACATCAGTAAAATTCTAGATTGCTTCTGGAACTACTGATGGCTGTATCAATCCTTTATTTTTCACTCCCTGGACATGTTTTGGCTAATCATCTAATTTCTGAATGACCAAAGGGCTGTGGAGAGAAAGGAAAAGAATAAAGATCCTGCCCTAGAGGATCTTGATGCTTATAATCTACTTAAGTGTCTAGAGATAAATTCTAAAGTGTCAAAATGTCAAATAAATACATTAAAGAACACTAAAGGATTTACTGAATCAGAATATTAGCACTGAAAGGGACCTTAGCAATTCTCAAGTGCAAACACTTTATTTTAGGGATGAGTAAGCTGAAGCCACCAAACGGGAGGTGATTTACCTGGGGCTCACTGGCTGTCCTTGGTAAAGATGGGCCCAGAATTTAATTCACAGTGTTTTCTGACTGTCCTTAAGGGGGCTGGTTTATGCAGGAGAAGGCTTTCTAGAAAATGTAAATCTTGAGCTTAAAGGAAATAACATTATAAACAGCAGGAGCTAGATCTAGAGATCTGGGTTTCTTGTGTCCTCTCTAAGCTTTTTCTAGTTCTAAAATTCCATATCTTTGGTTTAGATTGATATGAAAGAGGGAATAATAGGAGTAAATAACAATGAAAAGTAGTAAGAACAATAGGACTAAAATTTACAGAACTTCCTATGTGCTAGGCTCTCCCTTAAGCACTTTACACTCATTAGCTCATCTAATCCTTACAATAACCTTATGAGGTAAGTGCTGTTTTCATTTCCATTTTACAGATGAGCAAACTGAGGCCCAGAGAAGTAACTTGCCCAATATCAAACATGGAATGTTATAAGAGTATGTATATGTGGAATGACCAGCCCAGTCAATGTCAGGTGACTATGTTTAGGAGAAGAACTACTATGGTTTCTCCTAAGGGTTTCTCCAGGGAAAAAAATTTTTGAGGGGGGGGAAAAAAAAGCAACCTAGTAATTCCTTATTGTTACATAAAATGGTGGTGTCCAATATTTCTGTAGCTGCAAACAGTTAGTAATTTGAGTGTTCAGGGTTCAAGGTCTCATTTTAACTAAGCAACCCCATCTTCGAAAGCATTTATGGCTAACTACTAATACACAATACTCCATATTTTTGTTTCCAGTGTGTGTCTCTTCTGTTCCTTGCTTGCTTTAGAAAATGTTATTTAGCTTTTTCCCTTCAGTTTACTCAATACCAGCTGTTTATGTGAGAAGATGTGAACAGGGTTAACTGATGATACCTTTTTATTCTTGTCCTTGTCTTTCCAATTTTAGGCATCAACTAGCATGCCTAATAGGTCTAAGTGATGCAAAAGATACAGAATAAAGAAGTAGTAGTAGTTGTAGTAAAATACCCACTTTTGTACACTTGGAGAAGCTAATGCCTTTATTTTTTTCTTAACATCTTTATTGGAGTATAATTGCTTTACAATGGTGTGTTAGTTTCTGCTTTATAAAAAAGTGAATCAGCTATACATATACATATACCACATATCTCCTCCCTCTTGCATCTCCCTCCCACCCTCCCTATCCCACCCCTCACAGTGGTCACAAAGCACCGAGCAGATCTCCCTGTGCTATGTGGCTACTTCCCACTAGCTAGCTATTTTACATTTGGTAGTGTATATATGTCCATGCCACTCTCTCACTTCGTCCCAACTTCCCCTTCCCCTTCCGCGTGTCCTCAAGTCCATTCTCTACGTCTGCATCTTTATTCCTGTCCTGCCCCTACGTTCCTCTGAAGTTTTTTTTTTTTTTTAAGATTCCATATATATGTGTTAGCATACGGTATTTGTTTTTCTCTTTGTGACTTACTTCACTCTGTATGACAGTCTCTAGGTCCATCCACCTCACTACAAATAACTCAATTTTGTTTCTTTTTATGGCAGAGTAATATTCCATTGTATATATGTGCCACATCTTCTTTATCCATTCATCTGTCTAAGGACACTTAGGTTGCTTCCATGTCCTGGCTATTGTAAATAGAGCTGCAGTGAACATTGTGGTACATGACTCATTTTGAATTATGGTTTTCTCAGGGTATATGCCCAGTAATGGGATTGCTGGGTCGAATGATAGTTCTATTTTTAGTTTTCTAAGCAACCTCTATACTGTTCTCCATAGTGGCTGTATCAATTTACATTCCCAACAACAGTGCAGGAAGGTACCCTTTTCTCTACACCCTCTCCAGCATTTATTGTTTGTAGATTTCTTGATGATGGCCATTCTGACTGGTGTGAGGTAATACCTCATTATAGTTTTGATTTGCATTTCTCTAATGATTAGTGATGTTGAGCATTCTTTCATGTGTTTGTTGGCAATCTGTATATCTTGTTTGGAGAAATATCTATTTAGGTCTACTGCCCATTTTTGGAATGGGTTGTTTGTTTTTTTGATATTGAGCTGCATGAGCTGCTTGTATATTTTGGAGATTAATTCTTTGTCAGTTGCTTCATTTGCAAGTATTTTCTCCCGTTCTAAGGGTTGTCTTTTCTTCTTGTTTATGGTTTCTTTTGCTCTGCAAAAGCTTTTAAGTTTCACTAGGTCCCATTTGTTTACTTTTGTTTTTATTTCTGTTTCTCTAGGAAGTGGATCAAAAAGGTTCTTGCTGTGATTTATGTCATAGAGTGTTCTACCTATGTTTTCCTCTAAGAGTTTTCTAGTGTCTGAAATTACATTTAGGTCTTTAATCCATTTTGAGATTATTTTTGTGTATGGTGTCATGGAGTGTTCTAATTTCATTCTTTTACATGTAGCTGTCCAGTTTTCCTAGCACCACTTATTGAAGAGGCTGTCTTTTCTCCATTGTATATTCTTACCTCCTTTATCAAAAATAAGGTGACCATATGACTGTGGGTTTATCTCTGGGCTTTCTATCCTGTTCCATTGATCTATACTCCTGTTTTTGTGCCAGTACCAGACTGTCTTGATTGCTGTAGCTTTGTAGTATAGTCTGAAGTCCGGGAGCCCGATTCCTCCAGCTTCATTTTTCTTTCTCAAAATTGCTTTGGCTATTCGGGGTCTTTTGTGTTTCCATATAAATTGTGAATTTTTTTGTTCTAGTTCTGTGAAAAATGCCAGTGGTAGTTGATAGGGATATCATTGAATCTGTAGATTGCTTTTGGTAGTATAGTAATTTTCACAATGTTGATTCTTCCAATCCAAGAACATGATATATCTCTCCATCTGTTGATATCATCTTTAATTTCTTTCATCAGTGTCTTATAATTTTCCGCATACAGGTCTTTTGTCTTCCTAGGTAGGTTTCTTCCTAGGTATTTAATTCTTTTTGTTGCAATGGTAAATGGGAGTGTTTCCTTAATTTCTCTTTCAGATTTTTCATCATTAATGTATAAGAATGCAAGAGATTTCTGTGCATTAATTTTGTATCCTGCTACTTTACCAAATTCATTGATTAGCTCTAGTAATATTCTGGTAGCATCTTTAGGATTCTCTATGTATAGTATGTCATCTGCAAACAGTGACAGTTTTACTTCTTCTTTTCCAATTTGGATTCCTTTTTATTTCTTCTCTGATTGCTGTGGATCTGACTTCAAAAACTACGTTGAATAATAGTGGTGAGACTGGATAACCATGTCTTGTTCCTGATCTTAGAGAAGATGGCTTCAGTATTGCACCCTTGAGAATGATGTTGGCTATGGGTTTCTCATATAAGGCCTTTATTATGTTGAGGTAAGTTCCCTCTGTGCCTACTTTCTGGAGGGTTTTTATCATAAATGGGTGCTGAATTTTGTCAAAAGCTTTTTCTGCATCTATTGAGATGATCATATGGTTTTTCTCCTTCAATTTGTTAATATGGTTTATCACATTGACTGATTTGCATATATTGAAGAATCCTTGCATTCCTGGGATACACCCCACTTGATCATGCTGTATGATCTTTTCAATGTGCTGTTGGATTCTGTTTGCTAGTATTTTGTTGAGGATTTTTGCATCTATGTTCATCAGTGATATTGGCCTGTAGTTTTCTTTCTTCGTGACATCTTGGTCTGGTTTTGGTATCAGGGTAATGGTGGCCTCATAGAATGAGTTTGGGGGTGTTCCTTCCTCTGCTATATTTTGGAAGAGTTTGAGAAAGGTAGGTGTTAGCTCTTCTCTGAATGTTTGATAGAATTCGCTTGTGAAGCCATCTGGTACTGGGTTTTGCTTGTTGGAAGATTTTTAATCACAGTCTCAATTTCAGTGCTTATGATTGGTCTGTTTATATTTTCTATTTCTTCCTGGTTCAGTCTCAGAAGGTTGTGCCTTTCTAAGAATTTGTCCATTTCTTCCAGGTTGTCCATTTTATTGGCATATAGTTGCTTGTAGTAATCTCTCATGTTCCTTTGTATTTCTGCAGTGCTAGTTGTTACTTCTCCTTTTTCATTTTTAATTCTCTTCATTTGAGTCTTCTCCTTTTCTTTTGATGAGTCTGGCTAATTGTTTATCAATTTTGTTTATCTTCTCAAAGAGCCAGTTTTTAGTTTTATTGATCTTTGCTATTGTTTCCTTCATTTCTTTTTCATTTATTTCTAATTTGATTTTTATGATCTCTTTCCTTCTGCTAACTTTGGGGGTTTTTTGTTCTTCTTTCTCTAATTGCTTTAGGTGTAAGGTTAGTTTGTTTATTTGAGATGTTTCTTGTTTCCTGAGGTAGGATTGTATTGCTATAAACTTCCCTCTTAGAACTGCTTTTGCTGCATCCCATAGGTCTTGGGTCTTCATGGTTTTTTTTTTTTTTTTTAACATCTTTATTGGAGTATAATAGCTTTACAATGGTGTGTTAGCTTCTGCTTTATAACAAAGTGAATCAGTTATACATATACATATATCCCTATATCTCTTCCCTCTTGCATCTCTCTCCCTCTAACCCTCCCTATGGTCTTCGTGTTTTCATTGACATTTATTTCTAGGTTTGTTTTTTTTTTTTTTTTTTTTTTGCGGTACGCGGGCCTCTCACTGTTGTGGCCTCTCCCGTTGTGGAGCACAGACTCTGGACGCACAGGCTCAGCAGCCACGGCCCACGGGCCCAGCTGCTCTGCGGCATGTGGGACCCTCCCGGACTGGGGCACGAACCTGTGTCCCCTGCATCGGCAGGCAGACTATCAACCACTGCGCCACCAGGGAAGCCCTCTAGGTATTTTTAATTTCCTGTTTGATTACTTCAGTGATCTCTTGGTTATTTAGTATTGTATTATTTAGCCTCCATGTCTTTGCATTTTTTACACATTTTTTCCTGTATTTGACATGTAGTCTTATAGTATTGTGGTTGGTAAAGACACTTGATACGATTTTAATTTTCTTAAATTTACCAAGGCTTGATTTGTGACCCAAGGTATGATCTCTCCTGGAGAATGTTCCATGAGCACTTGAGAAGAAAGTGTATTCTGTTCTTTTTGGATGGAATGTCCTATAAATATCCGTTAAGTCCATTTTGTTTAGTGTATCATTTAAAGCTTGTGTTTCCTTATTTATTTTCATTTTGGGTGATCTCTCCGTTGGTGAAAGTGGAGTGTTAAAGTTCCCTATTATGATTTTGTTACTGTCGATTTCCCCTTTTATGGCTGTTAACATTTGCCTTATGTACTGAGGTACTCCTATGTTGGGTGCATAAATATTTACAATTTTTATATCTTCTTCGTGGATTGATCCTTTGATCGTTATGTAGTGTCCTTCTTTGTCTCTTGTAATAGTTTTTATTTTAAAGTCTACTTTTTAGGATATGAGAATTGCTACTCCAGCTTTCTTTTGATTTCCACTTGCATGGAATATCTTTTTCCATCCCCTTACTTTCAGTCTGTATGTGTCTCTAGGTCTTTAGTGGGTCTCTTGTGGACAGCATATACATGGGTTTTCTTTTTGTATCCAGTCAGCCAGTCTGTGTCTTTTGGTTGGAGCATTTAATCCATTTACATTTAAGGTAGTTGTCAATATGTATGTTCCTATTACCATTTTCTTAATTGTTTTGGGCTTGTTATTGTAGGCTTTTTCCATCTCTAGCATTTCCTGCCTAGAGAAGTTCCTTTAGCATTTGATGTAAAGCTGGTTTTGTGGTGCTGAATTCTCTTAGCTTTTGCTTTTCTTTAAAGGTTTTAATGTCTCTGCCGAATCTGAATGAGATCTTTGCTGGGTAGAGTAATCTTGGTTGTAGGTTTTTCCCTTTCATCACTTTAAATATGTCCTGCCACTCCCTTCTGGCTTGCAGAGTTTCTGCTGAGATGTCAGCTGTTAACCTTATGGGGATTCCCTTGTATGCTATTTTTTTTTCCCTTGCTGCTTTTAACATTTTTCCCTTGTATTTAATTTTTGATAGTTTGATTAGTATGTGTCTTTGTGTGTTTCTCCTTGGATTTATCCTGTGTGGGACTCTCTGCACTTCCTGGACTTGATTGACTATTTCCTTTCCCATATTAGGGAAGTTTTCAACTATAATCTCTTCAAATATTTCCTCAGACCCTTTCTTTTCCTCTTCTTCTGGGACCCATATAATTTGAGTGTTGGTGCATTTAATGTTGTCCCAGAGGTCTCTGATACTGTCCTCAGTTCTTTTCATTCTTTTTTCTTCTGCTTTGCAGTAGTTATTTCCACTATTTTATGTTCCAGGTCACTTGTCCATTCTTCTGCCTCAATTATCCTGCTATCATTTCCTTCTAGAGAATTTTTAATTTCATTTACAGTGTTGTTCATGATGGTTTGTTTGCCCTTTAGTTCTTCAAGTTCCTTGTTAAACTTTTCTTGTATTTTCTCCTTTCTATTTCCAAGATTTTGGATCATCTTTACTATCATTACTCTGAATTCTTTTTCAGGTAGACTGCCTATTTCTTCTTCATTTGTTTGGTCTTTTGGGTTTTTACCTTGCTCCTTCATCTGCTGTGTGTTTCTCTGTCTTTTCATTTTGCTTAACTTACTGTGTTTGGAGTCTCCTTTTCGCAGGCTGCAAGTTTGTAGTTCCTGTTGTTTTTGTTGTCTGCCCCCAGTGGCTAAGGTTTGTTCAGTGGGTTGTTTAGGCTTCCTGGTGGAGGGGACTGGTGCCTGTGTTGTGGTGGATGAGGCTGGATCTTGTCTTTCTCGTGGGCAGGACCATGCCTGGTGGTGTGTTTTGGCGTGTCTGTGAGCCAGCTGTGATTTTAGGCAGCCTCTCTGCTAATGGGTGGGATTGTGTTCCTGTCTTGCTAGTTGTTTGGCGTGGGGTGTCCAGCACTGTTGCTTGCTGTTAAATTATTAAAAATTTTAAAAAAAGAAATGAAAGAAGGAAGAGAGCAACCAAACCAAAAAAGAAAGCCACCATTAATAACAAGAGCTAAAAACTATACTAAAAAAAAACCCCCAAAAAACAGACAGACAGAACCCTAGGACACATGGTGAAAGCAAAGCTATACATATAGAAGCACACAAATAACCATACACATACACACTCACAAAAAGAGAAAAAGGAAAAAAAATATATATATATATATCTATATATAAAAAAATAAAAGAGAGCAACAAAATCAATAAAGAAATCTACCAATGATAGTAAACTCTAAATACTAAACTAAGATAAACATAAAACAGAAACAAATTAGATGCAGAAAGCAACCCCCAAGTCTACACTTGCTTGCACAGTCCACCACCTCGATTTTGGGATGATTCATTGTCTATTCAGGTATTTCAGAGATGCAGTGTACATCAAGTTGATTGTGGAGATTTAATCTGCTGCTCCTGGGGCTGCTGGGAAAAATTTCCCTTTCTCTTCTTTGTTCGCACAGCTCCTGGGGTTCAGCTTTGGATTTGGCCCTGCCTCTGCGTGTAGGTCGCCTGTGGGCATCTGTTCCCACCCAGACAGGAGGAGGTAAAATTAGCAGCTCATTAGGGGGCTCTGGCTCACTCTAGTCCCCTTCAGGCTGTGTTCACACAGCCAACCCCAGTCCTCTCCCTGGGATCTGACCTCTGAAGCCCCAGCCTCAGCTCCCAGGCCCCACCCATCCCGGCAGCTGAGTAGACAAGCCTCTCAGGCTGGTGAGCACTGTTCAGCACCGATCCCCTGTGTGGGAATCTCTTGGTTTGCCCTCTGCACCCCTATTGCTGCGCTCTCCTCCGTGGCTCTGATACTTCCGCCCCTCCAACCCCCGTCTCCCCCAGTGAAGGGGCTTCATAATGTGTGGAAAGTTTTCCTCCTTCACAGCTCCCTCCCCAAGGTGCAAGTCCCATCCCTATTCTTTTGTCTCTATTTTTTCTTTTTTCTTTTGCCCTGTCCAGGTACGTGGGGAGTTTCTTGCCTTTTGGGAAGTCTGAGGTCTTCTGCCAGCATTCAGTAGTTGTTCTGTAGGAGTTGTTCCACATGTATATGTATTTCTGAAGTATTTGTGGGGAGGAAGATGATCTCCACATCTTACTCCTCCGCCATCTTGAAGGTCTCTGCTGATGCCTTTTTGATGAAGGACTTTATTTGATCCTCTCAAAGGAATATTGGATTTCTTAATGTTCTCTAGTGTCCTTTAACATTTTATTATTGACTTTACTAATAAAATGGTAAAAAATACATATAACTGTTGAGGATCTGTGCTGGAAGTACAGTTTGGTTATACGTGGAGTTTTCCTCTGTGTCGTTCGATACACTTTAGTTAACAATCTGTCTGCTCTGTTTTCATTCAACAGTATTTACTCAGCTCCCACTAGGCATTAGGTTCTGATGTGGGTGCTGGAGTGTGAGTCTGCCACTGTGTTCATTAGCCTGTTATTACTCAAGGTTACACATTGAAGTAGATAAGTTTCTCTTTGGATCAGATTTAGCAAAAATAATTCTGAAGCCAAGATAAAGCAAATACACAGTGTTATAGAGCCTACATTTATTCTAGCTGTTCCACAGAAATTATTAGACATAAAGCACAAGGTAATAAATTCTTATGATACAGACTAAGTCTGGAGTATTACTATTCTGCAATACACGATTTTGTCTACAACTGGGTTTTTTCTCCCTCCCTCCTTTCTCCTTTTCCTCCTTTTTGTTACAGAATCATTAGAAAATAATTTAAATGAGATCTATAAATTAAACACATTTTCTATTTGTTCTAGCTAGTGAAAAACAGACCATTATTTGGAACATTTGCTAATATGTAGAGAGCATATTTAGTTAACTCTAAAAATCCCCTACAATCTAAGTATACTTAAAGTTTGGAATAGTGTTTTATAAGGTAATACCAGTGAGAGTTCAGTAACCAGTCATATGGAGATTGATGTACTCATAAATTTTGTATCTGTCACTTTACTCATAAATTTTGTATCTGTCACTTTAGTTACCTTGTTGATATATCTGGGATGACCAAGTCTTCCCTGTTTGTCTGGAACTCTTCCAGTTTTAGTGCTCGAAGTCCCAGATCCCAGGAAAGCCTTCAGTCCTGAGAAACCAGGATAGTTGGTCACCCTAATTATATCTAAATCTGAAGATTTAATTTTCTCCATTTCAGGGATAAAATAGTTAGTGAACAAATACCGTGTGTGAACCTTTTTAGCTAAAGGGCACATATTAACATATTAATGTTTATCAAAATACAGTGATAGATAATTGAAAGATGAGGGAATAGATGAATGGATGGATGGATGGATGGATGGATGGATATATAGGTAAAGATATAGGAAAATGACTGTGTAATACCTTCTGAATGGTTAGGAAACATTATCTGTTAAAATCCTAATCACCTCTGAAGGCCCAACATAGCTCTCATCTTTTTGTCAAGATTTCTCTGAATCTTGTAGGATTAATCACTCTACTCTGTGCCTACAAAATTCTGTTTATGCCTTTATTACTGGACTTACCATAGTTGTATTGTATTTGGTTGTATGCATATCTGTATTTGCCACTGAACTATGAATTCCTAGCAGAGCAAGAATTGTGCCTTAATATGTCTTTGTCCTTCAGCTTCCGTGTACTGCCTTCTGCCGAGTACAAGCTGAATATGGTATTGTTGAATTGAGCATTCACTTTCCCTCCAATTTTAATAATCTTTATTGAAATGTAACTTACCTATAATAAAATTCACCAGTTTTAAATATACAGTTCAATAAGTTGTAACAAGATCAAGATAAAAAACACTCCAATCACCCCAAAAAGCCCCCTGTGCCACTTTGAAGTTACTCTCTCCCTGTCACCCTGGCCCCGGGCAACTGCTGATGTACTTTTATCTGACTCTAGTTTTGCCTTTTTTTAGTTTTTCATATAAACTGCATATGTTTGACTCCTTTGACTTAACATAATACTTTTTGAGAATTATCTCTATTGTGGCTTCCATCAGGAATTTGTTTCATTTTATTGCTGGGTAGTATTCCATTATATGGATATACCACAATTTGTTTATCCATTAACCTGTTGATTGGCATTTAGTTATTTCCAGTTTGGGGCTATTATAAATAACACTGCTGTAAATATTAGCATACACATTTTGTATTGACATCTGTTTTAATTTCCTACAGGTAAATATCTAGGATTGCAATTGCTGAAACTAACAATAAGTGTACATGTAAGTTTATAAGCAATTGTTAAATGTTGTGCAAAGTGGCTGTACCATTTTACATTCCCACCAGCAATGCATGAGAATTCAGCTTGCTCTGTATCCTTGCCAACACTTGAAATTTTAATCATTCTAGTATGTGTTTGGTATTATCCCACTGTGGTTTTATTTTGCATTTCCCTAATGACTAAAGATTTTAACCATCTTTTGATATATTTTTCATTTGCATAGCTTCTTTGCTGAAGCATCCATTCAAACCTTTTAACCATTTTTAAAATTCATTTTTTTTTTGTCTCCTTGCTACTGAATTGTAAGAGCTCTTTTTATTTTCTGGATACAAGCCTTTATCAGCTATATGTCTTGAAATTATTTTCTACCAGTTTTAATATTTTATTTAATTTTTTATTGACAAAGAGTGAAATTTTTAACTTTAACAAAGTACAGTTAGCCAGTTGTTTCTTTTATGGTTCATACATTTGGTGTTCTATCTAATAAATATTTACCTAACATAATGTGACAAAAATTTTCTCTTATGTTTTCTTCTAAAAGTGTTATTGTATTAGGTTTTTCATTTAAGTCTATGATTCATTTTGAGATACTTTTTGCATATAGTTAAAATAAAGGTCATGTTTTTTCTTTTCCATATATATACCCAATTGTTTTAGTACTATTTGTTGAAAAAGATTATCTTTTCCCTATTTAATTACCCTGGTACCTTTGAAAAAAGAAAACAATTGACCATATAAAGGATGGTCTATTTCTGCACTATTTTTTCCATTAATCTTTATGCTACTAGCACACTGCCTTTATTTAAATGATTTTGCAAGAAATCTTAATATCAAGTAATGTAAGTTGGTCAGCTTAGGCTTTTTAAAAAATGTTTTGACTGTTCTAAATCCTTTGCACATCTGTGTAAATGTTAGAATCAGCTTGCCAATTTCTGCTAGGATTTTAATTTCTGGCACTTTTCGTTCTTCTGTATTTATCCACATTTTCAATTAGTGTTATTTTTCTTCTACCTGAAGAATTTCTTTAAACATTTCTTTTAGTGCACATCTGGAGATGAAAAGGAAGTTGTAAGATAAAAAACAAGACCAATATCCTTCATAAACGCAAGTGTAAAAATCCTTAACAAAATTTTAGTGAATTAACTCCATAACATATAAAAAGATTAATATATTATGACTGACTAGGGTTTATTCCAGGAATGCAAAGTTGGTGTAAACAAACATAATGTAATTTCCCAAGTTTATAAACTAAAAGAGTAGAAATGTATAAGCATCTCAATAGATGAAGGTAAAGTATTTGGTAAAATTCAATACCCATTCATAATGAAAACTATCATCGAACTGTGAACAGAAGGGAAATACTACTGCCTAGATTTCAAAGAGAGTCTATGAAAAAAATGAACACGTAACATTATACTTAGTGGCAAAAGAATAAACATGTCCCTTTTAAGATTAGTAAAAGTATGTTCACACTCTTCTGTTCAACACTGTACTGTCCACCTTCTATTGAACTATTGTTCAGCACTGCCCTGGAGCACCTAGTCAAGGCCAAATTTAGAAATCTGGGTAAAGATGTCTTACTCCACTCTTTTATTCAATATATTTCATGAGAAAACATATTTACTGAGAATTTTGCTAAGCTTTGTGGAAGGTTACACTCTCTTGGTAAATACCCATACTTTTCCCCTGTCTTCTCCTGGAGAAGATCAACTTTGGCAGTCAACATTTCTTACTAATACACATACTTACTTGATAATGCACATTAAATCTAATGAATAGGAATTAATATGTAAAATAATAGGCTAGTTAGATTATGTGGATGACATGGCTGCTCTTTGCAAGAAAGGAAGTATGTAACTAGACTGAAGACTATGTATATAATTTTGTATAACCTCATGAAAAAATGTTACTCTCTTAATTTTTTTAATGTAATAAAAATTGCTATATCAAGATTGAACAACTTCCTATTGATGAAAAATAGTAGTAGTGTGGCAACATAAAATAATTCGCATCTATCAAAACAACATCTTATAAATGACTTCAAAGCATATTGGAGCCATATTGAGAGAAATGTAATTTGATTTTGTTTCAGGCAGATTGCATGTTAATAATTAACTATTAGTGAGTTCTTTTCTTATCTAAATACCACCCACATATCAGAGAACAGCTCATATTTCTGCTACTTGAATTTCTTCCTGATCAGCCTTATTGGAAATGATTTCTACCTCTAAATTTTCTTATGAGTTATAATCCTTACCACTCAACATATTAGAGTTTACATTGTATTGTCTTTTAACTTATATTACCATATATATAATCATTTTAATTTGGTAGACTTAATTTTTAGAGTTTTAAATTGACATAAAAATTAAACAGAAAGTACAGAGTTCCTATATATCCATTACCCTCCACCCCCACACACAATTTCCCCTATTATTAACATCTTATTAACATGGTACATTTGTTAAAATTGATGAGTCAATACTGATGTATTGTTATTAATTAAAGTTCATACTTTACATTAGATTTCTTTCTATGGGTTGTGCATTCTGTGGGTTTTGCCAGATATATAATGGCCTATATCTTCCATGACAGTATCATACAGAAGAGTTTCACTGCCCTAAAAATGCTCTATGCTCCACCTGTTTATCCCTCCCTTCTTCCCCCTTGCTCCCAGTCGCTGGGACCACTGATATTTTTACTGCCTCCATTGTTTTGCTTTTTTTCAGAATGTTATATAGTTGGAATCATACAGTAGATAGCCTTCTCACATTGCCTTCTTTCATTTAGTAATATGTATTTAAGATTCTGCCATGTGTTTTCATAAGATGATAGCTCAGTTCTTTTTTTTTTTTACATCTTTATTGGAGTATAATTGCTTTACAATGGTGTGTTAGTTTCTGCTTTATACAAAATTAATCAGCTATACATATACATATATCCCCATATCTCCTTCCTCTTGCATTTCCCACCCTCCCTATCCCACCCCTCTAGGTGGTCACAATAGCTCAGTTCTTTTTAGCGCCAATATTCCATTTTCTGGGCGTACCACAGTTTATTTATCCATTTGTCTGTTGAAGGGCATTTTGGTTGCTTCCAAGCTTTGGCAATTATGAACAAAGCTGCTATAAACATCCCTTAACAGTTTTTGCATAGGTGTAACTTTTCAACTTTTGGGGCTAAATACCAAATAGAGCGATTGCTGGGTTGTACTGTAAGAGTATGCTTAGTTTTGTGAGGAACTGCCAAGTTATCTTCCAAAGTGACTGTATCATTTTTCATTCCCACCAACAATAATGAGTTCCTAATGATCCACATCCTTGCTAGTGTTCAGTGCTGTCAATGTTTTGGATTTTAGCTATTCTGTTAGATGTGTATCTGATTGTTTTAACTTGCAGTTCCTTAATGACATATCATGTTGAGTATCTCTTCATGTACTTATTGGCCATCTGTATATTTTCTTTGGTGAGGTATCTGTTCAGATTTTTGCCCATTTTTTAATCGAATTATTTTATTCTTAATGAATTTTAAGAATTCTTGGTATATTTTGGCTATATCATTTATCAGATATGTGTTTTGTAAATTTTTCTCCCAGTTTATGAATTACCTTTTCATTTTTGTAACAGTGTTTTTCATACAGCAGAAGTTTGTAATTGTAATGAAATCCAAGTTACCAGCTCTTTTCATGGACTGTACTTTTGGTATTAGATCTAAAAAGCCATCATCAAACCCAAGGTCACCTATCTTTTTTCTTATGTTATCTCCTAGGAGTTTTATATTTTTGTGTTTTACATTTAGGTCTATGATCTATTTTGAGTTAATTTTTGTGAAGGGTGTAAGGTCTGTGTCTAGATTCATTTTTTGGCACATGAATGTCCAGTTGTTCTAGTACCATTTGTTGAAAAGGCCACCCTTTCTCAATGGAATTGCCTTTGTCAAAGATCAGTTGACTATATGTGTGCTGGTCTATTTCTGGGTTCTTTTTTATGTTTCATTGGTCTGTTTGTTCTTTTGCCTTGACCACATAGTCTTGATTATTATAGTTTTATACGAAGTTTTGAAGTCCAATAATGTCAATCCTCTGACTTTGTTCTTCTCCTTCAATATTGTGTTGGCTACTCTGGGTCTTTTGTCTTTTCATATAAACTTTAGAGTAAGTTTGTGGATACCCTCAAAATAACTTGCTGTGATTTTGATTGGAATTGTGCTCAATCTATATATAACATTGGGGGCATCTTGACAATATTGAGCCTTCCTATCTACATATATGGAATAACTGTCATTTAGATCATTTATATCTTCTTTGATTTCTTACGTCTAGGTTTTACAGTTTTCCTCATATAGGATCTTATATATTTTTTGTTAGATATCTACCTCAGTATTTCTTTCTTTGCATTTTTTTTTTGGCAGGGGGTGGGGATACCTAGTGGTGCTTATATTAGTCAAGGTTCTCCTGAGAAATAGAAACAAGATCTGTGCACAAGGTTCATTACTATTCAGGGATGGTTGCTTATAGGACCTGTCACCTTAAAGAGCAAAGAAATATATCTATATATTACTTACCTGTGTATGTACACACGACTATAGACATTTTTATACATAACTATCTGGATCTACTTTAAGCTAAACATGAGTTCATAGTTAAGTCTCTTACTCTAATACATTACCATATGGATCATTCTTAGCCCCCACCCCCACGGCTTTCCCCCCTTGGTGTCCATATGTTTTTTCTCTACTTCTGTGTCTCAATTTCTGCTCTGAAAACTGGTTCATCTGAACCATTTTCTAGGTTCCACATATATGCGTTAATATACGATATTTGTTTTTCTCTTTCTAACTTACTTCACTGTGTATGACAGGCTCTGGATGCATCCACGTCTCTACGAATGACCCAATTTGCTTCCTTTTTATGGCTGAGTAATATTCCATTGTATATTTGAACCACATCTTCTTTATCCATTCGTCTGTTGATGGGCATTTAGGTTGCTTCTATGACCTGGCTATAGTAAATACTGTTGCAATGAACATCGGGGTGCATGTGTCTTTTTGAATCATGGTTCTCTCTGGGTATAGTAGGATTGCTGGGTCATATAGTAATTCTATTTTTAGTTCTTTAAGGAACCTCTGTACTGTTCTCCATAGTGGCTGTATCAATTTACATTCCCACCAACAGTGCAAGAGGGTTCCCTTTTCTCCACACACTCTCAGCATTTGTTGTTTGTAGATTTTCTGATAATGCCCATTCTAACTGGTGTGAGGTGATACCTCATTGTAGTTTTGATTTGCATTTCTCTAATAATTAGTGACGTTGACCAGTTTTCATGTGCTTCTTGGACATCTGTATGTCTTGTTTGGAGAAATGTCTATTTAGGTCTTCTGCCCATTTTTGGATTGGGTTGTTTGTTTTTATAATATTGAGCTGCATGAGCTGTTTATATATTTTGGAGATTAATTCTTTGTCTGATGATTCATTTGCAAATATTTTCTTCCATTTTGAGGGTTGTCTTTTCATCTTGTTTATGGTTTCCTTTGCTGTGCAAAAGCTTTTAAGTTACATTAGGTCCCATTTGTTTATTTCTGTTTTTATTTCCATTACTGTAGGAGGTGGATCAAAAAAGATCTTGCTGGGGGCTTCCCTGGTGGTGCAGTGGTTGAGAGTCCGCCTGCTGATGCAGGGGATGCGGGTTTGTGCCCCGGTCCGGGAAGATCCCACATGCTGCGGAGCGGCTGGGCCTGTGAGCCATAGCCACTGGGACTGTGCGTCCAGAGCCTGTGCTCCACAACGGGAGAGGCCACAATAGTGAGAGGCCCACGTACCGCAAAAAAAAAAAAAAAAAAAAAAAAAAGATCTTGCTGTGATTTATGTCAAAGCGTGTTCTTTCTATTTTTTCCTCTAAGAGTTTTATAGTGCCTGGCCTTACATTTAGGTCTTTATTCCATTTTGACTTTATTTTTGTGTATGGTGTTAGGCAGTGTTCTAACTGCATTCTTTTACATGTAGCTTTGCAGTTTTCCCAGCACGAATTACTGAAGAGTCTTTTCCTAATTGTATGTCCTTGCATCCTTTGTCATAGATTAGTTGACCATAAGTGCGTGGGTTTATCTCTGTGATTTCTATCCTGTACCATTGATCTATATTTCTGTTTTTGTGCCAGTACCATACTGTCTTGATTACTGTAGCTTTGTAGTATAGTCTGAAGTCAGGGAGTCTCATTGCTTTAGCTCCGTTTTTTTCCCTCAAGACCGCTTTGGCTATTCGGGGTCTTTTGTGTCTCCATACAAATTTTAAGATTTTTTGTTCCAGTTCAGTAAAAAATGCCATTGGTAATTAGATAGGGATTGCATTGGGTAGTATAGTCATTTTCACAACATTGATTCTTCCTATCCAAGAACATGGCACATCTCTCCATCTGTTGGTATCATCTTTAATTTCTTTCATCAGTGTCTTATAGTTTTCTTCATGCAGGTCTTTTGTCTCCCTAGGTAGGTTTATTCCTAGGTATTTTATTCTTTTTGTTGCATTGGTAAATGGGAGTGTTTCCTTAATTTCTCTTTCAGATTTTTCATCATTAGTGTACAGGAATGCAAGAGATTTCTGTACATTAATTTTGTATCCTGCAACTTTACCAACTTCATTGATTAGCTCTAGTAGTTTTCTGGTAGCTTCTTTAGGATTCTTTATGTATAGCATCATGTCATCTGCAAACAGTGACAGTTTTACTTCTTCTTTTCCAATTTGTATTCCTTTTATTTTTTTTCTTCTCTGATTGCCGTTGCTAGGACTTCCAAAATTATATTGAATAATAGTGATGAGAGTGGACATCCTTGTCTTGTTCGTGATCTTAAAGTAAATGCTTTCAGTTTTTCACCATTGTGAATGATGTTTGCTGTGGGTTTGTCATATATGGCATTTATTATGCCCTCTTTCTGGAGAGTTTTTATCATAAATGGGTGTTGAATTTTGTTAAAAGTTTTTCTTCATCTATTGAGATGATCATATGGTTTTTCTCCTTCAATTTGTTAATATGGTGTATCATGTTGTTTGATTTGCATATATTGAAGAATCCTTGCATTCCTGAGATACACCTCACTTGATTGTAGTGTATGATCCTTTTAATGTGCTGTTGGATGCTGTTTGCTAGTATTATGTCAAGGATTTTTACATCTATGTTCATCAGTCATATTGGCCTGTAGTTCTCTTTCTTCGTGACATCTTTGTCTGATTTTCGTATCAGAGGTATGGTGGCCTCGTAGAATGACTTTGGAGGGTTCCTCACTCTGCTATATTTTAGAAATGTTTGAGAAGGATAGGTGATAGCTCTTTTCTAAATGTTTGTAGAATTCACCTGTGAAGCCTTCTGGTCCTGAACTTTTGTTTGTTGGAAGATTTTTTTTTTTTTTTTTTGCGGTAAGTGGGCCTCTCACTCTTGTGGCCTCTCCCGTTGTGGAGCACAGGCTCCGGACGCGCAGGCTGAGTGGCCATGGCTCACGGGCCCAGCCACTTCATGGCATGTGGGATATTCCCGGACCGGGGCACGAACCCGTGTCCCCTGCATCGGCAGGTGGACTCTTAACCACTGCGCCACCAGGGAAGCCCTATTGGAAGATTTTTAATCACAGTTTCAATTTCAGTGCTTGTGATTGGTCTCATATTTTGCATTTCCTCCTGGTTCAGTCTCAGAAGGTTGTGCATTTCTAAGAATTTGTCCATTTTTTCCAGGTTGTCCATTGTTTGGCATATACTTGCTTATAGTAATGTCTCATGATCCTTTGTATTTCTGCAGTGTCAGTTGTTACTTCTCCATTTTCATTTTTAATTCTCTTCATTTGAGTCTTCTGCTTTTCTTTTCTTTTGATGAGTCTGGCTAATGGTTTATCATTTTTGTTTATCTTCTCAAAGAACCAGCTTTTAGTTTAATTGATCTTTGCTATCGTTTCCTTCATTTCCTTTTCGTTTATTTCTGATCGGATATTTATGATTTTTTTTTTTCTGCTAGCTTTGGGTTGTTTTTGTTCTTCTTTCTCTTATTGCATTAGGTGTAACGTTAGGTTGTTTATTTGAGATGTTTCTTGTTTTTTGAGGTAGAATTGTATTGCTGTAAACTTCCCTTTTTTGCTGCTTCCATAGGTTTTGGGTCGTCGTGTTTTCATTGTCATTTGTTTCTAGGTATTTTTTGATTTCCTCTTTGATTTCTTCAGTGATCTCTTGGTTATTAAGTAGTGTGTTGTTTAGCCTCCATGTGTTTGTATCTCTTACAGATTTTTTCCTGTAATTGATATCTAGTCTCATAGCGTTGTGGTCAGAAAAGATACTTGATACGATTTCAATTTTTTTTAATTTACCAAGGCTTGATTTGTGACCCAAGATATGATCTATCCTGGAGAATGTTCCATGAGCGCTTGAGAATATGTGTCTTCTGTTGTTTTAGGATGGAATGTCCTATAAATATCAATTAAGTCCATCTTGTTTAATGTATCATTTAAAGCTTCTGTTTCCTTATTTATTTTCATTTTGGATGATCTTCCCATTGTTGAAAGTGGGGTGTTAAAGTTCCCTACTATGATTGTGTTACTGTCAATTTCCCCTTTTATGGCTGTTAGTATTTGCCTTATGTATTGAGGTGCTCCTATGTTGGTGCATAAATATTTACAATTGTTACGTCTTCTTGGGTTGATCCCTTGTTCATTATGTAGTGTCCTACTTTGTCTCTTGTAATAGTCTTTGTTTTAAAGTCTATTTTATTTGATATGAGTGTTGCTCCTCCAGCTTTCTTTTGATTTTCATTTGCATGGAATATCTTTTTCCTTCCCCTCCCTTTCAATCTGTATGTGTCCCTAGGTCTGAACTGGGTCTTCTGTAGACAGCATATATATGGGTCTTGTTTTTGTATCAATTCAGCCAATCTCTCTCTTTTGGTTGGAGCATTTATTACATTTGCATTTAAAGTAATTATCAATATGTATGTTCCTATTACCATTTTCTTAATTGTTTTGGGTTTGTTACTGTAGGTCTTTTCCTTCTCTTGTGTTTCCTGCCTAGAGAAGTTCCTTTAGCATTTGTTGTAAAGCTAGTTTGGTGGTGCTGAATTCTCTTAGCTTTTGCTTATCTTTAAAGGTTTTAATTTCTCCATCAAATCTGAACGATATCCTTGCTGGGTACAGTAATCTTGGTTGTAGGTTTTTCTCCTTCATCACTTTAAATATGTCCTGCTACTCCCTTCTGGCTTGCAGAGTTTCTGCTGATAGATCAGCTGTTAACCTTATGGGGATTCCCTTGTGTGTTATTTGTTGTTTTTCCCTTGCTGCTTTTAATATTTTTTCTTTGTATTTAATTTTTGATTGTTTGATTAATATGTGTCTTGGAGTGTTTCACCTTCTTTTTTTCCTGTATGGGACTCTCTGTGCTTCCTGGACTTGATTAACTATTTTCTTTCCCATATTAGGGAAGTTTTCAACTATAATCTCTTCAAATATTTTCTCAATCCCTTTCTTTTTCTCTTCTTCCTCTGGGACCCCTATAATTCGAATGTTGGTGCATTTAATGTTGTTCCAGGCTTCTCCGAGACTGTGCCTCAATTCTTTTTTCATTCTTTTTTTTATTCAGCTCTGTGGTAGTTATTTCCACTATCTTATCTTCCAGGTCACTTATCCGTTCTTCTGTCTCAGTTATTCTGCTATTGATCCCTTCTAGAGAATTTTTAATCTCATTTATTGTGTTGTTCATCACTGTTGGTTTGCTCTTTAGTTCCTGTAGATCCTTGTTAAACGTTTCTTGTATTTTCTCCATTGTATTTCCAAGACTTTGGATCATGTTTACTATCACTATTCTGAATTCTTTTTGAGGTATACTGCCTATTTCCTCTTCATTTGTTAGGTCTGGTGGGTTTCTGCCTTGCTCCTTCATCTGCTGTGTGTTTCTCTGTCTTCTCATTTTGCTTAACTTACTGTGTTTGGGGTCTCCTTTTCGCAGGCTGCAGGTTCGTAGTTTCCATTGTTTTTGGTGTCTGTCCCCAGTTGGTTGGGCCCAGGTTGGTTCAGTGGGTTGTGTAGGCTTCCTGTTGGAGGGGAGCATTGCCTGTGTGCTGGTTGATGAGGCTGGATCCTGTCTTTCTGATGAGCAGGTCCACATCTGGTGGTGTGTTTTGGGGTGCCTGTGGCCTTATGATTGTAGGCAGCCTCCCTGCTAATGGATGGGGTTTTGTTCTTGTCTTGCTAGTTGTTTGGCATAGGGTGTCCAGCATTGTAACTTGCTGGTCGTTGAGTGGAGTTGGGTCTTGGCATTGAGATGGAAATCTCTGGGAGATTTTCACCATTTGGTATTACGTGGATCTGGGAGGTCTCTTGTGGACCAGTGTCCTGAACTTGGCTCTCCCACCTCAGTTGCACAGCCCTGATGCCTGGCTGGAGCACCAAGTGCCTGTCCTCCATACAGCTCAGAATAAAAAGGAGAAAAGAAAAAAAGAAGAAGATAAAATAAAGTTATTAAAATAAAAAATAATTATTAAGAAAAAAATTTTTGAGTAAAATAGAATAGACAGAACCGTAGGACAAATAGTAAAAGCAAAGCTATACAGACAAAATCACACACAGAAGCATACATATACACACTTACAAAAAGAGAAAAAGTGAAAAAATATATATATATATCATTTCTCCCAAAGTCCACCTCCTCAATTTGGGATGATTCATTTTCTATTCAGGTATTCCACAGATGCAGGGTACATCAAGTTGATTGTGGAGATTTAATCCGCTGCTCCTGAGGCTGCTGGGACACATTTCCCTTTCTCTTCTTTGTTCACACAGCTCCCAGGTTTCAGCTTTGGATTTGGACCCGCCTCTGCATGTAGGTTGCCTGAGGGTGTCTGCTCTTTGCTCAGACAGGACGGGGTTAAAGGAACAGCTGATTCGGGGGCTCTGGCTCACTCAGGCCAGGAGGAGGGAGGGGTACGGATGCAGGGTGAGCCTGTGGCGGCAGAGGACAGCATGAGGCATGCCGTGCATTCTCTGGGGGTAGTTGTCCCTGGATCACGGGACCCTGGCAGTGTCAGGCTGCACAGGCTCTCAGGAGTGGAGGTGTGGATACTGACCTGTGCTTGCACACAGGCTTCTTGGTGGCTTATCTCATGCCCGTCTCTGGGGTCTATGCTGATAGCTGCGGCTCGTGCCCATCTCTGGAGCTCCTTTAAGCAGCACTCTTAATCCCCTCTCCTCGTGCACCAGGAAACAAAGAGGCAAGAAAAAGTCTTTTGTCTCTTTGGCAGCTCCAGACTTTTTCCTGGACTCCCTCTTGGCTAGCTGTGGCGCACTAGCACCTTTCAGGCTGTGTTCATGCAGCCAACCCCAGTCCTCTCCCTGGGATCTGACCTCTGAAGCCCGAGCCTCAGCTCCCAGCCACCACCCATCCCAGTGGGTGAGCAGACAAGCCTCTTGGGCTGGTGAGCGTTGGTTGGAGCCAATGCTCTGTGCGGGAATCTCTCCACTTTGCCCTCTACACCCCTGTTGCTGTGCTCTCCTCTGTGACCCCGAAGCTTCCCCACTCCACCACCCACAGTCTCCGCCCACGAAGGGGCTTTCAAGTGTGTGGAAACATTTCCTCCTTCACAGCTCCCTCCCACTGGGGCAGGTCTCGTCACTATTCTTTTGTCTCTGTTTTTTCTTTTATCTTTTGCCCTACCCAGGTACGTGGGGAGTTTCTTACCTTTTGGGAGGGCTCAGGTCTTCTGCCAGCGTTCAGTAGGTGTTCTGTAGGAGTTGTTCCACGTGTAGTTGTATTTCTGATGTATCTGTGGGGAGGAAGATGATCTCTGCATCTTACTCTTCCGCCATCTTGAAGCTCCTCCTAACTTTGGGTTGTGTTTGTTCTTCTTTCTCTAGTTCCTTTAGGTGTAAATTTAGATTGTTTATTTGAGATTTTTCTTGTTTCTTGAGGTAGGGTTGTATAGCTATAAACTTCTCTCTTAGAACTGCTTTTGCTGCATCACATAGGTTTTGGATCGTCGTATTTTCATTGTCATTAGTCTCTAGGTATTTTTTGATTTCCTCTTTGATTTCTTCAGCAATCTCTTGGTTAGTTAGTAATGAATTGTTCAGCCTCCATGTGTTTGTGTATTTTAAGTTTTCTTCCCCTGTAGTTGATTTCTAATCTCATAGCGTAGTGGTCAGAAAAGATGCTTCATATGATTTCAATTTTCTTAAATTTACTGAGGCTTGATTAGTGACCCAAGATGTGATCTATCCTGGAGAATGTTCTGTGTGCACTTCAGAAGAAGTTGTAATCTGCTGTTTTTGGATGGAATGTCCTAGAAATATCGATTAAATCTCCCTGGACTATTGTGTCATTTAAAGCTTGTGTTTCCTTATTAATTTTCTATTTGGATGATCTTTCCATTAGTGTAAACGAGGTGTTCAAGCCCCCCACTATTACTTTGTTACTTCGATTTCCTCTTTTATAGCTGTTAGCAGTTGCCTTATGTATTGAGGTCCTCCTATGTTGGGTGCATATATAGTTATAATTGTTATATTTTCTCCTTGGATTGATCCCTTGATCATTATGTAGTATCCTTCCTTGTCTCTTGTGACATTCTTTATTTTAAATTCTATTTTATCTGATATGAGTATTGCTATTCCAGCTTTCTTTTGACTTCCATTTGCATGGAATATCTTTTTCCATCCCCTCCCTTTCAGTCTGTATGTGTCCCTAGGTCTGACGTGGGTCTCTTGTAGACTGCATATATATGGGTCTTGGTTTGGTATCCATTCAGCAAGCCTGTGTGTTTTGGTTGGAGCATTTAATCCATTCACGTTTAAGGTAATTATCTATATGTATGTTCCTATTACCATTTTCTTAATTGTTTTGGGTTTGTTTTTGTAGCTCCTTTTCTTCTCTTGTGTTTCCCACTTAGAGAAGTTCCTTTAGCATTTGTTGTACAGCTGGTTTGGTGGTGCTGATTTCTCTTAGCTTTTGCTTGTCTGTAAAGCTTTTGATTTCTCCATCGAATCTGAATGAGATCCTTGCTGGGTAGAGTAATCTTGGTTGTAGGTTCTTCCCTTTCATCACTTTAAGTATATCGTGCCACTCCCTTCTGGCTTGCAGAGTTTCTGCTGAAAAATCAGCTGTTAACCTTATGGGAGTTCCCTTGTATATTATTTGTCATTTTTCCCTTGCTGCTTTCAATAATTTTTCTTCATCTTTAATATTTGTCAATTTGATTACTATGTGTCTCAGCGTGTTTCTCCTTGGGTTTATCCTGTATGGGACTCTGTGCTTACTGGACTTGGGTGGCTATTTCCTTTCCCATGTTGGGGAAGTTTTCGACTATAATCTCTTCAAATATTTTCTTGAGTCCTTTCTCTCTTCTTCTTCTGGGACCCCTATAATGCGAATGTTGTTGCGTTTAATGTTGTCCCAGAGGTCTCTTAGGCTGTCGTCATTTCTTTTCATTATTTTTTCTTTGTCCTGTTCCATGGCAGCAAATTTCACCATTCTGTCTTCCAGGTAACTTATCTGTTCTTCTGCCTCAGTTATTCTGTTATTGATTTCTTCTAGTGTA
The DNA here is from genome assembly GCF_963924675.1 of Phocoena phocoena. Taxonomy (NCBI): domain Eukaryota; kingdom Metazoa; phylum Chordata; class Mammalia; order Artiodactyla; family Phocoenidae; genus Phocoena; species Phocoena phocoena. The sequence goes on along the minus strand of NC_089227.1, from coordinate 67,987,222 downwards.
TTCTTCAGTTCAGTTATTGTATTGTTCATCTCTGTTTGTTTGTTTTTTAATTCTTCTAGATCTTTGTTAAACATTTCTTGCATCTTGCTGATTGTTGCCTCCATTCTTTTTCCGAGGTCCTGGATCATCTTCACTATCATTATTCTGAATTCTTTTTCTGGAAGATTGCCTATCTCCATTTACTTTAGTTGTTTTTCTAGGGTTTTATCTTGTTCCTTCATCTGGTACATAGCCCTTTGCCTTTTCATCTTGTCTATCTTTCTGTGAATGTGGTTTTTGTTCCACAGTTCTTCTTGCTTTTCCCATGTGTATCATTCTAATCACCACTACCCCCTTGTTTGTCTCTGTCCTCCCACTCCAACAGTACAAAGATCTGGCTCCCACCATCTTTCATTTATTAATTGTTCAGTTTGTGTGTATCTTTGTGTGTGTGTATATATTCAGTTTTGTTGTTATCTTCATTTTGATGCGGTTTGTCTCCAAAGTTCTTGGACATTTTGTAAGTTGATGCACTTCATTTATCAGCTTCCTCTAGGGTCAGCTATACAAAATATACAAATGAGAAGTAGAAGTTTATTTGGGCAAATGAGAAAATGTACAAGAAAATGCATTTTCATTTGGGAAGTTCTATGATAATATGAGGTAGTTATCCAGTTGTCACTAATACTATCAATATTTCTATGTTGTTATTTTATCAAATCAGTAATTCAGCATGAAGTTCATTTTATACAGAATAGTATCACTGATGACTTTCTTTAGCTTTCATCTTTTGTTCTCATCATATATTTTTGCTTAATAATATAGTAAATACAATGGGTAACTATGTAATTAATAATTTTTTACTAATGTAGATAGTGTTATTATTCTTAACAGCTACTCATAGTTATAACTTCAGTAGCCCATCCCCACTTCCAGGGAGTTTCTGGGCTTGAGTCTTAACGAGAGCAACTCAATGCGATTTCTTTAGGAGCTGCAAAACTAAATGTTTAATCCAAGTCAAAATTGGCATCGTCTTTGACTTCCCCGTGTTTGTTCTGTAGATCATTCCAACTGTACAAAGCCCATGTGAAGAAAAGGAAAAGAAGCAAAGATATTTCCTTGTAACAAAATGAATTTCATAATCTACTGACATTCATTATATCATTATGTGTTTTCACACGTAAATGGGAAAATTGGGAAATAGGAGTTTGTCTAGTGAAAGGAACAAAAAATCTTTTTAAATTAAGTGGTAAATTTTTCAGCACAGTTATGGGTTTTTTTTCACATATTTCTTCATTTTAGGTGATGAAATTGTAGAACATGGCTGATTTTTTTTTTTTAAGTAATTCCCTGAACTCTAATTTCTTTACAGTGGTTAGATGCAATAGTCTCAATCCAAAACTCTGAACCTCTTTTTCACTGCCATTGGGTCTTGAGGTAGAATCTCACCTGGCCGGATCTAAACTTAGTACTGAGCTGGAATTAGCTAGATTGTGGCCTCCTTGAAGGAATCGGGAATTTGGGAGAAGAATCAATTTTGGCAGATTAGGTTTTATAATTCTGTGACTGTGATTCTGTCACTGTCCCGTTGGAGTGACTGCCATTTTGTTCTCTTTTTACATTGCTTGTGAAACATGATCTGGAATCTTGCCAGAAACCACTCTCAGGCTGTCAGTATTTTTTTAAAGCTGTTTTTCTTTCTGACTAACAAGGGTTTTCTTAAAACTCGGGACTATCAGTTTCACTCTTTCTTTCAGTTGTGTCAGAAATATATTGTTGTATTGAAGTGGCTCAAGTTATAGCTGCTGTGGAAAGTGGCGGGCAGTAAATTGAAATGCCCAAAGACCTTATTTTCCAAGTATAAGAGTCATTTTATTTTTCTAACCTGGTAGGCTTAGATTTATATATGCTTTTAGATTCACCACAAAAGAGTCCTAAGGCGTTTGAGCATAACTAGTGGACTCCAGATATGACAGGTTAATTTGGGGTATTTAGTTCTCTGCTGAGGCTAAGTGATCTTAATTACAACCTTTGGTTCTTCGGACGGAACAAGTCTTAGAAGGTTCGTTCCTGCCTGGCCAGAACCACCTGATGTGGAGAGACAGGTAGCTCTTTCTCTTTGGCGGCTTACTGGTAGCTTGTTCTAATTGTATTCCTTGACCTTTCTATATTTCATTTTTCACCTCTAAAATGGAGAGAGTACCTTCCCAGAGGACCCCAGTGCTCAGAAGAGCACTTCGGAAAGTGTGGAGACATTATCTCCTCTGCTCTCAGCTGGCCCTGAGGAAGCAGTGAGCTGAAACCAGAGCTCTCCCTGATGTAATTCTCTGCTCGACCTTCCCTGAACTATGTCCCATGGAAGTTGTTAAACTCTATTATTGCACCTACATTATGACACTGCTGTATGAAAATTGGATCAGTGTCCATGAGTTCTTAATATGTTGAAAACTCTTGTCATAAGTGATCGTTTTACAGTGACATCTGATCGGCTCTAACTACTTAGAAGAATCATATTTGCTTACTTTAAAGTAATTCTGTATAGTTTCTCTAATGTATTTTAAATAGTGATTTTTCAGAAGACTGTTTCATAAAAACTGCTTACTAGAATTTTATATGAAATACTTTAAAAATTGATTTAAACATTCCCCTTGAATATTAAAGAGTAGTAGTTACTTTATGTCAAGATCAGATAATTTTAATTGATGTACAGTGTATCCTAATCCATTAGGTTATCTCAGGTTTTCTTAGGAGGAAGGTTCAGATTCCAGGGACATTTGAAGAAAATCTGATTTTATAACTTAGTTTCCACAGTGCTACATGTAAGATATTTTTCCCTATTCTAAACTCAATCATTTTAGTTTACAAATATATGTCATTTCTTTTTTTTAATACATAGTTTTTCCTCGGCAACATATTGTGACATTAAGAGAAAATAAGAGAGAGAGAGCAAGGAAAACCATCGAATACTAACAAAAAGTTTGGTATGTTAACAGCATCTTGTACATATCAGAGAAATGAATTCTCAAATAATGAGGCCCATATTGAAAAACAGCATAGTTATTTTTTTCCCAGAGAATCTCTTTTTGATGGTATATTTAATAAGCAGTTTCATAGATAGTTGTACCATATTCATTACAAATAAATTACATAGTTTTTCCTTTGTATAAAAATCTCATCATAGCCTTTTGCTGTTATCTTTGTTTAGAAAGAAGGTGATTATTAAGTATATTCGGCAGTAATGGCAGACAAAGAGATTTCTCTATGCTGATGGAAAAATCTAATTTGTATAATTTGTAGAGCAAGAGAGGCAGAGAATGTGGTTGAGTACAAGAGAAAAACACATGCCAAGCAATGTATTTTCAGTTTGTCACTGACCCTGGTGTTCAGTATGAGTTTCTTTGATGTGGAAGCTAATGGCAGAGCTGCCGAGTTTATGATTACTGGACTTGACAGTGCACATTCATTTTACCAAGGTTTGGCTAAGGTTACCAAAAAAATCTCATTTTTCATGCTGAATTTGGTGACTTATTTGCAAACATTAATAAAGATTAATTTAACCCCTCAGGGTTTTTCAGATGTATGTAAAAAGAAAGAAACAACAGAGGTTGATTAACAATTGTTGTACTTTTATTTTTTTTTAATTTATGTCTGCTATGTGTTTTTGAGCTTCTTAAATTTTTAAGAACATGGACCTTTAAACTATAAGCTTTAAGAAATTAATTCTAGTGGCTGGGGTGGTGGTGGTGGAATGAATTGAGCAATTGGGATTGACATATATGCACCAATATGTATGAAATAGATAACTAATAAGAACCTGCTGTATAAAAAGATAAATAAAATTTAAAAAAAGAAATTAATTCTATAAAATACATAAGACTTATTTTTGCCCCCATGTATTCAAATCTGTTAGCCAAATATGTGTTTAATTTTGCCTTTCCCTTTTATTTTTAAGAAATCATTTCTCCTAGTCTGTCTTTCTACATCGAGAAGCTTTTGTGGTAAAAAAATAATAACAGTAATCCTGCTTTAGTCTGTGAATTTAGATTTCTTCCTTTTCTGAATTTCCGTCCAATGAAATATAAAGTTAGATTTTTTCGGTCCTTCCTATATATGTATAAGTGTTTGTGTCTGAATACTGTTGACCTCATAGATGAACAGTATTAGCCTTCCCTGCACATGGTAGATACTCAATAATGTATGTGGTTTATCCGCTGAAGATGAAACTTATCAGAGTAGTCATTTTTGCAAGTCCTTCAACTGTGTCTGTAGATCAGTAGTGTTTCCTCCTTGTGCACTGGCCAGAAGCTCTCCCTGGACCAAGGGCTTCCCACTAAACACCCTCAGTCATCTCGATTACAGAATGCTCAGCAGCTCTTGTTCTCTCTCTCTATCCGTCTCTCTCTCTCTCTCTCTCTCTCTCTCTCTGTCTCTTTCTGTCTTCACTCACACACACATACCTCCCATTACTAGGAGAAGACATTTTAGCCATTTTAGCTTGTGTCATTTTATCTGCAAAATTCAGTGAATTAAATATTTTCAGGTACTTACACAAAACAAATCATTGTAATCTCATTTGTAAAATATAAAACATCACCAATGTTATTTCAGTGCATGAATAGTTAGCAAAAGTAGCCTCCTTTTCTCTATGTATCTATCTAGATCCACAAGTAAACTCAGAAAATGAGAAATCAGCACATATTGGTCACATACAGAGTTGTTTGTTTTCTGCCACGCTGAGTTGTTTGTTTATACCATCTATCAAATCCAGCTGTGAAACTGCAGTAGAAGTTGAAGTGGCTCTTTATAAGTACCGGATCAGTAAATGGAGTGGTTAATCTGTGGTGAGTTAGTGGTTAGAGACTGCTAATGAGGTTATACTCGTTAAAAAATGTCCTCCAGTGGGAGAGAACAAGACAAGGATTGAAAATTTAAACCAAGTTATACAGAAAGATAAAAGCACCTAAAGTTGGACAAATGCACCTTGTTTCATTTATATCTTTTGTAAGGTGCTAGCCAGCTCAAGAACCATCTCTGATGTAGACAGGAAAAACCTAAGAGAAAAACAATAAGCAAAAAACCAGCAGTATATAATCCCAAACATGACACCACAACTCTGTATGATATTCAATCCTTCTTCTTTTTCCAGCAAAAAAAAAAAAAAACTAACAGCATGCCTAAAGAAACCTTGACTGAAGGGCTTAAGAGTAGTGTGGGAATAATTTCAATAATTTAAAAAGACATTGCTTGCTGTAATAAACATTGATTCCATTTCTTTTATTTACTTGAATACATGCTTGCTGTAACACCTTAAAATTAAATTGAAATGCACCTAGTCCATGTTCTTCTGAACTACTTGATTCAGTGTTTTCAAGTACATTTGTGTTGGAATTTCTGAGCTATTTATATGTAAATGGAAAGTCTTCTGTAATTGGCACAGGGAGAGCCTGCTAGAAGCCCAGTAATCTAATCTAAGTTGCACATGTATTTTTCCTCTCTGTTATACATTCATAATGGCATTTGAGGGCAAACAGTTTGATCCTTATGTCAACATCATTCTCTTTTGCAATAAGGGAAAGAATAGGGAAACTTTGTTTTAAGGATTAAATGGTGAAATTTTTCTATGACACACTATCTTAGACAGAGCTGCCAGGTTTTATAGAGAGCAAAAAGATATCATTAACTTCTAACTACTAGGAATAGGAATTCAAATTATTTGTTTCAGGTAGTATAATGAAAGTAAAATTGCACAATTGTTCTGGCTGTGATAGACTGTTTTATTGAATTTTATTTTATTTTTAAGAATATGTGCTACTTGAGACTTTGGTGACAATGGTACTGAAACAATTTTTCTGGTTTTGCACTTTTCCTAATTTGTGTTTATTGGGGAAAGTATTAGCAAAAAGACCGATCAGGTAGACAAGGACATTAAACTATGTTAAATACCATGGGAACTTGTTATATTCCTATTATAAATCATGGAATGTTTAAACTTCAAAGGCCCTGAGAGAAAAAATACCTGAATCCCAAATTGCATTCTGGAGCAAGCAATATTTTAAAAAAAGTTTTTTTTACTAAATTAGTTAAAATGAGATTTATTATTCAATGCAGTCATATAGCCATCCATTCAGGTATTTATCCATTCATCCATTCCTTCAGTAAATATCGTGCCCAACTAGGCCTAAGCAGTGGGCTGGATGCTGGGAGTACAGGAGCAAGCAGGAAACTCACATGGCCCTCATACAGAGCACCTTCTTGTAATTAGAACTGTAAACCGAAGTATATAGTTGAATGAAAGTTACATTAAAAATTTAGGTGTTTCCCATTTTCAAGAACTGCATGGTTCTGAATATTTGCCTTTTCTAGATGGTTAATAGTTATCCATTTAAGCACAACCTGTTTTAGTTGGATCTCTTTCTAATGTATGACCCCTAAATGGAAAGTATTGGATATAATCTTTCTTTATGTTCTCAGGATCATGGTTTTAGATATTATACTGACCTGGAATTCAATACCTAAATAATCTAGATTATTAGAATTACTGATTACTGAATTATTATATTTGATTTTGATTTGTAGTTCATTTTTGACTACAAGACTATCTTCTTGCTAGTTAGTGTGTCTGCTTCTGTAGTAGAACTCTGCTTCCCCCGTTCCTCCCATTATTCTTTCTAATTCTTCATGGATATGGATACAAGTTCCCTAGGGTTACTACAATTATTCCAATTATTTTCAAAATAAGAGACACTGTATAAAGTAAGATGGCTTCTCCTGTAAATAAAATGCATCTTCTTTGCTACATTTATTTTTGTTGCCTACAGGTCTTTCATTTTACTGTTGACCCTCAAACAGTGCAGGGGTTAGGGGCACCAACCCCTGCACAGTCAAAATTCCCAGTATAACTTTCGATTCTCCCAAAACTTAACTACTACTAGCCTACTGTTGACCAGAAACTTTGCCAATAGCATGAGCAGTTGATTAACACATATTTTGTATGCTATATGTATTATATACTGTGTTCTTACAATAAAGCTAGAGAAAATGCTATTAAGAAAATCATAAGGAAGAGAAAATACATTTACAGTACTCTTCTCTATTTACTGATACTGTAAATTTATGTCATCTGTTTACAAGATGAATCATCTGTCAGTACCTACATCAATATTGTCTTATATAAAATAAAACACTGTAGATGTTATATGCATTATTAACACCAGGCATCAAAAAGGAAAAGATAATGTAAAAAATAAATTTATATTTATTTACAGGAGTAACAATTCATACATTAATAATGAAGAAGGAGCAATATGATTGCTATATGGTAGCTAGTGTAATTGATGTGGTTGCTTCATGGTAGCCTAACCTATACACTAATGAATGAATCATTATAAAATGCTTATGGCATATAGAGTTACAGTCGTATTCATAATACAGTTGTGGAAACATCGTTACATTTTTTTTAAAACCACTTACCTGTGATGATAGGCTGATACACAGTTTCTCTAATTATGAGAGAGGCATTTGTACAGTAATATAATTTCTTGAAAGAAAAGTTATAAAACAGTAAGAAAACTAACATTATTAATTTTATATTAAATATCACTCACCTTAAGCCTACATAAGAATATATCAGTATCTACATATATTTTATGCATTCATGACATACCTATATTTTTCTTAATTTGGGGGGTATTTCTAGGCTGTGTGGCTCATCTACAAGTTTTTTCAAATTGACGCACATATCCACACTTTTTCTGATATATTTATCTGCATATAAATGGACCTGCACATTTCAAACCTGTATTGTTCAAGGGTCAATTGTATTCTTGGCCCTATTCCTAACAGATGAAACATTATTTTAACCATACTTTTACCAGTTCAGAAAATCAAGTCAAAAGGATGGCAATACAACAATTCAATATAAATCAAAGAACATATTTGTTAGTATTTGTGGCAAAACACTCTGAATTTCGTGGATTACAAACGTTATGTACAACACTAATACTCTAGGCTATGCCATGAAAAATAGCTGGTTTGACTCTCCTAATTGGGTAAAAATAACTAGTATTGGCATAAAACTTTGAGATTTACCAAAGGAAACCTTTTTGTCGTTTAATCCTCACGTATCAAAAGCATCACTAACTACATCTTATAGACAATGAAACTGGATCATTTACACTACTTGCCTGGTGCCCGTAGACGTATGAGTTTTTGACAAGTGTTTTGATCAAAATCACACAAGCCCCATGTGGTGTAATTGACAAATTTCAGAGTGATATGCAAAATGGAGTGTGGTGGGAGAGTGGGAGTGGTGATGGGATGGAAGGAGCTGAAGGGATCCCGTAGATGAATCTGGAAGTGACAATAACGAGGTTTCAGAACTATCTTCCTTCCCATTTGGAGAATCTGATAATTTGATGAGGATTATTGATAGGTAACCAAAATGTCAGTATTTCTCTGCAATTGAAAATACCCTTGACTATTCAGCCATATCTCTAAATGAGTGATTCTTAACCTTTCTGGAGTCATTTACCCTCTTGGAAATTTGATCAGAGTCATGGACTCTTGGCCCATAGACATGCGCATGTGATTCCTGATGGTTTCATAAGCCTCTAAAGTCCATACACTAACCACCCCACCCATAATGGTCATGGACTTTAAGAACCCATGACTTGAATGAAGTTACAAATTAATATTTGTTTGAAAGAGAGCATTTTGAAATATAATAATCTAGATGATTTGTCTATGTATTACTTACCAAGGCCATAAACACTTGAATATTTATCAATTTAACAAGGAAATGATGTCATTTTGTGTGCACATGTGTTTAGCTGATACAGAAAATGTGTGAACTCAAAAGTTTACTTTCAGTAAGCTTTTACATTACTGCAGATGCTAAGTAAACAACAAGAACTTGCCTCTAGGACACTGTTAAAAGAGAGGCGAAATCTCATCAGGCTGGCTTTCCACATCACATCCTCATGTCCACAGCAACAAATTTGCAGGGTCTTCTGTGACCATGTAGCCCTGTCAACAGCTTCACTGCTACATTATGTATGACTCTCTTCTACTGAGGACATGAGCAGTTGGTACAAAGCTGCAGGGGTGATTTTGTATTGTGTCTGGTTGGGAGCTCAGAAATGAGTTGGATCTGCCTTGTGTATTTGCTGTCTTTTTCATTCAGCTTTGTAGCATCTTCCCATCAAAAAAGAAAAAGGAAGTTCAGCATTAGAAATGAATAAAATTTATTTTTGGTCAGAGTTCCAGGATGTTTTTAAAGACCATCTCAGGTCTGTTACACAGGTGTTTGGGGAAGGGGTCAGCTGATTTGGTGACCCAGAAATTGGATGTCATGGTACGAATTGGTGACCCCTCTGCTTCTGTTTTTAGTCCTGGAGCTATAGGATATAGATCATCCTTGAGGAGAGCCAAGGTTTTTAGTGAGTGTAGTTCTGTGTTTCTCTTTTTTCCCCCCCAACACCCACTAGGGGCATGACACCTTCCCATCAACAACAGCTAATGCCTAAATTATTAAGGGAACAGGGCATCTCAGAATGTCTGCATGGAAAAGAGTTTTAAAAGTCCCACCCCCTCCCAATGCTCTGGAGAGCCTATTCATCTCCATACCCCCAGATGGGAAAAACGCTTGTAGAGATTGACTCGTGACACTAAATCTGTCAGAAAAGAATGGCGACATAAACCAAGCTTTAAGCTTAGGTGTTGTTTCCTTTGTTGGGTCAGTGGGGGGACTTCATTCTAAGGATGCCACTTAAATCCTGAAATTATGATGCCAGAGAGCTGCAGTTTCTGCTGTGGCCAACCTTTCTTTATCCTTATCACCCTAGTCTCCTTAGAAATTTTTAAAGCTAAGGCCATGTCTCACCTGTACTGAGGTGGGAAATGAGATTTAGACGATGGCTTTATCTTCAGACTGGGTTTCGTTGGGTGAACAGAATGAGTTTTAGTTCATTTGGAAGGAGGGTAGCATAATGCTTAGAGCAAGTCATTCTACTTAAGAAATCCTATTGATGGATTAGGGTGACTGAGGAATCAAATTGTGAAGAATGGTTATTATTTACTTCTACTTGATTTCAGATAGAATTCCCTAAGGCTTATGAAAAATTAAATATTTGCTAAATAGAATAGAAAAGGAAATGAGAAGAGAGAGAAGAGAAGGAAGAAAGATGGGTTGGGTCACGGAAAGACCTTCATCTCCCCTGAGGAATTGGGTGACCCCTAACTTAAGTGTTTGATGGTGATTTCCTGGTGTAAATAATAGTGTGTTGTAGACTCACCATCTTTATTGATCAAACAGTATCTCTCTCAATAGTGTTATCACTTACTAAGTGATTTATGAGTGAGTTAAATGTATTAGAGGTATTAATTATGTTGCAGTTCCCGTCAATGCACTTGACTGTTTTGGAGATTAAAGTCAGATGAGGAAGTACTCCATCTCTTCTAGTTATTACAGATTGTCATGCTTTCTCAAAATGAACAGGAATTTAAGAAACACCTGGTGACACACTTTTTAAGATTCCTTTGAAAATAATTTGAATTATGTCAGTCAGTGATTTTAAACTTGCTTCCTCCTTCCCTTCCCTTTAACTTATTTTAATAAACACCCCTTTCGGAAATAGTTTTAATAATATTGCCTTTATAATTTTTTTGTCACATCATTTTTAGTACACTGGAAAGAGAAATGAAGTTTTTCTTTTCCTCTGACCAAGCGTATGTGTATCCACTTTTTTATGTCTAGAATATGTGGTAAAATATGAGAATTTATACCAAATTCACAGGTGAAATACTCTCCTGAAAGTCCATCAAAGGTAGCATGTTCTAATACTGTATGGGGAAATATAGATTTCCTTTTGATTTAAAAAGGTTGAACTCAATTCTTTTTTTTAAGGTAATGCCTGCTCTGTGTAAGACAGTCTGCTAGGCAAGGTGAGAATTCGAAAGTGTAAGCAGTATAAAGGTTGCTTATTACAAGCTTACTGTCCAATAAGAGGCTTATAAAATATGTCATGCAAAGTATAACAACTATAATTTAAGATATACTGTAGTAAATAGAAGGTAAGCTCCCTGGATGCAGGAATTTGTGTCTGTTTTATTCATCACTTTATCTCCAGTGTCTAGAAGAATGCCCAGCACGTGACAGGCATGCAATAAATGTATGTTGAATAAGTGAATAGGATACACAAGTGACAGCTAAGAGCTTTCTAGACCAAGAGTCATTCCAGTGATCAGGAAGGGCTTCATGGAAAATATGGCATTTTGGTGGCAACAAAATGGAGATGTGTGGCAGTGTTTCAGAAAAAGGTGAAGGTATGAATCAGGAAAGCAGGGGGAAGGAAGGTCATTGAGTTTCTATTTATGCCCTTCCTTGCAATAATTTTTTTTGGGGAAATAATTAACAGTGTCAGCAGGCCAGTCTCTAGTACCCTGCGGTAGCATGTTCCTTCCAAAGACATTAACTGATGATTTACACTGGCTCTGAAAATGTTTTAACTCTCTAGGCATGAATCTGACTTTCTTCTGTGTTTCATTTCAACTCTGCCTTTTCTTTTCTAACGTCATTTTCAAAGGAAGACAGAAGACCCTGAGTAAGAGGAGGCGAAATCTTTTTTCTTTCAGTTACTTCTTGGTTCTTTGAAAAAGAGGTGGGGGGGCCCATTGCTGCCTGACTCCCCCTCCGGGATGCCTCCCCGGCCCATGCTCCCAGGTGCGGGTGTGACTCTAGCCACCGCCGCCTCCCTGCTGTGGGACCCTCTCTCATTTCCCCGGCCCCTTGGCCTGTGGTCTGAACTCCCTCCCAGTACAGCAAGGATGCAGCGCCTAGGCTGTGGAGCTCTGCAGAGAGTAGGGAAGCCAAGGCAGCAAGGAGGAGCTCTCCATCACCTTTGTCTCCCCTTCCTCCCCCCACGCCAATGTGCTGGCCCCTTTGCGCTACCAGACATTTCTTTTATGTAGTGTTGATTTATTTACCTTTTATCCTCATTCAACACATTTATTGAGCGTTGATACTAGGTGCTCAGAATACAAAGACAGTGATCTCCTCTTTGAAAGAGGAGAATTATCAGTGTGGTATCTAGATACAAAATAACTAGTCATCACAGTGACTCCGTCATTTGACTTGTCTACACCCCTGCTAGTCTGAGCGGGTTCACTAACACAGTTGATCTTAATTAACCAAGCACGTTTATTGGAAAGATTGAGCCATGTATATGTAAGTGCAGCCTATGTAATTTTTTAAAAAAATCAATGCCACTGTGAAATGGATATTTATTAAAAAACACTGATTTTTTTTTTACTGATTAAGAGCATGGACTCTGAAGACAAACTATGCAATTCAAATTTTAGTTTCTCCATTGGCTAGCTGTGTGGTATCAGGCAAGTCACTGAACCTCTCTGAGCCTCAGTTTTCTAATGTGAATTGGGAACAATAATGTTACCTACCTTTTGGGATTGTTGGGGTGATTGTTTGAAGATTAAATGAGTATATGCAAAGTACTTAGAGCAGTGGCTGGTGCATACCAAGTGCTATACAAATGTTAGTCACTGTTGAGAGTGTGTCTACTTTTTAAGGTCTTAACCATGGAACAGCCTGGAGTTAAATTCCTCATTTGAACAAGAGAAAATGTTTCTTTTCTTTAGAAACTGCCCTGTGTTTCAGTGCCCTATCTCTTACACACAATTTCACACTTCATCAGTGAAAGATCTAGAGATTCCAGTATATGTTATCATGCACAATTTGCATTCAGCATCAATGCTTGTTTCTGAAGACCTGCTAACACTGTGTCCCATTAATACTGGGTCTCACGCTCTGCCTGGTACTTTTAATGAACACCCAAGCTGGCTCTGCATCAATGAAAATTGTCTTGCTACCTTTCAGAATAATGTGCTTGTAGACAATTATTAGATTTTTCCTACTTCTGAGAAATAACGTGAGTTCAAATAATAGTAGAATAATGATGCTGCCTTAGATTTGAAAAATAGAAAAGCAGGCAGTTTAAGAATAGCTGTAACTTGCATGTGATCGATATTCCATATGAATCTGAGTGCACTAAAGATACCCATCTCTTTCATTTTACAAGATAATAGTTGGTCCAGAAGATATTGTTAAGTGGGTTTCTTGCCTTGGAGAAATAAGCCTTTGTATAATTCAGAATGACATCTTTTTGTAAAGTCAGGAACCTTTCTTTCTGCTCAATGAGTGTTTTCTTTGGCATTGTTTCTGTAGGGTCTATTCTCCTGGAGGTTCCTGCTATGTCTGTCTACCTTCTAGGGGGCTTGTCTAAAGCTGCCTGAGCCCTGGGTGGAGGACTTGTGCCAGGGTCTGAGTTGGGTCTCTTGGGGGAGAGAGTATGAGTACAGCATCAAAGGTCAGAACCAGAGAGGCCTCCACCTACGGTCGGACTGGTAAAGAAGGAATCGTATCAAACATAAAGGCTAGTTGAAAGTAAACTGAATGCGGAGTAAAAAGAAAGGACAGTGTAAAAGTAAGAGGATCTAGGAAAATCTCTGTAACCAGGACCGGGTTGTTTAAGCCTCCTGTTTTTTGCTCACTGATCCATGGTCTTTGGGATGACATGGATCTTCATCCCATGAAGGATGTGGGTCGGTCTTCCTGCCGACCCACATAATCATTTCTGTTAAAAGCAAGAGGTATTACATTATCCTGGGCTTTTGAGAATACTGGAAAATAAGTAACAGCAATAGAGTTACAGTTACGCAAATATATTTAGAAAATAGAATTTGAAGTTCTATTGATTATCATCATTATGAAATGTCTATTGAGATGAAGTGAATGCTGTCATCTTAGTGAAATTCCTACTTTATTTTTTCTGTTCAAAATGTTATTAAAAGTGTAAACATAATACATCTTCAAAACAGTTATATTACTCTGAGAGATTTAGAAAGTATTGAACTTTCTTTTATTTTTTCAAATTTGAGGGGGGGAAAGAAGACAAATAAGTATTCTTGTAACTAATCTTCTTCGTACTAAATCCTTATCTGAGTTTAACCTAGATGAAACACAAGGCTTTTAGTGCAAATTGAAGATGTAGTTTTAATTTTAGATGCTGAGAGAAGATGTCAAAACCTGTTATTCACGCTGACGGATCCATACAGTTGTGTTTTGAAATGCACACTCAATCTCAGGCAAGGGGATTTCATGTTTTTATCCTTGAAACTCTCTGGCGTTATGGCATTGTTTTTAGCACAGCATTATTAATGCTGCATTCTCGTTTGTTGCCTTAGGGTTCCTAGGGAGTTGAATGCAGTGACTCAAAGAAAATAATTATTGAGATATCTGAAAGAACTACTTTATAATATTTCTTAGTGTTTGAAGGGGTTGCTGAATGGTTTGAAATTGCTTAATAGCCTTTGTTTGGCAGGTAAAAGAGGCTGTATAGAGGGAGACAAGTGTGTCAATCACTAGACATCAGAAGCCTGTTTTTAATTGTACATTTCAACAGTTTTTAATATATTCAGAGTTGTGCAACCATCACCAATATTTAATTCCAGTGCATTTTCATGACCCTCAGAAGAAACCCTATACCCACTAGCAGTCATTCTCCACTTACCTCAGTCTCCCCAACCCTAGGCAACAATTAATCTATTTTCTGTTTCTATAGATTTGCCTATTCTGGACATTCCGTGTAGATAGAATCATACAATATGTGGTCTTTTTTTTTAATTGTGGTAAAAAGCACAGAATATAACATTGACAGTTTCAAAAAAATCTTAGCCATTTTTAAGTGTACAGTTCAGTAGTGTTAGGTATGTTCACACTGTTGTGAGACAGTTCTCCAGAACATTCTCGTTTTGCAAATCTGAAACTATGCCCGTTAAATAACAACTCCCTTTTGCCCTCCTCCCCTAGATCCCTGGTAACCCCTGTTCTACTTTCTGTTTTTATGTATTTGACTACTTGAGAGATGCAGAATCATACAGTATTTGCCTTTCTGCGACGGGCTTATTTCACTTAGCATGATGTCTTCAAGGTTCATCTATGTATTAGCATGTGACAGGGCTTCCTTCCATTTGAAGGCTGATAATATTCCATTGTATGTATATGCCACATTTTGTTCATTCATTCACCTGCCAGTGAACATTTAGGTTGCCTCCACCTCTTGGCTATTGTGAATAGTGCTATGAACAGATGTACAAATATCTCTTTGAGACCCTGCCTTCAGTTATTTTGGATGTATACCCAGAAGTGGCATTGCTAGATCAGATAGTAGTTCTACTTTTAATTTTTTGAGGAACCGCTATACTGTTATTCCACAGCAATTGCATTATGTTACAATGCCACCTGTAGTGCACAGGGATTCCAATTTCTCTACATCCCCATGACCACCTGTCATCTTCTGTTTGCTTGTTTTTATTGTAGCCATCCTAATGGTGTGAAATGGTATTTCATTGTTCTTTTGATTTGCATTCCTTTAATGATTAGTGATGTTGAGCTTTTTGTATACTTTTTATATACTTGTTGGCCATTTTGTATAATCTTTGTGGAAATATCTATTCAAGTTCCTTGCCCATTTTAAATTGAATTATTTGATTTTTTGTTGTTGAGTTGTTGGAATTTTTTTAAAATTCTAGATATCAACCACTTATCAGATACATGACTTGAAAACATTTTCTCCCATTCCCTAGGTTGCCTTTTCACTCTGTTGATTGTACCCTTTGATGCACAAGTTTTTAAGCTTGATGTAGTCCCATTTGTCAATTTTGGCTTTGTTTCCTGTGCTATTAGTGCTCTATTCAAGAAGTCATTCCAAAAGCCTTTTACAAATTCATATATATATAGCCAACTTTTGATTAGAAGGACTGAGGTCAGTCATTCAAACAAAGCTTAATCCAGGAGTCATTTATATTTACATTTAAAATGCAATTTATATTTATATCTGATTATGAATGTGCCTACAGTTCTGAAAGGTAATTGCAGCTTTATTGTGAATATACGACTATATGATCAAGAAAAGCTGGAAATATGTCTGGTTTTCATGGCTTGACCCCCTGAGGGAACGTTTTACATGTCCTTCTTTCAAAGAATTTCCTTGGTAGGACGCCGACTGTACAAAGAAGTAAACTTGATTTGTTTTATTAAAAAGAAAGAAAAAAACGTAAGCTGACTAGTTTGTTTAGTCTGTTGAGATAGGCTGCCAACTAAACTCGAATAAAAGATATGCATAATTAAGGTTTAACTCTATAATAATGCTCAAGTTACAGGGACTTAGGCTACTTTGCTCTAAAATGAATTCTGTTTCGCACTTGTCAGAGGGGTGTATATGTGAGTGTGTATGGGCGAGGGGTTAGTTTGGAATGAGGCATATCCTAACCTCAAACCTTGCTCTTTCTCCTCTCTCTCTCTTTATGTGTGAATGACTTACTGTCACCCACTTACTAAAACAAGGTCCTGGACACCATTCCTCAGTCTTCATCTCCCTCACACATCACATCCAGTCAGTCACCAGATTATTTCAATTTTACCTTCAAAACTCTAAGGCCACTTTTCTATCCCAGCTGCTGCTTTCCTTGTGCAGGGGGTCGTGTTGTGCCTTAAAGCGCCGTGGCAGCCTTTCTCTCACTTATCCGCCTGCCTTGTCGTGCCTTCTTTAATCAGAAGGCAACTTTCTAATACATAATTTGCTCATGTCTATCTCTTTCTTAAAGCTCTTACACGATTCTCACTCTTAGAACAAATACGAAACTTCTTAGCGTGGCTCACAAGCCTTCTGCGGTCTGGTACATGCTTACCCCAACAATCTCATCTGCTGCCGTTTACTTAGCCCTTGTACAGCTTTTATCTCAGGGTCTTCTAACTGCCTCTCTTCTTGTCTGTATCTTTCAGTGGACTGTGTGCTCCCTGAGGTCCAGAACCTTGTGGTCTATCTAGCCCACTGCTGTAGCCCTCTTGCCTACCGAGCACAACGTGCAATGCATTAGGCATGCAATGAAAGTGTGTTGAATGAATGAAAGCAGCAGTGCGTGTAAGCTATATGGAACCCCCGTCCTCTTCCTAATTACAAATTTTCTTTCAGTAACTTAGTGTGTTCACTAGTTTCTTTCTTCCGAGGAGGCTTGAACAAGTTCTCAAGAAATAAGATAAGGTGAATCCTATCAGCTTCCATTTCCTCATCTGTAAGATAAAGGCTAAATCCTTGGCAGATAAATCTGTAATCTAAAGGGGTTGGGCCAGGTCATCCGTGAAATTCAATGTTGTGATCCTATATATACATAACCACCTAACTTTACCAAAACTCCAGAGTAGCTACCACATATGTTTATATATATGTATATATAATATTTATAAAATTAAGTTTATTAAATATTTTATATATGTGTTAGTTCTATACCTATTAACCTCTAAAGCTTAATCTCTATTAATGTTTGTTTAAACTTTTTCAGTGTGAAATATGTGTCTTTTTCAACTTATGTTTGATTTGCCTCAACGTTAGTATCATGTAAAGATTACTATATGTGAATACCTTCATTGTAAACTGAGAAACTATAGAGGAAATGAATATATTCCTGCCTATATGAAATATGTATTTGTTTTTATTTTACCAGCTGCATAATATGAGGTACTATTACCACTGTAGTGAGATATTTCTGAGGGTAATTGCCATATTGTATGAGACACTGAAGTTCCCTAGAGGAAGAACATGATATAAATTCGAAATAATTGCATTGTTTACTTTGAAAAACTCCTGCTTGTACAGCCCATCAGAATTGCTGTGTATTAGAATTAGCTAGATCGAATATTGACTGAAATAACCATAGACATTTCTTTTATTTGTGTACCTTGGATCTACATCACATTTCATCTTCTTTTTTAATAGAGTCTTCTTTCCTTGCAAATCTTTTCCCACTCTAGCTCACTCAATACCTGAGTTGTAGCAGGAGGCTATAAGAATTGACATACTTGCTCTCTTGCCATCCTACGCAAGAGCAGAAATGACTAGAAAAGCAAGTTCCAGTTATATGCTTCCCAGGCTGCAAAGTCCCAGAGGGACATGTGGCATGAAAGGGAGTACTGACCATGAGATTTTCCTCTGACTCTCCTACCAAAGACAGCAATTCCAAGCTTTTGTCGTACCCTTCCCCATGCGAGGCATAGTTTCTTCCTGGTGAGAATTGATCCATAACCAACCAAAATCACACAAGCAATGGACAGTTTCTTCTTTTGTTCATTTGCTTATTCATGCATTCATTTTTTATGGAGAATTTAATCACTTGACACTCTTTCTTAGTTGTTTCAGTCTTCAACACAACACGGTGCCAAAATTCATTCCTTGTCTAGCGGCAAAGTTGCAGACTCTCAGATCGTGCCAAGGAAACGTCTTGGCTTGGAGTATAATTACTGAGCCATTGGAAATGATCCTGGCCCACAAAAAAAGAATAAAGGATCCCACAGATTCTCTCTTTATTACTTCCCTCTCCCAGGTTTCCTTTCAGAGGGATGACAACGCAAGCAAACTGTTTTTCAAATGTGCTGCATCCCTGAAGGAAGATGTTTCTTGAACATGTGTTTTTATGTACATTTTATTCTTTAATGATAGCACATATACCTATCCATTTTGGGTGCACATGGCTTCAGGAAAAGGGCAAGAGCAGCCTTTCTCCAGGTATACAGTTTGGCCAACACTTTTTAAGTGTTAAGACTGAATTAGGTATTAATGAATACTGCTCTAAGCAAATGGAAGTCCATTTAAAATTTAGTTTCAGTAACACGACATGATCAACCCAGCACACTGCAGACTCACTTTACACTGGCGACTGGACCCGTGAATTTGAAAATCCTCTTTGGTGGATACTTTTCTTTCTCTCCTTAGTCACTGCCCATCCTCCCATCTCTACCTCTCATCAGTGCCATTCACTTCCCTTCCTAATTGTCACCCTCATCTACTGATATCTGGGGCACTCTCTTGCCTTCCATGGTGATGGGCACCTGACACATCTCATCCTACGGACACTTTCAACACCTGGGCCTGCAACTTGGCTTTAAGTCTGACAGCCTCATTAAGAAGACAACTTTGAAGCCACTCCTCCAATTTGTCTTCAGTTGAAATTGTGCTACATTTATAGTCCTGAGCCCTGAGTGTTCTTTCTCTGTCTGAAATACAGCCTATTCTTGCAACTTTCTCCTTTTATACTCACTGAGCCTACCCTATGCCCTAGAATGAGCTTCATGTGATTTCTTTCGGTGTACCTGTGGTTGAACACCCAGCGGGCTCTGTGACCTTAAGAAATCCATCAGATGCCCACAAACCACAGTCTCCTTCTGTGTCAAATAGTTGTCTGGCCAAAGCCTGTATTCGCTCTTCCAACTCCAAAATTTTATAAACTTTATCGGTAGTAAGAGTCTTTTTGAGGTAAGCATGCTTATGAGTCAAATTATAAATTATAAATTATATAGTACTAATATAAAGTATCCATTTTTGACCCCTTATACCGGTGAGCACGTGCTGCTTGATTGTTTATTTTTTTTCTAGTCTGAAGACATCTAAGTGAATATACTGCCATGTAAATGGAGGAACTCACTAAAATGTTTGAAGATGACTATTGCTGCTAGAAGGAAAAAGAACCAGTATAACAGGGAGAAAGTTAAGCTCTGTCTCCATACAAATAATCGTTAAACTAAAATATCTGCTACGTTACTGAAGACATAAGACTCTATGATTTCTCTAAAACCTCTTATTTGGTGTTAATGAAAACATTTGTAGTTTGAATAGCAGGTCTTTGAAATTGTGTGTCAGAAATAACTAAGAAAATATGGGACAGATATAACTAAGAAAAATAAACAGAATGATATGCTAAGTATTCTAGAGAATCTTGTCTGCTCTAAGGCTCTCTTTGCTCTTTACTTTGCCTGTGAAATCTATGGGAAATGCTTGGAATATTTATCTAAAGAACCTGAAGATATGCTGATATAGTTAAAACCGTAACTGTTCAATTAGGATTCCATTGTAAATCAGCCCATGGCTAGGTTGTTTTAATAGCAGGGACACTGACACAGGGAGTTCATTTCTTAATTTCCTGAGTAAATGAGGACATACATTTAAAACTAAAAATGTTACCTTGAACAGTGTTACAGAACACAAATGAGGTTCAGAGCTTTTGTTTAATTTCTCTTCAGCACTTTTGCAGTACTTTCAAAACCACAGCATTTGTTTTATAACTTCTACTCAGGATGTTCCAAGAACCCTAAATCCTTTTTCCAGAATGGAATATGAATACGAATGCGAGTGGTTTTGTGAGCCTTTGGACTGCACTTACAGTGT
The DNA here is from genome assembly GCF_963924675.1 of Phocoena phocoena. Taxonomy (NCBI): domain Eukaryota; kingdom Metazoa; phylum Chordata; class Mammalia; order Artiodactyla; family Phocoenidae; genus Phocoena; species Phocoena phocoena. Next base: position 67,966,955 of record NC_089227.1, on the reverse strand, counting down.
TGCCAAAAGTCAACCTTCTCTTTTTATTCACTTTGGAGACAGCCTGAGGACAAAAACAAATTTAAAGATGGTTAAAGCCAAATATAACATGTGCCTTTTCAGTTTGTCAAAATTTTAATGTTTCACATACTAACAACTTAAATTGGAAATATTTCATCAGCAGGGTACTTTTATTTACCTGTGCTTCATGCCAGGGTTTATCGTTGCTGGCATTTTTTTAGTGCCTTCTATGTGTGAGGTCCTCTGTTAGGTGCCCTGAGCAATACATCGTCTCTGCCCTCGTATTTACAGTCCTAGAAAAATTGTTAAGATCAAAACTAAAATAAAAAAATAGACTGAGAAATATGTATCTGCTCTGCATAATTTGCAATTAATTTGACTTGCTGATACAGGGTTAATGAAATCATTGCAATTACAGTGTTTTACTAGATTAAGGACACCCATTTTGGCCAAACTAAAGAAATGGTTTGTAACAGTAAAGTTACTTACAGGCACGATTTTCTTATCTAGAACAGTCTGGTAAGGCCAGATATTCAAGTTTTGTTTTGTTTTCAGAGAGAAGTTACCCTGGCAGATCGTTACGGCAGGCACATAGTAGATAAACAATAAATACTTACTGATTTTATTAAAAGAACAACCAGAAAAAAGTATTAAATAATACTGAAGTAAATACTAGAACCTGTGTGATAGATCACACCTGCCAAAGAAATTTCTGTATGAGAACAGTCACTATAAGCTGAGACTAGTCAGTGGGGGAGGGGTGTTCATAAATAACTGACCACCTTGGCGACCCAAAGTGGCGCAAGATCAGCACGTATTCCTGCTTTTGCTTAGACTATCCTATTCCATTTCTGAGAATCTCCAACTTACTCTTTGCAACTCGACAGGCCATTATTGGATCTTTTCATTGTAACTTTGCTGGACCTTCCTGTATGATTTCCTATTCACTACTACTTCAACAAATAGTTTTGAGTTCTGACTTTGTGCCAGGCATCATTCTAGCCCTTGAGGATACAGCAGTAAACCCACCTGATCCAAGTCCCTGTGAACGTGCAACCGACACTGTTTTGTGTGTATGTGGAGATGGGGGAGGAAACAAAAATAAACAGTAACAGCAGTGGTGTGTGTGTGTGTGTGTGTGTGTGTGCGCGCGCGTGTGTGTGTCTCCATATATATGAGTGTTATGGAGAAAAATAAGGTACAAGAGGGATAAGAAGTGCCTAGAAGCCTGGAAGGGGGAGTCTTTTACATGATTGTCATGGAAGACTTTTTCTAATATGGTGACATGTGACCAGAGACTTGCAGGAAATGAGAGAGGGAACTGTGTGGACATCTGGGGGAAGAGTGGTCTAGACAGAGGAATCATCAATTGCCAAGCCCCTGAGACAGTAGCAGTCTTTTTCTGCACAAAGAACAGCAAGATTAGACCAGGTGAAGGTGGAAGATGACTTCAGACAAGTATCAGGTGAGTCGTGATGTGTAGGGCCTTAAAAGCCATTGGTGGATGTGAGCAGAAGAATATACAGATCTGGCCTGGTGAAAGATTCCCACTGGCGTTGTGTTGAGAATTGAGAATAGAGAAGGGCAAGAGAAAAAAATAGAAAAAAGGATCAGGAGACTGTTGTAGTAGTCCAGAAGAAAGATGATCATGGCTGGGGCCGATGGTAGGAGAGATGGTGAGAAGTAGTTGGATTCTGGATAAATTTTGAAGAGAGAGCGAATAGGATTTGCTGATTTGGTGATAGAGAAAGAGAATAGCCAATACTGCCTTAAGGATTTTAGTCTGGAGGGTTGGAGTTGTTATTAACTGCAGTTTGGAAGACTGGGAAGACTGAGGAACAGGGTGGAAAGTGAGGAGTCAGGCTTTGGTTAGGGGCATGCTACGTTTTCGATGCGTAGGGTACATCCAAGTGGAGATAATAGATAGGCAGTTGGATATATGAATTTGAAATTCAGAGAAGTTGGGAATTAATATATTACATACATGCATACATGTGTATGTATGCACTGAAAAATGTGTGTATGTATATATGTATACACATACATTATACATATGACTTGCATTTAGACACACGAGACAGGACGAAGTTAACTGGGAAGTGAGTGTAGATGAAGAGAGGTGTGAGGTCTGAGTCCTGAGGAATTCTAACATTTAGAGGTCAGGGAGAGGACACATCATCAAGGGAGACTGAAAAAGGTACAGCTGATGAGGCAGAAGGAGAATTAAGAAACGATTGTAATTCAGAAGCCAGATGAAGTACGTGTTCCAAGGAGTGATCAGCTGTGTCAAACGGAGCTGACTCTATAAGAGGTGTTTTGATGGAGTGGTAGGAACCAAAGTCTAAGTGACTTAATTTCAAGAGAAAAGCACAAGAAACTGGGGAAGTCAGAAATATGGCAGAGATATGGGGTCAAGAGAGCCTATTTTTGTGTTGATAGGAATAATCTAGCAGAGAGAGAGAAGCTGATGGAGCAAAAGTGATAGAGGTGATAGAGTGATTTCCTTGACTCGGTGATAGTAGGTGGATCTCAGGGAGCTTACTTCATTACGATGGGGTTTCAGAAATAGAGAGGAAAGTAGACTCAAAATGTGAGAGCCTGATGGCAGTGCTTTTACATAAGGAAGCAGCTGAAACAATCAGATGTTGAGATTCTCAAAGGAACTGGTGGCACAGTCACCTGATGACAGTGAGGACTTTGGAATGTGAGCACACTGGATAAAACTATTGCTCTTGAAAGAAACAGAAAAACAGGCAAATATGCTTCCCCAAGCATGGCATCTGTTAAAGATTTGTGCTTAATAAATGTCTTGTGAATGAATAAATATTAAAGTAAATAGCTACTGTGGGAAAATGTGCTTTTGCTTTAGGGGATTAAGCTGGTTGGTGGTTTTGTTTTTTTTAAAATCACTTTTAGTGTTAAAAGTATACGAGCATATGAAAAAAAAGCCCTTTACACAATGCAAAGACAAAATATATCATACAGATGTCATCATTTTTCCTTTGTTATATCTTTATTGATCTTTGCAAATCAATCATTGTATTTTTTTTTTCTCATTGAGTCAAGAGTTGTCCTTAGAGTCTTTTTCATGTCAGTCAGTCACTACTTTTTGATTGGTGTTGGCATTCAAGGTCAAATCTGTATATCATCACTAGTATATATTTATAAGATGACAGTAACAATTAAGTCTTTCCTAAACCACATGTGAGTTATAGGCAAAATTCACCCTAAAACATGTGCATGCCTTCCAGGCCCAGATGATCTCCATGACAGTCGGTATTAGGGAAAGGGTATGTGGAAGGACAAGAGCAGCTCATTTTTCATTGGTTACACTTGACCAAGGGGTCTATGACTTTAACAAATTGGAAAAACCAGTACCCGAGGTGAAATTAGTTTCCATTATCTGCCTCATATTATGTCATTCACTGAGCGGTGATCCATCTGCTAGTTCAGTTCATGTACATCCTGAAGCTAGAAAGAATTATCCTGGAGGGCAGTCTTTAGCATTTAGTGACTAGAAAGGAAGACCTTGTTTTCAAAGATTGCAGTTGCACTCTAGTGAGCCGTTGTCTTAATATCAAATCTGAATAAAGGAATAAAGGAGTCCTTTAGTAACTCTTTAATTGCAGGAGACTAGATTTTCTAGAACAGAAACTAATCAGGCCATTCATACTTCTGACCCTCCTTACAGGGACATTAGTAAGTGATGAACTATGTAGACTAAGTATCTGCTTACTTGAGGCAACTGCAGTTTCAGGACTCGATTGCATGTGATTAGTTGTTTTGTACATTGGTGATGTATATGCTGGATTTAAATAGTTTCCCCAAACTTTATCACAGCAAGGTATGCAAATGTTTGCATATGTTTGTTCTCTCTGGGTGATTTGGGTCTTACTTAGCTTGACATATAGGTCCAAACATTAATTTCCAAGATTTACTTTATGAAACAGTAGAAGTATTATTGCTAATAAGAGACACTGTATCTGGTTTTCTTCTCTTTCAGCCTATGGGAGAGATAGCATAATGATGAAACAATTTTGACTGGATATACGCCAGTCATTCTGGGAGGACCAATAGCAGACCTGTAGTAAGGCAGGTGGGATTCTAAATGTAACTACCGACTGGGAAAGCAACATAATGAAGCGCTGAAGTGACAGCCACATAAACAGGAATATGGGCACAAGTTCTTGGATTATTAAATTCACATATTCCAACCCTTCTCATGATAAAAGTAACTTCCCATAGGATGGGCTCCCAAGCTGTTCATGACTTAGTAGCTGTTCCATATATTGGATCTTATTGCAACCTGGGACAGTTTGAATTAGTTTGAGCTACACTTATTTAATAACTTTGATGTAATAAAATAATAAGTAAGAATATTTTTGTTTTCCGTGTACATCTACCCTGAGGTTTCAAAATCCAACTTTTATTTGTATTCCTAACTGCCTAGTTTTATTAATGGACTTATTTCTAGAAGGTAAGGAAATAAACTGCTCATATAGCGTATGCTGAAGGAATAACCATGCCCAGATCCAGCAGGTGCTGAGTATATAACCAGAAACACATGTCTCGTGCAGAGCTTTGCATCCCTTGAAAGGGACAGCTGGCTGAGGACTCTCTGTATTTTATTCAGCTCTGATCAGATTTTAGGGGCCATGGGACTGTTTTTATTCTGGGGATAATGACTTGTTTCTCAGAAATCATAGAACACCCCTTTTGCAAGGAGGTAGGAGTGGAAACTTGAGACCGTAATGTAATAATAATCATATTAATTAACACCAGATCTTCACTCAGTGACAAGCACTGACCTCAGTGTTTTGCGAGAATTAAACCTCACGGCAGCCCTATGAAAAACTTACATAAGGTCCTTAAGGTAATACGCAGTAAAATCAAGCTTCCAAACCTAGGCAGTCTGCTTCCAGACTCATAGCCTCCACTGAGCTGTGTTGGGGTACACTGTTCTCACTGTTTCCTGCCCTTTCATTCAGAGAATCCATGATGTTTGTCAATGATTTATTGCTTTCTTTCTAAAATTTATCCATATGTATTAGTTGAGAATATATGAAGTGGTATATCTCAACTTATAATATTAAGTATGTATTTTTCAGAAAATCTGCTTTATGTGAATCACCCAGATATCTTTTTCTTATTTTACTAAATTTAATGTTTATTTTGATATTTTGTACTTTAATCTATGTGGGATTTAAAAAAATTAAGAACACTTTTTTCTGTCAGTAACAATTTTTTTATTTGCATAGTACTTTATAGTTTACAAAAGCAAAAGAATTTGTTATACCTCTGGCTTTATCTAAGGGATATTTCAATTAAGTAAGTGGGTGAATATGTAATTCAGTAATGGATAAGTAGTTTTATAGTTTATATATTGTTTTATAAAGAATATATTATTTGCCTTTGTATCATACAGGTATCTAAGATGGGAGAGGAAAGGATATGGATTAGTGTTATCTCCACTTACAGTTAAGAAAAGTTATCAGTAATAAATTTTTAGCGCCAGACTAAACCCAGTATGTTCTGATTCAGTATATAATAAAATGCTAACATAAACTAATTACAACAGTAACAATAATGATACAGCAGTAGAAAAATCCTCCCAAAGGGCATTTATGGTATGAGGGTTCCAGACAGAATGTCTTTGTCACCAAGAGAGTATTCTGGATTCTCAGAGGAGAACATATATGGAAGCATTACCTGCATAGTGTCATTACCACAGTCCTGGAGTGTACAGCTTGGGAAACTTGGTTTTACCCCCATTTCCCGAGCTACTGTATTCAATCTCCTGGGCCCTGACTCACCCGCGGCAAACTCACAAGAGTCCTGAAAACAAAACAAAATAATCAGAGTGCAGTTGTGTTGTTTCCAAAAAGACTCTTCCTTTCTAGTGACCTGAATTGCTCGAGACTGCTGTCCAGGGTAACTTCCAGAGTCAGGATTCATGGAAACTGGAAAACTGTCTGGAATACCATGTGCTGAACCTGCAGTCAGAATAGCAGAAACAATTTGAACTAAGCCAGGAGTTTTCCCATTTTTTAAAAGACATGGATCCCTTGGTCAAATGTATGACAGATGGACACGGAACTGTGCTTGTATCTTCATACCCTGCACCTCACCCCTGCTTGTTGCAGCTTCTGAAGGGGCTACAAGAACTCAAGGCCTAAGATTTGAAGCCACTTATTTGTACTCTAGAGAATTATAAAGAAGTATCTCTACCTTAAAACAGACATGTATCTTTCCTGAAAGTGGCAGGTGGCCCAACTCCCCCAAAATTCATCATCTCTTTCCCTGAGGACTTTGCTGGATAAAACTTTGGCCAATTTGGCTGCTCCCTGACATTTTTCTTGCTCTTTTTTCTGACCAGCCTCATTGGTAGTTAAGCATTCCTTCTCTTGAGATGTTTATGCCTTCTACTGGATAATAGTAAGCCTTGATCCTCCCTCTTTGGGCCTGAAAAGAATTCTGTCACTTTAGGGTAACTTTTACCTATATCTTGCATATCCTCTATTTTGCTTATCTTAAAATTATTTTCAGAATTCTGCTGGTGCTTCACAGGGTCTCTTCATTCATCTTCATTCTTCTCTGCCTGTACTTCACTCTCATAGTGTTAGGAAGTTCACTTGATGTTTTATGTACCAGTGGGTACTGAAGTTCAATTTTAGTTTGCTCAGTTCAATTGTAATTCCTTAGATTATATTGGCATGCTGGAGGAACTTTGTTGTGGTCAGCTTTGTAACCCTTAGCTGTTGTAAATTCTCTACCTCTAATTGCTTACTTCTTTCTCACAAACATTGAAATGTCGAAATGGATTGTATGTCTGTTTCTCTTTTTTTTTTTTTTTGATGTGGACCATTTTTTAAAAGTCTTTATTGAATTTGTTACAATATTGCTTCTGTTTTACCTTTTGGTTTTTTGGCCACCTGGCATGTGGGATCTTAACTCCCCGACCAGGGATTGAACCCGCACTCCCTGCATTGGAAGGCGAAATCTTCACCACTGGACCACCAGGGAAGTCCCTGTCTGTTTTTCTTGATCACTGATTTTGGGACTGGTGTTGGACTGAAATCTCATGGTGAGGAAAGGGTCTAATCCTATTACAAATTGGGAATTATAGTTTGACTTTAGTTTACCACTAATGCTCACTGTTCACTGTTCATATTTGAACCTGGCCTGACACTTAAATATCATTTTCATTATGTTTTAACAATGAAGGATTTTGTCAGAGTATTAAGAAATTCTAATAAATGTTTCTTTAATTGAGCTATGTGAGATATAATTAACGACTTTCCAAATTTCATAATAGTTTTTATTCAAATACTTAGTTATAATGAAACAAGCTCTCCTTTTTGACATAAAAGCAGCTGATTTTAACCTGCCCTCTCAAGTTTTATTTAATATCTTTGGAACTAATCTGTCAAAGCTTTTATAAAGGACACTATATTTATTTAATAGTTTTATATCTTTATCACACTTTCATACATGATTGAATACAATCATATAAGGTATGAAAAATATGTAAGTTGAAGTTATGCTTCAATGGATTTTAATTACATTGGGACCCTAATAGAAGACTGGCTTAAAAAGATGTTTGAAATAATTAACATTACATTATTTTATTTTATAGGAGCAAAGTAATCCTTTGTACAAGAACAACTCATAGGTGTTTTGGCACCAGTGTTAGAAATTAAAAAATCATGTCTTTGCAAATCCTCTGTGACACTGGAATCCTTATGCTGTGATTCTACATGCATAAGGTTACTTGTGTTCCATTGATAATGCTCTGTTCATGCCTTACCACCATCTTGTGACATGTTGATGAATTGGCCAATCGATATCACTGTCTCCGTAGAATGTCTATAAGTATTTCTCGTTCAGTGCTCTTGCTACTAACTTTGGCTTTTCTAGCTCTTTTATTATCTTTTTTTTTTTGTATATTTGCCAAACAAACAAAAACGTTTCAAAATATTGGTGAGAAGTTCCATATTTTCAGCCTACCACAGGGGAATCACCCATCTGTTTTCTAATGAGCATTTGTTAATAACAGATACATTGTAAATGGTATATAATAAAAGGTATTTACAAAATGAAGTCTCCCTTCACCCAAATATATTATCACCTAATTGCATTTTCTATTATATCATCTTCTGGCGATCCTTTGAAATTTGTTCTTCTAAAGGCGAGAGCTGTTACCGTGGCTAAATTGAGACTACACGTAACTGATTATTAAGAACTTTTAGCTAGAAGCAGTAGACAGGAATATGTGTTTGCCTTCCATCCCTAGTGAAGTATTTTTAAAAAGATAAACCTTTAACAGCGGAGAGGAGCTCTGGACTGAAAGTTAGCAAGGTGCACAGAGGTTTTGGTAAGATGTGTGGCTATAAACAGAGATTAATTGAGAAAACCTCCATCCCTCTCCCTAATTTCTCTTCTTAGAACAAGGTCATGTGGCAGGTGTTCAGTTAAAACAACAACAACAAAACCGATGGTTCTTCTCTAAAGAAATTGAAGGAATCGACTTGGGAAAGCTAAGGCTTCTAGATGGATATTGATGCTCCAGATTAAAGGGAGTAAAGTCTTCTTGTTCTGTCAGTTGAGGGGATTGGACTAAATCTGTCTGGTGGCTCCCTGCGCTTTTACCTTAACCTGCAATTTGACAAATTTCGCTCTTTGCCTTTGATTCCTTCCCATGATGCTGCCCTACCCCACACAAATAACCCAGTCAGAGTTTCCACTCAAGGAAAAGACTTAGGGAAAAGTCCTTCTTAAACAACAGTGAATGAAACCTATATTAGCAACTCCATCTTCTGACCCAACAACATGAAAGTAAAAGATGAAAAAAAAAGGAAGGAGGAAAGTTGATTCCAGATGACAATGTAATAATTCAGGGAGCCTATCTCTTTTTTTAAAATTTAATCTGATATATTCAGAAATACTTGAGAGCATATTGTATCTGTAAACTAAGAATTAGGGATACTATGATGAAGGACAATTAGAGGACTAGAGAAAATGATTGTGGAAATATATCAATAAAGTTAGAAAAGAGTTTTGAGAAAATCATGCAGAAAATAGAGCAAGAGGACAAATAGATGAAAAATATGAAAAAGCTATAAGACATAGATACCAATAAAGGAGGTACAGTATAGGAATCTCAGAAAAATATGAAAAACAAACAAAAAAAATTAGTAAGAAAGTAGTAGAAGACAATAACCTAGACCTGAAGGTGGAAATTTCTCATTTGATTGCTCCCATACAGCAATCTACACCAAGATACTGAAGTTTTGAAACACCAAAGATAGACGTGAGATCATGAAAGTTTCAAGAGAAGAAAAAAAATGTCTTAAAAAGATCATAGATCAGATTTGCATCTGACTTCTCAGGCCCAGCACTGAACATCAGAAGACAGAGCATTGTTTTCCAAGTTACGAGGGAAAACCTCTTTTGCAACTTTGGATGGTATTTACCATGCATTCTATAATGGCGGACTGAAGACATGTTCAGATATCTAAAAACCCAGAACATTTCTCCCCTAATCCACCAGCAAATCATGTGGTGAAGTGAAGATCACTGTAAATTCTTCCCATCAAGAGATGTGATCCTGTATCCCCTCCCCCTTGAATCTGAGTGGGCTTTATGGACACTTTAAGCAGTTGAGTGCAGTGGAAGTGACACTGTGCCAGTTTCCTAGCTCAGACCTTAAGAAATTACCAGCTTTCATTTCCCATCATTTGGAAAACTCTTTACGAGATCCCCTGAGAACGCCATGTAAGGAGTCCAGCTATCCTGTGCCTGCCTTCTTGAAGTGGCCCCATGTAGGCATTCTAGTTGAACGTCGTAGATGAGCCCAGCCCTCCAGTCATCCCTACCATGGGAATGTGAGTGATACCATATTTGAATTAACCACATTTTCATGGAAAACAACTTCAACATATGAAATTTGCTAGAGCAGAATATATATTGCCAAGTAAGTGAACTTTTCTTTACTTAGATGAATATTTATTACTTTGCAATGTTTAGCTTGTAATTGCTGGGGAAAGTAGATATGGGAGAGACATTCAATTTCATAGTAAGAGGATTATGTGCCTTGTGTTATATAACTCCACCTGCTCTTCATTCTAGTAACAACCCCAACCTGGTAGAGCAAGTCCAGTCTTTAGTATAAGGAAACATTAGACTTTTGGAAGTAAATTGCAGGGTATAATGACCGTGGTAGAAGTTTTAGGACAGAGGAAGTAAGAATAAAGAGGTACCTTGGGTCATTATGTGGTAACCCTTAAACACAAGGTTTACAAATTCGTATTTTTTTGTAGGCAGTGGGAACACCTGAAGACTTTTCAGCTGGTAAGCAGAAGGCAAGGTCTCTTTCTGGTCAAACTGAGAAAATAGCAAAAGCCCAGTGATTTGAGACTCATCTAGGCAGATATCCTGACAAACATCAGTTTTTGGCAAGGAGATTTGCGGTCACCTATATTGATTACTCATTAAGAATAATGATATATTATGGAAGGAAAGAGTCCACATGAACAATAGAAAGATGTGGTAGTGGGGGAAACAGAGGTTAAAGTGCAACAAAGCTTCCATTTTCTGTTTCTGGAGCATGTCAGAAACTATAGTTTTATTGATGAGGTCCAGTATTTAAGGAACTTTGCAAGTTCTGAGTGTTCCACATATATATTACTTTTTAATTCCCTGCTCCTTCATAATGATTATTGTTTATAATCACTGATAAGACAAGGTAAAGACTGGACTAAAATATGGCAAAACACATATCTGACAAAGGATTTGTATCTAGAATATGTAAAGAACTCTCAAAACTCAGTTAAAAAAGCCAAACAATCCAATTAGAAAATATGCAAAAGATGTGAAGAAAAAATCATTGAAGAGGGTATGCATATGGTAGATAAGCACATGAAATGCAAATCAAAACCAAGATGAGATATTACTACACAAGTGTTAGAATGGCTAAAATGAATAATTGTGAAAGCATCAAATGTCATCAAGGTCGTAGGGTCCCTGGACAATTCATGTATTATTGGTAATACCACTGCTCTGGAAAACAATTTGACAGTTTCTTATATAACTCAACATGCAACTACATACCAGCAGTTGTACACGTGGGCATTTATCCCAGAGAAGTGAAAATTTATGTTCACACAAAAACCTGAACATGTATAGCAAAACTATTTGTAATAGCCAAAAGCTGGGAAAAAATTATATATCCTTCATCAGGTGAATGGTTAAACAAAACTCTGGTACATCCATACCATGACATACTGCTCAGCATGAAAGTAATGAACTACTGAAGCATGGAATGACTTGGATGGATCATAAAAGGATTATACTAAGTAAAAATAATCCAAAAAAGCTATGGTTTATATGATTCCATTTATATTACATTCTTGAAATTACAAAATTATAGAGATGAAGAACAGGTTAGTGGTTACCAGGGTTTAGGGAGATGCAGAGGGAGGTGGTCATGGCTATTACAGGTTAACATGAGGTCCCCTTGTGGTAGAACTATTCTGTATCTTGACTGTGGCCATAGTCACATGTATCTACATGTGTGGTAAAATTGCATAGAACTCAGTATACACACCAACACACATACACACACAAAGGCATGTAAACCTGGTGAGATCCGAATAAGTTCAGTGGATTATATTAATGGCAGTATTGTGGTGGTGATAATGTACTGTAGTTATGCAAGAGGTTACCATTGGGGAAACTGAATGAAGGCTACACAGCACCTCTCTTTATTATTTTTTCAACTGCATGTGAGTCTACAATTATCTCAAAATTTTTAAATTGAGAAAAATAAGAAAAAGGCCTGTGTGTTTTTGTAGCCCATTCAGACAGAAGGAGCCTTTAAAGATACCATTCCCTAAGAAGAGACTGCTTACAAATTCTCTCTCTCCTGGTCCCAGAATCAATGACCATAAGGCAGTGTCTCCCCAGCCCAGGTGTTACCTCCCAACGGTGATGATAGAAGTAACATTTACTGAATACTTAGTACGTGCACGTCACCTGCTACTTCAAACCCTTGGTTGAACGATGGCTTATGCTGTCCCGTATTGTCTGGCACCTGCATACACCTCCAGCTTCCTTATACTGAGCTATCCCTCACCCTCTGTTCTCCAGCTAGACTTGCTTTTAATGTGAGCTGTGTTTTCTCCCACCAGGAGCCATTTTCCCTTGGCGTCCTCCTGCCTAGGACACTCTTTATCAACCCTTGGTTAACCCTTTGCATCCTTCAGATCTTAGCTGCAATATCACTTCTTCAAGAAGCCTTCCAAGATTCTCCAAACTAGGCCAGGTGTCTTGTTACATCTTCCTGCAGTATTTTGACTGTTCATAGTATTTATTATTATTTTTAATTAATTAATTTTTGGCTGTGTTGGGTCTTCATTGCTGTGTGCAGGCTTTCTCTAGTTGCAGCGAGCGCAGGCTACTTTTCGTTGTGGTGCGCGGGCTTCTCATTGTGGTGGCTTCTCTTGTTTCAGAGCATGGGCTCTAGGCACGCGGGCTTCAGTAGCTGTGGCTCGCGGGCTCAGTAGTTGCAGCGTGTGGGCTCTAGAGTGCAGGTTCAGTAGTTGTGGCTCACGGGCTTAGTTGCTCCACGGCACGTGGGATCTTCCTGGACCAGGGCTTGAACCCGTGCCCCCTGCATTGGCAGTCAGATTCTTAACCACTGCACCACCAGGGAAGTCCCCTCATAGCACTTATTATACATGCAGATGTATGCTTGTCTGTGTTGTTACTTGATCTTAATTTTGCAGTAGAATATACTGAAGTTTAGAGATGTTTTATGAGTTACACACCTACTAAGATGATAAAGCTGGGGTTTAACCCCAGGTCCGTCTGACAGTGAAACCCATGCTTTTACCACTATGCTCTAAGGCATCTTATATGTATTACATCTAGAGGGATTTCACAAATGCTGCATAAGGGTTTGTTGAAAATCACCTAACCTGTAGGATTATATTTCTTTACTATTGTAGTATTTCTGGCAGCTTATAGATAGGTAGAAAACACACACATGCAGCTTGTGATTCATTTGGCTAAGAATACAAAGACTGGCAGAAACTAGGGAGGAGATGTAGCACATCTTAGCCTGGTTTTCCTTTATCCAGGATCCTTAATGGGGTTCAGGCCTGCTTGTGATGATGGAAGAATATTTAGCCTTGCCAGATATGGGAAAACACCTAATTCTTAGAAACTTGAACCAGAAGGAACTGAAATACAAAATCTATGCACTAGACATGTCCATTTCAAGGACTCTTTATGGAGGTTGGACTCTCCTTGTCATTGAACCAAACTCAGTAACAGCAACTCACTTCCTTATCTCAGGGAAGAAACAAAGTAATTTCACTGTGTCCCTGATGACTCTTTCGCCTCTTACTGATCAGCATCTTGGGAAAACAGTTTACTTACAACTACTCTTTAGTGTAAGTACAAGTATTATCAGTAACTAGATGACTATAAATGGGTTTCAGTGGAGTTCAGGTAACTCAAGATTTTTCCTTTCTACGGAAATTGTCTTAACTTTTAGCTTAGGTTCTAGCATCTGTTCTGATCTACTCTAAGTTCCTCTTCTTGGGCTTTTCCAATTCCATTTCTCCTCTTTAATAGACCCGGTAATGTTCGAACTCCATGTTAGTCTTCATTGGGACTGTAGCTTCTGTTTCTCCTGATTCTCATTTCCAAGTTCTGAGTCTTTGTATGAGCCAATGACTAATGTTCATGTTAGTTTTACTTCTCTCTGTTGTGCTCTTCAAAATGTCTCCTTTTCTTTCTAATAGAAATGGTGTGATTGCTGCAGCTCTCTAATTTTCTGTCTACCTCGAATGTACTGTAGCTGTGGACCTTTTTCTAGGAAGATGACTTCCTAGCCCAAACTGAAAATATGTTTATTTCTTGCACTAGGTTCCTTTCTGTGTAATACCAATTAAACCTTTCTCCTGGCATTAGAAGCTCAGGACAGTGACTGCTTGACTCCTCGCTATACAATATCTCGTGAACCACATGTGTCATCGTTGTTCACAAGTAGGAGAGGTGTTGAAGAGATTATGTCTATGTATTTGATAGCCTGTTGTATTAGCTACTTTAACAGAAACCAAAATAACAAAGGCTTAAACAAGGGCAAACTTTATTTCTCTCACAAACAAACATCTAAATTACAACTGGTCCAGAAAAGGAGGATGGGGGAACATGGCACTGCTCCAAGAGGCTGTTCAGGAGCCAGACTCCTTGTTGGTCCCCAGCCTCTAAGGTGTTTCTGGCACCTACATGATCAAAGGTGGAAAGGGGGAAAGAAGTGGGGGGCCTACTTTTACAGGCATGATCTGAGAGTTGTATGTGTGATTTCTGCTCATATCCCATTGGCCAAAATATAGTCATATGGTTACACTTAGCAAAAAGAGAGACTAGGAAATGTAGTGTTTAGCTGAGGACTACACTTTTCCTATTGATAAAAAGACGAAAGTGAGAGCAGACATTCAGGGACAACTTATCTTATTTTGTATTTTGGCTTGAGGTGGGGGAAATAACCCCAAGAACAGAGTTAAATGTAGGATGAGTTCCTGTGGCTTGTGGCAAAAGATGAGAGATCATAGGAAACTGATCTGGACCTGAACAAAGATCACCTGGGGCTGTCAGTAGACAGCCAGGGGTGTGGTTTCTCGACACAAAATGACATGGCACAAGGATAATAGTGAATATTTAGGGAATGGATGAATACTCACAGCTATTCCCCAGCATATTAACGTGGGACTGGCATTAGGGATGGAATGCAGAGGGACAAATAAGAGACTTGTTTTCTTTTTATTCCAGGTAAGAGCCAGTGAGAACTAGCTCTGGAGTGTATATAGTGATAAGGACAGAGACAGGACAGACAGCAGAGACACTGACGAGGCAGGGTCCCCTGAAACGGGCAGAGAGGAACCGGAAAAGTCAAATCTGACTGTAATGTCCAACATGGTTCTCTAGAAAGAGAGCGTCTTCAGCAAGAGAAATAGGGAAGTCTGGAGGAGGGTTTCTGTTCTGTGGTTTGTTTTGTTTGTGGTTTGTGGCAGTAGGGGAGAAGAGAGAGATGTGTATTTTGTTTTTGACTGTTTGAGTCTGAGGTATCAATGCAACACCGAGGTGACTATATGTTCACAAGAAAGTCACACTTTGGAAAGAAGTAAGGAGAGCTCTAGAACTTTGAGGGAAAGAGATTTTTGATCCTCCTGTCATTTTTAATGGATCTAATACAGTAGTTGAAGACATGAGAATACCAAGGCAAAGAGAGAAAAAGGTCAACTTTGGGGAAGACCTGTTTATTGCGGGGTGGCAAGAAGGGCTGGAAAGGGAACTTCAAAAAGAAAACAACAAATCCATGGATCTTCATTAATGTTGATAAGATTTTCAAGAAGGAGAGGCTCAGTCATCAGGGTAAAATTTTTAGAGAAAACAAGGAAATAAGCCCAGTTGATTTACTCATCGGGAAATCATTATAACTTTTAAGAGACCAGTTTTGGTAGAGTGACAGGAGCATGAGCCCCAGCCGTGCAATTAACTAATTTGCAGAGCTGGCAGCCGGGAGGAAGGAGAGGAGGGATGCTGTTATGATGTTTCCTTTCCTTTTCATTTAGGCTGTTCACGTGGCATGTGTCTGTCTGTGATTGTGAGCTGTAAGGAGCTGACGACATATGTTGAAAGGTTGAAAGGCAGGAAAGTCTTAGGAAAACCAGGCCTTTTTCTTTAAATTATTTGATAAGATACTGTAATACCATTTCTTTCTCAATTGCATTATGCTCCTTGTGATTTTAAATTATATACTTTTGTTTTTATATAACAAGATGAGGTTGAGAACTCAGTAAGTATAAGTAGGTTATTATTTTCTACATGGTGTGTCCCATTTGATGCAGTGAATTCTCACTAAAGAAATGATGTTTTTCCTTCCTAAGTGATTCATCGTTGAAGTCCAGCCAAGTTGCTTTAACTCCAGGGACTGAATACAAGTGGCCTACAAGGACAACATTAATTTATTTGCCAAAAATTTGGCAATTTGAATAAAGCATTAATTATGGCATTATTTCTGAATATATTCTTAATTATAGTTATATTGATATTGGCTAAGAGTTTTGATACATTTGGATGAATTTTCCATATGAACAAATGCTTGAGTGATCTGATTAAACATCCTAATGAATCTGTTGTATGTTATAAAGCTCTTGCCAAGACATTTCGGAACTCAGTTAAGTTAAAAAAAAAAAGTAATACATCTTTATTTGAATTTCAAGTATGGCTGAGATTCTGTTTGGAAAATTAAGCTAGACTGTGATTATGATTCATCTAAATTTTGAGGGCTGTTAGCATTACTGATGCATTGTCATTATACTTTCTTCTTTGTTTACTATTTATGAAGTGCCTACTTTATGCCTGATATACTTGAAATGGGTGGTAAATCTATAATTATTATACATGTTATTTAATAACGCAGCTGTTAAGTACATAGTTGGGTATTTAAGTTACTGAAACCACCAGAAATATTTACTTCAATAAGCTTGTTGCCAAAGTCTTGTGGCTATTGTAATTTCTAATTAATATATATTTATCAAATGTTTACCATGTCTAATACATTAGGCCAGGGGACACAGAGAATGTAGAGATGCATACAAGATTTTCCTTGCCCTCAGTAGACTTATAATCTCTTGGAGAAATAAAATAAATGTGCATATAATTGTATCACATAACTTATGTAATGAAAAATATATGAAATACAATCAAGGATGAAAAAAGCAGAAGGTCAGAAAAAGTGACAGTTTCATAAAAGAGCAGATATTTAAGAAGAGGCTTGGCTGATGAGTGGGATTTTGGTGGCAGAAATGGGAAGGGCAGAATGAACAGCTTCACAAAAACAAAGAGGATAACAGGGTCTAAATTTGGAGTTGAATAGATAGGCCAAGTGCAAAAGGTAAGCGTGAAGTGTGATAAGTAGGGAGTGATTGTGGACAGCATGTTAACTGGAAGAAGGTCCTTAGGAGTATTTCAGTTCACAGATAATAGGAAGCCATTGTGGTGGTGGTTATTATTGTTGTTAGAGCCATGCATTTCCTATGCAATTAGCAGGGTCTAATAGTCTGTGTCTGAGGACAAGAACCAGAAACATCTCAGGGAGGGCCAGGATGGTCCTGTGGACCCAGGTTCCCATTCTGAAGAGGCCTAAGTGGGTGATTTTGATGTTATCATGTAGTGATAAAGACACACTGACAAGATTCCCAAAAGATGATCATCAAAAAACTTCAAGCTTTGCTCCTATTACTGAACCACACCCCCTTTAGTAAACTGTGAAATATTCGTTGTAATGATACTGAATCTTAATTTTCGAGTAGCACAGTTATATGGCATTGCGTTTTTAAATGTTGAACACATTAATCTGTTGAATATAAACACTTAGAACAAGCCATCCTATATGTAGTTGTGTTTTGGCCCTTCCCCATTTTTTTTAATATGCTGAGAGGCTCAAAAAAATGAAGGTGGCCTCATCCTTTCTCAACTGCTGAGAGGCTGTGTCAGGGCTATAACATTTTCTTGTATGTACAGAACATTATCATTTATTAATCTTCTGTAGACTCTGCTTTGATCACCCTAAGTGATGTGGTTGGAAATACCAGTACTATGTAAACAGTTCATAGGATTTGTGCTAATCCAGCGTAACTCATGAAATTTACTTTTAATTATGAAATACACATTTTTATCTTATTGCATAAAAATTAGAAAATTTTCCTATCCAAGAGAGAAAAAACTTTAAAATGCGCCATTAATAAAAATGTGCCACATATGACTATGAGTCTACTCTTGTCCAGCAACACATCAGAATCTGCCATAGTTAAGACTGTATAGCCAAGGAAAGCAAGGTCAGGTCTAACAGATCTAACTTTCTATATATCACATAACTGGAGAACCAACAAAGGTCCTCAAGTAGGAAATGGGGTCCCCAGGCTTATGTCTTTAACAGCCATCTCTTGGTAGTATGGTAGCCAAGAGAACATCGGCACTGGAGTTAGGGAGGTTGGTTATGAGGTTTATGTGGTAATGTAGGTGTCAGATAATAAAGGCCTGGATTTAGAAAGTGGCAAGGAGAAGGAGGCTTTCCAAGGCAAAAAATCCTGCCCCCAATGCCTGTGATCTTTCTACTATTCCAGGTTGCTTGTGAAAAATACGTACGAATTCTATCCTCTTGGTACTTACCACGTAATTAGGATATAACTAAAATAATGGAGATTAAGTATTTAGAGGAATGGAGCTAACTAGGAGTACAGAGTACAGCACGGGTGATAGATGTAGGTGGAAAAATAGTTATCCTGTGATCTTAAATACGGCCTGTTCATATTTCTTATTAATCTATTGTATCAGCATGTTTACATTTAAACTTTTGCCTGGTATTATTTGTGAAGGCAATGGCCATGAATTTTACAGTATTCTGAAAGAAGTTGACAAATATAGTTACTTAAATATAACTTAATCTCTTCATGATTATGGGAGATAATTATAAATTAACTTATAATTACAAAGTATTAAGGATCTTGTCACAATATATATTACTAAAATTCCTTATTCGTGTGGCTATGTAGATATATATGTATATATTTGAATCATTGTTTATAAGCCATATGTGCTGCTGTATGCTTCTCATCAGAATCAATAAGCAGAAAATAATGTATGGGTTTTCACTGAGCAAGGCTCTGGATGGAAAGTAATTGCTTGTCCATCGGTCAACACCGATAATTGGTGGCACAAAACTACATTGGTCTTTGTCTTTATAGGTTCATAGTGAAAACTCAGAAATATTTGTTGTTTGTTGAAGTTATAAAATAAAGATTGCAATAAAAGTTGAAGTTATTAATTTTTTCCCTACCAACAATCACTTTTACAATTTTTTCCTCATGTCTTAAAAGAATGTGCCCATCAGATGTGTGTGGAAAGAGATCAAATACATGTTTTTTTAATTTTGTCTTTGCTTTTTACTATAAAACAGCTTCAGAATTTTGTCATTGGTACGTATTTAGTTACATATTGATATTTTTATTTAGAAATATTGCTTATTATAACTGTACTACATATTTAATTTCAAAAAGAAGAAATTGCAGATAAAAATTTAAAAATCGAACATCTATAATTCCAACTCCCAAATATAGCTATTCAGAAACAATATCTTAATGATTGTCTTTCCAGGCTTTTTTTCCGTATGCTCATAACCATATATATTTTACTCTATTTGTACATCTTAATATTGTGAAATCCCCTGAAGATTGTCTGACATTATGACATTTCACAACATGATGTTTATTGAGTACCTGATACTCTACTTTAGGAACAGGAATACTATACTTCATTTAATTTCTCCATTTTTGGTGTTTGAATTAACTTATATTTTTTCAATAATAGCTTTTTATGTTCTTTTTTGTTTGTTTGTTTTTGATGGTAGAAACAGTTCTAACACTGGGCAACTGTATAACCACATTTGGTTTTTTGTTGTCCTTGTTGTGCTTTGTGACTTTTCGCTACTGTACGTCATCCAACCTCTTTTTCCTTACCCATATATAGCAAAGGCTACTATTTGTTCACTAAAATGTATGTTTTCCTCTTCTTCCTGTGCACCAGCTGGACCACATTTCACAGTTCCTTCTGTAGTTATTGTGGTTACATGACTGTATTTTAGCCAAAGAAATATGAGTAGAAGTGATGTGCATAAAGTACAGGTCTGGCTCAAAATATCCCCCATGCTTGCATCTCTATTTTCTATTCTTTCCCACTGACTGGGATGGAGGCAACCCCAAGGGTGACCTTGGAAGCCATGTGTTGAAAATGGAAGAGCCATTGACGACAAATAGAGTTGAGGTGCACGCCCCGCATGGCTCCTACCAAACCGAAGCACTTTGCACTGTGATTTGAGCCATAAATGAACTTTGCTTAGGTTTGAATCATGACACATTTTGGGGTCACTTTGTTAGAGCAGTTAGCCTACACTTCATAGTATCCCTAAAACTTCTTCCTTAAGCCTCCAAAGACTGAGAATTGAGGCTCTGCTTTGCCCTACATATTCAGCTTACCCTACTTCTTAAGTATCTCTTTTTTTTCCTTTCTCCCATTTATTTTTCTGGCATTCTCTGTTAAACTGATCTGGAACCAAGCTGTTAGAGATTGATAATGGGATAATATTCTATCTTTCTCAAGAGTATTTTTGTTTTAATGGAATATTCTGGGAGATTAGGGACCTTAGTTGACAGGAACAACTATAATTTTTAATTATTATCTTTAAATGAATGTAATGCTTCTTAACTAAATCATAGAGCAGTGTCATCCATACCATCTGTGAGATGTTAACACATTTTAGGCAAAAAAGAGATTCTATTCTTAAAGACGTTTTGGACACCTGCATACTATACCCATCTGTTTGCAACGTGCAGTTCATGTTAGCATTTGAAAGGCTCTAAGAAACCTTGCAGTAAAGAAACTCATCTCCCTTCTCTAACCTAGTGTTTCCAAAGCTTAGTTTCCCATAGAAGCCTTGCCTTAAGGTTCTACCATTAACATCTTGGAATCAATACAACTAGTGTTCCATGAAACACAGCTTGGGAAATACTATCCCAGGATATTAGAGTCGAAGAAACCTTTGAAAGGATTAACAAAAAAGCAAATGGAAAGGAACATTTAAAATTTTGCATGTAGTTTTAAAAAGATAACTGTTTCAGTTCAAATAGAGTTGTCATTGTATTTTCAAAAACAGGTTTATTGGGTGGAACACAGTGCATTGTGAAGACCTGTCAACTCTGATTATCCTTTTCTCTGTCAAGAGTTTTAAAATAACAAGAACACTTGTTTTTGTGAGAATTCAAATATTATTTTCTTTCTTGACATCTTTATAAATATTAAAAATTATTTAATTCAGTTAAGTACATTCTTCAACCTGTCTCTTCTTGAATTTTAACCTGTTACCTGCCCATATGTTATAGGTTTATATAAAAATGATGGAATGATCTTGAAAAGAAACATTTATGATAACTTTAAATTTATTATTCTCCCTTTCCACTATTTTGAGGTATGTTTTTCATACTCTGCTATTTGTCATTTGGGTTAAGAATTTTTTACTATTTCATTGGAAGTTAACTGGAGGTCCCAATCATAACATTATATAGTACTTTAACTCTCCCTAAGAAAATAGGTAATCTAAGAGGAAAAATAATTAAAAGATAAAATATGTGAAGCATTATATAAAGTCCTAAGTTGTTTTCTTGAAGGGGGGGGAAATTTATTATTGTGTGTTTTTTTTTTTTTCTTTTTAATCAGGTGTGAAGATGTGTTTCACCCTACCCTAGTCATAGTGTCACAGCCCTGGAGGGGGTGTTGAGGAGATTGTGTTTTACAAACAGGCCAGCAGAGGCCCAGAGAGGCTCTGAGATTTGAGCAGGAATCAAAACTAAGTTTCCCTACTTGAAGTTGTGTTCATTCCTCTATATTATGTTGTTTCTTAGTTATATTTTAAAAATTCTCTTAGCTGGGACAGGCTTCACTCTGGGGACAGTAGAGGACAATCTCTTTGGCAGGATTTGCAAGAGACCTAGGAAGTCTTAGCATTAGGACGAGATAGGCTATTATTTTTAGAAAGGAGGACAGATCTTTTATTCGTGTCTGCATTACCTGGACAATTAGGCTCTTAGGCTTCCTTGAAGTCTGGGGTCAAATGATTTGCTTCTCTACTTCCTTTCAATACTTAGTTACTTTTTGTTTTGTATACAGTAACTGCCAATAACTTCTATTTAATGGCAGAGCTGACCAATTTATTTATATTTCTTTATGAAAATTGCTTATGTAGAGTTTATCGGATGTTTTCACTTCAAAGAGGATTTATTTGTTGATAATTGTATGAGTATAAATAGAATCAAAATTATGCATGTGTGATGTTTAATGACAATAAGCGTAATTTTAAAGATATGGTCCTAAATTGAGGGGGAAGGATGTTAAGAGGTTATAGTTAATGTTAAGAGGTTAATGATCTTTCACCTATGGCTTTCCGTTTTGGGTGATTAAGGGGTCATAGTTAATGGTTCTATCTTATGACTTTTCAAATTAGATGAGAAAAATTATGTGACTTAAGGAAATTCACAAACTACCATTTCCATAAGAGACTTGAATTGCAAAAATCCTATCTAAAAAAATACATTTATCTACATGATGAACTTGAAACCAGGTTATTTAATTTATGATAATTAAGAAAACCTTAATTTATAAGAAAAAATAAATGTGATTGGTATATGCTGTTCATATCTTTTCAAATATCCATTAGTTCTCACAAAGCATACTTGTACAGTGACAGTAGAGCCTTTTTAGGTAGTTCATGGACCCTGTTGTGTTAGCTTCTTCATGGTGCCCACCAATTTGCTTCATTTTTGACCTAATGGGACCTCCTCCAGGGATCAGAGAGTTGCTAGGTCTTCATGTCTATTCAGCCCCAGGATTCTCTACTGAGACTGCCAACAGAGGTGCAAATTTTGATGTTCTGTATATCCTTTTCCTCCTAATATGAGCACTTATGCAGTAAGAGCTCAACTAAAACTACTTGACTCTGAGTAACTAGTGATCTAGCCAGGGTCAAAATGTTGCCCTAAATAGGGAGTTCTGAATCAATGGCTCCTTCATGGAGTGTATACTTGGATATGTGACCTGATTCAGTTTTATATCTTTGCCTCAATGACGCAGCAGGGTCTTGCTTTGGAAGACAGTAGCTCAAATGTATCTGTGTTATTTTTGATAACATGAGAATTAAATAGGGGAAATCACTATGTTGTCTCAGATTTTCTAATAGAACCTGAAATCAGATGCAGGTATTCATAAATTTTCCCAGTTTATACATGAGCAATCCTCACTGGGACATTTTGAAAAGTCTTTGAAAAAGGTCTCGCAATGTATGTTTCACCTTAAATCATCCTACTATCATTTTTTAATTAATACATTTATATTTAGTTTCTGCATTCATTTTTTCCAAGAAATGAGAAAGCAAAGGTTAAGAGAAGGTAGTTATTATTCCAGACATTGAATACAGTTGTTTCAACTCTCCTAACTGAGAAAGTGGCAGGTGTTGATTTTGTGCAGTGCTTGTCTTGACAGAGCAAAAATAAGGAGGGCAGCAGAAGTGGAAGAGGACCAGATGCAGGGAAAAAAAAGTTAGTGAAAAGTTAGTAAAACAGTCCTCAAATTTTATTTTAGACATTTTGTCATGCCCCAGGAAAGTAGTTTTAATTGTTTATTTTGTTGGATCTGATCTTAATTGTAAGTTTAGCAAGGTTTTCCTAAATGCTGTATAAAGCATGACCAATTGTTTTGATTTGCCAAATATAAACCTAACTGTAGGCAAGAATTGTTAATGACCCACATAGTTTTAACAGTGTGACTGCTGCCAAACCCAATAATTCAGTTCTCTCGAAGCTCTAATTTGGGTTATTATCTCATTGAACATCAGTATTGATAGAATTAATCAGATAATCACAGATCACTTTTAATTTGTGTGAGTCCCACCTGAAACTTCTCATTCTGTTGCGAGTTAAGAATTGGAAAATCTTGTCATTATAAACTATGAAATTTTGAAAAAAGGTTACAAAACAGTATATCCAGTTCTATTTTTTAAAAGTTAAGTATGTATAGAGTTAGAAAAAAAGGAAAAAGATAAATACCAAAATGTTTACTAGCAGTTATGTCTGGGTGATGGGGAAAAGAGTGTTTTCAGAAAAAAAATTAAAAAATAAATAGTGGGAAACTGAAAGTACTAGAAAAGTCTTTGGAGCAATTTGTAGTGCTAGCCAGACAACATTGTACCTTCTGCCCCAGAGAAAATTAGCATATGCTACATGGATTCATGTGGATATACATGTCATACATATATTCTAGAAAAGTTGTATCGATTTTTTTAAAGTTATATGTATTTTTTTAAGTTATATATGTTTTTAAAGTCATAAATTGTAAAATGTTTTAGCAAAATTATAGATTTTTCTTTTTTTAAAAGAGGGATTAGTGTTTTTGATATATACTTTAGAAAGATTTATCAAAGAATACTTTAGAAATCAAAGCTTTAGAAAATTAACTGGAGGCTTCTTTGGGGTCTTTATATCAATCATTAATCTATTCATACTGGGATTAAATACTTTTATCTTTCTCACTTGGAAATATGGAACGATTAGTATAGATGATAATCTTATTTTAAGTAGGATTTGTCCCTTTTAACAATTAATAGTTTGATCTGTTTATTTCATATCAAAATTCATTGTGAATATACAACTTTTTCGAAAGAATGAAAATAATTTTAGACTGTCACCATCAGTTTCTCTTTGGTGTTACTTATACATTTCTTTATACTGATTTCTTAAAAATGAAATCCCATTGCAAATAATAATGGCAACCATGAGAAATTATAATTAAGTGTTCTCACTAATAGATGAAGAATCTCATACACATGGTTCTGGTCTCAGTTCTAACAATCTGATTTGTGCTTTTTAGAAAATATTTATTTGTCTATGGCATACCTTTCTTATTATAAAATATAGGTACCCATTATTTTAGTTTAAAAATATTGCCATAATTAAGTCAATTAGGACATTTTAAAATACTCAGGATAAAAGGAAAATGGCTTAATCCATTATCCTAGACAGGAAACAGTGAAACAGTAAACATGAGACTAAAAGGTGGACAAATGCCTGTCATGTGTCAACTTTCTGGTGGCTTATTCTGAATCTCTTAGGCCTTGGATTTCTCCATTTGTGCTTGTTTTAAGGATGCTTTATGACCCATTTGCTGAATTTCCTGAGCATTTTTAATACAATATCATTGTTTTTGTTACCTAGTTTTTAAGTAAGGAGCAATTAATTAAAATACTCAACAGATAGAACAATTAGATTCCCTTTGCTTTCCACACAGAATTGGTTGATTGAAATTTTGCATTTCACTGGAGCAATTAAATTGCCTGGTAAGAATACATTTAGCTACAAATTTAACAGCTCATGAACTAATGAAAACAATCAACAAATTACTGGGCCTAAAAATGGCTTAATCTCTCTATACCATCTTCAGTTATTAACAGGTTTTATGAAGAAGGTTCTAAAAAGGAAGGAAGGTAGGAAGGGAAAGAAGGGAAGGAGGGAGTGTAGAAAGAAGGAGGAAAGCAGGAAGAGAGCTGGGGATGCTGAGAGAGAAAAGCTATTTGACATTTATTTGGAAGTTGAGTCAAGCTTTCTCCTTGGTGGCAGAATCCTTGCATGTAATAGACCACAACACACACCTCACAGAGTGTTTCATATTGATCTTTGCAGTGAGAAGTTCATTTTGTGGTCTCAGTTTCAGAGATTATAGCTTCTTTCCTTAAGTAGGAATTGGACCCTTGGGGTCTGTCAATACAACTTCTTATCTCCTGAGGCTCCTTTTATAAAAAGCAGATGCTCAGAAGCTTTTGTTTAGTAATTCTTTTTTTGTTTGTTTGTTTGTTTTTGGGGTACGCAGGCCTCTCACTGTTGTGGCCTCTCCTGTTGCGGAGCACAGGCTCCGGACGCGCAGGCTCAGCAGCCATGGCTCACGGGCCCAGCCGCTCCGCGGCATGTGGGATCTTCCCGGACCGGGGCACGAACCCGTGTCCCCTGCAGGCGGACTCTCAACCACTGCGCCACCAGGGAAGCCCTGTTTAGTAATTCTTTTGATCTCTGAAGCAAGATTTGGGAGTCAGCAGTGCCAATTGTCATCACCTCTTTTTATTCATGACACAATAGATGCTAAGAGAGGTAAATGACTTGCTCGAGGTGATACAGCTTACATTTGGGCCTGAATCCTAAAAATACCATGAGTGCCATAAATTGTAATAAGGTCTGTTTTGTAAACTAGTGCCATGCAGAGTGCCTTCTACCTGGTTGTAGTTCAGCAAACATTTGTTGAATGAACTAATGATTGTAAGAAATAAATTCTTCTATATCTAATACCATAGCCTTTCTGTTACATCATAGCTTCTCATCATTATGTCTACTCTGGGTGAGGTTTTTATATTCTAAGGAACCCTGGAAATGGAACGTTTTGCTCTTTCTTACTTGAGTTATGTTGTTCCATACTAGTTGTAGGTCCAATTCCAGGTTGGAGTTAAGTATGGAATTATTAGAATGTTGGTTTTTTTCCTAGTAGATTTTGTTTTCCCACTAGTTTACAATTTTGTACATGTTTTGAAATAATATTTTGTGTCCTGTTCGTTTTGGAAATATTTTATAGCTTTTCTTTGTGGCTTATGTCTTTATTGAATGTGTGGCGATCCAGTATGCTGAATTTCATAGAGTTTTCATGTGAAGGTTTCCAGCTGTGTCTGTCAAAGGTGGGCTAGGAACATCTACATCAGAATCATCTATGTGCTTTTTAAAATGTGTATCTCACATTCCTAGGATTCAACCCTAGACTTTAAAGTTTCAGAACCACTAATCCATAGACTAAGATCTATAGACTATATAGAATCGTTCATTTTCATGTCAGTATAAACTCTCTTGGAAAGAAGTAAGGAATTACGAGTTTTTTCAAAATTTCAGCTGCCATTTTTTATTAGATCATAAGAAATATACCAAGATATTGCTACTAGGTTGTGAAATCATTTTGAATATTCATGAGCAAGAACTAGTATCAGTCATGAAAATGACAATTAAGGTACAGAATTCAGATATTCACAACAACCTGGGATAAACCTTGCAGACACTATGCTAACTGAAATAAGCCAGACACAAAAGAATATTGTATGATTTTATTTATATGGGATACCTAGTAGCAATTTCTTGGTATATTTCTTATAAACTAATCACTATGAAATACTACTTGTTTTTTTTTTTTTAAGCCCTAGTAACTGACTTGGGACTGTATACAATGAGAAAGTTCAGAAAATCACTACTTTCATGTCTTCCCTTCGACTTGAGGAGACCAAGTAATCTAAAACTAAATAAGTAGCAAATGGGGACTTCTAAAATGCTTCATGGTATCAATATTAAAGGAATTCAAGAGGAGCGAGAATATTCTTGATAGATTCCAGACTAGCTTTTGGCTTTATGGGTAGTGTTTCACATTTAGAATTTAAATGGTATCAGCTCTATCTATACATTGCAAAAGCCATTTTTACATTATTTTGAAGCTGTTACGTTCTAGTTTGGTGTTTCAGAATTTAAATATGAGATCACACAACTGAGCTTAATGTAACCTGAAAGCATATAGGAAAAACTAAAAGTATGCAGGAGAAACCAATACACTGTTAATCAGCATACCTTCCGTTTACACTGAGAGCATTCCATTTTTGTGTTTGGTAATATTTCTAATGAAACCAGAGTTTCACTGTAACTGTGACAATAAAACCCATTGCAGTACTAGTTTGTCACCTCACCTATATCCAGGAAACAACTTAGCACCAAGAGGCCGTTCAAAACAGAGGCTGAGTGTCACTGCACTGCCCAATTGTACCTGACTAGGTTTTTCTCCTTGTTGTTTGACCCCTAGAAGGCATATATTAGAAAGTCTTCGGAGGCAAAAGAAAAAAATTACTGGGAATTATTATGACGTTTTACAGGAAAATCCCCTATTGTATGAATGAGAGTAAAGGCCTCAAAATACCTATGTGTGATAGTGAATTCCACATTACACTGCAAATAAACATGCTTTTGAAAAAAAACAAAAACAAAGAGGCTTTCTTGGAAGGGGATGTGCCACCAGGTCAGTATGTTACTTCAGCTGACTCCAGCATAAGACATATAGGAGCTATGGTCCTGAAAATCAGCTCTCTGTGTCAAGTTGGCAGTTAAGAAATTCTGCATGCGTTCTCCAAAGCTAAGGTTAAGGTGATAAAGTAATTGACCCTTTTAACACTCAAAGAAAGGTGGAGGTGAAATGAAATCGCCATTCAAAACAGCAAATAATTAATTGAGTCTCTGTTAACAGGCAGGAGGTCAAGTACACATGGCCACAGCAACCACACAGCCTGCATTCTAAACAGCTGCGTCTTTGACTTGAAAGTGATTAGATTGCATTGTTGGGAACTCATTAAAATGAGATTTTAGCTTAGAAAGGTAGTAATGTAGTTTGAAAGATACTGTAAGAGATGATCATTTACTTTTTGTCTTCTACTTTGTTCTGTAGAGTTGCAGCCCTTGAGTTCCATTTCCTTGCTTTTTCTTTTATTAAATTATGTTACATATTTGCTTTAAATCTGTAACTAATAGTTCTACTCTAGTATATTGATTATGTGACTAGATCAGTGTAACTATGAACAGTTAGACTTTTATGTATTAAAAGTTAATAAAAAGGAAATAAGACTTTTCCAGAAACACTCTTTTGTTTTTTAGTTGTTTTTTTCCCTCTAGCTTGAATATGAAATGCCTAGGTGTAGGGTTTTTTTAATTTATTTTTTGAACAATGTGTTCATTGTATTTTATTTTTTTTTACTTGAATGATATATATATTTTTTATGCAGCAGGTTCTTATTAGTCATCAGTTTTATACGCATCACTGTATACATGTCAATCCCAATCGCCCAATTCATCACACCACCACCCCCATGCCCTGCCGTTTTCCCCCCATGGTGTCCATATGTTTGTTCTCTACATCTGTGTCTCAATTTGTGCCCTGCAAACCAGTTCATCTGTACCATTTTTCTAGGTTCCACAGATATGCGTTAATATACGATATTTGTTTTTCTCTTTCTGACTTACTTCACTCTGTATGACAGTCTCTAGATCCATCCACGTCTCAACAAATGACCCAATTTCATTCCTTTTTATGGCTGAGTAATATTCCATTGTATATATGTACCACATCTTCTTTATCCATTCATCTGTCGATGAGCATTTAGGTTGATTCCCTGACCTGGCTATTGTAAATAGTGTTGCAGTGAACACTGGGGTGCAAGTGTCTTTTTGAATTCTGGATTTCTCTGGGTATATACCCAGTACTGGGATTGCTGGATCATATGGTAATTCTATTTTTAGATTTTTAAGGAACCACCATACTGTTCTCCATAGTGGCTGTATCAATTTACATTCCCACCAACAGTGCAAGAGGGTTCCCTTTTCTCCACACCCTCTCCAGCATTTGTTGTTTGTAGATTTTCTGATGATGCCCATTCTAACTGGTGTGAGGTGATACCTCACTGTAGTTTTGATTTTCATTTCTCTACTAATTAGTGATGTTGAGCAGCTTTTCATGTGCTTCTTGGCCATCTGTATGTCTTCTTTAGAGAAATGTCTATTTAGGTCTTCTGCCCATTTTTGCATTGGGTTGTTTGTTTTTTTAATATTGAGCTGCATGAGCTGTTTATATATTTTGGAGATTAATCCTTTGTCTCTTGATTCGTTTGCAAATATTTTCTCCCATTCTGAGCATTGTCTTTTCATCTTATTTATGGTTTTCTTTGCTGTGCAAAAGCTTTGAAGTTTCACTAGGTCCCATTTGTTTATTTTTGTTTTTATTTCCATTACTCTAGGAGGTGGATCAAAAAAGATCTTGCTGTGATTTATGTCAAAGAGTGTTCATCCAATGTTTTCCTCTAAGAGTTTTATAGTGTCTGGCCTTATATTTAGGTCTCTAATCCATTTTGAGTTTATTTTTGTTTATGGTGTTAGGGAGTGTTCTAATTTCATTCGTTTACATGTAGCTGTCCAGTTTTCCCAGCACCACTAATTGAAGAGACTGTCTTTTCTCCATTGTATATCCTTGCCTCCTTTGTCATCGATTAGTTGACCATAGGTGCGTGGATTTATCTCTGGGCTTTCTATCTTGTTCCATTGATCTGTGTTTCTGGTTTTGTGCCAGTGCCATATTGTCTTGATTGTAGCTTTATAGTATAGTCTGAAGTCAGGGAGTCTGATTCCTCCAGCTCCTTTTTTTTTCCCCGAAGACTGCTTTGGCTATTCAGGGTCTTTTCTGTCTCCATACAAATTTTAAGATTTTCTGTCCTAGTTCCATAAAAAAATGCCATTGGTAATTTGATAGAGATTGCATTGAATCTGTAGATTGCTTTGGGTAGTATAGTCATTTTCACAATATTGATTCTTCCTATCCAAAGACATGGTATATCTCTCCATCTTTTGGTATCATCTTTAATTTCTTTCATCAGTGTCTTATAGTTTTCTGCATACAGGTCTTTTGCCTCCCTAGGTAGGTTTATTCCTAGGTATTTTATTCTTTTTGTTGCAGTGGTAAATGGGAGTGTTTCCTTAAATTCTCTTTCAGATTTTTCATCATTAGTGTATAGGAATGCAAGAGATTTCTGTGCATTAATTTTGTATCCTGCAACTTTACCAACTTCATTGATTAGCTCTAGTACTTTTCTGGTGGCATCTTTAGGATTCTCTATGTATAGTATCATGTCATCTGCAAACAATGACCATTTTACTTCTTTTCTGATTTGGATTCCTTTTATTTCTTTTTCTTCTCTGGTTGTTGTGGCTAGGACTTCCAACACTATGTTGAATAATAGTGGTGAGAGTGGACATCCTTGTCTTGTTCCTGATCTTAGAGGAAATGCTTTCCGTTTTTTGCCATTGAGAGTGATGTTTGCTGTGGGTTTGTCGTATATGGCCTTTATTATGTTGAGGTAGGTTCCGTCTATGCCCACTTTCTGGAGAGTTTTTATCATAAATGAGTGTTGAATTTTGTCAAAAGCTTTTTCTGCAACTATTGAGATGATCATATGGTTTTTCTTCTTCAATTTGTTAATATGGTGTATCACATTGATTGATTTGCATATATTGAAGAATCCTTGCATTCTTGGGATAAATTCCACTTGGCCATGGTGTATGATCCTTTTAATGTGTTGTTGTATTCTGTTTGCTAGTATTTTGTTGAGGATTTTTGCATCTCTATTCATCAGTGATATTGTTGTGTAGTTTTCTTTTTTTGTAGTATCTTTGTCTGGTTTTGGTATCAGAGTGATGGTGGTGGCCTCATAGAATGAGTTTGGGAGTGTTCCTTCCTCTGCAATTTTTTGGAAGAGTTTGAGAAGGATGGGTGTTAGCTCTTCTCTAAATGTCTGATAGAATTCACCTGTGAAGCCATCTGGTCCTGGACTTTGGTTTGTTGGAAGATTTTTAACCAGAGTTTCGATTTCATTCCTTGTGATTGGTCTGTTCATATTTTCTATTTCTTCCTGGTTCAGTCTTGGAAGGTTATACCTTTCTAAGAATTTGTCCATTTCTTCCAGGTTGTCCATTTTATTTTCATAGGGTTGCTTGTAGTAGTCTCTTAGCATGCTTTGTATTTCTGCGGTGTCTGTTGTCACTTCTCCTTTTTCATTTCTAATTTTATTGATTTGAGTCCTCTCCCTCTTTTTCTTAATGAGTCTGGCTAATGGTTTATCAATTTTGCTTATCTTCTCAAGAACCAGCTTGTAGTTATTTGATCTTTGCTATTGTTTTCCTTGTTTCTATTTCATTTATTTCTGCTCTGATTTTTATGATGTCTTTCCTTCTGCTAACTTTGGGTTTTCTTTGTTCTTCTTTCTCTAGTTCCTTTAGGTGTAAGGTTAGATTGTTTATTTGAGATTTTTCTTTTTTCTTGAGGTAGGCTTGTATAGCTATAAAATTCCCTCTTAGAACTGCTTTTGCTGCATCCCATAGGTTTTGGATCATTGTGTTTTCATTGTCATTTGTCTCTAGGTATTTTTTGATTTCCTCTTTGATCTCTTCAGTGACCTCTTGGTAATTTAGTAACATATTATTTAGCCTCCATGTGTTTGTGTATTTTACGTTTTTTTCCCTGTAATTCATTTCTAATCTCATAGCGTGTGGTCAGAAAAGATGCTTGATATGATTTCAATTTTCTTAAATTTACTGAGGCTTGGTTTGTGACCCAAGATGTGACCTATCCTGGAGAACGTTCCGTGTGCACTTGAGAAGACAACATACTCTGCTGTTTTTGGATGGAATGTCCTCTAAATATCAATTAAATCTATCCCGTCTGTTCTGTCATTTAAAGCTTCTGTTTCCTTATTTATTTTCATTTTGGATGATCTGTCCATTGGTGTAAGTGAGGTGTTAAAGTCCCCCACTATTATTGTGTTACTGTCGATTTCCTCTTTTACAGCTGTTAGCAGTTGCCTTATGTATTGAGGTCCTCCTATGTTGGGTGCATATATAGTTATAATTGTTATATTGTTATATTGTTATATCTTATTCTTGGATTGATCCCTTGATCATTATGTAGTATCCTTCCTTGTCTCTTTTAACATTCTTTATTTTAAATTCTATTTTATCTGATATGAGTATTGCTACTCTAGCTTTCTTTTGATTTCCATTTGCATGGAATATCTTTTTCCATCGCCTCACTTTCAGTCTGAATGTGTCCCTAGGTCTGAAGTGGGTCTCTTGTAGACAGCATATATATAGGTCTTGTTTTTGTATCCATTCAGCAACCCTGTGTCTTTTGGTTGGAGCATTTAATCCATTCACATTTAGGGTAATTATTGATATGTGTGTTTCTATTACCATTTTCTTAATTGTTTTGGGTTTGTTTTTGTAGGTCCTGTTCTTCTCGTGTCTCCCAGTTAGAGAAGTTCCTTTAGCATTTGTTGTAGAGCTGGTTTGGTGGTGCTGAATTCTCTTAGCTTTTGCTTGTTGTAAAGCTGTTGATTTCTCCATCGAATCTGAATGAGATCCTTGCCGGGTAGAGTAATGTTGATTGTACATTCTTCCCTTTCATCACTTTAAGTATATCATGCCACTCCCTTCTGGCTTGTAGAGTTTCTGCTGAGAAATCAGCTGTCAACCTAATGGTAGTTCTCTTGTATGTTATTTGTCGTTTTTCCCTTGCTTCTTTTAATAATTTTTCTCTGTTTTTAATTTTTGCCAGTTTGATTACTATATGTCTCGGCGTGTTTCTCCTTGGGTTTATCCTATATGGGACTCTCTGCACTTCCTGGACTTGGGTGGCTATTTCCTTTCCCATGTTAGGGAAGTTTTCGACTATAATCTCTTCAAATATTTTCTCTGGTCCTTTCTCTCTCTCTTCTCCTTCTGGGACCCCTATAATGCGAATGTTGTTGTGTTTAATGTTGTCCCAGTGGTCTCTTAGGCTGTCTTCATTTCTTTTCATTCTTTTTTCTTTATTCTGTTCCATGGCAGTGAATTCCACCATTCTGTCTTCCAGGTCACTTCTGTAATTCTGTCTTCCAGGTCACTTATCCATTCTTCTACCTCAGTTATTCTGCTATTGATTCCTTCTAGTGTAGTTTTCATTTCAGTTATTGTATTGTTCATCTCTGTTTGTTTGTTCTTTAATTCTTCTAGGTCTTTGTTAAACACTTCTTGCATCTTCTCGATCGTTGCCTCCATTCTTTTTCCGAGGTCCTGGATCATCTTCACTATCACTTTTCTGAATTCTTTTTCTGGAAGGTTGCATATCTCCACTTCATTTAGTTGTTTCTCTGGGGTTTTATCCTTCATCTGGTACATAGCCCTCTGCTTTTTCATCTTGTCTATCCTTCTGTGAATGTAGTTTTTGTTCCACAGGCTGCAGGATTGTAGTTCTTCTTGCTTCTGCTGTCTGCCCTCTGGTGGATGAGGCTATCTCCAGAAACACTTGAATTAGCTACATCTTCATCATATAACTCCTCTGAGTATTGTATTTAAATCTTTAAAGCCTGGAATGATAAGGGTTTAGGGAATGGTGATTGTAAAAGATGAGATGTTTAGAAAGTTTTCCTCCTGTGTATAATACAAAACAGTGTAAGAGGAAATAATTGTGTTTGAAAGAGAAGGCCAGAAGAAACTTAGATGTTATCTCATTAAAAAAATTATATCTGAGGAGGATAGTGTCCAAAGTATACAGGGGTAGTGTTGAAGAAAAGCTTTGGGAAGAAGAATTGGAAACGGCCCGGGGCATTTCTTGGATGGTGGGATGGAGAATTAGAGGGAGGCATCTGAGTGCCAGTGAACAGCCTGGAGGGATGGGCAATGCGCTGGAAAAAAGCAAGCAAACAGATGGTAGTGGCAAGAAAGAGCTGATAAAAGGTGGGAGAGATACGGTGGTGTGCATCAGTAAGGCTTTGGGGTTATACATCTTCAAAGGAAGCTGAATCAGGATTTTTGTGAGAAGTATTTTTGTGATTTTTGTTATATCTTTTCAAGAAAGGCATTTTATTTTAGGGCGTAGACTTAGGTTAGTTAAAAGTCCCAAACAAAGTTTAATAATGTTGCATAAGTGAAAACATCTCTCCATGTGGTCAGTCCAAAACATGATGCCATTGCCTATAAATCCACTCCAAAGAAGATTAGCCCTCTGAAAACGTATTCTATACTGGAGATCTTTCTTAATCACTGATGTTTGTGCTCTTGTTTCTTGGCAAAGCTCCCCTGCTACAGTGAAATGAAACTCATAAATTTCTACCATTCAGATGAAGAATGGTGGGTGGTGAGCATATGTTTCTGAGAATCTGCTCTTATTTAACTCAAAGCCTCCTTCATGCATTTAACCGATAGGCATGTAAGACCAGTTGGAGATTATTTCCCTTAATTCTATTTGGCCTTGTTTTACTCCATTGTAGAAGTATTTGAGAGTTATTAATGGTTATACGTGTGTCTGGAAGACATTCATTAAGCTTCAGCTGTGGGAGCCATATGGAAATCAGGCCCCCTATGAATTTCCTGCACACATGAAGAGGAGAGTTTGCTTCCATTTTGACTTAATAATCTCTCACTGCTGTTCTGGTTTTGAGGAAAGCCGTTGATCATGTTTGAGCTGTAGAGTGGTTTCAGAGCCTGTGAAATGTACAGCTCACGAAGAGCAACAAAGTGACAGCTGGAGAGATTAGAGTCCATTTTGTGTGTGTACAGAATTAGAGGACTGAGGCTCACAAAAGCAGGCAAGCCTTCTCACATTAATCGACGTCTTTTAAAGTAGAATCAAAGTGGTTTTCTGTAAGGAAAAACAAATGTGGGTAGACACTGTATATTCCATTTTAAGTGGGTCCCCATTATTTGCAATAAAACTTTATGGACTAGAAAAAACATGTCTACCATATATTTATATTAAAGAATGATAGAAAAGGGTAAATCATCTGGCAAATTGTAGCCTCAACATACTCAGTTTTTATTTAAAAAGACATACCTGAACATATTTTATAGTTATTGCTGACTGTATACAGTCAACTAAAAATAGCAGGGTGATCTTTAGCCTTGTGAAAGAATGCATCACAGATTGAGATATAGTTGTAATTTTTGAAACGGGATTCCTTTGGTGTTCTGTATCTAGAACACTTGCAACTAGGGATATTTTGACCTCTGAATTTTCTTACAAAGGATAAAACTTTTCCAGGATAACCTAATGGGAAAGGACAGCCATGAGATTGTAACAACAGCATAACTGACTTTGTCGGATTCTGAGGCTCTGTTAAACCAATTTGGCTAGAAACCAAATTTAGCAACTCTAAGGGTCTTCTGTCTTCAAGTGGTTTCTTTGGTGCATCTATTGGCCCTGCACTCTCTTCCTACTTACCTGGTGGTCTGTATCTCTGTGGCTTGGTTTACCCTAATAACTTGGTAACTTCTATTAGTTCTTGGAAATATTCTCCCCCTTTTTCCTTCTATTGTCCCCAAAATTCCCTTACAATCTCTCACAATTCTTTTAACCCCTCCAAAGTACCATCCTCAACCTGCCTCCTTTTATCAGACATTTATTCTCAGCCACTAAAAACCCATTTTAAATTTAAACCCTTCTAGCTTATCAGACACTAAACTCTTGCCCTTTCTGTAACTCTGTGTATTCCACCCAGCAGAGAGGAAGGAGGTAATACCAGGAGGCTTAGAAACAAATAGGAGTTAAACATCTGATTTAATGGTAGCATTTTTTTTGGTTTAAAGCTTCATAAATAAACTATCATAGTAACAAGTTATTGCAGTATAAACAGCAGGAAATAAAATACTAAGAAAAAGTTTTTGATAACTTAGAAACTAGAGCTATATAAGTGGCTATCAAGCTGAGCAAGTAGATGATAATGCTGGTTTCAGAGGTGACCAGTTGAGTTGATTTTGCAGAATCCCAAACCTCATGTATTTTTTCCTGAAGACAGTTCATGAATGCTATTCAGTGTACTACTGGGGGCATAATGTTGACACTTTCAAGGGAGCAAATTGTGTGTAGTTATTGGAACCTAACAGAATTCCTCCTCAAAACAATAGTACTGTATTTTAAAAATTAATAAGTCCAACAGGGTTAGAACAGAAATGAGCCAGGAAGCTTCATATTGTACTTATATTCTAACTTCTACATTGTCAACCTCCTCCATGAGATCGAGCATTTTAGAGAAATTAGGATAGTTTCCATGATTGTGTGGAATTTCACCTCTCCTCACGCATATACCTAACTCAGTTTTACTAGGAAATTTTGAATCTGCAGCACAGTAGAGACATTAATAATGCATGTCACCACAGTAACTAGAAATGGTAATCCACAGATATATGCAGTAGAAGAAAGAAAATGGAATGGGTGCAAATTCTCAGGCCATAAAAACCAAGTATGCAAAAGTATATACCTTTATTTTGCCGTTTCTGGATTTAAGTTTCTTATTGCTAACAAAACCTAGTATTTTCAAGCTGAGGTAAACGTAAGAGCCTTCTGAGGCAATTCGGAGCAATTTAAGTCTGTTTATGGTTCTGCATCTTGTCAGAGTAGTATCTCGGCTTTGGGGAGTTTATATTGTGTTAGCATCAGGGGAAGGACAGCTTGACCTCAGTTCATGCTGGTATCTACTGAGAGGTATGTTGGCCTGTCTGGTTCTCAGTTGTAAACCCACCCCCCAACCCACCACCCTCCGCTCTCATGCTGGCATCCACTGAAATACCCCCATTCCCATCTGACTCTTTATTTATTGCCTGACCCTGAAAAGTATCACATGGTAACCACAGTCATGAGACAAAAGGGCCGGGGTTTAGTACATCAGTTTATATGTCACCTTTTTATCTGATCATAGAAAGTTACATTGAAGACATTCTGGCCATGTTGTTTGGAGGGCACACCTCTGAAGGGCACATGTGAATTTAACAGCTTCTGTCCATTGCAAGCACCTGTTGGGCTTAGTTAGGCAAACTTCAAAAGCTTAATGCACCATAGGTAAAGTATTCATTTTTGTATTTATAAGGATAAAAATTCTGTCTCATTTATTCCAGATATTTGGTTATTCATTGTGGTTAGAAATGAATTATGGGTGAAAAAGTGGGTGGGCGCTAAGTGCTGGCTGCAGGTAAAATGGTCGAGACTGTCTTTGTTCCTCACTTTTACTAGGATGTCCCCTGCCCTGAGCTTGGCATCTCACACGTCACAATATGACCAGTATCATGGCAAACTTGTGAGTGAGCTAAGGTAGAGACAGGATGATCCTTGCGCCATTTTCCAATAGCCTTTTTCAGGTGACTAAAGGTACCACTAACGTCTTGTATGAGCATTGGTGTAAATGTCCTCACTTCAGCTCTTACATACTAGGACAGTTGTCCCTCGGTATCCGAGGGGGACTTCAGATACCAAAATTTACAGATGTTCAAGTCCCTTACATAAAAAGGGGTAGTATTTGCATATAACCTATGCACATCCTCCTGTATACTGTAAGTCATCTCTAGATTACATCTAATACCTAATACAATGTAAATGCTATGTAAATAGTTGTTACACAGTATTGTTTAGAAAATAATGACAAGAAAAATCTGTATACATTCACTACAGATGCAACCATGGCAGGCCTAACTGCACAGTACATGTCAGCAACAATGTAACATTTTCTTTCTTTGAATACTTACAGATTGCTTTCATTTAATGACCTGAAAGAGAAATATATAGACTAAAACACAGAATATTTAAAATACAAGTACATATAGAAAATATAATTATAAACAGAGAAAATATAAATTCACTTCTCTCTCAGACTCACACACACACTGTGTTAACCCTCATCAAAACCCTGCTTATTCTCTCTTGATAACCCTCATGTGATGATAATGATGATGGTGATGACGACGACAATGATGATTGTTGTATTATTTTACCATGCTGATGGGGTGAGGGGATGAGATGTCTGGCACTGTAGGTAAATGGTGAGACACCAGGCTAACTTGAACCTTCTGGCAGGACGTCAGAAGGATGAACTGGGTTTCAGTTGCAGATGTTGAGACTTTGGAGGAGGCTCAGTGATACTAATGTCAGGATCTGTAGAGGCTGAGGGCTGAGGATCTTCAAGCTTGAAGGCCAGAGCTTCACAATTGCAGGTGCTTTCGTTAGAAACATTGTTACAGGAAGCTGCTTCTTCTTTTCTTTTCATCATCAAACAAATCTTGCAGTGGTTCTAGGCGCATCGTTATCCCTCAGGTAATACAGAGGCTTCATTCCATCAAAGAATCATACTTGAAGCTCATGTCCTTTTTAATGCATGAAACTGTCAAAAAAAAAAAAAAAAAACTGCTGCAGATTTTTCAAGCATCCAAACTGATAGTTCTGCCTCCTCTAAGTCTTCTGCATCACTATCGTCATCATCTGTAGAGAATTTCAGCAGATCTTTGAGTTCCTTGTTGGTAAAAGTTTCTCTATGCTATTAGGTGTTCCTCAACATTGTCCCCAATCATGTTAGAGAAGCTTTCCCCCCTAAATTCCCTTGGAACATTCCTGACTTTTGCATCAGTAGTGGGGATGCCCCTGAAATCATAGACAACCTCACTCCATAATGGCTCCCAACATGCACTCCTGTCTTGGGCATTGGAACATCTACAGTCTCTGTAATTGTGAAACTCTTCCATAAATCCACACGTCTTCCTGAAGGTGAGGCAAGTGTAAGTTGCTTCAATGCACCTGATGATGCCTTGATCAAGTGGCTGCAGCAGTGACATAGTGTTAGGAGGCAGGAACATTACTTCTGCATTCTTGTCGGTGAAGCAGAGACGTTGGGGTGGCTGGGAACATTGCCAATGGGGAGGCCCTTGAATGGCAGCCTCTTCTTTTCGAGGTATTTTTTTCACTTCAGGAATGAAGCCCTGGTGGAACTATCCCAAGAACAAGATGGCCATCACCCAAGCCTCCTTGTTGTGTTGCCAGAACACAGGCAGGCGATTTGGGGTTTTCATCACATTTCATCACTATTGAAGACTTGCTCTGGAAGGTAGCCTTTCTCTTCTATGAATTTCTTGAGCTCTTCTGGGGGCGCTGATGACGCTTGGCATCAGTCAATGCAGATTCTCCCGTGATCTTCTCGTAGCTCGCCAGCCATCCCTTAGCAGCCTTCATCTCCTTCCTCTCGCTCTCCCCAGCCCCTTCACAGTAACGCTCGTAGAGATGAAGTGCTTTTCACGCATAACTTTGCCATCAACAGGGATACGCTCCTGTGGCATGTCCTCTAGCCGCACACTTCATGCTTTCTCAGTCTTTGCAAGCACTTTAACATCAACCAGAGAGACTATTGTTGCAATTGTAGGTGAAGCACTAACACTTCCGCAAATTTTAGCTTCTTTCTGCTTTACTGTGTGAATGCTCAGTTCGTTCTTACCGACCTTACTGCCCACTTTGGCAAGCGGCATGACACGTTTCAAAAGATCTAGGATTTTCATTTTCTCTTTGATAGAAAGCACTTTACACTCCCTCTTAACCTTTGAGGGATGCTTTGACCACTTAATGGCTTTTTAGGAGCCATTTGCTTCACAGAAACAAAGGGTGCCTACAGCATAAGCAGCCAACGAACAAGATGCGAGGTGAACAGCGTTCAAACGACTAGGTGCTGGAGAGAGACTGCGTGTCTGTGGAATGGCAGGAGGCTGCAGCAGCCTACACATCACTCGATTCAGTGGATTTAGTGTAGTGCTCAATGCACGGCAAATTGAAGTTTTGCTTTCTGGGACTTTCTGGAATTTCTCTTTTATCCAAATGTTTTCAACCTGTGGTTGGTTGAATTCGTGGATGCAGAACCCAGGGATACAGAGAACTGAATTTATTCATTTTGCATTTCAGTTGGTCTGCTTTTTCTGTGCCATATTCATGCATATAAATATGGCTTGATATGGAAAATATCAATAGCTTACACTTTCAAGTTCTGTTGTTTGTATATTCTTCAAGCCTACCATGTATGTGGCACTATTTCCCAACCTGTTTAAAGCTTAAAGTATAAATCCAGTTAGCTTAATCATGATATTAGGGTTATGAGACTAGACTGATGGTTTTAATTCATTTGAAGACCAGTTAATTTTGTTTTATTCCATAGCCTTAAGTGGTACTCTACAAAAAAGTCATACTCAATGAGATAGTGAGGCTAGAGGGGTAAAACCTGTCTTGAGTACAGCAAAAACTGCTCAGGCACTCCTGAGTGCATACTTTGGGGACAGAGTAGTAGTATTTCTATATGAATGTCTGCACTTTGAGAGCCTATACTGAAAGAATAGTCAATATTTATATTTATGTTAGGTTTTCATCTCCACTTCCACAGATATGGTCAACTTTAAGCATATTCAATACAAATTTATAAAATAAATAAATGAGGGAATGTATTTTTCAGCTCAGAATTTTCTTTATAGTTCAGAGGAGTTTCTTTAAATAGTATGATTCCATATTGTATGGTGGAATATACACACATACACACGTGTGTATTACATAAGTGCTATATATTTTATGTATGTACTATATATATTCATTTACATACAATTCTAGACAGTGAAGTGTAAGTGCAGTTACGTTCACAACTGAATATTGCAGTGTTCTATGTTCTGAAATGCTTGAATTAATAAACATTGGTAGAAATTAGCTCATTGTTATGATTATACTAAATTTCTTAGATTTTTCACAGTTAAGTGAAGACATTTATTTTTCAGAATCAAAACAGTCAATTACAAAACCATTTCAGCTTTTTCAGTTACGGAAGTTAGAGTCATAATGCACATTTAATTGATTTTGTATAATCAAGGCTGATTTACTAATAAGACAAGTTGTCACTATTTGCATATTAAACTTCTTCTAATCGTAGTTAGTGACGGTGAGACAACTCTTAAATTTAACCAAGAAAATGTTTATCAATAGACAACAGTTTAATTCTTTAAAGTTCATGCTTTTGTTGTTTCATAAGTACTATTAGAATATATTTATTTGTATAAGGAATTGTCTGCCATAAATCTGAAGCATAAGCTTATTGTTCCTGCTGCTACATTCTTGGATCACTAGAACCCCCACTGGAATAGAGCTCTCAGGGTCTCTATAGGATCATATTGCTACCGCTCAGGAGCCTGATTCAGGGAGGGTTTGCTTTGAGAGAATAAGCCATCCATTCCTTACCCCATCCCCACCCACAAAATATGTCTGCCCAAGAGCACTGTCCCCAGTGCTCTGAAATTCTACTCACTTCCCACTAGGATTTTCTACACACATAACAACCCTCTGCCCCAGCCTGGTGGTGATCCTTTCCCAGGATTTCCCTTCCCCCAAGACCTGTTCCCTGTGTAAGAAAATATGGTATCATAGAAGAAAAATTTGAAGCATTAACCTGGGTTCTTGCCACCTCATCTGTAATTCACTTTCCTAACAATGAGGCCCTTGGATTGGAGCATTTTATGAGATATCTGAGCAGGAGTAATTGTTAGGAATTGCATATATACACACATACATACACTTTTTTTTTAAAGGTTATTCTATGACATATAGGTTTTTTTGGGTTTGTTTTTTAAATTAATTAATTAATTAATTTTTGGCTGCATTGGGTCTCCGTTGCTGTGAGCGGGCTTTCTCTAGTTGCGGCAAGTGGGGGCTACTCTTGGTTATGGTGCTCGGGCTTCTCATTGTGGTGGCTTCTTTTGTTGCAGAGCATGGGCTCTAGGCACACAGCCTTCAGTAGTTGTGGCTCGCGGGCTCTAGAGCACAGGCTCAGTAGTTGTGGCACATGGGCTTTGTTGCTCCATGGCATATGGGATCTTCCCGGAGCAGGGATTGAACCCGTGTCCCTTGCATTGGCAGGTGGATTTTTAACGACTGCACCACCAGGGAAGTCCCATACATACACTTTTCTGAAACTGTATCTGAGGTTATAAGCTTTACACTTGTGAAGATTTCAAGAATAAACCCAAAGAGCAACAAAAAGTCTTGATAACTTCTTTTGTTTAAGTTTCAAAGATTCACATGATACAAAGAGAAGTCTGCAAGGGGCAAAAATGTAGCTGAAATGCTGACCTAAGTAAGAACTTTTAGAGTGCTAATTAATAAAACTGCATTGAATTTAGAAAATAGATCATTATAAAAGGGGCTGTTTGCACAAAGTTCGAGCTACTACTGATAGTGAAGCAAGAATACAGAATTTAACATAGAAAAAAGTCATTTTTATCATGATTCTACAGATAACACCCATTTAATTTAAAACTGACATGTGACTTTCCAATATGAATACAGTTATATTTAGTTTTCATGTTTCTTTAGTTAATTGTGTAATAAAATTTGACCAAACCTCTAAAACCGCCTTTCTTGCCCTCTAATGCAACAGACTCTGAAATTATTGGAGGGTTTTTGAAATAAATATTCTATCTATGTAAGTCTTAAAAAAAAATCCTAACGATTTGCTTGTGTCCAGTTAATTGATCTTCTTTATGAATTTATTTTAGGAAGAGTTGCCTCTAAGATTTACCAATTTCCTACTATGCGTTAGACCCTCTGCTGGAGTTTTCATGTGTTCTCTCAGTTGTTATATGATGCTAGAGGCGGAAGAAATCATCAAGATTTCTAGGGGTTCCCAAACTCATGTGTCCTCAGACACTGAGACCCACATGAAACAAGCTGTTGGCACTGGGGCAACTTCTCAGGATCTGCTTCTCAGATCCAGTGGACTCTTCACGGAAGAATGTAGGCTTTGGGTGCCAGATCTTTGTATTTTTCTAAGAGGAACAAGAAATTAGAATTTTTATGTGAAGTCTCCTGTTTGTTTGGCCAGCTCCAGCTTAAAAAATAAATAAATAAATAAATAAATGATGAGTGGACCAAACAAAACATTTCTACAAGCTAGATCTGATTGTCTGACTTCTGGTTTAGGACTTCTGATCTAGCCTTATCTCTCTGAAAATGAAACCCAGATTGTTTACAGGGCTTGCCTACAGTCAGCAGCTGTCTGTACCAAAGGTGGAACAGTGACCATAGATTCCATTTCCAATGTCCCCCAGTCCATGCATTTGTAGGACACAAGGCGCCCAAGCAGAAACCCGTAGGCCATGGAGAATGGGTGAGACTGAATATTGCCAGGAAAGGACTAGGTACACTCATAGGCCTTTTCTAGCTCTAACCTATGAAAATCATGTGAAACCCAGGCAATATTTTCCAAAATTTAAAAAAAAAAAAAAAGAGAGGAAAGAAGAGAAGCTATCGTTTGCTAA
This sequence comes from Phocoena phocoena, assembly GCF_963924675.1. Classification (NCBI taxonomy): domain Eukaryota; kingdom Metazoa; phylum Chordata; class Mammalia; order Artiodactyla; family Phocoenidae; genus Phocoena; species Phocoena phocoena. The sequence goes on along the minus strand of NC_089227.1, from coordinate 67,923,552 downwards.
GGTTTTTCATGACTTTTTATTCTGTTGTGTGGACTTTTCATTTTCATTTAGATAATAAAGTAGCAATCCTTTTTTCTTTTACCATTTTGATGATGTAAAATTAGTTGATTTAATGCATGTCCATCCTTTCAACAGTATAAAAAATAGTCTATCTGTTATAGGTCATTCCTAGAATATTAGTTCTTAGTTTTACCTCATTCATGAAGAGTTAAAATTTAGACCTTTCTGTGATATATGTCAAGGTGACTTCTAATCCTGAGGTGAATTCTATAATAATCTGGGCCAATCCTGAACCATATAAATATAAAAATCTACACAACCCACAGAGGGAGGTTTTAGAATTTTACTATAAGTGGGAGAAGGGTGAACGTGCTCAGACGCAGGGTTCAGGTATATGTCTGAAATCAGGATGAGCACAAGTGTACCAGCAGAGAGGGTGGTGCACTTGCTAACCTCCTCATTCCCACAGAACACAAGAGGGTCTCTCTTGAGTTTTCCAGAGTACCTTCCCAGTGTTCCAAACAGGATCAAAATAACAACCTTTTGAGAACATACACAAACATGAAATTAGCTACAAAGGTTATGAGACTGAAGACATGGCTCTGTTGGCTTGTCACAGGGTAAAAATGGCAACACTTCTATCAAGATAGGAAGTGAAATTCAAGGAGAGGTACATTATGTAACACAGGAATCTTATTATGTCTATGCTAACCCTTCACCCTTCCCCACAACCATTCTTGTTAGAGATAAGTCTGCCACATCAAACTGATCTACTGAGACCTACGCAGTAGAGAGACGATTCTAGGCATCTTGTCCAAACCTCTGGAGAACCTTGCCTAATTAAATCTTTGGCATAAAACAGAATGCTTAAAATTCAGACTCCAGAAATAAATATTGTAAAACAATGCTTATTATGAAAACACTAAAATTTCAAATTTAAATCCAAATTTTATTGGGCAGCATACATCATGTCCCTAAAGTAAGGCGTAATCCTTCACTTGTTATTTTTCTTACTTCTAGAAGACAGCCAAGAAAATGTAGACAAAGGGACGTTCAGTGACTTTCACAGTGTAAATCTGTAATCACTCTTGTACCACTTGTACTTACATCCAAGTAATGCATTCAACAGCCTAATGATTAAAATATAGTTATAGATTTTGAACAGTAATGGGATTAATGTTAGTAATAGCCTTTTTAAAAAATTTTGAACCATGTGATTAGATTCATGAGATTAATATTACATTAAAATTTATAGATACATTTGAAGTAGTAATTCATAAGACTTTAATTGTATAGGTAGCTCACTTTGTATATTCTATTTTGCCTCACGATCTTACTATGTAGGTTATTTTAAAATATAAAATACTTTTCAAGTATATCTCAAAAGCTTAAAGGTTGTGGCATAAATACTATTTTACGCTGATAACGGTTGCATTTCATGTCATTTCATTAATGTTAATAGCGCGTCAGTATTAGGTGGGGAGACTTGATAATTAGTTCAGGTCTCACTCCTGTCTTGGAACGTTTCTTCTCAGTTAACATCATGTGACACAAATATTTGTCATCTTCTAATGGACTTCCCAGTAATCTGAACCAAAAATCCAGGCATGTGTTTTATCAAACACAGAACTATGCCCCCCACCTTTTGCTTTATATCCTTCCTAATTTTTCCCAGTACAGTTGCATGCACGTTTTCTCTTTATACTTACTGAAGCAAGGTCATGGTACACATAAATTTTCTGGCTCGCATGTTAAATCTATGTATCCTGTTGACATTTCCACATCATTAAAAATTCTTTTATAGCGTCATTTTTAATGGTTGAAGAATATTTTATAATGTGGATGGACTATAATTTATTTCACCAATCTTTTCTTGTTGATTTTTTCTCTTTTTTAAAATAGACAACATCCATGTAGCTAAAATTTTGTATACATCCACAACCATTTCATAAGGATACGTTCCTAAAAGCATAATTGATATGTTAAAGAGAATATAAAATCTTAACCTATTTACCAAAAGGTATGTTACATGATCCTGTACTTTAGGACATGTACTAAATCCTCAACAACAAACTGTATTAATAGTATTATTACTATTTCTTTGTCAATATAATAGGAAAATGGTGTCCTATTGTTTTAATATACAATTCTTTGGTGATCACTGAGGTTGAATTTTTTTTATACATTTCTGGTTATCTAAACAGAGAGACACGGGGGCAAATTTTTCTAAAGATCTATAAGTAACCCTGCACAGAAGATATGAATTCTGTCATCTTGAATGTGCCCAGATCCCTCACTCTAGCTGTACATAAATGACATTAACTTTATAGAAATATAATGTTTAGTCAATTCAGTGAAGGGGACAGTTCAGTCAAAAACTCTGATCAAATTTCCTTTTAAAATAAAGAATATTAATAGTTAATTTAGTGGAAAGTTATGTCACTAAGTTTCACAAGTAGACTCAAATGGTTTAGATGATTTTGTTTTCTCTGCAAGATATAATGTGAAATATAAATCTTATTGAAACTGCATATTTCCTTTGGCAAAGTATTACATTTTGAATGTATTTAATCTTTTTAGTATTTGTCCATTTACCTTCCTTTTTAAAGGTAATTCAATTCAAAATGTGACTTGAATTGAAAATACTTTTATCTATCTCTGATTTTTAAATACATCTTAAGTGATCATTTATGTGATATGTGAGCTGTTTCTTGAAACACATGTTAAATCAAAAGACTAAAAATGTTATTGGCAGGAAATTGAACATACTAAGATTGAGTTATCCATTGCTCTGTAACCTCTAGCAGCTTAAAACAACAAAGATTATCTCACACATTTTTCTAAGGATCAGGAAACCAGAGCAGCTTCAGTGGGTGGTATGGCTCAGGGTCTCTCATGAGGTTGCCATGAAGCTATTGGCCACAGCTGCACTTCATGAAGACTTGACTGGGACTGTAGGATCTACTGGGTTTTGTTTGTCTGTTTGCTTATTTGTTTGTTTTTAATTGAAATGTAGTTGCTGTACAATATTGTGTTAGTTTCAGGTGTACTACCTAGTGATTCGACATTTACATACATTAGGAAATGATCACCACAATAAGTCTAGTAACCATTTGTACCCATACAAAGGTATGAAAATATTATTGGCCATGTTCCTTTTGCTGTATATTACATCCCAGTGGCTTATTTATCTTATAACTGGAAGTTTGTACCTCTTAATCCCTTTTGCCTATTTCACCCAACCTCCCACTCCCCTCCCTCCTGGCGACCACCCATTTGTTCTCTGTATCTATGAGTGTGTTGAAGGATCTACTTCTAAGTTCATTCACGTGAAGGTTGGCCAACCTTAGTTTCTCACTAAATGAGCTTCTCAGTAGGACTGCTGAGAAACAGACATGGCTTCTCCTAGAGTGAGGAATCCCAGAGATAGAGTAAGGGGGGGAGGAGGGAAGAGAAGGGGAGGGGAGTATTTATTTGAGTAAATAGTATTACCTTAAGTAAACATTTACCATAAGCTACTAATCATAGATTAAAATAAATGATGTCTGCATTAAGTATATCAGAACCTATCAATTTCTTTTAGTCTTGTCTTAGCACTCTGAATTACATAATCTTTAAATGGCTAAACCTAGTTGTGCTTTAAAAGAATTTCCTCCCCTTCTCCCTCCTCATCAAGCTCTACCATACCCTAAAACCCGAACCCCCAGATTCTCCCTGCATCTGCCTCTCTCTCCAGGGCTGTCCAGTATTATGCCCCAAAGAGGGTAGGGTCTTGGAGGAAGGAAAACACAGAGTTTAGGGGGACCTCAAACACTGTGTCCTCTGGGCTTCTGTAGAAAGATGCGAGTACAAGTGACAAGACTCCAGCAAGGCTGGGCCCTGCCCCTCTCCAACTGATCCTTTGGCACAAGGGTCAGAAGCAGCTTTAAGTAGGAAATGTGGCAAGGGACCAAGGGTTTAAGAACAGCCCCAAACTTCAAGTCCTTGAGGAAGTGACATCCTCTCCTCTGGGTGGGCCTGGTCTAAGTGCTTTGTTAGAAATAAACCAACGTGGAAAAAAAAAAAAAAGGAATTTCCTAATTGTTTTTTTTTTTCAAAAAAATTCCTCTCTTCATTGTTTTCTTTGTTTAAATCAAACCCCTCTGTTTATTTTAAATAAAATGAAGAAACTTAAGTATGTTATCATTTTAAAGAAATGCCTAATTATTTTATGTATGAATCCTCTTTCCTACAGGTACTTAGATTTAATAATGAAAATCTTTATACTTCTGGGTTTTTATTACATTTTTTTTTTTTTTTTTTTTTTTTTTTTTAGTTTTTGAAAAGTTTCAGTGTGATCCTTTTCCCTCAGAGGTTTGAAATAAGAATTCTTTCACTCTTAGCTCTATCTCACTTGGGACCTAAGTAGGACTGATGTCATGTCATGATTGCAAAGGATCCTGTAATGACTTTAATATAGCGTATTTTCTTGTAAAATTTCTTCTCATTTTCTTAAAACAACAGACACAACTGATTATGTAACCTTATCTTTTTCTAGGTCTCCTAAAAACCCAGAACAGAAGATCATTAAGAGAGTGATTGCTCTTGAAGGAGATATTGTAAAGTAAGAACTTAAACTGGTTTTTGTTGTTGTTTTTTTTGTTTTTATTGAGTTTAGGTTGTAAATATCTAGATTTTTGTTGAGTTTTAAATCACATCACATGGAAAGTACATTTCAATCCAAAGAGGTGTCTTTGAAGTCTTCAAACCTTTGGAGACTTTCCAAATGAACTGGTACATCTTTAGTGAGTATCATCAACCATTTCAGGATATAACACGTAAATAAACTGACTGATGGTATTGTTATCCTTTACTGGGAAGCACAAGAGAAATAAATATTAATTAAGCTGAAATTAACCACATTTTATAAAAAAGACCATTAAATAACTGTTTTTCAGGTATTGAAATTAGTATGATTGTTTTAGGTTATGATGTCAAGGTTCATTTTAGAAAAAATTCAATAACATTTTGTTATTTTAGAAGCAAACACAGGAACTAAGGGAGAGCTTTTATTATAATAGAGACGGGGGAAGATGGAAAAGAATGTGAAACAGAAACTTCTGAATCAGTGAAAAAAACAGTAGTTTTAAAAAATAACATTGTAACAATCAGGTGTTTTAACAATGTGTAGTAACATCTTATTTATTCTACTTGCTGATAAGTCTAGAATAATGTTTGAGATTCAACAAGTAAATATTGATGTAGCATGATATGTCTCATATTGATTGCTTACTTTAAGTTACAGCCAAGTCTGTACAATGTGGGATTCAATAAACTTTGAAAACTATATTCAGAAAGTTTTTTGATCCCATTTTCCCAAAAAGCTTGTATTAATGACAGTACAGTTTAAGTAATCTCATTAAAATGAACCTCAATTAAAATGGTCTAGAGCAGAATCTAGACCAACAGTTCTCAAAGGATAGCCCAAAGACCACTAGGAGTTTCCAAGACCCTTTGTGGGGTTCTGTGAGATCAAAACTACTTTCCTAGTAACACTAAGGTGTTATTTGCCTTTTCATTGCCATTTCTCATGAGTGTACAGTGGAGTTTTCCAGAGGCTACATGATGTATGATATTGCAGCAGATTGAAGGCAGGAGCAGATAAGAGAATGTGACTGTCTTCTATTAAGCCAGATACTAAAAAGATTGCCAAACATGTAAAAAAAAAAAAAAAGCCACTCTTCTCACTACTTTTTCTCTTGTTTTGGAAAACAGCTATACTTTTCATTAAATATGTTCTTTGTGTTAACATACAAGTTTATTATTGTTATTTTACATTGAATCACTAAAGATTTTTTAAATTCTTTTAATTTCTAATATGATAAATATTGACATCTAATATACACATAAAAGTTCTTTGAGACCTCAGTTATTTTTAAGAGTGTAAGGGTGTCCTCAGACCAAACAGTTTGAGAACTTGCTGATGCAGTAATGAATGGCAAACATTTTCATGTCCAGATTAAGTAATCATTAATAGCCTGCATGGTATCAGTGGAGCTATCGAGGTATGGTATGTTTAGTTTATATCCATGAGTATTTGCTTGGTCTTTTTTTCTTCTAAAATCTTTATTCAACTATAAAGCAGAAACTAACACACCATTGTAAAGCAATTATACTCCAATAAAGATGTTAAAAAAATCTTTATTGAGGTATAATTTATATACATATAAACATATATATAATTCACCCATTTTAAATATACAGTTCAGTGAGCTTTAATATAAATGTATGCAGTTGTGCAACCCTCACTGCAATCTAGTTTTTGAGCCTTCCTATTACCCTCAAACATTCCCTCACCCAATTTGCCCTTAACGCTGGTTCCCATCATTCCCCATTGCCAATGCCACACAACCATGGACCTGCTTTCTGTCTCTATAGGTCAGCCTTTTCCAGAAATTTTATTTACATGGTAATATACAATATGTAGTCCTTTGTACCTGGTTTCTTTCACTTAGCATAGTGTTTTTTGGTTCCTCCGTGTTGTGCACCTGTAGTTTGTTCCTTTATATTATTGATTACATTCCATGATATGGGTGCACAACTCTTATGAATATATTAGAAACAATGAGCTCTACCTTTTAAATGGGTAAATCATATGTTATATGAGTTACACCTCAGTAAAGCTATTAAAAAACAAAACGAAAGATCAATAAAGTAGGCAAAAATTTCATCTAAAGTAATCTAACAGGATTAGGAATGCCAAGAGATACATTTTATAGTATAATCCAAAGGTAACACAAATTTCATTCAGATGTATCATTATTGCTCACTAGCTGACTAGTCAACAACGTGAGATTGCAAAGCTTGTTCAGACATAAAAAAAAAAAAAAGAAACCTCCGTGCAATCAGAAGTCCTACAACAGACCTCTCGGAAAAAAAGGATGGGTTCTTGCTTTCCTCAGTAAATGTAAATATTAGGTTCACAGAGGAGAAGCTGATCTAGGAAGAGGGCTAATGGTACAGGATTGAAGGGTGAGAAAAGGGGATACGGGAATGTAGTAGGTTTACACCTTTTTTCCCCACTGCTGCATCCCACATGTGCAAAGTCTAGGTTCTTTGTTCCATCCTGCAAACTGACACTTTGGACATACATCCCTTTCTGGCCCCTTCACTATGCCTCTATCATGCAGCAATGAATAATATAAAGAATGGAAGTGGCAAGGCTCAAAACTTTTCTACTGTGTGGCCTCTAAAGACTAGTAAATAATTGATTAGAAGAAAGTTACTTTTGTATTTGGTGTTTTGAAAGAAAATTTTAAATTTCATTTCTCTGAATCTTTGGTACCTAAATATCCTAACCTTCCTGGACTTTCAATTAATAATTGAATATATTCCTATAATTTTCTAACAGCATCGAAAAACATTAAGGGACATCTAGGGAATAAAATACTGTTTACTCATGTGCTTACTTCTTTTCTCTGTGACCCATTTTTAAAAATATAAGAACATATTAAAATGTTTTTAATACCATCTGTCTACCACTGGAAGTCATTAGTCGACTGGCGTCCTAACTTGTAGTAGGCAAGGTGCTTTGGTCTGTGATAGGACTTTCCAGTCCCACCTTTGTCTTGGTTAATACTGGTTTACCCAGCAGGCAAGCTAAGCACTAATGTAGGTCTCTAGAAAAATATTTTTTTGAAAAAAATTGTTATTTTATTAAATGACCAAAGAAAAACAAATCGGACTTATCAGGACTTGGTTATACTTACTGTGGGTTTTATATTATTTTTATTTTGAATTACACACAATTAGAGGCTATAAAGGGAACCAGCATCTTTTCAAAGGTTAAGCCCTTAAAAGGCTTAATCCACTCCTCAATTTAATGTTCTGTTAGTTAAACTCCTTCGGATTACAATAATAGAGAGTAAGATATAGTTTAAAGAGCACTCATTTTAAAGCTACCTGGGGAAGGAAGGGTGATAGAGCCCAGGAGCAGCCTAGCCTCACTAAAGAACAGGAATGGCGGTGCAGCACTTCTGGTTTCTGTACACTTGTGCCCTGTCTGCTGTCACATTGCTTCTGCCTGTCTTGTCTGTGTTTCAGTTGGCTTTTGCCCCATTGTCAACTGCTGACTTCCTTGGGTGTGCCCCATGTTTAAACTACCTGAGAGAAATCTGAGCGTGCCCCTTTGAGGTATAGATCTAGAATCTGTCCACCTGACAGGTCACTGTCAACCAATTGATCAGTTGCCTTTGGGATAGGTGCCCTTCCCTGGTCCAGTCAGCTGTGTCTAGGCCTGCCATTTACCTGGTACAAACCCTGTAATTATAAGGAACCTCTTGGAAAGGGCTTGTAGGTATGGCAGGTACCCTGAGGCCTCCCAGATTCTGGCAGTGAGATTAGCAGTCCTTTACTCAGCACTGCCCTTCAAAACCTCACTTTCTTTTTTGAAAATTTATTTATTTTATTTTTTTGGCTGTGTTGGGTCTTCATTGCTGCTCGCTGGCTTTCTCTAGTTGCGGCGAGCGGGGACTGCTCTTCGTTGCAGTGCGCGGGCTTCTCACTGTGGTGGCTTCTCTCGTTGAGGAGCACGGGCTCTAGGCGTGCGGGCTTTAGTAACTGTGGCACGCGGGCTCAGTAGTTGTGGCTCGTGGGCTCTAGAGCGCAGGCTCAGTAGTTGTGGCGCACGGGCTTAGTTGCTCCACGGCACGTTGGATCTTCCCGGACCAGGGATCGAACCCGTGTCCCCTACATTGGCAGGCGGATTCTTAATCACTGCGCCACCAGGGGAGCCCAAAACCTCACTTTCAATTAGACTGTAATCTGCTCTCCTTAGTAGTTGCTTAGACCTTACTCTCTAGGGAAGATATTTTGTTTGTTTAAATTGTAGAAGTAACACAAGCTTGAAAAATGCAGAGTGCTTTAATGAACATCCTTGCACACATACCTTCATACACTTGTGTGTTTATTCTTACAGAATAGATATCTAGAAGTGGAAATATTCAGTTGACATATGTTTTGGTGTTGCTGTTGTTGTTGTTGTTTTTAGTTCTAATATATATACAGCCAAATTTCCCTCCCAAGAGGTTTGTGTATGTTTATACTCTGAGCAACACTGCATGAAATACCCTTTCAGAGGAAATTGATTTAAATATCATGTACAGTGGGAAAGCTGTGGGCTTCAGATTCAGAAACCAAAACATGGCAACACAAAATTTGGAAATAGTTCTAGATGATCAGGTTATATTTAATGTAATCAGTTCACTGATGGTGTAGGCCTTGGAACTATTCATTTAGAACACTAGTCCAGACGCCAGAGAGATGTAGTTGAACAAAAGAGACAAAGTCTCTTGCCTTCATGGAGCTTACATTTTAGTGGTTGGAAGCTAATAATAAACAGACGAACATGTAACACATAAGGCAATGTCATGAGCTAGAAGTGCTGTGAAGAAAAATAAAGTAGGAAAGGATGTGTAGGGTGATGGTAGGGTCTGGGATTGCTATTTTAGGTAGGATATTTACTGTAAACCTCTCTAATGAGAAGATATTTGAGCAGACTTCTAAATTAAGGGAGGAGGGGGAAAGAGAGCCATACTAGAATCTGGGGAAGGACAGTTCAGCCCAAAGGAATAACAAATGCAATTCTGAGATGGATACACGTTGGTTGGGTGAGTTTAAGGAATTGCAAGACTCCAGCCAGCATGTTGCACCTTTGGGAAGGAAGACAATGGAGGTAGAAGATTAGGTCTGAGAGGTTTGCAGAACCTTGTGGGTCAAAGGAAGGATGACAGGTGTTTATTCTAGTGGGATGGCAGGCCAGTGGAGAGTTTTGAGCCATGGAGCAGTATGATCTGATTGGTGTTTTGTTTGTTTGTTTGTTTTTGCTTTACAATGCTGTGTTAATTTCTGCTTTATAAGAAAGTGAATCAGCTATACATATACATATGTCCCCATATCTCTTCCCTCATGCGTCTCCCTCCCTCCCACCCTCCCTATCCCACCCCTCTAGGTGGTCACAAAGCACTGAGCTGATCTCCCTGTGCTATGCGGCTGCTTCCCACTAGCTATCTATTTTACATTTGGTAGTGTATATATGTCCATGCCACTGTCTCACTTTGTCCCAGCTTACCCTTCCCCTCCCCGTGTCCTCAAGTCCATTCTCTAGTAGGTCTGCATTGGTGTTTTTAGAGACTCACTCTGCCTGCTGTGAGAATAGGTTAAAGCGAGGCAATCTGACCCAATTAACTGGTCAAAGTGTTTTTCTCTTGAGAAAAATCACATCTAGCTTCTTCTAACAGTAGTTAAGTGTCCTTGTTTATGACATGAATGATGACTACTTTGCTTTGTTATTTTCGGAGTGACTCATAAAAGTAGTCACATTATTTGTAATCACCGTCATTAGGATTATATTGGCAAGGTGAAAAGTAGAGTTGAAGTATTTGTTCAAAGAATTCAGATGACTGTTTCTAATATAGTAAAAGAGGAGACTTTCCGGGGTCCGAATGTTCTCTCTTGATGTCGACATTGATTAAAATCACAAAGCAATTGCTTGATTCTCTGGATAGCTTAGCTAGGAATGTTAGTTATTGTCATAAAGTTAACCCAAACGGGGATACTTATCTATAACAGGAACAGTCAAAAGCTAATGAAAGTAATATTTAGACCCATTAGTTCCACCAAAATGTTTTTCATAGTTATTTGCTTTTCCTCATTAATTTGTTATGACTCACAGAGAAGCCCTGTTTTAGAAAAGCATAAAATGAATACAAAGCACTAAACTGCAGCAAGTCAGTATGAATGAACCACAGTTGAAATTTCGAAGGCATCAGCATTTTTTATTGGGACACTTGTATTTTTGTTTCACAGATTTTGTCAGCCCAGTCAGAAATGAAATCTAGCATCATTTCTCCTTGTACCTGATGAAATATACTTTACAGACATGTGGAATCTGGGCTTCCATGTAGTTAGCAACCTCAATGAAGTAAACGAATAGTCTTTTTAGTCTCCAGTGAAGAGGGAACCCATATAATTCATCACCTAAGCTAGGAGACTTTCGAGAGTGAAAGGGGATGATATTAATTATTACATTGGAATGATCAGCATAAACCGAACTGCCCAAACTGCGCCAAATGGTCACCCTAGCAGTAAATGTAATCTACTTCCTAATTCACTGCACATAATTTGATTTTGTTTTGTTTGTGGCCATCCTTGTTCGGGAGAATTCCAAGAAGTGTTCATAGAAAGCAATCACTTTGTGGCCTTCGAGAGGAAGTAAGTCTGGTGGGATCAATGGTGTTGTGCTCACAGCGCAGCGATTTTCCTGCTGTGAAGTACAGACTTTCTCTCACAAGTATTGATATTGCAAAGTAGTCTGAGGTAGAGAATCACGAGAATTCTCTCACTGCAAAATATTTAAATAATAATTCCTCTTCAAGTCCAGAGACTATTCTGTGAAATGTCAAAACATCCTGATTTACTAAAAATAACTTTCTGCTATTAGCAAAAAAAAAAAAATCCATTGAATCACTAGAAATTAAACATTTTAAAGCTTGTTGATCTTCAATGCGCTATTGAAGGTAGGGAAATCAATATTAACCTACCACAGATGGTTGGAACATATTATGTTCCAGCATATGATGAAGCTTTACAGGAAGAAAAAGAGAACTAAATTGAGTTTTCCCCAGTAAAACTAAATATGATGCCTGTTTAATAACTTCTTTTTAGGGTTGGTGCAGAAGCTCTGAATAATAGAGATCTAATGTATCTGTATGGCTCTCTTTGAAGACCATGCATTGGTTTATGGCATTTTTGGTAGATTAGTAATTAGGAATGTATCTGTCCTAAAAGGAAGGATAGAATGAAAAAGAAACTCGAAAAGAAGCTTGTGTCCAGGACCCTGATAAAGATTGGTGAAGGCAATGTTTTAGAGCATGGAAAATAATGGTTTTATTTTATAATTCTCAGATGGGAGCCAGATAGATGGTTGCTTCTGAGGACGGAAGGATATTTACACACTGGGTCCTAGCTGTTGGTAACTTGAACAGCAAGTTTTCAGAATGCTCTAAGGCCCTTTAGCCTGGTTTAATTTGAACCCTGAATTTTTCCAAATCAAAATAGCATGGCACATCCTTGCTTAGTACTTAGGATCTAACCAGTGCTGTTAGTTAATAGGTAAGGGCTTGAATTGTGAAAGTAAGTGTCCCAGAGTCTGTCCAAGGGTTTATTTACCACTAAATAAGAGACATTTGTGAAAAATCATCAGCTTCCCTCTGATGTGAACCTGAAAAATTATTAATATATTCTGGACATTTTTACCTTCTTCTTGCTAAAGAATTTTAATTCTTCTTTAGTCAAGAATTAAGGACTGGTAGGTAACCCATACCTTTTTGGAAATATTTCTTTCTTTTATGTAGTTGTAAATGATTATTTATCACACTACTGCTATATCCATGAATAAAAATGGAATTGCTAATAAAAGCTCTACGCCCTAGCAATAGGTATTTCTTTCTAACTATCAAAGTGATAGTTACCTTAAGTTTACATATAGAAATGTTGATCTTGGTTCTCTAAAGTTGAGACCGTTTCTGTAATCAATTTAGCAATATAGGGAGATTAACATAGTATGTATACCTCCACCTAGGAGGATGCAGTACTTGCTGGAAGTTACTAGAATATTTAGATTGAATTGCTTTTGCCAATAATGATAACATCTATTATGTGGTATTCCCCCCACCCCCATCGGTGGTTCTCTGGTTTCATTTTCTACCTTAGTCGTCTTGTCTCTTGAAGAGGAGTCTTCTTTAGATACGAAACTCTTCCACATTTATTCGTTTATGCATAGTCATTCATTTATTCATTCACTATGATGTAGAAGTTGCGAGCACAAACTGAATTCAGACTTCCTTAACGCGTTTCCCAGTTTTGCTTCTTATTGTGTTACTTTGCCAAATTACTTAATTCTCTAAACTTAATTTTTCTCATCTGTCTGTGAAATAGAAATTATAATAGTACATACTCCATAGAGTTTTCTTGAGAATTACATGCAATAGTGAATATAATTTGTTTAGCACAGCGCTTGGCACATAAGTATGTGTTCAGTAAATATTAGATATTATTATTAGTAGGCATTATGATTTAATCATTTATTGAGTGACTAGAGTATTTACTATATGCTAGACACTGTGCAGAATTCTGAGATTATAAAAAGCCGTAGATAGTCCTTGCCTTCTAAAGCTTACAGTTTGGTATGAAAACAACAAAAATAGCAGAAAACAAACAGACAAACAAAATACAATGTAATGAAAGAACTGCCCCCATGGAGATGTACCAAAGGTCCCTGGAACATTGGAGGAGGAGCATCTGGTCGACCTGAGGAGTTGGGCTGTGTTGGAGACAACTTTCAGGTTGATGTTTGAGATGAAGAGGACATCTCCAGCCTCTTCCTTAATTGTGAAAGTAATACAGGGTTAGTACAGAAAATTCAAACAATACTGGAGCGTATGAAGAACAAAGGAAAGGTCCCTTTTTCTCTTAGCCCTAATTGAATTCCCAGAGGTATATCTGGTGTGTATCCTTCTAATCTGTGTCTCATAGTAGGATATTGAAAGGATTTGTCAAATATTTATCTTTCAGCAGTTTTTTCCTTGAATACTCCATAAAGAAAAATATATACTTGAGATATATCTGTAAGTATTTATGTTTCCCAATGTGTATGTTATGTTATACTAGTATACTCATATGTCTATACTAGGTATTTATTTGTGAACATGACAATTCCAGAATTGCTTATTTAGTAAGTCCTAAATAATAAATAATAGTCCTAGGAGTAACGTACACAAAGCTACCATAGGCGTATTATTGGGTAGCAATGATTTATGATTTAGACAAAACCATTTATAGAAAATTAAAGGGGAGAACATGAAAATAAATATTAACTGATATCCTCATTATTTAATGTTCTTCAACCTAAACTCTCCATATCTAAAAGGAAATATTAGCACTGTCATGGCCTCTCTAGGTAGTTCATGGAGTGAAATAACTGGGGTACTTCAGGTAGGAAACCCATTGGCTTAGCTTAATTAGGGAAAATCTTTGCAACAGAAAGCCTAGCAGGATGCTGTGATCTGGCTCCATCCTCGTCCACATTTCCTTGTTTCTCTTTAAAAGATAGTAGTCAGTTTCTAACTTTTTGCTTTTCAACTAACCTCCTTTTCTCTCTTCTTGGGCTGGCTTTGGGACTTTGCTCCTCGGTTCTGCCATTAGTCTCCTCCCCCTTCCCCAGTACAGATAGATTATGTGAAGTGCTCTTTTGGAATCTGATTTCTTCCTGGCAGGAAGTACATCACATCTGAAGCTGGCTGCTGCATTAGTGTATTAGCCTTCTTTGCTGCTGGCTTAATTACATTTCTTAGTATTATTACTTTCTGAAGTTGTGGACTCCAAGTTAAAATATAGACAAATACTAACTTTTGTACACTTCTTTGAACTAAATATTGATTTTTTTCCTCTGCTCACAGTAATGTAAGTCTGTCAAATATTTTGAAAAGACATATAAGTATAATTATCTCAGTAGGAAACTAAAAAGATTGTCTTTAAGTACCTTTTTAACTAAGCTTAAGAAGCATGCCAGGAAGATTCAAGAATATTTCAGGCTGAATAATTACTTAATAATTAAGGAACAGATAGTTCTTCTATTTTTGTGCAATTTCAGCTAACCTTGTTTAAACTTAACATTGACTGTGGTTCCTCTTTAAAATGTTTGAAGGAAGATTTTCATGTAGGGAGCAGATGTGTCTGAGGTATTGATTTAATTAGTTGTGGTTGCTCTAAAATTTTTGTTAATTTTTTCTTATAAAAGTATCTTTTTTTTTAAAGACGCCTAAGAACAATAAGGGGTAGCATGACAAAGTATAAGAGTGTTATACTTGGGCTAAGATAATAGGAGATTCAATCTCAGCTCTGTTTTCTTACAAGCTAGGTGACCTTGGGAAAGTTACTGACCTCTCTGAGTTTTGATTTTTTTTTTTAAATCTCTCTATTTTCCGGGTTATTTTGAAGACCAAAGGAGGTAAATTAATATATGTACTAACCCTTTGTGAATTTCAACACACTATCAAAATGTAATGAAATTTAATTTAATTTTCTACATGAAATAATGGATATAATTTGGTTAGCACAGAGCTAACCCAGAGCTTAGCACAATGTCTTGCCCATTTTAGATTATCATATTTTTGTCATTGTTGAAATAATTTGATTGTACTGCTAGGTTAAGACATAGCTCCATATTCAGTGAATCCAGGAGGTGGAAGAAAAAACACTTTTAAAACTTTCCATGCACGTACTCAAAGGCTGGCTATGTTATATCTTTGGGATCTTGACCTGCGTCCTCCTGCACATTGTTACCTGTTGGCAAGATATTTCACAGTTGTAATATTTGTTTCTTATTATACCTACAGCAGGGATCAGTATACTTTCTCTGTAAAAGGCCCATAAGAAATCATTTTGGCTTTGCAGGCCATACTGTCTCTGTCAAAAATACTCTACACTGATACTGTAGCAAGAAAGCGACTCTCAATGATACATAAAATGAATGGTGTAATAAAAATCTCTTTACAAAAGCAGATGTTGGACTAGATTTGGCCCATAGGTCATAGTTTGCCAATCCTTGGTCTGTGTTATCTACTTTTATTCCCTTAACTTGGAAATCAATAGAAAATACAAAACTTATTTCTAGTCCTGGCCAATAGTTTAAATAGAAGAGAAGAATTAGCCTAAAAGCCATGGGTTCTTTGATTATATGTTGGTTGAGGCAGAGGGCAGTGGGAGGGAAAATACTGAGTTGCTACTTTGAGATCTTTGCGGAATTGCTAGAAGCCTCATGGGTGGACCTCTACAATGAAGATATTTGTCTTGGGCTTCCCTGGTGGCGCAGTGGTTGAGAGTCCGCCTGCCGATGCAGGGGACACGGGTTCGTGCCCTGGTCCGGGAAGATCTCATGTGCCGCGGAGCGGCTAGGCTCATGAGCCATGGCCACTGAGCCTGAGCGTCCGGAGCCTGTGCACCGCAACGGGAGAGGCCCACGTACCGCAAAAAAAAAAAAAAATTTATCTTGAGCTGGATGGGGAAGAGCTATTATACTATAGGAACCTTGCGAAACATCTTCACTGGAGAGCAGTCCCCATGCTCGTAAAAGAGTAGAATAAATTTCATTGCCCAGATAGTTTCTTTTAATACAAAAGGAACAGCCCTGCAGTTGGAAAAACTCTGTATCAGAATATTACCCTCATGCTATTTATATCTCATCTTATAAGCCTAACATAGAACTCCAATTATCTTTTGGCTTTTATTTTAGCTCAGTCTGCCTATGCTGGACCAAACTGAGAGTCCAGAGAAGAAGGAGCTAGTAACCTAGGGGATCTGTTTGCTTTAAGTAATTTAGTTCCTCAGTTCATTTCACTGTGTTATGGAAAACATTCAAACGTTATCTAACTCATTATGATAGATACCCATGTGTTTAATAGCATCATAATCACGAGCAGTAAGTATTCCCATACTTAAAATGTTGATTGTGACACTAAAGTCTATGCGGTTTTATAAAATTGGAAAATATTTGTTTATCAGAAATATTAATTGTAAATTATTCATTAAAAAGGGAGTGTCTTGGACTTCCCTGGCGGTCCAGTGGTTAAGACTCCAAGCTTCCACTGCAGGGGGCATGGGCTCGACCCCTGGTCAGGGAACTAAGATCCCACATGCCCAGTGGCGTGGACAAAAAAATTAAAAACTAAAAAGGGGTGTCTTCCTAGTTTTTTTACTACAGAGTGATCCTGTGTGAGAATCTGAATGGTTCATGCCAGCAGAACTAATAAGATTTTGAAATTGATCATCCTTGTTGTGATTCAAATGAGAATCGGAGTGAAAATAATTATAAATTTCTTAATTATTAGGAGCCTGACAGTTGTTGATATTTTTTTTCAGAAGGGGAAATTGTGTGATGGAACTTGTGTGTTTGGTTTATGATGAATAGCAAGTAATTAAATTCAGGCTTCTGCAACTGGTCACCTGGGAACCCAGGAGGTTTTCTACTTTGCTTATTACACAAATAAATTCTACTTCCTGACTATTACGCAACACCTGATTTTAATATGCAGCCTGGAGCAGGAAGTGAGAAACACTGAGTCCCATGCTGCTGCACCTCCAGGTGTATTGATAGTTCCAAGGAACATTTCTGCAGTCTGAATTTCAATTTTACATAATTGATGTAATTTTACATCAAAAAGTTAATGGCTATTTAATCTTTTACTCTAACATGAAGAGGAGTAAGTAATACATACTGGAATGGAGTTTAGTAAGATGGAAAGCCAAACTGAAGGATTTTCTATTTGAGATGAAAGTATAATAAGCAGTAGGCTTTACAAAAGCGTGGAATATGATAATAGAAGAGGGAGCGAAGGAGCGGAATAGAATTTGGTATGTGTATGGGAAACTAAGGTGACCTTTAATGGATTTCTGGGACCGTTTGGGGGGGATTATGTAAATCAAGCCTGAATTCTAAATCTAATGCAGCTATCATTAAAATCAAGAGAATGCTCACTGCATGATAGGAATTGAAATGACTCCTAACTTTATAATGTTTCTGAGCTCTAGTATTCTCACAGGACTTTCAAAAAAAATCATGCTTTTTTATTAAAACTTGCAGTATCCTTAGTTATAAAGTGAAGGGAATCAAGGAGTATATAGGAAAATTTGTATGAAAGTTTTACTTTTCACATTGCTAGCAAGGTATGAAAATTTCACTGTGCATTGAGCCAGCAATGAGTATTAACATCATTTTAGTCTTTGCTAATAAGAAAAGTGAAAAAAATGTTTCTTATTGTTGTTTTCACTTATTATTATTATTGCTAAAAAGAATGAATATTTTATACAATTATTAATCTTTCATTTCCTTTTCTAAGAACTGTCTTTTCCAGAATTGGCCATTTTAAAAGGGTAGTAAATGTTTTCTTCTCAGTTTGAATATATTATATATGTTAGCTCCTTGTCATATTTAGATCAAATATATTTCCAGTTTGTGGTTTGCCTTTTAGTTTAATTCATTCTCATAGATTATTTAAGGAGATAAGTTTTTTTTTAAGTTATTTCATCTTATTTTTGACGATTAAAGGTCCAAAATGTAGAACTTCAGAACCTGAATTTTTGAAATAACTTTTATACATTTATCTACTATGAGTTAACGCTATTAGTGTGTTAATGCTAATCTATGAGTTTAATGAATACAGAGAAATGGGAGTTCACTATAAAGTTTCCAACATGTTTTTCTCAATATTTTAAAGCTATGAAAATCTAGAAACATTGTATTGTAGAAGACCATACATATGTCTATGTACTTTCTATAGGCAACGTAGCTACCACGTGGAAGGTGGCATTGTTCTAGCAGAACGTTTCTCAAAGTGTGATCTCCAGATGGCAACATTAGTGTCAGGTTTTAGGAATTCATTTCCACTTTCTTTGTAATGCCCTCCCTAAGATCTCACACGTTTAGGAAAATGGAAAGCAGCTCACAATAAATTTGAGGACCCTTGGACTAAATGAGATTCAAAGATTCCTGACATGTGTTCCAGCTCTTAAATTCTATAATAGGTATTTTTTTGTAGAAAAGAAGGAAGCAGTCCGTACCTAACTTTTTGTAGATGGATTAGCACCCAAAGAATCTCTCCCCATTCCAGGGTAGAAAGGTGGATCCCAACGCTGGGTCATTCCCTACAGCTGCTGCTTTACCCTGAGGCATCTTAGACATTGGCCTTGGATGTGATGTGCCCAAAAGGAGAAAGCACAAGAGGCAAGCAAGGGAGAACCTTCTTTCACAGTGCCCCAAAGATGATTTACCAGGCCTTTGTTATTTCCTCCCAGATTACTGTGCCTGTATCCTAACTGGTTACCCTGTTATACCCTTGCCAGCCAATCCCCACACTTCCACAAGAATGATTTCATTAAAATGTGAGTCTTATTATGTCTCCCGCACTCAGGAGCACGGCATGATCTGATGACCCCTGAGTGTCTCTCCAGCTGCATTTTCTCCAGTAAGTTCTAGCCACCCTGGTAGTTTGCAGTTTCATAGCAGTTATGCACCTTTTCACATACCGTTGCATTTGGAGGAAGCACCCTTCCTTTTGTCTTGTTCCTTTTGCTTTGTTTTTGCCTGGGTAACTTCTACTCAACAATTCCCTTTCTATGAATTCATCTGGAGATGGACTTGCACATGGGTGAAAAGGAGTGTTTCCAAGGCATCATTGTTTATAATAGCAAAAGACTGCAGCCTTCTAAAGGTACGTCCGTACAGTTAAGGACATGATGGTACAGTCATAAAATAAAACACCCTGGAACAACTAAAAAGAAAAGGATAGCTGTACACGTGCGCATGCATGCACACACACACACACACACACACACACAGTGCACTAGAGTTGTATTATTCCAGACTTTTAAAAAACGTGCTGCTTCTCTACATACGCTCACATGTTATCCTGTGCTTGGCAGACCTCCCCATCCCTGACCCATTTAACAAAATCCTGTACCCTTTCTCTGACAGAAATGATTGTTGTCTTCTCTGTTACCATAGTACTTTATTGATCTTACAGGTGTACAATGCATCTAATTGTATCACAGCCATTGGAACATATGTCTCTCTGCCTGTGAGCACCCTGAAGTCAAGGGCAGCAACTCATTTCTGGAGCCCAGCATTTAGCAGGGTCCAGTCTTCTGAAATCTAGCATACTGAGACATGGGCTCAGCAAGGATTTGTCCTATTTAATGACTGCAGAAGGCTCCTGTGCAGTATTTATAAAACTTCAATCCTGCCTCTCACTCTGTGAAATGATTCTGTTTATTCCGGAAATATTTCAACTTAGTCCAATTAGCATCAGTCCCAACTCCTTATCTTTAAAAATGTAAACTCTCTAAATTGCTGAACATTAGTTTTTCATGCATGTTGCTGAAGGTTAAGGAAAGCAAGTGGTAAAGAACATGAGTCCCAGCCATCTGTTTTCCTTTACTCTCTCCAGCAGCATCGGTGCTGCAGGGATTGTCCCTGCATAGCAAGAGGGATGAGGAGGTGCTTCTTTATTATTGAAAAGGCTTGCACAGGCCCTCTGTCAGTCATCTTATGCTGACTTACTTGCTGATAACAAACTACCCCCAAATCTCAATGGTTTATTGTAATAGCTTTTTTCTCACTTGGCTGCGTGAAGCTCTGCTCCGTGATTCCTTCCCTTAGGGACTCAGGCTGACAGGGTATTTATAGTCACAGGGGAGATGGAAGAGGAAGCATGGTGCAACCATGGGATGGACCTTAACACTTCTATTTCGAAGAGGCACGTATCATTTCTACTCACGTGTCATTGGCCAGAACAAGTCATATGGCCATGCCTCTTTTCAGCAGGATGGGTATATACAACCATTCCTCAGGGGTGGGAAGCAAATATTTTGAACAATAACATGCTCTACTAAAGCCTCTTTTAGAGTTCTTCTCTTGTGAATGAATTGGTTTTGCTCTTGCTTCAATGTGCCTCTTCGACACACATTAATTGAATGGGCACCACAAACAGCACAATGGCAGGATGTGAGGTGAAATCAGACTCTTTTTAAGGATCTATCAGAAGGGCCTAAAGATACATGTGATACTTGCCTCCACGGTGGTCACTTCGGTATGCTGGCAAGAACACTTGGAGGAGAGAAAGCTGATAGTGTGAAATTGTATGCATCTGAACAGATTTTTGTATTGTTATTTTTTAATTTCACACGTAAAGGTGTACTATTCA
Source organism: Phocoena phocoena (assembly GCF_963924675.1). Classification (NCBI taxonomy): domain Eukaryota; kingdom Metazoa; phylum Chordata; class Mammalia; order Artiodactyla; family Phocoenidae; genus Phocoena; species Phocoena phocoena. The sequence goes on along the minus strand of NC_089227.1, from coordinate 67,902,757 downwards.
AGGATTCATCACGTCTATTTGTCCTCTAATTCTTGTCATCATTTCAGAAATTTATGTTATACACACACATATATAATTATTTAATAAATATTTGCATGTGTGGTGATAAAGTGGTAACGCTGATCAAAATAGCTGGTGTTACCTTATTAGTCATACTATTTGGGTGTTGGATGTGTAGAGTCATATCCAGAAATCTTACAAAACCCATTAAATCTTATATTTTAGTTTTTACCTTCTGCTTATTTATTTAATTTTCTTTTTACTTATTTGTTGTTTTGTGTAGCTCTCATTTTATTTCTGAAGGAAGAGATCTGCTTGTGCCCCACGCGGGCCTTGGATTTTCTGGCTTGGGTATTACTTTCTTGTCTACCCACTGAATACATGGTGCTGATACCCTAAGCTGTCAGTGTTTTCCTCTTGGAAGACTATTCCACGTCCATTGCTTTTTAAATATGTATTCAGAAGGATCATATTTTAGTAAAGGATTAAGTATTTCAAGGGAGAAAAATCATTATTCTGTTTCTAAAGTGTACACAGCTGTTAAACTTTAATTAAACAGGTTTGTAGAAGAGGAGATTGGAGACCAACTTCATAAAACCAGACAGATATGCTTTGAAAATGAAGAAGAAAACTAATTAAGCCAAGCATAGCAGCTTAATATTAATTTTTAGAACACATCCAGTATATTTGTTGTAAATCTTGACACTGCTATGGCTTGTTTCCTAATGAGTTATTCTACAATTTCAGTTCAGCATTTGGATGTCAAGGATTCCTAGTCCATTAAAAAATTATAAGATCTTCCCACATTGTGTACATTTATTAACATTATGTTAATTATGTTAATATTTATTGCAAGAAACCTAACTCTTGAATGACATACAATTCATCAGTGAAAATAAACAGTGAATTTATACCTTGGAAGTAGAATTTGTCATGTTATCCACAAAAATAATCCAGAGTAACCCACAGGTTTTTAAAAAATTATTTGATTACCGCCAGATTCTGTGCACCAAAACAAGACTGATAAAACAGATTTAGTATTCAGTTAGTGGTGTTTTTGAACTTATTCTTAAGTCTTTTCAACAAGTTATGATTTTTTGAAAAAATTACTAATGGGTAGCTATGCCATTTTAACAAAAAAATTGAGTTCAACAGTGCACTCAGAATTCTGTGAAGGAAGAGGAACAAAATAAACCTAATGAATTAGAATTTGTTTCCTCACTGTTGGACGCTAAGAAACCTGCAGATACATTGTTATGAAATTGAGTTTATGTTTTCCTTTGTATTCTATTGTGCACAGACTCTGTGATGAAACGCTTTTTAAGATTTAGATTTTACCTTCTCAATGAGGAAGGCGTACAGGAAAAACTCTCAAATCTTAAAGGTGTTTAAATTAAGCCTGCGGGGAATGAATGCAGTAAGTAAAACCAAATCGTGACTTATTTCAATTACTCACAAGTTGAAAGCTCTTTCTTCTCTTTGAACGATAAGTGTCCTCTTTTATTCTCTAAATAGAATTATCACCAATAAATTAAACATCGACTGTATACTTAAATGCATTAATATAATTATGAGAATTTCAAACTATTACTTAATCATAACTGAAAAGATCTCTTCTGCTGTGTTGAGCAAAAGGATCACAGGCACTGTTCATTCAAAAGACCACCAGAGAATAGGAAGATATTTGAGACCATCAATAGTTTTTCCAGACAGTCACAAAAACTGCAAATAAACCAAGATTTAGAAACATGATGAGCAACATACATTGTGTGGCATGTTGTCTGGTGGTGCTTCAGTTGATATATTGTGTAGCCATAATAGTGTCATCCACAGAATATCTCTGAAAATGGGATGTTTCTCCCAGTAGGTTTCTGGATAAAATGAAATATTTCACTTGTGTTGGAGATGAGACATGCACAAACCACTCTTCTGAGAAATGCATTCAATCTAAAAGGGGGCTGTTACTCTAGGTTCTGATTTCCATTTTAAAGACAGCATTATCACTGATTATGCTGAATGTAATTCTCCATAGTAGCAGTTTCCTGTGTCATGCTGGATGAACGGCAACAGTGATGATTGGTCCCCTAAGTATTTTATCAGTTTGCTTTCTTCATGTAGCACACTGTCAACACGTGATGAGGTCATGATTAAAACCCCACTTATAAGCATATTAGTCAGAAAGACTTTCTAAGTTCTTCCATTTTTTTCCTTAAACCATCTAGTACTCTAAAATATAATCTTGTGGCTTTTCTTTCTCGTGACACCTGAGGCATTTCCTGATAGTCAGGAGAGTTACTCCAGGATGTCAGACTTCTATAGGTCACCTGCTGGGTGGGCCAACACGTCTAAAGATGTTTGTCTTCTTTGTTTAATGACTAAATTACTAAAACTTAGTGATATACATTTGCATAACTGGATCCAAGAATTTCAAAGATCAAGTTCACTTCACTCATATCATAGATGAGGAAATCGAAACCTGAAAAGTTTTGTGACTTGCCCACGTTTATGTAGCTAGCTAATGAATTAAATGTGGGTAGGTTATTCAACTCCCTTAACCCTTAGTCTAGCTGGATCAGATGATGCTTGTTGAAAATCTGTAAACTTCACCACAGTTGTCCTTTGTTCTATTGGGTTGATGGGCAGTTGAATCTCTGAAGACCCTTGTATTCCTGAGATACTGTAATTATGTGATTTCTAAAGAATAACCACCAACTATGCACATGTGAAATTTTGTCTATATTATTACACAATATTTATGTTATTTTTAACTTTTTTGATGGTTACTCCACTGTGATATTTCTGAAATTAGACCTCCTTTATGTCCAAATAAGACTATGGGCCAATTGTGGGCTCATAATGTAGTACTACTTATCTTGTCCGATTGAATTTATAATGCCAGGTTCTGTTTCACCTTTAACAAAATTCAGCAGAGGATTCCCCTCTGTTGAGTGTCGGTGTCGAAACTCTCAGTGGTCTTTTCTGTGTAGAATTTCTTTTGTCGCACTTATGCTTTTGGGGTGGCAGCTTTTCTCTTCAGTAACAGCCCACCAGATCATTCTCTGTTGATACAATGAGTACGGTGAGATGCCCATTCTCTGTTGATACAATGAGTACGGTGAGATGCCCACACTTTATTTAATCACTGAGCTGTACCTTGATGCCTGTTTATATGGCCGCTTATTGTGGGCATGCTTTTCTAGAGAGATAGATTTGTCTTCCTTAAGTAGGGACAGAGGAGAAGACATCTGGTCTACCTTTTTAGAGCCGAGGGTTCAAGAAGGGGAGGCTTACTCACTGCTTCATAGTGTTGTGAACATTGCTTTCCCGGTAACCCAGGAAATCATGAGGGTTTCAGGGGCCCTAGGACAGCCTTTGTCTGATAGCAAAAGGATTCCCAGTACATTACATTTGGAGCCCTGTGTACTAGCTTTATGCTTTTGGAACCAACCAACTCCACTTTCTGCAATTCTGCATTAGATCAGTGGTTTTTAAAACTTGGCTAAGCACAGAAGCTCTTGGGACACTTTTATTTATTTATTTAAAAAATTTTTTTGTTAAAAGGTTATTTTTTTTAATTTTATTTAATTTATTTATTTTTGTCTGCATTGGGTCTTCGTTGCTGCATGCAGGCTTTCTCTAGTGCTGAGCGGGGGCTACTCTTCGTTACGGTGTGCGGGCTTCTCACTGTGGTGGCTTCTCTTGTTGTGGACCATGGGCTCTAGGCACGCAGGCTTCAGTAGTTGTGGCACATGGGCTCAGTAGTTGTGGCTTGCAGGCTCTAGAGCGCAGGTTCGGTAGCTGTGGCGCACGGGCTTAGTTGCTCCTTGGCATGTGGGATCTTCCTGGACCCAGGCTCGAACCCATGTCCCCTGCATTGGCAGGTGGATTCTTGGGACACTTTTTTTTTTTTTTTACGGTACGCGGGCCTCTCACTGTTGTGGCATCTCCCGTTGCAGAGCACAGGCTCCGGACGCGCAGGCTCAGCGGCCATGGCTCACGGGCCCAGCTGCTCCGCAGCATGTGGGATCTTCCCAGACCGGGGCACGAGCCCGTGTCCCCTGCATCGGCAGGCGGACTCTCAACCACTGCACCACCAGGGAAGCCCTTGGGACACTTTTAAAAACAAAGATTCCTGGAAGTCATTTCAAATCAACTGAATTGGAAATACTCAGGAATGGAGCCCAGGAATCTGTAATTCTTAAGAGCTTACCTGGGACATTAAAAAAAAAAGGCTGGGTTCCATGCCAGACCATTTAAATCCAAATCAATGGAGGTGATGCCCCAGGATCCAGCATTTTAAAAGCTCTCCCTAAGGGATTCTCATATGTAACCAGGGTTGAAAACCAAGGCTCTAAGCTTTCTTCCATCTCTTAAGCATTTTTTGCTTAGAGGATCTAGCAGTATAAGCTTTGCTCTTCAAGAGCAAATAAAAGAATCCCTGACTATCATTTGTGTGTTCCTAAGTGAAGTGGTTTGGTAACCTCCATGCCAGTTGCAGAATCTGTACTATCGGAAGCTTAAATTTAGTGGTATATTTAGACTGCCTTATAGATTCAAGGAAAGTGATTTGCATATAAAATCATCTGACATTTAGGTCTCCATTCTGTCTCAGTCTCTGCTATCTCATCTAGTAGGAACTAAGTATTATATTTTAAGGATATTCTTCCTCTTTCCCATTAGAAAAAATAATAATTTTTTCGATCAAAACTCCATCAGCACTTACTTTATTCAAATGTGTAAGCTGTAATTGGCATACATATATGAATTCGTATTAGAGGGACTGTTTGGATTTCTTGTTGTTTTGTTTAAAGTAAGGTGTTCGTTGCATGTATCTTTTCAGTAAAGATATGTGTTTCCTGTCTTATTTCTTCTCAGTCAGTCTGGCTCAAAAAATGTCACAGATGTCACAAATGTCAAAATATCCCCTGTCCCTTGACCGAGTTGCTTTTTTAATGAAATGTCTGCCTACCCAACCAGACTGAATTCCTCAGCCATGAGGCTTTTTGGACCCATTGTTTAATGTGATTCCCTCCCTGCTAGCACCTAACATAGTGCTGACCGCAGATAAGTAGATCAATAGGCCATAAATGTGTGTTGACTCATGTACTGATAACTCGGGACTGCATTTTGAGAGAGTAGATCCTGTTGAATTGTTTTGCCATCTGCCTAATAGATGATAACATGGAAACTGGGAGATCATAAGCCAGGAAGAGTTGAACTGATACCATAAAAGAAGGAGACAAATCTGGAGTAGGCCTGGAAGGGAGGGCACAGGAGCAGGAAAAGGAGCGGGGAGAGGGTCAAGGGGGCTGGTGAGATAAAGAGAGCTACTCAGATGGCAGGAGGATACTCCTTAGGGTTCCCAGGTTTTTAATAAGCCTTTTTAAAATCCAAATGTATGTGGATTTCTTGTAGAAACCAGCAGGGGCTTTGTATGCATCCTTGTTGGTACAGTTGACACTTAGACAAGAATCACCGTAGGAGGATCCAGAGGCTGAGTTATTATGAGAGCATCAAAGGTCCCTTCTGCCAGGACATAGGATAAAGTATGAAATGAGTTTGTACCTCCACAAATGAGAGACCAGTTATAGGAGCTAAACTGAACTGGCTTTGCAAAGTGTAACAAGTCTGAAAGTGAACTCCTTCTTCCCATTCCCATTCTTACTTCCCACTCCCATTCTTACACTTAGTTGTATGTTGTTGAACCAAATGATACTGCCATCTTGGAAGTAAAATAGTCCAGTATGAGCAATTGCCTGACCTCAGGGTTAGAACGACTAGAATCATTCAACAGAGACGCTTGCCATTAAGTCTCAGGGCTATAAGTCACTCCTGGAATTTAGAGTACTCTGAACCTGTCCTCAGATATGCAACTCTCTCAGCTGGAGTCCAGCCAGAGAGGGGACCTTTGTCATATATGCCATTTCTTTCCATCTTTGCTTTTTCTGTTTGTTTTCATCATTAATTAGGAACGGAAGTCTGAGGAGGGAGAATCTGTTCTTTCTCCTTATTGAAAAAGAGCCTCTAGGGCCAGGGCTGGCCTTATACGTAGTCAAGGCTGAAGGGCCTAATCCATGGAGGAAGATTTGAGGAAAGACTGAAAACATCTCCTGAACCAATAATCATACAGGCTGGAATTTTAGCATCAAAGATGAAAACCACAGAGTGAGGCTGAAGGCTTTATAAAAACCTTTAAGAGTCCTGTGTTTAAAAAGCACATACTTATTACAAAAGCATCATATAATTTCTCTCTTCTGATATCACAAGAAGGCTTAATTCAGGGAATTCTCCCCTTTGTATCTACTGCAAAGAAAAGTATCTTGGAGTACAGGGAGAAATAGGTGGGGTGGAGGATGTCTTTAAATGAGGTGGAAATTATGCAAAGACAAACCTTGTGGACCACACCTTCCCTTGGGTCATCCGCCTGGGGCACTTCTAGATATTTCATCTGATCCCTGTGGTGTGAGCCAGAAAACCCAGTGTTTGATCAATGCCTCATTACCCGCCTCCAGTCTATGGGCATCTGGCTGTACCGTTCAAGTTTACTGCAGCTCTGTCTCCACCAGGCCCTTCCTCCAAGTCTATTTCTCTAGGGAGCACACTGTGAAAATGAAGGAGCAGTGCTTTCAAGTGTGTGGAATACTTAACTGTACATGATAAAGTTAATATAGCTGTCGTTTCCACACACTTCTTATTTGTGATTGTTTCAAGTAAGCATGGTAACAGCAATCTTAAAAACCCTGTGGCAAAAGTGAAGAGAGTTAGAGCTCTTCCCTGATATAATATTCTGAAATAACATTTTTGCAGGTTCCCCTTATTACTGAGGGCATGTATAGTAATATGTCATTTTAGAAAATGCTATTGCATTCTCCAGAAAGGCAACATGAAATTTTTTACACTATTTCAATTATCTCTTTTATCCTTACATTATAATTCTAAGGTTAGATTTCCATAGGGAGGACCACAGTACTCAAAATATGTGTGTAAGAAAAATATAGGTGACATATCCTCCCTTTTTTTGCTGTGGCAAATATATCAGATATTTTCTCTGCTATCATCTGAGAATGTAAAAAAGTATTCAACATGCTTAAAGTAAATTCTTAAGCAGCAATTTCAGAGAAGGCTTAAGCACAAAAGACATTTCATGTGATTTATTTATTCTGGAAATAGTTATTGAGCCTCACTATGTAACTGGTGTTCTAAGTAATGTGGATAAATTAGTAAGTGTCCCTATGCTCATGAGTCTGTATGAACTATGGTGTAAGTGTTAACAAACCAAACTTGGGTCTGCTTGCCCACACGCAGTGAAACCAATCTACTGACACTGGGTTGTGGTGAAGGCAAGTGCAGTGTTTATTGCAGGCACCAAGCAAGGAGTCCAGGTAGCTTGTGCTTAAAAGGCCCGCATTCCCCGAAGGCTGTCAGGGAAAGATTTTTAAAGACAGGGTGAGGAAGGGGGGTTGTGGGGTGTGTGATCAGCTTGTGGACATTCTTCTGATTGGTTGGTGGTGAGGTAATCAGGAGTCAACACCATCAACCTTCTGATTCCACCTGGTCTGGGGTCTATGTGCTTGTGGGCAGCACACACTTAACTTCTTCCAGCTGGTGGGGGTTTCGGTGTCAGCAAAACAGCTTGAAGGACATGGCTCAGAATATTATCTATAGCCCTTGAAGAGGAGCTAAAGGTCCTTGACTTTGTTTAATGGCTAAACCATTTGTTTTGTCTTGCTTGACTGTTTTCCTTTCTTCTGCATTTTCTCACTTCTCTGATTAAATTTACTCTTTGGAACTCGGGGAAAGCCTAAGAGGCTAAGGTTTTTCTACAGACAAGAGGAAGGAGGAGGACCTGGGGCAAGGGGTCTGTTCCGGGAAAGCCCCATAGGGTCCTGCTCAGTTACATAAGGAAGTGGGATCTAAAAATAGGACATAAAGACAGACCACACACAAGTAAATAAATAAATAAATGATAGCTGTAGGTGCTATGAAGATATAGAAGAGGGTGTGGTGATATCCATTGACTGGATTCAGTAGAGTAGGAGTGTTTGGGCACTTAAGCAGTCAGGGAAGGTGGCCCAGACCTGATTAATAGAAAGGAGTAGTCCTGTGAAGATACAGGGTTGATGTATTTAAGGTAGAGGGAAAGGCAAGACCTTAAGGTATTAATGAGCTCAGCATGTATAAGGGAGGCAAAGCAGGGTCCTATGACAGTATATGGAGAGTAGTGGAATGAGGCCAGAGAAGGAGATAGGGTCAGACTACTTAAAGCCTGTGGGCCATGGCAGTGCTAGCCTAGACTGTTTGAAGCAAAGGAGTTATGTGACCTGATTAATATGTTTAAATGATCATGAGGCTGGTATATATCAGACTTAACAGGAGAGGGCAAGAATAGAAGCAGGAAGCTAGGTAGTGGGGGTGAGGGGCTATAATAATCCGGATAAGAGATGATAGCAACTTCAACCAGGGTGATAGAAAAGAAATGGAAAGAAACTGCTGTAGAAGGAGTCTGGATATGTTTTGAAAGTCAAGTCAAAAGACTTGATAATGATTAGATATAGGGACTGAGGGAAAGAGGAATGGAAGGTAGTTCCTTAGCTTGGCTTTTGGTCTGAACAACTAGGTACATGGTAGGAATGGTTACTGAGAAGGGATATTCAAGGTGGAGAAGAGAATAAGTTAGACAGGAATAAGGGTCAATGGAAATGAGGTATACATTACCTGAACCCTGTACTCAGTTAAGAAGAGGTAGCTTTGCTGCTGCCAATGACATCCTGTCTTCGGGGTTAGTGACATCCTTTCATTTCCATATGTTTCAGGCCATATGTTTCCTGATGCTCTTCTTTGTCCCCAAGGAAACACTTGGAACACTCCTGTAAAACACAGAATGAAATAAACTATGTCTCTTATGTATTTCCAACCCAGGGCTCTCATCCTGGTCTTGATACTCTACTTTCCATCATCTGCTTGTCTGTCTGAGCTCTTCCTAAGCATAGTGCCCCACCTTTTATCCCCCCACCCTCTTCCTTCCCTGGACCACAGGAACTCTTGTTTCTGTCCCTCAGCACCTCCCCTCCCTGGAAAAATTGCACTCGTCAGATTTCAGGAACCTATCCCTTTAAGGCCCTCAGAGGGTATGTTGAGATTACACAATATACCATTGATTCAATCATTGTATATTGACCATTTTTATGAAGAGCACTGTTTGACACGAAAGAAGAAATTTTAACTTGTAAACATAGCTGTTGCTCCCATGAACTTAGAATATAATTGAAGATATAAACACATTCATATGCAATAACTAGGTAATGGTACTGGATAATTTGGCTTATGTGGAAAGCACAGGGCTGAGTTTATCATCCAGCATGGTATGGTTACATGCTTCAGCATGGTGAGAGTGACATGGTGATGACTCGGATCTCCTCTTATGACTTCAAACTTTGCTAGTAGTGCAAATTACTAGTGTGATTGGGTTTTAAGTCATAGTTTAAGCCCTTACTGTGTCACTTCCTGTGACCCTTGGCAAGTTTCATAAGTCTTCTAAACCTCACTGTCCTCTTCTGTAAAAAAGAGAATAATAATATAACCTACTGTATGTTTTTTGTGACAAAAATGTGAAAAAATTGTCTGACACGTGGTGAGAACTAAATGAACATTTGTTCTCCTCCTCCTGGTGATATCACCGTTATCCCTTGCTGGCATGAGTGGTGTCAACAAAGCTTTTTCAGGTACAGGCTGCCTGAGGATGGGCCAATTGATAACAAAAGGTTTACTATCTCCCAAGGCCAAATCACAGTGGAAGGATAATGACCTTGGTAAAAGAAGATAAAAGAAGCAGGAGACAATGAAGGAATCTGGTTGGTACAGGAGTTGGTCACCATCTTTCCAAATAATTGTACCACAGAGGAAAAGGAGGTGAAGGTCTCAGCACACCAATGAAGTTTTATCATTATGCGATGTTGAAGCACCTACTAACTATATATTGACTTAATGGGGTTTCTGATTTACTTTGCTCAGTCCTAAATAGAATGAAGTGATTAAAAGCAGTATACTCAATAGCTCCAGAACTGATTACTTCTGCAGAGCTAAGACTAAATCCATCACCAAGACTCTGTTAAATATTTCTCTTGACAAACCAGTATTTAATAGCAGTTATCATCCCCCATCTACCACCTCCTTTTGTGGTCATTTTCTTATTTTTGGGAACTAGAAGAAATTCACAATTCAATCATTCTATGACATTTCTCTTCGTACATGGCACCTTCTCTGTCACTTCTTGATCAGTGAAGAATCAGACAGTGACTCATTCCTGATTTGTTAATGCAAAACCTTTTTTATTTAATCATTTTGAGACAGTCATGAGTAGTTATTTAGCTCTGCAGATTCTTATACGTCATGAGCCTGCTTAGGCAAAAGATGTTGAGGAACTTGTTGAATTATGCAAAGTTAGGTTCAGATAGTCAACCTTGATTTACAGCTGTTGCGTGAACAAGTCAGTGCAGGCTCAGTGAAGCACATCATCTCCAAATAATACTCTGTACTTATACTGAAACAGCCAGAACAGAAGGAGACTTCATTCTGTATGATTAACGTACAAGTGCTTTATAAACTGGCAAGCACTCTACTGATACAAAATAGAATTTATAGGCAGCATTTATGTGACCATGGGTGAACCTATCTCAAGGATAATGAGGAATTCCTACTGATGTCCAAGATTAAAGGAGACCTTACTTTCTCAAATGGAGGTAAATATCTTAGTGTTACTTAATCCTATACACTGCTTCACAAGTTTCCACGTTGTGTTGATTATGGTAATGAGAGCAATTTCAGTAGTCATTAAATCTCGTGGGCATTAAATACCAACCATTGCAGAGTTACAAGGAAATCAAAGATACAATCCTTAAGAATTCCCAAGACTTTGTTCTCCTTATGCATCGATTCCCAATAGGCAAATAGCTTTGCTAAATCAGGGAACTCTGCAGAGATGGGACAATATATACACCTAAGCATAATTTTTGCTTCTTCTTTTTCTGGCTTGTAGTTGACAAGCAGTGTAACTCTGCTTCTGCTTCCATGTGAGGAGAATCTTCTGCCATCTCTTTTATGGGTAAAATTACAGAGATCTCAATAAGGTGTCCAAAATTACAAATTATAATATTGAAAGGGAGTAGAAAATTGCCACCAGGTAGGGTCTATGGCTGGATCATTACATACAGTGGCTTTGCATGATGCATGTTTTGGAGCAGGACTCCAGCCAGTAGCATTAAGTAGATAGGAGAGACAGAGATACACATTTAAAAGGTTGTCCAGACCACATATGCAGGTAAGAGTAAGGGCAGGTGAGGGCAACTGAGAGAGGCAGAAGCTTAGTGACATGGATATGGTCCATACAAATATGGTTGCAGCCAGGTGTCAGGTAGTGGAGCAGACAAGTACAGAAGAGTCACCTAAAGCAACAGGAAGGATCATAGTTGTCAGGTGATTGCCGCTACTCTGCACTCTCTGCCCTGGTTACCTCTGACTCAGGAACTGGGAGAGGCTCAGCTTCCTTCAGGGAACTTGGTTTCTGAAGTTGAGAAGACCAGAGAAAGGCCAGATGCACCAGGTTTATAGAGTAATTGTTGAGAGAGAGATATCATGTTAAAACCCAGTGTAATATCAGAAATCCTCAGTAAGAATATAAAAAAAAAAGCCATATGCTGGGAGTGTTAATTATGTCATGAAAGTGCCTTTTTCTTCTTTCTGAATGTACCTCTTTTTGTTAAATTTCTGTTTGACTATCTCCTGTGTGTCTCTGTGAGGATCTCTCTCTCTCCCTACCATACTTTTTTTTTCCTAATCATCTCCTTTTTCCTTCTGTTTCTATGTCTTTCTCTGTCAACTCCTGAGTTTTGTCTTTTTTATACTCTCTTAAGCAGACACAATACAAAGCTGAAATGTATATATATCAAGTGTGTGTATACATGTACACATATACATACACATATATAGTTTTTTATTGTAGTTTGAATAAGAAGCTTTATTTCATGTTCTTAAATTGAAAAACAGAAGAGTTAAATACTTTATTTCTCTAATTTTAGAAAATATTAAATTAAATTAAATGTTTGCTTCTGTCTTGTGTTGATGCCCTCCATAGGTGTTGATCTGCTTTAGAGGTTTGGTTTGGTTTTTGCTAGAGACAAGATACTTTTCATTCTGTCTATTTCACTACTTGTGATAGGTCATGGTAAATATATTGTTTTTGTCAATCTTATTTATTTATTTCTGGCCCTGTTCTAAAAGGATTTGAGGTAGTATATAAAAAATAAGCATAGTACCAGGGAGAAAACATAGCAAAAGAAAGGGAAAATTAGAGTGGAGGTACGAGATCCTGCGGAGTGGTCCAAGATGGCTCATTGATTGGGTTTGAACTTCCTATAGGCCAAAACTGAGAATTAAGCAAGGTCCCTGTTCCAATTATAGAGTTAGTGATAAGAAATCCCCCTAGACACGCGAGAAGATGGCGGAAGAGTAAGACGCGGAGATCGCCTTCCTCCCCACGGATACACCAGAAATACATCCACACGTGGAACAACTCCTACAGAACTCCTACTGAAGGCTGGCAGAAGACCTCAGACCTCCCAAAAGGCAAGAAACTCCCCACGTAACTGGGTAGGGCAAAAGAAAAAACAGAGACAAAAGAATAAGGACGGCACCTGCACCAGTGGGAGGGAGCTGTGAAGGAGGAAAAGTTTCCACACACTAGGAAGCCCCTCCGCGGGCGGAGACTGCGGGAGGCAGAGGGGGGAGTTTCGGGACCGCGGAGTGGTGCACAGCGACGGGTGCGGAGGGCAAAGCGGGGAGATTCCTGCACAGACGATCGGTGCCGACCAGCACTCACCAACCCGAGAGGCTTGCTGCTCACCCACCGGGGCGGGCGGGGCTGCGAGCTGAGGCTCGGGTTTTGGTTTTGGACGGAGCTCAGGGAGAGGACTGGGGTTGGCGGCTTGAACATAGCCTGAAGGGGTTAGTGCACCACGACTAGCCGGGAGGGAGTTCGGGGAAAAGCCTGCACCGGCCGAAGAGGCAAGAGACTTTTTCTTCCCTCTTTGTTTCCTGGTGCGCGAGGAGAGGGGTTTAAGAGCGCTGCTTAAAGGAACTCCAGAGACGGGCGCGAGCCGCGGCTAAAAGCGCGAACCCCAGAGACGGGCGCGAGCCGCGGCTAAAACCGCGGAGCCCAGAGACGGGCGGGAGACGCTAAGGCTGCTGCTGCCGCCACCAAGGGGCCTGTGTGCGAGCACAGGTCACGCTCCACACCCCTCTTCCGCGGAGCCTGTGCAGCCCGCCACTGCCAGGTTCCCGGGATCCAGGGACAACTTCCCCGGGACAGCGCACGGCGGGCCTCAGGCTGGTGCAACGTCACGCCGGCCTCTGCCGCAACGTCACGCCGCCTCTGCCGCAGCAGGCCGGCCCCGCACGCAGTGCCCCTCCTTCCCCCATCCCCCAACCCCCGGCCTGAGTGAGCCGGAGGCCCCGAATCAGCGGCTCCTTTAACCCCGTCCTGTCTGAGCGAAAAAACAGACGCCCTCCAGCGACCTACACGCAGAGGCAGGGCCAAATCCAAAGCTGAGCTCCTGTGAGCTGTGAGAACAAAGAAGAGAAAGGGAAATCTCTCCCAGCAGCCACAGAAGCAGCGGATTAAAGCTCCACAATCAACTTGATATACCCTGCATCTGTGGAATACCTGAATAGACAAGGAATGATCCCAAATTGAAGAGGTGGAATTTAGGAGCGAAATCTATGATTTTTTTCCCTTTTCCTCTTTTTGTGAATGTGTAGGTGTATGCTTCTGTGTGACATCTAGTCTGTATACTCTAGCTTCCACCATTTGTCCTAGGGCTCTATCCGTCCATGACTTTTTTTTAAAAAATTCTTTTTCTTAATAATTAAGTTTAATTGTAATAACTTTATTATACTTTACCTTCGTTCTTTCTTTCTTTCCTTCCTTCCTTCCCTCCTTTAGACAACGAATCACCCCAAATTGAGGAGGTGGTCTCAGGGAGCAGGATTTGTGATTTTTCCCCCTTTACCTCTTTTTGTGAAGGTGTATGTGTATGCTTCTGTGTAAGATTTTCTCTGTATAGCTTTGCTTCCAACATTTGTCCTAAGGTTCTATCCGTCCCTTTTTTTTTTTTTTTCTAAATATTTTTTAATTCAATAACTATATTATACTTTATTTTATTTTTACTGTATCATCTTTCTTTCTGTCTTTTTTCCTTCTTTCCCTCCTTCCTTCCTTCCTCCCTCCCTCCCTCCCTCCTTTCTTTCCTTCTTTGCTTCTTTCTTCCTTCCTTTCCTCCTTTCCCTCTTTCTTTACTCATACTTCTACTAATTCTCCCTACTTTTTCTCCCTTTTATTCTGAGCTGTGTGGATGAAAGGCTCTTGGTGCTCCAGCCAGGAGTCAGGGCTCTGCCTCTGAGGTAGGAGAGCCAACTTCAGGACACTGGTCAACAAGAGACCTCCCAGCTCCACATAATATTAAACGGTGGAAATATCCCAGAGACCTCCATCTTAACACCAGCACCCAGCTTCACTCAACGACCAGCAAGCCACAGTGCTGGACAACCTATGCCAAACAACTAGCAAAACAGGAACACAACCCCACCCATTAGCAGAGAGGCTGCCTAAAATCATAATAAGGCCACAGACACCCCAAAACACACCACCAGACGTGAACCTGCCCACTAGAGAGACAAGATCCAGCCTCATCCAGCACAACACAGGCACTAGTCCCCTCCACCAGGAAGCCTACACAACCCACTGAAACAACCTTAGCCACTGGAGACAGACATCAAAAACAACGGGAACTACGAACCTGCAGCCTGCAAAAAGGAAACCCCAAACACAGTAAAATAAGCAAAATGAGAAGACAGAAAAACACACAGCAGATGAAGGAGCAAGATAAAAACCCACCAGACCTAACAAATGAAGAGGAAATAGGCAATCTACCTGAAAAAGAATTCAGAATAATGATAGTAAGGATGATCCGAAATCTTGGAAGTAGAATGGACAAAATGCAAGAAACAGTTAACAAGGACCTACAAGAACTAAAGATGAAACAAGCAACGATGAACAATGCAATAAATGAAATTAAAATCACTCTAGATAGGATCAATAGCAGAATAACTGAGGCAGAAGAACGGATAAGTGACCTGGAAGATAAAGTAGTGGAAATAACTACTGCAGAGCAGAATAAAGAAAAAAGAATGAAAAGAACTGAGGACAGTCTCAGAGACCTCTGGGACAACATGAAACGCACCAACATTCGAATTATAGGGGTTCCAGAAGAAGAAGAAAGAAAGAAAGGGACTGAGAAAATATTTGAAGAGATTATAGTTGAAAACTTCCCTAATATGGGGAAAGGAAATAGTTAATCAAGTCCAGGAAGCACAGAGGGTCCCATACAGGATAAATACAAGGAGAAACACGCCAAGACACATATTAATCAAACTGTCAAAAATTAAATACAAAGAAAGCATATTAAAAGCAGCAAGGGAAAAACAACAAATAACACACAAGGGAATCCCCATAAGGTTAACAGCTGATCTCTCAGCAGAAACCCTACAAGCCAGAAGGGAGTGGCAGGACATACTGAAAGTGATGAAGGAGAATAGCCTGCAACCAAGACTACTCTACCCAGCAAGGATCTCATTCACATTTGATGGAGAAGTTAAAACCTTTACAGACAAGCAAAAGCTGAGAGAGTTCAGCACCACCAAACCAGCTTTACAACAAATGCTAAAGGAACTTCTCTAGACACGAAACACAAGAGAAGGAAATGACCTATAGTAGCGAACCCAAAACAATATATAAAATGGAAATAGGAACATACATATCGATAATTACCTTAAATGTAAATGGACTAAATGCTCCCACCAAAAGACACAGATTGGCTGAATGGATACAAAAACAAGACCCTTATATATGCTGTCTACAAGAGACCCACTTCAGAACTAGAGACACATACAGACTGAAAGTAAGGGGATGGAAAAAGATATTCCATGCAAATGGAAACCAAAAGAAAGCTGGAGTAGCAATTCTCATATCAGACAAAATAGACTTTAAAATAAGGACTATTAAAAGGGACAAAGAAGGACACTACATAATGATCAAGGGATCGATCCAAGAAGAAGATATAACAATTGTAAATATTTATGCACCCAACATAGGAGCACCTCAATACATAAGGCAAATACTAACAACCATAAAAGGGGAGATCAACAGTAACACATTCATAGTAGGGGACTTTAACACCCCACTTTCACCCATGGACAGATCATCCAAAATGAAAATAAATAAGGAAACACAAGCTTTAAATGATACATTAAACAAGATGGACTTAATTGATATTTATAGGACACTCCATCCAAAAACAACAGAATACACATTTTTCTCAAGTGCTCATGGAACATTCTCCAGGATAGATCATATCTTGGGTCACAAATCAAGCCTTGGTAAATTTAAGAAAACTGAAATTGTATCAAGTATCTTTTCGGACCACAACGCCATGAGACTAGATATCAATTACAGGAAAAGATCTGTAAAAAATACAAACACATGGAGGCTAAACAATACACTACTTAATAATGAAGTGATCACTGAAGAAATCAAAGAGGAAATAAAAAAATACCTAGAAACAAATGACAATGGAGACACAACGACCCAAAACCTATGGGATGCAGCAAAAGCAGTCCTAAGGGGGAAGTTTATAGCAATACAAGCCCACCTTAAGAAGCAGGAAACATCTCGAATAAACAACCTAACCTTGCACCTCAAGCAATTAGAGAAAGAAGAACAAAAAAACCCCAAAGCGAGCAGAAGGAAAGAAATCATAAAAATCAGATCAGAAATAAATGAAAAAGAAATGAAGGAAACAATAGCAAAGATCAATAAAACTAAAAGCTGGTTCTTTGAGAAGATAAACAAAATAGATAAACCACTAGCCAGACTCATCAAGAAAAAAAGGGAGAAGACTCAAATCAATAGAATTAGAAATGAAAAAGGAGAAGTAACAACTGACACTGCAGAAATAAAAAAAATCATGAGAGATTACTACAAGCAACTCTATGCCAATAAAATGGACAATCTGGAAGAAATGGACAAATTCTTAGAAATGCACAACCTGCCAAGACTGAATCAGGAAGAAATAGAAAATATGAACAGACCAATCACAAGCACTGAAATTGAAACTGTGATTAAAAACCTTCCAACAAACAAAAGCCCAGGACCAGATGGCTTCACAGGTGAATTCTATCAAACGTTTAGAGAAGAGCTAACACCTATCCTTCTCAAACTCTTCCAAAATATAGCAGAGGGAGGAACACTCCCAAATTCCTTCTACGAAGCCACCATCACCTTGATACCAAAACCAGACAAGGATGTCACAAAGAAAGAAAACTACAGGCCAATATCACTGATGAACATAGATGCAAAAATCCTCAACAAAATACTAGCAAACAGAATCCAACAGCACATTAAAAGGATCATACACCATGATCAAGTGGGGTTTATTCCAGGAATGCAAGGATTCTTCAATATACGCAAATCTATCAATGTGATAAACCATATTAACAAATTGAAGGAGAAAAACCATATGATCATCTCAATAGATGCAGAGAAAGCTTTCGACAAAATTCAACACCCATTTATGATAAAAACCCTCCAGAAAGTAGGCATAGAGGGAACTTTCCTAAACATAATAAAAGCCATATATGACAAGCCCACAGCAAACATCATCCTCAATGGTGAAAAACTGAAAGCATTTCCACTAAGATCAGGAACAAGACAAGGTTGCCCACTCTCACCACTCTTATTCAACATAGTTTTGGAAGTTTTAGCCACAGCAATCAGAGAAGAAAAGGAAATAAAAGGAATCCAAATCGGAAAAGAAGAAGTAAAGCTGTCACTGTTTGCAGATGACATGATACTATACATAGAGAATCCTAAAGATGCTACCAGAAAACTACTAGAGCTAATCAATGAATTTGGTAAAGTAGCAGGATACAAAATTAATGCACAGAAATCTCTGGCATTCCTATATACTAATGATGAAAAATCTGAAAGTGAAATCAAGAAAACACTCCCATTTACCATTGCAACAAAAAGAATAAAATATCTAGGAATAAACCTACCTAAGGATACGAAAGACCTGTATGCAGAAAATTATAAGACACTGATGAAAGAAATTAAAGATGATACAAATAGATGGAGAGATATACCATGTTCTTGGATGGGAAGAATCAACATTGTGAAAATGACTCTACTACCCAAAGCAATCTACAGATTCAATGCAATCCCTATCAAACTACCACTGGCATTTTTCACAGAACTAGAACAAAAAATTTCGCAATTTGTATGGAAACACAAAAGACCCCGAATAGCCAAAGCAATCTTGAGAACGAAAAAAGGAGCTGGAGGAATAAGGCTCCCTGACTTCAGACTATATTACAAAGCAACAGTAATCAAGACAGTATGGTACTGGCACAAAAACAGAAAGATAGATCAGTGGAACAGGATAGAAAGCCCAGAGATAAACCCACGCACATATGGACACCTTATCTTTGATAAAGGAGGCAGGAATGTACAGTGGAGAAAGGACAGCCTCTTCAATAAATGGTGCTGGGAAAACTGGACAGGTACATGTAAAAGTATGAGATTAGATCACTCCCTAACACCATACACAAAAATAAGCTCAAAATGGATTAAAGACCTAAATGTAAGGCCAGAAACTATCAAACTCTTAGAAGAAAACATAGGAAGAACACTCTATGACATAAATCACAGCAAGATCCTTTCTGACCCACCTCCTAGAGTAATGGAAATAAAAACAAAAATAAACAAATGGGACCTAATGAAACTTCAAAGCTTTTGCACAGCAAAGGAAACCATAACCAAGACCAAAAGACAACCCTCAGAATGGGAGAAAACATTTGCAAATGAAGCAACTGACAAAGGATTAATCTCCAAAATTTACAAGCAGCTCATGCAGCTCAATAACAAAAAAACAAACAACCCCATCCAAAAATGGGCAGAAGACCTAAATAGACATTTCTCCAAAGAAGATATACAGAATGCCAACAAACACATGAAAGAATGCTCAACATCATTAATCATTAGAGAAATGCAAATCAAAACTACAATGAGATATCATCTCACACCAGTCAGAATGGCCATCATCAAAAAATCTAGAAACAATAAATGCTGGAGAGGGTGTGGAGAAAAGGGGACACTCTTGCACTGCTGGTGGGAATGTGAATTGGTTCAGCCACTGTGGAGAACAGTATGGAGGTTCCTTAAAAAACTACAAATAGAATTACCATATGACCCAGCAATCCCACTACTTGGCATATACCCTGAGAAAACCAAAATTCAAAGAGAGTCATGTACCAAAATGTTCATTGCAGCTCTATTTACAATAGCCAGGACATGGAAACAACCTAAGCGCCCATCATCGGATGAATGGATAAAGAAGATGTGGCACATATACACAATGGAATATTACTCAGCCTTAAAAAGAAATGAAATTGAGCTATTTGTAATGAGATGGATAGACCTAGAGTCTGTCATACAGAGTGAAGTAAGTCAGAAAGAAAAAGACAAATACCGTATGCTAACACATATATATGGAATTTAAGGGAAAAAAATGTCATGAAGAACCTAGGGGTAAGATAGGAATAAAGACGCAGACCTACTGGAGAACGGACTTAAGGATATGGGGAGGGGGAAGGGTGAGTTTTGACAGGGCGAGAGTCATGGACATATACACACTAACAAACGTAGTAAGGTAGATAGCTGGGGGGAAGCAGCCGCAAGGCACAGGGATATTAGCTCGGTGCTTTGTGACAGCCTGGAAGGGTGGGATGGGGAGAGTGGGAGGGAGGGAGACGCAAGAGGGAAGACATATGGGAACATATGTATATGTATAGCTGATTCACTTTGTTGTAAAGCAGAAACTAACACACCATTGTAAAGCAATTATACCCCAATAAAGGTGTTTAAAAAAAAAAAAAAAAAAAAAAGAAATCCCCCTAAACTTAGAGGCTTAAGAGTGTATAGTTTTCTATTGCTACGATAATAAATTATCACAAACTTAGTGACTTAACACAAATTTATTGTCAAAGTTCTGGATGAAAGAAGTCTCACATAGATCTTATCAGACTAAAATCAAGTAGGACCCTATTTCTTTCTAGAAGTTCTGGCAGAGAATCTGTTTCTTTGCCTTTTCCAACATCTATAGGTTACCTCATTCCTTGGCTTATGGTTCCTTACCTCCATCTCCAAAGCCAGTGATGTTTCATCTCTCTGAACATTCTTCTGTACTCACATCTCCCTCTGACTCTTCTTCTTCCTCACTCCTCCCATTTTAAGGACCCTTGTGATTACATTAGCCTACCTGGTTAATCAAGGATAATCTCCCTATCTTGAGGGCAGCTAATTTCAAGCAAACTTAATCCCAACTGAAACCTTAATTCCCCTTATCATACCTGTAGACTCCAGGGTGCAGGATATGGACATCTTTGGGGGGCCATTACTACTCCTATCACACTAGAATAACATTTATTCTGCTCGTGAATCTGCAATTTGGACAGAGCTTAACGTGGGCAGCTCATTTCTATACTACCTGGCATTAGCCAGTTTAGGTGGAAAGTCGGGGCTGGAATCATCTCAGCATTTTCTTACTCAAATACTTGGCATTTGATACTGGGATGACTCAAAGAGCGAAGGCTGGAACAGTTGGCATTCCTTGAGCATCTCTGTCTGTCTCTATGGTCCTTCCATGTGGTTTCTCCAGCACAGTGGCTCAGGTAGCTGAACATCTGTATGTTGGCTAAGGTCTCCAAGGCATGAGGGTGAGAGGAGAGAGAGAGAGAGAGAGAGAGAGAGAGAGAGAGAGAGAAAGAGAGAAAGAGACAGGTAGAAGTTGTGTTGCTTTTTATATTCTAGTCTCCCAAATCATGCAGTATCACTTCTGTCACTTTCTGCCAACTACAACTGAGACACTAAAGCAAGGCCATATTCAAGAGAGGGAAATTAGATTGAAGGAATATCAAAGAAATTGCACACATGTTTTAAAACTACCGCAGTCAGTTAAAATATTTACAGTGTCCCCTGAACAGCTTTTCTGGGGGATAACAAGTAAATAACATTTTTTTCACGGGTCTCATAAAAGGACACTATGTGTGAAATAAAAGATGATGGCCTCACCAATGTCTGTACAAAAAAAAATGTGATGGGGCTTCCCTGGTGGCGCAGTGGTTGAGAGTTCGCCTGCCGATGCAGGGTACACGGGTTCATGGCCCGGTCCGGGAAGATCCCACATGCCGCGGAGCGGCTGGGCCTGTGAGCCATGGCCGCTGAGCCTGCGCGTCCGGAGCCTGTGCTCCGCAATGGGAGAGGCCACAGCAGTGAGAGGCCCGCGTACCGCAAAAAAAAAAAAAAAAAAAAAAAAATGTGATGATAAAATTCATAGAGATATTTATTATGGCATTTCTAGGTGCTAGTACCAAAGTACATTTTGGGGAAAAAAAAATTGTACAAGTTTCTAAAGTTAATCCAAGGTCTCTAATGGACTAAAGAGAATCCAAGCAAAATCTTAAAGGCTACAGAAAAATTAATGGACTATACATCCTTCAGCTGATCCTCCATGAATATTATATTTTATGATAAAACATTTAAAAGACTTGGGCATCAAAGAGATCATGATTATATTTCTTGACAAGAACCAGAAGTAAGAATAATCTTTGTGGCTAAAGGCAGGTCTTTAGGTTTTTAAATTACTTTGGTGTTGAGTTCTTAGATGAAATCAATAAATTGTGCTCCTCCTTATGTAATCACCAATTTCAGACAGAAATCAACACAGACCATTTTTAATATACGGACGATGAAAACATATCACCTTGAACATGGTTGTTTTCAAGTTTCAGTGGAACAGCCTTTTAGCAAATGTCCATTTGCTACTCTTGAGCTCCCACCCTTGCGCATAAAATGGTTATAATAATTGGCTTTTCATCATTAATATTTCTTTGCAGATGTTTGAATCTGATGTGAAATCTTTTTTTTAATTTAGAATAAAATTAATGAATAAAATGAGTAAGATCAAGTGTGGGAGTTAACTAACAGTTCTTAGACTATCTGTTCTTAAATCATGTTTTTATAAGAGGGCAGTATATATTTTTGTGGATTAAGTCCTATTTTTACCTTCTTTTTTTTTTTTTTTTTTTTTTTGCGGTACGTGGGCCTCTCACTGCTGTGGCCTCTCCCATTGCGGAGCACAGGCTCCGGACGCGCAGGCTCAGCGGCCATGGCTCACGGGCCCAGCCTCTCCGCGGCATGTGGGATCTTCCCGGACCGGGGCACGAACCCGTGTCCCCTGCATCGGCAGGCGGACTCTCAACCACTGCGCCACCAGGGAAGCCCCTCTTTTTGCCTTCTTTATATTGTCTTCATTAATATATTTTTTTCTCTCAAGAACTGAGAACAGTATCATTCAATCACTTACAGTTAGTGTACACGTGAGCAGTCTGCTCTTTTCTCTGCAATTAAGTAATATAGGACACAGACTGTGAAATGAATGAATAAAAGGTAATTACATGCATACTTTGTAGAAAGCCAAGTTCACCAGCTTTTTAGTGTTCTTTCATTTAAGTATCCATACTTGATTATTGTTATGTTTTTCCCTACTGCTACCTAATAAAACAGGAAATTACAAAGAACTTCTGAATGCTGTCAAATAACCTAACACCATTTTATCACAGATATAAGGTCAGTAGATCTACATGGAAATTGAATACAGTGTCTGCACTAAAAGTCCACAGCAAAGTGGAGCTATGAGAGTATTTGGGGGTGGGACCCTTTGGAGTTTGTTTTCATTTTTATAGATAGCTCCTCATATACTCTGTAGGCCTATAAAGGCTGATGTCCTTGTTTGAGGCCATGCCCTTGAAGTGAGAGTTGCTGATTAAGACCAAATATCTGAACTTATGTGTAACTTTATTTTCCGTTCATTCAACCTACTAAAAACAACATAATTTACTTGTTTGAATAGCATTGTGTAGAAAATAAAAGCTGGTCTTCCTTTGTTCTTCCTCTTTAGCTCGAAAATATTTTTTATAATTGTTTTTCCCACATCTTGTGCCATGATCTGTTTACCCTAGCAATACAAGTTTTACAAGACCTTCTTTCCCTGCCAGCTTCTATTCTTTGCCTTCATTATCATGTATAGTCACGAATGGTTAGATGGAGTTAAAATTTTTCAACTGTTCCTTTCGTTTTTGCTTCTCTTAAGAAAATATCCTTAACCTTTTCTTGAATTATATATATGTAAGGCTGTAGGGCAGTATAGGGACAGAGGCATAAAAAAAGCATTTCTCCAAATTGTTTAATTGACTGTATAGCAGTTCTATTTTGGAGTAATAATTATAACACATAGATGTGACATAAAGTGAAACAGGGACTTCCCTGGAGGTCCAGTGGTTAGGACTTCTCCTTCGAATGTAGGGGGTGTGGGTTCAGTCCCTGGTCAGGGAGCTAAGATCCCACATGCCTTGTGACCAAAAAACCAAAACATAAAACAGAAGCAATATTGTAACACATTCACTAAAGACTTTAAAAATGGTCCACATCAGGGGGCTTCCCTGGTGGCGCAGTGGTTGAGAGTCTGCCTGCCAATGCAGGGTTCGTGCCCCGGTCCAGGAGGCTCCCACATGGCGTGGAGTGGCTGGGCCCGTGAGCCGTGGCCGCTGAGCCTGCGCGTCCGGAGCCTGTGCCTCGCAATGGGAGAGGCCGCAGCAGTGAGAGGCCCGCGTACCGCAAAAGAAAGAAAAAAAAAAAAAGGGAAACAGCCAACACCTATCTTTATATTTTTCTCAAACTCGAGAATCCTGTTCTCCAAGTGAGGATCTTATTATCTATCGTTTATTAATATTATTAGAATATTTGATATTTAAAATAAAACCAAACCGCCTGGTTTCCCACTGTGACAGAAACATATGATAAATGTGATACCTTCAGCCAGAGTACCCTGTGACATGAGGCGATGGTGCCCTTGTGCGTCTTTTGCAGGAATCCTTTGGCAAGGTTCTACCAAATTGGAACCTCCAGAGGCCTTCTAACATCCCAGCGATCTTTTCCCTGAGAATTAATATTGATTCTAAAATATTCAGGCAGAAATAAAACTGAATAAATCCTCATCCATACCTACACGTTTTTATCTGCCTAAAGAACTACAAATGTTGTCACCAGAAACCTCTTCTCAATTTTGCTTTAATAAAGTGGATTGAAGAAACGCTGGGGAGAAAGAGAAGCAGCTCTGTCCCTGTCTTCATCAGACAAAACCTGGCTTCATGCTGATAAAGGCTGACTATTCAAATAAAGCAGTGTTCCATGTGAAATCACAAAGTGAGGGGAAAAAAGTTTTAGAAGACAGAATTTAAAATAATCCTGTGAACTGTTACTTTGTCACACATAAGAATCAATTAGGTAAACTTGCCACCAAGTGACAAGGTGAACTGAATGCTATCTTAAAGCCACTGAAAAGGGTAGGCTTTTAATTTCCTTGTACATCCATCCAGGGGGGACTATTCCTAGGCAAGTGTGAATCTGCACTTCTGTTGTCAATCACTAGAAGGAAGGGTACAATGTGAAATAATCTGCAGTGCACTGGGATATGGAGCTCTCATTAACCTAAATTCTGGGAAATCAGTTTCAGTCTTCCTCAAAGGATAGCTTAAATAAAGACTGTAATGTTATAGTGATAAGAAATAGTGCTCTAATTAAAAACTGAGATCTTTTGAGTCACAATATAGACCAAATTAACAATGTGTTAACAGTATATTTCAGTTATTAGACAAAAATTAACTGTGGCCAAAATATTTATGTGTGTAGTTTATTTGATAAACTTTACTTTATGAAAAATAATGCTTAACTATAGCAGGCTTGGTGAATTATTTTTCAATATCCTGGTATTACTGAACCAAACTTGGGTCCACTCGCCTGCACACAGTAAAGCCAATCTACTGACATCGGGTTGTGGTGAAGAAAAGTGCAGCGTTTATTGTAAGGCTGTGTACAAGGAGTCCAGGTAGCTAGTGCTCAAAAAACCTAAACTCCCCCGTGGGTTTCAGGAAAGCATTTTTTTTTTAATTTTTGAATTTTATTTATTTTTTTATACAGCAGGTTCTCATTAGTTATCCATTTTATACACATCACTGTATACATGTCAATCCCAATCTCCCAATTCATCACACCACCACCCCAACCCCCTGCCACTTTCCCCCCTTGGTGTCCGTACGTTTGTTCTCTATATCTGTGTCTCTATTTCTGCCCTGCAAACCAGTTCATCTGTACCATTTTTCTAGGTTCCACATATATGCATTAATATACGATATTTGTTTTTCTCTTTCTGACTTACTTCACTCTGTATGACAGTCTCTAGATCCATCCACATCTCTACAAATGACCAATTTTGTTCCTTTTTATGGCTAATATTCCATTGTATATATGTACTACCTCTTCTTTATCCATTCATCTGTCGATGGGCATTTAGGTTGCTTCCATAACCTGGCTATTGTAAATAGTGCTGCAAGGAACATTGCGGTGCATGTGTCTTTTTGAATTATGGTTTTCTTTGGGTGTATGCCCAATAGTGGGATTGCTGGGTCATATGGTAATTCTATTTTTAGATTTTTAAGGAGCCTCCATACTGTTCTCCATAGTGGCTGTATCAATTTACATTCCAACCAACAGTGCAAGAGGGTTCCCTTTTCTCCACACCCTCTCCAGCATTTGTTGTTTGTAGATTTTCTGATGATGCCCATTCTAACTGGTGTGAGGTGATACCTCATTGTAGTTTTGATTTTCATTTTTCTAATAATTAGTGATGTTGAGCAGCTTTTCATGTGCTTCTTGGCCATCTGTATGTCCTCTTTGGAGAAATGTCTATTTAGGTCTTCTACGCATTTCTTGATTGGGCTGTTTGTTTTTTTTAATATTGAGCTGCCTGAGCTGTTTATATATTTTGGAGATTAATCCTTTGTTGATTCATTTGCAAATATTTTCTCCCATTCTGAGATTTGTCATTTAGTCTTGTTTGTAGTTTCCTTTGCTTTGCAAATGCTTTTAAGTTTGATTAGGTCCCATTTGTTTATTTTTGTTATTTCCATTACTCTAGGAGGTGGATCAAAAAAGATCTTTCTGTGATTTATGTCAGAGTGTTCTTCCTATGTTTTCCTCTAAGAGTTTTATAGTGTCCCGACTTACATATAGGTCTCTAATCCATTTTGAGTTTAGTTTTGTGTATGGTGATAGGGAGTGTTCTAATTTCATTCTTTTACATATAGCTGTCCAGTTTTCCCAGCACCACTTACTGAAGAGACTGTCTTTTCTTCATTGTATATCCTTGTCTCCTTTATCATAGTTAGTTGACCATAGGTGCGTGGGTTTATCTCTAGGCTTTCTATCCTGTTCCATTGATCTAGATTTCTGTTTTTGTGCCAGTACCATATTGTCTTGATTACTGTAGCTTTGTAGTATAGTCTGAAGTCAGGGAGTCTGATTCCTTCAGCTCCATTTTTTTCCCTCAAGACCGCTTTGGCTATTCAGGGTCTTTTGTGTCTGCATACAAATTTTAAGACTTTTTGTTCTAGTTCTGTATAAAATGCCATTGGTAATTTGATAAGGATTTCATTGAATCTGTAGATTGCTTTGGGTAGTATAGTCATTTTCACAATATAGATTCTTCCACTCCAAGAACATGGTATGTCTCCCCATCTGTTTGTATCATCTTTAATTTCTTTCATCAGTGTCTTATAGTTTTCTGCATACAGGTCTTCTGTCTGCTTTGGTAGACTTATTCCTAGGTATTTTATACTTTTTGTTACAATGGTAGATGGGACTGCTTCCTTAATTTCTCTTTCATATTTTTCATCATTAGAGTATAGGAATGCAAGAGATTTCTGTGCATTAATTTTGTATCCTGCAACTTTACCAAGTTCATTGATTAGCTCTAGTAGTTTTCTGATGGCATCTTTAGGATGCTCTATGTATAGTATCATGTCATCTGCAAACAGTGACAGTTTTACTTCTTCTTTTCCAATTTGTATTCCTTTTATTTCTTTTTTTTTTTTTTTTTTCAGTACACGGGCCTCTCACTGCTGTGGCCTCTCCCATTGCAGAGCACAGGCTCCGGACGTGCAGGCTCAGCAGCCATGGCTCACGGGCCCAGCCGCTTGGTGGCATGTGGGATCTTCCCAGACTGGGGCACAAACCCATGTCCCCTGCATTGGCAGGCGGACTCTCAACCACTGCGCCACCAGGGAGGCCCTCCTTTTATTTCTTTATATTCTCTGATTGCCGGGGCTTGGACTTCCAAAAGTATGTTGAATAATAGTGGTGAGAGTGGACATCCTTGTCTTCTTCCTGATCTTAGAGGAAATACTTTCAGTTTTTCACCATTGAGAATGATGTTTGCTGTGGGTTTGTCCTGTATGACCTTTATTATGTTGAGGTAGCTTCCCTCTATGCCCACTTTCTGGAGAGTTTTTACCATAAATGGGTGTTGAATTTTGTCAACAGCTTTTTCTGCATCTATTGAGATGATCATATAGTTTTTATTGTTCACTTCGTTAATATGGTGTATCACATTGATTGATTTGCATATATTGAAGATTCCTTGTATCCCAGGGATAAGTCCCGCTTGATCATGGTGTATGAGCCTTTTAATGTGTTGTTGGATTCTGTTTGCTAGTATATTGTTGAGAATTCTTGCATCTATATTCATCAGTGATATTGGTCGGTAATTTTCTCTTTTTGTAATATCTTTGTCTGGTTTTGGTATCAGGGTGATGCTGGCCTCATAGAATGACTTTGGGAGTGTTCCTTCCTCTGTAAGTTTCTGGAAAAGTTTGAGAAGGATGAGTGTTAGCTCTTCTCTAAATGTTTGATAGAATTCACCTATGAAGCCATCTGGTCCTGCAGTTTTGTTTGTTGGAAGATTTTTAATCACAGTTTCAATTTCATTACTTGTGTTTGGTCTGTTTATATTTTCTGTTTCTTCCTGGTTCAGTCTTGGAAGGTTATAAGTTTCCAAGAATTTGTCCATTTCTTCCAGGTTGTCCATTTTGTTGGCACAGGGTTGCTTGTAGTAGTCTCTTATCATGCTTTGTATTTCTGCGGTGTCTTTTGTAACTTCTCCTTTTTCACTTCTAATTTTATTGATTTTAGTCCTCTCCCTCTTTTTCTTGATGAGTCTGGCTAGTGGTTTATCAATTTTGTTTATCTTCTCAAAGAACAAGCTTTTAGTTTTATTGATCTTTGTATTGTTTTCTTTGTTTCTATTTCTTTTATTTCTGCTCTGATTTTTATGATTTCTTTCCTTCTACTAACTTTGGGTTTTGTTTGTTCTTCTTCCTCTAGCTCCTTTAGGTGTAAGGTTAAATTGTTTATTTAAGATTTGTCTTGTTTCTTGAGGTAGTCTTGTATTTCTGTAGACTTCCCTTTTAGAACTGTTTTTACTGCATCCCATAAGTTTTGGATCATTGTGTTTTCATTGTCATTTGTCTGTAGGTAGTTTTTGATTTCCTCCTTGATTTCTTCAGTGATCTCTTGGTTATTTGGTAACGTATTGTTTATCCTCCATGTGTTTGTGCTTTTTACGTTTTTTTCCCTATAATTCATTTCTAATCTCATAGTGTTGTGGTCAGAAAAGATGCTTGATAGGATTTCAATTTTCTTAACTTTACTGAGGCTTGATTTGTGACCCAAGATGTGATCTGTCCTGGAGAATGTTCAGTGCACACTTGAGAAGAAAGTGTAATCTGCTGTTTTGGGGTGGAATGTCTTATAAATATCAATTAAATCTCTCTGGTGTATTGTGTCATTTAAAGCTTGTGTTTCCTTATTAATTTTCTGTTTGGATGATCTGTCCATTGGTGTAACTGAGATGTTAAAGTCCCCCACTATTATTGTGTTACTGTCAATTTCCTCTTTTATAGCTGTTAGCAGTTGCCTTATATATTGAGGTGCTCCTATGTTGAGTGCATATATCTTCTTCTTGGATTGATCCCTTGATCATTATGTAGTGTCCTTCCTCGTCTGTTGTTACATTCTTTATTTTAAAGTCTATTTTATCTGACACAAGAATTGCTATTCCAGCTTTCTTTTGATTTCCATTTGCATGGAATATCTTTTTCCATCCCCTCACTTTCAGTCTGTATGTGTCCCAGGTCTGAAGTGGGTCTCTTGTAGACAGCATATATATGGCTCTTGTTTTTATATCCATTCAGTAAGCCTGTGTCTTTTGGATGATGCATTTAATCCATTCATGTTTAGGGTAATTATTGATATGTATGTCCCTATTATCATATTCTTAATTGTTATGGGTTTGTTTTTGTAGGTCCTTTTCTTCTCTTGTGTTTCCCACTTAGAGAAGATCCTTTAGCATTTGTTTTAGAGCTGCTTTGGTGATGCTGAATTCTCTTAGCTTTTGATTGTCTGTAAAGCTTTTGATTTCTCTGTCGAATGTGAAGAGGTCCTTGCTGGGTAGAGTAATCTTGGTTGTAGGTTCTTCCCTTTCATCACTTTAAATATATCATGCCAGTCCCTTCTGACTTGAAGAGCTTCTGCTGAGAAATCAGCTGTTAACCTTATGGGAGTTCCCTTGTATGTTATTTGTCATTTTTCCCTTGTTGCTTTCAATAATTTTTCTTTGTCTTTAATATTTGTCAATTTGATTACTATGTGTCTCTGCATGTTTCTCCTTGGGTTTATCCTGCCTGGGATTCTCTGTGCTTCCTGGACTTGGGTGGCTATTGCTTTTCCCATGTTAGGGAACTTTTCGACTGTCATCTCTTTCAATATTTTCTTGGGTCGTTTCTCTCACTCTTCTCCTTCTGGGACGCCTATTATGTGAATGTTTTTGCATTTAGTGTTGTCCCAGACGTCTCTTAGGGTGTCTTCATTTCTTTCATTCTTTTCTCTTTATTCTGTTCAGCAGCAGTGAATTCCACCATTCTGTCTTCCAGGTCACTTATCCTTTCTTCTGCCTCAGGTATTCTTCTATTGATTACTTCTAGTGTAATTTTCATTTCAGTTATTTTATTGTTCAACTCTGTTTGTTCTTTAATCCTTCTAGGTCTTTGTTAAACATTTCTTGCATCTTCTTGATCTTTGCTTCTATTCTTTTTCCAAGGTCCTGGATCATCTTCACTATCATCATTCTGAATTCTTTTTCTGGAAGGTTGCCTATCTCCACTTAATTTTGTTGTTTTTCTGGGGTTTTGTAGTGTTCCTTCATCTGGGACAAAGTCTTCTGCCTTTTCATTTTGTCTGTCTGTCTGTGAATGTGGTTTTCCTTCCATAGGCTGCCGAATTGTAACTCTTCTTGCTTCTGCTTTCTGCCCTCTGGTGGATGAGTCTATCTAAGAGGCTTGTGCAAGTTTCCTGATGGGCAGGACTGGTGGTGAGTAGAGCTGGGTGTTGCTCTGTTGGGCAGAGCTCAGTTATACTTTAATCCTCTTCTCTTCTGATGGGTGGAGCTGGATTCCCTCCCTGTTGGTTGTTTGGCCTGAGTCGACCCAGCACTGGAGCCTACCCAGATCTTTGTTAGGCCTAATGGAGGACTCTGGGAGGGCTCACACCAAGGAGTACTTCCCAGAACTTCTGCTGCCAGTGTCCTTGTCCCCGTGGTGAGCCACAGCCACCACCTGCCTCTACAGGAGACCCCCAAATCCTAGCAGGTAGGTCTGGTTGTTCAGTCTCCTATCCAGTCACTGTTCCTTCCCGTGGGTCCCAATGCGCACACTACTTTGTGTGTGCCCTCCAGGACTGGAGTATCTGTTTCCCCCAGTCCTGTCGAAGTCCTGCAG
Source organism: Phocoena phocoena (assembly GCF_963924675.1). Taxonomy (NCBI): domain Eukaryota; kingdom Metazoa; phylum Chordata; class Mammalia; order Artiodactyla; family Phocoenidae; genus Phocoena; species Phocoena phocoena. Next base: position 67,871,863 of record NC_089227.1, on the reverse strand, counting down.
TGAAATTCCACTAGCCTTCAAAGTCTGATTCTCTAGGAATGCCTCCTCCTGTTGCCGGCCCCCCAGGTTGGGAAGCCTGACGTGGGACTCAGAGCCTTCACTCCAGTGGGTGGGCTTCTGTGGTATAAGTGTTCTCCAGTCTGTGAGTCACCCACCCAGCAGTCACGGGGTTTGATTTTATTGTGATTGCGCCCCTCCTACCATCTCATTGTGGCTTCTCCTTTGTCTTTGGATGTGGGGTATCTTTTTTGGTGAGTTCCAGTGTCTTCCTGCTGATGATTGTTCAGCAGTTAGTTGTGATTCTGGTGCTCTCGCAAGAGGGAGTGAGCCAGGAAAGCATTTTTAAAGGCCAAATGAGTGAGGGGAATCCCCGGTGTGTGATCAGCTTATGCACAGTACTCTGATTGGTTCATGGTGAGGTAACAGGGCGGTGTCACGGGGGTTAACATTATCAATCCTTAGGCTCTAATAGACCTGGGGGCTATGTGCTCACAGTCATCAAGTAGTTAATTCTTCCATTTGGTGGGGGTTTTAGCCTCTGTAAATCAACTCGGGAAATGTGCATCCGATACTGCTATACAGAGGATATGGGGGAGGGGTCTGTTCCGGGAAGGCCCCATATGGTCCTGCTTGGTTACACTAGTAATTAAAAGGTAGAATCTTCCTTAAAAGTGAAATGATAGTAAAGCCTACTTTCAGGTAATATCTATATTCAAGAATTCATTTTTTACAAGTTCATTTTCTATCTTCTTTTTCTTTTGAAAGTTTATCTTCTATTTGTTTTTCTTTTTTCATGGCATTAATGACACCAAATGCACATGTACTTTGATTTTATATAGAAAGGTAATTTGCTGGTAAGTGACCCTATCAAATGCTTTCTTTTAATTAATTCTCAGAATGGTACTTTATAATAAACAGGAACTTATCTTTTTCTTGTATTTATGGTCAAGCAATCAAAATTTTCTCCATTAGTACAGAATTACTTATTCTTGAGAATAAAATCTAGAATAATAGTTGTATTCATTGTTTCTTCATCAGGTAAAGTTGATTCATGATCAATAAATGATTCATCATTTATGTATTCTTTGTCCTTACTATACTCAAAGAACTAAAATTCAAGAGATGGTTACTGGTGGGGCAGTGTGTTTATGCCTGAGGGCCTAGCCATGGGCATGGTCACCATAGCAACTGCCCCCCAGGCTTGCCTCTTCCCAGGTGAAGATTTGGAATGCTGAAACTCTGACACAATAAATCTGTTGACTGTGCCATGCAATGGGGAAAATCAGAAAATCAGTCCAATTCCACCAGTTTACAACTTCTACCCTGTTACACATTAATGAGAATCTTGACTGTCAAACTGATGAGAAAATCATTACATCCAGAATTTAGCAAGAAATCACATGACTTGCTCATATTATACATCTGAAGCACCAGGGCCTCCTTGTATTCTCACGATGGGTGGTAGAATTTTTCATAATTCTAAATCCTGCTTGAAGAATATAAAACAGGACACAGTTTTAGACCAGAGTCTTACTAATTTCTGTGGTCCTCTCAGCCCAACCCAAACAACAGAGTAAGTGAAGAGGAGAAAAATGACACTTTAAAGCTTCAAACATTTATTACAGGTTTTGAGTCATTTAATTTTTAAAAAAATAAATTTATTTTTGGATGCGTTGGGTCTTCGTTGCTGCGCGCAGCCTTTCTCTAGTTGCAGCGAGCGGGGGCTGTTCTTCATTGTGGTGTGTGGGCTTCTCATTGCAGTGGCTTCTCTTGTTGCAGAGCACGGGCTCTAGGTTCTTGGGCTTCAGTAGTTGTGGCTCGCGGGCTCTAGAGAGCAGGCTCAGTAGTTGTGGCACATGGGCTTAGTTGCTCTGTGGCATTTGGGACTTTCCCAGACCAGGGCTCAAACCTGTGTCCCCTGCATTGGCAGGCAGATTCTTAACTGCTGTGCCACCAGGGAAGTCCTAAGCCATTTAATTTTTAAAGTCTTCTTCTAGGGATATGAATATGTCAAACAGATTTAGATGGTTCATGTAAATTATATTAAAATAACCTTCTAAAATGTGATAAATTATAGCAAGCTCCAAGTTGATTGAGGGTTTTATATCTTGTATATATGTTTCTACTGTGTTTATTTAAACGTAATTAATAACTTTGGCATCTGTTTTTACTACCAGGGTCCTTTGGACCAAACAGACAATAGAAAATAGACAACTGACAAACATTTTAGGATTTTTATATGCAACTATCCATGGAAGAAGTAGAACTGCATTTAATCCTGAAGTTTGCATACTTTTGTACCGTTCGTTAACATGAGCACATACCTTCTTTCCTGAGTGCTAGGCCTCCTAACAACCTCTTAAGTAAGTAACGATTATTTCCACAATTTTATAAATGCTTCTATTTCCAGAGCAGAGTGGAATTATTATTTTCATAGCATCTGGGCACTGTGAGTGTTGTATGGGAGTGGTGAAAAATACTAATGGACTGAACTTTATTCTTATTTAACCAAAAGAAATACTGTAGCTTGTTAATATTTTTTTCTGCCTAATGAACCCAATCTATAATAAGGCTCTAAGTTTCAGTAGAGCTGCATGTGCTTTAGAAATGACACTACAAGAAAAGATAATTTCTGACTAATGCTGAGGACTCTGGAGAATTACTAAAAAGTGACTCCCCGACCAGTTGTACTGAAGTCGTCTACTGTTAACTTCTAGGAGAGATGGAGTGTCCTTCTCTTGCCAGAGCAATTTATACTTCCAGTTTTCATATATGTGTCAAAATAATGTTCCTGGTGGTATGCCATGGGTAGTTAAGCACATTTGTTATTCCAAGATTCAAACTTTCACATTATGGAATACATGAAAATATAATGTGATCCCAGCCAGTGCTGCCAGTCTGAAAAGGAGAACAGAAGAAGAAACAAGCAGGGGGTGTCATCCCAGGCCGTTCTCTCCCTGGCCTGGTTTTCTAGAATTCTTATGTGCCCTTTACATTGAAATTCCTCAAAGGGATAGTAATTTGAAGCAAAATGCATTGGCCTCTATTGGCTAATTGGATAAGAGCTAATGCACAGTTAGAAGAGGGATGTGCATAGGTGCTCGTAGCAGATCACCTCGCTTTGGTGTTAGACAGTTGAGGAGCTCGTGTTTTTAGCAGATGTGGATCTCAATGTGGGTGTCTGCAGCTACCACTCTCCTACTAGGAGGGGCACTTCTAGATGCTACACTCTTGTGAAACCTTACCAGACAGGACTTAGCCTTCCATCCCCAGTTTAACGAACTACCTTTAGTTTTAAATAACAGGGGAGAGTAGAGAATGTGAAAAATATATTTTTGTGCATCTATTTATTATGTCAGAGTTCAGCCAAGGTTATATAATAAGTAACACATAAAATAACATTGAACAAAGCTTATCCCATTGAACAGTTATATTTCAAACATAAAACAAAAAATACTTTTAATCATGTATGTCTCATTTAAGAAGCTGACAATTCTAATTCCTATTCCTTTTTCTTTCTCAAATAACTGGTCATTCACTAAATTAGTTTTTAAAACGTCAAGATGTCAGAGGAGAAAAAAGACATCAGTGGAAGAACTGTTGAAATCTGAATAAAGTTTGTAGTTAATAGTATTAAACCAATGTTGATTTCCTATTTTGATACAATTATTTTGATAATTATGTAAGATATTAACATTAGGGAAATCTGGGTGAAAGGTATATGGACACTCTCTCTATTGTTTTTCTAACTGCAAGTCTATAATTATGTAAAAATACTTTTTCTAACAAAAACTCAGACCGGTTACTGGGGAAAAGGTGTGGCATGGGTAAGAACTATGATAATTAATGGGACATACCCTATAGTGATCATTTCTTTTTTAAAACCTACAAGTATAATGAGAGCTAGAAGCTTAGAAAAACATATTAGATATGAAAATACTATTTCAAAAATGTAAGAACTCATAGGATCAATTCCTAGCATTCCGACTTTCAAATTTACCTGATAGCTGGCAGTCACCTCAATAATACAGGGTAAATTATGGGATACCTCATCTGAAAGCAAAAAGCCATTATTACTTCTAAAACCTTTAAAAGAATAACTCTTGAATGGCCTTTCTAAGACATCTGTGAAAATTTCTGAACTCTCCAGAACAAATCAGCTACCCTGTCCCCTGTAGGCCCCTGGCTTCACACGTCGCCACCACTTAGCACATCCCACAGTGTCCCTAACTGGGGGACCCACTGTGCAAGACAGGCACCTAATTGTTTATCTTCACTAATACCTTAGTCCATAGTAAGTACTTGTAGAATATTTTTTTTCAGGGGATCAGTGAATTTGTGGGGAAAAAAATGTATACATGGTAAAACCGTTTTTGTAAGAGCACCTTTGGTTCAGGGTCCTCCCGAGAATTCACGGGAGGAACAGCCATGAGATAAACACTTCACTGAAGTCCTTGCCATGCTGAGGGTGCTGAAAACACACCCTCACTGCTCCACAGGATTAGATGTAAATGATCCTGAAAAGAACTGGCGCCGCTATGGGAAAAGCCCTGGGTAGTATGGGCTCAATTTATTTGCTGATTCTCCTCTTTCTGAGTTCCGTTTGTGATTCCTAATATTAAAATCCTGGTTATTTGAAGGTTTAGGTTTGTTGACTGTACCTTAGCCACAATTTTCTACCCCAGCCAGTTTCTGTATCTAATGTTTCATTTCAGTGAGTCATAATAGGGCAAGTCAATCAAAGATTAATGATCAGTAATCAGTTAGTCATTTTAAATACTGTATTGAAAATAGTGAAATAAGTGTTACATTTGCAAGTAAATATACTGAAAAAAGAAAGTCGTACAAAAGTCACCATATGGAAATACATCATTCTCAGAAGTCCCTGAATTGGTTTTGGCTTCATCAAAACATCTTGTTCATGGTTGGTGCATTTAGTACGCACCGTGGTTGCTGCTGTTGGAAGGTTATTAAGTTTGACCTAGATTTTATTGGTGTTCACTCTAATCTACTCAATTATCTTCTGGGGTTTGCATGTGTCTCTGGAAAAGATGAAGCACCGGCTATGATTGGTGACGTATTGAGTAGTTGTAAAGATCTGATAAAGTGCTAATTGATAATAATGAAAAATTGAGTCACTATTTTGATAAAAATTTATTTTCTTGTTCTTTTGAAAATTATTAGAGAAATTCTTTTTTAATGAAAAAAGAAGTGCTTAGTAAGGAAGAATCCTGGGAAGAGGAATATAACAATAAGAATCCTATTTGTTGGCATTTTTGTAGCTTACGCATTTCAGGTAGCAGGATTACAGTGAAAGGCACTAAAATTTTAGAATTGTACGTTCAGGAATAGCTATTAGAGATCATAAATATTCCCTTCTCCTAATTCTAAATGAAAATCACTTAAGACAGAAAATTTCAATTTTCTTAATTAACATCCAAAGAATACAGATTTATAACTCCCTTGATAATAATTTCATAATCTATGTTTTGAGACCCCTAATTTCTACAGTCTCTTAGGGTACGTTTGTAAACTTTTAAGAATTACAGCAAAAGGACAGCAGAGAGATGCCTGAGGGAGAGACCTGTGCATTGAACACTGGAATGTTTAGTCACTGTTGTCCACTCTTGGCGTATTGTCAGTAGATACTTCTGAGTGGAGCAGAAGGCAGAGAATTAGCACATATTGTAGGAAAGAGTTGACTTTATTTAAATAACTACAAAAAGTCAGCAGTACTCTGCTAGTCACCTAATACTTTCGGGACCTGTTTCCTTATTTTCTAAGTCCAGTATGATTTTAGTTCTATTCTCAAAATTGTTTCTTTTGCTCATAAATTTATATTTTTATTAATTTCTTGTTATTCATTTGGGGATTTAACTTTTTTTCACTAGGTAACTGCTATTTTCTTTGGTTATTTTTTAATATATCCATACAATAGATTAACAGGATTCAGAAATTTTTAATAATATAATAGAATGGAAGATACCCTCTCACCTTGCCTTCCGTCTCCCCCCTTTCCCCCCCTTCTTCCAGAGACTTTATTAATGCATGTGCAGGTAAGGAAGTATTCATTTACTTTATACTCTCCCTTATTCTTTAGTATTTTTAGTGGAGGGTGATAGACTGAAATCAGACTGACTTGGGTCTGAATTCTAGTTGTCAGTTTCTTCCTCTATGATGAGTTAATAATAATGTCATCCTCGCAGGGTTGTTAGGAAGGTTAAATGATAAAAAGACTGTAAAAAAATTTATCACTATTTCTGACATACATATAGTACTTGGTGAGGGTGATGATCATTACTCATAACCTTTGAATGAAAGGAAGGGCATGAAAAGAAAAAAATGTTGGATTAGTTCCCTAGGGTTGCCAGAACAAATAAATTACCACAAACGTGGTGGCTTAAAACAACAGAAACGTCATCTCTCACAATTCTGAAGCCAGAAGCCTGAAATCAAGGTGTTTACAGCGCTGTGCCCTCTCCAGAGGCTCTAGGAGACATTCTGTCCTTTGCCACCTGCAGCTTCTGCTGGTCATCAGCATTCCTGGGTTTGTGGCTGTATTGCTCTAATCTCTGCCACTCTCTTTACATTGCGTTCTCTCTTCTCTATGTGTTGTGTTCCTTCGTGTCTCTGTGTATAGCCTCTCACCTATTGTCCATTACCCAGTGGTTATTAATCTACCGGGACCTTCCTAGGCAGAAGTAAGACATCTGTTTCCTTCTTATCTGACTATGAGGAAGACTAGACATATCCTAGCTATCCTAAGTCAGACTTGAGATTGTCTTTGGTGACAGAACATGTAAAACTACAACTTCCAGACGTTACTGCTCCCAGAGTTCTTGACTCCCCTCACTTGCATGTCTTTATCAGGAGAGGATCTCAGCCTTCCAAAATGTCCTATGACCCTGTCCATTCCCTCTCTATCCATGTTTGTTCTCCCTGCCATTGCCATGTGCTGGGAATTGTAGTCAGTAAATGGATGCAAACTAACAGACTCATAGCATGGGTTGGGAGGGGCCCCAGCTTTGATGTCTCAGGGTACCAGGGCAGTAGGCAAGGTGTTTACCTCAATTTTCAGATGGTTGTAGACTTTGATTATCATCTAGGAGCAAATGGCAACTACTTCCCAGACAGTCTCTGGCATTTAGTCAACATATTTTTTTGCTTCCTTGTTCGTACATGACATTTCAAAAAAATTCAAATACTGAATTGTATAAAAGAAATGTAAGAGGTTTTCTTCCTAAAATAATGTCCCGTTATCCGACTCCCACAAGATGAACAATCTTAACATTTAAATGTGTTTCCTTCTATAATTTTTAATTCTCATAAAAACACATACATATGTACCTGGGTGTATTTTGGGTTTTTTTAATCTAAAACGTGGGTTTTCTGTAACTCCATGTTTCCAATCTGAGATCCATCATGAACTTTATCTATAACATCACAAATCTAACTCATTATTTGTAATCCATGCCCAGCATTCCACCGTTTAAATGTATTATAATTTGTAAGCCATTTATTTATTGTTTAACACATTGTCTGTCATTTTTTTTTTTTTTTTTTGCTATTACAAATTATGTTTCAGTGACCATGCTCATATGTATGTCCTTATGCAGTTTTGCAATTCCTTCTGCTGGATAGAATTTCAGGTTTGCTGGGTCAAAAGATTCACACATGTTAAAATCTTCTGGGTGAAGCCAACTTGCATATTTTAAAAAAAGAGGAGAGGAATAAATGATTCAGCCCTCTTTCAATTTCCATGTGCTTGAGAGTTTTTGTCTTTGGTTTGTTTGTATATTTGTTTCTTCTTTTGCATTTTGACTGGGTTTCAGCAAAGGCTAGACCTACCGTTTTAGAATGTGGTTGCCTAACCAATATTTGTAATTTGTAATGTTGTATGTGCTATAGAAAGCTACCTTCTTCTAGGAACTTTTTCTACCTTCCAGGAGAAGAAATTTCTCAGTGCATTTACTGGGATTTCAGAAGAGGAAATTATTTTGATACATATTTACTATTCCATCAAGTGCCTGAAAATAAGTACATGAATTTTTCAGGAAGTCCTGAATAGAAATTGAAGAATTAAACAGGTTAAAGTAGATAGCAGTAATATTTGCCTCTTTATTCCTTGATAAATGTGGCTGAGGCTAGAGAAAATATTTTGTTTGTACTGCCAGAAGAGAAAATAGGGGTATTGCTGTCAAGATGGGTAAGTAAAAACATATGCAGTTCTGTTTCATGGCATCCATTTGATACCCGGCCCCCAGAGGATTTTTCAAAACTGCCCTTTCAGTGTCTTTTAGCCAGTTTGGTTTATTAGAAGTACTTAGTATTTACAAGTATGGATCCCTTTATTTGTTCAGTTTCTGATATACTGTTTAAATCAGGGACAGGTCATTTATTCTTTATTCTTCTGTTTTTGTGTTCATGAAGATAGAATAATTCTCACACAATTGAAATTAGAGCATGACTGCTAAAATCAGGGTTTTGCGTGCTTAAAAATCCTTGGAGGGAAAGGCAATTTTAGCATAAAATAATGCTGTCTGATTTACATTTTGTAATGTATTTTTAATTTTACTTTTAAGGCTGAATTTGAATTCATTTTTATAACTTCTGTCTGTTAGATTTATCTTGCTATGCAAGATAGTTTAGGTAAATGTTGGTTAGAAAGCCTGCAGTTCTTAGTTGAGTCATTTCCTCTTTTGTGGCTTTGTGTATATTATAATTTTGACTTCTAGTTGCTCATAAAAACCCATATTTATGACTTGCCTTAAATAATAAAAAAGTATGTAAAAATACCTTTTAAAAGTATATGTGGAATTTTTTTTTTTTTTTTTTTTTTTTTTGCGGTATGCGGGCCTTTCACTGTTGCGGCCTCTCCCATTGCGGAGCACAGGCTCCGGACGCACAGGCTCAACGGCTCATGGGCCCAGCCGCTCGGCGGCATGTGGGATCTTCCCGGACTGGGGCACGAACCCGTGTCCCCGGCATCGGCAGGCGGACTCTCAACCACTGCGCCACCAGGGAAGCCCCCTATGTGGAATTATTGATGGAATTTGGATGGAGTCTTGAATAAATGTTTGGGTCTCTTCCACTGCTTGATTCTGAAATGCTCCACCTTCTACATCTCTGTTGAAAGAAACGTGTACAAACATGAATATATATATTTTGTGTGTGTGTACACAGAAACATTTATTTACTATATGCATATATGTGATTATATAGTCATAAATGCATAAATATACTTCACATATATTTAAGAGTAAATTAAAATGTTCTTTCCTAAATATCTTTAATTTTCACACATTCTGCAATCCTCCCATTAGGTACCTTCTCTATTAAATCTCATTAACATGAACATGCAGTCAGAATATTGATGTAAACGCATCATGCATTGTCAACCAAAAATAATGAGTGAAAAGAGAGGATTATCACGTCCTATATTTGTCAGTGGGACCTCCCCACTTGATGAAATCACTCATCACCTGAAACTCAACTTTTATAGATGAGATTAATCACTTTTCTCCCAAATATGACCCAGTTTTCTGCTTGATACAATAGTTTCATCATTTCAGAGTTCCAACAGTGGAGTCACCTTTAATTCCCCTCTTTTGACTCTATGATTTAATCTATGATAAAAATTTCACAGTCTCTTGGATACCTCCTTTCTATCACTACATCAGACTTTTCAATGCTTACATTAATGAATATCCTCCTTACTGGTTTATTGTGTATCCTCCTAGCTCCTAGCACCGTGTTTGGTGGCATTATAGGAATTGAATAAATATGTGTTGAATGTATGGATAAACACTACAAGGTTCATCGTTGTAGTTTATTAAAATACAGCTCTCATCAAGTTACTCCCTGTGGATCTCAAATACCAACAGGGGAAAGACCAAACTCCTCACTGTAGTGTTTGGGGCTCATTAAGATTTTTCTCTCCTTATTTTATTGTTATCACTACTCTCCCTGTAAATGCTCTGTTGCAGTCATGATAGTTTTTAAATTTTCCCTAGTATTTCATGCTTTATCCCAAGCCTGACATGCATCATTCCTTTATTCTGTGTTTTCATGCCTGGGTTACTTACTCTAGAATGACCCCGAGAGTTCAGTCTCCTTCTCTAAGCCTAAGGCTTAACTCAAGTTTCCATACTTAAAAGTTCTCTTAGCTTTGGCCCATACTAGTATTTTCTTCCTTGGCACTCTGATTGATTTAATGTATCACTCTTTTTTTTTTTTTTTTTCGGTACGCGGGCCTCTCACTGTTGTGGCCTCTCCCGTTTTGGAGCACAGGCTCCGGACGTGCAGGCTCAGCGGCCATGGCTCACAGGCCCAGCCACTCCACGGCATGTGGGATCTTCCCGGACCGGGGTACGAACCCCTGCATCGGGAGGCGAACTCTCAACCACTGCGCCACCAGGGAAGCCCCTGTATCACTCTTTTTTTAGCACTGCTACTTTTCTTGAAGGTAAGGCTTCTTCTCCAAATTCATGAGAGTAAGAACCCACCCTTCCCTTTCCTTGGGAAATACAGATATAGTTGATTGAATAGTGGGAATGGTAGATGGAGTTAATAAGCCCTAGGCGTCTGCAGGTGGAAGATGGAGAGGGATGGAATGCTAGATGAATGGAGTAGGAGTTTGTTTTCGGAGGGCTGCGTCAGGACGGAGGGGCACTCAAGAGGGCCTGGAGGTGGGGATAGTTCATGTTAGACCAGAGAGTGGTTTCTCAAAGAGAAGAATGTTCACCAACAAAAGGCTATAGAGGTGAATGTTTCCTTCTTCAGGATTTTACCTTAACAGAGCCTAGCCTCCGTGTTTCCTGGGCAGTAGAAGTAGAGTAATTTCACGGCACTGTTCTCTGGGTGTCAGCGCGTTAGACATTTTCTCCAGTACCTTTAGGTGAAAGTCCTGTAACCTCATTACACCCTGTCCTGCTGCACAGTCCTCTCTGCTCAGGTACTTCTTTTAGGTCCATTAAAAACTGTATTTCTATGAAACATGAACTCATTTCCTTGTGATTAAATATGCAGTTATTTCATCTACCTTAACTAAACTATTTATTTAAGCACCTAATCAACTGAATAAAGAAAATCATTGGACAATAATTCTTAATTCTCCCAGCAGAGTACAGCACAGTTTGGTCCCTGCTCATCACTCTTTCATCATTTTATTCTCCTTTCCCACTCCTTTTGCCTTCCTGCTACTCTGGCCTTCTTTCAGTCTCCCAAATGTCCTGGATTTCCTTTGGACATGGGACTTCTGCATATGCTCTCAATCTGCCTGAAGCTAACTTTCTCTTCACACCTCCCTTCATTCTCCTAGACTAGGTCGGATTCCTCTGTTATAAGTATTTGTGGCTTCAAGTTCCTTTCTTTCACAGTTCTTAGCATAGCTATGATATTACATCTTTTTAAATTGAAATATAGTTGGTTTACAATGTTGTGTTAGTTTTAGGAGTACAGCATAGTCATTGAGTTATATACATATATATATATATTCTTTTTCAGATTCTTTTCCATCATAGGTTATTACAAGATACTGAATATAGTTCCCTGTGCTATACAGTAGATCCTTGTTTATCTGTTTTATATATAGTAGCGTGTATCTGTATCCCCGCCCCCATTGCCTTTGATAACTATAAGTTTGTTTTCTATGTCTGTGAGTCTGTTCTGTAAATAAGTTCATTTGTATCATTTTTTTAGATTCCATGTATAAGTGATATGATATTTGTCTTTCTCTGACTTACTTCACTTAGTATGAGAATCTCTAGGTCCATCCATGTTGCTGCAAATGCCATTATTTCATTCTTTTTGATGTCTGAGTAATATTCCATTATATATCGATACACACACACACACACACACACACACACACACACACACACACACCATATCTTCTTTATCCATTCATCTGTCGATTTAGGTTGCTTCCATGTCTTGGCTATTGTAAATAGTGCTGCTATGAACATTGGGTTGTATGTATCTTTTCGAATTAGAGTTTTCTCCAGATATATGCCCATGAATGAGATTGCTGTATCATATGGTAACTCTATTTTTAGTTTTTTTAAGGAACCTCCATACTGTTCTTCATAGTGACTGCACCAATTTACATTCTCACAAATACTGTTGGAGGGTTCCCTTTTCTCCACACCCTCTCCAGCATTTATTATTTGTAGACTTTTTGATAATGGCCTTTCTGACTGGTGTGAGGTCATACCTCATTGTGGTTTTGATTTGCATTTCTTTATTAATTAGCGATGTTGAGCATCTCTTCATGTTTCTGTTGGCCATCTATATGCCTTTGGAGAAATATCTATTTATGTCTTCTGCCCATTTTTTGATTGGGTTGTTTTTTTCATATTGAGCTATATCAGCTGTTTGTATATTTTGGAACTTAATCCCTTGTCAGTCACACATGATATTACATTTTAAATGATTTCTTGATTAACGTCCATCTTTCCCACTAAATTTGAAGTTCCTTGAAAAAATGGACTGTATCTGTCTTTTTTCATTTTTATATCCCAGTGTATGGCACCTACAAAGTACTCAATAAATGTTTATTAAATTAACTGAACTGAGAACTTAAATTTCACTTGTGAATACAGTTATTTTACTACTCCATAAACCCAGCTTTATTGTGTAAATTGTTACCCTATTATCTAAATTCTCTAAAACAAAAAGGAATCCAAATACATATGAAAAGGCGTCTATGCATAAAAAGTTGAAAACAGGGCTTCTGTAGTTACATGGTTACCTATTTAGCCAAATATTAGTTTTTGTCTTTTACATAATAAAGAGGGCATGTTGGCAGTTCTTTAAGGTTAGGGTATGTTTCTCCCTCTGTGTGGTTTTTAGAAAACTTAATTACACTTTAAGGATAAATATTTGCCTAATTCTAGGGAAGATTGTACACCGAAAAATCTGAAACATCCTCAAAAGCTTTCACATTTCAATAGAGGGAGCATAATGATTTTACTACTTGACTTTGTTGTAAAGTTTTCTCAGAATGAACACTAAATCAGTTATCCAGCAAGTTCATATTAAAAGAAAGATGTTCAAAGAATTGTTACACAAGACTTCTCATGTCTGGAGCTTCAGACTACCTGCATGGTTTAGTGATACTAAAGTATAAATAATTTTGAAGGGGAGAGAGAAGTCTGATGGCTTAATAAGAAAGGGGTCAGTTAATTCTGGTCACTGAGGTTGCTGGATGCAGAGAGACTGTTGATAAAGATAAGGCTTTTGCTCCTTTTGTAGCTGATTTTGTGAATTTCTTAGAAATACATGCTTTGACTTTCTTACTACTTTCCTGAGTTTACCCATAAACCAAAAGAGATGTAGTATTTGAGTGCAGCTGCATGGAAAAAAGCATCTGTGATAAATGTCTTCAGTTCCTCCCTCCCGCTCCTAAGCTGCATCCAATCAGGCAGCCAGCACTCCCAGTTCTGTCACATGAGTAAGTCCTGACCTCTACTTGTCCTCTTACCTGTCCACCCTGGGAGTGTCTTAGCTCAGCACCTATCACCTACCAAGCATTCTCTCCTGATCTGACCCCCACCTCACTCCCCAATCTCTCCCACTCACTGTTGGCATGGTTCCTTCTAAAGTGCAAACCTGATCAATCTTTCATTTAAAACTTATAAATGGCTCATAACAACAAATTAATACAAAAATGTTATTACATGCCAGGCCCTATTCAAAGTACTTTGCACATATTAAGTCATGATTATGCCCTGGGATGGTATATCTAGAAACTTATTGTTCTACACTTTGGCATAATAATAAAGTTGATGAGGGCTTCCCTGGTGGTGCAGTGGTTGAGAGTCCGCCTGCCGATGCAGGGGACGCTGGTTCGTGCCCCAGTCCGGGAAGATCCCACATGCTGCGGAGCGGCTGGGCCCGTGAGCCATGACCGCTGAGCCTGCGCGTCCGGAGCCTGTGCTCCACAACGGGAGAGGCCACAACAGTGAGAGGCCTGCGTACCGCAAAAAAAAAATAATAATAATAATAAAGTTGATGTTAATTGAGTGCCTCTTTTGAGCACATAATTACAATATTAGCTCTTCTAATCCTAACAACATCTCAGGAATAAGGACTTTTTTTTTAAGTTGTGGGGACTGATTGACTATTAAGAGTTGTATAGTATAAGGAACTTGCCCAAAGTCACATGACTAATGAATAGAGAGATAGCATTCACACTCAGGCAGACTAGCTCCTGAGTCCATGTTCTGAAGCACTGCTCCTACTGCCTTTCCTAATAAGCTCCCTAGTTCTAGAGGCTTGCTCACAAGCACTGTGAGCGAGGTTCAACTGGTTCTTCTCTCCAACCTTCATTTTCCTTGGCGTTGCATCCTCCTGTCTGGCTGATCTGCCACACTGAACTAAACAGATGCTCTCTTAAATGAAGCCTTCAGTTGGACAAGCTTGATTCACTCAAGCTCTCTATTCCTTCTGTAAAACATTTGTCTGAGCCCTGTAACCCAGAATACTCACAGCTAAAAGGTTATACTCCAGGGGCTTCCCTGGTGGCACAGTGGTTGAGAGTCCGCCTGCCAATACAGGGGACATGGGTTCGTGCCCCGGTCTGGGAAGATCCCACATGTCGCAGAGCGGCTGGGCCCGTGAGCCATGGCCGCTGAGCCTGTGTGTCCGGAGCCTGTGCTCCGCAACGGGAGAGGCCACAACAGTGAGAGGCCCGCGTACCGCAAAAAAAAAACAAAAAAAGAAGGTTATACTCTATAATACTATGTACTTTCGTTCCCACCAGCTAAAATGTATGCCTAAAAGAAATCAGTTGTGTTTATTCCCATGCATGTTTATGCTAGTTATACCTATTATCATACACATCTAATTTAATTAAATGTTATACAAATTGATGAAACGTGGAAAAGAAAAAAAAACTGTCAGATGTTTTGAAAGACTAACTTGTAATGAGTTTTCTTTTCTAAATGGCTGTCAAATGTGGTGAGACAACTGTGAAAGCCTGCAGAGAATTTGTAAAAGTCTAGAAGGATTCTGTATTCAGATTTTGTCACAAATATCTTTAAGTTTTCACTCCAATGCAAAGAAACTAAAACTGGGAATTATAAACAGTGTAGTATGAGTATGGTTTATAAAAGACTTCTCAGAATTTCAACTTGTGCACTTATACCCAAAGAGAATGACTTCTTATCTCAAATGACTGGTGAATTAATTGGGCATTATATGTTTTATAATACAATGATATGATTAAGAAATGAATGTATGAGATTTTGGTATAATTCCTTGCCTTGCCAACTTAAAAAAGGTTACCTGACACTTATCAATCTGGAATGTGTTGGATGAAAGGATTTCTAATCTCTTTGAAATATGGTACCATATGTACCATCATACCCATGCTCCAGACAAACTACAGAACTCAAGAGTTCTTCTAATATTAACCTATGAGGCACTTTCTGCTCTCTCATTTCCTGCCTTTGAACATGCTTTCCTTTTGCCTGAAATGCCTTTTCCTAACATTCTTTTTGCTACCTTTGATTCGTCTCTTAGTGTTAGATATTACTTGCTCTGCAGTACCTTTCCAGATCTCCCAAGACTAGCTGTGTGCTCCTCTAAATGTCTATTAGACACAACTACCCAGAAAAAATTTATTGTAATTGAAAATTTAGGGGAAATGATGAATGTATTCATCCTTTTTACTTTTGTTTTTTTTATGGGAAAGAAGTAATAGGATAGTTTTAAAAAATATAATTATAAGGATAAGTAATAAGTGAAACTTTTCTAATCCTAATATCCTATCCAAAATAAATCTACAGGGCAATCACAGACCTGACCATGACTTGAAGATTAATAATATTGTGCTAAGGATAGAATGCTTATGACAAGGGAATCATGCAGAATTTTGATTTGGGAATAATCAGCTCCAAAAACTTGTGTGTATTTTTGTTTTGTTTTGTTTTGTTTTTAGGTATTATGGTTATAGGCTGATCATTTGTAGGAGGGAAAGCTGTTAGTAGTAGATATGCAATTATCATCATCTAATATCCCAGATCAGGATCAGCCTAGTCAGAATTAATTTTTTTCTTAAAGGAGTGCAGAATAGTAGTTAAGTACACAGTTTTTTGTGTATCAGTGTCCAAATCCTTTACTGTTTTCTTTGCTTGAGAAAGTCTAAATTACTATCATTTAGTCTACTACTTGGTCCATAATAAGGACTCAACAGATAGTAGTCAATTATCATCATTATTATGTCTCAAATCCAGCATTTATCAGATTCCGTTTGTGTTGTGATTTCCATGTACTTACTTCATCTCTTGTACTATATTATATTATAAGGTTTTTTAGGTCAGACGCTTTGCCATTCTTAGCTTTTTAATCTTCCTGAACCCTCCAAAATAGTGTACTATTTTAGATGCTCATTTTAATAAATGTAAATTGAGTTGAATTGATAGGAATGAATCTCACTACTCATGTTAAAAATTATCATAAACTACAGTTTATGTTTGTTTCAGTAATGTTTATTCCCCATGTAGTCCTACAACTTTGATGCAAATCAGTCTATAAAGTCCATAAAATGAATCCATTCAAATAGTGCTTATGCCAAGTATCTAATTCTATGCTTTACATATTCCGAATTATTTTAGTTTATAACCATAAATTAATGCAATTTCTATGAACTAGAGGCCATTGATATTCTCTCATTGATTCCTTTTACAATCTGATATGTTACTGAGTGATTTTCCTATCTAAATATCTAAGACAAATCATCTTTACTTAATAAGATGGCAACTAATAGCCTTCTTAAATAATGATCTTATACTCAATGCCTATATCCACATTCAGTTCATATTTTCTAAAAGTTTAGTTTGTAAGTGAAATGTCCATTAATGAGAGTAAAATACCCAAAAGGAAGATTATAAGAGAAGCCCTGAAAAATTTTGGTTTTCATCATTTTGATTTTTAAAGGTCAATTAAGATAAACTAAGTCTAATCATTGTTGACAAAGTAACCTCTCCAGGCCTCAAATTTCTTACTTGTAAAATGACTGTGTTACCTGAAGACTTCTAAAATCCTCTTCAATTTAGGATATTATATGAAGCTATTATGAAAATTAGAGAAACAGCAACCACAAATTGTTTACAGTATTCTAAAGAGGACTACTACCAGAATTCACACTTATTCACCCATTTAGTCAGTATATACTTACTGAATACCTATGGAAAATATAGACAGGCGCTGTTTTAGAAATTAGGAAGACAGCGTTAAACAAAACAGTTCAAGTCTCTGGCATTGTGGAATTTTGTCAAGTCAGGGAGATAGACAAAAATCACGTAAACAGTGAGATAGATTATTAAGCTAAGGAGCAGATAAGTGCTATGCAGAAAAGTATGCTACGGGGTAGAGGGTGGCAGGCGGAGCTGTTTTAGGGAAAGAGAGAGAACATTTAAGCAGGGACATAGAACACAAAGAGCATTCCATGCAGAGAACAGGAAGTGCAGAAAAGGACCAGAGTCAGGTGGGCTCTTGGTCTGTGGGAGGCACATGGAAGAGGCTGCTGTGATTGAAGTCGAGTGAGCCAGAGGAGATGAGGACAGAGGCATAGTGAGGGGCCACATCACGCAGAGCAGTGATTCCTGGAGGGGGAGACTTTGCCCCCAAGTTGGCAATGCCTGGTGGGGGCAATGCCCCCAATTTGGCAATGCCTGGTGATATTTTTGGTTGTCACAGCTGTGAAAGGGACGCTACTGGCATCTAGTGGGTGGAAGCCAGGGGTACTACTAAGCATCCCAAATTGCACAGGACAGCTCCTCATGGCTAAGAAATATCTTGTTCAAAATATCTATAGTTCCAAGGCCCAGAATCTTGGATGTAAGGGCTTGTAGGTTACAGTAAGAAATTTGGACTTTATTCTAAGTGTGAGGGGAAGCCCCTGGAAATGTTTCAACACGGCAGAAATATGACATGATTAGACTTGTATGGAGAATGACTAAAGATAGAGGAGAGTAGAGACATGAAAACCAGTGAGGAGGTAACTGCAGGAGTCCAGGAAGGAGATGCTGGTGGTTTGGACCAGTGTGGGAGCTAAGGAGGACGCAAGTAGTTGTTGGACCCCAGGTATAAATAAAAATTATTTTTTTTTTCCTTTTAGCTGTGGCTTTTCCATCTGGTTTCAAAGTTTCACAAGGTGATTTATATTATTTAAAAATTTACTTTATGAGGATAGCAATTGGCCTACATGGCAGAACATCAAGAGGATGTGTCTATGAAGGGAGGATTTACTCGTCAATTTATATCTTCACAACAAGATGAAAAAAATTACATCTTTTTAAGATTTACTTTATCCACATGAATCCAGTCTCTTACAGGTCAGGCTTCACCATACGAACTCAGTGGATATAGAAGTCAATTTTATGCTGTTTAATATTATTCTGGGTTGCATTAGAAGTTTAATAAGACCTCATTAAAAGTGATTTCCTGTTCTTTCTATCTGAATTGAACATTCCCTGTATTTTCTCTTCCACAATGGAAAAGTCAGGCTTCTACTCCAGAGCACGTTTCTTGGAAACTGATAAAATTGCTGTCTACTTCCCTGAAACTTAGGTCATTGGTAGCAAATATTCAAAGGTAATTATGAAACAAAATATCCTAGGAAGCCTTAAGTAAACTTTATGTTTACAGAAAACCATTTGGCCTCCAGGTATTCGACCCATAATCTCGTTCATGCTTTGCAGCCCAGAGAATTCCTAGGTAAGGGCCCTGCCAACATGTGATAGTTCTATGACTAGGGAAGGAAAAACATCACCTTTTGTGACTTTCCAACGATTCACTCACCTATTTATATATGAATGCTGGCATTCTAAACATTATAATGTGGATTTATAATACAGGTTCTTGTAGGCTGAAGTAATTGAGACTTAAATTAGCAAGATTCCTTATTTGGTACTTCATAAAACCTGTTTTATTCATATTTATATTTTATGAAGAATAGTCTATAGCTGTCAAATGTGTAATCTAGTATGGAAATTCTTTTAAGAAATCATTATATTCTCTCTCTGTAGTACTTTGAATGAAAGTGTTAATTAAAGACATATTAAGGAATCTTTGGTTGGAAAATGACTGATGACTAAACTAATCCCTGCTGACTTTGATTAGTTAGTTCTACTATTTTGCAATATTGATCATCTAAAAAGAAGGATCTCAATTTGAATTTAACCAAAATCCAATTGGTCCTTGTGATATAGTTGTGTACTGAAATGTTATTGGTAGGTAATTAACACTTAAAAAAAACAGTGATTAAAAAAAACTAAATGTAAAGTTATTTCAAAAGATACTGCATGGGGCTTCCCTGGTGGCGCAGTGGTTGAGAGTCCGCCTGCCTATGCAGGGGAGACAGGTTCGTGCCCCGGTCCGGGAGGATCCCACATGCCGCGGAGCGGCTGGGCCCGTGAGCCATGGCCGCTGAGCCTGCGCGTCCGGAGCCTGTGCTCCGCAACGGGAGAGGCCAGAACAGTGAGAGGCCCGCGTACCGCAAAAAAAAAAAAGATACTGCATGACAACTAGAGCACCTACCAGGCACCAGTAGGGGACCACTGACACCTAAGGGGATGGGAGGTACCCCCAGCGACCGGGTAGGACGTGGGGCATTGGGGGAGTGAAGGGGGAGGAGAAATGGAGGCGGGACAGGACTGGTGCCCCTCAGGGGCGGCTGGGAGAGGTGAAGGGATCCCACGCCCAAAGAGGGAAATTGGGGGTCCATTGGGAGGGCAGAGGATCAAAAGGGAGCATGGCCATGTTTCCCCTGCCCACTTGGACTCCCAGGAACCTGTTGAGATCCCGGGCCTGATCCTCTGCCCACCTCGGCCCCCTCCAGCTGCGGGGGTCCTGAGGGAGTGGAACAGAGGGAAGGGGGAGCAAAAGTAAAGCCCAGCCCTCTGGACCAGGACCCCTGAGGGGCGGCTGGGGGAGGGAAGGGGTTCCTACACCCAGCAGGACCCACCCATGGTTAGGGATCCAATGGTGACGGGGAGACCCTGGGGGAGATAGGGGGAGGGGCACAAAGGAACAGAAGGGAACGGGGCCAGTGCTTTCCCTGTCCACTTAGGCACCAGGAAGCCTGTTGGGCTCCCGGGCCTAATCCTCTGCCCTCGGAGCCTCCCTCCTGCCGCAGAGCCCAAGCCCCTCCCCTGCATCCCCACCCAGGGCCCCACCTCTACACTCAGAGACCCCCTCCAATGTGCTGGGCCTAAACCCCACCCACACACCCTCACTCAGAGCCCTACCTCCAAACTCTGGAACCCCACACTCCAGAGACTGTCCACGTGCTGCCTCTCCCCTTCTGTGAGCAGGTCCTAAGCAGACGCCTTGCCCCACGCTCAAACGTCATCCCCCAACCCGACTAAACTCCGCTCCACCCTAAACCCTGCCCCTTTTTAAGTTACAACATTTGCCTAAACTCCGCCCCCATAGCCAAGGCTTTTTTTTTTTCTTTTTTCTTTTCTTTTTTCCTCTTTTAGATTGGGGCTCTGTTTTACCTTGTTATTTCATTGTTGTTGACTCTTTTACATTTTTATTTTCCCTAATCTTTTATTTTTCTAATTTTATTTTATTCTTTATACTTTGTTAGTGATCTCTCTTTATGGCTTATTTCCCCCCACTCCTTTTTTATTTTCTTTTTTCTGTTGTGGTTTTAATTTTCCTTGTTGCAGTTGTTTCAATTATGGTGGGGGCTCTGAGTCCAAACCACTGGACTAACAGAGAAACTCAGACCCCAGGGAATATCAATCAGAGTGAGACCTCCCAAAAGTCCTCGTCTCAGCACGAAGACCCAGCTCTATCCAACTGCCTGCAAACTCTGGTACATAACATCTCAGGCCAGACAACCAGTAAGACAGCAATACAACACCACCCATCAAAAAAAAAAAAAAAAAAAGAAATGAAAAAAAAATACGTTACAGATGAAGGACCAAGGTGAAAACCTACAAGACCAAATAAATGAAGATGAAATAGGCAACCTACCTGAAAAAGAATTCAGAATAATGATAGTAAAGATGATCCAAAATCTCAGAAACAGAATGGAGAAAATACAAGAAATATTTAACAAGGATCTAGGAGAACTGAAGAGCAAACAAACAGTGATGAACAACACATTAAATAAAATTTAAAATTCTCTAGAAGGAAGCAATAAGAGAATAACTGAGGCAGAAGAACGGATAAGTGAGCTGGAAGATAAAATGGTGGAAATAACTGCCAGGGGACAGAATAAAGAAAAAAGAATGAAAAGTATTGAGGACAGTCTCAGACACCACTGGGACAACATTAAACACACCAACATTCGAATTATAGGGGTCCCAGAAGAAGAGAAAAAGAAAGGGTCTGAGAAAATATTTGAAGAGGTTATAGTTGAAAACTTCCCTAACATGGGAAAGGAGATAAGCAATTAGGTCCAGGAAGACCAGAGAGTACCATACAGGATAAACCCAAAGAGAAACACACTGAGACACATATTAACCAAACTATCAAAAATTAAATACAATGAAAAAATATTAAAAGCAGCAAGAGAAAAGCAACAAATAACATACAAGGGAATCCCCATAAGGTTAACAGCTGATCTTTCAGCAGGAACTCTGCAAGCCAGAAGGGAGTGGCAGGATATGTTTAAAGTGATGAAAGGGAAAAAGCTACAACTAAGATTACTCTACCCAGCAAGGATCTCATTCAGATTTGAAGGAGAAATTAAAACCTTTATGGACAAACAAAAGCTAAGAGAATTCAGCACCACCAAACCAGCTTTACAACAAATGCTAAAGAAACTTCTCTAGGCAGGAAATGCAAAAGAAGGAAAAGACCTACAATAACAAACCCAAAACAATTAAGCAAATGGAAATAGGAACACACATATTGATAATTACCTTAAATGTAAATGCATTAAATATTCCAACCAAAAGAGATAGACTGGCTGAATGGATACAAAAACAAGACCCATATATATGCTATCTACAAGAGACCCACTTCAGACCTAGGGACACATACAGACTGAAACTGAGGGGATGGAAAAAATATTCCATGCAAATGGAAAGCAAAACAAAGGTGGAGTAGCAATTCTCATATCAGACAAAGTAGACTTTAAAATAAAGACCATTACAAGAGACAAAGAGGGACAACTTCATAATGATCAAGGGATCAGTCCAAGAAGAAGATGTAACAATTGTAAATATTTATGCACCCAATATAAGAGCACCTCAACACATAAGGCAAATGTTAACAGCCATAAAAGGAGAAATCAACAGTAACACAAAATTAGTACGGGACTGTAACACCCCGCTTTCATCAATGGACACATCAACCAAATGTTGAAAATAAATAAGGAAACACAAGCTTTAAATGACACATTAAACATGATGGATTTAATTGATACTTACAGGACATTCCACCCAAAAACAACAGAATAAACTTTCTTTCCAAGTGCTCATGGAACATTCTCCAGGATGGACCATATCTTGGGTCACAAATCAAGCCTTGGTAAATTTAACAAAATTGAAATCATATCAAGTATCTTTTCTGAACACAACATTATGAGACTAGATATCAATGACAGGAAAAAAAACTGTAAAAAAACAAACACATGGAGGCTAAACAATACACTACGAAATAACCAAGAGATCACTGAAGAAATCAAAGAGGAGATCAAAAAATACCTAGAAAGAAAATGACAATGATAACACAATGACCCAAAACCTATGGGATGCAGCAAAAGCAGTTCTAAGAGGGAAGTTTATAGCAATACAGTCCTACCTTAGGAAACAAGAAACATCTCAAAGAAACAACGTAACCTTACAACTAAAGAAATTAGAAAAAAATGAACAAAAAAACACCACAGTTAGCAGAGGGAAAGAAATCATAAAGATCAGATCAGAAATAAATGAAAAAGAAATGAAGGAAACGAGAGCAAAGATTAATAAAACTAAAAGCTGGTTCTTTGAGAAGATAAATAAAATTGATAAACCATCAGCCACACTCATCAAGAAAAGAAGGGAGAAGACTCAAATCAACAGAATTAGAAATGAAAAAGGAGAGGTAACAACTGACACTGCAGAAAGACAATGGATCATGAGAGATTACCAGAAGCAACTATATGCCAACAAACTGGACAACCTGGAAGAAATGGACAAATTCTTAGAAAAGCACAACCTTCCAAGACTGAACCAGGAAAAAAAAGAAAATATGAACAGACCAATCACAAGCACTGAAATTGAAACTGTGATTAAAAATCTTCCAACAAATGAAAGCCCAGGACCAGATGGCTTCACAGGTGAATTCGATCAAACATTTAAAGAAGAGCTAACACCTATCCTTTTCAAACTCTTCCAAAATATAGCATAGGGAGGAAGACTCCCAAAGTCATTCTATGAGGCCACCATCACCGTGATACCAAAACCAGAAAAAAGTGCCACAAAAAAAGAAAACTATAGGCCTATGTCACTGATGAACATACATGCAAAAATCCTCAAAACATAGTAGCAAACAGAATCCAACAGCACATTAAAAGGATCATACATCATGATCAACTGGGGTTTATCCCAGGAATGCAAGGATTCTTCAATATATGCAAATCAATCAATGTGATACACCATATTAACAAATTGAAAGAGAAAAACCATATGATCATCTCAATAGATGAAGAAAAAGCTTTTGACAAGATTCAACAGCCATTTATGATGAAAACTCTCCAGAAAGTAGGCATAGAGGAACCTACCTCACCATAATAAAGGCCAAATATGACAAACAAACAGCCAACATCGTTCTCAATGATGAAAAACTGAAAACATTTCCTCTAAGATCAGGAAAAAGACAAGGTGGCCCATTCTCACCACTATAATTCAACGTAGTTTTGGAAGTTTTAGCCACAGCAGTCAGAGAAGAAAATGAAATAAAAGGAATCCAAATCAGAAAAGAAGAAGTAAAATTGTCACTGTTTGCAGATGACATGATACTATACATAGAGGATCCTAAAGATGCCACCAGAAAGCTACTAGAGCTAATCAATGAATTAGGTAGAGTAGGAGGATACCATATTAATGCACAGAAAACTTGCATTCCTATACACTAATGATGAAAAATCTGAAAGAGAAATTAAGGAAACACTCCCATTTACCATTGCAACAAAAAGAATAAAATACCTAGGAATAAACCCACCTAAGGAGACAAAAGACCTGTATGCAGAAAACTAGAAGACACTGATGAAAGAAATTAGAGATTATACCAACAGATGGATTGTTCTTGGATTGGAAGAATCTATGTTGTGAAAATGACTATACTGCCCAAAGCAATCTACAGGTTCATTGCAATCCCTATCAAACTACCAATGGCATTTTTCACAGAATTAGAACAAAAAAAGTGTATAATTTGTATGGAAACACAAAAGACCCAGAATAGCCAAAACAATCTTGAGAAGGAAACGGAGCTGGAAAAATCAGGCTCCCTGACCTCATACTATTCTACAAAGCTACAGTAATCAAGACAGTATGGTACTGGCACCAAAACAGAAATGTAGACCAATGGAACAGTACAGAAAGCCTAGAGATAAACCCACGCATCTATGGTCACCTTATCTTTGATAAAGGAGGTAAGAATATACAATGGAGAAAAGACAGCCTCTTCAGTAAGTGGTGCTGGAAAACTGGACAGCTACATGTAAAAGAATGAAATTAGAACACTTCCTAACACCATACACAAAAATAAACTCAAAATGGATTAAAGACCTAAATGTAAGACCAGACACTATAAAATCTTACAGGAAAACATAGGCAGAACGCCCTTTGACATAAATCACAGCAAGATCCTTTTTGACCTGCCTCCTAGAGAAATGGAAATAAAAACACAAATAAACAAATGGGACCTAATGAAACTTAAAAGCTTTTGCACAGCAAAGGAAACCATAAACAAGATGAAAAGACAACCCTCAGAATGGGAGAAAATATTTGCAAACGAAGCAACTGACACAGATTAATCTCCAAACTTTACAAGCAGCTCAAGCAGCTCAATATCAAACAACCCAATCCAAAATTGGGCTGAAGACCTAAATAGACATTTCTCCAAAGAAGATATACAGATTGCCAACAACCACATGAAAGAATGCTCAACATCACTAATCATTAGAGAAATGCAAATCAAAACTACAATGAGATATCATCTCTCACCAGTCAGAATGGCCATCGTCAAAAAATCTGCGAACAATAAATGCTGGAGAGGGTGTGGAGAAAAGGGAACCCTCTTGCACTGTTGGTGGGAATGTAAATTGATACAGCCACTATGGAGAACAGTATGGAGGTTCCTTAAAAAGCTAAAAATAGAACTAACATATGACCCAGCAATCCCACTACTGGGCATATACCCTGAGAAAACCATAATTCAAAAAGAGTCATGTACCCCAATGTTCATTGCAGCACTATTTCCTATAGCCAGGACATGGAAGCAACCTAAGTGTCCATCGACAAATGAATGGATAAAGAAGATGTGGCACACATATACAATGGAATATTACTCAGCCATTAAAAAAAATGAAATTGAGTTATTTGTAGTGAGGTGGATGGACCTAGAGTCTGTCCAACAGTGAAGTAAGTCAGAAAGGAAAAACAAATAGCTAATACACACATGTGGAATAAAAAAAAAAACGTTCTGATGAACCTAGGGGCAGGACAGGAATAAAGATGCAGACGTAGAGAATGGACTTGAGGACACAGGCGGTGGGGGAAGGGGTAGCTAGGACGAAGTGCAAGAGTAGTATATATACACTACCAAGTGTAAAATAGACAGCTAGTGGAAAGCAACTGCATTGCACAGAGAAATCATCTCAGTGCTTTGCTACTACCTAGCAGGGTGGGATAAGGAAGGTGGGAGGGAGATGCAAGAGGGAGGGGGTATGGAGATATACATTTGCATATAGCTGATTCACTTTGTTATACAGCAGAAACTAACACAACACTGTGAAGCAATTATACTCCAATAAAGGTGTTAAAAAATAAAGATACTGCATCATGCTACACTTTGAAGATCAAATATTTCCATAACCATTGTAGGCAATAAATAATGAGCAGAGTTAACAGAGGAACAGATTCTTAAAAAATAAAATTGCAGGCCTCCACAAAGAAGAGAGGAAAAGAAAGCAAATTGGTCAGTTCATATGCCCTGATTAGACTGTTCTTTGTGTCCTAGAAGGCCTAAACAGTGGCTTAAAAACATTGTCATCAACTCTGAAACAGGAGTGCAGAGGCAGAAGGTTTCCAGAGCTTTCCACCCCATAGAGGATAAGTTTCATTCTAATGACTATGTTGAATGGTGGCTAAGTTTTTTCATTAAAATGAACCCAGGAAAAACAACTGATTTTGCAGCTAGAGGCTCTCTTTTAATTCTTTATGAATTTTATATCAGGGAGGACTAGAGCAGCCTCAGCCCATCAGTAGGTACCCCCCACTCTTATAGCTTTCTCTCTTAATTTTAATCACAGATGGGGAGCCGTCTCTCAGGAAGTCGAGAACATGGTTTCTTTTGTTGTTGTTCGTATTTGGTTTGGCGGTTTTGTTGTGTTTTATATTTTTTGTTTGCTTTTCTGTTTTGCTTTTGCCTGTGAAGGGTGGCAGAATATGTCACTCCAAAATATGCCACCTTGGCATAAGGATTATTTAGATTTAAAAGGACTTGAAAAATAGCAAATCCTATTCCCTGTTTTTTCTTAAAAGCAGGAGATGAAATTCTCATGTGAGTTATGTCCTCTGTAATAGAAGCAAAGTAACATTCTTATCATCAAGGACAAGAAGTTGAGACCCAAAGAATTCTACACAAATGGACCTTCTATGATAATTCTTATCTTCCTTTAGCCTCTGCACATAATTCATTTACTTCTCCATAATTACCTCTCTTTGTTCAGCCAACTATAAAAAATCATGTAGGTTCTGCCTTTCTTTGTGTCTTCATTCCTTATGAGGGCTCCTGTGTAACATAAAGTTTATATAAATTTGTGTATATTTATACAAGTATATTCCTCTGTATCAGAGGGGAATTGGTTCCAGGACCCCCCCAAATACCAATATCCAGGGAAGCTCAAGTCCCTTATATACAATGGCGCAGGACAGTTGGCCCTCCACATCTGGGACCAAATTTGCTTTTCTCCGGTTAATCAGTTTCTGTCAGTTTACTTCTCAGTCTCAGCTGAAAATTCTAAGAGGGCAGAGGTGAAAATTTGCCTGCCCTATACCCTCGGCATCTGTGGACTGAATCCAAATTTTTTGGACTTCTAAATATGAAGACATTTCATAATCATTACTTCAATAGAAATGATTTATGTTAATAGGCATCCTACTGGAACTAACATTTGACAGATCCTTTACTTAGTGCAGTGAGTGGCTAATTGAGGACGCTTAAGTATAACAAAATGAAGGATAGTTCCATAAACTGGTATACCATTTGTCCCTGTCCCCCTACAACATTTATCTGCTGATGTATTCAGCCTAAGAGGAAAGACCCAAGATGGGAGGACGCCTGGAAATATTACACCCAATTAACACTTCTGGCTTTTATAAAGTAGTGTTTATTTTACTCTTTATTGTTATTTTTTGTCTAGTTTCTGCTAGAACTGCTATGAAGCCATGCTTTTTAGCTCTTCTCTAAATGTTTATTTTATGCTTTGCATTTATATATGTACATATAAATATATTTCTATTTTGTCTATTGTAGTTAGCTTTGATATGAACCCACTTAAAATTTACATGAAGGCATGAATATGGTAATATCATAATGCATTATTTAGAAGTGCCTTTTTTTCTTTTCTTTTTTTTTTTTTTTTTTTTTTGCTTTTTTGTCTTTGCTCTTCCTTCTTTCTCCTTTCTCTTGTATTAGTTTCCCCATCCCTCACTCAGGTCTATAGCCTCTTGTGTATCCCCAGTATGATTTTCTTTATTCTGAAACAGTGCTTCCTATATTCACATTTATATATATACTGACTTTTTGTCAACATTTTTTTCACAAAAGTGGAAGCATATCATATGTACTTTTCTACTTTTATCATTCAATAGTACTTTTTGAAAAATCTCAATTCTTTATGAATTTTTTATCAGGGAGTTATATATCAGTTAATGGCTTTATTTTTGTTCTTTTTATGGGTTGTACAGTATTCTATGGTATGGGCCCTCCATCATTTATTAAATCATTCCTCTGTTTTTAGTAATTTTCTTTGGTTCCAATTTTTTTGCCATAATGAACAACGTTGTAATAAACATTGTTGTACCTGTGTCCTTATACAATTATTTTTATGGCATTGAATCCCAGGAGTGGAATTGCTAGGTCATAAGGCAAATGAATTTTTAAAATTTTATAGATGTTGCCAGATTGCTTTCCAAAAAGATTATAACTCTTCATATTTCTACCAGTAATGTGAAAGAGTATACTTTTCCTATACTTCTGCCAGCAGTAGGTATTAAAGCTCTTTTAAATTTTTCAGCTGTTGGTTATAAAGTAGTATCTTGTGTTTAATTTGTATTTTCCTGAATGCTAGCAAATTTGAGTGGTTTTTCATACGTCTCATCTGTAACTTGCCTATTTATATCTTTTACCCATTTTCTGTTGGATTGTTTGTCTTTTTTTTTTTTTTTTTAATGTGAGTGACTATAAAGTTATTTTTATGGTGTAGATATTTTCCCTTTGTATGGCATTTGGGCAATTTTTTTTTTCCAAAGCTAGTGTTAATCTATTGACTTTGTATGGTACAAAAGAGTTTTTAATTCTTAAATATTCAGATATTTGTATATTTTATAACTTTTGGTTTTTAGTCTTGCTTAAAAAGGCTTTCCTCAATCCTAGCTTGTACATGAAGCTTTCAGATTATTTATTTATTTTTTAAAATACTGATTTTTTAAATTGGTTGTGTCGGTTGAAAAAAATGCACAGCCTAAAATTTGAGAGTTATGCTTTCTTTGGCCAACTTTCTGAGGACTCAAACATGGAGGCAGCCTCTCAGATAGAGCTGAGGGACGGCTCCCAAGAGGTAAGGGAGGAGCCCGGATATATAGGAGTTTTTGCAACAAAAGCCAGGCAGTCAGAGCATCAAAAGATTACTGTTAATTAAAGAAAGCCAGACATCTCAAGTTAATGAATTTAGCGCTTTTCTATGTGTGGGAAGATACCAGAGTCTGTCTGGGCTCATTGAAATCATTCCTTTGACATGTACCTTATCTATCTAGGGCCAGTATCCTGCTTTTCCATCCTGAGTCCTCTCAGGGTGCACAGTCTGGGAGCGGCTATAGTGGCTGATGGTTTGATGGCCGCAAAATCCTTTGTTTACTGATATGGCAGGTGACATTCTTCATCCACAGTTGCACTATTATGTACCTTTTCCTTGGCTTAAATTTGGTGGTTTAGGGATGCTGATAATTTGTACCCATCATGTAATACATGGATATTGATAATTTCAGAAATATGGGTATAATATATGAAAGGTATTACCTTTTCCTGAAGACTACCCTGTAACCCTAGCTGAGTTGGATATCTCTTGCCCAGCTCCTTATTTTGCCCTCTTTGCACCTGTACCATTGACTTACCACTTTGAGTTGAAATTGTATGCTTAAAAAATAGTCTATTTACTTAGCTAAGCTAAAAATTCTTCCAGGGCAGGTCTGTGTCATATTTATGTTTACATTTCTAGTGCCTAACAGTTCTTGATACCACTGGGTAATAAATATTTGTGGAATTAATTTGAATTAGAGAAATTTTTTTTTCTAGCTGCCTTAATTATTGTATCGTAAGAACAGCTAAGCTTATCCCCTAATTCTGATAATGAAGTTTACCATTTATTAGGGTCTATTCTGCCAGACATTATTCTAAAAATGTTACATGCCTTATCTCATATGTCATCACACCTCTATGAAGCAGATAGTGTTATCCTCTATTACAACTGATGAGCTCAAGGCCATGCAAGTAGGAAGTGGCAGAACTGGAATTCAACCAGAGTCTGGCTAGTTTGAAAACCTATATTAATTTTCCCTCTGCCACACTGCTTTCCAGCTTCAAAATTGTCTATTATTCCTATTCTAAAGAAATATTTTTAAAGAAGAGCCATTGTTTGGTGATCTCTTTAGCTCTGAGGCAATTATTTTTTGTTTTACTAGTAATTAATCCAAGGCTCATTAATTTTGTTTGTAGGAAATAAAGAGAATAGTAACCATTCCTTTTAATACTAAAAAGTTAAAGTTATAAGACTGGGATCAGAGCAAACAGATGGAAAATTGTTCATAGTTCCTCCAATATCTAAGTATTATTGGACCTTACGTTAAGAAAGCACTGAAATGTGTTTATCCCTCCCCCTTCTGTAACTAGCATGTGGGAAAAACCTGTGGAACTAAACAATGAATGATGTGGACACCCAGGAAATCATTTTGAAAGAAAACTTTGTAAACAAGCACAACAATACCATTTATAATACATATTGGTTTTTTTTGAAAAATAAAATTATGCATTACAAGTTCACTGTTCTATTTAAATTTGTTTGCTAGGAAGCCATGCATGGAATGAATCACTGTATATATTACATGATAAGATCCAGTTAACAGTAGGTAAACTGATTATGGTATTTACACCTTTGACATGTCATGTAATTGGTGATCATTTTAGCAAAAACTAATTTTAAATATATGTAAGTTAGATACATTATTTACTTCGTGGAGTTATCTTTTATATATTCGGATAGCTTACATAATGTTTATAATTATTCTATCTATAATTCAATAATATATTTACCTTAAACTTTTTTTTTTTGTGGTACGCCGGGCTCTCACTGTTGTGGCCTCTCCCGTTGCGGAGCACAGGCTCCGGACGCGCAGGCTCAGCAGCCATGGCTCACAGACCCAGCTGCTCCGCGGCATGTGGGATCTTCCCGGACCGGGGCACGAACCCGTGTCCCCTGCATCGGCAGGCGGACTCTCAACCACTGCGCCACCAGGGAAGCCCTACCTTAAACTTTTTGACTCAATATGATCTAAGTTAATATTGGGTAATAACAAATAGAATATATAAGAGAAAAATCAATAATACATTTTTAGAATAAAATAATTTAAATATATTTAATTTTTCTATACAATTATAATAATTGAATGTCCTCATTAGAAAGTGAGTTATGAAATATCTCCCTTAATTTACAGTGGTATATCTCCAGAAAATAATGTACTAAGGAAAGGAAAAAGAAATCTTTTTTATCTGTAAGCGAATGGGATTTGAAACCCACACTATCTTCCTTACCTTTTAGGTTTTATCTGTTCTTCATATCTGGATTCAAATATACATAGTGCCTTTTCTGACTATTCCAGCCTAAAACAATATCATCCTTTGAACACCTCTGCAGTTAGCAACATTTGACATTCGTTCATTTATTTATTCCTCCATTCACCAGTTATTTTCTTACAGATGTTTCCAGCTTGTGAAATTTTGTCTATGGTAGTTTAGACTGTTATCTGCTATATATATACAATAGACTGCTTTGTGGCTTATGTTTTGAATCATGGTATAAGTTATAATCTTGGTAGGCCCCTAAAATGGCTAAAATTTAAAAGAATGGTGATTATCAAGTGTTAGTGGTGTATGGAACAACTGGAACCCACACACTGTTGGTACAGCTGCATTGGAAGCCAGTCTGACATGTTGCAAGGCTAAACATTCGGTTACTATAGGACTCAGCCATTTCATTTGTAGATATTTACCCAGGAGAAATGAAAACATGTATCCACATAAATACCTATAGGTTCATGGTGGCTTTATTGATAATAGCCAAAAACTGGAAAGAACCCAAGTGTCCTTGAACTATTGATTGATAAACTAATTGTGGTATATCTCTATAGCAGTATACTATTAAGCAAAAAATAACAAATGACTAACATGTGCAACAACACAGATTAATCTCAAAAGCAAATAGACTACATTAAAGAAAGAAAACCAGAAATCAAAGAATGCATATAGAATGATCCCATTTATGTGAAATTCTAGAAGAGGCACAACTATGGTGACAAAAAGCTCAGCTGTGGTTGCTGGGAGACGAGGATGGAGGGAGGCAGGTCTGCCTGCAGAAGGGCATGAGGGGCCTTTTCTGGGTGATTGGATGTTTCATATCTTGATCTAGTGATTATGGGCTTGGGTAGATTTTTAAAACTCATTGAACTGTACACTTAAAATTGCTGGATTATATTTATCTCCTAACAAGGGAACTCTGCTGTCAGTTTGCTATTCCTTTGAAGATAATCTCTTTTTTCTCCGGCAGCTTTTCAAAAATTTTTTAGGGAAGAAGGGTTCCTTAGTGTTCTGCAGTTTCATTACAATGTATCACGGTGTGATTTCTTTCCATTTATTTATCTTACTTGTGATTCACTTTGATTACTGAAGCTGTAATTCGTGCTTTCATCCGTTCTGGAAAATTCTCTATCACTATCTCTCAAATGTTATCTCTTCCTTGTTCCTTTTTATTCTCTTCCTTTGGGACTCTCATTACACTTATATTACATTTTCTAATAATATTCTCCATCTCTCCTACTTTTCATTTCTTTACCTCTCTGTGCTAAAGTCTAAGTAATCTTTTAGATATATATTCCAGTTCTTCTTTCTTTCATTTATATTCATCTGCTTTTTAATCCACCTATTTAATCGTATATTTTAATTTTTAGAAGCTGTTTGATTTTTTCTCAAATATCTGTCTTTTAAAAATGTATATTGTTCCTTGTTCATGTTTTTAATTCCCTTTTTTAATTTTAAAAAATATTTGAATTTGTATAAATTATATTCTATGTTTGAGAAATCTAGCAGTTTAAGTCCTTGGTGGTCAAATTCTGCTGTTCGTTAATGAGTTCTGACTCATTAATGCTGGTTATTTCCTTGTGAGTTCTGTTTTTTGGATTGTGAGTGCTATTGACTGGGACTTATCTGTAGAAACCTCGAAAACTCTGAATTGAGAGATTATCCCTGAAGAGATTTATAGTTCCTTCTGCCAGATTCCTGGAGCCAATTAAACTTAATTCTTGACTATCCCAGACCACATAAGCAGTGTGAATTTGAACCCATCTCACCTTGAGAGCAGAATGTGGACTCTCAAGGGAGAATTTTTCCCTTCCAGAGGTCACCCTAGATAGGCAAATGGCCTTTTCATTTTCCTTTCCTGATGGTAGATTACTTTTTTCTAGTCAGTCTATTAATGATGATAAAAGAGATCTAGTTCCAACTCTTGATCTTACTGAATCCTGAGCTCTATACTTCTGATCCCTTCTGGACAGTGAAAACCCAGGGGGTCTAGGATCCAGGGAGTGTCCAGTAAACACTTTCAGGGCAGCCACTACTTTGGACAATGAAAAAAATTCAATAGAATGGTTTGAAAAATAAATAAATAAAAACACCTTAATCAATTATGAATTATTAATACTAATTACCTACATTAAGAACGTGTGTGTGTGTATTTGGGAAATACTTTAAATACGAATTTGTTTCCTTCTTGTGACATCAAGGATTACATAGACAATTTTGTATTCAACTGATGACACTCAAAACGTTGAGACCTAAAAAAGAAAAAATAAACCATTGTTTTCAAGGTCAAATCAAATTGGAAAAAATCATTCTTCATTCCATTTATAAGACCTAGGTAACTTGGTAAAGCTAGTACTAAAAATGCCTTTTTGTAGACAGGTAGTTAGAATACCATACAGAACTCATTTTTGACAGTCAAAACCAAAATTATTTGCAAGCCATAGATACATACAGCCTTGTAGGCTGACACCTCACTTAACTGTTAAATCGCCTAAAAGATTACCTTGTCTTTCTTTTATGTGAATTCAGGAGCACAAAGCTATTTAAAATTCCTTCTCTAGAGAGATTCTATTAGAAGTATTATATTTCTTTGGCAGTCCTAAAAGGAACCAGCTCAATATTTTAATGTCATATTTTTTAAAGCTACTTTGTGTTATTTTTTTAAAGTTAGATTGAAGCCTGAGAAATTAAATATGTGTATATGGCATGAATTTTAGCAGGGTTCTACAGCTCAAAGAGTTATTTCACACCCTGTCTAGTGACTAGCTGAACCATTCTCTATTAGCATAGCAACATTCAAATATGTAAGTGATTAGTAAGTGAAAACAAATAGATTGTGCTTTCACCTGCTACTCTCTGCATGCTTGCATATGTACAAACAGGTGGATTGTGTTTTCACATGTAAGTTTTAGAATATCCCAGAAGGGCATAAGAATAAAAGAAAAATAAGATTCACTGTACCATTAAAGATAATCTATAGCCCCAGTGCAAATGTGAGGGAAAGAAATTATTGAAGCATAACTCAGGTAATTTTAAAAGACTGATGCTAATAGACAGTAGAGGCTGAACACATTCTGAATTATAAAATGAAAGAAAACAGTGGACAAAGGAAGATAATAGCAATTATAACTATGGCTTACTGAGTTCTCACTGTACATAAGAACTAGATTGAGTGCTTTACTTAAAAAGTCTCAACTGTAAGAGAATCCACTTATCAAGTGTTTAATACATGCCACTTATATCCATAGAACCACTTTTTGACTTAGGTACTATTATTTGCCCCATTCTGCAAATGAGGAAACCGACGCTTGTGTTTTATCAACTTGCCCAAGATTACATAAACTTGGAAGTGTTAAGTCAGACATCAAAGCCAAGATAGGCTGATTGCAGAGACCATGCTCTATAACAACCTCTCCATTACATTCTCATCTAACTACTAACCTGCATCTCAATCCAGTTAGGGCATGTCTAATCCATCCCATTTCAAAGGTAGACAAATGGAGATAGAAACTAAGTAATTTGCACAAGATTACTTGTAACTGCATAAAGATTAAAACTGGTTTAGTGTGTTTCCAGAATCTATGCACTCTCTTCTGTATTATTCAACCTTTGTGAAAGTGTTTTTCATTCTTCAGTTATACATTCATTTGGTCATTCATTTAACAAATGTTTATTGAGCACTTTGTATGGTGCATTCTTTTGCGCTCTGGGAATACTCTCGTGAACATGAAACACAAAGTTCCAAAATTTACGTTCTAGTGGGCGAAAGATAGGCAATAAACCAATAAACTAGGAAGTAGATATCGTGTTAGTGGGTGCAATGAAGAAAAATAAAGCATTGCAAGGGGCTAGAAAATGATGGGAAGTTGGATGTATTTAAAATTTTTAAATAAGATAGTCAATGCAAGGAAATGTGCAATTGTCACTGGTAATTTTATGATACTGTTATTTTCTATCACAAGTATCTTGACTCCTTGGTTTATATGACATTGAAACTGAATCTGAGTTTTATATCAGGTTCACTTTCCAGAAGAATATGCTTGACTTAGAGCCTACCATTTAATTGCAGAAATGATCGGTTTTATTTCATATTTCTGCTTGAATGGTTATTTGAGGAGACAAAATAGGTAACTGTTTCCTTTCTAAGTACTTAGCCAAACTAACCAGCTTAATAAGGTAAACAAATATTTGGACTTATTAGGAGAATGTGCCTTGCCAACAATTAAGTAAAAGGGTCTTCTCCCCATCATTAATACTTGATGTGGGATATTAGTTCTTAGAAGGAATCTCATGATAAAATAACTAGTGATGTCAACAAATAATTGACTGATTTTAATTGAGGAACATTTATATGACAGTATGATGTATTCAACTTGTTTCTGCATTTCTTTTTTTTTTTTTTCTTTTTGCGGTACGCGGGCCTCTCACCGTTGTGGCCTCTCCCGTTGCGGAGCACAGGCTCCGGACTTGCAGGCTTGGCGGCCATGGCTCACGGGCCCAGCTGCGGTATGTGGGATCTTCCCGGACTGGGGCACGAACCCGTGTCCCCTGCATCGGCAGGTGGACTCTCAACCACTGCGCCACCAGGGAAGCCCTCTGCTTTTCTTTAAAAAGCTGCAACTCTTCTTCCCAGTAGTAATTAAAAATAAACAGCAGTCATCTACTTACTGTGGGCTTCTAATGGTCACAACACCTTGCATGAATGATTTAGTGATCTAAAGCAAAACAATTCAACACTGAAATTATCTTGAAAATTAAAAACCATTCTAGATAGTGAATAGTTTCAATTTCTATAGCACCAACTTATGTACAGTTTTCCTTTTTTATGTATTCTTCTGCATATATACAACTTACTAACAGAAATGGTCTGATTGGGACTCCACCTCAAAGAACAGTGTATAAAGCTCAGTCTCTGGGGTTAAGTCTGTAGACTTGGGGGTGACATTTATTCATTCAAATATTATTTATTGAGAAGCTTCTTTAAGCTAGACATTGTCTGGAATTCTTTGGGGAATGAAAGAAGAAAAAAATAGTCTCTTCCCTGAAAAGAATTTATTATTATAGGCTTGGGATAATATTTAATCTAATTCCATCCCATTTATTTAATTAGTTATATTATAATTTATGTAACCAATCTCTTGTTAATTATTTAGAAAGATTTTTTTTTGTTGTTGTTGTTACAAAAGACCTGTGTTGAACATCTCTGGTAATAAATATTTGTCCATATTTCTGATTGTTTCTTTGGAATGGATTTCTATCAGTAAAATAACTAGGTCAAAAAGCACATACATTTTAGTCTATTAATAAATTTGACAAAAATGGGCCCCCAATGGCAAAATAGGAAAAAAATTGTATCACTTTACATTGCCACCAACACAGTATGAGAGAGCCTTTCCTTACTTGGTTTCCTTGTCAGCCTTAAGAAGACAGAACGTTCCACTAAATGTATATCGTCGATCATTGCTCTCTA
This sequence comes from Phocoena phocoena, assembly GCF_963924675.1. Lineage (NCBI taxonomy): Eukaryota > Metazoa > Chordata > Mammalia > Artiodactyla > Phocoenidae > Phocoena > Phocoena phocoena. Next base: position 67,835,094 of record NC_089227.1, on the reverse strand, counting down.
AATATTGTCTTCAAAATTGTTGAAAAGTTTCTCACTTTCAAGAATGATTTATGGGATTTCCCTGGTGGCGCAGTGGTTAAGAATACACCTGCCAATGCAGGGTTATGGGTTCGATCCCTGGTCCAGGAAGATCCCACATGCCATGGAACCACTAAACCTGTGCACCACAACTACTGAGCCTGCGCTCTAGAGCCCACGAGCCACGACTACTGAGCCCTGCGCACCTAGAGCCCATTTTCTGCCACAAGAGGAGGCACCACAATGAGAAGCCGACGTAGCACAACAAAGAGTAGCCCCCGCTCGCTGCAGCTAGAGAACGCCCTCACACAGCAACGAAGACCCAACGCAGCCAAAAATTAAAAAAAAAAGAATTATTTATGAAATTGAATGGTGCTAACCAAAAATTTTCAGTTGACTTTGATAGATTATATTTGACAAGAGATCATCTAGGGTTTTTTTTTTCTTATATATTCTGAATTTTAAAGTATTAAGAGGTTATGAAAATTCTGTCAGTTGGTTTGAGAAGTTTATTTGACTAAAAAAATGAAGATTGCAGCTGGCCAAGTTGACCATTGAGGTAAAAGCAGATGTCAGAAATAAAATAGATCTGCATTTTGTTGGGGCTTATTGAGTTTTATAAAAACATAGTATATTATGAATTAAGTTAAGTAGCAAACCATTATCTGGTACTAGTGCATCTTGTTTAAGCACAAAATTCCTACCTACAGAAACGTGAAAAAAAATACTGTGGATAGGTTTACAGGGTCTTAACCACGTCTTATTTAAAAAGAAAATTCAAGAGTAGCCTTACATGTAACCTATAATAATCCATTGCATCTTTACAGTAGTATTTTTACCTTTCCTGAATTTGTATGCTTAACTGTTTGATCTCTGTCTTTTCTGATCTTTTCTCAATGGTTATGCTGTTTATTTCTAGAACTATGGGACACAAAAACCGCTATGTCAAAGTCCCCCGTGGTCACATCTGGGTTGAAGGTGATCATCATGGACACAGTTTTGACAGTAATTCGTTTGGGCCGGTAAGTCTTCTTATTACTGCTATGATTGGATTTCAAATGTAGGAACAAAAGTATGTCACACAGGTTGCTCAGGTAGCCCAGCCAAGAGTAGTCGTGAATTTTATAGTGGAACAGTTTATATTTGAAAATTTCCTTTTAAATATCATATAGATAATGTAAGCTGTCAGTGTGTGTGTGTGTGTGTGTGTGTATCTAGAAAAGAACTTCGACAACTCAATAAAGTGCCAAAAGATGCTTTCAGCTGACTACCTGATCCCAGTGGCAACAGTTGTTTTTTCCTCACATAAATGCTTTGTACTTTATGTTTTTAGTTAGTGTTTAACAGAAATAATGTGTAAAAGACCTATAGACATCAATTTTCTAAGTAATTAGTTAAAAACTCATGTATAATAGAAATCATATTGGTAACTAACATTTTTCAGCTTTTAATTTATAACGGAAATGCCCACATTCCTTATACCATGTTTACATTCCATAAAATATGTGACTAAATTCATATATTATAATTTTTTTCATTTTTGAATACGTACAGAAATTCTCTATTTATGAACCCCTGCAACAAATCATTATATAAAGTGAAGAGTATTTTAGTTAATGGAAACTACATCTGATTTCTGGTCACCTATGTCTCTTTAAAAACTTGGATCTTAACCCATTAGATTTTCCTACATCTAGATGTAGCCATACTTGTATGTACGTAGAAGTTAACATTGAGCACCTTTAGATAGGTTTGCAAAAAAAAAGTTATCAACATCCTTTTGTCTAAAACTAAATGTTGGTGGTCTCTATAAAACAATTTCCTTCACCTATCATGAGGGACCACCACTATTATTGTCACAGGAGAAGCAGTCACTTGACTCACTTTTGGCTAAAAGTATAGCAAGAGACTTGAGGTTGGATAAATGTTGTGCGTAAGTGGAAGGGAACTTTAGGTGATGACCCCTCTTCTTTTTTCTAGCTGCAGTGACGATAAGAAAAACATCTAAGGTCTTTCTTGCTTTTGAGTAGTACTTATTATAAAAATACAATTTAATCGTTGTAGGGTATATCAAAGATGGAATGAACAGATTGGAAATGTTGTAGATCACTTAGAGAGTATAGTAGAAGTGACTGTCATGAAGAAGCTTAGTAGCAACTTGAAAGTGAAAATAAATCACCTAAAAGCATTTTATTTCTCTCTAATCAATAAGATTAAATCTATTAAATGTAGCATGTTGTCCAAGTCCACATTAAAATGTTAACTTTAGTTTGGGTTTTAATTGGTAGGGTAGTGACTCTGAAATGAGGTGTTAAAAATGTTGTTGTTTTGTTATTAGTTGTGGGGTGTGGGGTAAATAATTACTAATAATAAAGTACTAAAGTTTGAGATTGGTTTGCTTTTTCTTTATTAGTAAATAAAGCTAGTGCAATCTTATCTATATAATTGTATAATTGTCAGTCACTCGTATTCCAGATGCTTTCTTATTTAGGAGAGAAAAATGATAAGGTTGATAGCCAGAATATTGGGAATTGCACATAACCTTCAGTATCATATCTATTGTGTAGTTCTTTCTGGGCTGTCTTTCTTGCTGTGTACTTAATAGTATTATGAACCACTGAAGTATAAGTAGACACATGAAAGTTGAAAATGTATCACGTATGGAAATATCCTCTGTCACTTATATCTTAAAAAAATAAAAAGTGAGAACCATGTGGGCAGGCCAATTTCATTGTGTTTATTACAGTAAGAAACTATGATATGCAAAACACTGACAAATACATTCTGTGCAGGACTTTACTGCCATTGGTTTACATCAAGTTTTTAAAAGAAATCTACTCATTAATTATAACTTGAACCAGTAATATGAGTCAGAGACACAAAACCATTTTGAAATTTAGTGGTTGTTTTCTTTTTTTTTAAATGGATATAAGTATATAGATGCAGAATGGCTTTTGGTTCATAAGTTGGACTAAATATAAATTTCCATTCACTTAATTCATATTGTTTTTACTTGTCAAAATTAAATGAAGAACCTGTACTAGGATGAAGGAAAACATTTGTCACATCATATACTAACCTACTTGTATTTGATGAGTTTTAGTACATATATTTTTACCCTTACAGTGAGCTCTCATGTTTTATGTTCCAATAACATTTATGACTAGGAAAAATAATTAATAATGATGCTCCCAAATAAGTTTTAAAAGGACAGAGGGGAAAAAATTGAATTAAAGACCTACAATTTTTATTTAAAGCTAAGTTGTGATGTTTGAGTATAGAGATTTCTTATTTTTATTAATTAATGGTTATCTGAATAATTAAATTATTTTAATATTTTTATAATTCCCAGAAATAAAAACTCAAGTTTTACAATTCTAAAAAAACCAGAATAATCTTGAATCTTACACTGCATATACACTTGAAAGTTGTTACATTTTTCCAATAATTCTCAGTTGGATTTTTTGGCTTATCCATCAATATGTTTGGAGATTGTCTGTGGAAGGTCAGTTCAGTTTCAGGCTTTCTGGATTGTTGATTTACTTCTCCCCTTGGAAGCAGGGAATGCACTTTTCCAGAAAGTAAACATCCTATCTAAAAATCAGCCCTTCATATCTCTCCCAAATAACTTCAGAATTGTATCCAAATCTGTTTAATATGCTTTAACTCTTTGAATTGTAATTATACTATATCATAGCATCTCCTCAGTTTATTTTAAATTGGTGCCTATGGGTAATCACAATGGAGCTTTTTCCATATTTGAATAGATTTTTTACTTGTAATCTAGTGAAAAATAAGAAAAGAATGTCTTACTTTTTTTTCCTAGTTTCTTTTAATATTTCCTATGTATTTCTTAATATTTGAATTTGCTTTTCTGATTTGGTTTATTACCACTATATGTAGGCTGGAGAGGGAATTAAAGAGTTTTATGAGTGAAAGATGAATAATGGATTATGAATTTAAAGATACCAATGTTAAGTTATAGTAATAGAATGCATCACAACAGAATGAGATCCAACATCTGTGCTTTTAACTTGTAGAGGATGACATTATGGAAATAAACTAGTAGACTCCTTTATGAACATGGATAGAGTAAAACAGAAAAGTAGATAACCTTAGTTTTGGACCTCATCAGTCACATAACTGTATGGGTCGACATTTCCTCATGTATAAAAGGATGAATTTCCTCTCCTCTGGATTCATCTTAAATGATTATTTAGTAAAATGAGCATATATTATATATATATATATATATATATATATATATATATATACACACACATATATAAATATATAATTTATTTAATGTACTCCTATTTTACATTGCTGAGGATGTTTACTAAAAATTTAATAATATATTTTAAAATATATATATATAAAATCTTTTGATTATGTATATAGAAAAGTTTGTTTGTTTTTTTTTGCGATACGCGGGCCTCTCACTGTTGTGGCCTCTCCCGTTGCAGAGCACAGGCTCCGGACACGCAGCCCCATCAGCCATGGCTCATGGGCCTAGCCACTCCACGGCATGTGGGATCTTCCCTGACCGGGCCATGAACCCGTGTCCCCTGCATCGACAGGCGGACTCTCAACCACTGCGCCACCAGGGAAGCCCTAGAAAAGTTTTAATGAACATCCTCAGCAACCTAAAATAGGAATACAATTAAAGTATGTTTCCTCCAGAGGATGAACTATTATGCAGTTGTTAACAATCTATATTTGTGAAGAATTTTAATAATATCATGTTCATGATATTGTTTTAGGTGAATACATGAAAATAAAGAAGAGAATACACAGTATTATGTTAATTGTGCCAGTTGTTATGATTATGGTCAATTCTTTTTTATACCTTTGTACTTCGCTATATTCTAAAAAGTCTGCAACAAATTTTTATTACCTTATGATCAGAAGAAACCAAATTAGTCAAAAAAATAAGGTAAAGGTGAGTAAAGTAAATGACTTCTAAGTTTTATTCTGACTAAATTCTTTAAAAATGTTTTATGGTGCTATGGCCAGAGGGAAAAATATCACAGATATGATTGGGTAGGAAATGTTTCAGTTATGAATTTGTCTCCATGGAAGATCTCTGTGCCAAACCTCTTGAATATATCATCATTGTACAATGATAGAAAATGTCCTATCGCATCATAATATGGATTCACTAATGTATGACTTTAGCTCAGATTTCTAGTTTGAGAAATATATTTTGTTAGTATCCTTTAAGATTGTTGTCTAGAAGTGTTTTTCAGTGCATATTACTACTTGATGTCACTGGATTGTGTATTAAAGATCTCTGATGATCGCTTAGAAAATTCAGAAAGAACTTCTGTTAGTAATTCTTTTGCTCTATGAAAGACATTAGCCTTTCCCTTTACCATCCCTACTTCCACGTAGATGACATTAATACATTTCTATTGTGGCCATGTTCTTTGTCAGCACCCAAAAGTAACTGATTACAATGAATATTGATGAATTTTCTGCTTGCTATAAAAAGAAATCACATAAAAGTCAAATTTTATATTTCTATATGTGTGTACATAGCAGTGAATTTTCTTCTTTTTTAAATGAATTTTATTGTATTTATTTTTTTATACAGCAGCTTCTTATTAGTTATCTATTTTATACACATCAGTGTATACATGTCAATCCCAATCTCCCAATTCATCCCACTACCGCCCCACACTGTCCCCCCCTTGGTGTCCATATGTTTGTTCTCTATATCTGTGTCTCTACTGCTGCCTTACAAACAGGTTCATCTGTACGATTTTTCTAGATTCCACATATATGCGTTGATATATGATATTTGTTTTTCTCTTTCTGACTTACTTCACTCTGTATGACAGTCTCTAGGCCCATACACCTCTCTACAAATGACCCAATTTCATTCCTCTTTATGGCTGAGTAATATTCCATTGTATATATGTACCACATCTTCTGTATCCATTCGTCTTTCAGTGGGCATTTAGGTTGTTTCCATGACCTGGCTATTGTAAATAGTGCTGCAAAGAACATTAGGTTGCATGTGTCTTTTTGAATTATGGTTTTCTCTGGGCATATGCCCAGTAGTGGAATTGCTGGGTCATATGGTAATTATATTTTTAGGCTTTTAAGGAACCTCCATACTGTTCTCCTTAGTGGCTGTATCAATTTACATTCCCACCAACAGTGCAGGAGGGTTCCCTTTTCTCCACACCCTCTCCAGCATTTATTGTGTGTAGATATTTTGATGATGGCCATTCTGACCTGTGTGAGGTGATACCTCATTGTAGTTTTGATTTGCATTTCTCTAGTAATTAGAGATGTTGAGCAGCTTTTCATATGCCTCTTGGCCATCTGTATGTGTTCTTTGGAGAGAGGTTTATTTAGGTCTTCTGCCCATTTTTGGATTGGGTTGTTTGTTTTTTTAATATTGCGCTGCATGAGCTGTTTATATATTTTGGAGATTAATCCTTTGTCCATTGATCTGTTTACAAATATTTTCTCCCATTCTGAGGGTTGTCTTTTCATCTTGTTTATAGTTTCTTTTGCTGTGCAAAGGCTTTTACGTTTCATTAGGTCCCATTTGTTTCTTTTTGTTTTTTATTTCCATATACTCTAGGAATGGGTCAAAAAAGATCTTGCTGTGATTTATGTCAAAGAGTGTTCTTCCTATCTTTTCCTCTAAGAGTTTTATAGTGTCTGCTCTTATATTTAGGAGTTTAATCCATTTTGGGTTTGTTTTTGTGTATGGTATTAGGGAGTGTTTTAATTTCATTCTTTTACATGTAGCTGTCCAGTTTTCCCAGCACCACTTATTGAAGAGACTGTCTTTTCTCCATTGTATATTCTTGCCTCCTTTGTCATAGATTAGTTGACCATAGGTGGTGGGTTTATCTCTAGGCTTTCTATCCTGTTCCATTGATCTATATGTCTGGTTTTGTGCCAGTACCATATTGCTTTGATTACTGTAGCTTTGTAGTATAGTCTGAAGTCAGGGAGTCTCATTCCTCCAGCTCCATTTTTTTTCCCTCAAGACTGCTTTGGCTATTCAGGGTCTTTTCTGTCTCCATACAAAATTTATGACTTTTGTTCTAGTTCTGTAAAAATTGCCAGTTGTAATTTGATAGGGATTGCATTGAATCTATAGATTGCTTTGGGTAGTATAGTCATTTTCACAATATTGATTCTTCCAATCCAAGAACAGGGTATATCTCTCCATCTGTTTGTGTCATCTTTGAGTTCTTTCATCAGTGTCTTATAGTTTTCTGAGTACAGGTCTTTGACTTCCTTAGGTAGGTTTATTCCTAGGTATTTTATTCTTTTTGTTGTAATAGTGAATGGGATTGTTTCCTTAATTTCTCTTTCTGATCTTTTGTTGTTAGAATATAGGAATGCAAGAGATTTCTGTTTATTAATTTTGTATCCTGCAACTTTACCAGATTCATTGATTAGGTCTAGTAATTTTATGGTGGCATCTTTAGGATTATCCATGTATAGTATCATGTCATCTGCAAACAGTGACAGTTTTACTTATTCTTTTCCAATTTGTATTCGTTTTATTTCTTTTTCTTCTCTGATTGCTATGGCTACGACTTCTAAAACTGTGTTGAATAATAGTGGCAAGAGTGTACATCCTTGACTAGCTTCCTGACCTTAGAGGAAATACTTTCAGTTTTTGACCATTGAGAATGATGTTTGCTGTGGGTTTGTTGTATATGGCCTTTATTATGTTGAGGTAGGTTCCCTCTATGCCTACTTTCTGGAGAGGTTTTATCATAAATGGGTGTTGAATTTTGTCAACAGCTTCTTCTGCATCTATTGAGATGATCATATGGTTTTTTCCTTCAATTTGTTAATATGGTGTATCACATTGATTGATTTGTGTCTATTGAAGAATCCTTGCATCCATGGTATAAATCCCACTTGATCATGGTGTATGATCCTTTTAATGTGCTGTTGGATTCTGTTTGCTAATATTTTGTTGTGGATTTTTGCATCTATATTCATCATTGCTATTGATCTACAATTTTCTCTTTTTATATTATCTTTGTCTGGTTTTGGTATCAGCGTGATGCTGGCCTTGTAGAATGAGTTTGGGAGTGTTCCTTTGTCTGCAATTTTTTGGAAGAGCTTGAGAAGGATGGGTGTTAGCTCTTCTCTAAATGATAGAATTCACCTGTGAAGCCATCTGGTCCTGGACTTTTGTTTGTTGAAAGATTTTATCATGGTTTCAATTTCTTTACTGGTGATTGGTCTGTTCATATTTTGTATCTTCCTGGTTCAGTCTTCCAAGATTATACCTTTTTAAGAATTTGTCCATTTCTTCCAGGCTGTTCATTTTATTGGCATAGAGTTGCTTGTAGTAGTCTCTTAGGATGCTTTGTATTTCTGTGGTGTCCATTGTAATTCTCCTTTTTCCTTTCTAATTTTATTGATTTGAGTCCTCTCCCTCTTCTTCTTGATGAGTCTGGCTAAAGGTTTAGCAATTTTGTTTATTTTCTCAAAGAACCAGCTTTTAGTTGTTTTGATCTTTGCTATTGTTTTCTTTGTTTCTATTTCATTTATTTCTGCTCTGATCTTTATGATTTCCTTCCTTCTACTAACTTTGGGTTTTGTTTGTTATTCTTTCTCTAGTTCCTTTAGGTATAAAGTTAGTTTGTTTATTTGAGATTTTTCTTGTTTCTTGAGCTAGGATTGTATTGCTATAAACTTCTGTCTTAGAACTGCTTTGGCTGCATCCTATAGGTTTTGGATTGTCACGTTTTTGTTGTCATTTTTCTCTAGTTAATTTTTGATTTCCTCTTTGATTTCTTCAGTGATCTCCTGGTTATTTAGTAACACATTGTTTATCCTCCATGTGTTTATGTTTTTTACATTTTTTCCCCTGTAATATATTTCTAATCTCATAGTGTTGTGGTTGGATAAGATGCCTTATATGATTTCAGTTTTCTTAAATTTACCAAGGTTTGATTTGTGACCTAAGATCTGATCTATCCTAGAAAATGTTCCATGTGCACTTGAGAAGAAAGTGTAATCTGCTGTTTTTGGATGCAATATCCTATAAATATCAATTAAATCTATGTGGTCTGTTGTATCATTTAAAGCTTGTATTTCCTGACTAATTTTCTCTCTGGATGATTGCCCATTGGTGTAAGTGAGGTGTTAGAGTCCCCCCCTATTATTGTGTTACCACTGATTTCCTCTTTTATAGCTGTTAGCATTTGCCTTATGTATTGATGTGCTCCTGTGTTCGGTGCATATATATTTATTATTGTTATATCTTCTTCTTGGATTGATCCCTTGATCATTATGTAGTGCCCTTCCTTGTGTCTTATAACATTCTTTATTTTAAAGTCCATTTTATCTGGTATGAGTATTGCTACTCCAGCTTTCTTTTGATTTCCATTTGCATGGAATATCTTTTTCCTACCCCTCAGTTTCAGTCTGTATGTGTCCCTAGGTCTGAAGTGGGTCTCTTGTAGACAGCATATATATGGGTCTTGTTTTTGTATCCATTCAGTGAAGCTGTGTCTTTTAGTTGGAGCATTTAATCCATTTACATTTAAGGTAATTATTGATATGTATGTTCCTATTACCATTTTCTTAATTGTTATGGGTTTGTTTTTGTAGGTCCTTTTCTTCTCTTGTGTTTCCCACTTAGAGAAGTTCCTTTAGCATTTGTTGTAAAGCTGGTTTGGTGGTGTTGAATTCTCTTAGCTTTTGCTTGTCTGTAAAGCTTTTGATTTCTCTGTCGAATCTGAATGGGACCCTTGCCGCGTAGAGTAATCTTGGTTGTAGCTTCTTCCCTTTCATCACTTTAAATATGTCCTGCCACTCCCTGCTGGCTTGTATAGTTTCTGCTGAGAAATCAGCTGTTAACCTTATGAGAGTTCCGTTGTATGTTGTCATTTTTCCCTTGTTGCTTTCCATAATTTGTCTTTAATTTTTTTCAGTTTGATTACTATGTGTCTCAGCAACTTTCTCCTTAGCTTTATCCTGCCTGGGACTCTGTGCTTCCTGGACTTGGGTGGCTATTTCCTTTCCCATGTGAGGGAAGTTTTCAACTATAGTCTCTTCAGATATTTTCTCGGGTCCTTTCTCTCTCTCTTCTCCTTTTGAGACCCCTATAATGTGAATGTTGTTTTGTTTAATGTTGTCCCAGAGATCTCTTAGGCTGTCTTCATTTCTTTTCATTCTTTTTTCTTTATTTTCTTTATTCCACCATTCTGTCTTCCAGGTCACTTATCCATTCTTCTGCCTCAGTTATTCTGCTGTTGATTCCTTCTAGTGTATTTATCATTTCAGTTATTTTTTGTTCATCTCTGTTTGTTTGTTCTTTAATTCTTCTTTGTCTCTGTTAAATATTTCTTGCATCTTCTTGATCTTTGCCTCCATTGTTTTTCTTAGGTCCTGGATCATCTTCACTATCATTATTCTGAATTCTTTTTCTGGAAGGTTGCCTTTCTCCACTTCATTTAGTTGTTTTTCTGGGGTTTTATCGTGTTCCTTCATCTGGTACATAGTCCTCTGCCTTTTCATTTTGTCTGTCTCTGTGAATGTGGTTTTTGTTCCACAGGCTGCAGAATTGTAGTTCTTCTTGCTTCTGCTGTCTGCCCTTTGGTGGATGAGGCTATCTAAGAGGCTTGTGCAAGCTTCCTGATGGGAGGGACTGGTGGTGGGTAGAGCTGGGTGTTGCTCTGGTGGGTAGAGGTCAGTAAAACGTTAATCCTCTTATCTGCTGATGGGTGGGGCTGAGTTCCCTCCGTGTTGTTTTGGCATGAGGTGACCCACCACTAGAGGCTACAGACTCTTTTTTGGTGCTGATGGTGGATTCTGGGAGGGCTCATACCAAGGAGTCCTTCCCACAACTTTTGCTGCCAGTGTCCTTGTCCCTGTGGTGAGCCACAGGCACGCCCCACCTCTGCAGGAGACCCTCCAACACTAGCAGTTAGGTCTGGTTCAGTCTCCTATGAGGTCACTGCTCCTTCCCCTGGGTCCTGATGCACACACTACTTTGTGTGTGCCCTCCAAGATTGGAGTCTCTGTTTCCCGCAGTCCTGTCAAAGGCCTACAATCAAATTCCGCTAGCCTTCAAAGTCTGATTTTCTGGGAATTCCTCCTCCCATTGCCAGACCCCCAGGTTGGTAAGTCTGACATGGGGCTCAGAACCTTCACTCCACTGGGTGGAGTTCTGTGGTATAGTTGTTCTCTAGTTTGTGTGTCAGTCACCCAGCAGTTATAGGATTTGATTTTATTGTGATTTTGCCCCTCCTACCATCCCATTGTGGCTTCTCCTTTGTCTTTTGATGTTGGGTATCTTTTTTGGTGAGTTCCAGTGTCTTCCTGTTGATGATTGTTCAGCAGTTAGTTGTGATTCTGGTGTTCTTGAAAGAGGAAGTGAGCTCATGTCCTTCTACTCCACCATCTTCCATAGCTGTGAATTTTCAAATAGTGATTCTTAACTATTTCAGATTAGCAGACTCTTCATAAATTAAAAGTGCAGGAAGCAGTTCTTTCTTCCATTTATTATAAATATTTATTTAATTACTTATATTGGAAATGATCTCACAGATGTCCATTCCTTTTGGTGAAAACACAGATGGACCCTTTCCATGGCTTCCATTTATCTTGTACATTTCCTATCTTTGAATTTTTTTCTATTCTTTTAATTTAGTTTTAAGTCACAAACCACTGAAATATGTTCACTGCTTGCTGTATAATGATTTGATGTATGTCATAATAGAAATTCTAGGTTTTTAGTATCTAAAATAAATAATTTATTTTAACTTTATTGAGCAAAGTATATTAAGGAAAAAAAAACTTTTGGCTTCAACATTTCAGGGTGAAGATAACCTTTCCATGCTGTATAAAAGTATTTTGATTTTTAGGTTTGTGGTCTTAGTATCACCTTGTTAACAATTTGTGTGTAGGAACCATGAAGCAGGACTGAACAATTTGGTGCAGAAACTATGCATGATATACTGCCTCTATCTGAGAGTGGAAACTGGGAGTTGTACTAAATATGAATTCTTTTTAGTTCCAAATCATTTGGAAAAGAGCTAACCTAATCCCTTACTTCATAGATGCCTAATTAAATAAAATACTAGACCCCTAGAATGTTTTCTTGAAGGAAATATGCCTAATAGATGATAGTTTTCAAATAAATGAGTATTAGAAATATTGTTTGTTAATAAAATGAGCTAATGATCTGAAAATGATAATCTATAAGAAAACATTGAAATTAAGATTAAAATTCCATAGAATTCCTTTTGAACTTAGTGAGGTTCAAAACATTTTTTACTTTTTAAAAAAGTACTGAAAAAGTCAAGGAGAGCAAAAGTAAGCTTTATGAGTTCATATCATGCAGGCCTTTCATTTATGTCTTCAGTACACATTTTGAGCATCTACCAATTATCCAAATTGATTTTGGCTGGGATTCCAATGGGCGGAGTGGATCAGGAGAGATGAGGATTGTGTTAACTACAAAGATGGTGCTAGATTAGGTAATGTGTGGGAAGTGAACTTTCAAAGAGGTTTTTTAGTCATGCCTGTTTTGAATTTTCTCCCTATGTTATACATTTTTGGTAAAAAAGAAATACACTATGAGATTAACTAGGGTAGCAAAACAAGATTCTTGGAGACATTAGGAGTCTGAACGGCAGAGAAAGGGAAGCGAAGTTATGACATTTTTGAGACCAACTGACAAAAGGTTGAGTTGGAATGGAATTTGGGGAGATGTTTAAAAGATTCAAAGAGTATAAGGACAGAGATTCAAGTTGTGGTTAATAAGGAGTGCACTAAGCCTGTGAGTATTCCCAGTCCTTTGGCCACTGTCATAAAGAGATGCCCTGATGCCTAGGAAGATCATAAGATGGTCAATAGATACAACAGTGACTGAGGTATATAAGGCCTACCTGCAAGGAGGCAGACAAATAATAGGGCAGAACCAACACAGCAGTCTAAGTAGAGGTGTAAGTCAGAGCCTCTTAGAGGAATAGACATTTGTGTACTGAAAACTCATAAGAAAAACCTATGAAATCTTCTGGGAGGATTTGGTAGAACAGTGTTCTGAAATTGTGAAAATAATAACTATTTGGTGCAATCTTGTATTGCATAAAACACTCTGGATGCTGCATGTTTTGTGAATGAAGTGGTTTACGCCTGGAGTGGTTAATATGTTTCAGCTGCATTGAAAACACTCTGTTTATACAGTGCAGAATAATCTTGTGGACATATGAGAATGAATTGACATTTCATTTTATGTATTGTTGAGCTGTAGTATTTTCCTTGTGTAAATTCTCTTCAGCAGCTAGAATAACTTTTACTTAAAATTAGCCATTTTTAAATAAAGAAAAAGGTCATTAGACTACGTTGACAGGATCCAAGGAAAGTGTTCTGTTCACACTTTCTCTAAAACATGTTACTTGGACTTTAATTGATTGTATTTTCTTGTTTCCTTGTGGTACATGCTTTTGTTCATTAAAAATTTTGTTAGGAACTAAAGCAAGCTCTATTTATAGAAAAATATTTGTGACAAAAGTCCCTTGGTTCCTAAAATCATAAAACCTTACCTTGGGGTTTTCCTTCAATTGTTTTTCACAATTCCTTTAAACAGCGCCAGAACCTAGCAACCCCACATATTTTACTCAGGTATAATTCTTATTTGGCTGGTGTAGACAAAGGCATGCATTTCATAAAAAGGCCAAAGGCAATGGAAAGAAATGCCATAATAATTAAAATATCTGTATATCCAAAGATAGTTAAGTCTCAGAAAAGAGCCCATCCTCTGGAGCAATATTCAAAACAAAGAAAAGGATAAAAAGAAAAGAAACCACAAAAGTACCTAAGGTTTAGCATCGCTATTGGTTGGCTCTAATTACAATACAGTTAGAACATCAAAAAATATATAAGATTTTTTAAAAAGAGCATGGAAACATAATATCAACTAGAGAACACAGAGACAAACTAAGCTTCCATTTCTACCAAATCAAATTTTGTTTCTGTCTTAATTATTCTGCTAGTGTAGAAATCATTTTCCACATGATTTCATTTTCAGATAGGAGAGATGTCAGCAGAATTGTCATTAGACTTCATTGCTATGGCAGATACTGTTCCTTTGGGCCATTTAGTTTAGAACTACGCATGTCCATTACACCAGAAATGTTACATTTACTGACAGTGGGTCAGGAAACAAGATTTAGTGAAATATATTTAGTATTATTAATTTAGCAATTTTATAAGTTCTCAAATTTTTTTAAGTGGGATTGAAATCCTTATTGTATTATTTATAAGACATAATCAGTGTCTACATCACATGTCTACATAGAAAAATAAAATGGAAGATATAAGAAGCCCAAAAGAGAAGGAAAATCTTCTACTGCCTAGCCTAGACAATACAAGGAGAAAAAAATCAGCTATTGAATATACAGTGATTCAAGGTATGAGATTGAATTTCCTCATTTAAATAGATATTTACTTATGAAATATTTACTGAGTAATTGGGCTCTACTTCTCATAATATGCAAGCACAAAACTATGGAAATGACTTCGTATTTCGACTGAGCTTCTGGGAGGTGACTTTCTTTAGAAATTTTTAATTTTCCTAAAGCTTTTTTGGGTAATCATAAAAATGACTTTGCTTTGTGTCAGCATCTTATTGGTTTTGTTTTGTTTTGTTTTCCTGAAAAAGAAAACTTGCAAGAGAATTAAAAGATCAGTTTGATTGTCAGTGACTTGGATGACTTTTTTCTGTGTAATGGAGCCTGTAATGAATCACAGTAACCACAGTTTTAGATATTATCCATTGGAAGACCCATGTGGGTTTGTGTCATGTTAAAATTTTTCTAACTTGGTGAATCAAGCAAGTGAAAATGCAGTTCTTTATTTCAGTGGTCAGAATTAGAACCATGTGGTGTGTTCTATTGATAGGGCATCACAGGCCCCATGGCTTTTTCACTGAAGAACATTGATTCCTGTAACATGATTCCTAGGTATTTCTGCTCCAACTCATCCTCCTATCACTAAGAATTTTTCTGAAAAGAATTCTGATCACATCATTCCACTTCTTAAAACAATATCATCAGCCTACAACACTTATCATACTTAATGAAGAAATGTTAGAAGCTTTCTCTTTTAAATCAGACAAGACAAGAAGCTTTCCCTTTTAAATCAGACAAAACAAGAAGGTTCTCTTACCACTTCTGTTCAACATTGTGCCAAAGGTCATTGCCCATGCACATTAAGGCAAGAAAGAAATAAGAGATGTGGCAATAGGAAAGGAAAATTCCAGAGTTTCCTTTTTTCTTTTCTCAAGTATGTTATTGTCTAATTAGAAAATCTAAGAAGCAGACTTCCCTGGTGGAGCAGTGGTTAAGAATCTGCCTGCCAATGCATGGGACACAGATTGGATCCTTGGTCCGGGAAGATCCCACATGCTGTGCAGCAACTAAGCCGGTGTGCCCAAACTACTGAGCCTGCTCTCTATAACCCATGAGGCACAACTACTAAGCCTACCTGCCACAACTACTGAAGCCTGTGCATCTAAAGCCTATGGTCCATAACAAAAGAAGCCACCGCAATGAGAAGCCCGCACACTGCAACGAAGAGTAGCACCCGCTTGCCGCAACTACAGAAAGCCCGCGTGCAGCAACCAAAATGCAAAGCAGCCAAAAATAAATAAATTAATTAATAATAAAAAAAGAAAATGTAAGAAGCATCTGCAGAATTACTAAGACAGTTCTGCAAGTTTATTAGTATAAGAGCAATCACATACAGTGATCAAACAGGTCTAGACCTCATCAACAAACAGAAAACACACTTTTAGAGAACTTGATATTTAAAATAGCAATAAAAAACTCAGGATAGGGCTGGTAGTGGCTTCCAGTTCCAACTCGAGGCCTTGCCTGCTGGCGTGTGGAGCAGCAAGTTGCTCCGGGTTGAGTAAGTTTGTAAAGTGTCCTCTTCATTTCTGGAAAAAAATAAAAAGATCCTCAAGATAAGATAATACCTCTTATGTTATAGAAGATGAATTTGAAGGAAAATATTGGAAATTACTTATTGAAGTTGAAGCTGCAGAGCAGTGGCTGAAGCCATGTGGCTGACAGGGTCATGGTGCTCCAGCTGGTTGTCAGTCCTGGGCCTCTGAGGTGAGAGAGCAGAGTTCAGAACATTGGGCCACCAACTCCCAGAGATCTCCATCGCAATACTAAGACCCAGCTCCACTCAATGAGCAGCAAGCTCCAGTGATGGGCAACCCATGTCAAACAACTAGCAACACTGGAACACAACCCCACCCATTAGCAGAGAGGCTGCCTAAACTCATAATGTCACAGACACCCCAAAACACAGCACTGGATGTGGTCCTTCCTACCAGAAAGACAAGATCCAGCCTCATCCACCAGAACATAGGCAGCAGTCCCCTCCACTAGGAAGCCTATACAGCCCATTGAACCAACCTCACCCACGGGGGGCAGACACCAAAAAAACGGGAACTACAGAACTGCAGCCTGTGAACAGGACACCCCAAACACAGTAAGTTAAGCAAAATGAGAAGACAGAGAAATATGCAGCAGATGAAGGAGCAAGGTAAAAACCCACCAGATGAAACAAATGAACAGGAAATAGGCAGTCTACCTGAAAAAGAATTCAGAGTAATGATAGTAAAGATGATCCAGAATCTTGGAAATAGAATGGAGAAAATAGAAGAAACATTTAACAAGGACCTATAAGAAGTAAAGTTCAAACAAACAATGATGAACAACACAATAAATGAAATTTAAAATTCTCTAGAGGGAAACAATAGCAGAATAATTGAGGCAGAAGAATAGAAAAGTGACCTGGAAGATAAAATAGTGGAAATAACTACTGCAGAGCAGAATAAAGAAAAAAGAATGAAGAGAATTGAGAAAAGTCTCAGAGATGTCTGGGACAACATTAAATGCACCAAAATTTGAACTATAGGGGTCCCAGAAGAAGAAGAGAAAAAGAAAGGAATTGAGAAAATATTTGAAGAGATTATAGTTGAAAAGTTCCCTAATATGGGAAAGGAAGTAGTTAATCAAGTCCAGGGAGTGCAGAGAGTCCCACACAGGATAATTCCAAGGAGAAACACATCACGACACGTACTAATCGAACTATCAAAAATTAAATACAAAGAAAAAATATTAAAAGCAGCAAGGGAAAAACAACAAATAATATACAAGGGATTCCCCATAAGGTTAATAGCTGATCTTTCAGCAGAAACTCTGCAAGGCAGAAGGGAGTGGCAGGACATATTTAAAGTGATGAAAGGGAAAAACCTACAACGAAGATTACTCTACCCAGCAAGGGTCTCATTCAGATTTGATGGAGAAATTAAAACTTTTACAGACAAGCAAAAGCTAAGAGAATTCAGCACCACCAAACCAGCTTCACAACAAATACTTAAGGAACTTCTCCAGGCAGGAAATGCAAGAGAAGGAAAAGACCTATAATAACAAACCCAAAAGAATTAAGAAAATGGTAATAGGAACATACATATCGATAATTACCTTAAATGTAAATGGATTAAATGCTCCAACCAAAAGACATAGACTGGCTGAATGGATACAAAAACAAGACCCATATATATGCTATCTACAAGAGACCCACTTCAGACCTAGGGACACACACAGACTGAAACTGAGGGGATGGAAAAAGATATTCCATACAAATGGAAATCAAAAGAAAGCTGGAGTAGCAATTCTCATATAAGACAAAATAGACTTTAAAATAAAGACTATTACAAGGGACAAAGAAGGACACTACATAATGATCAAGGGATCAATACAAGAAGAAGATATAACAATTGTAAATATTTATGCACCAACATAGGAGCACCTCAATACATAAGGCAAATGCTAAGAGCCATAAAAGGGGAAATCGACAGTAACACAATCATAGTAGGGGACTTTAACACCCCACTTTCACCCATGGACAGATCATCGAAAATGAAAATAAATAAGGAAACACAAGCTTTGAATGACACATTAAACAAGATGGACTTAATTGATATTTATATGACATTCCATCCATAAACAACAGGATACACTTTCTTCTCAAGTGCTCATGGAACATTCTCCAGGATAGACCATATCGTGGGTCACAAATCAAGCCTTGGTAAATTTAAGAAAATTGAAATGCTATCAAGTATCTTTTCCGACCACAATGTTATGAGACTAGATATCAATTACAGGAAAAGAAAACTGTAAAAAATACAAACACGGGCTTCCCTGGTGGCGCAGTGGTTGAGAGTCTGCCTGCCGATGCAGAGGACACGGGTTCGTGCCCCAGTCTGGGAAGATCCCACATGCCACGGAGCGGCTGGGCCCGTGAGCCATGGCCTCTGGGCCTGCGCGTCTGGAACCTGTGCTCCGCAACGGGAGAGGCCACAACAGTGAGAGGCCCGCATACCGCAAAAAACAAAAAATATACAAACACATGGGGGCTAAACAATAAACTACTAAATAACCAAGAGATCATGGAAGAAATCAAAGTGGAAATGAAAAAATACCTAGAAAAATATGACAATGAAAACATGACGACCCAAAACATGATGATCCAAAACCTGCAGCAAAAGCATTTCTAAGACGGAAGTTTATAGCAATACAGTCCTACCTCAAGAAACAAGAAAAGTCTCAAATAAACAACCTAACTGTATACCTAAAGCAATTAGAGAAAGAATAAAAAAGAACCCCAAACTTAGAAGAAGGAAAGAAAACATAAATATCAGATCAGAAATAAATGAAAAAGAAATGAAGAAAATGATAGAAAAGATCAATAAAAGTGAAAGCTGGTTCTTTGAGAACATAAACAAAATTAATAAACCATTAGCCAGAGTCATCAAGCAAGAAAGGGAGAAGACTCAAATCAACAGAATTAGAAATGAAAAAGAAGTAACAACTGACAAGCAGAAATCAAAGGATCATGAGAGATTACTACAAGCAGCTATATGCCAATAAAATGGAAAACCTGGAAGAAATGGACAAATTCTTAGAAAAGCACAACCTTCCAAGACTGAACCAGGAAGAAATAGAAAATATGAACAGATCACTCACAAGCACTGAAACTGAAACTGTGATTAAAAATCTTCCAACAAGCAAAAGCTCAGGACCAGATGGCTTCACAGGTGAATTCTATCAAACATTTAGAGAATAGCTAACACCTATCCTTCTCAAACTCTTCCAAAATATAGCAGAGGGAGGAACACTCCCAAACTCATTCTATGAGGCCACCATAACCCTGATACCAATACCAAAGATGTCACAAAAAAAGAAAACTGCAGGCCAATATCACTGATGAACATAGATGCAAAAATCCTCAACAAAATACTAGCAAACAGAATCCAGCAGCATAATGAAAGGATCATACACCATGATAAAGTGGGATTTATCCCAGGAATGCAAGAATTCTTCAATATATGCAAATCAATGTGATAAACCATACTAAAAAATTGAAGGAGAAAAACCATATGATCATCTCAATAGAGGCAGAAAAAGCTTTCAACAATATTCAACACCTATTTATGATAAAACCCTCCAGAAAGTAGGCATAGAGGGAACTTTCCTCAATATAATAAAGGCCATATATGACAAACCCACAGACAACATTGTTCTTAATGGTGAAAAAGTGAAACCATTTCCACTAAGATCAGGAACAAGACAAGGTTGCCCACTCTCACCGCTGTTATTCAACATAGTTTTGGAAGTTTTAGCCATAGCAGTCAAAGAAGAAAAAGGAATAAAACGAATCCAAATCAGAAAAGAAGAAGTAAAACTGTCACTGTTTGCGGATGACATTATACTATACATAGAGAATCCTAAAGATGCTACCAGAAAACTACTAGGACTAATCAATGAATTTGGTAAAGTAGCAGGATACACAATTAATGCACTTCTGAAATCTCTTGCACTCCTATACACTAATGATGAAAAATCTGACAGAGAAATTAAGGAAACACTCCCATTTACCATTGCAACAAAAAGAATAAAATACCTAGGAATAAACCTACCTAAGGAGACAAAAGACCTGTATGCAGAAAACTATAAGACACTGATGAAAGAAATTAAAGGTAATACAAACAGACGGTGAGATATACCATGTTCTTGGATTGGAAGAATCAACATTGTGAAAATGACTGTACTACCCAAAGCAATCTACAGATTCAGTGCAATCCCTATCAAACTACTGATGGCATTTTTCACAGAACTAGAACAAAAAATTTCACAATTTATATGGAAACACAAAACATCCTGAATAGCCAGAGCAATCTTGGAAGGAAAAACGGACCTGGAGGAATCAGGCTCTCTGACTTCAGACTATACTGCAAAGCTACAGTAATCAAGACAGTATGGTACTGGCACAGAAACAGAAATATAGATCAATGGAACAGGATGGAAAGCCCAGAGATAAACCCACACACATACAGTCCCCTTATCTTTGATAAAGGATGGAAGAATATACAGTGGTGAAAAGACAGCCTCTTCAATAAGTGGTGCTGGGAAAACTGGACAGCTACATGTAAAAGAATAAAATTAGAACACTTCCTAATACCATACATAAAAATAAACACAAAATAGATTAAAAACCTTAAAATAAGGCCAGACACTATAAAACTCTTAGAGGAAAACATAGGCAGAACACTCTATGACATCAATCACAGCAAGATACTTTTTGACCCACCTCCTAGAGAAATGGAAATAAAAACAAAAATAAACAAATGGGAACTAATGAAACTTACAAGGTATTGCACAGCAAAGGAAATCATAAACAAGACGAAAAGACAACCCTCAGAATGGTAGAAAATATTTGCAAACAAAGCAACTGACAAAGGGTTAATCTCCATAATATACAAGCAGCTCATGCAGCTCAATATTATAAAAACAAACAACCCAATCCAAAAATGGGCAAAAGACCTAAATAGACATTTCTTCAAGAAGATATACAGATGGCCAACAAACACATGAAGGGATGCTGAACATCACTAATCATTAGAGAAATGCATATCAAAATTACAATGAGGTATAACTTCACACCAGTCATAATGGCCATCATGAAGAAATCTACAAACAATAAATGCTGGAGAGGGTGTGGAGCAAAGGGAACCCTCTTGCCCTGTTGGTGGGAATGTAAATTGATACAGCCACTAAGGAGAACAGTACGGAGGTTCCTTAAAAAACTAAAAATAGAGCTACCATATGACCCAGCAATACCACTATGGGCATATACCCTAATAAAACCATAATTCAGAAAGGGTCATTTCCTACAATATTCATTGCAGCTCTGTTTATAATAGCCAGGACATGGAAACAACCTAAGTGTCCATCGACAGATGAATGGATAAAAAAGATGTGGCATATATATACAATGGAATATTACTCAGCCATAAAAAGAAATGAAATTGAGTTATTTGTAGTGAGATGGAGGGACCTAGAGACTGTCATATGGAGTTAAGTAAGTCAGAAAGAGAAAAACAAATATCATATGCTAACTCATATATATGGGATCTAAAAGAAAGAAAAAAAATGGTTCCGAAGAACCTCGGGGCCAGACAGGAATAAAGACACAGATGTAGAGAATGGACTTGAGGACACGAGGAGGGGGAAGGGTAAACTGGGATGAAGTGAGAGAGTAGCATGGACATATATACAGTACCAAATATAAAATATATAGCGAGGGGGAAGCAGCCGTATAGCACAGTGAGATCAGCTCCGTGCTTTGTATCCATCTAGAGAGGTGGGTGGGATAAGGAGGGTGGGAGATAGATGCAAGAGGGAGGGGATATGGGGATATATGTATACCTATGGTGAATAACTTTGTTATACAGCAGAAACTAACACACCATTGTAAAGCAATTATACTCCAATAAATAAATAAATAAATAAATATAGATAGATATATAGATATAGATATATAGAAAAAAAACCCTCAGGATATTGCTTACCTTTGGAAGGGATGGGAGTGAATGTTGTTGGAGAGGGGTGTACAGTGACACCAGATTACTGATACTGTCTCAAATCTTAAGCAGGCTGGTGAGTATATAGCTGGTCATTATATTATTCTGTATACCATTTATGTCTGAAACGTAATAGAATATTTTTAATAACTACAGAAAAATATTAAAAGTTGGCCTCAGTGACTACACATTACTCACAGCAGGTCTCTTTCTAATATTTGTGGGGCTTAGGGCATGGAGGTCCACATACCACGTATCTAAATATTTTATAGCTATAAATCAAGTTTATAAACTGTTAAATGTGTTCCTTTCTCTTCACTTGATAAATATACCTACACGTGGCTAAAAGCAGCAAACATATCAAAGATGACTGAATTTAATTTTTGTAAGTCTGTATATTCTGCTGGAAGGCTTGGGATGTTTGGAAGTGTAATATAAAAACACATGTAATTCATAAATTATTATATGTTTATTCATAAAATTTTTCTGACCTCCATTTTAGCAAAATCACTATCTTGCTATAATAAAGATTTTCACATAATTTGCATTTTACTTTCAATAATTATATAAAGGATTAAAATATTTAATTGAATTAGAGTATAGAAAATTTGAATATATATTTATTGAAATGTAAATGAAAAAAATTGAAAAGTAAATTTTTTCAAATTTTTTTGGTAAAATATCTAAAGTACATTTTAAAATCAAAAGGCAAAATAAAATAACTACTAATGAACATAAAAATTATATAAAAATTATTTGAATAGAACTGAATTTTTAAGTATTTAAAGAATTAAATCTTATTACATATTTTTATAAAAGTAAATCTTTTTACAGTTTGAGGATTCAGTTTCCATATAGTTGTTCACAGAAAGAGTCTGTAGAAGGCTTTATGCATATCGTATCCTGAACTACATACATGCAAATTTAAGAGGCACTAAAAAGCCATTTAAATTTTTTGCTCAGGAGGGTAATGACTATGAAGAGCCATGTCAGCAAGACTGATCTGGGAACATTATGAATGAAAGATTAGATTGCAAATAGACTACAGGTAGAGAATGCAATTACTCAATGATATTATTGGTTCAAGTGGGAGATGATTAGTCCTTAGACTAAGGTGGCAATAATAAAAAATATGAAGAAGTGTGTTGATTTGAGAGTCCTTAGGAACCAAGAATTGATTGGATGCATGTTAGATTCCACTGACTGGAATTAACTCACCATATCTGTTAGAAAAGTTCCCCAGCTGAAATACTGAGCTGCCTTCACGCTCACCTATGGTGGATCAAACCTTAAAATTAAGCATGATAAGCTTAAATCACAGTGATATTATTGTCATCACCTTTATGTGGAAGACCAAAAGAAGTGACAATATGATGTCTCCAAGCTTCTTTCGTTTGCAAAGTACTTGTAGAGATATTGCAGCGGGCAGCCTGGCTATCTGGTGAGAATTGTGCTGCGTCATACTGATTAGACTTGCTGTTCTGACCTTGGGAGAGAGAATTGAGCCTTGCTCGTGACTCATTAAAGCTTAAAGGCAGGTATTATTCCATGAAAATTCTGTTCTCTTACACTTAGCATCCATGTCAGCTGATCCACTACCCATCGATTTCACAGGCCTTCTCTGCTCTTTTTCTAAAGTTCTCACCTATTTCAAAAGGTGCCGGTGGATCCAAGAATGCAGAGGCTAATGAGAGGGAAATAAATTATGTAAATACTTTGACTGTTAAACTCACTGATAGAAAAGCAAGTTTAAAAATTTCTTTTTCACTATTGTTATTTAATATTATTATTTAAAATGTAAACATGTAGGATATAGTTCAAAATTTAAATAGTTTTAAAAAGCAAAAAGAAATTGTTAGGTTCGCTGAAGGAATGATGTAGAATATTTGCACTAATTTCAATTTACATTAACTGATCTTACCTTTAAATAAAATTACAATATTAAAATAAATATAATGGTATTATGATCAGTGTAAGGAAAGGGGAAATTATAAGCCTTCGTCAAGTTGTGGAATTGTGGGCTTAGTCTTTTTTTAATCACTAAACCTGATTTTCAGAAAGATAATAATTATTAACTAGAATTTACTTTAGACTAACAACAACAGTAGGCTAAAGTTTTACATAGACCTCCAGTGATTTTATTTATAGTTGAAGAGCTTTAACTGAACCATTTTCAAAGCTACTTAAATCTCCCTCGTTGTGAAATGTATTTGCCTATTTCCTGTAGAGGCTTTAAACTCTATCTGCCTAGTATTTGCTGAGAAGCTGTAGGAAAATGAAAGATTCCTCTCAAATGAGCCATGGTTTTATTTTGGTTGTTCACTAAATTAAGTTTCACTTCAAAAATAAACTAATAAGATTATAGATTATGTCATTTCTCCAAGTCATTATGGAATTATCTAGTCTCTGGTCAAGGAAAAGTTCTAATCTTAAAATGTTTGGTCCAGAGGCTTTTAAAACAAACTTAATTGTGTGCCTCTTTTGACATTAAAACAAAAACCAAACCAAAAAAAAAAAAAAGGTATTTGTTCAGTCTTTCAAACAAAGAAAATTTATGTACTGCATAGGGAATGGTAATGCCATTAAATGAACGAATTCTTTACATCTAAAGGCATGGTTTCCGTGGGCTGTTGTTTTCCGATTCAGTGCATTACCCTGAAATGACTGAAAACTAATAGTACAAAATGGGCAAGGCCATTTAAAAGGTCATTCATCAAAGTGCATGGTATTTAAATAACCTTTTTTTGCCCAAATGGGCATTGTTGGTTAACTGTTACATCTTTTCAAATAGTATTATACTGTTGAGTCACAAAAGTATACTTTATAAAAACTTTAAACAATTTTTAAGAGTAAGTTCTCATTTGATTTTATTATAGTCACACAATACTTCATTTTAATTTGGAAAAAAAAAAAACCCAAAAACCTACCATGCTTTAGCTGAAGTACTTTTCCCTTTAGATGAAACTACTATTTGATTGCAGGGAAGTCTCTCTACAGCCTTTATGTATTTCACATAACAATATTGTATTAATGTGAATTTTTATTATATTCTTCTCCACTCTGTCACTATCCACAACTGTCTCACTCCTCATTCTTTTGGAGTCCATTGTCCATAACACCTTTTTTTGTTTGTTTTACCAAAGGAAATTTAGTATTTGGTTTTAAGGAAGAATATGAACCAAAGGCCCCTTTATGAAAAGGGTTTAAATAGGATATGCCTGTGTATGAGGACATTACCCTAAACTGATATATCATTATCCTTTAGGTTCAGGAAGATTGTCTTCTTTATGAAGTTATTTTCTATATTCTCTGTTTTTAATTCCTGAAAGGCTCCAACATGGCTATGGGGACTATTACCATGATCCTTTGATGAGTATATCTGTTTGAATGTGCTTTTCTATAACTTCAGTCTGGTTTAAAAATAAACCAGCCAAAAACATCATGAATCATGCAAAGCAGAATCATTTACAGATGCATGGGAAATATACTCTATATATTCTTCCTGCTCAATTGAAAATAAACTGGGCCTAGAGTAAATTATAATGTCTTCAAAGCTCATTATACATTCTATATTCTTAGCCCCTATTTCTTTTAACCCACAGTAGAAGCCCCTCCTTCTGCCATAGCAGTCCAGATCTCTCCTGCTCTCAAAATTCTCTTCCCTACACCTCCCCAAAGGAGGCAATCTGATAACTTTTCAGAGACAAAAAGAAAGAGAAAGTGTGGAGGCATCAGGAAAAATTTGGGGAAAATAAATACTATCTTTTGCAAATATTACTTTCAACTTTTTATAAATGTAGCATGAACCTTTCACCTCTACATCACCATGCAAAGAAAAACTAATAAAGCAGTAGAAATAAGCTAGCAAGCAGAGGAATTATTTGTGTGTTGATGGCTCCCCCAAAGTGTCACAAGGTCCCCTTGCTTGTCCTGAGGGCGATGGTGAATAACACTTTGAAGTGGCCTCCAGCCTCACCCTGACTAGATGCCTGTCTCCCCCATCCCAAGGCCTTCTAAACTGGGGGAGGCCCAATCCCATGGTCACAGCTGTGGACTGCTTCCCAGTGTTACACAGCACAGTTGGAGCCAGAGGAGAGAATACTCTGACCTCAGACTCTCAATCAAGAGGTTCAGTTTGGGTCATGTGCCAATCCTGAACAAATTACCTATGACCTGTGGAACAAAATCTAGATGAGAAAGGGCTATGACTGGCCCAAGGTGCCCATCCTGGAACAATCAGTCATTGTCAAGGCGTGGAACACTATGGAGCCATAGTTTGTATCAGGCATCTACCTCTAGATCAACTAATGTGGCCATTATTACATAGAAATTGTGACAGTCCCATGGAAACCTTATTTTGTTGATGCCAACATAGAGAAAGGGGCTGTTGTTCCCAGCTTCTGCAGGGCGCTGGGCAGACCAAAGAATAATCCACACTATCATATAATAAAAGGTAGAAAGCGTACACTCTGTAGCAAGAGACGGAGATAAAACACTATGACGTTCACAGAAATGATTACTTCCAGCAGGAAAGAAATGGATAGGCTTCCATGAGTTCAACCTCAAAGAAAAGACAGGATTCGGGCTTGTGGGCAAATGGGAAAGTAACTTCCTAGAAGTAAAGAGCAAGTTAGAAGCAGAGAGGTAGAATCCTGTAGGACAGGTACTGGGTATCTGAGCAATTTTATTTGGGTGAAAATTCAACTGTGGGAAGGGCAAATTCTGAAGCTATGACTAAGAACCTTGAACATCACAAAAAGAAGTCTGGACATTACTCTTCATGAAGCACCCAGAAGGCTTTTGGTCAGGGTAGAGAAATGATTCCAACAGCAAGTTAGGGACAGTAATCTGGCAGTGTGGTGTAAAATGATCTGGAGAATGAAACAAAAGGTGAAAAAACTTATCCTACAAAAATCCTGCAGTATCATCTCACAGTACACAAATTAGGATAAGGGTTCTCAGGTTTCAGAGTACCAAGAAAACACTAAGGGAGCTTATTGGAAATGCAGCTGCCTGTGCCTCCCCCTTGCAGATTTTGGTGTATAAGTGTGAAGTGGGGCTTTGGGATTTGCTTTTTTTTTTTTTTTTAAGCACCAACGACCAGGTGAATGTGGCAAAAGAACCACGCTTTGAGGAAAGCAGATCTTGGGATGTAATTTGGAGAATCACTTAAAGAATTGAGTATGAAAGAGCCTTGGTTCATCCTTGCAACTTGCTGGGCTTTCAGAGCTCTGGATTTCAGCCCTGGTCTTGGTGTAATATATCCTGAAGTCAGAGCCAAAGCAGAAGGTGAAGACACGAAGGCTCACTTCCCTCTGAAGTTTCCGTGGGCTCTGTTTCATGTGGTGCCATCTCCTGTGGATAAGTCAACTGGAAACTTTACAGCATGACTCACCCGAAGAATAGCATTGAGATATGTGGTTTCAGTGGGGGAGCAGTGCCAGAAAAGATTAATATGTTCTGTTTTAAGACGAAGTGTGATTATTTTATGTGGCTTCAAGATTCCATTTTTTTACTTGCAATCTATGCAGATTCAAATTCAGTGCAGTTTAAATGACAAAGGATGATTTGGGCTGTTTAACAAATGGGAGATTGGTATTAATCATCAGGTTTTTGGAGTGGTGGTAAGTCCTCCTAGGAGTACTTACACAGATGCAGTGCATTAGTAGACTTTGCTTGGCTATTCTTTGTTCAATAATTAATTAGAAGTCTTTTCAAAAATCTCCTTATGTCTCCTGAATTAGGGGCAATAACATTTTTATCCTGTGCTGGTAAATTCTAAGCTCCATCTTTGGACTGATTTAGGCATGTGCCAGATAGTATGTTATATTTGTTTTGTTTTTAATTCTATTGTTAGTTGTTCTTGTATGACAGTTTTAGATTAAAATCTAATAAGGGTCTGAACCTGTGCTAAGATTTTCTTTGTATCTCCTTCCTTTTTACCATGCTACCTTTCTTCGATCCTTTTCTTTTGCAGCCCAGCTAGATGCCTAAGCTTTGAAGAGAGAATTCACTCATTTGTCTCAGGGTTTGCCAGGGTTACTTTAGTGTTGCCAAAACCAGTGATCTTTCCGAGGTATTCCTCTTATTCAGCCTTTCAGCAGTATTCGATATAGTTGACCACTTCCTCTTTAAAACATATTGAGAATTCTTTTCTCTTAGCTTTCTTGAACCTGTACAACCAGCCATTTTTTTCTCAGTCTCTTTTTCACTTTCATCTTTCTCTGTGAGACCTCTGAATTTGGTCTGCCCCTGAGCTCTACCCTGATCTTTCATCCCTATTTAAACTCTCCCTAAGAAAATGGATCCCATGTCTTTAAAAGATGTTTTTATGCATTGGTGCTCAGAATTATATCTCCAGATTGATCTTATCACACTTGGATATTCAATAAGCATCTCAAATTTAACATGTCTAGATAGAAATTCTTTGTTCCTTCCCACTCCCGTCTTCTTTCCTCAGATTTCCCAGATTTTAGTAGATGATATCACCATCTACCCAGTTACTCAAGCCAAAAAGTTAGGAGGCATCCTTAATGTCTCTTTTTATCACTCCCACCTGCAACCCACCATCAAAGCCTAGTAGTTCTACCACCATCATATCCTAAACCTGCCCACTTTCATCCACCTCTGCTGCTGCTTCCCTAACCCAAGTTATCATCATGTCTCACCACAAGAGCTCCCTAACTGGCCCACAGCCTTTCCTTCTTCATCTTCTAAACTCCAGTATCTAGATAGCAGCTGGGGTCATCTTACCCTCAAACCAGGTCCCTCTCCTACATGAAACACTTCAGTGGCCTCTTGTTGCTCTTAGAATTAAAAGCCTTCCCCACAGTATTTTCTCTGACTCACTTGACCATGGCCTTCAGGGGTTTCACACCATGCAGCTCTTGTATCTCAGTCCCCGCTATGCTTTGCACCACTCAGGTCTTTCAGTTCCTTGAATAGGCCACAGGTCTTTTGTATTAGCTGGATATTTTTCCTTGAGTTCTCTTCCCTTAGAGCTTTCTGTAGCTGGCTCCTTATCTTCCCCACTTCAGAGAAGATTTTTCTGTGCACCCAATCTAAAATGGAACACACACACACACACACACACACACACACACACACACACTAATCACTATCATTACTGTTATTTTCTTCATAACTCTTATCACTATCTTATATTATTTTACTTTTTTCTTTTCTTTCTTTTTTTAATCCCCTTTAATAGAAATTAAGCTTCATGAGGTCAGGGACCATGTCTTCTGGGGCCACTGCTACGAAACAGTGCCTGGCTCATTACAGGCACTTAATACATCTTTTTAAATGGATAAGTGGATTTCTGATCTGTGAATGAGCTTAGCTCTAATGGTGCCTCCTGGTTCAGAAATAAGAAGTTAGTGGAACATATATAAGGACATCCTTGAAAAAAAGAGACTGTCTGCTTATAGTGGCTATTAGAGGTTGGAATTAGACTCATGGCATGATGGACTTTCCAGGA
The DNA here is from genome assembly GCF_963924675.1 of Phocoena phocoena. NCBI lineage: Eukaryota > Metazoa > Chordata > Mammalia > Artiodactyla > Phocoenidae > Phocoena > Phocoena phocoena. The sequence goes on along the minus strand of NC_089227.1, from coordinate 67,805,647 downwards.
AGTATGCATGAGAGAGTGATATGCATTCTACCTTAAAAACAAAATGATGATCTAGCAATCTCACTTCTGGGTATATATCCAAAGGAAACAAAACCATTATCTCGAAGAGGTATCTGTACTCCCATGTTCATTGCAGCATTATTCATAATAGCCAAGATATGAAGACAACTTAAGTGTCCATGAAAGGATAAGTGAAGAATAAAGAAAATGTGGTGTATATATATATATACACACATTTATATATACACATGCACATATATGTACACACACACACATACACACACACACAAGTATATTATTCAGCCATGAGAAAGAAGGAAATTTTACCATTTGCTACAACATGATGGACCTTGAGGGCATTATGCTAATTGAAATAAATCAGAGAAAGACAAATAGTGCATGGTATCTCTTATATGTGGCTTCTAAAGAAAAAAAGTCAAATTCATAGAAACAGAGTAGTAAAGTGGTTGCCAGGGGCTGGAGGGTGGAGGAAATAGGGAGAGGGTGGTAAAAGGGTACAAACTTTTACCTATAAGATGAATAAGGTCTGAGGAACTAATGCATAACATGGTAACTACAGGTGATAACACTGTATGTATAATTGAAATTAGCTGAGAGAGTAGAACTTAAATGTTCTCATCAACCACATCCCCCAAACTCTATATATAATGATGGATGTGTTGATAACTAGATGAGTGGAATCCTTTCACAATATGAATATCAAATCATCACATTGTACACTTAAAATATCTTACAATTTTATTTGTCAGTTATACCTCAAAGTTGAAAATAATTTTTAATTCAAAAGATGGTAGGGAAAATAAAATAAAGCTCAACTAAGTAGGTTTTTGCTCTAAAACATTCACACTCTAATACTAACAATAAAAGAAGCTGATTTAAAAAAAAAAAAGTGATTTAACCAAAGCAAACAGGACAAGGAGTAACAGCCAAGGTTTCTCATAGATGGAGCACAGGGCTTTTGTGATAGGTAAGTGGACCAGGCTGGCTGAAACCTGGAAGAAGGACATAGTATAAATAAGGGTGGTAGGAATCTTTGGTGACATCAAAAAATACCTTCCTTATATAGACAGCCAGAAGTAGGACTATAAGATATTGGTGCTATCAAGGTATTACTGGGATGTTAAGAATACAAAGTCTCATTTAGTACAGAATGACCTGAAATCTAGGGGTTAAAAGAAAACATCTCCCTGAGAAGATAGAAAGAGGGATAGAGCCAAAGCTTCTGCTTCCATTCTGAAGCTCTCTAAACCGAATCCTTGTTATCCGTAACTAAAATTTTACAGCACCGTTTTACAAAGTTTAGTGTGTGTCAAAATCACCTGTGGTGCTTGATTAAAAATAGAGATTTCCCATCCTCCATGAGATACTGATTTGGTAGTACTTGAGTGAGTTTTGGCAAGCTGCATTTCAGCAAGTATTCCCCAAGTCAAACTAATGCTGTTCTAGTGTAAGGTCAAGCCATGCCTTGATAAACAGTGGCTTAGAGGAGCCCATAGTTTTACCTATTGTCACATAGCATTTAGACATAGTTCAAAAATGTTGTGAATGCTTGAACTTTCATTTTGTTTTAATTGTTGGTTATTTAGGTATAGTGGGACTCTAAGACATGTCTCATTCTAAAAATCCAACGTTCTCATTTTTATTACAGTTATGTGTACTCTGCCTTTTTTCTTTTTTGGTTGAGTTTTGAAAAATGTAATGACTTTCAGATAACTTACAAATTATTTGAATTTATAGAATCAGACTTTAAATTATAAAATTAGATTGGAGAAATGAGAAAGTATGTTAATTAAATACATATTTTCTCTTATTAGAAGTTTTAATGGCCCCACATACAATTGCTTCTACCCACATGATTTTTTTGAATTCTGGGGGCAGAAATTCCACTATTTGGTATCTATGTAAGTGGTTTGTGTATGACCACTGAAGAAACTATTTAAATTGTAAACATGATTGTATACCCTAGAAAAAAAATTGTCTTAGAAAAACTTAGAGCGTCTTAATCAAGACACTATTAAAATAATTGGAATTTTCCTTATTTTTAAAAATTTTTTCCAGAAATTTTGTTTCTTTTTTACTTTTTTAAATTTCGATTTTATTTTTGGCTGCGTTGGGTCTTTGCCGCTGCACGTGGGCTTCTCATTGCGGTGGCTTGTTGCAGAGCACGGGTTCTAAGCGCTCAGACTTCAGTAGTTGTGGCTCATGGGTTCTAGAGCACAGGCTCAGTAGTTGTGGCACACAAGCCCAGGTGCTCCATGGCATGTGGGATCTTCCCAGACCAGGAATTGAACCCGTGTCCCCTCCTGTGTCAGGCAGATTCTTAACTACTGTGCCACCAGGGAAGTCCCTTTGTTTCTTTTTTAAAAATTTCTTTTTATATTCAGTTCAGAACTTGTTAAAACCTGGCTATTTTCCAAAACAAAAATTGATTACACTGTAGAAAGAATAATGGAGATAAGCTAGTTGATTCAAGGAAAATTGTATGTGTAAGAAGCACCAAATACAGTGCTTAGTGGCTATTCTGTGCATTTAATTATTCATTTAAGGACAGTGGCTGGCTGACTGCTTGCATAAACAGACCAGTGCCTGCCCTATGCCAGTTCATATATCCTACTGTTAGAGATTTTCTGAAGATAAAACATGCCTGAGTAACCTTTGTGTCTGTTCTCTTTGCCCAGCCCAAATCCTAACACTCACAGGTTTAATGCATGTCTAGATTAGACCACTGCAGTTTGGAATACAATATGCAATCATTGTACTATGATTTGAACCCTCTAGTCCCTTTTGATGATCAAAATTATAATGATATAACCTACTAGGTTACAGTTATACTTGGGGTGATTGATTTGGGTTCTTGTGGCGAAACTAGCTCAGAGGGTTGTCTTGATCTCACATAGCTACTCTTGCTGTAATGACTGAATCAACAAATTTCATGCCTCTTGTTTCAAACAGAAAAATGGGCTAGGGGAATAAGAAAAACAAAGAAACCCTTAGCCAACATAATATACACCAGGTGTTCTTTTTCTCAGCTTGACTTAGTTTTGCTCATCCAATACCTCATGTTTGTCTGTATCTATCACTGAATTTTAAAGTCGGTTACACATTTTTTTTTAATTCATAAGAATCTCGTGTTCAAAATAAAAAGATCTCCGGATAGAAGCTTTTCAGTTTGAGTTTGTGTCTCTTTGAAGGTCAGTTGCCTTTAGTTAATTGCTCTGTTTTCTGGCTCTGTATGTTGATTATTTTCATCTGGAGCCCTAAGGCCCCACGAGGAGCTCCTCCGGTGACAGAGCTGTGACTGAGCAGTGCGGGTGAGGGGCTGAGAAATGTCAGCCTCGGAAACCTCAAAATGAGGATAATGAATTCAGGCATTTCAGAAACCAACCAGCTTCTGAGAATTGCACTTGAGTGGAGTCATGCTTATTTTTGAAATTTAAGAGCTTGAGGCTCACCTGCTAAAATAAAGAGCTTTCAAACAAAAGCCTGGAGGAACCTGGATTGACGGTTGCTTCCATGTGCACAGGAATGGCCTTGCCATTCAGCTTGATCCGAAGTGAAATCTAGAGATGAAGCCAAAGAAAAGATACTCAGGAGCAGTTAAACTCACAGAAAGTTCTTAAAAAAATACGTGGTAAGGGGGCTTCCCTGGTGGCGCAGTGGTTGAGGGGCAGGCGGGTTCGTGCCCCGGTCCGGGAGGATCCCACATGCCGTGGAGCGGCTGGGCCCGTGGGCCATGGCCACTGAGCCTGCACATCCGGAGCCTGTGCTCCGCAACAGGAGAGGCCATAGCAGTGAGAGTCCCGCGTACCACAAAAAAAAAAAAAAAAAAAAAAATACGTGGTAAGATTTGGGGGGTAATAAAAATCTCCCCACATACACATACATTATTTTATTGCTCATACATTTTTTTTAATTTTTATTTTAAGGAGTGTTCTCTCATTGCCATGGACTGAATTGTGTCTTCCCAAAATTCATATGTTGAAGCCCTATCCCCCAAAGTGATTATATTATATTTAGAGATAGGGTCTTTAGCAGGTGATTAGTTTTAGATGACATTATGGGAGTTGGGCCCTCATGAATGGATTAGTGCCCTTATAAGCAGAGGAAGACATACTGGAGCTCGCTCTCTCTCTCTCTGCCATGTTAGGACCCTGCAAGAAGGCAGCCATCTGCAAACCAGGAAGAGAGCTCTCACTAGAACCTGACCAGAACTTCTGACTTCCAGAAATCCAACCCCGATTTCTGACTTCCAGCCTCCAGAATTGTGAGAAAATACATTTCCGTTGTTGAAGCCATCCAGTCTATGTATTTTGTTATGGCAGCCTATGCAAACTAATGCACTCACATGGTAATAATTAGTTACCATAGGAATAGGTTACTAGTTGAGGAGGTGTGAATAAAAAGATCTCATCTAAATAAAATTTCCTTTAACCAGTAGTGTACATAGGAGTGTAATTTTTCTGGTATATGAAAAGTTATCATTGTATTTGCAATTGGTAATTGTAGCTTGAGGTCCTTTTCATTCATTTTGGGTTCTTTGAACATCTTGTAAAATACTCCATGGCCAGTGTACAGAAAAACAGGCAGCGGCACATGTATGATTTGATTTAGGGAACACTGGAATCTCCCAAGAACCAAGCAATAGATGTGAAATGCCCAAGATGTGAGATTCATTGCTTTAGGTTTAAGGCTTTGTGTCTCAGGGAAACTCTCAGTCAAATGTCAATATCCCTCAAAGACTAATGTATTGATACTTCACTAATATTTTTCTCAGCATAGAGTAATCTTTTAAGATTGGCAAGTTCTTATTTTAGAAATGATGGTTAAGACTCTGATAAAGAGGAGATAAGAATAGGGAGGTTTCACAAAGAAGGTGGGGTGTTAGAGGGAAGAGCACCCACGGGAGAGCTCAGATGGCAAAGGGAGAGCCCGTTGGCACAGAGTGAATGGACTGTGCCAAGAGGAGGAGATGCTCTGTTCTGTCTGCTCTGTGGCTCGGTTTTTCTTCTCTCTGCCTCTACTTTATACTGTGAATATTCTCCAACCACTGCCTTTGTGTTTTTAATCCTTGCTCTCATCTTCCAGATATTTACATGACTCTTAACACTGTGCTTACCTCCATTTCCCTTCCTGTCACTTAGGCTTCTTGATGAAATTAATGGTTTTCATCTCTTCTTCTCTTTATGCCACTAAGAAATCACCCAAAGTACAATAATAGCAAAGAGCCTTAAGTCTGAACCAAAACAACAAATATAATAGACACTCACGGATAAGGATTTGTGATCAGGCTTTGCTATTGGAAGAAACCACAACTTTTAAAGCATGTCAGTTATGTTCTTAAAATATTTCCGCAAAATTATAGAAATCTCTTTGCTGTTCAGAATCCTTTAATGGCTTTTTTTCAGAGATACTTTTGCCTTTTCTCTACCCCTTTATTCTCATAACTCTGAATACTTAGATGCACCTTGACATGCCTAGATGATTATTATTATTTTTTTTTGTGTGTAGTATGCGGGCCTCTCACTGTTGTGGCCTCTCCCGTTGCGGAGCACAGGCTCCGGACGCGCAGGCTCAGCGGCCATGGCTCACGGGCCCAGCCGCTCCTCGGCGTGTGGGATCCTCCTGGATCGGGGCACGAACCCGTGTCCCACGCATCGGCAGGCGGACTCTCAACCACTGCAGCACCAGGGAAGCCTCCTAGATGATTTTTGAAGTAATTCTGCCTTGTATAAATTTTTTAATCTATACTTAAGTGCACTGATGCCCACATACTCCTTGAAAAATAATTAATTTGAGGAATAAGTGCAGGATTCTTGCTTTATTTCCCCCATGAAAACTGAAGCTGAAATCAAGTTAAATCCTTTAAATAGAAACCTGCTTTAACTGTGAGCCTGCTTAATTAATGAAAAGAGAAAAATACAGAAAAGTCTGTATCTAAGATGACTTTTTTCTTTGGGTTCATCCCTGCTGCCTAGCTGATTGTTTTTTGAAGGAGAGTGTCTTTTGTGATTAAGTCACTTGTCAGATTTGCATTGATATGCAAAGTCCCATTTTATATCTCAAGAAGCTCCACCATCTGTTACTAACATTCTTCCAGCAGGAAGTTCAAGAGAATAGCATTTGTAAGGTAAAAATACATCAGCCATAGCTAGAGCTTCAAACAATTGTTTATAATTAAGAAATAGAACTCAGAGTAAATGCCGACTGAATGCAGTTGATAAGAATGAAATGAAGGATAACAGTGGAGAATTGAGATGAGATGTGAAAATGCTGAAGGACAGGAAGTATATTTACATTTCTTTTTGGAAAAATTTCAGAAAAGTCTGTCTTAGTTTTTACTTTAAGAAGATGGTTCAAATTTAGGGTTTGTTTTAATTTGTCTTTTCATTCATTCAATTAATACTTACTGGACCCAACAATGAATAAAGAATGGGTGTGTGTGTGTGTGTGTGTGTGTGTGTGTGTGTGCGCGCGCACATGCATGCAAATATGCACTTCTTGTCCTTAAAGTCTCATATAAGTAATACAGGATATAGCTAAAATTTACTTTTAAATATATAAATTTCAAATACTGAAGTAAAAGCACTTACGTTAAACATGGATAAGAATAGTGGAACAGGACTTCCCTGGTGGCACAGTGGTTGGGAATTCCCCTGCCAATGCAGGGGACACGGGTTTGAACCCTGGTCTGGGAAGATCCCACATGCTGCAGAGCAACTAAGCCCACGAGCTACAACTACTGAGCCCGCATGCCACAACTACGGGCCTAGAGCCCGTGCTCTGCAACAAGAGAAGCCACCACAATGAGAAGCCCGCACACCACAACAAAGAGTAGCCCCCACTCACTGCAACTAGAGAAAGCCCACGCACAGCAACGAAGACCCAACGCAGCCAAAATTAAATTAATTAATTAATTAAAACAAAAAAAGAATAGTGAAACAGTTGAATATCCCAAATAATGTTATATAAATTGCATAATAACAGGTGAACATTTAGATATTAAATATTTGGGTATTTAAACACTTAGATAATTTAGAAAATATCCCCTGAACGGAATATAGGCAGTTTAAAAAGGAGGGATGTGGTCGGTAGATCAAGGCACATGGGATTATTAAATTGAAGAGAAAATAGTAAAGGGTAAAAAGACTTGGTAGAATGGAGTTGCTTGACATAGTTCTTAGAATCCCAAAATTATGACTTAATATTATTTGATTAATTCCTTAATATTATTTGATTAATTCCATGTAAGTGTGTCTATTTGAGCTTTCAAAATTGAAAGCACTACTCTAATTTTTTTAAACAAACAAGGAAATTTAGTTAACCTCTGTTTTAGTTTTCTTAGGTTCTCTTTTTTCCAAAATGGCTTTAAGAAATGCAAAGGAAGTAGGTAAGTTCACTTACAAACTTTGCTTAAAAGAGAGCACATTATGATTTTGGAGCTGTTGATGACAGATGTAAAGGCAGGTACTGTAACTTTAATCTCTGTATTAGTGAACTGTCAGTACAGTTGTAGCATCAGTGAAAGGATACATTATTTTTCTCCATCTGTATGGAAAATGACACCACTCCTAATCCAGTTACAAGCTCAAAGCCAAGCTTCTGATAATACTTATATTGTACTAACTGTACAGTAGTGACAGACATGCTTTCAGGGAATAAGAAATTTTTTCTTTGGCTTCCAGGAAGTACGTTTTCCAACTCTATAAGTGTGTCTGTCAACGTTAAATTGGCCAATAAAAAATATTACCCTCAACTTGGCATTTTATTTTAACTAATATCAGGGAATCCAAGAACACACTATATATGCAAAGCCTTTCTATGGAAGATAATATTTACTATCCACTTACCTCTTTACTCATAGCATATTCAAATGAATGGAATATTTTAGAAATGTTAGGGAAAGTAGAAAATGTGTAACTTATAAGTTAGGTGGTTTAGTCCTCTTGTATTTTCCTTTTTTCCCCCAATCCAGTTTGTTTACTTTGCTTATTCTACACAATAGAACAATGCTGCCCAGCAGTTGATTTGTTTATTCTGACCAGCCTAAACATTGATGTTGAGCTCTACTTAATCAATTTGGAATAGACTAAATGTTGATTATAACAATAGCTAAAATAAATAGTGATTCATGTTGCAGATTAGTTCATGAATTCCTAATATTAATATTTTAGGCTAAAAATATAACAGCCATTTAAGTCCATGGTAGATAAGATCAAGTAATAAATTTATAATTCAGAATTCTATATGATTGTGAAGAACAGTCTCTAATAACTTGGATACTTTGTTTATTCTAAGTTTCAAACTGAAAAACTATACCCCGGGAAAGGAGATAGTTAAGATTTTATTTGCATGACATTTTACTCAAAAAATACAAATTTTTTAGTAGACTTTAATTTTTAGAGCAGTTTTAGGTTTACCCAAAATTGAGCAGAAGGTACAGAAATTTCCTTTATATTCCCTGTGCCATATCCCTCACTATCAAAATCCCACACTAGAGTAAAACATTTGCTACGATCAATGAACTTGCACTGATACATCATTATCACCCAAAGTCTATGTTTTACATTACGGTTCACTTCCTGGTGTTGTACGTACATTCTGTGAGTTTTGACAAATGTATAATAACATGTATTTACCATTTTAGTATCACACAGAATAGTATCACTGCCCTAAAAATCTTTTGTGCTCTACCAAATTCATCTCTCATTCCTCCCTAATCCCTGACAATCACAGATTCTTTGTTATCCCTGTAGTTTTACCTTCTCTAGAATGTTCTATAGTTGAAATCATACAGTGTGCAGCTTTTGCACATTGACTTATTTCACTTAGTAATACGCATTTAAGTTCTCTCATGTCTTTTCATGGTTTGATAGGTCATTTCTTTTGAGCACTGAGTAAAATTTCATTATCTAGATGTACCACCATTTATTTATCCTTTTGCCTGGTGAAGGACATCATGGTTGCTTCTGAGTTCTGGCAATTATGAAAAAAGCTGCTATAAACATCCATATGCAGGTTTTTGTGTGGACACAAGTCTTCAGCTAATTTGAGTAAATACCAATGAGTGTGATTGCTGGATTGTTTGGTAAATGTATGTTTGGTTTTATAAGAAACTGCCAGACTGTCTTCCAGAGTAGCTGTACCATTTTTGTTTCTTTTTCAATTAGCAATGTATGAGAGTTCCTGTTGCTCCATATCCTCTTCAACACTTGGTGTTGTCAGTATTCTAGATTTTGGCCACTGTACTAGGTGTATAGTGGTATCTCATTATTGTTTTCATTTGTAATTCCCTAATAACAAGTAATGTACAAATTTTTTCATATGCTTATTTGCCATCTATGTATCTTCATTGAGAAGTGTCTGTTGAGAGGTCTTTTGCCCATTTTTTAAATTGGGTTGTTTGTTTTCTTGTTGTTGAGCTTTAATAGGTCTTTGTATATTTTGGATAACAGTCCTTTATAAGACATGTATTTTACAAATATTTTCTCCAGATCTGTGACTTGTCTCTCATTCTCTTCACAGTTTCTTTTATAGAGCAGAAGTTTTCATTTTAATGGAGTTCATCTTTTCAATGATTTCTTTCATTGATTATGGGCTTCATATTTTATCTAAAAGTCCTCCTTTGTACCCAGAGCCATCTAGATTTTCTTCTGTGTTGTCCTCAAGGAGTTTTATAGTTTTGTGTTTTACATGTAGGTCTATGATCCATTTTCAGGTAATTTTTGTAAATAGTATAGAGTCTGGTCTAGATTCACCTTTTTGCATGTGGATATTCAATTGTTCCAGCACCATTTACTGACATATCAAATTTTATTGGCAAAAAGCAGTATGTGCACTAAACATTTTAATCTCATTTTTGGCTCTGAAATATTTTCTAAGAATTTTCTTTGCCTGAATTTCTAAAATTTTGCGTTTAGGTTTTTCTGTGTGGCAAAGATACAAGACTACCATAGTTAAAGACTGAATAAAGACTTTGGAAAACTCTAAATTCTCTAATAGTACAGTTATTTCAGTTAAAGCCTTTAAAGAGACCTTGAAATCCACAGAATTTTGATGAGCACTCTCAGTTTTATCATGAAATTGTCATTTTGGCCTAAAGAATTCTAAATTCCCCTGTTACATTAATCGAAGGAGGTAACCCACTAGTCATTTCCAGTTAAATGAGAAAGAAACAATAAAGGAAAAGAACATGAGCCAGTTGTTTATGTGTTGTGGACCATCTATACACCAAAATTGTTGATCTAATGATCTTAGATGTGATCAGAAAGCAGAACAGTGATTTCAAAGTTCTTCCAAATTGGTACAGGCTTCTAGCTAGGCTAACAGGCTTCAGTTAATCCTGTGGGTTCCAGGTATTTCTAATACACAAAGCTGAATTCTGAGTCATGACTTTGGATTGGCCATGGGCCATAGGTTTCAAACTGGTTAATAATTGTTTTTCATTCTCTCCCCCTCTGCTATTTCAAGGAATTTTATTTCTTTTAGAATGCTCCAAAACCTTCAGTTTGGAAACAGTAATCATCTCTCTGGAGTTCTTAGTGACTAAGGATGGCTTGTGACTAATCTAGATCTACAGCATTTCTGTACAGGTAAATACATGGAGAAAAATAGAACAAGCCCATCCCCAAATTGATACCAATTAATAATCTAAATCAAAGAGGACAAAAATTATAAAACCACTATAATTTTTATTTGAGACTGTTTTCATATCTTGCTTTTTCCCAAGAGAACTTTGGGAGTTTTTTGTTTTGTTTTGTTTTTGCCTAAAAACTATTAATACAAATGTCATTGAAAGGGAAAAGAGATAGAAGAGAAGGGAGGAAACAAATATGCTTACTGTGAAGATGAGTGTGATTGCTATAGTTCTGCATCAGTTTGGTTCTGAGCTTCCTGGCAGCCCAGGGGAAAAGAGAGATATTATGAATAACATAGTTTTTATAATCAGGAAAATGAATTCATACCATTTCTTATAAAGAGAGAGAGTTGACCCTGAGTGATGTATTAGCAGTGTCCTTCTTCACATTTTTATGGCAAAGGCAGCAGAAGAAATCACACAGCTGTTTGTGATAGTGATCAAAATAAAAGATTATGATGTAACATTGAAAGAAACACTTGTAAGTCAAGCTAATATTTACAGTGAAGTTGTAATTAATCTCAGCAGAGGTTTAATTAATCCAAAGACAGAAGAGCCTTGCATACCCTGAGGACTGACTGGATTCTGAATCCCATAGACTGGTCATTTTCAATTTGAGTATTCATAAGAATCAAATAAAGTTCTTGTTAAAAATACAGGTTCTTTGGCTCTATTCCTAGAATGTCTGATTTAGGCAGTTCAAGATGAGATCAAGTCATCTTATTTTTTTTTAATGTTTGTTTATTTATTTATTTGTTTATTTATTTGGTTACGCTGGGTCTTAGCTGTGGCAAGTGGGCCTCTTCGTTGCAGCTCATGGGCTCCTTAGTTGTGGCTCACTGGCTCCTTAGTTGCAGCGCACAGGCTCCTTAGTTAGCGCATGCAAACTCTTAGTTGTGGCATGCACATGGTATCTAGTTCCCTGACCAGGGATCGAACCCAGGCCCCCTGCCCTGGGATCACAGAGTCTTAACCACTGTGCCACCAGGGAAGTCCCTCATCTGATTTTTTAACAGGTCCGTGGTAGGATTCTAATGCAACTGGTCTGGCATTTGAGAACCACTGTCTTGGATTCTCTTTTTTAGATTTCTTTTATGTGAGTTAAATTTTTTATAGGAATTGGATAACAATTAGCTCAATGTTATACTATCTGAAGACAGCCTAGATGGCAGATATTCTATAGTACTGATTAAAGGCAAAACTATGAGTGATCAAACAGATGGTAGGACTTTCATTCTATTATGAAAATTATAGAGTGAGACCAGTACCCTAGGCTAGACAGGCCAGCCACCCAAAGGTTTCTTCTGGTCGAGGCCAGATTTTCCTCAAGAAATGGTTTTGAGTTTGCTCCAGCACTTGGGTCACTGATGAATTCAAATGTCAAGTTAGAGCAAGTCAGAGATAGTTTTTATTTGGAAATCTTTGAAGAAAGTGTTACCAATGTCACACCATAGCTATCCACAAAGCCTTAATATGACCCTGTGCAGGTGTCCAGATGTGTCTGCCAGGATGAGTGAGCTGCTAAATGTTCCCCAGACAATTGAACACATTGACCTGTTACATGGTGTGATTTAATATTGATCAGATGAATGTCTGCCAGAGACAGTAGTTTTTGTTACATCAAGGTTAATGAAGAGTCATTCTTCCAAACAGCTGGTGGATCCCAGAACTCCTTGCCTCTTAAGACCACTCCTGTTTAATGAGCATCAAGCCATTTCATTAGCATTTAGGAGACCTAAAATAGTGAGGTTTTGGGGGGTTTTTTTCCTCATTAATTAAAGGCCCCTGGTCTCAGCCTCTGTTGGTTAACTGCTAACATTCCAAAGAATATCTTCATATAAAACTTCATTTCACATATGTTACTGTTTTTTTATTTTTTATTTTATTTTATTTATTTATTTTTGTACCAGAAAGAAAGAGAAAATGGACATTCTCCCTTTTCCAAATCAATTTCTCATAAGTAGAAAACTGATTGGACATGTCAGGTCTTGCTAGCTGCTCAAGACACATATAATTTTTGATCTTTTATAAGAAAATACCCTGATTTTCCCTTTTCATGAATTTGTAGCAGATAAAATAATGCCACTTTCACTATACATCAGCAGGCTTATGGACTGCTGCTTCTGTCTTGCCTTCATTTCTAAGTGGGCATGTTCTAGGTGATTGGTTTCCCTTTTAGAAATTAACATCATTTTGTCTACCTGTCTTGGCAGTGGCATCACTCTGCCCTTAACTAAGTGGACTTATAACCTTTTAAAATCTGTACACGCTTTTTAGCTGAGGACTGTTTTAAAAGTTTGGCGGGAAAAAGAACCCTTGCCTTAAAAAGATAAAGTCCCTTAACCTGCTTTTCTGTACAATCTCATTTTAACCAACTTGATGATGAGTGTTTTTAAGTGGTAGTCTTGATCCAGTTCTCACTGTTTTTTTTTTAAACTGAAAGTTCAATTATTTGGTAGTTTTGGAAGAAAATACATTTAGTCAGAAGAATATTTGCTGTAATGGATGAGCCACTCAAAGCCTGTAAGAGTTATGTGAAAAAAGCAGATCGAGACTTCACGTATTTTCAAAACTTTTTCTAAAACTTCAGGAAAAATACAGTTTACTATAAGCATATTGTTTTCCATTGATGGGTCTGTCACATTATTTTATGAGCCTTGAGTTGATTGATTAGTCAATGCTCCTATGTTAAGTATAAGTTGTAAAGAGATTACCCAGATAGGTGCCCATATATAAATTAAAATATAGATTGACAAGTTCATGTCTAATTTTAACTTTAAGGAGTGGCATATCTAACTGAATTATTGTGGGACTGATTATAATGATCAAATAAAGGTGAGATGTTTGGCAAGGAACCTTGGAGAAGATGAGTTTTGGCAGAGTCTTGAAAGAGGAGGGACAGATTTGGACTGGGAAAATAGAAATATCATTCAAGTTGAATAGACAGATGGCTCAGGGTACAAGGGATACCAAATGTTCCCTTAGGATCATGAAGAATTATCCTCCTTCTTTTGCAGAGTCTGCTTCTGCTCAGAATGGTTTTTAGTGTAGAATTGGGTGTTTGAAAGATTGTCTCATTCATCTTGCAAATTGCACGGTATAAAACAGCCCTGAGAAGTGATCTGACTTCCCCCCTGCACAAACTACTGGCAGTGGTGGAGGTGGAGCCAGAATGTCCAATTTTAATATAGAGTTTATTATGCTGCATTGCAGTACTGTATCACCCCCTGGGTGTTAGATCTCTATTATCCTAAACATTATAGTCTTATAGAGAAGATAGAAGTGTCTATTGTAGAGGGCTTTAGGTTATGTAACTTCAATTGACCTTTTTTTTTTTCCTGTTACAATCTTATTTCTTCTTAGGCAGAAACTTTGGTACTCATTTAAGATCTCTTTCTAAATTGTGATTGACCTTGATTCTCCACCACGCTGGTATATTTTGCCTGTTATCTTCTAAGTGTGTCTTCTCAGATTGACTGAATGTTTTTGGACTGTCTCCTGTTTGTGTGTTTTCTTAAATCATGATGGAAATGGCCTTCAAAAATGTAAATGTCCCTTCTTAGGTTTTACTGTTAACATGGATTTGATTTTGGAATATGATGAATATTCTTTAGGGGAAAAAGCCCCACAACTATAGAAACCTCACTTTCTTTTCTCTTTATTCAAGGGCAGATTGTTTTACACTTGCCGTATATCAGGCCTTGTCTAAGCTCTGGGAATACAAAGCTGTATGTGGACAGTCACTGTCTTCTAGAACATTACAGTCTAGTAGGGGACAGACATGAGTAAGCAGACAATTACTAGAGACTCAGGCAAACCATTTTATTTCAAGAATGTGGCATGCAATTTGAGGTCTGACCATTTGATAAAAACTCCTTTTAGCTGATTTTTATGTAAATGTATTCAGAGTTTGTGTGAGTTAGATATGTTTTGTAAAGTGATAATCTTGAAATTTTAATGTGTTCGCATATCAATTAGTTTTTATTGTTATTTCACTTGACTAGATTAGCTATTTGTCATGAGACCCAAGGTCTAGTCATACAGCGTTCTATTCAGTAACGTTTTAAGTGTATGTTTCAAGTTACAACATGATTAAGACGGATGAGCAAAATACGCATTTGTATTATTTTGACACAATAAATTTTAATGCAGAACACTTTTAAAGACCAGCATTTTATATTAATAATAAAAAAAGACTACATGGTTCTTTCCTATGGATTTTCAAAAATTACTCAGAGTAAGTACATGTTCACTGTTACTATTCCAGATTCATTCCAGAGGGATTTAGTAAAGTATAGTGGGTTTAATATTAAATTTGTCCTTTATGTTTCCCGCTGATACATAACAATTGTCAAAAATTTTTTAAAAAGGAAAATATAAATATGTTAAATGAAAAAAGTAGGTAGTTACTATTTCTTTCTAAATGTATGTTATTCTTATATACTTGTAGAATATTAGAATGCATATATTTAAAAGATATATACACTATCTGAGTAACACTAATTCATTTTAAGAATTTGGAGCTATTTATTGATGATTATAAGAAATACACTCTTGTTTTTAGTTGATTTAATAATATTCTTAGTAAATATTGAGCCCACAGTTTTAAACAGAAAAATTATTCTGCCTAATGTGAGAACAGCATTTGTAATATGTATTAAAGTCAATAGATTTTTGTGGTTATTACTTACTATGGAAGTTATAGTTTCTTTGGCTATTTCATATTTAAAGCCAGATAGCCTACATAATTAGTCATTATTGACTATTTTGCTTTGAAACTCTCTTTAATGGAATATTTATTTCATGAAAAAAGTTAGATAAAATTATGTCTACCATTTTATTTTTAACAATTGTAATTTCAATTTTTAGCGTTTTCTTAAATCTGTCTTTAACAAGGTACTTCTGAAAAGAAAAATAGGAACATAATGATAGAACAGGACATATTTATCTTCATGTATAGGAGAGCACTTTCTTCTTTAAAAGTCTCCTAAAGGTCCTATCATCTTGTATGCTATAGAAAATGGCCTGACATTTCTACTTTAAAAGAAACCAGCTTTTACTGTCTGAAAGCATTCCCACTGCTATCCTGATTACCTCACATCACTATAGATATACTCAATGCCTACTGTTTATAGAAACTTTGGGAGGAAGGAAGGAACTATAAGGAAGAATAAAAATTCATGAACTCATAATCCAGAGATTAAGGTGTATACACACTATTTTATAAAAGCAAACAAATTTTTCTAATGAAACTAATACATATCTTTGTTTTTTTTAAAATAAATCAACTAATACACATATGTATAAAATAGAAATTTCAAATCCCACCAGAATGAACAATTTTGGTATATCATCATAATATTTTTGTGTTTGTGTATGTTTGTGTTTGTCTTCTTCCTACTTCTCTGTATGCATGTATGTACTCAGAGATATATCTTCAAATGAAACCAAGTTATAATTTTGTTCTACAACTGCTTGTATAATTTAAGTTGTCACAGACATTTTCCCCTGTTGTTCGATAATCTATTAATGCATAAGAAGCCACCTCAAAATTTAGTGGCTAAAACAACAGCAGCATCTCCAATCTTGGGCGGGGCTTACTGGGGACAGCCTCTCTATGCTCCACGTGGCATCAGCTGGGATGGCTCGAAGTCTGGGGGCTGCAATTCTGGGAAAACTTGTTCACTCATGTATCTGGCAATTGATGCTGGCTCTTGGCTGGGCCTGTCCTTTGGAATGTCTCCACTTGTGCTCTCCATGTGGCCTGGCTTCCTGTTGGGAGACAATTCTCCATGAATATTTCATGTTTCTGCATGGTCCAGGTCTTCTGAACAAAAGCATTTACAGCCAACTTTTATTTTATATTTTATAAGGAGAATACTTTCCTTATAAGAATATTTTATAAGGAGATATTCCAGGATAGTAAAGCTTAGAGACATCTCCCTCCCTGGAGACAGCCCAAGATAGTGAAAATAAAAACCTGTCCTTCCCTTCCCCAGAAGTTTTCCTTACATTCCAGAGCCAAGATAAGGTCTCTCTCTCCCGAGGGGAGGACTGGACATCACTAGCAGCCCTATATTAGATCAGAGTTTCCTAATGTGTGGGTTCTTCTCCTACAGTGCACCCCACTGCATGGGCAGGTACCATTTGGCCTCCTCCATGTTACCCTGAAGGGACGGGGGTTTGGGAAATTCTTGCAAGATGTTGCTCTGGTTGCTGCTTTTACTGTGAATAATAAACTATCTTTGTTTCTAACCCTGAGGCCTCATGTTTTCTCTCTCTCTCTCTGTGTGTGTGTGTGTGTGTGTGAGAGAGAGAGAGAGAGAGAGAAAGATAGTACTCAAAATATTATATGTATATATGTATGTACATGCTACATAAATACATACATACTGTGGCAGTCTAAATCATTTACTTGCAGATAAAGTTAAATCTCATTCCTTTCACAGTATCTGACAACAGTTTCCTCACAAAGTAGTCACTGTGTTCAAAAGGCAATTGTCTAGAGAGAGACAGAACCAGGTGGAAGAAGTATCACTTTGAATATCATAGCATCAGAAGCCATGCTATGTCAGTCTTGATGGATTTCATTGGTTGATCACCCACAAGGGCCTGTCTAGGTTCAAGGTTAGAGGAAGTAGACACAAACTCTTAATAGGAGAGTGGTACTATTCTGGAAGAAAATGTGAGACCAGAAATATTGCTGGGACATTTTTGGAAATATCAGTACAACTTGGATCGATATGATCAATAAAAGTTGTGTATCAGTACAACTGAAGGTATCTCATCCTGTTTAACTTCTGCATAGTTTAAGTTCCTATTGATGGACATTGAGAAATTCCACTTTTCCTTTAGCTTGGGGTTCCTAAGATAGTAATGTGTAAAGCAAAGGCTTATATGCCATAATATTATAGGTTTGTCCAATCGTAGGAGGTTAGTGAGAGAGAAAAGGGGAGTGAGACAGGATGGCGGGAGAGCCAAACTGGGGATGATTTATTGAGCTGCCCACTGCTCAGTATCTAGCGCAATTGATCACTCAGTTTTGCAGAACCATGTTCTAAGAGACGATATAAACATTGTCTCAGGACAAGGAAGGAAGGGAGAGTAATTTATCTGCTGACTCCCATCTCACACTTTTCAAAATCTTCTCGTGGGACATCCTTTCCTCTGTGCATCACGTGTGTGCTTGGGAGCTGCCACTTGTACCTTAGACTCAGTAAATATGAAGTACTTACAAGAGATGTTGAATATTTTTTTAACATGTCCTGAATTTTGGTATAAAAATCATCTATCTACATAAATTCATGTGTACTTCCCAAATTATATCCTTAAAATAAGTTACAGAATTGAAATGTCAAGATTATCACATGTACATTTTAAATTTTGCTTTCTATTGACAAATAGTACTAATTTTCCCCCTGTACAATTTATACTCTACCAAGGAATCAGAGAACTTAATCTCATATTCTAGACTTAATCAATGTCCTAACTGCTAACAATCTAAACGGAAAAAAGAATTTTTTTGTTTTCCTAGTTTCTGTCTGATTTGTTTTCTGAGGATGAACATCTTTATCCATGCTTATGGTTTATCTTCATTTTTCCTTTAGTAAGTTGTTTTTCATATTTAAAAAAATTTTTTTCATGGAGGGTATTCCCTTTTTCTTTTTGATGGTTTAGCTATATGGATAATGAAGAAGTAGTGTTTGTCTAAGTTTGCACATATGTTTTTCAGTTCTCATTTCTCTTTTATTTTAATTTTGTTTTTCATCTCTTTTACCAAACAAAGGATGAAAATCTATCAGTCTTTTGCTTTCTGACTATTAAGCATTTGATCTTATATTTTATTTTTTATTATATTTTCTAATTTATCATGCCTGGTATATATCTTTTTTTTCCCTGAACTTATTTGTTCATTAGACATTATACTATCTGTTTCTAGTAGTTTTCCCATTGATTTTCTTTGAATTTCTAGTTAGATAATTATATCATCTTTAAATACTATTATTTTCTCTATATATTTACATGTACATATTTTCAGTTTTTTAAAATATTTTAAAATTATTACATTATGAAAAATTTCTCAGACCACTAAAAATATGAATTTAAATTCATGAATTATTTTCTACCTGTGTACCATAATCTAATTTTGGACCCTCAGTTTGTTAGTATTTTTTAACGTTTATAAGTAATGCTATAATAGCTGTCTTTATAAATGAATCTTTTCTACATTTCTGAAAATTGCCATGGAACCAATTTCTAGAGGCAGAATTAGTGGGTTAAAAGTAGGACCAGTTTTACACCTCTAAATGCATATTGTTATATTGTCAAATTGCTTGCCGTGTTTATTGCTACTTAATTCCAGTGGCAGTGTATGGGAATGTCCATCTCACTTGTACTTTATTACCACTGTGTTCTATCACTTATTTAAATTTTTATTAATTTGATAAGTGATAAATATTATTGTTTTAATTTACATTTTGCTTTGATTCCTAGTACAGTGGAATATTTTCTCATATGTTCATTTGTGATTTGTGTTTCATCTGGGATTTTTTTCTTTTATGAACTTAGTCCATTTTAAAATTTCAATTTTTTAAAAATATTGATTTATATAATAAGTACATTAATCAATCATGAGTTATACTTGGGGGCAAGTATGTTTCCTACATAGTAGTTTGCATTTTAATTTCATAGACAAATATACTTTTTGTTTTAGTAAAGTCAAATCTCTTTATTATTATACCTCTCTGATTTCTTTTGGTTCTTGCAAATTCTCTTTCATCAAAAGGTCAGATGGATAAATATACTGATTTTTTAAAATTAATAGCATTTATTTTTAGAGCAGTTTTAGATTCACAGCAAAACTGAGGAGAAAGTATAGACAGTGCCCTTATACCATCTATCTCCATACATGCACAACTTCCCCCAGTCTATATTCTGCCCCACAGTGGTGTATTTGTTACAAATGATTAACCTACCTTAGCACATCATTATCACCCAAAGTCCATCGTTTACATTAGGCTTCATTCTTGGTGGTGTCCTTTCTATTGGTTTTGACAAATATATAACATGAATGCACCATTGTGGTACATTCGTAACAGTTTCACTCCCTTAAACATCTCCTGTGCTCTGCCTATTCGTCCCTCTCTCCCCCCAACTTCTGGCAACCTCTGTAACTATCTCAATAGTTTTGCCTTTTCCAGAATGTAAAGTACAGTTGACTCTTGAGCAACTGAGGGGGGTGTTCAAGAGTCAACTAGGGGGTGGAGGTGGGGTTAGGAGTGCTGACTCCCAACTCAGTGGAAAATCCTACTATAACTTTACAGTTGGCCCTCCTTAACTACAGTTCCACATCTACAGAGTCAACCAATCTTGGATCATGTGGTACCATAATATGTATTTAGTGAAAAAAAATCCACATGCAAGTGGACCTGTGCAGTTCAATAAATTCAGGAAGAAAAAAAAGATAGGGCTTCCCTGGTGGCGCAGTGGTTGAGAGTCCGCCTGCCGATGCGGGGGACGCGGGTTCGTGCCCCGGTCCGGGAAGATCCCACATGCCGCGGAGAGGATAGGCCTGTGAGCCATGGCCGCTGGGCCTGCGCGTCCGGAGCCTGTGCTCCGCAACGGGAGGGGCCACGGCAGTGAGAGGCCCGCGTACCGGAAAAAAAAAAAAAAAAAAAAAAAGATATATACCAGGTATGATAAATTAGAAAATATAATAAAAATAAAATATAAGATTGAATGCTTAATAGAAAACAAAAGCAAAACACTGATAGATTTTCATTCTTTGTTTGATAAAAGATGAAAAACAAAATTAAAATAAATGAGAAATGAAAAACATATGTGCAGACTTAGACAAACACTACTTCTTCAAGGGTCAACTCTAGTCAGAATCACAGTATGCAGCCTTTTCAGGTGGGCTTCGTTCATGTAGTAATAATCATTTAAGATTACTCCATTCCAATTTCTCAGTCCTGCAATTAGTTCAGCACTTTTTTTTTTTTTTCCCACTTTGGTTTCTCCTTTGCTGTGGGGTTGATATACCCTTGGGAACTTAGCATCTCCTTAACCTCAACTTTCAGCCCTGGTCATTAATCCTGGGTCAAGACTCATTCATTGCCCTGTTACAGAGAAACAAAATTGGAAAACCATATCTACCAAAATATATTACAGTGATTAATAGAGAAAGGAATGAATTTTACTTTCTTCTTTGTACTTTCTCTATTATCTGAAATTTTTTCAAGTAAGTATGTCTTACATTTATTATAATCAGGCTAAAAGAAATATATTTAAAATAAAATATATGTTGCTAGTGCAAAAATACAAGCAGAAAGTCAGTTGCTTTACGTATATTATATTACATTTTCCCCCACCCATGCTGTACATTTTTAAAAGCTTTACAACAAACCTTTTTTTTTTTATTGAAATATAGTTGATTGACAATGTTGTGTTAGTTTCAGGTATACAGCCAAGTGATTCAGTGAGATATAGATATATATATATATATATATATATATATATATGTATATATAATTTTTAGATTCATTTCCATTGTAGGTTATTACAAGATATTGAGTATAGTTTCTTGTGCTATACAGTAGGTCCTTGTTGATTATCTGTTTTATATATAGTAGTGTGTGTATTTTAATCCCAACTCCCAATTTATCTCTCTCCCCTCTTGCCCCTTTGGTAACCATGAGTTTGTTTTCTATGTCTGTGAGTCTATTTCTATAACAAACCTTTTTAATGTATACTGGCTAAAATTTTCTAAATCTTACTGAAACAATCCTATAACTTTAATTTAATAGAATGTATTTTAATTCTTAAAAATTGGCATAATTCAACAAGTATTTCCTGAGTATGTGTGATAAGCAACATTTTTTGTGCCCATGTTGTGAAACATATAAAAATGCAATAGTTGAGAATGCAACATTTGAGAATGCAACATAACAGGAGTTTTTAGGACCAGTGTTCTTAACCTGGTTACAGAGGAGAATTACCTGGGAGCTTTTTAAAAATACCAATGATCCGACCCCACCCAAGATAATTCTGAATCTGGGGCTTGAGGAGTGGAACTGATACTTTTCCAAAGCTCTCAGACTGAAACAAAAATAAATAATGAACATGTATTTTTCATTCATCTATTCATTCATCAATTGCTATCATTATAAATGAACATTAAACAGATATTAAGTGTGTACTGCTTGCTAAGAACTGTGCTAGATGCTAAGGAAGACTGATATGCAAATAAATAATATAAGACAATGAATGAAAGAGAGGGGCAAGAAAGGTGAGAGAGAGAGGTCTGAGCATGTTCTAGCGCAGAATCAGCTGCTCTCTTGGATTTTAGGCTGAAATGCTAAAATTATGGTGCACGTTACTTTAAAATTTCAGCTTCTGAGAGTTCGGAGGTAGAAACACAAGCCATACAATTTCCTAGACAAAATGAGGAAATAGGGAAATTTGTGCCTGGGGCTCCCTGGCCTCCATTTCTAGGACTCTTCTTCTAATCTTCCTCATTGCATCTTGACTCCAGAGGTTCTTACATTGTCTTTGGTGTGCATATAATGGAAACCCGTGGCTCTCCAGTAAAATTCCTGGCCATAGGTGGTTGTGGGAGAAGCAAAGATAGAAGTATAAAGGAATTGGGAGAGCAATTCTGTCCATCCTTGGTGTCTCCACACTCTCCCTTGTGGTAGGTTATGCCTTTACCATCTGTCTTAGTCAGCTTGGGCTGCTATAAAAAACGAACGCAGACTTGTTGACTTATAAATAACAGAAATTAATTTATTACATTTCTAAGGCCTGAAAATCTGAGATCAAGGGTACCAGTATGGTCATATTTTGGTGAAGACCTTCCAGGTTGTAGACTGATGACTTCTTGTGTCCTTACATGGCAGAAAGAGAACTAGTCAGGTCTCTTGCCTCTTCCCATAAGGGCACTAATCCCATTCATGGGGGCTCCACCCTCATGATCTAATTACCTCCCAGGTGGCACCTCTAAGTGCCATCACTCTGGGGATTAGATTTTAACATATGAATCGGTGGCGGGGGTGGGGGGAACACAAACATTCATTCCATAACAACATCTCTCTTCTGAACTACTCGAGAAATTTCTTAACTATCCTCCATGTTACTATAGTAGTACCTTCCTCCTCGTTACTCTTCTGCATGGGTCTATAATTATCTTTCTAAAATACAATGTCTGGTCTGACTTGAATTCATTCAAGTTTCCTCATTAACCATAGGATAAGGTTCAAATCCCTTAGCACATAAAATCGCCCCATCCATCCCATCCATTTGTCACAGGTTTACCTTTCCCAGCCTTTACTTTTTTTCTAAGTTCAGCATTGCTGAACTTCTTTTGTCTCCATTCCATTCCATACTCTTACATGCCTCCATTATTTTGCAATTGCTACTGGCTGGAATATTTTCCCCTTATAAGACACAGTTCAATGTTTATTACTTTTGGGCTTCCCTGGTGGTGGAGTGGTTAAGAATCCGCCTGCCAATGCAGGGGACACAGGTTCAAGCCCTGGTCTGGGAAGATCCCACATGCCACAGAGCAGCTAAGCCCATGCGCCAAAAGTACTGAGCCTGTGCTCTAGAGCTTGTGAGCCACAACTACTGAGCCCATGTGCCACAACTACTGAAGCCTGCATGCCTAGAGTGCATTCTCTGCAACAAGAGAAGCCACTGCAATGAGAAGCCCGTGTGTGCAAAGAAGAGTAGCCCCCACTCGCTGCAACTAGAGAAAGCCCGTGCACAGCAATGAAGACCCAATGCAGCCAAAAATAAATAAATAAAATTAATTAATTAAAAAAATGTTTATATCATTTTTGTAACGTTTTCCCTTGTTTCCCTTAGCATTTTTTTTTTTTTTTGTACACAGGCCTCTCACTGTTGTGGCCTCTCCCGTTGCGGAGCACAGGTTCTGGACGCGCAGGCTCAGCGGCCATGGCTCACGGGCCCAGCCGCTCCACGGCATGTGGGATCTTCGCGGACCGGGGCACGAACCCATGTCCCCTGCATTGGCAGGCGGACTCTCAACCACTGCGCCACCAGGGAAGCTGTCCTTTAGCATTTTTTTTTAAATAATATTCTTTTTTTTTTTTTAAACCCCACATCTGTTTATTTATTTACTTTTAGCTGTGTTGGGTCTTCATTTTTTGCGAGGGCTTTCTCTAGTTGTGGCAAGCGGGGGCCACTCTTTATCGAGGTGCGCGGGCCTCTCACTGTTGTGGCCTCTCTTGTTGTGGAGCACAGGCTCCAGACTGGAGTCCAGACGCGTGGGCTCAATAGTTATGGCTCACGGGCCTAGTTGCTCTGCGGCATGTGGGATCTTCCCAGACCAGGGCTCAAACCCATGTCCCCTGCATTAAGCAGGCAGATTCTCAACCACTGTGCCACCAGGGAAGCCCTCCCTTAGCATTTTATACATGCCTCTAAATACACATTTACCTCTAATAAATCATATTTATTTAATAATTTGTTATATTTCTGGAAAGCAAAATCTAAGCCCGTTTGATCTTTGCATTTCCCACCTCTTCAGTGGAACTGGCAAACAATAGATGTTGAAAAATGTTTCTCAAATGAATGCACTAACTGGTGTGCTCTAGGGATCCAGAGACCTTTCTGGAAACAGTGTTGGCTCAGCAATGACAGCAATCTTTTAAAAATGCAAATCTAATCATGTCACTTTTCTGCTTAAATCTATACAAAGGCTTCATGCTTCACTTAGATCCTAAGCCTTGGTGTGAAATCCACAATCTTTACTGGCCTGTCTCCTCTTCCTCCTCCTCCAGGCTTGTCTCTCCTCACCTTCCCCGACCAGTCAGCAGGCCTCAGCTGTCCTGGCTCCCTCTGCCTGGGATATTCTTCCCTGGGCACTCGTTAGCTGTTCCTTCCTCCAACTTCAGGTCTGAGTGTGGATACCACTTCCTCCTTGAGGCCCTATCCAAATCCTATTTCCCTAGCATCATCTCACTTTGGTGCTTTATACATTTTATGGTGCTTATTTCAATGTGTACTTTACATTTATCTCTGTCATTTTTGTTTAAAGTCTATCCTGTTTACTAGCCTTTAATCTCCACTATGGCAGGGACCTTGTATATTTTGTTCTAAGATGTATTCCCAGCGTAGTGCTTGAGACTTACTTGCCCAATAAATATGAATGAACGAGTAACAAGCTTTAGGATTGTACTTACTATAGATATTTTTCTCCTCCTCTAGTCTCTCTTTATTTTTAACCCTAATGCCCCATACTTATCTAATAATTATAGTATTCTGTTAACTGTTTGGCTGGCCCCCTCCATATCCATACTATTATCACCTTTGAATCGCACAGTGTTATATAAATTTCTGGCTCTCAAATTAATAAACTGGTGTGTTTCTTCTAACATTTTGCCCAACAAACTTGAAATTAAGCTTTTCTTTGCTTACCTTTTTTGGATTTCTTCAAGATAATATGGCAGAAGGCAGTTACTAAATCATCTTCTTAAAACCTTTACTGTAATGTTAGGAATGAATGCAGTACTATTTAAAGTTCACGCTCACTATCCTCTTTGTCTTCTTGTTATTGTTGTTACTCCTCCTAAAAGCTGACTTTTAGCATCACCAGTACAATGCTGTACAGACCATCATGAGTAATCCAATAATAACCATGCATTTTATCTCAGATTTTTTTATCTGATTCGATAAAGCTAATTTAGTTTTTCTAAGCTCTGGTTTTAAATCTAATTAAGACATCTTAAATTGCTCCATCTCCATTTGGGTAGTCTGCTTTGCCCATAATTTTCAGGTTTCAAGACTTCTCTAATGAATTTCTTCCATTGCTTTTTCTGCAATTAAGCTTCTCTTCCATTAAACTCTGTCAGACTTAGTCATAAAGCAAACTGCTAGCCAATCAGTCTCATTAATTAGGAGCAAAAGAGGATTTTTTAAGAAATTCCATTTTTATACAAGGTAATTTAGAGGAATGACTTATCATTTCGCAAATGTCCACATATCCTTTTTCAGCATGGCCGGTTACGGGTATTTTGGAAACTTATTTCTTCCCCCTCTTCCTCACCTCTTTTGTGTCTCTGACCTCTCAAAATCACCTGTCCCTCCAACCCCCACTAAAGGTTAAAACACAGCAGCAGCCACATACGAAGAGGCAGGGGCTGAGGAAGGTGGCCTGTGGTTTGCCCTTTGGCTGAAGAGTACAGCAGCACTTGCCAGCCCCAGGCCTTCCTAGTTGAATATGTCACTTCCCCATCACAATCTGCCTCTGT
Source organism: Phocoena phocoena (assembly GCF_963924675.1). NCBI lineage: Eukaryota > Metazoa > Chordata > Mammalia > Artiodactyla > Phocoenidae > Phocoena > Phocoena phocoena. The sequence continues at coordinate 67,779,721 of NC_089227.1, read as the reverse complement.
TGTCCTGTGGCCTGAGGACCTGAACTCAAGCCTCCATTTCAAAGGCATTATGCTACGGCACACCATCTGGTCAGCTGGCCCCGCATCCAAAGAGATTTGGAATCACAGTGCAGAGGAGCTAATTATGTTCTGTGAGGGTTTCGCGATTTGCTATTCTAGCCAAATAAACAAAACGAAATTGTTTAAATATTTCCTTTCTGTTCTCCCTGTTCATCAGATTCAAAAGTATAGGAGAAAAAAATCTCTAAATAGTGAGAAAATTATTGGAGAAGCTATTGAGTCCATTTTGCATAACTGATCCTGCATATGTCCTAAATTGTAACCCTTTTGGACTTGAGATTGATAAGAATATTTAATGTGTTTCTGCCCTATTTTACAGCAGACGGTTTTCATGCTAAGTGCTTTAATATATGTCTGTACCGTTAATGTATCACTTGAGGCTCTACAGTTGAAAGCTTTGAGTGTACTTTATGAATTTGAGATTTACTGACCTAGTGTTTATTTTAACGAAGACATATTTATGTTTGTACCCTTTTGAAAAGCAGGCCATTGGGATAGAGGCACATTTTAAAATCTTAAATCTGTTCTTAGATGTAATTTGATAATGGACTCGTTCTTTCCGGTTACTTCTGCAAATGCTTAAGCACCTTCTGTTTGCCAATCCAGATACTATCCAACTTGTACTCAGTAGCTCTTACCTACAAATTAATTTCCCCCTAAACCCCAGTTCTTAAAAGAAGACTTCAAGCAATAGTATTTCAATATTTGTTAATTCTATAATATGTCTACTGAAGTCGTGTAAAATTTGATTTGAAATGCAGTGTGAATGGCAAATCTATTATGATGAAGGAAAGCCAGGAAGCTATAAAGCAAGCATGAACATATTCATGTGGGAATATTTGTCTAAAGTCTAATTAAACTAAGTGATTCTAGATTAGCCTTACTAGTTATCTAAAAATAAATACCTATAGACAAAAGATCCTGCTTTGTAATCTATCGTTAATTTTCATGCATAGATTTCTCATTATAAACTTTAAGGATACGAGCTATCTCTTTTCAGTCATCTCATCTGTTGTTTATATATTGAGAACATATAAATGTCAAAACTTTTTTTTTTTTTGCGGTGCACGGGCCTCTCACTGTTGTGGCCTGTCCTGTTGCGGAGCACAGGCTCCGGACGCACAGGCCCGGCCTTTCCGCGGCTTGTGGGATCTTCCCGGACCGGGCACGAACCCGTGTCCCCTGCATCGGCAGCCGGACTCCCAACCACTACACCACCAGGGAAGCCCGGGAAGCCCTTTTGTCAAAACTTTTTTTTTTTTTTTAAATTAATTTATGTATTTATTTTTGGCTGTGTTGGGTCTTCGTTTCTGTGCGAGGGCTTTCTCCAGTTGTGGCGAGCGGGGGCCACTCTTCATCGCGGTGCGCAGGCCTCTCACTGTCATGGCCTCTCCCGTTGCGGAGCATGGGCTCCAGATGCGCAGGCTCACTAGTTGTGGCTCACGGGCTTAGTTTCTCCGTGGCATGTGGGATCTTCCCAGACCAGGGCTCGAACCCGTGTCCCCTGTATTGGCAGGCAGATTCTTAACCACTGCGCCACCAGGGAAGCCCCTGTCAAAACTTTTGAAGTAAATGTTCTATTGAGAAGCATGTATTAAACGCTTGTTAATCCATCTGGTATGGACTTTAAAATCCAGGGGTTTGGGGGCTTCCCTGGTGGCACAGTGGTTGAGAGTCCGCCTGCCCCGGTCCGGGAGGATCCCACATGCTGCGGAGCGTCTGGGCCCGTGAGCCATGGCCGCTGAGCCTGCGCCTCCGGAGCCTGTGCTCCGCAACGGGAGAGGCCACAACAGTGAGAGGCCCGCGTACCGCAAAAAAAAAAAAAAAAAAAAAAAAAAAATCCAGGGTGTTAAAATCTAAAGCTAATTATACATGTAAAAGTGCTACTTTTTTCTACTTTATTGAATGGACCCCTGAATTAAATAAACATCATTACATAGTATCCTTTTTGCTTGAACACTTAGTTTTCTCACTGCTAGAACCCAGCCAATTGTTTGTAATAATTAAATATTACCAAAATTGAGTTTATCCCCACCAGATTGCTAAAATGTGTAATTAAAAGTTCCATTAATACCAGATAGTTTTAAGTATTCTTTGAGAGAAAGTTTAGCCTGTGGGCTTGTATGCAGAAGTTTAAAAAAAAAGCATATAGTGGAGCGGCTGGGCCCATGAGCCATGGCCGCTGAGCCTGCGTGTCCAGAGCCTGTGCTCTGCAACGGGAGAGGCCACAACAGTGAGAGGCCCGTGTACCACAAAAAAAAAACAAAAAAAAGAATGTGTATGTGAAATAATCATTTGGGGCGAGGGCACATAATTTTTAATTGCCCTTTCAAATATCACATTGTATGTGCACAAATTATAAAAGACAGACACTTTAAAGTCTTGATATAATGTTTCAAAATACAGTTTCATTCTGTCACATGTAAATATAAATTATTTCAAGCCAGCATATAGATAACAAGTCATCCCCTGGAATATTCTACCTTTCTTCTTTCCCCTTCTCAATCATATCTAAACAGAACTTAACCAATATCAGGTGAACCACAGTTATCTCCTGTACCAGACTGTAAGCTGTTTGAGAAAAGAATCAATTTCTAATTTATTTTTATATGTTATAGAGCTCTTAATAAATTCTTAGCATATCAATGTGTGGGTCAGGATCCCATAAGGAAAGAGATGGTACACTTCATTGGTGTAATTGTGGAGTGTTTAGTAAGGAGACTAGTTATAAAGATATGAGCAGGGATAAGGGAGAGACAACAAAGATGGTGAAGCACTCTTGGGCTAGCAATAGCGGGAAGCTATTATCACTCCTAGGTCTGAGGGCCAAAAGTCGGGAGAGGTTACTAGGATCTGAAAAGAGCTGTGGCTGAGATTGTAGCTGTAGGAGAGAACTGCTGGCAAGACCTGTGGCCTTTTGAGGGGTTCAGGCTATGGCAGAAGTGAAACCCAGCAGAAATAGAGCCTCATTCCCTTATGCCTTCTCAATGCTTTTCATTGGCCTATTACTGGCTAAACCCAAACAAAAGCCAGGGACTAGGGAAGTCCATCAATATACTACATCAGAGACTGCATCCACAAGCACACAGAAAGATGGAGAAAGGTAAAGAGTAGATGAAAACAAGGGAAGGAGGGTTGTGTGCAAGCAGGGAATGTCTGTCTTAGTAGATGCTCAGTTAATGAGTGGGACAATGATGAAGTCATGTTTTAACTCAAATATGTTTGCTTAATTGTGGTGCTTAAATTTCACTGCACTCTCTCAAACCATTAATCTGGGTGTATATATAATTTAGTACTTGGGTAAGAGGAAAGCTGTAAGACAAGGCAGCAGTTCAGGGAGACATACCCCACATACACTTTTAAGGACTGATCTTTTCTGTCATAAATATGATTTTTGGTAAATCTATACCCAGGTCAACAGAGAATGAAATTTGTGTTAACCTAAGTTGAAAATGAATTAACCTTTTAGCACAGCCTGTATTAGTCTAATATGTCTTCTGTTTTCGGTTTGTTTGTTTGATTGGCTAAGCATTGTTTACAAGTCCTAATGATTACTTTGTTCATTTGATGTTTCTGCTGATGTCTATCTATAACTAATGCATATAAATAGCATAATTTTACAAATAACTAATGGAGTTAGTTATTTAAAGATATTCCAAGATCTGTCTTTCACTGAACAAAATAATCCCTTCATTATGTGAATCAGCATCTCCTAATTTATCTTTTGTTTACGTCTGTATGTTCGTATATTAAAATGGCTTAAATCAAGGGATTTAAGGGACAAACAACAACACTGAAATGAATTGTTGAACTGAAGAATGCAGTGATATTGATTGTGTTGTTAAATCAGTCATATTAATAAGGACATCTAATAGACCTAAAGTGTTAAGTATTTGTGGGAAATAAAATTACTAGATCTTAAAACATTTAAGGCTACATTAATTGATGACAGAGATTTCTCCTTGTGATTTTTTGTTTTTTCTAGCTCAAACTAACTGTTCCATGTTTCTAATGGAACTTATAAGTGCATTTAATAGATAAATCATTAGGACCTGTAAAACCATAGATCCCAAAGAGGAGTATACAAGTCACAAGAAACACAAAGAACAATCCATTGGGATGCATTAAGAAAAACTAATAATATATCTACTTCTATTTAATTTCATCAAAAATTAAGTCAAAATGTTGATCAACAGTAGAACGTATATATTGGTTATAAATAAATTTACATTTATTAGGAGGGCATGCTCAGAGATTCTTTAGGAATATATGATTGAAGGCCCAGATAACTACTGACAGAACCTGATGATTTAGGAGGCTAAGAATTAGTCTATTAAAAATTGTAACTACTATTTCAACCTAAGACCATAAGTATATATCTTAAGCCAAGGCTTCTTCTGGCAGAACGGTAACATTTACTCTTCCAGAGATTTATTTATTAGGAAAAAACAAAATGGATCCCCCTAGTCTAGGCCCCAAAGCCCCCTAGTCTAGGCCCCCCTAGTCTAGGCCCCAAAAGTATGTTCATAGTCTGTTGGTCTGTCACCATGAGTCATCCCCAACCTATAAATTGGAATTGACAGGTAGAAATTGAAGACCGAATTGCCAGGCCTTCTGGGCATTTTCATGTCCAAACCATGCTGGAATTCCTGCTGGGAAAGAAAGTACATTTTAGTCTTCACCCTCAACTCCACCCCAATCATCTTATAGCTTCAACCAACTAAAAAGTAGCTGGAGGTCCCTACATGGTCTACATCACCCTATCTTCTTTAGATTGTATTACTGTTTTTTCTTATTAAACAAAGGTGGGCAACAACAGTTATCGTTCTCTGTGTCAAATAAAACCATACTGAACTATCTATGTAAAGACAAATGAACAACTTCACCTTCTCTTCTTCATCTCATTCCTCTGAGTAACCAGTGTTAGATATCTTCAGCATAGCATCCCTTCTCTATGCTCATTTAAAGATAGATACACACCCACCGAAACAGATTTTTGCATTTTCCCTTCGCTTACCTGTTTCCTTCTCTCTCTCCCCCCACCCCCTGCCTGCCTTTCTCTTCTTTCTCCCTCCCTCTCTTTCTCCCTCCCTTTCCTAAACTGGAATGATACTATATACATATATTCTGTCACTTGCTCCTTTTTGTACAATGTATCACATTCATTCCCCTGATGTCAATACCTATAGATGCAATTCATTCTTTTTAATAGCTGTATGATATTCCATAATATGGAGGTAGCATGTTTTCCTTAATCATTCCTCTGTTGATGAACGTTCAGGTTGTTTCTAGCTTTGTGCCTCTACTGACAATACCGCAATAAACACCTTTGTACAGAAATCCTTATGTATGCTCCTTTAAATGTGTATGAAAAAATCCCCCAAATTTAGATTACCAATTCAAAAGGTACCTTTACCTTTAAATTGTAATGTATATTATCCTATTACTTACCAGAAAGGTGGTGGCAATAAACATGGCCATTAGCAGTAAGTGAGTTTCCCTTCATCCCTAGGCATCCTTACTAATACTGGATGTTATCAATCTTTTCCATTTTTTCCAATTTGATAGGTAAAAATAAAATAAAATTTCATTAATGCTTTATGTTTCATTATACCACACCAGCTACCTGAGGTACAAGGGCAACAAATAGAAGGCCTAGGGTCACAGAAGTTTTTAAGGGGTTTCTCTAATAATTGATGATGCATGAGAGGATTTTGCCATGTGTGTTTATGCATGTACCCCCCCCCCTCCAAATTACAACAATACTTGTACATTCAGGTCTTACCCTCAGAGAAATTCTGGGAAACAGTCAACTGGAACATATGAATTGAGTAGGCTGACAGAACAGTGAGAATACAAGGGCTAATATTAATTCAACCTTATCATTTCTTAACTGTCTCTAGAGGAATTCCATCCTACCAAGTCATATGTTTTCAAAGAGCTCAGCTTCTCCTCACCCCAATTTATGCAATACTGACTGAGATTTGTTATCCTATTAACTCACCACAGGATCTGTAATTCATTAAAACATGTCATTTGTAGGTGCTTCCAGCTACAAATGAGAGTGAACAATTGGGTGTTGCCCTGGGTCTAAATGTAATTACAATGTTCAATTCAGCATATGCCATACTCTACAAAGTCAATGACCCATCAGGGTAGACAGCAGCCCCCCTAATGTGATGTATTTGAAGGAAGATTTGTTAAATGAGAAAAACAAGAGAAAAGAGACAATGAGAATAATTCACAGGATTATTAAAAGATTTTAAATCTTCTATTATTTAGCATTTATTGAATGCAGATTCATACATGCAATAAAAATAGATCTCATTATTGCCCAGTTAAATTCACAAAGAAAGAAAAAAGATTTAGGAATAAAAATATAGCTACTAAGTTTAGCTCAGAACTATCTTTAGGGAACAAAGTCAAGTATGTCAGTTAGGAGAAATAATTTGAAATTTACAACCAAACAGCTTCATTTTCCTGGCTCAGCTACCCCTGGTTGTTTTCTCCACTTTCTGGTTTTCCTTGGTCCCAGGGCTCTCTGGATGTTTGGGGAGACTTTTTGGCAGCTTTCTAAGAGTCTTTGCTTGATAATCTGAGACTTTTGAGGACAAAAGTTTCAGAGTCTGTATGCCATACCCCATATTTGGTTGGTGGATCAGATCTTTGGTGCCAGGTAATAAACACCTTTATTCCTCAGCATACCATAATAGAGTCATACCACCCCCATCCAGACAAGTTCTTTGGCATCACCCCTAAAATGGGTCCCTCAGCCCTACTTTTTTTTGAGACTTTTGCAATAAGGATTTGTTTTGTTTTCTTTTGTTCTATTTTGTTTCTTTGGTGAAGCGAATGCTTCTTCTGCTCTGAGCACTAGAGGTGATTTAGTTACCCATTTTACATAATTATTCCTTCCTGGGGTGTCTTGTGGTGACATTATAAGCTCACATGACACAGATGACTAGTACATAGTCAGGAAGAAATTTCCAGATGAGTGTTTCCACCTGAAGCCCACCCTGCAGATGGCTCTCAGTGTTTACCTCTCATCTGTTCTTCTGAGACTGACTGGTTACATGGTAAGGGAGTGGACTTCTGGCAGGTGGCAAAAGGCACCTGTGTCATGGAACCATATTCTGGTTTGCTTCAATAAGTTAGGATCTCTGAAAGGTTCACCATTGCCTACTGTGATCAGTTCTTCTATTGCTTTCTGTTAAGGTTTTATTAACCCCTACAATTCTCTTTGTAGCAGGAGACAAACCCAACCCTATTCTATTTTCACAGCCTGTGCTGTCACAAGCCATAAGTTTCTCTTCTTTAACCTGACTGGAATTCAGCGTTAAGTTTTTCATTATATAATGAATACTAAACTACAAAAACAGTAAACGTAAATATTTAGTTCTTTGTTCCAGTAATGGTGACACAGTTGGAAGGAAGGAAGACAAAGCTTTCTTCCTCCCTGTGACTGTCTGCTATTTTGTCACAGGTTTCTCTTATGATCAGTTGCTAGAACAATGATTAGAAACATCCTTGCAGGACTGTTTTGGGCTCATTTGTATGTACTTTCGTTGTAGGGGAGGAAAATCTTCCTTCTGTCCTCTTAAGTTCTGTGGCTGGGCCTGAGAATTAAATTGATATAAAACAGATTAATGAGAGAAAGTTTTTAAATACTTTCTGGGCACATGAGAGTCCTCATAAGAAAAGGGAAGACTCAAAGAAGCAGTTAGGACTGAGAGTTTATATACTTTTTTAACAAAGAATGATAAATTTGTAGAGACAAGACAAAGGGTTTCAGTTAGGGGCAGTAAATTGTGGGAAAATGATTAGGAAGTGTATGGGGGAAACTAATGGAAGACAAGGGTTATTTTAGTGGGTTTGTTTGTATAGATCCATTTCTGCATAGGTTCCCAGTTTCCAGTGATAAGAATGTTCTCTTCCTGGTACAGGGAGGTCATCTCTCTCATGGGAAATTGTATGACCTGCTTTTAAGTATAAAGGAGGAAGAGAGAGCCCTTCCTACATCTGCTGTCTCTTAAGTGCCTTTAGCTCAAAATAATCAGCATGCCAAAGTGGCACATCCTGATCCCCTTAGGTATGTAACGTGTACATTGGCTTAAGCCCCTCTTAACTTCTTTGTGTTAATATGGCAGATGAGGCCTGATTTATGTCTGGTGGCCATTTGTTAAATGATAGACTGCTGTGCTAGGCTGGGAAAGGGCTGTACTAAATTGAGTGTACTACAGAGGTAACTACATCTGGTATGTTTCTTTGGAGGCCCAGATTTACAAAATATCATTAAGATTTATTATTTATAATAAAAGCTTGAGGAAACTTTATAAATAAATTGCAGTAAAAACTAGGAAATTTGAAATAAACTCAGAACAAGCAATGAAATTATACGGAGGAAAAGTTAGAAGCAACTTCAAATGGATTTATTAATGTGGATGAGCACTAAACCTAACTCTGAAGTTACTGGCAACTAAAGTAAAAAAAAGAAAATACTTTGGTTTGCCTAGTTCTCCTTGTTGAACTCAACAGAGCTTTCATATTCGTCTCAGAGGTCCACAGTGCACAGGCTGGTAAGTAAAGGTGTGAAGAGGCTTGGTGTGAACCGTGGAGAATGGTATAGCTTGTGTTTGCCCCATGCAAAGAAATTCAAACTAAAACCAAACCAAAACCGAGTCTTTCCTGGCCAGATAAAACCAGAGGTGGGGATAGGGATAGATACCAATTAATAACTCCTGAGCTAGAATTGAAATCCAGGAGAAATTTACCACATAGGTCTGTCTATTTGGCATTCTGTAATATAAAATGCAATGGATAATGTATAAATTATTTTATTGAAAGAGCACAGAAATGGCTATTGCTATAAAAGGTCTTTCTAATATTGAACCTCTGAAAAAGCTGAAGATTTAATATTATTGTTTTGCCTTAATGAATATACTATGAAGTCGGTAGAAATCAGACATGCCCCCAAATGGTCTAAGAATGCCAGTAGGTAGAAAGACATAATTAAGGATACTTCAATTTAGTGATAGAGTTTTTCTAAGAGATCCACTTTCCCTTATTCTGGAGGGAGTATCTCCCATGATTTTGAGTGAGCAGTGTAAAAAACCTTCTGCGGCCCTTCAGTTAAATATTTAAGAGCAGCGCCATTCAAGGTGTATTGATTACATCTTGTGTATGAGATAGGGGATGGCGGGGAGGAGGCAGGCATTGTACATCATCTGTAGAGTTCCCAGAGGAAAACAGGTCAGGAATGCACCGGAAGGAGCAAAGAAAACACGTCTAGTCCTTTCTCCTACTCACTTGGTTCCTAACATCAGCTTCTCAGGTCAGAAAGTCATCTTTACATCATACGTGGTTATGTCCTTTAGATGGGGAGAATAAACTGAATCCTGCTCCCCTCCCCCATTTTCTTACTACTCAGTGATTTTTGATCTCTAGAATTTCTATGAAAAATTCTAAGTTGCTTGCTGGTACTTGTGGGGGAAAAAGAACCTTTTCACTATTTTCACCATTCTGTGTCAAATACCTATGAAATGCCTGTTTAAGGTTAACTGGCAGGTCATGTGATATAAACTCAGTTCTTGGTAGATGTGGGGAGGAGGTACAGAGCACGCTTGGGTTTCACATTGTTCTGAGCCAACCCAAGGTCCCCAGACCAGGTAAAGCAACAGAGAAGCTACAAAACACGCCACCAGCAGTCCCCTTTCAGACTATGAAAGAATTAAGGGAGGCCAGCTTGTCTGCTGAAGACAGTGGCGAAACCTCTGACCACTGGCCCCAGACAAAGGAAGTGTTAGCTCCTGGGAACCCCTGGCTTCCAGGATGGCTGACTCTGCTCAGAGGTCATTTAGCGAAACCCAAGAATATGCAAGGATAAAGACAGTACAGTGCAAACACTGGCTCAAATCAGAATGACAGAGCGGTCAGGTTAGCTTGGAAGCATCTCAAACCCCAGCTGGAAGCTTTAGATTCAGTTAAGGACTTTCACCTGGGCCTTTAAACGTCTTTGTTTCAAAGCGCTGAGCACTTTAGACTTCGCCTGGCAAAAAGTAACACCTGGGCACCTCTCAATAAATCAGTGGCCCCAAATGTCTAAAGAGCAAATGAAACTTCTGAAGGCTCTTTCCCTCTAGAATTTTTGTCGGTCTTCCTTTAGTGCATGCTTATTTTCATACTCGCTACTTCAACTCTTTGAAGTTTTATTCAAATACTTGTAACGTCTTGTAATAGTCCTCTTTGATACGTTTTCATTTGGTTCTTCACTTTGCAGTGAGATCTTAATTGCCAACCTGGCCGCCTGTGAGTTCTGGCTAAATGTGTAATATAATTTAGGGGATGTAAGGAATGTGTTTGAGGGGCTAAGAATTTGTCAGTACAGTGAGGTAGGCAGAATACTAAAGGTGTCCTCTCAAGAGGACGTTTTTCAATCAAACCCTCCCCTAGGAACTGCTGTGAAAGGACTTTACAGACAGTTAAGGTTAATAATCAGCTGATCTTAAAAGAGGGCGAGGAGCTTGGGTTTTTCCAGGTGGGTCCAGTATAATCACATGAGTCTTTAAAATCAGAGGAGGAAGGCCAGAGAGTCAGTCAGAGGGATGCAGTTGGAGAGAGGGGCAGAGAAGGGAGGAGGCGTGAGGGAGAGGTCTAGAGATGTGGAACATGAGACGGACTCAGTTCATTGCCGCTGGCTTTAAATACGGAGAAAGGGGTCCAGGAGACAAAGCGCGGCCTCTAGAAGCTGACAGTAACCCCTGGCCCACAGCCAGCGAGGAAGTAGGACCTCCGTCCTACAGTTGCCTGGAAGTAAATTCAGCCAAAAACCTGAATCGTTTTCCAAGTGGATGCTCCCCCAGAGCCAGGCAGCGGACACCTTGATTTCGACTGTGGGAAACCCAGAGCAACCAGACCCACCTTCTGACCTTCAGAACTGTAAGGTAATAGATCTGTGTTGTTTCAAGCCTGCGTATGATCTGTTGTTTTAAGTTTGCATAATTGGTTACAGCGGCGATAAAAAACTGATACACGTAAGGCTCAGAATGCCTAGGAGTGCCTTAGTGTCCAGGGTGACTTGAATTCGACTATAGTCAGGAAGAGGGGTGGCTGAATGAAGGAAAGAGAATGAAAGCAGAAGGAGGAGAGAAAGGGTCTAACATTACAAAGAGGAGGCACTTTCGCCTGCATTCCTTTTCAAGAGACTGTGACCCCAAGTGGCTTCTTGCATGCCTGATGGTATTAGTTTCTCACAAGACTGATTCTAATCTTTAAATATTTCAATGGCTTTTTGGGGGCGTACAAGATGGACTTCTTGATTATAAACTGTATACTATCGAGTACATTGTATTTATGTATAATTAGGGGGCTATGTTTGGAAAACCATACCTACTGTACTTTAAAGAAAATATAAGGGATTTTCAAGGGTATTTTGATTTCAGGCTATTTTTGCCTAATAGGCTGATTTTAGAAACCAACTCCCACATAAGATGCAACCATTGTCCTGCGTGCTACCTCTCCTGGCCACACCCTTCGGAGAACTTGGGCTTCTAGAGGGAGGCAGGCTGCAGGAAAGTGGAGTAGCCTCACTCTCTGTTGCTTAGGAAGTCATTTGACTCATGTGCACAGTCAGACCATGAATGCCCCCAACTTGCTCCACACAAGAGTGGAATGCACCTTTCTCCTTTCCAAGGATTCCACAAATTATTCTTTTCTTACCTTTCTCTCATAAAAGGTAACCTGGGACATTAGTGGTAAACAATCTTATTTAATCTGTGAACAGGTGGAGAGTGAGTGAAAGGGAAGAGAGCCAGGCATACATATGATTTGCTCCAGTGCTGTTCGCCCCTTCGTATCCTCTAAACCCAGGGAAAATAAACTCATTGAGATGAATTTCCTCATCCATATTAGCCTTTCTCTTTGGATAACCAAGCTTCGAATTCCTGCTTTCTCAAATCTCCTTGTAGTTTTCTTTGAAGGAAACTGTGGAGACCTCCCACAGATAGACTCATTTGAATAAAAATACATTTCTTCTGACCTCTATGACCTTCAGGAGTCTTCAAAGATGAATTTAATTATACACATTAAAAAAAAGAAACCAAACTCAGAATTTTGAGGGTTTCAGTTGTGAAACCAAATTTATTATGTTCAAAGTTGTGTCTGGATAAAAGGCAAGTATAACATTAAAATATTAATCCATTCATGCCATTTAGTGATTTGAATTATTCACAGCTGCTTGTATTTTATTTTTATAAGAATATGGCTTTCGTCTATGAAGCCAATCAAATCGAAAGGAATATTCTTTGCTTTTAAAATCCTTCCTGGTCGAGGTTGTTTTAATATAGAACACCCCGTCTCCCCATCGTACGTTTTATGAGCTATCTTCATAAAGGATCTACATTTGGTTGAAGCACTTAGAAAAACTAGGTAAATTGAACGCTAAGCGCTAAAGCAAAAGGCTAGGCAACTATTTCCAAATTTACAGTGCTTTGTTGCTGGTAAGCTGTTAAATCCCACTCGCCCAAACTCTCCTTCCTCCTAGAATACAAAGGAGATGATGCTTTACAAAATATTTTTTGGTGTTTGTTTTTCAGTGTTCAGTATATACTGTCTAAGCTGATTTGGGAGCTTAGCTTTAGCCCCTCCCCTTTTTATGACATATGTCAAGAGTCTTCTAGGTGGAGGGCAATCCTTTTGAATTTGCGTTTCTTATTTGTAAAAAGGCAATAGTATTTATCTTTGACAATCTCATAGGGCCAGGGAGCTCGAATGATATACCACACAAGGATATAAACTCTAAATGATATTACTTCAATGTTATTACTAGCAATGACTTTACAGACTTAACATATTACAGAGTTTCAGAAGGCACAGAACTTAAAATTGGTCAGAACCAAGGACTCAGAAATATCATTCAGACCTAGGATGTTTTAAGTTCTAATCTTTGTTTGATTCCAAGCATTTGAAGAAGGAATATTATGCCTACTATATTTCTGCTTTACTCTTTACCCGGTTCTTTCAAACCTATTTGATTTGCTAAAATTTCCAGAGTTTTTTAGGTCCCTGGTTGCTTTCTTATGGACAGTTTTGTTAGTGTTTTACTCATAATTGAACTTTACCTTTATAGAGCAAAGTAGACCTGCCTTCTTTTCATTTGAGAGAAACGTTTCCATTAATATCATTGAAGGTCACACTGTTTATTTCATGATGGAATGAATTAGGAATACTGTGGGGAAGAGAGTTACTTTGAGGTAATTCTTTGGAATTTAGGAAGGGCCATTATTGATCATATAAAGATCCTTGATTTGATAAAAGAAACACGGGCCAGAGCAGTAAAGCAATTTGCCTAAGATCACCCAGCTGGTTATGAGCGAGGTAGAATTAAAAGCCAGTTCTCCTGATTCTAAGTCTAACGTTCTTTGCATTATACAGTGAAAAGGAGGAGGGCATAAAAGGAAAGATGGCTTAGAGCAGGAGTCAGCAAACTGTGGCCTGTAGGCCATATGTGGTCCACTGCCTGTGTTGTAAATAAAGTTTTATTGGAACCCTGCCATGTCCATTCATTTACATATTGTCTCTGGCTGTTTTCACACTGTAAGGCAGAGCTGGATAGTTATGTCAGAGATCATCTGGCCTACAAAGCTTAGAATATTTACTGTCTGGTCCTTTACAGAAAAAGTTTTCTGACCTCTAGATTAGAGGAAAGATGGCTAAAAAGTCTGGTTGGGGCATTTTGTGAACAGTCCCTTTAGTTTGTGCATCTGTCCCTAATTATGGTTTGGCATAAGCTATTTAGATATTAGGCGAAATCAACGGGCTCTCATGATTATTTAAAGGCTGATGTTAACAAATGTGAAAATATATTTGGGACTTCCCTGGTGACACAGTGGTTAAGAATCTGCCTGCCAATGCAGGGGACACGGGTTTGAGCCCTGGCCTGGGAAGATCCCATATGCCGCGGAGCAACTAAGCCCGTGAGCCACGACTACTGAGCCTGCGTGCCACAGCTACTGAGGCCCCCGCACCTAGAGCCCATGCTCCGCAACAAGAGGAGCCACCACAGTGAGAAGCCCATGCACCACAGCGAAGGGTAGCCCTCACTCGCCGCAACTAGAGAAAGCCTGTGTGCAGCAACAAAGACCCAACCCAGCCATAAATAAATAAATTAAAAAAATATTTTTTTAAAAAGGAAAATATATTTGCAAAAGAATGATAGATACATATTTTTAGAAGACATTTCCCATAATAGGGGGATTTATTTCCTATATTCATCCTCATAATACATTCTTCAAGCAATGGAAATACTTAATTCAAAGAAGTGAAAACTTACGCAGGACACACAGTACCTGTATTCAGGTATGTGAAGGGCTATCCTGTGAATAAAAGGATTAGAAGATGTATTTGTCCTTCAAGTCTGACTCACATGCACTTTCGCTCTTAAGCCCCTGTTCACCCTCTCCCCCTCCTCCCTTCTTTGGACAGAATTAATCACTCTTCTGTGCTTCCAAAATACTTTGTACGCAGTACTACTATAGCATTTATCACACGCATTACAGGTAGTTGTTTACACATTTATCTCCCCAGTCAATTGTGAACTCCTTGAAAGTGAGGACGATACCTTATTCATTTTGGCATCCCCATCATGGAGCTCAGTCCCTGGCTCATAGTAGAAGCAATCTAAATACTTGATGAATGAATGTATATTATGACATCAGAGGGCAAAGCAAGGGCCAATGTGAAATTTCAGTGAAAAGAACTTTGTGACAATTTTGGCAACAATATGTCCTAAGCAGTGCTGCATAGTCATCAGAAACCTGAACTTGGGGTCAGAATGCCTGGGTTTGAATTTCTGCTGTCCTGTTTACTGTTTGTCTTTAGGTAGGTTACTTAATGTCATAGTTTCCTTACTTTTGAAATAGAGGTGATTTAGGCAGCAGTTTTCTAACTGTGGTCTGCAGACCCCTGGGCATCCCAAAGACCCTTTTAAGACATCTGTGAGGTCAAAACTATTTTTATAAGAATGCTAAGGCAGTATTTACCTTTTTCGCTGAGTTTCATTGATGGTGCAAAAGCGATGGTGGGAAAAGTACTGGTGCTTTAGCACAAATCAAGTCACAAAGTTGAACAAGTATTAATGTTTTCTTCATTATATACTGGCAGAAAAAAGAAAAGTATGCCAGTTTCATTTAAGAATGTCCTGGATGAAGGAGTAAAATTACTAATTTTATTAAGTCTCAACCTTTGGGTACAATGTCCTTTTTAATACTCTGTGTGATGAAATCAGAAGTACACATTTTTGCTACAGTTTGAAGTACAGTGCTATCCTGAGGAAAAGTACTTGTGCTATTGAGTTGCCAGCTGAACTAGCCACTACTGTACATGGTAACACCATTTTTACTTGATTCACTGATAAATTACAGTATGGTTATCCAGACTTTGGTGTTTGACAGGTGTCTTCCCAAAAGTTGATGAAGTGAACCTATCATTTCAAGGAAAATGACTAATAGTATTTGTTTCCAATGATCGAATTATGCTTCTAAGCATTATTTTTAATTTTGGAAAACTTATATATTTCACCATGAGCTTTAGAGCTGCTCAATTCTTAAGGACTTCTGTGAAAATATCAGTGGTGTTATAAATTATTTTAAAATATTATATAATGAAATAAAACAACATTTGGAAGATCTGCATAATATAGTGAACTGGGATTTCCAAATGACCAGTACGTGATGTTACAAAAGTATGCGTTAAAATCATGCATACGTAAAGATCATTCAAAGTACATATTACAATATGGATGCCTCGAGACCAATAAATATATTTTAATGTAAGAGAGCTATTACATTAAGATCTTTGGCGGGATTTCAGATTCTACATTGCAATTATTCTTTAAGAAACTACCACTGTCAAGTTTTGGTGTGCTATCAAAGAATATCTGCAGTTATGTAAAAAGACTATTAAAGTTCACCTCCCTTTTCCAACTACATACCTGCTATGTGAGGCCAATTTCTTTTCATATACTTCAAGCAAAACAACATATTGTAAGAGAGTGAATGCAGAACCAGATATGGAAATTCAGCTGTCATCTCTTAAACATTAAAAAGATTTATAAAAAATGTAAAACAAAGCCATTAGCTTCACTAATTTTTTTTGTTTAGTGTAGGTTACTTATCTTTGAACTTCAATTCAAAGTTCAGACTATGATTACTTATCATCAAAATGTTATTTATGTTCATATGTAATGGGATCTTCATTTTAAGTTAAAAATATTTAATTGAAAATATTTAAAATATTTAATTTAAAAATAATTCAAAATATTTTTAAAATATCTACAATTGCCAAGATACGGAAGCAACCTAAGTGTCCATCAACAGATGAATGGATAAAGAAGATGTGGCATATATATATGTGTGTGTGTGTGTATATATACACATACAATGGAATACTACTCAGACATAAAAAAGAAAATGAAATTTTGCCATTTGCAGTAGTATGGATGGACTTGGAGGGTATTATGCTAAGTGAGATAAGTCTGATAAAGAAAGACAAATACTGTACGATACTACTTATATGAGGAATCTAAAAACTACAACAAACTAGTGAATATAACAAAACAGAAACAGACTCACAGATACAGAGAACAAACTAGATGTTACCAGTGGGGAGGGGGAAAGGAAAGGGGCAATATAGTGGATTAAGAGGTACAAACTATTAGATATAAAATAAGCTATGAGGATATATTGTACAACATGAATATAGCCAATATTTTATAACCATAAATGACATATAACCTTTAAAAACTGTGAATCACTATGTTGTACACCTGTAACATATAACACTTACATCAACTATACTTAAATTTTAAAAATGGTTAAAATGGAAAAGAATAATAACTTTAAACTTTTTAATATCTCAATTTTAACTTCTAATATGGTAACTTTGGATAGATGCAACTCATAATGAAAACTCTTTAAGTTCCTCCACTTTTAAGAGTAGGAAGAGGTCTTGAGCAGATGTGGAGAAACAGATATTCTCATATACTTCTTTGGAACTGTGAAAATATTTCCAGGATATTAAAGTACTTTTTTAAAGATACAGAAAATTATTTTGAATATGATATCATGTGTAAATAATTAGTGGATCTCTGTAGAGATAAATGCCTAGAAACTGGAAACCAGAATTTTGTTGGGGGAAAAAATGATTAGGGGTTGAGAGGGGTGGAAGGAGGCATTAGTTTTTCATTTCATACCTTTCCAAGCTTGATTTTTTTTTTAACTACATTCAATTTTTTGTATAAAAAATTGAGGTGAGGGCTTCCCTGGTGGCGCAGTGGTTGAGAGTCTGCCTGCCGATGCAGGGGACATGGGTTCGTGCCCCAGTCCGGGAAGATCCCACATGCCGCGGAGCCGCTGGGCCCGTGAGCCATGGCCGCTGGGCCTGCGCGTCCAGAAGCCTGTTGTCCGCAACGGAAGAGGCCACAACAGTGAGAGGCCTGCGTACCGCAAAAAAAAAAAAAAAAAAAAAATTGAGGTGATAATACTTGTAATGAAAACTAGTAGAGATAATGTTTAATCTCCTGATCTATAGTAAATTGCTCTGTAAGTATTGGTTGGATAAGTAAAAGACTGCTTCATGAATTTGTGTGGTGCCATCGATAGACCGTTCTCCAAGCAATTACTGAAGGATAGCTTGATAGAAATATCATAAAGAATTCTGCCTAATTGATCTCTAGGGTTGAATTCTGATTACCTTTGATCCTGCCTTTTTATGAAAGAATAGCTGTAACATTTGAAAATGAAAGTTCTATACCACATGTCTTTCAGATCTCTGAGCAACTTTAAAATTTTTCAGAACTTCATTTGCGGCTATTAATTATCATAGCATTCACTTTTCCCATTCAGTTTCGTTCTCAAAGAATAGAGGGGGGCTTCCCTGGTGGCGCAGTGGTTGGGAGTCCGCCTGCCGATGTAGGGGACATGGGTTCATGCCCCGGTCCGGGAAGATCCCACATGCCGCGGAGCGGCTGGGCCCGTGAGCCATGGCCGCTGAGTCTGCGTGTCCAGAGCCTGTGCCCCACAACGGGAGAGGCCACAGCAGTGAGAGGCCCGAGTACCGCAAAAAAAAAAAAAAAAAAAAAGAGGTGCCACTGGGACAAATAAGCCAATATTCTCTTGGTTTTGTACTATGTCATGGCAGGAAGCACTTTTTTAATAATCTTATGACAAGAATTTAGTATACTTGTCTCACAATTGCCAATTCCATAAAATAGAATTTATTTAGTAGAATGCCCCCATTCTTAGGATAAACTTATTTTACAACAGGTTGAGGGTAAGAAAAAAATGACACAATTTGCCTTCTTAAAATAGAGAACATTCCAGATTTTACTCTATTCCTTAAAAATTACTTAGTGATGGCCAGTACTGCCTTTTGAAGAGTCGAAATACGATTGCACATATAGACTGTATATGCAATATATATTTTTATAAATCAGGGCTTAGGTCGTTGTGTGAAAAATGGATTTACCTTTCTGGAAGAACAGATTAATAATTTATCCCAAACATCTTATAGAAAGAAAAAAGCCAATTTGAATAATGTTGGGAGATGAAGCATACCAATATTATTCTTTATTTCTTTTATTAATGAGTTAGGATATGAGAAACTCAATAAAAATTACATTAAAAACTCAAACATTGTTCAAATCTTCTTTCCCCATCAGTCACATTTATGAAACTGGCATTTCTATTTAAATGATATTTAATAAAACAAAGTTTTATATAGTGAGGCAAACAATTCATGGGCTCATTCATTTACTCACCAGACACTTGTTGAGTGCCAGATTGTGTACCAGGTACTGAGGCCTCCATGGTGAATAAGATATATTTCTTGTATTTTAAGAGTTCAATGGCCAGTGGAGCAGACAGACGTATAAACAAATAATAACGTGCTATGGTAAAATAGGAAGAGCATGGGATTTTGGAAATATCAACAAATTTTAGACCTGGCCTTCACTTCTGAATTATATAGCCTTCTAATCTCTCTGTATTTCAGGGATTTCATCTGTAAAATGGGATCATATTTTCATTGCATGGCTGTTTTATGGATTAAAGAAAACATATTCAAAACACATGGCCTACACAACAGTGAGAGGCCCGCGTACCGCAAAAACAAACAAATAAACAAACAAAAAAACAAGGCCTAGAACTAAATCTCATCCAATGGAATATATTACCGTAAAACTACAATATGAAAGGTACCATAATATGGGCATGGACAAAAAAAAAGAGTAATTCATGTGGGGATGGGGAGAGAAAAGGAAAAATTTCTTAGAGGAGGAGATGTTGAAGATAAGGAGGTGCTCATAACCAAGAGCAGAATTGCAGGCAGAGAGATTTTCATGTACAGGAGCATGGAACTTGTGCTAAAATATAAGGAATAGTTTGGTGAGGTTATAGCCTAGGGTGTAGAATGAGGATGGTGAGTTTATGGTCCTCAATCACGGAGGACCTTTCATAGCCTGCAAATGATTCAAGATTTTCAGCAACAGCAATGGGAATGAGACATATAAACAGATGTGAGCAATATTTTGAAGGTAGGATTTGTGGAATTGAGTGACAACATGGGATTGATGGAGAGAAAGAATAGACTTCCCAATTTGGGGTTTGGATCAGTAATTGTTGATATCATTAACCAGAAGAAGGAATTTAGGAGAAAAAGTAGGTTTGAGGAGAAAATGATGAACTATATTTCATTTTATCAATTCTGATTTGTCAGGACCTTAGGCAAGAGAGAGACCTACCTTGCAGAAAGAATTTGAGAGGGCTAAACATTTAGGCGACAGTAGAAGCCAGGAATCTGAAGTGTCTAACTGAGCTGCGTTGTCCATTGGCTTTGTGACTAGTTTGTTTTACCTTTTCTTGTTCTATTAGAGATTTAACGCAGCTTAACTTTGTAATTGGGAAGTCTTTAAATGTCTAGGTCTTAGCTCTAACTTCTCATAAATGAAATGAAAACGTAAAAAACTACTAAATATCCTTCACAAGGTTGTTTTAAGAAACATATTTTTTGATAACTGAAATCCCTATAAAATGTTGCATATATAAGTAGAGAGTTACAGATGTAGCACTTAAAGATTTAAATTAAATTAATATCAACAGAAATGGAACTATTAGTAAATTCATTGATAAGGACTCTATAGTTACACTGAAAAGCATGATCAGATATTGTAAATTAGCATCAGTGAGGAGTGTGGGCTCCCAGTCAAACTGCCTGTGTTTGAGTGTCAGCCACTTATTAGCTCTTGACTTTAGGCAAGTTGTTTAACCTCTGTTCTAAAATAGAAATAACCGGAGTATCTCCCTCGCAGGTTGCTGCGAAGATTAGGATAGTGGCTGACGAATAATTAAGGCCTCAGTGCGTAATTGACATCATTAGAGGCAGTAGCAGCATCATAAACATTTATTGTCATAAAATGGCAGGATTTTAGTCAGTGAGGGGGATGCTGGAGATACAGTAATCACATCGCTGTTACAGATGAGAAAGAGGAAGCCCTCAATCGGTAAGATATATTCAAGCGTGAACACCTAGCGAAAGACAGGCCTGAAGATCTAATACTGCTCAGCTCAGTGTCTTTCTTGTCACCATTTGTTAAACAGGACCTTGTGCCTTCATGAGTCGGTTAGGAAAATGTGTAATTTTAGTTGGTAATTAGTATGTGTTACACACAATAGAATAAAAATATTCTTTATTAATGAATTTGCTAATGGTCAGAAGTTCAGTCTTTGTGGATATTAGTTCAAGTTAGACATTAACTCTTATGGTTGTGTGTGTGTATGTCAGAATTATCTATTCATAATATTGGATATTATGGAATTGATCTAAGTAACACATTTATCCAGTCTAATTTAAGCACACCATTAAAATGAATGATTACAGTTTTACTTGGATGATGGAGTTTATGATTATTTAACTAGGAGTTTCACCCTCTTCTTCCTTTTAATTTGCACTATCATTCATTTCTTTCTCATTCTGAGCTCCTTTAGCTCTAAAATTCACAGGATTCTTTGCAGTGGGGCATTTTAATTAGTAAAATCATTGGGGCCTTGCTTATTAAAAAAAATATACTGGGTAGTTTAAGTTTGTAATGAGTATCTCACACCTCACCTGCTGTGGTCACTGCTTTTGTTACTTTTGATCTTGGGGCCTTGGATTTGACCAAGTGGATGAAACAGTGGAAAGCAAGTGGATAAAAGCAACCCTTCCTTCAACACATTTATCGAGTCCCTTTCCTTGCTTTTGCCGTGTTTTTGCCAGACCTCCTGAGCACTCTTCACCTGCTCCCAAATGGACATACTTTTGCAGATGAGCCAAAATGTGTGCCTCACATCTGCATGTAGAGTAATGTCCAGATCACACAGCAGCTGCTTCAGCTTGAAGGCCTTGCTCAGTTCCACCTCAGCCTCATTCCCCGCCACCCCACCCCCCAGGCCTCTGAGCCTACCCAGACAGACACCAAGCTGCTTCTCTTCTTTGACTCACCTACACCCTTCTTTCCATCAAGGGCCCGCACAAGTCTCAGCTCTTGCATGAACCCTCTGTGGACTCCTACAGTCCACGTTGATTTACTGTGTCATACTCCCAGAGCACTTTTTACCAGCACCTCACAGCTGAGCAATTATTATTCAGTGTGGTTTTATGAGGCTTGCTATTACCTCAATTATATTTTAAGTTTCTAAAGGAAAAGGACCATGTGTTTCATTTCTGTAACCTGCATAGTACCCAGCACAGTGAGGAAGAGATAGTTTAAACATCATAATAAATGCCTGTTAGCAAGTTAAGTACTGTGACTGCATTGTGTCACAGAGTTCGTTGTATATTTACAATACCCATTTATAATGAGATTAAATTTTTCTGAGCAATAAATTACTAGAAATCTACATGAAATTATATTTTAATTATACATAGTTCAATACTTGACAAATTTTTTTGTTGAAAAAGAAATCAGGATTTTTTTTTTTGGTAAATACAGGACGTATACTAACAACCAAGATAGTTTATTGGTTTGTGATAGCATTTTTAGACGAAAGCGTTACCTGACTTAATTCTTAGAATATTATACTCTGATAATTTTATTTTTTTTCTGCTACATAGAACTGTTTTCTCAAAGTCATGGATGTTTTAATCCTAGAGAGGACTAAATTGAGAGTAGATGCTGTTTAATTTTTGTTTAGTCATAGTGAAGTATATTTAGATGCCAATATATGCAAGACTCTGATCAAAATATAAAATTCGAGTGGGCCCTCCTTAAAGATTTTGTTGTCTACCAAAATAAAAAAATAGGAATTGCGTATAAAGACATTATACACCATCATTTCTGTGACACTGGAAAAATTCCCCTTAGAGGAAAAGTAGAATGGAATTTGGAATGTTGCTTGACTCTCCATCCAGAACTGGTCCTGAAAAGAATACAGTGAAATTGAAATGTAGCAATTTCCTGGCTAATTGCATAAGCACAGAGAGCCCAATCTGGCCCATCAAATGAACATACTTGTGCTATTTGTTTCCTTGGGGATTGATGCCTTTAGTTAATCTACACTCAAAAGCATAAAAGATAGTTTATGTTCTGAATTAAGTATAGAAAACATTTTTCTGTCTAGGAAGTTAGTTTCGATGAAATTATTTTATCTGAGGAAACAGCACAGTAAAATGGCTTCCCTTTGGGTGTAATTTTAGAGTGTTTTTTTTATCTTAAACTCAGTTTAAAAAGTACTAAAAATGTACTTTAGTAGGACTTAATAAATATTAAATTAGCCTGGGGCAGTATCTATATGGAAATGATTAAATGCCTGAGTATTTACTTGGAATTTCTGGTCTTTCTAAGCAGAATTAAAATCTTTAGCTTCTTTATGTCAGAGCTACAATTAGCTACAGCTAATTGTTCTTCTCCCATTCTCCCTGGCAGCTCCATTTTGATTAAACTTGATGTTTTTAGATAATCCAAAATCTACAGACAATTAAGAATTACCGTACGAAGTACGGACATGAAGTAAATGCTGCCAAATGGTACATATTTCCTGCTAAAATGGTTCAATCGAAAAGCAACAAAAGTTTGACCTCGTTTTCTCTTGCTCAAATGAGAGAAGTTTCCACTTAGAATGGGAATTAGTTATTGAATAAGGTACAAAAATAAGATGATCGGGAAAGTTAGAAAAACTCATGTACTTCTTTGTACTCAGTATCCTTTGGTTTTTATGACAACTTTTTTACAATGTACTTAATCCTGAAAAGAGAGGATGGTGCTAAAGCAAGGGGAAAAACACTTTACTGCAGAGTGATTTTACATAACTCTTGTTCAGTTTCATGGTGCTTTAGGTCTCCTGGGGAGTTTATTAAGTAAACTAGCTGGCAAAAAACTCAATACCATTTGAAAATGCCACTTACATGGGTATACATGCATTTTGATATAATAAAAATAGAATTGGCATTTTGCTTGATCTGCCTTTTTGAGAAGGGAGAAATGTGTAAGGAAATATGGTCTATATATAGAATTTTAGACAAGAATAGAAGAAAAGCAAAATGGAGCCATTATAATCTTTCTTCAAACCATCCTGTTCTTAGCTACTTTGCAAAAAAGATCTCATCTTCATGGAATAGTATTACGGATTAATGTACTTGATTTTGAAATGAGTTTTTTCTTTTCTTCTTTAGGCTCTTTATCCTCCATTTCCTTTTTCATTTCTTCTCCCCTTTTTCTCTTCTCCTTTTCCCCCCACTCATTATTGCTCACAGATAACATTGAACCAAATGTATTGGTTAGGCCAATCACATGGCATATGTGCCAGGGATATACTACAGAATAAAACGGATGTGGTTCCTGTCCCAGAGGAACTTAATCTTATAAACTAAAGACTAAGCAAATCATTGCAGTTAATTACATTTTCAATAAGTATGAAAAAGTAAAGGGTGAGGGGATATCAATCTTCAGTAACTGCTCTGCATATAATATGTTGTGTGTACGTAAAAACATAATTTTTGTGAATATTAAGTAAACATGAGTCCTGACCTAAGGAATTAATACTTCAGGATGTACTAGTTGCTGTGGTTCACATACGGAAACTTTCTGTTTAACGATCAATTAGATGAACTCTTGCAGTTTTGGACTTTGATAAGGCCAACTCACGTGTTTTACATATGAGCCTATGAACAGTCAGTGGTCCCCTAGGTCTCAGTCTTTACATACTTGTAATTTCCTTGGATCCTGCATTCATTCACCACCAACTTCCATCTCCTCTGAGTCAACTGAGATCTTAATCCCAAACTCCCAATCCTGATTCAGGAGTTGGGGCTCAATTCCAAGGCCAACGTAAGCCTGGTTTTACTAGAAGCAATGTATGATTTTTTTTTGTCCTCCTGCTAAATAAAGCCTTCTGATGTTAAATTCTGCTCTCTCGGGTGGGAATCTGAGGAAGATAGCAGTGAGACTGGGTGCAACTGACATCTTTTTTTTTTTTTTCCCTGAGTTTTACTGAGTTTCTTTACCTTTTCTCAGGCCCAATTTATTCAACAGGACTCTCTCCCCTCAGCATTGACTACTTCTAAATCTTATGGCATTCCTGAGGTGCCAAGTAATGATAGTGCTTCAGAAATGAGGTTACTGCTTTAGCCAGTGTTTATGTCCTATCATAGCTCACTGTGGGATAGAATACCCTACTGGTTATGTTATAAAGTATGTCTTTTCTATATGATAGAATATTATCTGTGATTAAGCAAATTAAGCTACCTCTGTTGCCCTAAAATGAAAACACGTTAAGTAAAAGAAGTAAATTGGTTTCATATACTTTACCACTCTATTTAGAAGCTTTATATGTGTATATACATAAATATCAGTATATATACATATGTATGTATAGGCTTATTTTATTGACAAATATATGTGACAGAGAAATAAGTCTGGATGGAAACGTACCAAACTGATATCAATGATTATACCTGGAGAATGGAAATAGAGGCAGAAGAAGCAGCAGAGTTACAAAATTGAGTCTTGGTAAATGGCTTATGTCATTGGCTTACATGTGAGCCAGTCTCTTTGGCCAGAGGATTAGAGTACTGTTATTAGGTGGGCTCACCCTAAAGCCGGGAGGTGGTCCACCCAAACCACAAGTATTAACAGCTGGGGAAGGGTGGCTTTTCCATGAGCAACACCAGGAGGCTGTCTCCAGAAGGGACAATCAATGCTGAACAGTCAATACAGCAGCTGTGCATGATAATACCGCCCCCCCCCGTATTTCTTGCTTTGTTTATAACATTTGTGTACTACTATAGCAATCAAAGCGTTCATAGGGTAAATCTTAAAATATATATAAAACAAAAAGTACACAGAAGATTTTCAATTTGAAGTAAACTTTTTATGCAAGTTGAACTAATACTTATGACAAATCATAAGAGTAAACAAACAGTAAAGAAAAGGAAAAGTTTTTTGTACACCCACCTTTCACCTGTATAGGCTCTTTGACGAATAAGCCCAGTATGCTATTTATAATAAATTACCACCCCTTATTTGTTTCTGAATATATTAGCCTTTATCACATTTCTCACTAGACTGATGTTTGGCAGTAAGGCCGGGTAGATGTGAGTTTTAGGATTTCCTGTGACATTGTCTTTATTAGTCGCTAAGGTTATTCTAGAATTGGCGAAGTGAGTCTTTCTGTTCATTAAACCTTATGGTGCTTTTGGATTTCATGCAAAAATTAAAGTATTTTGCAATGTTTTAGGAATAGAGAAAATTGCTAAAAAGTAATAGCATTCCTTAGGAAAAAGGACTAACAATCCAACAGAGAACTAATAAATTGTACTGGTCTCATTACTTAAGCATCATTACCTGCCAAGCAAGTAAAAAGTATCCAAGCATATGGGGCGTGGCATCATCAGAAACCTGTCTGGAAAGTCTTTCATTCACCCCAGGCTCTGTTCCCTGTGCCCTCACTTGAGCTTCTCGTGTCATCCTAGGGTAGGTACAAGGTGTTCTGTGTTGCAGACCTGACACAAATGGAAATGGTTTCAACTTTACCCATCTCTGTGCATTTTCAGGGAAACATAAGCTTTTAATAATGAGTTATGGCACCCATAATTGAAGTTTCACAGAGATTAATTGTATTATTATTTTGAAGAAAACCACATATTTGAGACCCAAATAATTTCCCAGTATTATGTAATGAACTAAGGTGTCTCTCATCATGACTAACCCATTCTCAAGCTGAATTAGGCCGTAGACTCTTTCTCCTCCAGCTTCAAGTTCTGCTGCTGAGAAGCACTAGCAGCCTTAGGATATTTGAGGCCCATTAAAGCCCTCCTCACGGCCAAAGGACTGACAAGCAGCTGTGTGTATTAGACTTAAGCATTAATTCCCATGTCAACAATTCAGCATTTCTTTTTAGGCGGTTTAGTAACTAATGTAACCAAAAAGGGATCCTATGCCTCCCAGTATATTAAGATCACCTTCCCGGCTTCTTTGGAAACATAGTCTATCAAATTTTAAGCAATTATTTCTTCAGTGTGTTATAGCACAACTTTTCTGGTTGAAGGATTCAAATGTGAAGCGTCTTTTTACTCATTGGGCTGCAACTGATAGCAGCAGCCGTATGTGAATTCTGTATGGTCCTTTTTAGCTGAACATTGGTAAGATAATTAAATGCAGCCGTGGTAGTGTTTTACCAAGTTAAGCGAAAGGCAAGCAAGTGAGAAGAAAGGAATTAAGAGGAGTAAACAAGGGATAAGCAAAACAGTTTTAGCTGGAACTTGGGAATGGGATGGATGCTGGCAAGGCAGAGCAGTGAGGATGCCGGCTCCAGGTGGCAGACATTTAGGAAAAAAGACGTCACACCAGCGACCAACCATTCAGATCTGGCGTTGGCGTGCTTTGTCTTTGCTTTTTTTTCATAATGCAAGTCTATTGCTATTTGCCAAAATGTGTGAAAAGCTTATGAAACACAAATATGGGGAAGAGTAGAGCAGTGGAGAAGAGGAAGAGTGCATTTTCATGTAGGTTATTTTGGGTTTGATCTCATTGGATAGTAGGGCTTCAGAACATAATTTGACTGAATCGTTTTGCTGTTTACAACTCAAGAACTGTCCAACTGATGAACTGCATAGTTGCTCTGTTAGAGAAAAGCAGCAATTGTTAATTTCAGTTATGAGGAGCTCTTCATTTAAACACTTGACTTTGAGGAAGTTTGGAAACACAAAGAAAGTATTCTAGGGCTTCCCTGGTGGCGCAGTGGTTGAGAGTCCGCCTGCCGATGCAGGGGACACGGGTTCGTGCCCCGGTCCGGGAAGATCTCACATACCGCGGAGCGGCTCGGCCCCGTGAGCCATGGCCGCTGGGCCTGCGCGTCCGGAGCCTGTGCTCCGCAATGGGAGAGGCCACAGCAGTGAGAGGCCCACGGACCGCAAAAGAAAAAGAAAGTATTCTATTTACCAAATGCATAACTTACTTTTACGTAAAGTAATACCACCTTTTGGTTGGGACCTGCTTATTATTAATAAAGTATATGACATAGTTTTTTAAATAACTTTTTACTGTGAAAGTTAATTGTTTATTTTAGAAAGTCCAGACAGCATCTGACCAAAAACCAGTTAGTTAAGAAAAATTATCCATAAATACTCGCCATGATCCTATCCATAATTAGAAACTAAAAGTGGTAGTATTTTGGTGTTCTTTCTAGTTATGTATGAAATACTATGCATGTATATTTATATGCATGACAGTACTTTGTTACTGCTGCAACCCAGATGTCTAGAAGAGTATCAGGCATGTTCAGATAACTGGATTTGTGTTTAGTGTTAATATCTTAGTGCTTTCCAGTGGACTTAATATACTATTATTATTTCCTAGCATGTTAACAGGCCAAACCCAGTCATTGACAGGACTTTGCTCTCTTCCTGCCTACTGACCAGTCTGCAATGTAGTATTTTCTTTCTGTCACAGTAGAATAGACGATGTGAAGACGAAATGGTAACCGAGCTTTACGGTACATTTTTATTGAAAAGGAAGCCAGTACGTTTTGCTGCTGCACCAAAGAGAAAGAATGAAGGTTAACAGATGTCGCCATGATTTGCAAGTACCTTCTTTAGGGCAAGGTGATTTTAGCTTTACTCATCTCAGCATATTTTCAGGGAAACCTAAACTTTTGATGATGTCGAGGATTATGAATCATGACACCCATAATTGAAGTTTCAGAGAGATTTAATTATATTGTTACTTTGAAGAAAACCACACAGAACCATATTTAGGTACAATTTCAAAATCATTTTATTCCATTTTCACATCTCTGTTTTTCTTTTAAACTATCTGGTAAACATCCAGGGTTTCTGAATGCTTCTCTCTGATAGATGCAAAGAGCATTTAAGCTAACACTCAGCTGTTTGTTTGTTATGTTTTCAAACTTTTTCCAGTTTCTGTTTAGTATTCAGTGAAATGGTGTAAAGAAAACCATCTGCACTGCAGCTGCAAAGGGATTACCTTCGGTTTTACTTTTCAAAAAGAAGCCAAATGCCCCCTGTGCATAGCCCTGGACAGTTGCTTGGATCTTACACCATATGTTTTATACAGTCGTCCTGGAGCTAAGTCAATTAATAGCTCAGAAGATACAGTTAGCCTTTTAGTGACTGCACTCTTTCATAAAGTGCTGCCTAAAATAAAGAAACCTTTGATTCCCTGCCCCTGTTATAATTTCAGGCTAAAGATTTGAAGTATTGGATGACAGCAAGTGTACTGAGATCATCAGCTGCGGGTGGATGCTCTGGCTTATACAGCCTTCTGCCACCATGTCAAATTCCTAGGTGTGTGTAGGATATTGGCACAAAATACAAATGAAATTATTCTCAACAGAACACATTTAAATGAAATTTTATAGCCTTTACTGTATCTTGATCGCTTTTGTCTCTCTCCAAATATATATTTTAAGCAGACTTGAGTGAGGAATATATAGTGAAATGTCATTATTATAGTGAAAATTCATTATTTTACAATTTGCCGTCTTTACCTTGGCAATCTTCTTTTTTTTTTTTTAAGGTAAAATTAAAACCCTTTGAAAATATTACACCCAACTCGCTTGTAACTTTTTCTTAAGCAAAAGCCTCTAGGCATTGTGCAGCTTTAGAAACCATTGTAGTCATAACACACGGATATTAAGCTAATGCATACCATCAACTGGAGCAGAGGTTACACTGATTTCTTGTGACTTATATCTGGTTTGAAGGAAGGCCCAGAATGAGTCAGTGGTGTAGCTGGGGGTCAGTTCTGTGAGGATGACAGGACTTGGATATGAAATTAAAAATTTACTTTGTCCTAGGTAGGATGACACCTTTAATAGCTATAAGATTAATAAGGTAGTATTCAAAGGATAAATTTAGATTTCTGTACATAGAGTTTTAATCATTTCTAAAACATAAGTATACATGTATTTAAATGATTTTCCTGAATAACTGTTTAGGGAATACCAGTAGTTTTCATGTGAGTCCTAAGTAATTTATTTCAAATTTTCTTATACTTACTTGGCAGAAATTAGACTTTGTGTCTGGTTGACTACAAGAAGGAAGGCGCCACTAACAAGGAAAGTCATTAGGAAGAGATGGGGATGTTTTTTCTTTTTTGTTTTGTTCAAGATGGAGATGGGTAAAACAAACACAGGACATGGGACTGAGGGAACTGATGAGGATGATTATAATCTTTGTGACTTTCTGTTTGAATAAAAAACAAACAAAAACAAACAAACAAAACCCACAGGATTTTCTAATACACAGACAATTCAGATACACCCTTCAAATTGTTTTTTCCATGGCCAAACAGAGAAATGTCCTCCTAGGTTGAGAGTAAGGAAAAGGATACTGCATTAGACAGAATGCAGCTAACTGTATCAGCATTACAATGGGGCAGAACTCCATGATGACTAGAAGAATCAGCCCCAAGAATAAAGGTGCTGAGAAGAGGGAAACCAAAGTAAGTATCTACAAGGAGTGTATGAAATTAGAGCCTTCCTGGCTTTCATGTACACACAAGCAAAATTTTAACACTAAGACCCAGAACAAACCTTATCAACAGTGACCAAAAAGTGATGTGGAGAATGGAGACTACTTGATTATCAGAGCAATTCATCCTAAGAGGATATTTAACATTTTTTTCTGAATGCTTCTTATTGGGTTGGCCAAAAAGTTTGTTTGGGTTTTTCCATAATATCTTATGAAAAAGATTAATATTTTCTAAATATGCCAGGATATTTGAAGGGGGGGTTAAAAAAAAAAAGGCGTTTGAATTGGAGCATATTTCTGTATTGGGAAGTTAACCAGACATTGGCAGTCATAGATCTGAGCACAGAAATATTTTATTATTGTAATCCATTGCTATTTTAGTGTGTGGTGTCCCTTGAATTGGATACATATTTTTTGAGACCATTTTTCTTTTTCTTTCTTCTTTTTTTTTTTTTTGGAAAATTTGTTAAAAATTCTTCATGCTTAACCTAGAATGAAGAGCGTTATCTTCTAAAGCACAGAAGTAATGACTGAGACGTGGAATACTTTTGAAACTGGATAAATCTTCTCAGTAATAAAATAGGTTTAATGCTATCTTGGATCCATACCATCTCTTTCTTCCATAGTCCCTATTCTATTTTAATGCATTTTGTCCTGTTATTCTGTTAATTTTTCTATGAGTTAAGGGATGGGAAATAATGTCTGCAGTAAACATATTGAAAACTTATGGCATAGTGAAGTCTAAAGCGAGTCACCCTGAATGATGAACCTCAGAGCCAGAACATGAGCCAACTTTTTTTTTTTTTTAACATCTTTATTGGAGTATACTTTCTTTACAATGGTGTGTTAGTTTCTGTTTTTTTAACATCTTTATTGAAGTACAGTTTCTTTACAATGGTGTGTTAGTTTCTGCTTTATAACAAAGTGAATCAGCTATACATATACATATATCCCCTCCCTCTTGCGTCTCCCTCCCACGCTCCATATCCCACCCCTCTAAGCGGTCACAAAGCACCGAGCTCATCTCCCTGTGCTATGTGAGCTAACTCTTTTAAACTTACACTGACGCTTGAGCTCATCACCTTAAACAGTGCAATGGGGTTGAGCTTTTCCTAATAATTTTATAGATTTACCTATCCATCTTATTACTCACTAGGATCCCTCTGTGATCAATAGCAACCATTCCTAGTTGAGTGTATTCTTTGGGCTTAAAATGGAACAAAGATAACTGGTTCACTAATTGACTTATTGAATTAATGGTTTTGCCCACTTTAGCAAGGGTTGATCCTACTAGAGTAGTTCACTGAATCCCTGAAAATAGACTAGATAATGACGAACCTAAAGTCTTTTTGATCTTTTTTACCTGGTATAAAGTATGTGCTCTGGGTTTAGCATTATACCTCTTCATTCACTTGTAGATTTAAGAAGTTTCCAAATATTCTCTCTAAAACATAGCTATAGGGCTTCCCTGGTGGCACAGTGGTTGAGAGTCCGCCTGCCGATGCAGGGGACACGGGTTCGTGCCCCGGTCCGGGAGGAGCGGCTGGGCCCGTGAGCCATGGCCGCTGAGACTGCGCGTCCGGAGCCTGTGCTCCGCAATGGGAGAGGCCACAGCAGTGAGAGGCCCGCGTACCATCAAAAAAAAAAAAACCCCATAGCTCTATACAGTAAAAGCCATGTTTAAAACAAGCCAGGATTGTAAGGCCTGTATTAGTCCATTATTATAAGGGAATTCACTGTTTATTTGATAGAATATAATTTAATATTCTACATTTTTCTTAAGAGTTCTAGGAGTTCATTTTTCCCATGACACAACTGCTCATAAATCTTGAATTTAATCAGGAAGTCCAATAGCAAAAGTTTTGTTAATTATAGAATCATGGGATTTTTTTTCTTTATGTAATTTAAGCAAATAGACTGTGATTGATTTTGAGAAGGTTTAATGTATTTCAGGATAGATGAAAATCTTTCAATACTCTCTCTGTAGTTATTCTGGTTTTTTACAAATGTTAGACCATGAAAGAAATCACATTCATTCATTTGGCAATCTTATACACTGCCCATTATGTACCAGGAATACTTTCTAGGTTCTGTGTATTTGGCAAACAAACCATTCACTACTCTCATGGAGCTTACCTTGTGGTAGTGATTTATACTATTAACCAAAAGTTATCAGATACCATGCCGGTAAGGCTTGGTCTTAGAAATGTTCTACTTACAGAAAATTTCTGTTAAGTTTTCTGTTAAACTTTAAGTAATTTACATTATGGCAGTAATAGATAAAGCACTTCCTGCGTACTTTTGTTACTTATTCATCTGAATTACCTATCTTAAAACTGGTTTGACTTAATTTGCACTCTCTTCACGAACAGGAAATACTTCCCTATGGCATCGATGATGATACTTGAAATTAAGTTGAACTTCTTTCCAAGCGGTTAAGGAACATGAAGGACATCAATGACCTTATTTCCTTATTTAATTCTAAGTACTTTTTTCTGACACAGCCATAATGTACAATTTAGAATAAAGGTTAGGCAGTCAAACAAAAAAAATAGATGTCTGTTTCTCTCTCATGTAACAGTTCTGTCCTAGAGTGACAGTTTTGTTCTGCACATTTAGGTCATTTGGAGGCCTAGTTCATTACATGCTGTACTTCCATCTTCTAAATTGTCCTCATCTGCCTAGTTGAAACTAGACTGCTACTTCATCTGCATTCTAGCCCCTGATGGGAGTGAGCTGGGGAGGAGTTTCGGGGAACGCTGATTGTCTTTAAGTTGAAGATAAGCAGAAGTTTCATGCTTCACTTTTCTTATATCCTGTTGACCCACACTTACATGGCTACTCCACAACACAAGAAAGGTTGGGACATGTAGTCTCCAGATGAGCCACCATGTGCCCAGGAAGAATAATAGCAGAATGCGTTTGGAGGACAGCTAGTGTGCCACAGGAGGATCCAGTGTACGTTAGAAATGAGAGTTCCAAAGTACTGGGGCTTTTGACGGGGTTTTGTCAATCCTATGGGGGATGCGTGAATTATTACTCTTCTAGACACGAGGCTCCGTGAAGTTAGGTGTTGCTCCAGTAGCCTAGGACCAGAGTTCATTGTGATATGAACATTTGCTATGCAAATAGTCAGTGTCGAGAAGGTTCTTTTAGGAATGCTGCACGGAATGTTTTTTTCATCTGAAAATAGTAATTGGGGTAGAAGAAGGATCTAGCATTTAAATGAATATTAAATCTCCAACAACATGATCATAAAGTGAGCATTTACCACCCAAATCCTGGATATTTAAGCCTATTAGCATGTGGATAATAAAAAAAGGGGGGGTATCTCCTATTTCATTAATTTTAAGAGCGTTTACATGTAGATTCACAGCAGTACAACTAAGAAGTTAATTGTAGAACTCTGGGAAATGAGACACTCTTCTTTAGTTTACTCAGTGACTCACTCGTCTTTCAAACACCCATTTTACCAGTTTCAGCTCCAGAGCTTCTTATGGAGTCAGCTGACTTCTCCCTGGGCTTCATAATGCTTTCTGCTCCTTCCTGTCTAAGTGTTAACCCCAAGGGCACTCTCTAATAAACACCCTGAACACCAGACTGTTCAGAGTCTTTCTTTCTAGAGACCTCAGTCTGTAACAGGAATGATTCAGCCCACAGTGTTTCTCTGTGGCCCATCAAATTGAGTCCACTCTCTGAGTTGATACTCAAGGTTGACCTTCAACTAACCATCCCTAAGCTCTGCAGCTCATGGCTCACAGCCACTTTATAACCCCCATCTCCTGTCTGTCTTATCCGCACCATCCCCTGCACAGCTCCTACTATGGATTCTTGCCTTAGGGTTTTGTTTTTGTTTTTTTTTCTTTTTTTTGCGGTACACGGGCCTCTCACTGTTGTGGCCTCTCCCGTGTGGAGCACAGGCTCCGGACGCGCAGGCTCAGTGGCCATGGCTCACAGGCCCAGCCGCTCTGTGGCATGTGGGATCTTCCCGGACTGGGGCACGAACCTGCGTCCCCTGCATCAGCAGGTGGACTCTCAACCACTGCGCCACCAGGGAAGCCCCTGCCTTAGGGTTATCTATTTTGTTTGTTCTTAACACCCAAAATGCCTCTGCAGAGCTGTCCCTTTACCTGTCCGAATCCTGTGTCCTTCCAGGCTCAGATCCAAACTTGCCTATTTCAAGAAGCCTTCCCTATTAAAGCACTGTAGAGCTGATCTTGAGAATCTCCTAGTAATTATGTTTATAATCTGTACTTGTGCATCTTTCTATAACATTATGTGGTATTGAAAAATGAACATTTTTAATATTCATTTGTCTATCCTTCTAGACAGTGAACTCCCTGAGGGCAAGGATCATACCTTTAGTTATCCATGAACAGATAACTGGCCCGCAAGTATGTCCTATTGCATGGGGCCACTCAGTGTTCTCATGCTACCTTGTAATTTCTCTACTACTACTCCTTACGTATCTTTGCACTTTATTCTCTTTACATGCTCCTCAGGGACAAGCTTTTGTTTTTTAGCTTTATGTTCTCATGGTTCTTAGTGCTGCACTTTGAAGAAAGCAGATGTTCCATTAATACTTACTGAATAAAGGAACCTTGTATATAGTTGGTGGTCTTTATGGCCCATACAAAGAACATGCTAATACATGTGTGCTCTCTGTGTCAGATGTGCATGGTTTTGATTTTCTAGCCAGATCTAGAAAGCTGGTAGAAACCTAGGACTGGCATCATTTTCAACTACGTACAGTAAAGTCAATGAGTTAAAGGAATCACAGATAATAGCCTGCTGCCATCCATACATAAAAAACGAATCTATCAAATCATGGACTGTAAGCCATGTGCTTTGATTTTATTTGATTAGGATTTTAAAAAATACTTGATCCATATTCCCTATTAAGGTACCCCCCCTATGCCCGGTGGCCCCCATTTATGAAATAGTTGTCTAAGGCTGTGGAACAGACCAGGTTCATCTTGGGAGCCACTCCTTCACCCTACATCATTGGCATTCTACCCTTACCAACTGCACCATGTAAAGAAGTTACGATTGGTTAATATCCAGTTACACGAGTCTTGCAATGGTTGGGGCCAGATGGTGCTAACCTGTCATCGTTTTCAAGAAATTGTACAGATGCCCCTTGTGACAGTGAGTAAAAATACTATGATAATCTTAAAAGTATTATCTTAGGGAAAGTTTCTTACGAGAAAAATGGTTTATATAAATATATTTTCATTCAAACAAGAATATGAACTTTGTGGGGTGAGACCATAGTTCATTATAATTTATCAAGGAGTTGGTGGGTATGCACACACAGGAGACACTTTATAAATTTTGTAAATTTAAAAATTTGTATTGCTTAAATTGTGTCTGCATGTTTTCTGGTTTTGTTCTCATTCCTACTTGGTTATTCAAAAATTCTCTACAGATCCATGGGAAAATCTAAAAATTAGCTTACACAGGAAAGAGACATCATTAGATCAGATGCACAGGCCATTCAGCTGTGGGTGGGAGGGAGCTTGATTATTTGCTCTCTGTAATGTCATATTCATTCTCAAACTGCTTCCAATACTCCAGTTGTATCTGTTTCCTCAGATTTCTCACTTAATACTTCCTCACATTTCCTGATGATCTCTATTAGATAAATGCTTCGTTTGTGGAATATACAGCCACAACAAACTAGAAACTTGGAAGTTATAAGAAAACAGGGATCAGAGAAGAAACCATCAGATTCCTCTTTCAAGTGTGTGAATTCTATCTGAACAGATACGACTTTGCAATAAAGAATAAATGATTAATAAATATTTTAAACATTATGCATTTAATATTTTAGCAAACCTTTAAGGTCAGTTTCGTGTTAAGATAATTTAGAGCACAATTTCAGGGAACTTTTATGGAAATGAATTTCAGAATCCACCCTCATTGTCATTGGATGATGTACAATGGAGTTGGACTGGCGTATATTGCTGCTAAGTTGGTTATTTTAGAGACTCTTGGGTGAACTGCAGCAAAGCTTCAGCCAGTAGAATCGGTAATTCAGACAAAGTCGTCAATACTGCCAATCTCCTTGGCCTGTGGTACCTTGACTTTGCCTGTACATGCTACTACTGAACATTTTCTATCTTTAGTTGGCGTAATAAAAGTATAGTAAAGAAAACCAGTAAATTGTCATCTTCAATATTTTTTCTAGAAATTATATATTCTAGTTCCTTGAGTAAATGTGACTCTACTATGTTCCTCCTTACTAAAGTATTCGGGAAATTATGTAGATAATTAAACATGGATGATAATTCATACTTTACATGAAGTGCTTCCAAAAATAAGTTCAAAGATATAAAAATAGAAAAATTTTAATATCTTTTAAAAAACCTTAAGGTAAATTGGTTTTATGATATCCTCAATAAATTAGTCTCAAAGATATGTTCTGACCTGAATTTCAGAAATAAAAACAAGTTGTTCACTTAAAAGATACTGAATCGTCTTTAAAGTTCCTTTTCACTTGGTTTTAGTGAAAGAGTTCCCCTTTAAAAAAACTGGTTTTAACACCCTCAAATTCAGGCCTTTATTTCCCAACTCTGCTTACCACATGTATGTTTAAAGCTTATTCAGTGAACAAGCCTAGGAGCCTATTCTCTGAGCATTCTTCACCAAGACCTCAACCTTGGAGTGACTACTGTCCAGCTCCTGCCAATAGAATAACAGGGAAACTACTGGTGGTCACAGTCACTACTTATTCCTCTACATTTTCTCCAACTTTATGTTAAAACCACCACCAGAAAGCAAAAAGCTTAGCTACCAATAAAAATGCTTTATTTGGGTTACAGTTTATTACCATTCTTTTAGTTTTTATCAAAAGACACTTAAAACAATTGACCACAGGAAGAGCATTTCTCCATCTTCTGCAAGAAGGTATTGCCATCATTGCCCATTAAGTTACCCAGAGTTCCTTTTCCACAAGAAAAAATTTTCTTATAGTTCCAAGAAAATGTCTTTCTCTGCAGACTGGTGTTCTCCTTTAGTCAGACAATAAGAACTGCAAAATTTTTTTTCCTTGACTGCTAGGTATCTCAGAAAGAGAGATGATATTCAGTTTATGTAACCACCTTTCCTCAACTCTGAGTGTTTTTTCTCTTTGCTTTCTCTTTGGGTTCTAATCTTTTTTAGCATTGATCTTATTGTACCAACTTGCAATTGGAAAGCTATTTTTCTAGGGATAGGTTGAAAATAACATAAATGCCAGAAGTTAGGGATTCAGTCATTCATTCCTCTGAGTTTATTTCCTAAAAGTACTAACTGATTATCTCCTTTGGGCCAGTGCTAAGCACTATGGATAGACTTGTGAATGAGGTATATTCCCTACCTCCAGGAGCTTCCCCTCTGATTCTTCTCTGTACCTTCCATAATGGCAGGCACAGGGTGAATGTTCAACAGATCTGTGTTATGTGCTTACCCCTTCTCTTAATTATTTTTCAGGCTTGCTTTCTTTGAGTGTTTCAAAATAAGATGATTTTTCACCGGTCTGTATAGTTAATTATAGCACCTAAACTTTAAAATGTATGTGCATCTTTTTCTGTATTGTGTCATGGTATGGTTAGAATCAAACACAATATTTTATATTTTGCTTAATAAAAATTAGGCATAAACTCCATGACGTCCAAGAATTCTTAAGACTTTGTGATTAATTGCAAAGCATACCTTGTGCTTTGATATTTCTTTTGCTTAAATGACCATTGTTTGCCCTTCTGTTACTTCAGGGATCGTAGTTATTCTTTAAATCTGTCTTCCTGATCATTTAATTTTTCATAGGCAAATGCAGGAATTCATTTCAAAACAAATAACCTATGTTAGGTGATTTGGCATTTCTTGAGGCAGACATGACACTTACAGTCACGCAGTGTAGGCATTCACACATGTATTTTACTTCTGTTAGTAGATCTCAGCTTCTAAGAGGTCAAGGATTATCTTATACCTTGACTCTCCCATAGGGCCTTGCAGAAGTGTCTTCCAAATGGTGAGTAATGAATAAATATCAGATGACTAAATTAGTTCCTAATGTATAATATAGGTGTGTAAAACGTTAGGCATTCTTACACTAGTACCTAGTGTGCTCACACTTACAGGCATGTGCTTTCTCTAGCACAACAGAAATGTGTTGTCTGACTGATTGCTTCTTCTCTTAACTAATTTTCAGGCTTGATTTACTTGAATGTTTCAAAATAAGATGAATTTTATCTTTCTGAATTAGTTAAAGCAAGGACAAGAAAGATATAAAAAGTATATTTTAATTCACACTAAAAATTTGAACTTTTTTTCTCGTAGCTTTTTATCCTTATACAATGGCAGCTTCTTAAAACTAACATTATTTCCCCCCTCAAGCTGCCTCTGGTATTTTGCGTATGGCATATCATATGATTTTGCTGAGGATTCAAATTAGGTGAGATGGTCCATTTAGAGGTGGTGTTTTTTGTTTTTTTCATTTAGATGTTTCAGTGTGTTGCAAAAAGATAATGGTAATTTAAGTTTCATAGCAATTTTTTTTTTTTTGCATGAGCTGAGACAGAAGCAAAGACAGAACTTATTCCCTGAGCAAAAGGATCATGAAAGATAACCTTGCTCTTACCTTTTAAATTGAGAAGCCAAGCTC
Organism: Phocoena phocoena; assembly: GCF_963924675.1. NCBI lineage: Eukaryota > Metazoa > Chordata > Mammalia > Artiodactyla > Phocoenidae > Phocoena > Phocoena phocoena. The sequence goes on along the minus strand of NC_089227.1, from coordinate 67,740,999 downwards.
TCTAGATCCCTGCATTTTAATACTTACCTAGGAGTTCTTTACTAATAGGGGGTGAGGAAAATGAGATACTGAAGGGGACCTTTCTGGGAGAGGGGCTTGTAGTAAAGCAACTCATTACTTGCTGAGCTTCCAATTCTCATTAAGAGAGCAGCTAATGTGGGTTAAGGCATTTAGCTCTGCTATGTATATTTTGCAAATGCAATATTTTCTGGAGGTCTTGGGTAGCACCCTATAAATAATTTTAATCAAATATTCAAAGAAGAAACCCTGTCCTTTCACCTGTGGTCTTGCTTATGAGGTAACAAGAGCTGTGGGTTGTGACATCAGATTCCTGTTGGTATGCAGAATCTGTTCAAGTCCTTTCATATCTAGCTTCAATGGTTTCCTCTCCCTTTTAAATATATTCTGTGATATAGCATAGGGTATATTTTTAATATTGGGGGGAATCTCTCAAATTGAAATTGTTTTAAGCTATCATAGGATGAGGACATGGTTCAGTGAAAAAGTTTTGGCTAGCAAACCTCCTTCTAAAAGTCAGAAACAAAGATTTTGAACCCTGAAGAAAAGAAAAGATGGTCAAATAAAGTGTATTTTCATTTTGAGCTCGTGCATTAAAAACAGCGCTCAGGGGCTTCCCTGGTGGCACAGTGGTTGAGGGTCCGCCTGCCGATACAGGGGACGCGGGTTCGTGCCCCGGTCCGGGAAGATCCCACGTGCCGCGGAGCGGCTGGGCTCGTGAGCCATGGCCGCTGAGCCTGTGCGTCAAGAGTCTGTGCTCCGCAACGGGAGAGGCCCCGGCGGTGAGAGGCCCGTGTACCGGAAAACAAAAACAAAAACAAAAAACAGTGCTCAGCCAGGAGTCAGGAGACTGGAGTTCTGTTTCTGCTACTGCCTTGAACTCATTACCTTTCTGTGCTTTGGCTTCTAGGGGGAGCATTGGATGAGTTCTAAGTCCATCTATCTCTGCCTCACTGCAAGACTAAGCATTGCTTTGTAGTGCTGTTCTTGAGGGTAAGAAAGGTGCCTTATCCTCTGTATCCCAGAGCCTGGAACTTAGTAGCTGCTTCCTGAATATTAGTTAATTCCTACTGAATTCCCAGATGCATAACCGGTCTTAGACTGATCGCCTGATTCAATGCACAGAGCATCAGCTCTGGGGCTAAAAAGCAGGATATAGGCTTGAATCCCAGAGTGCCTGTATTTCCAGAGCTGTCTTCTCTTTTGGTCATAGATTTAATGTGTCTTCATATTTCTGGCTCAGCAGATGTTCCTCTATGGCTGCTATGCCTATGCTTGAATTGGTTATCAGGGCTGTTAGGAAAAAGCACCGTCAGCACACTACCTTGCCCTCAGGAGACAATTGTATGACAGTGTTCATCATTACTCATACAGGAAAGGAAGTCCCATGCCTATTTCTAGCCCACTTGCTCAATATCTCTTATTTAACCCTTGCTAGGATACTGATTTTTACAAATGGTGTGCTTGCTTTAGGTTTTTAGTCACAAAGTAGAAGAATATGGAATCCTGTGACAAATGTTGAGTCAACAGCCAAGGCAACTGTACTAGCTTGCTTCTGTGATCAGGATAAGAAGCAGGGCCAGGTACAAATAGCAAACTCAGGAGCACAACGTCATCACAAAGCATATTTTGCTTGGGACCCCATCACAAAGTTAGGCAGGTTTGTTTTCAGGATGTTCTGGCCACTTTTTGCAGTCATCTCTTTTCTCGTTCTCTCTGTTCTCAAAGCACTTGTCTCTAGTCACCCCTGAGTCCCAAGTGCATCCCCTCCTCCATGTTTTGCTCCCTGTGTCTGAACCAGAGGTAAGAGCACTGATCTGAGAGTCAGAAGACCAAGCCCTGTTGTTAACTGCTAATTGTGTAACATCAAGTCATTTAAACTTTATATGTATGTAATTTTTTAAATTACAGGGTTGGAATTATAAAGTTCTTTCTAATTCAATATGTATGATTCTGTAGGATCTTCATCTTATCATCAAAACATTCTTCTCCTTTCCACATGCCCAGTATAAGTAAACCTGGAAAGTACTGTGTCCCACGATGGAAATGGCAATGGTCATCTGCTGTGGTAGAGTCATCAGGATGCTGAGGATGTGTGTTTTGTGGTAGTGGTTTGTTTTGTTGTTGTTGCATTTTCTTTAAAGACACGTCTTAAATGTCTTAACTAAAAACAAACAAACAGAAGAAAGAAATAGCTGAAAGAATTTAAGCACTAGGTGAGAAAAAAGGAAGATGTATTCTTTTTTAAAGTAATCTTTCATCAGCACTGAAAACAAGACTACATAAGCCTAAGGTTTAGTCCCCATGACTATGGAGGTCAACCAAGTGACACAGTCTAGAATAAAGTTGTGGAATTTGGTTCAGTACAAATTTTAATCCCTGTCCTAGTACTGAATCAGTCAGGGAAAGGAAGAAAGTGGCATTAGTTCAGCACTCATATGCCAAGCCTTTCAAATTTATTTCCATTTAATTCTAACAAAACCCTAGGAGACAGTATGGCCACTTTTCAGGTTAAAAAAAAAAAAAAGGTACTGGGAAGACAGTTTATTTGCTGAACTTCATAAAGTGATAGATGGAGGGAGTAGGTTTCAAACCACTCCGTGTCTCTGCCCAGCCAGCTGCCTCGTTCATGTATGTGAAGAAAAATGAAAGGGGGAAGCTTTATGTAGATGTTGGTAAAAATCCAGCTCTACAGTTGAAGATAAAATTTAGTTCCCTCCTCCAACTTTGGAGGGTGAGGTGGAACATTTATTCCTAACTCCTCGTGTTTTCATGGAGGAAGGTAATTTCCACTCCACTCTCCAGGAGAGGGCCTGTGCCTGTGAGGAAGGTGTGTTCTTCTCTCCACCTCATTATTTGCTCCTTCCAGGACAGGAGGAATGGCTTCTTTTTAAAGTGGAGTTTGGCAGAAGGAAATGATTGTGCCCAAATCACTCTTTTCAGCAATACAGACATTCTCTGCTTCTCGGGGAGCTTTCAGTCCAGGGTCTCCCCTGAGAGACTGGTTGGCAATTGTCCAACATTGCTGGAAACTGCAATTCAGGGGGATTAGAAGGTATTAGAGGGATCACTAGGGTGGCATCTTTAAGCCACATTCTTTGATCAGCTTTGTCAGTAAGAAAGCTGGCATTTTGATCTTCTTCGTCTATCTCTCAGCTGGTTTCAAACTGGGAAAAGAAAATTATTTTTTGGCTACTGGAAACCTCAAAACTAGGCAGGACAAAGTCCAGAGGATCAATGTTTTTTTAAAAAAATTCATATATAGATGTATACATATAGTTATGAATTTTATATATAAAATTATCACTAAAGATAATGTAGTAATAATTTTCATTTCTACTTCTGAAGGAGAAAGAAAAATCACTGCCAAAATATTTCGGGGAAATTGAATGACTAATATGTTAAAGGAAGAGCAGAGAAAGGATGTTGAGGTCAGCTTGCTTTTTCTGCTGGGATAACACCAAGTCAGCAGAGCCCATTTTAATGGCTGCTCCCTACAGAGCTGTACTTCTTATGATGTTTCAATATTTTACATTCCTTTTAAACCCTGGTCAGCAGCTGCCCTACAAATTTGTTTTCTTTTATGTGCATGTTGGGAGAAAGACATGTGAGTACTTCTTTGTATGAGTGGTTTCATATTAGGGTTTTAGTGTGATTTTTTTTTTTTCCCCCAGAGTGTCTGTAAATGTTCTGAAGAGGTGTGTCTCTGTGGACAGAAGTCTGCCTATGAAATATTCTTGATGGCTCGCCTGCCAGATATAAATCCTGTCAGTCTTCAGGGTGTCCAGTTAGGCCATCTGTGCATGCAGGTGTCAGGGGTGCTTCTTCAAGACAGTGGCACACACAGGTCTCTGTTATGTGTGGGTGTCACTATTAATCTCTTGGCATATTTTTATTCCAGTTAGGTATTGCGTCCAGGCGTCTCTGAGAATCAAAGAATTTACCCATCAGTTCTTAGAACTTCTGTTCATCTAAACTATCATATGTTTGAACATTGCTTTGGAACTTGCTTGCCAACTCTGAATCCATCCTATGAAAATAGGACCCTTGTTTAAAGTAAAACTACTCCTAAAACAGTACCACTGTTTAACCACTTGCTAAGGCCAAAACTCTAGGCGTAATCTTTGATTGTTCTTATTATCTTGTATCTAAACTATCAAGTCTGTTCAAGTCTACTTTCAAAATATATCTTGTATCAGACCACCTTGGAGTCCTCTGTCATTATTATCACAGTTCAAGGTACTATCATCTCTTGCTTGTCTGAATTACTGCAAAAGCCTCCGGACTAGTCTCCCTAGCAGTGCTTTCCCTCTGTTCTTCATACAGGCTATTTTCTACAGACATTCAGAATTATATTTTTAAAAGGCCAATTAGATCGCATCACTGTCCTTCAGTTTCTTCCCATTAGTGTTTATCGTAGCCCATAAGGACCTGCCTGATCTGGCCTTTGATTTGTTCTGTTACCTCATCTGATTGACTCTCCCCCATACACATTCTGTCATGGTCACACTGTTTCTCACACAAGTTAGTTCCTATTTCAGGGTCTTTGCACTTCATCGTCCCTCTGCTTGGAACGGTCTTTAACAACAAGCAATGCTTACCGAGTTCCTGCTGTACTAGGGACTACCCCAGTCCTGGGAACTAGAGCTTTCGACAAGACAAAATTTTTGTTCTCAGAAAGCTTTTATCAAATAGGAGAAAAACAGGCAATAAGCAAAAAACCAAATGTATAATAATTTAGGAGATCGGAAATCAGGATAAGAAGAATAGAAAATGATAGGTATAAGACACACTATTTTATGTAAACTACTTGGCGAAGACCTCTCTGATGAGATGACTCGTGAGCAAGACCTGGAGGGAATGAGTGAGTGGCCACGTGGCTATTTGGGGGAAGCGTATTCCAGGCAGAACAGCAAGTACAAAGGCCCTGAGGCATGAGAGTGCTAGGTGCTTTTAAGGAAGAGCAGGGAGACCGGTGTACCTAGAATGCAACAAGCAAGGCAGGGAGAGTGGTAGGAGAATAAGAATTAGCAAGGTAGTGGAGGGTCCAGATCACGAAGAGTTCTGTAGGCCATTAAGGACTTTAGCTTTTGAGCTGTATCACGAAGAAAGCCATGGGAAGGTTTTGAGCATTGAAGTGACATGATCTTAAACTTTTAGAAGAGTAATCTTCCTACTCTGTTGAGAGTAGACAGTGTAAGAGGGAAGATAGAAGCAAAAAATGACTAGTTAGGAGGTGTCTGTAATAGTCAAGACAAGAGGGATAGTGGTGAGAAGTCATAGATCCTGGATGTATTTCAAAGGAAGACCTAGATTTCACAGGGTCTGCTGATAGATTGAGCATGGGTATGAGAGAAAGGAAAAATGGAAGGCAACTCTAAGGATTTTGGCCTCAGCATTTGGTAAATCCATCCTAGTTACTATTGTTGTAATAAACTTAGTGACCTAAAATATCCATATTATTTTGCTTTCAGGTTCAATGGGTTAGGAATTCAAACAAGGCTCAGGAGGGAGCCCTCGTCTCTGTTCCACAGTATCTGGAGCCTCAGTTGGGACAACTCGCTGATAGGGGACTAGAGTTATCTGGAAGTGTCTTCATTCACATGTGTAACAGCTGATGCTAGATTTTGGTTAGGGCCTTGGCTTTGTTGTTAGCTGGAACACCTACCCATGGCCTCTCCGGGTAGTCTCCAGTTTGGGCTTCCACACAGCAAAGCAGCTAGGTTCTAAGAGCGAGTGACCCAAGAAAACCAAATGAAGGTGCATGGAATTTTCATAATCTAGTCTTAGAAATCACATAAGGCTACTTTCCCAATATTCTATTGGACAAAGCAGTCACAAAGTTCCACCCAGATTAAAGGAAGGGGGGACAGACACATTACCACTCAATGGAAGGTATGTCAAGGCAAGAAGAGCACATCCAGTGGATGTTATTGTGGCAGCCATCTTTGCAATACACAGTCTGCAATGGGGAAGACTGTGAGAGTAGCAAGTATATGTGGGATCTCAAAATTAAGAATTAGATTAGAAGCATTTTATTTGTGATACATATTAGACAACTAAGTGGAAACGTCGAGTAAGCAGTTGGATACCTGAATCTGGAGACGGTCTGTGGGCTGCAGATACATTTGGAAGTCATTAATCTACTTAAAAACATGGCCTGGATGATGCAGAGTGAGTGTAAATAGGGAAGAGAAGTCCCCAGGACTGAGGCCTGAACCACTTCAATGTTCCAAGTCAGGAAGACGAGAAGGAACCAGCCAGGAAGACTGAGATGGGTGGTCAGTCCTGCTAAGAGGGTGGTGTGCTCAAAACCAAAAGAGGAAAAAATTTCAAGAGAATGCACTGTGTCAGGTGCTGTTGGAAGATGGAGACTGTGGATTGACTTTAGCAATAAGACAGTTATTGATGACTCTGAAGAGCTATCTCCTTGAGTGGTGGAGCTCAAAACCAGCTTGGGGTGGGTTCAGGAACAAATTGGAGGAAAAGAAGGCTTTGAGTAGAAAGAACTATTTTGAAGATGTCAGCTGCAAAGGGAAATAGATGAATGGTGTGGAATGGTTTTTAGAGGGAGCTATTAGGTCAAAAATAAATATGATTTATCTTTTTATTCTCAGGATGGGAGATATTAGTGCATATTTGTATGCTAGTGGGGAAGAAAGTGGAATAAATAATGGAGAGGGCACATCTGCAAGAGTGAAGTCCTTGAGCAGGCAAGAGGGTATGGCATGCAGTATAATCAATATTTGCTTGTTTCTCTTCCTCAGCTCATCCGGATAGCTGCTCAAATGTCCCTCCTCAGAAAAATCTGCTCTAACTAGTATGTAGAAGCTCATACCCTTCTCTCTTAACCTGCTCTATTGTTCATGGCATTCTGCCATTAGACATTTGTTTCCTATCACCCATCAGAATGTAAGCTCTATGAGAGCAAGGATTTTGCCTGTCTTGTTCATTGACCTATTCCTAGCACCTAGAACCTGGTGTGTAGAGGGTATTTAGAAAAATGTTTTGAGTGAATGACTGCTTAATGAATGGAAGAGTGTGTATTTCTATGTGAATCTTTTTGTTTGGCTTAGTACTTTTTAAAAATTATTTTATAAACATTAGCAGTTCAAATGTGATTTCGACATCACTTTTTAATTAGGACATCATTTTGAGACTTCTAGGAATGAAAGCATGACTTAATGGGAAAATAATTTGGCAGATTTTATACAGCATAATACTCATCCTTAGCAACTTGATGACTTTGGAAAATGGATCCTCATTTGACAGACTCCCTAGATAAGAAATTGTCATATACACTTGTTTAATACCTTCCTACACCCTCCAGTGTTCACGTTAAATAGCAGTTCAGTTGCTCAGGAGAGGGGACTGAATATCAAGAGGAAAGATATAAGGAAGGTCCTGCAAGGTTCTTAGAAAAGTACCTGTCCATCCTCTAACTCATCTTACCTGCTAGGAAAATGTGCACGATAACATGTTGGTAGTTCACTGGGTGAAGAGAGTATTGAGACATTTCCAATTAATGTTAGGGAAACATTTTCCTCAGACAATCGTAAGTTCACAGTATCGTTATCTTGGTAACTATGACAAATGAAAACATTCACTCCACTTTCCTCTCTTATAAGTCACTTCTTATTGATTTGTCATGTCAGGCAGTACTGGATTTTCATACACGTCTTTTCTTTTTTTCTTTAGAGTAAGAACGTAATTTCACAGCAAGAAAAGAATAGTATTGTTGTAGAATATCATCCTGTATATCCTAAGTTTCTTTTATTTGGCGAGTACTCCAAATTCAACTATCGACTTACAAAGCTGTGTTATTTTTCATGATGGTTTTGGCTTTCAGTATAATGGAGAAATGCCTGATTAAAAGGAAGTCTGCAAGTAAATTCCCAACATGCCCTTTGGCGGCTTTTTCATTTCACTTAGAGGTGGGAGCAGGTGGTGTCATTTAAATTAAATACATCATGTCTCAGTTGGCAGGAGAACAGCGTTCAGTGATGAAATATCCCTGCAATGAATCTCATTAATTGTTCACCAATTTGTGGTAACTTTATTTATATTTGCATATGGTAATACAAGTACAATGAGGTGTTGTATATTTGGATTACGCGTAGTGTTAAGTTTAACTATAAGCTGTAAAAGGCCTTTGGTATAACAGCACTGAAGTGGTGATGTATGAGTGCCAATCCATCATCTACACAGGCCCTCCCCGCCCACCCAACAGACTTGTTTCATTTCCTCCATTTTCCAGTGAAGTGATAGCAATTTCACAAAACTGTGGCCCAGCTTAAGCCCACACTATTTTTAGCATCTTCACTCTGGAAGAAGGTAGAGCAGGTCCTATTTGAACTTTCATGTGTTTCCAAAGGCATAATACTCCTGCAAATTATAATGTTTAGCTAGCATGTAAATGTTTTTAAATGTCCAATTGCAACTAAAAATCCATCTGATCTTTTTACTGAAAGATATACTTTTAGATTCAAGTAACCATGTATTCAATACAATTTATTAGAAAAATAACTCTAGGAACATTAGGCTAAAATAATTACTTTCTTTTTATGTGGCTGTTTCCATCATGGAATATTTGAGCAAATATAAAAACTTACAGTAGTTAAGAAATATATATTGGTAGGTAATGTGCAAAAAAATACAGCATTATTTCTTTTTGTTGTTTTGTTTTTATTTAATACTATTTTTTATTGAAGTATAGTTGATTTACAGTATAGTGCCAATCTCGGCTGTACAGCAAAGTGACTCAGTTATACAGATATATACATTCTTTTTTAATATTCTTTTCCCATATGGTTTATCACAGGATATTAAATATAGTTCCCTGTGCTATACATTCGGACTTTGTTGTTTATCCATTCCAAAGGTAATAGTTTGCATCTACTAACCCCAAACTCCCCTCCCCCTTGGCAACCACAGCTCTGTTCTCTGTGTCAATGAGTTTGTTTCTATTTTGTATATAGGTTCATTTGTGCCATATTTTAGATTCCACATGAAAGTGATATTATGCGGTATTTGTCTTTGACTTCACTTAGTGTGATAATCTCTAGTTGCATCCATGTTGCCGCAAATGGCATTGTTTTGTTCTTTTTTATGGCCGAGTAGTATTCCATTGTATATATGTACCACATCTTCTTTATCTATTCATCTGTCAATGGACATTGAGATTGTTTTCATGTTTTGGCTATTGTGAACAGTGCTGCTGTGAACATAGGGGTGCATGTATCTTTTTGAATTATAGTTTTGTCCAGGTATATGCCCAGGAGTGGGATTACTGGATCATATGGTAATTCTATTTTTAGTTTTCTGAGGAACCTCCATACTGTTTTGCATCCATGCAGACAGTGGCTGTACCAGCTTAGATTCCCACCAAAAGCATAGGAGGGTTCCCTTTTCTCCACACCCTCTCCAGCATTTGTCGTTTGTAGATTTTCTGGTGATGCCTATTCTGACTGGTGTGAGGTGATACCTCACTGTAGCTTTCATTTGCATTTCTCTAATGATTAGTGATGTTGAGCAGCTTTTCATGTGTTTGTTGGAAATCTGTATGTCTTCTTTGGAGAAATGTCTATTTAGGTCTCCTGCCCATTTTTGATTGGGTTTTTTTGTTGATATTTTGGAGATTAAGCTCTTGTCTGTCCCATCATTTGCAAATATTTTCTCGTTGGCTGTCTTTTTTTTTTTTTTAATGGTTTCCCTTGCTGTGCAAAAGCTTGTAAGTTTGATTAGGTCCCATTTGTTTATTTTTGTTTTTATTTCTATTGCCTTGGGAGACTGACCTAAGGAAACATTAGTATGTTTTATGTCAGAGAATGTTTTGCCTATCGTCTCTTCTAGGAGTTTGATGGTGTCATGTCTTATGTTTAAGTCCTTAAGCCATTTTGAGTTTTTTGTGCATGATGGCAATATTTGTAATAAGTATCCTTTTTCTGAATTCATCATTTTCATTTCTAAAAGGACTTACGTGCCAAGGTCTGAGCTGCCTTGTGGAAAATGTAAAAAAACACTTAAGATAGCCTCTCTCTTTCAAGGAATATAAAGTATCTTTGAAAAACTAGGTACAAACATATGAAAAAGAGAAATATCAATGTACAATTGACAAATTATGTGGAACCAAAGAGGTGTTATTACAGATCAGAGTAAAGACATTTTGTTGCAGTACTTTCCATCATTAAAGGTTTTTACTTATGATAGGTACCTAGTGATAACAGCCAATTGGACAATAAGACATTGCCCCAATAAAATAAAGCCTATATGGTTTATAGTTACTTTATATTGATAAATATGCATTTCTGTCATTGGTGATCCAAGGTATTATCTTGAAAAGACTAATAGGGGATGGAAGACATTGATTCTATCTTTGCTTCACCACTTGTGCTGTGTGGCCTTGAAGAAGTCACTTCTTTTCTTTTTTAAAAAAAATTTTTATCGGAGTATAGTTGATTTACAATGTTTTGTTAGCTTCTGCTGTACAGCAAAGTGAATCATTTATACATATACATACATCCACTCTTTTTTAGATTCTCTTCCCATATAGGTCATTACAGAGTATTGAGTAGAGTTCCCTGTGCTATACAGTAGGTTCTTATTAGTCATCTATTTTATATATAGTAGAAGCCAGTTATTTTCTGATTATTTAGTAATAAAATGGGAAGTTGTGTGGAAAATCTAATGTGTTAGAGCTCATATTTGCTCTCCCAACTGATTGTATAGTTCTAATACTGGAAAAGGTCCATGGGATTCTTTACCACTGCAGAGAGTGAGAACATCTGATTTTCAAGTTTACAGGAACCATTTCTAAGCCCAGCCATGTTAATGCTAAATCACCACCAACAGAACTAGAAATATATAATAAGAAGATATACTATAGAAAAATAACAAATTGATAAGTGGGAGATTACATTGATGCAGATTTTTAAAAGATGGTAAGTTTTGTTTCAAGGATATTTGTCTGGTTAAAACACACGCTTTCACTTTTAATCTCTTTTTACCAATAGCTTTTGGGTCAAAAGGACCTCAGACATAATTGAACATTCTAAATTCTTCTGCTACCTGTTGTAATTTTAATACCAAAATTTATGTATTATATCTGAATCTAATCCTCTAAAAAGAACATATCATGGAATTAATGACAAATGACAATTGACTTTATTTCTGACAAAATATAACTTCTAATTTCATGTATTAGAAAATATATTACAAATATGGTTAAGTGTCTGATTTAAGAAGTATTAAGACTTTATTTAACAGGAGAATATAATTAAAATTTTAAGATTTCCAGTGGAGAAGTACACATGCATGCACACACACACTAAACTTCAAGTTAGAACTGTATTTGGCTTCCAGCTCTACTTTCTATGCCTGTATGATATTAAGAGAATCATTTCATATAGCTGACCTCAATTTCCTCAATTACTGAATGGGAAGCAGTAAGAGCTACCTTACAGAGTTCTTGTTAGAAGTCATCAGGTAACATATATGCAAGCATATGTAAAGCAAGATGCAGTTATAAGAAAAAAACATTGACCTCTAAGAATTAAATATTGTAATGAAATTTCAGCTGGGAAGTTGTCTGCATAGTTTCCTTTTGATGAGTCCATGGTTACTTTTCTAGAGCCATTTACTTTTCTTCTAAATCTGGAATTAGCCAACAATAGCTCACAGGCCAAACCCAGCCCACCACCTATATTGCAGTAAAGTTATATTGGAACACAGCCGTGCTCATTCGTTCACCTGATGTCTGTGGCTGCTTTCATGCCATGACAACAGAGATGAATATGTGCAACAGAGACCATTGGGCCCCCAAAGCCTAAAATATTTACCATCTGGCTCTTTATGAAAAAGGTTCACTGACTTCTGACCTAAATCATCATATTTAGCTGAATCTCATTTAATGAAGAATGAGGAGAAGGTTAATTTTTCTGCTGTTTCAAAAGAGAATTTGAATTCAGTTATTGGAGATTATGTAGGACAAAGTATTTCTCCAACTAGGTCAGTGACCATATAGTTTGATACTTTTGCCTTGATCACCCTCTTGGGAGTTATATCACACACTCTTAAAATAGGAAAAATTGGATCTTGGTAATGGGCAAATCAGGAAGAAAATGAAGAAGGCTTACACCTCATTGACCTCCCTCAGGGAGGCCCAGTTTAGCAGAGCAAGGAGCTGACAGAGACTCCTCAGCTTGGTTTGTAGAGTAAGACTGGGGACGAGGGTCACGTTAGCTCTTTTTCAAGTCTCTTCTTCTGTTGAGTATCATCATTGCCTCTTCAAACTATAATAAAATAGAACTCATATATTTATTCGGCAGTAAACTCCAAATCTAAACAATGATTCACATTAAAAAAGAACATAGAGGGAGGTTACTCTTGAGCAAATTTTACTCAGGCAAAGAGGATTACTTGTTAAAATGTTGGAGAATTATATGCTTTCCACTCTGAAATGTTGACAGACTTTCTGAAGAATCAAGCAGCATTCTTTGAGATATTTCCTTCTGTTCATATAGAAAGTAGTATTTTTCTTTAGTATCCTTATAAAAAATAAAGTTTCTATTGCCATGATAAAGCAGATTTTTATCCCTGTGAATAGATTTTAGCAATAAAATATTAAAATATGAAAAATAACCTTAAGAACACAAGTATACATGTAAATATATATGTACAGAAATGTGTGTATATGTATATATGAATATATGTGTATATAATTAGCTCACACTCCCAGGGTATCACTGTGGGAGGTGAAGAGTATACGTGTTCTAATCCACAAAGTTATCTAAAGTTTATTTTACATATTAGCAACGGACTCTCTGGCACATGGACAAATGTTTTGTAGATTCAGTATTTCTAATATGATAGTTTCTATACTTTTGCTTCTGGTATTATATCATTTATTCAGCAGATATTTAAATCTGAGTCATGCAAAAGCAGATATTAACCTGTGTTTACAGAGCTTACTAATTGGAGAAATGGACATTATAGTCTCTGAAATATGTGTGTGGGAGAGAGAGATGCCCATATTAAGGGTGTGTGGTGTATTATCCCTTCAGATGAAATCTGGAGGATAACTTGGAGTTAACTAGAAAAAAAAAAGAAGGAAAAGAATAAAGCTCAGGCAGAGAGCATACAAAGACCTTGTGGTGAGAAGAAGGAAAATACCGGAAACTAAGAGAAGACGAGGGGCAAAGCAGGAGAGGGGGAGTGTAGTGCTCGATGAGGCTCTTCAGTGGTGATGTCTGCTAGAAATAGAATACAAGCCACATAGGTAATCTTTAAATTTCTGTTAGCCATGTTAAAAAGTGGAAGAACATGGAATTACTTTTCATAATGTTTTACTTAACTCAGTATTTCCAAAATATTATCTCAACATGTAATCGACATTAAAAATTACTGAGATATTTTACTGTTTTTCACACTGTCTTTAAAATCTAGTTTATGTTTTATAGTCACAGCATGTCAATATTCAGACCAGCCACACTTCAAGTACATAATGGCCACATATGGCAAGTGGCTACCACATCGGATGATTGAACTCTAGAGCACTGGTTCTCAGCCCTGGTGGAACAGGAGAGCTCTCGGTGGAACTTGTAAAAATCTGGCTGCCTAGGCCCATCCCGGACCAATTACACCAGAATCTTTGAGGGTGCGACCTAAGCATCAGAGTTTTTAGTAAAGTTTTCTGAGCGATTCCAGTGTGCCGTCAAGTATGAGGACCACTGTGTGGACTGGGGACCTTGTTGAGGGGTTTTGCATTTATCCAAGAACAATGATAAACCTTTAAAGAGTTTTAAACAGGGATACAGCATGATTGGATTTACATTTTTATAAGAGCGCTCTGGTGAAATCACAGAGAACAGATGAGAGGGAAAAAAGTAGATAAAAATGCTGGCTGATCCTTTAGGTGGCTTTGGCAGTAGCCCAGTTCAGAGATAATGACTTCATGGTAGATAGAGATGGAATCAAGAGTTTTTTAGAAGATAAAGAGTCTTGATTACAGATTGAATGTGGAGTGGGAGGGGAGAGATGCTGTTCAGTGTGATGGAGGAAGCTGCAAAAAAAGATGCAAAAGTTACATGACTTTTACATGGCTTTTTTTGCATTGTTAGTTTTAACTGGAAACTTTAATAGCTTGGCTACTGATAATAAATTATAAAACTTTGATAGTTAAATTGTGCTATCCTTTATGATTTGTTTATTCATTTTGTAGACCTGAAAGAAACTGCACACTTGTATTTTCTGTTCACCATTTCAGAGGAAGATTATGAAGAGAGCATCTTAAAAGGCAAATATAAATGTTTTTGCATATCATGAGCTTTGAGTCTGTGTATCCAGATACTTAAAAATGTACAATAAGACCTTTCCATTGCTGAAGGAGCTTATACGTTTTGCTATTAAGTATTTATTCATTAACTAACACTGTAGGAGTTTAAGAATTTTATCATTGAAGAGGAATATTACCTGTTTAATTTTTGTCACCTAAGTCATCCAGGGGAAAGGCAAATGGGAGGGTTAATTCTTCGATTGTCAGCCTCATTATTCATTTAGGTCCTTGTGAAGAAAAGATTTATTTGTTCCGGAGTTAGAGCCTGTTACGGTCTTCCCTGTTCTGTATATCCTCTGATAGCTGAGTTTAAGCTAGTTAGACCCAAGATAAGGAACAAGAAAACATGTTAGCATATATACTCCTCTGAAATTCACCGTTCCTATGCCAACCCCAATGTACTCCAGTACTCCCATCCCTAGCTCATATCCTCCCAGGAAAAATCACGATTCTTCCTTATTTATTCCTCTTCTATTACTTGAACCTATGCACTGAAATTTATTTATCTTCACTAAGGCTTCTGGGTTGTTATCCTTTCTGAAGTTTTATTTTCAGGGTCTCTTCTGTTCTTTCTATACCTCTGTTCTGCAAACCTCTTTATTCTCTTAGTCCCAGGAGGCAACAAATCTCCACACTCCTGAAAATACCACCTGGCCATATTATCTATCCAAGGCAAGTGAGAGTTTTGTACATCACTCAAGATTTAATGCAAGTCTAAACCAAGAATTTCTGGAGGATCTGGTGCTCTTAAACAAATTAGATATCTGGCTGAGTACCTATTGTTAGCTTAAGTGTTGAGTCTATATGAATATAAACAGAACTTTCTCATATATTTTTTTTAATTGAAGAGACATTGTGTTAAAATAAACATGGCTTAAAGGGACTACTTGGTCAAATTGCCTTAAAGACCATCAAAACACTGTTTTAAAAAAAGTTTGGAAATAACCTATATGGTTTTGGTGCTCATCTGTTCCCCTTTCCCAACGGAGTTGCATTAACACACTTAAGCAAATAACACATCGTCAGGAAATGAAGCTGTCAATTGGAAATGCTAAGGTAAAGCCTCCTAAAGCTGTTAGAATCATACAGCCAGGTAGACTCTTACATGCTGTTGATTTTCCCTGTATTGTTAATTCTAATCGAAAGTAGTCATGTCTATTGTCTGTTTTTGAATATATAATCTTCCTGAGGATTGGAGTTTGTACCCTGTCCACCTCAGGCTTAAAATATGTTTGCAGTCATAAATTATAAGTCCAGTGAGTGTCTCAGAATCTTTTTTTTTTTTTTGGTATATGTCTGGATTTAAAGGCCAGAGATGGCCAAGGAGTCATACTGAAACAAGGCTGAATGGAGTGGAGATTTTTCTGCCTTGGACTCAACCATAGCCAATTTAGGTCCTTAATTGGGTGGACTCAACCCTATAAATTAATCTTCAGGTCTCATCTCTTCTACCCACAACCAGGTTAGAAAGAAACTTGGATAACAAGCTAATCTTTTCCCATTTCATATTCAAAGAAGGTACCTTTAAATTAATTGAATAAAGTGGTTATTCTCCTTTATTGGAAGAAAGAATTTGATTTATATTGCCTATTAATTTTTCAAAGAAGTTTAAGGGCTATATAGCAGATCACCTCAGGTATATAATTATAATGAAACTTTATATGTACTTTTTGTTATTAAAATAAGTATAATTAGGCTGACTTCCCTTACAATTATCTCTTTAAAGTTTTATTTCAGGCAAAGGCTATTGTTAATATTTTATATGGTTCTGTTTTATTTTGGATCAAGATTTTTGACAATTCATAACGTGTTGTCAGATAAGTTCCATTTATATCTTGCCTAAATTTTATTTGAATGTGGAAAAGGAGTATTTCAGTTCATTTTGGGAACGTATCCTGTGGATGGTTTTCTTGAAATAAATTATAAAATATCTTTATTTTAGAAATAAAAATAATATATTGAACTAATATTTGATGTTATTGATAACTAATAATACCATAATGGCAAATTAAAATTTGGTAATTTATTTTTTACCATTCTGAAGCTGGAGATT
Organism: Phocoena phocoena; assembly: GCF_963924675.1. Taxonomy (NCBI): domain Eukaryota; kingdom Metazoa; phylum Chordata; class Mammalia; order Artiodactyla; family Phocoenidae; genus Phocoena; species Phocoena phocoena. Next base: position 67,724,596 of record NC_089227.1, on the reverse strand, counting down.
AAGGGAAAAGCAATGCATTCAAATCATTTAAAATTATTTGAAAAATATAGCTTATATTTGCAATATGTGGAACAAAACATAGGCTGCACTAGGCTGAGAATTTTTACTTAGTGCAGTGAATATAGATGTTCGACATTATTGGAAAAAAGAAAGCACATTTCTTCAACTGTTAGTTTAATAAATGGATGATTTTTGTAGCACAGGATCATATACATTACTGAGGAAAGCGTACAACTTTTTGGTTTGCCCTGTATTAATGTCAAACCTGGTATATATAACTAAAAGCCTCTTCAGCGATCCGTGAGTTCCTATAAAATCATGATCAAAATTATCCTTACATTCTGCAAGGTTAACAAATGGTGTGTACGTATAAATACTAACTTCAAACATTTTAGTCTCCTACCGAAAATCCTGCATTAACACGTAATAAGCCCACACTAGTGGAGCTACTGTCTTATACAGCTTGTAAACTCAGGAGACAGAGAAGCCAAATCATAAGAGGTAGGGACTCATGCAGAAGCCTGGCACCTGCCCCTTTGCTGTGAGGAACTAGAAGGGTGTGGTGAAGGCAGCCTCCTTCTCTAAATAAGATAGGTACACTTGAGTTTAGGTAAATAAAAGTCACATTTAAATGCAGATAGGTTTAAGGTAAGGCTTCCAGACTGTTTTTTTAATCAACTTACACTTTACCAGGAATCAATTGACTGACTCCTAATTAAGAACAAACCACAGTGAGAATGGAGAAGGGGCACTGACCATAGGGAGAGGTATTGTGAGGGGTTAGGCAGGTTGTGGGCTTGAAGAATTGTGACATGAGAGGGTGAAGGTGCCCAAAATAATAGGATCGATCGATGTCTGAAAGTTTACCTCTGAATATAGTCTTGATGTCTACATGGGAGTTAGTTCTACATCTGCAGAGAAAGACATTGGGAAGATGGTTTTTTTAAGTAGTACTTTTCTTTTTTTCCAGTGGTGAATTGTCACATCTCTTTATAGCACCAGTGTAAACCATAACAGTTGGTGTTTTTAAACACAGTATCATTTTCCATCTACTGTATAGAGAAATAATCCAGAGAGTCAGCTTCTAATTCAATTACAGGAATTAAACAGTACACTTAATTTTCTGAATACTAATTTATATCAACCTTGTTTCTGAAGCTTTGGTGCAAGGCACTCAAAATACAATGAAGTAGAAAAGGGAACAAGGAGATCTCAGAGATTCCTAAAGAGATTCATATCTAGGCCAGCCAGATAAATAAATCGTGTATCAAAGATGACTTTAAAGACAGTACAAAAAGTAGAAAAATATGACCTACCAGTTTTATTTAATTAGCATTAGAGGATATGCTCTTAGTAGTACTCATACTAAAAAGCTTGTAGGAAGTACTCATTCCATGTATTTCCTTTACAGCCAACCTGTGGTTTAAAAAACCATTGACCTCAAAGTTCCGATCTGCTACTAACTTCTTGGGTAGAAAATTCCCTAGGAAATTTATTCCTCTGTTTCCTTTACTGTGGAAAGAACAATAGTAATTATTGCTGTTACCATGGCCCATGGAAAACTGTTTAGAGTTTCAGAGCTAGCTACATAGAGTAGCACATGACCAAAAATGCCCATGAGTTAGAAGTACAGTATTTCCTGTGCCATGCTTCATTCCAAGTCATGCCCTGCTCAGTGTCTGAACCTCCAACATGTTGGAAAAGAATAGACGCTGTTACAGTTCTTAGGGCAGTGATGGTATCTCAAGTGGTGGTTCTTATAGCACCTATGTTACAGCCCTCTCCTGGGCTTGTTTAAAACTGTAGTTTCTTTGGTCCCACCCCTGACTCTCTCAATAGGGTTCTTTTGTCCAAGTAAGTTATTTTCTACACTAAAATTTGAGAACCATTGTCTTAGAAGTTTCTAAATTATGGAAGAAATAAAAATAATTTTGCTTTGCTCTGTTTTAGTTTATTTTTACATTGAAAAAGGATAACTGATAAGAGTAATATCAGAGCAATGAGGATAAAAACATTGACTAACTTACAACAGAAGTAAATGATGATGCATGTATATCCTAAGAGATTGTCTTCATCTTTATATCTCCAATGCTGCTTTCATTATATGGCATAGGTGCTAAGTAGGTGTTTCTTGAATGGAAGACAACATTCTGAATTGTTCAGTGTCTTCTATTTGCTAATTTTGTTTTTAAAAAAACTAGTTTCTTTAAGATCTATATTTACTCACATGTAAAAACACCAAATTTTAACTCTGTTTTTTTTTTAATCCACAAAAGCTTTTGGATTCTCTGTCCATTAGGTTTCTCCACCAAAAAACTTCTACATGAAAAAATATTTTTTACATCCTACATTTTTGCCTTCATTTGGTGCCTCTAGAAGCCAGATGTTCATCTTAGTTAAGTTGACATACTCTCATCATCTTCTTTCTAACCCAGCCTTGCCTTAAAAACTGCCAAGAAGTTTTAAGTGTGGGTGTTCTCAGTAAAAGAATTCACTGCTGTCCATCAGTTAGAAAATGTTAGGTTTCCTTTTTTAGACTAGCAGAACAATAAATGAAAAACAAGTCAAACTCTTAGAACAGGAAAGACTTATTTTCTGCCTCTTAAAATTAAAATAATCTATTCATTTTAAAATAAGAGACTGTACCCACAACCACCAAACCATATCTTTTTTGGCAGTTTATTTGGTATTAAGATTATTTTCTCTCTTGTAACTGTCAATATGGAAATTTTAGTGTAGTGGATCTGCAAGCCACCACTATAACAGATCCTCAGAATAACACATATTGTAGCAAAAATAATGCAGAATGACACTTCTGCCAAACATATTTATGGAATGAAGCTTATATAATATAAGACATCCTATTCTAGAAGCAATGTTCATTCTCTAGCTCTGCAGCTTTCTCAGCAGCATTCCTCAATATTATTTTTGGTATAGAATGTTCTCACTAAATTAACGGGCTAAAGGAACTATTCGATTTATGGGGTCTTACTGGAGCAGCAAGATTTACACTATTTTTTCTAGGGAAAAAATATAGTGTAGGAAATGTGTATGAGTGGGAGGTTTGCTTGCTCCCAAAGTCTCCAAAATAATTGTGTCTTGCTTATTAGTATTGCTACAAACTCATTTTTTCCCCTCATGGGAAACAATAGCCTGTGGGGTGGCAATAGCCTAGAGGGGTTGCATTCATGTATTTGTTGTCTGTATCTTTCAAATATGGCCTGACCAGGTGATTGTCAGGCACATGAGGTGGGTTCCTATGATATTTGCACAGGGATACAGAGTTTTTATCCAAGAAGCCCACAGCTCAGAATGGTGTGCTGGTGAAAAGAAGGCACGTGGAAAAGGATTTGAGACATTCCCAGGAATTTTCAGCGATGCTAAGCCCTCACTTTCTTTTTTTTTTTTTTTAACATCTTTATTGGGGTATAATTGCTTTTCAATGGTGTGTTAGTTTCTGCTTTATAACAAAGTGAATCAGTTGTACATATACATATGTTCCCATATCTCTTCCCTCTTGCGTCTCCCTCCCTCCCACCCTCCCTATCCCACCCCTCCAGGCGGTCACAAAGCACCGAGCTGATATCCCTGTGCTATGTGGCTGCTTCCCACTAGCTATGTTTGTTAGTGTATATATGTCCATGCCTCTCTCTCGCTTTGTCACAGCTCACCCTTCCCCCTCCCCATATCCTCAAGTTCATTCTCCAGTAGGTCTGTGTCTTTATTCCTGTCTTACCCCTAGGTTCTTCATGACATTTTTTTTTCTTAAATTCCATATATATGTGTTAGCATAGGGTATTTGTCTTTCTCTTTCTGACTTACTTCACTCTGTATGACAGACTCTAGGTCTATCCACCTCATTACAAATAGCTCAATTTCATTTCTTTTTATGGCTGAGTAATATTCCATTGTATATATGTGCCACATCATCTTTATCCATTCATCCGATGATGGGCTCTTAGGTTGTTTCCATCTCTGGGCTATTGTAAATAGAGCTGCAATGAACATTTTGCTACATGACTCTTTGTGAATTTTGGTTTTCTCAGGGTATATGCCCAGTAGTGGGACTGCTGGGTCATATGGTAGTTCTATTTTGAGTTTTTTAAGGAGCCTCCATACAGTTCTCCATAGTGGCTGTATCAATTTACATTCCCACCAACAGTGCAAGAGGGTTCCCTTTTCTCCACACCCTCTCCAGCATTTATTGTTTCTAGATTTTTTGATGATGGCCATTCTGACTGGTGTGAGATGATGTCTCATTGTAGTTTTGATTTGCATTTCTCTAATGATTAATGATGTTGAGCATCCTTTCATGTGTTTGTTGGCACTCTGTATATTTCTTTGGAGAAATGTCTATTTAGGTTTTCTGCCCATTTCAGATTGTATTTTTGTTATTGAGCTGCATGAGCTGCTTGTATATTTTGGAGATTAATCCTTTGTCAGTTGCTTCGTTTGCAAATACTTTCTCCCTTTCTGAGGGTTGTCTTTTCATCTTGTTTATGGTTTCCTTTGCTGTGCAAAAGCTTTTAAGTTTCATTAGGTCCCATTTGTTTATTTTTATTTCCATTTCTCTAGAAGCTGGGTCAAAAAGGATCTTGCTGTGATTTATGTCATAGAGTGTTCTGCCTATGTTTTCCTCTAAGAGTTTGATAGTTTCTGGCCTTACATTTAGGTCTTTAATCCATTTTGAGCTTATTTTTGTTTATGGTGTTAGGGAGTGATCTAATTTCATACTTTTGCCTGTACCTGTCCAGTTTTCCCAGCACCACTTATTGAAGAGGCTGTCCTTTCTCCACTGTACATTCCTGCCTCCTTTATCAAAGATAAGATGACCATATGTGCGCCCTCACTATTTTTTTTTAACTAAAGTTTCACATAGAGCCACTGTCAAATTTATAACTACAAATATTGAAGTGCACCATTCTGGGATGAAGTTAAAATGGTCCCTACTCTAAACTTTTAAGTGTAAAGAAACACACAATCAGTAAAGACATACATGCCAAAAAAAAAAAAAAAGTCAATGCTCTGCAGTATGATATAATAAATACAGTACCCTGTACCGTGGGAAGCATAAAGGAGAAAAGGGAAATGTTGGCCGAGAAGGTGACCCTTGAGGTGAGTTATGTAGTTGTCAGGCTTTTGTGTTAAATACCAGTAACTTCCAGAAATTGAAGGTAAATGGGACATACAGGTTTTTCCCCCTATATTAAAATGAAAGCAAATCTTAGTCTGAATCCTGCCATACTTTTATTAGCATGCAGGCATAAAAACAGTCTATTCCTTGCCCACTTAGGAACTCCTGACAATTAGCTTTAATGCAAGCTTCCCTCGGAAGAAGATGCAAGGTAATAAAGGTGGCAAGATCACAGGCCCTCTGTTTTCTCAGATAGATGATGGGGTCCTCCATTAAAGGGGCACACAGCTACAAGAGATGTTACACCTTGAGCGCTACTTGTCCCGCTGAGTTCTTCAATTTCGTACATGGAAGGGCAGAGATATCTGTATAGTTTTTCTAGGAACCCACCTCTCAAATACCACTCATTTTATTAGAATAGTTCCTTTTAACATTACTCTGACCCTGTGGTACAGATATACTGGTGATATTTGAAGTGTATGACACAGCCATCCCTAGACTGTGAACTCTTGATAATCATATTCAGATGCTAACTACGGAGTGTGAATTCTGATTAGAGTACTTAGGTGTTCATTAAACTTACACATGGTATAGGTTAAAGATAATTTACACGTGCACAGTCACTGTTTATTATTGATTTTATTATTTTTTTTGTAAATTGCAGACAATTTATTATTGGCCAGAGTTTGACTTTTAACTCTGTTTTGAGGTTTATAAGTTCTTTCCTCAAGAAGTTATTTTTTCGTGGGTGTTTTGTTGTTGTTGTTTGTGTGTGTGTACTTTGTTTTTCAACAGCAAGTTGACTTCGTTGCTCTGGGCTCGTGCAAAACCAGGTTGATGTGTGGGCATGGTATTCTAAAGGAGAGATAGCTTTCCTTCTCAAGGGCAGCTTCCATTTTTTTTTTTTTTTTCCTGTAGGAGAAAACTGAGTTCTTTTCATCTCTGATAGCTGCTTTACTTTAACTGTACATTTACTTTACACTTAATGTTTTGTTTTCAAGTAAAGAAGAATAACATTAGGTACAGCAAAAACAGAATACCTTTTTCTTCAGCACTTTCACTTATGAAAGAATAGCACTTGAACAAGATGGAAAGTATTTGAGGGTTCCTCTCGGAGTGGCTTTGAACTAAAGACAAATGTGTTTGAGAGTTTAAATTCAACATACATTTTTATATGGTGGAATGACAGAATGAAACCCGCATGGCCTTTTCTCTAGTAATGGTTTCTCTATCCAGTTTAGGTCTAGAAAACATTTCATACAATTGCCTCCTTCTTTAGGTTTCCAATTCTCTCAGGTATTTACTTGGAATTTAAATAGAATATTTCTATTTCAGGTGACATTAACCTTAACAATGAACTTGACCCTCCGTCATTACTGTATTTGAAACTGTTCACACTTAAGCAACGAATACAAGATAATGTTAGATCAGAACCACACATACACATGATTGACTTAAGCTTTACACGCTCACAGTAAAAAATTTGGAAAATTCAGAAAAGTGTAAGAAAACATGCATAATCTCACTATCAAGAAATGGTTAACACTAATGTCCTAGTATTTTTTATATGCATGCATTATTATTTTAAAATTGCAATACAACATACAAAGTTTTATGTCTTCCATTTGACCCGCTATGGGCATCTTCCTATATCATGAAATAATCAATGAAGGAGGTATGATTTTTATTGGCTGCATAATATTCTATCCTATGGATTTTCCATGATTTATTTAGCTCTTTTGCTATTTTTCTTGACACTTAGAATTTTTGTTTACAATTTAAAATTTAGTCTCTAAAGACATGGGCATACATATACATATGTGTTTAAATGTAAAAAAAAAAGGTTTTAAAACAGACTTAGATTATTTTATCATGCAATGATGGTTAATTTGTTTACATCTAAGTAAAAGTAATAAAAATTATCTTTAGAGATAAAATAATATTTTTATAGGTGATCATTTGCTTTGGGATGTGGAAAGGCAGCTGGGAGTATTCACTTAGTGCCATATTTACATAGGAATTTTGCCCTTTCCATCCTTGCTTGGTGAGATTTGCAGTGCTGAAAAGCAGTTTTGAAACCACAGAAATGTGTCTCGGGGGGCTCTGAGGAGCTCCAGTTCTCTATGTCTCAGTGCGGTAAGAATTAGAGAGGCAAAGTGATAGACAGGAAGTGATTTATTAGAATAGGATGCTCGTGAGGCTTACAAGTGGGTGGGCAAGAGGATGCTGCCCTGAGAACTTAGTGGGCTACAGTTTCATAATCAAAGGAAGAATGGGGAAGGGGAGAAGACCACCTTCTTCCTTCCTCAATTTTGAGTAGACAGCAGGCTTCCACCATCAGCTCCTCCTCCACAGCAGATGGGGGAGTTTTCTTGTCCCTACATGGTCAATCCGGGACTGTCGTAGCACAATGGAAATGAGCAAAAAGGCGGTAACATATGCTAAAAATGGTAAATCGTCTCAGGTGTTAGTCTAATGCCATCTTTTCCTTATATTTTTGTTTTTAGTGTGGGCAGAGGAGTATGTCCTGGGAATCATTAACTTACTGACCTCGCTGACAGGATGTGGGTCTCATTTTACAATTATTTTATTGTTTGGGGGCATGTCTCATGCTTCTGTTCCATGGTTTTGTTGTTAGGCAAGCCTGCTTTCTTAAGTGATCATTAACTTACAGGGGTCTTGCATATTTTTTTCTTTACTTATGATCCCTTAGTGGGATTAACTATTTAGCCATCTACTTTGTCCCTTTACTCTGTCCCTATCAGTTTTGACTTGTAGCTAACCAAAGAGCATGATCGAATTTTGGGTAACCGAGGGTTTACCAATCCCTGATTCCACTTTCTTTTCCTTTGCAAAGCGCTTTCCACCATTCTGTAGACTAGCTGTCTTTAAACTTGGTGAAACTACAAATTGCTAGACAATATTTTTACGGAGCTCACGTGTCATTTAAATACAAACCATCTCAAACAGCAACAAAGGAAGTAATTATCAAAGACAAAAAGGAAGTAATTTCATTTCAAAAGATACAGAAAATAAATGTTTCCAATACTACCCTTTTTTAAATGACTACTCATAGAAATTTTTAAATTATTTTCCCCAATGTTATGATTTGGAACTCTAGTGAAAAATAGTTTTAAAATTACGAGTGCAGAATCTTTAGAAAATTTAAAAATTGAAAAAAATAGCAGGCTGGTCAGTTGCCATTGAGGTTGCCTGATTGGCCTCCAGGAAGATCTAACTCCCAGGTGAAATGGATGATTGAATATGCTGGCCCTTCTCACGTACAACTCTTAGTTTGGATGGCTGGGTTGCTAGATACATTTCTGGACAACCAGGTTAGATTGTGTAATAATATTAGCATAGCTTTTTTGTTGTGGTTGTTGTTTTTATGTTTATAGCTCTTTGAAAATAGAGTCGAAGGAAAATTGTTTGTACAGCAATATATTAGAAGACAGCCTTTGGCCAGATTTCCAAATTTAATCTATTTCTGCACCTGACACTTAATGACTGATTTTTTTAACCTTATAGACAAGACCCCCGATGTAAAGTATTCCATAATATTCGATTGATATGCTGGTTCAGGCTACCTTCAGAAAAAAGTGATCTAATGAATCATTTTAACTGTTTTCTGAAATAACCGGAATTTTCTGTGTGTCTCAGCCAATTAAGAGATAGATTTAGAGCTGTTTGCTTGAAGCAGTTGCAAGATTATAGTCTCAGGCAGCTTGTGAACATTTTGTCAGTATAGAGACCTTGAAATATTGAAAGGTTCAAACTTTCAGTTGTTTATACAGTTGAAAATCCTTGGTTTTCTAGCATACACCTACTAAACTAATAATGCCACTTTTTCTGCTTGGCAGTCTCATATGAAACCTTGCTCCAAGATGACCAGAAACCTTTTTAGGTCTTGTTATTTGAAAAATATATATTGCCTTAGGACTATCTATGTACATATATATAATATATATATATATACACACACACACACACATATATATGTGTACATATGTGTATGTGTTCACATTTATGTGTGTATGTGTATATATGTATATTCACACATGTTAGTAGAATTGCTTCCTAAGATTCTATGTTTGTAATTATTTCAGGAGTAACACACATTTGAAAGGACAAAGGAAGAAAGAAATGAGAACGGCAGATAGTTCTAGTTCTAGGGTTTCCCTCGACACAATTCAATGCAAGTAATGTACTGCAGTTAGTCCCTAGAATGCTGTGCTTGAGACCTCCTACCAGTAAGAGTGTGAAGACTGGAAGTCTGAGTTTTCCCCTCCCACCGATCTACACCCTAGAGGTTGTGTGGTGCTTCAAATGACAGGAGCAAGGGAGTCAAGACAGACTTGGTCCTATCTCACAGTAGTCAAGAGGCCCTGGCTATGGAATAGAACCTTGGTGAGCTTTGTCCAAAGCCAAGAATCCTGAACAGAAGGCCCCCTCCAGCAGAAACCACAAATGTTGAAGCAGCATCTTTCCTTTTGAGAGACAATTTGCTAACTCCTCAGCATCACATTCATTGATGGACACCCAGCCAAGCTGGCCATGTGAGGGGTGAGATGGTAGAAATGTGAGCTGTGGAACAGCTGTGGGTTAGGGAAGCAGGTGGCTGACAGTGTTAGTCCTTGTTTCAGATGAGGAAACTGGGGTCCGGGTAAGTTCAGTAAGTCGCCCGAGGGCACACAGCTAAGTGGCAGAGCTGGGTGTCAGGCAGTCTGGTGGCCCCTGTTCCTCACCATTCTGCCATTCTAAATCTCCACTTCCAAGGTCTTTTCTATTTATTTAGCAGCCCCATATTCCCCTATTAGGATCAGCCTTGCTTTTTTCTCATTATTTCTCAAAGGTATAGATAGCCTAATTGGTTGGAGGTATTGCTCCCTAGCAAGGAGGTCCGGGGCAACTCCCTCATCCTACTTAATAACAGCATCAATTATTATGCTCCACTGGATCCTGCTCATGAGATTCTCTTCCAGTATCTCAATCCCACAGTGGCTCTCTTGACCTAATCTCACCTCCCAACTTGAAGTAATTCTGCCATAAAATCACACAAACAGCAATCCCTTCTTTAGGGAAATTCAAGTTATTTACCATTGGAATCCTCCAGAGATGAAGTTTCCCTGGCCCTTGTCATATTTTCTTCCCGTTCTTACTATCAGCATTTCAGTCTCCTGCCCAGGTCTCAATGGTTAAGCCAACTTTAGGTGTCCCTGATGGACCCTAGGAATATAGCACGGGCCCACGGAACAAGTGTGTAAATATTACCAAGGACATATCGGCTCTGTGGGAGTCATATTAATTACATGGTGATTTTGCCAGAGGGATATTCTTTTCACCATAAAGTGATGTGTGCTTCACAGGAGCCCCAAATCTTCCTGGAATATCTTCTATAGGGTCAGATATTCCAGGAATGCTATATCTACCTGATAACACAATGCCTTCAGGTAAACCTCCTTCACCCAAAAATGGCCGTTTTCTATATATCCCTAAGGTAGTAATTACCCAAATAAGCACAGCTTTCAATACCTTCCTTTGAAGATTCAGAGCAGTTCAAAAGGAACATTTGCCATATTGTACATATAAAAATAACTCAGGAAACATCTACTACCACCAAACACATCAAAAAGATTTTGACAGGAACAAGACAATGCTTGACAGTGTAAGGACTTGAACTTCTATGAGGTTTGACGGGGAGGTGGGAGAGGGCATACTTCATTGTTAATCAATGTATTCATAAAAGTCCATGAAATGAAATACATTTTCACTGATGTTTTCTACTTATAAACAAAGGCTAATTTTTTGAAACCTTTTAATATATTCACAGAAGTGTACATTTGCTAATGAGTACCATTATATTGAGGGGCACATTGCACACAGAGGATTGCATTAATGCAGGAATGACCCTGCATAAATACAGATGGCTTCATATTAGCTATAAGGGAATTAAGGATGAGACCCTCCATCCTCTGAGTTCACAGAAAATAGTTAGCTATTGCTTTACTTAAAAGTGCCTAAGACTTCATAGCACTATTAGATTTTTCTTGTAGATTTTCTTAAGAAAAAAATTCAAGTCTCTAGGTCCCTTTGGGATTAGGAAAACACTACGTATATGCCATATAGTTGTGTGTGTATGTGTGTGCGTCTGTTTGTGTGAGCATTTGGGGACTGGGGACTCTTCAGTGGCTCATATCTACTTGAACAAGTAAGACCTTTATAGAGCAGAATGGTTCAGACAGTCAACCTGTTGACTCTTTAGTCTGTAGTACACTAGATAATCAGTACAGCAGATAAATATAACATCAGATGGATGTTTATCCACAGATTTGCACCGTTTCCCCATCCAGAAACACAGTGGAAACTGCTTCAAATCCAGGGCAGTCTCCACCCAATCTTTGGTTGAGCTGTATTGTACTATAACTTCTCTCTCACTTCTTGCTCTCTCTTTTCATTTATCTCTGAATTTTTCCCCCTTCTGTCCATTTTCTTTCCAATTATCCATGTTAAATGATGGCCAGAAATAACATGGATAGATGACATCCACTGACAGTTTATAATTATCCATTAAACCAATTACTTCATCCTTGTTTTCCATCAAATCCTTTTATGAGGGCTGCTCAAAATGGATTCACTTGCATTTCACTGCCTCTCTTCACCTCATATTATCTAGTGAAAATACAAACATGCTGTGGCCAGAAGATGGAGAATGAAGTGGGAAAATGAAGGAGGAGACCTTACGTAGGAATTAGCTGACTACTGAATTACAAGCCTGTATGCAAACAAAGGGTGATAGGGAGCAAGCGAGGGTTCCCTGTGCTGGAGGTCATTCCTGCCACACCGGATGATACGGAATGGCTCAGGAGTGTGGCAGTTCATGAGCTTAAGAGGCTGGGCGTAAAATGAGAGGTGCAACTAGGAAAGAGTGAGTACTAGTCTAGGAAGGTAAAGGAAATAACAAGGAGAGAGCACTGGCAATCAAGGAAATAATTTAGAAAAATAGTAAAGAAGAGTTGGAGAATACAGTTGTACTTAGAAATGTGTGCTGAGAAAATGAAAATGCATTCAAAAGGTTGGACCAAAGATACTGACGTACTTAAGAAACTGTGCTATGAGACAAAGAGGAACCAGGACATTTACAAGGAGTTTTGGAGCATACTCTGTTTATTTTCTTTGAAACATTTTAAGCATACCTACTTCTATGCTTGTTTCCATAAAGCCATCTTTACCTGTAAGCACTCAATAGCCACTATTACTTTAAAAAGTCACTATATTCATTCAGAAAATGTTTCGAATGCCTGCTCTACATCAGGGCTCTGTGCTGGTGCAGAATAAACAGGAATTGCCTAGGCAATGTGTGTTTTCAAGAAGCTGATGAGCTAGTGAGGGAGATAGACAGCTAAGGAATCTCAACGTGTTGGAATAACTGCTATGAAACTGAAGCTTGAAATCGTAGAGGAGGGATACGTGTCTCATTCTGGGAGGGAGCAGAGACTTCCTCCAGGCAATAATGTCTGCACTGAGAGGTCCAAAGGATAAATGGAAGCCAGCAGGAAGAGACAGAGGAAGGCAGGTGTGGATGAAGATATTCTAGGCAGAGGGAGCAACATGCACACAAGCCTGGAGAGAGAGCATTGGAGCTTTGTGGGACCAAAAGTAGTTCAGCATGGCTACAGCATCATATGAGGAGAGAGGAGGAAGTGAAAAAGGCTGAAGGGATATTTTTAAAAATTTTCCCCCCAGCTTTATAGAGACATAATTGACATAGAACGTTGTGTAAGTTTAAGGTACACAATGTGATTATTGGATACACATATATATTGTGAAATGTTTACCACCTAATGTTAGCACATTCTTCACCTCACACAATTATCATTTTGTCATTGTTAAGGTGAGAACATTAAAGCTCTAATCCCAGAGCAACTTTCGAGTGTACAATTCACTATTGTTAACTACCATGGTCACCGTGCTGTATATTAGATCCCCGGGATTTATTCATCTTATTATTGAAAGTTTGTACCCTTTGACCAACGTCTCCCCATTTCCCTCACCCTTTAGCCCCTGAAAGCCACCATTCTGTTTCGTTTCTATGAGTTCGATGTTTTAGATTTCACGTATGAGATCATACAGTATTTGATGTATTTCACTTAGCATAATGCTCTCAAGTTCCATCCATGTTATCATAAATGGGGGATTTTCTTTTCTGTGAATGAATAATATTCTTTTATATTTATTCCATTTTTAAATATATATGTATATATATCACTATATTTCACATAGGTATCATTATATATCATATTTATATTTAACATATAAAGATCACATATCACATTTTCTTTATCCATTCATCTGACAATGGATACTTAGGTTGTGTCCACATCCTGGGTATTGTTAATAATGCTGCAAAGAACATGGGCGTGCAGATATCTCCTCAAAATAGTGATTTCACCTCCTTCAGAACAATCCCAGAAGTGGGATTGTTGAATCAAATGTTAATTCTATTTCTAGTTTTTTAGGAACCTCTAGGAACCTCCATACTTTTCCCATAGTGGCTGTACCAATTTATATTCCCACCAACAGTGCAAAAAAAATTTTTTTTTCTTTCACATCCTCACCAGCACTTCTTATCTCTTGTCTTTTTGATAATAGCTATTTTAACAGGTGTGAGGTGATCTCATTGTGGTTTTGACTTTCTTGATATGCATTTCTCTGATGATTAGTGATGTTGAGAATCTTTTCATGTACCCATTGGCAATCTGTGTATCTTCTCTGGAAAAACTATTAGAGATATATTTAATTCCTCTGTCCATTTCTTAATCAGATTTGGTTTTGTTTGTTTGTTTTTTTGCTATTGTGCTATGTGAGTCCCTCATATATTTGGGATTTTAACCTCTTGTCAGATATATGGTTTGTAAATACTTTCTCATATTCTATAGATTGTCTTTTCATTTTGTTGATGGTGTCTTTTGCTGTTCAGAAGGTTTTTAGTTTGATGTAGTCCCGCTTGTTGATTTTGTTACTTATGCTTTGGGTGTCATATCCAAAACATCATTACCAAGATTGATGTCTAGGAGCTTTTCTCTATGTTTTCTTCTAGGAGTTTTATGGTTTGGGGTCTTACGTTTACGTTCTTAATCCATTTTGGGTTAATGAAGGCTCCACTCACATACCACCCCTTCTTTGATGCCTTCCCCAAGCAGTCTATAATAAACCAGCATTCTAACCCACTCTCTGTAATGTCTTATTTTTTCATAGCACCTATCAACCCTAAAATTGGAAAATACATGTTCATATATTTGTTTTCTACCTTCCTTCACTAACAGTGAGACTTTATACCAATTTACTGCTTTATTCTCAGTATCTGGAACAGTGTTTGGCACATAATATGTATTCAATAAAATTCTCCTCAAGCACTGATAGGAGAGTAAGCATAGATCAACTCCATAAAGTGCCTTATACATCATGCTTAGGGCTTTACACCGAAAATGCTAGGTTTTTAAGCAGAGTAGGGGCGTTATCACAAGTGTGTGCCTTAGAAAAATCATCCTGGCAGTATCATAAAGCATGAATGTGGGGCTGCATGAAAGTAGAAAGACTGGTTAGGAGAGTGCTGAGATTGTTCCAGTCCTCTCCCCACTCTAACTGCTGACTTGAACCAAGGGAATGGCATTGGAAATAGAGTGGGGTAGAAACAAAATACAGTGACCCTTGAACAACATGAATTTGAACTGCATGAGTCCACTTATATGTGGATTTTTTTTTTACCAAATATGTACCATAGTACTACACCATCTGTGGTTGATTGAATCTGTGGATGCAGAACAATGGATATGGAGGGCCAACTGTAAACTCCTCTTTAGATTTTCCACTGTATGGAGGGTTAGCAGTCCTACCTCTCCATTGTTCAAAGGTCAGCTTTACATTGTACTTGATTAGTTGGATAAGCATAGGAGGGAAGAGGAGTCGAGATGATACTTAGGGATATTTAGGTGTTTTTCTTGTATAACTGAGTAGAGGGAGAGAGAGAGAGAGATGTAACAAGAGATCTGGATTTGAGAGTCATCATCAAAGAGATGAAAATGGATGAGATCATTCTGAGGGAGAGGGTGGCATGAATGAGACTGAGAGGGTTAAGGCTGAAATCCTCAGGTACACATGTAAGTTCAAAATCAAATTGAAAAAACAATTTAAGCCCATATCAAAAGCATTTTTTAAATTTACGTTTGAGAAATTTCTCCTTTGTGTGAAGTCTCTTTCTAGTTCCACCTGCTTGTGTCTCTGGTCAATTGTCAACTTCGCTAAAATAGGTAACCTGTTCTCTAGTAGGTAAGGTTATATTGAGGTAAGTCTCCCTGACTCATAAGCAACAACAGTATGGCTTAATAGGATAAATAAATTATGTGACAGACTGAAACACCAGTTTTGCATCTTGCAAAATAAATATTAGCACAAGAAAAACAGGAAATACTGATGGCATCATAATACTCTAATGCTTCCAGGTAATCATTAATCAAATCATTTTAAATGCCAAACAAGCAAGACCTTGTTTCCTCCCCTCATACAGACAGGATCCAGTGGCCCAATTAAGCATGAAAACTGACAGAAGTTTCATCATGGGCACCGGGAACTCAAACACCAGGTCCTACCCTCTGAATACTTACTGCCTGAAGTTTCTGATTACAGCTCGCCAAGTTCATCAGAATTTCTAATTAGTTATGATTGTGTTTTCTTTATAGGAGACTAGAAATCAAGATATTAAGCATGTTCTCTTGAAGAACTAAACAACCACACGTAAATTCTCAATTTTCATAAGGGAAACATAGTTTAACAGGATTTAAAAATGAGTGTGATTTTTATTCCCTATCTCCATCCCCACCAAAAAATCTCCTATTCCCAAATAAGAAATGAAAAACTACTTTTCTAGGTCACATACATTTATATTGTTTCACTAATACTTCGCAAATAAAGCCCTTCAGGATTGGAGTCAAATATGTTTATTAAGAGCCATAAAATAGTTGGAAATAGCCTATCTTTAGCTTGTGTTTCACCAATTAATTCATTTAAATAATCTCTATGTTATTTGGAAATGTTTAATTTATTCTATTTGTAGATAACTCAATAGCCAATACAGTCACAACAAATTCTATCATTTAATAAAATTATCAGAACCAATAATTATATATCAAATAAATTATAACCAAGCAATACAGAATTTCTGATGTAGCATGATATATGTAGGCTTGAAAATACCCACAATCTGTAAGACCACACACCAAAAGTAGCCAAGTTTATAGGGAAAAATAGACTTAAGTTAGACCACTGAAAACTTTGCAACCAGAACACTACCAAAAACAGTTTTTAAAAAATCTAGTAAAAATACCAGCCCAGTTGAAAAGGCATGTTCAGTTCTAGTTTCATAAATAGATGAGTATTATAGTTTATCCAGGACTTGGTGTTGAAGAAATATGGAAGGTAGCTTGATGAAAGAGGCAGAAGGAAGGATTGAGGCTGTTCATCTATGAAAAGAGACAAAATGAAGCAGTGTGTGGGAGAAGTAAACAGTGAGCCCTTCCCATAGGTAGTGTAGCCAACCTGAGTTAGGGAGGATTGAATGAGATGATTGGGTGTCATGCACAGTATTGTATTCAGATGTGTTTAGCTGCTGATTCTTGCTGGGGAAAATGTTAGAAAATTGCGTATGAAAGAATGTTACATCCATGTTTTCCTGACTTCATTCCATAGCAGAAGAAACTATACCTGCATTTGAGTAACTGGTATAACATAGACCATATGTATATAGCATATAATGGAGGCTCGAATTGATACGTAAAATAGAGCTAAAGCTGTAAAGTTCTTACCCTAATGATCTCTGGGTAAGATCATTTATAATTCATAATAAATTATAAATAGTAAGTTTATAATTTCCGATATCTGAGAGAGGAACAGCATCACCTTTGGAGACAAATTACCTGATTTCAAGTGCAGGGTTGTTCTCCTCCAGTTTGGGTTGTTTGGGGCAAGTTGCACAACTTCTGTAACCCACTGTCTGTTGCTTATCCTTAAAACAGAGCAAGTAGCATCAGTTGTCTCCTATGTTGTTGTGAAGGTTAGAAAAGATAATGTGGAGAAGACACTGCCACAGTAGCCAACCCACAGAAAGTGCTCCATAAATTATGTTGTTATGATTAAATGAAACTCCTTTTGACAGTCAGCCCTCCAAACTGGCTACATTCACTCCTCACCAAGAAGGCCTTTCCTTAGAGAATATCCCCATTTTCAGCCAGAGGATGTCATCCTGGTCAACCTTGCGCCAAAGGCTTTTTTCAAAGGAGCAGGTTAGGTCTCCAAAAGCATCCAGATGGGTCCTAGTTCTATCCCCAAATGATGGATCCCCTTGGGGCATTTCCTCACAGTGAATCAGAGCAATTAGGGGAAAAAAAAGTCTAGATTTAATTGATAAACTTTTCTTTTTGTAGTAAATTTAGATTTGTTTTGAGATATTTATAATATAGACTTTTCCCCAGCCCCCAGAAAAGTATCTTAGGAAATGATCTTAGGGATTCTTTTGGTCTCTACTTCTGAAAGGATAGTATACCGAATGGAATATTTCTTTTTTACCAAGTAATAATGATGGGGTTTTACTGTACAGTCTTATGACATTAATTGCTCTGCCATGAACTTTGTAGGAAGAGCAGAAAAGCCAGAAATTAAAAAACAAAAACCTCCCTGATGAGTTTTGCTTCTGGAAGTGTAGGAAACTGTAAGTTCTGAAGCACGTTTATAGCACTACAACTAGATGTGGAAAAAGTGCGCCAAAAATTATTTTTTAATGCCTTCTAGACTTAGAAGAAAGTAAGAAATTTCCACAGATTAAAACAAATCTCATTCATAAACATATTTAAGATTGCTTAATTATTAAAGAATTTTAAAATTCTTTAAATATTGTAGACCAAGTCCAACGCTAAATAAAAAGTAATCTCTCATGACCACGTGGGTTTATTACATAAACAAAGGATTTAACATTAGAAAATATAAAATGTAGTTCACCTTTATTAGCAGATTAATGGAGAAAAGGATGTGATCTTCTCATTAGATGAAGAAAATGTTTGCTAATATTTTACCTTGATTCATTATTGTAAAAATTCTCCAAGCAATCTAAGAATAGAAGGGGGCCCTGTTGTCCTGATAAAATGTATCTACCAAAAGCCAACAACAAATACTACTCTGAGGTAAAAGTTGAGAAACATTCCCTTTAAAATCAGGAAGAAAACGATATCCATTGCCATCACTTCTGTTCACCTAGTAGCAGAGGTCTTAGGCAAGAAAAAGGAATGAAATAAAAGAATTGGAAAGGAAGAAATCAATAAAATATGCATAGTTACATTTCTATGCAAATCACTAAAGGAGTACATGTAGATGTGAACTGCCAAGCCAATAAAAGAAAAAAGTGAAATTGTACAACATAATCAGTGCAAAGGAACCAAGAGGGAGAAACGTAGAAAACTGGGAAAGGTGGAATGGATTTAAAGTGTGTGCACGCATATATACACACACATGCACACGAAGATGCTGGAAAAAAAATCTGCATGTATCAGCAATGGAAGTAAATGAAATTGAGCTAAAATCAGTTAAAAACCAACATTTAAAAAAATAAATCAAAAAATGATAAACACAAAAGGCTGGATAGGGATTGCCTCTTGGTGGGGCAGCAAAGAATGGAGTCAGGATGAAGCATAGATAGCCTAAACAATATTTGTCATTATCTAATGCTGATATATATTGATGAGGCCTTGGGTATTCTTTTTATTGGTGTGCTCTATACCAAATATTATAAAAATAAGTGAAAAACTATATATCAAGTATTACAAAATTAAAGTATATATATTTAAACTTCCTAAGAAGACTTAAAATATAAACTAACCCCTTCCTTTCAAATTAATATAACAATTTTAGCAGTATAAGAAACCTGTAGGTAAAATGGAAGAATACTTCAAAGAAATAGAATATTATTGATAGAAACTGCTTATGACACCAAAACACACTGTCTCAGGACTGTTCCCAGATTTGAGAATCAACCATAGGAAGGGCCAAAATCCAAAAAAGATTTCAAAATAGTTATTAAGGATATTCTGATTAATATATAAGAATGATTAGGGATTAAATCAGAAATAAGGTAAATCTCATTATTCAGATTTTTAAAAAAATGTGTTCTCCACGACTATGGAATTTGTTGTCTTAATGCAGCTTAGTTGTCATGTAAAGATTTATATAAAAGTAAGCTTTATATAATATAAACAGTATTTTTAGTAGGTACTTTAGAGATTTCTTGAATGAATGAATTTTATTCCCAGTAGTAATGACCTAACCATTACTGCCATCTAGTGACAGCATACCCTAATTATAGGCAAGGCACTGAATACTGAATTTATACTCTTAAATAATCATGGTAATGTCAGGTTGGGGAAAGTCACTTGAAAAATATTTGGCATTCTCTTCTGTCCATACTGCCTCCCTCCAACATCATTTTTTTTTTTTTTAAACATCTTTATTGGGGTATAATTGCTTTACAATGGTGTGTTAGTTTCTGCTTTACAACAAAGTGAATCAGCCATACATATACATATGTTCCCATATGTCTTCCCTCTTGCGTCTCCCTCCCTCCCACTCTCCCCATCCCGCCCTTCCAGGCTGTCACAAAGCACTGAGCTAATATCCCTGTGCCTTGCGGCTGCTTCCCCCCAGCTATCTACCTTACTACGTTTGTTAGTGTGTATATGTCCATGACTCTCTCTCGCCCTGTCAAAACTCACCCTTCCCCCTCCCCATATCCTCAAGTCCGTTCTCCAGTAGGTCTGCGTCTTTATTCCTATCTTACCCCTAGGTTCTTCATGACATATTTTTCCCTTAAATTCCATATATATGTGTTAGCATACGGTATTTGTCTTTTTCTTTCTGACTTACTTCACTCTGTATGACAGACTCTAGGTCTATCCATCTCATTACAAATAGCGCAATTTCATTTCTTTTTAAGGCTGAGTAATATTCCATTGTGTATATGTGCCACATCTTCTTTATCCATTCATCCGATGATGGGCGCTTAGGTTGTTTCCATGTCCTGGCTATTGTAAATAGAGCTGCAATGAACATTTTGGTACATGACTCTCTTTGAATTTTGGTTTTCTCAGGGTATATGCCAAGTAGTGGGATTGCTGGGTCATATGGTAATTCTATTTGTAGTTTTTTAAGGAACCTCCATACTGTTCTCCACAGTGGCTGAACCAATTCACATTCCCACCAGCAGTGCAAGAGTGTCCCCTTTTCTCCACACCCTCTCCAGCACTTATTGTTTCTAGATTTTTTGATGATGGCCATTCTGACTGGTGTGAGATGATATCTCATTGTAGTTTTGATTTGCATTTCTCTAATGATTAATGATGTTGAGCATTCTTTCATGTGTTTGTTGGCATTCTGTATATCTTCTTTGGAGAAATGTCTATTTAGGTCTTCTGCCCATTTTTGGATGGGGTTGTTTGTTTTTTTGTTATTGAGCTGCATGAGCTGCTTGTAAATTTTGGAGATGAATCCTTTGTCAGTTGCTTCATTTGCAAATGTTTTCTCCCATTCTGAGGGTTGTCTTTTGGTCTTGGTTATGGTTTCCTTTGCTGTGCAAAAGCTTTGAAGTTTCATTAGGTCCCATTTGTTTATTTTTGTTTTTATTTCCATTACTCTAGGAGGTGGGTCAGAAAGGATCTTGCTGTGATTTATGCCATAGAGTGTTCTTCCTATGTTTTCTTCTAAGAGTTTGATAGTTTCTGGCCTTACATTTAGGTCTTTAATCCATTTTGAGCTTATTTTTGTGTATGGTGTTAGGGAGTGATCTAATCTCATACTTTTACATGTACCTGTCCAGTTTTCCCAGCACCATTTATTGAAGAGGCTGTCCTTTCTCCACTGTACATTCCTGCCTCCTTTATCAAAGATAAGGTGTCCATATGTGCGTGGGTTTATCTCTGGGCTTTCTATCCTGTTCCACTGATCTATCTTTCTGTTTTTGTGCCAGTACCATACTGTCTTGATTACTGTTGCTTTGTAATATAGTCTGAAGTCAGGGAGCCTTATTCCTCCAGCTCCTTTTTTCGTTCTCAAGATTGCTTTGGCTATTCGGGGTCTTTTGTGTTTCCATACAAATTGCGAAATTTTTTGTTCTAGTTCTGTGAAAAATGCCAGTGGTAGTTTGATAGGGATTGCATTGAATCTGTAGATTGCTTTGGGTAGTAGAGTCATTTTCACAATGTTGATTCTTCCCATCCAAGAACATGGTATATCTCTCCATCTATTTGTATCATCTTTAATTTCTTTCATCAGTGTCTTATAATTTTCTGCATACAGGTCTTTCGTCTCCTTAGGTAGGTTTATTCCTAGATATTTTATTCTTTTTGTTGCAATGGTAAATGGGAGTGTTTTCTTGATTTCACTTTCAGATTTTTCATCATTAGTATATAGGAATGCCAGAGATTTCTGTGCATTAATTTTGTATCCTGCTACTTTACCAAATTCATTGATTAGCTCTAGTAGTTTTCTGGTAGCATCTTTAGGATTCTCTATGTGTAGTATCATGTCATCTGCAAACAGTGACAGCTTTACTTCTTCTTTCCGATTTGGATTCCTTTTATTTCCTTTTCTTCTCTGATTGCTGTGGCTAAAACTTCCAAAACTATGTTGAATAAGAGTGGTGAGAGTGGGCAACCTTGTCTTGTTCCTGATCTTAGTGGAAATGCTTTCAGTTTTTCACCATTGAGGATGATGTTTGCTGTGGGCTTGTCATATATGGCTTTTATTATGTTTAGGAAAGTTCCCTCTATGCCTACTTTCTGGAGGGTTTTTATCATAAATGGGTGTTGAATTTTGTCGAAAGCTTTCTCTGCATCTATTGAGATGATCATATGGTTTTTCTCCTTCAATTTGTTAATATGGTTTATCACATTGATAGATTTGCGTATATTGAAGAATCCTTGCATTCCTGGAATAAACCCCACTTGATCATGGTGTATGATCCTTTTAATGTGCTGTTGGATTCTGTTTGCTAGTATTTTGTTGAGGATTTTTGCATCTATGTTCATCAGTGATATTGGCCTGTAGTTTTCTTTCTTTGTGACATCCTTGTCTGGTTTTGGTATCAAGGTGATGGTGGCTTCGTAGAAGGAATTTGGGAGTGTTCCTCCCTCTGCTATATTTTGGAAGAGTTTGAGAAGGATAGGTGTTAGCTCTTCTCTAAACGTTTGATAGAATTCACCTGTGAAGCCATCTGGTCCTGGGCTTTTGTTTGTTGGAAGGTTTTTAATCACAGTTTCAATTTCAGTGCTTGTGATTGGTCTGTTCATATTTTCTATTTCTTCCTGATTCAGTCTTGGCAGGTTGTGCATTTCTAAGAATTTGTCCATTTCTTCCAGATTGTCCATTTTATTGGCATAGAGTTGCTTGTAGTAATCTCTCATGATTTTTTTTATTTCTGCAGTGTCAGTTGTTACTTCTCCTTTTTCATTTCTAATTCTATTGATTTGAGTCTTCTCCCTTTTTTTCTTGATGAGTCTGGCTAGTGGTTTATCTATTTTGTTTATCTTCTCAAAGAACCAGCTGTTAGTTTTATTGATCTTTGCTATCGTTTCCTTCATTTCTTTTTCATTTATTTCTGATCTGATTTTTATGATTTCTTTCCTTCTGCTAGCTTTGGGGTTTTTTTGTTCTTCTTTCTCTAATTGCTTGAGGTGCAAGGTTAGGTTGTTTATTCGAGATGTTTCCTGCTTCTTAAGGTGGGCTTGTATTGCTATAAACTTCCCCCTTAGAACTGCTTTTGCTGCATCCCATAGGTTTTGGGTCGTTGTGTCTCCATTGTCATTTGTTTCTAGGTATTTTTTTATTTCCTCTTTGATTTCTTCAGTGATCACTTCATTATTAAGTAGTGTATTGTTTAGCCTCCATGTGTTTGTATTTTTTACAGATCTTTTCCTGTAATTGATATCTAGTCTCATGGCGTTGTGGTCGGAAAAGATACTTGAAACAATTTCCAAGGCTTGATTTGTGACCCAAGATATGATCTATCCTGGAGAATGTTCCATGAGCACTTGAGAAAAATGTGTATTCTGTTGTTTTTGGATGGAGTGTCCTATAAATATCAATTAAGTCCATCTTGTTTAATGTATCATTTAAAGCTTGTGTTTCCTTATTTATTTTCATTTTGGATGATCTGTCCATGGGTGAAAGTGGGGTGTTAAAGTCCCCTACTATGAATGTGTTACTGTTGATCTCCCCTTTTATGGTTGTTAGTATTTGCCTTATGTATTGAGGTGCTCCTATGTTGGGTGCATAAATATTTACAATTGTTATATCTTCTTCTTGGATCGATCCCTTGATCATTATGTAGTGTCCTTCTTTGTCCCTTTTAATAGTCCTTATTTTAAAGTCTATTTTGTCTGATATGAGAATTGCTACTCCAGCTTTCTTTTGGTTTCCATTTGCATGGAATATCTTTTTCCATCCCCTTACTTTCAGTCTGTATGTGTCTCTAGTTCTGAAGTGGGTCTCTCGTAGACAGCATATATAAGGGTCTTGTTTTTGTATCCATTCAGCCAATCTGTGTCTTTTGGTGGGAGCATTTAGTCCATTTACATTTAAGGTAATTATCGATATGTATGTTCCTATTTCCATTTTATATATTGTTTTGGGTTCGCTACTATAGGTCATTTCCTTCTCTTGTGTTTCGTGTCTAGAGAAGTTCCTTTAGCATTTGTTGTAAAGCTGGTTTGGTGGTGCTGAACTCTCTCAGCTTTTGCTTGTCTGTAAAGGTTTTAACTTCTCCATCAAATGTGAATGAGATCCTTGCTGGGTAGAGTAGTCTTGGTTGCAGGCTATTCTCCTTCATCACTTTCAGTATGTCCTGCCACTCCCTTCTGGCTTGTAGGGTTTCTGCTGAGAGATCAGCTGTTAACCTTATGGGGATTCCCTTGTGTGTTATTTGTTGTTTTTCCCTTGCTGCTTTTAATATGCTTTCTTTGTATTTAATTTTTGACAGTTTGATTAATATGTGTCTTGGCGTGTTTCTCCTTGTATTTATCCTGTATGGGACCCTCTGTGCTTCCTGGACTTGATTAACTATTTCCTTTCCCCATATTAGGGAAGTTTTCAACTATAATCTCTTCAAATATTTTCTCAGTCCCTTTCTTTCTTTCTTCTTCTTCTGGAACCCCTATAATTCGAATGTTGGTGCGTTTCATGTTGTCCCAGAGGTCTCTGAGACTGTCCTCAGTTCTTTTCATTCTTTTTTCTTTATTCTGCTCTGCAGTAGTTATTTCCACTACTTTATCTTCCAGGTCACTTATCCGTTCTTCTGCCTAAGTTATTCTGCTATTGATCCTATCTAGAGTGATTTTAATTTCATTTATTGCATTGTTCATCGTTGCTTGTTTCATCTTTAGTTCTTGTAGGTCCTTGTTAACTGTTTCTTGCATTTTGTCCATTCTACTTCCAAGATTTCGGATCATCCTTACTATCATTATTCTGAATTCTTTTTCAGGTAGATTGCCTATTTCCTCTTCATTTGTTAGGTCTGGTGGGTTTTTATCTTGCTCCTTCATCTGCTGTGTGTTTTTCTGTCTTCTCATTTTGCTTATCTTACTGTGTTTGGGGTCTCCTTTTTGCAGGCTGCACTTTCGTAGTTCCCGTTGTTTTTGATGTCTGTCTCCAGTGGCTAAGGTTGTTTCAGTGGGTTGTGTAGGCTTCCTGGTGGAGGGGACTAGTGCCTGTGTTGTGCTGGATGAGGCTAGATCTTGTCTCTCTAGTGGGCAGGTTCACGTCTGGTGGTGTGTTTTGGGGTGTCTGTGGCCTTATTATGATTTTAGGCAGCCTCTCTGCTAATGGGTGGGGTTGTGTTCCTGTTTTGCTAGTTGTTTGGCATAGGTTGTCCAGCACTGTGGCTTGCTGGTCGTTGAGTGAAGCTGGGTGCTGGTGTTAAGATGGAGGTCTCTGGGATATTTCCACCGTTTAATATTATGTGGAGCTGGGAGGTCTCTTGTTGACCAGTGTCCTGAAGTTGGCTCTCCTACCTCAGAGGCAGAGCCCTGACTCCTGGCTGGAGCACCAAGAGCCTTTCATCCACACAGCTCAGAATAAAAGGGAGAAAAAGTAGGGAGAATTAGTAGAAGTATGAGTAAAGAAAGAAGGAAAGGAGGAAAGGAAGGAAGGAAGAAAGGAGCAAAGAAGGAAAGAAAGGAGGGAGGGAGGAAGGAAGGAAGGAGGGAAAGAAGGAAAAAAAGACAGAAAGAAAGATGATACAGTAAAAATAAAATAAAGTATAATATAGTTATTGAATTAAAAAATATTTAGAAAAAAAAAAGGGACGGATAGAACCTTAGGACAAATGTTGGAAGCAAAGCTATACAGAGAAAATCTTACACAGAAGCATACACTTACACCTTCACAAAAAGAGGTAAAGGGGGAAAAATCATAAATCCTGCTCCCTGAGACCACCTCCTCAATTTGGGGTGATTCGTTGTCTAAAGGAGGGAAGGAAGGAAGGAAAGAAAGAAAGAACGAAGGTAAAGTATAATAAAGTTATTACAATTAAACTTAATTATTAAGAAAAAGAATTTTTTAAAAAAAGTCATGGACGGATAGAGCCCTAGGACAAATGGTGGAAGCTAGAGTATACAGACAAGATCTCACACAGAAGCATACACGTACACATTCACAAAAAGAGGAAAAGGGAAAAAAATCATAGATCTCGCTCCTAAATTCCACCTCTTCAATTTGGGATCATTCCTTGTCTATTCAGGTATTCCACAGATGCAGGGTATATCAAGTTGATTGTGGAGCTTTAATCCGCTGCTTCTGTGGCTGCTGGGAGAGATTTCCCTTTCTCTTCTTTGTTCTCACAGCTCACAGGAGCTCAGCTTTGGATTTGGCCCTGCCTCTGCGTGTAGGTCGCTGGAGGGCGTCTGTTTTTTCGCTCAGACAGGACGGGGTTAAAGGAGCCGCTGATTCGGGGCCTCCGGCTCACTCAGGCCGGGGGTTGGGGGATGGGGGAAGGAGGGGCACTGCGTGCGGGGCGGGCCTGCGGCGGCAGAGGCAGCGTGACGTTGCGGCAGAGGCCGGCGTGACGTTGCACCAGCCTGAGGCCCGCCGTGCGCTGTCCCGGGGAAGTTGTCCCTGGATCCCGGGAACCTGGCAGTGGCGGGCTGCACAGGCTCCGCGGAAGAGGGGTGTGGAGAGTGACCTGTGCTCGCACACAGGCCCCTTGGTGGCGGCAGCAGCAGCCTTAGCGTCTCCCGCCCGTCTCTGGGGTCCGCGGTTTTAGCCGCGGCTCACGCCCGTCTCTGGGCTTTGCGCTTTCAGCCGCGGCTCGCGCCCGTCTCTGGAGTTCCTTTAAGCAGCGCTCTTAAACCCCTCTCCTCGCGCACTAGGAAACAAAGAGGGAAGAAAAAGTCTCTTGCCTCTTCGGCCGGTGCAGGCTTTTCCCCGAACTCCCTCCCGGCTAGTCGTGGTGCACTAACCCCCTTCAGGCTATGTTCAAGCCGCCAACCCCAGTCCTCTCCCTGAGCTCCGTCCAAAACCAAAACCCGAGCCTCAGCTCGCAGCCCCGCCCGCCCCGGTGGGTGAGCAGCAAGCCTCTCGGGTTGGTGAGTGCTGGTCGGCACCGATCATCTGTGCAGGAATCTCCCCGCTTTGCCCTCCGCACCCGTCGCTGTGCACTACTCCGCGGTCCCGAAACTCCCCCCTCTGCCTCCCGCAGTCTCCGCCCACGGAGGGGCTTCCTAGTGTGTGGAAACTTTTCCTCCTTCACAGCTCCCTCCCACTGGTGCAGGTGCCGTCCTTATTCTTTTGTCTCTGTTTTTTCTTTTGCCCTACCCAGTTACGTGGGGAGTTTCTTGCCTTTTGGGAGGTCTGAGGTCTTCTGCCAGCCTTCAGTAGTTCTGTAGGAGTTGTTCCACGTGTGGATGTATTTCTGGTGTATCCGTGGGGAGGAAGGCGATCTCCGCGTCTTACTCTTCCGCCATCTTCAAGGTCCCCCCCGAGAGTTCTTCTTGATGAAAAAGAAGGTGCTTGCAAGCCTGCAGAAGGTTCTCCAGAAGGCTGCGTATTCTCTGAATCAGCATCCAATATATGGCACTATTTCTCCCATAGCCAGGATTCACAGGTCTCTAGTACTTATGATCAACCCTCGTTTCGCTCCAGCCTGCAGTAGAAAGCTCCAACATCATTTTTAATGGGCATATATTGAGAGTCATGATAACTGTTTCAGCCTACCCAACAATTTTTGCAAACTTGGGATCTCATTGGAAATCTTGCCTTCTCTTCTGGGGTATAAACAGGTCTGTCACTTTCCTCTGTAAGTATTTAATTTCCTATGATAATGTTTATGGTCAGAAACTTCTGTTCATCATTAACCTTAGTGATTTGACTTATTGTAGGCATATAATATTTTATAAAGGGAAGAGGAAACTGTTCCTCTTCTTCTACCCAGTTTTGCATAGCAATTATGCACCCTTCAAATCTACAGAATATCTGGCACCTTGATCTTGCACTATAGTACAGACGTTAAGTCTTTTGCCTTCAGATTGCTGACTAAGATTATACCAGTAGAATGTCTAGGTCAGCAGTATTTCTTCATTTTACAGGTGAAGACATTGAGGTTTGGGATTCAGATTTGAGCCTTTACTGAAATGGTGTAGTTTTCAGTCTCTTCATGTTGTCACCTTGGATCCTTACAAGAAATCACAAAGATATTATGTCGTTTTTTTAATGTTTTTAATCACATCTTGTTTGGCTAGAAGATTAGAAGTAAAATAATAGTAGCATTTGTTTTGAGTTTGATGGATTTATGAGTATCACATTCGGGGGTAGTGGTGCTACGTTTAAATACTAACATTTTCTCCCCAAGTGATTTAGTAACACAGAAAAGAAGCTGGATATCTGTTTTCCCTCTTTGGAGTCATAACTCTCTTTCACTGACATACTCACTTCTCCTACATTTGAATTTTTTATTATTGTAATTAAGTGCTACTTTATGAGCAATCATTTCAAAATAGATGTTTGTTGATTTGATAAGTTCACATTTTTTTACACAAGTTTTATTGAAATGAAATTAACTGTGCCTTGTAATGAGGATTCCCAGTACCAATGCATTATTGAAAAGGTTAAACATGTTATGCTGATGCGGTAGAAAATATTTTGTGTAACTGTATTATCTCATCTACTCATTTTCTTTTTGGTGAAATCATATAAATAGGAATTTTTGGCATTTTGGAGGAGGAGAGGTTCTTATGCTGTTTTATGACTGAACGAATTAAAGCCCTGACAATCAGAAACTGTCTTTAGTTAATATGCAGTAAGGTTATAAGTACTTATGTAATAGTGTGAGCCTGACTGCACGTGAGAAAGGAGAATATGTCACTTTCTGTTCCTCTTCAAACGGTTGTGTAGTTGCACTGTCAGTGGATGGTCAGAGCCCTCTCATTTTGCCAGGGGTTAGACTTTGAAGGTGATTTCAATGTTGGCACGTAGTTATGCAGCTCTGTTACCCTGCAATCAAGTCAGATTTACATTTCCTGATTGTTATTTTCATTAAATGGAAACGAGGATGTGTCGTTTCATTTAAGCCTCCTGTGAATTCAAAGCTTTGAGGAAAACCTCATTAATCTGTACCCCATTTGTTCAGAGGATGTAATAATTTAGAAAAGTGCTGGGCTGCAAGTTTACTTTCCTGGTATCTATAAAGAAAGGATTACTAACCCATTAACCAAATTAATAGTGCAAACAAGATTGGAAGAACAAATGGTATTAAACACCCTAAAGCACTTTAGAAGCATCCATATACTTAAGGCCTATCTCAACTCAAAATATAAAATATTCCCAGAGTTTCTTAAAGCAGGATCACTGTCCAGCAACAATGGTGAGGATTTTAAATGTCCCTTATTTGGAACAGTCCCCTAATTCACTATTCCCCTGCTTTAAACCCGGTTATTCCAAATCCCTGAGGCTAGGTTGAACTTGACAAACAAGTTATTAAGTTTGTGTAAAGACTAGGTTGCTTGTCAGTGTTACAAAGTGATCCCAAAGTGGAGACCATCCTTCCCAATGAGCAATGTTCAGGTGGACTTCTGGTGTCCAGCTTCTAGAACAGTCAGTTAGAGATGAGAACATTCAAATCATTCTGCATATAATACTTTTTAAAGGTTTTAAACAAAATTTAAAGACTTCAGTTTTTTAGAGGAGTTTTAAGTTTACAACAAAATTAAGGAGGTACAGAACTCTCCCGTATGCTCCCTGTCTCCACACGTGCAAAGCCTCCCCCGTTATCAATATCACTCACCAGAATGCTACATTTTTTAACCAAGAGTGAACCTACATTACTACATTATAATCAGCCAGAGTCTCTAGTTTAACTCAGGGTTCACTGTTGATGCAGTACATTCTATGGGTTTGGACAAATGTTATAAGAACATGTATCCATCATTATAATATCATGCAAAGTATTTTTACTGCCCTAAAAATCTTTTGTGCTCTACCTATTCATTGCTCTCCACTGCCCCAGCAACCACTGATCTTTTTTATAGTCTCCATAGTTTTGCCTTTTCCAGAATGTCAAAGAGTTGTAATCGGGGCTTCCCTGGTGGCGCGGTGGTTGAGAGTCCGCCTGCCGATGCAGGGGACATGGGTTCGTGCCCCGATCCGGAAGGATCCCACACGCCGCGGAGCGGCTAGGCCCATGAGCCATGGCCGCTGAGCCTGCGCGTCCGGAGCCTGTGCTCCGCGGCGGGAGAGGCCACAGCAGTGAGAGGCCCGCATACCGCGAAAACAAAAACAAAAAAACCCATAGGCTTGGACCCTAACACACTACCTACCACGGGGCTTTGCTTGCAAATACTAGGCATGTGAATTTTGAGCGAGTGAATGAATTAGTCTATTTCTGTATGCGCTGGAAAGTGTGGCATCATGGTAGAGAGTTCTTTTCTGCTCTCTTGAGTAGGAAATGCTTTTTTCATCTCTCTAGGGAACTAAAATAAAGGATTTATTTCAAACCTTGAAATTCCATAACTAGTTTAATAACATTTTAAGCGTGATCTGTCACTTGACCATATTTTCCTGCCCCACCTCCCAGTTACCTCCTGAGACTGCAGATTTCTTTCTCAGGATATTATCCCAAGGAAGGAAAGAAACTCATCATTTCCTTATCCTCCTCTGCTGAACTGTGATCACACACTGAAAGCTCCATCCTGAGCTGGTGTTTGAGAATCTGTTACCATGGAGCTATTCCCCAGCTCAGAGGATGGTTTTATTGCATACAATGTTATAGGAAAAGAGAAAGATAAAAATTAAACTTAAAAAAAATCCTTGTTAATAATGGAAATGGGGAAAATGTTTCTAAAATCAAATACATGGTGAAGTACAAAGCATTTTTATGGTCTCCCTTTCTCTCCTAAGGGCAAAACATTGGGCAAAAAATAAGGGCAAAACATTGCCCTTATTTTTTGCTTTGTGTTTGTGGTAATTGTGTTGTGTTGTTTTTAAAAGACCCTGCTGTCTACTAGCTTCTGGGCATATGTCCAAAATACACTTGGACATTAACTTAATTCAGCAGTTCAGATTTCCGTAGAGACCTCCAGAAGACTCCACTAGTCCATTCCTACCAACCTGCCTCTGACCTGTGCCCTCCCAGACAAAGCTACTTAAAGAAAAAATAATAAGATTCAGTGCTTGTGTGGAGGTCAAGAAGGATACAAAAGAGTGAAAGATAAATACAAGATTTTGAAGCAGAGGTGACTTTGAGAATGAGGGTAACCCTGACACTGAGGCAAGTCTGAAGGGGACTTGATGTTGAGGCAATGTGATAAGCTATTCAAGTGAAGTATGCATCAGCCCCAGACCCTGTCACTTTGCAGCCAGTAATGATCCTACTGTGATGGTTGTGATCTTTTTTCTTACATGGATTGAGTGATCAGGATTTATTGTTTTTGTAAACCCACAACTTTAACAGTTCAGAGTGTTTCAGCTGTACTCTATTTCAAGTATTTTGTCCATTTTGTAGCACTTGGAAGCACATTAATGATGGAAGAAAAAATGGTACGTTTACCAAAAGTCTCTTTTCCTGGTAAAACCTCTGAAAAGTTATTATTATTTTTTTTACAACTTTTAGGAGAAATGAAATTTAGAAATGCATTAGGAGCAAACAAAATGAGTTGCAATTAAATCTTTCAGAATGTCCTAAAATAGCTGTTCAGATAGTTGTCAAGTTTCCTGATTCTTTGGAAAGTAAAGGACAATAGCTTTGTTGGAGACAGAATTCAAAACATTCTCTGCTTCTAGGACCTTGGTCTAGATAGAAATTCAGGAGTGTGTCAGGTGCTAGGAGATGGGGTGTGGACCCATTGTTGGCCAGGAGCAGTATTTCGCTTTGGCACAAACAACACGAGGTATGCTAGACAGACCTGACAATTGTCCTTGTGACACCAGGGATCAGAAGTTAGAGAAATGAACAGGTTGTGCCTGATAGCATGGAATAGAGGTTCAGAGCTCAGCCTTCCAATTAATGGTTAAGTGTTTGTTTAAACTCTTTAAGCCTCAGGCTTCTCATCTGTGAAACTGGATTCATAATTGTATTTACCTCATAAGGTAGCGGTAATGATGGAATTAGACAATATGTGTAAGTTAGGTTAGCCATTTACACATAGTATGTTCCAGCATAGAGTAAACATCTGCTAAATATGAAAGTTACTTTTGTAAAAATCCAAAATCTCTTGAGAGGTACTTAGTGGATGCATATCTACTTCAGCTTTACGGTGATATGGATCTCCCAGTAGAATATGTTGAATTTTGGAGATCATTTTGAAGGATTCTATTATATTGTTCTTGATTTCTTATAACTAGTGTAGATGGGTCTAATTCTATATCTCAATCTAGGTGGAGAGTTCAAAATTTTTCTGTCATGGAAATGGCATCACTGATCAATGGAAAGCTTCATGCTGTACTTATTCAGCAGGGCTTGATGTGAGGTAGATAAAGAGGAAAGGCTATACTTTCCTTTTTTTCTTTTTCCTTTCTTTCTATTTTTTTTTTTTTAACCATCTCCATCCTCCAGATATCATGATTTCTATTAAGCAGTCTCTTGTTTCTCTGGTGGAGTGCTAGTATTCCACAGATGGAGAAACCACTTAATCTGGAGTCTCACATTGTTAGAGATATTCGCAGAGACCAACAATTTAAAATCTGATTGGCTGAACAGTGGACTACCTTAGAGTCTCAGCTGTCCAGAGAGAGCTATTCTGATGCAACCAACAGCTCCCCTTCTCAGTGATCCACCAGCAAATGCTCTTAATTCGCTAATTTCCTTGCTATTACTGCATTGCAATATTTGCTCTCTCTTTTTCCTTCACCCCAGTAGGCCTATTTATGTAACACAGAAATCTGGTTTGACTTATGGTCTGGCTGCTATGGTTTGTTGGGCCCAGAATTCCTCTGGGGTCTGCATGACGCTTGTGAGGCACTGATTGCGATTACCATATGCAGTGTTCTACACTTGTCCTAAGAAATGGGTGTTTAGTCAGAGCTGTTACAGTAGTCAACAGACCTTTGCAGATTTCCACGGTACGGAGTGCTGTGAGAGATTTTCAAATAATCACGTCACAGAACAAAAATAAAACGCACACAGAAAACCAATTCTGTGGTGTGTTCAGAGGAAAAGAAAACCAGAGCTTTCTTTTCTCCCTTTCATCGTGGTCTGGTATCTTCTAGACACTTATTTCCTTCCGAGGAGTTGCCCTCCTGGGAGATGGGGACAACAAAAGCTCTTTTTTTTTTTTTTTAATAAGTTGAAAGCAGTAAGTAGTAGATAAGAGCCTCCGACTTCATAGTGATCAGTGTGGGCATTTCATTTCTGACCTTCAGTGTATTTACCTCCACAAGCCTCTGTAAATGGAAGACATTGGCTTCAAAGCCCTTCATGGCTCCGAAACATTTTCATCTATTGCTGAATGATTATATTTCCTGGAGACTAGTGGGATACAGATTATCTTCACTGGGAAAAAAAAATGTTTCCAATTTAAACTTAATGTGGAGGGTGGTTCAATACTGGATATAAACAGCATGTGTCTGAGGTAGATGCAGATAACACTAACAGAAAGGTGATGAATCTGTCTTAGGCCTGGACGTGGGGGAATTAGACTGAATTCTC
Source organism: Phocoena phocoena (assembly GCF_963924675.1). NCBI lineage: Eukaryota > Metazoa > Chordata > Mammalia > Artiodactyla > Phocoenidae > Phocoena > Phocoena phocoena. The sequence continues at coordinate 67,691,240 of NC_089227.1, read as the reverse complement.
AAGGTGGCACAAAGGCAAGTGAATTCTTACCCCAAGGCTGATAAATAGATAATAATGAGAAAAATAAAACTGTTTGCTTATTTGTTGACAAAGCACAGATGTCTCCACTTGATTTCATATTAAATGGAAGGTTTAACTGCCATTCTGGGGGGGAAATGAAGCTTTTTTTCCCCCCCCTCAGAAAATGCTGAGGCAGATTGTCTATTAAAAAGCCTAATGGAGAATTTGAAGACAGAAACCTCACAGCAAGGCAAAGAGAGTAACTAGGCTGGGAAAGAGTGAATCTAATAGTGATAAGTCAACTTTCCTTCTGCCAGGAAGTTCAATGCTGAAAATTCACATTATATAAACTCGATTTATTTATCTCCTTTCTTATCTGAGAGTATTAGAGCTATGGCTTCAATAGTTGATTGCTGTCAATATTCTCCTAAAATAAAAGGTGGTCAAAGGCATTTGTGTATTTTCTTAAGGAAATAAACCCCTAAGTCTGTTTAACATAGTTACCAAGAGAGGAAGTAGAACAGGTCAGAAATCTGTTTTTAATATTGAGTCAAGAAAATGTCTCCTGACTCTTTACCAAAGCAGTCCTTGAAAACTAGAGTCTTTTCATAACACACTCTGAACTGGTAAGTAATATGTACCACGAGTCTCCCTTTCTTGTGAACATTTACACAAGCCTCCTATCTTAGGACCCATTTACTCCATTTCCTTCCTTGTGTATCATGCCATGTTATTTGATCAGCCTCCATGTGGAAATGTATACATTGAAATTCATTCAGCAAATATTTATCTCCTATCTACTCTGTGCCAGTCACTGACAACTCAGGGAAGAATAGGATAAGGTGCTTATAAACTGGAAGAGGAGACAGAAATGTCAACAGATTACAGCCGGGTCAGTGACATAGCACAGGTGTAAACAGAGTGCAGTGGGGACAGAGAAGGAGATATTCTCCTCAAGGGGACCCAGGAATGCCTCCCAGTGGTGGTGATACTTAAGCTGTATCTCCAAGGATGAACAGGGTATGTTTAGAATCTGTAGTCAAGCTCAGCATGTGAGAACCTTGTGGAAATAATGGCAACTAGAAGGTTATAAACGTATGTTGTTTATATAAAAGGTAAGTCTTCTCAGAAATTAAACTTAATTGTAGAGGGTGTTAAGACACGGAGAGTAAATATCTTTCATTTGGAGGAAATTTAAGATATACAAGCGGGAATAATACACTATGAAAAGACCTGTACGTGGCTATTGCTAGGTAGACATTGGAGTCTACAAGTACCTTTCTTTTTTTTTTTTTCCCTCTATCTGGAGTTCTACAGGAGCAAGAATCAGAGAAATTTGGTGCCTGGCTAGGCTTACTTAGATAACTTATTAATTTTCCAGGCACTACAATGACCAATAGATACTGTATTTCATAATTAAAAGCAAACTAAGTCAAGGAAAGGTTGGATGTCTTGTTTGGGGGTGGGGGGTGTCTCCGAGCTCATCAGTGACAAAACCGTGAATTGAACTTGAAGCTCTTGGTTATATACTAATGCCCTAACTGTTCACAAAGTATTAGAAGGTTTCATTGTAGGAAGACTGAAAGTCAATATTGATTGACTGAGTATTTACTAAATAGCACAGTGTCACATGCCCTGAGATGTCTCCCTGCAGGTCGCTAAGGCTGGTGCTTACTTACTAGATCTCATCCCCTTTCACCTACAAGGACATAGCTTGAGCAATTCTTTCCACCTCTTCCTGCATCACCAATATTTTCCTGTCTATAAGATCTTTCCTAACAGCATACCAACATGCTGGTTTTTATTCCATCGTTAAAAAAAAAAAAAAAAAGAGGCTGAGTACAGAGATTAACTCTAGCAATTTTTCTCATTTTCGTCACTGCCAAACTCAGAGTGGTCTGTACTCTGGCCTGTGTTTCCTCTCCTCCTATTCTCTTAAGCCCACTCCCATCAGGCTTTTCACCCACAGCACTCCACAGAAACTGCTCCTGTGAAGCTCATCGGTGACCTCCAAGTTGTTGACTTCAGTGGTCCCTTCTTCAACCTCATCGTCATGGACCTGCAGCTGCACTGAGGAGTAAAAGGCCAATGCAGTAGAGCCTTCTCCTGCTCTAGTAGAGCCACCTTCCTTCCTTCTTGAAACATTTTCTTCCTTACCTCTCCTATGAGATAGGAGGACAACACATTTTCCTCCTATCTCATAGCTACTTGGATGTTTAATCAAACTTGAAAGCTCATAATGTCTGACCTCATGAGCTAAGCCACTCTGATTCCCACCCCTAACCCTATATCCCTCTCCCCTTCCACCAACTTCCCCACCTCAGTTCACGACAGCTCCACACTTGCAGTTCCTCATGAAAGAAAATTGTGGCCCAGCTCCTTTTTCTCACACTCTACATTCAATCCATCAGCAAATTAATTTGGCTCTGTCATGACTGTGGTGGACTCTGACCACTTCTCAGCAGCTCTGCTGCTACTAAGCTATCATCACTTGATTCCTGGCTTATTGCAGTGGTGTCCCTTCCCCCTGCCCCATCTCTCAGCTTTTATCCTTGCTTAAGGCAATAACCATAGTTATCTTGGTAAAACTTAAGTTCTTGCCTGAAAACAGGGCTTCCCTGGTGGCGCAGTGGTTGAGAGTCCGCCTGCCGATGCAGGGGACATGGGTTCGTGCCCCGGTCCAGGAAGATCCCACATGCCGCGGATCAGCTGGGCCCGTGAGCCATGGCCGCTGAGCCTGCGCGTCCAGAGCCTGTGCTCCGCAACGGGAGAGGCCACAACAGTGAGAGGCCCGTGTACCGCAAAAAAAAAAAAAAAAAAAAAAAATCATTCCGTAAGACTCATAAGGCCCCAAATCATCTGTCCTCCTATTTCCTCTGTGGCATTGTCTTCTATAATTCTCCCCCTCACCCACTAAACTCCAAAGTCTCCGGCCTCCTTCCTGTTCCCCTGATTTAGGGATTAGCAAACTATCTGTAACGGAAAATATAGTACATAATTCAGGCTTTGTTCACAACTACTGAACTCTGACTTTGTAACATGAAAATAGCCATAAACAATGCACACATGAATGGATGTGGCTTTGTTCCAGTTATACTTTGTTTACGATAACAGGCAGCAGCTGGATTTGTCTACAGGCTGTTGTTTGCAGATGACCCTTTCTGATTCACCAGGTAACCCCTCCCTTAGCATCCTGGCTGTTTCCAATGCTTAGAATTGTCTTCTCCGGATAGCCACATTGCTTCCCCCTCACCTCTCACCAGAATCTACTCAAGTGTCACCTTCTTAACGAGGTGTTTTTCAACCTGAGTACTGGCAGGACACACATGGCATACTCAAATGAGAAAAGTTTAAGAAAGGTCTAATGAAGGTATGGGCAGGGAGTAGGTAGAACAGGAGGCATATGTATATGCCAGGCCTGGTAAGCAGATGGGCCTTAGATGGATAAGGAGTAGAAGCAGTTGTAGCACCTATAGGACAAGAGAAGTGGGTAGCCAGGATATCTTGAAAGAAGCAGTGACCTCTTGAACTCCTGCTTGGGCGCCCTATTATTGGGACCAAATCTTCAGCCAGGCGGCAAAGGAGGTCCCTGATACAGTCCATGTGGTCAGCCTCCTGGGACAGAAGAGTTCAGAGAAAGGTGGAGAATATATCTGATGAGCCAGAGGAAAGATAACACTCACAAGGGGCTTCCTCATCCACCATATTGAAAATTACAACCAGGACCAACTGTATCATTTAAGGGGCCACTTGTTTAAAAATTAAGAAGTTCGAGACAGGGCTTCCCTGGTGGTGCAGTGGTTGAGAGTCCACCTGCTGATGCAGGGGACGTAGGTTCATGCCCCAGTCCACGAAGATCCCACATGCCGCAGAGCGGCTAGGCCTGTGAGCCATGGCTGCTAGGCCTGCGCGCACCCGGAGCTCCCAACAGTGAGAGGCCCACGTAACGCAAAAAAAAAAAAAAAAAAAAAAAAAAAGAACAAGACAGTGGGAGTGAAGAATTGCACCCAACGTGGAGCCCTTCTGATCTTGGGGCCCTGTGTGACTGCATAGGCTGTGCACCCATGAAGCCAGCCTTGATTTCAACCCTTTCCCCAGCACTGAATTCTCTATTCCTCTTCTCTACTTTGTTTTCTCCACTACATCTGTCTCAGTTTCACATGCTATATAATTTAACTGATTTGTTTAGTTTATTATCCCTCTGCCGCACTTGAATTTGAGCCCCCCCAGGCAGAGATTTTAATGTCTTTTGTTACATGCTGCATATAATGTCTTAAACACTCCCTGGTACACAGTAAATGCAATAAATATGTGTAAATATATGCAATTCTCCTGGAAAAGGGAAGAAGAAAGGCCACAGAAAGGGATCATCACACTTACTGATTTAGCTTGGTTCCCTTTCCATAGCCCTTCTCTTCAAAAGCCGAAACCCAAAGCTGAGTGCAGGCCAGTATCTCTCATTGGAAAGGATAATTTTTAAAATTCTCAGTATTTAAGATCATCTGCCTTAATAATTTCTTATATAGAGGAAGTAATCAAAACAAGACCTCTAATTTAAATTAACAGTTGGCATTTAGAATAGAAATGTGCATAAGTGTAAGTTTTAAGTTTTCTAAGGATTATTTCCATGTTATGAGCTTAGCTAATATTTATTCTTTGTGGTCTGCCTATCCTAGAATGATTGTTTCTCAGATTTCCGTGCTCGGCCTACGTCTTCTCTCATTATACACACTTCACAGCAAACTCATCTGCAGCCAGTGAATCAAAATAGCACTTAAAGCAGATGAGGCACAAACACGACCTCCAGCCTATATCTTCCACCTGGGCTTCAAAATGTGTACGCTACAGTCCAACTGCCTACTACATATCCTGACTTGTAAGTCTCATAGGGATAGCAAACCCACTCAGAACGGATGATGTCGCTGTATCCCCCTTCTTCCACTCCAGCCACCAGCCTGCTCTTCCTGCTTTGCCTCTGAGAACAGCATCTTCATCCCTCATGATCCCTGCCAGAAACCTAGGAGTCTCTGGTGACTTCTCCCTCTTCCTCATTTACCATCTAATTAGCCCAACAGCCTATTGTTTTTCACCTCCTAAATACCTCTCATATCTGAGTCTCCTTCTCATCTTCACATCTGTTACCCTAATTCATTTTGACAGTGGTCCCCTAAGTAGCCTTCTTGCCTTTAACCATGCTGTTAAATCTGTCATTCACCATGCTGGTAATGCAGGCTTCTTACATGTAGATCTTACCATGTCTCTTCTGTTATTTTTTCAGTAGCTTCTCTTCACCTATAACATAAAACCTGAGCTTCTTTAGATGGCGAGTAGAATCCTCCAATGTATTATCTCCCTCAATGTCTTGCCAATGTATGATACTTTAATGAGTGACTTGTACTTATCCAGCCAAATCTTTTCCATGGTCTCTAATGCCTCTCCCTGCCTTAGCACCCAGTGTTGTTCCTCCTACAGAGAATGCTTGCCCTAGTATATCCAACCCAGCAAATTTCTGCTTCTCCTTTAAACCCACCTCTTTCCCTCTGTGCCCCCTGCACATTGTAATGAGCCCATTACAGCTTTGCATCTCACATTGTGACAGTTGGTTTAGATATCTGACTCTCCACTAGATTCTAGGTTCCTTTGGAGAAGAGACATCTTTTTATATTTGTAGCCCCATGTCTAGCACAGTGACCAGCACACAGTAGGTGCTAAATAAATGAGACGAACAGATGCTACATTTCCATTTTGGCTATTACACAATGTTCATATGTGTGCATGTGTGCATACATTTAAACCACAGGTCTAGAACTACACAATCATAATTTGAAATACTTAAGTCTTAAAGTCTTTTAAACAATATTCTAAGTAACTATTAACTACTCTAATGATTTTTGCCTAGAAAGTACTAAAGGAAGCTAATTTTATTTTTTTCTTAATGACTGTGAAAAAGTTACCTTTTAAACAAAAAATTAGTACTTTATAACTGTCAAATTTATTTATAAGCTTCATAAAAGAAAATACAGTATCTCTTCAAATGTATATACACAAGTACACAACACTTAATCACACTTAGTACACTTAGGAACCAAATATTTCAAGAGTTTAAAAAACTATAATTGTATAGACTAAACTATCAGTCATATTTAATTAAAAGTTAATATTTTAGACACATAGTTTATGTTGCAGTTATTATTTATGTCTTAACCCCATAGCTATGTCATTCTGCTTCAAATAATAACTCCTTTTAGTTCAGATATATACTAATTTTAGAATATATTGTCAGAGCCTAAGGTCAGAGTAAAATTTGGCTCTAATGTTTGAAAAGAGTAGCATGTGCTATAACCATGCCATGTTCCCTGGTTTTCTGAGGGGCACATTAAAAGGATTATATTCTTGTTGGAGGAATATATAGGGCAATAAACAGTTTTGTGGGTAATTAAACAGTGAAATGAAGCCGAATCTTCCAATTACCAGCAAAAGGCTCTTATTGCAAATATGTTATGGTACCGTGGAAATTTCCTTTTGTATATTAGTGTTTTTTAGAGATATATTAGTTTTTATAACGTATTATTTTAAGAGCTTGATTATTATTAGCTTTATACTGAGGAGTAGCAGATGTGTACACTGAAAAGAATCTTAAACTGAATTTCCAAAATTCAAAATCCAAGTTAATATCACTAGATCCAAAAATAACTTTTCACTTTCTATAAACTATTTCTGTACCCATAGAAAAGCAGGGAGAAGAGAAGGGAGGACTGACATTTAATCCAGAATAGATATGCCTTTGGGTAGAGATAGCTGCTGAGTAAAGCTGACAGATTTCTACAGAAAGTGCAGTTCGTAGATGGAAAAACTGTATCTACAGGCTATTAAATCTGAACTTTCTGAACAAACACAGTGAGGCTAACCCTAGTCATCTCTGAAATAAGATATTATTCATCTTAGAGTAGCAGTGATATTCACTGATCATATTAAGTGAATAATGATTATTTAAAACATAGTAAAATATACAAAAAGAACTGGAAAATCATTACATTATTTTTCTTCTCTGGCACTGTGAATTGAATGTTGATATCTTTTACCCTTTGACTCCATTTTTAAAGACCGGCTTCAAAAAGAGACATTACTTGACAGGGATGTGTAAGCTTGGAGAAAGTTTGGAAAAATGGTAGCTGGAAAAATTTCCCTGATACTGTAATACATGTGATGGTGGTTTTATTCTGTGCACCAAATTTTATAGAAAGAAACTCAATACCAGTCTACTGGGAAGCTTGGCTGGCACTCCAGAGCCTTTATGACAGGAAGTAGGGATGGCTGGGCCTCCATCTGTCCATCCACATTCGTTGTAAAGTGACTCAACTCTCCTGAATAAGGACTATTCATTATAGTGATGTTCAGACACGATTTTCTTCTATTGCTCACATTCTCTTCTATTTCATCTCTCTTCTTGTTTCCCTAACTACACACACACACACACACACACACACACACACACACATAAATAAACTTTCAAACAAAAGGTACTCACCTCCACGGCCATTTCCCTTTGGCTGTTCTTTGAAAAATCAGACATGATGTGCTATCACATGTCCTTGTTATGTCCCAGTATGCCTGTCCATTTAAGGGCCATCAGTCATGAATAAGTTATGATTCCTGTGTATGGTTGTTAGAAAATTAAGATATCTTGACGTTGCTCTGATAGTTTAGGATTCCACATTTCACTGAAGCATGGGCTTCTTCATATATAGTTCCATTATAACATTGTGTGGGATCTTGTCATAAGAGTTAAATGTCAGATGGCAAGTGCCCATTTGCAGGGCTCAGTAATGAAAATAAACTGAATCTCAGCTTTTTGGTTATGAATTAGAAAATGAAAAAAAGTATTCTGATTGAGGGAAGCCACCATGGATCACTTATAATTCCTCCTATTCCTTTTCTAACATCTAGATCTTTTTTTTTTTTTTTTTTTTTTTTTTTTTCCCGGTACGCGGGCCTCTCACTGTTGTGGCCTCTCCCGTTGTGGAGCACAGGCTCCGGACGCACAGGCCCAGCGGCCATGGCTCACGGGCCCAGCCGCTCCGCGGCATGTGGGATCTTCCCAAACCGGGGCACGAACCCATGTCCGCTGCATCGGCAGGCGGACTCTCAACCACTGCACCACCAGGGAAGCCCTAACATCTAGATCTTTTTGAGTAGTCTTTTATTTGAGTAGGTAGTTTGAAAGCTAATTTGACTCCTTAAGTAGACTATTTGAGGTAGAAATATTCATGGAGATTTAAAACGTAACTTGATTTACAAAAAAAGTGATCCGTTTAGGGAACATTTGCAGTATTTTCTTTCATCCCTTTACCTTCAACTTTCCCAAGATTGATCAACCATTGCCCATAGAGTATAATTACTATGGAGGGAAAGCTTACATATTCCATTATGGGTTAAAGAGACTTCATGGAGACCATAATAAACAGTGTTACTGTGGTGATCCATAAGATCTTCTCTTTTAAAGGATCTAACAATTTACTTAACTGCTCCCTGCTTTTACTTTCTCATTGGTAAAATGAAGGGCCTTATTTATATATTCCCTTAAATCTGTTCTAGCATTAGTAGTCTATAATCTATGATGCTTGATTTGCTTCAGATTCGGTTCTCCTTCTGTTTCCCACTGATGGATGGGGATGTATTCTCAGCCCAACCTCTTCTTTTTTTTTTTTACATTGTTTATTCAGGATATCTTGTTAATTCTTTTTTTTTTTCACATATAGAATCTAAAAAAAAAAATGTTTCTGAAAAACCTAGGCGCAGGACAGGAATAAAGACGCAGACATAGAGAATGGACTTGAGGACATGGGGAGGGGGAAGGGTCAGCTGGGACGAAGTGAGAGAGTGGCATGGACATATATGCACCACCAGCCTCTTTAGACAAGCTGTCCCTTCGCTCCTACACATCTCTTCGCAGTGGGGCTTTCCTCCTTGACTGCCTAAAGGTGGGCCCGCCTGCCTCCACCACTGCCTCCCTCAAGTGTTGGCAAAGTGTGTATCAGAGGATCTTCATGCTGCTAAAACAACCATGCTGCCATGTCAATGGAGGACTGAGGGTCCAAAGATCTTGAAATATTAGATTTGAAAACAATAGCAACATTAACAGTGAGTGTCTCAGTCATTTTCTGTTTTTTAACAGAATTGAAACCAAGATTTAAAAATATAAATAAAATTATTTTATATATAAATAGTGAATAAGTTAGTAATCATAAGCTTTCATAATGTATGACACTGACACATTTAAAAAAAAAAAACCCACCAAAACACTGTAATCTTTACTTAGACATTCCAAGACTGAGACAGTGAAGCATTGGAACACACTTTTTAAGGTTGTTTTTTTTCCCTGCGATAATGGCCAATTATGCTATTGTAATTACCTAAGCAAGCTATTGTAATTACCATCAGTCAACCTCAGTTCGACTGAATCAGAGGAAGAGATCTTAAATCCTATAAAATGCTTTATAGCTGACCATTTCTATAGTACTAAACCTCAGAATTTGTCCCATGAACTATTTCCATCATGCCTATTTTTAAAAATCCAAATTAAAACTCTACCCTCAGCAATGGTTCTCAAACTTGGATTTATAAGCATTGCCAGGGGTGCTGTTTAAAAGTGTAGTTTCTCGTGTCCTAACCCTAGAGATACTGATTGAGAAAATTTGATGTGGGAATTAGGAATTAGCAATTTCAATAATCTTACCTCATCAAGGAGATGAGAATTTATCAGATGAGAATCTAGAGTGGAATAGAGCAACTCAGAGTTTAATCAATTTTTTGGATATGTATAATCTTAAGTCATATTCATATATTCATTTATTTTAAAATAGTATTAATTTACTTTAAAAAATCTTCCAACATTTAATATAAATGAAGTATTTAAATGTTACATGTAATCACTGAATTATTTGGAAGTGACCATTTTCATTCAAAGAATATAGTATAGGTTTAAACCAACTAGTCTTTAGTTCACTAAATATCAGAGTTTCCTAGTTTTTAATTTGATATGTCACAACTCTGCAGTTACGTTCTTTACCTTATTATAACATATTATGTTACATCTACATCTTGTTTCAGTGTTCCAGAGAAAATTTCCTGGAGCACTGGCTGGTTATCAGGGCTATTCTTTTTTCTAGTCAGTGTTCTTACTTTTGTTTCTTGTGTATATTTCATCTTATTTCCTCAAGGCCTCTCAGAGTGGCTTGAATGTTGGCTTTCAAAAAGATTGTTTGTGAAAAGCGTGGGGAAATAAGTTGAAATGTCTAGACAATGAAAAAAAAGGAGGTTAGCCAAATATTAAATGCATGTTTCTAAAGGAGTATCATAATGATTTCTAAAAAAATTTTCTCTTTCTGTAACCATCCATCATAAAGAATGAGATTTGCTTTGTAAATACCAATGTGTTATTTTTCCATAGTGGCTTTCTTCTGAAGACCCGCCTTATCTTACACATGGTTTCCTTTCTGTCTCTTAATGAGGGACAAAGCTGAAATATTCTGGATGGTGTTTTATCTTGATGTTCTCAAGAGAGAATTATGTGAAGATCCTAAAGTCTTAAAGACATTGTATGAAAAAGGTTTATCTTCTCTTCATTTTAAGAACGTTTTTCCTATAATTTTAAATTCTTTTTTCATTGCAATATAGTTGACATATAACATTATATTACATATATTAGTTTCAAGTGTACAACATACTGACTTGATGTTTACATCGTGTATACTATTGTGTATACACAACAGTATACACAGTGTTTACATTTGTGTATGTTGTAAAATGATCACCACAGTAAGTCTAGCTAACATTTGTCACCATACATAGGTGCAACGTTTTTCTTGTGATGAGAACTTTTAAGGTCTACTCTCTTATCAACTTTCAAATATGAATTACACTATTATTAACGGTAGTCACCTTGCTATATATTATGTCCCCATGACATTTATTTTATAACTGGAAGTTAGTACCTAAAAGCATTTTTTTTTTTTTTTTTTTTTTTGCGGTACGTGGGCCTCTCACTGCTGTGGTCTCTCCCGTTGCGGAGCACAGGCTCCGAACGCGCAGGCTCAGCGGCCATGGCTCACGGGCCCAGCCGCTCCGCGGCATGTGGGATCTTCCCGGACCGGGGCACGAACCCGTGTCCCCTGCATCGGCAGGCGAACTCTCAACCACTGCGCCACCAGGGAAGCCCCCTATAAGCATTTTTTGACATGCAATTTTTTTTATCATTTCCATTTGAAATAAGTAGTGTTTGGTAAATGCTCTCTGACAGGTCTTATCTATATTAAAATTTGGATATTTTTATCATGCATTTCTTGCATTAGTTTTATTTTTTAATATTTCATTAAAGTATCGTGTATCTTGATTAATAAGAATTTTTTTTATGACCCTTAAATTTGGTTCCCGAGGTAAATGCCTAAGTGGCCTTACCCTAGACCGGCCCTATTCCCTATTAGTAATATGCTCTGTAGAGAGAAAGCACAGTATTAAAGAAGCATTAACAGTGTATCTCAGCAACCAGCGAGGTATCTAATGTGGGGCAGAACCTCATTAAATTGAATTGACGTTTTGGTCAGCATTTAGTTGCAAGTTTTCCTTATTTTGTGTTATCTTAAATTTTCCAGAATGAATCACTCTAATTGCCACTGATTTATTATTTTCTTTATGGTATTTATATTTCTTTCTATTGTGAAATAAGGACTTTTAGTTATGTGAAGATATATGCAAAAAATATATATTTTAAAATACACTCTTTGCTTTTATTTGTAACATAATCCAAAAATATCCCAATAGATATTCTGAGTTTTCTCCAAAGTTGTCTGTTCTTCCAGGGGTTTCAGTGTTCTTCAGAATCATTCTTTTAGAATCTGCCCTTGAACAATCCCTTTTGGAAGTGAAATAAACAGTGCTGAGTCTTCCTATAATGCAGTGACCTTGCTTTGTATTGACAAAAATATCTCTTACAGCTGCTTCTTATGTACTGCATGTATTGATGTGTTTCTGAAGGCCCAGATCAGTGAGTAGAAGCTATAACTGTACACTCTCTTTGTAGATGTTAGAAAAAAAAAAATCCTTTAGACCACAGAGATTTTTGACGATATCATTTCAGATTGAATTTGCACTTGGAAACTTAAACCAGGTAATCCTTGTAGTGTTTAGCTATTGGAAAGTTTTTATATTAATGATATATTTATGCCGTCATAGTTTGGTCCTAGCAGATTTTCTAAGTAGAACCATTACTTTCTTGGAGCTGAATCTTAGCTGCAAAAGGTTTGCCCTGATCTGAAGTTGAGCATAATGGCTGTTGTTTAATATAACAGTTTAAATAAATAGCATACCTTATTTTGATGAACGTTTACTTAATGCTCCAAAAGTTACCTTGAAATAATATACGTATGGCTTCTGCATATTCAGATTCAAATGCATTATTTGATAATACACTGTTACTACAATATGAATAATTACTATCTAAATTATAATTTAGACATTTCCTGCCACGTGAAGTAAAATTGACTCTCTAAATGTCCTTTAAACTACCCTTTCTCCAACCCAGAAGCCATGTGTCTCTCCATTGCCTAGCACTATAAACCTATAGGCTGCTTTCTAACATTTATTAACTATGAGAATCTACATGCTTACATTTTCTTTCAAGATAACTTTCTTTCCCCAGTTAATGTTATATCGTGTATTTTTTATGTCATAAAGTCTTTGAAAGTACAATTTTTAGTACTTGCAGAATGTTTGATTGTATGGCTATATCATAATTCACTTAACTATTTTTGCCTATTTTGGGGTTTATAAGCTGTTTCTAATTATTATATTGTATTATACATTGGTTTTCAATGCACATCTTTATTTATAAATGCATTATAAATATATCACCACATCTCAGATTCTTTCCCTAGGATTAATTTTTAGAATTTTATTCATGAAATAAAAACATCTGTAAGGCTTCTGGATACATACTGCCATTGTACTTTCCAAAAGCATTGGTATAATTTCATTTTTAGAAACAAGTCCCCATTTAGAGAAATATACAAAGATAACCTGAAAGTCTTCATATACTAACACCTAGTAATTTATATTGTTTCTGCTTTCCACATTGTTCTATAGGACTGGCGTTTTTGCATGCTAACGTTCTGATTCTTGCAGTGATGCTGAGGCTTTTTTCTAGTCTTGCCAATGCTCAGAATTAGCCCAGCTGTCTGAGTGGTCACTTTTCTCAGTGGAGATAGGCTTTTCCTCAATAAACTGGAGAATAGCTCATATCCATATAGACTTTCTAGATTCCGTGACTATTTCCTTGACAATCTGAAGAAGTAGAATCTAAGTGTTTTTACTGATTACTTTGTAGAGCAGTAGTCTTTAAAGTGATGTATACATTACAATCCCCTGAGGTTTAAAAAGGACAGTATAGGAAATTTTATTTATATTTTTAATTTTAGTTTTTAACAAAATTCTTTGTCCAGATTTTATAAATTCTATAAACTAATAGTATAATAGAGTGTGTATATAATTTATAAATAAACATATATTGGGGTTAAATGCTCACATTTTTAAACTCATGAGTGTGTACTTATGGCAGAGATTGAAAATTGCCTTCCAAAATCCATCTATCCTTCCTTCCTTCCTCCTTACTTAGAAAAACACACTTTTTCGGTTTGGCACTTTGCCACATGTCTAAAAAATTGCACTCCTTGGACTCTCTTTGTAGTTAGCTGGAGCCTCATGACTAAATTTTGGCAAATAAAATTTCAGCAGAACTGTGTACAACTTCCCAGAGGGTGCCTTGAAAGGGAAAAGACATGCCATTCCTCACCTTCTTCCTCCCTCTTACATCTTAAACTCCAGATGTGATGCCTGGCATCTCAGCAGCTAGTTTGGACTATGAGGTGACTATGAGGGGAATAACACCTACCGTAGTAGAAAATAAGATGGAAGGAGATTAAACCCTGATAACCCTGTAGAGCTGTCATACTAGCACCCACCAGCATAATTACAACTTGTATCTTGTTTAAACCACTGTCTTGGGGGCTGGGGGCTCTGTTTCTTGCATGCAAATCCAATCTTAATTGATAATGTATCAAAGATTTGGAGTCCATTGTACTTGAGTGTTTCTCCTTTCCATTTAGCAACTCTTATACCAGATGCCTGAGCCATTTATTAGGCAGGGAGAATGTAGGTGCTTGTTCTGCACTTAGGAAATCATTGTCTATCAATAAATTGAAACTGTTGAGATGTTTCTAAAAGTCCATGATTTGGCTTCAGGAACATTAATTTTGCCATGAGTTCCTGGTGTTCATAGGCAGAGTATAAAATCTTTATAAAGGCACACTAGTATAAGGCCAAAGGAAAAGGCTCCTTTCTGCTATCTGTCCATTCTTTCTAAGAGAAGTTGAAATCAGTACCATTTTCCAAGCTCGCAAATCATAATGCACATTACCAAAAGTGGAGAGATGCAGTTTTTTGTGGCCTCTCCCGTTGCAGAGCACAGGCTCCGGATGCGCAGGCTCAGCAGCCATGGCTCGCGGGCCCAGCCGCTCCGCGGCATGTGGGATCTTCCCGGACCGGGGCACGAACCGGTGTCCCCTGCATCAGCAGGCGGACTCTCAACCACTGCACCACCAGGGAAGCCCGAGGTGCAGTTTTAAAGATCTCTTCATTGTTGATTAGAAAAGGATTTAGAATGGCTTCTTTTAGGTCGTACACTCTTTCTTTTTGATTAAATTTTGAAGTTTTTAAAAAAGCAACTAGCTATTGTTAATAATAATAGCAGGCAAGAAAGGAATATGTTTGACGAACAGGGAAATACCTGTATTCAGGATTCTTAAAGTGTTTCCTGAGGAGTCATAGCTCCTAAGGCATTTTATAATCTATCCCTGGTTACCTCTTCTGCCTGCCCCTCCCCACTCGCACTCGCCCAGGTCACTGAATTCTTCATGCTGTCCAGCTCCCTGAACATTTGCCATCGTACATGTTCTCCCAGCACAGCGCCCCTCCCCCACCATCCAAGGCTCAGATTTGACATCACTTTGCACAGGGACCTCTTCCAAAAAATCATTCTCATGGGTTCCTATGGCCTTCAGAACTTACGTATTCCCAGCAGATATCATACTCTTTCCTAAGTGCTGGTTGATCGTGTGTGTTCCTAACTAATTGAGAACTCCTCAAAGGGGCCACTCTTTTATCCAGTACTTAATTTAAGTACCTGGCACATAGTAGATACTTAATAACAATGGAATGATGAATACATTATACATTATTAGTGATGGCACTTTTATCTATCTCATTCTAATGAATAGGTTTCTCCATCTCATACTCAAGACATGAACACCATAATATTTGAGCATGTCAATAATCCTTCACCTAATTATTGCAAGGTATTATTTTTAATGTCACTTTTCATGGCTGTAGTTGTACATTTGCCAATGTGTTCAAAGAAGATAAAAGCTACAAAAACAGTAACACGAGTTTGAATTCCAGATTCAGAACCGTTGTATATACTGTGTGTCTTTGTAAGCTTCTCTCTCCTGTGTTTCCTTAGACTACAGAGGCTCTAGGTAGAGTTCATTATCATAATAACAAACGTTTGAGGTCACTGTTCACCTCATTTCTGAATGCTAGATGCGTTCGTGCCCTTAGTAAGGAACTAAGAGCATCTGCATCTATTAACATTTTGAAGCACCTTCTGTTTCTCAAGCATTGTATACATTTGGGCAGCTAAATATTTATATTTAAATTTTTGATGATATTCTGTATATTAAAATACAGTAGTATCTCATAACAAACAAATGCTAACATTTTGCAGCCTTTTACAGTTAAAAAAGTCGTTCTTATATGTACATACATACTTTAATTCCTCTATATGTACATAATACTTTCCTTTTATATGTATATATATACTTTCATTTAAATAATCCTCATTTTAAATAGCAGGGACCTGAGACTAAGAGAAGTTAAAAGAAGGCATGAAGGAAAAACTGACTCTTTAGAAGGGTTTACCTGATTGGATATTGTGCTTTAACTTCATTTAAATTGCTACCTCTTCTTATTCACACCCATTAAAGGGTGAACCGATCAGTTACAATACGTGTTTAATTACTGTTTGGCTTTGTACGTGCTCTAACATGAAAACCTTTCACTTGAAATGAAAGGGCAGTCTGTTTGATTTTGCTTCATCATGTCCAATATATTCTAAAGATACTTCTTTGATATGACTAAAGAAGGATTGCTTCTTCATCAAAGTTGCATTGCTTTATTTTGAGTTACTAGTAGTCTTTAGTGAAATCCCTATGAACATGTAGCATATTACATATCTGGCCCCCAAAAGAAACTAGTTTTCATTAGCAAAATAATTTTTTGATTACCGTAAATTGACGAAAATGTTGACAAAACCCATTTATCCTGGATCAACCACACACAGTTGTTACTGTGGACAAGGTTCTTAACCTTTCTAAGTCTTCGTTTCTCAAGAAGAAAATGCAATAATAAGAGTAGCCACCTCCAGGGGTGTGGGAAGGAATGAATGAGAGAATGTGTGCAGAGCCCAGAGTACAATGTGTGGTGATAGCAGGCACGCAATAAACATTAGCAGTTAGTATTCTTACGTTTGTTTTTTTGTGGCTGGATTTACTACCTTGGTCTTGGTTGGGAGGGGCGGCAGTGGCAGTATTTGGGTCTGTTGATTCGCAAGTGGTTAGAAGTTTAGATAAAACATGATACTGGTGAGCTTCCTGCTCTGGCTGTTCTTTGCAGGTAAGGTGGGTCCAAAAGAACCTTTTACTGTTAATAATGATAACGACAACTAGCATGGCAGCTATCATTTGTGGAGTGCTTACTAGGCACTACATTAAAGGCTTCCGCTTATTGCTTCATGTAATCCTCCCACCAGCACTAAGAAGTATACACTGTTATTACTTCTGCTGTACAGATAAAGAAACTGAGGCACGCTCAGGCAAATTGGCTCCAGAGCTCAGACCCCGAAGCTGTTTGTGCCACCTTTTACATTGTGAATAGAAGTGAGCAGAATTCCATGTGTACATGTGCTCAGTGCAGAGATTGTCACATATGTAGCTGCCCTGTGGACTAAGCGCAATTTGTTAAATGTAATTATGAAACAAATTTTCTTTAAATCCCCTTACATCCACTCTATGTAGCAAGTTTTTTCCTTGCCCGTTGATACATGTTCAGGCAGGCCTCGTGACTTTCTGGACACTCTTGGATAATAATATGTGCTATAGTACTTTTTAGGCAAAATCACAGATTCAATTTAATAATTTAAATCTCCAAGCCATGTAATATTTAATATTCTAAACTTTATTTAAAGTTTCTCCCCTCGAGCTCCAAGCTCAGGGCTCCCAGAGACAGGAACTATCCCTTTCCCTGCCATGGTCTCCTGTCTGTTTCACCACCTGGCTTTCTGCTTCTCCATCCTGTTTGGTAATATCGGGTTCTGACTCCTCTGGGTTTGGATCACTGGGATGGAGGGAAGGGTAGGAAAGTTCTTCCTTAATAAATACCATAGTGTTAGTCTAGCATTCCTGCTCTCTGAACTTGGGGACGTGGGATTAAAGCGATTTGATTGTGAAAGCCTCCCTTTGCTCTGTGTAGACTCTCCCTGCTGCAGTTGTTTTAATGGGGCAAAACATCTCTCTTCTGGCTAAGAAAGGCAGTGGTCTGTCCAGTTTTTGAGATCTGTTGACCCTATCCAGATGGTCGTCTTGGATATGACCCATTCTGATTCTCTCTTCCAAAATGCCCACATCTAGTCCAAAGAAATGACTCACACATTAGGAACCCCAGTGTATGCTGGGAATTGGTAATTCTTAACTGAGCAATCTTCCTTTTGCTCTACCATAAATGGAACTAACCAATCACTTGGCATTTAGGTATCTTGTGCATGAGTCAGACACCAATCCACATGCCCATCAAACTGCAGGGGACAAATATTGAGGTCTCCATGAGGTGCTGTTGAAGTCTCTCCCCAGTCTGAGGTAAGGGGTAGACATCTCCTATCCTCCAGAGTTGAATTCACAGCTTACCAATAACTTTCTCCAAAAAAATTTTCCCACCTAATTTCCAGCTCTAGAAGTTGAATGGGGATGTGGCATTTAAGAATTGAATAATTGGTTCTTAGAATCCTCCTTTGGGAATTCAGCATATGGTCTAACTCCTCCTTTGGAATGTGTTAATTATTGTGTTGGTGCTTCAGCCCAAAACTCCTATTTTAATATTCTACTATGTACATAATAATTACTTTCAGATAAACTGGATTTCCATTGTGTGCTTCCTTTTCTTCAACCATTTTCTTCCCTTTCTCTCTCTCTCTCCTCTCAAGAGAACTGAATTGGAGGCATATGGTGGGAAGAATAAGGGAGTGCTGTATATTTCACATATCCACTCACATGGCGAGGGAGATGTTCAAGCAGCCCAGTGGTTGAAGATAGCACCATCATTTATCTCATAACTCATCCTCTGTTACTATTCCCTGTGTTTAGGTTGGCTTGTTGACTCTCTTCCTTGGTGACTTTTTATAGGAGGGGCAGTTTGCTATACAAGTTGTGAACTACAGACTCTGGGGTTAGATCATCTGGATCAAATCCCAGCCCCACCACTTACTAGTTGTGTGTCCTTGGGCAAGTCATTTAATCTCTTTGAACCTCAGTTTCCTCATCTGAAGAATAGGGATAATAATACTTGCTTTATAGCATTATTGTGAGAATTAAATGACATAATATACATAGGGCTCGTAGAGCAATGCCTGGCCTATAGCATAGGACTATGTAAGGGGTAGTAGCAGTAGTTGTAATTATTGTTATTACCAGTACTATTACTATTCATCTTTTAAGATTCAGTTTAAATATCTCCTGCTTTCTGAATTCTTGGGGGATCATCCCAATCAGAATAGGCTAGCTTTTAATCTGTGGTGTCACAGCACTGTCTTTGCTTTGCTGCCACCCTTGTCACAAGGTACCCAGGTTAGTGCTAGCATATTGCCTTCTCCACTAGCCAGTGTTCATTTCAAGGTCATTGTATCTCTTTCTGGGCACAGTGCTTAAACATAGCAGACATGGTCAACAAACGATAATTTCTTTCCCCTCTGATTATTGTTGAATAGTTTAATCTAACTCTTAAGATCTAAAAATTAATTTACAATATTTAAAGAACATTATAAAATAGGAATATTCTTTTAAAAATGTGTGTAGAAGGCAAATACCATGTAAGTTAAAAGAAAAGAATTTTCTAATTATTAATAAAGTCTGCCAAATATTTGCAACCGATATTAGACCAAGAAAACATTCTGTTTTGTACATATAGTAACAAAAGCCAACATTTACCAAAATATTGGCTTCTTAAAGAAAGTAGAAAAGCAAAATATTTAGAACAAGAATGTGTTTAGTAACTGAGCACATGTTAATGAAAAATGTGAGCCTGGACTCAGTTGTTTATACATATTGTCATCTTTGGTCTTCTCTGTATAAAACAGAGATGGGCAAGTCTGATCTTTGTCTGAAATGCTTTTGTGGCAGCAGTGATAAGGTGAACCCTGGCATAATCAGCATAGTTTCCAGAGCAAACACTTTGAAAACACCACAACTAGTTATAACAAATGTGTTGTTTAAATAGGTTCTGCCTCATTTATTTTTCTTTTTTTATTGCAATACGCGGGCCTCTCACTATTGTGGCCTCTCCCACCGCGGAGCACAGGCTCCGGACGCGCAGGTTCAGCGGCCATGGCTCACAGGCCCAGCCGCTCCGCGGCATGTGGGATCTTCCCGGACCGGGGCACGAACCCGTGTCCCCTGCATCGGCAGGCGGACTCTCAACCACTGTGCCACCAGGGAAGCCCCAGGTTCTGCCTCATTTTATCTGTCTACCCCAAGGGGCTTGGAGCTTTACTATTCTCAAACTCCCTCAGTCTCAGCCCTGTCATCCAGTATAATGATCTACTTAAATGCACTGTACTTGGAAATGCTTTCACTTGAGTCAAGGTCATGAAGGTTTTAACATCTCACAGCCAAGTCGTGATAAGCCACTCACAGGTATAGATGCCCTTAATGTTAGTAATTTGGGGGTGAAAAGGGAGGCGTCAGACAATTATTGATTAGGAAGAGGCTTAGTTCTTGTGAATTTGGTAGTCATTACAAAAGAACCTGAGGGGTAAGAACTCTATTTCTGAAAACACATTTATGAAACTATTGAGATTATTGGAATGCCTTTTTTCTTTTCTGAATCTAATTTTTAAAGTACCTCTTTCGACACACACAAAAAACGGATGAGGACATTTTCCCCTCATCCTTAGCAACCTTGAAGAGTCCGCACCACTATTCCTCAGGGAATCTACAATATTACTCTAAAAGAAGTTTTACCAGTGTACTATTATACTATTGTATATCAGTGTCCCTGACGATTGCTTTCCTTCACTGCAACAAACAGACACTTTGTTTCCAGAATATTCCTGAGTGCAACTCAGTAAAATTTTTTGATAGGGACGCTTTGCCAAAGATGTCATTGACAGGAATCAGTTTGGAAGTTACGGGGTTGAGTCTGACAGTAGTTCCTCCCCCAGCCTCCCCATTAAGCTTAGTTTGGGAGAATTGGATATGGGAAGGATCCAGCTAATAGTTCTTCTTAAACTACTGAAGCATAATTCTATTTCACATGGAATAGCGCACCAACAAAAACTTCGAACCAAATAAACAGTGACCATTTGAAATCTGTTTAGTTATAAATCTCAAAATACTATGCATGCTTAACATATGAAAAGATATTTTGACAACCACAAATCAGTTCAAATATCATGTGTTCTACAGTATTTTGAGGGTTGTTAATAAGAATTGCATAAAGAACAGAAAATAACTAGAAATGATATTAGTCAAAGATATCAAAATTTAGCATAAACACTTCAGTTACTATTATAATTCTATAAATTATTTATAAGTCCTTTCTACTAAGCATTTGCAAGTGTGTGCGCTAAATATTTGCTAAGTAGTGTTTCCCTCCTAAATTCCTTGTTGTTACTAATCCAGAATATCTATTCCTGGATGTGGGAATCATTCAAGATTGAAGCTGAGGGTTCCATGGTTTATCTCTATAATTACCTCTGTTTTCTAATTCATTTGTCTCCATGGCCATAACCAGAGACTATAAAATAAAGGTTCCAGTAAGTATATCTCAATGCTGTGGGTGTTTTTTAATATGTTTTTGACAGAAAGCATTTTTTTAAAACATTGTCAGACGTATGGGCTGTGTCTTTCTCCATCAGTCATTTTTAAGAACTGCTTCGATTGCTAATCAACAGAGATTCATTAAGAGCATAAAAAATAATAATAACCCCAAAGGATGAGTCACTACCTGTTCCTTTTTATTCCCTTTGGTCAGTGAAAATATCAATCTCAAAAAATTAAAAACCGGACACTCATACACATGTGGATTTCAGTTTGCTTGTGAGTAGGACTGTCCTGTGGCAGGTACATACAAACTCTAGGATCAAAGTCTTGGGTCAGGGTTTTGCATCAGACTGGTGGTGGCTTATTCCATTAGCTGGTGTGACAGTGACTTCCAGCCATCCTCCCTGCTTGGAGGGGAATGTTTACACACATGCATAACTTGTGTCCCTATTTGTGAATACCTCAAAATCCTTACCGTAATTCAGTTTGGCATCCCCATTTATGGTCCAATGACTAAAGTTTCAGACTATGTAGTGTATCAGCCATTTTATTATTTATTACTTATAAAAGTGTTTTTTCAGCTTTCAGTTAGCATGTCTATTTTAGAAAAGCACTGCGATATACTACATACCAGGAAATCTTCATTTTAAGGAGGACTTGGTGAGTAGGACAGAGCTAAAGAGAGCTTTGACAGGTTTGCCAAGGTTGCCAGCACCCCAGCTTGAGTATTTTCTGCTCAGGTTGTACCAAATTCCAGATTTTAATGGCATGAGAAGCACAATAGTGAAGAATGAAAAGCATTTATTTTCAGAAAATTGTTTTGCCCACACACTTCTGTGCTCCAACGCCCTAACCCAACCTCCTACCATTTATATCCTCAAACCATCCCAGGTGGTAATTTTAGGAAAAACTGGCTGAGTTAGGATCTGTTCTCTTCTCATTGTAGCAAGGACCTAGAAGATAGGTCTTTATTTCCTTACCAGAAAGAATGATATATTTTAAGTTTGCCTTTTAAATTTTTAATAACGTTTTTTCATAAAAACAAAAGTTGGAATATATTTTCAGACTGATTACAATGTGTAGCATTGTAACTTGCAAAAAAAAGAGAAAAGAAAAAAAACAGTAGATACAACTATGTGGAGAAGATGGATTATATGATGTCCTAGTTTTCATATCAAAGAGAAAATATTCATGTGAATTAAGTAAATGGGTTTTGGAGTCAGTGAGATCTGTTTGAACCCCAACTTACCATTTATTACCTGTATCACTTCTGGCAAGTTTCTTAACTCCCTTGAACCTGGTTTCTCATTTTAAAAATCAGAGACGGGGGCTTCCCTGGTGGCGCAGAGGTTGAGAGTCCGCCTGCCGATGCAGGGGACACGGGTTCGTGCCCCGGTCCGGGAAGATCCCACATGCCATGGAGCGGCTGGGCTCGTGAGCCATGGCCCCTGAGCCTGAGCGTCCGGAGCCTGTGCTCCACAACGGGAGAGGCCACAACAGTGAGAGGCCCCCACACAGCAAAAAAAAAAAAAAAAAAAAAAAATTAGAGACGGTACCTATCTTAAAGAGTGGTTTTTAAGCAATAACTGAGATCAGGAACATGAAACTCTTATTAAGTGCCTGGCATGTAGTGAGTACTAAATAAACATTAGCTACTTAACTAGTCCTACTATTCCTGACAAATTTCTGCTGCTGCTCCTACTGCTGTTTCTATTAATATTTTTTTAACATCTTTATTGGAGTATAATTGCTTTACAATGCTGTGTTAGTTTCTGCTTTATAACAAAGTGAATCAGCTATATGTATACATATATCCCCATATCCCCTCCCTCTTGCATCTCCCTTCTACCCCTCTAGGTGGTCACAGAGCACCGAGCTGATCTCCCTATGCTATGCGGCTGCTTCCCACTAGCTAGCTATTTCACATTTAGTAGTGTATATATGTCCATGTCACTCTCTCACTTCGTCCCAGCTTACCTTTCCCCCTCCTTGTGACCTCAGGTCCATTCTCTACATCTGCATCTTTATTCCTGTCCTGCCCCTAGGTTTTATTTTTTTTTTTAGACTCCATATATATGTGTTAGCCTATGGTATTTGTTTTTCTCTTTCTGACTTACTTCACTCTGTATGACAGACTCTAGGTCCATCCACCTCACTACAAATAACTCAATTTCGTTTCTTTTTATGGCTGAGTAATATTCCATTGTATATATGTGCCACATCTTTATCCATTCATCTGCTGTCGATGGACACTTAATTAATTCATTCATCTTTGCTATTGTTTCCTTCATTTCTTTTTCATTTATTTCTGATCTGATCTTTATGATTTCTTTCCTTCTGCTGACTTTGGGTTTTTTTGCTTCTTCTTTCTCTAATTGCTTTAGATATAAGGTTAGATTGTTTATTTGAGATTTTTCTTGTTTCTTCTTTTTTTTTAATTTTAGAATTTTATTTCTTTTTTACAGCAGGTTCTTATTAGTTATCCGTTTTATACATATTAGTGTATGTATGTCAGAAGAAAAAAGAGAATTCTGTTGTTTTTGGATGGAATGTCCTATAAATATCAATTAAGTCCATCTTGTTTAATGTGTCAGTTAAAGCTTGTGTTTCCTTATTTATTTTCATTTTGGATGATCTGTCCATTTGTGAAAGTGAGGTGTTAAAGTTCCCTACTATGATTGTGTTACCATTGATTTCCCCTTTTATGGCTGTTAGCATTTGCCTTATGTATTGAGGTGCTCCTAGTTTGGGTGCATAAATATTTACAATTGTTATATTTTCATCTTGGATTGATCCCTTGATCATTAAGTCGTGTCCTTCTTTGTCTCTTGTAATAGTCTTTATTTTAAAGTCTATTTTGTCTGATATGAGACTTGCTACTCCAGGTTTCTTTTGATTTCCATTTGCATGGAATATCTTTTTCCAGCTCCTCACTTTCAGTCCATATGTGTCCCTAGGTCTGAAGTGGGTCTCTTGTAGATAGCATATATACAGGTCTTGTTTTTGTATCCATTCAGCCAGTCTATGTCTTTAGGTTGCAGCATTTAATCCATTTACATTAAGGCAGTTATCGATATGTATGTTCCTATTCCCATTTTCTAAATTGTTTTGGATTGTTACTGTAGGTCTTTTCCTTCTCTTGTGTTTCCTGCCTAGAGAAGTTCCTTTAGCATTTGTTGTAAAGCTGGTTTGGTGGTGCTGAATTCTCTTAACTGTTGTTTGTCTGTAAAGGTTTTAATTTCTCCATCGAATCTGAATGAGATCCTTGCTGTGTAGAGTAATCTTCGTTGTAGGTTCTTCCCTTTCATCACTTTAAATATGTCCTGCCACTCCCTTCTGGCTTGCAGAGTTTCTGCTGAAACATCAGCTGTTAACCTTATGGGGATTCCCTTGTATGTTATTTGTTACTTTTCCCTTGCTGCTTTTAATATTTGTTCTATGTATTTAATTTTTGATAGTTTGATTAATATGTATCTTGGGGTGTTTCTCCTTGGATTTATCCTGTATGGGACTCTCTTTGCTTCCTGGACTTGACTATTTCCTTTCCCATGTTAGGGAAGTTTTCGAATATAGTCTCTACAAATTTTTTCTCAGACCCTTTCATTTTCTCTTCTTCTGGGACCCCTGTAATTTGAATGTTGGTGTGTTTAATGTTGTCCCAGAGGTCTCTGAGACTGTCCTCAATTCTTTTCATTCTTTTTTCTTTATTCTGCTCTGCGGTAGTTATTTCCACTATTTTATCTTCCAGGTCACTTCTCCATTCTTCTGCCTCAGTTATTCTGCTATTGATCCCTTCTAGAGAATTTTTAATTTCATTTATTGTGTTGTTCATCATTGTTTGTTTGCTCTTTAGTTCTTCTAGGTCATTGTTAAACGTTTCTTGTATTTTCTCCATTTTATTTCCAAGATTTTGGATCATCTTTACTATCATTACTCTGAATTATTTTTCAAGAAGACTGCCTATTTCCTCTTCATTTGTTTGGTCTGGTGGTTTTTTACCTTGCTCCTTTATCTGCTGTGTGTTTCCCTGTCTTCTCATTTTGTTTAACTTACTGTGATTTCGGTCTCCTTTTCGCAGCCTGCAGGTTTGTAGTTCCCGTTGTTTTTGGTGTCTTCCTCCAGTGGGTGAGGTTGGTTCTGTGGCTTCCTGGTGGAGTGGACTGGTGCCTGTGTTCTGGTGGGTAGGGCTGGATCTTGTCTTTCTGGTAGGCAGGGCTGCATCTGGTGGTGTTTTTTGGGGTGTCTGTGAACTTAGTATGATTTTAGGCAGCCTCTCTGCTAATGGGTGGAGTTGTGTTCCTGGTGCTAGCTGTTTTGCATGGTCTGTCCAGCACTGGATCTTGCTGGCCATTGGGTGGACCTGGCTCTTAGTGTTGAGATGGAGATCTCTGGGAGAGCTCTTGCCGACTGATATTATGTGGGGCCAGGAGGTCTCTGGTGTTCCAATGTCCTGAACTGAGCTCTCTCACCTCAGAGGCTGAGGCCTGACACAAGGCCAGAGCATCTAGACCCTGTCAGCCACATGGCTCAGAGTAAAAGGGAGAAAGAAAGAAAAAAAATAAATTAAAAAAATATGAAAATAAAAAATAATGATAATAAAGAGAAGAAAGCTATTAATATTTGTTATTAGTCCACCATGCTACTCAAAACCCTTCAGGTTTTCCATTGCTCCATCCTCACCCTATTCTATTTATCTGACCATTGCCCTTACCTATGTTTTCCCAATATCCCAAAATAATTTTATCCTGCTGTTTATCCTTGGAATGCTCTCTTCCTTCTCACCTGTTGAAATCCTATTCATCTTTTAAGTACCAGCTGAAACGTGTCTTCTCAACTAAATCTTGATCAGTGTACCGAGGTAAAAATCAATTCTTCACACAGCTGTTCTTTCAAATCCCTAGGTCTTCACATTTATTATAGCATTTTTATTTGTTCTTATCTTATGGTTGTTTACAACTCTCTCTCTCTCTCTCATCATATTGTAAAGTATTTGAGTACTTTCTTACTTATCTTTATTCTCTCCCACTACATACAGTCCTCACCAGTGAGTACAAGGCTTTTCTGTTTGGTTACAACTCAATCAATACTTGTTAAAATAAATTGTTATCCAGAATTCTCTAATAGCAAGGATTTCCATTCTTTGCTGGTAAAATGAAAATTGATGGTCATACAGATAACTCTAAGACAATATAAGAGACTGAAATACTCTCTAAATAATCAAATGATCTTCAACATGTTTTAGAATTGTGGGGGGATTTTTGTCATACTGTTATTTTGCTAGTTGGTTACCCATAGATGGTGTATCAATTTACTAGGGCTGCTCTAACAAAATACCACTGACTGGGTGGCTTAAACAGAAGTTATTTTCTCATCCTTCTGGAGGCTGGAAGTCCAAGATCAAGGTTCTTGCAGGGTTGGTTTCCTCTGAAGCCTCTCTCCTTGACTCAAAGATGACCACCCTCTTGCTGCTTCTTCACGTGGCTGTCCTTCTGGGCTCATGAACCCCTGGTATCTCTCTGTCTCTCCTAATCTCTTCTTAAAATGACATCAGTCAGATTGGATTAGGGCTTATCCTGAGGGCCTCATTTTAAGTAAATCCCTTCTTGAAAGACCCTACATCTAAATATAGTCACATTCTGAGGTACTGGGTGTTAGGACTTCAACATATGCATTTGGGGGGAACACAATTCAGTCCATAACAGATGACAACTCATTTTCTAATCAGAATTTTTTGTTTTCCAGAAAACCTCATTTCCTAATAATTAGTCCCTCTCGTCATAATATAACTTATGGTCCTACGATTCCTCACACATGAAATTTTCAAAGGGAGTAATAGAATAAGAGTACCTGTGGGGTACTATGTACTGCTTATTAGTAAGAAAAAACCTTATATCTCCATTTCCTATAAATTTTCATGGTTATTATTGTCAATTTTTCATTGGATAAACAATTTGCAAGGGAAAATTGTAAGAAACATGAATAATACTGGTAACAGTAATATTAAAAATGACTGGCTTTGATTGAGTACTTCCTACTTGCCCAAGCACTTCACAGAGCATTATTTCATTTAGTCCTTGCAACTACCCTAAACAATCTGAGACTTAAGGAGGTT
Organism: Phocoena phocoena; assembly: GCF_963924675.1. Taxonomy (NCBI): domain Eukaryota; kingdom Metazoa; phylum Chordata; class Mammalia; order Artiodactyla; family Phocoenidae; genus Phocoena; species Phocoena phocoena. Next base: position 67,663,931 of record NC_089227.1, on the reverse strand, counting down.
AAAAGTTTCCCAAGGTCACACACATATAAAAAGAGACGGTGTCAGTCCCTTTTAGCTTGTCTCTGGTATAGGCCAGAGTCTATCTGATGCCCAGGTCCATGTATTTGACCAGTATACTACAACTGCCATTCAGTGATGACACCAGATATAGGAAGGGTCTAGGATAGTGATTCCATTGGACAGGAAGCAAGAGAACTATTCCTGAAACTGATTTTGCGTAACAGACACTATTTTTATGTATCGTGTATTAATCTTTTTTTTTTTTTTTTGGCGGTACGTGGGCCTCTCACTGTTGTGACCTCTCCTGTTGTGGAGCACAGGCTCCGGACGCGCAGGTTCAGCGGCCATGGCTCACGGGCCTAGCCGCTCCGTGGCATGTGGGATCTTCCCAGACTGGGGCATGAACCCATGTCCCCTGCATCGGCAGGCGGACTCTCAACCACTGCACCACCAGGGAAGCCCCCGTGTATTAATCTTGATTAGTATTGGGTGTGGGGGGGCAGTGGGACAGCTGGGAGAAAGAGGGAGGGCTAAGCCCTCCCAAAGCACCAGTTGGTTCTACAGTTGTGGCCAATCCAGAGTCAAAAGTAGAAATCTGGGTTCCTAGGTACTTAACGCAAGTTCACCTTTGGATGCCACCAATTCTGGAAAACCAGAGTGGCATGAATCAAAAAATATTTCTGTGTTGTTTTAAAGTAGTAGTCACAACCACTAAGAGAAATGCACTTAAAAGATTTCAGAAATATTCAGCATAAATTTTGAGTTTCCAAGGGTTATGTTCCCATCAATACAAGACAGCTCACATAAAAACAGAAGGGCCACGGGCCCAGCTCCCCACCTCTGGTTGCAGTCAGTATATTTCTCAGCCATTAGTAGTAGAGCAAAGACTACATTACATCTTATTTTCCAGAATTTAAATTGTTTTAGTGCATGTGTGTAAATCATCCTGTGGCTTCATTAAATTATTTTCAGATAATAATACTGACAGAGTCACTTTTACTTACGAAACCTCAAACAATTATAACAGTATTCCCCTGTGGTGCTGAACTGTTTCATTAGTGTTTATATTCTTGCTTTAGGACATCCCTTTTGTCCTCTTTTATTTCTTTTACTAATCGTTACAACAGGCTTAAATAAGAGTGATTACTTTCTACATAAATGTTTTGTTAGTATAATTGCCAGACTCACCTGGGACTCTGACTCTTTCACCTTAGCTGACTTTCTAGAATAAACCAATATATCTGTATTTTATCATCCTGTAATAGCCTTCATTCCAGTTTGGGTATCTCTTACAATTTTGTTTTTTATAATCTCTTACTTTTGGTTTCTTAGTCAATGGCCCCTTCCTGTGATCCTCCTGTGGGTTTCATCCAGTAACAATGATCTGCTTATGGCCCTCTTAGCTGATTTCCCAGACATCGTGAGGTTTCCAGGATTTCAGTTGGAATGTATCCGGTCATCCAAAATTGTGATTTTTTTACACTTCAAACCCTGAAATGTAAAATAACTCTCTGGTTTTACAGCTGTCAGGAGCAAGAACATATTGAATTGGTTTATGCCAAAAATATTTCATCCTCAATTTGATTTACTGGATATTTTGGCCAGAGGTGCCGAAATACCATAAATAGTGGGTAGTGATTTACGGGGTAACTACATAAAAGAGTGCTATAATTCCGAACCGCGGGATAGAGCATGTGATGAGCTCTTGTATTGTAATATGGCCAAACTGACAGCTTTTTCTCATTTAAAGCTGTTTGTTTTCTATGAAGATCACAGACCAAGGTCATTTGACAATACAAATACAATTCTGCTTCTTTGATCATTCCTTCAAAGATGTTCAAGCAGAATAAAGCATCTTATATTCTACCGACACACAAAAAAGGTTATTCTTTTTTTTTTCTCTTGCGGTACGCGGGCCTCTCACTGTTGTGGCCTCTCCCGTTGCAGAGCACAGGCTCTGGACGCACAGGTTCTGGACGCACAGGCTCAGCGGCCATGGCTCACGGCCCCAGCTGCTCCGCGGCATGTGGGATCTTCCCGGACTGGGCCACGAACCTGCGTCCCCCGCATCTGAAGGCGGACTCCCAACCACTGTGCCACCAGCGAAGCCCCAGAAAAGGGTTATTCTTATAAGCATCCCAGACTTTCTGTTAGTTTGTGCAATTGCCAAAGAGAAAAATGTTAGGATATATTCTGAGAAGTGAACTTTTGTATTTAAACAATGGGTTGGATTTATTTTCCAGAGCCCTATTATTTCATTTGTAAAAACTCTACAGCTTTTAAATTACTTATCTTAAAAAAAAATTCCTGATTGCCTGTAATACTTGGTTGTGTATTATATGAGTAATTAAAATTAGTAGGAGAAAGCCTTACTTCTTACCACCTTGAAATACTCATTCCTGAATTCAGGGACTCTAAATGTCACCTTCATGTTGGGCTCACTTCTGTGCTGACTCATTCCTGCACCACGAGGCCCACGTCAGATGGCACACAAGGCCATCAGTACAACAGTCATAGATTCTTACATTATATCCTATCCTTGCCTTTTTCTCCTAGGTCTACTTCAGTGTTTGCTTGGATTTAGATCCCATTATCTTTGTTTTGAACCTCTCATCATTACCTTTCTGAGCTATGTCAGTAGTAATTTGATTTCCCTGATTTGACCGTCAATGTTTCCTAAGGCAGAGTTTTCCTAAATCAAGTGTGTTCTGTTGCCCAGGCAGTGAATAGATTGGAATGAGTGATAGGTGTCTGGGATGTGTGTCACGGAGTAGGACGCCTTGTCAGCAGTCACTGACAGCTTCAGGCAGCCTCGTTCTTTTATTCAGGGGTGCCAGACAAATATTAGCATTTTTAATGTGTGTCCTGACTGCCCTTAGGTGCTTACACCCATCGTCCTGTTCTTGCAGCTTCTGCCTTTTTCATTTAAGCCCTGAACTGACCTACTGTCTGCACTGAAGAGCCCGTCTCAGTCTGGAACCACATCCAGATAAGTCTGCCTTTTATTCCCGGCCCTTTCTCTCCCTCCCTAAGGGAAGGATTCAGAAACATAATTCTTTCTTATCCTTGAGGCTTCCACACTCCCTTATTCCCTCTAATTCCTCTTGCCCTTCATACTCTTGAAGTCCTTTCATCACTTCCACCCCCTCCTTTTAAACCTAAAATGCTAACACCTTTCTCTCTCACCACACAGCCTAACTTCCAAGTGTGTCGATTTCAGCACTGTCAACTCCCCAGTTCCTACCCATCCTATCATACTTCTCTGCCAACGTCCAGCCTTGGATTAAACCTGCCCTTCACCTTTTGGTCCCTATACCAGGACTGCTGAATGGCAGTGGAGAAAACCAAACTGTTGAATCCAATTGGTACTGTCAACCCAAATTTATCGTCTCCTCTTCAGCTGCATAGTGGCAGCCCTTTCCATGTATCCCTGTTAACTTCCCTAATCCGGTGTCAGAGTTTGCCCCAAATATCTTCAAAATCCCTACTTTACCCTTAACCCTTCTAAAAAGATGGCTTCATTGCTGCTTCACTGAGAAATCTGAGGAATAAGTGCCCTCAGACTTCCTATTTTTATACCAATAAACATGCCTGTAGTTGCCCCTATTCTTACCTATTGACGGAGGTTTGAGGTAAGAGGTATAGACCACCGCCGTATACCAGAAGCCTGGGAGTGATCTTTGACTCTTCTTTCCCCTTACTCTCGACTTTTAATTGCTACATGGATAGAGAGGACGTGCCTCTGGTCTTAGACTGATTCTTCCATCTCTGCTGTAGAATTTATCTCCTCCATGTCCCAGCGACCATACTTTACCAATTATGCCCTTTTTGGCCTTTTCCATTCTTCCTCCTTTTGGCTTATTTCCCAGCACGTACACCTTCTCAGATCTCCCCCAACTTACAAAAAAACAGTTCTCACTAATGTTTCCTCCTCTATTTTTTTTTTGTTTGTTTGTTTGTTTTGCGGTACGCGGGCCTCTCACTGTTGTGGCCTCTCCCGCTGTGGAGCACAGGCTCTGGACACGTAGGCTCAGCGGCCATGGCTCACGGGCCCAGCCGCTCCGCGGCAGGTGGGACCCTCCCGGACCGGGGCACGAACCCGTGTCCCCTGCATTGGCAGGCGGACTCTCAACCACTGCACCGCCAGGGAAGCCCAGAATAAGGGCTTTTAAATCTCCTCACCTTTCACTGCCACAGTCTATTCAACACTTTACTGACAGCTGTCAAAGCACTTCACCCTTCATTGCAAGTATGTAAGAACAATTACTGTGTCATTCGCATTTACTTAAAAAAATATGAATTCAAGGTATTTCTCGAAGTAGCTTAGATGGACACAAGGCCACAGACTATCCAGGCACGTGCTGGTGTCTTTCCGTACTTGGATATTTGTGAAAACCTTCAAATGAATTGCAAACATAGCTTTGAATTACGCAGCATCTTATGCCTAGAATGGTGGAGTGAAAAGGTGAGGAGGTGAATACTGGATACATAATGTGTGTATTAGTTGTGGTTAAAGTTAACTGTATATAAGAAAAATCCATGTGGCTTTCTCCCACTCTTAAGAAGTCCAGAACTCCATCTGTCTTCCAGCCCTGCCATCCTTAGAGCACAACTTTTAGTCCTAATGGCAGGTAACTGAAATTTCTATGCCCATTTCTCTGGCTGCTGAGTTTCTGATGCCAGCCATCACTTCTGAATTCTAGGAAGGATGAAAGAGGAAGGCAATAGAGGGTAAGAGAGACGGTATCCTCTCAGCCCCCTTTTAAAAAGCCTTTGTGGAAATGTTACCCATTAACTTCCATTTTCATCTCCTTGACCAAACTTGGTAATGAAGGAGGCTGGGAAACGCAGTCTTTACTGGTATATTGCCACAGGAAGAAAATCAGTGTTATTGTAATAAGGAGAGGAAGCGTGTTGATTTTGCAAGTAGCAGTCTCTGTCACATACTGTAAACTCTGATCTTGTAGTGGTGTCTAAACTGGGGAGAAGATTACTTATCTATCCATCCTTTACAATTCTGGATTCTAAAGGTAGAGTTATAATGATATAATATGACTCATATATTTAGGGGTAACTACTTTGTAAGTGCCAATAGTAAGGGATAATGTAACTTACGTTTTATATTGAGACATAACATTAATATCTCAATGACTAAACCTATTTATTCCATCAGGCAGCAGTTAGGGATGATGGATTTCTCTTTGCAGAGAACATGTTGTCTTTGTTAGGCACTTTTCTAATACTTTATTTTCAGTGTATTTTGCAAACTATATATTGGCTCTTTCTGCCAGTACATAGTCAGTGACTTTATGGTGGAGAGTTTGGATAGGAACTCAATCTCTGCATCTTCCCTTGTGCTTAATTCCCAGACCCTGCTGACTCCTCATGGAATTTTACTGATAAATTCTTCAAATGGAAATTGCTGATGGTTCTGAGAGGCAGAATACTGAGAGGCGACATTTTTATAACAAATATTTTGACGAAGATTAACATATAGGGGCTTCCCTGGTAGCGCAGTGGTTGAGTGGGTCCCACATGCCGCGGAGCGGCTGGGCCTGTGAGCCATGGCCGCTGAGCCTGCACGTCCAGAGCCTGTGCTCCGCAGCAGGAGAGGCCACAACAGTGAGAGGCCCGCGTACCGCAAAAAAAAAAAAAAAAAAAAAAAGATAAGATACAGTGACATGTACACTTAGCCATGGAATTTTAGCAAAAAAAAAAAATTTAAGCCTTCCAAATTATTAAACAGGAAAGCTTACATGTATACACTGTACAAAGACAACATGCTGTGTTTAGCAGTTTTCTTCCAAATAATATTCACAAGTAACAAGTATCTTATTCGAGATGATTTATTAGAAATCTTTCTGTGTTCAGTTTTAGTTAAAATTCCAGACCATGGAATAGCACTTAAAGCCAACAAAATATTTTGGTAGGGTTCTACTGGAGTTTCCTTTCAACCACTAAATGAGATAAATAAAGACATTCCTTTAAGGTAATGAACATTTTAGTGTAAAGTTTATGCGTTTTTAGGTTCTCCTGTGTTTGCGGTCATGTCATAATAGATGTGTTTCAGGCACGATTACTCAGTCCACTCTGAATCCATCTGGATCTGCTCGCCTAGTTAACCTTTGCAGTGTCCAGGGTATAGGTCGCCGTCGGAATACATCATTCATCTTTTGTCTCTATATTTTGCATTCTTAATTAGAAAGCATTGTTCTTAATGGTCTGTCTGGCTGGGTTGTCTGTGTCTTCCTTTGATCATCTGGTGGCTTCTGCGTGTCTCTACGCTGTTAGCCTTGTGAAGTACCCCACGTTATGCTGCTACTCTTAGGTCTGGGCTATTCCTATAAGCATATCCCTTTCTATCATGTACCACCTGCCACTCCCTCTCCTCCCCTCCCCACCCCTCACTGTCTTTTAAAAAATCTATTTAAGAAATAATTTTCACCTTTGAGACTATTTTTTTACTGAGATAAAATTCACATAACTTGAAATTATTTTAAAATGAACAATTTTATGGCATTTAGTACATTTACAATGCTGTGCAATCAGCCCATCTAGCTAATTCCAAAACATTTTCATCACCTTGAAAGGAAACTCACCCATTAAGGAACTAATCCCCATTTTCCCCTCCACCAAGCCCCTGGCAACATGATCTGTCTACTTTCTATCTCTATGGATTTACCTATTCTGGATATTTCATATAAATGGAACCATACAATATACGACCTTTTGTGTCCGGCTTCTTGTACTTAGCACAATGCTTTCTAGGTTCATCCATGTTCATGTATCAGTCCTTCATTCTTTTTTATAACGAATAATCCATTGTATGCATATATCACATTTTGGTTATCCATTCATTCATTAGTGGATTAGTGGTTGTTTCCACTTTGGACTATTGTGAATAGTGCTGATATGAACATGCATGCACAGGCATTTGTTTGAGTACCTGTTTTCAGTTCTTTTGGATATATACCCAGGAGGGGAACTGCCGGGTTATATGGCAATTCTATGTTTAACTTTTTGAGGAACTACCAAACACACGCACTCTCTCTCTTAATCAGTGGTGTGTTCAGTCCTGAGTACCTTTCTCATAAAGCCTTAATAATATCTAAGAGATCACATTTACTCCTCTGTGTCAGAATTTATTCTCCGATTCACAGACGAATAAGGACCTAAATACTAGTCTTAATTTCCCTTCCCCTTCATATTCCCCTGAGACTTACTAGACTCTCCGCCATGTGGTTCTTTTTTCTGTATCACATCTATTGTTCTCTTTTGTATCTGATTTTATCTGGGTTTAGAACATCTTTATCCAGTGGGCAAGGCTGCCAAACACTTTCTTCCTTGTCTTCTTGCGATTGTGTTCTGTCCCTGCCAGGAGCCAATCATTCCAAAATTAGAAGTCACCATCCAGAGAAACAAATTCTACTCTATTCCTCTTTTTCAGCCAGCTATTCACTTACATGTGATTTTTCATCAAAGGCCAGAGCTTGAACTGGAACAAGAAAGAAAAAAACTTAATTCTTATGTATCCCAGGGTTTCACAAATCTGTAGGGAAATGGTTTTATATATTTTTTTTTCTTCCAGGGTTAGACATCAGAAATGGTGATGCCTGCATTCTTCTGTATTTGGGATACTCATCCCAGGTAGGAAACATAGCACCTGACTGCGATGATGGCCCACCCATGGTCCCTCAAAAGAGAAGCATCCATAATGAGCACATGACCTCCCACTTGCTAGGGTCTCTATAGCTTCCCTTGCATCATTGCTACTGCTGTTATTCCAGAAGGACTGGTTTGACCTAATATTACAAGAAACTGATTTCTGTCAAAGAGTTCCAGGAGCGCAGAAGTTCTTCCTTTCTCTCCCTTTGGTGTGAGATTCCCCTCCACATCAAACTCATGACCCTGGTTGGGTTTGCCCAACATCCACAAGACATCTTCCTTTCTGGTCCTTCCCTGGATTATTTTCCTGTTCTCTCTAGGAATCCCCTATCCTCTCTAATAAGCCAAAAGGAAGAGAGGACTTCCTTAAGCCCATTCATTTATTTATTCAGTATTTCTTGACCCTTGACGTGTGCCAGGCAGTCTTCTAGGCACGAGGGATACAGCAGATAACAAAATTAAGTCCTTGTTCTCATAGTTTTATAGTCTAGTGAGTGGATATATATCAATCTCATGTGATAATTGATAAATGCTCTGAAGAAAAGTAGCACAGGATAAGGAGCACCAGATGATGCTATTTTAAATATGGAAGTCATAGAAAGCTTTTCTGACAAGGTGACCTTTGAAACCAAAGGGGACTAATGAAATAGTCCTAGTAAAAGATGATGGTGTCTCGGACTAGAGTGGTTGGGATAGCTGTAATTTTTCTTCTTTTGTGTTCTCTTCTGCTGGGAGATCACTTTGCATTAGAGCACACTAAACCCCTGCCCTTCCTGAGAAGCAGACCATTTAGTGCATATCCTATAGTTCATAAAATGTACCTTTGCTTTTCATTCTTCTTTGTCTCAAATGGAACTTCAGTTCTTTTTGACATGCCTTGTATTTTCTCACAAAAATTCTTTTACATACTTAACCAGTTGATCTCAAGCTTGAGCGTGGATAAGCATCACCAGTAAGAATTGTTTAAAATGGACCTTCAAATAGGCACTCTGGGAGAGTTTTATGCAAATGTCTTGGCTACACTTTGAGAAACACTGCTTTTAGCCTCAGTCTCTCCTAAGGCCCAGACTGCTATCAATAACAAAAGCAATAAAATAAGTTATTAAGCAACTTCTGCCTTCTGATCCTCACAACTTTAAAAGAATGTATCGTTAATATTAGGTTAAAAGTTTTGTCTGAATTTACATGGCTAGTAACAGGCAGATATAGGATTCAAACCTACTCTGTCCTATTTCTTGAACTCTGCTGTCTCCTCTGTACTATATTGCTAAACTAATAGATTGTCATACTGCTAGCAACTAATAAATCACTAACTGATTACACTGGCACTTATATTATCTAATGGAATCTCCTGCCTTTCATAGGAATAAGCAATATATATATATTTTTTTGTGTGGTATGCGGGCCTCTCACTGTTGTGGCCTCTCCCATTGCGGAGCACAGGCTCCGGACGCACAGGCTCAGTGGCCATGGCTCACGGGCCCAGACGCTCCATGGCACGTGGGATCTTCCCGGACCGGGGTACGAACCCGTGTCCCCTGCATCGGCAGGCGGACTCTCAACCACTGCGCCACCAGGAAAGCCCTTAAGCAATATTTTAATTTCCTGCTTCTATCTGTTTTCACACTGGTTCAAATTCCTCAGAGTTTTCTTCCTAGAAAGAGCTATTTATACCTGCAGTGATAATCTATACCAAGAAAATTAAAATTTTAAAATATTAAATCTTACATAATCAAGTTTTGAGACTTACTTTCTTTAATAAAAGACTACTTTCAGTTCCTAAAATCAACACAATGGTTCCATTTAATAATCTATAGCTTAGAATCAGAGGTACTATATTAAGTGGAGCCCATTTTCAATAACTGAGGTTTTTAAAAATTAATTGCAAGAGCAATATAGTAACAAAATTAAAGAAAATGTGAAGGTTCCATCAATATGGCAGACTGAATGTTAAATTCCCTCCTATAAACACTTAAAAATGCCGAATATAATACAAAGTTGACCTTGAGAAAAAAACTTGTAGAGAAAACAAAGAGAAGTGAACTGAGGATGTGAAGCTGTTGCAGTTTGGGCAGTTACCAAACCAGATACAGATCCTAGCATCCTATGACAGGAGATGTGGCTTTGTGTGAGCTGAGGTGTGCATGAGAGTTGAGACAGAAACCTCTGCAGAAGGCCTGGGCTTTAAAGGCCTGACCCCTTCAGGGAAAGTCTAACAAGCAAACTTTAGTTGTTTCCTTATACTTTGGGTAGTTTGTTTTGTCTCAGGACTCTGAATGACAATTAAACAAAAAACAACAACCAAAAAAAAAAAAAAGAAAAGAAGGCCTAGGCTCTCACTGTGGAGAGTGTATAGTCTAAATTTACACTGCATGCATGGTGCATGAAATTCTATACTTAGAAATTAGGGAACAGAGTGGTTTAGACTAGAGAAACTCCTCAGGTACCTGGCAAAAATATATGCAAATCCATGTTGAAACACTTGTACAACCTATCTCTTGAGACATGTACAGATGAAACAATTCTCTAAAGATCAAGTCAAAATCAAAAGTTATAGACCACGTGAATGATCTCAAAGAGACTAATAAAAATGTATGCTTATAAGAATTAAAGACATAAAAGAAGGGATACATCCTGAAAGGAATATGAGATCACTATGAGAGAAAGTAGATAGATTTGAAAGAGAACAAAATAGAACCATTAGAAATGAAACATACAGCAGTTTGAAATTAAAACTTAATGGACAGGTAAAAGAGGCTGATTTGACAAAGCTAAAAGGAAAATCAGGCTTCCCTGGTGGCGCAGTAGTTGAGAGTCCACCTGCCGATGCAGGGGACACAGGTTCGTGCCCCGGTCTGGGAAGATCCCACATGCCGTGGAGCGGCTAGGCCCATGAGCCATGGCTGCTGAGCCTGCGCGTCCGGAGCCTGTGCTCCACAACGGGAGAGGCCACAACAGTGAGAGGCCCGTGTACCGCAAAAAAAAAAAATAATAATCAGTGAACTGGGAACTAAGTACAGGGAGATGAGTTAAAAATAAATAAGAAAAGCTAAAATTTGTGAAAAGGAGAATAAAAGAAATAAATAGAATATAAAGGAGAGAAAAACTTAATGTACATACCATCTTTAACTTTCTTTTACTAAGTTTTTAAAAAAAAATTTTTATTGGAGTATAGTTGCTTTACAATGTTGTGTTAGTTTCTACTGTATAGCAAAGTGAGTCAGCTATACATATACATATATCCCCTCTTTTCTGGATTTTCTTCTCATTCAGGTCACCACAGAGCACTCTGTGCTATACAGTAGGTTCTCATTAGTTATCTATTTTATACAGAGTATCAAGTGTATATGTGTTAACACTAATATGTATAAAATGGATAACTAATAAGAACCTGCTGTATAAAAAAATAAAATTCAAAAGAAAAATAGTGTACATTTGTCAGTCTCCCAATTCATACCACCCCCCTTTTCCCCCTTGGTATCCATACATATGTTCTTTATGTCTTTGTCTCTATTTCTGCGTTGTAAATCATCTATACCAACTTTCAGATTCCACATATATGCGTTAATATACGATATTTATTTTTCTTTGACTTACTTCAGTCTGTATGATAGTCTCTAGATCCATCCACATCTCTACAAATGACCCAATTTCATTGCTTTTTATGGCTGAGTAATATTCCATTGTATACATGTACCACATCTTTATCCATTCGTCTGTGGATGGGCATTTATGTTGCTTCCATGACCTAGCTATTGTAAATAGTGCTTCAATGAACATTGGGGTGCATGTGTCTTTTTGAATTATGGTTGTCTCTGGGTATATGCCCAGTAGTGGGATTGCTGGGTCGTATGGTAGTTCTATTTTTAGTTTTTTAAGGAACTTTCATACTGTTCTCCATAGTGGCTGTATCAATTTACATTCCCACCAGCAGTGCGAGAGGGTTCCCTTTTCTCCACATCCTCTCCAGCATTTATTGTTTCTAGATTTTGTTATGGTGACCATTCTGACTGGTGTGAGGTGATGTCTCATTGTAGCTTTGACTTGCATTTCTCTGATAATTAGTGATGTTGAGCATTTTTTCATGTGTTTCTTGGCCATCTGTATGTCTTCTTCGGAGAAATGTCTATCCTACCTAAGGAGGCAAAAGACCCACACACAGAAAACTGTAAGATGCTGGTGAAAGAAATCAAAGAAGACACAGACAGATGGAGAGATATACCATGTTCTTGACTGGAAGAATCAATATTGTGAAAATGACAATACTATCCAAAGCAATCTATAGATTCAGTGTAATCCCTACCAAATTATCAATGGCATTTTTCACAGAACTGGAACAAAAAAATTTTACAAGTTGTATGGAAACACAAAAGACCTTGAATAGCAAAAGCAATCTTGAGGAAAAAGAAAACAGAGCTGGAGGATTCAGGCTCCCTGACTTCAGACTATACTACAGGGCTACAATAATCAAGACAATATGGTACTAGCACAAAATCAGAAATTTAGATCAATGGAACAGGATAGAAAGCCCAGAGATAAACCCATGCACCTATGGTCACCTAATCTATGACAGAGGAAGCCAGAATATACAATGGAGCAAAGACAGCCTTTTCAATAAGCGGTGCTGGGTAAACTGGACAGCTACATTTAAAAGAATGAAATTAGAACACTCCCTAACACCATACACAAAAATAAATTCAAAATGGATTAAAGACCTAAATGTAAGGTCAGACACTATAAAACTCTTAGAGGAAAACTTAGAACACTCTTTGACATAAATCTCAGCAAGATCTTTATTGACCCACCTCCTAGAATAATGAGAATAAAAACAAAAATAAACAAATGGGACCTAAGTTCTTTTTTTAAAAATGGCCTTTTAAATTCTTTATAAAGGAAACACATTCACTTTTTTAAAATTAGAAAATAGAAGTAAAGCTGTAGTTCCCATGTTTTCACATACATCAGAATTACCAGTAGGGGTATAGAAACACAGAATGCTGAACCCCACACTAGACTTTCTGATTGGACCAAGGTAGGGGCTACAAATATGCATTTCTGACAAGTTCGCAAGTGATACTGATTCTGTGGTTGGGGAGCATAGTTTAAGAATTACTACCTTAAAATAAGAGAAGAAAATAGGGATGAACTGTAATATAACCCCCTAAGGATAATGACATTGAGAGGCATCTTTCTTTTTTAAAATTATTTATTTATTTATTTTTGGCTGCATTGGGTCTTCATTGCTGTGTGCGGGCTTTCTCTAGTTGCAGCAAGCAGGGACTACTCTCTTCGTTGTGGTGTGTGGGCTTGTTGTTGCAGTGGCTTCTCTTGTTGCAGAGCACGGGGCCTAGGCATGCACACTTCAGTAGTTGCGGCACGTAGGCTCAGTAGGCTCAGTAGTTGTGGCTCGTGGGCTCTAGAGCACAGGCTCAGTAGTTGTGGCGCACGGGCTTAGTTGCTCTGTGGCATGTGGGATCTTCCCGGACCAGGGCTCGAACCCATGCCCCCTGCATTGGCAGGCAGATTCTTAACCACTGCGCCACCAGGGGAGCCCAGTATGCATCCTTTTTAATCTTTTTTTTCCTCGCAGGAAAAAAGATCTGTATGTGTGTTGGGGGTTGAGGGAAGAGGGGACAAATAACTATTTTTTTTTAAATAGCCCAAAATGAGATTGTGTTATTCACAGTTTTGTACTTGGCTTTTTCCATTTAACATATTATGAACATTTTTACTGTCAGTATAGCTATATCATCATTTTTAATGGCTATGTAGAATTTTAATGTTGGGATACATCATAATTCATATAAACTAATAATGTACTTACCAGAATACATGTTTGCAAACTTTTCCAATTATTTACTTATACCTATGTTTCTTGGATAGTCTTCAGCTTATTTTTTAACGTACTCTTTAGTGTACCTTCCATAATGGAGGCTTGACTTGGAAAATATTAGAGATATGTAATCCATTTTTCATATTAATTTTTTGCTAAGGACATAATTAAAGGGGAATTCATAAATTGGTCAGTATTAGGTTTTCTTCAGCACTTAGGTTGTATAACATATAAGTTTACTGTTTGTAAGATTAGCTGTCTGCTTTGTCAGCATACCATTTTAAGTTTGTATTTGCATGGACACAGTTCTACATGTCCAAAGTGGTGATAGTAGTGTTTATCTATTGCTGTGTAACAAACTGCACCAAGATTACTGGTATAAAACAACCATTTTATTTTACCCACAATTTTATGCATCAGGAATTTGGGAAGGACTCAGCTAGGTGGTTTGAGTTTGACTCACGTGGCATCAACTGTAGTGGGAAGGGCTGGAGGACCCACATTCAACATCTTAACTGAGATGTTTGGTGCCTCGGTGTTCTTTGTTCTTTCTCTCACTCTCTCTCCATGTGACATTTCATTCTCCGAGGCTTCTCACAGCATGGTGATCTCACAGAGTCACAATTCTCATATGATGGATAGTTTCTAAGGAGCACAAGCTGCCAGACCACTTAAGGGCTATGCCCAGAATTGATCAAAGCAGTCACAGGTGCCCACTCCCAACCAGATGAAGAAATAGACTTTACCTTTTAAAGGGAGAGTGGGGTGGAAAGATTACATTGAAGAGGAGCATTTGAGTTGTGAGGTACTTGTGTGGTCATCTTTGAAAAATACAATGTGCCATAGGTAGTTCGTTTACATAAAGCAATAATTAGACCCGTTTACGTATACAAGCTTTGACTCTTTTGCCAAGAAGTATAAAATCTTAAAAACTTATTTTTAAAGATATAGTTCTTTGCTCAAAAAAAGATCTATATTCTGAAGTAATCAATGTTGTGAAATATACTTCATGCTACAATTAATAAACAGGTCCATGTTGTCAGCCACACAGTTAATGGTTCTTTCCTACACTGGTCTTGTCTAAGGGAATGTGGTTATTTTTGACATTGTATTGTTTATGAAGAAGGTATTTGTTGACTGCCAATCATGGATAAAATGCTACACTGAGCAAGGAATAAAAAGACATATTAGACAGGGGTCTGCCTTAGAGGACCATATAGTCAGCTAGGGAAGATAGGGCATAATATGTAATTATAAATAAGGTGACAAGAGAGAAATCTATAGCATTGAGGATGGAAGAGAGTCGTTTTTAAAAAGCTGTATGGAAAATGTTGCTGGAGGGCTTCCTTGGTGGAGCAGTGGTTAAGAATCCGCCTGCCAATGCAGGGGACACGGGTTCGAGCCCTGGTCCGGGAAGATCCCACATGCCGCAGAGCAACTAAGCCCATGCACCACAACTACTGAGCCTGTGCTCTAGAGCCCATGAGCCACAACTACTGAGCCCACGTGCCACAACTACTGAAGCTCATGTGCTTAGAGCCTGTGCTCTGCACCAAGAGAAGCCACCGCAATGAGAAGCCCATGCACTGCAACGAAGAGTAGCCCCCGCTCGCCGCAACTAGAGAAAAGCCCTTGCGCAGCAATGAAGACCCAACGCCGCCAAAAATAAATAAATAAATAAAAGTAAAAAAAAAAAAAAGGAGAAAATGTTGCTGGAAGTCAAGGGAGGGGTAGAATGAGGATGTGGAGGTGGTGATGAAGGATGCTTAGAGGAGTGGCAAGAGTAAAGCCATAGGTGCAGAGGAGCCAGGAAATTGTTGTGACCATTTCACTTTGGTAGTTTAGGGCATTAGTTCTCAAGCTTTGATGGACACTGAAGTCACCCTGGAGAACCTATACGGAGCTTGTGTAGGGTACATGATAAGGGAATAGTGAGAGAAAAGATTGGAAAGGTAGGTAAGTGGGCCTCTTACTGTCTTGCATGCTAGGCCGTTCCTCTTTTACTTACACGAGTAGGCAGTAAAGAACCACTGAAGTGTGATAATCCTGGGAATTATCTGATTGAAGCCAAGCTTAAGAAAATTAATCTGGTACCAGTATGTATAGCAGCTGGAGCAAAACAAGGTTGGAACTGGGGAGTTTGGAATAGAGGTTACTGTGTTCATTCAGGGAAGAGGAAATCAGAACTTTTCCCTGGATGATGGCAGAATGGGAAGGAGCAGAGGGATTCAAGCAAGGAAGAATCTGGCAACTAATTTTAATAAGATGGTGGTGAAGCAAAGCCCGAAGTCTAATTATGGCTCTAAGACTGCAGTGAAGACTGGGCAACAGGGAGATCCCCAAATCAAAAAGCCAGGGTAAGAGGGCTTCCCTGGTGGTGCAGTGGTTGAGAGTCTGCCTGCCGATGCAGGGGACACGGGTTCGTGCCCCAGTTTGGGAAGATCCCACGTGCCGCGGAGCGGCTGGGCCCGTGAGCCATGGCCGCTGAGCCTGCGCGTCCGGAGCCTGTGTTCCGCAACGGAAGAGGCCACAACAGTGAGAGGCCCGCGTACCAAAAAAAAAAAAAAAAAAAAAAAAAAAAAAAAAAAAAAAAAAAAAAAAACAGGGTAAGACACTCACTTGGGGGGAAGTGCTGATGAGCTGGTGTGTTGTGTACATCATATTTGCATAATGAGGAGGACTTCTTGTTGGGAGTGTCCAACAGGCCACTGAGAATCAAGTCTGGATGTCAGGAAAAAGGGCAAGGCTGGAAATAGGGATTTGAGGGTTATTGGCAAAGTGGTGGGGGCTCAAGATACGGCAGTGGATGAGCTTACCAAGGGAGTGCATATAAAGAGAAAAAATATAACCACAGGGAATACCTAGATTCAGGAAATTGGGATGATGAGAAGCCAGCCAAACCGGAGCACCTTTAGAGCACTAGGAAGTAGAGTCATCACCAGGGGTGACTTTCTAGCAGGGAATGATCAGCAGGGTTGAAAATTACAGAGGAAGATGGAGACTGAAGACAGGCCACTGATGTTTAAGGTCACTATTTAACAGAATCGTGTAAACAGAAGTCAGCAAACGTTAAGGAATGAGTCAGTGGTCAGGAACTGGCACCATTTATACTGCAGTGTTATTTTGTTAAGAAAATTCATACTTCCCGGGGACCTTTTAACTGCTGTTAAAGAGTGGGAGAAAATCAAGAAAATATTGCTCATTTACCTAAAAGCAATTCTTTGTGATCTGTCACACATGTAATTTAAAGCAACAATGGAGTCCTCCGATCCTCTGTTTTTCATTACTGCAAATGTCTTTACCAGAGCTAGAAGTCTCTTAGGGATGTTACCTTAATCCAGAGGATTTTGTTTTTATTGAGCTCATCTCAGTATATAGAAAAGCTCCTTCAAAGTTTAGCCTTGTATCAAAAAATGAAACATACCAGCACCCATGTTTTATTGCCATTGTTGATAGAGCTCCTAAGAAGGAACGTTATTGGAACAAGAATTCTTACAGTTTTGTACTTATAAACCGACATCATCAGCTAACCAAAAACATTTTTTCTCAAAGGCATAACCCCTAATTGGACACTATTCATGGTTAACAATGGGATACAATATAATGTAGCTATTTTCAACACCTCATTTTCTTCTCTTTTGGTGTTATTTTATTATACTTCAGGCTTCCTCTGCACCTGATTTACTATGGGGTAACGTAGTAATTAGTATGTATCAAGGCTCTGCCCTAGAGCTGTGCACTTTGCACCCTTTCATTCTTGTGGCAACCTTGCAAAGTTGATATTTTCGTTCCCATTTCGGCCCTGAGAAAAATAAGGCTGAAAGACGTGGAGTCACTTAACCAAAGGTGGTGCAGCTATTCATTTTTCCAGTATGGATCCCACTGTGATTTCTTGACTCCAAAGCTTATGTTCTCGGCACTCTGCTACTGATGCTTACTTACTCTACTCCTCTACCCTTGGACCATCTGTGTATCATGTTATTTCAGGAACATGGACAGTGTGCTACTGATACTGAATCATCAGGATTTTTGATGATTAGAGAGCATCTCTTTTGACTCTGTCTTTAACAAATTTGTTTGGGTTGAGATATCCCCTCCAACTTCTTGTGTTAAAAAATTTTTTTAAGTAATGAAGCAGTTGTCTTTTCAGGTTTAAGAAGATACGGAAAAGCCAGCCGGGGCGGTGGGGGGAAGTGCTAAAAGGAAAGGGAAAGCTAATTGGAACTGTTGCTTCAAATGCTGTTAGTACTGGCTACAGTGGGCTAAATATGGCCAGGAATCCTCATGAAAAGGCTTCATCCAAAGGCAGGGCAGGTTCTACTCCTGGTGCTTTGTGCACTCCACCCCCACTTTGGTAAGGAAAATGATTGATGACACTTTCTTAATACTGGGAAGCTGGCACGGAGATGAAGACAGAGCACTAGATATGTGGAAACGTTTATCATCAGCCAAGTCTCTGTTCCTCTCCCCAGGGCAGTGTGTGTCTCCAGCAGTGGGGCCACAAGGCTAAGCCCAGTCTCTCTTTGGGCTGAAGTCCTGACAATTCAACATTATCTCTGAATTTATAAAGCACCAAGAGTTTTAACAGTACGCATCAGCCTGTTGTACTCTCAACATTAACCTATATGTTAAACAACGTAATTGTTTGGTACAACACTAAGAATTTATAAATTAGAGCCAGCATTCAGTTATCTGAGTCAGTGGAGTAAAGTCATGTATAATCCAGTGTCAGATCAAAGATCATTTGTAACTTTGCGCTGGAAAAATAAATTTGCCCTTGTTATATTTTTCTTAGGCTACTACTGAACTTATCAACCTTTTCCAAGCTGTGTGCAAGTGTGTGTGTGTGTGTGTATACAGCCAACATAGAGAGAAGAGAGATGCCTTCGAATCATTCAATCTAATTGAGCAAATAGTTTGGAATATAGAAAGTTTCTGTAAATAAGCCACACACGGTCCATAGTTAGCTCTCAGGAATTGTTTTTGTTTCTTAGTAATCCGACCAGTATTTTTCTTATTGTTGCTATGCCATCTTTGACATGGATCATCTATCATGACATAAACTTGAACTTTAAACATCGTCAATAATTAACTTTCAGACAATAACTGTGCATAGTCAAAGTCAAAAGACTAAATTTACCCTAATTTCAATATACTGCAATTGCTATCTCATACAGAGCATCCCAGCTCCTGGCATTGTGCTAGCATGTTTATTGATTGAATGTCGGATAACCCTCGAGAGATTTCTCTGAATTAACTACTGTAATCAAAGTACAAAAGCAAGAAAACTATTATTTGCAGGAGCTCAAAATCTAACCACAAAAAACCATAGAGGCAATTCAGGAACTTAATATCAGTATTAGAATTGACATTGGGCAATATGCTTCCCCCTCCCAACTTTATTGAGGAATAACTGACAGATATAATTGTATATATTTAAAATGTAGAAAGGGATGGTTTGATATGCGTGTACACTGTGGGATGATTACCAAGATCCAGATAATTAACACACCCATCACCTCACATAGTTAAGTTTTTCTTTGAGTGTGTGCTTTTAACATGATCACAGCACCATTATTTCTTTGTTGCTTCAAGCTATACTAACAAGATGACTTCTCAAGAAGGCAACAAGATCCTTTACAACTAACAAAAGTAGCAAAAATCTATTCAATAGTTTACATTTCTTCTGTTTTTATTTACTTAGTAGTGAACCTGATTAAAAATAAATAGATCATAATATTTAAACTAGAAGATTTATAATTACCCTCCATGAATAGTATTATTCCTCATAAATAATACAGCAATTTAAGTAGCGTTTTTGGTTCACACAATTTATTTCTGACCAAAGTGGTATTAAGAGTGTGAAATTAATTTAAAACTCAGCTAAAAATCTTAGAAAGCATTTTACTTACTCTTCTGAAAGAAAAATGTTTAAAAGTAACAAAACAGTTATTTCCATTAGAGGAGATATTTTGATCAGTCTGCTGATTTGTTTTTATATTATATATTTAGTCCATGAGTTACATACATATATACAAATGTATAACCACACTAGGTGAACATCATTTTCAGAATTTTAATAGGTTTTTTCTGGATCTTTACATGTTCTCTAGGCACAGTAAAAAAAAAAAAAAAAATGGCAACTACAGTTTTAAAGGTGGCTTACAACTATTTCCTCCCCTAATCTCTGCTCTGTTGTCAATGCTTACCTTTTTACAAGCTGAGAGCAGTATGTCTCTACTTGTGCAAAAGTCTCACAAGCCTTGGAGGTGGGTGTGTTACTGCTCAGCAAAATGTATTGATTCTTGCATGTAGCTGACAGCTCCCTAGCGTTACGTTTGAAATGCAATGTCCCCCCAGGTCTGTGTCCTTAGCACTCTTACTTTCTTCTCTAGGTGAGCACATTAATTCCTGTGGGTACAATTGGGTGATTCCTGAATGTCTAAATTCTACTTGCCACCATTGTCTGGACTCTTGCACAGAATTTTCAGTTGCATTCGGGATGTCTTCCCGTGACATTCAGCAGGATCCTCAGATTGATAATCCAAAACTGAACCCATCATTTCCCATATCTGCTCCTTCTACTGTGATCCCTCTATTATTAATAGCATTACCACCTTTCCAGGCAGGTGAGAAATGAGCTATCTCTACACCTTGCTCTTTTCTCAGCTCCCAGGTCCAATCAGTTGCTAAATTATATCTAGTGTAAATCCACATCATCTCCTGTTTCATTAATTTAATCAGTCAACATTTTTTGAGCTTCTTTCTACTTTCATTCCCTTGATTTAGAAAATGACAGTGCCTGCTTCAAGAAGCTCATACTTCGTAAGATACAAAGAACTAAACAGACCCTCATTGTACAGGGTGGTAATTACTAGTTATCATAAGTAAGCCCAGACTGCAGAGAATGGCAAGAGGGCTTGGAGGCCTTCCAGGAGGAAGTACCATGTAAGATATGTCTGGAAGGATGAAGGGGACTTATCCAGGTAAACAGTGAAAGAAAGCCTTTCAGGAGGCAGAGAAAGCAGTATGTGCAAATGTGCAGAGGTGTGGGAGTGATTCTGGTACAAGTTGAGGAGCACTGAGACATAAAGCAGAGGTCCACTAATGAAGGACCAGACATACCGTGCCAGGAAATGTGCATTTCATTCCCGAAGGCTCCTTTCGTTTCTTTTCTTTTATACACAATCATATCTCTTGGCAGCACCATTGCAAAATATCTCCTGAATGTTCTCTTGCTCTCCACTTTCTTGCCTTGCTTTTTCTTTCCTCCGACTGTGGGCAGAGGTGGCATCCCCTGTTACAGGGTTGGACATATATCTCCTCCTAATCCTTCAACGGCCTGTGTTGCTCACCAGATCACTCTCATCTCCTGCAACCTCTGCTTCTGCCAAACACATCCTGTGGATCAAGCTTGTGACCACCATCTTCCCAACTGAGTTGTAAGCTCCTCAAGGCCAGAGTCTATGGCTCATACATCTTGGTACATTTAGAACATCATGCCCTGTGCTCTGCACATAGTAGGCTTTTAAAAAAAATTTAAGTCCTTTATTAATTTGAAGAGTAAATATCTTAAGAATAATAGTTATGATTGTTTTTTTTGTAGGCTTTTATGTATCTATGGTGTTGATTTCCCCAGTTCTTCGTTTTGCAGGCTCTTTTATGCACATGCACGTAACCGCATTGCTGTAGTAAGCACTGCCTTTCTTGTCACCGCCAGCAAGCATTCCTTACAGCCCAGTGACTTGTAATGTGTTCTGCTGCTACAAATCAGCAACAGTTCCCAAAGTGGCATGGATGTGTACAAACCTTCATGTGCAATGTTTGGTTTTTTTCCTGCAGAAAATGAAAGGCCTCACTATTCCCTGGGGAGAAAGCAGGTTTAGAAAGCATCAATGCAGGGCCCCATGCCAAACATTACAATTTCCAGGGCTCTACACTTTGTATCGCTAACAGGTATGGTGAAAACGGCTTTGACCTAGGAGCCAGTGCTGAGTCCCAGCCGTAACTGACTGGGCAGCATTTCTGAGCCTCAATTTCCTCACCTGTGGGACTGAGGATTAGACCTAATTTCTAAATATCCTTATAAACATTATTCATGTGTAAGGATTTCCATGGCAGTGTATTCATCAGGTATCTTGGTTGCAAATAACACAAACTCACCCTGACTAATTTAAGTAGAAAAGATGTCATTGGAAGGATATCGATATTGGATATCACTGAATGGATGGGATGAAAACAGGCCTTGGGAATTAGACAGTTAGCGACATAGGTAGGACACCCTTATGTCACACATAGGAGCAGGATGATGGGTTTGGCAATTGGTGTCCCTGCACACTTCCTGGCACTCTCCTCTCTGCCAGTAATCTCTGACTATTCCTGTGTCTTTGCATCGCTCCCTTCACATTCATAGCCCTGGATGTGAGTATCCAATTGGTTGAGCCCTGGTCATGTGCCTACCCTCAGCTATTGGCAATGGAGAGAAGGAACATCTGGACCATCCAGCTTGGGGTGTTAGGCAGGGGATGAAGGCATTTCTTCTCACCAAGACTTGTACAGACACAAAAAGGTGGTTGAGATGGGCGGTACCACGCACGCCACACCCATACCTATAATGATCTCAGTGATCCTTAAGAACCTGCTTCACCGTGTGTACCTTTATCACTTCAAATACCTGGTGGATATTTCTTCTAGAGAAGCCCGTTTTGCTAGGGTTTAGACCATTCTTTCAATTACCTTTTATTATACTGCATAATTTCTTTTTTCCTTATCAACACAATTCTTTGGATTTTGGTAAGCTTAAATTTAAGAACAGTAGTGATAGCGCTGACCACTAAGATATTGTTCTGGGATGAGGAAAAGGGATGAGTGCAGTAGACCATCAATTCCAACTCATCCTTCATTTGTAGATACACAGCCAGATTTTTGGATCAGGAATTATCTCCAGCCACAAACAATACAGAACAGATCTTGTATATCAAAAACACAGGTGAAAGAAATATTTAGAAAAGATCATTTAAAGGGCATTCTATCTATCTGTGCTGCCAGGTAATCTAAGTACTTATCATTGGAATAAGTTAGGTCTCTAGATTACATACAAGACGACATCGCCTCAATCATTTGGCAGAATAGCTGATTGCCAGTAAGCTGAACTGTCCTACTGTCTTTTAGGTGGAACCTACTTCCATGCACATTGTCCATTTTGATGCTTCGAGTATCCTGGGACAGAGAGCCCATGTGAGAAATAGCTTGCAGAAATTTAATCAGATAAAAACTTAGCTTCCCTTAAAAATTGGGACACTTCCCCCTCTTCTATGAGAACTGTGTAAGCTAGCTATCTGAGAGCTACCATGAGGAAGAAAACATGCTACGTACCAAGTGTGCTCTCCACAGCAACTATCTTGGCTCTCGTAGTTGTCACTTTTATTCATCTTCTTTTGTTCCTGGTTGGTTGTTTTGTAAGCCTCCTCGATTTCTTTTTTTTTTTTTTTTTTTGAAAAAAGAATAAAAGAGGGATGGGAAGTAGGGAGAGATGGTAAGATAGAGACTGGATGCCAGGTAACCACCCAAATGAACAGAGGTAACCATGGTAGGGATGTGACTGCACCCACCATAGCAGCAGGTCTGGCAACGGCTACTGGATACCTTGTTGTCCCAAATCCTCTCCTACCAATGGCAGTCTGGTTTGTCTCAGCAGCTGTCTGCCCAGTGGCCTAAATATGGTTTAAATCAATGTCAACAACAAAGACTTCTACGCCTCTCCCCTCATGTATTTATATGAACTGTTTTATCTCCTACATAAAAAATAGCATGTGGGACACGAGCTACTAGAGAGAACAGAAGTAAGCAATGAGACATCATCAGTAATGTCATCCTCCACTGTGGTTTATTGATACTGTGAGTTTCTAACTATCCAAATTATATTCAAGTATTTCATCACCTGCTTAATCAAGCTGCAAAATAAGGAGTTAGACCACTTCAACTCCAGTGATTTGATTATGTGGTGAAGAGACTGGTGCATAAACATTAATCCTGGGAAATTAATTCATGAAAATTAGCTGGAGATAACCCTAGAGGCCTGTTTTGTTTCTATTTCTGCATAAAATGTTGAACTAACTATTTACTGAAGGTGCCGGGGCTGGGGGGGACGGGAATGATTATGCATGATTCTGTAGTTACCTAGAGAGAATCCTGAAGAGGCCATGAAGTGACCTGAAGATACATTCTGATTAAAGCTCAGTCTTGAACAGGAAAATTGCTTTGAAATGATTAAAGTTAAAATTGTTGATAATGAAGGAAAACACTTGTCCTAGAATGAGGTCTTTAGAAGAGAGAATCTCATTTTGAATCTTTTGTAAAGCATATGACTTTCCTTTTCGATGGCAAAGTACTGGATTGTATCAACCTATCACATTGTCTCAATTTTGCAACTCACTGGGGGGGCAAGGAGGATTAGGAGAATGCTCTAGACAGAAATCTGGCAGGGGATGTCATTGGGTAAAGGTCTACCCTCAGGAGAGGGAAGTCTCCATCATCCCTGAGAGCCAGCTTAGATGCATCGGCTCAGTGGAACCTTCCCAAGGCCTGACTGCAGTCTCTGCTCCCAGGGCACTTGGCTCCTTTATATGTCTGTCATATTGGATTGTATTTTGATGCTCTGTTTAAACATCTGTCTTTCCCGCCAGTTGGTGAGGTCCTAGATGGGGTCCCATCTCACCTAGGACTGAGCCCAAAACTCTGGTTACATTTATCCTCTTTGGTAAATATTCATCTTTGCAGATATTTAAAGATAGTAATACTATATCTAAAACTTGGAGGGCAAATGTGTTTCAGAAATCAGACTGTTTGGATGTTGAAAAGGTGGTATCAGTGTCTATACACAGCATCTAAACAGTATCTATGCCATGTAACATAACGTTCCCAGCAGAGTCTGGGGCAACTTCTATAATCAAGCACGTTAATACTTCTGCAGCAAAAATTATGAATAGGCACACTGCAGGGGATAAAGGGTATGATTTCCTAACAGTTTAGGTCATGTCTGGTTTTGCTACCAGAGAGTTACAAAACAATTGAACTTTCGGAGCTCTTTGGATTTTGGAATTGTAGATAAGGTATTGTGAGCCTGTATTATACATCTTTAGGAAGGAAAGCGTTCTCATCCAAGGGAAATATTCCCAGGTACAAGGACCCTTCCTCTTGTCACTTCAGGGAGCAGAAAGAGAACGGCGCTGGGATTTTCTGGATGGTGACGTGTTCTCATAACTGGTGCTGCTACTAGGGTCCCTGTGGGAGGGGGGCAATGGAAGTGGTCCATTCCCCACAAATAAAGCTTTCTCAGTGTGCCACCACTGCCGCTGTGCCTTTTACCTTACCTGCTGCTGCTTCCCCTCTGTTCTAACTTATTTCTCCATTTTTCTAGAGCTTTCCTTCTCCCCTCCTTTCTTCCTGTATATTCTTTTGCTCACCAGCTTAGGTCTTAGGAGTGTTGATACTCTCCTTGTTTGTCTTCTGCATAATTCTTTAGTACATGACCCTCCTGCCTCTCATTCACCTCTACAACCAAAGCTTTGCCATTACTAGTTTGTGTTTGAGTAGATGCCAGTCAGTGCTTGCTTAGACTTCAAGCAGTCTCCCTCCATGTTTTTGTTTAGAGGACTATGTTTATCTGCTCAATGCTGTGTAGATAAGCATCTTGGGAATGTGTGCTGGTTGACAAGCCACTACTACTCTCTCTCTGACCCTTGTCTACTGTATCAAACAATGTTAATGAAAACCTCAGATTTGTATATGTTAATCCATGTGTAAAAATAAAGTAGGTGCTATCATTTCTATCCTTCAGGCTTACAAAAAATATCCTTTTCATAATATTTTAAAGCAGTGCCGTTGCTTATTCTTCCATATGGTATGTTTTTGCCCGTCTTTATTTCTAATTCTTTTTGATTCACTTAGACCACGCATCTGCTTTTGTTCATAATTTCAGGAGAGCTCACTTTTATGCTCTCTGATAAAGGAATTACTTTGTTCTCCTCAACCTCTTTCTCTTAGTCTTTTAGGTTGTTTTTAAGTACCTGCCTTGAGTGTTGTTGTTGTGTAACACTGACAGTCCCAGAAAATGGTGACCACAGAGGCAGGGTCAGGAAGGCAAATCTCTGCACTATCAGGGCATCCTTCTCTGTGGAGTACCAGCAACACCCACAGTGGAAGCCGATGTTGCTCTGTCTCTTCTGTGTGAGCGTTGCACTTTTCCATCCAGCGCTTGATGGCGTTGTGTTTTCCTTGGTGACGGACACCAAGATGCAGTGGGTGAGATGTTAGACGTCTGTTCCTTGTGGCTGGCATTGTGATGATCTATGCTGTCCTCCATTTAGCTGGAGTCCTTCCACGGGATTAGTAACTGGTGTACAGTGCTCTGCTCCCTCGGGATTGATCACCCGAGGCACAGATCCTGCCCTGCACTCTCCACTTGCAGCATCATATTGAATGCACAGTACCAAAACACGGGCCCTGAGTGAAGTGCCATGTTTCTCTCCAGTGTCCTGCTCTCCAGGTACCACTCGCATCTCTGGTCTTATCAGTAGTTATCAAGACAACATCCTCTTTTGTGGTACTCCAGTCCAGAAAGAGTTTGTCAATACAGCAGTGAGCAGTGTTCCCTGGCTGCCACTGTGAGCAGACTGATGTGGATGCTGTATTCAGGAAAAGTTTAATGTGTGGAAGAGGACAAGTAGCCAGAATTTTGGTCTGTTACTCAAAAACCAATGGTACTCATCCCAGGAGACTGAGGACCAGTCATTATACATTTCTCTCCTCCCTAATATTGTTCATTTGTTTTGGAGGTAAATAGTAGTCACCAGAGGCAATCCAAACCAATTTTCTTTGCCTGTGTAATATATTTAAAAATTCTTAAGAGGCAGTAAATATAAAAATTTTAAATCTATGTATTTCATGTATATGTTTTAAATTCTATACTGTAACTTTAAAAAATTCTTTTGAGACTGGACCAAAGAACTGTATCAAGAACTGTACCACAGTTTTTTGGTAGCACTAGTTTGTGGTCAATCCACGGTGGCACATAATCTGTAAAGCTCTTCTGTCACTTAATATCGTTTTCTAGCAAACTATGGATGTTTCTCCTAAGATAAGTTAGGGAATTTCCTTGATGCCCAGATCAGAAAATATAGCATTTCCAGATTTTAGCTTTCCTCTTTAATGAACATTCACTCATTCAACAAATATTTGTTGCTGAAAAGTAATTCCTAATCTTGGATGAAACATTGTCCTTTTCAGAAAACATTTTAATCACATAAACTTGGAAGTTTTATGCTTCACCTGATTTTTCATATTGGTCTTCTTCTGACCCTGGCTCTAGTTCTGAACATCTTTTTAAAAAGGAGTTTGCTCACATTAACAGTCATCTTCTTTCTTCCTTAACTTCTTTTCTGTGTTTTCCCCTCTGTCCTATCTCTAGACTCACGTGCTTATGTTTGTCCTTGCTCAGCAATGACCAGTACAAAGTAACTGGTTTTATTTTTATTATTTTACCACAGTACTCACAGACTGTCCTTGCAAGCTCTTCCTTCAACAGAGGGTGCCCTGCAAGCCAAGAATCAGAAGAGTGTTCTGTAGACTGTAGCCCTGTGGAAATGGGTGGAGGGAACCAGAGTAACACACACCTGTGCCCCTGGCACCTGAAGCAAAGGCTGGGCCCTTGAAGGCTGTGTCTGCCAGATGCCAAAATAACTTCTTAGTGGAGCCAGTTCGATCAAAGACAGGTAGTTCACTGTAAATTTAGTCCATGTGGCAGCATGTGGACGAAACAAGCCAGTTGACTGATATAGCACTGATCACTTTCCAGACAGTAATTTTGGTGTTTGCCAGAGAAGGGATTTCTAAAGAGGGAGCAGGAATATATAGGGGGTGTTTATAGTGATCCCTTGGATGCAAAATAAATAAATAATTAGAACTTTGGATCTGAAAAATAAGAATTTGAGCTTTACTAACATTTGGTTTTATAGAGTGTTAATACTAATACATATGTATATATAATTTTAATATACTTTTATATAATTATATATTATATAATTTTATATTTATATATTATATATACAATTTTAAATATATAAATACAAAGGTGAATTCTCAAGTATTTTTGCTAGTGGGGTACACAGTCAAAATAGTTTGGTGACAAATATTCTAGATCCTTGATTCCCCATCTTTGGGCAAGAGAGTTATTGTAAGAGGCTCATTAATACATGTAAATAGACCTATTTTCTCATTCAGTAGATACTAAAAATACAATCATCTGCTAAGGGTTTATAATGTTTAATGTGTTTTTGGTGCTGTGTTTTTAAATTTACTGTAAAAGTGAATTCCTCAAGCCTAAAAATACTGTGAATCCATTGGAGGAGACACATCTACACAGGGAACACGAATGAGCAAAGAGAGGGGAGCGTTGAGTCCCAATAAAATATTAGGTTGGTTGGTCAGAGTATTTAGGCTATTGAAAAAAATTGTGTTCAATACATGCGTAAGCATCTCTCTTTCTCTCTCGCCCTTTAATAACAGATTTTTTTTCCTTTTTTTTCTCATCCTCTTCCTTTGTTCCCCTATTTTGTGTGAATATTGGGACATCTCAGGAGCTGGCTTCCAGCACAGTGTTCCTTTTAATTTATGTCTGTATTGGTTTACTAGGGCTGCCATAACAAAATACTACAGACTGCATGGCTTAAACCACAAATTTTCTCACAGTTCTGGAGCCTAGAAGTCCAAGATCACTGTGTTGGTGAGTTTGGTTTCTTCCAAGGCCACTCTCATTGGCGTGCAAGTGACTGTCCTTTTGCTGTGTCCCTACATGGTCTTTCACCTGTCTACATGCAACCGTGTTACCTCTCTGTGTGCCTTAATCTCCTTTTCTTACAAGCATACCATCAGATTGGGTTAGGGCCTCCCCTAATGACCTCATTTTATCTTAGTCCCTTCTTTAAAGGCCCTATCTCCAAACACAGTCACATTCTGAGGTACTAGGGGTTAGGGCTTCAGTATATGAATTTGGGGGGAACACAATTCTGCCCATAATGTGCATTTCCTTTTGATAAGTCTACTTGTTTCAGGAAAGTATGTGGGACCTAGGAATATCAAGAAGTAGTAATGATTAGGGTGACCATATCTTAATTTGTCCAGGACAGTCTTGGACAAATTATTATCCTGACTTAATTTAAAAAGTGCCCCCATTGACTGTCAGAAGTGTCTCATTTGTATAATAAATTATATGGTGATGATCCTGATATAGATATTCGAGAGCCAGAGGGCATGTATTAAAGCCTCAGCTCAAAAAATGTATTGTTATACCTGAGTTTCCTCAACTATGAAGTAGAGACAGTAATAGTACCTGCATCAGGGTTATTGTGAGAATTAAATGAGTCAGTATGTGTAAGTAAGTCGTTTGGAACATCACCCCGAATATAGTGAACACTGTGTGTGACATTGAGTAAGCACAGAGGAAATATGTTTGTCAGAGGTGATTATATTTGTAGGTATGATGGTTAATTTTGTGGGTCAACTTGGCTGGGCCAAGGTGCCTAGATATTTGGTCAAACATCATGCAGCGAGAGTGGTTTGGGATGAGATTTACATTTAGATGGGTGGACTTTGAAAGCAGGTTGGATAAGTCACACCCACATACTGCAGATCTGTCAGTTGAAGGCCTGAAAAGAACAAAAGGCTGACATTCCCACAACCAGGGAGGAATTTACCAGCAGATTGCCTTTGAACTTACTTAAACTACAGCTCTTTCCTGAGTCTCTAGCCTACTGGCCCTCTGCATCAGATTTTTGGACTCACCAAGTCTCCATAATTGTGTGAGCTAATTCCTTAAAATCTCTTCCTATATATACACACATCTTATTGGTTCTGTTTCTCTGGAAGACCATGCCTAACACAGTATGTGTGGACACCAACGCTGTACCTGAAGAGAACTTTTAATTTGTTTAAAGTTTAATATATTTCTGGATTTTTATGCCCTTTTAAATTCACTGTGTTCTTTGCATGTCTATGTACATACCAACCAAAAAAAATAAAGATCCGTGACAAGATAGCTAAGAGAGTGACTAGGCACTCTCTATCTTAATCTCAGTCTTTAAAAAACAGTTATATTTTGCATTCCCATACCATATTTTAAAATGATACTGACATTATCCATCTGTGGGAATTTTCACCATTATTTATAATTATGAAGATGAATCATTTTTTTCAGGAAGTTAGAGTAGCATCTCTAATAAATGTTTGGAATAAAATTATAATAGGTTTTGGTAAACTGAATGTTGATTTAAAAAAATTGAATCACTCTGTAAAAATTGATCTCCGAAACTAGGAAATCAGGCAAAAATATTGGCAAGAGTTCAGCCAAGTTAAAAGATTGGCAGATCAACCTTATGAAAAAAGTTAAACAACTTGGAAAAGCAAATAAAGGCTTGAGGAACAACTGAGTAGCAGCTATCAAATCTAAAAAGGGTTATTGTGGAGGGGATGGAGACCAGCTGTTCTCTAGCTCAGCTGAGCCCAGACAAGAACAAAAATAGATTAAAAAAACGGCAGCATGACAGACCATTTAGATCTAGGCTTCTTTAGATCTAGGCTTCTGCAGTTAATATGGTTAGAATGGTTACTTAGGAGTTCCAGATATATTCAAGAGAGTTTTTAAAGTTGGTTAGGTTTACCTTTTTTCTTGGTGTGAAGCCAAGTGGAAAGTCCAGATCTAGATTTCTAGTGGGGTTAATCAGAATCGCTTGGATGTGGGATAGGGCTTTTGTAAAAGCCACAGGCTCCATCTTTATGAAGTGATAGGAAGTGGTTTCCAGGATATACTGTTAAGAATAAAAGTACTATGCAAAAGAGAATATATACCTTCAGTATGAGAAAAAAGGGAAATAAGAATGTAGTAGATAAAAACTGATAAAAATATGTATTTGGGTTTCTTTTTTGGAAAAAAAATGGATAAACCAGAAACTAATTAATATAGTTAGCCTATTAGGTAAGGTAGCAGATGGGAGTGGAACTTCCATATATTCCATATATTTTTTATTAGTTTATTATTTCCTATTGCTGCCGTAATAAATCACCACAAGTTTAGTGGCTTAAGACAACGTAAGTTTATTATTTTACAGTTCTGGAGGCCAAAAGTCCAAAATGGGCACTAGGCTAAAATTAAGGTATCAGCGGGGCTGCCTTTATTCTGGAAGCTTTAGGAGATAATTTGTTTCCTTGCCAGCTTTCAGAGCCCACCTGCATTCCTTGGCTCATGGCCCTGTTCTGCATCAGCATCTTCAATATCTCTCTGAATCTGACCCTTCTGCCTAGCTGGTCTACATTTAAGACCTTTGTGATTACATTTGTATCCATGGGATCCTATAGGATAGTCTCCTTATCTTAAGACCAACTGATCAGCAACCTTAAATCCATCTGTAACCTTAATTCCCCTTTTGCCCTGGAACATTACATATTCACACCTTCTGGGGATCAGGATATGCACCTTGGGAGTTTGTGTGGGGCCATCATTCTGCATGCCATACCTTTTAAGAATAATTTTACTCTTAAACCATTTAAATATTTATTCAAAAGTTAAATTGAATCAAAAAGGATAACAAAAGCAAACTCTAAAATTGAATACAAATAGAAACAAATGGGCCTAACTATATATTGAATGGAAATATAACTGTATATTGGGAAGAAAAAAAGACTGAATTCAGCTAAGTTTAGAATACAGGACTCTGCCAATACACACTTAAAATGAGATCTATTTTAAGGACCAAAGTAATTGCAAAGAAATCTCGATTTTTACTCAGGAAATTTGTTGTTGGTAATATTTAGTGATCTCAAAACTATTTTTTGTGTATTTTAGGATAGTGTAAATGTGTTGTTATGGGGAGACAGAGTGCTAACTCTGGAAGAAGGGAGATAGAAATAGGGAATGCAGGAAGGTAAGAGAGAATCCTGTGGTTTGGGGCTTTTTATGTTTATCCCCTGAAATGGCATAGAAGATTGACACCCCCAGGAGCAATGAGCACATCTAGTACCAGATCTTGATTTCTAAATAGCATTCCTTGATAAAAGAAACCAAGGCTCTTTAAAGAGATGTCTAATTTCAGAGGGAACAGGTATAAAGTACAAGGTAAGCCCACAACACCTAATGGTACCAAAAAGTTAGGAAGTGTTCAAAGATTCATGGAGACCTATCCAAAGATGAACAAAGGACTCCCACTGGCCCAATATAGGACATCTGAGTATCAAACAAAGCAAATGATGGTAAGATTTTGAATTTAAAAAGGAATCTTTTATGTTAAAATATAGGCATTTGGGGACTTCCCTGGTGGTTCGGCAGCTAAGACTCTGTGCTCCCAATGCAGAGGGCCTGGGTTTGATCCCTGTTCAGGGACCTAGATCCCACAAGCCACAACTAAAAGATCCTGTGTACTACAATTAAAAAAAAACTATGTATATATGTATGTATATATATACACACACGCACACATATATATATATAGGCATTTGAGGTTGGAGGGGACAGCACTTCTTAAGAGAAGAAGGGAAGCTAATAAACGTAAAAGAAATAACAAATTTAGAAAGGATAATCAATAGATTTTAAAATTATTAGATGCTTTAGAAACCAGCTTCCTTCAGAGAGCAGTGAGATGATATGTTGTTGACATACAGGATATTTACATTTCAAAATATCATCCCCCTGATTACTTATTACAAAAGGAAAATGATTGGTTTGCAAGAGAAACCTGGTCAACATCACCTTAATCGAATGATCAAACTTCACATGACATGGGATGAACTGATATTTTGTGCCTCCTGATGTGATAAAATGGTAAGAATATAATATCATCAACTATATGGTATTCTTGCCAAGAACACTTGACTCTAATCAGGAGGGGAAAAGAATCGGGCAATTACAGATGTAGAACCTCTAGATTAAGCCAAATGTAAACTGAAGCATCATAGTGACAATCATGATGCAATTTGTTGAAAATTAAAAAATAGCTCTGAAACACATTTGGACAATTGAAAACATTTGTATATGGGCTGTATATTAAGTAATATTGTACCAATATTAGATGTCTTGCATATAATGTATTGTGTTCATGTAGGAAAGTGTCTTAGGTGATACACGCTGAAGTGTTGGGGGATAAATTCAGCATGATGACAACTTTCAAATGTTTCAGGAAAAAGTATATGTGTAGAAATACATACATGCACATATGAGAGGGAAATGAATGCAGCAAAATGCAAATAACTGGTGAATAGAATTTTGGTGAATAGAGCTGTTTTTTATACAACATTTTCAAATTTTCTGTAGGTTTGATTTTTACAGTAACAAGTTGAAGAAAAATTCCTTTATTGGGCCCATGGGCTTCTTGGTACCCTTTGGGCTTATTTTGTGTGTATTTCAAGATGTTGTGAATGTTTTCTTTACTTTTTTTTTTTTTTTAATGTTTCTGGTTATCTATTTGGAAGTGTCTCCCTTGACATCCAGCTCTGAGTCTCTGGGCAGTGTGTTTTTTTCAAATGCATACAAATAGAAGAACTTTAATGAAAGCAGTGTCATATGTTAGTTACTATGGAGCTCCAATTTATAGGAAAAACATTTGAAAATAAAATGGACACATAGTATCTGGTTTATAGATGGCACTCAATATGAGTGTGCTTTGTAAGCTTCTGCATACCATTAAAATATTACCTGATAGCACCAACAGAAGGCACAGATTACCCTTCACAGGTCTGAGGGAGGGCCTGGAAATCTCTGAGTATAGGGCCTTGATCTGTATTTTAAACCGGTTTGCTACATTCTTTGGAGCACTGCAGTTCACGTCCCTAGGGAGCCCTGACATGTCTTTAAGGGCTCCCTCCCTCTCAGGACTCAGTCTTATATCCTCCAGGAGAAGTTCCCTTCCCTTGCCTCCTCTTCCATCCTGGTATGTCTTTTACCATCTGCAGTGATTTTCATATAGATTTTCCTCCACTTATGATAGGGTTACATCCTGATAAACCCACTGAAGGTTGAAAATATCTTAAGTAAAAAATGCATTTAATAAACTTAACTTACCAAGCATCATGGCTTCGTCTAGCCTACCTTAAACGTGCTCAGAACATTTAACATTAGCCTACGGTTGGGCAAAATTAGCTAACACAAAGCCTATTCTATAATAAAGTACTGACTGTCTCATGTAAGTTATTGAATACTGTACTGAAAGTGAAAAACAAAATGGTTGTAAGTGTATCAATTGTTTACCCTTGTAATTGCACAGCTCAAAGACACTGCCCAGCATCACAAGAAAGTATCAGTATCATACCGTATATTGCTAGCCTGGGAAAAGATCAAAATTGGAAGTATGGTTTCTACTGAGTGTGTCTTGCTTTCACACCATCATAAAGTCAAAAGTCATAAGTCGAACCATCATCAGTAGAAGACCATATACTGGATTTTTCTCCCTTGGTTTCCCACCTCTCCTCGTGAGCAGTAGATCCAAATTGCTCAGTGTACTTTCGGTGGAGGCACCCTACCCAGTCTCACACCTAACTTCGGCTGCTCATCCAGTATGTGGGACAGTATTTTTTACAACATAGATATTTTTAAGGTATCTCTGATTTTCCACTAAAAAAAAAAAAGAAAAAGTCTCTCTGAGATACTGGGAGTTTACATTCTGAGAATGTTCATGCCTCCGGGGGTTAAGCAACCAGTCTACTGACGATAGAGGTTAAGGGTGCAGCCCCTGAACTTGGACTACTCAGCCTTGAAGCCAGCCTCTGTGGCTTGAGAGCTATGTGACCTCTGGCTAGTGCTTTAACCTCCCTGAACATAGTTTTCTCTTATGCAAAAAGGGGATATCAGTACCTACCTCAAATGGTTGTTTTAAAGGAACTTACATATATAAAGCACCTAGAAAAAATGCCACTAAGGGTTTACTCTCTTAATCATCATCGTTATCTTTCCATGGAACATCAGACCTGGATCAAATTCTGCTTTCAAGATATTAATGATGATCCTGTATAAAAGAACATCTTTCTCACTTTGTGTCTCTCATGAGTTCAGGTTTCCCTGGGACTCCTGCATGGTCATGCTACTCACATCCTGTGGCCTCCAGAGCGCTGGCAGAAATTGGAATCTGTTCTTCCTCCAGAGCGCTTGCCCATTCAGAGTGAAGAGGACTGCCTGCATGGATCTCCCTGAGCTGCTGCGATGGGGAGGCACCACCACCAACCCCAGGAAGAGGGATGGAGAAGAGGAACACCATAGGGGCAAAGCTTCCCCCAAGATGATGCTGTGCAAGAAACATTTCTATCACATTAAGATGATCTGTATTAGTAGAGAAAGAGTTGTAAAATATTAAATAGTATTAAATGTCACCTGATTTTGTGTTAAATTGTAATACCCTGTTCAATGCCAAAAAAATGCAGACCTTTGGGAATATGAAAATTTTATTCCCATATGTCTCAAAGGGGATAAATTTTGGATTTTTTTATGCATACATATTCTATTGATTGTTAGATTTTGATTTTGGAGCTTGTTGCTGGAAGAATGTGAAGACTAATATGTGATGGAAGTAAATAACATTACTCAGTTACTCTTAAGATGGAAGATGAAGAAACATTATACACATAGTGTTAGGAATTATAATTGACAGTATCTACAATGCAGTGACTGTCAGGAAGAACAGTAAACTATGATGTAAAAATAAAACACTGATTTGCTCAGGTACTGTTTTGGGTGTTTATTATTTGACCTGTAACAATCATCCATTAATAAGGAATACATTCTCTCTTTGGGAAGGAAGGAAGCAATGGGGAATCAATTCTCGCAATATTTTCATATAGCCAATCTTTCTTACTGGCCCTTTTTTAATCCAGAACTTCTTAGTGATCTCATGCCTATGCACATTGATGAGTAAACCTATTTGTCAATATTCGGATACTGTTTGGTAAAATGTTCTGAGTGAAATGGAAAAATCACTCCAGATCAACCAAGTTTGATTTTTTCCCCCTCCCAATGATTTTTCAGTGCTCATGTCTATAATTCTGAAATCACCTATTGAAAAGTGGAGTAATATTGGCATAATAGATTTTATAATTGTATAGCTAAGGAGGTAAAGTCCCTGCATGCAAGTCTGTATGTATGAAGCTTTTCTTTTTTTCCTCCCATTGGTTGGAGGTTTGTGCTTATTGAAACTACATCTCTAGCTCAACCTCCTCTGTGTGCCTCATCTCATTTTCTTTTGTTTCATCAGCAGATAAGATCCCAGACAAGGATTAGCCATCTTGCAAATGTGGATGCAAACTCATTAGCTGGCAGGAACAGAAAGAGCAACAGCAAAAAACATATGCAACGTAAGAGTATATGTTACTAATAATAATTCATTAGCATCATAATAGCTAGTTCAACACACATCAATGAGTGCTTATATACTAAGGTTGGTCAAAATTATCATTTTATAAAAAATATCTGCTTAATATCTCTCCGTGGGTCTATATTATCCTTATGAGTTCTTCATTTCCATTTCCCTCTCTTCCCCAACTTGAACTTCACACTTTGGCCTTTAACTGCAGATTACCAAATTCTCATTGCTATTTCAAGGCTTGAAACTTTTTTACCCCTTGGTGAAGTGCATCCCCTGGGATTATATGTAAAATGTTGAGTGCATAAAAGTATTAAACCTTTAGTTACTAGAACACAGGAAAGTTCGGGGACTATGGAAGACAGGGTTGGGGGTGATAATGAGGCAGGACATAGTAGAGAACAAATAAAGGAGTACCTGGATTAGCTGCTACTTACCCTGGTATGGAAGAATTTGGTTATTTTAACAGTTCAGCAAATTGGCTATCAGCCTTACTACCTTATTGACTATTTGTGTCTTCCTATTCAAACTTAATTCAAGATTGTAAATCTTCAGACAAGAGACAAATGCTCCTTCTATTTAATTTTGTATTCTCAGGCCATCTAGCATATCACCAGCAGAGTCAATTCTTGATGCTTGTTGAACAACTCAGCTCATAAGCTACCTCCTCAAAGGTAGAGTTTATAACTGTGTTCCCTAGTATGTACTTTCACGAGTGCCTCAATCACTGTCACTATTAACCAACCAAGAAAGAGTTCTTAATTGTCAACACTCCCAGGGCCAGCAAGAGGCAACAGACCCAGGAGCCCAGTCTTTCTGTGAAAAAGGCCTATTAGCTTATATTCATAGTTATGACCTGAGGGACAGGATTCTAATTAAACACATATAAGGGCTGACTGTAATCCTTTCCAGAGACCTCAGAGGGCCGGCACTATCTTTGCACTCTCCCTCTGTCATGTTGCAGAGCACCAGTATCTCTCAGAGAAGAGCCCTATGCATGTCTGGTGCTCTGGCTTTTGTGACTGCCACCCATGGGACACACTTTGATCACCGGCTCTGGTGGCCAGCAGGGCTGGCATTCATGTGTCCCATGGGACTACAATAATTGGAGAGTCACTTCTTGGCTGGCTACCATCCCCAGGGCACTGCACAGTCAGGAGACTGAAACCTGCACCCAGTCTTTCTGTGACAGAGACCTATTTGCTTGACCTGGAACTTTATTCTGAGGGCAGGGATCTGGTTTAGCACACATCTAGGCCTACTGAGGTAAGAACAGCACAGACAGAGGTGGGTGGATGCCATATTTGTGCTCTCCCTCTGCCTCATTCCAGGTTACCAGCATGTCCTGGAAGACAGCTTGTCTGGCACCCTGATTTTTATAACTGCCACCCAGAAGACTCCTCTAGATTTCCTGGCCCTGGTGGCCAGTGAGATTTATGCTTGTGACCCCACAGGGCTACATGTATTTATGTACTTTAAAAGCTGCTGCCTGAGGGCCTGGCTTCCAAACCACTTGAATCTAGGTACTGACAGATCCTCCCCTCCACTGACAGATCTTGGCACACCCTCAACTACAAGGAGCCACTAAAAATAAAACAGGCTGCATGAACAATCACAAAGGATTGACAGACAACCAAGAGCTAAGGCAGAGTAGAACAATAAGTTTCATCTCCTACACAAGACCACTCCTTTAAGACTGGGAGAGATGGTTGTTTTATTTAGTGCATAGAAACCAACACAGAGAGTTGAGGAAATTGAGGAAATAGGAATATATTCCAAGTGAAAGAACAAGATAAAACCTCAGAAAAAGTCAATAATGAAACAGATGAGTGATTTACCTGAAAAAAATTTCAAAATAGTGGTAATAAAGATGGTCACCAAACTTGGGAGAAGAATGAATGAACCCAGTGAGAACTTCAACAAAGAGATAGAAAATATACAAAAGTGCCAAAGAGAAGTCACAGAGCTGAAGAATATAACTGACCTGAAAAATACACTAGAGGGATTTAACAGCAAACTAGATAAAACAAAAGAAAGGATCAATGGAATTGAAGACAGAGTGGTGGAACTCACACAATAGGAGCAGCAAAAAGAATAAAGAATGAAAAAAAGTAGAGATAGTTGAAGGGGCTTATGGGACAACATCAAGAAGACCAACATTTTCATTGTAAGGGTCCCAGAAGGAGAGGGAAGAGGGGATAAAACTCATTTGAATAATGCCTGAAAACTTTCCTAACCTGGGGAAGGAAACAGATATCCAGATCCAGAAAACCCAGAAAGTTCCAAAAAAGATGAACTCAAATAGACCCACATCAAGACACATTATAATTAAACTGTCAAAAGTTAAAGACAAGAAGAGAATCCAAGCAGCAAGAGACAAATAACTTATGTTTTGCACAAGGCAACCCCCATAAGATCATCAGATTTTTCAGCAGAAACTTTGTAGGCTAGAAGGGAGTGACACAGTATACTCAAAATGCTGAAAGAAAAAAAAAACAAAAACAACTTCCAATCAAGAATACTCCACCTGGCAAAGTTGTTGAAGGAGAGGTAAAGAGTTTTCCAGACAAGCAAAAGATAAAGGAGTTCATTGTCACTAAACCAGCCTTACAAGAAAAGTTAAGACTTCTTTAAGCTGAAATGAAATTGTACTAATTAGTAACAGGAAAACATATGAAAGTATAAATCTCATGGGAGAAGTTAAATATATAGTAAAATTCAGAATAATGTAAAGGTGGTGGCTGAATCACTTATAAAGCTAGAATGAAGGTTAAAAGACAATGGTAATAAAAATAACTATAGCTACAACAATTAGTTAAAGGATACACAAGATAAAAAGATGTAAAATGTGACATCAAAACTATAAAACATGGGGGGGGGGAATAAAAATATAAAAAGCTGTAGATTGAATTCAAACTTAAATTGTTTTACGTAAACCTCATGATAACCACAAAGCAAAAACCTAGATACATAAAAGGAAAATAGAAAAGAAACTAAGCACACCACTACAGAAAATCATCAAGTCACAAAGGCAGAGAGCAAGAGAAGAAGAAAGACACAGAGGAACTATGAAACATCCAGAAAACAATTAACAAAATGCGAATAAGTACAAACCTATCAATAATTATTTTAAATGTAAATGTCTTCTGATTGGAGAATTTAGTCCATAGAGTGGCTGAATGGATTAAAAAAAAAAAAAAAGACCCATCTATAGGCTTCCTACAAGATACTAACTTGAGACGTAAGACACACTGAAAATTATAAGACATTGATGGGAAAAATTGATGAAGACACAAATAAATGGAAAGATATCCAGTGCTTATAGATCGGAAACATTAATATTGTTAAAATGTCTATACTATCCAAAGCAATCTATAGATTTAATGCAATCCCTATCAAAAGATGCATGGCATTTTTCACAGAACTAGAACAAATATTCCCAAAATTCACATGAAACCATAAAAGAGCCTGAATTGCCAAAGCAACCTTGAGAAAAGAGAACAAAGCTGGAGGTTTCACACTTCCTGACTTCACACTATACTCAAAACTACAGTCATCAAAACAGTACAGTACTGGCACAAAAAGAGACACATAGATCAGTGGAACATAATAGAAATCCCAGAAATAAACCTATTCACTTATGGTCAATTAATCAATGGAGAAAAGACAGTCTCTTCAATAGGTGGTACTGGAAAAACTGGACAGTTACATGTAAAAAAATGAGATTAGAACATTTCTCCTATCAAACTTTCAATGGCATTTTTCACAGAAATAGATCAAAAAATCCTAAAATTTATAAAGAACCACAAAAGACCCTGAATATTCAAAAGCAATCTTGAGAAAGTACCAAGCTTGAGCCATCATCCTTCTTGACTTCAAACTATATATCAAAGCTATAGTAATCAAAACAGTATGGTACTAGCATAAAAAACACACATAGATCAATGGAACAGAATAGACAGCCCAAAAGTAAACCCATATATATATGGTCAATTAGTTTATGACTAAAGGAGCTAAGAATATACAATAGTTTCCAGGACAGGTTTTCAATAAATGGTGTTGGGAAAACTGGACAGCCACACGCAAAAGAATGAAACTGGACCACCATCTTACACCATACACAAAAATTGCCTCAACATGGATTAAAAACTTAAATGTAATATCTGAAACCATTAAAAGAAAACATAGGTGGTAAGTTCCTTGACATTGGTCCTGGTGATGACTTTTTGGATTTGACACCAAAAGCAAAGGCAACCAAAGCAAAAATAAACAAGTGGGACTACATCAAACTAAAAGATCTGCACAGCAAAGGAAACCATCAACAAAAGAGAAAGTCAACCTACCGAATGGGAGAAAATATTTGCAAATCATATACCTGATAAGGGCTTAATATCCAGAATATATTTTTTAAAAACTCAACAGCAAAAAAATCCAATTAAAAAATGGGCAAAGGCTCTGAATAGACATTTTTCCAAAGAAGACATACAGATGAACAACAGGTACAAGCACATATAAAGGGGCTCAACATCACAATCATCAGGGAAATGAAAATCAAAACCACAATGAGATATCACCTACCACCAGTTAAAATGTCTACCAAAAAGAAAAGAAATAAATGTTGGCAAGGATGCAGAAAAAAGGGAACTCTTATGCACTGTTGGTGGGAATGTAAATTGGTGCAGCCGCTATGGAAAACAATATGTACATTCCTCAGAAAATTACAACTACCATATGATCCAGCAATTCCACTTCTGGGTATTTAATCTGAAGGAAAAAAAAATACTAACTCAAAAAGATATAGGCACCCCTATTTTTATTGCAGTATTATTACAATAGCCAAGACTTGGATACAACCTAAGCATCCACTAACAGATGAATAGATAGAGAAAATGTGGTATATATATATCCAATAGAATATTATTCAACCATTTTAAAAAAGGAAATCTTGTCATTTATGGCAACATAAACCTTGAGGACATTATACTAAGTGAAATAATTCAGACAGAAAAAGACAAATATTGTATCATTTCACTTATATGTGAAAACCAAGAAAAAATAAAGACAGAAAAAAAGGAAAAAACAAGCTCATAGATTCAGAGAACAGATTGGCGGTTGTCAGAGGTGGGGGCAGGCGGGCAGTGGTGAGGTGTGAAATGGATACAGGGTGTCAAAAGTACAAACTTTCAGTTATAAGTCATGGAGATGCAATGTATAGCATGGTGACTACAGCTAATGATACTGTATGGCATATATAAAAGTTGTTTCAGAGAATAGATCTTAAAAGTTCTTATCACAAGAAAAAAATTATAACTATGTATGGTGGTGGATGTTAACTTATTGTGTTGATCATTTCATAATACATGGAAATATTGAGTCATCATGTTGCATACCTGATACCAATATAATGCTATATGTCAATTATACCTCAATTAAAAAAAATTTGGAGACACCCATTTCTCCAATTTGGGTTTTGATTTCTTGTTATCTTTTAAATTCTCTCCTCTCCTGCTAAATTTAAGAAGTGAAAGTGATCCAAACTATAAATTTCTCACCAAGAGCTGCCTTCCTACACTACCAGTTTTCCTTCTTAAACACATGAGAATAAAGCTCTTAAAAACTTATATTTTAAAAGTCAGAACTCTCTCGAGCATCTCTCTTACAACCGACTTCCAATAAACAAAATCCTCAGCAATGTCCTTATTTTGCCACAGTCACTCTTTCCTTCGTTAGTATGGCAGAGGCTTTAAGCAGTTCACCAAAATCATTTACCTCTTTTTCCTAGAAATACCACTAAGTTATGTTCTCCAGGTTCCCCTGCACTTAGTTATGACCATGTTTCTGAGTTCTTGCCAACTCAGATTATGATTAAAAATGATGAATGTATCTGGCGCATAAATCCTTTCATGGGCTCCTCCAGCCTCTTCCCATGTCTTCCGGTGGGAGGCTTATGATTATAAGACCTTAAGGGTAACAGAAGCACATGATGGAAAATGTCTGGGTCCCTGAGTGACTATCTGAAAAAAGGCCAACACAACTGAAACATTTTCCCTGGACTATTAAGTGAGCAAGAAACACATTTCTATTTTGTAAAGTCATTGAGATGTTGAAGTCTGTTAACACAACCACGTCTCCCTTAACTAACGTAGGTTAATTAATAGAGATTCCTATAGTGAAGGATTCCTAGTATAGCTTAAAGGACTGTCTCTGAGTTAGCTCTTCTTTGAGTCAAGACTATCATGCCTCTCTTTCAAAGGTTAAGGTCTCTATCTCCAAAATTTGATAACAAATTTCATATGCATTTCAGTCTCAAAATCAGCTGATTACTTAATTTTTGATCTTCAAATAGGAAAGACAACATTATGAACCATTCTAGTATATTGAGAGTTGGAAAGATTATAGAATGGAAACTTTCACCTGGCAGGGCAAAATGGGAAGGGTATCAGATTCACCTGGGAAAATATATCAAATTCAGGAGGAATTTGTTATGTTAAATAGTTTACACGATGACAGAGATTCAATTTGGGCTTTTACATTAGTTTGATCTTATTGACATTTAAGTTGAAGGTACAGTAAGATTTTCATTACTTTATATGCCTTAAATCACAAGATTAGCAAGTCTTTAATCAGTCCTACTAACAGGGTGGTATCCAATCCTCAGCTGCAAAGAGTCCAGATCCACCCACTAGAGAGATGGGAGTACATACAAAGAACCTGAGGACCCTAATAAGAGGTTTCATATCCGAACATAGCATCCAAGGGCTGACAAGAAGTGAGGTCCCACTGACATTCTCCAATGCAGACCTCTACTTCTACTCTTTTCAGTCTTCTCACAAAACATATATCCTCTATTTTGGGTGAAACATTACTTCTTCAAGGAGAATGGGAGCCCTAAGCATACATATTTTCCCCTCAGATCATCCTTTTTGAATCCCATTCCTCCTTTTTGAAAGAACAAAATACTTCTCACCAATTTTCTCATATTGTTGCAGTTTCTGTGGTCTTTATAAAGAGCTTTACTCTCTCTGGGCGATGTCATAGATGAAAATGCTGCCCAGACTCAAAACCACAAGCATGTCTCTATCCCTCTCCCAGTATATTTATCTAATTCATCTATTCACCTTCTTCGAAGATTACTTCATACCCTCTCCACTTTTACACCTTCTCCTAATGCTCTCCCTGAACTAATGATTTTGCTTCCAGTTGAAT
Organism: Phocoena phocoena; assembly: GCF_963924675.1. NCBI lineage: Eukaryota > Metazoa > Chordata > Mammalia > Artiodactyla > Phocoenidae > Phocoena > Phocoena phocoena. The sequence continues at coordinate 67,620,836 of NC_089227.1, read as the reverse complement.
GAGAATATATAAGGAATAAGAAGAGGACTTCATCAGTCTGCCATAACCATGTCTAACAGCCTATGTGTACCTGTATCCATGTATTCTGCTTCCTGACTGTCTGATAAACTAATTAAAATGCAGCTTTCCATTTCAGAAAATTGAATCCATGACTAGGAAGATAAATCTGAAAATATATTCAGACTACAATACAAATTACTTTAAAAATGTATCTACAAGAATTCTCTTTTGTCCACTTTGTATTAGATCCAAGCCCTTCTACCTAGTCAAGGAAATTACTCTAGTAATTGACCCCCCTCTCTACATTACCAATTTTTCCTTTCTCCGCAGCATTCCCATCAGCATATAAATATGCTGTCATTTCTCCCACCTGACAACTCTTTCCCTTGACACATGCCCCCTTGTACTCTACTCACTCTCTTCAATCCCTTCTCCTTTTATAAAACAACTCCTCAAAAGAGTTGTCCACACTCTCTGTCTCTATTTCTTCCTTTCTGATTCCCTTTGAAACCAAATCCATTCAAGCTTTGACCCCTACCACTCAACTAGAACTTTTTGTGTTAAGGTCACCAGAGACCTCCAATATGCCAAAGACAATTCAGAGCCTTCATTTAACTTGACCTTTCAACAACATTTGATATTGCTTTCCACTCCCACCCTTATATATTTTATTCACTTGCCTCCTGGGGATTGACTATCTCTTGGTATCCCTATAGTTCACTAACAATTCCTACTCAGTAGCCTTGGTAGGTTCCTTCTCACCTTGTCAACTTCTAACTATTAGCATCCTCTAGGGATCTTTCAACCTCTTCTGTCTATGATCATTCTATTGACGATCCCTGAGCCTTGGAGAGAAAAAGCTTTCTGCCCAGGCTGCTGTGAGCCCTGTAGCCATCTGAGAATCACAACTAGAAAAATACTGTATTGCAAGTATTTTCTCCCATTCCACTGATTACTTTTTCATTTTGTTGATTGCTTCCTTTGCTCTGCAGAACCTTTTTTTTTTTTTTTTTTTGAGGTACGCGGGCCTCTCACTGCTGTGGCCTCTCCCGTTGTGGAGCACAGGCTCCGGACGTGCAGGCTCAGCGGCCATGGCTCACGGGCCCAGCCACTCCGCAGCATGTGGGATCTTCCCAGACCGTGGCATGAACCCGCGTCCACTGCATCAGCAGGCGGACTCTTAACCACTGCGCCACCAGGGAAGCCCCAGAAACTTTTTAGTTTGATGTAGTCCTACATGTTTTTAGCTTAATTATGGTAATCATTTCACAATGTATATCAAATCATCACATTGTGCGCCTTAAATATATACAATTTTTGTCAATCATACCTTAATGAAGCTGGAAATAAATGAAGAGGAAAATACAGTTTTCACTTTTCAAAACTAAATATGAGTATCAAAATCACCTAGAAGGGCTTCCCTGGTGGCGCAGTGGTTAAGAGTCCACCTGCTGATGCAGGGGACGCGGGTTCGTGCCCCGGTCTGGGAAGATCCCACATGCCGCGGAGCGGCTGGGCCCGTGAGCCATGGCCACTGAGCCTGCGCATCCAAAATCACCTGGAAAAATCTTCTCAAATCTTATGTCCAGAGAAAAGATCACTCCAAAATATTCATTGAGGGAAGAAACCTGAATTTCCTATTATATTTTTTATTTTAATTAAATGTAAAGCACCAAGCACCACTTATTTCTTTAGTGAGGTATCTTTTTTGTAGAATAGAAAAATGAGACTAATTCTACACCCACTCCCACAACCATCAATATAATGACAATGGTGATAGACATATTCTGGCTATGTAGGAGGATGTAATTATTTTTAGGAAATATATGTGGAAATATATCAGGTTAAAGTATTCTACAAAAATGTTTAAATTCTTGAATATAAATGAGGAGCATATACAGACCCATTGCATTGTTCTTCCAATTTTTCTACAGGTTTGAAAGTTTTCAACATTTTAAAAATGAGAGAAGAAAAGGCTGAGTCAAGACGGCATACTAGGAGGACGTGGAATTTGCGTCTCCTCACAACAATGGCACCTACCAGGCACCGGTGGGGGACCATGGACACCTAAGGGGACAGGAGGAACCCCCAGCGATGGGGTAGGACGAAGGGCATGGGGGGAGTGAAGGGGGAGGAGAAGTGGAGGTGGGATGGGACTGACATCCCTGAGGGGCAGCTGGGGGAAGGGAAGGGACCCCATGCCCGAAGGGGGAAATTGGGGAGTCATTGGGAGGGCAGAGGATCAAAAGGGAGCATGGCCAGGTTTCTCCTGCCCACTTGGACTCCCAGGAACCTGTAGAGATCCCAGGCCTGATCCTCTGCCCATCTAGGCCCCCTCCACCCACTTGGGTCCTGAGGGAGTGGGAGGGATGGAAGGGGGAGCAAAAGTAAAGGCTGGACCTCTGGGACCAGGACCCCTGAGGAATGACTGCGGGAGGGAAGGAGTTCCCACACTCAGAGGGACCCACCCACGGTTAGGGGTCCAGCGGCGATGGGGAAGACCCTGGGGGATACAGTGGGGGAGGGGTGCAAAGGAACAGAAGGGAACAGGGCCAGTGCTTTCCCTGTCCACTTAGGCACAGGGAAGCCTGTTGGGCTCCCGGGCCTAATCCTCTGCCCTCAGAGCCTCCCTCCTGCAGCTTAGAGCCCAAACACCTCCCCTACATCCCCACCCAGAGCCCTACCTCTACATTCGGAAACTCCCTCCAACGCGCTGGGCCTAAACCCCACCCACACACCGTCATTCATGGTCCTACCTCCAAACTCTGGAACCCCACACTCCAGAGGCCCTCCTTTCCATGTGCTGCCTCTCCCATTCTGTGCAGGTCCTAAGAAAAGGCCCCACACCACACTCAAATGTCACCACCCCACCCGCCTAGGTCCCACACCACCATAAACCCCACCCCTGCCTAAGTTCCACCCCCACCTAAACTCCGGCCCCATAGCCAAGGTTTTCTTTTTTTTTCTTTTTCTTTTTCCTTTTTCAGATTGGGGTTCTGTTTTACCTTCTTGATTCATTGTTGTTGATACTTTTATATTTTTATTTTTCCTAATTAATCTTTTATTTTTCTAATTTTATTTTATTCTTTATACTTTGTTAGCGATCTCTCCTTTTGGCTTGTTCCCTCTTTCCTTTTTTTTTCCTTTTTTGGTTGTGGTTTTATTTTACTTTGTTGCATTTTTTCCAATTACAGTTTTATTTTTCCTAATATATTTTTTATCTTTCCAATATTATTTTGTTTTTTATTCTTCGATATTGTACTGCTCCATTTTATTTTCTTTCCTCCTTTTTTTTTTTTTTTAACCACAAAGCGAACCTTGCAGGACCTTGGTTCCCAGAGGGGAGGTAGGGCCCAAGCTCCTGTGATGGGAGCTCCAAGTCCAAACCACTGGGCTAACAGAGAACCTCAGACACCAGGGAATGTCAACTGGAGTGAGGGCCCCCAGAAGTCCTCATCTCAGCACCAAGACCCAGCTGTATCCAACTGCCTGCAAATGTCAGGGCTGGACCTCTCAGGCCAAACAATGAGTAAGACAGGAATCCAGCACCACCCATTAAAAAAAAAAAAAAGAAACGACAAAAAACTACGTTACAATTGAAGGAGAAAGGTAAAAACCTACAATACCAAATAAATGAAGACAAAATAGGCAATATACCTGAAAAAGAATTCAGAGTAATGACAGTAAAGATGATCCAAAATCTTGGAAACAGAATGGAGAAAATACAAGAAATGTTTAACAAGAATCTAGAAGAATTAAAGAGAAAACAAACAGTGATGAACAACACAATTACTGAAATTAAAAAGACTCTAGAAGGAATCAATAGCAGAATAACTGAGGCAGAAGAACAGATAAGTGACCTGGAAGATAAAAATCGTGGAAATAACTACCACAGAGCAGAATAAAGAAAAGAGAATGAAAAGAATTAAGGACAGTCTCAGACACCACTGGGACTACATTAAACACACCAACATTCAAATTATAGGGATCCCAGAAGAAGAACAGAAAAAGAAAGGGTCTGAGAAAATATTTGAAGACATTATAGTTGAAAACTTCCCTAACATGGGAAAGGATATAGTCAATCCACACCAGGAAGCACAGAGAGTACCATAAAGGATAAACCCAAAGAGGAACACACTGAGACACATATTAATCAAACTATGAAAATTAAATACAAAGAAAAAATATTAAAAGTAGCAAGGGAAGAGCAACAAATAACATACAAGGAAATCCCCATGAGGTGAACAGCTGATTTCTCAGCAGAAACTCTGCAAGCCAGAAGGGAGTGGCAGAACATATATAAAGTGATGAAAGGGAAAACCCTACAAAAAAGATTACCCTACCCAGCAAGGATCTCATTCAGATTTGATGGAGAAATTAAAACCTTTACAGATAAGCAAAACTTAAGAGAATTCAGCACTATCAAACCAGCTTTACAGCAAATGCTAAACGAACTTCTCTAGGCAGGAAACACAAGAGAAGGAAAAGACCTACAAAAATAAACACAGAACAATTAAGAAAATGGTAATAGGAACATACATATCAATAATGACCTTAAATGTAAATGGATTAAATGTTCAAAACAAAAGACACAGACTGGCTGAATGGATACAAAAACAAGACCCATCTATAGGCTGTCTACAAGAGACCCACTTTAGACCTAGGGACACGTACAGACTGAAAGTGAGGGGATGGATTAAGATATTCCATGCAAATGGAAATCAAAAGAAAGCTGGAGTAGTAATTCTCATATCAGACAAAATAGACTTTAAAATAAAGACTATTAAGAAAGACAAAGGACAGTATATAATGATCTAGAGATCAATCCAAGAAGAAGACACAACAATTGTAAATATTTATGTACCCAACGTAGGAGCACTGCAATACATAAGGCAAATGCTAACATCCATAAAAGGGGAAATAGAAAGCAAATACAATAATAAGAGTAGCGGATTTTAACACCCACTTTCACCAATGGACAGATCATCCAAAATGAAAATAAATAAGGAAACACAAGCTCTAAATGACACATTAAACAGGATAAACTTAATTGATATTTATAGGACATTCCATCCAAAAACAACAGAATACACATTCTAGTCAAGTGCTCATGGAACATTCTCCAGGATAGATCATATCTTGGGTCACAATTCAAGCCTTGGTAAATTTAATAAAACTGAAATCATATGAGGTAACTTTTCCAACTACAGTGCTATGAGACTAGATATCAATTACAGGAAAAAAACTGTAAAAAATACAAACAAATGGAGGCTAAACAGTACATTACTAAATAACCAAGAGATCACTGAAGAAATCAAAGAGGAAATCAAAAAATACCTAGAAACAAATGACAATGAAAACACGATGACCCAAAAACTATGGGATGCAGCAAAAGCAGTTCTAAGAGGGAAGATTATAGCAATACAATCCTACCTCAAGAAACAAGAAACATCTCAAATAAACAACCGACCCTTACACCTAAAGCAATTAGAGAAAGAAGAACAAAAAAACCCAAAGTTAGCAGAAGGAAAGAAATCATAAAGATAAGATCAGAAATAAGTGAAAAAGAAATGAAGGACACTATAGCAAAGATCAATAAAACTAAAAGCTGGTTCTTTGAGAAGATAAACAAAACTGATAAATCATTAGCCAGACTCATCAAGAAAAAACGGGAGAAGACTCAAATCAACAGAATTAGAAATGAAAGACGAGAAGTAACAACTGACAGTGCAGAAATACAAAGGATCACGAGAGACTACTACAAGCAATTGTATGCCAATAAAATGGACAACCTGGAAGAAATGGACAAATTCTAGAAATGCACAACCTTCCAAGACTGAATCAGGAAGAAATAGAAAATATAAACAGACCAATCACAGCACTGAAATTGAGAGTGTGATTAAAAATCTTCCAACAAACAAAAGCCAAGGACCAGATGGCTTCACAGGCGAATTCTATCAGACATTTAGGGAAGAGCTAACACCTACCCTTCTCAAACTCTTACAAAATATAGCAGAGATTAGAACACTCTGCAACTCATTCTACGAGGCCACCATCACCCTGATACCAAAATCAGAAAGAGATATCACAAAGAAAGAAAACTACAGGCCAATATCTCTGATGAACCTAGATGCAAATATCCTCAACAAAATACTAGCAAACAGAATCCAACAGCACATTAAAAGGATCATACACCATGATCAAGTCGGGTTTATCCCAGGAATGCAAGGATTCTTCAATATACGCAAATCAATCAATGTGATAAACCATATTAACAACTTGAAGGAGAAAAACCGTATGATCATCTCAATAGATGCAGGAAAAGGTTTTGACAAAATTCAACACCCATTTATGATAACAACTCTCCAGAAAGTAGGCATAGAGGGAACTTATCTCAACATAATAAAGGCCACATATGACAAACCCACAGCCAACATCATTCTCAATGGTGAAAATCTGAAACCATTTCCTCTAAGTTCAGGAATAAGACAAGGTTGTCCACTCACCACTATTATCCAACATAATTTTGGAAGCTTTAGCCACAGCAATCAGGAAAAAAAAAGAAATAAAAGGAATCCAAACTGGAAAACAAGAAGTAAAAGTGTCACTGTTTGCAGATGACATGATACTATACATAGAGAATCCTAAAGATGCCACCAGAAAACCATGAGGGCTAATCAATGAATTAGGTAGAGTAGCAGGATACATAATTAATGCCCAGAAATCTCTTGCATTCCTATACACTGATGACGAAAAATCTGAAAGAGAAATTATGAAAACACTCCCATTTCCCGTTGCAACAAAAAGAATAAAATACCTGGGAATAAACCTACCTAAGGAGACATAACACCTGTATGCAGAAAACCATAAGACACTGATGATCGAAATTAAAGATGATAGCAACAGATGGAGAGATATACCACATTCTTGGATTGGAAGAATCAACATTGTGAAAATGACTATACTACACAAAGCAATCTACAGATTCAATGCAATCCCTATCAAACTACCAATGTCATTTTTCACAGAATTACAACAAAAAAAATCACAATTTCTATGGAAAAACAAAAGACCCCGAATAGCCAAAGCCATCTTGAGAAAGAAAAACGGAGCTGGAAGAATCAGGCTCCCTGACTTCAGACTATACTAAAAATCTACAGTAATCAAGACAGTATAGTACTGGCACAAAAACAGAAATATAGATCAATGGAACAGGACAGAAACCCCAAATATAAACCCACGCACATATGGTTGTCTTATCTTTGAAAAAGGAGGCAAAAATATACAATGGAGAAAAGACAGCCTCTTCAATAAGTGGTGCTGGGAAAACTGAACAGCTGCATGTAAAAGAATGAAATTAGAACACTCCCTAACACCATACACAAAAATAAACTCAAAATGGATTAAAGGCCTAAATGTAAGGCCATTTACTATAAAACTCTTAGAGGAAAACAAAGGTGGAATGTTCTATGACATAAATCACAGCAAGATTTTTTTTGACCTACCTCCTAGAGAAATGGAAATAAAAACAAAAATAAACAAATGGGACCTAATGAAACTTCAAAGATTTTGCATAGCAAAGGAAACCATAAACAAGACAAAAAGACAACCTTCAGAATGGAAAAAATATTTGTAAACGAACCAACAGACAAGGATTAATCTCCAAAATATACAAGCAGTTCATGTAGCTCAATATCAAAAAAACAAACAACGCAATCCAAAAATGGGCAGATCTAAATAGACATTTGTCCAAAGAAGATAAACATATTGGCAACAAACACATGAAAAAATGCTCAACATCACTGATAATTAGAGAAATACAAATCAAAACTACAATGAGGTATCACCTCACACTAGTCAGAATGTCCATCATCAGAAAATCTACAAGCAATAATGCTGGAGAGGGTGTGGAGAAAGGGAACCCTCTTGCACTGTTGGTGGGAATGTAAATTGATACAGCCACTATGGAGAACTGTATGGAGACTCCTTAAAAAACTCAAAATAGAACTACCATACGACCCAGAAATCCCACTACTGGGCATATTCCCTAAGAAAACCATAATTCAAAAGGAGTCATGTATCACAATGTTCATTGCAGCACTATTTACAATAGCCAGGACATAGAAGCAGCCTAAGTGTCCATCGACAGATGAATGGATAAAGAAGATGTGGCACATATATACAATGGAATATTATTCAGCCATAAAAAGAAATGAAATTGAGTTATTTGTAGTGAGGTGCATGGACCTAGAGTCTGTCATACAGAGTGAAGTAAGTCAGAAAGAGAAAACAAATACCCTATGTTAACACATATGTATATAATCTAAAAATATATATATATTTGTGATGAACCTAGGGCCAGGACAGGAATAAAGACACAGACATAGAGAATGGACTTGAGGACATGGGAAGAGGGAAAGGTAAGCTGGGATGAAGTGAGAGAGTAGCACTGACATATATACACTACCAAATGTAAAACAGATAGCTATTGGGAAGCAGCTGCAAGGCACAGGGAGATCAGCTCAGTGCTTTGTGACCATGTAGAGGGGTGGGATAAGGAGGGTGGGAGGTATATGCAAGAGGGAGGGGATTTGGGGATATACATATGCATATAGCTGATTCACTTTGTTATACAGCAGAAACTAACACAACTCTGTAAAACAATTATACTGCAATAAAGTTGTTAAAAAAAGAAACAAATGAGGAGAGCTTCAAGATGGCAGAAGAGTAAGACGCGATCACCTTCCAGAACACCCACTGAATGCTGGCAGAAGACCTAAGACTTCCCAAAAGGCAAGAAACTCCCCACGTACCTGGGTACGGCAAAAGAAAAAAGAAAAAACAGAGACAAAAAACAGGGACGGGACTTGCACCTCAGGGAGGGAGCTGTGAAGGAGGAAAGGTTTCTACACAATAGGAAGCCCCTTCACGGGCGGAGACTGCTGGGGAGGTGGAGGAGGGAAGCTTCAGAGCCACGGAGGAGAGCGCAGCAACACGGGTGCGGAGGGCACGGCAGAGAGATTACCGCACAGAGGATCAGTGCCGACCAGCACTCACCAGCCCTAGAGGCTTCTCTGCTCACCCACAGGGTCGGGTCGGGGCTGGGAGCTGAGGCTCCAGCTTCGGAGCTCAGATCCCAGGGAGAGGACTGGGGTTGGCTGCATGAACACAGCCTGAAGGGGGCTAGTGCGCCACAGCTGGCCGGAGGGGGTCGGGGGAAAAAGTCTGGAGCTGCTGAAGAGGCAAGCGACTTTTTCTTGCCTCTTTGTTTCCTGGTGCGCAAGGAGAGGGGATTAAGAGCGCCGCTTAAAGGACCTTCGGAGACAGGCGCGAGCTGCAGCTATCAGCACAGACCCCAGAGACGGGCATGAGACGCTAAGGCTGCTGCTGACACCACAAAGAAGCCTGTTTGCAACCACAGGTCACTATCCACACATCCCCTTCCAGGAGCCTGTGCAGCCCGCCACTGCCAGGGTCCTGTGATCCAGTAACAACTTCCCCGAGAGAAAGCACGGCGCGCCTCAGGCTGGTGCAACGTCATGCCGGCCTCTGCCACCGCAGGCTCGCCCCTCATCCGTAGCCCTCCCTCGCCCCGGCGTGAGTGAGCCAGAACCCCGAAGCAGCTGCTTCTTTAACCCCGTCCTTTCTGAGCGAAGAACAGATGGCCTCAGGCGACCTACATGCAGAGGCGTGGCCAAATCCAAAGCTGAACCCCAGGAGCTCTGCGAACAAAGAAAAGAAAGGGAAATCTCTCCCAGCAGCCTCAGGAGCAGCAGATTAAATCTCCATAATCAACTTGATGTACCCTGCATCTGTGGAATACCTGAATAGACAACGAATCATCCCAAATTGAGGAGGTGGACTTTGGGAGCAATGTATATATATATATTTTCCCCTTTTTCTCTTTTTGTGAGTATGTGTATGCTTCTGTGTGTGATTTTGTCTGTATCGCTTTGCTTTTACCATATGTCCTAGGGTTCTGTCTGCCCGTTGTTTTTTTCTTTATTACTTAAAAAAATTTTTTTCTTAATATTTATTTTAATAACTTTATTTTATCTTCTTTCTTTCTTTCTTTCTTTCTTTCTTTCCTCCCTTTATTCTGAGCCATGCGGAGGACAGGCTCTTGGTGCTCCAGCCAGGCGTCAGGGATGTGCCACTGAGGTTGGAGAGCCAAGTTTAGGACACTTATGCACAAGAGACCTCCCAGCTTCATGTAATATCAAATGACGAAAATCTCCCAGAGTTCTCCATCTCAACACCAAGAACCAGCTCTACTCAAAAACCAGCAAGATACAGTGCTGGACACCCTATGCCAAACAACTAGCAAGACAGGAACAAAACCCCATCCACTAGCACAGAGGCTCCCTAAAATCATAATAAGGCCACAGACACCCAAACACACACCGCAAGACATGGAACTGCCCAAAAGAAAGACAAGATCCAGACTCATCCACCAGAACACAGGCACTGGTCCCCTCCACCAGAAAGCCTACACAGCCCACTGAACCAAAAACAAAGGGAACTATGAACCTGCAGCCTGCGAAAAGCAGACCCCAAACACAGTAAGTTACACAAAATGAGAAGACAGAGAAACACACAGCAGATAAAGGAGCAAGGCAAAAACCCACCAGCCCTAATAAATGAAGAAGAAATAGGCAGTCTACATGAAAAAGAATTCAGAATAATGATAGTAAAGATGATCCAAAATCTTGGAAATAGAATGGAGAAAATACAAGAAACGTTTAACAAGGACATAGAAGAATTAAAGAGCAAACAGACAGAGATGAACTACACAATAAATGAAATTAAAAATTCTCTAGAAGGAATCAATAGCAGAATAACTGAGGTAGAAGAACAGATAAGTGACCTGGAAGATAAAATAGTGGATATCACTACTGCAGAGCAGAATAAAGAAAAAAGAATGAAAAGAATTGAGGACAGTCTCAGAGACCTCTGGGACAACATTAAATGCACTAACATTCGAATTATAGGGGTCCCAGAAGAAGAAGAGAAAAAGAAAGGGAGTGAGAAAGTATTTGAAAAGATTATAGTTGAAAACTTCCCTAATATGGGAAAGGAAATAATCAAGTCCAGGAAGCAGAGGGTTCCATAAAGAATAAATCCAAGGAGAAACATGCCAAGACACATATTAAACAAACTATCAAAAATTAAATACAAAGAAAAAATATTAAAAGCAGCAAGGGAAAAACAACAAATAACACATAAGGGGATCCCCATAAGGTTAACAGCTGATCTTTCAACAGAAACTCTGCAGGCCAGAAGGGAGTGTCAGGACATATTTAAAGTGATGAAGGAGAAAAACCTACAACCAAGATTATTCTACCCAGCAAGGATTTCATTCAGATTTGATGGAGAAATTAAAATCTCTATAGACAAACAAAAGCTAAGAGAATTCATCACCACCAAACCAGCTTTACAACAAATGCTAAAGGAACTTCTCTAGGCAGGGAACACAAGAGAAGGAAAAGACCTACAATACTATACCCAAAACAATTTAAAAAATGGTAATAGGAACATGCATACCGATAATTACCTTAAATGTAAATGGATTAAATGCTCCAACCAAAACACAGAGATTGGCTGAATGGATCGAAAAACAAGACCCATATATATGCTATCTACAAGAGACCCACTTCAGACCAAGGGACACATACAGATTGAAAGTGAGGGGATGGTAAAAATATTCCATACAAATGGAAATCAAAAGAAAGCTGGGGGGCTTCCCCGGTGGCACAGTGGTTGAGAGTCTGCCTGCCGATGCAGGGGACACAGGTTTGTGCCCCAGTCTGAGAAGATCCCGCATGCCATGGAGCGGCTGGGCCCGTGAGCCTTGGCCGCTGAGCCTGCGCATCCAGAGCCTGTGCTCCACAACGGAAGAGGCCACAACAGGGAGAGGCCCGTGTACCACAAAAAAAAAAAAAAAAAAAGAAAGCTGGAGTAGGAATTCTCACACATATCAGAAAAAATTGGCTTTAAAATAAAGCCTATTACAAGAGTCAAAGAAAGGCATGACATAATGATCAAGGGATCAATCCAAGAAGAAGATATACAAATTATAAATATTTATGCACCCAACATAAGAGCACCTCAATATATAAGGCAAATACTAACAGCCATAAAAGGGGAAACGGACAGTAACACAATCATAGTAGGGGACTTTAACACCCCACTTTCACCAATGGACAGATCATCCAAAATGAAAATAAATAAGGAAACACAAGCTTTAAATGATACATTAAACAAAATGGACTTAATTGACATTTATAGGACAGTCCATCCAAAAACAACAGAATACACATTCTTCTCAAGTGCTCATGGAACATTCTCCAGGATAAATCATATCTTGGGTCACAAATCAAGCCTTGGTTAATTTAGGAAAACTGAAATCGTATCAAGTATCTTTTCCGACAACAATGCTATGAGACTAGATATCAATTACAGGAAAAAATCTGTAAGAAATACAAACACATGGAGGCTAAATAACCCACTACTTAATAACCAAGAGATCACTTAAGAAATCAAAGAGGAAATCAAAAAATACCTAGAAACAAATGACAATGAAAACACCAGGACCCAAAACCTATGGGATGCAGCAAAAGCAGTTCTAAGAGGGAAGTTTATAGAAACACAATCCTACCTTTAGAAACAAGAAACACCTCAAATAAACAACCTAACCTTACACCTAAAGCAATTAGAGAAAGAAGAACAAAAACCCCCAAAGTTAGCAGAAGGAAAGAAATCATAAAGATCAGATCAGAAATAAATGAAATGAAGGAAACAATAGCAAAGATCAATAAAACTAAAAGCTGGTTCTTTCAGAAGATAAACAAAATTGATAAACCATTAGCCAGACTCATCAAGAAAAAAAGGGAGAAGAGTCAAATCAACAGAATTAGAAATGAGAAAGGAGAAGTAACAACTGACACTGCAGAAATACAAAGGATCATATGAGATTACTACAAACATCTGTATGCCAATATAATGGACAACCTGGAAGAAATGGACAAATTCTTAGAAATACACAACCTTCCGAGACTGAAGCAGGAACAAATAGAAAATATGAACAGACCAATCACAAGCACTGAAATTAAAACTGTGATTAAAACTCTTCCAACAAACAAAAGCTCAGGACCAGACGGCTTCACAGGCAAATTCTATCAAACATTTATAGAAGAGCTAACATGTATCCTTCTCAAACTCTTCCAAAATATAGCAGAGGGAGGAATGCTCCACAACTCATTCTACTAGGCTACCATCACTCTGATACCAAAACCAGAGAAAGATGTCACAAAGAAAGGCAACTACAGGCCAATATCAATGATGAACATAGATGCAAAAATCCTCAACAAAATACTAGCAAACAGAATCCAACAGCACATTAAAAGGATCATACACTATGATCAAGTGGAGTTTATCCCAGGAATGCAAGGATTCTTCAATATATGCAAATCAATCAACTTGATACACCATATTAACAAATTGAAGGAGAAAAACCATAGGTTCATCTCATAGGTGCAGAGAAAGCTTTTGACAAAATTCAACACCTATTTATGATAATAACCCTCCAGAAAGTAGGCATAGAGGGAACTTTCCTCAACATAATAAAGGCCATATATGATAAACCCATAGCCAGCATCGTCCTCAATGGTGAAAAACTGAAACCATTTCCACTAAGATCAGAAACAAGACAAGGTTGCCCACTCTCACCACTACTATTCAACATTGTTTTGGAAGTTTTAGCCACAGCAATCAGACAAGAAAAAGGAATTCAAATCAGAAAAGAAGAAGTAAAGCTGTCACTGTTTGCAGATGACATGATACTATACATAGGGAATCCTAAAGAAGCTACCAGAAAACTACGAGAGCTAATCAATGAATCTGGTAAAGTAGCAGGATACAAAATTAATGCACAGAAATCTCTTGCATTCCTATACACTAATGATTAAAAGTCTGAAAGAGAAATTAAGAAAACACTCTCATTTACCATTGCAACAAAAAGAGTAAAATACCCAGGAATAAACCTACCTAAGGAGACAAAAGACCTGTATGCAGAAAATTATAAGACACTGATGAAAAAAATTATAGATGATACAAATAGATGGAGAGATATACCATGTTCTTGGATTGGAAGAATCAACATTGTGAAAATGACTCTACTACCCAAAGCAATCTACAGATTCAATGCAATCCCTATCAAACTACCACTGGCATTTTACACAGAACTAGAACAAAAAACTTCACAATTTGTATGGAAACACAAAAGACCCCGAAAAGCCAAAGCAATCTTGAAAAAGAAAAATGGAGCTGGAGGAATCAGGCTCCTTGAATTGAGACTATACTACAAAGCTACAGTAATCAAGACAGTATGGTACTGGCACAGAAACAGAAATATAGATCAATGGAACAGGATAGAAAGCCCAGAGACAAACCCACGCACATATGGTCACCCTGTCTTTGACAAAGGATTCAAGAATATACAATGGAGAAAAGATAGCCTCTTCAATAAGTGGTGCTGGGAAAACTGGAGAGCTACGTGTAAAAGAATGAAATTAGAACACTCCCTAACACCGTACACAAAGATAAACTCAAAATGGATTAAAGACCTAAATGTAAGGCCAGACACCATCTAACTGTTAGAGGAAAACATAGCCAGAACACTCTCTGACAAAGATCACAGCAAGATGCCTTTTGACCCAGGTCCTAGAGAAATGGAAATAAAACCAAAAATAAACAAATGGGACCTAATGAAACTTAGAAGCTTTTGCACAGTAAAGGAAACCATAAACAAGAAAAAAAGACAACCTTAAGAATTGGAGAAAATATTTGCAAATGAAACAACTGACAAAGTATTAATCTCCAAAATTTACAAGCAGCTTATGCAGCTCAACATTAAAAAAACAAACAACCCAATCCAAAAATGGGCAGAAGACCTAAATAGACATTTCTCCACAGAAGATATACAGATTGCCAACAAACACATGAAAGAATGCTCAACATCATTAATCATTAGAGAAATGCAAATCAAAACTACAATGAGACATCATCTGACACCAGTCAGAATGGCCATCATCAAAAAATCTACAAACAATAAATGCTCGAGAGCGTGTGGAGAAAAGGGAACCCTCTTGCCCTGTTGGTGGGAATGTAAATTGATACAGCCACTATGGAGAAAAGTATGGAGGTTCCTTAAAAAACTAAAAATAGAACTACCTTATGACCCAGCCATCCCACTACTGGATATATACCCTGAGAAAACCATAATTCAAAAAGGGTCATGTACCTAAATGTTCATTGCAGCTCTATTTACAATAGCCTGGAGATGGAAACAACCTAAGTGCCCATTGACAGATGAATGGATAAAGAAAATGTGGCACATATACACAATGGAATATTACTCAGCCAGGAAAAGGAACAAAACTGAGTTTTTTGTAGTGAGGTGGATGGGCCTAGATACTGTCACACAGAGTGAAGTGAGTCATAAAGAGGAAAACAAATACTGTATGCTAACACATATATATGGAATCTGAAAAAAAAAATGGTCATGAATCTCCTAGGGGCAAGTCGGGAATAAAGATGCAGACCTACTAGAGAATGGTCTTGAGGATACAGGGAGGGGGAAGGATAAGCTGGGGCAAATTGAGAGAGTGGCATGGACATATATATACACTACCAAACATAAAACAGATAGCTAGTGGGAAGCAGCCGCTTAGCACAGGGAGATCAGCTCGATGCTTTGTGACCACCCACCTAGAGGGGTGGCATAGGGAAGGTGGGAGGGAGGGATGTGCAAGAGGTAAGAGATATGGGGACACATGTATATGTATAACTGATTCACTTTGTTACAAAGCAGAAACTAACACCCCATTTTAAAGCAATTATACTCCAATAAAGATGTTAAAAAAATACAATTACAGGATGGTTAAAAAAAAAGAAAGAGAAAGAAACAAAAATATACCCAACTACATGCTGCCTCCATGACATTCACTCTCATAATGAAGATATGGAAAAAAGCCATTCCATGCAAATGGAAATCAAAAGAGAGAGCAGAGGTTATCTATACTTATATCAGACAAAGTCGACTAAGTCAATTAAGTAGGAAACTATAACAAGAGACAAAAAAGGTCATTAATAGTGATAAAATGGTCAGTTCATCAAAAGGATATAATAATTGTAAATAAATATGCACGTAACATCAGAGCACATTAATATATTAAACTAACTAACAGATCTGAAGGGACTAATAAACAATATTACAGTATCCACTTTGATCAATGGATAGATCATCCAGAAAGAAAGCCAATGAGGAAACATTGAACTTAAACTATACTTTACATCCAATGTACCTAACAGATATATACAGAACATTTCAACGAAGGGCAGCAGAATATACATTCTTCTCAAGCACATATGGAACATTCTCCAGGATAGATCAGATATTGGGTTCAAAACAAGTATAAGCAAAATTTAAAAGACTGGGGCTTCCCTGGTGGCACAGTAGTTGAGAGTCCGCCTGCCGATGCAGGGAACACGGTTTCGTGCCCCAGTCTGAGAGGATCCCCTATGCCACGGAGCAGCTGGGCCTGTGAGCCATGGCTGCTGAGCCTGTGCGTCCGGAGCCTGCGCTCCGCAATGGGAGAGGCCACAACAGTGAGAGGCCCGCATACCGCAAAAAAAAAAAAAATTTTTTTTTAAAGACTGAAATCATATGAAGTACCTTTTCCAACGACAACGGTCAAATATGTGGAAATTAACACACTCCTGGAAACCAGTGGGTCAAAGATGAAATCAATGGCAAATTCAAAAATATCTTGAAAAAAGTGAAAATGAAAACACAACATATCAAAACTTATGAGGTGAAGTATAAGCAGTGCTACGAGGGAAGTTTATAGCGATAAATGCCTACATTAAGAGAAAATGACCTCACTTATGTGGAATCTAACAAACAAACTCATAGATACAGAGAACAAGTTGGTAGTTGCCAGATGCAAGGTGTGAAGGGTGGGTGATATGGGTGAAGGTGGTCAAAAGGGACGAACTGACAGTTATAAAATAAATAAGTCCTGGTGATGTAATGTGCAGCATGGTGACTATAGTTAATAATGCTGTATTATATATTTGAAAGTTGCTAAAGAATAGAGCTTAAAAGTTCTTATTAGAAGAAAAAAAATTCTGTAACTATGTATAGTGATGAACGTTAAGTAGATTTATTATGGTGATCATTTCACAATATATACAAATATTGAATCATTAGGTTGTGCCCCTGAAACTAATAGTATTATATGTCAATTATACTTTTTTAATTAAATTAAATTTAAAAATAAAAAATAAATGAGAGAAGCATGTTAGAATAGTAAGGATAAAGCAATGGCTCTCCACTTTACTGCTTTCCCTCTACACCTTCCTGTAAAAATGCATAAATAAAACCAGGACAATGATATTGTAATCTGTTTCAGTACAACCTCAGTGCTATTCTTTCAGGGATTAGTTTATATTTTGGCCTTTTCTTCTCCTTTTATAACAAGAAGTCTTTCCAAGTACTTTCATATATCACCTCCAAGAAAAACCAAAAGATAAAACAGGGAAATGGCTATTCATCATGAAAAAAAAAGTTTTTTAAAAAAGCTTCCAGGATGCTTACTATTCATGACTCTATTTGGAATCAATATTTTACTTTCTCCTCTTGCCTGGTTGCCAATCATTTTTCTGTGGGTGGTTTGGGGCAGGTGGGGTGTTGGAATTCACATCCAAAGAATACAGTAGTGAGTAGAAGCAGAGGGGGGAAAAATAAGAATGTGGGAGAAGAGTAACAGATTAAGAAGTGTAGTCAGAAGGAAAGTGAATGATTTTGGCAACTTGTGGGACTATTTTTGCAATTTCTGAGACTAGAAATAGTGCCCTCACTCATAAGACCTCTTTCTGTCCTAAACTGTTTTAGTGTTCCTGAGGGCAAGGGGACATTAAAGGTGGTGTAGAGAAAGAGGAGTTGAAAAGATCTTGAGAGCAAAGGAAGATGAGAGGTTCTTAGAGAAAAAAAGGAGATGATGGTAATAGAAAGAAAGTTGGTGGTGGCTTTTTATTTTATTATTTATTTTTTAATTTATTTTTTTGGCCGTGTCACACTTGCAGGATCTTAGTTCCCCAACCAGGGATTGAACCCAGGCCACAGTAGTGAAAGCACTAACTTCTAACCACTAAACCTCCAAAGGGAATTCCCGGTGGTGGCATTTTAAATAGGGAGTGGTGAGAACTAAAACCAGCATAATACCCTATTTCTGGGTTAAACAATACTAGGGCCAGAGGCATACTTTTTCATTCCTGTGTTAAATAGTACTGAGATTAAGCAAAGTAACCTATATGAAACACTGTTCTGGAAGTTAAGACTGTGACCCAACCAGACAGCTTTTTCACCAAGACTAATTTCGAGACTCTCATTTTGTCCACCAATCCAAAGCTATTATACCATACACTTTGTCTAGTCGAGATAAGTCTCCCTCCTTGTCAGATCCATCTTACAAGGACACATCCCAGGTGCTGAATCCCAACAGATACCTTTTCCTAATTTCCCCATTTTCAGACGTTATTACCAAAATTTTGACAAAGTGATAGTTTCCCTTACTGCAGTACATCTTTGTGTAATCAGGTTTTTCTGGTGGTCTTTTGAGAAATTGGCAATGAACACATGGGAGATGATATTATAATTGTAGGAGATGAGAAGGTTTGGGGTTCTAGAAAGAAAAGGCATTTGAGTAGTTGTGAGATACATAAAAAAGGTGGGGAAATTATAGGGAAGAAAATTGGGAGTTTCTAAAAATATATATAGTCTTAATAGTGAAGAAAGCTTGAGATAATGTGAGGAGAGAACTGTGATAGAAAATGTTAATTCTTTTCTTGCTGCAAAAATTTGACAAAATAATGATTTCTTTTAAGATTCTCCATTAAAATTCCATCAGAAGATACCTCAAGAGCAGACTTTTGGCCCAATTCCTTTTATTACCTCATGAGGCCTATCACTTTTGGAATACACTAAAGAGTCAACCTAGCAAAGCAATACTTTCGTGGCACTCTCCGTGGTCTTTGCCCTACCTGCCTGTTCTGCCAGCTCTCAGGGACATTGTGTGCACGGTAATTACTCCACCTAATTAATGCCCAAACCTCCCAGATCATCATCTTTATACAAGGTATAAGTCAGGACTCCAAAATATTAAACGATTTACAGCTGTTTTATATTAATAGAAGGCATGCCCTAATGGACACCTAATAGTCTACATCTTCAATTGCCAAGAAATGGAATACTGAAATACATAAAAATAAAAAAAAATTTTTAAATATGCAAATCATAGGCCAAACACTGATCCCTACCAGTGAAGAACAAAAGTTATTTTCAAATGTCCAAGAAGTATTTTTAAAAGTTAGTCACACCACAGATTACAAAGAAAACATTGACAAATTCCCTAATTGGAAATTATGATAATCACATTTTCTGACAATAATTTAATACATCAGGCAATTAACAGAATTGCACATAAACACATACACATCAGGCAAATTGGAAACGTAAAAATCTAACCTTAAAGAAAAAAAAAATCCCTAAACTCTTGGGTTGGTGAACTAAACTTGGGTTGGTGAACTCTTGGGTTGTCTGTTGGTGGCAAATACAGACAATTTAGAATATAATTAAAATAATATAATATATAATACATAAAAATTAATGAATATGGCCAGGGCATGCTTAGAGAAAAAAATTTTAAATTCTGTTTATATTACTTAAAATAAAAGGTATGGAGGAAATTTACTAAGAATTTAATTCAAAACAAGAAGAAAAGTAAAATAAAGGTATAGGCTTAAATTAATGTACTGACAAGTAAAAAAGCAATACAATGGATAAATAAATACACTAGTTCTTTGAAGAGATTGACACAAGACAGACCTTTGACAAACGTGATCACAGTCATGACTGAATCCCCAGGCCTTGGTCCCGGTTCAGAGCCCTGAAGTAACTAAAAATACAGGAAGAGGGAGAGAGAAAAATTTCAAGGGATGTTTCTTTCAAGCCTTCCCTGAAGGAGAGGCTTTCATGTAACTTTTAGTCCCTAAGTATAGCTTCCCAAGTTTCTCTTCCAGTACTGAGAGAAAAAAAATGAGGAAAAGAAGGTATAGTCCCTAACTCAATTTGGTTCAATGCCAAATTTGTCCTTGTATTTTTAAGCAGCAAATTACCTAAATCTTTTACCTCATTTGGAAGGGGATTCTATTTCTGATTATTGAACCATACAACGGGTGGAACCTAGAAATGCCTTGGAGAAATAGATGAAGAAGCAAGTTTTCTAACTGAATTTTAAAATTCCCTCTAAATACTATCAGGATTATACATGATGATTAATAGTGTACTTTGTAATGAGAAAAAAACATAATGAGAAAGGGACATAACCATGAGTATGAGATTATGACACATAACTCTATCTTGGTCATTTTTAAAAACAAGTAAGAAAAAAATCTGACAAAAAGAAACAAAAATAACTCGAGAAAAGTGCTCATACTTTTGGTTAACCAAATAAAACTGCAACTTGAAATAATACTCTTCACAACAGTCTTATTTTCCCAACTCTTAAATTACTTTATTCTTTCCCAATCCTTACCCTTATTGCTATCTCCATCACAAATAATGAGTATAACATTATATTTTAACTTAAAATTGCCCAAGTACACTAACCCTAACCCATACACTAACCCTATCACGTACCCTAACCCTCTCCCGTACACTAACCCAAACCCTTACCCTAACCCTAACTCATAGCTGTACCCTAACCTGTACCCTAAACTCTACCCATTCCCTAACCCTAACCCTTACTTTAAACCGTACCATAAACCTAACCCGTACGCTAACACTAACCCGTACCCTAACACGTACCCTAACTCTAACCCGTAGCCATACCCTAAACCATACCCTAACCCTATCCCGTACCCTAACCCTAACACTAAACCTAAACCGTACCCTAACCCGTACCCTAATCCTAACTCATACCCTAACACTAACCCGTAATCTAACCCGTACTGGAAAAAAAAAAAATTGCCCAAGTAAGGAGAGGAGCTGCTTATATATCACTATGGAAGCACAAACTATTACATTTCTAGAGGAGTATCAACCCCCTAAAATGTCAGCATGACCTTCAGCCTATAACATTAATTCTGTTGATTTATGCTACAAAAACAATCAAAATGTATACAAAGTTCTGTGCACATAAATTTCAGTGTCTAGAAGAGTACTTAGCTAACAGTATGTCTAGCACATTTTAATTAATAAATGATCATCAAAGTATTTTTGAATACTGTGAAAAATTGGAAACTACTTAAATGTCTAAATAAACGATGGCACATCTATGAGGTACACCAATGTGCATTCATTAGGATTCTTTTTATCTTTTAAAAATATTCAGTGGCTTTGGAAAAAGATCACAGTAAAGCTTTTAGCAGAAAAAGTGAAAGTACTACATCACATACACAGCATTATGACAGGAGTCTATGTGAGAGTCCTCACATATAAATTTGGGTAGATATGTATCTATATGTAAATAATATCATCTCTGTTATACAATTATCGGTGGTTTTTATTTACTTCTTTTTTATTTCTATATTTTCAACATCTTTTGGCATAAAAATCCATTAGTTATAATCATATGTTAGCAATACATAGTATAAAGAATTAAAAATTTTTTCTGATGTTTACAATTGTGAGTAATTACTATTATATTTTATAGTGTACATAGTATTTTTTAGTATCTAGTTTAGTATCTCGTCCCTGGCCTGAAGGACTCACCATCTAATAAGGAAGAGAAATGTATAAATAGGTAACTATAGTAAAATACTTTATATTCTGTAATAGAGAAATATGTAGGATGCTATAAGAACATAAAGGAAGAAGAAACTACTCCATTAAAGATATTTCTAGAGCAGAGAGGGTAACACTGGAGCAGCAGTTTCAAGAGTTTATTTGCTGAGAGCCAGAGAGAAGGAATAAAACAGTGGGCTTAAGTAATACTCACCCAGTTGTTTGCCCTGAGGTAGAATGATTTAAGTGTTAATGAGTAGTTGAGTCAAGATCAAACCTATAATTAAAGAGTGATAATTGTGTAGCACAATACACATTGAGCATCAAACAGTAGATGGAAAAAATATTTAGGGGCAAGAAGTTGTTTCCCCAACCCAGCCCTAGATCATATAGGATGTATTTCTATACCATTATCTCCCCATGTAGGTGTTCACTCTCACTCATCTAAGCAGCCATAGTGCTTTATCTATTCCTTTCACATGGCATTTATTTTTAAGCCTGAAATAAGCCATACCTAGCTAAGCTTTTTGAAATTTTATGTCTCGTTTTTGTATCTTCTAAAACACCTTCCCCAGCCTTGCATATAGAAGTGCTCAATAAATACTGATGGAATGAATCACTAATATAGAATACTGGAATTTGTAAAAAAAAAAATGTTATTCATTTAGATTTATGGTCTTTCTTTTCAGAGTTGAGAGGCCGACTGAAGAAGTAATGACAGAGTGGAAAATGAGACAAGCAGGAGGTAAGGTGAAAACAGATGCTAACACGGAAGGGAAGTGACCATGCTGAAACTGTTGACAGTCACAAGGAGAAAGATTCCATTTCATTTCCATGATTCCCTTGGAGCAACTCCAAGATTTCTGTTCTAAATATATTAAGTCTCACTCAAAATGTATTGTGTATGTACGTATGCACAGTTACTGCAAGGATCTTTAGAGAGCAGAGCTTTTGTCACTAGTCCTCAGGCACCTCGACAGAGAGAATATTAAAAGATTCAAACTGGCCCAAATCCAGGGGAAAGTAGACAGACTGAAAAGATAAGGCAGGTAGTTAATCTTCTGGAAGGTACCACTAGTCAAGACAGGTTTGTTCACCCAGCTTGCTGTCTCAAGTCTACTTTTGTTTGATTTGTTATCTTACCCACTGGGAAATCTGTGTCTTGACATTGAATCACAAAGCAAGGATGGCCTGGGTCACTAAATAAGGCTAGTTAGTGAAAGGAAAAAGTCTTTAGTCAAACTTTATGCCAGAACTGAAATCTACGCAAAATTTGGCCCCATGTCTTTAAGCACATTTATTATGACCTGAAGAAAAGAGAAACCAATAAGGCAATGAGCCTTATTATTACAAAGCAATATTTTTTTATCATCAGTCAATAATGACTCTAGATGGATAGCTCAGCCAGAAAATTGTACTTACTGCAAAAATATATTATACGTATTACCATAAAGATGACATCTCAATTGTCAAAAACATTAAGTGCTACCTGGTGGATAGCACAGATATTACAAAATTCACAAATGGGTGAATGTTTCACATTTGTTCTCTGATGTGACTTTTCTTGGCTTGATATAAGCAAATGTAGTATTTTAATAGAATATCAGCTTGTAGGGCAAGGTTAAATATTTTTGTCATCTTCTAAAATATAGTTTACATGATTGATATAATGGCTTTGCTTCCTCTAAAAATGTGCACAAGAAAAGATTTACATGTTGTACAACTGACATTGTGGTTTTCTTATCTACATCCTTATCAAATTTGCCCACCATTAGTAAATATGCAGCTTGAGGGATTGACTCCCAGGTCCAGAGGTAAGCTCCGATTCACCGAAGGCAGTCAGGATAATCTCATAGGCCTTGATAAAGTGTTTGGTTTAAGGATGTACAGACTTGGAAATTTCCTGTGCAAAGGCACTGATTGAGAAATGGATATGTGACTCGTTCTAGAACATTAAGACCCAAGGCTAGGTTTCCTGTTTCTTCTAGAAAGGGTACTTTCTTACTCTTAAGAGAGTTTATCTAAGCAACTCTGTTTCCTCCTCTTAGCACCATGGAGTATGGTGATAAAGCCATAGGGAAACCTAATGGACAAGCAAAGGACCACAGAGAAATGGAGCTAAAGCCATTGAATTTTTGCTGATACAAATAGTTGTCTGCCATTTAGACTTATGTTTACATGAGTAAATAATTCTGTTACTTGAAGCCAACCTCTTTTTGATACATGCTGGATATATGCCTATTTAAAAGAACTTAAGTATGTATTAGAGTTACTTAATAACTATCTGCCCAAGACAGAGTAACCAAGACTGATGGATTAATCTTGATTAGAAAGGAAGGGAGAAGAGAGTAGAGGAGAGGAAAGAAAGGGAGGATGGGGAAGGAAAGGAGGGAGGGAGGGAAGGAAAAGAGGTAGGAAGTGGGAGGGGAGAAGGAGGGAGGAAAGTGCTAGGTCATATGGTATGTTTTTAGGAAACTACCTTACTCTTTTTTGTTTTCACCAGCAATGTACAAGAGATACAGTTTTTCTGTGCCTTTGCCAGCATTTGGCACTATCGGTATTTTTTATTTTACCTGTTCTTACAGGTGTGTAGTTACAGCTCACAGTGATTCTAATTTTTGTTTCCCTAAAGGCAAGCAGTGTTGAACATCTTTTCATGTGTTTATCTGCCATCCATATATCTTCTCTGATGAAGTGTCTGTTCCTTTACTTCATCCATTTTCTAATTGAATTGTCTTCTTACTATTGCGCTTGTAAACCTCATTATATATTCCATATGCAAGCAATTTGCCTGATAGGTGATTTGCAGATTTTTTTTTTCCCCAGTTGCCGATGAACTTTTCATCCTCTTTGCCTTTTCACACTCTTAACAGGATCTTTTGCAGACCAATCGTTTTGTTTGTTTGTTTGTTTGTTTTAATTTCTATGGAGTTCAATTTATTCTTTTAATTTCATGGATCATGCATTTGGTGTCATGTCAGAGAAATCTTTGCCTAATCCTAGGTCATGAATAATTAATTATTATTCATTTCCTCTTATTCCATAATATATTGAGCATTTCAATTTCTTCTTGCCTATTTTCCCTTTCCCTCCTCCATTTCTTAACCACCTGGTCCTATCTCAGCCCTTGTACCAGACTATAGAGGCAGTATATCAACCCTGGGCAAAGTACTTGTCTTCATTTGGGTCCACTATAGCTCCTAATCTGTGCTTCAGAGTTTTCATTTAGGTGACGTATCTAGACCTACTTCTTGGTCAGGGTTTCCTCCCTTAGGTGGAAGACCAGGTGAAAGGTAGGCCTGTCTGAATACCCAGGGGTAGGATAATGGAGTGCAAGGCCAGGTGCCTCGTACACATATTTACCAGAGTGAGTATATAACATGTAACATTCAAAGGGCAACTAAAGTCCAACAAAGAATAGCTCAAAAGAAAGTCTCCAATTTTGAAAAGCTAGACTGAAAAGGAGAGCCAAAGAAAGAGGCTAAAATAGAGAAACCAGGGAGGCAAAGGAAATAGAATTGATACAGGCAGGGGGCACTGAAAATGTGGACTGATAGAAGCTAAGGTACTTTTATTAGCTTTAGAAATAAACTTAATAATAATAGCTAATTCTTACAATTAGATTCATTCTGTGACAGGCACTGTTTTAAATGCTCTCTATCAGTAGTTCTCAAACTGTGTTCAAGGGAACCTTCATGTATCCCCAAGACCCTTTTAGGAATCTGCAAGTTCCAATCTATTTCCATAATAATAGTAATATATTATTTGGTGTTTTCAGTCTTTATTCTCTTGTGAGTGTTCAGTGGAGTTTTCCAGATTTGCCCCATGTTGTATAATATTGCAACAGATTGAAAGCAGAAGTAGATATGAGAATCCAGCTGCCTTCTATTAAAGCAGACAACAGAAAATATTTGAGAAAAATGTAAAATAATGCTACTGTCTCACAATTTTTTTCTTGTTTTGGCACAGAGAGCTAGGTAGGTAGGGAGCTAGTTATAACTGGGAAGGGAGAAACACAAGGGCTCTGCTGAGGGAACCCTTCCATGGATTTAATTTATTTTAGCCAGATGAAAAGTTATAGTTAGTATCCAATATAAAGAGTGCTCTTTTCTTTCTTTTTTTTTTTTGCGGTACGCGGGCCTCTCACCGTTGTGGCCTCTCCCGTTGCAGAACACAGGCTCCGGATGCGCAGGCCCAGCGGCCACGGCTCACGGGCCCAGCCACTCTGCGGCACGTGAGATCTTCCCGGACCGGGGCACGAACCCGTGTCCCCTGCGTCGGCAGGCAGACTCTCAACCACTGCGCCACCAGGGAAGCCCAAGAGTGCTCTTTTAACTACATTGTAATTTCTCCCAGGATTTCTACATTTTCATCATAATCTGTTACACTCTCTATACCTCTGTGTTAGTTGTACTGTGGGGATACTGCAGTAAATGAGAGAGCAATCTAGACAGCATCTGCCAAGGGCATCATGATGCTACAAGATGATAGACGGCTAGCCTAGAGTTCCCGGGGCTAATTAGCAACAAAGCAGTGAAGTTCAGAGTTACTCATAGAGACTAGACAAGAACAGAAACACTAGCTATGGCAGAAAAAGGAAGGGGCAGATGTATGACAAAAAGAAATTCCTCCACCAAATATATTAAAGGAAACAGACCCTGGAAAGTGAGATGGCAGGCAATTAAATTATAAATGCAACTTTGATGAAGCCCATGGGAAAAGAGTAGGCTATTGTCAAAGAATCCCTGAGGAACGCGAAAGGGAAAGGAAAGCCAGGCTTTGCAGTCCTAAGAAATAGACTCTTTAAAAAATTATTTAGTAAACCAATATTAAGCATGTGAAACAACTGTTCTTGATGCTAGTTCTATTTATATATTTCTCAAACTGGAACATACCTAGAGTGATCTGGGACTAAAAACACAGCATAATATGACATACTTTTGGACTGTTAATTCTATCTGATGGAAAGTAATTTAAAGTGTGTATTTATATTGAAACAGTCATAGCTATGTTATAAAGAGAACACAGAATTCAAATATACATTTTAAGATGGACAATTTGGCAGAGTCTTATCTTCCGTTACTCTTTCAGGAATTGGATAAGTCTCCAACTGGCTCATGCCATGCCCCCATCTCTATGACCAAAATTGCATTTCATTTATTATTACTGCCATTTTACTCAGTTTTCCATCTTGAAATGGAAATATACACTGAAATTTCAATGATATGGAACAAGTATCAAGGGGAGATAGTTTTAAAAGATAGAAAATTATCAAAAATGTCCATTAGGTCCAAAGTTTGACCATTGATTTAATGTGTCCCTTTTTATAAAGTTTAATACTCAATATATAGTATATTGCTGACCCTTCATCTTGGGGGAAAATATAAATGATTTTATATTTGGAAGTTAAGTAGAAACAAGAAAAATTATTTTATAGCTATATTCATGCAATAAATACAGCCTATAAAAAGCGTGATACATTTTGATTATGTATCATGTGTTTCATCAGGAAAAAGAAATCCTACTGTGGTGATGTTGTGCTTTTCAAGGGGCTATTCAGTCCCATAGCATCAAGCTTAGTCTATAGTAATATTTAAACGTAACTATTTCTTAACCACAGTAAGTAGTGAATCAGAGCTACGCACTGTTAAAACTGAAAGAGGATACAGAGATCATCAGTACTTTAGTACTGTGCTGGTTGAGCAGTGAAGCAAACCAGAGTATCAGAAGCCATGTTCTTGAAGTAGTAAATAGTTAAGTGCATGGAGTAGTTAAAGAGCATACAATTTAGAGGGAGATAGGCTTCGGTTTTTATTCTGCTCCACCACTTACCTATGTAACACCAGAAAGTTATTTAACGTTTCTAAATTTCAACTTCTACATTTCTAAATTGAGATAATAACTATATTGATGCTTGAAACAAGCTGTAATATAGTTTATGGGGATAATGCTGTAGAGTAAAGGTAGCATTTCTCTATTTAAAAAATCTATTAATTTGATTTTAAGTTCTAGAATTAAACTACAGAATATATTTAGTTATAGCATAGGTTGTGTTATAGTCATAAAATAGATTGGTAATGTCATCTATCTGAACAATGTTAAAATATTATCATGGCTAAAAAAACAATGAGGTGTAGGATAAAAAGAAGAGGTGAAACATATGAGGGGTGTGAATCTCCTAATTTTACATATAGGGAGCCAACATACATTGTCAAGTTTAGACTGTAACTTAAATAGTTTATGGTCCATATTCAATTTAAAGTTAAAAAAGATAACATATATGAATTATATATTCATATAGAAATGAGTCCTCAACCCTCATGGTTAAATTGAACCATATGAAATTCCAAATATTCAATCAGGAATAAAATAGTAATATAAAAAAATGGCAAAGTTTGGAAGAAGGGAAGGAGAGGTAATGTAAATATAATAAATTCCTCATCCTTAATTTTGATAAATAATCAATGGAGATACAAATATATTATTTAGTGTTAGAGGAGTGTAACCTTCAAAAACTGGAGAATAAAATTGGGAATAGGAATTAATGTGAAGGTAGAGGAGGCTTTTAGTTTTCAAAGTATACTTTCTACATTTTTATAACTTTTTTCCAAGTACATCTATCACTGTTAAAATAATAATTTTCAAAAATAAATTACTCTCATAATTCATAATACCCTGAATGCATACTTACTGCTATAAGTATGAAGCTCTTAACTTTTAGAATATACATTTTCAGAAATATGAAAGTATTTCCAAATTGTTCCCATAGTCATGTTTTCTACATACACTTTTACACAACAAAGTAATCTCCTTTTCAACTTTAACTGAAATTTTATTTCTTTTATTTGTCTTAATTTTCATGTTTTGAGGGAAGGTAGTCTTAGAAAAGGACAGTTACACAAATCTCTTCTTGTTTTATATATAAAACAAGATATTAAGTAGATATTAAGCTAAGAATAATGATTCTAATCTACAGCAAAATTTGAATACTGCTCTTTAAATTGTCTGAATTTATTGCCTTCCTAAGAAAACCACATTCTTTGAACTTGTCTCTTCCTCTTCACTTCCATTATCTGATTAGCATTTGACTTTTATTAATTTTTTTTATTTTTTGGAGTGGGGGAGAGATGGAAAAATGGGTTTTAATTTTAAAATTTTAATAAGTGGACTATTTTTTAGAGCAGTTTTAGGGTAACAGAAAAATTGAGTGGAAAGTACAGAGATTTTCCATATAGTCTCTCACCCTGCCACACACACATTTTTCCCTATTATTAACATCTTGCATTAGCATGATACATTTGTTACAGTTTATGAACCCATGAACTAGAATTACTTATTTTTTCATTTACATGTCTATACTTGGCTTCTATACCTCTACTGACTCACAGAAGTCAGTTTCTGCAGAAAGAAACTGTCTTTGATATTCTATGTGGCAGATACAACATTTATATCACACTCATGCTACATGCTTAGTGTAAGGCTCTACTCCACACAGTCATTCAGGGACCCTGGCTGGGGAAGGTTCTATTATCTTGAAGGTGTTTTCTGTACAGTCTTGCTGCTCAAATTGTGCTCTGCAGACCTGTATTACTGATATCATTAGGAACTTTATAGAAATGCAGAGTCTTAGCCTCTACCTTGGACCCAAGTGATAATCTGCCTTTTGACAAGATGCCTAAGTGATCTGTATGCACATTAAAGTTTGAGAAGAGTGGGACCAGAAGACATGCTTGGATTCCTATGCCAGGGGAAGAGAGATGCAAAACCTAACATAGGCATTTTATTGCCTCAGCCCAGAAGTGACAAAATCACTTCCCTTCCAAGAGCATTGACCAGAACCAGATATACTTCGTCTCATCTAAGTGTAAGGAGGCTGGAGAATACAGGTGATATATTTGATGAGCTTCACTATGTTCACATAGTTTTAATATCCTAGACAGGTGTTTTGAGTGATTATGGGTGAAAATCTCAGAATCCTGAATGTGAAGGCTATTCACTTAAACATATCAATTACAAATTTATCTTTTCCTTTTCTGTTCATATGATTAAGTAATATAACTGCTTCACACTAAAACATGCAGTAAATTTAATTAATCCATGTGCTCAATTTAGATATTCTAGGAAAAATTCCAATTCTACTTTGTTCCTTTTTTATCATAAATATTGATTTTCATCATCAAAATTGATATATACGTGACACAATATTTACATTCCCTAAGAAGTTCCTGGATTGTTTATACACTTTACATTCTTTGAACGAACTGTAATAAAATCAGTTATAGTCCTTAGGCAATAAACTTGACATTGATGATCACTTTTTATTCAAAGCTAATCTTATAGCTCAATATTTTTACCTGAAGTTAACAGAGTCCTTATGTGTCACAAAGTGTCCACAACACAGTACCAGAGATAAAAAGGTAAACTTTAAATAACATACAGGGTCAAGAGCAGAGTCTAAGAATGAAAGAAGGTCAATTATTGTATATAAGAATGTAGGAATCTAAAAACCATCATAATCTGTGTCAAGGTCAGAAACCAAAGTGAAGGACAAGATAGTGGCATAGCAAGGGATGGAGATCTGAGCAAAAATTATAGGCCAGTTTGAATTTGTTTGGAATATGAAACCATAAGAATTATTTGGGGATACTTTTAAAGAGCTAGGACAAAATATCAAAGTCACTCATTCACTCAACAATATTTATTCTCAATTCTGCTATGAGGAATTTTGATGCCTCTCTCTTAGTTTCCCTTATATTGTCCTTAGTTGTTGAATTTTTCTTATTCTTTGCATCTTTTGAAATAAAGCAAGTTAATATTAACCATACTATGTCAACTATTTAAAATTTCTTATAACAGATGAAAAAATATAAAGTGCTCATATCTCATGTCAAAAACTGGTCTTAATTACACAGGGCATGTAGAATCAGTGCCCTATTAAGGCACTGATTATTAAGTTGGGAAGCAGCACAGCATAACTGAAGTTCTACTGACATGAATTCAAATGCTGGCTCTGATACTTATCACTTTGGGCTAGTTACTTAACCTCTCTAGGCTTCATTTTCTTCATCTACTTACTGAGGATAAAAATATCTATTCCTTAGGTAGAAAGTGGGTGTAAAAATTTAGTGCAGGGCCTAACATGTAGTTAATATTCAAGAAATAATACCTATTATTATTTTGGAAAATAACTATCTGTTTATCTCATCCCATATCCCACACAATGTAGGTGCCACTGCTGTGATGTTTCTGATTGAGATTTATCCAATCTCCATTAGAACATTTCCACTGACAGGGAGCTCGTTACCTTACAAGTCTGTCCAATCCATTCATGAACAACTCTAATTTTTAAAATACTTTTTTCTTACGCAAATCCCTTCTTATGTGGATCTGCCTTTTTACTATATGTATATATACACAAACACAACATACATTTATACACAAATATATACATACATATATAGGTAATATAACCATACATATATTTAGTCTTACTAATGCCATCTGTAGTAATCCATTATTAAATGTATTTTAATTTGATGTCAAAAGTAATGGTGTCAGGAATGTTCTTTGTAAAAGGTTAGTTTATTAATACTATATGTCCCATATTACAAAGTCATCCTTTAAAGTATTTTTCAAAGGCTTAGCCCACAAGATGTTCAAACAAATGCTTAAGCCATTGATTGCTGCATAGAAAAGTGGCAGAAGGTCATGTACACAACAAATTTCAAGCACTTAAAAGACCTTCAAGATGGCGGAGGAGTAAGACGTGGAGATCACCTTCCTCCCCACAAATACATCAGAAATACATCTACATGTGGAACAACTCCTACAGAACACCTACTGAATGCTGGCAGAAGACCTCAGACTTCCCCAAAGGCAAGAAACTCCCCACGTACCTGGGTAGGGCAAAAGAAAAAAGAATAAACAGAGACAAAAGAACAGTGACGGGACCTGCACCTCTGGGAGGGAGCTGTGAAGGAGGAAAGGTTTCCACACACTAGAAGCCCCTTTGCGGCAGAGACTGCAGGTAGCGGGGGGAAGCTTCGGAGCCACAGAGGAGAGCACAGCAACAGGGGTGCAGAGGACAAAGCGGAGAGATTCCCGCACAGAGGATCGGTGCCAACCAGCACTCACCAGCCCGAGAGGCCTGTCTGCTCACCCGACGGGGCAGGCGGGGGCTGGGAGCTGAGGCTCAGGCTTCAGAGGTCTGATCCCAGGGAGAGGACTGGGGTTGGCTGCATAAAGACAGCCTGAAGGGGACTAGTGCACCACAGCTAGCCGGGAGTGAGTCTGGGAAAAAGTCTGGACCTGCCTAAGAGGCAAGAGACTACTGTTTCGGGTGAGTAAGGAGAGGAGATTCAGAGCACCATGTAAACGAGCTCCAGATATGGGCGCAAGCCACAGCTATCAGCGCGGACCCCAGAGATGGGCATGAAACACTAAGGCTGCTGCTACAGCCACCAAGAAGCCTGTGTGCAAGCACAGGTCACTGTCCATATCTCCCCTCCTGCAGCCTGACACTGCCAGGGTCCCGTGATCCAACATCCCCAGGAGAACACGTGGCGCACCTCAGGGTGCTGCAACATCATGCTGGCCTCTGCTGCAGCAGGCTCGCCCTGCATTCAATATCCACCCCCCACCCCCGGCCTGAGTGAGCTAGAGCCCCCTAATCAGTTGCTCCTTTAACCCTGTCCTGTCTGAGGAAAGAACAGACAACCTCAGGGGACCTACACGCAGAGGCGGGGCCAAATCCAAAGCTGAACCCCAGGAGCTGTGCGAACAGAGAAGAGAAAGGGAAATTTCTCCTAGCAGCCTCAGGAGCAGCAGATTAAATCTCCACAATCAACTTGATGTACCCTGCATCTGTGGAACACCTGAATAGACAATGAATCATCCCAAAATTGAGGTGGTGGACTTTGTGTGATTTTTGTCTGTATAGGTTGGCTTTTTTTTTTTTTGTGGTATGCGGGCCTCTCACTGTTGTGGCCTCTTCTGTTGCAGAGCACAGGCTCTGGACGCGCAAGCTCAGTGGCCATGACTCACGGGCCCAGCCGGTCCGCGGCATGTGGGATCTTCCCAGACCAGGGCACAAACCCGTGTCCTCTGCATCGGCAGGTGGACTCTCAACCACTGTGCCACCAGGGAAGCCCCTATAATTGGCTTTTACCATTTGTCCTAGGGTTCTATCTGTCTGGTTTTTTTCTCTTTCTTTAGTATAGTTTTTAGTGCTTGTTATCATTGGTGGATTTGTTTTTTGGTTTGGTTGCTCTCTTCTTTCTTTCATTCTTTTTTTTATTACTTTCTAATACATTTTTATTTTTAATAATTAAAAATTTTTTTATTTTAATAACTATAATTTCTTTTCTTTTTTTCTTTCCTTCTCCTTTTCTTCTGAGCCATGTGGCTGACAGGGTCTTGGTGCTCTGGTCGGGTGTCAGGCTTGTGCCTCTGAGGTGGGAAAGCCAAGTTAAGGACATTGGTGCACCAGAGACCTGCCGGCTCCATATAATATCAAACGGGGAAAGCTCTCTCAGAGATCTCCATCTCAAGGCTAAGACCCAGCTCTGCTCAATAACCGGCAAGTTACAGTGCTGAACACCCTATGCCAAACAACTAGCAAGATAGGAACACAAACCCACCCATTAGCAGAGAGGCTGCCTAAAATCATAATAAGATCACAGACACCCGAAAACATACCACTGGACTCGGTCCTGCCCACCAGAAAGACAAGATTCAGCCTCATCCACCAGAACACAGGCACCAGTCCCCTCCACCAGGAAGCCTACACAACCCACTGAACAAACATTAGCCACTGGGGGCAGACACCAAAACAATGGGAACTAAGAACCTGCAGCCTGTGAAAAGGAGACCCCGAACACAGTAAGTTAAGCAAAATGAGAAGACAGAGAAATACACAGCAGATGAAGGAGGAAGGTAAAAACCCACCAGCCCAAACAAATGAAGAGGAAATAGGCAGTCTACCTGAAAAAGAATTCAGAGTAATGATAGTAAAGATGATCCAAAATCTTGGAAATAGAATGGAGAAAATACAAGAAACATTTAAAAAGGACCTAGAAGAACTACAGAGCAAACAAACAATGATGAACACAATAAATGAAGTTAAAAATTCTCTAGAAGGAATCAACAGCAGAATAAGTGAGGCAGAAGAATGGATAAGTGACCTGGAAGATAAAATAGTGGAAATAAGTACTGCAGAGCAGAATAAAGAAAAAAGAATTGAGGACAGACTCAGAAACTTCTGGGACAACATTAAATGCACCAGCATTCAAATTACAGCGGTCCAAGAAGAAGAAGAGAAAAAGAAAGGGACTGAGAAAATATGTCAAGAGATAATAGTTGAAAAATCCCTAATATGGGAGAGGAAATAGTCAATCAAGTCCAGGAAGCATATAGAGTCCCATACAGGATAAATCCAAGGAGAAACATGGCAAGACACATTAATCAAACTACCAAAAATTAAATACAAAGAAAAAACAGTAAAAGCAGCAAGGGAAAAACAACAAATAACATACAAGGGAATTCCCATAAGGTTAACAGCTGAACTCTCAGCAGAAACTCTTAAAGCCAGAAGGCAGTGGTAGGACATACTTAAAGTGATGAAACGGAAAAACCTACAACCAAGATTACTCTACACAGCAAGCATCTCATTCAGATTTGACAGAGAAATTAAAACCTTTACAGACAAGGAAAAACTAAGAGAATTCAGCACCACCAAACCAGCTTTACAACAAATGCTAAAGAAACTTCTCTAGGCAGGAAACACAGAGAAGGAAAATGCCTACAATAACAAATCCAAAACAATTAAGAAAATGGTAATAGGAACATTCATTTCGATAATTATCTTAAATGAAAATGGATTAAATGCTCCAACCAAAAGACATAGACGGGCTGAATGGATACAAAAACAAGACCCATATATACGCTAACTACAGGAGACCCACTTCAGACCTAGGGACACATACGGACTGAAAGTGAGGGAATGGAAAAAATATTCCATGCAAATGGAAATCAAAACAAACCTAGAGCAGCAATTCTCATATCAGACAAAACTGACTTTAAAATAAAGACTATTACAAGAGACAAAGAAGGACACGACATAATGATCAAGGGATCAATCCAAGAAGAAAATATAACAATTGTAAGTATTTATGCACACAACATAGGAGCACCTCAATACACAAAGCAAATGCTAACAAGCATAAAATGGGAAATGGACATTAACACAATAATAGTAGGGGACTTTAACACCCCACTTTCACCAATGGACAGATCATCCAAAATGAAAATAAGTGAGGAAACAAAAGCTTTAAATGATACACTGAACAAGATGGACTTGATATTTATAGGACATTCCATCCAAAAACAACAGAATACACTTTCTCCTCAAGTGTTCATGGAACATTCTCCATGATAGATCACATCCTGGGTCACAAACCAAACTCTGATAAATTTAAGAATACTGAAATCATATCAAGTATCTTTTCCGACCACAACACTATGAGACTAGGTATCAATTACAGGAAAGTATCTGTAAAAAATACAAACACATGGAAGCTAAACAATACAAAATAACCAAGAGATCACTGGAGAAATCAAAGAGGAAATCAAAAAATACCTAGAAACAAATGACAATGAAAACACAACGACCCAAAACCTATGGGATGCAGCAAAAACAGTTTTAAGAAGGAAGTTTATAGCAATACAATCCTACCTCAAGAAAGAAGAAAAATCTCAAATAAACAACCTAACCTTACACCTAAAGCAATTAGAGAAAGAAGAACAAAAACACCCCAAAGTCAGCAGAAGGAAAGAAATCATAAAGATCAGATCAGAAGTAAATGAAAAAGAAATGAAGGAAACAATAGCAAAGATCAATAAAACTAAAAGCTGGTTCTTTGAGAAGATAAACAAAATTGATAAACCATTAGCCAGACTTATCAAGAAAAAAAGGGAGAAGACTCAAATCAATAGAATTAGAAATGAAAACAGAGAAGTAACAACTGACACTACAGAGATACAAAGGATCATGAGAGATTACTATAAGCAAGTATATGCCAATAAAATGGACAACCTGGAAGAAATGGACAAATTCTTAGAAATACACAACCTTCCAAGACTGAACCAAGAAGAAAATGAAAATATAAACAGACCAATCACAAGAACTGAAATTGAAACTGTGATTAAAAATCTTCCAACAAAGTACAGCCCAGGACCAGATGGCTTCACAGGTGAATTCTAACAAACATTTAGAGAAGAGCTAACACGAATCCTTCTCAAACTCTTACAAAATAAAGCAGTGGGAGGAACATTCCCAAACTCATTCCACGCGGCCACCAACACCCTGATACCAAAACCAGACAAAGATGTCACAAAGAAAGAAAACTACAGGCCAATATCACTGATGAACATAGATGCAAAAATCCTCAACAAAATACTAGCAAACAGAATCCAACAGCACATTAAAAGGATCATAGACCATGATCAAGTGGGGTTTATCCCAAGAATGTAAGGATTCTTCAATATATGCAAATCAATCAATGTGACACACCATATTAACAAACAGAAGGTGAATAACCATATGATCATCTCAATAGATGCAGAAAAAGATTTCGACAAAATTCAACACCCATTTATGATAAAAGCCCTCCAGAAAGCAGGCATAGAGGAAACTTACCTCAACATAATAAAGGCCATTTATGACAAACCCACAGCCAACCTCATTCTCAATGGTGAAAAAGTGAAAACATTTCCTCTAAGATCAGGAACAAGACAAGGATGTCCACTCTCACCACTATTATTCAACATCATTTTGGAAGTTCTAGCCACAGCAAGGAAGGAAAAGAAATATAAGGAATCCAAATTGGAAAAGAAGTAAAGCTGTCACTGTTTGCAGATGACATGATACTATACATAGAGAATCCTAAAGATGCTACCAGAAAACTACTAGAGCTAATCAATGAATTTGGTAGAGTAGCAGGATACAAAATTAATGCACAGAAATTTCTTACATTCCTTTATGATAATATTGAAATATCTGAAAGAGAAATTAAGGAAACACTCCCATTTACCATTGCAACAAAAAGAATAAAATACCTAGGAATAAACCTACCTAAGGAGACCAAAGACCTGTATGAAGAAAACTATAAGACAGTGATGAAAGAAATTAAAGATGATACAAAGAGATGGAGAGATATACAACGTTCTTGGATTGGAAGAATCAACGTTGTGGAAATGACTATACTACCCAAGCAATCTAGAGATTCAATGCAATCCCTATCAAACTACCAATGGCATTTTTCACAGAACTACAACAAAAAATTTCACAATTTGTATGGAATACAGAAGACCCTGAATAGCCAAAGCCATCTTGAGATAGAAAAACGGAGCTGGAGGAATCAGGCTCCCTGACTTCAGACTATACTAGAAAGCTACAGTAATCAAGACAGTATGGTACTGGCACAAAAACAGAAATACAGACCAGTGGAACAGGACAGAAAGCCCAGAGATAAACCCCCACACATATGGTCACCTTATCTTTGACAAAAAGAGGCAAGAATATACAATGGAGAAAAGATAACCTCTTCAATAATTGGTGCTGGGAAAACTGGACAGCTACATGTAAAAGAATGAAATTAGAACACTTCCTAATACCATACACAAAAATAAACTCAAAATGGATTAAAGCCCTAAGTGTAAGGCCAGACACTATAAAACTCTTAGAGGAAAACATAGGCAGAACACTCTATGACAAAGATCACAGCAAGATCATTTTTGAACCACCTCCTAGAGAAATGGAAATAAAAATAAACAAATGGGACCTAATGAAACTTAGAAGCTTTTGCATAGCAAAGGAAACCATAAACGAAACAAAAAGACAACCTTCCGAATGGGAGAAAATATTTGCAAATGAAACAACTGACAAAGGATTAATCTCAAAAATTTACAAGCAGCTCATGCAGCTCAATATCAAAAGAACACACAACCCAATCCAAAAATGGGCAGAAGACCTAAATAGACACTTCTACAAATAAGATATACAGATTGGCAGCAAACACATGAAAGTATGTTCAACATCACTAATCATTAGAGAAATCAAATCTACAATGAGGTATCACTTCACACCAGTCAGAATGGCCATCATCAAGAAATCTACAAACAATAAATGCTGGAGAGGGTGTGGAGAAAAGGGTGCTCTCTTACACTGTTGGTGGGAATGTATATTGATACAGCCACTATGGAGAACAGTATGGAGGTTCGTTAAAAAACTAAAAATAGAACTACCATACAACCCAGCAATCCCACTACTGGGCATATACCCTGAGAGAACCGTAATTCAAAAAGAGTCATGGACCACAATGTGTATTGCAGCTCTATTTACAATAGCCAGGACATGGAAGCAAGCCTAGTGTCCATCGTCAGGTGAATTGATAAAGAAGATGTGGCACATATATACAGTGGAATATTATTCAGCCATAAAAAGAAATGAAATTGAGTTATTTTTAGTGAGGTGGATGGACCCAGAATCTGTCTGTCATACAAAGCAAAATAAGCCAGAAAGAGGAAAACAAATACTGTATGCTAACACATATATATGAATCTAAAAAAAAAAAAAAAGAAATGGTTCTGAAGAACCTAAGGGCAGGACAGGAATAAAGATGCAGATGTAGAGAATGGGCTTTAGGACACAGGGAGGGGGAAGGGTAAGCTGGGACGAAGTGAGAGAGTGCCATGGATATATATACACTATCAAATGTAAAATAGCTAGCTAGTGGGAAGCAGCCACATAGAACAGGGAGATCAGCCCTGTGCTTTGTGACCACCTAGAAGGGTGGGATAGGGAGGGTGGGAGGGAGACGCAAGAGTGAGGAGATATGGGGATATATATCTAAGTGTATAGCTGATTCACTTTGTTATAAAGCAGAAACTAACACACCATTGTAAAGCAATTACACTGCAATAAAGATGTTAAAAATTTTTTTTTCATATACCTACTAGAGAAAGAAAAATGATGCACTTGTGAGAACTGTTCATTCTTTGCTTCAACCTAGTTTCATATAATACAGGCTTGTCTTGAACAATCTCACATTTTGCAAAATTGAGCACTAAAAGTAACAAGACTCATGGAGAAACAGAACTGGGTCTATACTGGAACTTTGTGACCAGAGCACTAACATAAACAGTAATACCCCTAATAAAGGATCCTAGTAAAGTTAAATCTCTACTAGCATCACTGTCAGAAAACTCTTTGCAATGTTTTACCTGTGCTTCCTTCTTCCAGATATAGATCCTAGAAGGCATACACTTTTGATAAAGACTTTTCATCAGAATTCTTTTTTTACTACATTATTTTAATTCATGGTGAAATGTCTCCACATCTGTATTTCCCCAGACAGCTGAACATAGTGGAAAGCATAGCAATTCTTGAAGAAAATAAACAGCCACTTTTTGCTCTACAGGAAGGCAGTTTGGAGATTTTGTTTTTTCTTTTTTTTTAAGCTCTTTTTGTATTGCAAAAGTGGTCTGTTTAATTTTGAGAAGCTTGCCACTGATTGCTTCAAAACAGTAACAGGCTGGACATAACTGTGCATGAACCAACATAACCTCCACATCATACTTATAGTATGTTTTAATTTACCAGTAGTGCATGAGGTGAATCAAATCAAAGAAAGACTGCAGAAGAACCAACTATAGTACCAGCTATTACAAACCCTGGGAATCTTATTTCTTCAGGTGCTTTTCAAAAGTCAACAGAACAGAGACACAAAGTACAGCAGGGGTTCATGGGCTAATGGGCTCACTCACTCCTCCAAAAAAATAGAATTTACTTAAAAAGTCTGAGGTGAGTAGAGGACATTTTAAATTTTTATTTATTTAAAATTTACACACCACTTATTTCCAAAAATGACTTTTGGTAACTGCCAGAGAGGAAGGGACCCATGCCAAAGAGAATTTCATGCTCTTTTTGTTTGTCATAACATGTAAATCAGACATAATGTCTACCTAAGTTTTAGTGGCTCCAAATAGATTGAGAGCTTAGTGATTAAGAACACGAATTTTGAACCCAAGCAAATCTAGGTTTGAATCTTGGCATGTCACTCACTAGCTGTGTGACATTAAATTAGTTCCCTTCTCCAAGCCGTGGTTCCTTTCTCTGTGAAATGAGGCTAATAACATCTGACACATTTTCATGAGAGCTGGGTAAGATAGCATATGTAAAGCACCACAACAAATGATAACTAAAAATCTTTTTAAAAAAATTATTATTATTTTGTCTTTTGTCAAGGGTAGATCTTTTTCACTGCAATCATATATCTAAGCATTATCTATCTACATTTTATATGGTTCCAAAATTGTTAATTTACAGAAGAAATTTATTTTTAAGCTTCTATAGTCCCTATTTATTTTTGAAATGCTAGCCCAAACTTATAATATACCCTGGCATCCTTTAGTAGTACTGAAGGTCATTGAAATCATATCACAGTTATTGTGAATCCAGACAAGTAAAAGTGAAATGTCAAGAACTAAAAGTAATGCAGGGAACTCACTTTGTTTAGTCAATAAAAGTGATTGGACCTGGTTATCTTTCCTGCCTCTTTCATTAGCCCAGGAGACAGTTGGAGGTTATAACTTAAGCTGTTTCTAAAACAAGATAAAAGAACCTCTTTCTGAGTATTAATATTTTAACAGCCAGTTGATAAACCTAGCTATCTAAGTGCATGTTTGAGAAAAGTAAAAGGAACATGGATGTTGGTCGAACTTTTTTTTTTTTACTCTTGATTAGTTTCAAACTGAAGATTTTAGTAATGATCCTGGTTTGTGTGTGAGTCAGGAAAAGACATCATAACCTGAAAAAATATATATGCTCCACACTGGCCCGGTGCTAGATGGTGCCTCTTCAAATTGCTATCTGTCCTTCAGACTCTTGCTACTTAAATTGTCATCCCCAGACCAGCAGCAAGAATCACCTGGAGCTTGTTAGAAAGGCAAGATCTAGGATCCTACTCAGACATAGTGAATCAGAATGTGCATTTGAACAAGATCCTGGGCTGATTCCAATGCATTTAAAATTTGAGAAGGCCTGCTTTATTTGTGTCTCTAACTTCAGTGCCTTTTCCTTCCATTTATTCTCCTCCAAACAACATCCCAGAGTCCCCTACTAACACCTTGGTAATATTTAATACAATTTCTACTATAGTCCAATATATGTATTTCTCCCAAAATGTATGATTTTCAAAATCATACTAAAGTAACAGTGTTACTGTTACTAAAGTACCGGAAAAATAGTGTTGCGAGATCATTCAAATTTTAATCTACTTGGTAACCAGAGGCTCTAACCAAAACCGTAATTGGTACCTCCAGAGATAACTTGGACAGCTAGGCAGGCACTGAGCATGTGTGGAGGCTGCTTCAAGGACATTAAAAATTCACACAAAACAATAAAGTAGAAATGCTGGCTTACAGGTGCAGAGCCAATGCAAATGCAAGTGGTGCTCTGGACAGGAGGATGAACAAACTACCAAAAGGGGAAAGCTGGTTAAAGTATGGGTTCAGCTTTCTGGAGAGGAATCCCCAGTGTAAGAGCTCATTTTCCATTGTCTTAAAATATAGCCAAAAGGACTCCTATCTGTGTAATATCCAAGCTAATGGCTTTTTCTTTTCCTGCAGAAGTTTCTAATTATTGCTACACCAGCTCTTTGCCTAGAATTGGTCACATATGAACCAACCTAACTTCACTTTTATGTTGACATAATTCCCATGTTTATAAATGATATCAAGATCATAGTCATTCTACAAACAGGTATTCTGACACTATTATAGTCTTTCCTATAAGAGGAAAAACAAAATATCCCCCTGAACTAATTCTCACTAAGGTGTTAAGGACTCATTCTAGGTGTATGTGAAAAGACCAATATACAATATTCAGAAACAAATTTTAGTGACGAAATTTCAGATATTTTAGAGAAGATGTATTTTAAAAGCGGTTCTTCTCAAAATCCTTTAAGCTACACAACAAAAGCAAACACTTATACCCTCCTGTTGCCTTTCTTCCTTCCCTCCTTTATTCTTTTCTGCCTACTTTCCTTCAACTGTCATCTATGGAGCATCACTACATGCATGGCATTGTGTTGGATGCTATAGATAAAAGACCTAATGGAAAGACCATTTTTAAGAAAAGTATTTAGAGATCAAGGAGAAAAAACACAAAAATTGATCAAAAGGATTATTTTTTATGAAATAAATATCTGTACAGAAACATTAGAGGGAAATAAGTTATTTATCCTGAATAGATTACCAAGGGTTCACCTCATGAGCAACTACAAGTATTGGAAATACTATTTGATCAAGTAGGTTGTCCAGTAATTCTCAGGGATTCTGCAAAGAGAATAAAAAAGTGACTTAAAAACTGAGAAAAGGGGATTTGATTAGGTGTTTAAAGGACTATCCTAAAATGAGGGATAAAAAATGTTGTAATGGGGCATAATGCTTGAAGT
Source organism: Phocoena phocoena (assembly GCF_963924675.1). NCBI lineage: Eukaryota > Metazoa > Chordata > Mammalia > Artiodactyla > Phocoenidae > Phocoena > Phocoena phocoena. The sequence goes on along the minus strand of NC_089227.1, from coordinate 67,578,476 downwards.
GTGGAAAGGTCAAAGCTGGCAAACTTAGAAGGAGGGTTATTACCCAACAAAAAATTTCATCCCATTTCTCCCAAATACATTTGATCTTGCTCTTCCAGGGCATTTGACAATAACTCACTCACGTGAAGGTGGGCAGTTATCATTTAGGCCATACAAAACTTATACAACAGTTTGGTCCACATGGGAATTCTGTCCTGATAAAGTAGAGGACAGCAATGCAATTCATTAGCACCTTAGTCCCTTGGTTGGTAGAACCTCCCCTTGTGTGTGACAGCATCACTATTATCTTTATCATCAGTGTCACCACCCCGTCCATAGCAAACATTTATTATGGAATTCACTATGTGCCTGACATTCATTGCACTTAAGAGCTTACTTTGCATTCTCTGACCTAATCCTCACAAAGTAAGACTATCTCGTGCCAATGCCCACGTGGATTGGGAGGACACTGTGCAAGTGAGATTATAATACCTCAAGTCTCACTAAAATCGGTTAGCTGACATCCTGCTACCTTTAGGCATTCCAAATCCTGGCCTTTCGTCAAAGTTTCAGTTATGCAAGATGAAAAAGTCTGGAGATCTAACATACAGCAATGTGACTATAGTTAACAACACAGTACTGTATCATTGAAATTTGCTAAGAGGGTAGATCTTAAGAGCTCTTATCACCACAAAACAAGAAGGGAGGGAGGGAGGGATGGATGGAGGGGAGAAAGAAGGAAGAAATTGGTACCTATGTTGGGTGATGAATATGTTAATTAGCTTAATTGTGGTTATATTACAATGTACATGTAAATCAAAGCATCAAATTGTAACACTCAAATATATATTTTTTATTTTGTCAATTACATCTCACTAAAGCTGGGAGTGGGAAGGGGAAAGTAATTAATTCCTGTTAGCCACAGGCTTTATAAGGATGAATATCAATCCCTGACCTGAATTTCTCTCCTCCTGCCGTATAGTTAAGACTTTCTCTAAAGGGATTGGCAATGTGATTTCCTAAAAGATTTCCAGGTAGAGAAATTTCAGAATCTCTTTTGATTTTCAATTCTATTCCTCCCTCTAGAGAAGTGGGAAGTTGTCCTAGCTATTTTGCCTCACAAATTTCATTTAATAAATTCTACTCTACAAAAACAAACAAAAAAAACAATTCTGGACTTGCGTTAATCATTTTAGGTATTTTAAAACCAATCTTATATAGGTAGATTTAAGGATACTTCTACCCTAATTTTGAATATATCATAGATATGTATCAAATTTACAAACTTTTATTGCTGACACAATAGTTTTGCATCTTTATGGGTGAACAGAAGGCTTTCCCTCAAGGCACTAAACTTGGTTACCCTGCTAAAATAGTGGAAAATACTTTAACTGTTCTAGAGTCACAGGACACAAGATATGCATATTCCTGCTAGAATCCCAAATTCAGGTTGCAGCTTCTCCATCATATGTCTTGTCTCTTTCACAACAAAAAACCGCTTCTCCTCCTTCAGCGTGAGTTCACCTATTGGACCCTAGGCAATCTAGCACTTCTATTACCTGGGCTATAAATGCCCTTTACATAATTCCAAAGCATTATATGTTTTCTAGATTGCCACTTCAATCTCTTCTGCCAAAACTGGGAAAATGTAGAAAGTGTATAGCTAACTAGCATATACACACACACAAACACATTTGTGTTCTTCATTTATGTGTGTGTATGTGTGTGTACACACAAAGTATATGTGTTTGTCTATGTGTGTTTGTGGTGTGTGTTTTATATGCATGTATATAATATAGTGAGGGAGAGAATGAGACTAAGAAAAAATCAGAATAAGAGAAAGCAATTTCTAAATTCTGTATCCAATATATTATTTAACTCTAACCCATATAATGTTCAATAGCTTTGCATTATAGTTACACATGATTTTAATATCTTAACTACCAAGATGAATATCTTTCTAGTTTCACTATCGATCCCTTTGTTTACCCCAACAAAAATTAACTATCTTTAAGTGTTACCCATAATTACACTAGTCATTTTTATTCAGTGGAAGTTCTAATATATCAATGTGTTACACATTGCATTTTTGTATTTAATGAACAATGTTTTTTAGTTTTAAATTTTTTCCAGCTTGTATACTGCCTGAATATTTTAATTAAGTCTTGCCAATGATTTTTTTGTCACTTATTAAGAATACGGAGCTGAAAGAGATTAGGTAGATTCACAGACTTTCTAAAAGTATGACTTAATTATAGAATAGGTAGCAGTATCATGCTTTCTCTTACGAAAGAAGGTACATATCCTATACAAATGCTCCTATAAAACATTAAAACACAAACATTAAAGTAAAAAAAATGAGCTTTGTAAGTTATACATTTTATTTTCTGTAATTTTTATAGCAACGGGAGAGGCCACAACAGTGAGAGGCCCGCGTAACGCAAAAAAAAAAAAAAAAAGTTAAAATAACAATACTTATTCTGTCCTCTGTCCACACACAAACTTAAATTTTCTGACAGACTAGTTGCTCGCTTGCTCTCTTCTTCAAATTATAAATAATTAATATTTTAAGTTTAAAATATCTGAGTTATATATATGATATATTACAGCTATATTACAATCACAGGCTCAATAGTATATTTTTAATTTAGAGGAACCAAAATAGTAAAAATGAGAGATTATAGAATTACTCTTAAAAATCATTAGTTCTTTGATGAATGAAGGTGGTAAAAAATGTAGTAGAGGTGTTAGGGGATTTGTTTTAATGGATAGGAAAGAGTTGTAATTTCTAAACAGATGGTGACATGAAATTGAGTGTAATTTAAGAACTTAAAGTGTACTTTAAAATGTTTTCAATAAATTTTAAAATGTTCTGAAAACATTCAGCTTACACTATTCACTTATTTAGAATATTTTATAGACCGACCATAGAGATATATATCAGTTCAAGCTTCCGCCAAAAGAGTACAGATATTTAAATTGTTTGAGAACTGATCAGACTTCATGGCTGGTGCAGTACGAGCAGAAATTATGTTTATTATTGACCAAGAAGGTCCTCAGTTTAATGAAACTTAAACAAGCTTCTTCCTAACTCTAGGCCCCTGGCGATCCTGTTCTTAGAGCATTTACTTTAGAAGACTTGTCATTGTCAATTCTTTCTCTGCCCCTTTAAAAAATCTTCTTGCTATAACCCAGGAACGACTTTCCTAAGACCTTGGGGCCAACTCTTTGAAATGTAATCATCTAGAATATAGTGCCCTTATTTCCCAGTTTCTGTGGGAGGATAGAAGCCTAATTTAGATGGGCACCAATTAGTTAACGCCGATGATCTAATCATAAAGGAACCATTTGCATATTCAATGTGCGGGACACATCCCATGGATCAATCCCCCTCCTTCCTGTCCTCCAGTGCTTAAAGACACTCACATCATTTGTTTCAGGGGAGTTGAGTTCAGCTTCTATGCCCAATTCCAAGAGCCAGAATAGTCTTCCTTGCTTGTTTAACTTTGTCCAGTGAAATTTTTGCATTGACACTGTGAAAGATATGGTCCCAAACAGACCAAAAAAATCGTTATCTGAACTGCAGTCATTACTATTGTCTAGTGATGAGCTAGCCTCAGGCATTCTCTTGTCAGTAAAAGCTTGTTTAAAAAGATCAACCTTATACAGCCTCCTCAAAAGTGAAAGGCTTAATTCAATTGAAAGAAGGAAGGTGGAATCTCCATTCCAGTTCCAGATGCCAGTAAGGGCTCCACAGGGGAGAAAGGGAAGCATGGGAAGCAGCTCTCTTCCTGAGTGCACAGACCAGAAAAGAGAGGAACTCACTATGTCAGAGACTCTAATTTTCTACTTTAGTCCAACATATTTCCAGTGAATAACAATCCACAGAATAATGAGTTTGAACTACCTCCTGCAGGGCCAAAAAAAAGAAATCCTTACTACCCAAGAAATAAATAATCTTCACATAAGACCTGAATCTTCAGAGGTAAGCACAATTATACAGAACTAAATATATTTTGAAGCAAAACCCTTTTTGTACTTTCTCATCCCTTTTTCTGTGGGTGATAATTTACTGACATATAATGAGTAAAATGGATAAAAGAATATCAAGAGAAAATTGGGCAGGTTGTTCAGATAACAAAAGACAATTCTGCCTTTCACTTTTTCTTATTCCTCGTAGACTATGGATTTACTAAAGCTACAGAATAGCCCTTGTTCTAGGAACTGCCTCTGCGGGTAGAGGGAAGTTGTGAATATATATGAACGTAAAGGTACTGGTAAAATACATGAGGACAGAAGTTGTCAACTATTCCAAGTATCCATGCTTTACGTTAGCCATTATTTTTTAAAACTACAGGAGAAAAAAGGTCTCATTAAAACAGAACTACTGTTGTCCTCTTATTAACTCAAGATAGAAATCACCCAATGGTGAATAATGGAAATTCATTATAAGAAAAGTATTCTGAAAAATTAAGCCGAAACAACTTGATGTGAGAGGACAGCATGATTCAGTCAAGAATATGGAGTTATATTTAAAATTTCCATGCAGCTGGAGGCAAAATATTAAGGTAAAACCATTTAGCTTTTATCTAACCTTCCACCCTTTCTACTGAGCCTCTTCTCTCCTCCTGCTGCATCTGGAAAGTCGCAGCCCTGACCCCACTAGCTGGATATCTACACTTCATTTGGTACTTCTTATTGACTATAGAACTCTCAAAAGCAAAAAATAAAATATCCAAAGTTTCCCTTTCCGGTCTTCGAAGGAGACTGTTTTATTTGGCGGGCACCCTTCCTGTGTACCTTAAATTTCCATAACTAGATCATCTCTGACTTCACCCATTTGTCATTAGATGTTTTATACAAAAATAAACAGCTTACAAGAGTGATTACCCCTAAAACTATTGATTAATCAGAAAACCGTAATGATTATTGATAATATACTCTGGAACCCTGAGATGGTTATAACAATTAAAATGAAAGTAACAAATTTTAAAACATAAAACTTCAATACCATGTAAACTTTTAATTGATTCCATTTTGAAAATAAACAAGCTAGTTTTCTCTTATGCTTAATCTACTTTGGGGAAGAAATATATAGGAAATAAAAGAATTTTCCTTGATTTTTAAAGACCTGAAGATTGAAAGAGGTACCAAATAAAATTTCCCCTTGAATTACACATAGTTTGAGGGACGATGGCAAATCCTCTACTATTTGAAGACAAGGTAGCAATGGAATTCTAAATGTTGATTAGTGCTTCTTGTTAAAAAGGACATCAGGTATAAACCTAAGATTTTGCTCCCAACCTTGCCATTTCTTCAAATTATGCTCGACTTTAATGTTGGGAAAATTATGCTATTTTGGAAAATTCAAATGAAAGAAAAGGTAGGGAAGGTACATATACAATCAAAAACATGTATCAGTTTACTTGGTGTGAAATATAACTAAAGCAAAGATTTATAATTGCATACATAAAAATTAGCTGAGTAATTTGTTAACTGCTTACCAAAAATATCACAGGGAAAGGTTTTTAAAAAATAATTCATCACTACAGAATTGGCTGTCAGTGAATACAATAATCTCTTTCAACAGAACAATGCACTTATTAAAAAGTATAATTTGCTGTTTCATCATACTTTCTATCCACCTTGGATTTGAATGCTAATCATTCATGGTTTGCTGCTGTTGTTTGCAACACCTTTAAAATTCATTACAAACTATACCGAGATTGTAAACACCTGTGTATTTCTGCATACATATGTATAGAAAATCAATATTGCTAAGCTAAAGTGTTTGAAAAAGTATTACAACTATCTCAGCAGTTCTACCGATCCTTTACTACTTTGATTTCCCTTTATGGTGTTTTTTATGTTTTTGCAATACAAGAAAATATATGGCCCCAGTTTACTAATCCCTCTTGTTGGGAGAAAGATAGTTCACCCAGTCAATTAAAGTTTCTTTTGGAAGGTATCTTCCAAAATGTAAAAAGTCTTTATCCAGATGCTAAAATGAGCAAATGAATATTTAACAAAATCTAACAGGTCCTTTCACAGAATCCCTCCTACACAGTCATTCTCAGGCTACAAGAAAAAAAAAGAGAGAGAGAGTTTTCTTGGAGACAATACTGAATACACCAACCAACATTCCTAAGTCTTTGAGTATTTTTCAAATGTTTTGGAAAATTATCATAGGAGTCTACGCAGCCTTCTTTCTGAGAGCAAAACATTGGCTAGCTCGCAAAGAATTTTGCCAACTTATGACTCTCTAAATGAGGGGCATTCATTCATTCATTCGCTCATTCATGTTAATCTAAGAACTCTTGATTGAAAAGAAATTTTAAGAGGACAGTGTGTACATCAGGTGAAAATAGACCCATTTTGGGATAAGAGCAGGAACCAAACTATTGAGGTTCTCCTCCACTTCTTACGGGACACTGACTACAGGTATTTGAATACCAATATTCTAAAAATATATAGCACAACTCACATTGTAAATTTTTCTGCTTGGTTTAAGAGAAAGAGAATAGGACACTGTATCAAATGACTTCATTTTTCATTCCAGTAAAACTTATTACCAATGTGACTGTGGGTAAATCTTTTACCTATTGTTCACTGTCTCATCAGCAACATAAAGACAGCTTTGCCTATGCCGGGTAATTCCTGACATAGAGTTCGCCCTCACAAATATTATTTTATTCTATACTTAAGGAAAAACAATATCAATGTATAATTCTAAGGCACACTTCCATTTTAACCTCGAAGTCTGTTCGGAGTCAGGCAGAGCGTCTGTTTCTATTTGGGTTCATCAGGGAAGAACCTAGATGTCAGAAACGTAATTTGCACAGTGTCATACAGGATGTATGGTAAATAGCAGCACCTAGACTTGAACCCATTTTCCTGACATAAGCCTGGAACACTGCCATGATTCTGTTACTTAGTTAAATGGCCATATAATGGTGCTAATGGGGTTCTGTAAATCATTCCAAATCTAAATTATCTGCCTAGTTCTTTATTCTTTATGCACAAACAAGTGGCATATTCACTGTTTGGGGGCAGAGCTACTTTCTCTACCTAAGCGACACTGACACTGCTATAGTGACTCTTTCAGTCTCATAATAGTTAGGTAAATATTCACATGTGTTCTCAGGAAAGCCCAGACAATTCAAGTCATACAAATGCAAATACTACTGACCAGGGTATTAAGTATTCTTTCAATAATTATAAAGCCCTCTAAGAGGGGATGGAACTTGGAGGACATGAGGTGTTGGAAAGCAGGGTGCAAGATGGCCAGGAGCTCACCTTCCCAGCATGAGGTAAGGGGACACTGTCAACATCACAGGGAATTTATGGAGCAGCCTGGAGAGGCCCAACAGTGCGCAAGAATGTGGTGACCTGGGAGCTAATGAAGGACCATGTCTACTGTTAATCTTCCTTACATTACCCCGCTAATTTCTGCCATAACACGTATTACTATCTTTTCTTTAACGCTACGTATTCCTCTTCCAGCTGCCAACTATAAGTCAAAAACGACGAGTATTATGTCTGTGGTTTTCTACCACTGACTCCTCGGTACCTGCAATAGTGGCTAGGTACAGAATAGGCACTAAAATATGTATTTATTGAATGAATGAATGGTGCCCAAAGCAATATTAGGAGCAACGTACACCAGTCAGAATGAGAGCACTGTTAGAGGATTCACAGCTATAACTAGAGGATGCTGAATGAGAAGCTGTGGTCCCTTATTTTGTTGATGGGAAATGTATATCCAATAATAGCCAGTTGAGAAACATAGAAAATGAAAAGGATTTTTTAAATTGCAAATGAGATTTTCCTTGTACCATAGGAACTATATTAGGTTAAAAGTTTCCTTAACCTGGCTTTATAGATGGGATAGCAGGATGAAACTATCTTAACCCTTTCATGCTTTTTTCATGAATGTTCTGTCATTTGACACATACAAACATTGTATTTCATCAGAAAAATAGAAGGTTACCAGTTATCTTTATACCTGTTCAGTTAAATGTTTGGAAGACATAAACAAGCTTAATTAATTCATATATTAAAATCCCATTATACTCAGTTTACCAGGTATTGTCATCAGCAGATACAACTACCAAATTTTCCTTTGTATTACATTTTTCTCTTTCCCCTGTGACAACAATGTTGGTATAAAAAACTACAATCATTACCTAAATCACCTGTAGAAGTTCTAGGAATGAAAAATCCTTTAATCAGTGTGCTACAATTCTAAAATGTCTATAATCTGAATCTAACATTTTAAGAAACTCTTCCAAACACCTAAGCCCATGTTCTGTTTCTCCTTTGGTCCTAATTGAACAAACAAGACAGGATTTGTAAATCATACCTTGTAAAAGCTACTAAAGAAACAAGCCTTCTTCATCATTTTACCTTACCTATGCCATTTTCAAACATTTGGTAGTAAAGTGTTCACCTCATCCCAAAACAGAGCCTGGCAGCAAGGCCCCTTTTCAGTTAAGCTAATGGGCTCTTATCAGAAAAGAAAGAATTAGGGAATTCAATGGTGCTTCATGGGCCTGATATTCATGAAAGCTCTGTATGAGAGTGGATTAGATTACTACTTCATTTGAATTACAGAGTAATTAGACTTCTCCTTTTGGAAATATTTTCACATATGTGTTTAGAAATAGTTATTTTAATGGAAAGACCAAATTGCCATTTGAAGCCTCTCACTGGCACTCAGATGTCCATTTACTCATTATTTCTTTCATTAATACATTGAGTGCCTACTATGTGCCAGATACCATACTTGGGGCTAGGGTTTCATAGCTAAAACAAAAGTGAGAACAGAGTTTCTGTCCACAAAGCTCTTACTATATGGTGAAGAACTAGACAAATAAACCAGAAGTATAATGGAGTGTGGCAGTAAGTTGGAGATAAATAAGGTATAAAAGAGAATACGTGGATGGGTGACCTAACAGCCAGGACAGCAGGGTGTGAGGATGGGGGATGTTAAGAAAATATTCCATGATAAGCTGATACACTGACTGAATCTGGAAAGCCAAGTTCATGTGATCCAGGCAGAGAAAGAAAAAGCCTTCTAGATGCAGAGGACAGCATGCTCAACGACACAGGAGAATGCAAAAACAGGTTGCTGCTGCTTCAGGTGAAGGTGGTTGGTAAAGAATCAGGAAGGTGTTGCCCAGTGTTGACTCGAAAGAAGCCACACCATTAGGAAGATGCCAGATTAGGACGCTACCACCTGCTGAGTCAGGAAGCTACCTCTACAGCTACTGGCTCCAGAGCCATGCTGCTTCTGCTACAATCTGCTCCCTGCCCCCAAAATGGATGCCCCTTAACCCCAGGTTATTCAGTTATGAATCCAAGTCTTATTCAAGTGCATCTAATTTATACATAGAACTGCAGCTGCAAGGGAGTCTGGAAAATGTAGGTTTTAGCTTTCTATTTTTTATACTGTAGAATATATTTAGAATGAGTAGTGAATGACCCAAACCCAATTTGTGCCATAGATTTCAACTTAAAATCACAAGTCAAAATAACTATCCATTTTGAATAGCAATTTTAAGACTGGCCTAAAATTATCTACGAAAAAATTTTTAAAATAGTATAATATAAAATACTAAATATTACAGACTCTGTGACATGAAAACAATTATATATTGCTTTTGAACTTCTTAAACATTCCTATTCTTAATTCTATATATTTCTTGGGTTGAAAAAGACTTGCTGTTAGAGAGACATTTATCATCTCAACTCACCAAGCTGAGGACATACTCTGGACAATATTTAATAGCTGTTATATCATGAATTCCACAATTTAAGGGGATGAGGATCCAATGGTCCAAATCACTGACTGTCAAGTATTTTATTATTTTTACATCATGTTAGGGCCTGTAACCCACACTCTGTCCACACCACATGCTGAGCTTCCTCTGATCTAGTTATTGCTTTATTACCTTCTCAATTATTTTTATGTTTGTCCTATTATAACCAAAGTTCTAGATATATTAAAATGCTAGTCAAGTAAAGTTTTAGCTCTCATGTCTTTAACCTGCAGTCAGCACTTCTAAGGTCACTCTTCTGGCAAGTCAGGAAGAATTCTGAGAAATACCACTATTAAAGGAAAGGCAGTATTAGAGGACCCTGAAAATAAAGGAGTAAACATGGGAAGAAAACTAAGAGTATAATGTCATGAGAGCAAAGGGAAGAAGAGTTTGGTTAGATGTGCTTGGAAAAACAGAATTAAATGCCCAGGTTGAAAGAGAGAAAAGGATAAAAGAGTCCTCCCTGGATTTGGCAATTCAGAGATCAGTGGTGAGGAAAGCAGTTTCAGCAGAGCGTGCAGGGAGAGAGTTTGGCTTTGAAGGGGAAAAAGAGAGTGACAGCTGGACTCAAAACATAATTTTGACAGTTTTTTTGGTTTGGTTTGGCTTGATTTGATTTTAATGGGAGATCACGCAACATAATTAAATGACACAGAACACATTTTAAGAACCAATCCCAATATCTAGTCCAGTCTTGGAATGACCACACTATTTGGCATTTATATGTTGGGCTGACAAAAATAGCTGAAGTATTTCAGGCTTTAGGCTTGAAAGAACCAATATCTCATTGTACTGGGTGTTGTGAGTACTTAGCAGTCAAAGATTTGCTGACTGTCCAGTCATTCTGTAGAGAAACCATCAGGGTCACACATACGTCGGGTGTGTCTGAGAATCTGTGGGGGTAATGTTGAATTATTACAAATAAAATCTGAAATTGATTTTTTTTGCTGGTAATTATAGTAAATTAAGGAAGTCTTAAGTTTGTAAGAAAATTCATAGAAAGTGAAAGTTTTTAAGAGACATAATAGGATTCACAGCTCATTATGGACCAGAGAGAGAGACAGAGAGAAAGCTCTCCAGTGGGACCACTTAGAACAGTCAAAGGATGACAAAAATTCATCTATTTTAGATTTTAGCATATAATGAACAATTCATACGTTCACTCTCATTTGCAAGGGAACTTCGATTCCAATATTATTCACATTAGCTTCATTGTCCTGGAGAGTTAAAGAAGATAATGGAATAAAAATGTTTAAGAGATTATTTAAAAGTTCCATGTGTAGTTACTTTTTATGCATAGTTCAGTTTTGTAGTTATCACTATTTTGTATACTTCATTTTATTTATAAAAATTAATGAGTTGAGAAGAAAAAGTTTTAAATCCCATGTAAAGCTATTCCTTATTAAACATTCTTAAAAATCATATGTAAGCCATACCATGATGGTATAACAGAAATATTTACCCTAAACATTTTGAAAATGAATAGCATGTTCTACATAAAAAAATTAATGGATTAAGCTTCACATACTTGAGTCAAACTTACAAAAAATTGGTCATCTTTGAATTAGTATTTAACTCCATTATTAATAAAGTTGTTAAAGTAATATATTACAAGTTGATAGGATTTTAATATTTTTAGAGATCTGAGATACTAAGTTCCTCACTCTTATTTACTCCTGAAGAAGCCAAGCTCATGATAGGTTTTTTTTGCTCCCATTTTTTCATATCTTAATTAATTAATTGATTAAAATTGCCAGTAGGACTTCCTAAATTATTTTTTGACAAAAGATGTGTGTGTGGGGGGGGGGGTGGGTATGGAATATAGAGAAGGAGGGAGGGAAGAAGAGATAGGCATGAAGCTCAGAGGAAGAAAGAGGGGAAGAAGGGGGAGAGACCCTCAGTATCATGTCCTAGCTAAGGGCATCTTCTCTGCTTGAGCATAATCCCAGGCCTAATCCACTACTCAAGGACATGGCTCTAGCAATTTTCCCTTCTCCCCTCTCTCTCCTGTAGCACCAAGATTTCTGTCTTTCATTGACCACCAGTTCGTAGCCATTACATGCATTTCTCTAATCTAAAAAAAGTAACAAACAAAACTCTACTGACTTCAATTCTTCTAGTCAAGACCTCTTTGTCTGCTCTCCTTTACAACAAAATTCTTCAAAGGAGTTCTCTACATTCATGATGCCAACACATCCTCTCCTCCAATTCCTTCTTAAACCTAGCCTTCTGCCCACAATTCCTCTGAAACTACTTGGTCAAGATCACCAACGGCCTCCATGCTGCTAAATGCAAAATGTGTATGCTCAGTCCTTATTTCCAGATCTGTCAGCATCATTGGACACAGTTGATTACTCCTTCAAATGCTTCCTTCACTTGGTTTCCAGGACGCCACTCTGCTGAATTTCTTCCTTATATCACTGCTTTCCACTCTCCTTGGTAGGTTTCTCCTCATCTTTCCAACCTCTAAACATGGAGGAAGCACCCCTGGCTTCGGTCCTTAGACAATTTGTTTGCTTACACTCATTCATTTACATACCAGGTAGAGGTAGATGAATCCTAAACAGATATCCCTAGACCTCAACCCTGAATTCCAGACTCACGTATCTAACTGCCTTCTTGATAACTCCATCTGGACTTCTAGTAGGCATATCAAACTTAAAATGTCCTGAAACAAATTCAGGATCTTCATCTGATCTTCATCTTCAAACCTGTTCTTCCTACAGCCATTCAGTAGACAGTAACACCATTTTTCCAATTCTATAGACTGAAAACCTTGAGGTCATCCTTGACTCCTTTCTCTCACGATCCACATACAATCCTTCAGCAAGTCCTACCAGCTGTACTTCTAAAATATTTCTGGTCAAGCCTCACTACCTCCACTGCTAACCCCATGGTATACTGTCATTGCTAATCATTACTTCACCTGTATAATTGGAATAACCTCCCAGAATTTTTCTTGCTTCAACTCTTGCCCCCTGCCCCCAATATCAGTTCTTTACTTGGCGGCCAGAATGATCCTTTCAAAGTGTGAGTCAGCTCATGCTACTCCTCTGCTTAAAAGCCTCCAGTGGTTTTCCATCAATTTAGTGCCAGATCACCACAATGACTTAAAAGCTGTACGTGGTCTGGTCCCCACTATTTCTCTGACCTCATTACCTACTGCTCTCCCTCTCCCTTACTTGGCTCCTGCTGTCCCTCAAACATTCCATCCATGATTCAGTCCTGAAATCCCTGCTATCACTGTTCCCTCAACTTGCAATGCTCTTTTTTTGGATGTCTACATGACCTGTTCCCTTACATCCTTTACACCTTTGCTCAAATATCCCTTCCATGAAGCCTTCCCTGATCATCCTATGGACAACTGCAAACCCACCACAACCCAGCACTCTATTCCATCAACCTTGTTTTATGTTTATCCATAGTGTTTACTACCATTTAGCATACAAATTTCACTTTTCCTTTTATTTGTGTTTTTTTCCCGATAAAAGCAAACACTTTTATCCACTTTATCAACAGTCATAACCCTGGCACTCAGAACCAGGCCAGGCACATAGTGGGCACTCAGTATCTCTGTCTGACCTTGTATTTAACAACTTCTCAGTAACTGTGTAGAAAAAACATAAAAAAACAAATATTTGAGGACAAAGTAATAGGGTATTGTCTGGAGATTTTCTCTTTGTGAAGCTCTTCTGGGTTTACTCGACTTTTAAAATCCCTTGAGTTTCATCTACCACTGATTAAAGTTAATAAAGAAGTAAAAGCACTGCCAGTTAATGCAGCATGTCATGATTCATTTGTGCATAGCCACTTTTTCTTTATTTAATGCTAAGAAGAGGATTCAAAAACACATTTTAAAAAATGAACAGAGTGAGCTGACATTTGTTTTTTATAGAGGCCAGTACCAAGTTCAGAGCCTGGCCAAGGCAGTATTAAGGCGGAAAATTATCGTGTCTTCTATCTCAAGTATATGCATATTCTAAAAAATACTAACTTGTAAAATGAGGTTGTAAAAGCCAAACACAATGCTACTTTGTCCAATTATTCCTATTTCATATATAGTTTTGAAACATCAATGCATTCTTTAAAACATATTCAACACCTTTGCTGTTATGGACAGACTATTTGTTTCCCCCCAAAATTCATAGGTTGTAACCCCACCCTCTGATGTGATGGTATTAGGAGGTGGGGCCTTTGGGAGGTAATTAGGATTGGAAGAGGTCATGAGGGTTGAGACCTCATGAAAGGGATTAGGGCCCTTATACAAGTCACAAGAGAGCTTGCTTCCTCTCTCTGTTCTCCACCATGTGAGGATATAATAAGAGGTCAGCAGTCTGCAATCAGGAAAAGGGGTCTCAGCAGAACTTGACCATGCCAGCACTCTGATCTCAGACTTCTAGCCTCCAGAACTATAAGAAGTAAATTTTTGTTGTTATTAAGCCACTCAGTCTATGATACCTTGTTATAGCAGCCTGAACAGACTAAGACACTTGCTTTGCTATTGCCTTCAAGCACTTGCTTAGTCTACAATTCAACCCTAGATGCATCAGAAGAAACGTTTACTGAAAGAAAAAGTGAGTAACTATTAATCCAAATTGATTTTTTTTTTAAATGCTGGGCTGAATCACTAAACAGAACCTTGCCAGATAAGAGTAAATTTGAAAAATAAATATTCTCTTTCTTCTCACTGTCATACCCTGAAGGAAATCTGGCCTGGCTCTAAGTACTAGCTACACTCCAGTGATTCCCAAATAATTCCTTCCAAATAATACCTTCTACCTCTGACACTGCTCTTGAGCTGCGGGGTAATATATGCAATGGCCGAGGCCACATACTTTCTTGGCTCCTCAGTTTTAACTTCTCCAGCATTGAAATCTTCCTTTCATATCCCCCACCAGCCTCCAAACCTGCTCTCTATCCAGGCTTCTCCATCCCCCGGTAGCAACAATATCCACCTAGTCACTCAGGTCAAAAATTTTGAGCCTCCCATCACCCTTATCTCTATCCGTTTCTTAAGCAAAGAATATACATCTTCATGTATGTCAAGCCTCCCTAAGGATGCTGTTACCACCCTAGTCCAAGATTCATGCTCACATTATTGCCGTGGCCTCCTAACTAGTCTCCCTGCTTCTGCCCTCCAGCCCCTAAACTCATTTTGCATACAGCAACCTGAGAGGTCCTCTTACATGTAGATTATGAAACTCTCTTCTTTAAATTCTCCAGTGGCTTCCCAGGGTCCTCACAATAAATTCCAAACTTCTTCCCCGAAAAAATTCCATGGTCTGGTCTCGGCCCAGCTCTCTGGCCTCAGCTCCAGCTCATTTCCCTCCTTGCTCACTCCACTAGAGCCCTATAGGCCTGTTTTAACTGCTCCTCTGACTTCAAGCTTGATGCTCTGTGGTGGCCTTTGCACTTGCTCTTGCCTCAGCCTCAGTGCTTGTGCTCAGGTCCATTCGGGACTCTTCCTCTCACTTCCCTCTAGGTCTCTGCCCAAATGTTACCTTTGACCAAGATGGCTTTAATAGTCCCCTTAGTTTGACTAAACTTTACATGGGTTTCTTCCTGACTATAGACCCCTAACCTCCCTTTTCTTTGAGCATTTACTTTAGAAAACGTCCAACGTTAAATTCTTTCTCAGTCCCATTTGAGGTGTAAATCTTCCAACCTCTAGCCAGTCTTAAAACTGAGGAATGTGTTTCTCAAGGACCTGGGAGCCACCCCTTTGATACGTAATCATCATGGAAGGTGGCACCACTATCACCACTGTCTTCCAGCCTCTGTGGGTGGACAGGAGCCTAATTTTTATAAGGGAAAATTAGCAAACACAGATGGCCAAATCACTTGACCACCTACCCATAATATCCTCCAGTACTTTCCACTAGCTCACCCCAGTGCTTAAAAATTCTACTGCATTTTGGGTCAGCAGAATTTACTCTGTTTCCTCTATTGCAACAGTCCTGACCCCACTGCAACAGTCTTGAATAAAGTCTCTCTTGCCTTTTCAATTCTGTCCAGTGCAATTTTTCTTTGACATCTTCTCAGAGATTCTGCTCTGACCCCTACGTCTAGAATAGCCTATTCTCACCATCCTCCCCACACCTAAATCTAGTCACTCTTTATGCCTCACTCTGCTTTATTTTTCTTCGGAGGACCTGACATTGTATTACACATTTATTTACTTATTACTGTCTCCACTGAAATATGAGCTCCATGAGTCTGTTGATTTTGTTTTTACTTCATTACCATTGTATCCTCAACACCTAGAAGTATACCTGGCATGCTGTAGGCTCACAATAACTGTGTGGTCAGGGAGGGAGGGAGGGAGGGAAGGAAGCAAGGAAGAAAGGCTGGTCGGCAGGTCAGCCAACTGGTCAGAATTAGGGATATTAAAAAAACTGAGCATGGAAGAGGAAATGTAGAAGAAGTTTATGTTTTCAATTCTGCCAACCCTGTATTCTCTTAGGCTTCCTGAAAGCTTGGGACTTTTTTCTGGTATTTTTGAACTACTTATATATCCTAATTGTACAGAGTTCTCTGCTTACATCAGGCTGTAATTAAAGTTCCCATCCCATGTTCACCTCTTTCCCCAATCTGAAGCTTTGAGAGCAAAGCCTGGAAGGGGGTAATGTTCCCCAAAGGAGCTCAGTCTTCTCTGTGGACAAGCAGTCCCATCTATTTTTTCTCTTTGAGGGATACACAAAGACATTCTCTCATTGTGTTTCGTCCTGTCAACCACTCCCTCAATTTCCAGGTAGGCTAGAAGAAGAAAACCCACTTCTCAGTTGACCGTTCATGGCCCTGGATCTCAGAGGGTGTGGAAAAGTTAATTCATCCTCTCATTCAGCAAACATTATGGAGTCATGGGCATATGATAGTAAACAAAAGCTGTGCTACCTCCTCTGCCCTCAGAGCCATCGTGGAACATCCATTCTCATGGTGAAGATATACTTACAGTTATCACGAGAAAGTAAAATGAAGATTATGAGAGAGGAACTAAAGGGGCAGTAGTAGAAGAGACTAATCAAGGAAGACTGAAACGTAAAAGATTAGTGGGAGCAAGCCAGTCAGGCAAGAATATGTTACAAGAAAAGGGGACTATATGTCCAAACATAAGGGTAGAGGACAGGAGAGTCGAGGGCATTTAATTCAGTACAGAGAAAGGGGGACTGATGAGATTTAAGAATGTTAGGGAGTCTGGGCTTTTGAGGACAATAGCGACATTGAAAATTACAAGGATTTCTGCTGTTCAGAAAGATCATTCTGATTTGCAGTGAAGTATACATCAGAAGGGACCAAAACTGAAGCCAGGAATTTTATTTCCTAAAAACTAAGGACAGTTTTAGGATTCCAGGCAAGATACGTTAGTAGCATGAATTCGAAAATGGGATGTAGAGAAGTAAATGGATGTACAGAAGTTAATTATATAAGACTTGGAATTTGGATGTGAGAAAACGGGGGAGAGGGAAGAGTTACAGTTGGTTTCCAGGTTACTCTTGGGCCTCCATTCACTGTTAGGAGTAATACTGGAAGAAGAGTAATGTTCGGAAAAAGGTGTGAGGCCCACTTGTCCTGTTCAGGGCACTTAACCATGACCCGTGTCCTCTTGCTCCCCAGCACAGGTAGGCAACCACTCATAAACTTCAGGGTTGCAAACTACTGTGTTCAACGTTAGCTCAGGCTGTCAATTATATTTTATAAGCTACCTCCCAGTCATCTGTTATTGAGATCAGAGAAAAGGCTACAATTTTTTTTTTAACTTCTTTATTGAAGTATAATTGCTTTACAATGGTGTGTTAGTTTCTGCTGTGTAACAAAGTGAATCAGCTATACATATACATATATCCCCATATCCCCTCCCCTCTTGCATCTCCCTCCACCCTCCATATCCCACCCCTCTAGGTGGTCACAAAGCACTGAGCTCATCTCCCTGTGCTATGCAGCTGCTTCCCACTAGCTATCTATTTTACATTTGGTAGTGTATATAAGTCCATGCCACTCTAGGATGAAGTGAGGGCTACAGTTTTGATGCTTGAAATTGATGGGTAGGATCTTAATGGTTACAGCAAAAGTCTAAGGCATATGTGGTCACCTTTTGAAACTGAACCTTGATAGGAGGCCATAGAACCTCTGCCTTGTTAGCCTCTTGCTAGTAAAGCGCAGATTTCAAGATGTGGCTTATAATTGCATTTCACATTTGTCTTTTTTCTCCTCCTTTCCTTTGTCTTTGGATGTGGATCTTAGAAATGCTATGGATGGAGAAAAAGGAAATAAGCTCCCATGGAGAAAAGACTAAAAGATGTCAGCAACTCTTTTCTCAGATAAGAGTGCACAGCAGGGAGTTGTTCTTTTCTATGCCTATAGCTGGTCAGGCAGCTACATTACACTTGATGGATACATTTCAGACTGATTATTTCCTTTTTGGAACACTGGACCTTTTTTCACATTGACTCACAACGGGCAAAAGGTTAGAAAGTAGGAAGGGTACTAGTAATTGAATGTTCCTCTTAGAACACAGACAGGTCACAGGGGCTGAATGGCAGAAACAGGTTTTCATGCTGAGTCAACTTCCACAACCCAGGATAAGTTGCTACTAAGGGATTTCTGATCAAATGAAAGTACTGGAGCTTTAGATTTAAAATAAGATGCTTATTTACATTACAGTGATGAATGTCTGAGAGAATGATGTCTACATAATCAGTAAAAGCAAATAACAACAAAAGTCATCAAGTCACTGTGGGTACTTTATGGCACAGGGAGAGTTGCTGTGCTGGGAAGTTCCAAATCCAACACAAACACTGAGCAAGCAAGGAACATCCAGTAAAATTCACTTAGTGCCTCATCATTTTTACACACAAATATATTAAGTTCATTTCCAGGATGAACAGAAGATAGACAAAGGAATAGAAATATATATAGGATCTCTGGAATTGAGCATATATATATTTCTGGGTTTTTATAATTTTCAGTCCATCGACAGAGGAATGGATAAAGAAGATGGGATACATATATACAATGGAATATTACTCATCCACTAAAGAGAATGAAATAATGCCATTTGCAGCAACATGGATGGACCTAGAGATTGCCATAATCTAGGTGAAGTAAGTCCAACAGAGTGAAGTAAGTCAAACAGAGAAAGAGAAATATCATATGATATTGCTTACATGCAGAATCTAAAAAAGAAAAGAAACAAATGAACTTATTTACAAAACAAACACACTCATACACTTAGACAATGAACTTACGGTTATGGGGGAGAGGGTGGGGGAAAGGGATAGTTAGGGAGTTTGGGATTGACATGTACACCCTGCTATATTTAAAATGGATAACCACCAAGGACCTACTGTATAGCACAGAATACACTGCTCAATATTATATAACAACCTAAATGGGAAAAGAATTTGAAAAAGAATAGATACATGTATATGTATAACTGAATCACTTTGCTGTATACCTGAAACTATCACAACATTGTTAATCAGCTATACTTGAATATAAAAAAAAAGTTAAAAAATAAAATAAAAATTTCAAAGATCTTTTTCTACTGGCCTTGGATTTAAACCACAGTAACTAAAGTGGCTACCTTGGTCATGCTAAATTAAGGAACTTGCAAATTTCAAGAAAATAAAATCGTTCTACTTATGGTAATGCAACAGTTCAAAAGTCCTAATAAAAACAAATTTTGCCCGACCCATGCCAGCTTATAATGATTTCTTGTGCTAGTTGTTTTCAAATAAAAATACATTAGTGAAAGAAAAATTCTGGAACTAAAATTGAATGCACTTCTATACATGTTTAATCTTTGTTTGTAAACTGACCTTGAATAACATTAAGCAATAATCTAGAGTAGTCCAAAACTGAAACTGAGGTTATTGAACAAATCCAGAAAATCTAGGTACTATTCAGAAAAATAGTGCATAAATGGCTTTATGTTATCTGCTAATTATGTTTCCCTAATGAACCATCACAAGCATGTCCCACATAAGTCCTCCATCGAGGCCCACCATAGCTGTTGGTGAGTTTCTCTCATATCATCACCCCAGTAATTAAAGAAATATATATGTAGTCACCATCATCACTGAAGCCTTAGAACCCCAGCACTTTCTTCTCTCCTTTGAATTTGATTTCACCCCCAATTCAGTTTGTATATAGCATACAGAAATCTGCTTTATTTTCAAGGTAAGAAATCCTGGGGCAGGCAAGACAGAATAAGAAGTCTGAATTTCGTGCACCTCTAGAGTAAACTGGCGGTTTCACCTCATATTCAGCTTGTAGAAATTTACCTGCTTTTCCAGGTGAGGAATCTGGGGGCAGGCCAGTTAGAGAGAGAAGTCTAAATTCTCATCGTAGTGACCACAGCTAGGTCACCTGAGTTAATTCTGTTTACATGAATCTCTAATTCTTAAGGAAACCCAGTCTATTCTGACTGTTTAGTACAGACTGCGGCTGAAACTATTCTCAACAACTGACATTTCTCCTCTGTGCTTTCCTGATGTACACACAGAGTGTGTGTGTACATGAGTGTAAGGTGTGTGTGTGTGTAGCTATCTATACTCTAGGTCCCCCAGGTCAAATTACTTGAATATTTTCTCCAGCCCTTGCTGTTGAATAAACAATACCCACCCTCAACAATGGTCTCTTAATTCAGACATATTCCTTTCTATTCCAGAGTATACCTAGTCACTTCTTTGAGCACACTTCTCCATATGCATCTACAATATCTGTTTCTTTAATGTTTACTAATTCCCCCCCAGCTGTACTGAAGTATAATTGACAAATAAAAGCTATATGCACTTATGATATACAACACGATGATTTGGTATACCTTTACACTGTGAAATGATTACCACAACCAAGCTAATTGGCACATTCATATCTCACATAGTTGTGGGTGTGTGTGGTGAGAACAGTAAAGATCTACTCTCTTAACAAACTTTAAGCATACAATACTGTGTTATTAACTATAGCCACCATGTTGTACATTAGGTCTGCAAAACATATTCATGTTATATCTGAATTATGTACCCCCTTACCAAAGTCTTCCCTAGTTAATTGCTATCAGTTATAAAACTTTATACAACCCATATTTAGACTCCTATAGCAATAGCTCCTCTAATAATAAAAAACTGAGATGATGAAAACAGATATGCCTCTGAAAATGGGGAAATTCACCATAGTGACTATTTTATAAAATTAAGCAAATCAATAATTTACCAAGGAAGGAATTTTCAGCAAATGAACCCTATCAGTGTTTAGAATCATTTAGCTACCATGGACTAAATTACATAACCTGTAATTTTGAGTAAATTATGTTGCTATCTCGAGTTTACTGGAACACAGAAAAGATACACCATGTATATAGTTTTGGGAATGTTGCAAATGAGAATTTAGTTGTGTGGAATACATCTTGGTACAAAAAGGCCCTAACCTAGGATGAATGAACTGATTAAGGAAGAGCTAATGGAAAAAAGGGAGGTAGGGAGGGAGAGGGAGAAAGACAGGAGAGGAAGAAAGAGACAGGAAAGGAGGAAAGGAAGAAACGGAAGGAAGGAAGGAAGGAAGGAAGAAGATAGGGAGGGAGGGGAAAATAAGTGAGGGAGAGGGATAGAGAGAAGGGAGGGAGTGAAGAAAATATAAATTAAGAGAAACAGGAAAGTTAAATTGAAAACTACTATAAGAAAATATTTGAAAGTAAGAAAAATATTTTATGGTGATTTGGTTCAGTTAGACAGATAAGATTCAATAAGGAGCAATATGGTTGGTGTCCGAAGATACACTCAGGGGAATCAAGACCCATGAAGTCTGTGTTTAAATAGTTTTGCAGAAAAAAAGTATGGAGAGATGGTTCTGAAGTTTTGTGAAGATGGATCATCTGGCCAACTTGGAAGTAAAACAGAAGCACAGTAAAAATTTGACCAATGAATTAAGTAGCATTGATCCATTTTAAATAATGGGTCTGTGTATTAGTAAACTATTCTCTCTATTGTTTGAACACTTTGGAAACATAAATTGTACTTTGCAATTGGATAGTTCAGGCTCAAGTCATTTCTCTCCAGTCATTAATGTATAGATAGATACATTACTAAGCCCTCTCACTTATCAGTCGGAGAAATAAATAAAGCAATATCAGATCAGTGTAGAGGAGGTGCAAGATATTAAACCACTTAAGTGAAAGATAATGAATAGCATTTATTTTGAACAATACAGAGACTATGTCTTTAAATTATATCTAAACTTGGAATGCTAAAGAAACATAAGCTTTGAGAGTATAAAATGTAAGGAGATAAACACCTAGATAAATCATCACAAAAGAAAATACAACTCATAAAAGTCTTAAGGTCCCTCAAAATGTATTAACTCTATGATATGCCTTCTGCCATTCAATGTTTTAGTAGACATTATTTCTATCAGTATTTCATTAATCTTGAAGATTACAAGAGGAAATTTTCTGCAGAATATGTCCCCATCATGCACTCCTTAAAACATAAATGTTTCTTATGAATCCTTTTGAAATAATTTTTAATTTTTCATAGGCTAAATTATACTCAATCAATTTCTAAAAGTGATTTTAGCTATATCTTTTAAGGTTCTAATGCTTTGATGTAAAAGTACCACAATATTTAGCTGTAGTTATACCCTGAAAATTTTCAATTATAATACATGCTGATCATCGGATACTGTTTTACTAATAGTCTACTGAGTTTTCATCTTTTTCATGACTTTGGAAAATTGAAGATTCCTTTAAAGAGAGAATGTGTTTGCTCTTTTGCTTAAGTTCAGTCTGGCTATATTCCTGGAAAACTCTTGTGTCTTGCATAGGATTTGAATCTGGTTGCTCATGAATTTCTGTCACTGATACGAAGCTAACCAGTGTCAACCACTAGAACTAATCCATCACATACAGTTGTCATAGCACAAAGAATGTCAATTATCTCTCACAAAGTAACTGAGATGGCAAAATCAATCCAAGAATGTGCCGCAAATTATCTTCTAAATATAGCATGAAAAGCTAGAGTCTGTGGCATTCTCAAAAGTTGCTTCCCTAAAGAAAAGCCAAATGGCAGTCTGTTAGAACACACACCAGACACAGAGATTTGAGACCTGAATAAAAGCCTTAAAAAACTAGGAAAATTCCATTGTATCTCAAATGGAAGAATCCAAGCATAATATAGAGGTGAAGAAAAGCAATAGCTCTCTGTTATGAGCTAATCTCTTTTTCTTGTTGGCCCACTGAAATAGGATTTACATTAGTTTTCCAACTGAAGAGAGAGGAAGGAATGGTATCCACCTGGCATGATGTTCTTTTATTCCTGATTTATATCAAAAAATCCAATCTATCACATATGGGGTTTATTGTGGATGAATTATGACAGAATCTAAAACATAGTTTTAAGTGATGCTTTATGTAGAAGGTTGTCAATTGCTTTCGATTAGCATTATAAAAGAAGTAAAATACTCATAAAACATCACTTAAAATGGGGATATTGTTATTTGTATACACCACTAAAGGCCAGATATTTACAACATTTATGTTAGAATTGAGATAATTTAGTCTGAATAAACAAGGGCAGCAGCATGACTTATTTGCTAATGTTTATTGAGCGCTTATTATATCAAGCACTGGACAAGGCAATGGTATACAGTCATGAACAAGCTAAAAAGAACTACTACCCTCATGGAGCTTACACTCTGTAGAATAAAATGTAATTCTTCAGAAACATAGCAGTAGACACCTCTTATGGGATTTCTCCCTCTTTGTGCTTTACATGTTGAGATGCCTACCTGACTATATTAACAATAAAAGGACCTTGTCCTGACAGTGTGTAATTACCCTAAGCATATTGCAATTATTTTGCAATGCCAAATAGAAAAAACAAGAAGGGAATTGTATGAAAGCCTCCTTTGAACAAAGAGGAATAACAGATTTTATTAACAGTTTCAAATGGAGACAAAACTTGTGTTTAATTCTGCTTAGAGTTTAGTGATCTCCACCTGACAATTAAAAGGGAGACCCTAAGAGATCAAAATTAGAAATTCAATGAATATGTACAGTAGAAGTTAAAGAAATTGCATTCCAAAACATATTTTATTTATTTTGACAGGTGTGATTTAGTTTCAATTAGTTAAGGTCATTTTAGTAGTACTGTGTTATTGATCTTGTAGAACATTTCACAAAATTGGCTAATTAATTATTTCCTAGGAAATTAATGGCACTGATGAGCAATTTAATGGGAATGCCTGGGTTTTCAGATTAACAAAATAAGAAATATTAGTCTTTGCCAAACATCTATTTTATTTCTTAATCTGCCCATAAGTGAAAAAGGACACTGAACAGATTGATTTTTCTAGGAGGTGTGGTTTTTGGTGGAGACAAGAAACTGCATAATCAGGAACTGGTTATTCCATACAAATGAACCACAAGTCAGTCAAAAAGTTATGACATTGCTGAATTATATGATGTATAAGGAGGTGGGAGTGGAAGAAGAAGTAGACCTTGAACCTCATTGTCTAAGCCATTTTTAAGCGACAGAGCAAACAGATGGCACCCCAAGGGAGCAGTAGACACAGATGTATTAATCTTTCAGGCTTAGAATTAATGTTCTTAAGAACTATGTTTAAAGAATAAACAGGATCTTATGGTTTCCCAGTGACCGTTTAAGAAATTGACATTTAACCTCCTGACTCTGTGCTGCTAGGCCGTTGTCATAAAATCCAAAAAGATGCCACCATGCAATCCTCTCACTCAATACACTATTCTCTTGAGAGGCAAAGAGTTACAGACTGTACATGTCTGACCTTGGTATTTTGAACACTGCCAAGAGCAATATTCTCTTAAATTTTCTCCTCCTAATTAGTACAAGCTGTCTCTTGCTTTTTATCTCTCTACACTTAAGTGGAAATATGAGTCAAAAAAAGACAAATTGTTCTTTGCTCCTTTCCTAGCTGCCACCAAGACAAATGATGTTCCTATGGGTTATGGGAACACTTCAAGTAGCTAAGAGCCCTTTATTACTTTTTACTAGTACCATGTGTAATAAAGGGATGAAGAATTAGCAGTATGGCACATCACTTAGATAGCGAGCACCTACTGAAATTTGAAGCATTAGATGTTCCTTAGTCAACCATTCTATTGTTAATTCCTTTATTTTTTTATATTTGGAGTAAAAGAAGTGAACAGAGGGATATATATAAGTATATATACACACACACATATAAATGCATGCATGGGGCTCTAAGTGTGGGTGTAGGTGTATATTCTGCTATGCAATTTGCAGGTGCAGATGTAATGATAGTCTCAGGGATGATAAAAGGTAATGCCAATATCAAGAAGCATATTTATGCATATATATATATAACTTACATGGTACATGGCATAAAAAGGTTTCCAAATACATTGGCATGGGAGTTCTACATGACAAGAAGGATAATGGGTCTTAAGGGATAGGTAACTCTGGGCCTTAAAGGATGGATAGATAATTCTTTGTCCATATGACAGGTAAGTTCACGCAGAAATCTGCCCCAGTACTCCCCATCCCTTGATTCTGCTCCAGAAAAGAGAAAAGTGGAGAACACACTCAACCATATATATGTTTTATAGATGTGAAACAAAAGTAGCATGGAAAATATACACAAACACTGACAACAGTGTGAACTATTGAGGGAGATGATATGGAAGAATGCAACCAGAAGTGGTGGTTAAGGACCCTTTTACTCTTTCCACAACGATTTCTTTTCCTTTTGACAAGTAAAAATTTTGCAATAAAAGATGATAAATTAACTGTTTTTCACTATGAGTGGCAAGAATATGGATGCTTATTATATTACTAATTGTTTCACTCTTTTATTTTTTTAAAGGATTGATGGAATTTCCATAGTTATACAGAAAGGGAATGGAGAAAGTCCACAGGACATATTGAAGAAATGGTCACTAATTCAGCAAGGTCATCAAGATATATAAATCAGAAAGTATCACTGTGGACTTTTTTTTTTTACCAGAGTAAGAAATCCCGATTTTCTTCAATAAGCAGTAAGTAGCCTTATAAAGCTTTTGAAAAATATGACATAATAGTAGTTGTTTCTTAAGATACTAAACCTAACAAAAAATTCCTAAAAGGTTCAATTCTTGAAATCTGCATATATTCATCATGTGTTGATTTAACCCAATGCTCTTTCCTGGGCTAGAGAACCGAGAGAGGCAAAGGTAACAGGGGTTACTCTATTTGAATTATTCAGTGAGATGTTAATAAGGGACTGAACTAAGTGGCAGCGGGAAACAATAGATGAAAGAGGTATAACTGATTGATTGGACTTAGCAAAGGGTTAGAGAGGAGCCGAGAACATCTCTTAAGTAATTGGTAATGTTAAGGGCAAAAAAGGAAATTGGAGGTTTTTTTAAAAGATGAGAGATATTACAGCTTCTTTATCTGCCAATGGGAATGACAAGATAAGAAGAAAAAATGGGTGCTGCAGGAGAGGAGGGTCTCTTACAGGAGCCATGTCCTGTGGTAGGCAGAAAGGATGGAACCTAGTGCCTTTATCAAGGCCCTACCCTTAGATAGTGTCACTGGGAGTTCCTCCATCATCACTACACATGTAGATGGGTAGATTTGGAGATGTTCCTGTGCAACTGTTCCCTTCTGATTGTTTCTATGTTCAAATAGCATGCAATTTTGATAGCTCAAAAAGAAGAGAATGGTAGAAATGGATGTTTGACAAAGAAGAAGAAGTGAAATAGTCATCTAGGAGAGTAAGAGACAATTTATGAAGGAAATGTAAAGGGTTGCTGGACAGAGCTAGAATCCAACTTGAGGATAATGCTCATTTATTTAAGATCAGGGAATAATGGTGTACACTTTTCTCCAGACATGAGTAGATGGAAAAGAGGCTAAAAATTGAATATGAGTGGAGTTGGGTTTTGCAGGCATATAAGAAGATGCAATGGAAGGGGCCAAAGAATTGAAGATGTAAGCAACAGGTAAGTGTAAATATGAACTACAGAATCTAAGTTTGGATGAAGGAATATGAGAATTTTAAGGAGTTGAGAAAATGTTTGGCATGAAAATGCCATGTGACCAACAGACTGAAGATCCCAGACAAGTGGATGAATTGTGTGGGGAAGGAAATAGCAGGAATGTGTTAGAAAGATATGAAGGATGGATTGGAGAGTGGGGTGCTTCAAACTGAGATTATGCAGGGAGAGCTATTACTAGTAATGACAAAGTCTAGGATTACCCCATGGGAGTGAGCAGCTGATATAAAGTAGGGAATGAGATTCCAGTCAAAAAGGAGAACAAGGAACTAAAAAGTCAGGAGGTTAACAGGATCATCTGCATGAATACAGAATCACCAAAAATTGTGACAAAGTACTAATGGAGTGAATCATGTGGTAAAATCTTCAAGGAATGAAGAAAAGTGATCTGGGGGTTTGTTAGATACAACAAGTCTGGGTAGTGGGCAATCTCTTGGTAACAACTTCAAAAGAAATCAGGGGTTTTGGAGGAGGACAGAAGGGAAAAAAGGTCTTAAAGAAACAAGAGGAATCAGGAAATAACATTATCTAAACTCCAGACCCAGTAGTACGAAGGGCATGAGAGAGAAAACCAACACTACTTGAAAAGACAACTCTTTAAGTCATCTCTAGGGAGAGCCAGATTGTAGCTGGAGAAAGAGGAGGAAGGCAATATTCTGAGAAAAGGTGAAGTATGAAGGGGACATCTCTGATGACTGACTGTATATTCTAGAGGGCGAAGAAGAAGGGTTTGGGGTTGAGGAAGGTGGGAGATATGGGCTAGTTAAAGGATATTCCAAGAATGAGCATCCATGTGATGAGATGACTTGAGTATCTTGGGCTTCTTGTGTGACTGACAGAAATCCAGATATCGGGCATGGTGAGGTTAATGCTGGAATTTTCTAAGAGGGTGGTGGTGTCTTTGGTGCTGTGTGGGGAGGAAACCATCTGGACAGGAGCACATGTAACTAATCGTGTCACTTCTTCAGTTGCATCAAAATACACTGAGGTCGGGAATTGCTAGGGGCCCTGAACCAAGATGGCGGAGTAGAAGGATGTGCTCTCACTCCCTCTTGTGGGAACACCAGAATCACAACTAGCTGCTGGACAATCATCGACAGGAAGACACTGGAACTCACCAAAAAAGATACCCGACATCCAAAGACAAAGGAGAAGCCACAATGAGACAGTAGGAGGGGCGTGATCACAGTAAAATCAAATCCCATAACTGCTGGGTGGGTGACTCACAGACTGGAGAAAACTTATACCACAGAAGTCCACCCACCGGAGTGAAGGTTCTGAGCCCCACGTCAGGTTTCCCAACCTGGGGGTCCAGCAACGGGAGGAGGAATTCCTAGAGAATCAGACTTTGAAGCCTAGTGGGATTTGATTGCAGGACTTCAACAGGACTGGGGGAAACACAGACTCCACTCTTGGAGGGGACATACAAAGTAGTATATGCATCGGGACCCAGGGGAAGGAGCAGTGACCCCAGGGGAGACTGAACAAGACCTACCTGCTGGTGTTGGAGGGGCTCCTGCAGAGGTGTGGGTGGCTGTGGCTCACTGTGGGGGCAAGGACACTGGCAGCAGAAGTTCTGGGAAGTACTCCTTGGCATGAGCCCTCCCAGAGTCTGCCACTAGCCCCACCAAAGAGCCCAGGTAGTCTTCAGTGTTGGGTTGCCTCAGGCCAAACAACCAACAGGGAGGGAACCCAGCCCCACCCATCAGCAGTCAAGCGGATTAAAGTTTGACTGAGCTCTGCCCAACAGAGCAACAGTCAGCTCTACTCACCGCCAGTCCCTCCCATTAGGAAACTTGCACAAATCCACCAGAGGGCAGACACAGAAGCAAGAAGAACTACAATACTGCAGCCTGTGGAACAAAAATCACATTCACAGAAAGACAGACAAGATGAAAAGGCAGAGGGCTATGTACCAGATGAAGGAACAAGATAAAACCCCAGAAAAACAACTAAATGAAGTGGAGATAGGCAACCTTCCAGAAAAGAATTCAGATTAATGATAGTGAAGATGATCCAGGACCTTGGAAAAAGAATTGAGGCAAAGATCGAGAAGATGCAAGAAATGTTTAACAAAGACCTAGAAGAATTAAAGAACAAACAGAGATGAACAATACAATAACTGAAATGAAAACTACACTAGAAGGAATCAATAGCAGAATAACTGAGGTAGAAAAATGGATAAGTGACCTGGAAGAGCGAATGGTGGAATTCACTGCTGTGGAACAAACTAAGAAAAAAGAATGAAAAGAAATGAAGACAGCCTAAGAGACCTCTGGGACAATATTAAACACAACAACATTTGCATTATAGGGGTCCCAGAAGGAGAAGAGAGAGAGAAAGGACCTGAGAAAATATTTGAAGAGATTATAGTCAAAAACTTCCCTAACATGGGAAAGGAAACAGCCACCCAAGTCCAGGAAGCGCAGAGAGTCCCATACAGGGTAAACCCAAGGAGAAACACACCGAGACACATAGTAATCAAACTGACAAAAATTAAAGACAAAGAAAAATTATTGAAAGCAGCAAGGGAAAAATGACAAATGACATACAAGGGAACTCCCATAAAGTTAACAGTTGATTTCTCAGCAGAAACTCTACAAGCCAGAAGGGAGTGGCATGATATACTTAAAGTGATGAAAGTGAAGAACTACAACCAAGATTACTCTACCCAGCAAGGATCTCATTCAGATTCGAAGGAGAAATCAAAAGCTTTACAGACAAGCAAAAGCTAAGAGAATTCAGCACCACCAAACCAGCTCTACAACAAATGCTAAAGGAATTTCTCTAAGTGGGAAACACAAGAGAAGAAAAGGACCTACAAAAACAAACCCAAAACCATTAAGAAAATGGTCATAGGAACGTACATATCAATAATTACCATAAAACGTGAATGGATTAAATGCTCCAACCAAAAGACAGGCTTGCTGAATGGATACAAAAACAAGACATATATATATGCTGTCTGCAAGAGACCCACTTCAGATCTAGGGACACATACAGACTGAAAGTGAGGGGATGGAAAAAGATATTCCATGCAAATGGAAATCAGAAGAAAGCTGGAGTAGCAACACTCATATCGGATAAAATAGACTTTAAAATAAAGAATGTTACAAGAGACAAGGAAGGACACTACATAATGATCAAGAGATCAATCCAAGAAGAAGATATAACAATTATAAATATATATGCACCCAACATATGAGCACTTCAATACATAAGGCAACTGCTAACAGGTCTAAAAGAGGGAATCGACAGTAACACAATAATAGTGGGGGAATTTAACACCTCACTTACACCAATGGACAGATCATCCAAAATGAAAATAAATAAGGAAACACAAGTTTTTATGACAGAATAGAACAGATAGATTTAATTGATATTTATAGGACATTCCATCCATAAACAGATTACGCTTTCTCCTCAAGTGTGCAAAGAACATTTTCCAGGATAGATCACATCTTGGGTCACAAATCAAGCCTCAGTAAATTTAAGAAAATTGAAATCATATCAAGCATCTTTTCTGACCACAGCACTATGAGATTAGAAATGAATTACAGGGAAAAAAACTTAAAAAACACAAACACATGGAGGTTGAACAATACGTTACTAAATACCCAAGAGATCAGGAAGAAATCAAAGAGGAAATCAAAAAATACCTAGAGACAAATGACAATGAAAACACGACGATCCAAAACCTTTGGGATGCAGCAAAAGCAGTTCTAAGAGGGAAGTTTATAGCAATAAAAGGCTACCTCAAGAAACAAGAAAAACCTCAAGTAAACAATCTAACCTTACACCTAAAGGAACTAGAGAAAGAAGAACAAACAAAACCCAATGTTAGCAGAAAGAAAGAAATCATAAAGATCAGAGCAGAAATAAATGAAATAGAAACAAAGAAAACAATAGCAAAGATCAATAAACCTAAAACGTGGTTCTTTGAGAAGATAAACAAAATTGATAAACCATTAGCCAGACTAATCAAGAAAAAAGGGAGAAGACTCAAATCAATAAAATTAGAAATGAAAAAGGAGAAGTTACAACAGACACCACAGAAATACAAAGTATCCTAAGAGACTACTACAAGCAACTCTATGCCAATAAAATGTACAACTTGGAAGAAATGGACAAATTTTTAGAAAGGTATAACCTTCCAAGACTGAACCAGGAAGAAATAGAAAATATGAACAGACCAATCACGAGCACTGAAACTGAAACTGTGATTAAAAATTTTCCAACAAACAAAAGTCCAGGACCAGATGGCTTAACAGGCAAATTCTATCAAACATTTAGAAAAGAGCCAACACCCATCCTTCTCAAACTGTTCCAAAAAATTGCAGAGCAAGGAACACTCCCAAACTCATTCTATGAAGCCACCATCACCCTGATACCAAAACCAGACAAAGATACTACAAAAAAGAAAATTACAGACCAATATCACTGATGAATATAGATGCAAAAATCCTCAACAAAATACTAGCAAACAGAATCCAACAACATATTAAAAGGATCATACACCACGATTAGGTGGGATTTATCCCAGGGATGCAAGGATTCTTCAATATACACAGATCAATCAATGTGATACACCGTATGAACAAATTGAAGAAGAGAAATCATATGATCATCTCAATAGATGCAGAAAAAGCTTTTGAGAAAATTCAACACCCATTTATGAAAAAAACTCTTCAGAAAGTGGGCATAGAGGGAAACTACCTCAAGGTAATAAAGGCTATATATGACAAACCCACAGCAAACATCATTCTCAATGGTGAAAAACTGAAAGCATTTCCTCTAAGATCAGGAACAAGATAAGGATGTCCACTCTCACCACTGTTATTCAACATAATTTTGGAAGTCCTAGCCATGGCAATCACAGAAGAAATAAAAGAACATAAATTGGAAAAGAAGAAGTAAAACTGTCACTGTTTGCTGATGACATGATACTATACATAGAGAATCCTAAAGATGCCACCAGAAAACTACTAGAGCTAATCAATGAATTTGGTAGAGTTGCAGGATACAAAATTAATGCACAGAAATCTCTTGCATTCCTATACACTAATGATGAAAAATCTGAAAGAGAAATTAAGGAAACACTCCCATTTACCATTGCAACACAAAAAATAAAATACCAAGGAAAAAACCTACCTAGGGAGACAAAAGACCTGTATGCAGAAAACTATAAGACACTGATGAAAGAAATTAAAGATGATGCCAACAGATGGAGAGGTATACCATGTTCTTTGATTGGAAGAATCAATATTGTGAAAATGACTATACTACCCAAAGCAATCTACAGATTCAATGCAATCCCTATGAAATTACCAATGGCATTTTTTACGGAACTAGAACAAGAAATCTTAAAATTTTTATGGACACACAAAAGGCCCCGAATAGCAAAAGCAGTCTTGAGGGAAAAAAACGGAGTTGGAGGAATGAGACTCCCTGACTTCAGACTATACTACAAAGCTACATTAATCAAGACAATATGGTACTGGCACCAAAACAGAAACATAGATCAATGGAACAAGATAGAAAGCCCAGAGGTAAACCCATACACCTATGGTCAACTATTTTATGACAAAGGAGGCAAGGATATACAATGGAGAAAAGACAGCCTCTTCAATAAATGTTGCTGTGAAAACTGGACAGCTACATGTAAAAGAATGAAATTAGAACACTCCTTAACACCATACACAAAAATAAACTCAAAATGGATTAGAGACCTAAATGTAAGACTGGACACTATAAACCTCTTAGAGGAAAACATAGGCAGAACACTCTTTGACATAAATCACAGCAAGATCTTTTTTGACCCACCTCCTAGAGTAATGGAAATAAAAAGAAAAATAAACAAATGGGACCTAATGAAATTTCAAAGCTTTTCACAGCAAAGGAAACCATAAACAAGATGAAAAGACAGCCCTCAGAATGAGGGAAAATATTTGCAAATGAAACAACGGACAAAGGATTAATCTCCAAAATATATAAACAGCTCATGCAGCTCAATATTAAAGAAACAAACAACCCAATTTAAAAATGGGCAGAAGACCTAAATAGACATTTCTCCAAAGAAGACAAACAGATGGCCAAGAAGCACATGAAAAACTGCTCCACATCACTAATTATTAGAGAAATGCAAATCAAAACTACAATGAGGTATCACCTCACACCAGTCAGAATGGCCATCATCAAAAAAATCTAGAAACAATAAATGCTGGAAAGGGTGTGGAGAAAAGGGAACCTTCCTGCACTGTTGGCAGGAACTAAGTTGATACAGCCACTATGGAGAACAGTATGGAGCTTCTTTAGAAAACTAAAAATAGAATTACCATATGATCCAGTAATCCCACTCCTGGGCATATATCTGGAGAAAACCATAATTCAAAAAGACACATGCACCCCAATGTTCACTGCAGCACTATTTACAATAGTCGGGTCACGGAAGCAACCTAAATGCCCATCGACAGACGAATGGATAAAGAAGTTGTGGTATATATATACAATGGAATATTACTCTGCCATAAAAAGGAATGAAATTGGGTCATTTGTTGAGACATGGATGGATCTAGAGACTGTCATACAGAGTGAAGTAAGTCAGAAAGAGAAAAGCAAATATCATATATTAACACATATATGTGGAACCTAGAAAAGTGGTACCAATGAACCGGTTTGCAGAGCAGAAATTGAGACACAGATGTAGAGAACAAACATATGGACACCAAGGGGGGAAAGTGGCAGGGGGGGTAGCGGGGGGATGAATTGGGCAATTGGGATTGACATGTATACACTGATGGGTATAAAATGGATGACTAATAAGAACCTGCTGTATAAAAATATAAATAAAATTGAAAAAAACCCAAAAAACCCACACTGAGGTCAAAGAGTAGCACCAAGAACACATGAGGTTCTTCTGAATGTTCCCCGTCAGCTCCTTCAGGATGATGGGCTGGAAGACAGTCAGTCTTCCCTAGGAGCTCGTGGGCCTCTGTGAGTATTTTTGGTATTCTCTTCCTATCATGAGCTTTAGCCTTGTGACAGCAAACTCCAAATCTCATAAGAGTGATTTGGACTGGGCAGTTACTATCTTTTTCTACCAAACACATTCCCACCAATTTTCCCCCTCATCCACTGTGCAAAGCTGCCTGGAGAGTTATGTGTATAAGGTGAGCTCATCAAACTTGGACAAAGGGAAAAAGAAAGGCTCTGTCCTGGAGAGAAGTTTTTGGCTCTATAAACAGAAACAGAAATAAGAGGGCAGACTCTAGGCAATATCCTAGTGCCCAAAATAAGGTAAGTGGACTAATAGAAGTCAGAAGAAAAATAAACAATGACAGGACAATGACACCAGACTGCGTGCCTCAGTTGTTAGTGGTGATGATAGCAGACAATTTAGAGATAGGAATTTCTAAATCTCTTTTGGATTCCTCTAGTTTAGATAGTTTAAATACGGCTTTTATCTTTTCTACTGGCATATTCATATAGGAACTACAAAAACTAGTGGTCGCTAATGGCGTTGATTTTGAAACTTTGAATCCTTTTGCAATGCAAAACTACACATTGACTACCAAAACCAAAACCTGGATGGCCACATGTGGTCTTTAAAAACAACTGAACATGTGAACACAAACGGGCTGACTCTCTTTTCTCCTACTGTCAAGGCCTTAATCAGATAAACTGACATTACCTGAATTTTG
This sequence comes from Phocoena phocoena, assembly GCF_963924675.1. Classification (NCBI taxonomy): domain Eukaryota; kingdom Metazoa; phylum Chordata; class Mammalia; order Artiodactyla; family Phocoenidae; genus Phocoena; species Phocoena phocoena. Next base: position 67,543,947 of record NC_089227.1, on the reverse strand, counting down.
ACTTACTTTACAGAGCAAACCAATTCAATGAAAAAAATGTTAACTAGCCATTCATCATAGATAGGACAGAAAGCCCAGATTAGGAGTAAGGAAAAGCAAGATGATCATTTCACATCCTTGAGGTCTCCAGGCATTCGTAGAGTACCTCCTACACTAGCAGGCCCAACGACATTCACAAAGTAAGCCCTTCTGAAGTCATCAGTGTGTACTCTCACCTCCCACTCGAGAGGTCTGTGTTTAGTGACAGTCATCTCATAAAAGCTCCTTAGGCAACATCGTGTGTGTCAAGGTTGATAAAACAATATTAACATTTGTGTTTCTTGACTCTCAAGTCTATATTGTCAATTTAAACATCCAAATGCTGTTGGTGCTTTCATCTTGTTATGTGCATTTACATATGTATATAAAAATACATCACACAGCATGACTAACCACTTCCTTCAGGTTCATGAGTATACATTTTCCAAAGAAAAGTATTTTCAGCTCCTTGATGTTGCAAGTATCCTGAACAGCGGTTATTCTGGAAATATGTGATTGCACCAACATCAGCAGTAGGCGAGGAGAAAATATGCTTAATTTATCGGTATGCTTAATTTATCGTATTTTTAGCAATTTTCTGAGAAGCACTCTGCATTTGAAGCAAATTTCTATTAGATGGAGATTATTTTCCAGGTATTAATTCTGCTAAACTATTAGTTCCTTAATGGTTCCTTTAAAAAACTGAATAATTAATTTTAAAGGACTTTTTTGAATGTTCCCTCAAAATGTGTCCATATTCATTGTTATCTTTGTAAAACTGCCAAATCACTAGCATAAAACACATTGGTCTTTCATTGCATCGAATCATGAATCATTTTCCTTCCTTAAAGATTTAGGGGAACTCAGTGTGTAAATATTTTAAAATTATTTCCTGGAAGTTTCCTTGGCCTTCTAGCGATAATAGATTGCCCTTCTGGGTCAACCTCATTCCATCCATACGTCCTAGATAACATTAAAAAATACAATCTCTTTAATCCTCTCAGATTGTAAAAAAATCACTATCCTATGTCCAACACAACACGAGCATTTTCTCCTTAAACCACATCCACTAGTGGTAGTATGCCGTATCTTCACAAAGAAATTAATTTAAATGCACCTTATCTGCATCCTTTGCTTCATTTCATTATCAAGACAGAAAATGTCAAAGCATATGTTCAGAGAAGCAAGCCATTAAACAAAGAGTTTTGCACATTGTTTTTCTTAGGTTTAAAATTCCAAATCACATAATAAGAATAGGTAAAAATATATAAACCTGTAACTTTGTTAGATTCATTTAATTTGGTCACCTTTTCCAAAGTCAGCAGAAAGAAACCAAAAGATCACTGGCTGGAATCAGGGGGCCTGTTTTCTGGTCAATGTTCTGATACTTGCTCTATGAACTTGGAAAGCCCATGCCTCAGTTTCCTTATTTGTAAGATGAGATAACAACACTTCTCCTGTGTACCACACAGAGTTGTTGTAAGAATCCATTTTTGTAGACACCTAGATACATAATTTATTAACAAACCTTTCGCAAACTGTGAAGTTAAATATGAGTGGGAATCATTATTGTTGCTACAATTATTATGTGCATAAGACATGATGGAATCCAGAAAGTGAACTATCATTAGTACTTTGTTGTTCCATAAACTTTACTCTAATAGTTAAAAGATTTATCCATGCATAAGTTTATAATATATTGTTGTAATCAGAGTGTGAATATAACATCCATAAAATTGACTGCAAAGATACACTACCTTTCTCCAATATGCCCAGCCCTTCTGCTCTTTTCTCCCTACCCTACACCAATAGGGTATGTACAAGAAGCTGTAGTTTTTTATTTATCATCATGACTGTACATTTTTTAAAGTCTTTCAAAACACTTAAAATGACCTCTAATTAATTGTTGCCAAGATGATAAGATTTTGATGCCTATGAGGTTTTGTTACAATTTATAATGCTTTGTATGTTGTTCACAGAAACAGTTAACAGGAGAGAGGTGGGGAATTTATTCCTTGGGAATAGCCAAGGGTAGAATAAATATGCCTGGGGCTGGGTTAGAGGTACTCAGAGCTAGAGCTTAGGTGAAAGATCCCCTCATTTGCATTGGCAGAACCAGAAAAAGAGTAATAGAGAATAAATTACTTTCCTAGAGCTGCCATAACAAATCACCACAAGCTTCGTGGCCTAAAACAACATAAATTTATTCTCTCACAGTTCTGGAGGCCGGAAGTCTGAAATCAAGGTGTCAGCAGGTCCATGTTCCTGCTCAAGGCTCTAGGGGAGGATCTTTCCTGGCTCCTTCCAGCTTGAGACGGCCCCTGGTGATCCTTGGCTTGTGGTAGCATGACCCCAGTCTCTGCCTCCGTCTTCACAGAGCCTTCTGCTCTGTATCTCTGTCTCAGTCCCCTTCAGTCCAAGCTAGCAGTGTTTCAACATTCTCAAAAACCTTGTAGGCCTACCATGTATGTCAGGGGATCCACACCATTAGACGGGAGGTCCTCCACAGATCTTTCCTGGAGAACCCCATCTCTATTACCTGTGCCTGCTGAATTGGTCAGCCAGACACCTGAGTCACATACCTAGTCTGTTCAGCAAAAGGTTTCCGAGCCATACCCTCAGGCTTTGGTTCAGAGCATGCTTTCCCAGCAATGAATTTCCTCATTTCAGCATCCTTTGCAACCTGGGTACCCTGAGAACCTCCCAAATCATCAAGTGCTGCTTCCTTTTTGCTCAGCAGTTCCTTCTTCAATTCTCTTTGCTTTTGCATTTTACTTGTTTTCCATCCAACAGTAGAATACAATTCAGCCATGTTCTCCTCCACTTTATAATGAGAATCACCTTTCTTCCAATAACATGTTCCTCATTTCCTACTGAATCGTTACCAGAAATAACTTTAACGTTTATATTTATATCAGCATTCTGTTCACGACAATATATGTATCCTTTAAGACAAGACACTTTCTCTACTGTACTCTTCACTTCCTTCTGAGCCCTCATCAAAATAGCCTTTAATGTCATTATTTTCACTAATCAGATCTTCAGTGCAGTTTGGTTTTTTTCTATCATACACATCAAAGTTCTTCCAGCCTGTACCCATTATCCAATTCCAAAGCAACTCGCATATTTTTAGATGTTTTTTATAGCAGCAGCCTACTTCCTCGTACCAAAGCCTCTATTAGTTCCCTTGGAATCTTCTAACAAGTTAACACAACTTTGTGGCTTAAAACAACAGAAATGGAATCTCTCACAGTTTTTAGAGCCAGAATTCCAAAATCAAGGTGTTGATAGGGCCACACTACCTCCAAAGGCTCTAGAGGTAAGTCCTCCTTTGCCTCTTTCAGCCTCTGGTTTCTTGAGTGGCTCCTTGGCTTGGGACTGCATGACCCACCCCCGCATTTTCACAAGAACTTCCCTGTGTGTCTGTGGCCTCTCCCCTTCTTATAAGGATATCAGTCATTGGATTTAGGGTCTGCAGTCCTTAATGTAAAGGTCCTATTTCCAAATAAGGTCATACTGATAGGTGTTTGGTATTAGGACTTGGATATATCTAGTGGCTGAAATATAGAAACCAAGGTTCAGTTTGGGATTGACCTACTGAAGTAAGCTGTGACTGACCCTCACTTCTCTCCACCCAACTTTGCTCATGTGGAGGAGGTACCTCCCTCAGGGCCACCATAGTACCCCCACATATGTGTCTTTATTACTGTACCCACAACATTATTAAATTATTATCTTTTGTATGTAGTATCTCCCACTAGACTCCAAACAGGATATAGCATCTTAAACAGTTCTCCTCCGTTCATGGGCAGAGCAATCACAGAACCGGAGAAGACTGACTTTATGACAAGCGATACATACAGCACGCATTTTGGGACGACATCAATTCCTTAATCAATACTCTTTGATCATGGTTTTTCAATCAACTGTAATTTCTTATATTTATGCTCACACCCAGTCCTCATTTACTTCTCTTGTTCACAAGGATCTCATGAGAAACACATGAGATGTGTGTACATGTACATGTCCCTAATTGGCTAAGTTAGTAAATCCATCCCATAAGGGAAATAAGTTCAGGTTGACATGACTGCTCTCATTAGAACAACAGTTGAGTTCTCCACACTAGAGCAAAGTCCCTGGTGCCTGGGGAGAAAGAAAGCAAAGAGAAAAAGGGTGGCTGTGTAGTCACAAGCTAACCTAGAGAATCTGTTCTCCTTTCAGTTAGATGCAAGACAGGCTAAAATAGCTAATCCTTCTTATGATCACATCACAGAGGCAGAAAGTAAAGACGTAACCCAGACAGGAAACTGCAGAAGGCATTATCACACATTGTTTGAGCACTTCCTTAACCTCTAGCTTGTCACAGGGCGGTGCCATAATTACAGTAGCAGGGATTGCCCAGGAAGTTTAAAAACAAATACTTGATGAAGACGATAAATAATGTGTAAACCTCATAATTATAGACATATTCCTTGAAATTAGTATAATACAGCATATAAGGGAGTGAAATTTTATTATTGTTAACAAAAGATGTAGAAAGATGAAGCAAAACTAAGATGAAAAAACTAAGAATAAGACAAGCACATCTTTTTACTCAGACCTGTCCAAGTATAGAGCCAGTTGTTCTGTGAGTAGGAATTAGAAGTTAATGCCCAAACATACATTAGATTATTTACATTTAAGTGTAGGATGTCATGATGGTTAATTTCACATATTAACTTGGAAGGTATTTTTAGATGAGATTAACATTTAAATCAATGAACTCTGAGTGGAGCAGATTGCCCTTCATAATGTGGGTGGGCCTCATTCAATCAGTTGAATGCCTATATAGAACTAAAAAATTGTCTTCCCTGAGTAAGAAGGAGTTTGTCAGCTGACTGCCTTCAGACTTCATGTGCACTGCTGGCTCTCCTGTATCTCCTACCTGTGAGCCCACACTGCAGGTCTTAGACTTGCCAGCCTCCAGAACTATGAGAAAAAAAGACTTGTTTAAGCCACCCACTCTGTGGTATTTTGTTATGGCAGCCCAAGCAACCTAATAAGGCATCAAAGTGGGTGATTCTACTACTGCTGCCAGCAGACCCTGGCTTCTCCTTTTCTTCTGCCTCCCAAAGCAAGTGCTTCTCACTGGTATCCTATTATCCAAAATTATATGGGGAAGGGGATTCCGAGCAAGCGAATTCCAGAATCTCTGGCAGTGATGCTGAGCTGACATCATAGTCCAGTACAATTGATTTCCTGAAAACCTAGTACGCTAGAATACCTAAAAAATTGAATGTCTACAAACCTGAAAATCTAGAACTCTAGACAAAATCTAAGCATCTGGATGTTTTCTTTCTTCTTTTGTCAAGGATAAAAATATATACATACTGTCCCTGATATCTCTAAACGTAAGAAAAACAAATATTATATGGTATCACTTAAATGTGGAATCTAAAAAATAATACAAATGAATGCATATGCAAAACAGAAACAGACTCACAGACACAGAAAACAAACTAGTGGTTACCAAAGGGAGAGGGACGAGGGGAGGGACAAATTAGAGGTATGGGATTAAGAAATACAAACTACTATGTATAAAATTGATAAACTGTAAGGACATATTGTATAGCACTGGGAATTATAACCACTATCTTGTAATAACTTTTAATGGAGTATAATCTGTAAAAATACCGAATCGCTATGTTGTATTCCTGAAACTAATATACTATTGTAAATTAACTATACTTCAATTTAAAAAATAGACAAAAAAAATTTTAAAAAGTCCACCCATAGAGCCTCACCTTGGTCATGAACTACAAATATGTCTCCCTAATCATTATAAACCCTTCTTGCTCCCAACAACTATCCTGATTTCAAACCATACATCTCTTTTGAAGTTTTGGAATGGAATTACAATATCCATTCTTTCATCCCATACTGTGTTTATAAGATCATTCAGATTGTAGCAAATAGCTATAGTTCATATATTTTCACTGCTATATAGTATTTTATTGTAAAAAATATCACAATTTACTTGTCTATTCTACTGTCAATGGACTTTCAGATTGTTTCCAGTTTTTCATTGATAATAATTACTCTAAGAATATTCTTATACAAGTCTCTTGGGATCGATATACAGTGAACTTTAGAAGATACTCCCCAAAAGTTTTTCTAAAGCACTTGAACAAATTTTACTCCTAGCAGCACTATATGAGAGTTTTAAAATTTTGCCTCCCTGGTGGCTATTCTCTTTTCTTTTAACCACCACTTTATCATTTTCAGGCAATTTTGCAAACTCTTCTTTATCATGTCCATGGCCTAGCACAAAAATAAACTCCATCTATGATGCCAGATGGGAATATTTTTTAACCAGCTGTGACATATTTTAACGTTGGGAAATTTTCTTTTAAAAGTATTGATGTGAGACATAGTAAATCATTGAGTAGCTAGGAGAAACTTAGAAACCAATAACTCAACATTACTTATTATGATGCAAATTAAGATTTTATTCACTGACAATCCACCATGTCCTACTTGATTAATAAGAGATTTTTGCCCCTTCTTACATATTCTTTGGGATTGCTTGATCTTTCTTTTATTAAAGATTTCTATCCTCTAATTTTCTATTAAGATTTCATTCCCAAAGGGCTACTGTACTTCTCACTTAAAATATGTGTTGCTGAATATATTATTTTTGCTTGCAATTTTAATTTAATTGTTGTTATTATATATTGATATAACTTTGGCATCACTGTGTGTTTAAAAGGAAATTTTACTTATCATTGTACAGGGGTTGTGATCTTCCTGAACACAAGATGGTGATTAGCAGGCCTGGTAGCTACCATTTATTGAAGGCAGGTGTGCCCAGCACTGCACTAAGCACTTACCCTATCAGGATTCGCTCTCACAATACCATTAAGATGTTGATGCTATGTAAATCAGAGGTTTGTTTTTTCTGCATCTGTTTTCTTTCCTCACAAACATTATTGCAGAACATTATTGCTTTAAATTTTCCAGGAAAACAAATCCATTTATACTGAAAGAATTATTGAGCAATAGAGATTTTAGCAAAGGTGTCACTGATAAGACAGAGGAGAATTTGGCTGCTTCACATACAGCCTCATTTGACTCACCTCTTCTCCTGATCTGTCTCATCCTGTATGTTCACTTCCAACCCTCCTTTCTCAATCTCCCGATTATGTAATGTAGTGTCTTTTTTCCACTGGCAACCTAGGCCCCCAGTGTTGGACTTTCTTCTATGCCACAGTAATCTAAAAATCTCTTTGCACTAGCTACTAAGAAAATTAAAATTCTTCATTTTGTTACAGTCATAAATCTGTAATTTAACCATAAGTAAACTAAGGTGCAGAGATATAAAATTGCCTGCTCTAGGCTACTTAACTGGTAAGTGTCTGCTCCAGGAATCAAATCTAGGATGATATGACAGGCTACCCCCAAATTTACCAGCATATTTTTGTTTGTTTTAAAATATGGATCTGAAACCTCCAGGAAATTTACTAAGCACATGAGTTCTCGGCTGATTTCACTTTCTAGTTCTTCACCAATCCTGAATCACTGTGTACCAATTTATGCATAAATGGTGCACTATAATCTCCAAATAAAATGCATAATTAAATGAGGCAAACTCTAATCCTAACTATACCACCCAAGGTAGGACAGACATGATTTGTGTACCACCAGGCAACAGTTATATATGAAAACTTAGAGTTGTCACTGCATATTTATATGATCAGTTGATGGGTGCAGGTTCTTGAAGTATGTAGAGGCCAGATGATGCTCTGAATAGCAAGTAAATAATCAGACAATCCTAGGAAAATCCTTAGAGTCAGTTCTATGTGTTGGTGGAATTGTTCACCGCTTTCAAGCTATGATTTCAGAGAGGCCACAAATCCAGTTTTCCTTTCTTCAGGATACTTCAGTAAAGGAGATGATGCCTTCATTCCACAAGTAGAGTTTAGGCTTAAACTTCAATAGCCACTGACAGGTGTGGTTCACTGACTGATCAAAATCTCCTAGTCATAAACATACAACATCAGATCCTTTCTGGAAAGCACATGGTATGAAAACAGGCAGTGTGACTGGGAAGCTGAATATCCTAGACACTGTTTGTTTTGGTATCACATGGGTTAGAATAAATTTAAACCACAAAATCACAGTGTTAGTGTTGGAAAGGACCTTACGGTTCCACTAATCCAGTGATTTGTAATGAGCATGTGTCCATATCAAGGTAGATTGAATCCACATGTAGTCTGGAAAAGCTCATTTAAAGTCATAAGTTCATAGCCATTATTTTTTATCATTCAAGCTTAGAAAGTAAAACTGTCTAGAACTACAAGGTTGGTGGAGTAAGCCCAAAGATAATTTGTATATTCTTTTTATTGGTGATTCCACAAAATAGAAGGTGTTACTTCTTTACAGAAGTGGAGGAAGTAGAGTGATCTCCAGAGCAGTGTACAATTTTATCAAATGGAGGCAAGGGTTTAAAGCAAAGATTAAGAAAGAATGTCATGTTTCATACTCCTCAGTCTACCGATGAAAAACTGAGGTTTGTAGATGCTTAAAAAAATTAAAACCTGGCTACTTTTCCACTCTACTAGCTTTTACTATGTAATAGATTACCACAGTGTAACAGCTTGAAACATATCACATTTACTTTCTCACAGTTTCTGTAGGTCAGAAGTCTGGGTACAGCTTAGCTGGGTTCTCTGCAAGGCTATCATCAAGATGTCAACCAGGGCTTGATTCTCATATGGAGGGTTGACTGGGGAAAGATATGTTTCTAAGTTTCTTCAGATTGCTTGTAAAATTCATCTCCTCATGGTTATAGGACTGATGCCCCCATTTTCTTGCTGGCTCTTAGCCAGGAGTTGTTCTTAGCTCCTGGAGGTTGCACATCATTCCTTGCCATATAGCCTTCTCACAACATGGTGGTTGACTTCAATCCAGCAAGGGAGAAAAGTCTCTCCAGTCAGCTAAAATAGTCTCAGATAATGAAACATAATCACAGAAGTAAAATCCCATCATCACCTTTGCTTTATTGACTTGGTTAGAAGCAAGACACAGGTCTCCCCTGCCACACACACACTCAAGAGCAGGGGGTTACAAGTGGTATGTATCATTGGGGGTTAACTTAGGGTGTGTATGTCATGTCCACGGATACTTTTAAGAATTTAGAGAAAAATCCAGATCTTCTAACTGCACGTGATATTACAGACAACACTGCTAAGATAGTCAAAAGAATCATGGCTCTTCCCCCTGAGTTGTTACCACTGGCATTTGGAATGAGCAGGATCAAGCACAGGGGAACGAGATTTCCAAGTGAAGAGGAAAGATGTTATTGTATGGGAACTCAGTGCATGTTAAACAACACAAATGCATGGGCATAAGCCACCCTTGTGCCACTCCAGGATACAGAGAAGTGCATGAAACGGGAAGATGTCCATATTCCAGAACTACTTTAAAGAATACTGGGACTACTGCAATGAAAGAAACAAGTTTTAATGTGATTGATTTAACAATAGAATTGTTTACTATCCTAAAACTAGAAGTCTGGGCAAATCTACTGCATATTTAATTTCCAAGTTCTGCACATGCCTTACTCTGGTAAAACATTGTGTGTATGTATACACACATACACACACACACACATTTACTTTAAAGTAATAATGTCCCATAAGGTCATTGCCATGTAAAAGAAAATGGCTCTGATAGTCCTTCTTTCCTGGAATATCATTCCATTCCTTTTTGAAAACCCTGTCATTTTATCTGGTTGCACATCAAGATCCAAAATTACTTCCTCCAGAAACCTTTCTCTGCTAAATTCTGTTGAAAAATTAACTTAGAATACTTGATGTCTAAGGGATTCTAAAACACACCTGAAGGAGTCCTGGTGGCTGAAGGAAGTTTGATTTTTGGCTTCATTTGCCCATGTGTTAAAAAACAATACTCCCCTGAGAAATGGAACAGGCCTGACATAGGTTAGAAATGAAGTTGAAATTCTTAGAAATATGGACAAGAGGGAGGGAGTCCAAAATGAGCTGCATGTAGTCCAAAAGGTTAGCAAGACAATCCACTGGAGGATGGAAGAAGAAAATACTAAAATGTGTGTTTTTCAATATAAAAATATAAGAATTATGTTTTGCTAATATTTAATATTCAGATGGGCCCTAGTCTTTGTTACCCTACATGTTCAATAGTCCTAGGTTATTTGTATATCTGGAGCATTCTGAAGGAAAGGTAAGGGCGATTGACAGTTGATACCTCTATCTTCCACTTGCTTTTAGCATATTTAATGCTTTGCAGTTTATTATATCGAGTTAAGAAGATGTAATTATATTGTGTAATTCTAACTATACCAACCCTGTTGAAATGTCTGGGAAGTCTTAAAAGAATACCACTAAAGAACAATGTATAAGACACCTCTACTTTTGGGTACAGCTCTCTAAATACCACAGCAAAGGATATTGTGTTATTACCAGATCAGACAAAAAGACCAAGATATGTAAATAATCTAGAAGCTTATTTAAAATATGGATCCATGTCCACCATTGCTAATGCTGTTCTTAACCCTATGTATAATACATATTACACTTATAGGCACTAGTTAATGTAATTCAATGCCATCTTCCATTTGTATTATATTTTATATATATCAGGCTACCTTTATTCATATGGTCATTTAAAACTTATACGGAAATAAACTCAACTTAGAACCCCTCCTTTGACTCATTATAGCATACATTTTAAACCAGGATTTAAACCAAGAATTTCAATAAACAGAAATATATTTAGACTTGGAAGAGTCGGCATGGTTGCCTTGGAGCTCCTTTGGCTTGTTTGCAGCCATCAGAAAAGGGATCACAAAAAAGCGAATGCCTGTACAGTCCTCTTCATCATTGTGACCTGGGATATTGAGCTCTTGGGCTGTAAGAATTCCAGCTCATGAGGCAATCTATGACATTCTGGTCTAGCCAGATGAGGCTGAGACTTTTATCTAAAAGACTGGAAGGAGAGACCTTCAAGATGGCAGAGGAGTAGACATGGAGATCACCTTCCTCCCCACAAATACATCAGAAATACATCTACATGTGGAACAGCTCCTACAGAACACCTACTGAATGCTGGCAGAAGACCTCAGACTTCCCAAAGGGCAAGAAACTCCTCACATACGTGGGTAGGGCAAAAGAAAAAACAGAGACAAAGGAATAGGGATGGGACCTGCACCTCTGGGAGGGAGCTGTGAGGGAATAAAGGTTTCCACACACTAGGAAGCCCCTTCACTGACAGAGACGGGGCTGGGGTGGGGAAGCTTTGGAGCCACAGAGGAGAGTGCAGCAACAGGGGTGCGGAGGGCAACGCGGAGAGATTCCCGCACAGAGGATCGGTGCCGACCAGCACTCACCAGCCTGAGAGGGTTGTCTGCTCACCCACTGGGGCAGGTGCGGGCTGGGAGCTGAGGCTCCAGCTTCGGAGCTCAGATCCCAGGGAAAGGACTGGGGTTGGCTGCGTGAACACAGCCTGAAGGGGGCTAGTGCGCCCCAGCTAGCCGGGAGAGTCCGGGAAAAAGTCTGGACCTGCCTAAGAGGCAAGAGACCATTGTTTCGGGATGTGCAAGGAGAGGGGATTCAGAGAGCCACCTAAATGAGCTCCAGAGATGGACGTGAGCTGTGACTATCAGTGTGGACACCAGAGACAGGCACAAAATGCTAAGGCTGCTACTGCAGACACCAAGAAGCCTGTGTGCAAGCAGAGGTCACTATCCACACTTCCCCTCCTGGGGGCCTGTGCAGCTTGCCGCTGCCAGGGTCCTGTGATCCAGGGACAACGTCCCCAGGAGAGCACAAGGCGCGCCTCAGGTTGTGGCAGTGTTATGCCGGCCTCTGCCACCGCAGGCTTGCCTCGCATTCCGTACCCCTCCCGCACCCCGGCCTGAGTGAGCCACAGCTGCCTAATCAGTTGCTACTTTAATCCCATCCTGTCTCAGTGAACAGACGCCCTCAGGCGACCTACACGCAGAGACAGGTTCAAATCCAAAGCTGAACCCCAGGAGCTGTGCGAACAAAGAAGAGAAAGGAAATTTCTCCCAGAGCCTCAGGAGCAGCAGATTAAACCTCCACAATCAACTTGATATACTGTGCATCTGTGGAATATCTGAATAGACAACGAATCTTCCCGAAATTGAGGTGATGGACTTTGTGTGATTTTGTCTGTATAGCTTTACTTTTAGCATTTGTCCTAGGGTTCTGTCTGTCCATGCTTTTTTTTTTTTTCTTTTTTGTATAGTTTTTTAGTGCTTATTATCATTGGTGGATTTGTTTTTTGGTTTGGTTGCTCTCTTCTTTCTTTTTTTTAAAATTACTTTTCAATTTTTTATTTTTAATAATTATTTTTTATTTTAATAACTTTATTTTATTTATTTCTTTTTTTCCTCCCTTTTCTTCTGAGCTGTGTGACTGAGAGGGTCTTGGTGCTCCGGCTGGGTGTCAGGCCTGTGCCTCTGAGGTGAGAAAGCCAAGTTCAGGACACTGGCCCACCAGAGACTTCCCAGTTCCATGTAATATTAAACGGTGAAAGCTCTCCCAGAGATCTCCCTCTCATCGCTAAGACCCAGCCTCACTCAATGACCAGCAAGCTACAGTGCTGATCATCCTATGTCAAACAACTACCAAGACAGGAATACAACCCCACTCATTAGTAGAGAGGCTGCCTAAAATCATAATAAGGTCACAGACAACCAAAAACATACCACAGGATGCAGTCCTGCCCACCAGAAAGACAAGATCCAGCCCCACCCACCAGAACACAGGCACCAGTCTCCTCCACCAGGAAGCCTACACAACCCACTGAACCAACCTTAGCCACAGGGGGCAGACACAAAAAACAATGGGAACTAAGAACCTGCAGCCTGTGAAAAGGAGACCCCAAATACAGTGAGTTAAGAAAAATGAGAAGACAGAAAAACACACAGCAGATGAAGGAGGAAGGTAAAAGCCCATCAGACCAAACAAATTAAGAGGAAATAGGCAATCTGCCTGAAAAAGAATTCAGAGTAATGATAGTAAAGATGATCCAAAATCTTGGAAACAGAATGGAGAAAATACAAGAAAGGTATAACAAGGACCTAGAAGAACTAAAGAGGAAATAAACAATGATGAACAACACAATAAATGAAATTAAAAATTCTCTAGAAGGAATCAATAACAGAATAACTGAGGCAGAAGAACGGATAAGTGACTTGGAAGATAAAATAGTGGAAATAACTACCACAGAGCAGAATAAAGAAAAAAGAATGAAAAAAGAATTGAGACGCAGTCTCAGAGACCCCTGGGACAACATTAAACACACGAACATTCGAATTATAGGGGTCCCAGAAGAAGAAGAGAAAAAGAAAGGGACTCAGAAAATATTTGAAGAGATTATAGTTGAAAACTTCCCTAATATGGGAAAGGAAATAGTTAATCAATTCCAGGAAGCACAGAGAGTCCCATACAATATAAATCAAATGAGAAACGTGCCAAGACACATATTAATCAAACTATCAAAAATTAAATACAAAGAAAAAATATTAAAAGCAGCAAGGGAAAAACAACAAATAACACACAAGGGAATCCCCATAAGGTTAACAGCTGATCTTTCAGCAGAAACTCTGCAAGCCAGAAGGGAGTGGCAGGACATATTTAAAGTGAGAAAACCTAAAACCAAGAATACTCTACCCAGCTAGGATCTCATGCAGATTTGACAGAGAAATTAAAATCTTTACAGAAAAGCAAAAGCTAAGAGAATTCAGCACCATCAAACCAGCTTTACAACAAATGCTAAATGAACTTTTCTAGGCAGGAAACACAAAAGAAGGAAAAGATCTACAGTAACAAACCCAAAACAATGTAGACAATGGTAATAGGAACATACATATTAATAACTACCTTAAATGTAAATGGATTAAATGTTCCAGCCAACGGACATAGACTGGCTGAATGGATAAAAAACAAGACCCATATATATGCTGTCTAAAAGAGACCCACTTCAGACATTGGGAAACATACAAACTGAAAGTGAGGGGATGGAAAAAGATATTCCATGCAAATGGAAATCAACAGAAACCTGGAGTAGCAATTCTCATATCAGATGAAATAGACTTTAAAATAAAGACTATTACAAGAGACAAAGAAGGACACTACATAATGATCAAGGAATCAATACAAGAAGAAGACGTAACAATTGTAAATACTTACGCACCCAATACAGAAACACCTCAATACTTAAGGCAAATGCTAACAGCCATAAAAGGGGAAATCAACAGTAACACAATCATAGTAGGGGACTTTAACACCCCACTTTCACCAGTTGAAAGATCATCCAAAATGAAAATAAAGAAGGAAACACAAGCTTTAAATGATATATTAAACAAGATGGATTTAACTGATATTTATAGGACATTCCATCCAAAAAAAACAGAATATACTTTCGTCTCAAGTGCTCATGGAACATTTTCCAGGATAGATCATATCTTGGGTTACAAATCAAGTCTTGGTAAATTTAAGAAAACTGGAATCATATCAATATCTTTTCCAACCACAATGCTATGAGACTAGATATCAATTATAGGAAAAAATTTGTAAAAAATACAAACACATGGAGGCTAAACAATACATTACTAAATAACCAAGAGATCACTGAAGACATCAAAGATGAAATAAATAAATACCAAAAAATAAAAAAAGACAATGAAAACACAACTACCCAAAACCTGTGGGAGGCAGCAAAAACAGTTCTAAGAGGAAAGTTTATAGAAACACAATCCTACCTCAGGAAATAAGAAACATCTCAAATAAACAACCTAACCTTACAACTAAAGCAATTAGAGAAGAACAAAAGAACTGCAAAGTTAGCAGAAGGAAAAAAATCATAAAGATCAGATCAGAAATAAATGAAAAAGAAATGAAGGAAACAATAGCAAAGATCAATAAAACTAAAAGCTGGTTATTTGAGAAGATAAACAATATTCATAAACCATTAGCCAGACTCATCAAGAAAAAAAGGGAGAAGACTCAAATCAATAGAATTAGAAATGAAAAAGGAGAAGTAACAACTGACACCACAGAAATACAAAGGATCATGAGAGATTATTACAAGCAACTATATGCCAATAAAATGGACAACCTGGAAGAAATGGACAAATTCTTAGAAAAGCACAACCTTCCGAGATTTCACTGAAATTGAGGCTGTGATTAAAAATCTTCCTAACAAACACACACCCAGGACCAGATGGCTTCACAGACAAAATCTATCAAAAATTTAGAGAAGAGCTAGCACCTATTCTTCTCAAACTCTTCCAAAATATAGCAGAAAGAGGAATGCTCCCCAACTCATTCTATGAGGCCACCATCACCCTGATACCAAAACCAGACAAAGATGCCACAAAGAAAGAAATCTACAGGCGAATATCTCTGACGAACATAGATGCAAAAATTCTCAACAAAATACTAGCAAACAGAATCCGTTAAAGGATTCATACACCATGATCAGGTGGGGTTTATCCCAGGAGTGCAAGGATTCTACAATATATGAAAATCAATGTGATACACCATATTAACAAATTGAAGGAGAAAAACCATATGATCATCTCAATAGATGCAGAAAAAGGTTTTGACAAAATTCAACACCCATTTATGATAAAAGTCCTCCAGAAACTAGGCACAGAGGGAACCTACCTCAACATAATAAAGGCCATTTATGACAAACCCACAGCCAACCTCATTCTCAATGGTGAAAATCTGAAACCATTTCCTCTAAGATCAGGAACAAGACAAGGTTTTCCACTCTCACCACTATTATTCAACGTAGTTTTGGAATTTTTAGCCACAGCAATCAGAGGAGAGAAAAAAATAAAAGGAATCCAAATCTGAAGAGAAGAAATAAACCTGTCACTGTTTGCAGATGACATGATACTGTGCACAGAGAACCCTAAAGATGCTACCAGAAAACTACTAGAGCTAATCAATGAATTTGGTAAAGTAGCATGATACAAAATTAGCACACAGAAATCTCCTGCATTCCTACACACTAATGATGAAAATTCTGAAAGAGAAATTAAGGAAACCCTCCCATTTCCCATTGCAACAAAAAGAATAAAATACCTAGGAATAAACCTACCTAAGGAGACAAAAGAGCTGTATGCAGACACCTATAAGACACTGATGAAAGAAATTAAAGATGATACCAACAGATGGAGAGATATACCATGTTCATGGATTGGAAGAATCAACATTGTGAAAATGACTATATTACCTAAAGCAATCTATAGATTCAATGCAATCCCTATCAAACTACCAATGGCACTTTTCACAGAACTACAACAAAAAACTTCACAATTTGTATGGAAACACAAAAGACACTGAACAGCCAAAACAATCTTCAGAAAGCAAAATGGAGTTGGAGGAATCAGGCTCCCTGACTTCAGACTATACTACAAAGCTACAGTAATCAAGACAGTATGGTACTGGCACAAAAATAGAAATATAGATCAATGGAACAAGATACAAAGCCCAGAGATAATCCTATGCACATATGGTCACCTTGTTTTTGATAAAGGAGGCAAGAATACACAATGGAGGAAAGACAGCCTCTGCGATAAGTGGTGCTGGGAAAAGTGGACAGCTACATGTAAAAGAATGAAATTGGAACACTCTCTAACACTGTACACAAAAATAAACTCAAAATGGATTAAAGACCATATGTAAGGTCAGATGCTAAAAAACTGCTAGAAGAGACCATAGGCAGAACACTCTATGACATCAATCAAGGAAAGATCCTTTTTGAACCACCTCCTAGAGAAATGGAAATAAAAACAAATAAACAAATGGGACTTATTGAAACTTAAAAGCTTTTGCACAGCAAAGGAAACCATAAACAAGACAAAAAGACAACCCTCAGAATGGGAGAAAATATTTGCAAACAAAGCAACTGACAAAGGATTAATCTCCAAAATATACAAGCAGCTCATGCAGCTCAATATCAAAAAAATAAACAACACAATCCAAAAATGGGCAGAAGACCTAAATAGACATTTCTACAAAGAAGATATACAGATTGCCAACAAACACATGAAAGAATGCTCAACATCACTAATCACTAGAGAAATGCCAGTCAAAACTACAATGAGGTATGACCTCACACCAGTCAGAATGGCCATCATCAAAAATCTACAAACAATAAATGCTGGAGTGGGTGTGGAGAAAAGGGAACACTCTTGCACTGCTGGTGGGAATGTGAATTGGTTCAGCCACTATGGCGAACAGTATGGAGGTTCCTTAAAAAACTAAAAATAGAACTACCATGTGACCCAGCATTCCCACTATTGGGCATATACCCTGAGAAAACCATAATTCAAAAAGAGCCATTATCACAATGTTCATTGAAGCTCTATTTACAATAGCCAGGACATGGAAGCAACCTAAGTGTCCATCGACAGATGAATGGATAAAGAAGATGTGGCACATATACACAATGGAATATTACTCAGCCATAAAAAGAAATGAAATTGAGTTATTTTTAGTGAGGTGGATGGACCTAGAGTCTGTCATACAGAGTGAAGTAAGTCAGAAAGAGAAAAACAAATACCATACGCTAACACATATATATGGAACTGTAAAAAAGAAAAAAGGTCTGAAGAACCTAGGGGCAGGACAGGAATAAAGAAGCAGATGTAGAGAATGGACATGAGGACACGGGGAGGGGGATGGGTAAACTGGGAAGAAGTGAGAGAGTGGCATGGACATATATACACTACCAAATGTAAAATAGATAGCTAGTGGGAAGCAGCCACACAGCACAGGGAGATCAACTCAGTGCTTTGTGACCACCTAGAGGGATGGGGTAGTGAGGGTGGGAGGGAGACGCAAGAGGGAGGAGATATGGGGATATATGTATATGTATAGCTGATTCACTTTGTTATAAAGCAGAAACTAACACACCATTTTAAAGCAATTATACTCCAATAAAGATGTTAAAAATAAAATAAAATAGAAAATATATATATACATTGAATAACTTTAATCATTTTGTTCAGTAAAAAGTGTCATTATTTAAATATTTTGGCAAGAGGAAAATGTCTTCAAACAGTCAAAAAATAAAATAAACATGACATTTAAAATGTTCTCATTTTTCTCATCTTCTGGATTTCTATTTTATGCTTGCTATAATGTACATAATATATTAGAACACAGTAATATGTATGTAACTTAGAAATAAATATAATAGCTTTTTTTTTTTTTTTTTGCTTCCTTAAATTGCTCAGGCACAATTTGTCGAACTATGTTCCTGTAAGTTAATCTTTTATTTGGGAAAAAAGAAGTTAAACAAATCAAATCATTTTTTTATAATGGAAACATCTCAAAACCTCCCATATGCTGACATGTCAAGTGAATTTCTGATAGGAGGTTTGAATGTACAGCATCTCCTAATTTTAGTAATCCATCGAACCCTATTTTCATAAAGCATCTCACGGAATTGATGTTCCAAACAACAGATTTTAGAAGACACTGGAAAACATGCTTTGGTTTTATCCATCTATTTGTAGAACTCATAAATATTTCTGTAGCGCCAATCTTGATAAAAGTAAAGCTCACCTATGGAGCCTCTTCTATCTACTTCCTGTGTGAAACAAGCCTTCCTCAATCAACCACTCTGTGCCTACATTTCAACTCCTAACTGTCCCAATCCACCACCCTCATCCTTTATGTTCTCTATTCCCTGATTCTCAGTCCCCTAGTATCTCATTTTTAGCAACTTTCCTTCCTCTACCACAGTCATCAGTTTATACCTGAAAACTGTCCTATTCCATCATGACCAGACTGCGGCCAAATTATTTATTATCTGATAAAGTAACTTATAATTATTTCTAGATGTTAAAGGCTTCTTTATAGATGTTCTTGTAAACCTCAGAACTAGAAGTAACACCTAAACTTAAATCAGTAGATTAAAGTAGAAGCATGGAAACAAAGAGCAAGTCACCTAGGTAAGAGTTCAGAAAAGCGCCTATGGATAACCCAAGGATGCCGGAAACATATTTTTCCGTGGAGCTGGTTCTGTGGTATACGTAGGGCCTACTAACCTAAAGACAGTTTTCTCTAAGAAACATGCATTTTAGTGGAGTCTTTAATAACGTAACTCGGAGTGAGTAATGATGTCATGTAAGCCAATATGGTCGCATCAAGCGAGAAAAGATGCTAGAGAGCCAAGCCTGGGGAGTGTGTTCTTTAAGGTTATTTCAAATCCCAGTAAAGAGACAGCTGCTTATTCAGTCTGTGTGTATGGCTGGCTCTGGATTGCCACTTCAGTTCATTGTCACCTGTATCACATAGTTCATTTGCTCAACATGAATTCTGTATCTGTGATGGCTATCATCCAGATGGGTCTGTCAGCTGTAGTGGCTCAGCAGCAACCCATAGCTCGGCTGGCATAGGAGAGTCAGTTCTTAGTCAGGATGCACGGATGAAATCTCCCGGGCCACAGTTCTAGAAATCTCACACGAACTCAGAAAGGCTATGCCATCTGATGATACAGCGAAGGTATAAGATTTACATCAACAGGACAAGTGAGTTGCCCCATAACTAGTGCATAGGCAATTGTTAATCATGGTACAAAATACAGTATTGCTAAATTAAAATATGGATTGAAATCAGAAAATAATTACAGTGTTATTATGAATGTAGTTAAACTCTTGTGGGTGAAATTTTAGAACATCACAAGGGGACCCAGCTGTCCAATCCCCATAAATGCCTTGAAAACGTACTCCTTACTGAATAATTTTGTAACAGGAGATAAAAAACAACTTTGAGTTTTTGGGCTGCACTACATTTTTTTTTTCTTGGTTAGCTCTATCCTGCTTTCTCAACTGATGGGAATTAATTTACAGCAGAAATGCTTGGTATACAACATTTCTTGTTGTGCCCTATAGTGTGCTTTGATATCAGAAACTCTGAATTTCACAGCTCTAGGGTCCCGTTCAGCTTGAGCCTGAAGAGTTTTTGAAAGAAACTTTCATTGGAGAAATTTAAAGTAACACATAGAAAAAAATGTTACCAATTTGAAACCTGGGAATTTCTCATGCCATTAAAAAAAATGACAGATATGGCATTTCCTTTAATCTGTCTTCAATTATAAATAATCTTGATTTCAGAGAGATTGATTTTTTAAATGCGTATTTTAGGATTGATAAAACCTCTAAACACAATTGGCTGCAGATCAAAAGTGACTTAAGCTATCTTTATATTACACTATTTAAAACTGACATGCATTTGACTGGGATTATCAACCTATATCCCTTCTTATATCAAATATAAATGTGGCTTTTGTGTGTGTGCCCTATAGATGCTACCTTCAAAATACATCTCAATTCTGTCTACCTCTCCTCTTACCCACTGCTTCCACCCATGCCCAAGCTCAAGCCATGATCATCTCTAGCTTGGACTACTAGAATGGCTGCCCAGTTGGTCTTCCTGCTTTCATTCTTGTCCCAGCAACCCATTCACCATAAAGCAGACAACCTAAGTTGAATCCTTTCAATAACCTCCCATTACCTTTCCTGTTAAATCCGAACTCCTCACTATAGCCTACAAAGCCGTGAACAAACTTACACCAGCCAGTTCTCTTGCCTCCAATCTGTTCCTGAGTCACTCTCCCTTTCCATCTTGGCTCCATCGTTTTCACCTTCTTTCAGCTAATAGATCAGGTCAAGATTTTTTTCCTTCCTGAGGGCTTTAGGCTATGGGACTCCTTCTGCCTGGATGGCTTCTCCACTCCACCCTGCTGTCATCATTGTATTCTCTTGGTCTTTAAAATTTCACCTTAGATGTTATTCCTCAAGGAAGTTGTCTCTGCCATCCAATTTAAAATAAGTCCTCTTCCATTATTCTCTCTCTCTCTCTCTCTTTCTCTCTCAGTCTCCTAATTTTCCTTCAGATCACTTCTTCATAATTGAGGATGATACAGTTATGTGTTTACTTGTTTATGGTATATCTTCTTCACTAGAGTTTAAGCCCCATATAAGTAGGGCTTGGTTTGACTTTGTTTAGATTCTGTACTCAGCATCTACCAGACTAGATTCTCAATAAACACTTACTGAATAAATGAATAGTTTTATACCCTATTCTGCCCACATTTGCCACATACATCCTTCACTCCCACTTCTCTTCATTACAGGGCACATACTTAACACAGCCAGCCACTGTGCTGAGAAAGGTGTATGCATCAACTCATTTAAAAAAGCTAATCGATATGCCTTCTTTTTACTATGTGCTAATTTGCAATAAGGACTTAGGCCCAGAGCGGTTGGATAACTCGTGCATGTTCTCACATCTGTAAGTGATGGTCAAGCAGGCAGTCTCATATTACAGACTTGATTTTCTTAATCACTTGACTATGGAGCATCTTCTGTAACGGTAACTGTCCTCTTATTTGTTCTATGCCAGGGGTGCTCCCCAGGAGGCTCAGAATTAGCCTACAGGCTTACTGATGACCAGCACACTCAGAAGCGTCAATTATACAAAAGTGATTATCTTGTTATGTGTCCCTTAAGCCTCAATAAAAGGAACCTAAGTGGTGTTAGGCTTACATCACTTCTGTTTGGTCTCTGTAGTAGTGGTTGGTTTATGGATAAACTAGAGCACTCCTGCCTGGCAGACCTGCCCAGAAGGCCTGGTCAACTCTAGCTATTTCTCAGATGTCTTTATTGATTTTTACATTGCTTCTGGCTTGTTTTCAGCACATCACTTTAGTGTCTTAAATTGACAGCCCTCTGACCTATTCAACTACTGAATTGTTGTTCAGAAATGTACTCTTTTGCCCTGCCTACACAACAGAGCTGAATTTCTACAGTGTTCTGATCAGCCTGACACGTTAAAGGGGTGATCATATAGATGTGGTGGAAGTTTCCATGGCCATGATTTAGTAATGCTTAGCAAAATGGGTCTCAGAATGAGGAATGTAGTATTTTTTTATCTTTTATCATTTTATTGCAACTATATTAAGTGACTTGTTTCGTTCAATTACTAGGTGTTGAGTATGCTATCAGGCTAGCATAGTACAAAAATACAGTGTTATATGAAAAAATATATAGTTCTCTTAAACGCTGTGTAACCTTATGGGGAAAAAGTTTCCTTTAATAAACACCTTAGATAATCATCTATGACAGCATAAGGTCAAGTACTGGAATGAATGTTGCAAACAATACAATTGGAATGAAAAGAAAGCATATGGCTATGGGCAGGAATTGATGGCGAAGGCTTTAGGAGCATGTAAGGATATCTGGCCTACCATGGAAGCAGTGTGGTATAATGGTTAAGAATATGGGCAGGAGCAGTCAGAGGGCCTAGATTCAAATTTGGATTTCTCCATTCACAAACTGAATGGCCTTGGACAAGTTATTGGATTTCTATGGCACCAATTTAATTATTTGTAAATTGAGAATAATAGTATTTACCTTACAGAGTTGTGATCAGGATTAACGTGAATAATACATATATATACAAATTTAATTTAGTGGTGGGACACAGAGCCTAACATGTAACTGCCATTGGCTCAAAGTATGAAGGATGGATGGTAGTTGCATGAGAGGATGGGCTGGAAAAGAATTTTACAAAAGGAAATAGCACCAGCAAAGACCAGGAGCTGGAGATGAGCATGGCATGAGCCCAGGAAGGAGTATAGACCCGCCTCAGTGCAATCCACAATAGTCTAGTCCCTTCTATTGGATACTCTGTTCTACCCATTTGATTTTGGACAAAAAGCAAAGCTAATGCAATTGCAATTTACCAACACTTTCACCCTGTCTCCAAAGAGAATTCAATACCATTCTTGCTTTGAAGGGTTGATTTTCATCTACACAGCACACTGCTCCATTACCATTCCTGCCAGTCTTCGAAGAGGTGCTCTCACTTTCTTAATGCAGGTTCTTATCTCCTTGTCAAATGATGCCTCAGTGCAAGGAACATTCCCAAGTCACCATGAATACAGATACAACTTTCAGCTTTGGACTTTTGATAGGCTAGCAATTCAAAGGCAGGGCAAAGTAATATATGTGCCTCTGCCTTTTACCCAGTCTATGGTACACAGAATAATTTTTTTTTTCATTTTCATGAGATTGTCTTTGTGTCCTTTGTGGCTTTTATCAGCAGCTACAGTGAGATGCTCAACAGAAAAGTTAGACTATATCTGAGCCCTTCCATAGAGGCAAGGATGAGAAACCTCAAGCTTGCCGCATAAAAGGGCAGGGCATGGGAAGCTGAACTGCAACAAGCTAATCTCTTCATATTAGAAAACTGACTCCTTGTTTCTTTCTGCAAACAGCAGGAAAATTCTCCCATCATTTCCATGCAGTCTGTAACCGGGAAATACAGTTAAATGGCCTATGAGAAACACAGTGTTCTCAGAAAGATACTGTGACCACTTTACCCTTTTATCTGAGACGCTCATAATACCTTCAGAAAGTCACATGGCCAGCAGACCCTTCCAGCCAGGCTTTGCTTTAATCCCTTCTAATCCTCACAGCATCCCTGTTCTGTTGTTATTCTTCACTTTTGGTCCAAAGCACACAGAATGTGTAGAACCCTGTGTACAGTTTGTGTTCTCAGGTATTCCATACTCACTGCCCTGTACCACTAAGATACCCAATCATCCCACACTTGAGATATTGGGACTAAGGGAAAAGAAGGAACGCTATAAACTGTGCTGTTTTGATATGCAGAAGCTAAACAGAGAAAGAGGGAGCGAGGTTTAGTGGGTCCTGCTCATACAATCTGGGCTTCCTGGAGAAGCAATAGATGAGCTGGTACAGGCAGAGGTCATTCTGCCACTTCTGGCTTAATATTCAAACGGAACACTGGCACACTTTGCCACATTAGACTTTGTCCATTTGATGGCAGAACATTCAGAGCAGAATGCAAACAAATCATCTCAACCTCTAGGGTTTTGGAGTTATGTTGACAAAATTCCATGAGATTGGGTAAAATGCTTACTTTCCTTGGGGACATGCTGGCATCCCGCACAGAGGTCGAAACTCCTCTGATGGCTGAGCAGAGTGACAAATAGCATTCCCCGCCCCGCTTCAGCTTCTGACTGGCAAATGTCTACCTGCAATGCTTTTAGACTTAGAAGTCCTCGAGCAGCCAGTGCATAGACATGGTGGGTTCTATTTCCCCTTTTAGGTCCTAACAAGCCCTCAGCCCACGCAGGCTGTGTGATGCCACAACAGTGTCCACAGACCAGGACGTGCTCACAGACAAGCCAGATAGACAGTGGACCACCCTATCTTGGTGCCACTCTTGGGCACTGAAATCCCATTTTTAAGTAATTCCATTTTTAATAAAGCCAGACTGCCTTTTGATGATTTCTCTTTTTTGCTTTCAAATAAAATAACTTGCTTAGTTGCCTTCTCATGTACCCTTCCTGAGAGAATAGCGCAGACAGACCATGCAAATGAATATCGGGGGCATCTAAATACTGTGTTGGCGTCCATGCTTATCCAAATCCAATCTCTGCCGAGCCCCCAAACTTCAAAATTCTGCAGCCAAAGAAGACTGGAAAATGTGTAAATCATGATTTTGCTCCTGGGTACCTAGCCACAGTGATGGGGTGCTTAGCATCCTATCCCACCTGCATCCTAGTGGGCCATAAGCTCTTCTGGTTTTTCTGAGGCTTCACTGAAAGTAGAGAAGATACTTTCACTGAAAGTAGAAGAAGATCCATATTTACTATTCAGGACTGAGAAGAAACACGCTGTAAGCCATCTCTTATGCTTCGCTGTCAGCACAGACTTGCAGGGGGAGCGTACTAGATTGGATTGCTTTAGAATGGCATCCAAAGCGATCCTCAAGGAAGAGGCCACAGGCCGGTTAATACCTGCAGTGCTCTTGAAAGTTGTCTCAGAGTTCCTCACTGTTAGGAGTCCTGAGGTGATTGTAACTATGATGGTCACGGGTAACACATGGAGAGGATAGAACTCATATGCGCCTTACATAGTCAACAGCCAAGCTCTTTGTTCTCAGTCAATTTCCCCCTATGCCTCAAGGTAGTCTACCAGTAGTCAGACATCATTTTTCTGATGTTGTGTAGGTACTGGAAGCATGCTAGGGGAAGAGCTGACATCTGGCAGCAGATCCTGTGGGATTTATAAAACTGACAGATGTCACATGTAAGAAGCATGCTTTGCATTTGACACCCAATGGTGTTACAAAAAAGTCACTTTTAATGCAAAGTGAAAACCAAAGTTTAGCATCCTTTAAGAAAATAAGTTGACATTCTAAGGCATCTCTCTTACAACTTCCTTAAGAATCTATGCTACATTCAAGTTGCAAATGACATTGAAATATTTGTTAGATATTGATTTCAGAGAGTAGTTCATAGAAAGCAGACTCTGGGTTTGACCTAATCTTTTAAAAATTGATCTTGGAGTTCCATGTCCTGTTTTAAACAGGAATTAGGGAACAGTTATTTTGGAAAGAAAAATTATTTAGTTTCTTAATAAGCAGTATGACACTTTTACCGTCCTCATCAGCCCTAAGGTTCTTCTTCTTGACACTCATGGGATAGCAATGTTGTCTCATGGATTCACAGCTGGGTACAAACAAGCTTCCATGATTCTAGAGAGCCACCTCTCCTTTAAACTTTCTAGTCATCTCATGTGGGAAGGCCCAGAGCATAATTAACACTACTTAAAGAAGGTCTCTCGCCGTTCTGAAAACCCTCAGTCTCTGGAGAAAACAGAAGAGGCAGATCCCATAGAAAGTCTTTTCTTCTTCCTTCTAGTGTTAGCGGTGTCAGGCAGCAACTTGACAGTGGGGACCAATTGTGTAAAAGCACTAAGTATATACTCACATTTCTCATCTAAATCTACTTTCATTCATTAAAAATGTACTAAGGGCCTATTATGTGCTATGCATTAATTTTCAATGTTACAGCTAGAGGAATAAATGAAAAAAACAAAAATCCTAGCCTTCTCTATTCCAGCAATGGAGATTGACATCAAGCAAGATAAATAAAATATGTACCTTGCTAAGTAATGGTAAGTGTTTGGGAGTCAAAGAAAAAAGCCAGATGTGTTGGGGTAGGAAAGGATTATAGAAATTTTAGGTAGGATATCCGGGAAGAATTGCTAAGAAGATAATTTCTGAGTAAATGCCTGAAGGAAGTAAGGTAACAAGCCATGGAATTATCTGGAGAAGGATCACTCCAGACAGATGAAATAGCAAGTACAAAATCCCCTAAACATGGCATGTTCAGGAAAAAGCAAAAATACCAGTGCGCCCAGAGCATATGATGGCAGAGTAGGAGGAGAGGTCTTTGGTCAGATCATATAGGGTCCTAGAGGCCATTGTAAGGACTTCTGCTTTTATGCTGAGTGAGATGGGAACCCAGGAGAGGCTTTTAAGCAAAGTAGTTACATCATCTTACTCATATTATAATAGTATCACATAGGCTGATGTGCTGAAACCAAATTATATTAGAAGCAAGGATGGGAAGACAGGTAGGAAAGAGGCTACTGCAATAATACAGTCAAGAGGTGATGGGTTTTGACTGTTGAAGGTGTGGACTTTCAAGGCAGGGTTGGATTCTAGATATATATGCATATAGGCTGCTTTAGTCAAACTTAATACTTGGTTAAAACAAGGTCAAGCAAACAACTATCAGAAAACCTTTCAGACATTCATAGAATACACAGAATAGATCACGTCCTCTGCAAACACATGTAGTAAAAAGATCTACATAAATTCATATACAGTATATTCTCCATACTTATTTACGTTCTTTACTTAGGTTGCATATTTCTTCTTAGTTATCCCATTACTAGAAACATCTTGAATAAACCAAATTTGATGACTTAAATTTTGAGCTCCTTTGGAAAAGCATATTTTTTATATGCATAACTTTGGAATACATTTTCATACTTAAATGTAATTACTAAGTGGAAATCCACCATTGTCATTAGTATTTGTAGTCTTTCTAAAATTTCTAATGTGTCTGCCGTAATTTGTGGAAAACACTGTAAAACTCTGGTCCTCCTATGCCATACCTGTCTCAGAGGATTAGTTTTCAGTCCTAGACAAAATATTCGCAGCTCTTCATTTGGAAATCACCTTTTGCAGAAGTGAGGTCCCTGATGAAAGGTTGTGTTCCCTCTCTGGGGTAGCCCATATCCAATGGCTGGTCCATGCAGGGTACAAAGACATGGCTGCTCTGCCTTGACTCACAGCTCTGAAGGGCCATGCCAGCTCCAGAGCTCTCTGTGGACTTGACTGTGGCCTATGCTGTAACCTCATCACATTCAATTTCTTCCTCTGCACATCCTGCCTTTCTCACTCCCTCACAGGTATCATTCCTGAGAACACTCACCCAATAAACTTACTGCATGCAAATCTCAGGCTCAGAGTCTATTTTCCTGGAACCCAAATTAAGACATCATGACCTTATTTATACAACTTTTATTTAATGAAATTGAATACTGAAGCCATGGATACAGCCAAAGTATCAGCCACCTAAATAAAATAAATACTCACCAAAGGGAATGAATGTTAACTATTACTATTTTAAATTTTAATTCTGATCTAATCCCCAAATTGCTTACTATTTCAGTCCATTATTTACCTTATGGAAAAGGCTTTTAAAATGAAAGACGAACTTCCAAGAGAAAACTCTTTGCCACTGTACAAAATGTATTTCCTATTCCACAAATTATAGAAAACACACATGAAGAATTCAAAAGATAGATGTCCTTAGAAGTCAGAAGTATATGACAATTACCTGAGCATACATATATCTTGGAAGGAGATTAAGACAGTCACGTTTGAAATTGTTATCTAAGTTCCTCAGACACTCAGCCATTAATGAAATGAGCTTTATACATATTAAAAAAATAAAGTTGTATCTATTCATAGGTGAATATGCTTAGAAGTGCTCTCTTGACTGGGGGTTCTTTCATAAAGTATTTTAAACACAAAGAAACATTGCCTGCCATTGGAGATATCTGTATGTCACTGTAAGTTCATCTCCCTGGAAACAGAAGAGAGGTTCATAATATAATGTATTCTGCTAATAGCAGTAACCCTGATAATATATGACATAGAGATAGCAATTTTAACTATGCACCACGAAACACTTTATGTATGCATTAATGAATTCCAGTAAAACTGAAATACAGTGAGTTGGAATTATTTCTTTTCTCCTTTGTTTGACTAACAGCATCTTGAGATCAGAGATTCTCTATCTCCTATTTTGGCTTTGGCTTGGGAGTGATTTTTGTTCTTTCTAATGTTTTTATAAAAACCAGATAAACAAATTGTTCTTTGGGGGGCTGAGAAATTACTGCATGATCACAATAATTCACTGTAATGAGACACATAAGTAATCTGAGAATAATGATATGGGAACAGTTCAGTGTTGTTACAAGATTTCACTTGTCATACTTGGAGCTTTATCATTCCATTTTGTACTGTTAGAATTAGAAATAATTTTAAAAATCACCTATTTCAAGTTTTTTCAGAAGAAAAATATCAGGCCCAGTAAGATAAAGTTATTTGTCTCGAGGTCATAGAGCTATTTATTGCAGAATTAAAGCTGGAAATTCAGGTCTCCTTCCTTTCAGGATGGTGAACTGAGTACAAATTTAGCTTTGTCCCCTCCCGACATACCACAAAGTGAAGGAAGACATATAAGAATCATAATTTTATAATTATGCTAGGACTCTAGAGAGGATATCATCAGCAGGACAGAAATGCTGAGGAATTTCTAGAAGATATAGATGGGCTTCTGTGTCTCTTAAACCTTTGTTCATGTCGAGTACATCTGTCTCTTTCCTGGCCCCATTCAGTGAACCCACCAAGAAGGACCTCCCTTATCCAAGGGGGTGGGGTTTTCCAGCTTATGTGTCTGCTACCTAGTAAATAAATTCACACAAGAGTGAGAAATAGCTCATTCTGCCAGTTTACTTAACAGTGAATTCAGGTTTACTAGGACAATTCAATGTACACGCCTGGAGTCACACTGCCCGGGTATGTAACTGGGACTCATAATTACACTTGCTCATAACTGAACATACTATTTGCATCCTTGGAGACTCAGTTTACTTATCTCTAAAGAATTAATAATAACAGCACCTATGTTTGCAGCTATTATTGTTTGTTATTTTTAATTATCCTTTTTTTTCTCCAAGTCTCAAATATAAATAAACCTACTTTTAAAATACCAGATGGGCTCAGATTGATGCTGAAACCAGAGCAAAGCACTGCACATTCTAATATATGTACAGGAGAGGACTGACAAAGGTGCGAGCTGTTCCTCCAAATGAAACTCTGCATTTAGAAGCAATAAGTGTAAAGAACAGGAGTTTAAAAAATACAATGATGTTCAGAGTAACTAATTAGAAAACTATCAATATCTTCCAGAAAGCTTGGACAATCAGGCCCTCCCCATCTCCACATGTTAAAAGAGCTGAATGTGGACTTTGTCTTCAGGATAAAGTCAAGGAAGCATTATCTAAATCAGAAGCTAATTTAACTAATCTGGGGTAGGACTTAGACATCTGAATCTTTTAACAGCTCTCTAGGTGACTCTGGAGTTAAAGGCCATTTTTCTAAGCCAATGGTTCTCAAAGTGTGGGCCCTGGGATAGCAGCATCACCGTCATTTGAGAACTTACTAGAAATGCAAATTGTTTGACCCAAAATAATGATGCTAAACCTGCTAAATCAGAAATTGTGTATGGAGCCCAGCAATGTGTGTTTTAATAAGCGTTTTGGATAATTCTGATGCATGTTAGTTGGAGAACCACTGTTCTTAATGAAGTGGATGATGTAATTTAGAGGACCCTTAATGGCCTGGGGACTTGGGCCAGAGCCTGAAATTAGGGAATAGTATGATGTAACCCCAGACTTATATGATGGGAAAAAAGATGAGGGAGGGAAAGAGGAGGAAAAAGGATGAAAATTTAACTCTATTCAGGAGAAAAAATGATTTACTTTGATAGCACCAAGTATCGTTAGTCAAAGTCAGCTTTCTCATTCATAAGAAATAAATGATGCCATCATAATCGGCTGTCTGACCAAAAAGACCCTTAAATATATATATTTCAAGACACACTCAAAAGAATCAAATGTTAAAAAAATTTATATCTGAATAAACAGTGTGGGAAGCAACTTCTTTAATAAGAACTCTGATTTAATCAAATAAAATGCACACATTCGACCACATGAACATTCTCAGCACCATTTTACAAAGAGTGACTGATTTATTTAAAAAATGATCATGGGGCAAAGGATACAAGCAGAAAAATCATAGAAAAAGAAATCCAAATGATTTCTATGAAATGATGCCCAATCCCAAAGGTAGTCAGGGAAATGCCAATTGAACCCATATTCCACTTATCAGACTGACAAAAATTGATAACTGCAATAATACCCTGTATTGAAAAGATGCAGAGAAATTAACAGAATCAAATATTGTTGAGAAGGATGTCAATTTCACAGAAAAAACAAAAACAAAAAATTTTGGAAAATGTACATCTCTATTAAGATAGAGTAAAATAAAATGTATGTGTTTACACCAAGAAATTCTGTTTTTGGTTATCTACTCTGTAGATTAAAAGTGCAAATATGTAATAAGTGAAAGGTATTTTTACTATAGCATTGTATGTAGCAGCAATAAAGTAAAACTCTATCTATTAATAGGGGAATGGTAGATGTAAGTATTTTTTTTAATCTTTACTATGTACTATTACGCTACTATTCAAAATACGTATTTTAGATTGTATCTAGGACTAGGAGAATAATTAATGGTTGAATGATGCCTTTTTTGTTAAAATTAAATGCAAAAAATACTCCTATGTATTTGTGTTTATGTAGTTAATAAGGGATTAAGTCGCTTGGAATTATCATCTCTTCCTCTCCATGCACACACACACACACACACATGCACACACAAGACAGTCACATAGAAATTCAAGATGAAATATAATAAAGTTGCCTTTAAAAATTGAAAATACATGGCTGGACTTAAAACTGAAAAGAGCTCCTTGAAAACTCAGGAGCTGGAAATAACAGAGATACAAAGAGTAGTGATCAGAGGCTGCAGATAAATTGTTTACAGCTATTACAGGTACATACAAACCCTAATGCTGAGGGCTGTGGAAAAGGACATTTGAACAGCCCAAATCGCTCCCAGTGCTATAGCAGCTCTAGCAGCATGATAGAGAGAAACACAAAGGGCCAGTAAGAGGGACTTGATACAGGATTTGAAAAGTCCACCAACTGACTCTGAGAATAAACTAAGCACCTTATGATTCACATGGGCCATGGATTTAAAAAAAAAAAAAAAAGAATCAACCACAAGAAACTGAAATTACACACTAATTAACCAAGACCAAAAGCCAAGAAGTTAACATGAAAACAGGTCAGAAATCATGGAACCCATGGGGCCAGATAGAGGGAAATGGAAAACCACTGTCTAGGACTGACTTCACATTCAGACAATTTGCAAAGGAAAACAAAATAATAACAAAAATTCACTGAAGATAAGCACACAGTGTATAATAATGAAGATAGCAATGTACAAAGAAGATACAGGAACCCTGATTTCTATGCAACTGACAACACTGTGCAAAACATATAAGGCAAAAACTGATGGAATTACAGGGAGCAATTCAGTAATCCACCATCCAAGCAGAATATTTTAAATCATCTTTTAGAAACTGATAGGTTGAACATTTGTAAAGCTACTATAGCTATAGAAGATTTTAACAACACACATTAACACGCTGTATCTACTAGATATTTTAAACTCTACATTCAACTAATTTTCAAGTGCACATGAAAATGTTCAAAAGCTGACCAGTCACTAGTCCATAAAGAAAGTCTCAACAAATCCCCCAAAATAGCTCTTGTAAAGACCATACTGCATTATCACATAAAAATTAAATCAGAAATAGCTAATATCAGAACTATTTAAAAATATATGTGTAACTAAAAGTCACACTACTACATAGTACCTGGGTTGACTAAATCATAATGCAAGTTATGAAAAATTGTATATTTAGAAAATAATAACAAATATCAAAATAGACTCCCAAATACATAGAAACCTGGTATATATAATAGAAATGGAACTAAACATCATGGGGAAATGTTAGATATTTAGTAAATGGCATAAGTAAATGGGATTTCCATATGGAAAACATTAGATCCTTATCGAAAACTATATTTTGAAATGAGATCCAGATATTTTGGAGACCTTAATGAACACACACACACAAAAAAACCCTACAAAGAATAAGAAGCCTTTGAAACCATCAGAAGAAATTATAGAAGACTATCCTTATGACCTTGACATAGAAAAGAATTTCTTAAACAGGGCACAAACAGCATAATCAATGAAGGAAATATGTTGATAAATTTGAGAATACCAAAATTTAAAAATTCCGCATGAGAAGAGACCCCATAAACAAGTTTAAAAGGCATGTTAAAAACCACAAGAACAGTTGGCAATATATATAACAGTTAAAAGATTTTCACTTAGAATATCAATGAGCTACAAATCAGTAAGAAAAGGTCAAATCGATGGAGAACGTATACAAAGCTACAATTCACAGAAGAGGAAACCAAGTAGCCAATAAACTTCTAAAATGCTACACCCCCTTAGTAATGAGGGAAATGCAAACAAAACAAAACAAAACAAAACAGTAAAGAAATACCTCTAACTGCCAAAATTAAAACGTCTGAGTATATTAAATGCTAAGGAAGTGGTAGCCAGCAGGAGCTCTCATACTCCAGGGGTAGGAGTGTCAAATTGAACCACTATTTTGCATAGCAACCCACCAGAGCTGAGGATGGGGGCTAGGGTCTGTTGCAGTGGATGGTTAGTTATAGCTACCTATACACCTCACAAACCCATGCTGCCTTTACAAAACAAATGTAACACATTTCTTTCTGTGTACCCTACAAACCTAATACCATACTCAATAAATCTTGTAGGTACAGGTAAGGAGCCCTTCGAAGAACGCCAGCTGAGTCATTATTCCAGTCTATGGGCTCCCTCTTCAGCATTTTAAAATTAAATTAAGTTCTCAGTGTCCATCTATTTCTGGACATTTCAGTCAGCAGCCCCAACAATGTACATAAAACAAGGTGGTTTTGTCAAATGTGATAGAAAAGGACAGACAACTGGCAATTTGTAACTCCACAGAGAATTTTTCACACATGCAACACAAATGTCAGAGTCCACACCCACTTCAAAAGCTCCCATCATATTTTGGTTTCTAGTCCAGAACTGGTTTGGTTGGCTACAAATTTTTCCCTTTTTCTTTTTCTTTTTTTTTTTTTTGCGGTCCGCCAGCCTCTCACTGCTGTGGCCTCTCCCGTTGCGGAGCACAGGCTCCAGATGCACAGGCTCAGCGGCCATGGCTCACGGGCCCAGCCGCTCCGCGGCATGTGGGATCTTCCCGGACCAGGGCACGAACCCATGTCCCCTGCATCGGCAGGCGGACTCTCAACCACTGCAACAGCAGGGAAGCCCCCAATTTTTCTTTTTTTTTAAGATAAATTTATTTACTTATTTTTGGCTGCATTGGGTCTTCGTTGCTGCACATGGGCTTTCTTTACTTGCGTCAAGCGGTGGCTTCTCTTGTTGCAGAGCATGGGCTCTAGGCGCGTGGGCTTCAGTAGTTGTGGCACGCAGGTTCAGTAGTTGTGGCTCACGGGCCCTAGAGCGCAGGCTCAGTAGTTATGGCGCACCAGCTTAGCTGCTCTGCAGCATGTGGGATGGATCTTCCCAGACCAGGGCTGGAATCCATGTCCCCTGCATTGGCAGGCAGGTTCTTAACCACTGTGCCACCAGGGAGGCCCTACAAATTTTTCTTTTAAAAAGTTCACTCAATCCATTAATCAATCAGAATATGACTACCTACTATGTGAAGAAGCAATTCTTCATTACCACTTTCAGAATGCAAAGGAGATAAACATATGATTTAACTAATAATGGAAAATGAATAACCACTCTCAAAATATTTTTTTGAATTTCACTTAGGCAAAGAAAAATAGTCTAAGAAAATAGAGCAATCTAGGAGAACAAGGCTGTTAATATTAGCCTTAGGACTTCAGCAGATTTAAACACTTTACTTCTGTATGTTTAACATTTATAAAATAATAGGCATGAAACCTAGGTGCTGTTGGGTTAAGGTACTCCTAAGAGGCTAAGAACTAAGGGACTTGAATTTCTTCTCTTTTTGAAAAAACACAAAAAAATGTATGAGAAGAAATCAGCCTTTATATACCTCTTACACAGAATTGGTTAATGTTATTTTGTTAAAGATTAACAATAACATGTAATAATAAAAGAAACAAAACATAATGAAGTAGAATTCTTGCTTGTATGACCCTGCAACACTTCCCTTCCCACCCTAAGGCTACTCCTCTGCTATCATTAATCAGGTGAATATATCTCCAGTACTTTTTTTTAACAATTTAATAATATACATATCCATAAATAACAGTGTGTTACTTTCTGAAACTTGCTTTTGTATTCCCTATTGTGTTTTTGAACTCCATTTATGTTGTCCTATACGTTCATCTTAACTTTTATACAGCACGCCATTGTTTGAATGTATTACCCTTTATCCATTACTATTGGTGGATACTTGGTTTATATCCAACTTTTCACATTACAAACATTTTACCTGTAAAAAAAACTGCAGTGAATATCTTTGTATGACTTCTGGTAAACAGAAGGAATAATTTCTCTGTTAAAGAGCTAAAGAGTTAAGCATGAGTTCTGGGTCATTAGCATTTTCAGCTTTATTGGCTATTGCCAAAAACACTAAGGAAGTGGGAAGGTAGGCCTTCTCATACAGTACTGTGAGCAGTGAAAGTTGGTGCTGTTGCCTGCACGATAAGGAATTGGCAAAGGTCACCAAAATCAAAAATGCATATAAGCTTTGGCTGCAGAATTCTATGTCTGAAAATATACCTTCACAACATACTTGCTTATGAGTACATACATGTATATTTAGGACATTATTAAACATAGCTTTTTTTGTAATAGTGAATAATTAGAATAAACTTGATGTTCTTTTTATAGTATTTTTACAAGAAATACTATAAACAATTCTGAAGTCTACAGTCCAAACCTCCCTATACACACACAGATACCAAGCAGTTGGAAAAAACAAACAAACTAGGTTCTATGTCTGGTGCTAATCTCAACTGTCTCTTTAATTAGCTCAGGTCTTTAGCCAAATGTCTAGGATTTTAAATCACCCTCCCCTTACCTTCTCTTGCTGGTGATGACGTGTGGTATCTGTGGAACTTATTGTGCCCTCCCCGGGGGCTATGGGGAGGGAGTTTGTATATGTGTAGTGAGCTTTGGTGCTACTACCCACCATAGGCATGTCTGTACTGTGTGTCCTGATGGCAGAATTCAAGGTATTGTCCCCCTTAATTTGATTGATCTTAATGATGATCCTACATCAACGCTTCATGGTCCTGGAAAAAGAGGAGAGGCCTCCTGTTCTCTACACTTCCCCCTCTGTCTCCTCTGTCCTATACTGTATGTCATAGAAGCTTCTCCAGGTTAACTTGCCTCTATTCATGGCAGCTTCAAAGAAGCTCCACCATCTCTCAGTACAGCTACTCTCAGTCAGTGTTAGGGGACTATGGGAAAGTGTGGATCCCATACCTGGCCTGTAAGAACTGGGGACATCTCAGAACATCTCAGAAAGTCTGGCCTTTCTCCTGCCTAAGTTGACTGCACTATAGAATTTAATTGATGTGGTCACCCCCCAGGTTATTTCTGGAGGCCCCATCTGTGACAATCTTCTTCTAAACATAAATTGGGATTACAAACTCCAGGCATTTTTCTCAAGAGAAACTCCTCTGACACCCTAAGTCAAAGTGTGAAGAAAAGGGATTGGGAGCCACATACTTTAAACCCCTTCTTCTGCTTTTCTCCCCATTCTCTTTGATGCAGCCTTTGGGTCCTGCTAGGGCTAGATTTTCTCTTCATTTTCCTACTCTGCCTATTTCATGCCCTGGCCATCACAGGCAAAAGGAATATCATCATTATACTATGCAAGACACCCTATAAATCTGAGTCCTTATAACTTGATTCTTAATATAATAAATTTAGAATATGCTCTCTATATTAGTGCCTGGCTTTAAGCTTGGTGTTTTGTTGTCAGATTCTATTTTGGAAGTTAGAAGCTGAAATGGTTCTCATTGATTGCTTGCTGCAACACTTTGTTCCACCCCCCCACCCCACACACCCCCGCAAATACACACACCACCATCAAGATGGGCAGAAAGGGGCTTCCCTGGTGGCGCAGTGGTTGAGAGTCTGCCTGCCGATGCAGGGGACACGGGTTCGTGCCCCGGTCTGGGAAGATCCCACATGCTGCGGAGCGGCTGGGACTGTGAGCCCTGGCCACTGAGCCTGCGTGTCCGGAGCCTATGCTCCACAGCAGAGAGGCCACAGCAGTGAGAGGCCCGTGTTCCGCCAAAAAAAGAAAAGTTGGGCAGAAGGATGCTTTAAGGTGGCTGGAGAAGAGCACGTATGAACACAGGCAAACGAGAAAAGTATATTAACATGTGTCAACACATTACATTCACTCCCCATATACACATGTAACCGGATATTAAGTAGGAGTTTTTCTGTAATCCTAGGATTGCCTGCTGGGATCACAAACTGTGGGCAGTGTCTCCAAATACCAAACTTTCCCAAGACAGACACCAATGAGTGGTGTCAGAAACCTCCCTCAGATATTACTGAGATAGCTGAGTAAGCTCCACTACTCCAACCACTTCACTAGCTCCCCTCCTCTACCATCCTGACACCTAGTCTATCGAAGGGGAAGAATAAGGAAGGGGGAACAAAATAATTAATTGTTGGAGTTGAAAGAGTCATCAGGAGTGTAGGCTTTACGGGTAACTTGGAGCGTTCATCCCCTAAGTGAGGTCAGTCCGTTGTATCATTTCCCTCTTTCTGGCCCAGAGATAAAAGGCATTTCCATACAAATTCGTAGGGGCAGGAAGTACATGTTCCCCTGCCCCCATCTCAAACATGTCTTAAAGTGCTTTAACTGGGAAATGAGATGGGAGACTTCAACCAGAGAAGACAGTGGTCTATTTTTGTGTTTGCTTCTTGTTGTTTATTTGTTTTAATAATGGGAAATGATCAGAAAGTTTTGGAATCTACACAAGTTTTTGTTAAGGGGGTCAGTCACATAGTCTAGAAGATACGTAATAATAGAAGAAAGATAAAAGTTTTCACATTCATGCTCTACCAAGTTTGGGCTACTTAACAGAATGGCTACATGTGCTTAAAACTTAAAGACTAGAAGTATACATACCAATATATTAACAGATATTATTTCTTGCTGATAAAATTAAGGGTGATTATTTTTAGTTGTATTTAATGCATTTGCAAATCTTTCATAAATTCCACAATAAACTTAAGTCAGAATAAAGCTCCACTCTTTCCAAATGAACAGATGAGTAGAATGTTACAAGTGTATCAGTCACTATTTTTAAGTTATATTACTTTCATATGAATTAGTCTTCTACTTAATTCTCAAGTTAAAGGACAATGGTAATCCCAATTGTCACTGTACATTTAGAAATTAGTATTTTCTGAACACCAAGGTAAAATGAAAAACCATACCCCTGATTAGAACCCCAAGAAGAGAAATAAAAGAGTTACAACCCTTGCCCTCTACATCCTTGAGACCTGTATTTTAAGCTCTAAAATAATCCACCTGATGGGGGACCTGAGGCTCAACAGAGCTTCAACTAACTCTGGGCACAACTGCACTTTCCTATCTCCTCTCACTTTGGTCTCACTCCTACTGTCTTCAAAGCTTTATTTTGGGAACACCAGGTGCTGAATAAATGAATAAATGACTCATGCCATCCACATGGCAGCCAGCAGCCTCTAGTATCCCCTTCAGGAAGAAGGTTATTAATGCAGTTGTCATGGAATTTGATCACTCCCTCAGATCTAAGTGCATTCTGTTTTCATAACCAAAAAGACCTTCCTTGATAGTCTTAACTATTGTAGACCAGAAAGTATCCAGTGAGGCCAAGTACAATTTTGATCATCTTAATTCCAAGGACACTAATTTCTTATTTAAAAAAAAAAAACCAGTTATTTTCTGGGATACTGTGTTTCCAGATGGATTATTCTTTACCACTTGGTTTGGATTATTACTTTACCACTTTTAGTAGATCTTATACCACCATGCAGGGGGAAAAGGTTGGAGAAGCAAACTAGATTAATGACTGAATTATTGTTTTATCTTAAGCTGAAAAATCCTTCAGGCAAAGCTATTGAAAGCACAGGGCCAAATTAACATGTAATTTACTCTTTTCTTCTTCATTGGATATTAAGGTCTCTTTCTCATAGTTATTCTATAATAGCCAGTTCTGGGTCATGAAAGGAAACAGCAGATTCCTTGTTCCTAATTCGACAGGACATAATTAAATGCTGGAAAGAAAATTCTCATAATTATTTTTAAAAGATATAAAGAAAGAAAACACAATTTTACTAGCAGTTTTATTGACTGGAAGAAATCTCTTCAATTAACCTCTTCCTCTATTGGCCACAACAATTTTCAGTTGGATTATTAGAAGAGTTTTTTGCTTTGCATTAAAATTTTGAATCAAGAGGAGTCAGAAAGGAAAGTTTTCTTGGCACGGCTCCGTACTGACACCAGCCCGGGGAGAGTGAGTTAGCAGAAGCCCACTTACCCCCTCTTCCTCTCCCACTCTCTGAACATACACTTGAAGGTAGCAGGACTCTGGAAGAACCGTGCTGATCTCTCATGTGGATGTCCAGCCTGCTGCATTTCATGCTGAGCCAAACCTCAAGCATGAGCTGCAGGTAACGAGTTTACTTCCTTAGGAGTTAAGGAAAGATACCTATGCGGTCCGTTCATCAGAAGTAGTCTCCACAATGTCACAACTCAAAACCCCAGCCTGGAAAGCAGAGAGGCAGGGAAGCCTCTGAAACAGAAACCTCTCGTTGCCTCTTGGTCACTCAAAGTACCTGCTCTGAATTCTCCTGCCTCTGCTTTAAATGAGCATCAGAAAACCACAGTCCTGTTGAGGGAGAATGTCCCTGGTTCCTGTGAAACATCCCTCTCCCCTCGAGCCAGGTTTAATTGCAAACCTGAAGAAGTATTGTGACAGGAGCCTCTGCATTTTTCTGATAAGGTACAGTTTTTCATTTCCCTCTGGCTTTATGATCCTCAGGGGTGGGGAAGTGCTGACAATGCAAGTCAATGACCAGAGGTGTTGACTCTCCAAGTGCTGATTTTTCTAAGGGAAGGCAGGCAGAGAAAATCTAGGAATTAAAATTGTGGTGAGGAAGAAAGCGTGGCCATGGCAACTGATTTGGATACTTGAGGAGGAAGAGAGGCTTCAAGATGAGTCAGTAATATCTCTATCTAAGTAAGTGCAAATTAAAGAGAAAGATAAAAATGCTTTGTCACCATGACTACATTGCTGGGAAAGCCTTGGTGTTTACATCCATCCTAAAGTTGGAGTGCTAGTATTGCTGCTGCCGCTCTGCTACTACTTCTACTACTATGAATAGCAAAAATAATAATGGTGGGTACCATTTATAGAGTGTAGATTTCTATAACCGAGGTTTTTAAAATTAATTTTTATTGGAGT
Source organism: Phocoena phocoena (assembly GCF_963924675.1). Taxonomy (NCBI): domain Eukaryota; kingdom Metazoa; phylum Chordata; class Mammalia; order Artiodactyla; family Phocoenidae; genus Phocoena; species Phocoena phocoena. Next base: position 67,504,223 of record NC_089227.1, on the reverse strand, counting down.
ATAGTTGACTTACAATGTTATGTTAGTTTCTGCTGTACAGCAAAGTTAATCAGTTATACATATATCCACTCTTTTTTAGAGTCTAGTCCCATATAGGTCATTACAGAGTACTGAGTCGAGTTCCCTGTGCTATACAGTAGGTCCTTGTTGGTTATCTATTTTATATATAAATATATTCCCAATCTCCCAATTTATCCCTCGCCACCCCTTCCTCCTTGGTAACCGTAAGTTTTCCTACATCTGTGACTCTATTTCTGTCTTGTAAACACGTTCATTTGCACCATTTTTTTAGATTCCACGTATAAACGATCTCATATGATATTTGTCTTTCTCTGTCTGACTTACTTCACTGTTATCGTCTCAGTAGTTCTCACACATTGCTGATATAAGCACTATCACCATCCCCATCTTCAAGAAAATGTGGCTTAGAAAGATTCAGTAACTTCCCAAAGGCCAATGAGCAGGTAAGTGGCAGAAGTAGCATCCAATGCTGTAACTAAGTCCAAGTCCTCTAGGCTATGCTGCCTCAGGCTCAGTGTCACCAGAATCATGTCGTACTTGGTCCTTCAGGCTTCTGAGAGGCAAAAGCCAACTAGCCAACCTCGTCTCTATTGAAAGCCTGCCACTACTGAATGAGCATCGTGTTTCCCATAGTCCAACCACTCCCCTAAAGTGTGCCCTGCTTGTAACACTGCTTATGACAGCTATAATTAAACATTCAGTCAAGATTAGCAAACTTCATTTTAAAACAAAGCCTTTTTGTCTTGCTACACTTTTATCACAAAGAACTCTCAGGCGTCTCTGAGATTTCTAACAACTCAACTGGTCCTCTGAAGGCTGTAGGAGGCTGACCGCAAAAATCTCTCCCTTCCACGGTTTTAATAGCACTGAAATTACAACCCCGGCACAGTCTACTCCAGGACATAAAAAGCTGCTTCTCTCTCCAACAAAGTGCTCTCTTCAACAAAGTGATAAATAAAAGCAAAAACAAAAAATTCTGTCAAACCATGACAGAGTAAGCCAATTAAATTCTTTACTTTTTCAAGAGCGGAGTTTGGTAAATGGCACAATATTTATATGAAGTATTTTTCAAAGTTTAAAGTGCCAGATTATGTGTATCGTTTTAGGATTGTCTATTTCCAATTAAGACTATGTAGCAAATATTTTGAGCACTCATGTGCAACACCCTACACTAGTTTCAGGGAGAAATACAACACATAAAATGTTGACTCTCCCTTCAAATATCTGTTCTAGTTTCAAACTCCCACAATTCAATAAGCTCCATAAAAAGTGGGTAAAATATTTGAAAAGACACTTCACGAAAGATTATACAAATAGGTAATAAGCACCTGAAAAGGTGCTGGACATTGTTAATCATCAGGGAAATGCAAATTAATAACACAACAAGATATGACTACACTTCTGTAAGGCCTTGTCTTACCTGGACAAGGCCAGGTAAGAATGTAGACCAACTGTATCTCTCCTATATTTTTAGTGGGAATATAAAATGGTATAACTACTTTAGAAAAGGGAGGTCTGGAGTTTTATTTAAAAAAAAAAAGTAAACATATATATGCCCTATGATCCAGCAATTTCATTTCTAGGTATTTACCCAAGAGACATTAAAATATATGCCGACCAAGAAACATGCACAAGAATGTTCAGAACAGCTTAGTCATAATAGCCTGGCACTGAAAACAGCCACAAATTCTTCCACAGGAGAATGGATAAACAAACTGGAATATTCATATCAGGAAATACTATTCAGCAATAAAAAAGAATGAAATACTGATAATGTAACATAAATAAATCTCAAAATGTGCTGAAAGAATCCTTATACAGAAGAATAGGTACATCCCTGTTTATTAAAAGGTCTAGAACAGATAAAACTAATCTGTAGTAGAAACAAATCAGAACAGCAGTTTCCTCTGAAACAGTGGTAGAGGGGATTGACTGAAAAGGAACATGGGAGAATTTTCTGGGTTGATGGTAGTGTTCTATATTTTAATAGGAGTTTGGGTTACAGAGCTGTATATTTGTCAAAAAGCAGCAAGTGTACACTTGTGTGTTTTTCACTGCATGTAGATTTTATCTTAAAAAGCTATTACATTAAAAATTTTTAGTTAAAAGATATTTACGCTGAAGTATTTAACAGGAGTCGAACTGATATCTTCAATTTACTTGAAGTGTACCAAGAAATAAAATGTACTAAGGATTAATAGAGGGAGAGATAAATGGATAGATATATGATAAAGCAAATGTACTAAAACAATGATAAAATAGTAAAAACCAATTTAATGGTGGACATATATATATATATATATATATATAGTCACTGTAAAATTCTTTCAACTTTACCCCATATGTCTGAAAATACACGTAGTAAAATGTTGGAAAAAACATGCTTCATTCTTTCAGTCTTTACATGAAATGGTTAAAGAGAATGTGTGTAATGAGGAAGGAAAGAGAAAAAGTGGGCAGGAAACAACAGCCAGGTAGATATTATTTTCTATATATACTTAATCTCCAGTCTCGTTCAACTGCTACACAGTCTTTGTCACACACTTAACAGATATTTATTGAGTTTCTACTATGTACCAGACTCTGTGCTAGAAGAATTCAGACACATTGATTGGATTTTAAAAAGCTTAGAGTACAGTGGGCATCCAAAGGTTTGATATACATAAAACTTCTTAATAAGGCACTATCATTCTACAATTTTTTCTCTGTTTCTAAATTTGGAGTCTTTTTAATACTTGGGGAATGACCAAATTAACCGACAGCACTATGATGCTGAAAGCACTTACATTATAAAAAAATATACATAATTATTCTGTAATTTATTATAAAGCAAATATGCAGGGCATTTGCTTAATTATTATTTTAATAGAGTACTTTGCCCATTTAGGGAGTTAAATTTAAAATATCATGATAAAATCATAATAATTATGACATTTAGGTAACCTCACCGAAACCTATAACTTCAAATAAAATCAATGACTCCCAAATGTGTATTTTTGGCCAACAGCTTGTTTCTGAGTTTCAGAAACTTGAAACCAATGCCCTGCTAGATATTTCTACCTAAGTATCCCTCAAGTACTTCAAATTCAAAAGATTCATATGTAAACACAATATTTTCTCTCACAGAGCTGCTTTACCCTCAGTACGTTTTAGATTAGTTATTCATCCCAGTCCCAAGAGTTAACCTAATCCCCTGCTTCATATTTATTCACTAATATCAAATACTATTTATTCTAGGTTCTAAAAAACTTTAAAAGTTTGTTTTCTCGTAATAAAAATAATGCTATCAAATAAAATTTGGAAAGTACAGGAAAACAGCAAGAAATATAATCGCTTGTGATTTAACTATGTAATAGGTAAAATGCTATGTAATATTTCTACTACTCCTTTTCTTTCCTAAATATAGAGTTTTATAGGTTTCTTTTTTCACTTAGTAATATATAATATAAATGATTCAGTACACTGCTTTTAAAAACTTAACGTTATACCATAACCTGTTTTCAATTATGCCATTTGGTCCTTGTAAACTCTATTTTTATTATTTTTTGTTTTTTATTTTTTTAACATCTTTACTGGAGTATAATTGCTTTACAATGCTGTGTTAGCGTCTGCTTTATAACAAAGTGAATCAGCTATACATATACATATATCCTTGTATCTCCTCCCTCTTGTGTCTCCCTCCCACCCTCCCTATCCCACCCCTCTAGGTGGTCACAAAGCACCGAGCTGATCTCCCTGTGCTACGCGGCTGCTTCCTATTAGCTATCTATTTTACATTTGGTAGTGTATATATGTCAGTGTTACTCTCTCATTTCATCCCAGCTTACCCTTCCCCATCCCTGTGTCCTCAAGTCCATTCTCTATGCCTGCATCTTTATTCCTGTCCTGCCCCTAGGTTCATCAGAACCATTTTTCCTTTTCTTTTTTTTAGATTCCAGAAACATTTTTCTTTTCTTTTTTTTTTAGATTGGCCCTGCCCAACAAAGATTTAAATCAAGTTCCAAAAAGATTAAATGATTTCCATGTAATTTAACTATGACCCAGAACAAAGTTCAAGAACATACTTTATGAATGAAAATTCCTCGACAGTCAATAAAGTAAAATTACGATTTCTGTCATCTAATAAAAAATTACCAAACATACAAATAAACAGGAAAATATAAACTACACTGAAGAGAAAAATCAATAAATGAAAAACTGCATTATGCAGATGATAGAAATTTTAGGCAAGAACATTAAAACAGCTATTATGACTATATTCCATGTGTTCAGGACAGTAAAGGAAATAGTAAATATATTAAACAAAAATACAGATGATATGAAAAAGACTCAAACCTAATTTGTAGAGAGAAAAAGTACAACATCTGAGATGAAAATATACTGAATGAGATTAACAACAGATTAAAAACAACAAAAGAAAAGGTTAGTGAACTTAAAACTTAGCAATTAAAATTATTCAAAATAAAGCACAGAGAAAAATGAGTGATAAAAAAATGAGCAGAGACTCTCTGAACTATGGAGTAACATCAAGCAGTCTAACAGAGATGTAATGGGAGTCCCCAGAGGAAGTGGGGTGTGCATGCAGAAAAATATTGATAAAAATCACGGTAAAAATTTTTCCAAATTTGAGGAAAATGCAAACAAATACATTCAACAAGCTTAATGAACCCCAAGCATAAGAAATATAAAGAAAACAACATCAGGATATATAAGAACAAATTGTTTAAAACCAGTGAAAAATTTAAAAATCAAGAAGGCCAGGTTGGGGGAGGGAGAAGAAAACAAATTGTGTACAGAGAAATGAAGACGACAGATTTCTTATCAGAAATAATACTAACCAGAAGAGCACTAACAACATCTCTAAATTAGAGAAAGAAAAAAAATTTACCAATCTAGAATTCCTTAGCTAGTGAAAATGTATTTCAGAAATTAAAATAAAATAAAAAAATTTTCTAGATATACAAATTTCATGTAAGTCACTACCAGCAAACCCTTACTTAAGAAAAAAAAGTTAAAGAAATGTTTCAAGCAGAAGGAAAATGATGCTGGCTGGAAATCTGGATCTAAAGAAATAAAGAAGTGAAGAGCACTAGAAATGGTAGATATGTGAGCAAATGTAAGATAATCACTTTTCTTTGAAATATAAATGACCCAATAAGAGAAAATAATAAAGTATTAAGAGATTAAAACATAGTAGACATAATTTATGGCAACAATAATAAAAAGACCAGGAGGAAGGAAATGGAGTAAAGTATTATAAAATTCTTACATTATATGTGAATGGAATAATGTTCAAAGTTAGTCAGAATTAAACTATGTTATTTTAAAGATGTATACAATAAACCCAAAGCAACAACTAAAAAAAAAAAGAAAAGAAACAAGGTGATTAACCTTTTAAGAAAATAAAGGAGATTTAATGGAATCATAAATTATTCAATCCAAAAGAAGGAAGAAAATAATGAAAAGGAAACAAAGACATATGGGAAAATGAGAAAATAATAGCAAAAGGGTAGATTTAAACCCAACCACATCAGAAGTCACATTAAATATGCATTATCTAAAACCCTAAATAAAAGTTAGAGATCATCAGATTAGATAATAAAACAAGATTCAACCATAGGCTATCTTCAAGAAATGTACTTAAAATATTAATATTAAGATATAATTAAAAATAAAATAATAGGAAAAGATATGTCAAGCTAACAGAAGTCAAAAGAAAGCTGGGATGATTAAAATATTATCAGACAATATGAATTTTACAGTAAAAAAATATAACTAGTGTAGAAAAAAGAAAGGTTATTATTTCATATGGATGAAGGAATCAATTCGTTAAGAGGACCCAAGAAACTTAAATATTTGCAACTGATAACAGAACTTCAAAATGCATGAAGCATAAACCAACACAACTACAAAGAGAAATAGACATATCCATATTTATAGTCACACATTTCAAAATCCATCTCTCAATTGACAGAACAAGTAGACAGTCAGTAAGAATAAATTAAGTAAACAGCATTATCAACCAACCTGAGCAAACTGACATTTACAGAAATCCTCACCATCCTATAGCAAAATGCAAATTCTTGGATGCACTCACAGAAAATGTACTAAGATAGACCATATTCTAGGGCGTAAAACAAATCTTAATAAATTTAAAATTATTCAAACCAAGCAAAACATATTTTCAAACCGAAATGTAATCAGATCAAAAAGCAACAGTAGAAAAATATCTGAAAAAAAAAATCCCCCAAATTTGAAAACCGAACAACACATTCAAAATAACTCTGGGATCAAGGGAGAAATTAAGAGAAATTTTAACAATTATTCAATTGAATTAAAATGAAAACACAACATAACAAAATTTGTGAAAAGAAGCTAAAACAATAGAGAGGAATTTATAGCATTAAATGCCTACACTAGTGAAAGAAGATCTTGAATTAGTGGCTTCAGCATCACCCTGAGAAACTAGAAAAAGAAGACCAAATTAACTAGATAGTAAGCAGAAGAAAGGAAATAATAAAGAGAAGAAATCACTATATTGAAAATAAATCAATAAAACTAAAAGCTAGTTCTCTGAAAAAAAATCAATAAAATTTGTAAACTTTTAACCAGAATAATGAGGGAAAAGAGAATAAGCACATTATCACAAATTAAAGAGATGACATCATTACAGATTCTACAGATGTTAAAAAGATAATAAGGAAATAGTATAAACATAAGTACACAAAAAATTCAGTAACCTGCATGAAATGAACCAATTTCTTGAAAGACACAAACTGTCAAAACTTACACGAGAAGAATGAAATAATCTGAACAGCCCTAAATAGCAGGTAAATTGAACTTCCAGCTTAAAAATTCTCACTAGGAAAATCCAGGTCCAGATAGCCTCAGTTGTGATGGATACCAAATTTTCAGGAAAAAATAATACCAAATTTATACAAATAGAGAATTGAAGAAGAGGAAATATTTTCAAATTTATTCTAAGATAACATGACCCTGATATCAAAACTAGACAAAGATGTTATAAGAAAATTACAACCCCAAATCTCTCATAAACATAGATGCAAAATTTAACATTTTAGCAGATCAAATTCAAAATATATAAAAAGTCTACTACATCATGCTCAAGTTGGGTTCATCTTGAAAGTACAAGCCTGGTTTAACATTTGAGAATCAATGTATTTCACCACATCAACAAACTAAATAAAAAACCACAAAGGACTATCTCAATAGATGCAGAAAAAACATTTGACAAAATCTAATGTCTATTCTTCATAAGAACTCTCAGGCAACTTGAAAAATAAAAAAAGGTAAATTCCTCAACCTGATGAAAAGCCTCTAATATAAAAACTAACTAAAAATCAATCAATACTTTAACATTAAACTAAAAAAATTTAAAACTTTGGAAAGAAACACAGCAAAAAATTTTCATGACATTGGTTTAGGCAAAGAGTTCTTAGATAGAATACCAAGAGCATAACCCATAAAAGAAAATATTTAAAAATTATACTCAAAATTAAGAAATTCTGCTCTTTCATAGGTGCTGCTAAGAAAATAAAAAGTCACAAATTGGGAGAAAAGATTTGCAAATCACATTTCTGATACAGGACCTGTATCCAAAATATATAAAGAACTCTCTAAAATCAATAATAAGGAAAAGAAAAGCAAATGATCAAAAGATCTGAATGGAAACTTTACCAAAGATATGTCAATGGCAAATATGCAAAGGAAAAGATGTTCAACATCATTAGGCATTAGTGGAATGCAACTTAAAACCAAAATGATATACCACTACATATCCACTAAAATAGTTAAAATTTAAAAACCTGACTAAACCAAGTGTTGGTGGAGATGTGAATCAACTAGAACTCTCACACACTGCTGGAGAAAATGTAAAAGGAAACACTTTAGAAAACAGATTGATAGTTTCTTGAAAACAAAGCACCTATCATATTGTCTATTTCATTTGTAGGTATTTACTCAAGGCAAATTAAACCATATTTGCACACAAATACTTGTGCAAAAATGGTTATAGCAGCTTTATTTATAATAGCAACAAAACAAAACAACACAAATTCCCATCAGTAGGTAAATGGATAGACAAATTGTAGCATATTCATACAGTATTATGCAACATAGATGAATACCAAAATAATTATGCTGAGTGAAAGTCTAGACCTAAAATGTACATACTCTATCATTTCTTTTATATATACTTCTAGAAAATGCAAACTAACCTACAGTGAGCAAACAGATTACAAAGTTACGAAGGGGCAGGAGGAGATTTTAGGGGTGATGAATATGTTCATTATTTTAATTGCATTGATGGTTTTATGAGCATATAGATCCTTGAAAATTTTTTCAAATTTTACCTCTTAATGATGCACGTTTTTTTTTATATAGGGGAGGGGAGGGGAGGGGAGGAGAAGGGAGAATAGAATAGAACAGAACAGAGCGAGGGAGGAAGGGAGAGAGGAATGAAGAGAACGGGAAAGAAACAATCCCTAGTGCTTCCCCAGAGCTCTCAGACTAATACCTCAAGTCTTTAAATCATATTGGTGTCCTTTCATGAAGTGGCTTGTCTCCCTCTACAGTCTCCTTTATCACAACTCTATCTCCCATCTATTTCCAATTTCTTTCACCACATACTCTACATTCTAGTTTACATTATCTCAAAGCTTGTTATCCCCAGTGGTCCCTGAAAGTCTTCTTTGTTTTTCAATGATCAGTGTCATCTGTCCTTTCCCTGAGATGCTACTCCCAGGCTGAGTTAGTTGCTCCTGCAGTGCTCCCAGATCAACAATTCATAGCTCTAACAAAACATTCTTCACTCTGTTTGGTCACTGTTGACTCACTTTTTGGTCTCCCTTTTGTTGAGAAAGCCCTGAAGAAAAAATTTTCTTGTGCACCCTATGTCTCTCAATATCTCATATAGTGCCTAGTACATAGTATGCACATAACATAATTTGTTGCATGAAAGAATGGACCTAATTATGTTAATGTATACTCCTTCCCGGTGGTGTCCTTTCAGTACCATAGCATATTACATAGCATAAAGTCATCAAGAGAGTCATAACTATTTATCCCAACATTTGTTTCTAGTATGGAGATAAAAGAAAACATTAAAACAAATTCCAGATGTATGAGAACATTAAAAATGTTCACCACATCATAGAAAAACATCTCACCTCCAAGGTTTGTAACAGGCTACACGGCCTCATTGTTGAATGATCTGCCAAACAAATAGACATATAGATAGCTTTTTAATAGGGATGTCCTGATTGACTTTTTACCTATGTTTTCAACAAGCACAGCACTAACAATAAGACATAGTGGAGCAAGTTGCATGAGAAAGAGCTAACAAAACTGCTTCTTTATTTTGAGTGCAGGGTACTTACTTGTGAACCCTTGAAACCTAAAATTTAGTCTGGCTCACAATTTTGCTGAGAGAAAGTGTATGATAATCAAGAAGTAAATGAATCTAGTTCTCAGAACAATCCCCAGTGGGAATTATAGAGGAGTGAGGGGAATTCTCTGGGGTGAACAGATGTTTTTTCATCAGAATGTTTTTCTCTCTACTTTGACAGTGTTTATGAACTATTCGAAAAGTACGCATTTACTGTAAACAGGTATTTTACTGCCCACTTCTGCTGAGGAGCCACATTTCCTGGAATAGGCTGGAATGAACCCAGCTGTATTGTTTCTGCATGATCCCAAATGGAAGACCAATATGAAAGAAGTTCTGAAATGTCATTGGACTGGATGCTAAGTGTACTCCATTGTGAAATGAACCCTAGAGTCAGCCACTTAAGATACTGTTCTGTGTCATTTAGGTCAGACAGTAGATGGAGAAAAGAAAATGCAAGTGAAGAATTTTTTTAAGCCAAGCTTTTTAAATAAAGCTAAGAAAACTTGGGTGAGGATGTGTGAATTTCAGGCACTCTGGAAAGAGGTGCAAATTAAAATCTAGCTGGTAATTCCCTCCAGAACAGGTTGTTTCTTCCTCTTGAAAAACACAAAGAAGAAATCATGCACCAAGTAAAGCCAAATCCCTTTAAAGCTTCTGTTAGTAGTAGGTTCATTTATTTTTCCCCTGAGCAAGCATCATGGGATTCAAATAAAAGGCTTGAGGCATGTTCGGTAGATGATAATAAATGATGAAGAATATCTAGTAAAGTTGCAGTGGAAAATCAGAATGGTAAGGTTACTTTTACAAACATTTATTTAATAAGGACATGCACAGAAACGTGGAGGCAAAAAAGAGGTCGACAGGAAACAAGATATACCTAGGGGCACCTTTCAACATCTATTTCAAACTGATGGGAACTGGAGAAAAAAACAACAGCAAATGAAATCCTCATCAGTCAATCATAAGAAACATGAAATGTAGCAACATGAAAATATCACTCATCTTCTCCATACACAGAGATAAGGGGAAGTCCCCTTCGTAGAGTGTTATTTCCAGTCATGGTAATAAATTCGGAATAACTGAAAAGAAAACAGCAACCGTTCCAGTCTGAAACACAGCCCAATACATCCACTTGTTACCTATTTCTAAACAGTTTATTTAAAAAAGAAGTTGATAGTAATTCAACCATTTCATCTCTTCCAGACATGATTAAAATATATAAAGAATTTAAATTGCCCTGTTATGGAAGATGTGTACATGTTCAGTTATATCACATTAAGCAGTAATGGGGTGTGTGTCTGTATCAATTACCATTTCATTTTATTGTGGATCACCTTTGCTACTGAATTTATGTACCTCTTAAATTATAGGAGAAAACATTGCAGAAATGACTCATGACATCAGGCATATTCTTAAACAACCAAGCTTAGAGGGCAGGTAAAAGATTCTAAATGCTCAAAAGCTTTTCTGCAGTGTCAGTAGCAATTCCAGAAGCCTGTACTTTTTTTGTTTTTTTTTTGCAGTACGCGGGCCTCTCACTGTTGTGGCCTCTCCCGTTGCGGAGCACAGGCTCCGGACGCCCAGGCTCAGCGGCCATAGCTCACAGGCCCAGCCACTTCGCAGCATGTGGGATCTTCCCGGACCCGGCCACGAACCCGTGTCCTCTGCATCGGCAGGCGGACTCTCAACCACTGCGCCACCAGGGAAGCCCAAGCCTGTACTTTTTGAAAGTTATTCTTCAACCCAAAAGGTCATGAAGTGCCAAATTCTGAAACAGCAGCATCTTAAAAAATTTTTTTAAAAGGATAGTCTCCTCTTTAGTGGCACTATGCATAGAAACTAGTTTTTCTTTCACCCAACATAATGGGCTTGAGGCGGGCGAGGGACAGAAGACAGAACAGTCTTCAATAGCTACCATGCTCGGGGCATGAGATCCAGCACTGTTCAGACATGATCTACTTTAATATTTGGAACACCCTGAGTCAAGTGTGATCACCATTTTATGGCTGAGTACTGAGGTTAAGCCACTCTAGCCCAAGTTGACCCACTTGGTAAACAGTGGGCTGGAAGTACAGCCCAGTCAGCCTGACCCCAAAGCCAAGGTTCTTAACTCTACACCAATCAGTTAAATTCTGGTTCCTGTTTATGTTTCCAGTGTGGTTTTATTCTAACAAGTTAACCATCAGATCAACTTCTACGGAAAGTCCTTCCTTACAGTTCCCAGACTGCATGTCTCTGCAGTCCCACATGCCAAGCAAATTTTAATCAGAATATTGAGCACATTAAATTATGCAATAAATCCTCTCTGGAATGTAAGCCCCTTGAAGGTTGGAAGCACAGTCTCTTCTGTATCCTAAGCACTTAGTGGAGTATCAGCAATGTAGGAGACGCTCAACAAGTATTTGGTGAATTATAATGGAACAGAGAGCTGATTGGATCAACAATTTCCAAACTCTGCTCCATGGAACTCTAGAAATTCTTCAGAGCACACCACCTGTGGGGAGGGGGATTGAATTGCAAGAAGAGAGTGCTGACTGGGCAAGAGTCCTGTCTCCTCCATCAACAGAATCACAGGTACCCTATTTCCACTGGAGTGCTTCTTCCTCAATCTTTTTTTCTCTTGAACTTCCACATAACATTTTATTTGAACAAAGGAAGGTATGGCTTAAAAAATGTTTAAAACTATTGGATTAGATGGTCACACTTTCACTTCCAAACTTATATCATTGCTTTCTACTTTCCTCTTTTTTTTTTTTTTTTTTGTGGTATGCGGGCCTCTCACTGCTGTGGCCTCTCCTGTTGCAGAGCACAGGCTCTGGACGGGCAGGCTCAGCGGCCATGGCTCACGAGCCCAGCCACTCCACGGCATGTGGGATCTTCCCGGACCGGGGCACGAACCTGCGTCCCCTGCATCGGCCGGCGGACTCTCAACCACTGCGCCACCAGGGAAGCCCCTCTACTTTCCTCTTAAAAGTCCATTCCTGGAATCCAAGTCATCAAATGTATGCCAAGCACATATGTAACTGAAGTTGCTGTGGGAAACCTGTGTTGTTGGCTGTGGTATAATTCATTTGTGTAATGTGTTCCAGAATCTCGTGGAAGAAAATCGTGGAATAATCCAACATGTCAAACTCATGATGACATTTCCCCATGTGGTCCTTTGGGAAAGATTTCCTCATCCGATTTTCAGGAGTGTTGAAAGGCCATCATGACTGAGAGAAGGCATGAGTCACCCCAAGTTTGGGGTTAAGCATTGTGAGTTTTCTTACCAATCACGGAGAACAATAAACTTTATTAGAGATTATTCTCTGAGGAGGTACCTCCTAGGATCCTTTGTTATTGAAGGAGGTTGAAATCACCCCCAAGGGAATAGTCTTCGGAAGCAGCTATCCCTGTATATTCATAAAGAGCATAGAGGGGAAAGAAAAAATCTAGCAGCAGCTAGTGGATCACGTGGAAACTTTTACCTTCTTCTAATGTTAGTCACTTGTAAGTAGGCAGAACTGATCAACCATAAAGGCAAGGAAAGCCCAGAACATGGTTGGAGTTAGACCAGGGGTTCAAACTGGAGTTCTTTTGCCCATATGCTAATCTCAGTTTCACTGGCAGTGGGAGTCCCCACTCCTCCTCCGAAGTCTTATGTCTGTGGCATATTAGGGGGCAAGACTGAGGCAAATGAAGTGAACAGTAATTAGAGGCAAAGTCAGTTGCGGCTGCATCCACTCCACAAGATCAGAGGCTGGGGAGTCCATTAAAAAGTATTTAACACAGAAAAAGAATATAGTCACGAAGGAGAAATGTTTGAGCCAGTGTTCTTAGGAGTGCTTCTGAGCACAGGACACCCGTTGATTCACCCACAGAGTCAATAAACAATGCTGTTTCATATCTGTGGTTTTTGCTTGTTATCAGAGCTGCCTGAAGGGAGCCACGAACAGGCTAAATGAGACGCTCAGTCTTCTGGGGCCTTGTACAGACTCATTTGTCCTGAGACTGAGCGACCCCCATGCCTGAAGTTTGGTTGTTCTTGCTGTTCTGACTCTCCCTCTGGGGAAGCTGGGGTCGGGCACTCCCCAGAGGGGAGTGTTTAGTGAAGAATCATCCATGACACGCTTTTATCTTTGACTTTGCTCCAGGACAGAGGGGCAGTATCATCCACATTTTGCAAAAGAGTCATCATACAGAGGTTAGCTGACCCGCCAAGCTCCCACAAGGTAAGTGATAAGCTGGGATTTGAATTTGTTTTGTTTGACTCCAGGCCTCAGGTCTCTGATGACTTTGAAATAGTCTCTTCTGATGCCACATTGCCTCTCTCTTGACCTAGGTTGTGCCAGGTGTCGCAATAAGTCTTGTAATAACACTAAGAGGTGGGTGGGACTTATTATTAAATCTTTTCTGGAAAGTGAAGAAACACAAAGTTTAAGGATTTGCCTGACACTCAGAGTGACAGGGCTAGAATGAATTATAAAAAAATCTTGACCTCTTCCAGTAGGCCATGAATTTTATATTCTAACCCATAAGTCAGCTAGGTTATTAGGGTCAACTTTATTCTCTCCTTTTGAATTAGAAAAACTTAACACAGTAAAGATGTAAAAGTCTTAAATATGGTGATGCCTCTAGAAGGTGTGGGAAGCTACCAAAGCCAAGAGATATATAGGCCCACCTTCAAAGAGTGGATATCTTTGTGGAAATGATTTGTGCTAATGGAATACAAGCAAGCACACACTGGCAAACTCATGCCAGCAGAAGGTGAACAGTATAATGTGGCATAGTGGTTGAGAGCAAGGGCTGCAGAGTTATCCAGACTGGAGCCCAGGTCCTGGTTCTGCCGTTTACTCACTGACCTTGAGAAAGTTACTTTAATTTTTTCATCTTATGAAAACTTCAGGGGACTGCTAACAAGAATGAACTAAGTAAATGATGTAAAACCTTGGCATAGTGCCCAGTACATAATAAGAGCTGTATAAAATGCCAGCTATTATTATTGATGTTGCTATTATTGTATTTGCAACGTTTCAACATCACACTTTATTTCTTTCCTAGCAAAAACAAGTTTTGCCTATTCAACCCTTTCTTATGATGCCATCAGATACAGCAGGGATCTTAAATGTATTTACAAATGATCGCTTCTCACTAGAGAACTCTAAATATAAGCTAATGAATTAGTAAGTTAGTCACATTATATATACTTGCATGTGCCAAAGATTCTAGCAAAAGAGGAAATTTAACAAGGAATTTTTAAAAATTGATTACTAATGCTAATTAGTAATGATAATGGCAATGTGGCCATGAAGGAGAATGTCCTCAATCTTAGGAGATATACATTGAAGTATTTAGGGATGAGGGATGTCTGTAACCTCCTCTCACAATACAGTTCTCAATGGGACCTTCATTTCTGCACATCTTGAGAGCCTGAGAACTAACAAGGTTTTCTTCTGCACTATCTTTTCAAGGATGTTTGTATAGTGAACAGCGTTGAAAGACACACAATGTTTCCCTTTGGGACAAAAGTTAAGCAGATTTGAAGTCCTCTTATAAAAGTCTGATACTCCTCAGCTGTGACACAAACCTATTCTGCACCCAGCATC
This sequence comes from Phocoena phocoena, assembly GCF_963924675.1. Classification (NCBI taxonomy): domain Eukaryota; kingdom Metazoa; phylum Chordata; class Mammalia; order Artiodactyla; family Phocoenidae; genus Phocoena; species Phocoena phocoena. Next base: position 67,489,208 of record NC_089227.1, on the reverse strand, counting down.
CACTTGGACCCGTGCTGCATCACTCCCGTGGGACTTGGGGACAAGGGAACCAATGTGAACATAAAGCTCATGGTGCCTGCTGGGCTGTGAGTTATAACATTTTGTTTTCTGACCCAGAAGTCATAGGTCTTATTTCAACACAATATCGATAGAACTCGAGCAGACTACCTTGGTTTTCAAATACAGTAAAAAATCTCTTCACAGCCCTTGACCTCTGTTTTCACATATTTAAGCACGTAAAATAACATGTATGTCTATGTGTGTTTACTGTTGTAAAAGTCAAGGGATTAATTACCTGTCTTAAGAACATAGGTGTATTAACCTCATCTACAAATCACTGAACTCTACACTTCAGTGCATGGTCCCAAGTGAAAGCTGAAAGAAACCAGGTGTTCCCTGGAGCTGGGTGGGCATGCAGGCATCAAGTGCCTCTTTCAGGGATCTCCTGCTGTTGCTTCAGATACGAAATTAAGAGAAAATGTACTCAAAAGGGCTTCAGGGAACCTGAAGCAGCATATATGTCTGGCTCAATACTTAGAAAATAGATAAATATTTAGGTAGATAGACACATTATTTACATACTGCTTTAGTCTTTAACTCTTAAACTCATGTTCATCAGTGTTTCTGACATTTCTTAAGGACCTAGGTTGTGCCAGGTGTCACAATGTCTTGTAATAACACTAACAGGTGGGTGGGAATTATTACTAAATCTTTTCTGCAGAAGAGGGAAGTGAAGCAACACCAAGTTTAAGGATTTGCCTGATACTCAGCGTGACAGGGCTAGGACGTCAACTATAATAAAATCTTGACATCTTCCAGTAGGCCATAAATTTTATATTCTAACCCATATATCAGCAAGGTTATGAGGGTCAACTTTATACTCTCCTTTTGAATTAGAAAAACTTAGCATGGCAAAGATGTTACTGATGTAAAATCTACAATCTACTATTTTTAAAGATATATAATTTCACATATCATTTAAAGGCTATTTTGATAATGATTTCCACCTGGTTTGGGCAATCTATGTTTGTTTTCCTTATTTAACATTTATTTTGAAGACGTTTATTAAAATAGTAATAGTCTTCGTTTCCTAGCACATTAAGCTTGGGGAAGTTTGTCCACAGTTGTGAATCTATAATGATTTGATTGGATTCAGATTTATCTTTAAAATGTGAATTTAAGTAAAACTTTCAGTCATTAATTGACTAGCTATGATAATAATCTTTCAGTCAGTTGATTTTGGAAACTCCAAAGACAGACAAATTGAAAACATAGCCAAATCATTTTGTTGGCAATATGCCATCTTACCAGGATACATATGTAAGCATTTAGTCATAGTCAATACAATCTTTGGGCATATTCAAGTGATACATTTCACTGAATACTATTTTTCATAATCAGATTTTTATCTGTATGTGAAATGTGGCTATTGGCTTATGAAGTAACTTCAAGCTGATCTCAGCCTGGATTTATTCATTGATTGCCTTAGACTTGAAAATGTATGATCAGCTACTGAGCCATCTGAAACTTTCGGGCTGATTATGTAGGGCAAATTGTCTTAAAAAGATTTTGTTTTATGATTTCTGATTTTTTTCATTAAAAGGCAAGAAAAAATCTTAATAGTTTTTTCTTATGGTATTTCATCATATCTAAAGTTAAAAGCATAAACTGCCCAAAATGAATATAAAGTAAGAAAGATGCCAACAAGTAGCTATGAAATATACACAACAGTTGTATCTATGCGGAAAGAAAGGAGACAGAAGGAGAGAGGAAGGGAAGGAAGAAGGAGACAGAGAGAGAGAGAGAGAGAGAGAGAGAGAGAGAGAGAGAGAGAGAGAGAGGGAGAGAGAGAGGTAGGGGGAGGCGGGAGGGAGAATCTCTTGAATTAATCTAACTCAACCCAACTCAATCAAATTCAATTCTGATCCTTCTGACTGAAGGATCAGAAAATGGTATTGTTATACTGGGAAGAGTTACAGAAGAGTTCTCTGAATTTTATACCAAAATGTATAACACTCAATAGATAAATACAGACATATGGAAAAAGTAGTTTAAAAAAAAACTTCTTCCTCTTACAAGACTAATGGACAGAAAATAGATTATTATATTCAACCTGAATAAAGATGGAAATGCACAGTGTCCTTCATGAATATTCTTGGCTTTTTTATGAGGTAAATGCTGACCAAGTCTCTAACCCACTCTAGACTTCAGGCATTTTTTCTGAGGAATTAAACTAGATGATTTTTTCTTCAGCTACCTTCTTGTTCTAACTCTTGGTTTCATGAAGGCAACGAGAATTCAATCTCTTCGTATACCAGGAATCTTGGAACTATGAGGAAAGATGTCATCTAAACATTATTTGTGGGGCTTCCCTGGTGGTGCAGGGGTTGAGAATCCGCCTGCCAATGCAGGGGACATGGGTTCGAGCCCTGGTCTGGGAAGATCACACATGCCGCAGAGCAACTAAGTCCGTGTGCCACAACTACTGAGCTTGTGCTCTAGAGCTCGCGAGCCACAACTACTGGGCCCACGTGCTGCAACTACTGAAGCCCACGTGCCTAGAGCCTGTGCTCTGCAACAAGAGAAGTCACTGCAGTGAGAAGCCCGGGCACCACAACAAAGATGAAGAGTAGCCCTCGCTTGACGCAGTTAGAGAAAGCCTGTGCGCAGCAACAACGAAGACCCAACACAGCCAAAAATAAATAAATAAAATAAATTGAAGAAAAACAAAAAACATTATATGTAAGCCTTCAGTTTGGCCCAATTTGACCTGAAGTGTTAACTCAAATTTTACAAGTTCTCCTTTCATTTTGTAAATTAGCCTGAGCCTCGAGGTGGTTAAAAATTCTTTTTTGTTTCTATTTTGATCTGGAAATTGTGTCATTTGCTACCACTCTAACTTGGGATATTCTACATACTTAAATATACTTGATATTTACTCAAATGTTGGTTTTAAGTTTTGACTCTGCCATATTGAACAGTTTTGTGTTTGTCAGTAAGTTATGGTTGGCCCTATCTTTCTTATCCAAATATCTATGGGAATGAAAAACAAATGGAGAGAAAGATCTTTTTGAAGTGGTTCTGGTTAAATAATACAACAGTAGAATATAGTTTGGGAAATGTTTTTCCCATATATACAAAACATTACAGAACATCAGGATAGGAAATGATACAAACATTTAACCAAAATACAGATAGCACAATACCAATCAACATAATTGCCTTCTCCATTCTATGCCTTCTATCGCTAAGGGGACTGTTCTCAGTGCCTGATCCATACTGAAGCTCAATGAATGTCTGCTGAACGAGTAATGATCTCTGTCTCATTTTATAGACATGGCTATGGAAGTAAAGAGACTGCATCATTTGCTAATTCATGGCAAACCCAAAATTAGAATTGTGGTCTTCTGACTCATAGTCCAGTCGTACTTTTGATGTTAAGAATTTTGATATTGGTTAGATACATAATAGAGAAGAATTTAGATATACGAGAATTTCCATTTAGAAACTGATGACTTTTAAAAGTGATCACCTCAGTTGGCAATGTACAGAACAAGAACCCTTTGCTGTGCCTTTACAGAGTACAGCAAAGTCATCAGGGATCCAACGAACTGAATGACTAGTTCTCAGCAGTGCTGCCTCTCCACTTCATGTGTTCCACAGGGATGCAGTCTGTGTGTTTTGCTTCAGAGGCCTGGGTTTTAATAGGGGCTCTAAAATCCAATAGTATTCTAGAATTCTGTGTGACCCAGTGGATCTTTTCTAGGACCTCAGAATTGGAAAAGAATTAGAAGTTAGCTTACTTGACATCTCACCTAACACAAATCCTTTGTACACTAACTCCTACAGACAGGTACCCAGATGGAGCTAGAACTCCTCCTGTTAACAGTTTGCACTACTTCACAAGGCTGCTTGAAGTAAGGGAAAAAACTCAAGGCTTTGAAATGAAAAGACGTGAGTGACAACAGTAAACGTTAACTTTTTGGAGCCTCTTTAGTTTTTAAAATGTAAATACTAATATCTGCCTTGCAGATTATTATTACATAATAAATTATATAAAACATTCTCACTAATTAGGTAGTCAGAAATCTCATTTCTTCCACAGATGCTTTATCAATCAATTTGAGTAAAATTCTTTCTAGATGTATTAGTTTCTTAGGCCTGCTACAACAAATTCCCACAAACTGGGTGGCTTTAAACAACGTAAGTTTATTTCCTCCCAGTTCTGAAGCCTAGAAGTTCCAAATCTAGGTGTTGGTAGGATCACACCCTCTCTAAAGGTCCTAGGGGAGAATTCGTCCTGGCACCTTCCTGGCTTCTGGTGGTTGCTGACAATCCTTGGCAGCCCTTCCTGTGGAGATGCAGCATGCCAGTCTCTGCCTCTGTTATCATATGGCATTATTCCTCTGTGTCTCTGTATTGAAATTTCCCTTTTCTTATAAAGACACCTGTCATACGGGATTCAGACCTCACCCTAACTCAGTCTAAACTCAACTTGATTACATCTGCAAAGTCCCTATTTCCAAATAGGGTGCCATTTACAGGTTCTAGGTTGACATGAATTTTGGGAGGACAGGATACAATCCAGTACAGTAGAATCGTTATGACAAGTAAATGAAATATTGTGTAAACTGCAAAGTACAGGTTGATTCCATTTCTCCAATTTCCAACTGTTAATTTTTATGTATATCTATGAAAACAAATTATTCAAGAAAATTACTTTCAAACATAGTAAAAAAAATTCACCTATTGGAGGAGAAATGAGATAATTCCTACTCCCAAATAATAGTTATAAAAGAATACAAAAGAGTTTTTATGTCTAGTATGATATTTCATCATATAAAATTAACCCATTTTAGGAAATCTACAGTCATGGGATGTATGAGGCAGGAATTACAATGTATTGAACATCAAATTCAATTTTCCATTAACTTATGTTGATTTGTATTGATGTAAGGGTTATTGTGCCCTTGAGCCAAAGCTTAATGGTTCACTTACAGTTTTTTAATAGGAACTTCTGAGGAATGATGATAGTGTCACATTGTAACAGCAGGAATAGATTTAGTTCAGTGATTATCCATATACAACTATTCAAATGGAAACGTATGGCATCAGTCATCTTTTATAATTCTTTGGGTTATATAAAGAAACCTTGGGATGTTTCACTTATGCTTAAATTGTGAACATTGTAAATATCAGCATTTAAATTAATATTAGCAGAATAATTGAGTTGGGTGAAGTATTTTCTTCATAGGAACCTGTACAAAATCAATGTCACTGGAATTGCTGCACTTGGACTCCCAATAGCATATGATTTTCACTGAGTGGTACTGTGTAAAATATACCTCAAATACTATGATCAGCCCTAGCAGAGACAAAAAGGAGACTTCCTTCACAAAGACAAGATGTGATCATAAGAGTACGTCAGGCTTTCTGCATTGAAATACAAAAATCCATAAAAACAGTAAAAGGCCTACATTTTATCGGAGCTCTGATCCTAATGTTTTGAATACTTAAAGACACATTTGGGCTGTATTTCTCATATAAATAGCCTATTAGAAGAAAATGAATCTTTTTTTAATTATCTAAAGGGAGAGTGAGGATGGCATCTACATTTTTTTTAATCTTTAGAAATTTTTATCCTCTAGTATAAAAAATAGAATCTCTCAAGGTTCACCAATCCCTTTCTAGAATCGAGTTGTCAGGCCTGTGGAGCTACGAGAACTTCAATGGATTCATAACGGATTATTCACATTGCCATTGTCCCCAGCCTAAAATTCTTATCACTGTCACCTGAAACCACTGTATTTATATCCAACTGTTCTCCCTGCCATAGTCTTTTCTTTTCCTTAATCCACACTACTCCACATTTCAGACTGATCTTCCTATAACATATCTTTGCTCATGTCATTTCTTTGAGGAAATACCTGCATGTACTAACACTGTAGTCACAACACCATTGCCTCATTCCACTCATCTGAGATCTGACTCCAGCCACTTTCTCCAGTTTTATTCCCCAAGTCTTCCTCTCAAAATCCTACACCTCAGACAATCTAGATTCTTCTCCATTGTGTAGAGCTAGTCAATACTTTCCAATTTCTCTGCCTCTGCTCAGATCATTCCACTTGATTTGGCCTTTCTCCATCCAAACCTTTTCTGACCCACTCAAATGTCCTTTCCTTCATGAAGATTCTCTGAATCAAACCCCCTTCTCCTCACAATTCCCTCCCAATTACTAGGTTTCTGTGTATCAACATTTAGCACATTCTGGTTTATCTTTAACTTACTTATTTTTCTCCCTTACTGATCCTACTTGTACAGTCCATGAGAAGAGGAATCATGTTTTCATCACATATGAATCATCCCCAGCAACTAGCAATAACACATTTTTGCATTAAGTCGAAGTTTTTCATGTGGATTTTTCTGAAAATTCCATGGGAGATTATCATCTTAGACAGAAAACTAATTTAAGACTCCTTTACAGATTACCAGATAAGGATGGCAGAACTAAAAGAAGAGGAATATGGAATTGTTACAAACTTAGTTCTCAGAATATAGATGAAGGGAAATTATATATAGTAGCTTCTTCAGTAAATACTGTACGGACTTTCCCAAAAATAAAATCTGTACAATTCTACCCCCACCTGAGTGATCACAGCACATATTTCTTTCTCTTCTTTATATTCAGGGTTTTCTCTGGCAGATGTTGCTACAATCCTAAAGTACAAAATGAAGGTGAGATTTGGAAATTTTTAAGTTTATTTGCTTGGTATTGTCACAAACTGACTGTCAGGGGGAAAAGAATAGGAGTCTGCCTTGGATACCATTCCTAAGGAGATGGTATAAAAGATGTATGAGTAACCAATCTTTCTCCCATTGCTTATTTGTGAGGCAAAGACTCTAAAATAAAGCCAGAGTGACTGAAATGCCTTTAATGGTGTTGGAGTGTTTAAAGACAGGCCCTATAAAATAGAAGTTGCATTTCTCTTCACCTGGCCTTCATTCAAACACTTCTCATTTTGTTGGGCTCTCTTTTCAGCAGAGCCTCTTGATGATAGAAAACACATCTTCTACATTCTGCCAGTGGAATCGCTTGGCACTGGAATTCTGGCTGGATGCTGCCCGGTGAGAAATTCACTTTCAGTATGCATCGTCGAGCGTCCTACTGTGTACTTAGATAAAGCTTTTATTTCATGATTTCTTAGTTTCTCTTCTTTATGAAATCAAGTAGTGTAAATCATCTCTTCTGACTTGTACATATTAATTAGAGCAGTAGTTAAGAAAAGGCATTAATGAAATCCTTCCATTAAAATGGAGGTCAAAAGTGGCATATTACTACTCCATAGGGAGTTTAACCAAATTTAAAGGAGTAGTGAGCTCTTTGGCAGATTTACTACGCTCTGGAGAATAATTGAACTCCTGTAAACTTTCTTGAAAAAACCTCACTATCTAATAGGAAATGTTGAATGAAACTCTCTTAGATTTTAAACTATTGGATGTCTTAATGTTTGCCACTGTTACTCATAAAGATGGTTATTCATAGAAAAATTAATTGCTCTCCTATTTTACTTTATACTATTCACTTATTTTGAGGATTTTTAAAAAACTTTGCTTTACTTTGTTTTGGTATTTAGGTACATTGGTTTCCTCCATGAGACATTAATGTCTGCCTGTTTTACTTTCGTATTTGCTCAATCATAGTACATAGGACTGTGAAATGTAATATTCTCTGTCATCTAGATTTCTCCCCCAGGACCAAAATCTGAAAGAAGTTTCATGTCCTGTGTTTATCAATATCTTATATAGAAATATTCGAGGCATTTGATGAGATTTTCATGTATAATGAAGCTAAGAGGGACATACACAATCAGAAATAGGATACAAAAGACAACAAAGTGCTCAATTAATATTCCAGTTTCAACAAGGTAAAGCTTAATTAGGTTAAAAGTACTTAAGTATTTTTAAAAATACTGTACAAATATAGAAGAGGAGCTCTACATTAAAAGTAATTCATATAAATACTAAATGAATAAAAACAATCTCAGAGTTATCCCAAGCCCTTTAAGTTTAAATAGGAATGAGATGCTCCAAGTCAAGAGTGACTTGACCAAAGTGACTCAGTTACTGGTAGCTTCCCGGGACATCCACTCAGCATCTCCAGCTTCATGTGACTGAGCTGCCACATTACCGCAGGACAAAGACTGGGCAGTTTTAATTGACTCTAAACTGAAAATGTGGAATGACTCCAAAAAACAATGTTCTTTTAAGTCAAATTATTAATGAAAGAATAATGTCCAGCACTAAAGAGATAACATTCTCCATTGGTCATACCCCAAATGGGGTTTTTCATAGTTCTAGATACTGTTTCTTGACTATCAGCTCAATAAAGCACCTTAGGCTCAGCATTCCTCTTCCCTTTCCCAGTCCCTCACTCGTGTTCCTTGGGCTCATTTCTCTAAAAAAAACAACTGGCAAACTACCTCCTTGCTCCAGGTTTTCTTTTGAGAAGAACCATCTAAGACACATACTAAATCTGCCCCAGGGGGACACAGCAGGCTGGACTTCATAATCTACTTTACTGTAAAATATATTTTTAAAAGAGCATTTCTTACCTCGGGTATTCCACAGAACATACTCAGGGAAACACAGAACTAGATTTATTCTCTCTCAACATAGAATAAAATCCAAGTTCCCTATCTTGATCTCCTACAAGAAAATGTGAGGCAGAGATGTGACCTATATAATCCAGTCCCCAGCTATCTTCTCATACTCCTATCTTACCCTCTCCTTCTCGGTCTCTTTACTCTGGATCAGCTGTTCTTTGTACTCCTCTTTAAACGTGCCAAGCATTTTCCTGCCTCTGAGCTTCTGCCCTTGCTGTTCCCTCTATCGGGAACAGATATTTGTCCAGATAGTGGCATGGCTCACTTTCCCACTTCATTCCTTTCTCCATCTAACTGTCACCTCAGCAGAAACACCTACTACAGTATCTAAAATATCTCCCCTAGTTACTTTCTTTCATCCAGCTTTACTTTTCTTCAAAGCACTTCTATTTGAAAGCACTTTTCACTTACATATTTATTGGTTGTCTCTCCAGTAGAATGTAAGCTTCATAAAGGCAGATTTTGTCCGTTGTTGTGTTCCCAGTACCTGGGAAATCTGTGTGTCTTTGAAAATGTGTGTGTCTTCTTCGTCATCCTCATTTTTCTCATTTTGTTACAGACACATGAAAATGCAATCCTAAACCATCTTTTGGAGAAAAGCACTGCTCTGTAGTACTGAGCAATTTCCTTAGCATAATATAATGCCTTCACTCATTCTGTTTCTTTTGTCCTTTTTGCTTTTCTTTCTCACATTTGCCTCGAGAATTTTCCCCCTTCAGCACTCAGATTCAGCTTCCTATCCTCCATGAACTCTGGCTGATGGCCCATACCATCAGGGCAGACACTCTCTCCTGCATGCTCACTTGTCTTAAAACATGTCTGAGTGTGCTGTAGAGGCTTGATCATGTGTCTGCACCACTAGACTCTCAGTTCCTTTAGCGCAGTGGCCCTGTACCCTTACAGGGAGAGTGCCACTCTCATACCTTTTTCACCACCACCATCCTTGTCTGACACATTGTGTTATTAAATGGAACATTTTTGAAGTTACTTTGTCTTTTCTTACTAGACCTTATAAGTTATTTGTGTGTCAAATGTGGTTTGTCCCATAAAGCCTTTAGTGGTGCAATTTTCTTTTTTTTTCCCATTATATGTTCAATCTTTGAGTAAAATGCATTGTGAATAATACAGTGTATTATTACTGGATGGCTTTAACAATATTTTTATATGATTAATCTGTGTCATCTTGTGGCTTGTTTATAGTAGTTATTTCACCACCAAACCAGAGATCACAGCTTTAGGACCTAGCAACCAATCTATTTAGCTCACTGCAGCCTGTGTAAATCTTTTGTAAATGTGAATCTGATCAGGTCACACACTCTTATGTCCTTGCTATCCTGATTCTCCTTACAGCCTTTGCCAGTGCAGTTCCCTTTTCTGAAATGTTCTTTCCTCCCCCGTCCCTTCCTATGGCATACACCTTCTCATCTTTCAATGTCATAGAAGCCTCCTACTCTGTGTGTGACTATTCTCTCTCTATTACAAGCATTTATAGCACCAACTACCTCTCCTTCCAGTATCTTTCACGTTTATTGTTTCATTTTGGTCATATGATTAATGTCTGTTTCTCCCCCAAAGAATAAGCTCCAAGAGGAAACAGGCTATAGATGCTGGGTACTTAGTAGGTAGTCAATTAGTCAATAAATACTCTTCAGGTAAATGAATGAATGCAGGTGCAAAAGTACTTATAATCTAACTAAGTTTCCAACATGCAATAAAAGGGTTGCTATGGAAAAAGAGAACACTTTTCAGGCGTCTCGAGAGGATTTGGTTTCTAAAAGAGCCTTAAATTCTTACAGAGTTAAAAAAGGAGTAACTTTTTGAACCCAATCATTTTTAGAATGCTAGCCTAGGCTGTAAGTCAAAGGAAGGAAGCTTTATGTTCACAAACCCCAAGGGGTTAAAGGCACGATCCAGGGAACCTGGAAGAAAAGTCTGCCACTGAAGCATGAAAAACCTGGTGTAAAAGGGCTTTCAATTCAGGTCCACCTGTTAGGAATTCTAAATTTTACAGTCCTTGATCCTCTCTTCAGCAGATTACTTTATAACTCAATTGTTTCCTCAACTCAAAAGAACACGATTTTACTTTTTTTGATTCAGGTATTGAGTGAACTGAAAGAGAATAAAGAAATTAATTAAAGTAAGATAACAATGGTCAAGTTTGCTCTCTGCTGAGTGGATCGCCCTCATCTTAAATCTTCTTAAACCACATGCAATTATGCCCTCAAAAGCCTGAGGGCACTTGCACGGAAAGGCTAATGGGGTGAGACTTTAAATGTTAGAAAGTCCTTAATTTGAAGTCTCTCTACTGGTTTATGTTAACACCTTAGTGATTAATCTTGTGATGACTGAAGCTGTTCTATTCACGGATATCAAATTGACTGAATCTATCCTATTTTTGGTCACTTTAAATTCTCATTCACCACACAATTGATTGCACTGACTGTACCGTAATCTAAATATTAAAACTGCAGAAAGTACCAGATTGGTCATTGCTTATAGATAATGTAGACATAACTAGTCTCTATGATATTTTCTAAATATTTTTTAAAAAGTAGATGTAGACATCCATACATATACAACCACAGAAGACTAATTTGTAAATTACCTACGTGTACAACTATAAGAGGCTGATTTGTAAATTATAGCACATCTATATAAGGACTGCTTTTTTGTTTTTTTGCGGTACGCGGGCCTCTCACTGTTGTGGCCTCTCCCGTTGCGGAGCACAGGCTCTGGACGCTCAGGCTCAGCGGCCATGGCTCACGGGCCCAGCCGCTCTGCAACATGTGGGATCTTCCCGGACCGGGGCATGAACCCGTGTCCCCTGCATCGGCAGGCAGACTCTCAACCACTGCGCCACCAGGGAAGCAACTTTTGATTGATGCAACTTTTAAAATAATGTTTTCAGAGACAACTTAATGACATGGGAAATGCTCACAATGTTAAGAAAAAGGGCAAGTGACAAAGCTATATAAGGAATATAAAGCCACTTTTTTGGGAGGGATTTTATATATATATAAATTTTATATTAATATATGTACATTTTATATATAATATATATATTTTATGTTATATATATATACACACACACACACACACACACACATATGGACTAGAAGAAGGAAAGGACTAGAATGTAGGAGGGAAAGAGGGGGATAAGAGGAAAGAAGCAAGAAAAAGACAAAACGAAAATGCACCAAAATGTTAATACTGGTTAAACATATAATGGAATTATAGATATTTTTCCTTTCATTTTCATACATTTTCCAAAGTAGCATACTTTTATAATGAGAAGAAATCAATATTTTAAAAGTTAGAATATATACTCTATGGCCTTCAAATGAAGAAAATAATCTTCAGAAATTTCTCATAGTTTGGGAAGGCTAGTTGTAGAGAAGTGGGAAGGAAGAAAAAGGATTTTATCCCCCATAGTCTTCTGCCACTACTGAAACATGCATGGTCTCCCTCTGCCTTTCTCCCTTTCTCTCCCTCTTCCCTTCCCCTCACACACACACACACACACACACACACACACACACACATTCACACAGTGATGCTGCTGTAGGCTCAGTGCCTTGACATCTAAAAGCTGTGCTGTACCAGTCAATCACTGTATAAGTCCAACTGTGTGTTCTTAGCTACTGGTAACCTAGAAATGATGCAGCAATCCAAACAAGCAAAAAGTCCTCTTCATTTTTGACTCCAAAGGCTTCTGGCAACCAAGGTGCTGTGTGGCCACCATCAATTGTGAATAAAGAAAAAGGTAAGAGAGGGAATGCGAAAAGACTCACAGAGCAAGGCCTCTCCTATGATGGAGTCTCCATCTCTGGAAGATGCGGATTTTCTACAAAGACTACCACCCCCATGGGCCAGAGTCGTCAGCCTACATGATGTAGCCTGACACCGGCGGGGGGGTTACACAGGGAAGTCTCTCTCTCAGCCCCTTCCTGGAGCCATAAACACTTTTTGGAGATCTATGATAAAGAAAGCAGAAATAAAAGTGATCCTGGGCTTCCCTGGTGGCGCAGTGGTTGAGAGTCCGCCTGCCAATGCAGGGGACACGGGTTCATGCCCCAGTCCAGAAGGATCCCACGTGCCGCGGAGTGGCTGGGCCCGTGAGCCATGGCCGCTGAGCCTGTGCGTCCAGAGCCTGTGCTCCGCAACGGGAGAGGCCACAACAGTGAGAGGCCTGCGTAACGCAAAAAAAAAAAAAAAAAAAAAAAAAAAGTGATCCTGAGAACATTCCACAGGGCAGCCCACAAGACTTGCAGGGCCCAGAGTAAAATGAAAATCTGGTGCTTCTTGTCTGAAAAGCTGCAACAAAGTGTCATTAAAGGTGCTAACACATAAAGCTTTTCCCTTTCTTCCTCATCTTTCTCCTGACCTCTCAGTGTTTTTTTTATTTGCTATCAAATGTCATTCTAAGAAGAATTTAAATTTTTGATTATTAGCATGAATTTTACCATTCCTGTTTATATTGCACAATGCCTGTTTTCAATGCAAATAGAAGAGCATTTAGCTCAATGGCAGAATCACCAAAATTACACAATTCATATTTTGTAGCTTTGTACATGCATATATATGTTGTTCTTAAAACAGTGGAAATACTGCACAAAACTCAACTGTTTTTATCTCACTTCTCGATATGCGCACATTCTATCAACACTCTACTTTAAGCCTACTGACAAGTTAGGAGTAATGAAAGGAAAAGAACTATGGCTTTCCTATTTCCTTTTCCTTCTATGTCATCATTTTCAGCAAAAGCAGCTGGCTAATACAGGGAAGTAACATGAGTCAGAAAGGATATGATATGATTCCTTGGTGATTGTGTAGGAAAAGCACTCTTAGTGTTTCTCCTGTACTACTCACACAGAACACTCTGACACTTCTGAATGTGTCTGTCTATGTTGGAGGGGAAAGTTCCTCACACCAACGTCAGCTGGATGTCCTACAATTTAACTCAATTCTGATGCCATCTATCCGGATCCCACAGGTCAAGGGCTCAATTCCACAAAACTGCCCCCAACCTTCACTTTAGAAGCCAATTATAAGTTTCAGATTGTCACCTGTGCTTCTGACTGATTGGTTATAAATCTGGGTTCCCATGACCGCCTCTTGGGTTTGACAATTTCCTAGAATGGCTCACAGAACTCAGGGGAACACCTACTTATGTTTACCAGTTTATTGTAAAAGGATATGATAAAGAATATAGATAAATATGCAGATGGAAGAGATGCAAAGGGCAAGGTCTTGAAGGGTCCCAAGGAAGGAGCTTCTGCCCCTGTGGAGTAGGGGAGGGCTATCCTCCAAGCACATGGATGTGTTCACCAGCCTGGAAGCTCTCCAAACCCTATACTTGGGATTTTTACAGAAGCTTCATCACAAAGGTGTGATAGATCATTAACTCAATCTCCAGCTCCTCTTCTCTTCCTGGAGGATGAGAGGTAGAGCTGAACATTCCAAGCTTCTAATGATGGAGTGGCTCTTTCTAGCGACCAGCCCCTGTTCTGAAGCTCTCCAGGAGTCCACCAAGAGGGACTCCTTAGAACAAAAGACACTGCAATCACCCAAGAAACTGCAAGGGATTTAGGAGCTCTGTGTGAGAACTGGGATCAAAGACAAAATATGAGAAAAAATGCTCTTAGTACTCTTATCACTTAGGAGCTCTGTGCTAGGAAATGGAAGTAGAGACCAACTTAGATATTTTCTATTATTTTACAGTTGTTCATATTAGAACACCATTGCCTTCCCTCTGCATTTGAAACAAATTCTGGTTCCAACAGAAAGCACAGCGCCCCAGGCTGTCAGTTCACCCACTTTCTCAGTTGTAGATACAACATGCTTACCTTGGACTCACTTTTTGTATTGCTGAACATACATACATTGTGGGTCCACCGGAATTCTGGGCTCCTGGGGCATCCCAAACACTATATGCAAATGAGGTGACCCAAAAGGTGGGCACACATTTTGTGCTAATCTCCTCTGCTCAAACACATGCTCCACTGTCCCATCTAGGTTCACTTACAAAACACAAGTTGAAAGAGATAACTGTTAAGAATTTCCAAACACCACCAAAGCATTAAATCAAAGGCAGGGCCCTTCTGATCACAGGCCTACACAGGTTGTACATCCATGAATCCAGCCAGACATACTGCCTTGTGTTTTTGGCCAAGGTACTCTCCAGTGCACTCAGCAGCCTATAACACCTGCTTACCTAATTAATGAAATTAAAATTCACCATGCTTCAGGGCAAAGAGCAGGACATGTACACACTGACTTCTACACAAAGAGAGATGAGAACTTACTAAATAAAAGAGCTAATCACATTAAATGACTATTTCACCAAAATCCCACTTTATAATTTATGGATAAAGCTGGTAGTGGAAGAGAGATCAGAAAGCAGCAAAGAAGGAAAACTTGCTCACTGGTTATTTCAGACACAGTTCCCGAGATTGACTGGGACACTAATTGGAGAATCATTAAACAAGAAGGCACAGTCTTACATATATCAAAGGTCTGTTTTCTTTCTGGTTGACAAAACGAACAATTCCAGGAATCATGCTGAACACTGTAATCTGATAATTAAGGAAGGGCTCAGTGGAGCAAGGAAAGGAAACATGAAAATTAAATTTAAGAAGAAGCTGTTGAAGAGCCAGACACCAGCTGACATAAAATCATCCGTTGAAGATGTTCTTAAAGAGAAACTGAAAATGCTCTTCATAAATAAGGTTTAGTGGCATCAAAAAAAAGAGAAGCTTTTCTATAAAATAACACTAAGGCTGTCAAGGCAATGCATTTCTTAACCAAGCAAGTTAATACTGTTTTTGTGTACCGCTTGCTTTAAAATGGGTGAGGTCAGGGCTTCCCTGGTGGTGCAGTGGTTAAGAATCAGCCTGCCAATTCAGGGAACATGGGTTTGAGCCCTGGTCTGGGAAGATCCCACATGCTGCGGAGCAACTGAGCCTGTGTGCCACAACTACTGAGCCTAAGCTCTAGAGCCCATGAGCCACAACTACTGAAGCCCATGCACCTAGAGCCTGTGCTCCACAACAAGAGAAGCCACCACATGAGAAACCCGCGCACTGCAACAAAGAGTAGCCCCCTCATCGCAACTAAAGAAAGCCTGCGCACAGCAACGAAGACCTAACACAGCCCAAAATAAATAAAGTAACATAAAAAAAGGGTGAGGTCAGCCTTATAATATGATCAAAACAAGTGCAGTTGACGTGAAATGTTTATGCACATTCTGTTGCCATCTACATACACAAAGTGACCCTCATATCAATACATCAGGGAAGCAAGATTAACCAGAAGCTTTTTGCTAGACACTGATTTGGCATAATTTCTACCTCAAGTTGCCTAGTTTCCTGGTTTTCCACAAACAAACCAGTTCTTATGGCCTCCCTCCTAACAAAACATTTTCACTTGAGCAAGATTCTATTACCCATGCCTTCCAGTGTGGTTCAATCTCCAATATTCATATGTGGAGCAATCTCCATTGGACAAATGGCACCTGCCGGGGTTACAAATTGGACACCACTATATGTCTCTCACTATCTTTCCATTGCCATCATCCAGATTAGAGCTCTGGGTTCAGATAATGCAAATCCCAAATCATTCCAAACATTGTTGCTTTGGACCACCCAGCTCTCAGTTCTGAGATCATTCTTTCCCAACTAATGTGTTTTCCCCAGCTCTTCAATCCACAAACTAAGAAGGTTGTCTCCATCTAATAATGGCTTATCCTATTGCTATTGGCACCAAGGTGTCAAGATATCAACATATCTTTAACTTGAGTTCATCTGAAATATTAAATGAGTCTCAGGGTCACTCAAATGGGGCATCCTAGCATCTGTGCCTAACCAGAACT
Source organism: Phocoena phocoena (assembly GCF_963924675.1). Lineage (NCBI taxonomy): Eukaryota > Metazoa > Chordata > Mammalia > Artiodactyla > Phocoenidae > Phocoena > Phocoena phocoena. The sequence goes on along the minus strand of NC_089227.1, from coordinate 67,472,675 downwards.
CTACATTTGGAGAGCACTGCTGTTCTCCACCAATGGTGCTTGTGTAGTCAACTTCTGTGCCCTTGGATCCCACTGTAGGTTGGGAGGAGGAAAAAGAGTGCCAGTGTAAGAATTAAGAAGTATTAAGAAAGTTCCTTATTTCAAAAATTGCCCCAATCCAGGTGCCAAAATATTTGCAATGTCTTCATTAATAACTCAATTCAAGATAAACCCTTTTAGCACCAACCAAAGAAGACACAATGGGTAACTCTATATGTAATAAAGATAAATGAAGCACAGCTCCTGCCCTGGAGGAGCCCACAGTCCAAGTAGAAGAAATAAGATATATGATACTATATAATGATTATTTTATAGATGTAGATAAAGGAAACATTTATGAAGTGTTATGAGGATATAGACCGAAGGTTATCTTCTTTCAGTTAATCATTGCTGTCTTCCAGACATTATTTTATTCAAATTATTCCAAGTAGCAGTACATCATTTATTAGATCTATCAGTACCTTATCTCTTCTCCAAGCAAAAAGTATCAGGAAAATACTCATTAATGCATTCATGCATGCATTCAACATTTGTAAATCACCAAAACTACGGCAGATACTGTGCAGGATGAAAAGTTCTATCAGGCATAGTTACTGTCTTCAAAGGAACACGTGTTACCACCTATTCCTTGATATTGAGAAATTCCTTGACATTGAGAAATTAAGTCGGGACTTTTGCAACTTTGAGCTTAATAGCTGCACTTTCAATATTTCAGGATTTTAATATCCACACTCCATTGTACAACAAATTCTTATAGTTACAGACCTACCTTACACCTTTTATTCCATTGACGTGTCACTTGTATTCATTTCTACTGTAACTTTTTTTTTTTTTAAAGAAAAAGATGAACTGCTTATACCTATATTTCACAGAATGGAGTCACAGCTACTTATACCAGAAAGATTCACTTGGGTACTTACAAAACACAGAAAACCTGACTCAGAATCTCTGAAGTTGAGGGCCAGAAATCTACATTTTTAGTAAGCACAGATTATTCTGATTAACACTAAAGTTTGAGCACTACTATTCTAGACACATTTACCTTTGCCTTATACTCTTGAGGATTTAGATCATTCCCCTTTTTAAGTAATGTTCTGCCTCCTGCATTCATTTCCATTCAAAATATAATGATTAAAGAACTTCCATAGATATGAGAATACAATTAACTCATAATGTGGCTACAAGGCCCTGAAGATCAGACTTCTGCCTTCCTTTCCAAACCCATCCCTTACTTAGGTCAGCTGTGCTCTAGCCACAATCTGTCTTCCACTTTCTTCATTGTGTCAAGCTCTTCCCCAACAAATGAGTTTATACCATGTCATGTCTAAAGCCTACAAGGTTCTTCCCCATACTCTTTGCCTAGATAACTATTTTTCATTCTTCATATCTCAGCTGAAATATCCTTTCCATAGAGAGACTTTCCCTAACCACTCAAAGTTAATTAGGTCTCACCTAATATTATTCTTTAATAGATCCCCATTCCTTTCTATCAGGGAGTTTATCACAATTTATTATTAACACTTGCATATGTATTGCTTGATGTACATTTCTTCTGCCATTCCAACCTGCTTCAGAGTGGGGACCATTATCTTTTCATTTCATGAATGGATATCATCTCCTAGCAAATTGCCAGGCCCAGAGTAGATATCTAATAAACACTTGAATGAATAAGCAAAATAAGTAAATAGTAATTACCTTCATTCAAGTGAAGATATGAAAAAGAACACTGCATAAATTAAATATGTAACAGTTAATTAATCAATTATATGCAAGTCATAAAATGGTTTAAAAATTCAAGGGCAAAGAGATCAATGTGCACTGAAGTGGTCAGGAAAGACTCAGTAGGTGAAACAGAACTTTACCTGTGCCCTAGATAGTAATTAACGTAGGTAAAGAGAAGGAGAAAGGTCTCAAAGAAAAGAGTTCAGAGGCTGCGGCTCTTGTAGCTGCCGAGAGAGGCAGAAAGATGCTCGTGGGTGTGGACCTGCTGTGGGTCTTTTAAGGACTCCCGTGTGGATGACAGGCTCTTGGTGCCCCAGCCAGGCATCAGGGCTGTACCTCTGAGGTGAGAGAGCGAAGTTCAGGACACTGGTCCACAAGAGACCTCCCAGCTCCACGTAATATCAGACAATGAAAATCTCCCACAGATCTCCATCTCAACGCCAAGACCCAGCTCCACTCAACGACCAGCAAGCTATAGTGCTGGACACCCTATGCCAAACAACTAGCAAGACAGGAACAAACATTAGCACAGAGGCTGCCTAAAATCATAATAAGGCCACAGACACCCCAACACACACCACCAGACGTGGACATGCCCACCAGAAAGACAAGATCCAGCCTCATCCACCAGAACACAGGCACTAGTTCCCTCCACCAAGAAGCCTACACAACCCACTGAACCAACCTTAGCCACTGGGGGCAGACACCAAAAACAATGGGAACTATGAACCTGCAGCCTGCAAAAAGGAGACCCCAAACACAGTAAGTTAAGCAAAATGAGAAGACAGAGAAACACACAGCAGATGAAGGAGCAAGGTAAAAACCCACAGAAGCCAACAAATGAAGAGGAAATAGGCAGTCTAACTGAAAAAGAATTCAGAATAATGATAGTAAAGATGATACAAAATCTTGGAAATAGAATGGAGAAAATACAAGAAACATTTAACAAGGACATAGAAGAACTAAAGGGCAAACAAACCCTGATGAACAACACAATAAATGAAATTAAAAATTCTCTAGAAGGGATCAATAGCAGAGTAACTGAGGGAGAAGAACGGATAAGTGACCTGGAAGATAAAATTGTGGGAATCACTACTGCAGAGCTGAATAAAGAAAAAAGAATGACAAGAATTGAGGACAGTCAAAGAGACCTCTGGGACAACATTAAACTCACCAACATTCGAATTATAGGGGTCCCAGAAGAAGAAGAGAAAAAGAAAGGGACTGAGAAAATATTTGAAGAAATTATAGTTGAAAACTTCCCCAATATCGGAAAGGAAATAGTTAATCAAGTCCAGGAAGCACAGAGAGTCCCATACAGGATAAATCCAAGGAGAAACATGCCAAGACACATATTAATCAAATTATCAAAAATAAAATACAAAGAAAAATATTAAAACAAGCAAGGGAAACACAACAAATAACACACAAGGGAATCTCCATAAGGTTAAGAGCTGATCTTTCAGCAGAAACTCTGCAAGCCAGAAGGGAGTGTCAGGACATATTTAAAGTGATGAAGGAGAAAACCTACAACCAAGATTACTCTACCCAGCTAGGATCTCATTGAGATGTGACAGAGAAATTAAAACTTTACAGACAAGCAAAAGCTAAGAGAATTCAGCACCACCAAGCCAGCTTTACAGCAAATGCTAAAGGAACTTCTCTAGGCAGGAAACACAAGAGAAGGAAAAGACCTACAATAACAAACCCAAAACGATTAAGAAAATGGTAATAGGAACATGCATATCGAAAATTACCTTAAATGTAAATGGATTAAATGCTCCAACCAAAAGACATAGATTGGCTGAATGGATACAAAAACAAGACCTGTATATTTGCTATCTACAGCAGACCCACTTCAGACCTAGGGACACATACAGACTGAAAGTGAGGGGATGGAAAAAGATAATCCATGCAAATGGAAATCAAAAGAAAGCTGGAGTACCAATTCTCATATCAGACAAAATAGACTTTAAAATAAAGACTATTATAAGAGACAAAGAAGGACACTACATAATAATCAAGGTATCAATTCAAGAAGACATAACAATTGTAAATATTTATGCACCCAACATAGGAGCACCTCAATACATAATGCAAATACTAACAGCCATAAAAGGGGAAATCGACAGCAACACAATCATAGTAGGGGACTTTAGCACCCCACTTTCACCAATGGACAGATCATCCAAAATGAAAATAAATAAGGAAACACAAGCTTTAAATGATACATTAAACAAGATGGGCTGAATTGATATTTATAGGATATTACATCCAGAAACAAGAGAATACACATTCTTCTCAAGTGCTCATGGAACATTCTCCAGGATAGACCATATCTTGGGTCACAAATCAAACCTTGGTAAATTTAAGAAAACTGAAATCGTATCAAGTATCATTTCTGACCACAACGCTATGAGACTAGATATCAATTACAGGAAAGAATCTGTAAAAAATGCAAACATATGGAGGCTAAACAACACACTACTTAATAACCAAGAGATCACTGAAGAAATGAAAGGGGAAATCAAAATATCCCTAGAAACAAATGACAATGAAAATATGATGACCCAAAACCTATGGGATGCAGCAAAAGCAGTTCTAAAAGGGAAGTTTATAGCAACACAATCCAACCTTAAGAAAAAAAAATCTCAAACAACCTAGCCTTACACCTAAAGCAATTAGAGAAAGAAGAAAAAGAAAACCCCAAAATTAGCAGAAGGAAAGAAATCATAAAGATCAGGTCAGAAATAAATGAAAAAGAAATGAAGGAAAGTATACCAAAGATCAATAAAGCTAAAAGCTGGTTCTTTGAGAAGATAAACAAAATTGATAAACCATTAGCCAGACTCATCAAGAAAAACAGGGAGAAGACTCAAATCAATAGAATTAGATGTGAAAAAGGAGAAGTAACAACTGACACTGCAGAAATACAAAGGACCATGAGAGATTACTGCAAGCAACTATATGCCAATAAAATGGACAACCTGGAAGAAATGGACAAATTCTTAGAAATGCACAACCTTCTGAGACTGAACCAGGAAGAAATAGAAAATATGAACAGACTAATCACAAGCACTGAAATTGAAATGATTAAAAATCTTCCTAACAAACAAAAGCCCAGGACCAAATGGCTTCACAGGCAAATTCTATCAAACATTTAGAGAAGAGCTAACACCTATCCTTCTCAAACTCTTCCAAAATATAGCAGAGGGAGGAACACACCCAAACTCATTCTACTAGGCCACCATCACCCTGATACCAAAACTAGACAAAGATGTCACAAAGAAAGAAAACTACAGGCCAATATCACTGATGAACATAGATGCAAAATCCTCAACAAAATACTAGCAAACAGAATCCAACAGCACATTAAAAGGATCACGCACCATGATCAAGTGGGGTTTATCCCAGGAATGCAAGGATTCTTCAATATATGCAAATCAATCAATGTGATAAACCATATTAACAAACTGAAGGAGAAAAACCAAAGGTTCATCTCAATAGATGCAGAGAAAGCTTTTGAAAAAATTCAGCACCCATTTATGATAAAAACCCTCCAGAAAGTGGGCATAGAGGGAACTTTCCTAAATATAATAAAGGCCACATATGACAGACCCACAGCCAACATCGTTCTCAATGGTGATAAACTGAAACCACTTCCACTAAGATCAGGAACAAGACAAGGTTGCCCACTCTCACCACTATTATTCTACAGAGTTTTGGAAGTTTTAACCACAGCAATCAGAGAAGAAATAAAAGGAATCCAAATTGGAAAAGAAGAAGTAAAGCTGTCACTGTTTGCAGATGACATGATACTATACATAGAGAATCCTAAAGATGCTACTAGAAAACTACTAGAGCTAATCAATGAATTTGGTAGAGTAGCAGGATACAAAATTAATGCACAGAAATCTCTTGCATTCCTATACACTAGTGATGAAAAATCTGAAAGTGAAATTAAGAAAACACTCCCATTTATCATTGCAACAAAAAGAATAAAATATCTAGGAATAAACCTACCTAAGGAGACAAAAGACCTGTATGCAGAAAATTATGACACTGATGAAAGATATTAAAGATGATACAAAGAGATGGAGAGATATACCATGTTCTTGGATGGAAGAATCAACATTGTGAAAATGACTCTACTACCCAAAGCAATCTACAGATTCAATGCAATCCCTATCAAACTACCACCAGCATTTTTCACAGAAGTAGAACAAAAAATTTCACAATTTGTATGGAAACACAAAAGACCCCGAATAGCCAAAGCAATACTGAGAAGGAAAAACAATATTGAGCAATATTGCAATATTGAGAAAGAGCTGGAGGAATCAGGCTCCCTGACTTCAGACTCTACTACAAAGCTACAGTAATCAGGACAGTATGGTACTGGCACAAAAACAGAAAGATAGATCAATAGAACAGGATAGAAAGCCTAGAGATAAACCCATGCACTGATGGTCACCTTATCTTTGATAAAGGAGGCAAGAATATACAGTGGAGAAAAGACAGCCTCTTCAATAAGTGGTGCTGGGAAACCTGGACAGCTACATGTAAAAGAATGAAATTAGAACACTCCCTAACACCATACACAAAAATAACTCAAAATGGATTAAAGGCCTAAATGTAAGGCCAGACACTATAACAAATCTTAGCAAAAAACATAGGCAGAACACTCTATGACATCTATCACAGCAAGATCCTTTTTGACCCACCTCCTAGAGAAATGGAAATAAAAACACAAATAAACAAATGGGACCTAATGAAACTTAGAAGCTTTTGCACAGCAAAGGAAACCATAAACAAGACGAAAAGACAACCCTCAGAATGGGAGAAAATATTTGCAGATGAAGCAACTGACAAAGGATTAATCTCCAAAATTTACAAGGAGCTCATGTACCTCAATATCAAAAAAACAAACAACCCAATCCAAAAATGGGCCGAAGACCTAAATAGACATTTCTCCAAAGAAGATATCCAGACTGCCAACAAACACATGAAAGAATGCTCAACATCATTAATCATTAGAGAAATGCAAATCAAAACTACAATAAGATATCATCTCACACCTGTCAGAATGGCCATCATTAAAAAATCTAGAAACAATAAATGCTGGAGAGGGTGTGGAGAAAAGGGAACCCTCTTGCACTGTTGGTGGGAATGTAAATTGATACAGCCACTGTGGAGAACAGTATGGAGGTTCCTTAAAAAACTACAAATAGAACTAGCATATGACCCAGCAATCCCACTACTGGGCACATACCCTGAGAAAACCATAATTCAAAAAGAGTCATGTACCAAAATGTTCATTGCAGCTCTATTTACAATAGCCAGGACATGGAAGCAACCTAAGTGTCCATCAACAGATGAATGGTTAAAGAAGATGTGGCACATATATACAATGAAACATTACTCAGCCATAAGAAGAAACGAAATTGAGTTATTTGTAGTGAGGTGGATGGACCTAGAGTCAGTCATACAGAATGAAGTAAGTCAGCATAAGAAAAACAAATACCGTATGCTAACACATATATATGGAATCTAAAAAAAAAAAAAAAAATGGTCGTGAAGAACCTAGGGGCAAGATGGGAATAAAGATGCAGACCTACTAGAGAATGGACTTGAGGATACGGAGAGGGGGAAGGGTAAGCTGGGACAAAGTGAGAGAGTGTCATGGACATACATATACTACCAAATGTAAAATAGCTAGTGGGAAGCAGCCGCATAGCACAGGGAGATCAGCTCAGTGCTTTGTGACCACCTAGAAGGGTGGGATAGAGAGAGTGGGAGGGAGGGAGACGCTAGAGGGAAGAGATATGGGACATATGTGTATGTATAACGGATTCACTTTGTTATAAAACAGAAACTAACACACCACTGTAAAGCAATTACACTCGAATAAAGATGTTAAAAAAAAAAAAGAAAATGGTTCAGAGGCCAGAAACACAGAATGTCCAAGTTAAATTATCACAAGATTTATTTCAATTCAGCACATTCTGCTTATAGAGAAATGTGGTGAGAAAATTTTTGATTGTGATTGATTCTCTTGCCCCTGTAGAAATGATCCACAGAAAAGCAATATTCTAAATTTCTCAGTGGTTTTATTGATCCCACCACCAATCCCCAGAAATAGTAACTCTTGTGTTTTTCAAAGTATAAAGAGAGGTTAAAAGAGCATCAAAATGTGATCAGATATCCAAGCTGATATTATGAAACTTGACAGAAGTGATGTAAATATTGAAACAAACCACATCCAATTTATCGGGGAGTTAAATCAGAACATGAAGTTGCTGATTCCTCTGATACAAACCAAGATTCTGCATGTCAGTCTCCTGTGAACTTGAAAAACATCAGTGTCCTTTCTACTTTTATTTCTGCTCAAACTGTTTTCCCTTGTTTAGAAAATGCATCCCCCACCGCCAAATCTTTAAAGCATTTTCACCTAAAGTCCTAGTCTACTGAGCAGTCTGAACTTAGAGGGATGCAAATATAAAGTGACTTTTTTTCTGGTTTTTTTTGCCAAACATCTTTTGAAAGCTCTCCCTTCATGTAGCAATGTTGTCATTTTGAAACTTTAAAAGAAGCCTCTTGACTTGTTACTGTGTGTCCTTTTCTGAGACTTCTACCATATTAAAGTAAGTAATTTGGTCTTGCCTGAACTTTGTAAACAACCAGAACTCTGGTTAAAAAAAAAAAAAAAAGAAATGAAATCACTGTTTTTAGGAGTTGAACACCATGATCTCTAAGAGGATAAAAACAAATGAGGTATCCTTCATTCTCCCTGACTTTTGGCCTGGAGGAACACTGTGGACTGCAGCACATGGAAGGGGAACCTAAGCACAGTTTGGGGGTTTCATTGAGCTCAGGCAGAAATCAGGGCTTGGGTTTGCTGAGGCAGCTGCAGTTTTTCAGGAAGAATACAGAGAGGAGTGAGAATACAGAGAAAGAACTCCAGAAACCTCTAAGGTGGTTTTTCTAGTCTGTTTTTGAATACTAAGCTATCAGGCATAGGATGAAATTCCAAAGACCAAGCAAAGAGCTAATGGAGAGCTGTAAGATGAATAATTCCCAGAGATCAAACTGGACTAGAAGGTATTCAAGTACCAATCAGGCATAGTGGAGAGATTTGATCCAATAATCAGAGCAGATAAGAGAGACTTCAGAAGATTTGCACCTTACAAGGAAGGCTAAACTAGGTGTAAAGAATACACTAGATATATATGAAAAAGTCACTGGATAGCCAAAATAGGAGATTATACACTGATGGAAAAAATCAGTAATTGTGAAGATATAGCAATAAAAAATATTCAAACTGAAACACGGAGAGAAAGTGACTAAAAGAAAAAATGAACAAAGCCACAGTGACTTATGGTACAATTTAAAGTAGTCTGACAGATGTGTAATTTAAATGACAAAAGGTGGAATCAGCAGAAAAAATTATGTAAAGAGATAATGTCCAAATATTTTCCATATTGATGAAAACTATAAACCCATAGATCTGGGAAATTCAATGACTCAAAAGCAAGAAGAAAGTAAAGTATGAAGTAGCCACACGAAGGCATGCATAATCAAAAAAAGAAAATCTTAAAAGTGATCATAGAAAAAAAAGACAATTAAATACATATGAAAAAGACAAGAATGATCAGAGCCTTGTTCAAAAACAATGCTATCCATAAGAAATATAATTTCTTTAGAGTGCTAAAAACATTGTTACTGTAGAATTTTATACTCAGAAAAAAAAAAGGAAGATAAAAAATGTCATTTTCAGACCAAAAAAAGCTGAAAATAAAATGTGCTACCAGCAAATAGGCACTACAAGAAATGATACAGAAAGTTCTTCAGGCAGAAGAAAAATGGTACCAAATGACAACTTTGATCTGCATGAAGCATCAAGAGCTTCTGAAATGGTAATTATGTGTGTAAATATAAATGAAATCCACGTTTTAAAATTTATTTAAAAGATAACATGATGAAGGAATAATAACATTACAGAAATATTATACAGGTAGAAATAAAAGGTATTACAACAACAGCATAAAGGATGGAAGAGGAATTAGGGGCAAACTTTCTAAGGTTCTGACACTATATCTGAAGGGGTATCATATTATTTTGAGGGTGACTCTGATAGGATAAAGGAGCTTATTGTTAACTCTACAACCACCAATAAAAAATAAATAAAGAGCTATAACTTATACTTCAGTAATGCACATAAAATGAAAGACAAAAAATAATCCAAGAGAAGGCAAGAACCAAGGGACAAAGGAACAACCACAGCAAAAATGGTACAAATAGAAAATGAATATTATTTGGCACTTAAACTCAACTATATAAAATTTTACATTAAATATACATGAACCAAACACAATAATCAAAGTAGAAGTTATTAGACTGAATCAAAATCAAAACCAAAATATACATCAGTCTATAGAAATGCTCTTTAAATATAAAGATATATATAGACTAAAAGTAAAAGGATGAACAAAGAGAACTACAAAAATGCTAATCAAAGGAAGCTGGGAGTGGTTATATTAATATTAGACAAAGTAGATTTCAGGACAAGTCATTTACCAGGGATAGAAAAGCAAACTTCTTAGTAATAAGAGGGGCAATTCATTCCAAAGACATACTAATATAAATATGCTTATCCATTTTTGACTGGTGACTTCAACACTCTTTGCTCAGGAATTATTAGAAATCATAATTTAAAAAATAATTAAGTACAAAGAAGAACTGACTCACACTATCAACTAACCTGATTTAATTGGCATTCATAGAACAGCACTTTCCAATTATGTTTCAAGTGCAAATGGAATACTCATCAAAATAGATCATCTGTTGGGCCCTAAAAGCAGTCTCAGTAAATATAGAAAGATTGCATTCAAACAGATTGGATTCTCTAACTACAACATAATTATGTTAGAAACCTTATTTTTGTTTTTGAGTTTCATGGAATATTGCCAAAAAATTTGAATATTAACAACACTCTCCTAGGTTACCCATGGATCAAAGAAGTCATAAAAGATACTAGAAAATATTTTGAACAAATGATGATGAAAGAAAACATGTAAAAAAAAATTGTGAGATACAAATAAAGCAGTACTTAGAGGGAATTTTATAGCTTTAAACATTTATATTGAAATAAAGATCTAAAATAAATTATCTAAGCATCGATCTTAAAAAGCTTGCAAAAGAAGAGCAAATTAAGGAAATATAAATCAATAAAAGAAAAAACAAGGAAAAATTAATGAAAGGTGATTCTTTAGAAAAATCATTTAAATTGATAAACCTCTACCTAGATTAATCAAGAGAAAAGGAAGCATAAATGACGTAGAGCAGGAATACAAGAGGGCATATCAATACAGATACTACAGAAATTAAAAGGATAATTTGAACATCTTTATGCCAGTTTAAACAAAATAAAGTCCTTGAAAGATATAAATTACCAAAATTGAAATAAGATATAGTAAGTATAAATAGCCATATATCAAGAATTTAAAAGGCTAATTAAACTCTCTCCACAGGGAAACTTCAGGATAATTTCATTGTTGCAGTCTATAAAACATTTATACCAAAAAATAAAAAGCCAATCCTATACAAATTATTTTAGAAAATAGAGAAGGATGATACACTTTCCAAATCATCCCACGGAGTCAGAAGTACTCCAGTGCCAAAACTAGATAAGAGCATTACAAGAAAAGAAACCTACAAAGTCACTATCTCTCATGAACACAAATGCAAAAATCCTTAACAAAGTATCAAATTGAACCCACAATATATGTAAAAAAAAAAAAAAATATTATGACCAAGGGGCATTTATTCCAGGAATTTGAGGATGCTTTAACAATTGAAAACTAATGTTGTTCCCTATCTTAACAGAATAAAGGGAGAAAACATGATTATCTCAATAGATGTATGTGAATATACTGGACAACCACTTATATAAATGTATTAGCAAATTAAGAATGAAGGAAAATTCAATCTGACCAAAGGCATCTATGAAAAATCTGCAGTTGATGCCGTATTTAATAGTGAAAGACTGTTTCCCTGCTAATTTCGGGAGTAAGGCAAGTGAAACTCTGCTTGGCTAAAGGGTACAAACTTCCAGTTATAAGATGAATAAGTTCTGGGGATCTAATGTATGGCAGGGCAATTATAATTAATAATACTGTAGTTTATACTTGAAAGTTGCTGAGAGTAGATTTTATATGTTCTCACCACAGAAAAGAAATGGTAATTACGGGACATGATAGAGGTGTTAGCTAATACTATGGTGGTAATCATTTTGCAATATATAAGTGTATCAAATCAATGGGTGTTAAACTTACAATGTTATATGTCAGTTACATATATAAATTATATAATGTTCCAATGTTATATGCCAATAAAGCTGGAGAGAAAGGAAGTCTGCTCTCAGCACTCTAATAAATATTCTACTGAAGGTTCTAGCAACTATAATTATACAAGAAGAGAAAAAAATAAAGCATATAGAATTGAAAGGAAAAAAATTAAACTGTCACTATTCTCAGGAACCAGGACTGGGTATATAGAAAAAAAACCCTACAATACAAGTACTTGAACTAAGTGCATTTACTAAAGGTCTCAGTATATATGACTAAAATATAAGAATCAACTATAATTTTATACACTAGAAAATAAGATTTTTTAATGATACAACTTCCAACAGCATCCAAAAAATGAAGTATTTACAGATAATTTTCTACATGTCCAAAACCTATGTATTGAAAACTATAGAACATTGCTGAGAGATATCTTAAAAGACTAAATAAATGGAAAGACATACCAATTTAATGTATCAGTATAGTTAAGATGTCAATTTTCCCAGTTAAAATACCAACAGTTCTATAAGAATTTACAAGCTGATATTTATATACACACGCACACACACACACCATATATATACATATATCTGACAAAGAACTTTATCTAGTTATTTAAAGAACTCTTACAGTTCTAAATAATAAGATGAACTATCTAATTTAAAAATGGACAAAAGAGTTTAACAGGTGCTCACATGAAAATATGTGAAAGAACAATAAGAGCCTGAAAAAGTACTCAACATCATTACTCACCAGGGAAATGCAAATTAAAAATCACTGAGATAATGAAATTTAAAAGATTGATGACCACAGCTTAGAACCAGATCTGGGAGCTTCTACTCCAATAACTGGGGAGAAGACCTGCACCAGACAGGGCTGTGGCAACCACAGAACAAAGAGGAGGCCCCACCCAACATCCAGTGCAGGCTCTGGTCACCACAAAACCACTTACACCCCCTATCAAGGGGATAATGGCCAGCACACTCTGAGGAAAGATGTAGCAGCCATCCATACCAAAAACAGCCCTCGCACCAAAAATACTAGACTCATGCAGACTACACAGGGATGCTCCCACATAAAAACAGCCCATCAAAACCACAGTGGAATGGGACAAACCAACCTCAGGCACCTCCTGATACGACACACTGAGAAGGATTCAACATCATTTCTGTGATATTCCTGCCAAAAAATGCATGACCTGAGTCTAATCTTGAGGAAACATCAGATAAATTCAATTGAAAACGTTCTACAAAATAACTGGCCAGGACTTCAAAAATGTCAATGTCATGAAAGACTGAAAATGACTGGAGAACTGCTCTTGATTAAATGACACAAAAGAGGTAATTAAATACAATGTATGATCCTTCATTGGCTCTTGGATGATTGAAAATACAATGAAAGACATTACTGAAATAACTGGGGATATTTGAATAAGGACTCATATTAGGTAATAATATTAAATATATTATCAGATCATGGAATTGTATCAATTTAAAATTTCCCAAGTGTTAAAACTCTATTGTATCTATATTAGAGAATGCTCTTTTTTAGATGATACATGCTGAAGTCTTTAGGAATAAAATGTCACAATGTCTATAACTATTTCAAAAAAAAAAACCCACAATGGATAACTTTCTCCTAAATTCATAGAGTCACATAAATATAAGTAAAACCACTTATAAAAACCACTCCCAATTAAAAGAACAAGAGAATTTCCCTGAAAGAAAAAACAATGAAATAAACCTCTCCAGTCTACTGCGTGTTCAAAAAGCAGGTAATAACAATGCTGAAGGAACTCAGAAGGTTGTTGATAGAAATGCAGATCACTGTGACAAGGAACTACAAACTATGAGGGGCCAACCAAAATTAGACAACTCAATTGCCAAGATGAAAACGAAGCTAAATGCAATAAATAGCAGAAAAGAAATGCAGGAAAATGAATAAGTGCTCTGGAAGATAGAATAATGGAAATCAACCAATCAGAACAGCAGACAGAAAGATAAATGAAAAACAAAAATTTTAATGACATCAAATGCTCTAAGAATGTGGAACAACTGGAACTTTCATATACTGCTGGTAGGAATATATAATGGCATTTTGGCAAACATTGTGACAGCTTCTTATAAAATTACCCATATACCTAACATACAGTGTTGCTATTCCAGTCCATTTACACAGACCCATGAAATTACTGTTCACACAAAGACTCATATGAATGTCTATGACAACTTTATTCATAGTAGCCCCAAACTGGAAATGTAAATGTCCACCAATAGGTAAATAATTAAATTGTAATACATTTATACAATGAAATACTGCTCAGCAATGGAAAGGAATGAATGCTGATACAGGCAACATGGATGAAGCTGAGAAACGTTATGCTGAGCGAAAGAAGACAGAAAAAAAAAAAAGCACGTGCTATTTGCCTTCATTTATATGAAGTTCTTGAAAAGAGAAAACTAATCTAAATTGACGGAAAGCAAATCAGTGGTTGCCTAGGACCTACAGTGGAGCGCACAAAGGAACGTTCCTGGTGACAGAAATGTTCTACATGTTGATTGTGGTTGTGATTACATGGGTAGTAATTATATTTATCAAAATTTTTCAAACTATGCATACATTTTAAGCGGTGCATTTTATTGTATACATGTAAAATTTACCTCCATAATGTTGAATTTTTTAGCTTCTTAAAAACCTTGGGGTTGGGAGGCTATCAGACCACCCCAGCACTCTCCCCCTAGATCAAGGACTCACTACTCTAACGTATCCTTCTTCTTTAACCAATGTTTCTCTAGTTTTACCTTCTTGTTGTAGGCCAAGTGGCATGGTGAGTGAGGTTCTCAGAAAGTTTTGTTTGCCCCTTAATCAGCCCTGGAAGAAATACATGGCAGCAATCTTGTGCTTTCTGTAGAATCTGGATATACTTATCTCTTCGTCATTAGCTTGGGACTTCACTCAGAATTATGAGTCCCCCACTCTCTCCCCGCCAAAAAAAGTCACATTCAACATCATCTTACATGTTTTATGAAATATATTTTATAAAACTTCTATTTTGTTTAGTAACCCATTCCAGTCACGATTAAGAGGAGGAATCTTAGTAATTAGGAAGTATAACCTGAAATCCTTACAATGTCAGCTATTTGTCCAATAGCTTGGACAAATCAAGGTGATCTGAGCAAGTTAAGTAAATCTGGCTACTTAGAGGAGTTGAAGGAATCTGTAAGTTTCTAGGTAAATCACCTACTCTTGGGTAGCACAGTATGGTGAATCCTTCTGATGAAAAGGAGAATCAGAGACTGTCGCTGGTGAGCGGAGTCCACCTAGAGAACCAGAATCTAGACAACCTTAAGGGGAGATAATGCCAATTTCTGCATGGCTGGATGGAATGGAAAGTTTGTACAGTGCAAATCATCTCAAACATTTTCACAGAAGAATTAAAACAGAGCTCAAAGTAGTACTGTACAAGCATAAAATGCTCTTGATTTATTTTAAGTGAACATGAATTAACTGTTATTATTTAAACTACTTATTATTGAGTAAAAATGACACTCCAAGAGAAGATTCACCATGGTGATACTGTGGCTTTGTATACTTCCTGGTACAGGACCAGATCTGTCATGAGCATACATACTCACGCTCATGGGTTTTCCAAAATCTAGATGTAACAATAGAATAAGAGATGAAGTCAAAATGACTTAGCCCACAGGTAATGAAAGACTATGAAGGGTTTAATGAAAGTAAGGTTTTAAAAGTTTTAGAAGAATTTATTTAGTAGTAAGGTGGATCAAAGGGAAAAAAAAAACTAGGACAAGGGCGATCGAGTAGGAAGCTACTGAAATACTTTAAGCAAAAAGGGAGTGCCTCTCAACTAATATTACCCTTAACAATCTGAAAAAGTCCTCCACAGAACTTTACCAAGTAAAGATACATATTTTATTTTAGCTACAGACAAGGATTCATCCTAAATGCTGCTAAAGGATTCCTTTTCCTTCCACCTTGAAGAGGAATGTTCACAGAAACCCTAGACATAGACAAATGGGGACATATGAGTAACTCTGAAAAGATAAAAACTGACTCTCTTTTCACTAGTATTTTAGAATATATTTAATATTTAGTGGTAGCAGTGAGAAACAAGTGTTTTATTAATGAAAGCTCTACAACTCAATTTAAATTTGAAATAAGGAATTTATCATATGCACTGAACGTATCATAGCATTTAGAATATTTGAATTGTCATCAAATTGCAACTTTCCAAACCAGAGAACTTCTTAAGGGTCATAATAAAGGTATTTAAATTAGTTAATGAAATAGAGTACTCGTTCCTAGTAAACACCACACCTCACGGATTATTCAGTTTCAAATTTTCAGCTGTCTGCAACCATCAAGTAGCTGGCCTCGGGATTTGGTGGGTGTGCTGTGGTTGTATAGTACATTCTGCATGGAAAGCCACAAAAGTACTCCTTAAAAGACCAATTGGCAACAATGAGAGTGATTGTTTTCTTGTTTGTTCACTCAAAGGCAGTAACTTTGTTAGGAGTGGGACCCGTCATCTGTGGAAACCTGAATTTATTGACATTTCTAACTTATTTCTCTGATGTTTTAGTGCATGTCATAAAACAGCAACATCATATGTCCAACTGGCCACACTTTGAGAACTCTTCTGGCCCATTATGTGTTGGGGAACAGAATTCTAAGAGTGAAAAGAAATTATAAGTGTTTAGGCCTATGAGGTCTTATTAGTGTTTTTTTTATTTAATTTGTTTTTGTTTGTTTTTTGCTTGCACTGTGGCTTCTTCTCTGCCCTGGAAGGTCACTCTACTCTCTGAAGGATAACAGAGAGCTGGGGTACAGTCAACAAAAAAGGAAGCATCATCAAAATTGCTTCAACAAGCCTAGTCCTTGAGAAAGGACCTCTCGGCTCCCCTAGGATCTACACCACAGGTTTTCAGACATCGACGTGTACCGGGAATCACCTGGAGAGACTGTTAAAACACAAATTCCTGGGCTTGCCTGGTGGCGCAGTGGTTGAGAGTCCGCCTGCCGATGCAGGGGACACGGGTTCGTGCCCCGGTCCGGGAAGATCCCACATGCCGCGGAGCGGCTGGGCTCGTGAGCCATGGCTGCTGAGCCTGCGCGTCCGGAGCCTGTGCTCCGCAACGGGAGAGGCCACAACAGTAAGAGGCACGCGTACCACAAAAAAACAAACAAACAAACAAAAACACACACACACACATACACACACACAAATTCCTGGGCTTCTTCCCCATAGTTTCTGATTCAGTAAGTCTGAGGTAGAACTGGAGGTTTTGCATTTAGCAATTTCCCAGGTGATTTTAATGTTACTAGGACTGGGATCACACTTTGAGAACAACTAATTAACTAATTCATGGGGGCCTGAAGTTCCGAAGAGAAATTTGGGGTCCAAATCCTGGATATTTCTAAGTGTTTTGCTTTGGTTTTGGGCCTGACCTTCTCCTTTGTAATCCCCTTTTGTCTTATAAACCTGCAGTGGTTGTAGGAAGCCGATGGAAGAATTAGGTCAGAGTTCCAAATACCTCTGTGTACCTTTCAGCCCTGGGCACGTGACCAAAAGTAAGCAGTGTGGGTCTCGTGGCTCCCCCCTTAGTAATCATGATAATAATTATTATTAGCACTATTTCATAGCTTGTAAGAGATGACGTTTGCGATTGGTTGTTTTACTATTTTGCTACTTGTTTGTTTTTTCTTGTGTCAGGAGGCTGGAATCTGTAACCCGCTTAAGCTCTGTGTAGGAAGATCTGAGTGAAGACAGACAAGCTTTAACACCCTGCCTCGTGCACAAGGAGCAATCATCAAAATGCATTTTAAACGACCTTGTGTACAATTTATACTGCAACAGCTGTCATCATCAGATATCATCTAAGTGAAAAATAGGAGTTGAATGATATTAACATATTAAAAATTGTAGAGAAAATGAGAAACGAGTCCAAGAAAAATAATTTCTGTCCACAACTGTACACAATATAAACCAAGAAGAAGAAGAAAAAAACTATTTAGTAAAAGTAAGTAGATTTGATTAATCAGATTCAGAAGGCAAATGACAAATAGGTAAAAATGCAAATCTGGAAGAATTAAAAGTGTAAAGAAAAATGTAGGAGGCGTTAAGTAAAAGAAACAATTCCTGTGCAGGCAAGTTTACTAGGAATACAGGATACTTGATACATGTTAAATACAATATGACTTTATAGTTCTCAGATAAATATGTTACACATTAGCTTTTTCAAATTAATAATGGGATAAAAACAAACAGGATGGATTCAGGTAAAGAAAGAAAAAAGGAAATATTACCTTAATCAAAATATCCAGTATTGGATGATGGAAAGCTATATAATGTAAAACTTAAGTGACACAGTTTTATTCAGCAGGGACAAGAAAACGTTGATTTGTTTGAGGTTTGACATACAGTTAAGTATAGAATCAACCAAGGCCTGACATTTGTCTCTCTACATTTCTACCCACTAAGAATTGGTGATTTTAATTATAATCTTAAGGTACTGTAAGATGCTCACTTATAAAATATTAAATTGTGTTCATTATATTTGACTACAGTTAAATGAGTGTTAAACTTAGAAAATCTTTTGGAAAGATTTTCAATAACCAGAATTGAAGAGAAAGAAGACTCTGTTTATCCCATCGCTAACTGACAGGAAGGACAGAGAGAAATGACTGAAATCAGACTTCTGGAAAGCTTATGCAGTACTTATTTACTTACATTTTAACTGAAGCTGCAATTTTCACCTCTCTAAAATGGAGCTAATGATAGTACCAACCTCATAAGTTTTTTGTGAGATTTAAATTAAATAATTTTTGCAAAATTCTTACGTTGCAGGCACATGATAAGAGGTCAATAAATACCACCTATTTTATTATTACTAAAGGTTGCTGTCAGAATATTGTTGTGGTTAATGGATGTTAGTTTTTTATTGCTACTATAACAAATTACCATAAACTTGGTGGCTTAAAGCAACACCAATTTATTATCTTATGATTTTAACTTACCACATAGGAAAACAGATGTGAGTAGGTTAGACGTCTAACATGGGTCCCATGGGGCTAAATTTAAGGTGTTGGTAGGGCTGCATTCCTTTCTGGAGGATGAAGGCAAATCTGTTTTCTTGAATTTTCCAGCATCCAGAAATCACCCATGTTTCTTGGCTCCTAGGTGGCCACAAAGCCAACCACATGCATGTCTTGACTATTCTTCACTAGTCACATCTCCCTCTCTTTTTCTGCCTCCCTCTTCCTCTTCCATTTATAAAGACTCTTGTGATTTCACTGAGCCCACCACGAAAATCCAGGAAAATCTCATCTCAAACTACCTTAACTTAATCACATCTGCAGAATCCCTGTTGCCTATAAAGTAGCATATTCATAGGTTCCAGGAATTAGGTTATGGACATCTCTGGGGCCATTACTCTGCCTACAACAATAAGTAACTCAGTACTTGCCACTCATCTAGCATTCTAGTTAAGGTTTCATCAAAACAAACAGAGAAGCAATACAGTTATCTAGGCCACTTATATTTCAAAGACAGCCACAGCAGATAATTCTAGCCCTCTTTTACAAAAAAAATCTGCTTTAGGGTGTTAGTTACTTTCAGCAAACGTTTACACAGCCCAAACTTAATTACAATCACTCTACTTACATCTTATAATGTGTGGATTTGCTTTTTTTTTAAGCAATATATCCTGTCAAAAATGCAAATTAAACCATAAATACCAAGATAGATGTCACAAGGAATATTAAATTTCTTTCCCTTGCTTACAAATCTCAATAAAAATATTCTGATTTTAGAAATATTAACTCATTAATCCCATTCACTCTGGATTTATAGAATGAGAAAACAATCAAGAGCATTTCTCAGGCCTTTTTAAAAAATTTTTATTAATTTTTGGCTGTGTTGGGTTTTCCTTGCTGTGCACCAGCTTGCTCTAGTTGCGTTGAGCGGGGGCTACTCTTCGCTGCAGTGCGCAGGCTTCTCACTGTGGTGTCTTCTCTTGCTAAAGAGCATGGGCTCTAGGCACGTGGGCTTCAGTAGTTGCAGCATGCAGGCTCAGTACTTGTGGCACATGGGCTTAGTTGCTCTGCGGCATGTGGGATCTTCCCGGACCATGGATCAAACCCATGTGCCCTGCATTGGCAGGCGGATTCTTACCCACTGTGCCACCAGGGAAGTCCCGTAAGGCCTTGTATTTTGATGGCAGTTTCATTTGTTATATGGAGGAAGAAATGGATTCATAAGTTTCATGTTTTTCCTATTTAGATATCATTTTTCTAAACAGATATCTATGAGAAATTTATCTATGAGATATAGCAAAACCACCAAGTAGAAAAACTTTGGGAGTTCATCAAACATTATATAATAACAAAAGAACTATTCAAGGATGGTCAGGTACTGTTACATTAAAAAGTATAATTTGTTCTCTAACCTGATTATACATTCTTCTAATTAGGGTAGATTGATGAAATCTAAGTGTTTAGAATGACTACTCAGGAAAAAAGTGGTATTTAATTAATGCAACTCATAACAGCTTCTACAGTTCTTTGTACTATTGATTCCTCTTTATGTGAGAAATTACTCATGAATAACTCATATAAAAGAACAGCACCATTCATAAATATAACAGCAGGATATATATGGTAAAAATATTCAGCAATTTACTCAAAGGAAAGCTACTTTATTACTATTTATTTCATAATAATTCTTGGTACTGGGCAAAAACAGAAAAAGCTTACTCTTTTGCTTCTTGACAAATGCTTAATTTTATTCCTAGATTCACAAAAAAATAGATGAGTATTTGAAATTATCCATAATTAAATAATGCATAATCACTCACCATTAAGTAAAACATATGTTAGAGAGTCTAAAACTACTTGCAGGTTGTCAAATGCATATGTGTAATAAAAATTTCTTATTTTCATAATAGTCTATAATTATATATTTCACAATAGACTAATGGATTTTCAGGAGCCATCACATTGTGCAGTGCTCACTCATTAAACAACATGGTGAATAATTTAGAAAGAGCTGTTTTCTTTCTTATGCTATCAAAAATGAATTAAAACCAAGTAAAATTCTGGTTCAGGAAACCAGAATCAATTTGTATTAATAGTCTAAAGGAAAAAGATCAGAGTAATTCCTTGTCAGGATTTTTTTTTTTAATATTTTACTAAAGGTGTAGTGTTAAAAGATCGAATTTTGGTACTAGGCACATCCTTATTGAAACCCATCCCATGGGGTTTGTTGGTTAAAGTAATAATAAATAAATTAATCACTTTTAGCATAGTAATTGAAAGGACTATGAAAACTAATTCTTGGCTACCTTTTTATATCATACTTTGCCCCTAAACAGAATACAAGTGAGAAGGGGAATAATGTAGAAAAACAAAAATAACTTCAGAATACTTGTACTGTAGGTCTCTTTGTCATGGGTTTCTTTAGTTTTACATCAGATTCTGAAAGACTTTGTACTCCGTGGGCCATGTCTACACTAACTCAGCCAAGCAGGCCGTGGGATGAGAAAACTGATTGTGACAAGCTCAATCTACAGAGTCAGTATTCACAATTGGTATGGATGCCGTAGCTCTACTGATGATGCAGTGGTCCATGTTAATTTATAAAACCACAATAGCCATGAAAATAATCTTGGGTTTTGAATATCCTTGTAATTTTTGTCCTGTCATACCATTAGAATAATAATAAAAGAAAAATCAAGCAGCACACACGTAATAAATTTTTAGGATTTTATCTTTAGTCAAAACAGCAGAAGTCAGAGATCAACATTTATTTAGTACTTATTAAGTTTCAGAATCTGGGCAAGTCACTTTCACTTATTACTTCGTCTTATCACATATTTCATTCAGGCTTTAAAGTGGAAAATCTAGGTTATTTTGCAAGTTAAACACACTATCATTTCTGTTTTACTGGGGAAAAGTTCAACTAATTGTTTTTTGATTCTTTTTTT
This sequence comes from Phocoena phocoena, assembly GCF_963924675.1. NCBI lineage: Eukaryota > Metazoa > Chordata > Mammalia > Artiodactyla > Phocoenidae > Phocoena > Phocoena phocoena. The sequence continues at coordinate 67,450,567 of NC_089227.1, read as the reverse complement.
AAAAATTTATTTGTTTTACTTATTTTTTTAAATTTTTGGCTGCATTGGGTCTTCATTGCTGCACACAGGCTTTTCTCTAGTTGCAGCAAGCGGGGGCTGCTCTTTGTTGCAGTGTTTGGGCTTCTCATTGCAGTGGTTTCTCTTGCTGCAGAGCACGGGCTCCAGGTGCGCGGGCTTCATTGGTTGTGGCACGTGGGCTCAGTAGTTGTGGCTCATGGGATCTAGAGGACAGGCTCAGTAGCTGTGGTGCACGGGCTTAGTTACTCCATGGCATGTGGGATCTTCCTCGACCAGGGCTTGAACCCGTGTCCCCTGCATCGGCAGGCGGATTCTTAAGCACTGCACCACCAGGGAAGCCCTAGTTTTTTTTTGATTATTTATTCTAAAATTCTCAAATCATTTTTTGGTTATATTTATACTTCTTTTATTGGTTTTAATTGAGTTAATTTAATTGGATTTAATTGATCAATTTTATTGATCTTAAATCATCTTTAAGAATAAAAATCTGACTTAAGAATAAAACTACCAGTTCCTTTGGTTCTGATACATTGGTTCTGAAGACTGAGTCTCTGAAAATACATTAGCATTTCTTTAATGTAATGATGAATAGAAAATATTAGATATTTTCTGACACACGAGGGGAGAAGAGAGAAAATAGAGAAGAGAGTAATGTTTTTCAGCCAAACTCAGAGCTAGTTGACTTCCTACAAAGGAAGAGGAGGCAGGGGTAACAAAGCTATTTTGTAAGACTAAGGCCATGAGCTGGGCTGGATAGGTACTTGTGAAGGCAGAGGACATTCTGGATGTGTTTTTTATAGTTAATTAAATGGTATTTATTATAATATTGTTCCCTGAGTTAAGTTTTTTGGTATCTGTAGTAAAAATTGTCACTTTTTTCTCACTTTCTAACATGAACTAGCTCTTTCTCCAAATCATTTGGTAGGAACTAAATGGTCCTTGGTGTTCCTACCCACCACAGAACAGAGTCACTTCAAAATAGGTATACAGTCCCGAAAACACACATATGAAAATAGCTCACAGTACCCTACTGGACTGAAAAATCATGTCAGGTCCTTGTTGACAGGTCTAAGAATTACAGTCATGTCGTTAGCAAGGACTTCAAACTTCAGGGGACAGATCAGCTGTCGTAATGGCACCCCCTGTAGGGCAATGACATTCATTGGAACGGGGATTGAATTTCCATTCGGCCCTGACAGGCTGTCCTCAGATGCCAACTCAAGACTCCCTCTCTTGTTTATCGCTGTCAGCAAAAATATCTGATAGTTTTTTCTCCTTGAGCAGATGTGTTAACAAACAGGAAAGTACGGCCTGTCAAAATGACAATTTACATTGATTCCTCTTATCAAGATGTCTTTGGGAAGACAGCTTATCTCAAATTTACAAAAGAAGAAACTCAGTATCAGTGTTTCTTCATCAATAAATGATGATGGCAGGCCTGGTTTATAACTAATTGCTTGTTTCCAAAGCAACATTTAAAATGTAATGCAAAGCATCCACCCACTAAAAACTGACGGGAAACTACCTTTGCTTCTGAATAAAGGCACATTATTTAGAAGGGATAAAAAACAAAAACATTATTGCTATTACAAAAGTATAAAAATGTACATAATTTAAAGTAAGTTATAAACTAAGAACTAAAGTATAAGTTTGTAAGGTTATATTTATACGAGTAAATTATAATATGTGGACCATAAGTAATATAAAAGATGCATCTTACACATAGGGGAGTATTTTCAATAAGATGTAAAAATACAGTAAAGTGGGTTTTATCACTAATCATCAGGCAAATGCAAATGAAAACCACAATGAGATATCACCCCACACCTTGTTAGGATGGCTATTATCAAAAAGACAAGAGATAACGAGTGTTGGCAAGGATGTGGAGAAAAGGGAGCCCTGGTACACTGTTGGTGGGAATGAAATTGGTACAGCCATTATGGAAAACAGCATGGAGGTTTCTCAAAAAATTACAAAATAGAACTATCATATGATCCAGCAGTCCCACTTGTGGTTATTTATCCAAAGAATTGAAATCAGTATTTCAGAGAGATACCTGTACTCCCATTATTCACAATACACAAGATATGGAAAAAAAACCCTAAATGTTCACTGATGGATAATTGGATAAAGAAAATGTGGTATACACATACAACGGAATATTATTCAGCTTTAAAGAAGAAGAAAATCCTGCCATCTGCAACAACATGAGTGGATCTGGAGGACATTATGCTAAGTGAAACAGGCCAGACACAGAAAGGCAAATACTGTATGATCTCACTTATATGTCGAGTCTAAAATAGTTAGTTGAACTCATAAAAGAAGAGAGTACAATGGTGATTACTGGAACTGGGGGGAGGAGAACATGGAGAGGTGATAGTCAAAGGGTACAAAGTTTCAGTTATGCTAGATACATTCTGAAGATCTACTATATATTAGCACAGTGTCTATAGCTAAAAATAATAGCTAACTATGGCTAGCAAATACTTAAAATTTGCTAAGAGGGTAAATCTTATATTAAATGCTCATATCACACACACACAGACAAATAATAGACTCTGGAGGAAACTTTGGGAAGTGATGGATATGTCTATGGCCTTAATAGTGGTGACAGTTTCATGGGTATATACTTATCCCCAAACTCACTGAGTTGTATACATTAAACATGTACAGCTTTTTACATGTCAACCATAATTTAATAAGGTGGTTTATATAATAATAAAAGAATTCTGTAACTTTTTACTCTTATACTCAACTTTTTCTCTTTATTTTTAAATGCATAAAGTTTGGAAGGGTATCATATTTTATACCAAATATCAAAACCTTCCTATCGTTATAAAATATAGGTATTTATTAATAAGTGTGATTGACCAGTAAATGAGAGAAGGGGACAAAACTCATCAACTCAATGCAAAACACCACCTTCTTACCACTTCATCCTATCTCTCTTCTAGGCCATTCCTCCGAATGTAGTGTGAACCTGGGAATGGAGGAGGTAGTTTGCTAGAAAGTAAAAATATATATATTACTTATAATTATTTCCATGTCCCTAAAATTTTACCAGATAAGGAGAGTGGCCTAAGTGCATTCTTTTAGTCCTTCTGAATTTCTGGACTCATTCCTTCAGCTTAGGATGTAGATATAAAGAGCTAGAGAAGAATCATCTATAATTACTCAGCTATTACATGTGGGGTGCCACATCCATTCTGAGCTTGAAGTTTGGTTGCATGTTGAAATCAATCTGAACTGTTTCACTCACAGCAATTACCAACTATGTAGCATGCAAGCTATTTAATTTCCCCATACTTCAGCCTCCTCATCTGTAAAGTGGGGATGAAAGTATTTACTTTAAGTGTCTCTGGAAGGATAAAATGAGATATTTCACATAAAGTTCTTAGAGCAATGCCTAACACATGGTGAAGTTTCAATAAATTTACAGTAAACACCATTAAACTATAATGGTTAATAACTATGGTTCGGGCCAGTTCTTCAAAATGGACTTTACGTATCAATTAAGCCTAATTAATAAATTATTCTCAAGGATTCGAAAAGCTAAGTTTGCAGTGTCCAAAAATGATCACCTTGACTTCTGTGAAGTCATATAAACTCAGAGATTTTGGCTGAGTTTTACTCATACAAATCAACACCTCTGTTTGGATAACTTGTCCTAAAAGTGTGTAGCCTCAAAGTCAAAAATATTTAGAAAAAGTTGGGCTTTGCTGTGATAATTCTCCCTTACAGAGGAAGGGTTGGGTAGAAGAAGTATACAGTTTATTTTGATAGAGTGATGCATGCTTTGAATTTTGAGTGCAATGTCTCTATTCTTAACATAGACTATTGAAAGGTGTTTCTAAATTTATTTGCCAGCTAGCCATGTAAATAGAAATAGCATATTTCTCTGGGAATACTTAATTTAAAAGCTAGGTAGATCTTACCCCGAATAGCCAAAGCAATCTTGAGAAAGAACAAAGCTGAAAGTATCATGCTCCCTAATTTCGAACTATATCACAAAGCTATAGTAATGAAAATAGTATTGCACTGGTATAGAAACAGACACCTAGATCAATGGAACAGAATAGAGAGCCCAGAAATAAATCCATACATATATGGTCAAGGACTTTACAAGAAAGATGCCAAGAATATACAATGGGGAAAGAGCAGTCTCTTCTATAAGTGGTGCTGGGAAAACTAGACAGCCACATGGAAAAGAATGAAATGAAACCACCACAGTCTTGCATCATACACAAAAATTAACTCAGAACGGATTAAAAACTTGAACATATGATCTGAAACCATAAAACGCCTAGAAGAAAACATAGGTGGTAGGTGTGTTCATTGAAATTGGTCTTGGCAGTGATATTTTTTTGGATTTAACAAAAACAAAAATAAACAAATGGGACTATATCAAACTAAAAAGCTTCTGCACTACAAAGGAAACCATCAATAAAATGAAAAGGCAACCCAATGAATGATAAAACATAAATCACGTATTTGATAAGGGGTTGATATCCAAAATATATAAAGAACTCACACAACTCAATAGCAAAAAACCAAATAGTCCAATTTAAAAATGAGCAGAGGATCTGAATAGACATTTTCCCAAAGAAGACATACATGGCAAACAGGTACATGAAAAGGTTTCATCAGGAAAATGCACGTCAAAACCACAGTGCAATATCACACCTGTTAGAATGGCTATTATCAAAAAGATAAGAAGAAGTGTTGGTAAAGATGTGGAGAAAAGGAAATCCTTGTGCACTGTTGATGGGAATGAAATTTGTGCAGCCACTATGGGAAACAGTATGGAGGTTCCCAAAAGAGGTAAAAATCTAACTACCATATGATCCAGCAGTTCCACTTCTGGGTATTTATCTGAAGAAAAAAAATCACTAACTCAAAAAGATATATGCACTCCAATGTTCATTGAAGCGTTATGTACAATAGCCAAGATATGGAAGCAACCTAAGTGTATGATGATGGAAGAATGGATAAAGAAAATGTGATATATATATATATATAAAAAATATATATGATATATATGTAATATTATTCAGCCATAAAAAAGAATTAAATCATGCCATTTGTGACAACTTGGATGGACCCTCAGGGCATTATGCTAAGTGAAATAAGTCAGACAGTAAAAGACCATATGATCTCACTTATATGTGGGATCTAAAAGTAACACTGAACTCATAGATACAGAGAACAGATTGGTGGTTGCCAGAGGTGGGGGATGAGGGAATGGGCAAAAGGTACAAATTTTCAGTTATAAAATAAATAAGTCATGGCGGAATGTAATGTATAGCATCGTGGCTATAGTTCATTTTACTGGATTGTATATTTGAAAGTTGCTAAAAGAGTAAATCTTAAAAGTTCTCATCACAAGAAAAAACAATTTTAACTATGAATGGTGATGAATGTTAACTAGACTTATTGACCACAATAAGTCTAGTTAACATCCATCACCATACATAGTGGTGTACACATACATAATTTTTTCAGTATATATAAATATAGAATTAAAAAAAGAAACTGGACAGCTCTTCTTCACTCTTCCCTTCTTCCCTCGCTGAAAGAAAAGAACAAAGTTTTTGCTTTGGTACCTGTCAACTTCTGAGTGAAGCAGATGAGTAGGCAACTAATGTTCCACCAAGTACATGGTTCATACCCCCAAATATCAACCCTATTTACCATCTGAGTCACATACAAGATCTGACTGGCAAATCAGACTTAAACAAATCAGAGATTTTACCAGGCATTATGTTTTACTAGTAATTTCAAGGATGCAGATAATCAAGAGACTCCACAGAGCAGAAAGATGCCTAGGACATCAAGAGCAGTTCCCCGAGTCTTACCCTGCCATGTGAAACATTAACCTTTGGCCCAGAATAATAGATGAAAAATAAATCTCTAAAAGTGAAGTCTGCGGGGTTACTTCATATAGTAGAAGTAGGCTTTAATTGTGAAACATCTCCATTTAATATCCTAGAGAGTTATAACACTTATATGGACTTCTCCAGGAAGCCATGACTCATAGATTCTAAGTTTATGAAATAATCCGTTAGCCAGGGAACAGTTCCACCCTCAGACCTACCAAGTAGAGCCCCTGCCCCAGGACAGGTCCCTCAGAGGACTCTAGAGTCCCTTCATCAGAATTTTCTACGTTCCGCTTCAGTGTCTGGGACTATATGAAGTAGTCCATCCAGGCAGGATGCCCTAAGCTCAAATCTTGTTCTACATGGATCCTGGTCACCAGGAGAACCTAACTCAAAATTTTCTGTCTCATTCTGATGGCTGGGACTGCCTGAGACCAGCAGTACTGTCTCATCAAGATGCCCTTGGCCAGGACCAGATTCTATCTGGGTCCCTTTGCTAGAAATGTCTTCCACAAAAGTTTCTAAGTCCCCTCCAGTGGCTGGGACTGCCTGGAACCAGTAGTTCCCTACAGGTAGGGAGCTACATGTGCCATGGTTTCCATTTCTTCTCTTTGGAGCTCTCTCTGAACCTTTATATTACACATGGAATGGACCAGATGCCCTGAGAAGCTCTGAGATTTATGGGTTTTGATGTTGCTCCACAGTCCAAGGCCTGGGCCCCAGTTCCAGGAGGGTGACCTTATAAACAGATTGCTTCCACTGGACAGAATATTTCTTTCACTACATCTCATGAAATTTGGCTACCAGAATTGTGCTTATACATTGATTCTGTGTGACCCTCGCTCATGTCGGACACAGGACAAGTACCGGGCTATAAATTTCTGAGAGTCCACCTCTGATCCTTGGGCTTGAGGCTGCTTGTTTAGGCCCATGTGTCAGCTCTCACCTGTCTATGTCCTGACCATGGTGCTGTCTATGGGCTTCAGTACCCAAGAGTGGTAGAGGTGGTGGTAGGCATCCTTTACCTTGTGTCCCCTAGTGCTGGCACACAATGCAGTTACTCTACCGCTTCTGCAGGTTCTATACCACATGTAAGGCAGTCCCCTCAGGTAGTTACAACCACCTCTTCCAAGGATTTTTCAATCATTGTTTTGCAACACTAATGGGCCATTGCAGTTAATGTCCTCACTTGCAGCTGATTGACGTAGTGACATCATGCTCTCCTAGGCCAGTCTTAAGCTGAACTGGACAAATGACAAGCATTCCTTGCACAAATAGAATCTCTCTTTTTTCTCTACCCATGACCTCCTGCCTATTATTCCCTGGTGTTGGTGAGTAGAAAAAAGAGTTGTGGTCAACAGTGACTGAAGTCTCATCATAGGAATGCAGTGATTATGGCCTGAGGAGTTCAAAAGAACACATGGTTGGAATATGTGGTCTATATTTGAAGTAAATTATTGTTCACATTTTCCTGCACACTCCATGAATGAAAGTCTTACATTTGTGGGTATCAACAACAAAGCCCAGTTACAACCTTAAAGAGAGCCCTTGAGGTCCATATTCATGGGTGCATGAGGCATACTATAGCACCCTGCATAATGATGCAACCAGACTAATAAATAGATGGTTTTAGGGAAATGTAGAGCCAATAAGATCCATATTCTTTCAATATAAATAAGGTTTGAAGATCCATGACATTGTAACAACAGTATCATTACCTTTTTATTGTGTGGGAAATAGAAAATTTGTCAGGAAGGGCACATTTGACAAGAAAGAACGTGAAGAACATTGCTCCTGGATGTGAACAAAAAGAGGTACTATCTGGATACCATGAAGAATCATCATGTACTCTGATCAGAAAATAAACAAATACTTAAGTACCACTTCTCTGTTCATTACTCTAAATTTTCATCAGTATATCACTATACATCATGAGTACTAATTAATTTTGTTACACGTTATGTAATCAAATTATTTATATAGGCAGGGTTCCCATCCCCCAATCCTTGGAAAATATTTGCCCAGGGCTTTACGTGCCCTACAAGCAGCATCCTTTCAGGAATACTAAACACATACAGTCTCTTTCTTTTGGGTAATATTATTGCTCTGTTTATCCAAAGTTCCAGGTGACAAGGAGATTTGATGTGGTCACCTACCTTCTATTCTTTCCCTCAGGGTATCCCCCTTGGATGGAATGTGAATAAATCACAGACCAGCTGTTTTAACTCTTTTCATTTTGAGAAAAGGCAGCTTAAGAAACTGCCTATATTTCAATTTCAGCTCCACTCCGTACTGGTTGCATGACCTCACACAGTTATTTAACAGCTTTGTGCTTCAGTTTAGTTATTACATGTAAAGCATGAGTTTGTTTCACAAATATTTATCGAACATCTACCATGTACTATATAACCTTCTAGGTGGTTGAGATACATCAGTGACAAAAACAAAGACTCCTGTCCTCATGAAAGTAATTAGGAACTCCCTCCCACCATCAAAATTTTTTTCTATGTACTTTGAAAGATTTTTCATCTTAAAAAAATTTCCTGTCTTGAAATAAAAATATTCTAGATGGAAGGTACAGTTTAACATGTATTAGCCAAAAACCTCACTTAGTAAACATTTAAGCAGAGTCCAACTGACAACTAAAAACAGAAAAATGAAACACTGGTCAAATATTTTGGGGCTGGAGCTGTGTGCTGGTGAGCTGAGTCAAAAAAAAAAAAAAAAAAAAAAGTTTTAGGGCTTCCCTGGTGGCGCAGTGGTTGAGTCCGCCTGCCGATGAAGGGGACACGGGTTCGTGCCCTGGTCAGGGAGGATCCCACGTGCCGCGGAGCGGCTGGGCCCGTGAGCCATGGCCGCTGATCCTGCGCGTCCGGAGCCTGTGCTCTGCAACGGGAGAGGCCACAACAGTGAGAAGCCCGCATACCGCAAAAAAAAAAAAAAAAAAAAAAAAAGTTTTGATGTGCAGGGTTTGCTGATTTCTGTGATGTAAATACTCTCTTCATAGCCACCAACAGTAGCTTTCAACCAGCTTGTAAAATTCCTGAATTTTCCACAATCAGCTGAACAGCAGGTACAAGTTGGCTTCAGCAAACCACTGCGCTGGTGGAGAGGGTCAAAGGCAAACAAAGTGAAGCAGAGCTGGCAGTAAGGAAGGCAGAGGAGGTCAAGGAAACTTTGTCCCATGTACAAATACACATAGGATAGGTTCTGGGCTTCTCCATAGCTTTGCACCCCACACACGGATGAGTTTCTATACTTATCAATAACAGCACTCAGTGTTATTTTAAAAAAATAGTAATAACAAAGTGTCAGTTGACCTTAACCTTAACAAGAACAATAATTAACCCAGCTACTAAAGCAATTTTATGCTACTTTCAAAGAAATAATGTTCATTCAACTTTAAGAAGGTAATAATCTTGATGTATTCAGCACTAGTGAGAGTATGTCTGACATAGTTTGACTACTTTGGACACCATCTTCATACACAAATACACACAAACACATGCACACATAACTAATATCATTTACCATGTGCCAGGAGCCATCATAAGAATGAGAGTGAGGTACTCTGTTTATGTCACTTCTATTTCTCAGCCACCTAGAAGATTGCGTGGTATATGGTAGGTGCTCAACAAATATTTGTAAAATGAATATTTTATGTGTAATAAGTAAACAGGCACAAAGAGGTTAAATAACCATCCAAAGTCGTGGAGCTAGTATGGAGTGGAACTGGAATTCAAACATAAGCAGTCTTTTAAGGGGTTGTTTGCAAAACTAAAGACTGGCAAGAGGAAGAGAAATGAGAGTATGAACTTAACAGGAAATTAGATGGTACACAGAATGGGTGGCAGACTTGCAATTACTCAGGCTGGAAGAGACAAAAACTCAGGTTAGAACTGTTTTGACCTAGTAAAATATTAGCTGTTTTGAAAATATTGCTGAGTACCTCAGGTTAGAAGAAGAGAGGTGAGAAGAACTCTAAAGTGATAAATCCTCAGGAAGGCAGAATTTCAGTTCAAAATAAGAGGAATTACTGGTGTCCAACAATGCACGTAGGACATATAGGAAACAAGTGACCCCACCTCTTCCCACTTCATTCATAGAAAGTATTCAAGAGGAGGACAAAGAAGAGATCTCTTCATCAAGTGGCAAGTTAGGTTTATGGCCATTAGGATTTCCCCAGTTCAAATATTCCTTGTCTTAAGTAGAAACAGGAATCCAATAAATATATTTTAAAGCATCTTCTCCATCTTACGTACCACCAAGTCATAAGTTGGCTTAAATATTTGAGAATATTTGGATATATTTGCCTGGTTTGAAATTTTCCTTTTTTTTTTTAAATCAAAATGAAGACTGAGAAAACTAGATACAGACAAAAAACCCAAGAGAAAAATGTTTGCTAATCAACCCCGCCTATGAAGTCTCTAAAACATCACATATTCAAGAATCTAAAATTCTATCCTAGCTAATTTTTCAGGAAGTGCACAAATTCAATAAGAAATGTTTTTAATCAGTCACTTGCTCATCAACATGTCTCTAAGCTATGGAAATTAGAAAAAGTTTCTCACAAAGATCAAGGGGTAATATCTCACAGTAGCAGGTCAATGCTTGCATACGGGTTTCTTATTTCTCTGTGGATCCTTCAGAAGAATGCAGTCAGTACCAAGATATAATGTAGCTGCTATACATAAAGTTACTGGAAATGATTTATTATTCTCTCCAGCATTAGGTTTGTGGAACTTCCATGTGATAAATATTATGAATATTATATAGAGAAACCTGAAGTACTTTATGTCATCAGAATCTACACTGGTGATTATTATTACCAGTGTTATTGATTTTTGGATGTACTTTTGGTACCCTTAGGGCCAGGACATAAGCACCCTTATGCAAATTAGAGAAAAGGTTCCTGTTGGGCAGATCGACTAAAAACACTGCTCTTCCTGTGTCTGCCTTCTCCCTTTCCTCTTCCCAGGGTCATAACTTGGCAAACAGAGCTTGAGGTAGATTCTTATGCCTCAGACAGGCACCCTTATGAGGCCATGATCTGAACAGATACTGGTGGAAACCTGCGTAGATTTTTAACCATAGAATGTTTCTGACTCTGAAAAATATATTTAAGATAAGAGTTGAAAGAAAAACATTCTTTTCCAATTCATTAACTATCCTCCACTCACTACCACTACACCACTCCACACCACCCCCCAGGGCAAAACAAATGGGAACAACCCAGAACCAGTGAATCTCCAGCTAATTATTTCTTACATTACCTTCTCAAAACCTAGCACAACTGGTTAAAAAATTCTCACAACTAGTTAAAAACCTAAAACAGGCCAGATGCAAATCACTCCTGCTCAAGATTAAGCCTACTTTTTCCTTTTGATCCCAAGGGCAGGCTTGTTCCGCTGGAGTGGAGGTATTCCAAACTTACCCCATGGCTTTTTACCATTGATTTATTATTGTTTTTTCAAACCTCAGTTTTTGATCTTTTCTTGCTCTTGGGTACTACAGATCCTCAAGATATTGTTTTTGACCCCACCTTCCAGACTTTAACCTTCCTTCACGCTCCTGATAATTAATAAACTAATCTTTCAACTATTAAGCATCTATCATATGCTTGGTACTAGACTAATTGTTGAGAATACAAAAATAATTAGGATACATTGCTTATCCTATCAAGCAGGGCATTCCTAAAAATAAACACGTGAAAAGTCTTATAAATTCAAAATATGAAGTAATCAGTCTTTCAGGTAACGTAACTGAGACTCAAAGAGAATTAGGTCACCAGCTAAAGTGACAGAACTGAGGACCCAGGTTCTCCCAACTCTAATCTAATGCTACAAACAGTACTTTGTGATAGGGTCATTCTTTTCATGTGTTTATTAATTAAATGATTCATTTATTTATTCAGAAAGTGTACTTATGAACAGAACTCTGTTAGTCATTGTGGCAAGAGAACTATAAGATGAAGATGCAGACTGTGAACTCAGAGTTTATAAATTAAACCAAAAGGCAGAGAGAGAGAGAGAGAAAGGAAAAAAAAAAGGAAATGAAAAAAATATGCCTTGACTTATATAAAGTGAATGGCTTAGATTAAATTCCATAAATTTCCTACAGCTTTGTTTACATTTTCTGACATTCACAGCACACTGTTTACAAGGGCTTCTAACGGACAGATGTGAAAGGTCATGTTGAGCAGCTAACTTGGCATATACATTTCTTATTTTGACATTTTAAAGTATGTTATTTTTATGTACCATGGAACATTTTATACATTTTATAATTTTAAAATAGCTCCAGGGACGGCGGGAAGATGGCGGAAGAGTAAGACGTGGAGATCGCCTTCCTCCTCACGGATACACCAGAAATACATATACACGTGGAACAACTCCTACCGAACACCTACTGAAGGCTGGTAGAAGACCTCAGAGCTCCCAAAAGGCAAGAAACTCCCCACGTACCTGGGTAGGGCAAAAGAAAAAAGAAAAAACAGAGACAAAAGAATAAGGACGGCACCTGCACCAGTGGGAGGGAGCTGTAAAGGAGGATAAGTTTCCACACACTAGGAAGCCCCTCCGCGGGCGGAGACTGCGGGAGGCGGAGGGGGGAGCTTCGGGACCGCGGAGTGGAGCACAGCGACGGGTGCGGAGGGCAAAGCGGGGGGATTCCTGCACAGACGATCGGTGCCGACCGGCACTCACCAACCCGAGAGGCTTGTCTGCTTACCCGCCGGGGCGGGCGGGGCTGCGAGCTGAGGCTCGGGTTTCGGTTTTGGACGGAGCGCGGGGAGAGGACTGGGGTTGGCGGCTTGAGCATAGCCTGGAGGGGTTGGTGCGCCACGACTAGCCGGGAGGGAGTTCGGGGAAAAGCCTGCACCGGCCGAAGAGGCAAGAGACTTTTTCTTTCCTCTTTGTTTCCTGGCGCGCGAGGAGAGGGGTTTAAGAGCGCTGCTTAAAGGAACTCCAGAGAAGGGCGCGAGCCGCGGCTAAAAAGCGCAAACCCCAGAGACGGGCGCGAGCCTCGGCTGAGGGCGCGAGCCCCCGAGACGGGCGCGAGCCGCGGCGGGAAGCGCGAGCCCCCGAGACGGGCGCGAGCCGCGGCGGGAAGCGCGAGCCCCAGAGACGGGCGCGAGCCGCGGCTGAAACTGCGGAGCCCAGAGACGGGCGGGAGACGCTGGGGCTGCTGCTGCCGCCACCAGGGGGGCTGTGTGCGAGCACAGGTCACTCTCCGCGCCCCTCTTCCGCGGAGCCTGTGCAGGCCGCCACTGCCGGGTTCCCGGGATCTGGGGACAGCTTCCCGCACGGCGGGTCTCAGGCTGGTGCAGCGTCACGCCGGCCTCTGCCGCAGCGTCACGCCGCCTCTGCCGCCGCAGGCCCGCCCCGCACGCAGTGCCCCGCCTTCCCCCATCCCCCAACCCCCGGCCTGAGTGAGCCGGAGCTCCCGAATCAGCGGCTCCTTTAACCCCGTCCTGTCTGAGCAAAAAAAACAGACGCCCTCCAGCGATCAGCGCGCAGGGGCAGGGCCGGGTACAAAGCTGAGCTCCTGTGAGCTGTGAGAGCAGGGAGGAGAGGGGGAGGTCTCTCCCGGCAGCCGCGGAGGCGGCGGATTGAAGCTCCACAATCAACTTGATGTGCCCTGCATTGTGGAATACCTGAATAGACAGGGAGTGAGCCCAAATTGAAGAGGGGGAATTTAGGAGCGAGATCGGTGATTTTTTTCCCTTTTCCTCTTTTTGTGAATGTGGGCATGTATGCTTCTGTGTGAGATCTTGTCTGTATACTCTTGTTTCCACCATTTGTCCTAGGGCTCTATCCGTCCATGGGTTTTTTTTTTAAAAAAAAAAAAAAAAAAAATTTTTTTTTTTTTTAATAATTAATTTTAATTGTAATAACTTTATTGAACTTTACCTTCGTTCTTTCTTTCTTTCTTTCCTTCCTTCCTTCCCTCCTTTAGACAACTAATCACCCCAAATTGAGGAGGTGGTCTCTGGGAGCAGGATTTATGATTTTTCCCCCTTTGCCTCTCTTTGTGAACGTGTAGGTGTATGCTTCTGTGTAAGATTTTCTCTGTATAGCTTTGCTTCCAACATTTGTCCTAGGGCTCTATCCGTCCATGGTTTTTTTAAAAAAAAAAAAAAATTTTTTTTTCTTTCTTAATAATTAATTTTAATTGCAATAACTTTATTGTACTTTACCTTCGTTCTTTCTTTCTTTCTTTCCTTCCTTCCTTCCCTCCTTTAGACAGCAAATCACCCCAGGTTGAGGAGGTGGTCTCTGGGAGCAGGATTTAGGATTTTTCCCCCTTTGCCTCTCTTTGTGAACGTGTATGTGTATGCTTCTGTGTAAGATTTTCTCTGTATAGCTTTGCTTCCAACATTTGTCCTAGGGCTCTATCCGTCCATGTTTTTTTTTAAAAAAAAAAAAAAAATTTTTTTTTCTTAATAATTAATTTTAATTGTAATAAGTTTATTGTACTTTACCTTCGTTCTTTCTTTCTTTCCTTCCTTCCTTCCCTCCTTTAGACAGCGAATCACCCCAGGTTGAGGAGGTGGTCTCTGGGAGCAGGATTTATGATTTTTCCCACTTTGCCTCTCTTTGTGAACACGTATGTGTATGCTTCTGTGTAAGATTTTCTCTGTATAGCTTTGTTTCCAGCATTTGTCCTAGGGTTCTATCTGTTCTTTTTTTTTTTTTTTTTTTTTTTTTTTCTTTTTCTTTTTTTTTTTTGTTCTAAATATTTTTTAGTACAATAACTATATTATACTTTATTTTATTTTTACTGTATCTTCTTTCTTTCTGTCTTTTTTCCTTCTTTCCTTCCTTCCTTCCTCCCTTCCTCCCTCCCTCCCTCCCTCCTTTCTTTCCTTCTTTGCTTCTTTCTTCCTTCCTTCCTTTCCTCCTTTCCTCCTTTCCTTCTTTCTTTCCTCAAACTTCTACTAATTCTCTCTACATTTTCTCCTTCTTTCCCTCCTACCTTCCTTCCTTCCTCCCTCCCTCCCTCCTTTCTTTCCTTCTTTGCTTCTTTCTTCCTTCCTTCCTTTCCTCCTTTCCTTCTCTCTTTCCTCAAACTTCTACTAATTCTCTCTACATTTTCTCCTTCTTTCCCTCCTTCTTTCCTTCCTTCCTCCCTCCCTCCCTCCCTCCTTTCTTTCCTTCTTTGCTTCTTTCTTCCTTCCTTCCTTTCCTCCTTTCCCTCTTTCTTTCCTCAAACTTCTAATAATTCTCTCTACATTTTCCCCTTCTTTCCCTCCTTCCTTCCTTCCTTCCTCCCTCCCTCCCTCCTTTCTTTCCTTCTTTGCTTCTTTCTTCCTTCCTTCCTTTCCTCCTTTCCTTCTTTCTTTCCTCATACTTCTAATAATTCTCTCTACTTTTCCTCCCTTTTATTCTGAGCCGTGTGGATGAAAGGCTCTTGGTGCTCCAGCCCAGGAGGCAGGGCTCTGCCTCTGAGGTAGGAGAGCCAACTTCAGGAAACTGATCAACAAGAGACCTCCCAGCTCCACATAATATTAAACGGTGGACATCTCCCAGAGACCTCCATCTTAACACCAGCACCCAGCTTCACTCAACGACCAGCAAGCCACAGTGCTGGACAACCTATGCCAAACAACTAGCAAAACAGGAACACAACCCCACCCATTAGCAGAGAGGCTGCCTAAAATCATAACAAGGCCACAGACACCCCAAAACACACCACCAGACGTGAATCTGCCCACTAGAGAGACAAGACCGAGCCTCATCCAGCACAACACAGGCACTAGTCCCCTCCACCAGGAAGCCTACACAACCCGCTGAAACAACCTTAGCCACTGGAGACAGACATCAAAAACAACGGGAACTACGAGCGTGCAGCCTGCAAAAAGGAGACCCCAAACACAGTAAGATAAGCAAAATGAGAAGACAGAAAAACACACAGCAGATGAAGGAGCAAGATAAAAACCCACCAGACCTAACAAATGAAGAGGAAATAGGCAATCTACCTGAAAAAGAATTCAGAATAATGATAGTAAGGATGATCCGAAATCTTGGAAGTAGAATAGACAAAATGCAAGAAACAGTTAACAAGGACCTAGAAGACATAAAGATGAAACAAGCAACGATGAACAACGCAATAAATGAAATTAAAAGTACTCTAGATAGGATCAATAGCAGAATAACTGAGGCAGAAGAACGGATAAGTGACCTGGAAGATAAAGTAGTGGAAATAACTACTGCAGAGCAGAATAAAGAAAAAAGAATGAAAAGAACTGAGGACAGTCTCAGAGAGCTCTGGGACAACATTAAACGCACCAACATTCGAATTATAGGGGTTCCAGAAGAAGAAGAAAAAAAGAAAGGGACTGAGAAAATATTTGAAGAGATTATAGTTGAAAACTTCCCTAATATGGGAAAGGAAATAGTTAATCAAGTCCAGGAAGCACAGAGAGTCCCATACAGGAAAAATACAAGGAGAAATACGCCAAGACACATATTAATCAAACTATCAAAAATTAAATACAAAGAAAGCATATTAAAAGCAGCAAGGGAAAAACAACAAATAACACACAAGGGAATCCCCATAAGGTTAACAGCTGATCTCTCAGCAGAAACCCTACAAGCCAGAAGGGAGTGGCAGGACATACTGAAAGTGATGAAGGAGAAAAACCTGCAACCAAGACTACTCTACCCAGCAAGGATCTCATTCAGATTTGATGGAGAAATTAAAACCTTTACAGACAAGCAAAAGCTGAGAGAGTTCAGCACCACCAAACCAGCTTTACAACAAATGCTAAAGGAACTCCTCTAGATAAGAAATGCAAAAGAAGGAAACGACCTATAATAACGAACCCAAAACAATATAGAAAATGGGAATAGGAACATACATATCGATAATTACCTTAAATGTAAATGGACTAAATGCTCCCACCAAAAGACACAGATTGGCTGAATGGATACAAAAACAAGACCCTTATATATGCTGTCTACAAGAGACCCACCTCAGACCTAGAGACACATACAGACTGAAAGTAAGGGGATGGAAAAAGATATTCCATGCAAATGGAAACCAAAAGAAAGCTGGAGTAGCAATTCTCATATCAGACAAAATAGACTTTAAAATAAGGACTATTAAAAGGGATAAAGAAGGACACTACATAATGATCAAGGGATCGATCCAAGAAGAAGATATAACAATTGTAAATATTTATGCACCCAACATAGGAGCACCTCAATACGTAAGGCAAATACTAACAGCCATAAAAGGGGAAATAGACAGTAACACATTCATAGTAGGGGACTTTAACACCCCACTTTCACCCATGGACAGATCATCCAAAATGAAAATAAATAAGGAAACACAAGCTTTAAATGATACATTAAACAAGATGGACTTAATTGATATTTATAGGACACTCCATCCAAAAACAACAGATTACACATTTTTCTCAAGTGCTCATGGAACATTCTCCAGGATAGATCATATCTTGGGTCACAAATCAAGCCTTGGTAAATTTAAGAAAATTGAAATTGTATCAAGTATCTTTTCTGACCACAACGCCATGAGACTAGATATCAATTACAGGAAAAGATCTGTAAAATATACAAGCACATGGAGGCTAAACAATACACTACTTAATAATGAAGTGATCACTGAAGAAATTAAAGAGGAAATAAAAAAATACCTAGAAACAAATGACAATGGAGACACAACGACCCAAAACCTATGGGATGCAGCAAAAGCAGTTCTAAGGGGGAAGTTTATAGCAATACAAGCCCACCTTAAGAAGCAGGAAACATCTCGAATAAACAACCTAACCTTGCACCTCAAGCAATTAGAGAAAGAAGAACAAAAAAGCCCCAAAGCTAGCAGAAGGAAAGAAATCATAAAAATCAGATCAGAAATAAATGAAAAAGAAATGAAGGAAACGATAGCAAAGATCAATAAAACTAAAAGCTGGTTCTTTGAGAAGATAAACAAAATAGATAAACCACTAGCTAGACTCATCAAGAAAAAAAGGGAGAAGACTCAAATCAATAGAATTAGAAATGAGAAAGGAGAAATAACAACTGACACTGCAGAAATAAAAAAAATCATGAGAGATTACTACAAGCAACTCTATGCCAATAAAATGGACAATCTGGAAGAAATGGACAAATTCTTAGAAATGCACAACCTGCCAAGACTGAATCAGGAAGAAATAGAAAATATGAACAGACCAATCACAAGCACTGAAATTGAAAGTGTGATTAAAAATCTTCCAACAAACAAAAGCCCAGGACCAGATGGCTTCACAGGTGAATTCTATCAAACGTTTAGAGAAGAGCTAACACCTATCCTTCTCGAACTCTTCCAAAATATAGCAGAGGGAGGAACACTCCCAAATTCCTTCTACGAGGCCACCATCACCTTGATACCAAAACCAGACAAGGATGTCACAAAGAAAGAAAACTACAGGCCAATATCACTGATGAACATAGATGCAAAAATCCTCAACAAAATACTAGCAAACAGAATCCAACAGCACATTAAAAGGATCATACACCATGATCAAGTGGGGTTTATTCCAGGAATGCAAGGATTCTTCAATATACGCAAATCTATCAATGTGATAAACCATATTAACAAATTGAAGGAGAAAAACCATATGATCATCTCAATAGATGCAGAGAAAGCTTTTGACAAAATTCAACACCCATTTATGATAAAAACCCTCCAGAAAGTGGGCATAGAGGGAACTTTCCTCAACATAATAAAGGCCATATATGACAAGCCCACAGCAAACATCATCCTCAATGGTGAAAAACTGAAAGCATTTCCACTAAGATCAGGAACAAGACAAGGTTGCCCACTCTCACCACTCTTATTCAACATAGTTTTGGAAGTTTTAGCCACAGCAATCAGAGAAGAAAAGGAAATAAAAGGAATCCACATCGGAAAAGAAGAAGTAAAGCTGTCACTGTTTGCAGATGACATGATACTATACATAGAGAATCCTAAAGATGCTACCAGAAAACTACTAGAGCTAATCAATGAATTTGGTAAAGTAGCAGGATACAAAATTAATGCACAGAAATCTCTGGCATTCCTATATACTAATGATGAAAAATCTGAAAGTGAAATCAAGAAAACACTCCCATTTACCATTGCAACAAAACGAATAAAATATCTAGGAATAAACCTACCTAAGGATACGAAAGACCTGTATGCAGAAAATTATAAGACACTGATGAAAGAAATTAAAGATGATACAAATAGATGGAGAGATATACCATGTTCTTGGATGGGAAGAATCAACATTGTGAAAATGACTCTACTACCCAAAGCAATCTACAGATTCAATGCAATCCCTATTAAACTACCACTGGCATTTTTCACAGAACTAGAACAAAAAATTTCGCAATTTGTATGGAAACACAAAAGACCCCGAATAGCCAAAGCAATTTTGAGAACGAAAAAAGGAGCTGGAGGAATCAGGCTCCCTGACTTCAGACTATACTACAAAGCAACAGTAATCAAGACAGTATGGTACTGGCACAAAAACAGAAAGATAGATCAGTGGAACAGGATAGAAAGCCCAGAGATAAACCCATGCACATATGGACACCTTATCTTTGATAAAGGAGGCAGGAATGTACAGTGGAGAAAGGACAGCCTCTTCAATAAATGGTGCTGGGAAAACTGGACAGGTACATGTAAAAGTATGAGATTAGATCACTCCCTAACACCATACACAAAAATAAGCTCAAAATGGATTAAAGACCTAAATGTAAGGCCAGAAACTATCAAACTCTTAGAGGAAAACATAGGAAGAACACTCTATGACATAAATCACAGCAAGATCCTTTCTGACCCACCTCCTAGAGTAATGGAAATAAAAACAAAAATAAACAAATGGGACCTAATGAAACTTCAAAGCTTTTGCACAGCAAAGGAAACCATAATCAAGACCAAAAGACAACCCTCAGAATGGGAGAAAACATTTGCAAATGAAGCAACTGACAAAGGATTAATCTCCAAAATTTACAAGCAGCTCATGCAGCTCAGTAACAAAAAAACAAACAACCCCATCCAAAAATGGGCAGAAGACCTAAACAGACATTTCTCCAAAGAAGATATACAGAATGCCAACAAACACATGAAAGAATGCTCAACCTCATTAATCATTAGAGAAATGCAAATCAAAACTACAATGAGATATCATCTCACACCAGTCAGAATGGCCATCATCAAAAAATCTAGAAACAATAAATGCTGGAGAGGGTGTGGAGAAAAGGGGACACTCTTGCACTGCTGGTGGGAATGTGAATTGGTTCAGCCACTATGGAGAACAGTATGGAGGTTCCTTAAAAAACTACAAATAGAATTACCATATGACCCAGCAATCCCACTACTGGGCATATACCCTGAGAAAACCAAAATTCAAAAGGAGTCATGTACCAAAATGTTCATTGCAGCTCTATTTACAATAGCCCGGAGATGGAAAGAACCTAAGCGCCCATCATCGGACGAATGGATAAAGAAGATGTGGCACATATACACAATGGAATATTACTCAGCCTTAAAAAGAAATGAAATTGAGATATTTGTAATGAGTTGGATAGACCTAGAGTCTGTCATACAGAGTGAAGTAAGTCAGAAAGACAAAGACAGATACCGTATGCTAACACATATATATGGAATTTGAGGGGAAAAAATGTCATGAAGAACCTAGGGATAAGACAGGAATGGAGGCGCAGACCTACTGGAGAGCGGACTTGGGGATATGGGGAGGGGGAAGGGTGAGTTTTGACAGGGCGAGAGAGAGTCATGGACATATACACACTAACAAACGTGGTGGGGTGGATAGCTGGGGGGGAAGCAGCCGCAAGGCACAAGGATATTAGCTCGGGGCTTTGGGACAGCCTGGAGGGGTGGGAGGGGGAGAGTGGGAGGGAGGGAGATGCAGGAGGGAAGACACATGGGAGCACATGTATATGTATAGCTGATTCACTTTGTTATAAATCAGAAACTAACACACCATTGTAAAGCAATTATACCCCAATAAAGATGTTAAAAAAAAAAAAAAAAAAAAAAAATAGCTCCATTTCAAAGTAATAAAATGGATCAAGATATTTCTCCACAGTTTAGCTCTTACAGAAGAACATGTTAGTTTGAGCTCCCACTTTAGCTAATGGCCTTTACCTGTTTATCTGGTCAACCAAGCCAGAGCTAGAAAGGTTATGCCTAATCATCTCTCCCTGCACATCTCCAGATCCCATCAGTCAATCACTAAATTACGTGGAACCTCTCTGGAAACCACTCTCCTCTCTTCAACTACCACAGCATTTATATAATTTTCACCTAGACTATGGCATTTGCCTCCTAAAATACCTTTCTGCCTCTGGCCTTGACCCACTCCAATTCCTCCACTTTACTGCTATAAAAGTGATTTTTATACAAATCTCTGGGGCTCAAATCTCTTTATTGGTTTCAATTTCCTACAGAAAATGGTTAAATCTCTTATATGTGTTTCCTCTGACTTCTGCATGCTTTCCAACTTAATCTCCCCTATTGCCTCTTGGAACTCTTAATTTCCATCCATACAAATATCCTTGAATTTCCTCTAAATATTTCATCTTTCGGAACATATGCCCATTGACATCTTTGCTTAGAATGACTTTCACTTTGCTCGCCTGCCAAAAATCCATTTTTCTTCACTTTATCTTGAATTATGTCATTATTAGTAGTATCCTTCCAATAAAAACCACTTTTTTGTTGCCATATTTTCCTTCCCTGCTAACCTATGAGATTTTGAAGAAAATCTGACTTGTTCATCTTTGTATCCCCATATTTAAGTGTAATATCCGACACAGAGCACTCAAAAAATAGTGGTTGAATTCAACACTCTAATATAGAGTGTTTCTAAGGATGACTGGATTCTTTAGACTCTGGGCATTTAGAAAACTATCAGAGATAGTAAAGAACTAGGTTGTTCTGGATTGTCTGTTGACAACCTGACACAACAGCTACTTCTTCCATTCAAGTTTGGGAAATTTATTTCACAGAATCCCCTTCTCTGTGTGGTTTCACGTTGACATTTGCCAGTGAGAGGATCTCACAAACTATTTGGAAAGTGGAAGTGAGGTAGAAGCCATTATTCTTAGGAGGCCATGGGAATCAAACATGATGACTTCATTCACTGTGTTGCTTCTTCAGATCTCTTCGTGAGCTCCCAATTTGAGGTTTCATGTGTATAACTTCTCAAACATCTTGCAAGATTTTTCACTCATGCTAGTGCTTCAGAATGAAGTGATTAAAGAGAGTTTATCTTCTAGCTGCAGCTTTGTAGACAAATCTCTACCAGCTACACACAAATTTGTATAAATTCAATTCCCATGTTAAACCATTTATTCCTGTAATACTTGTAGTGGCTCAGTTTTCCTGGACAAGGACAGACTTATATCGCTTTGGGTACTAAAAGTGGATCCAGGGGAACAGAATCTTAAAGATGGTAATCTAGAATTGGTTCTATAACATGATTAGATTTAAAGGCACTAATAACCTCATGTCAGTGGTAAATATGATATAGACCACAATATACAGTTGTAAAATAGTTTCTTAAATTATCCCCTGGAGTCAGGTGCCTACAACTTTGGGTGACCAAGTACCTACCTACCTACAAAAAAAAAAAAAATCATGATAATATAAAATATAAGGACAGAGTGGAGGCAGGGGGAGCTGGCTGGCTATTTTAACTGCACAGGAAAAGTTGGAAAAAAGTAAATGATGAGGTCAAGGCTTTAAATTCCCATCTCAAATCCTGAGTAAGGAACCAGAAACACCTATGACTACCCTGAAAGATTACCTATTGCTTTTATTGCAAGTTTGAAAGTTTTGAAAACCAAATGCAAAATCTAATACTGCCAGTGGCTGAATTAAAATGTGAGTCAAATTCATAACTTCTTGGGGTTTTTTATAGTATGTCTATGACACTGGTTGGGAAGGAATGAAACCCTAAAGATTGAGATAGAGATATCGGGATAAATTCCAATGAAGCTGAGGACCTTGCACCCCCAAATTCCACCTAGTAGGAGCCTCCTTTGTCTGAGTAAATTTAGCTTCTCTTACTAAAGAACCTGTAGCCTTATGGGAGAAATGCTGATTCTCACAACAACCCACTCCATCACCTCTCATTGATTCTAAACCTTTAAATGGATTCAAGCCTTAAAAAAAAAAAAAAGTCTTACTCCGGAGGTGATATTATACATACCAAAACCATTGCAATATTTTGACAATTTACATCAGTGGAAACCGGGGAAATTATCTTTGGGAATGAACACTAAGGATGTTAGAACAGAGAAGAAGAAATACACTGTACGATTCAGCTGGATTTTTTATATGAATCACTGACAGGTGATTTTGGATTCACCATGCTACCCTGAACAATTGGGAATAACTACAACACCTTGTTTGGTTGACTACAACTGGGTCCCTGTGGTGGCCAAACTGAACTGAAGAAGGCAGTATCCAAAGGCTTATGGAGATAGGAATGGAATTATTGTTCCACTGCTCACACCCACCCCTTTCTCCAAGTTTTTCAGAAATACAGTGATGACGGGGAAACAAGCAACCTTGAAAGCCTTTAATGGCTATTCTTTGCAAGTCAGGAATGACCAAGAGAGGCTATCAGTGGAGCAGACTCCCAGAAAACAATGAGGATGGTGGGATTCTGAAGTGGTGAGGAGCCACGTGATGAATTTAATTGCATCTAGAACTTAATTACCAGAGTCAAGGTAGGCATGGTTACCATAATGGGTAGGAGGGACATGTAGACATGTAGAGATCCTTGTCTGTGGCTAAATAATTATATTCCTAGGACTAATAGAGACGAAAAGGTATAAGCACAAGCCTTTGGGACTGGTGAGTAGAGGCCTGACTTGCGTTATCACAATAGCCGTGGTCCTTATTCACTTCCCAGACTTGAGTGGTTTGCAGGCTCAGAGCACCTTAAATGAAAAGGAGGCTTGATTCCCTTGAGTGAGGATACAGCTACACTGCCAAAAATGTATATTGTACATTAACTATTTAGATCTTTCCAAAAGAACCCGCAGCCATTTACTGGGGTATTTGTGCTTTAGAAAAGAAATAAACAAACATCTTAGAGATTACTGGACACTAGGTTTGAGCTAACAAATTCCCGGGGAAACAAAATAACACAGTGATCTACTTTTCAGAAAGAGGGCTTAAGAGAGCCAGGTGATTGATGCTGTTTAACCGAGGGTCCCTCAAGACACCCTGTGGTCATGTTCCTTGTACTGAAATGTAGAGCTGAAATAGATACACTCAGAAACATGGGCGTCCACTTAACAAGATTGATTTGGCTATATCAATGCTGAGTGCCTGACCTACCAACAGTAGAGACGAGCCATGAGCCCCTGGTATAATAGTATTCTACTGTGGAGGTTTGGGGGCAGACAGCTATATGACAGCAGGTTAATTATACTTCTTTCATGAAAGGAGCAGTGATCCGTTCTTATTGGATTAAACACTTAAGCTAGATTTGAATTTGTCTTCCCTGCTCGAAAGTTTTCTGCTGATTTAGAGATTTAAGTTTCCAATAAAATAATGATTCTGCAAGGAGATAAAATAATGGCTCCATTAAACTAAAAGCTAAGAATACCACGTAGTCACTGTAAGTTCCTTGTACTATGGAATTAACAGACAAAAAAAGTGGTGACTCTAGTGACTGGTGCAGTTGGCTTGCTAATATACAATGGTGGCAGAAAGAAGTATGCCCAACGTGATAGGCAGACTTCTAAGATGGCCCCAACAATCCCCACCATTTGCTATTTATGCCATTGTGCAATCCACTCCTTTTGAGCGTGGAATGAATGTAGTGACATTCGTCTAACCAGTAGGGTACAGTAATGGATTTAGTTTCTCACAGAATGTGTTGCTATTTCATTATTAAGTTACAAAATATTATGACTTCTATCTTGTTAGACTCTACTGTCTTTCCAGCTTGCATAGTTTGAGGAAGAAAGCTGCCATGTTTGCTTGGCAAGGAACTGATGGAAGCCTCTGGCCAACAGTCAGTAAGGACTTCAGGCCCTCAGTCCAATAGCCCATGACAAATCCAATTATTAAGGTGATATGGCACGAGGAGTAAAACAAGGAAGATGTAATACCACCTTACGCCTATGTGACCACAATGCAGAAATAAGGGCTATTATAGTGATATGTATTTTCTTGCATCTATATACATACACACATACACCTATTTGCATTATATATATATAACATTGTATATAATACAGTTATAATATATAGTATGATATAATTATTAGTCAGATGCATGATGTGGTTATTAGCCTCATTTGAAAGTTTAAAAGGATTGTATGAGTGCCAAGTTGACAAAAGGGTAGACTGTGCTGGATTGTGCCATGTCATCTTGGTTAAGCTTGGAACTGTGAGTAGTGGAGTTTATAAGTGAAAGAACTTAGTGTTAAGATAAAGCAGAATTGAAATAAACAACATTTTTCTAGGGAGATCATGAGGGAACTGACTCAGTATCTTTGCTCAAGTGGCTAGTAACTTTCTCTGATCTTTTAGATACAGGCTTACAGACCATCCTTCCCTCAGCTACTCCCACAGCTATGAAACACTTAATTCCTATATTAAATCCCTTGTTCCTTTAATACTTGTGACTGGTATCTTCAGCAAATCCAGACTGATATACTCAGTAAAATCTGTATACATATTTTTAAATTTAGAACTTGTATATTTGATTTTTTTCAATTTACTACTTTAATATAAGCTTGAAAGTAGTGAAGAAGTACAAAGATATATTTTAAAAAGTTTGTCATCTGCTCCATGTCCCCTCTCCCACCCCATCTTCCTATCACAAGCAAACCCTTGTCTTGTGTGTATTTTTCCATACATCTCAACTTGCTTATTCAAACTTATACAAGCATCTTCATGCATATAAAGGGATATTTTAAAAATCCCCTTTGCTCAGTTGCTTATTTTGCCATAATAAAATCATACTGTAAAAAGAATCTGCAACTTTGGCAAAATCTTTATGTAGATCTACGTATGTATGCCTTTTTGCTATTTTCTAAAGTTAAAATATTAAACATATTTTCTACATTCTGCTTTTCTTATTCATAAATACTTTATGGCAATCCCTCCAACTCAACAGGCATAGCTGTAATTCATTTGTTCATTTAAATTAGTGCAAAATATCCCATAGTTTGGCTGTTTCATTATTATGTAAGCATTTTTCTAGCACCAAGCATTCACATTGTTAACAGTTATATGCCATCAACATCCATGTGAATACCTTAATTTGCTTTTATTTATATAAGATAGTTATGAAACACTGAGTTATCTATGGCTAAAGGTTTGTGGACTTTTAATGATTGCTGCCAGGTTGTTTGCCAAAAAGTGTGCAGCGATTCATATTTCTACCAGAATGTAGGAGTGTCTGAGTTTTTTTATATTAATTTTCAAGTTTTGTTACTTTTGTTTGCATTCACACAACTATTAATTAATTTAATAATTTTTCATAAGTTCACTGGCCATTCGGTTTGCTTTTTGTGAACTGACCACGTTCCTATTGGTTTGCCTATCTTTATCTTGTCTATTGGTAAGTCTTCTTTGTATCGTATAAAAATGTCCCCCCTTTGGCTGTCAGGTAGGTTGCAAATAGCTATTTCCGAAAGCTATGTCTTCTTCAAATTAACTTTGCCTATGCTATTTTTTGCAATACTAAATTTCTATATTTTTATATGCTCAAAAGATTCTTTTTCAATCATACAGCTTCCAGTTTCAGCTCCCACATTCAAATAGCATGAAAGGCATCATTCCCATCCTTACAACAAGAAAAGGCTACACAAACTGAAGATCAACAATTTTTTTGGAACCATGAGAGAACCAGAGTTGCAGATAAACTATCAGCCCAAAATCTGGAGAGACAGGTGCCTCAAGGAAGAAACAGCAACTGAAATCTGCTTTCTTGGAGCAGAAGTTACTAGAGAGCAATAATGTGGTGATAGGAACATTTAAGTGTAATTTTGATGAATTACTGGAGGCTGATTATGAACAAGTGAAGAATGAGAAACTCCAGGGGCAACCACGCTTTTGGTGCTTCTTCTCCCAGAATTCCACCAAGTCCTTATGCTGAGGATTCTAGGAAGATCCCCAGTGGCTCTGGCAGGGGGAGGGGAAGAGCAGCCATTGCAAAACCAGCCCAGAAACTTGTCCATAACAAATGCCTACACTCCAGAGGAAATAACTTAAAAAGCTCTGCTAGGGGAAGGGAATCGCTCCCACTCAGCTCCCTCCAGCCTTCCTGTCTCACCTAATTAGGGGGCAGGGGATATATAGCAATCAGGGGTCACAGATTCAGCAATAATGGGGCAAAGGAGAAAAAAAAACCAAAGCAGTACCACTGGAGTACAGTTTGTAAGTATCACAGTCCTGAAAATATAAGTCCACTGAAGGACTGAGATTTAATTAGAAGATTATAGAACACTCATCTTCCCCCATACCTTAGCAGCACACCAACAGGGTTCCAGTGTAATAACAGTGGATTATATCTGAAAAATCTATAACACGCAAACTCTCTGAGGAGGAGTACTTAGGAAAGTCTTAAGTCAAAAGGGAAGATAAAAACAAGGACACTAGCGAAATCTGAAGCCTCTGGAACCTGTAACTCCTATTTTAGTCCAACTCTTAGCTATTAAAATATGTTACTATATTAATAATTAATAATGTTATAATAATTAAAATGATGTTAATTCATAAATTCTTGTACTAAAGGACTATTTACTTTATTACCTTCTACAATGTGTCCAGCTTTCAACAAAAAATTACAAGGCATGACAAAAGGCAAGAAGGAATATAGTCTGAAGAGACAAAGTAAGCATCATAACCAGACTCAAATGTAATACAGATGTTAGATTAGAAAAATTTTAAATATTACTATTAATATTTTAAGGGCTCTAATGGAATTAGGAGAAAATATGCAAAAGCAAATTAGTAATGTAAGCAGAGAGATGAAAACTCTAATAAAGAAGTAAAAGGAAATGCTAAAAACCAAAACCACTGCAAGAGAAATGAAGGATGCCTTCAATGGGTCCATCGATAGAGTAGACATCAAGAGGAAAGTTCATGAGCTTGAATATAGATCAATAGATACTTCCCAAACTGAATTCAAAAGAATAAAGAATATGCGGGGGGTGGGGGGGGGGTGGGGGGGGTGGGGGGGGCGGGAAGAACAGAGCATCCAAGAATAGTGAGATGAAGTCAAAAGATGTAACATACACATAATTGGAATACCAGAGGAAAAGAGAAAACAGACCAAAATAAACATTTGAAGTTACATGGCTAAGAACTTTGTAAAATTAACGACAAACACCAAACTGCAGATTCAGAAAACTCAGAGAACACAGAGCAGGATAAATACCAAACAAAAACATGTGTTCCATATTCATATTCTAACTTCAGAAAACCAAAGACAAAAATAAAATCTTGAAAAAACCCAGAGGCATGAAGGGGACACTTTTCTTATCTACAGAGAAACAAAGGTAAGAATTCCACTGGATTTCTCATGCTAACACTAATCAAAAGAAAGCTAGAATAACTATATTAATTTCAGTCCAAGCTGACTAAAGAAAAGGGTGGATTAGCACAGATAGCGGCATGATATAATGATGAACAAATAAATTCTCCAAAACCCATAATAATCCTAAACATGTATACAACTAAAAAATATGAGGCATCAGCTGATGGAACTGAAAGGAGAAACAGACAAGTATTTTGGGTTTTGTTTTCCAGTTGTAGTTTTCCTGTTAAGAATGTTTCCCAAATTTAGAATAGAGAAGCATATATGTAGATATCCTTCAAGCCTTGTATTAGGCAATTTTATGTACACGGTAATATGTTGATAAATGTTTAACAACTGGCTCCAGGTGGGGTAGAAGTGGAAGCCCTGATTTGTAGCATTTACTAATTTCTGTGATGTACATTTTCGACCACTGCCAATTTCAAGTTTTAACATGATATCCCAGAATACGGAGCTGGGAAAAGATGTGCATGATTGTCTTATGCAGGCTGTTATGAGCCAAACTCCATCATGCTACTGAATATGTCCCTAAGATTGTTCCCTTAAAAAAAAAGGTCATTACCTTTTTCTTGAATTTTTAATATATGATGTGAGACAGAAGTTAATAATTTTATGTTCTTCTAAATATATATTCAACTGTGCCAGCACCATTCACTAAATAAGCCATTTTTTCCCACATTGAATTTAAATAACACTTTTACTATGATAACAAAGAAATCATATATACTGTAGACTATATCTGGATATTATTATGGTGTTGTCCTTTTTAATTTCCCTGCTCTGTCCCCATATCAAATTGATTTAATTACAGTAGCTTTATAGTTCTGTAATTTGGAAAGGCAAGGCTCCCATCAGTATTTATAGTTTTTAATTATCTTTATGAAATTACATTTGAATTTTAAAATCATAAATTTCAATTACAAAATGAAGTTCTATGTATATCATTAAATCTACACATTAATTCAGATAAGAATGATATTTTCATGATATAAATTTTTCTTGAAAAACCTTTATTATATTTGAATCTATTTTTTTCATATTAAAGTTATTAGTAGGCTGTTGACTTTCAAAGAATTTTCTGGAATCTATTGGTATAATCATGTTATTTTTACCCAACAAGAGTGATATTTTGAGTTATGTTGACAAATTTCCTGTTATTGAGCCACTCTTGCATTACTGAGTTTTCTTTGATAATATTGTTTTTTACAACTTATTAATCAGATAGCTTTGCCTGTCATTTTCATTGGGGCATTGCATATATTATCTTTTATATTAAAGTTATATAGCCTTCATAAAGTAATTAAGAATTATTTATCATTTTCAATAGTTTGACATAGTTTAAGTAACATGGAATTTATATTTAAAATTTGGATACAAATTGCATGTGAATCCACCTGTCCTATTTCATTTTAATGGTAATCTTTAATCATTATAATCTCTTTTATGTTCATCATTTAGTCAAGTTTTTCTTTCTTTGGGGGGTTATGTTTGATCATCTCCTTTAGTTTTTAAAATTCCTTGCCATAGAATTGAATAGTTTCTTATAATCTATTAATCTTCAATTTTTGTGAGTTTTCTCTTTACTTATCAAGTATATTTTTACTCTCTTGTTTTTTAAAAATTCTTCCTTTGATATGGTATTTAACACTTTTTCTTCCCAAAGATCTAATTTGGGATTTAGTTTTTCATGGTATAATGCTACCACTTTTTCTTTGTTATTTATTTATATTTTATTAACTTTAGCTTTTTTATTAATCTTTCTTCCTGTTTATGTTTATTATGCAATTCCCAATTGCTTGAGATACACAGTAATATTCTTTTACTCTAATGAAGGTATGTAAGTTTATTGATTTTCTTTTGATTATAGGTTTTTCTTTGTGCCCTGTAATTTGTGGTGAAATGTTTTCCTTTTTATTCCTTTTTTGCTTGAAAGTAATTTTATTTTTTTATATTCCCTAAACCAAAGGTTATCTGGAATGTGTTTAATTTCTAGGATATTAACATTTTTGTCACCATTCACTTCATTTCATTATTTATTTTAAAGTTAATTATGTTTTGAAAAGAAATTGTGGCATTATTTTTGTTTTTTGAGGTAAAGAATCTAGTTTTGTAATTGTTCATGGATATATGCAAATATGTACCATCATTTCATAAATAAGTATATAAACTTTGCATCTTGATGTATTATGTAATGTATATATAGATGTTATTTCATTCAATTATTCCATGACTTTACTAATTTTTATATGTTAACTATTTCCAACTATAAAAGGAATATGTTAAACTCGTTTATCATAATTTAGCAACATGGCTTTTCATTCAAATTAGTTTTACTCTCTGTATCAGCTCTAATATTTAGACATACAGGATTGTGTTTATTACATCCTCTTCATGAATCATAGTTTCTACTGCTCCCTCCTATCCTCTTCATATTGTTTAGTGCTCTTAAATGCCACATTGTCTAATATTAACATTGCTATGACTACTTGAATTTGCAGTGCCTTGTGTCTCTTTGCCCAACTTCTTTTTTTTCAGCCTGCCTTTATCACTTCTTGTGAAGTGTATATTTCTGGGTTTTGCGTTCTAATCCAAACTGAATCTCTGACTTAAGGGGATTTAAAGCCATTCACATTTAATATAATATCTTATATACTTGGCTGTATTTCTTCTAATTTAATTTATGTTCATTTATCATCCTTCATGCCTTCCTGTTTTATTGATCTATATGTTAGCTGGTATGATCAAGATGGTATGATTCATCCCATTTATCCCCTTTGTTAATTTTAAAGTTCTTCTTTACTTTTTCTACCAAGAAAATAGATTCCTAAGTTCATGCACATTGTTGCAAATGGCAGAATTTCATTTTTTTTTATAGCTGAGTAATAGTCCATTGTATATATATACTACATCCTCTTTATCTATTCATCTGTTGATGAACACTTAGGTTGCTTCCATATCTCTTAGTTATGGTAAATAACACTGCTATGGACATTAAGGTGCATGTATCTTTTTGAATTAGTGTTTTCATTTCCTTTGTCTATATACCCAGGAGTGGAATTTTTTGAGGAAACTCCATAATGTTTTCCATAGTGGCTGTACCAACTGACATTCCCATCAACAGTGTACAAGAGTTTTTAAATGGAATACAACCTATAAAAATGTTGAATCACTATGTTGTACACCTGAAACTAATATTGTAAATCAACTATATTCAATATTTTTAAAATGAGCAGAAAAAAACTCAAGTGAAAATAAAGCAAAAAAGATTCCAAAAATAAAACACATCATTTGGCAGTTATTCTCAACTATCACATAAAAATAAGGCACTCACCATTCCAGTTCCAACAATATGCCTTTTCTTATGCTCAAAAGATAAAACTTATAAAAAATATCTTTACTTTTTCCACTCTAAAATTGCCCTTAGTAAAGGTTTTTACTTCATCATTATCCTTCTCACCTCAGCTTGTAGATTTTACCAAATCTTCTAGTTCTTCCTGTCTTAGATTATTTGTAAATGTTTCATTTGCCTCATCATTATTTCACATTACCCATCTATTAATGTATTTATTTATCCACAATGGGGTAGAAGGCTCATTGCTCATTACTGTTTCTTCTTTATCATCTCCTCTCTTGATGTCTCCTTTGGGATTTGTTACTTGGTTAAATTTTTTTTCATTTGTTTTCTTTTAAATTTTTATTGAAATATAGTTGATTTACAATGTTGTGTTATTTTCAGGTGTACAGCAAAGTGATTCAACTTGGTCAGAATCTTTACCCAAGTATTTTCCTCATTTAAAGTATGTGGTTGATATAATTTTTGAATATTGTATATTAACAAGTAAATTTCTTTCTCCTTAACAAGTGAATGCTATCTTAACTAGAATAATGGATTCTCATGTTCAGACCTTCTCACCCAAGAGTCTCATAGTTGTTATTCCATGGTCTTCCAACTTCTAATGTACAGATTAGAAGTTTGATTTCAGTCCGATTCTCCTTTTACGTAACCTATTATTTACATCTGGAGGCCAGGAGAAGTCCTATTCAGTATCCAACTCTACTGTTCAGCTTCTGTTACTTTAAGCTTGAGACTAGCATATCTTCTTTCATCTTTTAGCTATCTACAAATAAAAGCTGCTCTACCACCTGCACTGTTTCTTCTCTTTTTTGTTCGAATGTCAAAATATTCAAACAAAATATGGGACAACAGCTAAAGTTGAAGTAGGAGGTTTTTCCCTACCTACCCTGAAATTATATTATGGGCTCGTGAAAAATTAGCAAAGGTAAAAATGGTGAACTTTTACTCATGCAGCTAAATTCTGGGCAGCATTTTACTTACACAAGACAGATGCCTACAAAAGAACCAGGCCATCAGCACTGTAAAATAATTCGGGGGAGAAGTGTTTTTAATAATCACAATTCTGAGTTACTCATCAAATTCATTCATTGTATATATCCCAAGAATGTTGTATAAGTTTTCAAATGCCATTGCTACCACTCAGAGAATTGTCACTGTGCAGTCTTATATTTGCTTGCAAAAACCTTCTGTCTTTTCAATTGGCTTTATGTCATAGTGGGGAGTTGCCCAATTGTACTATGAAGTGTTGCACTGTGAAGCATTCATGTAAATATAATCTTAGGCTTGTGCCTCAGGCATTTACCAAATGTAGAAGTAAAGCAACTTATTTCTTTAGTTCTAGCAAATGTAAGTATTATTGAGTGTTTAGAGGACAGAAATATAAGTTCAAAAATATTTCTATGACTTGCAAACATAAAATTCTTTTTCTATATATTTTTTTCTAAAACATCTAAAGATATGGGTTTCACATTTAGATCATGTATGCACTTGAAATTATTATGTGCATATATGTTTGCATGTGCACATGTGTTTTCTGTGAGGTATGAATGCAATATTATTTTTTCACACAGTGAGCTACTTTTTTCAAACACCATTTCTTGAACAATTCATTTTTCCCCAGTGATCTGCAATGATATTACATCATATATTACATTTCTATATATGTGTGGATTTATTTCTAGATTCTTTATTCTGTTCTGTTTGGTCAATTTGTCTTGATTGCCAAAGCTTCACAGTAAGTCAATTTCTGGTAGAGTAAGCTTTTTTTTTTTTCCCTCAAACTTGTCATTATTGGTCAGACTTTTCCACAAACATTTTTATAATCAGATTTTATATGTTTCAAGAAAACCACTAGCAGGACTTTTGACAACATACTGAGTATATAAATTATTATTGACATAATTAACAATTGTTTTGTTATCAAGGCTATGCAATTAAGTTGTTTCTTAACAGCCCTGAAGTGGATGAATGTGGTAAAAATGATAGTCTTTAAAATTTATTGAGACTTGCTTTTATGGACGGGTCTTTCCTCACAGCAGAAAATAAGTTCTAAAGTTATGCATTAGATACGTCTGTCCCTATAGCTAAAATTTTCATATCTTTGCTAATATTTTTCTGATTGTTCTATCAATTCCTGAGTGAAATATATTAAAAGTTCCCATTATCGTGATGGCATTTGTCTATTTTTTCCCTTGTAATCCTATCACTTTTTGCTTATATTTATTAGTAGTTTCATATATTCCTGATGAATTTACAATTTATTATTCTGTTCTATCTTCTTTATAACAATGATTTTTTAAAATTTGTCTTGAAGTATACTTCCTTTAAAATTTATACAGATATAATAGCTTCCTATTGATTAGTATTTTCTTGGTATATCTTGGTTTATCTCTACATTTACTTTCAACCCTCTGTGGCCTAAGATTTTAGTTTTCAGTTTTGTTCTTTTGTAAAGAGTATAAAATCAGATTTTGTTTTGTACCTTTTTAGCAATCTCTCTCAATTAGGTACTTTAATTTGTTTATATTTATTGGTTCTACTTATCTTTGTCATTATGGATCCATTTGATTTCTCCAATCTTGTTTCTTTTCTATATTTTTCCCACATTTAGATGGATAAAGTTTGGTAAATCTGTTTATTTTTTTATTTTGCTTCATCTTTCTATTTGTTTGATAGCTATACCGTCTAACCTAGGGATAAGCAAACTACAGCCCACAGGTCAACCCTGCCTTGCTTATTGTCATAAATGAAGTTTTATTGGAACACAGCCATGCTCATTGCTTTACATGTTGTCTCTGGCTGCTTTCATCAGTGGCAAAGTTAAATAGTTATTACAAAGACCATATATGCTTGCAAGGTTTGAAATACTTACTGTTTTTACAGAGAAAGCTTGCTGACCTCTGCTCTAATCTATTATTTTTTGTGGGCAACTTTAAAACTTCAATTTGCATACTTAAAATCTAAACTTAATTAACATCTTTCTTGTTCTTATTAAAATTCCAAAATTATTAGAAACAAGTTTTTAATATATATATATATAATTTAATAATACTAATTTCATTGCTAACAGAAATTTCACCGCTTACTAATCTCATTCCACATCTTCATGAATTTCAGTCTTATTTGCATTCATATCTTCCTCTTGGGATCATTTTCTTTTTACAGATCCTGTTGCTGGTATATTCTTTCATTTTTACTTTTTTAAACTGCCTTAATTTTGCTGTCTTCTGAAATAACTGTTTATAGGTACACAATATTATTTTAGCACTTATTTTTCCTCTCAATATTTTGAAGAAAATCTTTTATTATTTTCTTGCTCCCATTATTACTATTGAGAAGTTTCCTATCAGGTTATTGTCATTACTTTGTAGGAATCTTTCTTTTCATTCTGACTTCTTTTAAGTTCTTTTTGTTTTTGACTTCTCCATTTTACTACAAGCATAAATATGGCTTTGTTTTTACTTATCCTATTTGGAATTTACTGTGAATATTCGTCTCTCATCTATTCTGAAAAGGTCTCAGCTATTATCACTTTGAATACTGACCGACTCATTCTATATATTATATCTAGAAATACACTGGGACAAACGAAAGAACTTATTTTATTCTCCTTGACTCTTAACCTCTCTTATATAAATTTGATCTCTTCATGCCTCTAAATTGAAGTCTGCCTAATTCTTCAGATCTGTCTTCAGTTCATGAATTTTCCCTTCAGCTCATGAATTTTCCCTTCATCTGTATTTAATCTTTAACTATTTTATTTTTTAGTGTTAAATGTCAATATTTATGTTTTTATTTTAAATGCTATAGGTGTTTTCAAATTTGCCTAACGACTTGTAATAGTCCTTATTCCCTTTTTCATGTTATTAACTTTGCCTTTTACTTCTTAAATACCATATTCATTTTAAAAAATATATTTTGATGATCATTTTAGTATCTAATGTTTTCTGAGCTCTATTTCTGCAATTGAAATTTTCTTCTGATTTTCTCTCATGGTGGGTGGCTTTTTCCTATATTTTATTAAGACCATTTATTTGGCTGATTGCATCTATAGTAATCTTGAAAGGCATCACTGAAGTTATATTTCATAAGAATAATTTGCTTTTGTTTATGATAGGCGCTCTGGACTATTCTAATCTATCATATTTTA
Organism: Phocoena phocoena; assembly: GCF_963924675.1. Taxonomy (NCBI): domain Eukaryota; kingdom Metazoa; phylum Chordata; class Mammalia; order Artiodactyla; family Phocoenidae; genus Phocoena; species Phocoena phocoena. The sequence continues at coordinate 67,414,583 of NC_089227.1, read as the reverse complement.
AGGTAAATGATTGACTTTCCTGAAGCATGATGTTTTGTATGGCAAACAGTTCTTAGAATATCTGTTTTTCCATAATACTGGAAGAAAAAGCCAATTTTTCCTTCATGAAACGTTAACAAAAGAATTATCATAGTGTTCCAAGAAAATTTTCTTGTTATCATTGTTTAATTGTATATAAACAGATGTCTACATTCTCTTTTAGAGCTAGAAGAACATTTCCACCTCTCCATTACTTTGCATTAATAAGTGCTAAGAAAATTATAGGGTAAGCGATTGAATATCGCTTTATGAATCATACTGTTCTTTTTTTGTAGAGTAGGCTTATGGACATAGTATATAATTTTCCTCAAGTATACTGATTTTGTCTAAGGTTCTTTCCATTTTTTCCAACTGTTTTCACATCTTTCAGCTTGCCTTTTTACTTTTTACCCCCTCTTCTCCTCTCATCTAAATCATCTGTATTATGAACAATTAAAATTCCTATTTTTCTGTTTACTGTGTCAGGTCACCAACCCACCTGAGCATCTCCTTTGCTTTCAAGTGTTTTTTGGCAGTAAGCCTGTAAGATAGGTCAAAATACCTGTGAACTTTTATTCTGTTGCTCTTCTTACAGTATTAACTTTGTATAGTATCACTAAAGACCTCTAGTCAAGGATAGATGTCCACTGCTTAAGGGATCTAGTTGACCAAATGATACTTTATCAAAATATTAAGGTACTGTATTTATGGGGCTTGAGTTATTTTAATATAAAGGGAAGCCTTTGGAAAAACAAAAATAACTTTTGTTCAATTTTTATATCTTTTAGGAGCAAAAACAAAAATAAAGCAAATTTACTGTGCATAATTTAGTTTGTATAAAAATTCAGTAATTGTGGTTTTAAGCTAAAAATATAAGTTTCAAACCACTATTGTATTTCTAAACAGACCTGTATTGATGTCCCTGAGGAAAGCCTAAGGAATTCATAAGCCAATTACTAATTTAAAAAATAAATGCCTTTGGGAACAACTCTTAAATCCCAACTGGTAAGCTGCTTATAGTCTGAAGTATGTTAATAGAAACTATTTTTTTCTTCTTATTAGATACATTCTTCTAAAACATATAAGTTTTAACTTAAACGTAAGCAATATAAATTAAATGGACAACTAGGTAATAAAATCAGTTTAAGAAGGTCAAATATTATTCAAGTATTCTGAATTAAAGGAGATTTCCCTTTTAATGAGTTTATGGAAAATTATCCAGCATTTTTTTGTCTTAGACATTGAAATATTTCAAGGTCTATCTACATAAAAATAGATAAAATGGAGAAAAGTCCATATATATTGTTTTGTTTAGACCTTTCTGTTGCAATAAGGTAACTAAGTAAGGGCTGGATGGGTAGGTTATTAAAAGATACATATGGAACAGTAAATGAGGTAGAATTTCATGAAACAGGAGCTAAAGCAGACCTGGACCTTATTGAGAGTAGCATTCTGGATCCAAAGCAAATTAAGAAATCCTACCAGTAGGAATACGTAGATGACAATCTCTTCTTCTGACATCTGTTCCAATCCTTTCTTCTAACCATGAAAATCTGCACCCTGTACTCTATTTTTTCACCTTCTCATAGTCTCTGCTTAATTAATGGCTTCTTCTCTCTCAAGCCTTTGGTTTGTCATCATGCCTCATGGTCCTGTTCTACCTTATGTCCTCGGCGATATACTCATTCAGCGTCATCTCCTTCCTCTTCATGACATTAGTCTCAGAAAGTTTCCCAGGTCAATCTTCTAAGAGGTAGAATCTAACTGACCCAGTCATCTATTTGTATGAGGCCATATCATGGGATCCTGAGCAGCCTACTACTGGCTGCTCACCACTGGTCTAATTAACCATGGCAGGAGGCAGGGAAAAAACCATACTGTAGAAAACCCAGGCCCACAATACTGCCCATCCCCTTAAACTATGGTTGAATTCCTCCTTAGAGGGGGCTCTATGCTTCTCAGATATTTTGAGGTAACTAGCCCATGGCTGTAAGAAAATAATTTCTTCCCGGTTGCCAATCAGTATTTTCTGACTGACTGCTCTATGTTATAAGAGTTTACAAAAGAAATGACATCTAGGCCCTGACCACGGAAAACTTATAATGCTGCCTCATTCAGCTCTTAAGTTAGAGAATCTTATGCCTCTAAATATTTCTTTCAATGGCTACACTTATTTTCTTATCTCTTTGAAAGCAAAAATTCAATTGAACCATCTTCCTTAACCTTCTTTCCATTTAAAGTAAAGGATAACTAGGTTTCTCTTCCTACCTATCTTTTGTAAATCCTACCTTCCTAATAAAAGAATTCAAAGTTGATCACTGATTTCTGGTTTCCAGTTATGCAATATAAGGATCTTGGAAGTTGCAACTATGTCCTAATAACAAGTAAAAAGCTGAACACATTGAAAAACTGAAAACTTTTTATGGAACTGCAGGAGAGGGGAAGACACTGAGGAAATGGCTGGCCTGATTGGAAAGACAGGCAGGCAAATATAAGGAGGAGTGGCTTACCAGAGTAGAGACTCCTGAGCTGAAACAGCCTTGGGAACCAGGATTGGGTAGGGAAACCTGAACTGTAATTGATGAATTGCTGGAGGCACAGTGTGCTAAGTCTGAGAGTCAAAAACTCTAGGAGGACCTAGTCATAAGGAGACCTCCACAACATTGTGAGATTTACCTGCAGGAGTTTGACCAGGTTCCCACAGTAAATATCAGAGAAAAATTTCCTGGTACTTCCACCTGGGGGAGGGGAAAAGGAACCACTTAAAATATACCAAAGCACTTTGTTCTTCTTAACAAGGCCTGCCTTCAGGGTAAGCTAGTTAATCAGAGCCTAAACTCTGGTATTACCAGAGCTTAGCTGACCCGGAGGAAGGAAAATACCTATCTCCAGCACCCCCAGCCTTCCTGTCCCACCTGAGCAAAACGAAAGGAAACTGAGAAACACAGGAAGTTCATAGTCCAGAGGCATAGGGTCACTGAAAGACTGAGACCTAATTTATAGACTATAGAACACTTCCCCTCCCTCACTACCACGTTATTACAGTCCTATTCATAACAGTTTACCCAGTACCATGTTCAGCTACCAAGAAAAAAATTACATGGCATACCTATAGGCAAAAACACAATTTGAAGAGACAGAACAAGCATCAGATGCAGACATGGTAGGGCTTCCCTGGTGGTGCAGTGGTTAAGAATCCGCCTGCCAATGCAGGGGACATGGGTTCGAGCCCTGGTCTGGGAAGATCCCACGTGTCGCGGAACAACTAAGCCTGTGCACCACAACTACTGAGCCTGCGCTCTAGAGCCTGAGAGCCACAACTACTGAGCCTGAGTACCACAACTACTGAAGCCTGCATGCCTAGAGCCCATGCTCTGCAACAAGAGAAGCCACCACAATGAGAAGCACATGCACCACAATGAAGAGTAGCTCCTGCTTGCCACAACTAGAGAAAGCCCATGCGCAGCAACGAAGATGCAATGCAGCCAAAAATAAATAAACTTATATATATATAATAAAAAAGAAGCAGACATGGTAGAGATGTTGGATTATCAGACTTAGAATTTAAAACAACTATGATTCATATTCTAAAGGCTCTAATGGATAAAGTAGATAGCATCCAAGAACAGACGAGCAATGTAAGCAGAGAGATAAAAATCCTAAGGAAGAATAAAAAAGAAATGCCGGAGACAAAAACCACCATCATCTGGAATAGTTCTAGAGAGTTGTCAATATCACTCAAAAGCCTTTGATACTGAAATTCAAATCCTATGAATTTATGTAGGAAAATAATCAGAGTCACATGAATACATTAAGGTAAAAGAATACTCATAGTAACACTTCAATTCTTTTTTTAAAAAAGTGTAACAATTGGGGCTTCCCTGGTGGCACAGTGGTTGAGAATCTGCCTGACAATGCAGGGGACACGGGTTCGGGCTCTGGTCTGGGAGGATCCCACATGCCGCGGAGCAACTAGGCTCATGAGCCACAACTACTGAGCCTGCGCGTCTGGAGCCTGTGCTCTGCAACAAGAGAGGCCACGATAGTGAGAGGCCCACGCACAGTGATGAAGAGTGGCCCCAGTTTGCCACAACTAGAGAAAGCCCTGGCACAGAAACGAAGACCCAACACAGCCAAAAATAAATAAATAAATAAAAGATGAACTTGAGACATTTAAAAAAAAAAGTATAACAATTAGAATGAAATTGATAGTACAGTCATAATCTAATACTATAAGTAAATAAAATTTTTAAAAATTGCCACAGTAAAATGCTCATATTATATTAAAAAGAGATTTCCAAAACAGTATGCACATTATGATATGAATGCATAGATAGAGGATAGAAATACATATAGCAAAATAGTTAAACTGGTTAGCCTTAAGTTTTAGATGCATGAGTGGTTTTTATTTTTTCAATATATTTCTCCTGTCCTTCAAATTTTCTGTTTAATTGGAAATGATTTAAAAACTATTTTTATTTACAGTTTTCAAGGGTTCAAACTATTAAGCACAACTGATAAGACACAGAATCAGCCTAGGAGTCACTTGAGTTATTCAAACTACTAAGGATTTGCTCTCTCAAAAATTCATGACCAGGCTTCCCTGGTGGCACAATGGTTGAGAGTCCGCCTGCCAGTGCAGGCGACACGGGTTTGTGCCCTGGTCTGGGAGGATCCCACATGCCGCAGAGCAGCTGGGCCCGTGAGCCATGACCACTGAGCCTGCGTGTCCAGAGCCTGTGCTCCTCAACAGGAGAGGCCACAGCAGTGAGAGGCCCGCATACTGCAAAAAAAAAAAAAATTCATGACCAAGACAATTAGATATCCATATGCAAAATAAATAAGTTGGACTCCTACTTCACATAATATATAAAAATTAACTCAAAATGAAACAAAAACTTAAATATAAGAACTAAAACTATAAAACTCTTAGAAGGGAACAATGGTGTAAATTTGCACGAACTCGGATTAGGTAACAGTTTCTTCCATGTAATGCCAAAAACATAAGCAACCAAAGAAAAAAATTAATTGGACTTTATTAAAATTAAAAAAAAAACTTGTGTGTCAAAAGACACTATCAGTTAAGTGAAAAGACAACCCATTGAAAGAGAATATTTGCAAATTATATAGGGTCTGGTACCCAGAATATATAAAGGACTCTTACAGCACAACAATAAAAAGACATATAATCTGATTTTCAAGGGTTCATCAATGAAGAGACATTTCTCCAATGAAGATATACAAATTGCCAATAAGCACATGAGAAAATTCTCAACATCATTAGTTATTAGAGAAATGCAAATCAAAACCACAATGAGATCACACTTTGTATAGATTAAGATCACTATAGGGCTTCCCTGGTCGCGCAGGCCGCCTGCCGATGCAGGGGACACAGGTTCGTGCCCCGGTCCGGGAGGATCCCACATGCCACGGAGCTGCTGGGCCCGTGAGCCATGGCCGCTGAGCCTGCGCCTCCAGAGCCTGTGCTCCGCAACGGGAGAGGCCACAACAGTAAGAGGCCCGCATACAGCAAAAAAAAAAAAAAAAATCACTATAATCAAAAAAAGCAGGAAAAAGTGTTAGCAAGTATGAAGAGAAATTGGCATTCTCATATACTGCTAGTGAAAATGTAAAATGGTGCAGCCACTTTGGAAAATAGTTTGGCAGTTTCTCAAAAGTAAAGCAGAATTACCATAGCATTGAATTAGCAAGTCCAATCCTAGGTATATACTCAAGAGCATTGAAAACATATATTAACACAAAAACTTATACATGAATGTTCATAGAAGCATTATTCAATAATAACCCCCAAATTCAAAGAATTCAAATGTCTATCAACTGGTAAATGAATAAACAAAATTTGTCATGTCCATACTATTATATTATTTAATCACAAAAGAAATGAAGTACTGTTACATGCTACAACATGGATGAAACTTGAAACAATTATTCTGAGAGAAAGCAGATACAATACAAGAGGCAATGTATTGAGATTCCATTTATATGAAGTGTCCAGGATAGGCAAATCCACAGGGATAGAAAGTAAATTAATGATTGGTAGGGGAAAGAGGAGAATTGTAACTGCTAGTAGGTTTGGGGTTATGGGTTTTCTAATTGGGGTGATGGAAATATTCTGAAATTAGATAATGGTGACAGTTGCACAACGTAGTGAATATACTAAAAGCCACCGAATTGCACACTTGAAATGGTGAATTTTACGTTATGTGAATTATATATCAATAAAAATAAGTCCATGACTGCCTATGTCTTGCCAACTCCACCTGTTTTAGATCTCTGGCTGTGATAAGAGCTAACCTTATAACCAGATTATTTCTTTCAAAGCTTTCTGTAATTACATTGGGAATTGGGGGGTGAAACATGTTAATTTATGTAAGAGAGTTTTCTTATAACAAACACTGTTGCTTTCCCCCCCTTAGAAAACTAAAAGATGTGTAGTGGTAAAATGATAAAGATTTATATTAAGCTAGTACCAAATGCCATATATTACATCTTCCTCATTGGAACCATACACATCAAGTACAATTAATACCCCTGAAAACCATGAGATAATAGGGTTTATCCATTATAAACAATGAGGGTGGCCTTCTAGACTTACCTGTCAAGAAGACAGTCAACTTTCAATTATATCCCTCAACTCACTCAGCGGTCAAAAATGAGAATCACAATATTGATAATAGATACTTTGAGATCTATTACCATTGCTACTCCTACATCTATAAAAGTAGATATGGCTGGATACATTAATTCATGCATGTCATATAACGTTAAAAAAATTGAGAAGCATTAACAAGACCGTCTCTCCCACTTAGTTTGTTAAAAGAGCTGCTGAGAAAATATATAACTTTTTCTTTACATTCACATTTGATTGACAGGCATTTACAGTACCTATATAAGGATTTACTCTCAGTATAGTTATGACCTATAAGCATATAACTTAATGATTATAGCTTGTGTGAGCAAAGCATGAGTGGAGCCCAAGTTAGGGCAGGACTAGATGCCTGTGTGGATTATTTCCAAGTGCTTTTCAGTGAGGTAAACTGACCAGTCGCTTCCTGGATTGCTGATTCCAATTGTAGACCACTGGTCAGTATGGGATGTAATTAAGAAAATGCACGCTATCTCCATTATGAGGAAAAGGCAGACTGAATAACAAAACAACAATAAATGCTGTTCATATTGTTGAACATTTGTGGAGTATTGCTTAAGTCAGGAAGATTGCCAGCGTTTTACTTGTGTCTTTAACCGTTGATCTGCAGCCCTCCGCTACGTGCAGGAAGCATAGCACAACGTTTCCTTGGTACAGGAAAGAGCAACTGCCCCATTTACATTTATGCTCTCTCCCTTCCCTGGGGTTTCTCTTCCCTTTATTTAGTATTCACCTCCAAATCCCTAGCACCTGCCTTCTCTGATTGATTCAGCCTGCCGACATCTAGCTCCAGCTAAAATTCTTTGTGGGCAACAGGAACTGTCCTCAGCCTTGTCTATCCATGGAATAAGACCAGGAGTGCTTGCAGCTCTCCCGCTTCAACACCCTGGCAGTCACAAGCCACCACCATACTCTCTTCATCCTCGGAGAACGCTCCTGATGTGGAAATAAAAATAGAGCTGGAGAAAGGAGCCGCAGGAGACTTGTGGGCAGGCAGCATTTAATGTCAGCCATACTACATGATTGATTGCAAAGGTTATACACTATCCACGTTGAATGAATAAGGGCCAGATCATTGGATTTCCAAAATGTCTTGTGGATGAGAACTGTAGTCAATAATATCAGCCACTTCCGGGAATTAGAAAACTCTTTGCTCTCGTTAAAACCAGAAAAGAGACCTTACTGGAAGGATTGCCTGTCCACACACTAGCGACATAGGGAACGAGAAAGATGAAGCTAGGGTTTACCTCAAAAGAAAGGAATTTTCTGAAATGCCTGCAAACCTACAACAATAAAAGAGTCTCGGGATGACTAATTTATTTTGATTTTTTTTTTTTTTTTTTTTTTTTTTTGCGGTACGCAGGCCTCTCACTGCCATGGCTTCTCCTGCTGCGGAGCACAGGCTCCGGACGCGCAGGCACAGCGGCCATGGCTCACGGGCCCAGCCGCTCCACGGCATGCGGGATCCTCCTGGACCGGGGCACGAACCTGTGTCCCCTGCGTCGGCAGGCGGACTCTCAACCACTGCGCCACCAGGGAAGCCCTATTTTGAATATTTAAGACATTTACCTTGATAACAATCTTAAGCAATAACCACAGGCACCTTTATGTTAGGTCACCACTCAACAACAATAGCATAATTATGCAATTCAGTGCATCCTAATGGAAACACAAATGAACTGGCTTATAGCTCATTGTGATTTTTGCAGTCAACACTGCACTTGATGAATTTTGTGGCTAACTATCTTCTCTTGGTTTCACAACTATGCATGCAAGGTACAACACACATATAAATGGTCACTTAAAGTACAAAATCTGAATGTTGCTGATGCTTTTTCCACATGTAAATTGTACTTAATAATGCTATTTAGAAAATAAATTCAGTGCTATAAAGAGGCCAACTATGAAATGATTACATAAAGAGAACGAGGATTTAATTTAAATAGGACTTAGACTTGTAGAATCAGCTTTAATATATAAATAATGGAAGATGTAAGAAGCTGTGTGAAAAGGTAAAAATGGCTACAAAAACACTCAACAGAAAAAACAATTATCTAAAAACTAAGTAAAAATAAGTATGCGATCAATTGCAAACATTCAGTACAGGACTACAACATGAAATTTTCACAGAGAAATATGAGATTCCACAAAGCACTCTCTCTTCGGTCATTACTATTTATGTAAAACACTGTATGTTTGAACTTTATAGGTGCTTTATTTCTTACATCAACAATATTAAGAACATTCTCTGAGTTTATGTGAATATGCCCATCCAACGAATAAGAGTTTGCAGAGACAGAAATGTGAGCATTTTGTTTTCTCTTCCAAATAAAATATTGTGCCTTTAGAACAAAGTAAAATAATGAAGTCAGCTTTTTCTTTATTTCAAAGCAGAATGCACATCCAAATATACACACAGATATACAACACCTATTCCTCCTTAATGGTTTGCTTTCCCTTACATCAAACATTCAGTGTGCCAGTAAGTTCTGACTTCAAAATACATCCCAAGTCCAACCACTTTTCATGACCATCACAGAGTTCATTCTGGTCCCGCCCACAACCATTTCTCATTAAGACTCCTGCCAGAGCCTCCTAACTATTCTCCCTGTTGCCATTCTGTAGCTCTCACCCCATACAGGCAGCAGAGTGATCTTTTACTATACCCATCAGATCATGCTACTTCTCTGTCCAGAACCCTCCAGTGGCTTCCTACAACATTCATAATAAATTCTAAACTCCTTTTCATGGACTACACAGCCCTATAGATCCTGGCCCCTGCCTACCTCTCCAACCTCCTCTCCCACTACTCTCTCTGCTGTGCTTACTCCGCTCCAGCTACACAGGACTTCTTGTTACTCCTCAGTCACACCAAGCATTTCCTGCCTCAGGGCCTTTGCACTTATTCCCCGTCTGCATAAGTTTCTTTTTGGAAAAGACAGCTTTATTGAGATATAATTCTCAGAACATACAATTCTCCAATCTAAAGTGTACAAAATTCAATGTTTTTTAGTGTATTCACAGGGTTGTGCAACCATCATCACTTTCAATTTTAGAACATTTTGTCCCCTGTGAAAGAAATCCCATGGCCATGTCTTACTCCTCATTTCTCCTTATTCCCCTCCCCGCCCAAGACCTAGACAACTGTAAAATCCACTTTCTGTCTGCATTTCCCTGTTTTGGACATTCTGTATAAATGGAATCATACAATATGTAGTCTTGTGTCTGGTTTCTTTTACTTAGCATAATGATTTCAAGGTTCATCCATATTATAATATGCATTAATACTTCATTACTTTTTATTGCTAATATTCCATTTTATGAATATACCTCATTTTTAATCTATCCACTTATTAGTTGATAAACATTGAATTGTTTTCAATTTTTGGTTATTATGAATAATGCTGCTATCAAAACTACAATGAGGTGTCACCTCACACCAGTCAGAATGTCCATCATCAAATAGTCTACAAACAATAAATGCTGGAGAGGGTGTGGGGAAAAGGGAACCCTCCTACACTGTTGGTGGGAATGTAAATTGGTGCAGCCACTATGGAGAACAGGATGAAGGTTCCTTAAAAAACTAAAAATAGAGTTACCATGTAATCCAGCAATCCCACTCCTGCACATATAGTCAGGAAAGATGAAAATTCAAATTCAAAAAGATACATGCACCCCAATATTCATAACAGCACTATTTTCAATAGCCAAGATATGGCAGCAACTTTAATGTCCATTGACAGATGAATAAAGAAGATAAATAAGTATATGTTGTATAAATAAGTATGTGTTGTATATATATATACCACAACCTAAAAAAGTGATATAAACAACTTCTTTACAAAACAGAAATAGACTCACAGACATAGAAAACAAACTTACGGTTACCAAAGGGGAAAGGAGGAGAAGGATAAATTAGGAATTTGGGATTAACGGATACACGCTACTATATAGAAAATAAATAGCAGGGACCTACTATATAGCACAGGGAACTTTATCAATATCTTATAATCTATAATGGAAAAGAATCTTCAAAAGAATATATATATAAAATGTCACTTTGCTGTACACCTGAAACATCGTAAATCAATAATACTTCAATAAAAGAAAAATAATGGTGCTATGAATGTACCTGTACAAGTTTCTGTGAAGACGTATGTTTTCATTTTTATTACGTACATAGCAGAATTGTTGGATCATATGGTAACACTATGTTTAACATTTTGATGAACCATAAACTGTTTTACAAAGTGGCTGTGCCATTGTATATTTCTATTAGGATAAAATTAAAAAGACTGGCAATGCCAATTGTGGGCAAGGATTTGGAGGAATTGGAACTCACACACTGCTAGTGAGAGCATAAAATAGTATAATCTTTTTGGGAATCAACCTGGCAGTTTCTCATAAACATATACTTACCTCTGTGACCTAACAACACTACTTTTAGGTATTTGTCTAAGAGAAAGAACACATAGGTACACATGCACATACACAGATGACTTGTATAGGATGTTCATAGCAGCTTAATTCATGATAACCAAAGACTGTAAACAATGCTAGTTGTTTCAAACTAATAGTAATCCTCCAACAACAGGAGAATGGGTTTAAAATTCTGGTATATTCAATGCCCGTTAACAGTAAGAAAATACTGCCGGATGAGCTGCAAGGATAAACATCAGAAACTGGTAAAATGTGCTGAACACAGAAGAGTTCATACTGTTTGAAGGTCTATAACAGGCAAAACTAGTACATACTAGAAAAAAAATCAGAAGAGTGCTTCTGTCAGAAGAGTGCTTCTGTCAGAGGTTTTAACTGGGAGGAGACGTGAGGAAATTTTCTAGGATAATGAAAATGTCCTGTATTTCGATAGGATGTGGGTTACACGTGTGTATGCATTTGTCAGAATTTATCAAACTCTACATCTAAGATCTGTGCATTTCACTAAAAATAAATTATACATCAGTGAAAACAATTTCAATAAACATACGCTCATGTGAATAATACACAGATTGAGAGCAAAAGAGAGAGAAAGCCAGCCAATATTTGCTAGGCATTGTGGGTCCCATGTGTAAAAGTGATCTCTAAGCCAATAGAGCTTAAGGTCTACTGGGAGTTGTAGGAAACACTAAGTAAATATCTGCTATTTAAACCTCTGTGAGGAATATGAATGAATGACATAGTTTTGGTCCTCAAGGAACTGACAACCTTCTTTCATCTCGCACCCTATAACATCACTAAAAATGAGCCAGATATAACTAAAACCAACCTAAAAAGGAATATAAAGAAAATGCCTGATTTTTCTGAATATTCACTTGTCAATCTGTAAATAAGAGTTTCCTAAGAGAGCATCCCTGTAAATAATATCACTGAATCTGAGCAAAGCAACTGAAAAACAAATTAAAACAGAAATAAAAAGAAATTTATGGACTTAGGGTATCAGAAATTAACGGGGAATGAGGAGGCTCAGTTTACTCTTAGCAAATCATGACAATTGATTTTTATATGAGTACAACTGGATGCAAAAAATTAATCCCATAAAATACCTTACTTCAAAAATATACTCAAGAAATGTTAACTAAGAACACAGCTATGCAGGATTTTTTAAAGTATCTCAAGGACTAAAAATCAAAGACAATGATACACGAAGACTCATCATTGGGGGATTGCTATGATCAGGTGCTGCAAGGGTGGTTTGAGTCCAATACTTTGAGATGCTTATTAATGAAATAGAAGTGTGGGTAAACATGTTAATTAAATTTACTGTTAATACTAAAGTAGGAAGTGTTAAAAAAACATCCGTAGAGACAGGTTATTATAATTGGTTGAGGGAGAGTAAGGAAGTTAGAGGAAAAACATAACAAAGGGACTGTTATTCTGGTATTTGCTTGTGCCTTTTCCATGTAGAATGACGCATATTGAAAAGTTAAGAGCAACCATAAATAATCTGTGACAGGGACCTAGGAATATTATTACTATAAATGTGTAAAGAATGGTTGGCCTTCCTCCAAGAGATTTCTTTAATAGCTTCTTCCCAGTCTAAAGTTCCCTGCAGGCAGAAAAGAGAGAAGCACCTAGATTTATCCTCTAAAATTGTCCATGGATGGAATCATTGCCCTGAACTAGGCACTAAGTATGCAGTCATATCTCTTAGGGAAGAATAAGAATAAATAAGGGACAGAAGGCAACTGATACTGCATTCTGAAAGAAACTGGTGAGGACTTTTACAAATCATCCTGATCTACCCACAAGAGATTCTGCCTCTCATCTAGGGGGATCAGCCTTACCCAAATACAATGAGGTGCTGGTAAAGTAGAATACTTAAAAATTATGCCAGATTCATCTACATCCAAGAGTACTTGACAAAGGTTGCACATATTATACAAGAAGATAAATTTATAGTACCCACGGGGACTTACTGATATTAAAGATTTGCATGAATCCACAAAAATCATAGAATCTTAAGATTTTCCAGGTGGCAAGGAACTAAGAGCCGGTCCGACCCAAACTTTCAGTTTCACAATAAAAGTGTTCCCCTACAAAGTAAAGGGACAGACCTACAATTGTGATATAAATCACCTCATACCCAGAGCTTCTCCCAATATCCCCAACTGCCCTCAAATCAGGATCACTCCCTGGAATAGGAATTGAGTAGCCAGGTTGTCTAATCTACATAATCCACTGTCTCTGCTTAATTCACAGCTGGTCTCGGCATTCAGCTGTAAACATGACAAGTGTGTTGATCTTTAAAAGACTAGCTGAAGGTAAAACTAATAGCACAAAAAGATTATTTGTCTTAAAAAAAAAAAAAAAAAAGGATTGAGCATATAATTCGAAAAAAATGTTCCAAAGATGAACTACTCTAGAATTAAAAGTAGAGACCCATCATCAGATAATTAAACTAGTTAATTAGTCGTTTTCAAGGTCCTTGTTAACCTGGAGTCTATTAAGGCTCTAGATACACATTTGTACAAATTCGTAGTTGTCTTTTTTTCTCTCCAGGGAAAAAAATGCCTGCCTACCACATTTTGGAGTGCAGTATCTTAATGGTCACATCATTCATCAACCATGCAACAATCCATACAGTACAAACGACACTAAATACACTTTCTGGAAAAATGTTTAGTTTTCTGACCACACAGACTACATCTCAAGGATTCAAAACCTCTGATCCAGGTAGAAAGGCTCCTAGTCTGGCCTCTTCTTTTGCCTTTGAACTTAATATTCTTCTTACACATTCCCAGAATACCATAAATATTTTGCCATTGTGGCATTAAAAACAAACAGAAAAATTGCTAGCCCTTTGATGTTTATCCTGACAAGGATTGCAAGGAATTTCAGTAACCAGAAAAAAAGAAATGTCAATTACTCTGTCCATTGATTTATTACCAGCTCTGGACTAGACAAAGGATGCTTAGACAACTTTAGGTTGTCTAAGTTAATGGCTGTATGCTACGCAGATCAATTTAAAGCTGAAGTCAGTTTAATGAGGAGACAGAGTAGAAGATTTACAAAAGCATAAATAGAGCACCTTCCTCTATGATTTCTAAAGAGTGGCCTAAGCAAAGACATGTGGAAAGATTACCTCAAGGCCTAAAGTTCTTTGCTCTGCTTTGTTTCACAGAATTAAATTTACACACTTTTTAAAAACCTAATCCAGGGATATCAATTTAGTAGATCAAAAAGAAACAGTGATATAATACATTTCCTTTAAGAATGTTAGTATCAAACCTAGCTGAAAATTCAAGAATTATAATACTCTTTGATCAGTGATAGTTTCCTGCTTTCTTCTACCACAGAAAGCATCTACCTTGTATATATGCATATAATTATATGTATTAAATCTTGTGTGGAGCTCAGTTCAAATCCATCCAAATAGGATCAGACTGAACTTTGAGGTCATTTCAGCTTGATAAGACATATTTAACTAGGTATTTTGCTAGGACCTAGACACTGTCAGTATGTTAGGTTCTAATAAAACTGAGATACCTTGCTTTTCTGTTAAAATCCCCCACGTGATGGAAATAGGTGTTTCTCAAAAGGTGATCTATGGATCACCTGTGATGGAATCACCTGGGAGTGGCTGTTAAAAATGTAGATTCCTGAGCCCCACACCAGATACAGTGAATCAGTGTGGGAGGTTAAGGGTATCCCCAAATCCACATTTTTAACAAGCCTACCAGATAATTTTTATGCACAAAGAAAGTCAGAACCATTGTACAGATACCATACCCAGGAATTAAATGGTAGCTGCTATATAAAAACTGTAAAGAGAGCGAAATGCAAGAATTACCTTTTCCTGTATATCTCTACGATGAAAACGGTAATAACAGTTTATGAACCTTGACACAACTCAGCCAGTCCCTTGTATAACCTTTTACAAGACATTTAGTCTTCCTGAAACTTCATTTCCTCATGTTAATAATATCGACATTACAAGGTATTGTCTCTCTTCTTTTACTTTATGTATCTCTTTAATCCCACATGTCTTCATGCAAAAGACAGTGGCACAGTTCTATCTTTTATATTTTACGAGTGAGAAAACCAAAAGATAATAAATGTGAGTTGCCTAAGGCCTTCCAACCACAAAATCATGCATTCTGTCTGATTGTAGTACATGATTCAGACTTTTGCTGTGATTACTTTTTACCAAATTTGCCATAATTTTTCTTAAAAAATTATAGTTATCACCTCTGCTAGAAATTTTTTTAAACAGTGAAACACACAAAACAAACTATATAGCTTGTTCCATGGTTGACTTTAGTCATATTTGTGACATAAAACAGACATGAAGAAATAGTGTTCGTAAGTCTTATGTTAGTCCCCTTCCCCTTATCTCAGCAATATCTAGTCTTTCTCACTGGACTGCACTTATAGAGGAGCAGCCTCTCTTGCCCTACAGATATTAAGGACAGCACTTCACAGGCAGATTTCAATAAATAGTTTAAAATAAACACATGGATTTTTATTTTACACCTTTTTATTTTCATGTCATTTTACTCTGGGTAGACGCAGGATACGATGTTCCTTCTGTAGTTACTTTGGCCATTCATTTGTCAACAGGTTCACATCGGAAATAAATGGCAAAGCTTTGCAAGAAACTTAGTGGAAATGATTACTCAAGAATGTATTCATTAAGCAGATAATAATACTCCCTGTTGCTCAAGAGGCTTTGAGAACTATCAAAGTATTTCAAGAAATACAAATGTAAGTATATAGTAATAATGAAGGATACCACCCATTGGGTATCAGACACTGTGATATTTGTATTAACATCTTTACCTTACTGATAAATCCTACTTTGCTTTTGAGTCTCAGAGTAAGTGACTTGAAGTTACAAAGAATTCAATCTATCTAATGCTTTCTATACAAATGTGGATATCCTTAGGAAGGCACCATGGGCACTTCGAGCTGCCCTAACAATAAGTTGGGAAGGTACTTTAGAGATGAGCTAACCTACCCATTGATGATATGTACAGATTTTTTCCCCCTGAATCCTGGGATAGAATAGTGGGCTTTTTTCACCTCCTGATGATTCTGATAGTTTAAACGTCTCTCTCTAGAGGTAACATCCAGGACTTGTAGGCCTATTTGCAGGCTAGTGACCATGTAAACAGGCTCCAGTGTGGTGACCTCTGACTGTAGAATCCTTCCAGAGTCAATGGGCCATGTCCTTTGCTTATGGAGCGGGGTCAGCTTTCCAACTTTGGGGAATCTTGTCGTGCTGGCAAAGATCATTAGATACAATAGCATCTACTTTTCTTCTTCTGTAAGCTTGGTTTTCATAATAACCTACTGATGTCTTAAATGTCCTCTATCGTCCTAGTCACCCAGGGCCTGAACTAAACATTACCTTCAATATGTATATGAGATGATAGAGGCATCAAAGTCATAGCATGGAGTTCAATGAATGCCTCTACTGCTACATCCCAGTCATTTTTTAGTGGAAACCATTCAACTGAGGATGCAAACTGACTGATTCTGCTATAGTGGCAGCACAGAGCTAACCCGTGGAGTCAGTACTTCCTAAGAGTGGTGAAAGATCCTAGATGTAAAGGTACTTTCATCAAATATTGTCTGTCATTGGGGAGAAATGCCAAAAACAGGTCCATTGTTGAAGTCCTTGGTGATTCCATGCTTAGTACTTTATTTTACTGTACCCTATAAGCTAGATATTAATACTTATAATACCAATCCAGGGTCATTGAAAATATATAAAACAAATAACAAATATCTTTGAGTCGTATCTCTTTTAATCACATGAACTAAAGCCATCGAGGCTTAATTTACACCCAAGCTAGAAACCTAGAACTTTTTAAAAGCTATGTCTGCATTTTCCTGGAGACATTCCTCTGAGCTTTTATAAAATACTTTTTAAGAGACTCATTGTTAGGATTTATCGATTGTTTTTATGTTTTCTGTTTTATGAACTCAACTCTTGTGGTATAAAATGCACTAGTTGCTTTTTGGTACCATGTGAAGTTTGGATGATTATAAAGCTATAGGAAATATATAGAAAATAACTCATTGGTCTAAGCTGGAGTGGGGAACTGTTCCAATGCCACTGACATACATGGTAGAAAAGGAACCCCTGAAAAATTACAAAAACAATCATTTTCATCTTTAATGAGTGAGCCATTAAAAAGTAGCTGGCATCTTAAAGGCTCTAGAAGGTCCAGATCTTATAGGCAAAGTATACATTTTTAAAGAAATAATTTTAAAGAACAGTTTAATATCTGATTCAATGTCTTAGTTAAAAACTGCATATTTTAAAATGTTTATTGAGTAATTATTGAAAGCCAGACACTGGGAATAGAAAGTAAACATTGACTGACTTGTCAATATATTGTAATTGAATGATTTGTCAATTTGCTATAAATAGATGGCTATAACGATGCTATAAACGATGTAGAATTAGGGAGAAAGTCACAAATACAGCTGGTGTTATTCACTTACTCAAAAATCTTTTAAAAAATACTTTCTGTGTTTCTGTCAATGTACTCGGCACTAGAAATACAATGTAAGAGCTGAAGAGACTCATACATCCACACACATCCAGAGTCCCTGCCTTCAGGTGCTTTTCAGCGTAATGCAGGAATAGAGAATATGTAGGCAGCTATGAAACCATGTGATGAGTGCTGCCAAAGAAGCACAAGACGGGAGAGCATGTAACCCACTGCAGGGTTCAGACAAAGCTTCATGGAGGTGATTATGTATGAGCGCAGTCTCAAATGAGAGCAAAAGTTAGCTAAGCAAGAAATATGGGCAACAGCAGCCCAGAGAGAACAACATTTGCACAAAGATCTAAGAGAGAGTCGATGGCACTTGTGATTACCCTGATTAGTTCAGAACTCTATATTAAGCCAAGAGAAGGGGAAGAAGGGGAGCAAAGCATAAAGCTGGAGAGAATGGTCTTTGGAAGCCATACTAAGGGGTTGTATTTTATGTTAAAGACAATGTGACTTCATTAAAGGGGGGAAGGTGGACTTGTTCATATTTACATTTTAGAAAGATTATTTTTGAGGTAGGATAGAAAAAAGATGGGAGAGAGTCAAGGATAAGCAGGAAAACTAGGTAGACTGCAGTCATTAACAGGATAGAGAGTGAGGGGTTTCATCCTGAGTGATGACCTAACCCCTGGCTCCACACCTGAGTTGGTATCTCAGGCATAGTGGTAGAAGTGGTGAGATGTTTATGGATGACAGGAGACTTGTCCTGGGACCACCCTCCCGATACCTCTCAGGCTGAGAAGCGGGCAGGGAGCTGTGGGCGGGGCCAGCGCACTCCCTCCTGCAACTCAGCTCATTCTAGGAAACTTCTGTGGTGACTGAGGTATCAGTTAGCTTTGCAATGTTCAGAACTGAACTCCTCTTTGCCTATTTCTGAAAAAGACCTGAGTTTGGGCTACTGCAGATTCTCTGGATGTCTTGGCACATGGACAGACCCACACCCTCCAATCCTGCCAGACCCCTTGTACAAATACCTCCACTTTAAGAGTTCTTCCATCTCATTCAGAAAACAAATAACAACCCCCTCCCCCAAACACCCAACAAAGAAACAAATGAACAAAAACATGGGAGAGGTAACGAGATGATGAACTAAGTGACAATCAGGAAGGTGGAAGAGGGGAATAGATAAAAGGATATTAAAATTAATGTTGTTTGGTCATCCATTGAATAGGATAAGTTTTTTTTTTTAAAAAAGGAAAGGGTCAAAGGTAGCATTCAGGTTTCTGGCAGAGGCTTTCATGAGGATAGGGAAAACAGGTGTGGGAAGAACGGGAACAAGTGCTGGTGTGCAGAGCTCAGGTGTTGGCATTCTGTGTTGCAGATGTCTGTGGGACATCCAGGTGGAAATGTCCACTGGTCACTTGAATATATAGGTCTGGATTACAGGCAAGAATTCTGGGATGGAGACAGTTCTAATAATAATGAGTAGCTAACATTTTTGGGCAGTTAACCTGTGCCAAGAACGATTCTAGGCATTTTTATTTATTTATTTATTTAACATCTTTATTGGAGGATAATTGCTTTACAGTGTTGTGTTAGTTTCTCCTTTTAACAAAGTGAATCAGCTATACATATACATATATCTCCATAGCTCCTCCCTCTTGAGCCTCCCTCCCACCCTCCCTATCCCACCCCTCTACTCCCTCCCACCCTCCCTATCCCACCCCTCTACTCCAGGTGGTCACAAAGCACCAAGCTGATCTCCCTGTGCTATGCGGCCACTTCCCACCAGCTATTTTACATTTGGTAGTGTATATATGTTAATGCTACTCTCTTACTTTGCCCTAGCTTACCCTTCGCCCTCACCATGTCCTCAAGTCCATTCTCTATGTCTGTGTCTTTATTCCTGTCTTACCCTTAAGTTCATCAGAACCTTTTTTTTTTTTGATTCCATATATATGTTAGCATACAGTATTTGTTTTTCTTTCTGACTAACTTCACTCTGTATGACAGACTCTAGGTCCATCCACCTCACTACAAATAACTCAATTTCGTTTCTTTTTATGGCTGAGTAATATTCCATTGTATATATGTGCCACATCTTCTTCATCCATTCATCTGTCAGTGGACATTTAGGTTGCTTCCATGTCCTGGCTATTGTAAATAGTGCTGCAATGAACATTGTGGTACATGTCTCTTTTTGAATTATGGTTTTCTCAGGGTATATGCCGAGTAGTGGGATTGCTGGGTCTATACATAGTTCTATTTTTAGTTTTTTAAGGAACCTCCATACTGTTCTCCATAGTGGCTGTATCAATTTACATTCCCACCAACAGTGCAAGAGGGTTCCCTTTTCTCCACACATTTATTGTTTGTAGATTTTTTGATGATGTCCATTCTGACCCGTGTGAGGTGATGCCTCATTGTAGTTTTGATTTGCATTAGAAAGCCCAGAGATAAACCCATGCACTGATGGTCACCTTATCTTTGATAAAGGAGGCAAGAATATACAGTGGAGAAAAGACAGCCTCTTCAATAAGTGGTGCTGGGAAAACTGGACAGCTACATGTAAAAGAATGAAATTAGAACACTTCCTAACACCATACACAAAAATAAACTCAAAATTGATTAAAGACTTAAATGTAAGGCCAGACACTATAAAACTCTTAGAGGAAAACATAGGCAGAACACTATGACATAAATCACAGCAAGATCCTTTTTGACCCACCTCTTAGAGAAAGGGAAATAAAACCAAAAATAAACAAATGGGACCTAATGAAAGTTCAAAGCTTTTACCCAGCAAAGGAAACCATAAACGAGATGAAAAGACAACGCTCAGAATGGGAGAAAATATTTGCAAACAAAGCAACTGACAAAGGATCAACCTCCAAAATATACAAGCAGCTCATGCAGCTCAATATCAAAAAAACAAACAACCCAGTCCAAAAATGGGCAGAAGACCTAAAAAGACATTTCTCCAAGGAAGATATACAGATTGCCAACAAACACGTGAAAAGGTGCTCAACATTGCTAATCATCAGAAATTCTAGGCATTTTATATGTATTTAAGTCTCAACCACAATTATATTATTTTCCCAGGTAATAGATTACAGTGAACTGATGCACAAGTGAAGTAAAGTTTCTAAGATCACACAGACGTTATGTGGGACAAGTTTGATTAGCCAAGGTTTTACTGCAGTCCTTGGTGAGCAGTTAAAAATGGAGAAGAAAGAAAAGAAGGAAAACTTAACGATATGTTAAAGCATGAATGAGAGGTAAAGAACTAGAAGCAATGAGTGTACACCACTGTTTTCTCACACAAATATCCAGGCCTTACTGGCCACTGATAAAATGGGAAGACATTAACCTTTTGTGTTTTATTTGTCGATTCCTACATAACCATCAAAATCAGGAAATGCATTGATAAAGTTTTCCCATCTAATCACCAAACTCCATTCAAGCTTTAACGTATGTCCTTAATGTCTTTTACAGCAAAAGACATCCAGTCCAGGATCACACACATTTGTCATTTCTCTTTAGTTTCCTTCAGTTTGAAATTGTTTGTCTTTCCTTGGTTTTCAAACTTGATACTTTTGAAGATTATAGGCTACTTATTTTGTAGAATGTTCCTCACCTTATCTGCTGCTTCCTCATGATTAGGTTCAGGTTCTGCATCTTGAGCAGGAATGTCACAGAAGTGATACAGTGTTCTTATTTCATCTATTATGTGCTACATGATTTCCATTTTTCCCATCATTAGTGGTGTTAGCTTTGATTCTCTTGATTAAACTAATATCTGCCTGGATAGTAGCTGTGAAATTACTCCTTATCTCTTTGTAATCAGGTTTTTTATGGGGAGGTATTTTGAGGTTATGTGAATACCCTACTCTGACTTGTTCACTTATTTATATCAGTATGAACTCATGTATTATTATTTTATTCAATTGGTTATGATCAATACTGTCATTTTTTATTTTGATGCTCAAGTTATGCCATATTTGACCATCGGGAGCCACCTGGAGCTGGATTCTATGCCCTTTGACGTGTCCCCACCCTTCTATTAGCACATTCTTATTTTTTTAGCAAAATAAAATTCCCAGGCTCATCTTGTACTTTCTCTGTCCCAGTCCTGGAAGCAGACTTTTCCCAACAAGCCCTGGTTCATTTTAGTGAATGGTATATAAAAGCCAGACCATGACACCACTTTTACTGGAGTATTGCCACTCAGGACCTTAAATCCCCATTTCCTGTGCCAGGTTATATAATACTTGAATGAAGTGTATTCAAGAATGTTGAATAATTGATAGAGAAAACTTTTCCACCTTTAGAGAAAATATTCTTCCCATTCATAGGATCATAGCCTTTCCTTATGGACAATTTATCCAATATGAGTACTTTCTGCATCAATCAGATTTATATAACATTGAGTATTGGAACCAGTCCCGTTCCCTCTTTCAACTGCTCTTCAATGCCAGGTGCAGGTAATCCACCTCGTAACAATTCCATGTCCTTTCTGCAGGCATCTAACTTCTTTAACTACTTATCTCTTTCCTTAACCTCTTGAATAGGAATGCCCACAACTCCCCCAAGACCAAGCAGCATTTTGCAATACTGGTCAATCTAAATTTATTCAGGACCAAAAATAGTTCTCATCTCCTCCCATCACATTAACAAAGGCAAAGAACGTCTCAGAGATGTGAATCTACTCCAGAAATACAGAACAGTTTGTATTACCAACATAATACTTAACTTCTAGGTCCAAAAAAATAGCAGATTTGGGTTAATAGTGTTCTGTTCTCCACAAGAACAACAGGGAAGTGCTTGCTTTATATTTATCTAACAAAGATGTCTAATTAAATATTTTTCCAGAAAAAAACATTTTATTTTGCCCCTAAAAAAATCTGCTTGCTATTTTGAAATGACAAAGTTTCTAGGGTCTATGGTTTAGGTTTTTCAAAATGATTAGGGCCAAGAGTCTCAGCCAAGATACCCCCAACTGCATTTTTAAGAATTTTAGACAGTGAAAGGCAAGATATTGGCAAATTGTGTGGATTGAGGATGGGTTGAATCTTTTTAATGTGGAAAAGAACTAAGCATATTTACAGGTTGAGGAGGAAGGGCCCACAGCGGGGAGAGACGGGTGATCCAGAGAAAGAACACAGTTGTTGAAGCAGGTTCCTGGGGAGATAGGGCCTACATTTTGCATGGTGCTCAGTGGTGACATATTGGTAAGCATATAAAACAAACCTAGAGATTCCCTAGTCTCAAGCTTTTATATGTGATTTGGGCATACTATTTTCTTAGTGGTGATATAAGCTAAGGCTTCAGGTAATATCTGAGCCTTTACCAAATGGGTACATGTGAGTCCCTGCTCAGACTGTCAGAGCCATCCCTACAGTTTTCTGAAAGGGGAAAAGCTCCGGAGCCCCTGAAATTTATAGCACAAGGGGATCTTGTGTGGTACATGACTGGCCAGTCACCAAGGAATCACAATTATACTACTCTCCCCACTCCCACCACCAGGGGTTAGTAATGGGAGATTAGAAGTTCCTTCAACATGGTTGGATGATTGGAGACAGAATCTCTGAAATGAGCAGTAAGAGGCTTGGGCAAGGAATCCTTCTCCTTGAACTTTTGCCTTCACTTTCAAATTAACTTTCTCTTCTTACACAGTACCTTACCCAGAAATGTAGTCACGGTGTTTCTTTTGAGGTTCAGTGCTTAGCCTTGTTGCAGGACACTTTAGTAGGTGACTAACACTTCACTCCAACTTTACTATATTGAAAGGGATTTAGTACAGGATTTTAGGTGATTTATAGAATTAAGAGGGTTGAAGAAAGAGACTCGAGTCTGATGAGTGCCTAGGAATCGTTCCCAAACTACAGTGCAGAACAGGACCACCAAGGGAACTTCTGTCCCTGCTTCAATTAGAAGCTGCCTGTGGAATTAGGGTGTTGCTATGACAACCAACTGGCTCCAGAACCACATTTTTTCTGCTAGATGTATCCCAGCCTCTCCATAGTTCCAAATTCAAGTCTCATGAAAGTACATCTAGTTGAGAGACCTCCCATTACATCCCAAGTCCTAGTATTGAAGGAAATCTTATTGTCGACCCTCTGAAGTACAGAAGACACACTAGAAATAAAGTAAATTGGATATTGAATGGGCCAACATCTACCACAGTGTTCTACCTATATTCTTGCAGTTAAGGTTGATGATTCCTTTCACCAGAGATATTACTTCCTTGACCAGTGGCTGTCAGACATCAGTCACCACTCCTCATTCTTAATGGGTTATTGCTTGCACTCTAATATTCCTTCCAAATTGAAACGGGGAGGAAGAAACTTAAGTTCAAATTTCTTAGTCTAGCCGGACAGCTTTCATTTTATGCAAATAAGCAGCATGAGAAAAGAAGCTTTTTCTTAGCTTAAGAATACACCCTGAAGATAGCTCTGCAATGGTACATATATTCCTCAATCTATTCTACCTATGACTCTAGTCTCTTTACCTATGACTTTAGTCTCTAGAGTTTTTAGCATAAAGGACCAACTACAACATTCCTAATGTCTAAAAACTGACAGTCTTAAGTTCAAAAAGACTTAGTCTTTTTGAACAAAAAAACTAAGGCAGGGGCTTCCGTGGTAGCGCAGTGGTTGAGAGTCCGCCTGCCGATGCAGGGGACACGGGTTCGTGCCCCGGTCAGGGAAGATCCCACATGCCGCGGAGCAGCTGGGCCCGTGGGCCATGGCCGCTGAGCCCGCGCATCCGGAGCCTGTGCTCCGCAACGAGAGAGGCCACAACAGTGAGAAGCCCGCGTACCGCAAAAAAAAAAAAAAAAAAAAACTAAGGCAAAGTCTCAGTTCAAATAGACAATGATACTGCGTTTGCTTGAAACAGGTAAGAAACAGAAATCAGGCCACCGGCCTAAAAGTGTTAATGCGTTCCAAAACCATTTCTTTTTCATCAAACTCTCGTTCGAGTTTGAGTGTGCTTAGTTTCTAAGAACAAAGTCAAAAAAAGTACAAATGACTGAAACAAAAGTCTGAAGTATTGGGGAATATTAAAGAAAAAACAACTTTTACACATGTGTGAAGAGGCTATAAAATTATGCTTCTGGGTCTTGAAGAGAAAATTTATAAAAACTTATGTAGATTTTGTATGGATGCTGGGTTTATTGTATTTTCAGCTGCTATCCTAGTGAGATCATAGAATAAGGTCACGACTCTGGTTACAAGTTGAAGCCTTTTCTAAACAGTATAAACTTCCCCAGTATTCATCCCCTAGGGAAGAGATGGAATGCTAGACAAGGATATGATATTCAGAACATATTGTAAAGCAGAGGTCCATGTGGCGCTGGTCTACAGGCCAAATTCAGTCAGCAAGCAGGTTCTATTCAGCCAGAACTACATAGGGGTTCACATGTTATTTTAAAATTTTTGCTCTCCACTTTGTAATTTGCTTTCTTTTTTTCACTGTCACAATTTCCGGATTATAATATTTCAAGTAAAAATCCAGTTTCCCATCTTTTTTGGAACTTCTTATAACCTTGCTCCCACCATCTATCACGGTGACAACAGAGAGATCTGCAATGTTGCCGTCCCCAGTTTGTTGGGAACCCACCATACACCCTATGGTCTCTTTACCTGGCCCATTGCACTTATTTAGATTTTCTGACAGGTGTCTGTATGCATGTGAGTTAGTAATTTCTGCCTAAGAGAGTCAGCCAAAGAAAGTCCCACCTGTCCTTTGACTCAGTCTCTTAGACGTGTCCTTAAAGGACTCCAGATGAGGTAGAACGCTCAGCTAGTGAAAGAGGCATACAGAGGGCTCTACAGGGGACAGCCAATGCACAGAGCCTGCTGCACTCTGCTCAACAAACGTTTGTGAAAGGAATAAGTGATGCAAAAAGAAAATGAAAATGGAGGAAAACTGATGAGCTTGGCTATCAACTTTACTCATTTAAAAGCTGATTATTGTTTCTTATAGAATCTGGATTCTGTTATTTGTAGCAAGTGTTCATATATTAATTGAACAAACATTTGTTACTTATATAAAGCACTGTAATAGGTGTTATGAGAATATACATTAGACATCACTGCTCCCAAGAAGTTTAATCAAAATGTATCTATAAAATGGCCAAAATTACCCCTTTGATAGTAATTAAAAAACAATTAGTAAACAATTGTAGATAGTAATTAAACAATTTGAGTCCTATTTACACTACTTTTATTGATTAATCATTTCTTTTAATAATGTTATGCTTTTGAATATTACAACCATGTTCGAATTTCACGCCTGTTTTAGGGTAGGAGAATTAGCTGAATCAACTCTTACTTGAACTGATGTGTAAAATGCAAAAAGTTTCCCTTAATGGAAAAGATAATAAAAGTGAACCATGCATTGTCTAAGTATTAGTTCCTATTATGATGCTTGTATAGCCTTTAGATTAATATCAATTTAATAACAGGCAGTATGGTCTTGGTTAAGAGCATTAGATTACACAGTCAAGCTGTCTACCTTGGGTGAGTCGAACTGATCTTGGGCAGGTCATTCAATGTCTCAAAGTAGATGTAAAAAGCAGATCATAACACTTCTGTGTCATTGTGAGGTTTAAATCAGATGAATTTAAATTAGTACTATGCAGCCACTTAATACGTGTTCTGTAAGGTAAAAAATTCTAATGAAAGCATTAAATAAATCTTTTTAGATCATCGAACCATGAAAAGCCAGTTGACATATGCCAAAATACGTAACTAGAATCCTTTGAAGTAAAAATGGGTTTTGTTTTTCCCTCGATCATTTAGAAAATATAAATTTAATACAGTTAAATGATTTGCCCATTAATTTTATTTTACTTTTAATCTCTAAGATTAGTCTCTAAACTTTGTTTTAGAGTCAGATAAAATATTTAGACAATTCAAAAGTCAACTCTACGTAAGATTTATTTTAAAACTGCTACCTCTGTCCACTCCTCTTTTCCTAGATAAGTGATAACACACTGTACACGCCATTTTCCACTGAGCTTTTTAGCTTAAGAATATATCCTGAAGATAGCCCTGCAATGGTACATATATTCCTCAATCTATTTTATAGCTGCTTAATACTCAACTGTGTGTATGTAACATAGTTTATTCAACCAACTCCTTTGATGGATACGTATTTGGATTATTCCTGCTTGGCCAACAGAGCTTCACGAATAGCCTTGTGTATACAATAAGAGCGTCTTCGGATGGATCTCTAAGACAATTTCTAACCTAACTGAAACTTAAAAACATCCTGTAAAGTCTAGGAATTAAAATACTTCATGAAATACTGGGTTATTGCCTATATGACGGGTGTACTCTTGCCTTTGTTATTGTGACAGCATAGGTAGGAAGCAGTCTGCCTCTTCAGGAAATTAGATGATTTGCTAAAGTTTTTTGCTCTTTTTCTTTCATTTGTTACTGAAGATAGCTTTCATCTCTCTGCCTCAATGAGATGCCAGGAAAATTACTTAGTAGAAAGATGACATAAAACATTTTTCATGGCCTTTATTGCATTTCCTCATTCTCACACATTGTAAGGAGAAAGGAATTTTAAGATCTTTTTTCTCTCACCTTTCTCCAAATTTTTAACCACTTTAGTAAAAACGTTTTTCTCATTACAGCTTTATTAAGCTATAACTAACAGCATAAAATTCACCACTTATTTCAAGTCTATAGTTCAGTGTATTTTATTATATTCAGAGTTGTGGAACCATAACCACAATCTAATTTTAGAACATTTTCATAACCCTGATAAGAAACCCCGGATCCCATTAGCAGTATCCCACCCCCCCGACTAGTTCTAGGTACCAATCTACTTTATGTCTATAGATTTGCCTATCCTGAATATTTTACATAGATGAAATCAACAATATGTGGCATTTTGTAACCAACCTCCTTCACTTAGCGTAATGCTTTTGCGATTGGTCCATGTTTTAGGATGTATAAACACCTTGTTGATTTTTATTGCCAAAAAATATTCCATTGCATGGATATATCATATTTTATCGATTCATCACTTCATGGATACTTTGTTATTTTTTCCACTTTTTGACTATTATGAATAACACTGCTATGAATACTAGGTACACGTTTTTGGACATACCTTTTTCTTTCTCTTGAATATGTACCTAGGAGTGGAATTACTGAGTCATGTGAAAATTCTATGCATTTAACTGCCAAACTGCTTTCCAAAACAGCTGCAACATTTACATTCCTACTAGCAAAGTGAAATGTATGCACAAGGGTTCCATTTTTTATACACTTTCACCAACACTTGTTATTGTCTGACTTTTTGAAGTGTATCTATCCTAGTGGATGTGATTTTGGTTTGCATTTTCCTGATGGCTAATAATGTTGAGCATCAACATGCTTATTGGCTATATAAATGTCTTTTTCAGAGGAAGGTCTATTTAATTCTTTGCCAGTTTTAAATGGGTTCAATTTATTTTTTATTGTTGAGTTATAGGAACTTTTTGTATACTCTAGATAGTAGTCTATTTTCAGATACATGATATACAGTATTTTCTCCCATACTGTGGGTTATATTTTCACTTTGATAATGTGCTTTAAAGCATGAAAATGTTTAATTTTAGTGAAGCCAATTATCTATTTTTTGATTACTTTTGATTTTGTTGTCATAACTAAGAAACCATTTTCTGATCTAAGGTCACAAAGATTTATACCTATGTATCCTTCAAACTGTTTTATACTTTAGCTCTTACATTTGGGTCTTTGATTAATTTTGAGTCAATTTTTGTATATGATAAGGGTCCAAATTCACTCTTAGGGATGTTGTTATTCAATTGTGCTTGAAAAATTTTATTGAAAATACTATCCTTTGCCCACTCAACTGTCTTGGCACCTGGGTCAAATCAGTTTACTATAAATGTATGGTTCATTTCTGGATTGTCAATTATATTCCATTCTCTGTATGTCTCGCCTTATGCCATGACCACACTGTATTGATTACTGCAGCTTTTTAGTAAGTTTTAAAACTGGAAAGTTTGAGTACTCCAACAGACACAGGAAGTAAATCTAGAAATACAGATCTAGGTCAGTTATGAAGGAGTTTTCACTTTATTTTGTTTGGGATATTTAATCAGGAGTGTAACATGATCAGATTTGACTTTTAGGAAGATAACTGACCACAAGATGGAGGATCAGTTGGGAGAAGCAGAGCCCCTGTGGCAGAAAGACTGGTTAAAAGGCTGTTGCAACAGTTGAAAGAAAATGAGATAGCCACTAAGACAAATGACTGTAGGGAATATTTGGATAAGATAAATTTAATCAATACTTAACAGACAATGAACATAAGTAAGAGGGATATCAAAAATGACTCCAAGATCCCAAATCTAGATTTCAAGCAAGATGTCTGGGAAAACAAGATATCATGCTGACTTGCATGCTAAGTCACTAAATTACTGACCTAAATCTTGACCTGGGTCAGAAATGGTCTCAGAGCCTTAGATGGGGTTGAGCCTGCCAGTGGGCACTCACTAATTGGTCCCACATTAGATGAACTGGGTCAGACAGGTCATTGCATTGTGTTAACAGCCAGCTTCCATTTCTCCATCTCATTCCTAAGGATATTATAACTTGGTCACATTCCTTGCTGAAGTATGTCTATAGCATCCCCTTAACCTACCTGTCATATAAACCATCCCTTAAAAAGAAAGAGCAGGGCTTCCCTGGTGGCGCAGTGATTGAGAGTCTGCCTGCCGATGCAGCGGACACGGGTTTGTGCCCCGGTCAGGGAAGATCACACGTGCCGCGGAGCAGCTGGGCCCGTGGGCCATGCGCATCCGGAGCCTGTGCTCCGCAACGGGAGAGGCCACAACAGTGAGAGGCCCGCGGACCGCCAAAAAAGCACATTTCACCCGGCTGAACTTTTCCTCTATAAACTAATATTTTGCTAATACATTTTTTCCAACCATTCAAACCCATTTAAAACATCCATTAAATAGTTTTGCTAGGTATTTCCATTAGGACTGTCACTTCATAGTTTTCCAAATGTAATTTTCCCCTATTTTTGAAAGAAATCAGAATGACATTTGCCAACCTTCCATCTTCTGGATCATCTCTTATTTTTTATGATTTATAATCAAACACCAACACTTAAATTTCCAGGGTTTTTGAGGGTTATTGGATATAAGACATCTGCCTCTTGAACTTACTTAAGATTCAGAAATGAGATCCCCAGGACTATTAAGTTAGTATTGTGCATTCATTCCCTCAGGCAGATATAAATTTAGCATATTTGAGACAGGGCATTAGACCTGTTTATCTGGAGTCCCATAAGCAAGCTGGAGAGCAGTAGACGATGGGATTAGGGCGGGTAGGAAAGGGCCAGATCATATAATGCAAATTAGCACAGACTGAAAAACTTCTGAATAGATGAATCTTAATGACTGAATGTTTGTATTCCCCCAAAATTCATGTTCACCACCAAATTGATTGTATTAAGAGGTAACGCCTTTGGGAGTTTATTAGATTTGGATGAGATCATGAGGGCAGAACCTTCTTGAATGGAATTAGCGTCCTTGTAAGAGTTATGAGAAAGCTTGCTGCTTTGTGTGACTGGAGGATTCTATGAAAAGGCAGCAATCTATCAGCCAGGAAAGAGGTCCTCACCAGACAGTGGGTCTGCTGGCATCTTGATCCTGGACTTCCAGTTTTCAGAGCTGTCAGAAATGTTTGTTTTCTAAGCCACTCAGTCTATGATAATTTGTTATAGCAGCCCAAACTAAGACAATGAGCAAAAAGTCAACTATTTTATACTCCCAAGCTGGTTTACCCACCATGTGTTTACTTAGCATCAGATCACAGTAATAACAATACATATTTATTGAGTTCTTTACTAAGCACCGGGCAATATTAAGGTTTTTTTTACATACCTAGTTTCATTTATTTCTCACAATATGTCTACAGGGTACTATATTAGCATTTAGTTAAAGAACAAACTCCATTCTAGTTAAGTTAAATGAGTTTTTATTATAGGGTATTATATAGCTTATAGAATCAAAAGAAAAGAGTTCCAAAAGCCAAAGTAAGTGCTGCCTCTTCTAAGATCAGAAAATCATTGGTCCCAAAACTAACACTGGTCAGGAAGCCACAACAACCAGGTGGCTGCCACAATCAGAGAACCGCCATAAATTAGAAGCTGTTCTAGCTGCCAGCCTAGGAATCATTCCATGCTAACTACAGTCTGCACTAGCAGAATGGATGTCCCATGTCTGCCACTTGGCACCTGTAAAGCAAATGACTGGACATGGTGAACTCTGCTTAATGCTGCCACAGAACAAATGAAATGCCTCCAATACATCTTGGCCAGCAGAAAAAGCAAAAGTACATCATCTGCTTCACTTCAGCCTTTTAAATTTCAAGAAATGTATCTTACTGTTTAACTTTTATCATACCCACAGC
The DNA here is from genome assembly GCF_963924675.1 of Phocoena phocoena. Classification (NCBI taxonomy): domain Eukaryota; kingdom Metazoa; phylum Chordata; class Mammalia; order Artiodactyla; family Phocoenidae; genus Phocoena; species Phocoena phocoena. The sequence continues at coordinate 67,383,504 of NC_089227.1, read as the reverse complement.
CCTAGCTGCACGTGAGACTGGAATATGCAGCTTTTGAAGTGGCTTTACTGGGATTCAATTTACATGAAATAAAATTCTCCCACTGTAAGTATACAGTTCAATGAGTTTTGAGAAATTATACAGTTGTTTAACTACCACCACAGCCAAGATATATAACCTTCCCATCATCCTAAAATGTTCACTGGTGTTCCTCCCCAGTCAATCATCTCCTGCCACGACCGTGCCAGGCAACTATGGATCTACTTTCTAACATTATAGTTTTGCCTTTGAGAATTTCATATAAATGAAATCATACTACATTCTCTTCTGTGTTTGGCTTTTACACTTAATTTAAAGCTTTTGAGTTTACATGTTGTTGCATACATCAGTAGTGATTTGTTTCTTTTTCTTACTGAGGTCAATAAGCCAAGAAAAAGAAAAAAAAAGACATAGAAATTGGTGAGAAAGAAATAAATTTGTTTTTAATAGAAGATAAATGATTGAGTAAAAATGAAGTCTAATGAATTTACAAAAAAAGCTACTAAAACCAATAAGTGAGTTTAGTAAGATCAAAGGTTATAAAATAAACACACAAGAATCAATACAATATGGTACTGACACAAAAACAGAAATATAGATCAATGGTACAGGATAGAATGCCCAGAGATAAACCCACGCACATATGGGCACCTAATTTATGACAAAGGAGGCAAGAACATACAATGGGTAAAAGACAGGCTCTTCAATAAGTGGTGCTGGGAAAACTGGACAGCTACATGTAAAAGAATTAAATTAGAACACTACCTAACACCATACACAAAAATAAACTCCAAATGGATTAGAGACTTAAATGTAAGACCAGACACTATAAAACTTTTAGAGGAAAACATAGGAAAAATGCTCTTTGACATAAACCACAGCAAGATCTTTTTTGACCCATCTCCTAGAGTAACAGAAATAAAAACAAAAATAAACAAATGGGATTTAATTAAATTTAAAACCTTGTGCATAGCAAAGGAAACCATAAACAAGACGAAAAGACAACCTCAGAATGGGAGAAAATATTTGCAAACGAAATGACAATGGATTAATCTCCAAAATATACAAACAGCTCATGGAGCTCAATAACAAAAAACAAACAGTACAGTGAAAAAATGGGCAGAAGACCTAAATAGACATTTTACCAAGGAAGACATACAGATGGCCAAGAGGCACATGAAAAGATGCTCAACATCACTAGTTATTAGAGAAATGCAAATCAAAACTACAATGAGGTATCACCTTATGCCATTCAGAATGGCCATCATCAAAAAAGCTAGAAACAATAAATGCTGGAAAGGTGGAGCTTCCTTAAAAAACTAAAAATAGAACTACCTATAGACCCAGCAATCCCACTACTGGGCATATATCCTGAGAAAACCATAATTCAGACAGAAAGAGACATGTACCACAATGTTCATTGCAGCACTATTTACAATAGCCAGGACATGGAAACAACCTAAGTGTTCATTGACAGATGAATGGATAAAGAAGATGTGGCACATATATACAATGGAATATTACTCAGCCATAAAAATGAAACTAAATTGAGTTATTTGTAGCAAGGTGGATGGACCTAGAGTCTGTCATACAGAGTGAAGTAAGTCAGAAAGAGAAAAACAAATACCATATGCTAACACATATATATGAAATCTAAAAAAAAAAAAAAAAGGTACTGATGAACCTAGTTGCAGGGCAGGAATAAAGAGGTAGACATAGAGAACAGACTTGATGACGTGGGGTGGGAGGGCAAAGCTGGGGTGAAGTGAGAGTAGCATCGACATATACACACTACCGAATGTAAAACAGTTGGCTGGTGGGAAGAAACAGCATAGCACAGGGAGATTGTCTCGGTGCTTCGTAATGACCTAGAGGGATAGGATAGGGAAGATGGGAGGGAGGCTTAAGAGGGAGGGGATATGGGGACATGTATATGCATATGGCTGATTCGCTTTGTTGTACATGAAACTAACATGGTATTGTGAAGCAGTTATACTCCAGTAAAGATCTATTAAAAAAAATCAATACAGGAAGCTCAGTTCAGTGCTCTGTGATGACCTAGAAGGGTGGGACGGGCGGAGCGGGGGAGGGAGGCTGAAGAGGGAGAGGATATATGTATATGTATAGCCAATTCACTTTGCTGTACAGCAGAAACTAACAACATTGTAAAGCAATTATACTCCATTAAAAAAAATAAAATGGCTCCTAAAAAAAAGAATAGTATTTTTATAAACATCCTGGCAATGAATGATTTAAAATATAGCATTTACATTGGTATCCAAAAATTTGAAATACGGGAATTTTAACAAAATATGTGAAAATTCTGTATACTCTTCACACTGAAAATGATAGACCTTGCTAAGAAAAAAAAAAAAGAATATCTAAAGAAAATGGAGGCCTATACCAGCTTCATGAATCAGAAAATCTAATGTCACTGTCTTAGTTGGCTTATGCTACTCTAACAAAATGCCAGACTGGATAGCCTAAACAACAATCTATTTCTCAGTTTTGAAGTCCAAGATCACAGTGTTAGCAGATTTGCTTCTTGGTGAGGACCTTCTTCCTGACTTGCACGTGGCCACTGTCTTGCTATGTGCTCACATGGCATTTCCTTGGTGGGTGCCGGTGGAGACAGATCTTGTGTCTCTTCCTCTTTTCATAAGGGCGTGAGTTCCATCATGAGGGCCCCTCAAGATCTAACCTAAGCCTAATTACCGCCCAAAGGCCCCATCTCCAAATACTATCACCTTGGAGATTAGAGCTTTAACATTTGAATTGGGGAAGACACAAACATTCAGTCCATAGAAATATCCTAGCTTATTTTTTTTTACTTGTCATAAATTTCTGAGAGAGGAGTACTGAAATCTTCAGCTCTAGGTATAGATCTCTCTGTTCTTTCAGTCTTATCAGTTTTGGGGTCATGTATTTTGAAAGCACTATTCTTTGAAAGAGTATACATTTAGTACAGTTATACCTTCTTTAACTGGCCCCTTATACCTATAAAATGTCTCTTTTTTTCCCCTGGTAAAAAAAATCTCTTGTTCTTAATACATTTGGAGTGCTTAGACTATACCATTATTGTGATTATGAGTATTTTCAATGTGTTATTTTGCTGTTTGTCTTCCTAATTAACTGCCTGGATTTTTCACTATTCCTTTTTCCTCTTCCTGCTTCTTTTGGATTGAGTATTTGATTATGATTCTATTTATCTCCACTAATGGCTTATTTTCCATATACATTTCTGTTTGTTTTTTTAGGGGTTGCTCTACAACAACCTTTAAAGCACACCTTTATGTTACTGCAATCTGCCTTACATAATAATTTCAATATTGTTTATATCAGTACAGCAGTGTACGTCCATTTCTTCTCTCATTCTTTGTGCTGCTTTCATACAGTTTACTTTTATGTGCTATAAATCCCACAATATATTATTTTGCTTTTAACAATTATTTTTTATCTTTTGAGAGATTTTCTAATTGAGATAAAAATGTATTTTGTATTTACTCACATACTTACTATTTCTGGCCACTTTCACTTATTTTTATACATATTTTTTCTGTTACCAATTTTCCTCTGCCTGAAGAAATTCCTTTAACATTCATTGTAGTTCAGGTTTGCTGGAAAACAATTATCTTCGCTTCCAATTGTTTGAAAAATATTTCTCTTTTGTCTTCATGTTTGAATGACATTTTGTGCCTTTGGCAGCTTTTAAGATTTTTCTTATAACATTCTTTGGACAATTTGATTATATTGTGCACTGACGTAGCTTTCCGCACTTTTATTCGGCTTGGGGTTCTTTGAGCTTCTTTGATCCAAGGGTTTAAGTTTTCACCAATTTGGAAAACTTTTGGCCAATGTTTTCTTCAAATACTTCTGTCCTCTGCCCTCTCCCTACCCAACCATTTTTCTTTCCTTCTAGGACTCATTTGTGAGACATGTTCATATTGTCCCACAGATAGCTGATACTCTTTTAAATTTTGTTCAATATTTTTTGTCTCTTCATGCTTCCTTTTTAATCATCTCTAGGGCTATGTGTTCAAGTTCACTGATCATTTCTTCATCCCTAATTTGTTATTAATCCTCTCTGGTGCATTTTTCATTTCATATATTGTATTTTCATTGCTTTAAATTCTACTTGGGTCTCCTTAATGTTTAATTTTTTCTTTTACATTCTTAAACAAATTAATAAGATTCATAATAGCTGTTTGGGATCCTTTTCTGTCAATTCCATCATTTTTATCAGTTTATATCTGTTTCTATTGATTTTTCTCTTGGTCAAGGGTAATGTTTTCCTACTTCCTTGCATGCCAGGGAATTTTTTCATTGATGTCAGACATTGTAAATTTAAAGATAATGAATGCTAGTTTTATTGTATTCTCTTTAAAATGTCCAACTTTGTTGTGACCTGCTATAAAGTGACTTAGTTCACTTTGATCCTTTTGTGGCTTTAAACTTTTTTCCCCTGCATGCACAGAGCAGTCTTCCCTCTGGAATAATCTATCTTCACTACTAAAGCATGACCTTTCTGAGTACTCTCTCCAGTGGTTTGTGTATTATTAAATTTAGCCACTGTGGCTGGAAGGAATGTGATGCATTCCTAGCCTTATATGTTTCCGGAATTGTTTGGCAACGGACTTCCAATGCTTTTTTAATTTCCCCCAGCCTCATGATATTTCACCTCATATTTACATAAATCAGTGCTACTCAAAGACTAAACAAGACCCCCCTAAAATCTTTGGTGCTCTCTCTCTTTACGGCTTTCTCCTTTCTAACATTTGATCTTGCAAAGTATAGCTACCTTGGCTTCCCTGGACTCTAGTCTCTACCTTCTCGATTTAGCAAGGCTATCAGGCTTTCTTTGGTGTCCCTTCCCCATGCTGTGACCTGGGAAATGTTCTTGGGCAGTGAACACTTCATTTGTTCCCCTTCTCTCAGGGATCACAGTCTGGCAGTGCTTGTTGTCCAATTTTTTAAAAAAACGTTTGTTTTTATAAACTTTCTCCATCTTTCTAGTTGCTTATGGCAGAAGAACAATTCCTGTAAAAGTTCATCCTTTACAGGGAGAAGCAAACACTGACAGAGATACAGTTTGTAGTTTTCTACCCTGCAGAGAGGAAGGCAGACTAGACAGAAGGTAGAATATTTTGAGCATCATCCACCACATCTATCCATATTATCCTCATGCGGCAAAGAAGAACACTTGGGCATAATAATTCATGGAGACAGTAAGTGGTAGAATTAGGATTAGAAACAATCTTGTCTCAGAGCCTATGCCATTAGTCATTCCTCTCTACTTCCTCCTTAATTCTAAATATTCACGCTCATCCATGCCCGACTCTGATTCTTTTCCATTTTGGATCTACTTTTTTTTTTTTATATCCAAACCCAGTCTAATAGAATAGAGACAAGACCCTGGAACCCTAGCTAACTCATTAAAGGAGTAACCACTTCCACAGATAAACAAGAGAAAAACTTTAAATCCATGGTTATCATCAGGCCAACCTGACATTCAAAAGAATTAAATTTCTTAATGATGCTGTAGATATATCCCCTCTAAATGAAGTTCTCAGCACCTCATCCTCCTTTCATTTCATACTTTTTCCCCAGTCTCCTATTTTTTAATTCTCCTTAACTTAAAATAATCAAATAGTGGGGACTACATTTTTACTATTAGAATTAATGGGACATTAGAAACAAAAATTCTATGGGCCCAATGTCCGGGCCCAGAAACTCTACCCCCAAAAGGTTTTTATATACCTGTTGCTTAAAGTAGCATTCTGTTATTTGTTAGTTTACTCTCTCTCTCTTTCTCAACCAACAAATATTGCTCAATCTCTGGAATCATGACTTTATAAATCATGTAAGGCAACACAGGTTCTATTTATAAACAGCTTTCAAGGGCCATATTGTGTCTCCAATTCACATGCCATTCTCCCACTGAGATCTAGTCATGTGCAGATCAAGGTCTTACCACAGATAACATCCTCACTTTCATCTCCATGTGAGAAACTAGGGTGACAGTGTAATTCCTTTACATCAGTAAAGTTCAAGCTCCAGTGTAATTGAATGGGGTCCAAAGCCAAACACAAAGGCTGATTTTTACAGAATTGTTGCCATGGCTTGATCACCTCACAGATGTGCATGCTTATCAAAAGCAACAGGCACAGACCGTTTGAGACTGCTCAGATCAGAACTAACCAAAGGACTCAGTCACGCAGAATCCAGCAGAATCACTGCCTTAAAGCTGTCAAGCAATTAGCTGCCGATCATCCAGAATCCATAGCTCTACTCCTGCCTCCCTCTCACTTCCCCACTCAGTGTTGAGCTGAGACGATACAGGCAAAATATAGTTTAGGCAAAAAGGAAGCCCATGAAATTGCTAGTCTTAAACCTTCTTTCTGCAAAGGTAATTCTCTATAATGATTCTTATCTTTCAGTGTCTTGAGTAATTACATGATTTAGAAACTTTATCCTAATTTGTCTTTTGTTTGTATCAAGCAGTATGTTATTTTCTTTTCAAGCTACAGGGATCATAATTTCTATGGCACTGTTGTTTTGGAGATGATATATATTCTTTATTACTTCAATCAGCATTTGATGCATTACGATTAGCAAGTATCCAAACAAGTCAAGTGGAGGAGATCCTGTAATAATGTGGACATTTCTGTGCGCTACTCACTCAGGTGAAAAGGTGACGTATACAGTGGTTGGAAATGTATGAAAAGACTCAGCCTCTTCCACTTGAGAAAATATCACGTTCATATTCTCCTGTCTTTCAGAGCCAATATTAGAGGTGATGGCCCATTTCAAGTCACAACAACAACAAAACGGTTGCACTGGGTTTAAATGGTTTTGCTAAAGATTAGAAGTCAATGTTGCATTGTCCTCATTTTTTCTTTTTATTTCAATAGATTTTCCTGCTTCTGCTGTTTAGTGCAGGCTTTGCGCCGAAACCGTCTTAGAAAGTCTGTTATGCCAGATGTCACCCTTTTGCCCTTTTGCTCTATCTACAGATTTTCTTTTAACAACAGCTGCAGCCCAAGTTAGCAAGCATGTATTTTCTACAGTAAAAGAGATATTATGAATAACAACTTTTGTATTTTGAATAACACTCTCAAAGAGCACAGCACTTTATTCATGTACCACACCTTTAAAAAAAAAAGGATTATTCATGGGTCCTTTAGATCTAAAGGGAGAACTTTAAGGTTTTATCAGTTTAAGATCAGCGTCATCACCTATAGTAGAAGCTGATGGGTAAGATTTAGTGTACTGGTTTGTTTTTACCTTTAAACTGATCTTTTCTAGGATAAAAAAATTTTTTTCAAAAGACACTGTTCTCTCAGTAAGTGCTGCCAAACAAACTCTAGGTAGTGAAACTAACCCTCCCCACCATGATGAAACAGACCTCCCCAACCAAAGTGCTTCATTAAAAGGGTATGATCAGTTCCACTGCAGAGAGAAGAGTGCCCTGGGTCAATGGCTAATTAAGGCAGGAGGAACTCCTGGATAAGTTGTTGCACTACCTCTGGCTTTCCATTCTTTTTCTACTTTGTCAGCTTCCAGCTTTAGAAGTTTCTGTCTGGAAGTCGGTCAACAACCTAAGAGCTGACTGTAACAGAAAAAGTGCCAACCCAATCATAATGTAGGACATTAGATATTTTAGAAAATTGAAAAGGTGTGAGAAAAAGAGGTTCAGGGCAAATGAATTCCTTTTCTCAGGGACACCTTATTCTAAATAGCCAATTGTGAGTTTCATATAAATTTATTTCTACCCATCTCCATCACGAAGTATTACACTTATTTACAGATGCCTAAGCTGTAGTATAACAACAGCAGATAATATACAAGGTCATAGATGTTGCTCTTTTAAAACAAACAGGTCTCAGAGATAATCTAATGTTAAACTGAAAAAGTAAAAATAGGTAGGTAATAAGCTGGCTTCCATTTAAAAATGGTCGAACAGTAGCCATTAACCGATACCTCTAACTACAACAAAGCCATACACTAACAAGAAGTAAAGGAAAAGAAGAAAACTGAAAAGGAACCAGCTGTCTCATTTCATATGTGAGGAACACAAAACGCTGAGAGAGGAAGTCGTCTGTTCAAGGTCAGAAACAGACTCTCTTCCCTTCTTCTCCCCACTTTTCCTACTCCACCGCACTACAGATCATTCTGTGAGGCAGTTCTGGTCAATTGGTAGTGGTGCCTTCCATCACACTTCAGAGGGATTCTGAGGCCACATCAAGGCTCAGTGCAAAAGGATGACATGGTTGATACAGTGTCTGCCACAGGCTCCAAGGAGGCTGCTGGTGACAAAAATGCCATGTGAATACCGTCCCCAGGCTAGCTGGCAAAACTGGGTCCATGGAATGACCGCATGTCATCACATAGTCAAGCCTCGAGCTAAGCAGCAGGAATAGGTTGCTGTTTATCTGCCACCAGGGTATCTTCTAGAGAACCTTCTGGAGCTAATTTTATGGTCTTGCACCCAATTCAGTTGCACTTTATAGACCCAGACATAAGAAACTAAAGAATAAATTTGCCTGGTTTTTAATCTGAACAGGAACATTTTCTTTTCAGTGCAATTCCGCACACACCCTAATAAGCATCAGATCTCAGATAGACCAACTAGAAACTTACAAAAAGTGAAACAACTGACGGCCAGAAGGAAGTTAATTGAATTCAAGTGAAGCAATTACTATTACTTGGGCATTTAAAACACTTTTGCCAATCCTTAGCCAATCTTCAGTTTCCAAGATCCATTACCCATTAAAGTGAAACGGAAATACAGTTTGACAAGCATATTCAAACCTGTGCTGATGTGAGCGTCTGTGCTTCTTAAACCAGCTGTTTAGAGAAAGCAGCACTGCCTTTAACTTGAACTGCTCCGTGCCATGGCACCCAGTCTCTGCTCAGAGTGCAGTTTATAATGGGGGTGGAGTCGATCCATGAGAAAGTCTCCGTTCCTCCCAGACACTTCTGCACAGTCACTGGTTCCCAGCCCAGGCTGCAATTTAGAATCACTTAAGGGAGTCTTGAAAACACACGAACCTCCTGGCCTTCACCCAAGAGACTCTGATTCAGTAGGTGTGGACTCAGTAGGCTTTGTGATTCCTTTTAGTTAAGCTCACCAGGTGATTCTTATACAGCTAGTCTAGGATCCAGTCTTTGGAAAACAGAACCATGGCTTCTCTCTGAGCCAGAATGGCGTTTCATCTGCTTTTATCCACTCATTTCTTTTTTACTTATCTTACTTTCTAGGTAACTGTGCCCATCAGGGAAAGGACTACACCTCAAAGGGGAAACAAAGAGAAATAAGATCTCCCATAAAAGCAACAAACCAACAAAATTATGAAATGTAGAACCTGGGTAGGAGTTCTGAAGACCATCTATACCACAGTATACACTCTTACCCCTTTAAGTTTTGATTGGCATGCCTCTAGAAAGAACATGACCTTTCTGGCTTGGCCACAGGCTGTGACACTATTTTATTATATCCTGGCCCTATTAACACAATGGTGTTACTGTCTGGCTCTCCTGTAGACAGGAAGCCCAAGCTGCACACCTCTAGAAGGCACTGTTCATCAAGGTTTTCCATTAACATAGACAACAATGGGACTGTCATACCCTGGAATCGTGCTCACCCAGTGGCCCTGACCACAGGCATTTGAGTTCTTGACTTCTGATCTTGTCCAAGCCTCTCATTTTCCAGATCTGGAAACTGAAGCTTAAAAATGTAATGGGACTTACCTAAAATTATATAGCAGGTAAGTGACAGAGTTAGGTAAATAACATACCTGAATTCATAAGAGCATATACCTAGCTCAGTATAGACATTCCACTCAGCAGTCCCAACCCCAGATAAAATAAGGACAGAGTGATGAGATAAAAGAGATAGCCCACTGGAAGTGAAAATATATTGTGTCACCAGATTTCTGCCACTGAAGTCTGTATTTCCTATACTCCCACAGTCAATCTGAGGGATCAAAAGCAATGAATTCAGCTACACTGCAGTACATGTTCTCATTTCAAGAGACTTAGGCACTTGACAGGAGAAGGAAGCAAGGCCATGTTGTTTAGTTAAGAGAGAAGGTAATAGCTCGCTAAGATTAAAAAGACACATTATTGCTCTTAGGATTTCCTCTTAGATCCTCTATTCTTGGTCACTCTAGGAAAAAAAAAAAAAAAGGCCTGTATTAGGAAGTCAGAAGAATCATGGAAGCACCTCAAGAATAATAATAGGATTAACCTATCAAAGAGTAGCACTCTCAAGACAATGTTTTTGGAGAAGTTGGGCAAGGTAACTGAGTTGGTACACTGTGTTCCATACTGAAGTTTGGGCTGTTGGGTGACAATTCTTCATGGGTATCTGGTGTTATGAGAAGAGGCGTTGACTGCCTTCGTCCCAAACTATCTTTATAAGGACAATTATAGAGAGAACAAACTTGAAGACAATGTTTTTGGAGAAGTTGGGCAAGGTAACTGAGTTGGTACACTGTGTTCCATACTGAAGTTTGGGCTGTTGGGTGACAATTCTTCATGGGTATCTGGTGTTATGAGAAGAGGCGTTGACTGCCTTCGTCCCAAACTATCTTTATAAGGACAATTATAGAGAGAACAAACTTGAAGGTAATGACAGCATTTCTCTCCAGAGCAAAGGGCAAGTTTCTTTACTGTCCCATGTAATCAAGGTAATATCTTCCTCTGGGTCAAAAGACAGGCCCAGAGGAAGGCAGGCTTACTGCCCATCGTAAAAGATTCAGGTATCCTAGCTCAGGATTCCTCACTTATAATGCAGCCCGTGCGTGTGCAGCATTCTCCTGGGTCTCTCTGTGTTACCCAGGGGAGCTGATGCAAACACGATGCTTATTCCACTCGCTGTTGTTGTAACAGAGTCCTCTGTCTCTGACCCAGGAGTCTCAGGTTTTCTGCTAGTATAGATGAAACTACAGCAAGCAAACATGTTAGCTTGCAAGTAGGGTAAAATCTCAGAAACTTCACAGTTCTTTTTTCTTTTTTTTTTTTTTCTATTGATATGGCATTTGATTTTTTTTTTTTTTTTTTAACATCTTTATTGGGGTATAATTGCTTTACAATGGTGTGTTAGTTTCTGATTTATAACAAAGTGAATCAGCTATACATATTTCACAGTTCTTAACACGGGGAAACACCTCAAGTTCCATACAAAAACAAAGATTTTCTTTAGCCACAGTATGAAAATGAAAAGACAAGTTACCTCTTGTTATTCATACAAATACTAATCAACAAAGCTCATACAGATACATAGTGAGCTTTCGTTTCCTAGTGCTGTGTCACACAAATACCAGACTACTGCATGAAACATACTAGAGGCAAGCCAAAACGTAAGGAAAATAACCAGTTCCTGGGTTGGAATCCAAAAACGCTAGTTGGAAATGCAAGGCATAGTATCCTAAAGATGTACCACGCTGAAGCAACAAGCAGGTGAACAGTGTTTAGTGCAGGGTTAAGAGGGCTGAAGGAATCCAAATTATCAGGAGGGTAGACAGCAGATGCTTCCTGGTAAAGCAATAGATATTGTCATTGAGTAAAACAGAGGTTTGGGCGCAAGAAACATAATCCACTCTCACCCATAAACTGAGTAGGAGGGTGAAGAGTGGCCAGCAATAACTAGACTATATTAGTGGAACAAATCTAAATTAGGACTCCAACTCATGAGATGGGAAAATTAAGCAGGTTTACTGGGCAAAAATAGAATGGGATTTTAAAAAGGATTTCAATTGTAGAACTGGGCTAACGAGAAACATGGGAAATACTGAGAGACTTGGAAGATGCACAGACCACAGGGCTATCCCTGGTCCATCAGATATTGTCTTGAGACTAAGGCTTACAACATCTTCCTGCTCCATCCCGAACTGCCGTAACAATTGGGTGGGCCTGGACCTGCTGCTGGAGCTTTCGGTAGATTCAGTATGAAGATAAAGGCAGAGGAAAAAGGAGCAAAGAGAAACTGCTACTAGTCGGTAAGAATTATACCTATTTTGTAAAAAGTAGCATACTAAAAATGGTTATCTTTTTCAAAATATCAGAGAACTTCATCACATGACAGTCAATTCAATCAATGAACCGTGCCATTTTTGTCACAGAACCAACCACTCTGAAGCCAAAATGGAAAGATATGTACAAGGTGTAGATTTGATCTGCGTGGGGCATATGGCTTTTTTTTTTTTTTTCACTGTACGCGGGCCTCTCACTGTTGTGGCCTCTCCCGTTGCGGAGCACAGACTCCGGACGCACAGGCTCAGCGGCCACGGCTCACGGGCTCAGCTGCGCCGCGGCATGTGGGATCTTCCCAGACCGGGGCACAAACCCGTGTCCGCTGCATCGGCAGGTGGACTCTCAACCGCTGCGCCACCAGGGAAGCCCAGTCTCTATTTTTATGTAGGAATTCAGATAGAACCAAAAATCAGGCTGCCATTGAGGCCATCTTCTCGGAATTAGGTAGAGGTTTTATTTTTCTAATCTACATTTTTAAAGTAAAATGTAGAACACACAATGAGAAATTTGATATCTGCTTTAGCATTTACGCTGAAACAAGCAGTTGGAGGAATGTCATCAGGAAAGAAGACATTTAAAACAGAAGATTAAATTGCAAGTTATCATATAGATTTTTTTTTAAAGCCAAGAAAGTGATGTGCCCGAAACTGATTCAAAGAATATGAAATTACGTTGTGCCTTCTTTATACCTGTCACATTCCACAGCTAATAATATAAAGTCTGAAAGACACAAACTACATAGAAATCGGAGACTAAAGTGAAAAATACAGTGGCCAGATAAAAAAAGACAATCTGAATTTGCACAAATGTTCACTTCTGAAAGTGGAAGAAAGTTCATGCTTGTTATTTCACACAAATGGATTCACCTAACCATAATTAAAGGCTCTAGCCAGTTAAAGTTGTAATAAAACCACAGACAGCTAGCTGTAAAATGAATAGAAGAACAACCTTCCTGAGGAGTCATAAGGTTACTTACGGCTCTGTTTTAGATCTTAGACTCTGCGAAGATAAAGAATCTCAGGACTTTCATGGTTTTGAATGAACTTCTTTCATTTTAGAGTATTTTCTCCCTTTTAAGAATTTTTTTTCTCATGTATACAGCATGTGCCATCAGATATGCAGCATGTGTGATTCCTGTATGAAATGTAGCCTTTGAGGGCCTGATCTGCCTTTCCTCTTCCAGGCTCATACATTCAATCAACACTCCTTCAACCTGGGTAAGAGTCAGGATGGTTGAATGTGAGGGGAAGGAGTTTTAGCAGTACCAGGCAGACCTGGATTCAAATCCACCCCAGCCTACCACTTAATAGAGCGGCATTGGGCAAGTGGCTTCAGGCTTCTGAGCCTCAGTTTCCTCTTCTGTAAAAATGAAGATTATACACATAATCCTTTTAGATGGATTAGAACAGAGGTAAGTATTTAATCATCTGACATATAGATGTTTAATAAATGCTTATTATTGTTATTAATCATTTCATCTCCCATTAGTTTGGAAAAAATGTTATACACAGTATCCCAAATATTTCTACCTAAATGTCAGTAAAAACATTCTATGTATATTTCTACTGAAAAGGCCAAATCAACTGGCTTTTTTATTTTTATTTATTTTTTTTACTGTCATGTAGACACGGATCTGTCTGGGGAATAGTCAAAGGAGAAACGGAACTAGACTGGTGACTGAATGTTGGAAACTGTTTTACACTGGGCATGAAGAGGTAACAGCAACAACATAAAACATTTTTTTTAAAAAAAGGCATTTTTCCCATATTGTCTACTTAAAATATTTGAAGAGCAGACCTAGTATCTGTATAAACGAGAGGAAAAAAACAGCAACAAAAAGCCTGTTGGTGTCTTTTCATTGCTCTGAAGTTGGCTTTGGTTTTCGGTTTGTTTTGGGGTTTTTTTTTCTTTTCTTTCTTTTTTTTTAGAAGTAACTGAACCTCATAATTAAATCAGAAATTCATATTTTATAGTCACAAGTACACCAGTTCAAAAATATTTTAGAAAGTTGAACCAGTTCATTTCTTTGTCTACTGCTGCTACTTTTGTGAGTGTGTGTGATATTGTAAAAAAATAAATAAATAAGAAAGCATTACAACAATATTTACCTTGCCAAGAATAAATGTCAGTCATGTCTGCAAGAACACCGAAACTTTTATTGAAAGCTAGCTGCTAAATGCAAATTAACACCTATAAAGAAACATCTGACAACTTCTTTGAATATCAGCAAGTATGAACCTAAAAATTGATGGATGTTCATATAAGAAATAATATATATCTGGTACTTTCCTGGTGGTACAGTGGTTAAGAATCTGCCTGCCAGTGCAAGGGACACAGGTTCAAGCCCTGGTCCAGGAAGATCCCACATGCTGTGGAGCAACTAAGCCCGTGAGCCACAACTACTGAGCCTGTGCTCTAGAGCCCGCAAGCCACAACTACTGAAGCCCAAGAGCCTAGAGTCTGTGCTCCACAACAAGAGAAGCCCGGGCACCACAACGAAGAGTATCTCCCGCTCACCACAACTAGAGAAAGCCTGCGTGCAGCAACGAAAACCCAATGCAGCCAAAAAAAAAAAGAAAGAAATAATATATACCTGTACATATGATATGGTAGTAAAGGCAAACCTCTTTCTTGAGATTGAGATAAATTAAAATTCAGTTTCTAAAAATTTTTGTTCAATACATTAATACGTAGCTATTGATTCCCCACCAAAACTGTTTAATACTCAGGGGTATCTAACAATGAAATGGATGACTTTAGGAGGCAATAAGCTCACTGACAGTAAAAGGTTTATAAAAGAAAGCTAGATGTTCATCTTCAAGGGGGCTGCGAGGGAATTCATACATTAGATCAGGACAGAGATATCAAATAGATTTCTAGCCCCAGTTGATTGGTAGGGACTGATTACATCTTTTTAAGGAGAATATTTCTGAAGCTACAGGTTTGTTAGGGAAGAATGCCATGATCTCTTAGCAAATTCTGTCCGAGACACAGGAGAGAGGCACGTGTTATTTATTCACCATTTATTCATGAGATTTGCTTTTACTACCAAGCACAAATATTATTAGTTACCTCAGTCTAGCAGCTGATCTAGGTAATAATTAACATTAATGTGTCATCAGTAAACTGTATTAATAAATACACAGCCCTGACTATGTGTTCTAAGCACTTCACCTCTTATCTAATCTTCTCAGCAGCCCTCTGAAATACGTGTTATCCTTCTACACATAAAGGAAACTGAGGAATAGTGATGTTAAATAACTCACCAAGTGAATATTAAATAGTAGAGGTAGGATGTGAATGTCATTCCACCTGGAATAAAGGCCCTGCTCATTCACCCCCTAAGAAGTCATGTTAGGCCCTGCCAGGCTCAGCAAACAGGAAGCTGAGCCCACCAACTACTTGTCCCGCTTTGTTGTTGAAAACCAATAGCCAGGAACTCAGGGACCAAATCTAACACTCAGTGTTGAGCCACATTTGCTCTGTTTCCCCAGCCTTGGTCTGCAGTACTCTTAACCAGACTCCTGTCCTTCAAAAAAAACTTAGACCCATCTATATTCTAGAATTGGTACCTAGATCCCTGTCTTGTCCCATATCCCTGATTCCCTTGGTAAGTTGTCTAATATCCTAGGTCCTCATCCTGGGCCCACCTTTCTGTTGCTAGGTTTTTCCTCCGTCTAAACCCTTATCCCAACCCAGTATCTGGGGACACTACAGCTAGATCTGTGTCCTTGCTGTCTGTACCACCCCAGATGAAATCAGAGCTCCCTTCCATCCCCAGACTGCCTAGCCCACAGCAGATAACTCAGCATCCTGGGCTATAATCCAGGATGGGATGAGAACCTCTGAAGGTACTCCCAACTCTAAGATTCTACCCTGTGAACCTGAATATTCATAAGGTAGGAGAGTGTTTTTAAAAAGTGTTTTTTAAAAAGTGAAAGGTTAATCTTATAGTCCTAGCTTGTACTGAGTCACAGTGAGAGTACTGAAAGAATGTGTTGACAGTTAAACGAGCACTAAGAATTTCACGGGGAGCCCTTCACTCCTCTCCCTGGAGCCTGGGCAAGGTCAGGTAGTGAGATGACGAAGCTGCGGCTCAGGCTTGACAGCTGGAACAAAGAGGCAGTCTTTTCGTATTAGCCTGATACTAGCCGGGTAACACCTACATTCCCTTGCCAGGAGGTACTACTTTTAGCGCGACAGCCCCAAACAAAACTGAGATGTAAATAGTGACCATCAATGCCAGCAAATCCCTCCTACCCTCTGCCCCTTGCCCTACTTCTCCTCTGATTTAGCACAATGTAGTGGAAATATCTTAGGCTAGGAGTTAAACAGATTTAGGTTAAAATCTAAGGTCTGTCCCCTTACCAATAATGGGCAAGTCATTTAAACTCCCCGAGCCTTAACTTCTCAGTTTGCAGAATGGATGAGATGTTTATCTCAGAGCAATATTGTGGAGATGAAATATAACTAGTATTCTCGGCACGCTGTATAATTTTACTAAATGTTATCATGATTCCCTCTTCCTTATTCCTTGCTTCAGCCCAATCTGCAAGAACCAGAAAGCTTCCTACTACTCTAGTTTCTCAATGTTTCCTGCTCAAATCTTCCCCCTTTGTCACTTTGTTTATCACATACACCTGCAGACTCTAGTTACCTCTTCCTCCTCCTTACTCATGACTTATAAAAACACTGATTACTTAATCCTGGTATGTGATCTTCACATAGTGAAAAAGATTGTAGAAAAAAAGCCTTGAGTTTTCCTGGCTTCCCAAGCACTGTCCTTAACTTCAGAGTTTAAAGTCTAGAAAGCAGGTGCCATGGTCTGAGCGTTTGTATCCTCCCAAAATTTGTAAGTTGAAATTCTAACCACCAAGGTGATGGTATTAGGATGTGGAGCCTGTGGGAGGCAATTATGTCACGAGGGTGAGCCTCTGTGAATGGGATTAGAACCTGTGTTATAAGACGCGAACTTAGTCTGCATCTCCAGTTCCCTGCACAAAGCTCCTAAAACCCTTGAAATCTGAGTGAGAAAAATGTCTTTTGTTCCTCATAAGGAGCCGCTTTTGAGAACACCCGAGTTTATGCTAATGAGGTGACTTAGGATGGGGATCCTAGAGAGCCTCAGGATGGGGCTGGTCACCAGAAAGACCAAGTGATTAGAAGGCTAGAACACTGAGCCACACACACTGACCTCTGAGAAGGGGAACAGGGGCTACAGATTAAGCTCTAAAAAAACTCTATATAAACACCAACAGTTGATGAGCTTCCATGTTGGTGAATACGTCCGTCCATGTGCTAGGAGGGTGACACACCCTAATTCCATGGGGGCAGAAGCTCCCACACTTGGGACCCTTCTGGAACCCACCTTATATACTTCTTCACCTGGCTGTTCATCTGTGTCCATTATAATATCCTTTATAATAAATTGGTAAATATAAGTAAGTGTCTGAGCTCTATGAGCCTCTCTAGCCAATTAAACTTGGGGGTGAGGGATCATGGAAACCTTCAGTTTATAGCCAGTCCATTAGAAGCATAGATAGCAACCTAGGTTTTCGATTGGTGACTGAAGTGAAGGCACTCTTGTGGGGCTAAGCCCCTAACCCGTGGGATCTGATGCTGTCTGTGGGTAGTGTCAGAATGAGTTAGTCGCTTGGTGATGTTGGAAAAATACACACAGCCGAGTCTCTTATAAAAGAGGCCCCGGAGAGCTTGCTTGCCCGTTCTACCATGTGAAGATATAGTAAGAAGTCTGCCGCCTGGAAGAGGTCCCTCACCTGACCTTGTTGGCACCCTGTTCATGGACTTCCAGCCTCCAAAACTGTGAGAAATGAATTTATGTTGTTTATAAGCTACTTAATCTGTGGTATTTTCTTAGAGCAGAACTAATGGAGTAAAACAACAAGCAAAGGGGTCCCAAGCCTTAGCAGAGCTCTACCACCTCAATCAGATTTATGTATTACATTTTCGGGTTAAGCTGTCATTTAGAGTATAGATTCTGCCCATTAAAAGAAATAATAATTCAAAAAGAAGAAAAAGCACTGCTTTATATTAGGAAGATCTTCATAAAACTCTCATGAAAATCCTATTTAATTAACCCTAAATCCATTTTCTTTAAATCTGATCTTAGAAAAGCTTTAGTATCTACTATAGGATAACATGCCACTTCCTTGAATGAGTCAGAGGGGAGCAATATAGAACCTTAGAGGTATCAGGAAATAAGATCTATTTTCACCACCGCACTATAGCTTCAAGTAGCCCTGTCTAGAGAATGTCAAGTGCCTTCAGTCTTAGGGATCTATTATTTTTAGATTGTGCGTAACTCAGATCCTTCCATAAAATCATGACCCACTTTACCACACAGGCATTTTGCTTTGGGGAAGAGTGGAAAGTATGGGCATTTAATGGCTAGCATGATGTGGATATTCAAAATAGGCTACTGAATGTTCTTTTCTAATTCAAGGAGAAAAAGGATTTAAAAAATGCTCCTGATACTATATATGAACACTATCTGGCTGTCTGAAAA
Source organism: Phocoena phocoena (assembly GCF_963924675.1). Lineage (NCBI taxonomy): Eukaryota > Metazoa > Chordata > Mammalia > Artiodactyla > Phocoenidae > Phocoena > Phocoena phocoena. The sequence continues at coordinate 67,364,924 of NC_089227.1, read as the reverse complement.
ATCTCCTGGAACCCCTTAGAAGAGTCTAATTCGGGACAAGGGAAACCCACACTGCACCATGCTCCTGTGAGGGGTACCTGGGCTCCAATGAGGCCATCATTATTGCACTTACGTAAAACTAAGATGATATAGTAGGACATTAAAAAGTAAACACTATGTGACCTCACTAAGGAGAAAAGAGGATTCCTTTTACTTTGGATTTATCATATTTTATTGTATAATATACAGATTAGGAAATGCTGAGTCAATCTCTTAAATTAATTCCTAATTACAGTAAGGATGACAATCAATTACCTTTAAGATCGTACAGTGGTTTCCTCAGTTCACCTAAAAAGTATTAAACTATTACTTCAGTGGATGATAAAGTAACTTTATCAGGATAAAAAATATAGTAACAGGGTATTAATAGTACAACTATAATATTAATTAAAATATAAATATTATATGAGTATATATATGACATATATTAGGACTAAGTTTAGCAAATGCTATGTGTCTATTCCAGAAGACAGAATAGGCTCTGTAAATTCTTTCTTTTATGAGGAAACTGAAGCTTCCAATGATTAAGAAACTTGCTTAAGATCAGCTAGCTAGTAAGTGGTAGAAACAGTGTTTCAATCTCTGTTTATCTGAATCCTAATCTCATTGCTGTTTTGACAGTACACCTTGCTGTTTCGACAGCACACCTTGCTGTTTCCTCCATAGTTTTACTACTCAAAATGCTTATTTCAACCGTGGAATCACTCAGTCACCCAGCCATATTATAGGTGGGGCCTTTAGCATAAGACTGAGTAAAATGTTCTTAAAAATCTGAGATGTCATTCTGGACCAGCCACAGGATCTCACAGTTCTACTTAGGGTCTCTTAATTCCATTCCCAGAGTCTCTGCAAAGGAAATGTTTCTCTTGTCTCTTCAACTCTGTCTTCTCCAATCTCCCTGCCTACAAACACACACAAAACCTACACTATTCCCAGATTCCCCCACCCACACACATACTTCTAAAAATTCTTCCCTCCTTCTTACTACCTTCACCAGTTTAAGTGAAATCTCTCCCTCCTCTGACTGCAATATTATGCTTTTAACTCTTGAGAAATGTCTCATTTTGTGCTTTATATTATTGTACTTCTGCCCTGCTTTTGTTCAACTAGAAAGTAAAATCCTTGAGGACATGGACTGACCCTGACCTATCTGGTTGCTGCCCATACTACTTGTACCAGAGCCCCTAGAATTGTATACTAGACAATCAATGAAGGGTCAGTTCAACTGAACTAGATCTTTGGGGTCCTAGGATTCTGAAGTAAATGGGTAATGGGGCTGATTCCTGATTTTGTTTTAGTTTTTGTTTTTAATAAAGAAATTCTTTGATCTCTTTTAAAAATTTCAATTCTAATTCTACTAGTTTTCAGCACTTCTTTCATCTCAAGGAGGCCCCTTCCTTAGTGAATCAAGTCACTCCAGTCACAGAGTAAAGGACTGGCACTTTCATTCCAAAGCACTGATGTCTTTTTACAGAAAGCCCAAAATAACCTTTAACTCTCATTCTGTCATTTCCTGTCATGCTTCTGTCCAATGCAATTAGTAAAGCAAAGGGAAACTATCTTTTAAAAATTTCAATTCTAATTCTACTAGTTTTCAGCATTTCTTTCATCTCAAGGAGGCCCCTTCCTTAGTGAATCAAGTCACTCCAGTCACAGAGTAAAGGACTGGCACTTTCATTCCAAAGCACTGATGTCTTTTTACAGAAAGCCCAAAATAACCTTTAACTCTCATTCTGTCATTTCCTGTCATGCTTCTGTCCAATGCAATTAGTAAAGCAAAGGGAAACTATCTTTTAAAAATTTCAATTCTAATTCTACTAGTTTTCAGCATTTCTTTCATCTCAAGGAGGCCCCTTCCTTAGTGAATCAAGTCACTCCAGTCACAGAGTAAAGGACTGGCACTTTCATTCCAAAGCACTGATGTCTTTTTACAGAAAGCCCAAAATAACCTTTAACTCTCATTCTGTCATTTCCTGTCATGCTTCTGTCCAATGCAATTAGTAAAGCAAAGGGAAACTATTTTTAAAGTGCTTATCTTTTAGGCTGTTCTCACTCTGATGAAAAAAGACATCATGATTTTATTTATTTTTTTTTTTTACTAGTCGTGTTCTTGCTGTAAACCAGAACCCCTGCTGAATTTACTGAATATAGTTCAGTTATGTCTTTTTGTAATTTAACGTCATTTATAAACTCTATAAATAATTCAGAATTAAGTATGCAAAGTGTATCAAAAATATTCCTTTCATCTCTCTTATATAATGTTAAAATATTTTTCCAAACAGTGCAGTGCATCTTTTACTAGAGCAGTGCTTTGCCTAATATAAATGTGGAACTTAAAGATACTCCTATATGATTCTATAGGCGACCTCGTTCTTGTAAAGCAAACACACATTCCACTGGTGGCACTTTTACATAAACCTACTGTGGTAAATTCAGACCAAGTGTTCAAAACGTTACCCCTCTTTCAGGCTCTAGCTATTTGTATGTATTGATGGGCTAGTTGGCCAAGCTCTCTCATTAGTAACAGTCACTTGTAAATGGGTTATTAGGATGATATTGACTTGCTAGTAAATTTTTTAAAATGGTCAAACAAATAAACGCTACACTTAGTATTTCTTTTTGTAACCTTCTTTGGAGGATTGCTTTCCCTTCATAAAAGTTACTTTTCCTAAAGTATTGCATAATATATTTTCATTTCCTAATGCTGTCAAGTTATGAATATGATTCATCGTTTCTAATAAATGAAATTGTGTTGTAGTTTGGCTAAACAACTAAAGTTTAATTAAGTTTTCAGTCTCTGTGAGAAGAAAACCGTCATTCTTATAAGGAAAAGAAAAATCGATCACCTGGGAGATTTTAGGAGATTAAAACTTACATAACAACTTGACTGGGTATTGTTTCTTTGATAAGCTGTTCCAATATATTAATGTAAGAGCATTATACTTTTAATGTCAGGGTTGTATTAATATGCAAAAAGGAGAAGCAACTATTTAATGTACCTAAGTGCCTCAGTCTCTATATAATAAGAATATCTGCTTCACTGGCCTGTCATGAGACTCATAAGTGATATATTAGAACATTTTGTAACAGAGTTCTATAAAAATATTAATGACACACTTTTTGTCAACCATTCTGTACAAATGGATTTTTATTATATTTAGACTTATAGACATCAGGTTTTTTTATTAAAAATTCTTTACTTTCTACTTCCCAAGAGATCTTTACCTATTTTTTTGGTCTGGACAGAATGAAGAACTGCATGGAACTTTGCCTATTATTTACTAACATCTTAATATTTAACACTTGAATGACCAATTCCATCAAATATAGATATCAAGCTGCCTAGTAGAAATAATTTACACTATCTGGAGAAGTAAATCAAAAGTCACAGAGCGCAGTGGCCCACAGTACAGGCTTATAGTCTGAATCAGGTACACGTTCTTGCTCCAGCATTTACTTATAAGTGGTGTGACATTGGACAAGTTACATAATGACTTTAAGCCTTAGGAAATACCTATCCCATAGGATTGTAGCAAAGATTTGTCTAAAGTACTTAGCCCAGGGACTTCCCTGGTGGCTCAGTGGTTAAGAATCTGCCTGCCAATGCAGGGGACACGGGTTCCGTCCCTGGTCTGGGAGCAACTAAGCCCGTGCGCCACAACTACTGAGCCTGCGCTCTAGGGCCTGCGTGCCACAACTACTGAAGCCCCCACGCCTAGAGCCCGTGCTCCACAACAAGAGAAGCCACGGAAATGAGAAGCCCCGCACACTGCAGCGAAGAGTAGCCCTCACTCACAACTAGAGAAAGCCCAGAGGCAGCAACAAAGACCCAATGTATCCCCCCCAAAATAAACAGATAAAATACTTAGCCCAATATACCTAATAAATTGTAGCTACTATACAATTATGAAAAGCAATGTATTTTTTCCAAAACCATGTTGCTTGTTCTCAAAACACATCTGTTGAATACTTGGGGCACATAGAATATTCTGAAGACTCCCAGAACTGCATCTATAGCCTAGACCTCTGCTTAGCTCCAGAACTCTGAATTCAACAATTACAGAGTATATCTATTTAGACATGTTATAGACACATCAAACCCTACAGGTTAAAGGCCAATTCACTGTAATACTTCTAACCTCTATACTTATACCTCTAACCGCTCTTTGTGAACAGCTCCACTATTTTCTCATCTGGCCCACTAGAATTAGGGAATCAAGCCTGACTCTACCAGCTCACTCACCCCATGGTCAACCTAGCCAGTCACACGGACCTGCCCAATCTACCTCCTTAGCACCCCTTAAGTCCTTTTTGGACATTTATCTTCAACTCTTCAATAAGAGGGGATTAGGACTTCTGCTTCCAGCAGATGAGAAAAGGCCACAGAAGAAATCCTCCCTCCACTGGTATGTATGAATGTGGAATGAAATATAACCTACAAATGATGCTTGGGATGTTTAAAAGGATGAGAAAAAGGAGAATCCTCAGATGGCAGGAGAGAAAAGAAAGTTGAGAACCAAAGTGGCAGCCCTGGAGTCTTAGGAATGGCTGGAGATTGGTCATTTTTCATCCCCATGGGACATATGAGATCTTGGGGACTTGAGGAGGGGCCATGGGCCTGAAAATCTTGAATAATTCCTGGTCCTCCTGAAGGCCACAATCCTAGTTAAGGGGGAATAAAATAATCTTGGCTCTACAGCCCAGGGAGAAGTCCAGGAAGTTGCTCTCTATACCCCGGCTCTCAATGGAAAAAAAGTCTTCAGAGAGAATTTAACTCTAGCTTTTTCTCACAAGTTTGGAGGACAAATTTATATGAGACATGTGGTGCAAGAAAACCCAAGGCCAGAAATTAATAACAGTGACAAAATAGCCCTGAAGCAGTGTTACCCCAAAGCCTGCCTGTAGCAGAAGTACTGCTGTGAATGACCCTTCAACCACCCAGGCTTTGTCTTACGCCCACAGAGAAAAATCAATCTTCCCTCATTGAAAATTCAAATTCACATTCAAAAATTTCAAAACCTAAAGGAAGCAATCTATCATCAGACATGAAAACCAGATAATTAACACTCCAAGATCTCAAATTTTAGATCCATAATTTTAATGAGTCTGTGATGAGTTGAATTTTGTTCCCTCCACGCCCACCTCTAACATTCATACACTGAAATCCTAACTCCCAGGACCTCAGAATGTGACCTTATTTGGAAATAGTCATTGCAGATGTAACTAGTTAAGATGAGGCCTTACTGGAAAGGGTGGGCCTCTAAGCCAGCAGGACTGGTTTCCTCATATAAAGGGGAAATTTGGACACAGAGACGTACACACAGGGGTAAGACCGTGAACCATATGAACGTGAATGCAGAGATCAAGGTGATGCTTCCATGAGCCAAGAAATGTCAAAACTTGCCAGCAAACCATGAGCAGCTAGGAAGGAGGCCTGGGACTTCCCTGGTGGCACTGTGGTTAAGAATCTACCTGCCAATGCAGGGGACACAGGTTCGAGCCCTGGTCTGGGAAGATCCCACATGCCACAAAGCAACTGAGCCTGTGAGCCACAACTAGAGAAAGCCCGTACACAGCAACAAAGACCCAATGCAGCCTAAATATAAAATAAATTAATTAATTAACACACACACACACACACACACACACACACACACAGCTCTCCCCTCACAGCTCTCAGAAGGAACCAATCCTGCTGACACACTAGCTTTGGACTTGTGGCCTCCAGACTGCTGACAACAAATTTTTGTTGTTTCTGCCATCCAGTTTGTGGTACTTTATTACAACAGCCCTAGGAAACTAATATAGGGATATAAAGTAAGTATGCTTAAAATAACTAAAAAGATAAGGCAAAACAGATCTTATAGATCTCTTATAACTAATCTTATAACTATAAGATTATAAATCTTATAACTAATCTTTAGTTATAAGAGATCTTATAGATCTCTTATAGATCTCTTATAACTAAAGAGATAAAACATAAAAAAATGCAAGTTGTAAAAAGAGAAATACAGATACACTGATTAAAATCTCCATGAGCAAGTTAAACATCTGACATAATAAACAAACACATAAATATGTAACTGAGAATATCACTCAGCATGCAAAATAAAGAAATAAAGAGGTTATGACTTGAAATAAAGATTAAAAGACAGAAAGGATAAAATAAGGCCGAATATTAGCCGAAAAGGAGACATAGAAGGAAGAAATAGAGAAAATGGAGACTATCACTTGAAGAAACAATGAACAATTTCCCAGAGTTGATGGAAAATCTCTCCTCCAACTCAAGAAGTTCAACAGAGAGGAAGCAGAACAAATAAAAATAAACTCACAACAACATGATTATATGAAATTGTAAGAGATCTAAAAGCAGCTAAAGAGAAAGGATTAATTACTCAAAAAGTGTAACAATTAGACTGACAGCTGGCTTACAACAATGGAAAAGGCCAGCAGAAAAAAAGTATCTTGAAATGTGCTGAAAGACAATTAACTCTCAAAACTAGAGTTGGATACACAGCAGACCAAAAGTTGTACTTCTGGAAAAATAAAATTGAACACAGAATGAAAGAACCAATAAAGAGCAAAGGAGCTAAAAGCATTGCAAACAAATCTGAATTCAAGTGTATTAAAAATTAGGTTGAATCCTATTGGTAATTACATATGATTTGACCTAACAATAGTGACTAACTTGAGGGATGTTAAAAAAAACAAAAAAACCCATGACCATTTTTTTTCTTTTTTTTTTAGATTCCACATATACGTGTTAGCATACAGTATTTGTTTCTCTTTCTGACTTACTTCACTCTGTATGACAGACTCTAGGTCCATCCACCTCACTACAAATAACTCAATTTCGTTTCTTTTTATGGCTGAGTAATATTCCACTGTATAGATGTGCCACATCTTCCTTATCCATTCATCTGTCCATGGACACGTAGGTTGCTTCCACGTCCTGGCTATTGTAAATAGAGCTTCAATGAACATTTTGGTACATGACTCTTTGAATTATGGTTTTCTCAGGGTATATGCCCAGTAGTGGGATTGCTGGGTCCTATTTTTAGTTTTTTAAGGAACCTCCATACTGTTCTCCACAGTGGCTGTATCAATTAACATTCCCACCAACAGTGCAAGAGGGTTCCCTTTTCTCCACACCCTCTCCAGCATTTACTGTATGTAAATTTTTTGATGACAGCCATTCTGACAGGTGTGAGATGCTATCTCATTATAGTTTTGATTTGCATTTCTCTAATGATTAGCAATGTTGAGCACCTTTTCATGTGTTTGTTGGCAATCTGTATATCTTCTTTGGAGAAATGTCTATTTAGGTCTTCTGCCCATTTTTGGAATGGAAAGGTGTATACATTTGTCAAAACTCACCCAATGTACTCTTGACGTGTGCATTTCATGTAGAGCCCAGAGGTTGATTTTTAAAACAAATGGAACAATGCTAACTTATAAGTTAGAAAAAAAGCATTCATTACATTTAAAGCTTTCCAATATATTTACATTGTTTTGGAGGAGGAGAGGGAAAATGGTTATCTTTAGACTGTATCAAGGTAAAAAAGTAAACATTTAAAGTAAGACGAGGGCTTCCCTGGTGGCGCAGTGGTTGAGAGTCCGCCTGCCGATGCAGGGGACACGGGTTCGTGCCCCGGTCCGGGAAGATCCCACATGCCGCGGAGCGGCTGGGTCCGTGAGCCATGGCCGCTGAGCCTGCGCGTCCGGAGCCTGTGCTCCGCAACGGGAGAGGCCACAACAGTGAGAGGCCCGTGTACCACAAAAAAAATAAATAAATAATAATAATAATAATAATAATAATAATAAAGTAAGACGAAAAGAATGGAAGCAGAATGGAAGCCCTAAGGGTACAGGGACAGTGTGCTCTTCATCCTTACTTTGGTGTGACTTTAAAAATGTAACACAGGCACAGAAATCATGCAGCAGTACCCAAATATGAGGGATCAACCTAATAATCTGGAAAGCTTTTATTAGAAGGTTATTTAAATGAAGACAAGAAACTAAACAAAAGAAAAAAAAAACAGAGAGAGAAATTGGCCATGCAGGTCCCTTGAGGATGCGTCTACAGGTCAGAATTTGAGGGATTGTTTTTCATGCTAATGAAGTGGAATCTCCAAGTGATTAGCCATTTCATGGAACACAGAAAATGAGATGCAATAGGGCTGGAATAGGGGCATGGGTGCAGATGTTGATATTAAAAAAAAAAAAGACTTGGGAGAAATATATAGTATCCTGTGGACAAAATGAGTTATAGATCACAGTTCATAAATGAATGAGTGCAAGACTTTAGATAAGTGGAGAACCTTTATAAGTTTCTAGGTCAGGCAGTTTATTTAATAGATGAAGACACTGGGGTCTAGAGAGGCTAGTAATTCATGCTACAACATTTGTATTCCTGAACAATCAACTGCTACCATATTCTTTCTTCCAAGAGTAATACATAAATCTTTGTCTCTGGTGTGAAAAATGTAACACCTTGGAAAATGCCTTTAAAAAATGTGCTATTCAGGAGAGTTGTTTCAGTTAAGGTAGCTAATTGAGCACTTAAAGTAGTTAGTGTATTTGCATGCTTAATTAATTATAATTTATTTAGAAGTACTCCAATATCAAGTTACTGTGGGATACATTTGAGGTTAAAATTATTCTTTTAAAAAGTTTTATTTCTCTCCATTTCTTTTGCAGTACAAGGTAAAACTAAAATTTTATTCCATTAAAGGAAAATCATCAAGTGGAACTAAAAACACAAAATGAAAAAAACGAGTAGGGATAAAATGTTAAAACTAAATAAAAGCAGATCATTAAAGACCCATTCAAGGATTACAAGAAAAACAATTTAATCCAAGAATAATTTGCAAATAAAATAGTAGTATGATGTGACAGAAGGTATTGCAAACTAAGTTGAACTACTTGGATTTTAGTAGCACTTTATCACTGACAACTCCTTAATGTCTCTTGACCTCACTATTCTCATCTGTACAATGGGTTTCTGTGGTTACCTTTAAATACTAAAATTCTAATGGACCAGATTTGGTTAAGTGAAGGTACTTTACCTCAGGTAAAGGTACTATTTATCACCTGATAAATCTGGATTTTCGTCCGATCAATTCAAATAGCCTACGTATAATATCCACCCTTGGTTTATGGTAGCAAGTGCTTATTGCTAAACGCCTAAAATGTTTTCCGTAGATCTAGAGATAACAACTGGAAGGTACGTGAAGTTTCAAATGACATATCATTACCCTCCTGTTTAATATAACAAATCCCAAAAGGAGGTGTTTTAGTACATAGTAAATTGCTTCTCTATGCCCAGATCTTTAATATCTCTGGAATTCTTCCTCTTTTCCCCATTCTTATTGTCAGCGTCTTGCATCTGATTCCATTAGTTCTTACTTATCTGGAGGCAACAGCCTCCTAATTAGTCTTGCTTTTTCTGCCAATCCATCTCCCAGAAAGCTCTTGGAAGCATGAGAACATGTACATGAGATCGTATTAAAAATCTTCAATGGCTGCCCAACGTTTTCAAATAAGGTCCACAATCCTCAGGATGATATCCAAGGTCCTTAAACATCTGGTCCATGCCTCTCTCTAGTCATCTCACTACTCCTGTTTCAACAACTCAGTACTCTATGTATCCCAATGATTTTATTGCCAGAGCCCCTAAACTTGCACTCCACTGCTCTCTTTGCCTCATAAGTCCCTGTCCTTTCCACTCTGCGTACTCCTTTTCTGCTCGCTTCATTCCTACGCTTAGCCAAATTCCCTCCTTGTCATTTAGATAAAGTGCCCAGAACACTGCGTGGATAATTATTGGAACCTATCACACTGTATAATAATCATTTAATTTAAAAAAATTTCTCCATTAGATGGTTAACTCGTTGAAGACAAGAACAATGTTTTAAATCATCTGTGTTCCTTGTACCTACTACAAGTTTTATCTGAGAGTAGATGGTCTACAAATAATACGGTGATTGAATAAATATCCTCTTCCGTATTTTGTCACAAGAACAAATAGCTTCTCCTCAAATACAAAACCCTGCATGCAAGATTCTAGAACATTAAATCTTTATACCTTTTCTGCAAATTTGAAAATTCCAAGTTACATACTTATTAATGTTGGGTCCATCTGAGTTAGAGATAAAAAGAAACATCTAACATTTGGATGGAGAGCATATTTTCTGCAAATAGAGCTTTTCATAAGAACTAAATGATATATCTTAAACTGTTTCTGATGGTAAATGGAAATTTTCAGTAACTTATTAATGAACTAACAGGGCTATATTGTTTTTTATTGTAAAATGTAACAGTACCTTTAAGGCAAAAAAAGCTAATTGTAAATAGCAGGTGGAGAACAGAGCCAGAGATTTTAAGATCAAGAACAGGAGTAGATATGATTTAAGATATCAATTGTTCTGTCCATTATTGTTGACATCAAGTTACATGCTTCTGTGACCAGTTAGACTTTCCAGCAATGTTAGCTATCAACACTATTATGTTATATATCTAACACTATTCTCAACATCTTGCACACAAACTCATTTATTCTTCACGACACCATATACTGTAAATAAAATTATTTTCTCCGTTTTATATGTGATGAAACTGAGGCACAAATGGGTTAAGTAAGTGCCAAAAGTCGTTTAGCTAGTAAGGGAAAGAGCCAGCAGTGGACTCGGTACATTCTGGCTTCAGATGTTCTCCATCACACCGCTCTTAAATTTAGGTTGTTGCCAGGATTAAGTTAATACCTGTAGCAGGTTGTATTATTGGTCCTAATCCTTCAGCTCTCCCTATCTTCATGCTCTTTGTCATATGATTTTCAGTTCCTTCCTCTAAAAGGGTAAGTTACTTCTCTACCTCTTGATTTGGGTTAGGTCATATGATCTGCTCTGGCCAATAGAATTAGGTAAACGTGATGGTGTGCCAATCAGTGCTCTTATATTCTGCCATTGCCATGGAAGGAACATGTCTAGGGTAGCCCCTGGACCCAGGAGAAAGATGAGATATGTGATGCAGACTTGTCCAGGTGCACCAGCCTAGATCAACCAACTCCAGCTGCCCCTCAAATGTATGAGCTAAATAAATGCCTACATTTGCACACCTGAGATTTTGTCATTCTATCAAATACAATAACTATCAAAGTATACCTAGACCAGCAGGTGGAATATGGATGCTTTCTATAGAGATTAGAGATCATACTTGCTGTCTCTTTGTGTTCATAGTTCTGTTTTAAACAAATAAATCCCTGAAGATATTAAATTTTCTTTTTAATTATGGGGTAAGTACACATAGGGGATAGCTTTTTCATGAGACTATAAACACTTTGAGGGCAAAAACTATGGGTTTTTCCTTTTATGCTAAGCTCCTCCAACAGTATCCTAAGTAAGGGTTCAATAAATATTTGATGAAAAGACTAGTTTTTCTTCCTTTCAAGTGGGATTGTTCCAGGCTGAGCTACTGCATTTGGTAGTAACAAGGTAGAACAAGCACTTTGGAGACTGTTTAGTCACATACTGCATCACTATCTGTAATTTCTACAAGAGAAATTTTATGTTAAATCTATTATAATGAGTGTTTTATAATTAGACTCAATAATTAAACTCCCAAAGAACACCAGCTTCAGGGTTTTGTTACTGAAATAGTAACTGGTTGTAAAGGAGTAAAAAGCACAGATGAGTATATCATGCTGCCACCAGTTACAGGGAGAAGACCTGCCTCTTAGCCTGTGCGAATTAAGAAAATCAAACTTCTCCCCCACCATCCAATCTGTACTCCTCAGCAAACACGAATACAAGTATGAACTACATCTACCAGACCGTATCTATTATATCGAGAAGAAATTCTGCAAGTAGTAATTGAATGCTCCATGTCCCCTGCTTCTCTTTAGAGCAGCCAGAGGTATTACTCTGCCGCGGCCCTTTGAGACTCCCAGAAGTCCCACCCCATCTGGGCCCTGGCTCTGAGCACTCTCTGGGCTTTTGGTTTGCATGGCCAGTTTCCAGCCTCAAGACTCACACTCATCCCTACCAGTTTCGGCCAGCCCTGGGCCTCTGATTCTCCATGACTACTGAAGCCCACTGAACACCCATGAATCAGTAAAGGGAAAGAGCAAAACTTCTTTCTTTTCCTTTAGCGTTCCAACTTTTCCTTCTTTTATTTTTTCTTCTTCCAGAAGAAGAGATGCTAAATAAAGTGATCTTTACTGTTAGTAGAAGCCACCAGCAAACACCGCAGCACACTTTCTAATACTCGTTCTCAGTTCGTATATTTAGTGATTTCCCCCTCACCCTCATACACACACACCACAGGTCAATGAATCTCTACAACTATCCTGTGTTACAGAAGTGATGTGAGCTGCACTGGCTGAGGGACAAAACAGTGGATATTACTTTGGGTACTTTTATATCCTTCCCTAAACCTGTTAAAGTGTTATGTACGAGACTTTCAAATATTTATAAGGGTTACTTATTTTACATGTTTGTTGCTAATCTTTGTTGCCTTCTCCTAAATTGAAGCTTTGCCTTATAAGGTGAATCACATGAAGAGTGAAGCTAAGAGTTGCTGCTGGGCACTGCCAAGTGCAAAGCTTATAAAACCAAGAAATTAGTGCTACTCAAAGTTCTTGCAAATATCAGTATTTTAATCACTCTACTCAATTGTTTAATAAAAAGATGAAATTTGAGAGAAATCATTTTAATCAAATCATTTTATTACATTATGCTAATTAAGAATGAATTGTAAAAGATCTATTTCTCTCTGGATTATTCTGTTTCCCTCCCCCCTCCACTTTAAGATGTTCACTTCCGTATAACTACTCTGTAATATGCATTTGTAAGGTGTTTGAATATTTGAAAAGTCAATATTAAGTTACTTAAGGAACTCAGCGGGAATCTTAAGAGATACTTCCAGAAATATTTTCTCTAGGCAAACAATGTAAGCATTTAGTTTTCTTTAAAAATTTCAGTAAATTTCATTAAGGGTATTTCCTGATTTCTGTCCTAAAGGAGACTGTCTTTTCAGTGAGGAGAACAACTTGTGGGATTGAACTACCTGAAGTCAAATAAGAATTGCAGTAGGATTTGGTTACATAAAAATAGTTCCCTGCACGTCCGGAGCAAAAAAAAAAAAAAAAATAGCTCCCTGCAAATACTAAAAAGTAACACCAAATATCTCCTCATATTTGTAGCATTAAATTTCCATTGTTTTTAAAATAAGTCATTTGTAGGTTGTGTGTTGTATTTACCTGTCTTCTGAGTACTTATCACCCAGCAATGCTCAACAAGTTCTGTATGTTAAACAAAGAACATCACCAAGCAGCCATCAGGAGGAGAGGTAGTAGGTAGAATTCTAGGAGGGACCCCAAGATCCTTGCCTCCTGGTTTAACTATTTCTGTTTAATCCCCTCCTCTAGAGTGGAGTTGGCACTGTGGATAAGGAGGTTACTTCCGTTATTAGGTTACTTACATGGCAAGGCGAAAGGGACCTTGAAGATGTAAGTAAGGCCCCAAAAGCAGTTGACTCTGAGTTTATCTAAAGGAAGATTATCTAGAGTGGATCTGACCTAATTCAGCCTTTAAAAAGAAGAAAATCCTGCTATATAGAACATCAATGAACCCTGAGCACTTTATGCTAAGTAAAACAAGTAAAGTCACAAAAGGACAGATATAACCTGTGTCACTTACACAGAGTATCAAAAATAGTTAACCTAATGGAAACAGAGAGCAGACCAGTAGTTGTCAGGGGCAAGGGATATGGGAAAATGGCGAGTTGCTTATCAATAGGAATAAAGTTTCAGTTCTGCAAGATGAGTAAGTTCTAGAGATCTGCTGTAAAACACTGTGCCTGCAGTTAACAGGATTGTATCATACATTTATAATGTTGTTAAAAGGGTACATCTCATGTTAAATGTTCTTACCACAATGAAATAAAAATTTAGAAAAAAAAGAGTGGGTCCTTTCTGAAGCCACAGATTAGTGGCTTAGCACTAGAGAAATCTGAAAAAAGTGGTCCCTAAGGCTCAATAGAATGGCTTCAGATAAGCATTGTAATAGATGAAATGGATTGTGTATTAATTTATTATTAACTCTAAGTTTAAAAGGAAGATGACATTTTAATCTGAGAAGAACTGTGTATGAATAGGATAATAGGATATGAAATCTTAACAGACTCACCTTCACACTCAAAGTATAAGAAGAATGAACAAGAGGAAACTAGAGCTAATAGTTCTATTCATCAACACTAATTTTTCCTAAAATATGTCTGTAGCTCATCTGCCTCAGAATTACCGGTGGTGTTTAACTTTAAATTCCCAGATCTCATCCCATGACTAGTAAATCAGGATCTCTGGAGGCCCATGAATTTTTCTTTTGGAATCTCAAAAAGAGATCTGGGATCTGTTGATATGCAGAGTTAGAGAAACACTCACTTACCCACTTCCAGATAGAATAACTTTGTGGGAGAGGGTTAAGTTTGTAGAAAGGGACTAGGGCTGGGACTTTCCAAAGAGCCCAGACCAGAAGCATCATATACTTTTTGGTAGGTCTTCTTTCCCAGGGAATTCTGAGGTCTGGAAAGGAGTAATTATGAATACCCAGACTTTGATTTAGAAAGGTCGTGTTCTTTGGAAAACATACACAGGTATACCTTGGAGATATTGTGGTTTCACTTCCAGACCACCTCAGTCAAGCAAATATCACAATAAAGTGAGTCACAAATTTTTTGGTTTCCCAGCACATAACAAAATTACGTTTATGCTATACTGTAGTCTATTAAGTGTACAATAGCATTATGTCTAAAACACTGTACATATTTTAAAAATACTCTATTGCTAAAAATGCTAACAATCATCTGACATCAGGTTGTTCCTTCCACACCTTCAATTTGTAAAAAAAAAAAAAAAAAAAAAAAATGCAGTATTTGCAAAGTACAATAAAGTAAAACACAATAAAATGAGGTGTGCCCGTATCTTTTCTTTTCTTCTCCTTTAGGGGTATCAATGACACAGAGCCTCTCATATTTTAGAGTTAGAAAAGAGACCCATATATATCCTCAACACAATGAAAGCCTTCTCTTCCCCTGACCAGATGGTTTCTCATTCTAATGGGGCAGAGAGGGAAAGGAGAAAGGCTAGAGAGAATTATTTTGCGACAATTTGTGGAATTATAAAACTGGATTTGGGTCCTTTTACTAGGACCCAAATGCTTTCACATTTAACATGTCATGGATTCCTAAACTTGTGTCTCCCAACTCTTCTGAAATCCAGTGCCATATTTCCAACTGTCTGATATACCCAAAACAAAATTGTGCCTTCCCCTTTTTCCCTCCTGTATTACCTTTTTCTGTAAACTGCACCCCCCTTCTTCCCCTACTCCATGTCAGAGAAGGTGCAAAAGAGATGTCCCAGACTCAGTCATCTGAGAATGCAAATTAAAACTGTCAGAATGTAAAAGCACTAAGTAGAGTGGCTAATTCTACTAGTGTAAGGAGTTTGTGGAGCAACTAGCACCCTCATACACTACTGATGGGAAGGTAAAATGATACAATCACTTTGGAACATTGTTTGATGGTTTCTTACAAAGTGAAGCATACACTCACCCTATGACCTAGCTATCACACTTCTAGGTGTTCATCCAGACAAAATGAAAGCATAGCTACACAATAGCTATACAATGTGCAAGAATGTTCAAGCGGCTTTATCCGTAATAGCTGAACTTAGAAATAACCCATGAGTCCATCAACAGATTTTAAAAAATAAACCTGCTATTCTCGTACAGTAAAATACTACTCAGCAATAAAAATAAACCAAATACAGTTACATAAAACAGTATGGATGTGTCTCAAAAAACACTATGTTGAGCAAAGTCAGACACAAGTCATTGTATGATTGTATAAAGTTATATAAAGTCTCCTTATATAAAGTTGAGAAGAGAAAAATATTTATCCACGGTAATAGAAATCAGAAAAGTATTTGCCTTTTGAGAGTGGGAGATTAGAAAGGGGATACTTCTGAGTTGATGAAAATATTCTACATCCCGATAGGGGTGTGGGTTACATGGGTACAAACATTTATCAAAACTCATTGAGGTGTTTAAGATAAAATCTATGTACGGTGAAATGTGTTTACCTCAATAAAAGTACTATTAAAATTTATGGCAGGGGCTTCCCTGGTGGCGCAGTGGTTGAGAGTCTGCCTGCCGATGCAGGGGACACGGGTTCGTGCCCTGGTCCGGGAAGATCCCACATGCCGCGGAGCGGCTGGGCCCGTGAGCCATGGCCGCTGAGCCTGCGCGTTGGGAGCCTGTGCTCTGCAACGGGAGAGGCCACAACAGTGAGAGGCCCACGTATCGCAAAAAAAAAAAAAAATTTATGGCAGAAATTTTGTTATTCTTGTATATTTTGCAAGAGTAGGAAATAGTAAACTGTTCTCTGTATTTCATACAGAAAGCATTTTTTTCCCCATCTAGGAGATCATCATCTATGCACACTTAGAACTCACAAATTCTATTTACGTGTTCTGTATCAAACACTGTATTCCCATTTCTTTAGGACAGATAATATTTACCAACCTAGAGTCATTTCTCTTCTTTGTCCTTGAAAGCTCCTATTTTTAACTGCTGGTTTCTAAGTTCACCAGGTCCATTAGAGACAGACTGAAGAAGCAGAAAAAGAACAAAGCACCAGGTATAGGAAAGAAAATAAAATGCACTGACAGTCTATTATTTTTTCCTTGGAACTAACACTGCTTTCAATAGTACCCGATGTCAAACAATCTATCAGCTATCGAACATGCAGTCCTGAGCCTTAGAAATAAGAATTAGCAAACATGGGCTTGACTAATTGCAGTGGCAGCACCTGAGGACATAAATATCCCGCAGTAGAACTTGAAACAAGGCTGGTTCCTCAGGTACTCCCCTTCAGATAGATGAGGATTCAGTTGCAGTGAAATGCTGGTCAGAGTTAATGAAGAGTTGTCAGGGTTGGAAAATGTTGAGTTTGAATATGCAGTTGATTGAATGTGGCATATTGTAAGCCAATCGGTATGGAAGCCAAGTACAAACAAAATACCTGATAATTAGTGATCGCCAGCTCAACATGGATCACACTCAAAATCTTGTCACCACCTGTCATTTGTCTGAAAAGCCATTAAGACTATAAGATCTGCCTTATTACTACCTATCTTGTTTCATTCCATGTGCTACCAGTTATCTGTTGCAATTTCCTCAATCGTGTTGGATATCATTTATTAAAAGGAAACTTATTTTCCTTCTCCAAATAAATTATAGTCAGAAGCTTGTATGTTTTAATTTCCTGGACAAAAACATTTCCATGCACCTTAATAGATGCTTACTTAAATAACAAGTGATGAAAGGAAGTGGGAAATATTTTAAATCGAACAATATAATGTAGTTCTGGGACACCACAAAAAAACCCACACTGAGTCCAGCTCAGAATGCATGGGACTATCATTTCAAAAGCCCCTCAAAGCATCCTAGAGATCTGGACCTTCATGTACATGAGCTACAAATATCTTATATTGACTAAAATCTTTAACATTCCTCCAGGGAAACATATGATTTTGGATAAATAAAAACTTGAAATTGGCTCATATAAGTTCAGATCAGGGTTTGTTGCAAAAAGTTTGCCAAAAACTTTCAAGAAAACTGTTAACTTTACAGAGTGTTTTGGATTTTGGACTTACAACCTGGGCTCGGTGTTTATATTTGGCTTTCACAAAAATTGGCTTGCACTGTTAACCCCTCATTAACTCTGATGATCATTTTCTTGCAGCTGAATCCTTATTTCAGGTTGTACTAAGCCATGAATTTTCATTTTTGTGGTCTGAGGAAACAGAGGAAATGCATTAAAACCTGCAGTGGAGTTGAACAAGAAGCCCCCTATACAGAGGGTTCCAGATATATTTAGTCTACAATCTTTTTCAGCATGACAAAGAGCTCCATGGACCTTTACCCGCTTCTGTTTGCTTATACTCTCTCAGCACTGCCCCCTTCTAAAGAAAGAAAAAAGTTTTACTGAAAGGAAAGAATGGACTGTTATCCTTCAGAAGCCAGATATGGCCATGTATAACTTCCCATGAATTCATTCATCAAAATTTTATTGAGCACCTTATATGTGTCAGAAACTGCTGGAACAAGGGATACTGCTGTGAGCAAGGCAGCCAAGCACTACGTGTCCACAGAGTTTACATTCTCGGGAGGTGGGGTGTGGAGATGAATGAATGGAAAATAAACAGCAAGTAGGTAATTATAGAGCACAAGTAAGAAAGGCCATAAAGAGACTGGAGAGAATAACTGGATGTGGAGTAGACTTCAGATAAACTGGATAGATCTCACGTATGAAACAGAAACAAGGTGCCAACCAGGAGTCAAGTTTTCCAAAAAGAAGGAATTACAAGTGTAAAGACTGAAGTATGAAAGAGTCTGGTAAATTGAAAGGCCAGAAAGGAGGGAAGTACACCTAGACAGTAGTGAGTTAAGGGACAGTCTTACAAGATACAACCAATGAGGTAGCAGGGGTCAGACACGGTCAAACATGGCCTTATAGACCACTAGATACAATAAGCCTATTCACTCTAGGTACAATAAGCCAGTAAAATGCTTTAAGCAGGAGAGTTCCATAAATCTAAATAAATTTTTTTAAAAATCACTCTGATTTCTGTGTAGATACTAGATTACTAGAGGTCATAAAGAATAAAAAAGAAAACATGTTAGACTTGTAGCAGTTTAGGGGAACGATGGTGGTGTTTTAGGATAGAGTGGGATAGCAGAGGGGGAAATATGCAGGGCAATGGCAAGACTTGCTCATGGAATAGGTGTAGATGGGAAAGTAAAGAGATAAATTGGTAGGTCTAAGTTTAGGATAAGCCACTCAAGGGAGAAATCTGGTCTGGAGACATAAGTTTGTGAGCCATGAGCATAGAGAAAAAATGCAAAGCTATAGGAAAGGAGGAGATGACATCAGGAGAGAGAATACAGAGAGCCTAGGACAGTGCCCAAGGGCCCTTCAATAGTTAAAGTTTTAGTTTTGGAAAAGAAGCAAATATACTAAGAAGATATGAGAGAGTAGAAAATATGGAAGTATCATCACAAAAGCCAAGGAAAAAAGTATCTCAAGAAGGGACGAAGGGAAGGAAGTTAACCAAGAAATGGGCCAAAGAGTTCATTAGATTTGGCAATACTATAAATTATTTAGTTTCAAAGTCAATTTTAACCTAACAGCATAAATACTCACTCTAGACTCCACTACAGTAAAGACAGGCAGGGATTGCCACAGTTTCTGAAATATCTATTTCCCCCTCCCTCTCCATAAGTTAAAGGAGAAGATGGCATTCATAGCTCTGGCAATGTAAATGTATGCAATGCCAATTCCTATCTGAACAGGAGGAGAAGGTATACGAGTGAAAGGACACCTGTCCTGACTTTTACCACCGAAATCACACATCCTCATTTTGCCATGATGGAGAATGACCCAGCCAGGCTCTGACCTAGGACTTAAAGTTGATCAAGACTGGGATCTACAGAATGGAGAGCAAGAGAAGGAAATCTTGAGGCTATAGAGACTAACAATGTCAGTACAATGCAAGCCATACCTGAAAACTGGTTGGGAGGAGAGAAAAAAAAGGGGCACCATCTCAGGACAGAAGAAGGCAGTAATCAAATCAAATATCTGAACCAGAGACTAGATAGAGTGAAGACATGAGTAATTTCTTAGGTTCATACCAGCCACTCTGGGCAGCAGAATCTTTGTGTACCTTCTGGATTGAATATATGTACACAGACAGGAAAACCCCAGCCAAGGTCCTGCCCATCTGATGTCCCCACGCCCTTTCTGGGCCCAAGCTCACTATAACTTTGGCCTGTATCTCTCTCCTCTTTCTCCTTCCATGGGGTCCAAATCAAGGAAGGTGAAAAGCCTAGGAAAAATGGCTGCCCCCATCTGCCCATTAAGGTGCTCCTACATGTAAGGTGACTGTTCTCAGATCACCAGCCACATGGAGGCATTTTAAGCCTGAGATCTTAATCAAAATCACAGCCTCAGGATGGCCAACCGTACTTCTGCCAGAAGTAGGTGGTAAGCTACCTGGCAGATTTTTTTTTTTCCCCCAAACCAACTCTGAGACTGAAAGAAAAATTCAACATCAAAAAGATAATAAAAAAAGATGTATTCAAATTCCCAAGTATTTACATACACAAATCACATATTGGTTCCTCTAGCAGAATTTGTTGCCCTAGACTAAAAGATTTTTAATACATTAGAACCCAGCTCTCCAGCATAATCCAGTATTACCCACCCACTGGCCCATCCACAGCCAGCCTCACTTTGGGTGTACAGAGCAGACAGCCAGCATCAGGTGGTGCTGTTAAGTCAGAACCTTGTTTACTCTCAAAGGTAAGTTTTAAAAAGATGTAGACTTGATAATTTAAGTTCTGCAATACATTTAATTGAGTTCAGCTATATACGAATCACAGAAAAATATATTTAATAGAAAATGTCTCAGTGTTTGGAGTTCTCTGTATTAATACCCTGCTGCGCTCACACATGTAACATGCACATGTACCAGCATATCCCTTGCCAAAATGTTTTAATTATTCACATCATGATTTCCCCAAAAGAAAAACAAAGAAAAGCCAGACAAGGCCAATTAAATGTAATTTTCTACCAGCACCACCTCCTTGATTTCCAGGTGGATCATTCAGTGCTCATTGCCAATGGTTACCCTAGTCTCTGAAGACTTTTTCATCCAGGGAGAGGGGGAATGATTCTTGAAGGTTTTTCTAGCCTGAGAAGCCAGGTTAATTTAGATATGATTTGTATAAATATTACCATTCAAGTCTTTCATAGTGAACTCTATTACATTAGGAGTCATTAAAAATTCCACGGCTTCACAGATGATTTTGCTCTAAGGTGCACTAACCCTGTTCAAAGTGAAGGCAAAACCATTAAGAACAGATGACCAGGGATGGGCTTCAGAAAGATTGTTTCAATTTGGCTGAACACTGCAAGGACTCTGTGCAGCGTGATAAGATAATTTATGATAAAATGAAGATGGACTACAGGCATGCTGTTATGAGATACCAGATGGACTTTGTTTTAACTCTTCAGAGAGCAGTGCACAGTGTGGTAAGGTGAAATTGCTATAGAAGAAAAAAGAGCTATAAAAAATTGTGAGTGCTGGGTTCCTGGGAAAAAGAGACAAAGTGAATCTGGACGTCTTAGTAAGAAGATATAAATAAGGAGAGTCAAAGGACACCATGTTTGGGAAAATAAGCCTCAAACGACCTGCATTTGTCTCTTTAGAAAGGCTTTTGAAAAAATTACATGTCATGACTTGAGAGGGGCTAAGCTGTATTTTTAGGAACGTACAATATGATTTAATTTGTAAATATCTGCTATAAGCAAAGCGCATAAAGAATATTTACAAATATCTGTATCATGGAGGAGCCAGCAGATAGTCAAATTTTTGACATTTAGTTTATATTTCACTTGTTAATTGGATATAGTATTTGTATACACTCAATAGCATACATAATTAGTATACTTGACAGCAGTACATTTATTATTATTCAGTAGCAAAAATAATATTAGCCACCATTTATCAAGGGCCCTGTTTCAGGCATGGCCTTGTGTCAGGCATCATGCCAAACAATTTCTACATTATGTCATTTTAACTTAAATCTTTCCTGAGAGGTGGGTATTATTAGTCCCATTTTAAATATTACAGAAATGAGATATAGAGAACTTAAGGAATATAACTCAAGGTCACACAGACTTAAATATAGGTTTAAGTCTAAACCTGTATTTACCCATGACTATACTACCTCCTCATTGTCAAATACTTTAGGCACAATCAAGAAAGCTTCTTGAAATTCCAA
The DNA here is from genome assembly GCF_963924675.1 of Phocoena phocoena. Classification (NCBI taxonomy): domain Eukaryota; kingdom Metazoa; phylum Chordata; class Mammalia; order Artiodactyla; family Phocoenidae; genus Phocoena; species Phocoena phocoena. The sequence continues at coordinate 67,342,980 of NC_089227.1, read as the reverse complement.
ATTCATGTATGATTTTAACCTAGGGTTTTCTATCAGTTAGGGCCAGTGTAAAATCCTAATGCAAAGATATACATTCATAGATGTACGATATTTTCACATCTAGTCAAACTTATTCAGTCTTTTGAGCACATTTCATTTGGAAGTAACTGTGCTAGGTCCTCGAATGTTTATAATGAAAAGTAGCAGAAGTCTCTGCTCTAAAAAAATATTAATAACAACAACTTATGTCAGGATGCTATACTGAAATTCTATCTGTATCAGTCTAGGCTAATGCACTAAAAGCTAAAAACCAGATCTAGGTGCCAAAGTGCCCACAATCCAAAGGCTGAATTACTGATGGCAGAAAAAGAATGGACCTCACTTTGCAACCACCATTTTAATAATCAATTCAGGCAATAATGATTAGTGAATGCTAAAATATTTAGGAGAAAGCTGATCTGGGATCAGGATATTCACACCGTCTGAAGTATAAGCTACCAGATTACCTATTAGTTACAAAAAGAAAAGTGCACACTAGGGATCTGTTAGGGTACTCCCTTAACAATCTAATAGATGATCCCTAATAATGTGACAAACAGACATTATGTTTCTCCTACTGTGATGTTGCAGAAGGTACACACAGTTGTGTCTATGTAGTGCTCATTTCAAAAAGGTTTACTTGAAGCTTAACATGAGAAAACAAGACAAAACCAGACAACTGGTTTTCAAAAATGCCAATCTCTTAAAAGAAAAAAAGAAGGGGGGGGGTGGCAAGCAGGAGGGAGGAAGGAAAAGAAAACTATTCTAGAATGAAGACCAAAAGTGATCTGACTACAAATTTAATAAGTGATTTTTTAAATTATATTCTACATTTTTTTAAAAAAGCAAAACTATGAAGAACATTATTGGGTATTAAGGAATGCGAATTTAGGCTATGTTACATAGTAGTAGTATAGCAATATTAAATTTGAGGGTGAAAATTGTTTTGTGGTTATCTAGGAGAGCATCCTTACAGATAGGAAATGTATGTGAAAAATTTAGGAAAAAGTGTCACGATGTCTGTAAATTACACTCAAGTGGTTCACCAAGATGAAAATATTGATGACAGGTTAAGTGATTTGATAAAGATTATATAATCTTATACCTATATATGATATATCTAACATATATAGTACATAAACCTATTAAATATATATCATTGGTATATATAAAGTCTATAATAGAAGAGATTATATATAAATCTAAACATTCTACATTATATACAGTAAGGTATTTTACATATATATTTAGAGATTATGTAGAGATGGATTATATATTAAGAGATTTATATAATGTAAATAGAAAAATATAGAAAGATTGATTTTTATATATAAACATATACAGTCGACCCTTGAACAACACGGGCTTGAACTAAGGCAGGTCCATTTCTACGCAGATATTTTTCAAGAGCAATCAATTCACGACTGTGGTTGGATGAATCTGGGGATGCAGAGGAACCACTGATATGAAGGGTCAACTATAAGTTATATGTGATTTTCGACTGCCTGGAGGGTTGGCACCCCTAACACCCTCATTGTTCAAGGGTCAACTGTATAGTATATTTTAAAGAATGCTAGTAATGTACAGTTGGCTGGTCCCTCCACTTCAAAGGGAGATTCTCTCCACTCACCTTTAACCAAAGGAAGGAGCTTTAGGAGAATCACTGAGACAGATTGTAATGTATTCCCTGGTGTCTAACTCTCCCTTGGTAGACTCTGAAGGGGAGGCGTATCTGCAGCAGTATTAAGAATGTGCTGACTTAAACCCCCATGGAACAAACGTGCGTAGTTCTCTTGGACCAAATCTAGACCTCACAGAAGGACCTTAGAGGGGCAAAGAAGGCTTAACATAAAATGGACCTAGTAGAATCTCAGAGGCTAGGATGGATGACTGCTCTAACGTGGAGGCTAGAGGAAGCATTGCCTGAGTAAATATATAAAAAAATAGACATGGTCCCTGTCTTCATCAGTCTTAGAGTCTAGAAGGGGAGATAAGCATTTCATATAATTAAACATTTCATATAATTATACAACTCAATATTAAAATTACAATCATGAACTTCAGTAACAAAGACAAAATGTATTTTATTATCTATTTCCCTCTCAACCCTCATCAAAAAACAACAGAATGAAAAACAGAGAGGGGAATCTCTCTCAAATGGAACAAAGAAACTATCATAACCCTAAACTGCAATTTATGGAACACACTGGCCATAGCAAAAGCTGGAGAGAAATAAAAGGCCATGCTAATTACCAGCACATACCTCCTTGAACCTCAAAAGTATGTGTCAGTCCTAGAAGATATGTACAGCGGGTTTTTAGAGGTGGGGACGTCCTTGTGGAGAACAGGTTTGACACTGTCGAACAGCAAGCAGGAGAAGATGAATGAAAAACATCAAAAAGATATTTTATACCTCCTATCCTGCCTTCTAATGGAGGGGGGCTACAAGAGAAGAAGTGAAGTGACAGAGGGAGAGGAAACGGGTTCTAAGTGATCGCCAAATGAAATTTAGATTTACACGGCTCTGCTGTGACCCAAAGGAAAATTAGGAAGAAATACACCCTAAATCAAAAGAATCGGATTTAGTGACAGGTATAAGAGACAATAAACCCAAGTAAAGACTGTAAACAGCCTCTAGCCCATCTCCCTCCCTAGCCTCTGCCCACTGCTAGTTTTCAGATAATAGGCATCTCCATTTAAAGATAAAGCAAGAGGGCTACCCTAGTGGCAGAGTGGTTAAGAGTCTACCTGCCAGTGCAGGGGACACAGGTTACAGCCCTCGCCTGGGAAGATCCCACATGCCGTGGAGCAACTAGGCCCATGCACCACAACTACTGAGCCTGTGCTCTAGAGCCCGCGAGCCACAACTACTGAGCCCGTGCGCCTAGAGCCGGTGCCCCGCAACAAGAGAAGCCGCTGCAATGAGAAGCCCGCACACCGCAACGAAGAGTAGCCCCCACTCACCGCAATTAGAGAAAGCCTGCGCACAGCAATGAAGACCCAAAGCGGCCATAAATAAATAAATTTATTTTTAAAAAAAGGATAAAGCAAGAGTCATTTAGGAAAAATCACGAGACTGAAACTTAAGTTACTAAACTTAAAGCCATAAAAATACGGGTATGCAGACCAAAAAATTATATGGGAAGGGTGCACATATACACAAAAAAATCAGGCTGGCTTCAGACTCTGCCACAGTAAAACAATGCGAAGAGAATAGAACAAAGTTTACCGAATTATTAGGAAAGTAGAACCAAAGACTGAATACATCGCCAAGTTCTTCAAGTATAAAGCCAAAACAGAAACATATTTAAACATCCAAGAACCTGTGAGGACAGCTCTTTTGTATCATGCAGCATTCAAACAAGAAATAACAAGCCAAAATTCAAGGCAACAAAAGTGATGAATATGAGTAAAATGCTCAGGTTTCCATGCAATATAGAGTACTGAGTTCAAATTTGATCTCCTATCACTGCTGAGTCCCACCAAAGATTAAACCCCTCCCCCACCAAAGAGTCTTGTAATAAAGAAAAAGAAGCTAGAAGTTGAAATAGAAAACTACCCAAACTATGCTACATGAGCCCTGTCAGATGACTTTTAAGTTGAAAGGCTATAATTCTAAATGTCTTGGGGTAAACTTTCAATATTGCACACTCAGTAGACATATTAAAAATGTGAGTTTGACTAAAATGTTTACATTTTAATACTGTGAAACTTCTCAACAGGAATACTACATTGACACTGAAGAAAAAATGAGAGATACTGGTGTCACATCAACTCTTTGTTATTCCCTCTTGGATCCCCTCAAGGAGATGGTCTTTCATTGCTCCGTTAACACATTATTTCAGAAAGAGTAGTCAGAGTCCTAGATTTGGTCCTTTCAGATGCAAAGATGTAAGACTCAAAAACTATACATTACATGACATGTCAAAGAAAAAACTATTACACAATTAAAACAGGCAAGGAAGACTTTCTAAAGACTCTTGAAATAGGCGAAAGAGACTGAATTCAACTCCATTGAAACACAAAGCAGGAGAGAGTTAGTGGAAAAGTACTGAAGAAAGTTATAGGGCAGCTTGGTCAATGGGATCAGGGCATTTTGTTTCCTAATTGGCCCTCATTGAAGTTAGGCTCCTACCTTCCCACAGAGACTGAGAAATAGGGGCACTACCTTCCCTTCTCAACAATTTACATTTCAAAAGGTTGGATACCAGGTCCTTGAGAAAGACGCTCCTGGGTTGAACTGGCAAGAGACTGGGAGAATATTTACATCTCAGGCAGAGAAACTATAAATTGTAGTTTACAAGTTTTCTAAAGTAAATACTCTTCTTAGAGTATTTGCTCCCTTCTAGAGTAGGGAGGTCGGGGACCTAGAGTCAGGAAGAAGCCTGTTAAAATTTAGTCAAGCTAAGAGGACTCTCAGGCAGGCATATGGAATGAACTCTCACTGGTGATGGCTACAGGAGAACAAGTCTGTCCCTAGGGAGCTTGAAAATCAAAGTTAAGGAAAAAATGTCTTTCCCATATTATTTTTTCCGGCACATTAGTGACCTGGCTAGTGGCCAGAGCCTAGAAAGTTCCTCTTCTGCATTTCCATTAACTGAGGCAAATCTTTTCAACTCAGTTGGTTCAGCTAATATGGAGATAAAAACTATTGCTTTCTACTTCACAAAAATGTTGTGAGAATAGGCAATGCTTATAAAATCTTTCAATTTCCAGATGTAGAAAAAAAACATTTAAGTACAAGGTATGATTCCTATAAATTCAGATGAAAGTATTATTAGCAAGCTTGTTAAGGACCAAAGTAAATTAAATCTTAAAAAAAAGAACCTTAACTATTCTTCTGTAAGACATGATTTGTACAAGAGCTTCATTATGAGGAATTTCTTTGTGAGTGTAAATGAAGAATAAGCTAAGTATTGTATAAATAACAATAGAAGAGCAGCAGTGGTCCTAGAGCATTGAAATCAGTTCTATAAGAGGGAATTGTCTTTATTTCTTCAGTCTTGCCACAAGTTTCCTATTTTGTAAAAAATTTAAATGTGTATATTTTGTATATGTGTATACAAGTGTGTATACACTTGTGTATATTTTGCTTTAAAGAAATGATTCGGTAAATTATAGATTATCTCAAAGTACAGAAAATAAAATCCGTAGTTTCACCTTGGAAAATAGCACAATGGATTTAATTACTTCTAATCTTTTTGTTCTGAAAATATTTGAGAGTTCTAATATATGACATATGATTTTATACTGGTATAAAACGGTATAGATTTTTATTTACAATTTGAATAAAACTAGAAATTTTCAAGAGTATCACCTGACAGAAGAACTGATACTACTTTTATTATTTCCTTATAGTTTGTTTTTTCCTATTTCAATATGGCTTTTTCAGTTCTATGTGTAATGTCTCCCCCTCCCCTTCATTTCTTTAAATTTCCCTTCTTTTGGTCTGTTACATGAGACAGGAGGGTATTTTTAGTACATGTACTAGTACATGTAGTGGTGATTTTTAAAGTACTGTTACCTCAGGGACACTTACTGGGTTTAATTGAACTATGACATGAGTTTAGCCATAGGTAAAAATCTGCCAGTGGTTTGTTTACTACTCTTTATTAATTAAAATGCATAACCCAGGTTATTCAATATGGATTTAAAGATGTAAAAAGTCATCACTCAAGCTCTCTTGTGGTCAAAATGGCTTTTATGTTTTTATTCACAACTTTTGTACGAGGGAAAGAAGCTGCTATTTAAGAATTCTCCCTGTAGTATATCATACTGGTGGTCTACACGGTGCCTTCATGACAACTAGAATATCCCACCCTTCCTGGGAGAATGGATTAGGAAGGGGTACAGCCCTGTGGGCACAAGGTTTGAAATGCTGACCAGGAAAAGTCACCTCTTTGTCTTTCTTCATGTAGACACAGCCCTTTCCTAGGGTGCTCCTTGATGAGAGGACATTGGACCAGACTCCAGTCCCTTCCTGCCCATTCAGTCACAATCATTCAACTGTATATAGCAGTTCTGTTTATAATTATACCTATCTAAATGTATGGATATTAATGTATATATTTGTGTTTATATACACTTACCAATTTTTATATTTATGTATACATACGTATCTATAGCTGGAACCAAATTATTTGAGTTAGTCTTCAAAGATAGCAAGAGATTACACCTTAACTGTGGAATAAATGATGACATTTTTCTGCTTCAGGAAGAGGTATAGAAATTGAGATAAATGATTTATATAAAACAGATAACCAACAAGGACCTACTGTATAGCACAGGGAATTATACTCAATATTTTGTAATAACTTATAAGGGAAAAGAATCTGAAAAAGAATATATATATATAACAATCACTTTGCTGTACACCTGAAACTAACACAACATTGTAAATCAACTATACTTCCATTTAAAAAATTATCAAAAAGAAACGATTTAGTAACGTATTATAGACCTCAGGTTTGGATCCAAGTTACAAAAGCCACCTGATGACACTTAGATATAATTTTATATAAAATAAACAAGAAAAGATTCACTTTAGCTTGACAATCTCATAGTGAAGTTATTCATTTGACTAATTATGCTCAGTAGTCTTAAGAAAAATATGTAGATAATGTATCTTCTCTTTGAAGTCCTTGCACACTTTATAGATTCTTTTTGCCTTTACGTAAGAAAGACAATCACTACTGGTTAATCTGCACCCCTCCCAATTTTTTTTTCCCCAAAATATCCTGATCCACTTATTATGTTTTCTATGCTACAGAGGAACAGCCTCAGGCCCACCTGATTTGTGTTACTTTGTAATCAATAATCATTTACCCTGACTCGTGAGTGCTTAATTTTCTTTACCTTTCCTAAAAACTTTTGATGGAATGAGTTTAGGATATGAATCTTTCCTTTGACTTTTACATCAGTATGGGAAGTCTTTAAATCTACGTTCTCAGATATTTTAAAAATAAAATTTAACTAAAGTTCAGTAATGTATTTAATTGTATTTTTAAATATGGTTTTTATTCTAATATCTAATTCAGAAGTACCTTTAATTTCTAGATTGAATCTTCTGTTTTGTTATTACTGTCTATCGTGACATTAATCTCTTTGTACTTTTCCTTTATATTCTTGGAGAACTTTACGTTTGTTCTTTATTGATTTTATTTTCCACAATGTCATTCTAGTATATACTATATCTCCAATGTAGCTTTTGATTTTGCTATTGCATTTTTTCCTTTTTTTGCAACCATTTTACCATCTCCCTTTGTTTCTTATTTTAACTTTTCACCAGAATCTCTTCTCTCCTTCCAATAACCTCTTGAAGAAGCAGAACAACATTTTGATGTTGCATTTCCGGTTCCTTCATGAAGTCTGAAAATAGACTATTTTCAGTGGTACGCTCTGCTTCTCACTAGTTGTAATAATCCTATTTTCCTATTCTGCAGCTTTGTTGTTGCCGCTGTTGCCGTTACTGTCCTTGCTGTTTTTACAGGCTCACCTTGCTTTTTTTTCCTATTTACTTACCTGTGTATGAAAAGAACTCTATCCAGATGCAACATTTGCTGGCAGATAGTGTAGACAATTTACCATGATTACACTCAGTTCCCACTTAGGTGCTTGTAGTTCCTTTCTCTGCCTTAAAGCCAGTGGCAAATTTATGGGCCCAGGTTGTCGTTTAATTCCCAGTGTTTATCAAGCATTCATCCTTATATTTCTACTATGCTAAGGAAAATCTTCTCCATGCCTGTTTTTCTGTTCCTCTAAAGTCTTGAACTTATAAGAATCTTGTTTTTTATGTACTGTGTAACTTCATCCCCTATATACAGCACCACATTTGAGGTGTTTACAGCTGTCACAATGCTTAAACCATCATCAACCTCCCCTACTTCCCACCTTGTTCATTTATTGAAATTAAACTCCAAATGGAGGTAAGAAGCATAGAGACATGGCACTGAGGATAGTGACCTGTTACCTTAAAAAACACCATTTCTGCCATAAACAGCAGTTTGCCCATGGGCAGAAGACCCAAATAGACATTTTTCCCCAAAGAGGACATGCATACAGCCAACAGGCACATGAAAAGATGCTCAACATCCAGAGAAACAGAAAGCAAAACCACAATATTACCTCACATCTGTCAGAATGGCTATCATCAAAAAAGTCTACAAATAACAAATGTTGGAGAGGATGTGGAGAAAAGGGAACCCTTGTACACTGTTGGTGTGAATGTAAATTGGCACAAATACTGTGGAAAACAGAAGGAAGGCCCCTCAAAAACTTAAGAATAGAACTACCCTATGATCCAGCAATACCACTCCTGGGTATATATCTGAAGAAAATGAAAACACTACTTCATAAAGATACATGCACCCCAGTGTTCATAGTAGCATTATTTACAATAGCCAAGGTATGGAAGCAACCTAAGTATCAATCAAAAGATAAACAGATAAAGAAGCTATGACTACACACACACACACACACACACACACACACACACACACACAGCTCAGTCATAACGAAAGAAATTTTGCCATTTCCAACAACTTGGATAGACCCAGAGGGTATCATATTTTGTGAAATAATTCAGACAGAGAAAGACAAATACTGTATGATATCACTTACATGTGGAATCTAAAAAAAATAAATAAGCATAAAAAACAAGAAACAACTCACAGATACAGAGAACAAACTAGTGGTGACCAATGGGGAGAGGGAAGCAGGGAGGGACAAGATAGGGGTTGGGGATTAAGAGGTACAAACAACTATGTATAAAATAGGTAAGCTACAAGGATGTATTTTACATCAGAGAATACAGCCAATATTTTATAATAACTATTAATGGAGTATAATATATGTTTTGAAAGGTAGAAGAAAAAACATAAGCAGTTGTCTCACCTTTCTGCTTGATCTGAACCTAGTCTACGAATCTAGAAACTAAAACTGAGACAGAGAAAAGATATTCCTGGCTTCTATTCAGTCGATTCTTCTCAGGCAAAGACTGAGCATTCATCAGTTGTTTTTCTCCATCTAGATTTATTGCCCTTATGGTTAGTGGAAGTGGAGTGAAGCAATCAATTCGCTGTCAGCCTTCATTTTTTGAATTGTTGTGATTGTTGATCTTTTCCAAAAAATTGGCACTTTTTTCCTCTGCTTGTTCCTAATCACCAGTCCTATCGTTGCTCCAGTTAAGCTTCCGCTAAAAGCCTCAGTTAAGTGTCTTTGCTGTTTCTAAGCCTTGCTGATGTGTCCGAGAGATTTTTTGAGGTCCAATGATAATTTACTAGCCAGGATCCCCCATGACAGAGGCCTGGGATTGTCAGCAATTTCAAAATTAAATGTCACTCATGAAGGCATATTTCTAACTTTTAAAAAACCTACAATTTACTTAAATATTATCATATAAAGCCATGATGAACACAGATCTTCAGTAGTGGGGAGTGGGGATGCTCCGTACCTGCATGAACCCTCACACATAAACACACTCATTTGTCATCAGGAGACCTAAGGTGACGACGGCAGGACAGTGACGTGTGAAACACTTTACACATATTCTTTGTTACTCTCAGAGTAACGCAGCAAGGAAGCTACCAAGGCTCCAATGATTTTAATTATTCATTCATGAAATTCACCAGGTGCCTACAATGAGCTCAGCACTGAAATGGCTAGAAAATTACTCAGTGATACTGGTGACTGTCACATCCAAATCTAACTACATTGCCTGCGTTCTCCTCTTCCTCTTGCTAAGATGTAGGACTGGTTTCTTTTTATATGTTCTTTTTTCCTAGAACACTATTCTCACAGAAGTTTTTTTTTTTTTTTCCTACAGAAATATATCACTTTACCTAATTACCTCAACATTTCCAAAAGAGAAAAACTGTATGGAAACTTTCCATCAAAAACTGTCTAACTCAGTTTTTGATGGAAAGTTTCCATACAGTTTTTTTCTTTCGGAAATGTTGAGTAGAACTCAGGCTTAAGATACTGGCTTGGGAAAATGATTATGCCAGAAAAGTTTTTGAATATCTGAATCCCATCCCCTTCCATGATAACTGACAGAGCAACAAGAATACTAAAACCGAAGTCTCAAAGCACTTCTGAAAAAAAGCAGCTGTGAGGTGTCTCCCAAACCTGAAAATACAAACAGAGATAAGGCACCAATAACAATAAGACCCATGTGCAATCTGCAATTGTAGAAGAAGGAAAAATAAAGACTTCTAATGGCACGAAAACCCAGAAAATTAACAGTACTAACCAGGATGCTCAACAGGCCAAGCTGAGAGCAGCAGCCAAAGACGGCAGGGAGGTTTATGGGCTCCAATTTGCAGGTTAGAGGAAAAGAACCACAATAAAGTCAGGTGGTGGTGGAATGGTCTGGGTCTTTTAAACTCTGGAAACTAGATGAAGGTTTCTTCTAGGACAAAAGGTCTCACTGAGAAGAAACTATTGGAAATAGAAACCAAATTGAACGAGAGGAATAAAAGACAAAAGAAAGGTCCCCATAAAAGTGGAAGTGAGAAGAGGGCTTCCATATCACAGAAAGTACAAGGCCATAATTTTGAACACTTTGTGAGAATAACAGAAGTAATTCTTAAGCTCTAATGTGAGGAGAGCTATCCTGGCCCATCTTCTAATAAGAATAGAGGAAAAACGATCCCATTTAGACATGAGTAGCAAAAGGTTTATGATAAAACCCTATTCAAGATATGTTTAAAGAATAAAGTGCAGATTACTATGCTATACACCTGAAACTAACACAGTATTGTAAGTCAACTATACTTCAATAAAAAATAAGGTGCAGAATGGTTCTATAAACAAATGAATGCATATCAGAAAGATATTCCTGAAAAAGTGAAAATTATAATTTAACACATCAAAATAAGTTACAAGAAATTATGGAAATAACAAAGTAATGACATATCTGATGTACAAAACTCAATTTAGGTGACTAGAGAAAAGTCTTGGATCGCTGGAAAAATACAGAAAAGACTTAAAGAAAACTATTTCAGAAATAAATAACTAGAAGAACATAAGAGTGAATACTAGGGATAATATATTAAGAGAAATAGCATATGAGGAGAAAATTCTAAAAATAAAAAAATGAAGATATAAGATTCAAGAGACAGTGATAGAAATAGAGGAAGCAAAAGATATAATATATACTAAAAGGCAAGAAAAGAACTACAATGAAATAGAACACTAAAAATTTTAATTTGATAAACTTCAAAATAAACAGCAACTTGGCATTACAACCAGAACAGCCAACATAGAAAAATACAATAATAATATGGTGAACCTTAAAGAAAAAAGAAAAAAGTGGAGTCCATGGGACAGCCAGGGAAAATACTAAGTTACTAATTTAAAAAAAGATGAGATTATCAGATTGTCTCTAGCCACAGTTCATGACAGAAGACAGTTCAGTAAAAAACACAGGGAGTAAATGTGAGTCAATGATTTAATATTTAGCATAAACAATTTCAATTACAAAACCCATGACAAAATGTTATGAAAATTCAAGAGTTCTAAGAATATTATGCCTATAAACCCTTCCTCAGGCATTTTCTAAGGATGGGCTTCTGAAAATCAAAATGACTAGAGTGAAAATATTAGGACTAGCAATGAACATGGATATATGCCTGAAAAATTAAAGCTAAATGGTGTTTATAGTAGAGAAAGCATAGTACGTAATGGCTATATATTCTTAAACACAGCTATCGAAAGAGGTGAATGGGGAGAGTACATGAAAAGTAGATAATTATACGGATATGATTATTTTTATTAACTGAGAAAGAATAATGCTGGTAGAGAATGGGGAGAGGGAAATAGGTCATTAGCTACTTTCAGTAGCACTCATAGTAGGAAACCAAAGGACAACATCTAGAAAGAAAGGGACTGTGGTTATTATATAAAAGTATTAGTGGGACTTCCCTGGTGGTGCAATGGTTAAGAATCTACCTGCCAATGCAGGGGACACAGGTTCGAGCCCTGGTCCGGGAAGATCCCACATGCCGCAGAGCAAGTAAGACCATGTGCCACAACTACTGAGCCTGCACTCTAGAGCCCGAGTGCCACAACTACTCAGCCCATGTGCCACAACTACTGAGCCTGAGCTCTAGAGCCCGTGCTCAACAACAAGAGAAGCTACCGTAATGAGGTCTGCCCACCGCAATGGAGAGTAGCCCCTGTTCGCCACAACTAGAGAAAGCCCGCGTGCAGCAACGAAGACCCAAGGCAGCCAAAAAAAAAAAAATTTTTTAAATAAATAAATGTTAATCGTTATTTTAAAAAAGTATTAGTATAATCATTGGAACAAAACCGCAAACCTTCCTAAGTACCAAAAAAAAAGTTTTGATGGATCAATTAAAATTTTTTCAAAGTGTTTACCTATATGGAAGGTAAGGCATAAGATCAGGAAGACAGAATCTATTCTCTGAATTTACCTTGTTTATAGATTTTACATTGGAACAATGAATACATACATAAAAATTTTTAAAAGGCAAATTCTAAAAAGCTAAAGCAAAGCAAATAAACCCAACTATGTATTAGAGTTTGTAGCAAAATAGGACTATTTTAAGTGACTCTGAAACACAGCAACTTTTACCATGTATGTCGGGTGAGACATAACCTGAGTACAAAAGGAATTGGAAGAAAAATCTTAATCACATTGCCTGTGGTAGTGTGTGTATTTTATGAGTTCATTGCGTGTGTATCATGGGATAAAGTAAATGATTGATTATATTGATTTCTTTGAGAACTGAGATTTTCAGCATGAGACAAAGTAGACATATATGTAAGATCGATGCAGTTAAATAAAAACTCTGTAGTCTTAAGTGAGTAGACTGTATCAGTTAGAACTCATGATGTTATTCAGTGAACAGAGCTTTTTCTGTCTTAATAAGCCTAGATACAATGACCAAACCAAAAGCAATAACTTTAACAATATGCAAATAACCCCTAGCACCCAAATTGTTACTTTTAATACCATTTCCTGGAATTCTGGAGATTTCTAGGTTTGTAATATAAAATGTATAAAATGAAACCGGCACTTCCTGTTGTACCAGAAAATTAGGAAGCTACTAAAGAGTATTACAGAAGAGTCAAAAGAGCGTACAAACCAACTTAAAGAGGCTTCCATTGGCTGAAGATAGGACAATCAAACATCAATACGTGTAACAGCTTCTATGGATTGACACATCAAAAATATATAGTATGTGGTAGATAATAAAATTTACTGGTTATACCTAGAGGATGTTGGGAACCAATTGTTATTTTGAACTAGTAAATAAAGAATCATGCAAACTGAATCTGTACACAAACTGAACCTTAAGATATCTAAATAGTTGATAAGGAGAAGTATTTATTTACAGAAGTATCACAACTAATAAATGGAGTGATAGAATTTTAATATTTTAACACTGTAATTAAATAATGGATCTAGGCAATAATCATTAATGGCTATTGTTAACGTCATAAAAAAGTTAACAGGATATTGTATGCTCCCTAGAAGTATGATACATTCTCAAGTATTCTTGTCCAAAACTTAAAACTAAATCTAATCAATTCAAGATTTTACCACCAATTTACAGGAAATAGATGCGACAGTTGATTGACACATTGGAACGCAATCAGCAAAATCCATACAGAATAAATGACTTGGTTTCTTCAAAGAAATTGTAAGAAACAATTAGAGATGGAGAGGAAACCTACATAGCAAAAGAGACTTCAGAGTTATATCAACCAGTTGTAATGCGTGAGTCTTATTTGAATGTTGATGATTTGAAACATTATTTCTGACATACTCAAAGAACTTGAACACTTACTGGGTGTCTAATACTCCTAGAAAATTGTTAATTTTTAAGTGTAATAATAGGTCTGTGGTTCTGTGTTTTGAGGAGTCCTTACCTTATAAAGATACACATTGAAATATTTATATACAGAGAAATTATATAACATTAAAATAATCTGGACAGGGGTAGGGCGAGTGGGTAGTGTAGGCAAAACAAGGTTAAACATGAGTTGATAACTGGAGAAACTGAGCAATGGATACAGAGGTTTTATAATCTTATCCTTTACAATTTGTATATACTTGAAAAATTTCAGAAGTTTAAGTACAGAAAGGAAGCAATAAAAAGAATACTAGTTGAGGGGGGAACAGTAGGAATCCTTGCTTATTAAAATAAAATGAATAATTTGTTTTCAACTTGTATTACAGTTATGGAGTAAAAATACTCCCATTCTTTAAAAAGTTTGAAAACAACAGCCCTAGGTTTAAAACAAGAAATGGAGTCTTAAATCTGTAACTAGTCATTAATCTGTTTTGTTTGTGGATTTTTTTCCTGGTAATTTTAAACAAACACTTCCTTTAAGACATAAATAGAAAAATATAACTAACTAGAAATCTCACATTTTTAAAAAACCCCTTTTCTTGAAGGAAATAAATTTAAGTATCATCTATTCTCTCTCCAAAAGCACACTTCATTAACACGGAAATAGATTTTTTATGTGTAAGTTACTCCCCCCTTCCACGGTATTACCTTATAGCTCTTTTACTTTTAAAAAGCATAAAAACATTAAAGAAATTTTTAAACAAAAGACGATTTCTCCATTTCTGAATTGGAACTAAAATATATCAGATGTAAGGTAACAAATTAAAAGAAAATAATCATAAACTCAGAAGGCCTATATTTTATATATTCCTGGGAGATTTAACCCACAAACTGAATAAACTCTCACTTGTGACTCTGTTACACTGTTCTGAGGACTCATTAGCTTAGCTCAGTACAGCAGTGTATTGTGATATGGCTGAACAGTGATTATAGTGCTTGATGGAAATAAAAGTATCATTATGCTCTCCAGGAGCTATTTATTGCTAATGTAAGATTAAGAGGAATATACATGCAATAGGAAAGGCAGTAAGTGATAGGCAACTGCCTAATTTGACTATAACATTTTCATGAGAATGCTGACTCAGGACCCGAGAAAGAGCTCATAAAAGAGCCAAAGTTTCAGCTCTAACTATGTAACCAAACACGGGTAAAACGATTAGTTGTAGAAGTGAGTTGATTATCTGGGTAACAGTGAGTCTCTTCTCTAACCCCAACAACTACACATCTCAGAGAATCCAAGTCTCAATATTGTGTCAAGTTTCTGTTGTAATGGAGGCTCTTGGAGGAGCTAAGTGTATCTGAATACCAGCTTCATGATCATTTTATGCAGGCATTGGCAGTCTCATGGTAGAACATAAAAATTACGGGTAAATCACTTGGGCTGCTACCCTAAATTTGCCTTTTAGGGAAGAGTATATATGTGGTAGATGCTGTGATGCACCATTCTGACCCCTCTTCAGGAATAAGGGACTTGCTCTGCCAGCCCTCGTAGGGAACTACCTTGGCTGAAGACAGCCACCCCACCCAAGGCCATGCCCTTACTCCTGGGATAGCCCTCGTCCAATGACTGATCGACATGGTATGTAAAGGCCCAGCAACATTGCCTCAGCTTGTGGCAACTCTGAAGCAATCTTCCAGGTTCAAAGCTCCCACTGGGCTGGCTAAGGGTTGCAGTGAGACCATTCCACAGCCCAAGTTTTCCCTCTGCCCAATTCTACTTTCTCTTCTTCCCATCTCTGCCTTGGGTGTGATCCCTAGCACGCTCTCTAATAAACTTTGTGCATACTAACCTCTGCATCAGATGCAGATTCCTGCTTCTTAGGAATCTGTGACAGGGACTTGAGGGAGGAGACAAGACATGTGGAAAAGACAAGAATTGTATAATACTAAATAGATATTGGATTGAGGTATGTCCCCAGGTGTCATTTGCATAGTGGTACATCTTTGAGTGCCAAAGCCTTGGATGACTGGGTACACTTTATTCATAGTGAAGGTCAAGAAAATAACAGGTATCTCAGTTCCAAAGATGAGGAACCCCTTTACGCTATACAGTTTCCTGTCACTGATCATACAAATATAAAGGCTGAATTTCTGTTGAAGGAGGTGCGGTCCAGCCTAACGTATTACTGCATATATAAAAAGCCAGCATATTATGGTACTCAATACTGGGAAGCTTTTAAGGAGGTCTAATAACAGTATAGAATATTGAATTTGCATAATACCACTGGCTGGTCCAATTGTGTTGGCAGAAAGTTGAGGGTATTTCTTCTATTTTAAATTTCCCCACTGGGTTACTATGATTATTGAAAATAGCCACTGATATGCCCCAGTACTCACTGAAGTCTTGCTATGTGTCAGGAACTGTGCACAGGATTTTATATAATTGCATCTAACCTCTCTGCTGGACTCTAAGCTCCTTGAGGACAAAAACATTATCAATATGCTTACCTCTGTATTCCCCAAGCCTAGCAGAGGACCTAGAATTAAGTGCTGAAAATACATGTATGCAGTGAATAAAGAACATCAAAGAATCCTCTGAGACCCCTCAGAGATAAGTGCTATTATCATCTTCCTTTTATGGATGACAGACTGGAGATTCAGGTAAAGGTCAGAGCCAGGTAGAAACAAACAATTCAAACTAATGCTCTCAGATTACAAAACACTACCAGATAAAGGCATCTCCACTCTGCCTTACCAATTGGTTTGCCCAGTTTCACAGCAAAGGAGGAGGTGAGAGAAGACACGAGGATAAAAGGAAAAAGAGATTTCTTGCTAGAGACACTCTTCTTTCTCAATCGTTTGCCACATTCTTTAGGGCTCATCTCCAGCCCCAAGAAAATTTCATTGGCGGCTCAGCTCGTTTTGTTTTCTCTGAACACCATCAGCTTGTAATAACCATTAAAGAACAGCAACAACGACGGAAGTTACCCCCAGCTCTCCTGCAGAGCTTGTTCTTATTGTGTGCGTGGGATCCTCTAAACTCCCCAACTATACCATAAACTCCTAGCGGCAAGATACCTGTCATTTTTCCTATTTGTAGAAGAGCACACAGCTGAGCACACAGGTTTGGGTCTCTAACTATCCAACTGATGGTTAGATCAGCTGGAGGATGAGACAGTGATATAAATGACACCAATACCAGACCAGAAACATCCCTCCTCCTCTCCTTTGCGAAATTCTTTCCAATGTCACACCTTAAAACAGGGCGACTTGCCCAGTTCTTTTTGCACTCACCGTTTTGCACTGACTGATCTGAAGTGCTGAACAAGCCAGGAAAATGCCCTAGCAAAAAAAAAAAAAAAAAAAAAAATTAGAGGAATAAAATGTGGTGCAGGTTTTGCTTTCTCCATTGTATACTTCGCTTAACTCAAAGAGCACTTGGTTTTTATTTCATGAAAGACCAAAGACTCCCAGTTCAAAAACAGTGATTAAGGCCAGCACAATTCCTGTAAGAGAAAATAAAAAAGCTTCGGATACTTAATTGATCTGAAGCAAGAATAGGCCAGTTTTTGTTTTTTTTTTTAGCACTCCCTGGAAGTTTTAAGTGGAGCTCTAGTTAAAATTATCTATTTCATTACAAGAATTGTACAAGGCTGTTTTATGCCAGTGCAATTATTTAGTTAATTGCTCTAGAATGAGTATAACCCTGTTTCCAGATATATAACATACATATTACCAAATGTGATTTAACTTATGCCAGCAGCCTGCAACAGTTTTAGCTATAAAAGTTACCAGTGGAATTAAAGGACACCCACAGGAGCCTTTGGCCGACTCAGAACTACAGAGAAGAAGCACAGGGAAGGGGAAAGAAGAAT
This sequence comes from Phocoena phocoena, assembly GCF_963924675.1. Lineage (NCBI taxonomy): Eukaryota > Metazoa > Chordata > Mammalia > Artiodactyla > Phocoenidae > Phocoena > Phocoena phocoena. Next base: position 67,325,267 of record NC_089227.1, on the reverse strand, counting down.
GGGACTGAATATCAACAACTAGGACCAAGGAGTCCAGGGAAGAATAAAGAAAGTTACAGGGAAATGAATGGAAGAACTAAAGTGTAGTGAAGAACAAAGGCCTTCCCACTGGCATTCAAGGAAGACAATAGTTTTGGGCACTATAGATGTTACTGTTTTGAGAATTAAATAAAATAAAATGTGTAATGAGCTGGGCAAAGTGCCAGACACAAAGTAACTATGTTAGGTTTTTTTCCTTCCCCCAAATGGGGTTTTTGTTTGTGTACTCTATAAATATACAATGTGGCTAATTAGGATAACAATAATGATAATGTTTCTTTAATTACTGGGAGAGTTTAGACTACTCTAAGCTTCCTGGAAAAGCCTTGTCCCGATAAATACGAAAAATACTCCATCTATCATAAGCCGTAGGCTTTGCTGGCACTTCAAGAATGATAATTAGTTTTTAGTCCTGTATCAAATAAATTTAGAAATCAAAGTTATGCATAACAAGTCTCTCAATGTATTTAAGAATTACACATCTCCTGCCTCTTAAACTCTCCTTTATGTTACAGCCATTACCTATCAATTGCAATAGAACACGTAAAAGTATGTTTCTGAACCTTGCCAAAATCTTAATCTCCAAATCTTGTTGTAATCATGGGTTTCAGTTTTTTCCCCTGAAGCCCTTTTATCAGAGTTATTACAGGAGTTAGATGGACTTCAAGTTCCTATATTTATGATTTCCTCAGCCTGGTGTGTGTGTGTGTGTGTGTGTGTGTGTGTGTGTGTGTGTGTGTGTGTTATAACTGCTGAAATGACCCAAAAGTGAGCTGCAGGAGGAAAATAATCAAAAAGCTCAAACCTCATCAACTGGCTAATCATTCTCTAAATAGTTGAGAATGAAAATGACATACTGGTAAGTACATTCAGGTCATAAAGTGGTCCCAGCATGTGTCCACTTTGTTATCCTCAGAATAAAATTCACAAACCCAACCATTTCACTGTGCAAAGGAACTGTGCTGACTGTGGTGAAGGGTCTGTGCCATATCCCACAGGTCTTTGGTGGCAGAACCAGCTTTAGTGAAAGTCTCCTAACTTCCCAGGTAGTGTTTCCCACGCATTACCCCACAGTTGCCTCAGGGGTCTGAAAAAAAAAATCACTTGTAATTGATTATTTTTAAGAATGTAAACATCTAACAGCTCCTGGAACATGAATGGCAGTCAATACGTTAGGCCCCTGACTACCCTTTTCCATTCATGCTAGTGGCATGTACGGTGTGGAAGAAAACCTGTCCGAGGAATTGTTCTTTATGTCGAATGAGCTCCCTGTGTCTACCCCAGGAGACTGGATGGAAGCTTGCCTCCGTATTATTTGGCCAAGGTGTAACTGCTAGTGTGGAGTTGTCTTCCCTTTCCATTCAGAGAAATAGATAAGAAAAGGGATTTGCGATAGGGGTGTCAATGATCTGTTTCTTACTGTCAGCTTCTGCATACTTCTTTTTCTAGGCTCTTGTTTAATGCCTTCTGAAGGCAAATTGCAAACAAACAAAACCAGGAAGAAAGATGTTAGCTGTTCGCTGATGACATCACTTTGCAAAAAAACCCCAGAGTCACATCTACAGGCAGCTGCACTCCAGACTTCAATTTAATTCACTTTCCACCATCAACAAGAATGAGAATGATTTGATTCAGTGTAAGGAGATCAGAGAAGAGAAGCTTCACTGCGTTTTGAGATGGAAAGAGACTGGGTGAGGTGCCAGTGGTGGCAGGTGCTGCTTGCTCATCACAAGATGGAGAAAGGCTGGAAGATAAAATAGAAGCTGAATGTGGTTTTTACGAGCTTGGCTCTGAGTATGGTGACCCATCTCACTGTGAAACGCCACTGAAACCAACCCTCCACGGAGCTGGATGTGGACAGTCTAATCTCTGGATCCTAGAAATAAGCCTCTTACAGACAGAATCAGGGGAGTTGTCTGCCAAGAGTAGGGATACATGGACTAGAAAAGACCAAAGCTCAGCTTTCATTGGCACATGCCTGCATGCTCTGCTGACCAGGGAGAGATGGACGTACAAGTTGTGAAAGCACCTAAAAACTGCATCAGTGTGAAAAGTATGTCCATGCAATTATTTATTATTTACTGAAATCTACTACGGTCAGGCACCAGGACAAGTACGTTACTTTCATTGTATAATCCACTCTCTGTAACGAACTTTGAAGTAGGAACTATTATTTTCACCATTTTTCAGATGGGGAAACTGAAGACTAGAAAAGTGCTTCCTTGCTAAGTAACCATTTTTAAAAAGAATGTTATTGCAGAAGAAAAATATGTTCTCTCTGCCTATGTGATTGAAATATACACATTGTATCAGAGGTGAGTAAAATCTTTTATGAAAAATAAAATTGGATTTTTACAAGCAGTGTGGCACTGTTCATTTAGGTGCTTTCAGCAAAGTTTACATTCTACGTCAATTTCTATACCTGAAAATGGAACAAAGTTGTTTGTTTTCCTCCTATTGCTTTAAAAACAAAAACAGCTGAACACAGGGCTTCCCTGGTGGCGCAGTGATTGAGACTCCGCCTGCCAATGCAGGGGACACGGGTTCATGTCCCAGTCCGGGAAGATCCCACATGCCGCGGAGCGGCTGGGCCCGTGAGCCATGGCCGCTGAGCCTGCGCTCCGCAATAGGAGAGGCCACAACAGTGAGAGGCCCGTGTACCGCAAAAAAAAAAAACCAAAAAAACAGCTGAACGTAAATTGTTCATTCCCCCTAGGACCTTATCTGAGCTTGAAAAATACTCAGAAAAATTCTTCCACCTCACCATCTGCAGTGTTAGGATCATCCCCAGAAACTTCGGGGAAAAGTGTGTTCCTCCCTCAGGTACTATTTGCACAAGTCACTCATCTATTGATTCCTTATGTTGATGGCCTTAGTAAGATAAGGCTCCTAATCCACCCACTGAATGTTACTCTGCCAGAGATGAAACAGCTTTAATGCCAACAGAGAGTACTGTGATGTAAGGCCCAAGATTGTGTTGTTGGAATTACAGCAGCTCCAGAAATACTTGCCATCCCGTACTAAGGCCAGATTGACACGAAACACTGACTCTACCTCTCCTACTCAGAAACCTCAGGGGATAGCAGCCATATTTGGGTGCTTAACTCTGGCAAAAGGCTTCTTTCCCATTACAGACTATAGTCGTTTTCTTCCAATTGGCCTCTTCCTTATATAAGTGATTTATTTAGTTGTTCTTAAGAAGGTATCAATTGTGAAAGGCACCGTCAGTTAATAGCTTTTCAGAGGAAGAAACACTACATCAAGTATGAGTCAATGTAAAAAGCATGCTAGTATCAGAAAACATTTTAATGTGTAAAAAATACACATCTTAGAATTGAGGTGTATGTGTGTATATATCAATATCATGTCAAGATATGCATAAACCTACATTTATAGATACAAAACTACACTCAATACATATATTAGAAAAAAGAAAGGTCATGGAAAAACTTTATATTTACATCTATGTGAACACACATTCCATTTATTTTTCTGCTTATTTCGGATTGATGTCACAGAGAGCATGGCATGCAAAGAACTGAAGTATAACCCGTCATCTACTTTGAATAGGAAGAAAATGGACAGCCGTTTGCTCACAACACTAATTAGTACTAATTATTAAAAGAATATATATATGTTTTAAACAGAGACAACACTGAGAACAGAGGTTTGCTTTTTTTGTTTGTTTGGTTTTTGTTTTTTTTTTTTGGCTTGATATATCATATAGTGAGACTTTGGAACAAGTGATGCAAAGCAAGATCCAGAACGTTTCAGGTAAGCCAGTAACATATGAAGGAGCTCCCCTCAAACTCTCAACAGGAAATATCTAATTCAGGAAACAAAACAAAATGGGTGCGCCAGGACAGGAAGCGAGCACATACCCCCTTTTTGCACACTGCAGAAGGACCTGGGACCTAGCCCTTTCCCACAAAAGGGAAACGTCTGCCCGCTTCACATTGCATTCATTATGTCCTCCTTGCCAGTTCCTCTCCTTGCCAGTTCCTCTGAAGCATAAACAGGCCTCCTCAAGGCTATATTACATCAATTATAATTTATACAATGTAACAATACACAGAGATAAGTAAGACACCCATTACTGCCAAAAGAAGTTTATATTATGACTGTGTGGATAAAACAGATACACAGTCAAGATGACCCATGAAAAGGAAAAATAAAATCTAAGTTCATCAGAGGAAAGATTATAATCTGTGGGAGAGATCAGAAACATCTTCATGGGATGAAGCTGGAAGATAATAGAATACTATGGAAGGAGAACACTGGAGGCAGAGAGAGCAGCCTAAGTGTTACTGCCACACAGAGCACGTCCTAGGAGTGGTGCAGAAAACATGTGCACACAGACAGCAGGACAAAAGTGGGACCCTAGAGGCCTTTACTAAGTGACTTTCAACACTCCTGGGTGGTCAAAAACACAGATATTTTAGTAGCTAGTGAGTCAAGACTATCATTCTACTAATTCCTTAACAGCAATAAACTATTCCAAACAAAATAATGAACCAAGTGAAAATAAAATATTTACCAGAGAATTAATCTAACAACTAAACTAGTAAAACATGAAGCAAACTGGAGGCTTGTCAGAGGTTCTTTACTTAATTGAGCCTGATATTTTCTATTCTTTTTTCACTAATTCCCTTTTTTAAAAAATGAACTTAGTTAATGGAGTATGTATATAAAGAGGGATATTATTTATTTGTTTAATGAATTGCTATGTATAATCACCTTTTGCATGAAGACCTTCAAGTTAGATTGTGCTCCTGCGGGGTCCTTAAGGTTGTCAACAAAATCCATACAGAAAATTAAAGTAGGTTTCTTTTTTTCAGTGGGAGAATGTAGTAATTAAAAGCATGGGTATGGGAGTCAGAGAAGCCTGGGGTTAAACCTCATCAGGGGCACTCATTGTTTATAACTAAGTAACCTGATCTAAGCCTCAGGCTCATCTATGAAATAGGAATAGAAAATATAGTAGGAATAGAAAATATGCAAAAAAGGGTCATTGGGAAAGTAAAGGAGAATGTTTGTAAGTACTCTTTAAAGCACCTAGAACATTGCTTGCCATGTAATAGGAGATACTTGTTGAAAAGCAACTCGATACAGAGTGCCAGGAGACAGTTTTCCAAGTGTGTTGTGCGTTTCTGCATGTTTTCAGTGCAGAGGCATGAACTGCCCTTCTGTTCTGGACTCTTTCAAGCACATTTATCCAGTAAATACCTTGGATGAGGAAGACAGTCTCTCTCTCCAGGGCAGAACGCAGGTTTGCTTACTATCCAGTAACATATAAGGAGAACGTCTTCCTCTGGGGCAAAGTTCTGGCAGGTTTACTTGCCAGAAAACGTGTAATAAAAGAGGTGGGTTAGGGCTTCCCTGGTGGCGCAGTGGTTGAGAGTCCGCCTGCCGATGCAGGGGACACGGGTTCGTGCCCCGGTCTGGGAAGATCCCACATGCTGCGGAGCGGCTGGGCCCGTGAGCCATGGCCACTGAGCCTGCGCGATCGGAGCCTGTGCTCCGAAACGGGAGAGGCCACAACAGTGAGAGGCCCGCGTATCGCAAAAAAAAAAAAAAAAAAAAGAGTTGGGTTACCTGGGCTTGGGGTACCTCTCCTCTCCTGTCACATGATCCATCAAGTGTGCAGGCATCACTAGAAGCTTGTTACATCATCCTATGGGAATTGGGCCTCGGGAAATGGCAGGAGAAATCAGTGAGACTGGCTACCGCTACTGCTGTGAGGCCTATCACATAACTTGTCCTGTGTCTGCCCCAGGAGTCCAGAATTTCCGCCAGCTTCTGTTTAATTGTGGTGGGCTAACTCGTTAGCTGTCGAGGACAAAATCTCAGAACTTCATCGTTCTTGACAGAGCACTCAAAACCCAGTTTATCTCCAAAATATTTCCCTATGGATTTGCCATGTGGACACTAAATACTACCACCACAGCCAATCTTTTGATTAAAGAAAGTTCCTATAAATTTGTAAATATATTCTAAGAGCTGCCGCAGTGAGTCATTAATGCCTAATTGCTAATTGGCTTATCGTCTAGATTGTAAAGCCCTTAGCAAATGCCAGCTGTAACAGAAAATAGGAGGGTCAGTTTGGAAAGGAGTTCCAGTGCTAACAAACGCCCCTCCTGGAGTGACTCCATCCTTAAAAACAGCACTTCTTGGTGGTGGAGAGGGGAAGAAGGGAAATGAAGCAGAATATATAACTACTTTTTCTCATGCTTCATTGCATCCTTTAAAATATTTTAAGAAAAAGCAATTTTAGGGGGGGACCTTGAAGATGGCGGAAGAGTAAGACGCGGAGATCGCCTTCCTCCCCACGGATACACCAGAAATACATCCACACGTGGAACAACTCCTACAGAACTCCTACTGAAGGCTGGCAGAAGACCTCAGACCTCCCAAAAGGCAAGAAACTCCCCACATACCTGGGTAGGGCAAAAGAAAAAACAGAGACAAAAGAATAAGGACGGCACCTGCACCAGTGGGAGGGAGCTGTGAAGGAGGAAAAGTTTCCACACACTAGGAAGCCCCTCCGCGGGCGGAGACTGCGGGAGACAAAGGGGGGAGATTCGGGCCCGCGGAGTAGTGCACAGCGACGGGTGCGGAGGGCAAAGCGGGGAGATTCCTGCACAGACGATCGGTGCCGACCAGCACTCACCAACCCGAGAGGCTTGTCTGCTCACCCGCCGGGGCGGGCGGGGCTGCGAGCTGAGGCTCGGGTTTTGGTTTTGGACGGAGCTCAGGGAGAGGACTGGGGTTGGCGGCTTGAACATAGCCTGAAGGGGTTAGTGCACCACGACTAGCCGGGAGGGAGTTCGGGGAAAAGCCTGCACCGGCCGAAGAGGCAAGAGACTTTTTCTTCCCTCTTTGTTTCCTGGTGCGCGAGGAGAGGGGTTTAAGAGCGCTGCTTAAAGGATCTCCAGAGACAGGCGCGAGCCGCGGCTAAAAGCGCGAACCCCAGAGACGGGCGCGAGCCGCGGCTGAAAGCGCGGACCCCAGAGCCGGGCGGGAGACGCTAAGGCTGCTGCTGCCGCCACCAAGGGGCCTATGTGCGAGCACAGGTCACTCTCCACACCCCTCTTCCGCGGAGCCTGTGCAGCCCGCCACTGCCAGGTTCCCGGGATCCAGGGACAACTTCCCCGGGACAACGCACGGCGGGCCTCAGGCTGGTGCAACGTCACGCCGGCCTCTGCCGCAGCGTCACGCCGCCTCTGCCGCCGCAGGCCGGCCCCGCACGCAGTGCCCCTCCTTCCCCCATCCCCCAACCCCCGGCCTGAGTGAGCCGGAGGCCGCGAATCAGCGGCTCCTTTAACCCCGTCCTGTCTGAGCGAAAAAACAGACGCCCTCCAGCGACCTACACGCAGAGGCAGGGCCAAATCCAAAGCTGAGCTCCTGTGAGCTGTGAGAACAAAGAAGAGAAAGGGAAATCTCTCCCAGCAGCCACAGAAGCAGCGGATTAAAGCTCCACAATCAACTTGATATACCCTGCATCTGTGGAATACCTGAATAGACAAGGAATGATCCCAAATTGAAGAGGGGGAATTTAGGAGCGAGATCTATGATTTTTTTCCCTTTTCCTCTTTTTGTGAATGTGTACGTGTATGCTTCTGTGTGAGATCTTGTCTGTATACTCTTGCTTCCACCATTTGTCCTAGGGCTCTATCCGTCCATGAGTTTTTTAAAAAATTCTTTTCCTTATTAAGTTTAATTGTAATAACTGTATTATACTTTACCTTCGTTCTTTCTTTCTTTCCTTCCTTCCTTCCCTCCTTTAGACAACGAATCACCCCAAATTGAGGAGGTGGTCTCTGGGAGCAGGATTTATGATGTTTTCCCCTTTACCTCTTTTTGTGAAGGTGTATGTGTATGCTTCTGTGTAAGATTTTCTCTGCATAGCTTTGCTTCCAACATTTGTCCTAAGGTTCTATCCGTCCCTTTTTTATTTTTCTTCTAAATATTTTTTAATTCAATAACTATATTATACTTTATTTTATTTTTACTGTATCATCTTTCTGTCTTTTTTCCTTCTTTCCCTCTTTCCTTCCTTCCTCCCTCCCTCCTTTCTTTCCTTCTTTGCTTCTTTCTTCCTTCCTTCCTTTCCTCCTTTCCTTCTTTCTTTACTCATACTTCTACTAATTCTCTCTACTTTTTCTCCCTTTTATTCTGAGCCGTGTGGATGAAAGGCTCTTGGTGCTCCAGCCAGGAGTCAGGGCTCTGCCTCTGAGGTAGGAGAGCCAACTTCAGGTCACTGGTCAACAAGAGACCTCCCAGCTCCACATAATATTAAACAGCGGAAATCTCCCAGAGACCTCCATCTTAACACCAGCACCCAGCTTCACTCAACGACCAGCAAGCCACAGTGCTGGACAACCTATGCCAAACAACTAGCAAAACAGGAACACAACCCCACCCATTAGCAGAGAGGCTGCCTAAAATCATAATAAGGCCACAGACACCCCAAAACACACCACCAGACGTGAACCTGCCCACTAGAGAGACAAGATCCAGCCTCATCCAGCACAACACAGGCACTAGTCCCCTCCAGCAGGAAGCCTACACAACCCACTGAAACAACCTTAGCCACTGGAGACAGACATCAAAAACAACGGGAACTACGAACCTGCAGCCTGCAAAAAGGAGACCCCAAACACAGTAAGATAAGCAAAATGAGAAGACAGAAAAACACACAGCAGATGAAGGAGCAAGATAAAAACCCACCAGACCTAACAAATGAAGAGGAAATAGGCAATCTACCTGAAAAAGAATTCAGAATAATGATAGTAAGGATGATCCGAAATCATGGAAGTAGAATGGACAAAATGCAAGAAACAGTTAACAAGGACCTACAAGAACTAAAGATGAAACAAGCAACGATGAACAATGCAATAAATGAAATTAAAACCACTCTAGATAGGATCAATAGCAGAATAACTGAGGCAGAAGAACGGATAAGTGACCTGGAAGATAAAGTAGTGGAAATAACTACTGCAGAGCAGAATAAAGAAAAAAGAATGAAAAGAACTGAGGACAGTCTCAGAGACCTCTGGGACAACATGAAACGCACCAACATTCGAATTATAGGGGTTCCAGAAGAAGAAGAAAGAAAGGGACTGAGAAAATATTTGAAGAGATTATAGTTGAAAACTTCCCTAATATGGGAAAGGAAATAGTTAATCAAGTCCAGGAAGCACAGAGAGTCCCATACAGGATAAATACAAGGAGAAACACGCCAAGACACATATTAATCAAACTGTCAAAAATTAAATACAAAGAAAGCATATTAAAAGCAGCAAGGGAAAAACAACAAATAACACACAAGGGAATCCCCATAAGGTTAACAGCTGATCTCTCAGCAGAAACCCTACAAGCCAGAAGGGAGTGGCAGGACATACTGAAAGTGATGAAGGAGAAAAGCCTGCAACCAAGACTACTCTACCCAGCAAGGATCTCATTCACATTTGATGGAGAAATTAAAACCTTTACAGACAAGCAAAAGCTGAGAGAGTTCAGCACCACCAAACCAGCTTTACAACAAATGCTAAAGGAACTTCTCTAGACAAGAAACACAAGAGAAGGAAAAGACCTATAGTAGCGAACCCAAAACAATATAGAAAATGGAAATAGGAACATACATATCGATAATTACCTTAAATGTAAATGGACTAAATGCTCCCACCAAAAGACACAGATTGGCTGAATGGATACAAAAACAAGACCCTTATATATGCTGTCTACAAGAGACCCACTTCAGACCTAGAGACACATACAGACTGAAAGTAAGGGGATGGAAAAAGATATTCCATGCAAATGGAAACCAAAAGAAAGCTGGAGTAGCAATTCTCATATCAGACAAAATAGACTTTAAAATAAGGACTATTAAAAGAGACAAAGAAGGACACTACATAATGATCAAGGGATCGATCCAAGAAGAAGATATAACAATTGTAAATATTTATGCACCCAACATAGGAGCACCTCAATACATAAGGCAAATACTAACAACCATAAAAGGGGAGATCGACAGTAACACATTCATAGTAGGGGACTTTAACACCCCACTTTCACCCATGGACAGATCATCCAAAATGAAAATAAATAAGGAAACACAAGCTTTAAATGATACATTAAACAAGATGGACTTAATTGATATTTATAGGACACTCCATCCAAAAACAACAGAATACACATTTTTCTCAAGTGCTCATGGAACATTCTCCAGGATAGATCATATCTTGGGTCACAAATCAAGCCTTGGTAAATTTAAGAAAACTGAAATTGTATCAAGTATCTTTTCCGACCACAACGCCATGAGACTAGATATCAATTACAGGAAAAGATCTGTAAAAAATACAAACACATGGAGGCTAAACAATACACTACTTAATAATGAAGTGATCACTGAAGAAATCAAAGAGGAAATAAAAAAATACCTAGAAACAAATGACAATGGAGACACAACGACCCAAAACCTATGGGATGCAGCAAAAGCAGTTCTAAGGGGGAAGTTTATAGCAATACAAGCCCACCTTAAGAAGCAGGAAACATCTCGAATAAACAACCTAACCTTGCACCTCAAGCAATTAGAGAAAGAAGAACAAAAAAGCCCCAAAGCTAGCAGAAGGAAAGAAATCATAAAAATCAGATCAGAAATAAATGATAAAGAAATGAAGGAAACAATAGCAAAGATCAATAAAACTAAAAGCTGGTTCTTTGAGAAGATAAACAAAATAGATAAACCGCTAGCCAGACTCATCAAGAAAAAAAGGGAGAAGACTCAAATCAATAGAATTAGAAATGAAAAAGGAGAAGTAACAACTGACACTGCAGAAATAAAAAAAATCATGAGAGATTACTACAAGCAACTCTATGCCAATAAAATGGACAATCTGGAAGAAATGGACAAGTTCTTAGAAATGCACAACCTGCCAAGACTGAATCAGGAAGAAATAGAAAATATGAACAGACCAATCACAAGCACTGAAATTGAAACTGTGATTAAAAACCTTCCAAAAAACAAAAGCCCAGGACCAGATGGCTTCACAGGTGAATTCTATCAAACGTTTAGAGAAGAGCTAACACCTATCCTTCTCGAACTCTTCCAAAATATAGCAGAGGGAGGAACACTCCCAAATTCCTTCTACGAGGCCACCATCACCTTGATACCAAAACCAGACAAGGATGTCACAAAGAAAGAAAACTACAGGCCAATATCACTGATGAACATAGATGCAAAAATCCTCAACAAAATACTAGCAAACAGAATCCAACAGCACATTAAAAGGATCATACACCATGATCAAGTGGGGTTTATTCCAGGAATGCAAGGATTCTTCAATATACGCAAATCTATCAATGTGATAAACCATATTAACAAATTGAAGGAGAAAAACCATATGATCATCTCAATAGATGCAGAGAAAGCTTTCGACAAAATTCAACACCCATTTATGAGAAAAACCCTCCAGAAAGTAGGCATAGAGGGAACTTTCCTCAACATAATAAAGGCCATATATGACAAGCCCACAGCAAACATCATCCTCAATGGTGAAAAACTGAAAGCATTTCCACTAAGATCAGGAACAAGACAAGGTTGCCCACTCTCACCACTCTTATTCAACATAGTTTTGGAAGTTTTAGCCACAGCAATCAGAGAAGAAAAGGAAATAAAAGGAATCCAAATCGGACAAGAAGTAAAGCTGTCACTGTTTGCAGATGACATGATACTATACATAGAGAATCCTAAAGATGCTACCAGAAAACTACTAGAGCTAATCAATGAATTTGGTAAAGTAGCAGGATACAAAATTAATGCACAGAAATCTCTGGCATTCCTATATACTAATGATGAAAAATCTGAAAGTGAAATCAAGAAAACACTCCCATTTACCATTGCAACAAAAAGAATAAAATATCTAGGAATAAACCTACCTAAGGAGACGAAAGACCTGTATGCAGAAAATTATAAGACACTGATGAAAGAAATTAAAGATGATACAAATAGATGGAGAGATATACCATGTTCTTGGATGGGAAGAATCAACATTGTGAAAATGACTCTACTACCCAAAGCAATCTACAGATTCAATGCAATCCCTATCAAACTACCACTGGCATTTTTCACAGAACTAGAACAAAAAATTTCGCAATTTGTATGGAAACACAAAAGACCCCGAATAGCCAAAGCAATCTTGAGAACGAAAAAAGGAGCTGGAGGAATCAGGCTCCCTGACTTCAGACTATATTACAAAGCAACGGTAATCAAGACAGTGTGGTACTGGCACAAAAACAGAAAGATAGATCAGTGGAACAGGATAGAAAGCCCAGAGATAAACCCACGCACATATGGACACCTTATCTTTGATAAAGGAGGCAGGAATGTACAGTGGAGAAAGGACAGCCTCTTCAATAAATGGTGCTGGGAAAACTGGACAGGTACATGTAAAAGTATGATATTAGATCACTCCCTAACACCATACACAAAAATAAGCTCAAAATGGATTAAAGACCTAAATGTAAGGCCAGAAACTATCAAACTCTTAGAAGAAAACATAGGAAGAACACTCTATGACATAAATCACAGCAAGATCCTTTCTGACCCACCTCCTAGAGTAATGGAAATAAAAACAAAAATAAACAAATGGGACCTAATGAAACTTCAAAGCTTTTGCACAGCAAAGGAAACCAGAACCAAGACCAAAAGACAACCCTCAGAATGGGAGAAAATATTTGCAAATGAAGCAACTGACAAAGGATTAATCTCCAAAATTTACAAGCAGCTCATGCAGTTCAATAACAAAAAAACAAACAACCCCATCCAAAAGTGGGCAGAAGACCTAAATAGACATTTCTCCAAAGAAGATATACAGAATGCCAACAAACACATGAAAGAATGCTCAACATCATTAATCATTAGAGAAATGCAAATCAAAACTACAATGAGATATCATCTCACACCAGTCAGAATGGCCATCATCAAAAAATCTATAAACAATAAATGCTGGAGAGGGTGTGGAGAAAAGGGGACACTCTTGCACTGCTGGTGGGAATGTGAAATGGTTCAGCCACTATGGAGAACAGTATGGAGGTTCCTTAAAAAGCTTCAAATAGAATTACCATATGACCCAGCAATCCCACTACTGGGCATATACCCTGAGAAAACCAAAATTCAAAAAGAGTCATGTACCAAAATGTTCATTGCAGCTCTATTTACAATAGCCCGGAGATGGAAACAACCTAAGCGCCCATCATCGGATGAATGGATAAAGAAGATGTGGCACATATACACAATGGAATATTACTCAGCCTTAAAAAGAAATGAAATTGAGCTATTTGTAATGAGATGGATAGACCTAGAGTCTGTCATACAGAGTGAAGTAAGTCAGAAAGAAAAGGACAAATACCGTATGCTAACACATATATATGGAATTTAAGGGGAAAAAATGTCATGAAGAACCTAGGGGTAAGACAGGAATAAAAACACAGACCTACTGGAGAACGGACTTGAGGATATGGGGAGGGGGAAGGGTGAGTTTTGACAGGGCGAGAGAGAGTCATGGACATATACACACTAACAAACGTAGTAAGGTAGATAGCTGGGGGGAAGCAGCCGCAAGGCACAGGGATATTAGCTCGGTGCTTTGTGACAGCCTGGAAGGGTGGGATGGGGAGAGTAGGAGGGAGGGAGACGCAAGAGGGAAGACATATGGGAACATATGTATATGTATAGCTGATTCACTTTGTTATAAAGCAGAAACTAACACACCATTGTAAAGCAATTATAACCCAATAAAGATGTTTAAAAAATAAAAAAATAAAAAAAATAAAGAAAAAGCAATTTTAACTTTTAAATATAGAATCATAAAAATGGTAGTGTTTTCAGTACCTTCATTGGTCACTACTCTGCATTTGTTAAATGTGCCATAGTCATTTGTTTTATCCCTTCTTCCCCCACAATAGTGTGTCAACTCCACTAGCAGGAAATATATCTTATTGATTTTTGCATCCTTCCTACCCAATCCCTAACCCTTACCCCTAGCGTCTTCCCTTCTGAGACCTATCACAGAACCTTGCAAATATATCAGAGGTGCTTATCAAATACTGTGTGAATTGTATATTGCTCTGTTAAAAGAAGAAACCACTAGAACTATGAATTTACACTATTCTGTCAACCACCACCAGAAAATCTGAACCTCACAAGCAGTATGAAAAAGGAGCCAAGTAATTCCAGGCTATGTATAACATTTAAAAAATCAAAAGTGTAGGGTTTCCCTGGTGGCGCAGTGGTTAAGAATCCGCCTGACAATACAGAGGACACAGGTTCGAGCCCTGGTCCGGAAAGATCCCACATGCCGTGGAGTAACTAAGCCCGTGCGCCACAACTACTGACCCTGTGCTCTAGAGCCCGCAAGCCACAACTACTGAGCCCACGTGCCACAACTACTGAGGCCCAGGCGCCTAGAGCCCGTGCTCTGCAACATGAGAAGCCACTGCAATGAGAAGCCTGCACACCGCAAAGAGTAGCCCCCGCTCGCCACAACTAGAGAAAGGCTGTGTGCTGCAACAAAGACCCAACGCAGCCAAAAATAAAATAAATTTATAAAAAAAATAATCAAAAGTATAGTATTCACAATGTTGAATTAATTCATTCACATTTTATTAATGCCTATTTAACACTTTTAAATAACTTTGCATTAATCACTTTCTAAACCAGTCCCTGTGAAGGAAAGTATTGCTTCATTGCATGTGTTGCTTTATTTGGATAGCAATTATTTAGTTTCTCTTTCTGGCTTAACCGTGGGCTAGGTTGGGAGGAATTTTTTAAAATGCTAATTCTCTCATTACAGAAGAATTGAAGAGTCAACATACAGAAGTTCAAACTGACACCACAGTGAGATTAGACACTGGCTGTTCAAATAAATAAGATGATGAATGCAAAGCTTTTAGCATGTGGTAGGGACTCTATAAATAGCAGCTATTATAATTTTGCCAAAAAAGTTAATCCCAAGGCTCTCTTTATGTTGAGTTCTAATACATGTTCAAATAAATCCATTTATAAAACTAAATGCTCAAAAGGTTTTTCATTAACCTATTAAATATTTAAAGTAGACTATACTTAAAAGTAGAAGGCATATGAGCTCATGAAGGCAAGGATTTCATGAATTAATCATAGTGAAGATTTTGAAGGAGTATTGATAACTATGCCCTATGCAATTATGCAGAATTAAGTGCATATATTCCTTAAAATATGAATTAAAATATGGCCTACAGAATGTTACACTGCCCAAAGATTTGAGGTAAGAGGACAAAAATGCTGACTTCCTCATGTAGATCCCTGGGCTACATTGGGGTTTTTGGTCATAATTGTGTGCCACTCGACTTCTATGAAGACTGATGTTCCTGAGCTCTTCAACACTTGCCAAGTATCATATGCACATCTCCAAACTCACTGTGCAATGAAAGTCCCAAAGTAAGCAGAGACACAGTGCAAAGCTTGCTTGCTTTAACTGAATTAATGACTACTTAAATAGTCTAGAAAAAATTATTTTTCTGCATAAGAATTTTTAAACTTTCAGATATCACAACTGGAGGTAAATGCTTGTGTGGTATGTTAGTACCCCTTAATTGCTTTCTTAAATTGAGCTGCAGAACATAATTGCTCTCCTGAGACTTATAAGAATTGCCACCGATAGATTCATAAGCTGAACCAAGGCAAGGTAGTGCCCACCCTGACATCACAAAACCCAAAACGGCAAATCAAAGAAATAGGCACCTATGATATCACCCGAATTAAAAGGGTTCACTCCATTTAACAAGAGAAAAATCTGAATTGAGTCATAAAGTTATCCAATCTTTTTCCCTTCCTTCTCAAACATAACTATCTTCACCCAATATCCCATCTATCCCTCCAGAGAAAAAAATCAACCCCAGGCCAAACTCTCCATTTGTGCTCTGCATTCTGTCCCCTTCTTTTTCCTCTGCACACTAGTTCCTTCAATTATACTTCCTCTTTTCTGTACATTCAAACCCTTCATCCCTTCCAGCTCCCTCCTTCAACCTACAAGTACATTAGAAATACTTTCACGTACACTTATTTCTCACTTCAAGGCAATGTCCTGCACCAACCACACAACCCCCATTTCTAACCCGCTTTCAGGTCCAAACTTAGTAACGTATATAGTACATCTACACTTCACTTCACTCTAGAATTTATAATTTGATTTGCCCCACCCTAGATATTGAGATTTCTTTGGAATGATTTTCTGTTTATCACTGCTCTATTTTCAGTCCCAAAATTTAATGGACTTTTAAAGCATTTTCCAGTGATAATTCTTTTCTTCTTAAAAACCTGCCCACCTTGGCTTCTATCCTTGCATCTTTCCCTTCTTCTGAGCTCCAGTCCTCATGCCTTAAATGCTAGCATTTCTTAGGGAAGCCATTGTTCACACTTTATTCAGATCCTTCACTATGGGTGTTTAATGTTGCCACCCATAACCTACTCCTTCCATGTTCTCTCTTGATCCAAGATATCACCATATGCCCAATCACTTAAATTTGAAATTGCAGTTGTTCCTGCAATTTCTCCATTTGCTATTGATTTCTCACATTCAATATGACCCCAAACATAGTGACCCTTCAAGTCAAAAAGACCTGAATCCAAATTCCTGTCCTGCTCTCAAAGAGTTTAGAAGCCTGTGTCTTATGTGAAAGAGAAGCAGGGAAACGCCAGTGGAATTACAACACATGTCAATATGTGGGTACTTCAAAATGAAGTGGGAGCGCAGAAAAAAAATTGTGCTTTAGTCTGCATAAGCAGGAGGTATTAATGAAAGCTTACCATGAGAAGGGAGAATTTGAATTGAAATGTGAAGACTGCTAAAGAGTCAGATAAGTTGGGGGAAGAATGAGACAGCAGGGAGAAAAGGAGGAGTAATCAAAGTCAGAGAGGGGAAGGCTAGAACAAGGGGAGGGGAGGAAGCAGCAACTAGACAAAGCACTTATAGTGATGAGCCTAATGGGCCAAGGGTGGTGGCCCTATTGTGGTTGATGGGGACCCATTAAGTATTTCTGAGGATATAGCTCATTTGTGTGCCTGAAAATTCTTCATGGCAACATACAGTTTGGACTGGAGGGAATAAAGGCTGGAATGAGAGTCTACTTAGGAGGCTAAGCCTGATCAAATAATATTAATTTATTCAACAATATTTGTGGCTACCACTGGAGATACAGAATAGGAATGAGAACATTTGAAGATTGGTGCCTTCTCATTGGCTCTGATTTGTGTAATACTGAAGACCCTGAGATCTCATCAACACTTTGAATAAACATTACATAATTTGATGCTTCTGTCTTATTTAGAAGGCGGCTGCAGAAGTAAAATGTGAAAAGAGCACGAGAGAGGGAGAAAAGAGAAGAGGGACAATAGGAAAGAGTAAACAAAATTACTGTGGGCAAACATGGAATGCAAGGAGAGGGAAAAGATGGAGGAAAATGAGGGAACGTATTCTTTTCTAAATGCCTGAAAAACAAACTATTTCCTTCTCCCAAGGTTTTGAGAAAAGAGAGCCTTAATACAATTTTTGAGTTTGATATGGTTGCTTCCATGAGCCTATGTATTACCGATATTGACAGGTTTGAAAATGGTATGTTTTTATTTTACTGGATAGGACAATAAACTCATGTGTTTGCCAGTAGTAATGATTTATCCCTCAGGTTAATTTTGGTTCTCTTTGATCATGACACAATTGCTTGTTTAACCTACAGTTAAAAGGCTTTTAGAAAAAAATTTTCATGTAGAAAAAATGCCCTATCTTCTAAAAAAGATTCAAATTACAAGCGAGAGTGGAAGCTTTATATAAAAAGCCTAAGTGCCATATTAAGTATTAATGTGCTAGACGTACCACATGTGAAGGCATTGCATTAATAGCGTCACTTAACCTGAATATTTCATTCCACTTTAACCTTGATACCAACAGACTTAATAAATTCAGCTTTTGTTTTCAATTACCTGTTATGTCCTGCAATGGGGTTATTGTAGACACTGTGAAAACTATTATGACCCCTTATGTCTTTAAAAAAAATTGCTTTTTTTAATAAAAAACTATTTTTTTTAAAGACATAAGGCAACTTTCTTCTCAGCAGGATATTTTGAACAAATTACTGTTTTTAACATGAATAAGCCTATGAATTTTCATTCCTCAGATCTGAATTCATGGAATTCAGCTATAACTCCAATTATAATTATATCATGTCAATAAATTGAGATTAAAAAATACTACAGAAGGTGAAAGCTTTCTGTCTTTGCCTGATTTTACTTTCTCCGTTTTTCTTTCTTCTGGTCTCAAGCCTAGGGAGCAATTTGAAGTGTAATTATTCTGTAGGGTACTTGGAGACAGTTCTACTGTTTGAAAAGATAGTGGTGTAGCATCTCACTGCTGTTAGCATTACTACAGCTTGCAGTAATTAAATGCTGTTACAGTTAAGAATTTTATGATTAGCCCCTATTATGGCTCATTGAGCTTAACTTTTGAAATTTTGTACTGAGTCCAAGACTAAAATGTTTCTTAGTCATAGAATGCATTTAAAAAATTAATTTGGACTTTTTCAGAGCCCTCTTTTTTCTCCACTCTTGGGTTACCTTAATGTCCTTTCATGGCATGGTTAGTGGTAAGGCTAAAGGCTCCGGCACAAAATGAGCAATTTAGCTTCTCTATTTTAATGTAGATACCCTACCCACTTGAGAATGTTCCCAGGCAAGGAGCATCTTTATAAAGTAGCCTTTGGACTCAACTCAGCTGCTAAAACCACAGCTACCAGTACAGTGAGTCAGATACTAGAAGTCCAGCTCTAGAAAGTACAGCTGAAAGAAATCTTCTGGCTGAAAGAAAGGTAATCAAGCTTCGTTCCCCCGCCCCCATAAGCCCTTCATTGCAGTCATGGAGAATATATAGTTAATTAAACTTTGACAGTATTAGCATGATAATCCAAGTCTCACTTGCTTTTTAATGTTTATAGGTATAAAATTAGGCCTCTAACAGTGATGGGGACAGGGAGATTGCTGCCACCAAAAATTTTTTTCATATAAATATCAATAACAGAAGAGGTAACATCTTTCCCACTCTTCCTCCACCTCTGCCCCCCCCCCCCCCCCGCCACCGTCCCCTAGCCTCTCTCCCAAGACCTATTTAGGGGGTGACGGGATGAAGAGAAGAGAGTGAAGGATATGTAATCAAGTGCAAAATACCCTACTACAGAGGGAAAAAATGGGGTGGAAAGTGAAGAGTAGGGGATAGTTAGGAGTTCTAAGAACTTCCCATAAAAACAGGCTCCTGCAATGGGGTTTCTGGGGGAGTGGGTGTTGGGAGCGACAATGAAACTGTTATAGACTTTAAAAAAAATTTTTTTTTCAAGGTTAAGAACCTAACCAAAGAGACAGTGGCGCTTTAGCGTCCCTCACTCTGGCCCTTGAACCAGATGACCCCCTACACATCCTCCCAAAAAACAAAGGAGATTAAATAAGCTACCACATGGATGAAACTTGAGGACTTCATGCTAAATAAGATAAGCCAGTTAGGAAAACAACAACAACAAAACTGTCTGGTTCCACCTATATGAGGCACTTAGTCAAAATCATTAAGTCAGAAAGTATAATGATAGTTACCACAGGCTCAGGGGAGAGGAGAATGAGGAATTTTTTAAATAGGTATAGGGTTTCAGTTTTACAAGATGAAAGGGATATGGGGATGGATGGTAGCCATAGTTGCACAACAATGTGAATATGTTTAATACCCGTAAGCTATACACTTAAAAATGGTTACGATAGTAATTTTTAGAATACGAGTAAGCGATACAAAAACAGTGAAACAAACGTGTCAAATGATTGAAACAAAACAGTGTAAATCAACAAGGACAATAAGCGAAGGGCCTTAGGCAGCTGAAAGATACCTACAAGTTTCTAAGAGATAGAAACAGGACCTAAAGGTAACTAATTATAGCCTGAAGCATAAACCAATTTACCTTGTGAGACCCCAGCCCACAGAATGCTTGAGAATAGAAACATTCCAAAGACATGATAATGCAAAAGTAGAAAAAAAGCAAGAGGAGTATAATGCTCTTTAAGAAGGGATATTTCTCAGCTCTTTTGGAAGGTATCCCTAATGAAGAGACTGAAGGGTAAATTCATTACCATGGTATCACACCAACTACAACACATCTCAAAGTTTTGTGAGATACTAGGAAAAAAACATTTGTGTTCATACCTTGGCAGATGTCAGATTGGGGCCACAGGTTCAGCTCCAGAAGCCCACCCTGCTGCAAGCCTTTGGCCTCTTGGATGGCCTCTGGGGCAAGGCACTGCTCCACTGTGCGTCGGAGCATGTAGAAAAGTGCGTCTTCCACGAGGGGCGAGGCTTGCTCCACATGCGCGGTGAGCCAAGCTCTTTATGGACTAGCCTGGGAGGTGGGGCCTCCCATCCCAGGGCACCCAGGTGTTTCTCATCCGGGACTCCCCATAGAGAACACCTGAGATCCCAGATTGGGTTTCTTCTGGGAAGAGTGGTCAGGATGACCTTGCCTCGGGCCTGATTTCACCATTCTCTGTTTTGAAAGCTGTATTAATGCTTTCAGGACTATAAGATGTCTGCTTGTACCCAGCAAAGAATAGCATCACCATGTCACACTTCTTTTTATAAGGTTTATGAGATATGAAATCCCTGTTAAAAGTCCATCTTAACCTGTATTTATATATGATTTCTATTAAAGAGAGAGGGAGGGAAGCAGAGAGTTTGAGAGAGAAAAGAGAAAAAGAGAGAACGACGTAGAGTCCACAAAAGCACTGAATACATTCAAGAACAGTTCCATAGTATTGTTGACCACCAGGAAAACTTGAGCAGCTAGCTCTGTTCATCTTAATTGTGTGGGGAATTAGACCCACCTGGATAGGGATTTAAGCAGCTGGATGAAATTAGATTCCTTCTATCCCACCATCACCCCTGTAATTCATACTAATCAACTTTTTTTTCATACTAATCAACTTTCTAATGAAAGATTTAAGAATTCAAACCAGCCGATATTCAGAATCCAAATATTATAAAAATTTCTTTCTTCTGGCTTCAAGATAAAACACTAAATAGTCCTCGGTATGTCATAATTTCATTTCAAATGTGATTTTTAGATATACAGAAGAGTAGTCATTCTTAGAGTGGCAAAAGCACCAAACCAGACTATATTCCAGGACATTCTATATAAACTGTGACAAGAAAACGAGAGAAGGATGACACTCTAAAGCACTGTTGAGAATGTCTCAATAATAAAATATCAGAAGAAGAAGCTTATTTTCTTCCCTCACATGTAAAGATAGAAACAGTTCACCAGTTAGAAGCTTTCCCCCAGATCTAAAAGGTCTAGGGCTCTACTCTGTACATAATGGCATTTAACTGAGGGCCCCAGTGATTTTCCATAGTTACTATGGAAACTTGAAGTGCTGCTAGAATAGGCTTCACCAAATGAGTCTTCTGGAACATCCTTGTGTTAACCAGTTACAAAACTTTTAGAATTTTACTCAATATCAGAATGATGGTGTTATTTTTGTCAAGACTAATTGCTTAGAAATTTTACAAATAAATGTTTAAGTATTTAATGTAAAAAGCCCAGAAATAAATGGAATCCTTAAACATTTTAGAAAATCTGGTCTGCAAAATTAAATGTTGAGCTCTTGAATAGACTAGGGTCATGTAGGGCAAAATATGAGAAAATGAAGAGAATAGTACGTACATTAAGACCCTAGAAGTCAGGGCAAGTATCCTCTTTATAGATATAGAAACACATAAAGAATTATAGTTAGGTCTTCAATAGAATCACATACATGATAGATTCACTCAGTATAAATAGTGAAAAAATAATAATTTTGTGCATGTTTATCTGTATTTAGAAAATGAGATAACTATATCCCAGGATTTAAAAATCAAATGAAAAATACACCTAAACAAAGAAGCCGAAGAAGCATACCATAGCAGTCAAAGGCGGCTTGGTCAAATTCAAAGGGAAGAAAGTTGATATTTATGTATGGTAATAAATATGGCTATGATATTAGGACAATATAATCATTTCAGAGCTGGAATCATGGTATATAGTCTGAGGTCTCGCATTAACAGTGAGTTTAGTCTCGTGTTCTTTGTGGTAATTCTGGGCATTTAAAATGCGCCCATAATTGTTCAATGGTTTTGCAAGCAACAGGAAGGCCAAAAGCTCTACCCAAAGTCTCAGTACAGTGGCAGAGGTCAACTCTCTTGCAATCAAGCTGAATGTCACACAGTAAAGCTCAAGGTCTCTCTCTTTGGGGCCCTTAAAAGTCAATTCCATAAGCCATTTTTCTTTTGAATATTAGCAAATCTTCATCTGTTTTTTTTTTTAAATTAACTTCTGTGTGTTTTTCTACATGCATAAGTTGACAGTAGACTTTAAAATGTCTTCGAAAATCTAAGGATTTATGCTCTCAGACTCCTTTAAAATTCTGGTAAGACAACCAAACCCCTTAAAATTTAGTGGCACCTATATTTATAATCGAATTTCTTTCCTTTGTTCCCAAATCAGCCCTCATTCATCTGCAAAACATTGTTCTCTATGGGTCTTTATCAGCTGCACTCTCACCTTAGTAGAAATTGATCTTTCTCTCTGGCTCCATCATAAATTGTTCGTACTTATTTTATTGTACAAACCACATCCTTTCCATGCATTTCGAGTCTTTTGCCTGTTTGAGGCTCAGAGCCATACT
Source organism: Phocoena phocoena (assembly GCF_963924675.1). Taxonomy (NCBI): domain Eukaryota; kingdom Metazoa; phylum Chordata; class Mammalia; order Artiodactyla; family Phocoenidae; genus Phocoena; species Phocoena phocoena. The sequence continues at coordinate 67,302,448 of NC_089227.1, read as the reverse complement.
CTGTCCTCTCCCTGCTCTGTCCTGCCTAGTAGTACCACTACATTTCCCTCCCTCTCTTGTCAACTGGCATCCAGGTAGGCACAGCCAGTGGGAGATTGTGAAGGACCGGAGCATGGGAGGAAAGGAGAAGCCAGGGCATTTCTCCCTCCCTTGTCTTCCTCAGGGGTGGGTGGTGGTCCCCCATCGCAGCAGCTGCATCTTCTCTGTAGTAACCTTCATCAGACATCTTCTTCCTCCACGACTTAGCACCTTCCAGACAGTCCTCACCATGAGTGCAGCTCCAGTCAAACTGCCGCAGCTGGGGCTTTGTCACATTACCTCCTTCCTCTCTATTTCCCTTCAGAGTAGTGCTTCTTGTTGTGGCTAAACTGTGGGTTGCCTCACAATTTCATGTTTGGCTTCCCAGCTTTTCCAACATCTTTGTAACCAAGTTTCTTCATTAAAATCCCTCTGTTTGAAATAACAAGAATGGTTTCTGTTTTTGTGACTGTTAACCTGTCCGATATACAGGGTTAGTCCTCTTCTTGGCTGTGAACCCCTGGAGGCCAAGAGCTTTTATAATGTCCCTAGTCTGTCATTCTGCTTCCAGTCTGAACTCCCCTTTAATCTATCTTTTTTTTTTAAGTCTTTATTGAATTTGTTTCAATATTGCTTCTGTTTAATTTGGGGGGGGGGGGTTTTGGCCCCGAGGCATGTGGGATCTTAGCTCCCTGACCAGGGATGGAACCGGCACCGCCTGCATTGGAAGGCGAAGTCTTAACCACTGGACTGCCAGGGAAGTCCCCTCTTTAATCTATCTTGGCAAAGCTACCTGTATTATTCATATCTTTCTAAACTACAGCTGTAATTAATTCATCGTTCTTTTTAGGAATCTCTGAGGGGTCCCCATTGTCTGTGCCATTTTTTTAAAATTTTCTTTTCCTTTGTTTTTTAACCTGTTTTTCAGTGAATTAGAAGCTGACAACATATATTTAATAAAAGAGAAAATATGAATATAAACTCGTCATCACCACAGAACAAGTAAATAAGTGTTACACCAGAAGAAAAGTTGGAAAGTTACAAAATTTGTTCTCCAAACATTTTGCCAATCATAAGAAGGAGATGCTCAATTAAGTGCCTCTCTTTCAGAGGGCTAGCAAAGTGTTCTTGGCATTTCCATCTGATGGAGATTGCTCACCTTATGAGAAGTGAGGGGAAGTCAAGCCAAAATTTCATGCAAAGAAAGGGTTCAGCAATTAAAAATGTATTTGAAAGTCACAGGTCACTTGGGATTGATGAATTGCCTGTCATTCAAACAATCTTTCATAACTGCTAGTTGTCTCTAGGATTTTAATAAATGTGAACAGGAGGGAATCAGCTTTGTTCACAGGCATTCTCTAGTGCTATTATGAACAGTTCCATACTCTTTCAAAGCCAAATAAACAGCAGATAAGGCTAACATTACTGGTTGAAATTTTGGAGCAGCTAACTATGACTCATTCCTGAATACATGGTCTTTCCATTTTTTTCTGCTGTGGCCAAAGGAATACCTTCAAGCAAGGCCAGGGTATTTCCCCTAAATTAACAGATACAGAAAAAAAGAGTCCCAGATCTGCTCCAGACATGAACAAATGATTGATCAAGTCCCTTAACATTTTGTTCTACAGTGAGTAGCACAATTATTTAAGTAGGATTTATAAAATTTCCACCAATTCCATAGGAAGTAAGTTTCACTTTTCCTCAGTGAATATCTAATTGAGTAAGAAAGTCCCCTATTGAAATTGCTAGAAAACTTAGTAGGAATACATATTTCTAAACAACCAAAACAAATGATCTGCTCTACGGAGAGTTTTATTTTTTTAATATAAATTGATTACAATTTAGAGACTTCTGCCAAATATAATATATTCAGTTTTAGAATAATGGATTTTAATCCATTCTCTCTAATAATTACATTATAGCAAAACCAATTGTGTTGAGTTCACTTCCAACTTGAAAAAATAAAAAATAAGAGTTTAAGGGAATTTTTAAAATGATAATGCCTAATGTTGATGAGTGTGTGGGAAAAGAACATTTTCATAAACAGCTGGTAGACATGAAATCAATAAAACCACTCTTCTGGGTTATCAATAAATATCAGAATTCTTAATACATGTGTGTACCTTTTGATTAAATAATACCAGTTCTAGGAATTTATTTTAGGGAAATACTTATGGGCATGTACAAAATTTTCTACACAGATGTTCATCACAGCATTGCTTCTAAAACTAAAAAATTGGAAATGACCCAAAAGAAAGTTATTAAATAAATGATCATATATTCCCACAATAGAATATAATGCAGCTATTAAAAATTGTGTAGTAGAAGAATGTAATCATACTGAAGGACATTCTAAATATATTATACAAAGAAACCATTGCTAAGGAGACTTCCAGTAAAAGATGGTAATGGTAGATTGAACACATACATTTAGGCTCACTCCTTCCTGAACCCTAAAAGTGACAGTAAAGAGGCTTTTTAAAGGAAAAAACCCCACAGACACAAAGACAGGAATAGAGGAAACAATAACAGCAACATTTCAGATGCTGGAAAGCAGATAGACATGGGGTCACTAACCTGGATACAAGAAAGCTGAGCCCTAAGTCAACAATGGAGAGAACCAATAAGCAACTCGATTTCCATTTTGTTCCAGAACTCATGAAAAACTCAGAAATTGATGGCATCAGGTACTTATGAAAGTAGCCTAAAGGAGGTACTAAACATATAAAGATTGACTGAAAGTTAGATTAAGAGGTAGTAAGGGAAAAAATTTTTATTGACAAAACAAAATAGGAAAGCAATCAGAGGCTAAACCTCAAGCTCTGTGGGTCAAGAAGTTTTCTCAGAATTCATTTTCTTCCTTTTATTTTTCCTCTAATAAAAGCTAAAAATGTATATTTTAAAAAAGAAGTAGAAGCAGCCAGACACCTAGAGACTCTTCCTGATTCCATGCAGCTAGCAACTACTATTCCCCTACCCAGAAGAGGACTGGAGACTTATTTCCCGGACCGTAGATAGAGCATCTCTGGCACAGATGAGGGTGGGGGAATTATACTGAAGATAGGAATTAAGTCAAAGTTTATATAGCAAACAAAAAATATGATCCTAAAGTTCATATATAATTTCAAGGGACTCCAAATATCCAAAACAATCTTGAAAAAAGAACAGAGTGAAATCATACTTCCAGATTTTTAAAACTTACTACCAAGCTACAGTAATCAAAAACTGTACTATTGGCATAAGGTAGATATATATTTGTTTCTGGGCTCTCAATAGACTTGAGAGTCCAGAAATAAATACATACATCTTTGGTCAATTGATTTTCAATAAGAGTGCCAAGACCATTAAATGGAGAAAGGATAGTCTTTTGAACTAATGGTTCTTGTAGAGCTGGATATCTATGTGCAAAAGAATGCAAAAGAATAATTTGGATCTCATACCATATATAAAAATTAATTCAAAATGAATGAAACATCTATATGTTCAACAAATCTTGAAGCAACCCTTGGTCATGATTGTAAAATTGTCCCTCCCTGTAGGAAGTGTAGCCACAAATACACTAAGGGACGAAGGAGAAGATATGAGTAACAGAAATCTCTGTGATCCTTGATGTCCCTGCAAACTTCACAATGAGGAAGTTTTCAAGTTACTTCAGGCAGGATATATTTCTGGTTTTAAAAAGAGAATGTCTTTCTTCTCTTAGAGACATAGAAACAATGGTGACATAAAACACTGAGAACACATTACTTCCTGTTCATTGTGCAAGCACTGAAACAAAGTTTTTTGACTATGTAGGGTAAAATGAGCCATTCCTCAACTCCAAATGAGAAATAATAAATCACCAATAACCAAAGTCTCAGTGATTCCTTTTCAAATCAAAATTGACACATAATGATTGTAGTATCAGCATATTAATGATTACTATATTACTAAGAATATAATTAACTGTGTTATATTAATAATAATAATGATAAGGAAATCCATCATAATATATTTTTAGGTCTTATTCTTTCTGGATTAATTTTCTTCCCTTTATTAGGATTTAAACCAAATCCTTATGAATCAAACCCTGCACCCGTGTCATATCAGCAAATTTAACTTAAACAGAAAATTATATTAATTGCTTTGGATCAGATCAAGCATTACATTCTCCCACTTATATATTGTCCTTTGACTTCTCTGACAGTGATGATCTCAATGAGTCCTTTCTGTATATAATAATAGGGCTTACTCAGCTGAGGTCACAATGCCTCCTAGATCTGTCTGACTGACAGATGAAAGTTTGACATGTGCTTAGGAGGAAATAGACACTTTAATTATCACAGTTACTCACAAGTGCCTTGGACACTCTGCCCCAAAGTTGATGACTATAATAAATGTTGACAGGAGAACTCTGGTCTTTGACTAAAGAGACTCTTATGAAATGGGGAAATCATTTAAAAGCACTACATCCTTCAAGAGTCTCAAATCATAGATTTTTAAGCTTTCGTTTCCAACTCTAGGCCTGAGAACGATTAAACTGGTAGCGCTGCAAAGGCAATTTAGTGGAGAAAGGATAGTCTTTTCAAGAAATGGTCCTAGAACCATCGAAAATCCAATGCAAAAAACCAACAAAAAACCCTGCAAAACTTCATTTCTCACACCATATATAAAATTATTAACTCAAAAATAGATGATAAACTAAAATGCAATACCTAAAACTTATAAAACCTACAGGAGAAAATATTGTAACTTTGGGAAAGCCTTCTTAGATACAATGTGAAAAGCATAATTCATGGCCTCTTGCCTTCCAAGATGGCCCACACTCTGTCTGTGGAGTGTGTATCTCCCTGAATAAACCTTCTTTCACTTTACTATGTCTTGCTCTTGAATTCTTGCCTGCACAAAGCCAAGAACCCACACTTGGCGGCCATCCCAGGGACTCAGACATGACTTGGGATGTGACCATCCTCTCGCACCCCACTCTCTTTCCTGCAACATCTTTTCTGGCACCCAATGCAGGGCCTCAAAGGCCATAATCTCGATCCGCCTGTTGGGCTATGGCTCCCCTCTGAAGGGTGGCTGGGCCTTATCCTGAGCCACGTAGATTCAAGTAGCCCATTAAGTGGCAGCTGACGTCGCCTGCAGGATCTGGCAGAGACCAGTTCTCTGGCCTTGAAGAAGCGCACTGAGGCCAAGACTTTTCCCCCTCAGTCTTTCTCATTCTCCTATTGCTCTATCTCTTTGGACCTGAAAAGATCCACCCAGACGACCACCAAACATCCAAATTAAGACTGCGCGGCAAGTAATTGACAACTTGGTTGGGTCTAACGAACTCCTGCCAGGGGTCTTATCTGGTGGTGCAGTGGTTGAGAATCTGCCTGCCAATGCAGGGGACACGGGTTCAAGCCCTGGTCTGGGAGGATCCCACATGCCACGGAGCAACTAGGCCTGTGAGCCACAACTACTGAGCCTGCGCGTCTGGAGCCTGTGCTCCGCAGCAGGAGAGGCCGCGATAGTGAGAGGCCCGCACACGGCGATGAAGAGTGGCCCCCGCTTGCCACAACTAGAGAAAGCCCTCGCAGAGAAACGAAGACCGAGCACAGCCAAAAATAAAAAAATAAAATAAATTAAAAAAATTTAAAAAGCATAATTCATAAAGAAAGAAATTGATAAATTGGACTTAGTCAAAATAAAAAATTTCTGTGTTTTAAAAACCACTGTTAATGGGCTTCCCTGGTGGCGCAGTGGTTGAGAGTCCGCCTGCTGATGCAGGGGACACGGGTTCATGTCCCGTTCCGGGAAGATCCCACATGCCGCAGAGCGGCTGGGCCCGTGAGCCATGGCCGCTGAGCCTGTGCGTCCGAAGCCTGTGCTCCGCAACGGGAGAGGCCACAACAGTGAGATGCCCGCATACCGCAAAAAAAAAAAAAACCCAAATAAACAAACAAAAAAAACCACTGTTAATAAAATGAAAATGCAGACTTCCCTGGTGGCACAGTGGTTAAGAATCCGTCTGCCAAAGCAGGGGACACGGGTTTGAGCCCTAGTCTGGGAAGATCCCACATGTCATGGAGCAACTAAGTCCGTGCACCAAAACTACTGAGCCTGTGCTCTAGAGCCCGTGAGCACAACTACTGAAGCCCGCGCTCCTGGAGCCCATGCTCCGCAACAAGAGAAGCCACCACCATGAGAAGCCCGCGCACCACAACGAAGAGTAGCCCCCGCTCGCCACAACTAGAGAAAGCCCGCACGCAGCAACGACGACCCAATGCAGCCAAAAATAAATGAATAAATAAATAAATTTATTTTTTAAAAAAAGGAAAAATGAAAATGCAAGCCACAGACTGGGAGAAAATAATTACAAAACATATAATTAAAGGACTTGTGTATAGAATATATAAAGAACTCAATAATAATGTGCCTAAAAACCTAATTTAAATATAGGCAAAAGATTTCAACAGACACTTCAACAAAGGAGATATGTGGATGGCAGATAAACACATGAAAAAATACTCAACATCATTAGTCATTAGGGAAATGTAAATTAGAACCACAATGAGATACAACTATATATGGACTAGAGTGGATAAAATGAAAAGATTGACTATGAGAAGTTTTGGCAGGAATATGAAGCAATTGGCAGTCTCATACACTGCTAGTGGGAATGTAAAATTGAATAACAACTTTAGAAAACATTATGACAGTTTCTTAAAACTTAAACATATGCGTACCGTATAATCCACCCATTCCACTCCTAGGTATTTACCTAAGAGAAGGGAATGAATACGTTCATACGTAGACTTGTACACGAATGTCCATAGCAGATTTATTTAGAATAGCCAAAAGCTGGAAACAACCAAAATGTCTTTCAACACGTGAGTGGATATACAACTTGTGTGTATTCATACAATGGAATACAACTCAGTAATTAAAGAAATGAACTATCGATGTTCATACAATTTGGATGAATCTCAAAATATATATATTGAGTGATGAAGACAGACAAAAAGGAACATATACTGTATGATTTAATTTATATAAAATTCTGGGAAATGCAAACTAATATATAGAGACAGAAATCAGATCAGTGGTTGCCTGGAAATGGGAGTTGGGGTAATGCAGAAGGGTCAGGAGGGAGAGATTATAAAGCAAAACTAAGAAACTTTTGGGGATGATGGATATATTCACTATGTTAATTGAAGTGATTGTTTCACTGGTGTATACATATGTCAAAATTAATCAAATAGCATGCTTTCAATATATGCAATTTATTTTATGTCAATTGCACCTCAATAAAGCTATTTAAAAAAGACTTCAACCCTTGCTAATTGTGCGACTGAGAGTAAGTACTTGACCTGTCTGAAATTTACTTTCTTTATTTGTAAATGACAATAATAATAAAATCCTATGTATCCTCAAGGTTACTGTAAAGTTCAAAGGAGATGACTGTAAAATGTTTAGCAAATTATAAGGAACTATCTGTACAAAATTAAGTATTACTGTTCACATGGTTATTTTTACTTTTGAGTAACCTGCGTGAACAATCAACAAACCAGTGACTTGTTGTGGGGAAAAGGCATGCAGAAAAATGAGAAAAGCATGAGAAGCAGAGTATTAAGTTCAAGTACGCTCGAGTTCTGAAGAGAGCCAGTGGCCACAACCTTTGACTCATACTATTGATTTTCTGTCCTCAACTGCCCACATTAGCCCTTGACACCTTAGCTCCTTCAGATTCAGACCTATGCTGCACTTTCACCTTCTTTCTTTTGTCTTTCTCCTAGTTAGAGTGTGTAGAAGGAGTGGCCAGGAAGGTCATAACTTGCAAGCAGTGAAACCCAGATGGCAGTTGGGGTCCCCTGTGCCATTCTGAGCCAAGTTAGTTTAACTCAACACCCCTACCTCCATACACACACACACTCCTTCACCATTTCCCTAGCTGGTACAAGTTCAGAGTGCACCTCAAGATTTCTGAAAATTCTCTTGGAGCATCCCTGTTCATGGGTTCTTCTAGTTTCTGGATCCCCACAAGTGGAGACAGTGTTTCTATTTATACTACATCACCCCAGACATGAAACTCCCATCACTTGTTTTCACTAAATACACATATATAATTATGAGTTTAGTAGATCTTACTGGAGAGTTGGAGGTCAACAAGAGCGATCACGTTACAGACCATAAAGCCACTATCAACTAGTTCTATCTTCTGATTCTTCCTTGTTCTACAGTTCCAGGAGCTACAAAAACTCCTTTGGTTAGGCAGAACAATTAAGCTGTCTGCTCAGAAGCCTTGAGACCCACCCATGTGCAGGCCTGTGGGCCTTTCTTCTAGCATAGGCATTGATCAAGGAATTTTTCTAGTAAAGATAATTCCCTCCTAAGAGGATTCCGATATTAGCTATTAAGATAATAATTATTTTAAAATTCCAACTGTTATTGTAAGATGTGAAGGCAATTCACAATCAGAAAATCATGTTTCAGAAGAACGTATGCAAGACTGGTCTTCAGCCAAATTGAAGGATTTGAAATTCTTTGCCTTTTTTTTTTTTTAAACGAAGTAAGACCCTTTCTTTTCACCAGCTGTATTTCCCCCCTCTCCTACTACTCCATGTACCTTTCTCAATTTTCATTATCTTCCTCAGAAAGTATTTAAATGATATTCATAAGTTTCAGGTAAGGAAGGATAACAATTATCTAAGGCATGATAGGTCCTACAGGTATTTTTAAAGAAAAGATTGTTCTATACCCAAAGAATGAAGCTCTGGTAGAATTGGCTGCAGTGTTTGGTACTTGGGAGGCAAGGTGCCCCTCTTCCATAGGATCTAAGAATATGAGTAGATGAGCAATTTTCTTCTTTGTAGATGTAAAATACACAATGAATCTTAAGCAGCTCTTCATTAGAATCATGTATAAGCCAGATTTACTCAGTGATCACACAAAAATATAGGTAAATCACATAAAAAGGATTATTGCTGTGCCTACTTTCTATATTTAGATAATTGAGATAATATGTCCCATGACTAAAATCAAATAAAAAAATACCCAAACCAAAAAGCTACAATCTTCCCTAGGTGCTAGTTGCCAAAGATAGCTCAGCTGAATTCAAGGTGAATGGAGTTCGTATTTATTTATAGAGATAAATACAGTTTTGTATTTAAGAGCACATGATCATTTTAGAGCTGGAATCATGGTCTATACTAGTCTGAAGTCTGGCATTAGTAATGAATTTGGTCTCACGTTATTTCTTATTTAAAATGTAATTACTCAGTGTGAATGAGCTATATGAAAGTTATATAAACTCCATTTCCCAAATGAAGAAACAATGGTTTCAGATTTAGGGGGAATTTCTCTTGGAGGTGAAATCAAGTTCAACACCATGCCACAGAGACAGAACTTAGAGGTCACTTCCTAAGGCTGTTCCTCTGGATATTTACAAATCTCCATCCAATTTATTACTATATTCCATATAAAATTTCTATACTTTTCCTTACACATAAATTAAATTTGCAGACGTAAAACCTCCTTCTAATGATATAATCAAGCTCCTTAAAATTTAGTGGCAGCTGTATTTATAATCAAATTTGCTTTTTGTTCCCAAATCAGCCCTCATTCATTTGTAAACACATTGTTCTCTATAGGCCATTATCAGCTGCACTCTCACCCCAGTGGAAATTAATCTTTCTCTTTGGCTCCATCATAAATTGTTCACCCTTATTTCATGGCACAAACCACATCCCTTTACAAGCAGTACCAGTCTTTTGCCTGTTTGAGGCTTAGAGCCATACTCTCTCCTTCGGATGACATAACATAGATTACTCACACTGCTTCCCTAAAATACAAATCTGATCATGTCATTATGGTTCTTTTTGTCTTACAAAATAACAGCTAAATGCTTTTAACACTAAATTCATATTTCCCTATAATCTGGTCCCAACACAGCCTTAAAACATGAACACTCTTTACACGCCAACCAGACCATGTCACTCACTATTCTCCATGTGCTCTGCTCCATCTCATATGCTTGACTTTGTGGGCATTAACGTTTCCACCTGGAAATTCCACCAACCCCTATTTCAATCAGGCAGCTAAACTACTGCTTCTACTTCTAGGAAAATTGTTCTCAAAAGTAGTTAGATATTATAATCATGTGGGGAGATTTTTTTAATTACTTATGCCTGCCTGGGACCCTTTCCCAGAGTTTCTGATTTAATTGATCTGGGGGAGGGCACAGACATTGTTTTTTGTTTTTTAGACCTTTTCAGGTGATTCTAATGTTCAGCCAAGATTGAGGACTACTGTTCCGAACAGTGGCTCGTTCTTTCACGTCTGCAGCTGAAAGTAAATCTCTGCTGCTCCTGAACTTCCACAGCACTTTTCATTTCTCTCTTACTGACTGCTACTGTGGTTAGATATGTGCCCGAATCAAAACCTCTCCCAACCGGCTGTTCTTTGGGGACAAGGCCCATACCGTATTACCTACCACAGTGCCTAACATGTAATAGGTAATAATAATTGATTCATGAAAACATAAAGTATATAAACTTAGAGATAAAAATATTTAGAATAAAATATACTTTTCAAAACTATAATAAAGATGTACGTTTTGTAATGAGCGCTAGTTTTATCAGACTGTCAGAAATTCTGAATTGTTTATCACCACCTCTGGGACCCTGACAAACAATGATAAAAAGAAGAAAGGAAGCTTAACTATGATATACACAAATTAAGTCTTGCTAAACTGTTGTCAAATTTTATAGGATACACATGTCCAAAAGGACTTTTAAAAGGACTTTTAACACTTCGAACAATTGGAACCAGTTCTCATCAGGATACATATATCAATCTAGACTTAATTTTGGAAAGAAACATGCAATGATTCTTAAAGGAATACAATGCATTGAATGATTACTCTGTGCTCAGTTCTTTGCTGAGCTCTTTTCAAACATTATCTCATTTAATTCTCAGAACAATCTTATGAGGGAGGTACTAACATTGCTTAGTTTACACATGAAGAGATTAAGGAGTTGAGAAACTTGCCTAGGGTTACACAGCTGGTAAAAGGCAGCATTGAGATTCAAACCTAAGTCTGTCTGATTCCGAGCTCCAAAGCCTGCCTCCATGACTGGAGTATGTTGCTTACTATCCAGAATTCTTCAAGTAAAAAGCAAGCTCTTGGGCTTCCCTGGTGGCGCAGTGGTTGGGAGTCCGCCTGCCGATGCAGGCGACGCGGGTTCGTGCCACGGTCCGGGAGGATCCCGCGTGCCACTGAGCGGCTGCGCCCGTTGGCCATGGTCGCTGGGCCTGCGCGTCCGGAGACTGTTGCTCCGCGGCGGGAGAGGCCACGGCGGTGGGAGGCCCGCGTACCGCAAAAAAAAAAAAAAGCAAGCTCTTCCCAGACAACTTATCAATCATTTGTTTCAAAATAACTCACTTTGGTAAAGCAAATTAATTATCTCTTTACAAATGACTTCTTAAAGCAAAAACTTGATATCCAATAACTTTGGAATCTAGGAAAAAGGATGCCAGAATCCAATCTCCACTCTAGAGACTCTTCCTTTCCCGAAATGTAATTGTGACAGTACAATGACAGAACCTGTGAGAATAAAGGATGGAGCCTTCAAGAATCTTCTATCAAAAAAGTAATACTCAGAAAAGAGCTGACAGAAACTATCACTCTTAATATTGGTAATTCTATTTAGGGTTAGTTTGCACCAGTAAAGTTCTCCAGATTTCAAAAGGGGGAAAGCTTATTGAACTTTCATTTAATATATATTTGAAATAAAAATAACTCAGGTTCAGGTGATAGCTCTATGCCACCAAAGAACAAAACTCTTTTTACATAAAAACCTTGCTATATGAGATTCATGAACTCCATTCTCTCTGGTAACCACAAGCATGTTTAGATAATTGATCACGTGTCCTGCCCTTGGGTTCCTACTGTCAATTAAGTTTGTTCTTAATGTCACTGCATGGAAATCGCTATAAGCAAAGACAGATGACGCTGCTACTTCAAGGTGATAGGATTTGAAAAACATCATGACAAATGCTTCTGACAACTCACAGCAGAATATTCAGATGTAAATTCCACTTTACATCAACGATGTAATATTTACCTTTGACAGTCCTGATTGCCTATTAGGAGGTCCTTTTTAGAGATTAGGTTGAATAAAATACTGTTTTTTAATTTTTTAAAATTAAAATTCTCATAATTAAGAATGGCAACAATTACTTCATTGAAGTCTTGTGGAGGTTTTTTTGTTTTTGTTTTTTTGCTTGTTTTTGCTTTTGTTTTTTTAAGAAAGTAAACTTATTTGAAAGAAACAGAATGATGGTGAAAGCCACATTTGTGTATTTGGATTTAAGGATACTAAAGGTAGTGACCTCTTCATTTTTTTTTTTATTGAGTTGCTGCCTTATTAATGTGATGTATCAGTCACGATGTTTCCTGTTTCAAGTGACTGAATCACCAAGTGAACCAGTTAAATGGACAATGGGAAATTTATTGGCTCATATAACCCATCCGCTGAAAAAGCAGATGTGGACCTGACCTCTGGACCTGAAATGAAGGACTCAGACCTCGTTAGTTGGATGTTCTCCCTCTCAAATCTTTCTATCATTTTCCTTCCCTCAAATTATCTTCTCCATGTGTCAAAAACAACAACAAAAACAAAAACATAGCCCTGGGTTTATCTGACTCATGCTCCCAGAGCTTATGACCAGAGGGAAAAGGCTCTCTTTTCGCATCTTGACCTTGAAAAGTCCCCATAAAGGAATTGCATTGTCCCAACTCGGATCACCTACTTGGATCAGTCACATGGACAAGAGGTGAAAAATTCTGTTAGACCCCCACTCCCTCTAGGTCAATGCCCACCACAATACCTAGGGCATTCATTTCTGCAGTAGAAGAGGAAGAGATCTAGATAAATACAAACAAGAGCTATTCCATAGAGCAAAGATGACTTGGACAGTGTAAAAAAAGTCTTAACATATTATTGCTTATGATAATAGTGAACAATCATTAATGTTAGTGATAAGTTTTTTTTTTGGTAACCATACTGAATTGGTTTGAATCATCCACAAGGTTACTCTTTCCCACCTTCAAAGAGCACTGCTTTTAGGTGAGCTAAAAGAAATACAGGATCTTTACTTTTCCCTTTTTGTAGATAATTTGTACCCAACATTATCATTGGCCTAATTAGAATTGTTTTCCAACCAACAGGGAAAAACTACAATCTTAACAACATTATAATGGTAACTTTTCCATCCATGAGGTGCCACATTAAACATTTAAAGATATTCTTTGTACAGATTGCAGCCAGGTTGCATGTGTTAAACTATTGCTCAGGCAAGTACACGTGTTTGGGATAATTATGCAGTTTTCCCTATTTATTTCTGAAGTGTTACATTAAAGTTTAAACCAAGATTTATCATTGAATATAGATACCCCATCCATGGCAAACAGCAGTTCCCTCTTCAACCTGGTTGTTGAGTGTTAAACAAGTTCAGCTTTCAAAACCAGCTGTTTAGTATTTAAAGACAAAGCTAACCAAATTAAACATCATAGAGCTTGAAATGAGTATAACTCACACTGGCTAAGAGCTTGAGAAGGGAAAATCCATTGAATAGTTAATAGGAGAATCACATAAGTTATTCATGATAAAATGTAGGGTCTACTTTCATTATATTTCTATATCCTAGCATTTCTAATGCTGATTCTTCTAATGTGAACTTGCTGGGCAGCTGGATTCTGCAATAATTTTTGAATTCATTGACATAGTTCATGAATTACATGTAAAAGAAAAGTAAAAAAAGAAATTCAAAATTGAGATAATTAATTGCCAAAATATTCTATTTCATCCTTCACTAAATCTGCCAAATCACCTGTTATTTATTCTCAGCATGTAAGACTTGCAAAATTCAGCTTGGCTCATTAGAAAATCAAGCTGGAAAGAAACAGGAGGTACCCGGGTGGGCCTTCAGGGAAGGTAAGTGAATAGTTATTCCTATCCCCCTCAAGGGATGTTTTGGAAGTGCAGGTAATCATGGAAGCTCTTGATGCAAGGGAACACAGAGGACTCAGGATTGACCCAGGAAAGTGCTATCCAAATGTGAATCTGAACTTAACAGCTGCAACCTGCCTCCCAAGCTCCAGACTCATTTATTCAACTGCTTACTTCTTTCACCAAGTATATATGCTAAGTATGTACCAAGAGGATAGGTGGTGAGGAAAACAGACATACATGATGCTGACAGTCTAGCTGAGGCACCGCAGATAAATCAAATAGTCACACAAATGTGAACGCTTTGAAAGAAAACAAAACAAACCAGGATACTGGAGGAATACTGCGCAAAAGCAGCTGGGACAGGGTGGTCCTACAGGGAAACCTTCCCTGAGGAAGTGCCTCAAGCTGAGAACCAAAGGATGAGGGAGGAGTCCCAAGGCAGAAGTGGAAAGGACAAGAAAGATCATATTAATGTTAAATCTTCCAGTAACAACATTAAAAAAAAACAGGCAAAATTAATAATGTTTTATTTAACACAATGTACCAAAATCATTTCAGCCTGTAACCAGTATTAAATATTATTAATGAGATATTTTATGTTCTCTTTTTGTATTAAGTTGTCAAAGTGTATTTTACACGTACAGCATGTCCCAATTCAGACGAGCCATAGTCCAGGTGCTCGATAGCCTCATGTGACTAGTGGCCACCATCTTGAACAACACAGCCCTTGACAAAAAACCCCACATAATTATAACCTGTGCCAAGTGCTCAGGAGATCAAGGCCAGAGGGTGCAAAGGTGAGGAAAGCTAATATAAATTGGAGAAACTGAGAAAGTCTCTTTGAAAAAATAACATTTAAGATGAAATCCAAAGTATGGCTGGGCATTAAGCTGGACAAGTAGGCACAAACGTTTCCCTTGAAGAGGGAGAAACACGTGCAAAAGCTCTGAGAAAGAGCCCAGTGCATGAGAGAACCCAAGGGAAGGCTGGCCAGGCAGGGATGCACCTGATGAGGGAAGATCATGGGGAGCCTCAGGGCTCACCAAAGAGATTTAGATCATATACCACATTCCATTGGAAGCCAGAAAAGGGATTTTAGGAAGTTAACATTCCCTTCATCTACCCTCTCTCCATCCACCCCTGATACACTGAAACCGTGGGTAATTATTAGCCAAATCCATATCACCTGTCTTCACTGATCAAGTTATTTTTTTTAATCTGATCCCTGTTCATATCTCTGCACTCATTTTCTTTTCTTTGTTTTTAATATAAATTTATTTATTTATTTATTTTTGGCTGCGTTGGGTCTTCATTGCTGTGAACCAGCTTTCTCCAGTTGTGGCGAGTGGGGGCTACCCTTTGTTGCAGTGCTTGGGCTTCTCATAGCGGTGGCTTGTCTTTGTTGTGAAGCATGGGCTCTAGGCGCGTGGGCTTCAGTAGTTGTGGCACACGAGCTCAGTAGTTGTGGCTCACTGGCTCTAGAGTGCAGGCTCAGTAGTTGTGGCGCAGGGGCTTAGTTGCTCCATGGCATAATCAAGGTTGTTTTAAGACTTGCATGTCCTCCAGGTGGTATAGCCTAAACAATAAAATGTTTGCCAGAGCTGTTTTCCAAGAACTTGGAATCAGCTGTGTCTAGTTCAAGCTGAGCTGGTTATGACTGGATAGGACCACTGACCTTCCGAGTAGACATGAGCAAGCGTCCACTCGGTGATCCTTTGACCTCAGAGAGCCAAAAGCTCCACCCTCAGATATTCCTAAACACCTCCATTTTGCATATGCCGAGGCCTGTAGCTTAGTTACACTTGTGCAGAATGATGATTACCGCACATTTTTCCAATCGCATTTCCCCACGCTCCCCGTGCTTTCCACGCCTGCCCTCCTGCTTTATTCTTTATCCCATACGTACCCTGAGCCCCTTACTTTTGGGGAGGCAGATCTGAGACTAGTTCTCCTGTATCCTTGCTTGGCTGCCTTGTGAGTAAACCCTTACTTTTCTGTAAACCTCGTTGTGTCAGTGTTTTGGCTTGCTGTGCATCAGGCAAAAAGAACCTGGTTTGTTAACAGCACCATCTCCACAAGCAGAATCAGGTCTCTCTCCTCTGGCCTCCCATTGCACAGGGTAGACCAGGGTAAGGGCAATTGGCTTGGTGATGTGTTAATGTCTGTCTTCCTCACTCATCTCAAACTTGCTTGAGACAAGAATGGCAGTTTTTCTCCTTGATTTCTCCAGTATCTAGCACAATGACTGACACAAAGTAGGTACTTAATATATTTTTTAAGATAGAAAAGAAGGGAATAAAGGGGATTGGAAAAGAAGGCCTGGAGAATAAAGTAGAGCCAGGTGGGTGGCAACATTGAAAAGTGGCCTCTAGGTAGTGCCTAGGGTGTTGGGTGTTGTCCAGAAGAATAGCTCCTCCCTTACTTTGTCCAGAGTGGAGGCTTCACAAAGCTTATCAGTGCAGCAGCCCTTTTCAAGTCTTCAACTGAAGAGACCTGGGCAAGGAAACTGCCCAATTCCTTTTTAAGCATCCCTTTTAAGAACGGTTATACAATTATGCAGACTAGGCTGAAAGGTCATGAGTAAAAGCAGCCTCGCTTTCAGTGAACATTCAGATGCCCAGGGCTCACCTCAATCACTCAGATATTGGTTCCAACTCCACCTACTGCCTATCTGCCCTGATTAGTCAGGATGAGCTCAATTAAGGCAGCAGCTGCAGATAAAATCAATAATGATGCCAGCCGGACTGGACTGAAGAAGGTTTGGGTTAGTAGTAAGGGCACATGCATGCATAGTTGTCTCTTTCTCTCTTTGTCTCCTTCTCTCAGTCCCCTCCTCTTTTCCTTCCTTATCTTTCTGATAGTCAAAGGCAACAAGAATGCATTTAAAGGAAAATATTGCAGCAAGACTATGTATACGACTATCCAGAACAGATACATTTGATCAGTTCCTATACACGACCAGCTAATTCATCTCCACAACTAAACTAAGAAGGAGAGAAGATTTCCCAATAGAAATACTTGATTCTGGAACAACCTTATAAATGTTTAGTGATATGGATCATGTACATTTCATATATTCAGACTAAATAGGATTTGGTTTTGGGAACTTCATTTTCTCTACATATGAGGCAATCTTGATGAAAATCATAAAATATGGTTGACCCAGTTCAAAAGACCTAGAGTTGACTTACTTTTGAAACATGGTCTCCTTCCACAAGCAAAATTAATTTTTTCAGAATATAATATGCAGTAAAGCATCATAGTATATATAAAGAATACATGATGTCACTACTGAATTAACTCCCAAGGACATAGTAAAGATTTATAATTAGAGCTTCATTTTAATAACGGGAAACTAAAAGTATTAGATCACTTGATTTTGAAATTTAAATAATGAATTTTTGAAACGATGACAACCTTGTTTCTATACTGTCCCTTCAGATCATGATTGGCTAGACTGCAATGTTTAAGCAGTATTTTCTTGACTGTACATAATAATTTGTTTGCTTCTCTTATGTATCTAATTTTTCATGACTGTGCCAGTCTCACTTTTTAAGTTTAATATGTAATTTCAAAGCAGAAAATCAACTCTAGTTTTTATATTAATTATGGGAATTATCCAGTTTCTTTTTAAGCGTTGACAGGGCCTGGAATATGCTAAACCTTTGGCTGAGTCCCCATTGACTTTGATTGTAATGAAAGGCTGTGGTTTTCCCGGGGTAGGTAATTATATAGCCACCTTTTGTCCATGAAACTAAAAACAGAAAGAAATGTGTTTGAACGAATGTAAGGGCAGGGTGATAACTTCCTGTAAATACATTATTTTCTGCATTCTGTTAATGGAATATTAGATGAGTTAGACATACGTCCCTTTGAACGTTTATTTTCTCCATCCCTTTAAAAATATTTTGAATCTAAATTCTGACGTGAACTAGATGAGCTGAATTATACTCTCCAGTCTTATTTGTCAGCTTTCATTTTCATTTTTTAAAAATATTTTTGCTAAAAAAAAAATCTAATACATACTACTTAAGAACAAAGAGAAGTTCCCAGGGTGGTCAGAAGTGTGTCCAGCATCCTCTCAGGTGTTACCAAGCATGGAATATCACTGTTTTTTTTTTATTGACAGTCCTCTTCACCCAGCACCTATTTGTATTTCATCAAAAAAAGAATATAGGGGGCTTCCCTAGTGGCGCAGTGGTTGAGAGTCCGCCTGCCGATGCAGGGAACACGGATTCGTGCCCTGGTCCGGGAGGATCCCACATGCCGCCGAGCGGCTGGGCCCGTGAGCCACGGCCGCTGAGCCTGCGTGTCTGGAGCCTGTGCTCCGCAGCAGGAGCGGCCACAACAGTAAGAGGCCCACGTTCTGCAAAAAATAAAAACAAAAAAAAAAAACAAACAACAACAACAAAAGAATATATATATTTACTGCTACTTTTGCTGATATAGCAGTGTAATGGATGAGAAAGATAAATGAAAGTGTGTGGAAATATATGCCTCCACAAATGTGTTTAAATGCAAGCAACCCACCCTTTTCTGGTGATTGTTTTGCCAGCAGCCTATACCAGTGCTCCTATACTGCTCCTATACCAGTGCTATTCATGAAAGGAAACTTGAACATCAACACTTCACCCAAGGAGCCTTCAAATGACTAAGAGTTATTTTAAAGGACTAGTAGGACTTGAAATACAATCTAACCCCAACTTCTTGAATAATACTTAAACCACAGCAAATAAGAAATTATTCTTTCATAGAAATTGGCAAAGGAATAGGACACTGTTTCTCCATTAGCAACTTATTCTGATTTGTAATGGCGAAAGTGCTCAAGAAATTCTTCTGTCACTTATTCCAAAACCTCATACCTTAATGTAAACTCAAGTTCCATTCATGACCTGTGCGTGAAACGAAAACAACCAGCCATTATCCTCTGCAAAGCAGCACTTTTATATTTGAAGTCAACAGTTCAATTCAACCCAGCCCTCTCATCTGCACCTCGAATGCGAACAGATTCCATGGATTTTATTGGCCAATTATTTTTCTCTATAAATAGTAAATATCCCTCTTTAAATTTTAAGGGGAGACACTGTCTCATTATCCTTTGGGCAGTATTCAAAATACTGAAAGTGTTACTATAAGGCTCTTACTTGTTAAACAGGTGGCATTTTTCTCCCCACTTCTTGGTTTTTCCTTGAAGTTAAAGTCCTGGTAGCTTCTTTTTCATCTCATAGACAAGTATGGCTGTCCTTGCACAATGGTTAGGTACCCGGAGGCCTAAGTGGTTTGTAAGCCTGCCCCTAGACACAGGAGATGAATGTTGATTATGGCCACATCATAGCTCTTCTAGCTATGACTGGTCTGGACATGGGCACATGACAAATCTCTTACCAATGAAGGGAATTCTTTGTGGGGATTTCTGGCATAGGTTTCCCACTCTGGTTTATTGGGATAGAGAGAGAGGGAAAGAGGAAAAAAAATTGGGTAATTCCCATAATTAATATAAAAACTAGAGTTGATTTTCTGCTTTGAAATTACATATTAAACTTAAAAAGTGAGACTGGCACAGTCATGACAAATTAGAAACATAAGAGAAGCAAACAAATTTTTATGTACGGTCAGGAAAATGCTGCTTAAACATTGCAATCTAGCCAGTCAAGATCTGAACGGACAGTACAGAAACGAGGCTGTCATCGTTTCAGAAATTCATTGTTTAAATTTCAAAATCAAGTGATCTAATACTTTTAGTTTCTCTAGCCTCTGAACTTCATTATTAAAATGAAGCTCTAATTATAAATCTTTACTATGCCTTGGGAGTTAATTCAGTAGTCTATATTCTATTAATTTGCAGTTGATAGATGCATAAAATTTAATCTCCTCAGTATTATCTTTCCACACAATTTTTGCAAGTGCATCAAAGAATTATTTCAATATCCTTAGAGAATGACCATGTATGCATCTTTTGAGAGCACAATTCTATTTAGTAGATGGAAGCTGAGAGGCATTTCAATATTTCTTACTGTTCAAATATTGTCAAATAGAATTTTAATTGATCTTAAATATTGTCTTTCATTAGCGCTTTATTTTGTAGTTTCAAGAAATGGATCCTTTTCTTTGTGAGGCTTAGGCATTTTTTAAAATATTGAAGTAGGCATCCTGTGACTATTGGGAGCCAAGGAAGTATTCTCAAAAATACTTGGGTCGGGCTTGCCTGGTGGCACAGTGGTTGAGAGTCCGCCTGCCGATGCAGGGGACATGGGTTCGTGCCCCAGTCTGGGAGGATCCCACATGCCGCAGAGCAACTAGGCCCGTGAACCACAACTACTGAGCCTGCACATCTGGAGCCTGTGCTCCGCAGCAGGAGAGGCCACAAGAGTGAGAGGCCCGCACACCACGATGAAGAGTGGCCCCCACTTGCCGCAGCTAGAGAAAGCCCTCACACAGAAATGAAGACCCAACACAGCCATAAATAAATAAATTTAAATCATATGGGCTTATAAGAAGACCTCTGCTTAAAAAAAAAATACTTGGGCTGCCTCAGTGGCTTCAATGTTGCATCCAAAGATTCCTGCCAGTAGTCACCATAATCCTCAGGTGCTGCAGACCAATGGGAGTCTCCTGCTGGAGAAGAGAGTGTTTGTGAGTGGCAGACAGCCTTGGGCACATAGGTGGGATGTTGTGGGACTGACACATGTGGAACATTTCCACTTTTACTGAAGACTTCTAGCAGCGTTCCCCAGCATTTTTGGCACCAGGGACCAGTTTCATGGAAGACAGTTTTTCCATGGATGGGGTGTGGGAGGGGATGGTTCAGGGGGGGTAATGCAAGCAATGGGGAGCAGCAGATGAATCTTCCCTCACTTGCCGCCCCCACCCTGCTTACCTCCTGCTGTGTGGCCTGGTTCCTAACAAGCCGGGTACCACCGGTACCAGTTCTCGGCCCCTAGGGGTTGGGGACCCCTGTTCTAGAAGACAAGAGTACGCCAGATACAGACTATTATTAAAGACTGAATAACATTCAGACACTTGTTTGGTCTTTGTTGAAATATTGGTCTGTGGAAATACATGTTTGCATTAACATTCTGGCCTTTTTATAGCCACCAAGAAAATCTTTACGTTATTTGGAAGCAAAATAGTGTGTGAGAGAAGGCCAGGCTCAGTCAGGCAGTCTTGGATTCCCAGTACCTTTACTTCCAGGCTGTGTTGTTTTGGTCAAGTTATTCAATCTCTTCACCACCCAGTTTCCCTGTATGTTAAATACCCATCTCAGAAGGCGCTTGTGAGGATGGAAAGTGAGAGGGTGCCTGGATACCTGGGACAACTTGAGGTACTCCAGAAATATTCCTTTAAATCACACACTGGAAGTATAGCCACAATGCCATCATGTTTATTACTATTTCTCTTCACTTTGAATTTAACTTGTCTTTTATTATAGCAAAGCCTTTTTATAAACTAGAGAGCTTCAGGCTGCGAGTAATGCAAAACCTAAAACAAAATTTATTATTATCTTACGTAACAAGAAATATGGGGGGATTTCAGGGATCAGTTAATTCAGCAATGTAATGATGTTATCAAGGATTTGTTTTCTTTCTGGTTTTCTGCTCTGATCGCTAGCATGTTAAATTTGGTGCATGTCCAGCAAGATGACACCAATGTGTAATCCCACCGAGAGGTAGCAAATTAATAGAATATAGAATACATGTTTCTACCTCCAGGATGTATTCTTGGAAGTTTATTATGCACATAGGTTATTAACTCAAAAGAACCTCTGAGGTACTGAGAACTGGGCTTTATATAGAGTATCTCATTGCAAACGCACAACAATCCTATTAAGTATTATTGGTATCGTTGGTCTTCACTCTGCAGATGAAGAATTTGAGTTGTTGGTAAGTTTTTATTTTTGTGGTACGCGGGCCTCTCACTGTTGTGGCCTCTCCCGTTGCAGAGCACAGGCTCCAGACGCGCAGGCTCAGCGGCCATGGCTCACGGGCCCAGCTGCTCCATGGCATGTGGGATCTTCCCGGACCGGGACATGAACCCGTATCCCCTGCATCATCAGGCGGACTCTCAACCACTGCGCCACCAGGAAAGCCCTGTTGGTAAGTTTTGTAACTTGCCTGTTATGGGCCGAATGTTTGTGTCCCCACCAAAATTTGTTTTTTGGAGCCATAACTTCTACTGTGATAGTATTTAGAGATAGAACATTTGGGAGATAATTAGATTTAGATTATATCATGAAGGTGGGGTCCTCATGATGAAATTCGTGCCCTAATAAGAAGAGGAAGACACAGCGATATCTCTCTCTCCATACACGTGCACTGAGGAAATGTCATGTAAGGACGCAGTGAGAAGATAGCTGTATACAAGCCAGGAAATGAGTCCTTACTAGGAACCAAATCTGCCAGCACCTTGATCTTGGTCTTCTCAACCTCCAGAACTGTGAGAAATAAATGTCTGTCTTTGAAGCCACATAGTCTATGGTATTTTGTTATAGCAGTCCAAGTCGACTAAGATATTGTCCAACTTTTCACAGAAAATTAATAGCAGGCTCTTTGACAGCCGATACACACCTTTTCAAAGGTATCGCACAGCTTTATATTCCACACATAGTGTCAGTAATCATAATGTACTAAGCAATGGCATCTGAATGTCATTGGCCAATCTTGAGATATCTTCATGGACTAGATGGAGAAATAAAAAATAATGACTGAGAAATAGCTGTTGGTAGATCCTTACTTGACAAAATGACCTTAGCCAAAGTTTCCAATCAGTTTATCACTGTCTGGAATTCTTGTTCTATTTACTAAATTATAAAGAATTTGAGGGCAGGACCCATTTAACATACTAACATATGCCAGTTATTAAATATTTAGTGTCTGCCAAGTGCTGTTCTAAGTGGTTTACATGTATGACTACGAAGACATTTAATACTCATAATAGCCCTATAAGATTTTTAATTAATAATTACTATTATTATCACCTTTTGATAGATGAGAAAATTGAGGCACAGAAACAGTACATAAAAGCTAGAAGAGCTAGAAAGTGGAAGGGCTAGGCTTGAATGTAGTCAGCCTCACTCCAGAGCCTACAGGCTTAACCATCATCCTGACGCTTAACCACCCTATCTTGACCCTCTGTCTCATTGACTGTTGAATCCCCAACAATAAGCCCAGTGCCTGACTGTCTACTTTCACTAAGTCTTCATTGAACGAATACCTAATAGCTGTTAGGTCAATACCAAAATTAGTCACATAAATGCGTTATACATTAAAACAAGGTAGCCAGGAAATGGGACTGAAATCCTGTTATTTAGGAACAGAGAATGAAACTGATGAATGAATGAAGGCTGCAGGTAGGAAGGCTCTGTTGGAGTGGAGTGACTACAAAAGGAAAGGAAGTAGCTCTCATTCCTGCAGTTTGTGTTATTTCCCAAGACACTGATCTACCAATATTACCTCTGGTATTTTATTATTTTTGTGTCAGAATTTGTTTTTGTAAAAATCAGGGAATCCATGTTCTTAAAGCATTTCAAATATGAAATGTATAAACCCTGTCAGATATCCCTCTGGCTCCCAGGCTCCTCTGACTTCAACACCAGGCTCCCAGGGGCCTCAGAGCTGCAGGCTCAGATGTGGCTGGTCCGTTGGGATTCCAGCACCTTCCTACCCTGTTCAGCTCCCTTAAGGGATCTTTTAGAGGCACTGCCTCTGGGGCTCTCCTCTGCTCAGGCTGGTGGTTCTGAGTTACAACAGTTCTAATTTCTCTCCCTGACCCAGAGGTGGCCTGTCCTAGGCCTGACTCCTGCTCGTCCACCCGCCTCAGAGGAGCCATCTGTCAGACTCAGGCCTAGGCTCTCATTTGTTAGTTTGCAGGAGAGGAGGAATAATCAGGGACAAAGGTGGGAGTTCTAGGAGTTCCAGAAAGGCTGGGAGAATGAATGACAAGGACTGGAGCCAGGGCAGGGGAAGGAAGAGGGATCAGAGAGAGAAATTAAAGAAAGAAGATTAAATGAAACCGCTGAACTGTATTGATAGCAAACTGTTGACCGAAATTACCCACCTTGGCCAGGCCCGCTTGCCTGAGTTGTCTCACTCCATGAGGTCCTGATAAGGAGCATGGTGCTGCCTCCAAAAACTACTTCCCAGGAGAATTTGGGAGGGGCCAAAAGAGGGAGGAGATGACCAGCCTCCCAGAGTCCTTCTCACTGGAGTCCACGTTGGCTGAGAGATGCGTGCCACCAGGAAGGACCCTGAGTCCGACTATGGGCCAAGCAATATGACTGGCCAGAAACTAACCTCACTACCATAAAACCCAAGACTGCGAGCCACATGGCAGAACAGTTCTCCTGGGTTCCCTTACCCTGCTGCTCTCCACGCCCACCCCCGGGCACCCCTATCCAATAAAGTCTCTTGCTTTGTGAGAACGTGTATCTCCTCAGACAATTCATTTCTAAGTGTTAGACGAGAGCCCACTCTTGGGCCCCGGAAGGGGTCCCCCTTCCTGCAACAATATTGGATATAATGGTATTATAGTAATAAAAATATCATACTGGTCATGAAAAATAGCATGTTGTAAAGGAATGCACAGGAAACCTGCTACTAAAAGAAGGAAATTTCACCACAAGCATAAAAGTTGCTGTCATCTCTTAGGAAAGGACACAGATTTATTTTATTACTTCAGAGGGCAGAAGAAGTTGCCAAGAAGAAAATTTTGAACTGCTGTAAGGGAAATTTTCAAATAAATATCCCTATCTGAAAATTAACGGGCTGTCTATATGTCAGTGAATTTTCCATAACTTGGGGCAATTAAACAAAACTTGGGTAATTGCTTCTTAGGAATCCTACACCGATAAAGTCCTCCTAAATTCCTTAAATCAAATGTCCAGTATTCCTTCCAGAACCAACAACAATTGTAAAGACTACATTTCTGAAATCCGCTGTAGCAAGAGAACTTTACGTTGAGGAACTAAAAACCTTAGTGGGATAATTAATGTTAGAATAACTAAGGTCATGAAAGGGAATCAAAATATTTTAAACATTTGCTAAAACTAAGACAATAACGACCTCCACACACAGCAAATAAAGAGGTTATCAGTAACTTGTACATAACTTAAATAGTAATAATTGGTCCTGAGATGCAGTTTTCATATCATCCTTTGCTCATGCTCTTCTTTTTATTCATTATCCAAGAAATGCTTGAAATCAATTGTGCTTTGTTGTAGAAACTGTAAAACAAAGAATGTTGCCTACCATCCAGATCTACAAGGATTAAGTCGTTATGCACTGCAGTCCCTGACCTACAGTACACCTGAAAGGAATTCAGGACAAAGGACACAATGAGGCACTCTGTGCTTTGGCAAAACAGGCCCTCAGATAGTGATTTATGAACCCAAATTCTTGCATCTTCCTATACATAGAAAGACACTAAAGTCGTTGACTGAGAAATCTGTTTCTTCTGACTTACAGTAAACTTCTATTGAGATGTATGCTTGATTGCACGTACTTCTTAGCCAATATATATATATAGGGGCCTCTCCTAGGAGCAGTTCCTCAGAGCTATCGGAGAAGCTGCCTCCTCCTGGGCTATAGTCCTCAATAACGTTCCAGAATAAAAGTGAAACTCACAGCTCCCACGCTGTGAGCTTTTTATTTCAGTCAACGAAACTATGCCTTGTGAGAGGCATTTTCTTCCACCCCACCTCTCCTCTAGTCTCTTCTTCCCTCCAAGACATCAATCTCTTTCTAATTTTACAAATCAGAGTTATTAACTTCTGTCTCCCAACTTCTTCTGTCCAACCTTACTGCATGGCTACAGAATAACTTGCATGCTTCAGATAACATGCTTGGGTTATCTTATTTAGCACATATGTTCTAGCAGAAAATGGGGTATGTTTAAAATTCCTGAACACCAGTTATTCACCAGAGGATCCTAGAATGAAGCAGAATTCTTAGACTTGGCTCCACCAGCAACTTTTGTAGGACTCAAGTCTTCTGCTCTTCCCAACACCCAGGAAGAAGGTTCTAAGACCCAAGTTATGCCCTCTCTGCCTCCTTTTTCTCTTTGAAAACTGCTGCAAAGACCTCTATTCCTGCTTAATCACATGCTCAAGCCCCATTTTCTTCTCCCAAATCCCAGTTTCACCCTTTTCCTAATTATCTCCCATGGTGGGCAGTCAATATTTGCTCATTCTCTGAATGAAATTCTCTAGATTACTGAACAAGTATATGAAAGTAAATTTGACTGTGCTGGAATTTTGCTTTAGGGAAATTCCTGGCCAGAAAAAATTAATGTATATGATTTCCCAAGGACATTTCAATTATGTTCTTTATTATGTTAAAAATGAAAAAAAGAAAGACCATTAACTGTGAATTATAGTTAACTCTTTAGAACAGGACAGTTGCTTCTCTTAAAAAAAAAAAAGGTTTTAGTATGAATTAAATCTTAAATAAGAGAAAACAGTAATTTCTGTAAATTAAGAATAAGTGACCAATAGTAAAAAAATACATGTACTCAAAAGCCATACTCAGATTCAGATTGTATTTAATAGAGGTGCAGGGGTAGACGAAGGACAACATTTTTTGAGGAAAACTAATCTTTCCATTCAGTTTCATGTTAAATTACAATCAGAATTATATATTATTGTTAAGAAAAAAAAAAAGGCCCCAAGTGAAGTCATTTTCCCCTGTGACAGCAAAACATGACTTAATTACTGTTTCAGCCTCTCCCAGGAATGTGACCTTTAAACAGACAATCTGAAATTTCCTGATCAACACTAGTGAGATCATCTGCATGATAAAGAGCCCTGCCTTTCCCTTACTCCTAAAGAAGGCCTGGCTTGAAACAATCCATTCTTTTATTCTGCTGCTATCTTCTTGCATCACCCTCCTTCTGCCTATTGAAAAAAACCTTCCATTTTGTACAGTCTCTTGGAGTGCTCTTGTATTTATCAGACGGGATACCACCCAATTCATGAATTGTTCAATAGAGTCAATTAGATCTTCAAATTTTCTTAGGTGAATTTTGTTTTTTTAACAATTATTATTCAATAAATAAACTTATAAAGGGGCTTACTGTGTCCATTATTGTCAGGATTGAGGCAGGAGATAGATGGGCCCCAGGCTGAACAGTAGGAGTTTGTCCCCTGTGGACAGATACTCCCAGATGAGGAGGAGGAGATAAGAGACCACACAGTTCTCATTCTCGAGGTCAAGGAGACATTCCCAATTATACATGTGCAGAAAAACTCCTTGGAGGTCAAAAAGGGAGTGATGTCAATCTACCCACAGGCCTCTTCTCTAGAATCCATCTTGGCTAAGAGATGAGCACGCACACATGGGAGGACCCTGAGATATACCAAATACGGACTCAGAACCAAGCAAAGCAAGATGATTGGCCAAAGGAGACCCAGAAGAAATGCCCAATATAAGTGATGCAAACTACCACAAGGGAGCGACTCTCTCTGAACCCACTGGTGTGTCTATCCACATGTACTCTTTTTCCTCCTAATAAACACTTGTTTCACTATTTTCTGTTTCTTTGTGGAAATTCATTTTCTGCAAAGCTATACGGACCAGGGCCTTGTCACCGGCCACCTGGTCTAGTGGCTAGGATTCAGCGCTCTCACTGCCGTGGCCTGACTTGAATCTCTGGCTGGGGACTGAAATCCTACTTCAAGATGCTGCAGGCCATGGCCACAGGAGATCAGGATGAGGATGTGCAAACAGCCAGGGGCACAGAGAGAGACGTGGAGTAAAGAGAGGCATATGAGACAGGATAGTGGAATGCTAGGGGGACACAAGAGAACAAAGGCATGAGGATGGGGCACTGAGAAAGAGAAAGAGATATATATCAAAGGAAAGCAAGACAGGTGAGTCAATGAAAGCAGGAAGATCATGAAGGAACAAGATCAATATCTACCATCCATAGCGACATGAGAGAAAAACACAATTATCAACTGTCACCAGTAGTCCCTTTAGGCCGCTCACAAAGTGGTGGCTCATTTGCCAATTTGTCATCAGAAGGCTGTTTACTCTTTTTAATTGGATTTGAATGCCTTTAGATGCAGCATTTTCTCCCCAGTTTACCACTGGACTAAACACGTCTTAACATCTAAAATCCTAAGAGGAATTTCAGGGGTGGTATTGGATTTCTCCTAGAATGGAGGACTGAGGTTCAAACAGATCCCTAGTCTGCAGTCACAGTCAGCATCACCATCCAGAATTTAATTCCAAGATGTCTTCTCTCCCTTCAGAAAGCAGTTTCTCTGCCATTGAATGGAGAGACCCTTTTATAAAGTATTTAGATCTTTATCTTCACTCCAGAACTCTCGTCAGATAAGCAGAAAATTGAATTTAATTTTAACATAGGGGTAAGAAGGCCTAACAGCGTTTCATGCTCAGTTGAGTAGGCATGACACAGTTAGAAAACAGCTCTGAGACACAGCTCATCTCCTTGGAAGGGGTGGTGTCAGGGAGTGCAGTGCCCAATCCCTTCTCTGAACCCCTTGGGCCAGCTGTGTTTTGGAAACCAAAACTATTTCTAACATTTTTGAATGATAAATATGGAGATTATAGTATAGATTGCAGAATCCCCTTCTCAAGTCCAGGGGATCAGAGGCAGCACTCTAAAGTATGCATATGAAGGGGCTGCCGTGAAATGTACAAATATACACATCAGGTTGTGTTACCTGAAAACTGGGTTAGCCTCTTGGTGGGTGTCAAGCCAAAAGACACAACCAAGCCAAAGAGTGGGAGAAGGAAGTGTTATTATTGCTTGCAACAAGTAAGGAGAATATAAGGAGAAAGCAAGGAGATGTGTAAATCATTTGGGAGTCTTACCAAAGTGGTTAATGTGGCTGTTTTCATCACTCAGCTGCATTTACCTGGAAAAGGTGCGTATGTGGCACGCTTTGTGCACTAATCACACTAAGTGAATGAGACGTTTCTGAATTATAGGCTCCAGAAATATACGCACCAGGTGAGGCAGTTCTCGTAAATATTGCCAGGCTGCACGCAGGCCCTTGGGCTGTAGCTTTGCTGGCTTCCATCACACCGCAGGCCTCTGGATGGTTGGGAGTTGCTACCCCACCCACGTCCCTGGGGACCCTTGGGAAAGGGTCTGCTTCCTCTGCCAGCAACTG
Organism: Phocoena phocoena; assembly: GCF_963924675.1. Lineage (NCBI taxonomy): Eukaryota > Metazoa > Chordata > Mammalia > Artiodactyla > Phocoenidae > Phocoena > Phocoena phocoena. The sequence continues at coordinate 67,273,315 of NC_089227.1, read as the reverse complement.
CCTCCTAAGACTCTTAGACGGCCAGAGCCTGCTCCACCCACCTGCACAACAGGCCAGAAGCACCTGAGAGATGACACCCCAGAAGCCCTCAGCCAGTGACTGACTGGAGTTGGACGATGAAGACCCCAGCTCCCTTGCTCAGCCCTCTGACTAGCTGAAGCACATTGGGGATATTTCCCAAAGCAGTGTCTTCCCAAACAGCAAAATTGGGGAAGTCTTAAGCTAAGGGTGCATGCATATTCATGAAGGGGCTGAGCCAAGGAGAATTCAGTGTAGAACTGGGGCAAAGGTTGACGGAATCAAGGCTCTAATTGATTGAAGTCTTGAGGGTCAGCAAATGTCTATATCTTCATTCCTTAGGTTTTAGTTAGTCTGGTGGTTGAGTGCTTGAGGGAGTTTGGATCCTGCAAATAGTTCAAGAATATGCTTCAGGCTAATCTTTACTTTCAAACCAAACTGGGAGTCTTTACAACTGATTTATTTTCTCTGATATAGTTATTTCCCTGGCCTGGTAATTTAGCTATTGGTTCTTACATTCTTTTGTTCCCTTAAAATTATTAACTACTGAGACCTATTCTTCTGCACGGGCAAGCACTGTGGCCAAGCTTAGGTCACGCAGTAGTTTAGGCCTAAAATGACTCCTCTTATGTTAAGAAAGCTATGTCTGGTTTTCTTCCTCTCGAGGCCCCCTATCCAATCTGCCTACAGTTGGAGAAATACAGTATTCTCTAAATAGCCTTTTGTCAGTTCAGGCCAGTTTTCGTCCTTAAATAAATTCAGATCAGGAGAGTTTTGCTAGCAAACAGGTAAAAACAACCAACCAACCGACCAATCAATAAAGAAACCTCAGTTTTCAGGAAATTTTGGATTTCAGAATTGTGGATAAAATGTTTAGAACCTGTACCATAAAGAAGGGAATGTGCAGAGAGGTAGGAGAGGCTCTTTAAGGAAAAAAAAAAAGAAGACGCAAGCAAGCAGAAACAAAACTAGCCAAGGCATGTGTTGTATGAAGAATGAATGAATGAATGATCATCATCTGCAAGAGGGAGGAAAGTGTGGCAATGCTGAGAGGTGGGAAACTTAGTGGGGACATTTTATCCACACCAAGGGCATGATTACCTGAGTAATGCAGAAAGGATACAGATGCAAGTGTGCGTGAGACCAAAAAACAGCCAATAGGGCCCAAAAGCGCTGGAGGAAAAGGTAGGGGAGATGGGGCAGTGAGGCGGGAGGAGGCTTAAGCCTTGAGATAAGGGCAGGCAACTGGAGCCAAGAGGAAGGTGGTCCAGGAACCTTCCTATCACTTCAACAACCAGGAAAAAGGAAACTGCAGTCTCAGTGATGTGAGGTGCTATGATATGCATGTCTGTGTCCCCTAAAATTCATATGTTGAAACCTAACCCCCAAAGTGATGGTATTAGGAGGTGGGCCATTTAGAGGTGATGAGATCATGAGTGTGGAGCCCTCGTGAATGAAATTAGTGGCCTTATAAAAGCCACCAGTGAAATCTCCCTTGGTCTTTCCACTATGTGAGGTTACTGTGAAAAGACAGCCACCAATGAAGAAGTAGGTTCTTACTAGACATTGACTCTGCCAGGATTTTGATTTTGGACTTCCCAGCCTCCAGAATTGTGAGAAATAAAATTCTGTTGTTTATAAGCCATGCAGCCGCTGGTATTGTGTTATAACAGCCCAAATGGATTAAGACAGAGGAATATCACTTTCCATACTTGATCTGTTAACTTAGGCTTCCTTATACGTTAGTAAGTGTCCGAATTCTCAACTGTATAAAGGATTTATCTCACTGTTGGGTTTTTCATATTCATTCATATTAATTTTATCCTGAATTTACACACGAGGTATTCTGGGTCAGAGACAGATTTCTTATTACTTCACAGTAAATAACAAGTGCATCATCCCTTCTTTCCCTAGTGTTTACTCTGGAGCAATGCAATAAGAGTCAGGTCCATTGTCCTACATGAGTAGCTGGACATTCCATAGGTGAGGGGTGAGGAAAAGTAATTTTTCTCTGCTTTTAAATAGAAAGAAGTCTCAGAAAGCTAGCTTTTTGTTTTTTTTTTACATGATCACTGAGAAATCCAAGGAAGTTTTATTTCCCCATACTCATTCACATGGTTTTAATGAAGATCAAATGAGAATTATGGAAGACATTAATGCAAAGTCTGGCATTTTATTCTGTATAATAGCCTAATTAATTTCATAGTAAGGGTAAGTTGAACAAATGTTTTCTATCCTGTATAACAGGTATTTCCATGAATGCCAGGACAATGATGTAATATTCTTTGAGGTATGTGATGTAATATACCTTGAAAACTTAGAAGAAGGTACCCTGACCTGGATGTTATATTTGACTTCTTTAAGGAATTATGTTTAAGTTTAATGAAATGAAGTGAGCCGGAGATGCTCTATCTCTGTCTTAACATGTTGAAGCTACTTTAAATACATTTCATATGCTAAATGAGATAAATCACAGGATGAGGGCCGGGTGATCTGAGCATGGTTAATACCACTGCAAAGCAGAAGTTAAATCATTTCTACAAAGATCAATCTCAACTTTACATTGAAATATAATTTGTTTTATTTTTAGGAATTAGATCTAAGGAAAATATGCAGGTCTAAGCTAAATATCACTTAGGGAAAAAAACAGAATGGCAGAGAGACAAAGCACTTTTGCATACATGTTCTTACTAATTAGTGTATACTTAGAGCAGAATATTTAATTGAATCTCATAAAAATGTTGGAAGTGCTAATTACTTTGCCATTATATTGTTTAATTATAATGGTTTCTGATAAAAATGTAATACCATATGAAACATTTATTATTTATTTTATGTTAGTGTTATTAAAAACGAAAATCATCTTTGGGAGATTGAGGAAACTCTCCTATGTATAGAATGTAAATTATAAAAGAGGCTTCTAAAAATGGATTGATGTTGGTCTACTGTTTTTCTTGATCATCCAAACATATGCCAGGCTGCAGCAGTGAAGGATGGTACAGTGGACTGAGTCAGGTCAATGAGGTCTAGTGCTGTCTCTGTTTAAGCTGTCCTATAACCTTGGGCTGCAATTTCTCCAACACTAAGCCATATCACATACCTTTGCCCAGCATGTCAGAAATTTATCAAAAAAAATTAGTAAGAAACGTATCTTATTTGTCTCTGAAATCCTAACGCCTGGTGTGGAGTTTGTTCTCATTAAATGTTTTCTTAATGAATGAAGAAGAAGTAAAGGAAAGATAGAAGAAAGGAAGGAGAAAGGAAAAAATAAAAGAAGGGAGGAAGAAAGAAAAAACCAAAGCAAGGAACGAAGGAAGGAACGAAGGAAGGAAGGGAGGGAGGGAGGGAGGGACTTGCATAGTGTGTGAGGGGAAGCCTTATGGCAATATAGGGAACCTTAATGTGGACTGACTTTTATGTCTCTTATGCTAGAGTATATGTAGGTCAATCAGCCCACCACCTGTTTTTATTGGAACACTGCCATATCCATTCATTTATGTGTTGCCTATGGCTGCTTTCATATTACAACTAGAGTTGGGTAGTTTCACAAGAGACCATATACCACCAAATGTGAAATATTTACTATCTGGTCCTCTACAGAAAAGTTTACCAACCCTTGATCTAAATATTCCATGTAGCCCTGGCCTGTCCTAGAGGATGTGTTTCAGGTATTATAATATCAGAAGACTCCATCACTAACTTGGACACAGAGCTTTAGGGTTATGAAGGACATTCCTCAAAAGACAGCTGCATAGGGCTTCCCTGGTGGCTCAGTGGTTGAGGGTCCGCCTGCCGATACAGGGGACGCGGGTTCGTGTCCCGGTCCGGGAAAATCCCACATGCCGCAGAGCAGCTAGGCCCGTGAGCCATGGCCGCTGAGCCTGTGCGTCCGGAGCCTGTGCTCTGCAACGGGAGGGGCCACAACAGTGAGAGGCCCGCGTACCGCAAAAAAAAAAAAAAAAAAAAAAAGACAGTTGCATAGTGGAACTTTCAAAACTGTTACTGACTTAAAAACCCAATTCAGAAAGTAATGAGCTTTTTTTTTTTTAATTTTTTAACATCTTTACTGGAGTATAATTGCTTTACAATGGTGTGTTAGTTTCTGCTTTATAACAAAGTGAATCAGTTATACACATACATATGTCCCCATACGTCTTCCCTCTTGCGTCTCCCTCCCTCCCACTCTCCCTATCCCACCCTCCCTAACCCACCCCTCTTGGTGGTCACAAAGCACCAAGCTGATCTCCCTGTTCTATGTGGCTGCTTCCCACTAGCTATCTATTTTACGTTTGGTAGTGTATATATGTCCATGCCACTCTCTCACTTTGTCACAGCGTACCCTTCCCACTCCCCGTATCCTCAAGTCCATTCTCTAGTAGGTCTGAGTCTTTATTCCCATCTTGCCCCTAGGTTCTTCATGACCATTTTTTTTTTTTTAGATTCCATATATATGTGTTAGCATCTGGTATTTGTTTTTCTCTTTCTGACTTACTTCACTCTGTATGACAGACTCTAGATCCATCCACCTCACTACAAATAACTCAATTTTGTTTCTTTTTTATGGCTGAGTAATAATCCATTGTATATATTGCCACATCTTCTTCATCCATTCATCTGTTGATGGACATTTAGATTGCTTCCACGTTCTGGCTATTGTAAATAGAGCTTCAATGAACATCTTGGTACATGACTCTTTTTGAATTATGGTTTTCTCAGGGTATATGCCCAGTAGTGGGATTGCTAGGTCGTATGGTAGTTCTATTTTTGGTTTTTTAAGGAGCCTCCATACTGTTCTCCATAGTAGCTGTATCAATTTACATTCCCACCAACAGTGCAAGAGGGTTCCCTTTTCTCCACACCCTCTCCAGCATTTATTGTTTGTAGATTTTTTGATGATGGCCATTCTGACTGGTGTGAGATGAAGTAATGAGTCTTTTAAGGGAACAAGGACATGTCCTACAGAGCAGGACTGTCATACTACCGTCAAACAATTCATGTCGATCTAGAACACACGCTTCCAAAAAGTTAGGGTGATCATACATCTGTGTTTACTCAAAATAGTTCCAATTTCCACCTATATTCCCAGTGTAATTACTTAGACTGCCACTTCTCATTGTCAAAATGTCTAGGTTTGGAGAATTTTAATATGGTCATACTTTATATAGCTGATCCCAAATTTATTGTGTTTGCTCTTGTCAAACCAAAGTTTTCTTATCATCTTTTCAGTATCTTGCTGAGCCTCAGGGTATTTAATCCATCTTTGGGTTTTTTTTTTTTTTTTCATTCATGGCGTTTTTATATTCTGAAGCAGGTTTTGCTAAAAAGACCACAGCTTTTAAATTTTGACTCTGTTTTTGGGGAAAAGATGTAGTAACAAAGACCTACATTCAAATGCTCTCCATGTGTGACTTTCTCCCAAAGAAGACAAAAAACGGAATTCTCTTGAAAATACTCATTGACTACCAGGCTCAAATATTTCTTCCTTAGTTCCAGAAGACCAACGACCCTGTGGCCTCACTGGAAAATCATTTAACTTCTTTTTACTTGTGGCTCTGTCTAAAAATTCATCTCAAAGTATTTTTTGAAGTCATATCTGAAAATCAGTGATCATTAAGATGCTTAAAATGTCTTCCCTGAAAATGGAAGCTTTAGCTACAGAAAAACATCTCATCCCTGGTACATTTTCTTTGCTAACCCCCAATGGAAAAGTACTTGCAACCAATAAGCAGGTGTGCTAGTCTGCTCTGTGTAGATTATTTAAAAAGGGAATTGATGGCTATAGATAAAGAGTTTAACCTGAAGACAATTTCACAACGTACACAGGCAGGCAGGTTCCATGTCTAAATGGTTTTAAGTATCCAAGTGGCCATGAAAACTTTGCTTTGCCCCTAAAAATATTTTTGTGACTTTCGTATAGCTCTGCACTATTTAATACAAGAATCACTAGCCATGTAGCTACTTAAATTTTAATTAATTAAAATTAACTAAAATTAGAAATTTAGTTCCTCAGTTGCACCAGCACCAGTTTTAGGTGCTCAGTAACCACAGGAAGCTAGTGATTGAGGTATTAGCGCAGATATAGAACATTTCTATCATTTCAGACAGTCCTATTCATCAGCAGTAGATAGATGAATAAAGAGAAAAGGTGATTAGGATAATTCAGCTAATAAAACTATAAAAATACATCATCTTTCTTCTAATTAACAAATGTTATACTGTAAAGTGGAATTATTGAATCATTGATATATTTGGATTCCATTTCTTTATTAGCAACTATTATATGATAGACTGTGCCAATTGCTGTTAAGAATTAAAGGAAGAAAAGTGTTGCAGTTCAGGATAGCTGACCTGAAGAGTGAGCTGCAGGCAAGCATGTTTCGGGCAGTGGAATGGGTATGAACAGCTAAACATAAAGAGAATGCTTCAAGCACAAACAGATACCAGGAAGAATGAACCATATCTAGTCATCCAGGATTCTTAGAGATATCTCAGAGAGGAAAATATTCATTTATTCATTCATTCATATATTCACAACAACTCTTGAAAGGGCAGAACAAATCTTCACAGTTTTATAGGATGCAGTTAGTGTCTTGCCCAAGATTAACCATCAGTAACTGATAGTATCAAGATTAGAGCAAGGCTCCCAGTTGGGTGTCTTTTTTACTATATAGCAATCTTATAGCCTAGAAGTTTTAGGTTTTAAAAAATTGGGAAAGGAATTGTACACAGTAATAGAAAAACATTAGCTTTATAGAGTACTTTTTCATTAAAGGGAGATGTTTTTAGTAAGGACACAACTTGAAGTTTCAATTTTCTTCTATTCTAAAATGTCCATTAAGTCTAAAGGTTTGAGGAAAAATATCATTTCCCAAAATGTTTATGATGCTTCTATAGGTAATGCAGTTATGAAAATGAGGTACATTTATGGACTAGTTCTGTGTATGTTCCAAAATAAGAAACCAAAAGAGTTACACTGTGCTGATTTTAATCTTCACCTAGAAAAGGGGTTGGATGTATTTAGAGGCACCATCATTTGGAGACCGTCCTGTTCGGCATATGGCTGCATTGTCTTTCTGATCAGAAAGGGCAGCAGAAGGCTTAGCATTGCTATGTACATTTTCATGAGTCGCCTTTTAAAGACTTCACTTAATCTGATAGAGAATGTGGGAAGAAAACACACTTTGTAAGCGCATATTTGTGATAGTATAATTTCTTTTGAAGGGCATTAGGCTATTTCTGTCTGAAAGGTTAAAGTAATTTTAAAGCATACATATTTGAGTGCCAAATACAGAAGTAGAATAATAGTTCATTTTCCAAATATTTAGCAGTGTAGTGTAAACCCAAAATGACTCTCTTTACCATAAGACTCCTTAGTTGGCTCTCTGGTAGACACTCTGTAGTAATGGTTCTATAGTTCTGGTTTATAGCTTCAGTATGTCTTTTTTTATTGCTTTATCTTTTCTCTTCAGGCTGAGATATTTCTACCCTGGTGTATAAAGCACATAGAAAACAGTGGTTGTCGTCACAAAGAGACCAGAGATCTCTACAAAGAGGAGACAGAGAAAACTAAAGACCAGCTTCATAGAAGAAGATAATTAATATTCACTCTGCCATCTAACCTCTGCTCTCTCTCAACTCATCTTTCACCACCCTCCCCATCCCCCACCTCACTCAGCTCCAGTCACACTGACTTTCTTGCTGCTTGAACGTGACAAGCTCGTTCCGCTTAGAATCTTCATATTGGTTCATCCCTCATCCTGAAGTACTTTCCCCTTTTGATGGTTCATATCAAAATGCACCTATTCAGTGAGATCTTCCCCCCACCATTGCATCCATCTCTGCCCCTTTTCCCTGTACTTTCTAAGCACTTAGCACATCGGATAGTAATTTTGTTCTCTCTCCCCGCAGACTGAGAGCTGCATGAAGCCAGAGGCATGCTCTATTTCCTAGCTACATCCCCAGCAGCAAGAGCAGTGGGTCCACGGTAAGCACATAATAAATATTTGTGGCATGAATGGATGGAATGAAAACTTTTTATTATATTCATTTCCTCATTTTCTGTTCTAAGGTTAACACTTTATCTTTCCTATTTTGCATTATAAAATGACAACTCAGAAATGCAAATTTAAGAGAGGAACTGGTAAAGGTGAGAGAATCTGTGCAGTTCTGTCTTTGATCTATTTAATTCAGATTTATGGTGAGAACTCCATACACCTAGGACCACGTAAAAGTGGACTGAGGGGGAAAATTGAGGATGAAGAGGAAAGATTATTTGTGCATAATGATCCATTTGAAGATGGAAGTTAGCGTCTCTTAAATTGGGAGGTTTAGCACCCATCTTGGCTTCAGAAAGAGTAAAGGAAGTGTTTGAGAAGCTTAACTTTTTCATCCCTCCAGGGCACCTTTATGAGGCAGGCATTATGGAATTAGTCACAGATTCAATTGATATCAGAACACAGTGACATGATTCCCCACAGATATGGGTTCTAGGGCCCCAGATTATGAAGATTTCTGGTTATCTTTTCCATTTGCCCTCAGACTATCAAGGATAAGGACATCTCATTATCTTTTGTTAAACAGTGCCTTGTCTTTAAACGTACTCAAAGTCCTTAAGTGCTGCCTATTCCTGACTTATTCTCCAGGAGCATTTTTATTTTTAGCTTTGCTTCTTGCAACTAAAAAGTTTAGTTCATTCCCCAAGGAAATGTAATAGCCTTTTCTCTGGGAATGATACCTAGAAACATTTGTCCTGAGTGATATACCTCCTGTTTGGGGTTTGCACACATATTCCACTGGACATTTCCAGGGCATTGTTTGACATTCAGAGGTAACATGTAAAATTGAGTATATAGTGCCTTTGTCACACATTAAAGTGATATGAGCCACGCTTGAGCTAAGAGACACAAGATTTTTTATTTCTCCCACAGCAAGAAGTTATATCCTGTAACATGTGCTTGGTAATTACAAATCTTTTTGTGGGCATCAGTGCCATATGTATAATATACCCTGGTGGCACCATTTCAAGGTTGCAGAGTCACATTTTGTAGGCAAATCATTTATAATCATCATTGCTGCTGCAACACTGTCATGTTTTGCTCTGAATGGGTGTTTCTATGCCAAATTTATAAAGTTGCTAAGAAGTGTTTCTTTTTAAAAATACAAGTTAATGTTAGTGTATTTGAAAAATTTCTTAAAGACCAGCACAAAATGTCACCATGTACCTTGAAAAAGGAGTTAGATAGACAGAAAAAAGAATGCTAACCAAACTTCTTTCATTACTTATATTATTAATCACTTATGCTAACAGTAGAACTACCTAGTAAAAGTCATAAAGACACATGAACATTTTTGTACTTCTCTATCAGGGCTATTTACTTTTTGAATTATGAAGATTCTGATGAGGTGACAGGGATCAAATGTCTTTATTTGTTTAGTCCCACTTGGTCACATTATAAGACAAATGAGGATTCATTCACTCATTCATTCATTCACATTTTCCTTTATTTTAAAAATCTGATCCATTTGCAACCTTGCAAAATATGTATTCTACTAAAAAGAGAATATCAAAGTGGTTAAGAGCATTGGCCCTCAGAGATTGAGAGTTTGACAGGCCTAGCTTAAAATCTTGGCTCTACTAATCCCTAGCTACTGTGACCCCCAAGTCACTTAATTTTTCTGTACCTTGGTTCCCTCATCTGTAGAATGGGGACAATGACAGAACTTTCTCATTGAATTGTTTTTAGGATTAAATCAGATCATTAAAATCAGCATCTGACACATGATAATTGTTCAACATTAGACATTATTTCTATTATAATCATTTTACAGAGGAAATGATAGATTCAGAGAAGTAATATAATTCACCCACTGTTAGTAAGTGGTTGCAGTGGGATTTGAAACCAAATATCTCTGACTGTAGAGGTCACGTGCCTAAATTCACATCATAGCTCAGAAATGAGGAGGCGAATAGAGGATTAGTTCACTCATACAGGATGATTGTGAGGATCACCTGCAATATTTAATGTAAAAAAAACCATGTTGACAAGTATAAATAACTTTATGCAAAGGTGAGCTCTTTTGATTGTGTAGATTTTAAAAGTTTGGCAATCTATGCTTAGCCTAAAATAAGCCTGAGCGTTGCTGTGACAGAAATTGACTAGCTATTCACCAAACCCATTTCCTCTTCCTCTTAGGCACACAGTCAGACTACAGTTGCCACCCTCTCTTGCATTAGGTGTGCCATGTGAGTTTTGGCCAGTGGAATATGGACAAGAGTGTTGAGCATTACTTCCAGATATGGCACATAAAAACTTCCTAGGTGCAATATTCTTTGTATTCTTTTCACCTTTTGGTGGTTGGAGAGGAGATGATCTCCAGGGCAATCTTTGGACTACACACAGACAGGGAAAGAAAGGGAGGAAACTGAGTCCTTGAATCACTACTAGGGCAAGGGCCACCACCATGCAGGACCTCCCATTTTGGAAGTCATCTGAAGGAGAAATAAACTTCTATTGTGTTTGAAAACTAATACAGCAAGTCCCCTACATATGAACCTTTAAGTTGCAAACTTTCAAAGATGTGAACATAACTTTCAAAGATGTGAACATGTGTTCCATCCACGTCAGGCATGAGTGAAACTGCACCTTGCCCTCCATCTCCTGTTGCTGACAATCCTTCAGCTCTACCATCTCCCACCTCTTCTCCCTCCTCCAGTCAGTGACTCTTCTTGCCTATTCACTCGATGCCAGCCCCTGTGTGCCAGCTGTTGTATGGTACTACTGTACTTTTTCAAGGTACTGTACTGTAAAACTAAAAATGCTTTCCTTACTTGTTGTTTGTTTTCTTATGTATTATTTGTGTGAAAAATATTATAAACCTATTACAGTACAGTACTATATAGCCGATTGTGTTAGCTGGGTACCTAGGCTAACTTTGTTGAACTTAACAAACAAATTGGACTTACAAACGTGTTCTCAGAACAGAACTCGTTCGTATGTAGGGGACTTACCGTATTTTGAGATTTATCTGTTATAACAGCTAGTGTTACCTTTATTAGTACAATTACCCAGTGCCAATCTCCAGGGCTGAATAAGTAGGGTGTTATAACTGCTAGGAAACATGAGATGTCAGTGTAACTTCTTTTACCTCTGTGTTCAGTAGCGTATAACACAATCCTTTTGGAAACTAAATAGGATACACATTTCACCTTGGTCATCCTATATTTTATAACTACTAGAAACATATCTTAAAAAAATTACTCATAGGATTTTAGAGTCAGGAAAGTTTTAAAAGTCTCCTAATTCAATTCATTGTGAGTTTGTTTCCTAGTACATCATCCCTACGTAGTTTAAGTACCTACAGCAACAGTAAACTCAATTTTAGACTGTTCTGCTATGGAGTAACATCTAGGCAGCACACAGTAGAAAACAGAAGTTCAGGACTCATGGCTCCAGTCCATATCCAAAGGCAAATATGTTTTCGCCCATCATTGCTTTTGTTTTATGTTAAATTTTAATTGATGCAGGTATTCTCCAATGTTCCACAGGCCCCACTATTCCCCACTGTTGCTCCCTGCTCCTTCACATATTTGTGTTATTTGTCTGGTGCCTAAACATTTGGATCTGTGTCTGCTAGTTGGCCTTGAGATCAAAGGACTTGGGTCCAATTCCAAGCTCTCTACCTTTCCCAGTTTTGTGATCATAGACAAGCTCCTTAATCTTTTTGAGTTTTCTCATCTATAAAATGGATTTAAGAATTTTGGCACTTCTTATAGACATGAAGAATAAATGAGACAAGGTTCTATAGAGATTTAAGGTATCAGAATTTTTAATGGGGGTAACACAAAAATATTTTTATTACATCTTCCATGTAAAAATGTTTGAAATATTCGAGGAAAGTGATCATGTCATTCCTGTGGCTTCTTTTCTCTAGTCTAAAATTCCCCACCTCTTTCAGATATTCTTTGAATGGCATTATATCAGTTGCCATATGGTTCTAAGCTAGGCTGGTAATATAAATGTGTGAAGTAGGCTAAGTGTGGACTATGGTAGACAGAAAATGCCATGCCTGGTATAAAGAGGGAAGCCAGTATACCAGGAATATTCACTTGGCCGGATCTTCCAATTTCTCAAATGAAGGAGGCAATCAGGATTTATATGCAAAATCTCTAAATTTGGCCTGGAGGTCTCTAGTTTATAAAACTCAGTCTCAAATTTTTAGGCCTTAATACATACACATTTTGGAGTCTGTGTGCAGAAATCAATCCATATATAGATGGTCCAAATTTGACAACCCATTTATTAACTATCATGATCAAAATCTTTTGAAAGATAAATTCTATTAATTAAAATGAGTAATCTCTCTTTAATTTACATGAGACAGTTTCTATATATGAATCAAAATGTATAAGCATATAATACCTATATTAATTACATGGTAATTACCGTAAGTGTTCATTGCTGAAAGAGGTCACTAGACTCAGCTCACAGTCACAGAACAGCTTTATCACAGGCAAAAATTAAAGCATAGTAATATCAGGAGGGTGTGCATTGAGAAAGGGGTCTGGAGATATCAGGCTCAGGCTTCTTTGTCTTCACATCCTGGCAAGCCAACATCCCTGGGTTGCCAGGATGTGCTTTACTTCCAGGTCTGTAACCATCATATGCTTGAGAGCATATAAAGCACCTCTGTAACAAGAGTCCCTGTTTTTATTCATGGTGAGATCTATTACAGTGAGTTGGTCACAGAGGCATGTTATAGCTACATCACCAATCTTAACTGGCAAAAATTCCCAGGCTCCACCAGGTAAATCACCTGGTTCACCCTGTCCTAAGACAATTGACATATGCATGGTTACAGATAAAGAAGAGCCATCTTTTTGCTGGATTTTTTCAACAGCCAAAATCACCTTTTTTATGATTGACCAAGACAGTATTACTGTTCCCCTCAGTTTGACTAAGCTTTAGACAGATTTCTTCCTGACTATAGGCCCCTAACTGCCCTTTTCTTAGAGCATTTATTTTAGAAAACTTGCAATTGTAAATTCTTTTTTCTGTCTCTGAGATGTAAATCTTTTTCCAGCCTCTTGCCTGTTTTACAACCCAGCAATGTCTTTCTCAAGGACTTGGGAACCATCCTTTGGAAATGTAATCATCAAGAAAGACTAGGTCCCTACCTCTCAGTCTCTGTAGAAGGGTAAAAATCTAACTTCTATAAACACCAATGTTCAAACACAGATGGCCTAATCAGTTGATCAGCCTCCCCGCTAACATCTGCCTGTATTTTTCCATAGCTCACCCCAATGCTTGAAAACACCCCTGTGCTTTATTTCAAAGAAGTTGAATTCAGTCTCTCTCTCCTATTGCAGTAGTGTTGACTCCTATTGCAATAGTCTCAAATAAAGTCTTTCTTGTACGTTTAACTCCGCTGTCACAATTTTTCTCTGATGTTACAATATGATTAAATAAACAAAGTGAGTTTAACCATATAATAGCACTTACTAAATATGAACATTATTTTAAAAAGTAAGTTTTAGGAATTAGAATGAAATACCTAGGTTTTCTATATTTTATTCTTCAAGAAACTACTTGATTCTTAGTCTTACTAAGGGCATAAATTTTCAATGATTTGGACACAATCTTTAATAATAAAAAGGAAATATTTTGAAATAACAGCTATTTCTGATACAGAGTATTTAATTTCAGCAAAGCTAACTTTGTCCTCAAGTCCTTTACATTTAGTTTTAACTTCTTAGTTTTGAATAAAGACTGTCCTTTTGTTAGAGTTTTTGTTTTCTTAATAGCACAATGTGCTTTTGAAGTGATTAAACAGGAACAAAGCCTTTTTGGAAAATAGTTTGGTACAATTTGAAAATGTCAATATATGTTTTTCAATATTAATATCACTGCCTATGACCAGAGTAATTTAGGATATTTTAGGCAGAGTAAGGGATGTTCTTCTCCTGATGACACTGCAGACAAATAAAAGTAAATACTGCTTAAATTGTTAAGTGGCTTTGTACTTTTTGGTAACATGTACATAAAAGTGGTGGTGGTTGACCCAGTGTCAGTGATTGTGATCATGACAACTTTAAGGCTAAAATGATTAAAACATAGCAGTGCCAAAAATGGTAGCTGTATAGTACACAATCTCCTCTTCATTGAGTTTCTGACATGTCCTTGGATTAATTTTAAAATTAAATACTTTTTCTTCTAAACAAGTATAAGTATCTGGACCATAGACCTTAAAATTTCCATGAATTTTTTCTTCATTTAGTGTTATCACTAAACTTTAGCAAATACAACTGACCCTTGAACAACATGGGTTTGAATTCTGTGGTTGACTTACACATGGATTTTTTTCAATAAACACTACAGTTCTACATGTTCCTCATTTGTCTGAATTCGTGGGTACAGAATCATGGATATGGAGAACTGACTATGGGACTTAATCATCTGCACATTTTGGTATCTGTGGCAGGTCGTGGAACAAGTTAACTGTGAATACTGAGGGATGACTGTACAGACAAAAAAATGATCCAGCAACCCCACTCCTGGGCATATATCTAGAAAAGACAAAAGCTCTAATTCAAAAGGATACATGCACCCCAATGTTCATAGCAGCACTATTTACAATAGCCAAGACATGGAAACAACCTAAGTGTTCATCAACAGATGAATAGATAAAGATATGATACACACACACACACACACACACACACACACAATGGAACATTACTCAGCCATAAAAAAGAATGAAATAATGTCATTTGCAGCAACATGGATGAACATAGATATTATCATTCTAAGTGAAATAAGTCAGACAGAGAAAGATAAACATTATACGATATCACTTACATGTGGAATCTTTAAAAATAGTACAAATGAACTTATTTACAAGATAGGAACAGACTCACAGACTTAGAAAACAAATCTATGGTTACCAAAGGGGAAGAGGAGGGGGAGGGATAAATCAGGAGTATGGGATTAACCGATGCACACTACCATATATAAAGTAGATAAACAACAAGGATTTACTGTATAGTACAGGGAACTATATTCAATATCTTGTAATAAACTATAATGGAAAGGAATCAAAAAAAGAATATAGATATATACATATATGTATGTATAACTGAATTACTTTGCTGTGCATCTGAGACTAACATAATATTTTGTCAACTAACTTCAATTAAAAAAGATGACTTGTATAGATAAGTATATCAATATCATTTTTTAATTTCTTATAACTGTAGACTGTGAATTATAACAATTTTTTTCTGGGCTGTTTATTTATTATACCTATTATTAGTTCACAATTGAACTAAACAATATTTTAGAAATTTTCATAATTATTAAATTTCAAAATTAATTTTTTTGGAAACACATCCTTTAATGAGCTATATAAGATTTATTTTCATATATCTATAGACAAATAATATTGGCAGAATGAGACACATTTATCACCAATTAAATTTCATTTTCATATATGTAGAGATTAAGAAACTTTTCTCACATAAATAAGTAGATAGAAATGAAAGATTTTTTACAAGAAGGAATTCAGTTCTTTGAACATCCAAGTTATAGGTAAAAAATGACACAAGAACCTATCATTTAAAAATAACTGACAACTCAATTTTGTTGAAATCAAAGAATTGGAGATGAATACACTTGTAAAAATTTTTTTTAACCTAGGTATAAAAGTCATTCACTTTATCAACACCTAACGTATTCCATTTAAAAAAATTCTTTGGTCTTAGATTTTGTAGTGTGTGGGAAAGTACCATACTAAGATTGGGGATTGGTAAAGTATGCTTTTTTTCTGTGAGAGGGAATAAGGCAAAGAGAGAAATTTTAGAAAATCTAGACTGGAAAATGATTCACCTAAAGCTACTTATGCCTCACACCTCCTGGAAAAATCTTAATGTTTTCCCAGGGGTAACCCAAGAATAAAGAAAGCATCTCCTAAAAACCCTGGAAAAGAGAACTCCTTGCTCCTGCCTCAACCATCTGTCTAGGCAAAGCCCACAGTTAAATTAGAATGCATGATTATTTGCATTTAAAAAAGTGACCCCCAGCAGATTGTGACAATGGTTCAAGTTGGAAAACCACCTAAATAAAGGAGAGACAATGTGCTTTAGGGCCAGATGGATGCTGGGTTCCAATCTTGGCCCTACACTTACTAGCTATGTGACCCTGGGCAAATCATTTAACTTCTCTGAGCCTCAGGCTTCTCAACTGTATAATAAGAATAGCAATCTACCTTTAAAGTAGGTATTGTTGAGAAGATTTTATGATATAATTTATGTAAATCACTTAACAGTGTCTGATACATGGAAGGTATTCACTAAATTGTGGTTGCAGTCATTGTCATTTTTGTCATCACCATCATTGGCTGGAGTTATTCCCTGGGAAGGAGTAGCACTACATAGCGCCATAGTGTCAGAGAAAACAAGTGGATATTAGGGGCCCAGTTCTTCTTCATTGTGCTCCACCATGGAGATAATTATGGTGAAAAGATCACACTATTTGCATGAATATGAGAGAATTACATAGGAGAGAAGGCAACACTTTAGCAAACCTCAATAGTTTTTCTCTCAAAGGGAAAATTAGAAGTAATGAGAAACGAAAACCTCAGATATAAAAAGCAAAAATATTTAAATTATCTCATCCACTAGACATATGTCAGACCATCATATAATTTCAGCAATTTGATCCCATTTAGGAGATTTAATGACCTTACTTTAAAAATTATATAAAAATTAAATTCAATAAAATTAATGTATACTCATATCTACCTGACTTAATGAGAAAAATTAGGTTTTGCTATAAAGGTCTCCAAATTTGATTTAAAGTATATGTGGCTGCCACAGGAAAGTGGAGAAGATGTAAAAAATCTCTTGGGTTTGGGATGATACAGGGACTTAAATTTAGAGACTAAATGAGAGCTAAGGGAAATCTATTTCTTTAATTATAATCTCATCAAAAGTACATTAGTCAAATGACAGCAGCACATGAAGGATTTAGATCTTTAAATGCCAAAACACAGGATTAATACATAAAACCACATGATTACTCAGTAACAATTTGTGTGAAGATGATATCCATGAGTGATCAAACAATAGCTAGGAAGAACTTTTCTGAAGGAAAAAGTAAAATCTGTCATTTGTTTCATTTATTATTAGTACAAGGGTATTGAATATCCAGCTAATAATGCAGAATAATCCCCTAAAATGTAAATTTCAAGTAGATTAAAATAGTGTAATTTTTATTCAATTAGAAACTAAACAGAGGTTTAGAAGAGAAAACTGCAGAATAATAATGGTAATCATGACATCAGGGGAAAACATGCTCATAACTCAGTCTGTCAGTGTTTTAAGCTGGAAAATTAAAATGGAAAACTTGGAAGCATCCATGTTCTGCAACTTGGTAGTGAGTATTTGAAGATAAGAGAGCAAGCATAGCTATCAGATAAGGTTTGAATACTCCAAAATACAAAGAATAAATGACTTTCAGATTTATTCTGTCATGATATAATCCAGACTAAGTTTACTTGCTTTATTAATTCATACTTCTGCCAGACACTTTGAGATATTTTTGCGATATACCTTCACTGAAGACTAATTTATTAAGCAAGAGCCCTTAGTAAGTCTCTGAAAAGTGTCTCTAACTTTTATGGTAGAAGAACTAACATATTAAAAACTTTATTCAGTGAAATTTCGTTGAAATAATATTCCTAGAAAAATAAAGAATAATATGGTGATATGTATATTAGACTATAATGCAAGTATTAGAGTAGGCTCTGACATGAACTTTATAAAAGTATTTTATGCTATTAAAACTATACAAAAAACAAGGCTCATATCTTCTTTAGACTTCACCTTATGGAAATTTAGAGTTGTAATAAAGAGGAGAAGACTATAAATTGGCATGAAGACTGCTTGACACAGTGAGAATGGAGTCTCTGAAAAGGAATGGAATCCGACTTGGTGAATAATAATGAAGAATGGAAAAAGAGAGTGGATAAGGTAAGATGATGCAAGTACAATGGTTCATTGTGTAATACAAGCAGGAAGAGAAAAGTACTTCATCTCTAGAAGTTCTTGTGAACCTGCGTGCATTGAGATAAATGACATTTGCAAGGACTTCTGGGAAGATGCCAAAATAAAAGTGCCCAGAATGCTGTCCAGCTACTACTCAGCACTATTTTTCTAAAAATCAATAGATTCCAGAATTCATTCCCTTTCTGTTAATAGAGTTGCTGTGATTTCTCTCCATTTGTGTTCGATTCACTTATTTAAATTTAATTTAAAAGAGGCTTGATGTTCAATTTACAAAACTGAATAAATTTTTATCATTTTAAAATAAAATTAAAATATACCATTTGATATCTGTTAATGGGAATTCAAAATGCATAAACTATTATTTGATATAGTATTTATAGTTTCCATTGAAAGCAATATGAAAGCATTAATTTCCACCTTCCTCCTACCCCTCAAATCCACAAAACTACATTCTAAAATTTTGTGTAGTAAGGAGTATTTTGATTCTCTCTTTACTGTTAGAAAATAGTTGATGAATTGGAATCAGCACCATAAAAAAATGATGGTCACACATAAATAAACAGTATTCAATTACTCAAATATCTTAATAAAATGTTTCTACTATGGTTGCTCTAAATTTAATAGGAACTGTGGTAAGGAGGAATAGCGTTATAAGGGTTATTTAGCCGCACAAATTAAAAATATTAAATTTCAGCTTCCACCTCTCTTTAACCATCCTGACATTTCTCCCTGTGGTCTTAACTAACCATTGTCTAGTAGAGTTTCTGGTATATAATAAGCATTCACATGTATGTTAAATGAATGACTACTTGATCTGATTTCACATGAAACCAAAGAGATACGGAATAGAATCAAATGCAGCATTAAGATGTATATTTGCCAAATACGATTCCTTTGATTATCTGGGAAGCTATAAAGATATATATTTATATATATAGTGATTAATTTGAACATCACATTACATCTAAATTTGTATTGTTTTTATAACCAAGTAATATGCATTAGCTAAGACATACACCAGTGATATATATTAAAGGCAAGATTACAAAATTTTTTTCTGGATTGCAAAGTTTCAGAAAGAGGTTTTAAAATGTTATGCCAGCACATCTATCCCTGAGTCTAGATCTTGGAATAGCAGAGCACCTTCTTTGCCCCAAACTTCCTATCAACTATGACTAAAAATCTGAGCAATTTATTTTACTGAGCATTACCGAGGACTTTCAGGGTCAAGAGTCTGAACATAAAAGAAAACAAGAGATGTGTTATGACAGTGGCTCATTCTTTTCCTTGAGGCATTTGCCAACATGAATGCAGCAGCTGAGAGGCTTAGAAGCTAAGAAAATGTTTTGGCAGGCTCAAAAAGGAGGAGGGGCCCTGGTAAACAGTACAGATTGGGGACCAAAAGATTTACATACTGGGAGAGTGTCCAGAAATAGAAATCTTCTTTAGTAAATGTTAATATTCATCAAATTATCTGTATTATTATATATAAATGACCTCAAATTAGCTTTAAAATTTTAAAACATGTATTTTCAGACTGAATTAAAAACATGTAAGTACACAAAATTGCAAGACTTGACCAAAATCCAAGATAAAAAATAGACAGCAGAAACAGACACACGAGAGATCCATATATTGGTGTGATTATATAGTTTAAAATTAAAATAATGATTATTAATGTTTTTAAGAACTATATGATAAAATGAGGAACATGATAGGAAACTGGGAACTATAAAGAGAATCAAAAGGAAATTCTATGACTGAAAAATATGATAATGGAAATTAGAAAATTAATATATAACTTAATAGCCATTTAGACACACTGAAAGAATTAGTGAAGCAGAAGATAGGTCAGAAGAAAATATTCAGACTGAAGCAGAGAGAGAGAAAAAGGATTAAAATCAGAAAAAAATAAAGGAGTCACAGTCAAAGGGACACAGTCAAAGACCTGATATTTAGAGGTTTTTTGTTTGTTTGTTTTTAAAGGAGGAAAGATAGAATAACATACAGAGAAAGTTTGAGGAGATAATGGCTGAAAAATTTCCAAAACTGATGAGAGACATCTAGCATAGACTTAATCACTAAGAACTGCAAGCAGAATAAATTAAAAGAAAATCATACTTAGAGCTCTGTTCTCTTTTTAGAAATATCATAGAATCCTGTATCAGAACAGTCCTCCTGCAGATAACAATTATAACTCCGGGCAACATATTTCAAAACTACTTAAAATCATTGGAGAATGACCCAAAATAGGCAGAAACTGAAGTGCTAATCTTTTTTTTTTTAAGTTGATGTAATATTGACATATATAACATAACATTATATTAGTTTCAGGTATACAACGTAAGTATTCCATATTTGCACATATTGTGAAATGATCTCCATAGTAAGTCTAGTAAATGGCTGTCACCACACAAATTTATTTTCTTGTGATGAGAGTTTTTAAGATTTTCTCTCTTGGCAACTTTCAAATATGTGATACAATATTGGTAACTATAGTCACCATACTGCACATTACATCCCCAGCACTTATTTATTTTATAACGGTAATTTGTACCTTTCATCCATTCATTCACTCTCTTTCTCTCCCCTACCTCTCCTCTGGCAACCACCAATCTGTTTTCTGTATTTATGAGCTCATTTTTTGTTTGTTTTATTTTTGTTTTGCTGTATTTTGTCTTACTCTGTTTGACTTATTTCACCTAGCATAAGGCCTCAAGTTCCAACCATGTTGTCACAAATGGCAAGATTTTCTTATATTTTATGGTTTAATAATATTACATTATATAAATATACATTTTCTTTATCCATTCATCCACCGATGAACACTTAGGTGGTTGTTTTTGTGTCTTGGCTATTGTAAATAATGCTGCAATGAACAGAGGGTTGCATATATATTTTCAAGTTAGAGTTTTTACTTTCTTCAGATAAATACCCAGAAGAAGTGGAATTGCTGTATCACATGATAGCTATATTTTTAATTTTTTGAGAAGCCCCCACACTGTTTTCCATAGTGACTCCATCAAGTTACATTCCCATCAGCAGTGTGCAAGGGTTCCCTTTTCTCCATATCCTCACCAATACTCATCATTTCTTGTGTGTGTGTGTGTGTGTGTGTGTGTGTTTTAAAATTAAAGCCTTTCTAACAAGTGTGAGGTGTATGGTTTTGATCTGCATTTCCCTGATGATGAGTGATGCTGTGCACCATTTCATGTACCTGCTGCCCATCTGTATAGCTTCTTTGAAAAATGTCTATTCAGGTTCTCTGCCCATTTTTTAAGTGGATTGTTTGTTTGCTATTGAGTTGTAGGAGTTGAGCATCATCTTTTCGCAAGAAGGACAGACATCTGAAGTCATTCTAGTAAATACCTTGTAATTCACTTCATAAAGAGGAGTAGAACAAGTGCCCTCTAGTATAATATGATCTAATCATTGGAATCTATCTTCCTCATTGTCATCAGAAAGACCATTTAACAAACATGAGTGTAGCTAATTTTTGCAAAATTAAGGAAAGGGGCAAATATTGCAAAGTTGGAAGCAATGAAAATAGGTACTGTTAACTTATAAATTTCAAATGAGAAAAAAAGATGTAAAAAATGTTTCACATTCAAAGAGTAATATATTGTTCTATCATAATAATTAATATTTTTATTACTGCAGATTTTAGACTCAAAAAATCAGCTATTACAGTAAAGTTTAAGTATCATTATTTTCACTCATAACCCGATATTGATCACTCTAAAGATTCTCTGAAATTTTCCGTTTGGTGGTATCATTTTAGGTTACTAACTTAAAGTCACTATTATACATAAAATTGTTTAATAGAGGAGATTATTAAAATATGGGTTACCTCATGTCTCCATAAGTCTGAGAAGCAAGCAAAAAGAAGAGCCGGATAAAGTACTTCCAGCATGAAATAGTTGAAAATTATGAAGTGTACAAGCTCCTTTTCAGGAGATGACAGAATTCCGGAGCAAGGCAGAGGGAGAATGCAAAGATGGTGTCCACTGGCCTCCATCACAAGAGTGTATCGGTGGATCCCTAGATGCATGCCAAACTAGATCCCTGCCCCACATGCCAAAGCTCCAAGACAAGCAAGTTAGCCCCTTTCACAGAAACACTGGTGGTGTGTTATAGTCTTCTGTCTGGGCAGTGCCCTGGGGATGGTAGCCATCTAAGAACTGTCTCTGTGGTAGCTACAGTCCTTTGGGGCTCAGGAACACAAGCTCTCCTGGCCACCAGAGCCAGGTGATCGAGGGGTGTCTCGTGGGTGGCAGTTGCATAAATAAGGGGAACCAGATGCCCGTGTAAGCTCCCATACCATACAGGCGATACTGGCGCTCTGGAGCACAGCAGAGGAAAAGCACGAAGACAGCACCTACCCTCAGAGGTCTCTGGAAAGGATTACGATCAGCTCTTAGACTTCTGTTTAATTAGAAGCCTGCCCCTCTGAGTACAGTTATGAAGACAAGCTCATAGACCTCTTTCACAGAAAGACTGGGCTCCCGGGTCTGTTGTCTCTTGCTGTGGCCTGCGGGTGCTAACTGGTTGAAAACTGTTTCTCTGTTGGTTACAGCCCGTGGGACCTGTGAGCATAAGCCCCACCTGCCACTAAAACCAGGTCATCTAGGGGTGTCCCTTAGAAGTTGCTGCAAAAATCAGGGTGCCAGATGAGGGTATAAACGCCTTTCTGGGAGACGCCAGCAAGGTTGGAGAGAGACACAGAGAAAGTGTAAAATGATGCCTGCCAGCCTCTGTTCCAGAGCATACCCCAGCAGACCCCTGTGTGTGTGTTAAATTAGATGCCTGTCCCTCAGTCTGACACTTTAAGATAAGCAAATAAGCCTATTTCACATAAAGTCTGGGATCCTCTCAATGAGCTGCCTCTGCACTGGTTTTGGGGTGAGTGAATCTGAGCATGCAAGCCCTTTAAGAGCCATTTCTCAGTTGCCTATAGCCTTGAGAGTCTCTGAATGTGAGCCCTGGTGGCTTTCAAATATTGATGTTTTGGGGGCTCATCTCTCAGTTGCAAGACTTAAAAGTGGGAGGGCCCTGTGTGGAGTTCAAACCCTTTGCTTTTCCAGGAGCAGCTCTGGGTTTTTAGTTCCCTCCTAATTGTGTGTCACTGCACTGGCGGTGGGGTTTATGGTGACATTATATCTCAGCCTCTCCTACATATTTTAATATGCATTTTTTTTCTTGTTTATCTAATGTGTAGGAGTTGCTCATCTAGCTTTTAGCTTTTTTTTTTTTTTTCAAGGAAGTTGTTCCTTACTGTAGCTGTAGATTCAGTGTGTTCATGCGAGAAGGTGAGTTCAGGATCTTTCTTTCTTGTTTTTAAGACTCATTTTATTTTATTTTATACAGAAGGTTCTTATTAGTTATCAATTTTATACATATTAGTGTATATATGTCAATCCCAGTCTCCCAATTCATCTGACCACCACCACCCTGCCCCCCTGCCTTCCCCCCTTAGTGTCCATATGCTTGTTCTCTACAGTTGTGTCTCTATTTCTGCCTTGCAAACCGGTTCATCTGTACCATTTTTCTAGATTCCACATATATGCGTTAATATACGATATTTGTTTTTCTCTTTCTGACTTTCCTCACTCTGTATGACAGTCTCTAGGTCCATCCACGTCTCTACAAATGACCCAGTTTCGTTCCTTTTTATGGCTGAGTAATATTCCATTGTATATATGTACCACATCTTCTCTTTCCATTTGTCTATGGTTGGGCATTTAGGTTGCTTCCATGACCTGGTTATTGTAAATAGAGCTACAATGGAATTCAGGATCTTTCTAAGTTACCGTCTTGAACTGGAAAATGGGTGTCTCTAAATTCTTATCATAATACTTATGTCATGGCTTGTCCTTATATCTTTGACTTAAAAAGGCAACGTAGACTTGACTGAATGTTTTGGTGATTATGTATGTATATATGGTGCTGTGTTCTAATGGTGAATTTGTACACACAGTGTACATGTGCATTCATATGTGAAGCATTAGCATATACTCCAAATGGTTTTTCTTCCGTTGTGAATTAAGACATATATCAATGTAAGCTCATAAAAGGGCATCACGATATATGTTCTGGGCCAATTTCTACTTTAAACTCCTTAACAACTAACAATTTAAATCCATATTAAATACTCCCAATTTAACACCTACAGTTCTACAGACATTGGCTTTCATACTACCCTGCTGTGAATAAGAAATCATACATGAGAAAGATAGATACTCAGCTATTCCCCAAGTGATGTCTAAAATACTTCCTCCTAGGGCAGGGGTAGGGTTCCATTTAATTGTTCTATGCATAAGACAGACAACTGGCTGTAATAATTCAGATTACACATAAAACAATAACCAGTTCACAATAATCAATATAAAGTAAAATTTTAAATTTGGGGAATTCAAAGTAAACTCCTAAAATTTTGTTGAGGAAAGACCAGATTTTCTTATTGACTATAAACAAGGTTTTCCCAGATTATTTTTATATCCACCAATCTTCTTTCTCAATAATTTAAAGAAAAACTCTTTAATAGCAAACTATTCACTCTTTCTAGAGTCATTATTCTTAAAGTTGTCCATACTGAATTTTACTGCCACACTAGACTGGTTATCTCCCAGACAATACGTTTTTATTTCCTGTGCTCCTGGGTGGTAACAAAGAAATTTAGGGAGAGGTTTGTTCCTGAGCTTGTAGTTTAAACAGAGAATAGGAAATTGTATACTATTTAAGAATTGGGGGTGCATACTTTATCTTATTTAATTTACAGTCGACTCTTCGCTTTGTTGCTTCCCAGATAGAGTTTGTCATCTGCCTTCACTGTGGGCAAGGAGACTTTAAGGTCTAAGAGCTTATTTCAAAATCTAAAAGCAACTCTATCAATTCTTACTAACTCGGAAACTATGGCTATTGAACGGGTCCGAAGTGTCACAGAAACAAAGAGCATATCAGATAATATTTGCCCCAGAATGGTTGATGGGAATATATTATGGGTAAGCATTCATATTCATGGGGATGCTTAGGGATTTTCTTATTCTAAATGTGGATTTTCACCTCTGCATGAGAAAATGACCATCTTTTTAGTGGTATTTCCCATTGCTATGAAACATAAGAACAAGAGATTGCCAAGTAAGCAATCAACTGTCAGCAATACAGATTTTCTTTTAGGACCAGCTGAAAAGTCACTCAAGGAAGCAGCTGAAATTTCACAGCCTGATAATGAAATAGAGATTACATGAGTAGGACAAATGTAAAAAAAGTTTTTATCTGGAAGGTAGGCTCAGTCTTCAAGAACATTTGACCCTTGAAAGCAGCAACATTTCACGGGTGAGTGGCGTATTGAGGAGGATAGAAAGTGTGCTGAAGATACAAAAATTCTTGTAGGTTTCCCTGAAATATTATCTGAAAAACCAATTTTTTAAAAATAAATTTATTTCTTTTATTTTTGGCTGCATTGGGTCTTCGTTCTTGCATGCAGGCATTCTCTAATTGCGCTAAGCAGGGGCAACTCTTCATTGCGGTGCGCAGGCTTCTCATTGCGGTGGCTTCTCTTGTTGCAGAGCATGGGCTCTAGGCATGTGGGCTTCAGTAGTTGTGGCTCGCAGGCTCTAGAGAGCAGGCTCAGTAGTTGTGGCGCATGGGCTTAGTTGCTCCACAGCACGTGGGATCTGCCTGGACCAGGGAGCGAACCCGCATCCCCTGCATTGGCAGGCGGATTCTTAACCGCTGCGCCACCAGGGAAGTCTCTGAAAAACCACTTTAAATTATATCTACTGAGAATCAGAGATGTTTAGATACAGAGTTGGAGGCATTGTGAGAGCATCAGTAATACCACTTCACATTTTCTGGGTCTTTCTGGTCTCTGTAAGTGATCATGGCTTTGAAGTCAGCCCCTTTGGGGAGGCAGAATGGACCATTGCTTCATGAATGTCAACATTTCCTGTCTATTACAGGTTATCCTGCAGAATGCATACGCAGCTTACACATATAGGAAGGCTTTTTTGGAAGCATCGTCAGGCCTACTGAATTTCACGTAGCGTCATCCAAGGCTTTTGATGATGCTTTCTGCCTTCGTGAATAAATTCAGATGTGCTGAGAGAGAATGAGGACTGCTTAGTGGTCACATGACCAATTGACTGCTTGTTGAAAGCAGTCGTGTTGGACTGTTTCATGATGGAATGGAAAAATAAATGACTTAATTCATCTCCCAATCTCATTACTCTCTCTGGGAGAGGCTTTCACCATGTGCACTGCAGGAAGAGATTATTTGGAGAAGAGAGAAGCAAGAGATAGTTGGGATCCAATATTTCCTAGGCCTTTTTCACATGACACAAATAACTCAGGCCTTCAAGCTGATACCGTAAGAGGTGGAACAGTTCATGGAGGCACTTTGCTGTGCGCAATGTCTCACAGCTGTAAAGAGGAGTATGATAATGAGCTTCGTGAATTGTGTACACATTTCCTTAAAGTCTACTCTTTCTGTCTGAATTCAAGTAATCTGAAACGGTCCTGGACAATTTTAGTGACACATGGTCAATTGGCCTCCCTACTTACCATGGTTGTTTTGATGGAGTAATAATGGGCTGTTTCTCCCAATTTCCTAGTTGCTATGTGGGTGAGGCTTTGACATTTTTCATATCAACAATAGATTGCATGCAGGCAGCAATCACAAATGTCTGATACTAGCATTTCCCAGGTGTCATAATATGCCCGATCATGAAATTCCCCAAAGTTGGCAAAATTACAAAGATCTTAAAAATTA
This sequence comes from Phocoena phocoena, assembly GCF_963924675.1. Taxonomy (NCBI): domain Eukaryota; kingdom Metazoa; phylum Chordata; class Mammalia; order Artiodactyla; family Phocoenidae; genus Phocoena; species Phocoena phocoena. The sequence continues at coordinate 67,246,466 of NC_089227.1, read as the reverse complement.
CAAGAACTTATTGCAAGATCTTCTAGCACCTTATCACCTTATCTCTTTGAGTGTGAGAGCAAAGGGAACCTTCACTTATCAGATGTCACATGTAACCTACACAAAGAGCCTGTGGTACTGTTTCCACACCTCAGAGAATTTTTCCTGGTTTCACTTCCCATTTTCCATCAGAAATTGCTTCATGTTTTCTGGGTTTCATGCTAAAACACATCCTGATTCTATCTCCCTACCTGACTTCTTGTTTTGATGGTTTGTTATACCCATTTCATTTTGCCTTTTGATGCTTCATCAAATCCTAATATCTTGATTTATTTGCCTCAGAATATTTGTACATACTAAAGCATTACAGGTAGTGCTAAAGTCCCCTCATGCACGTCTCTCTCATCCCAATTCCTTTCTCCTGAGCAGTAGCTGCTTTCTTGAATTTGGTATTTATCATTCTATCCATGTTTTATATCAATACTAAAATGAAATGTATCCATAGACAGTTATATGACTTTGTTTTGCAGGTTTGCTCAATTCATTGCTAGGCCATTTACTTTTTAAACTTAGCTTTTGGTGCTTCCCTGGTGGCGCAGTGGTTGAGAGTCCGCCTGCCGATGCAGGGGACATGGGTTCCTGCCCCGGTCCGGGAAGATCCCACATGCCGCAGCGCAGCTGGGCCCGTGAGCCATGGCTGCTGAGCCTGCGTGTCCGGAGCCTGTGCTCTGCAACGGGAAAGGCCACAGCAGTGAGAGGCCCACGTACCGCAAAAAAAGAAACAAAAAACAAAAAAATTTAGCTTTCTGTTTTTGAGATTTGTCCATGTTAAGTTATGTAACTATTTTAATTGCTGTATTCAGTATTACCACAGCACTATTTATTTGTCCATTCTTCTGTTAATGGATATTTTAAAACTTTTTTTTTTGTTATTAAGAAACAATAGGACAATGAAGATTCTTGTAATAGGTTTCTGGTACAGATGTGCAAAAATTATCTGCATTATGTACCCAGAAGTAGAGCTGCTTTATCGAAGGATACATACATTAATGCACATTTACTTTGCTTGTTGCTATCAAAATGCTCTATAGTATATTTGTCCCAATTTACAAACTCATAAGCACTACAGAGGATTTCCATTTCTCCATGGCTTCTCCAAAACTTTGTTTTGTCAGACTTAAAGACTTGCTAATCTGTGACCTGAAAAACTGTATATATGTATTTAAACTATACATCTCTCATTCTTTGTGAAGTTTAGTTTTTTTCTTTTTGGACTTTTTGTGTGAATGGCCTGCTCTTATGCTTTTCAAATTTTTCTAATGGTCTGCTTTTCTTTTTTCTCATTAATTTTAGGAGTCATTTATAAATTCTGAATACTAATCATTTGACAGTTGTATACTAACATATCTTCTCCAAGACCAAAGCTTTGTCTTTTAAATTAAAAAAAAAATTTTCCCTGAGACTTTTGATGGATTGCTTTATTGTCTGCTAGCATCCAGTCTTTTTATTTTATTTATTTATTTTTGGCTGCATTGGGTCTTCGTTGCTGCACTCGGGTTTTCTCTAGTTGCGGTGCGCAGGCTTCTCATTGCAGTGGCTTCTCTTGTTGTGGAGCACGGGCTCTAGGCATGCGGGCTTCAGTAGCTGCAGCACACGGACTCAGTAGTTGTGGCTCGCAGGCTCTCGAGTGCAGGTTCAGTAGTTGTGGCACGCAAGCTTAGTTGCCCCACGGCATGTGGGATCTTCCTGGGGCTCAAACCCATGTCCCCGGCATTGTCAGGCAGATTCTTAACCACTGCACCACCAGGGAAGACCCTTTAAATTTTTTGTGTGTATATTTTTAGAATATAAGATTAAGTTTTAAGGCAGTTAAATCTACTAATCTTTTTCCCTTATAGAATTTATAATCTTTGTATCTTGTTTAAGAAGTTTTTTCTACCCAAGCATCATTAAAATATGCTCTTATATTTTATTCTACAAGTTGTAAAGTTTTGCTTTGGTACATTTAAGTTATTGATTCATTAGAATTTCTTTTTGCACATAGTGTGAGGCTGGGACATAGGTCTATTTATTTTTATATAGATAACCAGTTGTTCCACTGCAATGTATTGAAACTGGTTTATCTTTTCCACATAATTTGTAATGCCACCTGTGCCACACATTAATTTTGTCACTTCTTCACACACAAGCCTATCTCTGTGTTCCAGAAGTGTGTTTGTTTCTGCCTACAGCAATACCATACTCTCTTAATTAATATAACTTACAGTAAGTAAGCCTTGATACCTGATTGGATAGTTGTCCCAACACTAGATTCCTGTCCCCATAGGATTATTTTTACAATTCTTTGTCCTTTACACATCTATTCTTATTTAAGTATTGACTTCTAAATTCCTTAAATAACTGTTGGAATTTTGATTAGAATATCAGTTACATTTACAGGTTACTTTGGGGGAATATTATCATCTTTTACTTGCATTTCTCCATTTCTTCAAGCACCTCTCCTGTCCTTTGATGATCTTTACAATATTTCTATGAAAGGATTTGTGTGGTTTTTGTTAGATTCATTCCTGAGTACTTCAGCATTTTTGTTGATTCTGAGAATGACTTCATTTCTACTGTATTTATTAATTACTTGGGTGTGGGAATGCTCTACATTTTTGTAGCTGATTTTGTACCCAGTGGTCTTGCTTAAGTTTCTTATCAATTTGTATATATTTTGCCCCTGATTCACTTGGATTTTCAACATAAATACTCTCAACATCAGGAAATAAGAAAAAGTTTCTATTCCTTTACAATTCTTAAGTCTTTAATTTTTTTTTCTACTCTTTTTGTATTGACTAGGACCTCTAGAAATTAAAATATTGAGTAGGAATTAAAATAGCTGACATCCTTGTCTTGTCCCTCATTTAAAACAGAATGATACTAACACAATTTTGATAAAGAAGAACAAAGTAGGAGGAATAACTTTATCCAATGTTAAGGCTTATTGTGTAACTCTAGTAATGAAGACAATGTGGTATTAGCTAAGTGACAGATATATATCAATGGAACAGAATTAAGTAATCAGAACAGGCCCACACAGATATGCCCAACAGATTCTTTTTTAATTTAATTTAATTTATTTTTTTATACAGCAGATTATTAGTTATCCATTTTATACATATTAGTGTACATATGTCAATCCCAATCTCCCAATTCATCACACCACCACCCCAGCCCAACAGATTCTTTTTTTTTTTTTTTAACATCTTTATTGGGGTATAATTGCTTTACAATGGTGTGTTAGTTTCTGCTTTATAACAAAGTGAATCAGTTATACATATGTTCCCATATGTCTTCCCTCTTGCGTCTCCCTCCCTCCCACTCTCCCTATCCCACCCCTCCAGGCTGTCACAAAGCACCGAGCTAATATCCCTGTGCCTTGTGGCTGCTTCCCCCTAGCTATCTACCTTACTAGGTTTGTTAGTGTGTATATGTCCATGACTCTCTCTCGCCCTGTCAAAGCTCACCCTTCCCGCTCCCCATATCTTCAAGTCTGTTCTCCAGTAGGTCTGCGTCTTTATTCCTGTCTTACCCCTAGGTTCTTCATGACATTTTTTTTCCCCTTAAATTCCATATATATGTGTTAGCATACGGTATTTGTCTTTATCTTTCTGACTTACTTCACTCTGTATGACAGACTCTAGGTCTATCCATCTCATTACAAATAGCTCAATTTCATTTCTTTTTAAGGCTGAGTAATATTCCATTGTATATATGTGCCACATCTTCTTTATCCATTCATCCAATGATGGGCGCTTAGGTTGTTTCCATCTCCGGGCTATTGTAAATAGAGCTGCAATGAACATTTTGGTACATGACTCTTTTTGAATTTTGGTTTTCTCAGGGTATATGCCCAGGAGTGGGATTGCTGGGTCATATGGTAATTCTATTTGTAGTTTTTTAAGGAACCTCCATACTGTTCTCCATAGTGGCTGAACCAATTCACATTCCCACCAGCAGTGCAAGAGTGTTCCCTTTTCTCCACACCCTCTCCAGCATTTATTGTTTCTAGATTTTTTGATGATGGCCATTCTGACTGGTGTGAGATGATATCTCATTGTAGTTTTGATTTGCATTTCTCTAATGATTAATGATGTTGAACATTCTTTCATGTGTTTGTTGGCAGTCTGTATATCTTCTTTGGAGAAATGTCTATTTAGGTCTTCTGCCCATTTTTGGATGGGGTTGTTTGTTTTTTTGTTATTGAGCTTCATGAGCTGCTTGTAAATTTTGGAGATTAATCCTTTGTCAGTTGCTTCATTTGCAAATATTTTCTCCCATTCTGAGGGTTGTCTTTTGGTCTTGATTATGGTTTCCTTTGCTGTGCAAAAGCTTTGAAGTTTCATTAGGTCCCATTTGTTTATTTTTGTTTTTATTTCCATTACTCTAGGAAGTGGGTCAGAAAGGATCTTGCTGTGATTTATGTCATAGAGTGTTCTTCCTATGTTTTCCTCTAAGAGTTTGATAGTTTCTGGCCTTACATTTAGGTCTTTAATCCATTTTGAGCTTATTTTTGTGTATGGTGTTAGGGAGTGATCTAATCTCATACTTTTACATGTACCTGTCCAGTTTTCCCAGCACCATTTATTGAAGAGGCTGTCCTTTCTCCACTGTACATTCCTGCCTCCTTTATCAAAGATAAGGTGTCCATATGTGCGTGGGTTTATCTCTGGGCTTTCTATCCTGTTCCACTGATCTATCTTTCTGTTTTTGTGCCAGTACCATACTGTCTTGATTACTGTTGCTTTGTAATATAGTCTGAAGTCAGGGAGCCTTATTCCTCCAGCTCCTTTTTTCGTTCTCAAGATTGCTTTGGCTATTCGGGGTCTTTTGTGTTTCCATACAAATTGCGAAATTTTTTGTTCTAGTTCTGTGAAAAATGCCAGTGGTAGTTTGATAGGGATTGCATTGAATCTGTAGATTGCTTTGGGTAGTAGAGTCATTTTCACAATGTTGATTCTTCCTATCCAAGAACATGGTATATCTCTCCATCTATTTGTATCATCTTTGATTTCTTTCATCAGTGTCTTATAATTTTCTGCATACAGGTCTTTCATCTCCTTAGGTAGGTTTATTCCTAGATATTTTTATTCTTTTTGTTGCAATGGTAAATGGGAGTGTTTTCTTGATTTCACTTTCAGATTTTTCATCATTAGTATATAGGAATGCCAGAGATTTCTGTGCATTAATTTTGTATCCTGCTACTTTACCTAATTCATTGATTAGCTCTAGTAGTTTTCTGGTAGCATCTTTAGGATTCTCTATGTATAGTATCATGTCATCTGCAAACAGTGACAGCTTTACTTCTTCTTTTCCAATTTGGATTCCTTTTATTTCCTTTTCTTCTCTGATTGCTGTGGCTAAAACTTCCAAAACTATGTTGAATAAGAGTGGTGAGAGTGGGCAACCTTGTCTTGTTCCTGATCTTAGTGGAAATGCTTTCAGTTTTTCACCATTGAGGATGATGTTTGCTGTGGGCTTGTCATATATGGCCTTTATTATGTTGAGGAAAGTTCCCTCTATGCCTACTTTCTGCAGGGTTTTTCTCATAAATGGGTGTTGAATTTTGTCAAAAGCTTTCTCTGTATCTATTGAGATGATCATATGGTTTTTCTCCTTCAATTTGTTAATATGGTTTATCACATTGATAGATTTGCGTATATTGAAGAATCCTTGCATTCCTGGAATAAACCCCACTTGATCATGGTGTATGATCTTTTTAATGTGCTGTTGGATTCTGTTTGCTAGTATTTTGTTGAGGATTTTTGCATCTATGTTCATCAGTGATATTGGCCTGCAGTTTTCTTTCTTTGTGACATCCTTGTCTGGTTTTGGTATCAAGGTGATGGTGGCCTCGTAGAAGGAATTTGGGAGTGTTCCTCCCTCTGCTATATTTTGGAAGAGTTTGAGAAGGATAGGTGTTAGCTCTTCTCTAAACGTTGGATAGAATTCACCTGTGAAGCCATCTGGTCCTGGGCTTTTGTTTGTTGGAAGGCTTTTAATCACAGTTTCAATTTCAGTGCTTGTGATTGGTCTGTTCATATTTTCTATTTCTTCCTGATTCAGTCTTGGCAGGTTGTGCATTTCTAAGAATTTGTCCATTTCTTCCAGATTGTCCATTTTATTGGCATAGAGTTGCTTGTAGTAATCTCTCATGATTTTTTTAATTTCTGCAGTGTCAGTTGTTACTTCTCCTTTTTCATTCCTAATTCTATTGATTTGAGTCTTCTCCCTTTTTTTCTTGATGAGTCTGGCTAGTGGTTTATCTATTTTGTTTATCTTCTCAAAGAACCAGCTTTTAGTTTTATTGATCTTTGCTATCGTTTCCTTCATTTCTTTTTCATTTATTTCTGATCTGATTTTTATGATTTCTTTCCTTCTGCTAGCTTTGAGGTTTTTTTGTTCTTCTTTCTCTAATTGCTTGAGGTGCAAGGTTAGGTTGTTTATTCGAGATGTTTCCTGCTTCTTAAGGTGGGCTTGTATTGCTATAAACTTCCCCCTTAGAACTGCTTTTGCTGCATCCCATAGGTTTTGGGTCGTTGTGTCTCCATTGTCATTTGTTTCTAGGTATTTTTTTATTTCCTCTTTGATTTCTTCAGTGATCACTTCATTATTAAGTAGTGTATTGTTTAGCCTCCATGTGTTTGTATTTTTTACAGATCTTTTCCTGTAATTGATATCTAGTCTCATGGCGTTGTGGTCAGAAAAGATACTTGATACAATTTCAGTTTTCTTAAATTTACCAAGGCTTGATTTGTGACCCAAGATATGATCTATCCTGGAGAATGTTCCATGAGCACTTGAGAAAAATGTGTATTCTGTTGTTTTTGGATGGAGTGTCCTATAAATATCAATTAAGTCCATCTTGTTTAATGTATCATTTAAAGCTTGTGTTTCCTTGTTTATTTTCATTTTGGATGATCTGTCCATGGGTGAAAGTGGGGTGTTAAAGTCCCCTACTGTGAATGTGTTACTGTCGATCTCCCCTTTTATGGCTGTTAGTATTTGCCTTATGTATTGAGGTGCTCCTATGTTGGGTGCATAAATATTTACAATTGTTATATCTTCTTCTTGGATCGATCCCTTGATCATTATGTAGTGTCCTTCTTTGTCTCTTTTAATAGTCCTTATTTTAAAGTCTATTTTGTCTGATATGAGAATTGCTACTCCAGCTTTCTTTTGGTTTCCATTTGCATGGAATATCTTTTTCCATCCCCTTATTTTCAGTCTGTATGTGTCTCTAGGTCTGAAGTGGGTCTTTTGTAGACAGCGTATATAAGGGTCTTGTTTTTGTATCCATTCAGCCAATCTGTGTCTTTTGGTGGGAGCATTTAGTCCATTTACATTTAAGGTTATTATCGATATGTATGTTCCTATTCCCATTTTCTATATTGTTTTGGGTTTGTTATTATAGGTCTTTTCCTTCTGTTGTGTTTCTTGTCTAGAGAAGTTTTCTTTTTTTTTGCAGTACGTGGGCCTCTCACTGCTGCGGCCTCCCCCGTCGCGGAGCACAGGCTCCAGACACACAGCCTCAGTGGCCATGGCCCATGGGCCCAGCCGCTCCGCAGCATGTGGGATCCTCCCTGACCGGGGCATGAACCCGCATCCCCTGCATCGGCAGGCAGACCCCCAACCACTGTGCCACCAGGGAAGCCCCCAACAGATTCTTGACAGTGGTACAAAACCAACTCAGTATGGGAAGGATAGCTTTTTCAAAAGGAAGCTGGAGCAATTAGACATCCATAGAGGTAAATATATATATGTATATATATATATATACATATATATATTTCAGCATAAACTTCACACTTTATACAAAATTAAATGAAAATGGTTTATGGATTTAAATGTAAAATATAAACCTATAGAAAAATGTTAGGAAAAAATGCTAAAAAACCCTTGGAATGCAAGGCAAGGTGAAGAGTTTATAGACTTGACACCAAATAATTATCCATTCATTTAAAAATTGCTAAATTGGATCCCACTGAGATAAAGTAAATTTAAAATAGTAAAATTATTGTAATATCATTATTGTTATAAAATGTTATTACAACATTTATTTATCCAGGTATAATAAAATAATTTAAATTTAAAGAGTGTTCAAAGATTTTTTAAAGAAAACAGTAAATACATATGGCCACATAAAAATGACAATATTTTATCACAAACAAAATATGGACACACAAGTGTTCTGCTTTAGGTTAGCAACATCTTCAGTCATCCAAAATGTCAACAATATTTTGGAAGAACATGTGAATTTAAATATATTCTTATATCAGTTTTATCTCCCTGGATCTTTGAGGATACTTGGGTAGAGAGAGGTATTTAAATCAATACATACCAATGTATAAAGTAACTCTAAACCTTTACTTAGTATGCATCTTATTCACAGTTACCTAGTGTGGAGATTAAGTTATAATCTTATTTTATTTTCTCATTAGAAAATATTATTACTGCATATGCTATTTTTTAAAATGGAATTCCCTCTTTTAATAAGACATATGCAATACTTCTGTAAAAAAAAAAGAAAAGAAGCACATCTTGATTTGAATCACTTTGACATTAACTCCAAAAGAGATGATACAAATTCAACCTATGGCTTTGAGAAACTTCTCAAGCAGTTTTTGAAATTTTCATGTCTATATATGCTCCTTTAGAAGAATATACTAGTTGTCAAGATGTTTGCTTTTAAAATAAAACTTTAAAAAATAACTTAGCATTCATATAACAAGATTATGTAAAATGGAAAAACCACTTCTGATGTAGTAAAATGAAAACAGCCTGAAGAAAGAGGTTTTCAGGGACAGAGAAATCAGAACTAGAAAAAGTAAGGGAACATAAAAGTGGGATAATGGAGAAAATCTAAAGAACCTGCACAAAAGGATTAGAAGCAGGATTTAAGAAGGTACCAGGAAAGTAATAACAGGGAAGAAAAGAAACTCAACGATAGTCAGGAGTGAAAGAATGTGTTATGTACTTAGCTTGACATCATTGCCAGCCTGAAAAGTTAAAAATTTTTGTGGCTAGGTTTTAAATGTACGTGTTGTAATAGCCAAAGTTTTCTGTAATCTCCGGGGCAGGGCTGAGGTATTGCTGCAAACACTTTCAGAATGGAGTAGGTGTTGCTCTGAGGAGGCCAGTATGTGGAGACACAAGTGGGAGGGAAGATACTAGGTGACAAACTGTGTAAGAGAATCAGAGAATCACTGGAAGCAAACAATATAGAAAGATGATGTCAGAAGTAGAGACAATTCTCGTGAAGGAGGAGAAAAACAAGGGCCACTTTAATGAACTATTCTAAAGCTACTTTTTAGGAGAGGCACCATTCTTCAGTAAACTAGTCTAGAATGAGGGAGGGTGAAGAGGGTACTCACATAGTTTGAGAAAAGGAAAAATGTATTTAGCTTCAAAGGAGTATGCTGTTATTCCTTCCTTCTCTTTTTTTTTTTTTTTTTTTTTTTGCAATACGCGGGCCTCTCACTGTTGTGGCCTCTCCCGTTGCGGAGCACAGGGTCCGGACGCACAGGCTCAGTGGCCATGGCTCACGGGCCTAGCCCCTCCGCGGCATGTGGGATCTTCCCGGACCGGGGCACGAACCCATGTCCTCTGCATCGGCAGGCAGACTCTCAACCACTGCACCACCAGGGAAGCCCCCTTCCTTCTCTTTTTGTGTGAATGCTGAAATATACTCATCAGGAATTGTTACATCCTACTCTGTATATTGGATGCTAGATTCAGAGTTCTTTTTTTGTTTTGAGGATTTATTTAGTGATTGCATGCTTATTCAATTCTTAAATGTAATCTCAATTTAGCTATGGTTATGTGTTCTTTTATAAACTGAAAGATTTTACTCGGGGTAGGGTTGATTAAAAGAATGTGGCATAGATGGTTACCTAAGATGTGAGATCTGAAGGGCAATGGAACCATCTCCCTTACCCACCAGCCCTTTTTTCGCCTGGTGCCACAACCTGAAATTCCACCATTGACATTGCACTGCTTTGGACTATTGCTCATGAGTGTACTAATAGTGTAGTGTAGGTGAATTTACCAGACAATTTCTATAAGTTTAAAGGAAGAGAAATTGAGAGACATGATAGCATTGGCCTCATAGCTGGGATTCAAAATGATAGAAAAGAGTTGTTTTGTTTACCATTGCATGTATAGTGCTTAAGAGAGTTTACACTCAATAAATATTGACTGAATTAATGAATGAAAGGGGTAAAGAAGTATATTTGTATAATATAATATTATATAATGGTAAAAATGCATGAAACATGCAATAACATGAATTAAGCTGTATAATATTAAAGAGAAACAGTAAGTACCCTGAATTGAGCATAGCATAATCACTTTTCATACAATTAAAACAAAGAACACACACAGACACACAGGGACACCTACTTCTGTGCTCCACATTTTAGGAATACATATATTTGTAATAAGTTAAATAAAGGATACAGGATGTGCCCTTTATTTGGATATGGTGGATACAGCATTCAGGTTACAGGGGAGGCCGGAGGTGAGGTAGAGTTTATTCCATGAACTCTACGGTAAGAACAAATTTATTCTTAAGGTTCTAGACTCTATTTGGATACTGGCTTCAAGAGTGCTTGTTACAGTATTACAAATAACTAACTAAATAGATAGAAATGCATGGATTAATGATATGTTACTAACCCAAAGATTACTGGTACACTAGAAGTCCAAACTAATTAAATACATGCGTACATAGAAGGAAAGAGAAATAACTCAAAGTTTAGACTGAGGTCTGCTAAAAACAAACAGCCCACACTACGGTGCTTACCTCTGGGTTAGGGAATGTGGAATAGCAGACAGCCACTGAGGAATATGCCCCTCCACGGTTTTATACAGAGGCAAATATTTAGTCTTTCCCACTACGGGATTTGAGAGGTATCTACTGAAAAAATCCTGAAATGGAGTTGGCTGCATAAAGAGCAAATCATCTGCCATCATAGAGGCTAATTAGAACTATGTAACTAACTTTTTTTTTGCTCTGGTTCTCAGGAGATGAGGATCTTAACATCATGATCAATCATTGGAAATCTTTGCTTTCATAATTCTAAAATCTTCCACATTCTTTTCATGAACGTAATTTTATATTTTTAAAAATTACTTAATTGTTTTATGTGCTATAAATACTTTAAATTATGTTTTTAATGAAGTGGGTTATAAGTAACAAAATGAAAACACATGCCACAAATGGCTAAAGCCTTTAGCTTAGAAATCGGGAAATCATTCACTGCAAAGACTAGCAGAAACCATTTGGATTTGGGTGGAGGGCGATTCTCTTCTGAAACAATGTGTTAGCTATTTCACTTCAATAAGGAAGGATGTCTAGAAAATAATATTTATAACACCTTGAGCAAGCAACATATTCAGCTGAAATATCGGAAAAAGATAATTGACCTCACCTTTGGCTATATGTTTCAAAACTATGTGTTTCAGTCTTGTGGTCAGGTTGAGGCAGCCTCTTAAATTTTCTGTTTCTAAATACCATTGTAAAAACGTTATGTGGGCTTCTGGTTTCAAGGTGACAGCAAGCAGAAATTTCTATTCCCTTCTGCTTTCTAAAATGACCCCGCAAAATAATAGAGTAAGCAAAAAAGAAACAGAAAAAATACAAAGTTGATCTTCAATAAAACTAGGAGACATCAGTATCCCCAACCACAGGATGTGAGAACCAGTGGAGTTACTGAGTAACTCAGCGAGCAGAAGAAGGTATGACACAGCGTCTGTGGAGGAGGTTACCCGTGAAGCCTCAGGAAGACTTGTACTTGGAGTTATCAGACACTTGGGGGTCTGGTTTTTTGTGTTTGTTTTTTTGTTTGTTTGTGAAAGCCTGTATAACTACCCATCTTTAGTCCCTGCACAAGTCAGGAGGCAGACTTGGCAGAAATTGAAACAGAGCCAAGCACGGCTACACGACTTGTGGGGCCCAGTGCAAATGAAAATGTGGGACCCTTGTTCAAAAATGAAGAATTTCAAAAAAAAAAAAAAAAATGAAGAATTTCAAGATGGCCACAGTAGAGAATTAAAGTACAGGGTCCTTCTAAGTGCAACTATATGGGTGGTGCACCCATGAAGCTGGCTCTGCAGAGAGCCTCCAAACTCAGAAACAAGTAGAGAAGAGGGCAGGAATGAGGTATGTTACTGAAAATGAAATTACATTAATATCTATATACTCAATGGTGAGGTACCAATCCCACCATTGTTAATGACAGCCTTACTGTCATTCAGGCTATCCACTCCCTTGAGAAGTCTGGAGGACCCACCTAACAGAGAAACTGAACATTTAGAACATAGAGGAAGATACTGGCATTTGGTAGTTCCCAGCATAAAATCTATCTGGCTGCCCATATACTCACAGTGACAGACCACCTAAAAATAATCTCCATTCACCTGGAGACAAGTCCCATCCATGTACACAGAGCTTATGGAGGCTTTTAGTGTTTCACTAAGAAAGAGTCACCAAGGGTTTGAGGAAATAAACAACAACAGCAACACTAAAAGAGCTATAAACAGAGAAAAATGATTAAAGAGAAAAAAGAGACAATGTAGGGAACAGAATAATATTTCAAAAGAAAATATTAATATTAAAAAATAGTCATATTCATAATAGTGTCACATTGCCTTTTGCCACACTTTTCCCTTTATACTTTCTCCTGTAACATAGGAGCTGGAAGCTGGGAAACCTCATTTCTCAAAATCTTTACCAGCAGATTCAATGCCAATGAGAGGCACTTTCATGATTCAGATTCAGAAGGCAGAAGAACAACTAAAGCTGTTACAGCTACTTCAGAATTGGAAAGCAAGAATGTGATTTTAAGAGGCAGCAGGTGTGCAGTTTTGCCAGTGACTTTCAAGCATTCTCTTGTGGAAATTGCTTTGGTGCTGCATACATCAATCATGGTTTTCTGAGATTCGTATATCTTCCTTATTTCCTGAAAGTTAGGGGTGGCTTTATCTAATCTATGTCTCATAGCCTTTCCATAATATTAAGAGCCCATTTCTCTGAATTAAATACATTCCTATTTAAAATATCTAGTGGAGTTTCTGTTTCCAGATGGATCTCTGATAAAATAATAGGTAACATTTATATAGTGTTTGTTATGTAGCAAGAACTGCTTGTTATTGTATTTTATGTTTGAAGTTTATTTTTTAACTATAATTTTTTATATCATTCAAATGTCAAACTATTAGAAAGATACATACATGACACACACACAATGATATGTGTTTTGTCTTCCCATACTCCTTATTCCCTATTCCCATCCCAAAAATATGTAACAATTTATACTTTTGTTTATCATTCTAGTTTTTCTAATTGAAAATATCAATACTTGGAATAAAGAACCAAAGAGATAAAAAATAGAAGAGAAATAATATGATATTTATGGTATATGTTCAGGGGATTGAAAGTCCATCTAATGGGAGGTCTATAAAGAGAAAACTAAGAAAATGAATGGGGTATTATACAAAAACACCTCCCCCAAAGTTCCCTAGAACTGAAAGATATACCCGTACATCCTAAAAGTCTGAGTCCTCAGCACAAAGATCATCTGAAGGTACTAGAGATAAACACCAGGGATACAGAGAAGATCTCACAAACTTCAGAAAGAAAAAACAAATCACATACAAAGAACTAGGTATCAAAATGGCCTCAGACTTCTCAGAAATAGTATTGGAAACTATAAGACAAAGGAATAACGTCTTCAATATTCTGAGTAAAATGGTTTTAACCCAAATTTTTATACCCAGCCTAAGTATCAATCAAGTATGAAGGTAATATTGGGATATCTTATTGATATCACATTCTCAGAAATATTAAGCTTCTCTGCGCTTCTACTTAAGAAGCCACTAGAGGATATGTTCCACCAAAATGAGGAAGAAAACAAAAACAGTAAAATACAAGATTCAGGAGATAAGGAATCCAACATACGAAAGAGAAGTAGGCATTCCAAGGACCCTAGTCTCAGTAGCAGACTAAGGTAGGCAATTAGGCCATATAAGAACATGAAGACAGAAGGAAAAAAATGGAACTGATAATGACTGTCTGAAGTTTGATGTCAGGAGCTATGTAAGAGATTTGAAGGAGAATAAGCAGATGGAAAATAAAGGGACAGTTATTTTCTTTGAGAAATATAAAACTTACATAGAAAGGAAGTATAATCATAGTGTACAAATTTGGACCAACAATGAACCATACACACGTAGCCATATTGATGAAAACATTAAATACAGGTTTAACAACAAAAATAAAAAGGTCATATTAACAAGAACAATAGGAGAAAGGAAAGGAGACAAGGCGGAAGTGAAGGACTGCTTGTTTCCATAATCACTATTTTGACAAAGGTTAATAAGAATCAATGGAGGATGAGATCAGATATAAACACTCTCATACATTATGCATTTATTTACTTCTCTAAATGATTCAGAAGATTATGAAGGTTGACACAGCTGCAGATTTTAGGTTTTTAAGATTCAGTTAAGAAGAATATATTATGAAAATAATGCCTGAGAAAGTGAGGTCACATCAGACTCTCTGGAAACATGACTCTCACCCTGTAGGACAACCTTGTAGGTGTATCCTGCACTTAGGACTCTGTGGTTATGTATTAGAACATATGCTAGGCCTGGGATTTCTCTTCAATATTAGAGTCTCATTAAAAAATGCAATGCATTTAGGCATAAATATATTTTTCATTCATTACCTTCAGATTTTCCAGGATATTTCTTTCTATTCCAAGCACATTCCTAAATAAAATGTTACTTAGCCAGAATAAGGGTCAAACACCTCAAATTCTGTAAGAGTCTCCAGGGTTGAGATTTTAGATAATAATGAGTCTGTGAAGCCTTTTATCATTATTTTCCCTTTTAAACTATGTACTGTACAGGTATTACTTTGACCATTATAAATAAAAAAATATGATAATAAATTCATTGTTATTTTAAAAATAAACAAATTCTGATATTTCAAAATTAAGTGTAAGGATAAGGCTCTTAATGCCTTTAATGCTTGGGATACATGGGTACGCTGTTTCAGGTAGAAGATCAATACAATACTACTCTTTTGTCCAGATTTTTCACTAATAACTTGCAATACCTTTCAGCAGTCCCTTGACAAATGATTTGTACATGCTTCTGATACTCGGTTAAGGCTGCTTTTTCAGTCACAGAAAAAAAAAAGATGAGAGAGAGAAAGAGAAATTTGAAGGAGACACTTAAATCTAGATCTGACCAGTGAATGGAAGATAAAAGTTAACCCTTTTCCATCTTCCTTCTTACATCTAAATTTTTGGTGGGACCCCAACTTACCAAAGAATAGGTTCTGCTAAAATGACCACTGCATTTATTTCTAGCCTCCCAAATAATACCTCACATACATATCCTCCCAGATCAAATTTTCATTTTAATGTCCCTACAGTATGGGAATAGCGGTTTGGAATTGAAATGCTCTCCTTGCTTCCCCAAGAAACAATTTGGCCAGAATTTAACTGACTCAGTGGGAATTTTTCCATCATTCAGAAAGATCATAAATGAATCGTCTAGCTGTTTGCTTAGCTGTTTGACGTTGCTTAGGGATAATGAAACTTGACAGTAATGTGCTAAAATCATTTCTCCCTGTGAAGGCTTTTAAATCTTACCCTGTAAACTACATTTGACGATCTTTAAAGAGGTTTTCAAAAATTTTGCATTAAATCCTTAATATTTCCTGTGCTGCTTCTCAGACATTTAAAATGTTTTTTCCTTCATTGTAGAGTTAAGTAAATATTTCTTAAGAAGCTATGAACAGTTTGATGTGATTCAAGGATAAAGACCATGGCTTTTAAGCTGGTTTTAATACTGGTGTTGGCTTATGACTAAATATTAGCTTGTTTGAATTATCTATTTATCTCAAGATAAAACAGAAAACTTTAAAATCTTTTCTCCATATTTTTTCATTTTCCTTATGCAATCACAACTGTTTAAAATCACTTCAGTTTATCCCAGAGTAACATAACTTTATACTTCTCCTAAGTGATTCTTTTCAATAAACACCATTTTCCTTCCTTGTTTTTAAATGCAAACATAAAGCAGCCTAACATTTGTCAAAGCTCTTATACCAGACAGGGGACCATAGCAAGTCATCTGGTTTATTCTGCAATTTTAAGGCAGGAACATACTGCTGATTATATTATCAAATGCAGCCAGCTGTAGTTTGAGATAGCCTATTAGTGAGAGAGGTTGATATAACCAATCAACAAATAAATGGGTTAAAAATCTTCTCATTTCATTTGATGATTTGATTCTGACAAATGAGAGGAACACGACCCTATTAGCATGAAGAACAATAAGGTAGAAAACCACTCACAGGAAAATAAGTGAAGCAAAATTAGATCATGGTCAAATTGCCTCCCTCCTTTAATAGACTTTTCATTCTGAAACCACCTGCCCTGGAATGTCTAAAGTCTGCATCAGGCTGATGTAGTTATTGCTGTATTATTTTGACTTTCTCAGATAAGTTTGTCTTCAGATGCTGAGTGGCCATCCTATAGATTACAGGAATATGGAGCAGTGATAAATATCAATAGAAGTTTGTCAAGCGGTTGCCTTTATTCATTAGAGCAATAGCTGGTGTTCTCTTGCTATTTCAGAATCCTTATAAAAGCTTTTATACCTAAAGCTGGCTGTGGAAGGGTATAGATGTGCAACTCTTCAGAGTTATCATATGCAAATCTGGACTGCTTTTTCATTTTCTGGAAAACTGTGTACAAAGCAAAATTGTTACAAAGATATCTTGCTTTTAAGTTGCAGTTAGAGAAACAATACATCTTAAGTGAAATAAATATTGAGAAGAGAACAGCTAAGGTCCTGTCTGGATGGATATGACCATCATTAGGTATCTGGACAAAACTTTAAAGTCTAGACAGATCTGAGCAGTCGTAAGCAGAAACAGATAAAGCTTCCAGAATAGAAGGGATAATGGTTATTCTTCTAGAGTCCTGCCATGGCTCTGAGGTAGTGTGTATTCAGAGATTCACAGATACTTTAACAGATTCTGATCATTGGTTGAATGGTCAACAGTTGACCATTTATGAGCTCCTAAACTATAAAAAACAACATACTGAACACCACAGATTATATAAGCATAAGTGGGCAAATTAGGGTAGATGAGAATCAAATTTGTGGGATTAGAAATGCATAAACCTTCAGCATAATAGTGTGTACAGGAATAGGCAAGTTGGTCCAGGGCAATAGTGATCTACAATTCATCATTACTTCTTGTGGGCCAGTAAGTTTCTTCTGGCTATTGATTTCTGTTCTGTTGTCAAGATTCAACCAGATTTATCATGCTTGAGCAGCCCTTCTGGCTTAGGCTTTTCCTCTTTCCTCAGAGTCCTTTACTTGGCTTGGTTACAGTGAGTCAGTTTGATAAAGCAATATTTCTCAGGCTCACTATAACATAATAGTCATTGGGGCACTTGTTAAATGCAGATTCCCAGGGTCGATGTGTATAAATATTGAATCAATATGACAGAAACTCTGTATTAAGGAAAAACAAATGTCCCTTAGTTGACTCCCATGCTCAGACCAATACAGGAAACATTATGATAAATGTTTCATCCCAGATAAAATATTCCAAGGAATGAGTATTTTAAATAATACTTTAATATACCCCCCCACTCTCCAAAAAAATGTCAAGCAGTAGAGATTGTATGGAAGATTCAGTATTCTCTGTTATTCAATAATCATTCTCTATTCTAAGGTCTTTAGTTGTTGGAGATGTGTCTGTGAAAAGACACACAGTCCTTGGCCTCAAGGAGCTTAAGAGGTATGTTAATGGTTACATGTGGCTTTATTATTATTTGTAAACTAAGTAAGAAAACATACAGGCAGACACTAGTTTACCTCATACATACTCTATGCAATACTTCTATTGACAATATTATGGTATCTATTCAATTAGATAATGTTGATAAGATAGGAGCAAAATTTATCTATCCAAGACCAGAGTGCTAGAATGTGCAGAGTTCCACGGCCATGCTGAGGAAGTTAATCCAAGGCACAGCTGCAGCTGTTAGCATTTCAGAACGGGTTGGATATAGTTGTAATACAAGATGGATATCAAGAGATTGATAGGTAATACATTTCATCATTGGTAGATTTTTCTTCCTTTTACATTTCTGAGTCAAAGTATTTATTTTGATCTCCCACAATCTTTATTAAGCTCATCATATACCTAACACCCATTCATTAAACAACTCTTTCTATTCATTGGATGAATTATTTCTGTGCCAATTGTAAATTTTGCACATCTACAGAGCCAGATATTTCTTCACTCCCTATGCCAATATGGTGAAAATCACATGTAGTTAACAGCTTCTACCTGCTTTTTCTGGGAGCATAGAAAAGAAGTCTGAGTCTCTTGAAAGGTCAAGGAGTATTGTGTAGATATACACAAACTAGAAAAAGATTATGTCTTCCTCTCCTTCCTTTATTTTCCTTTATCAGTTTGGTGAAGATTAAAGTTTTCCTTCCCCAAGATTAAGGCAAGGATACCAGAAAAAAAATATGTATGCTGTTAAGTAGAAAGAAAATTTTCATCTTCTTTCATGAGAAGATGATAGGCTGAAGTTCTTAGTAGAGGCTCTGGTGATGGGATTAGGCTCAAGAGGAATCTGTAGTGATTTCCCTCTTTTCTTGGAAAGTTGATTACACTGAGGAGATGGCAGAGACATGATGCTGGGTGTTCCATTTAGCTTATTCCCAGAAGCACACCTCAGCTTCATGCACCCACAGTGATAAAGACGCCTGTGAATTTTTACTCTGCCTTTAAGAAGGTGGAGTTATTTTTTTCTGGTTTGGTGCTCACTCTATACCAAACATTGAGCAATGTCTGGCAGGTTTGTAATTATATTTTTAATAGTTTTAAATTTTTTTGTTTTAATTCTTTGAAGGTCTTGTTAGTCTAGGAGGACCTGTGGAAAAATCCCAGTTCACGTGTGGCAGCATGACATCTACACAGGTAGCAGTATTTATGCTGTGGGGGAAAAAATGCTACAAATCAGGAATTTTTTTTTTTTTTCTGGAGAGTTTGTTGTTAACTATTTACCAACCTATCACTGTCAGAGCAGAGTGTTCCTCATCTCCTGCACACAACTCGTGGCCATCTCTTCATCCTTATGGATTAGAGGCTCTTTTTGCACAGGCTTGCATTAGCCAGCAGGAGTGGCAGTGGACAACAACTCTGAGCATTGCCATTAACATCCAGCTCTAGGTGTGATCTGGTCCTGGCTACAAATGGGATGCAACCCACACTTCTGTATGGCCATAGTTTTTGGGCCCCAACTTGATGGTTGCCAAACCAGGTTCTCAGGACACAATATGAGACAAAGAGGGCAATAGCTGTTTCTGGGATAGAAAAGATCGATAACCAATGGGTACCTGAAAGCAAATTCACAAGTCATAATACAACATCTTACAAGTTTTTTCTGCCAATCTGAATTTGGAAAGGAAGGAACAACATCAAATTTTAGCTTCCTCTCTCAACCAGGCACCACAGAGATGTTGGGGAGCTGACTTTTGTGAGGCTTCTCACCTTTTGCTGGCTTTCTGCAGTTTTCTCAGGATGCCATCTGCAGGTTCTGGAGCAAGTGGGGGTGTCCCAGCAGGTCTCATCCTTGTCACCAGAAACCACAGAGGCAAAAAAATACCTCTACCCTTTGCAATGAGTGCCTGGCTGAGCCCCTTTTACTCTAGGGCATCTCCTAAGTGGATAAGCTTATCTGAGATGGTTGCATGTTCTCCACCATGGCTGTTGTAATTCAAGATTATCTTTGGTAAGGCTAATCTGTTTTTTCAGGCTTAAAATAAAATTTTATTCACTGGACCCAGTCTAGTTTAAGTCAAATCCACTCTCACCCTGGACCCAGTCTAGCTTCTAAGTCGGACCCAATCCAGTTTTTTAAGACCAACCTAGTTGACTCTGGCTGGTTTCAGGACCAGTCTAGAAGAAGAAATGCTCAAATAAAATCTGCAAGCTCATTATGCTAAAACTGCAGGGCTAGGATCCAAGAAGGACTTACCCACCACCTCCAGAGGTAGCAAAGAAGCAGCCAGCTCAAGGGGTTCAACAGGTATCTACTATATCTTACTCTTGGGGGCTGTAAGAAGTCTCCTTCAGGTCCCTCTTCTGACATCAGAACTGTTAAAAGATAAAGTGAAGAATATTAAAAACTTTGAGTTTATTTGAGCAAAAATTGATTCCAATCAGGCAGCATCTAACCTAGCAGATAGAAAGGAGCTCCAAAGAGCTCTACAAAATGAAGGACTCTTACAGCCATAAGGGAGCTGGAACAAGCAAGACCTACTAGGCAAAGAAGTGGGTTCTTTAGGGGATGGCAGGGGTCTATCAGGCACCTAACTAATCAGGTGATTCCCGATTGACTGTTTTAAGATTCCGTTTCTGAGAGAGCTGAAACTGTAATCAAGTCTTCATTTGGTGACATAGGGCTTAGCAAAAGTGACTCTATTTTGGGTCTATTCTCTTGTTTTTAACACCCACTAGTATTATTTCCATGGCTATAAGAAGCTAAATAGTATTAGCAAATATTTGCTAAGACTAGTGGCCAAGTACCCCAAATTAATTAGCTTCCAATCTTTGAGCAATTATAAAATTCAATCTAAAATTAAATTATATTTTTATTATTCTTAATGGTTTCATGGTTAGAATCATTTTGCACAGTTTTGGTACTTTTATAAGTGTTTCCTTCCATTTCTGTAAAATGGACTATTACCTTTTTTTGACTATAAAATTGCAGGCTTCCATCCTAGGGTACTGCCCAGTTTTGTGTTAATGTCTTTTCACAGGTAGCTGCACACGCTTGCTTTTTGCATGTTGTAAATAATTAGAAGTTTCTTTAAGCCCTGTGTAAATCTTCTTAGGTAGATTTAAATCATATTTTAGAGACAATACCACCATAATGGTGTCCTGCAAGGTAGGGTAAAATATCACAGGGAAGTGTTTCAAAAAGATTCTTAATGCTAATTACAAGTCTTTCCCTCTTACCAAAAAGTCAAAAGACTGCTGATGTTTGTAACTTTGCAGAAAATTTACCTCAAATGTTGGCTGATACTGTAGAGAGGCATATAGATAATTGGTTAAAATCAAGTTTACATCTTCTAAAAATTTTCCTTTTGTCCTGTGTTTTTGAATATGAGTCATTGGTGGTGAAAAGAATCGTGTGTCCTGCTGAATGCTCGTTTGGCTCCTAGGACACCTCCAAGTTTGTGGAGAAGGACAATGTTTGAAATCTTATCTATCAGAACTCCTTCCTAGAGATGCAGATTTGTAGTTTTAAGGAGAAAATTTAAATTCACATCAATTGATTTTTCACCTATTTTTTTTATCCAGTACGATGTTAAATTTTTTTCTTTATTGTTATTTTCTAATGTTTTAAACCATTTTACTTGTTATTCACTACCTTCTCTTGAAAGAAAAAATAAAATGAGCACACTGGGTTATGCCAAGGCACTTTCTTTACCATGCCTTTTCTCACCTTCAGCCATGTATCCTGGGGATTGTTGGTGACAAATGAAGAGGAGGAACAAATATTTTATAAAAATCTTGTCCTGATAGTCTTTGAAAATGTTAGTGGTCAAAATCCAAAAATATGCAAGACTTAAGAAAACAGGCACATGCTACTTTTGTATGTGTGGATATGTTGTTTAGCAACTCTGGTCTGGATTAGTTATTTTTATATTTTTCATTGGTTTACTGTTTATTTTTACTTCCTTAAAATTAGAAAGCCATCAATAGGTCCTAGAAATACTGAGTCCCATGTACATGAGAATATGGAGTCTCTTCAACTTTTTTTTTTTCCCCTTTTATACTTTGGACATTCCACCCTTTCCTTCTTTGTTGTTTTATTCTCTTCCCAGCTCCTGAATGTATGCCTGACCCAGGTTCTATTATTGGTCTCCTTTATGTATGGTCCTGCATTCTCTGTCTCATAGGAATTTCATCCATTTCTACAACTACTACCTATTGCTTCTGTGCATATCATTACCATAACTCTAAGACTGGTCCAGACCTTGTTTCTAAATCTCAAACCAGCATGCTCGACCTTTCTGTTTGTTTGGAAAGCTTCTTAATATCAAGATATCAAAAACTGAACTTGTTGTTTTCACTTCACATATTTCCTCTTCCCCTTGCCACTAATATTCTTTCAGTAAGCCAGGCTCAAAACCTGGGGATCAGATTTCTTTCCACACTCTCCTTTGCTTTCTACATTCAAACCAGTTCCAAAAGTCATATACATTTGATCTATGCATCTTTCGTTCTTTTTTTTCTAATTTTGTCATCATCCTGGTTGATCTGTCTTGCCTCTACTGGATTCTTTGTGTTCTTTCTCTCTGCTCTAGAATCCCATGCTATACATTATAATCAGTTCATGTCTTAAGTTTCAGATTCAATCATCTTGTTCTGATAAAATTCCTCCAATGATGTCTCAATTTCTGTACTATGTATAAATTTCCCCTTTTGTCACTCAGGTCCAGGTTATAATATCCTTTTGGCTTAATATTTTACTGCACATATTGCTTTGATGGTCTTTCCATCAGACTATTTCCTTGAAACCATTCTGCATTCTCTCTCCTCATTTCCTTACATTTTCCCATTGAGCCCAAACTTCCAACTTCACTACATATAGTTCTTGTTAAAGCCCTATCCTATACACAGCTTCTCTTAAAACTCAGCTCCTCTCAAACCTTTTCTGATGCTTTCGATACTGACCTTACCTAAGGTCATGACATTTTATATATGTGTGTGTGTGTATGTATATGTGTGTGTGTGTGTGTGTGTGTGTATTTAAATATATATATTTAAACTAAGTAGGATTTTTTAATATCAAACTTGTGTTATCCATTGCCTGTTTGAAAACTATCTGAGGGTTCCTTTGTCATCTTTCAAGTACTAAGCACCTTGCATAGAGGTAGGACCAGGTATTACTGATTTTTCTAGAACCCTTATGACATAATTCCTACATGACTGGCAGCAGGGAAATGGAAGAAGAGAATAGACTATAAAGTCGCTGCAGGTCTATTACCATTTTATTCCTCTTTCCTTCTCCTGCTTTCCTCTTAAATTTGTGGCCATGAAGCACAACAGACCTGATAGAATTTTGAAGGGAAAGATAAAAATATGACATCAAGTATGTATAGAGCATTGATAATTTATAAGCTGCCATAGATAAGCTTTTCCCACAATTGAAAGTGGAGCGAGTCTCTCTGAGTTTTCGCCTGTCCAGAGGAACAACTGGGAGGTTGACAAACAACAATTCCCTCAGGACAGTGGTTACCTGGCTCTGTAATTTTGTTTCTTTCTCTCTTTTTCTCTCTGAAATGAATGTAGGTAATTTTCTTGCCCAGAAAATGTGTCTACTGGGAAGAATATTCCTTTAAGTATCCTGATAAAAACAAGCAAAACCCACAGGGCAGTGCTGCTCCTGCCCTCATCCTCTAGTTATTGTGTAACACAGGAAAAGTCTCTAAGATCTCAGGGTGCAGGGAGTGACATAAAGGAGAAGGAAAAGTATCCCAGGAAGGGACAATGCGGCGCTGTGCTCCCCTCTCTGTAATGTTTATAACTACTTAGGTCATGTTTAAAGATCAAAGACTCAAAACACAGACGGGAGACTTTTCACCTTGAGTGAGCCAATTCTATGCACACAAACCTAAAATGGTCTTCGGTATCCGGAAATGTGGTGGTAATTCTTGTCTCTTTATTGCTAACAATTCCCTAGCTTCGCTTACAAGAATTCAGAGATTCTTTACCTTTGTATTCCAATTATGCAACCCAGAAGTTTCCAAATCTACCAGCAACAGTTCTTATAGCCCAGCCGCTAATTAGAAAATTTGTCTTCTTGCTGGTGCTAATAGGAACCAAAAATAGTAGTGTTTTAATATGTAGCAATAAATGCTCTTTTCTTGTTTAAATCACTGTGCTCGTTATTTTCATACCACCAGATATTACCTTCTGAACATTGGTGTCAGGACAAGAGTTCAGGCACGTGAGAAAGTTCCAAATGCTAAGAGGCTCATTTTGTGGCTGTTAAGACTGTGGTGATTTTAATGATTCTATAAAGAAGGACAAGCAGTCTGATCATTGTGGTTGCACGGGTTTTACATCCATTTCCACTCTAAGTGCTAGTATTCTTCTGCTTATATTCATTAAGCTTCCTAGAGTAGAAGCTTCTCAGTAAAGTTTCCAGCAAAAGTTATTACATGGAAAACATTGGGTTTTTCTACAAGTTATGACTTACCGTTCCCAATGACTACTTATTAGCAGGTATATTCATCAGCTGTGAATAGTTTTTACCACTGAGTTTGAGTCTGTCTTAGACTTATTCCATAAAGCATATATGAGTATTTTTCTTCTAAGAAGCTCCTTGGTTTGACCAAGTACTAGTGAAAAAGATAATGTGTATATCAAGTGTCTCACTAGCCCAGATTCAAGTCATGGGTAGCTCTTGTGCCCAGAGCTAATGTACGACTCTTGCATCATCATCATGATTCTTGATTTGTTACAGCAATTGGTTTGGGTGATAATTTGGTTAAAATGACAAATTATTCAGTTTAAAATATTTTAAATCCCTGATATTTCATACGTAGTTGGGATTGGTAAGGGGGTGGTTTGGCAAAATACACCTTTCAAATTTTGTGTGTTTTTAAGAATTTATGGTATATTTGACTTTTTCTTGTCTAATTCTATTTTATTTTCTGCCATGGACCACAGTTTTGTATTTTATGCAGAAAATCATAGGAAACAAATCAAACAGCTTTTAGCCAAATTATCTAACTGCATTGCTGTTAGACTTTTTCCTAATTTTTAATCCCTATAATGTTAGGTGCAGGGGTCTAATGTCTAAGGCATTAGAAAAAGAAGGAACAAAAGAATATAATCTAGAATATGAAGGCTTTTATTTCTCACAGGGACATGGACCTTTTAAGTAATAGAACCTTTATAAGTAAAAGAAATCTGAAGTGTTGTATAGCATTAGAATGTTGTTATAAGGACATGTGGGAAAATTATTATCTTTTCTGAAAATACATGGGGTATTAGTTTTCAAATTTATTATGCAAATGACCTATATATTGCAGTATCTCATTGCTTTGGAAGGCCTTTACTGCTGTAATTTTAGAATTAAAAACAAAAACAAAAACACCTTATCAGAAATGGAACTATGTAAAACTTTCAGCTTTACTTTACGTAGGGCTATGACTACTATGCAAAATAAGATGTTAGGTGTATTTTATTTTATTTTTCCTTTCAGGTTTATTGAGGTACAGTTGACATACCACACGGTGTAAGTTTAAAGTGTACCAGCATAATGGTTTGACTTACATACATCATGTAATTATTTCCACAGTTTAATGAACATCCACTGTCTCATACGGATAGAACATAAAAGAAAAAGAAAAAAATATTTTTTCTTTGTGATGAGAACTCAGGATTTACTCTCTTAGCAACTTTCATATATAACACACAGCAGCGTTCATTATATATTTATCATGTTGTACATTACATCCCTAGTATGTTTTTATCTTATAACTGGAGTTTGTACCTTTTGTGCTAGGCATATTTTAATTCCTTGCCTCTTGAATGTAAACTTTGTAGGAAAAGGATACATACTTGTATCAACAGAATAGCAAATGCTCTCTCTAGATAAACATGTGGACAGAAAGCAAAAGTTAAAAACATATTAACCAAAGTTCTGTTATCAGCATTCAATGTTGTACGACTACTAGGTCAATCAATAGCTATAGATCTTTGAGATGGAACTTGCTCATTCATAGAATGTTTTTCACTTCACGTATTCCAGAAGACCATAAATTTGATTTCCTTACTTTCTATTTCTTTGTATTAGACCTTTTAAAATGTTAAATAAATGGAATAGTGCATGAATGAACTAAAATTTGCTACCTTCATAAACAAAATGAGTAGGAAGTTAAAAATTTTAGACCATATTACTTTAAAAAGGTGATGTGAATAACTCTTTAATAACCTTTCCTTTTTCTAAGATTCTTAAAGAATTTATTTTTTCAGGATTGGACATAGGTCTGCCTACTCCCACAGGCAAAATAATTTTTCATTAGGAAATAGGAGGTTTTAGAGTTTGGATCAGCTTCTTCCTAGCCAGACAACACTGAGCTATAAAAAAGCTGTGGGTTTGAGGCGTATTTCTTGCATTCATTCTGATCCTCAGTTTCCTCATCCCCAACACTGAGATTCATGTCCTAGGTCATGTTAGAGAGGAAACAGACACTAAACTGGGGGAGGTATATTGGACAGGGAGAGGTGCTTTCAGGAATGGCATCTGTGAAGAAGTGAGGGAAGCAGGGGAAGTTGAACTTCTATACATTTGAAATAAAGGCCTCCGCCAAGCCTGTGGGGGGCTCTGAAATAGAATATCCCTTGAACTAAGGTGTCTTGAATTGAGGTAAGTGATTCAGGCCTCTGTAACGTTTCATCAACAAATCATTGGGTGCAGGTTGCCCTGAGAAAAAGGTATGTAATTTTGAGGGAGATAGCTCTCTTTGGCCAAAGGAAATTCCTAGGAAGTAGCTTAAAAGCCAACACTTTTGGCAGCTGGCAAATGAATGCCTTGTTTCTGAGAGGCGGGACTGGGTGGCATGCTACAGTGCCCACTACAGTTGTCTTAAAAAAACGGACCTGTGCGTATGCCTAGCATATGCTTTCTACATTGCAGTTATTAGGATTCATATAATTATGAATTATATAATTTTTCTGAGGCACCTATGGGATTACATACACATTATTTAACAATTATTAAATGCTATAAAATATAAAATGATTGGTTCATTTTGAGGCCAATCTCTAGCAAGTTGTTTCCCTGCACACACTGAAAAAGAGCTGATTGATCATTTCAATCATTATTATAATCCCTTGCATCACACAGAGTCTATTCATTTCTGCTGGTGTTCCTAACATGGAATATACTACATGGAGGTTTAATTCAAAAACCAAATACAGACATGCATGGTGGCTCAAAGTAACTGTTTAGGAGGGATTTCCTAAAGCATCAAATTTTTTCATTGGCCAGTTAACTGGCTTTGAATTATTTTTAATGGATAAAACATTTTAGCAGTGTTCTCTAGAGACTGTTCTGATTTCAAATGGAGCATTTCCAATTAATCTAAGAAAGACATTACATAAACACAAGTTAACAGTCTCATGGCAACAGATAACACAATATTGCTGTAAATTATTATAGCTTTATTCACTAGGCAATTCAAAGAGTTATTCTAGACATAATCAAACCCATCTTTGCATCTCCACAGACTCTTTGGATGCAGGTATTACTGCCCATAATTAACCCTTAGGGGAAATGTTTAGGATGAACTACCTAATTTGCCTTTTCTAAGCCGTGAATTACTAAAATCCATTGACTACTTGTTGGAATTATTTGTCAGTTCTACGGTTATGTGTGTGTGAAGAGTGGCAGTGTAGTAAAAATGAATTTTGGAGAAATACATTACAACACCTCAAGAGGAGTAAGTATTTTTCATGCACCATTTGACATTGGGTATTTCCTACCCTTACAACTCCTTCCATATATGCCAGATTCATGAGTATAAAAGTCTGACACTCCTGGTTCAGTAACTTCTTAATAACATTTGAATGGATTTCTGTTATAAGAGAAGTTTATCTTAAAGAAGGGCTTTGTTTAACTGAGTGATCTAAGTATATAGCGTCAAGATACTATTAAATGTTTCAATATAGGGCACAATGCCTTTCATTTTGTATGTACACTATTAAATATTTTTTGAAATTAATATCTACATATGTGTAAAGGTAGAATAGAATGGAATGGAAATGGCAAGACATAGAATAGCCATAGCCTGTGCACGCTTTCTTTTGCTATTTCATGAAATGTCATTTGCAAACATGATTGCTAGCATAATTGGGATTATAAGTATCTAAATTGTGTGTCATTAATGAGTGCTTGTAACACCTCCAAGTAACACCCACATAATTTTCTACTCCAAGTAACACCCACATAATTTTACTTTGCACCAAAGTAAGATAAGGTACACCAAGTACAGAGTCAGCCACAAAAACTACTGTAGGGATAGGTGGACTAATGGGTAGCAATGAGAGATTGATCAGATAGCAATCAGATGCTGAAATACATTTGTCTATGCTAGTAAGCATCACATAGCAGCAGGTCATCAAAGACCAGTTTGAACATACTTCATATTTTCTCATTAGCTGAGGTTTTTGAGCTATGGACAACACAATGCCTCTTAGGTTATTTTTTTCCAGAAAATCTGACTCTGAATATAAGTAGTGCTTTGGTTTATGAGGATTATAGAACAGTTTCTTTCTTATAAGGGTTACCCATACTTTTGAGAAGATGAGGCTCTGACATCTATGAGTGAGGAAGTGGTAGCTTATATCCTGAAGCAGCTGCTATGTTCACACAGTGTTAAGAACAATGGAAAACCCAACTGTTAAGATGATTATCCAGGAATGTTAAGAAAGAAGTTCAGATGTATGATGTTCTAAAAGGAAAGCTTTTGTACTTAAGGAAAATTATTTACATTACTTTCACCTGCTACAAAATAAATGGAATATGAGTTTCTAAATTCCCCTTCTCATAGAGGAAATAAGCATCAAATATTATACCAAAAGAATAAGTTCAGGGATAAGCTAGTGTAAACTAGTCAATAGTTCATTCATATAGCTTTCATTGAGAATCAATTCTATTCTAAACTCTGCTATTCACATCCTAAAACTGTGGTCACTTTTAGTGTATCTTAGGTGACCACATAATGTTAAAACAACACCATGAAAATCACAAAATTCGGGTCATATAAAATTTTTTCTGCCAATCAAGACAAGCACAAAGTAAAACTTTTGTATCATAATTCAGAATTCTGAATACTGAAATGGGGATTCTGATACTTTTGAGCCCAAATATTGCCCAGTCCTTTTCCGAATGTGGCTCTGTAATAGGTGGTATGAAGTAAGAAAAATAAGAGATGCTTTATTTCTGGGCGCATATGATCTACAACTTGATTGAACTGAATGTGACTGAAAAAGTTCAATTTCTATTTGCTATAGTTTATTATTGTGGTCCTGCAAATAATGAAAAAAAATAAGAAATACTGAACTCAAAAAACTATTTTTAAACCATGGCAAATCAGATAGATTAAATGTTGAGTGATAACTAATTTGCCTCTCATCCAGCTATATCCTATGATAGGTGGAATTATATTCAGGTGAACACTGATTTACTAAGAACTACAAGGGTTACAAGGATCTGTAAGACATGGTGAGTTCTCTGTCAAGCAACTTACTTTCCCATAGCAAGATACAACAAGAATATAAATAACTGTCATGTGTGGTAGATTTTGATAAATTCAACAGGAGAAATATAGATGAAAGACTATACGTATTTAAAGGAAATAAATACCACCAAGAACTGAGTGACTCCAAATTTGGAATAGTTAGTAGAGGGCATGAATAGAAGGAAAAACACACAGAAGTGAGGGGCTGGAGGAGGGTGAAGTAATTGGGGGAAGGAAGGGTGGAAAAACACAGTGCAGTTGGTATTCACAAGAAAGGAACCACAGGAATCTATTTTGATGTGCATCTTTTTGGGAAGGAAGATTGTGAAATCAGAGTTAGGAAGCTAGGATTTTGGAACCAGCTCCCTTGATACCTGTGTGACCTTAGGCAAGTTACTTGAGAAAATTGGTTAATGAGCCTAATGTGAAAAAAAGAATGATGGGACCTGCCCAGTAATCTATAAGGTCCTTTTAGCTTGGAAGTGCTTTGATTCTCTGGGTACTAGCACACAAAATTGTAAGGAATACCATATATATGCTCACATAGTTAGGACCATGGGCTTATCAGAGCAGGTGGAATATGAAGGATTTTTGACTGTACTTCATGACATTAAATGGAGACATCCTTATAGCATGTTACAACTGTGAAAGTTGGTATAGACATGGAATCAGGAAATACCGGTGTAGCAGGTTTGAAAGGCTTTTTCTGCTGGAAAAAAAACCTCACTACAAGACTGAGTGGGATCATAGAACATGTGATCAAGACTTAATGTGATGACAAGGGGGAATGAAATCACTATGGACTGAGGTGTTCTGGGAAACGGATGTAATTCAGATAGTGCTTGAGTGGGAAGATTTTGCTACTAAAGACTGGAAAACAAATGCAAAGGAGGAAGTGAGGATAGAGTTAGGAGGGTGTAAGATGCTTGTGAGTGGAAAGAAAATGTATCACCCTCTAGAAGATCAACTGGCAGATCCTTTTGTACAAACACTTCAGTATGGTATGGGGAAGGTGAACAAGAGTTAATGCACTGTTTTTGAGTATGAGTAAGCCAAGGAAAGTTGATTTACAGAGAGTGAGAGAAGACTGGGTAGGGAAAGTAGCACTCAATATTACTTAGTAATTAAATTTCTTATGACCAAACAAATGTGGTCACAGTGTTATATAATTTTAAATCTTAAGTTTTCATCATCTATTTTTATTAACCTACTTCATGGCATATTTTTTTATTTCCAGTTTTATTTCAGTTTTTTCTTGTTTTCTTATTCTTATTGGTAAGTGATTTGGAAACTACACAATATAAAAAGCATTCACTTGAGTTAGCACATTCTTGACTTGGTGAGACCAAGAGTGGTAAACAGTGAAGGAAGTTTTTAAAGATTTTCTTCATTACTAATCTTACAGATGTCCCAACAAGTGAGAGGTCTAGATAAATGTAAAATTAATGTGCAGCACAACACTTTAAAGCTTTGGTTTGTACATAAAAAAGAAAAGCTATGCATGCTTGTGAATTAATCGGGGAAATCAGGATTTTATCATTTAGATGTTTTCAAAAAACAATAGGAAGTTTTACGCAGGAAAATCCATCCGTATTTCAACAATATTATGCTTAAGTTATATCCCATTTTAGGAACAAAATAAAATGACTTCAGTCAACCTTTTAACCCAAGATTGCTGATCTGCTAGTTAGATTATAAGCTCCTAAAAATCATGGGTCACAGTTTATAAACACATATGAATCTAGTACTTGCACACAGGAGTTCATCAATGTATATTTATAGAATTGAACCAAATACATATGTGTGTGTGCCATATATATCTCCACACATTTTTCACATCACTGTGAAAACATATATTTTGTCTTTGATGTGCAATTCCTTTGAATTCACAGCAAATTATAATTAACCTAAGACACAGGCTTCCAGAACTCCTCAAACTTCAGTTCTGTCTGACAGAGCTGCAGGGGAAGTGTGAGCCACTGGCCCAGTAATCTAGATAGAACTAGCCAAAAAGCCCGCTAACACTGCTGGAAACCACTATTATACAAATTGGCCTGGGGTGTGCGTCTTTGATTGCAGCAGGTTCTGGATATGAAAGATGGGCCCTGGAGGTGCAGAAACACCAATAGACCTTGGGAGAATGAAAATGGGCTGGTACACTATTTGGAAAAGCCAGAAGAGGACCTGGTTTGAGACAGCTGGGAAAAACACTGTACTAATTACAGTGTTAGAACAAAAAGAATAACAATCTTCAATTTTACTTCTAAGGGATTATTTTCTGTAAAGGTTTCCTCTCAATCAAAAGATAATCTGGTGCTTTCCTGCTGGCGCAGTGGTTGAGAGTTCGCCTGCCAATGCAGGGGACACGGGTTCGTGCCCCGGTCCGGGAAGATCCCACGTGCCGCGGAGCGGCTGGGCCCGTGAGCCATGGCCGCTGAGCCTGCGCGTCCGGAGTCTGCGCTCCGCAACGGGAGAGGCCACAACAGTGAGAGGCCCGCGTACCGCAAAAAAAAAAAAAAGATAATCTGACCTGGGTTCTATTCCTCACATCACATGAGGGGTATTCACTTTTGAGTCATGTAATATTATCTCTTTCCTTTTCTATAGAATAAGAAATATTTCAGTGGTAATATTTAGTTTGCTTTCACAGAATTATTAAATTAGAAATAAAAGCTCTGATGTGCCAGGATAATATATAGTTCTAACATGTTTAGATACCATTTCCATTTTTTTAGGCAAAAATAGGTACGTAGTGGATATAAGATAATACATAATAATACATTGTTCATGTCCTCTAAGATATATGATATATAATTTCTATTATTATATATAATTGTATAAATATATAAAATATAGTATGTTGGTATGTGGTAGATATAAATGACTTTTAGCACTTCTTTTTCTCATCGTAAGGAAAAAACATTTTATTTTTTCTCTTTTTTTTTCTGTGTCTATATGAGATGATTAATGTTAACTAAACTCATTGTGGTAATCATTTCCCAATACATATAAGTTAAATCATTATGCTGTATACCTTACACCTCTACAGTGCTGATGTCAGTAAAACTGAACAAAAGGGAAGTTATATGAAAATTTTAAATATATCCAGACCTGACAGCATTTAATATTTTAGTTTTTGCCACTACAGAAGATGAAAATTTCTTGAGTACAAAAAAGTAATCCATATTATATTTAAAGCATAGAAAGTATGCTATTGGGATTTCTTATATTCCAGGATGAGAAGCAGGCCCAGAAGGTAGCAGGAAAGAGCTGAAAAATTGCCCAAGTTTGTTGCAGATCTCTATCCACATGGCATCCTGTTTTCTCAGTCTCATGTTCTGGTCTCTCTCCCCCAGAGGCTCCTGTTTCTTCTGTCCCTTCAGTTTCTTCACCTCTGTGAACCTTTAAGAATAAATACTTTTTCTGGGTTGACTTCCAAGTCAGTTTTTCGTTGTGTTTTGTTTTTACTGGGTAAATTTCCAAGCACAGATTCTTTTTTTTTTTTTTAGACTAGGAATCTTCCTTGCATGCATGTTGGCCATTTGAGACCAGTCACGTGGCCAAGGAGAACCACACCAGCCACTGCTTCCCCTTACTTCATCCAGAAGCCCCATTCAAGGTCAGTTGGGTTCTTCTTTAATCCTCCAAATAAAGTTTCAGTCTCCAAGTCAAATTCTTGGTCCAGTTCCTCTTCATATTCTCTGGAGACTTTGTAAAGTTCTTAGAAAGAATAGAAGTGGAAGCCTAGGGGATAAAGAGACAGTTCCCATCGGGACAGCATTGCTCCCTGTGACAAAAGGTCCCAATGCCTACAATGAGAGTTTCCTTGGGCTGGGTTCCTGCAATGAGCAGTGTGCAGATCTCTCCCACCTGTTTGTTAATTGCAGGTCTGGGGCTGCCAGCAAGTTTGGGAGTGGAAGAGACTTTCAGCCCTTCTGAAATAACTCTGACAAAACATGCCACAGAAGATTTCAGCTAGGATAACCATGTAATATATAATCTCTGTATTGCATTCCTAGCCTGTCTTGTTTCTATTGCAAAATAAAAATTAGAACTCTCCTGATAGCAGCAATCTAAATCCAAGCAATTCTGCAGCTGACAGGAGTTAGGGAATGTTTAAGCTTTCCAGTTTATTGATAAACAAACTGTTGCAGTTCATTGATAAATAGTGGCTAATTTATATAGATTTGTTCCTGTGAAAGTCTGCCTCATATTTTCAATTCAGGGATTTAAAAATTAATCTCTTTAAAAATATAACTTCTACAATTTGAATGGAAGTGTGGCAAATTGAAAACCATTTGACACCATCTTGTAATTTAGCTCTGAAAACAGTTGACTTTTCCAGTGTATTCATTAATTTTGTTTTCATCCTGAAGTTTGATTTGCTTTATTTTGGCTAAAGAAGCAACATCACATTCACCGCACCAGGCAGGTTAGACAAGATCCAAGTGCTGAAACTTCCTGGGTAGATTGTTGTGAAGCCTTCTTTGAGTCAGCAGCTTGGGAATTTGGCAGCTAGAGAGCTAGAAGACTGTGGTGCCCCACTCTGGTTGGGCTCTCTGGGCATCTTCCAAATACACCATAAGCCTGGCACACTTGCCCTGGAAGGATGAAGTCACTGGCAGTCCACTGTGCCAGTACACATCTGTCTTCGGCCAAGGGCTGTTCTACCGCCAGGCTGTCTTTCTGCTCGCTCTCTAGGTAGTAAGTAGGGAGAGATAGTCCTGTGTCTTCTCTCTGAATCTTCTTCATGTATAATTCATGGTCAGTGTAATTTCATGCCTTTAAGTGTTATTTTTTCCAGTAAATAACAACAACAACAATAATGATAATGTTCAATATCATGCAGCATCAATTTATTTTTGTTAAAGGTAGATATTCTATTATTACTATTAAGCATTTGACAAATTCAGAGTTTATACTCTAAATTCTGGATTTTCTAGCCAAGATCAAGTAGAGAGCATTAAAAATAGGCAAGAAAATTTCAAGAGATATTTAGTCTACCTCTCTGCCTGTTCCTTCTTTTTCATCCCCTCAAACCAAAGTTAGGGTTTGATTTTTTTTTTTTTTTTTTTTTTTTTGCGGTACGTGGGCCTCTCACTGCTGTGGCCTCTCCCGTTGCGAAGCACAGGCTCCGGACGCGCAGGCTCAGTGGTCATGGCTCACGGGCCCAGCCGCTCCGCGGCATGTGGGATCTTCCCGGACCGGGGCACGAACCCACGTCCCCTGAATTGGCAGGTGGACTCTCAACCACTGCGCCACCAGGGAAGCCCCTAGTGTTTGATTTTTCTTTTCAATTTTTATGAGTAGTGAATGCCACAACATTCTTGTTGTGAAAGAATAAAAAGCATAGAGACATATTAAGTAAATTCTAAAGTTCTCTCCCCTTAAAATGCTCACCTTTCCTCCTTCAGTCTAATCTCACTTTCTTCCCCAGAAGAGGTGACTATTGTCCATAGTTAGGTATCCAATGGTGCCACTGAACGTTTTTGGAAGACGGAAATGTTCTACATCTGTGCTACACAATATTTGAAGCATGGCTAGTATGATTAAGGAACTGAATTCTTAATTTTACTTAATTTCAATTTACATTTTTATAGCACATATGACTAGGAGCTCCCATATTAGATAGCACTGGTTTTTTATGTGTCCCCAGGGCTACTGCAATAGACTCATCAGTGTCTCTGTACTTAGGCTCATATTCTTCTTTGCCAGCATGAGCCTTATACAAATTTGTTCATATTTCCCTGCTACTATGAATCCTTCAATGAGCCCCCTTTCACCATGATATCATTCTAAACCTATCTGCATGATACATAAGGCTCATTATGATCTGGCCTTTGCATACCTTCATCTCTTACCATTCTTTAAGTTCAAAGAAAATGTCATGCTTTCTCTTGCCTCAGTGCCTTTTCACATGCTGCTCCCTCATCTGTCTAACAAATTTCATCGTCTCAGGTAACCCTCATCCCCCCCAACCTTCTTTGCCCCATATACTTCCCCAGCAGCTGTAGACGATTTTCATCTCTGTATCCTCCAAGCCACAACACAGAAAACCAGTAGGTGCTGCATAAATGCCAATTCCTTTCTCCTACTCTCTCTGCTAGCACAGAGGATGGTTATTATGCTCTCATGTAAAACTTTGTTACAGTATAACTGAAGGAGTAAAAAAAAAAATCCAGGAGGAAGTAATTTTACTACAGTGTAAATTTCACATGGGGGAGTGGGCAAAGATTAATCTCTTTCGTTACAAATACTCTAATCTCTTAAAACAATGCATGGCACAGACTAGGAGCACAATAAATATGTGTAGAATGAAAAATTATCAAATTATATTTTCACATTTTTTCATGGTTATCCATTTTGACCCTTCTCAAGTATAATAGCTAAATTCTGGCAAACAACTGCCAGGTTAAAATAATTTTCGTGAATTTACAAAATATACAATTGAAAACAGCCATGAATCCCCAAATCTTCCCACTCTTTTGTGGTTGCTGCTTTCTTCAGGCAAAGAAAGTGACTGCTTTAGGAGAAAAACACATAAATAAACAAAATGCCCAAATATCATCTCACTGAGACAGAATCCCAAGCAATGCTTGTCTAAATCACCTGTCCTCCACACCCTGACTTTATTCCTGCTGAAGCCCAGCACAACACATTCTGTCATTTTTTACTACTCTTCCATTTTAATATAATCAGCAGATGTAATTAAAGCTCATTTTTTACCCATTAGTAAGTACTCAAATACTTTGTTTACCATTAAACCCAATGGCTTCCAATGCATAAGTTCACTACTATGTGAGCTGATTGGACCCTTAACAAGTAAGCCCCATTAATATTAATTTGTGGTTAACTTTTACTTAATCTAAAAATCTGTTTCCTATCTACAGGATTATGTTCATATCCAAACCAATTTATATTAATTTTTGAAGTCAGGGCACATCATGTCAAAATCGTTAATGAATCCTTAATATAAAACATCTATTGTATTCTGTTCATAGTCACACTCTTCAACTGAGTAAAGCTGTTAGTAAAAGAAAATCTACTAAGTGTAACTTTGTCACATTACTGGCTTATTACTTTTGATTTCATTACCCACTCTCCAGATACTTGGATATATTATTTCAATATTTTTTGTGCTATCTTGATTGAATGACCATTTATATGAACAGGGATTTTATGTCTTTAAGGGAGATATGGATTTTATAAATGACTCAGTATTTTGGTCAGCCATGTTCTTTAAGATACAAAGCAAATAGTTGTGCTAACACGGATATTACTTATTCAAAGTTTTATATCAATTTTGTCATTAGTATCTAGTGTTTTAGTTTTTGAAATACTTTCCAGTTGTCCATTTGTATTTTCCTTTCCCATTGGACATAGTTCAAAAACAAACATACTGAGAGATATTTAAAGAACACCAGTTGAACGTTGTTCAGTGTTATATTATTTGTTTAGGATATTGTTTTTATTGAAACTGTTTATAACCTGAAAACATAAAATGCTTTCATACACTATTTGTTTTTACCCCCTGAAAATTTCTCATTCTAGTATGTGAAGAAAGCATGTTCTTTTTTATTCACTACACATATCCACTACAGATTTTTCTTTAGAGATTCACTCAGATTGGACTTTCATAAGCCCACCTCACAGCTTCCTTATTTTGTCTATGCTTGTCATTTCAAATATAAACTACAGACATTTTAATTATAACATCATAATATAGTCTCATTCATTAGTGAAGATTAACATCCTTTCTCAATACTCAATGCCCATTAATTTTTAATTATCTCAAATGTGGCTTGTACCCAGAGTCTCTCATTAGGAAAATTCAGATTTTTCTTTTATCATTGCTTTGCAGTTCATTCAGAGCCCACTAGTTATGAATATTTGACTGCTTTTAGTTTCTTTTTTGTTTTTAATTAATTAATTAATTTATTTTTGCCTGTGTTGGGTCTTCGCTGCTGCGCGCGGGCTTTCTCTGGCTGCAGTGCACAGAGGTTACTCTTTGTTATGGTGCACAGGCTTCTCCTTGCGGCGGCTTCTCTTGTTGCGGAGCATGGGCTCTAAGCACGCGGGCTTCAGTAGTTGTGGCACGTGGGCTTCAGTAGTTGTGGCACGTGGGCTTCAGGAATTGTGACTCACGGGCTGTGGAGCGCAGGCTCAGTAGTTGTGGTGCACGGGCTTAGTTGCTCCACGGCATGTGGGGTCTTCCTGGACCAGGGCTTTAACCCGTGTCCCCTGCATTGGCAGGTGGATTCTTAACCACTGCGCCACCAGGGCAGTCCCTGCTTTTAGTTTCTAAGAGCTATTCTGAAGGTTGAGATTGGGTAGGAATCATATTATTTTATAACCACATGTTATTTGTGGGACATCCTGGTAATTTGAATTGAAATCCTTTGAGGTGTTAGGGGAAATTTCTCCTACTCCTATATTTCCTCAGGTGGACTTAGTATCAACCAAAAGAAAAATTCTTATTAAAGTATAAAATTAGGGGAATCTGGCTATTCCATTTGATTCCAAGAGAGTATAATAGGCAAACATGTAGATTTGCTACATAATTTATCTATTCATGTATATAATAAAGAAATTGCCTCCAAAACTCAATCTTCTTGCATGTTTGTATTTTCATGTTCATTATGTACAACATAACTGTTGTTCAGTATGTACAACATATTTTCATGTCATACATTCATGTTTGTATTTTTTCTTTGGAAAGTAAAATTAAAATTTGGTTTATAAAGGTAACATAGGTAGAAAATAAAGCAATGTATAAAACTGTAGGAAAATGAATATCTTCTGAAATTGTACAACTGACAGGTGATTGATATTAACATTTTGGCATAGTTCCTAATATCTCTCAATGCATTGACATCCATGCATTTAGTCATTTATTCAACAAGTACTCATTGTGTACTTATTTTGATCTAGTCATGATTCTACACTCAGAAATGTTGTAGGGAAAATATTAAACCTTTACTCTGTGGAGCTAATTCTGGTGAGGGCAATTGTAAACAAACAAAAAAAATACATAGCAAAATTTCAGGTACGATAAGTTCTGTGAGGGAAAACAAAGTAGGGTAAGGGGATAAAGAATGATAGGAGGGGGGATTTATTCCAGGTAGGGTAATCATGGAAAGCCTCTCTGAGGAGGAGACGCTGGAACAGAGCCCTCGACTGTGGGAAAAGCCATCAAATGTCTAGAGGATAAACACATCAGGAAGAGGTAGTGTCCTCCAGCTCCAAGGCAGGAATGTGCTTGGCAGTTTAGAAGGACAGCGTGAGGGCCTGTGAGGACAGACTAGAGGGACAGCAATGATGTTGGAGAGGTAGGAGGGTGGGTGCCTTGTAGGCCAAGGTACAGAGTAGAGTTTTTATTGTAAGTATGAGTGTAGCTCTTGAAGGTTTTGAACAGGGAAGTGATGTGATTTGCTTTACATTGTTTAAAAAAAGATCACTGTAGTGACTGTGGGAAGAACAGACTAGAGGCATGAGTGGGCTCGAGGAGACTTACACAGTCTCAAAATGTAGTATAAGGTGAGGAGACTAAATCTGCTATTTCTCATTTAACAATACGTCGTGGACCATTTCAATGTTGTGTGGGTTAGGTTAGGCTTGGCCAGGGCATCTCAGCAGTGGTACTATTGACACTTGGGACCAGATAATTCTTTGTTGGGGGGGGCTGTCCTGTGCATTGTAAGATGTTTAGCCTCTACTCACTAGATACCAGTAGCCCTTTCTTCCCAGTTGTGACAAACAAAAATGCCTCCAGATGTGACCAAATGTCTCTGCTGGGGCAGAATGATCCCTGATTGAGAACTACTGGGAAAGGCAATGCTGTGGTAATAAAACCCTCCAAATTTCCAGAGTTGAACACGTGTACCTATTTCTCCCTCATGCAAAATCTGCAGTTTAACTGTTCTCAAGGTTAGCTTCTTTCTAAATTGTAGGATCCCGGTGGCATGCATCATGTACAAACACCATCTGGCTTTCAGTTGACTATGGCAGGGAAGAGAGAACTAGACCTTAATGCTTCTGCCCAAGTGACTCACGTCACTTCTGCTCACTGTTGGGCAGAACACAACTTCTTTTAACTGCAAAGGGAATGCAGAAAGTGGGGGAACACAGAGATGTTTGGTGATCAATAAATGTTTCTGCCTCACTTCTAGGCACCAAGTATCACTGGTCTAAAGCAGTTCTAGAATTCTGCTGGGCAGATACTGTGAAAATCTTTTACCCTAGGAGTGTGGGGAGGCCAGTGACTAGGCTTCTGGAACTGCTCTTGAATCTGAGGCTCCCAGACTCCACTTATCATGAGGTTTTTTTTCTTTTCATCTTTCTTGGACACGTTTGAAGTGGGTGTTGGGGTTTTGCTCTTTTTGGTAATTGTATACCTTTGTGACTAGTTCCTGACGATGGAGAACTGTGGAGCCAAGGGCTGTTTCAAGTGTTGAACAATCATGGGCTTTTTAAGGCAAAACTCATAATTCTTTTTGGCACTATAGCTCTCTCATAATCTTAAAAGACTTCCTATCTTTCAGATTACTCTATTCCACGTGCCAGTAGCTTCATCTGTAATAATCTATAATAGCCCTTCCATCTGTTTTACTTCTTTTCTTTCTTGCCTTCAAAGATCTCTCTCAGTTTAATAGTGTGTAATGCGAGACTCTCTGGAAGAGGAAGGAGGAAGGTCTTACCTATTAAGTTTTTAATATGTGTATTTATATGTATTATTCCAAAAATAGGTACAAGGTTTCTGAGGCAGGGACATATTAATTATTACTTTTAGCAATAACTACATTGATTCTCTTTGCCTCAATTCTTCCCCATGTTCTTGGTGACGTGATGAAAGTCAGATAAAGGTGACCTTGATGTACCTGGATTTCTAAATGAGGAACCCTCAAAATATGAAGCTGAGAGTTTATATAGGAGGATAACTGTTCCTCTTCTCCTCCTGAGAGAGGGGTAGTAATCTTTAACATGTAAACACAATACCCTTGGATCTTACTCTCTAGAATGTAAATAAACATCTGTAGGCATGGGAGTGGGATTAGGCAAGCCTCTTCCAGTCTACAGCCCCTAGAATATCTTTATGGCCCAGATCTCATTCCCTTTTGATAGATAACACAGACTTCTAGCAAAGCAAATCTTTAAACCCTCCCTGAGGTATATTGTTTATTCAGTTATCTATTAACTTCCAAGTCTTTTCCTTAACTCAAGTTTCAGCAAAATGCATTTCTAAAACCTTAACATGAAAATATTCACTTCCTGACAATGCCCTTAGCCTAATTTGAGACCTGAAACTTTTCAATCTGCTGATATGTTTTACTATGTTTCACACAAAGTCCTTTTTTGCAACTTAACCAAAATAATAGCTTTTTATTGAAAGAACTATTCAGTTACAAGTGTCAGAGCTATTTATAATTGCCAAGAAATAATAGGAGAAAAGGTTTGTAGAATGATAGCTAAATTTCTAAATGTGCTATTTCCACTGTATATTTTACCATAATGAGTTATGATAATATTTACTGTATTAATTTCATCGTTATGGTTATGTTAGATTAATAAGAAGGTCTAATCAACATTTTCAGTTATGTAAACCCTTTCTTTTCCAGGGAAAGTTTGTATTTATGCTAATGTACATGGTCCGATTATTAAAATCATTCAATTGTTTTTTGAATAGCTTTATATTCTACAGTGACTGAACTTATTCCTAAAAAATTCTGTAATCTTTTCTAGAAAATGTTTGGTATCAATCTGAAACATGGTATATAACACAAGATTATACCTAAGGGAGAAGCTTTATTTCCCCCTACTATCACATTTGATAAGATTTTCCCTACTATGAATTCTTTGATACAAGTTTCGATTTACTATTGCAGACATTCACACTTTCAGATGTTTATAGTGTTCTCCTCCTATGTCAATTCTCCTCTGTTCACAAGTGCTCACATTTTGCATCCAGAGGCCTTATCACTGGAAAGAGCCAATTCCTCTGGGCCTGCAGCCCACTGTCCCCACTCTTCCCATATCCAGCATCGTTCTGCCCTGTGAGGTGCATTTTGTGAGGGTGTGTGGCACCCCACTGTGTACAACCAAGCTCTTTCCTACAGTCAGCTCTTGTGCACAGGGTGAATGGCTTACACAACTTGTTATTGGAACGTCCCAGGATGAGGAAGAAGGGACAAGGCAGAAGAGGAAGTTGTCAAATAAATGATTTTCTATGTAAGAGCACCAGGGAGTAGTGGTTTTACTCCCAATCCCTATGTGTCTGCACTGCAGTTCTCCTACTGAAAAATTACCAGAGCTGTGCATATCATAATATCCTTATTTTTCTTAGACATTGTAAGTAGCGTTAAATCTACTGTGACAATAGGCTCAAGTAGTCGAGGGGCTTGCATTAAAACCTGGGCCAGGGCTTCCCTGGTGGCGCAGTGGTTGAGAGTCCACCTGCTGACGCAGGGGACACGGGTTCGTGCCCCGGTCCGGGAAGATCCCACATGTCGCGGAGCGGCTGGGCCCGTGAGCCATGGCCGCTGAGCCTGTGCGTCCGGAGCCTGTGCTCCGCAACGGGAGAGGCCACAGCAGTCAAAGGCCCGCGTACCGCAAAAAATAAAAAATAAAAATAAAAAAAACCTGGGCCAATCTCAGGCCCCTCTCTTCCTCTGGATACCACTCAAAACTGTTAACCTTATGGGTTACTCTGTAAATTGGTGAGAATAGCACATTCCAAAGTGGTATACTTCCTCTCAAGAATCCAAATGACTTCTAACCATTGTACCTCTTTTTCAATACCAAAAAAGTGAAAATGCAGTTATTTATCTTTTACTTTGGAGGGACTATCCCAATAACTAGATCCCAGAAACATCAATGAAGTAATTAACCCCTGAAATTTCGTTCGATTTATCTCTCCCACTTCCTGTTAACATGTGTCTCATTAAGTCATCTGAGGTAATTCCTGCTTCCTACTCATCAGGTCCAATTTTCATGTCATCAATGTAGTGAAGAAACGTAATCTGTAGGATTTCACTCAGACCCAAACCCAGTCAGACTAGAGTTTGGTAGAGAACTGGAGAGTTAATTTGAGTTAATTTGGCTCTAAATTACTTTCGACTCTGGTGGGTAAAAGCCGACCTCAGGTTTCTTCACAGTTACTGTAAGGGAAAAAAAACAATTGTCCATCAACAGCTGCGGACCAGGTACCCGCGCCCTGACCTTAAGTAGAGGTGCGCTCGGCCTCCCGGCGCTCGCTTGCTTGGGTCTGGCCATGACGGCGACTGCGGCGGGGAGAAGGCTCAGGAAGCTTGTGGGCCGAGCCTGCAAGGCGGCTTGGGGAGACCTCCATCCGCCTGGCCGTCTCCCTGATCGATGTCAGTGCGTCAGCGTGTCCACGTCCCGGCTGACGCACTAGCTCTTGCTGTGGGCGGGGCCAAGCTGCACTTGCGCACAGTCGCCTCGTCACGTGGTACCGCCGGGACTCCCGCCGGCGGTCGCCTCCTTTCTCCTCGAGATGCTTCCCACGCTACCTCCACTGGCCTTGCCACCGCCTAGCCCGGAAGACCAACAAAGAGGTGTTTGTCAGCTGTAACCCTCAAATCACAGACATTGTGCTACTTGTGAGAAACAGGATCAAGGAAGAAATGGAGGCTTTTGTGGAAAGTTCTAGCGGAGTGGCGTAAGTGAGGATTTGTAACTTATGTACAATATACATTTAAATAAATGGATTGAATTTTAAAAAAATGAAAACAAATAATGAAGTTGACACGTTTGGAAATGAGAGCGCTAAAGCCGTTATGCAATGGAGGCAGTACTCAGTGAACACCAACATC
This sequence comes from Phocoena phocoena, assembly GCF_963924675.1. NCBI lineage: Eukaryota > Metazoa > Chordata > Mammalia > Artiodactyla > Phocoenidae > Phocoena > Phocoena phocoena. The sequence goes on along the minus strand of NC_089227.1, from coordinate 67,203,240 downwards.
GCTTCCCTGGCAGCCCTTCTTTATTCTCAGATAGGAAGTGAACAGTACTGGGCGGCCTACACTCCCAGCGCTCGCTCCTGGACTTTCTCCGCAGCCCCTGGCAGAATGTTGTCTGTACTCATTCTAAACTCCAGGTACATCAAGTTTCTAGCTCAAGATCAACTGTCAACGTACTATTAGTCATTAAAAAAAAAAAAAAAGGAAAGAAAATGCAGAACGCCATTAGGCAAAATATATTCTGGACTGCTGTTACTGATATAATCCTGGCTGGAGAGAGAGCCAGAATATGATGTGGTGTGGCCTCAGTGTTCTTCCCAGCACGGAGTCTCCCTTTGACACGGGAAGCCTGGGGGCTTCAGATGCCCAGTCTGGCTGCAGGGAGCCAAGGCACCAGAGGGAAGCTGGTAAATATGTTTCAGGTATCAGCACACGCATGCTTGGAACTCCTCCCTTGTGTCACTTGTTCTACTGCCCTAAATGGCTTCTTGCATCCCCATCTCCCACGGCCTGGAAGAAGAATGCAGAGAAATTCGCCTATACCAGCTGCATACCAGGTACCAGAGACTTTGATAATCTGCTCAAATAAACATACTGTTTCTAGAATAGAAGCTGTAGTTGGTGTAATCGCCTGATTAAGTTTATGATAGTGCATAGTTATTTGCTGAGATCCAGCTGCTTACTGCTGGTGGCTATCTCTCCAAGTTCCCAGGTGTGCTATAGCTATGTTTTACTATTATGGTAGAGGAAAATCTAGGGGATTTCACATTGTCCTGCTTTATTATTTTTTTAATAGATTAATTAATTTATTTATTTTTGGCTGCATTGGGTTTTCATTGCTGCCTGCGGGCTTTCTCTAGTTGCAGTGAGCAGGGGCTGCTCTTCATTGTGGTGTGTGGGCTTCTCATTGCGGTGGCCTCTCTTGTGGAGCACAGGCTCTAGGCGCGTGGGCTTCAATAGTTGTGGTGCGTGGGCTCAGTAGTTGTGGCTCGTGGGCTCTAGAGTGCAGGCTAAGTAGTTGTGGCACACGGGCTTAGTTGCTCTGCGGCATGTGGGATCTTCCTGGACCAGGGCTCGAACCCCTGTCCCCTGCATTGGCAGGAGGATTCTTAACCACTGCGCCACCAGGGAAGCCCTGTCCTGCTTTTATTTCATGAGGTAGAGAGCCAATCCGTGGGTTCTGCCACTTACTGAGTATATCTATTTAAATCACTTATCCAGGAAATGGGAATATAATCATAATATGGGTCCTTGGGTCCACTGAGGTTGTCGTGATCCAGACTTGAATGAAAACACCGTATATCAAATTACCACCACATGCCCTCTTTTGAATTGGAAAATATTGTGGTATTTTGGGCCTCCAGGGATAACCACCAATTTTGAGCCTGTATTTAATAAATATTTAAAGGTCTAGGGACTTCACTTTTCCTGTGTATCAGTCATCAAAGCAAATGGTGGTAAATACCTTTGAGCAGACTAAGAGATTTATAGTATGTATGTATGGCAGTTATTCAGGGTCAGTCCTAATGGGACTCCCCATCAGTCAAAAGCTTTAGGTCTGTGAACTTAGATCTGTAAACTAGGTAAGTAGCTGTGACTTCAGTTATGTTGACTCAAGTCTGGTTTTTGGCCACAAGACCTATATATATATTTTTTTATCTGTTACATAGATGAACAGGCTTAGTCTGTTCAGGCTGTATATCCATAGATGGGTAGTTTATAAACAACATAAATTTAATTCTCACAGTTCTAGAGGCAGGAAGTGCAGGATCAGGGTGCTAGCATGGCTGGGTTCTTGTGAAGGCCTTCTTCCAATTCATAAACTTCTCATTGTGTCCTAATATGGTGGAAAGGGCAAGGGGGCTTTCTTGGGCCTTTTTTTTTTTTTTTGTGATATGCGGGACCTCTTTTATAAGTGCATTAATATCATTCATGAGGGTTCCACCCTCCTGATCTAATCACCAAAGCCCCCACCTCCTAATACCACCTTGGGCATTAGGATTTCAACATATGAATTTTGGGGAGATACAAACATTCAGACTATAGCAAGTAATATTTAGTAGGCTGCCTATGTATTTTACTTCTAAAGACACCATGATCAATTACACATTGGTAAATAAACCCCCCAAAATCCATGTTCAAAACATTCACATCACAACTTCATTCTTGAGGCATATTTCAGTAATTGCCACTTACCTTCTCAGTGGAAGTACTGCCACTTGTCCACAAATATTCTGCGAAATCATCTTTTGCTTTGAAGTCAGGATGTTCAAAACCCAAGCTTGCCATTTCTTTCTGCAAACTTTGCAGGGCAGAATTATCCCTTCCTCACTAGTGTTTTTAAATTATAGTTACATGACAGAAACATGCAGCACCCCTTAGTATCTCAAAGCACGTGAATTGACAGACCTTCACAATCAGTCACAGATGATCTTTTAATTAATTGTGAATACAATGGAACATCATGGATTACCAGCATCCTATTCTATTAAAAAAGGAACCCAGCTCTGTTTTCACAGCCAAGGTAAAAATTAATTGTCCTAGAATTTTATTTTGAGGGCTTGCTTTGTAGGACCTCTTTTGATACCATGCATTGTATCATTCAGAGTTCAGACAGGATAACAGAAACCATACTAAGTATCTCAAAAGAGAGAGTTAAATATAGGGAATTGGCTAGCAGGTGTTGCAGCAATTAAAACATTAAACAGCAAAAAAGGAAAGAAACACAAAGGTAAGAACTGCAGGAGCTGTTGCCACTCCTAGGGTAGGAGGACCAAACAGAAAAGTTGGTTGGCATTGTGAAACCTGAAAGCCCAGAGAAGAGGCCCAACAGTTAAGACTCTAATCTCTTAGAAGGGGACACAACTTGGCTGCTGTTAGTGCTTCACCAGGAGCTTGGAGGAGGCAATTTATGGAGCTGGAGTTCAGACTCTGGGGATGGTTGTTGTTTGGATGGATTCTGCTGGTAACCATTGAGAGGGTGCAATGAAGCTTGTTCAGAAACAGCTGGAAGATACTTGAGACTGGCACCAGTTGCTGAGACAATGCTGCCAGTAACAGTAAGCTCATAGAAAGAAGCAAATCCTTTTCATTTCTCTCACCTTATCGACTCCTTTGAGTACTCCATTTACCGGAATCAAATACAAAGCCAGGGGGTAAATAAATGTAGTTTGCCAAGTCCCAGCTCCAGAATCACAGAGAAGACCCATATATCTATAGGGATTTGTTCCAATATGCATTTTCTCACTTTTGGAATCAACTGTTGATTTTCCAGGTCAGTTAATCTCACTGGAACTTTTTAAAAGTATTTTTTCTTTGTAAGCATTTATTCTAAATTATATTTCCTTCCCTTTATACAGGAGTCATGTTCACAGTCTACTTTTTTTTTGAAGGAAGAGGTCTTATACTCAGATTAAATGTCTGTGTTTATACTTTTTAAATAGAGTATCTCTATCAGCACTTTGCTGTTACTGAACATATCAAAATTTTGCTTGGTGAACACATTGAATGATCAGATGGCTTTCTCTGGAATCTTGCTATCATCAAATCATTAACTCTCCAGACTTTTTCTGGGTAGCTCTGACTTGGAAATTCTCCCTCTACTGCCTTGAGCGCTTCTCCTTGCTCCTACTGAAATGTCTGTTTGGTTTTATGGTAATCCACTGATAATATGGTCCTCTAGATTTCCATTATCACCTCTCTGACCAGGTTCTTTGAGTAGGGTCCAGGAATAGTCACATTCTTGAGTGTTACTGACCCCTGTGATTTGTTCATTTGTTGCTGTTCTTACGAATTGGCAAAGATGCACGAAGGCAGAGCCGCAGGGGCACAACCTTCCTTTTCAGCTTACTGCGCAACCCAGGTCATCGTGCCAATCAAAGCCATCTTTAATTTCATTTCCAAATACTTGGTGTCTAGAAGAAATGTCTTTTCCAAGTCTCCAAGTCCCCAAGTTATCTTTTATTTCTTCTTGTAAATTTACTAATTCTATCCTGAACTCATTGTTTTCTTGTAATATCTTGCCATACACAATCAATTAGCAATTAACACATGCTATTAAGTTTATTTAATCATCATGATCATCAGCCTAGAGCTACAAGTTCATTAGCTGTATAGCCTTTTTCAAGTTATCAAGTCTTCAGTTTTATTAAATATTTTGCTACTGTGCAGCATGAATCTGTATCTCACTGCTGTCTGGAAATAGTTTTCTCACTACCTTCCGCATGATAACTAAGCCAGTGTCATAAATTTTAGTGGTTTTTTTTCCCTTAGAACAGTATCTCACTTTTGCCATAATGTTTTTATTACTCAGGTTAGTCTAGTCTCTATGGTGGTAATTAATGTATCCCCAAATTTGCCTAACAACCTATTTGTTTCTTGTTCTCACAGTCTATTGTGGGTCCAGTCGCTATTTTCCAAGTAGTAACTCAATGATTCAGACAGTTGCCTTGCAGACATGCTGTTTAGAATATGTAGTTTCTAAGTCAGCGGCAGGGGGAGTTGGATGTTCACACACTGGCTTGTAAATGCCAGCCATCAATGCATGTCATTGATGACTTCTGCTTACCACCGTTGTCCATAATTAGTCATATTCCCTGGCTTAACTGAAAGGGTGTTGGAAAGTGTGGGGAATCCATGCATATATTGGGGGAGCACATGGGTATATGGGGAGCTGTAAATGCAGAGGCTCAAATGAACATTGATATTCATGATCATTCTTAAGTAGAACTTAGATAACTCAGGAAAGTTAACTTCCTAGTTGATAGAAATTTAGATTGTTTCCAAACTTCTAGTGTTAAAAAAATGCTTCTGTGAATATTCTTTTTTTTAAAAAAATCTTTATTGGAGTATAATTGCTTTACAATGGTGTGTTAGTTTCTGCTTTATAACAAAGTGAATCAGTTATACATATACATATGTTCCCATATCTCTTCCCTCTTGCGTCTCCCTCCCTCCCACTCATGCGTCTCCCTCCCTCCCACTCATCCTCCCTGTGGTCACAAAGCACCGAGCTGATCTCCCTGTGCTATGAGGCTGCTTCCCACTAGCTATCTACCTTACATTTGGTAGTGTATATATGTCCATGCCTCTCTCTCGCTTTGTCACAGCTTACCCTTCCCCCTCCCCATATCCTCAAGTCCATTCTCTAGTAGGTCTGTATCTTTATTCCTGTCTTACCCCTAGGTTCTTCATGACTTTTTATTTTTTTCTTAAATTCCATATATATGTGTTAGCATACGGTATTTGTCTTTCTCTTTCTGACTTACTTCACTCTGTATGACAGGCTCTAGGTTTATCCACCTCATTACAAATAGCTCAATTTCGTTTCTTTTTATGGCTGAGTAATATTCCATTGTATATATGTGCCACATCTTCTTTATCCATTCATCCGATGATGGACACTTAGGTTGTTTCCATCTCCTGGCTATTGTAAATAGAGCTGCAATGAACATTTTGGTACATGACTCTTTTTGAATTATGGTTTTCTCAGGGTATATGCCCAGTAGTGGGATTGCTGGGTCATATGGTAGTTCTATTTGTAGTTTTTTAAGGAACCTCCATACTGTTCTCCACAGTGGCTGTATCAATTTACATTCCCACCAACAGTGCAAGAGGGTTCCCTTTTCTCCACACCCTCTCCAGCATTTATTGTTTGTAGATTTTTTGATGATGGCCATTCTGACTGGTGTCAGATGATGTCTCATTGTAGTTTTGATTTGCATTTCTCTAATGATTAATGATGTTGAGCATTCTTTCATGTGTTTGTTGGCAGTCTGTATATCTTCTTTGGAGAAATGTCTATTTAGGTCTTCTGCCCATTTTTGGATTGGGTTGTTTGTTTTTTTGTTATTGAGCTGCATGAGCTGCTTATAAATTTGGGAGATTAGTCCTCAGTTGTCAGTTGCTTCATTTGCAAATATTTTCTCCCATTCTGAGGGTTGTCTTTTGGTCTTGTTTATGGTTTCCTTTGCTGTGCAAAAGCTTTTAAGTTTCATTAGGTCCCATTTGTTTATTTTTGTTTTTATTTCCATTTCTCTAGGAAGTGGGTCAGAAAGGATCTTGCTGTGATTTATGTCATAGAGTTTTCTGCCTATGTTTTCCTCTAAGAGTTTGATAGTTTCTGGCCTTACATTTAGGTCTTTAATCAGATGGCAGAAATTTAAAGCTAGAGTCCACAGAGGTACTCTTAACAAGAAATTGCCTATTTCATAGCATTATACTTAAATCTTTCCTTCCCTCTGTCCCTTCCTTCTTTCCTCTTTCCTTCCCTCCCTCTCTCCTTTTTTTCTTCCTTCCTTCCCTCCTTTCCTCTTTCTTTCTTTCCTCCCTTCCCCTTTCTTTCTTTGTAGAACCAACCTAGACTGTATCTTAGAATTGATTTATATTTGTAAACAATATGCAAGAATGATTTCCATTTTAAATGAACCTACATTTCCAGAGTAAGTGGAACAAGAGACTTAGCTGTAGATAGGCTATGAAAAAGAACTTGCATTGTATTTTTCATTTAGTTAGTTTTACTTCTGTTTTCTTGTACATTAAATCTCATGGCCATCTAGAAACAAAATTGTAAAATAGATGAAGTTTGCCTTTCTTCTGTCTGTTTTTTAGCACCTCTATTCCTCCACTCCCCACCCTGACACCAGGTACCCAGAGACCCTTTTCAGCTTCTTCTTATTTCACTATTTCAAATAAAGCTTTTGTTTGTGGAATATGAATCTATCCTGTTTCCATCTAACAGAACTGAGAGCCTACGTGTTGATGGGGTAAGTAGCTTTAGGAATACATTAACTTGCCTTATTACATGGGATATTCTGCAGCAAAGCTGCAATGTAATTAGGAAGGCATTGTTACCGCCAGTAAATAAACAAACTGACTTCAGAAAGGTCAAGTGACATCACCAATGCCAATCAGTTAGTAGGTGGCCAAGAGAGAACTAAAACCATATGTCAGCATTCTTTCCATAGCGCTACTCTGGAAAGACACTTATTAGTTAAATCTCATGTGGTATTTATGTATGATAAAAGCTTCCTTTAGCTTTTATCCCAGAATACATTGTATTAGGGACAATTTCTAAGCCCAGTTGAAAGACTATCAAATGGTAGAGTTTCAGTCACTAGCAACAGAGTTTTGGCAGTGGAAATATTTTAGGAAAAATCTACTGACTTCACCTGTAAATGATCAGATTTGGAAAGCAGACCCTTGCAAATCTGATCATTTTCTTACTCCACTTTTTGATAAAAAATTGTATAATTCCTTTTTATCATTCAAATGTTGGCAATAGACATCAACAAGGAAATTCTTCATATATAACACAATTATTTAAGACATAGGCTTTGATATGGGACAGAATTGGGGTGAAGTTCTGACTCTATATTTTACTACCTTTGTGACGGAGGTTTGGCTAATTCAGTCTCATTTGCTGCAATGGAAAATGGAAATGATCAGGTCTAATACTCAGCTTTTTTGCCCCATATAGCTGTATTGATTGCTAACTCTTCAGTTATTTAAGAGTCATAATGATTCTTAAAAAATTACACCACTGTTCAGATGACTTCTTTTTTTCAGTATAATACTTTTTCCATCCCACACCTTACTAAATAAATATATTACCATATTGACACTTTAGTTTCAGGCAAAGACACGTGTACCAATTTTTTTTAAAAATCAGCTTTTGGTTAGAGAATATACTACAAAACAGTATCCAATCACTGTGTTAACATGTTTGCTTTGTATAATTAGCACAAGTGAGAGATATGCAGAAGTAGATGCTTCTCTGACACCTCGGTCTCTCTGTTGTGAGCCCACACAAATTTGATTTATTTTGAAGTGCTCTCAGGTTTTATTTTTATTTTGAGCTTCTTATTGTTGTTGTTTTTCTGTACTGTAGCTATTTTTAATTGTATTTGAGTGCAGAATAACCATGTACCTCCCAAAAGGCTTATTAGCTGGGTCAAAGTCAATCACTTGGTTCTTCATTTCTTCATTCCTTCCCCAGTATGATTTCTTTGTATCCTTTTCCACTTAGCTCCACCTACTATTGAGTCATATTTGCCTCCTTGTTTAGTACAATAGTATTTTATGTTATTTAAATTGTTCATATTTTTCTATCTTTGAAAGTTGTTTGAGTGTCTTGGGTTGGGATGAAATGCATCATAATTTTTCCCATTAAAATTAATGGAAATATATACATTTTAATAGCTTTGCAACTAATGGCAAGGTTTTTATGAACAAATTAAAATCATTTTATGAGGCATACTAGTTGGTAAATAATTAATGTCCTGAATCCTCTAAGTGCCTCCTCCCCCCACCACTTCTCTGGCTACCTAAGTTCTCCTCAAGAATGCCCTCCCCTGGTCCTCCCCAACACAGAACTGGACTCAGTAAGAATCCTTCGGAATCCTGCTCCATCATGGTTGGCTTGCATTCTAAATGGTCCATACTCTTGCTATACCTGTTATTTAATATTGTAAATATTCTTTCTAGCAGTGATAAAAATAGAACCTATCCCAAAGGGTTGTTTTAGGAATGAGATTATATAATGCATGCAAGGAACAATTTAAAAATCTGTGTATTTGTATAAGTAAACACTTAAATATACCAGTTTTACAAATATGTTGTGGTAAACACAGGCTTCTATTTTTGATATCTTCAGTTATATTTCATCAATAAGGAATAATATATTTGATTTTGAATTGGCTATGCATCAAATTGCATGAAATCCAAAATAAATAACAACACACAAAATTATAAATTTTTGCAATTGATTTATTTTTTAAAAGAACTTTATGTAAACAAATATTAATGCAGAAAAATCCTCTGTGTAAATATGTGTGTATATAATTGAACATTTAGATTACAATCAATGCAAAATTGTAATTTTGTTGATAACATTTTCATGGAATCAGTATATGAGTCAAACTTAGATACATATTGATTATCTTGGATTATTTAATTTATATATGTGTTTACATGATTTGTGTCAACAAATTCCCACAAAGCATGAAAATATTTTTGTTCTAGTACTGTGAGAGATCCTCAGCAGCATTCAACAATTGGCCATTGTGAACCATGATGAGAAAAGCTAAACCAACCTATCCTGCCTCTTTATGTTCACCTACATTCTTAACTTTAGTCACTTACTATGTCTACTCATGGTGGGTATTCACTGAACAAAGAGTACCTATCAACCTCTATAGACTACATGGGAGGCTGGGCATGTTTTTGAGCATCTCATGTATTCAGCCTTGAATGCAAGCTGTCTGGGTCTGGGATGACCCTGGGCTGAGACCCAGAAGAAGTTACTCAGGCTCTTTGTATCTCAGTTTTCTCATCTGTACAAACAAGGATAAAAATAACATATACCTCATAGTGTTGTAGTGAAGACTTAGTTCATACATTTAAAAATTTTAGGATAGCACCTGGCAAATAGAAAATGTTCTATTATAGTAAGCTATTTTTGAAAATAACTATTGCCATTTTATAGCCCAGTGAGAAGAATTAAGTGGCATCCGTTTGGACATTGAGGTGTGTACCTGACCACATGTGTTTTTAATACTGATATTTTGATTTTCATAAAAGTGGATAAGCTGTGAATAAAAAAATGTCTGGGATGTTTTTAATTGTTTGGTGTTAACTAGTATTTTATTGTTGAATTTAAAATAAACAATAAAAAATCAACTTTCTAACTGGGATTGTTATATTCTGGGCATTAAAATGGAAATGATTGAGATAGGATGGGGGTTATTGAAGATAGGATATGTATCATAAATTCCAGATGAATCTTCTTAAATTCATTAGCTGAATTTTCACTAGAAATGGAAAAAAAACTCAAGTCTATGAAATATGTGAAAGATTCCTTTGCAAAGGAATCTCTTCTGATGGCAATAACAGGTGCGATTAGATGTGGCCTCTTGAAGAACGGGAACCTGAGTTAGGGTCATTCCTAAAAAGAAGTAGAGTTTTTGAGTATGAGGAATAATAGGCTCAGATGAATCAGAAAAGCATGCAACACAGAGGAAAATAACTGCAAGTTACAATGAAGAGTGTGATATAAGAGAAAGGAGAAAAAGAAGATATGACAAGTGGTATGGAAGATGTGAGAAAAAATGAAAAGTGTTATAGGAAGTGAAAATGAGGAAGAAGTTTCTAAGAACTAGACCAAGAAGAAATGAGAAAGAGGAAAATGATGGAAGAGAGACTTTAGAATCTATGGAAACAGGAAGTATTATAGCAAAAAACATTGAAAAGTCACAGGAGTGAGCCTAAGGTATAAATGAGTATTTTCAGAAATAAATGATACAAATATCAAGGAAGAAAATGAAGGGAAAGATATAAAGAAACAAAAGTTGATAAAGAAATGCTGTATTGAAGTCTAACCGTTAAATGTTTGTCAGTTTCTACCAAAAGTTTATATTCCTTTAGTATTTTAATAAATTCATTACCTGTTCTTTAAAAAGATGACATGTATTAGCATTGTCCACCAATTTTCTAGTTTGAGAACCATTCTTCTTCAGTTAATCTATTGTTTATTTGTTCAAACAGTACACTAATAAGCAATTATTCTGTTATTCTAAACAAATATGTTAATCGCTTCTTAAGGTCACCTTTTCAGAGTATTACTAGGAGTGATTACAAGATTAAAGAGTGAAAAGAAATGAGCCAAGAATATGCAAATGAAATTTATATTAATTACCTTACAATGATGACAAGGATGAGTGATCTTATTTTTAAATCAGAAATCACTCCTGAACTAGCAATTCACCATTGACACTTATTGTCATGGTGCTTCTAAAATGACATTTGAAGAGATCACTGTTATAATATATGCATATGCTTTAAATATAGACATAGTATTAGCTCAACCTTCTAAAATATTCACACATGTAAAATGATATGCCTACAACATAGATTTACTGAGTTCATTTTGCTGTCCAGCCATTAGTCAAGGCTTTCGGAATACAAAGAAAATAAAACTAAGTCACTAACCCCAATAAGTTTCTGATTTAATGAGACAGATATCTAAAACAACTTTAATAAAATATATGTGTTATCACAAACTGGTGAGGGTAAGACAAGGGAAGATGAAAATAATGAGTTAAGAAAAGCTCATTAGGGTAAGTGTTCTTTAAACAGGGTCTCAAACTATTTAAGAATGGGATGGCTAAATTATTCCTCACAAAGAAAAGGGCAAGCAGAGAGCACTGCAGGCAGGAAGAAACAGGGTATTTTACATGTAACAAGAGGGTCAACCAATGACAATGGAACTCTTATTTTTTGAGGGGAATTTTCAGGATCCTAAGGTTCTGTTTGGCATTCATTTAGGTTTATATAATGACCTAACCTGAAAAATTAAAGGACTAATAACACCAAGTCACTAGAAGCAATGTAATTTAATTAATCCTGAAGCAAGATATGCTTTTTTACATTTCTTAAAGATTCACTAGTACCTTTACATATTAATGGTGGAAAAGATGTTACATCTGGCCAAGACCTATGTATGCTACACTTAGGGAAAACAATTAATTTCAGCATTATTTTAAAGGAAAAGTTAAAAATTTTGTTCTATATTTAATTACATCAAATTGTAATAGAATCAAATTGTAATTACATCTAATTGTACAATTCAGTGGTCAGATTGACAACATATACACGGACCATTCAAAATTTTTCAGCCCAGCGGGGGAAAATGAACTCCAAATATAGTTTTGTTTAACATACAGTTATTGAGTATCTGGTATATGTGCTTGACACTGAGTGATGCTAAAAGATAGGCATGAACTTGGATAAAATGCTGTCTCTTCATATTCTTCAAAAGAAAGAGTGCGTATAAAGCTGTATTAGAAGAGGATGCATATGTATGAAGGGGATAAGGATAATCTAGTTGGAAAGGGCGCATCCCGAGGAGTTGTTTCTGGAAGCTGCGTCTGCATAGTAAAACTGTCATTTATACTTATATTGTATGCTTATTTTGGGAGAGGGAACTTTGGAGAGGCTGATGGAGGTTTATGGGGTTAAAGTCATTCTTTGGTGACATCATTGACTATAATCAAAACATTTACTTCGGGGAAAAATAATCAAAGAAAAATTACATTGGAATTTTATTCAATAAGCCTAGGACAAATCCAATTAAAAGGATCCCATGATGAAATATTGGCTAGGCGAAATACAAACGCCTTAAATAATAATGCTAAACAGTACTCTAGTCTGGATAGGGAACCACAAATACGTGGCAGAAGTATTGCAAGAATAGATGTAAATATCAATTTATTTGAGAATTCCTAGAAACAGTAGGACTACTATAATTTATAAATGAACGATACCCTGAGAGGTTATTTATCTTTATTTACCTAAGAATCATAGAGAAGATGTTTCACAGTTAAAGCCCTTGAGTACAGAAACCAGAAATACATTTCATTGTGTACAGTTCAAAATTATTATTCAAAATATGTGAGAAAGATGAACTGCTTTAATAAGCCAGAGAGGGACCTGGATAAGGAGGTAAAATATTGAGTAAAAATATCAAAATGAGCAGAATGAACTTTGCAGAGATCAAGTCATGTTGAACTATTAATCCTAAAAGCTAACAGAATAGTCGACCAAACTCTTAGCCTATAGAGGAACTGAGCAGCTCTTCTGAAGCAGAGAGGTTTTCTGTCCCCATTCTCAAGTGCAATAATAGCTAATACTTTAATATTTTAATGAATCTTAGCATTTTGGTACAGAGATGCTTTAGTAGCTCCATAGCCTTTGCTTAATGATATTTTGCAGTCCCTAGCTAGCACAGGATCTCTCTCCTTAGATAATTTGAGTAGTAAGTGTATACTTTAGAGTTTAAAAGACTAGCGGAAACTAAAGAATTGCAATATATATCTTGTTAACTTCAGTTTGCCTCTCTGAAGAAGATAATATACTGATTAGCAATCCAACAGAGTTTAACAACTGTTCTATTTAGGGGAAGGTAATAGAATGGTTAACTAATGATAGGCTTGTTTCTGGGAAACAAAGAATGTTACTACCACAAGTAAGGTGTCAACACAAGAGTAGTGTCCTCCAAGTCTACAGCAAATTCTTATTGAATGATTGGATAGTTTTTTGTTTGTTTGTTCTCGGTTTTCCTTCTTAAAAGTAAATCTATCATTTGGGTCTCCCACCTAGGACATAAATGCAGTCTCATCTTCTTTTAACTGAGATTGAATTGGTTTTGGATATGTTCTAATGTCCATCAATATTTCCTCTCTTGTAAGAATATTTATGACAGTACATGACCTACTTTCTGAAAAAGGCTTCAGTTTAAGGTTTAGAAGTACTTCCTGCCTTTAATTATCCTTTAGAATACTCTGCTGTTCAGCAAACACTTATCGAGTGGTTACTGTGTTCCTTGTATTGATCTAAGCATCGCTGAGGAATAGTATAGCTTCTGCTTTTAGCTGAATTTGGGAGATGAGACTTGCCACAGCAGAGAGTCAGAGGAAGAGCTATGGGAGTTCAGAGGAGGGAGCAATTACTTTCAGTTGAGAAGTCAGGAAAAACTTCAAGGAGGATGTAGTGTTTGTGTGAAGTCTTGGGAGGATGAGTAATTTTGGGTATTTGGAAAGATGGGGTTGGGGGGAGTACATAGAGTCACAAGTAGAAGGCATATATAAAAAATAGCTCAGGAACAGGAAACACAGTGTATGTTCTTGAATTAACATATTTTTGATTGCCTGCACAGTTTGACTCCTTCTCTGGACATAGTACCTATCTAGAGTCATACTGCTGGTTGGCCAACTGGAGTCTGTCCTTCAAAACTTAAAACTAAGAAACAAAGGCATGATGGTAGAGATGAGTTCATAAAAATATCACGTGGAGTCAGGAGAGTGAAAGCTATGTTTGGTATATTTGCTGCTGAGAAGCAAAGAAAGTTTCAAGAGGTTGCCTCAATCCTGAGTAGTTTCCCAAGTCTCATCTCCAGGTTTCATGTGATTTAACTCTGTTCTGGTGCTATTTAAAGACACTATGCCCTTTCAGTAGACACTCCTTTATTTGAACTACTTGAGTGGGTTTTTGTTCCTTGAAATCAGAGTCTTGACAAACATATTATGATCAAATGGTGAGTCTAGATTGATTGGTGCCCAGAGTGCCTAAATTGAATCAGTACAAACTGTTTTTGAGATAAATGGGGCTCAGATTATAGAATTCCCTGATGCCAATCAGTTTTTCTACTTTGGGAACAATGAAAGAATTTTTCTGAGCATGATGATGGTGACATCAGAACTATATCCTTGAAAAGTTAACTCAGCTTTAATATGCAGAATGGATTGAGGGAAGAGAGTGAAATAGACACATTGAGAGACTGATTAGGTGATGTGTTTGTGGTGTAAAGTGATGACAGTAGGAATGAAAAATGTTTTGTGTAAGTAGAATTGTCTAAGTGGGGCAACTGCTCCGATGGCAATGTTAAAAGAGGGAGAAATAAAGAATGTCTTAGGCAGTTTCTGCTTAAATGACTACCAGAAAAGGGGGCACCTTGGGCTATAAATTTAGAAATTGATTTCATGGAGGTAATATCTTGAAGTATGGGATGATAAGAGATCAATAAGTGATGTAGTATAGACAGTTATGGGGATAGGGGCTTGACAAAAAAACCTGGAACCTTGAGAAATGTCTACACTTTAGATAAGGTCAAGAATGAGAAACTAGATTAGTATGGAGATTTCTAAAATGTAGACGAGTTAGTGACATGAGGTTTATGTATGATAATTTGCAGCAAGATTAAGGATATGAGAAAAAGGCCAAAGGACTTGGATGGAGTGAATCATTGGTGAAGTTGTATCAATACAATTTCAAATGAAGTGGGTGATTATGAAGGGAAGACTACTTTCTCAAAACATTTGAAGTAGAGAAAGGAGAATGCATTGCTTGAAGGGGTAATAAGTTGAAGAAGAGATTTAGAAGAGTGAAGACTATATTGTAGGACTTTCCTGGTGGTGCAGTGGTTAAGAATCCACCTGCCAATGCAGAGGACACGGGTTCGAGCCCTGGTCCAGGAAGATCCCACATGCTGCAGAACAACTAAGCCTGTGCACCACAACTACTGAGCCTGTGCTCTAGAGCCCACAGGCCACAACTACCGAGCCTGCGAGCCACAACTACTGAAGCCCACGCACCTAGAGCCCGTGCTCTGCAACAAGAGAAGCCCACGCACCACAATGAAGAGTAGCCCCCCTGCTCGCCACAACTAGAGAAAGCCCACACACAGCAACAAAGACCCAACACAGCCAAAAGTAAATTAACTAATTAATTTAAAAGAAGATTATATTGTGTAGTGAGATACCTTGGAAATACTGAATATTCAAAAGCATGGTGAAAATACTCTTTAAAGCATAATGGTTATGAAGATGATAGGGAGGGTGAAAGTAGGGCACAAGTGTCAGTCTTGTAGAGTGAAGGTAAAGAAAAGAGAATGTGTCAAAATACAGATATTTTGAGGCAGGGAAATTGGAAGAATAAACAATTAATACTGAATGGCCTCAGACAATAATAGACTAGAGTATTTGCTGAAAGGAATAGGGAACTTAAGGAAAGCAGAAAAGGCAATCAGGTGGATATGAATAAATCATTGGTGAGTTAGCAAGAGTTTGTAGTAAGACCAATTTGTCTAGTTTCACAATATTTTCTATTAATTTAAAGGGAATAAGGAAAATACTAAATTGAAAGAGTAGGCAGAGAATCATGAATTCTTTTAAGTATAGAATTTCTTTTTTTTTAATAGCTTAAGTATTTTATTTGTTTGCAACTAAGCTTGTTAACGCTATATAATGAAAATGTACAAAGAATAATGTTCCAGTTTTTGGCTAGATTTAAGTCAAAGATATTCATTAATAAGGAGTCTTCGAATGTGAATATTCCAGAAACTTCTCTAAGCTATCTGATCAGGACAGCTGTCTCTGAATATTACCTTACTTTGCAAGGTACTGGCATACATTTGAATTAAACTCAGTTTTTTTCAAAATAAGCCTTAATTTAAAAAATTATTCTATATTCAAACTAAAACAATTTTAATAGAACTTTCCTTTCCAGAAAAAATAATAAAGGAAACAAGGCATTTTGTAAAACATGGTCTTGAGCAAGTCACAGTAAAAAATAAATGTGTACTTAACTTCCACCTGCTCAAAACAGAGGCTACTTTCTGTTCCTCAGCCTTGGAAATAACGTGAAGAACAGTCTGTAAGCAACTTGGGGCAGGGGGTTGCCCAAATAAAGCTCAAGCAATTGAACATGGACAGCTCTTAAAAGAATCTGGGGGAACCTGACCAAAGGATCCAAATTCTATTTTTAGTAACTGATACAAAGGTGAAGTGGCGCCTCCCAAGTAGCAGTGCCTCCGGGGCGTGGCCCAGCCCCATGCTCGCCTTTGTCATGCTCCCAAGCAAAGCCTGATGCCCCTGCTCCAGAGGAGACTCTTTTCCTTCGTAGAGGTTCAGTGTCCAGGGAGCTCCTTGTGTGAATGAGGTGAGCACAGACTCCACGTGGGTATTTTAAGGCTTGGAGTCAAAGTAATGTTCTAATACAGCTAGGCAGAGTCATGTGTCAAATGGCCTGTCTCAGGTTTGTTCTAATTCCTCACCACGCATTTGTAGACTTAGGACCACAGACGTTTGCTATGTCGTCATAATCACATCTAATGTCCCTCCTAATTTATGACTCATATTCTGTGCCTGGAAACAGTCCGTGTATTTAACAATAATACCTACACATAAAACAATACACTGTTACAACTTACATGGTCACAAAACATTAATGATCTTCTGTAGACCAAGGAAATGTTTTTAACCATAATTGTCGTGCATCAAATTCACAGCCAGAATCCCCAAAATCAAAAAAATGTGCACAATACAAATAATAACAAAATACACATACACACACATACACTCTCACACACACTTCTTACAGAACTGTACTTGGGGAAACTCCATTTGTTGAGTGCCACTGAGGGCATATTTTGCTAAACTGCTGCTCCAGGTATTTTTTGGAAAGTCTATCACAGTAGGGCACAGCTGTTTTTTGGATGAGCAGAAAAGAAAGATATGCTTGTGGCAACTGGAAAGTTTTAAGGTCTTTAAAGTTGTATAAAATGGACCTGCAGAAACATTTAAGTGTTCTCAGGATGCAAAGTTGGAGCTGAAATGTGATATCAAACTAGTTGCAAAAAGTGTACAGCAGCCACCTCTTGAGGTCAAACCTGGTACCCAGATATGCAAGAAAGATTCAGGACACGTAGCTTGTTGGCCTTGTCCCATATCGTCGCGTAATCTGATCATGTGTGAATTTCACAAAAGAGTCATATTGTTCTGCTGGTTTGGTATTGAGGATTTGCTCATACTCATCCCGAATTTTATCTTCATCGTCTTTTAAGATGACGCTCACATATTATTCCAACTTGTCGGAGGGTAAAGGTGGGCTGGTCCTTCTTCATCCAAGAGGAACCTGGAGAACTAGGTGCTGTGAGCGCTGAGTGAGGCTGACTTTGCGAAGTACAAGCGTCACTCTGATTAAGAACAACTTCTAAACGTCTCCACCGCTGATAACGACTATATTGTTTTATGTTCTGAAAAATTTGCCCCGCGGTTGGAAGGCGCCGCTCGCTGGCGGGAGGGGCGGGCTGCTGCAGAGTCGGCGGTGGAGTCTGCGCCTGAAGCAGCGGCGGCAGCTCGGCGTCCGGGGGCGAGGCCCGGAGTGCGGCCGGCACAGGGGCGCAGCGCCGCCGCTTCGGAGAGCCGGGGCTCAGCAGCGCCGCCTCGAACTCCATGGGCCGCTTCCACGTCGCCCCGCACGCCGTGCCGCCGAAGGGCCAGGCACCGGGAGTCGACGCGGCTGTAACTGCGGCCCAACCTCCCGCTCCTCAGCGGAGTTCGCAAGCCAAGTCGGCTCCAGTGGCGGCTCCAGCACTGGTAGCCAAGTATAGAATTTCTTTTTCTATCAATATGGTGGGTGACTAGATATTCTGAAAAACACTCTCATCATAAAACATTTAGGTGCAGAAAAATTAATGCAAATAGGCTATAAAATTGATAGCTGAGATTAAAAAGTTGAGAAACAACCAAAATAGTAAGGACACATAGAATCTGTGGCTGCTTTGGGACATTTACTTTTGCTAAGAACTAGACTTGATTTTTATAAACTCTTCGGTGAAATTAATACAATGTCTGGGACTCTTACAAAGTGACGAGCTGGAATCGAGACCCACATATAAAGCAAGAACTCTCAAATGGCTGTAATGCCAATGAAAGGGTGATAGAAAATCTAACCTGCCAGCAAAGGAAAATGACAAGATAACTTGTCTATTTTAGGCAGATTCAGAATGGAAAAATAAAATACTCTGAGAATTTGTAACCATAGGACTTCCTCACATGGATTGTAAATTAAATTTACTCTAATTTCAAGGTCCAGAGAATCCTAAGCTGAAAAACTGAAGTGGCCCTGAGTTTATAAAACTGGAAGACATGCGACAGAAACAAATGCAAATAATCTCCCTTTAAAAAGTCTAATATGAGCACATAATAAAGTTAACCAAATGTACAAGAAATAAAGCCCCTATGAGTAAGAGTGAACAAAATAGCATATGTATATTTCTAAGAGCTCTTGATATTGGAATTACTTAATACAAAATATAAAATAATTGTTTTAAAATTGCTTCAAGAAATAAAATATAGATTTAAAAACCATAAACATAAAAAGGAATAAGAAACCATCAAAAATTATCAGCCCAATCATAAAAGAATAACAAGAACAACAAGAATAACAAGAAAAAGCAACAAAAGATTTGGAAATGAAAGAGATTATCATCAAATTTTAGAATGCATTAATGGGCTAAATAGAAGATTGCATTAAAAAGAGAATTTGTGGAGTTCTCTTACCATTTGGCAGAGTAAACCTCTAACATTCTAATTGTTCCAAAATGATATGAAGCAACTCTGGACTAATACAAAAAACCAACCACTCTGAGGGCTCCAGAGTGAACAAAAAAAAGGCAGATTTTGGAGGGAAGTTGAGACTTGAAGAAAAGTCCTGACATAGGTTAGTCCATTTTTGTGGATTTGGCCTGAGGGTGGGCCATGTTCACAGCACAGAGAAAGACAGCTGAACTTGTAATAAAAAGCGCATTGCCTGTGCTGGAGAATGAGAAGAGTGTCCTGGAAAGGAGAGAGTATAGAAGGAGAACCCTGTGTTCTGTGTACAATCACTACCTAAGTGTCTACCTGGTCTAAAAATAGCACGTGCAGGCATCCTGGCTAGAAGGTAAAAAAAAAAAAAATTATACTTAAAATTGAGTTGCTACCTGTTTCAAGTGAGATAGAGATTGCAATAGGAGCCTAATCAAGGTAATTGCTTGCTAAAAAATAGATCAAAGCTTGTCAGAACAATATAACTATATCAAGATTCTCCACCACACAATTTTCACAATGTCCAGGATAAATTCCAAATTAATTAACATAAGAAGAACCAAGAAAATGGTTCTCAAAGGAGAAGAAAATCAACTGCGATATCCCAAATGGTGGAATTATCATAAAAGAATATAAATTAACTGTGCTTAATATGGCATGTGCTTGTGATAAATTAAAGGATAGGAAATCTCAGTTGAAAAGTAGAAATTATAAAGAAGAAACAAATGGACATTTTAGAATTTAAAAATATAATAATATTTAAAATTTTCAGAACTCCCTGGATGAACTTAACGCAAGAATAGAGCTAACAAAGAAAAGTGTCAGTGAACCTGAAGATAGATGAATAGAAATTATCTAATTTGAAAAGGAGTGAGAACAATACTTTTTTAAAAGAGTTTCTAACTTTTTCCCAGGATGTAGAAAGCTGGAAAGAGCATCATCACTCCAGATAATCTACAAAGTCATTATTTTAGAACCCATCAGAAAACTGAGGTCTTAGGCAGGCAACTACCCTGATGTATAAGAAAATACAGGTTCTTATAAGAGAAGATGTTATTTGAGTCTTGACTTACCTACAGTAGCACATGAAAGGAAGATGGGGACACCATTTTGGAGAGTGAGAAGAATGAATGTAAAAATTAATCCTAAAGCAAGCTGAAGGGAAGAAATA
This sequence comes from Phocoena phocoena, assembly GCF_963924675.1. Lineage (NCBI taxonomy): Eukaryota > Metazoa > Chordata > Mammalia > Artiodactyla > Phocoenidae > Phocoena > Phocoena phocoena. The sequence goes on along the minus strand of NC_089227.1, from coordinate 67,183,149 downwards.
ACAAAATAAAAATCAATGAAATTGAAGACAGAAAATAAAAGATATTTAAAAAAAACCAAAAGCTGGTTCTTAGAAAATATTAAAAATTAATAAAATTCTAGAAAGAGTAACCATGAAAAAAAGAGAAGGCACAAATGATTAAATGCGAAATGAAAAAAGAATATTATTATAGATCCTACAGACGTTAAAAAGATAAGAAAATACTACAGTCAACTTTATGCTCATAAATTTAACAATTTAGATGAAATGGACAAATTCCTTAAAAGACACCAACTAACCAACCTTACTCAAGATTAAATAATGTGAATTATTCTATGTCTATTAAAGAAACCAAATTAATAAATAAAGTTTTTCAAGAAATAAATTTCCAGGACCAAATGGCTTCACTGGAAAATTCTAATTAACATTCAAAAAAGAAATATTACTGTTTCTACATTAACTTTTCCAAGAAAAGGAAGAGAGAAAACATTTTGCAATTCATTTTTATCAGGCCAAAACCCAAACCAAACAAAGACATTACAAAGAAAGATTAATAGAACAATGTCCCTCACAAACTTAGATGTAAAAAATCCTTTGCACAATATTAGCAAATCAAACCCCACAATATATAAAAGGATAATATATCATGACAAAGAGGGATATATCCTGGTAATTCAAGCCTGATATACATTTGAAAAACAAATGATGTAATTCACAATATCAGTATATTAGAGAGCAAAAAGCATATCACATTTGAAAACCAAAAATTTGTATAATTTTTTTCCAGAAATATTTCCTGGGATTTATTACTGAATCCATCTACTGATTAAGCCTTGAAATGTCTCTGTGGGAAGATTTTATTTTGGGGTTTCACTTCCTTAAAATTATTAAACTATTCTGATTTTATATTTATTTTTGTTTTAATTTTTATTGTTTCTTTCTTGGAATTTGTCAACTTTATCAACATTTAAAATTTATTGGCAAAATATGTTTATACAACCTGTATTAGTTTGCTAGGGATGCTATAACAAAGTACTGCAAACTTGGTGTCTTAGAAATTTATTGTCTCAGTTCTGGATGCTAGGAGTCTGAAATCAAGGCATTATTATGATTGGCTTCTCCTGAAGGCTGTAAGAAAAAAAATCTGTTTCATGCCTCTCTAGTAGCTTCTGGTAGCTCAGTTTTTCCTTGTAAGTGGCATTCTCTCTGTTTCTTCACATTATTTTCCCTCTGTGAATGTCTGTCTCTATGCCCAAACTTCCCCTTTATATTAGGACACCAGTCATACTCTATTAGGTCTCTCCCTAATAACCTCATCTTAACTTGACTATACCTGCAAAGAGGACTTCAGCATATGAAGTTTGGGGGACACAGTTCAATCCATAACAGTATTACTTTTTAATATCTGTAGAATTAATATCTGTAATTATCCTCAATAATTAGTGGGTTTTTTTTTTTTTTTTTTTGCGGTACGCGGGCCTCTCACTGTTGTGGCCTCTCCCGCCTTGGAGCACAGGCTCCGGACGCGCAGGCTCAGCGGCCATGGCTCACGGGCCCAGCCGCTCCGCGGCATGTGGGATCTTCCCAGACCAGGGCACGAACCCGTATCTCCTGCATCGGCAGGTGGACTCTCAACCACTGCGCCACCAGGGAAGCCCAATAATTAGTTTTTAATATTTGTAGAATGTACAGTTATACCTTTTTTATTCCTAAAGTGTTTTTTTATGTTTTACATTTACATTTTACATTTATATTATTTATATTGTCAGAGGTTTTTCAGTTTTATTAATCTTTTCAGAGAATCATATTTTGACTTTGTTTATACCCTTTCTTGGATATTTGTTTTCTAAGTTACTCATCTCTGCTTGTGTCTTATGTATAATTTGCTTTTCTTTCTCTATCTTCTTGGTTAGATTCTTGAGATTTTTACATTTTATTCTTCATCACTAGTTGTCTTTGAAGGTTATAAATTTGCCTCTGACCACAGCCTGAGCTTCATCCCTCAAAAATTTCACAAAAATTTTACTTGAAAAATTGTGGGGACTTCCCTGGCAGTCCAGTGGTTAAGACTTTGCCTTCCAATGCAGGGGGTGCAGGTTTGATCCCTGGTTGGGAAGCTAAGGTCCCACATGCTTCAAGGTCAAAAAACCAAAACATAAAACAGAAGCAATATTGTAACAACTTCAATAAAGACTTTAAAAATGGTCCACATTAAAAAGAAAATCTTTAAAAAAAAAGAAAAATTGTGAAGATGGAGATAAACTAAAAGAATAATATAAGAAGTAGAGGTATCCTTTTTTTTTTTTTTTTTTTTTTTTATGCGTTACGCGGGCCTCTCACTGTTGTGGCCTCTCCCGTTGCGGAGGACAGGCTCCGGACGCGCAGGCTCAGCGGCCATGGCTCACGGGCCCAGCCGCTCCGCGGCATGTGGGATCTTCCCAGACCGGGGCACGAACCCGTGTCCCCTGCATCGGCAGGCGGACTCTCAACCACTGCGCCACCAGGGAAGCCCTAGAGGTATCCTTTTACAAATTGTTAACTTTTTGTCTTATTTGTCCTCTCTTTCTCATCAGTAGGTAGTTCTATTATTTTCTGAACTATTTGAAAATAATTTAAAATTTTATGACAGTACTCTGAAAAAAATTAAAGCTATGTTCCTCTAATAATAAGAATATTTTCCTATTTAACTGAAACATCATCATATCCATGAAATAACTTTTAAAATTTATTTATGTAATAGTATTGTTGAATATAATATTATTTTTTTAATTCCCTAAGGGTCCAAACATATTTATTATGCTTGTTTTAATTTTTTTACTCTAAAACCCTATCTTTTTTCACACACCTGCATACATTGGAAAGTGGTAAAATGTGATTTAAATTATTTCCTAATTCTTTCTTGTCATGTTTTCTTTGACCCAGTTGATTATTTAGAAGTGCATTTCTTAATATCCAAACTTATGAGGAATTAAAAGTTATCTAACTTTGCACTTGGCCAGAGAACATATTCAAGATGATTTCAGTACTTTAGTTTTTATTGATACTTGGTTTTGGTGAGGCATGTGCTCAGATCTGATCAATATTTAATGTTCACTTGAGAATTTTGTTTGGCAAGAATTTCTGTTCTGCAAAAAATTTTGTTCTGTAGTTGTTACCAGTAGTGTTCTATATTATGTTGGTTAGATGAAGTTTGTTAATAGTACTTTTCAAATCTTTTATATGTTTACTACTATTTGTCTGGTTATCCTTTCAATTATTGAGAAACATGGGTTAAAAATATCTTGTGTAATTGTGGAATTATTTATGCCATTTTTTTTTAAGTTCTATTTTGTTACTTTATATGTTTTGAGGCTTTGCTATTAGTTGCATACAAATTTATGGATATTACATATATTTGGTGAATTAAATTTTTATATTAATAAAATTTATTTTTAGGACTTTATATTAGTACACTGTTCACTGATACTAATATAGCTATTTCTGCTTTCATTTGGTTAGTTTATACATGGTATATGTTTTTCTATCTTTTTATTCTCAAATTTTAAATCCATGCATTTTATATATCTTGTGGAAACTATGTTTCATTAATTGTTAATAAAGTTTTATTAACATGTTTGCATTTTAATTAGAATATATAGAATTTTATATTTAGCAGAATAATTGGTATTTAATATCTAAATTTGCCAATGTACAATTTTATGAATTTTTCCCACCTGTGCTGTGTTCCATTTTCTCACCTTTCTTAACTTATTTCAAATTGATTATTATTCTAGTTTTCTTCTAGCAGCCAAGTAATTGTATGTGCTTTTACTATATGTACAAATTACAGTATGCATTCTTGAATTTTCATATGTGAGTTAGTACTTTTATCTCTTCCTGGGCAGCTCAAGAATTTTAAACATGTTTAATATATTTAGTCCCACTGAATTTGCAACTTACTTCTTATAGATGATTAAAGAGTTCTCAATCTTATTAATATTTTTGGAAATGCAGATTAAAACTATAATATGATAACTCTACATACTTACAAGTTTGACCAACATTTAAAAAGTCTTATAGAGGATATAGAGCTCTTCAAATTTTCATACATTGCTGAATTGGTGTGCAAATTTGTACAATCACTTTGTAGAAGAGTCTGCTAAACAGTGAACACAAGTGTTCATAGACGTAACGTTTGGAATACTTTAATACTGGTGACAACCCAAATGACTGTCAATATTACATTGAATAAATAGTGATATATTTGTATAATGACATCTTTTAAAGATGTGCAAAGTAATAATCTAGTGCTATGTGTAAAACAAGATAGATGAATCATTCAAACATAATGTTGAGCTAAAGAAGCAAACCACAAAACATTTATAAAAAGTTCAAAAATAGGCGAAATATTTATGACATCCCTAAAAGGAAGTTTTTTTCTCTAAGTGGGATGGAATATAAACAGTTTTGTTGAGCATCTTAAAACATGGCAAGAAAGTCAACATACCTATTTTCAGAGAATTTGGGAAATATAGTTTGCAACTTCTCAACCCTGAAGTCACAAAGCAGAGTACATAAAGTTGCCTTTCAGTCAATAATCAGTCCACCAGAAACTTTTTTGTTTATTTTTTTCAGATGATTCTATTTCCCAGTCACATAGTTACAGAGGCTATCTTTAAAACTTCTCCATCTCATCGTTTATAGTAAATGAACTTTTCTTACTCACTAAACAGATTTTAATTTAAAAATATTTAGAGGTACCGATTATGGCAAAAACAAAAACAAACCACACTATGCTATGTACTGGGCAAGAAGGATTGTAAAGATAAATAAGATATTGGTTGAAAATGACATTTTAAATTTTAATTCATTCCATAGATTAATCCAAATAGCACGACTCACCCCCTATAAAAAGCAGCAATGTGGTAACAAACATATATCTTAAACTTTTATGTTTTACTTATTCTTTTAAATAAAAAAATATTGTACTTCATAAAATGCTTTTTGAATCCATCATTCTGAGTCTAAAATATGAACACTTTAAATTAAACATACTTTGATACCAGGCAGTGTATTTTAAAATGTTTTCTTAATAGTAATGTAATTTCCACACACAATTTATAAATACTTAGGGATTGTGACACTGACTTTTTTTCATTTGCATTGCTCAAGCATTATGCATTATTCTTTATAGACCCTTCTGTTCTTATCACTGAGGTTGCTTCCTTTCAGGAATATGTAATAGGAAATATCATTGTGACTTTAGTTTGCATGAGATTCCAAAAAGTTCTACACACAAGCACATTCAGTTAGTGAAGAGACTTTTTTATAAATCAGAACTTAGAGTCAATTAGACATACTAATTTACTTGAGTTTAGTGTTACTAAATTAAACTTACTGTTCTTGGCAGTAGGGAATACACAGGGATAGGATATGAGATAAATACATAAAAATGGTATATAAATTTCATTAGAAATGTGTTAATCAGTTGTTGTATTGGTCCACTAAAGAGTGAGATTCTACTCATGTGTGAGAAGAGGAAAGATTGTTTAGATCCACTGGTGTGATCAGCGATGGCTGCGAACTTGGAGCATGCCAGCTGCGCTTCACTTAGACATTGTCATAAAATATGAGCGTAGGAAAAATGCTCAAAGAGTTTTAATTTTATTGAAATCACATAGCAGACAAAAGAAAAGGAAACAAACAAACAAAAAAAACCATAGGCTGATTTGCTACTATAGATTTTTTTCCCATTCACCAGTATGGAAATTTCTTTTATTCATTAATATTTATCTTTGAGGCATATGTATAAGATATTGCTTCAGCTTTTAAAATTTTAGTTAGCATGTTATGAATAAAGTATTTGCCCTATCTGCAATTTTTTCCTGTACTGTATCTCTAATAGGATAACTAATTTGAATATTTTTCTTAACTCAAGGGTCCCTTTTATAGTATGATTTAAAATCCCTTACAAGTTACTTCATAATTTCCAGCTCTTTCATGTTGTAAGTGTACTTTATCCTGCTCTTCTTTCTGCTTGCTTCTTAGACTTATGCAGAACATGAGTTAACCCATATTTTAATAATCTCCTCTCTTAAGGATTTCATGTAAAAGAGCAACTTTAACTTAGTAATCTAAAATGATACCACTAAATGGAAAACTTTAAAGACTTTATAGTGATTAATACCTAGTTATAAGCAAAAACAATGACAAACTATACTGGAATATCTGATTTTTTTAAGTCTAAAAATTTCAACAATAAAAATATTAATTATAGAAATATATATTGCTTTTTGAATGTGAAACAGTTCAGAATCTGAAATACTTTTACATTCTTTTTTTCATTTGAAGTTTATAAGTTAAAAATGCTTACAGTTTTGTTGCTTCCAACTTTATATTTGTTCCTTTCCATATTTTAAAAAAGTGAGCTAAGCTCAGGTTTGTTAAATGGTCTTTCTGATGAAATTGAGGAAAACAGAATTTCTAGTGATTAGCTTACAATATTATGCCAGAGGACAGTTGTTCTGCCCTTCTTTATGAGGTAAATTAAGATCTCTGCTGGAATGACCTCAGATGTTTGTCCTTCTTGCAAAAAGGTGATGCTGAAATTCATTTGAGGGCTTTTATACTTTATATCTATGACAATTATTAATAGACCTCAGTGTGTACTGGTTCTGAAAGAGAGAGAGTATGAGAAGTGGGTGAGAACCTAGGAATGTAGGGAAAACTATGGAACGTCTGTGAGTGAAGACAGAGAAACGTGCTGCGTAGGAGTAGCTCCAAAGTAAGTTAAGATGCTGATGGAGAAGGAAGGAAATAATGAGCTAACTTCATTTATGAACTTCATTATTTTTAGCAACTGTATAACTTTTTTAGATGCTCAATCTTTAATATTCTTCTCTAATTACTAGAATATAAACCTACAGAAAAACCTCAAATATTTGGTATAGATAGATAAGACAGAGCAGAGCTTATTAAAAGAGAGTGGTGTGGGGTTACAGTGACTTGTTTGAAGATAGTGCTGAAATCTGACGTGGAGAACCTTAGAGGTGGATAGAAAGATGGAGGAAGAGGCATAGATTTTTAGTGGAAGATAATTTTCAAGTGGATGAATTTTGAGTTCAGCTGAGAGATTAAAAGAAAAGATACTAGTTTATCTGCCACAATCAAATGTGCTTCAACAAATTCTAATTGAAAAAACTCATTTCACTTTCCAGATTATCAGGAATAATTTCAACCAGGAATGATAGTATATAATATCCATTTTTCATGACTTCAGAGTTCTGTGCTAAATGGACAACTTGCTTACTGTGGTGATCCCTATTTGATACTCACCCAACATACCATAAACTTTTACTTATAACTTGTCTAAATACTTGGAGGTTTATAGCTTCTTTTAAATTCCCTCCTTTTGGGCCAGTGTTCGATGAGACTGTAATCTTTTTTTTTTCCCCTAATGGGTTTTTCATGACAATTTATCTACATATTCCACATCACTTCATTTTCATGTGCTTGTCTGGAATCTACATAGCATTGATTACAACTGAACTATCAAAATAATTAGGATTAGACCAATTTTTAACTTTCTGCAGTGTGCCCCCCTCAGTTGCCTATAAACCTTGTCAAATGTTCAAAGGCATTATCATCTATCAGTTGATAAGACAATGTTGAATCTACAGAGATTTATATCAAGTAGAATATGTGTAGTTGTATTATTTTTAATTAACTAATTAATTGATTAATTAATTTTGGCTGCATTGGGTTTTCATTGCTGCGCTTGTGCTTTCTTTAGTTGTGGTGAGTGGGGGCTACTCTCCTTTGTGGTGTGCGGGCTTCTCATTGCGGTGCCTTCTCTTTGTTGCAGAGCATGGGCTCTAGGTGTGTGGGCTTCAGTAGTTGTGACATGTGGGCTCAGTAGTTGTGTCTTGTGGGCTCTAGAGCACAGGCTCAGTAGTTGTGGTGCACGGTCTTAGTTGCTCCACAGCATGTGGGAACTTCCCGGACCAGGGTTCGAACCTGTGTCCCCTACGCTGGCAGGCGGATTCTTAACCACTGCGCCACCAGGGGAGTCCCTGGTAGCTGTATTCTTATTTTCACTTTTTCCTTTCCCCAAGCATTATAACACTATGCATATTTACATGCAAATTCTGAATCATTAGCAAACACTTTTGTGAACTGTATACACTAACGTTAAACCTTTTCTTAGGAGAAGAACTATGCGTTTACATAATGAAACTAATCCTGATAATAGAAATTTAAAAATGAATTCTTAAGTAATATTTAAATAGATGAATCTGATCATAGCAGTTAGAAATTTCTCTATTAATTTAGACTAGTACTTTTTTATGCTTCTCAAAAAAAGTTTATCTTCTCTTTTCATTTTTTTTTATCAGTGAGTTGCCTATTAAATTCTTGAATTCTTGCCATAGAAATTTCATGGACGTCTGTGGAAACTATGAAGGGAGATGAATTATTTTATAATAAAAATGATGAGTTCAATGATACATTTGTTTAAGCTAACAAACATAGAGTGGCTTCTTGATATGCTGTAATATGGTGTGATGACACTTCATGTTGTATATATATGTGTGGATGTGTGTGTTGAGAGTGGTGGGGAAAGGGTGAGAGCAACCGCTTCCACAAACCATTCCTATCCAGAAATTTTCAGAAGCTTCAGTGTTTCATCAATTTACTTGTAAAACATCTGTAATATTTCTGTTTCCCAGACTTGTGGGGGTGGAGTCATCAGCGGCATCTTCTACTATGATTTCAAAATGATACAATGTAGTAACCATTTCAGTGATACTGTTTTCTCTATAAATGCCATCCACATTCTTTCTCTTCCTTTTCTGAGTCTCTCTCTATTTCTGTTTTGTATTAATTTTCATTTAAAATTTTAATATAGCTCTTTTTAAAATAAGTGTTGACTAATATTTGCTTACGGTGAACGCTAGTCACGTAAAGTCTTTCAAGCATTGTATACATGTATTAATGTATATAAACAACATAATTATGGTAATTAGTAAGCTGCATTTTATCTTAGAATGTTTCTCAGTCAAGAATCCTGTCATTTAAAAAGGCTATGTTCATTTATTTATTTATCTTCTAATGCCATTGTATTTAAATTTCCCATTCTAATATGCTTGCTTTAGACTGGACTTCTAAGGAGGCAGAAGAACAAGGGGTATGGAATTAAGGAACAATATGAAGGCAGGGAATTGAAAAAGTAAAAATTCCAGAGAGAGGCTGAGCAAACAAGAAAAGAAATCAAACAAGGAAAGAAGTATTCCCTAGGGGAAATGTGGAAGATAGGACAATCATCGATTATAATTACGTCACTCTGAGAATGTGTAAAGCACATGTGCCATCTGTCACTCTGCTCAAGCCATCACATCAGTGATCTGATAGGTACTGCTGTTTCCTCAGAGGGGTTTCTTTTAATAACTCATGATGAAAGAATATGGCGGGATATTCCGAGGAAAAGAATGGATATTTGGGGGAAAATTGTATCAGTGGAGAATATGGTCTCCAGCATCCCAGATCCCCGCGGTTTGATTCACCTCTCCGTAAGGAGCAAGTAGAATTTGGTTGTGTCCCATGCTAGTTTGGTTACATCCACCTGATAATTTGAGTTCAGGCAAATAATACCATTGAAGGGATATATATATGTATAAAATGTATGATTTTTGAAATACTTTTATAAGGACATTATTACCAAAAATGACTTTGCTAAATCTGATTTTTAAATGTGACTAAGTTTTATTTGTGTTAGGAACTGTAACTGATAATAATCAATAGGTAACACACATTGTCTGAGTAATGAAACATTTTAATGAGTGAACTAGGTCCCTATGTTTTGGTTAATATGCTCTTGAGAAGGTCCTTATTGTTGACAGTACAATTAAATTTTTTTTAGAAAAGCATTTAACGTAAAATGTTCATGGTAGGCATGAAAGAACGCTCTTTCGTTTTTCACATCCTTGTCTTTGTATATTTTGCTTCTAGTCATCTGAAATTACTTTTTAATAGGATGCTTATATTGCTTATCTCTTACTTTCTCAGTGAAATTTTTCCCAATAGTTTTTAAAAACTATTGAGTTTTTAAAAACTCATTCAGAGAGGGTCCTTCTGTGAAAATCAAGGGAAAAGAGATACTTTAACTAGAATGACTGACCCAGAAACTGCACCTTAACTTTCTGCTAAAGACTGTTTAACCACTAAGTCCACAATGAGCAGAAGTTTTGTGAATACCTCTGTTCTGAACACTTGTGAATGTTCAGAAGGTTTTGGCCCTTTCTTTTTTTTAAACTGCTTGGTGAGTCTGATATCCTTATGGTAAGTTTATAGGGACCATGACAGTCTCCTTGTTGCATATCCCATTTTTTTCCCCCATACTTTCTCATTCAACCTCTAACTTACAGCATCCAAAGTAACCTTGACCATGCCTGTATGCCATTTAGTGCTCTATGTTTGCTGTTGCTTATCCGGTGTGTGTGTGCATGTTTGTGTATTTATGTATGTGACATACATAAATTCTAAAACTCTGAATTATTTTTGTAGTAGTTAACATTTTAAGATGCTGAGGTTTCTTCTCTCCACACTCCCTATAACTCATTATTTTTCATCTACTCTTCTTTTGGCAGTGATAGCATTCCGTAAGCTCCATTATGAGTTTGAAGTTGATATAGTTTAAGAAAAATAATTCAGTTGAAAAATTCATAATAAGGAGCCCAGTAGTGCAAGTTGAATACAAGCCTTGATTTCCAAGATCCAAAATAACTCTGAAAACTAATTTTTTTTTGTCTGCAAAACCTGACCTAATTTGGCTTCAAATTTTGACTTCAAAGAATGACATTGGTTTATTTATAGTCTTTACTTATCTTTCTCAGTCTGAATACCCATACAGTTTTCTATAGCATTTTTAGTGTGTTGGATCTTGGGATGCTGTCCCAGATTCTGCTAGGGTGCTGCTTAATAGGCAGTAAATGCATTTTATTACCTTTTTAGTATTTAGAAAAAATACAGCATTTGAAAACCCATCTGACCTCAAGAAGTTCAAATAAAGAACTGTGGACTGAAAAACTCTGGTGAGAAAAATCAGCAATATATTTTTAAATTGAGTATTTAGTTGAAATGACTTTAATGCCTCAATGGAGTCATCAGAACTATTACTTCAGTGCTTTTCTTTCCATCTCATTTCATAATAGGTAACATCTTAGCAGTGTGGAGAAATCCCTTGCCTAGTGGAGAGAAAGGAGATGGGGTAGAACATTATAATAAAAATAATAATCTATAGAACAGTGATCTAGAGAACAGATTATTTTCTCCTTGTTTTTCTTTCTCTTCCTTTATCCCAACATTTTACATTTTACTATGGAAAGAATGCCCATGAAAACAACACTGTATCAGATTTAATGTTGTATTGCAGTTTGTATTGAAAAAATTAAAATATAAGAAAACAAAAACATATTTGATATGTAGATTGATTAAATTAAATACAACAAACATTTAAAAACACTAAATGGACCTTTTCTTCAAAAAAGAGCCTGTGTCTGCATGAAATTTTGCATGCATTAAGAAGAAAGTCAGTCTCATTGAATCCCTCCAAGTAATCTATGAAGAACCTTGGTCCTAAAATATGCCTGAGATTGTGCAAAGGATTGATGCAGGTTCTGCACCATGGTTCTGGTCATTGAAATATTCCAAGTCTAATAGAGGATACAGACAATTAGACGAATTACACAGTGTGATACAACAATTCTTATAATTAGCATAAGTACAAAGTGATATTGTACCACAAAGGAAGAAATAACTGATACTTTACAAGGAGGTTTTTGTGGAGATGACATTTTATTGAACAATCACAAGAGGGATATTGTAAAGAAATATGAGGGAGGAAGCTTGGAGGAGTCTGAGAATAGCTGAACTAAAAAGCATTGTGTACTCTTTCCAAAGACAATGTTCTAAATTCAGTGACTATTTTCAGAAATAAAACAGAACAAAATTTTAGTTTCTCAGTCTGGTTTTCCAGAATCCATTCATTTGTTCAGTAAATATTTGCTGAATATCTTTCCTGTTCTCTGCTAGGTCTTAGAATGTGCTCGGTCTTAGAATGTGGAGCAAAGTGACACAGTGTTTGTTGCTAAGGAGTTCATTGTCCCATTAGAGAGACAGCCAAATAAACAGTCAATTGCAGCATGACTTACAGGGACTGGGCACTGTGGTGACATTTTGGCTACTGAGCAATGCCAAGTCATCTCCTAAATTTCCACTGAAATAGCCCTGAATGTAGATACACAAATCTGGGCAACAATGCTACAAACTAAAGAGAGGAACTAAGTTGGTGTCTGGAGAGATTTACAGATACCTCTGTACTATACCTGCTCTGCCTTCTGACCCAGAACATCCCAAATTGCTGTCTCTAAATCTGGAACTCAAGGATGTTGTCAGGTAGAATTGCACTGGAACTGTCAGAGCTGGCCAGAATCAGGCTCATTTCTTAAAACTATTTCTCTCACATTTTTTTTTTTAGACACGCCATGCGGCTTGCGGGATCTTAGTTCCCCAGCGAACCCGTGCCCCTTGCAGTGAAATTGCAGAGTACTAACCACTGGACCACCAGGGAATTGCCTACATTTTCTTATTCTATATTGGTTTTAAGACTGTAACTCCTAGGATTCAATATGTATCAGTGTTCTTAGTGGCAAGCAAGAGAAACTAATTCTTTTGTCTTAGGCAAAGAATTTATTAGAAGCATAGTGTATAGAATTTCCTAGAAGGCTGAGAAACTCGGTGAGGAGGTAACAGTGCTCCAAGCCATGGGACATTAAAGCTTGTACCCCTGAAAATAATGGAATGGGGCAATGGACCCCATCACTAGCATCACTAACACTGCAGCCAACATTGAAACTCGTATAACAGCCAGAGAGTGTTCTCTGTCTCATTGTCTCTTTATCATGGCAACAGCAACCTTTCCAAAGTCCAGAGTAAATGCATATGATTGATGGGTTCTGAGACACAGACCTGCGCCCCAGCTACAAAGGAGGCTGAGTGAGGTAGTCAGGGTCTAGTCTAGTTATAAGACCAAGAAACCATTTAGTCTTACAAATATATTGGATCTGTAATGCAGGGTTGGAAGAGCTGAGTAGCCAAACGGAAGACAGTGAGCCCATCCAGAAATTAAGAAACAAAAGGAAGCTAGTAACACTCCTGGGGCTAGAGGAAAAATGGGTGTTACCAGAGCTCAGAAGAGAGGGAGATTTGATTGGAACTAAAAATAAATTAAGGAATGCCTGGAGAAAGTTGAGACCCTGAGGGATAAATTGTCCCAGGAGACTGAGCTATGGATGAGATGTGACAGATATGCTGCCTGAGACAGAATAATAGAGACACAATTACCCTGCCCAGCTTCTGCATGCCTTCCAAGTTCCAAACATCCATCAATGCCTTCCATTGGCCTAACCTCTCCAGAAGTTTGTTGTAGTTTCTTGTGATACAGAGCTAGCTGAGCAGAGAAAGGAAGGAAATGGATCTGAGAGAAATCGGGCAAGACATCTGAACACTGGGAGAGCAAGTAGCTGAAACTGTCAACTTCAGTAGAAGTTCTGAACTCTTCCTCTCACCAGGATTCAAAACGTGACGAATTTTCCATTTTAAAGAGGGGCTTTAGGTGCCAGGCAAAAAAAAAAATGTATATTCACTGCACTAACCACCAGGAACAGAAATAGGTGTTAATATAATGGCAGCACCTCCTAGGAGGAAAAGTCTACACAGAGAGAACATTGTCGACAAGCAAAAAGTTAAGAGTGTGTGGATTACATGCAGCAGTGTTTTGGGATACGTAGTCCTCCATTCATACAGAACTGAATTACAGACTGCATCTGACTTACTAGCTTGGTTTAAGAATTCCACAGTCAGAAGTTGTTTATTGAGCATTATATTTCCATTCAGGGATTCACACTGAGAGTGGAAACTGCCAAGACGGAAGTGGACAGTGAGGGGGCCAGGGAATCCTTATCTTACTGATATCATTCTCTGCACCTCATTGCAGAATTAATAAAGCAAGAAAAACAATCACAATTCTGTAGTACTAGGGAAAAGAAGAATTTCCCCAGAGGATTCAAAGGAAGCACAAACCTCTGAAGATGATTTTTTACCAAAAATGTTCTAACCTTTGCCAAATCCAAATATTACCTTCAGTTACTGAAACTTTCTATATTTGAAGTTGTTGACCATCCCTTTCTTCTTGAAACTCTACTGATACCGTGCCATTTATTCCTCATATTTTCCTATTTTTTTTTTTGCTCTGGTACTTAATTCTTAGTGTTCTTCAGATTTATTTTTTTCTGCTCATTGCCCTTCTCACGTGACATGCAATTGTTGAAAGATATAATTTACTCTCATTTTTTTTTTTTTTTTTGCGGTACGTTGGCCTCTCACTGTTGTGGCCTCTCCCGTTGCGGAGCACAGGCTCCGCACGCACAGGCTCAGCGGCCATGGCTTATGGGCTCCGCGACATGTGGGATCTTCCGGGACCGGGGCACAAACCCACGTCCCCTGCATTGGCAGGCGGACTCTCAACCACTGCGCCACCAGGGAAGCCCTACTTTCATTTTTAATGTTCACAAATACTTAGGTGACTTCCAAATTTATGTAGTACCAAGTTTTTCACCTGCTGTTCTGAAGGTCTAAATTCATAAGAACATGTTTAACATCACTAATTCTGTCCCAAATTAAACACTTTCTCTTTTCTAAAACTGGCTTTTCATGTGCTCCTTTATTCAGTTGGGGATCCCATTATCTTCCATTCACTCTATCAACCTAGAATCACTCATTCCCAAATCCAATCATTTGTAAACTCCTACCCACTTAATCTTGTTCAAATATCTTTTCCTGTCCAATCCTACTCCTGTTATCCTAGTCCAGGCCTTTAACAACTCTTACTGGGTAATTTTTATAGACAACTAACTGGACCTCCTGCCCCTAGGCTCATTTCCTCAAATATATTCACACTTATCAGAAATCTGAAAAAATGCAATGTCATCCTTACTTTCTTAAAGCCCTTTAATGGTTACTTATAACATACCAGATAAAACCCCTTTCATTCAAATTCCTCATTAACCTTAACTCTCCAGCTCATCTACTGACACTTGCTATTTCATTCCTCTTCTGTCTTTCTGAAATTGAGTCTACTCTCCTTCCTGCCTCATGTTGTTTCATCATTTAGGAAAGAATATCCCTATCCCATTCCAATAGACTTTATCTGGCAAACTCCTATTCAGTCTTAAAGGCTCAGTTCAGGATGACAGTTTTCAGTAATTCTTTCAGACTAGGTCAAACTGAATTAAAAGCTTCCACCATTTCCCCCACCCACAGAACACTAAGCATAATTATAAGCCAACAGATTGTGAGCTCCGGAAGGACAGGACATATTTCATTCATCTTTATATTTGCAAATCCTATCAGAGACTAGTGCATACTGAAATTTTGAGTCTGAATACCTGCATTTGTGTTCTTCTTCTGATATTTATCAGCTAAGTGACATTAAGAAAAATAACATTTACCTCTTATAACCTCACTTTTCTTATCTATCAAATGGTTTAATAATAATATGTACTTAACTTTTGTGGTTGTTATGAGGTTCAAATGAGATGTTTATAGGTATATGTCATAAAGGGAATGTCAAAATAAAGCCAGTCACACAAAGTTTTGGTTTTCCAGTGCATGTAAAAGTTATGTTTACACTGTACTGTCGTCTATCGTGTGCAATAGCGTTATGTCTAAAAAAACCAATGTATCTACCTTAATTAAAAAATACCTTAGTGCTAAAGAGTGCTGTCATCTGAATCTTCAGGGAGTCATAATCTTTTTGCTGGCTGCTGACTGGTCAGGGCGGTGGTTGCTGAAGGTGGCGGAAGTGGCTGTGGCTACTTCTTAAAACAAGACAGCAATGAGATTTGTAGCATCAGTTGACTCTCCCTTTCACGAAGGATCTCTCTGTAACATGTAATGCTATTTGGTAGCATTTTACCCACAATAGAACGTCTTTTAAAATTGGAGTCAATCATTTCAAACCCTGCTTCCACTTTATCAACTAAGTTTATATAATATTCTTCATCCTGTATTGTCATTTCAGCAATATTCACAGCAGCTTCACCAGAAGTAGATTCCATTTCAAGAAACCACTTTGTTTGTTCATCCATAAAAAGTGCCTCCTCATCTGTTAGTTTTATCATAAGACTGTATCAATTCAGTCACATCTTCAGGCTCCACGTCTAATTCTAGTTCTCTTGCTTTTCCCACCACATCTGCAGTTACTTCCTCCACTGAAGTGTTGAACCCTTCAAAGTCATCCACGTGCATTGGTTTCAACTTCTTCCAAGTTCCTGTTAATGTTGATATTTTTGAACTCGTCCAATGAATCACAAATGTTCTTAATGGCATCTAGAATGGTGAATCCTTTCCAGAAGGTTTTCAATTTATTTTGCCAGATCCATCAGAGGAATCATTAGCTATGGCAGCTATAGCCTTATGAAATGTATTTATTAAGTAATAAGGCTTGAAAGTAGAAATGACTTCTTGATCTGTGGGCTGCAGAATGGATGATGTGTTAGCAGGCATGAAAACAACATAAGGCTCGTTGTACATCTCCATCAGAGCTCTTGGGTGACCAGGTGCATTGTCAGTGAGCAGTGATGTTTTGAAAGGATTTTTTTTTCCTAAGCAGTAAACAGTGGGCCTAAAATATTCAGGAAACCATGTTTTAAACAGATGTGCTTTCATTCAGGCTTTGTTGTTCCATTTATAGAGCACAGGCAGAGTAGATTTGGCATGATTCTTAAGGACCCTAGGATTTTCAGGAATGGTGAATGAGCATTGGCTTCAGCTTAAAGTCACCAGCTGCATTAGCCCCTAACAGGAGAGTCAGCTTCAAAGCCAGGCATTGATGTCTACTCTCTAGCTATGGAAGTCCTAGATAGCATCTTCTTTCAATGTAAGGCTGTTGCTTAGTCTAGCCACCTTCATTCATTATCTTAACTAGATCTTCTGAATAAGTTGGTGCAGCTTCTGTATAAGCACTTGCTGCTTCACCTTACACTTTGACATTACAAGAACAGCTTCTTTCCTTCAAGCTCATAAACCAAACTTTGCTAGCTTCAGACTTTTCTTCTGCAGCTTCCTTACCTTTTGCAGCCTTGATAGAACTGAAGAGGAGTTAGGGCCTTGCTCTGGATCATGCTTCAGCTTAAGAGAATGTTGTGGCTGGTTTGATCTTCTATACAGACCACCTAAACTTTCTTGTATCAGCAATGAGGCTGTTTTGCTTTCTTATCATTTGTGCATTCACTGGAGTAGCATTTTTAATTGCCTTCAAGAATGTTTCCTTTGCAGTCACAACTTGGCTAACTGTTTGGCATGAGAGAGACCTAGCTTCCAGCCTATCTGAGCTTTTGACATACCTTCCTCGCTAGGCTTAATCATTTTTAGCTTTGATTTAAAGTGAGAGTCATGCAGCTCATCCTTCCACTTGACTACTTAGAGGACATTGTATGTTTATTAATTGGCCTAATTTCAGTATTGTTGTGTCTCAGGGAATAGGAAAGCCTGAGCAGAGGGAGAGAGATGGGGGAACGGCCAGTTGGTAGAGCAGTCAGAACACACACATTTATCAAGTTTGCGGTCTTATTATGGGCACAGGTTATGGTGCCCCAGAACAATTACAATAGTGACATCAAAGATCAGTGGTCACAGATCACCATAGCAAATACAATAACAAAAAATTTTGAAATATTATGAGAATTACCAAAATGTGACACAAAGACATGAAGTAAGCAAATGCTGTTGGAAAAATGATGCAGACAGACTTGCTCAATGCAGGCTTGCCAGAAATCTTCAATTCATAAAAAATCAATATCTGTGAAGCACAGTTAAGCAAAGTGCAGTAAGACAAGGTATGCCTATATACTACATGAAATATTCATATATTGGTTGTTTTATTGTGTTGTTTTAACTATTAACAAATTATTAAGAACTTGATCTTAAGCACAGGTTTTTAGAAAAATAGCATAGGCAGACATTTAACTTGGTAAGAAAAAGAGAAGGGATTCTGTTGTTGCTATAGTAGAGAGAACTACCAACAAAAAGTTAACATGTATATATATAAAACTGATGAAATGGACATGTAAAAATATACTTACTTTTAGATCTATTTAGGAGTCCTGGAAAACTCATGACAAAATACAATTTATAACTTGGCTAATTTAACTTCAAGGGAATTATTTAATTTTTCTTCTAATAATAGGACATAGAACTTATGAGAAAGAAGCCAAAGTGTAAGAAGAAAGGGAGCAAACAGAATTTTGTTTACTTGACATAAGCCTTTGAAATAAGAACATAATTTATCATTGTGATGGTCAGAAATTAATTCAGCTATCTATTTACATATCCAAGAAGTCACTTGCAGTCTTTTCAATATGCTTCGTGTCATCCATTTTATTTCTTGTTTCTATATAAACATGCAGTAACAATTTAGGAATGATAGTGTGTCCATGGCTTCATTATAAGGAATTAAATAAACACTCAAAATTTATCAATTATTGATTAAAAAAAGCAAAATAAAATGCAAAATGCTATCTAAAATAAAGTGCAAAATGCTATTTAAAATAAAATGTGTATTTGTCCCATTTGCAACAGTTTTAACAGGATAAAATAGTATAATTTCAGAGGTGACTACTGTGAGATAGTTGGGGTATTTTTATTTTCACAACCCCCATGGACATGTTATAACTATGATATCCTTGGTAAACCATTTTACTGAGGTTGTTCATGCAAAAACAGGTTAACCATGAAAAGAAACTTTATAATTTAACAGTTTTATCTGGTCAGAAAACAGACTGAAAATTCTGACAGGCCATTTCATTTGTGTTTTTAAAAGAATATGGGCTAAGGGTAGCAAAGTGTTTCTTAATAAGCTCTACTATTAATGAATTGATCTTAGAAAATGTTCCAAAGCAATTTTCTTAGAAAACTAGGACAGGGTATTCCTATGTTTTTCTACTATGCCACTCTGAAGTCACAATTCAGCCTTAGGAAGGAAAAATAATCCTATTCTCACCAATACCACTTTTCATTTTACAGTCTTCTCTCCCAGTAATAAGTCTTTACAGTGAATTAGGTAGGGAAAAAAAAAAAAAGAGAAAAGGAAGGTATAAGCAAAGCAAGAGAAATGAAGAACGGAAGTGACAAAACAAGTGGTTCAAGGCACAATCTTCAACCAATCAAGAGCTACATATTTTTATGCACAAGAGTCAATAAAAATAACTGCTATTCAAACCGCAGCTTTGGAATTATGTTTTGCTTGTGCCTGTCCCCATTACCAGTTTTCTCAGGAGTGCATTTTTCTTCACATAAATAACTAAATGTGCAAGAACAAACTTATTCTTTTGCTTTGTTTGTTACAAAATATTATATTTTCATTCAAATAAACTCATTCCCCTTATCATATTTAGAGTATATACTTGCCTGCTTGAATAGCTGAAATAAAGGAGTCACAAAAAGCACATGCATATATTTTAAAGTAATAGCAAAGCCTTTTAAAACCTAGTTCTCATACCATGGTAATTATCATTGCCCCACAGATTAGTATGGGTTAATAGTAGATTGGTCAGAATAAATAATATTGTCACTATATAATAAAATAAGGAATTTCAATGAGCAGGGCATGAGTTATTTTCCTACAATAATTGGAATCATGAACAGGCAGATGGAGCCCTGAAATGTTGGTGGTAAACAACTGGACTTGGTTGGGAAGGACATTTTATATACTTCCCCTTTTTTTGAAGATCACAAAGTATTCTCCAAATATTACCTGGTATCTCTTGTTCCCCTGAAAAATTATGTTGCTCAGAACCTATTTCTCATGCTGCTCTATTATTGACTTGATTCAGGAAATGGTGTTCTTGCAATGGCATAGTCAGAGCTCTCAAGAAACCCCTGGTGCCTTTTCAATTATTTCTGTTAAAAATAAGGCTCTGCCTGTTATGGTGAACAGTTGATAAATTTATCTGAGGGGCACATGGCAGTTGATGAATCATTGCACATAAAAACAACCATACAGAAACTGTGGCTTAGAAATGAAGCAGCCTTTTGAAAATGAGGTCAATAAAGAACCATGAAAAGAATCTAATCCTTCAGAAGAGTTGACTTTTTCTAAGTCCTATAGATTCTTATTTAGAAAATGAAATGAAAATGAAATTCATCCTTCCTATAAAGTCAAGAGTAATCTTTCCAGCTTGATTACTACTAATGATCTTTCAGTGCATTTTTGAAGGACATCAGATAACCTTTGAAGATTAAAGGAATTATTGCCTGGGATCCTATCTCTGTCTTACAGAATTGTCATTCTACAAAGTATAATCAAATTACTACACGAAAAATTATTTCATTAGAGGACCATTCATGGCCCAACTCCTTCATCAAAGTCCAGAGTATTTGAGGACCCAGCCTACCCCCACCCCTACCCCTCTTTTCCCCATGGTATTAGCAGGATTAACTAGAGCCAGAGGGTGGGGAGCTTTGGCAAAATTTTGCTTGTTGGCCTAGAATATACACTTCTGCCGCTACATAGAGGCTGGAATTATGCTGATTTTTAATGTTTCTAGTTATTCTTATTTTCCTTTTGCTCATCAGAGCTCTTAAATGCTAAGACCAAACTGGTAGAGACTTATGGAAAGCTAGGTTGCTCTTGACTCATCTGAACATTCCACTGGGCAAGATTTCTGGTTTTCTGAAAACCAGATCCAAATGAAATTAGAAAATCATAAATCTTGTAGGATAAGATGGAATCAACATTTTTCAAGATATTTTATTGATTTTAAGTAATTTATTGTACCTGAGGATCCTTTCTTTAGACAAGTTAGATGTGGATAATTTCTACATATGTGCACTGATCTTGTCTCAGTGTCTTCACTTGAAGAGCTTATTATTATTTGAATGTTAAATTTTCTGATAGCAAATAAGAAATGTGAAGTAGTTTAATAATTCTAAACTGTAGTTCTGTTTCTGTAATGTGATGATGTAAACAGATTATTCTATTATCCTTCTATTATTTTAACTTTTGTACAGAAGTATTTGTAAACAAAAATGAAGCGATTAGCAATTCAAATATTTGTTGTCTAAAAGGGGATTTTTAAGATGATAGAAAAAATAATTCTTCTTTTCTCTCCAGCGGAAATGATGAAAGGGTTTTAATTTTAAAAAGATTTACCTACTAATCTTAATTATCTCTCAAATTAAACCCCAGTAATACATTTATATGTTGGGATCCAATATTCTACTTATTTATTTAGATAGTTAAAATAGCAAATTTGATCTTAGCTTGTTCAAGGGTCAGGCAAATTTGAAAGACTTAGAATGAAAATGAATCTTTCTAAATTTAAAGTCATAAAACGTTTATATAGAGATGTTAAATAAGGGAATTTTAGAGTTAACCTTGACAAGCAATCATCCTCATTCACCCATTGAGTCTCAGCCTAATATACCAGTGAATATATGAGTAATAGATGGAAAATCACTTTTAACCATCCCTCTGCAAGAATAACTGTACAAGTTAAAGCAAGGAAATTGGTGATAAAGTTAAGCCATAAAATTCTAGGGTTCTTAAAATTATCATGGGAAAGGTGATGGTGACCAGTTCTTAAGCAAAGGAAGAAGAATGTGTTAAAGTAATCCAGCTTCATCAGTCCTGTCCTCTTTATGGAATCCCAGTGTCTTGGAAGAACCGTGAACTCTACTGGGAGATCCTGTCTCTCTCTCTGTATTCAAGCTCTGAGCTCTATCACATGGTGTACTTTTTAGTGGCCCCCTTAAACATTCTCATATGTGGTCCCTTTACATACCAAACTAAATTTCATAATGGGTGCCACTACTTATTCTTTCTACTTATTTCAAATACAACGGATCCAAGGCTAGTTACTTCCTCCGTAAACGTTGTCTTACTTGCCGGGCACTCTTCATTAAGAACTTATGGTAGGTAGAATTCTAAGATGGCTTCCAGGATTCCCATACTTTGGAGAACACACCCTATAAAATTGTCTCCCCTTTAAAGTGGGCAAGACCTATCTATATGATGGGCTATCACTCCTATTACAACATTACTGGTCAGTTGAGTCTGAGTTAATCAAAAGTGAGATTAACCTGGGTGAGACTGACAAATCAGGCAAGCCCTTTAAAAGAAGTTGAAGCATGAGAGAGACACTTTCCTGCTAACCTAGAAGAAAGGGGCAGCTATGTTGAGACCTTTTTTGAACTTCCTACAGAGAAGGTCAAGTATATAGAAAAGGAAGAGTGTAAGCTGAATAAGCATGGGAAAACAAAAACACAAGCTCCACAAAGGAATTAAGACAGACTGACACCTTATTTTTAGCTTTGCAAGATTCAAAGCAGAGACTCCCATTAAGCCAGGCTTGGACTGTAGATACTATGATACCAAATGGGTGCTATTTTAAGCCATTAAGTTGGTGGTAAGTTGTTACACAGCAGTGGAAAACTAATACAATACTGTGTTTGAAAAGTGGATGATTCCCTTTTTAAGCTTAGAATGCCCATACAGACTTTTCCCTGATATTTTTATTTCTTTAATTACTTCTGTGAGAATCTGAAATAAATGAGGACTTGAGGAAGATGACTTGATTCCTGGTGATCTTTTCCTTTAGTTTTAAACCTCACTTTCATACCTTAAAATTCATGATAAGGTCTGGTTTTTGTGATGAAAAATATTTAGATGCTTAGTATATAGATTATACCAGACAAATTGCTCTGCCTTGCTGGAATATCCTAACCATAGTGACAACTAACCTAAAAATTTGGTTCTATGAGTTTTCCTAAATAAAATATGCTGCAATATTCGACATTAGTTCTATCAGTGTTCTTTGGAAATATGGCTTGAGGAATATAGATGGCATATGGTTTGTCATATGGTGAGCATTAATATGTTGTACTGTTCTCTTTTTTTTCCATAATTTTCAAACAATGTTTTTGATAGAACCACTGCTCTTCCAAGAAGTCAAATGCTCCCACCGTTGAGATAAAAGTAGTTTCTGCAATTCCAGGACATTCTGGTGTTACTTGGCATCCTTTTAGTATCACACAGATCCCTCATTTCGAACAAGGCTTTCATTCTAAAAGCATCTGCCAATGGATGACATATCTCTAATGCATTCTGTGGATGCCTGTAACTTATCTTGCTTATTAAACTCTCTAGGGAGTTAGCCTAAGTCTTCTCATATATTGTCTCTGGATTGACTGTTATATCTGCATCTGTGCCAATTTCTAGTTTGACTTAATAATTTTTCTTGGATAAAAGTAGTGAAGTAGCCAATTTGTATAGTGCTTAGACGGTTCTTAAGTAGGAATGAATGTTGCCGCTTTCTGATTGTGTCTGTGTGATCAGGTATGCACATACATATAAAAATCATATTAGTATTCATAAAATGTAGGTTATTTGGGAAGCCTAAATTGTGAGTTTCTGAGGATAATTTGGGGATAGATAATGGAAAATGGAAGTGGTGGAAGTTGTTGATTGAATATTTTCAATCATGGCTTTTTTTCTATAGTCATTTTGTACTAAGACATTTTACATATGGATAAAGTCATACGTGCCATGTCCTTTCTCTCTGGAAATTTGTGTATTAACCAGGGGATCATGAGAAAGCTTAACTGTCCTATTATAATGAGTTATTAGTACTGATAAGAAGGCTCAGATTGATATTAAATACTGATATTTTTCTTTGTTTCCCCCAATAGCAATCCAGGGTCCTACTGCAAGCTAATATTCCTTTCGTTATTTTCTTCACAAGAAGTCTTTCCTTATGTACCTTGCCCTTGATGGTCTTTGCCTTTTCCCTCAAACAAAATGCATTAAAATTTTTTTTCTCTATATTTTCTTTATGGTTCTAGGATTACTGTAGCTTTTCAGATTTTGGTAATTTATTGATTAGTATTGCTTCTAAAAGAACTCACTTTTATTTATTTTTTGAAAGTAATAACAGCTTTAATATATGTCCATATATAAAATGTGTTTGAGATAAAATTCACATAACATGCAATTAAACATTTTATTTTATTTTAATTTTTGAATTTTATTTTATTTATTTTTTATATAGTAGGTTCTTATTAGTTATCCATTTTATACATATTAGTGTATGTATGTCAATCCCAATCTCCCAATTCATCACACCACCACCACTACCCCCCCCTCCCCTGCTGCTTTCCCCGCCTTGGTGTCCATACATTTGTTCTGTACATCTGTGTCTAAATTTTTGCCCTGCAAACTGGTTCATTTGTACCATTTTTCTAGGTTCCACATATATGTGTTAATATATGCTATTTGTTTTTCTCTTTCTGACTTACTTCACTCTGTATGACAGTCTCCAGATTCATCCACATCTCTACAAATGACCCAATTTCGTTCCTTTTTATGGCTGAGTAATATTCCATTGTATATATGTACCACATCTTCTTTATCTATTCATCTGTCAATGGGCATTTAGGTTGCTTCCATGACCTGGCAACAATTAACCATTTTAAAGTGAGCAATTCAGTAGCGTTAAGTACATTTACAATGTTATGCAACCATCACATCTATCTAGTTCAAAACATTTCTATCATTTCTAAATAAAACTTCATATCCATTAAGCACTTACTCTTCACTTCACCCTTCCCTCAGTCCCTGACAACAACTAGTCTGCATTCTGTCTTTATGTATTTACCTATTCTGAATATTTCAAGCAAATGGAATCATACAACATATGACCTTTTTTAAAAAAATATTAGATATTAGATATTTAGATATTAGATTGTTGAAAATTAGGTCTCTTTTATTTCTACATCCCTCACAAAAATCAGAGGCATCAGTTTATAGATATTTGGGAAATCAGAGCATATAAAAATAATGAAAATAAAAATAAAAATTGACTTTTAACTTTTATAGCTTTCCCTTTGGGTAAATGAATCTACTGTGTTATTTAATTTACTTAACAAATCCGAGGTCATTGGTTGTATTATTATTTAGGAGAAATCTGACAATAAAAATGTCATAATGATAGCTTCTGCATCTAGCCATGACAGAACAGTTTGTATCCGATTAGGTCTTTCATGAATGTAAAACAGAACAAAAGGACACAAAATATAAAAGAAATGTTTCAAAGCATAAGAGATTGACTAAGGCACACAGAACTTGAAGGGGGTGGGGTTTGGTTTCTTTTCTGCTAGAGAGATGAGAAATACACTGATGTATTTCTCACAGATTCTCATGTTCACATACTCTTTTCCCTCAGGAAGATGATAATTCTTAATGCATGGCCTAAAGGTCAATCCAAAAGCATGTTGCTTAGGATCTGAAGCATTCTCACCAGAGGAGACAGAGCATGGATTTCCAGGCATTCAAGGCATTCAGGATTTTCAAGGGCTGAGATCTCAAAGAGAAGAAAACCATATAGAAATGAGCTCAAAATACTGTTCACAATTTTCCCTGGCGCGTTTGTTGTTTCTTGTATATGCAAGGAATACTGCAGGTGCAAAGAACACTGTATGAAAACAAGTAGAAATCACCAGGTATGTGGTTAGAGATATGATCACATATATAAATAATCTCACAATATGTAGGATGAGTTTAAGAACCCTTCAGAAATACAGGGGTCTTGCTAAATATTTCAAGCTTTTAGCTTAGACCACAGAGAGTTTTGCTCACAGAGTAACTACCATGTTTTAGGAATAAGAGTAAGCATTGAGAATAGTGCAAACTGGAAATAGTGCAGCCCAATGAAAGGCTAAAATCCAACACAGCTAGATCAAAGTGATCTGCCTATTTTTTTATCTTCTGCTAAAGGTAAATTTAATACTATCTAAAGGAATATAATATCATCGAGTCTCTATAATATTTTTCCTGCAAAATACTGTCAATTCAATAAAAAAGTTACCAACTTAACAATAAACAAGATCAAAGGAAACAAAACCAAGAGAAAAAAAAGAAAAAAAATCTATAAGAAATCTAGATATTGAAGTTATTTCACAGAAAATAAAACTATGATAATCTGGCATAAAAAATAGGGAAAATTTTGCCAAAGATCTGTAATCTCCTAAAAAAAATGAATCAGATGGAAATTCAATACTAAAATATACAATAAATGTAATTAAGTATTTTACAAAAGTGCTTCAAAGAATATTAGATGTGACAGAAGAGAATAGAGGAAGTTCAGTCAGTAAAGAATATCCAGGTTGAAGGAAAGCAAGAAAAAAAAAATGTGGAGGAATAAAACTTAAAATAAAATATGACACATATGGGACATGGTGAATATTTCCGATGTATGTATATTTGAGAGCCAAGAAGCAGAAGAGACAGAATTTGACAGAATTAATATTTAATAAGCACTGAAAGATAAGCTTTTAATACAAACAAATCCATAGATATGGTATGGTCTAAACTCTAAGCAGGATATATATGGAGAAAACCATACTTAGGCATCCAAAATTTATTATCTGACAACCAAATACCATGAGAAAATTTTTAAAGCAGTCAGAGAAAAACTGACATATTACTTTCAAAGAAGTAAAATAAGACTAATGAAAGACTGTTTAACATAAACAACAAAAGCTGGAAGACAATGAAATCACAAATTTATAAAGCACTTAAATAACATCCAACCCTTAATTCTATTTTCACACAAAGAAACACTAAGAGAATATGTAATCAGAGAAGCTGTTTGTATTAAATATTAAAGGGATTTTTTTTTTTTTTACAATCAAGAAAATGAGCCTTGCAGGAAACACAAAAATGTAGTAAGAGAAACAGAAATGTAATAAAGAGAAACAGGAAAATTAAATATGGGGTTAACTCAAAATGGGTATTGGTTATTTAAAACAATAACAATATAAGGTCTTTTCTGATTTTAAAATACATATTTAATTAAAATATATGGTGACAATAGCAATAAGGCAGAAATCATGTAAATGGAGTTAAATGCTGTAATACTTTTGCATTATTTGAGAAGTTTAATATTATTAATTTAAGGTGAAGTGTAATAAGTTAAAGGTTGTGTTCTAAAATATCTACAGCAGTCACCAGAGGAATAATGAAAGTTTGTAAAACTAAGAAGGTAAAGGGGAGACAAAATGAAATAATAATAGTAATGATAGCAATGATAATAACTTGATTAGTCCAAAATAAATAAATAACAGAAAATATAGACATAGAAAACACATGATGAGATGATAAATTTAAATCCCAATATATATCCGAATATGTCAGTTATTACGTTAAATGTTAACAGATTAGCTATGTCAGTTGAGACACAGAGTGATCATATTGCAGTGAAACACAAAAACACACACATATTACAACTGATGTGGCTTATCCCAGGAATGTAAGGTCAGTTTAACATCTGAAAACGATTTAGTGTAAATCACCTCATTAACAGAATACAGTAGGAAACCCACATGATTATCCCAAAAGAGGTAGAAAAAGTAATTTATGATAAAATGCATCACATTATGACAGCCATTTTCCTTCTTTCTGGCCATTTTAACATTAAGCAGGATCAGATTTTCAAATCATACTCAGATGAATCAGAAATGTTATATGGTACCAACCTTACTAAAAATTTCAAGGATACAGGCAATGAGGAGGTTCAGATGAAGCAGAGAGAGAGAGAGATGTGGGCTATCGAGCAGTGTTCCTCTTGGACAAGTGTTCTCTGGCCCAGTATATTAGTATTTTCACATACTAAGTAATTTTAATGGGGCACTCCTCAGAGAAGGGATCATTTAGATTATAATACATGTCTATTTTATAACCCAGAGATCTAGAGCTTACATGATATTATACAGAAATCCATGACTCAGAAGTCTACAAATAATAGTTTAGTTTGCCATAAACAATATGGAACCAGGGATGTCTTGTCTTGACAGGATATTTTAATCTTTATCTTTACTTATTGTAACATTTTTAATCCTGCATTACCTACCCTCCAGGGAATGTGGAGAAAAATGAATCACAAAAGAGCTCTTCTAACTTGTTTGTCATACAAATATTTATTTATTTATTGGCTGCGTTGGGTCTTCGTTGCTGTGCGTGGGCTTTCTCTAGTTGCGGCGAGCGGGGGCTACTCTTCGTTGCCGTGTGTGGGCTTCTCATTGCGGTGGCTTCTCTTTGTTTTGGAGCATGGGCTCGAGGCGCGTGTGCTTCAGTAGTTGTGGCATGTGGGCTCAGTAGTTGTGGCTTGCGGGCTCTAGAGCACAGGCTCAGTAGTTGTGGTACAGGGGCTTAGTTGCTCTGCCTGCTGTGAGATCTTCCTGGACCAGGGATCGAACCCATGTCCCATGCACTGGCAGGCGGATTCTTAAACACTGTGCCATCAGGGAAGTCCCCATTGTACAAATTTTATAGCAGATTTCCTACATAACAGTGAGATAGTAAAAGTTTTTCCTAAGATATAAATTTTATGGGAATGTCCACTATTGTTACTTTTATTCAGAATTATATTGCATGTTCTAGTCATTGCATTATAAGACATTAAGATTAGAAAGAATTAAATATACTTATTCTTTGCAGAAAATATGATTGTATGTATAAACTAAAAGAAGCTACAGAGAGAGTTTATAGATTAAAGAGTGAATTTTACAAGATTTATGGATATAAGATCAATGTAAAAAATCAAATGTATCCTCTACACTGCAACAAACAAATAGAAAATGAAAACTTAGAAACATCATTTATATTATCAAAAATATCAGAATATATGATTTTCATAGATAAGAACATTCAATAGTTTAAATGTGTCAAATCTTACAAAATTAAAATGTCAAACAATTTTAGTCAAATTTTCAGATTACTTATACATTGCTTATATTGAAAAGTCAATTTTAAAATTAGTATGCAAATGGTAGGTGCCAAAATGACCATCTTGATAAAGTAGAGCAAAATTAGAATACTTACGTACTCAGATGTAAAAATTAAAACTGCATGGTGTAAGTATAAGCAAATATACCAGTGGAACTGAATGTATAATACAGAAATAATTCCACACTTGCCTTATGACAAAGTCCTCACTACAGCGCAGTGAGGAAATTATGTCTGCACTCAATTCAATATTTCAATTAAATTTAAAAAAAATCTCAAAATAATATAAAAATAGATTTTTCCATTGAATATGTATAAAACTTAAATATATAATTTAACTCATTCTTATTAATATTTTAATAGATTTAATAAACTGAGATTTCTTTATAAATTTTAATGGTCTTCTGAGATTCTCCTAATATCAAAGTTCCTATCTGAATCAAAAGGAATCATAGTTGGATAGATTTCTTTCTGATCAATACAATCATTTTCTTCATTTAAGAAGTTGCTCCAGGGCTTCCCTGGTGGCGCAGTGGATGGGGGTCCGCCTGCCGATGCAAGGGACGCGGGTTTGTGCCCCGGTCCGCGAAGATTCCACATGCCGCCGAGCCGCTGGGTCCGTGAGCCATGGCTGCTGAGCCTGCGCGTCCGGAGCCTGTGCTCCACAACGGGAGAGGCCACAACAGTGAAAGGCCCGTGTACCGCAGGAAAAATAAAATAAAAATAAAATAAAATAAAAAGAAGTTGCTCCAATCTGTACTAAACTCTACATCAAAGAATGAGCATCACAAATGGTTTCTGGGCTAAAGTATCCAACTCCTTTCTGACCTGTTACATATTTCAAATGGAATTGAGGATTTTTTTTGTATTTCTGTTTGTTTTGTTTTAATGCATAATGCACTTAAGAAAGGAAGACAAGATTTTATATTGAGATAATGTGAATAAAGAGAAAGTAACAATTACTACTATTTCCCGATTCTTCAACCCCTGGACCCAGAGGACTATATTATCATATAGTCTCTGTGATGTTGGCTGCCATATTAAAGATAGAGGTGAGCTGTATGTCTCATGAATATCATATAAACGTGGTGGAAGTCAGTTGAAATCCAGCAGCTCCAGTCTGTGTCTAGAGTACACTGGTCCTTTTGTTCTCCAACTATATTGTGGTCCTCTTTTCTCAACTCTGTTATATCATGAGGAGAAGGCTTATGTCTTATGGCCTTATTATTATTTTTACATAGAGTTAAAGGAGTAGGAGCTTAATTAATACTGTGGCTCAATCACTTCATTGTACTCTGAAAGGTAAGTTACTAAATAAAAATATTCTTCTAATGAATTCTGGATTATTGTTATAGAATTATCTCTGTTTCACAGCATATTCCATTGTAAACCAAAACATACTTAATATTTAACTTAATATGAGATATTGCAAACAGAATTCTAAAAAAAAACCTCTATGGAAACATCTAATTTAGATATGGTTATATAAATGAGCAACTCGCTTGCGGATGAGTTTAGGAAGTCCTAAATCAGGACATGGCTGAGGCACTTAAAAAACAGTAGGAGTGCAGTTACACTCTTGTACAAAAGGTACTTATCTATCTGACTCATTAGTAAAGCCATATTCTATTACTTACTTAATTACATTTATGAAGTATTAGTTAAAATTTAGCCTTAAAGTATTGGGGGCAGTAATTGTAACTGTGGTTTAAAAACCATGAGTGCCCAACTATATTTTTTAATGTTGCGACCTTCAAAAAGTTCAGTAATTGGGACAGAATAAATTCCTTCTAGGGTGCATTTCCAGTCAGTTTGAATGGACGAAACCTCATCTAGTTTAGATGATAGTTACTGATGTTGCACCGTGCATTCTCATGGTGCATAGTGCATATTTAGACTACAGTAATATTAATTTTTATAATACGGAGGAATTCTTCATCCTATAATAATTAAAGCTAGCCTGTAAATTTGATTTATCTAGATGGATTTGTGACTTGGCATTTTAAGACACTTAAAGTTCTAAATGATCATTCTTTTCATGACGATTTCCAGCTTTTTCTGTAGAGGTCAGTAGACCTGTATGGTACCATCATGCAGTCAAAAGTTTGTTAAGTGACTTGTTTTTACAATGCAGCGAAATGGCTTCTGATGTGGTAAGAGCCCTCCTCTCCCTCATTTCCTAATTCCATGTGGAGGAAGACATTCCTAGAACCTTGCAGCAGTTATTCTTCCCCAGGGCAGAAGGGGTGAATTATCTGTTCAATGAGTGTAGTATTAGCTCAGCTTTCCTCTGACTTCTACTCTTCTCTCATTTTATTTTAGAGGAGCGTTTCTCGTCTCTTCTCTTTCAGCCTATAAATTTGCAGAAGAGACTCTGACCCTGTTTAAGGGATCCATGAAATTTGTTAGCACTGCCTATGCCTAGATGTATGTGTGCATCTAAATCTGGGAGTTCAGAATTACAAAGCCATTTAGCTGAACATCTAATGTGTGTCCTTTCATATAAGTTTTGTCAGAAATAAAGCTCACATTTTGAATTCTGTTTACCTGATGCCTGTCTTTACGTCTCAAAATTAGTTTTGAACTTGAGAAGAAGAATGCCATTTATTGGACCTTCTCTACCCTATCATTATCCTAAGTATTTTCTACTGATTAACTTATGAGCTCTTTGTAAGGAAGAGAACAAAGGAAGAATGGAATTGACAGAAAGTTTGCTCCCTACTGTTCTGCAACCTGTCACTGTCAGATCTCACCCCAAATCAAGTCTTCAAATAGAGTTTGGAATAATCTTAATAGATTTTCAATTGTTTCTCTTTTCCAAATACAGTCAGTTTCCATTATTCGTGGGAGTTTTTTTCTATTACATCACCAAGAACACTGAATTATCAAATACTGAATGATTGCTCCTAGAGGAAATTCAGAGTTAAGTTCCTGTGAGCCTCTGGTTGCAACATGTTCTTCAACTGATCAGTACATAACTTTATTTTATGTGTGTTTCTGTTTAAAGGCACCTTATTTAATATATGCTGCTGATTTATTAAGGTTAAGCTCAAGGCCAGTAGCACTATAGTCATGCCTGGATGAAGCTTACCTAACACGCACATTTTCTCCAGTAGGCATGTCACAGCATTCTTGTGCTTAGTAGCACTAGGTGGTAGGTCAGCAGTATGCTTCAGGGCTGTTTAAAACAGTGAAATCACCAACAAAATGCACAAAAATGTGACACTAAATAGATGGTGAGAAGGACACTTATTTACAGAATGAGCTGGAACAAGAAGGCAGAGTGTTGCCTGGTTTGACCTCAGCTGGGAAAATACACACCGGGCAATTCAAATTTTTTGCCACTATGTGTTATGTCCATGAATGTCCATGAAGCTGCTCTGAGTATTGCTTTTGGAGTTATAAATACATTTTAGTGAGTTGGTGAATTCACAAATATGGAGTCTGAATAATAAGGCTCTAGTGTATATTAGGCAGAACTCCTAATGATATATTATCTACTTTCTGAGAGTTATTTTGCCTACCTCCAAAATATTCTAATAGAATTACAAATACATGTTTTGAAAATGCTTAACATTTTCGCTCAACATAGCAGCCAGTCAAGTGAGGGCCTTTATAAAATTTTCTGTCTCTAACTTTATCTCTAGAGAAATATACAACTAGAGAAAACAAAACTAACTTATATGTGGAAGTAAAATCCCAACACAGTGCCAAAACTTAAAACAATTTTTGTGAGGTATTTAACCTGGCAGGTTTTTTATTTCAAAACAGGTTTGCTGAATGATGAAACTGAAAGAATTTTTATAACAGAGGTTTCCTCTGGTGACTTTCTACTTTTTATTCTCACTATCTGCTATCAAGTATAATCCAGTTGTGCTGTAGTTGCATTACTTATAACTATTATTTTCCATAAAGTGACAGTTACCTTCCATCCTTTCTTATGATTCCTTACAGTAAACATTTCAATCAAACTCCTGTACTCCAAAAGATAAAACAAGCATAACACCCCAAACCAGTCACTCCTCCAAATCAAAACAAGAGTTAGCAAATCACCTCCTATTTTCATTGCTGATTCAGGAAGCAGTTTTCCTTGTGTCTGCTGACTCTTGTCATTTATTCAACAAATCCTTAAAAAGTAGCAATACTGGGCTCTGTTTTACTTATTATTCGCCAAATATAAATCCTCATTATTATCAATGAATTTTTGTGTGTGTAATTTATTAGTCCTTGTATCAGACTCAAATTTTGTGCATCTTCCGGAATTCCTTGGCATCTCCTCAGTTATTTGCTCTGCTTCAAGTGCCTAACCAACTCCTTTGAACCCGAAAGTTTCTACCATGTGGTGCTGACCACTCATTCCCCTAGGGGTGCTTGGCTGTTCTTAGCTGCTCCCATGTAGCACAGTGGCCAGCTACATGCCCTGAGATTCTATCACCTTCCACTCTTTTTGGATTTGGATGAAAAAACACATTGTAGAACATGATATCTGACATCTGAAATAGCAGCTGAAGGGGCCCAATGATGTAACATGGAAGTGTAGGGAAATTACTTCCCAATGGTGCAACTTCAGCCAGTGGGAAACAGGAGAATGGGAGGGGCAGATACAATGCATTTCTTTTCTCCTTTCATAGATGACTCTTGAGGCAAAGTGTCTATCTCTGCTGGGTAACCTGCTAAGCAGTAGCCAGCATGGTAGCATATAACTACACATTGCTTCATATCCTCCCTTACCTCATTTCCCCATTTCCACACTCTTGCTGCCCTGGCTTTACACTTTCCAAATAAAGTGTCAGTGCATCTGTTCTCCATTCCAGCTCTGCTTTCCCTGGAATCCAAACTAAGAAATTTAAAAATTTAAAGCTTCATCTTTTTCTTACCAAGAGACAGGACTAGTAAGAGTTTATGATTTTTCTACTTTCTATTTCTCTTAAA
Organism: Phocoena phocoena; assembly: GCF_963924675.1. Lineage (NCBI taxonomy): Eukaryota > Metazoa > Chordata > Mammalia > Artiodactyla > Phocoenidae > Phocoena > Phocoena phocoena. The sequence continues at coordinate 67,149,365 of NC_089227.1, read as the reverse complement.
AATAGAAAACCAAATTACTTAGTCATCTGAGAAGGCTTCTAGTATTAATAAGGAAAAAAATCTCCATGGAATTGAATGTATGGTTTATATACCACATTAATACAAATTTCAATTTGTAGGCATTCTACTTGGGAATAAAAAAAGGGGGGCAGTTAATTTATCTTGAAAGGCAGCCAGTACATATGCAGAGTGAGGGCCTTTTATAAGAATTTTAGTGTGTATTATTCCAACCATGTATTATTCAGCACAGCTAATACATAAAATACAACTTGGATGACAACAAGTGATAGTCACGCACACTTCCACCTTCTCTTCTGTATCATCCTGTGAAATGCTTTCCTCTAAGCTCTGCTCAGAGAAACAGGACAGCAGCGCCCCTGCTTCACACAAGTTCCCAAAGAAAAATCAGGCTGCACAATTCTCATTTAGAAATAAGAAATTTTGAATAAATCCATGGAAGTGAAAATCCATTAGATAATTGCTGCTAAATGCCTAGCCTTTTAATTTGAGGGTTTTCAGTGTCACATTGCTCTTGAAATGGCAGTATAGTTTACAGAGCTCTGTCTAAATCTTGATGGATATAAGCTTTCAGAATAGTCATCACTGCTATTTTCCCTGTCATGTAAGTATTCAACAGCTTTGTGTATTGCTGTGTGCCGTGATGGCCCTTTTGTCAAGGTGCCTAGAGGTTCATTATGAATTTTAGGGGGAATATTTAGCAGCAATTTATAGTCGTTTTATAACTAGTTTACATGGGACTGAGAGAATTAGTAGTGGATTTACAAGTTCTGCCTGGACAGTAGTCAGCCTTTGAATTTAAACATTCTATTTGCTTACAAGTTTCTGCCCTTTTTTTCCTGCTGAAGCTTCAGAATTATACATGACTACATTCTAGTGTATCAATAAAGTTGGCTACTCTAGCTTCTGTCGTATGTTAGCTATTCACTAGTCTTTCCCTTGCTCTTGGAATTCTCTCATTCGGCACTATATATCTGTTTCTTACCACACAAAGTATTGTTGCTGTTGTCCCTCTATCCAAAATGTAACTGCTTTATATTTCTAATTATTAAAAACTACCTTTTAGTTTTCTCCACATTCTTTAATAACTATTCTCAATTTCATCCAAATACCTAAAATGTTTCCTCCAGCTTTCCCAGTCTCATTCTAAATTGCCACTATCCTCATTCTAAATCAAATCAAACAAAACTTTCTCCTTCACCTTTTAGCCTCATTTTAATCCTAAATATTACGTTCTCTATTATTTATTACTTCAGAGACTTTTTGAAAAGTTGTCTGTATTCTTTCTTGGGAAATCACTTCTGATACATTTTAAAAGTTCCATTATATCAAAAATGTGATTAAAGAGTTAGAGACATATGTGCTTTTTTAAAAATAGAAATCCATCCTTAATTTTTTTTCCCATGAAACTGTTACCTCTTTTCACTTTTGAAGAGTTTGCTTGGGGAGTCCTGCATTTGAATTATGGCTCTTCCTTCTCTGGTCTATACTGTGTTGCCATGAGTAAGTTAGCTTTTTTGAATTTGTCATTTACATAAAAAAGACAAATATTATTTATTTTCTAGTGTAATTTGGAGCATTAAAGATATTTTATAAAAATTCGTGGAATAATGCCTAGGACTTGGTATTCACTTGAGAAGTGGTGATAATCATTCTAGATGGTATGACCTAATGGCATAATTATTTAGTTCTGTTGAAGGCTACTTAAACCACCACATCTAGTTATCAGATGGAAAGAAGAATTAGGAGGTAACAGTAAAAGCATACAAGAGTAGTAGTATATGGCTTTACACTATGCCCATTTGAAATGGCTAAACATTTTTTACCCTGATTTCTTGGAGGAGACATTGAAAAGTCTTAAAAGTGCAAAATATTTTGTCTTAAGTAGTTTGGTAGTTTCACTAAAAAATAAAAGAGAAATGTCATAGGACCTTTTGAAGGAAGAAAGGTCTACTAGGAGATCTTTTACAGTCTCTACTTGCCTTTATTTATCTCTGAGTTTAGGGTAGCCTTGATAATAACACTAAAAGATAGAATAATGGTTTTGTTAATTACCTCTTAGAACACAGAAGAATTAACACCATGGATTTGTGTGTCCATATGTTTGTGTGTGTGTGTGTGTGTGTGTGTATAGACTATCATTTCAGTTCATTAGTCCTACTTCAAAAAGATCTGATTAAAATTTTGGTATCAGATACATTTTCTGAAAAATCTTCATTGTTGAACAAAAACAGAGAAAGAAACAAAGCAACACTTTGTTTTCTCATTCATTTCCTTTGTAAATTTTAATCAGTTCTTTAGCGGAGCTGTCTTGTAAATAGTATAGTATACATGGACTGCAGTGAGCAGTGATTTATTTAAAATTACTAATGGAGAGACTCATTTTATTTAATTTTACTACTTAGTTGGAAAACCAGAAGGATGCCAGGTGGTAATTTTTTGCTACTTATCTCCAAGAGTATAATAAATCATTTTTCACTTTTATAAATGATAATTTTAATAAGACTTATGATACCTCCTGAGTCCAGGAGAATACTTCCATTTATTCCTCCATAAACAATTCATAAGCTAGGAAAATATTAAAAATAGCTTAACAGAAGTATCCTCAAGTGACTGAAGATGTTGTAGCTCTCATTACGCTATGCTTCATACTGTGTAATTCTGAAGGACTCTGGGGAGTAGGAAATGTCTTCTCTTTCTCTTCTTCTTCAACTAGTTTACCTTTCTAGTTACAAGACCACAAGCAAGCTCTGAAAGTATTTTTTGCCACTCATCACTATCATAATTAAATAATTGTGATTATCTGTTTAATGGTTATCTTACTTATTAGATCTTAAAATCCATAATCACAGGAATTTTACTATTTTATTGAAACCTCTATTACCAATGCTTAGCAAAAATGCCACATATCTGGTAGAAGCACAGAAAATATTTAATTAATCAATTAGGCTGATGAGTAATGTGACATTTTGTGAAGTTGTAACACATGAGCCATTATCTGCATGTATTTTATCACCATATCTCTAAAAAATGATGCCGAAGTCAGACAGATTTGGAAATGCCTCTCACTTCCTGGGCTAGTCTCTACCTGGTTATTTAAAATTTTTGAGAAGGAAGTTTTAGGATATTTGGAGGTATGAGTCAAAGGGTTTTATATATCTTTAATTTTCTGTCAAATAATTACTCATGCAGAACGTACATAATGCATTGCCTTCTTTCAGTCACTCACATGATGGTCAAAATCTTCAATTTGCTGATATGTCATAGCATGATGCTGGAAGCAGGTGACAGAGGGGATGGTTATCAGCTGAGGTTTTCCAATACTGATTCAAAAAGAAATAGGGTATTGTCATTGGATATTGAAATTAATTACGGCTTCTGCTCAATGTGAAATCAAATTATCTTTGTAAAAAATATTATAATTAACTTTTGCCTCATTTAGCATACCAGTGGACATACCTGTTTAGGGATATACATAATATATCCCTAAATATATGCATATATATCCCTATTTATGTGTGTATATATATATCCTTGTGTGTGTGTGTATTTCAGAGCATATATGAGTTAGGAGGATATCAAGTAGTAGATATAGAGGTCCAGAGATAGGGTTCCTTCAGTGTTGATTGATTCAGTCTTCAAAGATATCATTGAGGATCTAGTATTTTTTCTGTTCTCAGTTTTATCAATTTCAGTGTTGGCTATAATTTTAGATGCATGGCAAGATGCATAAATTCTAAACATTATATTCAGATATGACAATTTCTAGAGGAATAAAAATGATTATTATTCCCTTGATTTTCACTTAGGAACTACAAAACTTTTTTGAGAAGCCCCTCATTAAACTTTCTTTTGCATCTCTTTGGTCAGACTTGGGCCACATTTTCCATTTCATGAAACTTAGATCAGTCAGGCCCACTTCTCCAGGTACATGTTAGTTCAGATTCCCATAAGACAATATGGAAGTGGGGTAAGTATCTGAAAACAAAATCAGGTTTTTCAGGAGGGAAAGAAATAAATGGATGCAGCATAAGAAAACAATAATATTTTATATATGTATACCGTTCCCTGTTTTTGGAATACTCTTGGCTTGATTTTTGATGACACATTTCTATTCATTTTGCAAAATTTAGCTTAAATGTCTTCTCCCTTGTGTAACCTTTCCTGATTTAATGACATGTACTCCTTTTTCTGGGATTACCTAGGATATAGTGAATGCCTATAATAAATTATTTATATTTAAATGACATTATTTTTTGTCTTCCCATCTAGAAGCTCTCAGAAAGTACCAACTATATCAATCATCTTTACTTACTCAGCATAGAACATAGTGCCTAAATTTAGAGGAAGGACAAAAAACTTGAACTGGAGTTTTTTCAAGATTCCTAGTAAATATTGTAATGTGTCAGTTTTAAGCATGAAAATCCCTAGGTTCTACATGCGGTTTTTATGCTTTTTGTATGATTGGCTTTAACATAAAGGATGATTTACTCAGCATGTAGTAACTCAGAACTTGTAAAAGAATCCCAAGGCCATATGGATGTAAAATATTTCAGTTATCTGGCATACATAATAACTTGACAGAGAAAATGTCAGACAAAATTACCCTTAAAAGGTTCTGAGTCCCCTATGGAAATCATGTAGCTCTACTGCAACTCTTTTAAAAATTCTATGCCTGGCTTTGATGACATATTTATTACTAGATAAACATCTTATGCAGACTTTTACTGAGAGTCATTGACTATATCATCCGAATTCAGTCTGAATATAGATTATCTTTTCAGGTGACAATTCTAATAGAAATCTTTAGTTTTTAAATTTATTCTGAATAAAATTTCCTGAAAACATTTATTTTTAATTATGCATACTCTACCCTCAAAAAGACTTTGACATCTTTTGAGTTGGTCTTTAACCAAGAGATGAATATTTGACTTCAAAGATTATAATATATACATTATTTTAAGGAATAAAAAGTTATAAGTGGTGGCATCAGTGAAAATGGCAAAGTAAAGACCCCAGAAAGTTCACTTCTTTATGCAACAACAAAATAAACCTGGCAAAAGTGATCAGAAACAACTTTTAGAGAACTCTAGAAGTTAATGAAAGGCTTGCAGCAACCTGGGGACCATTTAATCAAAAAAACTGGCTGAATTTTGGTTAAAACAGAGAGCTTTGTGGTGTTTTAACTTGCCTTAGTTCAATGTCCCACTCCTCAGCTCTGCAGCAGCCTTGAAAAATAACAGCTCACATTCTCAGTCTTGGAGGGAGCAGAGCACAGCTGGAGCTCTCTCAAAGCCTTATTCTGAGGAAGGAGTCATTATTTTCCCTGTTCTGTAAGTTCCCTGAAAGTTTCCACATGAAAGAACTGATTTTATTTGACTTTATCAGATTCACTCTGTGTTAAAATATTCTCCTACTGCGACATTTGCTGAATGTTTTGACATTAAGCCCTTCAAGGCAGTGGGGCAAACAGTACACTAACCATAAAGGTTAAGCTGAGGATGGGCTGTTCATAGGTGCCTTGGAAAGCTTCAAAATTCTTGGGAATCTAGAAGGCCATGTGCATGTGTAGGTTTGTGCACATGTTCAGGAAAGATCTGAGAAGGTTCTAAGCTCTTACTTTTGACTGACCTAAGTGCTCTTTGTAAGCAGGAAGTAGAGGCTAAGAAAGAATTGTTAAATACCTGGTTGAGTGTGGAAAGCATATCCCAACATCCACCCAGAGCCCCTTGTCAAAGACTCAGAAACTCATTGGTTCTAGATATGTAAGGAAATCTCTGTCCAATTATTAACTGACTACTAAGCAAGCTGAGTACAGATGTCAGTGGCACACTTGACAAATACACAGTCTTTGCACGATTGGTTCAGAAATGCCACTAAACAAACAACAACAATTACAACAAGTAGCAACACAAACCAACCTTGGGCTAGGGATAATCTGATTTCCTGAGCTGCCACATTATACTATTTAAAATGTCCAGTTTTCAACAAGATTATGAGACATGAAAAGAAATAAGAAATTCTGATCCATAAACAGGGTCCCAGGATAGCCAAAACAATCTGGAAAATGAAGAACAAAGTCGGAAGACTCACACTTGTCAATTTTAAAGCCTGCTACAAAGTTATATAGTTACCATGACTGTCATAGTTACTATGGTTCCATGATAGTAATGGAATAGACATATGGATCAATGGAATGTAATTGAGAGTCCAGAAGTAAACTCGTCAGTGTCTAATTGATTTTTGGCATGGGTGTTAATACCATTCAGTGAGGAGAGAATAGCATTTCAGCCAATGGTACTGGGATATCCACATGCACAGGAATGAATTTGAACTACTATTTCACATTATATGCAAAAATTAATTCAAAATGGACCAAAGACTTAACTGTAAAAGCTATAATTATAAATCTATTAAAGGTAAATATAGGGGTAAACTTTATGATCCTGAATTGGCCAAAGCTTTCTTAGATTTGACAGCGATAACACAAGCAACCAAATAAACTATAGGTAAATTAGACTTTAATAACAAATAATAGTTTTGCATGTTAAAAGACATTATCAAGAAAGTGAAAAGACAATCCAAAGAATGGGAGAAAGTATTTGCAAATCATATATCTGATAAGGGTTTAATAACCAGTTATATAAAGACCTCTTACAACTTAAGAAAAAGACAAATAACCCGAGTATAAAATGGGCAAAGGATTTGAATAAACATTTCTCCAAAGAAGATATACAAATGTCCAATAAACACATGAGAAGACACTCAACATCAGTAGTCACTAGGGAAATGGAAATCAAAACAACAATGAGATACCACTTCATACCCACCAGTATGGCTATAAATTTTTTTAAAAGTAAAATAACAAATGTTAGTGAGAAAGCGGAGAAATTGGAGCCCTCATTATTGCTGGTGGAATGTACAATGGTGCAAACTGTGGATAATAGTTTGGAAATTCCTCAAAAGGTTAGCATTACCATATGACACAGCAACTCCACTCTTAAGTATATATCCAAACAAATTAGAAACAGATGTTCAAACAAAAACGTATACTCAAATATTTATAGCAGGGCTTCCCTGGTGGCGCAGTGGTTGAGAATCTACCTGCTAATGCAGGGGACACGGGTTCAAACCCTGGTCTGGGAGGATCCCACATGCCGTAGAGCAACTAGGCCCGTGAGCCACAACTACTGAGCCTGTGCGTCTGGAGTCTGTGCTCCGCAACAAGAGAGGCCGTGATAGTGAGAGGCCTGCGCACCGCGAAGAAGAGTGGCCCCCGCTTGCCACAACTAGAGAAAGCCCTCGCATAGGAACGAAGACCCAACACAGCAAAAATAAATAAATAAATTACAAATATTTATAGCAGCATTATTCATAATTACCAAAAAGTGGAAACAGTCTAATCCAAAAGTCCATCAACTGATTAATAGATAAACAAATGTGATACATCTGTACAATGAAATATTATTCAGCCATAAAAAGGAATGAAGCATTCATACATGGTAAAACATGAATGAACCTTATAAATATTATGCTGGATGAAAGAAGCGAATCATAAAGAGCCATGTATCATATGATTCTATTTACATGAAATGTACAGAATAGCAAATCCATAGAGATAGAAATTAGATCAGTGGTTGTCAGGGGTTAGTAGCAGAGGAATGGGAAGTGACTACTAATGGGTACAGGGTTCCTTTCTAGAGTAATGAAAATGTTCAGAAATTAGATGGTGGAGATGTTTCATCTTGTGAATGTATTAAAAAGCACTGAATTGGGGCTTCCCTGGTGGCGCAGTGGTTGAGAGTCCGCCTGCCGATGCAGGGGACACGGGTTCGTGCCCCGGTCCGGGAAGATCCCACATGCTGCGGAAAGGCTGGGCCCATGAGCCATGGCCGCTGAGCCTGCGCGTCCGGAGCCTGTGCTCCACAATGGGAGAGGCCACGACAGTGAGAGGCCCGCGTACTGCAAAAAAAAAAAAAAAAAAAAAAACCAGTGAATTGTACACTTTCAAATGGTGAATTTTATGGTATGTGTATTATGCCCCAATAATTTTTTTTCTAGTGATAAAGACTTTTGTCTTTCAGAAATAGCTATATATATGTGTGTGTGTATATATGTGTTTGTGTGTGTATATATATGAATGTTCTTTCTGCCCTCTTTGACAGTGGAATCTAATACTATAATATATGCCCTTGGCAATATCATCAAATGTCTTGCTGTAGGTTAATTTTCCGAAATATATCTGTTCAATGATCAAGTTCCCCAATGTCCCAATAACAAGCAGAAAAATTGTAGACAAAGAACTACACTCAGATTGAAGATGGTTAATCATGACTTTGCCTCCAGAGAGGAGTATTCAGATTCAGATACAGTATATAAAAATAAAGAAAATGGTAACATGCTTCCAAGGGAAACCCCATCCATTCACATGATGAAAAGCATTAAATATCTGAGAAAGGTTTAGAGTCTAAAGTGTAAAATACATGTAAAATTAAAGTTGAATCAAGCTGGTTTGAAAAATCCCCAGCTAAGTTTTTTTGGTAATATGGAAGTACTTGTGAAAAAAGTCAACCATAATTCAAAGACTTGGTTTTTCAGTAATTTGTTAGCCAAATTGGTGTGCAGAGGAGAGTTAACTTGTGTCTGTAACACAAGACACACTTAAGACTAAGATTTGAGTCCTAATTGAGTAAATTTCTGGAAAAAAGGAGGGGAGTATTCAGATACCAGATGAATAAAGTGGATCACTCGGGATCAAAACCTAGAGAGCACCATACCCAGTGTAATTGTTGCTATTGCATTTCCTCATGGTTGTTTTGTGTATGTACAGAGGAACTTCATAAATGTTAAAACTAAGAATAAGCCACTTAAAGTGGAGAATACTCCATAACAAGTAGAAGGACATGCGTTCTGAGTTATAGGAAGCATGGAAACAGATAATAAGAGGTGTGGACTGTGGTTTTTAAATTAACACTTATTTAGGCAAGTGGGTTTATTAATATTTACGTAACAGTGGAAGATCATTAATTGTCCCATTCAAAGCAGCAGTTACCCCTTTGTTTCTAAACAGCTGCATTCTGCCTTGTTCTGAGAGCCTTTTGAGGCACTTCAGTTCTGTTTGTTATGCTGCGGGAAGAAGTGTGGCAGCATGTATAAACTCCAGAGGTCCACAACCTCAACTGGGGAGCAGCTGCTACGTAGATAAATGTGTTTGTAGAACTTTTTGTCTAGGAGCCAGGGGGTTGGAGGGATTATGTCTCTGGCAGAAGGGTGGCAATGTAATGCAGGGATATATACCATGGCATAAAGTAAGTCAAGATTCACTGCTCTCTTGGTTTCAGTGAATCAATAGAGTTAGGCTAAATGGGCCACTTCCTCCTCCTAAAGGATGTAGAGCTGTTGAAAAGCCTTAAGGTGCTTAAAAATGTAATGTTTTATGCTGAGCAAGTCTAGAAGAAAGAAAGATGCTATAAAATATCTTTAGCAGATTTTCAGTCAAAATGAGTGGAAGGGCTTCCCTGGTGGCGCAGTGGTTGAAGAGTCCGCCTGCCGATGCAGGGGACACGGGTTCGTGCCCCAGTCCGGGAAGATCCCACATGCCGCGAGCGGCTAGGCCTGTGAGCCATGGCCGCTGAGCCTGTGCGTCCGGAGCCTGTGCTTCGCAACGGGAGAGGCCACAGCAGTGAGAGGCCCGCGTACCGACAAAAAAAAAAAAAAAAAGATAGTGGTGTCATTATTTCTCAATACAATTTTATTAAATACTTCGAAATAAAACACACACAAGGGAACTGAATTATTTTTTTTCAGTGTCATTTAGCCATAACACCTGAATAGGATGCAAAACATGTAGCGTAAAAAGGCTCTTATTAATACCTGATTTTGTAATAACAAGAATCTTTTAAATTCTTTTTTTTTAAAGTTTCATGTTTTATTACATTTAATGGCATTTTTCCTGCTTTTTGAATAAGGGGCCCCACATTTTCATTTTGCACTGAGGCCAGCAAATTATGAGGCTGGCTCTGCCTATAAAGCAAGAATCTTAAATTCTTCTAACTAACAAATGACCCCTTTTAACTAAGTTTTGTAGGCATTTTGGAAGAATGACTCTAGAGTAGTCCTTCCTCAAGGGCATGATCTTTATATCCAAGGCATGGCCTTTCTTGTCTCAGTTGAATGCATGGTATGTGAACAAGGTTGGCCCATTACACAACACTAATGATCAGAGGGTCAAATCAGACGCGCAAGAAAAGAGGTCTCACAAAATATCAAAATTTGCTAGTGTGACAAATAGATAAAACATGGCGATATCTGGGATCGTAACAGAGTTTCTTGGATCCATTTTCCTACATTAGAATTGCTCTGGCCTGGATTTAACATATGAGGTCTCTCCATTATATATTATGCGGGACATCACTTATCTAAAAGGGAGCACTTTCAGTCACTAAATAATCTTCTTTTTATAGTTATGTATTTTATGTGACATTTACCAAAAGCCAGGACTCAGGTACATTTCGCTTTAAGTATTCCATAGATAAGGGCACTTCTGCTAGTCCATACAATTAGCGTGTCTTCCAGGAGGTTTCTGTTATTAGCGTGTTTACCAGGGATCTGAGTTGTCTTTCTTTCTTACCCAGGTGTCTTCCAATGAAGGGAAAGAATAAATTGCAATCTTGTTCTTATTTTTCCCAGTCTAAACTCTTATCTTGGCCAGTATCTCCTTGCTACATATTTCTCAGGTTTATTTTAATAATTTTTACACCATTTTTCTGAAACATTTTGTGCAAAATAATAATCGTACAAACATTCCATTGAACACTAGTATTTAAACTATCCAACTTACTCCTAATGTGGAGTAAGAATTCCAACTTAATTATGCTTTCATCATCTGTAGTTATTCAAACTTTTTAGTATGTGTTGATGTAGGTATTTAACTGTATGTGTAATTTTTCTAGAAACACCATGGTGGTATTTATACCTTCCTTAAATGCATTCCATCCTTATGTACATTTGGTATATGAAAAGGAGCAAGTCAAGCTCTGATATATCGACCATGCAGCAGCGATCCATTTCCTATCACTACTGTCTTAGCAACATATCATCATAAATTATGACTTGATAAAGTTCAGAAACTCTGCTGTTCAACATCCACCATCTTATATGACACTGGTAATTTCTCTTGGGTCATCTGGAAAAATATTCATAATAATAAATATAGCCTATAAAATATTTGTCCAATGATTACTGTATTTGGCTATCAGTAAATTGAGTTATTGAATGTTATTGAAATCATTTAGTTATTACTTTTCTCCAGTACTCTATGTAATTTTTTGGGCAAATATATGAATTAGTATGAGTCCAGTACCTTTCTGAGGAAAACAGGTATCTTCGGGGTGAGAGGTTGTTTGTTTTTCCCAGCTTAGCCAATAAACAGTACCAGATCTGAGATATAGGAAAAAGTATTGTTCTCTTGCTCTGGAACATTCTCATACAACTAGTGTGAGTTTGGGCTTCCCTGGTGGTGCAGTGGTTGAGAGTCCGCCTGCCGATACAGGGGACGCGGGTTCGTGCCCCGGTCTGGGAAGATCCCACATGCCGCGGAGCGGCTGGGCCCGTGAGCCATGGCCGCTGAGCCTGCGCGTCCAGAGCCTGTGCTCCGCAGTGGGAGAGGCCACAACAGTGAGAGGCCCGCGTACTGCAAAAAGAAAAAAAAAAAGAAATAGTGTGAGTTCGTTTTGCCCAGGAAATTTGATCCACTTATAAGCGCCTCTTCTGTTTTCTATAATATCGGCATATTTTCAGTTGAGCCACAAAGTTCTCTTTTGGTCAGGTTGCATAGCTTAACATAATACATAACAATAGGGTTTATAATTATAGCAGACTCACTATCATTTCTCCTTGGCCTCGCCACTGGGCTGATATTAAATCTGACAGGGGAAAATTCACAAGATGATTTCTCACTGCTTGCTGATGGAATAAATTCAGCATTTGTCCTAATTTGGTGAAAAGAGTAACATTTTGGCACATCCTAAAATACATTATGATTATTTGATATCAAATTTTATGATATGAATATTGTGTCTTAACCATTTATATCACCTTCCTTGGGTATACCGTAACAAAGCCAAAGATTTTGTGCATCTTGAGAATAAAGATATGCAATTTCCTCCTCCCTAGTCCCTTTATTTCTACTACTTACTTTTAGAAATCATATTAGTGGAGTCTCTATCTTACTTCTCTTCATATTCAACCTAATGACAGTTTTTTAAACAATGAAGCCAAACCTTCGGATCTTTTTTATCACCAGTTTTAATAACTAGTTTTAAAGTTGCCCATTCCAATTTTCAGTGAGACCACTGCTCTGATAATGAATGGTAGGTTTGTGTAATGTATTTCCCTGCCCATTTATATAAATTGATAGCAGTTAACTATGTATTGTCATCAAAAGTGATATAAGCAGTTAGACAATATTCTCTGAGATTGGTTCTGTTACACACGGTAAGGAAAGCCTAGATTAGAGTGTTAATCCTAGCTAACACTTTGCAGTCATTTGAACCTACCAATAGAGGGCCAACAAAATTCACTTGCCAGATATGCCAGTTCCCTTGACCATGGTAAATTTGTCCCATGGCCATTTTCAAGCAAATATTTTTCCATTGACACTGGGAAAGTTCTTTGTTACATTAGTTGTTCCCTCTCATTTCTCATTAGTGCATAAACTAAAGCACTCACACGCTTGCTTATTTCATGAACTCAGGTAGTTAAGTAGCTCTGGGAATGTGACTTTCACAGATTTGATGAACTCAGGTAGCTAAGGTAGCTCTAGAGATGTGACTGTCACTGTATATATCATAGCATCAAGGGCACTAAATTAGGTATATCCATCCATCTGGTCATAGTGTAGGGTAGGGTCTACTGTGTTCATGATATTCTTGCTGCTTAGGAAGGAATATTCCATTAGAGTTGACAATAGGTGGGACTTAACTCTCTCAGGTTAAGTCTGCCAAACTCCTCATTTCACTCATTTTAGCAAGTTTGTTGTCATAGCATCAGAAGCATCTGCTCACAAAAGTTTGTTGTCATTTATTAGTCTCTAAAGTTTGTGATGGTCTCTTTAATCATTAATTCTCAGAACTTGTACCAATAATGATTAATCAAGTTTCTGTTGATCTGTTTTGTAAGTCTCTTAACAGTTATCAGTATACTCTCAGGATTCCGTGGCTATTTGGCTGGGGCTACCACAAACTGTATCGTTTTTGTATTGCTTTTTTTTTTTTTTTTTATTACTCAATGGTCTTGAGTTACTTTGTGAGTGAAAATCACATCTGCGTAGCTATCCACTGAAGCATGAAGACTTTCCAGAAATAGGAAAAAACTGCCTTTACTGTTATTTTTGTCACTGCTTCAGCTTCCTACTTCTTTGGTTTAGGTTTTATCAGGGCTGCTAGCAAAAGACAGGTAACAGAAATTTTCACTAATTTTCCTTCTGCCTAACACACTCCAACTATCCAGTAAGCTGGTCTCATGTTTCTAGGTCAGTTTCCTCAAAATGCCATTGGAAAGACTTGTCCCCATATTCTGCCTCTTTAAACAAAGATTTTGCTGCTTTAAACAAAGAATTTTTCTACTTTAAATAAAGATTAGCTAGACAGCCATCTTGGCATCAAATCCTCATTTTTAAATCCTTTATCAAAAATGCCTAGCCATTATGATTCCTGGGACTGAAAGAAAATTCTGCTTCCAGTGCCAACTGGAGTTAACATGAAGACTGGATTGTCAAATCATATTCACATGGATCAGAGATCTTATCCAGTGTTAAACTCTAATCATTTCAAGGATGCAGGTACTTGAAAAAACAGGGTAGAGATACCCAGGACCACCAATGCTGTTCTTTAGAGTCTTTCTTGATGCATTCTGGCACAGATTTAATATATGAGGACTCTAAATTACACATGAAGAACAAAGGAGAACTAATTTGGTCATAAAGCATCCCCATTTTATTCACTGGTAATTAACAAACCTTAAATAACATTATTCCAAGAAGTCATTTTCCATAAATCCATAGATTTCAGGGTCAAATTTTATGAACTATCCTAGTTCATTCGAAGTACATTCTGCTAAATACATTCTATAGATAAGGGCTTTTCTACTCCGTGTTTCCCAGGCAATAATATTATTAGCATATTTGTAAGGGAATTTCATTGAGTCATCTTTCTTTCTCTAATGCAATGTTTTGTGATCAAGAAAAAGAACTTTATCATTCCCAATCTGAAATCTCAACATCTCCCAGCACCATACAAGCCATATTATTTCTCTTATTTTCTCAACCTGTTAGTAGCTTCTCTCTGACTGGCCTATGGTCAGATTTTCCTGACACATGGAATGTTCTTTTTTAGTCTATAGATTCATGTTTTCTTTCATTTCTGGGATATTTTCTTTGATTATAACTGTAAATATTTTTCATCATCAATATGATTATCTCATAATAACAATTATGAGTACATTGGCTTTTCTTTCCTTGATGTCTTTTATGTATCATAGTTATCTTTCAAATTATTCCAAATTAGTCATGTGAATTTAACTTCTTATTCCTTTTTCTTTCATTTCTATCCACTGTTTATCTTACTTCAGTTTTCAGCAATGTTTGTTCTCCTTAATTCTCCTTTCAATTTAACTTTAATTTCTACAGTGGTTTTACTTTTTCTTCCTCTTCTTTATTGAGCTATCAGTTCATTTATTAATCATTTATTTAACAAAGATTATATTGTCTGCATTATTAGTATGCATTTTGCAGAATTAATTTAAATAACAGATTTGAAAAAACTTTCAGAACTAGTGATACTAAATGTTTGGATTCTATAAAGTCAATAGGAATTGAAAAAAGCACTTACATAAATAAATCTTTAATGTAATTTTTTTTAAGTTTTGAAAAAATAAAGGTAAAAACCATAATAGATTTTTGCTCATAGGATTTTCTTTGAACTGATATCAGACATGATTAAATTACCTTAAATTTAGTTATAAACTCTATATAGGATAAGTTGGTACATTTTATTCGGCAGTCTTAAAACAGATGAACCCACATTTATTTAATCTATTTAAGGAGTTTTCTTATGGAAGTAAGATGAAATGCACAGAGAAGTTAAGTGATTTAATCGAAATGATTCAGTAAGTTCACAGAAGAGCAAATATCATAGATGTTGAGTATTGGATCTAATTTTTTAAAGCTAATAATTAGTCATTAATATCTGCAAGTGTCACAAAAAAAAGTGAGAGAAATTCTGTATAATATAATAACGTGGACAGTACAGTAAATTGTAAAGCTAGTCATTTCCTGCACTACATTTAAAACTGCTGATTACATACCGGATTTGAATAAGCTAGTCTAGTGGTTTGGATACAATCAAATAAATACCAGACTACAAACGTTATAACTTCTAAACCTACTTCAGACTGCCTATTAAGAATGGTAGGTTTCACATTTATTGTAACAATATAAAATGTCTTTAACTTAAATGCAAAATCTAAACAAAAATAAGTATTTCATTTTTTTCCCTTAAAAACCCCTAAGAGGGAGTTGCAAACTAACATTCTTAATAGACTAGAATGTAGTGGGAGACATAGTTTTAGGGTAAAGAAATATTGAAAAGCAGTAAACTTCTTGAGGAAAAGTTTAATTTTAGAAAAATCAGAAGAGGTTAATTAAAATGAAAATGTTTAGTAAAACGATAAAGTTTTTATGATGTTGTTAAATAGTACATTTTCTAATACACAAAGGTATCTTAAATTTTTTTGATGGGATATATTCCATAATGCTATTTATGTCAGTATTTGCAAACTAGTTTGATTTCCTGCAAAATTGAAGTACAGAAAAGTTTTTATTGAAAGATTATTGGAAGAAGTCAGGTTCAATTCTGTATTTTGTGTATGGTTTATTTGAAAATGCTACTAGTTAAATGATAAACATTTCCTAAGATTGAAGTTATGCTCAATAGTAAAGTAAAATGAAAGCTCAAAGTTCATGAAAAAACAAGTTTTCACTAAATATATTTTAGATCATTTGATTTAGAACTACAGCTTGTGATACTGAGATTTCTATGTGTGTGTGTGTGTGTGTGTGTGTGTGTGTGTGTGAGAGAGAGAGAGAGAGAGAGAGAGAGATACTTTTACACTCAGGGCCATTTCATTAAATAAATAATCCTCCTATAAAATTTTTGCAGTGATGCATCACTTGTCTTCTTAGGCACATTCAAAAAACAGAGAGACTTGTATGCTCCACGTGAGACCTTTAAATGCTTCAAACATTTTATAAACCTTAGTAGGACTGGTAACCAGGGGAAATAAAAGATATTTTGATATTAGGAGGGCTGTCAAGAGAGCGATTCAATGTTTACTGTTTCATCTTAAAGGGAAAAGGACTGGCTGCTTCAGAAATGATAAGTAGCAATTCCTTAAACAGCAGATCATAAAGATCAGGTCATCCTTTATCGTTTTCTCAGTAGCCTTGCCTGCCTACCTCAGTCCAACTGCAAGATCACGTTTTGAAGGAGAAGGCAATGAAATCTGCATGCAATTTGTACTTACAGAGGTTACCATTAACATTTTTGGAGTGTTACCTAAGGCTTTAACTTAAAAACTGTATGCTTTAAAATATATTATGTCTTAAATAAATGGCATATTTAAACAGCCTCAGAATCTACTATTTACTGCTGGATCTGATCTCAGGTGGCCTCGGCCTGCAGCGGCTTGAAGCAGGGTTTCAGTTCCTGGCCAGTGATTGAGGTTGGGTCGTGGCGGTGAAAGCACCAAATCCTAGCCACTAGACAAGTGGTCAGTGACAAGGCCCTGGCCCTATGGCTTTGCAGAAAAAGAATTCCCACAAAGACAGAAAGTAGTGAAACAAGTAAAGTATTTATTAGGAGAAAAAAGAAAACAGTACGTGTGGATAGACACACAGGTGGGCTCAGAGAGATAATTGCACCCTCGTGGCAGTTGGAATAACTTTTATGGGGCATTTCTTTCACGTTTCCTCTGGCCGATCATTTTGATTTTCCTGGTTCAAAGTCCGTATCTGGTATAGCTCAGGATTTTCCCATGTTTGCACACGCATCTCTTAGCCAAGATGGATTCTACTGAAGAGGCCTATGGGTAGTGAGCATTAGTTGCCATCCCTGTTGACCTCCAAGGTGCCTTTCTGTGCATGTGTAGTTGGGGAGGTCTCCTGACTTCAAGAATGAGGAATGTGTGATCTCTTATCTTCTGTCTGGGCAGGGCCCAGCCTCCTCTCTCAATTGTCCTGTTATTTCTGTCTCAGAGTATCCATCCACAAGGAACCAACTCAAACCATTTGCCCTTGGGGCCCATCTGTCTCCTGCCTCAGATCTACTCAGTACCTACATATCTTACTGATTAAATTTGGCATGGAGCCCTGTGATATGGGTCAGGGAATAGTTGTCCTGTTACCCAAAATGATTTTGGGACCTGTACTAGTTTGCTAGGGTTGTCATAACAAAAGACCACAGAGAGGGTGACTTAAACAACAGAAATTTGTTTTGTCACTGTTCTGAAGGCCAGAAGTCTGGGAGCAAAGTATTAGCAAGGTTGAATTCTAGGGCCACTCTTTGCCTCCTAGATGGCTGACTTCTCCTCATGTCTTTACATGGTCTTCCCTCTGTGTGTGTTGGTGTTCTAATCTTCTCTTCTTATAAGGACACCAGTCATATTGGATTAGGTCCCTCACATATGACTTCATTTTATCTTAATTACCTCTTTAAAGGTCCTGTCTCCAAACATAGTCACATTCTGAGGTACTAGGGATTAGGATTTCAACATATGAATTTTGGAGAGACATAATTCAGTCTATAAAAGGTCCCAATTTTAATTCAGATGTGTTCAGGAGTCTTTGAAAATTACATGAGATTACTGGATCAATGTCTTCTAATAGGTTGTAAATGATTTTGTCATTGACTATTATATTAGGTTTGTTCAGAGAAATAGAATCAATAGGTTGTGTGTATATATATATATATATATATATATGCATTTATTTATTTAAAAATATGTACATAAATATATTAAAATCCATAAATATGAATATGTATTCATATATCTATTAAAATATAAATAAATACATTTATTTATATTTGAAATATATTATAATTAAATAAATATGTTTTAAGGAATTGGCTCAGGTGTTTATGGAGACTGGCAAGTCCAAAATATGTAAGGTAGGCCAGCAGACTGGAGACCCAGGAAGAGCCAGTGCTGCGGTTCAAGTCCAAAGGCCATCTGCTGCAGAATTCCTTCTTGCTTTGAGGAGGTCAGTCTATTTGACCTTCAACTGACTGAATGAGGCTCATTCATATTATAAACGCCAATCTACTTTACTCAAAGTCCACTGATTGAAATGTTAATCTCATGTAAAAATACCCTCACAGAAGCATCCAGAATAATGTTTGATCAGTTATCTGGACACAGTTGTCTACCCAACTTGACACATACCATTAATCATCACAAATATAGACTCAGAATAGGAGCTAATGTTTATAATCCAGTATAGTGTGGCAAGCAGTGTGCTAAGCAGGTAAGATATTCATTAAAATTTTTTACGAACAAAGATGCTGGCCCTTGAAATCATAACCTTCCTGTGATATCAATATTCTACAAAGACTTTTATGAGTAACTTCATATTAAAATAAAAGTGGGGCATCCCTGGTGGCACAGTGGTTGGGAGTCTGCCTGCTGATGCAGGGGACACGGGTTCGTGCCCCGGTCCGGGAGGATCCCACATGCCGCGGAGCGGCTAGGCCCGTGAGCCATGGCCGCTGAGCCTGCGCGTCCGTGGCCTGTGCTCAGCAATGGGAGAGGTCACAGCGGTGAGAGGCCTGCGTACTGCAAAAAAATAAATAAATAAATAAAAGTGAATATATAATAGAGCACTTTGCAGTATACATAAGCATCTTAGTATTCTTAGAAAGTAATGAGACCTGTAGTTCAGTAATGTTTCAAACATTACAACTCTTAGTACAACACTACAACATTAATGCAACTCTTACTGCTACTCTTAATACCTTTGCGCCTTTCCTATTCCTTGGCATCTTAAAACTCCAGGGAGTTACAAAAGCAAAGAACCTTTTTTTTTGCGGTACGCGGGCCGCTCACTGTTGTGGCCTCTCCCGTTGCGGAGCACAGGCTCCAGACGCGCAGGCTCACGGGCCCAGCCGCTCCGCGGCATGTGGGATCTTCCCGGACCGGGGCACGAACCCGTGTCCCCTGCATCAGCAGGCGGACTCTCAACCACTGCACCACCAGGGAAGCTCCAAAGAACCTTCTTGTTCATGCCATTATGTTCCCCCAAATCTAAACTTCTATCAAGTCTTTCTTGCCTTTCAGAGTTATGCACAATATGCTTCCTATATTTTTATACTTTATTGTGCCACTCTCCAAGTGAAGGTATGACATAGTAGACTTTGTTCTGATTGATTTTCAAGTATAATGCTCCTCATGGCTTCTGATCTTTTATTGCTTATAGAGCAGAGGATGAGATAATCATGCAGTGGGAAAAGGGAAAGAAAGAAGCTAAGAATTCCCATATATTAATGTTGTATTCTTCCATATTGATGTAAACTTCAAATAAAGTTTGAATTTATTTTAGCTTTCCTTTCAGAGGTCTATCTGCATTTACTCTCATTTGCCTTTGGGAGGGCCATAGTGGAAAAGTTGAGAATCTCAAGATAATTTCTTGTCACAGGTATCAATAGAAGAAGTCATATACATTCTCATTTTACATAGGAGAACACTGAGATTCTAAGTAGTTTTAAAACTTATCCAACTGTATGTCATTAATACAGCCAAAAGTTGAACCCAACTCTATCAGACTTTTAAGACCATGTTTTTGTTTTGTTTGGCCAAACAACACTTATACTGGGAAAGGCAACAAGGCCTTAAGGCAGAGAAAATAAACCCAAGCCTCATTTTAATTTTCTTCTTATTTCAGACAGAAATTATGTTTTCTCTGTTTTTGAGTATCTGTTTGTGTTTATGTGCATGTGTGTGTGTGTGTGTGTAGCAAGAGAAGTGGAAAGAGTAAAATAAATAGAAAATTTCACCATGAAGACATCTTTTACTGAAATAAAGGTGTGTTTGTTGATGTCAAGGGGAAGATCAAAGGATTTTCTAAATTGAGAGCCAGTAAAATTAAAATCAGAGTGAAGACTTGAGGGAATACCTCAGTGCTTCATTTTTCATAAACAGGGAATATTTGAAAATAAATTTTATTACAAACTAGAATCGTTACTCATTTTTTGTTGCCTTGAGTGGTATTTTACAAATTCAAACTATGCAATTAATTCAATAACCTTGTGATAATTTTTAAAAATGAATTGAAACTGTTCAGTGTTTTGTGTTGTCAACTAGTCATTAAGCTGAGTATTTTAAATTATGAAGACAAGGCATAGGTGAGGTTCAGAAGACTAGAGATATATAAGTTATGATAGTGAAAAGATTCATCTAATCTTATAACTTAAGTAAGAAGCTTTTAGTTTCCTTAGTCAGAAATATGTTTCTGTTGGCACATAAATATTAAGGAAGATTGGGAAATCCATAATAATGATTTAAAAATCCATCTGCTGCAGAAATCCTGTATGAGATTAATCACAAATAAAGGCTGAAAGTTTTGAGCAAAATTATTCTGTCAATACTTTGGCACAATTATTATAAATATCTCAAAGTAGTTAGTTTAACTGAATAGTAAATTATCTGGCATCTTCTACTTGCCAAGGTTGACTGATAGCTTTTAGCTTCCAATTAAAAATATCTTTTATGGTATAAGAAAATACTTGCCAAACTACCTATCCATAATTCAAATAATTGGCAAAATAAAAATGTGATTTGGGGTGTTGACATGTTTCTCCATCCATTCATGAAGTTCCTTAAGTAACAGTACATTCTGAAAACTTACTTGCTGAGTGATTATAGGAAGATGTGCCTATAGATGTATTATAGAGCAAAACAACTCTCAGGAATTATTCAGGAATAAATCACTCTGGATTGACATACTTTATAGATAACACAAATACACTTATATAGTGTTTTAGAGCAATGGTTTCCAGGTATTTGGCATATGTTAGTCCAGTTGCCAACAACATTAGAATTCTTAGCCTCCCTTAAGTTTTCAAATCTCCTAGTGCTTCTGGGTCACCACAAGACTTTGATCACTGATAACTCCCTGTAGCTTCAGTGCCTCCTGCAGTGGGTCATATTGGTTACCCTAGGTCTCATTCCTAAGCTGACATAGTACTTTGAGAAACCTCTTAAGAGAGCTTGCCTTCTCTAGGTGTACTTAATCTCTTTGAACTATTGGAATAAATAATCGTCCCTCTTCTCCAATTAAAACGTCTGTATTTGAATTGATCTCTTATTTCCTCTAAGAGTTTTCTTGGAGGTGCATCATTCTTACTCTCTAAGTTCTCTTCAACTACTATCAGAAGTCTCTCTTTTATTATTCATCATGATATGAACATTTATTACTATACTGAGTTGTATAGCTCCTAATCCAGACTCTTCTTCCACCTACCTCTCTTCCCTCACCCTCAAATAACTTCCATGGTCATCTTTGGAACCCACGATTTCTCATCACCAACCAGCCCTATTTCCTAAACTGTTCTATTAATAGTCCCTTCACCAGTGTGCTCTAGTTAAAATATTACTATATTCCAAAGATATTGCTCCACTGCAATTATTTCAAGGGGTATTTGCTTTTTTTCACTCACAGCACAATTATTCCAAAACATAATTTAGTGGTAGTAAAAATCTTTGTTCTTCATTATTGCTTTTGAGTGATTTTTCCTCAATACTTCAGAAATCCCAGCTCTTCCAAAAAGTATATATTCAGATTTTTTTTATTATCCTTCCTTGTCATCATTTACAGATGTATTCCTGGTGACTTCCTTCCTGTGTTGGGGTTCTCTAGAGAAACAGAACCAATGAAGATTTATTATAAGAAATTGGCTTCTGTGATTATAAAGGCTGAGAAGTCCTCAAGATCTGCAGTAGGCAAGCTGGAGATCCAGGAGAACTGATGGGGGAAGTTCCAGTCTGAAAGCTGGCATGTTTGGGAACCAAGGAGAATTGATTTTTCCATTTGAGTCCAAAGAAAGGAAAATACTGATGTTCCATCTCAAGTAGTCAAACAAGAGGAGTTTCATCTTAGCCCTTAAAATTTTTTTTTCCTATTCCATTCAATTGATTAGATAAGTCCCACCCACAATAGGGAGGAAAATCTTCTTTACTCAGTCTACCAGTTCAAATGTTAATCTTATCTAGAATGCTCTCACAGACACATGTAGAAAAATATTTGACCAAATTTCTGGGCACCCTGTGGCCCAGTCAAGTTGCCACACAGAATTAAGGATCATACTCTCCTAACTAAAAATTTTAGATCTGGATCACCCTTTTTCTAACATTTCCTCTCATCATCCTATGTGATCAGTCTAGGTGATTATTCAACCACCCCACAGATATATTGTTAGCATCCTAGATTCTCATTTACTTAATCTCCTTAATTACAATAATTTTCTATCCATCCCACTTTAACACTTTCTGGACACATTCATACCTAAATCCTAAGGATTAGACTTCTATGTTCAAAATCTTAAGCGTTAGGGCGATGTTCCTCAAACTTTAATGTGTATAATCATCACCTGGGAACCTGATTAAACTGTAGCCCAATTTAGTAAGTTTGGAGTGGGGTCTTACAGTGTGTAGTTCTAACAAGATCTTAGGTGGCACCAATGCTGCTACTCCATAGTTTGAGAAGCATGGTGTCTGGGTAACTACTAGCAGTTTACTTGATAAAAGAACCACAACTGCCAGTGCTTAAAAGAAGTTTTTGGGTTTTTGTCACATAACAATTAAGAGATAGATGATCTAGTTTGGAGGGACAGCTGTGCCCATTAGGTCACTCAGGGACCCAGGCTTTTCCATGATGCCATAATACCATTCTCTGCAGGGATGTCCTCATCCTCAAGATGGAAGCTGAATTTCACATGTCTGCATTGCAGACTACAAGAGTTTATTTTTTGAGATGGACAGGGTAGAGTCCAGGTAGGTAGTTTTCTTTTACAGAGATGATCTAGAGGTAGCACTCATCAATTCTGTAGCCACAGATAGCTTCAGAGAGGGCTGGGAAGTACAGACTGTAGTTTGGCATCTTTGTGCCTAGGTGAAACTGGGGTGAGTCTACTGCTACAAGAAAGAAGGAGACAATAGATTTGGGGGAACTGTGGGTAGTCCCTACCACTTTGCTGTGGTGGTTAACTTTATGTGTCAACTGGACTGTGCTAAGGGTGCCCAAATAGCTAGTACAGTAAGTCCCCTATATACGAACCTTCAAGTTGCGAACTTTCAAAGATGTGAACATGCCTTCTCATGCCCAGTCACTTAAGGTGTGAGTGAAATTGCAGCTTGCCCTCCATCTCCTATTGCTGACAATCCTTCAGCTCTACCATCTCCTACCTCCTCTCTCTCCTCCAGTCAGTAATTCTTCTTGCCTGCTCACTCGATGCCAGCCCCCATATGCCAGCTGTTGTACTTACTACTGTACTTTTCAAGGTACTGTAGTGTAAGATTAAAAATGTTTTTATTAATTTTTAATTTGTTTTTTATGTACCATTTGTGTGAAAAGTATTATAAACCTATTACAGTATAGTACTATATAGCCGATTGTGTTAGTTGGGTACCTAGGCTAACTTTGTTGGACTTACGAACGAATTGGACTTACGAACGTACTCTAGGAACGGAACTCGTTCATACGTAGGGGACTTAACTGTAAAACATTATTTTGGGTGTGTCTCAGAGGGTTTTTCTGGAATAGATTAGCATTTAGTTTGGTAGACCAAGTGAAAAAGATCTGCCCTCACTGATATGAGTGGGCATCATCTAATCCATTGAGGGCCCAAACAGAGCAAAAGATGAATGTAGGGCAAATCCTTTCTCTCTTCTTGAGCTGGGACAGCCATCTTCTTCTACTCTAGGACATTGGAGGTCCAGACTTCAGGACTTAACCCATGGTTTCCCTGGTTCTCACACCTACAGACTCAAACTGAATTATACCACAACCTTTCCTGGTTCTTCAGCTTGCAAACAGTAGATTGTGGGACTTCTCAGTCTCCACAACTGTGTGAGCCAATTCCTAGGATAAATCTCTTATCTGTGTCTTTTTATATATATATCTATATATCTATCTATATCTAAATCTATAAAGTCAGCTATCCTATCTGAGGGTTCTGCAAACAAACTGCAGATCAAAAATACCTTTTAAAAAGTTCCAGAAAGTTCCAAAAAGCAAAACTTGAATTTGCTGTGCTCCAGCAACTATTTACATAGTATTTACACTGTATTAGTTATTGTAAGTAATCTAGAGATGATTTAAAGTATAGAGAAGGATGTGTGTAGATTATATGGAAATACTACACCATTTTATATAAGGAACTTAAGTATCCACAGATTTTGGTATCTGTGGTAGGTCCTGGAACCAATCCCCTGTGGATATCAAGAAATGACTGTACCTCTATCTCTATCTATCTATCTTATCTATCTATCTATCAGTCATCTATTGGTTCCATTTTTCTGGAGAATCCTGACTAATACAATCACCAATAAGACTACTACCTCTGTTTATGGATATTCTAATTAGGCCATATGTAATTTAACTTCGGAGTGGTGAAAGTATCTCCTACATGTTCAATAAATAAACATGAAGCCTTTGAAAATTAAAAAAAAAAAACAGTACTACCTCTGAAACCTTGAATTCAACCAGTCTGTGCTGTCTAGCACCTCCCATTTTTCTAGCCAGCTTATTATGGCTCCAGCAATTCTCAGACCTCCCATCTGTTGTCCCCACTACTTTTTCATTGTCAATCACCAGACCTCTGCAAGAGCTCCTAGATTT
Organism: Phocoena phocoena; assembly: GCF_963924675.1. Lineage (NCBI taxonomy): Eukaryota > Metazoa > Chordata > Mammalia > Artiodactyla > Phocoenidae > Phocoena > Phocoena phocoena. The sequence goes on along the minus strand of NC_089227.1, from coordinate 67,124,401 downwards.
CCTTCTTTGCCATCATTTATTCTATAGCATTATAATTGCTCTCTGTAATGCTCTTAATGCCTTTTTCTCTTCTTCCACTCTCAGCATTATTTGAAAAAATTGCAAACCAGGCCATTTACGACACAGTTGAATTGTTAGCTCATCAGAGAGGTCTTACCTGACCACTCAATCTGAGATAGCCCTCCCTCCCATGCATGGTTGATTCCCTAATTCTGATTTTATTTTTTTCATACTACTTACCACTACTATGAGTTGAGCTATATGTTTATGTATTTGTTTGTTTTCTGTCTCCTTCATTAGAGATTTCATTCTGTTCACTGATATTCCTCCAGGGTGAAAAATTACCTGGCCTAGAATAATGCTTGATAAATATTTTTTGAATGAATGAATTAGTAACACTGGGTAGGAGGTAAGAAGGTGATTTTATTCAGTCACTTCAATTTTATGCTGATATGCAATGTGTGTATATATGTTTATATATATATAAAAAAATATATATCTCCCCATTAATACCCATAATCAAAGAATAGAAGTAAACAGAACCTTGAAACTTACTTTATCTAAACTAATGGTACAGTTAAAAAGAAAGTTGGGTGAGCTTCTCTATGATATCTTTAAATTAATACTGCAGTTCTTATAGAGCTATGAATATTCTCTTGACTGGAATTATTTAACCAAAATGACACTTAATACTTACCAAAACAAGGAATCAAATTATTAAAACATGAATCATGTGGTTATCATGAGATAAAATATCGACAACAACTCCCACGAGGTAGGAATCAAAAAGCAATGGACTGATCAGCCACATGTGCCCCAGGACTGAGAAGGCTTCAGTTTCTGCCACAATTGCAATCATCTGCCTAGTCCCAGTTCATTCAACATAGGAGAGCAAGGATTCTGTGAATAAATGTGTCTACTGCTACACAGAAGAACACAGTGATAGGCATTGGGGAACTGTGGCTAGTCTTCACCATGGACCTATTCTCTCTCATTGACACCTAAAAGACTTCAATTCAATAGGCAAACTTCATTTAATAATGTGTATTGAGATTTTAAAGGACCTTGTTCCGTGATTACCTCCAAAATGTGTATTTGTTCTCTTATCTATAGCACAAAAGTCAGCCTGCTAGCATGCTATACCAATTCATCAGAAGCAAACTAAAAGTAAATTTTAGCTTCCTCTTCCACCAACCTCATCGATACAAATTTTGTTGTTCCCTAAAACATGGTTCATGAATTCCAGCCTCTGTGCCTTTGCCTGGATTGTTTCTGCTGCGTAGGATTCCTTTATTTCACTCCTCTTTGTATTTCCTTTTTCCTAAATGTCATCTTCTTACACAGACTCCCTAAGTAAAATAGTTTGTTTTGTTGTGCTCACTTAGCACTTCTAAACAGACATCTGTTTTGATGTTTTTCACACCATTTTGTAATTATTTGTTTAGTGTATCTAATTTTCTAGCTAGAGCATGAATTTCTTGAGGTAGAAACACTACCTTATGCATTTGTTTTTGGTAGCAGAGCTTATTAAATCCTTCAATGAGAAAGTTTTTTTTTAATTTCACAATGAGAAATTAGAAAACTAAATATGAAAGTCTTTATTGATTTAAGGCCTAATATTAGTTTGAGATAGAACCTTGATTGGAACTAATTTATAGTGAAAAATGCTCACTTGGTTACCAACATGTCCAATTTATCCTCATTACAAGAGTAGATGGCTTCTGGGAGCAGAAGGGCATCAAGGACCAGAAAGGGTGGGAAGAGCACACAGGGGGATGAACCATAACTATGCTGACTTGGGATGACTTTCAGAAATTAGTTATTCCTGCCCAAAGGATGATCATTTCTAAAAGACTCTGTAATCAAGGAATTACCCTAGATAACAGCTGTATTATATTTGGAATAAAATTTAATAAACTTATTAATTCATGTTTTTTGAACATTTGTAAAGCAAAGAAAGCAGAAAGATTAAAAGTCCTATAATTCCACCTCTCAGTCACTATAATGGCATTCTGGTTTCTTTACTTCTAGTATTGTTCATTTCACATTCAATGTATAAAAATTCCCATTGATTTAACATTGTGAATTAACTTTTTATTTAATTTTGTCAATTTGTTAAGCAGAATGGTATTGAATAACTATTTTAATTGATAGCTATAGAATTTAAATTTCCAATGTATTTTTGTGTTAAATTTGATTATTCTGCATACATTGTTATAAATTATCCCAGTTTTTCAAAATTGTGAATAAATTACTACAAAATGTTCTGGTAATAAAACTTTATAAATCATCTGAAATTAGAGTATTATATAAACCAAAAAGACAATTGATTAGATTCTAGAAATTAATTTAAAGTTGAGCCTCATAGAGACTAAAAATGACTCCTAGGAAATACATATTATAGTATGTTTGCAAAGCAAAACACATTAGAAACTTCACAAAGCAATTATGCATTTCAATATAGAAAAAAATTTTAAATGCCTGGAGTGTTTTCTCTGTCACCTTTCTGCACTCTTCCAAAAGCTCTGTCAGGACCTCCCAAATCATATATTGGTTATAGGGACTCCCAACTCTCACTGAGGGTCAGAGAACATTTTTTGATTAAAAATAAAAATTAAGGTCTTCCCTGGTGGAGCAGTGGTTAAGAATCCATCTGACAATGCAGGGAACAGAGGTTCGAGCCCTGCTTGGGGAAGATCCCACATGCCACAGAGCAACTAAACCCGTGTGCTACAACTACTGAGCCTACGCTCTAGAGCCTGCGAGCCACAACTACTGAGCCCTGGTGCCACAACTACTGAAGCCCGCGCGCCTAGAACCTGTGGTCCGCAACAAGACAAGCCACTGCAGTGAGAAGCCCGCGCACCGCAATGAAGAGTAGACCCCGTTCACCACAACTAGAGAAAGCCCGCGTGCAGCAACAAAGACCCAATACAGCCAAAAAAAAAAAAGAATTAACCAAAAATAAAAATTAAAATATTTAAGATTCCCCATAGAGACATAAAGATGAGTGAAAAGCAAGAATATTCTATGACCTAAAAATCCTAGCCATTGTTTGCTATAGAGTCCCCCTGTATAATATCCCTATAGAACAGGGAGTCTGGAATTTATGTGATCTTGTTCAGAAAGGAAGAACTATCCCCTAATTTCTAAAATAATGAATTCTAATTAATTAGATGGGAACATTGCAGACCCCCAGAGAAATAAGAACAAATATCATGCCTTAAGATTGAACTCTGAATAGCTTATAAGCAAGAAAGTAACTTTAGAATTCTATTTCAGAAACTAAGCTTGTATTGCTATGTTCAAGAAAAAGAACAAAGCTTTGTAAAGCATAACATTTATCCATGTGTTGATATTAGGGCCAGTACTGAAGGTGAGATAAATCTCAGTTTAGTCTTCTGATTTTCTAGTTAATATGGGCTACATGGATAGCAACACGTGTGCTTAACTTCTCACATAAAAATAAATAGATGAATACTTGATTACATTGGTAGAGCAGTTGATAATAACTATAATATTCTTGATTATTTTTATGTACCATAATTTTTCTTTTCCAAAGGGAAAGAAATCCATGACCAGAGGTTATATGTCCATTGATTTAAAGGTCAAATGTGAAAGTACCTATTAAATTTTTAAAAATAAAATCAATGAACAGTATGACTAACTGACATATATAATTCATTTAGTCTCTCTTGAAAATCTGGATCCTCTGAAATCACTGTATTGCTTTTACTACTGATGTTATATGCAGTGCTCCAATCATTTGGCAATATACTATTTTCCTGGTACTGGTCATATTCTATGGAAATTTTAGTTAAGAGGACTAAAGATCTGTTAGTCACTTAGGGGATAGGGATATATATCTTTCTTGAATGGAGACCCATTTAGGGACTGGGACATTTTTTAAGAAATTTCAGGGTAATACACCACAAGGATTGTGATCTTTCTAGCATAAAATAGGGCCGAAAAGGGGGATGAGCATGAGGCATGGCAGGTCAGTAAAGGTGAGACGGAATAGGAGTCTTTTTCGTCTTGCTCTGCCTGTCACCCTGTGGCATGTTTAGTATCAGGCCAAAGCAAAGGGATGTAATCGGAAAGCATCAGGCCAGCAAATGTGAATGTTCTGCACGTTAAATGCTGAGAGACCATGCAAAATGGATTGAGGAGAATGTCAACAAGCAGTGTCACTGCAGGATTTGGCAGCTGCTCACTTGTCTTACAGCACTCCCCGTTATGTTCATTTTTCATGGAGGGATACATTACTTTTGTGATAATGCTATCTGAATATTATTTTGTCAGCTTTATATAATTTTGGAACACAAAACTGTAAAGGTTAATTTATGATTTTCACTCACCTGTTGGAAATGTTGTCTTTAGATTAAGATAGTATTTCCCCACCTGACAACCTAGATTTCTTTACAAAGAATTTTTTTTTCTGATACAATCCCTGTGACACACAATACATGTATGCAATATTTTTTTCATACTCTTTTCTGTTGAGAGTTTCCAGTTGAAACAAATTTTTCTTTAATTTTCAAAGGCAGGACAATAACAAAGCTTGTGATTCTCCAACAAGGCAGCCATGAATCTCACTGGAATATAAAGAAGGAATCAGAGCTGACATTAAAATAAAATGTATCAAAATAATATAGTGTAACAAACTGCAGAAATGTTATATTCATGTTTCTTCAAAATTGCTGTGCGTGTAAGAGATCTATCAATTTGCTAAAGATGCCTGATTTTGCCTCATTTTTGGCAAGAAGGCTCCCACCAATCATACTTATGAAATTTTAGAAATATAATTTGTAGCATAGTGAAGACCTCTAAGAATTGCTTCATTTGAAAAGTTTTGAGATTCTTATATTGCTAATCAGGAGGAGAATTTCTATTTTATCAGTTTTCCTCATTTTTTTCTCTGGTAAATTCTCGTTTGTAAATAATAACCTCATTTGCCTCGCCATATATTTTTCTGTGTTTCAATATGTCACAGACTCATCATTGATTATTTTATAGACAATGATTATAAAACAATAAAACCTGATTCTTGAAAGTATAGAAATATAATCACTCAGATGAATGTGATATTCATGAGTGTTGTATCATGTGTGTGCATAAACCTATATATGTACATGTATAGGTTTATGTATGTATTGTATATAATCACATATATTTATATATACATTTATATTTAATTTATTAACATATATTTTTATTTTATATATTTGATTTTATATTAATATATATTCCTTCTGTTGATTCCTTCTGTTTTGAAACTCCTCTCAAAATAAGATAATAAGAAAGAAATTATTCTTATTATTTTATAGTTAGAGCAATTTTTAAAATAATCAACCTTGTTTGCCAAGATGGACTTCAAGTAGCTTTTCATTGTTAAAATAAAAAAATTTACTTTTATGTTATAAAATAATATCATTTAATATTCTAAGAAATGTGCTGTAGGTAGGGTAATAGAATATTTTAGACTAAGGACTAGGATGCCGGGGGTTTGGTCTAGGTTCTGTGCTATCTCACTTTGTGACCTTGAGTAAGACATTACACCTCTCTGCCCTCAGTTTCCTCATCTATAAAAACAAAAAGAAGATTGAATTAAATTGATGCACCCACTGACTTTTAAATTCTAAGATTCTAGATGTTTCCTAAAACGTTTAATAGATCATACTAACATCTTGTTGTTTGCATCCTAAAATCATTGTTTCCTTGATTTTATGTTGCCTCCACAAGTTTACAATTAACTCTCACTCTGTGTCTAATGCAATGCATCATTTGCTTATGTGGGTGCCTCAAAACTTTCATGCAAGGAACTTGTATGAAAGGAGCATCCCATGGTCACAATTGGATTTCGGAATACAGTGATATATTGTCATAAAACACAATAAGCTCCCTCTTTTTTCTGGTTGTCTTTGCATTGTAGATGTCAAAATGCAGTTAGAAATCAGTATTTCTCTATTGCTAAAATACCTCATTTTCTCTGGTTAAACTGTATATTTTAGTAATCACATCGACCTTGTAATAGTACATCAAGGACTCATCAGAGAGATCTTGCTCTCTAAGACATATGACCTGCACAGAGTCATTGATCTACTTTTATCGTGAAAAAGCAGCACTAGTAACATGAAACCCTGACACAGGACACTGGGTTTAAGATGCGGGAGTAGTCTACATGACACCCGCTTTTTTTTTTTTTTTGTGGTACGCGGGCCTCTCACTGTTTCACTATTGTGGCCTCTCCCGTTGGGGAGCACAGGCTCCGGACGCACAGGCTCAGCGGCCATGGCTCACGGGCCCAGTCGCTCCGCGGCATGTGGGATCTTCCCGAACCGGGGCACGAACCCGTGTCCCCTGCATCGGCAGGCGGACTCTCAACCACTGTGCCACCAGGGAAACCCTAGGTCTTTCTTTTGCTAGTGTTTATCACATTCATTTAAAATTTCTACTTTGGAAAACTTTTTATTTTTTTTTTGTAATCTACATAAGACCATTTTATTATTTGTAAATTATAAAGTAGAGTAGCCAAAACAAAAACTTTTTACTAATGGGCTGCATGGTCAACAATTTGGAGACTGCTGTTGTAGCAAGTGGGAGATTAATGACATCCCACTTACAAAGGCTAGCAAGTGTGAAAGAGGCTGTCAATAAGAAGTTCATTTATCTGCTTTCTTATGTCTGCAATAAAGCACATTTACCTGAAATATCATACTCTGGAAAGAGTGCCAATGCTAAACATACATAAATGCCTACCTTGTACTAAGTAGCTGTATTGATTTGAGAGGTTACATCAAAGCAATTGCCTATGTGTAATTATTGCCTTTCTTCCAAAATGTCTAATCTAGCACAATGCAGAGTTTAAATACTTGGTGTGTGTGCTTTTTATTAAATATGTTCAATAATGTTGAACCTTTCTTTCTACATTTGATCTATAAAGAAATGAATAGAAAATGAGCTTAATAAATCATCGGTGGCAGGTTCAAGAGAGCCTTGCTGTTACTTTTGGCCGAATGCTAAATGAATATGGTTTAAAATATAAAAGAAGTACGAGAAGAAGGTGAAAAAAGTGGACAATGAAGGAACGTTAACGCTATGAACTGTTTGTAACCTTTGTAGTTCTTTTATAAGTTTTAATGAAAAACCATTGCTATATTTGTCACAGTGAGATTGGTATAATCAATTAAATTGCACCCAGTGTATATTTCTCCTTCATGTGTTTACTTGTGTGGTGCACAATTCATTTTCCAAATAACATCTGGGAGAGGGCTCTGTTTTGTACCCCTTTGGAAGGTGATTTATAGGTTTTTACTTCTTGATATTAACAGCTCTAGTGTAATTTTATCAGATCCTTTAATTCATGTTTTTCTAATCTATTTCTAAAACATAACTTTTTTACTTTCAAAGTAGTATACATCTCAGAGCCGTAGTTGAAAAGAATTGTATCCAAGTCTCATTTATTTGTTATTTCAAAACTGCATTATATTAAAAAAAAACTACTCCCCAAATGTATGCCCTGAGATTTTAAGTTACATAGTTATTACTTCAAGTCATTCTTCATCAATTTCCTTTTTGTGCCATTAGTCATTTTTCATTGCTTTGAAATAAAGATTCTGTTTACTTTATATATAATATTTTAAATCCTAACTTTCTCATCTGAGAAAACAGATTATACCATGTTACTTTACAATATAACAAGAAAGGTCAAGATTTCTCTAATCAGGTATTTAATTATGGATTTGACACTGAAATGAGGATGAATAAATTTTATTAATGTTTAAAATATATGAATAAAATAAATAACCTTGGCAGCGTGGTGTAATTGTGGGAGCAGACAGTAAGGGAGTGCTTACTGAATTTCATGTTTTGCTTGGGCTTTGAGGTGGTATTAGATTTTTACCAAGTGGGACTGTGTGGAGTGTGAGGTTAGGACAGTATTTTAGGTTGAGGGAAGAGGCTGGAGTGAAAGGTGAGTATGAGGCTGACATTTAGGAAACATCACTTAATCTTGTAATTTAGAATATATGTAAAGAGATGAGTTTAAAATCATTTCTGACTTTAAAATTTTGACCCATTAAGTTTAGTACAAACCACTAATAAGAAAATCAAATTCAAAGTTAAATAGAACAGATAAAGTCAAACATCATCATTGTAAGATAAATGCAGATTGTTGAAGAATTTGAACTCTTTTATAGGTAACCGTGTGGCTGAGTAAACTGTATGCGTGAATATAGATAAGCATTAAATTTATGTGTGGTTGGATCATTGTAAACTTTTGCAAGTGAGAGGAGGCTGCACCCATCACCTATACAACTATAAACATGAGGCGCATGTCCTGCAGATATATCTAGTGCAATGTCTGCCTAATTTGACACTGAGTCTAGTTGAAGGCAGCAAAAGAAAAAGAATCCTTTGAAAATTCCTAACTACTAGCCTACACTTTCGCACTTTTGGGGAAATAATCCCATGGGCTGTGTTGTCTGAAAACCTTAAACAACAATTATAAAGGGATCCTGTACCAATATTTTTCCTACCCATGAGACAGAGGCAAATTAACACTTTAAACCTAGTACTAAAGAAAAAAATATGCCACAGGTAAAATTCAAAAAACATGAAATCACAATCAAAGAGCACTAAATATGTGAGGGAAAAGCCACCGTGACTGAGAGTAACAATACCAAAAGCCTTCAGAACCAATCCCACAAAAACTGTGGATATAGGACAAATCAGATGCAGAATATAAAATAAGTATGTTTGATATGATTAAAATAATAAAATAATATAAGAACCAGAAAATTCCAATATGTATTCAAATTCAATTAGATTTGAACAGGAACTAAACAGTACTTCTAGAAATTCAAAATTTAATTCAGTTTAATGGATGGATTAAGCATAAGCAAAAGAAAAGTTATTGAATTTTAATATATCTATTTATGAAAAAAATTATCCAGAATAGAGAGACTAAGAGATATAAATTAGAAGAGAAAGATGGAAAGACCTGGAAAATAGCATAATGCTATCCTATAAGGATTCATTCAGAATTCTGTGATATATATGTATATAGTAATATATATAGCTATATATATACTTATAATTTGTGAGTTTAGCAGGCTATCTCAATATAAGATCCATACACAAGTTAATTGCTTTTCAATAAGGAAAGTAAACTTAGAATATGCAATTAAAAATGCCACTTACTATAAATATAATAAAAAGATATCGAGGATAAAATTTATTATTGTTCTTATGGTTACCAAAGGGGAAAGGAGGGGGGAGGGATAAATTAGGAGTTTGGCAGTTTTATATATTATACTACATAGAAAATAGATAAATAAGATCTTACTGTATAGCACAAGGAACTATATTCAATATCTTATAATAACCTATAATGGAAAATAATCTGAAAAAAAATATCTGAATCACTTTGCTGTACACCTGAGACTAGCACAACATTGTAAATCAACTACACTTCAAATAAAAACAAACAAAAAACCCCACAGTTCCAACAACACAAGGATTCCTCATGTTCCCTTTTATAGCAACACCTAACTTCTCCTTCCCAACCCGTAATCCCTGGCAACGACTAATTTATGCTCTCAAGCTCTCTATATTTTTTCCATTTCAAGAATGTTTTATAAATAAAATCAAACAATATATAACTTTTGGGGGTTGCTTTTTCTCACTTAGCTTAGTTCTCTAGAGATATCTAGGCTGGTGTGTGAAACAGTACAACATTCCTTTTTCTGAATCTGTGTGTTGAAGGATGTCTGTGTTGTTTCTAATTTTTCACTATTATAAGTGAAATTACAGTAAACATTTCTGTACAAGTTTTTGTGTGTGCATAGTTTTTACCTCTCTAATATAAATGGTTAGCAGTGAAATTTTTGGGTTGTATATCACTTGAATGTTTGAAGAAACTGCCAAAATATTTTCCAGAGTAGCTGTAACATTTTGCAATCTCAAATAATGTGTAAGTAATCTAGTTTCTCCATACCCTCACCAGCATTTGGTATTCTACTGTTTTTTATTTTAGCCACTTTGATAGGTAAGTAGTGAATATCTCATTATGGTTTTAATTTGCACTTGCCTAGTGGCTAATGACATTTAGCATCATTTAATTTTCTTATTTGCCATCTATATTGCTTCTTCAGTGAAATGTCTTTTCATATCTTTTGTCCATTATCTAATTGCATATTTTTCGTTCTGTTCAGTTTTTTTGGTCATTATGTATTCTAGATACCAGTTCTTTGTTGGATATGTGTTCTGAAAATATTTCTCTAACTCTGTTGCTTGTCTTTTCATGCTCTTGACAGAGGCTTTTACTTAGCAAATTTAAAAAAATCGATGAAATCCAATTTATCAGTTTTTCCTTTTATAGGTCATTCTTTTGGAATCAAGTCTAAGAACTCTTTGACTAGCGTTAGATACCAATGATTTTCTCCTATGGTTTTAAATAAAAATTTTGTATATTTTACATATAAATTTTCACATTTACATTTAGGTTTGTGATTCCATTTGGAGTTGGTTTTGTTTTTTTTAAAAAACTTTATTGGCATATAACTGCTTTACAATGGTGTGTTAGTTTCTGCTTTATAACAAAGTGAATCAGCTATACATATACATATATCCCCATATCTCCTCCCTCTTGCGTCTCCCTCCTACCCTTCCTATCCCACCCCGCTAGGTGTCACAAAGCACTGAGTGGATTGCTGGGTGGTATGATAGTTCTATTTTTAGTTTTTTAAGGAACCTCCATACTGTTCTCCATAGTGGCTGTATCAATTTACGTTCCCACCAACAGTGCAAGAGGATTCCCTTTTCTCCACACCTTCTCCATTGAGTTTTTGTATAAAATATGAAACTTAGTTGATTGTCTAGTTGTTTTATGTATTGTTGAGAGTAGGGTATTGAAGTCTCTAACTATAATTGTGGACTTTTCTATTTCTCCTTTCAGTTCTATCAATTTTTGCTTCACATAATTTGCAAATCTGTTGTTCAAAATTGTCATTTCTTCTTGGTATATTGAGCCCTTTTATATATATATATATAATGCCCTTCCCTGTCTCTGGTTATCTTTGTTCTGAAGTCTACTTTATCTGATATTAATATAGTTACTCCTGCTTTTTTTGAATAATGTTCTCTTGCTATATTTTTTCCTCATTTTACTTTTAACCTGCTTATGTCATTATACTTGAAGTGGGTTTTATATAGAAATAATATAGTTGAATTATGCTCTTTAATTCATCTAATCTCTGTCTTTTCATTGGCATATTTAGACTATTTACAATTTAATGTAATTGTTGACATGCTAGGGCTGAAGTCTGCCATTTTATTCTTTGTTTTCTGCTTTCCTTTATTTGAAAATGTACTGATTGCTGATTTTTTCCTGAATGATACTTCACTGGCTACAGAATTCTAGATTGACTTTCTTTTTTCTTTCAGTTTGTGAGTGCTTAAAAAATGTTGTACCACTGTCTTCTGCACTCTGTGGTTTCTGATGAGAAATCTGCTGTCATTTGAATTGTTTTTGACTTGTAGATAGGTGTCCTTTCTCATGGTTTCAAGACTTTCATTTTCAAAGCTTTGACTATTTATGTGTTCTGATATGTATTTCTTTGGATTTATTCTATTTATTTCTTACACCTGCATATTAATCTAAAGTTATCTCAACATATGAATCTTAATTTAAAATACCTTAATATTAAGAACAACTGCTCATCAAAATACACTATAAAGAAAGTTACTAGGCAGAGCTGAATCTATGAAAAGACACTTGTAATGCTAATGACTGACAAAGTGTTGTACCCAGAATACATAATGTATCAAATAAAAAGGAAAATGACTCAATAAAAATTTGACAAGAAGTACGAACAGACAATTCATGAATGAAACACTAAAGTCTTATAAACAAGGGAAAAGATGCTTAGGGTTATTAATATTAATGGTGCTAATTAATAATGAAAAGGTGTGATTTAACCTTGTAAGATTGTCAGCATTTAGCTTTCCTCATTATTAAGTGTTGGTGAGGATGTGAAGAAAAAGGAAGATCCATACATTGTAGGTAGGGATATAGTTTGTTAGCAATGCTTTGGAAAATAAATTGATATTACTTAATAAAGTTAAATATGCATGTACCCTACAACCCTAAAATTCCACTCATAGATAAATTCCCCAGAGGAACTCTTGTTCATGATACCAGAAGGTATATACATGTTAACAGCAGAATTATAAGTAAAAATGAAAAAAGCAACTTCAGATAATCAAAATGTTTATTGACAGAACTAACAAATAAATTATTGTATATTCATATGATTGAATGCTATGACACTGAAAATGAACAAACTGCATACAACAATGTGGATGGATCTCAAAAATGTAATGTTGATTGAAATAAAAGTAACAAAAGAGTACATACTGTATGATTCCATCTTCAAAATCAGGCAAAACTAAATGATACATTGTTTAGCACTTACAGATATAGTAAAATTATAAGGAGAAGCAAGATAATAATTTTTGCAAAATTTTAAAAGGAGAATGCGATCATGAGGAAAGAAATTGGTGTTTTAATACCTTTTTTTACTTTTATCATTTTTCTTTATCACTATTCTTTAAACAGTCACAATTATTAAAGGTTTAAAATAAAGAATAGAAATTTCAATTAATATCCTGAATATCAAGTGCAGACTAATTCTTAAAACTTGAGTTTTCTTGTGTCTTTTAATATTTTTGCTATTAGTTTTATTTAGATTTCTCAAAAAATCATTTTTATGTAGCCATGTGTGCATTCCTATTGATCAAAATTTCATCCTCCTTTAGCAATCTGTCATTTCTTTTTTGACTACAACAGATGAAATATCTCTTGACTGAATCACATTAGTGGAATGAGCTCTGTGTGAAAATCTAACATATTTTCTATGGAGCTGTAATTCATCATTTTAAAAACAACTTTGTGACATGTGGAGTGGAGAGGTAAAATAAAAGCCAATTTTATCTTGGAAGATTTGAAATATATATTAGTATACTCCCTTAACTTTTAAAACATAGTTTCCTTTCCTTTTATACCAAATCATATCATAAAATCGAAATTTCACAAAGGATCAAAGCATTAATTAGAACTTGGAAGAGTGTTATGCAGAGGATATCAAATACCTAAGCATGAAAGCATGAAAAAAAGAGGGGCAATTTTTATGTTGTGTGAGCATGTATATGTATTTGTTTATTTGTTTGCCTGTTTGTTTCGTTGTTTTCTTGTTCATTTGTGTACGGGCTTCTCAATAAATCTGTTGCTTGGTTTAGTTGATTAGTTTATTTCTTGAATTGCCCCAAAATATTTCCTCTTGTGAATAATGTCAACAGTGAAGTAGGAGAATTGAAACATTTTTACTTCCCTGTTTTTAATCAGGAAATTGTATGTTGTCACTCTGATCCTTCTAAAGTCTTCAAAACCTCTCTCAATGGTAGCTGAAAATCAGTATAAATATTAAATACGGATCCCATGATTACTTCCTTCAGGTTACAAGAAATTAGTCCACAGGTAGTGTTAATAAATACTAGTACTGGGGAGAAGTAGGAGCCTTGTTTAATGTGCTTTTTCCCTCTGTGGACAGAAAGGACATGTAGATATGAGATTTGGATCCTCATTTGCTCTTTTAAATGTACATTTTATGTTGTTGTATTGAAGTTTCTTAGACCTTGCTAAAAATCCTAACAGATGTTCATGCTTACTCTATTTTTAAATAAAAATTTGCATGTTCACTAAACTTGCATTCCTGCAGAAAGAGTTTAGCTTCTAATACCTTAAAGCCTGCCTACTAATTTCTTACATTAGTTCTGACTTAAATTCAAAGTATATACATCATTTAAAGTGAAAGTTCTAAGAATCATTATCCTCCTACCAGCCTTTCAATAGTTACGTTTGTAAATGTCCTTCTTTTTTCCTCAAATATTAAACTGATTTAAATAACTTTAAGTAGATTTTTTTTTTTTTACCTTCTCCCTATCCATTCAAGTATTTGATTATTGACTGTTTTCAAACCATTCAGAAGTGCCTGTACCTCCCTAAGAGCCTTCACATCAACTCTGGCAGGGTAGGGAGGTACTTGGACTTCTGCACACTTCCGGCATGGCCCTGAGTCTTGCTCCCTCACCCCAACTTTCACAGCTTCACCAGAATGACCACTGTGAGATCATCAGAACTAAAGTGATTATGTCAATTATGTCATCTACTCTGGGATACTTCAGTCATCTCAAGAAGTCAGACTCCCGGGTTACCTTCCTTTCTTAAAATCCCATCTCCTGATGGCTCTGTGTAAAAGGAGGCATCTCCCACTCCTCTTCATCCATCCCTATCCTCTTCGTCTGTATTATTTTTCTCTGTAATGTGTGTCACCCTCCACATTCCATGATTATCTTCTGACCCGACCCTCCACTGGAATGTGAGCTGCAATAGTGCAGAGATCTCTGTCTGTTTTGTTCCCTGTTCTATCACCAAAGCCTAGTATAGTCCTAGACATATTGTAGGTGTTCAATAAATATTTCTTAGATGAAGGCATAAATGAATGAATATATGACATATAGAGAGGAAATACTATGTTTCTTCAGCACCAATTTGAAATTAGATACCTTTTCTTTTCACCTATTTTAAATCAAGAAGACAATTTTCATCTTATTTTCCTTGTTAAGGTCTTCAGTGCTATTGACCCTTGATTTATGAGGTTGCTTTCTGAGGATCAATTTGTAATTTATCATTTGAAATTTTCTTTAGACAACTCTAACAACTGTAAAAAGACCAGTGGTGGAATCTGTGTTGCATTAAACCATATAAATGTCCCCTACTGGTTCACAGGTGCGGGAATGAAAGTGGAAATTGAAGGGGAATTTGTCATATATGCATAAATGAATTACCACCCCCTTGTACTCACACAATAGTTGGACTTGATGTTGAATTATGACATTTTAGAACAATAAAGAATTTCCTAATTTTGAGATAAGAAAAGTAGTACAGAAAGTTTTAATAACAACCACAAGCGCTTAGGCAGATGGTAACAGATCTAGGGCTAGGATCTGTTTTCTTTATACACAGTTCTCTCTGTGGGCCACAACTGCAGGCCTATTTAAAGGGCTTAAAAAGACTTGTAGGTTAAATCCTCCCCCTAGAAACTCCTCTTGATACCCAGCATGCTTTTACATGTCTCAAAATAAAGTCTTCTTGGGGCACAGACAAGATTCCAAGCAGGAATTGCTTATATAGAGGAACAGCTCATGTTCCTCAACTAGCTTTGAACAGGCCAATAATCTTCCGTGGTTTCCTGCCGGAGCCTTCTGTTTCTGATGCTGTCCAGGATCCTGACAAGCCCTTGACTCTGGCTTTTCTTTAGTCGATTCACTTCTTTCCTCAGGTCTAGCCTGAATTTATTCTCAGCTCTGTTTTCAGTGAACAGCTTCATGAGAAGCTTGCTTTCTTACTTTTCTTATTCCTCACCCCACTTTTGAACCCACCGAGTTTCTGAAAGTTCCCAGTTTTGATCACTCTAGTGCTCAGATTATACTCACATTGTATAATTAAAAATACAAACCTTCTCTTCTTCTAGGCCTAGCCTTCTCAAAACTTCACATAAACATTTCATCACAACATTCCAACTCCACTACGGGATCTCATCAATTAAATGTGATTTAGGAGAGAGACACTGGAAAGTCTTCTTCAGGCAGTACGTAGGGAGGCCTAAAGTTCAGAATTTCACTTTAGAGTCACCTCTGCTCAAGCACCTATTTCAAAAGAGAGGACCTTCTCATTGAATAACTGGTTCATATTAATCTATTATTGCTTATATAATTTTTTCTTCTTTGTTTTTTATGGGCCACTGTTTGGGGAAGGAGGAGAGCAATCATAAGACACTAACACTACTATTAATGCTAAAACTGCAGGATCCCTTTTAGTGCAATAGTAAGTGCAGAATATGCCAAGAATGAGAATCAATCTAAACAAAGCCCCAAATTCAATAATGGTGAGGGTTTGGGGTATGTATTCTGTGTCTCCTCATCTAGAAATGAAAGGTCTGAGTGAAAGGACAGTTGGTAATGTTCACAAGGGGTCAAAAATAGGTCCTTTTGGCATTGTGCACATAGCTACATCCCATAACTAGTTGCCGTGGTCACCACAGAATGCCCAGAATTTCCTATACATGGTGTCATTCAGAGTTGGATGTAATGACTCAGAATAGCCTACAGCCACCTTTAAATAACATGACATTTTTATTTTCTGTGTAAAACCAATAATTATGTCATTTTATCTAAGTATAACTCTGCAAGTTTTAGGAATTGATGTTCTTAAAGAAAAAATAATATCTATCATAATGATAAACTAGGTACATATGCCTACTTATATTTCCCCTTCAAATTGGTAGAACAAAAATCCAACATTCCTACCGAAATAACTTTTCTCCATTGATCTGCCCCTGAAACATTTTTTACATGTAGTTTCCCAAACATCCATGAAGTTAATATAACAGTGAAAGTAGTTCACAAGTACTTTGGTGGTCCCAAACAGTGGGTACACTCACCTTTGTCACATATTACATAGCTATTATTATCACCTTTATTTTACTAATAGAGGGACTAAGGTTTGGTGTGTGAATTTTCTGTGTCAACTTTACTGGGACACAGGATGCCCAGATATCTGGTTAAACATTTCTGGGTGTGTTTGTGAGGGTGTTTGCAGAAGAGATTAGCATCTGAATGGGTGAACTTAGCAAAGGAGATGGGCATCATCCAATCATTGAAGGCCCCAATAGAACAAAAAAGTGGAAGACTGTTGAATTTCCTCTCTGCCTAACTGGCTGAACCAGAACATTGATTTTCTCCTGTGCTCTGTGCTCTCTGGTTCTCAGACCTTCAAACTACACTACCAGCTTTCCTGGGTCTCCAGCTTGCAGATGGCAGATTATGGGACTTCTTAGCCTCCATAATTGCATGAGCCAATATATTATAATAGAATCGCTTTTTAGATCTATCTATCTATCTATCTATTCATCCATCTAGCCTATTGGTTCTCTTTCTCTGGAGAACCTTGACTAATATAGTGTGTATATTTTGGTTACCTTCAACCCTCATGTGGAAATAGTGAGCATGGGTGAAAAAAGCATGTGTGTGCATAGAATTCAGGCATCATTGTATTATTAATCTTAACCTGACGCTTAATACTTACTTCAGGTGGGAAAGATCTTGCTTATTTATTGCCAAAGGAGCTAAGAAATAATTAAGATAAATACCCCTCAGTATTCCCATGGTATTTTCATCCCAGTGTATATTTTCCATTAGAAGAACTACACGGATAAGGAATTTCACAATAAATAACTATTAGAAAATAAATACACTGTGAACACAGCCAGTGAAAGTTTCTCTAAGCTACTAGTTCTGGGGAAATACGAAGTGTATGTCAGGCAGCTTGGTCTAATAGTGAGAGATTTAAGTTAGAGAATGAGGTAGATCAAGACTCGAGTCTTGCCCCTCTCACTTATTAGTTATGTGGCATTTGGGCCATTTATTTATTTTCTCCTACCCTTACTTTCCTTTCCCAAGAAATGAGACTAAATGTTCCTAATATTTAGGATCTTTTTAAGGGTATTAAATATATCTTATTTATAATCCTTAAAAACCCATAGATTATTATTACAAGTATTATTACTAAATTAGATTTTGATTTACTTTGCATATCAGTCTTGTTTATTGCCAATACACAGTTTTAAGTTGTTTATTAATTTTTCTGTGTTGCATCCCATATATTCCATACAGTTCAGTGACGTTAAATAGCAGTATTAGAGGCTGAATGACAAAGCCAGTTTTATTTGATAATTAACAGATGCACCTCAAATCAACAAATCATCTTAAAGTGGTTGAATTTAAAGAAGTTGTTATTACCAAGTTGCTATATTGAAATGAGCCTGAAACGTGCTATTGTATCCATTTTAAATTTCTGTATATAAGGGACATTTCATGACAAACTTGACTTGTAGCTAATAGCTACAGAAATGAAGCTCAATAAATCAAGCCCTTACTTTGTGCTTAACAAGCATTAGGATAAATGCCTTACATACTTTATCTCATTTAATTCTCAAGAAAAACTTTGTGAAATAGAAATAGCAAGATAAAATCTTGACGTATTTATCTTCTTGCTTTCCTTGTTTCCAGAACTTCTAGCCCCTTTAAACATTGTCTAGAGAGGAATGCAATTAAAAAGAAACTACTGTTGGTCATGTTTAAAAAAATCTAATTAGGTTCTTGAGAATCAAAGGACGTTGATAAAGAAGATTGAAAATAAAATCTCAGAAAGAATATACTGATGATACTCCTTTTCCCATTTCCTTCCTCAACAGATAGAAAATGAGGTAGATGAACCATAATAGTGAGGGAAAACAAGTATGGATACCAGTAGAGGCTCATTTCCTCTCCCTTTCAGAACCTGAGTAAAAATCTGTTTCAGCAGAAACAGATTGAGTTAGTTCAAGGAAACAGTGACAGATTCCAGTTGCTGATCTCAGAGGCTCCACCTTTCAAACAAGGCCAGTTCCTCAACTAGGAACATTTATAATCTTGCAGGTGTTCCTTGTTGCCTGTCCCTACAAGTCTGTGCAGAATCAAAATAGTCCCACCCCAGAAGCCCTTTCCATGGTATGTCCATTACAAGGAAAGCTCACCAATGCCTGCTGCTATGTTTGAAAATGAGAACTGGAGTGATGGTTAACACAAGGTTGCTTTTCTGATTGTACATATTTTCTTAATAAATTATATTTTACATTTACTCAACATGACTATAAAGATTTCTGTCTGTGCCCCATTTGCTCAACAAGAGAGGGAAAGGAAAAGAGTTTAACTTTGGAGAACAGGATGTGTTGGGAAGGGGATCTAAATACCTGGTGGTGTTGGTAAGTGGAAAAGAAGGAATCAACTCTAAGAGCCCTCCAGGGAATACTTGGAAGCCAATCATCTGCCTATATACCAACCTCTGCTCTTTGAGTCTGATTTGCTGTCCTCATTTGCAGGCTAGGAACTTCTAGAGCCACCAGTGGATCATTTCTGTCAATGTTTCAGGACTCTGTTGTATTCAAGACTGAGTTGTCCAGTGTTCATATACACTCTGTGCCTCTTCCCAAACCAAGATTGAACTCCTTGATGTGCAGAGAAGCCATTATGGTGTGTGGGTTAGAGAAGATTCCAACATCCTTGCTTTGGTGGTGGTGCATAGTATGGAAATCTACCATCATTGCTTGTCATTTAGCTATTATAGTTATTCTTCTTTTAATCAAATAAATTGAGGATTGGGAAGGTTAAAATCACTTGCCTATGGGCTGTGTATAAGATTCATCAGAACTAAGATTTACATTTACATTTGTGGGATTTGGAAAAAAAATACTTAAAAGAAACATTCATTCTTAAGAAAATACAAACAACAATTTGTAAAGACTGAGTGTTTTATAAATTAATGATAATAGTGAAGAAATGGTAAAACTAAAGCTTTAGAATGTATTAAAGTAATCCATAATTTGCCCACATGTTTCTATTGCATGATTCTGGATTAGAAGGACAATGATAGAAAGTTGTCTTTTACAGTGTGGATTTAACAGAGGCCTGCTTTATCTAACAGCTTCCTGGGCAGTCTGATAGGCCACTAGACTAAGGCAATGTATCATTAGTTAGCTAAAGTGTACAGCAAACATAGAACATTATATACATGCTTACATATTATATTCCAAGGTCGCATAATTTCACCAAAAATTTCCTGCTGTCAGTAAAGCTGAGGAAATAGGCCATAAAATACACTTGGATATATATGGAAAGCTTATGATAATCAACATGAAATTGAGCAATCATACTCAGTTAATACTCTTTAATATGAACCTTTGTGAAAAGATTCACAAAGCCTATGAGTATCATTGACTGCTACTGGCCGGCCTAAAAAGAAGCCACAGATGAGAGGATAAAGATAATTCTTTTTAAAGAAGAAAGAAACGGAGAGACGTTACAGCAGCAGAGGATTAAAAAAAAAAAAAAAAAAGGGTGAAAACTAACAAGATAGTGGTACATTCACTGTGGATGGGAAGTTTTCCAAAGACCTTAGTACCCCCCTGCATTCTAAGCCCATATGTCTGGCCTGTACTTCTGTTCTACAAGGGCTGGGGAGAAAAGTTGTCCAGATTCTTCTTTGCACTGTATGTGAACACAGGAATAATCTTGTGGCAGTGCAGCTGTGTATATTAAGTATCTAAGAAAGCCAAGCCAACTGTTTAAGGGTTTCATGTAAGTGTCTTCAAAACAATTAATTATTTTTGGCTATTGAGAATTGAAACCATTACATGAATTGTAGGGCAGTGTAGTAATTGAACAAATTCTTTTATTTTTCACTCTGTAACATTATTCTCTATAAAATTCAGAATGTTCTCCTAAAGGATGCTGTACATAGTTTGAACTAGCAGCCCATATATGATGCTGTTTCTCATAGAACTAGAATGCACAGGTCTGAGAATCAAGATCTAGGACCTAGAAAATTACCTGTAGAATTGTTGATTATTCTTCTTACAATTTTGGACTCTGTTAGCTTGGAGGTCACTTTTAAAACTGGCATGAGTTGGTCATCCTATCCCTAGTTAAAGAGAGGAAAAAACTGTTGATATGTTGGTAGTCAGTCACTAAACAGTGAGCTCTGTTGAGAACAGAGATGATGAGATTTTAGGTTTGATTGATGAGCACCCAGAATTGCACCTTACACATAGTAGTTGTTAATAAATATGTATTAAATGAATGAATCCTACTCTAAACGTAACTTTGTTCTGTTCATAATTTAAATCATCCTCAGATGATCTAGAGGTAATATTTAGCTTACAATTCCGAGGTGCTTATCTTGCTTTGCATCTGTTATGCGGTTTCACAGCCTAACTAATGTGCCATTACATCAAATCACAGTGTCACCAATATGATTGCCCACTCAACTCTGTTTGTGTTAATATCTGGGAGCTGGTTTAGAAGCTGAATCTGCCATATGACATGCATATGACGTGCATATGTTCAGTGCCTTATTTTATCATATCCTATAAAAATATACATTGAGAAAATTCTTGCTGACTAAATATTAATATCAAGTAGTCTCCTTTGAAATAAATTACAGTGATAAACATGACAACAAAAATATACATAGAGAAAGCTGAAAAATATTTTTGTGAGAGAGATTGAATAGTTGCTACATTTCAAGTTTACCTCCTTGCAGCAGCTGTCATCATGGAGAGGAAGATGAGAATTTCAATAAATCATTTTTAATATGTATTAAATTTATATTTCTAGCCTATAATATACACTTGAGAGTACTTTGGGAATTTCCAAGAATTCTTTCAATTCATCGTTTAGTGCAATAAAAAATACTTTATTAAGTGGTAGCTTATTTTATATACTCAAATTATCAGATATTTTATTACTGGTAATGTTTTTAGAAGCAAACTCTAATTCTTAGTAAAAATTTCATTGTCATTCCAAATGATGTAAACACCTTGGACTTCCCAGGTGGTCCAATGGTTAAGACTCTGTGCTTCCAATGCAGGGGGTGCAGGTTCGATCCTTGGTCAGGGAATTAAGATCCCATATGCCGTACAGCCAAAAAATGAAAACCAAAAAAATACCCAAATGATGTAAACGCCTTAATTATTTTAAGATGCATGTATTAATCTATAGATTTTCTTTGAATTTTGAACAAAATATTTAAGGTTGCTTGGGGGCAATATTTAAAATTAAGATGTATTTTATTTTAAAACAGGGCTTATGGATGAAATACTTTTAATATTTCCCTATAGCTGAGGAAATTTAGTGTTGTGTAAATAGATACTCTTATTATTTTTATGCATTTTAATAAATGTTTTAATTGTACTTGTGCCCTAAGAAGGTATCATAGAGGATACACTTGGAAGGAAAAAAAAAAACTAAGAAATAAAATTACAGAAACATTTCTAGTAACATTATTATATTACAGAAATTTTCCATTAATGTGCTTTTAATAGGCACTTGGTTTAAAGAACAATGGTAGTATGTTTGGTCTAATAAGACATAATTATTTCAGTGGAGTGGAACAAAATCCGTATTACAGCAAATATAGGGAGTAAGGGTGGTAAAGGAGAGAACAGAAGCAGAATGAGGCTGCAGAGTTGAATGGGGTCCACTTGTATGAGCAGATGAGGATGCTGACCCAGACCAGAGGGAACAAATAGGGACTGAACCAGAATATGAGTGGGGATGAGAGCAGGATTGCCTCAGGGCATCCATCCTCTCATTTTGTTATCTCAAATTGTCACTTGGTTCTTTTATATCCCATTTGCCTTCTACTTTACTCTATAGCCTTCCTGCTAACTTTAATAATTTTCTGTGTGTACACTTAAGTTCATTAATTCATTCAACACAAATGTACTGAGCAGATATGACACGTCAGACATTAAGCCAGGTTCTAGAGGTACAAATACAGAAAAGAAATATTCTCTTCCCTCAGGAAATTATAATACAAAGGGGAATGCATGCATAAATAGATCATACTGTAATGTTAACATTGCCATAATGGTAAATGACTAATTAAAACAGAAGCTAATCCTTAGTGAGCACATACTATATGCTTGCTGCTATGCTAATTATACACATTATTTCTTGTTTAACTTTGACAGGAGTGAGGAAACTTATACTTTTATCATCCCTACTACACAGTTAAAAACAAAGACCTGGTGATAGAAAAAAACAAAACTGACCTCACCAAGGAATTGAAACAGTGTGATATTTATCAAGGTGTGGTTACACTCAATCATCATTTAAATTACCACAAGTTCTGTTTTTTTTTTACATCTTTATTGGAGTATAATTGCTTTACAATGGTGTGTTAGTTTTTGCTTTATAACAAAGTGAATCAGTTATACATATACATATGTTCCCATATCTCTTCCTCTTGCGTCTCCCTCCTTCACCCTCCCTACCCCACTCCTCCAGGCAGTCACAAAGCACCGAGCTGATCTCCCTGTGCTATGCGGCTGCTTCCCACTAGCTATCTACCTTACGTTTGTTTGGTAGTGGATATATGTCCATGCCTCTCTCTCGCTTTGTCACAGCTCGCCCTTCCCCCTCCCCATATCCTCAAGTCCGTTCTCTAGTAGATCTGTGTCTTTATTCCTGTCTTACCCCTAGGTTCTTCATGACATTTTTTTTTCTTAAATTCCATATATATGTGTTAGCATACGGTATTTGTTTTTCTCTTTCTGACTTACTTCACTCTGTATGACAGACTCTAGGTCTATCCACTTCATTAGAAATAACTCAATTTCATTTCTTTTTATGGCTGAGTAATATTCCATTGTATATATGTGCTACATCTTCTTTATCCATTCATCCGATGATGGACACTTAGGTTGTTTCCATCTCCTGGCTATTGTAAATAGAGCTGCAATGAACATTTTGGTACATGACTCTTTTTGAATTATGGTTTTCTCAGGGTATATGCCCAGTAGTGGGATTGCTGGGTCATATGGTAGTTCTATTTGTAGTTTTTTAAGGAACCTCCATACTGTTCTCCACAGTGGCTGTATCAATTTACATTCCCACCAACAGTGCAAGAGGGTTCCCTTTTCTCCACACCCTCTCCAGCATTTATTGTTTGTAGATATTTTGATGATGGCCATTCTAACTGGTGTCAGATGATATCTCATTGTAGTTTTGATTTGCATTTCTCTAATGATTAATGATGTTGAGCATTCTTTCATGTGTTTGTTGGCAGTCTGTATATCTTCTTTGGGGAAATGTCTATTTAGGTCTTCTGCCCATTTTTGGATTGGGTTGTTTGTTTTTTTGTTATTGAGCTGCATGAGCTGCTTATAAATTTGGGAGATTAGTCCTCAGTTGTCAGTTGCTTCATTTGCAAATATTTTCTCCCATTCTGAGGGTTGTCTTTTGGTCTTGTTTATGGTTTCCTTTGCTGTGCAAAAGCTTTTAAGTTTCATTAGGTCCCATTTGTTTATTTTTGTTTTTATTTCCATTTCCCTAGGAGGTGGGTCAAAAAGGATCTTGCTGTGATTTATGTTGTGGAGTGTTCTGCCTATGTTTTCCTCTAAGAGTTTGATAGTTTCTGGCCTTACATTTAGGTCTTTAATCCATTTTGAGCTTATTTTTGTGTATGGTGTTAGGGAGTGATCTAATCTCATACTTTTACATGTACCTGTCCAGTTTTCCCAGCACCACTTATTGAAGAGGCTGTCCTTACTCCTATTTATGATAAAAACCCTGCAGAAAGTAGGCATAGAGGGAACTTTCCTCAACATAATAAAGACCATATATGACAAACCCACAGCCAACATCGTCCTCAATGGTGAAATACTGAAAGCATTTCCACTAAAATCAGGAACAAGACAAGGTTGCCCACTCTCACCACTCTTATTCAACATAGTTTTGGAAGTTTTAGCCACAGCAATCAGAGAAGAAAAGGAAATAAAAGGAATCCAAATTGGAAAAGAAGAAGTAAAGCTGTCACTATTTGCAGGTGACATGATACTATACATAGAGAATCCTAAAGATGCTACCACAAGTTCTTAAAATTCAGATTCCTGTGCTCCAACACCAGACCTGCTGAATTCATCTCTCTGCAGAAGGGTCTAGGGAATTTGCCTCTTCTCACACAAATTTTCTTTCTTTAAATGAGACAGCAATTTTCAAGGCTAAAGTAGAAATTTTATTGGAAAATTTAAGCTGTCTCTTTAGCTGTACGTGTGTGCGTGTTTGTGTGTGTGTGTGTGGAGAGAGAGATTTAAAACCGCAGAAATAGGTGATTATGCATATTATTTAATAAACAATAGAGGGTTTCTTAGAATATACGGTTTTATTTATGCTTTTAAAATATAATTTAAAACTGCATATAAAGGAAAACAGAAATAGACTAAATTCATTTACACTTATCCTATTGATTTCATTATTTAATAACCCACATTATGTTATATTTTGTTCCAGTTATTAGGTTAACATCTAAAATTTAGGTTTGGCATTTGTACCTTTCCCTGATTACAAACTTTTTAGTATATTCTTGATTCATATATTCTATTTTCAATTAAAGTTTCCATCTTCCATTAAATATATTTTCCATTAAAGGATGTATGGCAAATCTAATTGAATTCTCTGTCAAGTTCTCATATCTTTTCATGTATGTGAGGATATATGCAGGCATTTCTTGCATCAAACTTTGTTTTCCCTAAAAGTTTTAAAGCAATTTATGAAGTTAAACAGGTCAAATAAATAAAATTTTGGTAACAGAAATGAGGTGAAGAAAACATCATGTGGAGAATTAACTAGGAAGTAAGTTCCTTCAGTCAAGCGTAATAAAGCAAAATTAAAAATGGGATATATTTGAGACTAAAGAGGAAAATTATAACAATAAAAAAAAGAGAAATGATGTCTCCACCCACTCTTCAAGTGTTTATTAGGAACTACAGTAGTCACTTCAAAAATAAATATACATATATTATTCTATTTCAAATTGGAACGCAAACTAGATTTTGTGAGAAAACTGAGCAAGTAATTTACAATTTTTGTTACAATTTATGTTAATTACAAATTTCCAAAAATAACTAAGAAAAGTTGGTATAATTTAACAGATAACTAACACAAAAAACTATAAAGCCACTATAATCAAATCAAGACAGTGTTGACTTAGGATTAGCGGTACAGAAAAGAATTCGGCAACAGATTCCATGATATACAAATTTATTAAATGACATGGGTGGCATTTCAACTCAGTGGGATAAAAAGAGATTATATCATCAACAGTATTAGCACAGCTGTCCAGGCATCTGGAAATAAAGCTCTGTAAAATATAAAATTTTAAAAAACTGCAAGAATGTATAGGAAAAATAAGAGATGTTTAAAAATTAAGATGGAAATTTAGAATCTATGTGGGAAGAGAGATACATATTTGATCACATCTTCTTTAGGAAGTCACACTAGCATTTACCATCTCAACACCAGTCTGAGCAATTTCCTGATATAACTTAATTCTTTTAGCAGCTATATGAGGTAGTTATTATCATTTCTGTTTTACAGATGAGGACATTAAGGTATAGATCACACAGCTGGGAACTTCTGTAGCAAAATAAATCATCATCAAAGTCTATAGACTAACAGTATCTTTTGGGGAAATAGCTCACAAAACAAAGGACAGAGAGAGGGTTACTATCTGTGTAATACAAAGAGTTTGTACAAATTGTGAAACAAAAATGGTGAGGGGAAGCAAGTAGCATAATAGGACAGAAAGGACATAACTAGGTACTATATAGAATAACACACCCAAATGGTCAGCAAATATAAACAGAGACACTCTAATGTACTGGTAATTAGGGATTTTCCAGTTAAAGCGACCCTGAGATATCAATTAAACCTATCCAAGCACTAAATGTAAATAATACTCCTAACACCAGTTGCTTTTACTTGTTATTGTTTCAAAGATTTATTCCCGCAGAGTTCAATTTTCTAGAAGTCAGACATCATATTTATTTACCATTAAGAAATTTCTACATAGAGATATAAATGGACAAAATATTTCAATAGAAAATCATTGGGTAAGCACATCTAGTGTATGTTTACATAGATTTGAGTACACGCCTGACAAATCAGTGTAGATAGTCACTATACAGCTCTTTATAGCTTCTATTCTTGGTGAGCATGTAACTCTGCTAGGTGTTACCCAGGCACTTTGTAGACACTTCTTCATTTAATTCTTCCCTAATAAACTTTTTAAGGTAGGGACGGTTTTAGATCCTATTTTACCTATGAAAAATATGAAGTTGAGAAAGATTGGGAACTTGCCCCATGTGTCACACAGCTAAGTGGCAGTCTCAGGATTTGAACCCTCCTCCACCTGACTCCTGGATACCAAGTTATACTTTTTGCATGAAACAAACTTCCATAAGCGGAATATATTTCTTTTTTAAACACTGTACACCTATACAAATCTATTTTTTTCTGTTACCAGTAAAGTTTTCGTCATATGTTTGCTGTCAAAAAATATTTGCCAATCCTGAGTTAAAAGCATCATCACTGTCTGAAATAGACATTTCTACAGTGTGTTGATGAATCTTAGCTCTAAAGAGAGATTTCTCAAGTATGTCTATTATCTGACTATATGAAAATGTATTTCTTCCAAATAGAAATCAGAGAATCAATAATAAAACTAGATTTCATGTCCTTAGGAAGATTTCAAGACTATAAACAGAAAGTAAACAGGATAAAATGACTATGGCAATTTCTATTTTTAGTAAAACCAGAGTACATTTTTAAGGTCCCTAGCACTGACAAAATTTTGAGATTAACTAGATAAAAGCCAGAAAGAATGTTTTAATTATGTAGTACATTTGGTTTACCAGAATAAAGTATCTTGGGTGATCACCGCAGTTTTGAAAAACCTGAATTTCCAAACAACTGAAAAGGGAACATTTTAATTTGGGCTGGATCATGGATGCAAATAAGTTTCCTTAGGTTAATGGAAAAAAATAACAGCAAAGGGAATGAAGTGCGATAGGGCAGAGGCGAACAGGAGAGCTGCGCTGGAAGCAGTCTGTGCAGATAAAGAATGCCACAGTGGCGAAATAATCAACAAGCAATTATTTAAGAAGGACATGTTTACTAGTTGCTTTTAAAATGCAGATCCGCTGCCCCAGTGCCCTGCATGATTCTGTGTTGCTGCTGCCTGGTAGCTCCCAGTCCCATCCTGTCCTGCTCACTCCTGGGGGTTTCCAGAGCCCAGACCACAGCAGGGCCTATGTCTGCAGGACCCCTCTGCACTCCGCATGTGTTGGCAAACACAGTTAATAAAGCAATGTTTTCTTTGAAAAAAATAAATAAAAGTAAATAAATGCAGATAAAGTAATTTCAAGATGTCTCCAATAAAAGTTAAATGCAATAAAATACATTTTAATTTTCAAAATCCAATGTTTAAAATAAATGCAAAAGTCACAAAGAAGAGCCCCAGGCTAAGTGTGAAAGTTACAGCTGTAGAAATTAATTTACATGAAAGAACCATCATGCCTCCTTTTGAAATGGCTTGCTACTGGAAAACACAGTGCAGCCCAAATAGTCATAAAGGAATTCAAGAATTCAAGCAGTAGGCACTGACAGCTGCAGTCATTTATTTTTCAAACTCCTGGTCATGTATGGCATGCCTACTAGATATGAAGTAGGATGGTAAAAGGAAAAAAAAAAAAGTTGATGAAAGAAACAGCCAGAAGGTCTTTAACACCATTTCACAAACCTACTGTTCAGATGTTCTTGAATTTTAAATCAGAATCATATCAATGGAAATTAATTTCATGTCATTAAATTCCCCAAATAAATATTCCCTTTGGTGTAGCCACATCACCTAATGAAACTCGTACAAAGAGAATTTTAAAGTTTTAATTAATTATAGAAAAGAAAGGACTATTAAAAAAAAGGGGCTCTAATTTCATGGTACATTTGCAGAAACACTCTAATGTTAAATCGTGCTAGCATAGGCCCCAGTTCTTTAATTCCACTTAAAAGTTATTAACTAAGACTCTACTATGTTTTAGGGTTACGGTGGATACCTAAGTTGAGTAAACTGTAGTCCAAACTCTCAGATTGCTTGTTTTTGCCTTCATTCTTTTAATTTGCTATAACAGGACATTATATCAAAGGAACTGGTTCCTCAGCTGAAGTCCTGATGGCCACACACTTCTTCACAGGAGAGCTTAAGGGTAGGCAGGTTAACCAGGGGAGTCCTGGACCACCATGTAAAATGGACTTTTTACGTACAGTCACAACTCTGTACCTCAGGAGCATCTTTAAAAAATTCTTATATGTTATTTTTATTCTTCTTAGGCTCATTTGGTACTAGATTCAGTTCTATTTTTTATTAATTTTTCCTGACTCTTAAAAGCTGTGGAAACATTGACACAACATATACATAAACATATGTGGATATACATTCACACATATATGTATATACACATACACACATATATAATTTTTAGACATGTGTCTATATGTTTAAAGAGTTTCAATATTTGTTAGTTATTTTTCCTGGTACTTTGCTATCCTTAAATCCTCGATTTCAGTTAATCTTCACCTGTTCTGAAATTTCAAATGATATAGTCAGTGGAGTATCTATGTGGTAGATATTCTAAGACTGTGCATATATAAGAATGATTTTTGTCTTCACTCATGAGTAAGTGCTGGCTGAATATAGTGCGTTAAAAATGTTAAAAGCTTATCTCTGCTTACTGTGTTTCCTGTTATTTCTTGTCTTCATTGCTAAGTCATTCAAATACAAATGATCTCTACCCCTTCTCCCTTTCCTTGTTGCCCCAAATCTGTTTTGTCTTTTACCCCTCCATGGAGCCTGTAATGTTGGTCATCACAAATGATCTTATTAGTAAATCCCCTTCCTTTTATTCAGGAATCATTATCCATATGTATCTATGGTTCTGACCTCCCATTCTGTATCTTCATCATTTTTCATTGTTGTGTCCCTTTGGATGATCCATTATGACCCCAAACTCAACTTTTGTAATGTAGATGTTCTTACCTCTCGAAACAAACATTTTCTTTATTAATAATAGAAGCACTTTTCAGTCACCCATGATTAAAACCTGAATTATTCTGTTTTATCCCCACCATGCTAAATCCTTTACCAAAACTTGCCAATTCTTCAAAAAACATCTGTTGAGGGCTTCCCTGGTGACGCAGTGGTTGAGAGTCTGCCTGCCGATGCAGGGGACGCGGGTTCGTGTCCTGGTCCGGGAAGATCCCACATGCTGCGGAGCGGCTGGGCCCAGTGAGCCATGGCCGCTGAGCCTGAGCGTCCGGAGCCTGTGCTCCGCAGCGGGAGAGGCCACAACAGTGAGAGGCCCGCATACCGCAAAAAAAAAAAAAAAAAAAAATCTGTTGAAAGTATTCGGTCCTTTCTTTTCATTTCTTCCACTTAATAATGACATATAGTTTAGGTTCTAATCACATCAGGTACAGAGTTTGAAATAGTCCCTGAGCCTTTTTTTTTTTATCTCTAGTTTCTATTTTCCTAATACTAATTCTTGTATGACTGATCTTCATAAAATTTTCTCCAGAATAATTTATTTTGGAAAAAACATGTCATGGTTTCTCATTTCATATAAAATAATGCAACCAAAGATTCCTGAACTAGGAACACAAAACTCTCCAGAATCTGAATTTAATTTGCACTCCAAGTGAATCTTTCAATTCTTCCCTTTTTCCTGACAAGTCCAGTCTATTGTCACTTCAAAATGTTTTGGACACACTATATATATATTTTTTCTTTTTTACCATTTTTATTTTAAATGTTTTAATTTTTTAACATCTTTATTAGAGTATAATTGCTTTACAATGGTGTGTCAGTTTCTGCTTTATAACAAAGTGAATCAGTTATACATATACATATATCCCCATATCTCTTCCCTCTTGCATCTCCCTCCGTCCCACCCTCCCTATCCCACCCCTCTAGGTGGTCACAAAGCACCGAGCTGATCTCCCTGTGGACACACTATATTTTAACCCATTTGTTTTCCAGATCTAGTGAAGTTCTGATTGTATTTGAAGTCTATTCACGTTTAAGGCATAATCTAATTCCGATATTGTTTGTTAAGCTTATCCTAACCATTTCATTCCATGGTGAAATATGCATAATCTGACATACTATTGCACTAGTGACTAATCCACTTATTTGATCCTTAAAATGTTTTTTTATGTTTGTGATTTTAGTGTCATACATGTATATGTATTAACACATTAGTCATATATACATTGCACATATTGTTTATATATAATTTATATATAAAATAACTTCACAAATCAGTTTAAGCTCCTTGAAGAAAGTACTGTATTTCAAATTCCTGTTCATTAGAATAGTGTTGCATACAGTTGATGTTCGATGTATTACTATTAATGAATAAATGCTTTAAAATGTATAAAAATGAAACTAGACCATTAGATGGTATAGTTGATAAAATTGAAAGAAAAATGATTTACTGAATGGCTCTTTAGATAATGCAAGAACATATAAGAAAAAAATTACCTTGAATTCATATCAATATAAATTCTAATCTTATAGAAAATAGTTCTATAGCAGAAAGTTTAGTTGTTGGTGTTTTATATTGACTAATTCTAGAGGGAAGAAAAGTTCCTGACTTCCTTCATGTGTGTTTGAAAAAAAAATTAAGGTGATTTTTTTCATGCATTGATTCTAGCTATAAAAATACTGACTTAAATATGGTGCTGATGATTCTTGTTATCATTGTCAGCACAAGTGCTTAGAGTGACCTCTTTGATAATCTCAAAAAGACAATTGCCATTATTGCTTGAACTCCTGTCTCCAGAGTAATTTGGAAACCCTAATGTACATACACATACCTATAATGTGCATTTAGTTCAAAAATTTAGAATTGGAAAGAACCACGCAGCTCATGTAGCCCAATATATATAACACTGAGGGATATACTATTTGCTTATTGGGTTATGTTTTAACAAAACTTTTTGAGGCTTGAGTGGATTTGCTGGGAGTAAACATCTGTCAAATCATCAGTGAATAAAGAGAGTATGCATTTGAATTTCACTTTTCTAGGTGCGTCTGTGCACACTGATACCTATAGAAATAAGGTGATCCATATTTTTAAGACTTCTCACTTCACGGCATAAGGTATAATGTAGAGTACGCCCATTAATTATGTCCTATTAAAGCAAGATTCTCAAAAGAGTGTTGCATCTAGTTTTGTCCACTTTTGCCCCTATATGGAGGGCTTTTTTGTTTTTTCTTTGAATTTTATTTTATTTATTTTTTATACAGCAAGTTCTTATAAGTTATCTATTTTATACATATTAGTGTATACATATCAATCCCAATCTCCCAATTTATCCCACCACCAACCCCCACCCTGCTACTTCCCCCCTTGGTGTCCATACATTTGTTCTCTACATCTGTGTCTCTATTTCTGCCCTGCAAACCTGTTCATCTGTACCATTTTTCTAGGTTCTACATATATGCGTTAATATACGATATTTGTTTTTCTCTTTCTGACTTCACTCTGTATGACAGTCTCTAGATCCATCGACGTCTCTGCAAATGACCCAATTTCGTTTCTTTTTATGGCTAAGTAATATTCCATTGTATATATGTACCACATCTTCTTTATCCATTTGTCTGTTGATGGGCATTTAGATTGCTTCCATGACCTGGCTATTGTAAATACTACTGCAATGAACACTGGGGTGCAAGTGTCTTTTTGAATTATGGTTTTCTAAGGGTATATGCCCAGTAGTGGGATTGCTGGGTCATAGGGTAATTCTATTTTTAGTTTTTTAAGGAACCTCCATACTGTTCTCCATAGTGGTTGTATCAATTTACATTCCCACCAACAGTGCTAGAGGGTTCCCTTTTCTCCACACCCTCTCCAGCATTTGTTGTTTGTAGCTTTTCTGAGGAGGGCTTTTTAAATTGAGAATTGTAACTAAAGAGCAAAACAAAATTTTGATAACAAGAACCAAATTTTATATATATAAAAGCTACATATATATGTAGTGGGAGAGATAAACTTCTAATGCCTCCACACTAATGAACTTTTGAAATGTTTGAAAGAACTAGTCTTTATTCTAATCTAGTTCATATTTCTCTTTTGTTTCTGTGGGGACAAGGGCATACCATGGTATATTCTGGCATTCTCTCTCTCTTGCTGTTTCTTTGTTTCTTTCTCTCTCACACACACAGCATACACAAACACACATAAAATAACTTTGTTTTTTGCAGACAATTCTTGTTTTTTGTTTATGCACTTGCTCAGTGTTCATTCTGAGTTCTGAAATTTTATCAAGTTTTTGCACGTAGTGCTTCCTTACTTCCTTACTTCTGGCTCTCTGCTTGGCTTACTATTACACTAGGATGATTCTTCTCTATAGGAGAAGCCAAGAGTTTTGGCTTTCTCTCATCTTAGAGCTCTGTGTTATGGTCTATAGACTGCATTATGCATTCTCTAATCTGTCTTGAATCTTTGGTGAAGCAAGCTAACCTCCTGATTAAGAAGTTCAAAGTTAAAAACTGATCTTCTCTTTTACTCCCATCTCACTGGCAGAGTATTGTCTCTGTAGCTCTGCAGGATGTCATTAAGCGTCTTGTTTGTTTATAGCCTTATGCTGTGAGACATACAATTCAGCCATTGTGTTCCTAATGTCATGAAGGCTATAGATGAGGACAATTGTTAAACAATAGTCCTTTAAACTCTCTAGGCTTTAAAGGACTTTATAAAGACCTGGTTCTTTCAAGAGGGAGTTAGATTCTTATGGGTCTGAAAACATGATTTTTATAGCCATCAGGTTATGATCATAGGTTGAATATATAGATATAGTCAAACCAAATACAGACAAGCAGTCTTTGTTTCAGGACCCTCAATGAAAAGTCTAATGTGGGGAAAAGGGACAGAACAAGGTGTCAAAACGGTGCTATGTTGAAATGGTGAAAGCTCATCTGACAGGCCACTTTCATTGTACACAGGTGATAAAAGGCTTTGTCTGAATATGAATCAACTGGTACTTGGCCTCTCTCAGTTACTGCTGACCAGCAGGGGAGTTTCTCCAAGCTGTGGGTTTAGGCAGTAGCTCTGTCTGGTAGCTCCATCCTCAGGTGGCCTCTGGTGGAGATACTGGTGATTGTATTTGTCAGTATGAAAAGACTGAGCTGTACATTTTTCAAATCTGAATCAGTTTGCTGTACACCTGAAACTAATACAACATTGTTAATCAGCTATACTCCAATATAAAAATTTTTTTTAAAGATTAAGAGAAAGATTGAGCCATACATAGTGATGAGACTAAGAACCACATATGCCATAACCCACAGCCAAGTGCACAGAAACCCTTGATGTTCCAGGCATCAGAGATATAAAGGTCAATGACATCAGGCCTTGGTCCCAGAGGACCTTGGAGTTTACTGGGGAAGAATGATATGGAATAGGAAAATTAAAAGCAAAGTGCTAAATGCTACCACCTAGATATGAACGAAGTGCCAAAAGAAAACAGAAAACCACCGTCTTTGCCTGACTGTAATGAGGTTGTGAAATTATTTTCTGACTAGAGGTGGGAAACCCAGTCACTTTATGCAAAATCAGCTATTTACAATTGTGGGTGTAAGAAAGGTTGTTAGTGACTGTACACAAAGCTTTTTGAGGGACTCTTCGTGAAGCTTGTGCCCTGAGCGTGTTGGAAATACGTGCTGATGGATGATTCAGGTAGAAGCTACAAAAGGGGTTCCTACTGTGTGAATTGAATAAACTGTGTCAAAACAGGTTGTGTAAGAACAGGAGCCAGCTGAGGATATAGTCTTTGTAAAGTATTTTTACATATGATATCAGGTCTGTATTTCTCTATACCATTTATCTTCTATCAATTTTAATTTTCACTCACTTGCAGGTTAAAAGCCTGTAATTTTCACTTTGTTCTGGGGGACTCATTTCTTTATAAACTATGAGCTGCTTCTTAGCAGCAATAGTCATGGGGAACCAAGAGAATGGATGTTAAAACAGTGGAATTGGAGGTCAAGAAGGAGGGCATGTTGGAAAAGAAAAAAAAAAAACTATCCTTTGCACTCTCTCAAGGGTAAAAATGAAGGTATTTCATTAATATGTACTTAGGTAATTTTGCATTCTTATAGTGCAAATTTAAATTTGGATTTAAAAAAATTACCTACATCACAAGATTTTGCATCATCTAAAAGAATATTTTAATTGGTCCATCTGGCATCGAAATAATACTCTACTTATTATAAAGCAGGTGTTAGATGCCTCTGAATATTCCATCCTTAATTAAAGCTTAAAGAAAGTAAAATTACATTTTCTATTTTAAAACTTAAAAATCTAAAGTTACTAGACATGAAAAACAAAGCATATGTAATCATATGATTTTGCAGATTAGATAACTAATGACTGGCTCTTGAAATTTAATTCTTGACATACTTTTGTTTCAAATTTGAGACATGTAATAGATAAGAATTAGTATTTGGAGACTGTTTATATTCAAACTTTGTTTATTTATCCCAACTGTGAAAGTCAAGTATACTCTTTAGTATCATATAGTTCAGCAAACACTTACTTTTTTTTTGTGGTACGCGGGCCTCTCACCGCTGCGTCCTCTCCTGTTGTGGAGCACAGGCTCCGGACGCGCAGGCCCAGCGGCTATGGCCCACGGGCCTAACC
Organism: Phocoena phocoena; assembly: GCF_963924675.1. Taxonomy (NCBI): domain Eukaryota; kingdom Metazoa; phylum Chordata; class Mammalia; order Artiodactyla; family Phocoenidae; genus Phocoena; species Phocoena phocoena. Next base: position 67,089,143 of record NC_089227.1, on the reverse strand, counting down.
GCTCCGCGGCCTGTGGGATCTTCCCGGACCAGGGCACGAACCCGTGTCCCCTGCATCAGCAGGCGGACTCTCAACCACTGCGCCACCAGGGAAGCCCAAACACTCACTTTTGAAATGGGATTTCACCATAGATTTGATGGTGGTTTTAGGAACTTTTTCAAAGAAAAATAATTTATCATTTGATGCCTCAAAGCCAAAATGCACTAAATATGTGTAGCCAGTATTAATAAATAGGTGTTTTTTAAAGATTATCTTGGATTCATTTAAGCTCAGATTCTGTCAGTAGCTTGCCAGGATTTTGAAAATAATTTAGTGATCATTTGGAGAGTCTATATACTATCCCTATGAAAATAAAAATTAAGTTTGTTTGAATCTTCCTTAAAATCTGTATGGAGGGCTTCCCTGTTGGCACAGTGGTTGAGAGTCCGCCTGACGATGCAGGGGACGCGGGTTCGTGCCCCGGTCCGGGAGGATCCCACATGCCGCGGAGCGGCTGGGCCCCTGAGCCATGGCCGCTGGGCCCGCGCGTCCGGAGCCTGTGCTCCGCAACGGGAGAGGCCACAACAGTGAGAGGCCCGCGTACCGCAAAAAAAAAAAAAAAAAACCTGTATGGAGAAGATCATAAAGATTGAGAAAGATGATAGTACTGTTATTTGAGGTATACAACAGGTTAAACAGCAATACATAAGGAGCGTCTGTGAAGCACATCTAGGAAGATTGAAACCACTAGTGGAAAGCTCTGGAGTTATTTTTGTCCAGCTCTATTCAAAACATCTATTAACGTTTAGCTAAATAAATAGAAAAGAAATTAAACAAGGGCCCAGTTCCTATGTTGAAGAACAGTGTAAGTACCCCAGCTCTACTTGTATGCATGAATTCTCTCTATGAATAGGCTCTGCAAATGACAACAAGCATCAAAATAAAGGAGACATTCAGCAAAATTTATGCAAGGAAATAGGCACATTCAATTACACTGAGATGGTATCTGTTCTTTAGAATCTTATAACTCTAAAAAGGAACTGGAAGCTTACATCAGTGTATTTGGATGCCAGGAGAGAAATTTAAAAAATCAATGCCCTGAGAAATAAAATAAACTGTGTATCAAATTTGTATATAATATTAAAATGCCATTGTTAATTGAGATAGATGATAAAATTAAGATTCAAAATAATTTCAATAAGCCTTCAAAATTTAATTGACATGATTATACATTCTAAATAATGACAGCAAAAGTACAGAATTAGGAAAGAAGTGGTTCAAAAAGCTTTTATGAGCAATATCTGGAAAGGTTTAGGTCAGTTTGATTAGTTCATAAGAATTAAACCAATATTTGTTGATAAGTAAAGCACTGTGCTAAGTGCCTTAAGAAATACAAAGAGGAGAATGCACTGATCCTGTCTTGAAGGGATATACCTGTGTGTGAATGGATTATATGCAGGGATATTCATAAGTAAAATACATAGCACCTGTCTTGTAATTGATTGAACTAAAGTTAAAAGCAAAAATGAATAGACGCACATGACAAAATTAATTCTACTTTGGGAGAATTTTCCATAGAAAGTTAGCTCTGAGATGGAACTTAAAGGAAAAAAACAGTATTTCAAAAACTATTCAAAAACTATGAAAGAATGCTCCAAGCCAGCTCTGTCCAGCAGAACTTTCTGTGATCATAGAAATGTTATATATCTATACTGTCTGTTGTGGTAGCCACCAGCTACATATGGCTATTGAGAACTTGATGTTTTTTAACTGAAATTTTAAATTTATGTAATTTTTATTAATTTAGATTTAACGGCTATCATATTGAACAATACAAGTTGTGGCAGAGAAACCAGCTTGAGTAGAAGCACTGAAGATTGACAGCATGTAGGGGCTTTGTTTGGAGGCAGCCACTTCCCGGGACTGACTGGAGTAAAGTTGGGTGATAAAAGTGAAAGGTAAGATTGAAAAGAAAACATCCAGGTAAGATTTTGGATGATTTTGCCTATTAGACCATTACAGAAAAGGCACTGAAAATTTATGAGCAGGTTTGAGTCAAGTCCAGCTCTAGGTTTTAGTAAGAAAACTGGTGACAGTGTGAGTCAGAACCAAAGAGATCAGAAAAGTGGTTACTGTGAAAGTTCAGGCAAGTGAAAGTAAGATATTAAGACAAAAGAAGAGAAAATTTTAGGAAAAGGATAATTCAGAGATACACTTATCATACTGTATTAGTTTGGTTTCCCCAAATTAAGGAGGAAACATATGAGTAAAAATTACAAATGCAAGTGGCCATTTTAGAGAGTTGCTGGAGAAGGGGGAAAGTGATCAGGGAAAGGATGGCAGCCAATACTGAGTGTGTAACTAGGCCAGCTATCAAAGTGGGTGACTGGAGTTTGTTCCCACGGGGAAACTCTGGGGGATGGTATAGAATGCATGCCTCAAAATTATTCCAGCAAAAGAGCAAGGACACTAAGACATTTACATATACACAGTTCCCATCAATCGCTGGTTGAGGGCCGTTTCCAGGGGATGTTAATTCCTCAGGACGTGTGGCCTGCAGTATGCTTGGATAGAATAGTCCTCCATAGTTTCAGGGAAAAAGCCCTCAGGAGAAGAGATGCAGATAATGGGATTTGGAAGCCCTCTGGAACATACTGAAATGGCTGCATTTAAACAATTTAGTCAGGAATCTGACAGTGTCTCCTACACGTATGGAGTATCATGCTGGGTGTGCCACACATCTTCTAAAGTGATGTTGAAATATCTGTAGACATACTAACAGCTTTACTTCTTTTTTTTTTTTTAACATCTTTATTGGAGTATAATTTCTTTACAATGGTGTGTTACTTTCTGCTTTATAACAAGGATAGCTAGTGGGAAATAGCTTTACTTCTTAAATATGAAGGTAGATAGTATTCAAGTAAAAAACCAAGAACAATTAAAAATACATTCATATTGGAAACCAAATATGTTTATACAGTACTAATATATTAATTTAGTCAGAAGAATGTAGATTAGATTATAGACCATTCACAGTGGAAGCAAACTATGCTGTTTTTGGAGCTAGTGGTTGTCAGAAAGTTTTCTGTGGCTCTTTGATGTCCTACCAAGGCTTCATAGTGTGCACCATTTTTGATGAATATGTGAAGCTTACTATTGCTAAAGTTGAGTATATATTCTGTTATATGACAATATCTGATGAGCTAAAATGTGAGCGATGAGGCATAGGAGCCAGATACTTGAAAATGTGTTTATTAGAACGTATGATCTCTCTGCCCCATGAGCATAGGCTGTAATTTGGTCAGTGAAATAAAGATTTTAACTTAAACTCTGTCACAGTGAAAGATAATCAAGCTTAATAAATAGACAACTGGAGATGCTTTTATAGACACCAGGAGTTATTGTTGTACTGTAGTAAGGACAGTATTTTAGTTATTCCTGACATTTTTGTGTGGTTTTAATCCCTTTATTGCTTTAAGTTTGTCACCAGAACTATAGTATACTAAAGTGCACTGATAAACAAAAGCAAAAACAGTTTGAGAAATACAGGCTACGGTGGGGAATGTGTGTGTGTGTTATGCTGATATATCAAGTTGTAAATTTTTTTATGAATATGAAGAATTTAACATATATTTTATTGTTGAGTATATGGTAAGTAAAGCAGAATTATTTTTTAAAATTTTGTTACTATTGATTTTTCCAACAGACACAGAAATGTTATTAAGGTACATTCATTACAAATTAGTTGTAGAATGATGGCCAGTAGCAGGCTTAGACTATCAAAAGTACACACTTAATAACCAGAACATACCTCTTGCAAGCAGTGTATTTTCTAGTGACTCAAAGAAGTTATTTTGCTAAAAGTTAGACGATAAATGGGTGTTTTATTACAATTCATGAGTCATGATTCATAATTACTTATCAATAGTGCTTTAACATATATGTTTCCAAGCTAAAATAATTGAGGCAATTCAGGGATAGAATTCTGCCCTTAGTCACCCATCCTTCTCTGTGTTATATCAAGGATTAAGTAATATTTGGAAAAAAAAATTATATGGCGCTGTGGCACTTTTTGTATCAACTCTGTGAAAGTGGATAGTCTTCTATTGATACTAGGTGTTTCATTTTTCAATATAAATTTCTTCACAATTCATTGACTATTAACGCACGTTTCTGCCTTTAACATGGAACATTGAAAAAGTGCACTTCAAAAAATATCATCTCAAACTTACTACATATCAATGACCACTAAAAGTTTAATCGGTTTAAATACTATGTATGAGAGGTTGTTTCAAGGATGAGTACTTCTCCATGTTGTCTAAATGTCAGTCATTTGTTTACACATTCACATTTTTGCCATATCCAACTACCACTCATCCCTAATATACTTATTCAGAATGGCTCAGTTTATTTATATGAATGTATTTTAAAAGGGAATTTATGTCACCACTGCAAATGGATCATGGAATTAATTTACTAGATAAAAATGAACGTAAAAATGAACATGATAAATATAAAACACTGTTACTTTACTTAAAATAAATGTAGGACTTCCCTGGTGGCAGAGTAGTTAAGAATCCACCTGCCAATGCAGGGGACACAGGTTCAAGCCCTGGTCTGGGAAGATCCCACATGCCATGGAGCAACTAAGCCCGTGCACCAAAACTACTGAGCCTGCGCTCTAGAGCCCGCGAGCCACAACTACTGAGCCCGTGTGCCACAACTACAGAAGCCTGCACACCTAGAGCCCATGCTCTGCAACAAGAGAAGCCACTGCAATGAGAAGCCCGCGCACCACAATGAAGAGTAGCCCCCGCTCACCACAACTAGAGAAAGCCCGTGTGCAGCAACGAAGACCCAACGCAGCCAAAAATAAGTAAATAAATAATAATAAATAAATGTAAAAATAAATTTCATAGGAATAAAAAATATACTCAAGCTATAAAATTAAGTACCTGAAAATATGTACCTCACTGGGAAGAATGCAGTTATTTATGATCAGTCAGTAGTAAGTGAGATATTCCATCTGATGTGCTTAGATTAAGAACCAAATATAATCTATTCAATATAGGCTATTTGCCTTTTTTGTTTGTTGTTAAGCAGTGTTGAGAATCATATGTGTATGTCGTTGAATAAGACAAAGAAATTAACTGCCTTCTCTAATGTTATTAGATGCTTAGAATTAATTCCTGAACAAACTTAGACCCTTTTGATTTAAGAACCCATCCAAAGTGATCTTCAGAATCCTTTTTCTACATGTGTCAGGAATGTTAGGAAATGTCAGCAAAATAAGGGGAAAACGTAGCTCACCTGTTCAGCACTACCATCAAGTTTGGAAATATACTAAGAAATTTTAGTATTACTTTTATCAAGTATTTCAGAAATCTCTTTTATCAAGTATTTCAGAAATCTCTTTTATCAAGTATTTCAGAAATCTCTTTTAATGTTCAAAATCTGTTTAGTGATTTTTTTTTCTGGGGAATTATCCAAACAAGAAAATGATCCAAATTCTCAGAGTCAAGTGAATTCCTAAGGCAGATAGTTTTTCCTCCTCACATATTATTTTCATTTTCTTCAACAATTGATCTCCCAAATGATAACTGTATGTATGGTTATGCAGCATAGGGCCTATATTTCCAGGCCTTCTTTGTAGCGAGATTTTCTATTTGTTCTGCTCAATGGGATCAGTGTAGGAAAAAAATAGTGTTTGGGCTTCCCTGGTGGCGCAGTGGTTGAGAGTCCACCTGCCAATGCAGGGGACACGGGTTCGTGCCCCGGTCTGGGAGGATCCCACATGCTGCGGAGCGGCTGGGCCCGTGAGCCATGGCCACTGAGCCTTGTGCGTCCGGAGCTGGTGCTCCGCAACGGGAGAGGCCACAGCAGTGAGAGGCCCGCGTGCTGCAAAAAAAAAAAAAAAAAAATAGTGTTTAACTTCCAGGAAATATACTTAAAGAGGGGAGAAATGTTCTTCTCCTTTTTTCTCCTTCCTTCTGGCTGGAAGGCAGATGTGATAGTTTGAGCTAAACTAGCTATCTTGGACTATGAGATGGAAACCATGATTCAAAGATGGCAGATCATTAAGAAAAAAGAGTGTATATCTCTCTTATTTATAATCATGGAGTTCACACTAACAGTTTCTGCTTTCATTTATACATGAGTAAAGAAAGCGTTTATTTTTAGTCAATATTATTTTGGTGTTTTCTGTCACTAAAATTAAGTCAAACTTAATCTTAAGAGGAACTCATTTTAAAATTATTTTCTACACATAGTTGTGTTCTTGGAATGTTGATATTAATTTGCCTTAAAGGGTAAAGTTAGATTTTACAAATGACCAAATTATATCTGAAATATATGCTTATGTCAAGGACTATACCTTTTATGTGAGTGGTCATATAGATTAAAGATTTCATCTAAAAAATCATAAAGACCGGGCTTCCCTGGTGGCGCAGTGGTTGAGAGTCTGCCTGCCGATGCAGGGGATGCGGGTTTGTGCCCCAGTCCGGGAGGATCCCACATGCCACGGAGTGGCTGAGCCCGTGAGCCATGGCCACTGGGCCTGCACATCCGGAGCCTGTGCTCCGCAACGGGGGAGGCCACAGCAGTGAGAGGAAAATCATAAAGACCTTCTTACAACTTGAATAGGTACAGCAGAACATTTTCCATGGAAAACCAAAGAACTTCAGTATGAAAAAAATATTTGTTCACTCTTACTTATGTACTGAGAAATTTCTATTAACTCTTCATGCAGAGTTTACATTGTGAGAGTTTCTTGCATGTACACTAAGGAGTAGATTTTTGTAGATTCAGATGCAAGATCTTAAATACATAGGACTGATCCTAACAGTGGTTTTACAATGAATACCGCTTGATCAATAAATCACTTCCAGGCTATTCTATTGTTTGTTATGATACTATCAACACAATAATTTACTGATATTCTGGGTATAACCAAGATGGAATATGGTATCATTCAGGAAAAAAATAGTATTGAATGAGATAAAATAATATTCTTAGAGTTCCATGGCCACAGGGACTTTCTCTCAGTCTTTCTCTTTAGGTTCCAGCATGCTAAAATTTTGCTCTGGCTCATTCTCTCTAATCAGATGCAGTAATAAAGCAACCTGTTCAGTGACTTAAAGCAAAGAGTTTAATTCTTTCTCACTCTACATGTCTATCGTGTCATTTTCAGTTGGAACCAAGGATAACAGTGTAACCTTTATCTGGGACACTTATGTTCTCTTGGCAGAGTAAAAGAGATAAATGGCAAACCACAAACTGGTATTAAAACTTTACTCAGAAGTGACACACTTCACTTTCACACTCATTTTATTTACCAAAGCAAAGTACGTGGACGGTCCTGAATTCAGTGACATAGGGAAATATAATTCTCCCCCCAAATCAGTATTGTAAATATGGAAGAACGTATTAAAAAATCTAGCCTGTGATTTAATCATTCTGTTTAACAAGGGGAAGTTTCTAGTCATATCTTCTTGACAACATGATAACTGAATCTCTGGGTAAATACACTAATGATATTTGCTAGGATTGGAGTCATTAACTAGGGAAAGTTCTTAATGGGGTGCCCCTGGCTAAAGATGGCTTATAGTAAATAAAAACAGAATCTATGGATTTATGAGGTATGGCTTCTTGGAAATATCACATGAGCTGGGTAAATTGGAGATAATTCATAAACAAAACGTTCACTGATGTTTGGGATAATAATGTATGTACCTCACTTAGACATCTTATCTATTCTTGGCCAAGAGTGCATGTTCAATGTGGGAAGGAAGGACCTGGGAGCTGCTCAGCATGTCCCAGAACTCTCTCTGCTTTATCTGAGTCGCTTGATTATTTGTATCCTTGAAATAATTATAGAGCTTGATACTGGGTACAGTGTCTGACTCACTTGAGTTTGATTTCACAATTCAGTTCTTTGTGTTACTTAACAAACCATATGGCCAAGCTTGTGAGAAGGGGAAGCAAACATTTTGAACAATAATGTAATCTACCATGCTTATTATGTTTATTGATATATTTAGGTTTATTATTGGTCTCTTATTCTGTGTTCTTTAAAATTCCTTTTCTTTTTGTTTTCTGTTTTTTTTTTCTATTTGATCAATGATGATCTTCTTTATTCCTGTTCATAGTCTTTATTACTTTGGGATTTACATTTTATTTCTGGTTTTTCAGTAATTCCACTTAAAATTTTAGTATACTTCCTTGACAAGACAAAATATAAGTGTAATCAATTTCTTTCTTTATCTTAGACTATTTGAACTCTGGTATCTCCACTCTAGTTTTTGTTTTTTTACGTCAACATTTTTCAGGGGGTTTGTTTTATAACAACTTGTTTTATAACAACTCTCTCCCTCAAATTTAGTCATAGGTAATCCTTATTTAATTTTCTAATTCAAGTTATTTTTCCTGAAACATATTCTTTAATTTTTTAGCAACAAGAATTTCTGAGTAGTTAACTCATTCTTTGTATCACTGAAAAATATTATTAATTAATCCTTAATCTTAACTGATAACTTTTATAGTTGTAGAATATTTAGGTTGGCTATTATTATCCCTCAGTCTTTTAAAAGTTATTCAATTGTCTTTGGACTCTATTCTTGCTAATATGATTGTGCTTTCAATTTGATTGTTGTTTCATTGTACATAATCTGTGTCTGTCTGTCTGTCTCTTTCTAGCTTTGAGTGTGATCCTTCAACATCAGTGGTCAGTATGCTCCTCTTTATTCCTGATAATTTTCCTTGCTCTGAAGTCTGCTTTGTTTGAGATGAATATAGCTACTCTGGCTTTTGTTTGTTTAGTGTTAGCATGGTGTACCTTTTTCTATCCCTTGGCTTTTAATCTATCTGTGTGTTTATATTTTAACTGGGTTTCTAGTGGATAGTCTTTCCTTTTTTAGTGTATTTAGACCATTGATGTTTAAAGTGATCATTGATATAGTTGGATTAATATCTGTCATACTTGTTACTGTTTTCTGTTTAGTTGCCTTTTGTTCCTTTTTTTCTATTCTTTTTCTGTCTTCTCTGAATTTAATAAACATTTTTTATGATTCCATTTTATTTCCTCTCTTACATATCAATTATCTTCTTTTAAAACTTGTTTTAATCATTGCCCTCAACTTTGCAATATACATTTACAACTAACCCAAGTCCTCTTTTAAATAATGCCATTTGACATCACTCTCATTCATTTCACTTATCCATTAGCTGTAATCACAGAATACATTGTGGCTATTTTAAGTGTGAATAAATTGTTCTCTAGTAGATCAGTTAAGAAAATAAGAAAAAGAATATATTTTATCTTACCTTTATTTGTTTCTTCTCTAACTATCCTCCTCTTCTGGTCTGATAATTACAAAATAATTGCCATTTCTGTTTCTTCAAACTGTGTTTTTTGTCTTTTAGTATGCCTAGTTTCTTTTTTTTTTTTTTTAAAGAAATCTGGACATGATGTACTGGGAAAAAGGAACTGAAATAAATAGGCTTTTAGTTTAAAGTTTTATGTTTATCACTCCAGGAGTTGCCATATCTTTCTTCTTTTTTCCTTTGCCTCTGCTTTCGCCTCCTCTGCATCCTCCTCTTTTTTTCCTCCCCCTCCCCCTCCATATTCTTCTGCTTTTGCTTTTGTTGCTCTCATTTTGGATTCTTAAATTGCACACTAAGTTCTTTTGTTTTCATTCTTTTTTATTTTTTGATAAATGTATTTAAGAGTATGAAGTTTCTGTTATGCACTGCTTTGACTCACAAATTTGGTTGGTAGTTATTTTATTGTCACTTAATTTAAAATATTTTTTATATTATTTTATGTGTAAAATAGATTTATTTGTGTTATGTCCTTTAGCTTCCAGGATTTTTTAAACTTTCTTTTGTTATATTTTTATTGTTTGTTTTAAATTTTATTACACTGCATAATGTTGATTCATTCTAGTTATTATGGCTCCTATGATGGCCTTTATACATAGCTGACTTCTGTGAATGTTTCATGTGTTCTCAAATGTGACCTTTCTTCTCTGCAACATATATGATATCTATATTTATGTGCAGTATATATGTTGCATATATATGACATATATAGTATATGTTGCATATATATGTATATATTATATATGCATCATATATAATCTCCATAAAAGATATATATGGGTGTATATTGTTTATTTCTCATGGCATTTGCTTTCTAAATCTCTACTTATTCCTTATCTCCTTGCTTATTTGTATCACTTTGCTTGTGTTTCTTTTCATTTGACCAGCAGGTTTTCAGGTGCATGTGAAATATCCAACTAAAATTATAGATCTGTCTATTTTTCTACTTCTGTTAATGTGTTTAAATAGTACAAGGCTGTAATGTTGGTTGCATATGTATTTATGATTTGGTATCTTCTTGAATTACTGTTCCTTCTTTTCTAGTAAATAGACTTTTATATTTTTCATTTTACAATATGGTTTTATTGATATGACAGTTACCATTTATACTATTACATTTCTCCACATGGGCACATCACATCTGCCTTTTGTTTTCTCAGGTGTTTTTAAAAATAGTTTTTATGTTAAATTTAGTATATCAAATTCCCTCTAGTTTTATTTTTTTACAGGATTGGACTTAGAGAAGGTAGAAAGAACTCCATGCAATTTTTTCAACCTACTAAGTATTAGAAGAGAATAATTCAATAATTCTCTTTTCATTTATATGATCCATTTTACAACCTATCATGCATTTTTTCCCCAAAATTTCAGTGACACTAAATGCATTAGTCAGAACTAATAGGATATATCTATAAATCTACATCTACATCTATATCTTTCATATGAGAGAGAGAGAATATGAGAATTATATATATAAGATACTGGTTTGTTTATTATAAGGCATTGTAAAGAGATTTGTTATAAAGTATTGGCTCATGAAATTATGGAGACTGACAAGTCCCATGATCTGCAATCTGCCAACTGGAGACTCAGGAAGGCTGGTGATATAGTTTATTTATTAGGAACCATTGGAAGAGTAGAGAAACTATCCAGACCAAAAATTGGCTTTCTATCCAGCTGTAGACACAATTGATATTCTCAATTCTCAAACCTCTGGGATAGGTATTAAGGTTGCCCATACCATAAGAGTGGTATACAATTTGGAACCTTTGGGGCTGGTTCAGATTGTTGAATCTATGTTAGGTGATTTGCACATATTTTCTCACGTAATGAGAAATAAGCATGTATTATTAGCCCTGCATGTTGGCTGAGGAAGCTGAAACTTGGGAATGTTAAGGACTTGCTCAGGTTTTTAGATCGAAGTTTGCCCCAGCATTTCTTCTTTCCACCATGCCTCCCCCTGTGCATTTGTGAGCACTTTAAGAATTAGTAGTAGGTTTTGCTTTCATCTAATGAAAACATAATGTAAACATGTGATAATTAATACTGACAGTTCTTTGGTAAAACAGGGTCATCTTTTGTACTGAAGTCATGTTTATTTCAATTATTCCTTGCCTTTTCTCCTGCACTCACTGTTCTATGCATTCATATATCTAAATTCCTAAAGCAATCAATCTGTACTTGTCCCAAACTATTTCTTTGCCACTCCTTTCTTATTCCTCAAATTTCATTTCCACCTCCAATGATTTCCTCAAATAGTGACCTTTTCTTCATCCTTGCCCTGCTTGACTTTTCTGTAACATTAACTTATTGATCATCCACTCCTGTTTTTAGCTGCCTTTATTTGCATGACCCTGAATAGTTCCTATAATTGTCAAATGTGCTTTTGATCACTGACCATCCATGCATTCCCTCCACATTATTTGGTGTGACTTCACTGACCCCACTCTCTCCAGTCATCTCCTCATTTTAAGTAGGACTCCCAAAGCTTAATCTTAAACCAGAAACTCTTCTCTCTTTTCTTTGTGCTTCAGTTACGTTGTCACTTAAGTGGTATTCATTGAGTCATTGCTGTGTAGAAACTCTATTGCTGTCGTAATAAATTACTACAAGTTCAGGTGCTTAAAGCAACACACATAATTATCTAAGAGTTCTGTAGGTCAGAAGTGTAGGCACAAAGTAGTTAAGTTGGTTCTTTGTTCTTGGCTTCATGAAATCACTGTGTCAACAGGACTGCATTTTTTCCTGGAAGTTCTGTGTTGAACCTTCTTCCAAGCTTGACTTAACATATCATCAGAATTCAGTTCCAAGCAGTTGTAGTACTGAGGTTCCCATTTCCCTGCTAGCTGTTAACCAGGGATCATTTTCAGCTTTTAGAGACGTCTTCCATTCCTTGGAACATGGCCTCCATTCTCTATATGCAAAGTCAGCGACAATGGGTTGAGTCATTCTCATGCTTCAAATCTCTCCGACTTTACCTTTGCCTCATCTCTCCTTTGCCTCTCTCTTAAGTTGCATCTTTCTGTGACTGACTCTTCTGACTCATGTGATAAAACTGGGCCCGCCTGAGTAATCCAGGATATTTTTCTTATCTTAAACTGAATTGATAGTAATTTTAATTCCATCTGCAAAATCTCTTCACCACAGTACCTAGATTACTATTTCATTAAATACCCAGGCATCAGGAATCTTTGGGTGGAGGGCATTTTTAGAAATCTGACCAAAGCAGCTACATACATCTTTAACTCAACACTCAAATATTTTCAGTTTTTAATAGAATATTTCCATTTGAGTATTGTCTCAAAAGTCCATATTTCCAAGGCAAACTAACTATCTTTCATGTAAAATTGGCTCTTTCTTTTTTTTTTAACTGGTTTCCCATTCTGCCAACACAACCATTGTGAGATACAGTCTCTCAGACTCTGGAAGTAGAATTAATTTTTCCTTTTTCATTTTTTTCCTTCTTTCTGACATCTCAATCTCATGAACCAGAACTAGCTAATTCTTTCTCTATGATAGCTGTCAGCTTAGCCCCATCTTTATGCAGGATATCATTCTTTCTCATGTTATCATTGATTGCCTAAATGAATTTAGTGCAAATGCTGTCATCAAAGTTCAATCTATTATCATATGCTGGCAAATAAAAACGTCCTTAAATAGTTACTGTTTAAAACTTGGGAACATTAGCACAAAGTTGATCTTAACAGCCATAATACTTAACCACGTTTTTAATTTGCCTGAACACATACATCCTTGTACTTATTTCCTTTTGAAAATCTGACCCAGTGTCTTTTAAGTTACCGATGAGATTTATTTGCCTTCTAAAATTGTCTTTTTCCATTATTCTACTAAATAAATAAATAAATGTTGTTCCTTCTGAAAGATGACCCTAAAGTCTCTAAAGATAGTAGAATCTTAGTCTTCCCTTGAATTGTACTAAACATTGATTAATTCACTGTAAACTATACATATTTAATTATTTCTATGAAACAAGTACTAATTTAGGACTAGGTATAGGATAGTGAATGTCCCAGTTCTTGTGGAGATTATAGTCAGTCAAAGGAGACAAATGGTAAAACGACTTTCAAGTATTAACAAACAAACCAAAACAAAACAAAAACACACACATGACTTTTTAGGCTGTAAGAGCAGAGACTGGATTTTATTCTTTGTGTGATAAGAAGTAACAAGGGGGGATGTTACTAAAAAAAAATAAGAATGAGTAAATATATGAGGAAGTGTCTAGGTATAAAAATATTTCCGAAGATGGGCTATGTATTCCCAGAAAACATGCTTCTGATTTGTTATAACAGAGTATTGATATAGAGAGGTGAAAAAGCAAGAGAAAGCATGGCTTTAGGCAAGGTGTTAGTAGTTTGGTGGTATCACCTCAGAACCCAGGGTCTAATCCTCTGCTCACCCAAAGTGATTGCAAACTGAAGGTTTGACTGAGGTCAATGACACTAACTTGTGATCAATTAGAATTCTAGCTTATTAATTCATCATGATAAATGTGTTTCACTTGAGAACCAAGGAATACCAAAGGCCACTTCCATGTAGAGGGGAAATCAAACCAAGATTTAAATTGTGCAAACTGATGCGGTGAGCAAATTATAGGTATAAATGGAATTAAGTATTCAGGAAGCAGTTTGATATTTTTAAATGGCTGAAGGTGCTGTGCTATCCATTTTTCTATTTATACAGTCACAATTGTATCTTCTACATTGATCCCTGGAATATTCACAATTGAAGCCCTGAACTACTATATTAGAAGTCTTACTATTCTGAAACTGCCATGCTGTGAGGAAGCCAAGCCACAAAAATACTACATGCACATCTTCTGAACAGCGATCCTAGTGTTCCTGTTAGCCCAGGCTAATGCCAGATATGGAAATGAATGAGCTGCAAATGGTTCTAGGCCCACTAAGTTTCTCACAGTTTTAGAGTCTCTCTGGTTGAGATCTCATCTACAATAGTGCAAAAAATATATACTTCTACTATGGCCTATTTGAGTTCCTGAGCCACAGGATCTGTGAATATAATGGGTTGTTTCAAGCCATTATGTTTTGGAATAATTTGGTATATAATGAAAGTTAGGGAAAAAGGTGTAATAAGGATTGTTTAAATTTTTTTTTCATGAATCATAGGGACTATGTTATGGCAAAAGGAGATGCATTTTCATACTGACTTGTGTTTATAAAGACATCTACCAAATAAAGAGAATAGAGTAAAATGCTTGTATAATTCATTAGAAATCTCTTTATCAAAAATATTTTATTATAACTGCTTTTGCCTTGAATATCTTGCATAATTATCTCATATTTCTTTTATTTTCAGAATACCTAGTACAGGGCATGGCACGTGGTAGAAGCTCAGTACGTGTTTGAGTATTCTTTTTTTAAATTGGCTTTTCCATTCATGTGGTGGATGCCACAAAATAGAGCCAGAAATTGAAAGGTAAAGCTTACAGAAAAATGGTTTCTACATTTGGAAATTATTAAGATACCTCTTTAATGGAGTAGTTAATTTTTTCAGGTATTAACTAAGGTATCATCTATATCTCTCCCCATTACAAAAGTGTCACTGAGCTATAATTACACTGATTTTCCATATTTGTTTGAAAAAAGCCTTATACTATCTGAAAGGAGATCAACTGTGAGCATACTAATCTAATTTGCAATCAGAATAAAGAGAAAACATTTCTGAGTACTTAATATTAGGACAAAAGCAAATTTTACTTTTAAGTTCAATTGAATTTATACGCAAGGTTAATATGCAGTAAGGAGAAAGATGGTTCAGTCCCTTTGAATATTGTATGTGATTTTCCTTTGACAGTATTCTTTAAACTATATTATGCTCATTCGTTAAGGTATATTAGCTGTACTGTAAGTATTGTTGGCAGGCTTATTCTAAGGCAACAGCAACCTTAATTAAGAAACTCTTGATCAGACTCCTAGTTAATATTTGAATCATCTTGAAACTATTCTAAGTAGTTCTCTTTTTCTTTTTCATGAATAACTGTGACTATGTTACAGAAGAAGCAAGTGAGTAGGTTAAAATGGGGAAGATGTTGCTTTTATTGTATCTATGGATAAGTTAAAACTGTGATAGTCAGTTAATTGGTCAAACACATTATTCTTGGTCATTCAACTTCCAAGTTGATGCCTGCAATTAGTGACGCTTTACCTATGTCTAATAAGGTTAGTCAGGGTTGTAAATCAAGTAAAAGTGGAGTTGGGCAGAAAACCTCCTTATCCCTTCTTGTTTACTATAAGATAAATAGTAGAGATCAGTCAACTCGCTATTACACACCTGGCATCATACCCCAAGAGAGTCAACTTTTGATTGTTGTAGTGACAACATGATGAATCTCAGTATGAAATGTCAGTCACACCTCATTACTTTATCTCATCCTTTTGCCCAGCTTTTTGAAGGCAGTCTTTCCTCTAGACGCATTTGCTGTTTTGACAGCTTACATTCATGCCGACATTTGAGGACTACTCTTTCCTCTCCTCTTAGAAATAGCACTTATGCCATAAAGCATGTGGCGAATTACTTTTTTGAATTGCTACTACTATCTCATTTAAGTGTTTGTATCAGATCTTGATATTTTTCAAAGAACTTTGGAAGCTTTCTCTCTCTCTCACACATACACACAAATATTCCTTCACATTTCACTTAAGCAATACTCTGAGAGAAAAGTAAACTGTTTCCCTGTTTAAAGTTTTGGTAAAATGTGCTTAAATTAATTCTGCAGTGCTGGTGAAAAGGAAAAATAAAAACACAGAAACAAGGGCTTTGATTTAGCATATTCTTTTAGTGTTGAAGAATAATTTGCGATTAAGCATCTTAAAAGAAACTAATTCTGCTAAGCACTGTTATCAAGAATGATTCTCATTAATTGCCAACAGCACTCTAGATTTAAACCCTTTCTGCTAGAATGAACAAAAGACCGTGAGTATTAAAAAAAAAAAAAAAAGGGATGCATGCAATCTGTCCTGAAATATCTTTCACTTGTTTACATGGATTTTAAAAGGTAAGGAAATGGAAGAGAGTTTACTGAAAAGGCTGCAAAATTGCCTCACTCTGCTGGTAATAACTATGTTTATTGCAATCGTAATATAAGTTGCACTTGCTTAAAAAATTAGTCATTCACCTGTGGATCTTATCTGAACTCACTGTGCCATGCTTGAATTCCTGGATTTATGAGAGTCATTTGAATGCATAGTATCTCATAAAACTATCACAACTAAAAATGCCCCCCCTGCTCAAAATTCTGTTTTCTTTTCACAACTTACATAGAATTCCTCTCTGTATTTATTATGTTAATCCATAGATCTATAATGAAAATAGAGAAATGGTTTTACTTAAAATATCAGCTTTTGGCATATTAAGAAAGTAATATTCAATAAGCCGAGTCCCCAACTATTTATACAGAGTTCCTTCTTTTCAGCACCATTCTTTTTTAGGAGATGGCAGTGGACCAAAAAAATAAAATGAAATGAAATGGGAGGTGGGGAGAGAGAGAGAGAGAGAGAAGGAGCAAATAGCAGTTAAGATTACAAATTTTGCTTGGTGAAAATGATGATGAGAATATGTTGTGTTAACTCAAATATTAGAGTTTTATTATGTTTTCTGGAAATAACCATAGGGTAATATTACTAGATGGCCTCAAATTAAATAATAAGTATCCTTTAAGGGGAAAAAGAAAACATTACTTGCATACATAACATTAGGATGGTAGCCCAAATTTTGAGAGACATAAGAAATATAATTGCCCTATATGATTCTGACTTCATAACTTTTGCAGTACAAATCAGTTTAGTTACAAGAAAGATGTCTCAATTGTGTTGAGCTTTTAAAAACAACTTTAAAGTCAAAAATGGTATACTTCATGATCTTTTTCTATGTCTAGGAATATAATAGGTTTGTAGTAAATGTTCTAATATGAATATTATCAGAGGCTCAAAATATTTTTTAGAAGATCTCATGACTTCGTGCTTGATTAAACAGCATTAGGATTTAACTTCGCTTTCTTTGCTAAGCTCTCCCTGAGTTTTTATGTATTATAATTTTTAATTAGCCCAAATCATGTTGTAAACAACAGCTCCAGTGCATAATCCCTTCTCTTAACATACTTGTATGTCTTCAATCTGGTGGGAAGGCTTTCAGTGCCAGGTGGGAAACAAAGCTGTGTGTAAGCTTCTCCCACTGGCCCAGCAGCCACAGGCTCTGTTCAGGTGGCCAGGGAAGAAACACATTCTGTAAGGTGAAGGCCTGTCAAAAGCTTCTGAACTGCCTTTCCTCAGTTCATGTTTGAATGCACTCAGGGCTGCTTTACCCAGTGCAGTGCTTAAACAGTTCCATGATGCCATTCATTTATCATTAAGACAAGGATGGGTCTAATAGTTATATGGATATCTATTTTTATGAGGCAGGGAAAAGTTATGTATGTTTACTTAAATGATGAAAGTTAAGCCTCCTTAATTCACAATGATGTATTTCTTTACTAAGAAGTATAAGGCAAACTTGAATGAATATATCCCCAAGCCACACCCTCAATAAATTGGCATAGACAGTATTTTAAAACATACTAACTCTGTTATAATAGTTGTGGGGTATATAAATTGTAGTTGGAGAGTTCAAGATTTGTGAAGCGAGGGTATATTCATTAAGAGTTAATTACACTGAGATTGATTTGTTTGGAAAATTAATAAAATCTAATGATAGCTTTGTCCTAAAACTTTGAATATAAAATATGTTTTATGCTCTTTAATAAAATGAATTAGGCTAATAAAATGTGCACATAAATATTCTCATGGTAAAATTGCTCAGAATTTCCATGGTGTGCTTTCAATTTTACATGCACATAAGGCATTGTTGATTAATGCAAAGCATAAGCTCACTCTAGTCAATTTAGTATTTGAGGCAGTCTCTCCAGCTGATTCAAATGCCTCATAGCTGAGTCAATCAATTATGCATAAGATGACCATTAATATGATTAAATATCATCATTGTGCTGCAACTAATTTGGTCATTTCTTAAAAATAGGGCCTAAGTTAACTGTCAGTCATTTATAATGATGCCTTGCCTGTTATCTGTACTACTCGGTGACAGTGGTTCTGAACCAGGGATGATTTCACTCTCCCTACCCCCAGTGGTCATTTAAAAATGTCCGGAGAAATTTTTGTCACGTGGGATTTGTGGGGAGAGGGGTGCTATTGGCATGTAGTGGCATATAGTGGGTAGTGGCATATAGTGCGTAGAAGCATATAGTGGGTAGAAGCCTGTGATGTCACAGGACCACTCCTGACAACAAAGAATTATCCAGCCCAAAATATCAAGAGTGCCACTATTGAGAAACGGTGTCCCACAGCAAGCATTACTTTGTGGAAGGAAACCTGTTATTTACAGGGTGACTTTTCTGAATCTCCTTTTCATTATTTGCAAGATGAAGCTAGGAATTAACCCATAGGGTTTGGGCAAATTTTAGTAACAATTATAATAATCAATTCTTTGTTTCTTGTTGTATCTCAAATATTCTAGGCATAGTCTCACATCAGAACATCAAGGGTTAACTTTTCCCTCTGTATGGAATGCACTTCTTACAGATTTTGTTAGGTCTTCCCTCCTCAGCCAATTCATGTTTTGTGCAAACATAACTGTCTTAAAGCGGCCTCCCGTGATTTGCTCATTGACAATTGTGATCTACCCCTCTTGCCTCCTACAGTCCCTGTCCTCTTTCCTCTTTTCTTACTTTTTCTCTATAGACCTCATTACCACCTGGGGAAAAATATGTTTTTTTCTTTTTAAATCCCAGCACTTAGCAACTTAGCACAGGACCTGGAATATACTTTTGCTTAAAATTCAATAAATTAAGGTACTGTGGAGTGCCTCCTCTATCAGGCATTGTATAGCACTAGGAAGGGAAAAAAAACCCTCCTTCTTCCTATGGAGCTTACATTTTAGTGGGGAGTCATAAAATAAACACTCCAATGTGGCTTCCAGCTCATCTACCTCTCTCTGCAAGACAGATTCTACAACATGGCATTCATGTTGTACAATCTGTTGGAATCATTGCAGTAGTGTTCAATGGTTGATTAACTCTTCTTTCTAGAAACCCTCTCTTAGCTTCTATAAAACCAAACTTTTTTGTGGACACTCTTTCTCTTACTTTTCTGGACATTCCCTAGATGTACAAATTTCTGAAATCTGGCACTCATAATTAAATCTTACTACAGCACTTCATCTAATGATATCCAAGGTCAAGTTGGTATTGAAAGTCTACTGTATAATTGTATTCTTCCTAGCACAGACAAATGTAAAAACTATTACCTACCACATGTAGTATTTCATTTTTAAATTAAAAATACTTTGAGAGTAATGTCCTAAGGAAATAGATGTAAGAATATGACTATTTCACTTATTCATGCTATACATATTTTTTTATGTTGAAAAGATTTTCTTTAGAGCTCAGAAAATGATCAGCAGATGAACAGCATCTGAAAGCTTGTTGTATGTAAGATTCTCTGCTAAGTTATAGATGACCCACAAAAACAGTAACTTTGAGTACTGAATATATAATTCCTCTCTACTAATAATCTAGTTGAGAAAATTACATATACATACCTACTCATGCCTATCTACCTAAATACACACATACATAGCACAAGTAAAGACAAAAGCAATACTATATATTAGCATGGTTTGTAACACTGCATTTGATATGTGCAATATGCATATGTATGTATCCGCATGCCAGTTAAGCATGCTTTATTAGAAAAAACATAGACGTTAGAATATAGATTTGAATCCCAGTTCACTTCCTGCTAACTGTGTGACTTAGGGCAAGTCTTTTAGCTTCTCTGAGTGTTGATTTTCTCATCTGTAAAATAATAATTCTTACTTTCAAGGGTTCAAAGATGAGAGACAAATTATGTTTGACATCTAGAAGATTCTGAAAAACTGTGGCTGCTATTTTTAGTATATAACATAAAAATACCTTACCACCCTGAACAGCATAGGAAGTATCAGTTTATAATTGCTTTATTTTTATAATTTGCTTGCTTTTTAATTAACTATCACTAGTTCATTCCCACACTAAGCTATGCAGAAAAACTGAAAACATTCCTTTAAACATAGCCAAATATGTTATTTACTCTATTATTTCCATTTGTATTATTGGGGAGCTCTCTCCTTAAAGTCCTTTATGCTTCAATCTAGACTTGTTCTTAACAAGTCTCGTCCTATGTTTTCTTTTGCCGTCACCCTGGGAATCCCTTCCACCTCTCTTCTGGGACTGAGACTTATGTTTTCTTGATCCCATGTTGTCTTGCTTTCTCAGTTTACCTTGTTTTAGTGGAACATGTTCACCAGTAGCTTTGTCAAAAGAGGGCAATGGAGACATACTTTTGGAGAGCTTGCAGTTCTGAAAATGCTTTTAAAAATTCACACAATTAATGCATAATGAGAATGTGAAGTATTGAATTCAATATTTTCATTCAGAATTTTTAAGACATTGATTGATTATCACTATTGGTCTTAAGATATCTGATGTGTTCTAGTTCTTATTCCTCTATGTATGATATATATTTTTCTCTCTGAAAACTATTAGGGTCCTCTATTTATAGCTGAGACTTAAAATTACGGGATAATTTGTATTGGTGGATGGCTTTTATTATTGGTATTTTTCCCTTGGTCATTTTTCTCTCTTTCAAGTTCCCTTTTCTTGGAAATTTTATTAGAATAGTTGATCTCGTGATAATTAGTTTATCCTGTGATATTCCTAGTTTTTCTTTCCCATTTTCTTTGTTTAATCTTTTTTTCTGGATCATGTCATCAAATGTATCTTCCAAACATCTACTGATATTAAAAAATTAAGTAATTTTATGTTTAAGTACCAAGATCTTATCTTTTTTATGATTCTGTTTTTAAACCTTCCCTTCTTATCTCATGTGCACAGTATCTTCTCTCATCTCTTTAATAATATCAATTGTAGTTTGTTCTTGTTTTTTCCTTTTTGAGGTTGCTCTTCTTTCTGTATGGCTATTTCCCTTGAGTTCATTTTCTTTTTCAGTTTCTTTTGGTCTCTGTCTTTCATATTGGAGCCTCCGTCAAATATTTGGTGACCCTCAGCTCTCTTTATGTTTAAGAGTAAAGTATTAAGGATACCCTCAATGTTAGGTGACTTTGTCAGCTGGTTGGCTTCTCTGTTCATTGATAGAGTCTCTCACCATCCAAATACTCTTGGCAGCCATTTTCTTGGAGACAACAAACATCAGCCTCTGAAGATCTTTCTTCTTGGGTCAGTTTCTTCTGAAAGAACCCTTTAATCTCCCTTTCGGGGTTATAAGCCTGGCTGCTAGCATCCTGATAACAACTAGGGTAAGATGGGCTCCCCATTCAACCGGTAGAGTGTCACCTAATTCCCGTTCTTAGAATGGAAACTCATAAGCTATGGCTGGTGTCTTTCATAACAGACACTAGAGTCTGTGGTTCAGTTTCTTCAAAGAATAAGCTTGCTGTGGCACAGTAGAAGTAACAGCATGCTGTGTGGATGGGGAGACTAAGTATGTTTAAATGATGATTTGGTACATTTCGTTGCTTTCCTAGGCCACTGTATTTAAAATATACTACCTGAAACACACTGTTCAGAGAAACATTAAATAAAAGAAAAAGGAGAAAAAAGCATTTAGCAATATTCCCAAGGTAATGGGGCATGAAAGATTCTGGCTGGAGGCCTAAGACTGACGGCTGAACTGACGACTTCTCTAATCATCAATGCTACATGGCTATGGTGCCAGGATGCAATGATCTTTGGACCATTGATTAGAATTTTCCCCTTGGTTGGATTGAACTGAAAATAGAGATAATACAATAGCAACTCAATGATCTTATGAAATAAATAAATGATCCTATGCCAATGGGGAAAACAAACAGAACCTCTGAATAGTGAACAAAATGGGAAAATAAGCTCTCAAAGTAAGCAATTTCAATGTATATTTCAAGAAAACATTTCTGTCACCAAACCAGATGTAGAATCAATCACTGAGCTGAAGCTTTTTTAGAAGACTGAGCTCTTGATTGTATTATAAGGCTTGATTTTCTTTCTATTATGAGGGAAAGAAAAACTGGAGAGCCTCAGAAAATCTGCACTGCCTCTTGACACTGAGGAGAATAGCCAAAGTCAAGTCTCTGATCCCAAAGAAGAAAGATACTTTCACTATAAAGGTCATGGATTTGAAAATTTATTGTCTTCTTCTATTGTGCTTAAAATTGTCAATCTAGCTGTTTTTTGCGTTGTTTGTTTGTTTTATTTTGTTTTTTATTGAGGACATGAATTTAACACTTAAACCTTTGCATTCATGTTAATTAATATGTCTCTTAGTAAGTCTTTAAGGTGGACCAAGTACAATTGTGATATTTTTATTATAGAGGAGGAGGCTAAGACAAGTGTAAGTAATTCACTCAAGATAGAGCTAGAAAAGAACCCTAGACATGTTTAGTATAGTTGTACAGTATTTTATGTAGTTTGATTTTGGAATAACTTTGAACATTAAAGTGATAGAATTTGCAATGAAAATACAAAATGAGCTCCCCTTCTAATTTCTTCCAGTGTAATCCCAGTACTGACTTCCTCTGTATGCCCAAGAGATGGCAAAACCTTATTGATAGGATATTAGAAGAGCTGTATTTAAAAGAAAGAAAGTTTTCTAGTTAAAGGTATAAACACTGGATCATAAATGACCCTGAGATAGCATGCTTATGAGATCCCAGCAAAGGTTAATATTTAGGTATAAGAATTATGATTAGATTAGATTAGATTTATACCTGACACAATTTATGCCTAATCTAATAATTCAATTAGAATCATGTCCGAGAAGAAGCTACTCTAGGAGAACATTCAGATGTAACAAAGCTAAAGATTCTTATGGGAGAGAAACTCCAGTGGTATCGTGGCCATATGAACAATCTGGATATCTAGGGAAGATGTGTTTAGGGAAATGGTTTTCAGCTCCTCTAACATTATCACTGGTATTGCCCCATTTTCTTAAAATATTTTCTCTGTATTTGATTTCAAATACAAATGCAATTAATGCTCATCTGTTTCTGCTTCTTTTTGATTCGCTTGTTAAATAAAGCCGAGTTCTGATAATCCCTTTAATGTTTGTGACCAGCAATCAAAAAATAATGTGGGAGTGTTTTTGTTCATCCTGTTTCAGTTCATTTAGCTCTCCTATCAGCTCTTTAATTTGACATCTCATAAAGAAACGAATGAAATTCTTTATTCAGTTTCATTTACATTGTATATAAATGGAACTTTCCTTAGCTCCCATATTATTCATCCTATTAAGTCAATGATGAGGAAAGAAATTTATTTGTCTGGTAATTTAGTTTAGATACATATTGTTTGGGATTTTTATATGTGATAAATATTTTATATCAAAGCTTGTAGCTGTCTGTGGTTGGAGGATGCTACAGCTATCTGCACATCTGCAGAATGGTTCTCCCATCATTTGCCTCATTTTTCTCGCAACAGTGGTGTTGCCTATTGCAGGGGGTCACAAGTTAGATTTCTTAGGAAACAGACTCTGAGGCAGAGATTTGCAAGAAGTTTATTGTTCAGAATAGGGGACTAAAAGAAGCACTATTGAGCAGGGGAGCTCATTTGCTGGGATGTCTTCTCTGAGTTATCTGAAATTAAGGAAAGGAGGAAAGCTTTTATGCCCTACAGTGGCCAGTCATTAAGATTCAGGCTGCCCCAGGAAGAGAAATTTACCCTGGGTGAGGTGTTCTTTTCGGCTGTGGCTGAACTCAGGTGAGAACTCTCAGCTTCTAATACTCCCAGTAGCTGGGAGAATGAATGTTTCAGTCCTGGTAGTGGGGCAAATAATCTGCATGTGCTACCATCCATTCCTTGTGCTATGCAGCTCCATGTGCATCATGTAAGTTCTTGGAGAGTTCCTTCAGGATTTTGGTGTGCCACTTTTCCTGGGAAGCACACAGAAGGAAAAGTGATCAGATAAACTGCAGACCGTCTAGCTGCACCCCACTGCAGTTTGTTCTGAAGCTGCAAATGATAGTCTTTGTCTCCCTCCTCTATCACCCGTTATAGATTCCCCTCAATCTTTCTGCCGTCTCTGCTGATCTACATGTCTTAACTAGTGAGATGACACAGAATTTTACATTTATGGGATCGGAGCCACTGATCACTATGATCTGCTTAAGCCATGGCTGCTGCATTTGACTACTTATTGACAAAGTTGGGCAAGCATCATTGCAAGGGATCCCTTAGATGCCAAACATATTTTTCTTTGCCCTGCCTCCTGCTGACGGTCAGCATCAATTAACCTTTCTAAATGGCGACTCCTTTCCTTGCCTGGTGGCCTTTTGGCATGAAGATCTTGAGAAAAACATGTTGCAGCCATAGCTTAAAATATAATGGGAAACTCAGTGTCCTTTTGTGGAAGTGTTCACTCTCTGTAAACCTGGACCCCTAAGCAACCCACAGAACTCAGTTTCAGGGATGATAAGCAAAAATAACTCAAGTGGATCCCTAGAAGTGTTGGTAAATGGAGCCATTTGTATTTTTATTTCTTTGTTTCTGGACCCATGTATTCTACCTTAAAGGGGCACAACACCATGTTATAGGTCATTGATTTAGTGTGTTTACCACATTTTAGAACTATGTACTCTATCCTTTCAGGATATCATCTCTGAGGTGGTGTTTCAACTGTACTTTCCATAGAACGTTTCATTGTTCTACCAAGCCAGCAGCTTCTGGTTGATGTACTATGTGATGGAATCATTGGATTCTATGGTCAGTGGCTACCACCACATATCTTTTGCTATAGATTGCTCTTATGCAATATTATATGGGATCCTGTGTCAGTGGATAAAATACTGTGTAAATCCTTGAATAGTGATACCAGCTGAGGTCCTATGAGCATAATAGGCAAACCCTTACTTTGAATATGTGTGTGTTAATTTTAGTTAAGGTGAATAACTGCCCTGTACAGGTTGAAGGGGCCCAGTGGAATCAAACTGCCATCAAACTGCTGGTTGGACTCCTCAAAAGACGTTGCCATTTGCAGAGCTGAGCTTAAGTCTCTGTTGTTTGAAAGCTGAACATCTGGTAGCAGCATTAGCTTGAATAAACTGCTGTGGTCCCCAGACTAGTGTAGTAGACCCAGGCAGAGCCTTTGTCCCTGTCACCATACTGTTCTGTTTATCTGTCCATTGCTCCATTCATGGTCAGATTATAGTCTGTCTGACATCAACTATCTGACTCCATCAGAGATCTTCACAATTGTTCCCAGGGATTTATTCATATGCTTCTTCCTTGGACCTTCTTATGCCTGATCTACCAATACTTCTCCTTCTAAGCACTTGACTAAAGGACCAGATCATTATCCACTCCTCTAGGATACATAACAATTCTACCACAGGCTACTTCTCTTTCCACAAAGAGTAGATTATTCGGAGCACCACCCAAACTTCTTCCATTGAGAAAATGTATCTGAACCAAGTCTCATCCCTGAACCAAATGTTGTCTTCTTCTTCCTCCATCAGCTGCATTAGGTATCCCCATATGGTCATAGGCATGAGCTGAAGGAAAGGTACTGCTTCAAGAGTGGAGGCTCACGAGGATCTGGACCACTTAATCACCCTACTTACTTATGCCTGCACCTCTTGGTGACCCTGTTCATGTCTGATCTGTTGTTTCCCTTGAACTTGTAACTTGATGTGTCTGACAGAATACAACACTTGATGAGCAATTTGGGCTTCATGGTCACTTGATGTCCCATGGTTAAGTGCTTCATTTTTTTCAAGACCCAGTAGCTCCCAAGAAGCTGTTTTTCAAAAAGTTTGTCATTCTCCACTGTGAGAGACCCTATATCCTGAACCCTATGGGTTTATGTTGTGATTCTTTTATGGGAGTTTGCCATAAAGTCAAAACTCTATCCTTTCTAGCTCTATGTTCCACACGTTAGACCTGCTGCAGAGACCTTTTCTGCTCTGGGTGCTGTAAAGCTGGAAGCCTTTCTTATTATTTGTAGTATAGGTTGGAGAAGCATTCCCAAATGAGAAATATGCTGCCTCTAGTATCTGAAGAGACTTAGCAAGTATTGTCCTTTCATAATGGTGCGAGGTTTCCTTTGAATCTGGCATAACATTTTAAATTTGTTATTTAATATTCTAAAGTAAAAAATTGATTTAAAATTGTTACTATACATTTTACTGTTCATCTTTATATCATGGAATGCTGGTTTTAAAAGTGAATGTAAGGGCATTTACTCATATGCAGAATCATCAAAATGACATAATTAGCATTTTATAACTCATACATGCATATACATTTTATTCTTACCAGCATAGCAGAAATGCTCCATAAAACTAATTCAACTATTTTTATTTCACTTCTTGATATGCACACATTCTACCAACACTCTATCTTCAAGTTACTGATGAGTAAGGAAGGACTGAAGGAAAAGGAACGTAGGTTGCTCTATCTTCCTAAGTCATTTTCAGCATTAGTGGTTGGCTAATACAGGCAAGTAACAAGCGTAAGAAAGGATGTGATAGGATTCCCGGGTCATTTGTGTTTCTTGAAATGTAACTGCCTTCTTTCTGAGTTCAGTTCTTTCTGAGCAAGTTCTGGTTAGGTTGGAAAGTGTGGCCCTTCAGGGACTCTGCTTACCTAGGCATAAGTGTAACACGATAGTACTCACTCTGAGTCTCACTGAATTCTCAAGCTTCATGGGTCTGCCAGAATTCTGTTGTCACGGGGCATTACAACACTATGCAAATGGAATAGCAAGACTAGGAGGGCACACAGATTGTGCATATCCAATCTGCTCACATACAGGCTCTTTTTTTACATCAGACTTCACTTGCAAATCACAAGTTCAATGACAGAATTATTAGGAATTTCAGTAACAGCAGAGCACTGAACCAAGGACAGGGCCCTTCTGAGTGATGAGGAAGATCACAGGCCCATGAAGCTTGCCCTGCCCACAGGTCATTTTTGGGAAAATTTGGGGAAGTTATTACACAGCCACTTGCTGCAGTGTTGCGGGGTCCTTCCTCTTCAGGACCTGGCTTCTCTTTAGGCCCCTGGTTTCCAGATCTGAGATTTGGCTCAGATCCTGAAACTGGACAATATACTGTGACATTTTATTGAGATGGCTGCTCTTATATTCCAAATCATCCATTCCGGATTTTTAAAATTTATTTTGTTATTACAGATGATAAGTGACCTTTGTTGTCTGCCATTATCTTGCCCCTAAGAACTCCGTAGCTTTCTGCAGGTTAGGATCCCCTGGCTGCCACTCTGATTGTGCCATTTATTATAATAATTGTGCACACGTTCCTTCTAATAGCTAACTATTGACAGTCTCTTGGGATCCTATAATCCCTATTGCTATCAAGGAACCCAGTTTTATAAGAACATTTCAACCATTCATCCTGTCCTATAAAAGATAGCCACCACTGAGCTTCTCAGTGATGTTGCTGCCCTTCTCATCAGTGTATACCATATCACTGGTAAATTGAGTGTCCTCTGGTATCTCACATGTAACATAGTCATCTGCTGCCTTCATAGCATATCCCGCTAGCATGCCCACATCTCTGAACTTTTTATTCCCCCTTTCACTATCTTTCACAAGAGTTCCAGCACTTCTGTTTCACATAATATGAACCATCACTTTCTGAAGCTTCTAAGAGCCATCCTAGTAGTATGTGATCATTGTTTTCTGGGTCCTAACTAGGGTGTGAAATTCTGTATAATAGAAGAGTACCCCAATATAAACTGTGTTTTTTTTTTTTTAAATCCAAACTTAATGTTTTCATCTCTCCTTGATTCTGCACTCTTAGGATTCAGTGTCATGCATCTTCTACAGAGTCCTACTCGTACATACTGGTTAACTTCTGTAGCTTCTTTGAGGCTGGTTTCTTTCTGCTTTAATAGACCTGGCACTTTCCTGGACAGGTTATATTGGGACATATTGGTGACCAGAAGAGCAGGTGGCAATAAATTTTGATGAAGTCTGTATTTTCTTACAAGGAAAACTTGTTTGCATCATATTTGGGAAGTGAGATACTTCTGAAGGTCAAAAAATGCATTTGAATCTAAGTTTTCAAATGTATCAACACAGATATCTCTATTCCAAGTCCCAGGATTTCACTCCTTCCTAAACAAGGCTGTCACCTTGACATAGAAGATCTTTTATAATTGAGAATCCAACCTGCTATCAAGCCTTTTTAAATGTTAAGATATGACCTCATCCTCAGCTTCATCAGTGCTTCAGCTGTGGGAGATGAGAGTCTCTTTATACGCTGCCAAGGTTTTCAAGCTTAATGTTTAATTGGTGATTAATCAACCTCAATCCTGCATTGTTTTTCTCCAGCACATTGAATAACCCATTTAATTCTATAATCCTTGAAATTACTACCTCAGCCTGAAACATTGCACCTGCCAGTGAATTTCCTCCCACCTGTGAACGTTTTAACAATCACACCACCACAGCCACCAGGGACTATTAGTGTTCCACATACCATCAGTAATGGTTCCTCACTGCCAGCCAGTCGGAGGGCCGTTCAGCTCCAGTATCTCCTTTCAGTACCTGTTTTCCTTGAACCCTTTTTGGCACCAAGTTTATAGGTCAGCTTCCTGGGGAAAGAGAAACCGATGTGGAGATTTGCATGCAGGAAAGGTGTTAGTGACTACTTTTGAAGTCAACATCTAGGAACATTGAAAGAGACAGAAAAGAAGTGAAAGGAGGAAGTTCAACTCTGATGCAATTGCAACAGAAGTGTCAGCTGATACCATGCCAAGGTCTAGAGCTCAGCGAGCCTCCCACAATTGTTCCAATATGAGCAGGGGTCTTCACTGACGATTCATTGGATGTGGCCTGCCCTTGAGGAGTGGTCCTGACCTTAGACAAGGCAGCTGTCTTCAACACAGGGAAATCCCAAGCTAAGAGGCTGCCCAGACTTCCTGCAGCTGGGGAATTAGTGCTCCAGTTCAGGAAGGTTAAGCATGGAGTCAATGTGAGCTGTGTCACGTAACATTCACTGCCTAGGGTTCCAAAAAACTACTCTGGGGAATGTCATCAAGAAAAGATTCTAACCAATTCTGATGTTCTTTAGTTTATTTGTTTGGTCATTTGTAAGAGTGAAATGTATAAAGTGAAGTGACGATCTGATATTACTTTCCAGAAAACCTAATTTAGAAAGACCAAATTATTTAGATTCTCAAATATCAGTACTTTTTGCATAGTAAAGCAATGGTACTATCTACACAGCCTTAAGTACTAATGTAAAGCCAACGATGGTTTGAAGCTATAATTGTCTTACTAACTTAAATAACAAGATTTGCCTTGTTTAATTTCTCTTAATGACCTCACTGTATTAGCCAGTAAATTAGAGTTTCTAGCTTGGTAGGCAAATCAACTTGGCCCCAAACAGTCAATTTACTTTGGCATTTAGAGATAGTTTTTGAGCACTTCGGCTTGTCTTTAAAAAAAAATTTTTTTAAATACAATGTACTAGGTTTAACCTATATTAAGCCATTTTTTAATTTTATTTTTTATTTACATGAAGTAAAATTCACTCTTTTTGGTGTGCATTTCTACTAGTTTTCAAAAATATATAGTCATGTAATCAGCACCACAAGAAAGAACTCTTGGATCACCTTCAAAAAATTCTTTTATGCAAAAGGGGGTCATGCTATGTCCCCCCTTTTTTGTGATCAAGTCCTGTTTATTTTAGTAGCATAAACGGAAGAACTAGGAAGGAATGATGAGAACACCAGCCCCCTTGACAGGGCCAGATCTAGCACAGGCCGTGTGTGTGTGTGTGTGTGTGTGTGTGTGTGTGTGTGTGTGTTTGTGTGTGTGATCAAGGCCGACCCACCAGCCCTGACCAGTCTTTTCTTGTGAGGAGAGGATGGGAGGACAGCCTGAGCAGCAGTGTATCTTCCACGAAGGTGCGGTGGTGTAATTTTCTCTGGGTCCCCCTGGACCAGGTGACGAAAGCCAGAGGGCCCACAACACCCTTGGCCAAGAGCATCCCAGGTGCAAAGTGCCTGGTACAAAGTCACATTCTGGAGGAGAATCCATGGTGCCCACAAGTCACCAGGAAGGCCCCAGGTGTTCGAAAACAACCTGCAGTAGACCCTCTGGCCTGCACGTACCCATTTCCACCAGCCCCAGTCATGTCTGTAGAGCCCTCAAGGAGGGGGCATCCAAGGCAGCCAGACTTCTCTGGGCCCTCTGTTTCCTTTACCTTTAATGCTTAGTAAACACTAGTATAGTCTCCATTTATAAGTGTTGTTTTTTCCAAGCAGTCATATATATGGGCTCATACAATATGTAGAATTTTGAGTCTAGTTTCTTTCATGTAGCATAAGAGATTTGAGATGTATCCATCTATGTATAAATTGTTTGTTCCTTTTCATTGCTAAGTAATATTCCATTGCATGACCATACCACCATCTGTTTCTCCATCCTCTATTTGAGGAACATTTAGCTTTTTTCAGTTTTTGGTGATTTTGAATAAAGCTCCTGAAATATTAGCATGCAGGATTCTATGTGAACAAAGATTTACATTTTATATGGGTAAATCTTTAGGAATGGGATTGCTGGATTATATGGTGAGAATATGTTTAAACTTATAATTAACTGTTGAACTGTTTTTAAGAATGTATCCCCATTGGTAGTGTATGAAAATTCTACTTGCACATGCTCTTTAGTTCTTGGTACTGTGAGGTTTATTGTTGTTGTTTTAGCAGGCAATAAATCTTTTTGGTTTAGACTACAAGTTCTCTTAAATCTTCTTTAGGTTCCAATAGTAGTTATATTTTAAAACTTTTGTTATGTTGTTTGGTTCTGTGGCTGGTATGCTCCTCTCAGGTGTTAGTCTGTGACTTAGGTGGTGATTTGTATTGTAGTTTAGTTCTCAAAGCCTTCATTATACTTCTTGGGTGCATTAAATGTGTACACAGTTTGGAGGTGGGCCTGGGACATATAGGTTCATACCCAGAATTAGGGGACCCCCTTCTCTATACCTTGCCTCTCAAGCATTTTCTTTACACTTGTAGGCTCCTAGTAGTCTTTTCCCCAGTTTCTCTGGCGAGTCCATGTTCTTTTAGCATTTTTATCTCCCACACTATTGCATAGCTCCACCTGCTGAATGAACTCATCCTTGGCTAAGTGTTGAAAGAAAAAAATAAACAAATATTTCTTCCAATAGTATTTGCACCAAAAGGGCTTTTTTCACATTTCCTCTCTGCAGAGAAATGATTTTTCTCTTGAGTTTTAGGTGCCAAAGCCACCACTGAAATCATGCAGATTCATGGCCTTGAGGCAGAAACAGTAGAGAGAAGAGAGCATGAGAGAGACAGACATACAGACAGACTGTCAGAAACAAGAATTTCTACCACACTTTCCAGCTCACAGGGGCTTCTTTACCCAGTTCTTCAGCCAGGAGGATGGATTTCCCCTGGATGCAATATAGTTTTAGGGTTGCTTTGTGTATCTTATCCCAAGTGAGCAGTAGTGTCCTTCCTCCATTCTGGCCACCACTGGAAGTTCTGGATCCTCTGTCCAAACAAGTTCATTGCAGGCAGCATTTCACTGCTATAGTCCCTGCAACTATGGCACAACATGGCATCTAGAGCTATGGAGAAGTGCGAGTAGTGCCCCAGGGAAAAGTTTGAGCATCTTAACTCGTGGTGTGGGAAGCAATTTTTTTTTTTCTATCTCACCTGCTCTGCTTAGGCTCTGGAAGTCAGTTCCTGTACCCTCATTCAGCCGTTTTTAAGACACCTTTAAATCTTTTTTTCCCCTTTAATTTTAAAAGTAACTTTTAAATGTTGACCAATTAGTTATCTTTCATGTGACATCAACCATAATTATATATATTTTAAAGTTGGATTAAAAAGTAACTAAATTTAGTGACCAACATGATATTATAATTATTTAGAAAATATGTCCTATAGTATCACTCCTAAATAAAGAATATGCAGTTAAGTTAGTTTGCAAATGTCACCATTATTGAGAATGTGTCACGAGCTAAAGGTGAATGCATGATAAATGAGCTTAGATGAGGCATTTAATTTCCTGCCAAACTTTCCTGAGAAGTTCTCAAAAGTGTCTTCCATCACATCATTTCCTTTTATCATATGAGGTGTTATGCTTTATTCTAAATGAAACTATTTCCTCTTTTAACCTGAAGTCTTTAATCCAAAAATAAATAGACCTCACCCTTTGAAAAGATGGTTTTTAAATCTTGGTTCAAGAGTGTTTAGAAAGAAAAGCCTCATTCATGTCAGAGAAAGAAAAGCCTACCTGCCCTTATTTCTTGTTGCAAATAACAGCACATAATTCATCTACATAGACAAAATTAGAGGTGTACACTGTGGAATTTTCACCATAATACCTGGTACAGCTGACATAACCAATAACATGCAGAAGAAACATGATAACAGTAGATATCCTAGGATAATCTCTAATAAACTAAAGCATAAGACAACAACAAAAAAGTCCTTTTTGAGTTTAGTCACTGAACCAATACCACAGATAAAGCTCTGCTCAAAGTGTTAGGATGGCTACTGTATCTCTACAGTCTCTTGTTAATACCCCAATGCACCCATTGCCCTCTTATTTTCTGTTCACTGTCCAGGAAGATGTACTGTGATGTCCTCTATCAGCAGTAGCACTTCACGGTATTAAATTGCTAATACTTTGATACTGCCTCAAGCAATATATTGTAGTTTAAATCTTTGTTCAGTGTTTATTTGGTGAAGGGGCTAAAAGACACATGGAGGAGAGGTAGAGAAAATGAAAATCTCTTATTAGTGGAGTTTGGTTCTTTTCTGTTATGTACCCAAGGAATGTAGATCTGATCCCTTTTTTTATCCGCACTAGAGAACCCAAAAGCACTTCAGGCTATAGGAGTCATCTGTGGTAAGTTTGAGGATTTCAAAGTTGATCAAAAAAGAGATAGGAGTAGGGCTTCCCTGGTGGCGCAGTGGTTGAGAGCCCCCTTGCCGATGCAGGAGACACGGGTTCGTGCCCTGGTCCAGGAAGATCCCACATGCCGCAGAGCGGCTGGGCCCATGAGCCATGGCCGCTGAGCCTGCGCGTCCGGAGCCTGTGCTCCGCAACGGGAGAAGCCACAACAGTGAGAGGCCCGCGTACCGAAAAAGGAAAAAAAAAAAGAAAGAAAAAGAGATAGGAGCATAAGAGGTGATAATATACAAGCTTTATTGGACAGTATTTAGACAGGATTAAAAGAGAGCGCAAGTCCCTCCTCCTAGAAGAGACCTTTCAGAGATAGTAAGGCAAGGTGGGCAGCTTCTGGGCAGATAGCCCCAAAGGGGAGCAGCAGTTTGGGGTCTTTTACAGTTACAGTGTCTGTCTTAGTTATGGGTAGCAGATTTGGGAGCAGTTTCACAGGCTGTGTGAACTAGGTGGGCTCTAAATGGCTGAATTTTGTTTATTTGGACTATGTTTGAAGCAATTGTGTGGTAAGAATTTGAGTTTGGCACCAGTGGACTTTGGGTTAACGTTTCTAGCTTGCGGTGAAGACGTAAACAACACAGGGGCCATTTGAGACCATTAAACAGGGACCATTGTTAGCCTATTTACATAACATTATTCTCCTAAGAATTCAGTTAAGAACAAATTTTTTGAAAGTGTCTCTTCTCTGCCCCCACCCTCCACCCTAAGACCCAGACAGGTTTTAAAAGTACTCCTTCCAATCACACACAGTATTGTATTGCAAAGAATTCTGGTAAATGCATTTTCCCACAGTGATGTTTTGAGATCTTAGATGCACTCTGGGCAGTCTCTTCTCTGTCTCACCACTGACTCCAGCCCTGATCAGATTCCCTCATCCCCATCATCATCTCCCTAAGGTCTTCCTAATTGACTGCTGTTAGAGTAGATTAGGAGTCATTGCTGGGATAAGGGAGATAAGGTTTGCCATGAGTCTGGCATTCATAATCAGGGCAACTTTAGAGAGGAGTTAACTAATAATAAAACAAAAATAAACAAAAGGTCAACCTATTTAGTGAATGAAAATCAGAACTTTACAGATGGAGCTAAGACTGGGTTAGCATAGCCATAAAGAAAATACATTTAAGTTTTACTTGGAGAGGAGGGGTGCAATGGGGAAGAAAACCCGATATTATATATTTTATGTGAAAATATTATGTAATATAGAAATATTTTGAAGGGCAGTTTTCTATATAATTCAGAGGTTTAAAAAATGTATTTTTGAGTGTGAAGATTAGGATATATCCTGTCAGAGATTAATATGTTAAACTAATCATTGAGAATCTTTTTTAATATAATAAAATTGTTAATATTGATTTTTAAGAATGTAGCATAACCTATTTTCAGAGCTTGCTTTCACTCTTAGAGAACAACAACAACAAAAGTTTGCCACTCCATTTATGTATTTAAACAGATCTTTGTTGCACAAAAGTACACTATCTTTTGAAGTGGAAAAGTTATGGCAGAAATGTTAATGACCGTTAGCCCCATCATTTTAATAACCATTGGCACCAGCATATCCTGATGTCTGGAAGAAACCACCTATCCTCCGGCTGAATGACTTTCTGGAAATCATACATGTGATCTTGGACAAGTCACTTAATGTCTCTGAGGCTCAGCTTCTTCATCTTAAAAAGAAGATAATTTTGATTATAATGGTACCTACCCACAAGGTTATTAGGATTAAATGAGATAATGCATGAAAAAGATTTAGTACATTTCCTGGCACTGTAAACATTAACTACTATATTTGAGTGAACAGAATATACTGAGCAAACTCCAAGTTATGCTACTCTCTCAAAGCCACACAGAATTCTATCACCATGTTATAGACAGGAGCAGCAAGTTGGCAAGACAATAAATACACAAGTTCCTGATGACTCATAATCACCACACTCACACCACTCATGAGAAATTGTGTGTTCTCTGTTTCTTTGATGATGGAGATTCTAAGGTCTTCAGGAAAAGTAGATATTTTTGTATTCTGAATACCAAGCCCTGTTTTGGTTTTCTAATTTATAGTAAAATTTTCTAAGAAAAATAGGCAGTAATTTCATTTTTACCTTTCATTTAGCAAAGAAGTTGTTTAGTATTTTCTAGAATAGACAAATAAGTTGATGGACTGAATTTTGCAATAAAACTGCTAGAAAGGAAAGAATAAATTTTGTTTGCCACTTAAAAAAATATAAACTTTTTTATTTTTTAAAAAAGTTTTCTTTTTGTTCCAGACTCACTGAAAACCTGAGACCTGATCTACTTTTCTGTTTTAAATAAACAGATTTATGTGTGTGTGTGTGTGTGTGTGTGTGTACAACTTTGTAATTATCTTAATGTGGTTTAGAATGATTTGTAATGTGTCAAGACTAAAAAGAAACAGTCAGTGGCCTGTCTTAATTCTTTATGAAATTCAGCACTGTACTTCACTGAACAACTATTAATTAAGATAACTGCTCGATTGGAATGTTTCAGCTACCAGTAAGATATGCAAATTAAGCAAAATGTGCTATTTCCTTAATATTGTAAGCAAGAAACTTTTTTCTCTTAGTTAATTCACTACGTAATGAACAGGATAATATAGCAATATTTTTAAATAGATTGTGGAAGAATTCTACTTATACATGCATGCATATGATTTTTTATAGTACATAATACTTTATATAATACTATGGAATGTTGAATTCAGAATTGCATGGAGAAAGAACATTTGTTGAGAACAAGAACAAAAGGGGCTCATGGGGCTTGTGACAATCAGGCAAACAAAAAGTATCACTCCAGAAAAATAAAAATTCCAGCTAGTGCAGAGCTAAGAAACATTCAAACAAAAGAACAAATACTGTATGATTCCTCTTATATGAAATATCTAGAATGAGCAAATTCACAGAGACAGAAAAGATTAAAGTTTACTAGAGGCTAAGGAAAGGGGTAATGGGTAGCTTTTGCTTAATGGTTATAGTTTTTGTTTGGGGTTATGAAAAAGCCCTGGAAATAGATAATGGTAATGGTTGCACAGCATTGTGAATATCATTAATGCCGCTTGAAGTGTACACTTAAAAATGGTTAAAGTGGCAAATTTTACTACATACACACATAAATTTTAAAAAATCACACACTAATATGGCTCCTGGGGATTATAAGAGTTGTAAGACCTGTTGGGTGCTTTATCTGTGACATGTTATCTATTACAACAATCTTTGGAGTAAGAGTAGCTGAAGGAGATTAACAGGGCAAATAGTAGACATTAGGGAAAACTCGCTTTCTCTCTTTGAAATAAGGGAAGTAGTAGGGGTTCCACTTTGAATCTAAGTACTTCCCCTTTTACAAAGTTTTGAAAAATTGATGAGACCAGGCCCCTTTTCCACAAACTGAATATTTGGGGGAGGAAGAGTAAACTGTAGCAATAAATGACCATGTTATCATGTATTGTGTTTTGTGGTAATAACTTGTTGTAACAGGTGTAATAGTTTTGCACATATTAAGCTTAAGTATTTTAATTTTGTCCTTTAAGCCAGTGGTTTTCGACCTTGGTTGCATAAATGGAATCACCTTGAATGTTTTGAATAAATCCTGATGTACGGGTTGTACCACAAACCAATGACATCAGAATCTCTAGAGTAGAGCCCAGGTATCAGGATCTTTAAAATTTCTCCAGGTAATTTCATTATGCAGGGAAGGATGAAAAGCACTCCTTAAATCATGTTGAATTACAGGCTTTTAATCTTAAGGGATATTTAAGTAAATACAAATGAGGATGAATATATTTAGCCAAAGAAAGATTTTCAGCCAAAAAAAGAAAAAAAAAATGGCTTGAAAGGGAAGAATTATGGAGAGAGGGGGTTTGCTAAATTATTTTATCTCTTTAGTATATCAAGTGCCAAACTTGAAGAACTCAGCCCATAGAGTTACTCTGTATGGTGGAGATTCTGATAGAAACCTTGCCCACTAGTATAATATAGCTGAAACTGGGAAGAAAGAGAGTAAGTAAAAAAAAAAGGTGGGATATATACACCCCAGAAGTTACACAAAATAATTTGATTTGGGTGTGGGAAGAAAATACTAGATCCTATATTTAAATTTAATATTTATCTAAAAAATTAGAATACTATAGTTTACTAATATTTAACATATAGATTTTAAAAGGTTCCCTAATTCTATCCCTTACGATAGAGGGTCAGTTGTCACCTGTTTCATGAGCTACTCAGAGGACCTTGTAGGGGCTCCATAATAATAAGTGACGATGTGCTCACCAGTTGGCTTATCTTAACATATTGTGACATACGGCAGTAATATGTATGTGATAAATGGATTTACAGATTATACCGTCTCATCTCAATCAAATGCAATCCTTACAAAATGGATAAGTTGCTTAAATAATTTATGCAATGAAGCTGTGCATTGAAGGTAATACCCGCAATCAAGTACATGTAGACCAGCAAACAGACAAGAAATTGATGGTGTAGATATTTCTGTTTCTTGTATGAAGGCACACTTGAACATATTATGAAATAAAGAAGTGACAATCTGACAGAAAGTTGGAAAAAATGACTGTCTTAAAAATTGATATTATTTTCAGTCCCTAACAACTGACCTGATCTTTAGGTTTCTTGTGCTTTGAAATAATAGTCATTGATATCATGGTGCTGTTATGATCGACAGAGTATTTTTAAAAAGTCAATTCATTTTATATTTATCTGATTTATTATTATCTATTTTTGAGTCACTTTATATATTTAAAAGTTACCTTTTAACTACTATACTTACTAACATAATTTCTAAAAAGTAAAATAGACATTATCCTGGAATGGGCAATGGCCATTTCATACTGGTAAGTAGTTGGTGAGCATACAACTATATATTCTAGTGGTACTACTGTAGATACTCCCTTTTCTAACAAATACTAAGAAGTGTCTAAAGTAAGCCTATGAGGCATAATTGTAATATAGAGAGTAGCCAACTATTAGATTTTTCTGAACTCACATTATATGATTTGTTGGAATATTATATTTATTACTTGTATGCCAGCCTAGCTTTAAAAGGTTCATTTCTGACTGCCCAATTGTCTTAGTTGCCTTTTATCAGTTTTTGATATGTTAGATGACTTTTGGGAAGTACCTGAAAAAAAAAATAATCCTTTTGGGCTGATTCCTATACAGTTTTGTCTGATTGTTTTTAAAGCAGTGTGGTGAACTGAGAATGAGAATTTGCTTTTTTCATTACCCCTCCTCTACCTCAAAAAGCAGTTTTTCAAAGCTCCATGAATTTCATAAATGCCAATAATAAATCTTAAACTTTTTGTGTGTAAAGTATACTCCAAATCCAAATCTTTTTTATGTCTTTTCTTGTTTCCCAACCATAGCATATATTGTGGGATGTAGTGGATTCTGTTGGTGCCAATGAAATCCCCTTGGATTCCTTTCATTATTTTTAGATTCCCCAGCTTCTGTCTATATTTTCTTTCAATGGTGCACACCTGTGGTTCTCTTTGGTTGGCTGCAGCTGGAGCTTCTTTCCCTGCTGGCACTCAGAGCTACAAGTCTTGGGAGTTTATCTTCTCACCACCCCATTCCCCAAGGAGCCCTTAGCCAATGACTAATCAAGACAGGAATAGGAAAACTCAGCTTCTCTCCCTTAAGCTAGGACAAACTCTTGAGGCATAATTTACACTTAGGGTTTCTCTTAAGACTCAGACTAAACCTATATGCCTAAGACTGCCTGAAGTTGCACTTTTGGTTGGCCCCTTTCTCTTTTCTGTTCTGCTTCACACATTCTGTAATCATTTTTTTCCCCTTGAGTACATTTCCTTAATAAATCATTTGTATGTGAATTCGCAACATGATTTTTACTTGGAAGAGTATTAGATCAAAAAATTTAGAGACTCTTGGGGTAGAGGAGAGAAACCAGTTAACTATTAAGGCTGAGATAGAACAAGAAGAATAGTAAAACAAAATAAAGCAAAAGGCACCACCAACAAAAACCCTCTAGCATTGATCATCAGCACCACCTTGACCATAACTGCACAGCCATATTTATAGCCCCTAGAGATGTGGAAAGAAAAGAAGAGAGGTACATAGTAGTGTGAAAAAAGCTGACCTGTGTCCCAATTTTTCCTCTTTGGCTTTCAAATGAAAGAAAGTATTCTGCTTATCTGTTGCTGCAGAGCATATCCCCCCAAAGCCTGTTGGCTTACAACAATGAGTAAAAATTATCTTGTTTGGGTTGCAGCTCAGGTTGATGGTTCTCCCTTGTGGTTGCAATCAAATGAAGGCTGAGACTAAAGTATTTGAAAGCCGTCTTCCACTACATGTTTGGGTACCTGATTTCCAATGGCTGGAAGAGCTAGAGCTGGTTGAGTATTTTTTCCATGTGTCACTCAACATGGCCAGCTTGGGCTTCCTCACTGGGCATTTTCAGGGTATTCAGATTTCTCACATGGTGGCTTGCATTCTGAGAAAGCATTCTAAAGGACTAGGGTGGAAGCTGCGGTGCTTCTTCTGGCTTAGACTCAGGAGACTTGCAGTGTCACTTCTGCCACTGGTAAGTGAGTCATATGGCCAACCCAAACTGAATACTCTTGAGGTGTAGTTCACTGGGGGCCATCTTTGGATATGTGTTTAAAAAATTAAGGAATTGCAGAAAGCACAGAGCACTCACCTTATTCTCAGAGGAGACTCCGAGCAGAGGCCCCACTACAAAATGGGGTAATATATACTGGTCAAGAGGGTAGAGCATAATCGCCAGACCCTAACTGGAACATCTGAATTGCCCTCAGTTCCCTTGAGATGTGGGTTCTGGGTTGAGAGCCCGTGGGTCTGTCAGGGGCCCTGCTGTGTGGAGCTAAGTGCTTTTAAAACAGAGATGGAAGGTAGACGATTTTAGCAGAGCCAGGCGGAGGATATACCAATCCTCAGATGTCTGATTCCCCTTGTCAAGGGGAACCTAATTCTTCAAAGGGGGATGACCGATGCTCCCCCCAAGAACATAGTATAAGGCAAATGACAGCACAAGAGGCAGGTAAGGAGCACAGGGACACAGCAGCCAAGAGACATCACCTTGGACATGGGGAATAGCCAGCTAGTGAATACATAAAAGCAACTTAGAGGCCCAAGGACCTCATTTTTCAATGTAATGAGCTCTTGTAAGCCGAACATTTCTCCCCTCTATACGTACTTTACCCCTCACAGATTTGGGAATTTAACAACCT
Organism: Phocoena phocoena; assembly: GCF_963924675.1. NCBI lineage: Eukaryota > Metazoa > Chordata > Mammalia > Artiodactyla > Phocoenidae > Phocoena > Phocoena phocoena. Next base: position 67,048,526 of record NC_089227.1, on the reverse strand, counting down.
GACTTCTATGTTCAGCAAACTATTTTTGCCTCTTACTGTATCAAAAATGGGTTTTTTAAAATTACCCTGGATAGTCTGGATTTAGTGAGAAAGGAATTATATTTTATATACAGAAAATTTGAGGCTCAAGGAGGTTAGCTACTCCATCAAATTCACATAACCAGTAGTGGAAAGGATCTGGTTGTCAAATTCAACTCTGCTGCCTCATCCTATGTTCTTTCCACTTTACCATCCTATCTCCAACATTTACTTCACTGAAAGGGACAACTGAAATACAGTTCTCAGAAATTCATCATGTTGTAATCTTCACTTTTCACCAACAAATTCATTTTCTGGTTGTGATAACTGCAATCTGAAAACTGCTACATATTAATAAAAAGTGACACTGATATGTTTTTAGGTGTTCATTTATGCAGTGTGAATGAAGTCAGCTGTGTAAAAGTGACAGGAGAGAGAGTTTCTTATGGCTCATTAGTAGAACATACAGCAGCAATCAATTGTTATATTTGATAGTCACCACACACACAAGGTAAAGATTTATTTCAGCAAAGGAATTAAACTTGATAAAAACAGGCAGGAAACAAAGGACTGGAGATGGTCATAGAAGGGATTGCAAAAAGAATCAAACTTTCACCAAGTTACATGGATTCTTTCAGTTTTAAAATTAAATGTATATCTAAGTTGAACCAGAAGTATTTTCCATCATCTTCCTGTTTTCTCCACTTTTTAAATCCTTCTGTCTCAATATAATTTTAATAATGTAAAGTGTCAAAGATATTAATCACAAAATTGATTTTAGGGATACACTTACAACAACAACATAATATAATAGCTAGCCCTTATTTAGTACTTTCTGTGTACCACACATCATACAGATCTCTTTACAGTAATTAATTCATTTAATTTTAACAATACTTTTATGAAATTAGTTACTAATATTTCTGTGATGAGAAAATGAGGCACAGAGAGGTTAAATAAGTAGTATAAGATGGCACACATCTACTGAGTATTGGAGCTGAGATGTGAACTCAAATAGCCTGGCCTCAGAGTCCACTCTATTAACCCACTGAGATGCACTTCCTTTCTATCTAGACTATTGTATTAGTTTTTGCAATATTTCAGTGGTTTTCTCTTTAAATCTGATCAACGTATTCATATGCACAAATATAAAGAGATTTTAAGTAAATTTTTTGCCACTTAATTACTATGCATTGCAAAATAAAGTTTTGGGTAATCAGAGTGACTTGGACCAGAGAGCAGACAGGATGAATACACAGATATGTCAGTGAAGATCCCACATCTTCTATAAGATCTGGAAAGCCAAAAAGCACTCGTTACTGTTTTTGGACAGGAAGTCTGTGAACGTAAAGGAAATGGCCTTAGAATGTGTGGTAACAATTTTGACAGGCTTCAAGCCAGGCATTCTTTTCTGGCCACCAAATAGGTCCTTTATGGAAACTGTAGCACCTACTCTTGAAAGACACTTTAAAGAAGGAACTTGCAATGCCCAAGAAAATAGAAAGGTGTGGTGTTGGATTTTCATGAAGATAAGCTCTGCTAGTAGTATCTCAAGAACTGTTTGTGATAGAAAGAAGAGATGAACTTACATACTGTAACTATTTGTTTTGGTGTAGTTGAAACTACCATTGAATTGCATTTTCACAAATTATTATTCATATAAGGTCTTAGGGCTGCTGAAGTGGGACTGTCCCTCATTTCACTTGTATTAAGGACGACTGCAACTCCATGAATTATTAAGAGAACATTTTAAAACAAAAATCTTCAAACCCCTAATTCATTTATTCATTCAGCACATAGTTACTGGACAACTACTTTGTGCCAAGCAATGTTCTTTGTGCTGGGAAATTTCTGCTCTCATCAAGTTTATATTCTAGTGGGAAGAGAAAGACCGTCATAATGAAATTGTACTTTAGAAGATGACAAGTGTATGAAAAATAATAAGGGAGAGTAAGATAATTGGGTGTGCTGAGGGTAGGAGTAGAGGGAATGTAAAACAGAGTGGTCAAAGTAGGTTTCACTCAGTAAGTAATGCTGAGGCAGGTAAGGCTGGACCAGAGTAAGCAAGTGGAAGCAGGAGAAGTTGGAGAAAGAGTGGGAAGCCAGATCATAATAGATCTTGGGAGAATTATAGGACCCTTGGTTTTCACTCTGAGTGAAGTGGAATCATTGGAGTGTAAGGACAGAAGAGTGACTTAAAACCATAAAACTCCTACAAGAAACACGGGGTAAAAGTTTCTTGACATTGGTCTTGGCAGTGACTTCTTGGATATGACATGAAAAGCACAGACAACAAAGGCAAAAGTAGACAAGCAGAACTACATGAAACTAAAAAGCTTTTGCACAGCAAAGGAAACAATCAACAAAATGAAAAGGCAACCTATGGAATGGGAGAAAATATTTGCAAGCCATATATCTGATAAAGGGTTAATATCCAAAATGTACAGGGAACTCCTTCAATAGCCAAAAATAATAACTCAATTAAAGAATGGGGAAAGAAACTCAATAGACATTTCTCCCAAGAAAACATACAAATGGCTAACAGGTATATGGAAAAGGTACTCAACATCACTAATCATCAAGGAAATATAAATTAAAACCCCCATGAGATATCATTTCACACCATTTAAGATAGCCATTATTTTTAAAAACGTATATAACCAGTATTGATGAAGATGTAAAGAAAAGGGAACCCTTGCGCACTGTTGGTGGGACTGTAAATTGGCTCAGCCACTATGGAAAACAGTACAGAGGCCCCTCAAAAAATTAAAAATAGAACTACCATATGATTCAGCAATCACACCTCTGCTTATATAGTCAAAGGAATTGAAATCTTGAAGTGATATCTGTACTGCCATGTTTATTGCAGCATTACTTATAATGGCCAAGATGTGTAGGCAACCTAAATGTCCATTAATTGATAAAGAAAATGTGATATATTCATACAAAAGAATACAATTCAGCCTTAAAAAAAAAAAAAAAAAAAAGAAGGGCTTCCCTGTTGGCGCAGTGGTTGAGAGTCCGCCTGCCGATGCAGGGGACACGGGTTCGTGCCCTGGTCCGGGAAGATCCCACATGCCGCAGAGCGGCTGCGCCCATGAGCCATGGCCGCTGAGCCTGCGCGTCCGGAGCCTGTGCTCCGCAACGGGAGAGGCCACAACAGTGAGAGGCCCGCGTACCGCAAAAAAAAAGAAAAAAAGAAAAAAAAAAAGAAAATCCTGCCATTTGCAACAACAGGAATAAACCTGGAAAGCATGCTAAGTGAAATATGTCAGATACAGAGGAAAATACTACATTATACCAATTATATGAGAAATCTAAAATATTCAAACTCATAAAAGCAGAGAATAGAGTGGTAGTTGCCAGAAGCTGAGAGGAAGAGGAAACAGGAAGGTATTAGTTGAAGGGTACAAAGTGTCAGTTATATAAAATGAATAGTTCCTAGAGATCTACTGTACAGCCCATTGTCTATACTTAATTATACTATATTGTATGCCTAAAATTTTGCTAAGAGAGTAGATCTTATGCTGTGTTCTTATCACAAAAAAGTAACAACAATAAATAAAGAGGGCAGAAGGCAACATTTGGAGGTGATGAATATGGCTGTGTTTATGGCATAAATTGTGGTAATGGTTTCATGGATATATACTTATCTCCAAACTCATCAAGTTAGATACATCAAATATGTGCAGACTTTTGTACATCACTAATGCCTCAATAAAAGGTTTTTTAAAAAACAATAATGGTATGTTGCCTACAGTTAAAAAAATGACTCTGTCCTCTGTATCGACGATAACCCAAGGGTCCTAAGAGTGGAAACAGAATACTAAAAAAGCTATTTTAATAATCAAGAATGAAGGTCATGATGCTTAGTTAGATGATAAAAGAGTTGAGAAATTGTTAGTTCTATATACATTCTGCAAGTGAAATATTAGAATTTCAGAAGTATTGAGTTGGAGTTTATGACAGAAAAAGAGTCAAAAATGATTCCCATACAACTCAACATCAAAAAACCAAACAACCCGATTAAAAAATGGGCAGAGGACCTGAATAGACATTTTTCCAAAGAAGACATACAGATGGCCAACAGGTACATGAAAAGATGCTTAACATCACTAATCATCAGGGAAATACAAATCAAAACCACAGTGAGATATCACCTCACACCTATCAGAATTGGCTATTATCAAAAAAACAACAAATGACAAGTTTTGACAAGGATGTACAGTAAAGGGAACTCTCATACTCAGTTGGTGGGAATGCAAATTGGTGCAGCCACTATGAAAAGAATATGGAGTTTCCTCACAAAATTAAACATAGAACTACTACACAATTCAGCAATCCCACTTTTGGGTATTTATCCAAAGAAAACAAAAACGCTAATTCAAAAAGATATATGAACCCTATGTTCATTGCAGTATTATTTACAATAGCCAAGATACAGAAGCAACCTAAGTGCCCATTGACAGAAGAATGGATAAGGAAGGTGTGATATATATAATATATTGCATGATTTCCCTGCTTTCAACCCTTTCTATTTTGTTAGTCAAGGTCCTGAAAGGAAATTAATGTCACACTCAAATTTGGAATTTTAAGAGAATTTAACAAGATAACTGTTTACAAACTTATTGGTATGGTTTGAGAAAAGCAACAGAAAAAGTTGTAGTGGTTGGGGGCTAGTAATAGCCAGTAGCTATTACCACACTTTGGCTTAGAGGATCCAGGAGAGGGCGCGGTTACCAGAATCAGGAGAGGGCTATAACAAGGTCTATAGCTTTTGGGAATGTTGGGGAAATATAATTAAAAACAAAATCCCCTGCCAACCCGGAAAACCTCACCACAAATGTAGGAAAGGAAGAAAACAGTTTTATTATTAAGTAAGTATTAAACTAGAATTTGATGTGTATCACAGGCAATCTGCTAAGAGACTACAAAGACAGAGATGAATCTCACCCTTTTATAGCCAAACAGAAACAATCAATTATGTGCATGTTCTTAAGGTACAAGATAAACAGTAACTAGTCCTCAAGTAAAAGGACTTGACAGCACCATTTGTCACAAATAGTTCATCCTAAATTCACCTGATAATTAAGGTTATCATCTGTGCTAATTAATTGGCTTTATCCAGAGAAAAAGTGAACTTCTTACATCTTTATAACAGGAGGTAATTTTGCGACTTGAGCACACAGAGCCCCCTGAAGTTAGGCTCCTACTCTCCCACAGAAACCAGGAGATAGGAGCATTATCTTCCTTGATTACATTTCAATGAGATGGCTCGAAGGTCCTTGAGAAAGACATGCTTGGGTTGTAAAGCTGGCAAGAGGCTTATTTAGCTCTTAAAAGATTTACATACATTTCAGAGACAGAAAAAGAAGCTACAATTACAAGTTTCTAAAGTAAATAGGAAAAGGGAAGGAAGGGAAGTCTCTTTCCTTATTTTCACCGGGGAGATTTAAGCCTCTTATTTTTATTTTTGCATTTGCCCTTAAGGTAGGAGGACTGAGTACACGCACAGTGACTTGGCAGATAAGTCAAAGAAATAGATATCTTGACCTCACTCGCCTCACAACTTCTAGATCTCCTATCAGTGCCTCCCTACCGGTGTCTTAGCCTGGGCTTTCCTAAAAGCAAAAACTGAAACAATTACTCCTATGTAGGTAGATCATTCAGAAGGTTATACAGGGAATGTGAGAGAGGAATAGGAAATAATGAAATAAGACAAGACAGAAAAGTCAGTACAAGTATATATTACTGAGTTTGATTCCCTCCAGAGACAGCTAAAGTTTGATCCTTCTTGGACCTTCTCAGAAACATACAGAATACTTTTAGATGTGTCAACTAAAAATTAACAGAGGAAAACATTTTCCATTTGTCTCATTCCATATTGTTTGAAGGTTAGTCCAGGGGCATTACAGATAAGTGAGTCAAAGCCAGTAGGTGAGTGTTCAGCTGCAGCTGAAAAGGAAAATGTAAATCTGGACTCAGAAGGTATCTGATGCACCTCTATTGGCCATATCCAGTTAGAAGCGGGAAGAAAGGAAGTCAGTTAACATTCATATGGAGTGACCTCCTGGGGCACAGGGTAGGGTGGAGAAAGATGGAGAATAAATTTGGAGATGCAAATGAAAGATGTTCACTATACCACTTTGAAAGGCTATTCTCGAAACAGTAGCCAAAATGATTTTTTTTAAATCTAAGCCAGATCTTATTATTTCTCTGGTCAAAACCCTCCCTATTTCCCTTACTCCACTTAATGCTTTTTTCTGTATCATAAATTGAAACTAAATTTGTTAAGGAAGGAGATAAGTTTTCATTTGGCAATACACAGAGAATAATTGTGCTATGCTAAGCTAAAATATTGTATAAATATTTGAAGCATGAATATCACACTGCAAAGCACGTTTGAGCATAGAATTATGTTGCAAACTGTTACTATGTAGTTTTATATGTTTGAAAGCTTGAAAGTATTAATCAACTCTGGAATGTTAGATTAAGCAGATATTAAATAGTAAAAACGACAGAGTACAATTCTTAGATTAAAACTAATAGAAGCTGTGATGTCTTCTTATTAATAACATTTACCTTGACTGTAATGACCTGTCTTTCTTTTTCTATTGACTTGTTTAAAGACTATTTATAACCCTTTCATTTTGAATCTTTGTTTAATATAGCATTCTTACTAGAGCTAAGTTATTTTCAAATATTTGTGTAAATGTCTACTGTATAAAAAGCAATTCCATTATTCATTCCACAGATATTGTTCATCACCGTGATAGATAACAGATTTCAAAAATACAAAGATGGAAAATAATTCCATCTCTCAGTGAGCACTCAGTACATTATAAGTTTATGTATTCCGATAAATGTTAAAATGCAGGTTAAAACTGGTCTAATATAAATACATAAGGCAGAAAATCTAATTCATTCTTCTGGAATCATATGTTGCTTTCAAAAAGAGATTATTATTAACATGGATCTTGAAATTCTGGCAGGATATAGCAGAGGGAAAGGTGAATACACAAGTGCAGAGATTTTAGAGATAATGCTTTAGTCTAGAAGGTACTGTAAGTACAGCAGAATATTGACATTTATGATGGAGATGTGGCCATATAGACAGTAAAAATCAGATTCCTTGAGTTTTAGTTGTCCCCTTAAAGAGTTTACTCTTTATCCTGAAGGTAATGACTAGCTGCTGAAGGCTTTTCAGCAGGAAGCTAATAATGCCAAATTTATCCTTAAAATTAAAAAAAAAAAAAAAATCCCTGACACAAAGTACTAGTCTGACTAAAATTTCAACTGGAGCTAGGAAAATCAGTTAGAAGGCTATTGCCACCTCTTGGATGAGAGATCTAACTGCCTGAGTTAAATTTCTGGCTATGGAGATGGAAGGATTTCATGAGCTACCTAGTAGGTAAAATCTGTCAAACTTGGTAAATCCAGGAAACTGGGGTGAGAGGGTTGGAGAAATCTAAGAAACTCCCAGGCTTTCAACATATGTGACTGGATGCTTGGCCGTAACAGAGAACGTAGGAAGAATTTCGATTAGGTAGAAAAGCCAAGAGACAAGAAGTTAGTGTTTTAGTTACCTGTCATTGTAGAATAAACCCATTCTCGTTAAGTGACAGAAGACAACCACCATTCTTTTATGGTCATGGATTTTGTGGGTGAAGAATTCAGAAAGAGCACAGCATGAATGGCCTGTGTCTGCTCCATGATGTCTGTGGCCTCAACTGGAAAGATCTGAATGGCTGGGATGATTGGAACAACTGGTGCCTGCAATTGTCTGGAACAATCTTTTTTGTCTTGGAATACTTTCACATGTTTAAAAATTATTCAGGACCTCAAAGGGTCTTTGTTTAAGAGGACTATATCCATTGATATTTACCATATTAAAAATTAGAAGAGATTTAAAAAATTTTTATTTTATTTAAAATAGTTATCATAACCCCTTTAATTTATATCATATATAATTTTTTAAATAAAAAGCTGTATGTTCCAAAACAAAAAAAATTGTAAAAAGAGTGGCATTGTTTTCTTTGTTGTTCTTTTGTTTTGTTTTTGCAAAACCCCTTAATTTCGGACTTACTAGAAAACATGCAGTTTCTCATGTTTCTGTGTCCAGTGCTACAATATGTTGTTTTGATTGAAGTGTATGAAGAAAATCTGACCTTATACAAATGTAAAGTTGGGAAAAAGGAGGAGTACCTTAATAGCCTCTAGAGATAATTGTGAATATTTTCCTTCAATACTGTACAAAAACTTGATAAGAGGTATTTTCTTAAAGTTCAGTTTCAGCAGGAAATCTGAAACTGTACTAGTGAACTTTTTGCACTCTGTAACATTAAAATCCATCCTTATATCTTGCACTTTGAGTGGATCTTTTACCCATGAATGATTTTTATAATGTGCACAGATCCTTAGGAAAATATTGTTTCACTCTGCAGATCTTGCAAATGTTGATACATTTCATTATGAAAATAAAAGAATGACATTTATTAAAGTCATCACCCGTCTTACTGGAAAAGTCTTGGGAAGCTATTAAGCTGATAGTAGCAGATAAAAACTTAAAATTTATTATTGACAGTCAGTACTGTCAGATTTTTTCTTTGAAACACTTCCTTCTTTTCCAAGAAAATATTTTCCAAATACCTAATGATGAATTACTATAGTTTTTCAGTCATTCTTTCATGTAAAAATGGTGTTCCATAAAAGAAGCACCTAGTTCAGCCCACAAATCAATTGCACAAGTGCTTTTTCTTAAGACAAGGATCATACTTTCATATGCAGCAATGCACTTCATACATATTTCCCATCTTGATACATAGGATATTAAAAAGATGAGTACTAAAGAATTTTGATAAAATTAATATTTTTCTGCATCACTAAGAATATTCTTAAGTGAAAATGACATTTTATGACTTCTTTTTTCTGCAAATGTACGGTGGTAAAGAATTTATAGAATGTTAGTATCTGCCCTGATTTACGCTAAGGCCTCTGCAGTTTTTTTGCACCACTTCAAATATCAACACAAGGCAAAAGGCAAATAATGTGTTAGCATTATTTAGAAAATAGTTTTGACTTCACGGACTCTTTGAAAGAATTTCAGTAGCTCTTACAGGTCCATGGACTAAACTTTGTGAAGCACTGATCTTCATGTGTACTATTCGGTGATCTGAAGACTGGCTCAGCTGAATGTCTTCAGTTGGCTTCTCCATATAGCTGGGTTTCCTTATAGCATGACGGCTTCAGGGTAGCTGCACATCTTAAATGGTATGTTAGTGAATGTCACAGCAGGTAAGGCAGAAGCTGAATGGCTTTTTATGACTTAGCCTTTGCAGTGAGATAGCATAATTTTTTAAATCATATTCTATTGTTTAAATAGTCACAAGCTCAAGGGGAGAAGGCATATATACCTGTCTCTCAATGAGATGAATACTCAAGAATTTGCAGCAATGTTTTAAAATTTCCACAGACTGATAGTGGCCATAAATTATTTACATTCTTCCACTATGCAAAATATAGTCACCCCTTCAAAGAACTTTTTCAAAATCTCATCATGTTAGAGAACCAGGGTCAAGATTCAGATTTTTTATCTAACTCAGGTCTAGGTGTGAATGAGAATCCTTGGGTTTGGATCCTTGGTGTGATTCCTCTTGATTTGAAGACTTATGGTCTAAAGAGATCAGTTACCTGCTTCACAATCACCCAGTATTCAATAATTGTCAGGTATAGCATAACATAATCGACATTGCAGTTTAAAAAGAGGAGAAATGGGAGGCACACAGCAGTCACTTATCATTAATAATTCTAAAATTTGACAGAATTCCTCTCACCAGTTCCTTGATTAAGGTCCAGTCCTGCTCCCTGCCCTACTTCTGGCTACTAGTCTGCCCATTGGATTTTAGATGTGCCAAGTCGTCTTTCCTTTTACATAGGAGATGGCCTGTATTTGCAGGTAGGTAGTTTGCCCTGCCTGTTCCTGTCCATAGAGATTTGGGTGTTCAAAGGCCTTTTAAACTTTATCCTGAGTCTGGGTTTTCAGCTTTTCAATTAATATTATTAATAATAATCATCAATTATTGATGATTCAATGGAATTATCAAGTTTGTACTTGTAAATGCAGTCCTAGGCCCACTATTATTGAGTGCTTAGTTTGTGAAGGCAATGTTAGCCACTGAAATAGAGAATTTAGTAGGATAGGCATGGTTTCAACATTCATGGAAACTAGAATCTAATTTGAGAGCCTTCACCATTGAGATTCAGGCCATGAAAGGAAAATAGAGGTCACTACAGCATGTAGATCAGAAGAATAGACCTCTTCTGGAGGTTGGTCAAAGAAGGCTTAAGGAAGTGACATTTAAGCTAAGCTCTGAAGGATAAGTAAAAATTGACTTCAAAGTGTGTACTGTTCCTGTATTGATGCTGTATATATTTGGGCATTAAATTGATGCCTTCTGATAGCTCAAAACGGCATTTTTAGTTTTTAATATAAAAATAAAACAACCTAAAAGGTACGTGTCTTCACCCTAATCTCATGTATCTAGCAAATGTATAGGGGAGAGATTTCCTTCTGTTTCTGTTGCAGAAGTAGTCATTGTTATAATTTCATCCTTACACAACTAAATCTATATGTAGCAATACTGCCATGATGGTATTGGTAAGCACACATATATTCACATGAGTGGTTATCCCTCATCATTTGATCTCTTCCATAAAAAGAATAAAAGTTACTGTTGAAATAAATAAGAATGAGGAACACAGCTTATGGTTATGGGCCTATGCCTATGATTAACTATTTAACAAGTTTCCATTGGAAGCCTGCATTTTCAGGGATTTATTGTTCTGATATAAAATTCATTGGGATTAAACTAGGCAGATAGCAACTTTTTATTTTCCAAATCTAGTTTAAATTGGTTTGCCTGTTTTATGTTATGGGGGTTTGAAGGGAGAAAAAAGCATATTTCTTTAGTCTTCAATTACATCTGAGCTCCTTTTACTGAGCGCCTGTCTGAATTTAAAAAAGTAATAATAACAACATAGAAAGATAGGCTTATAGACATTCATTTTATGATAGAAGACAAGAGTATGAGATAGGTTTCTGGTAATTGAGTGCGTTTCAACTAATTGTATTTTCTTCTCTTTCGCAAAGAATTGTGTGCCGTGTGTAAACTGAGGCTTACTGTGTGGTATATTTAGTACCATTTCTGCTCCCCGTCAATTGATTTTATCTTCACAAGTAGGTTGACTGATCTTTCTTCTTTTGGATACTTGCAACCCCTGGCTTTTAATTTGGCTTAACATTAGAATAGGTATTTGTAACAGTATGAGTTTTGTTTTGTTTTGCCCATAAATTTAACACTTTTTATGTAGTATCCTTTTAAAATAACTAATTCCAGTAGCTCTGAGCTTAGAAAACAATTCTCTTCCTTTGTTTTTAATAAAAAGTATATATTAGAACAATGAAAGAACATTTTTGACATTTTATTATCTATAAAACAAGGGATCAAATACAAGGAAATCAAGAACAATATGATCGGAGTATCTTTGGAACTTGTCACCAGTTCTTGCTTACCAGAGCTAAGATGCCCACCATGATGTTTGGAAGTGTAAATTTAGTATGTAATATTAATTCCTCACAGAGTAACAATTGTTATGAAGCTCAATAGGACTAGAAATGTTTTCAGAAAAAGAAATTAGAAAGCTGAAAAAGATTAAATAAAGGTGGATCATTGGGGGGGATTAACGAAGAGAAAGAAACAGAGTGAAAGGAATCAAGCTCACTCTGAAAGTTGGAACTTAAATACCCATTAAGGCAGTGGTGAAAGATAAGGTATATAGTAAAAGAAAGGAAGCAGACATCCAGATGGGAAGGGAAGTGGTGGATGGAATTAGATTATCAGGAAGACTATCCTGTGCATCCCACATGTAGTTGGAAAGCTGAGACTGAAACTTGGAAGAGGTCAAAACTGAAGATATAGAGTTGGAAGTTGCCTGCACAGAGGTGACTTTAGATAAAGTGACCCAGGAACTGAGGAATTAAAGACAGAGCAGAGCAGTACCAAGAACTTGTTCACTGTGGAATTTCTATATTAAAGGGAAGGAAGGAGTAAGAGGAGCTGGAAAAGTTAGAAAATAAGTTAATTAAAGAAAGAGAGGAGTTGAGAAAATAAATAACTCGTTCAAGTGTTTGCTCAGTAGAGAGAGATGAGAAAATTCAGTCCCTTCTTTAAAGAAGCTTGTGATGACAAATAGAGTTACAAAGCAGAGATTTTCTAGATATAATCTTTTTATAGAAATCATTTGATGAAGACAACATCAGATAGTGGGGGAAATAATAGATTTGAGAATGAGTAAGAGTTTTCTCTTTTTAAATGCACATGATTTGTAAACCTTTTTCTTATAGCAGATGTGAATTTCATGTACAATTTCCTGAGTCAAAGCATTTTTCCATTTGGCTTTAGGGAAGATAATTGAATGCAAAGATCAGCTGAAGTCTGGAAGCCATTAACATCTGATTTAAATTTAGTCTTCCGTGGGGCTTGGGTGATTAGACTACCACTTAGAAGAATATATCCTTTGGATATCCAAGTGGCATGCACACCTGTTATCACCATAGCTGGTTTGTAAATGTCACTGCTGCTTCATATAAATAAAGCAGTGAAATGGATAAACAGCGTTTCAGAAGCATATTATGATATCATTGTAGGGTGTTTTGATGATTTGTGCATTTCTCCATACATTAATACAATATATTTGTTAAAATGGTATAGAAACAGTTAAAGAAAACATATGTTTGGCAAGTAATTGAGTCATTATGGAATGTAACATTCATCTGCAAATTAAAGTGTTTTTCCTCATTCTGGATATAAAACCTCTGTCTTAGAGAAAATGAGTAAAAAGCCTGGAAAATGAATAGTACAAACGAATATAGATGTTACTGATAAAAGTGATGCCAAAAATACAGAAAATTGATTCCTTTTAAAAAACAGATAATATGAAATTTAAAAGGCAAGGTGTCAAGTCATATTTTCATCTTTTTTATGTTCTGGCTGAATTATGATAGGGCATAGTCTGTATAATAAATGTTTCTTATGAGGTCCAAGGGAACTATTTTGTTAAAACTATCATTTTTATAGGATGTAGAGAAAGCTATTGATAAACTATATTAAGGATGATAAGATTATCATCAAAGACACACATAAGAATATACATCCAACGATAGCTGTTTTACACTATTTTGTATGTACATCACATGAATATGCTTTAAGACATTAAACTATGATTATATGATAAAGTAGAAATAAAAAATAAAGCATAGAGGCATATTTTAGAGATATTGTGGGTTTGGTTCCGGACCATTACAATAAAGCAAATATCACAATAAAGTGAGCCACATGAATTTTTTGGTTTCCCAGTGAATATAAAAATTATGTTTACACTATACTGTAGGCTGTTAAGTGTGCAGTAGCATTTTATCTAAAAAAATGTACATATCTTAATTTAAAAAATATTTTATTGCTAAAAAATGTTAACCATCATCAGAGCCTTCAATGAGTCATAGTAGTAACATCAAAGATCAGCAATCACAGATCACCATAACAAATATAATAATAATGAAACAGCTTGAACTATTGGAAGAAATACCAAAATGTGACAGAGAAACAGGAAGTGAGCAAATGCTATTGGAAAAATGGCATTGATAGGCTTACTCAGTGAGGGTTGCCCCAAACCTTCAATTTGCAAAAAAAAAAAAGAAAGCAGTAGCTCTGAAGCACAGTAAAATGATATATACTTGTATAAAACTGTTTTCTCTAAAATGGTCATTGCAATAAGCCAGATACAAATAGTGTAATACATGAGGTTCCTCTCAAGTAGCTCCTCTTAACACATAATTAAAAGAAAGTGACATGTCAGGGTCCATAATGCAAAGAAGAATAGTAAATTCAATGTCAAAGCAAAAATTGCACTGGACAATGTTAAACAGGCAAGGAAGACTTTATTTAAGGCTGTTGCAACGGGGGAGTGAGAGCAAAACTCAGTCTGAACTCAACTCCACTGAAACAAAAGGCTATAGGGTTTTTAAGTGTTTGGATGAGGGGAAGATCACAGACCAGTTATGTTTGCCAACTGAGTTTATCCAAAGGAAAAGTAAACTTTCTTTTATCTTTATGACACAAAATAATTTAATCACTTGAAGCAAGAAGCCCTGCAGAAGTTAGGTTCCTACTGTCCCACAAACTGAGAAATAGGGGTACTATCTTACTTACTGATTACATTTCAAATAGATGGTTCCCAGGTTCTTGAGAAAGACATTCCTGGTCTGTACAACTGACAAGAGGTGTTAAAAAGATTTGCCTCTTAAAGGAACAGAGAAGGATTTATAATTACAAGTTCTCTAAAGTAAGTGCTCGAAAGAAAGGGAGGTCAGGGGCCTAGAGTCAGGAAGAAACCTGTCTAAAAGTTAGTGAAGCCAAGGGGAATGTTTTAAAGCCTTCTTGATCATCAAGAACCACATGTTCATAAGGACTCAGCGCCTCAAATGTTCTTAAAGGGAACATTTCTTGAATGAATGGATCAAAAACATAATATTGATTCAGTAATGCTCCTATTATATAAAGCAGTGTTTCTCACCTCTTTTCTCATATTATGGCACTCCCAGAAAATGCTAATATTTGAAAGACTCTGTGGATTAAGTCAGCTCAGTCAAATTAGGCCTGCTCAGCCTCCATCAACCTCACCCAACTGCCCTGAGGGGTAACATCTCTGCACTCCAACAATTTCTTCTAGAAAGTTCTGATAGAGAGCTAATTTTAGATGAGTGAATAGTGGAAGCGACCTTGGAAGTTAATTGAAATAGCACGTTATTTTTCTTATCACTGTTTCTCTTTTGCAGGTAGAACGATGCTCTAACTTTCCATCTCGTTGTTGAATCTCATCCTTCCCCAGTCTGACTTGTTCCTATCTATCGAAACATCTCTTCTGTTCCTCTCTTGGTACACACTGTAGGTTCCAGCTAGACACAGATCTCAGTTTGTGCTTTCACACAGTCTTGATCTCAGGGCTTTATCTTTCCTAAAACATTTTGCCCTTTCCTTAGCCTATCCAAATGCCAACCGTAACTTAACACCCAGTCTCACCTCCTTCATTCGGCTTTTTTTTTTTATTCCATCCTTCAGTGATCTCTCCCACTGGAATGTTTTTTGGCTTTTACTGTCTGTAGCATTTGTTTTAGCACTTCATTAAGTATTGACACAAGGCAGATTATGATTGTTTCATAGGTTTATGTCATGTCTGCAAAATGAGATTGTTTTCTTCTAGAAGGCTTTAATGTTTCTCTGCCTTTATTCTCATCACAGTTAGATTTTGATGATTACCTGTTGACTTAAAAACAAACAAGAAAAGTAAATGATATCATGACATGTTTACTTCAAAAACATTTAGCAATAATAGTACTATAATGAATAGTCTCAAGTAAAAAGATAAAGTGATCTTTCTATTCAGCAAAGGGCTATGTTCAAACACAATTGATGTATTTTTTAACTAGGTGCCCTGATTAATAAAACAATCTAGGTAGCCAAATCAAGTGTAACTACAAAGTAGTAATTCAGTGAACCTAATGACATTTCGTGGAGGCGTAGCCAGAATTTCCTCTTCAACATCAGTCTCCTCTTCAGCATTTATCTATTTGTTATGTGTCATTATTATTTTCTTCCTATTAATGCAAAGTATGTTCTTTCCTTTGTTGACAAGGATGTCAGATGCTTGACCATAAATTTAAGTATGGCACCTCTGACTGCTATCCATTTGGAGATGCTCAAAAGAATAAGATACAAGGAGATAGCCAAGTCTATCTCTGTTCTCACCCTTGCAATGACTGAGTAAAGCTGAGTTTTGCTCCCTGATACCAATGACCTATAGTATATTTTGGGGATTGCAAATGAATGCACATCTAATACCTTACTATCAATTTCCCATCCATATTAAACCCACTGTGATTTGGTGTATCTGTTATACTCCCTTTAAAATTAATTTCAAATTATATGTTATCTATCCACACTGTAGCTTTTAAAGGAAATCATTTTTTAATTATGCTAGATTAATGATTGCAATATTTGCTGGTTAAGAATTTCATTTACTCAGAATGGAAATTAAGCTATATGTTAGAATTAACAGCTTGTGTTTTATAGAGAAAAGGAATCCAAGTTTGGTAACATTACTTTCTGTGGTATACTGAAAGACCTTATAACAAACAATGAATATTAAAATGTACTCTTATTATATTA
Organism: Phocoena phocoena; assembly: GCF_963924675.1. Taxonomy (NCBI): domain Eukaryota; kingdom Metazoa; phylum Chordata; class Mammalia; order Artiodactyla; family Phocoenidae; genus Phocoena; species Phocoena phocoena. The sequence continues at coordinate 67,032,225 of NC_089227.1, read as the reverse complement.
ACATCACTGTTATTACTGTTTTTGCTATCATTATGACATTTAAGAACCTCCCTAATAAATTTGCAAATGTTCCAATCTATCAAAATTATAAGTTCTGATGATAATATTTAATATGTTCTTAAACATTTTTGAATTTTACTGTTTTCAATTGGAATAGAAATATTATAAAACACATATTCCCCTGATTATTCTTGCTCAGACTGAGCCTGCATCTTAATACAGTGAGATCAAAGTGTATAGAAATGGTCACTTGGTGATAAGTTAACAATTTCCAGTGGTATAAAACAAAGATATGTCATAACCCATTTCTCTTAAACTTGCACCTTAATGGCTCATAACTGCTCCTGAAAGATTTGGGTCTATGTGCTCCTGCTTTGAATAGAGACTGCTATATACTTTTTTCATACTAATGATATGATTTAATTGTCTTTTAATAGATACAACTTCAAAGTGTCTAGCCACAAAATATTGTCAGAACAATGGTTAAAAGAAATTATTCTATAAAGACGCAGGCGTAGAGAATGGACTTAAGGACATGGGGAGGGGGAAGGGTAAGCTGGGACGAAGTGAGAGAGTGCCATGTACGTATATGCACTACCAAGTGTAAAATAGATAGCTAGTGGGAAGCAGCTGCATAGCACAGGGAGATCAGCTCGGTGCTTCGTGTCCACCTAGAGGGATGGGATGGGGAGGGTAGGAGGGAGGGAGACGCAAGAGGGAGGAGATATGATGATATATGTATGTGTACAGCTGATTCGCTTTGTTATAAAGCAGAAACTAACACACCATTGTAAAGCAATTATACTCCAACATAGATGTTAAGAAAAGATAGTAACAATTGATAAAATAAATATTAGTGCAACAGGAAAAGAGAGATTTGGTCATAGAATGAGGTTAGCTAATATTTAATAAGCTCACGATTCCCTAAGGTGTGCCAGGCTCTTTATGAAAGTTATTAGAGAAAAAAAAAAGTTATTAGATTTAATAAAGGTGTTAAAACTAAAAAAAAAAGAAATTACTCTAAAATTAAACCATGTTGTGCGTACAACAATAATATCTAACCAGCTTATTTCCAACTTCTTTTTACAGAGGTCATTTGTAATTAATCTAAATGAAAGTATGATCCAAGAATCCATATTAATGAATAGTAAATACTGGTGGGGTGCTTTACTGAGAGTTTTTAAATGTTAATTTGTCAATTGGTAATATTTACTTTGACATTTTACTAGACAAAAATAATTGAGATTGATCTACAGGCAAATACTTTGGCCATTTTATCTGTATTGTAATAGACTTGACCGTTTTCTGAAGAAAACCTCAAACATGTCTGAGGCTTAGTGCAGCGACTGTGTAGACTGTTTCATCAGGTGTCAGATCACATTATGCATATTCAAGGGTGTCGCTGTTTTCTTTACTCACAGAGTATGGTTTTGCTCTCTGTTGGCAGCAGAATTTAGCTGCACTCCAGGCTTTAGCACAAAATAGAACCTCTGACTCTGAATGTTTGAAGTCATTATCAGTGAGGGTGTCCACTCATTTCACTAGGTCATCTTATAATTGTTTAATTATTTAATTCGTTGTTTTAGTTTTCCTGAACCATCAGGAAGGCTGTGGAAAATTTCTTTAGCTGAATTGTGTGACTACGTTATCACCTTGCATTTAAGAAAATGCTGTCGCGTTTTACACAGAAGTGTCCTTTTTCAAACACATAGAAAAGATTTTTTAGGTCTCAGTACTAGAAAAAAATATTACTTTAACAGGTAACTAAGTTTGTTCACCTTTTTACTTTGGCTTCTAAGAAACTAAGAGAAAATTACTTACCTATTTCCAGCAACCTATGGGATGGATTACTTATATATTCTAAGAGTTCCTGATTTAGTTTTGCTTTCACACCCTCAGTTTTACTTTGACCTGATTTCCACATGTTTGGTTTCTCCAAATTCTTTGGAAACAAGGCATCATCCAAAAGAATAATTATATTTCAGAAACTCCAAAGTGGATCAAAACTTACCTTAGAAAAGAAGGAAGAATCAATACCAATGAAGAGGAAGAGAAGAGGAGCAAAGATATCTGGAGTTCAAACCATGTCAGGCATTCTTCTAAACGTTTCCTAAATAGTCTCATTTAATCATCATAACAGCCATGTAAACTATTATGATACTAGGTATTATTACTGAGCACTTATTTTTCCCAAGTATTTGTTTAAGTCCTCCACATATATTTAAAAATTTAACCCAGTGTTCTTCTAAGGTAGGTACTAGGATTATCCATGAGGTTCAAATAGGGTAAATACCTTGGCTGAGAACACATAACTAGTGTGTGGAGAAATAAGAATCCAAACCCAGATGTTCCAGCTCTAGATCCTCTAATCTTAACATACCATGTTTTTCCTTATTGTCCCCATTTAACCAGTAAGGAAACTGTGGACCTCCAAATCTGTAAATAATTTCATATAGGTAGCGTGTGTTGGAGCCTGGTTTCAGAGCCATTGTGTTGGCAATAGAATCTGCTTTTGTCCTCTATATCACTCTATCTTCCAAAACACATTTTATGTTCCAGGAATTACTGTATGCCAAAGTTTCAAAAATACCTTCCATGAAACTTTAGTTAATACAGGTATTTGGGTAAAAGCTTCCCAAGGTAAAATAAGTTTGGGAAATACCGAGTTAAAATTAAATAGTTACCTATCCCTAGAAATATCTCAGAATATTTAGTGTTTTAATGCATTTTCTAAATTTACTTGATAATGAGCCATTATCAATTCTTTTACCTAAGTGTCTCCCAAGATGAGTAACCTATGGACCACAGTTTTGAAAACACTTATCTGTGCTATATTTCCGATTATTTTATATTTCTTTATGATTTAATGAATCCTCAATGGCTTCATGAGGATTGTACACAAAACGGAGTGTTTTGGAATGTGTAAAGATTAATCAGATGTCATGATTAAGTCAATTGGATTATCTGTTTATATAAGATAATTTCCTGATATTTATTTAGTCGTTAAAATGACCAGATTGGAATACATTTTAAAGATTAAGTTAGGTCAATTTTCCTTTATGGTAAAAGGACAAAAACAAATGATGCAGTTCTCAAAGGGTGTATTAAAGGTTCTCTAGAGAAATACACTGTCATATTACATGAAAAATAGAGACAACTATCCTGATTATGTGAGCCAAATTGTGTTTAACCTGGAACACGCAAGTAAATTTCCCCTGAATCATTAAAATTGTCTTTTATTTTGTCCTTAATTTTAAATCAGTGTCCTTTACCCAGCCTTCTTATGATGCTAAACTGATTATCTCAACTCTTTAAAAATCTTCCTTTCTAAGAACTCGTTTACTTAGAAATATTAAATGTACAAAAAAGATCTAATTTACATTCCACATAATAATACTTGATTCTAAATAAAGAGCAAAAGAAAAAGAAGAACGCTGGATGAATTTAAATTATAAGATATTTTAGAAGAAAGTTTATGACTTTCTGGCTTACTCATTTCAACAATTAAAATATAAATTAGTGTTAGTAAAATGAACTGAGTTAATAAAAGAAAAGTTCAAGTGGCTAACACTGTAGAATTAATGTCTCGTAATATTATTGGGTGAGCCAAAAGGTTTGTACATTTTTTCCCATAAGATGGCTCTAGTAGCACTTAGTTGTCTTTAACTTCATTCGAAACAATTTTGTTAGACTGTATGTGACAGCTGTCATATCAGCATGCATTAAAAAAAAGACTTATCAAGATTGGTGAATTTTTGTGTAGCCATTTTAATATTGAAGATGGAAGAAAACAACATTTTTGGCATATTATTCTTTATTATTTCAGGAAAGGTAAAAATGCAACTGAAATGCACAAAAAGATTTGTGCGGTGTATGGAGAAGGTGCTGTGACTGATCGAACGTGTCAAAAATGGTTTGCAAAGTTTCATTTTGGAGATATCTCATTGTAATGAAAAGGTTCCTTTTTTAAAACAAATTGTGACGGGTGATGAAAAGTGGATACTGTACAGCAATGTGGAATGGAAGAGACTGGGGGGCAAGCGAAATGAACCACCACCAACCACACCAAAGGCCAGTCTTCATCCAAAGAAGGTGATGTTGTGTATATGGTGGGATTGGAAGGGAGTTCTCTATTATAAGCTCCTTCTGGAAAACCAAACAATTAATTCCAACAAGTACTGCTCCCAGTTAGACCAACTGAAAGCGGAACTTGACAAAAAGTGTCCAGAATTAGTTAACAGAAAATGCATAATCTTCTATCAGGATAACACAAGACGACATGTTTCTTTGATGACCAGGCAGAAATTGTTACAGCTTGGATGGGAAGTTCTGATTTCATCCACCGTATTCACCAGACATTGCACCTTAGGATATTCATTTATTTCAGTCTTTACAAAATTCTCTTAATGGAAAAAAATTCAATTCCCTGGAAGAATGTAAATGGCACCTGGAACAGTTCTTTGCTCAAAAGATAAAAAGTTTTGGGAAGATGGAATTACAAAGTTGCTTGAAAAATGGCAGAAGGTAGTGGAACAAAAGGGTGACTGCATTGTTCAATAAAGTGCTTGGTGAAAATGAAAAATGTGTCTTCTATTTTTACTTAAAAAACCAAAGGCACTTTTTGGCCCACCCAATAAATTTCCAGGTTACTTCCTTGATTTTAAACTTTATGCACAATGAGAAATATACAAAAAATGTCTAACTCACCCTATACTCTGAATCGACAGGGTTCAAACTAATTTTTCACTAGAAATGTTTTAGCTCTAATATTCCCCAGGCAAAATCTTTTGGTAGAAAACTAAATAGATATCCAATTTGACCCCTTGGTAGCTTAGAATGCTAGAACACGCTCATTCTAGTATTCAGTTTCTATATGGATTTGATTATAACTTTCCTGGGCCTCAGTTCCCTTGGTTATGAAATGGTTATAATGGCACCTGCTTAGAAAAATTTGAGAATTGTATTAGAATTCTATTGCTGTGTAACAAATTACCACAAATTCAGTGGCCATCTATTATCTCACAGTTCTGTAGGTCAGAAGTCTGGGCACAGCATGGCTCAATGGGTTAGGGCCTTACAAGGGCAAAATCAAGGTGTCAGCTGGCCTAGGCAACTGCTAGAGGCTCTGATTAAGAATCCACTTCCAAGCTCATTCAGATTGTTTACAAAACTCAGTTCTTGACAATTGTAGGATTTCATAATTTTAGGCCCCTTGTTCCTTTCATCTACAGAACCAGCAACAGTGTGTTGAGTTCTTCTTACATGATTTAAATCTCTTTTTTTTCTTCATCTTCCTTCTTCTCCTCTTTCTTCCTCCTCCTCCTCTTCTTCTTCCTTTTCTTTAAATTAATAGACTACTTTTTAGAAATTATTATATTTATTTATTTATCTATATTTATACCTCTAAAAAAAATCCCCTGTACTTCACCTATTCATCCTTCTTTCCCTCCAACTACTGTCCCCATAGTTTTGTCTTTTTCAGAATGTTCTATAGTTGAAATGATACAGTGTGTAGCCTTTTCAAATTGGCTACTTTCACTTAGTAACATATATTTAAAGTCCCTCCATGTCTTTCATGGCTTGCTAGTACATTTCTTTTTAGTGATAAATCATATTCCATTTAATAGATATAAAAAAAGTTTTTATCCGTTTACCTACTGAAGGACATCTTGGTTGCTTCCAACTTTTGGCAATTATAAATAAAACTGCTATAGTCATCTGTCTGTAAGTTTTGGTGTAGACATAAGTTTTCAACTCATTTAGGTAAGTAATAAGGAGCATGATTGCTGGATCATGTGGTAATTATATGTTAAGTTAGTAAGAAACCACCAAACTGTCTTCCAGAGTAACTTGCCATTTTGCATCCCTACCAGCAATAATGAGATTCACATTGCTTCACATACTTACTAGCATTTGATGTTCTCAGTGTTCTGGATTTTGGCCATTCTAATAGATGTGTAGCGGTATTTCATTTTTGTTTTAATTTGTATTTTCCTGAGAACACACAATGGGAACAGTTTTTCATATGCTTATTTGCCATCTGTATATCTTCTTTGTTGAGGTGTCTGCTAAGACCTTTGGCCCATTTTTTAATCAGGTTGTTTGTTTTCTTATTGTTGAGTTTTAAGAGATATTTGTATATTTTGGATAATAGTCATTTACCAGATATGTCTTTTGCAAAGATTTTTCTCCTGGTCTGTGGCTCGTCATTTCGTTTTCTTGAGTATCTTTCACAGAGAAGATATTTTTAGTTTTAACAAAGTCTAGCTTATCAATTATTTCTCTCATGGATCGCACTTTTGATGTTGTATCTAAAAGTTATCACTGTGACTAAGGTCATATATGTTTTTCTCTTATGTTATTTTCCATGTATTCCTAGTTTCCTGAGAGTTTTTATCATGAATGGATGTTGGATTTTGTCAAATGTTTTTTCTTCATCTATTGATATGACGATGTGATTTTTCTTTTTTAGCCTATTGATGTGATTTTTTAAATTCACATTTCTTTATTTTGTAAGTTCACATCTATAATTTTGTAACCTATTAAAATGATATTCAGAACTAGGTGCTTTAAGACACACATCAGAAATCTGGAGTTAGAGATAGCAGCTGCAAACTGACCAACAGCAGCATTTAATTCTGCCTCTTGTTTTGATGGCATAGAATCAATAAAATTCCGATTCACACAGAAAATAACTTCTTAACCCCTGCTCACGATCTTCATGATTAATGTAGGGCCATACACACCCCAAAACTATCTATGACACAGTATCACATCTGAAGGCTACATTAACTGCTTTTTGAATGTTGAACCAGCCTTGTATACTGGAATAAATTCCAATTGTTCTTGTGTAAAATAATTTTTAAACATTATTGGCTTCTATTTGTTATATCTTGTTGAGGATTTTTGCATCTGTGTTCATGAGAGATATTGGTTTGTAGTTTTCTTTCACTGTAATAACATGGACTGGTTTTAGTATTAGGGTGATACAGGTCTCAAAGAATGAGTTAGGAAGTAAGTATTCTCTCTTTTATCCTCTGAAAGATGTGGTAGAGCACTGGTATAATTTCTTCTTTAAATGTTTGGTAGAATTCACCAGTGAACCCATGTGGGACTTATGCTTTCTGTTTTGGAAGGTTATTAATTATTAATTCACTTCTTTAATAGATATAGACCTATTCAGATCATCTGTTTTCTTCTCGTATGAGTTTTTGCATTGAATCTTTCAAGGAATTTATCCATTTTGTCTGGATTGTCAAATTTGTGAGCATAGAGTTGTTCATAGTAGTTTTTTGTTATCCTTTTAAAGTCTATTGGGTCTGAAGTGATGTTCCCTCTTCACTTATGATATTAGTGATTTGTGTCCTCTCTATTTTTTCTTAGTTATTCTAGTTTCTGAAGGTGGAAACTTAGATTATTGATTTTATATCTAACTTCTTTTTGACTATATGCACTCGATGCCATACATTTTCCCCTGAGCACTGCTTTCACTGCAGCCCACTAATTTTGATGTGTTTTATGTTCATTTAGTTCTCATTAAATTTTCTTGATATTTCTTCTTTGACCAATTGTTATTTAGAAGTGTGCTGTTTAGTCGCTATATATTTTGAGATTTTTCCAGTTATCTTTCTATTATTGATTTCTAGTTTTATTCCATTGTGTACTGTGAACTGATGTTGTACGATTTTTATTCCTTTAAATTCATTAATATTTGTTTAATGGCCCAGAATGTGGTCTATCTTGGTGAATGTTCCATGTGAATCTGAGAAGAATGTATATTCTGCTGTTGGTGGATGAAGCAGTCTGTAGTTGTTAATATATCTAGTTAATATATCTAGTTAATTGATGGTGCTGTTGAATTCAACTATGCTGTGGTTTTAAAAAATCTCAACTCTTTCTGACTGAATGGGTAGTTGAGAACCACTGCACTAAGGTTATTGCTATTTTTATTTAACATCAAGAGGAAGAATTCAGAAAAAGCACTTAGTTACACAAGAGTTAAGTTTATCAATCTTCAACTGTTTGCCCCAACAAATTTCTTACATCTCTTGTAATTTGGTGCCAATGGTGTTGAATTCATGGGATTTTATTCTAAAAGGCTTGAATTAATGTGTCTGTTATTTCTTGTATTATTCTCTTTATCAATTAATACTAAAGAAACCATGTAAAATAGTTAAGGCATTATCTCCTTTCCTACACAGTATTCCTATAAAGAGAGTGGCAAGGTATTTTAAAGTATGCTTTAACATGGCTGTATTGCTAAAGATTCCAAAGTCTCAGCATTGAGAACTTTCTTCTCCCTTTAACTGGGAAGAAAGTTTAGGAACTAAACATCCATTCCCAAATATAAAAAATATACTAAGTTCTACAAAACCTTGTGGCATCTAGGAATGCAATGAAAGCATCATGTTTTTTCTTAGTAATAAAAGCATGAACTGAGAATCAGTTTAAGTGCAAGGTGAACTTTAAAATGATTGGTGATATTCTCCCCTCTTTAATATGAACTAGAGACAAAGATAACTATGCTTAGGATAAAATACTACTGAAACCTGATTTAATCCAAGACACACTCAGTAGTGGATATATTTGGGGACACTGCTTAGATTGAATTGTAATGGTTGGTAACCTAGTACCTGGAGAGTAATACTACAAGGACTGCATCTTGAGTTTGATTAATCTTATCTTCCAATATCTATGAGTTCCAAACTCCAGACTTATAGTTATCTAACCAGTGTATTTCAGATCTGACAAAAGGTTCTGAATGAGATGGAGGTGGTAGACATATACTAATTATAATAATCTCCTAATGCAGATGTATAATTTACTAATTTATCATGGACTTTGTATGTGAAATCGTATAAAATAAAGATTGAATTAGCCATGAAAATAGTACATGTTAGCAATGGATAGGCAATTTAAAATACACCTTATATTTCTAGAATATTTAAGAGTTGGCCAAGTGCTTCACCTATATCATCTGAGTTGATCTTTAAGTGAAACTACAATATAACTACAATAACTACAATATCTGCTATAGGAGGTTAAATAATGGTCACTGAAGACAAGTCCTAACCTCTGGAACTTGTAAATATTACCTTATGTGGACAAAAGTGTATGCATTCACAGATGTGATTAAGTTAAAAATCTTGCAATGTGGACATTACTCTGGATTATTCTGGTGGACCATAACTGCAATAACAAATGTTAATTCTGTTATTTATTATTCATATTATTTACATATTATTTACCTGTGTAAGTAACACATGTTTTATAAGATAGAGGCAGAGGGAGCATTCATATAGAAGAGGAGAAGGAAAAGGCAATGTGGTCATGGAGATAGAGATTGGAGAGAAGTGGCCACGAGTCAAATAATGCCAACAGTTACCAACAGCTGGAAGAGGCAAAGAACAGATTCTCTCCTGCAACCTCCAAAGGACACATGGCCCATACAAAAATGCATGAGACCCACAGAAGATTTTCTCCCAAAACATCCATCCTTCATTTTTTACAGTGCCTTGGCTTCTCCATAAGTAAGGCATCCTATCTACCACTGCATTATGTGACCAATAGAGACTAGGACCAAACCCATTCTATTTGTCTCATTGGCATTTGGTTAAGGATACTATCAACAGACTCCAAACAGCAGAATGAAGCTAGTCTATGATACTGACCTCAACTATGTCCTCCTAGGCCCCAGACCAACCAGCTGAATAAAATCTATACATTATTAGAGTCTACTTTAGAAAGCTGGGTGACTTTCTACTTGTTTCTGCGTTAATATTTCAATGCAAAGAAATGTCAAATAAAGAATCGGTTATCCTTCCACAAATCTACCTTGAATAACCAAGGACAGCCCTAGTTTTGAGAGATCTCCTCAGTCTTTTGAGGCCTAATAGCCTACAGGTTTTTGGGGTTTTTTTTAAGACTTGAACATCTCTTATGACCACCTCTAAGATAACATCACAACATTTATAAATTTTATATATTTAATAATATACACTGTAGTTTTTGCATATGGTATGAGGCAGACCTCCAACGTCCTTCTTTTTCAGGTGGATATTCAGTTGTCCCCAAATTCTTTGCAATTTTAACGCATGTACAGATTCATGTAACCACCATCATGAGAAATTTAACTTTTAACTTAATTTTACTTAACTAATTTAAATGTAAGTAGCCACATGTGATTATTGGGTGCTGTATTGGATAGCACAGATCTACATGAAAATCACTTCATTGAATTACGATAATGCTAAGAAAAGAACAGAAGAAACAAAAACAAAAATAGATTCTACAAAGAATATTCTTGAAGAAAAAGAGAAATATGGGCTTCCCTCGTGGCGCAGTGGTTGAGAGTCCGCCTGCCGATGCAGGGGACACTGGTTTGTGCCCCGGTCCAGAGAGATCCCACATGCCGTGGAGCGGCTGGGCCCATGAGCCATGGCTGCTGAGCCTGTGCATCCGGAGCCTGTGCTCTGCAACAGGAGAGGACACAACAGTGAGAGGCCCGCATACCGCAAAAAAAAAAAAAAAAAAGAGTTTGAAAAAACATAACAAGGAAGCATGGAAATTAGAAAGAATGAGACCCAAGGGAAGTACAAGCAAGCATATCTATTATGGTAATAATCACAACATTTTTTCTCTCCTGTTATAAAATAGTCAAATATAAATCTATACTACTTATATGAGCCAAAACTAAAATAAAATTTTTGAGAAATGTCAAAAATAAAAACAATAGTATATTTTTACCACACAAATTCAAATGGAAATGAGTATCATTATTAATATTATGCAAATAAAATATGCATCAAAAATGCTAAATGAGAAAGAAGATAATTATATATTCATAAAAGGTGCAATGTACAAAGAAAATGTAATATTGATGAAGCATTGTGGTTTAAATAACAAAAGCATTAAAAAGCAAAGCACATATTAAAAATGTTAGAAGACAATGATAGAAACATAATTGCATATTTATTTAACAAGACTTTATTAGCTTTCTGACAATAAGTAGGCAGAGTAAATGATGGCAGATGATTTCACAATATAATTAATAAGGTTTCAAAAGATTAATTTTTTACCATTCTGAAAGATAATATTCTTTCAATAAGCAAGAAAGAAAAATAAATGAAAGTTATAACCATCAGAAAGCAGGGATCAATATAATCAAATACAGTCACTAACAAGCAAGAGCCAACATAATCAAAATAACAATATCTTCTATAAATAATATAAATATATACATAGGATATCAAAAAATTAGTAGAATGATTTTGAAATTTAAACATTTACAAAATGGCAGGTCAAGAGCCAAATACACAAGCTGGCTTTTAAAAAAAGCAAGAAATCCCATTAACAATAGTATGAAACAGTTCCTCAAAATAAACATAAAGGAAATGTGTGAGAACTATATATAAAAAGTGAGAAAGTGAGGGAGAGAATTACACCCATTTGTACAGTGTTAAAAGGATCATTTAAACAAGAGGACATATTGTGAGGAGGAAAGTTTATCTTAAACTCACTTACATGATTAATGAAGCCTCCATTCAAGTTCTAATGGATTTATTTACAAGAGAACAATTATAGAATTAAAATCAAAGAAAAATTGTAGTGAATTTGAAACAAAAGTGATGAGCAAACACCTCAGATTTTTAATATATATATTAAACTTTAATATATATTAATATATATGTATTTAACTTTTTATTTTATATTGGAGTATAGCCAATTAACAGTGTTGTGATAGTTTCAGGTACACAGCAAAGGGACTCAGTCATACATATACATGTATCCATTCTCTCCCAAACTTGCCCCCACCACCCAGGCTGCCACATAACATTGAGCAGAGTTCCCTGTGCTATACACACGTCCTTGTTGGTTATCCATTTTAAATGTAGCACTGTGAACATGTCAATCCCAAATTCCCAGACTATCCCTTCCCCTCATCCTTCCCTCCTGGTAACCATAAATTTGTTCTCTTAATCTGTGAGTCTGTTTCTGTTTTGTAGTTGAGTTCATTTGTACCATTTCTTTTTAGATTCTGCATATAAGAGATATCATATAATATTTCTCTGTCCTGTCTGACTTACTTCGCTCAGTATGACAATCTGTAGGTCCAACCATGTTGCTGCAAATAGCATTATTTCATTATTTTTAATAGTTGAGTAATATTCCATTGTGTGTGTGTGTGTGTGTGTGTGTGTGTGTACATATATATATATATATATATATATATATATATATATATGTACACACACATACCACATCTTCTTTATCCATTCCTCTGTCAATGAGACACCTCAGCTTTTTATTCCAGATAGTACTAGAGTATTTCACATATAATGATATAATTGCAAAGAGAAATAAACAGATTGGGGCAGAATAGGTAGCTCTTAAAGAGAACATTAAAATATATGATAAAATACTAATGTTAAACAGGATGAATTAGTCCACAAAAGATTTTTGGAAAATTGGATGTTTGAAAACAATTATTCTTGACCCTTACCTCACAAAAAACATGAAAATAAAACCAGGAGATAATAAACTATTCATTATAAAGCATTAGATTGAAAAAACAAGATGAAATATTCTTAATATAAAAATATTGAAATATATATAACTATTATATAAATTATGTATTTTACATAAATATTTTTAAATAAAATAAAATTCTATAATTCAAAATGAAAATTGGAAAATATCAAAACTTCCTGCTCACAAAAAAGTAGAAATGATATATACAACTAATAAAACTACAAAAAAGTATTTCTCTTCTATACACACAAGTGAAAACTAAAATAAGAAAATATTATTATCCTGATGGGTCTAGTGCAGTCACAAGAGCCTTTAAAAGCAGCAGAAGGAGGCAGAAAGATAAGTTAGAGAGATGGGGTGGAAGAAGAGAGAGGGGAGATGCAACGCAAGGAGAATTTAGAGATTAGAGGCATTAGAAGGACTCTACCTGCCTTTGTTAGCTTTTTGAAGATGGGAAAAGAGGCCCCAGCCAAAAATATTTGAGTGGCCTCTAAACGCTGAGAGCCAAAAGCCAGAAAGTTATCCAGAACTTCAGTCCCACAACCACATGGAACTGAATGCTTCCAACAACCTGGACAAACTTGAAATGTATTCATTCCTAGAGGCTCCAGAGAGAAAGAAAGCTCTAACACCTTGATTTCAGCCTTGTGACACCAGGAGCAGAGAACCAGCTGAGGCACAGTGCACCTAGACATCTGAACTACAGAATTCTGAGATCATAAATAGGTATTGTTTATGCCTCTAAGTTTATGGTAATTTTTTATGGCAGTCATAATAAACAAAAGGGTAAGAAAATTTTTTGTCCTGATGATTTGGCAGAAATTAAACAAACAAACAAAAATCATTGCTGGAAGATAGGTAGCTATATTCAGTATTGACAAAATATAAGTTATTTCAGATTTTCTAGAAACCAGTTTGTTAGCATGTATATAGAGCCTTAAAGATGTCCATACTCTGTAATGTACTAATTCTGTCTTTTAGAATCTACTGTAAAGAACTAATTAGAACTATGGACCAAGATATAAGTGTAAGGATATTATTCATAATAGCAAACATTTGGAAACCACCTTTACTCTCAAATAAATAAGTTATGGTAACTCATAGAATATTGAATAGACTAATATTACTCATAGAAAAATTGGAATATTTTTCAGGCAATAACTTCATACTTTCAAAAATGACTTAAATAAATTTGATATACCCAGATATACTCAAAATATAGTGCTAAATAAAAAAGTGTACATCAAAAATAAAATCTGTCAGTATCTCTCTCTCTCTCTCTCTCTGTCTCTCTTTTCTATTTATATACACGTACACCTCACACCACACTGAAAGGAGATTGGGAAAAATTTAACCAAATGTTAATGGTAGATATTTCTGGGTGAAAGAAATATGACTGTGTTCTTTTTTATAATTTTCTGTATTTTCCAATTATTATAATCATATGATTTTTGCTCATGATAAGAAAAAATATTAAAAAATAAATGTGTCATTCCATATGAATAAATAGAAAAGTTACATGTGTGGATGTGATAAGCAGCTAAACTGAAGTATACTATAATTAAAATATTATGCATTCCACATGATATTTTCTAGGTTTTTTCTTTGGTATTTTCAATCAGAAAATATTGATTATATTTGATGTTTTAAACAGACGTTATTTTTTAGAGCAGTTTTAGGTTCATAGAAAAATTTAGAGGTAGGTACAGAGATTTCCTATATATCCCTTGCATTCACACAGTCTCTCCTAGTATACTTAGGTTCACAGCAAAACTGAGCAGAAGATACAGATTTCTCTATAGCCCCTGCCCCTGCATAGCCTCTCTTATTATCAACATCCCTCTCTGGATTAGTACCTTTATTACAACTGATAAACCACGTTGACAAATCATAATCACCAAAAGTCCATAGTTTACGTTAGGGTTCACTGTTGGTGTACATTCTGTGGGTTTAGACAAATGTATAATGACAGGTATGCACCATTATAGTTTCATAAAAGTAGTTTCACTGCTCCAAAAATCCTTTGTGCTCCACATTTTCATCCTTCTCTCAACCCCAAACTCCTGTTATTATAAATATTTAAAAATACTGCCTAAAACAAATACAGGATTAAGAGTTATATAAAGTATTATCAATTTGAGAGGCTGTTTAGAGAAGTTGTTAAGAGTATGGATTTTGATACAAGACTGACTGGGTTTAAATCAGTTCCAGCAACTAATAGCTCTATGATACTGGGCAAATCAATTAACCTCCTTATATCTCAATTTTGTTTTATGTAACAGATAATAATAGTACTTACTTCAAGGTTATTATAAGAATTATGATAGTATTCCTAAAGCACTCAGAACAATGTCTATCACATAGTACACAGGATGTAAATATTTGTTAAATAAAATAAAGATGAAAAGTGGAACTATGAAGCTTCTGAAATATAAAAATGTTTTACATACACACACACATTCCAGAGCAATGAAATCATACTGCAAATTCCAATTCTCATTTAATTTTTTTTTAAAAAATTGGAAAACAGAAAAGGAGCATGACAGAATTAAGATCAGTCATATCTGTCACATCAATTATGGAAAAAAAATATTTTTCAATTATATTGCCAAATAAGACACTGTTCTCTTTAGAATAGAAGAAATAAATCTAAATTAAAGTGATTCATAAAGCTTAAAAATAAGCAGTATGGTTCATACACATAGAAAGTATAACATCAAAAGTGAGCACTAAGGTAAACTGTGGACTTTGGGTGACTGGGATGTGTCAATGTAGGTTTATCCTTGGTAAAAAAAAATGCACCATTCTGGTGAATGATATTGATAATGGGGGAGACAAAGCATGTGGGAGCGGGGAGTATGTGGGAAATCTATATACCTTCCTTGCAATTTTTAAACCTAAAAGTGTTCTAAAAAATAGTCTTTAACAAAAAAGTTTTTTAAAGAGTATACATAAATATAACAATCAAATATAAACCAAAACAGAGTGGTCACCTATATAAATATTAATAATCAGGCCAGAAAGTATTGAATAAGAAAGAGCATTCTAAAATATTTCTATTCTCCACACATTTTTTTTTTTTTTTTTTTTTTTTTTTTGCGATACTTGGGCCTCTCACTGCTGTGGCCTCTCCCGTTGTGGAGCACAGGCTCCGGACGCGCAGGCTCAGCGGCCATGGCTCACAGGCCCAGCCACGCCGCGGCATGTGGGATCTTCCCGGACCGGGGCACGAACCCGTGTCCCCTGCATCGGCAGGCGGACTCTCAACCTCTGCACCACCAGGGAAGCCCTCCACACATTTTTAATAGTTTTGAATATCTAGGCATGGAGTGCCATAATAACAACATTCAGAAAGCAGAAATTATAAGAGATAAAAGGAGAAATCAATAGGAAAACAGAAGAAAACTTTAATGCATCTTTGTTAGTGCATTAAAATATCAAGTTGACAAAAATAAAAAAGGCTATAGAAGGCATAGAACAGACACAGGTGGCCAAACACATGCACATTGTTCCCTGAAAATGGAGTGTATAATTTATTCTTAAGTGCCTGGGGAACCATCACAAAGAAAATAAAAAGACATTAGAATCCCCAAAGTCAAAATTTTCACAAAGGATCACAATACAATAAAACTAGAGATGAATGAGAAACACAGAAATTTCTTCTATTGAGAAATTAAAAAGAAAACTCACTTGTATAATTTGTTAGTAAAAGAAGAATAGAAATCAGAACTTTAGGGTGACTGAGCACATTTGTAATGAAAACACTTTGTAATAGAGCACATGGAATACAGTTAAAGTTGTGCTCAGAGGAAATTTTATAATCATAAGTACTTAAATAAAAAGATAATGAAAACAAAGGAAACATTGAACTCAAACCCCCCAAATAATAAAATAAACAGAAGAGAAATATAAGGAAGGGATTAATAATGATAAAAACACCAATTAACTACTTAGCAGAAAAGAACATGGAATTCATGTCAATATGAGAGTTAGAAGCCTGCATTCTTTCATATACTTTCTTGGCAAGTTATTTGACTGCTATTATCGTCTATTTTTGTCTAAAAACTTCCTTCAAAGCAAAATTTCATTCACTGGAAACATTTCCCTTACTTTCTCTTGTGATAATGTACATGTGCAGTTTCTCCATCAGAATTTACCTTTCCCATGGTGATGGTAATGAATGCTTAAGTGGTGTACCTTGAAAAGCGCAATTTGGCTCCTGACCCCAAACTTCTCCTTGTTTTGGCTGAAATTCTGCTTTTTATCATTTATTCCACTGGATGACAGCAATAGTTGCTCGGGAGATCATGTGGAAGGAGGGGAAGACATTAAAGTGAAAGATCGGGAAATGAAAGAGTTCCAGTTGCTTGACAAAATCTACTTTCCAAAGCTGCTAGTTAATCAGACCCACAAGCATCTTGTTCAGTTAAGAAATGATTGGCTCACACATCCACTTTGAAGAGACTAGATAGGAAACTAGTCCTGAATCCCTAGTCCTTACCACCTTCAGTCTTGTTAGTCAAGTCACTGAGTCTCATTTTGTCTCTTAGAATTTCAGGGAAACAGAAGCAGCTTTTACCTATAATTTAATGTTTTGATAGACTCAGCAACACTCCGAAAGGAGCCATTTGAGTAGTAAATCTTTTAACTTTCTCAGAAGATAGTCTTGACCTTTTAATCACAAATTTCAAGCTTTTACATAAAAGTATAACAGCTCAAGCATGCCACAGAAGATAGCATTCATGAAGAGGAGGGTGTTTATAGAGAGACATATCTCTTAATTTATGATACAGTTGCTCTTGAATAAGTAATGAGGGGTTTCATAAACTGATTTGAAGAAGCAAAAGGTATTATTGGTTTAAAACATTTTATTTGTAACAGAAAAAATAGTTTTATTCCCATCGTACTAGCCATTACTAACAGATTGGAGGATAAAATCTGCCACTTTGAAAAATATTCATGTGCTATGAAATCCCATAACACTGTTGATAATTTAATAGTTTAGATTATCTGAAATATGTTTATGTGTAAATATGGAACAAAAAGAAACTGGGATTTATATTTGTTTGTGATGCAACCCAAATGAATATTATATAAAGTAATATAACGTTTATCACTTATTTTTAGATTGTGTAACAATTCTAGTCATCCAAATGGCTGAACTATAAGGAATACTGAATTGTTCAAATGATTGATTTTTTAAAATTACAGTAATTTTTTAAAATTACAAATTGAATTAACTCAATTTGATCTGCTTATTTTGATTACTGTTTTAAAAAAAAGCAACCTGCATAGAATCAAGTGAGTTAGAGAGATAAAAATAGAAATAATACTCTATATAATAATACTCTAGAATGTAGAAGTGAGAATTTTTGGAACCTCGATTACTCTATGGTCAAAAATAATGACCTAGAGGAATAGACTAGGAGGATAATAATTTGTTATAAAATTTCGTGTCAGAGTTCCATTATTGAAATGAGACACAATATATAATGTAAATAAAAGCAATCAAAATATCTACTGAAAGGTCTAATATGCTCATCTTTGTAATCATCTTCATTGGAAGTAAATAAAGAAGACATCTGGAACAATCTAAACAGGAAGAACTAGGCAATTAGAACTTTCTCAAAACCAGTTATTTTTCTCTAAATTTTATTTTGATGCCAATTACTTTAAAAAGTACAATTGTAATGTCTTTTTTTATTACTTTTTTCCCATTCTTCCTACTTTTATTATATATAGTAAGCATTATAGTATTATTGTGTTATTGTGTTTGTTTTGATATTAAAAATATCTATTTTAATCAAAGCAATTATGCGCTTAGCTTGAAAACCAGCTAATACTGCAAGACACTGAAAATAGTAGTTCACTCTACTACCTCTCTCACCCCACACTAAAAGAGACGTCCATTTTCAGCTTTTTAAACTGTCTCCTGTCTTCACCAATGCATTCTAAACGATACGTTATACTGTCTTTCATTTATCAATTTTTGACATTTTCTGTTGACTTTCTGTCTTGGTAAATGAGGCTTAGCTTTTATACTACCTCCCACTTTTCTTCCCCTTATCCTGCCCATATATAACAATTAAATGAAGTCAGTGTTTGTATTATTAAATCTATTTAACATTTTCTGTTGTTGTATCCTCTAGTGTATTATTAGTATGTTCTCTTTCTTACATGCTATTTTTTCCTGGATCTGAAAATTGCCTAATTTTATTTTTACTTGCATAGTTTTGCATAGTGACCCTATCCTTAAATGTATCCCGTCTTATTTATCTGCTTAACCTTTGTAATATTTCTCAAATGCTTACATATATCAGATATTCTACCAATGTTATATTCCCCCTTAGATCTGTCTCTTCTTGAGCCTTTTGTGCTTTTGCTTCAATCTTCCCCGCTTTCTAGGCTTGGAGAACAGTTTCTCTTTGCCGTGTTAACTCTGCTGAATTCCCTATATCCTAGATGCTATGTCTTCCTCTTCTGCGGTTAGTACTTGAATTTTGCTGGATCCATGCGAACAATGTTCTAAGGTAAATTTATTAAATATTTGATGCTTAAAAATGTCTTTATAGCCTTAATATTGATACATAGTGTCTGGGTATATATTTTGGGGTTAAAAATCAACTTCCCTTAAAATTTTAAGGCATTACTTTCATGTCTTCTGGCATCTAGAAATGTTTTTGAAAGGGTAATGCAATTATAGTCCCAAAGTTTGTTTATTATGCATTTGTTTTTATATGATTAGTTTTTCTTTTTTGTGGGAGACTTTAGGATTTTTTTTTTATTATTAGTGTTTTGAAATTTCATGGTGATGTACCTCCTTGTGGATCTTTTTTGATTCAAGTGTTGAACATTCAATGGAGTCTTTTAATATAGGGAATCCTGTTCTTTAGGTCTGAGAAGTTTTATTTAATCATTTGCTTATTAATTTCCTTCCCATTTGGTTTTCTCCAGAAATCCTGAATAGAGATTCTGTACTGACTTGACTGTTCTCTTATCTTTTCTATCTCTCATATTCTGTAATTTTGAATTTTTGTTCTATCTTCCAGTAAATTTCTCATATTTTATCTTGTCACCTTTTTATTTTTAAAAATATTTTTACATATCATGTTTCCACAAATTTTGTATTAATATATAATTAGTTATATTTTAAAATCCCCTTCTTGTGTTGAGGATGTATTATCTTTATACTTTTAAGATATTAGAATAACTGTTGCCTTTTCTCTATTAAGTTTCCCAGTTCCCTGAATTGTGTCTATTTCCTGTAAGAATTTTCTTCCTGTTATTTTTTTTGTTTCTGCTGTTAGGTGTTTTCCTCAAATGTCTGGTGATTACTGTAGATGTGTTCATATTCAAGAGTGAAGAATATATATGTATTCTTATATATAATCACCATTCTTACATATAAGAAGATATGTGTACTTACACACACACATACTCATACATACACACACACACTAATTGAGAGCTGTGTGTATGTCTGTTGGGGTAGTGTGGACACTATGGTGAGCTCACCAGTGTGAGATAGAGGGTGACCCTGTCTTTATAGTTAACACTCTCATTACCACCAAGTCTCACAAGTGTTATGGGAGTCTTACATTTTTCACTCTGAAATTTTAATTTCTCAGAAGAAAAACCCTTTGGTCTCTTCTGTGGGGTTAGTAGACCTGGCTTTAAAAGTTCTTAGAGTAAGAAAGAGGACGAGGTTCCCAACATTCATTATACACAGGTATAGTTACTTTCCTTGTGTTTTGTCTCAAGATTCACCTGCTACACTATGTCTCCTGTCTTCAAATCTAGAGTCTTGCTGCGGGGGGTGGCGGGGGTGGGGGAGGCGTGTATAGTCACATGACTACAAAGCATACAGGGGATCTGGGGATCTAGCGACTCCTTTTACAGTACTTACTTTCAACATATCTACATATCTATTTTCAGATTGTGCTTCACCACAACCATTCACATATATGAATCTTTTCTCAGGTTGGTTAGTTTCTCATTATTATCTCCACTGTCTCCCTACAAATGGAGTTGAGCCTGGGTTGAACTTCCCGGGTTCTGCTAAGTTAATACACATCTCTGCATCTGACCTTCAGAGATAAATAAAAGTCTTTCTCCAGGGAAGTCCCCTATTACTATATTTTGGATTTATTCATTTTTTGTTTGATTAAAAATTAATTTCAGTGTCATTCTGTTGGAATCTGGGCATAGATAATTGACAAATAAACCCTGTCAATATATCATTTTGGATATGTTAGATTGATTTAGATATATTTAAAGTTAGGAAATATTTCTATTTGAATTTTTATTTAAAAATTATTTTTATAAATAAATTGTTCCTATCTCTAATTTTTAGTAAAGTTCTTTATATTACTGTTAATAAATTTCAGAGACCTTTCCTTTACTGTTAATAAATTTCAGAGACCTTTCCTTATCCTTTTTCCTTATCAAAGGAGAAGAAGAATTATTCTGATTAAAATCTAAAATGGCACCATCCTATGTCAGAGAAGCACTACTTTTATATCTACCCTCTGTCAATTTTGTGATCTCCAGACTTTCTGAAAAGAGATTGCTCTAATTTAAATTTTACTATGGATAAAACAGTATCCCTTTAGAAATGGTGCATGGTCTGTTCTTACTGAATCCAGCATTCTCTAATCTGTCCTTGATGTGCAATGTTCTTGTTTCCTGAGTTCACATTTTGTATTTCAGATCCTTCTATTCTGTCATTCAATTCACATTGTATCTATGTAAAAAATGGGCAGTTGAGCACTTTAAAAAATTTTTAGCCAACAGGATATTTTAGGAAATAAGATGTTCAAGACCTTTTTACCTGCCAGATGGAAGGAGAGGGGATAATATATATGATAATCACAAATATGAGAAAGCACTGACATTCTGTGTCCTGATAGTGAGTCAATAGGTTTCAATAGATATGTTAGACAAATTATGGCTCAAAGTAGCTTAGATCATTTCTGAAATTGATTATTTATAGGTTTAGTAGAAACAGTAAGTAATAAAAAGCAAATTGTACAAATGTAACTATATGCTGTGATATTATTTCATAAGTCATTTAGCAAACCTCTAGTTCTCTTATAATTTACTTCTGGGAGTATTCCTCACACCAGTAGTTTGAAAGTCCTAATCTATGGTGTGTATATGAATTATCTGCGCTAAAAATGTTAAGAAGCCGGAGTAACACTCCTAAAGATTTCACCCTAAAAGTCCTGGGCTCTGGCCTGGGAATTGGTAATTCTAGTGCAGGTATCAATGAGCTAAACTGATGAGAAAGAACACTGCCATAGTTTCTTCTGTTTCAAACAGTGGGTTGTTCTCTTCCATTTAATGTTATTCTTACTTGAAAAGTTTGGATTATGTTTAACATAAACAGTGCATCCTTATTACATCCTGTGCCTCTGCTTTGTTTCCAGCATTGCTTTGATATAATTCAACCAAGGACAATTCTTTACAAATTAGAATTTACCAAGATAAGGAAGCTATAATGAGCCTCTTATCATCCTTACATTTACCATAATATATTCCTTTACTAATACCAAAATCACTAAAAAGGAGAAAGACATTGTTTAATTCTCTTTTCCCTTTAATTCTAGTTATCGCCAGCCATAATTATTCAGTCTGTACCACCTTCAGTCAATCTGCATATGTCTTGAGTTATTTTACTTTATTGACCATCCAATATCTGTCAATTTCTTGAATATTTAATGTACCACAAACAGCAAAGCAGCATGAGATCGAAGTTGCTTGAAGTGGGGGCTTATGTACGTGGTACAGCTTGAGGCATGACAGATGTTTCTCTAAGTAATAATAACAATAACAGTAAACATCTCTGGAGCATAAGGTCCCACTCTTTAAGCTTTCACTCATTTGTATTACATATTATGCTCCCCAGATATCTTCTTCCTTAATGCATATACAATGGGAAGTCTAGCTTGCAGAGTATAGACTTAAGTAGTCTTTAGGGCCTCTTGATATATGTGACTTTGAAAAAGTTACTTGTGTCAAAGAAATGGCATATGGAGATTATGTACAAAATTTTTTGAGGATTAAATAAAATATAGTTGTGTAGGTAATTTTTCTTCATAAAAAGGTAAATGCTTATTTTGCTATACATAATTTCTAAGGACACCTGAAGCACTAAGTAAGGAAGGAGGGGAAAATCAGGGAAAGAGCATAAGGAAGAAATGGGGCAAATCAGGAAGGATAATAAAAATATATATCATGGTGGATACCAATAAGCAAAGTAAAAATTTTGCCTAAATCACTATTTTGACTGGGGTCAACTTTGTGTAGAGTTATGTCAAATAATAAGATAAACACATTGGTCAGAACTTGAATTTGTGTTTGATGTAGTGAAATTAGTCATCTCAATTCTTCCTGCTCATGATTGTGATGCTAGTCAAATGTGAGTGTGTCTGTAAAGCACTATCAATTCTAAGAAGATAACTGCCTTTCACCTAGTAATAGAATTGGGAGGATGAGATTGATGGAGCCTGATCCATGGAGCTGCATGCATGTGGCTAGGAGTTGTTCATTTAGGCACATTCATCTGCTGGGAACAATATGAAGCTCAGGCTGAGACGCCTCAGAATTCTGAGTCTGTAATTAGCATGATGGGTCTTAAAGGAGAGGTGTAAAGCTGTTTGTTTACACATGACCAGGGGTGCAATGCTGTTTGGTTACACATGACTAGCTAACATTGGAAAGCAGAGCATTTCAATCATAATGTGATGACCCTGTTCTTGACTCTTAGAACCCAGGAGCTGGCAGAGCTGTTGTCATTCATTCATTACCAAGAGCTCTTTGGATGGTTATTTAAGCTTCCTTACTTCAGAGGTCCCTGCTCTTTTCTAGCCCTTAAAACTATTGGAAATTAGGCAGCGTCTTGTCCCAGCCTTTTTTGTGTTCTGAGAAGAATGTTAACAATGATCCAGTAGAGCAGAGATCTTTTAAAATTAAAAGTAAGTCTATGTCAAAAAGGAAAGGACAGAGGAGAAAGATCAAGGCAGAAAGTGGCTGTCCCTTAAGGACAACAATATTAAAATGGCAATGATGGTGGACATAGAATGATTATAATGAAACTAAATTATTAGCGTGAAGTGAAAGAAAAGAGCTTGCATTGCATTAAAATAAATGAGGAAATAACATTGGATTTCCCCCCCAAAATCAGGGCACTGTATTTAAGAACTGGCACTATATAGGATGTTTACTATTTTAATGTATTTTTATTAATAATTCTGGAAGCATATTCTTTCTTTAATGAAAAATTGTATATATTTTAACAAAGGCTATATTAAGCAGAGAGGTAAAGAAGTATTTTTGAAATTTCAGTTTTTTCCTTGAATGAAAATATTTGTTTCCAAAATTCTGCAATATAATTCAAAATTTATAGTGCCTAAAAGAAGCACTGTTTAAAAATGTGTATTATTTACCCAAAAGTTTAGAATAGTTGTTATTGGTGATTACAAATGCATTTTTTCATGAGTGTGGAATAACATGTTAAAGGAGAAATTTCTAGATGAACTAATCTTAGATGAAATGATTCCCCTCACCATGTCTTCATGTGTGCCAGACTTTAAGGCCTATATCTCTCTTCAGTGAAGATTTCAGTACCACATGGATAACTTTTCATCTTTTAAGGTATTTGTGACTGTAGTGTTCAGCATTAAAATAAGGTTTTACTTGTATCATCTCAGAGAAGCTCTACTTTTTTTAGTTTATCTTAATATCACACCCACACAGAGAGACTAATCTCTGACACGTTCTTTTATGGATCTCTCAAGCAGCAGTGAACCCACCCAGGCAGGCAGTGGTGGCCTAAGGTAAAACTTTGTCGGGTAGCATGGCTGGATTAGCTGTGGGATCATGAGTCAGTTCCTCTAATGAATACAAGGGTGTCTGATCAGCATGCACGATGCAGATGCAACACTCCTAGGTTGCTATGGTACACAGACTGTAAATAAGAAAGGAAAAATTGTAATTTTACAAAGTGGAAAGTTATAAACACTACTGGTAGTCTGGAGTGCATAGTCCTCTACATTTTATTCTTTACATCACGGTGCATTTTTGTTGTTTTAAAGCGAATAGTGTTTCCTAGCTCACAGAGGTTCTGTTGATACCCAGCTCTTTTTATTAATTCAACTTTTTACTTAAAAGAAAAAAGGGTGCTGCAGGATTAAAATCATTGCATAGTTAGGACTATTTTTTTAAATCCTTTCTCTTTCTATTCTAGTTAAAGAAACTAAAAATAGAATAAAATAAAAGTTTTGTGTGAATTTTTTTGGTAAAAAAATAAATAAATTGTTAGTTTTGAACTAGCATAAATAATATTTATAAGCTGGTACTTTTAAGATGCCTGAAAACAGTTATATTCCTGCAACTATTATTTAATATACTTATAAAAAAACCTCTTGGTAAACTTCAACCTACAGTCTTTTTCAGTGATCACAAATACTAGTCAAATAGATGCCAAGTTAATTCCCTTTTATGGTACTATTAATATGGTATTAGGACGGAAGAACTAAAATGCTGGTAGGAAAAAGAACATATAGTAGCCTCTTATAGGTTTGATGTGGCTAGATATATTTTAAGGAAAAAATCAAAATTCTCCAA
Organism: Phocoena phocoena; assembly: GCF_963924675.1. Classification (NCBI taxonomy): domain Eukaryota; kingdom Metazoa; phylum Chordata; class Mammalia; order Artiodactyla; family Phocoenidae; genus Phocoena; species Phocoena phocoena. The sequence continues at coordinate 67,007,067 of NC_089227.1, read as the reverse complement.
TTGTTGGTTGAGTTCATGATTTTGAGATATTAGGCTCAAAATTATGTAGTTATTAATTATGAGACTTGATCACATGAATCACAGAAAAGGTAGGGAAAATTGGGAGTAGAGAGTATCTGTTTTCACATGTCTGGATGGTTATAAGATTAGGGAGATGCTATTTATTTTACTAGATAAATAACTAGATTGTGCTTAGGTATCACTTAACAAAATTTTATAAAATGGAGATTTTTAGGGCTTCTTCCAAGAACTAATAAATAAGAAGAGTTAAGAGTGGCCCTTAGGAATCTGTATTAAAAAGAAAAAATTATCCAGGTAATTCTAATTAGACAACCAAGGTTGGGAACCCCAGTTTATGTGATTCATGATAAAATCAGGCTTAATCAGTAAGTCCATGTACTGTTAGTCTCCTGGGAGCAGAAACAGGAATTAAATTAATTTCCATCCTCTTTGTCCTATATAATTCCTGTCCACACTAGTTGCTCAAATATATGTTTGATGAATGAGTGAACACAGTAGGAGGCATGTTTCGTTCAAGTGCAATGAAAATATTTTTTATCACTTAGAAGGTGTCACTTCCTAGGACTGTAGCTGTCAAAACAAAGACTAGATGATCACTTATCAGATGTTGCTGGTACCAGAAAAGTGCAGAGATCAGCATATAGTAAGCACTCCATAAATGCTTCACAAATTAATGCATAAACTAAACGTGTCTTATTTCACGAATTTCTTAATCAAACTATGTTGACTGTGAAGCAGATCAATGGTAGAATTATAATCAGATTAGTAAGAGCAAATGAGCTCCCTAAAAACTCATTCTGTAGGAGAATATAGGTATAACTAAAATGACATTTTAGCATTTATCAAAAAGAACAAGTCTTCAACTTTAGCTGTATGCAAAATTAATCATTCACAACATTGTAGCATCAAAACACTTTGTATTTATTTTTCTTATATCATTTATCATTTATTTGGAAACGTATCTGTTTGTCTATTGTAAAACCAACCTTCCTTGAGGACAAGGACACTGCTATCATTTTGTCCTCCTCCAACCCATCTGAAAGCTGAGCGTAGGTTTGTTTGACTTGATAGTTAGCTATTTTTCACTGTTTAATAGACGTGGGCTTCACCTCACTGCACCAGAGCTGCAGTGCATGGATCACTTTCAGTAACTTGGCAATTCTCTTGACTATCAGTCAGTGCTAAGCTTCTGTTATCATATATTCGGGCACTGAAATTGTATGCTGATTTAAAGACAGAAATCCAATTATACCTGAATATTTTATGTCTGATTCTTTACCTCATTATAACACATGGATCTTATTATTTTTTCATCTTCTTTGGGCAGAAAGGACTTTCAAATATCCTTATTCTTCCTACATGGAAGAAAAAGAAAAATTTGGTTTCATTTTAACAAAAAGTTGAAGATAACACAAATAACCAGGGACTGCACCTTTGACATAAGAACTGACCCTTGAGGCTTTGGAGAAGCCAGCTGCATGTTCAATTTCCTTTGTCCCTGTTTCTTGGGATTTACTTGAAAGAAAAACATATTGGACAGAAACTGTTGCCATCTTGCACAAGTTGGTTACATGATCTTCAGATTTTTATCTGTTGTTTTGGGTAGTAGACTTGGAACAAGTTAGACAATATATATTTTGACAGTGGCTGATTTATGCAGTTCCAGGAATGATTGATTTGTATACTTTTACAAGGGTAAGGCACACTTCATTTTACACAGCCCATTTTCACCATTGTCAAGGTTTAGTTTCTTGACATTCCAATAAAAAATTGAACCACGTTTTTTATTTTTCGGCTCTATTAGTCTCTGCTCTTGTTTCCTTTCTTTATAGGATTGGTGAAAAGTATTTGGCTAATCCCTTGAGAGACACATTACCATTGTTTAAGTTGTTGGGGGCAACCTTTAGGCTCAAAGTATTGATGACATACAAAGTGATTGCATGATTTCTATAGTAAAAAGAATATTACAGGTGGAAGCTATAACTGGCTAAAGTAGAAAGTGCTCTCACATCATATCCTTTTTCTCCCCTTAGCTGACAGTTCTAAGTATGCTCCTTGCATGTGTGGTTTAGATTTGGTAGAGACTTGGGTAGACAATACACACAATTTTGAGGTGTTTCCATCTGTTGTTTTGTATCCTGGATTTCTTCACATCCCAGTGACTGTGGCATGCCATGAAATCCTTCAGAGTGAAAGCTGAGAAAAACTGGAAACTCACATTCATGTGAAGCTCTTCTTCAAGTTTTAGGGTCCCTTCTAGAATCTGCTGATCCTGCTACTATTGAATCTAGAGGCTTCAAGTAGTTGTGTATTATATTTTGTTCAAAGTTTGTAGTTTTTATCTGCCAAGAGATTGGGACTTATTTGGCCATTTTAGAAGAACTTTCCCAGCATTTTTAAAATTTTAAGGTAGAATAGCAGTTTATCAATCCTATATTTTGTTCTATGCTGTTGGTTTCAAAAAAGAACTTGAATAGCTTACTTTGTGTAAGTAACCAGAGTAAAATATAAATTTAGTAATTTAGGTAAACAATGAGTAATTCAGTTGGCAAGGTCAGTGGTCAGGGAGATAGTAAAGGGAGAGTCCTCAAATCTGAAATAATCTGGAGTAATCTGCTAGAGGGTCAGAGAGTTAAGAATTGAGGATGATGGAAATTATTAGAATTTCTGGAGTCATCGAAGCCTGGTATTGGACAGAATCTTGGAATCAGTTTATCAAGCTTTGTAGCTAAAACTAGAATCCTTCCAATGGTATCTCCCTACAAGATAGTCACTACAGACTATGAAAGTGTGCTGAAAAGAATGTTAGATATGGCAGTGAAGTAAATGGGAACAGTTGGCTACAAACGGTAAAATATCACACAAGTTTTCTCACATAAGATACTCTGCAACATTTCCTATTTATTTCTGAATTTCAAATTCCTAGGCTAGCTATGCCATTGTACAATTTTTTACTGTGTAATTTTTGTACTTATAGGATAAAAATCAGTATTTCTGGGTGAATAATGTCTTATATGTCAAAAACTAGCATTATCTCTCAGTTTTTGGAAGGGTAAGGTATAAGGTAGTCAACTGATAAATAATAAAAGGAACTGTGGATCCCTTTGGTTAGTTTTGTAATGCATACAAAGTCAAGTCCAAAGAATTTCTGAAACATAAAAAAATTTTTTTAAATGTATTGAGATGATGTGAAAAGTTAATCTAATGACAAAGAATTATACAGTTTCTGACCATATATCAAAATTATAGTGTTAAGAAAGCACGAGAATCTTTATTTTCAGATCATAAATACCAACATAAAAGAACACTTGAAATGAATTTTGACAGTTTCAAGCCTTTGCCCAAGACTCATTAATTCTTATCTAAAAGAATTATAAACACTGGATCAGCATAATAATCATTAAAACACTAAATGTAAATAAGCATGTACAAAATACATTTTTTTCAGATACTCTTACTATTTATGCAGTACATTGCTCCCAAGAACAAATATACATAGTAAATAACTTCTATAGGGAACAGCACAAGATATCGAGGACAAGAACTGAGTCTAATCAGAGATTCATAATATGATAATTTTCTAAAGACAAACTTAATGTTGCATCCGTACATTCCCTTAGGATCAGTGAGGCACTGATGTTTTATATCAGCAAGGACTTAAAATGCCTACTTAATGCACAATCAAACAAAATACCACTGCACCTCAACATCACCACTACCACTAAACCCGTGAAGAAAAATATGTAGTATAATGCAGTTAATCTCAAAATAAACCTACTTTAACTCTATACTATTATAGGATACATATGGGGTATCCACTATTTTAAAAAGGCCAGGGCTTTGCATCTCTTCTTTTTAATGTAGATGGCATTCTTGTATATTGAGTTCTATTGAGAGTCTAAGCTACAGATTAAACTCAATGGAGGAGAGTTTAGTGAATGGATTCATAGTAGCTAAGTCCCCTTAAGCACTGTGTTTCATGAGTGTAGACATGGAAACCCTCTCCCTTTATTATTTTCTAGAGACAGTTTTTTTTTTTCGCTTCAAGTGAGCCAGTGTTTTAGTCCTTTCTAACATGTAAAAGGTCATTCATTACCTTCTCTCACCTTTCTCTTCAACCTCTCCCTCTCTACTCTTCCCTTTTAGCTTGTAAAAATGCTTGAGTACTGCCTATCTGTAAACAACAACAAAAACGAAACTATTTTCCAAGTGTTTTCTTCCCTGTACTGTTACAATACTTTTCTCTTTCCTTTCAGAGAGAGCCACAGTACTCAAAAGTACAATATACAATTTAGATATCTTCTTCACCTTCCTTCATTCCTTCACACATTACAATTGGGGTTCTGCCCACATCACACTCTATCTAAATGACTCTTGACAAGATTACCAATTAATACCCAAGATATCTACTCTTCCTTCCTATTGGGAACTTTCATCCTCCCTAGGCTTCAGGTATATTTTTTTCTCTTTCATTTTATTCCTCTTTCTACCTCTTTTGGTTTTTATCCTCAGTCTTTTCATTAGAATCTCCTTTCAATACCTCTTGCTTCCAAGCTACTGTTTTCTAAGATTCTGTCCCTGAATATTCCTTATCTCTCTATCACTCTATCAAGACAGGATAAGCTGTGCTTCCCTGGTGGCGTAGTGGTTGAGAGTCCGCCTGCCGATGCAGGGGACACGGGTTTGTGCCCCGGTCCGGGAAGATCCCACATGCCGCAGAGCGGCTGGGCCCGTGAGCCATGGCCACTGAGCCAAAAGACAGGATAAGCTAAATTACAAGTAACAACCCTTACAATCTCAGTGGCTTAAAACAATCAGCATTTATTTCTTGCTCATATTACATGTTTATCACAGTTGAACTGGGGGTACCCATCACATTGTCTTCATTCAGGTACACAGGTCAACAGATCCTCCATCACCAGGGATATTCTTGGTCATAGTGGCAAGGGGAAGAGAACCACCAACTTAGAAGTGAGTACCAACTTAGAACCTGCTTCTGCTCCAAAGAGGCATAAATTCCTTCCTCTCAATTTTGTTGGCAAAGTGAGTAATATAGTCAAGACTAACTTCAAAGGGGACAGATCAGTATAATCCTATAATGTGCACAAAAATTGCAAACCAAAATAGAATAGTTCTAATGAGCATTACAGTCTCTGAGTGATTTCATCCAACAAATGTGGTTTCAATTGCTACGTAAATGGTAATGACTTGCAAGTATATACCTGAGCTCTTATCTAATATCTGTACCCATCTATACAACTTCCTACTTCACTTGTATATCCAAACACTGAAGTCAACCCTCCCCAGTGAAACTTGTTATTAAACTTCTCATCTTGGTTACCTTCCAAGGATACAAGTTAGACACTTCTTGGTTATTCCTGATTTATTACTCTTCCTTAACCCATATGTCAATAGTTACCTACTTTAATTCAATCAATGGTCTCAGTACTGTTAGAATCTACCCCTTCCCTTCTGTTTACATTATTTCTTCCTTAATGTGATCTCTCCATATTTATTACCTGGATTGCTGTAACAGCATTTTATTGTGTTCTTCTTGCTAATGGGCTTAGTCCCTCCCAAACTATCCTTGTCCCTGCTGTCAAAGTTATCCACATCACAAATTTCATCATTTAATGTTTTAAAAGTCACTTATAGTTTGCTCCCCGTTGACTTTAGGATAATATTCAAACTTTTTTATATCATACCAGGCCTTTTCTGATGTGATCTCTGATCATCTGGCTAGTTTCATCTCTCTCCACTTCCCCCAACTCATCTCATTCCATGATCTACTATTGATGATCAAGCTCACTTAGAGATAAAAGAGAAGTGTAACTAAATGATACGTTCAGAAGGAAAAAAAAAAGAGGAAAATGAAGAAAACCCTTAAGTTGGATATAGAACCTGGGATAGCCTATAGTCTCCAGCAGGAAGTTCTAACTCTGTCTTTTTGTTCAAACATTTCATTCACCTAGAAGGAGATCTGAGTAGGAGACTAGTAGAGGTAGTTTTGCTATTGGAGAAAGATAAGTAGCTTGTGGAGGCAGTAGGTCCTTGAATTCAGACTAGGAAGGTATGTCCAATCCTGACATTTATGATATTCATCCTTTGATGAAAAGCTGTGTCTGTAGGTAATACCAAGGTTATTATGTGAACAGTGACAACACTTCTCAGCTACATGGCAGTGACCAGCTCAGCTGGGTCATGTCACGTATAGGGCTGCCCCTTACAGGGCTACAGAAGAGCATGTTCTTTATGAAAGTGGTACAGGATTAGTTTGGAAATGTTTGACAGATATAATGATTGGCATTCTCTGCAATAATTTTAATGTGTCAAAGCTACAGATCAAAGACAGGGAAAAAAAGAGAAAATCAGAGAAATTACATCCTTTGGAATAAGAAAAAGAACAAAAAAGGAGACAAGTATATTTTCACATCTAAACAATTCTTGTACTAGATTTTAAACAATTTTAAGACCATGGAAATGGTGAAGAGGGTGAGGTTTTTGTAGTAGTTGTTTGATTTTTTTTCTTAATTTCTGTGTTTTTTTAAACCATACCCATCTCTTTACTTTATGTAATTTAAGGAGAGAAAAACACAATTTCTATAGTAGGCTGCAGTTTTTTAGAATGTGTCTTTTGTTTCCTACTAAGGGCGAATAAAAGACAAAGAAGAAAGTTTCCCAAGTTACTAGTTCAACATAAGTGAATAAAAAAAATATGTGCTTTTCCTTCAATTGCCTAACATTTATAAGCAGAAGGATGAATTAACAAAATGACAGGTGTTGGGAAATGACAAAAGGAAACAGATTACTGATGGGAATCAAATTGCTTAGTCCTCAGTTACATTCCAGGCATAAATAAAGTAAAACAATTAATCTTTTATTTCTGCCACCTGTAAATCTGCCAGGCATTCTATGCTCAACAGCACTAATGATGCAAAGACAGTGCCTAATTTTTTTCTACTCTGTAATTTCAGAGCCACGATATTTGACAGCTGAAATCATCTTCTGTAGTGTCTCTGTGCCAGTCCAAGAGGTAGAATGGCTTCTATCCTGAAAAAAAGTCCCTTCAATTTCATTGAAAGGGGGTGGAACACTTTAACATTCACCAGAATGGAAGAGGAAGAGTACATGGTCTCACCCCTAAGTTTTAAGCACTAAAGTGTGGCTAATTTCTGGATTTTAAGGGAAGAGTAAAGATGGGAAACTAGAATAGAATGAACTGGAAAAAATTGTCTTCTGCTGTTTCTGTTTGTTAAGAGGTTAGTAAGGGTAATGATTTTCTATTACCATTTTGACATTTGGAAAAAATAAATGAAAAGAAACAAGCACAACTATTATTTGTGGTATATGCCACTGAATTTCCACATTTTTCTGGATCTCTTAACCAGAATTATGCATTATGCTTTTAGAACTATGTTTTCACATTGACAGTCTGAGAAATCTGATTAGGCACCAGGACATGAGGTAAAGTCTAGGACTCTTACACTTGCATCATAATAAATTAGCCTGAAAGAGTGATTGTGGACCTATGCCCCAGATTCCACCCCGAAGCTATGTGTCTAAGGACATCCATTCCTGTTTCTAAGGAGAAACAGATATTTTTCCTTCTTCCTGGTACCCGACACAAATCTTCCTCTTTCTGTGTACTTTTCTCTGATACATGTCTGGCCCCACTAGTAATTGGGCATATGTTTGACTGTCACTGGCTTCCCTAACTCAGAGGTTATGCAGAAATGCATCAGTAGAAGACCTCATGGAAATCCTGTTAAATAGCAGACATCCTCATTTTTTATAAGAAAAGTGGTTTCTTTTTAATACAAGCAATATTTTCTTTGCAGCATCTCTAACTCAAATGCAAAAAGACTCTGCTTGTTTACTTACCTGGCATTTTCTTTCCCTGGATTATCACCCAGAACATTTATTTCTCTTTAGTTCATCCCTCTTTTGAGTGACTTAGCAGTTAATCAGCCTTGTCATGACTACTGCAAGTGATTGGATTTTGTTTGATTTTTAATGAAGCGATGTTTCAGTTCCATTTTGGCTTATGGTGATAAATTATTTGCAAAGCACAATGAGGGAAAAGGGGGGGCGGGAAGAGAGAGATGAAAGCTCCAGGGTCATTCTGGCTTATTCTAATTTTTAAATATGTTCTCAGCAGTTGTATCCCCCAAGTGTTTAAAAAATAACTGAAAGCTGAATACTGCCTAGAAACAAGAAAATATGAATTGATTCTGGCTTCTTAGAAATTCCATACCCCGTGGAGCTGCCAGTAGTGTTTTCATCTCTTTAAAAATGTTTCCACTTGATTCTTTTTTTTTCCTTTAGAATCAAGCTTTGTAGTTAATTGCTGATAACATCCTTTTTTACTTAGTTTTATACTGAGCAATCAAGTCTGCTTTCTTCTCTATCTAGCTTCCAAAACTCTTGGCTATTTTAAGGATTTTTTCCCCTGAGGTTAGCTAGTTTCCTAGAGCTAACAACCAATGCATTAAATATCCATCCCAAGAAAAACTGCAATCTGATTTTTAAAAAAATCTTTCAAAACATGTTCTCAAACAGAGTTTTGTAATTATGACTCTGGAGAATAAGTTACCTTGTTTAAATCACCCAGGATATTTTCCCTAGGTATTTAAACATTTTAAGATGCTGGCTAAGACAGTCTGAACATAGAAGCAATGGGTAGCCTCTGCTTGACCCCAGAGAGCTATGTCCAACCTCATGTGTTTCTAACACCTCTCCTACCTCTGCCCAAAGTCTTTAAAAAAATCAAAACAAGTACTAAGTATCGATTCCAGAGCCTACATAAAATATACAGACCTAGGACCAGGAAAAGAGATAAAGCCCAATAATCAACTTTCCGGTTGTTGCCTTGGAACTCTGAGGGAATAAAAAAATGAATAGGTAAATGCTAGCGTGGGGAATGCAGGGTTTGGCAGTTGGGCAGTGGCCCAGGGTACCAATGAGTGAAGTGGCCTAAGTGTTGGCAGATATAAGAGGTGGAATGTGGATAAAAGTGGCTGAACTGTAAAGAACATGGCAGAACCAGCTGGCCAAGTCAGTATCACGTTACATTTAAACTTCCCTTTCCCATCTGTATCTTGTCTTTATTCTCTAATCCATTGCTTCTAACCTTCTCCCTTGTGTTTCCCCAAAATGGTTAAATTAAAATAAAATAAAACAAAAGCACAGAGACAAAGAGAATATTTAATTAGACAGAATAATTGAACAGAAAAAAATTGCATATTTCTCCCAAAAAACTATGAAAATATTCATTCAAAGCATTTCTAGCTATTTAAAGTAGAAGCATAGGCCTTCACAGAAATGGGAGCATTATAACAGACATTGAACAAAGTAAGCACAAGTACGTCCATTGCCTCAGATATCCTTTGCACTCTTTAGCTGTGTTAAGTAATCTTAGAAAAAAAAATTAATTTTCAACAGTGTTCATTTCCAAATTTTTAAACATATTTTTAGAGGTAATATACATGCTATTTATCATTATTATTTTCACATTTCTATTACCAGCAAGGTATTGGAATTTGGAATGAACCCCAAGTGTAGATGATAAACTTGTCAAGTTTTTGGTGGTCTTTTGGCCCCTTCTTCCCCTGGTTTTTAAACCATTTACCCTTTGTGCAGTACTTCTTTGCCAGCCCTCCACTGGTGCCACCGAGCTCATCTTTTCACATTGTTATCCCGATTAGGAAAATATTTGAATCACATTTATACAAAAAAATGAAAATAAAAGTTGACTTTCATGGTGTTTCTATTCCCAAGATGTCTACATTTTTAAAGGGTTCAAATCCATGAACTAAATGAATAATGCTTAGATAGTAGACTTTTAATGACCAATAACAAGACAGTAGATGGATTCCTCTGGAAATCAGCCATTGTAGGTATGCATTACAACATTTCATTTTTAGGCAGATAATTCTTGAGGTTGGCAAGGTCAGATGAGATTGCTGGAAGTTTAGTGGTTTTTAACTATTTCCTTAGGTTTAGGGGGCAGGGTATTAAGCAAATATCCTTGCTCATCCTGTATGATCAAAGAGTACCAATTTCTAGATTTGTTCTCTTGAAAAGGGGCCCCAGAATATTCTTAAGAAAAAGTGTAGGTTCCAAAGTTGTTCAATAAAAGAACATATCACTTCTTTTACTTAGAAATGATAATCCATTCATTAATCAAAAGCTACATTCCAGTTCTCAATCTGTTGTGCAGAAATCATTAAAAAATGTGACAATCAATACATGCATATTCCCCTCAGTTTTAGAATACATGCTCCTCCTAGAAAACTAATTTAGTTGGGTTAAAACTAAACTTATAGAGACAGATATACCCATTATTTTTTTTTAATACAAGGATATAACATGTTAAGTGTCTTCAAATTAAAGCCTTGAAATTTTGAATCTATCTCGTTAAAATTACTCATGCCTCAAAAAAGTTAATTGTTACTGTTCTTTGAAGAGATTTTCCTAATTTAGAATTTCTTTCACTAGCAAATCTTGCAAAACCGTATTATGATCATTCAAATGTAGAAGGATCATATTGGTGAAAGATTCATATGAAAACATTCTTGATGTGTTATCAACATATTACACATATTTTCAAGTTTATTTTGTAATTTGGAGTTTTTCAACAAACTTGTGATACTGGAGCCACACCCTTTAGACATTTCTCCTTTGTCAGATGGTACAAATATTAGACTTTGTTAATTGAGGCTGCTGGAGAGACATTTTAGCACACTAGCCCAGAAAGGCACTCCATTTCTAGACTCTGATCTTCTTTCTTTATTATTCAGCATGGTGGCCCAGTGGTCTGCACAAACCAGTTCTAGCCCTACTCTCAGGTTGGGAGACCATTTCTGTCATGTAGTTCCAGCCATATTCTCAGGCAGCTGTCTCCTCAACTGGTAAGCCAGTTCTACATAGCAACTCCATCCTGCACCCTCTGACAGGTTTGTACAGGCACCCTGGGTGTTCTCTTGTAGCTATGCCCACTTTGAAGAGATCTGAACTCATCCTTGGGGAAGAACTTCTTCTAGGTCCTCTGTTCTTTTGTTGCTCACTCTTCCCCAACCTAATGACAATCGCTGCTTTTGTTTTTTTTCACCTGATATTTCTTGGCTTTTTGGAGTCCACTTTAACCCTTTTAATAGTTAACTACTTTTTAGTAGTTAACAATTTTTACATTAAATTTTCTTATTCAACTTGTGGGTATGTTTTCTGTCTCCTGAATGGGCTCTGACTGATATACTAATTCTATTTTTGAAATAGCTTAGTACCATGTCATAGAAAAAGCAAAACTGCCTCCAATCCACATTAACAAAATTATATGATCATAATTATATGATCATTAATTGTCTTAACAAATAGGAAATACACTAGCAGTTTACTGAAAACTGCTCAGAGAAAGGTTGTATTGTGATAGGCCAATGGTGTTTACTAAAAATACTATGTATATTTGAAATTATTATGTTTTATTCCTATGGTTTAGGGAACAGTGTTTTTTAAAAAATGATTTCCTATGAGAAGATGTTACCTCTTCTGAAATAGCTATAAATTATATAATTGTTCCTATATAAAGTGGTTACAAAGTATCATTGTTATAGCAAAGTAAAGTGAGATTATAAATTTGGGGGACTCAGTTTTATCTCTTTGGCAAGAATCATGATATTTAGCTTTCGGGTCATTTCTAAGTTATTAAGGTAGTGGGTTTTAGGGCATCTAGTGCAATACCTAGAATATAATATGCAATAAAAAGACTGAATAATACATGTGAGACTAGGTACTAGATAAAAAGAAGAGATTGGGGCAGAAGCTATGAGGTAAAGGGATGTAATACAGCCTACTTTGGAATTGAGCAATAGCTTATTTAGCATAGCTAGAGTTAGAAAAGTGCTGTGAGCTGTGCTGGTCAGAGAGCACTGGGTTTGAAAGTTCTATAATTAATAGAAAGGCAAATAAAACACAGAAGAGCAGACGTTTGATCCCAGCTATAAAGTAATAGGAAGAACTTGAAACTCTATTGCAACAGATACATAAGAATGAAAATTAACATGCAATAAACACTGTCTCAAATGCACAACTTATGGTATAAGGTCTATCTCAAGGAGCCAGTGATGAAAAGAGAGCTAATGACCAAAGCAGTGTGCTCCTGGGCTTACACCATGGTTGCATTGGGTGTTGCTACCTGGTTTTGGGTTATCTTTCAGAGATATCTAGGTCAGTCAGATAAGATCCATACAGAAAGGAGTCAAAAATTTTAGTTTGGACTAATCAAATATTCAAACAGAAGCATGTGGCTGGGACTCTAAAGGGAGACATTCTCAGTAAAATGTTGCACTAGGGAAGAACTTGTGTTCACTACCATAGGGAGGTGCAGAAATTTTTAAGACTCAGCATAGTCTGTATAAATTTGAACGCCATATCCCTATGAAGTTCATGCCTCTGTTCATGCACTTCTAACTGTAACTTTTTATTCCTCTTACCCAAAGTTAAAGCAAAAGAACCTCCATCTATTTGAAAATAAAACAACAACAATATTCTAAGTAACTTATAATTTAAAAATTCAAAATACATAATAATTAGAAACAACGTAGTATTAATACTGAAAGCTATGTGTAAAAACTTATGAAATATAAGTAAAGTAGTAGTTAGAAGAAAAAGCATAACCTTTAATGTTTACATTACAAAAGAAGAAAGTCTGAAAATTGTTAACTATCCAAGTCAAGAAGTTAGATAAAAGGTATATAGCAAAAGATTACATCATAATGTTGAAATTTATAGCCATTCCCTTTAGAGTCTATTCAACATTGTACTGCATGTGTTAATCTACGTAGTAAAATGGGAATAAAAGTGAATGAAAAGAAAAGCACACACGTCATTTTCGCCTTACATATGATTGTCTACATAGAAAATCCAGGAGAATCTTCAAACACTTGATACTAATTAGCATTACTAGCTTATAACAAACGTAGTTAGTTTGCTGCAGAAAACTAATTTGACCCTATACATATTCCATAAAATTCAAAAACTATATTCTTTCAATAGCATTTAACAAATCAGTAAAATATATATGAAACAAAAGTGTGAAAGATCTTCCTGGAGAAAAAGTATAAACCTTAAATGGAAGTCATGATGAAAGGATCCAAATAGAGAGTCCTCATTCATGGATGGGGATGTGAAGTAACATGAAAAAGAAAGATACCTTCAAATGTTCTATAATCCAATGCATTTCCCATAAAATTACCAATAATATTTTTCACAGAAGTTGAATTGTTGAACAGAACCTTACATGGATAAACAAACATAGTTTGGCAAATTTTGTAGATAAAGTAGGTGAGGGAAACTATACCCACACCTAAAGATATTCATTCCACAAATATTTATTGAAGACAATGTATGTACCGGACATTGGGTTAACTGCTTATAATAAAAAATCAGTGAACAAGCTGATGGAAAATATTGATCCATTTGAATATAAAAAATAAACAAAATTCTCAGGACATCAAAATACACCATTAACAAAATGAAAATATAAATCATAGACTTGGAATGAATATTTGCCATACATATAATAAGCAAAGAATAGGTAACCAGAATATATAAAGAACCACTAAAAAGCAATAAGAATAAGGCAAACATTTCAATTAAAAAAGATAAAGGGCATTAGCAAACATTTCACAGAAGTGAAAGCTCAAATGGCTAATAAACATGTGAACAGATGTTCATTTTAATAGCAATCCATAAAATGCAAATTAAAGCAACAGGGCATTATTTTACAACCATCAGATTGGTAAAAACAAAAAAAAAAATGTTGATAATAACAAATGTTGCTGAGTGTCTAGCAAAAAAGTTCTCAGGAAAGGGTATGTGACTTGTTGCAATCATTTTGAAGAACAATGTGGCAAGATCTGGTAAAATAGTAGAAATTACCCAGTTATCTAATGAGTGGGCTCACTTTCTGTCTATGTATCTTCAAGAAACTCTCACGCAAGTACATTATGAGATATCAACAAAAATTTTTTATTAAAACATTATTTTTTTAAAACATTATTTTTAATAGGAGTAAATTATAAGCCACCTTAAGCATCAATGACTAGAAGAAAAACAGTGATCTGTTTATATAATGAAACATTGTGTAGTAGCTAGTGAACTAGTTTCATCTATTGATATTGATGAATTGCAAAATATTTAACAAGTACACCAGAATGTCCAATACAAAATGATACAAAATAATATTTCATAGTTTAAACATGCAAATAATAATATATATTTTATTAATATATGCACATATATATGTGCACATATAGAACACATAAAACACCATAGTCAGATTTTATCTGCACATAGAAGGAAAATAATGGGGCTGGTGGAGGGCACCTAAGGGGCTACAACCTCTATGTAGTGTTTTTACTTCATCAAAAATTATGAAGCAAATATTGCAAAATAAAATTTGATAAATTTAGATGGGTATTCAGATACTTAAAAGTATTTTTTTGCTTGAAATACATTCAAAAATTTAATAATATAATTTTTAAAAAATTAAAGAAGAGCAGTCATGAACTAAATTGGATTTTAATTCTTAGAGAATCAGGCTAAGAGTAGGAAATTAGCCCCAATGGCCCAGCCAGACAATATTTAAGAAGAGATTAGAAATATACTTTAGAGGGAAAATAGACAAACCTTCAGCATCTCCTTAGATCTTTTTCCTGAATGACAATAAATAACTTTAAATAGATGGATGGTTTCTAGGTGTTATCTGTGATAAAAGTGGGAAAGCTTCAGCTGAAGGAGCAGTCAGAGCCATTTCTAGCAATGCCAGCAATGGGCAGAGAGAAGGGGACAATTATCAAAAGTTAACTGTGTGTCACTCAGGACTATAAGTACTCTGGTTAGGTTATTGCTTCATATCTAGCAAACCCAGGGAATTTTTTTTTCCCTGTTGAACATGTGATAGTAGCAACAAGGATAGTCACAAATGCTGGGATCTAGGATGGATAGTAAAAAAAATCCCTGATATTCAGTTTCTTACAGATGTTGAGGCCCAGCAAATGCAGCTTCTTTGAATTATGCATTAAGAAAGGAAAAAAATAAATAAGGCAATCGAAGGAGCAAGGAAGTAGGAAGCAATAAAATTTTCATCCCTGGCCTAAGGAAACAGGGTACCTAGAATCTCCTTCAGTCTATTCCATTAAATATTTGGTTTTTTCTTAGGCAAATAACTCACACTTTGGAGATTTTATTTTCCTCAATTATAGTATGAGAACATTTAATATTAACTCACTTTCTTTTAAGGTTCATCTGCTTTAAAATACTAAATCTCTATTTGGAGATTATCATCTTTCTGACACAGAATTGGAGAGGGAATGGATAATTATCATTCCTAACTGATGTCCCTAAAGTTAGCTCTTTGTTAGTCCAAGCCTAGTACTTCCTCAGTCAACACAGTAATACCACACTCTCCTTGGCATCGGACATGATGTAGGTATTCTACCAACCCTTACTGCTTAATTAACTGATCTTTCCTGATGAGGCAGGATCTACTCACTTACCTCTGTTTCCCAACACTGGAAGTCAGCTAGAAGTAGTTAAGGATGTTTGCTTCTTGTTGTTTCACTAACTATATAAGAATTTGGTATTTGAATAAGACACGCTCATCAATCTTAAGAGCAACCAAGACATTTTCATTGTGCTAATACCCTTTTGACAATTGCTGGAGTGTGATACACTCAGGAAACCTCTGCTTTGTGGATCTTTTACCAGAACTGATTCTGTTTATGTAAATTAGTGTCTCAATCTCAGGCATGACAATTGTTAAGGAAGGCTCTCTAAGGACAGGTTTTCTCCTTTCTGCTTCCTAATGTATTGAATTGTGCATATGTGTTGAGTTATTCGATAATAAGGCAAAGTTTGAATCTATTGGTTCTCTGGTCAAATTACAGATTTCAGAGTTCCCTACTACAAACCACATCTGTGAAGCCCCTCCATGGACCATCTTTCACATCTAAATTATATGAATGACCCGTCATCCTGGCATATCAACTCACTAATAGAAATGTGTAGGGATGTTCCTAGATATAGTTGGCACCTCAGTTTTGTGTGTAATC
Source organism: Phocoena phocoena (assembly GCF_963924675.1). Lineage (NCBI taxonomy): Eukaryota > Metazoa > Chordata > Mammalia > Artiodactyla > Phocoenidae > Phocoena > Phocoena phocoena. The sequence goes on along the minus strand of NC_089227.1, from coordinate 66,990,937 downwards.
GATGTTGGTGCTTTACTGACGCTAAACACTTTTTCCACACCAAGCTGCACGATAATGATTGCAAACCAGAGAGCAGCAACTTTGGTAAATGAAAGTAATACTATGGGAGTCCAAAAATGCTGTGTTAACAGTCACTGATCATTTACGGGAATCACATCTATCAGATGTCTTCATACAGGGACAAGGAATCTTTTCTCAGTGAAAATAAGGCTAGACTCATAAGGGGGAAAGAAACCCTACAAAGACAGAATAACAAACACTTTGGACTCAGCTGATATGCAATCTGGTGATCCATTATTATGATAGTCAAAATTTATCCCTCAGTTCTTATTATTTTCCAGGCTATATTCTAAGTGCTTAAAATGTGTATTCTTACTGAACATTCACAGCGATTCTATAAAGTAAGAAACTATTGTTATTCCTATTAAACTGATGGAGCAACCCAGAATTGTCAGGGAATTTGACCAAGGTCACACAGATGGTAAATGACAGCACAAGTATATGACCCCAGACAGTCTGAGATGAAAGTCACCACCCACAATATGATTCCTAGACGTTTGTGTTAAAAAGTAATATTTGTCTCCCTTGTACAAAAACAAATATTGCTAGCCACATGAGCCAAAAAGAAAAAAAAAATCATTGAAAATAAAAATATTTTATGTGTTTGTTTATGTATAATGAAATTCTTTTGGAGAAATGCTGAAATTATGAAGCCTAGGGAAAAGCCTTTATCTTTTGCATATCTTTTACAGTCACATCCAGTTTCAGATGACACACTGGCCAGTTTTTACTTCCTACCTGACTTGGACTGAATCTGCAAGTTAGCACATTAATCACTGGAAAAGCAAAGGACAAAAGAATATACTGTGGCTTAAAATATCTAAGACTGTTACCGACCAGGGTTCTTGGCCTTCCTTAATCAATAGAAATTGCCAAGAGGCCAGACAAGAAATTCAGACAAGGTTTTATTGGGGCCCCTGCTGCAAAAACAAGTAACAGGTTCCCTTGCTCACTCCCCTCGGGGTGAGGGGACTGCTTCCTTATATGGGGTGAGGGTAAGGGTGTGTCCAGGGGTCAGCTGGAGGGCTGGCCTAGATGGTCTGCCCACCCCTTTGGTGATGTTGAATGCGAGGGCATGCGCGGTACCCTGCTTTTGCTTCTGGCTCTTCAGGAGTGGCAGTTGGGTTTTTGGTCTTTTTGTATCTTGTTGTCCCCCGCTACACATGCTCATAATTATTTTTAGTCCCACTTAGTTTCTTTGTATTTTGCTGCTCGAGGAGATGTTTGTCTAGGTGCAAGCACTGCAGCAAAGGGTCCCAGGTTCCAGGTCCCAGCTTGTCTAAAGACTAGAAATTTCTGAATTGTTATGAGACTTCCTAGCATTATTCCCCCTCAAAAGGCCATGGTCCTAGAATCAAAGTCCTTCCCCTACACATTTTATTTTCCCTTTTTCCCTCTTTGGTAGAACACATGCCTACTCAAACATTCAAAATATTCTCTATTTTAGTATGAATTTTACTGCATAAATTTTGCAAGGTGTTCTCAATTTATACATAGGTTGTTACAACAAAGTTCTTACAAAGTTTATAATAGGAATACTTTTCCTCATAGAGATAATTTTATAAATGATAATAATGCATTCAGGCCATACAAAACGATTTAACCTCCAATGTCTTTTGATGTTTCTTGCTAATGGTACAATCTATTCACAAAATTGTCTTTTGTAGCATCTCATGGAAAATGCATTCTTTGCATACAGAGGACACGTCTTCCCTCATTGGGGGCAGAGTCAGACAGACTGACACGAGATAGTCATTACTGGCACCAGTAGCATGTTAAGGGTCTTCTTCCACTTACAAATATTGTTTTATATATATATATATATATATATATATATATATATATATATATATATACCAGGAATCTCTCAGTCTGTATTTCCATCTATCTATACCAGTGCTTTAAAAAACTTAACTTCTTACCCCTCTCCCTCCCCGTGTCCTCAAATCCATTCTCTACGTCTGCGTCTTTATTCCTGTCCTGCCTTAGGTTCTTCAGAACAATTTTTTTTTTTTTAGATTCCATATATATGTGTTAGCATATGGTATTTGTTTTTCTCTTTCTCACTTACCTCACTCTGTATGACAGACTCTAGGTCCATCCACCTCACTACAAATAACTCAATTTTGTTTCTTTTTATGGCTGAGTAATATTCCATTGTATATATGTGCCACATCTTCTTTATGCATTCATCTGTCGATGGACACTTAAGTTGCTTCCATGTCCTGGCTATTGTAAATAGAGCTGCAATGAACATTGTGGTACTTGACTCTTTTTGAATTATGGTTTTCTCAGGGTATATGCCCAGTAGTGGGATTGCTGGGTCATATGATTGTTCTATGGACTTATATATACTACCCAATGTAAAATAGATAGCTAGTGGGAAGCAGCCGCACAGCACAGGGAGATCAGCTCCGTGCTTTGTGACCACCTAGAGGGATGGGATAGGGAGGGTGGGAGGGAGATGCAAAAGGGAGGAGCTATGGAGATATATGTATGTATAGCTGATTCACTTTGTTATAAAGCAGAAACTAACACACCACTGTAAAGCAATTATACTCCATAAAGATGTTAAAAAATAAAAATAAAATTAAAAACTCCTTGAAACATCACAACCAGACGGACTAGTTTCTTTTATTATCTGCATTTTACAGATGAGGCAGTGGAGATACTTCTAGGCTATGTGATTTGTTCAAGTTCACATAGTTGTGAGTGGTGGAGCTGGGATATGAGCCCATGCAGTCTGACTCCAGAGTCTGTACTCTAACCACTGTGTACCTGCTCTTTGATCTCTTTAAGATAGAGCTACTCACCTGATCCATTCAGCTTTGAGTGAGGCTAAGAGCTTTAATTGAGGTACTTCCAGTGTTTGATTTTATAAATGAAATATTTATATGTTGTGTTTAAAGGCTGGGGTTCTCACCATTCATTAGTATACAATCATGATTCTCTTCTCATTTCTCCCATAACTTGTTCTGTTGAAGTTTCTTCTGGCCACAGAGAAAGAATTCCAAGTCCAACTCTTAGTTTTAGATTCGAATGATTCTCCAAATCACCCAAGTTTTTATTTTATAGCTCACAGATGTTTTCCCCAAAGAATTTTTGTGAATGGGATCCCTTTCCCTCTCTGTACTCTGAGAAGTTTCAGGGGGTCTGGAAATCCCTGAAAGTTATACGTGTTTCTGGGGAAAAGGTCAGTGATGTTAAACTGATTATCAGAGTTACTTTTGGATCTTAACACCTGAAGACTGCATGCTCAGTGAGTTAAAATATGATCAATATGCTTGTCTGTGGTTACCACAACTGAAGACAAGGGGGTATGTATAGACTATTTAATTAAGCGATTCTATTTTATAGGTCTATACGCACAGTATTGTTAGTAAGCAACAAGTATCCACAGAACACACTAGACTATTTTCCCAAATTATGTTTTATGAAACACTGTGTTCCTCAAGATATTTTACATATCGTATACACAACTCCATACACACACACACACACACACACACACACACACACACACATAATTCTATAATCAGCAGAGGAGAAATTTCCTACCATATTCTCTCAGACATTTACAACTATAGTCTCTGAAAAGCCTTAGGCAGTAGAAACCAATTTAACTACTTAATTTAGCATTCTCCCAAACTACTTGATTTATAGAGTACTTTTTATGAAATAATACGAAAAATTCTTTTTTAGCTAGAAGAATTTACATATAAGGATTTGTGATATATATTTTTAACATACATATAATTTATAAGTTAGGATATTTCAAAAATTGTGTTTACTGTTGTCATGATGGTGATATTTGAACCAGGTGATAGGAACACAGATATCTCTACCATTATTCAATTTAAAAGGTATCTGTGAATATATGATCAGCAGGAGGAAAGTGGCATTTCCCTTCATCTATATTTACTTGCTGGTCAGGCAGAAGGGGGCACTTTTCAAACTGCTGCTGTATGCAACAGCTGTGCAATCATTCATTTTAATTAAATCATTTCTAAAAAGTGTTCTTAGAAAAATCACATAACGCCCACTTGAATATTTTCTATAGATCAGGTCCACTGTGATGAATGGTGTGCTCGTATATTCACTTGCTCCTTATCTAGTTTACAGGATAAGGCAATTTATTCATTAGCACAAAAGTTATGTAGGAGAGCGAACCAGCCTGGAAAAAAATGAAGCTTTTATCATCCTTACATTATTTCCAGATGTTGGAGGGAGTTTTTTCAGTGTCTTTTCATTGCTACATTTTTTTTTTTGTTTGCATCTGTCTCCTCAGAAGGATTTTAGAAAAGCTAAGCAACACCATAAAACCTTGTTGGTTTACTCTCTCCTGGCTTCACATGGCTCAAGACTCTGCCTTGCAGAGTCACAGTGAGGGAAAAACCTCCCTTCATACCCTCCGTAGAATCTGTTCCATTTGAATAGATAATCATTCAGCTGTAGCCAGCAGCTGCTGCCTAATGCAGTCCCTAAACCTAATGCAGATTCCTAAGGGAATTACAAAGTCATCTAAATGTCTGTCTTGGTGGAACATGTGAGAGCTGTTCAGAAGACTGGAGCGTGTCTGAGGCAGCACATTGCCTGTTCCTTATTCATGACAATGCCCCTGAATCACTACAAGTATTTTAGTGTTCAGTTGAGCTTGACTTCTTTCATCTTAGCTCTCAGCAACAGTTCGTGGAGTGTGAAAGCAGGCCACAGTTGTGCCCCCATTTCTCTCTTGTAGGTCAAAAGTATCTAGCACAATGATATTCTGTCCTTTAGAATCATCATCAGTTTTTTCGCAAAGAAAGTCTTTGGTGGAATATAAAGCTGGTTGTAAACCGAATTGCCCTGATGGCAGGGAGGCTTGGACACTGGAACCAACCTGTTCGCCCTCCTGTGTATCTCCATGGAATTCCAAAATTCTGAGAAAGAAAAAAACTTCAGAAAGTAGGAACCTAGAAAATTTCACTACCTGAAAACAAAATTCCATTATATTCTTTTAAAAATAAAATTGTATTCTCAGCTTGTATGGCAGGATGAAAACTTATATGAAATATCCTAACCAAATTGTTGTTTTGATTGAGTCAACTTTGTGATGATTATTTATAGAAATAAGCTAAATCTTCCAAGGATCTAGAACCAAGAAAACATGTGAATATAGTTTAAATGAGTGACCTTTAGATGATAACTTTTCACTCTCTTCCTCAGTGACACTAAACTTTGCACCGTTGCTAGAGCCTACCAGTTAATATCAAGACATCCTTCACTTTTTATGTTATGTGCTTTCCCTTTGATTAGAATGCCTTCAACTTCTTCTTCACTTGGTAAACAATGGCTTATCCTTAAGACCTAACATCAGTTTCATCTGGATAAGAGATCCCTTATCCATCAGGCAGTTTGATGCTCAACCAATGTGCTCATTGTTGTTTTCTCTGTAATAATAATGATGGTGAAAATGGGATGAGATTGTTGAAAATCACAAACCAGAAAACTAACACTAATTAGCTTACTATGTGCCTGTTATTGCTATGAACCTTAAGTGCAGAAAGCATTTAATCTTGTAAGGTAGCTACAATTATTATCACAATTTATAGATGAGGAAATCAAGGCACAAACAAGTTAATAAACTTCACCAGTGAAAAAACTAGTAAGTGCAGAGCCAACATTTAAGCCAAGCTTCTCTTTGGAACCCGTAGTTACAACCATGATGAAATACTGCTACTGTAACTTAATAAGTTCTATAGCTGCTATCTATTTATAGGTCCTTCTCAATTAAAAGATAAATTCCTAGAGAGTAAGAAACATATATATCCATTTCCAAAGCTTAGCCTAATGCTCATCATAGAATTAGTATGTAAATGGATACTGAATAATGAATGGATGAATGTCAAAAATAAATGGACATTTTTATGATAAATCTCAATCTATTTAAGTATGGAGATATAATAAGGATAGTGTTTACTAAAATGGAATTTCATGAATTCTAAGAAATAAATTTAGTCTGATGTAGTACCATTTTGTTTGTTTTTGCTTTTGTTGTCCTTGCCTGAGGAGACATATTCCCCCAAAATATTGCTAAGACTGATGTCAAAGAGTGTACTGCCTGTATTTTCTTCTAGAATTTTTAAGGTTTCAGGTCTTACATTCAAGTCTTTAATCCATTTTGAGTTTATTTTTGTATATGGTGTGAGAAAGTAGTCCAGTGTGATTCTTTTGCATGTAACTGTCTAGTTTTCCCAACACCATTTATTGAAGAGGCTGTCTTTTCCCCATTGTATATTCTTGCCTCCTTTGTCATAGATTAATTGCCCATAAAATTGTGGGTTCATTTCTGTACTCTCTACTCTGTTCCATTGATCTATGTGTCTGTTCTTGTGACAGTCCCATCTGTTTTGATTGATATAGCCTTGTAGTATAGCTTGAAATTAGGCCGCGTGATACCTCCAGCTTTGTTCTACTTTCTTAAGATTGTTGGTTATTCACGGTCTTTCCACACAAACTTTAGAATTATTTGTTTGAGTTGTATGAAAAATGCCATTGGTATTTTGAGAGGAATTGCATTGAATCTGTAGATTGCCTTGAGTAGTAGGGTCATTTTAGCAATATTAGTTATTCCAATTCATGATCATGATTTATCTTCCAATTTCTTTACGTTATCTTAATTTCTTTCTCAGTGTCTCATAGTTTTCTGAGTGCAGGTCTTTTACCTCCTTATTTAGATTTATTCCCAAGTATTTTATTCCTTTTGATGTGACTGTAAATGGGATTGTTTTCTTAATTTCACTTTTAGATTGTTATTAATATATAGAAGTGCAGCAGATTTCTGTATATTAATTTTGTATCCTGCAACTTTACTGAATTCAGTGATGGGTTCTCGTAGTTCTTTGGTGGTATCTTTAGGATTTTCTATGTGTATTATCATGTCATCTGCAAATAGTGACAGTTTAACTTCTTCCTTTCTAATTTGGATTCATTTTATTTCTTTTTCTTGTCCGATTGCTGGGGTTAGGATTTCCCATTCTATGTTGAATAAAAGTGGTGCCAAGAATGAACTTTCTTGTCTTGTTCCTGATTTTAGAAGAAATGCTTTCAGCTTTTCACTATTGAGTATGATGTTAGCTGTTGGCTTGTCATATATGGCCTTTATTATGTTCAAGTATGTTCCCTTTATACCCACTTTGTTGAGAGTTTTTATCATAAATGGATGTTGAATTTTGTCAAATGCTTTTTCTGTATCCATTGAGATAATCATGATTTTTATTCTTCATTTGGTTAATGTGTTGTATCACACTGATTGATTTTCAGTTATTGAACCATCCTTGCATCCCTGGGATAAATCCAACTTGATCATGGTGTATGATCCTTTTAATGTATTGTTGAATTCACTTTGCTAATATTTTGTTGAGGATTTTTTCATCTGTGTTCATCAGTGATATTGGTCTGTGGTTTTCTTTTTTGTGATTTCTTTGTCTAGTTTTGCTATCAGAGTGATGATGGATTTATAGAATTAATTTGGAAGAGTTCCCTTTCTGCAGTTCTTTGGAGTAGTTTGCAATGAATAGGTGTTAACTCTTCTCTAAATGTTTGATAGAATTCAACTTTGAAGCCATCTGGTCCTGGACTTTTGTTGGTTGGGAATTTTTTAAATTACTGATTAAATGTCTTTACCGGTAATTGGTCTGTTTATATTTTCTGTTTATTCCTGATTCAGTCTTGGGAGATTGTACATTTCCAGGAATTTGTCCATTTCTTCTAAGTTTTCCATTTTATTGGTATATAACTTTTCATAGTAATCTCTTACAATCATTTGTACTTCTTGGTGTCAGTTGTTTCCTGTGGTGTCAATTTTTCATTTCTGATTTATTGATTTGGGCCCTTTTTCTTTTTTTTCTTGATGAGTATGACTAAAAGTTTATCAATTTTGTTTACCTTTTAAAAAACCCCAGCTCTTGTTTTAATGATTTTTTCCATTTTTTTAGTCTACATTTTATTTATTTCTGCCATGATATTTATGATTTTTCCTTCTACTAACTTTGGGTTTTGCTTGTTCTTCCTTAGCTAGTTCCTTTAGGAATAAGGTTAGGTTATTTATTTTAAATGTTTCTTGTTTTCCTGAGGTTTGTCTCACTATAAACTTCCCTCTTAGAACTGTTTTTGCTGCATCCCATGGATTTTGGATCACTAAGTTTTCATTTTCGTTTGTCTCCAAGTATTTTTTAGTTCTTCTCTGGTTTCTTCAGTGGTTCATTGATTGTTTAGTAGCATATTGTTTAGCCTCCACATGTTTGTGTTTTTTGTGGGTTTTTTCTTGTAGATGATTTCCAGTCTCATAGTGTTGTGGTCAGAAAATATGCTTGATATGATTTCAGTCTTCTTAGATTCACTGAGACTTGTTTTGTGGCCTATCCTGGAGACTGTTCCATGTACATTTGAAGAATATGTAATCTGCTGCTTTTGGATGAAATGTTCTATTTATATCTATTAAGTCTACCTGGTCAAATGTGTCACTTAAGACCACTCTTTTCTTATTGATTTTCTGTCTGGATGATTTGTCCATTGATGTAAGTGGGGTGGTTATTAAAGTCCCCTATTATTATTGTGTTAATGTCAATTTCTTCCTTTATGTCTGTAAATATTTGCTCTATGTATTTAGGTGCTCTTATTTTGGGTACATACATATTTATAATTGCTATATCTTCTTCTCAGATTGATCCCTTTATCATTATGGGATGTTCTTTTTTGTATATTGTTACAGTATTTTTTTAAGTCTGTTTTTTCTGATATAATTATTGATTTCTTTTTATTTCCATTTGCATAGAATACTATTTTTCATTTCCACATTTTAGGTCTGTGTGTGCCTTTACATCTTAAGTGAGTCTCCTGCAGGCAGCATATATATAGGTCTTGTTTGTGATTCCATTTAGCTACTTTATGTGATTTGATTGGGACAGTTAGTCCATTTACATTTAAAGTAATTATTAATAGGTATGTATATACTTATTTGCCATTTAGTTAATTGTTTCTGTAGTTCTTTTTCATTCCTTTCCTCTTCTTTTGCTCTTTTGCCTTGTGATTTGATGACTATCTTCAGTTTTATGTTTGGATTCCTTTATCTTGTGTGTATATGCATCTATTATAGATACTTGGTTTGTGGTTACCATGAAATTTTTATATAGTAATCTATATATATACATGATTATTTTAAGTTGCTTATCTCTTAAATTTCAAAAGCATTTTAACAACCCTACATTTTTACCTCTTCATTCCACCACACATTTACTGTTTTGACATCATATTTTACATCTTTCTTGTGTGTATGTCCCTTGACTACTTACTGTGGGTAGAGCTCATTTTAATATTTTTGTCTTTTAACCTTTCTACTAGCTCTGGTGGGATTGGGGCCTACAGGATACTAGGGATAGTGCCAGCTACTGGTAGGCCAAGTCAATTCCTAGGTCTCTGACTTAAGGGCTATGGGGGTCCCAGAGTTGGTGTCAGCTCATTGATGGGTGGGGCTGGGGCCCAGGGTGTCCTGGTGCTGGTACCCACTCACTGGTGGGCAAAGCTGCATTTTAAGGTCTCTACAGGGCCCTGGGAGCTGGTGTTGGCCTGCTAGTGGTTGGGGCAGGAGCCCAGGGGTTCCCAGGGCTGGTGCCAGCCAGTCCTGTTTCAAGTTGTGGGCCCTCTGGTGGGAGGGGCTGGGTCCTTGGGCCACTGGGGGCTCAGGGGGTCCTAAGGCAGCCAGGACTGCATCCCCACCCAGCTAGCTGATTGGCCTGGGGCATCTCAGGACTAGTGACAGCTAGCAGTGGGCAGGGCTGGGTCCCAGCAATAAGCTAGAGGGAGGATTCCAAAGTGGCATTTTCCCACACCAGTGTCCTAGTGGTTGGTTGAGTTCCCCAAAATGGCTGCTGCCAGCATCTCTGTCCCCAAAAGTGAGTCCCAATTGCCTCCTACCTCTCTGGGGGGCTCTGTAAGATCAGTAAGTGGGTCTGACCTAGATTCTTTTCAAATTACTGCTTCTACCCTGGGTCTCAAAGTGTGTGAGATTTTATGTGTGCCCCATTGACCTACAGTGCCAAATGTTCTGGGGGCTCACGTTCTCAGTGCAGGACCTCCAGGCTCAGAAGCCCATTGCAGAGGTTCTCCTCAAGTAGCAAGGGGTGGGGCTCAGACACTTTGCTCCCTGAGGAAAACCTCTGCAATTGCAGTTATTCTCCCGTTTGTGCGTTACCTACTCTGGGTGTATAGATCTTAACTGTACAATACCTCTGCCCCTCCTACCCTTGTTGCGGTCCCTTCTTTATATCTTTGGTTGTAGAGTTTTTTTTCTGCTAGTCTTCAGGTCATTCTCATCGATAGTTAGTAAAGTAGTATTTTTGGTGTGCCCAGAGGATGAGATGATCTCAGGGTCTTCCTACTCTGCCATCTTGGCCCCTCTGCTGCTTTCCATCACAGGGAAATCACATTTCAGATAGCCATATCCTCTGACTCCCACAGTGAGAAGACTGAAAGGTAACATCCTATAGCAATGCCTCAGCACACAGCACAGCCACTGATAAGTCCTGCAAAAGAGATATAAACAGTTGTTGCTTTAAAGCCACTGAGAGTTTTGAGGTTATTTTTCACAATGCATTATCACAATAAAAGCTGAACAGTGACTGGGAATTGCCCCTCCCCCCAAAAAAGGATTTAGATCCCCAAAGAGACTGCAATGCAACAAATACTAATTGTCAAAGATAGAATATATAGTAACTATGTATGAAAAGTGTGTGTAAATAAGGACATAATTATTCAAATGGGAAAAGAAGATGTTGTAAGGTATAAATAGCAAAAACTGAAAAACAAAACCTACAGAAAAGAAAAATATAGCTGTAAAACAAGTAGAAGTGTCAAATAGTGGATTAGACACAGCTGAGTAGAGAATTATTGAACAGAGAGTTTTATGTAAGGACATTAATAGAAAGCAGCAGAAAGATAAAGAAATCTGATTCTGTAAGAGAGAAGTTAAGATATGAACAGGATTGAATGAGATGCTTGAAATATATTTGATTCCCACAAAGAGAAAGCAGATTATTGAAAGAATATATGTGAAGACATAATGACTGTCAGTTTTCCAGAACTGGTTTTCACCAGTTCCACCAGTATGGATTCACAAATCAGGAAGCATAACTACTCCAAGCAAAATAAATTTTTAAAATTACCTAGACATACTATAGTAAACTGACATAGAACCAAGAAAAAAATCTTAAGAGCAAGTAAATCACCTATATAGAAACATGTAGAATGAGAACAGAATCCTTACAGGCAACAATGGAAGCTAGAAAATCATGGAGTAATATCCTCAAGTATTTAAAAGGAAATAATTGTTGACTGAAAATTATATTTTAGTCTATTTTCCAAGAACATGAAATAAAGAAATTAATAGGTGCATAAAAATCAGCATTTTACATAAGGACATATCAATGGGACCTTTCCTTGTTGGTGTACTTCAGGAAGTGGAAAAATTATCTGAGAACAATCTAAGAAGTGAGAATGTGAACATACATATGAAAGGATAACACATGTCAAAAGAAATATAATGAAAAATAATATTTATTTGTGATCTGAAGATTTAAAGTATTACATGCACATGTATGGATATATTTATATTATATAATACTATCAAAGTTGAATGTTAATTTAAATAAATAATATATATATTCCTAATGAGTAAAGAGTGAAATAAAAAAATTGGAAGACTATAAAGTGACTTTTAAAACTAATTTTTTTTCAACATCTTTATTGGAGTATAATTGCTTTACAATGGTGTGTTAGTTTCTGCTTTATAAAAAAGTGAATCAGTTATACATATACATATATCCCCATATCTCTTCCCTCTTGCATCTCCCTCCCTCCCACCCTCCCTATCTCACCCTTGTAGGTGGTCACAAAGCACCGAGCTGATTCAAAGGCAAAAAAGGGATATACTAAATTAAAAAAAAATAGTATTGTATAAAAGTTCTACAAGTATTAATAATAATAACACTCATAAATAGAGTAAACTCTTCAATTAAGAGACTGTCAAATTGAATGTTTTTAAGAATCTAGCTATATGTTGATTTCAAGGTACATATTTTAAAAGAAATAGCAATTGAAAGTAAAGAGATGGAAAACAACTGGGCAAATATTCACCAAGAAAAAAAAGCAATTGGTTAACTATGCTATATGAGAAAAATTTAAGATATAAAACAAATATAGGAAGAACAGGTCATTAGATAATAATAGGTTCATTCCTTGAGGCAAAACACACAGGTGCATGCACACATGTGCACACACAAATACACACACAAATTTATGTACCTAATAAAAGTAGATTTATATGCTTAGCAATGTAGCTAACACATACTAAGAACTCAAGAAACGTCAATGACTACTGTCATCTACCTACCATTATTGGAGAAATAATCCAAATATCTAAGAAGAGAAGATCCATAATATAAATTATTGTTATATAGTATGGATCAATAAGGCAGAAGAGAAAACCCAGAGTTAGACTTTATTACAAAGAAGTTGTAAATGTTTGATATTCAAATACTTAAATATTTGATGCAGTGTAACAAATAAATAGAAGTATTTGAAAGAATATGCATTAAAACAATTGAGACAACTTTTTAAACTTACTTTATAAGCCAACAAAATACAAAGCAAAAACAAAAAAAGATAATATTTCTAGTGAGTATATATGAAGATTGCACTTCCATGAAAATGTGGGTAGAAAATTGGTACAGACTAATAGAAAACAGTAAATATGCATCAGTGGTCTAGTCATTCAATTATGTTTACAATATAAATAGCATTTCCATAACTTGAAAAAGGGAAGAATTTCTTTTAATAGAACTTTTAATAGCAAAATTTCTAAACAAAAAATGTCTAAAATAGGGCAATGTTTCAGTAAATCTCTGTTTATTAGCAATTATTATGATATTAATAAAATATATTTTCTAAAAGTATCTAAGAAATAGAAATCACTCATAATGACAAAAATTCCAGGATATGAAGCTGAATATAATGTGTGATCTAAATTTTGTAAAACCTTAGACAGATATAGCCATAGATATAATATAGAAAAATTATAAAAACCAGCCCCAAATATTGACTGTGATTAATAACTTCTGAATGGTGAAGTTCATAGTTTTCTTTTTTCTTTATACTTAAATGATCTCCATTATTATTTATATAATTAAAAAATCATATTAAATAAAAAAGATAATCTTATTTTTTTTACCATACTAGATATATATTTCTAGCAAAAGAGTAACCATAAAGATATTAACGTGTAAAGCTTTAATGATTTTTACTAAATATTTTTACCTCAATGTACAGTTTCAACTTTACATATATCTATTTGAATGTCATAACATTCTACTGTTTTTGTCTCTGATCTGTTATTCAGTAACTGCTTAATATTCAGAATGTATAGTTTTGTACAACACTGATCTTTATACATTGATAGGAAAGAAAATGCAGTTGAAATCAGTTAGAATACTTGAATAGTACTTAGTTTTGATACTTGCCTTAATCATGGGTATTTTCTTTTTTTTTATACATCTTTATTGGAGAATAATTGCTTTACAATGTTGTGTTAGTTTCTGCTGCACAACAAAGTAAACAGCTACATGCATACATATATCCCCTCCCTCTTGAGCCTACCTCCCACCCTCCCTATCCTACCCCTCTAGGTCATCACAAAGCACCGAGCTGATCTCCCTGTGCTACACAGCAGCTTCCCACCAGCTATTTTACATTTGGTAGTGTATATATGTCAGTGCTACTCTCTCACTATGTCCCAGCCTCCCCTTCCCCACCTGTGTCCTCAAGTTCGTTCTCAACGTCTGCATCTTTGTTCCTGCTCTACCACTAGGTTCATCAGTACTATTTTTCTAGATTCCATATATATGCGTTAGCGTACGGTATTTGTTTTTCTCTTTCTGACTTACTTCACTCTGTATGACAGACTCTAGGTCCATAATCATGGGTATTTTCTATGCTAAGTCATTCTTGAAGAAAAAATATCTTGCAGCTCATTTTTTCCAATACATAACAAATTATTGCTTAAGAATTTCAAGATGATTAAAGATTGTTCAGTGTTTCCCAGATCATCAGAACATCATCTGAAAATCATTGCAGCCATCTGTTCCCAATCACAAGAGATGTAAGAGAACAGTTAGTAAAGATACATTAAACACCCCAGGCTGTAACAAGAAAATACATCTATGTAGTTTGAAGAAGACTTATTTCATTGACCTAAAAACCATTCTATTTTTATCAAAAATATATCCTACATACTCCTAGTATCAATTTATTTTGGGTAAGTTGGGCTGTGATAAGATACAACCTCCAAATCTGAGTGATTTGTAGTAAAAAGTTTATTTCTTCTTATAACATATCCAAAATAAGTCACTTCAGTCAGGTCTTTACTTCAGGATCTGAGTTGGTGAAGCAGTGCCCTTTCTGGACATTACTGGTCTTATGATAAAGAGAATGAGTGGGTGAACCAAGAGCTGGCTTTTGTAGTTTCTGCTTAAAATTGACATTTAGTATTTCTACCCACTTTCATTTACCAGATCTAGACAAACAGCCATTCTGAGTTCAATGGTCACAGCAATAGGGAGGGGGTCTAATCTTCCCCCAGAAGATTGTATCACAAGTCACAACATCAGGCATGATTTTAATGAAGTAGGGAACTATCTTCTCCTAGAAAAAAAGCAACCAATATTTTGAACGATATTATAATCTACCAACCCTCTGAAAATCTAAATCTTTTGTAATATTTTTCATTCAAGATTGAAACGATATTTATTTAAAACCTGCTATGTCATTGGAAATGTGTACAGTGCTGAAGGTTAAGACTTGAGTAATACAGATACATCTCTGCTCTTATAGAGCTCACAGATAGTCACAGAGAAGCATATGTGAACATAACATACTGTCAGATTGTACTCCGAGTTATGGCATAAAACACTGGTTGACAAATACTTTCTTAAAGGGCCCAATAGTAAATATTTTAGGTTTTGTGGACCCTTTGCTCTCTGCTGCAAATATTCTGTTCTGGTTTTGTGGTATAAAAGCAGTCATACATAAACAAATAGCATAGCTCTGTTTTAATTAAACTATATTTACTAAAACGGGCAGATGAACTGGGAGCTACAGTTTGCCAATCCCTGGAATAGAGAATAATTGGAGGTGAGGGGCTTCTTCAAAGGACTGTCGAGGAAGACCTTTCAGAGGATGTGAGCGTGAATGCTAAGTGGCCAGGCATGTGAATATCCAGGAGTGAAGTATGTGAGCAAGGGGTGCATCATATGCAAAGGCCTTGGGTTGGGAAAAAAAAAAAAAATTCAGTGTTTTGAAGAAGAGAGAAAAGGCCAATGTTGCTAGAATATAGTGTGCTATAGTTTGTGGTTATGAGCTAAGAGAGGTGCAGATTATATCAAGTTCCATAAGCCATGTAACGGATTTAGATTTTATTCTAGTTGGAACTGGGAATCACTAGAGTCTGAAACACAGGGATAGCATAATTGGATTGGCTCTGAAAAATGATCTTTCATGCTGCCATTTAGAAAAGGATTGAGGGGAGGGCAAGAGCAGAAACAGGAAGGTTATTATAGTTATCCAGGAGAAAAGTAATGGTTTGGACTAGCCATGGAGATGGAAAGAATTGGGCAGATTCAACACATTTGAAGCTGGAGTGGTTGATCTGACTGAGAGTATGGTAAAGAAAGATGTGTAGGACTCTCGAGTTTTGGGTTTTAGCACATGGGTGGGAAATGGCATCTTTCAACTTTTCCTACTCATACAAAATAAATTTGAAAGTTTAAGTAATTATCTGGAGATTTTAAGCAAGAAGAGCACTTCTATTCAAAATACAGTCATGATATATCTTATGATTGCTTCAATTTTCTATTTCAATTTTCTTTCTGTAAGTAAAGATTAAGTCCATTGTAGCTCAGTGAACTTCTCCAATCAGCAAAGTTTAGCTTTCTGATTTCAGAAACCAATAGGTGCCCAAGACAGATAAAACTGTATTTTTAAACATATACTCCAATCAATATGTACGTGTAAGTACCCTCAAATCCAAGAAGCTAGTGTTTTTTTGCCATTTTTTCCTGAAGAGTAGACATGTACGCATTTATTCAATAAATGATTTGTTGAAGATATTGTATATGCAGGGAATACAGGGGTGCGGCAAAATCGCCCATACATGGAATTTATTATATTGCGAGTGTTAGATAATGTTTAATTAAATGAATAAAGCAATAGGTAATTGTAATTAGCATTTACTGAGAAAGTAATATGTCTTCAGTAACAATTCTTATTTCTGAATTTTATTGCTTCACATATGCCCCTCATTCAAATCTATTATAGATTTTCTAAATGTATTTGTTTTTTCTACCCCACCATTTATTATCTTTATGTTAGATATTAGATTATAGTGAAAATGAGGAGGGGTGTAAAATTAGTAAAACATTTTAACATGATCACACTTCCTCAAATGCATGAATCTTTGGCCCTAACTGACAACAGTGTGTTGGTTGAAAAACTTCATGTTTCAGATAATAAGAACACACAACACACAAAGTATATATGCTTAAATCAATTCAGTTTCATTATACTGCCATAGTCAGTTAATTTGTTTTCCCACTTTTAATAACATTTCTGTGTGGAGAATAGATGATGGACAAGTTTTTCACTAAAATAGCCACTTTATCAGTTTAATAATGTCTCCCTTTCCAAAGTAATTTGTTGTCACAATTATTGAAAGATGATGTGACAAGCACACAGATACTTTGATTATTTTCATTACAATTATCATATGGTAGTATTTAAAAAATGAAAGAAAGGCAGAAAGTTGAGAGTCTCAGGGCTAAATTTATGATTGTGAATAGAAAGCCTTTCAGAGGGGAGAACTTATTTTTTCTATTTTAGTTATAAGAAATCAAATAGAGAATTTTGAGGAGGTTGAAATTTGAACTGGGACAAATAGGATTGAGCAGAATGAAAGTGGAAACCTCAGGCCATCTCTTGTATTGACATGCTATCAGTTGGTTAATATGAAACTCAGGTGAATAATGTCTGAAACCTCTTTTCTTTTATTTCTTTGTTTATTTCTTATTGCCTCTTTCTCAGTCTTTCTACCCATATACAATTACTACATCATTTATTTCTCATTTACTTTTTCTTTGGTGTATATTGCATCTAAAAATAAATTACAGCTTCTCTTTTTCTCTAAAACAAGACCACACAAATAAAATCAGTGTTCTGCAGGTACTAACCCACCACCCACCACTTCAACCTATTAGCATGAGAAAATTCCCTGACAACTTATACTACCTACCAATTAATCTTAGAAGAAGTGAAATAGAAATCAATCTGACAGAAAATATGTTGATGTGCTGAAATAAATAATTGACATGTACATATATTAGACTGATCTAAAACAAGTTACACCAGAGAAAATTGAGCTGACGAATGTACCCAAAAAGTCATTTGAGCATTTTGGAAATTATACAGTCTTTTAAATTATTATTTTTATATTATATTTAAAGTTATTTTTCCCCCTGAAGAAAAAATGCGGTTTCCCTTATGCAACATAATGTTTTTTTCCCTTTTAGTAATTTTGTTTTATTCTATTCATGAGGACCCTTGTTTAATCAGGAATAATTTTAGAGAACTACATCTTCCTCCCTGAAACACATAGTCACACTACAATTACTTCTCTTTGATACTAAATCAAATTAGCATTTGATTAGTGCTTTTTTTCTGACCCCAGTTAGAATATATTTATGAAGGCAACACATACCCTCATTTTCATTCCCTAGCATCCTCTGTATTTTTTTCCCTCCCTCGATCTCTCTTGTGCCTTCCTCATACTCTATACAATGTTCAGGTTCCAATCATTCTTATATTTAGATATTCACTAGTTAAATAAATGATTCTTCTGAATCTAAAAATTTTCTTCAAAATCTGACTGAAGTAAGTATCAAAACATGAGTCATCTAATACATAAAGAAATAGATTGCAGTAGTAACAGATGATCTCATATGTACTTTTTATTTTTAAATTAATTTTTATTGGAGTACAGTCACTTTACAATGCTGTGTTAGTTTCTGCCTTACAGCAAAGTGAATCAATTATACATATACATTTATCCCCTCTTTTTTAGATTTCCTTCCCATTCAGGTCACCACAGAGCATTGAGTAGAGTTCCCTATGCTATACAGTAGGTTCTCATTAGTTATCTCTTTTATACATAGTAGTGTATATATGTCAATCCCAATCTCCTAATTCATCCCACCCCCTTCTTCCCATTGTTATCCATAAGTTTGTTCTCTACATCTGTGTCTCTATTTCTGTTTTGCAAATAATGAAAATAAAAACAAAAATAAGCAAATGGGACCTAATTAAACTTAAAACCTTTGCACAGCAAAGGAAGCCATAAACAAAACAAAAAGACAGCCCTCAGAATGGGAGAAACTATTTGCAAATGAAACAACCGACAAGGGAATAATCTCCAAAATATACAAACAGCTCATGCAGCTCAATATCAAAAAAAAACAAACAACCCAATAAAAAATGGGTGGAAAACCTAAATAGACATTTCTCCAAAGACATACAGATGGCCAACAAACACATGAAAAGATGCTCAACATCACTAATTATTAGAGAAATGCAAATAAAAACTACAATGAGGTATCACCTCACACCAGTCAGAATGGCCATCATCAAAAAATTCTACGAATAATAAATGCTGAAGAGGATGTGGAGAAAAGGGAACCGTCCTACACTGTTGGTGGGAATGTAAATTGGTACAGCCACTATGGAGAACAGTGTGGAGTTTCCTCAAAAAACTTAAAATAGAACTACCACATGACTCAGCAATCCCACTACTGGGCATATACCCAGAGAAAACCATAATTCAAAAAGATACATGCACCCCAGTGTTCATTGCAACACTATTTACAATAGCCAGGGCATGGATGCAACCTAAATGCCTGTCAACAGAGGAATGGATAAAGAAGATGTGGTACATATATACAATATAATATTACTCAGCCATAAAAAGGAACGAAATAGTACCATTTGCAGAGATGTGGGTAGACCTAGAGACTGTCATACAGAGTGAAATAAGTCAGAAAGAGAAAAACAAATATCATGTAATATCATTTATATGTGGAATCTAGAAAAATGGTACAGATGACTCATATGAAATTTTTAAATATCTCTACTTGTGTATTCATTAATAAACAGTCAGAAAAAAATTAAAACACAAAATTCAGTATTTTTTTTCTTTTGGAATGTAAAATTTTTACCTTCTCCCATTAGATTATACTAAATAGTCTAATTCCTCTCCATAAGGAAACAAATCTTTTAAAAAAAAAAACGTTGGAATTAATTAAAGCAGTAATATGTCAACATTTGTTTAAGTGGTTCCAATAAAGTACAGAATAAAATGTTACTGAGTCCCTATTATGAGCCTTGCGTATGTAACTTCCATTACTACTCAGAAAAAACTTTGCTAGGCAGTTAATATCTGCAGTTTGCTAATAAAGAAACTGAGGTTCATAGTTTAATGAACTTGTCCAACATTGTGTTGTAGGTAGTGGATGGAAGTGGAAATTCATCCTAGATCTATTTGTCTGTGGTGGATTTGTCCTTTGTTTTAATAATTCTGCCCTGTTAAGAGGCTTGATTATTATTAAACCTTATTATTTTTCCTCCAAGTTGGGGTTTTGGAATTTATGTTTTCCTTTTCCTGGAACACTGTTTTCCAAACTTTTGAGTACCTCCTCAGTATTTTGGTCATAGCTCAATTGAAATTACCTTAGAGGACTTCCCTCCCTACCTCATCTAATTTACGAAGAATGCCCTCTACACAGTGCCTTTTTTGTTTTTTGGTTTTTTGTTTGTTTTCCCCAGCTTTATTGAGATAAAGTTGACATGTAATGTTGTATAAGTTTAATGTGTACAACACAATGATTTCATATATGTATACATTGCAAAAATTTACTGCAGTAGTTAATTAACATTCATCATTTCACACAGTTACGTTTTTTTTCTTGTGATGAGTACTTTTAAGATCTACTCTCCTAGCAACTTTCAAATGTATAATACAGTACTGTTTACTACACCATGCTGTACATTAGATTCCTTGTTTTTTGTCTGTTCTTTGTATCTATGAGTTAGTTTTTTTTAGATTATACATATAAGTGAAATTATACAGTATTTCTCTTTTTCTGTCTAACTCATTTCACTTAGCATAATGCCCTCAAGGAACATCCAGGTTGTTACAAATGGCAAGATTTCCTTCTTTTATGACTGAATAATATTCTGTTGTTATATATACTGCATTTTCTTTATCCATTCATTTGTCCATAGACATTTAGGTTATTCCTATGTGTTGGCTATTGTAAATAAAGCTGAATTTGAATGTAAAGGGACAAATATCTCTTTGAGACAGTGATTTCATTTCCTTTGTACATATACCCAATGGAATTGATGGATCATATGGTAGATAGAAAATAGATCATTTGATCTATTTTCGAATATTTGAGGAACCTCCATACTGTTTTCCACACTGGCTGTACCAATTTACATTCCCACCAACAGTGCACTAGTGTTCCCTTTTCTCACCAACACTTAACCTCTTGTCTTTTTTATAATATCATCCTAATGGTGTGAGGTAATATCTCATTGCGGTTTTGATTTGCATTTGTCTGATGATTAGTGATATTTAGCACCTTTTCATGTACTTGGCCATTTGACTATCTTCTTTGGAAAAATGTCTATTCAGGTCTTTTGCCAATTTTTAAATTAGATTATTTTTGTTGTTATTGAGTTATATGAACTCCTTATATATTTTGGATATTAACCTCTTATCAGATATGCAGTTAGCAAACATTTTCTCCCATTCCATAGGTTGCTTTTTCATTTTGTTGGTTGTTCATTTTGTTGTGTAAAAGCTTTTTGGTTTAATGGAGTCCCATTTGTTTATTTTCGCATTTGTTGCTTGTGCTTTGGATGGCACCTCCAAGAAGCCATTGCCAAGACTTAAGTAAAGGAGCTTTTCCAGCTATGTTTTCTTTTAGGAGTTTAATTGTTTCAGGTCTTACATATGTCTTTAATCCATTTTGATTTAGTTTTTGTGAATGGTGTAAGATAGGGGTCTGTTCTTATTCTTCTGCATATGACTGTTCAGTTTTCCCATTTATTGAAGAAACTGTCCTTTCCCCATTGTATATTCTTGGCTCCTTTGTCATAAATTAATTGACCACGTGCATGGGTTTATTTCTGGGCTCTCTCTTCCATTCCATTGATCTATGTGTCTGCTTTTATGCCAGTACTATGCTATTTTGATTACTAAGGCTTTGTAATATAGTTTGGAATTAGAAAGTTTGATGCCTTGTTATATCTTTTTGATGGATTGACTTCTTTATCATTATTTAATGACCATGTCTCTTGACCGTTTTTCTCTTTAAGTTTGTTTTGTCTGATATAAGTATAGCTAGCTCTGATTTCTTTTGGTTACCAAAAGAGCTCTATTAGTTTCCTTTGTTGGGCATCATGTTCACTTGGTTCTTCATGAACCTTGATTCCTTCTATTGGTATCTCCATGTTTGAGTAAGTCATCTCCTCTTCCAGACTTTATAGGTTCACTTCAGCAGAGACAGTAGTCCATCACCAGTCAGCTCAGCCTAGAGTTCTGGATAAGTCAGCTGGTAGCATCCTTGGGCAGGTGAGGCTTGCTATCAGTGTCTCTATTTGGGTAGGGCCGCTGCTCATGTTCTGAGGTCAAGAGCAGGGCTACTGGCTGGGAAGAGTTGTATAGGAATGCTGGTTTGATTCCTTACCCAAGTGTTGCTGTATGGTGAGCTCTGTGGTTGCCTGGATGCTTTGATCAGGCTTTCTAGCCAGCTGGGACTGTACGTTATATTCAGCAGTTGGACAGGGCTGCAAATTTGTTTCCCTGCCTGAGCAGGGCAATAGAAATGGCTCCATGGCCATTATGGCTTAATGGCTAGGACCCAAATGTGGCAGAACTGCCCAGTGAGCTCCCTGGCCAGATAGAGCAGAGGATGCAAGTAAAGTATGCAAGTATCCTACAGCAGCTGCTGTGGAGTTTCAATTCAACTTGAGCACTCTTAACTGATGCGTGGCAACTCTAACTAAATATTTTGAGTATTCCATGATTTTGAATCCTTTTAAATCTGAAAGTCTTAATTATTTATCTGAGACTTTAGAACACAGGGTCAAATCTAGATGCAAGAATAATTTCCACTGATTTCTTCTCTACTTTTGCAGATAGCAAAACAAACAGGGATAGAATAGCATAGGCCACAAATGTATATTACAATATTCATTGCCTCTTTTTTTAAACAAAATATATTTTTA
This sequence comes from Phocoena phocoena, assembly GCF_963924675.1. Classification (NCBI taxonomy): domain Eukaryota; kingdom Metazoa; phylum Chordata; class Mammalia; order Artiodactyla; family Phocoenidae; genus Phocoena; species Phocoena phocoena. The sequence continues at coordinate 66,968,449 of NC_089227.1, read as the reverse complement.
GAGACATTTTTGCATATTTTGTTTTCACAACTGGTTTTCTTTTATCTAACTAAAATTATATCTATAAAATTAAGTTATGATGAAATAATTTCTTAGAGTTTAATTCAGCCATGAAGTTAGACTGGAGACACAATTTACAACACCCAGATAATTTACCATTTTCCACGTCTCTTTCTGTCATCATAGTTTTACATGCATAAACCTAAGTTTACTTACTTTCATTTTGGTTGTGTCTATATCATATCATTAGGTTGGCCACAGCATGATTAATTTAGAAACTTTAGCCCTATGAATGAGCCATGTATTAAAGGGTATACTATTATTATTTGAATATTTTATCTATCTATTTATCCGTTTGAAGTTAGCACATTTATGCTCTCAATTGAACATCTTATTATTTTTCTCTTTTCTTTCCCTTGAGAAAACTTCTGTAATACATAGTGTTCCCTGAGTGATTTACAAGGACTTATCATCAATTTAGATTTTTTTTACTGTTGCCTAAACTCCTATATTCTTTTCAATAGAGATTTTAATATCAGCCAAGTATCACTTGATAGTAAGAAATTGCTTTCTCTTTTCTGTGGAATCATCTAACACATATGACTGCTTAATTCATATTTTAATATATAATAGATTTTATCTATTTTAGGCTAGGGTCACTAGGTCATTAGGAAAAAATTAATTTATTTTAATCATAAATTTAATATATTTCCTTAGTAGTTGGTGCAAGAGGTCTAAAGAGCGTTAAACTTTTTTTCCTTGATCTTACCAACTTTTCTTCCAGTGATTGTTTAAATAATTAAATGTTCTATGCTTATGATTCAAATTTTAATACTACAGGGACACATGCACTGTAAACTTTTGTAAATAGAAGAATCCACCTACATTATGCAAAATCTAAATACATATGATTAATTAAAATAAAGCTGATCTATTTGACAAGGAGGGAGGACACTTGGAGCCTTTTCATGTCAGCCATACCCTTTGGCAGCTTTCTGGTGTCCACTTGTTGGTCTTGAAATCCCTCAGAAGAATCCCTACGGTCCTTTAAGTACAGTTTGAAAGCCACTAATAGTAGAGAGGAGGACATCAACTGGAAATAAAGAGATTCAAGTTCTTGACTAAACTTGACCACTGATTTGCTATGTGGCTCTTAGCACCTTTCAACTTCTATTACCCTCAGGAATTGAACCTGGTTATCCTCCAATTTATGTGGTACATATACTTCACACATTTTCAGTTAAAAAATATTTATGCCTATACACCACTTACAAGTCAACTGAGAGTTAAAACCAACTGATCACCAATTTATTTTGGAATTTGTATTTTAAAAACCTAGAAAGATATAGTCATTTTATCCTAATATAGGTCAGCAGAAGCCTTACCACATTCACATTATAATAATTGCTGTTATTATTATTGTTATAACTAAATGCAAACATAAAGGTGCATTTTATTTATTCCTTGCCACAAGCCTGGAGGAAGGCACATATTTATTTTTATTATATAAATGAGGAAGTTAAAACTCAGAGAAGTTAAGTAATTTGTTCAAAATTAGTTATAGACATGCGTAGGATTTGAATTCAGGCCTACTCGTCTATATATTTGTTACTCTTAGCCAATTAATTTGATCTCAAGAATGGTCAAAAATAGTAACTTTTCCTAATAAAAAACAATAAGAAAAAATTTACCTTAAATTTTACATGATAAGCTTTAGGAATCCACTAGGAATTGTACCTATAAAATATGAAATGTGAATGTAATTAAACAGTTCAGTTATTTCTATAAAAATGTTGGAAAATGTTAAAGCAGGCAGTTGACACAGGAGATTTGAATTCTAATCCTAATTTCCCCACTGATTATTTGTACCATTCAGATAAGTCACTTAACTTCACTGGGTCTAAATCCCACATTTATAAAAGAAATATGATTTTCTGGGATATTTCCAAGACCTTTCTAGCTCTCAAATTATAAGATCTCTAGAAATATTTATTGGTTAATTTATATTAAGACTGAGAAAAAAAAACTGATGTAATGTCTTTGCTTATTATCTAATTTAACATTTATTTTAAAATAATTTTTACAAAATTTTTCTTAAAAAAGAATATGACTTTGCAGTTATGGAAATATATAAAAATGAATCTATATGAGATTTTACTAGTTACAAAAATAATTGAAACATTTAAGATTTAACATCTTAAAAATATTATTCACCACAGTTTTCACCTTGTAGTTTGACAAGTAGATTTTCATTTTAGCATGTATTACATAGGTTGAATGAGTTTTAATGTAATTATTTTATGACATTATATATGCTTATATTTGAAGAATTCCAGAAGTGGCATTCTGAAAACCAAGAAATTGAAACGTCTTATAATTCAGTAGAGGTATCTTTTGAAAAATTTGACCCATCCCTCTATCCAATTTTATTCAAATAGAGCGACATAAACTTTGGCTACAATGATGTATAGTTGAGCCTTGTCCCAAACATATTTGGAATTTTAGTACAACCAAAGAGCTCCTCAAGTCTAAGACTGAGACTAAGTTGAAATATGAAATCTTAGTATCCTAATTTTGGGTCTTGTCCCTTTTAATGTTTTTTAACATATTTTGCAAAATGTTCTAAAATAATTTAAGAAAATTATACATTAGTGAAATATAGTTGCTAATCAGCCAGATGTGGATTATAATTGTATCATTTTCTAGATTCGCTGTGGGGTTGGATCTTTTTATTTAGGGTAAAATAAATGTCAATTGCCTCAAGCATATGAAAGTAGAGGAAAGGTTTCTCAAATCAAAGTCTAAATATATTTTTTCAGTTCTGTCTTCTAAAACCTCCAGTAATTCTTCAGATCATATAGTGACTCCCTTTCATTTTGTTTTCCAAAGGCTTTGTGTAGTCAACTTTTAAAGAACCGCACCTGCAGTTTAACCCCAGTTCCTACAGAAAAAGACACTTTCCTCTGCCTCCCAAATAGTATCTGCATAGTTCTTCCAAAGATGAAGACAATCTCCTCTTCCACTGACTCTAAATATAGGAAAAGATTATATACAGTGTTTGGGAGATATTCCCAAACACCTTCTTTCCAGTCTACTAAGAGTATTTGGGGATGATATGACACTATACTCAGAAAAAACATAAATGTTTTAAGTTGTAGGTTTTGAACTATACTTACTAGTTGACGTTGGATCAGATGACATAACCTGGATATCTGAATTTCCAACTGCAAAAAAGAAGAGTTCAGACATACTTTAAACACATAATAAATCCTAGGTATCTGAAACCAAAGGTGAAATTGGTTCTTTTGTCTTGGTTAAACTGCTTAAAAGACATTGTGCAAATACAAAGGAATTGATAGAGTGGAATAGTACTTGTCTCAGATGGCATAACGACAGCTGGAGAAGTTTAGATAAGGAACAATGAAATGTCAGAATTCTTCTCTTAAAGTTTTGAAGTCTGCTGGCATATGCTTTTGTTGAAGCTGTGGGAATCTGTGACTTAATCCAATTGTTGAAAAGTGCTGTTAAAAAAAATACGTTCACTTCCAACTATGGTGTAGAAAATGTTCCTATTTAAAACTGTAAGACAACAAAGAACAGTTAAGTGATATATATTCAGTTTTTCTAGTTTAGAAAATTAGAGAAAGGAACTATCTATATACATAGTACTCAAAGCACAAGGCAATTTGTGAAAATGTGTGCAGGGCTATTTTAACACTAAAAGAGAGTAATACTTAAAAAAATTTTAAACCCAAACAATTCTACCTATTCTGTGTGAAAATATCATTGCAGTGCCACTTTCATTGAGGCTTTTCAAAGACAGATATGGATGAGTGCTACTACACTGCCACCTGGTGATTAGGCAGGTGGGAGGGATTTGAATAAAAATGCCCAACAAAGAAAATGTCAGAGTTTGTTAATGAGTATTCAATATGCTGAGTTTGTCTGATCTAAACAAATTTTCTAATAACATGAAGATGCTTTGTATCACATTACGTTTTTTTAAGAGCATGTTTCTGGTAACTTTTAAGTTGATTTATATCAAAATGTGTGTGTTCTTTATTTCATATCTACTTGCAGCTAAATCCTTTATTATTATTATTTTGTTTGAGTAAAGTAAATGAGGAAACTCTTTGCAGAGGTTCAGAGGTTTGTGACCTATTCCTGGAAATGGGAGAAGAAAGAATGACATGACCTATATTTCTATTTCAAATGGTGCATTTTATGTTAACAATCTTGACTTACACTGTCAAACTACTTATTCAATTTAGAATTCCTCACTGATTTTTATAGTACTGCCTTTTCCTTTTAACAATGATTTGGCATACAAAAGAATGGTTTCAGCAACTTGAAGTTGGGTGTCAAAGGCAACAATAGTAAATTAATGACGGGACCAAAAGATGTGAACTTCCATCCCATGAAGTTGTATTATTTTTAACGTTATCTTTTTTAAACCTTTGAGACTTGTAAATATTTTAATAAGCAAATATAGGCGTTTAGACAATAAAATTATTAGACAACTCATTTTTGGACAAATTTATTTATCTAGTCATGGGTATAGAGATTAAATTTAATATTTGCATTCATTTCTCTGTTTCTATGCTCATTCCTACTAAACTATAAGAGAATATAGTTAAAAATGAGGGGTGGAACAAACCATGGGAGAACCAAAGTGGCAGAGCCATGTTACAGTGAGTCAGCTCTTCCTCAGTAGAGCTAAAGTAACTTCAGAAAGTCAAGAACTGCAAAATGTGGACCCTTCTTGTCAGTGTTTTTATAGACATAGTATCTTCTTAGTGACTGTCATAAACTATGAGAAAGGAGTTAACCACTAATGCGGATTTCCAGGTGATTTAGATTGTCTTTTCGGACCACTATAGAAATTGTCATATCATCCAAGCTTTTTGTTAAGAGATAAATTAGTAATTTACTTATAACCACCTTCAAGTGTGTTATTTTTATTCTCCATGATTTCACATTAGTATATTCACTTATTAACTTGACTAGGGTACAAGTCAAAATTGGAAAGCTAATTTATTTGAGCAGAGATTTGTTCGTTGTACTTCAGTATTGGATAAAATATTTAGAAATAGATATTTTTCTTACAATGGACAGTCACACTCAAAATACTGTGGACAGTTCTATTCATTGCTCTTCTGAAGGACAATGAGAGATGGACTATTTATTTTCTCCTCAAACTCGGGCACACCTGCTCCCAGTGTTTCTCCCCCAGGTCCATATTCACGATACTCAGCCAAGAGGGAATTTCAGCTGAATAATTTTAGAAGCACTGAATAAGTGACAAGGAGGTTAGAAAGGAAGTATAGAGATGAATCCTGCTATGTTCATCTATGCATTATAAACAGCCAGTGAACTGCTCAGTGGATAGTGGGCACAAATAAGTCTTGGTTTGACTGACATTTCTAAAAGGACAATTGAACAACAGCAGAGGTTTTCAGTTTGAAAATATGAAGGCTAAAATAATGTGATTTATTTCTATAAAATCACAAAGAGCTGGACATGTTCACCAAATTTCAGAATCTCCCTTAAGCATGATGTTTGTGGGCAGAGTGCTTTATAGCACACAAAGCACTTCAATATTCTTTATCTTATATTCTTTCTCCAACAATACTGAAAGATGTGGTGTAGTATTCTCTTAGTAGATTTGAGGAAGCAGGATCTTGGGAAATCTCATAACTCAAATTAAAATTGATCGTTTTCAAACATATTGTAACTGAGTGGAGATTTCTTTTAAGACAGATGAAAGAAGTCGTACTTTACACACCATAATTTGAATTTATTACTCTGAGAAACTATTTAGGTACAAAAAGGAATTAATTCAACAAGATTTTGTAGATAATAGAACTCTATTATATTTAGAGTTATTGGAGTTGTTTAGTTAAAATTCCTATTTTGAGATTTAAAACATAGAAGGCAGATTCCTACATTGAAACATATGTTTCTTGATAACACTGGTAGTACACATAGGGCTTACTCTCTATTTCTAAGTCAAGAAAAATTTGTAATGCATTATTTTCAAAAAAAGGGAATATGAGCCATAACCATTACATAGATACTTTTTAGAACATCATTAATCAACAAACATTGAAAATACTTTGACAAAGTTAAAGTATAATATTGACTCTTCTATAATGAAAACACTGTTCATAGTTAAATGAAGAATATCAAATCAACATTTGATAAATTTTATAATTGGTCTTTTAGATATTGAGCACAAGAGGATTTATTTCTTCCATATTATTGTAGAATCCAAATCAAACTATTCAAAAACACTATCATGTTTGTCAAACTTTGCCTTAATATAAGAAAATCAGTTTAATTTTTAATTTTGCTCTGAATATGTACGTTGAATTATTTTAGACTGTGTATAAAACACTTTGAATAGGAAATAAACTAAGGTAAATTACCATAGGAAACAATCTACATTGCCTTTCCATTTCTTCTTCAGCTACTTTTAATTGGTGAGCTTTGTTGGTTGCTGTCACCATCCCCCAAACAAAAGGAATGGAAACATTTATGAGTGACTCTTAAAGAAGTAATAATCCCAAGCCTCCTAACTCCTTGTTACTAGGTAAATGCTCTCTTGCCTTAATTTTGCACATATGTAGCATATATAATAAAAAAGGAAAACAACTGAATCAGAATAAATTAAAATGTGCTTTGTAAACTCTTTTATACAAATTTATTCTCTATTTACAGAAGAAAGAAACCAGAAGATGTGCACATAATCAAAATGACCTGATGGTAACTTGCCTAAGCTTTTGTGCTATATATACCTTTTCTTTTATATACAGAGATAATGTGAAAAAGGAAAATTACTTCCTCCCTAAAGGAAAATACTTTCATTAAAATTACAGAAGCAGGGCTTCCCTGGTGGCGCAGTGGTTGAGGGTCCGCCTGCCGATGCAGGGTACGCGGGTTCGTGCCCCGGTCCGGGGGGGATCCCGCATGCCGCGGAGCGGCTGGGCCCGTGAGCCATGGCCGCTGAGCCTGCGCGTCCGGAGCCTGTGCTCCGCAATGCGAGGGGCCACAACAGTGAGGGGCCCGCGTACAGCAAAAAAAAAAAAAAAAAAAAATTACAGAAGCACTCCAAAGCTTTTAAAATACATTGTTAATGACTAAACCTTGAGATAGAGTAGAGATAGAATAACAAACTAGAATGATAGAACAATAAATAACAAATTAGAATGAGTTTTTCCCCTATATTTATTTCTCTATCTCTGTCGCTTATACAAATATAAGCTAGGATATTAATAATGTTTTATTTCTTTTTTTCTTTGTCAGTTTAGCCAAAGGTCTGCAAATTATGTTGACCCTTTCAAAGAAATTATTTTCGGTTTCAGTGATTCTCCCTATTTTCTGTTCTCTATTTCATTTATCATTATCAGGTATTACTTTATACCCACTACAACAACAACAAAAAGGAAATGTGTTGGCAAGGATGTAGAGAAATTAAAACACGTGTACATTACTGATGAGAATGTAAAAAGATTCAGTTGTGGTGAAAAAGCATTTATTGGTTCCTCAAAAAGTTAAGCATAATTACAGTACGACCCCACAATCCCATTTTAGATTTAGATATATATCCGAAATAATTGAAACTGGATAGTCAAATAAGTATACGTACGTGTATGATTACAGCAGCACTATTCACAATAGCCAAAAGGTAGAAACAGCTCAAATGTCCAGCAACAGATGAATGGATAAACACATTGTGATTATATAAATATGAATATTATTCATCCATAAAAATGAATTTGTGGTACATGCTGCCGTATGAATGAACCTCAAAAACACTATGCTAAGTGAAAGAACCCAGACACAAAAGCTCACATACTGTAATATTCTGTCTATAAAAAATATCCAAAATAGGCAAGTCCATAGAGACAGACTACAGATTGGTGGTTGTGGGGGATGCTATTGGAAAGAGAGAGAACTGGGGAAAAACTGGTTTCTGGGTAAGTGGTTTTACACTGAAACAATGGAAATGTTTGTTTTTAAAAGAAAAATATATTTTGCCGTCAAACAGAATGAGATAACTCTGAGAAGAGTTAGAAGGCCACAGCTCCATTCTTTTTTTTCTTTCCTGAATTTTATTTTATTTATTTTTTATACAGCAGGTTCTTATTAGTCATCAGTTTTATACACATCAGTGTATACATGTCAATCCCAGTTGCCCAATTCATCACACCACCACCACCACCACCACCCCCGCTGCTTTCTCCCCTTGTTGGCCATAAGTTTGTTCTCTACATCTGTGTCTCAATTTCTGCCCTGCAAACTGTTTCATCTGTGTTATTTTTCTAGGTTCCACGTATATGCATTAATATAGGATATTTGTTTCCCTCTTTCTGACTTACTTCACTCTGTATGACAGTCTCTAGATCCATCCACGTCTCAACAAATGACACAATTTCATCCCTTTTTATGGCTGAGTAATATTCCATTGTATATATGTACAACCTCTGCTTTATCCATTGGTCTGTTGATGGGCAATTAGGTTGCTTCCATGACCTGGCTATTGTAAATAGTGTTGCAATGAACATTGGGGTGCATGTGTCTTTTAGAATTATGGTTTTCTCTGGGTATATGTCCAGGAGTGGAATTGCAGGATCATATGGAAGTTCTATTGTTTGTTTTATAAGGAAACTCCATACTGTTCTCCATAGCAGCTGTATCAATTTACATTCCCACCAACAGTGTAAGAGGGTTTCCTTTTCTCCACACCCTCTCCAGCATTTGTTGTTTGTAGATTTTCTGATGATGCCCATTCTAACTGGTGTGAGGTGATACCTCATTGTAGTTTTGATTTGCATTTCTCTATTAGTGATGTTGAGCAGCTTTTCATGTGCTTCTTGGTCATCTGTATGTCTTCTTTGGAGAAATGTCTATTTAGGTCTTCTGCCCATTTTTGGATTGTGTTGTTTGTTTTCTTAATATTGAGCTGCATGAGCTGTTTATATATTTTGGAGATTAATCCTTTGTCACTTCATTCGTTTGCAAATATTTTCTGCCATTCTGAGTGTTTTCTATTCGTTTTGTTTGTAGTTTCCTTTGCTTTGCAAAAGCTTTTAAGTTTCATTAGGTCCCATTTTTTTAATTTTTGATTTTATTTCCATTACTCTAGGAGGTGGATCAAAAAAGATCTTGCTGTGATTTATGTCAAAGAGTGCTCTTCCTATGTTTTCCTCTAAGAGTTTTACAGTGTCTGGTCTTACATTTAGGTCTCTAATCCATTTTGAGTTTATTTTTGTGTATGGTGTTAGGGAGTGTCCTAATTTCATTCTTTTACATGTAGCTGTCCAGGTTTCCCAGCATCACTTATTGAAGAGACTGTCTTTTCTCCACTGTATATCCTTGCCTCCTTTGTCATAGATTAGTTGGCTATAGGTGTGTGGGTTTATCTCTGGGCTTTCTATCCTGTTCCACTGATCTGTATTTCTGTTTTTGTGCCAGTACCATATTGTCTTGATTACTGTAGCTTTGTAGTATAGTCTGAAGTCAGAGAGTCTGATTCCTCCAGCTCCATTTTTTTCCCTCAAGACTGCTTTGGCTATTCGGGGTCTTTTGTGTCTCCATACAAATTTTAAGATTTTTTGTTCTAGTTCTGTAAAACATGCCATTGGTAATTTGATGGGGATTGCATTGAATCTGTACATTGCTTTGAGTAGTATAGTCATTTTTCACAATATTGATTCTTCCAATCCAAGAACATGGTATATCTCTCCATCTGTTGGTATCATCTTTAATTTCTTTCATCAGTGTCTTATAGTTTTCTGCATACAGATCTTTTGGCTCCCTAGGTAGGTTTATACCTAGGTATTTTTTTGTTGTTGTTGCAATGTTAAATGGGAGTGTTTCCTTAATTTCTATTTCAGACTTTTCATCATTAGTGTATACGAATTCAAGAGATGTCTGTGCATTAATTATGTATCCTGCAACTTTACTAAATTCATTGATTAGCTCTAGTAGTTTTCTGGTGGCATCTTTAGGATTCTCTGTGTATAGTATTATGTCATCTGCAAACAGTGACAGTTTTACTTCTTCTTTTCCAATTTGTATTCCTTTTTTTTCTTTTTATTCTCTGATTGCTGTGGCTAGGACTTCCAAAACTATGTTGAATAATAGTGGTGAGAGTGGATATCCTTTTCTTGTTCCTTATCTTAGACAAATACTTTCAGTTTTTCACCATTGAGAATGATATTTGCTGTGGGTTTGTCATATATGGCCTTTATTATGTTGAGGTAGGTTCCCTCTATGCCCACTTTCTGGAGAGTTTTTTTTTATCATAAATGGGTGTTGAATTTGGTTGAAAGCTTTTTCTGCATCTATTGAGATGATCATATGGTTTTTCTCCTTCAATTTGTAAATATGGTGTATCACATTGATTGATTTGCATATATTGAAGAATCCTAGCATGCCTGGGATAAATCCCACTTGATCATGGTGTATGATCCTTTTAATGTGTTGTTGTATTCTGTTTGCTAGTATTTTGTTGAGGATTTTTGCATCTATGTTCATCAGTGATATTGGCCTGTAGTTTTCTTTCTTTATGACATCTTTGTCTGGTTTTGGTATCAGGGTGATGGTGGCCTCATAGAATGAGTTTGGGAGTGTTCCTTCCTCTGCAATTTTTTGGAAGAGTTTGAGAAGAATGGGGGTTAGCTCCTCTCTAAATGTTTGATAGAATTCACCTGTGAAGGCATCTGGTCCTGGACTTTTGTTTGTTGGGAGATTTTTAATCACAGGTTCAATTTCATTACTTGTGATTGGTCTGTACATATTTTCTATTTCTTCCTGGTTCAGTCTTGGAAGATTATACCATTCTAAGAATTTGTCCATTTCTTCCAGGTTTTCCATTTTATTGGCAGAGTTGCTTGTAGTAGTCTCTTAGGATGCTTTGTATTTCTGCGGGTCTGTTGTAACCTCTCCTTTTTCATTTCTAATGTTATTGATTGAGTCCTCTCCCTCTTTTTCTTGATGAGTCTGGCTAATGGTTTATCAATTTTGTTTATCTTCTCAAAGAACCAGCTTTTAATTTTATTGATCTTTGCTATTGTTTTCTTTGTTTCTATTTCATTTATTTCTGCTCTGATCTTTATGATTCTTTCCTTTTGCTATGTTTGGGTTTTGTTTGTTCTTCTTTCTCTAGTTCCTTTAGGTGTAAGGTTAGATTGTTTATTTGAGATTTTTCTTGTTTCTTGAGGTAGGCTTGTATAACTATAAGCTTACATCTTAGAACTGCTTTTGCTGCATCCCTTAGGTTTTGGATCATCGTGTTTTCATTGTCATTTGTCTCTAGGTATGTTTTGATTTCCTCTTTGATTTCTTCAGTGATCTCTTGGTTATTTAGTAACGTATTGTTTAGCCTCCATGTGTTTGTGTTCTTTATGATTTTTCCCTTGTAATTGATTTGTAATCTCATAGTGTTGTGGTCAGAAAAGATGCTTGATATGATTTCAATTTTCTTAAATTTACTGAGGCTTGATTTGTGACCCAAGATGTGATCTATCCTGGAGAAGAAAGTGTAATCTGCTGTTTTTGAATGGAATGTCCTATAAATATCAATTAAATCTGTCTGGTCTTTAGTGTCATTTAAAGCTTCTGTTTCCTTATTTATTTTCATTTTGGATGATCTGTCCATTGGTGTAAGTGAGATGTTAATGTCCCCCACTATTGTTGTGTTGCTGTTGATTTCCTCTTTTATAGCTGTTAGTAGTTGCCTTATGTACTGAGGTGCTCCTATGTTGGGTGCATATATATTTATAATTGTTATATCTTCTTCTTGGGTTGATCACTTGATCATTATGTAGTTTACCTCCTTGCTCTTGTAACGGTCTTTATTTTAAAGTCTATTTTATCTGATATGAGTGTTGCTACTCCAGCTTTCTTTTGATTTCCATTTGCATGGAATATCTTTTTCCATCCCCTCACTTTCAGTATGTATGTGTCCCTAGGTCTGAAGTCGGTCTCTTGTAGACAGCATATATATTTGTCTTGTTTTTGTATCTGTTCAGCAAGCCTGTGCCTTTTGGTTGGAGCACTTAATCCGTTGATGTTTAAGGTAATTATTGATATGTATGTTCCTATGACCATTTTCTTAATGGTTTTGGGTTTGTTTTTGTAGGTCCTTTTCATCTCTTGTGTTTCCCACTTAGAGAAGTTCCTTTAGCATTTGTTGTAGAGCTGGTTTGGTGGTGCTGAATTCTCTTAGCTTTTGCTTGTCTGTAAAGCTTTTGATTTCTCCATCTAATCTGAATGAGATCCTTGCCGGGTAGAGTAATCTTGGTTGTGGCTTCTTCCCTTTCATCACTTTAAGTATATCATGCCTCTCCCTTCTGGCTTGTAGAGTTTCTGCTGAGAAATCAGCTGTTAACCTTATGGGAGTTCCCTTGTATGTTATTTGTTGTTTTTACCTTGCTGCTTTCAATTATTTTTCTTTGTCTTTAATTTTTGCCAATTTGATTACTATGTGTCTCGGCATGTTTCTCCTTGGGTTTATCCTGTATGGGACTCTCTGTGCTTCCTGGACTTGGGTGGCTATTTCCTTTCCCATGTTAGGGAAGTTTTCGACTATAATCTCTTCCAATATTTTCTCTGGGCCTTTCTCTCTCTCTCCTCCTTCTGGGACCCCTATAATACGAATGTTGTTGCATTTAATGTTATCCCAGAGGTCTCTTAGGCTGTCTTCATTTCTTTTCATCCTTTTTTCTTTATTCTGTTCCACAGCAGTGAATTCCACCAGTGTTTCTTCCGGGTCACTTATCCGTTCTTCTACCTCAGTTATCCTGCTATTCATTCCTTTTAGTGTAGTTTTCATTTCAGTTATTGTATTGTTCATCTCTGTTTGTTTGTTCTTTAATTCTTCTAGGTCTTTTTTAAACATTTCTTGCATCTTCTCGGTCTTTGCCTCCATTCTTCTAACATGGTCCTGCATCATCTTTACTATCATTATTCTCAATTCTTTTTCTGGAAGGTTGCCTATCTCCACTTCATTTAGTTGTTTTTCTGGGGTTTTATCTTGTTCCTTCATTTGGTACATAGCACTCTGCCTTTTCATCTTGTCTATCTTTCTGTGAATGTGGTTTTTGTTGCACAGGTTGCAGGATTGTAGTTCTTCTTGCTTCTTCTGTCTGCCCTCTGGTGGTTGAGGCTATCTAAGAGCCTGGTGACACAGCTCCATTGTTAAACCTCATGAATTCCTGAGGTTTAGATTGACATCTGGAAGTAGCCACTATTAGAAGAGGAAGAATGAACCAATTGAGAATTATGTGATGTGGTTTGCTGTTCTGAGCAGTTAGTCTTCTCAGGGAGTAATACAGCTTGGCAACTGAGTTATCAATGCCATCTAGTCATTTATCCACTGCTGTAATGGGCAAGCTGTATTTACCATAGTCCATAGTATGTATTTTTAATTCTTTGTTAGGAATATATATATATATATATTTATATATACACATATATGTGTATGTGTATGTGAGTGTATAGATACACACACGCACACAGAGTCTAAATTAGGCACAGTTATTTAAAGGAGTTTATAAATAGAAACATCCTGGTAATTTTGAAAAACAAAATTTAAAAAAATAAGAAGTTACAAAGATTCTTAAATAAGTCCAGATAGAAATTGAAAAGAATATAGTAAGAGAATATAATATAATAAGTTATATTCGTTTTCAATCATTCTTCACTTTTGGTATTCTCATTCCTCTATCTTTAAAGATATGGTTTTCAATGTTTTACCACAGTAGGCAGTATCTACAATTCAGGTGTCTTTTTTTAGTGAAACCCCAGGCGTCCTCTGCCTTCCTTCCATTAAATGACAATCATGTGGCAGATAGTTTAGTGGGAATGATAATAATACATGTATCATAGAGTAAATTGTCACATTCTGAAGATCATTAAAATAATGATGATTCCTGCAGAGTCATATTAAGAAGTTAAAGCTACACCTGTACTGAAAGAATTGTACAAAATGAGTATTTTCATGGTAGAATTCAGCATCTAAGTATTACAGTGTACTTTGATTCACAAATCAACCATGACATTTAAAAATTATACTCAACCAGCAAATGGATTAATGAGTGTGGTATACATAGGGAGGAAAAATCACTACTTACTATGTTAGCACTAACTTAATATCATACTGCTTATAAGCTAACTAAAAATGTCAAAAATGTCAGCCACATTTTATATTTTTCTGCAATGTATCTTCTTTTGCTTCATAATTTTGTATATAATTACATGCTGCAAAAATGTAAAGTAGACATTCGTATTTAACTTGTCTATTTGAAGTTTTTGAAGATTACATATATATGAAAGCTCTAAGCCTTTATCTCAAAGTGTTTTACATTAATTTTGCAATTAAAAAATTGAAGCATTTGAAAAGATGTTCCAGGGAATTCCCTGGGAGTCCAGTGGTTAGGAATCGGCACTTTCACTGCCATGGCCAATCTTTGTCTTTAGTTGGTGCATTTAGGCCATTAATATTAAGTACTGGTATGTTTGCAATTAAATATTGCATTTTATTGTTTGTTTTCTATTTGTTTTCTTTTATTCTTATTGCTCTTTTTCTCTTAACTACCTGGGGGCTACTTAAACATTTCATAGGACTCCATCTTGATTTATATATAGTATTTTTGAATGTATCTCTTTTTATTAGTAATTTTAGTGATTGTCCTGGGTATTACAATATACATATTTGACTTAGTATTTACCTCTTTGAGTGAAGTGTGGAAAACTCACTTTCACTTAAATCTTTTTTGTATTCCCAATGTTCAAATATCATTGTCTTGAGTATCAGATGTATTAATTTGCTAAGGCAGCTGTAACAAGTTACCATAAACTGGGTGACTTAAACAATAGGAATTTATTACTTTGCAATCTTGGAGGTTAAAACTCCAAGATCAAGGTGTTGGCCGAGTTGGTTCCTTCTGAAGGCTGTGATGGGAATTTACTACATGCCTCTCTCCTAATTGCTGGTGGTTTGATGGCTTGTAGGCATATCACTCTGGTCTCTGCCTCCATTTTCAAATCTCTGTTTCCCCAGTTTCCTTTTAGCCAGTTCCATTCCCTCCCACCCCTGACCCACTGTCTACTGCAGGGTGGGACAGACTTACAGAGAAAGAAGTGTCTGGCCTGGGACACTGGCTATGGTTGAGTCTCTCTTGTTGCTTGTGCCTGCCTGTCTCAGTGGAAAAGAGAAGTCTCAGTCCTGGCAGGGATAGAAAACTCTTCCCTTGGATGTGTTTTCATATCACTGATGAGAATCGATGCAAAAATCCTCAACAAAATACTAGCAAACAGAATACAACAACACATTGAAAGAATCATACACCATGATCAAGTGGGATTTATCCCAGGCATGCTAGGATTCTTCAATATACACAAATCAATCACTGTGATAAACCATATCAACAAACTGAAGAAGAAAAACCATATGATCACCTCAATAGATGCAGAAAAAGCTTTCGACCAAATTCAACACCCTTTTATTATAACAACTCTCCAGAAAATGGGCATAGAGGGAACCTACCTCAACATAATAAAAGCCATATATGACAAACACACAGCAAATATCATTCTCAATGGTGAAAAACTGAAAGCATTTCCTCTAAGATCAGGAACAAGACAAGGATGTCCACTCTCACCACTATTATTCAAAAAATTTTGGAAGTCCAGGCACGGCAATCAGAGAAGAAAAAGAAATAAAAAGAATACAAATTGGAATAGAAGAAGTAAAACTGTCACTGCAGATGACATGATACTATACATAGAGAATAATAAAGATGCCACCAGAAAGCTACAGGAGCTAATCAATGAATTTGGTAAAGTTGCAGGATACATAATTAATGCACAGACTTCTCTTGCATTCCTATACACTAATGATGAAAAATCTGCAAGAGAAATTAAGGAAAAACTCCCATTTACCACTGCAACAGAAAGAATAAAATACATAGGAATAAACCTACCTAGGGAGCCAAAAGATCTGTATGCAGAAAACTATAAGACACTGATGAAAGAAATTAAAGATGATACCAACAGATGGAGAGATATACCATGTTCTTGGATTGGAAGAATCAATATTGTGAAAAATGACTATACTACTCAAAGCAATGTACAGATTCAATGCAATCCCCATCAAATTACCAATGGCATTTTTTACAGAACTAGAACAAAAAATCTTAAAATTTGTATGGAGACACAAAAGACCCCGAATAGCCAAAGCAGTCTTGAGGGAAAAAAATGGAGCTACAGGAATCAGACTCCCTGACTTCAGACTATACTACAAAGTTACAGTAATCAAGACAATATGGTACTGGCACAAAAACAGAAATACAGATCAGTGGAACAGGATAGAAAGCCCAGAGATAAACCCACACACCTATAGCCAACTAATCTATGACAAAGGAGGCAAGGATATACAGTGGAGAAAAGACAGTCTCTTCAATAAGTGATGCTGGGAAACCTGGACAGCTACATGTAAAAGAATGAAATTAGGACACTCCCTAACACCATACACAAAAATAAACTCAAAATGGATTAGAGACCTAAATGTAAGACCAGACACTGTAAAACTCTTAGAGGAAAACATAGGAAGAGCACTCTTTGACATAAATCACAGCAAGATCTTTTTTGATCCACCTTCTAGAGTAATGGAAATAAAATCAAAAATAAAAAATGGGACCTAATGAAACTTAAAAGCTTTTGCAAAGCAAAGGAAACTACAAACAAGACGAATAGAGAACACTCAGAATGGCAGAAAATATTTGCAAACGAATGAAGTGACAAAGGATTAATCTCCAAAATATATAAACAGCTCATGCAGCTCAATATTAAAAAAACAAACAACACAATCCAAAAATGGGCAGAAGACCTAAATAGACATTTCTCCAAAGAAGACATACAGATGACCAAGAAGCACATGAAACTCAACATCACTAATTATTAGAGAAATGCAAATCAAAACTACAACAAGGTATCACCTCACACCAGTTAGAATGGGCATCATCAGAAAATCTACAAACAATAAATGCTGGAGAGGGTGTGGAGAAAATGGAACCCTCTTGCACTGTTGGTGGGAATGTAAATTGTTACAGCTGCTATGGAGAACAGTATGGAGTTTCCTTAAAAAACTACAAATAGAATTACCATATGACCCAGCAATTACACTGCTGGTCATATACACAAAGTTAACCATAATTCAGAAAGACACATGCACCCCAGTGTTCATTTCAGTACTGTTTACAGTAGCCAGGTCATGGGAGCAACCTGATTGCCCATCGACAGACCAATGGATAAAGCAGAGGTTGTACATATATACAATGAAATATTTCTCAGCCATGGAAAGGAACAAAATTGGGCCATTTGTAGATAAATGGATGAATCTAGAGACTGTTATACAGAGTGAAGTATGTCAGAAAGAGAAAAACAGATATTGTATTTAACGCATATATGTGGAACCTAGAAAAATCATACAGATGAACTGGTTTTCAGGGCAGAAATTGAGACACAGATGTAGAGAACAAACATATGGATACCAAGGGGGGAAGCAAAGGGGTTTTGGGTGGTGGTGTGATGAATTGGGTGATTAGTATTGACATATTTACACTAATATGTATTAAATGGATAACTAATAAGAATCTGCAGTATAAAAAAAATAACTTAAATAAAATTCAAAAAAAAATTAATTTTAATAAAAAAAGAAGAAGGTACCTGAAGTTCTGTCTCCCAACTCAATAGAAATAAAAGCAAAAATAAACATATGGGACCTAATCAAACTTGTAAGTTTTTGCACAGCAAAGGAAACCATAAACAAAGTAAAAAGACAACGTACTGAATGGGAGAAAATATTTTCAAACAAAGCAGCCAACAAGGGATTAATCTCCAAGGGTTTAATCTCTATATAAACAGCTCATGCAATTCAATATCAAAAAAACAAACAGCCCAATCAAAAAGTGGGCAGAAAAAAAAAATTGGGCAGAAGATCTAGATAGACATTTCTCCAAAGAAGATATACATACGGCCAAAAAGCACATGAAAAGATGCTCAACATTGCTAATTATTAGAGAAATGCAAATGAAAACTACAATGAGGTATCACCTCACACTGGTCAGAATAGCCATCATCAAAAATGTCTACAAATAATAAATGCTGGAGAAGGTGTGGAGAAAAAGGAACCCTTCTCTACTGTTGATGGGAATGTAAATTTGTGCAGCCACTATAGAGAACAGTATGGAGGTTACTTAAAAACCTAAAAATAGAATTACCATATGATCCAGCAATCCCACTCCTCAGCATATATCTGGAGAAAACACTAATTTGAAAAGATCCATCCACCCCTATGTTCATAGCAGCACTATTTACAATAGCCAAGACATGAAAGCAACCTAAGTGACCGTCAACAGAAGAATGGATGAAAAAGATGTGGTAGGGAATTTCTTGGTGGTCCAGTGGTTAGGACTCTATGCTTTCACTTCCAGGGGCCCAGATTCAATCCCTGTTTTGGGGAACTGAGATCTCGCAAGCTGTGCAGCATGACCTAAATAAATAAATAAAAATAAAAAAGAAGTGGTATATATACACAATGGAATACTACTCAGCCATTAAAAAGAATGAAATAACGCTATTTGAAGCAACAGGGATGGACTTAGAGATTATCATATTAAGTGAAATAAGACAGAGAAAGAGAAATATATGATATCACTTATATGTGGACTCTGAAAAAATGATATAAATGAACTTATTTACACAACAGAATTAGACTCACAGATAGAAAACAAACTTTCGATTACCTGAGGGGATAGTGGCGGGGGAGATAAATCAGGAATTTGGGATTAACATGTACTCACTACTATGTATAAAATAGATAAACAACAAGGACCTACTGTATAGCACAGGGAACTATATTCAATGTCTTATAATAACCTATAATGGAAAAGAATCTGAAAAAGAATATATTTATATGTATAACTGAATCACTTTTCTGTACACCTGAATCTAATAAAACATTAACTATACTTCAATTAAAAAATGGTTAGGGGCTTCCCTGGTGGCACAGTGGTTGAGAGTCCACCTGCCGATGCAGGGGACACGGGTTCGAGCCCTGGTCCGGGAAGATCCCACATGCCGCGGAGCGGCTGGGCCCGTGAGCCATGGCCGCTGAGCCTGTGCGTCTGGAGCCTGTGCTCCGCAATGGGAGAGGCCACAACAGTGGGAGGCCCGCGTACCGCACAAAAAAAAAAAAAAAAAAGGTTAAAAACATTGGGCATAAGACCTGAACAGAAACCTCATTAAAAAATGATATACAGGTGGCAAATAAACATTTCAAAAGACACTCCATATGATATGTCATCAGGGAAATTCAAATTAGAACAATGAGATACCACTACATACCTATTGGAAAGGCAAAAATCCCTAACACCAACAACCTTAAGTAGAGGCCAGGATGTGGAGCAACAGGAACTTTTGTACATTGCTGGTAGGAGTGCAAAATGGTGCAGCCACTTTGCAAAGCTATACATACTCTTACCATATGATCCAGCAGTTGCACTCCTTGGTTTTTACTCTAATGAGCTGAAATCATTTGTACACACTAAAACTTGCATATAAGTATTTACGGTAGCTTTATTCATATTGCCAATACTTGGAAGCAACCAAGATGTCTTTCAGTAAATGAATGGATAAACTGTGGTACATCTAGACAATGGAATATTATTCAGTGATAAAAGGAAATGAGCTATTAAGTCATGAAAAGACATGAAGAAATCTTAAATGTATATTTTAAGAGAAAGAAGTAAATCTGAAAAGGCTACACACTGTATGATTCCAACTATATGGTATTCTGGTAAAGGCAAAATTAGAAAGGAAAAATATCAGTGATTCCCAGAGTTTGGGGGAGAGGCAGAGAGGGATGATTAAGTGGAGCTCAGGGAAAGTTTAGGACAGTAAAACTATTCTCTGTGTGGATACTTGTCATGTGTTTGTCAAAACCCATAGAATATACAACACTAAGAGTGAAACCTAATATAAATTATGGACTTCAGTTAATAATAATGTATCAATATTGGCTCATCAATTTTAACAATAGTGCCATACTAACGCAAGATATTAAAAATAGGGGAAACTGTGTATGTCTGTGGGGGCATGCATTCCACTCAATTTTTTTGTGAACTAAAGCTGATCTAAAGAATTCTAATAAAAAACAAAATGTGAAGCAGATTTAAAAAAATAGAGAAAGAGAGAGGGAAAGAAAGAGAATAAAATGTTTGAAGGAGTACATTTAAATAATGTTCTATTATCTAAGAATGCTTGGCAGTTACTATCTATTTATAGATTGGGGGTCTTTATAAAATTATTTTGTAAAGGTCTTCTTTAAAAAAGAAGAATGCAGGTTCAGCAGTAGTCCATGCTAGTTCACTCCAAAATTTTCTACTGTCAGGCTTGGAAAATTTGCTTAATTTTCCTATGTATTTTATAGCTTCGTTCCTTTAATCTATTAGATAATGCTTAGAAAGTGTTTAACTCTTTGCCTGGAACATAATAAGTACTCAATAAACATTAGTTTTGTTATTTGAATATTGCCTTTCTCTATCTAAGTCTCCTCATTTTAGAAATGACCATAGTGAAAATTAGCACAGGGTAAGGGAAAATGCTGTAAGTTTCTTAAAAGTACTTTTAATCCAAAATTTCTATTTCTGATTTGTTTAGGAACTATGTCTTCTGTTTCTGTCTCCAAATATGGCCAAATGAGGGCCTAAAATATTCCATTTAAGAGTTCAGTTTACTTTGTTTTTAATTAATAAAGATTTTACCAGAAATGATCTACATTAATCAACATTATATCCACAGTCCAATTATATCACCCTATTAAATCAAAGTGATTCATAATTTTTTAACATAACAAAAGACACATTTATTACTCTCATCACATAATTTATTTCTGTAGTTGGTTATGCTGATTATCACCTTACATATTGAGTAAAAACTATGACTATTTGTTTCTAAGTTTTATCATCAATTACGTATGCATATAATGTAAATATTGGGATGATTTTCACTGATAAAGAAAGTTATAGATGCTTGAAAAATAGGACAATAATTGTATTTTGAGGAAAGTCATTGATATCATTTGTCCCTTTGGCCAAGTCTACAATGAACACTGTAGTACCAGTTAAACTAATAGATATTTATCAATCATCTATCATAGTCATCATTCTAGTATGCATCTATATTTATCGGTCATCTATCTAACATCATTCTAGTATGTTATGCATGCATAACAATGCTTGTGGGTCCTACTTCAAGCAGTCTAGTTGATAAGATGAATTCTGAACAGTTGACAATCTAAAATTCTCTGGAATTAAGTGTTACATTATGTGGTTTGTTGCTAGAAAATAAATGAACTAGAAAAAGTGAGATGATTTTTGCAACTTCTCTGCAATGTGTAGATAAACAGTAGCCATTAGTTCACTAGTTTATGGTGGAGTCTTAAGTACCATTGAGAGGGTGGGGCAACATGCTGTCTAGCATTTAACAAACTGATTATAAGACTAATACATGATAATAGAGGGGCCTGTGGCAGCAAATTCCAATGTTAATTTGTGAAGAAAAAGTTATTTAATGAATTCTCCTTATTCTGCTAAATATATTAGAGAGTGAGATACTTGTAAAATTTTGATGTTGCAAACTGAGAAGTGCTTAAATGTCTTATGTCTTTTTCAATGCACTTTGACCAACAATATACCTAATTGCACTCTGGCTACATGACATGTGAAAAACTAAAAAAGAGAAAAATTGTGCAACGAAGTTAGTCGTACAGAATTTTGTATGATCGAAATCATTTTGGATGTTATTTGGAAATAACATATGTAATTTAAACTTATTGCCTTAAAGGACTATGAATATTTGTCCATGGATATTTTACTTTTATAGATGAGCCATCAAGTTATCTGGTAATTAAAATCAGATAACAGATTTGAGAAATCAATAGCATGGGCAAATATGTATTGTTTTTATATACTATAGACAATTTACACAATTTGCCAATATATGCTAAATGCCTGATACATGTTCATTAGGTCTCAAAGATTGTATTAGGAATTTGCCTCTCTTTTCAATCACAGTAAATATAATTGTATACTCAGAAATATGGATGCACAGATGTATCATTTTTAATCTGCTTTTTTTGTCCTTGAGATATCATCTCCACAATTATTTCTATGTTTACTTCTACCAAAGCAGACTATATTCTCTTATTCTTATGCTATCAAAATTTATAACCTAATTAAAAGCCTTTTCTCTGGGTCCATCTTTATCAACTATAAAACTGCTCACTGTGGTTTCAGGTCAGTGAATACATTCTCTTTCGTTGTGCCATGTTTTTGATGACTCAGCCAATTTTATCTGCAGTTTGCCATGAGCCTCAGGCACATCTTGGAATACCAAAGCAAAGCCAAAATTGGGATTAGAATCCTTAGCATGTAAATGCAGAAATAACAGGGCAATTACTCAAATATATCTGAAGCTAGTAGAGACAGTGGATTGGTGGAAAATCATGTTTTGCAAGAAGTGTCAAAAAACAGTAAAAGAAAAATTGCCATATCTTTCATTAGGCCAAAGGATGAGGATAGGGCTGAAAATAGCAGTAGGAATTAGAGGTCAGAAGTCAAGCAAACTTTGGGATGGAGCAAAGTGGGAATGAAGGAAGAATGACCAAGGATTTTTTCCTTATAAAGGCTGTCATCTGGAACTTACTATTAACAGAGGCTGGTAATGAGATGTTTGAATAGGTTAGCATGTATCAAAGGCCCAGATTAAGGCAATTACTATTAAGACTATCAAATATTATGCACATTATACATAAATATATAAATATATACCCTAAGAGAGTTTGAGACCAAGTTGGGTTTAGTAAGATGCCCAAATGGATTTGGCTGTCTCAGTTTTTGTACAATTCACAAGATAATAGTTCCAACTGCTAATAGTACAAAAAGGAGTGGCCACCAAAACAATTTGTTAAAAACTAGTTTTGTAACTCTTAGCTGTTAATCCAAAATTGGTTACAGAGTGAGGGAGAGGAAGTGGCTCTTGAAAAATGATTACGGAGAGCTATTGGGGTCCTGGGACTTAAATCTTCCTCCATGCCCCATTGGGAGAAGTTAGATATTTTAGAAAACCATTTGACAAAATTCAACACTTATTCAAGATAATAGCTAATAAAGGTAATTGGCAAAAGTTCTGCAGGTC
The DNA here is from genome assembly GCF_963924675.1 of Phocoena phocoena. Classification (NCBI taxonomy): domain Eukaryota; kingdom Metazoa; phylum Chordata; class Mammalia; order Artiodactyla; family Phocoenidae; genus Phocoena; species Phocoena phocoena. The sequence goes on along the minus strand of NC_089227.1, from coordinate 66,945,181 downwards.
TTCTCACTTTTAACAGCAAAATATTGAATGTTTGTCTTCATAATTTTGACAATGAGGTAAGGATGCTTATTCTCATCACTCCCTTTCACTATTATATGGGGGAGGGAGTAGGGAGGGCATGGCTATTACAATATGGAAAAAAAAAAGAAAGAAGAAAAGCCATACACATGAGAACTGAGGACGTAAAACTGCTTCTATTTTCAGCATATATGAATGTTCACATAGGAAATCCAAAAGAATATACAAAATGATTACAAAAACTAATAAGTGAATTTAGCAAGGTGAATAATTACACTATTAAATTACAAAAAGTATTTACTAGAGGCAAACAAGTTTAAAATAAAACATTTACAAAAGTGTTAAAAACATAAAATACTTAGAAATAAATATAACCAATGACAAATAATAGTTCTACTCTGAAACCATAGGATACTGCTTAGAGAAATTAAAAAATACATAAATAAATTTTTATGAATGGGAAGACTCAGTATTGTTAAGATGTCAGTTTTCTCCAAAGAGAGAAATGTCTAGATTTGATAAAATCAAAATAAAAATTCTAACATACTATTTTGGAGAAATTGGCAAGCCCATTCTAAGTGCATATAAAATTTCAAACAACCTAGAATAGCCAAGGTTATTAAAACAAAAGCAGTAACAAAATTGAAGTGCTTACACTTCCTGATTTCAAGAATTGACACATATAGTATTCAAAACAGTGAAAGAGGAATTTAGATCAATGGAACAGAATAAGTGAGTTCAGAAAGGACCCATGAATATATGGATTTGTATTAAAAAAAAGTGAACATCAAACTTTACCTCATACCTTACACAAGGGTTTACCAGTCTTGTCACTTGTTTAAGATCAGATAATTCTTTGCTGTAGGATTTTTTTCTGTGTATTTTAAAATGTTTGCCTGGCCTCTATCAGCTAGATACCTGTAACAAACTCTCCCCAGGCATCACAGCCAAAATGTCTACAGACCTGGCCAAACACCCCTAGGGGGCAAAATCATTCCCACTGAAAACCATTGCCATACACAAAAATTATTTTGAGAAGGATTTATGTGTTAACATAAAATCCAAACCATAAAATCTTAGATAAATATTTAGAGAATATCTTCATAATAGAGATAGACAGAAACTCTTTAGATAGGAACTAATTAGTATGAACAATAAGAGAAAATATGAAAAACCAGATTTGATCAACATTAAAAACTTTTGCTCTTCTATCACAGCTTATTTTCAACATTTAACTGTCAAACCAATACCACATGATAAAGAGGGGAAAAAAAGCTAATTGTCTCAGCAAATTTTGTGCATTACTGTCTGTGAATTGGCATATGGTTATATTTATGTATAATATATATTCGTATATATATAGAATTATATATATACACACACATATGTATATATGTATACATATGTGTGTGTATATATACATATATGAAAAGCCAAGAATAGCTTTATCTTTAAAAAGAACAGATTTACAGAATGTATACTACCAGATATCAAGTCTTATTAAGTGATTAAAATAAATTGGCATTGGCACAAGAATAGACCAAAGAACAGTGGAACAAAATAAAATCCAAACATATATAGTAACATTTTGACAAAGGTAAAAGATGTGAATTTGCAGATTCAAGAAGCTAAGCAAATCCCAAATGAGATTCATGTCTAGGTCATGACAACACAAATCCAAAGAAAGCTTGAAGACTATATTAATATCAGAGTAAGTAGTCTTCAGAACAAGGAAAATTACCAGGGCTAAAGAGGGACAATACATAATGGAAAACATATCAAGAGAAGGCCAGCATGGCTGAAGTGCAGTGAGCCCCAGAAGGAGGTAGGGGGTCATGTCAGAGAGAAGCAGAGGGGGAAGCCGGAGAAGACAGTGGGGAATGTGCATTTCAGCTCAGCCAGTTAGGCTCTATAGTCCCCATATTTATACTCTACCTGGTATTAACTCTCAGCTTGAAAATGGATGCCTTATATTCTGCAAAACATTTGTAGAAATTTGGACCTTCTGAACTCTTTGCAGAGTCTGCAATTTTTTTCATTGTAGTTGATTTACAATATTGTGTTAGTTTCAGATATACAGCAAAGTGATTCAGTTATATATTTTTTCAGATTATTTTCCATTATAAGTTATTACAAGATATTGAATATAGTTTCCTGTGCTATACAGCACATCCTTGTTGCTTATCTATTTTATATATAGGAGATTGTATCTGTTAATCCCATACTCCTTATTTATCCCTACTCCCCTCCTTTTCCCCTTTGGTATCTGTACATTTGTTTTCTATGTCTGTGGGTCTATTTCTGTTTTGTATATAAGTTCATTTGTATCATTTTTTTTTTTTAGATTTTACATACGAGCAATATCATATAATATTCATCTTTCTCTGTCTGGCTTCATTCACTTAGTGTGATGATTTCTGTTGCTGCAAATGGCATTATCTCATTCTTTTTTATGGCTGAGTAGTATTCCATTATATATACACACCCTCTCCAGCATTTATTATTTGTAGACTTTTTGATGATGGACATTCTGACCAGTGTGAGGTGATACCTCATTGTAGTTTTGATTTGCATTTCTCTAATAATTAGTGATGTTGAGCATCTTCTCATGTGCCTATTGGCCATCTGTATGTCTTCTTTGGGGAAATAGCTATTTAGATCTTCTGCCCATTTTTTGATTGGGTGGTTTTCTTTTTTGATATTAAGCTATATGAGCTTTTTGTATATTTTGGATATTAACTCCTTGTCATTTGCATCATTTGCAATATTTTCTCTCATTCTATAGGTTGTCCTTTCGTTTGCTGATGGTTTCCTTTGCTGTGAATTTATAGGTCAACAGAACTACCAGTTTGGCCCTGAGGGACACGTCAGGGCCAAACTGGTATTCTATCATGGACTGATAGAATTTAAGTTCTCAGTATAGGTTCTCTTAGACCATCAGCCTGGTCTTCGTTAGGAGCCAATGAAGAATTTTTGAAAAAACAAAATATTATTTAGGTAAGATTATACAAATATATAATTGGCTATTACTACTACTACTGCTATTACTGCTACTACAGATAATATAAATAATGATAATAATCATCTCGTAAGTTTCTTTTTTGTTGAATTATAATTGATATACAGTATTATACTAGTTTCAGGTATTTGACATAGTGATTCAATCTTTTTATATATTATGGAATAATCACCACAGTAAGTCTAGTTACCATCTGTCACCATACAGAGTTATTACAATATTATTGACTATATTCCCTATGCTATGCCTTACATTCCCATGACTCAGTTTCTTATGAGGGAAATGGCTATTAATTCTCTGCAACAAAGGCACATAAACCCTCACAAATTCACCCACAAATTATAAGGTAATAGGCTAGGAAAGATGGAGTGATTGTTGTTATATATTCATTAGATATAAGTATTTGGCCACCCAGGGGTAGGCCTCACCAAGAAAGCACCAAGTATCTCTTAGACAAGGTGATGATCTCATAATAAGTGAAGTTCAAATAAGCCCAAAGTCTAACATTAACGAAAGGTTTTGATTTCAGTTTTATTAGGGAGACACACACCCACATTTACATACACACAAATCCTCCTTGTTATCTTTATTAAAAGACAAACAAAAACCTTGGAAAGGATTCAAGTTCATATTACCAACGAAAACCATTTGTACTACTTGTATCCACTGTTTCCAGTTGTCAGTTGTGCTCTTTTCTCCAATTCACAGAGGATAGCAGATGAAAATGACTAAATCCAAGTATAAGTTTCCCGCTTTCCCAAAGTAGAGCATGCCTATGAAACCTTTTCTAAGCTGAAATGGTGTGAAGCAAAAAAGCAATTACCTTAGGACACATCTTGATAATGGCTTCATAAAATAAATTGAGATCAAGCACGTAGGCTCACAAACACAGTTCAAAGTTAAGGAGGCTTAATGCTGAGATGCTGAGTGTAGTTTTGGAGGAGGGAGCTTAGGGATGCCAGTCTCACTGCCTCTTATAACACCTGCTACAAAACAAACACTGAACACTCTCATCACTTTTTGCCTTTTTTTGGAAAAGCAAAAATCCTCTTTAGATTTCTTTTGGTTAGTGAAAACATGTACTAATGTAGGTCTTTTGTAAAAGTGAAGTGACATAAAGTGAAATTTCAAAAAGTGGGGGTTCCATGTAATAACCAAAACCTCACTTGTGAAAACAGATCCCACTGCCAGCTTTTCCCAGGTGTTATTAGCCCTTAGCAGTGTCTCCTATTTAAAGAACAAAGGTGTTTGTGAAGGTTTTTTTTTTTTTTTGCGGTACGCGGGCCTCTCACTGCTGTGGCCCCTCCCGTTGCGGAGCACAGGCTCCAGACACGCAGGCTCAGGGGCCATGGCTCACGGGCCCAGCTGCTCCGCGGTATGTGGGACCTTCCTGGACCGGGGCACGAACCCGCGTCCCCTGCATCAGCAGGTGGACTCTCAACCACTGCGCCACCAGGGAAGCCCTGTGAAGTTTTTACTTTACTCATTACATATATATCTTTAGCCAATTTCCACTTTTCTTTCTTTCCTCTCCTTAAAGTTTAATGATTCAGACTTATTCAGAACTTTGTTTATCTCTCAGTGCAATATTTTATCAGAAAGTTAATGCCAAAGAAGTCAAAAGCATTTCCCTACACACTTCAATCCTCCCTCTCGGATTCATCCGTCATTTTCATATGTATTCACAGCAAAACTGAGGCACAGGGCTTTAAGTTCTGTTTCTCATGGACAACTTAGAGGTATAACTCCATCCCTGAAACTTTTCAAAAACCATGAGAAAAAATGCCCCTGTTTCCTCCAAATTGGTTCCTCTTCTCTGCACATACTGTCATGAACAGAGGTGAAAAAATATTGAAGTTTTGATCTCATGCATTGGTAACATATAGTGATATGAGCAGTGTCACTTAGGAAGCAGAGAGGATCAGCTCTGAGAACTGCCAGAAGGGCTAGTAGCTTGGACCAACACAGTTAAGTTACTAAGTTGGCAACTATTTTGTTCAGTTATTTGCCATATTAATTATAGAACTTAGATAGATAGATGATAGACTACTTGGCAATTGCCTCCGATTAATAGATTACGTTAGAGAAGTGACATAAAAAAGGACACCATATCCTTTAGGTTTTTACGCATTTTGCAATTTGAAAATGGGAATGAACTCTTTTAATTTCAGTTTCACAATTTAAATTAACTCACTCAGACAACTAGACTTATTACAGTGAGCCTAAAGAGGTCAAGAATAGATTTCTCTAAAATGCTGATGCCCTAAGTAAAGGAGAAACAAATTTCCTGAATGCAAGAGTTTAATATCATAAAAAATCTATTATTCCCAAATGAATATATTAATACATGTTGGTAAGAATAACACTTTTTGTTCATTTTGGTCAATTTGAGAATTTAAATTTGACAATTTAAAATTGTCACAATTAACTTGTCAAAATTATTGTCAAAATTGTCAAATTTAACTTGTCAAAATTATTTTTCAATTCAAAGTATATACTTGAGAAATGACAAAAGATTTTTACAAAAGAATAGAGAGGAGCCTTTTTGCCGTAACACATTCGAAGACAAATCTACTGTACATAAAATGTATAATACTTGTATATCATTAAACAAACAGATGAATGAATAAAAATATTGAGTCCAAGGATAGACCCAAGGATATGTGGAAACCGCATATGACCAAAAAGTGATGGACAATGAATGTTTAACAACCAGCTCTCTGGGGCTGAAATGAGGTGAGGGGAGCCTGATGTAGTGATTTCTAGTTTCTATGATATAAATACTCCTACCTTGGTCAATATTAACGTACCAAGTGTGATGACAATCAGATTCTCCTAAAAATTAAACAGTTGGTGTTTGCATCACATCACTAGCAAAGGTCAGTTGGAAATGATAATTTGCTCAGTAAGTGGAGCTGGAATAATTGCCTATCCAACTTAGAGACAATACAGTTAAATGTCTAGCACAATTGCACAAAAATAAAATATCTATTGTTTAAGAATCCACATGTAAAATATTCGTATTTTATTACCTGAAAAATGTAAAACTTGGTAACCAAAAAGGTAAATATACACTAAGAAAGCTAAATTTCTTTAGTCTATTACTTAATAGACCAGGAAAGAACCTACAGCATTTATTGAAAATGAAAGTTAATATCCCTGACACATACATACAAAAAGCTCTATAAATTCAAAAGCAGAGAAAATTCAAAAGTGCCATGAAAATTACAAGAAAAGAAGAAAAGAAAGAAAGGAAAAACATTCTTAACTTCATGGTAGATAAATCATAGTGAAATGCCATTTTTTTAAGCATATTAGATCAGCAAAGTTTTAAAAGACTAATAACACCAGTATTAAATGGAGAGATGTGTATACTGGGACATTTTGTGGGGAAATGTGATCTCCTCACTTATTCTATAGTTAAAAATGTAGATACTCTGACTTAATAATCCTATTTTGGTTTGTGTGAGGTGGAGGTGGGGACATCTCTAGCCTAGAGGAAAACCAAACAGACAAACACAAGTAGAAAAGGGGATGTCTACGTGGACATTTTTGAAACAGGAGTAAAAGATTTGGAAACAGAATGCGTATATACCAATAGCATAATGTTTGAATTAATTATGGAGGATTAACATTGTAAAATATTACCCAGCTACTAAACTGAGTTATATCTCTCACTGTTGATGTGTAAGGGACATAAATGATATACTAAAAAAAAATAATGGTGCACTGTATATTTGTAAAATCCTATTTTTCTAAGATAGCAGTAGGTAAAGTGCCTATATATACCTGTATATGTTGGCACACTTGCATTTAAACATGGAGAAAGATATGGGATACCTATATTAATAAAGGTAAATTCAAGGTAGTTATATTTGAAGAGGGAAGGGAGATTATTACCATTTTATTTTTGTCATCTCAACACTGGCTTATTAGAAAGTGCATATATGACTTTTATAATTTAAAATAGACTGAAAGTTTGAAATAATTAGCTAGATCAATTACATTAAATTGGAAGATTGCTATGACATAGTATTTTATAACTTAAACCAAGTGAATATAATAATGTATTATGAACAAATAGGCTCATTTCAAAAACAAAACCAAAAGAAACTGTGTATGTGTGTGTGTGTGTGTGTGTGTGAGAGAGAGAGAGAGAGAGAGAGAGAAAGAGAGAGAACACTAGTGTATGTTAATTTTAATTTATTATTGTTATTTTATTCCTCTGCTTTCTCGAGTGGTACAAAAAACATGATAGAAAGATTCAGAAAAAATGCAATCTTCTATATTTGTGAGAATGTAATTGGTACAAGCATTCTGGGGCTAATTAGGCAGATACATATGAAATGCTTAAAAATGTTTATACTTGTTTCCCAAAAATTTAACTTCTAGTCATTTATCCTGGGGAAATAATCAAACATTTATATGGCAAATACATTAAGCAAAGATTTAGGCATTAGTGTGTCACCACTTAGCAAATATTTATTTGCTAAGAGATTAATTGATTAAATGCACTGTTGAAACTGCCAGGACAGATACGCAGCTGGTACTCAGCAACAATACCAGTTGTTTATGTTGGCATCTGTTTCTGTTATTTGCTTTATGGTCATTTGTTGATGGTTGGCAACTACAACATACCAGTTGTTAAATGTTCTAAATATTACCCCCAAAAATAACCTTCTGAGAATATAGTATGCAACCTTTAAAAGTGATATAGTAGAGAATGGTGTTTCCCAACTTTAGTTATTTGCTATTCCACATTCAAGATTTTTGCCATATGCGTGTGCCAACTGAATTAATATTTTCTTAATATATCTTCCTAAATCTACTATCTTATCAAAAGTAGAAACCAATATTGCTTAATATGAATGAAGAGTAATGATAAAAAATAATCAAAACAAAAATTAATTTTGAGCTAATAAGCCTGTTAAGGCATTTTTTAAAAGGGTGATTAGCAAAAATTAGATAATTATTTAAGTCTAAGACACTCTTCTTTATATCATCTGAATGATCAGAATAATTAAAACAGAAAGTGGCATAAAGTTTTGCTATATGATTTAATATTATTTAATGCCTTGTCCTAAACAGCTTGAAATTCAATTTTGTAATTATAGCGTCAGCAATATGTATGCTATTTTTAAGGAAAATCTGAGGTAGATTAAAGATAGAAGGCATGTATTTGACTTCAAGTAACAGAAAACTCAATCACAATGGCTTTAATAATTTATATTTATTTTTCTCTTAATAAAGATAAAATAAAGGAACCTAGAGGTAGGCAGTGCTGGCTTAGGTTCAAGGATGATACCTCTGTGATCCTCTTTGCCTTTCTCTTATTCTCCCAGGATGGCTACCATAGCATCAGCCTTCACATCTATATGCAAGTCAGAAGAAGGTAAGGGAGGGGAAGGGAAAGAAGCGAGCCAGTTTCCTAGAACCCCTCAACCCCCTTCTCTCAAACCTTATTAGTCTGAACTAGAGCATGTGCTCACCGCAGATGCTAAGGAAGCTGGAAAATTAGGTAAAAGGATCTCTGTGTGTGGTTTGCACCAATTCTCATCCAGCCTCTTGAATTTCACAAATACGCTGCTGCTTCATACTATGTCCTTTTCAGCAGAAAAAAAGGGATAAATGTTAGGTAACTAAGTTGTAGGTAACTAACGATTTCTACCATAACCTGCAAGGTATTCATGATATATTTTAAAGTTAAAAAAGTAGTTTGCAAATGATATGTAATGTATGATTTTGTTTTTCAAAAGGATTTTGTGTGTGTATATATACACACATGTGTCTTTATGAATGAAAATGTATGTGGTTCTCTATGTAAAATGAAATGATGGTTGACAATTTTTTAAAACGTAACTCTATTTTAAATACTAGATTTATAATATTTAAGCAAAATAAGATCGACATATTTTGTTGGATCAGATTTTGTTAGATTTTTAGAAAATAGTCCAGGTTTTCTGAAAGGTTTTGGTCTGCTCACCTCATATCTTAGTGTCCCCACCACCAGAATTTCTGTCTCCTGCATGCAGCCCTGAGAGTTTCTTAACTGGGGTAAGAGGTGTTATATGCTTCTTGCTCAACAAATGCGTTGTTTCATTTGGGAAAAATTAAACTGTAGATCAAGATCTGACTTCACCTTCTAGTTATCCCTTCGTAGCAGCATAAAGGGCTGTGAAGCTAGTACAGGGCTTACAGTTTTGACACAAGAGCTTTCTCTCTTATCTAAGTCTTCCAGAATCCAGATTTGGTGACCTTTAGACACAATGTAAGCTACATCTGTTTAACAATTGTATAAATTTTATTACTGTTGAGACAATGTATACTGCAAGAAACATAATGGATTTCAGTGTCACATCTGTGTGTATTTATATGAATTGCACATCTCTGTTGTTTTGTTCAGTTATCTGAGGGGTTGTCTGGCTGATGGTACCCTGGGATTTTAGTGCTTTTTAAACATTCTGGGTGAGAATTTCTGAAAACCAAGTTGATATTAAAACAAGGTCACTGGTCCCTGTCAGTAGTTACAGCTCACTCCAGAGTCAATGAACGTAAAAGACCACTTGATCTAGCATTGGATCGCTACTTTTTATTTAATGCCACTTGGTTTTCTTATTAACTGGTGGAGGCAGGAACTTCTCAATCTTTTCTGAAACTTCAGACAGGTTTAAGGCCAACTTCAAAATAATGGCTATCTTGGCAACTCTGTTGATTAGACCTCATTTATTATATAACACAGAGGCACAAATGTATATCTATCTATCTATATATATATTCATATATAACCACGCAGGTGGAGAGAAAAGGGTTGCCTAAACCAGTACATTAAAAGCTTTAAGCATGGTCTAACTATAAGCCATAACTACAATTATTTCACATTCAAAATTCAAAATAAAACATACTTCATCCTTTCACACACCTGTTTTCTCTCTGCCCTGCTTATCCCAGGGGAACATCTGGACTCAGTATTTAGAAATCATTATGTTAGTGAAATGAGCGCCAAGGCAGCCAGCATGAGGGAGATAAGATCCAGTGAATCATTCGTATCCAGGAGTTGAACTGATTCATTTTGGAGCCACTGAAGTGGACACAGGGCTTTTCATAGAAGATCAGCATAAAATACCTTCCAGTTGTCAAGCCAGATTGAGAAAAGAAGCAAATTATCTGAGCATCATTTCAGAACGTGTCAAAAGAAATGCCAACCGAGTGGCAGCAGAGGTTTTTGAGTTTCTAAACTGCATGATTTGTCATAACGGAATTTTAACCATTTTATTTTTTATAACTTATTGCAAGGATGGAACTATTACAAGTATTTCTTCCTTATGCTGACATTTGAATGATATTTATGTGTAAATATGTGCTTCACTTCTTTATGTGGAATAATGAACTCCATAGAATTTACTTTTGAATATGATCATTGAAGTATAAATTAAAGTTTTAATGAAAGGAAACTGTAGTGACAAGCAAGAATCTGCAAAAATGACCCCAGATTCTTATGTCAGGTTGCCTTGAAGGATTCAGGCTCTAGAGGGAAAGTCCACTTCCCACTTCCTTGGATGCTGGCTCTTGTGCAGTCTCCTTCCTCTGAGCATGGGCTGCACCTAGTGACTTGCTTCTAATCAAGAGAATAATGGCACAAGTAATGGGGTATCACTTCCAAGATTAGGTTACAAAAGGCTGTGACTCCTGTCCTTCTAGCTCTTGATCTCGCTTGCTTTCTGGTCTTTTGTTCTTTTGTTTTTTTGCTTTGCTGAAGCAAGCTGCCATGTTGAAGAAGCTCATGAGATGAAGACCTCGGAGGGGCTGCTGCCCAACAGCTAGTGAGGAAATAAACCTAACAGCCCACAGATGACTGAATCCTACCATCAACCGCTAAGGGAGCATGGAAGTGGCTCCCACCCTAATTATAACTGGAGATGACTACAACCCTGCCTGTGCGGGTTCCTAAGACCCAGCTTAGTTGTGCCAGGATTGCTGGCACACGGGAACTGTGATATTACAAATGTGTATTATTTAAACTGTCAAGCTTTGGGGGAATTTGTTATCTAGCAATAGATAACTAATACACCCACCTAAGCTCCTGTGTTCCTCAGGTCTCCAAGTGCTCAGCAACTCCTGTCTCACAACTGGCAGCTGCTGACACTGTGTTCAGTTAGCCTGGTGACCAGTAAATCTGTCTGTATAAGGCAGCTTCTACACTTGCCCCATGCTTAGGTGAAGTTGTCTAGTAGCAGACTCTGACATGGGTTAAGGATTAGCCTGTGCAAGTGATTTACTAAAGAAGCCCTCCTGAAGAAGCATGTAAAGAATTGGGAAAAGCTAGTTAGGGAAGAAGACAAGCCAAGATGTGATTCCAGGCAAAGTCTGGAGGGGAGTAGCTTTAGCCTGGTCCCACAGAGGAACTCTGGAGTATGTTACTCCTCAGATTTGTCCTGCATGAAGGCAAGAGAGGTGGGCCTTCATATGCTCGCAGCTGTTAGTCATTAACTAAGGGCAGCTTGATTGGGGATGGAGATAGTGTGGTGGGATGTAAACTCCCAGGTACTTTTTGCTCTTTGTGCTTTTGGAGGGGCCTCAGGTACTAGCTGTTAGAGGCAAAAGCACACCGAAGCTGTAGAAGGGGAGTGCTAAAATGGTAAAACATGTTTGAGGAGATCTGGATGGAGTACCATCAGTGTTTACTGTCACGCCCTGTAGAAAGTTGTATTGAAGTGCAGTACATCTAGCCCTGCCCTGATGCAAGCGCACCTCCCCGCAGGACACTGAGAAATGGGGGACCTGTGCCACCACTGCTCTTCTCTGTGATTTCCAGCCTAGGTAGGTAAGACTGTGGTTTTTCAGACCTGAAAACTTGACAGAAACTTTACATGATGCCCTGAATTTATAATGAAGTTCTTTCGAGGCAGCAACTTGTGAACACTGGGGGCTTAGCACAGATGTGGGAGGAGAGCACATCTGCACTGTGCCTCTGTAATCTGAACATCCAGCATCCTTCACACAGAATTAGAACCAGCAGATTTTATTTAGTTTTTATAATTATATAACTAAATTATCATAGTCATAGCAATACACGTTATCCTCCTTATTTCAAGCATAGTGTGTTTGGTTATCAATCAGTGGGTCTTCCAGTTTCTAAAGGAATTTAGCAAAGTGAAAAATTCTCCAATAGATACACTCTGTAAACTGAGCTACACGCGTGAGTCTCCTGAATGCCTGTATGGCTGACTTTCCACAGACCCATATGCTCAGTTCCTGTAAGATTCCGGGACATCAAAGATGGGGCTCCTCCCTGAATTCTAGTCAGAGAATATAGAAATGAAAAACATGAAAGCAGGAGTGAAACAAAACAACAAATGAAACAAAAGAGCAGCGTGTGTAAGGACACTCTCACTCTAGCGGGTAATGTCTTCCACATTTGCCTTCATCTGATGTCAATCTACAGGTTGATGCTGACACACAATAGAATCTCAGGTGCTGTCAAGCTACCTTCAGTCCCTGCCAGTCCGTCTGTCAAAAGAAGTCGCCTCTTGAGGGGATGGGATATCAGAGAGAGAGACCAGGGAGCTGACCACCACTCCACATTGACCCAGAATTGGCAATAAAATGAGCATTACAAAAAAAAAAAGTCACCTCTGAGTGCTAAGAATGGCTGCACAGTCTTGGCCAGAAAACTGATGTCACTGAGGGGAGGACAATCAAAATGTTTAATAGATCAAAACTGACAATCATCCCCCACTTATTTGCTGGCTATGAAGAAAGAACATTTAATACAACTTTGCCTGATTAAAGGGGGTTGCAAGTGCTCTCTGACAGAGGGTTAACCCCAGAGAACACAGTTTTCAGGCACTTTCCCAGACAAAATAGTCAGTGAAGTGTGGTTTTAGAACTGCTAGCCTGCCAATTTGACATTTGAAGTCTACAGATTGATCTGACAAATAATTTTAAACCATCACCTTTTAATACATTGGCAACTTTGAGTAATTTTATTGTCTTTCTCTTTTTCTGTATATCACTCTATTAAGATAAAAATTTTGAGTTTTACTTGCTGTCAGAAGAAAAAATTGGGGAACATTTCCAGAAGCCAGTAGGTGGTGGTTCAGGAATGATTCCAGTGAGAAAGAGAACAGGATAAAGGAGAGTATGTCAGTGCACTCATGAGAGCTACATTTACACTCTGAGTGTCAGCAGTGTAAACATTTCTGGGATGGCCCAAAGCAGTCCTAAAACTTTAGGTAGAAACTCTGCAAGAACTTTATTTTACTTAAAAAATTTTTTCCTTTTACTTTTCTTGTTTGTAATCACAAACTGAAAGACCGTCAGATGTTTCTCAGGAGGCACCTTTTTGGCTAAAAAGCCAATATGCATTGATTTTTAACAGGGCTTCTCACAGCATTTTTGTACGTGGATAATGAATCAGATGATGATTAGCTTACTGCCATCATAGACATTTCACTTCCTCATTATCAGTATCTCTGGGCAGGTTAGACCTCTGGTTCCCATAGGCTTTCTGGAAAAGGCTTGAGTCATTATTTTGAAGCACCTGCTCAATTGTTATCTTACTGCAATCATTTGCCTGCCATCAGATTGTCACAAGCCTTTAGAACACACAACTGATATTGTGAATGTTAATACTGGCTCAGTAAAGTATTGTTCATTATCTATAGACATGCATTTTCACCATTTAATGGGCCCTACAGATTGTACATTTCTTTGTTGTAGATGCTATTTTATAAACATGTTCTTCAGAAAGTCTAGTCCTTGCACTAATGCACCAAATTGAAAGAATAGCTTGGTAAATATAATGAAAAGGGTTATTTTATTGTCACTATAATGACATACCCTTGGAGAAACAAGTATTGATTTTACCTACAACTAATTATCTGAGAGACCAAGAGGGAATAAATTGTAAAGCAATTCTGGGTTGTCTGTGGTATTAGTGTGTATCAACTGTGAGAGAATAAGTGACTCCAGGATTGGATCCTTCTCTCAAGGAAACAGCCACCAATGAGATCAGCCATACAGTTTTCCAAGGAAAGCTGTATCCCATAATTATTTTTCCTATTTTACTGCTTAGAAAATGATCCCAAAAGGGTATCTCAAAGACAAAGTCCATCAATATTTTAAAACTGAAAACTTTTCACTATTAAAAAACCTCATAAATTAATCATTTGTCTTGAAATTGTACACTGTACACTACAAGTTATCTGTATTAGTACCTTATATACAGAATATTTTCCAACACTTAATTATCCTTGTTTGATTTGGAAACTAAAATTCTGCATGTCACGTCAAAGGGAAAAATTAAACATACCCTTATATTCTTATTTTCTACCTATTAAAAACATTTTCCTGTTTATCACTGCAAAAAGACCTAAAAAATATACAGTTTACTTACATAGACTCTTGATATTTCATTTTTTCTATATCACTATACACAATTTTATGACAAAATTCAAGTTCTAATAATTTTTAGCTTGAAAAGATCTTTGTAACTCTTAATCCTCAGCCCTTTGTGTGAATAAAATTGTTAGTATCAATATATCAAGGACTGCTTGGTTAACATAGTTTTTAAAGTTTTGTTAAGATTCCATTTCAAATAAAGAGCATACTTTTATATACCAGGTATAAGGCACTGCCTAAGACAAAATTATAATAATAATAATTAGAATAATTTCTATCCTCATGGAGTTTAGGGCAGCCTTGCCAACAAAATTTGCAAGATAGTGTAAGTATAAGAGCGAAGGTATGTCTGGTGATCGTACAATAGAAGGAAACATCACCTCTATGTGGCTGGAGTCATTTATGGATGGCTTTGTGGAGAGGCACTTGGGCTGGATGTGAAACATGAGCAAATATCCTACAGTGAGTGAGGGTTCAAATGTATTCCAGAAAAAGGGAACCTGTAGGTTCAAAGACATGGCACAGGCGAGGTGACTTAGTAGGGCATTGCAGAGAGGGCCTGAGGATTAAATGGTGCCTTAAACTACTTGGACTGCTAAAGTGTCCACCAATCCCAAGATTTTTGGCTCATTGAATCTAATTTATCTCTAAGAAAACCAGGCTTTGGCGGGGTATGCAATACATCAGTGAAATCTACATAAGTACTCTTGTTAACACAACTTGGAGATGATGGTAATAGACAATATGATTCTGAATATGATAGTAATGTTGATGCAGAGGGAAATAATTTTTACTTGTTTCTGTGGTGAAGTTTATTCTGCTAAAAATATCACCTGAGGAGTTCTAAAAATGTATATTCTTCATACAATACCATAATTATTGAATAAAAGTTTGGTAGCATAAGAAATTACATTTTTAATAAACGTTTTAGTTTATTGATAATGTAATTTTGGTCATGTGGTCCTTGGAACACACTTTGAAAAACACTGATCTAAGGAAAATTAGCCAAAAAGACAAACCAAATAAAAAACTAAAATGAACACAAATCAAAACTACAATGAGATACCCCCTAATACCCATTAGGATGGCTACTATCAAATAAAAACAGAAAATAACAAGTGTTGACAAGGATATGGAAAAATTGGAACCATTGTGCACTCGGTGGGAATGTAAAATGGTACAACTGCTGTAGAAAACATTATGGCAGTTCCTCAAAAAATTAAACATAGAATTACCATATATATGATCCAGCAATTTTACTTCTGGATATATACTCAATAGAATTAAAAACAAGGTTTTGAGATATTGGTATACCCATGTTCACAGCAGTATTATTTTATGATAGCTCAAGCGTGGAAGCAACCCAATTGTCCATAGATGGATGAATGGATAAGCAAAATGTAGTATATACATCAAAGAAATATCATTCAGCCTTAAAAAGGAAGAAAATGTTGACATATGCTACAACCTGGAGAAATCCTGAGAACATTATACTAAGTGAAACAAACCAGTCACAAAAAGACAAATACGGTATGATCCCACTTATATGAGGTACTTCATATAGTCAAAAACATAGAGACAGACATTAGAATGATGATTATCAGGAGCTGGGGGGAGAATAGAATGAAGAATTATTATTTAATGGGAATAAACTTTCAGTTTTACAAGATGCAGAGTTATGGTGATTGGTGGTGGTGATCATTGCACAGCGTTATGAATGTATTTAATATCATTGAACAGTACACTGAAAAATGGTTAAAATGGCAAATTTAATGTTATGTGTATTTTATCACAATAAAAAAATTTAAAAACAAACAATAAACAGGAGCAACAATCTGTTGTATACATGCCAAGAACATATTCAACATCATCTTCTCCATAAAGCTTTTTGAAACAGCTCTAGCCAGAGTAATTACTCAGTCCCTCTTTTTTGTCTTCCCATGTCATTCCATTCATAGTAATTATTGCTTTCATCACACTGTATTAAAATTACCTTTTACTTCCATATCTACCCAGCTATATAATTCCTGAATACAGGCTTATCTTTATAAATCCAGTCCCTAGATTAATGCATAATGCATAGTTGGTACACAATAAACATCTATTGAATTGATTGCCGATAATTATACATTATAATATAAAGACTGACAAGATAGAAAAAAAGAAAAAAAGAGTTGAATGAATAAAGAGAATGAGTTCATTAACAAGCCTCAGAGTGATGCAAATGGCTTTCCTCTCACTGACTGCAAAAATGCCAAAAATAATTTTTAGAACATCATTGCTATGTTCTTGTATATAATGTAATACTGAATTTTAGTGTGGTCAAAGAGTTCAGAATCAAATTTTTTACTGTCTTTAGTAAATTAACTGTAAATATCAGAGCACCCACCAACTTTGCAAAATTACATCCTTGGAGCTTCATCAATATAGTTATGTATGAATGAAAGAGTGATTATCTACTTTTAGATAAACTATTTGCTGGATTTACAGTGGATAATTTCCTGGAAAATTGTGGGAAAAAAATGCTTTGCAATAAAATAATACCTTAAATTCAGTGGCGTGGCAGACTATGCAAAGAAATTATGCAAATTAATTTCCAAAGGGCGAAGTAATTCTATACAGAGGATAAATAACCTTTTGATTACATGAAAAATTTTATGTATCTAATTTGCTTAATGATAAGATGCACCTCTACAAAAAGGTGTGGACTGATCCCAGCACTGAACGGACAAAGATCACCTTGATGTGGTTTCATTAGATCAGGGATATTTTAGGACTAAGGAAGGTTCAGAAGCTGAAGTATAAAACAGCTAAAATTAAAGATGATCTTTTAACATGAAACAATAAATTATTCTGTAAATGTTGGCAATAAATACATGAACAGCAGAAATTTAAAAATCTATTGTAATGTATAATACTGCTAGAATGATCCCAACTTTTCCGTGAATACAAAACAATCATTTCAAGAAACTATGTTAACACATAACTAAAACTTTTCTAACATCAAATTCCTTAAGAACTAATTACGACCCTTGTTTTTCCCAGAAATTTTTTCTTTACATTTCCATAGACTGGTGGAGTCAATTATTTCTCTATATACAAGAAAAGAAATGCATGTCTAAAACAGATTGATCATGACTGATTATCATCTTTATCTGTGGCAAGATACTGATACTTAAAAATTACCACTATAGGGCTTCCCTGGTGGCGCAGTGGTTGAGAGTCCGCCTGCCGATGCAGGGGACACGGGTTCGTGCCCCGGTCTGGAGGATCCCACGTGCCGCGGAGCAGCTAGGCCCGTGGGCCATGGCCGCTGGGCCTGCGCGTCTGGAGCCTGTGCTCCACAACGTGAGAGGCCCGCGTACCGCAAAAAAAGAAACAAAAAACAAACAAACAAAAAAATGCAGTTTCCCCACAATGCTGCACCAAATATGGTATATAACAGGCAAGATGCTGAGGCTCAGGATCCTGCTAAAGGCTTTGGTAACTAGCACATAAAGATAATGTACAATGAATAGTCAAGAAATGAAGAGTTGAACTTGAGAGGGTAATTTTTATCCTTTTTTTCTGTTATGGTAAAGTGTGGAATCTTTAAGAATGTCATCTTAATAGGAACAATTAAAAAATTGGATTTAAACGAATTCCATAGTAAGTTTTACCTCCTTCCAGATTCTGTCTTTCAACCATATTAGTGTGCCTATCTTTTTTTTCTTTATAGCTAATTATGATAATTATTTTGGATATTAATAAAATCATCTGTAAAGGATCTTTGTTCAGATTCTATTAAATGGGAGTTAGTTTCTTCAATTATTCACATAAATGTTTGTGTGGAGATTTCTTATAAGCCATTATCAAATGCAGAGAAGCTTCCTGTATATATTTTTATATACACATACATATACACAAAAATCCAAACGCATAAGTAGGCACAATTATTTATACCCAAAAATTATTGTTTTCCATTGACATCAGATTTCTCTAAAATGTCCAGCTTTCTTTATGCATTTTAATTATACGAACAAATATTGTATTTGCCATTTTGCCGTTATGCGCTCCTTTGGTAAACTGGTGTGAAATGATGCATTTTCCTTGTCATTCAGTTCAAAATAATTTCCTTTTTAATTTCATCATTGACCTATGAATTATTCAGGAGCACCTTATTCAAATTCCAGAAATTTGAGATTTTCTTACATGCCTTATTGCTCCTGATTATTAGTTTAATTACTTTGTTGTCAGAGAATACAATCTGTAGGATTTTAACCTTTTAAACTTATTGAGACTTATTTTAAGGTCCATCATGTGGTCGATTTGGGGAAATATGCTATGTGCTCTTTAAAAGAATGTGTGTCCTCTAGTTGTTAGATGGAGTTCTATAAATGTCATTTAGAGCTAGGAGGTTGTTAATGTTCAGAACTTCTTTATCTTTACTAATTTTTTTTTTTTGCGGTACGCGGGCCTCTCACTGTTGTGGCCGCCCCCGTTGTGGAGCACAGGCTCCGGACGCGCGGGCTCAGTGGCCATGGCTCACGGGCCCAGCTGCTCCGCGGCATGTGGGATCTTCCCGGACCGGGGCACAAACCCGTGTCCCCTGCATCGGCAGGCAGACTGTCAACCACTGCGCCACCAGGGAAGCCCTATCTTTACTAATTTTGTATCTAGCTCTATGATTCTGAGAGAAAGATGTTCAAATTTTCTACCATGATTATGAATTTTCTGTTTTGCTGTTCAATTCTACCAATGTTTGTTTCATTCATTTTGAAGCTTTGTTATCGGACACATACAAATTTATAATTGCTGTATCTTCCTGATGAAGTGTACTTTTTCATTATTATGAAATCCCCTATTTTTTGCTAATAATAATCTTTGTCTTGAAGTCTACTATTTTTGATATTAATATAGCCATTCCAACCTTCCTATGCTTGTTATTTATTTGAGTAGTGTATATGTTTCTACCCATTTCATTTCAATCTATCTATTGTTTTTAGCAAGCAGCCTATAGTTGGGTCTTGCTTTTTTATGTAATCTTTCATTCTCTATATTTTAATTATAGTGTTTAATCAATTAGTACATAATGTAATTCCTACTATGCTTTGATTTAGGTCTACTATTTTATTATTTGTTTTCTATTTATCCCTACTGCTTTTGAGCACTTGTATCCCCTTCTCTTCCCTCTCTTAGGTTACTTCATTTTTAGTGTTCATTTTAATCTACCTACTGTCCCCTTGGCTCTATTTTTGTGTTACTTGTAGGGGTTGCTAAAAATTCCATCTGATATATTTCATGAATCTCGCCTCTGCCATTCTGATTTTGAGATGTACTCTTCCTTTCGCACTTTAATTTCTATTGTGAGCATGTTCCACATTTGGAAAGAGAACTAATTTTCATAAAAATCTATGGTGTGACACAAAAAATAGTGAAGGTAAATAAGGAAACTAAGGCATTCTACAACCAAATATTTGCAAAGACTTGTCATGAGAAGGAAAAAAATATATGCATACATACTATATGACTGTTAAGGAAAAATATATTAATTCAATGCCACCAAACTGGTAGCATACTTTGGTATAATCTCGATAAGTATGAAAGAATTAAAGAAAGGACTAGCTAGAATAACTCTATATTCATTGCTAAGGAGTTTGGACTTGATTCTGAGAAGATGAGTGACATGATAACATCTTTGTGTTTGAAAAGGTAATTTGTATCCAGTGTGATTAATCATTGATTGATAGTCTGAGTGGCTATAAACAGGAAGTCAATTGGAGGATATTGATAGAATTAAGATGAGTGATAATAAACAAGGATAGAGAAGAGTAGGTGAGAATGGAATAGAAGAGGGAATGATTGGGAGGAGTGGGAATCTATTTGAATATATTAATCTGGAGACTCTGTAGAAATAAATGTGTATAGCTCAAGAGAAAAGATGAGATACTAATATGAGGATTATTATATAAGGCCTTAGATATTAGAGTTATGGCATATACAGTGAGAAATAAAGGGAACAATGATATTTAATAGGTAGATAGAGTAAGGGGAACAGAAAACAGAAAAATACATAATTTCATTTAACATGTGTTTCCCTTTCATATTACATACACATATTTATTTCATTTTTTTTCAAATAACCTATGAGAAGCATAAATTGACCTTTTGAATCTCAAAATTTTTGTTTTTCACTAATATCTGAAGAAAGAATAATTCTTTCCTGTTAATATCTTGGTTAAATCAGGGAGTGGGGGAAAAGAAAGAGAGAGGGATGAATTTTGTATGTTTGCAGTATAAAACTGAGGTAAGTAGTTGCCACAATAATACTATATTTTCTCAAAGGTTTCCATGTACACAATATTTTTTTTTCAAGGACCCACCTGATTTTTGTCAGAGTCATCCATTTAGACTAAGTAATTACTTTCAAGAGGCTCTTGTGTATGCAGATGTCTTACCTCTTTAGTTTGTAAGTCATGATGAACAATTTTGTGTTAGTTAATAGAGAATTTTGAAAAAAATTGGAGGGAATGTGGCGTATGACATATATTTAGAGGAGAAGGCAGGTAAAACAGATCCTAGCTCTGATATCCTTCTTGGAGATAAGCCTGTTGAGTTAGGCAGTTAATTGGTAAGGCCTAGACCACTGCAAAGCAGTATGCTCTGGGAAACAAAGCAGTGTAGTTGTTCAAGAACCTAATGACTTTCATTCAAAATTCTGATTTTATCACTTCTAGCTATGTGAAATTGGACAGGTAACCTCTCTGTGCCTAATCCATGAAACAGAGATAATAATGGCATCTACCTCTCAGGACTATTAGAAGAATAAAAGGAAATTTGGGGGGTACAGACTATTTAACAGAGTATCTCAGTAAATGATGAGTTATTATTAGAGAAGCTGAAAAAAGGGCTAAAGATAGTTCAAAACAAAATGGACACATATTGAAAAAAAAATCACAGTATAAATTAAACTAAAATATTGAGGGATTATAAAGTGAGTGAATGAGAATGGATAAATCAGAGAGACTAACAAACAATACATGCAGAAAAATAGGACCTCCCAGTGCCTCCTCATACACAGTAAGTGATCAGTGCTAGTAAATGAATGACTAAAAAGGTAACATGTTTATGCCTGACCATACATTTGAAACTAACATAGTAAAGAAGTGAAAAAACAAAAAAAATACATAATTAGTAAAACAGGGGAAAAGGCAGATATGTTTTTTTTTAATTACACTTACTCTTTTATGAACCATTGACAAACTATATGCATCTACTCCTAAACTATAGACTAGGTAAGATGATATTATCATTGAAAAAATTTGAGTAGTGTGACAATCTCTAGTAGCGTGACACAGCATCTTTTTAAACTGTCTTCCCATATAAGTTAATCATATCCAGTAATATTTGTGAGGTTTCTCATATGGCATTACCAGTGGTGGTCGTCTGTGTTAAAAATGTGAATTTAGACGTTAATGTCATTTCCATAGTGATCTGTTCTTCAATAAAAGAGCCAAGAAAAATTTTTTAAAAGGTGTCAAGTTCTTCATATTAACTTATCCAAAAAACTCAAGTATTTATCTAATGTCAGCAAACCAAACACCAAATACAATTTCCATGCTTGACTTTCAGTATAAATGGCATTCAGTCTAAACCAATTTTAGTTAAGAAGGGCTGTTAAGGACAGCCTGAGTTTTATGTATCTGCACATGTTTGTGTTTAAATTTATTACTATTCTGTAGTATGATATTAAAAATTCTGAAATTAGAATGCATTGAAAATCTTCTTTGACGCAAATCACTCCCACAGTCCTTGAGGCAGTTATTCATGAATTGCAGTAAACTGATGATTTTGCCCCACATTGCTAACATAAGATGACACAAACCAGATTATATTTAATTTGATTTTGTTGTGTTCATACAGCAGTTCTAATTAACAATCAAATAGCTGAGATTCACCTCTCAGGCGAAGCTACAAAATCTTTGAGAGAAGAGCAAGTTGTTAGCTGTCACTAAATTTCGCTTCTGATTCTTTCCTTTGCTCTGTCAGATGTCAGAGCTATAAATCAGGAATTCGAAACCCATATCAAAGAAAGGCAAGCACATGTTATGGCAAGGCTCGTGCCAACACTGCATCAGGACTCACACCAACACAAAGACTCCTTGACCCGAGGTGCCGTGCAACCTTCCATTGAGATGCGAGACATTGACCTGCTCTTTCTGTCATTTTCAGTCACTCCTTCGGGTTCAGCAGGGACCCATTAGGTATAAAGATCAAGTGACAAAATAAGCCTCCAATCATGAGTGACTACAGCACAGGCACATCAGTATGTCCACTGTATGTCATTTTGATGGGGCTTGTCACACAAGGGTAAAGACTGATATTAATAAACATTTCAATAAATGATTTTTTAAAAATGGTTCTTTTCTATATACCTTCACAGGAGAGTATCAAGGACAAACAAAGGTAAATACTTTAAACTGATACTAGAGGAAAAATATATTGAGTTGGAAAAGAAAATTTTTCTTAAAAAATATTTGTGAAAGTGATATTCACCCTCTCACTTACCTCCTTGAAAACTACTCATTGGTGAAAGCAAATGCAACATTTTACATGTATTTTGTTGGTAGGACCCCTCCAGAACTGAAGTCACACAGGCTTGTTTGTATGTCTGTCCTAACTGTTGTCTGTCACTCAGTCATGTGTTCTGTGTTGTTTCCTTTCCCCCTCCTGGGTATCTGTTAAGCTTCAAAGGGATAAAGGAAAGCAAAGCTGAATATCAGGTTGAGTGTCAGCAGCTCCTCTTCAAGCAGTGTAAGAGGCATAGTAATGAGTTTGTGAGCAAAAAGGGCGGTATCTTTGCATGGGATTTGACTCTCCTGAGAACGAGTCTTCCTGAAAATGAGTCTTCCTGAAAAGTGGCACATTACACTGGCATGCCTATCTCAGTGCTGTCTCACAATTTACCACCATTTATATCTGCAAGGCCAATTCGGAACTTCTGCAGGTTCTGGTCAGCCAGAACTTTCTTTGGAACATGCTGTAACTCCTGTATTGTATGAGAGAGCAACAAAAAATAGTCAACAGAGCCAAGAATAGAAAAATTTCAGTCATTAAAAATGACTTAGGCTTCAACAACATGATTCCCTAAAGTAACAAACATGATCATTTTAATATAATACCCATTGCTACAGAAAAAAGTAGCTTCAAGTAAAAACAAAAAAGGTATCATAAACTTAAAACAGTGCATCTAACTACACAATGATAAACAGATAAAACTACACAGTATTTGGGTGGTACTATATGAAATTGTTAATATCCAACTGGTTTTTTAAAAATGCCAATTTCATATGGTTTGATCTAATATGAAAATGTTATCTGTATGAATATCTTCAAAGATCATATGTGCATCCATCCGTTATGCTGTTAATAGATCATTTTCATCACTAAACATCAAGATAAATCATTATATTTCAAAATTCTTCCAAAGTAGGCATCTTCATCAAATTATTTATAAAACTGCTTCACTTTGTTTTATTTGTTTTGCTCTTTCTCACCTGTGTGTCTATGGAAACGCTTGATGGCATTTAGAAATTGCATCTAATTCATATCGTGTATCACTTGTAGGAAAGAAAAATCTATTTTATACGACCTGAGAAATATACCTCAGTTTGGCTGGGAATTCGAACATTGTTAGTGAAGGATTATTTACCAGAGAGCAGGTAAACTTCCCTCAGAAGTCAAAGCTTGAGCCAGTTATGCTGAAGACACAACCCTCTAATCAGAGCAGTTACAACTGGGAGATAATTAGGATTCTGGTCTCTGACATCCTGCACAACGGTTAGATGTGGGGCTTGAAAAAATGCGCTTCTGACACCCAAATCCTTTATTACTTCGTGAATAAATGTTAACCCCCTGACAAGAGTGCTAGGTGGGTGATATCTTCTATTTAATGTGGTCACTGCATAACTGACAGGAATAAAAATGTCCCCTTGTTTCATGTCACACTAATTCAGTTATCAGGTTACCACAACAAAATGTGA
The DNA here is from genome assembly GCF_963924675.1 of Phocoena phocoena. Classification (NCBI taxonomy): domain Eukaryota; kingdom Metazoa; phylum Chordata; class Mammalia; order Artiodactyla; family Phocoenidae; genus Phocoena; species Phocoena phocoena. The sequence continues at coordinate 66,920,722 of NC_089227.1, read as the reverse complement.
AATTATACAATAGATGTGTGAAGTACAGTTCACAAACAGCGTGACACACTGGTCTCATGGTATAAGCAGTGTGAAGAATAAGTTACTTGCTACATGCATACACATCTTTATATATAAATGTCATATTATAGAAGTGTTTAGGTACTTGTAAGATAGAAATGAATTAAAGTACCCCCCCATTCTTAACGTATTTTCAATCTCTTATGAAACTGCATCTGACTTTTGTAACTTTTTACAATATAGACTTGTTAATTACCCACCTAAATATTAATTACCCATCTACATATTTATTAAAAATAATATCCTTAAGTTTTTAATTTTCGTATTTGTTCTCTGAAAATAATAACGTGGATTTCTACTCATCAAGGCTCACCAATCTGTGGCTACTGCTGAATGTTCCATCTACCAAAGCAGAGATCGACACTGGGCCCCAGCTACCTGGCGTCAGGTTGATTACATTGGACCACTTCCACCATGGGAAGTGTTTCGTTTTTACTGGAATAGACGTTTACTCTGGATAGAGATTTGCCTTCTCTTCATGCAATATGTCTGGTAAAACTACCATCCGTATCCACCATCATGGTATTCAATTATGCATCATGAATTCCACTTCCTTATATGTGTAATAAGTTTTTTATAGGATGCTGGTCACTGTTTTGTGTACTGATTTCATTGTTCTTCTTCAAAGGATATTGAACATTTGTTTGCTTCCTTGTATCATCTTGATGATGATGGTGATGACGGCAATGACAATGACAACTTTACCCTAAAGTAGCTTTCCTCTAGGAAGAGTTTTAATCCTCCTCTTAAAGAAAAGAAAAGGGTGTTTGGGGATTCTCTACTAAATGTCTCAGGTGTTGAACAAGGTTTCTCTACTCTGTTTTGTCAGCTCTCTGACACCTCCCAATCCTGTGCAAGCTATAGGAAATATTCCATTCATAAATTATTGGTCATTGTTTTCTTCTCTGGTCGTTTTTCTTTTCCTGACCACACAGAGTCTTGCCTTCAAATGCCCACATCAGGATTCTGCAACAAGTCAAAGGAACACCTACCTATGCAGATTTGGTAGTTACTTTTCAGTGTGTCTTCCCCTTGACAAATGCATTGCTGCTTTAATTCACCTAAACCCTAATCTCTATCTCTTTAGTTTAGCAAGACCACAATGTTCTGCATGAGTTCCCCTTCCAATCTGTGCTTTGGTAAAACCCTACTCTCAAAAAGTTAGTTGCAGGGCTTACTTCATTTATTCTCTACTCTGAGGGCTCATAGTCCTATGTTGCCTTTGTCCAGTGCTGGAAAACAGGATTTATTTTTCATTTATTTTGCTCAGTTTTCTATTTGTTTATGAGAGAGGGCTAGTTTAGTTCCCATAGTTAATATTTATGGTCAAAAGAGGGAGTCCTAGAGAATAATTTTTATTTTTATTTATTTATTTATTTATTTTTGCTGTACGCGGGCCTCTCACTGTTGTGGCCTTTCCCGTTGCGGAGCACAGGCTCCGGACGCGCAGGCTCAGCGGCCGTGGCTCACGGGCCCAGTTGCTCCACAGCATGTGGGATCTTCCCGGACCAGGGCAAGAACCTGTGTCCCCTGCATCGGCAGGTGGACTCTCAACCACTGCGCCACCAGGGAAGCCCTGCACAGATATTTCTTATTTTAAAACGTTTTAATAATGAAATATACAGAAAAATTGTATGAAGACTACATGTAGTATTTAAAGAAAGATACTAATGTGAACACTGCTGTAATCCTGCTGATTAAGGAACAGAACTTTTGTGTTCCTTAGATACCAACCACATCATCCAATTCCAAGCTACTGCATTCTCCCTCCAACCTATCACATCTCTTTTCTTCTCAAAGATAACCCCTACCTTAAATTTTATGATAATAATTTCCTTGATTTCTATAGATTTGTTACATAAATATGTAGACATAAGCAAAAATTAATGTTGCTTATACCTAATTTCTATTAATGGAATAATAATGTGTGTATTTTTCTGAGGTTTTCCTTTTTGCTTAACTTATTTTTGAAATTTATTCTTTTTATCTCATGTAGCTGTAGTCATTCATTTTCAACACTATATAATATTCTATTGATTGTGTACATTGTCACTGATTATTTTAATACTGATGAAGATTTGGGTTGTTTTTGCTATTGTTTTTGTAATGAATATGCTCCTGTAGCTCCCCTGATGCATTTGAAATAATTCCTCTAGGATCATTTCATAGGTAGGAGTTGGATTGCGGGACACCAGTGATACACATGAATGCTGAATTGTCTCCAATATGGTTACCAGTCTGCACATTCACCAGCAGCATGTGAAATCCAATATATGAAAATCAAGTCTTTCTGAAACTCCAATCACATCTATGTTGAAACTTCTCTTTCTGTGTATGAGTGATTTTTATGTGTTCCATGACTGGCTTCAAGATGGATCAGTTATTCATATCTATCTTTGAATAAATTTATACTTTCTTCTCTTGAGTTTAACATGCTGAGTAAATCTATCCATTGAGTTACTATTACCAATTATATACATATATGAATATATTTCACTCTTTATGCTCTATTTGGTTTATTTGGTTCTATTTGAAATCTGCCTCTTTTACTTTTTACTATCAATATACCACAAGTTTATAATCAAGGGTCTTCTCCTGACCCTTTTATATACTTTGCTTGACTCTCTTTTTGCACAAAGTTGATTCTTAATTCCAAATAATTTGCTTTTTCTCTTGCCTTTTTTGTTTTTGATATGATTCCATGCAAGTAATTTTACACTATTTTCCTTATGCTAATAGTCTTCCTTAATTGCCTTGAGATATTTTGTCAAGTACCTCTGTTCCCACATTTTCTCATTAAAATTCCTCCTATTAAAATTTAATGTTCTATAAAATATTGCTCATTACATTCACTCTGAAATTTTAAAGACTTTTTAAAAGTCTTCATCTCCTTTAAGCTATCAGTTTCATTTGGTTAACATAAAAGTATAAAAATAGTCAGGTATCTATCTATATATCATTTTTATTTATTTTTTTTTATACATCTTTATTGGAATATAATTTCTTCACAATGCTGTGTTAGTTTCTATTGTACAACAAAGTGAATCAGCCATGTGCATACATATATCCCCTATCCCCTCCCTCTTGTACGTTCCTCCTACCCTCCCTATCCCACCCCTCTAGGTGGTCACAAAGCACCGAGCTGATCTCCCTGTGCTATGCTGCTGCTTTCCATTAGCTATCTATTTTACATTCAGTAGTGCATATATGTCGATGCTACTGTCACTTTGCCCCAGCTTCCCCCTCGTGCCCTGTGTCCTCAGGTCCATTCTCTATGTCTACATCTTTATTCCTGCCCTGCAAATGGTTCATCAGTACCATTTTTTTTTTTTTGATTCCATATATATGCATTAGCATACGGTATTTGTTTTTCTCTTAAGAATTAGAAAATATAAACAGACCTATCACAAGTAATGAAATTGAAACTGTAATTAAAAATCTTCCAACAAACAAAAGTCCAGGACCAGATGGCTTCACAGGCGAATTCTATCAAACATTTAGAGAAGAGCTAACAGCAATCCTTCTCAAACTCTTCCAAAAAACTGCAGAGGGAGGAACACTCCCAAATTTGTTCTATGAAGCCACCATCACCCTGATACCAAAACCAGAAAAAAGATACCACAAAAAAGAAAATTATAGATCAATATCACTGATGAACATAGATGCAAAAATCCTGAACAACATACTAGCAAACAGAATCCAACAACATATTAAAAGGATCATACACCATGATCAAGTGGGATTTATCCCAAGAATACAAGGATTCTTCAGTATACTCAAATCAATCAATGTGATACACCATATTAACAAATTAAGGAATAAAAACCTTATGATCATCTCAATAGATGCAGGAAAAGCTTTTGACAAAATTCAACACCCATTTATGATAAAAACTCTCCAGATAATGGGCATAGAGGGAACCTACCTCAACATAATAAAGGCCATATATGACAAACCCACAGCAAACATCATACTCAATGATGAAAAACTGAAAGCATTACCAGTAAGATCAGGAACAAGACAAGGATGTCACTCTCACCAGTCTTATTCAACATAGTTTTGGAAGTCCTAGCCACAGCAATCAGAGAACAAGAAGAAATAAAAGGAATACAAATTGGAAAAGAAGAAGTAAAACTGTCACTGTTTTCAGATGACATGATACTATACATAGAAAATCCTAAAGATGCCACCAGAAAACTACTAGAATTAATCAATGAATTTGGTAAGGTTGCAGGATACAAAATCAACGCACAGAAACCTCTTGCATTCCTATACACTAACAATGAAAAATCAGAAAGAGAAATTAAAGAAACATTCCCATTTACCATCACAACAAAATGAATAAAATACCTAGGAATAAAACTACCTAAGGAGGTGAAAGACTTGTACTCATAAAACTATAAAACACTAATGAAAGAAATCAAAGATAACACAGATGGAGAAATACACCATGTTCTTGGATTGGAAGAGTCAATATTGTGAAAATGACTATACTACCCAAAGCGATGTATAGATTCAGTGCAATCCCTATCAAACTACCAATGGCATTCTTCACAGAATTAGAACAAAAAAATTTTACAAGTTGTATGGAAACACAAAAGACCCCAAATAGCCAAAACAATCTGGAGAAAGAAAAATGGAGCTGGAGGCATCAGGCTTCCCAACTTCAAACTATACTACAAAGCTACAGTAATCAAGGCAGTATGGTACTGGCACAAAAACAGAAATATAGATTAATGGAACAGGATAGAAAGCCCAGAGATAAACCCATGCACAGAAATGTCACCTAATTTATGACAAAGGAAGCAAGACCATACAATAGAGAAAAGACAGCCTCTTCAATAAGTGGTGCTGGGAAAACTGGACAGCTATATATCATTTTTAAATTAGAATGTAAACCATTTTCTTCACTCCTAATGTGGTTTATAGGCATTTTCACTTAAAAAATTGCCTTCCAAAATGTGTCACTTCCTTTCATATGGTTCATCTAGAAATAATACTACACTTTCTTAACAGTATCCAGAGCTGATAAGGCTTTGAAAGATTTGTCATATAATACTAAATAAATCTGACATATTGTTGGCAGGCATATGCCCTGTATATAATACTACTCTAAGTAACCAAATATGACATAAAGTGATACTTAATTGCATATGCTCCTTTTCTGAGATAAGGAAAATACTGCCAATGAAGGTGACTATGTTGTGTCTGTGCTATATATTTAATAAGAGACTAAACATCAGTGATGATTGAGGAAGAAAATTAGACATTAAAAATGACAGATTTCTAGGGTTAATAACATAGTTATTTGTTTTTGTCCCTTGGAAATAGTAAAACCTAACATATCCCTTCACATTTCATTGTTTTTTGGTCAATATAGTTCACAATTTTAAAACCTAAATATTAGTTAATCAATGAAAGCTGCATTAAAAATGAACCTCAAAATGCATAACTCAGCATATAATGTGTAAGCATGTTGTTAATTCAAAAGTTTACTGATTTGAGGCAAACTTTCATTTGAAATTGGATGACAGGCATTTGCTATGTAAAGTAACACCAGTTTTGGTGAGGGTGATTTGAATCTATGCTTGGTAGGAATCACTGTGTCCAAGGGTAATTACAGTAGACATGAAAACTGTAAAAGTAAGCAGGAGTTCAAAATGTTGTAATTTAATCAAGTTGTAAACTTATCTGTTTGCTAGTCTTGTTTCTTTACTCACTCACTCATTCATTCATTCATTCATCCTGTATTCCTTCTATAAAAGTAGCATACCTCAGTCAGGCAGAATAATGGAAGACATCCTGCATAAATATTCTAGTTTTTATAGGATCCTTTGCTATTGAGTCTGTTTGTTAAAGACTCACAGGGAATTCTTCCTTCCATACTTTCACTACATTTTCTTTAATTAGTGGGATATTAATATGACAAGTAATTTATAATATCAGTTATGCTCAAATGCATAACTTAATATCTTCATGGTGGAAATGATACACTTTTCTCCTAAGCTAAAAACTGTGTTAAAATTGCATATAATTACATTAATTTAAGTAAAGGCAGTAAGAAACAGTCAATCTTCTCTGGCATAATATGTCAGATTACTAAGAAGCAAACAAATTTCTTATTGAAATATATAAAATTACTCTTCATGATTCTCAAATGCATGTTCAGCACAAACATTACTATTTCTGTCAAGAAAGTTACCATGTATGGCCCTTTGAGCAAAGTACCTCTGACAATAAAGGAGAGTTACTCAGGCTTCCCTTGTGGCACAGTGGTTAAGAATCCACTTGCCAATGCAGGGGACATGGGTTAGAGCCCTGGTCTGGAAAGATCCCACATGCTGTGGAGCAACTAAGCCCATGCACCACAACTACTGAACCTGCGAGCCACAGCTACTGAAGCCTGCGCGCATAGAGGCCACGCTCTGCAACAAAGAGAAGCCACTGCAATGAGAAGCCCATGCACCGCAACAAAGAGTAGCCCCCGCTTGCCTCAACTAGAGTATGTCCATGCGCAGCCATGGAGACCCAATGCAGCCAAAAATAAAATTAATTAATTAATTAATTAAATTTATTAAGAAAGGTGAGTTACTCATTAAAGCTCAAAATCTTTCAATAGGTTGATCAAATTTAATTTAGATAACAAATTCTAAGATGATTGTAAAATGCTACTTAAGTAAATATTTTACACATGGTAGTTAGTTGGTTTAAGAAAAGTCTGAGAATTAAAATTATTATGAGGATAAGTTCTATTTACATATTTAAACTCAAAATATTAGGCAATTTCTATGGAAAAGTCACATATTAGTAAATATATTTAGAGTTTTTATTTGCAAACTCTGCCTCATGTTTGGACAAGTTAGTATGAGATTGAGCTGCCAATCCCCATTAAGACATCAGGGGCTGAAATCGTAGACATTTTGTATGCCAGTGCTGGACTACTGTATCATGACCGTGGACATGTTTGTATATTGCCAGCCCATGCTGTCTATTCTTGGCACCATTGAATACAATAAATCTTCACCTCAGAGGCTCTAAAATGCATTATATAGCTTCTTTTTAAAAAATACTACCACAGCTTCCTATAAAATAGGCCTGCTTGTAAAACCTAAATGATGCCACAACAATAGACTTCCTGTCAAATAACGTGTGACCAAGAAAAGAGTAATTGACTTCACTAGCAATGCAGTGAGCTTTAGATGAATTGTATTTGTATATAAACATACGAACCTCCTTCTTATAAACACGTTTTATCAAGTAAAGTTTGTTGAATAAATGCCTTTATTCTGATAACTTTGAAAGGAATTTTTTAATATTCTAATAGAGTTATCTAATATTTAGAAAGTGAATTTTACTTCATTCTGAACTTTTAAAAATGCCTTCATTTTGGCACCCTATGACTGCATAATTATGTAAAGGTGTGATTGGATCTATTATGCATTCTTACTCCTCTAAAGCTTAGAAATGTCATGAGCATTACTCTGATTAATAAGTAGAGGAAAATCCCCTATACTTATTCTGAAGAATACTTTTCTCACTCGATGTTTTTTTTTTAACTGTTTTTTCTTATATAAATTTATTTATTTTATTTATTTATTTTTGGCTGTGTTGGTTCTTCACTGCTGTGCCTGGGATCTCTCTAGTTGCAGTGCACGGGCTTCTCATTGTGGTGGCTTCTCTTGTTGTGGAGTACAAGCTCTAGGCATGCAGGCTTCAGTAGCTGTGACACAGGGACTTAGTTGCTCTGCGGCATGTAGGATCTTCCCGGACCAGAGCTCGAACCCGTGTCCCCTTCATTGGCAGGCAGATTCTTAACCATTGCACCACCAGGGAAGTCCCATCCTCACTCAATCTTGTAATCCATGTGTGTCACAGCTTCACTAAGAAAGGGCAAGCTTTCATCTGTGTTCCTTCTTCAGTTCTTATCCATTTTTTTAATAAACATGGGCCATCATTACCATCATCCAGACCTTTTACGGATAACATGTAACTGACTTAATAACATATGTATAACTTTTAAAAATATTCTTCGGTATCTACAACCAGTACAGTGTTCTGTTTATTTATTTATTTATTTTTGCGGTACATGGGCCTCTCACTGTTGTGGCCTCTCCCATTGCGGAGCAACAGGCTCCGGACCCGCAGGCTCAGCGGCCATGGCTCACGGGCGCAGCAGCTCCGCAGCATGTGGGATCTTCCCGGACCGGGGCATGAACCGGTGTCCCCTGCGTCAGCAGGCGGACTCTCAACTACTGTGCCACTAGGGAAACCCCAGTGTTCTGTTTAAAAGAGGAGCCAGATAAAAAATGCATCCTTCAAAAACACAAGCTTCTGTCACTAATTATCTGTGATTTTAAATGTAGATGACATATCATTTACACTCAAGCCTCATTATGATGCTGTTCTTCAGGTGTGAGTGAGGGTTGCTCATCATAGATAAAATTATCTAGTATTGGGGAAATTAGTAATGATGTTTTAAAAATTCTATTCTCTGACAAGTAGACACCTGGCAAGCATATCTTTCTGGTAAGACAAGGTAGAATAAAGTTTCTTGAGACATTTTCCCATTATATGGCATCTTGTACCACATATGTAAGTGTTGGAAATGGCTGGAAGTAAATTGAAGAACTGTTTTCCCCCTTAAGGGCTGAACTATAACCGTCCTGTGACCCACAGACATCTTTAGGTACTCAGAAAAGTACCTATATATATTGAGGCATTGAAACTAATGTGTTAGATTACATTAAATCAGCGAGTTCATGGAACTCACAGTAGGTTATATTTCTTTCCCCCCAAAATGCTAGTTGAACAGTTGATAATACCCTTTAATAGATGTTTGAAGGACACATGTTGGATGGTGGTTGGCACTTGCAATGCTCAAGATTTTCTTTTCAAGTCAGAATGATTGACATGGTTTTTGGTTGCGAATATTGATTTAAGCTTTGAGATTGCCTAGTTATTAAAATAAAGGCTGAGTCTAATACCTTTTAATAGAGGGAAAGACAGTTGCAATGTAACAAATATTCTTGGCAGCTCAGACACTCATTTTCTTCTGCATTATATTGCCAATGGCAACATTTTAGTCAAATTAAAAAATATTTTATCACTTTTCTTGGTTGAACTAATACAGACTTCATTTTTTTATAAAGGTGATTATAAGTGTTAATCTCCCTGATGAATTCAGAGTATTTTGCTACTGAGAATTATCAGTCACAAGTGATAATTTACCTTTAGTGGATTTGATGATACTGAATCCACTGGTGCTTCACTAATAATATTTTAATAAAAGATGGAAGAGTGACCTAAACTAATTACAGAAGAAGAACATTTCAAAATAGAAAGATATCAGAGTTCTAGGAAGGAAACATATGATATTACAATATAGTAATTGTTAAAGAATTATTAACTGGGAAAATTTTGATGAAACCTCAGCACAAAGATCTTCTACAAAGTTTTTCAGAGCCAGTGAAATATATATGTATAATGCAGATATACATGTATAGATGAACAAAATGTAGATGTATGAAATGCAGATGTATAGATCTTGCAGATGTGTACGAAATTGGTATGTTATTGTCATGGTCAATTACTTTTTACACTTCTGTGGAAGTAGGTAGAAAAAGCAAACATAGGAATCACTGGGATCAAATTTTGTCCTGCCTTCACCTTTCATATTATTTTCAATTCAAGCAAGTGATTTGCCTATGTTACCCAATGGCCAGTTTCCACATCTACAAATAGGAGATAATAATGCCTACTTTATTATATGAACATTTTAATTCAGTATATTTCAGAAGTGTTTTTAAAACTAGGTTATTAAGTTGTCATTATTTTAATTATTACTATTATTATTAGAGTTGTCAATTCTATACTTTATTCAATAATGGAACACAGCTGTTCAGGTATTGTTACTCCAAAATGAATTGCTAAAAACCATTCTACGCACGAATTTTAAAGTGACATCTAAACGTTTTATCTTAGCATAGATAGTTGAAATTATGATATTATTTAAGTATTGACAGCAATGGAACATAAATACTATAATAAATTGATATCATCATCATTCATTTAAAAACACAGAAACAAGTTATTATTTAATGGTAGGAAATTTTATGCCATTGATTTTGTCTCCTTGAATTTTTACTCCCATTCTCATTCTGAAACACTAATTTATCCCAATGTATGATTTTAAACTTGAAGGTTTTCTACTGAACATCTTATCATACTTTTCTATAGATATTTATTTTAAAATTTTAATTTCCTGTAGCCATAAAGCTCTATATATTTTTTAAAGTGACTTTTTATTGCAGTTATTATTTGTACTTTATTTAAAACAGCAAAATACATTATGAATTCCAATAAATACTATTTTTATAAAGTAAAATTCATTTGAAAAACTATTTTATGAGATGACTGTGAATTACTTGCTTGAAACAATTGCGGAAATGTTCCTTTATTTGCCATTCTGGAGATTTTTCCACATCAGGCCAAGCACTGAAGGGAGTTTTGAGATTGCCTTTTTTTAAAAGGATCGCTGTTAAAGGGAGAAGGGAAAGGAGAACCCGCAGGGCAGACAATTTTTCAGGCTGATCAGTTTTATAATAGACTACAAATAAAATGTAAGGATATGATATCTGACTTCTTTTAAATTATTAATATTGATACTTTAATAACCCTTTTGTTAAAACTTTAGGAGCTGCCAAGGGTACAAATTAGAAAACCATTTTTGTAACACTCCGTTACTCCCTCAGAACATAAAACCTCTCACACTCTATTGATTCTGAATAGTCAATCATCTTTCCAGTCTGTTTTCATCAGTGACTGAAATTGTCTCAACTGTAATTGGAATAATATAATTCAAGAGAGGTCAGGTGGACCTAAGTAAGTCTAACCTATGTAGAACTTAGTCAGATCAGCTACGGAGAGAACATTTGTGTGTTTGATTATGCTCTCCAATTCTCTCTAGCTCAGAGAATTTAAAGTCTCTGAAATACAGAGATGGAAAGAGCCACCATTATAATTAACAGAAGACAGTATTTATTGAATAACCTATCACATAGGTGGCTTGGCAGGAGGCTCTAAAAACCCTCAGGTTTTAAATCAACATAGAGTGGTAAGGAACTAGCTTTAAGTCCAAAGAGCAGCCTGAGGAGAAGAAATCTCCGACAACACTGTTATGAGGGCCTCAGCAATTATTTTATAATATGATAAAGAAAAAACTGAATTTAGAATCACATACCCATTGAAGTATATGTTTAGTTCTGTTTCTTTGATTGTATAGTTCAAGCAGAAACATTTTGAGCTCATGTATAGTCACCTTTGCAGAGGAAGCCAGGATGAAGGGAAGAGCTCCTGGGTAATTTAAAAAGTATTTTCAAACCTTTGTATTCTGTAAGACCTTTGAATCATCCTAATTAAAGGGCTTATATGCTCCTTCGTGGCTCTTGATTTATATTCGTAGATTTTGGGGTAAAACTCAAGGAAATAAGCAATCACCTGGGCCAACACTCTCATTTGCAAAAGATAAAACAGTAAACCTGCGATAGTAAATGCCATCTCCAAGATCACACAGTTAATGGCTAAACTAAGTTAAGAACTTGGCCTCAGTACAGTGCTTTTTCCCTTTGTCTTAATGCTAATGTAGTAGTTCTCAAAATGTGGTCTCTGGATGAGCAGCATAGAAATCAACTGGGAACTTGTTAGAAATGCAAATTTTATAGCTCCACCACAGACTGGGTGGATCCAAAACTCTGGGTCTGGTAACCAGCAATCTTTACTTTAAAAAGTCTTTAAGTGGGGTCTTTTCTGGTGGCGCAGTGGTTGAGAATCCACCTGCCGATGCAGGGGACATGGGTTCGTGGCCCCGTCCGGGAAGATCCCACATGACGCGGAGCAGCTGGGCCTGTGAGCCGTGGCCGCTGGGCCTTCTTCAAGTGATTCTGATGTAATATAACATTTGAGAACCACTGTTTAGAAAATAGAGATCAAAACTTTAAAACAATTCCTAACAGGGATGTCTTAGATGTCCTTGGTTTTGGTACACTGAGGCAATGTTTATGTCCTGTCTCTGGAAGGACATTGGTCACCATCTTGTCACAAAATAGAAGTTGCACCATGTAGTGTTAAAATTTTGACCTATAAATATGTTTCTATGTCCACCTCTCATGCATTTCAATTTCTATATTTTCTTTTTTTAGAATCTTTACTGGAGTATAATTGCTTTACAATGGTGTGTTAGTTTCTGCTTCATAACAAAGTGAATCAGCTATACATATATATATATCCCCATATCTCTTCCCTCTTGCATCTCCCTCCCTCCTACCCTCTCAATCCCACCCCTCTAGGTGGTCACAAAGCACCCAGCTGATCTCCCTGTGCTATGCAGCTGCTTCCCACTAGCTATCTTTATTCTTCTCTGTGGTAGTTAGTTCCACTATTTTATCTTACAGGTCACTTATCCGTTCTTCTGCCTCAGTTTTTCTGTTATTGATTCCTTCTGGAGACTTTTTAATTTCATTTATTTTGTTGTTCATCCTTGTTTGTTTGCTGTTTAGTTCTTCTAGGTCCTTGTTAAACGTTTCTGGTATTTTCTCCATTTTATTTCCAAGATTTTGGATCATCTTTACTATCATTATTCTGAGTTCTTTTTCAGGTAGACTGCCTATTTCCTCTTCATTTTTTAGGTCTGGTGGCTTTTTGTCTTGCTCCTTTATCTGCTGTGTGTTTTTCTGTCTTCTCATATTGCTTCATTTATTGTGTTTGGGGTCTCCTTTTCACAGGCTACCGGTTCGTAGGTCCCATTGTTTTTGGTGTCTGCCCCAGTGGCTAAGGATGGTTCAGTGGATTGTGTAGGCTTCCTCGTGGAGGGGAATGGTGCCTGTGTTCTCGTGGATGAGGCTGGATCTTGTCCTTCTGAGGCCAGGACTGCATTCAGTGGTGTGTTTTGGGGTGTCTGTGACCTTATTATGATTTTAGGCAGCCTCGATGCTAATGAGTAGGGTTGTGTTCCTGTATTGCTAGTTGTTTGCTGCAGGGTTTCTAGCACTGTAGCTTGCTGGTCGTTGAGTGGAGCTGGGTCTTAGTGTTGAGATGGAGATCTCTGAGAGATTTTTCACCGTTTGATATTACATGGACCCAGGAGGTCTCTGAACTTGGGTCAGAGTCCTGAACTCGGCTCTCCCACCTCAGAGGCACAGGCTGGACACCCAGCCAGAGCACCAAACCCTGTCAGCCACACGGCTCTGAAGAAAAGGGAGAAAAAAAGAAAGAAAAAATAAAATGAAATGAAATTATTAAAATAAAAAATTATTAAAAAACTTAAAAGTAATAAAAAAAAGAAAGAAAGAAGGAAGAGAGCAACCAAACCAAAAAACAAATCCACTAATGATAACAAGCACTAAAAACTGTACTTAAATTAAAAAAAAAAAAAATTAACAGGCAGACTCCTCGGACAAATGGTAAAAGCAAAGCTATAGAGACAAAATCACACAAAGAACACCACCTCAATTTTTGGATGATTTGTTGTCTATTCAAGTATTCCAGAGATGCAGGTTCATCAAGTTGATTGTGGAGATTTAATCCGCTGCTCCTGAGGCTGCTGGGAGAGATTTCCCTTTCTCTTCTTTGTTCGCACAGCTCCTTGGGTTCAGCTTTGGATTTGGCCCCGCCTCTGCGTTTAGGTCACCTGAGGACGTCTGTTCTTTGCTCAGGCAGGACGGGGTTAAAGTGCAGCAGAGGCCGGCGTGACGTTGCACCAGCCTGGGGCGCACAGTGCGTTCTCCCGGGGAAGTTGTCCCTAGATCACGGGACCCTGGCAGTGTCGCGCTGCACAGGCTCCCAGGAAGGGAGGTGTGGAGAGTGACTTGTGCTCGCACACAGGCTTCTTGGTGGCTACAGCAGCAGCCTTAGCGTTTCATACCCGTCTCTGCGGTCCACGCTGATAGCTGCAGCTCGCACCCGTTTCTGGAGCTCGTTTAGGTGGTGCTCTGAATCTTCTCTCCTTGCACGCCCCGAAACAATGGTCTCTTGCCTCTTAGGCAGGTCCAGACTTTTTCCTGGACTCCCTCCCAGCTAGCTGTGGTGCAGTAGCCCCCTTCAGGCTGTGTTCACACAGCCAACCCCGGTCCTCTCCCTGGGGTCTGGCCTCTGAAGCCGGAGCCTCAGCTCCCAGCCCTGACCCACCCCGGCGTGTGAGCAGACAAGCCTGTGAGGCTGGTGAGTGCTGGTCGGCACTGATCCTCTGTGCGGGAATCTCTCTGCTTTGCCCTCTGCACTCCTGTTGCTGTGCTGTCCTCCATGACTCCGAAGCTTCCCCACCCTGCCAACCCCCGTCTCCGCCAGTGAGGGGCCTTCCTAGTGTGTGGAAACTTTTCCTCCTTCACAGCTCCCTCCCAGAGGTGCAGGTCCCATCCCTATTCTTTTGTCTCTGTTTTTGCTTTTTTCTTTTGCCCTACCCAGGTACATGGGGAGTTTCTTGCCTTTTGGGAAGTCTGAGGTCTTCTGCCAGCGTTCAGTAGGTGTTTTGTAGGAGCTGTTCCACATGTAGATGTATTTCTGATGTATTTGTGGGGAGGAAGGTGATCTCCACGTCTTACTCCTCTGCCATCTTGAAGGTCTTCCCCTTCTATATTATCTTGTTTAAAAAGATTTAAAACTTTGAATTTTAACAATGCTTTTTATAAAGGTCTATGTGAAGAAGAAATAATGGCAACAAACAGTAGCCAGAAGGCAAGGAAGACTGTACCTCAACTCTCAACACATAAATGTAACAGGGTATGTTTTTATATGTGATAGAAGCAGGGATTACCTCTACTACCAGTCCTTCACGAAGGGACAGCCTTATGCTCAAAAGTGAGAAATATTTCAAAAAGCTATTTGAAGGGAAAAATCTGATAACGTGTTTTAATATGTTTCAATACATCAAAGTTACATTTTTTAAAGTTAAATGTATTTTGAAAAGAAGACAGTTATAGTAATTGTTCAAAAAAAAAGTGAGAATGATATTGAAGTTCTATGAAAGGATCCTGATTTTGGAATTAATTTTTTGTTTTTTAGAATTTGTGACATCAAGTAAGTTTGCTTATGGAGAGACTGATTTCCTCACCAATATCCAAGGAATATGTGTACAATATTGAGAGAACAGAATGAAATATTTTATGGTATTGGACAAGTGCTCATATAAAGTGCAATAATCTTTGATGCTCAGCTACTATAACTATAATCATATTTATAATCAAATAGAAATTTGAAATTCTTGTTTTCAAATCTTTACTTAATTTACTGAATTATTTATTACTGAAATATTATTATTTCAAATCTTTACTTAATTTACTGAATTATTCCTATTATACCATCATTTCATAAAATAAACATAACATTAGCATACAATACAAACGGATTCTTCATACATTAAAAAATGATATTTTTAAACTGTTAACATCTGACATTTTAATATTTTCTTTATAGCCCCAAATTTTTAAGCATGAAATGTGTTGTAATTGAATGAGTAAATTATCTAAAAATGCCTTTAAGAATTATCATTTTTTTCCTAAAAATGAACACATCCATACACCTTTCTCATTCCTATTTATTTTTACTATTCAATAAATTTAAGGATACATAAAGAAAAAACGAATACAGGCTCTTTAGCTATCTTTCACATATGCTTCCAATATACAATTTGGAAAGCAAAAGAGTGGTTGGTAGCTAAATTACTGAATATATTTCCTTGCAGTAAAAAGAAAAGTGCCTTTGTAGAAATGCTGTGGAATTTTCCTATTAAACATAGTGGAATAATTTCTTACCATCTGTAGCATTCATTTAAAATATGTAAACAGTGGTATATTTGCCATCTGTTTGAAAGACTTTTTATGATACTTTTGAATCTGTCATTCAAGGATATCACCATTTTTATCATCTAAGGCTGATGCTTAAAACTAGGATCAATGACATTTCTGGTAGCCAGACTTGCATGCTGTGGAAGTGAAGCAGCAAAGGGCTATAAAGATGGCCAGTAACAGCCATCATAGTTCTGTTAACATCAATAAAACAGTACAGAATAGCTATTTAAAAGCATTTAATATCTTGCTGAAGGTGAAGAGAAGAATATCTGCAGAATGAGTCCTGCATATCAGCTTACTCCAGGTAGCTATTAAACAGGTAAATTACAATCCAAGACCTTCCCACATCCTTGGAAACATATTGAAAAATGATACTGCCCATAGAAGTTTTCACCAGGTTTTCTACCCAACCTAATTTTCCAAGATAATTAGTTTCTCTGCATATTTGAGGAAGCAAAATATGGACTAATTAAAAGTTTACTGAATAGATAAAGTCAAAGTGTATAGATATAGACATTTATCTTCAAGAAAATGCCAGTGGATCCATTATGATTTCCTGTGCTGAGGTGGCATAAACACTGAGATACTCATAGACTAAGTTTCCAAGGATAAGTTAATAGTTCTTATGGAATTAAGAGACCTACCAAGTTTTGAGGCTTGGAATAGTTAGACAAGAGCAAAACAAAATCACTCCCTTATGATAGGACATTATTTAAAAAGAAAAGTTATTTTAAGATGAGTTTTCTTCAAATTATAAAAATCTCAGTAATTCTTGGGTAATGGTTCACCACTTACTATTATTGGCCTGGCACAGGGTAGTGAGGCAAATACAGATTAAGGTCAGTAG
Organism: Phocoena phocoena; assembly: GCF_963924675.1. NCBI lineage: Eukaryota > Metazoa > Chordata > Mammalia > Artiodactyla > Phocoenidae > Phocoena > Phocoena phocoena. Next base: position 66,903,976 of record NC_089227.1, on the reverse strand, counting down.
AATTAAGAACAGAACAGAGAGGAGAGAAGGTCATATCCTTACTGAACTTCACTGAATTGTAAATAGAGCTTCAACCTATGTTGACTGGTCTTCAAATTAATGTCTAAAAAGTATTTTTTCTTTTTTTTTTTCCAGTTTTGGACTTTAGACATCTTTATAAAATTCTCTTTTAAAGATGAACTTTAGAGATTCCTGTTATATATGCTGGACTTTTCCTGAAGTTAAGGATTGGGGTTTCCTAAAGCATTTACTATTTCATGATGGTCGGGTATCAAAATAATACAGAATGACTTTGAAATGCAATTCACTACTATTAGAAATCAGATTCAAGAATGGTCTGTATACAAACACAGAGAAAAAATATAAACTTAGTAAAATACATATTAAGACTGTCTATAAAATAAAATGTTTATGTGATATTGTGGCTGTGTATTGTCAACTGAAAGAAAAATGCACAGCATAAGAGCTGTGAGTTGAGTTTTATTCAGGGTCTTACTGAGGACTATAGCTTGGGAAACAGCCTTTCAGTAAAGTAGCTCTGAGAGAACTGCTTCCAAGAAGTTGGGGGAGAAGTCAGTATATATACAATTTTGCTGAGGGAATACATGCAATCAAGCATACACTGTAAAAGGTTATTGCTAGTTACAAGGAACAGCGATCTCAGTTAATGATTTTAGTGCTTTTATGTGTACAGGAAGATTCAAGAATCTGGGTTCATTAAAGTTCTTCCTGAGATTTATCTATCTTAGAGGCCTGTTTTTCCAAAGCAAAGAGTGCCTCATGCTGTTTTTCTTCCTGAATTCCTTTCAGGGTGTCCTGTTGGTCAGCAACTGCAGTGGCTATGATTCAATCTTTGCAGAACCAGATGGTGAGCAACATTCTTTGTTTTACAGTATTATTGTGTTACTAAAAATATATATATTTAAATAGCCATTTATATCTCCTCTTATGGACATGGGTTTTGTTTTCATTGTAATTTCCCCAAACCCAGTTAGACAGTATGTTTTCCAACAAGATGTCTCTAAAGTAAATTTGTCATCCCAGAGGAGAATGTGGTTAGGATAGATTAGCTCTCATAATATACTGATACATTTATTTGAATGTAGTAGTTTATTTGGGAGAAGACACAAGGTAGATTTTCAGGCAATATCATTTTATTCCTAAAATATCAGGAAAAACATGATATAATAATGTAGTACAAAGGACTACAGTAAAATATCCTGACATAAGATAAATGCACAAAAATGAATCATTTTCCTGTATAATAGACAGTAGAAATTATAAGAAAAATGTGAATTCATTCAAAATGACAATGAAATATAATTAAAAAAAAAAAAGCAACTAGGAATCAGAGTAACAAGAAAAGATGAAAACTTTATCCAGAAACAAAAAGGCTGAATAAAAGGAAAGACATATCGTAGATTTGGATGAGTGATAAACCATAATAGATTAAGTACACTTTAAAGTCTCTTTGGGAAAAACAGGAATGGTGATTCTAAAACTATTTGGAAGAATACTCATCATAGCTCAGGCATTATTGAATATGATGAATGCAATATTGTGACTTATAAGAAATACATACACTCACATGACCAAAATATATTTCTCATATGTATTTCATCTTCATCCACAGTTCCTGGCATACAACTCTCAAAACCCTTGGAATTTCCTAAGTGTTGACAGTGACAAATGTGTCTCTTGTTATGTTAATGAAGTGACTTTTAGACCCCACCTAAAGATGGGGCTGGTTGCCAGAAGAGCCAACCGTGAAATTAGAGTGGAACATTCAGTCCCACCCCCTGACCTCCAGGGAGGGGAAGGGGCTGGAGTTTGAATCAAATGCCAGTGGCCAGTAATTAACTGATCATGACTATGTAATGACGCTTCTATAAAAACCCAAAAGGATGGGGTTTGGAGAACACATAGAGTTTGGCGAGAGTGTTGCTGCTGGAGAGGTCATGGAAGCTCCTCACTCTCTCTCCCACACCTTGCCCTATGCATCTTTTATCTGGCTGTTCCTGAGTTTTATCTTTTTATAATAAACTGGTAATTTAGTAAGTGAAATGTTGCTCTGAGTTCTGTGAGCCATTATAGTTTGTGAGCCAAATTAATTGAACCTAAGGAAGAAGTGGGTTGTGGGAACCTCTGCTTTATAGCCAGACAGTCAGAAGCACAGGTAGCATCCTAGGCTTCTGACTAGCATCTGAAGTGGGGGGTGGGGGCAGTCTTGTAAGACTGAACCCTTAACCAGTGGAATCTGACGCTATCTCCAGATAGAGCGTGTGAGAATTGAGTTGAATTGAGTTAAACTCTTGGACACACTATTGGTGTCTGAGAATTGTTTGTTAGTGTGGGAAAACCCTCCCCCTGGTCCCCCCACGTGCACATTAGACTTAGCTCCAGAACTCTTTTAATGAGGTAGGAAGGGAATTTATTCGTTCTATTGGCTATTTAAACATACAGTGATTAAAACACTGCAGTATTCGCATAAGACTTGAAAAGTGGACAGAATAAAAGAAATTGCCTCTAACTGGATATTAATATATATAATAACTTAATATTTAAATAAAGAAAATATGTTTGACTAATAATGTTGGGGAAATTGTGCTATATTTAGAAAAGAAATAATTTAAATCTTCACCAGAAACCACACAAAATAAATCTTTGATAGATATATTAAAGAGCTAAAAATGAAAGTTGAAACCGTAAAACTCTAGAAGAAAGCTTTAAACAGTTAAATTACCATTGAGATAGAATTTTCTAAATATGCCAAAGAAGTTATTCAATAATATTAAAACTGTTTTAAATTATGGTACATTAAAAATATATCATAAAAGCTAAGAGTAAACATATTTGCAATAAATAAGACTTTGCTTAATATAAACAGCTTTTAAAAAATCATTAAGAAAGCACTGTAAGAAGTAGTGTCACACTGACCAGCTGGCTGAAGGCAAAGGGAATGCAGAATGGGTGGTAGAAAAAGGGAATTTGTAAATATCATCTGTGGCTTTGTGACCAGTTCCAGAAATAAAGTAGCAGATGTGAATTGTTTCTTCAAAAAAAGTAGTGTCAGTTAACATGAAAAATAATAATTCACAACAAAAATGGGAAACAAACAAGAAAAAGCATGTAATTTTATTGATAATTAAAGAAACGGAAAAAGGAATGAAATTGTGTCATTTGCAGAGACGTGGATGGAACTAGAGACTGTCATACAGAGTGAAGGAAGTCAGAAAGAGAAAAACAAATATTGTATATTAATGCATATATGTGGAATCTAGAAAAATGGTATAGATGATCTTCTTTGCAAAGCAGAAATAGAGACACAGACATAGAGAACAAATGTATGGATACCAAAGGGGAAAGGGAAGGGGGGGTAGGATGAATTGGGAGATTGGGATTGACATATATACACTACTATATATAAAATAGATAACTAATGAGAACTGACTGTATAGCACAGGGAACTCTACTCACTGCTCTGTGGTGACCTAAATGGAAAGGAAATCCAAAAAAAGAGGGCGTATATGTATATGTATGGCTGATTCACTTTTCTGTACAGCAGAAACTGACACGGCAGTGTAAAGCAACTAAACTCTAATTTTTAAAAAAAAGGAGTTTATAACAATGAGAAAGGGCTTTTTTTTTCTTGTTATATTATAAAGGTTTAAGAATTTTACATGCTGAAATCTAGTAATTTCAATTTTAGCAATCTTCTCTAATAAGCTGAGGATCCAAAAATTATTACAGTATTAAAGAGAAAAATTCAAGATTTTTAAGACATCCAAGACTAGAAGAATGATTTAAAACTGTGGCACAAACACAAAAAAGAATGCAGCCATTGAAAATTGTAATATTGTCTTTTCTTCATCTTTCCTTCCATTCCTGAACAATTTGGACTCAAAATCATTAGGTAAGGCAGAGAAAGGTAAGCATTTCAATATCTATATATTGAAAACCACAAGTTTGTTCCAATATCTTCAATTCTAATCCAATACCACATAGTTTGTTTTACTTTTTCCCTTTCCAAATTTTTCAATCCGTTTTCCTTCAGTGAAAAACCAGCTTTCACTATCCTTCACAGATATAATTTCTGTGTTTAAAACACGTCATATGGGGAGAATTTCAGATGCCCTGAGTGGGATATTGGTGGCCAAGTAGGGTAGGGAGGGCATCTTTGGTGTCAGAGCCTGGGCAGCATAAGGATGGTAGGGTTTTAGAGCTGGAGAGGGGTAAGGAGAGCATATATGTATTGGGTCAGGGTGGTCATGTGTGAGGTGTCAGAGTCCAAGTGAAATGAGAAGGGAACCTGGCTCAGGGTGCTAGAGCCTGAGCAGGGTGAGCAAGGCATCCATGTAAGGGAAGTAGATACAACAGAAAGTATAGCTGTGAGGGATAGTGAAAGCTGGTTTCTCACTGAAGGAGAAGGCATTACCAAATTTGGAAAGGGAGAAAAGCAGAATAAAAGCAGAATAAACTACTGGTATTGGATTAGATTGAAAGTATTGATATGAACTTGTGGTTTTCAATATATAGTTATAGACAAGTGTAGAAATAAGTGTGTGTGTTTGTGTGTGTGTTTGGAGGAAAGAAAGGAAAAGGGATGGTTACACTGCATTAGTGTGGAAGAACATTCTTTTTGGTAGAAAGTACATAAAGAAATTTGGAGGTGATAGGGTATAAGGTCAACACTGTACTTTTAAAAAATAAATTAAAATATTTTAAAACATTTAAAAATTTCAATTTTTATAACCTAAAGATTGTTTCAAAATTTTAAAAATATGATTTTAAAAACACTTAATAGCATAAGTAAAGTGTTATATACATATAAACACCCTCGTATATGTATGTGTGGGAACATTAGAAGTTAAAATGATGGAAATAGTTTTCCACGTAGATGGTCAGAGCTTCAGTTCTCTATAAACTTAGAGCAATAATGAATGTTAACCAGCAATGCCACATGCATTATTAATAAAACTGTTTAGTTTATGAGTATGCTCCACATTTCCCTTCAGCTGTGTTTTATTATGAACTATTACTCTACGAACCAAACATTAATGAGAGCTACAGTTTGAGATTTTCACAGTTTGGGTTGATGGATTTACCCAAGACTAAGCATATGATTTTGTTTGTTTGGTACACCAAGCAATTAACTACAGGCATAATAGAAAACAGGTTAAGAGCACACATGGTGGGTTCAGTTAGAACTAGTTTGAAGTACTAACTCCCCCACTTAGCAGCCATGTGACAATTTTGAAGAGGAAGGTTAATCTCTCAGAGGGGGTTAATAAAACCTTTATCATAGGCTTGTGAAAGAATTAAATTTGCTAATATATGGTATCTATCATATGATAAGTACCCAATAAAATACAGTAATAAATTATTGTGATCTCTATATAAGTCAGGGAAGGCTAGTTGCTGTAACAAACATCTCAGAGGTTTAACAAGAAAAAAATATTTATCTCTTACTTTACAGTCTAACAAAAGTCAAAAGGGAAGCTTTGCTCTGTTCAGTCATTCAGGAACCTAGACTCTACTCATTGCACACCTTTGTCATTTTCTGATGTCTTGGATTCTTTGTAGTTAGCTGTCACACAAAAGCAAAAATGAATAACATGTGGAAGGTATATCCCCTCTTAATAACTCTGGTAAGTGTTAACACATAATTTCAGCCCATGGTCCATTGACAAGAACTAATCACAAAGCTCCACGTAGTTACAAGGGCCCTGAGAAATGAGGTCTAGTGGTAAATCCCGGATGAAGAGAAAGAATGGATATTATCGAGCATTTGTGGTCTTTGTTACAATCTGCCTTTCTGGTCTCCAAATATGTAACTCCTTTCTTTGCAGAGAGAGGTCATCCAGCCATCCTTAAAACAGACAACTCCAAATCCCACTAGGTTGCTACACCAGTTGGAAGTACAGGGTTGTTGAGAGACAGTTCTCCATGAGTTTCTCATGTTGCTGCACATTGTGTTTCAGCCTTTGTTCCAAACTGTCATGGATGTTTGTAGAGCACACAAGTTGGGAAGATAGAAACAGTGTCTCCCTCCAGGGCAGAGGTCAGAATTGTTTGCTGTCCAGAAGAAAATACAGGTAAATTATTATTTTTTTTTTTACAAAATCTTGGCTAATATTTATTTCTGGGTAACCTTTGGGCTATTGATAGTTTTCTTTCACTTGTACTGGATAAAGTAAATAGGTGTTCATTTTATAAATATTATTTTGCACCATACCTACATATTTACTCACTTTTTTATGTAGGCATGTTATCTAATTTTTTAAATATAAAAAATGAAACAACTTGGAAAGACATGTATATTTCTCCACAAATACCTATCAGTATCCTGCACTATAATCTATTAGTTAAATGGAGAAAATCCACATGTCCCTTCAATAAACACAGAAAAATCTGTTGATAAAATTCAACCTTCATCCATGATAAAATAAAGCCTTTTCGTGAGCTAGGATTAAAAAGGATAATTCCTAAACCTATTAAGGTTATTGATCAAATACCTCCAGCAAACATTATACTTCAATAGTGAAATTTTTTAAGCCTTTCCTTTAAAATCAAGAACTGAGTGAGAGAAAGACATTGCCAGTCACTCCTCAAATAAATATTATACTAAAGGATCTAGTTAAGGAAATACAGATAATAGATAGAAGATGAGTTTAAGTAAATTATACTAGCAGAACAGAAGTATAATTTTAAAAAGGAATTTATTTCACAATAATAGCTTAAAATAAAAATGTGTGCCTAGAGTTAAATTTAACAATAATGTTTGTGAATTCGTGGAGAAAATAATAGAATTTTAATGAAAGACATTAAAGAGATACAAATAAATTAAGAGATAAACTATTAAGTTGAACTATATGATACTGCTGTTTTGGCAGGTCAAAAATAGTCAGATATCAGCAATTTCGTATGGTTCAACTTAATATATCCATGAAGAAGACACAATGTTATGAATCTGACATTTCTCCCAATATTAATCTATATACACATTTCTTTTCCAATCAAAACCTAACATAAGGTAATTCTAAAGTCTGTAAAGTTTCAAGAAAATATTTTTCTTAGACTATAAAAGGACATTATTTGACTCTACTAAAAATTATTATAAAATTATAATAATAACTAAACAGTAGCATTGGTATATGGGTAGTCAAACAGCCAATGGTAGGATACTAAGATCCTAGAAGCAGACTCCCCGGTATTGCCAATCTTGGTATCAATCTCAATTGCCTCTGAAGATCAGCTGGAGGAAGAATGGACTGTTCAGTGAAGGATGGTTGCACAACTGGGTATCTATTTGGCAAAAGATTGGTTTGTACCCCACTTTAGACTGTACACAGAAATCAAATCCAGACAAAAAAAATCTGAAAATGTGAGAAACAGAACTTTAAAGCTTTTAGAAGTAAATACAGGAGACGATGTCACGAAATTAAGGTAAGAACTTATTAAACAAGATATAAAAAGTACAACTCATGCTAAAAAAAAGTTACACAATTAAAGCCTTCATTCATCAAAGAGACCATTTTAAAATTAAAGCTAAAAGCCACAGATTTTTTTTTTTTTTTTTTTTTTTGCGGTACGCGGGCCTCTCACTGTTATGGCCTCTCCCATTGCGGAGCACAGGCTCCGGACACGCAGGCTCAGCGGCCATAACTCACGGGCCCAGCCGCTCCGCGGCATGTGGAATCTTCCCAGACCGGGGCACGAACCCATGTCCCCTGCATCAGCAGGCGGACTCTCAACCACTGCGCCACCAGGGAAGCCCCCAAGCCACAGATTTTTAACATATAAAACTGGTAAAGGCATTGTAGCAGAATAAATCATTTACTCTTACAAATGAGGGCGGAAAATTAACCAAATTAAAACTTGGGCAAAAATCAAGGCCGTGCATTTTAAATGAGAGAGGCACACATAATATATAACAATACAAAAACGTGATGAAATTTATGGGAAAATTTGTGGGAAACACAAATCAAAACAATACTAAATTACAATTTCACATGAATCAGATTGACAGAACTTTAAACATTTTTCCCATTTTAGGGGTTATTTTTGGATGTGGTGCATTGAGAACTGTCACACAGAGCTGGCAGGAATGTATATTGGGAAACATTGTAAATAAGCCTAAATTCAACCAGTGAAGTTGATGATGTGAGTCTTATGGCCCAGCCAGTTCATTCCTAGGCATATACCCTAGAGAAATTCTGCCCCAGATGCCCAAGGAGTCATATAAAAGAATATTCATAGCCGCATTATTTGTAATGTCCAAAAAACTAGGAACAATCCAAATGTTCATCGCCAATCATACTTTTCACATGAAGTTCAAAAACACGCAAAACTACATCATATATATTTTAAGGATACATACATGTGAAACAGTTCTTTAAGAAAGCAGTTGTATGATAAATACAAAAGTGGGGATCATGGTTATCACAGAGAAGAGGAGTAATGGACCAGGGTCAGGGAGGAGTACACAGAGTGTTTCCCTAGTATTGATAATTCAATTACTTGGATTATATTATTATCTATACCTTATAAAGGTATTAAAACATTCCCATGTATTAATGAAATGTTTCACAATATATTCTAAGAGAGAGAATGAATTATTTCCCAGAAGCCCAAAGTGGGTTAGGAGACAATAGTTTCAAGTCACTTTAAAATCAATTCCACTTTCTTGGATCTCATAAATCCAGCTGTCTTTAAGCATGATTTAAAATCCAGGCCAGCCCCATCCCTGACATGGCACACAGAAACAGTCATATGTCTTTTGTTCTACAACTGTTTCACTTATAAGACACTTAAAGTATAATCTTAGAGTAATTTTGTCCCCCTTTGTCTTTTTTAAATTAACTCAATGGGTTATACAATATCTGAGATTTGCTTCAGTAAATCCAAAGCTGGCAGTATAGATGAAACAAGCTGAGCATAAGTTGATGACTGTTCTCATTGGTGATAGGTACATGTGAGCTCATTGTACTATGATCTCTACTTTTCTATATGTTTGAAATTTTCTGTAATAAAAAGTTTAAAAAATTAATTCAGTGGTCAAAATTTTTCCTTGAGTGTACATGAAAACTAAGTCCGTTGACTTTTCTGACTACTCATAGGGAATAAAAATCATATGGCTGCTTTAAATCAGGAAATAATGTCTCAATTCAAAAATTCCAATTGCGAGACCTGTATGATAAAACTCTTATATTATAACCTTAAATCTTCCCCTCCCAAGTTATGATATTCTGCAGGCAAAAGGCCGGAAAATAGAGTAGGGTGGTATTGTGGTTCATTTTTCTTTTCCTATTCATTTGTCCATTTGCAAAAAGAGGATTTTTATCTCCCTCAGGTTTAGTTTAGAGAGGAGAGTAAAAGGGAACAGAAAAATTCTTACTTGACTGCTGCTGTTTTTCGATGGCTTTATAGTCTCTGGGTATTGCTGGTATTTAAAGCCCACTCTTGTAGGGCACTTTTGTATGGATTTTTCAGAGGTCCCACTGGGAATATCCACTGCATTGCCCACGAAGCATTTTCCTCTCACATTCACTCCTCTCCTCATCTTGTGTTTTGCTGGTCCACTGTACTCTACAGAGACCCCTTCAGATTAAAATACTAACAGGCCAACCCTCACCCCTTTGTAGCCCACCACTCATTCTGGGAAGCATTCATGTATTTTTTTCTCCAATGAACTCTGGAAATACATACACCTCTTGTTCAACTCTCTATCAGCTGCTGGCTACATCATATATATAACCCTTGTATTTTTCAGATAGAAGCCAGATAGAAACCCACCATTCAACATTGTAGGTCACGTTATTAAACTTTCTCAGAAGTTTTGTTGAAAAGTCTCCTCACCAGGCTTGAACAATTTCCGCTCTTACTCTACAGGTCTCAATTGCTGTCTCCAAAGAAATCCTCTTTATAAATCTCCCTTTCTTCATCTCAATAACATGAATGATGGCTTTTGATTTGCAAAACCCAGTTTCGATTTTTGATTTTGAAAATGTCCCTCTCAGGGAGACCCCACACTGATATCTAATCTCTTTCAATTTACTGTTCTGTAATGAAGAGATGCTGAAGCAATCTCGGGGCTGATTTGGATGGTCTTTGAAAGACGACAGTGAATGGAAATATAGTCAGCAGAATTAAGATTAGTAAATAACATGATATTTTAAAAAATAGAGCCTTCTGGAAACTAGAGCTAAATGGTAAGAGTTGCTTGTTTGAATTGCTGTCATGGATTAGCAAACATATTTTGATTAATATTTAGGCAATAAAAAATGAGGAAGAGGAGTGGGCTATTATTAATAAAAACAGATGTGTTCATACATATGGATCTAAATACAGATCATTGCCAGTAAAAGCAGTTATGTTTGCTTTACTAATCATGAGATTAGTAAAGCATTTCACAATTTCTTTGGTACCCTCAATTTTCAGATTAGGCTTAACATATGTGCTGAAAGGCAGTAGTATGAGATATTTCGTATAATATTGTTACAAAAAAATGTTAATTATGACAGTATAGAAGGAAGTCACACATGGAATACTTTAATACTCATCATTTTACTTGATGATTTAGGTAAAATATATCTAATGTGCAGATAATACATTAATATATTTTAATTTTTATGTAAAGTGTAACTTGCTGCATAACTAAATTACCAAACTTCATTTTTCACCATTTGTTGTTTTGTCCTTGACCTTTGAAACTTAACTGTTTAAAATAGCAAATTACCTCTAGGGCAACTGTTGACTAATTAGTTTCACACACATTATTTGATTAGTCTATACTATTAATAGATAGCCTGTATTTCTCAAACATTCTCGAAATCAAATTTTTAGCTCACTTACACAATAACAAATCCAAATGTGTGGTGATATAGCAAACAAGGCTAATAAAAATGAGACCTTGCAAATGAGCCAAGGTATTTTGATGAAATGTGTTCCTCCTGGAATTTGGAGCACATGGTACATTGGAATGCCTGCCATGTGATAGAGGTTCTGTGGAGGAAAACCTAACAGTAATAGATGATACCTCTCCTTTTTTGTTAGTAAGGTTTTTTCCAAAGGTGTTTGTACTCTAATAAGTTGTAGCCCGTATGGCATTTACACTACCAAAGCTAGTTAAGTTACCTTTATTGCTCTGCTGTGAGCAAGCCTAAGTGCTTCCTCCAAGTCTTTTCCAAATATAAGTTCAGACAAAACTTAGGCATTTTTGAAAACTGAGGTAACAGAACTCTATATTGAGTAGATTGTTAGGCAGAGGAAAAAGTCCCACCCTGACATCCTCTTATCTAATCAACACTGTTCCACAAACCCATCTATATTTTTGAATTTTATAGCATTTAAGAGAATAGATTAAAATAGAAAAAAAGAAGCAAGAAGAAGACAAAAATAATAGAAAAATAATTTTAAAAAGCAGAAGTGGCAGCAGTACAGCCAAGAAAAGCATGAAAAGAAAAATGCTCAATTTATTGATAAAAATCTTTAGAAGTACCAAAGTCAAAACAAGTAAAACATAAGTGTGTTTCTACTCTCCCTTCCTCTTCATACGGCTCCCAACTCACAGGCCTGAGACGTTGCTTCTAGATGAACAGCATCACGAGAGACATGTCAGATTACCCAGTGACTTATGCTGTTCTTTCAAAGAGTGATAATTGTGCAATTGTGCTTTTTAAGTCAGCGGACTGTATATTCAATTTTGTTCTGATCTAAAATGCACTGTCCCAAAACACCTCATATTGCAGACTTTTTGAACATGGAAACTTATTATACAGTGAGAACACAGTCCAATTAACATTGAAAAGCGGTATCATTTTAATCAACATTTTCCATCTGTCTATCAAAGGCATGTGGCTCTGTGTGTGTGTGTGTGTGTGTGTGTGTGTGTATGTATGTATGTGTATGTCTGTGTGGTTGGCATCATCTCACTGCATTGCTTAAATAGCATAAAAAAGGCTAAATCATATACATTTCAAAAGTACACTTAGCTCAAGAATAAAAGTAATTAAATACTTATTATTATGTCAGAAAGTTAGAATATCTCTGGAAATCCTAGCCTTGTGACCATAATTCATAGGTATAACTCTGGGAAAAAGGAACAAATTAAATAATTAGATAAAAGCCAATACACCCTAAAGCACAGACACATCATGACGTGCTATAATCAGGGTCAGGTTGGGAGACGGGTTAACAGGAGGAGTCATGAGGCAAAACAAGTGCTAAATATGTTCATAGGCTGATCAAAATAAAATATTTTTGTATTAATTAAATTCCACTTGATAATAAAATATATTATAGAAACTTTACCCCTATCTGGGTAAACCAAACAATAGAAAGAACATCTGCTGGATAGAAAAGAGAGGTTATTTTGATTTTCTGTTTTTGTGGATTCTAAAAGTTCAAAAGATCTACCCCAAATTGTGCAAAACAATAGATCAGAATGAAGTATCAAGTAAGATGCTATGAGAAAGATTAATATATGAGAGATTCAAGTATTTATGTGATCAGATTGTTCTGAAATCTGAACCTATGTTGGGACTGGAGCACAGGGTCTAGTTGTCAAGGTTAAATTAGATGAAATAACTTTAGTAATATAGTCCAGGTGATCCAAATGGCTTGGCAGTTAGTAACAGTGTTAATAAATGGACTTTAAATTTCCCAGTCCTTAAATTCCCTGGAATAAAAGAAAAGGGAGACAGTAAGAGCTTGAGTGAGACCATTAAAATTCATTTCTGCACTTAATCTGGTGATGAACTCAGGGGAAAATAGCCTCTGAATCTATGTTCTTTAAGTCAAGCTATAATTTAATGTAACCTGCTCAATAACTTTGAGGTTTCTGGCTTTCAAACTTTCTCGACCACAAACCAAAAATATATATTTTCAGAATCCAGTCCATATGCGTGAGCACACTACTATTGAAAACAGGTTTCATGAAGTGGCGCTGACTGTGGTAAAGAGCGTGACTCAGCATTGATATGTGGCCACTGACAGCCTGCATACCCCAACATTCTCCCTTTTTTTCTTCCCCCACATCCCTCCTTTTGAGCTAAGAGAGGTGTGGGATTTCAAATCACCCAAGGCCCTGTCTGCCTATGGGAATTTTTGCCACATCTCCCCTCCTTAACCACTATAAAAACCCTATGCCACTCCCCTTTCATGACTCTCCCAAGTCATTTTTTAGCTTGCTTAGAGCTCTACTCTCCCCAGAAAGCCTGTTATGTGTGTGATGTATTTTTTCGTACTTTCCCGTTGCATGTGTGGCATCATCAGTCACCACATCTGAACCAAATTTAGGGGCTGTTCCATGTCTTTAGAGTGACCACAGCACTTACCTAACGATGTGTAATGAATTTTCATATTTTCTATTCCATTCCATGGTATTTCATTTAAAATAATACTGATCATAAACTTCTACAGTGATTTTATAACCCATTAATTGTAGATTTCATTTGAAAATTCTAGTTCAAGATAAGGAAAGCATAAAAATTCTGACTCTAAATGATTTTCAGGTCTTCTGATTTTTAACATATTATATACTTGGATAACAATAAGACCTGGCATTCCAAACATATTCCAACGATGGCATATCTAAGCATAGCAAGACTCCAGCTTTTCCCACCTCACTGTTACTCCAGCCATACTATACCTGTCATGAAGGTGACAGAGCTGTGCTTCTCGGAAGTTCGTAATCACCTGATGACCTTATTAAAATGCAAATTTGCAAACAGTAATCTTGGGTAGGAGCAAAAGTTCTGCATGTCTAACAATTGTCCAGCTAGTGTCCATATTGCTTGTCCATGGAGCATACTTTGAGTAGAAGGTTAGAGAAGATCGCTATGGAAATCTCCCTCCGACTGTGTGTTGTCCCTATGCGTGTGCCTTCTCTGTGCTCTAGTGCTGAGTAGCTGTGTCCCAAACTCTTCATTTCTGATATGTAGACACTTGCGTTGTCATGTCCCTTATTTCTCTATCCGTGCATCCTTTATAGTATCTGAATCATTTAACAGTAAGTTGTACACATGATGCCTTTTTACCACTAAACACTTCAGCATATAGTTCTAAGAATCACAAGTCTCATATAATCGAATTCAGGAAATTGACATGAAAACAACACTGTTATCTAATTTACATTCCTTATTCAAATTCTAATTGTCCCTCTAATGTTCTTTATGGCAAAAGAAACAAATTTCTGGTCCAGGATCCAAGCCAGGATCCCATGTTGCATTTAGCTGTCATTCCTCTTTAGTCTTCTTTAATCTGGAACAGTTCTTTACTCTTTCCTTCTCTATCATGTCCTTGACATTTTTGAAGAGTGCAAGCTCTTTATTTGTAGAAGTTTGTCTGAAGTATCTTCATAATTCAATTCAAGTTATACATTTTTGGCAGGAACACCAGAAAAGAGACGTTGTACTTTTGGTTAATCATTCAGCAGGAGGCAAATGGTACCTATTTATTCCATTACCAGTAAAGTTAGCTGTGATCACCTGGTTACAGTGGTACCTGCCAGGTTTCTACACGGCAGAGATGCTGTTATTGCACTTGTAATTAATAAGTATTTTAGGGAAGGTACTGAGGATATTCTGTTTCTTATAATCCTCTCAATTTAGTAACTATTGATATCTCTTGTCTAAACAATTTTTATTGTGTTCCTTGCCAAATGGTAATTTTCTAACTTCATGTTTCATTCTGCCTAGGTTGATATTTTTACTTTTAATAGCATTTCAAGATGACAGTGCAAGAAAGTTGAAAACTGTCTTGAATGTTTCACTTTCATCAATTATCATGCATCTAATCATGTAGCAACCACTTGAGGAATGTATAGAACCTAAAGAAGGTAAGTACTACCATTACTATGAAATCAATGTTATATGGAAAAGTTTAAATGGCTTTTGTGAAGTCATAGGGCAAAAGTACTTAAAAACAACAATAGCAATAAAAAACAAACTAAAATAAAAGTCTATGCATGGACTGATTTCACACCATCAGCCACCTGAGAAAACCTGACACTTTGTTGAAGAATCAGCTAGAGACTTGGGATCTATGAAATGGGTCATAATCAAGGGATTCAAGAGCCTGAATCCTTTTATCCAATTATATCCTGCACACAGAATAGTCATCCTTGTCTAAGGTGGAAAGGTCATTAGATATGCCCAGAGCAATACTTTCCCTCTTAGACACTAAACTAAGTGAGAATTGATTTTACCAAATGTGTGCAATTATTTGTGAAATGCTCAAACCTTCATATCACTGCCCCTGAAGTTTTTCAAAGATTACAAATCATATCCAGCTCCTTGTTGGATAAGAAATTGGTTTAACTTACAAGTAAGAAAATCTCCCTAACAGACACCCCCAAACAGCCATTGCCAATGGGGATATCACTTAAAAGTTAGCAGAATGGATGTTCTCTCCTCATGATTACTATCATATGTTTTATTGATTTAAAAGGCATCCTCAGAAATAAAGAAGAAAAAAAATCCTCAGTCTTTCCTCCAGCCGCTCATGTAAAATGCCCACAGAGCTGTAACATCTGCTTGGCAGTATTAGCATAATACATTCGAAAATCGAGTTATCAGAGGCATTTCAGTCCACGGTTGCATTGTTTTTCTTGTTAATGTCCTATAGCTAATGTAATATTTCATCTCTTAAAAAGCAAAGCTCAGGTTATCTGATTAAGTTTGGCACCAAGAAGAATAATGACCTGAATTTTCTGAAGACGTGAGTGATATATTTGTGCCTAGACAGAAACCACCAAATGATTATGTACTTATTAAGCAAAGCTGTACTAGATAAGAAACTCTATTTTTACTGTATATAAAAAGATTTTAGAGATCGGGAATATCAACTTATGGATAATGATCCCAGATCCCTACTAGCCAGAGGACCAGAAATGAGTACTATTTTGATGTATGTTAGAGTGAACACGATGACTTATTTCAGGAGAAACTGATGTGAAGATATATATGATATTTCAATGTTAAAACTCAGGCACATCCACATAACATCCTAAGAAACAGATTGCCCCCTTGTGTGAAAGGTAAGCAAGTCCACACATTTCAGTACCCACTGAGGGCATTGCTGCAGGGTAGTAATTCATTCACGGTGATGATACAGACTTAGGAACAGAAGGTAAAACAACACTTTCTATTTCCGTTCAAGAAGATAAAGGGATTTACGGTATATCTAGAAGGATTTCCTTCAAAATATGTTTTGAAAATTAAAAGAGAATTTGCTGCTCAAAGGGTAAGCTAGAAACTGGACACAATCGTTTTGTCCAAAAAAGAGAATGATTAATTATAATGTTTTTCTAAAAAGAGTGAAAAGAATTACAGCAAGATATCAAAAAAAGGTTGTTTATGTATCTTTCTTCTTTGTCTTTCATTCTTTTTATTTTTTTCTATATTTTTCTCAGTTTCTGTTATCACCTGACTAGAAATGTTATCCATAACTCTCACCTTTGACAATTTGGAAGGTTGATTTATTAGAAATGGGATATAACATAGTAGAAAAAACAAAGTCATTACACCTTAACTTCCAGAAAACCCTTCAGTGAAAACAGCTGGCATACTTCTTCTATGGAATTGCAGCATATTCCTTTGCTGAAATAATAAAATATTATAAAATAACTGTGAGCAGGTACAACATTTTAAAATCCACATAGCTAAAGATGTTAAACATAAATTAATTAATTAATTAAATAAAATCCACATAGCATTTATTATAAATATAATTATAATAAAGCATTAATTATAAATATACCTGATCATATGCAATTAACTATGAAAACTATTTTTTAAAATATATGTGATTATGTTTGATTTACTATGAAAACCATATGGACATTGAGGTAAAACTGAGGTCTGTAATTCTGATTTTTTAACATCTCCTTACATCAACTACTGCCAACAGAAAAACAAAACAAACTGACCACAAGCCTCATTGTTTAATCACTAATAAGCAAATAAGCAATAGATAAGTAAACAAGTAAACAAACAAATAGATAATGAAACTAGAGACAGAAAAGGCACAGAGCTACAGAGAGGTAGGTTGGCCAGACAGGAGCCCCCCAACCAGCCAGTACCAAGGCCATGCCTTTGAGCACAAGGAACAGCTCTCCTGGCTGAAGGACAAAGATTCTGAGTTCCACAAGGTCCTGCAGGAGAATGACCAGAGCCTGCTGAACTTTAGCGGGACAAGAGATGGAAGTAGGCAGCAGGCAAAGCAGCCCCTTACTCCAGAGCTGTGCCACCAAGTCGTGCAAGTGTTCCAAGCTGTCCTGGCCACCACCGAAGGAGACCAGGAAGGTACCGAGGCTGGCAAATTCCAGGTCATCGACAGTGCTGTGTTCAGTGCTCTGGTCACCTTCTCCATCAGAGCTCTCTTCGGCTGCCTCCAGAAACTGTTGTTTGGAAAAGCCCTGAAGGACAGCAGTTGAGTGCTGCAGCCATCCAGCAGTCCGTTGGGTGAGGGAGGGTGGTTCCATCTGGACCTCAGGGCTTACCAAAGCTCAGTCATGCAGTCGGTGGCCGTGGTGCCTCATGCTGCCCACAAGGACGGTGGTCCTGTGCAGCAGGAGTGAAGAGAGGCTGCGAGTGCTGGCCTTCCTGGTCCTCATAAGAGTCTGCGGCACAAGAAGGATGCCTTCCTCATCCAGTCCTCAGCAAATGTACATCACGTACTTGAGAGACTTCAAGTTCACCTCTTGGAGCGCTCTGCCCCTCCTCAGCTTCGTGCAACGGAACCAAGCTGCTGGCCCTGGGCCCCAGTGTCGGCTACCAACGTGCCTTCCTCTACACCCGCCAGCTTGCCGTCCACCTGGGCAACACTGTGACCACGTGCAAGAAGAAGGCACACCAGTCAGTGTCTGACTGGCCCTTGGTGCACTGCCTCTACCTGTGCTGCTGCGCCCTCAGCACTGCCTGCCCCAGGAGGCTCTCCAGCTCTTGATTTAACCCCTCTCTACTAGTTTCTTAGAACTCTTGGGTTTATGTAATATTTACTCTCTACATAAATGCCAGTTATTTCTTTTGAGTGTGCTTTTTAAAAAAAATTAATAAATTTGTTTTGTTTTAAAACCACAACCTAAGCATTATAGCATATGAAATAATGCATATGGAACAAAAAAGCCACGTGGCATTTCGCTTGCTGGGAAGGCAGGTAGCTAGGTTTACTCACTAGCTAAATGTGCCTCTCACAAATTATTGGGGAAAATGTTAAATCTGCAAATGTTGCAATTAGTACTAAGATCAGTGAGGTAATCATTTTTATTTCTTTTCACTGGATAATGAATTGGCTCTAGGCTATTATATTTCTGAGTGCACTGCCTTCTTTTTGAGTCTTGGCCTACATTTATGAAAACATTTGGTCAATGTACATCTATAATTTTCCCCAGCCTTTCACAGCTAGTAAGTATTCTGAATCAAACTTTCAATTCTCTTATTCAATTTATCACACATGTCAGACTTCCTTGAGAAAGCATTTCAACTTTCCTTAAACAGATTAGCTTTATTTCAAACAAGGTTTTACTTATTTAAGTGATTATTGTTGATAAAATTTTATATGGAATACAAAAAACTTACTCTTATATAATTATTTTGCATTAAGAACTTTTTAATCCTACTCTACCCAGACTAGTAAAGATGCTGCCTTTCTTTTTTTTTTCTTCAAAAAACATCTCAAAAGCAATTAGCTACAAAAGTTGCCCTTGACAATTTGAAGGGATCTTTAGAATGTAAATATCTCTTGAAAAAGGAATAGTTGTAAGTCCCATTTTACAAATTAGGGAATTAGGAGAAGAGGGGGTAGGTAATTTGCCAGGCCTCTGTCTATTCACTTGCCATCTAACCAGCCTTTCAGGATACTGTTGGCCACACGTTTTATTTTTTAAGTTGAACCTGCTGCAAGTCCTGCTTTATTTACAAACTGCACTACAAAAGCAACATGTGACTAGGAAAAATTACCAGATGTAAACCACCACTTAGACAGTATCTCAGAATAAAGGAGAAAATAAGATAAGAAGCACATTTAACTTTCACATTATTTAAATAATGGTGTTAAGTATTCATTCCGCATTAATTGGCCTACCTATTAGGGGATGTTTGAAAACTATTAACATTAAAAGCCCAGGACATTTTAAATCTTCAATAAAATGTATTATTACATCTAATTTAGATATTTAAATGCTCATGCATTAGTGATCTTTTGCACCTTAAAATTCAATCCCACCTTTAAAAAACCTGATTTCATGCTATGAATCTAAATGTCAAATTCCTATACTTAATTTCATTTATCCTTTCAAAGACAAAGGAGATGTTGGGGGTGGGGGGAACACTGGCTAGAAGTCAGGACATTTGACTTTTGTTTTGAACCTGCTTCTAACTACAGTGTAAAAAAAAGGTCATAGAATCTCCAATGGTCTTTGTCTTCTTCTCACGTGTAAACAAGTAAACGAGTGCTAGAGAATTTCTAAGGTCTCTTTTGTCTAATCCATTATATAAAATTATTGTGCCTGCATAAATATACATCTTTCTGTCTTTGTTTTTTTTTTTTTGCGGTACGCGGGCCTCTCACTGTTGTGGCCTCTCCCGTTGCGGAGCACAGGCTCTGGGCACGGGCTCAGCGGCCATGGCTCACGGGCCCAGCCGCTCCGCGGCATGTGGGATCTTCGCGGACCAGGGCACGAACCCATGTCCCCTGCATCGGCAGGCGGACTCTCAACCACTGCACCACCAGGGAAGCCCAGGAATGCCTATTCTTGATACAACCCTTTGAAATGAATAGTAACCAAATACATGCAGGAGGACTAGACCAATTAAGCCTGGTAGTATTTTAGAATTTTATTCTCCCTTCTCTGATCCTTAGATCCTCCTAGTCACAAATTTTCCCAAGCACAGACCCATTTATTGTGGGTCTATAACTAGTAATGAGTATATCTAGACAAGTAAGTCACTTTAGGATTTAGGTCTTTATAAAAACAGAGATCTCAAATAAGACCTATTGCCTGTCTTGTTGTTTGTTTGTTTTGCTTTGTTTTCTATTCTATACAGGAAGACTAGCTACCTTGGTTCCTTCCTTACAACTACTCAAAAAGTCATTTAAGAGTCTCAGAGGAAGCATTGGAGATCCCTGCAAGACCAGGGCATATTTTCAGGGCATAAGAAGCTTATAAAAATGAAGATTCCAGTGCCCCAAAGGCTGATTTCTCCAGGACTCTGCATTTTAAAATGGACTATTCTCTGTTCTTTTACAGATAAATTCACTATCCCTGGCTTTATTCAAACCTGTGATTTTGCCTATTTATGAATTGACTGAATAGACTGGCCATGAACACCTTCTTTCATTCTCTGTTACCAGAAATTTACCTCACAGTGTGCATGCATTAGGGACTAATGTTCAGGGCAGTGTTTTCCATTGAGGTCCATGAACCACCTGCATGTACCTGGTATTCCTGTCAAAATTTCAGGTACCTTGGCCATACCCAACAAATGAGGATCACTGGATGGAATTGGCATTGTTTCTGTTTCCCCATGAACATCTAATACGCAACCAAGTCTGGAAACCACTTCTCTAGGGCATTACTTCTTAACCCTAGTTGCACATTAGAATGACCTGAGGACATTTTCAAGTATACTCTACTGTACTCCAAGCCCAGTGTTCCTGATTTATTTGGTCTGGGGAGTGGGGATGGGCTTCCATCAGTATTAAATGTCCTATAGTGCTTCTAACCAGTTTTCTGGCTAACATAGCCTGCAACTGGTGATCACAAAATGAGTCTCCCTACATGAAAATAATCAGGTCAACATTGGTGCTTTGCCATCCTGAGTAACAGCACTTTCTACACCTTAAACCTTTTTTCTCATGTTCACCTAATAACTCCCTCTCTGCTCATCGAAAGCCAAATAGATTCTGTCATTATAATTGCAGACCAGTGAAGAAATGTCCATCTTCAAAATCGAAAGAGAATAATTCCCAGCTATACTCTCACATATCTTGCTTTTGGTTTCATTATCCTTAGCCACTGTTCCTTGCCTTCACAGGATTGTTACTATATTTCATTTTGGAGAAATGGAGCATATTCCAAGTGGAGGAAATGGTGCAGTAAGGGTAGTCTTCAGGAAAATGTCATAAGTGACTTCTTTTAATTCATGAAGCAGGTCATGAATAATAGTAGGAAGACGTGAGATTCTTATTCTATTTCTCTCTGTGTCATTTTAGCAATCATACCATGCAGCTTCTTTGTCAAAAGAAAACAGGCAGCATTATCATTATAACAGGTGCAATAACAGGTGCAGTTTGATGGATAGCCATCATATTAAAAAGCTCTGTCTAAATCACAAAGACTATAAATAAAGTAAGGGCCCTACCAGAGGTAGATGTAAGAAGGAACTCTGTAGTTTATAAAGTATAAAGGAAATTGGCTTCTATTTTTTTTAAGTACATGTTTTAGGATAGGGTTTATAAAGAAAGAAAAAAAAAAAGAATAGGCATTCCTAGGCTTTTTCACAAGGTCAAAGTCAATACCTCTAAACTTTAATATATGTGTGAATCACTTGGGCTTCTTTTTAAATTGCAGATTCAGTATGTGTGGGATGGGGCCTAAGATTCTGCATTTCTAACAAGCTGCCAATTATTGCTGATGCCGCTGATCCATGGACTGCTCTTTGTGTTGCAAGGATCTAGACAATTTCTGTGTTTCTGGCACTAGCCCACATGCTTAACCCTCCTCATTTTCTGATTAATCAGATTATTGAATTCATCTAAAACAAACAGACTGCCAGTTATTTCTCTAGCAAAGATGGATTTATTTCAGATCATTAGAGAATTGAAATGTGTGGTCGGCTGCCATGGTGAGCCACGTGCAAGTCCTTGCACAGCAAGGCAAGGAGAGTGCTTTTAGAGGGGGAAAGGAAGTTGGGAGGGATATAGTAAACAAAGAAACCATGGCTTTTAATGGGCTGAGTTCTTCCCAGGGAACAAGAGGAGTGTTTCTTCTTCCTGTTGCATTCTGATGTTGTCTCAGGACATGAGAGCTCCCTCTTTTGATTTCCTGACTTTATTTAAGTACGGTTTTTGTTTATTAATTTTTTACTGACCATAGAATAAATTCCCCTGAGGGTATATAGATGCATCCCTGACGACTCATCACACCATCCTCTCTTGGGTTGGACTTTAATATTCTTCACTTCTGGGAGCCCCTCAGTGTTTCAACATCTTAGTAGTCACTCAAAATAATTTATTTTACAAATGCTGTAACATTTGTGATTTACAGAAACCATGTGAAGTCAGTTCAACTTTATCAGGTTTAAAAAAGAAAAATCAAAGTTCCAGGTAAGTTTCAAAATTTGTCCAAGGAGTTTCCATGGCTCAACTCATAAAATCATAAGGACTCAATTCCAGGACGTCCAATTTCAGCTTCAAAATTATTTTCCCTAAAACCACAGTTTCCTGTGTGAAATATTGGGTGGACCAAAAGGTTCATATGGTTTTTTTCCATAGGACGGCTCTAGTAGCACTTAGTTGTCTTTAACTTTATTCGAAACAGTTTTGTTAGATTGTATGTAACGGCTGTCATACTGCATTTAAAAAAGGACATCAAGTCTTCCCTGGTGGCGCAGTGGTTGAGAGTCCGCCTGCCGATGCAGGGGACACGGGTTCATGCCCCGGTCCGGGAAGATCCCACATGCTGCGGCGCGGCTAGGCCCGTGAGCCATAGCCACTGAGCCTGCGCGTCCGGAGCCTGTGCTCCGCAACGGGAGAGGCCACAACAGTGAGAGGCCCAAGTACCGCAAAAAAAAAAAAAAAAAAAGGACATCAAAATTCGTGAATTTTTGTGTAGCCATTTTAATATTGAAGATGGAAGGAAAAAAAGCAACATTTTCGGCATATGCTTTATTATTTCAAGAAAGGTAAAAACACAGCTGAAACACAAAAAGATTTGTACAGTGTATGGAGAAGGTGCTGTGACTGATCAAACGTGTCAAAAGCGGTTCGCGAAATTCCCGTTGGAGATTTCTCACTGGACAATGCTCCATGGTCGGGGAGACCAGTTGGAAGTTGATAGCGATTAAATCGGAACAATAATTGAAAGCAATCAACATTATACCACGCAGGAGATAGCTGACATACTCAAAATATCCAAATCAAGCGTTGAAAATCATTTGCACCAGCTTGGTTATATGAATTGATTTGGTGTTTGGGTTCCACATAAGTTAAGTGGACAAAAACCTTCTTGACCATATTTCCACATGCAATTCTCTACTGAAATGTAATGAAAACGTTCCATTTTTAAAACAAATTGTGACGGGTGATGAAAAGTGGCTACTGTACAATAATATGTAATGGAAGAGATCGTGGGGCAAGCGAAATGAACCACCACCGACCACACCAAAGGCCAGTCTTCATCCAAAGAAGGTGATGTTGTGTATATGGTGGGATTGGAAGGGAATCCTCTATTATGAGCTCATTCTGGAAAACCAAATGATTAATTCCAACAAGTACTGCTCCCAATTAGACCAACTGAAAGCGGCACTCAACGAAAAATGTCTGGAATTAGGCAATGGAAAATGCATAATCTGATAACGCAAGACCGCATGTTTCTCTGACGATCAGGCAAAAACTGTTACAGCTTGGCTGGGAAGTTCTGATTCATCCGCCGTATTCACCAGACGTTGCACCTTTGGATTTCCATTTATTTCGGTCTTTACAAAATTCTCTTAATGGAAAAAATTTCAATTCCCTGGAAGACTGTAAAAAGCACCTAAAACAGTTCTTTGCTCAAAACGATAAAAAGTTTTGGGAAGGTGGAATTATGAAGTTACCTGAAAAATGGCAGAAGGTAGTGGAATAAAAGGGTGACTACGTTGTTCAATACAGTTCTTGGTGAAAATGAAAAATGTGTCTTTTTATTTTTGCTTAAAAAACCGAAGGCACTTTTTGGCCCACCCAATATAATGTTCTAATTCTCCTTACCTATTTGGACAACATATCAGCATTATAAACAAACAAGACTCCCATACATAACTTTATAGACTTGGATATAAAACTCTATATAGATTTTAACTAAACTTCACAATACCCACATGAAGTACCATTATTTTCACATTAGTATAAAAGAGGAATAAAACAGAATTGGAAGTCACCTAGTTTGCCTGGCGCCAACAGAATGTGGAATATAATTTATGATAAATTCAACTCAGTCATCACCTTCCTTAGTCACACATTTTATAACAGAGAAGGTATAAATTGTTCATAGGGGGATACCTGTAAAGCTCATTCTGTGGGTTACACAGAGTGTTAACTTACCTAATGAGCCCCTTTTAGAGGGAGCTGGTTATTATACTCAGTGGGTAATAGTGTCTGTCACAATTTACTATGTAACACAAAAATTAAAGCAAAACTTAACATTTTTATAAAAAGTAACACCTATAATACAATGTAATATGATTCCTAGTGGCTTCAGAAGAAAATGTGTTTTACAAATATCAATATAAATTTAAAGAGAAATTATCCTTCACATTTTATTTATTGCTATATTTCTAAATTCAATGGAACTCCCATCATTAAACAGATGTTTCCACTAGAGGAAAAAACACAAAGAAAGAGGGAATTGAAGGCAGAGGTCTAGAATGAGCTCATTAACTCTGTACCAAATTATTATGGGAAAATGAGGCCTCATGAAACCTTTCTGGCCTCATGAAACCTTTCCAATAGATTTAGGTCTTTTCAATATATCATCAAGCCAGTGATTTGAAGCACAGTTAATACTAATATGTTTCATTGGTGGTTATTTTTACCCATTCTTGCACTGTCACTCTAGTGGCTCTGAGTGGATGAGATTTCGTATACTGTCTATAGAAAACCTTAATGCCAAAT
This sequence comes from Phocoena phocoena, assembly GCF_963924675.1. Lineage (NCBI taxonomy): Eukaryota > Metazoa > Chordata > Mammalia > Artiodactyla > Phocoenidae > Phocoena > Phocoena phocoena. The sequence goes on along the minus strand of NC_089227.1, from coordinate 66,879,103 downwards.
TTCTCAGACATTGTTCACATTATTTGAAGTTTATTGGCAAGGACTTCATCCTTTCAGGACAGTGAGGAATTAGCCATGTTCCATGCCTTGGTGCAGTAACCTCCAAGTACTTTCTTCCATATGTAGTGGTAATATTATCCTTAGTTATTTTTGTTTTTTCTTTATAGCAGACTTACTAAATTTGAAAACTGGAAACCATGAAAAATTATCTGAGACAACAAAACAAAGAAAGGATACATTACATAGTGTTAGTAGCAGTTTTGGCTGTAGAAAAAAGATTGGAATAATGTGCATCCTCAAAAAGTTGAGAAGGGAAAATAGGTATGTGTGATATCTGGAAAACATTTTATACTGTATCTGATATTATCATCCTTTTTTCCCTTCGTCTTTTATTATTTTTGCTTTCATTTTGCTCATTTTACTTTTGTTTTATACTAAGAGTAGTTTCTCTATCATGTGAAAATGAACTTTTAGTTGAAATTTTAAAAAATATATGTCATCACAGTTACATTACATTGAATAATTCAAACAAATTGCTTAAGCAAATTTAAGCCGCTTTATTCCCGGAATCATTTAGTCAAGCATAATGAAGTTAACCCAGCAGAAGTGTACTTTACTTATGGTTTAAACACAACTGAGACACATTAACATTATCAAGCCCGTGGAAAAAATAATGAATTTTGCTTTGTTATGATGCATTTCACTTCCAACTTCCAAGGACAATTACTGTGCACTTTCGTTTATGATGTAGAGTGTTGTCTGTGACACTTGGCCATTTAGAACACTACATTAAATTGACTATTGTAAATTATTTCCTTTTATTTAGAAGAAAGAAAGAGACATTGAATATAAAATGTAGAGCTTTCTAAATAAAATGGGACTTTATGAGTTTGTTTCCTGTGTTCCAAATTTCTACATTTTTCTGCTATTTCATTTTAAAAGAACTCTTCATTTAAAAGAGTCAATTCCATTTTGAAAATGGGTCTCTGGACCCATAAAAAGCAAAAAACATTTTCATTACCCGAACATTGGCCGAAAATGAAATAGCTGTAAAGTATAATTATATGCATGTACTATAAAACATATTTCTAGTTTGATACTAGTTTCGGGTAAATAAAATTCCCAAGACACATTTGCTTCTGTATTTCGTAGACTTCTTTATATGCTCCCAGCCAATTTTTTCTTTGAAGGATGTTTGTTAGTTTGAATATAAGGCATATAAACAAACTTAATTTCCAATGTCAGTAAATTGTATATCAATATGTATTAACACTAAGAGAATTCGGAAACATGACGTGGTATAAGAAATAAGTAAATGCCACATTACTGGATGTCTACAAAAGGCTACCTTTCTCCTAACACAATGGTGCGTGCATTACAAATAAAAATAATAGTTTGTGCTGAGATAGTTGTCTAAAGAATTTCTGAAAATCTCAAATGACCTCAATATGGATCATGCCTCAAATACAAGGGTGTTTGCTACCAAATTCCTGGTTGAAAATGCATAAAGAATACTAATAAGTTATTATATAGCAAAGGAAGATAGAGGCCTTCCTAGTTTCTTTGAACAATGTAGGCTGCCAGCTTTATCATGCCAGTCCCCAGAGCTATTTGGGGGAAATTTTTCTTTTTCTATAAAATTCCATATGATTCTTATTCTGTGAATACCAGCCAGGTCTAGATATGCAATTGCTAAAATGATTGCAGTGTCAGGCTTCTTTTTTTCTTTCAGGTGACACCAATCTCAGTTTTCTTGGGCAAGGAGATATAGACTAGATATAGCCTCTCTCAGCTTGCTAAAATACTATAAAACAAATATCATAAAAATCCAGTATGAAAGAATAGATATTGTATTGAATGTTGGAGGACTTTGCATTAAGGCATATGGATCTGGAATAAGAAAATAATCTTCAAAATACAACCACAATTTTTTTCTTGTTGTACCTGTTTCCACATTAAAAAAAAAAAAACAGATGTTCAGGAAAAAAAATCAAAGTGAACACTACTCCTCCTCCTTTGTCTTTCTTTCTCCTCTGACTCACAGAACAAAGATATCTAACAACAAACCAAACAGGAGAACTCTTTCAATAATGTGTGGAAACTGATTCTGGGGGCAGCTAGAGCACATGTTCCAAAGAGATTTTTATCATCCAAGGTTTGAACCATATGAAATTGTCAGTATCTGAATGCTTTTTGCCAAAATGACAGAATAACTCACTTTAATCTATTATGCCCTTTCAGAGGCACCAATTCCCAAAAACCACAGGATATGAAAGAAGAGGAAGTGCTTAGAACTATTTCACCCAAAGTGAGGTAATGCCCTTGAGTTTTGTTGGGAGTAGGCGTTATTTGTTTTCTTAAGAAATTTTATCTTTCTGGAAGAAAGAAATTCATAAGGTCAGAAATAGAAAAGAATAAATATGAAAAATAAGTAAAAATCCTGTTCATTTTTAAGAAAAAATTACAAAGTTGGCAAACCATTTATCTAACCTAATCAATCAAAAACTGAGAAGTCAAAAATACACATGGTTGGTATAATTTTTAAAATATAAGAAATTAATTAAGATATTACTTTGCAGATGTGTCTGAAGTGAAATTGAAAATTGTATATATAATGGATAATTTCAAAGGAAGATATGCTGTTAGTCAAAATCTACCCCACTAGAGATAGAAAGTTCAAATAGACCATCTCCCACTGAAGAAAATTTTATTAATGAACCACCTAAAAATAAATCATCAGGCCCAAGTAGATTCAAAAGGAAATTCTGATTATTGCAATGCTACACAAGTTGTTCCAGAGAATAGAAAATGAAGGGAAATTTAGAAACTCTTTCTTTTTAATGAGTAAAATAAAATGAGATTATGATAGCACACACACAAAAATAAATTAATAGGCCAATATCATTTATAAATATTGGTTTTAAAAATTATATATACTATCAGAGCAAGAAAACAATGCACTATGATAATGTGAAATTTATTTCAGGAATTAAAGTTTTGTTTTTAATAGGAAATCCATTCATACAATACATCAGAAATCAAGAATTAAGTATGCAGAAACAAACAGCAACAATAATATACATATTATATATGTATAATATATATACATATATAACAACTATATATATATATATATATATAATTATAGCAAAACTATCACAGTATCACCAAAGAAGATGAAATATTTTGGAACAATTTTAATAAGTCATCAAACCTGTGAAAGGAAAATTTTTAGGCGTTCATGAAAAGCACAAAAGTAGACTTGAACAAATGGAAAAATATCCCTTCGTTCTTGGATAAGATGAATCTATATCATAAAAAGGTCAGTTCTCCCCAGTTTAACTTATACATTTTATACACTCTCAATAGAAATAGCACTTTTTGAAGAAGGCAGACAAATTGATGCTAAAGTTCATATAGAAAGAAAAACAGACAAGGATATCTGGGAAAAAAATGGAAAAAAAAAAAAGCTATGCAGAGGGACAGGGAGGACTAGTCCTGCCAGATATTAAGGGATTTGAAACCTCTGTAAATAATACAGTAGTGTACTGATACGTGAATAGAGAGGCCAGTGAAACAGAAACCATAGTGACATACATACATATATATATATATATATATATATGCAAATTTAGTAAATGATAAGCCATTTCAAATCACAAGGGAAAAGGTGAGTGTTTTAATAAGTGGTACTGAGGCAACAGAATAGCCACTTGGAAAAGTGAGCAAATTAAATTCCCTATCACAACATATCCAAAAATATGCTCCAAATAGTTCACAGATCTAAATGTAAAAAATGAAACCATACAGGTCCTGAAGAAAATATAGGTGAATTCTTCTGTAACCTGGCACTGGGAAAGGTTTCTAACTATGACGTAAAATCCAGATGGACAAACAAACAAATATTTGACTAAATTGAGATAATAAAAAATATCTTTGCATTGGAAAGAAAAATAATTACAGACTAAGAGACAAACTTGCAAAAGTATTATATAACTCCACGAAAAAATATTTACAACATATCATAGGAATAGGATACTATGCACAATACACATTTTTTTAATTTAAGGGAAAAGTACAAAAATCCTATAGAAAAAATGAGCAAATGAAATTACCATAATTTTAAGAAAAAGATATTAACGCCATCCTTAAACATATGAAAATATATTCACCTTCACTCTTAATAAGAGAAATACAAATTAAAACCAAACTGAGACTTCAGTGTTTTCCCACCAAGATTAACAGGAAACAGAAACAAAATAAAAAAACAAACTTGAAAATATCTTCTGCTGGTGAGGCTGTCACACATTGCTGGTGGGAGTGTAACATGGTATAATTTATATGGAGGAGAATTTGAAAATATCTCTTGATCCATCAATTTCTTTGACAGGGATTTGCTCTAAAGATTCAACCCTATCATAAGAAAATACAATTGCACAAGATAATTCATTGAAGCATTATTTACATTGGAAGAATATTGGAAATGACCTAAAAGCCCATACTTGGGATATTGGTTGAATATACTAAGGTACAATGGAGTCCTAGGCAGTTATTTCAAAGAATGAGGAAGATCTCTATGATCTGACGCAGAGAGATTTCCAGGTTATACTGTTAATTTTTTTAAGTGCAATACTGATTTCATATCATGCCAACTTTTGAGTAAGAAATAAAAGGGGGAAATAAGAAAATATCCATCTATCTACTCATCTATTGTGAAAAAGAAATACAAGAGATAAACTGGAAAATGAAGTGAGTTAATGTCAAAAGTGGTGTGAATGTGGACTGGCTCGTGGGTGGAGTAGCTCTTTTTGTAGCGTTCATTTTGTAGTTTTGATGTTGGGAACCACAGTACATTCTACACACTTAAAAAACTATAAGCAAACTAACAAAATGAGGAAATAGCCCAAAAAATCCAGAATAGAATGCAAACAGAAACATATGAACCTAAACAAATTCCAGATTGATAGTTTAACTTTAGTAAAAGGAGAGAAAAGAGTACTAGCTCAAGTAACTTTTGAACTCACTGTTTTGAGTCCATATACTCAATCTAAAGATGGGGAACAATGTAAACATACATTGAACTCTAATTAGAGTTTTTTTCCTCAATGGTATGGGTTAGCAATTCTGAAAATACATTTTGTGTGTGGCTGGCGGAAATAAATGATAAATATATTGAGATTGGTGGGATCCAGATTCCTTACTACCGGATAAGAGAGTTACTAATATGGTTAGAGGATGTGCTGGATGAACTTTGGGTTGTTAAATTGGAATTGGAGAGATCAGTATTAGCTCACCGTTTATGGTTTTAAGAGAGATAGCTGAAGACGCAAGGCACAGGATATTAGCTCGGTGCTTTGTGACAGCCTGGAGGGGTGGGATAGGGAGAGTGGGAGGGAGGGAGACGCAAGAGGGAAGTCATATGGGAACATATGTATATGTATAACTGATTCACTTTGTTATAAAGCAGAAACTAACACACCATTGTAAAGCAATTATACCCCAATAAAGATGTTTAAAAAAAAAAAAGAGAGATAGCTGATAGAAAATGAATAGATGTATATATCTTTTAGCTCTGTCTTCTACTCAGTCTAGAAAAAAAAATACCACAGTAGCATTGAGCACAGAAATTCTCAGATCTGTTTCTAAAAGGAACCGGGGCCCTTTGAAAAAATCGGTGATTCCAGAATCGATACAGGACAGTACAAACCATTAGAGGTAACCAGAGAAGAACAACAGTCACTTAAATACACTGAGTTGTCAAATAATGAATAAACAAACAAACAATAAAGCAGTCACCATAGGAGAATATTTGAATTCGTAACTTAGGAAAGTATACAACACTTATCCTAAAATAAATATATTTTCTTTTTTAGAAAAAAGGTCATCTACAAGAGAAAAAAGAACAACAAAAACATTTCACTTGTGATTTCTCTTTAACAACAATACAAAGAGGTAACGTAACAACACCTGCAGTATTTTGAATATAAGGTATGGTGCTCCAAAATAAGTCATCTTTCAGTTATAATGGAAAGAGAAAGAAATTCATATCAAATTCACCTGTTCTATTAAGTCATTCACCTGTTCTATTATGGACATCATAATAACCATATTTATGGCCAAAAGGAAGTGTCATTTGGCTATATCACTTTGGTTATATCGACCCATCATTATTTGGCTTAATTGAGTAGTTTACACACTGCATATTAACTCATAATATGTTAAAAGTTAAGGGAAAGTAAAACCCTGTAAAAACAATGGCAGTGTTTTATTTAAAATAAGTACTAAGTTATTTATTGAAAAAAAAAACCTGTTTCATCTAGATTTTTTCCTTACTTCCAATTAATACACCTACACCTTCTCAAAGATTATATTATTCTCTTTCTGGAGGGCAAGGATAGCAATCCTGAACAGATCACTTAATAAAGATGCTTCTGTCAACTCAATAAAATAAAATTTTAAAAAATAGAAAAAAAGGAAAGATGGCAGTCAGTAAAAATATATGTGGCAGGTGCAGGTATAATTTCCTTAAAATATGATATAACATTTCTTATTACATACATTTTTAAATAATTTAAAACTTTAAAAATCAATAACATCCCTCTATTATTGCAGTAAAACATAATGTAGAAATAAATGGTGTAAAAAATAAGGAAATAAATGATGTAAAGAACAGGTGATTATCTACCCAGAGAAAAAAGATAATCATTTAGCCAATTATGAGAAAGTTGCTGAATTCAAGAAGAACATCAGATCTCTAAAGCTTCCTACTCACCAAACATAATCAATAGAAAATATAATTTAAAATCTCACAGTAGCAACAAAAATATATAGTACATAGTTATGAAGTAAAGAGTAAACATTCAGCACGGTAATGGGAAAAAATACAAAATATAAGCATGTATAGGACCCAAATAAATGTCGAAATATAGCATGTTCATGAATGGGGATACTTAATGTTATAAGTAATTATCCCCCAAATTAATCTCTGTGTTCAATGTTTCCCTGTCAAACCCTAAATTTTAATTTAAGGATGGTAACAAAGAGAAGATAAAATTCACATAGAAAAGTGTATGCAAAAATAGCAAACCTTTTTGAAAGAGAAAAATCATAGAACAAATGTAATATGAAACTTTAATAATTGAAATGCCATGGTATTTGTGTGTATTAGATAAATAGATCATATATGCATGTATAGAAATGTATTACATTAGAAGTGTTCTGCTTAGAAAGAACAAACTATTCAGTAAATTATATTGAGACATTTTGCTATGTATTTGCCAGGTAGATTCAGGTTCTAAATACAAAGAGCAACACTATAAAGTATTAGAGGAAAATATAAAATAATATCTATAAGACACAGGGTAGGAGAATTTTTTAAAAAGTAAGATTTAAAAAGCAAAGCTCTAAGAATCTAGCTACATCAAAATTTCAAACAAATCCTGTGTATGAAAAACCACCATAACCAAAGTGAAAAGATTAGCTATAGACTTAGAAAAAAACAAACTTGAATCCAAAATTTATTTATTTATAGCTAAGTTAAAGATAAGCAAACAAATAAAAAATTGCTGAGGAATAAAAACAAATAAGTTGCCTATAAAAATTGCAAATATACATATGAAAAAGTTGCTCGATCCAACTAGGTAACATGAGCATTCAAATTAAAATATCTATGAAATGATATCTCTAACCCATTATGTTGGCAAAAATCAAAAAGCTTAAGAATATAAACTATAGGTAAGTATGTAGAGAAGGATACAGCCGTACAGTGCTGGTGGCTGTGGAACTTCATGCAGTCACTTTGAAGGGCAGTCTGGCAATATTTAAACATTCTGAATATACATATTGCATAACAACAATTCCTTTTAAATTTTCCTACACCAGAGAAACACTCATATATACACCGAATGAAGCATGTACAGGACACTAATTTTAAACAACCCAAATTACTATCACAAGAGAAAAGCCTAACTAAAATGTATTTTGTACAATGGAATAATATGCAGCAGTTAAAAGCAAGAGGTAGATCTACATGTATCTACATAAATAAAACTTCAAGATATTGCTACAAACGAAAAGCAGGTTGAAGGACATTTCATAAAGAATAATAATGCTTATGAAAAACAAAAACACACACACACAATCTTATGTTTTTGTTTTGTTTTGGCTGCACCACACGGTATGTGGAATCTTTGTTCCCTGACCAGAGATCGAACCTGTGCCCCCTGCATTGGAAGCACAGAGTCTTAACCACTGGACTGCCAGGGAAGTCCCCCAAACAACCTTATATTTTACATGTATGTGTATGTGTGTGTATGTGCATATATTAAAAGTTAGGTAATAAAAATCATAGGATTGAAGTTGGTGATCTGAGGGCATATATGCTTTATCTGTAGTATTTTATTTTTATAGTAGTAATTATTCATGTATTACTCACCTACGAAGGACAGAGATAGTATGAAATAGAAATATGCATGTTTTTAATCATATGTAATATATGCTAAGTCATGTATACTTGAGAAAGGCAAATTACATCAATCATACCTGTTTTATCTATTACCCTCATAAAGATTATAAACATTAATTATATACTGGGAAAAGTTCTGTTAAGAGGTACTTTCAAACCTTCTTGGTAGGAGTATATATTGCTGTATCTTCTTTAGACGATAGCCCTCAGGGTAACTTACTTTGCACCGTAAGCACATTTATAGTCTTAGAGTTTTTGTTTTTTTTTCTTTTTACTGCATGCATGTGTCAATGTTAACAAAATATAAAAATAACAATTAACTATTAAATAATTAAAATTAAAAATTAAATAGAGCAAGAATAACCATGTATTGCATAGGTAGAGATAATACTTTTAATCTTGAACATATAAATAAATCTTAAAAACCCAGAGAATCCATTAGTATTGTGAATGATTAAGGATATCTCTAGAGTAATATTGTAACAAAGATACTTTACTTGAACCAAGCTGTAATCAAGCTCCTGAACCTTCCCCTAGGCCCATCTGTGCACTTCCTTGTAAAATCCAATCCCTGCTGAGTCAGTTTAACCAGAACCCTCACCCTGGATACCTGATCCTGGTAATATCTGATCAAATTCTTCATTTTCCACCATCTCCCAGGTGATGTCTGATCATCCTGGACTGGTAGGTAGGTTTAGCCAGAATCCCTCCTTACCGCTCAGGTTTCCTGTTAGTAGTTTTTCATCCACTGACCCACATCCTGCTCCTTGGTTCTAAATTCCCACTTGCCCATGTTGTGTTCATATGTGAGACCAGTTCTATACTGTCTCTTTTCCCCTATTGCAATAGTCTTGAATAAAATCTGTTTTTACTACTCTACTGCCCAGCTCTCCTTTTTCTTTTAGAAAAGGATGACCACACACACACACACACACACACACACACACACACACACACACACACCACATAATCAAGTAGGAAAATACAAAAGGGAATCACCTCATTGAAAATGGCAACAGAAAGGTATTTAGGGATCATTTTAATTTATAAAAGATGTGTGAAACAAATTGGAAGAAAGCTTTAAAAGCTGACTAAAAGGAAGACATATTAAGTCATCACATACCAGGACAGGTTTCCCAAAGTTGGCTTGTGCCCAGTATCCATTCTGGTTCATTGTTGGTTCCATTCTGAGTAGTCAGTATCTATGCTACACTCTGTTAAACATATTTTAATATCATCCTGACTTAGAAATATATGAGAAAATATATGTAAATGGAGAGAGAGAACATGAAATATTTTCCTATATGTGATTTCTGAGTTTATTCAATACCCAGTGATGGAGGATGAGAGATTGACCTTTGCTGGTAAAAATATAAATCCTTTCCTCAAAGTGAAACTTCCTATACATTTGTATTTCATTTTAGAGCTAAATACTTTTTAAACACTTAGGGTCAAAATTTAATATTTTAGGAGTTGAACATAGCATTTGTCTTATGGGGAAAGAATTGTCGTTTTTTAAAAGAAAATCTTGATAAATCATTCGGAAGAGGGTGGCTTTGTTGTTTGGCAGCCAAAGTGAAAAAGGCAGTGGCCAAACAGTGTTGCTTAGCAAGGAGCCAACATTTGGGGAAGATGGAGAAAACAAAGGACAGATGAGAAGAGAAAGCACAAGAGAGGAGGAGGTAAGATGGCATGAGGTTGGGGTACTGTGTAAGAAATCTGTAATGGTTGGGGGCTACAGAGACTGAACATTGTTGGCCCAGGAAGGGCCCAAGATGTGGTGGGACTGACTCAAATGTAGTATGCAAACAGCAAAGGTCCAGAGTTGCCAGGAATTATGATGGAAAATTCATCTGAAATACCATTTCAGACTTCCAAACTTTCAGAGGTCTACTAGAGGGACCTCAAAGAAGACCTGCAGACCTTGGAAATAATGAGATATTAAGTTTCAGATCCAACTACTTGTGTGACGTCATTCTCAGCCACAAGGTCTGGGGTACTTTGGTTTCCATAAACCTTTGTATGTTGATGCTATTATTAATGATAATAACAACTTAGTTCATGAATTGCTGACAGTAAAAGATAGGTGAGATAAAAGCTAAACAAAGGTGGCAATTTTAACATCCTGAAATTCTCTGAACAGTGAACAAAGTCTACCTCAACTCAAATTGCACAGAGGAAAGTTAATCACCAGAAAATTAAAGTCAAGCCTACTCATCGGCTCTGTTTATGCCAGTGCTGCACAAGTGTCAGCTTTGTGGCAAGGAGGAGATGTAGCAATCAATACAAAAAGTAAACAAGTAAGTCTGAATGGAATCAGAGTGTATCCTAAACACCTGTCCTCTCTGGTCAACAATAGATCAGTGAGACAGTGAGCTGGGGGGAGGGGTGTGTATGCACGAACACCCATGTGTTCACGCACATGCATGTATGTAAGTGCAGAACAGGCTGGGGAAAATTCAAACATTAAGAGCCGTTAAGTGACAAGGTACTGCTAATTGTCAAGACTTATTTTTAAAAGTTGCATATGCTCTATTAGATGTAGGACATTTTTCTTTCTTCATTCAGTCCTGTATTCGGTCTTTTCTTCCTTTATTATGTGTTATTTCTAAAGTAAAAATTACAGTATGAATCTATTAGGTACTATTTCTAAAGTAAAAATTACAATATGAATCTATTAGCTGCTCTTTCAAAAAATTAACAGTATGAAATTAATTAAGCCAATCAGAGTGCACAGGCAATGTTCCTACCCTCATGGGCCTTATCAGTGTGTTCAGTGCCTCAGAGAAACATAGCTGGGGTGTCTTGGGGATATGGGAGAAAGATCTCTGCTCTCACAGAGTCACACATTCATATCTACATACATTGTGGCTTTGTGGTTACATAAACAAAAACACACTTTTTAAAGATGAATTAAAAGGATGAGTACCTCTTTTGATATTAAGAATATATAAGCAAAAATAGCAATGAAACCTATACACTCTTTCTCACAGAGTAGGAAGGAAGCATGGTATAGCTCTCGTTAGTATAAGTTTAAGTGAAATATAATAAAAAACACTATTTACATTAAATAAACATCTTCAAGTAAATTCAAGTGTATACAATTTTCCACTTGTGTGTGTGTGTGTGTGTGTGTGTGTGTGTGAGAGAGAGAGAGAGAGAGAGACAGAGAGAGAGAGAGAGATAAGGGGCAAGAAGAGAATAGAACCACCAAAACATTGAGCAGTGCACCTATTCCAAGCACAGTAGGAGTGTTTAGAACAATTCTGTGAAATAAAATGCATTACCTGCATTTTACAGATGAAAGAACACTTAAGAGAGGTTGTAAAGACACTGGCGGATTTACATTTCTAAAATTTTCAGCTTGAAAGTGACTTTGAAAATATGCCGAGTATTTTCTTATTAGCTTAAAAAATCTGTTAATTGCAATACTAAAGTTATAGTGTGGCCTGAATTTGAAAGAAAATAACACATTTCTGCCTGACTCCATGTAGTGCTCTATTTCTTAAAACCTTCACAAGTGGAAAAGGCCTGACAAGACAAAATGAGTGCTAGAAGGAATAATTGTTGGAAGGATTAGTGAAAGTAGTGTCCCCATTTTCAAAAAGTATCTATGTCTAGCAAAACAGTCAGTCATATCCATAGTAATTTGGTGGTGATTTCAAGGTTTACCTAACGAAAACCGTGAGCTTCAAGGTCTTCAAGTATCCTAATACGATCACTCTAAAAGTTCTGAAAGAATATGCTTTTTAACTGACTTAATAGATCTGATTGCTTAAGTGAAGTAAATGTCAGACTAAGACATCAGGAGGACTTGGATATTTCCTCTTACCCATGTTCACCCAGCAGAAAGGATTGGTTTTAAGAAATGGGTCACTGGTTTTGACCACGGATGGAGATGCAAAAATGTTGTCTCATTAAGCGCTATCCTGGCACCAGCTGAGACTAATGACAACAAGTCAGCAATATGACAATGCAGAACACATAAGAGAGATAAAGAGAACAGAGCAGGAAAAAGAGGCCAAGGACTAAATGAGACATAAAAATTGTAAGTGGAGACTGACTATGGTAAAAACAAAAAGTTTTTAAATGGCATCTTTGAGGAGAAATTAATTGGATTAATAAATAAATAGATAATAACTGAGTGCTAAAATACTTGACTTTATTGTAAACGAAGTATCTGGAAACAGCTAAACCAAATCTTTCAGGGAATGTCTTGGAGAACATTTTAAAATGAAGATATAGGAACAATTTCCGACTAACATACGATTGCCTTTGCAAGAAAGTGGGTGATTACAAATTATTTGATGGTGAATGAACAGTTTCATCTGTAAAGTATTTTAAGAAAGCCCCCTAGCAACCTGTGTTTGCTGTTAATTTGCTTTCTAAATTTTTCTTTATAGATACTCTAAAGGAAATATTGTATAACCTCTTTCAAAATTATAAAGAGTATAAACCGTTGAAATAGAAATTAATGAGCTTTCACTATATTACATTTGTGACTCAGGATAAAAAGCTACTTAACTGCTAGAATAAGCAGAGAATTTAATAAATATAGTAAGGCTCTGGGTATTCTGCTGAGTGAGCCATGCTAAAAAAACATTTCCATCTCCACTGTCTGGGCCATCACTCTTGCATTGGCATTTGCCAATGAACTCTAGTGGCTGGATTAGTGAGTTGAGACATCCATGACGGTATTTGAATTCTTAGTAAGACACAGGGTCTGCTTAAATCACTTCACCTGTATGTGTTGGTTTTGTGAGCTCCTTGCCCATAAGTATGCTCAGAGGGTTAATTAGACACTTTTCTGTGAGGATTTTATATTTTCTCAGAAAAAGCTACTGCAAATTTTAGTAATATCACTTTATTATCTATTACCTATTATTCCCCCATTACCTATTTTTCTTTTCTCTAACACCTTGTGGAGGAAAAAAAATTGTGAAGTTTCCAGTTGAATCTCCATTGAGATAGTTACCAGTGCAAGGAAAATTCTTTATGGTGTCTACTTTGGTGATAGTACCATGTTGCCTGTCTTCTCTTTTTCCACTTGCCTATCAGCCTGATCCCTACGTTTTTCTTTGTTTGTTTGTTTGTTTTTGTTTTTGTTTTTTTTCCTTCAGAGAGACTTCAGATACATTGGAAAGTGTCTCTTCTTTGTAGTTATTGGGCATGCTCAGCCCTGAAGTCATTTTGAGTTCCTCCTGGAATCTTAAAATTTTAATAAAATATTTCAGATAACAGGTTTTTCTTTTCATTTGCATATCTCTTTTTTTCAAAGATTCCCCCTGGGAAATAGACATGAAAAAGTTTTTTTTCAAAGATATGAAAAAATTTTCCTACTTTTAGTAAGAGATTTTTTCTTTTTTCCCAAAATCAAGTAAAGATTAAGACCTTCCCCCTTTGTAGAATTAAAATATCAGCCAAACCTCTCCTGTTGCGGAGCACGGGCTCCACATGCGCAGGCTCAGCAGCCCAGACGCTCCGCGGCGTGTGGGGTCTTCCCGGACCGGGGCGCGAACCCGTGTCCCCTGCATCGGCAGGCGGACTCTAAACCACTGCGCCACCAGGGAAGCCCTGGTCACCTTATCTTTGATAAAGGAGGCAAGAATATACAGTGGAGAAAAGACAGCCTCTTCAATAAGTGGTGCTGGGAAAACTGGACAGCTCCATGTAAAAGAATGAAATTAGAACACTCCCTAACACCATACACAAAAATAAACTCAAAATGGATTAAAGACCTAAATGTAAGGCCAGTCACTATAAAACTCTTAGAGGAAAATATAGACAGAACACTCTATGATATAAATCACAGCAAGATCCTTTTTGACCCACCTCCTACAGAAATGGAAATAAAAACAAAAATAAACAAATGGGACCTAATGAAACTTCAAAGCTTTTGCACAGCAAAGGAAACCATAAACAAGAAGAAAAGACAACCCTCAGATTGGGAGAAAATATTTGCAAATGAAGCAACTGACAAAGGATTAATCTTCAAAATTTATAAGCAGCTCATGCAGCTCAATATCAAAAAACAAACAACCCAATCCCAAAATGGGCAGAAGACCTAAACAGACACTTCTCCAAAGAAGATGTACAGATTGCCAACAAACAGATGAACGAATACTCAACATCATTAATCATTAGAGAAATGCAAATCAAAACTACAATGAGATATCATCTCACACCGGTCAGAATGGCCATCATCAAAAAATCTAGAAACAGTAAATGCTGGAGAGGGTGTGGAGATAAGGGAACCCTCTTGCACTGTTGCTGGGAATGTAAATTGATACAGCCACTATGGAGAACAGTATGGAGGTTCCTTAAAAAACTACAAATAGAACTACCGTACGACCTTGCAATCCCACTACGGGGCATATACCCTGAGAAAACCATAATTCAAAAAGAGTCGTGTACCACAATGTTCATTGCAGCTCTGTTTACAACAGCCAGGACATGGAAGCAACCTAAGTGTCCATCAACAGATGAATGGATAAAGAAGATGTGGCACATATATACAGTGGAATATTACTCAGCCATAAAAAGAAATGAAATTGAGTTATATGTAGTGAGGTGGATGGACCTAGAGTCCGCCATACAGAGTGAAGTAAGTCAGAAAGAGAAAAACAAATACCGTATACTAACACATATATATGGAATCTAAAAAAAAAAAAAAGGTCATGAAGAACCTAGGGGCAAGACGGGAATAAAGACGCAGACCTACTAGAGAATGGACTTGAGAATACAGGGAGGGGGAAGGGTAAGCTGGGACATAGTGAGAGTGGCAGGGACATAATATACACTACCAAACTTAAGGTAGATAGCTAGTGGGAAGCAGCCACATAGCACAGGGAGATCAGCTCGGTGCTTTCTGACCGCCTGGAGGGGTGGGATAGGGAGGGTGGGAGGGAGGGAGACGCAAGAGGGAAGAGATATGGGGACATATGTATACGTATAACTGATTCACTTTGTTATAAAGCAGAAACTAACACACCATTGTAAAGCAATTATACTCCAATAAAGATGTTTAAAAAAAAATATCAGCCAAAGCAATGGCTGGGAGGAAAGGAAAAAGAAGAGGATGTCGCTAAAGTAAAAACTAAGGACTTCATGAATCTAAGTAGAACATAGTAGTGAAATTTAGTTTACTTCCTCATGAAAAACTGAATTAGATTAGAACTCTAGATTTAACTTCAAATATTAACTGGTAAACTGGATTTCCTATCAAGATGTCACATGCATCAAAAGTCACATATGAAAACATGTAAGTGTATTACATTGATCAAATAGTTTTTTTAACATTTTTAGTGAGTCAACTTTTCCCTATAGAAGGGTAACTCACACAAGAGTTTGCAGGTAATTTATGTCCTTTGCAAATGGAACGATTTCAATATATAGATTTTAATTTATATCACATGACTTTAAATAACAAAGTTGTTTATCACATGTACTTTAGACAATGAGTTTCCTGAATATGAGTGAGATACAAATCTCTAAAAAAATCTTAACAAAGACAATAATTTTATAAATACCTGTGTAATGAACAGTTTAAAAATTTCTAGCACTTTATCCTTATTAGGTGAGAGAAAAGCAGAGAAATAATCAGGAAAGACATAGAACTGCATTGGAGGATGGAAAAAGCATGTGCTCTGGAAACAGAGATCTGTGGCAATTTGGATTTAACTTCTGTCTCTGCCACATGTGAGTTGAAGAAGCATGGCATCTGAACCTCAATTTCCTAATCTTGTATACAGGCATAGCCACTCCAGATCATGACATTGCTTCCTTTTAAAAAAAAAATACTTTAAATGATTTAATATCATTTCAAGGTGCCTGTATCTCTCAACTTTGAGCTGTAGGTAGTAGTATGGAGAAAAAAGAAGGATCTTCTATTATGGTACATTTTAGAGACAACATTGGGGCTGCTATCCCGATCCTTTCAAGAGAGGAAAGCCTATTTTGGCAATGGATATAGCAAGAGAAATGTAATTAGATGGATTCAAATCATCTTTTGATGCCAAACTTGTCACTTTCTCTATGAAGTTTTCTCAGATCTTATTAGTTTTGTTTATTTGGTTCAAAGTAAATAATGTTTGTTAAATTGAGTTGAATTGAAATTGTTCCACTGACACTTGAAATTGTTCCAGCCATTGAAATGCAAGTCCAGGTCCAATCTTGTAATTCTCATTATTTTCCCCCTCTGATTTCTCTCCAAATTTATTGGTGAATATTTGTCACTAAAGTCCCAGAATGTATATGTGGGCATATCTTCATGTCTATCAGTGGGACTTCAGGTGGCCCACGTGCTCTGTTCTGATGGCGTTTTCATAATTTAGATAAAGACATATGGGAAAGAGAATGGACATCGCTAGAGAGATGAACTGCATCGTTGAACTGCAGTTCTGTTTCACTCCTGAGGGGGAAAACTATTAATTACTATTATGGTACAGATTTTCCAGATTATAAACCCTCATCTGCTTTCCTTAGAGTTTTATTTACTGTGAAGTTAATAAAGCTTAAGCTTCAGGGCTCCTCAGTTAGCATGGCTTCTTCTAAGGCCCAGCACCTAATTTTGTTTTTTGTGATTTTTAGTTTTTTGAAAAAGAAAAACCCATAATTGTTTAAGATTCAAGTTCTGTAAAACCTGGATCTGCCCCAAATACCAGATAAATGGTGCTTCTTCTGAAAAAGATTTCAGAAGCTGCTGTTGCTGAAAATGACAATTATTCATAATCATAATTTTATTATTGTTTCTCATTAACTGTCTACTGAGGCCCTTTCTTTTTGCTAATTACTGTGTATATATTTTATAAACATGATGCCCAAGCCTCAGACTAATTGTGCAGTATAAGAAAATAAGGGAAATGTACAGTGGTAAACAGGAGCTGGCAGGGATTCAATCCATGGTCTGCCTTACTCTAAAATGTTTTCTAAGTATCCACACCACATCATTCCTTGGTGTGGTAAAAGTGGCTACTTTAAAGCAATCCTTTTACATGTCACTAGGCACTAACTAAAAATCAACAGAATAGCACAGTGAGTTGGCATACGGCTTTTAAATTGTTTATTTAGTTATAGGTCATGTTATGTCAAATCACTTCTGACTTTAAAACACCAAATAATTCATTTACAAGTTGGGTAATAGTCTGTCAAGTCCGCATGCTGGAAACATTCATTAGTGGAAGATGAATTAACCAGTCAACAATGTAGTTAAATGCTAGTATCTGTAAGATCTGAAAGGGTGAGTGTTAATTCAAATAATGTTAAATGGTATTCATGGGATAAGTGAACTATACCTAACACTTTAAAAATGACACAGGTATGGAATGGTTCAAAAATGCTCCCTCAAGCATACTTATAGAGACACTACAGTTTTATTTCTCACTTGAGGTGGCTTTCCATTCAAGACATTACACTTAATGTGTATGTGAACATTTGTGAATCTGGCCAATGGAAAGGATTTTCCATAAATTTTTGAGTGATAAAAAACCCTGAGTGTACAGTAATCTCATTCTTTCAGACTCAGAGAGCTCAGTAGGCTGTTAGCTTACTCCAAGTGGCCCCATATATCTGGGATGAATTCACATTTTCCAAGCTGAGGACACTGATACATAAAGCTGGAATGCAAATTAATTATGTTGCAATGGACATCTAAATGCCAAAATGTCTCCTGCAAACTCATGTTCTTTGGATAGCCCATTTTTTCCCAGTAGGAAAGCTACATAAAATCCAAATTACGAATATAAAGAGAGTGAATAAGCATGGTATCAGAAAAAGGGTAGCATTAGATGATTCTAAAATCTACACTTAAACTTCCCAGCACTTGGTTCTTAATAAACATTTTTGTTGAGATAATATTTGTTCTGCCATTTGTTTTTGATTGTTTTGTTTTGCCATGTGGATTTCCCCACCAATCAGGTTATGACCAGAGAATGAGAATATGACTCATTTCCCTGGATAGTAATTGCAAAGCCATTGTCCACACATGCCTCTCTGATTCTTTTCTTGTGCTTTCAAGATTCACTGACTCCCTTTCTCCCATCCTTTCTTTCTATATACTTCTCCCAACTCAGCCACTGGTCCCGCTGCACATTCTACTTCTCAGTGAATGGTAGGTCTATTCATGTTCAGTTGCAAACCTGAGAGTCAGCTTTGCTCTTTCTCTCTCACCTCCTACATTAATTTATCCCGAAGTTGTCTATTTTTGCCTCATAAATACTTAAAGTATATTCACTCCTCTTCATCTCTACGGTCATCCAAACCAAGCTACTGTCTTACCTAAGTTAGCACAGCAGCCTCCTAATTAAACCCTCATCTACTCTATCCTTTTCTACTCAGTTCCCTCACTGCCCATGGAGTGTTTTACTTTTCCCCAAAGATAAATTAAACCATGTCACCTCCCACGTTTCTACTTGCCCAAACACTTGGATGGCTTCATTTGCTTTTGGATACATACAAATATTCAGCATAGCCTATAACATTTTGCAATGGGCTGGTCCCTACTTGATACTCCCATTTTAGGTTACACTTCACTCCTCCTTTCTCTCGGGCCTCTAGCCTCACTGAACTTCTTTTCATTCAAAGGCCACACTCCCTTGTCATAGGGTACTTACATTCTGTAGGAATCACCCTGCCACTCACACACTCACCTGTAATTAGTTACCTATTAGAAAGACATTCCTGGAGTGTAAAATGGGCAAAAGGCTTTTTAACAGATTTATATCTCAAAGGGGCAGAGAAAGAAATTACAATTATAGATTTTCAAAGTGAGTACTCTAAGAAAAGGGAGGCCAGAGACCTAGAGGCAGGAAGAATTCTATCTAAAGTTTGGTCAAGTTGAGGGAAACGTTAAGGCCAGCTTGGTCAATGCACTACTCCCCTGATCAGATTGCCCCAAAGGTTTCTCATCATACTTTATTTATTTATTTATTCATTCATTTATTTATTTCCTGGGTTATTTTTTTTGGAAAATTTATATTACTATATATTTTTGAAGTATAGTTGATTTACAATGTGTTAGTTTCATGTGTACAGCACAGTGATTCATATATTTATATATATATATATATATATATACATACATATTTATATATAAATTCTTTTTTTTTTTTTTTTTTTTTATATATAAATTCTTTTTCAGATCAGATTCTTTTCCCTTTATAGGTTATTACAAAATATTGAGTATAGTTCCCTGTGCTATACAGTAGGTCCTGGTTGGTTATCTGTTTTACATATAGTAGTGTGTATATGTTAATCCCAACCTCCTAATTTATCCCTCCCCACCCCTTTCCCCTTTGGTAACCATAAGTTTGTTATCTATGTTTATGAGTCTATTTCTGTTTTGTAAATAAGTTCATTTGTATCTTTTTTTTTATGATCCACATATAAGTGATATCATATGATATTTGTCTTTGGCTTATTTCACTTAGTATGATAATCTCTAGGTCCATCCATGTTGCTGCAAATGGCATTATTTCATTCCTTTTTATGGCTGAGTAATATTCCATTGTATATATATACCACATCTTCTTTATCCATTCATCTGTAGATGGACATTTAGGCTGCTTCCATGTCTTGGGCTATTGTAAATAATGCTGCTATGAACATTGAGGTGCATATATCTTTTCAAATTATAGCTTTATCATCATGCTATAAATTCAGTTCAAAATACTTACTATGTTTCTTAGTATGTTCAGGCTTCTGTAACAAAATAAGACAGACTGTATGGCTTAAAAGACAAATATTCATTTCTCACATTTCTAGAGGCTGGAAGTCTGAGATCAGGGCCCCAGCACAGTGGACTTCTGGGGAAAATGACTTTCTGGCTTGTAGATAGCCACCTTCTGGCTGTGTCCTCACAGGATGGAGAGCTGAGAGACAAGCCAGCTCTTTCCGGCCTCTTCTATAAGCACACTAATACAATCATAAGGGCTCCACCCTCATGAACTAATTACGTCCCAAAGGCCCATCTCCAAATACTGTCACATTTAGGATTAGGGTTTCAGCATATGAACTAGAGGGGAACACAAACATGCAGTCCATAACACTATACCCACAGGGCCCAGGAAAAGCTGAATCCTGTCTCTGTCACAGTCCTCATTACTACCATTTTCCCAAATTCTCACTTTCACTATATTCTCATTATACCGCCTTTCATTATGCTCCATAAACATGCCAAGTTCATTCTATTCCTAGACATCTTACACTGGCAATTTCTGTGGGCTCCATAAAGGCAAGGACTTTTGTATCATTTTCACTTTCATACCTTCATTGCTCTGAATAGTGCTGAACACATAGAAGTTGCTTAATAAGGTTTGCTGATTGAATAAATGAAATTGAGTGGCTGAATAAATTAATGAATAACTCAAAAGTATTATGATTAAATTTGCTGGTTTGGGGGCCTGACTGGCCCCCAGAGGGCCTTTGCCAACCTTTTTATCATAACTGAATTATTCTGGCAGTTTTGATTATGAGCAGATTTTATAGTTTAACCCTCACATGAAAATTGTATTTCTTTACACTCAAGTGTGTGGGTGAAATATTACTTGAGTCTTTAAGTACTTAATACCCTCCGATTAAGGACAGTTAAGTACCATTAAGGACTGTATGTAGGCAAAGTAAGCATATAAGCGTAAACAAATAATCATGTTCTGCAATATGTAACAAAAGAGCATCATGGGGTCTGCAGAGGATCAGAGTCAGAGCCTCAAGTAACCACCTTGGTTGGAGGCAGAACGTGCAGCGGGCGTCAGAGAAGAGAATGGGACGGCAGAGTGACCTGCACAGAACGTGGCTTCCAAGGTACCAAAAATGCCACTGACTATCCTCAATGGTACACTACCTTTGGGAAGGGGCAGCTAGATTCCGTACTCTAAGAATCTTGCTGGGTATACTAGAAAATGAAAGCACAGCATCCCTAACATGCAGTGGTGTCTCCACCAAGGATAGCATCAAAGCACAGAAGTAAACATAGGTTCCAGCATTTAACAGCTGATATACTTCTTACTGATGACATAAGTGAAAGAGGTAATTTTTTCGTTAAAAAACATGCTGCATTTATCAACACACCTTGAAATTTGAAGTGAGAATAAAAGCTTAGGTAAGAGTAAACACTTAAAGAATTTGAAGTTGATTATTAACCCAATAAATAAAAGGCTGATTTAATGTATGCAATACTGATTTTTCTGACTTCTTTCCAAATATTATACCAAGGACTACAGATTGTATTAATTGCTCAAAGGGCCTATTAATTTACTGGTCATCTTTGGAGTGAACTGATATCAACAGCAAGTAGAGCCATGAATAGAATGAAGACTGATCACTAAGCATGCTGGGTCTCTGCTGTGGCTTTGATATTAATCACCCAGAGAAGACTTTTATATAGAGAGCTATTGCCTAAAAATGGAAGGTCCAGGTCAACTTAATAAACACCTAAACAGTGAAGACTCTGATTGAACTAGCTTGGTTCATATATCCTCATTGAAATAATCGGTGAGGATGGTAAGGTCCTTTTACTCATTCATCAGGGATCATATGCCTGCATTTGCAGCCAAGGACCTGGAGATAGGCCTGGCAAATTGACATCACCGTGGGTTTACCATAGGAAAGAATCAAATCAAAGAAAAACAAGAACAAGAACACGCACAGATGTGTAACGGTATCCATCAATCACTGTGATATTGAGATAAAAATCTATGAGGGGTGGTAGCTGAGGCAGGAAGGTTAGCAAGAAAAAAGATATATTTGGGGGGACTTCAAACCCAGCCTATAATATTATCCTACCATAGTTAAATAAAAACTAAAATGAAGCAAAACTGAACTAAACCTAGTCAAGATTGTTTTATATATATATAGTTTTCTATATATACACACATACATATATATAACATATATATGCATATATAACATATATTTGTATATATAATATAATCAAACATATGATATATTTACATATACATTTGTAATACCAAAAATATGTAACATCCATTCAGCCAATCTGTGTCTTTTGGTGGGAGCATTTAGTCCATTTACATTTGAGGTAATTATCGATATGTATGTTCCTATTCCCATTTCCTAAATTGTTTTGGGTTCGTTATTATAGGTCTTTTCCTTCTCTTGTGTTTCTTGTCTAGAGAAGTTCCACTAGCATTTGTTGTAAAGCTGGTTTGGTGGTGCTGAACTCTCTCAGCTTTTGCTTGTCTGTAAAGGTTTTAATTTCTCCATCAAATCTGAATGAGATCCTTGCTGGGTAGAGTAATCTTGGTTGCAGGTTTTTCTCCTTCATCACTTTCAGTATGTCCTGCCACTCCCTTCTGGCTTGTAGGGTTTCTGCTGAGAGATCAGCTGTTAACCATATGGGGATTCCCTTGTGTGTTATTTGTTGTTTTTCCCTTGCTGCTTTTTATATGCTTTCTTTGTATTTAATTTTTGATAGTTTGATTAATATGTGTCTTGATTATTTCTCCTTGGATTTATCCTGTATGGGACTCTCTGTGCTTCCTGGACTTGATTAACTATTTCCTTTCCCATATTAGGGAAGTTTTCAACTATAATCTCTTCAAAGATTTTCTCAGTCCCTTTCTTTTTCTCTTCTTCTTCTGGAACCCCTATAATTTGAATGTTGGTGCGTTTCATGTTGTCCCAGAGGTCTCTGAGACTGTCCTCAGTTCTTTTCATTCTTTTTTCTTTATTCTGCTCTGCAGTAGTTATTTCCACTATTTTATCTTCCAGGTCACTTATCCGTTCTTCTGCCTCAGTTATTCTGCTATTGATCCCATCTAGAGTACTTTTAATTTCATTTATTGTGTTGTTCATCGTTGCTTTTTTCATCTTTAGTTCTTCTAGGTCCTTGTTAAATGTTTCTTGCATTTTGTCTATTCTATTTCCAAGATTTTGGATCGTCTTTACTATCATTATTCTGAATACTTTTTCAGGTAAACTGCCTATTTCCTCTTCATTCGTTAGGTCTGGTGGGTTTTTATCTTGCTCCTTCATCTGCAGTGTGTTTTTCTGTCTTGTCATTTTGCTTATCTTACTGTGTTTGGGGTCTCCTTTTTGCAGGCTGCAGGTTCGTAGTTCCCGTTGTTTTTGGTGTCTGTCCCCAGTGGCTAAGGTCGGTTCAGTGGGTTGTGTAGGCTTCCTGGTGGAGAGGACTATCCCTGTGTTCTGGTGGATGAGGCTGGATCTTGTCTTTCTGGTGGGCAGGTCCACGTCTGGTGGTGTGTTTTGGGGTGTCTGTGGACTTATTGTGATTTTAGGCAGCCTCTCTGCTAATGGGTGGGGTTGTGTTGTTTGGCATAGGATGTCCAGCACTGTAGCTTGCTGGTCGTTGAGTGAAGCTGGGTGCTGGTGCTGAGATGGAGATCTCTGGGAGATTTTCGCTGTTTGATATTATGTGAAGCTGGGAGGTCTCTTGTGGACCAGTGTCCTGAAGTTGGCTCTCCCACCTCAGAGGCACAGCACTGACTCCTGACTGCAGCACCAAGAGCCTTTCATCCACACGGCTCAGAATAAAAGGCAGAAAAAGTAGAAAGAAAGAATTAGTAGAAGTAGAAAGAGAGAAAGAAAGAAAGGAGGGAGGGAGGAAGGAAGGAAGCAAGGAGGGAAGGAAGGAAAAAAAGAAAGAAGATAAAGTAAAATAAAATAGTTATTAAAATAAAAAATAAGAAAAAAATTTTTTAAATAAAAGGAAGGATAGAACCCTTGGACAAATGGTGGAAGCAAAGCTAAACAGACAAAATCTCACACAGAGGCATACATATACACACTCACAAAAAGAGGAAAAGGGGAAAAAATCATATATCTTGCTCTCAATGTCCACCTCTTCAATTTGGGACGATCCGTCGTCTATACATGTATTCCACAGATGCAGGGTACATCAAGTTGATTGTGGAGCTTTAATCCGCTGCTTCTGAGGCTGCTGGGAGAGATTTCCCTTTCTCTCCTTTGTTCTCACAGCTGCCAGTGGCTCAGTTTTGGATTTGGCCCCGTAGCCGGAGGGCGTCTGTTCTTCGCTCAGATAGGACGGAGTTAAAGGAGCCGCTGATTCGGGGGCTCTGACTCATTCAGGCCGGCAGGAGGGAGGGGCAGGGAGTGCTGGGCGAGCCTGCGCGGCAGAGGCCGGCGTGACGTTGCACCAGCGTAAGGCGCGCCGTGCGTGCTCCCGGGAGAGTTGTTTTTGGATCCCGGGACCTTGGCAGTGGCGGGCTGCACAGGCTCCCCGGAAAGGGGGTGTGGATAGTGACCTGTGCTCGCAAACAGGCTTCTTCGTGGCGGCAGCAACAGCTTTAGCGTCTCATGCCCGTCTCTGGGGTCCGCACCTTTAGCCGCGGCTCGCGCCCGTCTCTGGAGCTCCTTGAAGCAGTGCTCTTAATCCCCTCTCCTCGTGCACCAGGAAACAAAGAGGGAAGAAAAAGTCTCTTGCCTCTTTGGCAGGTCCAGACTTTTCCCCGGACTCCCTCCCAGCTAGCCATGGCGCACCAACCCCCTGCAGGCTGTGTTCACGCAGCCAACCCCAGGAAGCCCGAGCCTCAGCTCCCAGCCCCGCCCGCCCCGGCGGGTGAGCAGACAGGCCTCTCGAGCTGGTGAGTGCCGGTCGGCCTTGATCCTCTGTACGGGAATCTCTCCGTTTTGCCCCCCGCACCCCTGTTGCTGTGCTCTTCTCTGCGGCTCCGAAGCTTTCCCCCTCCGCCACCCGCAGTCTCCGCCCGCGAAGGGGCTTCCGCGTGTGTGGAAACTTTTCCTTCTTCACAGCTCCCTCCCACTGGTGCAGGTCCCGTCCCTATTCTTTTGTCTCTGTTTATTCTTTTTTCTTTTGCCCTACCTAGGTACGTGGGGGGTTTCTTGCCTTTGGGGAGGTCTGCCAGCGTTCAGTAGGTGTTCTGTAGGAGTTGTTCCACATGTAGATGTATTTCTGGTGTATCTGTGGGGAGGAAGGTGATCTTCGCGTCTTACTCTTCCGCCATCTTCCCGGAAGCCCATATATATTCTTTAGCAACTTAATATTGTTATTCATCTTCTAGCTATTTCCACTGCTATATAGCATTCCATTGTGTGGATATTCTATGCTTTAATTGGCCTTGTCTGTCCTTGTTCGTTTATTAATATTTAAGGTAAAATTTGCTTTTTTCAAAATTTTTATTGGAGTATAGTTGATTTACAATGTTGTGTTAGTTTCTGCTGTACAGTATAGTGAATCAGTTATACATATACATATATCCACTCTTTTTAAAATTCTTTTCCTATATAAGTCACTGCAGAGTATTGAGGAGAGTTCCCTGTGCCATACAGTAGGTCTTTATTAGTTATCTATTTTATATTAGTAGTGTGTATATGTCAGTCCCAATCGCCTAATTTATCCCTCCTCTCGCCCCACCCCACTTTCCCCTCTGGTAACCATAAGTTTGTTTTCTACCTCTATGACTCTATTTTTGTTTTGTAAATAACTTCATTTGTACCCTTTTTTAGATTACACATATAGTGATATCATATGATGTTTGTCTTTCTCTGTCTGACTTCACTCAGTATGACAATCTCTAGGTCCATCCATGTTGCTGAAAGTTGTGTTTGATATTAATAGAATTATACAAGGTTTATTTTGGTTATTGTATACCTAGTATATAATTTTTTCCATACTGTCATCTTGTATTTACCATTGCATTTTATGTGTGTATCTATAAACAACACATTCGTGGAAGATCTTCTTTTTCACAAATACATTCTGACAACCACTATCATTTAACAGGTGACTTTATTTAACTTTATTGCGAGCACCATATGTTTGGATTTGTTTCTACAACTTATATTTGTGATTTCTACTTACTCTGAATTTTTTTAGTTGTCCTTTTTCACATTTTATATATTGCTTTAGATTGGTAGAGGGTTTTTTGTTTTCTTTTTTCTCTTTCTGATTTTGAAATGATATAGAATGTCTCCAATCTTCTAGTAATTTATCCTGATTTCCACTTACCAATATTATATGTTACTTAAAATGTTCTCCTTCTTCAGAGATATCTGTGGAAGGTCCTTCAGTCTGATAATGTTAGCAATAATCTCTCTGAATTTTGATTATCTGAAAATGTCTATATTTCTACATCTTCCTTGAATAATATTTTACTTTGACAGAAAATCATGCATTTTCAGTTATTTTTCTTAGCTCTTTTAGAATATTTCTGTTTTGTTAAAATTCTGTCCTCTGTCTAAGAACACTCTTTGTCATAGCATTCTCCTTTTTTTTTTTTTCCTTTTCTGGTTTATTTTAAGATCTTTGCTTTGTCTTCAGTGTTCTGCAGGATCTCTGCAATGTGGTGTAATTTATATGTTAGAATCAAGCTTGGGATTTTGTATGCTTTTTAAATCGGATGATTCATTTATTTTATTTTCTAAGTGTCTTGTCCTATGTTGCTTTCTTTAATTTATGCTGACAATCCCCATAATATTTCCTCATATATCTTTGTAATTTTGAATTGCTCACTAAAGCTTAGTGGACCTTCATATGCCACAGTATCATAACGCATTAATTGAAGGTTAGTTTCTCAATATAAGATTTAATTTTATTTCTGCCAGATAGCACAGGAAAGTTACTATAAGAGATTCAGTTTTTATTTTCATTTACCAGCTTGAAGTTTCCCTAATAACGTAAATAGTATCAATTTAGTCACCCAATTGTGTGAGACAGCAAGCCAGTGGTTATGATTTTTTAAGAGACATTATTTTTTTCCTAGCCAGAGCTCAGTTGGAGGTGGAAAAAAAAAAAAAAAAAACACCTTCTTATCTCATCTTTATGATTTTTTTTCCTAATCTAGTCTCATTATTTGAGGATACCAACTATAAGCAGTTAGTTCAGATCCAGCTTTCCAGTTCATGCTACCCAAGGTTTTTACTGCTGTCCCTGTATTATTTATTTAGTTATTTATTTAGCTCTTCTAAGGAAAGCAGCCACGAAGATACTTTGTATGCCATGTGCTTCATTGCTTCCTCTTTTCCTAAGACAAATTGCTACAAGTGGGTCGGCTGGTTTACTTCTGTTTTGTATTTACTTACTTGGCAGTGCTGTGCAGTATGTGGAATCTTAGTTCCCCAGCCAAAGATGGAACCCGTGGTCCCCGCGCTGGGAGCTCAGAGTCTTAACCACTGGACTGCCAGGGAAGTCCCTATCCCTGTATTATTAATTAACAGTTAATAACTGTCAATATTGAAGCTTCATTATGACCAGGGTTGACAAATTCATTTGGTATAGTTAAAAACCATTCTGATTTTAAGCAACTTTTTTTTTTCAATCCCTGGAGATTTCCCTAATTCAATACAAGGTTAATAATGTATTTAAAAGGAAATTTGCTTTATTTTATCCAGAATTCCAATTTTATTTCTGAATATCTAAGGTGCCACTGCCATAAACTAAATTCTGTTTTTATTTTTTCTTTCTCTAAGACTAATGCTTGTGACCTAAGAGGATTTCAAATTCTAATCATGAAAATGCTTCAGTTGGATTGCTTGAATTATGGAGACATGAAAATATTCTTAAAATAAACTTTTATATTTATAAAATATTTAAAGCCCTGTAGATTCATGAAACTAATGGTTTCATACATTAAATACAGGGACAGATTCTGATTTTCAATTTACGCTCTTTTTCTAAACATCAAAAAATGAGAGATTAGGGAAGGTTGAGTCAACCTGGTTTCTGTACATATTTTCACATCTCCCTTGTGCTGCTGTGTACTTATTCAGGTTCAGGAGAAATTAGTCAAAATCATAATTGTCATCAATCTAAATCACAAATAAAAAATTCACCATTAACTTCCAAAGGAATAATTTTTGGAATTTAAGAATAAACCTTGGATTTAAGAAATCGACTTCTGGAGTAATTAGAGTTGTAAAACATCTTCTACACTTAGGAACTTGGGATCTCTTTAGGGAGACCCTGTTAGGCTAAAAGTGTAAATAGCAAATAACAAAATGGAAAACTTTTTGAGAGTGACTATACCATTTTACATTTCCACCACTAGCATGTGAGTGTTGCAGTTGTTCTGTGTTCTTGCCAGGAATTAGCATTATAAGAATTTTAGCCATTTTTAATTTCAATTTTAATTTTTACATCCTAATAAGTATGTACCTAATAAGTATGTAGTGGTATCTCTTCATGGTTCTGATTTGAATTTTCCTAATGATTAATAATGAACATATTTTCATGCATTTATTTTTGATCCACATATTCTCATTTTTAAAAATATCTGTTCAAATCTTTTGCCTATTTTTTACTTGGACTGTTCGCTTTCTCATCGTTGAGTCTTGAGAGTTTTAAAATACACATACATATATATATTCTGGTTACAAGTCTTTTGTAAGACATGTAGATTGCATATGTTTTCTCCTGTCTGTAGTCTGTCTTTTCACCCCATTAGCAGTGTGTTTGGCAGAGCAAAAGTTTTAATTTTAATGAAGTCCAATTTATCATTACTTTTTTTAGTGAAGTATAGTTGATTTACAATATTGTGTTAGTTTCATATGTACAGTAAAGTGATTCAGTTATATACATATATTTTTTTCATTATAGGTTATTACAAGATATTGACTATAGTTCCCTGTGCTATACAGTAAATCCTTGTTGTTTATCTATTTTATATATAGTAGTGTGTATCTGTTAATCCCATACTCTTAATTTATCGCTCCCCCCCTTTCCCCTTTGGTAACCATAAGTTTGTTTTCTATGTCTATGAGTCTGTTTCTGTTTCGTAAATAAATTCACTTGTATTTTTAGATTCCACTTATAAGGATGTCATATAATATTTGTCTTTCTGTCTGACTTACTTCACTTAATATGATGTTCTCTAGGTTTATCCATTTTGCTGCAAATGGCAATATTTCATTCTTTTTTATGGCTGAGTAATTTATACTATATATATGTATATATAGATAAACACATACATAAATATCTCTCTATATAAATTATGGATCATGCTTTTATTGTCATGTCTAAGAATTCTTTGCCTACCCTCAAGTTTCACCTATATTTTCTTCTAAAATTTTTATAGTTTGTTTTACATTTAGACCTATGCTCTGTTTTGAGTTAATATCACATAAGTTGTAAAGTTTAGGTCAGGTTGTTCCCACTCACCAGTTTTATGGAGATATAATAGAAAAATAACATTGTATAAGTTTAAGGTGTACAGTGTGTTGACTTGATACACTTATATGTTGAAATATGATTACCACTGTAGCATTAGCTCACAGCTCTATTATGTCACATAATTGCCATTTCTTTTTTCATTTTTTTGTTTGCTTTTAAGTTTTTATTGTATATTGGAGTATAGTTGATTAACAATGTTGTGTTAGTTTCAGGTGTACAGCAAAGTGATTCAGTTATACCTATACATGTATCTATTCTTTTTCAAATTCTTTTTCCATTTAGGTTGTTGCCATTTGCAATGGTTGTTACCATTTTTTGTGGTAAGAACATTTAAGATCTACTCTCTCAGCAACTTTCAAGTATATAATACAGTATTGTTAATTGTAATCACCATGCTGTGCATTAGGTTTCCCAGAACTTATTTACCTTATAATTGTAAGTCTGTACTCTCAGTAGGTAAGGTTCGTGCCCCCTTCCCCTGCCCCCACTTTTGCACCTTTGCCAAAAATTGGCCATATTTTTTATGTTTCTACTTCTGGATTCTCTCTTCTGTTCTAATGATCTATGTGTCCATCACTTTGCCCATACCACATTGCCTCAATTATCTTATTGCAACTTTAAAGTAAATCTTAAAATCAGACAGTATGCTTCCTCCAAGTTTATTTTTCTTTAATATTATAAATATGTCATTTCCTGTCTAAACTGATCAACAAAGTTAATATTAACTCCCCCAAAATATCATCAGATAGTTTTGCTCTTGTGGTTATTTGTTTGTTTTGTTTCTGTAGTTCCTGTGTTGGTGATAGGGGTGTTGATGGCAATATAATTTAAAATTATATAGAAGTTCTCATTAAAAAAAAACATGGGAAGAGAATAAGCAACATTTTGAGAAAGAAATGTAACAGGAGTAGAAAGGAACTACAAGCTATTAAAATGTATTATAAAATTATATTAAGGAAAATAGTTTGTTACTGGAGAAGGAGGTATTGGCTGAACTGGTAACAAAATATAGTACAGAGCTATGCTATAAACATCAAAACCTGTGGGAATTAGAATGTAGTAGAGATTGTGTCTCAAATCAGTAGGAAACAAAGGGGTTGTTGAATAAATAGGCAACTGGCTTATCATTTGGAAAAACAATAATGTTATATTACCACTTTAATAGCATCACCAAAATAAATCCAGGTAGATCAATGTTTTGCATACAAAATACAAAACCATAGAGTTACTTGAAGTGCTTTTATTTGAGTATCACCATTGAGTACAACTTTTAAATTATATTGTGGCAAAACCAAAACAGAACAAAAACCCAGCATCAGAAACAAGTACTAAAGAATAGAATTAGAAAGGTAATTGCACATATTGAGTGGCATAGGACTAACTACCTTAATACTTTGTATTTGTTTTTCTTTGCTGTTGTAACAGAATGCCACAAACTTAGTGGCTTAAAAAGAACAAAAATGATTTATCTTACAAAGACAGAGACACACAGAGAGAATGACATGTGATGACGAAGGCAGAGATTGGAACTATGCAGCTGCAAGCCCAGGGATACCAAATATTACTTGGAAACCACCAGAAGCTGGGAATAGGCAAGGAAGGATTCCCCTTCAGGTTTCAGAGGGAGGATGGCCCTGAAGACACCTTGATTTGGGACTTTTAGCTTCCAGAACTGTGAGAGTAGAAATTTCTGTTGTTTTCAGCCACTCAGTTTGTGGTACTTTGTTACAGCAGCCCTAGGAAATGAATACACTCTTCATGTGGGTGGAAAGGGTTTCTTTATAGGGTCTTTTTCAAATGATTTGAGTGAAAAAAAGTCTAGTCCCTTTTATCTGTAGTGTAGTCAGACATATTGGTAAAATATAGCAAAAAAGAGTATAATATTTAAACATTTTTTTCAGGAAATTGCCTCTACCGTTGAATGTAGTTTTGACATTGAAGCTTATAAACGAACCCCACAGAGTGATTCTGTACTAGCATGTAGAAGCATACATTACTGATGCCTATTGCCATTTATTTCCTTGTGTTTACAGGAAAAAAAAAATTCTAAAGCAATTTATTTCATGGCATTTTTTTCACATAAGTTGGTATTATGAGTAGATTAAATTTCTTTGGACTTGTGAGCAGGAATGATTAATTCTAGCCTTTCTATTTCTAGATGAACATTATTCCATTAGCAAAAAAAACACAAAAACATTGTGACACCTAGGTATAAAAAAAAATGATTTCACAGCTCTGTCTGCAGCTTGTGCTAATCTAAGTTGGGTCAGACAGGGAAATATTTAATGCAGTGTCATGGTCTTACTAATACTAATGATAAATCCTACATCTTATACTTTAAGCCTGTTTCTTGTTCTTTCTTTGATTATAGAGAAGAATATCCAGTCATCCCAGAGCAGGCTTTTTAACGTAGTGGTCAAACAGTAAATATTTAGTAAACTGAAAATAGTGCATCCCATATTTGAATATCACATATACCTACTTCAATGTGTCGACACAATTCCAAATATTATACATCTTTTTAAAAATAAAATAAAACAAAGCAGCATTATTTAACAAAATAGATTCATAGCTATACCAGTGATTTATATTTTTCCTCTCACTTTTACAAAGAAAAAGCTACTCCTTATGCTGATTATATTCAATTTGGCACCAAAGATCTGCTCTCTACGTTGTTCTGCTCTGCTCTGGGTACGGGTTGCTGACCCCTGGCTGCATCACCCAGACCCCTTTGTGACTGATTTGCTATGTGATTTGACCAAGGAGAAGCAGTACCACAGGACATCAGAGAGCAGGAGGAAAGGGAGATTAAGAGTAGTACATGCTTGGGACTTCCCTCGTGGTCCAGTGGTAAAGAATCCGCCTTAAAATGCAGGGGACATAGGTTCGATCCTTAGGGAAGTAAGATCCCACATGCTGCAGGGCAACTAAGCCCGCGCGCCACAACTACTGGGCTCGTGTGCCTCAGCTAGAGAGCCTGCGTGACACAAACTGCAGAGCCCACGCGCCCTGGAGATTGTGTGCCACAATTAGAGAAGATAAAAACCTGCACGCCACAACTAGAGAGAAGCCCACGTGCTGCAACAAAAGATCCTGCATGCTGCAACTAAGACCCCATGCAGCCAAAAAAAAAAAAAAAAAAAAAGAGTAGTACACGCTTTACTTCCTCCTTGCTTTGACACCTTCATTTGGTAGCTGTTGAATTCCTAAATGACTGTAACTCCCATAGTGAGACCCCTCCTCCAGGGTCTTCATGGTAACAATTTCTGATGGCTACTATTGACTAGAACTGATTAGAGACTGCCCCATTTCTATAGTCATGCACTCACGAGACCCCACAGGAGTCCCCACGAGTAACCACAATTAAGAAGTGACTTCTAGGGCTTCCCTGGTGGCGCAGTGCTTGAGAGTCCGCCTGCCGGTGCAGGGGACACGGGTTCTTGCCCCGGTCCGGGAAGATCCCACGTGCTCCGCTGGGCCCGTGGGCTATGGCTGCTGGGCCTGTGCTCCGCAACGGGAGAGGCCACAGCAGTGACAGGCCCG
Organism: Phocoena phocoena; assembly: GCF_963924675.1. Taxonomy (NCBI): domain Eukaryota; kingdom Metazoa; phylum Chordata; class Mammalia; order Artiodactyla; family Phocoenidae; genus Phocoena; species Phocoena phocoena. The sequence continues at coordinate 66,845,972 of NC_089227.1, read as the reverse complement.
CGTACCGCAAAAAAAAAAAAGGAAATGACTTCTACTCATCTATTTAAGTAGTCAGTATAAAATAGCTACCTAATATATCAAACCTTTTAAATTTTTCATTTTATATATAACATTTTCATAATCAACCTGAGTAAAACTAGGATGTTTTGAAGGTGAAGAATTTTACTCGGCTTCCACAGAATCTTTTTTGTTAATATGCCAGTCTGGTGGGTCATAGTCAATGTTTCTACTGATATAAAATGTTCAAAGTTTACTGACTGGTTTTATTTTTTTAACTGGGATGTTAAATTGGCCTTGTTTATGGATTTTAGATCTAGAATATTCTTTCTACGATTGACTTAACATGCCCTTACTGACTCATCAGATCCAAGTATTTTATTTTTAGACCACCATAAGATAAAGCCATTCCCCAGAGAACATATTGCATCTCTCAGGTTTCCCAAGACTCTGCTGAAGGTATTGGTTTCTGCTCCTACTAAGATGATAATGGACAAGTCATCATTAGGATAAGAGAGTTAATCTTCCTTTGAGATCCACATTGTCTTGGAGGCATCCAGTAAACCTCTTGAATTGTGGTAGATTTGCTTCCCAACTTTTCAGTAATGCAGAGAGTACAGATTGGCTGTTGTCTGCCTCTTTGTACTGAGGAACAAATAACCCCAAACCTTCACCAGTGTTGCTGGTAGGAACAACTTTCATAAGATGTTGCCTTTCTTTTCTTCTCTCCAACAACATGTCTCCAGTCTCCTAGGGGGGTTTTGGCACAATTTCCTATCTTTAGTCCACTCTTACAATAAATGACCATGAAATCTTCCTGTTTCTGGTTTACTATTGAATTAAAATTCTTACCACAGTATTTTTATGTGATATTTATATTATATTCATAAATATTAGATAAATGGAATAATAATTAAATGAATATATGTAGTGCTGTATAATATTCATTTTAGTCCATTGCCCCTTAGGAAGTTTAAAAAAAAATCAAGTAATCAAACAGAATATGCCTCTTAACTATTAGAGGAGTCTATGTAATGCTTATACAAAAGTGTTTTGTTTTATGAGTCCCAAATTTCATAAACATGAAGGAAAGATAGTAAAGTAATATAAATAGCATTAAATATCTTCTTTCTAGGCCTTATTTTTTAAGGCACACGAATAACTTAAAATGCACTCATTTCAGAAAGCTACTTTACGTAATTTGATATAATTATTTTTAATGTAAGTTCCTTGAGGGCAGTAGTTATTTCTGATTCATTTTACTTATTCCCTCTTCATAAAATAGTGTCTTGTAAAGAGTAGGCAATTGTCAGTTGAATGAAATAAAATTAAGTATAATTGTTATTGTTGATACTCTTATTATTTATAAACAATACTTCACATTTATGGTCACTTTTTTTCAAAGCACTTTTGCATAGATTATCTCATATGATGCATCGATCAATTGATTCATTCAAAAAATAATTACAGAATTACCATTACACAGTTAAAACAAGCTTAGAGTGCAGAATAGAAGATGGACACATAGATTTTTATAATACTGCATGGTGTAGGCTGGGGCAAATGACAAGAAGATAAAATCAAGTCTCAGGATAAAGGAATTCCTCCTGAGTGAAGGGACACCAAAAGATGAGCAGGAGTTAGCTTGAGAAAGAGGAATGGGAAAGTGGAGGTGAGCAAGTGAAAAAGAAGTAGCATATGTAAGGGCTTTTAACAAGATAAGCTACTGTGGGAACTGCAATAGGTTTTCTGTATATCAATGTCTTTATTTTTAAAGTGGGAGTAATAATAGTACTTTCTAATTATAGTAATAGTTTCTAATTATAGTAATAGTGAGGATTAAAAGAGTTTATATATGGAAGAGGGCTTCCTTTAAGTGTTTGTTAAAAATCAATCGATCAATCAATCAATGAATGTTTGCCTGGATTTTAGGATATGAAAGGAGACAGTTACAAGATAATCAGTTGCCAGATAATAATAGAGTGAGTCAGTAGAGCTATTATTGGTTAGAGCTATGAGTGAGGAAATGGGACAGGAAAACATCAATACATTTGATAGGTATTCTGGAGATAGAGATGATGGAGTTTGTTAATAGAATGCTTATATAGAGTGAGGAGTAGGGAGAAATGAAAATGACTTGCAGATTTTGACTTGGGCAACACAAAATAAAATGCTAATCACAGAGCCCTTCATGATCATTTCGTATTCATCTCTCCAGACTTTTTTGTATGCTAAATCAAAATTTGTTTGATTTTTTCCCCCTCCCTAGAACTTTTACACATGTGGTTTCCCATCCTTATATTCTCTCTTGCTCTTTATTTTTTTACCTAATTTCAGTTTACCTTTCATATCTCAGTCTATTTATTACTTCCTCAAAGAGAGCTGCCAAATTCATCTTTCTTTCAGTTACAGTCTCTTTTATAGGACATTGGATAACTATAATCATTTATATAGTATTTATTATATTAGGAGTTGCCTTCCCTTCTAGATTGTAAATTACACGGGGGCAGAGGACATGTTGTTGAAATAGTATCATCACTGTATCATTGGTGTCTAGCACCATGCTTGGCAATAGCATGTACTAGTAAATATGCGTACTGACTGATTACCTGTGATAGAGAAGATAGCAAGAAGGGAGTATAGATGGAAGTTGAAAAATTTAGATTTGGATCTACAAATAGGATATATAATTAAGATAGGAAATCCTCACTTTGTATGATATTGTATCAACTGAAACTCATGCATATAAGAAACATGTCCTTAGTAACATGGACATGGTTCCATGGTAACCATGCAAAGTGCAGACATGGTTCTAATACATATGTGTTTCAGTTAATACGATACCATGAAAAGCAAAGACTGCCTGTAGTTTATTTTGTAATAAAAGACATGGGTGTGGATAAGATTGTCTGAGGAGAATGTGCAAAGTGAAAGCTATCTATCTATCATCTATTTATCTATCTGCCACCTTATTCAATAAGAAGATCAAAGGGGAGAGGGAGGTAGATCAAGGAGAAGAAGGAAAAGTAGAGAGATCAGAATTTTTTTTCATGAAAGTCAAAGGAAAAAAAGGTTTATTAGGTTATCCCAGTTTGGAAAGAAACTGGATATATGAGTGGCCATTAGATTTCAGCGTGTGGGTGGGAAGTAAATGGAAGAAGAGGAAATAAAGAGTGAGTAAATAACTCAAGAAGCTGGATTGGTAGGAAGAGGAGAAGAGAGGATGATCTCTGAAGGACAAAGTTTCTGTAGGAACATTTGTGCTTGGTTTATTTTTGTTAAAGATTAATGAGAATCAAAAGTATTTAAATGAGTATTCACTTCCTTAAGAAGGAAGGAGATGGTGAAATTAAGAGGATTGTCCTGAAAAGAAATGAGCTTTCAAGCCATTGTAAGACATGGAAGAAACTTAAATGCATATTACTAAGTGAAAGTAACCAATCTAGAAAGGCTACCTACTGTAAAATTCCAAATATATTTCATTCTGGAAAAGGCAAAATTATAGAAACAGTAAAAAGTTTGGTGCTTGCCAGGGATTGGGGGAAGGGAGAGATGAGTAAGCACAGCACGGAGGATTTTTAGGGCAGTGAAACTACTCTAAATAATAATATAATAGTGGACACATATCATTATACGTTTGTCAAAATGCATAGAATGTGCAACATCAAGAGTAAACCTTAATGTAAACTATGGACTTTGGATGATAATTATGTCATTGCTGGTTCCTCAGTGATAGCAAAGGTACCACTATGGCGCAGGTGTTGATAGTGGGGTAGGCTGCCTGGGTGGGGGGGCAGAGGGCATATGGGAAATATACCTATACTTTGTACTTTCTGCTCAATTTTGCTGTGAACCCAAAATTTCTCTAAAAAATAAACTCTATTTTTAAAAATGAATAGAATGAAGCTATAAAATAGAAGAGGAAATTAGCAGTCTCAGGTCACTGAAGAAGTAGCCAATGAGGATATTCAAAGTGCAGGTAATTTTTCGTAAAACTAAGGTCATCTTTCCCACTATATCAGTTAAAAATGAGGGAACAGATGAGTTATGATGTAAGTAATTTTATAGTTGCAAAATGTTTATAAAAATAAAATATTGGGAATTCCCTGGCGGTCTAGCAGTTAAGACTCCATGCTTCCACTGCAGAGGGCACAGGTTCGATACCTGGTCAGGAAATTAAGACACCACAAGCCAAGCAGTGCACCCCCGCCCTCAAAAAAAAGACGAAACATTGGGGATTTCCACTTTTCTATTAAAGAAGAGACAAAAATGAGGAATGAAGGGGTTGAGTATTTAAGAAGAGTGGACGTATTTTGGAAATACCACTGTGGACAATTCCCTATCCAGGAAATTGAGGGATTATTAGACAGTCTTGGAGTCCAACTGAAGTTCGAGGACATGGATTTATAGTAGCACCAATGTATGAATGTATATTATTTTTTTCCATTAGGACTCCAGTCCCAGCTAAGGAAGAAAGAAAGGTAATAGCTGAATTAATCCCCAGCTGGGGATTTAACATTTAGTATGGACAGTGGATTCAGAGGACAAGGGAACTGAGGACAGTTTCAAAATATTGAAGAGATGGATCTTTGGGATGTCTAAAGAAGAGAATTAAAAGTAAAGACTGATAGGGAGAGAAGAGAGGAATCATGAAACTTATTTGTCTTGCTGCTGTGACATCCCCAAAAATCCAAATTTTTTTTTTCCTTGAAACAACCCTATGAGATAGGCAGAAATAACATAATGACTACCATACTGAGGAAGAAACGGAAGAACAAAGATATAATTTGCCACAAACCTCATATGATCTCTGCTGTAAGTGTTATACTCAGGACTGAGCCCCAGAGCTTCCACCTCCAGGCCTTAGACTTTCTGTTTCCCCAAATTGAATCTCTAGCAACAATGTATGAGCTTACACTCATCTGACATAAAGCAGGTATGTTTCTCACTGTTTTCTGGAGGCTTGTAAGTGTCACCGTCATCTTTCAGATAATTATCTGAGTGCTGATAGTGATAACTTACTCTTTGCAGGACATGACGCTGTACATTCAATTCTAGCAACATTTCCTTCATTCTTTAGGTAATAGTACACATTCACAATGTCAAATTATTCTAAAGAATGGAATTTTCATGAAGAAGAGTTTAAAATGTTATAATTAGTTATATGCTAGATTCCTAATTTCAGGTGTGTCTCTGTAAAGCCTTTAAATAGAGAACTCAGTATATGAGAAAAATATACTTGAGGGCTGACTTCAAATCTACTAGGAAACCGTGAGGATGAAAGACAGGGAGCAGTGGGAGCTGACAGGAGGAAGGAATGAGGAACAGTAAGGGGTAGGTGGTGTCCTTGAAACTAGATCTGCATTGTTTGGTTAGAGGAGGAAACCAAAAATATCTAGTAGGTGTAATGGTTCAGTAAGGAACACAGAGTACGTTCTATCACCTTAGGCTTCCGTGGAGATAGAATAATGAAGTTCTCTTTTTAATGTGGCAAAGTGGGTTGGTCATTGACCTTACTAGAGGATTTGAAGTCTGAGTTTGAAAGTTGAGTGGTACATGTAAAAGTAATATTTCAATTTATATCATTTTTGGCCAGACTTCTCAAACTTAAAAATTAATAATTTGCATTTAGGCATTATACTCTTGCTGTATTTACTTGTATATATTCAGGCCTACAGGCTTTAACTAATTTTGAGAATAATAATAACCAAAGAGTTCAAGTTGTATTACAAGGCAGCATTTGCCAAGACTCAGCCCAATAGGGGGAACTAACAGTATTGTAGATAAAAATCTACACTGCAAAAATTCTTTTAAAATATTTATTGAAGATTATATGTTACACAGTTTACTTTCATAAAATGCTAATTGATGTTGGACAATAGTCAAAAAAGTAAAAAAAAGGGGTGACTTTGATTTTAAGTGATTAATAATTTGGGAAAACTGAAATAAATGGAATTAAGCAAGATACTCTACTACAGGATTGCAAATTCTTCAGTAAGTTAAATATAATGTGTGAATTACCAAGAGAGGAATATAGTTTGACAGTATGCAATATTTCCTGTACTTACTTTCCCGATTAATACTTTTCCTCGAAGAACATCTCAGGGGATCAAGTCTCTGAAGAATATATTGTGAAAAATGCTGCCAGCGTCATTTTTTGCTTTCCTTGATAGAAACCTTTTCTTTGCTTTGTGTTCAAGTAAAGCTCAGTTGGATGTAATAGGAACATGAGACTGTACATGCCTTTAGAGGCAGCATGATCATAAATTTTGGCCAGTGTGCAGAGAGCTAGCAGCAGCAGCAGAAATTCAGGTCCCAAGAGGATCTTTCCAAATATTCTAGTCAAGTCCTGTTCCTGTCATTACTGGTCTGAGGAGTCCACACTTGTTTTAGCATGTTACTATCTCTTAATTCCTTTCTTCAGACTCCATTGAAAAATTATCACTCCTTTTCCATTCCAGTTTCATCTCCCACAATTCTTCCTAAGTTCCTTACATTTTAAAAGCGTTGGTGATAGGAGTGATAGAGGTAGAAGGAGCAGCTTAAGATTTCCCTGAGGTCCCAACAGGCTTTACAAAGTAACATTTAAACTGAATCCTGAAGGCAGAAAATCAGAAGGTAGTTCCCAAAACAGAAAGAACATGCAAAAACAATCAGAAGTACGAATGCATTGGACTACAAATATGGTCAGTATAGTTGCTGACCTGTCTTTGGGCTTCTGGAGACAGATGGGAGGAAATTGATGAGATGAGCCTGGAACAATATACGGAGATCAACTGATGAAGAGCTCTTTATACCAACACAAGGGTTTAGAATTTATTCTGTGGCCAATTGAGAGCCATTGGAGAGGAAGGGATCACCGTAAAATTAAGGAAGTGAATAAATATGGCCATACCTTGGAGATATTGTGGGTTCAGTTCCAGACCAACACAATAAAGCAAATATCACAATAAAGTGAGTCACTTGATTTTTTGGTTTCCCAGTGCATATTAAAGTTATGTTTACACTATGCTGTAGTCTGTTAACTGTGAAATAGCATTATGTCTAAAAAAAACAATGCACATACTTAATTTAAAAATACTTTATTATTAAAAATGCTAACCATCATCTGAGCCTACAGGGAATGGTCATAATAACATAAAAGTTCACTGATCAAAGATCACCATAACTGATATACTAATAACGAAAAAGTTTAAAGTATTTTGAGAATTAGTGTCAAAATGTCACACTAAGGCACAAAATGAGCAAATGCTATTGGAAAAATTGAGCTGATAGACTTGCTCGACACACATCTTCAATTCGTAAAAAATACAGTATCTGCAAAGTGCAATAAAATGAGTATGCCTTTAAACAAATTATGTACAAATGGATCTATATGGTAGTGACAGTAAAATTAGACTATTTCTCAACTAAATGATTTTCTGAACTAACCAAAAATTTTATTGAAACACTTTTCCTTTAGCAGCCATGAAATCATTTTGTTTACATCATCTGGCCACGTACACTTGATTTACACATACTCCTCATACAGTATATTCCCAATTCTTTCTCATTATACCGGAAAACTGTATCTCTGATTCTTTACCACTACGGTAAATACAATGTCATTAGTTTGTTAATAATTTAAGCTGAAATGTTTTTCAGGAGGATGTGCATTATTTTACATAAGTCTAGGTCTTATGAAATGAGGACCCCTAGAATTATAAAGTCTAAATGTTTTTAAAGAAGTACAAGGCTACTTTCTGATTTCAAATCAAATAATTTATTTTTCTGAAATTGTCTACTGTGTTTAGTAAGCTGCTTCAGTCATCTTGCTTTATTATTATTATTAGTAGTAGTATATGAAGCATTTAAACTCTAGCTGAAATAATCTAAGATAATTTCTGGTCTTTTTCCTTGAGTTTTCTGCAAAACTGCTACATGTGTTAAAAGTTAGGGGAATAGTAAATGCTGCTAATTGAAAACAGCATGCACATTTACATTAGAGTTATTACATTTTTTTATTTTTAGTTTTATTTTTTTGACATCTTTATTGGAGTATAATTGATTTACAATGGTGTGTTTCTGCTTTATAACAGAGTGAATTAGCTATACATATACCTATATCCCCATATCTCTTCCCTCCTGCATCTCCCTTCCACCCTCCCTATCCACCCCTCTAGGTGGTCACAAAGCACCGAGCTGATCTCCCTGTGCTATGCGGCTGCTTCCCACTAGCAACCTATTTTACATTTGGTAGTGTATATATGTCCATGTCATTCTCTCACTTCGTCTCAGCTTACCCTTCCCCCTCCCCATGTCCTCAAGTGCATTCTCTATGTCTGCGTCTGTATTCCTGTCCTGCCCTTAGGTTCTTCAGAACCTTTTTTTTTTTTTTTTTTTTTAGATTCCATATATATGTGTTAGCATACAGTATTTGTTTTTTTCTTTCTGACTTACTTCACTCTGTATGACAGTCTCTAGGTCCATCCACCTTGCTACAAGTTAACTCAAGTTCATTTCCTGTTATGGCTGAGTAATATTCTATTGTATATATTTGCCACATCTTCTTTATCCATTCACCTGTCGATGATGCTTAGGTTGCTTCCATGTCCTGGTTATTGTAAATAGAGCTGCAGTGAATATTGTGGCACATGTCTCTTTTTGAATTATGATTTTCTAAGGGTATATGCACAGTAGTGGGATTGCTGGGTCATATGGTAGTTCTATTTTTTTGAGGAACCTCCTCAAAAAAAGGAACCTCCATACTGTTCTCATAGTGACTGTATCAATTTACATTCCCACCAACACTGCAAGAGGGTTCCCTTTTGTCCACACCCTCTCCAGCATTTATTGTTTGTAGATTTTAGATGATGGATTCTGACCGGTGTGAGGTGATATCTCATTGTAGTTTTGACTTGCATTTCTCTAATTATTACTGATGCTGAGCATCCTTTCATGTGTTTGTTGGCAATCTGTATATTTTCTTTGGAGAAGTGTCTATTTAGGTCTTCTGCCCATTTTTGGATTGGGTTGTTAGTTTTTTTGATATTGAGCTGCATGAGCTGCTTGTATATTTTGGAGATTAATCCTTTGTCAGTTGCTTCATTTGCAAATATTTTCTCCCATTCTGAGAGTTGTCTTTTTGTCTTGTTTATGGTTTCCTTTGCTATGCAAAAGTAAGTTTCAGTAGATCCCATTTGTTTATTTTTATTTCCATTTCCCTAGGAGGTGGGTCATAAAGGATCTTGCTGTGATTTATGTCACAGAGTGTTCTGCCTATGTTCTCCTCTAAGAGTTTTATAGTGTCTGGCCTTACATTTAGGTCTTTAAGACATTTTGAGGGGTTTTTTGTGTATGGTGTTAGGGAGTGTTTTAATTTCATTCTTTTACATGTAGCTGTCCAGTTTTTCCAGCACTACTTTTTGAAGAGGCTTTCTTTTCTCCATTGAATATTCTTGCCTCCTTTATCCAAGATAAGGTGACCATATATGTGTGGGTTTATCCCTGGGCTTTCTATCCTGTTCCATTGATCTATATTTCTGTTTATGTTCCAATACCATACTGTCTTGTTTACTGTAGCTTTGTAATATAGTCTGAAGTCAGGGAGCCTGACTTCAGGCTCCTGTTTTCTTTCTCAAGATTGCTGTCACTATTTGGGGTCTTTTGTGTTTCCATACAAATTGTGAAGTTTTTTGTTCTAGTTCTGTGAAAATTGCCATTGGTAGTTTGACAGGGATTACCTTGAATCTGTAGATTGCTTTGGATAGTGGAGTCATTTTCACAATGTTGATTCTTCCAATCCAAGAACACAGTATATCTCTCCATCTCTTTGTACCATCTTTAATTTCTTTCATCACTGTCTTATAGTTTCTGCATACAGGTCTTTTCTCTTCTTAAGTAGGTTTATTACTAGGTTTTTTGTTTTTTTTTTTTAGGCTCTGGACACGCAGGCTCAGTGGCCATGGCTCACGGGCTCAGCTGCTCTGCGACATGTGGGATCTTCCCAGACCAGGGCACGAACCCGTGTCCCCTGCATCGACTGGCGGACTCTCAACCACTGCGCCACCAGGGAAGCCGCAATTACTAGGTATTTTATTCTTTTTGTTGCAGTGGTAAATAGGAGTGTTTCGTTTATTTCTCTTTCAGAATTTTCATCATTAGTGTATAGGAATGCAAGAGATTTCTGTGCATTAATTTTGTATCCTGCTACTTTCCCAAATTCACTGATGAGCTCCAGTAGTTTTCTGGTAGCATATTTAGGATTCTCTATGTATAGTATCATGTCATCAGCAAACAGTGACAGTTTTACTTCTTTTCCAATTTGGATTACTTTTATTTCTTTTCTTCTCTGATTGCTGTGGCTAAAAATTCCAAAAGTATGTTAAATAATAGTGGTGAGAGTCGCCAACCTTGTCTTGTTCCTGATCTTAGTGGAAATGGTTTCAGTTTTTCACCCTTAAGAATGATGTTGGCTGTGGGTTTGTCATATATGGCCTTTATTATGTTAAGGTAAGTTCCCTCTATGCTTACTTTCTGGAGAGTTTTTATCATAAATTGGTGTTGAATTTTGTCAAAAGCCTTTTCTGGATCTATTGAGATGATCATATGGTTTTTCTGCTTCAGTTTTTTAATATGGTTTATCACATTGATTGATTTGCGTATATTGAAGAATCCTTGCATTCCTGGGATAGACCGCACTTGATCATGTTGTATGATCCTTTTAATGTGCTTTTGGATTCTGTTTGCTAGTATTTTGTTGAGGATTTTTGCATCTATGTTCATCAGTGATATTGGCCTGTAGTTTTCTTTTTTTTGACATCTTTGTCTGGTTTTGGTATCAGGGTGATGTTGGCCTCGTTGAATGAGTTTGGGAACTTTCCTCCCTCTGCTAAATTTTGGAAGAGTTTGAGAAGGTTAGGTGTTAGCTCTTCTCTAAATGTTTGATAGAATTTGCCTGTGAAGCCATCTGGTCCTGGGCTTTTGTTTGTTGGAAGATTTTTAATCACAGTTTCAATGTCAGTGCTTGTGATTGGTCTGTTTATACTTTCTGTTTCTTCCTGGTTCAGTCTTATAAGTTTGTGCTTTTCTAAGCATTTGTCTGTTTCTTCTCGGTTGTCCATTTTATTGGCATGTAGTTGCTTTTAGTAATTTTTCATGATCCTTTGTATTTCTGCAATGTCGGTTGTTATTTCTCCTTTTTCATTTCTAATTCTTTTGATTTGAGTGTTCTCCTTTTTTTCTTGATGAGTCTGGCTAATGGTTTATCAATTTTGTTTATCTTCTCAAAGAACTGGCTTTTAGTTTTATTGATCTTTGCTATCATTTCCTTCATTTGTTTTTTATTTATTTCTGGTCTGATCTTTATGATTTCTTTCCTTCTGCTAACTTTGGGGTTTTTTTGTTCTTCTTTCTCTAATTGCTTAAGGTATAGGGTTAAGTTGTTTGAGAGGTTTCTTGTTTCTTGAGGTAGGATTGTACTGCTATAAACTTCCCTCTTAGAACTGTTTTTGCTGCATCCCATAGGTTTTGGGTCATCATGTTTTTATTGTCATTTGTTTCTAGGCATTTTTTGATTTCCTGTTTGATTTCTTCAGTAATCTCTTGCTTCTTTAGTAGTGTATTGTTTAGCCTCCATGTGTGTGTATTTTTTACAGATTTTTTTCCTGTAATTGATATCTATTCTCATAGCGTTGTGGTCAGAAAAGATACTTGATATGATTTCAATTTTCCTAAATTTACCAAGGCTTCGTTTGTGACCCAAAATATGATCTATCCTGGAGAATGTTCCATGAGCACTTGAGAAGAAAGTGTAATCTGCTGTTTTGGGATAGAATGTCCTATAAATATCAATTAAGTCCATCTTGTTTAATGTATCATTTAAAGCTTGTGTTTCCTGATTTATTTTCATTTTGGATGATCTGTGCATTGGTGAAAGTGAGGTGTTAAAGTCCTCTATTTTTATTGTGTTACTGTTGATTTCCCCTTATATGGCTGTTAGCATTTGCCTTATGTATTGAGGTGCTCCTATGTTGGGTGTATAAATATTTACAATTGTAATATCTTCTTCTTGGATTGATCCCTTGATCATTATGTAGTGTCTTTCTTTGTCTCTTATAATAGTCTTTATTTTAAAGTCTATTTTGTCTGATATGAGAATTGCTACTCTAACTTTCTTTGATTTCCATTTGCATGGAGTATGTTTTTCCATCCCCTCACTTTCAGTCTGTATGTGTCCCTAAGTCTGAAGTTGGTATCTTGTAGACAGCATATGTACAGGTCTTATTTTTGTATCCATTCAGCCAGTCTGTGTCTTTTGGTTGGAGCATTTAATCCATTTATATTTAAGTTCGTTATCTACATGTATGTTCCTATTACCATTTTCTTAATTGTTTTGGGTTTGTTATTGTAGGTCTTTCCCTTCTCTTGTGTTTCCTGCCTAGAGAAGTTCCTTTAGCATTTGTTATAAACCAGGTTTGGTGGTGCTGAATTCTCCTAGCTTTTGCTTATCTGTAAAGGTTTTAATTTCTCCATTGAATCTGAATGAGATCCTTGCTGGGTAGAATAATCTTGGTTGTAGGTTTTTCCCTTTCATCACTTTAAATATGACCTGCCACTCCCTTCTGGCCTGCAGAGTTTCTGCTGAAAGATCAGCTGTTAACCTTATGGGGATTCCTTTGTATATTATTTGTTACTTTTCCCTTGCTGCTTTTAGTATTTTTTCTTTGTATTTAACTTTTTTTTTTTTTTTTTTTTTTTTTGCGGTACGTTGGCCTCTCACTGTTGTGGCCTCTCCCATTGTGGAGCACAGGCTCTGGACACGCAGGCTCAGTGGCCATGGCTTATGGGCCCAGCCGCTCTGTGGCATGTGGGATCTTCCCGGACTGGGGCACAAACACGTGTCCCCTGCATTGGCAGGCAGACTCAACCACTGCGCCACCAGGGGAGCCCTGTATTTAACTTTTGATAATTTGATTAATATGTGTCTTCACATGTTTCTCCTTGGATTTATCCTGTATGGGACTCCATGTGCTTCCTGAACTTGATTGACTATTTCCTTTCCCATATTAGGGAAGTTTTCCATTATAATCTCCTCAAATATTTTCTCAGTCCCTTTTTTGTTCTCTTCTTCTTCTGGGACCTCTATAATTCAAATGTTGGTGCATTTAATACTGTCCCAGAGTTCTCTGAGACTGTCCTCAGTGCTTTTCATTCTTTTTTCTTTATTCTGCTCTGTGGTAGTTATTTTCACATTTTTATCTTCCAGATCGCTTCTCTGTTGTTCTGCCTCGGTTATTCTGCTATTTATTCCTCCTAGAGAATTTTTAATTTCATTTATTGTGTTGTTCATCATTGTTTGTTTGCTCTTTATTTCTTCTATGTCCTTGTTAAACATTTCTTGTATTTTCTCCATTCTATTTCCAAGATTTTGGATCATCTTTACTGTCATTACTCTGAATTCTTTTTCAGGTAAACTGCGTGTTTTCTCTTCATTTGTTTCATCTGGTGGGTTTTTACCTTGCTCCTTCATCTGCTGTGTATTTCTCTGTTTTCTCATTTTGTTTCACCTACTGTGTTTGGGTTCTCCTTTTCACAGGCTGCAGGGTCGTAGTTCCTGTTGTTTTTGATGTCTGCTCCTTGTGGGTAAGGTTCGTTCAGTGTGTTGTGTAGGCTTCCTGGTGGAGGGGACTGGTGCCTGTGTTCTGGTGGATGAAGCTGGATCTTGTCTTTCTGGTGGGCAGGACCACGTCTGGTGGTATGTTTTGGGGTATCTGTGAACTTATGATATTGGCAGCGTCTGTGCTAATGGGTGGAGTTGTGTTCCTGTCTTGCTAGTTGTTTGGCATAGGGTGTCCAGCACTGTAGCTTGTTCATTGTTGAGTGGAGCGGGGTCTTATCATTGAGATGGAGGTCTCTGGGAGATTTTTCACTGTTTGATATTACATGGGGCCGGGAGGTCTCTGGTGGACAAGTGTTCTGAAATCGGCTCTCCCACCTAAGAGGCTCAGGCCTGACAGCTTACCAGAGCACCAAGACCCTTTTGGGAAGTCTGAGGACTTCTGCCAGCATTCAGTAGGTGTTCTGTAGGGGTTGTTCCACATGTAGATGTAGTTTTGATGTATTTGTGGGGAGGAAGGTGATCTCCACGTCTCATTCCTCTGCCACCTTGAAGGTGCCTCTCTATTATATTTTTAAAAATTTTCTTCCTCATTGGAGAATATTCCTGTTTGTTATTTTTTGCATACTCATACCTAATGTCAGGATAAAATGTTTTACAAATCATTTTTCTTTCTGTGTGACATCCTTCAGGTCAAGGAAGTGTTTAAATCAGCCAACTACATATGTTCTTTCAAATATTCACAATATTCACAGATTTGATTTGGATTCAATGAAACTTGTTCATTTTTAGTTAAAGAGTTCCGATCTGACTTCCACTATGGTGTAGGAAGAGCCTCTGAAAATTCACCCTTCTGTAAAATCAATGATACTTGGCAAATCTGTCAAAATCAACTTTTTCAAACCTCTGGATATTAACTAAAAAGTTACAACAATGAGGAGTGTTTATTCAAGAAAAACAGCTGAACTCAGTATGAACAGTAAGCGTGTGGCATTTTAAGTTGCTTTGATGGGTTCTGGGTTTCTGAATCAAGATTCCAGTGATAATACCTCAGGGTGGGGGCTTACTATACCAATTCCTTCTTCTCTTTCTGTCTTTCTCTTAGCTCTGCTCCGTAAGCCAGGCATGCCTGTAACAGGAGTCTTTTGTATACTTCCTCTGGTCAATCCCCCCAAAAGGTATTTTTCATATGTCTTATAATCAGAAAGTTCCAGTCATTTTTTAGCACTTAGGGTCTCAATTTGGGTCTCAATTGGTGATCCTTAAAAATCTTGTTCTGTATCTTATTTCAATGAAAATCTGGAACAGCCTTGCTGAATGATGCCATTTTGATCTGATAGTCTTTTCTGAGTTATAAAAAAATGTGTAGTGAGCACTGAAGGGCATTCTAAGAGAAGTATAAGTAAAAAGGTTTTGTAGCATTAGAGACTATTGAATGTCCTTGTAACTCTGTGAAGAGGGATTTGACTTACTTCATCATGTAGATGTTGGTAAATGGGGAAAGATGTGACTGGAGGTAGGCAGGCCACCTGCTGATTTTTTGCAAATTTGTGAATGTATATTTTCCACTTGCAAATATAACACCAACTAGGTGGAAGTGCCAATCTTGCCCTATTGGAGAACCATATAGATTATTCCATAATTTCAGCCACATTAGTACTAAAGTAGCGCTACCTAATTTAAGCCATGATTGTTTGTTTTGGTTTGGGTAGATTAGAACTAAAACTGTTCTACCTGAACAAGTTCTGAGGATGTAGGATCCTCCTAGAGTCTATTAATTTGAACTGATTTGTAAATTGCTCTAACTGACCAAATTGCTCTAACTGACCAAATCGCTGAGGGAGTAGTTCATAAAATATTGTACTGTGCTCTGAAGTTTGCTTCTAAAGAGCCTAATCCTGAATTTTGGAGCTCAGTGAGAAATAGACATGATTATAGCCATGAAAACACTGAACTATTTCACCTCAGAACACACTAGACTACGTGCAAAGTCTACCAAGTTCACCCATTGCCACTGCCACTTGCTTTAGTCTGATTTCTTGGGGCATGAGAGGAATTGATTTCTCAAATTCTTCATTGGATCTCTAAATGTTGTACTGCCATGATACAGTGATTATACCTTTCCCAATTCATTCCTATCCAAAGGATCATTCTATAACCTTTTCTGAGTCCTTACTATGTATTGAGCATTGTGTATACCCAACCCTTCAATGACTATCTCTTCTGAAAATACAATTCTTTTTGCTTAAGAGCAACTAAAGTTAAGCCAGGTAAGCCTAGTTATTAAATGACTCAGACTCATGCTTCAGTAAATGTCATCTGAGTTGGAATGAAAAGAAGTACTGCTACAATAGCATTCTCAAGATCATAGATCTCTTATCAACCTGTCTAAAGTAACTTGAATAAGTAAAACATTTGACAGCAAAGATTGTGCCAGCTCTTTTTCTAGGTGATGTTTTAGGGAAACTCCTCCACTCCTAAGTAAACAACACATTAAATAAACAGACCTGATATATTTTTGCCATCATAATAGCTGCTTCAGATAAGAGAACCATAATATAATAATTTAATATATTTCCTTAATGTATAGTTTCTTTAAAGACATTTTTCAAATATTAATTCAAAAATCCTCTAAATATGACCGGAAATACCATAGCCTCAGCATTATCTACCAAGTAATTTGTTCAAAAGTTTATAATAGGGCAAAACTGAAGCTACTTTTAACTTCAAATTCACTACATTATACTATAAAACTTAATTACGATTTCATTCATGAATGAACTATCAATATATATCCTGCTCATAGGCTTTTTGTTTTTGCTGTCTTATAGACACACACAGATAGATAAAACCTGTCCCTGTCCTTAAAGAACTTTAGAATCTAGTGCTATAGAAACATGCATGGATAAATCAATAATTGGTTGATTATGATACTTTATATAGTGGAAGGGGAAACTAAGGGATCCAGGTGCAAAGGATGGAGTATTCATTCAGATGGAGAAAAAAAAAGGGCGGGGGGGGTGGTTCTATTCCTAGAATAGATGGCACTAGAGCTAGGCTACCCCATGAAGAAAACAGAAAAATGAGAGGGAACAACATGCCTTTCAGTTGGGGAAAACATAAGGCTTAAAGCAGAGAGACAAGCAGAAATACTCAAGAATACTAACACTTTGCATCAATTTATAGTGCATATAACAGTAATATGTCCTTTGAAAACACAGGATTTTTTTGTCAATATTGTACATTAAGAGACGCCAATAAACTGAGGCATATTTTCCTCAATAAAATATGCTTTCATTTCTTAAAATTTGCTTAACAAAAGGAGTTCAAAATGTTATATACTGTTTTGCTACAGCTCCTATGCTTTTCAAAATTATTTATTATTTGCAAAATATTTATAAAGGACTTTCTAGCCCTTTGAAATATAATTATTTGGACACAAGATGTCTCAAATTCAGAAGCATCAAAGTACATAATACCGTTTTTTTTTTACATCTTTATTGGCGTATAATTGCTTTACAATGGTGTGTTAGTTTCTGCTTTATAACAAAGTGAATCAGTTATACATATACATATGTTCCCATATCTCTTCCCTCTTGCGTCTCCCTCCCTCCCACCCTCCCTATCCCACCCCTCCAGGCGGTCACAAAGCACGGAGCTGATCTCCCTGTGCTATGCAGCTGCTTCCCACTAGCTATCTACCTTACGTTTGGTAGTGTATATATGTCCATGCCTCTCTCTCGCTTTGTCACAGCTTACCCTTCCCCCTCCCCATATCCTCAAGTCCATTCTCTAGTAGGTCTGTGCCTTTATTCCTGTCTTACCCCTAGGTTCTTCATGACATTTTTTTTCCTTAAATTCCGTATATATGTGTTAGCATACGGTATTTGTCTTTCTCTTTCTGACTTACTTCACTCAGAAATGCAAATCAAAACTACAATGAGATATCATCTCACATCAGAATGGCCATCATCAAAAAATCTAGAAACAATAAATGCTGGAGAGGGTGTGGAGAAAAGGGAACCCTCTTGAACTGTTGGGAATGTAAATTGATACAGCCACTGTGGAGAACAGTATGGAGGTTCCTTAAAAAACTACAAATAGAATTCCCATATAACCCAGCAATCCCACTACTGGGCATATACCCTGAGAAAACCATAATTCAAAAAGAGTCATGTACCAAAATGTTCATTACAGCTCTATTTACAATAGCCTGGAGATGGAAACAACCTAAGTGTCCATCATCGGATGAATGGATAATACCATTTTTTAAAATTTCAAGTTCCCAGTAGGAATTGTAGCTGTCTCCTATTTTGTGGCTTAGTGCCAAAAGTAATTTTATTAGTCAAATGAAGTTAACACATTTTCATTTTAACTAAGGGCAATTTACTTCCTGGTGGTCATTTTCAGTTTCCTCTCTTAATGACTGATTTAGTAAAATCTAAAGATAGCCCAAGGCTGCTACTCAGCAGGTCATTAACAAGTTGTAAAATGAGAGGGACATTTAGACCATCACTTCAATCATACGTGTGTATCTATATTAAAAAAAACAGCAACACTAAATTATGTTAGATAATGAGAACTCTTACCTGAAATACCTATTTTATTCCCAGTGGCATGATGCCCTATAGTCCAGATAACCTAAAGGATATTTTGGTAAGGAGTAAGACTTAAGATTGTATATTTTTTTGTTTTGCTTTGTTTTATTTGGTTCTTTATCACAAAGTGAATCCCATGTAATTATTACCCATATCAAGAGAACGAATAGCAAATGGCACCCTCAGAAGCCCATTCTTCATGTTGTCCTGTCTAAACCACTTAACCCTCCTTTCCCATCCTAAGGTAACCACTATCCTGATTTTACTGAAGTGCTTCCTGACTTTTCTTCATAAAGTAGGTTGGTTCTTTAGATACCAACTAAGTATATATGCCTAAGCACTTAAAAACATAATTCAACAGACTAAATTTGAAGATCTAACTGCCTTTATTTAATGATTCATGAATCGGGCAGCATCCCATCTTAACAAATAGAAAGGATTGCCAAGGAGCTGCACAAAATGAAAGGCTTTTATTGTTGGAAGGAGGTGGGAAAAAGAAACTTCTAGCAAAGAGTGGATTATTTCAGGCAAGGTCACCTTCCTTTGGGGGACAACAGGGGTCTATAAGGCAGATTACCTCACTAGTGCTGAGCAGGTTGTTCCAGACAGACTGGTTAAGATTACTTTCCAGGGAGAGGCTGAAACTGAAATTAGGTTAGGTATTAAGTCACCATTCCATTCAGTGACATGCACTTAGCACGAGTGACTCTCTTTGGACCTGTTATGTTTTTTTAACAACACTGTAGTTGAGTTTCTCTTCATTCTGAACATTAAATGTATAGAATCACACAGTTTATATTTTTTGTCTGGCTTCTTTTGTTCAACATTGGTTTTATGAGATTTAATTATGTTGCTGCATGTTCGTTTTCATTGCTGAATATTATTACATTTTATTAAAAAATCCCTATCCATTTTAATATTGATGGAAAATTCAATTTATGCTGATTAAGCATATTGCTGCCATTGGACAGTTCTTCGAGCATGTGTGCATGAATTGCAATGGGTTACATATCTAGGTGTATAATTTTGGCTCTTAGAACATGTGCAGCTTCAACTATAGTGCTAAACTTTTGTCATATACCAGTAGTTTATGTGAGCTCCTAATGCTATATACATCCTTAACCAGTATTCGACTTCCATCAGACTTTTAAATTTTATCCATTCTGGTGAGGTATCTTATTGTAGTTTGGGCCTCTCACTGTTGTGGCCTCTCCCGTTGCGGAGCACAGGCTCCGGAAGCGCAGGCTCAGCGGCCATGGCTCATGGGCCCAGCCGCTCCGCGGCATGTGGGATCTTCCCGGGGCTCGAACCCGCGTCCCCTACATAGGCAAGCGGACTCTCAACCACTGCGCCACCAGGGAAGCCCAGTACTTACTTTATTGTATGTTTGTTTATGGTGTATAGAAATGTATATGAGTTTTGTATATTGATCTGGTACCTAGCAACTTTTTAGGCCTTTGTAATCCTATTCATAGATTTTATTTTTCTTTAATAAGTTTTATGAACATAATCATATTCTCTGAAAGTAATGACTTTTTGTTTCTTGCATGAAAATCCTTATAAAATGTATTTCTGTATTTTGCATGCCTCAGTGGCAGGAAATAAAATGTTATAAAGCGGAACTAAGGGCAAAGTTTTATTTTTTCCCCAGAACGAATAACAAAATTTATATAATGCTTTTTATTCATTTATTGATATGATCTGACTGTTTTCTTCTCTATTTTGCTAAAATGTAAATTACTTTGGTTTTTAGAAAACATTAAGACAATCTTGTATACCTAGAGTCAAGAAAACTTTTCCACGGTATTTTATCCTATTCATGTATTGAATCAAAATACATGGTATTTCTATCCTATTCATAAATATTTTGTTTAGGAATTTTGCATTTAGTTATTTAATGAGTTTGGTTGTAATTTTACTTTCTTATATAATCTTTAAAAATTTTTAGCATATAGATAATGCTGACCTCAAAATATAAAGATAAATTGTGGTTCGTGTATAAAATAAATATGTCTATGGCAGTTTTAAAGGAATAAGCTAAGATGTAGACAAATCTCCACAATATACTGGAGTTAGAAAAAGGCTCAACACAGTATGATACAATTTTATAGTGTTTAGATACAAATAATCCAATTATGGAACATCTACTCGATATAAATACAAATATGTGATTAAAGTGTAAAATCATACATAGGAATGATAAACACAGAGATGGTTACAACTAGGTAGAGATAAACAGACATGAGATTGGAGAGAGAGACCTCAACTTTATCTGCTTAATTTATGTTTGTGTTTAAAAAATATTTGAAGCGAATATGGCATAAAACTGAACGGTAGATACAGGGTTTTTGGTATATTTTTATATCTACATTTGAAATATTTTAAAGTAAAATAAATTAAATAACAAAAAACAAAGTTAAAAAATAAAAATGAGCACTTCTTTGTATACAAGAGACTAAATTAAATGATATATGAAAAGCACCTCATTCAAAGCCCATCATATATTACCAAAGACATAATCACATGATGGTTCCCAATAATAATATTATTTTCACACGAATCCATAGGATAATGAAGAGCAGTAAATTAATATAAACATCTTTCCATATTTTCTCCTAAACTCCTAATGATATATTACTAAATTTATATGAATGATTGGTATAAAAGGTTTGAATACTTTGCTTCTTACTTAATCTAGGATTAATGAGGACTCATTCCATTGCAAGCTAATGGACTAAAATAGAACCTGCATATCAGTAAAATTACTGGATTATCTAATTGACTAATCCAGGGAAATTTTGGTTCTTAAACACAGCTTGGTCCAAGAGGTCAAATGACATCAGGAATCTGCTGTTTTCCTCTTCTTGGAGCCTCAAGGTGGCTCCAGGATGCTCCACACTCACATGCTCGCTGTCTTAGTTTGGGCTGCTATACCAAAGTACCATATACTGGGTAGCTTGTAAACAACAGACATTTATTTCTCACAGTTCTGGAGCCTGGGAATCTGAGATCAGGGTGCCAGCATGGTCAAGTTCCGGTAAGAACTCTTTTCTGGCATGCAGACTCCTGACTTCTCTTTGTATCTTCACATAGCAGAGCAGAGAAAGGAAGCAACCTTTTTCCTGACTGTTATAAGGGCACTAATCCCATTCATGAGGGCTCTACTCTCACAACCTCATCTAATCCTAATTACCTCCCAAATGCTCCACCTCCTAATATAAATTGATTGATTTTTCTTGAAATAATAATCACTTGTAAATTTACTTATGTAATTTCTTAGGTAATCTGAATTTAAACATTTTAAAACGCTGTTTTAAAATACTCACTAATTCTATAATGAATTTCCTTTACTCAATCATTAATCTAATGGTTAATAACACAGATTTTTAAGGTCCATATACTAATAGGAGTTGTCCCTTTGGAAACGTGGCATATTTGCTTGCTATACACCTTTTCAAGTACTTTTTTATGCTCTGTGTCAAAATATTGAAAAATGTGTAACAGATGCATCATTGAAAATTCTTTAAATAAAAAACAAACAAATGCATTTAAATCACATCTAACTTTTTTATGATGCAACTGGGAATTAGGTCCTTCTTTTATTGGTAATTAAAGTGTGGAGCAAATGGTGTAGACTTTGGCAAAGAGTGATAATCTCTCCAAACTAACATGTTGTCAACTGTATTCATAAAATAAGGATCTATTCTCTTGATCGAGGGTACGTTTTAAAGGTTAGGAAGTAGGCTTCCCTGGTGGTGCGGTGGTTGAGAGTCTGCCTGCCGATGCAGGGGACACGGGTTCATGCTCCGGTCCGTGAAGATCCCACATGCCGCGGAGCGGCTGGGCGCGTGAGCCATGGCCGCTGAGGCTGCGTGTCCGGAGCCTGTGCTCCGCAACGGGAGAGGCCACAACAGTGAGAGGCCTGCGTACAGCAAAAAAAAAAAAAAAAAAAAGTCTATAAAACATAGTTCATGTTAATGAAAAGAGTAAAAATAGAAAATTTAAAGTAGATGATAGACAACCAAAGTAACACTTATGACAACAATTAAAAATGGATTAAATTTCCCTATTAAAATTCAAAGACTGTCTGAATGGATCAAGAATACAATCAGACTTCATGCTCTTTTAGAAGTGGTAAACCTAAAGCTGTGTGAACAAAATGGATTTAAAAATATATGTGTATGTCTCTGTGTGTGTGTATAATGCCAAATGTAGAGTGGTTTATTATATGTATATTTAATTTTATATCATACAAGCATCACAGTCTTTCAATTTCCTATTATATTTTTTAAAGAATCAAACAACATTCAGGGTATTATTACTAATAGTTTGCTTAGTGCACAAATCATTAGGTACAGGTACTACAGCAACAACAAAATAAAATTAGATATTATCCATAAATATTTATTGATAAAAGATAAAAATGTTGGATGTGGCTAACACCTAACATGTGTTTACATGTAATAACAAGAGAGCAGATCAAATCAGGGCACAATATCCGACATGAGGGATCTGACAGGAGGAGAACCAGCATCCATTTTACCACATTTCTGAAACAATTTTAGCAAAATGTTAAAGATAAAATATTCTATTTTTACCAGCATCCTGAATTTAGGAAGAGTATAAAACTTAATCATTTGTTTTCTTTTGTTCTTATAAGCTTTAAATAATATTTGAATAAAAGGAGCAAATTGTTATAAAAAGAAAGTGTTGATTGTATGGTGTTCACTGTAGATAGTGTTGGTGTTTTCAAATAATAAGGATAAATAAATTCATTAAGTCAAGATCAATTATTTTTAGAAGGGTATATAATTTATTAGATTTACGTAAGTATTTTCCACTTAGAGTTAATTAATGTCATTAATATTATAAAAAGAATGTCAAAAATTAATACAATATCAAATATAAATTCATATTATTGTCAAGCTTAAATTAAAACATCTTATTGCTATTTTAATACATTTTATATTTGAGTCATTTTTTTTTTTTTTTTTTTAATGCGTTACGCGGGCCTCTCACTGTTGTGGCCTCTCCCGTTGCGGAGGACAGGCTCCGGACGCGCAGGCTCAGCGGCCATGGCTCACGGGCCCAGCCGCTCCGCGGCATGTGGGATCTTCCCAGACCGGGGCACGAACCCGTGTCCCCTGCATCGGCAGGCGGACTCTCAACCACTGCGCCACCAGGGAAGCCCTTGAGTCATTTTTGATACTACTTTCCGAGTTAATAAATGAAAGTTTCTTAGTAACCTATTCTTGAACTGAGGTTGCTTGTCCATCCATATTTGAAGTAACCTTTCTTCAATAATGGGAGGAACGCCATTCATCTTCCTCCCCAATAAAGATTTACATAAAACCTTTTTTTTTTTTTTTTGCATTTTTTTCCCCTGTAACATCTGTGCCTTCTCCTCAAATACCCCATAGGAATAGTTTTAGCATGATAAGAACAAACATCCTGCTGTGTTGTATTACTTTCATATACTAATTACAACGCAAGCTGCAAGATCTACTTGGTCTCACACTTTACAGGTGAAAAATAAAATAGGTTCAAAATAAACATTTTATATTCTTATTCTAAGGAAAAATGATGGGGGCTGAGTCACTGGAGCTAAAATAAACAGAGTACTAGGAGAAGGGTCTTTTGAAGCTGTTATCCATTTCTAATACACTATGTTGCAGAGGAGTTTAGGAGAGAAAAGTTTTGTATAATAAATAGGCAAACAGAAACAGTTTTAGTTCTTAAAAGAGGTTTAAATGAAGAACAGAGATGATGATGATAAAGCATAGTTTGTAACTCTGTAAGTCCTCAGGTGTGGAACATTTACGAAGTAACTGCATATTAATTTGATAACGTTTTCAGAATATTTAAATTTCATGCAATATGATAAAGGAAATATTTTGCTTTCATAATAAAATGCCTTTACCTCCTTCAAATTACTACCATCATTTCATTTAAAGATATTTTTAAAGTTCTCCCACATTATAATGCACAATAAATTATGTGATATTCATTCTACTAATTATCTGTTGTTTATGTCTAGGAAAATATGTTTATTACTTATGATTCATTATCTTCACTATACTTATTGGAATTATTAATTTTATATGTCTAGCTCTGTTTTGAAATTACCATTTTTTTCCTGAGAAGAAATTTTACCTGGGGTGGCATATAAAAATATTTTTCATTTTTATTATTAGGACACTTCCATATACTCATTAAATTGTAACAGAGTAATTATGTTTCCATTATTTTCTTGAAATTAGATGGTGGAAGAGGATGTGTTGTTACATTATAACATTCTTGATGTAAATCATGAATTATCTTTTATTAAGGACCAGGTATAAAATAATATTTTCAGACTTTGATACAGATTTGGAAATGATACAAATTGTAATCAGTAGAAAGAGCAAGATAATATAGTAGTAAACTTGCACATTTAGAGTATAAAACATTGTCCATTCTAGATAAACATTCATTAGTAGTATTTTTGCACATAATCACTAATACATTTGTGCATTTTATGCATTAGTTTACACAGTAATTTGTAAAAAGTTCTGTTGTAGATTTCTAAGATAGTTAAAGAAAGCCTCTGAACGTGAGTTAAGTAATAATATACTATTGTCCATGACATCTTGAAAATAGTCAACTGTCTAAAAAACTTATATATTGGTCCACTCCAGGAGAATGTGTAGGGGAAAAAACGAGATGAATAGGAATAATTATTTACACATATGAAAAGAAAATTTTCTTGGCAAAGACCATGGAATTTTATAAGGAGGATGCATGAAACTCAGGTCTATGAATAACATTAACCCATTTATCATCAGAAAGCATTGTAGATTTATGTTTTATTTCATAATCTTTTTGTTAGCTCTGTTTTCTTTGTTTTATTTCTTCAGTAAAGTCTTTTTGATGATTTTTCATAAAATCGCCCTGCTTTCTCTAAACTAGTGGGGAAAAGGAGGGAGACATTTTTAATCATGGTTAAGTCTGGAAAGTAAAGGGAAGAATTAGCCCTAAAAATCAGAGATCAGAGTCATGAGGATGCTGAAGACCTGCTGGTGGGGACCACTGTTTCTCCACGAATTCTTTTTGCCAGTTCATTGAGAATATGTGAGGTGTGTGTGAGTGAGAATACTCATGATTTCTTCCCCTTCCTTCTTGAAGATTTGGTGACTGATCTGGACTCTAATCCTGGTCACAATATTTACTAAATTCAGGCACAATTTTAATTTTGCTTAAATTCACAATTTCATTCTTACCTCAGAACTACTTGAAACATATAATGTATATTATTCTAATTTTACATATTAAAAGCTTTAGATTTCAATGCATAAGTAATTTTTACAAAATAATAAAGCACTGAGATCTGATTGTCTTCAAGGCAATATGTTGGTCTATTTCTGGTCATTGCATTGATTGAAAAATATCCTACAGTTCATATTTCTTTAACTCCTACTGCTCTTTTAATCAAGCAATTTAAATAAGTACATTTTTATTATATCCAAGATGCTTAGAAAAGTAAATTTTAATATACGTGATTCAGAATAATTCTGTATGTAACCTTATAATTAATTGTGAAAATAATTTTAATTTAAGGATTCAATTTTAAATGAATGTCAAGTTAACTCGATCTATAACGTATGTGCCAGAACTTCCAGAGTATTGATTTCCAACAGAATTTATTATGTTTTGTAATTTAACCCCAAAAGGGATTTGCCTCCTCAAAATTCTTCGCAACAACTCAGTGAGATTATTTTCGGAATAAATAGTAACTAGTCCTATTATTTATTCCAAATAAAGATTGCTTCTAGTGATTTGGCCAATGATTTTAGAAAAACCTAAAGATTACACTTCTAAAAGTAAATTAAGCTCCTGCCTTAGATTATAAAACACTGAGGAGTTTGGCATTACCAATTTAACCATTTTTACACTACTAGAAATGTGTTTAATTTCTTAATTATTTATTTTATAAACTAATTTCTATAAAGACAGTGCGAAATTTGGAGTTTTGAGGACTAAAATGGAATATTTTGACACGTGATCTGGGATCGTAGTATAAGTTGATGAATGAAAAATGAAGGGATAGAGGAGATTCATTTGTTCATCCAAGAATTATTTTTTTAGTATGGTCTATGAACAAGAATTTATACTAGTCTTTGGGGATGTATAGACTCCAGGCCTCAAGAAACTGGCAGTCTAATGAGTAGAAAGTAAACCAATAATTAAAAAGAGTCATGGCAACAAATTTAAAGTATTTAATTCTATCATTAAAATAGAAAAACAACACCAAAATTTAGACAGACACTGCTTCCACAAAAACTCAAATAATTAGGTAAATACAGGATAAAATATACACCCGCTACAGGCCTTTAAAGAAAACAAAGCAAAATATAAATATGAATCTGAGGACTTCCCTGGTGGTGCAGTGGTTAAGAATCCACCTGCCAGTGCAGGGCACAAGGGTTCGATCCCTAGTCTGGGAAGTTCCTACATGCTGTGGAGCAACTAAGCCCGTGTGCCACAACTACTGAAGCCCATGTGCCTAGAATCCGTGCTCCACAACAAGAGAAGCCACCGCAATGAGAAACCTGTGCACCACAACAAGAGTAGCCACCGCTCGCCACAACTAGAGAAAGTCTGCGCACAGCAACAAAGACCCAACGCAGCCAAAAATAAATAAATAAGTAAATTAAGAAATATATACATGAATCTAGGTAGACTCTGAAGTAACTCTACTAAATGGAAGTTTTTATTATTTGAGAAACAAAATTTATAATAAGCCATAGTTGTATGTAATTAACATGTATAAATGAATCATTGAACTCTTAGGAAAGATTAACAATTTTAACATAGCTTTCTCGGTATTTCACTATTAAGTAGAAAAATAAATGAGATAGCTGAATTAAGTAATTATTAACGATTATATGGTAATTATATGTCCAAATTTTCACCTTCCAATGAAAAGATAAAGCTTTTTATAGTGTCCATTAAGCATTTACAGTAGATGGTTACATGAGTGACCTTAGAGAAATTCAGTAAACTAAAAATCAGAAACTCTGAAACAAAGCTTTTGGGAAACAAATGAAGATAAGCAATCAAATTAAACATTGAAAATCATGAGTTATAAAAGCAGTAAAACAATAAAATGAATAAGTCACTCCAAGGGCCAAGTCCTTGTAAAATAATGTAATTGTCAAATAATATTCAAAAGTCAAAGAAAAAGGAGATAACATGAGTACATATAATTTGAAGGTAGAATAGATATTATTATCGGAAAATACCGTGTGCAATTCTAAAACAAAACAAAAAATCAGGACATAATGTTTCCATGAGAAAAAAAAAAGGTCAAAAGTTAAAAATAGAAAACATAAGTTACATAGTACAACTGAAAGAAAAATTTAAAGCTATCAAATTCAAACTATTATTCAAACTGAAATAATAGATTGATAATTTGAATTATCAAATTCAAACTATTCAGACTCTGAAAAAGACTATTTCAGAGTTTCATTCATGAGCACTTTTATTTTTTCAGCTCCTCAGAAATAGCTTCCTTACATACTTAAAATATTATTACACTGAAAATAATCTTATTTAAAAAAACAGCATACAAAAACATTGGAATAAAATTAAAACAAAATGTACATTGATTTTGCAGAAAAAAGAATAAATAAAATTTTAATAAGAATTATAAAGGAGAATTAAAAAATGTAAAAAAAAGCCAATTCATGTGGTTTAATTCAATATTGATACAATTTTTTTCAAATTACTGCATATAATCAAAGCTATTCCAACTTTAATAATTTTGAAAAATATTTTAAAGCTTAGAAGAATTTCTTTTGAAAAATAAAAAAGTGCATTTGCATAGATGTAAGTAAATGCTATGTATGCCATAATAAATGTTAGCTAATCAGAAAGCTCAAAATAAAAAATATAGCCATTGAAGACATAGGAGTTTCACACTACTAATAGAAAGTGGTGACACTATATTTACAGTGAGGGAAATATTGATAAAATATTAAACAATATCAATTTGCATAACAAGGTGGATAGTATAGTAATATGCTATTGCACTTTGTATGCATGTGTGTGAATGTGTTTACATCTGTGCGACGTTGTACTGAGTGAGTCATTTCCTATTGGCCCTCAAATGATGGCTAGGGTCAGATACTTTCTTGGGCTTACTAAGAGGAAAGAGAAAAAAAACAAACTCTGAAAATGCATCTCCGCTCAAAAATCTTCCCCTGCACCCTTCCCAGGAGAGGACCGGGAAGAAGAGAGAGCAGGAGGGACCAGGGCATTATGGGAAAGGTAGTGTTAGTGATGATAAGTGTTAGGGGTGAGAGGTAACTTCCTTCCCTCTCAGCAGGGGAGGGGGTTTGAGTCCCACTTCACTCAAAACCAAATGAATGGGTAGCTCTAAGAAACTGTCTGGTAGATACTGAGAGTGCTTTTCTAGAAGGAGATGAGCATCTTCTTTCCCACTGAAACTCAGGCTTCTCTATTGCAACTGAAACAGTGAAATGTGGTGACAAAGTTTCTGCAAAAACTGGGCCTGTGTTTCTGGAGTTTGGAAGAAAGTATGAATTTTGAGGCTGAAGACAGTATCTTGTGTGAGGTTCCTGAAGGTAGAGGCTTTTGAGAGTAGCCAGCAATAGGCTGGAAAAGATCTTTGGGATAGTATGCCTGAGATGAGGGCAGCAGACACCCATGCCAATCTCTGCAATTCTTGGAGAATAAAAAGGGCCTCATAAAGGAGTATAGAGCCCAGCGTAGGGGTAAGAGCTTTTGGTGCCCAAGGAAGTCATGCCCTGGACAGAGGCTAGGGTGCTGATCAGGGCCAAAAAGGGAGATGGGTTGTTCTCCCTCAGGTGTTTCTGTATGACTGGGAGCGAAGCTATTGATACAGTCTACCTCAAGAAATCATACACATTGTGAACTTAGAAATCACACACCAGTGGAGACCACCAGAATTACATAAGATATTAAAATCTTAAAATGTACTGAATACTGAGTTCAATTTTAATAAACAAATGTAGGGAATTTAAGGGAAGAGATAGCTGAGAGAGAAGAATTAAACATACTGTTTCTGAAGATAGAAGCCATAAAACTAAAAGTCATTATGTTGATTATTGAATGAATTGTGACTCCTCAATAAGCAGGTTATGTATAGGTAGCATAATCATATGTCTACATGTTCATGGAAAATATTCTGGTAAGTTACAAACTAAATTGTTAATGGTGGCTGGTTATCTCTAGGAAGCAAGATTAAAGAAGGTGGTATTGTAAAGGAAAATGTATTTTCAGATTGTAAGACTTTTTTTTTAGAAATTTTAATAACAAAATAAAATATATTAATTTTACAATTGCAGATTAATTGAAAACAACTTTACAAATTCAGTTGCATAACATTCAAAAAGAACATATGCCTATGAATGAAATGGAATAAGTTCTGTCTTGCTTTTCAGAAATAGTTGGGTTTCTTTACATTTAAGTAAGCACTAATGTAGTAGAAAGGGAATAATTCCACTAATTAAAACTAGTAGAGTATTAGCTAATACTTAAGCTAATACTTAAAAAGCTAACAGCTTCTATTGTTTGTTAAGGACAAGAATTTTTGCTTATTATTGCCTTGTCATGAACAGCTACTTCTCAATTACATGTGATAATGAGAGACAAAAATTGCATGGGTAATTTAAAGCCACAGTAATACCCTAATGTAATTTTAGATAGTATTTTCCATCTTTCCCTCTTTATAAGCTCTTGACAGTACTACTAGCAATTGCAGGTACTAACTGGTTCAGGTTTTATAGCCTCTCTGTCATCTTCCTCCCACACTTTGATGAACCTATTGACTTGAAGTGAAATGATTGAAAAGTAGTCATAGACAGAAAAAAAAAAAGGAGAAGAAGCAGGGAGACTCTGTGAATCCAGTACCATATAGTCAGGCTATGAAACCCAAAAGTTAAATATAAAATATTAATTGTCCTGAATTTATGTGACTATTTCTCAAACATAATGGTATGCATATGTCAATAGCTCACATTTTATTACTAAGGCGGTTCTCTAATTACAGCTTCTCAGATCTCTGTTGTCAATTATGGTATTAAGCTGCATGGGGATGTTTTAATGATGGCAAATTTGATAAATGGACACTTTTTATTGTTGTCTATTTCTTCCATCAGTTCGGTTGTATCAATTCCAACCCATATAAAATCAACCATGGGTAGTTAAAATGGCTTTTTGAGTGAGTAACATATTCAGTGAAATGAAACTGTGTCACCATAATTGTCTCAGCACTAGGACAGTCTTTTCTAGTGGTGGCAGCTTCTCTCTCCTTCTGTCTGTTATTCTGTTGACTAACTAGGCTTAAAGATAAAGACTACCTCACCTACCCGCACTGGCTCCTCTTCATAACCTCTCAGTGCTCGCTTTTATTCCCTGTCCTTTCTCATTCTCTTTCAATTGTGTATTAGAAACATGAGTTGTGCTAGTTTTCATTTTCTTCACTTCTCCGTAGGAATATAGTTAGGTTTCCCCCTTTGGCTCTCCTTGGAGCATATAAAAAGGCTACTCTTCTCCATTTATTAAGCTTTAAAAAAAATTCTAGCCAACTAATTCTTATTCAACTCTCCAGTAAGGTTTTGCTTCCCTTCACTGCAGCCAACTGCCATTTTCAAAGATTATACTCTTGTCAGGATTAACGCAAACATCTTACCTTTAGTTATTAATGGAACTAAAATTTAAAATATTGCTTTCCTCTTATTTCTTTTTCTGTTTTCAAAATCTCAACCCCAACCTGAATTCATTTCTTATCACTTCTGTCTGAATGATAGTATTACTTTGGTTCAAGGGTCCAATATATTACATTAAAATACCCTTCTTTACCCAACTACCTTGGGCTTATAAAAGAGCAAGTCACTTCAAAAAATTATTGATATTTAAGGAATACCTCTCACCAGTTCTATAAATTGCAAAATAAAATATTCTGATAAATTCTGGTTTCCAGGAAGAGTCATCATCCTAACACTACAGTCTTTTTAAAATTTGTTTTGTTTTACTTTTAATGACCTCTCCTGACCACCTGATGTATGAAACAAAAAAGAGATAACTCTCCAGCAGCATATTTTGGCTAAATAAAAATTGTTGTAGCCGATATGTTAAAATGTACAGCCTGTGGATGTAAATAAAACACAATTTTATTTTTTAATTTTATTCAGTGAGGAAGCTTGTTTTTTCTCCCACTGGATGAAAATGTGTGCTGAATCTAGTGTGACAGACGGTTCTAGATTTATCTCAAGTTATAAAACATAGTCTCAATTTAGCAATTAGAAGCGTTTAGTGTAAGATATTAATCAATATTTCTAACTTCATTCAAAGCATGACAATAGCACTTTTACGCACACAGAAAAAAAAATAACAGTCACACACAAAAAAACCTCTTAAAAAAATCTGTTGCCTCTCTAAACCTGATACATTTTTTATGCTCTTGCTTGAGGGGTTCCTGAGAATCTTGGCTCCGAATCTTTTTTCATTTTCTTTGTGATATTGACCTGCTGCCTTCTTTGGCAATTGTTGCTTCTTGGTGCCTAAGTTGAAATTCCAATTTTGACGTCCTCTTTCACTGACATTTTAATGGCTCAGAAGAATTCCTTCACCAGTGAGTGTGTACTGGTAATATCTCAAATATCAAGAGAAACTTTCTAAAATACATAAAGATATAACTCACGTCAACTTAGCAGAAGAGTTAAGTGGCTTGTGCAAGACAATGTAAACATTAATTCAGATATGCTAAATACTTCACAGGTTGTCCAAAGTTATATTAGCCTCAGATTCAAAAGATGAAAACTACATACTTGGCATGAGAATAGGCTGTCAAGAGGAACAAACCTATTCAGATGTTGGGAGAAATAAATCCAGATATATGGTTTCTGATATTTCAAATAGTCAATGAAAATTTCTTAGGGAAATTAGTAGAGAGCTTGAGTATCTAAATTGAGCAAAGTGTCCTCAAAACAGTCACAAATTCTAGGTGAACTACACTGATTATAACGGTACAAAACTCAACCAGCCTTCTTAACTTGAAGTTCAGAAAAAATATAAACAAATAATACATCCCTAAGGTCAAAATAAAAAACAATGTAGATCTGTTGAAGATTAAACAAGGTTTGCCTTATAACAAAAATTTAGCAATCAAAAACTCAAAACTTTACTAACAAAAGGCTTTTTACCAAAGAACTACATAGATAAGTCCAATTGGACCCAGATATCTATTTTCAGACATAAAAATGAAGAGAGTAACAATTTTCCAATTGTTACTGAAGCTTCATAATGTTGACAGTTGATAATTTGGTATGTCAATATATCAATATGAGATTGAGAGATTTTTTTAATGAATGAGCTTGTTGTAGCTAGGATCTTTTGAGGTTGAAGAAAACAAAAGTTCCACTCAATAAGAGGTAGGACGGTGTGTGTTTTCAAATATAAAGAGAATCTCATGGAACCCAAGGGGAGAAAGTATGTTTAGGCTTTAAATGAATTGGAATTGAAGGACAGCAATTCTGGCCTGACCAAAGAGCTATATAACCACTCTAATTTCTGATTTTCTTTTCATATGTATGCCATTCTCTTTGCTCATCTGTTTTCTTTTTCCTTCGCACATGGACTACTATAATTACTGGGACCAGCATTAAACTATTGTGCCTCTGCTGAGAGTTTATACATTGGTTATTCATCTCTCTTGTAAACTATCTGCTAGGTTCACCCCAGCCCATTTGGTCCAATCTGCTGTTGACAAGGAGACGCAGAGTTTTCTGATACTTACGGTTTCCCCTTCTAGAAATATGCCTATTATTGGTTTGATTTTGAATTGAGACATAGTAGTGTTCTGTCAGTTGTCATGCTGTTAGATTTGAAGGATCTTAAAATTTATTCACTTTATGCAACAGTCCAAGGATAACAGTTTCACAAATGCACATTAAGGAATGGAACTAAAAGACTACTACTGGTTTTTACCAATATCCCTCTCTGTTCTTCTCTGGAATAGCTCTGATTTTAAATAGTACGTTACCTCTCACGCAAGTAGAGTTGACAAAGAGAATTGCCTCAGTGCTGCCTGGACAAAAGAATTAGACTTTCTTTATTCTAAAAGTATTGTTCATGTAAAATAGTTTTTCTAGAAGTAACTGAAGATATGAAAGAGCAGTCTTGATATGGTGTTATATTTTTGCCCAAATCTAACACTTACGATTCTCCTCTTGGAGTTAAATTGATATGGAAATGAGAAACTGCATATTAGAGTCTTTATCACAATATCTGTCTCATAATAGGTATTCAGAAGATGTAATTTGAATTAATATGAATCTGTATAACCTTGGATATATTTCACCATCTTTGCAAACCTCAGTCTCTTAAATTATTTCTCCACGTGCCCAATGCCAAGCATGTTCTCTCTTCTTGCTGTCAATATCTGTGTTTTTCCCTATAGGGTATGCTGGAATTTGCACACACAATTTAATTTAGCTTCAAACAATTCCTCTCTCTGGACTACATTGGAAAAAGCTGAACTACTGGGAGAATGACTAGGGAATTTATAAGTATTGGGTCACTGAGCCAAAACCTCTCCCATACTCTCTTGTGTCTACTTTCCTAGCACCATGAACTTTCACACAGTAGAGAACAACCTGTTTCCTGGGTTCATGGCTTTCTCCTCTGGCACTCCCCTTCACTCAGTTATTAATAATTGACACTTTAGGTTTTGCAACTCCCCAATAATATCCAAAGCATGGATTTGTGACATTCATAAAAATTATATTTAAGAGAATTTTATCCACTTAGGTTTCATTAGATTCATTTGTGCCAATATGAAGACTGAGTTGCTGCTTCTAGGAACATATCTCCTCTCAGTGTTGACATATTGTTATAAACAAAACAAACATACCAGACCATTAGGATTTTAGGCTTAACAGACCAGTATTAATTTATGATACTCTTGCCCTCTTCTGGGGGGAGTAAAGTTTCCATTATCCAGAAAGTCTTCAAGGAAATATATTTATTTACCTCTACACTCACTGATTCTGCCTGAGAATTCACACACACAGACACACACAAACAAAACTACATTAATTGGTTCATTAATTCAACAAATATTTGAGTTCCTTGGAAGACTGAGGAAAGAGAAGACATGTAAACAAATCATGGCAAGACAGAATAATATGTGCTAGAATAGAGTTTGTACTTGACAATAACTGGGAGTATGATGGATAAAGAGAAATGTTCTATCCAAAAGCGTCTGACTTGAATATATAACAAGCAAGTTAGGTTATTCACAAGTACATAAGGATCTGCTTTTTAAAAAAAATTATCTCTGCATGCTTTGGTAGCATTTGTATTTTTTTAAACTAGTTAATTAATTAATTAATTTATTTATTTATTTATTTTTGGCTGCATTGGGTCTTTGTTGCTGTGCCCAGGCTTTCTCTAGTTGTGGCGAGTGGGGGCTACTCTTTCTTGCAGTGTGCGGCCTTCTTATTGCAGTGGCTTATCTTCTTGCGGAACACAGGCTCTAGGCACGCAGGCTTCAGCAGCTGTGGCACACGGGCTCAGTAGTTGTGGCTCGTGGGCTCTAGAGCACAGGCTCTTTAGTTGTGGTGCACGGGTTTAGTTGCTCCACGGCATGTGGGATCTTCCCGGACCAGGGATCAGACCCATGCCCCCTGCATTGGCAGGCAGATTCTCAACCACTGTGCCACCAGGGAAGTCCCAAGGATCTGCTTTAATTACTCCAAATCCCTGAGTAATAATCAATAATCAATTAAGTATTTATTATCTCCTGCATGCCTAGCATGGTTTTACAAACTACTGAAAATATAAAATAACTTTAAAGCATGATATTTGTTCAAAAAAGTGTTTATATAGTCCATCATATTTAGCAAATTACTCTATAGGTATATCAATTGAGAGCAAGTATTTCTCTAATTCAGCTGCCCTGGTTAAATTTCTTTGCTTAGGAGATGATTCCAGTAGGACCATAGTTTGACGTTTCCAATTTGAACATATCAGTTATCTTACTGTCAGATATCTTGGCCATGCTACCCTTGTGAAATTGTCCCTTTAACCTCACAAATGCTTTTAAGCCAAAGAAAAACTGAAAGAGGGCCAATAATCCAACTAAAAATACTCTGGGAACCCTGGAGCAACCACTTACTTTGCCTGGAAAGGGCACAAAGGGTCTTGATCTGCTGAAGTCAGTAACTTTAAAAGATATTCCAGAAATTAAAAAAAAATACCTAGAATTTAAAATTGAGATGAGATACTTTGTCTGTTCTTAACAATCTATAATGACATTTTTCTTTGTAATGATAACACATGTTATTAATGCTAATATGTCTAAGTGCTGACAGTGACCAAAAACTGTTATATTTTACATTCTAATTCTAATCCTCATATCTACCCTGTGAGTTCCATACAATTCATATTACTATACCCATTGTAAAGATGGGATTGCTGAATCATGGGGAAGTTAAGTAACTTATCATGTATCACACTATAGTAGGTGATGGAGCCAAAGGTTATGACCTCAGGCTGCCTGCAACATTGTCAACCCAGTACTAACCTGCAAAACTAGCCAAATTAATATGGGCCTTGTTATGGAAGGGCAATATAAGCACAAATTAGTAAGGACAGAGGAACAGAGTGGAATACACAGAAAGATATCAGTAGAATTTAGAGAAAGCTGAGTGAGAATTGCAGAACAAATGAGAGGAAAGACATTTCTGCCCCTTCACTAATCCTAGGGTATGGAGATTTGGAAATTTATATCAGAGACCCACAGTACTTTTTCTGTAGGAATAATGATAGCAGTCATAGCAATATTGCCTACTAACTTTTGAGGGCTTACTGTATTCCAGACTCTGGGAATTAGCAGGTGTCCAAATATTTCAGCATCATGCTTTTGAAAGAACTGGTGGAAACTAGATTATAGAAAGGCCAGAATGAAGCAAGAAACACATGAAGACATTTTCATTATTAAGAGCAGAATGAATGATAGCATGGAGTAGGAGATAACAGTTGAAGTAGAGGGAAGTGAACAGACTTGAGAAATGGCTAGGAGATAAAATGGAAAATATTTGAATGGATTAGATACAGTTCCCCGTGAGAAAGAAAGAGAAAAGACAACCTTCCATGATTATGTCTTGAGTAGCTGTGTAGATGATGGTGCTGCTTCATGTTTTGGATATGTTAGTGTGAGGTTTTATGAGAAAGCTAAATGAGGAATCAAAAGACAATTGGTATGTGGATCCCAAGCTCAGAATCCTCTTCTGGATTACACATTTAAAATTCATCATTATTTAAATGGTATTTGACACCAAAAGAGTAGATCAGACCACCAAAGGAGAAGATGTGAATAGAGTAAGAAGAGCACATATAATTTCACTTCATCTTTAAAGTAATCTACGAGGTAGGTTTATTAAACTCATTTTGCAGTTAATAAACTGAAGCTCAGAGTTCAATGAGATAGTAAGTGATTAATCTGGGACTCAACCCCATATGTGTTTGATTCTAAAGCTTATACTTGCATCCATAAACTAGATTATAATCAAGTAGTTATATTTATGATTGTTAACTTATATAGTGTAACATGTATCTAGTTCTTTTGTGCTAAATAGTTTATAGTCAGTTACACTTGAATAAAAAACTCAGGTTTTATTATAGTTAAATATTTGAGCTGAAAAGTTCTACCTATTTCAATCAAATTACTTTAAAAGGATATATTTCATCTCTGTGTGCTGCACTCTACGTATTGAGCACAAAATACAACCAATTCTCTGCTTAAATTAAAAGGAAAGAAAAACTCTTTATGGAGGTCATCACATAATTGGAAGAAATAGGTAACTTTTATAAAGTAATAGTGAACAAACTTGCTAACAAGTGACCAAGATGGTCTTAATGTTCCCCTCAACGTGACTAAACTTTAGCGAGGTTTCCTCCTGATTCTAGGCCCCTAACCCACCTTCTCGTAAAGGATTTACATTGGAAAACTTGCAATTGTGAATTCTTTCTCTGCCCTTTTGAAATATTTGTCAATGTTCTCCCAGTCTTCTGCAAGTGTTACAACCCAGGAAATGTCTTTTTCAGGAAACTGAGAACCTTCTCTTTGAAATGTAAACATTGACAGAGAGAACACCCCATTTCCTAGTCTCTGTGGAAGGGTAGGAGCCTAACTTCCATGGCTACTGATTAGCTGACATAGATGACCTAATCACAGTTAATACATCTGCAAACTCAGGAATAACTCAATGCGCTTGCTGTACACATCCCAAATCCCATTGATCAACCTGCCTCCTCTCCCCAGTGCCTTCCAGTACTTTTCCATAGCTCTGGAAGATGTTCTGTGCCTTGTACTATGTTTAGCAGCATCCATGATCTCTACCCACTAGATGCATGTAGTACTCCCTCAGTTATGAAAACCAAAACTGTGTCCAGACATCACCAAGAGTCCCTTGGGGGGCAAAATTACCCTGTTTGAAAACAACTGGAATAGACTGAAATAACGTCTTTGTATGTAGTTATGTTTCCTCCAACTGTTTTGATTTCCATATTGAACTTTTTGCATCCCCACAAAGCCTAACAGTCCTACAAATGATCTAATTTTATAAGTAATATACAGACCCATGGCACACATACATGTGAAATGAAACAATTACATACTGAAGTTTATTAACCAGCCAGCACAGTCAAGAAAGCTAGAGCCCCCAGTTATTCCATTCACACATCACTGTGCTCATGAAATCAGGTGACTGGGTCAATTGAATGTACTCACCAGCAGAGTATGAGTTGCTTTGGTTGTTGGGCCCACAGAGTCAGAAATAGTCTCAAACTTGAGAACTTATCTGAAAATATGTGTGTATGTTTGTAGAAATGAGTTTATAGTTGTCAAAACTCTTCAAATTTTTCTTTCATAGATATTTGCAATCACTTTTTTCTAGTCACTTAGTTTTACTTTTGAGGTATTCAGGCTCAGCTCTTATCAGGTGTGGGCTTATCTTATTCCCTAAGGATGCTTTCTTTTAAATTAGACAGCTTAGTGTAGAGAGCTTCCTAAAAATGATTTAACTTTGCCTACCATCTTTGTTTACCAGGATGGCTTAGAAAAATCTCAATACCTAAAAGCTTTTCTCTGCTATTATTTCATCTTCTTGCCCAGAAATATTGGTTTAAAATTCAGTTACTCTTTATCAGATAAACAAAACTTAAATATATCTACAAAAGAGTTTCTGTATTGCTTTAATAAACTTATGTAAATGTCCAACTGATGACAACACTTCAGTCAAATTACAAATATAAAACATCAAATATTTGTAGTTAAAATTTTGCTAAAATGAGTTTTAAAAGATTCCTTTTGCTAAGTGTAGTTTACAGTAATGTTTCACTCTGAATAGTAGCCTAAACTTTGTTGGAATTTAATGTTGATGTCAGTAAATTGGTTGTACTGCTGACTGTGAAACAGAATTGTTAATTATTATAAAAAAGGGGATGCAGATGCAAGTAATATGGAAATGCTTGGTCTCAGCTAGCAGAACTAAAAATCATCTAACAACAAATAATACCACATCAGCAGCTCTTAGGTGTGGAGATTTTTGGCTTCCATTCCAAACGCGTTTTGAAATTTTTCATATGTAATTCATGAGATTTCCATGATTCATTTCCAGGACCAATACGGTCCTTTGCACTTAGGAAAATGATAAGCTATTATATTTTATTTTTCTGCTGTTTTGAGATAAAAAACATATTTCCTGCTGGTTGTATATAAATGGTTTGTTATACTTTTTTGAAATAGAACAGTTAGAGATACATGAAAAGCATTTGGCAGAGTTGTGTGAGAGAGCCATACGTT
The DNA here is from genome assembly GCF_963924675.1 of Phocoena phocoena. Lineage (NCBI taxonomy): Eukaryota > Metazoa > Chordata > Mammalia > Artiodactyla > Phocoenidae > Phocoena > Phocoena phocoena. The sequence continues at coordinate 66,806,887 of NC_089227.1, read as the reverse complement.
ATTTTTCAGGGCAAATGAAAATTTGTGTCTGCTGCACTGGACCCTTAAATCTCCATGTACCCAAGTAGGAACTATTTACTAGTCCTCTCCTACGTAATGGGAAATGAAGTATCCTTGAAACAAGATCATTTATAGAGAGCATGTTGTCTGTGCATGTTCTGAAATGATTGACCTTAAATCGTGTTCATTAAGATGGTAGTAAAGAGATAGCTATATTTTTTATTATTGGGGATATGGAGAATGAATAAAATGAACAGCACATTCAATTGTCAAGATTAGGTTGCTCAGCAATTCATGGAAGAAAAAATTTCATATGCCAAAAAAAATTAAAAACCATTCAACCTCTACGTAATCAAAGAAAGGCAAATTAAAATTTCTAACCTATCAAAGTTGAAAACATCATACTAAATGATGTGGAGAATGCGGAGAGATAGGCATTTTTGCTCCCTGTCAGCCTAGTAATCTATACAAACTTCCTGACCTAGGGACACTATTTCAAATAAATAAATGTAGGCAGCAATTTCTATAAAAAGATGATTGAGGTAACAATATTAGTCACAGAATACTGAAATACATTTTTGTTTATTTTTTGATAGCATATTATTCAGCCATTAAAGTCATGCATTCAAAGTATATTTAGTAACACATGAAAATGGTAATGTTTTAAGTGAAAAGACTATGATTCCAAATTTTAAAAAGGAAATTCACTAATATTATATGAACAATAACAACAAAAGGAATTAAAAAAAATAACATCTGAATGCTAGCAATGTTTATATTTGGTTAATATAGATAAGATAAGAGGTGGTTTTGGGTTCTTGTATATATTTTTTAAAATTTCCTAGAATTTAGAAAATGGATTTATTACTTTTAAAAGTTAGTAAATATTTGATAAGAAAATTAATTGTATGTTTGAGTGAAAGTCTATTTTGTACCAAGGAAAGTTACACAATTTCCAGGAGAGGTTTACACCTGGACTTTATAGGAGCTGATTTCAAAGTCTTTTGAGGATTGAAGGCTGAACTTCAATAGGAGTAATCTGCATTCTTTCCAAAGATAAACAAAGTCAATAACTGCCTATTGGAATGTGTTCCAGTTTTCTTTTGTATTTTTAACGTCTCTTTAGGCATAAGGATGGGATCTTATGGTCTGTTACATTTCCATGTCTAAAGTTGATATACTGTCTTTATTTGAGCACATGTAAGTGCTGAGGAGCACAGCTCAAGCAGTTGAAAGTAGATGTGTTCTTATAACATTGTCACTCAGTTATTCTGACCAATTTCTGGGTTGCATCTTCATGAAAAAATTATGTTTAATGATCAATCAGCTGATAATTTGATTAGCTCTTTTCTCCATATTGTTAAACAAGGAATTGGAAACCAACTGAGATAATCCGAAGAACTGGATTGTCAAATCAAATTTACCTGAATCACAGGTCTTACCTAGTATCAAGTTTTCCTAATAATTTCAAGAATATTTCCCATGCACAAAGCAGAGGAGATGTCCTGAACCCCTGGAGTAGCTCCCCAGACTCCATCTGGATCTGACATTTTCTGGAACAGATTAATGTATAAAGTTTATAAGGAGGGTTTATAGTCACTCTGTTTACATACAAATAACTATTGGGTTCATGCAACATTTACATTTTACACCCGGATAGTACATATAGTTAATATGACATTTTTCCAGAGAGCCTCTGCCCCATAAATCCACGGATTGCTGGTTTATCATAAGCAATCCTAGACAACAAGGAATATTCTGCAAAAATTCCATAGTTTAGAGTTCTCCTGCTAATAACACATTTTTAATTTGTATGCCACAAGGTCTGTTATTAACAAAGAAAACAGACTGGGTTACCTGCTTTTCTCATTCCTAAGACCCAACCACCCCTACCTACCCTGTAAAGGAAGTGAATGGACTGCAGATTTTGCTGCAAAAGTGAAGAAAATGTCTACCATTACATAATGGGAAAGGCCAGTTTTCCTTCTCAAAAGAATCAGTCAAATTATCCTCCCAGTCAGAAAATAATTTTACTGTCTTTTTCAATCAAAGCAAATGTTAATAGCATTCATTTTGCTACCATCTCATTTCTAAATGTACATTATAAAGATGCAAGTTTAAAGTCCTATATTTAATCATATTTACTGTTTTAAGGAAATACCCAAAACTCATGTTAATCTGAATTCAATACGTTTTTGCAGCCAAACATTTCCCAAACTATAATTTAAAATGTGACTATCTTTTTTTTAATATTAATAGATGTTTTACTAAGTGCCTACGATGCCAGAAATGTACAGATGTATTATTATTATATTTTTATCTTAACAGCATCTCTAAGAGATAGGTATTACATCCTCATTTTTTTTAACATCTTTATTGGAGTATAATTGCTTTACAATGGTGTGTTAGTTTCTGCTTTAAAACAAAATGAATCAGTTATATATATACGTATCTTAATAAAGCTACTTTAGAGCCTAGTCATCACAGCATCCTCATGTTTAAAGATAATATCCAAAGTTTTGTAAATCCCCTTACCAATCATATTCTTAGGAGGTCTTGGAAAGCAAATAATGATTAGATTTGATGTTCTTTTTGCTGGAATAGTGTATGAAAATGACTAACTGACTGTGATAGGAAATACTCATGAACTGATCAAACTAAAAGACCTATATTTTATGTATCTCCGAATTTGCCACCATCTGTCATACAACTTCTAAATTTTTATGTGCTCCATGAAGTAGAATAGTGCCTTTAGGGAATGTGTAGTAAGATAAAAAAGACATAAAACTGTAACCTGGCTTTATGGTATCTTATTTATAAAAGGCTCAGCCGACATACGTATATCAAGTTATCTTTCTGTTGTGCACTATGGAATTTTATACAACTCTGGGAAATGCATCACAGTAATTTTAAAGACATATAAGAATAGGCCTTTTTTCGGTGAGATGAGAGAAAAGAGATTATGAAAGAGAAGGTAGGAAAAGGGAATGGTCAAGACCTCTCCAGCATAGGTGTTCCTTAGGTAGAGCAGTTTTAGAAAAGAATACATATGGAAGTTGATGTTAACCATCTGTCCACAACTGTGTACTCTGTGGTGTGACTTACCATAACTCCAGTGATATAGTTTAAAGACCACTGTGTTAAAGTACTAGATTGTCTAACAAGGTATTTTAAAATGTATCTGATTAGATAATCCATGACTGTCAGCCTCTAAACAAACATCACTCTATTAGTTCTCCAGTAGGGACCAGAGCTTTGAGGGAGTTCTGATCTAACTCTGATGATCTACGATGAAGGGGAGAAAGACCAAAAAGTGTGGAAGAGTACCTGAAATGACAGTATATGGCCTAAATTACAAATTTACTCTCTATTCAGTCTTTTTTTTAGAAGACTAAAGCTAACTGATACTCCAAAGTTTTTTGAGTAAAAATCATGAAGTTAAATCTCACAGCTCTTAATCTCAGTGTCTGATATCATACAACATAAAAGTGCCAGTGTTGGAACCTTTGATTACGTCCAATGTTCAATTAAACAATACCCAACAGGAATGTATAACACATTTTCATATATTCTATGGGCCATTTCTAGACATTATGGTATTTTTTCTTTGTCAGTAAGACTATTTAGGAATTACTCTTTCAATTAAAATTTTTGTCCTGTTCCCTCTCTCTCCCAGAAAGAGCTTAAGTCATTGGATGCATAAAGATAATTAACATGTGCCATTTCCTACTTTACAGTATAAAGATATGCCAAGACTAAAATATGAGCTCTGATGCCTTTAGTTTGAGAAAAGATTACATATTAAATTAAGTGATCTAGATTGTTGCCCACTAAAAACAATTTATACTGTATGTTATAAAAAATAAATTAAAAATTGTCTAAAAGAGGCAAATTCCCACTTTTCTATGCTACCACTCATTATTTTGTTTCAGATAAAACTTTGAAAGAAAAAAATTGCTTTCCACAATTTGGAAGGATTCTGCTATTTTCTCTACCAATAAAAAAGGAAGGATGTTTGTGTTCAGAATGATAATCACTGAAAGCTCCTGGCTTCTGCTCTCTTCAGATTAATCTTACAATAGTTATTTCCTTGAGCAGCAATCAAATACATAATATTAGCATAAAATCATAACTTTGCTTTTCACTTTTGCCAATATTAAGATTATGCTGGAGTCATGGGCAGATTTATAGGCATCCATCCTATTAAATATATTTTAGGTGCTAAAAATTACTCATCAGCTTTTTATTAACTTTTATGTCATAAATATTCAGACACATAGACACGTGGTCAAAATAGGCACTGCTTAATCTTACAGTAGCATGGGGAATTTAAATAGAATTTGTGTAATATTTGCAACTATTTAGAAATTGGCTTTAAGAGTAAAACATAATCTTCTAAAGAAAGGAAAAATATGGTCAGAGGATAAGAATTTAAATAAACATGACTTTGGGGGATAAAAAGTTGATATGTGATTGAATTTGAGGATAAACTAATTTATAGTGAGAAGGACCTATATATATATTTATTTTATGCACATAATGAAAACAGGTAGAAACATTTAGGAGCAATCTTCTGAAATCTGAGAGTGTCTTAACCTTTCCTAAAACTATGAAGTTGTTTTGTTTCCTTTCACATTTATACTTCAATAATAATAAAAGTATGATAGTAACTTCTTCCACGTTTGAATAACAGCATTATTGATATTAAATGCACTAGATTATAATAAGAATTTTTGCAAAGAGGTACTAATTTATTAAAAATCAATATTTTAAGTAAGTTGGAAAATATATCACATAGTCAGGAGATGTACTTGATTTAAACTATGCTGACTTTTTTCCTTCATCTGAGAAGACAAATGAAAATATATGAAGGAATTAATTCACTTTTAAATTCAATAACATGTGTCTGGTGTCCACCAGGCACTCTTCTAGATCCTGGAGATACACTGGAGTACAAAATAGATAATGTTCACACCACGAGGTACTTATATTCTACTGGACACAAGTGATAATAAACATACAAGCAAATAAATAGTGAAATTTCAAGTAATGATAAATGCTATAAAGAAAAATAATGCAAGGGAAAGGAGAATAAAAAGGAGTGAAATGTTAATAGGGTGGTCAAGAAACGCCTCTCTGAGAAGCAGGTGTTTGAGCAGAGATCTAGAAGATGTGTTGGAGAAAGTCAGGTTACTATTTGGGAAGATTTGCAAAAAAGAAAACAGCAGAGGCCCTGTGAGTAAAAGCATGTCTGAGGGGTAGAAAGGTCATTGTAATTGAAGCATACAGAAAAAAAGAGAAAGAGGAAGAAAATGGGTGAGAATGGTGCTGAGGGTAAAGTATGCAGAGTATTACAAACCATACAAAGGGCTTTAAATTTGGAAAGAGACCCTAGAAAGATCTTACATTTTAAACCACTAAGGTAATCCCCAAATTAAAAAAAAAATTACAAGATAAAGTGCCAATATCTGTTATAAAATAATTTTCACTTAATGTCCTACTCATTCATATGAGGTTGAATGGATTTTGTAGATTTTCGAACCAGATCCATAGATATTCAATATGTTCGGATACAATAAATAAATAAGACAAAATATAAAGAAAGTTCAGATAAAAATTAATTTAACTAAAACTGATATGATTTCATAAAAATGAATCAGTTGTTTTAAACAGACTCAACTAAGCAGAAAAAACACAACTGAAAGAACTTTAGGCTAAAAAGTGAGGTAAAAGTTCCTTGAGGAGAGGGACCCATTCCAAAACACTTGCCCAACCTATTGAAAATGAGCACGAAGTTTAGAGAGAAAAATCAAGTGGAATTAGGTATATGTAAATGTGATTCCCCATCAATTAAGAAATGGCAACTTATTGTGCTGAGTAAATGGTTGTTTTAAAAAGTGCCAAAATTTCTTTAGTAATAAATATTAGAAAATAAATGCACTTTGCAAACAATTAAAATGTAAATTTGATATAAAATTAATGGAGAGTTAGGAGGCGTTGAATGCAATACCAGATTGTGAGTGATAAATAGCAAATCTGTTGCTCCCAAAGCTATCGTCACTGAAAATGATTCCACTCAGTAAAAAAGTGAAAGAACAATTAATGATGTATTTTTTTTCTAGAATACAAAATGTAACTGCTATTGATATTTTCATAGCAAATCCAACTGTAATACATACAAATTGTTTAGCAAAATTGACTTTCAACTGCTAGTAGAAACATGGACTGCAAAATATCACATTGAGGACACACCTGAAGGATTCATGAACTAGTTTGCTGTCTGTAGTACCTGTTACTGCAATGTGATTATATTTTAGCAGTTAGCTCAGATTACAGATTATTAACCCAATGAAATTTGAGAATATACTTTGCATAAAGGCTATTCTAGACTAAAATCTCTAACTACCATTTATTCATAATTATTTTATCAGAACATTGTTTAGTAATCAAGAAACAAAGTCAAGTTAATTGCCCTACTATGATAATTAGTTTTTCTCACAGATGTCTTATGGAAGGAATTTTCTTACTTTCTATATTCCATTTTTAATCTCAGTTTGTTGCTTTTATACATTTTGTTTAGTCTGTTGAACACCCAAATCCTTTAGAAGATAACTGCAAACAGGTAATAATAATCGACATTTATTAAGAAACCGAATGTGTGCTAATGCACTGTCTTAAATACATTGCCCAGGATTCTTATTAAATCCTCATAGCTATCATGTGAGTTGTAGTACTATCATTGTCTCCATTTAACGCATAAGAAAACTGAGGTGAAGAGGACAAATAACTTGCTGATATCAGAAAAATCAGTGAGTATATGGCACAAAGTTTCAAACCTAGGTGTTCTGAGCTCCAGAGCCAAAACTTCTATTTGCTCTTCTAAGCCGCCTATCAGGGGAACAAGGCACAGAGACTGGGTGACAAGGCTGCTGGATGTTTGAGTCGCCATCATGCCAGTGCAGAGGTTACTCTCCATAGGCACATAGCAATTTATATGAGTAATGACCTAATTGCTTTGATGATGAATTAGCTAAGTCCTGAGCTCATTACAATATAATTATATTAAATTAATAAATTATAAAAATAAAAATGAGTGCTGTCATAGAAAACCACATATATTTTATTTGGGTCAAGGATATCAGGGATCTTATTCCTACACATGGAGATTAAGCAATGAAGATTAAATGATTATTAGAATAGGTAAGATTAAGGAATGAAGATTAGGCTTAATTTTTTTTTACTGTTTAGGTGGATTGTTACCTAAATAATAAATATTTGGACCCTGGGCTATTAGAGACAATAGTTTTTTAGTGCTCACAAGTGCTCCTTTTACAAATCCATCCATGATTAAGGGTTAATACATTTCTTGATTTTGAAAAATCTCTCTTTAGAAGTTTTCTATAGAAAACAAGAGAGAACATCTTCACAAAATTAATATCCTTGAGAAATCCAAAACAGAGGTAATTACATGTTTAATGTTTAACTTAGTTTCAATTGAAGTACTTCTTATCACACAGCTGTTTACTATTAAGAAAGAGCTCTTATATCTGAGCCCATTCACTCTCTGGTATACAACTTTAATTCTATTATATTTAAACACCAGTTGTGTAGTGATTTTTGAAGAATGTTGAGTGTAAAGAACTACTTTACTATTAAATCTCATACCATAAGACTGTAATACTTATTTCAGAAATAATAAAGTGGTTCAAATAACTAGAAGCCTGTGTGGTAGGTATCATTTAGTCAGATTCATCCCTTCCATATCTAACCATGTTGTTTACTTCTAAGCAAAAGACCAAGTGGTATATTAAGGGATAATATAATTATCATCATAATGTAAAATTATGTGGTATAATTTTTATTTTTATCTTATTATAACTTTGAGTTTTCAACTCTCACTATGAAGATCAACCATTTTTAATATTCCCATTGTTCCACATAAAATAAAATATTTTAATGAATGCTATCTCTTAATGCAGTACAAATTACAGCACTACAGATCACAAGCAGGGCAGTAAAAAAACGTGTTGAGGAGCAGGTTCAGCTACAAATGTAAATGTACAGTTTTCAGAAAATTAAAGCACACTAATGTTAACGTTAGCAAATGCAAGAAAGTTTTAGGTCTTATGCAGGAAACTACCCTGATGTATAGACAACTTCACTGTGTCAAATAAAAACGATTGCTGCATCACATGCTATGAAATAATGAAAGCAGGAAAAACGTGGCCAGATTATAAAGCTTCTGAGCAAATTGAAATATATAGCAAAATTATATATTTGGCACATAATAAATATTTGTTAAATGAATAAACATGGAAGGTGGAAACATATATAATTATTTTTCTCTCAGTCACTGCACACTCCAGAGAGTGAGGTCTACAGATTGACTCCCCAGAAACCTCAAAGGGGCCCTTTATTACGTTAGTGAATTTCTTGTGATACAGGATCTAATGGTCAACTTTGAAGACTCTTCAATCTAAATGTCTCAAGACACTGAGTGCATCATCTCTCAGAGACCAGTTATCTTGATTAATGGGATTACTTGTAAACACCAGAACGCTGATGTACTCATTTTAAATGACACGTTTCATCACATAATCTTTGCATTCTTTCCCTGTAGGTAGATGTATACAGGAAACCAAATCATAAACTGAAGGCTGATGAGTGGTCCTTGAATTACAATAGGGAGAGCTGGAAGAAGCAACCGTTAAAGGCTTTGGTCTATGACAGTCTGATATGTCCATTTTCCAAAGAGAATTCTTCTTGCTTAGGGGACTGGCAGTTGAGAACTACATCAATTAAAGCCTCCTCTTGTGGATATTACCACTAGAGTTTGCCACTACAAAGTTTTTTAAAGATTCAAATCACCATTCCCTTTCTGATTAACACATTTTTCATTAAATCTAGTGAGTAATATCAGGCCTGTTTGCCTAATCACCCAGCAAGTGGTTTTGTTCTGCTCTATTATCTCTTGTACCTACAACTTGAATTTAAAATATAGCTCCACTGACTAAAACACATCTTGAGGAAACGCTACTTATCCTTCTCAGATTACCACATCTATCTGAAAATTAGTACATTTCTACCACTGTGCCATGTGGAATCATTTGCTATATTTGCGTATACCTGTACCTACAGGTTTCTGCTTTTACTTATAAGGACCTAAGTATTATGGGAGGGAGAGGAATACACAATTTTTAAGATTCATTGACATCAAAAGTTCTTGCATCCCATCGACCTCTTTGGAATCCCAATAGCTAGCTATACAATACAAAGAAAATTCTCTCTCTGCCCAGCCAGTGAAGAAGAAAGAGAGAAGAAATAGATGGAATTTTGATCACTCTTTAACAGATTGATCGTTATGTCTACTATTCTCCTTGGCATAAGTATCATCAATGTAGTAGCAATCATATTTGGTTAGGGGTTAGATTATTCAGAATGAGGTGTTTCCTATCTCTGTCAATTTTAATTGTGTAACATTGGGTGCATTACTTACTCTCATTTGTAAATGGGGTTACACAGTTATCAGAAGTTCTTAATTCCTATGCTGTGGCATTGACATAATCCTATCAGTATTTATGACTAATTAAAGCAATGATTCTTTTTGTTTGTTTTGTTTTTGTTTGCTTTTTTCTCCCCTTCCAGTTTTACTGACATGCAGCACTATGTGAGTTTAAGGTATACAGCATGATGATTTACCTTACATACATCATGAAATGATGACCATGATAAGTTTAGTGAACATCCACCATTTCAAATAAAGTTAAAGAAATAGAAAAAAAATGCTCTTCCTTGTGATGAGAACCCTTAGGCTTTACTCTCTTCACAACTTGCATACATAACATACAGCAGTGTTCATTATGTTAATCATGTGGTACATCACATCCTGGTACTTATTTATCATATAACTGGATGTTTGTACCTTTTGGTCATCTTCCTCCCCCCTCTCCTCCCAGGCCTCTGCCTCTGTTAAACATAAATCTGATCTCTTTTTCTATGGGTTTGTTTGTTTGTGAAATGTAATTGACCGACAATACTGTCGGTGTTAGTTCCTGGTATACAACATAATGATTCAATATTTCTCTACATTTCAAAATGATCACCATGTAAAGATTAGTACCATTGTCACCATATAAAGATGTTACATAATTATTGACTATATTCCCCACACTGTACATTTCATACCCATGACTCACTTATTTTGTAACTTAAAAGTTTGCACCACTTAATCTCCCTCACTTAGTTCTCTCCTCCAACCTCCTCCCCTCTGGCAATGATTTGTTTGTTCTCTGTATCTCTGAGTCTGTTTCTGTTTTGTTATGTTTGTTCTTTTTTTTTTTTTCAGATTCTACACATAAGTAAAATCATACAGTATTTGTCTTTCTCTGACTTATTTCACTTAACATTATACTCTCTAGGTCCATCTATATTGTCACAAATGGCAAGATATCATTCTTTTTAATGACCAAGTAATAGTCTATTATGTAAGTAATAGGCCATATATATATGTATATATATACATATATATATAAAATCTTCTTTATCCATTCATCTATTGATGGACACTTAAGTTGCTTCCACATCTTGGCTATTGTATATAATGCTGCAATGAACATAAGGGTATATATTCTAATTAGTGTTTTAGTTTTCTTTAGATAAATACCCAGAAGTGGAATTGTTGGAACATACAGTAGCTCTATTTTTAAGTTTTTGAAGAATCTCCATACTGTTTTCCATAGTGGATGCACAAATTCACATTCTCACCAATAGTGCACAAAGATTCTCTTTTCTTCACATCCTCACCAAAACTTATTTGTTGTCTTTTTGATAATAGCCATTCTGACAAGTGTGAGGTGATAATGTCATTGTGGTTTTGATTTGCATTTCCCCGATGATTAGTGATGCTGAGGCTAACATCATGTGCCATCTGTATGTCTTTTTGGAAAAATGTCTATTTTTTAATCAGGTTGCTTGTTTTTTTGATGTTGAGTTGTACGAGTTCTTTGTATATTATGGATATTAACCCCTTACTGGATATATCATTTGCAAATATCTTCTCTCATTCAATAGGCAGCCTTTTTGATTTTGTTGAGAGTTTCCTTTTCTGTGCAAAAGCTTTTTAATTTGATGTAGTCCCATTTGTTCATTTTTGCTTTTGTTTCCCTTGCCTGAGAAGACATATTCAAAAAAAAAATTCTAAGACTGATATCAAAGTGTATATGGTCCATGTTTGCTTCCAGAAGTTTTATGGTTTCAACTCTTACATTTTATGTCTTCGATCCATTTTGAGTTTGTTTTTATATGGTGTGAGAAAGTAGTCCAGTTTGATTCTTTTGCATGTAGCTGTCCAATTCTCCCAACACCATTTACTGAAGAGGCTGTCTCTCCCACATTGTATATTCTTGCCTCTTTTGTGGTAGATTCATTGCCCATATAAGTGTAGGTTCACTTATGCCCTAGGAGTGCCCTCTATGTGGGCTGCTTAGGTCTTCTTGCAGGTGGCTTGCTACTGAGGACACTCTGGTAGGCATGACTGAACCCCAGTCTGGTTGGTTACCAGGACCTACCTCGTGTGGAGGCTGCCAGCCACTGGTGGGCAGGGCTGAGCCCTTGCATGGCTAACTATAGAACTCTGGGAGTTCCCAGGGGTAGTGTTGGCCCACTGTTGGGAGGAGTTTGGTCCTGGGGTGACTGGTTGCAGGATTGGGGGTCATGGAGTTAGTGTCAGCCTGCTGGTGGACAGGGCCAGTTCCTGACTAACATGGTTGGCTGCAGGGCCCAGGATGTCCCGGAACAGTTGACAGCCCACTGGTGGGTGAGGCCAGATCCCAGGGCAGCTGGCTGAGGAAACCAAGGTGTCCCAGAGTGGTTCCTGCTTGCTGGTTAGACCGGGTCTTTTTTTTTTTTTTAAGACATCATTTTATTTTATTTTATTTTATTTATTTATTTTTTGTGTGGGGAGCAGCACCACGCGACATGTGGGATGTTAGTTCCTCAACCAGGAATCAAACCTGCGCCCCCTGCATTGGAAGCGCAGGGTCTTAACCACTGGACCGCCAGGGAAATCCCTGGGCCAGGCTTTGACACAACTGGTTGTGGAGCTACAGTGGTCCTGGGGCTGGTGCCCACCCACTGGTGGGTTAGGCTGGGTCCTCAGCCTGTTGCTGGCCCATTGATAGGCAGGGCTGCTTCCTGGGCAGCTGAGGGCTCAGGGGTTCCTATGGCAGCTGGCTTTCTGGTGGATAGGGCTGTATTCTCATGCAGCTTGCTGTTTGGCCTGGGGCATCCTAGGACTGGTGCAGACAGGCTGGTGGGCGGGGCTGTTTCCCAGCACTAATAAGCTAGACGGGGGATTCCAAAATGGCACTTTGCCAGCACCAGTGTCCTTATGGTGCAGTGAGCTCCCCAAAATAGCTATGCCACCATCTATGACCCCAGGTTGAGTCTTAATTGTCTCGTGCCTCTCTGAAAGGCTCTGCGAGATCAAGTGAGTCTGACCCAAGCTTCTTGCAAATTAATGCTCTGCCCTGGGTCTCGGAGTGAGATTTTTTGCACACACTTTAAGAGTGGAGTCTTTCTTTCCCACAGCCCTCTGGTTCTCTCAAAAGTAAGCCCTGTCGACTTTCAAAGCCAAACGTTCTGGGGGCTTGTCTTCTCGGTGCAGAACTCCTGGGCTTGTGGGGTTGAACCCCTCGTTCTTTGGAGAGAACCTCTGCAGTTGTAATTATCCTCCTATGTGTGGGTCTCTCACCCGGGAGTATGTGTTTTGACTATACCTCATCTCTGTCCCCAGTGAGGTTCCTTCTTTTTATCTTTAGTTGTAGAAGATCTTTTCTGCTAGTCTTCAGGTCATTCTCATCAATAGTTGCTCTGTAAATAGTTGTAATTTTGGCGTGCTGTGGAAGGAGGTGAGCTCAGGGTCTTTCTACTTCTCCATCTTGGGCATGCCCTTAAAGCAGTGATTCTGGAAAAGGTAGTGAGTAGGTAGAACACAAACCAGGGGAAGAGAAAAATGTGTTAGATTCACAGTGTAGAAGAAGGAAACACATATATTTTTGATAAACCCCTAACTGAGGAAGGCTGGGAAAGATTTCAGACTTTTTTCAAATGCTAGCACTTTCTAGAACTTTCTTAGGTCACAGAATTCACAATATCTTTTATATCTGAGAGCTAAAGAAAATGTATACAAGTGGATATCAGGAATTAGTATGAGACAGCAATTTGTGGTAGGCATTTGTCTCTTCATTTTTTTCCTATATTACACTTTTGCCTAAAGATTTTTGAATGAAGGAATGATTGCTTGATGTGAGATCATTTTATAACTCATGGGTTAAAATATGTGGTGGTATGATACAATCTATGAGTAATGATTTGAAATCAAATTAATTTGGTTTAAAATTCTATTGAAAAGATTAATATTTTCCTTAAGGTGTTCCCATTCTTATGACAAATAACTGAATTTATATACATAAACAATTGCTTGGGAAATAGATAGGCATTAAGTTATGTCTCTGGCCAGAAAGAATTAGAAATCTTTCCTTTGTTACACTTATGACTGATTTCAAACAAGGAAGAGAGAGTCACATGTGAGGCAATGGGGAGTTCAAGCCTCAGAGCAAATATTTTCCAGTTTTGTTATAGCAAAGGTTAGTCATTAACATCTTTTGACCTCAGTATATGCATTTATAAAATGTAGAAGAATTAATGAGTACACACAGAAATGTGATAATTTTTAAGTTGTAATAATATTAATAATGTGTAAAGTGATGCTTGGAGAATAGACAACCAACATAGGAGGATAATTCTTTCTCTTCTTCCCCTCCACCACTCCTCCACCTTCTTTTCTTCTTCATCCTCCTTATTATTATGAATGTCTGTATTCCAAACTGGGAGTTTTGGTGAAAGGAAGAAATTAGTTAGACTCTAATACATGCCATAACACCTCTATACATGTGTCAACTTAATAGAAAATAGTGGCTCTAATTAAACTGAGTAGTCCCATCTACAGAAATAATTTTTAAAAAAATAATGAAAAGTACATTGCATCATTGACCTATATGTATGAAAATATCATCTTTCTTCTCAAATTAGATCCACTTTCTGACTGCCCACTTTCTGATAATGACATAAAAATCTTTCTATCACCCAGGATTAAAGTTTCAGGTATATATATATATATATATATATATATATATATATATATATATATATTTTTCCCCCTTACTTTAACACATTCAGTCACATGCAAGCCTGCAAGAATTAATGTGAATTATAACTACTCTTTCATTTCAGATTCCACAGCTACTATTTAATTTCTGGCACTCATTTTCTCTCACTTAGACTTTTACAACAGCTTCCTAAATGTTGTGCTTTAGTGAGCACTGGCATCCTTACTTCATATCCTTGGAGGAACAAACCAGAGCTGCACAAAATTTCAAATGATAGATTGATAACTGATGAAAAGATCAGACATAAAGACTGCTAAATACTTAATTAGGGATTTCTGCATGCTAGAAATCGTCTTTTTTAATATTTGACAAAACTTGGAAGATATCTGGTAGTTTAGATTTCACCTAGCTAATATTTCCCAATAAATGTTTGGTAATAAAGTATAATTTTATCAGTGTTCGGTGATGCCAAATATGTTAGTTTTATGATTGAGTGTCAAAGAGAAGTCGTAATAATGATCTATACAGACATTCATTTAGGTTTTTAATTTTTATATCCACTCTGTCCTTAGGCTCTTGTTTTCCCTTGTCATCATTCACAACATATTCCAAGTTCTATTTATTTTAATGGTGTCACAAAGGTAGAAAGTGAAAAGATGTTACATTGCTGGATGGCTGGATGAATAGATAATTGACAAATAAAGGTAAAACCACATGATATATTTTTCATTGCATGTCATAGATTTCAAAAGCAGCAAGTGTTAATAGCTGAAATATTCACGTAATTCCAAAGAGTTTGAAATTATTCAGATATTTAGAATTTTAAATTTATATTCTATTTACTTCCAAAAATATTTGAGGTAGATGCAAAAAAATAACATCTACCATAAGTTTTCAAAAAAAATAAATTATGCACTGAATAGGAATAATTTGATTAGCATCACCAGAGTGGCTACTTCAGTCAAACTTGTGTACTAGACCCACAGTAAAAACATCTACTCTGTATTGAGTTCTTAGCTATAAAAATGAATAAGAAAAAGTCTTTGCCCTCTAATTTTTATGGTGTAGTTCAGGAGAGAGACAGATATAATAATTATAATGCAGTATATTAGCACATGTATTAGTGTTCACTATATAAGAAATAATTCAAAATCTCTGTGGCTTAACAAATAAGAAACTATTTCTTGCATCTAGCCTTGGATTGGTTTCGTGGCACTGCTTCAGGCTTTGGAGCATCTGGGCCTGTCTCCAAACTGTGGATTGGAATGAAATCTGTTTCATATTTCTCCCATTATTCTTTTACTAGTGGTCACTTGGGGCATATTCTTTTCATGGGGAATGACACTAGCAGAACAAGCCAACCTATGCAGGCACATTAAAAACCTTTGTTGGCTTCAAATCTGTCATATCCCATTGACCAGAGCAAATTGCATGGTTAAGCTCATGCAGCAGTGAATTCATACAAACCTCAAGAATGAAAGAGATTTGAGTAAATACCTGCCAAACAATAGCCCAATTCATCACAGCACTGTTTGGAAATGAAACTCTTAAGTTAGCTGACAGTCTGAGGCTGGACTTTTCTGTACAGTCAAATGGTAACTTTTGAATGCACCTGTCTTTCTTTCTCTCAAACCACCTCTCCTGCCTTGGTTTCTGCTTTAAATGACAAGAAGTAATAATAATCAGATGGGGCCCCTCTCTAGGACACTGATTAAGCTCCATTTATTGGTGTGCATTTTGGTAGACACTTGATGTGGCTCTCACTCACCTATACCTTACCCAGTCCAGCCCAGCTACCATGTTGCCTCTGATACTCATGTATTTCTTATTACCTTAGAAAAATGATTCAGAACAAGCTAGCTAATAATGAGATAGGTCACCTTATTCATCCTCTCTCTCATCATTCACTGAACTTGCTCATGGTTAAAGCTCAACAGATGGCTGATGTTAAGAATTTTGGGACTCCCCTGGTGATGCAGTGGTTAAGAATCTGCCTGTCAATGCAGGGGACATGGGTTTGAGCTTAGGTCTGGGAAGATCCCACATGCCTCGGAGCAACTAAGCCCATGCACCAAAACTACTGAGCCTGCACTCTGCAGCCCGCAAGCCACAACTACTGAGCCTGTGTGCCACAACTACTGAAGCCCACATGCCTAGAGCCTGTGCTCCACAACAAGAGAAGGCACCGCAATGAGAAGCCTGCACACTGCAACGAAGAGTAGCCCCTGCTCACCACAACTAGAGAAAGCCCACGTGCAGCAACCAGAAAATAAAATAAAAGTGTTCTCCTTAAAAAATAAAAAAAAGAATTTTGAATTTCATGTTAGAGGAGAAAGAGCCTTCACCCCTCCATTGGCAAATGCCTATATAAGTAAAACAACAAGACAAATAAACAAAAAAAACCACCAAAGTTAAACAGGCAAGGAAGATTTTATTCAAGACTGTTGCAACAAGGGAGAGAGATTGACCTCAACTCCACTTAAAAAAAATGGCTGGGCTTCCCTGGTGGCGCAGTGGTTGAGAGTCCGCCTGCCGATGCAGGGGACACGGGTTCGTGCCCCAGTCTGGGAGGATCCCACATGCCGCGGAGCGGCTGGACCCGTGAGCCGTGGCTGCTGAGCCTGCGCGTCCGGAGCCTGTGCTCCTCAACGGGAGAGGCCACAACAGTGAGAGGCCCGCGTACCGCAAAAAAAAAAAAAAAAAAATGGCTGTAGAGTCTTTAAGATCTGGGGTCTTAGGCCTTCTGTGTTTGCTTCCCCAAAAGCAAACACAGAGGGCTTCCAGGTCCTTAAAAAAGACAGTCTCTGGAATTTCTGAGTCTTAAAACTAGAAAGAGACTTTTATATTCATTTCAAAGGGGCAGAAAAAAATTTGCAATTAGAAGTTTTCTAAAGTAAATGCTCTAAGGAAAGGAAGGTCAGGGGCCTATAGTCAGGGGTAAAAAAAAAACCTAAAATTTAGTCAAACTGAGGGCAATGTTAAAGACATTCTGGGCAAACCTTTGGATTTAGGGACTCCAGTACTAGGGTCTCAGGCAGAAGCCCAGCTCTAAAGCAGTACCTTTTTGACATTTGCTGTTTTTGCTCTTGAATACATCTCCTTCAAGGAACTTATGAGAAACAAAGTGACTGTGACAAAATAAGATCTAGTTATGTCTGGGTGCTGGGGCTATATAAACATCTTCACACAAAAGCAAAACTAAACAAAACTCATACTTTCATGAATATTTTTCAAGTAGATGAGAGACATGAGCTCACTTCTGTTTCCTATTATGTACAAAAATGATTACTGAGTAGTGTGGAGAACAGACACCCTGGAGGCAAGAAAATCCTTAGGAGGGAAAGAGAACTTTTACTAAAACAGTAAGAATTGTGGATGGAAAGAAAATGGCATTTTAAAAATGAAGAAACTAATAATATTAAGAAAGAGGCTGGTTTATTGCAATATGAAGGCTATCAAGTTTTTAATGTGGGTGGCTAGGAGAAAGGTTGTTAATTCCTTTATATTTAGTAGCAGTCAGTTATTTTGCAAAGATCCATTAATATTTGCTACCCAGAATGATATTTTAGGTGTGGCAGAGACTCTTAGGGGTCACCAATTGAATAGGTCACTAAATGCAGAAATTTCTACCATAGCATAATAAAGATAGTTTTTCTTTCTCTGCTAAGTTTTTTTCAGATGATGGGAAGATTACTTCCTCTTATAATACTGCTTTCTGTTAATAGGTGGGTTTAATTTTTATATACTTAAATGTTATAATAAAATGAACTTTTTTATTCTTATGACAAAATTTCTATACCTCCTACTACCAGCCTAGATCTTCTTCTGTATATCCTCCACTTTTAAAAAAAAAAGAGACTGCTAAAACCAAATACATTACTTTAGAACTAGCTGAGGTTTTCCCCCTCTAAATTAAACTGCTAGTCTTAGCTTTAAGTCAACTATAATTCTTATACAGTTTTTTACATATAACAGTTATGTCTTTTCTCCAGAAACCCATAATGGTTTTGTGTTTGTTGTTTTGTTTTTGTTTGCTTGTTTGTTTGTTTTTACCTATTAGTGTCAGTGAATATTAGTTTTTTCTGGGTTTGAAATGACTTAGCTGTGATTTCTTCTGAAGGTTTAGTTTAATGTTCTGTATATGGAACTTTATATTTGCTTTAATTTCAATGGTTGGTTTGTTCCCTCATCCTCCTTTGTGGTATTCTGTTGGCTTAACTGGCCTCTTTGATTCCATAAAAACTGTTCAAAACATTTTTAATTCCAGATTTTATTGTTTGGTTCATCTTATTTACTAAATTTTCATCCTCTCTAGTAAGCCAAATGTAGATTGCCATTTCTCAAATTCCTTCACATTTTTCTTCAGGCAACTGATGGCTTGAACTTATGACACTCTGCTTATTTACTAACAAACACAGATCCCGCAAGCTGTTCATATAAGTATATTTTCTGAGATTTTTAGATACATGTATTTTTTCCTCCTCCTCCTGTAAATGATTATAGAGTTTTTCATTCTTTGGAGGTTTCTGAGAGAGCTGCCTTTTACTAACTTATACACCTTGTCATTCACTCATTGCTAATTTGGACTGAGCACAAAATGCTAGGCATTAGCACAGATAGGAACAGACTTTATAGGAGTTCATATCTTAATAGGACACAAGAAGTTAAACATATATTAGCAAGGACATGTGGTAAATGTTATTACAATAGAGACACACAGGGGTTGAACAAAGGGGTCAACAAAGACTTCTCACCAGAGGAGGGCCTTGCCTGTGAAAAACAGGGACTTTGTCAGTTACTGGAAGAAAGAACTTTTCTGGCAAGCTAATTTGCACTTGCTAAGTGTTACCTTTTTCATGTAGCACACTACAAACTTTTAAAACAATATTCTAAATATCTTGCTTTCTTGCTTCATACTTTGTCATAATGTCTCTGGCCCATTTCCCTGGTTGTCTCTCTTCTTACAGTTAAACAAATAGTCATATTTTATATATTTTGTTGAATTCATTCACCTTATTTTATATCACCTACCTCCAAATCTCATAAAAATTGCCTATTCTAACAAAGATACTCATGAAAGATGCTCAATTTGTTTTGAAGAAAGGAATCAACTTTAGTCTGATTATATTTTTGGACAGCATAATGGAAAGAAGGAAAGAAATTAGGAGAGTGACGTCAGCAAGATGGTGAAATAAGTATTTTCAGGGCTCGTGCCCCACAGAAACATTGATTTTGACAACCACCCACGGATGAGAGTACCATTTTGGGAACCAGGGACTCTGGCAGAGAGGCCATAGCACTCTGTTGGAGCAAAAAAATCGATAATAGATGCATTTAATAAGGTAAAAACAATTTCACTTTACCCATATTACTCCTCCTCTATAGGGTGGCACAGCTCAGTGTGAAGAGAGACTCCAACAAATCTCTCAAGAGAGATTTCTCCCACAGGGAAAAGTGAGGGTAGTAAGCAGTGGCTCCCCCAGCTATGCAGAGCACTGCCCTAGAGGCCCACTTCTTTCTTGCCCCACCCAGAACATTGAGATCAGCATGGCTGAATAGTTCAGGAGTAGCTGGGAGCAGGAAAAGGGGTGGGAGTTCACAGCAGCTGGGGTGCAGAACTCAACAAAGGGCCTTGGTTTCTACCAAATGCCTTGTGGACTCCACTAAGAGGCCTTCCTATTAATCTCTTAGGACCCATCACCTGCAGACCACCCCCACCTCAACTAGGCCACATGTGCCCCCAGCACTCCAAGGACCCCTCCCCTGGTAGCCAGTACCCCAGCAGAAGGTACCTACAACCTCTATAGAATCATGCATGAGCACATACAGATAGCTAGTTGACTCTGCTGGATTGGGGGAAGGCACATACCCTTAAACACTTCATGGCGGTGTCCAAGGAAAATAAATGGGAGGCTCTCAGCAGTCAAACTGGCCTTGTGGGATTGAGAGAAGGCATATGATCTCATATACCCCATGGGTACTGGGTATATGTACAAAGGAAATGAAATAAGGATCTCAGAGGTGCATGAACTCCCATGTTCACTGCAGCATTGTTCAAAAGAGCCAAGATAGGAAAACAACCCAAGTGCCTAAAACAGATGAACACATTTTAAAATTGTGAGGTTATATGTATATAGAACACATATATACATATAACCTCACATTTTTTATTTGTTCATATATATAATATCTAAATATATTTGTGTGTATATATGTAAAATATTACACACACACATATATAAAATGGATGTTATTCAGCCTTTTTTTTTTACATCTTTATTGGCGTATAATTGCTTTACAATGGTGTGTTAGTTTCTGCTTTATAACAAAGTGAATCAGTTATACATATACATATGTTCCCATATCTTTTCCCTCTTGCGTCTCCCTCCCTCCCACCCTCCCTATCCCACCCCTCCAGGCGGTCACAAAGCACCGAGCTGATATCCCTGTGCTATGCAGCTGCTTCCCACTAGCTATCTACCTTACGCTGGTAGTGTATATATGTCCATGCCTCTCTCTCGCTTCGTCACAGCTTACCCTTCCCCCTTCCCATATCCTCAAGTCCATTCTCTAGTAGGTCTGTGTCTTTATTCCTGTCTTACCCCTAGGTTCTTCATGACTTTTTATTTTTTTCTTAAAATCCATATATATGTGTTAGCATACGGTATTTGTCTTTCTCTTTCTGACTTACTTCACTCTGTATGACAGGCTCTAGGTTTATCCACCTCATTACAAATAGCTCAATTTCGTTTCTTTTTATGGCTGAGTAATATTCCATTGTATATATGTGCCACATCTTTATCCATTCATCCGATGATGGACACTTAGGTTGTTTCCATCTCCAGGTTATTGTAAATAGAGCTGCAATGAACATTTTGGTACATGACTCTTTTTGAATTATGGTTTTCTCAGGGTATATGTCCAGTAGTGGGACTGCTGGGTCATATGGTAGTTCTATTTGTAGTTTTTTAAGGAACCTCCATACTGTTCTCCATAGTGGCTGAACCAATTCACATTCCCACCAGCAGTGCAAGAGTGTTCCCTTTTCTCCACACCCTCTCCAGCATTTATTGCTTCTAGATTTTTTGATGATGGCCATTCTGACTGGTGTGAGATGATATCTCATTGTAGTTTTGATTTGCATTTCTCTAATGATTAGTGATGTTGAGCATTCTTTCATGTGTTTGTTGGCAGTCTGTATATCTTCTTTGGAGAAATGTCTATTTAGGTCTTCTGCCCATTTTTGGATTGGGTTGTTTGTTTTTTTGTTATTGAGCTGCATGAGCTGCTTATAAATTTTGGAGATTAATCCTTTGTCAGTTGCTTCATTTGCAAATATTTTCTCCCATAAAAATGAAGAAAGAAAAAAAAATTGCCTTTTGCAACAACGTGAATGAACTTGGAGAATATTTTGGTAAGTGAAATGAGGCAGCCACAGAAACACAAGTACTACATAATCTCATTACATGTGTAATCTGAAAACATTGAACTGATAAAAGAAGAGCATAGAATTGGTAGTTGCCAGCAGCTGAAGCGTGGGGGTATGGGAAGATGTTAACCGCAGGATACAGAGTTTCAGTTACAGTGAATGAGTAAGTTCTGGAGATCTAATGTACAGCATGGCAACAATAGTTAATAATACTGTATTGTATATTTTAATTTTCAAAGAAAGTAAATCTTAAGTGTTCTTCCCCCACACACACAAAATGGTAACCATGAGGTGACCAATGTGTTAATTAGCTTGATTGTTGTAATCATTTCACAATGTATACGTATGTTAAAACATCATGTTGCACATCTTAAATGTATACATTTTTATTGTAAATTATACACCAATAAAGCTGGGGCAGGGGGACGAGGAAAGAGGGAAAGACATTTCAAGAAATGTATCATGTATTTTTTTTTTTTTCGGTACACGGGCCTGTCACTGTTGTGGCCTCTCCTGTTGCGGAGCACAGGCTCCGGACGCGCAGGCTCAGTGGCCATGGCTCACGGGCGCAGCCGCTCCGTGGCATGTGGGATCCTCCTGGACCGGGGCACGAACCCGTGTCCCCTGCATTGGCAGGCGGACTCTCAACCACTGTGCCACCAGGGAAGCCCGTATTATGTATTTTTTAAAATAAATATTTCCAAAGAACTTGATTCTCCTCTTGAAAGTCTACGCTGAGGTACACATTTCTTTTCAGTGTAGTCATTTCTTTATGGATGAACTATGTCTGTGAAGCTGAGTCTACTTAACTGACTTGTTGACACACCACAATGAAAGAAAGGGATGCCAGTATATTAGAACTAAAAAATCTTGCCTTTGAATGTTCATGACAAAACAAAAGCCACAAGAAAGCAACATCAGCAGAACATACAAAAGAAGCAAAAAGGAATTGCCAATCATTCCATAACCTTAAGGAAATTTACTCATTGTAAATAAAATGAAAATTCATCCTTAGAGCTGGCAGAAAAGAACAGTGCTGAAATTTGGTCCCCCAATGGAATGACTGCTTCTTCGACAGAGTAACAAATGAAAATTGGATCAGGGACACATTTTCAATGAAAAAGACACACTGCCAGATGGCTTCTTGGCAAAGGAAAGGGAAGAGTTGATTAAACTGTCATGTGATGACTTCAAATTCAGCACAGTGCAGGTTAACTACTTCTTGTTGAGAAGGATAAAGGAGGACCTTCAGGTACGGGATATGGTTTTGATACTGTTAAGGTTTAAGATTACTTTGCAGTTTCATTGATTTTCTGCAGTGCTTTCAATAAGGAAAAACACAAAATGAATCTCAACCAAGAGCAAGATTTTCTGTTGAATAGAACTTGGGTTTCTCTAGAACTAATTCTTGGAAATCTTGATGCCAAACACTCCTTATAAAGCACAATTTTACTTTTCAAGAAAAAATATAGTGTGCATGTTCATTTACATACACTGCTATTTCAGCGTGAATTAGGATTTGCTCCCCTTATCATACCAGATAAAAAATGGCGATACTATAAAACTTGTACCAACATGCAAACGTCCCCTAAGGACTTATTATCCTTGCTTGTCTGTCCCCTCTCTCCTTTCTTTTAACAAATCACTAATTTGCTTTCATAACTGTACTGGCCTATGTGCAGGAGTTGTCAATTAAAAGGTTTCCAACCCACCTAGCTTGGGCATGCCAACAGCAATATGCTATATCCTTGGATTCAGTACTTGGTCCAGGGGTGGGCATATAACTCAAACAGAGCAGTCAACATCAAGTTTGGAACTGGTATGGATGCTGGGAGGGGATCTCTTTCCCCCTGATGCTCCTGGATACTAAAAAACATGTTAGCCAATTGCTGCCACATAGTGAGAGCTTGCCTGAGAATAAAGCAAAAGGCAAAAAGCAGAGACAAAAATGGGAGGAAAAGAGAGATATAGTTCTGAGGGGACTGTATCCATGCCAGGCTCCTGCCTTTCTTAAAAGCACCTCTCAGGCTTCCCTGGTGGCGCAGTGGTTGAGAGTCCGCCTGCCGATGCAGGGGACACGGGTTCGTGTCCCGGTCCGGGAGGATCCCGCAAGCCGTGGAGCGGCTGGGCCCGTGAGTCATGGCCACCGAGCCTGCGCGTCCGGAGCTTGTGCTCCGCAACGGGAGAGGCCACAGCAGTGAGAGGCCCGTGTACCACAAAAAAAAAAAAGCACCTCTCATCTTATAATTTTCAATTTTACAAGTCACTAATATTTTTCTATTATCATTGGAATTTTGTCATTAAAAAAAAGAGTGTCTTGACTAATACACTAAGAATCTGTGTTTGGAAGGTGAATCACTTGCATATTTGTTTAAGAAAAAAGATATTTACATTGAACGAAGTAAACAGCCTTCCAGAACAATTTTTCTAAAAAAACAACATCCACATTTGTATGTGTGTATGTGTGTGGTCTGCAGAGTCTAAGATCTTTGAGGTAAGAGACTATATCACACAAATTTCTATCTCCCCATAGTCTAGGACTCATGACTCTTTTTTTGTAAAATAAATTTATTTTTGGCTGCGTCAGGTCTTTGTTGCTGCGTGCAGGCTTTCTCTAGTTGCGGCGAGCAGGGGATACTCTTTGTTGCGGTGCGTGGGCTTCTCATTGTGGTGGCATCTCTTGTTGCGGAGCATGGGCTTTAGGCATGCAGGCTTCAGCAGTTGTGGCACGTGGGCTCAGTAGTTGTGGCTCGCAGGCTGTAGAGCACAGGCTCAGTAGTTGTGATGCATGGGCTTAGTTGCTCCACGGCATGTGGAATCTTCCCTGACCAGGGATCGAACCCATGTCCCCTGCACTGGCAGGTGGATTCTTAACCACTGCGCCACCAAGGAAGTCCCTCATAAGACTTGTTGAATCTAATTGAATACTGGATTCCTTGCATAAAAAACTTTATATACAAACTTAGCAGGGAACACAGTTTGTATCTACTGAACTCATGAGTAAACTATTTCTTATCACACTGCTGTTTTTTTGCCTTAAGTTTGTGGGGTTTTTTTTTAATGTTTTCACGTTCTTGTCTGACTCCATAATAATAGACACTGAAAAAAAAATTAGATATTAGAGAGTATCCACAAAACTTAAATTCTTCTATTTACATTCTTCTAGAGAAAATCCCATAATAACACAAATGAGCATTTTCATTCATAATTGTGATAATTCATGAACATTATCATAATACTGTGCTTTTACTTAGCATCCTCTGTACTACTTAAAACACATTTATTCGTACTTTTTCACTTTTCCTCTGTACCTTCTTTTTCAATGAACCTTCTGCTCTGTGAATAATATAAATGGTAGAAAACAACTTGGCTACAAAGTAATCAGTAAACACCAATCAAATGAAAAATGCCCTTGCTGTTGTTGGGCTGGTATTCTCTGGAAGTATAAGCAATACATATTTTACTGAAGCTTTCATAGTGGAGATGGAGAGAAGATTTTCATTATTAACACTGAAATTTTCAATTAAGAAAGCCCAGTTAAGCATCCTCGCTCAATTTTCAAGTCTCTGTTTTGAAGTCACAGAGCCTCTTCTCTCTCCTCTCCCTTTACAGGGCTTACTTACCCTAGTTTTTCAACTCACCTTTCTTGCCTCTTCTCTCTTTCTTATTTATACAGAACAGTTTATACCCACCACTGGCCACCATCACTCCACTCATTTAAAGGATCAACGTGCCTTAAAACATACTTCTCAAAGCTTAACGGGCATATGAATCACCTGGAAATCTTGTTAAAATGCAGATTCTGAATTAGTGGGTTTGGGGAGGAAAACAGATTTTCTAGTTCTAAAAGCTGAATGACACAGATGTTTTAAGCCTGGGAACCATCCCTTGAGTAGCAAGGGTTAGAAAATTGAGGATGATCACTGATTACCAAAAGTTGTTTCCTCCCTCTAACATAGGTCTGTGCAAGTATATTTTTATGAGACAAAATTTGCTCATCTGTAAAATGGGAATAAGTACCCTCTCCTGCTACACAGTAATTGTGTAGTTCAAATAAGCTTTTGTTCTGGAAGAGTTTTGGAAACCATAAACAGTTACATAAATATAAGGGGTCATGATTTTTGAATTCTGTATATGCCATCATTTAACAAATAATTATAGGTGATCTACTAGTGAAAGGTCCTGGGTTAGGTGATGAAGTTAAATCAGTGAACAAACAATGCAGTTTCTCTCTCTATAAAATTTATAATCGGTAAGAGAG
The DNA here is from genome assembly GCF_963924675.1 of Phocoena phocoena. Lineage (NCBI taxonomy): Eukaryota > Metazoa > Chordata > Mammalia > Artiodactyla > Phocoenidae > Phocoena > Phocoena phocoena. The sequence goes on along the minus strand of NC_089227.1, from coordinate 66,781,029 downwards.
CAAAATATTATGATATTACAAATTGAATTATTTAACTATAAATACCTTCTAATAAGAAAAAGTGTATGAGAACACTTGATGGTTGTTTTAGATCAATCTAGGAGTGACATTTCACCTGATTTTAGACACAGGAGTAGTAATTAACCTAAAAAAGAGAAGAATAGTGAATACCCAGGCAGAAGGAACTAAACACGCAAACACTCTGCAATAGGAATCACATGGCTTGTTCATGGAACTATTTTTTTTTTTTTAATATTCTGCCCTTTGTGATTTGTGTTTCTTTCGCATTTATTATGATGATGTATTTTATAATTGATTGAATGATTTTATTTTTTTATGGAAGAGTAACTGTGAAGTTAATCTACCTTCAAAATTGTAGAGTGGTTCTCAAATCTTAATTCATATGATCAGTTTATTGACTGTGTACAAGGGAACAACATGCAACCTACTTCCCCAGGTATCTTAACGGCAGATTCACTTTGTTGTGGTAATAACTCACTGTATTGGAAGAGTCTTTCTGAAACATCCTTTTATTTGGTTATAATTCTGAATTCTTAAATTCAAAGTTCTTAGAAGTTTATTTTAGGAACAATGGAAAGGAAACATGAGAAAGAGTTGGAAGAAAAAAAAAGTTTTATGGGGATAATTCATATGAAAGATAAAAGGGAGAGGAAGTAGGAGTGGGTAGGGAGCCTTCAGATCCAAGATGCGTTTGTAAGACCTGTGAAAGTAAAGATGAAAGGAAGGAGAATTTTGTAGTAAGGACAGCTCTGGGAAAGCCTCTGCTAGCCCAGTAGGAGGGATGATACAAATATTGCTCCTATACTGGGCAGAAATGGTGAGTCCTTGCAACATCACCTTGCTCAGAAAACAACCTGGCTACAAAGTAATCAATAAACACCAATCAAATCATTGCCTGGGACTGTGAGGGGGTGTGTGGTAGCAGAGGGGGGTCTAGAAGGCATCTTTAGCTACAGGTTTTCAGCTAAGTGACCAGTGCAGAAGTTCCCTCTTGAAAAGAGATCTGAATGATAATGCTTCAATGTCTACTTCACAATTTCAATCTCTCTCACCATTTGCTCTCTATTGTTTTTTTCTCATCAAATGTGTGACTCTGGGTACGTTTTGAACAGTGCCAAATTGTGTCTTTTTACTTATTACACTTTTTTTTCCCTCAATACCATTTGACTTCTCATTCTATTTATGATGCTTTCTCCCCCTGCCCCCCCAAGGTATTTTGTTTTCATTTGGAGCTTTTGTGTTTCTAGTCTTGCTTAAGAAAAATCTTACTTGCCCCCAAATTATATCATTTTCTGCTAATATTATTATTTACTAATTATTGAATTTTAAATCTTTGATTTATTGAAATTTATTTTATGATGTAATTCATACTTGGTAGACAATATTTTGTTACTTCCAGATAGATAGCCAATTATACTACCACCATTTATTAAATAAACTACCTTCTCCCCATTCATTTAAAACAACACATTGTCACATAGTTTCTCCATGCTTCATTTAGATCCTTTTGTGAACTTTTATTTATAGACTTGTAAATTATTTCTACTCCAGGTTCATACTCTATTAATTAGTAACCTTATAGTAAGTTGTAAATACATTGTGTAGTAAGTTCCCACTCAATACTCATTTTAAAAAATGTGAGTATGAAAGAATAAAAGAATTGGTAAATTCTTTTCACCCCCTAAAAAAACTATAAAATTGGGCAAAATCAGCAAAAATCTTTCTGAAAACTACTAACAATAAATGGAAAAGGCTTTATTTACGAAAAGCTGCCAAAACATTGAATAAGATCCATGCAAGACAGTGGCTTTTTTCCATGGACCTGGTCTCATCCCACTCCCAGCTTGGTTAGTGTGGTGCTAACCATGTAAAGCAGAGGCTTCACTGCATGGGGAGTGCTGCCATGACCTGCAGGTTCAAAGCACAAGCTGTGAAGGGCGTTGTCAGTAAAGTAGCACATTCAATAGGAAACAAATGAGAAAAGCCTTCAATTCTGCTATCTTTGGATTGTAGTCCCATGTGAGGCTATCAATGGACCTGCCACTTATTTTACCGGGGAACCGCAGGAATGAAAGAACATTATAAAAGTGAGACTAACTCTTAATTCACACCTGGTGTACTAGCAGGCTGTGTGCACATGCAGGGGAGACCCAAGGGGACATGGTTAAAAGCAAATGCCAAAAGAGACTTGAAAGCTGTCTGAACTTTACATACGCTCCTTAACTAAACACACATCTATCTGCAGAGGGTGGAATCTTATGGGCTCATGGTGTTCAGCACAACCTCTAACCAATCATTGGCTGACCAGTGAGACATGTGGATACAGGAGCAACCCCAGGAAGTCAGGGGAGTTGAAAAAATTAAAAATGAGAAGAAAAATAACTGAGCAAAGACATCAACTACTGCAGCATCCAGAGCAGGTACAATACATGACCTAATATGTCCAGTTTTCAATGACAAACTATGAGGCATACAAAGAAACAGAATATGTGAGTTACGCAAGGAATAAAGCAGTCAATAGAAAGTGTTCCTGAGAGAGTGCAGTTGTTGAATATAACAAAGACGTCAAAGAAGAAATTATAAATATGTTCAAGAATTAAAAGACATGCTTAAAGGTTAAAGAAACATGTGGTCAATTAATCAACACTTAAGGGAATCTCAATAAGGAAACAGAAACTGTCTAAAAGGAACCAAATCGATATTCTAAAATTGAAAAGCACTATAACCAATATGAAAATAGATTGGTCCCACATCATATTTTAGATAGCAGAAGAGAGAATGCTCAAACTTGAAGATGAATCTTTTTAATTTATCCAATCTAAAGACAGAAAGGAAAATATTTTTAAAAGAGGAATAGAGTTTCAAAAACCTATAGAACAACATGAAACATATCAACATATATGTTCACAGGAGTCGCAGAAGTAAAGGAGAGAAAACTATTTTAATAATAGGGGCTCAAAATTTCCCAAATTTGTTGATAAACAGTTTACAGAGCCAAGAAGATCAAAACACTTCTCATGGGACGAAGAGAGATTTACATCTGGGCACATCATATTCAAACTGCTAAAAGACAAATATAAAAAAAAAAATTGAAAGCAGCAAGAGAAAAATGACTAATTATGTACAAGGAAACAACAATATGATTCATGGCTAGCTTCTCTTCAGAAGCAATGGAATCCAGAAGTCAACGAGATGCCTTTTTCAAAGTGTTGAAAGAAAAAATGAAAACCTGTCAACCCAGAATGTATATGTGATAAAACTACCATCAAAAATAAAGGAGGGCTTCCCTGGTGGCACAGTGGTTGAGAGTCCGCCTGCCGATGCAAGGGACACGGGTTTGTGCCCCGGTCCGGGAAGTTCCCACATGCCGCACAGCAGCTGGGCCCATGAGCCATGGCCGCTGGGCCTGCGTGTCCGGAGCCTGTGCTCCGCAACGGGAGAGGCCATAACAGTGAGAGGCCGGCGTACCGCAAAAAAAAAAAAAAGGAAAATAAAGACATTCGCAGATAAACAAAGATTAAGTGAATTCATTCCTAGCAGAAATGCCTTAAAATGTGTTAAAGGAAGTTTTTCAGTCTTAAAGTACATGACATCAGATGATATATCTACAGAAAAGCATAAAGAGCACTGTAGATGGCAAAAACATAGATAAATATAAATGACTGCAAATGTATTTTTTCCATTTCCTCTTAAATAGTTAAAGAAAATATTGTTGCAAAGGCCAATGACTATAACACTATATCATTGAACTTACATACATAAATGAAATATACATGAAAATATTAGTATCAAAGAAGGAAAAGAAATAGAATCATACTGGAGAAGTATTGCTATCTATGTCCAGAATTAACAAAGTATTAATCTGAAATTGACCATGATAAGTTAAAATTCATATTGTAATCTCTAGAGCAACCATTAAGAAAGTAACTTTTAAAAAGTTCTAAAAAACAACAGAGAGATTAAAATGGTACAATAAAAAATTTTAATAATCTCAAAACAAGGTAGAAAAGTAAAAACAGAAGAACAAAAAAAGACTTGACACATTAAAAAAATAGCGAAATGACAGAGGTTAATCCAATCAATTATAACATTGTATATAGATTAAACACTAATCCAAAGATATTGTTAGATTGGATTAAAGAACAATATCCAATTATAGCCTGTCTACAAATATACACTACAGATTCATAAACACAAATAGATTAAAAGTGAAAAGATGGGGGCTTCCCTGGTGGCGCAGTGGTTGAGAATCTGCCTGCCAACGCAGGGGACATGGATTCGACCCCTGGTCTGGGACTATCCCACATGCCGCAGAGCAACTAAGCCCATGTGCCATGACTACTGAGCCCACGTGCCACAACTGCTGAAGCCCGCATGCCTAGAGCCCGTGCTCCACAACAAGAGAAGCCACTGCAATGAGAAGCCCGCACACCACAATGAAGAGTAGTCCCCACTTGCTGCAACTAGAGAAAGCCTGTGCACAGCAATGAAGACCCAACACAGACAAAAATAAATAAATAAATAAAATAAATTTATTTTTAAAAAAAAGTAAAAGGATGGAAGAAGTTGCATCATGCAATCAGTAACCATACATTAAAGAGCTGAAATGGATAGATTAATATCAGGACAGACTATAAGACAAAAGATATTATTAGAGACAAAGAGGGACATTTCAAAATAATAAATGGATCAATATATCAGGAAAATATAATGCCACTAATATATATGAACCTAACAACATGGAGCAAAATCTAAGAAAATTAAAAGCATACATAGGCCACTTAAAAATTTTAGGTAGAAATGTCAATACCCTCTATCAAAAATAGGTTATTTTTGAAAACTAGATAGAAAATTAGTAAGATTATATAAGATTTGACCAAAACTATTGGTTAATTTGACCTAATTGATGTTTATAGACTATTCTACCAGACAAGAAAATAATACTCATTCTTTTCATATATACATGCATTCTTCAGGATAAATTTTAGGCTAGGCCTTAAACCAAAAGTCAATAATTTTAAGGGATTGACATTATTCAAATATTGAATTAGAAATTAATAATAGAAAAATATTGAGAAACTCCCAAATACTTATAATCTCAGATCATATCTCTAAATAACACATACATTAAAAAAGAAATAATAAGGGAACTTTAAAAGTATTTTTAACTGAATGAAAATAAAAACATACGAAAATTTATGGGGACAGATAAATCGATTCTTGGAGGGAAGTATATGGTTTTAAAAAAGTAAAAAGGTCTTGAACAAGTCATCTAACGTCCACCTTAAAATATTATGAAAAATAATTAAGCCAAAATTAGGCAGACGAAAATAAAAATCAGACAGAAGTCAATCAAATGGAAACAGGAAAAAAGCAGAGAAAAATCAAGAAAACCAAAAGCTGATTCTTTGATATGATCAACAAAATTGAAAAATTGTAGCTATACTGACCCCATCCCCTTAACTCTCTCCTTGTCCAAACAGGCTCCTCTAGGCCTGTCAAAGGCTCCAAACATCATCCCTCTCTGCCACTGATGCTTCAGGCACCATTAGATTTGCTAGATCTTACGGCCTAAGTGGCAGAACAGCTTGTACAGCAGCCTGGACCTTTTGTAGAGCCTTCTGTTCTGGGCCCCACTCAAAACTAGCAGCTTTTCTGGTCACTCAGTAAAGGAGCCAGAATAACACACCCAAATAGTAATACGTTGCCTCCAGAATCCAAAGAGGACGACACTAGACATTCTGGTACTTTTTTTTTCTTTCCTATTTTTTTTTTTTTTCAGTTGTAAGAGGGGTCAGATGTAACAACTTATTCTTCACTTTGGAAGGGTATCTCAACCTACCCTGTACCACCCAACAACCCAGTGGTATCATTGAGTAAGAAGAATTCACAAAAGATGAACTGAGGGTACATATAAGACAAGAGAGGTGTATCAAATTTAATCAGCAGTAATGAGTTAAGTTCATATATTGAGGAGATATTTTTCAGGTCAGCTACTTGGTGGGAGGAGAAAAATCAAAGAGGTAAAAGGCAGTACTTTAGAATACTTGGTGTTCTTCTAACCACGGAAATGAGTGGAACCGCGAGTCTCAAAGGAATCAAAACAAGTTAAAGATTTGGGTCAAATCTGCAATGGGATTAAACTGCTTTTGCCTGCCACAGAAATGGAAATGGCTCCTTATGGTATTAATGTAGTGAGAAAAATAAATGAAATACACAAAATATTTTGAGCAATATGACTTTTTAAGTAAGTCTTTTGTTGATGCTCAATATTTGATGTAGATGAATTCAAAGCTACTCTCACAAATGTAGAATAGAAGCTCAGACACCTCTTCTGCACACCTCCACCTTCCTACTGTGGAGCCGCTGATACACCTCCACAAAACTCCCCTTTTCCTCTTCCTTAGCTTTACCATTACTTTATGTTTTCTGATTATATTAGAATTTTTACCTTTTGTTAGATGAAAACACCAAACATCAGTAAAAACTAGAGTTTAATAAAAGCCTTCTTTTTTTTTTTTTTGCGGTACGTGGGCCTCCCACTGTTGTGGCCTCTCCCGTTGCAGAGCACAGGCTCCGGAAGCGCAGGCCCAGCGGCCATGGCTCATGGGCCCAGCCGCTCTGCGGCATGTGGGATCTTCCCGAGCCGGGGCACGAACCCGTGTCCCCTGCATCGGCAGGCAGACTCTCAACCACTGTGCCACCAGGGAAGCCCCCAGAAAAAGCCTTCTTTTTAACTAGAGTTAAAAAGTTGTTGACAATACCAAACATGTTTAATGAATTGAAGTGGTTCCTGAATTTAGAAGACATACGTTAATAAGAAAACCATTATAAATCTGTGAATTAGTATACTTTTCACCTCTTAGGACAATTACATTTAAAGGAATGATTACTTAGAGGAAGGAGTTGATATACTGCTTGATTCTCAGGTGTTGGATTGTCAGGTAACAGGTGTAGCTGGGAGAATGCTTACCTATACATTATTTATCACTAGAGGCTATACTATCTTATGCCTCATGTGAGCAATCCAGTATATAAATAATATGTATTTTTCCATTAATTTGATTCCTTCTCTGCAGTTTCCATACTTTAAGGTTAATTGTGACAGATTCAAATTATAAAATAATATTAGAGATAATTCACAATATAGTGTTAGCTATAGAAATTTTCTAACATTTGAATTCCCTAAGCGTGTGAGTTTTGGGGGAGCATTATTACTGCACATGAGTTTTACCTTTAGCTTCAAGTAAATTGGTTACATTGTGTATTTCACTGTAGCATTTTCTGTCTCCTTGCTTTCATTTAAGATGACACTTTGATCAAAATTGACAAAACATGAAATTATGGCCAGCTGTAAAAATGTCACATGCTATTTCAAAGTCCTCCTGCAGTTGGAAAATTTTCTGATTATCTGGACCCACCAAGGGAATTAAAATTCAGTGCGCTTGACATTACAGCATGTTTTAACAAGAGCACAATTATATTCCTACCCTGTTCCAATATAGAGTTGCCTAGTCAGAACTGTCAGAGAAGCCCATGGGGGATAGGAACTGTCACCAAGCATCAGCTCACACAGGAGAGTAAAATGAAGTCAACGGTTTCTTCCTTTATAAAAATCAATAATTATATTTTATTTGAAAATATGTGCTCCTACGCCCAGAGCAAGCCCTGAGAATGTAAGAAAATCAGTCTATTTTCAAGCTTTATGGCGAAATCCTTTACATAATAAGAACTGTTAGCTGTTTTCTCCTCTGTAAAAAGAAAAAAAAATTCTAGGACATATGCAGCAACTGTCACAATCGTGAAAAATAAGACATTTTGAAAATATGTCTGCAAAATTACCAGCTTTATTTTTATGGAGAGAGAAAAAATGTACTTTGTGGGCTTTAATTTTATTGAAAAATATTGATTGAACACCTACTTCATACCCGGCTATTTGCTAGGCTCTGGAGTACAAGAAATGCATAAATACATTTTCTGCCCTTGTCAAACTCACAGGCTATCAGAGGAGACATAAATGCAAATAAAATTAATTCCCTAGTCAGAAGGAGAACAAAGATGAGAAATAATTATGACTCAAAGATGATAAGGCTGTCGCATAGCACGGGTTCAAAGTGCTTAGCCTAACACCAACTGCACAAAACTTAAGTCTACAAAAAATAGACTTGTGAAATACACAACGTAACCAATTTACTTGAAGCTAAAGGTAAAACTCATGTGCAGTAATAATGCTCCCCCAAAACTCACACGCTTAGGGAATTCAAATGTTAGAAAATTTCTATAGCTAACACTATATTGTGAATTATCTCTAATATTATTTTATAATTTGAATCTGTCACAATTAACTTTAAAGTATGGAACCTGCAGAGAAGGAATGAAATTAATGGAAAAATACATATTATTTATATACTGGATTGCTCACATGAGGCATAAGATAGTATAGCCTCTAGTGATAAATAATGTATAGGTAAGCATTCTCCCAGCTACACCTGTTACCTGACAATCCAACACCTGAGAATCAAATAGTATATCAACTCCTTCCTCTAAAGGTAATTCTCACTGGGAAACTATCAAGGGTTAGTTTAGGAGAATGAAATATTTAGGACCACCACAAATGTTTATAATACTATATAATGTAATGGTAGGGAAGGAAGTTATCTGCTCTCAAACCTCCTAGGTTTGGTACACATTTAGTTGTGAAGTGTTAAAATATTTGCAACCTAGTTTAGTCTGTTTGGGCTGCTATAATAAAATACCAAAGACTGGGTAGCTTATAAACAATAGAAATGTATTGCTCTCAGTTCTGGAGGCTAGAAGGCTGAGATCAGGTGCCAGCATGGTTGGGTTGACTTCTTGAATCCTCATATGGCAGAAGGGAGCTTTGTGGGGTCTCTTTTATAAGAGCACAAGAGGCTCCACCCTCATAACCTATGTACCTGCCGAAGCCCCTACCTCTTAATACCATCACATTGGGCATTAGGATTTCAACATATGGATTTCAGGGACACCCAAACAATCCAGACCATAGCAGAACCTAATGACTGGATTGTAAATTTTAAAGCTCCTTATTTTCCTGCGACCTCAACGTCTCCCTAACAGGCTATAAGCACCCCTCCCAGTTGACCAGGTACACTAGTATGATAAGGCTGACCCCTGCTACAGGTTCCCCTTCTTGCCCTTCCCTGACCATGACCTAGTGACATTCAAACACAACAATGAAATCCTCTGGCACCTTTTGCTGAGTACTCCACCCTGACCCTCACTTGCCCACGGGTCCTCACTCTCTCTCTCAGCTCCCCACCCACTTGGCTGAGCCAGCTCCCTTGGTGCTCCCTTCATGAGGTCCCTTCACGACCCTGTCTCTCTCGGACCTGGGGTATAAGAAACCTTGTTTTCTTGTGGCCACACCTGACTGACCATCTCATGAAAGAATATAGGACAATGACACAGCAGGGGCTTAGAGATTTTTCAAGGAGATGGAAGTAACCTCTGGATAGGCAATCTAATGAGTTAATGTTATAGATGAAGAATTTAAAACCCACGAAGATAGTGACTTGATCAAAGTCTCCAAGCTAATGAGTGACAGTGGCTCTTTTATCTCAGATCTTTTGATAGGTACCTAATTCTTCTCTGCAAATACAGTAAACTGCCTCTATAAATATCCGATTTTCCTGTGTCCTCTCTTGATTTTTACAACAGGTTACTTCTGTAAAGTAAAATAGTAAAGACCAATAATTATTGCAAAGATTATTCACACATATTAATAAAACTCTCGGTCAGTTAATCTGCTCAAACAAGTTTGGATACATTAGTGTAGAGTTAGGATTTTAACACTTCATACATGTAAAACTAACCAGTTGTCTATGTAATTGCAAATGGCAAGAAATTCTTTTCCTTCACTTCTACTTTTTTGTTGTTGTTGTTATTGTTGTTATCTATTATAGTGTAACTAGCTACCCTATAATTTCGTGGTCTAAAACAAAAACATGTTAGTATATTTCATGATTTTACAGATGAGGAATTTGAGCAGGGCTCAGATTAGTGATTTTTCTGCTCTGCATGACATTCACTGGGGCCATTCTACAGTATTCAACTGGTGGATGGGTAAATCTAGAGGGTCCAAGATAACTTTAACTACATTTTTGTTTTATTGGCACAGATAGTGAGAAGGTTGGTCTCAACTGGGTCACTTTCTTTCTCCATGTAAACCTCAGAGCCTCTCCATGTGGGCTCTTCAACAGGGTCATCGGACTTCTTACATGGCACCCTAGGGCTCCAAGAGATGTAGGGGGAAATCTGTCTGTCCTCCTAAAGGCTAAGCCAGAGCTGTCATGGTGTCACTACTACCATGCTCTATTTGTTAAGGAAGTAGCGAGGTAACCCCAGATCCTTGATAGGAGAAGTGTCAATGTATTTGTACTCATCCTTAATCTTGCACAATACATTATCAGCAAAAAGGTTATATTTGAAACTTTAGCAGTTACATTCTTTTCATTATCCTTCTGATTTAGAATATCTAAGCTTTCTTAATCAGTGTTTAATCAGAATTTATAGTAGTCTTAAGACATTCTAAATTACTCATGTTGAAATAACAAAAGCAGTCCTTTTTATTTTATGCTTGTAAACTATCAGATACACTTTAGTTTTATTTAAACTTCCTGCTTAACAAGGCTTACATTTTTTGTTGTACTGTGTATTGTTATGTTGTAGGTTTTTGATACCACTGAGACTCAAATTCAGGTAGATTTGAACTGAAAAGCCTTTTTCACTGCTTGAGATTAGAGTATTTTTTAAGTGATTTTGTGAAATAGATAATTTTTAATTTAATGGATGTGTAACAAAATATCTATCTAGATATTTTATTACTAAAACTCAAACTGAGAAGTAAAAGAGACTATGCTGATATTTGCAGATATGCAGATATTTCTCTGACAGAAGAGAACCTTGGAAGCAGCTGTAGCCAAAATCATATTTTCTCACATGAAAGGATGTGAAACCACCACAAATACTAATAGTATCTGAGAAAGAAGCCAGGTGATTACCAAGGCTAATCAGCATTTCTAAAAACTCAGATAAAGCTGAGACTGTAATAGGATTACATTTTCTGCTACTCAAGCCCTCAATGTTTGCATATGAAACTGGTAAGGTTTACAAATTGGGATAGCTCTAATGAGCCCAGATTTGTGCCAGTAACAGCTAGAAGCTAGAACTTTTCTTGACTTTTCTTTCTGCAAAGAAAAACTAGCAGAAAAAAAAAAAAAGCCTCCTTCAAAGTATCTGCTTTGAAATCTCATGATTAGATGAGACTCAATCTGATAGCAAATCAGAGAAAGAGAGAAAAATCATTTCAGGTGCTAATTATAGGAAATTCAAAATACAGGGAGAATAGTAGAATACTTTACTTTTATTAAATTTACCTTTAAAAAAAATTCCAGTGTTGACTAAAGTCACATGAGGCAGAACCTAGGTAAAAGAAAATGTTTTCTCCTAAAAAATAGAAAAGGATGTTACAAGATATTACATAAAAATATATACTATTGAATTAAGAATGCATACCTTGTAAAAGTATTAATATATTAACAGAATATTGGCAAAATAGAATAGCATGACATTCAATATTATGGAGCCATTTCCTCATAGTTGACCAATTAAATTTCAGTTGAGCAGAATCATTTACTATTTCTGAATGTTGAGCATCTAAATGCTAAGTCTGATTGCAAGAGAGTTGATTGATTTGACACGTCAAAATGGATCAACTTGACTGAGTGTGAGTCATTCTAACCAGTTCTTCAGTAACACATACGAATGGTTATTTGTGCAAAAATAACCATTTCAGTATATTTTAACTCTTAAGTTAAAAAACCACACTCTCCCCCTCCCCTGCCCAGAGAATCAATTCTAAGCACATGAAAGAACATTGGACTTTCCCTCTCCATTAAAGGAGCCACTAGCCACACGTGGCTATTTAAATTTAAACTTAAACGAATTAAAATGAAATAAAATTTGGTTTGTAATTCCTCAGCCATATTACTCCCATTTCAAGTGCTCAACAGTCCCATGTGGCTCATGGATCCCATATTGGACAGCATAGATACAGAATATTTCCATCATAGCAGAAAGTCCTATTGGACAGCATTGATCTAGAGAATTTCATTGGCTGAAATTAAGCTTTTGTGTATTATATTAGAGACTATCTAATTATTAAGTCTTGTAAGAGCCTTCAAAGATATAATAATATTGAACAAAAAGTTGTTGATATTACCATATTACCAGTTTTAACTTTCTACAAATGGACAAATAAAAGATAAAAATATAGATTTTCCCCTTAATTGGCTAAAAATAAAAACAGGCATAATTCTAAATAGTAGACTAGCATATGAAAATAAGCACCAAAAAAAAAAAAAAATAAGCACAACATAATTAATAGTCCAATAAAATGGATGTATTCATGATGACTTTTTAAAAATCTGTAAGATTAACCAAACCTTAAAAATTGGCCCTCTTCATTCATAACTGGTGTGAATGTAAATTCAGCAAGAGATCAGATATTATCTTTTGTGGTTAAAAATATACATTTTTGACCCACCTGTATGAATCTATCCAATAGAAATTAAGGTCTTGCTATAGAAGGAAGCATATTCAGAATAATTTCTAGTGGCAAAAACTTGGAAACAACATGAATGGACATCAATAAAGGAATAGTTGAATAACTTACAGTATGTTCACCATATAAAATTATAAAGTGATTTTTAAAAATATGTTAGATCTTCTACCTTTCATGTGCAGAGATCACAAAGTACACAAACATGACATACTTTAAAAAAGTGAATGAAAAAACAAAGCCACAAGAATATGTATAAGTGAAGAATAATGAGGAAAAACAAGAATAATTATCAAACGTAAAACTAAACTGTATTAATATACAACTGACATGAACATGAACAAAGTTGTGGAACGTTATATACTGTGCTTTTAATATCACTTGTGTCTGAGAATTAAGAAAGGGGTTTACAGGAAAGTTATCAATTTTGTCTTTACATATTCTTGCATTGTTTCTCTTCTTCCAAGAAGCATCCATCATTTTACAATTTAAAAATATTTAATTAAAAACAGTGCATTGTGAATCTCCTATAAATAAGCCCACTTAGTAAATTGGGATACAGCAACAAATATTAATAGATTAGACTTAGATAGAACTTTGTAATTTATAAAGTACTTTCATATATATTTGATCCTTACAAGGACCTTGTCAGGGTGCTTATTAACTGAAAGTATATCCAGTTAATAAATGGTGGAGCCAGGAGCAGCATCCAAGTCTTCTGAATCTCTGTTTCATCTTCTTTCCACAGTATCACAGCTCCTCCAAAAAATATCCCCAAAGAAAAAAATTTACAGATGGAGAAATTAAGTCCTAAAAAAGCCCATATGTCAGGTCTTTCCAATTCTATTATTTTAGTACTTGTCTCCGGCACCATCCTCTCTTCTCCAACCAAAATCCTTTTTCAACATTTCTAAATAAAGATGAGTTTGTAATTAGGATAAAAAGCATATGTGTGAAGAATTATAATATGTTTGTATCAGAGATGTATTTTTATGTATAAGATAATGTTTAAATGTTGGAAAAGTATTTTTAAGTGAAATACAGTGTTCCTTATTTTATTCATTTGCATCAAATAGTAGCACCCTTGCTATTTGCTTAGTATTAACTGACAATTCTATAGATACCAAACAGAATAGACTGGTATTGTTAAAGCCAGGAGTGTCCTTAGACATCAAGTATTAGAGTAAAAAACAGCATCTCTTTTAAATAATAAAAATTAAAAGGGAAGTGGTAAAGCCAGGAAGGCAAAGGTACAGAAGGAAGTGGGGTAGCAAACAGAGTAGCATCATTTTTCACCTTCATTTTTCAGATAAGGAAAACTTGTCTATGAAAAGTGGATTTAACTTACAAATAATGTGGTTTAAATGTATGAGGTCCTGTTTTGTTATAATAATGAGTAAACTGAGGTAGATATATGCAATATTTATCCAGAAGAAAAAAGTAACATTTTAAAATAGCAATGAGCAAACAGCAGTAGAAGCATATATAATCTCTCATACAGAATGAATCAATTCAAATGTCAGAAAGCTTTCATTGTGCATTACGCTAAGCTGTGAGGGTTATCTGATGTCTGTTTTCAGTATTGATAAATAATGTCATTTTTTAAGTTGGCCTCTTTGCAAAGAAAGGACACTGAACATGACCTGTTCTAAACTTCAGTTGGAAAGGACTGCAGAATAATGCCATGCACTTTCCATTCTTAAGCTGTCTTTTCGGGTCAGCCTTTGTCACTTTGTTTTCATTGCACGTTCCTATTTGCTTTTAGTCTCCACAGTAACTAGGCATATTAGGAAGCTCAAACACTTATAAATATCATAAGCCACATGCTCTCTTACCCACAGGATTTCTGAAAAACTTCCAATGGGAAAAATGGGCTGGAATCCAGGGCCAAAATCCCTGAGCCCAAGTTGATGCAAATAGCAGAAAATAAAAGAACAGGGGAAAAAAGAAACCGAGGACGTTTGATTAGCAACTCTCAATGATTACTAAACGTAACACCTTTTTTTCCAGGTGATTGGAACCATTCAACACCCATTACATGAGTTTTGGTATAAACTTTTCTTTGAGTTATTTTGTCCATACATCTATTTTCACAGATGAATATAAGTCATGATAAGGCATTTTTAAAGCAATACATCTGTTGAAGTTGAATGTATAATGCCTCTTGAAAAATAAAAAGGAAGGAGTGGTGACCTCATCAATAAGAGGGGAAAAATAATTTGTCAAAAGTAACATCTGATTAGGGCTCAAAGAGTGGGAAAATAATTGAGATTTTCAAATGTTTATAGACAAACCAGTATGGGCTCTTCAACTATAAGAAGGAAACTTTTGTAGAGGTGATTTACCTCCAGTTCCAAGGAACCCAATGTAATGTCCTGTGGAGCCATAATACTATCTACTATAGATTTCCAAATTCAGATGGGAACTCTGCAGACACCAGTAGACAAACGGAAAAGAAGTAGAAATATTCCTACAGATATTTAAATTATTTACAGATGTCATTTAAAAGGCAAGAGTGAAAGGTAAATTTTAATATCGCATGTGCTGCCCATTTATGATAAAAACCTTGAAGAAAGTAGGCATAGAGGGAACTTTCCTCAACATAATAAAGGCCATATATGACAAACCCACAGCCAACATCATTCTCAATGGTGAAAAACTGAAAGCATTTCCACTAAGAGCAGGAACAAGACAAGGTTGCCCACTCCCACCACTCTTATTCAACATAGTTTTGGAAGTTTTAGCCACAGCAATCAGAGAAGAAAAAGAAATAAAAGGAATCCAAATCGGAAAAGAGGAAGTAAAGCTGTCACTGTTTGCAGATGACATGATACTATACATAGAGAATCCCAAAGATGCTACCAGAAAACTACTTGAGCTAATCAATGAATTTGGTAAAGTAGCAGGATACAAAATTAATGCACAGAAATCTCTGACGTTCCTATATACTAATGATGAAAAATCTGAAAGTGAAATTAAGAAAACAATCCCATTTACCATTGCAACAAAAAGAATAAAATATCTAGGAATAAACCTACCTAAGGAGAAAAAAGACCTGTATGCAGAAAATTATAAGACACTGATGAAAGAAAATAAAGATGATACAAATAGATGGAGAGATATACCATGTTCTTGGATTGGAAGAATCAACATTGTGAAAATGACTCTACTGCCCAAAGCAATCTACAGATTCAATGCAATCCCTATCAAACTACCACTGGCATTTTTCACAGAACTAGAACAAAAAATTTCACAATTTGTATGGAAACACAAAAGACCCCGAATAGCCAAAGCAATCTTGAGAACAAAAAATGGAGCTGGAGGAATCAGGCTCCCTGACTTCAGACTATACTACAAAGCTACAGTAATCAAGACAGTATGGTACTGGCACAAAAACAGAAAGATAGATCAATGGAGCAGGATAGAAAGCCCAGAGATAAACCCACGCACATATGGTCACCTTGTCTTTGATAAAGGAGGCAAGAATATACAGTGGAGAAAAGACAGCCTCTTTAATAAGTGGTGCTGGAAAAACCGGACAGGTACATGTAAAAGTATGAGATTAGAACACTCCCTAACACCATACACAAAAATAAGCTCAAAATGGATATAAAGATCTAAATGTAAGGCCAGAAACTATCAAACCCTTAGAGGAAAACATAGGCAGAACACTCTATGACATAAATCACAGCAAGATCCGTTTTGACCCACCTCCTAGAGAAATGGAAATAAGAACAAAAATAAACAAATGGGACCTAGTGAAACTTCAAAGCTTTTGCACAGCAAAGAAAACCATAAACAAGACCAAAAGACAACCCTCCGAATGGGAGGAAATATTTGCAAATGAAGCAACTGACAAAGGATTAATCTCCAAAATTTACAAGCAGCTCATGCAGCTCAATAACAAAAAAAACAAACAACCCAATCCAAAAATGGGCAGAAGACCTAAATAGACATTTCTCCGAAAAAGATATACAGACTGCCAACAAACACATGAAAGAATGCTCAACATCATTAATCATTACAGAAATGCCAATCAAAACTACAATGAGATATCATCTCACACCAGTCAGAATGGCCATCATCAAAAAATCTAGAAACAATAAATGCTGGAGAGGGTGTGGAGAAAAGGGAACACTCTTACACTGCTGGTGGGAATGTAAATTGTTACAGCCACTATGGAGAACAGCATGGAGGTTCCTTAAAAAACTACAAATAGAACTACCATACGACCCAGCAATCCCACTACTGGACATATACCCTGAGAAAACCATAATTCAAAAAGAGTCATGTACCAAAATGTTCATTGCCGCTCTATTTACAATAGCCAGGAGATGGAAGCAACCTAAGTGTCCATCGACAGATGAATGGATAAAGAAGATGTGGCACATATATACAATGGAATATTACTCAGCCATAAAAAGAAATGAATTTGAGTTATTTGTAGTGAGGTGTATGGACCTAGATAGAGTCTGTCATACAGAGTGAAGTAAGTCAGAAAGAGAAAGACAAATACTGTATGCTAACACATATATATGGAATCTAAGAAAAATGTCATGAAGAACCCAGGGGTAAGACAGGAATAAAGATACAGACCTACTAGAGAATGGACTTGAGGATATGGGGAGGGGGAAGGGTAAGCTGTGACAAAGTGAGAGAGTGGCATGGACATATATACACTACCAAACGTAAAATAGATAGCTAGTGGGAAGCAGCCGCATGGCACAGGGAGATCAGCTCTCGGTGCTTTGTGACCACCTAGAGAGGTGGGATAGGGAGGGTGGGAGGGAGCCGCAAGAGGGAGGAGATATGGGAATATATGTATATGTATAGCTTATTCACTTTGTTATAAAGCAGAAACTAACACACCATTGTAAAGCAATTATACTCCAATAAAGATGTTAAAAAAATATATATCTCATGTGCTGAATTCACTGCCAAATTTTTATTTCTAGAAGCATGAGAGAGAAGTTTTGATGTTTTATAAAATTATACAAATATTATGCTAAAAGTTTGGTATCTACAGAATCGTCAGTTAATACTAAGCAAATAGCAAGTACATTAGATACTTATTAAATCTGTGGAAAATGTTATCAACATCTTTGGTTTTAACAATAATAGGTGAAACAATCTACACTCTAATTTAAATATTCAGTGCAATTCTGCAATGACTTATTAGTGCTTATCAACATAGATGTGAGGGTCCTTATATTCATCGTTCATTAAGTCTGGGCAATAGATTGTCACTACCTGATAGATTTGTTCACTCCAGCTTAAATATTCTGAGCAGGTTCTGTGGCTACAGTATTAAGATTGTGGTATACAATCTTATACTTATTACTTATTGTGTGGTTGCAGTATTAAGCTTTGTCCAATTAGTGGCCCTGGAAAACACTGGGGACATAGGAATCTACTCTCTGCCCCTTTATTCCCTGAGACTGAGTTGCTGGCCAATTCTCTGGCAAGAGACAAGCATCATCTTCCCCTCCAATTCATGTCTTACTTATCCTCAAGGAGAACATAAGAATGCCCACTTCCCCTGCACAGGGTAGGGGAAACACAAGAATCAGCGTAGGTAACAGATACTTGTTTTATTGTGAGGCTTTAATGTATTTACATACCAGGTGATTGCAAGCCATCTTATGAGGGAATGAGCAAAGTCTGAATTGCTTTCTTATTTCTTAATGCACTGATAATTCTACTGCAGATATGAATTAATTCAGTTTCTTTGATTCTATGCTCTAATTATGGAGGCAAGCTATATACATATGAGTAAAATAACAATCCAATGCAATATTTGAACATGCTATAGATTGGAATTGACAGTTATTGATAAAGTCTGTTAATTTATTCCAATTATTCAAATTTCCCTTAGCATAATCATAATATTTAAAAATATATTTTATAGTTAGGTTTATTATTTGATTATTTCCTACACCCTTTATTGTTCCAAGATGACAGAGGCTTTTGTTTTTCTTATTTACTTGCCTGGTAATAATATATATTCAAGGAATATTTATTGAATGAATGAAAGAAGAGAAATATGAATGTGTTCTAGAGTAGCAAGAGAAGATGCAACACTTGAGAAAAAAAGGAGAAAATGAAATTTGTTTTAGCTGCAGTGATTTTTGAAGAGTAAAGGTGGGAATGCTCATGGTGTGTTCAGCAGACGGTGATGAGATCAACCTGACTTGAGCAAAGGTTTTTAGAAGAAAGCATGAGGAGAGAGGGTTGAAGAATTAATAAGGAGCCAGATTACCAAAGGCTTTGAAAGTCAATTTAAATAACTGATTGTGCTCTGTAGAATTAAGAGTAGAAGTGACATAGGGACCAACAGATACTTATCTCCCAGTTTTGGTAAAATTATAACTGTATATTACTGCTCATGAAGCAGAAGGGGAAAATAACCTTTGTACATAATCTTCACCTTATATTAAGTCCTCCGGCTAACTGTGGAGTGAAAAATCCAGATTCATAAAAGGTCAAAACCTTGAACAGATTTCCAATATCTTGTAGCAGTAAAGGCAAAATGTCTGTTAAAGAAAAGAAAAAAGGAAAAGAAAGAGATGCATCATTAATATTCTCATATAGTATTCCATGGTTTACAAAATAATTATAGAAGTAGAATGAATCTCTAGGTGGAGTTCAGAAACCTCTATAGGCATTAAAAGTGGGTTAAGGAAGCTGGGGCAGACCAGGTTAGGGATGGTTGTGACCTGGAGACAAGGCATTCAGGGAGAGTCTCAGCAGCACAGGGGCAAAGGATAGAACCTGACATTTACTGAAGGACTGCTGTGTGCAAAGGACTTTAGATACACAGCCTCAGTTAACGTGTATTTGATGAGCTCTAGGCAAGTAGGAACTATATTACAAGGGGATCTGGTAGAGTAATGGAGACTCAGACACTTCTATAAGGTCAAGATCTGAAAGATGGAAGTAGGTGTCAAGCAAATGGTGTGAGAGAGGACCACAATAAAGCACTCAATAGAAAATGGCAGGGCTTCCCTGGTGGTGCAGTGGTTGAGAGTCCGCCTGCCGATGCAGGGGACACGGGTTCGTGCCCCGGTCCGGGAAGATCCCACATGCCGCGGAGCAGCTGGGCCCGTGAGCCGTGGCCGCTGAGCCTGCGCGTCCGGAGCCTGTGCTCCGCAACGGGAGAGGCCACACCAGTGAGAGGCCCGCGTACCGCAAAAAAAAAAAAAAAAAAAAAAAAAAAAAAGATAGCCACTTATAACGGTTTAATACAGTTTGTGATGAGTTTCAAGACTGATTTTGTTTTCTTTTTATCTAGCAGGACTTTTGTTCCGTGAATTTTGTCCAATGTTCACAGCTCAGAACTAAAGTCCTTCAGTGCTCATTTTATATTCTAAAATGAACCATAAAGGAAATGCCACCATTTAGGGCTCAGTATTTTCCCTTAGGGCATACAGATTAAAACTTTAGGCATGGAAAGTTAAAGTGACTCACCCAGGACCACACTTAAACTAAATAGGATATGTCGATTTAAACCTAGACAATCTGGCTCCAGAGCTGTTCTGTTAACCACCATGACTGTTGTTTCCATGGAAGGTCCATGCATGTCTTCAGTGTTTATTCCTAATGGACTCATTTGAGAATATAACTTTATAGTATGTCCATATCTGTGTATACATTTTACTTCTAATTACCATGTAGTAACATGTGGTACTGAAGTACCATGGTTTATTCAGAAATTCCTTCATTAATGGAGTTTCGGATAGTTTCTAGTATTTTGCTATTGCAAACCATACACCAATGAACATCATTGCACACATAGCTTTGCTTTGGAATCCTAAGAAGTGCTAATATAGAAGTTAGAAGTATATTAAATCTTGATAGTTTCTGTAAAATGGACTTGTAAATATATGCATCAAATTGTACTCTTTTAATAGTGTATGAAAATACCAGATTTTGTACTCTTATCAGCATTGTTCATGATCATTTACTTTTTTCTTTAATATGATCAGTTAAAAATTGAATCTCATTAAAAAATTATTACCCATGCACTTTTTAATATTAAGGATAGATTTTAAGGATTTTTTTAAATATTTGCAATTTGTGTTTTTCTTTTGTATATATATTTTTCTAATCGAAACATTTTCCATTGGTAGCTTATATTTTCCTGATTAGTTTATGGAAATTTCTTACATATTAAGGATGTTGATCCTCTGTTATATATTGTAAATATTCTATTTGTATCATTTACGACCTTTATTTATGATGCTTTTGGTTATACAGAACCTTTAAATTTTATGCAGTTACAGCCATCATTGATTATAGAAGCTGTGGGTAAAATTAAGACATACTAAACTGGAGAACTATATTCTTTTTTTTTTTTAATTTTTATTGGAGTATAGCTGATTTACAATGTTGTGTTAATTTCAGGTGTACAAGTGAATTAGTTATACATATATATACTCTTTTTTTTTTTAAGAGTCTTTTCTCATATAGGCCATTACAAAGTATTGAGTAGAGGTCCCCGTGCTATACAGCAGAACTGTATTCTGAACAGCATTTTGTTTAAAGGGAGGCCATTGCTAGCCAGCTCTAGCAGAATTTTGATAGAGATGCAAAACTACTTGAAGTTGATACGATTAGAGCTTTATAAAATGAGTCTACTTCTGTCAGGATTTTACTGCACTTTTGTCCTCTCACACGTGCAGGTGAAGAATCTCTCTTAGGATTCCAATAGCAAGCAACTAGAGAACTCTGCAAAATTAAGATAACTGGTTCTTAATGGAGAACTCTGGAATGGAAAAGAATGAATGAATGAGGGAGTGGAGCAGATAAGCAGTATAAGAAAATAATGCCTGTGCTTTGGATGATATTAGACAAGGGCTTTTAAATTTAGACGCTGGTCAAAGTATCTACTTGGATTTGTTGGTAAGGCAACTGAGTCTTTAAGGCATAAGAGTGAAAACTAATGCTTTAAAACTAATGCTTTAAAACAGGGTCCCCAACCCCCCCGAAAAAAAGCGAAGCTTCATCTGCCGCTCCCCATTGCTCCCCATTGCTCGCATTACCGCCTGAACCATCGGCACCCCACCCGCGTCCATGGAAAATTTGTCTTCCAACCAACCGGTCCCTGCTGCCAAAAAGGTTGGCAGCCGCTGCTTTAAAACATTATTGCATGTGCAGGGTGCACAAAGATAAAGTTCACATATGCCTTTGATAATATCAACTTGTGTTAAATACTATATGTATGTTTTGGTATCTGACAGGAGAAGTTACTGCTTGCTGTCCTCCTCTTCAAAATGTACTAGGCTATTGCACATTTTCACTTCCAGATACATTTTAGATGGTTTGACAAGTTTCATAAAAGTCCTCTAGGGATTTATAGAGTAATTGAAGGAGAAATGACACTTTTACAATAGTGAGTTCTCCCTTATAGGAATGTGTTCTTTCAGTTCATTGAGGTCTTCTTTTACGACTTTCAGGAAAGCTCTACAGTTTTTCTTTTTCATTTAGACATGACCATTTTTTTGGTTATTTGTGAGTTCTAAAGTGGTTCTAGTGTGTGTGCTACACTTTTTAAATACTTCTTTCATTTTCTATTTGATAAAAATGGCACATAGGTAGAAAATTTTGTGTTAATTTTTAATTTGGCCACTTGTTTATTTTAGATGTCTAAAAATGGGAAATTAATTTTCTTGTTTTTTCATTATAATTAAAGTGTTTGAAAATAATTGCAATTTTGAATTCTGCATCCCAATATTCATATCTTATCTAGTAAAGTTCCATTTTATTTCTAGCTTGTCAATTTTTTTAATTATATAAGTGTTGAATTATCATTGTTAATGTATTGCATTCTATTCACTTATTTTCTTTCACTTGTATGCCTGGCAAGTTGATGCTGGTAGTTGATGGGAGGTTTCAAATCCTTTCAAGACTTTTTCCATGTTGGCTTCTCCACAGGACAGCTTGATTGCCCTCATGATATGGTGGCCAGCTTTCCCCAGATTACATGATCCAAGGTCATGGCAGAAGCCAAGATGGCCTCTTGCTCTAGCCCTGGAAATCATAAACTGTCACTTCTGCTACAGTCTGTTTGCTTGAATCAGTAAATCTGCTCACATTGAAGGGGAGGAAAATTAGGCTCCAACTTTCAAAGAGTGTCAGAGAATTTGTGGACATATTTTAAAGCCAGCATATTATACCCCTATAAAGTACAATATATAGAGTTGCACAATTAATTTTTATGAATGGTATAGCCTGTGTATTCTTCTGCTACATTTTATTCAATGTTTTGTGATCCATCATCTATCTATCTCACTATATTTCTATCTACCCATCCATCCAACCAACCATCTATTGTAGTATTTTTATATAAAATTTCTGTATACTTTCATTTTATGAATATATATTATTCATTTTCCTGCTGAGGAAATTTAGTTCAAGAATTTTATTTTTAACCTCAAACAATGGTGTTATAAATGCTTACATATATCTTCTTAGGCAACTATGTGAGATTTTTTTGATAGGATATATATCTAGGAGAGAGATTTCTGAGTAACTGTTTTAAAATTCCATCTTTACAGATATAGTCGAATTTCTCTCAAGCAGCATATTAGAGGACTCATTGCTTTACATTGTCACACATTTGATATCTCGTCTTTCAATTTTGTCAATCTTAAAGTATGTTACTATAGTTTTCACTTGAGCATCTCTGATTGCTAAGGAGGTTGATCATATTTCAAATGTTAATTTACCAGTTTGGATTTTCTCTTCTGAGAGTTGACTTTTTTTCTTTTGCCCATTTTTCTAATGGTTTTTTACTTTTTATATTTATTTGAGGAAATTACTTATATTTTGTTATACAAACACTTTTCCCTTATGGAGTTGAAACTGATACTTTTAGTTCTGACTTTATGAGTAAATAGATCTCACAGTCAAAAGAGAAACAAACACTTTTCCCTCAAGATTAAAAAACAAAACAACAAACAGGGTTAATCTGTATAGTTCTGGTCCCAAAATAAATGAAACCTTTAACATTTACCCTAACCTACTGACTCGCTAGTAAAAGCAAGTTTATTCCCCATTTTTGCAATATTGCTATTTGAAGCTATGTCACGATTTTTGTGGTTAGGGTAATCATGAAAAAACCTTACTTTCCGGTTGGCCTTGCATACAACATCACTGCTGAATACACTTATAATTAATTAGATTACCTATAGTTTTTTTTAGACTATCTACACAGTCATATCATCTATGAGTAATCTTTGTATTCTCTCTTGTTTGTTTTATTTTTCATGACTTGCAGTACAATTTTGAATTATGATGGAAGTGGACATTGCTATCTAATTCTCAATTTTAGGAGGAAGGCTTTCAACATCTAACTATTAAGCTTGTTTTTGCTGCTTTATTTTTTTGTATATAAACTTTAATAACTTAGATTGCTATTGTAGTTTTAGCTGATTGAGAAATTTTCAATCATTAGATTCTTTTTGCATTCATATGATTTTTCTCATTTATTTTATTAATATTATAAATTACATGGTTTGATTTCTTTCATCAGTTTGGTAATTTTCTTATATATAGATCTTGTATATATTTTGTTAGATTTATACCTAAGTATTTCATTCTGTTTGGGTCCTAATATAAATGGTATTGTGCCCATTCTAATTTGTAGTATACTATTAAAAATTTTTGAAACAGTTTTTTTTTTGTTTTTCTTGGGGTTTTTTTTTTTGCGGTAGCGGGCCTCTCACTGTTGTGGCCTCTCCCGTTGCGGAGCACAGGCTCTGGACGCGCAGGCTTAGCGGCCATGGCTCATGGGCCCAGCCGCTCCGCAGCATGTGGGATCTTCCCGGACCGGGACACGAACCCGTGTCCCCTGCATCAGCAGGCGGACTCTCAACCACTGCGCCACCAGGGAAGCCCTGAAACAATTTTAAATCTACAGAAAAATTGTGAAGATACTACAGAGAATGCCCACATACCCTATACACAGTCTCCTCCATTGTTATTACTCTATATTATAGAATGGTAAGTGTGAAATAATCAATGAAACAATATCGATATATTATTATTGACTAAATCCATACTTAATTTGAATTCCCTTAATTTTTACCTATTTTCTTTCTGTAACAGGATATTGTATTACATTTAGATTCCTCTTGGTTGTGACAATTTCTCCGAATTTTCTTGTTTTTGATGACCTTTGCATTTTGGGGAGTACTGGTCAGTTATTCTGCAGAGTGTCCCTCAAGATTAGTTTGTTACTTTTTACATGATTAGACTCTGGTTGTGCATTTTGGGGAGAAAGTCCAGAAAGGAAAAGTGCCATTCTCATTACATCATATCAAGGATACATTATCAGCATGGCTTAAAACTGATGTTAACCTTGAGGTCGTTTGGCAGGTGTTTCTATTGTAAAGTTACTTCCCTCCACTTTTTCACAGTGCTGTCTTTGGAAGGGGGTCACTATGTACAGACCACACATAACGAGTGGGAAGTGACACTTCACCTCCTTGAGAGCAGAGTATTGACAAAAATTATTTAGAGTTTTTTGCATAGAAAATTTGTCTATTTGTCCTCATTTATTTAATTCAATCATTTGTATCAACATAAGACATAGATATTTATTTATACTGTGGCATATAATTCAACTCTGCTTTATTTATTTTGTTTCAAAGTGTTCCAGCTTTGGCAATTGGGAAATCTTTCAGTTAGCTCCTGTATTCCTTTGACATACCCCCATCAGTGTGTATGTACTACTTCGGGGGAGAGGAGGCATATCTATATCTTCTGGCACTATACGATACACCAGGCTCATCTTGTATACTTCCTGCCCCAGTCCTAGAATCAGCCTTTTTTTCCAGGAGGTGCTGGTTCCTTTTATTGGAGAACGGCATTAGAAACCACGAGCTGGGCAGTAGATGTGCCTGTTGCTTCTGGGCCCACTCAGCTGACAGAACAAGGAAATATATGCATGGATACTACTAACCCATGTATTTATACATGCTTATAACTATTTCTATATGTAACCATCTGTATTTATGTTAAGTCATGAGTTCATACTGATGTCACCAAACCTTATCCATTACCACATAGAACATTCCTTTGTTTATCTGTAACTGCTTACTTCAACACTGAGAAACCTGGCTCTCACTATCCACCATCCATTTTCTTAATTGTTCAATTCCAGTATAAATATTATTGGTTTTAACCTTGTTAACCCATATCCCCGGGACACAAATTTATCAAGGAGAGTATAGCGCTATGCAAAGTTTCTTTGCCTTTAGTCTTACAGACTAATTTACAAAGTTACTAAGGTTAGCACCCTTTTCCCCCATTGGCAGTGATATTGTATGATGCATTTATAATGCATTTATATGATTTTTATGTATATATTTCCATTTCTGTACCAAAATTCTCCATCTGTGTTTTCATATTCTGACTGTATTAAACATAATCTTGTGTTTTGTAAGATAATCTCCTTTATGCTTCTCCTGTGGTCCTCCTTTTATTTTCTGTTTGTTGTTGTTGTTTTTACTCAAATTTTGTCCTGTTATATACTTGGCGACTTTTGTTTATAAGTTAAACATTACAAGTGAAATGTTTTAGAGATCATTTGAGCTTCTGGATAATGTTATCTTTCTCCAGAGAGGATTTACTTTTTCTCTGGCAGGCAGATGACAAACCGAATTAATATAATCAGCACTTGAAATTATAACAGCTGGTCTTTATTCTCTGGTTTATTTTCAGTTCAACTTTAATCGTTATTTTATAGCCCTTTAGGTTCCCAAACCTCAGTTATTTACAAGAACTTTTCCTCATTGGCAAGTCCTGATTTCCACACTCCCCTGCCACCCGCCCTTAACCGCATGAGACTATGGAAAGTTCTGCTCAAGTTTTCAACTACTTCTCGGTTACAGCTTTTAATATCACCAATCAACATGCTGGAAAAGCAGCACCCAATGTCATTTTTACCTCTTTTGACTTCCAGTTTCTCCTAAATAGTGGCTAAAAAAATTCATATTGCTTAAGCAACTTTTGGATGGTCTCAAGAAGATGGTTTTTAAATATTTTTGAAGATTATTGCATATGACTGTCCCATCCATCATTCCTAGAATAGCAAGCACTCACTCCCACTCCTTCCTGTATCTCTACCCTAACATCTGGGATGAATTTTCTTCTTCCAGAATCTTTTAAAAACAATAAAACAGGGCTTCCCTGGTGGCGCAGTGGTTAAGAATATGCCTGCCAATGTAGGAGACATGGGTTCGAGCCCTGGTCCAGGAAGATCCCACATGCCGCGGAGCAACTAAGCCCGTGAGCCACAAGTACTGAGCCCACGTGCCGCAACTATTGAAGCCCACACACCTAGAGCCCGTGCTCCACAACAAGAGAAGCCACCACAATGAGAAGCCCGCACACCGCAATGAAGAGTAGCCACCGCTCGCCACAACTAGAGAAAGCCCGAGCACAGCAACGAAGACCCAACGCAGCCAAAATAAATAAATTTATAAAAAGAACAATAAAACAGACCCAAAATGGAGTTGCTTAGGCTAAGCCCTATGTCACCAAACTGAGACTTAATTACAGTTTGGACTCTCCCAGAAATGGAATCTTAAACTAGACAATCAGGAATCGTCTGATCAGCACTAGTGAGGTAATCTGCTTGATAGATCCCTGCCATCCCCTACAGAAAAGTAACCTTACAATAACCAACCCACTTTTTTGTCCAGTATTAACTACCTTGTTCCTGCTTCCTCCTGCCTATAAAAGTCTTTCATTTTGTAGAGCTACTTAATTACTTTCCATCTGCTAGATCAGGTGCTGCTTAATTCATGAATCATTGAATAAAGCCAATAAGATCTTTAAAATTTACTCAGTTGAATTTTTCTTTAAACATACTTCTATACTGAATGTTTAGATCTTTGGGCTTCTAGGTTCATGGGTGGCTGCACCTACTATTGGATTCTCTGCCTTAGGTCTCTACCTAGGTTTATTTTCAAACTTCTTGCTCCATAAAGATGAGAAAATCTGAGATCCAGTTCACCAGGTTTAGCAAATGCCATCAGGAAAAAAATTGATTCATTTTTCTCCATACCTCTCTAACTCCAGTCTTTACTAGATTAAGTAGCTTGTCATTTCTTCAATGCTTTGAAGAAGATATTTTTCTTACTCCTTTACCAG
Organism: Phocoena phocoena; assembly: GCF_963924675.1. Taxonomy (NCBI): domain Eukaryota; kingdom Metazoa; phylum Chordata; class Mammalia; order Artiodactyla; family Phocoenidae; genus Phocoena; species Phocoena phocoena. Next base: position 66,753,248 of record NC_089227.1, on the reverse strand, counting down.
TAGCCATATTACATTAATGAAAACAAAATGCTTCTCAAATCTTATTATTTTACATTGTTTTTCCTTTTCTTTTCATTATGGAAAAAGTCTTAAGTTTGTCTGCTATTTCACTGAATCATGTTTTAAAATTTTAAATCTGTATTCTCTGTTTCTCATTTTGGTTTTAACTTCTTTTTAAAATTCCACTCAATTTTTCCTTATTTAAATGGTTCCTAATCGGGACTTTTGATAAATTGTATAGATGCAGTTTCTTCTTAAATATTATTGAGAACAGATTTACACATTTTCTAAAATTCCTTTTGTTCTTCTAGTTCTATTTCATAAGATAATCTTAGAGAGTTTACACAAAGGTTTATTTCTATTTAAGTATGTTTTCTTATGTTTAGTGAAGCTTTTAAAATTATGTTTTAAAGAGAGTTTTCTTTTTCAGTAGAAAACTTAGATAATTTCTATCTGGTTGCTTCTATTCCTGTTTTGATATGTTCAAATAGTTCAGTCCTAACAAAACAAAATAGAAATGCTTAGCTTGGCCATAACATTACATTGCTAATTTAGAAACACAGAAGTTTGTTGGGAATAGAGTGGAAGCCAATATTAGCTTGCCTTCTCTGTCAATTAATTTTGCATTTTGTGTGGTAGCATGGAATTAGTGTTTCCATCCACGTCAGAATAAGCTTGTACAAGCACTGCCACAGAATCCAAATTCAGTGCAACTGCCTTTGTCTGGTGTGCTTCCCAAAAGTGACTGAGGGAAATGTTTGTATTGCACATGCCCCATAACTTGTCTCTGATTCTAGCATTTATTAATTGATAAGGTTTTTAAGTAAAGCTCTTCCAGGTTTTCTCCCATTTACTTTCATGTGGTATATTCCTTTGTATTACCAAGGAGCCAAAGTAGTGTGTCTCCTTTCACCCATTTGGTTATGTCCATACTGTTTGTGGGAGAAATTAATCAGAATCCCAAATCTGTGGGTATTACTTTGATATACTTTTGAATTTATTAAAATCTAATTTTAATGAGATTTTTTTTTCGAAGTAGGGGCAGTGAAATTAGATAAGTGTGTTCAGGTGTTATCTGCGAGTATACAAAATATTTTATTTTAAACATTGTTTTTGTCTAAACTGATGACTTAACATATCAAAGTAACATAGGATATTGCTTTTTGAAGGAAATTAGATGTCATCAATTCCATCTTTATGAACATAGTTATTTTTAAAATTCTTATTGAAAGAACTCTTTTAAACATAAATGTATATGCACATATATACAATCATATAGTATTATTTACATACATTAAAATAAATATAGGGCTTCCCTGGTGGCACAGTGGTTGAGAGTCCGCCTGCCGATGCAGGGGACGCGGGTTCGTGCCCCAGTCCGGGAGGATCCTGCATGCTGAGGAGCGGCTGGGCCCGTGAGCCATGGCCGCTGAGCCTGCGAGTCCGGAGCCTGCGCTCCGCAACGGGAGAGGCCACAACAGTGAGAGGCCCGCGTACTGCAAATACATAAATAAATATAAGCAAAACAAATTGATAAGTTATTTATAATATTTTTAAACATTCTGAGATTTACTATTTTAAATATGTTTGCAATTCAGATGCCTGGTGACTTGTTTAAATACTTGATAGTCTCTACCTAAATCCACTGGAGCAGTTATTTGATTGGCTATCTGCCCCTGAATGTCTAATCTTCACAACTGATGCATTCAAGTTGTTCTTTTATTATTTTCCAGCAGACTCTGGAGTCTGTCTTGTATAATTGCCAAGGGAACTTGGAGAACTAATTTCCAATTTGCCTTCCTGCTGTCTACTGTTGATTGTGTGCCCCAAATAGTCTAACTGTGTTCCTTTTTTATGTTTCACCATCATCTAATAGAGAAGAATTTTAGTGAGGCATGCAAACCTCCTACTAAAAAATCAATTTAGATGTTTGTTAACAATGTGTATTCCAGAGTCTATACTATACTTATTGAAGCAGAATATCTTGGGAAATAGTGCAGAAAACTAAATATTTACCAAGTTCACTGGGTGATAATTGTGCACAGTGAAGTTGATATCCACTGCCACCATGATTCAGAGCAAGTCTTGGAATTAGACAGATGTGGGGTCCAAGGAAATTGCTATTTACTATATGTAGGATTGTGGAAATGGACTTAACATGTGTGGCTCATTTTACATATCTGAAGTACAGTATAGTATAGACTGTAGTACAGACTAGATATGAAAATATAGTAAAGTATTACTTATAAATCTTTTAGTACAATTCTTAGAACCAATTACATTTCATGAAATTTAAGATGCCATCAATTTAAAGATGTAAGATTATTTTATGTATAGTAGGAAGAAGAGGAATTACACTATGACATGATACTCAGTAATCACTTAGACATTTTATTTTGTATTTATTGAAAGTTATTTTAAACATGTATGTACATATATCTAATCATATAGCATTATCTGCATACATTAAAATAAAACAAGCAAAATGAATTGATGGAGGCATGTCTAAAACTTCTAATTCATAAGTTTGAAATTCATAAGTCCATCTTCTGTTCTACCAGCATCATGATACAAACATTACTGAAAAGAATGGTCAACTGTTGGCTCAGGGTGTTTATTTTTCCAGCCAGTGACTTATTTTTCTAGTTTGGGTGCTAGAAATAAAATAATTTTACCAGAAGGTATCAACGAAAGATTTTCAAATTATACCATGACTAACATTCTTTCTCCAAATTGGTCCCAAGATGATTTTTGATTTAACAGTTAAGTGACTGCAATTGTCTGGTCAAACTTTCATGAGTAACAACCATGTTTACTCAGACAATTGACAAACGTGTCACAACTGACATGAGGCTGAGAGTGACTGAAAGATTTAGTAGTCAACCCAAATACAGAGATATTACAATATGGGGGAATTGTGCATTATTATTTGAAAAAAAGAATTAGGGAAGGACAGTAGTATGTGCTCAAGAAAAATGGTAAGCAGATAGTAGCTGCCATTGTTTTTTTTTTTTTTTTTTTTTTTTTTTTGCAGTACATGGGCCTCTCACTGTTGTGGCCTCTCCTGTTGCGGAGCACGGGCTCCGGACGCGCAGGCTCAGTAGCCATGGCTCATGGGCCCAGCCGTTACACAGTATGTGGGATCTTCCCGGACCGGGGCACGAACCCATGTCCCCTGCATTGGCAGGCGGACTCTCAACCACTGCGCCACCAGGGAAGCCCATAAGTGGTTATCTCTTAAAAGAAGTGTCAGATTAGAAGTTGACATTCTGTTATTTTCTTTAATCTGTTGTCTTTGGACTTTATAAGTATATATAATCAAATAATATGAAATTTATATAGATTTTTTAATAAAGGTAGAAAACAAATCATAAACAATTAGCAGGAAGTACACAAGATGGACTCTACGACCGCAGCAAGATTTTGTTTTGTTTTGCCATACTACTTTTTTTTCGTCCATAGACTATGGTTTGGCTGTTAAGGGATGAAGTTTATAATGTACTATGTGGCTCCTGGATGCATTCAGATGCTTAGTTCATTCTGTTGCACAATGATTTTTAAAAGAAGGACCTCAAAGTCCATTTCAAGCTCATCTAATACGCCGAATAAATATTGGTTAACTTATCATTTCTCTAGTCTACAGAACTTAACATTTAGAGTTAAATTATTTTTTCTAAAGAAAAAGGGTTTATGACTTTGTATATGTTTGGAAAGTCCAATTAAAAAGATTGTTGGCTAGTTGCTTCTTATGTTTATAAAGGCTCAGCAATAAAATCTAATTTTTTTTTAAAGAAACTCTGAAGGACTAACGACTAGCTCTATTTGTGCTCATTTAAAAGACTTTTTTTTTTTTTTACAAATATAGACACTTCTATATTTTAAACACTCAATTCTCTGATAAAGCATGACCAATATGTGAATTATCAAATTGCACTCTATAGATATGTACTAGGGACTTATTTTCTAGGACTAGTGGATCAGAAATATAAAACACTTCCTATTATAAACTGAATATTGTTACATGTTTAAGTTAAAATTTTAAGCTGCCTCATGAAAAATAATCTTTACCATTTTTATCCGCCTTGTAAACATGTATATGATCAACTTATGAGTTTTTATTAACATCTAGTAAGATATCACTACATTTAAAATTGCTTTTAGGGAATTCCTTGGTGGTGCAGTGGTTAGGACTCCATGCTATCACTGCCATGGATGGCCCCGGGTTCAATCCCTAATCCGGGAACTAAGATCCCAGAAGCCATGTGGCATGGCCCAAGATAAAATAAAAAAATTAAAATTGCTTTTAAACAAATTAAAGTTATAGCAGAGATTATCAATGTAAACACATATTTTATGTTGTACATATTAACACATTTTACAAAGCCTAATATAATGTGGTCTTTTTGGAGGAAAAAACATATTAAAATGTTTTGTTTCATGCAGTATTTTGGTAAGGAAAGTGGAGTAAAATCCTAAGATGTCAGAGCAGTTTTGTAAAAGCATTTGAAACTTGAAAATTAATGAAGGTTAAAAATTAATGACATAAAAAGATATACTAAGACATTATAATCTTAATGAAATATTTACCTAATTGATGATGGTTAGACATGATTAATAAAATTAAATTAAGCTAACCATATTAGAGTATTTTGTTTTCAATTAAAATAAATGATTATGAATGTCTACAGATGATGCTAAAATATTTAATCACTTTTCTTTTTATGTCAATGCATTGAATACTATGTTCTTTATACATCTTATCTTTCTGTCATGTAATGTATATTTGAGAATATATTATTCACATTCACTTCTAACTACCACTTTAACTCTGTTCACCCATAAGCTTCATGAAGGCAGAAGTTTTGTCTTAATAATTTTATACACTATAACATGATAACCACGATGAGTCTAGTTACCTTCTAACTACCATATACAAAGTTACGACAATATTATTTTTTTTTTAACATCTTTATTGGAGTATAATTGCTTTACAATGGTGTGTTAGTTTCTGCTTTACAAGAAAATGAATCAGTTATATATATATACATATGTTCCCATATGTCTTCCCTCTTGCCTCTCCCTCCCTCCCAGCCTCCCTATCCCACCCCTCCAGGCGGTCACAAAGTACCGAGCTAATCTCCCTGTGCTATGCGGCTGCTTCCCATTAGCTATCTACCTTACGCTGGTAGTGTATATATGTCCATGCCTCTCTCTCGCTTTGTCACATCTTACCCTTCTGCCTCCCCATATCCTCAAGTCCATTCTACAGTAGGTCTGTGACTTTATTCCTGTCTTACCCCTAGTTTCTTCATGATACTTTTTTTTGCTTAAATTCCATATATATGTGTTAGCATACAGTATTTGTCTCTCTCTTTCTGACTTACTTCACTCTGTATGACAGACTCCAGGTCTATCCACCTCATTATAAATAGCTCAATTTCGTTTCTTTTTATGGCTGAGTAATATTCCATTTTATGTATGTGCCACATCTTTTTATCCATTCATCCGATGATGGGCACTTAGGTTGTTTCCATCTCCTGGCTATTGTAAATAGAACTGCAATGAACATTTTGGTACATGACTCTTTTTGAATTATGGTTTTCTCAGGGTATATGCCCAGTAGTGGGATTGCTGGGTCATATGGTAGTTCTATTTGTAGTTTTTTAAGGAACCTCCATACTCTTCTCCACAGTGACTGTATCAATTTACATTCCCACCAACAGTGCAAGAGGGTTCCCTTTTCTCCACACCCTCTCCAGCATTTATTGTTTGTAGATTTTTTGATGATGGCCATTCTGACTGGTGTGAGATGATATCTCATTGTAGTTTCGATTTGCATTTCTCTAATGATTAGTGATGTTGAGCATTCTTTCATGTGTTTGTTGGCATTCTGTATATCTTCTTTGGAGAAATGTCTATTTAGGTCTTCTGCCCATTTTTGGATTGGGTTGTTTGTTTTTTTGTTATTAAGCTGCATGAGCTGCTTGTAAATTTTGGAGATTAATCCTTTGTCAGTTGCTTCACTTGCAAACATTTCCTCCCATTCTGAGGGTTGTCTTTTGGTCTTGTTTATGGTTTCCTTTGCTGTGCAAAAGCTTTGAAGTTTCATTAGGTCCCATTTGTTTATTTTTGTTTTTATTTCCATTTCTCTAGGAGGTGGTTCAAAAAGTATCTTGCTGTGATTTATGTCATAGAGTGTGGTGCCTATGTTTTCCTCTAAGAGTTTGATAGGTTCTGGCCTTACATTTAGGTCTTTAATCCATTTTGAGCTTATTTTTGTGTATGGTGTTAGGGAGTGATCTAATCTCATACTTTTACATGTACCTGTCCAGTTTTTCCAGCACCACTTATTGAAGAGGTTGTCCTTTCTCCACTGTACGATCCTGCCTCCTTTATCTCTGGGCTTTCTATCCTGTTCCATTGATCTTTCTGTTTTTGTGCCAGTACCATACTGTCTTGATTACTGTAGCTTTGTAGTATAGTCTGAAGTCATGGAGGCTGATTCCTCCAGCTCCATTTTTCGTTCTCAAGATTGCTTTGGCTATTTGGGGTCTTTTGTGTTCTCATACAAATTGCGAACTTTTTTATTCTAGTTCTGTGAAAAATGCCAGTGGTAGTTTGATAGGGATTGCATTGAATCTGTAGATTGCTTTGGGTAGTAGAGTCATTTTCACAATGTTGATTCTTCCCATCCAAGAACATGGTATATCTCTCCATCTGTATCATCTTTAATTTCTTTCATCAGTGTCTTATAATTTTCTGCATACAGGTCTTTCGTCTCCTTAGGTAGGTTTATTCCTAGATATTTTATTCTTTTTGTTGCAATGGTAAATGGGAGTGTTTTCTTGATTTCACTTTCAGATTTTTCATCATTAGTATATAGGAATGCAAGAGATTTCTGTGCATTAATTTTGTATCCTGCTACTTTACCAAATTCATTGATTAGCTCGAGTAGTTTTCTGGTAGCATCTTTAGAATTCTCTACATATAGTATCATGTCATCTGCAAACAGTGACAGCTTTACTTCTTCTTTTCCGATTTGGATACCTTTGATTTCCTTTTTTTCTCTGATTGCTGTGGCTGAAACTTCCAAAATGATGTTGAATAAGAGTGGTGAGAGTGGGCAACCTTGTCTTGTTCCTGATCTTAGTGGAAATGCTTTCAGTTTTTCACCATTGAGGACGATGTTGGCTGTGGGTTTGTCATATATGGCCTTTATTATGTTGAGGAAAGTTCCCTCTATGCCTACTTTCTGCAGGGTTTTTATCAAAATGGGTGTTGAATTTTGTCGATAGCTTTCTCTGCATCTATTGAGATGATCATATGGTTTTTCTCCTTCGATTTGTTAATATGGTGTATCACATTGATTGATTTGCGTATATTGAAGAATCCTTGCATTCCTGGAATAAACCCCACTTGATCATGGTGTATGATCCGTTTAATGTGCTGTTGGATTCTGTTTGCTAGTATTTTGTTGAGGATTTTTGCATCTATGTTCTTCAGTGATACTGGCCTGTAGTTTTCTTTCTTTGTGACATCCTTGTCAGGTTTTGGTATCAGTGTTTCTCCCTCTGCTATATTTTGGAAGAGTTTGAGAAGGATAGGTGTTAGCTCTTCTCTAAATGTTTGATAGAATTTGCCTGTGAAGCCATCTGGTCCTGGGCTTTTGTTTGTTGGAAGGTTTTTTTTTTTTTTTTTTAAATTTATTTATTTATTTTTGGCAGTGTTGGGTCGTCGTTTCTGTGCGAGGGCTTTCTCTAGTTGCGGCGAGCGGGGTCCACTCTTCATCGCAGTGCGCAGTGCGCGGGCCTTTCACTGTCTCGGCCTCTCTTGTTGCGGAGCACAGGCTCCAGACGCGCAGGCTCAGTAGTTGTGGCTCACGGTCCCAGTTGCTCCGCGGCATGTGGGATCTTCCCAGACCAGGGCTCGAACCCGTGTTCCCTGCATTGGCAGGTAGGTTCTCAACCACGAGCGCCACCAGGGAAGCCCCCTGTTGGAAGGTTTTTAATCACAGTTTCAATTTCAGTGCTTGTGATTGGTCTGTTCATATTTTCCATTTCTTCCTGATTCAGTCTTGGCAGGTTGTGCATTTCTAAGAATTTGTCCATTTCTTCCAGGTTGTCCATTTTATTGGCATAGAGTTGCTTGTAGTAATCTCTCATGATCTTTTGTATTTCTGCAGTGTCAGTTGTTACTTCTCTTTTTTCATTTCTAATTCTATTGATTTGAGTCTTCTCCCTTTTTTTCTTGATGAGTCCGGCTAATGGTTTATCTATTTTGTTTATCTTCTCAAAGAACCAGCTTTTAGTTTTATTGATCTTTGGTATCGTTTCTTTCACTTCTTTTTCATTTATTTCTGATCTGATTTTTATGATTTCTTTCCTTCTATTAACTTTGGGGTTTTTTTGTTCTTTCCCTGATTGCTTTAGGTCCAAGGTTAGGTTGTTTATTCGAGATGTTTCCTGTTTCTTAAGGTGGGCTTGTATTGCTATAAACTACCCTCTTAGAACAGCTTTTGCTGCATCCCATAGGTTTTGGGTCATCGTGTTTCCATTGTCATTTGTTTGTAGGTATTTTCTGATTTCCTCTTTGATTTCTTCAGTGATCACTTCGTTATTAAGTAGGGTAGTGTTTAGCCTCCATGTGTTTGTATTTTTTACAGATCTTTTCCTGTAATTGATATCTAGTCTCATAGCATTGTGGTCAGAAAAGATACTTGATACAATTGCAATTTTCTTAAATTTACCAAGGCTTGATTTGTGACCAAGATATGATCTATCCTGGAGAATGTTCCATGAGCACATGAGAAAAATGTGTATTCTGTTGTTTTTGGATGGAATGTCCTATAAATATCAATTCAGTCCATCTTGTTTAATGTATCATTTAAAGCTTGTGTCTCCTTATTTCTTTTCATTTTGTATGATCTGTCCATGGGTGAAAGTGGGGTGTTAAAATCCCCTACTATGAATGTGTTACTGTCAGTTTCCCCTTTTATGGCTGTTAGTATTTGCCTTATGTATTGAGGTGCTACTATGTTGGGTGCATAAATATTTATAATTGTTATATCTTCTTCTTGGATCGATCCCTTGATCATTATGTAGTGTCCTTCTTTGTCTCTTCTAATAGTCTTTATTTTTAAGTCTATTTTGTCTGATATGAGAATTGCTACTCCAGCTTTCTTTTGGTTTCAATTTGCATGAATTATCTTTTTCCATCCCCTTACTTTCAGTCTGTATGTGTCTCTAGGTTTGAAGTGGGCCTCTTGTAGACAGCAAATATATGGGTCTTGTTTTTGTATCCATTCAGCCAATCTGTGTCTTTTGGTGGGAGCATTTAGTCCATTTACATGTAAGGTAATTATCGATATGTATGTTCCTATTCCCATTTTCTAAATTATTTTGGGTTCGTTATTGTAGGTCTTTTCCTTCTCTTGTGTTTCTTGCCTAGAGAAGTTCCACTAGCATTTGTTGTAAAGCTGGTTTGGTGGGCTGAACTCTCTCAGCTTTTGCTTGTCTGTAAAGGTTTTAATTTCTCCATCAAATCTGAGTGAGATCCTTGCTGGGTAGAGTAATCTTGGTTGCAGGTTTTTCTCCTTCATCACTTGAAATATGTCTTGCCACTGCTTTCTGGCTTGCAGAGTTTCTGCTGAAAGATCAGCTGTTAACCTTATGGGGATTCCCTTGTGTGTTATTTGTTGTTTTTCCCTTGCTGCTTTTAATGTTTTCTTTGTATTTAATTTTTGACAGTTTGATTAATATGTGTCTTGATTATTTCTCCTTGGATTTATCCTGTATGGGACTCTGTGTGCTTCCTGGACTTGATTAACTATTTCCTTTCCCATATTAGGGAAGTTTTCAACTATAATCTCTTCAAATATTTTCTCAGTCCCTTTCTTTTTCTCTTCTTCTGGAACCCCTCTATTTCGAATGTTGGTATGTTTCATGTTGTCCCAGACATCTCTGAGACTGTCCTCAGTTCTTTTCATTCTTTTTTCTTTATTCTGCTCTGCAGTAGTTATTTCCACTACTTTATCTTCCAGGTCACTTATCCCTTCTTCTGCCTCAGTTATTTTGCTATTGATCCCATCTAGAATATTTTTCATTTCATTTATTGTGTTGTTCATCGTTGCTTGTTTCATCTTTAGTTCTTATAAGTCCTTGTTAAATGTTTCTTGCATTTTATCTATTTCCAAGATTTTGGATCATCTTTACTATTATTATTCTGAATTCTTTTTCAGGTAGACTGCCTATTTCCTATTTGTTAGGTCTGGTGGGTTTTTATCTAGCTCCTTCATCTGCTGTGTGTTTTTCTGTCTTGTCATTTTGCTTATCTTACTGTGTTTGGGGTCTCCCTTTTGCAGGCTGCAGGTTCGTAGTTCCCGTTGTTTTTGGTGTCTGTCCCCAGTGGCTAAGGTTTGTTCAGTGGGTTGTGTAGGCTTCCTGGTGGAGGGGACTAGTGCCTCTGTTCTGGTGGATGAGGCTGGATCTTGTTTTTCTGGTGGGCAGGTCCACGTCTGGTGGTGTGTTTTGAGGTGTCTGTGGACTTATGATTTTAGGCAGCCTCTCTGCTAATGGGTGGGGTTGTGTTCCTGTCTTGCTAGTTGTTTGGCATAGGATGTCCAGCACTGTAGCTTGCTGGTCGTTGAGTGAAGCTGGGTGTTGGTGTTGAGATGGAGATTTCTGGGAGATTTTCGCCATTTGATATTATGTGGAGCTGGGAGGTCTCTTGTGGACCAGTGTCCTGAAGTTGGCTCTCCCACCTCAGAGGCACAGCACTGACTTCTGACCGCAGCACCTAGAGCCTTTCATCCACACGGCTCAGAATAAAAGGGAGAAAAAGTAGAAAGAAAGAACTAATAGAAGTAGAAAGAATGAAAGAAAGAAAGTAAAGGAGGGAGGGAGGGAGGAAGGAGGGAAGGAAGGAAAAAAGGAAGATAAAGTAAAATAAAATAAATTAAGGTAAAATATGTTATTAAAATATAAAAATTAATTATTAAGAGAAAAAGAAAAAAACGGATAGATAGAACCCTTGGACAAATGGTGGAAGCAAAGCTATACAGACTAAATCTCACACAGAAGCATACACATACACACTCACAAAAAGGGGAAAAAAACCAGACATCTTGCTCTCAAAGTCCACCTCCTTAATTTGGGATGATTTGTTGTCTATTCATGTATTCCACAGATGCAGGGTATATCAAGTTGATTGTGGAGCTTTAATGTGCTGCTTCTGAGGCTGCTTGGAGAAATTTTCCTTTCTCTTCTTTGTTCTCACAACTCCTAGGGGCTCAGCCTTGGATCTGGCCCCGCCTCTGCGTGTAGGTTGCCGGAGGGCATCTGTTTTTCGCTCCGACAGGACGGGGTTAAAGGAGGTGCTGATTTGGGGGCTCTGGCTCACTGAGGCCAGAGGGAGGGAGGGGCGTAGAGTGCGGGGCAAGCCTGCAGTGGCAGAGGCCGACGTGACATTGCACCAGCCTGAGGCCCGCCGTGCGTTCTCCCAGCGAAGTTGTCCCTGGATCACGGGACCCTGGCAGTGGTGGGCTGCACAGGCTTCCCGAACGGGGGTGTGGATAGTGGCCTGTGCTCGCACACAGGCTTCTTGGTGGCAGCAGCAGCAGCCTCAGAGTACGACAGTATTATTGAGTGTTGAGTGTATTCCCAATGCTTTACATTACATCCCTGTGATTTCTTTATTTTGTATCTGTAAGTTTATATGCCATAATCCCTTCACCTATTTTGCCCATATCCTTACCTCCTCCCCTCTGGCAACCACCACTTTGTTCTCTGTGTCTATGATTATTTGTTTTATTATGTTAGTTTGTTTTGTTCTTCAGATTCCACATATATGTGAAATCATATGGTATTTGTCTTTATCTGACTTGTGTCACTTAATATAATGGCATCAAGGTTCATCCACGTTGTTACAAATGGCAATATTTCATTCTTTTTATGACTGAGTAGTATTCCATTGATTGATATACCATATCTTCTTTATCCATTCATCTATCAATGGGCAACTATGTTTCTTTCATAATTTGACTACTGTAAATTATGCTGCAGTGAACATCAGTGTGCATATGCACCTTTCATGTTTTCATTTTTTTCAGCTAAACACAGAAGCAGAATTACTGAATAGAATGGTGGTTCTATTTTTTTTTTGAAAAATCTCCATACTGTTTTCCATAGTTGCTGCATCAATTCACATTCTCACCAACAGTGCACAAGGGTTCCCTTTTCTCCATATCCTCACTAATGCTCATTATTTGTTGTTTTTTTGATAACAGACATGCTGATAGGTATGAGTTGATATCTCATTGTGGTTTTGATTTGCATTTCCCTGATGATTCATGATGTTGAGCATCTTTCATGCTTCCGTTGGCCATCTGTATGACCAACCTTTTAATTTGGAAAAATGTCTATTCAGGTCCTTTGGCTATTTTTTTTTATTTGTTATTTTTAATAAAATACTGAAACTTGCAAATTAATTTTTTACAAAGTTGAAAGATTCATCAAGCTAAACAATTGGAGAGAAACACTATCAACATTATTCAGTTCTTTTAGCTTTAAGAACTGTTTTTTTTGCCATCAGTTTGACTAGAGAGATTAAGACTCATCTATTAAGACATACTATTATATTTACTGAAAATGTTGACAAATAATCACATATATCCTTTTTATGAGAACTCAGGGGCATAATTTCTTTAAGGCAATGATATCAAGAAAACATGTACTTCTAGTTTTCTGGTGTGCTCTAATAAGATTATAAATAATTATGTTGACTCTGTTCTGATTGAGTGGAAAATCTAAATTAAGGTTTTGGCCTCTTAATTAAGGAAAATTTGAAATACATGTAAGATTAACTGAATAGTCCATGATACTTCCACTTATCTATCATCAAACTTCAATAATACTCCAGTCTTTAGTTTTTGTTTCATCGAAATTACCTCCTTCTCCCCATAATTACATTATAATCACAGTTATTTTATGTAAAATTTACGTACCTTAAACTGCACAAGTATTAACTGTACAATTTAAATTTTTTTTCAGCTTTGAGGTAAAATTGAAAACACTGTATATATTTAAGGTGTACAGTGTGATTGGTTTCCTATAAATATACATTGAGAAATGATCACCACAATCACACTAATTAGCATTCATTACCTCATAGTTTTTTTTTTATTATGTTACCTTTTTTTTTATCTCCCCCCCTCCTCCTCTCTGAAAAGCACCTGTTTGTTCTCTGGCTCTATGAGTCTGTTTCTATTTTGTTATGTTTGTTCATTTGTTTTTCAGATTCCACATATAAGAGAAAACATACAGTATTTGTCTTTCTCTGACTTATTTCACTTAGCATAATACTCTGTAGGTCTATCCATGTTGTCACAAATGGCAAGATTTCATTCATTTTTTTACTACTAATATTTCAAAGTGTGTGTGTGTGATATATATATATATATATATATATATATATATATATATATATATATATATACACTACGCATACACTGTATCTTTTCATCTGTGGATGGACACAGGGTTTTTTTCCATATTTTGGCTATTATAACTAAAGCTGCAGTGAACATAGGGATACATGTACTTTTCAAATTAGTGATTTTGTTTTCTTCAGAAAAGTTCCCAGAAGTGGAATTGTTGGATCATGTGATAATTTTATTTTTAATTTTTTGAGGAATCTTCATACTGCTTTCCACAGTTGCTATACCAATTTACGTTCCCACCAACAGTGCATGAGGGTTCCCTGTTCTCCACATCCTTACCAATATTTGTCATTTTTTTTCTTTTTTTTTTGTGGTATGTGGGCCTCTCACTGTTGTGGCCTCTCCCATTGCAGAGCACAGGCTCTGGACGCGCAGGCCCAGCGGCCATGGTTCACGGGCCCAGCCGCTCAGCGGCGTGTGGGATCTTCCCGGACCGGGGCATGAACCTGTGTCCCTTGCATCGGCAGGCAGACTCTCAACCACTGCGCCACCAGGGAAGCCCCGTTTTTTGTCTTTTTCATGTCAGCCATTCTATCAGGTAAAAGGTGATATCGCATTGTGGAGTTGATTTGCATTTCCATGATTATTAGTGATGTTGATCATCTCTTCATGTGTCTGTTGGCAATCTGTATGTCTTCTTTGAAAAAAATGTCTATTCAGGTCCTCTGTCCATTTTTTAATTGGGCTGTTTGTGTTTTTAATGTTGAGTTGTATGAGTTTGTATATTTTGGATATTAACCCCTTATTGGGCATATCATTTGCAAATATTTTCTCTCATTCAGTAGGTGGCCGTATTGTTTTATTTATAGTTTTTTCTTCACTGTGCAGAAGTATTTTAGTTTGATGTATTATTAGTTTATTTTTGCTTTTGATTCAATTGCCTGAGGGAACGTATCAAAAAAAAATACTGCTAAGACTGATGTCAAAGACCTTACTGCCTGTATTCTTCTAGGAGTTTTATGGTTTCAGGTCTTACATTTAGGTCTTTAAACCCATCTTGAGTTTATTTTGTATATGGTATGAGAAAGTAGTCCAGTTGGATTCCTTTACATGTAGCTACCCAGTTTTCCCTGCACCATTTATTGAACAGGCTGTCTTTCCTCCATTGTGTATTCTTTCCTCCTTTGTAGTAGATTAATTGCCCTTATAAGTGTGGGTTCATTCCTGGGCTCTCTATTCTGTTCCATTGACCTTATGTCTGCTTTTGTGCCAGAATCATATCATTTTGATGACGGTAGCTTTGTATTATAGATTGAAATCTGGGAGCATGATACCTCCCACTTTGTTCTTCTTTCTCAAGATTATTTTGGCTATTTGAGTTTTTTTAATGTGTGTTTCCCCTCACTCTTGTGGGTCACCCACCCTGGTATACAGGCCTTGACTATTCTGCATCTCTGCCCCTCCTACACAACTCATTGTAGTTTTGTCTTTATATCTTTAGTTGTGGAAAATCTTTTCTGCTAGTCTTTGGGTCATTCTCACAAATGTTCTGTAGATAGTTGTAATTTTGGTATGTGCATGGGAGGAAGGGAGCTCAGGGTCTTCCTACTCTACCATCTTGGCCATCCAGCTATTAATTATACAATTTCATCATAATCCTGTAACCCAGAGCTTATCATGATAAAGAACATTTTCATTTCCTTTCCCAGTACACTGCATTATGTCTTACATTTAATGACTGAACATGTCCTTATGGCATATAAACCTGTTTTACTTGCTTCTTCCCTCACCCACTTTCTTAGTTCTCCTTCACCCAGATGTCATCTACTTATTTTAACATATGTATATGTGTATATGTATATATATATATATATATATATATATATATATATATATATATACACACATATATATATGTATTTTTATTTTTTGGATAAAAGTATATAAATAAATTAAAGGGGAATTTTAATGGGTTATTCCCAATTGGATTTAAGTTGATACATCTTTAAAGAAAAAAAATTTCTAAAACTACTGTAAAGGTTCTACAACATAAATGAATATGCAGGAGGAATGAGGGCACATATTTTTCCAGGAAAGCTGTTAAGAATTTATCAAATTATGATGTAAAAGCATATTATTACCTTCAAAATAAATTTAATCCTAATTGAAAAGTAGTCAGACCTAATTTAATGACATTTAAAAGAAAACAAATTATGTTCTTTATGTAACTAGCGTATGTTGGAACCATTTACTCTCATTTTTAGTTGTTTACACTTTGATCTCAAAATCTATACTTAGCATAATAGGCTACATCTTTTCATAACAAGGTTTGTTGCTTATGATTAGTTAATGTCTTCTAACTAAGGTAATGGATTACTTTGGTTCATTAATTTTAAAGACTTTATAAAATTTCAACATGTTATCTTCATAACATAACTTTAAAATATCTATATCAGAATAAAAATTACTTCTTAAAATTTGTTTCTATAATATTTGCTTAATTAATAATAATAATGAAAACCAAAATAAAATTTACCTATATGTTAATTTCTATGTATCAAGCTCTACTCTAATTGCTTCAAATATATAACATTAAATCCTTGTAATAGCTTGGTCAGGTATATGCAACTATTATCACCATTTTGTGGTTGAGAAACTGACCTATCTAGCCTGGAAGTTAAACATTTAATCTCTGCAAACTAATGGCATGGTGTTGAGCCTCAGCACCAATACTTACTAGCCATGTGACCTTAGTCAAGCAATTTTATTGTCCATATAGTCAAAACTAGTACATGACCTCTCTCTCTCTCTCTTTGGTGTCTCTTTCTCAGGGATTCTCCATATAGCTTGGTTTTTGTTCTATGACAGAGATATACATAAGCTTCACAATACAATCTGTCTTTGCTTGTTATCAATATTTGGCATCATTGATATGCATCTATCATTGCCTAACCTCCCTAATGAAGTTTTGTATTATTTTTATTTTTTAAATTTTTATTTATTTTAACATCCTTATTGGGGTATAATTGCTTTACAATGGTGTGTTAGTTTCTGATTTACAACAAAGTGAATCAGTTATACATATACATATGGTCCCATATCTCTTCCCTCTTGCGTTTCCCTCCCTCCCACCCTCCCTATCCCACCCCTCCAGGCAGTCACAAAGCACCGAGCTGATATCCCTGTGCTATGCAGCTGCTTCCCACTAGCTATCTAACTTATGTTTGGTAGTGTATATATGTCCATGCCTCTCTCTCGCTTTGTCACAGCTCCCCCTTCCCCCTCCCCATATCCTCAAGTCTGTTCTCCAGTAGGTCTGTGTCTTTATACCTGTCTTACCCCTAGATTCTTCATGACGTTTTCTTTAAGTTCCATATATATGTGTTAGCATACGGTATTTGTCTTTCTCTTTCTGAAATACTTTACTCTGTATAACAGATTCTAGGTCTATCCACCTCATTACAAATAGCTCAATTTCGTTTCTTTTTATGGCTGGGTAATATTCCATTGTATATATGTGCCACATCTTCTTTATCCATTCATCCGATGATGGGCACTTTGGTCATCTCCATCTCCGGGATTTCGTAAATAGAGCTGCAATGAACATTTTGGTACATGACTCTTTTTGAATTATGGCTTTCTCAGGATATATGCCCAGTAGTGGGACTGCTGGGTTATATGGTAATTCTATTTGTAGTTTTATAAGGAACCTCCATACTGCTCTCCACAGTGGCTGTATCAATTTACATTCCCACCCACAGTGCAGGAGTGTTCCCTTTTCTCCACACCCCCTACAGCATTTATTGTTTCTAGATTTTTTGATGATGGCCATTCTGACTGGTGTGAGGTGATATCTCATTGTAGTTTTGATTTGCATTTCTCTAATGATTAATGATGTTGAGCATTCTTTCATGTGTTCATTGGCAGTCTGTATATCTTCTTTGGAGAAATGTCTATTTAGGTCTTCTGCCCATTTTTGGATTGGGTTGTTTTTTTGTTTTTGAGCTGCATAAGCTGCTTGTAAATTTTGGAGATTAATCCTTTGTCAGTTGCTTCACTTGCAAATATTTCCTCCCATTCTGAGGGTTGTCTTTTGGTCTTGTTTATGGTTTCCTTTGCTGTGCAAAAGCTTTGAAGTTTCATTAGGTCCCATTTGTTTATGTTTGTTTTTATTTCCATTTCTCTAGGAGGTGGGTCAAAAAGGATCTTGCTGTGATTTATGTCACAGAGTGTTCTGCCTATGTTTTCCTCTAAGAGTTTGATAGTTTCTGGCCTTACATTTAGGTCTTTAATCCATTTTGAGCTTATTTTTGTGTATGGTGTTAGGGAGTGATCTAATCTCATACTTTTACATGTATCTGTCCAGTTTTCCCAGCACCACTTATTGAAGAGGCTTTCCTTTCTCCACTATACATTCCTGCCTCCTTTATCTCTGGGCTTTCTATCCTGTTCCATTGATCTTTCTGTTTCTGTGCCAGTACCATACTGTCTTGATTACTGTAGCTTTGTAGTATAGTCTGAAGTCAGGGAGCCTGATTCCTCCAGCTCCATTTTTCGTTCTCAAGATTGCTTTGGCTATTTGGGGTCTTTTGTGTTTTCATACAAATTGCGAAATTTTTTGTTCTAGTTCTGTGAAAAATGCCAGTGGTAGTTTGATAGGGATTGCATTGAATCTATAGATTGCTTTGGGTAGTAGAGTCATTTTCACAATGTTGATTCTTCCAATCCAAGAAAATGATATATCTCTGCATCTATTTGTATCATCTTTAATTTCTTTCATCAGTGTCTTATAATTTTCTGCATACAGGTCTTTTGTCTCCTTAGGTAGGTTTATTTCTAGATATTTTATTCTTTTTGTTGCAATGGTAAATGAGAGTGTTTCCTTGAGTTCACATTCAGATTTTTCATCATTAGTATATAGGAATGCAAGAGATTTCTGTGCATTGATTTTGTACCTGCAACTTTACCTAATTCATTGATTAGCTCGAGTAGTTTTCTGGTAGCATCTTTAGGATTCTCTATGTATAGTATCATGTCATCTGCAAACAGTGACAGCTTTACTTCTTCTTTCCCAAATTGGATTCCTTTTATTTCCTTTTTCTTCTCTGATTGCTGTGGCTAAAACTTCCAAAACTATATTGAATAAGCGTGGTGAGAGTGGGCAACCTTGTCTTGTTCCTGATCTTAGTGGAAATGCTTTCAGTTTTTCACCATTGAAGATGATGTTGGCTGTAGGTTTGTCATATATGGCCTTTATTATGTTGAGGAAAGTTCCCTCTATGCCTACTTTCTGGAGGGTTTTTATCATAAATGGGTGTTGAATTTTGTCGAAAGCTTTCTCTGCATCTATTGAGATGATCATATGGTTTTTCTCCTTCAATTTTTTAATATGGTTTATCACATTGATTGATTTGCATATATTGAAGAATCCTTGCATTACTGGAATAAACCCCACTTCATCATGGTGTATGATTCTTTTAAAGTGCTGTTGGATTCTGTTTGCTAGTATTTTGTTGAGAATTTTTGCATCTGTTTTCATCAGTGATATTGGCCTGTAGTCTTCTTTCTTTGTGACATCCTTGTCTGGTTTGGTATCAGTGTTCCTCCCTCTGCTATATTTTGGAGGAGTTTGAGAAGGATAGGTGTTAGCTCTTCTCTAAATGTTAGATAGAATTCGCCTGTGAAGCCATCTGGTCCTGGGCTTTTGTTTGTTGGAAGATTTTTAATCACAGTTTCAATTTCAGTGCTTGTGATTGGTCTGTTCATATTTTCTATTTCTTCCTGATTCAGTCTTGGCAAGTTGTGCATTTCTAAGAATTTGTCCATTTCTTCCAGGTTGTCCATTTTATTGGCCTAGAGTTGCTTGTAGTAATCTCTCATGATCTTTTGTATTTCTGTAGTGTCAGTTGTTACTTCTCCTTTTTCACTTCTAATTCTATTGATTTGAGTCTTCTCCCTTTTTTTCTTGATGAGTCTGGCTAATGGTTTATCAATTTTGTTTATCTTCTCAAAGAACCAGCTTTTAGTTTTATTGATCTTTGCTATTGTTTCCTTCATTTCTTTTTCATTTATTTCTGATCTGATTTTTATGATATCCTTTCTTCTGCTAACTTTGGGGTTTTTTTGTTCTTCTTTCTCTAATTGCTTTAGTTCCAAGGTTAGGTTGTTTATTCGAGATGTTTCCTGTTTCTTAAGGTGGGCTTGTATTGCTATAAACTACCCTCGTAGAACTGCTTTTGATGCATCCCATAGGTATTGGGTCTTCGTGTCTCCATTGTCATATGTTTGCAGGTATTTTTTGATTTCCTCTTTGATTTCTTCAGTGATCACTTCGTTATTAAGTAGGGTATTGTTTAGCCTCCATGTGTTTGTATTTTTTACAGATCTTTTCCTGTATTTGATATCTAGTCTCATAGCATTGTGGTCGGAAAAGATACTTGATACAATTTGAATTTTCTTAAATTTACCAAGGCTTGATTTGTGACCCAAGATATGATCTATCCTGGAGAATGTTCCATGAGCACTTGAGAAAAATGTGTATTCTGTTGTTTTTGGATGGAGTGTCCTATAAATATCAATTAAGTCCCTCTTCTTTAATGTTTCATTTAAAGCTTGTGTTTCCTTATTTATTTTCATTGTGGATGATCTGTCCATGGGTGAAAGTGGGGTGTTAAAGTCTCCTACTATGAATGTGTTACCATCGATTTCCTCTTTTATGACTGTTAGTATTTGCCTTATGTATTGAGGTGCTCCTATGTTGGGTGCATATTTACAGTTGTTATATCTTCTTCTTGGATCAGTCCCTTGATCATTATGTAGTGTCCTTCTTTGTCTCTTCTAATAGTCTTTATTTTTAAGTCTATTTTGTCTGATATGAGAATTGCTACTCCAGCTTTCTTCTGATTTCCATTTGCATGGAATATCTTTTTCCATCCCCTTACTTTCAGTCTGTATGTGTCTCTAGGTCTGAAGTGGGTCTCTTGTAGCAGCAAATATATGGGTCTTGTTTTTGTATCCATTCAGCCAATCTGTGTCTTTTGGTGGGAGCATTTATTCCATTTACATTTAAGGTAATTATCGATATGTATGTTCCTATTCCCATTTTCTAAATTGTTTTGGGTTCGTTATTGTAGGTCTTTTCCTTCTGTTGTGTTTCTTGCCTAGAGAAGTTCCTTTAGCATTTGTTGTAAAGCTGGTTTGGTGGTGCTGAACTCTCTCAGCTTTTGCTTGTCTGTAAAGGTTTTAATTTCTCCATCAAATCTGAATGAGATCCTTGCTGGGTAGAGTAATCTTGGTTGCAGGTTTTTCTCCTTCATCACTTTCTGTATATCCTGCCACTCCCTTCTGGCTTGTAGGGTTTCTGCTGAGAGATCAGCTGTTAACCTTATGGGGATTCACTTGTGTCTTAGTTGTTTTTCCCTTGCTGCTTTTAATATGCTTTCTTTGTATTTAATTTTTGACAGTTTGATTAATATGTGTCTTGGCATATTTCTCCTTGGATTTATCCTGTATGGGACTCTCTGTGCTTCCTGGATTTGATTAACTGTTTCCTCTCCCATATTAGGAAGTTTTCAACAATAATCTCTTCAAAGATTTTTCTCAGTCCCTTTCTCCCTTCTTCTTCTGGAACCCCTATAATTCGAATGTTGGTGCGTTTAATGTTGTCCCAGAGGTCTCTGAGACTGTCCTCAGTTCTTTCCATTCTTTTTTCTTTATTCTGCTCTGCAGTAGTTATTTCCACTATTTTATTTTCCACTATTTATTTTCCACTATTTTATTTCCTTCCTCCCTCCCTCCTTTCTTTCCTTCTTGCCTTCCTTCCTTCTTTGCTTCTTTCTTCCTTTCTTTCTTCACACTTCTACTAATTCTCTCTACTTTTTCTCCCTTTTATTCTGAGCCGTGTGGATGAAAGGCTCTTAGTGCTCCAGCCAGGAGTCAGGGCTCTGCCTCTGAGGTAGGAGAGTCAACTTCAGGACACGGGACAACAAGAGACCTCCCAGCTCCACATAATATCAAACGGCAAAAATCTCCCAGAGACCTCCATCTTAACACCAGCACCCAGCTTCACTCAACGACCAGCAAGCTACAGTGCTGGACAACCTATGCCAAACAACTAGCAAAACAGGCACACAACCCCACCCATTAGCAGAGAGGCTGCCTAAAATCATAATAAGGCCACAGACACCGCAAAACACACCACCAGATATGGACTTGCCCACCAGAGAGACAAGATCCAGCCTCATCCACCAGAACACAGGCTAGTCCCCTCCACCAGGAAGCCTACACAACCCACTGAACCAACCTTAGCCACTGGAGACAGACATCAAAAACAGCGGGAACTACGAACGTGCAGCCTGCAAAAAGGAGACCCCAAACACAGTAAGATAAGCAAAATGAGAAGACAGAAAAACACACAGCAGATGAAGGAGCAAGATAAAAACCCACCAACCTAACAAATGAAGAGGAAATAGGCAATCTACCTGAAAAAGAATTCAGAATAATGATAGTAAGGATGATCCAAAATCTTGGAAGTAGAATGGACAAAATGCAAGAAACAGTTAACAAGGACCTACAAGAACTAAAGATGAAACAAGCAACGATGAACAACGCAATAAATGAAATTAAAAGTACTCTAGATAGGATCAATAGCAGAATAACTGAGGCAGAAGAACGGATAAGTGACCTGGAAGATAAAGTAGTGGAAATAACTACTGCAGAGCAGAATAAAGAAAAAAGAATGAAAAGAACTGAGGACAGTCTCAGAGAGCTCTGGGACAACATTAAACGCACCAACATTCGAATTATAGGGGTTCCATAAGAAGAAGAAAAAAAGAAAGGAACTGAGAAAATATTTGAAGAGATAATAGTTGAAAACTTCCCTAATATGGGAAAGGACTATTAAAGGGGATAAAGAAGGACACTACATAATGATCAAGGGACCGATCCAAGAAGAAGATATAACAATTGTAAATATTTATGCACCCAACATAGGAGCACCTCAATACATAAGGCAAATACCAACAGCCATAAAAGGGGAGATCGACAGTAACACATTCCTAGTAGGGGACTTTAACACCCCACTTTCACCCATGGACAGATCATCCAAAATGAAAATAAAAAAGGAAACACAAGCTTTAAATAATACATTAAACAAGATGGACTGAATTGATATTTATAGGACACTCCATCCAAAAACAACAGAATACACATTTTTCTCAAGTGCTCATGGAACATTCTCCAGGATAGATCATATCTTGGGTCACAAATCAAGCCTTGGTAAATTTAAGAAAACTGAAATTGTATCAAGTATCTTTTCTGACCACAACGCCATGAGACTAGATATCAATTACAGGAAAAGATCTGTAAAAAATACAAACACATGGAGGCTAAACAATACACTACTTAATAATGAAGTGATCACTGAAGAAATCAAAGAGGAAATAAAAAAATACCTAGAAACAAATGACAATGGAGACACAACGACCCAAAACCTATGGGATGCAGCAAAAGCAGTTCTAAGGGGGAAGTTTATAGCAATACAAGCCCACCTTAAGAAGCAGGAAACATCTCGAATAAACAACCTCACCTTGCACCTCAAGCAATTAGAGAAAGAAGAACAAAAAAGCCCCAAAGCTAGCAGAAGGAAAGAAATCATAAAAATCAGAACAGAAATAAATGATAAAGAAATGAAGGAAACAATAGCAAAGATCAATAAAACTAAAAGCTGGTTCTTTGAGAAGATAAACAAAATAGATAAACCACTAGCCAGACTCATCAAGAAAAAAATGGAGAAGACTCAAATCAATAGAATTAGAAATGAAAAAGAAGTAACAACTGACACTGCAGAAATAAAAAAAATCATGAGAGATTACTACAAGCAACTCTATGCCAATAAAATGGACAATCTGGAAGAAATGGACAAATTCCTAGAAATGCACAACCTGCCAAGACTGAATCAGGAAGAAATAGAAAATATGAACAGACCAATCACAAGCACTGAAATTGAAACTGTGATTAAAAACCTTCCAACAAACAAAAGCCCAGGACCAGATGGCTTCACAGGTGAATTCTATCAAACGTTTAGAGAAGAGCTAACACCTATCCTTCTCAAACTCCTCCAAAATATAGCAGAGGGAGGAACACTCCCAAATTTCTTCTATGAGGCCACCATCACCTTGATACCAAAACCAGACAAGGATGTCACAAAGAAAGAAAACTACAGGCCAGTATCACTGATGAACATAGATGCAAAAATCCTCAACAAAATACTAGCAAACAGAATCCAACAGCACATTAAAAGGATCATACACCATGATCAAGTGGGGTTTATTCCAGGAATGCAAGGATTCTTCAATATACGCAAATCTATCAATGTGATAAACCATATTAACAAACTGAAGGAGAAAAACCATATGATCATCTCAGTAGATGCAGAGAAAGCTTTTGACAAAATTCAACACCCATTTATGATAAAAACCCTCCAGAAAGTAGGCATAGAGAGAACTTTCCTAAACATAATAAAGGCCATATATGACAAACCCACAGCCAACATCATCCTCAATGGTGAAAAACTGAAAGCATTTCCACTAAGATCAGGAACAAGACAAGGTTGCCCACTCTCACCACTCTTATTCAACATAGTTTTGGAAGTTTTAGCCACAGCAATCAGAGAAGAAAAGGAAATAAAAGGAATCCAATTCGGGAAAGAAGAAGTAAAGCTGTCACTGTTTGCAGATGACATGATACTATATGTAGAGAATTCTAAAGATGCTACCAGAAAACTACTCGAGCTAATCAATGAATTTGGTAAAGTAGCAGGATACAAAATTAATGCACAGAAATCTCTTGCATTCCTATATACTAATGATGAAAAATCTGAAAGTGAAATCAAGAAAACACTCCCATTTACCATTGCAACAAAAAGAATAAAATATCTAGGAATAAACCTACCTAAGGAGACGAAAGACCTGTATGCAGAAAATTATAAGACACTGATGAAAGAAATTAAAGATGATACAGATGGAGAGATATACCATGTTCTTGGATGGGAAGAATCAACATTGTGAAAATGACTCTACTACCCAAAGCAATCTACAGATTCAATGCAATCCCTATCAAACTACCACTGGCATTTTTCAAAGAACTAGAACAAAAAATTTCGCAATTTGTATGGAAACACAAAAGACCCCGAATAGCCAAAGCAATCTTGAGAACGAAAAAAGGAGCTGGAGGAATCAGGCTCCCTGACTTCAGACTATACAACAAAGCAACAGTAATCAAGACAGTATGGTACTGGCACAAAAACAGAAAGATAGATCAGTGGAACAGGATAGAAAGCCCAGAGATAAACCCACGTACATATGGACACCTTATCTTTGATAAAGGAGGCAGGAATGTACAGTGGAGAAAGGACAGCCTCTTCAATAAATGGTGCTGGGAAAACTGGACAGGTACATTTAAAAGTATAAGATTAGATCACTCCCTAACACCATACACAAAAATAAGCTCAAAATGGATTAAAGACCTAAATGTAAGGCCAGAAACTATCAAACTCTTAGAGGAAAGCATAGGAAGAACACTCTATGACATAAATCACAGCAAGATCCTTTCTGACCCACCTCCTAGAGTAATGGAAAAAAAAACAAAAATAAACAAATGGGACCTAATGAACTTCAAAGCTTTTGCACAGCAAAGGAAACCATAATCAAGACCAAAAGACAACCCTCAGAATGGGAGAAAACATTTGCAAATGAAGCAACTGACAAAGGATTAATCTCCAAAATTTACAAGCAGCTCAATAACGAAAAAACAAACAACCCCATCCAAAAATGGCCAGAAGACCTAAACAGACATTTCTCCAAGGAAGATATACAGAATGCCAACAAACACATGAAAGAATGCTCAACATCATTAATCATTAGAGAAATGCAAATCAAAACTACAATGAGATATCATCTCACACCAGTCAGAATGGCCATCATCAAAAAATCTAGAAACAATAAATGCTGGAGAGGGTGTGGAGAAAAGGGGACACTCTTGCACTGCTTGTGGGAATGTGAATTGGTTCAGCCACTATGGAGAACAGTATGGAGGTTCCTTAAAAAACTACAAATAGAATTACCATATGATGCAGCAATCCCACTACTGGGCATATAACCTGAGAAAACCAAAATTCAAAAAGAGTCATGTACCAAAATGTTCACTGCAGCTCTATTTACAATAGCCCGGAGATGGAAACAACCTAAGCGCCCGTCATCGGATGAATGGGTAAAGAAGATGTGGCACATATACACAATGGAATATTACTCAGCCTTAAAAAGAAATGAAATTGAGCTATTTGTAATGAGATGGATAGACCTAGAGTCTGTCATACAGAGTGAAGTAAGTCAGAAAGAAAAAGACAAATACCGTATACTAACACATATATATGGAATTTAAGGAAAAAAAATGTCATGAAGAACCTAGGGGTAAGACAGGAATAAAGACGCAGACCTACTGGAGAACGGACTTGAGGATATGGGGAGGGGGAAGGGTGAGTTTTGACAGGGCAAGAGAGTCATGGACATATACACACTAACAAACGTAGTAAGGTAGATAGCTATGGGAAAGCAGCCGCAAGGCACAGGGATATTAGCTCGGTGCTTTGTGACAGCCTGGAGGGGTGGGATGGGGAGAGTGGGAGGGAGGGAGACGCAAGAGGGAAGACATATGGGAACATATGTATATGTATAGCTGATTTACTATGTTATAAAGCAGAAACTAACACACCATTGTAAAGCAATTATACCCCAATAAAGATGTTTAAAAAAAAAAAAAAAAAAAGGCTAAGAGAATTGAGCACCACCAAACCAGCTTTACAACAAATGCTAAAGGAACTTCTCTAGACAAGAAACACAAGAGAAGGAAAAGACCTATAATAACGAACCCTAAACAATTTAGAAAATGGGAATAGGAGCATACATATCGATAATTACCTTAAATGTAAATGGACTAAATGCTCCCACCAAAAGACACAGTTTGGCTGAATGGATACAAAAACAAGACCCTGATATATGCTGTGTACAAGAGACCCACTTCAGATCTAGAGACACATATACACTGAAAGTAAGGGGATGGAAAAAGATATTCCATGCAAATGGAAACCAAAAGAAAGCTGGAGTAGCAATTCTCATATCAGACAAAATAGACTTTAAAATAAGGACTATTAGAAGAGACAAAGAAGGACACTACATAATGATCAAGGGATCGATCCAAGAAGATATAACAATAGTAAATATTTATGCACCCAACATAGGAGCACCTCAATACATAAGGCAAATACTAACAGCCATAAAAGGGGAAATCCACAGTAGCACATTCATAGTAGGGGACTTTATCACCCCACTTTCACCAATGGACAGATCATCCACAATGAAAATAAATAAGGAAACACAAGCTTTAAATGAAAGATTAAAGAAGATGGACTTAATTGGTATTTATAGGACACTCCATCCAAAAACAACAGAATACACATTTTTCTCAAGTGCTCATGGAACGTTCTCCAGGATACATCATGTCTTGGGTCACAAATCAAGCCTTGGTAAATTTAAGAAAATTCAAATTGTATCAAGTATCTTTTCCGACCACAACGCCATGAGACTAGATATCAATTAAAGGAAAAGATCTGTAAAAAATACAAACACATGGAGGCTAAACAATACACTACTTAATAATGAGGTGATCACTGAAGAAATCAAAGAGGAAATAAAAAAATACCTAGAAACAAATGACAATGGAGACACAACGATGCAAAACCTATGGGATGCAGCAAAAGCAGTTCTAAGGGGGAAGTTTATAGCAATACAAGCTCACCTTAAGAAGCAGGAAACATCTCGAATAAACAACCTAACCTTGCACCGCAAGATTTAGAGAAAGAAGAACAAAAAAGCCCCAAAGCTAGCAGAAGGAAAGCAATCATAAAAATCAGAACAGAAATAAATGATAAAGAAATGAAGGAAATAGCAAAGATCAATAAAACTAAAAGCTGGTTCTTTGAGAAGATAAACAAAATAGATAAACCACTAGCCAGGCTCATCAAGAAAAAAGGGAGAAGACTCAAGTCAATAGAATTAGAAATGAAAAAGGAGAAGTAACAACTGACACTGCAGAAATACAAAAGATCATGAGAGATTACTACAAGCAACTCTATGCCAATAAAATGGACAATCTGGAAGTAATGGACAAATTCTTAGAAATGCACAACCTGCCAAGACTGAATCAGGAAGAAATAGAAAATATGAACAGACCAATCACAAGCACTGAAATTGAAACTGTGATTAAAAATCTTCCAACAGGGGCTTCCCTGGTGGCGCAGTGGTTGAGAGTCCGCCTGCCGATGCAGGGGACCCGGGTTTGTGCCCCAGTCCGGGAAGATCCCACATGCCACGGAGCGGCTGGGCCCGTGAGCCATGGCCGCTGGGCCTGCGCGTCCGGAGCCTGTGCTCCGCGACGGGAGAGGCCACAGCAGTGAGAGGCCTGCGTACCACAAAAAAAAAAAAAAAATCTTCCAACAAACAAAAGCCCAGGACCAGATGGCTTCACAGGCGAATTCCTTCAAACGTTTAGAGAAGAGCTAACACCTATCCTTCTCAAACTCTGCCAAAATATAGCAGAGGGAGGAACACTCCCAAATTCCTTCTATGAGGCCACCATCACCTTGATACCAAAACCAGACAAGGATGTCACAAAGAAAGAAAACTACAGGCCAATATCACTGATGAACATAGATGCAAAAATCCTCAACAAAATACTAGCAAACAGAATCCAACAGCACATTAAAAGGATCATACACCATGATCAAGTGGGGTTTATTTCAGGAATGCAAGGATTCTTCAATATACACAAATCTATCAATGTGATAAACCATATTAACAAATTGAAGGAGAAAAACCATATGATCATCTCAATAGATGCAGAGAAAGCTTTCGACAAAATTCAACACCCATTTATGATAAAAACCCTGCAGAAAGTAGGCATAGAGGGAACTTTCCTTAACATAATAAAGGCCATATATGACAAGCCCACAGCCAACATCATCCTCAATGGTGAAAAACTGAAAGCATTTCCACTAAGATCAGGAACAAGACAAGGTTACCCACTCTCACCACTGTTATTCAACGTAGTTTTGGAAGTTTTAGCCACAGCAATCAGACAAAAAAAGGAAATAAAAGGAATCCAAATCGGGAAAGAAGAAGTAAAGCTGTCACTGTTTGCAGATGACATGATACTATATGTAGAGAATTCTAAAGATGCTACCAGAAAACTACTCGAGCTAATCAATGAATTTGGTAAAGTAGCAGGATACAAAATTAATGCACAGAAATCTCTGGCATTCCTATATACTAATGATGAAAAATCTGAAAGTGAAATCAAGAAAACACTGCTATTTACCATTGCAACAAAAAGAATAAAATATCTAGGAATAAACCTACCTAAGGAGACAAAAGACCTGTATGCAGAAAATTATAAGACACTGATGAAAGAAATTAAAAATGATACAAATAGATGGAGAAATATACCATATTCTTGGATTGGAAGAATCAACATTGTGAAAATGACTCTACTACCCAAAGCAATCTACATATTCAATGCAATCCCTATCAAACTACCACTGGCATTTTTCACAGAACTAGAACAAAAAATTTCGCAATTTGTATGGAAACACAAAAGACCCCGAATAGCCAAAGCAATCTTGAGGACGAAAAAAGGAGCTGGAGGAATCAGGCTCCCTGACTTCAGACTATACTACAAAGCAACAGTAATCAAGACAGTATGGTACTGGCACAAAAACAGAAAGATAGATCAATGGAACAGGATAGAAAGCCCAGAGATAAACCCACGCACATATGGACACCTTGTCTTTGATAAAGGTGGCAGGAATGTACAGTGGAGAAAGGAAAGCCTCTTCAATAAGTGGTGCTGGGAAAACTGGACAGATACATGTAAAAGTATGAGATTAGATCACTCCCTAACACCATACACAGAAATAAGCTCAAAATGGATTAAAGACCTAAATGTAAGGCCAGAACCTATCAAACTCTTAGAGGAAAACATAGGCAGAACACTCTATGGTATAAATCACAGCAAGATCCTTTCTGACCCACCTCCTAGAGTAATGGAAATAAAAACAAAAATAAACAAATGGGACCTAATGAAACTTCAAAGTTTTGCACAGCAAAGGAAACCATAAACAAGACCAAAAGACAACCCTCAGAATGGGAGGAAATATTTGCAAGTGAAGCAACTGACAAAGGATTAATCTCCAAAATTTACAAGCAGCTCATGCAGCTCAATAACAAAAAAAAAAACAACCCAATCCAAAAATGGGCAAAAGACCTAAATAGACATTTCTCCAAAGAAGATATACAGACTGCCAACAAACACATGAAAGAATGCTCAACATCATTAATCATTAGAGAAATGCAAATCAAAACTACAATGAGAAAAAAAAAAAAAAAAAAACTACAATGAGATATCATCACACACCAGTCAGAATGGCCATCATTAAAAAATCTAGAAACAATAAATGCTGGAGAGGGTGTGGAGAAAAGGGAACCCTCTTGCACTGTTGGTGGGAATGTAAATTAATACAGCCACTGTGGAGAACAGTATGGAGGTTCCTTAAAAAACTACAAATAGAACTACCATATGACCTAGCAATCCCACTACTGGGCATATACCCTGAGAAAACCATAATTCAAAAAGAGTCATGTACCATAATGTTCATTGCAGCTCTATTTACAATAGCCTGGAGATGGAAACAACCTAAGTGCCCATCATCGGATGAATGGATAAAGAAGATGTGGCACATATATACAATGGAATATTACTCAGCCATAAAAAGAAATGAAACTGAGCTATTTGTAATGAGGTCGACAGACCTAGAGTCTGTCATACAGAGTGAAGTCAGTGATAAAGAGAAAGACAAATACCGTATGCTAACACATATATATGGAATTTAAGAAGAAAAAAAGTGTCATGAAGAACCTAGAGGTAAGACAGGAATAAAGACAGAGACCTACTGGAGAACGGACTTGAGGATATGGGGAGGGAGAAGGGTGAGCTGTGACAGGGCAAGAGAGAGTCATGGACATATACACAGTAACAAATGTAAGGTAGATAGCTAGTGGGAAGCAGCCGCATGGCACAGGGATATCAGCTCGGTGCTTTGTGACCGCCTGGAGGGGTGGGATAGGGAGGGTGTGAGGGAGGGAGACACAAGAGGGAAGAGATATGGGAACATATGTATATGTATAACTGATTCACTTTGTTATAAAGCAGAAACTAACACACCGTTGTAAAGCAATTATACCCCAATAAAGATGTTAAAAAAAATATCAAATGGCAATTGATAAGGACTCTGCAGAAAATTTCAGCTAGTTAATGCAGAAGGATAATTTAAAGGGAAGGTAGCGAGTCAGGGAATATCTCTCTAAATGAATCACAAGAATAATTAACCATATGAAAATCAACATAAAAAATTCCTAATAGATGAACAGTTGGCGCAAAAACCCTAAGGTGAGATCTAACTTTGAGAAACAGAAATAACAGCTATGTTGCTAAAGCAGGTAAGAGAAGAAATGGCATGCATGGCACCAGGGAGGTAGGCAAAGGTTACTGTCACATAAAACTTGATGTATCAAGAAAAATAATTTGCATTTTACTCTAAGTAACCCTTTGGAAACCCATTGGAAATTAATGGATCACCACTGTTCTTACGAGAAAGGAAAAATTTCTTAAAAATATTTGATATTTTATGCCTGTTAGAATGCACTGTATTATTCCATCCTTCCGTCTCCTTCTGCATCATACTCTTCCTTGCTTTGGGTTCTACAGCATAGCTGGCTATCTTTCAGTCCATTAAATTTCCATGATTCCTCAGACCAAAAGGCATTTGACCATGCTGCTTCTTTCACCTGAGATAACTGAAGTTATAAATAAATGAGTGGATTATTTTTAGACATTGTAAGAAACCAACTCATACCCAGACTTCTGAAATAATAAAACAACTGGAAAGGGGAAAACAGGAGACTTCCTCCCAACCTCACTTCTTACTTCAACATTAAAGTCAGTGCCTGTTCCACCAGAACCACTTTCCATCTCTCAGTCTCAATATTTATTATGTATTTGTAGATCCGACATTTCTCTGTAAAGCAACACAGCCTGAAACAGAAGGGAATCTGTGACGGTACATTTTATTCTGAGTTAAGTCATGTAAAGTAAAAACAAGATGAGCATACAGAGCTGTACACTCCAGAGAGAACTGTGTTTACATGCAAAAGAAGACATACAGATTGGTTTAAATTATGACAGGAACCAGGAATGAAAAATATATAATTCTCACCTTAGGCAAACAGAGCTGCATTCTATAAATGCCTAATATAAAGTAGGGCCTATGTAAGAGTTATCTAAATAATTTAACTTAAAAGTAGTGTAAAGATACATGCAAGTACAGAACATAGACATCCTGTCAGCAGCTTCTTGGTCAGAACAGATGTCTACTGCTTCAAGGCTATACAGACTTGGGAGGTGAAGGTGTGTGTAGGGCTGGGCGGCCTATAAAATATTCCACAACAAAGCATAGAGCCATTTTCTTAAAATAAGCAGAAGTAAACCTATAAAAATATTTATGACAGGAAACAATATGACGTGTAAAACTATATTAATTTTGAGTTTTCAGAATATTTTAAAAATTCATGAAATAAAATATTAAAAATGAAATTTAAAAGAGTATTATGATATATATGCAACAATGCTAAGAAATTAAAGATGAAAACAGAAAAAATATTTTCATGAGTTAAGAAAGAACAGAATGAACCAACACAAAGTCAAATCAGCAATTTGGGAAACAGACTGAAAATATCTTTAAAATATGATAACTATGAAAGACATAATGGATATCAAAAGCTGATAACATATAGAAAATATACAGAGAATATAGTTTCACATCATGGGTAAACTACATTTCTGAAAAATAAGCTTGAATAAGTAAAATAGAAAAATAAAGAAAAAAACAAAAGAAATATTCAAAAATATTCCCACTGTGTGTGTGTCTGTGTCTAACCTACTGACTGTAAGAATTCACTACATTCTAGGCTCAAATAATGCAAAAATAACATGAGTTTGACATATTCTGGAAAAGTTCTACATTTTGATAATAAAGAAAATAAGATCATAAATTCTCATGCATAAAAACATAACCATTTTTAGGGAATATAAAGTAATTCTGGTTTATTACATTTTCATAACCTACCATCAATGTGTAAAGACAGTCTAAAGAGATTTTTTAATATGCAAAATAACACAAAATTTAAAAATGATCTTTGTTACCTGGTCCCAAAAATTCCCTAACTGAAAACATTAACTCTAAAACAGAGGAGTCTGGATTTATAGAATGGCATAAGCCTGATTCTCTCTCATATCATCATCTCTGTGATGGTTATTCGTTATATTTAAAATTAAGTTTAGATCACTCATTCATTCAATATATTTTCTGAGCACCAATTAGGCCAAGGACTATGCTAGGCAGCAGAATAATGACAAAAATAATGAGCAATATGGTAACAGAAGTGCAAAAGGAAAAGACCAATATTGAATCTTACAGGATGACTACATAAAGTTAATGATACAAGTGTAGAAACACAGATCTTACTGCAAAGAAAGAAACTGTGGAGCAAGAGAGTATTAAGCTAAATTTATCTTAGATTAAGAGGGAGTCATAAGTAATGAAATTGTTCTTGAATATGGAAATTTTGAAAATCGTAAATTTAATCATGTGTATTATTTAAAGCTATAGTATAAACTCAATCATTTAAGATAAGAGCAAAAAAGCAAAGATATACCTTTATAATAAATACTATAATTAAAATAATTTTAACTATCATGAAAAATAATACATAAAAGACACACTAGATATTAACATACATTAAAAAAATTACCCATTAAGAGAAAACATATATTTTATTTGCAGATAAAGCAATAAACTGTAAGAATATATTATTTTTTTGAGAAATAACTAAAGCACAAAATTAAATAAAAATGTAAAAATGGAATGTTATGTGAAATAATTTTGAATATGGAGAATTTTAAGAGTTTTTTTATATGATGCCTATGAGAATGGGTATAGGTAAATAATATCCCTAAATAGCTATCCTTGTTGGTACTATAGGTGATTTTACAATTTGTAATTTCTATATTTCCATTTTTTTCTTAATAAGTATATACTTTAAGATTAGTTTAGGAGTCGAAATTTTTATGAAAAAGCAAACAAATATCTCTGGCTTATTTATTATTTTGTTTGAGCAGAATATTTCTCATCTGTCTTGCTTAATTAACTAGTCAAGTCAGTACTTTGTTATTTTAGCAAAGATGAATAAATCTAGGAATTAATGGCTATGCACAGGGAATATTCTTAGATATCATGACCTTGATTTTAATGTGTCTCTAGAAATGCTGGATATTAAATGAGCTGGAACTTGTTTATTTTTCATCATTTGAAGAAATATTTATTCTTACCTGATATACTTGCCCCCAAAGCTCTTGAGATTTTTTGTTCTACTTTCCTAGCAAATGACAACTTTGAAGTGTCTATTTCATTTGAAAAGTAGTGCATACATTTCAAATGTTTAAATACGACAGGAATAAACATCATTATGATTCCAGTTTGAGGTACAATTTAAATGTTAAAATGGTTATTTTAATCATTTTTTTATGAGGCCACTTTAACCAGTCATCAACTCCCCCATTATCCTCTAATTCCTGCGTTCAGACAGCAGAATTTTCCATTTTTGCAAAACGTTCTCTTGCCCCATGGCATTTCTGATAATTCATCACCCAGAACTAATTACTTAAAAATCCTTTACACATTTTCCATTTGCTAAGTTCCACCTTAAAGTCTGCATTACCAGAGAATTATTTTTGCTTCTCTTCCCCTCTCTGCACAAAGCCTTCCTGGCCCCTCTCCCCTCCATTTATTCCTGAGATCTTTTAATTCCTCTTCTCCTTTTAATGTTGAGAGGTTAAGTTTAGCCCCCGTTTTTCTCCACAGACATGCATGTCCCAACTCATGCCAAAGCTCAGCAAAGCAAAGAGGGTTTCTAATGAACAGGACTCTCCTGAATTTTATGGCATTTTATTAAGCATGAATTTTGATTCCTCTCCCGAAACACAAGTATCTTCCTAAAATATAACATACTCCCCTGAAAGGGAGTTCAGTGAATTAAGATTTCTCTGTCCTCTTCCGCCACTGTAATAGAGCCCAGTAATGCTTAAAATGTGGTTCCTGGCCTAGTGTCAGCGTCACCTGTGACCATGATAAAAATTCAGATTCTTGGGCCCTAAACCAAACCTACTGAATCAGAAATTCTAGGAGTTTCCCCATTGATTCTGATGCCTGCAAAAGTTAACAAGCAATGAAAATAATCTGCAGCCACACAGAAAAATCGTAACATGTATGGACTCAAAATATATTTCTATGGGACTGGGTCATATTAAGAATGGCAGCACAGGGCTGGGAACAGAGGTGGAGAGGTACATTCAAAGTTGAGTTCTGGTCACGCTGCCCTGAACTTGCCTCATCCCCTGCTTCACTCTTTAATAGCCCTCTTGAGCCTGTTTGTCCTACTCCACTTTCTTCTTCCTCCATCACACAGTTCACTTTAACTCATTGCTGGATGCCTACATACCTGACCTGGATTCAAATCTACCTGAAACTTTTTCTGTGCTTTCCACAGGCAGGGCTCACCCTACTCCCAGGTGAGACTGACCAACTGATCCAGTTCTCTATGTATCATTTTCCTAGTTTCCCACTTCTATAGCCTTAAACCACCTGGTAACAATTTTTATGGTGTTTCACTGAATGCCTGAGGTCATCAGCAATTCTCTCCACCCTGTCTGGATTGGAACGCCAACATCTTCTGGCACTGAGTAACCTGCTGCATCTCTGAGCTATTTCTAGCCCTACAGCAGCCAGTCTTTGTTAGATCTTGCTGAGTTTTTTGCTCTGTGCATGCACAGGCCAGCCTTTGGCCACATGCCTGAAGGTAAACCCCTGCCCCCCCGCACCAGACCTCTTATGCATTCCTCTGCTCAGCAGCCGTTCCTCGTGTACTCTGCTCCACAGTCACCTCGGAAGCTTCAAACTTTGATCTGTACCACCTCAGCTTAGCAACGCTGTTCTCTTCTTAGGCTCTATCTCCACACTGTCCTGTCAGAGTTCCCCCAGGGAGAAAGGCAACACAAACATGAG
This sequence comes from Phocoena phocoena, assembly GCF_963924675.1. Lineage (NCBI taxonomy): Eukaryota > Metazoa > Chordata > Mammalia > Artiodactyla > Phocoenidae > Phocoena > Phocoena phocoena. The sequence goes on along the minus strand of NC_089227.1, from coordinate 66,717,528 downwards.
GCTTAAACTGTATGTCTCACTTCTCTTGAGGATTCATCATCCTTTGCTGTCTGTTGTCAAACGCCCAGTATGGGAACATAGTCAAGTGCCAGTTAACCCATCAAGGCTGAAAGAGAAGTTCTGAGTCTTGTTTTGAATTTTATTTTTTTTTCAAGCTGTAATCTTTCATGTCTGTCTTTCATTTTGACTATATTTAGCAATCCATAACTTTCTAATTTGCTAATTTTAAACGTTTTGGAATTTTTTTGTAGACTAGACTCTCTAAGAAAAAGAGCCTGAGCTAGAAACTTGGTGAAAGTGATGTATGGAGGGGAGGGCTCTCAGGAGAAGGGGCGAGAGGGAAGCAGGATGCGGAAGGAGAGCAAGTCAGGAAAGGTGTGGTTTTGCCCGGAGCACTGCCTTTCGCCTGACCCCACAGGAAGCTCTGGAACACGAACTAAAGCAGAGTCATTCTCCACCGTGAGGCAAGCGGGCCAGATTTATGTACCCTCATTTCAATCAGTTGTTGAGTGATGGCTGTCCTGGGAAGTGCTGGTGGGTGCTTTCGGGGTGGGAATGTATAACTTCCCAGATAGGTTTGCTCCTATTTAGCTGAGGGAAATCCTCTGATACAGGGGTTAACTTTGCGCCTTTGGCAGTGAACATTTGTCCTGCTGGTGAAGAGAACGTGAGCAGACAAAGAAAAAAAGAAAGAAGAGGAGAGGAGAGAAGAGAAGAGGAAAGGAAAGGAAAGAAAAAGAGAAGGGAAGGGAAGGGAAGAGAAGGAAAAAAGAAAAGAAAAAAAATCCACTAAATTCTTGTAAACCAAATAAATAATTTGGGGATATAGTGAGTATAAATAGCATTAGCTACTTTTGTTTTGTTTTTTTGCGTTATACGGGCTTCTCACTGTTGTGGCCTCTCCCATTGCGGAGCACAGGCTCCGGACGCGCAGGCTCAGCGGCCATGGCTCACGGGCCCAGCCGCTCCGCGGCATGTGGGATCTTCCCAGACCAGGGCACGAACCTGTGTCCCCTGCATCGGCAGGCGGACTCTCAACCACTACGCCACCAGGGAAGCCCAGCATTAGCTACTTTTTAAAAGAAACCTTTTCAGGGCTTCCCTGCTGGCGCAGTGGTTAAGAATCCGCCTGCCAATGCAGGGGACACGGGTCCGAGCCCTGGTCCTGGAAGATCCCACATGCTGTGGAGCAACTAAGCCCGTGTGCCACAGCTACTGAGCCTGTGCTCTAGAGTCCGCAAGCCACAGCTACTGAGCCTGCATGCCACAACTACTGAAGCCCATGCAGCTAGAGCCTGTGCTCTGCAACAGGAGAAGCCACTGCAATGAAAAGCCCACGTACCACAGTGAAGACCCAACGCAGCCAAAAATAAATAAATAAATAAATTTATATTAAAAAAAAACCCAAATACTTTATTTGAATGTCTAAAATAATATTTAATGTCAGTTTTATTAAATATTAGAGAAAGTTTTATATTTCTACTTAAACTGACTGAAAAAGTTTTGCTTTTAATAATATCCAATTCTGAGGTGAAAATCTCTCAGAAAAAAACTAACATTGATTCCTTAAAATTAGGAATTCAGATTTTTACAAGGAGAACAGACTAATCAATGTTTTTTTTATATGAAAACATGTATTCCCTTTGTAAAAAAAAAAAGACATGATCTCCAGAGAATTCCTAAAGTCACTGTTTGTCTTTCTACAAGCGGTATATAAATTCCTTCCTGTTGGGTTTGCCATTATGATTAGCATCATTGTTGGCGATATTTGCCGTCATCTGCTTACTTTTTTCTCATGTATTTGGAACGCTTATGAGTAAAAGTCTTCTTTTTAAATATAATTTGTAAAAGATTATTTTGAAAAATCCCCAAATCAAATTTTCATACTTAACACAATTATTGAAAATACTTATTCAATGTTTATTCTAGCTGATGTTTACTATTTATTGAGCATCCACCAGGTTGCATGCAATGCCTTTTCTGTATTTTTTCCCCTTTCCCAAAGAAATGGAAGTCATTTAATTCAAGAATTCTTACCAAAGATGTATGAATTTATGCACACTTACGATCTTCTGAGGATGATCTATAACACCTGTTTTCAACTAAATTGAAGGAAATACCCTGTATAATGCATGTTCTGTCAGAAAAGCAATATGGGAAATGAAAGCTAACATTTCATGAGGCTGCTACGTCACTTCATATTGAAAGGTACGTCAATCAATCAATCTTTGAAAAAATTACTGGTAATCATTTTATGTGAAGTACTTTACTACATGTTTAAAGGGAAATACAATATGGAAACCTACTTCCCAAAGTTTTTGCATTATAATTGGTGGCAGCCTAGCATGATAGGAGCCAAAAAGAACAAAAAGAAATGCTTCCCCTGTATACCTGTGGTACTTGTCAGATAGTCTTAGGATATAGGTAGAGAAATGCTTCACAGAGGTAAAAAGACATCAATCTATTAAATGATGAGAGAAAAAAGCTGTAAAATAAGTTTCACAAATTAAGTAAATCTTCACACACCTACAACCTTGAAAATATAACTTTAGGAGTTTTCAGAGCAGAATGTTGCAAACCTTCTAAGAGGATTCATAATGTCAGCCCTGTAGCCTGAGACTTACATTAAAAGGCTTCTGTGAACATTAATCCACTTCTCAATGAGTAGTCTTGACAGATTCAAGAACAAAAATCAAGGATTGGTCAATTGTCATTCTCATTCCTTCCCTGGCAATTCATTTGGCATTGTGCAGACCTATCCAGAGAGCTTAGCATGAAACACTGTGAAGAGTGCTTGAAATTGAAACGTTTGAAATTTCAGAGGACTTAAATGAAGTTGAGTTAGCCTGGCCTCATTTTCCTGGTCAGTAAAGGCTTTTTAGACAGTAAAAACCTACATTTTAGCAGTGTATTCTACATAAATAAAAGAATCTTCACATAAGACATCTATTTTAATTAAAGCTGGAAAACCGAGTGCTTGAAAAACAAAACTATCTCTTTTCTCAGCTTTCTGGTCTGGAGGTACTTTCCTGAATTTAAAATCAGAAATGTTTAAGTGGTAACAGCAACACATTGGCAGACTTCTCCATCCTTCTGAAATACCAGAGTCATTTACATTTGATATGCTCTAGTATTTTTAGTGCTCAATCCACCTTCTGAGTAGCCGGAGTGTCTTTCTAAGAATTCTGCCAGAAATCAAAAATGTCACCATTTGTAATCTGTATTATGTTTTAGGCAGCTAACAACTGAGAACTTTGTCTTTGTCTTCACCTGATGATTTGGAGTAGACTCTGTCAGGGGGCCAATGACAAGTCAAGAGAATGAACTGGAACTGGAACTAAGAACTAAGAATCTGGGAAAGGAGAAAACAGGGATGGTGCTCAGTCAGCATCCTTATTAGAGAATATTAGTTAATCCTACTAGCCTAGAAAAGCAAAATCAATGTACAAATCCAAAGGCAAGGAGAGGGTACGAAAAATGCAGATACAGCCGGAGCCCAGATCTCTGAAATAGAAGGGCAGTGAGATGGTTGTGAAGCAAGGCTGACCCAGAAAAGCTACTGCAAGTGTGACTGGAGTGGCCTGCTTACTATTCTTTGCTGTTGAGACATGCAGCAAGTTTCAAAGGGTCAGGCTGCCTCAAAGGTATGAAGTCAGGATATAGAGCTAATAGGCAAGTTGGAAATCTATGCAATTAGATAATGCAGTAAAGGCTTCAACTGTGATATATATATCCTAATGAGAAAAATTCACATTTACTGTAGTGCCTGGTATAGGACTAGATTCCAGAGCATTTTGTCATTGTTAAAATCCTTGCTTGTCAAACTTTCATTATATATTGACCTCATTTTGTTAGTTAAGAGTTAAGTTTTTCACTTAAAAATAAACAGAATTATTTAGTATGCCCTACACTAAAGCTACTTTCCATGATCTTCCATAATATCCATTATCATAGCAGTCATATCTGCTATGATGTGACTGACCACTTGGATATGGTACCTATATTGCCATCTACTGGAAACTATTTCAAATTACATACGGAAACACCAGACCACAGAGAATGCTGCTATAAAAGAGTTCAGTTCTTTATACAGTGACATAATGGTGAAATTTCTGGTAGACAACATGGTAAAAATAAGCACTATGTGATAACTCTGCTTTCAGTTCTTAATGAATACAAACAGCCTGTGTGAATTTCTTCACTCAATGTGCCGGACGTGATTTTGTACAATCAACACCTCATCACCTGATGGTTCTAAATGTTCTGTTTTTGACACACAGGGATGCTTCAAAGTTTTATTAATAAAGTAAAAGACTGGACTTCCCTGGTGGCGCAGTGGTTAAGAATCCGCCTGCCAATCCGCCAGCAGGTTCAATCCCTGGTCCAGAAGATCCCACATGCCGTGCAGCAGCTAAGGCCATGTGCCACAACCACTGAGCCTGTGCTCTAGAGCCCGTGAGCCACAACTACTGACCCCGCGTGCTACAACTACTGAAGCCTGTACACCTAGAGCCCGTGCTCCACAACAAGAGAAGCCACTGCACTGAGAAGCCCGCGCACTGCAATGAAGAGTAGCCCCTGCTCGCCACAACTAGAGAAAGCCTGTGCGCAGCAACGAAGACCCAACGCAGCCAAAAAATAAATAATAAATACATTTTTTTAAAAAAGTAAAAGACAGAGGCTTCCCTGGTGGCGCAGTGGTTGAGAGTCCGCCTGCTGATTCAGGGGACACGGGTTCGTGCCCCGGTCCGGGGAGATCCCACATGCCGCGGAGCGGCTGGGCCCATGAACCATGGCCACTGAGCCTGCGCGTCCGGAGCCTGTGCTCCGCAACGGGAGAGGCCACAACAGTGAGAGGCCCGCGTACCGCAAAAAAAAAAAAAAGAAAAAAGAAAAGTAAAAGACAAGTTTGAATTTATTCCATAAGGAAAATTATGAATACTTTTTAAATTCATGTTTTATTCTAAACACTGGTATTCTGATGTTGTGTCTTCTCATAATGTTTATACTCAAAGGAAATAGAAAGGAAATGCCTTTCCTTTGTATAATTTAAGGTAAAAAACAGTATAATTTAAAAGTAAATTTAAAAAGTATAATTTAAGGTAAATAGCATAAATATTTGAAAAACATGTAATATTATGCATAAGAATGTAGACTTTAAAATTCATTTTGTTGTATTTTAATAAATTGGGCCCAGAAAGACATAGTGATTAAAATCACAACTATGTTATGGTAACATTTAGGATGAGAATACCATGCCTGGAAAAGAATATGATTTAATTTAACCTTAACCACACAGTGACTTTTTACAGGGTTCAATTTTCATTAAATTTTTTAAATAAGATCTTGAGGATCTGGAAACTATTTAAGCAAATCAAATTAAATATTTTTTGGTACCAATAATGTATGATATACAATTTTCTACAAAAGAAGTATGATTTCTTGTTATTATAAAAATACGCTGATTCCACATAAAATGTATCAAAATTTACTCCAGTATTATATTAGACTTTGTTTTATATAATAAAGTACCATCATCAGAAAACTTAATATATTAAGTTTTCTGTACAAGAAAACTGTACAAGAAATTTTTCTGTACAAGAAATTTTGCATTCTTCTTCATGGAAATTGTTAAGAAAGCAAATTGCTCAATATCTACCATCTATCCATAACTGTAAATATTACAGAAATGATTTGTACTCACAACAATGCTACATATGTCTCTGTCTTCTGATCTTTGAATTATGCTTCTTAAAATATATTGCATCAGTCTTGAAGAATTATATGATGGCAAAGATCCTTGAAAGTGTATCTGATTCCTCCTGTTGGCTTCAGCTGGAAATGCATGAAAGTAATAGTAGATGGGTGAGTCTTATTATTCAACAACTACACAGTAGCAGAAACCACAAATTCCCTTCCAAATAAGTTCATTCTTAAATTCAAAGACCTTTTCTATCAAAACAGTCCTTAATATATGTGACTGGGTTCATGCTGCTGTAGGTTAAAATTATTTCCTCCATGGAAATAGAGAATGACATGACATTGTATATTTAGGATATTATCAGTGAGTTCCCCGGAATGACATCTAGTCACAAGAACCCTTGCTAAAAATCTCTTTCATGTCAAAATTAATGTTCAAATATTAATTATATAATTATATGCTAGTCTCAGCTTTCTCTTTTAAGGAATAAATCTGGTTACTTAGTCGCATAGATCCCATCTTGCATTACAAGATTGTTGTTTTGAAGCTTAAGGGAAGAGTTTCAGTATCCTGTTTTAGCTTCAACATTCTGAGGAACAAATTATGAGTTCTTCACCTGGATTTCAGTTATTGATTTTCCCTGGTATTTTGGATTCAATTCTTTCTACAGTGAGACAACAATAGACTCATTTCCCTACGATATTTACCCTTGGCCATGCATTGGTTAGTATTACAGAGAAATGCTAAAGAGTATAATATCCAGCCAAAAAGTTCAACTTGGAGAGAAAAAGGCTGGAATTCTAAAGACTCCATTTGCCTTCCCTAAAGTCATGAAGAAAGGCAATGACAGCATCTTATAAATATTTCCCACTGCCATAGAACACTGATCCTGCATAGAGGTCTGGGTTTATAACTGAAACATCTCTATTTTAGGATAGAGCATCAAGCTTAACGACATAGTTCAACTGAACTGAATCATCATCGGATTTGTGACATCTTCTAGAGATGTCCAATCAAATCTGTCACTAGTACTTGTGCCTGCACCATTTTTTTGTAGTCTTCTTGATTTCCTATTTAATTATTTCAGTCTAAGAAAAAACAATTTACCTTCCCTAACTAAATCAGCCCGGGCTGGCATTTAGAAACTCATTCCAAATGATCTCTTTAAAGAGACCAATGTCATACAGTTTGTAACAAGTTCTTTTTTGTTTCATTCTCTCCCCTTCTATTCCCTTTGGTTTCACTGTATCTACTCCAAAATGCAGTAGTGCTTAGAAAAAATACATCTGGATTATACAGCAGGTCATCCAATTAGAATAATAGATAGCTCACTCACTAAAACATCTACCCAACTGAAGGATGCATCTAATCAGCAGGTCTTTCAATAACACATGCTGCACTGTGCTAGGGGTTACAAGTTCACAGATAAAACGTGTTCTATTAAAAGAAGTATATATTTTGGAGGACAGTTTTGCCTGAAACATATATATGTATTTGGTCCTTTGAATTAATATCTTCTTAAAATACAAAATGCCTTATTTTGTGTCTAGCATATTTTAATCAGCATGTTTATACACTCCATCTGTGTTGTATGTGTAGCTGAGGTTTGCTGATTTTCAGTGCAATAGATGGTTTCATGAAATAATTATATCACAATCATTTATCCATTTCATTCTTGATAGCCATTTATGCTACTTACAGGTTTTAGCAATTTTAAATAACACTGCTATGAATATTTTGTGACAAGTCTTGTTGCACATGTGTACCCACATATGTTGGAAGCAGAGAGGAATTTCAAAATCCTGGAAAATATCTACCTTTAAAGTTAACAGATTATATCAAATAGTTTTCCAAAGTGTTTATACAAAAATTTACTTCCATCAGCAGTGTATGAGAGATACTGTTGCTTTATTTAAAATTTTTTTTTCCATACTAAAGTTTCTTTTTAGTTTCTTATTTATTTTTTTGGTGAGGTATAGTTGTTTTACAATGTTGTGTTAGTTTCTACTGTACAGCAAAGTGAAGTCGAGTTCCCTGTGCCATACAGCAGGTTCTTATTAGTTATCTATTTTATACATATTAGGGTATATATGTCAATCTCAATCTCCCAGTTCATCCCACCACCCCCCGCTTTCCCCCCTTGGTGTCCATACATTTGTTCTCTACATCTGTTTCTCTATTTCTGCCTTGCAAACCAGTTCATCTGTACCAGTTTTCTAGATTCTACATATATGCATTAATATACGATATTTGCTTTTCTCTTTCTGACTTCATTCTGTATGAAAGTCTCTAGGTCCATCCACGTCTCTACAAATCACCCAATTTTGTTCCTTTTTATGGCTGAGTAATATTCCATTGTATATATATGTACCACATCTTCTTTATCCGTCTGTCAATGGGCATTTATGTTGCTTCCATGACCTGGCTATTGTAAATAGTGCTGCAATGAACATTGGGGTGCATACTGTTGCTTTAAATTCTTGTAAAAACTTGGTATTGCCAATCTTTATAGCCCTTCAGGAGGGTGTTTAGTGGTATGCTGTAGTAGTTTTGATTTGCATTCTCCAATGATTAATGAGATTGCACACTTCTTGTATTTTCATTGGCCATTTTGATATATCGTGTTTTGTGAAGTGCCTGTTCAAGTCTCTTGCCCATTTTCTTTTGGATTCTGTGTTTCTCTATATTCTGGATATGAGTCTTTTCTAGATTACATGGATTGCAAATGTTTTCATTAATTTTCCTTTCTCTCTTTATGGTAACTTCCGATACATAATTTTAACTTAGTCCAATTTCTCAATCATTTTTATTATTAATGCTTTTAGGAGTCCTGTTTAAAAATATTTCTCTACCCAAGATCATAAAAGTGCTCTTTTATGTTTTCCAAAATCTTTCATGTTTGTGCCTCCCAAAGTCTGTAGTGCACCAGCAATTGAAGAAAGGTCAAGTTATTTTTTTTCCCCATAGGGATATCCACTTGGCATTGTCCCATTTTTTTGAAATAAAAATCTTTCCCCACCGGTCTACAGCACCACCCTTGTACCATATAAAATTGTATATATATTCATGAGGCTGCTCTGATATAGCTGTTCTGTTTCATTGATTTATTTATCTTAGCCAGTACTTTCGTAATTATTCTTGCTTTATAATTAAGCATATATATCTGATAAGAGAATACCCTTTGCATTTCCAAACCAGTATCAGTTTACCAATGTTCACATAATAATAACCTGCTGGCATTTTTACTGGGATTACATTGAATATACAAATCAATTTGAGGGAATGTAAAAACATCTTTAAATTATTAAATCTCTTCATTCTTGGACATGGTATACTTAACAATATTTCTAATGCTGTGAGAACTTTTCACAGGATTTATTGCAATGTATTTAAAATACTTCGATGCTATTGCAAAGGCTATATATACATGCATATAATTTTACTTCTACTTTTTGACACAGTATCCAACAACCTTGTCAAATTTGCACATTAATTATAATAATGAATATGTGTATTCTCCTTTTCCATTCTTTTACCTTTTAAAAAATTGCCTTATTGCACTGGCTATGATTTCAGGTATAATGCATAATAGAAGTGTTAAGAGAGGATATCTTTGTTTTAGCCTTAATCTTGGAGAGAAAGTATTCAGTAGTTCACTATCAAATACAAAGTTTCCTTGATGTTTTCTGTGCCTACCCATGATCAAATTAAGGAAGTTTCTTCTGGTCCTAATTTTTTTTTTAATCATATATAGATGTTTAATTTTACCAAATATTTTCTGTACTAATTTAGTAGATTATATATTTGTCCTTTATTTTGTTAATATGAAAAATTAAATTGGTTATTAAAGGTTAAGCCCACCTTTCCTTCCTGGAATAAACCTAATTTGATCATGATATGTCATCCTTTTTATATAATACTGAATTGGATATGCTTTTATTTTGCTTATAATTTTTGAATCTATGTTTAAAGTAAAGTTGATCTACATTTTACCTTCCTTGTAATGTCATTGTTGGGTTTAGTTTCAAAGAGTATCCTTACCTCATAAAAAGATATGAAAAGATCTCTATGTCATGGGAGTGTTATTTCTTTCTTAACCATTTAGTAGAACTGGTGAAACCAAGAAGGACTGTACTTTTATTTGTTGAAAAAAATTATATATTCAATCACTTTAAAATTATAAGATTAGGTAGATTTACCATTTTTCTTTTTTTGCTGTGTCTGGTTTATATGCATTGTTTTCTTGCCTAATATCTCTCTCTTCTCCTTTGTTTCTGTTTTCGTATATGATAGACGACTCGACTATTGCCCTTAGGTTTTTAACTTTCTCTTCTGCGCAACCCATCATTTTGCGTCTCTGGGCTTTCTTCTAGCTATATTCTCCTGACACTTCTTCCAATTCATTAACCGTTCTTCAACTGTAATGAACATGAAATTACATTAATCTATTTAGAACGTAATTTTAATTGTTTTATTTTTTAGTTCAATAGCTTCAATTTGTTTTCTAATGTATTTTCTGTATGTATGTATATAACTCACACACCTAATTCTTATACATGCTCTGCTAAAGATCTAATTTTGTGCTTTATTTCCTTAAATATATTAAGAATAGTGATTGCATAGTTTGTGTCTGACAACTCCATTAAATGGTTTCCCTGTGGATCCTTTTTTATAGTCTGTTTCCTTCTTCTCCTCCTCCTTCTCCTCTTCCTCCCCTTTTCCCACCCATTCCTCCCCTTTCCCCACCCCTTCCTCCTACCTCTTCCTCCCCTACCTCTTCCTCCTCTGCTTCTTCTCCTTCTTCTTCTTCCGTCCTTTCTTCCTTCCTTCCTTTCTTTATGGCTGCATTGGGTCTTCATTGCTGTGCGCGGGTTTTCTCTAGTTGCAGCGAGCAGGGGCTACTCTTTGGTGTGGTGTGTGGGCTTCTCATTGTGGTGGGTTCTCTTGTTTCAGAGCAAGGGCTCTAGGTGCGCGGACTTCAGTAGTTGTGGCTCGTGGGCTCTAGAGTGGAGGTTCAGTAGTCGTGGGGCACAGGCTTAGCTGCTCCGCGGCATGTGGGATCTTCCTGGACCAGGGCTCGAACCCGTGTCCCCTGCATTGGCAGGCAGATTCTTAACCACTGCACCACCAGGGAAGTCCCTTTCCTCTTCTTCTAATTTTGTTTTTACTTTAAAATTTTTGTTCCTTCATGTGCCTGTATTGTTTTGATTTCACAAAATAAAGAAATAAATGGAAACCTAGGAAGATATTCTGTTCCAGTAAAGAAAGTTTATACTTGCTCCTGGCAAGTGAGCAGGGACACAGCAATTCAAAGCACCTTGATCTAATGTCAGGATTGAGAAGGTATACTGAAATAGCTTTAAATGCCAATCTCTCCCACATTTACCCTTACTTAAAATATATGGGAATTCACCAGTATTATTCTTCTTTGATGCTCTGTGAATACCAAGTTCTGTCTCTGAGTCATAGGAGGTTGTAGAAACTCTTGTTCTTATTCTGGTTTTGAGATGTATCTTCAGAAATCAGCCCCCTCAAATATGAGGCTTACCTCCCTGGATTTCTTTCTTCTCCCAGACCTGGACTCCATGATTCTTCACTGCCTTGATAGCTCTGCAATGTCTTCCAGGTGAGTTTTAGTATATTTTTACCTAAGACTGAAAATGGTCTAATTTTCTAGACTGCCATTACCCTAAGGCTGAATATATTTTTAAATAGATAAAATTAATAGAGGTAGTAAGAAAGCAAATGCAAAACAAAAAATTCCCCATAAAATTATACTCTTAGAAAATAGAGTACCATTTTCTCTGTGACATGACTTACGCTTTCCTTAAAAAAAGTATTTTGTCAGTGTTCCTATACCTCAAAATTAACTTTAAAAAATGCTAATTGGAGCTATTTTCTAGAACTGGTTCCAGCTTGCATTTTCAGTAAATTCTTGTGGGAGAGAAGTTCATAGAGGAGCTCTCTGAATCCACTTCTATTTAATGGATTTGTCAGATTCACTGAGTCTTCACTGCTCCTTCTGGAAGATATTCTGACTGATACACACAGTATGCTGATTACTCATGGTTAGTAGGCTCTTCTAAATGTGCTTCTGTATTTCTGCCCACATTTGTCAGGTTGCAAAGCTTGTTTGTATCATAAACTGCTGAAGTTTGAGGAACATAAAGGTTACTTTTTATTGTTTACTCAGAAGTGTTCCTAAGCATTTTTCTGTATCTGGGTTCACTGTCTTTGTTTCCTTACAAATAAGGAGAATGGAAGCAATCTTGAGCAAATGCTTGTTATGCCTCACCTTTTTTTTTTTTTTTTTTTAAAGTAAAGCAACTGCTCTGTCTCTAGCCACTGGTGTCCTGGATTTCTTTTTTAAAATTAATTAATTTATTTATTTTTGGGCTGTGTTGGGTCTTCGTTTCTGTGCGAGGGCTTTCTCTAGTTGCGGCAAGCGGGGGCCGCTCTTCATCACGTTGCATGGGCCTCTCACTATTGCGGCCTCTCTCGTTGCGGAGCACAGGCTCCAGACGCACAGGCTCAGTAGTCGTGGCTCACGGGCCTAGCTGTTCCGTGGCATGTGGGATTTTCCCAGACCAGGGCTCGAACCCGTGTCCCCTGCATTGGCAGGCAGATTCTCAACCACTGCGCCACCAAGGAAGCCCTATGCCTCACCTTTAAGTAGTAATATGATTGATTTATTCCTTTTATAATCTGGGGGTAAACTGAAGAGCTAACATTGCAAGCATGTGAGCACGTGCACGCACACACACGCTTTACTCTCTAGTGTCATCTGTTTTTTCTACTAACTTAAAAAAAAAAAGTTGATGCCACTTCTGTGTTCCTGACGTCCAAAGAACATATTTTTAGAACACATACTTTCTCTTTCTGTGTATTTTACTAACCTGCGTACATCTGTATGAACTTAAATATTTTTCCAAAACAACTAACATATGCAGCATTTAGAAAGACAATTTGAAAAATTTTATACATAGATATATGAACTTGTAACAATTCTTTAAAACCTGTCTTGCCAATTTTTTCTTTATATCACCTCACTAAAACAGTGTTTAAAGGTATGATTCAAAACAGGTGACTTGCAATTTTCCTGAAAACTCAAAGCCCACATGATAGTTAAAAAGCTTTCTACCTTATCCATTTAATCATTTAAGTTCTACTCTTGAGAAACCCACTGTGTAATTTTATGTAGTATAAAGTTAACATTTTTGGTGAGATTCAGTGAAGCTATATTAACGGTAAGTCAAACTTCAGAATCAGGTACCTCATTTTCATCAAGCATTATGTGGATGATGGTCTTCTTTCTCCCTGTAAAATGTGTGCTACATTTTCATTAACCATAAAAATACACTAAAAACTCATAATTATGGCAGTAATGATGACTTTTAAATAGTGCTAAGAAGTTGAAAAGTATAAAACCTCTCAAGACTTATACAATATGCAAAATAAGTTATTATGCCACTTCACTTAGTGAATATTAAGTAAGCTTCTTTAGCTACTTGTGCCATCAGTTTATTTCACTCAGCTGAATAGTCTAATAATATTTTCATTAAATATTTATATGAACAATCAAACACTGTAAATGAAGAGCATATCCCTTGACATTCAAGATGGTTTCCAGGGTGATATCAGCAGTTTGTTATGTAGGTAGGGCTCATTTGCTATGGCTTAGAATTATGTTTTCCATTAGCTTTGAGTATCATATGTCTGACCTTAGAATAAAGGCTATTCATCATGTCTTCTAATTTCTAAATTTTATTTCTTCATTGAGAAAGTACTGACAATAGAAAATTAAGTGCATTTAAAAGTTGGGGTTATGTTTACTAATTCAGCCAAGGAAACTGATGAACACAGCTCATATTTTAAAGCATTGGAAAATATATTCTTTGCTGTTATATGTTTAATACCATCCTGTTCATCTCACTTATATTTCCATTAAGTAAAGGTGAATCTAATATTTGACTTCAGCTTTATATGTGATTTTTCAATTTATGAATGCATGATAGCATAGTGACTGAAATTTAATTGTCACATTTAATTTTAAATCCTGCAAGGGTAGTCACGTGCTAAGTCTGTACGTTTCTCCTCCTGAAATACTTGTATTACTTTCATGGCTATTTGAGATCACGGGAAGTTAATATCAAAATGATCCTGTACATTATCTAGATTATAAATCTAGAAATTAGATTCATATCACAAATTTCAAATAAATACAAAACTTCTTGGGTTGACACTTTAAATGCTTGGAAGAAGTTACAACTAAAACTTAAAAAGGTAAAAATTATTAGCTTCAACATCTTACGGAAAAACCTGAACAAATCTTTTGGCCACCCCAATACAAACAGGGACGTACAAAAAAAGTTCTATTTGAAGCAAATTAAATATGACTTATTTGCATCTTTTGTGATTAATGGGAAATTTAATTTAGATTATTATAGGGCTAATCCATACGCAGCTCGGGGCCATGTGAAGGCACTGAACGTCCTTCACATCAGTACTCTCTGTTTGCTGATATGGAACACCGTCCATAACTGCACAGCTTCTGTAGTCTGATTGTTCCACTATTTCTATGATATATTTGGGTGTAGGGCATATATTTGATAAGGACAAAAACCCTGATGTCTACCATCAAGCCTCTCAGTCACAGTAAATAGGCAATATCCTCCAACTTCTCCAGGATATCGCAAGAGCCCGACTTATTATCCCCACTTGTTCTGGAAACCATAGACCTTAGACCAAGCCCGCTCTTCCCTATAATAATGTTTCCAATTCCCACCCTTTAGTCACTAATTCATCATGTTCCATATATTTCTTGAGAACACAGCATAATGTCCTCCATCAGTTTTGTCTTATAATAGTTCGAGTGACCGCATAATTCGTCATCCAAACCAGAGCATTTTGGGGGTAAGAGGTATTAATAATCATGAGAAGGCAACAAATACAGCTGGCTGTCTTACATTAGGCTCCCCAGAAGCAGACTCTGGTTTATATTAAAGTGATTTTTTAGGATGTATTCCCAGGAAAACCTGGTAGATGAGTGGGGAAGTAGAACTGTGATGGGAAAGAGGCCTAGCAAGCATGCTGCAGCAGTGAAGTCCCATGGTAGTACACTTACCAGATAAAGTACAAGATATCCAGTTACAATGGATTTTAAATTAAACAATAATTAATTTTTTATGGTATAAGTATGTTCCAAACACTGTGTGGGACATACTTATACCAAAAAACAATTCCTTGCTGGCTGTCCTGTTTTTTATTTGCTAAATTTGGCAAACCTACCCAAGAGGTCTTGGGAGAGTGAAAGAATATGGATCACACCTGGGAGGGCCACGGGACAAAGTATATTTAAACCTCCATATCCACCAGTCACTGGTGGAGCACAGCTCTGGATGAATATAAATTCCCAGGCAATTGCATCTTTCTGGGTACTCAGGCAAAAGAGATCGATCATAGGAGTCTGAGGGCAGAATTTCCACAGAGAGACACAAGTGCTAGCTGTTGGCACAGAAGCCACACTGGGAGCTTCCATTTGCAAAGATGGGAAAAAAGAGATCTGAGGGGGTATGGGCAGAGCACCGACAGCATCCTATTATCCCAGGAAAACTGACATGTGTGGTCGTCCTGACAATAGCTAGTGGTCTATGTTTAGGGCTTGAAAGCGCTCCTGAGACTAAGAAGAAGAAACACTTTTTTGGAATTGGATGGTAATGGGGCTCTTCCAGAACACTGGAAAAAATAGTATACCCTCCCAAACATCCACAATTTTACATCTCAATGAATTACCATGCCATCAAAATTAACTGGGACATATACTCTCCATTTTGTAGATAATGCAAGTGAATTTATTCCCTAAAGATTATTTTAACTTAACAGAAATTAAAAGGTCATGAAATGAAGTTTCTTGCTTTATTTTCGGACAAATTTAGCCATTTATGATAGATTATCATCCTGTAAGTAGGACTAACATGCACATTACTTAAACACTACCTGAAGATTAATTGGAGCTTCATGTGGTACAGAAGGCAATGGCTCTCCCAATTAAGAGCAAAAAAAACTCAGCGTATGAGACATAACTTGGAATAACCTTCCATTTCTTTTCAGGTTCTTCTGGTAATTCCATATCCTGAACTTAATGTATAGGCCTCCTAGGTAATTAGGTTGCTAATTACTATTGGAGTTTCCTCTGACCCTAAGGAATTGTACAGTTAAATTTATTCTAAAAGTTAACTACAGTTTTCTGACTCCTTGGGGGTGAGTAAGTAAGATAAGAAGTAAGATAATGAAAATTTGCTTCCAGGTTCAGAAGAAGGCCTTCTCCTATAATATATAATGCCTGATTATTCAACATAAAAACATCACTCACGGGCTTCCCTGATGGCACAGTGGTTGAGAGTCTGCCTGCTGACGCAGGGGACACGGGTTCGTGTCCCAGTCCGGGAAGATCCCACATGCTGCGGAGCGGCTGGGCCTGTGAGCCATGGCCGCTGAGCCTGCGCGTCCGGAGCCTGTGCTCCGCAACGGGAGAGGCCACAACAGTGAGAGGCCCGCGTACCGCAAAAAAAATAAAACATCACTCTTTTACATAGATAATTTACAGTTTCTATCCTACCACTGAACTTGGCTATCAATTAGCTTGTTGAATCTGTTAATGCATGCATGTAAATATGCATGTAGTATATAATAGTAGATGGAATAGTAAGTGGTAAGATAATTAGATTGATATCCTTGAGACATTGCCTAATAGAACTACCTAACCCATCAGGATGCATCTTTCTTTTAGGAAATATGAAAGGTAACTTTCAGTCCAGAGCTCTAATTAGGGTATATACTTTCTGGGGAGCCAGAATGTATAGATCCTCCTCTCTTCATAGCCATGAGACCAAAGGTATGTTTGTCATTGCAGGATACTGAATGTTCTTACAGAGAAAAAGTATGTGATGAGTGGTTCCTTGAGGAGAAAAAAAAAACAAAATAAACCCTCCGCAACCCATGATTTATTTGATTATATCCACGTTTTTTAGCTTAGCCTGCAAGATCCATCTTGACCTGGCTCCCGCCTTTTCCTGACCTCACGTTCTAGTGGTCCATTTTTAAACACACACCATTACAGCATACCCCAAATTAACATTATATCTTCCCTTTGCTAAAACTGCTCCATCTCACTGGAATGTGCTCACTACATCCCTGCCTCACATCCCCTGGCTAACAGCTACTTATCCTTTAATACTCCATTCAGGAAACACACTTCAGGAAGTCTTCTCTGTTCTTTCCCAGACTTGGTTAGGTATTTCATCTATTCTCCCATAATGTATAGTGCATATACTATCTTCACAACCTGAGGCATTGGTGTACTTCACCTATGTATGCATCCCTTTCCCTGGAGAGGAAAATATTTGAGCAGAAGATGAGATCCAACTTTCTCTGCATTCTCTAAATTTAGCAGAATATCCAGGGCACATAGGAGGGTTTCAATAATAGTTTATGGAATGGACGAATGAATGAATTAATCGCATACTCTGGCTTGCTACTGAAGCTGAGAATAAATAACCATGAGCTGAGGATAAGAAAATGTCAAGCCTTCAGTTTAAATACAGCTCTATTTCATTCTAAGTTGATTCTTAAATAAGGCTATAATGCAGATAATTGTTAGCTGGTAGATTTACAGTATAAAGTATTAATACCATCGTTAAATTAAAACATGAAATTCACTATAGAGATTTTTTATCGGTCTACCATTAAAAAAGAATATTAGATACAACTTTTTACATCCTATTTTAATCATTTTTCATATTCATACATATTAAACATATGCATATACATACGAAAGCAAATGAATGATTACAGTAATATTACTATGAGAATAAAATAATCATTCGTGTCTACTTGTCTCCATCACCTTATGTCTTAAGAGCTAAAGGAGACAGGATTAACTTAACTTCTTTAATTTAAGATTTAAAGGAGACAACTGATTAGCTCTGTTAAAATCAATTAACAATGATATTTAGAATGTCAGAGTAAATTCAAACACTCTGATCTTACGTTTTTCAAATCCCATGAGAAGAAAATTTCATTTAGTCTAATCAGAAAAGTAGAGGTTGCCTAAGATCAATAAACTTAGATCTGGATTCTAGGAATCAAGGACTGCGCGCCTATCATAAAGCATTCGACTATTATTCTCTCTTACTATTTAATTAGAAACTGGTAATTGTCATTTTGCACATAAATTAAATTCTTTGAGGCACATTAGATGATACTCTAACATTTAAATAATGCTTTTTATCTTTAACATAATTTATAGACATGAATTAAGTAATCTTCCAAAGAGGCTACTTGAAAATTTTATCTCCCTTGAAAGTGATTATGGTTAAAATTTCCACTTAGTGGCATTTATATAATTGTGCAACCATTACACTTCACAGCTAAACTAATCCATCATTTTTTCCCCCAGTTACCATTTACTCTGATACTAAATGAGATAAGCATTAGATACTTACATAGTAATTTTATCAGGAACCTGGACCAGTGGACAGTTTTATCCTTCATATCTAGTTCTTGTGCTTCTGGGGGAATTCCCAGTGATGCCGTTCTATTCCTTGAAAATAAAGTAGACAATGGTCTTTAATACCATTCTTTAACAGGAAAAAATGTTCACCGTTAACAATATCACATGGGTACCATATTATTAATGAAATGAAAGGAAGAACTGCGTTATATGTTATCTTTTCAGTTGCACTGGATGAACAGAGACACACTCAGGCAAAATGCAAATAATGGGGATTTATTATGAGGGTATACTGGAAAATAGGAAAGAAGAAGAAACATTTTTGTGAGTGTCACATTAAAAATTCCCTCAAAGAAAGATACAAGTGGCTTTTTTTGTACTCTTGTCTAATCCCTACACTAAGCCATAGGCTACTAGCTCTTTGATCAGTCAGCTGGTTATAGACCAATCAAATGTTGGCCAGAAAGGCAGGGTAGCATGGTACGAAGTATGGCAATCTTTGTATAAAGATTTTCTCACCAGAGAGCTGAATAACCATCAAATCTTTAGCAAATGTCCAAAGGGGACAAAATAAGTAGCAGGCATCTGAGGTTTATCAGAAGAAAGGCAATACAACTATCAGTTAAGATGAAACTTCAGAGTTTTTCCAGTACAAAAATCATAATTTATGGAACACTATGTAAGATGTGCATTACATATATCAATTATTTTATTTAATCATCAACAACACTGGAAGGTAGATATTGCTAACCTCACATTACAGATAAGACCCCCAAATTAAAGGAACTTGATCAAGTTCACACAACTAGTATTAGAACTAGAATATCAACTGAGGTTTGGCCGATATTAAATCCAATTCTTTCCTCAATGGTACCACACTTTCACAGGAATTATTATAAAATCAATTAACGGTTATGGGTTGAACCTCATGGTAATTAGTCATATGCAACAATCTCTCATTCTTATTAACTTGGAGCATATTAGAGTGGGATATATTCTTCTGCTATTTGGGAGAGGGTGGAACAAAGTTTACACATTCATGGATATGAAAGAAATAATTATTTTTCTTTGGCTCAGAACTAATGGGAGGCAAGTCAGGTGCACTCAGCAAAGACAAGATCATTAGAAACAGAGCTGTCCTTTGTCCTCTGTCACCCAGGCTGGTGCTGCTTCTTTTTTTTTGCGGTACGCGGGCCTCTCACTGTTGTGGCCTCTCCCGTTGCGGAGCACAGAGTCCACCTGCCGATGCAGGTCCGTGCCCCGGCCCGGGAAGATCCCACATGCCGCACAGCGGCTGGGCCCGTGAGCCATGGCCGCTGAGCCTGCGCGTCCAGAGCCTGTGCTCCGCAACGGGAGAGGCCACAACAGTGTGAGGCCCACGTACTGCAAAAAAAAAAAAAAAAAAAAAGAGGTTGCAGCAAATCTAGTCCTTTAAAGAAATCTTGCCTTTTCAGCCTATGGAATTCTGCTTAAAATGTGTTTTGCCGGGGAGGCTTCCGAGAAGATGGCGGAAGACTAAGACGCAGAGGTCACCTTCCTCCCCACAGATACACCTGAAATACATCTACACGTGGAACAACTCCTACAGAACACCTACTGAACGCTGGCAGAAGACCTCAGACCTCCCAAAAGGCAAGAAACCCCCCACGTACCTGGGTACAGCAAAATAAAAAAGAATAAACAGAGACAAAAGAATAGGGATGGGACCTGCACCAGTGGGAGGGAGCTGTGAAGGAGGAAAAGTTTCCACACACGGCGGAAGCCCCTTCACGGGTGGAGACTGCGGGTGGCGGAGGGGGAAAGCTTCGGAGCCGCAGAGAAGAGCACAGCAACAGGGATGCGGAGGGCAAAGCGGAGAGATTCCCACACTGAGGATCAGGGCCGACCGGCACTCACCAGCCTGAGAGGCTTGTCTGCTCACCCGCCGGGGCGGGCGCGGCTGGGAGTTAAGGGTCGGGCTTCAGTCGGAGCGCCAGGAGAGGACTGGGGTTGGTGGCGTGAACACAGCCTTCAGGGGATTAGTGCGCCACGGCTAGCCGGGAGGGAGTCCGTGGAAAAGTCTGGACTTGCCAAAGAGGCAAGAGACTTTTTCTTACCTCTTTGTTTCCTGCTGCGCGAGGAGAGGGGATTAAGAGCGCTGCTTCAAGGAACTCCAGAGACGGGCGCGAGCCGCGGCTGAAAGCTTGGACCCCAGAGACAGGCATGAGACGCTAAGGCTGCTGCTGCCGCCACCAAGAAGCCTGTGTGCGAGCACAGGTCACTATACACACCCCCTTTCCGGGGAGCCTGTGCAGCCCGCCACTGCCAGGTTCCCGGGATCCAGGGACAACTCCCCGGGAGAACGCACGGCGCGCCTTACGTTGGTGCAACGTCACGCCGGCCTCTGCCGCCGCAGGCCCGCCCCGCACTCCGTGCCCCGCCCTCCCCATAGCCTGAGTGAGCCAAAGCCCCCGAACCAGCGTCTCCTTTAACCCCGTCCTGTCTGAGCGAAGAACAGACGCCCTCCGGCGACCTACACGCAGAGGCGGGGCCAAATCCAAAGCTCAGCACCTGGGAGCTCTGAGAGCAAAGAAGAGAAAGGGAAATCTCTCCCAGCAGCCTCAGAAGCAGCGAATTAAAGCTCCACAATCAACTTGATGTACCCTGCATCTGTGGAATACCTGAATAGACAACGAATCATCCCAAATTGAGGAGGTGGACTTGAGAGCAAGATTTATGATTTTTTCCCCTTTTCCTCTTTTTGTGAGTGTGTATGTGTATGCTTCTGTGTGAGATTTTGTCTGTATAGCTTTGCTTCCACCATTTGTCCTAGGGTTCTATCCGTCCATTTATAAAAAAAAATTTTTTTAAATAATTATTTTAATACTTTATTTTACTTTATTTTCTTTCTTTCTTTCTTTCGTTCCTTCCCTCCTTTAGAAAACAAATCATCCCAAATTGAGGAGGCAGACTTTGAGAGCAAGATTTATGATTTTTTTCCCCTTTTCCTCTTTTAGTGAGTGTGTATGTGTATGCTTCTGTGTGAGATTTTGTCTGTATAGCTATGCTTCCACCATTTGTCCTAGGGTTCTATCCGTCTGTTTCTTTGTTTAATTTTCTTTCTCTTAATTATTTTTTTATTTTAATAACTTTATTATATTTTATCTTACTTTATTTTATTTTACTTTATCACCTTTCTTTTCTTCCTTCCTTCCCTCCTTCCTTCCTTCCTCCCTCCCTCCCTTCTTTCTTTCTGTCTTTCTCTCTCTCTCTCTTTCTACTTCTACTAATTCTTTCTTTCTACTTTTTCTCCCTTTTATTCTGAGCCGTGTGGATGAAAGGCTCTTGGTGCTGCAGCCAGGAGTCAGTGCTGTGCCTCTGAGGTGGGAGAGCCAACTTCAGGACACTGGTCCACAAGAGACCTCCCAGCTCCACATAATATCAAATGGCGAAAATATCCCAGAGATCTCCATCTCAACACCAGCACCCAGCTTCACTCAACAACCAGCAAGCTACAGTGCTGGACATCCTATGCCAAACAACTAGCAAGACAGGAACACAACCCCACCCATTAGCAGAGAGGCTGCCTAAAATCATAATAAGTCCACAGACACTCCAAAACACACCACCAGATGTGGACCCGCCTGCCAGAAAGACAAGATCCAGCCTCATCCACCAGAACACAGGCACTAGTCCCCTCCACCAGGAAACCTACACAAACCACGGAACCGACCTTAGCCACTGGGGACAGACACCAAAAACAACAGGAACTACGAACCTGCAGCCTGCAAAAAGGAGATCCCAAACACAGTAAGATAAGCGAAATGACAAGACAGAAAAACACACAGCAGATGAAGGAGCAACATAAACACCCACCAGACCTAACAAATGAAGAGGAAATAGGCAGTCTACTTAAAAAAGAATTCAGAGTAATGATAGTAAAGACGATCCAAAATCTTGGAAATAGAATAGACAAAATGCAAGAAACATTTAACAAGGACATAGAAGAACTAAAGATGAAACAAACAACGATGAACAACACAATAAATGAAATGAAAAATACTCTAGATGGGATCAATAGCAGAATAACTGAGGCAGAAGAACGGATAAGTGACCTGGAAGATAAAATAGTGGAAATAACTACTGCAGAGCAGAATAAAGTAAAAAGAATGAAAAGAACTGAGGACAGTCTCAGAGACCTCTGGGACAACATGAAACGCACCAACATTCGAATTAGAGGGGTTCCAGAAGAAGAGAAAAAGAAAGGGACTGAGAAAATCTTTGAAGAGATTATAGTTGAAAACTTCCCTAATATGGGAAAGGAAATAGTTAATCAAGTCCAGGAAGCACAGAGAGTCCCATACAGGATAAATCCAAGGAGAAATATGCCAAGACACATATTAATCAAACTGTCAAAAATTAAATACAAAGAAAACATATTAAAAGCAGCAAGGGAGAAATAACACACAAGGGAATCCCCATAAGGTTAACAGCTGATCTTTCAGCAGAAACTCAGCAAGCCAGAAGGGACTGGCAGGACATATTTCAACTGATGAAGGAGAAAAACCTGCAACCAAGATTACTCTACCCAGCAAGGATCTCATTCAGATTTGATGGAGAAATTAAAACCTTTACAGACAAGCAAAAGCTGAGAGAGTTCAGCACCACCAAACCAGCTCTACAACAACTGCTAAAGGAACTTCTCTAGGCAAGAAACACAAGAGAAGGAAAAGACCTACAATAACGAACCCAAAACAATTAAGAAAATGGGAATAGGAACATCAGTGAATTTGGTTAAGTAGCAGGATACAAAATCAATGCACAGAAATCTCTGGTATTCCCTCACACTAATGATCAAAAATCTGAAAATGAAATCAAGAAAACACTCCTATTTACCATTGCAACAAAAGGAATAAAATATCTAGGAATAAACCTACCTAAGGAGACAAAAGACCCATATGCAGAAAATTATAAGACACTGATGAAAGAAATTAAAGATGATACAAATAGATGCAGAGATATACCATGTTCTTGGATTGGAAGAATCAACATTGTGAAAATGACTCTACTACCCAAAGCAATCTACAGATTCAATGCAATCCCTATCAAACTACCACTGGCATTTTTCACAGAACTAGAACAAAAAATTTCACAATTTATATGGAAACACAAAGACCCCGAACAGCCAAAGCAATCTTGAGGACGAAAAATGGAGCTGGAGGAATCAGGCTCCCTGACTTCAGCCTATACTACAAAGCTACAGTAATCAAGACAGTATGGTACTGGCACAGAAACAGAAAGATAGATCAATGGAACAGGATCGAAAGCCCAGAGATAAACCCACTCACATATGGTCACCTTATCTTTGATAAAGGAGGCAGGAATGTACAGTGGAGAAAGAACAGCCTCTTCAATAAGCGGTGCTGGGAAAACTGGACAGGTACATGTAATAGTATGAGATTATATCACTCCCTAACACCATACACAGAAATAAGCTCAAAATGGATTAAAGACCTAAATGTAAGGCCAGAAACTATCAAACTCTTAGAGGAAAACATAGGCAGAACACTCTATGACATAAATCACAGCAAGATCCATTTTGACCCACCTCCTAGAGAAATGGAAATAAAAACAAAAATAAACAAATGGGACCTAATGAAACTTCAAAGCTTTTGCACAGCAAAGGAAACCATAAACAAGACCAAAAGACAACCCTCAGAATGGGAGGAAATATTTGCAGATGAAGCAACTGACGAAGGATTAATCTCCAAAATTTATAAGCAGCTCATGCAGCTCAATAACAAAAAACCAAACAACCCCATCCAAATATGGGCAGAAGACCTAAATAGACATTTCTCCAAAGAAGATATACAGACTGCCAATGAACACATGAAAGAATGCTGAACATCATTAATCATTAGAGAAATGCAAATCAAAACTACAATGAGATATCATCACACACCAGTCAGAATGGCCATCATCAAAAAATCTAGAAACAATAAATGCTGGAGAGGGTGTGGAGAAAAGGGAACCCTCTTGCACTGTTGGTGGGAATGTAAATTGATACAGCCACTGTGGAGAAGAGTATGGAGGTTCCTTAAAAAACTACAAATAGAACTACCATATGACCCAGCAATCCCACTACTGGGCATATAGCCGGAGAAAACCATAATTCAAATAGAGTCATGTACCAAAATGTTCATTGCAGCTCTATTTACAATAGCCTAGAGATGGAAATAACCTAAGTGTCCATCATCGGATGAATGGATAAAGAAGATGTGGCACATATATACAATGGAATATTACTCAGCCATAAAAATAAACGAAATTGAGCTGTTTATAATGAGGTGGATAGACCTAGAGTCTGTCATACAGAGTGAAGTAAGTCAGAAAGAGAAAGACAAATACCATATGCTAACACATATATATGGATTTTAAGAAAAAAAAAATGTCATGAAGAACCTAGGGGTAAGACAGGAATAAAGACACAGACCTACTAGAGAATGGACTTGAGGATATGGGGAGGGGGAAGGGTAAGCTGTGACAAAGCGAGAGAGAGGCATGGACATATATACACTACCAAACTTAAGGTAGATAGCTAGTGGGAAGCAGCCACATAGCACAGGGAGATCAGCTCGGTGCTTTGTGACCGCCTGGAGGGGCGGGATAGGGAGGGTGGGAGGGAGGGAGATGCAAGAGGGAAGAGATATGGGAACATATGTATATGTATAACTGATTCACTTTGTTATAAAGCAGAAACTAACACACCATTGTAAAGCAATTATACTCCAATAAAAGATGTGGTGGCGCAGTGGTTGAGGGTACGCCTGCCAATGCAGGGGACTCGGGTTCCTGTCCCGGTCCGAGAAGATCCCACATGCCACGGAGCAGCTGGGCCCGTGAGCCATGGCCGCTGAGCCTGCGCGTCCGGACCTGTGTTCCGCAACGGGAGAGGCCACAACAGTGAGAGGCCTGCGTACCACAAAAAAAAAAAAAAAAAAAAAATGTGTTTTGCCTTACGAGTAATGTAATTTCAGCTACTGCTTACATTTATATAAGGCACTTTACTTCTATGATACTAAAAAGCAGTGTTAGTCACTCTAGACTTCCAAGCTATGACCTCTCTAAGATCCCTCTAGCTAATACCAATGAACATATTCCATACTCTGAATCTCTTTTCCTCCCTTCCTCCCCTAGAAAATATAATTGCTATTTTAAAAAACCACAAAGTGGTAAAAATAATTTATTCATTTCCAAAAAGGAACTTAAATGCAAATACGATCTCTTTTGCAAAAGTTAAGGGGTCAAATGAATAAGATATTCTATCAAAACCTCAACTATTAAACATTACAGAGGATAGTCTACTTATTCAATAACATTACATGACTAGATGGCCATCACAGGTATTTCTTCTGCTTCCATATCACACAGAAAAAGGGAAACTTTGAGATCATGATGTATTCTTGGTCCCAACATACAACAGTGGTATAAGTCCTCTTGTGATCTAGTTGCCACAGGGTTTCTTTCATCTCTCTCGAGAGCTCTAAGGCACACTAGCTTCTTTTAAAAATTGAGGTAAAATAGTATATAACATTGTATAAGTTTCAGGTGTACATTATAATTCAACATCTGTACACCTTATAAAGTGATCACCATTAAAGCTCTAAAGTTACCATGAATCCTCATATGCTTGACCCCCTTCACTCTTTTTGCCAACCCCACACCTCCTTGTCATCTGGTAAACACGAATTGTTCTCTGTAGCTAAGAGTTTGGTTTGGTTTGGTTTGGTCATTTTGGATTTTTTAATATTCTACATATGAGTGAAATCATAAGGTATATGTCTTTCTCTGTCCAACTTATTTCATTTAGCATAATACCCTCAAGGTCCATTCATGTTGTCAAAAATGGTAAGATTTTACTACTTTTTTATGGCTGAGTAGTATTCTGCTGTGTGTGTGTGTGCAGGCTTATCTCTCCTGCATGGGATCTAAGGGTTGGGGTGCCTGATGTGGGGCATAAATTCATCACTCTTAGGAAAAAGTTCTGTATTTTTGAGCTCCCTCCCAATTGTGGATTCCTCACCTGGGGTGGGAGTTTTGGGCAAGACTGTGTCTCTGCCTCTACTACCATCTCAATGCTCCCCTTTTATCCTTTGTTGTGGAGGCTTTGTTCATCAAGTTTTCAGGTCTTTTCAGAGGAAACTACTCCATATGTGGTTGTAGATCTGTTAGTCCATGGTAGGAGGTGAATTCAGGATCTCCCTAAACCACCATCTTAAACCACTGTCTAAGACATACTAGCTTTTTATCTTAAACTTCCCTTTCATTCTCCTTTCTCTTTCATCCCAGACACGGCAGTAATTTTAACCTTAGGGGTAGAAAAACCTGATGCTGACTGTTCAAAAAAATCTAATCCTTTTGCCATATGGAATAGTTGAAAATATCAAGAAAAGAAGCTTCCATCTGTTTACATCTCAAAATATTATCCTCACATACTTATTCAAATTGATCTCTTTTCAGCAGATATCTTTGCCTGCTGGAGACAAAAATGCCAAAGAAATTGGGAACATTTGACATCTTATACAGTAGATCCTTTTTAAAATCATGGTTCAAATCTTTTAAAGCACTATAGAAAGTACATAGTGCAGTTCCTAAGACATAGTAAATATTCAATTAATATAATATTAATGAATATGTAATTAATATTTACATATTCTTTTTTATTATTATAAGTCTAGGTTTACAATTATTTTGAGTAGGATCTGCCATCAGGGGAATGTGACCCAACTTCAAACTCCACTTACTTCCCAAGGCACCCCAGCACCAATATTACCTGTTTCTCATTGTTTCCAGTCTCTTAAACTGAACTTTAAATTTCCTCACACATTTATTCATACAGTCATTCATCCAAGAAATATTCAGTGAGGTGGCAAACTCCGCAAAAATAGAAAGAATAAAATGTTACTGTGTTATTAATAATTAACACAACCCTACATTCATAAGATTACAGTCCATTGACAGAGAGAGGTGTTACCAAATAATTATCCAAGTGTGAAACTGCTATTATAATATGTGTTAGGAAGGAAAATTACAAGAGACTATATTTTTAAGGAAGTCAGGGAAGGCTGAGCTGTTTGACCTAAGACCCACCCCCCAAATGTCTCAGTCTCCTTCCTCAGATACCAACTAGATAAAAAGAGAGGAAATAACTCTCTAGGCAGTAAGCATGATATATACAAAGGCCCTGGGGTGGAAAAGAACATGCCCAGAACTATGGATTGTAAGGTAGAACAACGACAAGAGAGGAGCAATATAAGGCTGGGGAGTTAGATATGGGTGACAGCACCCAGGCTCTTGGGATTTAACATGGACTTTAGCTTGAGATCCACAGTACAACTGAAGATTGAAAACAAAATGCGGATCGAACAAATGAAAGTGGGATTACCTGGGAAATGGCACTTTTCACTTGCACTGAAGAGATACAAAGAGCTGAGATGTAAGCTTGCAAGAGAACAGAATGGCAGCAAGGAAAAATGGTAGAGTCTAGAAATATTTAGGAAATGAAGTCAAGAGCAGTGCTAATAGATTTCATATGAGAGAGCGCATGAGAAGGAGGTGTTAAGGATGATGAACAGATTTCTAGTCTGGGATCTGAGTTTCAGGGAATAGGTTGGGAAGAAGTGTTTTTAAACAAGAGAATGATGTAGGCAGTGCCTTTCCATTCTTAACTTGTTTTACTCATGTGTGTAAAATAGCTACTACTCTGATGGCAGGTGGCCCATAATTCTCTCTATTTTTATAATTATTCCTCAACTAGAAAAAGTACAAAGCTTAGTTTGATTTTGCTTCCTCTCTATGCCCCATATGATTATTTTATTCTACAGGAGTAATCTAATCCACTTAACAAAATCATATAATGTTAGCAACTTAAAAAATCTGATGAGACTTCTCATGCCATTTTGAAAGAGGAAAAAAGTGAAATAATTACACAAATATTAGTAAAGTCTATACCAGCTTTTTTTTTCTTTGGCTCACATCGAAAGCAAAATATCTGATCTATCAGTACTTTGGAACACATGGATTACTGGAACATGTGGCAACATTAGAAATTCACCATTATCCCCAAGCCTTTAACGGTATTTTTTTTTTTTCGGTACGCGGGCCTCTCACTGTTGTGGCCTCTCCCGTTGCGGAGCACAGGCTCCAGACGCGCAGGCTCAGCGGCCATGGCTCACGGGCCCAGCCGCTCCGCGGCATGTGGGATCTTCCCGGACCGGGGCACGAACCCGTGTCCCCTGCATCGGCAGGCGGACTCTCAACCACTGTGCCACCAGGGAAGCCCCTCTAATGGTATTTTTATGGACTGGATTTCTATCAGTATTTTATTCCAATTCAATCTCACACCCTGTAAAGGAGCGAACCGAATTTAAAGTCATTGCTTACATTCAGCGTCATAGCATGTCCAGAATAAAGTTTCATTATGGCCCCACGTCCAATATCATAAACCCATATAAACATACGTCTTATTTCAGAGTAATAAAGATGTCTTTTACTAGAAAATGGTGAGCGTGATTCTTTCCAAAATATGTCAATAATTAAAGAGCGAGTCTGTTTTGAAGATCAGTAAATATGTATTCCATACAAAATCATAACTTTACAAAAGTGTAATCCATGTTAAACCCCATCTCCAGATTTCACCAAGCATACGTTCTTGCTTTATAAGTATATATATGACACTTAAATTACATGTTTATCATTTTCACTGAGGATATTTGACATTTATAGGTTGTGGTAAAAACAAATTAAGTAATTCTGCTGCCTTAAAAAAGACAAACCCGCTACAAAAGCCGGATGTTCTTTGCTTTCAAAGGAGAATAGTTTTGGTTTCCGAATGTGAGGAGTTTTTACTTATTTTCTCTTACATACATAAAAATAAAAGGAATTGTAGACATTGATAGGCATTGTTTACTAAATTTTTGTAAATAGGCTACATTAGTTCTAGGCTGATAGTAATTTAAGAGATAAGTCATTCAGTGACTTAAATGAAATAAAATAATTAAAGCAGGTCTTTTACCGGCACAAGCCGTATTGTTATCCTCAGGTTGTTCTGCTGAAGCAGATTTATTTTGTATTGTGGTTTATGACCAAAGTTAGAGGTGTCTCTGAAAGAACAAATTTAACTACTCCTGTCACCCAACCTGGGTTCTTTTGTACCTTTTCAAGGGCATTACAATAGAGTTTTGTGTGAACATGATTGCCTTTGGGAAAGCCTAGGTCTAGATTTTCTCTTTAAATGATAGACCAAAAAGGATAGCTTGAATTTCAGGTTTCCACATTCTCTTTAGGAAAGGAAGGTGTGAATTCGATCCCACAGCAACTTCTAAAAATCACATTTAACCTACGGTATGGCAGAATGCTTGCTACAGATTCAGGCTCTGAATTTTAAGATAAGTATCCTTGCAGAGTATCTGCAAGTTTTGTGCGTTCCAGTAAATAATCCATGCTTATATGGGAGAGGGGATTCCTCTGTTACAAATTATGTTTCTAATTTTGAATTTTTTATTAATCACTCTGTAAATCAGAGAAGCCCTAAGCGATACCCTGTCTTTAATACATCATTAGGACTATACATTGTGACAGTATTATTTTATATCCACCTATCAGACTCTATCCTATCATGATCTAAAGCCATTTAACTGGGGAAATAAAAACAAAATGGTAATTAGTCAAGAAGAGTCTCAGTTTTACTGCAAGATGGCATTGTTTGTGACTCAGGGCAAGAAAATTTGAAAAAGCATTGATGCATCCAATGCAGTGAGGGTGATGGGAACCTTGTCTCCTAATTCCACCATTTCCACTGCCATCTCTTGTTCCTTTCAAGTTGTACATTTTACCAGAAGTGCGGTTCATGCTATTTTTGTGGGTACCAAAGGCCCTTTTGTTTTGTTTAACCACAGCCCTTCATTTACTCAATAAACATATTAATTATTTTTATATGTACTTGAAAAAAAGAAACATTTGACATCTAGAAGAGGTAGGCTTAACTTTAGCTTTCACTCTTATATCTCCATAATATGTCTTGCTACTTAAATACTGTAGGATCCCTTTGCCCTGCACAGAATGTGAATAAAGATGTCTCAGGTTTAGTATAAGAATTAACGAGACAACAGAATATATTATAAAACCATATAAATCTAAAAAAAGGGAGAGGGCTTTTCCTATACTTAGCAAAACTTTAAAATATGAAAAATATCTCAAATGGCTTTTCATTTAAAAACAACATAAACTGCCTAAAAATTAGCAATAATGAAAATATTACATTTAATAGCTTATATGACACAACTAAAGCAGTACTTGGAGAAATACTTAATAGCCTAACCATTTACATTACTAAACAGAAAAAAAATATAATGAATATCCAACCTAATAAGTTAAAGAGCAATAAGAAAAGGAGAAAAAGTATATTGAAAGAAGTAATAAATGGCAAATATTGAACTGAAAAATAGAAATTAGTTATCTAAGAGATGAGTATATATGGAAAATAAAGAACAAAACAGATAAATCATTATCTAATTTTAAAAAAGGAAAAAGACAAATACACCAAACATAAAGACACAAATTTTCACAGAAGATGAACGTTAAAGAATTATAAATTACTTTGCTCATCTCTGTAAAAATTAATTTGCAAATGTAGGTAAATAATCTAAGATAATCAAGATAGCATAAAAAATTGAAACCTACAGATTACCATAGAAGAAATAGAGAAACTTGTCAAAGAATAACTTCTCACCTCCCGTCTCCAGACACACAAACACATTCAAGTTAAAGCATTAATCATAAATAGATTCTTCAGGAAAGTCACAGAATTCTATCAATTATTTAAGTAATGCGAAACTATGTTATTTGCATTGCTCAAGAGAATCTTTAACGAATGCAAACATAGGTAAAAGATAAGCAAAAAAGAGGCAATTTCCCTAAATGCTAAATTAAATATTAGCAAACAGAATACAAGAACAAAATAATAATAATCCATTATTAATTAGAGTCTTACTAGATTCTGGTATAATTCAATACTGAAGGACTATAATAACATAATCTGCATAGTAATATAGATTCAAATATAAAATACTTATAATCACTTCTCAAATGTTAAAAGACATTTTAACATTTTTTAAAAGAAAAATTTAACATCCACATTTGCCTTAAATAGTACATATAATAAGTTTAAAATCATGGATATTTATTTGACATTAGAAAATATAGATATGTTTATACACATATCTAGATATAAATCTAGAACTTTATAGTATTAATGTGGATATAGATTTTAATGTGCAAACCAGTGTTCCTGTTAGATTTAGAAACAGTGCAAGGATATTCACTACTACCACTCTTGTTTAACATTTTTGGACATAACAGCTTATGTGATTAGACAAAAGAGAGAAATGAGGTAAGAAACAGGTGAAACTATCATTATATACCCAAAACAATATTGTGTGCCTGGAAAACTGAAGTAAATCGACTGAAAAACTGTTTTTAAAATATATTCATTTTCAGTGGAGGGATTAAGCATAGAGAGATATATTTTTAAAGTAATGTTCAAGATTCACATAGAATAAATTTTAAAACTCTCTCGTGGGACATAAAAATAAAATTTGAATCGATTAAAAAGCAATATGCTGTTTCTGGCTAGAAAGGCTCAAGAAGATAAAATGTTAAATTTCCTAAATTAATATTTAAAACATAATCTGTTACCAATAAAAACAGCAATGTAATTTTTTTTGAACAAGTGAATTCTAAAGTTCCTACACATAAACTTTAAAAATAACCCAAGAAAGAAAAAGAAGAAAAAGATCAGTAAACTTCTAGAAATCCTATTAGTCTGGTGCAAGATTAGACACAGAAACCACAAAAGAGGAGAAAATAAAGAGTCTTAAATTAGAATCTCATACATGTATGTAGGACTTTAGCATAAAACATCAGTGATTTTTTATTATGGGTGAAAATAATGAATTGTTCAATGAATGGCATTGGGAAAAATCCATGCATCTTGAGAATATACAAAGCTACTATCTATAGCTTACACTAGAACTAATTCTTGATGGGTTCAAGATTTAAATATTAAAAATAAACTACAACAGTATAAGAAGAAGGGACAATTTCAGCATGAAGAAGACCATCCTAAATTTTATACAAAAAATGGAAGCCATGTAAAGAAAAGGTATGTAAATTACAATAAAGCAGTCTCCTTGACAATATATGTCATTACAGAATCAAAAGCAAACATCAAAGAGAAGCAAAGCAAAAACAGCAAAAAAGCAACATCACCTAACAACATCTGATAACAAAGGTATGGTTCCCCTCAGATTTCCTTCAAGTTCATTAAAAAAAAATACCAGAAACTGGTAATTTGTAAAAGGCAATACAGTGGCAGTTCACACAAAAAAAGAAAATATATATGAATAATAAAAAAGTTAATCTTGTCTTTTATTCCAATATCATAGTGGTCTACTGCCCTTTGAAAACTCACAGATACTGAATAAATTACAATAAGCGTATTTTAAGATGCATTTCTAAGTTCATAGTAAGTTAAGGAAAATCCCAAAGAACCTATTTAGATGAACAGAGATATCAAATTGAAGAAATAAGCAAATACTAAAGAAAGGACAGATATCCAAATCAGGAAACTAGAGCATTAAAAATTAAGATGCTAATTCTCAAAGCTCTAGTTAAAGGGCTATACGTGTATGGAAAAAAGTAAACTAATCTTGGACAAGGAGAATTGAGAGAAAGCCCAGGTCCTCTAGCAGTACTGTCCAATAGGACTTTCTTTGTGGAAGTGTTCTATAGTTGTGCTAGCCAATATAGTAGCCACTAGCCATGTGAGGGTGAACTTGAAATATGCCTCGTGAAACCAAGGATATAATGTTTAATTTTATTTAAGTTTAATTAATTTAAATTTAAAATGCCACACATAGCTAGCACATAAGTTATTGGACAGCACAGCTAAGGAGCCTCAACATTAGCAAAAGATGGGGCTACAAAAACGTTTCTTCCTGTGTAAAATAACTTGTATTCTTAAAAAATATCAGACACATTTATTTAGAAATAGGTAAATATTTCTTGAAATAGTCCCAAAATGTGTAAATAATTTTAAAATGTTGAAAAATCTGATTATATGAACAACTTCTGTTTATCAAAAACACCACAAAGAGTAAAAAAGAAAATATACATAATGAAAAAACAATTTTACCTAAATTACATAACTTTTATAAATAAATTTAAAATATGCAACCCAATAGAAAAAAAGTATATATATTAATAGGTGTTTCCTAGAAGGGACAACTAAAGGAACAATACATGAAAAAAGTTTAACAATGCCAGTTTTTGGTAAGGATGGAAATAAAGATCACTCTCACTAACTGCTGATCTGTTGATAATACGATATCTTTACATAGACACACACACATGCATGCAAGACGTCGCAAAACAACATAGTACATAATAACCAGGCAAATAGACTGAAAAGGATTTCTTACTTATAAAAATAGTTGTAAATACATTGGAAATGTCCTGATTAAGCATTCTGTTCTCATATCCACAATTAAGTTCTATAATGTAAGTAGATTAAACATAAATCAAGAGCAAAGGTCACTAATGAAAATGATACTAACAAAAAAGAAACAAAATTGTATGCATGATATGATTAAGAGTTCAAACATAACATTTGTGTTTTACCATCCATAAAAACTGAACTATACTACCAGCTACTTGAATCCTATTTTATCAAATTATTAACAGACTTGGCCTCATTTGGTCAAAGACTAAATTATTAAGATAATAATTAAACATGAAATTGAATTATTTGTATATATCCTTTCTATAGTGAAAAAAGAGTGTGTTAATTTCTACTTTAGAAATTGAAGGTCCACTGAAGCTCAGTTCTTACAAAGAAAGTACTTTTTCATCAATAATTAAATCTGATAAAAATATTTGCAAATCTATGCAGAGAGACGGCAGGTTCATTAACAAAAGGTTATGAAGGTTCTTAAACTTACTCCCAAACGTAATTTCTTTTGAACATTGAACAAAAAAATAAACATATGAAAATCATGGAAAAATCGGTACTCCTGAAATGCTGAGTCCATAATTATTCCTGAATGACCAAGAACTTGTTCAAATAAAGTAATTTTTATACTGTTTTAGCATCCTTTTCAAATCTCTATTGCTATTGGAAACTTTAGGTTTACATCAATTCTCTAATACTTTTAAGTCTGAATAAATTAAATATACTGTTTTAGCATCCTTTTCAAATCTCTATTGCTATTGGAAACTTTAGGTTTACATCAATTCTCTAATACTTTTAAGTCTGAATAAATTAAATATACTGTTTTAGCATCCTTTTCAAATCTCTATTGCTATTGGAAACTTTAGGTTTACATCAATTCTCTAATACTTTTAAGTCTGAATAAATTAAATACCCAGGCATAAAAATATGACTATGAATATACTCACATATATACACATAGTTCTCAAAGAGCTTAGCATTTAATACATTTTAGAAATATTTCCAATGATATTTTGGTTTTTGCTCTAAATTTACCTTTGTCTGTAGCATTTTAAAAACATTTCTCAAATATGACATTTCCAGCAGCAGTTAATTTTCTTTTTACTTATATAGTGCATATGTGCCAAACAGGTGTCCAACTTCCTGACATTCATCTCATGTACACTTCATAGATGTCCTTA
This sequence comes from Phocoena phocoena, assembly GCF_963924675.1. Lineage (NCBI taxonomy): Eukaryota > Metazoa > Chordata > Mammalia > Artiodactyla > Phocoenidae > Phocoena > Phocoena phocoena. Next base: position 66,682,588 of record NC_089227.1, on the reverse strand, counting down.
TTTGCAAATGGTCACTATGAGTTTTCTTTATTTAGCATTATATTTCATGAAAGATTAAATCCTTCTACTGAAGCTACTGCTCTACAGTTTGATTAGTGACCTCTTCACATTACAGCAGTAATTTCAGGTCACATAATGGCTAGAAAAAGCTCTTCCTTTATAGCCAACTCACTATTGTACATAGAGTTTTGGTGTCTACAGCAGGCAGATGAAGCCACTGACTTGCATTAAGAAAGTGTACCTTAATTAGAAGTATTCCAATGTATCTTTGTTTTACTTGCCATCTTAGAAAAATTCTATAATTTATACTCAGTTCTTCTAGAAACAACCTGGCTCACTGACAATTCTCCCCTCTTGTGGTATTGCTATTTCTGGCCCATCATTCCTTAATTTTCTATTTGACCTCCTCCTTCTCTACCTGACCTCTGAATTTTGCAGTTTCAGTGCTTAGTTTTAAGTCTTTTTCTGTTTTTAATCTGAAATGCTTCCCTACAAATTAATAAATTGATTTACAAATGTTGACTAAAGACCTTCTGTGAGCTATATATGATCTCATTGAGTCTTGCTGTTTATAACTAATTATGTTTATTTTCGTATTTTAGTTTAGCATTTCCCTTTGAATTTCATTCTTGTAGATCTCTGCCTAAATAATATCTCCACTTTAAAAACTGATAGATATCTTATTCTCAGTATATCAAGCTGACATTCAAATCAAACAAAATATATTGATAAAACAACCAAAAAATAGAGAATTTATAAGAGTAAGTTCAAGCTCACTCTTAATTGAGAATGCAAATTAAAATAACATCGAAATACCATTTCTCAACCAACAGACTGACAATAATTTTAAAACATGACAATATTTTCTCTTCATGAGGCTGAGGAGAAACAGGCACATTCATTCATTGCTACTGAAAATGGAAATCAATACGAACTTCAGAGAAAAATTTTGGCAATACACAACAAAACTTCATGTGTGCTTTCTTTTTGATCCAGTAATTACATTTCTACATATCTACTGTGAAGATTCACCTCTAACAATATAAAAATACATAAGCACAAAGTTATTCATTGCAGCACTGTTCATAACTGCAAAATATTGGAAACCTAACCTATGGTAAAGCCTCACAAGGCTGCAGCACATGGGGAAAGACCCAACCAGCGATCAGCAGACTCCCTGATTTGAGGAGATAAAGGTGAGAGTCTGGGGAGACCAAAGTAGGTAGGGTTGACAGCACAGAGTGCTAGTGAAAAAGGGCTGCCCAGAGAGAGAAATCTAGAGGTCCACAGATAAGCCCCCATAATACTCATCAACATGTGTGTGTGAGGAAACTCCCCAAAGCCAGGGAAAGAATCACCCAGAAGACTAGAAGTAAGCATGTTAGCACTCACATGGGGCCAAAAATAGTGCCTGTTCCCACTGACCTAACTGGAAGACCTCATGATTCATGGAGCACTTAGAAGTCTTGACTCAACTGTGGTGAATAATTAGTGATAAACTGAGCACTGATCTGTTTCCACCTAAGAAATCTTAAAAGGAAGATCTAAAAGGATCTATTCCCAGATAATTTATTTGCATCCCAGAATAGAGCTCAACGATATTTATAGGAGTTGTAGGAGAAGAAAAATCTCTTCTTCTACTCATCTAAGGTTCTCCAGCTGGGGCCCTGTAAATTAGACTGGCCAAAGACAGATTAGCAAAAGAAAAACAAACAGGCATATATTAACATGCATGGGATGCATGTTAACACATGGGAATACACAAGATGAGCAACTCAAAGGTTTGGTTAAAACTTGGGCTTATATAGCATCTTAGCAGAAGAACAATACATTTTTTAGAGAAGTGACAACAAAGGAAAAACAGAGGGAAAAGACCTTGGGTCTCTAAGGTTGGCAAATTGTGGGAAGGCGAATATCTAGGAAACTAATGATAGATAAATCCAGTTAGTAAAGTGTGTTATATAAATTCCTCTGGTGCTGTCACTAAGCTGATAAAGGTCTGAAGTTGTCTCCAGTGATTAACTTTTGTACTTCCTGGTAGAGAGGGGAAGAGAGCATCTTTGTAAATGTATGTTCTGCTATTAGGCAAATAGGGGAGGACAGAGAGATTTCTTGTATCTGTTTCTTCTCAACTGCTTTTGGCTTAAAATTATCCTTATGCCAAAATGAAGTATTTCGGAGTGTCATACTCTGTCCCCCTACACAACACAAAAATATTCAGCACTGAATAAGTCGGGATGTTTCATATCAGAGGGTAGCAGCTCTGCCAAAAATTGGGGCTGGCCAACCATAGAGAAGAGTCTAGTTTCAAGGTTTCTTCTTAAGCCATTTGTCTCATTTTATGGATTGAATTGTGTCCATCAATAAGATATATTGAAATCCAGATCCCTCAATCTGTGAATGTGACCTTCTTTTGAAACAGGGTCTCTACAGATATAATCAAGTTAAAATGGAGGGTAATATTGGATTAAGGTGGGCTCAAATCCAATGACTGATGTTTTCATAAGAGGGAAATTTGGACACAGATTCGTTGGGAAAAGGCCATGGTGAAGACAAAAGCAAAGACTGGAATGATGAGTCTCTAAGCCAAGAAACACCAAGGATCCCTGGCAACCATGAGAAGCTAGGAGAGAGGCATGGAATAGATTATCTCTCAGAAATTCTGGGAGGAATCAACACTGCTGACATCTAAATTTTGCACTTTTAGCATCCAGAACTGTGAAAGAATAAATCTCTGTTGTTTTAAGCCACATGGCTTTTGCTACCTAGTTAAGACAGCCCTAGGAAAGTAACAATTAGAAAGTGTAGAATTCTGGGAGCGTTCACTGGCCCTTTTTTTAATAGACCATGCTAGTAAGTTTTGCCTAAACAGAGAAGATGTGCAGTTAATTTGCAGGGTACTGAATTGCTCTTCATTATGGAGAGTGGGGAGATTTTTGTTTTAGGGAGAGACAACCAAAAAGAACGGAAACAAGAAGCTTACAAAGCTGAGACTCTTCAAAGAGAGATGAATTGTGAAGTTGTCCAGTGATTAGATATGGCTACTGAGTAACTTTGAAGTTCTATGCTGTTCTGTGCTGTGCTATAATTGCTACCTATACTCATGACCCTTGGGGTTTTGGTCACAAATTGCATATTGTTACGCACTCATTCTCAACAGGGTGGTTCTATGGGAAGGTGGAGGAAGTTAACAAGGGTCTGGTAGGGATAAAGAATAATGGTAAAGGATCTGTTCAGCAGGAGACAAAATGGAGATTAAAAGTAAGAACTGAGTTACAGACGAATATATGAAATAGCACTTTTCCCTAAAAAAAAAAAAAAAAAATCCCTGGAGGTCTGAGGAAGAAAACTGGGCTCCCATAGCATATTAAATAATGGTAGAATGAAATTTAATGAAATAGTAATTGGACTTAAAGGTCATGACTCCATCAACATGGAGTCAAATGGGAGTCTGCAGAGTTGATAATTGAATTTCTTAAGTGTCTTTTGCTGTCAACGCCCTTCCTGAATAAATTGGTTTTAAGATAGTTTTATTTTTTCAATTTTATTATACTATTTGGTTTCTATCATGTCTAATGGGGGTCATTCTGTATTTTGATAATTTTGCTTAGCTATGCTATGTTGATTTTGTATTTAGCTCTCAGAGTAAAATATCATCTAATTTGCCCAATTTCTAAATAATCAAGCCTACTTTATCTTACGTTTCTTTTTTCAATCCATTTGCCCCACTCTGGATAACCAATCTATTTTATGTTTCTATGAGTTTGTTTTGTTTGTTTTTCAGATTCAACATATAAGTGAGATCATACAGTATTTTTCTTTCTCTGTCTGACTTATTTCATGTAGTATAATGCCTTTGAAGTCCATCTATGGTGTTGCAAATGGCAGGATTCCCTTCTTTTTATGGTTGAATAATATTCCATTGTATGTGTGTACACACACACACACATACACACCACATTTTCTTTATCTAGGCATCCATTGGTAGGCACTTAGGTTATTTCCATGTCTTGTCTATTGTAATTAATGCTGCAATGAACATGGGGGTTCAGATATCTCTTCAAGATAGTGATTTCATTTCCTTCAGATATATACCTAAGAGTGGAATAGCTGGTTCATATGGTAGCTCTATTATTAATATTTTGAAGGACCTCCATCCTGTTTTCCACAGTGGCTGCACCAATTTACATTCCCAAAGACTGCTTTATCTTTTGTTCTATATATTAACATAGATGTTATAGCATTTTAGGGTTCATTAACATGTCAGTGTACATACGTTTACTTATTCCTTACAAAAATACTTGAGTTTTTAGTGAGGTTTTTGTCTTCCTCTTATACATTAAAAAAAAAAAAAAGGGAGAGTCAGAGAATGATCTTCTGTTTTCACAACGCTGGAATGTGGCAAAATTAGAATTCAAACTCATGTTCATTGGCTCCAATTTCCATGGTCTTTCAACACACTATTTCTTGAAAAATTTACTCATGAGTTTCACTTACTAGGATATAGTTAATATTGTTAAGTTGGCTAGCCAGTGATGTTTTTGAACCATGAAATTCTTTCGCTCTGTAGATGAAAAAAAGAGCAAAGAAAAAATATGTGTTTTTCTAACTTGAAATAAGGTAATCCCTAAGCATATAAAAGAGTATTTCGGAGGAATTAGTAGTTATACTAATCAAAATAATTCCCCACAAAGACCATCTCAAATTTCCCAATGAAAGACAGTAAAAACCTAAATTTCAAGGATAAATTATCCTTGAATTTACAATTTTTATACGTCTGAGTTGTTATACATTTTGACAGACATTTCATTAGTGTTGAGAACATACATCAAGTGTGCAAATTTGACTTTAAAGAATAAACAGAAGGAAGAAATGTCTTTGTGTTGGAAAGTTATATTTACTTATAAGAAAACAAGGAAGTAAATGCAATGTTTCTCTAATTCTTGATCCATTTATTATTAAAACAGTAACTTACATGTCTGAATGTCTGATTTCACAGACATTACAATTATTTTGAATTATACAAGCCTACAGGGTGCCTTGATTAAATCAAGATGTCTTTCAGCATAGGACAATGTGCCACTGATTTTTGACCTTCTAATGTTCTGAACTGTCAGAAATTTAAAAAATGACCTTTATGCTGTAATTCATTTGCCATTTTGTGGCAATTTCATATTTTCTTAGCTTCTGAGGGTCATATACCCAATGTAAATTTCTATGAGAATAAGGGAGTCATTTAAAAAATCATATTTTTCAGGCTGAATGAAGGCAGCTTTATATATTGAACTAAATCTGAAATGTCAATTTAGTTGTTTTTTTTAAATATTGGAGTATTTGAAATATGTGGAAACTTCAAAAACATTTAATAAGAAAGAGATGCATTTCAAAGTTTTGTGTCCACTGTATAAATGAACATATGAGGCTAAGTTATTTTTTCTCCAGCAAAATAATACTTTCATTAGTTTAAACAATATTACTACACACAACTTCTTAGAGAAAACCAGATGAAGTAAAGTGAGGCTGTGTTCTAGATATTTTGATTGTTCTGTGGTACACAGAATTGGTTTAACTACCATTCTCTTCCACAAATAGTTCACAAAACAGAACACATGACTTAAAAATTCAGGCATTTCACTTATTTGGCAATAAATCTAATTGAAATGCAGTAGTAATTATTTTTATTTTATAAAATAATGTGCAAGATAATAATGTGTATTTGAAAAAGAAATTCCACATTGCCATAACAATGTAATGAAAGTGGTTAAAGTTGGGGGCAGCTACATGTAAAAGAATGAAATTAGAACACTCCTTAAAACCATACACAAAAATAAACTCAAAATGCATTAAAGACCTGAATGTAAGGCCAGACACTATATAACTCTTAGAGGAAAACAGGCAGAACACTCTTTGACATAAGTCGCAGCAAGATCTTTTTTGCCCCACCTCCCAGAGAAATGGAAATAAAAACAAAAATAAACAAATGGGACCTAATAAAACTTAAAATCTTTTGCACAGCAAAGGAAACCATAAACAAGATGAAAAGACAACCCTCAGAATGGGAGAAAATATTTGCAAATGAAGCAACTGACAGAGGATTAATCTCCAAAGTACACAAGCAGCTCATGCAGCTCAATATCAAAAAAACAAACAACCCAATCCAAAAATGGGCAGAAGACTTAAATAGACATTTCTCCAAAGAAGATATACAGCTTGCCAACAAACATGAAAGGATGCTCAACATCAGTAACCATTAGAGAAATGCAAATCAAAACTACAATGGGGTATCACCTCATACTGGCTTGTAGAAATCTACAAACAATAAATGCTGGAAAGGGTGTGGAGAAAAGGAAACCCTCTTGTACTGTTGGTGAGAATGTAAACTGATACAGCCACTATGGAGAACAGTATGGAGGTTCCTTAAAAAACTAAAAATAGAACTACCATATGACCCAGCCCTCCCACTACTGGGCATATACCCAGAGAAAAATCATAATTCAAAAAGATACATGCACCCCAATGTTCATTGCAGCACTATATACAATAGCCAGGACATGGAAGCAACCTAAATGTCCATCAACTGAGGAATGGATAAAGAAGATGTGGTACATATATACGATGGAATATTACTCAGCCATAAAAAGGAATGAAATTGGGTCATTTACAGAGATGTGGATGGACCTAGAGAGTGTCCTACAGAGCGAAGTAAGTCAGAAAGAGAAAAACAAATATTGTACATTAACACATATATTTAGAATCTAGAAAAATGGTATAGATGATCTTATTTGCAAAGCAGAAATAGAGACACAGATGTAGAGAACAAACGTATGGAGACCAAGGCAGGTAAGGGGGGGAGTGGGACGAAGTGGGAGATTGGGATTGACAGATATACACTATTAATACTACGTATACAATAGATAACTAATGAGAACCTACTGTATAGCTCAGGGAACTCTACTCAGTGCTCTGTGGTGACCTAAATGGAAAGGAAATACAAAAAAGAGGGGATATATGTATACATATAGCTGATTTATTTTGCTGTACAGTAGAGACTAACATATCACTGGAAAGCAGCTATAATCCAATAAAAATTAATTAAAAAAAACCCAAAGTGGTTAAAGGTGGCCTTCTGGACAATTATGATGTTAAACACCCTTGATTAATTCTTCTTTAAATAAGGAAACATAAGCTCTGTAAAACTAGTCCCTTAAAATCATAACAAATATGAGCTCATTTCGGAAATAATAAAAACAAGAGAGAATGAGGAGTCAGGTATGCAAGCTGTGAAGCATTTTTTTCCCCAAATTGTGATTATATTCAAAATTGAGAAGAGAGAATGAAAACATATTACAAATTCAAACATGTGGCCTAATCCTAGGCATCATTTCTCCCCTCTCAATTCTTTGCTTTCTTCTGAAATCCACTTGTGTTCTAATTCTATCTGACAGATCAAAGAAGCAAACAAAAATTAAGAAGAAAGAAAAAAGGAAGGAAGGGATGAAGGGAGGGATAAAAAGAAGTAGAAAGGAAAGAAAAGAGAAGAAAAGGGGCAAAATGTATATTTTTTGTTTTTTGCTTTTATTTTTGTTTTTTTATTTATTTTTAAAATTTTTATTGGAGTATAGTTGCTTTATAATGTGTTAGTTTCTGCTGTACAGCAAAGTGAATCAGCTATATGTATACATATATTCCCACTTTTTTAGATTTCCTTCTCATTTAGGTCACCACAGAGCACTGAGTAGAGTTCCCTGTGCTATACAGTAGGTTCTCATTGGTTACCTATTTTATACATAGTAGTGTATATATGTCAATCCCGATATCCCAGTTCATCCTGCCCTCCCTTCCTGCCTTGGTGTCCATAAGTTTGTTCTCTACATCTGTGTCTCTATTTCTGCTTTGTCTCTATCTCCGCTTTTGCTTTGTACCCCCAAAAATGTACATTTCTAACTATTGGACAAACACAAATGCCCGTGGCATCTGGGACCTTTTGTATACACTTAGCTAACTTACAGAAGAGACCTTATAAAGAAATTTAATAGATTTTCATTTTATAGAAGTTTAATGAGTCTTAGCATTAAAACAGAGTTTGTTCTCCACCAGAAGGGTACTGAAATGGCTTCTCTCTGTTCATTTGTTCTCTATTTAGCAGGGTTTTTTTTTAGGGCTTCTTTTACCACATAGGGAGAGTTCAGTTAGGCAATGAGCTTTGGGACCCATGTCTTCTGATGGGCCTATTCCTATGTGCAAATGCAGACAGCACATGAGATTTCAAAAAGCTGCTCTAGCATAGGTACCAGAAAATACCATCTAATAAATTGCTGCCTTGCCCCATTTCAGCTCAACCTTAACTCCCTTAACCTCCCTGGCTCTTCATTTTCATTGGATTTGAATATAGAATTATATAGCACTTCCTGGTCTCTAATAAGTTCCTCAATTGGAACTTAGTGTCCTTATTGCTCTATGGTAATATGCCAGCCCTTCTGAAAACATTTTTTTAAAAGGCTTCTATCTCTTGACAAGCCTTTGCTATCTCATCTGCACTCTTCTAGCTATATGTGCTCTCTGGTTTCATCACTCTTTTCAGGTCCAGTGTTGTTCAAATTGGCAAAGTTCTTTGAGAACAGAATACTCCAGAAAATTCACAGCTTAAGTTCAAGCAGTAAGAAAGGGATAGGCTAAGTAGAAATGTGAGAGTGCTGGTTTGTCACTTCTTTCTATTGACCCTCTGCTTCCCCATTGTCTTCATGTGCTGTCTGGCCTCGGAAGGATTTTCAAGACATTTTCTTTATCCTTCTTCTTTATGAAAGTTCGTCCTCAGCTGGTTCATTGTCATTTTAGAAGTTAACTGACAATTAATCCTCAAAAGTCTTACTTTGCTTAATTAAAATACTTCCTACCATCACCAACAATGTTAGCTGCATTATAGCAGTTGATCACCCTGGTACATAAAGATTTAATTATTTAAAATTTAACCATGAACTCAGGATGATGACTATTTAGAAGACCAGGACCTTCTTAGAAACACATATATCGCACCATGGAAGCACCTCCTCTACTTATCCTGAGGGCTGGACTTTCTACTTTTGCTTTAACAGACTTTTACCAATTTTTCAGACTTTCACAAATGTGGAGAAAGGTATACAGGTGTATGGACCTCTCAGACACTAAAAACATATTGGGAATTGGCTGGAAGTCAGAGTTATGCTCAGACACAAACTACTAAGGTTCAGTCTTATTTTGCATCTTTTAAAATCAGGAAGGAAGACAGTCATATTTTCTTCTTCAACTTTGAATTTCACATTCCTTTGAAAGGGAAAATGCTTGGTATCTTTGAGACTGGTAAAAGATATCCAGAGTATGTCTATAAACTCTCTTAGGTCAGGAACCATAACAACATAATTCAGTACTGGAGCCCCAAACGTACCTCGAGTACATGCATATGGTAGATGCCAACTATGTTTTTGTTGAGTTAATTGTCAAATGTAACATCAAATGATGATGACAATGTGGTTGAAAGTGGATTATTGATTTAGAATAACTAGGCTAAAAAAAAGACTCCAGAATATACAGGATATTCCCTAACAAGAAGCACAGGTAGGGGGTTGACAAGAACTTACCTCATTAATTATTAATTGAATAGCTGTAATAATTTAGACAGTATAGTACTAGCACAAGGTCAAACAAATTCAACAGTGGAACTGAATAGAAATCTCAGCAACAATCTACATATTTGGAAACTGTATTTATGTAGAAGTGGCATTGAATAACAATTCCCTTGGGATTTCCTGGGTGTGACGAGCATTTTTTGTTCTAATAAGGCAATGCTTGGTGGACTCCAGGATGGAGGCTGGTCACCAGAAAGATTAAGCTATGATTAGAAGCTTGGAACTTTCAGCTCCATCCCCTAACTTCCAGGGGCTAAAAATTGAGTTAATGATGAATCATGCCAATATGAAGAAACCTCCATAAACATCCCAAAGGTAGGAGTTTCAAGGAACTTCTGGGTTGGTGAGGTCATGGAGGTGCTGAGAGAGAAGCATGCTCAGATAGAGTGTGGAAATTTCATGCCCCTTCCCACATTCTTTGTCCTATGTATCTCTTTCATCTGGCTATTCCTGAGTTACATATTTTTCTAACAAACTGGTAATCTAGTAAGTAAACTGTTTTCCTGAGTTCTGTGAGCTGCTCCAGCCAATCAGCTGAACCCAAGGAGGGAGTTGTGGGAACCTCTGATTTATATGCAGAAGCACAGGCAACAGGTACTTGCAATTCGCAGCTGAGGTGGAGGGTGGAGCGCTTGTGGGACTGAGACTTTAAGCTATGGGGTCTTATGTTATCTCCAGGTAGACAGGGTCAGAATTGAGTTAAATTGTTAAGACACCCAGCTGGTATGGCAGAGAATTGATTAGTGTAGGAAAAACCCACATACATTTGGTCAAAGGTGAAGTGTCAGAAGTGTCAAAGGTGAAGTGTCAGAAGTGTCAAAGGTGAAGTGCTCTGTGGGAGTAGTAAAGGAGAAACACACAGGAAGAGTATAGTTTTTTCTTAACAGATCTGTTCTTTGAAATTTGTTTAGATAGCTCTATGATATATTATGTAAATAATCTGATGATCAGCATATACATTAAATGCTATAAATTTTCCTGTAAGCACTGCTCTTGCTGCATCCCACAAATTTTGATAATTTGAAATTGACAACTGATTAATAATTTGACAATTTTAAAACATTGTATTTTCACTTTCATTTAGTTCAAAGTTTTAAAAAACATTCTATTGAGATTTCTTCGTTATCCCTGTATGCGTTGTTTAATATACAATATTTTGGAATTTTCCAGCTATCTTTCGTCACTAATTTTTTAAATCTGTAATAAAGGTTTTTTAAAAAAATTTTATTGGAGTATACTTGATTTACAATGCTGTGTTAGTTTCAGGTACACAGCAAAATTAATCACTTATACATATACATATATCCACTCTTTTTTAGATTCTTTTTCCCATATAGGTCATTACAAAGTATTGAGTAGAGTTCCCTGTGCTATAAAGTAGGTCCTTATTAGTTACCTATTTTATATATAGTAGTGTGTATATATCAATCACAATCTCCCAGTTTATCCTTCCCCCACTTCTACCCCTGTAACCATAAGTTTAGCTTCTATATCTGTGACTCTATTTCCGTTTTGTAAATAAGTTCATTTCATTTGCAGGAACATGAATGGACCTAGAGATTGTCATACTGAGTAAAGTAAGTCAGACAGAGAAAGACAAGTATCCTATGATATCATTTATATGTGGAATCTGTTGTTGATTTTTAATTCCATGTTGATATGAGAACAAACCTTAAGTGATTTCTATTCTTTAAAATTTTTAAGGTGTGATTTATGGCCCAGAACATGGTCTGTCTTGGTGAATGTTCCATGTGAGCTCAAACATCATGTGTATTCTCTGTTGTTTGATGAAGTCGTTGATAGATATCAATTATATCTAGTTAATTGATGGTATAGAGTTCAGCTATGTCCATACTGATGTTCTGCCTGTTGGATCTGTTCATTTCTGATAGAGGAATATTGAAGTCTTCAACTGTAACAGCGGATTCACCTATTTCTCCTTGTAGTCCTATCAGTTTTTTGCTTCGTGTATTTTAATGTTCTATTGTCAGGTGCATATTTATTAAGGATTGTTATGTCTTCTTGTTGTATTGACCTCTTTATCATTATGTAATCCTCTCTTTATCTCTGATAACTTTCTTTGCTCTGAAGTCTGCTTTGTCTGAAATTAATACAACCACTCACTCTTTTGATTAGAGTTTGCATGACATACTTTTCATCATCCCTTTACCTTTAATCTAATGTGTCTTAATATTTAAAGTGGGTTTCTTGTAGACAAGATATATTGTGGTCTTGTTATTTTATCAACTTTGACTATCTGTCTAACTGGTGTATTTAGACCATTGACATTTAAGTGATTATTGATATGGTTGGATAGCTATCTACCATATTTGTTACTGTTTTCCACTTCTTGCCCTTGTTTCTACTTTTGTCTTCTACATTTTGTCTGCCTTTTGTAGTTTTAATTGAGCATTTCATATAACTCCATTTTCTCTCCTTTTGTTGAATACCAATTATACTTTAAAAACAAACTTTTTTAAAACAACTGACGTGCTTCTTCTTTATGTTGATGTTTACCCCTTGTGCCTGTTTCCTTCCTTCCTGATTATGAGCATGTCTTTTCTTGCTCTTACTCTGTGGAAATCCTAAGGGACTAAAAGTGAGACGCTTTAAACTACAGAAGATTCATGTTTGCTTCTGCTATGATTCAAGAGGTTTTGGTAATGACTTGAGGCTTCTTGAATCTCCTGCTAGGCTTCTGCACACTCTGATACACTCTCATATAGTAGCATTTAATCCCACGTTTGGCATGGGTATCTATACCTTGGACGAACTCAGCTTTCAGGTTAACTTATTCTTAACACAGCTTCCTACTCAAGCTTCAACTTATAGCTGTGTTGATTGCTTAGTTGGGCCCTTGAATATGTTCCTTATTTCTTGAAACCCAACAATGTATTTATATGCAAGATTTAATTGTTTTGTAGGAGGAGGACTCTTCGGAGTGTCTTATCTATCACCCTGCTGGTAACTGACATGTATCATTTTCTTTTTAATTCTATGAAATTTCAAATGTTAATTTGTTCAGTCAAAAGGATTACATACATCTCACTCAAATTTTCTTTAAACTTGATGAGAATATATTACCATCAGCATTTTAAATTTGTAACTCCTAAATTAGTTCAAATCCCTGTGACTGAGAATGTATTATTTAAAATGTGTCATACTGGTGACTTAGGTCATTGTTTAATCACAAAAAATAAGATAAGAAAATAGTAAAATAAGTACAACCTTCCTAATAATGACTTTTAACATGTAGCCAACCTACAAGAAAAAAAAAGCAATTATCTTTCTATGTTGGGTGTTTGGCACCATGAATATACAACCTATTTTGCTACAATAATAGTATCTTCTTCAAAAAACAAGACTTCTTATAAACTTACATGATTTAATATTTGCTTAGTTATATTTCTATTCCTTTTTATTATGCACTTCCTGGATATTAACAGAATTTGCAAACACCAGAGTCTTGAGTATCACTATCAATTTGCATTAACAAAAAACTCTTCTTCATACTATCTATAATTATTTCATGCCTCATAAATCCAACCTGGCGTTTTGCTAACTAGAAAGTCCTAGACTACATCAAAGCTGTAGTGTCTTCAAATCTCCAGAGGTGGGGCTCAGGAATGAGCATTACTAAATCCAGGATTAAGCTCCTCAGATGATATGAGCCATATTATAAACTACTGTTCTTTGCAATATGAAGAAATTTGTTGTCATAATGATTAAATAACTAGATTTTACAAGACTAATCACTGAGCATTGTTTCAAAGAAACAGAACTAATGAATGATTTTTAAAAATCTTTGTACCTGAATTTCCTTTTATTCTCATTCTTTTTCCAGGCCAGGTCTTCCAAAAGTCTTGTTTTTAACTATGTAGGAATTAAATTTTCCTTAAGAAGAAGGACTATAAAATCAACCAGTCTAGAAAGGAAGTCTGTTTTAATCCCCAGCTGGAGTATAAAAATACGCAATTGCCTCTGTATTTATTAATGTTTTGTTTTTCTCACACAGAAATCCTGGTGTGTGACATGAAAGAATCAGGACCTTTCTGGCCCCTGATTGCTTACTGGACCTCTCAATACTCTGCTTAGGTACCTCCAGCCTCACACTTTATCCCCGTTCCTATCTTACTTTCCGTGGCAGAGCCTCTAGGTGCCTACCAGGTATCCATTTACATCTTCTTTGATAAAAGAATACTTTTATTCAGGAGAGTAAGTTCATCAAATTTCCAGCAAATGTTTCATCTTTTAACATTGGTTTTCACAGACTATTTTATGGTTGGGTAAAAAGTTATAGCTTATCCACAAATTCCCCATATCATATAGCCAACAATTTATCCAATCACTATATATATGTATATTGTATATGTACACATATATATGTGCATGTATACACATATATATACCCGTAGATATTGAATTATTAAACGTTTTTATTATCTTCTTGTAGAAATTAGCAGTGCCATAAAATAGAAACCATAACATAATAATTCATTTGAAAAGTGAGTGATCTTTCTTTTCTTCAATCTTTCTTCAGATCCCACTGTATATTAATAGAGAATTTATTCTTCTGTATCCACAAACTATCTCTTCTTAATTTAAATAAAAACTGTATAAAAATAAATGCTATAATCATAGCACCACTGTTAATGATTTATAGCAAAGGCTATATTAAATTATGCTCAGAAAGAATCTTTGGAAGGGTTCCTTCAATCACATATTGCTCATTAAAAGGAGCCAAATGCATCCAAGTGTGACTTTTGGCTAAGTTGTTATTAAGAAGGCAGTTCAATATGAGTTAATTACAGTTATGATATCTTTTATAAACAATTATGATAACTTTAGCACTCCATCATCATTAAGATGTAAACAGTTCTCGTAGACTGGTTTGAATTATAATTATATCAAGCCAATGAATTCAATTTTTAGCCGATCACACACACATCTGAGAGATTAAGGAAGCAGAGTTTCTTTCTGCCTTCCTTTCAGCTCTGTGCAGGCTACCCTTGGGAGATCACATAGGGATGGTCACAGTCACCCACCATTCCCCCCCTCTTCCCCACAGAAACAAAAAATGACAACATTAAAATAACAGCTTTATTTCCCCTATGAACTATCATAAAGAACAAAGGAAGAAGAATGTACTAACTTTCATATTTGGTGACTCAGCCTACCAGACGTACAGACCCCAAGCTTAAATATGAGGAACACAATAGTAGCATGCTGAACCAAGTCACTGAGTGGAACAGAGTTCTCCCGCAACTTAAAGGTTTATGCATGCAGTAACGAACAGTAAATGCTTACTGAAAGAATGCATGATTGAAACAATATAAATCCGAAAACCACATTTAAGGAACCATACTATACTTGCAGTTAGAATTCTGGATTCAAAACAGGAATGTAAAGAGAAGCCTCAAAGAATCAAATCCAATATTCATGATATTGAACTGAGTTAATAAAATGTCTTAAGAATGCTAGACTTCATTTTTCAGTTTCTCATAGAAACTTCTTTTCAACTTTTTAAAGATATCTTTTCCATCAGTCTGACAAACCTTTGCAACTATGATACTGTTTTCTCTTTCCTGTCATTCAAGTTTGCCCCGAACACGTCAAATATTCATAACTAAGGGCAATCCTGATGGCTATTGCTTAAAAATCAGGGGTGATGTGATAAAAATTGTGACTTTTATATGTCCCTTCAGGATTGATCCAAAGAAGACACAGTATTATATATACATCTTTCAAGACTTAGCTGAAAGCTGACATCCTGTATTGTGGAAAAATTAAAACTTTTATATAGAAAGTGAGCATATCTGACTTAAATAGCACAAAGCAATATACCAAAATAATGAGAAGATGTTTCTAGGCACTCTTAAATGTAGATACTTGATATTTGCCCCATCTGACATGAAGAGTTCTGCTGACTGGGCCATATTTGCTTACTCTGATCTTATTCAAAATCTGTTTGACATCTGACACATTTATAAGGAACAAAAGTTTGTAAGCATTGTATCTATTGGTACAGATGAGTGGAATACAGAAAACATAGAGATTATAAATTAAGAAAGAAAAATGAGTGCAAATGCTTTGGTATCTTTGTAGTAGCACAATCTTGAGGACAAACTTCCTTATAATCAAGCAGGATCAAGAAGAATGAACTGTTCTGCCAGAAATTGGATCCCAGATTACAAGGAAGTAATGCACTGATGATTACTAAACTGGCACTTTCCACATATTCAGCCGTGGTTCTTTGCAATGCCAATGCACATCTCTGCTCCCTCACACAATACCACTGATGACTCCATAATAGCAGCAACTTTTTGAATCAGCCATATGCATACACATGTCCCCATATCCCCTCCATCTTAAGCCTCCCTCCCACCCTCCCTATCCCACCTCTCTAGGTCAACACAAAGCACCAAGCTGATCTCCCTGTGCTATGCAGCTGCTTCCTACTAGCTAACTATTTTACATTCGGTAGTGTGTGTATGTTGATGCTACTCTCACTTCGCCCCAGCTTCCCCCTCCTACCCCGTGTCTTCAAGTCCATTCTCTATGTCTACATCTTTATTCCTGCCCTGCAACTAGGTTCATCAGTACCATTTTTTTTTTTTTTTGGATTCCATATATATGTGTTAGCATACGGTATTTGTTTTTCTCTTTCTGACTTACTTCACTCTGTATGACAGACTCTAGGTCCATCCACTTCACTACAAATAACTCAATTTCATTTCTTTTTATGGCTGAGTAACATTCCATTGTTTATATATACCTCATCTTCTTTATCCATTCATCTGTCAATGGACACTTAGGTTGGTTCCATGTCCTGGCTATTGTAAATAGTGCTGCAATGAACATTGTGGTACATGTCTCTTTTTGAATTATGGTTTTCTCAGGGTATATGCCCATTAGTGGGACTGCTGGGTCATATGGTAGTTCCTTTTTTTTATTTAATGAGAAGAGCTTGTTAACTCATTGAGCAATGAAACCAGAATTATTGTGTCTACTTTACTTTTAGAGAGGCGAACTTTTACCTGTTTGCAGGCATGTCTTCTCTTGCTTCCTTCCTTTCTTCTTTCCTTTCTCTCATTCTTAATAATAATGGCTATTGAGCATCTTCTACATCCCAGATGATATGCTATACACTAAGTGGTTAAACAGGTCCCTGTCTGCATAGAGCTTAATTCTAGTGGAAGAAGGTTGATAACAAACTATTTATCATGTTTTGGATGATGGTGGGTGCTATGATGAAATTTAAAGCAGGGTGAAGGGATCAGACAGTATTCTTGGCTGGGGGAAAGCAGACACTATTTTATATATAGTGGTCAGGAAAGGCCTGACAGGATGATATCTGAGCAATGACCTGACAAAAAGGAAATGATGAGACACATGGTTCTCTGGAGGAAGAATATCCAAAGCAAAGAGAACAACAGATGCAAAGAGTCAAGAGAATGCTTAGCTTATTCAACTTTCAAGTATAACAAAGGTTTACAAGGGTGACACTGGGAGAGGAAAATTCAAAGAGATGATAGACAGAAAATTTCTTTGCTATTTCCCTGTGGCAGCTGGGGTGGAATTTTTCTAGGCTGCATTTCATAATATATGCCTTTGTGGCTCCTAGCTTTCTCATGGCAATTCAAATCCTGCTTCCTGTACTTCTCTAATCAGTGGTCAGGATTATTATCCATGTGGTTGTATAAAGAGCCTTATACTCCTTATCTAAAGTCCATATCTGGTTCCAATTTCCCTATGGGCATCCTGGCTTTACATCTAATCAGTGTTCTTTTTGGCTTTTCTGCTCCATTTCAAACACTTGTGGATTTTCCCATTCTTGATTTCAAGCTTAGCTATGCATCTAATTTATTCAGCTATATTCTATATGTTTGAGGCATGAAGTTGAACTCCTTGTGATAATACATTCCAACATATTTACCTAAAAATAATTAATACCTTCATGTCAGCTGACCAGTGGATCTAACTGTTTGACAGAGTTTACTATCTTCATAAAAATATATTTTTAAAGAATCAAATTCTGATATCTAAACTTTATTCAGGAGTTTATAGAAAACACAGATACTTGGTAAATCCATAGTTTAAGCTTACAGAAGCTGTCTCTTGAGCACTGGTTCTTTTTTCTTGCCAAATTCCATAAAATGTGAAAATTTATATAATATAGACCAATATAGTATGAGCAAGATGGGAAATGTTTGACAGCCAGATGTCCCAACTTTTTAGCTAAGATGTAAGATATATTTGATCATGTCAATAAACATGTAAAATAGGTTACCATGTATCAATATAAGCAATTTTAAATATGAAATATAAGAATTAATTAAAAAGAAACTAACCCAAATTTGTGCCACCATTCCAGTACTGAAAATTCAATGTTTTATTTTCTGTTGGAAATATAATAGTTATAACTACATTTTCAAAGTCCACACTATAGGGAAAAAGGTGACTAAATCAATGAAGCTCAGCCTGTGTCCGCATAATTCATTGAATTAAATGCCTCCACCAGACTCTACAGAAAATGAAACCTAATTTCATCAGAAACATTTACAGATCCATCTAGCTAATTCACTTAATAGTGAAAACTGAATTGTACCTCATGGTATTGGAGGAATGTAAATTTGGGGATTACTAAAGAAACAAAAACGCTCAGAAGTAATAAGTATTGACTTGCTGTCAGGTAGCAATCACAGAAATGGCTAGTAAACAATATACTAAGTGGTTGTAGAAACACTGTGCTATTAACTGCCTTTTCAGGGTGACATGAGAAAGCGATAACAAGCTAAAATCATGCTTTTATTTGGCGACACAAAAGCTGATTTATCCAACATCCATCCATCCAAATTTCTAATTATTCGAGATGCAGTCTTCTTAATGACAAAATCCTGACCTGCCATTTAGCTACTAACCTTAGGAAAATTATTTAATGTGTCTCTCGGTTTCCTCAACTATTAAATACAGATAAGGATAGTGCTTCTTCATAAGTTATCTACAGGGAACACATAAGTATCAATAAATATATTTAAGGTGCTGAAACCAGTGTCTGATACATAGTAAGAGTTATAAAAGTGTTACCTATTACTATATTTATTGCTTTATGTGGTATGGACTGGATTGGGGGGGGCATTATTACTACCTATATAGGCATTGTATGATAAAGATGATGGGGGACTTCTCAGGCCAGGCATCGTTACCTGAAAACTGTATACAAAGAAAGACTTGAGAAGATCACAGACCAGAGATAGGAGCTCACTGAAAGACTGAGAGTTAATAATAAGATTACAGAATACCTCCTCTCTCCCATACCTTATCACCATATCAACAGGTTCTAGTATAATTACAGTGGATTACAGCTGAAAGAGCTGCAAAATGCAAACACTATCTGTGGAAAAGTATTTATAAAAACCCAAAGTTAAGAAGAGAGACAAAAACAAGCACACTAGAACAAGTTGGAATATCTGGCAACTATGACAATAGCAAATACTAAATACAGACAAACATCTAACCAGATTAACATAAATCTTCACACCAGAGGCTTATTTATCTCAGTTCTTTGTTACCCAAAACAAGTTGTGCAACTTTCATCAAAAAATTGCAAGAATTTTTTTTGCCAAAATACAAGAAAAAAGCATGGACTGTAGGAAAACAAATATCATGAGTAGATTCAGATATGACACAAATGTTGGGGTTATCAGATAAGGAATGTAGAATAACTATGATAAATATGTTAAGGGTTCTAAATGAAAAAAATAAATAATATGCAGTAATATATGGGTAATGTAAGTAGAAGTATGGAAATTTGAATTTAGAATCAAAAGAAAAACAAAACAATTTTGTTTACTGAAAACAAAACAACTTTAAAAACCATGACACAGAAATAAAGAATGTCTTTAGTGGGTTCATTAGTAGACTTGAAGTGGTTGAGGAAAGAATCAGTGAGTTGAAGATATAGCAATAGAAACTTGTAAAGTTGAAATGTAAGTAGAGAAAAGAATGAAGAAAAAAATCCAAGAACTTTGGGGGCAAGTTCAAAAGATGAATTAAACAAAAATTTGCAAAACCAGAAGGAAAAAGAACATACAGAGCAGAAGAAATATTTGAAGTAGCAATGACTGAGACCTTTCTAAAATTAATCGTGGACAATAAACTACAGATAAAGGAAGACCAGACACAGCAAGAAGATAAATGGCAAAAAAAAAAACAACCCAACCTAGACCTATCATATTAAAAGAGCAGAACACCAAAGAGTAAGAGATTACTTTGAAAGAAGTTGGGGGGGAGAGGGATTACCTATAGAGGAATAAGTTTAAGAATTACAGTAGGCTTCTCTGAAAAAAATGCAAGCATAAGAAGAGGGCGTGCGATATTTAAAGTGTTGAAAGAAAAATCATCAATTTATAATTCTCTATCGAGCAAAGCTATCCTTAAAGGTGAAGGAGAAATAAAGACTCTCAGACAAACAAAAGCAGAGAATTTATCACCAGCAGACCTTCCCTGAAAGAAATCTTCAAAGAAGTTATTCAGAGACAAGGAAAACACAGGTCAGAAACTCAGATCTACATAAAGAAAAGGAGAACATTGGGAAAGGAATAAATAGAAGTAAAACAATTTTTTTCTTGTTCTTTATTTCCAAGTTTTTTGAGGTATAATTAACATATAATGCTGTGTAAGTTTAAGGTGTACAATGCAATGACTTAATATGTATATATATTACAAAAGGATTACCACAATAAGGTTAGTTAATACATGAATCATCTCACACAGTTACCTTTGTGTGTGTGTGTGTGTGTGTGTGTGTGTGTGTGTGTGTGGTGCGTGTGTGTGTGTGTGTGTGGTAAGAACTTTTAAGATATACTCTCTTCTCTTAGCAACTTTCAAGTAGACAATACATTATTGTTAACTATAGTCATCATGCTGTACATTGTATCCCCATGACTTGGGGGATAACTGAAAGTTTGTATCCTTTGACCACCTTCATCCATTTCCCCATCTGGCATGCCCTGGAAACCACTAATATACTCTCCGTTTCTATGAGTTTGGTTTTGTTATATTCCACATATAAGTGAGAACATACAGTATTTGTCTTTCTCTGTCTGACTTATTTCACTTAATATAATGCCCTCAAGATACATCCATGTTGCTGCAAGTGGCAGGATTTCCTTCTTTTTTATGGCTGAATAATATTCCATTGTGTGTGTATGTATACCACATTTCCTTCATCCACTCATCCATCTATGGACATTTAAGTTGTTTCTACATCTTGGCTATTGTAAATAATGCTGAAATGAGCATAGAGGTGCAGATATCTCTTTGAGATAGTGATATACTTCCCTTCAAATATCTACCCAGAAGTGGAATTGCTGGATTATATGGAGTTCTAGTTTTAATTTTTTGAGGAATCTCCATACTGTTTTCCATAGTACCAATTTACATTCCCACCCACAGTACACAAAATTCCTTTATCTCAACATCTTCACCAGCACTTGTATCTCTTCTCTTTTTGATGACAGCCATCCTAACATGTTTGAGGTAGTATCTCACTGTGGTTTTAATTTGCATTTCCTTGATTGTTAGGGTTGTAGGGTATCTTTTCATGTCCCTGTTGGCCATTTGTATATCCTCTTTGGGAAAATGTCTGTTCAGGTTCCTTACCCAATTTTAAGTCAGATCATTATTATCTTCTGCTATTGATTATATGAGTTCCTTATATATTTTGGATACTTACTGCTTATCAGATATACAGTTTGCAAATATGTTCTGGAATTTTATAGGCTGCTTTTTCATTTTTCTGATCATTTCTTTTGCTGTACACTTTTTAGTTTGATGTATTCCTGCTTGTTGATTTTTGCTTTTGTTGCTTGTGCTTTTGGTGTCAGATCCGAAAAATCATTGCCAAGACCAATGTGTGACAAGGAGCTTTGCCCCTTATTTTTTTTCCTAGTAGTTTAACAGTCCCAGGTCTTACATTTAAGTCTTTATTCCGTTTCTAGTTAATTTCTGTGAGTAATGTTAAGACAGGAGTCCTATTTTTTTTATTCTTAAATGATCCAAAAGTTAACTTGTTTAAAGTAATAATGGTAACAAGGTATTGAGTGATTTTAGCACAGGTAAGTAAAATGAATGACAGTAAAGTCATAAGGGATAGGAGCAAGGAATTGAGAATATTTGGTTATAAGACACCTGAACCATAGGGTAAAGGATAATGTGCTTTGAAAGAAGACTTATGTTAATCAAAAAAGTATACTGTAAACTCTAGGGAAACCAATTGAATATTTGTAAAACATGTACATTTGATGAGCTAAGAGAAGAAACAAAATAGGAACACATAATATGCTTAATTAAAATGAGAGAAATTAGAAAAAGAAGCCTCTGACAAGAATTAATTTAAAAATTACATAGTTAATATTAACACAAACATACCAATATCAGTTTAAATGGAAATGTTCTAAATACACCAGTTAAAAGATAAAGAGTTTCAGAGTGGATAAAAAAACAAAACCCAACTATTTGCTATTTAAAATAAAACTATTTTGAATTAAACATTCTGATAAGCTAAATGTAAAGAAAGCTGTAAGGAGTTACCAAGCTAAGACCAATCAAAATAAAGCTGGAAGAGCAATATTAGTTTTAGACAAAATAAATTCAGAACAAATAGAGTTATCAGGGATAAAAAGGACATTACAAAATGATAAAGGGGTCAATTCTCCAAGAAGGCACAACATTCCTAAAAGGGTATGCACCTAACAATAGAGCATCAAAATAAGTGAGACAAACACTGATAGAACTAAAACAAGATATAGGTAAATGCACTATTATAGTTGGAAATTAAAATGCTCCCCTAGTCAGTAATTGATGGGTCAAGTAGGTAGAAAATCAATAAAGAGAAAGTCACTATCAATCATCTTGGTCTAATTGGTAATCTTAGAATATTCTCTGTTATTCTCTTCAATAACAGCTGAATATTCATTATTCTCAAGTTCATATGGAACACTCATGAAGAAAGACAACATTCTAGACCATAAAACATACCTTAACAAATAGAAGGAATAGAAAACATACAAAGTACATTCTCCAACCACGATGGAATTAAGAAATAGCAAAAACAGCTGGAAAATCACCAAATATTTGGAAGTTAAATGGTACATTTTTAGTAACACATGGATCAAATAAGATGCCTCAGGAGGAATTAAAACAAATTTTGAAGTAAATGAAAATAAAAATATAACATCAAAATTACTATCATACTTAAAAATAGTGCAGTGCCTAAAGGAAAATGTATAACATTTAGTGTATATAATATAAAAGAAAGATCTAAAATCAATACCCAGTCTTCTAATTTAAAAGACCAGAAAAAGATGATCAATTTAACTCTAAAGCAAGCAGAGGAAAAAAATAATTAAAATTAGAGCACTAAGCATGAAATTGAAAACAAGGAAACAATGGAGAAAAATCAACAAAACTAAAAGGTAGTTCTTTGAAAAGAACCACAAACTTTATAGAACTCTAGCAAGGTTAACAAATATAAAAAGAAATAAGACATAAATTATTAGTATCATAACTGAAAGAGGGTCATTACTGCTAATTCCCTGGATTTAAATGTTAATAAAAAATACATGAACAGCTTTATGTCCACAAATTTGATAATTTAGATAAAATGGATCAATTATTTAGAAGACACAAAGTACCAAAACACACACAAAAGTAAATTACTTGAATAATTCTATATATTGTAAAGAAGTTAAATCATAACCAATAGCTTTCCTAACCAATAAATCACCAGACTCAGATGATTTTACTGGTAAATTCTAGCAAATATTTAAGGAAAAAGTGGCACCAATTCTCTAAAATCTCTTCCAGAAAAAGGGGCAGTGAGACAACTTATCTCTTCCTACTGCGTAACACAGGGACCTGTACTCAGTGCTCTGTGGTGACCTGAATGGGAAGGAAATCCAAAAAAGAGGGTGTATATGTATACGTATAGCTGGTTCACTTTGCTTACAGTAGAAACTAACACAACATTGTAAAGCAACTAGACTCCAATAAAAAACTTTTAAAAAAAGAAAACTTTTCTCTTTCTCTGAGAAGAGCATTGCCCCAATACCAAAACAGATTAAGATACGGTAAGAAAGGAAAACTACAGAACAATGTCTCTTATGAACATTGACCAAAATATCCTAAAATATATCAACAAATTGAGTTCAAAATGTATAAAAAGTGCCATACACCGTGACCAAGTGAAAACTTATTCCAGATATGCAAGACTGGCTCGATATTTGAGAATTAATCAATGTAATCATATTATCATATCAGTGGAGTCATAAATGCATTTAGCAAAATCCAAAGTCCATTCATGATAAAAACTCACATCAAACTAGGAATCAAGGGGAAATTCTTCAATTTGACAAAGAACATCTACATGAAACCTACAGCTAATATATTAAATCATGCAAAACTGGACACTTTCTTCCTAAGATCAGGAACAAACAAGGATGTTCTTTCTCTCCAGTCCCATTAAACATTGTACTGGAAGTAAATAAAACACAATAAAAAATAAAGAAATCAGAAGACAAGAAAGATCAATAAAAGATGTACAGATAGAAAGGAAGAAATAAAACTGTCTCTATTTACAGATAATATGACCGTCTATATAGAAAATTTCACAGAATTGACCCCTTTACCCCCAAAGAAAACCCCTCAGAACTAAAACAGCAAGTATATCAAAGTTTCAGATTACAGGGTAATACATAGAAGTCAATGGTTTCCCTATACCAGTCATGAACTGGAATTCTGAATGTTAAAAAACACTCTTTCAATAGCATCTTATAAAATGAAATACTTAGGCATAAATCTCACAAAATATGTGTAGGGTTTATATGCAGAAAACTTCAAAACACTGAATAAAAAACAAAGAAGACATAGATAAATGAAGAGATATTCTGTGCTCATGGACTGAAGCTGCAGTATTTTTAATGTGTCAGTTCTTCTGAAATTGATCTCTACATTCAACACAATTTGGGAAGAGGGAAGGAGGGAAAGACAAACTAGGGGTATGGAATTAACAGACACAAACTACCATACACAAAACAGATAAGCAGCAAGGATTTACTAAATAGCACAAGGAATTATACACAATATCTTGTCATAACCTATAATGGAATATAATCTTCACAAAAACTGAATCACTATGCTATCTACCTGAAACTAACACAATATTGTAAATCAACTATACTTCAATTAAAAAATAGGAAAAAAAAGAAAAAAATAATGTGGAAAAGGGAGGGGGTCATTATGATCCCCTCCTGAAAGTAGTATGTATCACTCTGACCATATTTCTTAGGCCAGCCCTCAATCATATAGCCCTGGTTAACTGCAAAGGAGTCTGGAGAATGTAATCTATCTCTGTTCCCAGAAAGAAGAGGAGTACATGAAAAATGATGAACTCTAGGGATCTCTTCCACATATATGACCCATTGCTAAGAAATCACGATTGGATCAGATTACAAGGACAAAGACATTGTCTCTAAAAGGATTCTCTTAATACACAGAAATATTTGCTGTAAGTACTACTGGACCCTTGGAATTCACAAAGAACCAAACTGAAATGAAGGGGATATGAGGAAAAATAAATTTAATTAAAGGAAGGGGAAGGTAATCAAGGTAATCCTGGGGATTAGGATGACAGTGGACTAGCAGGCCTGGTTTCAAAAGATAGAACACTGGAGCAAAAAGAAGGTTGGCCAAGAAGGGAATCCTCATAGAGGACAAACATCACTTACTCCCATACTTTCCAGAGGCTCGCTGTAAACAAACATTTATTAATGCAGAAGCTCCTCTAGAGATGAGTGTCTTACTCTTTATTGACTGTAATTTCCTGTGTTCTGTTACATTCACACCACTCAAAAATGTTCTGAGTTATTTTCCAATATCAGGTATACTTCCCCCAAGCATTAAAATTCCAATAAATGCATAAATTTGTTTTTAAAAAAATCTGAGCAAGTTATTTTCTAGATATCAACAAATGGATTCTAAAGTTTATATGGAAAGATAACATACCTAGAATAGCCAATACAGTACTGTGGGAGATGCACAGAGCTGGACTCACTACACCCAATTTTAAGAGTTATTATAAGACCACAGTAATCAAGATAGCATAGTATTAGCAAAAGAAAATACCCATAGATTAACAGATTCTGGTAGGCAGGTAATAAAAGATGTGTAACTTGACCCCACTGAATTTCAGGAGGCTGAATCACACAAATTAAAGCAAATGCTCCGGGTGTGCCTTCCATTGTAAGTTGACCAAAATCCAGTTTTGAAGTAGGAAAATGTGAATAATAAAAAATAAATAATGAATAAATTGAAAGAAGAGTGGTTGGTGTTTATAGGTATTGTGCATCTATTAGCACCTGTCAATTTTTTTTCTTCTTCAAATTTATCTATAACTTTACCAATGCTTTTTTTTTTCCTACCACTGAGGAAGGTGTATCACCTTCGGACTAATAGTTGTACCTGATCCAGCCACCAGTCTTCTCTACAGTTGCTACTACAGTTTTCTTCTTTTCTCTCCCCTCACTCCTTTACCTATGGGCATGACAGGAGTTTGTGGAGGGTGGATTACCATGCAGTCCTTGCAGTCAAAGGAAAATAGTATTAAACCCCTGTTTCACATCCAGCTAAATATCAATTGTCAGGCAGGTGTTTAACATGTGTGGATCAATATTAATTTTTCTATCTTCTCCTTAGCCTACAAACACATTCAAGTACATTCTAACATAACCTTCCTTTTCTCTCTTTACCCCTCCTGAAGCTACCAGTGAGAACAATTTTCAAAGAGGTGGCAAACTGCCTGCATATATTGTATTTCCTCTCCACTTCTTCATCCTCAAATCCCTGTGGATACCATTCACTCCTGCTGGTCCCTCACATTATTTAAAAAAAAAAAAAAGTGATTAGTTACTTTCTATTTTCAAATACAAAGGCCTTCAGCTTAGTTGTATTTACTCTGAGATAGTTTTGCTAATTTTGTTTTAATAAACAAACAACTTCATTCCCTAAATCCCTGAGTGAAAGAATGTCATTAGTTCTCCCTGAATAAAACATATACTAAAACAGATTCAATCCATCCATCTGACCCCAGTTGATTAAAGTACCTTGACACAAACTATGATTCTTTAAGAAAAATACAAACATCTTGATTTAAAAGAATTTCCGGGTTATATATTCAATTAGTTATTCTAGTGGAATTAGGCTTAAGGCTTCTCTTCTTACTGACTCAGCATGTTGTTTCATTTTTAGATATAAACACAGTAATGCAAAGTACACCAGAACTGCTCTACTTGAGGATGAGGCTGATACTAAAATTATTTAACTATTTCTTTTGAAGTAGAAGTGAACACCAATAAAAACTATTTTTAAATAATCTTAATGGTAATGTCACATTTATGAGAATCACTCTGTTTCAATGAACTACAAAAAGAGACAAAGGCAAGTGAAAGTCAATGGGGATAGAGGTAATTTTTTAATTTTCGAAGGTGATAATATTAAATCGTATCCAAAGTGAGATTTTAGCATTGATCATATTCAAGGGATTTTTGTCAACATAAGTGATGAAATAAGAGAAAACATCTCGTTAAAATATCCAGCTTCGGGCTTCCCTGGTGGCGCAGTGGTTGAGAGTCCGCCTGCCGATGCAGGGGACATGGGTTCGTGCCCCAGTCCGGGAAAATCCCACATGCCGCGGAGTGGCTGGGCCCGTGAACAATGGCCGCTGAGCTTGCGCATCCGGAGCCTGTGCTCCGCAGCAGGAGAGGCCACAGCGGTGGGAGGCCCGCGTACCGCAAAAAAAAATAAAAAATAAAAAAAGTTTCAGCTTCACGTATGGTAAGGAATTGTCAACAACCATGTTAAAATTTATTCTCTCCATGTTTCTTTTTCCTGGTATTCGAATATTAAGCCTTTTAAAATTAATTGCAGCATTTGCATTATACAAGTCAAGGTCAAATGTAAAAGTGACCAATCTCTTTGGACAAATTTTTGAACTTGTTTTGTATGCCCAACAAAAAAAGTGTTGAAATAAATCATAATTATTATGGTGCCAGTTATAATTGTTGTTACAAGCAGAGCAACTTGTGACAAAGGCAACTAGCTCTTGCTGCAAGCTACCTGTGTGCCATTCACAACAGAAACTTTCCTTATATTATCCATGGACCCCTCTCAACATCCCTGTGTGGAAGCCATTAACTCCACTGAGAGAAGAGAAAATTGCTTGACTTGCCCCAAGTCAAATATCCAGTATTGGCAGCTTTGAATTCGAACGAGGCTGGTGCAACTTCAGTCAATAGGTATACAATACATTCATTTGCTAAGGAAAGGGGAAATCTGGGGGTTACCTTGTGTGACAAGAAAATAAAGAATTCACACTTTTCCTCCTCCTCTGCTAAGGAGAATTCAGACTACCTGCTCAATTTCTGTCTCTTCATTGTTTAGAATCAGGGTGATGATCGGGAAAATTGAGAGGCAAAAAAATCAACGTTAGTTATTTTATATTTTAAAGTATGGAAAGCCACTGGTGGGTCTGGTGCCCAAAAGGGAACGGAGAGGAGGAGTGAAGAGATTTCACTGGGGCTGAGTAGATAAAGAATTTTCTGGGATTTTAACAAAAGATGAGAAGGCTCGGGCTTCCCTGGTAGCGCAGTGGTTGAGAGTCTGCTTGCCGATGCAGGGGACGCAGGTTCGTGCCCCTGGTCCGGGAAGATCCCACATGCCTGAAGCGGCTGGGCCCGTGAGCCATGGCCGCTGAGCCTGCGCGTCCGGAGCCTGTGCTCCGCAATTGGAGAGGCCACAGCAGTGAGAGGCCCGCGTACCAAAAAAAAAAAAAAAAAAGATGAGAAGGCTCAGAAGAGTTACTGTAAGACTCCAAGAGAAAAGAAGGAAATAGGACCTTTAAGAACTTTTTCTTTGCATTAGAAAAATAATCCCCCTTTGTTGTTTTCTTGAGACTGCATTTAAGATCTAAATGTTTTAAGATTACTTTTAGACACAGGCAGGACATTTCTTAGCATACAACACTGGGTAAAGAATAGGTCATGTGGAGACTTAGCTTTATTTTGATTACAGTAGACATCTAACTAGCATTGAGATGGAACTTCACATGTGAAAATACCTTCCCCTCTCTTTGTATTACAACCAATGCCTCTGGCAACCAGTATAGGGCACTGAGCCTGAAATGACCTACTCTCCAATGGCTGCCTCCCCTAGCCCTTCTCCTGAAAGCTGGAGACCAACTGTTTTGGGGGTGGGGGGTTGGAGAGAGAATTTCTAGTCATCAAATTCTTCTCCAAGCATTAGAAATTTTATCTAAGAGGTCAGGTGTCTGGCAACAGATGACAGTAGTCTTAGAGAAAAATGTGAAAGTTTCATGTCAGCCAATCTGGAGATACAGAAGCAGCCCTTTGTGAGAACTTTTACAGTTCCACTTCTTATGTATCAGACAGGAAAATTGAGGGGAAGATGCTTTAACCTGGAGTCTTGAAGTATAATGGGACTCTACCCTCAGAAATTGTTGTTTATGGAGAAATTTCATTGATGCAATCTAGTTAAAAACCAACTGAGATGATCAAAGTGAGCAGCTGAGATTGCTGATAAGACTTGGTATATGAACGTGGGAGATAATTTATCTAGGCTGGGCAAGTACTGTACTACAATGCATTTGCCGTTGCAGCCTGTTCAGAGTAACACACAGGATCCTCAAGGACTCAGCATACGTGATATATCAATACTTGCTCCACCTGTGCTAAGCAACCTGAAGGACCACTGAACCTTCTTCTGAGCCCTGCACCTTCCAACATCAACTAACCTCTTACCAGAATCTGCTGTAGCAAGCTCACTGAGGGACATTATTCACTCTGCACTACAGAATCATGTTCAAGCTGGCCAAATGCCATGATACACTAACAAGCAAAGACAGATATCCTACTAGGTTTGGAAGGAATACTTCCACTGCTTTCTCCCTTTTTTCCTTTTTCTCCTTTCTCTCTTTTATTGCCAAACCTTTTGAACAAGTTGTCTGTTCACTATCAGTGCATTTAACCTCCTGCTTGCTCTTCAATGTTCTTCATCTTTCATCATAAATGCTTTGCTGAGTTAGCTCTTCCTAATTTCACACAAGAGTTCCAAGTTGCTAAGTTAAATATCATTTTCTATTTTCAACTCCTCTTTCTTATATTGATTTCTGAAGACAACATTTATTCATGTGTTCATTCAGTTTATTCTACTAATACTTTTAAACACCTACCTTCAAGAAACTGTATTCTAAGCAATGGGAGTAAAGAAATGATCAGTAAAGACAAAGCTGATGTTCTTGAGAAGCATATATTTTCATGTGGGAGACAGATATTAGACAAATCATAAAATTATGTTTAATTAAAATTCAAGTTACGTCCTGTAAGGAAATGAAATTCAGTTCTTTTACAAGAGGCTGGTCTATATTGAGAGTTGAGGTCAACTTTCCTGAAATAGTCTTGATCTGAGATCTGAAAAGTGAATAGAACTTTACCTAAAGAGGTAAGGGGATGGGCACACTGAGCAAAGGATTAGTGGCAAGGGCATATTTTCCTGTACACTTACCCTCAGGAAATGGGGGTGGGGGGTGGGATGTAAGTGAAATGATTAAGAGGGAAAATGAGAAACATAGTTATAATTTACGTTGGCATAGGTTTTAATTTTGTGCCCCCTAACATGAGCAGGTAAGTATTCTTACCCTCCATTTTAGAGATGAGGAAACTGAGTCACAGAAGTTTCATAAATTGAGTTCACAGAGGGTTCACAGGAGCAGTACCCTGATTAGAAGCCTCATTTCTGAAGCTCAATGAGATGTGTAAAGACAGAATAAACTGGTTAGTAAAATGAGCGGAGAGACAGAATCTCTTTAATGCCTTGGCAACTGCACTCCTAGTTAGCTGGAAAGGTGTTTCTCCACGGTCGAGTATCCAAAGGCAAATCTACAGCACCCACTGGGAAAACCTGAGGAAATCCATCCCCACCTTATTTGGGATTAGGGTTTTCTGAGAATGGTGTGAGTTTCAAGTTAGCTCATTGCCTTTAAGAACTTAGATTCTGCCAAAGGCAGAAAGCATACAAGCCTGTAAAGAGAATGAATCTCTGACCAAATTCCTCTGGCACAGAGATTCCTCCCTACTATCCGTTTGTTTCCTTGAGAGAGTCTGTGTTCTTCCTCTGTTCCTTTTGTTCTGCTTGGCATTCAATTTTGTTTTTTCAACAAGATACTATCTTCTATATCCTTCCTTTATTATCATGTACCCAGCCCATAGGTAAAACCTTTCTCTGCTGCTCTCACCCCAATCTAGGCTCCTGGAGCACCACATCTTTGTAAGTACAGATCAGACAATGTTAATTTATATGCCACCTCTTTTCACAAAGATATTAAGGCTGGAATCATCCATGTTATGACTATTTTAATAGTGCTTGGTAAAATAGAACTAACATAGCTTTAAGTATAAGACTATGAGGAAAGGTAGAAGTGGAAAAAAACATTAAAATCCTGAAAAGATTGTTGGATGACCAGGGTTGAAATTAATCACTTGTCCAGTTAACAGTGATCTAACTGCTCTAGTTCTCACAAATGTGAGAGAACATGAACTGAAAATTCATGGGCCAGACTATGATGAGATGAAGGAGGAATTAGAGGCCACCTGTCACTTGATGAAATAGTTTGTCTGAAGAATCCATGGCACAGCAAAGAAGAGTTGCCTTAGGAATGGAGCACTAATTTGGAATGTGGCAGGTTTCACAAGAAATGTTCGGATTGATACTGAAGGTGTCGTAATAAGCAGCTCCTCAGAGAACATACAGTTTATGAAAATGTTACAATCTGCAAGTGCCATCCGACCCCCATCCTCATTAATCACCCTAACCCTTCTGTCACCAAGTGGTTCACATCCGCCAATCCTACATCACACACATTCGTAAGAGGGTGTCACACGTCATCTCATCAGCATGATCCAAAAGAGTCTGAAAATCATGACGGTTCTATCAAGTTGACAGTATATTTTTTCAGAGTGTAGAGAGACAAAAGAATAGATTAACTCCCTTGGTAACTCTTACCTAATAATTTAGATTTTTTTCCTTAAAATTGAAAAAGCTCTAAATACTATTATACAATGTTCTATTGCTCTACAGTAATGTCAAAGCTATAGAAAGAAGATTTTACATTAGGGAGAGTAATGTTGTTTGTGCCCTAATGGGTATAGTGTACTAGGTACTTCTGTATTAATTCAGTTTTTATTCTATTATTTCTATATCCTAAAGGTGCACAACTTCCAGTGTTGTTTCAGATTATACATGCCTTAAGGGCAAAAGGAGTGCCAGTAAATATAAAATAAAAATGGTTGAAATGAATTTTAAAGGGGCTGTAGCCAATAACTTATTTATCAAGATAGATCCCCAAATGGTTTCTAATAACCAAATAAAAGAAATAAATACCACTTGACAAGTTTATTGCTTTCACTGACCACCCCACCACCACTCATTACCTCCTTGCCACACGTTGTTTTTCTCATAATTGGATTGGTTAGTTATATAAACTGACTTAAGAGGATTAAAAATTCACCTATCTACTGCTCAGGACTTGAGTTCAGCTGTAAATTCATCTATATTTGGACTTATTTTCACTTGAAGTCTTGTTCTTCAAAGAATTAAATCTGAGAGAACTGATAGTAAAATGCAGGTTTTACTCTTCTGGGTCCCATGGGATGTGTGTGTGTGTGTGTGTGTGTGTGTGTGTGTGTTTGCATGTGTGTGCAGGTGGGGTAGGAGAAGAAAGTAAAAAACAAGTTTAAAATATTCTGTAACTGAATTTTGAAAATTAATTATTGAATATGAGAGAATTTTTTAGAAGATTTTGATAGCTTACTATACTAGACTATACTATACTATACCACACCTTGTCGCTCAGATTACAGGGAAGTTCCATGGCTTGTTGGTTGAATCACCCAATTTAGAGAACTCACTAATCCCAGGAGTTGAAAGTTTCTTTAAATGTGATCCCATAATATTTGAATCTATACCTATGCATTGCTTTGAAAGTGTAGAAATATGGTCATTTCTAGAGCATAAGCATTTCATGATTTAGATACCAAAGTCAAATTCCATAATCTAATCATAATATTCCTTTAGATGATCTGCATTTAAATGTGAATCAAAATAACTAAAACATAATTCTTGTGTTAAACTACTGTGTGGTAGACAAAAATTAATGAATAGACATGGTTATTTCTGAAGAATGTCTAAAGTGAGGGGGGGAAGTGTTATTTAATTGGTTCACTTTATTCACTTTGGGTTTTTCCCTCTATCATGAATGAATCTGAAATATCAACTAGCATTTCTCCCATAGTAGCAGGTGAGCCTCTAGAGTACTATTAAGTCAATAAGTATAGTTGTGTGATTCCAAACTTAGAACCGAGATAACTTCGTTCAGAATATTGGCTTTGAGACAGATTAAATTTTACTTAAATGCTTTAGCAGTGTTATCATTTTCAGAAACAACCATTAAAGATATTTTTTTAGTCCTTCATAATTTAAACCGTCATTCTTAAATGACTCATTTTTGCTGTTGTCTTGAATGGATCCATGGCAATATCTGGTTGCATGGACATTTGCCATTGGTTCAGGGTACTCTGCATGTAAACAAAAGTCCTGTGTGTGGGAGGCTCCTTCAACCTAGGAGGCAAAACCTCTTCCCACACAGAAGTCAAATTGAGATACTTATGTGCCTCAACTCACTGGAATTTTGGATTCAAGCACCTGCACTGGAGCTTTAATTTGAAGCCAGTGACATGAAGAAGTGAGAGTCACACAGCATCCATTCTGGGACAGATAGTGACAGTGGCAGTGGAATCCTCTTTGCTGTAAGAGTGGAGCAGTTCTAACGCAGAGGCAAATGGCTTTGGTGGTATCAACGGCATTGTTAGCATAGGCTGTGGTGTATGAATCCAGCTGCAAGATCAATCCTGGGGTCTAATCAAATTGGAAATTGTTCCTTGCTGATTAGCCTCAAATCCTAGCTCTCCAGCTCCCCAGAGATTCCTGTGACCATCTACAGAATTCTTTTCATAACTTTTTAAAAAACCATGGACTACAGTTGATTTCTGTTCTTGAAATTAAAAGTCCTGCCCAATATATCTGTGACTGAATAAGGGAGGGGGAGAGGGAGAAAGAGAGAGACAGAGAGAGAATGAATGAGAGAAGGAGAATAAAGGTACATTATTAGAGATATTACTAAGCTATTTGCTGCTTTTATTTTATTTTATTTTTTTGCAGTACGCGGGCCTCTCACTGTTGTGGCCTCTCCCGTTGCGGAGCACAGGCTCCGGACGTGCAGGCTCAGCGGCCATGGCTCACGGGCCCAGCCGCTGCGCGGCATGTGGGATCTTCCCTGACCGGGGCCCGAACCCATGTTCCCTGCATCGGCAGGAGGACTCTCAACCACTGCGCCACCAGGGAAGCCCTGCTGCTTTTATTTTTGGCATGACACCAAAAAATTTTTAAAAGTTGTATTGCAGACTGTGACTTTGGGCAAGGCTACTCATGTCTGTCAGTGACAGCCCTGGGGAATCCATACACATTATATAAGGGCCGAGGAGATAATTAACTCCGTGCCTCTGAAACATGTAACTGAGAAAACATTATTGCAATTTTATCCTTTTTTCTAGCTCTTATTTTTCTTGTTCAATAATGAAAACTAAACTCTGCAAAATACACTTACTTATACAAAATTTAAACAGACTTTACTTTGAAAGCATTGGAAAGAAAACTATAAAGAGCACCTGATTTAGAAAACAACGCACACAAACACACATGCGCATGGACACACGGGAACTCTAGGGAGGCCATTATACTGATACTTATGTAAATAAAGTGGTTAGCATTAAGCACTCCCTGTGACCTTTAACTACTTAAGGCTACTACCCCCATCAGAACTCCTAATCGAAAATATACAATATGAAGAATTCAGAAGACTCTAGATCCAGTTAAAATAATATAAACTAGCATAGTTTTACCAAGGGATTGTTAAAATCCATGAAATCTGGGAAATGTTCCAGAGTCCAAACTAGAGAGTCTGAGTTTGAAACATTTATTGAAAGTATAATATTCTCAGCTAGCGTGCAAATGGGACCTACGCAGACGATTCAGCTAAAGCATTTGATCATGATATTCTTGGGATACAATCCCTGAAAACCTTTGTTCTTGGATTTTCTTTGTCATAAGCAGAAGACATTTCGGGGGATGACAGTAAGACATGGCTTCTCTTAAACAAGTGAGCGAGAGCAGGAGAACAAGAAAGAAGTCACAGTCTTATGGAACCTAGCCTTGGGACAAATATCCCACCATGTCCCCTGTATGCTATTGGTTATAA
This sequence comes from Phocoena phocoena, assembly GCF_963924675.1. NCBI lineage: Eukaryota > Metazoa > Chordata > Mammalia > Artiodactyla > Phocoenidae > Phocoena > Phocoena phocoena. The sequence goes on along the minus strand of NC_089227.1, from coordinate 66,647,482 downwards.
TTGAGTCCCTAGGTCCAGCCTACTCTCAAGGGGTGGGATTATACAAGATAGTGAGTATCAGGAGATGAAGATGATTGGGGGGTCATCTTAGAGACATCCTACCATATTGCCTTATAAAACTTGTTGGAAATTCAATGAGCTAATATATGTAAAGTGCTTACAATAGTACTTAGGAAAAGTAGTTCTAGGTATTGGTTTTATTATTTGTGATTAAAGCTGACCATAAGGCAATAGGGAAAGATAGATCCTGTTGGAACTGAAGAATGCATGTACCACTTAAAATACTTAGGTCCATATGTTATTTAAAAAACACTCTTTCCAGTGAAAGATACCAATATAATTTTTCAATACTGGAGGTGCCAGTTTATGACTCGCAGCCAAGGCAATGAAACCTTTTAGTGAAGCAAGGATAGTTCCTAAATTCTAAAAAAAATAACTTTGGTTATTTTAACCTTTTTATTTTGAAATGACTTTACATTTTTAGATACGTTGCAAAAATAGTAAAAGGATCCCAGATCATAATAATGGATATATGTTTTATACATTTGTCCAAATTCTTGGTGAATGAACACCAAGAGTGAACCCTAATGTAAACTCTGGACTTTTGGTGATTATGATGTATCAGCATAGAGTCAACAGTTGCAACAAATGTACATTCTGGTGGAGGATGTTGATAATGGGGTGGAGGTGGGCTATTCATGTGTGGAGGCAGGGGTTATAGGAGAAGTTTCTGTACTGCCTTCTCCACAATTTTGCTGTGAACCTAAAACTGCTCTAGAAAATAAAGTCTTTCCAAAAAAAGAACTTCAGCATGCCCTTCTTCCGCATGTCACCATTTGCTTTCTCTCTGTATATTTGTGTATATAAAAATATACCTGTCTGTATAAATATATATGTGTACATATATATTATTTAATATCTTCTTCTCTACCTCTTAATAAATTTAAAACATGATCCCATTATTCCTTAATATCAATACTTCAGTGTGCATATCCCCAAAATACTTTTTCTCACACAAGAGCAGTATAGTATTCAAAATCACAAAATTAACACTGACATATTAGATTATCATCTAATTCATACAACTCACTCAGTTTTGTCAGTTATTCCAGTAAGGTCATTTATGTACCCAGAACCACATCGCATTTAGTTGTAATGTCTCTTTGATCTCCTTAAAATTGGAACAGCTTCTCAGTCTTTCCTTGTGTTTCATGACTTTGACATTTTTATTGAATACTGGACAGTAATTTTGTAGAAAGTTCCTCATTTGGAGTTTGCCTGATTTTCCCTGTGAATAGATTGTTCCTTTTTTAAAAAAATTTTTTTGGGGGAGAGGAAGACCAAAGATGTGTTATTTCCTCCTCAGGGCATCATAACAGAGGGCACGTGATGTTGCTATGTTTCATTATTAGTGATATTAAATTTTTATCACCTGGTTAATATCATATCTGCCAACAATCAAAAACATGCCTCTACTGGATTTCACTTCATCTCTGACTCCTTCTTTAGGGCTAAGCCCAGAGAACTGTTACCTTCTCACACTCAGAACCAACTTGATAATTATGATTCTGTGCTAGATAAATGCTGATAACCTAACCACCAGCATGATATTTTAGATAATGTAATTGAGGACTTCTATTTGGGGGTTCCCACAACCAAACACTGGTTCAGTGATTTTCTAGAATGATTCATAGGGCTTAAAAGCAGTTGTACTCATAGCTATACAGCTTATTACAGCAACCAGCAAGGGAAAAAGACATAAAAGACATATTAGGTGAAATCTAGAGGAATACATGTGCAGGCTTCCTAAGTTCTCCTTCCAGCAGCAAAGCATAGCAGTACTTATACAGCGTTTCTGCCCAGGTAAGGCCACTTAAAACTCCAAAATTATTATTGTGGTTTGGTAATAAAGCCACACTTTGCCTTTATGACCAGCCACAATCACTGAAATCCCAAACTTTCAGATGGAAAGTAGATGCTTACCATTAATCGCATTGTTTATATATACAGTCTAGAGAGGTTGGACAACAGAATTCACTGACTCAGGCACACAAAGCAACCTATCACCCAGGGAAAATTTCAAAAGCCAGCCAAGGGTCAGCCCTGCAAGCAGGCTTTTCTAATAAACAGCACTTCCATGTTAACTCTTTCCTGCACACCTGCTAAGGTGCAAGATGTTTAAAAAAATGACCCTCCCATAACATTACGCTCCTACAGATCTGTAGTATACCAGATATGAAAAAGATAATAAAATAGTCTTCAGATTCTTAATATTTACATGATGTTGACCTTCAATTTTCTTAGGCAAAAGCCTTTAAAATTCATGTATTGAAGAGAACAATAAAACCAGATACTTCCTTCAGGAAAATGTATCATGGCCAAATGGAAGAACATAAAATGACTCTTGATCATACAACTCAATAGCTAAAAAAACAAACAATCTGCTTAAAAAATGGGCAAAGGATCTGAACAGACATTTTTCCAAAGACATACTGTTGGCCAACATGTACATAAAAAGGTTCTCAACATCACGAATATTCAGGAAAATGCAAATCAAAACCACAATGAGATATCACCTCACAACTGTTAGAATGGCTATTATCAAAAAGACAAGAAATAACAAGTGTTAGCCTGGATGTTGGTGGGAATGTAAATTGGTGGAGCCACTATGGAAAACATTATGGAGGTTTCTCAAAAATTTAAAAATAGAACTACCATATGATCCAGTAATTCTACTTCTAGACGTTTCCAAAGAAAATGAAAACAGTGATTCGAAAAGATACATGCACCCCAATGTTCATGGCAGCATCATTTTCAATTGCCAAGATATGGAAACAACCTAAGTGTCCATGGATGGATGAATGGTTAAAAAAAATGTGAAATATATATATATATATATATATATATATATATATATATATATAAAATTATTCAGCCATAAAAAGGAAATCCTGACATCTGTGACAACACAGATGGGCCCTGAGGGTAGTATGTTAAGTGAAATACATCAGAGAAAGGTAAATAGCATATGATTGTACTTATATGTGGAATATAAACAAACAAACAAATCCATAGATACAGACAACAAATTGGTGGTTGCCAGAGGCAGGGGGGTGGGGTGTTGTTGAAATGGGTGAGGGTGGTTAAAAGGTACAAACTTCCAGTCATAAAATAAGTCCTGGGGATTTAATGTACAGTATGGTGACTATACCTAAAAATATCATATTGTACATATGAAAGTTGCTAAGAGAGTAGATCTGAAAAGTTCTCACCACAAGAAAACAGAAAACTATGTGTTGTCATGGATGTTAACTAGATCTATCATGGTGATCATTTCCCAATATATACATATATTGAATCATTATGTTGTACACCTGAAACTAATACAATGTTATATTCAGTTATATCTCAATTAAAAATGACTTGATTATTTATAATAAAGCAAATGTTTACTAAGGTTTTACTTTGTGCCAGGCCCTGAATTAAGGCCGTTATATCATTTATTTTGTTTAATCCCTATACAATCCTATAATTCAGTTACTATAATGCTCCCTATTTTATAATTGGGAATCTGAGGCTTAAGGAAATTAACTCATAGGCCTATAGTAACCCAGCTGGAAAGGGTAGAGGAAGCGAGGCAGTATGACTCCAGATACCGAGCATATAACCTTTAGAGAACACTGCCTCATTTGTTCGAATTAATAACGCAAATATATTCTTTTTTTTTTTTTTTCTTTTTGAGGTACTCGGGCCTCTCACTGTTGTGGTCTCTCCCGTTGTGGAGCACAGGCTCCGGACGCGCAGGCTCAGCGGCCATGGCTCACGGGCCCAGCAGCTCCGCGGCATGTGGGATCTTCCCGGACCGGGGCACAAACCTGTGTCCCCTGCATCGGCAGGCGAACTCTCAACCACCGCACCACCAGGGAAGCCCGCAAATATATTCTTTTATAGCCCAATTCTTATTATCTTTTCTTCCCCATTTATATATATTTTTTCAATCTTTACTTGAATCTGGGAATATGAACTATTCCACATGACAAGTTCTGAGACTGAGAAACATTATGTGCCATCAGTTATATAGTTTTCAAAGAAAAATAAGTATTCACAATTTTATGAGCATCCTCATACCTATATTAAATACAGAAAAACATTTCATGAATACTAATTAAACACAAAGAATATTAAATTTAAATTTGAATTGCCATCTTTCAAAAGTTAGCCATTTCTTCCAGTGAGTATTTGTAACATAAGTAACTATTTATAAGTAATATGTTTTAAATTCATTTGGCAAATGTACAATCAAAAGTCATGATTTTAGTTTGCTTACCACATTTTTTCTAAAACACAATTTACCTCCTTTTAAATCCTTCCTAATTCCCAACATAATTTTGGAAATTGCAGTTTATGTCATGTTGCTTGAGTTAAAAATTATAATGCAGCAAAAAATGTCTGAAGTTGCCAAGCAGTGAATTAAAGTACTCTTCAGGAGGAGACAATAAGAAACTTAAAAGATAAGTTATGTCTGTAGGGGGTAAATTGTCCTTGAAAGAAATAAAGGAAGCATAAAGAGGAATTAATATATCTCTTGGGTTCAACAATATTAATTTGTCTTAACTGTCTTTGAAGTCCTGACCACAGTGATACTTTCCTAGGTGCATTTTAATTAGTGTGATACTGTCTCAATAAGCTACCCAGAATTCAGCAGAGAACAAACCATTATCTCAAAAGCATTTGTCATAGAATATATTACAACATGAATTAATAAACTGGGGCCCATATGAGAGCAGAAAGTCTAGTATTTGAAAAAAATTAGAAAATTATTTCCATTGTGGTTCACAATACCCTCAATAATTTTTAATATATACCATATTTGGGGAAAAAAAGCATTTTGTGAGAAGAGGTGGAGGAAGTATTTTCCTATTAGTGTCTTAACTGTCGAGATTTTATATAAATATAAGGTTTTCAACATCACAAGTGTCTTTCACCTCCAAAAGTCCCATCTTTTTCATCATTTTAAGTACTGAATCATCCGCACTTGTGGGTAAGCCATCTGCTAGAAGCAATAATTTTAGGAAAGATGTCCCAAAACAGCTTCCCATAGATAGCTGCTGGCTGCTCTGGCATTTGGGAGCATAATCCTTTTAAATTGAAATCTGCCCTCATAGGTACAGGTTTCCAGATCCTCAGAGCGTCATGAGTTCTATGTATTTGTGATGAAGGTCAAATTCGAGAAAAGGGACATTTAAGCTGAAATTTAGCTGACTTTCTTTCTCAATTGCGTCATTAAATTTCAAAGTCCAAATAATCAAGAATATGCTGAGATTCTTAATGAAAACCCAACATTCATCTTTTGGAAACTATTAACATCCATGATTCATGAGAAAATGAATGAGCATATACTCCCTAAATTATAGATGAGTAATCTATCTTCTCTGTGCTTACATTTTGCCTTTCAGCCTGATCTTCACACCTCCTCTCTTGCAGTGCACATTTAAAATACGTGATAAGTCCTTAACACTGAGTGCCTTGGTCAAAGGAGCATTGTACAGAGTGGGAAAAATATCCTAGACCGAAACACCTTAGCTTATTCAGAATATTTTAATTAAAAAATATCACTGAAGGAAAAAAAATCCACCACAAGCAAAGATAATACTCAAGGATGGTACAATTCTCATTGATCCTCTTAGTTTTTGACTCGTGGCTGAACCGTTTGCTTGAATCATGACACAAATCATGTAAAAGAAAAAGTTTTACATTGTTATAAAATAAACTTAATTATAATGGCTGTAGAGTTCTTCTACATATATGCAGTTCGTGTTTTGACATCCTTGTAGTAAGAACAAGTTAAACTGATAAGTAATATGAAAACTTGAATAGGAAAAAGGCTTAGAAAGCCCAAACATCACTACTTTGAATGCAATCATGGGAGAATTTTATCTAATTTTGATTTTTCAAATTATGAATTGACAATACATTTAAAGATGCTTTTTCAATTCTTTATACTACAGAAATATGAAAACAATCTGCACCTAATAAATTTATTGTTTTCTAGAATCAGAGACTTCCTGAATATTTATTTTCTTAGAATAGCATTAAAAATTTTAATTTATGTATTATATATATCAATTTCTCTTTTCATGAATAATCTTTAGCCTAATAAATTATGTATATACATACATATTTTATTTTTGCAGCTCTTTTCGGGTTTTTATTAACTACTCATAAATTATTTACAATTAAATACCTAGAAAATCTAAATAAATAATATGAAATGTTTAATATCATCTGGTAGAGGAAGTCATTCTCTTCTCCTAGCATTCCTATTCTGCCTATCATATTTGGGCATTTTACCCTTCTTCATGTACTGGGAAGAAAATCTTCTAGCTTCTCTCCACTTCCTCATTCATTCATAATCCTGGAAAATTAGTGACTTAGCTGTTGATTTTAAGGAAAAAACTGAGTATATGTGGGTCAGCCTTTTCTCTTTCTTTTAGATAATCTGTACTCAGGGTGAAGAACACTGGCATCCTTTGTTCCTCTATTTGGAAAGCTTCTAATGAAAGACTCTTCATCTGCAAGGTGAAAAGCATGTCATATTGGATGAGTAATTTCAATTTATATATGAAGAATAAAAAGAAACTGTGATCTAATAAAGCAGATATGTGGTGTTCCATTTACATTACTTCTGTAACTAATTTCTCAGTTAGTTTGGACCTCAGAAAAGAAAGGTTTGCAAATCACCAGGATTTCATCAAAAAAAAAAAAAAAAAAAGTAAAGTAAAAATTTCTAAGAAGGTATGAATAAGATAAACCTGATACTATTAAGACTGGGATTACCTTTTCAGAAGGATGTATAATTGACTAAATTTAAGCACAATTAATCAGTTACCTCAAGAAAGTCAATTCTTTTTTAAAATAATCATTATACAATTATCATTATCATTTGATCACGTTTTTCTGACAATTTAAAAATGCCCTCCATATGCCTATTCATTAAGTTATTAATCTTTACAACATACTTATGAGGTAATAGTGAATGTTGAAGAAAAATAGGAAATGGGTTTAAAACATTTAGAAAGTGAAAAGAAGATCATTTACTCAAGCTAAAAATTATTCTTACTATGGCCCTAGCCATGTCACATGTTTTCATAGATGTTATTTGATTTTCATATTTTTAAAATTAAACAAGATATAACTATAATTTTAAAGAGACTCTGATACCAATAACACTTACCATGTTTAAGGTTACAGTTGAAAATAAAAAGGCAAAGTTGACACGAATTTCCAATTAAAGAAAATATCAGATATTCACGTGAAAATTAAAAAAAAAATTATGTTTTTATTTCTGAAAAATTTAAAACCACTCAATAATATTTATGCATCTATATCTGGAGAATTTTAAGGCACTCAGTGAAGCATATTTGTAATAAATAACATTTAGGATCCTAATAATTTTCATGTGGTAGCTCGTCTCCCAATACAGTCTTCCCATAGACCATACCTCCTGGTGTTCACATCCTTGTGTGGTATTCTTTACCATAATCTGAGCTGGCCCTGTGTTTGCGTTTGACCAATAGATCAGAGTGAAGCTAGTTCATAAGGAGACTTGGGCCTCTTGGAACACTTGCTGTTGTGATGCAGCCTCACAGATACCAGCAACAATTCTGTGCAAAAAGCCCAGACCACGTAGAGAGGTCACATAGTCTAAAGTCCACCTAGTCACTTTAGCCGATAGCACAGGCTGAGATCAAAGCCAACAACAAATATTAGCTGCCAGTAATGTGAGTGGTACATCTTGGACATTCATCTGAATTAAGCCCTTAATGTCCCCAACTGTTATCTAATGGCAACTAAGAGAACCCAGTGCTCAACTGAACCCTGTCACGCTACACAATCATGACAGATAATGTTTTGCTTAATGTTATTTTTAGCTAGTAAGGTTTCAGACGATTTGTTATGGAGCAGAAATAACTGGAAGAAAAAATGGTACCTAGAGTGGGGTCATATAACTGAAAAAACCCACAAAACTTTAACTATATGACTTCAGTTTTAGAATTGGATGGTTAATGGAGGCCTGAAGGGCATCAAGAGGATTATTAATGGAAGCTGCAAGGACAGTATGAAATTTTTTCTTAGAAGCTGGAAGAAAGATTACCTCTACTATATAAGAAAGGAATTTAGAAAACTGTTGCTTGGGATAACATGGAAAATAGAAAATATATTAAATAAACTGGTACATTTGGCTAAGATTTCCACTCAATTGCAAGTGCCAACTGGTTTTCTTTTGCTGTATATGTTCTTTTTGCCAATTCTTTTGTTTTATTTCTTTCTCCTAGGTACTGAAATAATTAAAACTTCAGAACATTGTTTAATAGATGTGATAATTAAGAGCATATTTGTTTTGCTCCTGACTTCAACTGAGTAATTTTTCACTGTTGAGTATGATACAGATTTTTATTTTGAAGTAGATATTTTAATCACATCTTTATGTCTCGTTTAAAAGTGTGTGTTTAACTTTTTTCACATATAATCAAAAGGGATGTTGAAATTTACCTTATTCCCTATATATATGTATATATACATATATGTATATATACACATACATATATGTATATATATATATATATATATATTTTTTTTTTTTTGTGGTACGTGGCCTCTCACTGCTGTGGCCTCTCCCGCTGCGGAGCGCAGGCTCCGGATGCGCAGGCTCAGTGGCCATGGCTCACGGGCCCAGCCGCTCCGCGGCACGTGGGATCTTCCTGGACCGGGGCACGAACCCGTGTCCCCTGCAACGGCAGGCGGACTCTCAACCACTGCACCACCAGGGAAGCCCTTCCCTATATATTTTGAGCATTAAAGTAATCACACAAATTTGATTAATTTGATTAAAATGAATAAAGTTATCTTAGTGAACTGTCCTTATGTGCTATTTATATTGTCATCACCATTCAGTAAAAACATAAAACACGTTAATAATAATAATGATAATCACTAGGAAATATTACATCCTTTCTTTAGCCCAAGCATTCTTCCAAGTATTTTCATACTCATTTTGTTTAACTTTTACAAGGTTCCTATGAATTGGGGAATATTCTAGTTTCTATTTCATAGCTAAGTAAGCCAAAGTGCAAGTGACTATGAATCTTGCCCAACTTTACTCACCTGGGAAATATCACATTCGGAATTTGAGCTAATCACATGATTCTAGAACTTGAGTGCTTTAATATTTCATTCTACTTAATTTTTATTTCCCAAGTAGCAATGAGCTAAGCCAGTCTTGGAATGGCCAGGTCTAAATCCTTTTGCAAAATGCTTCCCAGTTATATCTGTACCTCTGAGAACAACTCTCACACATATCCTTTAACGACTATGGCATTGTCAGTTACTATGCAATGTGTATTCTGTTCTTTCTTCTCTCTCTCATTCTGTCTCTTGTTACCAAAACCGTTAGGGAAAAAAACAAAAACAGATTTTGGTTAAACCCAACAGATTGAACCTGCCTGTGTGCCTGAACTCTCTTTGCATGGAAGACGTCAACATATTTTTGGAGGCTGAAATGGAAAAGTGGTAACTGTTTAAACAAACCAGAAGGAAGTCAAAATCTAAGTAACTATAGTAGGTGTCAGTCAGGTGTGGAGTGTGTGTGTGTGTGTGTGTGTGTGTGTGTGGGTGGTGGGGAAGGAAGTGGAACTGGAGCTAGAAGCCAGAATTGATGCAGAAGACCCCAGCAAGGCTTCAAGGATAAGGACTGTAACACTTTCTAGGGTTTATGAGAATTCATACTTAATTCCTTAGATATTCTAGTCTATAACCAGGGTTAAGTATCATTGTTATATCGTTTAGGTGGTAGGCTTCAAGCTGGTGACTATATTCTCTAGTACAAAATGTATTAACCAATATTCAAACTGAAAACTTTACATATGCACATAAACACATATACATATACATGTGTATATCTTTGTGTGGGTGATGTGGACTATATGGTAATAAAAGAAGATGAAAAGAGGACTATGAGTTCATTATGTTCCAAAAAGTGAAGTAATCAAATGAGGTCATTTTGGTGAGAAAAGAAGGTCTTAGTAAAGCAGAATATCTCAATAAAATTAGAGTATTTCAATTATAATGTAGCCACTGAGCAAATCTCTGTGAGCAAGAATATGACACTAAGAAATATCCAAAAGTAGTATAAGATAAAGTCATGCCTTCAAGAAGCTTATAACGTAGATTAAGATACAAATATAACATGGAGAAAATCATCACAAAATTAAATTCTAACTAAAAGATACTAAGTAAGGCTCAGAAATAATGCCACATAACAGGTAATCCAGAGTTACCTTATGGAAGAAGAGGCAGCATTAGTGTCCTTGATCATTAGGTTTTAAATAGGTTTTAAATAGATAAAGAAAAGAAGCACATTCCAAATAAGAGGGAAAGTAAGAGCTGTGTATATATTGAGGAACTGAAATCACCTCTGCTGTTTTAGATTTTGTATGCTATCAAGTGCAGAGGAAAATGAGGAATAGTGATAAAACAGGGAGACAAGATTAAACTAGAAATCTAACTATATCTAATATTTATCATGGTGATCTTTTATTCTTTTTTTAGAAGATCAGTGAAATTCAGATACTGTTTCATTTAGGACATTAGTAAAATTTTTAAAACCTCATATTGATACTAATGAGAAAAAAAGCAAAAGGCATGAAAAATCATTATCAGCAAGAAAAAGGGGACATGGACATAGATTACGTAGACCTGGGTCTACGTAATAGGGTAATAATGACAACTTTTTGCCAATTAGAATATGTTGAAGTAGTGGAAATTTCTAACAGTATAACTTTCCAAAACTAAAACAAGAAGGAATTAAATCTTGAATAGTCCTATTTTCTTTTTTTTATGTTTATTTTTTTCTTAATAGTCATCTATTTTATACACATCAGTGTATACATGTCAATCCCAATCTCCCAAATCATCCCACCACCACCCCACCACACACTGCTTTCCCCGCTTGGTGTCCATACCTTTGTTCTCTACACCTGTGTCTCTATTTCTGCCCTGCAAACCGGTTCATCTGTACCATTTTTCTAGGTTCCACATATATGCGTTAATATACGATATTTGTTTTTCGCTTTCTGACTTACTTCACTCTGTATGACAGTCTCTAGATTCATCCACGTCTCTACAAATGACCCAATTTTGTTTCTTTTTATGGCTGAGAAATATTCCATTGTATATATGGACCACATCTTCTTTATCCATTCGTCTGTTGATGGGCATTTAGGTTGCTTCCATGACCTGGCTATTGTAAATACTACAGCAATGAACACTGGGGTGCAAGTGTCTTTTTGAATTATGGTTTTCTAAGGGTATATGCCCAGTAGTGGGACTGCTGGGTCATACGGTAATTCTATTCCATACTGTTCTCCATAGTGGCTGTATCAATTTACGTTCCCACCAACAGTGCAAGAGGGTTCCCTTTTCTCCACACCCTCTCCAGCATTTGTTGTTTGTAGATTTTCTGATGATGCCCATTCTAACTGGTGTGAGGTGATACCTCATTGTAGTTTTCATTTGCATTTCTCTAATAATTAGGGATGTTGAGCAGCTTTTCATATGCTTCTTGGCCATCTGTATGTCTTCTTTGGAGAAATGTCTATTTAGGGCTTCTGCCCATTTTTGGATTAGGTTGTTTGTTTTTTCAATATTGAGCTACATAAACTGTTTATATACTTTTCAGATTAAGCCTTTGTCCGATGATTCATTTGCAAATATTTTCTCCCATTCTAAGGGTTGTCATTTCGTCTTGTTTATGGTTTCCTTTGCTGTGCAAAAGCTTTGAAGTTTCATTAGATCCCATTTGTTTATTTTTGTTTTTATTTCCATTACTATAGGAGGTGGATCAAGAAAGATCTTGCTGTGATTTATGTCAAAGAGTGTTCTTCCTATGTTTTCCTCTAAGAGTTTTGTAGTGCCCAGTCTTATGTTTAGGTCTCTAATCCATTTTGAGTTTATTTTTGTGTATGATAGTAGGGAGTGTTCTAATTTCATTCTTTTACATGTAGCTGTCCAGTTTTCACAGCACCACTTACTGAAGAGGCTGTCTTTTCTCCATTGTATATTCTTGCCTCCTTTATCAAAGATAAGGTGACCATATGTATGTGGGTGTATCTCTGGGCTTTCTATCCTGTTCCATTGATCTATATCTCTGTTTTTGTGCCAGTACCATATTGTCTTGATTACCGTAGCTTTGTAGTATAGTCTGAAGTCAGGGAGTCTGATTCCTCCAGCTCCGTTTTTTTCCCTCAAGACTGCTTTGGCTATTCAGGGTCTTTTGTGCCTCCATACAAATGTCAAGACTTTTTGTTCTAGTTCTGTAAAAAATGCCATTGGTAACTTGATAGGGATTGCATTGAATCTGTAGATTGCTCTGGGCAGTACAGTCATTTTCACAATATTGATTCTTCCAACTCAAGAACATGGTATATCTCTCCATCTGCTGGTATCATCTTTAATCTTTTCCATCAGTGTCTTATAGTTTTCTGCATACAGGTCTTTTGTTTCCCTACGTAGATTTATTCCTAGATATTTCATTCTTTGTGTTGCAGTGGTAAATGTGAGTGTTTCCTTTAATTTCTCTTTCACATTTTTCATCATTAGTAAATAGCAATGCAAGAGATTTCTGTGCATTAATTTTGTATCCTGCAAATTTACCAAATTCATTGATTAGCTCTAGTAGTTTTTTGGTGGCATCTTTAGGATTCTCTATGTATAGTATCATGTCATCTGCAAACAGTGACAGTTTTACTTCTTCTTTTCCGATTTGGATTCCTTTTATTTCTTTTTGTTCTCTGAATGCCGTGGCTAGGGCTTCCAAAACTACGCCGAATAATAGTGGTGAGAGTGGACATCCTTGTCTTGTTCCTGATCTTACAGGAAATGCTTTCAGTTTTTCACCATTGAGAATGATGTTTGCTGTGCGTTTGTCACATACGGCCTTTATTATGTTGAAGTAGGTTCTCTCTATTCCCACTTTCTGGAAAGTTTTTATCAAAAATTGGTGTTGAATTTTGTCAAAAGCTTTTTCTGCATCTACTGAAACGATCATATGCTTTTTCTTCTTCAATTTGTTAATATGGTATCACATTGATTGATTTGTGTATATTGAAGAATCCTTGCATCCCTGGGATAAATCCCACTTGATCATGGTGTATGATCCTTTTAATGTGTTGTTGGATTCTGTTTGCTAGTATTTTGTTGAGGATTTTTGCACCTATATTCATCAGTGATATTGGTCTGTAATTTTCTTTTTTTGTAGTATCTTTGTCTGGTTTTGGTATCAGGGTGATGGTGGCCTCATAGAATGAGTTTGGGAGTGTTCCTTCCTCTGAAATTTTCTGGAAGAGCTTGAGAAGGATGGGTGCCAGCTCTTCTCTAAATGTTTGACAGAATTCACCTGTGAAGCCATCTGTCTTGGACTTTTGTTTGTTGGAAGAGTCTTAATCACAGTTTCAATTTCATTAATTGTGATTAGTCTGTTCATATTTTCTATTTCTTCCTGGTTCAGTCTTGGAAGGTTACACCTTTCTAAGAATTTGTCCATTTCTTCATGGTTGTCCATTTTGTTGGCATACAGTTGCCTGTAGTAGTCTCTTACGATGCTTTGTATTTCTGTGGTGTCATAACTTTTCCTTTTGCATTTCTAATTTTATTGATTTGAGTCCTCTCCCTCTTTTTCTTGATGAGTCTGGCTAATGTTCTATCAATTTTGTTTATCTTCTCAAAGAACCAGCTTTTAGTTTTATTGATCTTTGCTATTGTTTTCTTTGTTTCTATTTCATTTATTTCTGCTCTGATCTTTACGATTTCTTTCCTTCTGCTAACTTTGGGTTTTGTTGGTTCTTCTTTCTCTAGTTCCTTTAGGTGTAAGGTTAGATTGTGTATTTGAGATTTTTCTTGTTTCTTGAGGTAGGCTTGTATAGCTATAAACTTCCCTCTTAGAATTGCTTTTGCTGCATCTCATAGGTTTTGGACCATCGTCTTTTCATTGTCATTTTTCTCTAGGTATCTTTTGATTTCCTCTTTGATTTCTTCAGTGATCTCTTGGCTATTTAGTAACGTATTGTTTAGCCACCATGTGTTTGTGTTTTTTACGTTTTTCCCCCTGTAACTGATTTCTAATCTCATAGTGTTGTGGTCAGAAAAGATGCTTCATTTGAGTTCAATTTTCCTAAATTTACGGAGGCTTGATTTGTGACCCAAGATGTGATCTGTCCTGGAGAATGTTCCATGCACACTTGAGAAGAAAGTGTAATCTGCTGTTTTTGGATGGAATGTCCTTTAAATATCAATTAAATCTATCTGGTCTATTATGTCATTTAAAGCTTCTGCTTCCTTATTAGTTTTCTGTTTGGATGATCTGTCCACTGGTGTAAGTGAGGTGTTAAAGTTCCCCACTATTACTGTATTACTGTCAATTTCCTCTTTTAGAGCAGTTAGCAGTTGCCTTATGTATTGAGGTGCTCCTATGTTGGGTGCAAATAGATTTATAATTGCTATATCTTCTTCTTGGATTTATCCCTTGATCATTATGTAGTGTCCTTCATTGTCTCTTGTAACATTCTTCATTTTAAAGTCTATTTTATCTGATATGAGTGTTGCTACTCCAGCTTTCTTCTGATTTCCATTTGCATGGAATATATTTTTCCATCCCCTCACTTTCAGTATGTATGTGTCCCTAGGCCTGAAGTGGGTCCCTTTTAGACAGCATATATATGGGTCTTGTTTTTGTATCCATTCAGCGAGCCTGTGTCTTTTGGTTGGAGCATTTAATCCATTCATGTTTAAGGTAATTATCAATATGTATGTTCCTATGACCATTTTCTTAATTGCTTTGGGTTTGTTCTTGTAGGTCCTTTTCTCCTCTTTTGCTTCCCACTTAGAGAAGTTCCTTTAGCATTTGTTGTAAAGCTGGTTTGATGGTGCTGATTTCTCGTAGCTTTTGCTTGTCAGTAAAGTTTTTGATTTCTCCATTGAATCTGAATGAGATCCTTGTCAGGTAGAGTAATCTTGGTTGTGGGTTCTTCCCTTTCATCACTTTAAGTATATCATGCCACTCCCTTCTGGCTTGTAGAGTTTCTGCTGAGAAATCAGCTATTAACCTTATGGGAGTTCACTTGTATGTTATTTCTCATTTTTCCCTTGCTGCTTTCAATAATTTTTCTTTGTCTTTAGTTTTTGCCAATTTGATTACTATGTGTCTCGGCATGTTTCTCCTTGGGTTTATCCTGTATGGGACTCTGCACTTCCTGGACTTGGGTGGCTATTTGCTTTCCCATGTTAGAGAAGTTTTCGACTATAATCTCTTCATATATTTTCTCAGATCCTTTCTCTTTCTCTTCTCCTTCTGGGACCCCTATAATGCGAATGTTGATGCATTTAATGTTGTCCCAGAGGTCTCTTAGGTTGCCTTCATTTCTTTTCATTCTTTTTAGTTTATTCTGTTCAGCAGCAGTGAATTCCACCATCCTGTCTTCCAGGTCACTTATCCATTCTTATGCCTCAGTTATTCTGCTACTGATTTCTTCTAGTGTAGTTTTCATTTCAGTTATTGTATTGTTCATCTCTGTTTGTTCTTTAATTCTTCTAGATCTTTGTTGAACACTTCTTGCATCTTCTCGATCTTTGCTCCATTCTTTTTCCGAGGTCCTGGATCACCTTCGCTATCATTATTCTGAATTCTTTTTGTGGAGGATTGCCTATCTCCATTTCATTTAGTTGTTTTTCTGGGGTTTATTTCTTATTCCTTCATCTGGTGCATAACCCTCTGCCTTTTCATCTTGTCTATCTTTCTGTGAATGTGGTTTTTGTTCCATAGGCTGCTGGAATGTAGTTCTTGCTTCTTCTGTCTGCTCTCCGTGGTGACCTTTTTTAATTTCTGTTTATTTAACATTACAACCCCTGAGTTACTCAAAAAATTTTACATAGTGGCAATAACATGTATCGTATGGGATGGTAATTCATTATATATAAATTGAAGTGGTGTTTAATAATAATAATAAACAATGCATTTAACACGTATATAGAATGATATATTATTTCACTTATATATTACAAATATATAACTTAATATATTGGTAAAATAATTACAGAAATTATAAATGAAAATAGAGAAAGAAATTATACTGCAGTGAAACTGATTTCCTCTCTGTAACTCCATAATTAAAATATTTCTGGCCTCAGAACTTTTGGGGTTTGTTTCCTTTTTGTTGGTTTGTTTGCTTGTTTTGTTTTTGTTTTTTCTTACTACACTTTTCCCTGCTATTGTCATGGCTAAATCCTTCTCACATTTCATTTCAAGTGTAACATCTCCTCTTGAAGGAGGACTTTGCTGACTTCTGTAGCAACTAATGTAGCATGCCCAGAAGTTGCTACCCCAGTCCCTCTCTGCTTCCTTTAGAGCAGTCAGCTTGATGGATTTGTACTTGTTTCTACTCCTGTGTTTGTCCATTCTCCATACTAGAATGTAAATACTAGGAATATAGCAACCAAGTTTGTTTTATACAGCAGTGAGTGCTTTGAGCCCAGCACAATTTTTGGCTCAGAGAGATACCAAAAAAAATTAGTTAAGCAGATAAATGAGATCTGTAATCACTCATCTGTCTTGACTTTCAGAGGTGCTTTAACCATAATATTTCAACTTTTTTGCCCTGAATGAATTATTTAAGAATCTATATCAGGGATGACCTAAGTAAATTATCCATATTCCACATTATTCTATGACAGTAAAGAAATATATAATCTTTCTTCTCATGACCTAGGGCCCTATCTATTAAGTTAAGCTGCTTCCCTAGATCTATGTGAAGCTGTGGAGACAGACCCCAAAGCAGGCTGACAGGATAACTAGTGAGTGAAGCCTCTTTCAATATGGAATAAAGCTCTCAGATCACCGCCCTTGTAACAACCCAATTTAAAGTTGAACATTATTGAATTAAAACCTTGAAACTATAATTGAAATATAAAAATCACAATTACTATTTTAACTGTGAATTCCCTCTGTTTTCAATAAAGTTATCACCATTTGAGACAAGAAGGGGACAGATGGTTGTGGCAAAGGAGAGTGATACATACAAATGTCTAAATACACAAGAATGTAGATTTTTAATGTGATTTCCTGCTTTAAAACAATGCTAATGTTTTATTGTTTTAGATTTTATTTGAAATGATCCTTGAAGTCTACAAGTGTCACATTAAGAACTTTATGCCTTGAGTGGCTGTTACAGAAGTTGAAATAAATTTCTTAAGATATTCCAGAAAACCCTCCAGCTTTTACTGTATTATTGTTACTAATATCCTGTGTAGAATAGTTTTGCCACTCAGCTGGGAGTATAAGGAAACTGAAAACAATATGCATGCCTAATGTGCTAAGTGAACTGCAATAAACCATGCTACATATCCTGACCACCCCAGTAAATCAGATGTTAATGGGTTTTCCTATTTATTAATGTTGTAAAATTGCCTGAAATGTTCCTCTCAATTTGAGGAATTGAAGATAACTTTTGCTCCCTTTTCTGTTACAGAAAAATGTAATTGAAAAAATATATTTTTTTCAAATACAAAAATTGAACATATCCAGAACAAGTGGGCTCTTTAAAAAAATCATATTGTCCCCAAATTATTCATCAAATGCAACTATATTAAGGGTTTTGGAATTTAGAGCTAGTTTGTAAGGATGTATTGGACAATTGTTCGCACTGATATTGAAGCACAGACATTTGTTGTTTTGTTCTGTTTTTTGCCAGTTGGTTGCTGCTTTTCATGAAGGCCTACTTAGGCTTAGGCAGAGAAAAGCAGGGATCAATGGCACAGATTTTAGCTATAGCTCCAGCTAGCTAGCTAACAGAATAATTCTGTTGATTAAAGTGGATAGACTGAAGAGAGATTTTTCTAAAATAAGTTACGGAAAAAATAATTCAAAACAAGTATTCCAATATCTAGTGGCCTGTAATTACACAGAGATAGCACTAATTAATTTTTTAAAATGATTACTAAGATTTTAATATCTAAACATCTAAGTTGTGAAATGTCAAAGTTTGCATATGCATATGCATGTTTTCATTAAATTGAGAGGCTGTTATTTTAAAAATAGAGATATTATTGTGCTTCTAAGGAGATAAGGTTTTAATAAAATTAAAACTTTCTTGATGTCAACTTTGGTGGGAAATTCAGAGAAGACACTTTTTATGGGTTTTAGACATTTACTTTTTATACCTTTTCTCCTTTGCACAATCTGACTACAACTTTCCATTGTTTCAATTCTTGGCATTTCTTACTCTATTCAAATTGTTTCTTGAACCTCTCGATTATTTCCATGTTTGGCTTCTGACTTTTCCCTCCTAATCAGATTTCCTCTTCATGACTTAGTTGTCCCCTTAAGTACTCTTTATACCAAGTCACTCTCTTCCCTCTACTTCCACTGTTCTTTTCCCTCTATTTAAGATCCCCTGATTCTCTTTCTTTTCTTGCTACTCTAACCCTGGGTCACTCCCACAATCATTTTCCCTCTTGCTGACCAAGCCCTGCTGGAGAAAAGGACATGACCCTAAAGATTAGTGAAGCTAAAGATCTATAGTCTCCAATATCAGTTAGACTCTCAAAACTGCAGCCAAAAGTATGCTCATTCATTCATTCCTTTATTCATTAACTCATCATTAACTTATCATTCAGTCTTTTAGTCCATAAATCTTTACTGAGCCACAACCATAGACTAGGCATTGGTCATACTACGGTAAATAAATTTAAGTCCCTGGGCTTCCCTGGTGGCGCAGTGGTTGAGAGTCCGCCTGCCGATGCAAGGGACATGGGTTCATGCCTCGGTCTGGGAAGATCCCACATGCCACGGAGAATTAGGCCCGTAAGCCATGGCCACTGAGCCTGCACGTCCGGAGCCTGTGCTCCGCAACGGGAGAGGCCACAACAATGAGAGACCACAACAGTGAGAGGCCCGCGTACCGCAAAAAAAAATAATAATAATAAAAATAAATAAATTTAAGTCCTTGCTCTCAGATATATAGTTAGACAGATCTATATTTAGATAAATAGATAATCAGACAAATATAAAATTATTTCAGAAATCAACAAGTTCCAAGAAGAAAAATTAAGTGGGGCAAGGAGACAGAGTGATTGGATTGAATATTAGTTAGTGAAAAGATCTCTGATAAGGTGACATTGTACAGAGATCTAAGAAGACAGAGAGGGGGCTCCCCTGGTGGCGCAGTGGTTAAGAGTCCGCCTGCTGATGCAGGGACTGCATCCGGGATGATCCCACATGCTGCAGAGCGGCTGGGCCCGTGAGCCATGGCCGCTGAGCCTGCGCGTCCGGAGCTTGTGCTCCGCAACGGGAGACGTCACAACAGTGAGAGGCCCGCGTACCGCAAAAAAAAAAAAAAAAAGAAAAAAGAAAAAAGAAGACAGAGAGAGGCATATGTAGAATTGAGGGAAGAGTTTCCTAGGAGAGAGAACAGTAAATTTCTTTGCTACACTTGCATAATTACTTTAAAAAATTCACCAGTGGGCATAGTTATTAGGAGCAGAGGCTCCTAAGTCCCCCTTCCTAAATTTGAATCCAACTACATCACTTACAAATCAGGTGCCCTTGAACAAGTTAATTGATTTCTACCCTTCTCTGTAAAATTTCTGTAGTATTCATCCCTATCTCTGGGAGAAGATAGCAATTGTGACTATTAAGTGAGTTAATATATGTGTAAAGCACTTAGGCAAGTTCCTGAAACATAGTAGATACTCAATATTATTTTAGCTCTTAATCCCACGGGAGATCATTCATCCTTACCAAACTTTGTTTTTCTGTAGGATTTATCTCCTTTATTCATTTCTATAATAATACTGTTTCTTGGCTTTCATCTTACCTCTTTTTATATTACTACACAGATTTTTTTCCTTCAATTTGCCAATAAATAATCCTTAAGCCAAACACTCTTTCAGAGGTCATTACTTTAGTTTACATATATATCCAAGAAGCTTCCTGTTCTCAGCAGTCTTCCTTCCCTACACAGGATAGGTAATTTTATATAGTCTTGATCCCATAGTTATACGAATATTTTTCATGTGCTCATGACCACTCAATTTGCCTCTGTAGCTCAGACTATTCACCCTGAGCCACAGACTCCTTAATCCAACTGCTAACTTGACATCACCATTTGGATGTATCCAAGATATATCTAAGTAACATTACAACCTTAAATAACTACAACTGTTACTCATTCCCTACTCCTTCCTTAAATCTGCTCTAGACTTGAAGCCTTTCTTATACCAGTAAATAATACTACCAGTTTTTACTTAGGACACAATTCTTAGAATCACCCTTGACGCCTCTGTTTCCTCACACCTCACATCTAACACATCAGCAGAGCTCCTTAGTTTTACCTCCAAAAATAGCAGAATTTATCTATTTTTTCCTTTGGTATGCTGCACGGCTTGCAGGATCTTAGCTCTCCAATGAGGGATTGAACTCGGGCCCTTGGCAGTGAAAGTGTGAAGTCCTAACCACGGGACTGCCAGGGAATTCCCAAAAAAACAGCAGAATTTAACTGAAATCTCTATTGCTGTAATCAGAGACCTGGAATACTGCAGGCTACTTTGGCTACTTTTGGCTACTTTTCCGCCATTGTTAACTCCCCAACCAAATACAACAAAACTTCTTCACACAATAAGAAAAATAATTCCTCTAAATCAAAAATGATGTCATTATAATTCTCTGCTTCAAAGAGCCTTCAAATGGTTTTCCATTGCCACTAGAATAAAATTCAAACCTCTTGCCATGGCCTTGAACGACTATAAGATTTAACCCTAATTTAAATGTCCAAGCTTATGTTCTTCCATCCACTGTATCCAGCCACATGGTTTTTATTTGTGTCCTTTTAACACATCAAATGTCTTTTGATCTCAAGGTCTTTTGACGTATTGCTTCAACTACTTGGAATGTTCTTTCCCTGGAGCTTATATGGCTGGATCCTTCTCATCATATAAGTATCATATCAAATGAAGTCGTCTCCATGCCAAGCATACACTTAGCAGAATGATATATATGGAAGTATTTAAGGGCTCTGCCAACATTTCCTGGACTCAAATCTTAATTCTATTATTTACTTGTGTAAAGGCACATGCAAATTAAAAATAAGAGGCTTAATTCTTCCTGTTGAATATAAGGAAGATTCAGTATAAGCAACCTCTCCCTCCCTTTTCTTTGAGCATTAACTTTAGAAAACTTGCAACTGTAAGTTCTTTCTCTGTCTCTCTAAAATGTATGTAACATTTTTGAAAAGCTAAGTAAGAATTTTGTCAGATTTATAACCTAGGTATGCCTTTCTCACGGACCTGGGAACCATCTCTTTGATACGTAATTATCACAGAAGATAGCATCCCTATTTCCCAGTTTCTTTGAAAGCTTAGGAGGCTAACTTTGGCAGGTGTCACACTCCAAGTTGCAAAACTACCTCCTGTCATAAAGATATAAGAAGTTTATTCTTCCTTTGGATAAGGCTAATTAGTTGACACAGAAGGTCACCCCAACTACCCGGTGAATTTAGGGTGAACTATGTGTGACAAAAGGTGCCTTCAAGTCCCCTTGCTCAAGGGCTAGTTAGTGTTTATCTTGAAGACATATCTGTAATGGGTTGTATCTACTTGACTACAGATACGGTGAGATTTCTTTCTGTCTTTGCAGTCTCTTAGCAGAATGCCTGTGATGTGCATCACATTCTGGTTTAATACTCTTTCAATAATTAAACTGTTTTCTTTCTCTTCTACTGTTGGAGAAAATGGAGAGGTTGTCTGGGTTAGCAGGAAATTTTGTTTTTAATTATTTTCTCAACACTTACTAGTTGTGAAGCAGCAAGTTACTTAACATTTCTGCATCATTTTCTTCATATGAAAAACCAGGAGTAATAAAACCTCTTAAGTTTCTATAATGAAACAAATTAATTAAACCATGCAATGAAGGGTATCTATTACAATAAATGTGTTTGATAATTATTAAGCATTGCTATTATTCTAACAGCATAATAAAATCTGTAGTAATACAAGAAATTATCTTTATGCGTTTTAATGTTCACCAGTTTATTATATGTCTCCTTCCTCAACAAAACTCTGCCAATTTCTCCTTCAATGTACTTCAAGTGCCTATCCATGAACAACAATAAATATTTATTTACTGATGTACTAAGTAAGTTTGAAGAAACAAACTAAAAGATGACAAACACTATTAAAAGGGAGGCATTTCCTCTACTTTCTTTTACACATCTTGTAAGTAAGAGCCTATAAAGATGTTTTAAATATTTTATAAATATTTATAAAAATATTATATACAAATATATGAAACTTAAAAAACATGCCTTAGTGGTCATTTATTTTTAGGAAGAGAATCTTAACAGTTTTTATAGCTTATGAAAATTATATCTTTGAATCATCAATAATAGAATAATAGATTCAATGTCATTTGTTTTAACAGAAGAAAAATTGTAACATACTTCAAACAATAACAATTTTTTTAAAGTTTCAGTGCTTAAGGAATGCTTCATTTGCTTGGAAGTTTCACTTGTATGAGAAATATCTTATTTCAAATAAGAACAAATAAATTGGGTATTAAACGTTTTATTTGCTTGCTTCCTCAATTACAGACATACATATACATGTGTATCTTAAATGTTCATGCAAGCATATATGTATTGATGCCTATTAGTAAACACTTTGAGTTTTAAACAAAAAAAAATTGGGTTTTGCATGTTCAAAGCAGAAAAAAGTTAAAATTCTACTTGCATAGCAGTGATATAGTCTTTACAGTTTAATGAAAATGCAAATGAGCTAACAGTTTAGATGAATAATACATGTCTTTATAGCTGTATGTACTAAAAAATATTCCTCAAATAAATGAGTTATAAATTTCAGCTCAATTTCATCATTTGGTGATACCGTATACACTTTACAGGATATAAAAATTGGTTATTGTCTCATACTAGTTTAAAGGCCCCATTTATAAAAAAAAATTAACATAAAATAATTATTGCTAGTAGCCATTTTAGAATGCCTTACATATTCACTGTATTATTCACATAAGAGAATCCTGACACAGTTATCACTACTAGAGTATAAACCCAAGTACTCCAAACTCCCATTTCTCATCAGATATGTATTTCTCCTCTGTCAAACTCATAGGTCATTTTCAATTTTTGAACTTTGAACTTGTACTTTTGCTATGGAAGAAAAAATGACAAAAGTAGGTAATCAGTAAGTAGATAAATAATATTTATTTATTTTTATTTATTTTTTTTTTTGCGGTACGCAGGCCTCTCACTGTTGTGGCCTCCCCTGTTGTGGAGCACAGGCTCCGGACGCGCAGGCTCAGCGGCCATGGCTCACAGGCCCAGCTGCTCCGCGGCATGTGGGATCTTCCCAGACCGGGGCACGAACCCGTGTCCCCTGCATCGGCAGGCAGACTCTCAACCACTGCACCACCAGGGAAGCCCAATAAATAATTTTTAAAAACAAAACTTTTTAATCTAAATATTACAATTGGCCTTTGCTTTCATGTAAGTCTTTGAGGTTTTATGCTATTACAATTGGCAGAGAGATGTAGGAACTTTAATTTCTTACACCTATTTCCTTTATAGTTGCTGCTTTAATTAATGGAAGTCAGTGTTCACTTTCCTTAGGATTGGAGACATATATTAAATCTCCTCAAACATTCCTTGCTCAGCGATGTGAATGCTTTATACAATGGTAACTACGGCCAACAGTAGCTCTTGTTGCTATTTGTTATCTTATGCCCAGACCATTGTGTGCTAAACATGTTTCATGTTACCTACATGGCCATACCTGCTTGAAGGGGAAGAATGAAACCCATGTACCTTGCTGAAGGGTGTAGCCTTGATGGTCGTATTTTTTGTTGCATGGACCTATGTACTAGCCCTACCACAGCTAACTGGGACAAGATTTGGTCCCTTCCAAAAAGCTTGGTTTGAAAAAAATGAGCTAGACTTATGAGATTCTCTCTCATTAATCTGAACTAAGAGGTAACAAAATATCTGATTAGCGATGGGTGTCAAAGATGAAAGAGTAATTTCTTGAAAGTAGATTAAGGGTCATGGTAAGCTGAAGCCATGTTTACACTGAAGGCATGAGAGAAGAGAAACAATAAGTAAGCAGAGGTAGAAAATAAATCAGGGAGGGCGGAGTCAAGATTGCAGTGTAGGAAGAGGCAGAGTTCACGTCTCCCCACAGCTAGGGTGTCTGCCGGATGCTGGTGGGGGACTCTGACACCCAAGGAGATGGGAAGAATCCCCAAGCGAACTGGTAGGACATGGGGGGACTGAGGAGGGAGAAGAAGTGGAGGCCAGACAGGACTGGTGCCCCTGAGGGGTAGCTGAGAAGGGGTGGGGTTCCCATGCCTGAAGGGACCCTCAGGGGCTCAGATCGGGGGTAGCAGGCCCAGCGTTTCCCTTACCCAATCAGCCAGGGAAGTCTGCCTGGCTCTCAGGCCAGGTCCTACTCCCTCAGAGGTCCCATCCAGGCTGGGTTGGTCCTGGGGACGTAGGAGGGAGGCCAGGAGAGGCAGGTGGGAGGGGCCCTCCAGGACCGGAGGACTGGGAGAGGAGCAGAGGACATTTGCTCCACTGACTGGGGCCCAGGGAGACTGCTAAGCTCCCAGGCTGATCTCCCACCCTCCAAAGTCCACTCCAGGCCATGTGGGTCCTGGGGACAAAGGAGGGAGGCCTGGGAGATCAGGAGAGGCAGGTGGGAGGAGCCCTCCAGGACAGGAGGAGCAGGAGAGGAGTGGAGGGTGTTTGCCCCAACCACTTGAACCCAGGAAGCCTGCTGGGCTCCAAGGTGGGGTCCCCGGCCCTCTGAGACCAGGGGCCTAGACCCCTTCTTTTCTGTTGAGCTTACCCATCCACACACCCCAGGGCCTTTTCCAGCCCTGTGGGTCCTAAGCATAGGCCCCACCCACCACCCAAACCTTGACCCTGCTTAGGCCCTGCCCTCCATAGCCAAGGCCTTTTCCACCTTTTTTTTTTTCTCTTCCTCTTTTTTACTACTGTGGTTCTCTTTTACCTTCTCGTTGCTGTTTCATCTATATTTTTATTTTTTTTCTAACATATCTGTTAGTTTCCTAGTCTAATTTTATTTTTTACTTTGTTATTGGTTTTTTTTTTGCTGCCCTGCGTAGCTTGTGGGATCTTGGTTCACAAGCTGGGGGTTGGGCTGAAGCTCCTGTGGTGGGAGCTCTGAGTCCAAACCACCGGACTCACAGAGAACCTCAGAACCCAGGGAATATTCATCACAGTGAGGTCTCCTGGAGGTGCTCATCTCAGCACAAAGACCCAGTTCTACTAAACAGTCTACAAACTCCAGTGTTGGAAACCTCAGGCCAAATGACCAGTAAGACAGGAACACAATCCCACTCAGAAAAAAAAAAGGAAAAAAAAATGAGATGGCAAAAAAAGATTTCACAGATAAAGAGGCAAGGTAAAAACCTACAAGACCCAATAAATGAAGAGGAAATAGGCAATCTACCTGAAAAAGAATTCAGAATAATGATAGTAAATATGATGCAGAATCTCATAAATAGAATGGAGGCACGGATTGAGAAAATACAAGAAATGTTTAACAAAGATCTAGATGAACAACACAATAACTGAAATGAAAAATATAATAGAAGGAATCTAACAGAAGAAAATAGTTGAAGAGATTATAGTGGAAAACTTCTCTAACATGGGAAAGGAAATAGTCACCCAAGTCCAGGAAACACAGAGTGCCATATAGGATAAACCCTAGGAGAAACACACCAAGACACATATTAATCAAACTAACAAAAATTAAATTCAAAGCAAAAATATTAAAAGCAGCAAGGAAAAAAAAATAACATACAAAGGAATCCCCATGAGGTTATTAGCTGATTTTTCAACAGAAACTCTGCAGGCCAGAAGGGAGTGGCAAGATATACTTAAAGTGCTGAGAGAGAAAAACACCACCAAGATTACTCTATCAAGCAAGGATCTCATTCAGATTTGATGGAGAAATCAAAAGCTCTTCAGACAAGCAAAAACTAAGAATTCAGCACCACCAAACCAGCTTTACAACAAATGCTAAAGAAATTTCTCTAAGCAGGAAACACAAGAGAAGAAAAAGACCCACAAAAACAAACCCAAAACAATTAAGGAAACTGTAATAGGAACATACATATTGATAACTACCTTAAATATAAGTGGATTAAATGCCCAAACCAAAAGACACAGACTAGCTGAATGGATACAAAAACAAGACCCGTATATATGTTGTCTACAAGAGACCCACTTCAGACCTAGGGACACATATAGACTGAAAGTGAAGGGATGGAAAAAGATATTCTATGCAAATGGAAATCAAAAGAAAGCTGGAGTACCAACAAAATAGACTTTAAAGACTGTTACAACAGATAAGGAAGGACACTACATAATAATCAAGGACTCACTCCAAGAAGATGATATAACAATTATAAATGTTTATGCACCCAACACAGGAGCACCTCAATACATAAGGCAAATACTAACAACCACGAAAGGGGAAATTGACCGTAACACAATAATTGTAGGGGACTTTAACACCCCACTTACACCAATGGAAAGATCATCCAAACAGAAAATAAATAAGGAAACACATGCTTTAAATGACACAATAGACCAGATAGATTTAAATGATATTTATAGAACATTCCACCTGAAAGTGGCAGAATACACTTTCTTCTCAAGTGCACACAGAACATTCTCTAGGACAGATCACATCTTGGGTCAAAAATCAAGCCTCAAAAAATTTAAGAAAATTGAAATCCCATCAAGCATCTTTTCTGACCACAACACTATGAGATGGGAAATCAATTACAGGAAAAAAATTGTAAAAACCACAAATACATGGAGGCTAAACAGTGCACTATTAAATAACCCAGAGATCACTAAAGAAATCAAAGAAGAAATAAAAAAATACATAGAAAAAAATGACAATGAAAACACAATGACCCAAAACCTATGGGATGCATCAAAAGCAGTTCTAAGAGGGAAGTTTATAGCAATTCAATCTCACCTCAAGAAACAAGAAAAATCTCAAATAAACAATCTAACCCAACACCTAAAGCAACTAGAGAAAGAAGAACAAAGAAAACCCAATGTCAGTAGGAGGTAAGAAATCATAGAGATCAGAGCAGAAATAAATGAAATAGAAATGAAGAAAACAATAGCAAAGACCAATAAAACTAAAAGCTGGTTCTTTGAGAAGATAAACAAAATACATAAACCCTTAGCCAGATAGATCAAGAAAAAAAGGGAGAGGATGCAAATCAATAAATTAGAAAGGAAAAATCACAACTGACACCAGAGAAATACAAAGGATTATAGGAGACTCCTACAAACAACTATATGCCAATAAAATGGACAATCATGAAGAAATGGACACATTCTTGGAAAGGTACAATTTTCCCAGACTGAACCAGGAAGAATTAGAAAATATAAACAGACCTATCACAAGTAATGAAACTGAAAGTGTAATTTAAAATCTTCCAACAAACAGAAGTCCAGGACCAGATGGCTTCACAAGCAAATTCTGTCAAACATTTAGAGAAGAGCTAACACTGACCCTTCTCAAACTCTTCCAAAAACTTGCAGATTTTTGAATGAATCCCAGATTTGAGATTCATTCAAATAATGAATCCCAAAGTCATTCTATGAAGCCATTATCACCCTGATATCAAAACCAGAAAAAGATATCACAAAAAAAGAAAATTATAGACCAATATCAATGATGAACATGGATGCAAAAATCCTCAACAAAATACTAGCAAACAGAATCCAACAACATATTAAAATGATCATACACCATGATCAAGTGAGATTTAACCCAGGGATGCAAGGATTCTTCAATATATTCAAATCAATCAATGTGATACACCATATTAACAAATTAAGGAATAAAAATCATATGATCATCTCAATAGATGCAGGAAAAGCTTTTGACAAAATTCAACACCAATTTATGATAAAAACTCTCCAGAAGATGGGCATAGAGAGAACCTACCTCAACATAATATAGGCCATATATGACAAACCCACAGCAAACATTGTTCTCAATGGTGAAAGACTGAAACCATTTCCATTAAGATCAGGAACAAGACAAGGATATCCACTCTCACCACTATTATTCAACCTAGTTTTGGAAGTCCTAGCCATGGCAATCAGAGAAGAAAAAGAAATGAAAGGAATACAAATTGGAAAAGAAGTAGTAAAACTGTCACTGTTTGCAGATGACATGATACTATACATAGAGAATCCTAAAGATGTCACCAGAAAACTACTAGAGCTAATCAATGAATTTGGTAAAGTTGCAGGATACAAAATTAATGCACAGAAATCTCTTGCATTCCTATACACTAACAACGAAAAATCAGAAAGAGAAATTAAGGAAACAATTCCATTTACCATCGCAACAAAAAGAATAAAATACCTAGGAATAAACCTACCTAAAGAATCGAAAGACTTGTACTCAGAAAACTATGAAACACTGATGAATGAAAACAAAGGTGACATAAACAGATGGAGAAATATACCATGGGGATATATGGGGATATATGTATGCATATGGCTGATTCACTTTTTTGTACAACAGAAACTAACACAGTATTGTGAAGCAATCACACTCCAATAAAGATCTATTAAAAAAATAAAGAAAATAAATCACAAAGAAGAGTTCATGTAGAGTATGAGTCATGTCCCAAGTTATGTCCATGGTAGGGTACCCAAGTTGCTATGATTGAGTCCTTAGCATAGCTGAGTCCAGCATTAATATGCAAGCTAAGCTTCATGAGAGTGGGCTTCATATAGTCTCTTCTTTGTGGATTTCTGTTATGTTCCATTTATATTCTCACAATAAATAACACTGGGCTAAACCTAGCTTCATTAGTCCTTTCTTCCCTGAAACAAAAAAATATCTAGGGAAGACACATGTTTAATGTGACATTTCAGCTCAAAGTAAAATTCACCTTTTCAAGCAAATGTAGAACTTTCAACAGCGTTCATTTGAAATTTATCATTGCCATGTTATACAACCCCAGGTGGTGTTTCATTATGTCTTTGAATCACAGAATTTTAAGTCGAAAAGTAACATTAGATATCTAGTTTTATGTTATCATTTTAAAGGACCAAAATTTAGAATCCCAATTACATTTTTTGATTTGCCCAAGGTTATACTTCTCTAAGTCAATTTAGCAGAGACTAGAATTCAAATATTCTAATACCTAATAGGGAGGTAGGAGGGAACAAGAGATGGAAAGAAAGAGAGGAGAGACAGACACAGAAACGGAGAAAGGAAGAGAGAGCAAGAGAGACCATAAATATGTGATATTAAAAAAACTCACTTGGAAAATTTATTTGTGTCTACCCAGAAGTATATTCCAATTTTGGTATTTCTTTGTCACCACAACCACTTATTTAGAGAGTGTATCTTTCTATTCTGATATATGAAACAACTAGGACTTTGACATAGGGTGTCAATATCATCATGGTAGAGGAGCAGCAGGTCTTATCAAAAGAAAAAAAATAGAATGAAAAGAATAGTGATTGTCTTAGATAAACTTGAAGGAAAGCAAGTGTTGAAAACTAGACATTAGTAAGATTATTAGAGTCTTTGTGAACCTTATGAGAAGCACAGGTACATATCACATATTTCTACACTGAATCATTCATATTATTGTGTATAAATATATATAGTTATATATATATATAACTATATACATAATTAGAGTACATGTCTATGATTATCAAATCAGTTTAAAGCACTTTTTATTGTCTCTAATGCAATGTAAAAGCTTGATACATGTAAAGTGATTTTTAAACATTACAGATATAGAGACAATAGATAGATATTAGATAGACAGATAAAATGTGATTGTATGTAACTTTACCCTTTATTGTGATACAATGATACAATAAGTTTCCTTTCTTTAGTTTGTTTTCTTTGTATAATTTCTCAGTTTAACTTCCAAATAGAATGATTTTTTTCCACTAAAGAGCTTCTGTTTTTAACCAAATATATAATATTTCACTTCTGATCATACTGGCCTATTGTTTTTTATAAGTTGATTTTCAGCTTATAAGTTTACTCAAGGCAATTTAAGGATAAAAGCTAAATTTATTGTCATGATAGAGAGGCATCACATGGAATCAAAGGCAGGAAGTACAACTAGATATCATAAAAATTGTAATCAAAATTAAATTCAGAATCCCAGAATATTTCTAGTTCCATATAAGTTAGCACTTGGCCTATCCCTGTGTCAATAACATCAACACAACTGATACACAAGCCAGGGAGATGGGTATAAAAATTGAACTAACAATGGAGCTCCAAAATATATGAAACAAACAAAAAACTGAAAGAATTAAATGGGGTAATGAATAGTTCTACAACAGCTGGAGGCTTCAATATCCCGCTTTCAGAAATGGAGTTAACAACTAGACAGAATACCAATAACAAAATAGAGGACTTGAACAACACTACAAACCACCTAGACCTAATAGACATATTCAGAATATTCTGCTCCAGAAAAGTAGAATACCTTTTTCTCAAGTGCACATGGGACATTCTCCAGCATAGGTCACATGTTAAATCACAAAACAAGTCTAAACATATTTTAAAAGAATGAAATTGAAATTATCCAACATATCTTCTCAAACTACAATGGAATGAAATTAGAAATTAATGACAAAAGAAAAGATGGAAAGTTACAAATATGTGGAAATTAGACAAAACACTTTTAAACAACCAAGGGATCAAAGAAGAAATCAGAAGGGAAATGAGAAAATACTTTAACATGAATTAAAGAAAAAACATATACCCAACACATCAAAATTTACAGGATGAAGCAAAATGACTGCATAGAGGGAAATTTATAGCCCTAAATGCTATGTTAAAAAATGGAAAGATCTCAAATCAATAACCTAACTTACAACTTAATAGAAAAAGAATAAAATAAATCCAAAGCTAGCAGAAGGAAACAATAAAGTTTAGAGTGTAGATAAACAAAACAGAGAACAGAAAAACAAAGGGAAAATCAACAAAACCAAAAGTAATAAAGTTGGTGTCACATATGAGTAGAACATGATAGTATGCAATGAAATCTGAATTCAGTGATACATACTATAATAAATGATGCATTGGAGGAAGTGTACTTTTAAATTGAGTGCAAATTCTATAACAGCTTCAGAGAAGAGATTGCTATGATTTATGTAGGCCAAGAGACTATTAAAAGGAAATTTATAGCAATAATACCATGAGGAAATTTAAAAAAATCAACTAGTGATGTTCATAGGAGGAACAAGGAAGAGAGTAGTGTAACAATGTAACAAAAGAAAGTTCACACTGAAAGCAAAAAAAAAAAAAAGATTAGGTTATAGATCTTAGTCTATATATTAGTTATTCTGTGATTGATTTTCACTATATATAAAAATTATTGGCCAACAAAAGAGCCAATACAGACATAAAAAATAACGCAAATTTCAAATGTTGACACATTGAAATTTTTCATTTAAAATGTTTTATTATATATCTATTGTGTCATTTTCCGCTGGTTATGTCAATTTCAGAAACACACTTTTAAATATTGTTATGAATGTGTGTGAGACTAAATACATAGCTCTTCATTTACTCCCATAGAAGTGCTAGGGAGGATTTTCCTAAAATGTACCTAGGAGGTTGGAAGGGTGCACACCAGAGAAGATTTTTAGCAGAATACATTTAATAAACTGTGCCTTTCTATTTATTACATTATTGTCAGAAAAGGATTTATACTTCAGGGGAAAGCCAAGGTACCATCACATAGAAGGCTGGGCAACAATAGGAAAGGATGTCAAAGCTCAAATTAAAGATAGCATTCATAAATTAAGGATGGGGCAGGAAAAGTTTTGATGATTCAACATGTAAATCTAGTTGTGAAGTCGACCTATCTAGCTTCTTGGTCTATTTGTATTTGTTATTTATGCTTTTAATTTTGGCTTAGACAGCAGCGGTAAGTTTACTAAAAGAAATAAATATAAGATTCTCTCTGGGTTTGCCTTAGGGAATCAAGCTGATTTCGTACATCTTTTCCTTGAACTGGATTAGACCTTTTGAAGATAAATATAACTGTGGAATGGAAAAGAGACTGTTGAAGACCTAATGTGATTAGTGTTATCTTCAAAGCAGTTATCTTTCCTTCTGAGGTAAAAATGACTTAGGTTTGAAGTTCAGCCCAAAAAAAACTTTTTTCTAAGTGCTACAAAAGAGAAATTGTAACAGTTCTTAAGGATTATATGGAAATCCTGGAGAGCAATAATGAGAAAGGAGTAAGTAGAACAATAGCTACTTCGATTTAGACTTAAAAAATAAACTGTAGAGCTTATTTTTCCCATTCTTGAATACATACACAGTTCCTGACTACATTTCTATAAGACTTATTTTTGTAGCCTGATCAGTCAGCGACTATAAACTTTTCTGATGGCAAAGACCCAGAACAGCCAAAATCATCTTGAAAATGAAGGAAAAATGTGGATGATTTACATGTCCTGATTTCAGGTCTTACTCTAAAGTCAGAAATCAAACACTGAAGTACTGACAAAAGGAAGGACCAAAAAAAACCAAACCAAACCAAAACAATAACACATAATAGAGAATTCATAAATGGAATATATACTGTCATATGATATTTTGATCAAGGCATCAAGTCAACTCAACTGGATAATAAAAGTCATTTTAAACAAATGGTGCTGGAAACACGGGATATATACTAGGAGAAAAAAGAGAAACTCATTTCTTCATACCCCTCCCCCCCAACACACAAAAAACCATTTGAGATGGATATCATAGACCCAAACAGAATATCCAGAATCATGCAGCTTCTGAAAGAAAGCAACCTTGTGAAAATTTCTTCAACTTAATACAGAAAAAGCACAAATGAAAAAAAAAGGTAAATTAAACCTTATCAAAGAAATCTATGCTCATTAAAAAAAATCATTAAGGAAATAAAAAGCAAACCACAGACTAGATATAGTATTTGCAGCATATATAGTAAGAAAGGACTCATAGATTGTTAAAGACTACAAATAATGAAAAGATAAATAACAAAAAATGGGCAAAAGACTTTAACAGACAATTCTCAAAAAATATATGCCAATGACCACATGATAAAGGACTCAAAATCATTAGTTACCAGAGAAATGAAAATGAAAACCATGATCAGTTATAATTTAGCACCCACTAGAAATTGCTAATGTTATTTAAAAAATGACAACACTGAAGTTTGTGGAGCACCTGGAATTTTATATATTGTTGCTGAGAGTGCAAGATGGTAAACACTTTGGATAAGCATTTGGCAGTTTCTTTTAAAGTTAAATAGAGGAGGAGCTGAGTCCTGAGGTAGTTCAGTTTTTAGAGGTTGAATATTTAAGAGGGAACAAGTGAAGGAGAGGAAGGAGGAACAACCAATAACGGCAAAGGAAAATCAAGAGAAGATGAATTGAAACACACAGGTGAAGAAAGTGTTTCATGAATTGTGTCAACCGCTGCTAATAATGAGTGGGTAAGTTATAATTTCTTGTAAGAGTCAGCCTTACTACTGCATGACAAGATCTCAGATACAAAGGTGACTTCAAAGACTATGTGAGCAGTTTTAAAGTACTCTTTATGATTCATTTGCCCAGTAATCAAACTCATGTACTCAAATAGGAAATTTTAACCCTGGATACACATTACAATGGTTGGGATCTTTTTTTAAAAAACACTGTCTCTCAAACAGAGATCTGATTTAATTTTCCTGAGATGGAATTGAGCTTTGGTATTTTTTTCCCAATCTTTCTATATTACTCTAATATGCAGCCAGGATTGAAACCACTGATTTTGATCAACTCAGTGACGAGAATTCATTAATTCTTGAGATAATTTATTTTATTCTTAGACTTCTGTGATATGCTACATCAAATCTTTCCAAAAGCTTCTCTCCTTTATAAAAATATTTCAAATTCTTGTAGACATTGATGACATGATATGGATCGGATTGTCCTCATGCTCCTGATTGCTCTTTTCTGAAACTACCTTAGATGATCAATGTCTGCCATGAAGTGGAATCAAATAGGAAGCTATTATAACATAGGAAAAACAGAGCAGTGTCCAGACTCAGACCATTGCCACAGGTATGGTCTAAGTAAGGTTCCCATCGTGAACACAGGGGTCCATTAAAACAACCTGTTTGTTTGTTTGCTTGCTTGTTTGTTTTAATTATGGAGGTAACATTACAATGGTGATTTTTGTTTTTATTGGAGTATAGTTACTTTACAGTGTTGTGTTAGCTTCTGCTGTACAGCAAAGTGAATCAGCCACACGTATACATATATCCCCTCTTCCTTGGATTTCTTTCCCGTTTAGGTCACCACAGAGCATTGAGTAGAGTTCCCTGTGCTATACAGTTGGTTCTCATTAGTTATCTATATTATACATAGTAGTGCATATATGTCAAACCCAATCTCCCAATCCATCCCACCCACCCCCAGTCCCCCCTTGGTATCCATACGTTTGTTCTCTACATCTGTGTCTCTATTTCTGCTACAATGGTGATATTTTTAACCTACTATCAATTATAACCTCTAGAAAGTTATCACACCTTATGAAGCACTGTGTCCTCTGTTTTATTCTTCTCTACCAACTAGGATTTTGGTACTAGTTATAGACCTTTCTATAGGACTCCCCTAAAATTCATCTTGTTGAAATTATCATTAGAAATAGAAATGAATATAAATTGCATTCCTTGTCTAGTAAGTGGTTTAACAGATATCTTCTCATTTGAACTTGATAACAACATACCTCAGGCTAATTGCTTATTTACTATTTATATTATTTCCTTTATCTTCATGATTATTTTGTTGATCACTTCTTTACAGCAGATTTGAATATTCTTTAACAATCCAGCAAATATATATTATAGCCACTGTAACCAATATCTAAGATATCATTCACAATGTATATGTCCATAATAGATTATTAATGGAAGGATCAACATAAAACAACAGGGCTCACAGGATGATCCCATAGAGTACAGTGTGTGCCTGTGTATGTGTACAGGCTAGTATAAGAAGAGTAAAACATAACCTGTAAGTATATGTATCACATTGTCAGCAATAGCTATTTGTAGAAATAAAAGGGATTTTACTTCCTATTTTCATATTTCTATAATGTTTTTAAATTTACTTTTTTAATTAAAAAAAACCCAAAAGTATAAAAAAGACTTCATAGTAAAAAGGAAAGGTACAGTAGGACCAACTTCTTCATTAGGTACAGTAGGCACAGTGCCTACCACCCACAATACCTTTAGGCATCCATGAAAATATTTTAACTTCTTTCTAAATTAGAGGAAAAAATGAACTTTTAGGTAAAATAAAATAGTTTAGTATAGAATGTTAATATATTCATTTTTATACCAATGCAGTTATAAAATATAAATTTAAAATTTTTTGTGGAAGAAGGGGCCCATGGAAAGTCATAATTCAGCCCTGGGTATGGGCTCCTCTTGGAGAGGAAAAGCACCCTGAAGCTGTTACCTGTCAAGTACACAATCAGGCATTCCATCCTAGAAGTCACAGGAGAAAAAGTCTCCAGATCAAGTTAAGATGTTCAAATCACAAGGTTTATTGAATCAATTTATAACATACGGGGACTTCCCTGGTGGCGCAGTAGTTAAGAATCCGCCTGCCAATGCAGAGGACAAAGGTTCGAGCCCTGGTCTGGGAAGATCCCTCATGCAGCAGGTCCAATAAGCCCATGCGCCACAACTACTGAGCCTGCGCTCTAGAGCCTGCGAGCCACACCTCTTGAAGCCCACGTGCCACAGCTACTGAAGCCCGTGTGCCTAGAGCCCGTGCTCCACAACAAGAGAAGCCACTGCAATAAGAAGCCCGTGCACTGTCCGCTTGCCACAACTGGAGAAAGCCTGGGTGCAGCAACGAAGACCTAACGCAGCCAAAACAAATTAATTAATTAAAAAAAAAAACATATGGCAAAGCAACATAGATTAATACGTTATGGTAGCTTGCAGGTGGGATAGAAGGACCATAATACCTCAGTCTCTCCCTCTCCCTCTCCTTTTTCCCTCTCTCCCTTCCTCCTCTCCCTTATCCACCACTTTTCTCTTGAATCAGCCTTCCCTGCTATAGTATGGTAATAAGGACTAGAGTTGAATTCAGTCAAGGTAGCTCAGTGGAAGGAAGGTGACTGGAACCAACACACAAACTTATCTTATGGAAAAGATGCAGGGGCAAGTCTCCTGGCCAGTAGCTGTAGCTCCTATAACCTGCTATGCACCTGTGGCTTGTTTCTACATGTCTCAGTCAGAGGCTACATGGGGCCAGATGGGGAGCACCAATGAGTGCCCGATTTAAGGGTGATATAACTGTCATAAAAATGTGGTGCTCCTTGAATAGCTAATACTTGCTCATTGTATCTCTTCCTCTCTATGTCAGCACACAAATGAACTACTTACCTCATCTATGGCTAACATGTTTCAGGCACTTCTTGTTTGTCATCTATACTTCATTTTACTATCCTCTATTGCTCATTTCTCTTCCTCTCTATAATACAGTGGACTATTCTTAAACAAAATAAAAAACACACAATAAAGTCACCTGATCTGATCATAATAAAATTAAACAAGAACTCTGCAATAAAAATTTGAATTAAATGACAATAATTGCGACCATTTTAACAAGTTAAAAATATTTAAACCTATGAGTTTTTAATCATTAAAAACAACCATAACAAAAGTCCTGTCACCTTTGGAGGATATAAGTAAAACCAACTAAATATTTTGAAAAATTGTTAAATAAGAGTAAATAATCTCGTATGTTATCTTTATATAAAAACTGTTATTTTTATATAACTAAATTGTAACTAAATTGTTAATGAGGAAAGTTTCTCTTTGTGAAAGCATCACAGCTAATAATTAGGATTGTTAAATTGGATGTCATCTTTTCATAATCCCTAATGAAGTGAAAGATGTTGGCAATGATTATCAATGGCTAATAACAGAGAGATGGGGTGGGATGTGGAGAAAGAGAGAAGAGAGAGAGAGAGAGAGAGAGAGAGAGATTTTTTTTACCTCTGGAAAAAAGTATGAGACATTATCTCTGTAGTGGTTTTGCCAAAACCTTGAACTGGTTTCTGATCAAACTTGTAAGTCTACCTCACAGTTTATACAGAAAAAAACGGTAGGTAACAGAGAGAAACATGTTAATAGATATGTGGGAAGGTAATCAATAAAATCCGGATTTTAAATTTCTAAGGACATGTCACCTGGCTTCTTCAATTACAAACAAATGTGAAAGAAAAATAGGTACAGAGGAAGAACATTTTCCAAAAGAGAATTAAGAAACATACCAATCATTCTCAATTTGCAAATGAAATTATATAATTTCCAAAATTTGCTTCAAAGTAATTTTGGAGAAGTAGAGAGTTAGGTCATCAATAAAGTAAGATTGGCCATGAGGGGATAATTTTTGAAGTTGAGGACATGGGGATATTATATTATTTTCTTTACTTTGTATATCATTGGCCTTTTCTATAGTAAGAAGGGAAAAAATAAACGAGAACCACACTGGATTGTTTCTATGTCCTGAGTAACTGTCAGTTAAGAGGGAAATAAAAATAGACAATTTGGTTACTCAGCAAATAATGATAAAATAATTATAGGAGAAATGCATGAGTTTAAGTCAGGCTGAAGTCATAAATTTATACTCTAATACGGTTTTCTTATATAACAGAAAGAAAAGGGATGAGTTATTTATTCATTTTCAGAATGTAAAAGGAGAAAAAATACTATTCAAAGAAAAACAAAAAAGGGTAAAAGCAGAAACATTTAAACTAGATTATCGAAAGATATTGTAATCGATACTTACACTCAAGGAAAGAAAAAAATTAGATAGACCCTTGAGAAGTCTACCAAAAAGTAGAAATAATGATAATTAGAAAGAGAAATCAAATATAGTGACATGAAATACAGGAATTAAAAATCATATTTCAAATCACAGTTGAAAATATTAACAAGGGAATCTTGTTAGTATTTCTGAAATAATCTATAATTGCATCTTTTAATGTATGCCAAGAATGAAAGTCCAGCTCAATTTTTAAAAAAAATTATTCATATTTTACATTAACACATCAATAAAAGCCACAAAGGAATTAGAGATTTCTTATAAGACATTCTTCTAAAAAGCAGGAAAAGAAGACTATTCCCTAAATACAATTCTGACTCTCTATTTCAAATTAACAACTACATTCTGCCTCTTTTACAGTTCTTGGTTGTGTATATTACTGCCAGCCCCTAATGTCATAGTGCTAGCTGTACTTATTTCTTCCCTGAAAAAATTTTACTTTAATACTTATTTCTTTCCAGCCTCATTCTCTCTATGTTTATTATTGACAGTATTCAACAAGGAAAATATACTAAATTTGCTTTTAGTTTCCTTCAGAATAAAGTCTATAGTCTTTAGAACGACTAAATTGATTTATTTTTAATTTACACATCAAATATTTGAATATCTATTATGTGTTTGGCCCTTCATTTATGTCTCTGGTTCTACTTCTCAATTCTTTGTTTATAATAGCATAAAAGAAGAACAGAAATATGGAAACCTTCTCAATGTCATAAGTGGGTGAATTGTGTATTCTACCCCTCCAACCTATATCCTATTTTATTGTTTTCTTTATGCCCTTATAATCACCTGATATATATTATATCATTATTAGTTTATTGACTGGCTTGCTTTATAGAAAGCAAGCTCTGTACGGTGAAAGCATTTATGGCCTTTACTGCTGAATTCCTAGGGCCCCGAAAAATGCCTGGCACATACAGGTGCTTAATTAATAGTTGTTGAAGAACTTCAATAGATAAATAATAAGTAAACCATGATATATCCAAAACCAATAGGATAGCATCATGGTAATAAAAATCATGGTTGCACACATGGCAAGAAATAGTTGTTTCTTATTTACTTCAAAAGTTTTAATTTAGTGTTTTCTTAGAAAATTGAAAAGGTTTTAAGTATTACTTAAAGGTTATAAGTATTACTATGTAAAAAATTTACAATTACACAACACAAAACTATGTATAGATAAAACAACTGAAAGGGGAAATGTCAGAGTAATGTCTGTTTAGTATTAACATATTAATGACACCCTTACATTAGTGATGAAATAATGAGCAACAGGTCCTCTACTTTTTCTAAAAATTTTAAAAATTTCCTTTCAGATTTATGAACTGTTTATAACATGAAATATCATGATGTATGTAATATATTTGAAATCATTATAATTAATCTTTTGTTTTCAACTACTGTACTAACTTTCTTTAGGTGAAACTCTCTGGTTCTTTGTTATCATCTAAGGTCTATAGATAAGGTAGGTTTTATAGAACATGTGCACAATAAAAGAAACCAAAGAACATAAATGTGGTAATATGAAGCCTAAACAACTTGTTTTCTCAGAGTAAACAGACATTACCCTGTAAAAATTGGGGAAATGTTTTATTCATTTTTATAATACAGACACTTGCTCTATTAAACATCATAAACAGAACTGCTTTAACATTAATTTAAATCATAGAGTTTATGATCCTTTTATAGCAAAACCTAAAGATAAAATGCTGTAAAAGTACCCAGTTACATGACAACACATCTATGCAAAAATTATTGTGTTGATTTTCATATAAATCCGAAAATTAAGATTGCTCAAAATCTGAATTAACTAAAAATTATCCATATTTGGTCTATTTTACAGATTTTCAGGGGCAGCATTATTGAAAATAAAATCCTAGCCATTCTAAATGTAACTCATTAAGTGAAAACAATAAGTTACAATTGCATAAAAATATACGCAACTATATATACCCCTCACAGTAGGTAATCTAGTTCTTTTTTATCCTTATTTGAGTATACTTTTATTGGCATACAAACATAAATCATAATAGTGACTTTTTGACTATTCATGTCTTTCTTTCTCAGACTTTTCTAAACAATGTCCTGCCTGGCATGTGGCCACTTTAGGATGGGGGGATGAAAGGAACCTCTTTGAGAAGGCTGCATCTGAGCAGAGACCTGAAGAGGCCCTAATAACATGCAGTTATTTTAAACAAATTACTTAATTTGCTTTCAATTTGCAATAATCATAAACTTTTAGAACTGTAATTGACCATAAATATAATCTAGTGGAATTTTTTTATCTAATACACTGAAATTAAAACCAAGATGCTATACAAATAAGCAAGATGGCTGAATGGTAATCAAAACAGTTGGCAACTTTAAAAATGCCAATAATTAAAAATTTTTTTTCAATAATTAAATTCTCAACTATACCGGATGTTCCTTAAAAGAATAGAGCAATTGTTATATTTCTTTGTACCCTATATACAACACAGAACTGTGCCCTATAGTACAGTAATTAAAGTTATAGATTTTATAGTCAAGGAAACTTGGGTTTAAATCCAATTTTTGCCCCTTACTAAACATACAACATTAGAAAGGTTATGTAACTAATTCTAATTCTCAGTTCCTTCATCTGAAAGAAAGGAATTAAAACAGTAGTTAGTTGTAAGTTTTAATTATAATAATATTCTCAAAAGTATTTACTATTCTTTAGTAAATAACTTCTATTATTAATTTAGTAAATATTCAATAAAAAGTTAACAAGATAGGGAGGGTGGGAGGGAGGGAGATGCAAGAGGGATGAGATATGGGGACATATGTATATGTATAACTGATTCACTTTGTTATAAAGCAGAAACTGACAAACCATTGTAAAGCAATTACACTCTAATAAAGATGTTAAAAAAATAAAATAAAATAAAAAAAGTTTTTAAAAGTTAATAGATTTTCACTAGCACTAAATTGACATTATATATCTTATGTAAATTATTTTAAGATATTTATAAATCTTACTTATATTTATAAATATTTACAATCTTATTTATGAGATTATAAATCTTATTCCAATAATATACTAGATTTTGCTTATGAGAATAGTACTAACATGTATTAAATGTTAATAGAATTAACATTTGTTGAAAAAATAAGCACAGGACATAAATATGTTATATATTTAAGGCCTTGTGAGTGCATTTCAACTTGAAATACAATACATACAAATGTGTTAGAGTTACAATCTATGGATTAAAAGCAAGAAACAGGCAATTTTCTGGTGTGATATATGGATGATAAGTGACAAAAGATATAAATTTTTAATATGATTTTTCTGCAAAACAGCCCAGTGCCCTTCTGAATACAGCCATCATCTGTACTGTTGCTTCTTATCTTGGCATCTGAAAATCCTTCCACAATGAAATTCAAAGATGAGCCTTAATGCATAGATCCCAAATAACACGAGCTATTTATTCTTAGGAACAGCTCAGAACTACTATAATAAATTGTATTTCCATCACATGGCATTTAATGTCTACTTTTCTCGTTGGTAAAATGAGAAACCTTAAATATTTCTTTTCTGAATAATAAACACAACAGATATATGGCTTAAAACTGAGAAAATATATAAAGCTTAATTTTTTCTCTAACAGGAAATGACAATAGGTCAAGAATATTTATATGTTTTATAAACGACTATGACACTGAAATTTAAAGATGGAGCAATAGCAGTCATTCTTTTGGTCAAAGACTGGTTGAAGGGAATTTTCTTTCAGTGTGGGGATGCTTCCCACTGAGCATGAGACTTTACCCTACCCCGAAGTGTATATACATATATATATATATATATATATATATATATATATATATATATATATGTACACTTTTTTCAGGTTTTATACCAGGAAGAAAATCTTGTGTTTTAGAAAAGAACTATAGAAAAGTCTCAATATTGAAGTAGAAATGTAAAGTTCTAGAGACATATTTACTCTAAGAAAGTATGTCCTTTTTTAGTTATGGATACCTAATTATAGCCACATAATCATTAATTTCATAAGCAGATTCAGCATGATTTTTATATACTATTTATCAAGGCATTTGAATCTAACCATCCAGTTAATCTGACCAACACCATTCTCCTCCACTCATATAATGACTCTAATGTTTATCTTTAGGATAACTAACACATTTAGCTGCAGAATAAATATAACAAGTGGATAGAGAGACAGACAGATAGAATGCAGAATAAATATCACAACCAGGACTTCCCTGGTGGCACAGTGGTTAAGAATCCGGCTGCCAATGCAGGGGACACGGATTCGAGCCCTGGTCCAAGAAGCTCCCACATGCCGCGGAGCAACTAAACCCGTGAGCCACAGCTACGGAGCCTGCACTATAGGGCCCACAAGCCACAACTACTGAAGCCCGAGTGCCTAGACCACGTGCTCTGCAACAAGAGAAGCCACCGCAATGAGAAGCCCGTGCACCGCAACGAAGAGTAGCCCCCGCTCGCCACAACTAGAGAAAGCCCGCGTGCAGCAATGAAGACCCAATACAGCCAAAAATAAAATAAAATACTAATAAATAAATAAATAATTAAAAAATATATCACAACCAGATAGGTAGATACTTACAAAATAATCCCTGCAAAACCTAAATATTTAAGCTAAATTTGTATTAACTTGAATGACTCCTCTTCCTTTTAATGCTAAATACACTCCTAAATATACTGCTTAAGTTAATTGTTATTTTTCCCAATTTCAACAACTTCTAGGCTTTGGAAGTCTTTCATCCTAGTCTTTGACATAAAGTTAACACACAGCCACTTATTTACTTTTTTGACTGAAAGCAAAAGCCTCTCCCCTCCGAAAAATAATAATGACAATAATGACCTTTGAATTTAAAACAAGTGCCCTAAATGTAAACTGATCCACCCTTATGCAAATGCAACCAAGTTATATATTCATAGACTCAAAAACTCATCTCATTAAGCTCTTTTTTTGGTACTACATGACTTTTTCCCCTGTGAGAAGGCACTCTGTTTTATGTAAGTAGCTTTGTAATGGCCTTTGACCAAAATTGTAAACATCTGAATTTCTGACCTGAATTACATATCTCTATTACTAACTGCTTTACATTGAA
Source organism: Phocoena phocoena (assembly GCF_963924675.1). Classification (NCBI taxonomy): domain Eukaryota; kingdom Metazoa; phylum Chordata; class Mammalia; order Artiodactyla; family Phocoenidae; genus Phocoena; species Phocoena phocoena. The sequence continues at coordinate 66,604,322 of NC_089227.1, read as the reverse complement.
TATAAGCCTGTTAGTAAAAATTTAAATAGATAGCATTTTTTTTTTTTTTTTTTTTTTAGCGGTATGCGGGCCTCTCACTGTTGTGGCCTCTCCCATCGCGGAGCACAGGCTCCGGACACGCAGGCTAAGTGGCCATGGCTCACGGGCCTAGCCGCTCCGCGGCATGTGGGATCTTCCCGGACCGGGGCACGAACCCGTGTCTCCTGCATCGGCAGGTGGACTCTCAACCACTGCGCCGCCATGGAAGCTCAAGAGATAGCATTTTATACAACTATTTAAAAATATTTTACCCAAACATGTATTCAGTACTTTCTAGGCAAAAATGAACATTTTCTCTTGAAACCAACTTCAACAGGGAAAGTGACTGCAGATCTTTTCCCCTACTGTTGCTTCATGACAATAATGACCTACTGATGAAGGTAAACAAACTCTCTGGAGGCGTAGGCAAAAACTATGCCTTCTATTTTCTATTTCAGTGAAGCTACAGCCCATATCTGCAAACAATCCCACTCACAAATAGGTTCTTATGATTCAGAACTTCTAATAAATTAAGGTCATTCAAAACCAACTGTACTAACATCTCTCCTTGAAAGTGAGTTAAGTTTACATAGAAGGCAAGTTCATGCTGAACTGAAATTATAAATCAAGCCATAAAAAAAAGTGTGTGATATTATGGACTGGTTTCAATGAGATGATTTGCTCATTCTTTTTGCTAAGGTCAAAACTAAAAATCAATAATTTTGAATGCACATATCTTCGAACATGAAGTAAGATCCAAAGACATGGTTATCTCAAAGCTGACAGTTATCACATAGATGCCTTACAAAAGTTATCATTCCATTAAATAAACGGTTGTTTTTTAATGTGGTATAAAAAAGCAAAAAATGAAGGGGAAAGAAAAATACAAAAACAGCACATGATAGCCTAAATATATAAGGAAATTAATATTTCATTCATAATAAAAGATTAAAAAGTATTATAAAATTTCTAGACTTCTCCAGTTATGGAGTCCTTATATCAATTGCCCATGAGCCAGATAATTTTGAACTCTTAAAAAATTTGTACTTAAAATTCACTTTTGATCATTCCACATCCATTTTCCAATAATGGGAATAAAACTATATTCACAGTGAGCCAAAGAAAGGAAATCTGGTTAAATATGAGACTACTGTGCTTTTCAAATAACCTCTTCTAATATCCCTAATCCAGGATACATTAATTCTCATTGTCTCTGCCATTCTCTTATTTTCAGAGGTTCAGAGAATAGCGATAAGAATATAACTGATTCTTTCCCAGGTTTATTTGGAAACCAACAAGTAGTTATATAAATAATATTTATATACATAAGTGATATTTATACATATAAATTCTTCATTAACTCTCCATATTATGACAACTCCTTCAGGGTTATTCAAGATAGAACTTTTCTTCTCTCTTGCCCATCTATGATTTTGATTCCGGTTTCCAAAAAGAACCTCTCTCTTCAAGCAAAATTTTGCCTTCCCATGGGGTGAGGGTTCAGGATACTCACATTAAATTCGGCATAGAAATCTAAATGTTCAAGACAAGGTTACCCACTCTCTCCACTACTATTCAACATAATTTTGGAAGTTTTAGCCAGAGCATTCAGAGAAGAAAATGAAATAAAAGGAATCCAAATCAGAAAAGAAGTAAAACTTTTACTGTTTGCAGATGACATGATACTATACACAGAGAATCCTAAAGATGCTACCAGAAAACTACTAGAGCTTATCAATGAATTTGGTAAAGTAGCAGGATACAAAATTAAGCACAGAAATCTCTTGCATTCCTATACACTAATGTTGAAAAATCTGAAAGAGAAATTAAGGAAACACTCCCATTTACCACTGCAACAAAAAGAATAAAATACCTAGGAATAAACCTACCTAAGGAGGTGAAACCCCTGTATGCAGAAAACTATAAGACACTGATGAAAAAATTAAAGATAATGCAAAGAGATGGAGAGATATACTATGTTCCTGGATAGGAAGAATCAATACTGTGAAAATGACTATACTACTCAAAGCAATCTACAGATTCAATGCAATCCCTATCAAACTACCAGTGGCATTTTTCACAGAACTAGAACAAAAAACTTCGCAATTTGTATGGAAACATAGAAGACCCCGAATAGCCAAAGCAATCTTGAGAAAGAAAAACGGAGCTGGAGGAATCAGGCTCCCTGACTTCAGATTATACTACAAAGCTACAATAATCAAGACAGTATGGTACTGGCACAAAAAGAGAAATATACATCAATGCAACAGGATAGAAAGCCCATTCTTTTACAGCTACATGTAAAAGAATGAAATTAGAACACTCCTTAACACCATATACAAAAATAAACTCACAATGGATTAAAGGCCTAAATGTAAGGCCAGAAACTATAAAACTATTAGAGGAAAACATAGGCAGAACACTCTATGACATACATCACAGCAAGATCCTTTTGGACCCATCTCCTAGAAAAATGGAAATAAAAACAAAAATAAACAAATGGAACCTAATGAAACTTCAAAGCTTTTGCACAGCAAAGGAAACCATAAACAAGATGAAAAGACAACCCTCCGAATGGGAGAAAACATTTGCAAACAAAGCAACTCACAGAGGATCAATCTCCAAAATATACAGGCAGCTCATTCGCTCAATATCAAAATAACAAACAACCCAATCCAAAAATGGGCAGAAGACCTAAATAGATATTTCTCCAAAAAAGATATACAGATTGCCAACAAACACATGAAAGGACATTCAACATCATTAATCATTAGAGAAATGCAAATCAAAACTGCAATGAGGTATCACTTCAAACCAGTCAGAATGGTCATCATCAAAAAATCTACAAACAATAAATGCTGGAGAGGGTGTGGAGAAAAGGGAACCCTCTTGCAGTGTTGGTGGGAATGTAAATTGATAGAGCCACTATGGAGAACAGTATGGAGGTTCCTTAAAAAACTACAAATAGCACTACCAAACCACCCAGCAATCCCACTACTGGGCATATACCCTGAGAAAACCATAATTCAAAAAGAGTCATGTACCAAAATGTTCACTGCAGCTCTATGTACAATAGCCAGGAGATGGAAGCAACCTAAGTGTCCATCGACAGATGAATGGATAAAGAAGATGTGGCACATATATACAATGGAATATTACTGAGCCATAAAAAGAAAAGAAATTGGGTTATTTGTAGAGAGATAGATGGACGTAGAGACTGTCATACAGAGTGAAGTAAGTCAGAAAGAGAAAAACAAATACCGTATGCTAACACATACATTTGGAATCTTAAAAAAAAAAATGTTTCTGATGAACCTAGGGGTAGGACAGGAATAGAGACGCAGATGTAGAGAATGGACTTGAGGACACAGGGAGGAGGAAGGGTAAGCTGGGACGAAGTGACAGAGTGGCATTGACATATATACACTACCAAATGTAAAACAGATAGCTAGTGGGAAGCAGCCACATAGCACAGGGAGATCAGCTCAGTGCTTTGTGACCACCTAAAGGGGTGGAATAGGGAGGGTGGGAGGGAGATGCAAGAGGAAGGAGATACGGGGATATATGTTTATGCATAGCTGCTTCACTGTGTTATACAGCAGAAACTAACACACCATTGTAAAGCAATTAAACTCCAATAAAGATGTTAAAAAAAAACAACAGTAGTCTTAATGAAATAATTTTCATTCTTGTCATATGGGAGAAAGATCCGATTATTAATCATGAAATCATGCTAGAATTAGAAATCAGAAAATAGCAACTCTATAGTTGAGATTGAATTAAGTTAAGTGAGAGAATAAACAGAAAGGGAAGATGAGACCTAGGTGTTTTGTCTGAGCAGAAGGGAGTAGGATGGGACAGGAGAGAAAAAGGCATTCAACTATAAAGAAGGTAAGAGAATGGGGAGTGAATTAGGGATACGGGAATCTAATCTTGCAAAATTCAGGTATTTATTCTGCTGTTCCTTATTATTGACTTTGGCAGTAATATCCAGGCTGCAGAGGACTATAAAAAGAAGAGGACTGAGATGTGCCTGAGAAGGACTACAAAGGGTGAAGGCTCGAGATACAGATTCATGATCCATTTGCATCAAGATCCAGGATAAATTTCTGAGCATTATTGATAATGGAAGAGGGTAGGGCCAAGAAGAGAAGTAACTAGTTACATAACAAGTGAGAGTAATGTATTTTTTTAAGTTAATTTATTCTTTCAATTTTAACTTTTACTACCTCTATTTTTAGAAAAGAGGCTTGTCCTTAGATCATCTTGCCATTTCAAACTTGCTGTACTATTTCTCTGTCATGTCACTTCATGTTGAATCTTTCAACATCCAAAATAATACTGACCCAAAACTATATATGTCAGATTTGTATGAAGTGTTCAAGACAATATAGAGGATTGGCATCATGGCCTGGAAAACTACTTAATATATAAATACCCTCTGTACAGATCTCTGGTTTTGAAATGTCTTTATCTGGGAATTGTTTATTCTTAATAACATAAAAGAAATGTAGGCATTCACTGAGTTTTGGGTAGGCTGAATTAGAAGCTTCTAAGATTCTATATGTTTATGAAATAAAGTTGAAAAAAAAGGATAAGATTTTGTTATCAATATGGGGTTTTTTGATTACCAATGTTGTAAACAGAAGGTTTGCTTTATTATTATTAATAAGCACTTTGGGGAACTAATATATTATAAGTGGTTATTGTGTGTCAAGTACTATCCTAGATGCTTTATGAACATCTCTTTTAATATTCAAACATTTTTTGGAGATTAGATATTATTAATTCCATTTCTAGAAGATTAAAGTGAGATTCAGAGAGGTTAAATACCCTTCCCGCAGTATTTCCTTTGTCCCCGTTAAAAGGTGGAGGCCTGCTCTTGTTTGCTCAACCCCGTTCCCTTTTCCTCTCTTGCACTTTACTGACCCTCCCAATCCCCAACTCCTGATACTATCTTACCTAAAACAGTTCAGCATTCTCTTCTTTTCTCTCCCAAACCATGCACTCAAGATCTCATTTTCTAGATCATAATTTCTTGATATCTTTTCTCTCATTATGTTCCCTGATTTTATCTATTGACATACCCTAGACTACCCATTTAGCTTATTTACCTTAATACTTATGAGATTGGTAAGTATAATTCAATATTTTTTAAAAAATATTTAAGTTTGTCTCAATTAATTTAATCGTTCGTATTTGGAAAATTATGCCTATGTCTGTGTGTGTGTGTATGTTATGCCTTTTATTTCATTTATGCCTTAGCTTCAGGTATACCTTTAAAAATTATGTCTAACGATTACCAGTACTATGAAGATGACATGCTTAAGAAATGTAATTTAATTAGCTGATAAGATCAGTGAAGTGGTAAATTAGTCAGCCATATATGAAATATTTGACACCTGTCCTCAAAAGAAGAAAAGTTATTTTCTGAAAGGCGTGTCAGCTTTAACACTGTCATTAAAATGGTCTCATGGAATAGAATTTTAAAACTCAAAAGTACCTTAGAGAGGATGAAGCTGAGACAAGTTCATGGGTTACAGATCACTCTCGGGGCAGAGCTTAAGAGTATTATCAGGTATCACTTGGTATTGTTTCAATGTGTAGAAAATGTATACAAACTGGAACCCATGAGTTTTTCAGTTCTATGGGTCAAAGCGCAGTATTTCTCAACAATTGCTATGGAACAGTCAGTAATGCATTAAATACAAAATAATGAAATAAATTCAGTATTTTTTTACAATTTTATGATCAGAGCTATTTTAATATGCCTGGAGAAGTCTTAAAATCTATAGGGAAAAGAGAAAGGAAAGCTCAGGCACATTCTCTCTGGGTGTGAGAAATCCATCTTAGTTTCTCCTCTTCTCATGCCTGGTCTCTCCTCTTTTACTCCCTTGCCCTTGCCTTCTGGTCTTTTTTTCTGTTTCCCTCGTTCTCATTCTCTCTCTCTCTCTCATTGCAATCAACAAACACATTCCGTTAAAATTCAGCCAGTACTTTACTGAAGCCGTACCACTCAAAATTCATTTTAAAAAAGCTCTTGACTGAAGATGTCATTAATTGCCCTAATTAAATAAGCCTCTATTGAAATATTCCCACTTTGTGCAAGTATGCTAGGCACTGGAGAATAACATGGAAATAATATGGTGCAACTCAGCTACAAACAAGGGAAAGAAGATAATATATATCGTTCACTGTAAATACTGAAGTATGATAAATGATTTAAAAGTGATTCAAAGTACAATGGAAGCGAGTTGGGAAATTTATAGTATTGAGTTATTCAATTTGTATTTCATATATTTCAATTTTCATGCACTTTTCTTACTATGTGCTGATAAATGAGGCAAAGCTTGAGTCTGTCTCTGTTTTATTTACTCCTCATTATTTTTAATGCCATATAAATGAACTCATTAAAAGTACTCAAAATATTTAATTTTAATCAATATTTAATTGTCAAGTTGTAGAATATTTCCCAACCAGAAGAGGAAGAAGAAACTGTCACCAACTGATGACAGATTTTGAGAGCCACAGAAATTTAAAAAATAGTAATAAAAGTAAATAATGTTTTAGCCTCCAAACACTAGGCATGGGCTTTTCCTATTGGTTTTGCCATTCTGAATGGGTAGCTGAATACACTGAAATAAGAATCCAAACACACCTTAACTTTGAAAGGTTAGGCTTATGATACACTCTGACTTCTGTCTACCTTCTAACTCACTTGCAGGGCTCAAACAATCCTTTTGCCTATTTTATTGACAAAATCTTAACATCCCCAAAATGGTTTGTTTTACTTGTACAGAATTGAACTCCAAGCAAATAATCCAAATGTTTAATCTGGTCTAGTTCAGCTGAGATAACATAAAAATAACCCCAAATTGAAGTACTAACCAAAGTATCTACAGAAACTAGGCTTACTTTAAGCTAATTAAAAGCTCTTTATTTTTTGCGGTACGCGGGCCTCTCACTGTTGTGGCCTCTCCCTTTGCGGAGCACAGGCTCCGGACGCGCAAGCTCAGCGGCCATGGCTCAGGGGCCCAGCCGCTCCGCGGCATGTGGGATCTTCCCAGACCAGGGCATGAACCCGTGTCCCCTGCATCGGCAGGCGGACTCTCAACCACTGCGCCACCAGGGAAGCCCCTAAAAGCTCATTTTAAGGGGAAAATTATAAATAAAAATCCATTGTGTTGTATGGACTTCAAAGGACATTAAGTTTTGGTTGGGATTTTTCTGTTTAAAATATGATTATGCAAAGTAAAGAGTCTTTAAGATCTCTCTTAAGCAAATTTGCTTTTGCTAAGTTTGAAAATATTTTACATGCTGCATGTCATGTTCCTGCTGATCAAAAAGCTAAAGATTAATACAGAATATCAATACTTCAATATCGAATCCATGATTCACTTGGTTTCCACATAGAAATTATTTTAAAATATAATAAATTGATATTTGACAAGTGTACTTACTTTTCAATACTTAAAATCTGTTTACACTTATGGTGGGGTATTATAAGCTAAACATAAGAAATAAAGAGCTTGAGATAAAAATCCAGTGCTAAATTAAAGTAAATAAAAACCTCTATTATTTCATTTTAATGTTTTTAGGATTCTAAGAGACTCCAGAGCTTCCTACAGTAGTTTCTCTTTACAAGTGCATTACTTATTTTTACTTATGCAATGTGAAATTAGGTTACTCTAGTCTGTTTTATTAGTTCCATTAATTTTAGTGTAATTATTTTATATAGAAGACAGAGAAAACTGATTTCTACATAAAATAATAAAAGCAAAACATACATATGTTTTGTAAGATCTAAAGAAAATGAAATAATTAGACAAAGAACTATTATAGTACCATTAAAAAAACTAATTTCTAAGAAAAATGTACATTAATGACAATAAAAATGAGAGACATTTGCATGGGTTTTAATACATGTCAGAAATGAAAATATACTCAAAATTGTAGAAATATATTTCTTAACTGTAGACAATCCCTATACTGGTGATTTTTGTAAAACAAGAGAGAAGGAGAAGAAGAATAAGCATAGTAGGATTAGAAAGGTTCTTACGGGCTTCCCTGGTGGCGCAGTGGTTGAGAGTCCGCCTGCCAATGCGGGGGACGCAGGTTCGTGCCCCGGTCTGGGAAGATCCCACATGCCGCGGAGCGGCTGGGCCCGTGGGCCATGGCCGCTGGGCCTGCGCGTCCGGAGCCTGTGCTCCGCAACGGGAGAGGCCACAACAGTGAGAGGCCCACATACTGCAAAAAAAAAAAAAGAAAGGTTCTTACATTTTCTCTTAGTATTATATCTGGAGTTACTTGATGTTCTTAAATATTTATACTTAACATTCCTATGAAATGCTTTTTGAAATGCAGTAAACAATGTATTTCTTATTGTGAGGAATATATACCTGAACACAATAATGACTATACACACTGAAATTTAAATTATTCATTTGTTATACTACAAAAAAAATATGGTTCAATATTTACGCAATGCTCTTGATTCATTATTAAAGCCCTTGCTTCAACATTTGATTGAAATTAATTCTGAGTCCAGTAACACTATTATAACATTTAGTGTCAATCATTTTAAAATTGTTCTATGTCATGAGGAAGAAAAGCAATTATCAGGCCTAAGAATTAGTAGAAGTGTCAAGCAAGTAAATAACCTGTCATACAGCTATTAATACTGATTAATCTCTGAAGCACCATCCCTTTCATAAATGAAGAGGAAATGTACAGGCCATTGAGACCAGCAAACATTCCCAAAAATATAAGGGCAGCTTGGTCCTAATCCAAATTTCTCTCATGTTGCTCTATGAACACATTTAAAATATCATTTTAAAAAATGTTTGTTTTATACTATTTTACTGTAAGTGGGACATCAAATTCATTGCAGAAAACTAAAGGTGTAGGTCATCAAAAAAGAAGAAAGATGGAGGGAGGAAGAAGAGAGAAACGGGGGAAAAAATTATCCTACCAGCAAGGGTATTGGTTTTTTGTTATTTGAAACAGAGAAAGATTAAATAGAAAGATAAATTATAAAGAAAATAATCTGTTTTTCATTTGGTCATTCTACATGATTACCTTTTCATGTTGATAAAGTTTAGTCTGTAAAATCATTTTTAATTTATGAATAGTATTGTATCACATGGCTATACCTTGAATTCTCCAACTATTATGATTTATATTTAGGAACTATATTTAAGTTTAATGCAGTTTTCTACAAGTATAAAAACTTTTCCTGCAGCTTTTATGATGTATGTGACTAATGGTTCCTGAAAATGAGTAAGAAGCATCAACCTAGTATAGTAATACAGTTCCCTGAGGGGAACATGGTAAACAAGGAAAGGTGAGTAAAATAGTAACTGCTGACAAGTTGTCTCTGAAGTGCTGGAGAAGCCCAAATGGTGTTTTTAAAATAACTTTTTCAAAATTGGTCTTTGGCTCCATAATTTAAATGTAAAACCCTGGCATGTCATTACATTATAGCTAGCAAAAATAAAACCATATCTGAATCCTTGTGTTATAAGCCTTTCTGGGAAATATGAAATATATAAGAACATAAGTAAACAGGCAAGAAAGCTGCTATTTATTTCCAGTACTCAAGATGGTGACCGCTTAATGACTTCCAGAGATTGCTGTTTTTGCTCTCAGAGTTGGACTTGGTCTTGGCACATGTTCTATGGATACTGTTAAGTAAGTTTTGAAACTCTCAGCAGCATGCTTTAGAGGAAAGGGCGTGGGTTCTAAGCTCAACTAGGCAATTGTAATTATAAAAAATATACTCTCCTAGTAAAAATATTACAAAGCATTCACTCAAAAATGGTTTTATGTAATGTTGGCAATATTCTTGAGAGGTATTAATTATATCATTTAGGTTGTAAGAGAAAATTTTTGAGGCATTTAAAACATAAACTATAAATTGAGAAATAATAACTTATCGAAGTTATCATTTACTTTACTTAACCTCATGCTACTATAAATAACATAAATGAACAGTGAGGGAAAAGGGGAGGGGGGATGTGTGACGGTTGTTCTTCATGAATTCTTTTCTAAGGGAAAAACTATTCATGTGCTTTAAAATGGCAAAGTGTCAAGCCAATCTATAAACAGTCCTGTAGACCAGTGTCTCATAAACCTTGTTCCAAAAGGTTCCCTTAGAGTTGCCTATATGTGTGTGAGTGAGTGGAACTCAGAGCCAGAGGACCATATTTCTAAATGCTGATTCTCTGACATCTTGAATAAGAGAATTAGATAAGCCAATTTTTCAAAGGCAAAGAAGAAAAAAATCATATTAGTATAATGTCACCTCTGAGAATTTAATTAAAAGCATAACAATTACTTTATTATATGATATTAATAAAAAATTTGCTAGAAGATTTCCAGCAGACTGAAGCTTTAAGTAATTACTTGAACCAACATTTTTATTAAATTAAGTCATTTATAATTATGAATTTGACTCCTAAGCAATTTTCATTACAATATTAACATACTCATAAATTTTATAAGGATAAAAAGCTCAACAGCAAATTTGTTATCTATGAAATTCTTCAATTTATATAGTTATAATTTATAACTATGAAGTTCCTTTTTGACAGGCAAAAAACAATCACAGATAAAAGCAACAATGCTTCCATATTCCTTAGAAACTTGAAGGACTAAGGCTAACTTTGAACATATTAAACATTCATAAGCCATTAGGTATTATATGCAATGTGATTTTTAAAAAAACAAACAAATAAAACTGTAGCACTAACCCAGTCCTGTAGACTAGTATAAACCAGTTGGCTCATGCTCTAAGTGATTTTCACCCATTAGTTTCCTGGCTGATTCTACTAACTGCAGTCCCAAGTTCTTGAATGGCTATATGTTCCCCTATCTAGGAGAAATGTGATTATTTGAACATATTTCACATAGGTCAAAGGATAATCCCTAAATCAAAGTGATTTGTATAACAACCAAATGATAAATAATTACCTAGGTGAGAAAATGCATACTGTCAAGTTATCAATATATGAGTAGTGTGTTGAATACTGGATGGTATATAAATGGCAGGAGGGAAGAAAAGAAGAAAGTGAAGGAAGAAAAATTAAGGAACAAAGGAATAAGATCATACTTATTGCAATTGTATGTGTATAGGAGGCCATCAGCATCTACGTAGTAAAAATTATCTATGAGAGTGAAGAAACAGAAGGTGGGATTAAGTAAACAAATCAAATTTACAAATCAAGTAAAGATAATTTAAATATATAAATACTTGCCTTACTCATCTCCTACTAGGAAATAAAGTATGTATTTAAAAAAATAGCTATTTGCTTTACTTCTCCCTCATTTTTTTCGTGTGTGTGTGTGTGTGTGTGTGTGTGTGTGAGAGAGAGAGAGAGAGAGAGACAGAGAGAGATGGAGAAGGAGGTGTGTGGTGAGGGAGGGGAGGAGAGGAGGCATGGATGGGAAAGGAAATACTAAACAGAAATGGTAGACACAAAACAAACCTGGGAATAAAAGAAGGAAATGTGCGGGCTTCCCTGGTGGCGCAGTGGTTGAGAGTCCGCCTGCTGATGCAGGGGACATGGGTTCGTGCCCCGGTCAGGGAAGATCTCACATGCGGCGGAGCGGCTGGGCCCGTGAGCCATGGCCACTGAGGCTGCGCGTCTGGAGCCTGTGCTCCGCAACGGAAGAGGCCACGGCAGTGAGAGGCCCGCGTACCGCAAAAAAAAAAAAAAAGGAATGAAATGTGCCAAAATTGACAGAACATTTCCATCATAGAAACAAAACCTGACATCCTAAATCCAACAGTAATTATGCCACACATTTTTCCCACTCAGGGTCATAGCTTAGTTTATGCAAGTCCTTCAGACTCCTTTCCCTTGCTCATCCTCAAAGGCTTTCCATTAACAAGGTCATCAGATTCAACCTTCTTGCAAAGTGCACCTCATTCCAAAATTTCCATTCTTTCCAAATCTCCTTTCTAACAAAATAAAGAGAAAAGTGAAAAGAAGAAACAAAATAACTTCCTGTCACTGAAGTCAATCTCCCTAAGTTACAAATAAATTTCAATAATCCCCAGGAGAAACATGTTAATACTAAAAATGGCATGGTGTCTGATGTCGTGAGTCTTCCCTTTTCCACTCAAAGCTGTTTACATATTCAGAAAACCTCAACTACCACAGACTTATTTCCTCACCTAGATAGTATGGAAACAGAATCAGATCACCTGCAAATTACCTTCTGTGATTATGTATATTGAAAAAATTTGTATTTAGGTGTGTATGTAAATAATTGTCTCTTAAGAAATGACATTAAAATACAAAGAGAGTGAAGAAGGTATTATTTGTTGACTCTAAAGTGTTCTTGGGATGGTAATGGTCAAGTCAGAAGCATGCAGGAATTAGAGATCTGCAGTCAATAAAGAAAACAGAAAATGAGTAGTGAGAAAATCAGAGGAAATACCTATTTGATAGAGTATTACAAAGACAGCTGAAAAGTAATTTCTTTCTTCTACTAGCTGTTAATTTATCAGATGCTGTATAAATGTACCCAATTTTACCACTTTCACTTCTAACTAGAAAGTAAGAATTTTTCCAAAACATGAAGGTGAACATGTAAGGCTATTCCATATATATCCAGTGATGGTAGGTAGAATTTCATATTTCCCAAACTATTCATGTATCTTTCTATCTATACAGTTATCTTTTTCTTTCTTTCTATGTTATCTATCTATCCACCTCTATTTAACTATCTAGTCACATCACATTTGAATTGGGCATGACTTCATTCAGATTCCACAATGGAAGTTATTTTAAAATAATCACTCCAGCAAAGGATTGTGCTGATATCCAGAATCACCTCACAACAATTTCAGGACTTCCCCAAAGCCTACCCAGAAGTCTGGTAGACACACAATGGAAAGGCTAGCACCCAACAGGCTTTGACAAATGAACATTAAAGCCTAGGGTCAAATGATCATTTCCAACAATGATAACCATGGCTCTAAAAGACCAGAAATAGGATTGGTCTGCACACTGGGAAGAGTCCTGCAAACAAAACGACAACAACAAAAAACACCCAGCATGCCTTGGTAGTTTCTTAAAAATAACTATCCCAGATGGGTTAACTGTTTTTATCTTACTCCTCAAAAGAGAATATGCATCTTAGAAACACACAACCTTAGAACAAGTAGCCCCTCTCTAATTTAAGGTTATCTATCAGCTTCATACTTGCTGCCTTCACAGGGAGTGAGTGGGCCAGCTCAAAAAAATAAATAAACAATAAAAATAAATTTTAACTTAGGGAAAAAAGTGTTTATAAGAGTGTATGTACCAGAGTCAATCAGAAAGATAGCATTTGAGAAATCTCTTCTTCCTTTGGACACTAGTCTTTAGTTGGAAGAAAACTGTAAGTTGATTTACCAATAAATTGATTATTATACAAATTGTGTCACGTGTGAGATGAATAAAACCATTTATTTTCTTCAAAACAGAATATATATAAATGAACATATTTAATATTTCATTACTAATCATTAAATGTTTCAAAGCAACACATACATACTTGGCACAGATTGTTCTCATTTTTGGTGCCCTATGTTTGCTCTCTTATTCTTTGGAGTTCCTTGCTCTTCCTTGTTACCTTCTTGGATGGTTGATATTTCCTTGTCTGCCTTTTAGGTGAGGAATGCCAGTAATTACAACTGAATTAGAGTTCTGCTTTAAAAATATAGATGATGTGATACACCAAGAAATAATTTTAAGTTTTGGCACTTCTTAATTAAAACATTTTTTTAAAGGATATACAGAGAGCATGACTGCACAATTCATGTTAAAATGCATTTTTCAATGCTATATGTTCTCATAAGCTTTCACTTTCATTATTGACAGTGACTTTTAAAACCATGCAAAAGTATATTTATATGTATCCTTATTTTGCATTACCACCATAACTTTACAATAAACATGTATACTTCAGCAGAGTTGGACGCCTAATACCTTAAAAAATAGATTGCTTTAAAAATGACAAATTATATATTGCACATTTAATAATAAATAAAACCTCAGAAATTATTCCTTAAGTAAATTTTTTCTAGCTTTAGTATTTTCAGCTTTAAGTCACGCTTTGCTTGAAAATTATGTCAAAGAAATATAAATATCACCACTTTTATACATGGGAGGAATGCAGAAGCCATTACATCTTTGTGATTTAGACCTACTTTCTGCAGAAATTCTGTATATAGGCTAGGGGGGAAAAAAAAAAAGGTTTGTCATAGGTCTATCTGAAATACCCAAAGCTCTGCTGTACTTTCTCTCTGCACTTTGGAGGTATTTAGGGAGAAAAATGTGTCTTCCATGCAAAAGAATTTGGGAAGACTTTATTTTAAAAATGTCTTTCCATTTAGTGATTTAATGTATTTCCCCTATTTGAATAAACTCACTTGCAAAAGTTGGTAAGGGATTTTCTTAAGTACCAATAGTTAATCTGGAAAAATATTTTTAATTGTATTGCCTGTTTGCATAGGAATGAACAAGAGATTTCAAATAATCTATTGGAAATTCTTTAAAGGAAATTGATAATGTGCATGACCTAGGCACAGATTTATGCTCTTCTAATTTGATAAATGTTTCAACCAAATACCATAACAAAATTTTGTTTCTATTCAATTCTCACTTAATTGAATTTTTACTCCTTTGTAGAGCCCAGAATCACCACAAGCTCATTGACCAGCTACCATTTTCTCAGTATGCTTTGCTTCCAAATATTTTCTTTGTATCCTTGAATTTATCCATATCCAATGTAATTCCAAAATCAGGCAAAGGATAATATTTTATGCATCTGCATGACTTCTTATTGAGCCCCGCTTTGCTCCTCAGATGACCTAGATTAAAAAGTCAGTAAATATTCTGCCACTCTTGGCCGATAGATTAGACCATCCAGCAGTGAATGTTGTCAGTAACTATGAGCATATCCAAACTGTTGCATGTGTCCTCTAATAGTATTTTGGAAATTAGCTCTCAATAATGAAAGAAAGCACTCTTGGAAGATGAGACTATATATATATATATATATATATATATATATATATATGACACTATAAGTTGGGGGTTTTATTTGTTTAATAGACTTCTTAGAATAGACATAATTTGCTTACTGGAAACCAAGTTTTACAGAATGAGATCCACCTTTCAAAGTTTTCTTCTATTTATATATTTTGCCACTAGATAATTCTTACTCTTCCGCCATCTTCCCCCTCTCCTCCATAGATAATTCTTTAATGCTGATTTCTTAGTGATTTTCTAAGGCCCCAAAGAAGACTTCATTTATCAAAATATCAAAATCACTAATTAGCCCAGTGCTCAACCTTTGAAAAGATGTGTAAATTTTGTTTTTTAAAAAATTTAATGTTTCAAAGAGTTTGTCTAATGCCATTAATTCTCCATTCCTCTTCGGATTACAAAACTGCTGCTCTTCCTTGATATGACAGATGCTGTTCTTATTGCACCAATATCCCCTTTCTCATTCATCTACCATTTCCTTGCTCTCAGCATCTTATCTCTATGCCTAAATAGTTCTCACTGACTGCTGATACCTGCTCATTGTTTGTATGATCAGGACAGAAGTGCAATAGAAGGAATGCTCCCCATAAATATAGCTCCACTGATAACTCACATGCGTTGGTGTATGTTCTACATCATTTTTCAGAGCCTTTCAATGACATTAAGCTCTATTTGCTCATAGAGGCAACTTATTTGATAAAATACTCTTTATTGGCCTCCTATATTTTGCTGTCACACTTCCTTACTTCTCTACTGGCATTTCCAGGGACTGTCTTCCAAATAAGTTTCTTGTACTCAAATGCTCTTCTCAGGGTTTGTCCCTGGGGAAACTAAGATACTTATCTTTAAGATGCTTGATTTTCCCCACATTTCTACATCACTCAAATTGGGATGTAACATTGTATGTTTCACCTATATTTGGATGGCTACTTGGTTCACATTAAATCCTTCAAAGGTCCTATCTGTGCTATTATGATTCTTCTCTCTCCACCATGGCTGGCTGGCCTAGTAATAGAAGCTTCTGACCCCAGCTGGATCAATCTTATTTCTTCCAGAAAATTAAAACTTGAATAAAGGACCCAGAGACTGGACTGGCTGAGGCATGTTAAAGGTCGTGTCCTAGAAAAAAGAATGAAAAACTCCTTTATTGAGGTCCGAAAGCTCAATAAAGGCTTCTTTACCAAGGCTTGCTGCCTCTTCTTCAGTACTATGAGGCTATCTCAAAACATTTCAATAACCCCCTCTCCCAGAGTTGTTTTCTGTTGCATGAAATGCCTCGCTCATCCCTTTCTTTACCCCCCAAAAAGAATATTTAATGCTCAAAAGCCACAAGTCATTGGTATGAAATTCCTGATCCATTCATCTCTCGTACCACCTAGAGTTCCCCTAACACTTTTCCATTTTTATTTTGTTCTTTTATTTTTTTTTTCCCTGCGGTACGTGGGCCTCTCACTGCTGTGGTCTCTCCCGTCGCGGAGCACAGGCTCCGGACGCGCAGGCTCCGGACGCGCAGGCTCCGGACGCGCATGCTCAGCGGCCATGGCTCATGGGCTCAGCTGCACCGCGGCATGTGGGATCTTCCCGGACCGGGGCACGAACCCGCGTCCCCTGCATCGGCAGGCGGACTCTCAACCACTGCGCCACCAGGGAAGCCCGATTTTGCTCTTAATTAATACACATGTTAATAATTCTAGCCACCTGGAATCCTTCTTGGAAATAGGGTACCCATTTTGGATAACCTATAATCATCAGAGAATGAAAATAAGGTTTGAAATCTGTCAAACACTATTTATTATCAGCTAAGAAACAGATGATTCATTTAAAAGATTTTTCCTGAGTGCTATTTTATGATGGCCACCATGCTGACTAAATGTGACAGAGATGAACGATCTGTCTGCCTCATTCTATTCTTGTTGTGCAAAATGATTTTTTTTTGGTTTCTGAATATTTACTTACAATGTTCAGTTAAATCTTCTCCTGTAAAGTTAACAGGCAGACTAAACTCTAAAGTTTTAGCTCCAATTCTAAATTCCTGGGTAAAGAACTCTGACAGGCCCAGCTTGGTTCAAGTGCTTACCCCTCCAGCACCCAGTGAAGGCTAGGACAGAAGAGTAATACTGTATTTTACAAAATGATTGCAGAGGCCTCATCACTGTTATGAGGAGGAAGCTGGGAGTCTGTAGGATGTAGCACTAGGAAGAACTTCCAATAGGTGTCTGATTATTGTAGACAGGGTTTCATACATCCTAGGTTTCCTGAGACATGGCTCGTTTGAGTCTGTGTTTTAGGTATAATTACTAATACTGCCCACTTTTGCTCTCAAAAGAGTTCTCCCTTGGATTATATATGTGACTCTACTTATAGAGATCATTGAGGGCAACCCTATCCTTTTACTTGAGAGGACAAATGAGACCTAGAATGGTTATGAGACTTTTCCAAGGTCATCCAATTAGCAGTATATTTATCAGTAAAATTCAGGTGTGTAGTACACCATTTTAGTTATTAGTTTATAATTTTGAGTCCATTCTTTCAGTGTTCTACCTTGTGATTGACGGCATGGTGTCATGATATGGTTGGTTAAAGTTCAGCTGAATTGAGTAGTCAAGGAGCAGAGCAACCCCAGCTCCATTCAGCAACATCAGGATCAGAATTAGCATCCTAAACAATGAGCCAGATAAAGATAACACTGTCCTGCAGAACTTTTCTTGGGATGTACATCACTAATATAAAATACAGTATAATTCAAAGTCACTGTTTTTGGTTTGTTTCCTTAACATTGTCTGAATGAAACCTAGCCTTGACTCTATCATTAAGCATTTGTGCTCTTCTTAAGAAAACATTCAGCCTAAAAGTTTAAGCACTAAGGGCAGCCACCCTTCCAACTGGCTAATGAAACCAGAGTATAGTATCTGAAAATGACTCTCAAAACAGACATCTTTACCATTTCAAAAAATATAAGACATGTAGCTTTTCGGAAGAACATATCCCACTTCTGGGGAAATGACCTTCTTCTGAGGTTAGTTAGTGTAAAGAAAATCTGTAAAGTAGGAAAAGTTGGTAATATTTCAATACTCTAAAACCGTCCCTACTCCATATCCTTTGTGACACCATTTTGCCATCCTATCCTCTTGTCTCTGAGTTTTTTGTTGTCATCATTTTTTACTTTGAAATTTTGTTCTCTGGAAATGAATTTTTACATTTCTATAAAGGATAGATGACTATTAGGTATTCTGTTATTTCTCCCAAGATTGCTGCTCTATAAGTCTTATCTATAAAGCCCACACATTTGGAACTCTAGGAATTAAATTTTAAGCATTAGCAAAATGCAGTATTGTTTGGGATAGGAGAGACTTTGAACTCCTCTAGCCATGCCAAGTGTGTGCCTCCCTAATCTATCCACTTTCCACCTATTAGAAAACTGATTCTGCCTTCCAGCTTAAGTTCTATGCATAGCTAGCAAAGCTGAATGAATACTCCTTTCAAAATATTCCAAATTGGAAAATTAACTTCACAGATTATCGGTTGCAAAACACCCTAAAAATATGGCAGAATGATCAGTAGCTACTATACATTTCAATGCCAGGAGCTGAGAAAAAAATCACAGGCAAAAGATGGAATTTAGATGAGTTCCCTAAGGGAAAGCTTTAGATTTTTGCATACTGATAGATGATTTTCAGAGGAAGCTGAATTATGACTTTTCCCAATCAACTCATCCTTAAAAACGTCAATAGCAGCACAATACTTTGAACATGCTCACTTAAACATATGCCAGCTGAAACTGTGAACAGAATGAGCTGGTGAGCAAGAACTTCAAGTTAAGAAGGAAATTTCTCACACTTCTTACGTGCCACTGAAAATAAGAAAAGTAAAAGACATGTTAAGACCCTAGTCTCATTTCTTATTATTAATTGCTATGGTGGGAACGTAAACATTTTGATTTCTTATAACTATTGTTCTGTGGTTTGTTGCATTTTGAATAGCGGAATGTGCTATAGAATCAATGAAAATACCTTACTGAAATTTAAATGACTGTCAGATTTCAGGGCTAATTTTTTTAACTTGTTGGTCCTCATTTTTGAACAAGATAATGTGTGTAATTATAACCATAACCTACTTACTTCATGGGAAGATTATAAGGAATAACTTGATGTTACTGATATTCCCTTTAGCAATCTTAAGAAAAAGTAAGTATAAGATGGCAAGGTGTATTTCTTAAAGGGTGTCGAAATGTAGAAAATTCACAAAAGGAGTAGCTTCAGGGGTAACTAAATTAAGCATCCACGAATTAGTCTGGAATTCAGTAGTAGTGCAATTCAGAAGAACAATACCAGTGACTAAATTGAAAGTTACTTTGGGACTCCTGGCTGAGTTTACTCTTCTATCACCTATATATTTAGCAGACCTAAATAAATATTTATTTATTTCTAATTAATGTGTCAAATTATAATCCAAAATATTAAGAGTTTGCTTTCTTACACCTTCCAAGCTATTTTTCAGCTCAAGTTATAACTGTCACAAGCTATTTTGAGTTTACAATTACAAAAATAAAGACTGGCAGGGGCGTGGATACACAGGTGATTTCCTTTAATTCCTCTCTTCCTGAATCTTGTTGAAAGCATAATCGATAAGGGTATTCTATAACTGCAATACTTGAATCAATTTTCAAATTAAAGATTTATTTCCTAGCTGTCTGAACCACTGAACTGGGAGTTGTCCACTCTGTGACACCTGGGTTATACTGTTTTTATGTCTAACTTGAGAACCATATTCTTGAGGAAATATAGACTTAATTAAGGAGCTTAGAAAAATATTCTCCACTTTTTAAATTATTTGCAAGTTATTTAGGTCTACTAAATCACAGGGGAACAGGCCAATTCCATATGATTTAAATGGTTTTAGATATGACAGTGTGCTCCCATGAGGTGGTGAACAGTAGAGAAAAACATCTTTAGCTGGGAGCCTGAAGACTTCACTTCTAGTCTTAACTCTGGCATCATGTAGCTGAAAACAAGTAATTTTTCCACTGAATGGACTTATATGTCATCAGTTATTAAAAAGAAACAGTCATTTGGGATTACTTCTACAGTCACTTCCATGTGAAAACAAACAAAAACTATGGTTCTGCTATGCAGAGCACAACTAAAATACCTAGTTGATGCTAAAGAGTCCTACAAGAGTAGCTCTAATCGGTGAATATTGATACTAAGATTTGTATCTAACTTATCAATTGTTCATGTGTAGTTTGGTTTGTAAACTCTGTTTCTTTCAATTTATTACATATTTTACTAGAAAATCCTTATTGATACTATTCCCTAAAAAGTTATATCTTCTCCTAGAAAGTTCCTCTTAAAGGCAAAACTTGAATCTCAGGATTGTTCAACATTCAGCATTCCTAGTCCTCAAATGATTGAAGTACCTTATTATCTTAGCTATTTTTCTCCACTTTCCCTTATTATGTTTCAATTTAAACTCAATGACTTAACTTTGGTTTCTTTCCTTCCCTTTGTTATATGCTTTTCCCCCTTTATTCAAAGTATCTAGAATTTGGGAAGTATTGAAGGAACAGAAGGAAAACACAATCTTGCTCATTGTGGAGGAAAAATACCACACTTTTTTTCTCTATGTGAAAAGTGTATTAAGACATCAGAAAAATATGGATAAGGAATTTATTAGTAAAAATTAGAAATTTTTGTCTACCGACTCAGTTATTCAGTTTGATTTTCTAAGTCACAAAGTTTCTTGCATACTTATTTCAAAGATTATAGTACTCTTTGACTACTACACCAAATTTTTCAAAATTTCTTTTGTATTTGTTCTAACAAACAATGTACCTCCTTTTGACCAAGTTTTGTGTTTTTCATGTATTAATGGGTCTGTTTACATAGGGACAATTTTCCAGAACGATGCATTTTTGAAGAAAAATATGTTGTTAACCAGTCTAGAATTTTGCTAGGATTTTAACATTAAACTCTAAGGTCTTGAGAACAAGAATTGTCAAATAAATAACTCATTATATAATTTGTTAAATGTTAACATATTTATTGAATATCTGCTACTTCCAGGAAATGTGTTAAACCTTTGCTTATAAAGAGCTGAAAAGGACACATAATATATTGGCTTATACAAAAATTACTTTATATCATCAGTATCTCTAGGCACAGTGCTTGATTGACATGTGGTAGTAATAAGGTTTCTTAAGTGAATTAACTAAAAACACATCATTCAGCTCTTTATGCTCTTCTATTAAAAAATTTTTTTAAAACTACCATAAAAGTATAACAAACAACTCTATGCTCACAAATTTGATAATGTAGATGAAATAAAACAATTCTTTGAAATATACAAACTACCAAAACTCAGACATGGTAAAGTACACAATCTGAATATCCTTATATCTATTAAAAATTGAATCAATACTTAATATCCTTGTAAAAAATAAATCACCAGATCCAGATGGTTTCACCAGTGAATTCTACCAAACAAATAAAGGGGAAAAGGGATATCAATTCACAAAAATCTCTTCCAGAAAATATAAGCAAAGAAAATACTTCCTAACCCATTCTATGAGACCAGCATTACCCAAACACCAAAACCAGAAAGTCAAATACAACAGTATATGAAAAGAATTATACACAATGACCAAGTATACAAAGCTGGTTCAACA
The DNA here is from genome assembly GCF_963924675.1 of Phocoena phocoena. NCBI lineage: Eukaryota > Metazoa > Chordata > Mammalia > Artiodactyla > Phocoenidae > Phocoena > Phocoena phocoena. Next base: position 66,582,599 of record NC_089227.1, on the reverse strand, counting down.
TTCGAAAGTCGATCAATGTAAGATATCACATCACTAAAGAAGGAAAATCATATAATCCCATTAACTGTCACAGGAAAAGCATTTGACAAAATCATATACCCAATCATGATGAAAATTCTCTGTAACTAGGAATAAAAATAAATTTCCTTAGTTTGATAAAGAACATCTAAAATCTACTGCTAATATCCTACCTAATAGTGAGAAGCTAGACACCTTCTGCCTTGTGAACAAGGCAAGGATGTCCCCTCTTACCACTCCTACTCAGTGTCATACAGGAAGTTCTAGCTAGTGCAATAAAACAAAAAAAAGAAGGAAAATTTACACAAATTGGGAGGGAAGAAATAAAATTGTCTCTATTCATAGATAGCATGATTGTCTATGTAGCAAATCTTAAAGAATTGTCCAAAAAAGCACTACAACAAATAAGTGAGCATAAATGAGGCTCAGGACACAAGATTAATATACAAAAGTCAATTGCTTTTCTATATACCAGCAATGAACAACAGGACTTTGAAAAGTATACAAAACAATAACATTTATAATAGCACTCAAACAATGAAATATGCATAAATCTAATGAAATATGTATAGGACCCATAAGAAGTATGAAACGCTGGTGAAAAAAAATCCAAAAAAGATCTCAATAAATGGAGAGATGTTCTATGCTCATGGATGGAAGACAATATTATTAAGATGTCAATTCTTCCTAACTTGATCTATACAGTCAATGCAATCCAAAACAAGATCCCAGCAAGCTATTTTGCAGATACTGATTCTAAATTTTATATGGAAAAGAAAATGTCCTAGAAGAGTCAACACAATAATTAAGAAAAAAGTTGGAGAACTGGACGCTCATTTGCAAAAATTAAAGCAAAAATAAAACAAAACAAGACAAAATTACACCTTACATAAAAAACTAACTCAAAATGGATCTTACATCTAAAATGCAAAACATAAAACTTATTGATAAAGACATAGAAGAAAGTCTACAACCCTGGTTTGGTGATGAGTTTTTAACGAAATACCAATAGCCCAATCCATGAAGAAAGGTAAATTGGGCTTCATTAAAATAAAAAAAAAAATTCTGCTCTGTCAAAATCACTGTTAAGTGAGTAGAAAGATAAGCCAAAGGCTGGCAAAATACACTTGTAAAACATATAACTGATAAACAACTTGAATCCAAAATATACTAAGAACTCTTACAACTCAAAAGAAAACAAAACACAATTTGAAAATGGGCAAGAGATCTGAACAGACACATCTTCAAAGAAAATACACGGATGGCAAATAAGAATATGAAAACATGCCAACAGTGTTTGTCATTAGTGAATCACAAATTAACACAATAACGAGATAGTCCTTCACACCTATTATAATAGCTAAAATGAAAAAAAAAAACCAAAACCCAACAATATCAATGTCTGGTAAAGAGGTGGAGTAACAGGATATCTCACTCATTGCTGGTGAAATTGCAAAATGGTACAGCCACTTAAAATGACAGATTGTCAGCTTCCTCAAAGACTAAACATAATCTTAACATACAATCCAGGAACTGTGCTCCTAGGTATTTATTCAACCAATTTAAAAAATAATATTCACACAAAACTTACACGTTTATAGGAGGCTTTAGTTTTTGGTGATTATGGTAAAGCTGTTATAAACATTCAAATGTAGCCTGTAGTGGCTGGAAAAAGGTAAGAAAATAGATCTCCTGTAAGAAAATAGCCTCCTTAAAAAAATGCAGTAGCCCTGCTGACACCTTGATTTTAGCCAGTAAAATTATGACATATTCCTGACCTAAAGAAATATAATTAGTGTTCTTTAAGCCACTGTGTTTGTGGTAGTTTGTTATAGCAGCAATAGGATACTAATACAGTGCTGGCTGATGGGATCTAGGTTTTTGTGGGATCTAGGTTTTTTGCTGTTGGAATACAAAGTTACAGATAAATAGGAGAGATGGCTAAAATGATCCATGTGATAATGGGTTAGAGTTAGAGACATCAGTACAAACTCATATTTAGCTTAATATACAGATGGCTACGTGTAGAAATATGTATATATATGTGAAAATACACATATTAGTACAGACATATATATCTTCAGTACTGTTAGCTTGAGAGGACTTAGAAACAATGACACACCAGTAATAATGAGCACATCTAGCACAAGATGTTGGCTTCTAATATCATTCTGCAATACAAGGAGTCAGAGCTCCTTGAGAAATGGCTGATACTAGGACTGGGACAGGAAATACAGAAGATGAGTCTGGAACATTTTAAGAGCCAACTAAAAGGACTCCCAATAGCCAAAGCTGGAAAAAAACGTGAGCAAAAAATTGAATTAAATAGTATTGGATTTATAAACCACAGTATAAAACAAATAGCCCTTACTGAGAAAAATAAATGGTTTATAAATAAGGGGGGGTGGAATAAACAAATGTATCACATTGTAAGAATCTCAAACAGTTAATGTAGGTATTTTGTCCTTAAGGAGATAGTATATAACTCTTGACTCCTTAAATGTGGGCAAGTATAGCAGAGAAAGGAGAAATATGACAAACACAACCTCAAGTCAGGTGACCAAATTAACATCAACGATAATAACTCATTTGATATTAATTGCCCTTGATATGATGTGATGAAAATCCCCCCCCCAAATACATTACCCTGATATAATCTTGAGAAAACCAGCAGGAAAATTCCAACTGAGGTACATTCTACAAATTACCTGACTAATATTCCTCAACAGTGTCAAGGTCCTCAAAGTAAGAAAAGTCTAAGAAACAGTCACAATCAAGAGGAATTAGGGAAAAACTAAAGAAATCTTAACAAGTTATATTCTTTAGTTAATAATAATGTATCCATATTGTTTCACTCATTTTATAAATATTCCAAACTAACATCAGATATTAACAATAGGGAAAATGATGTGGGTATATAGGCATTCTTTGTATTATCTTAATAGTAATTCTTTAAATCTGAAACAGTTCTAAAAAAAATCAGATGTTTGTCCATGAATGCACACACATGAAAGGTATTTTGCCTCTGGTCAATGAAAAACTGAACTGGTCTGTCTTTCTGGTCATCTCAAGAACCCTTGTGTCCTTTATAAACTGATTCATCTAGAAAAGCTAAGCCTAGAGATTTGATATTCTTCATTTCCTATTTGTAAAGCATATAGGTGGGAATAACAATGACAACCTCATTAAATATCATCAAAGGGCAGGAGACATTTTACCATATGATAAACATGCTTTCATCTACTATATAAGTGAATAGGTATTATTCCTATTTTACTGATAGGTGTTATTCTTATTTTATTGGTAAAACTAAAGTTCAAAAAATCTAAGAATCCATGGAGTTGCCTCAGTGACTTGGGATAAGGAGGCTTTTCAAAATAGCTAAAATTTCCCCTCCTTTACCAACAGGTTTTGTATGTAACATTTAGTGAGAAAGTATTCTCATGACAAAAAAAAAAAAATACTTGTTTACACTGTAAGACCTTTTAGAATGAAAATTACTGAAAAATATTGATGAAGGTAGGGAAAGATACAATACTGTTAACAAACCAAAAACAGACAGACAGAGCAAAACAACAAATTTATAAATCAAGCTCTTCCACAGAACTAAGGAATCAGAAAGCTAAGGCTGAGTGCCAGGCAATTTTGCATAACCCTAGAAAATAGAGTAAAACATGAGACTTCCCCTCAGGGACATATTTAAAACAGAATTATTTGGTAATATGTCAATAGTTATACTAAATTGCACTCACCAAGTATGATGTAACCTACTTAGTTTGGTTAATCTGAAGTGAACTTGAAAATCCTTTGGATCAAGACCATTAAAATGAGAAATAATGATTTATAAACTATCCCAGATATTGTTCAATACTGAAGGGAAGTGTTAAAGTTCTCTTGTCAGTATCTGCAGAGCACGGGTCTCTAATGTTAGCAGGCGAAGTTGGAGATGCTATCTATTCAACTCCAGAGCTGAGTCTCTGTAAGAGTTAAGGACTTGCCTATAGGACTTAACACAACAAGGCTTTCCTCTCGCCTCTTCAGAAAAAAAAATAAATAAATAAGTTTTAACCTTTAAATAGCTCTTAATAGAAAAACAAAGTGATGAACACGAAAATAGTATTTTTGTTTCTCTATATTTTTAATGGTCAACTTTTTCACTTAGATCATTCTACAGGGAGGCTATATTTAAATACTCAAACAAGTATATTCCATATATCCCCTAATTCAGTATCTCTAGCAAGAGGTAAATCTCTGTTTGTACAGGTATGTATGTGTGTGTTTAAGTCATACAATCCGTGCTGAAGCATTAAAGAAACCCTATGCTACTTTCAAAACACAGCAGCTCTATCAGAGAATTTGTACACATATGTTTCATGGCTGAGCCAGAAGATCCAAAATAAACTTTTGTTTCTTAGGCAGTATGTATCTATATTTCAAATTACACACACACACACACACACACACCTATCAAACCATACACATTTTATTTTGGGAGATATCATTAAGCAACAAGTCACTCAGCTTCACTACTGACGGTGTTGTTTCTGATTAGTTTCCCTTGGCCAACTCCCTATTTATAATAGTACTTTATTTTTATTTTAGACATATTTATGAAAGCTGTTTTAAAGTCTTTGCCTTCTGATCCCATCATGTTTCATTTCTGAATCTGTTTCTATTAACTAAATTTCATCCTGATTATGAGTTACATTTTCCTGCTTATTTGCTTGTCGAGTAATTTTTTCTTGGTTGCAAGATATTAGTGATTATGTTCTTGAGTGTCTCTATTTTGCTGTCTCTTGTGGAATAGTATTCAGCTCTCATCTAGGAGATGATTCACTTATTGGTGGTCCCACACTCTGGCAACACTGAGGCAGGATTAATTCATTGCAACAATATAAAGATTCTTAAAGGTGAGACTACTTAAATGAGGCATGTGTTCTTCAACTCACTAAGATGCTCACACAGTCCTAGGGGCATTTAAGCCTGTGAATCTCGATCTATATGATGCCCATAAGCTTATGTGGCAGACTTCCATCCCACCCACCTCCCATTTACCCCTCTCTGCAGTCCCTACCCTTACTATATCTATAGGAATAGAGTCTATAGCATCCTGAATTTCTGTCTGCTCACAAACATATAATTGTTAACGCTGACTGGGCTGGAGGACATTATTTTTACTCCTAGAGGGGATATAATAAGAATAAATAAAGAAATCTCAAAGAGAAAAACATTTCTGAAAACCTTTCATTCTAAGCTCTCGGCAACTCTTTCTTTCCTTTTATTTAGAAATTACTTCCAGTGTCAGTAAAAACATATCAGCAGCTGCAGGGCTGCTTTTCTTTTCTTACAAATGATGGTGAGAGGAAATTCCCTATTGGGCTGGATTATTCAAATTAGCCATAACTCAAAGTCCTTCACAATGAGCTCAGGAATTTATTACATGATTTATTCTGCAACTGATGTATCATATTTCTAATTTAATTTTTATTAGACTAATGCTAAAATTCCTGAGAACTCCTACACATCAGCCAGTTCAACCATGCACAGGAGTGCAAAAAGAAAGGTGATATAAAACTAAAAATATCATCTTGCTTAACAATCAGATAGAACACTTACATAAAACTCATCAAAAATAGGTAAAATTCAAAGTTTTAGAATACAATTCTTCTACTTTTATGCTCAAGAAATAAATATATTTGCAGGACAGTAGGTGAATAAGATTGAGTTATGATAATATCCATTTTAGAGAAGAAAGAAATCACCCTCCTGTGCATTGTTTACAGTTTTAGGGAAAATGCAGGTGAGCAAGAAGAGCATCTCTCCTTCCTTTCTTTCTTGAATGGATAGAAGTGACCATATTTTTTCCCATGACTTTTTTTTTTTTTTTTTTTTTTTGCGGTACACGGGCCTCTCACTGTTGTGGCCTCTCCCGTTGTGGAGCACAGGCTCCGGATGCACAGGCTCTGCGGCATGTGGGATCTTCCCAAACCGGGGCACGAACCCTTGTCCCCTCATCGGCAGGCGGACTCTCAACCACTGCGCCACCAGGGAAGCCCCATGACTTTTTTTTTTTTAACTCAAAAATAATCCTTTAATCTGATCTCAACAAACTGCTATAGAGAACCCTTCAACATTATGAAAATATCCCTGAGAAGTACACCATTGGCTGAGGTTGCACAACTGGAGGTCCACAGTGCTAGGGGCCAACGTAGTTTCACAGAACATGAAATGCAGCATGCACTGCCCTCACTTGCATCGACCACGGCTTCTACCCGCAGCAAATTCTAATTAGGATCAGCAGGTAGAAAAATTCCTGATACTAGCAGCATTAAACCCTAAAATTCTATTTTAAAATTTATCTTCACCATGGAGTTCTCGTGTGTGTGTGTGTATCTGAAAAAGAAATGTTAACTCAAACAGTTGCTTCAAAATTTGTAGGGAACATTTTCCCCACTTACTTCAATAGCTGCTTCATCCACTTAGCATCTTAGAGGAAAAAAAGTCTCCAAGTGAAATTTTTTCTAAGATAAAAAACAATACAAAGTTTCTTAATGAGGTAAGCCCCCAGAAATAATCTATTTCCATTTCTATGCTATTTTTTTTGCTATGAGACAGAAATTTTTTTCAGAAAGTTACAAACTTCCAAGACACATTTCTTTGTAAAAAAAATGGCTATCAGTCAGTGTCAGCTTTTACTTCCCTATTCCCCTAAAATCAGCAGACGACAAACTGAGTTTTTCAATACCGTGCAAGAGAATTCACTCTACCTAAATATGTAAAGTGTAGGAGACACTTTCTATATTAGAAACAAAACTTTGACATTGGGAACATTTAATATAATTAACCTATTTATTTGAAACAAGTCATAAAGTCCCTCTATATTGAAAACTATGGAGTCTGTTTGTGTGCTTGCGTTACCAGGAAAACACGACAAATTGAAATACAGATTTGGTTTAAAATATAAAACCGTCATAAACTTGAGAATCAGGACATTTCTTATAGCTGAACAGAAAGCACTGAATTGGCCCATTTTCAAAACATACATCCCATCCTATCTTCCACCTGGATTATATACACATCAAAATTCTCTAAAGATAGGACTATGTAAGCAAATAAGGCATCTGAGAAACCTAAACCATAACGATTTCAGTTCAACTCCTACCCAAGGAATAAAATCGTTCAAGATTTCCTCACCAACTTATTAAAAGGTTAAACAAATAAGTTCAACACACATTTATGAACACAATTCAAAAAAACTTGAAGAAGGAAAAGGCCAATATATGACTTTGAGGATAGCCTTCTCTGAAAGCCATTATTTTCTCTCCTAAATGGTCACAACTTCATTCCCATTTCAGACATTTTGCAAAGCTGACCTAGTGAGCCTTGGTTCAGGATAACAGACTTCCAGGAAAGCTGGAGCTCCCACTGTTCTCCATCAAATAGAGAGACTTCCAGAATGCCCCTGATTCACTTTATTTGCTTACAGACTAGATGACTTAATTAAAAAGAAACTTGTTTTCCTTTTACTCCAGTTTATAAGCCTTTCTAGTTGCTAAATGCCAAAAGTGCCCAGTCTGGATAATGGCTTCCATGGCTTTATCACCAGGAACTACTAATCCAACTGAGCTTAGAAATACTCCCCAAACTACTCTTCTTCCCACCCACCACCATAGACAAAGGACAATTTAACTGCATGCCTGGAAAATCCCCTAGACAAGCTGATATGCCAATGCCTATTTGGACCCTGAACATTTGAACTAAATTCTCAATCAACACTGGAAAAATCTGTAAGCCATTCTTTGTACAACTCATTTTCAATAAAATGACTCAGAAACTGACCCAACCCTATGGCAGTATTACGAGTTCTATCAATTGACCAGGCTGTGACCAGGAAAAGACCACCTTCAATCGTATGATCGAGACAGGCTTTTCAGTAGACCATGAATTACAATCCAAACCCAATACACTATACCAATTATTATAGCTACTGGGCCCAGATCTCCCCTGCAATTTCAGTAGCTAGGCAGGTTTTGAGCATTTTAAAAGGAAGCCGATAAGCAAAAGCTACAAGAGGACTTAATGTAGTATAAGGAGCCAAAGTCTAATTTCCCCCGGAAAAGAGAAGTAAACTGCTATTGATAGAATAAGTAAGAGTTCTGCCAGGTTGGGGCAGAGAAAATTGGGACATAAAGATGCTGCCCAGAAATTACTTTTCTAACCTGAACTCCAACAGCTACCTTATATGAAATCAATAATCCAGTCAAGTTAGTTTTTTTAATATTGCTTGAATATACTTTCTGCCTCTACTCATGATACAGGCCAGACCTTACCTCAAACTACCAAATTTACGAGCACCTTTCAATATGCAGCACTAATGCCACCTTCTCTAGGAAGCATTAACTGATTTTTCCAGATGAATATGGCTTATTCCTTTCTGGTCATTTCTGATGATTTTAACTTTTCATCACAAGTTACCACTTATTAAGTCAAGCTTTAAAGAAAGGAAAAAAAGAAGTGCGCTTAGAATGATATTTCTTTACAGTATTATACTAAATAAATAACCAAATAAATAAAGGTAATAGTTCTCTACATGTAACAGGTTCTCAACTAATGTGTGTTGAGTGAATAAATAAAATTGACCTGTGAAAGACTGCTACCTAAAAGTAATGTCAAGATATTGATTGTTTAGACATTTCTTGCCTGCTATAACAAGAAAATACTGCAATTCTCCTTTCAGCCAATTAGTTAATTTCTAATTAGCTAAAATAGTTAATTTAGCCAATATTGTATGTCAGGGCACGCATCATATATTAATGAATCTAGAATACATAAGACAGAATCTCCTACCTTCAAGGACATGATAAATATAATTTTGCCTCTTAGCTATACTGGTATTTTTTCCTAATGTATCTTAAGCCTTGTAGGGTGACCCAGTTTTTAGAACCATCATCGTCTTACCATTGTTGGTAAGTAAGGCTATTCTATATCATGAGTGATATCCCTAGTGCCAGTTACACTGTCTTCTTACTTTAGAATCTGCAACGTTAAAAAAGACCTTGAGAGTTCATTTAATCCACACCCTGGCTTAGTCAATCAAGATCCGACGGGTAAGTCAGCTAGAAAAGCAAATTTCACAGTGTCCCATGAAAAGTTATTCTGTTTTAAGGCTTTCACTACCTAGAAAAGATGTCTTCCTTATACTTAATCAATGTAGAATACAGAGGAAATGAGGAGGGAAAGAAACTATTCTTTAATAATTACATTCAATATTCAAGGCAGAGCACTAATGGCTTTGCTTTACATGTGTATATTAAACAATCCTTGAAAAAGCCAATGTGCTTAAAATTGTCACTATTATGCCCATTTTATAAATGAGATAATTAAGGACTGAAGAATGTCTGCATCATGCTCAAAACTACACAGCTAACAAAGAACAAGTTAAATTCTCTAAAGAAAACTATTGGATTCAAAGAAAGGAGTAGGGCAGAAGCCTTCAATTCAGTTACATTTTTCAGAAACTATCTGAGAGTTCTCTCTCCTGCAGCAAAGAGCAAGTTCAGTCACACACTTCTCCGCAGCATTATTCCCTCATATTCTCCACTTTCCCTTAGGAAACCTACAGCCTGCAAAGGGCATCTCTACATATTCATCAGCTTATCTATATAGTAAACAAAATTTATTCAGTACTAATTACACATCTATAACTGCAAGAGCCTCTGATACACTGGTCAATAAGACGTGCATTCCTCTCCTCAGGAAGTTGAAGACAAGCACAGTAGACAGACATAAAAGAAGTAATCACACTAAGATAAAATTGTTAACTGTGTCATGCAACAGAAAGAACAAAAAATTATATAGGGTGTTTTCAAGTAATATAACAAGACAACCGTCTTAAGTTTGGGAGCGTAGAAAAGACCTCCTATGGAAGATGATGTTTAAAGTGTAGAATAAATGAGAGTTAACCTGGCAGGAGGGGGGTAATGTGAAGATAGCATTAAGAAGGGGAAAAGAAACAGTCCAAGTGTAGGAAATGAAATATATAAAAACCCTGGAGTAGGAAAAATCTAACATAATTGGGGAATAGAGAAGAGGTTAATATCTAAAGCACATTGATCAAGACAGAGTGGTACAAAATACAGCAAAGAGGCAGGCAGCAGGGGCCATACAGATAGAATTGTGCATTCCATTCCAACAGGACAGGAAGCCATTGATAAGTTTTGAGCAGACGTGTGACATGATATAACCTAAGTTTTTAAAGTGATTACTCTAAAAAATATGGCAGATATTTTCTCCAACCTCTACTAAAACAAAAATAAAACATATTTTTAAGTCCACAAACCTGTAAGGACAAAGAACAGGAGAAAAGATGATGTCAGCAAAATCTGAAATCTGGAAGGATAAGTGATGACGGATTTTGAACAATTAGAAAGCTAATTCTAAGTCATAAGAGGTGAAAAGTGCCGAGTAATTTGATTTGCACTTCAGAACTCCCCTAATACTCTGATACTTCTGAAAGAAGTATGAGAATGGTACCAGAAACAGGAAAACATGCTGGGGAAAAAACTGCCCACTCCCACCTCACCCTAGGCCCTTGCTACAGTATCCCTCCCCTACTTTTCACAACCAGGCCACTGGCCCACCTCATGCCTCATGCTTGGCAGAAATAGGAAGTATATTCTTTGGAGAAATTCAAACAGTCTCTGAACTAGGAGAAAACAGGCCAACATACTAATACAGAAAACATGGAGACTAATGAAAGTTTAAGTGTGGAGTATCAAGACTACATTTTCTTCATTTTATTCCTTGAGCACTGGCCAGGTAATTTGTTTGCCACAGTTGTAAGGGTAAGGCTTATAGTCTTCTAATCCAAGTGACTGAAAGATTCTACTCTGTGGATTCAGAGAAAAGATTTATAGATTATGATACTGGAAGTTTTTCCAATGAAACAGCCCTGCTGGATCACCCTATAATGAAACCTTCAGATGACAATTTCTTCACATGCAATACCTTCCTGTAAGTATGTAGTGCTGTACTTTCATGTATGACAAAGCCAAAAAGCACTAGACATCATAAGAAATTGTCTAACATGAAAGACAGGGACTAACACCACAAACTGAAATAAGGAGGAGGAAAGACAAGCTTGCGAAGAACGTTGAAAACCACACACACACACACACACACACACACACACACACACACACACATTTTATCAATATCCTCTGAGAGTTAAGAGAAAAATATCCACAAAGTAGTAACTGAATGTTATACAAATTGAAAATCAGAAGGAAAAAAACAGCCCATGGAAATGAATAATGACAGCATAAACGAAAAACTCAATAGAAGAGTTAGCAAATGAAATTGATTAAATCAAGAAAGAAAAGAGCATTAAGAAAAGGAAACGAAAAATTGGAAAAAATATTAAAAAATTGGTTCATTAATCAAGTAGTTTCAACATATGAATAATGGTAGCTCTATGAAGATATTACAGGAAAAATAGGGAAAAAACAATAAGTGATTCAAGAAAGTTTTCCAGGGTCAAAAATTTTTCCACATTAAAAGAGCTCACCGTGTATCCAGAAAAAAGGATGAAATAGATTCTTGTTAAAATATATAATTCAGAAATTTCAAAACAGTAAGTCAAAAAGAAGAGCCTAATAACCTCCCTGAGGAGGATAAACTTAGGTATCATAATCCTTGGATTAGAACGGTTTCAGATTTCTCAGAAATCTATGAATAGAGAAAACTGGTGTATTCATTTTCTACTGCTGCATAACCAATTACCAAGACTAAGGATTTTAAAGCACCACATGCTTATTACTTCACAGTTCTACGGGTCAGAAGTCTACCAGGCACGACTGGGCTCTCCGCTTAGGTTGAAATCAAGGTGCCAGCTGAGCTCAGTTTTCATTTAAAGGTAGCAGAGAAAATCTGCTTCCAGGCCCATTGCTGTTGGTGGCAGAATTCAGTTACTTTTGGTGGTGGGACTAAGGTCCTTTTTTCCTTGCTAGTTGTCATCCAGAGATTGCTCTCAACTCCTAGGGGCCACTCCATTCCTTACTACATGGCTTCCTCCAGTTTAAAAGCAACAACAGTGCACTGAAACCTGCTCATGCTTAAAATATTTGTCTTCCTCTTCTGTGACCATCCAAAGAAAACTGCTTTTAAAGGGCTCATTTGATTGGGTCAAGACCACCAAATAATCTCCCTGTTTAAAAGTCAACTGCTTTGTGACCTTAATTACAGCTGCAAAATTCTTTTATAGCTAAATTAGTGTTTGATTAAATAACAGGAGAGAGTGTTGCTGAAGAAAAAGTCTACTCATGACACTGTTAAAATAGTAACGCAGATTTTATTCAGGACTAACATGAAAGGTAGAGGATGAAAGAATACTGAGGAAAGCCTAGATTGCCTTGAAGAAATTGGAAGTAAAGGTGAGCTAAATAAATCTTCATGTTCTGTAGTTTAAGGCCAAAAGATAATTTCTGAAAAAGCAACAAGGAAAATGCAAAAGATAAAACTGGAAATGCAAAAAGTAGTCCCAGCATCATAATTATTAGGTAAAGAGAGATAACTAAAAACTGCAGGATAATTGATAAGTTTGAAAAGTGGTTGCCTCTGTGGAAAGGAGATTGAAACTGGGGGTGGGAAATTCCCTCAGTTCTGCTTTGTGTGTGCTTTGTTTTGCTCTCTTATAAACTTTGTAGAATAATTTGACCCTGTCAACTAAATACATGTATGGCTTTCATAAAAATTGTTTAAAATCTAAATGAAAAGATTACCATGGCTGCTCTATGGAAAATGGGTGTAAGAATAAGAGGCTATTATAGAGATGTGGCATGAAGTGATGGTAGCATGAAGTGGCATGATACTGATGATGGTGGAGAGGAGGGAATATCTAGATTAAATGTGAGAAGTTAGGCATTGTAAGATGTCAAAAGTGACTCCCAGTTTTGTGCATGAAGGACTGTATGAGAAAAGGTTTTTACCAAGATGGGGGTTATGCTCTAACTACAGGATTTGAGGTAAATAATTTTTTTTCTTGGGTATGCCACACTTGCAAGATTTCTGTGAAACTGTGGAGGGGAGATTTCACACAGACATTCATATATATGAGAAACTCAGAAGAGAATTCTTAACTGGAGGTATGTGTGGGATTTTTAGTAATTAAATATTATTCAAAGATGTGCAAATGGTTAATATCACTTTTATATAATACAGACAGATAAAAGATGAAAATTCAAGACTATATTGTCAGAAATAAAATATATGAAAGAAGAAAATAGACACAAATAAAGACTAACCAAGAGGGGCCAGAAAAGGAGGAAGAAAATGAGAAAAATACAGAACCATGGAAGCCAATATAAAACTGTGTTCAGATAACTGGAAATTGTCAGTGATGTCAAGTACTTGTTAAATGTCACATAGAGTTAATACTGCAAAGTGTTTATTATATTAAGCAACACGGATATGCATTTGTTTAGCCAGAGCTGTTTTGGTGGAGTAGGCGGACAAACCAGGTTAAAGTGGGTTGAGAGTGAAGGGAAAGAATGAATGGAACTTTTACAAGCGTAGGGAAACATGCAATGAGTTTGGCTGTAAAAGATGAGTATGTATGCAAGGCAACTTCTGGAGGGATTATGTGGTTGGAGGGGATCATTTTAAATCCAGATGACAACAGCATACATTAATGCTGATGAGGAGTATTCATCGGACAGGTGGCTGGGGAGTGAGGACCCTGGGAAAGCTGAAGGGGGTGAAGACCAGAGTATATGCAAGTGTACCGGAGCTGGAAAAGGAGAGTTTATTAGTCCTTTGTAACAAGAGAGAAGAATGGAAGAATGGATGCGGATGCAGGTGTCTTTATAGAGTGTTGTAAAGGCAGAGGAATTCCTGCTTGCTAATTTTTCTACAATGTACAAGAAATAGTCATTATTTCTTGTATAAAGAAATAATATGTATATAGAATAAAGAAAATAAATGTACCAAGGTAGGCTGCATGGCACTTTTGAAACCCCATTTGGGATTAATACAGCTTTATATAATGATAACAATATGGTAATAACTAATAATTAATAACAATGGGGGAGAGTGGTTTGGAAGAATATTTTACATCTTAAAAGATAAGGGCATATTTTCTTTTTTTTACAGGAAGAGAAATAAAGATTTCGAATATTGCCCCCACTTTGTGGGCCTAAAATATATGCAACTCAAGTCTTCTAGGCATACCAGATTTAACAAGAGGTAGGTATCTGATCCAAAATCAGCTGTTCAGTTTCTCTCTCCTGGCAATTTCCATTTGGGAAACAGAATGAATCACTCAATCATGGAGCTGAACTGAAAGCTCTGACAGTCTGGGAGCTGAAGGTGCCATGGAATAGCCACAATGAGTCAAGAATGCAATGATACGTAAGCAGGGAGAGCCGGGCCACAGAGAGAAGCAGGAGAATCAAGCTGACATGCAGAAAGAAGAGATAAGAAAGCATGTGTCCCAGAAAGGCTGAGTGAATAGTTTGGTTAAGAATTTCAAGTTCCCAGGAAACCCTCCTGAGCTTTCATGAGGTTGCTAACATTAAAATATAACTGATTTTAGATAAGTTAATTCTCACTGCTTTCTATTCTATGCAACAAAGCACCCCTGGATAAGAAAATTAGAGGAGATTTTCATCCTGGTTATGTTTATTTCAATGCTATGTTAAAATTTATATCTCACATAGGAGTTGATATAAAATTTATCTAGACCCATAGTATATGTGAAATAAGGGAACATAGCTTTCCACATAGGAATGGAGGTAACTCATTTTCAGTGGACTAAAATAGGAGAGGATAAGGACATTTCCCTTTTTTCCTGTTTGTTTAATTGTTTTTAACCTTGTTCTGTCAGTATTTCCCAAAACAACGTATAGATAATCTTGTTCTCTCTTTTGTTTACCAACGATGACTTTAACATTGCTGAAAAAAGATCTTTTAGATATGTGTTATATTTATCTAGAAAACAGTATCTTACCTGTCATTTAAAATAACTGAAAATTAACCCACATTTTTAATTAGAATTGTCACATGAATACATGCTATCCTCAATTCAGGCTGTTAGCAGTAATTTATTTGTGTAGCTGAACAATAAATTGAAAAGAAAATTGCAAAGCGTCCCAAAAAATAGATGTCGGTTGGATGTTTCATTCATAGTGCAATTACTGAGATTACATATACTGAGAGTTGCAAAAGGCTGCTAATGGGCATATAAATATTAATGAAAAAGGTAAAATACTACTATTCATAAAATATTATCATAAACAATACTTCAGGGGAAAAGGGATATTGGGTTCTTTCATAAGGTTTTGTAAAGATTGAAATTCAAAATGATATCTGAGAGAGTGTACTGCAGAATACTTCTGAAACAGGGTAATTTTATGTCCATGTATTACTACTTCAATCATGAATTACCTAATTTACTCACAGAAAGCATTTTCAAATTGCTACATGTGCTTTTTCTAATATATGAAATAACTGCAAAGTTTTACACAAGAGTATCCTTGTCAAATTAATAGTTGGTGAAATTAAGAAGTGGAAATTCCTGCTAAATATAAAAGGATTATTTCAGATTTCAACAACAAAGAATATTGTGAGATAATTCTATTCTACTCAAGATTAAACATCATCTCTAAAATCCCTATAGATTTTATTTTTAACATTCAGATCTAAAAGTGATTTATATGTATGTAGCTGTGCTAGTAGTATCATCATCACACAATAACTTGTAGAAATTCAGATTCTCAGTCCCCAGCCCGTGGTCTGTTTTAACAGTGATTCTGATGCATGCTGAAGTTTTAGACTGAAAGTCAGGAACTTTAAAGCAGCAGGGATTTTAACAGGAAGACAGAGGAGTTGTAATGTGAAAGTATCAGTGATAGGAAGAGAAGCACGCTCCTGATCCCTCACCTGCCCGCAGATGCTAGGATGTTAGGAGAAGAGCAGCTTCAAAGAGAAGCTCAGGAAACAGCCAGTCCTTACGCAAAACTTGAAAGTGGAGGGAATGGTCAGTGAAAGAGTAGAGGCTGGCGGGTAGCTGTTAACTATAAGAGTTCCAGGGAAGAGAAGGGAAGAGTTTTCAGAGAGAGGAATATGGGAAATGGCTCTAAGGAAGAAAAATAGTATGTAATGGTAGTGTGGGAGACTAACGAAGAAATCCATACTGGGAAATGTATAAGAACAATCTGGATGCGCTGTCTACAGGCAGCACTGTACAGTACAACAGCACTTAAGCACTCAGATTTTAGCAATAACTCCCTTGATTGGGTTTTGGTTCTACCATGTGCTAGACTGGTGACTTTTGGTTAGTTTTGGGGTTTTTGTGTGGTTTTTTTGTTGTTGTTGGGGCAGGGTTAAATCTTCAAAATAGATGGGAAAAACAGTAGTTATCTCACAGAGTTGTTGTGGGTATTAATAAGAATGCTAATGTGTTAAGAAATGACACATATACATCATGACTTGGATGGGGAAAAATAAAAGGAGTAGAATTCTTTACTTTCTATAATTATATTCAAATTCTTCTGAAGTCCCAATTTATGTGGATGGTGGAAGGGATTACGGGGGCAGAAAATTGAACTAGCCAATTAAAATTAATTGTTTCTTTTGGATGAACTGGAATCTTTTCAGTAATTAGCCTTTCCAACTTATTTATCTTTTCTCCCCAATATGGCACAGGTGTGTCTCCATGGAAAGAGTTAAAGGAGCAGCTGATATAAATTCATAGTGCTCTTTTCAGTAATTCTTGGTCACTGGATACTCTGGTGGCAAATGTCCACACCAATCTAAGTCAACAGCGTGTTCAGCTTTCAGCCCATTCTGCAGGCACAGCCCCACTTTACTGACAAGGTCCCATCACAGCTCTCATGAACTCTGCAGATACTGGGTCTTAGTCACAACTTTCATCAAGATTAAAGATTCAGCAATCTACCTGATGGTCTCTGCTGGGGAGCCCCTTCAAACCTTTAACCTTGATAGCCCCAGAACAGCTCCACCAACTCTCAGCTCCCAGTTCCAATTCTGAGATCATACTAGAACATCCATGTTTTCAAAACCTAAGAGCCAACGGAAACTCAGGTACTCTTTATGACCCTGTAAACACGCTATTCTTCCATTTCTCTTCTGGTTCAAAGACACCTGCCTAGTGGTCACTTCTCACAGTTCTAGGCAGAAATCTAGGTCTAAGACCCCCAGCTTTTCACTTCCCACATAAACTATTTGGGATTTCTACCACCTCCAGCCCTTAAATGGGACCTCTTCCCCATCCCTTCCTTTATCCTCTTCACCATGAGAACTCTCCCTCCTTTCTCTCATGTATATTCTGAGGTCTCTCTGCCTTTAACTTATAGTAAAAGTTTGGTGATCTGAGCAATCCTGACCTGTCTCAACTAGTTTGAAAATGTATAAATCCCCTTCTTTCTCTCAATAAAGCCTGGTTCTATTGTTTCAAGGGAGAGTTTTGAAAGCCAAAGGTGGTCAAAACATTCCATGTTGAAAACTGACTTGGGTGATGTCTCATATTTTGACCGTAATGATAGAAAGGTCATAGGGAAATAAAATTTAAATGAGCATGGGAATTTAATTAACTTGGTTCACTGCTTTCAAAATACCATCCTTGTTATCTAAGTGATATCTACTGTTTATCACTTAGTAGCTATCAGGCACTATGCTAAGTTCTTTACAGATATTATCTCATTTTTTCATCACAATAGCTCTATAAAGCATTATACAGATGATAAAACTCAGGCATGTAGACGTTAAGTTGTTTGTACCAGGCAACAGTGATTAATTTAAAGAGCCAAGGTTGAATTTAAGCAGTTTGACAGTGCCTAAATTCTGAAAAGTAAGGCTCTATTCCGTCTGTGTATGGAACAGAGTATTTAATAAGTAAGAGCTATTATTACTAGTATTACTGTTCTTGTTTGGTGACTCTAATTGCTACAAGTTAGTATATGCGATTTTAAAATAATAATTTAGTATTTTGGTTTACAGATTACTCTTTCATGAATTTGGTTAGTTTGACTCCATCAGAGAGACTGATCATGTCTTGGAACACAAAATTATAAGGAGAATATGGGAAAAAAATGATTTATAGCTCCATCTTTAAATAAATTAAATTGCAATTACACTATTCCAATCCCACCAGTTGTCACTACAAAATAAGGTCACATTTCTATTAAATACCTAATTGTAATGGACTTTCAGCTATCTTTGCCCAAACTGGGACTTAATCACTCTCTTTAGATGTACAGGAGGAGTGTTCTAAAAGGTTCACAGATAACTGTGCTATAGAGAGGAGGGGTGAAAATGAATAACTTTCTAGGGACAATCCTAAATTATACAGAATTCAGAGGAGAGAATATTTTCACTACACTATTACCTTGAAAAAGAAAATGGCAAAAGAGGACCTTTTAATCTTCCTTCTAGTTCTCTGTGTGAAAGCTATAAAGAAACTACAAATCTTTATTTAAGGATATAACACTTTGAGAGAATAAATGAGCTGATATTTCATATTATTCAAACGCAACTGTACATATAGAAACATCAATTCTCCCTCATTTTATGCCATAATTTAACGCAATTCAAATGGGTTTCTTTGGGAGTCACTGAAAAAAGTGATTTGAAAAAAAAATCAATAGTGACTATATCAAATATAATTCAGAAAGAAAAGACTAATGTGAAGAATCTACTTATAAAAAAAAATCTCAGTACATTATGAACACATAACAGGTAATATAGAGTAACACTGTCCCCAGATAAGCAACTATACGAACAATACAGACTGGAAAAGATTACCCAGAAAGAGATTCAATTACCTGTAAGAATTTATTATACAGTAATATAGACATCACAAATCAAATGATTTGGTAAATAGATCTGAAACAACTAACTTGCAATTTTAAGAAAATCAATTGGTATTTTATTTCATACACCAAATTCAATTTAAGATGAATTACTCTTTTGATATTTGAAACATTCTATTAGGGAGACTGTAGAGAAGGGACTGGGCAAAGCTATAGAAAACCACAAGTTGGGAGACTAATAAGCAGACTAAATGAGACATGCCAAATGAGAAATAAGGGGTAAAAAGATGAGATGAAGTCCAGAAAAATAGAACTTGATGGTGAAATATATACCTGAAATATGCAGTTTTCAGACTTTAGAATGTAAATGAATAATGGTTCTTTTAATTGAAATAGGTCAGACTACATGGAGAAATGCTTATGGAACAAAGCCTTCGAGTTCAGCATATGATGTATATGATGCTCAGGACTGGAGTTGATAATAAAAGTCCAGAATTCACATAATATATCTGGGATGGAAATAAAGACTTCTGGATTCTGCTTCTACAGAGAATCTGAAGACAAAGAGTGGATAAAATGACTCAGGAAGAGGATATAAGTGATAAGAGAGCCAAGCGTAAAATCTCACAGTGGTGGCAAGATTACAAGCCAAGTATAGTGTACCAGAAAGCAGAATAGTGGGGGACTTTAACACCACACTTACACCAATGGACAGAGCATCCAACCAGAAAATTAATAAGGAAACACAAGCTTTAAATGACACAATAGACCAGATAGATTTAATTGATATTTATAGGACATTCCATCCTAAACAGCAGATTACACTTTCTTCTCAAGTGAGCATGGAAGAGTCTCCAGGATAGATCACATCTTGAGTCACAAATCAAGCCTTAGAAAATTTAAGAAAATTGAACTCTATGAAGCATCTTTTCTGACCACAACACTATGAGATTAGAAATCAATTACAGGGAAAAAATCGTAAAAAACACAAACACATGGAGGCTAAACAATACACTACTAAATAACCAAGAGATCACTGAAGAAATCAAAGAGGAAATCAAAAAATACCTAGAAACAAATGACAATGAAAACACGACAATCCAAAATCTATGGGATGCAGCAAAAGCATTTGTAGGAGGGAAGTTTATAGCAATACCAGCCTACCTCAAGAAAGAAGAAAAATCTCAAATAAATAATCTAACTTCACACCTAAAGGAACTAGAGAAAGAAGAACAAACAAAGCCCAAAGTTAGTAGAAGGAAAAAAATAATAAAGCTCAGAGCAGAAATAAATGAAATAGAAACAAAGAAACAATAGCAAAGATCAATAAAACCATAAGCTGGTTCTTTGAGAAGACAAACAAAATTGATAAAACATTAGCCAGACTCATCAAGAAAAAGAGGGAGAGGACTCAAATCAATAAAATTAGAAATGATAAAGGAGAAGTTACAAGAAACACCGCATTATGCTAAGCCAGTTATGCTGACTAAAGCCCTGTGCAAAGACCTCTTGTAAAGTGAAAAGAAAAATCCATGGAGAAGTTAAAAAATTCCATACATTAATACACAGAATTTGGCTGCAAGTTCTGAAATGAAATACTGAGAATGATTGTGTTGTAAGACAAGTTATAGCAAAGCTAGGATGGCTGAATAGTGGCATAAGATAACCTCAAATGGACACTTGCTGAAATACTTAATGAGATAACCCATGATAAAAGGAACAAATTTAATCAAACACTGTTGGACAAACTTTTCTTACTATCAGAGGATATATCCAGTTCATGCCTTATCTATAGCCAACATAATCCTGGAAAAAGGTAAAGGTTGGACATAGACAAGAACTATGTTCTAACTCCATTGAATGAACATCTCCAAATATATTTTTGACAATTTTCTTCCCCTATGGAATATGAAAATATTCTAGTGATAGTATATATTTTTCTGGATGCATAGTCTTCAAGCCCCAAGTGCTACCACTATTACCTCATCTCCTATCACTTCTAAATTGTCTCAGACTTTTAGAATTTTCCATGACATACATCATACCTACCACAGTGGGAACCACAGCAGTTCTAAGACCCAAGTGTGACTCAATTACCTCCTTAAGCCCCAAAATTTCCTAGCACCCCTGGGGATGTATGTAACACAATCCAGACATGAAACATGAGCACCCTAAGAGAACTTTAACCAGGGAGAGACAGAAAAAGCTGGCAGATAGACTGCTTTCCCTCCCTGCACTTGATGAAGTATTTTAAGGCTTCCTTCCTCAAATGGACTATTACAAAATGCAGGGATTACAAATAGCCTCCCCAGATATATCATGTATGACCTAGCCACCAGCTATGCATTCTTTTGAAGTTGTGGTTCCATAATACATCATTTGTTTGATTTTCCTCCATTCCTGTTTTAGTTTCTTTCTCCTCACTTTTGATCACAAGGAAAGCCTTCACCTGCAATTATGATAGTGTGTAGATAGAATGCAAGGAATTGGATGATCAAGTGATGCTGTTCAATTAGTATGATGTAGTGATAATTATATGGAATTTGGCATTTGGCGGCTTCATTGAATAGCATGGGAAGTCTTGCAAAAAAGAAAATGATGGGCTCAAGGTAGCTATCTGCCAATATATGTCATGCTATGTAACCAGACTGTTTTAATAGTAGCTTTGAAGAAGATTTGTTTTTGCAGCCACAGGGCACACTGCCAAAAATTTATGTGATTATAAGGGATGCACTACTGCAAAGGAAAATGGTGTGTAATGATTGAGAGAGATTAATTCCAAATGGCACTGATGCCATTTTCCAGGGTAACTAGAAAAATAAATACCAAAGATATTTTAAGGAATTGATGTCACCATAAAAATTTATCATCATGGATATCAGTTCATAATGGGGACACATGGAGAACAGGTAATTAATTTATAGACCTACTCTGTGGTTATCTATTCAGGCTCCACCTTTATAACTGGGATGATATACTTAGCTGCTAACAAAAAGGCTCGCATTTGGTTCCGTGATCTGCAGTATAAGGGCCATTTTACGGAAAAGGCTATACTGTAACCCCTCACCACTGGCCAAGATAGTAAATTAGAAGACGTATCCTGAGAGGAATGATGGCGATCAACGCCACCACCAAAGACTTAAGTGTTACAGGTATAGTAAGTTCCATCCTATCTCCATTCAGTTCATCTGTGTTGCCCCAGCAAAACCAAGTAAATCATCAATGATAAAGGTTGACTTCAGTAAAATTAATCAGGTCATAGTCCAAACTGAGTTGCCATGCCATATGTTGTATCTTTATAGGAGCTTATCAACATAGACTCTGTCACATTGTATACAGTTATATTTTGAAAGGCATTTTTTTCTCAATCTTAAAAAGAAGAGAGAATCAAAAATCCCTGTCTTGCCTCAAAACTATACTAACTCTTACAATCTTTGTCAGAATATAGTCCTCAAGAATTTTGGTCATCTTGACATTCCAGTAAAAAATCACCCTGGTCTACAGTATTGCGTCATTATGCTAATGAAACCATGCAGAGCTTCATAAGCACTCTAGATACTCTAATAAAATATATGCATGACATGTTGTAGTATAAACCTTCTAGAATTCAGGGAACTGCTACAATGTTTACGTTTTTGCAATATATTCCACCTAGCAGTGGGCATTGATTTGTACTTTCTAGAATCATTTCATACTGCAAATACTGCTTTCCATACTCACAATGACTTTGATAGCATCAGTATCCAAAGGCTTAGAGACTATTAATTCATTGATATAGATCATATAATATTTCCTTGCACTAGGAGACATATTTTATGGCAACGGAGATGCAAAAGATGACGCAGTATTCACCATTCTGACAACATACCCCATTCACCCAGAAACAGGCAGCCTGATAATATAGTTAAATGGCCTGTTGAAAGGTCATCCAGGGTGCCAGCTCAAGGACAACACTTTGAGGATTTGAATGCTTCCTGCTGGGTACAGTGCATGTATAGACTGAACCAATGTCCAGTATATAGGGTTGTGTCCCAGTAACTACAATCTATGGGTCTAGCAAGTATAGATGGAAATAAGATTGGCTCCTTTCCCTGTCACCACCAAGTGATGTACTTGATGAATTTTTCCTTTGTATTCCTAAAACCTTAAACCTCTCAACCTAGAGACCCTAGTTCCTAGGGGTAAACACTTCTGTCAGGGAACACAGCAAAGTTTCCACCAAAATAAAAGCTGCAGCAGACATGTGGCTACCTGTGCCTTCATGCCAGTGTACCAGTGGGCAAAGGAAAAAAAAATGCTGTAAAGATGAAACAATCATGAGGATCCAGGTTTGCTACTAAACCATAGGGGAAAGGAGGAGTATTTCTTGAACCCAGGTTATTCACTGGGTATCTCCAATGCTTCCATGCCAAGTGATAATGGTGAGTAGACGTTTAAAGTAAACATGGCTTCAAAAAGACAAGGAAATTAAGAGCTCAGGTATCTTGGAGAAGAAAGTCTGAGTGATACTATCAGTAAAATCACTCAGACCAGGCAAATGGTGGTGAGAGAAATCTAGAATGGGTGATTAAGGAAAGTGATTATAAATATCAATTATAGTTTTCTGTTACGGCACAACAACTTCCAAAACTTTGTAACTTAGAAACATCAATGTTACTAAGCCACATCATTTTGTGGGTCAGGAATTGGGAAGGGCTTGCTTGGGCAGCTCGTCTCTGCTCCCCACAGCAGCAACTAAAGATGGAGGGGATGGAGGATCTGTGTACAGGACAGACCACTCACAGTGCTGGCAAGTTATTGCTCGTTGTTGGCTGGGAGGAAGTTGGAGCTGGCTGTTTCCTGGGCACTCAGAAAGGCTTTTCAGCTGTGTGCTTCAGTTTTGCTCCACAGGGGCCTCTCCACTGGGCTTCTTGGGCTTCCTCACCACATGCAGTTTCAAGAGGGAGTGTTCCAAGAGATAAAGATGGAAGCTGCAAGTCTTTTTCTGACCTAGACTCAAAAGTCCCAGGAAGTCAATTCTTCTGCATTATATTAGTCAAAAGAATCACTAAGACAAGACCATATTCAACAAGAGGGCAATCGGACTCCACCTCTCAATGAGTGAAGGAACAAAGAATCTGGCTGTCTTCAATCTCAGCTCTCAAGATCAGTTACAACAATAGAAATTGTGGGTTGATGTGCTAATCCTCTTTAAGCCTTTTTTAGCTTCTTCCCAGATATTTTAGTCCGACCTATTCTTCTAGTTCTTGCCAAACTACTTGTTTCCTGATCAGAATGGTCCCTGTGGAAGATCAGACCATTTCTTAGGTTAATGTGCCACTGTGACAGGCACATTCACTTCATCTTCTCACACTTCAGTTGTCTCAGTTGTCCTGAAAGGTGGGAACTGGGTTTGAACTTAATCTGGGTTGCCACCTTTCATGGCAGAATCCCCAGTAACTCTAACTTCTAATCCCAACCTGATTGGACCCCAAAAGGTTCTAGCTTCTCATGGGTTTAATTTTTTAATAATAACTTAATTGAGATACAGTGCACATGCCATAAAACTCACCCATTTAATGTGTACAATTCAGTGGCTTTTAGTATATTCACAGAGTTGCACAACTATCACCTCTATCTAATTTTACAACATTCTCATCAGCCATGGTTTGAATTTTGAGCTGTGAAAAATAGACTAAGAAGCAGCCAGGAAATAAATTGCTCACCTTCCACACTGTGACGGACTGTCATGATATGCGGTGGTTCCATATGGTCTCTCTAGACATGTCTAGCTTGACAAAACAACCAGCTATGATTTCTTGCAACAACTTATAAAAACTCAGTAATAGGACATCTTATATTTAATTCTCATCCTATCTCCTTAACTTGTCCTTTCCAATGCTCTTAACCTTCTGGGACCAAAATACCCAATAAAGTATGAACATGTAAGCTCTGTGCAGGCTCTGTTTTCTAGAGTATGGGTAAAATGCGTGGCATTCAAGGATCTCCACATTCTGACTTCCATTGTATCTCCCTCCAAATACATGACATGCTATTCTTTATACTCCAATTCCTTAAGACTGTTCTTTTTCCAAGAAGTCCACTCCTTTTCCTATGTTATTCCTTCAGTCTACAATATACAATGTACTTTCCTAATTACTCACCTCTAAAAGTCTTGTTTTTCTTTTAAGGCCCAGAGAAAAATACCTATGGATGTTTTAATCACTCTTTCCTCTCACTGTCTTCCACTTACACTTCTCGTGAAATATTTACTGCATTTTGCCTTGAATCATAGTCAAATTTTCTCACCTCTCGTTACCACCAGCCAAATATTAAGATCATTTGGAAGTAGGTTCCTTGTTTATTCTCTTTTGACTTTGTATCCCCAAAATGCCCTGGCACAATGCCCTGCACATAGTAGGGGATCAACAAATGTTGAATTAAATATTAAGTTCCATAGCAGGAAAAACAGGATTGCAAATTGATACACTGGTATTAACTTCAAATGAGGTTAGCACAGCTATTAACCAGCTTATATGCCCTGAGGGTTTCATGACACAAAACCTTTTAAATTTTCAAAGCATATTTTCCAGAAGATCTGAATTATTTCATTGTATTTCTCTTAGCATGAAGAAAAATCACAATGAAATTGTAAAGAGCCATCTATACATTTAATTTTGTCCTAAGTAGAACTGCTTAGAAATTATCTATATTTCAGGAAACGTTTTTGAATGTATCTCGAAGAGAAGTAAGGAACATGGGCATTTAATAAACCAGACAGAAATTCATGCTTCCAGGGAAATATTACAGTTTACCCAGAATATTTTACTATTCTCATAAAATTGAGAATCCTTTCCCATAAGAATATTGTTAGGTGTTAGCTAATAATGAATTTTAATCAAACCCTAACAAAAAATTCTGAAGCATTTATTGCCTTGTATGTTTCCTGCTTTCTAATATTAAACAGACACTTGAGATGGGTTGGTTCTGCAGCAAACTTGGGCTTGGCCATAAATAGCTGTGGACTAGTACCTTATTAAATAGTGTTGTGCTAACTGCATTACACCTGGAAACGAAAACATAATGTTTAGTGGAATTTACTAATGTGCTTCATTTTAATTTCCAGGACACCAAAGCAAGCTCAAGTTATTACATTATACTAATAATTAAATGGTGGCTCAGTTAAATGATAGCAAACAGTTGATGATGACACTGTGTCATCAGTCTCTGCTTCCTCCACATGACAAAATTCTACTAACCTGCTACTTAGGAAGCTCATGTTGAGATGGTAATAAATGGTTTTTGCTCT
Organism: Phocoena phocoena; assembly: GCF_963924675.1. NCBI lineage: Eukaryota > Metazoa > Chordata > Mammalia > Artiodactyla > Phocoenidae > Phocoena > Phocoena phocoena. The sequence continues at coordinate 66,556,466 of NC_089227.1, read as the reverse complement.
TAGCAATTAGAATCAAACCACCCAAGCAATTGATGTGGAGGCTCAAATAATTGCAAGAATAGAGAAGCTGAGATCAACTCCACATCTTTCAGATATTTCAGACACTGGTCAGGAGTCTACCTTAAGAATGTTTTACTTCTCATTCCTAATTTAAAACCAAAGATATCCAAGTGGGAACCAAAACAGTGTTTCAATATAGAGAAAATCAGAATATCAGATAAATTTACAACTGCAAGAGAGGCATTAACTGATCTCAAGATAGGTGGAAATGTAATTTTAGAGCACATCATGTGTCCATTAGTGTTATAAATGGTCAGTCTGTCTTTTGGGAAGGCTTGCAAACAGCAGATGAGTTCTCTTGAATCTGGAACATTTTCTATGGACTCAGCTTTCAGAATTTCAGACTGGATTCAACTTTTACATGTTATTTATGACAAAACACTGTGACGGGGCTTCCCTGGTGGTGCAGTGGTTGGGAGTCCACCTGCCGATGCAGGGGACACGGGTTCGTGCCCCAGTCCGGGAAGATCCCCCCTGCCGCGGAGCGGCTGGGCCCGTGAGCCATGGCCGCTGAGCCTGTGCGTCCAGAGCCTATGCTTCGCAAAGGGAGAGGCCACAACAGTGAGAGGCCCGCATACCAAAAAAAAAAAAAAAAACACTATGATGTTGATGCAAAGATCGGGATCCTCACTAATAAAAATTGCTAAACATGTAATATTTATATCCATTTCCCATTCCTGGTACACTTCTTTTCCTTTTTTGAAATCTATATATCTATCTATCTTCACTCTACTCTGATGCCCAGGCCACCTCTACCTATGTCCAACAGATTTTATTCTGAGAATAATATGAATGTGAGTTCCATGAGAGCAGGGATCTTTGTTTTATTCAGTGATAAATACCAAGTATATAATACAGTTCCTGGAACATAGTTGGTGATCAGTAAATATTTGCTGAAGGAAAGCTGGAAAAACAGAAGGATGAAAGGAAGAAATGCATAATGGAAAAAGTTTTATCATCCTATTAGTTACTTTTCTTCATGTACATGTAGTGTCTCTTTAACAGCAATATATCAGAAAGAGAAGTTAACATTAACTTATTTTAAATTTAGATATTAAAAGATAATTTTGACAACATGGCAGTTAAACAGAACTTAAGGCATGTTTAATATTTCTTAGTGTTATTTTCATCTCTTTCTTTCTGTTACCTGTAAAGATTCACATGGGAATTAAAACTATGTCTAACCAATATCAGTGAGAATATGAAGACATTCTTGCTTGGGTCTTCCTTTTGGAAAGGAACATGGAGCCAGGTTAGTATTCCAGCTAAATAAAGAAACTGCAGCAGATCAGGCTTTTACCATATACCATCACGTGGTGAAGCATGTCCAAGTAGACTCACTAGGTAAGAGGGTTTTAGTATATCTGGTGCATTAACCCAATGGGTGACTTTAATATCACTTTAAGACATAAGAAACAAGACTTCAGTTACATGCCAATTCTTCAGCTCTTTTTGGCAGAACACTTTTAAAAATGATGCCACACTTATTCCCTTGGAACACAAATTAATTTCTTATTAACATCACGTTCACAAGAATTTCAAGGTATATCTTATGGCGGAAAAAGCACAAATGAATGTTTAACTGGGATCAGCCAAAAGTGGAGAGAAAAGTAAAGAAATGGTGAATTTTAAATAAAGTTTTTAAATAAGACTGCCATAAAATTCATTTCTATTTATCAATTAAATAAAATATTAAAATTTTATCAAAAAGATTGCAGTGAACAAATGTTAAAATAAATGGCTCTAAATCACTGGCTTTAAATTTATTCTTTTTAGAGGTCAGCAACCCACAGTTCAAGGGTCAAAGCAGCATACAGTATAAAAGCAGTAGAAGGTTACAGTACATAACCTATAGTACACAAGGGCATGGTACCCCCATTCAGAGTATCTGGTCTAGAACCAGCTCCCCCATTTTCTGACTGCATGACATTGACCAACTTTTCTACCCTAATTTCCACATGTTGCACAGTAGAAAGAGGAATATGTTTCTCTCTCAGATTTGAATCTGTATCTCTCAGGACTAAATACATATAAAGCACTTAGAACAGTTCCTGGCACACAGTAGTAGTTCACAACCATCAGACCATGGCTCACAGACTGAAGGGAAGTCAAACTGGATGTAATGAGACCACATGGAAGTGCACTGCATAATCTTGGTACTGAATGACCATAACAATCGCCACGTGAATGGAGAAGAGAAGATTGGTTTAAGAGCTACTTAGGAGTTTGACTCTGTAGGACTGTTAGGAATGAGAGATGAGACAAAATGATAAAGATGACAAAATGATAAATGATTCTTAGATTCCTACCTTGGACAACTCGGCTGATGATTAGTACCAGTTGCATGTACCTGAATACTGTTAAGAGGGGCTGGAGAAAGATAGTAAATTTTGAGGTATGTTGAGTCTGTAATGCACATAAGACTTACAAGTAATGATGTCCAGAAGCAGCTGTTTTATACATAGATCTCAAAAGATAGTTCTGGGCCAGAGATATAAATTTGGAATCATTAACGTATAAGTAATAAGTTAACCCATGATGTGTGTGGGATTCCTGAGACCAAAAAAAGGAAATGGAAGATTTATTGGGTCATGATAAGAGCTTAGACAGGAACATAAAGTAAGACATAATTTCAAGTAAAGATCTGAAAGAGGGTTTGATTATCAGTGCCAAAATATCAGTATGCTCAAGTAAAATAAGACCTTAAGTCCATTCCTATCCTCTTTCCTGGGCATATTTCCTCATTTCCAATTATAAGCTGTACCTTTCTACCTAGATGTCCCACTGGAACCACAAGCACTCATCTCTCTAAAGAAGGTCCATAAGTACAGTCTTCATACCACTGTTGTAACCCTTATCATACTTTATTCTTGATATTGTTTATATTTCTGTTGCCTCAGCTAGAATATAAACCCCTTAAGGGCAGCATCTTTTCTTTTAAAACATTTTTCTTTCTATCATGTTTAAAATCTTTATGCACTGAACCTAGCACAATGACAGGCATATAGTATGCATGCAATAAATGTCAACAGAACAAATGAATCCTAATCTTTACTTCCCAATCAATGACTTCCCCATGTCCATCAATGACTCTGGCATCATCTCAGACCTTTAGAGGTATTTTCATCTCTTTATGTATTCATTATTTCTCATATACAAATCTTTTGCTAAGCCACACTGATTTCATCTTTGCAATATGCTTCATGCCCATCTTTTCATCTGCAATTACACTATCACCATTTTATTTGAAGTCATCATTACCCCAAGCTTCTTAACTGTTTTTTCCCTCCTTTTCTACCTATACTCATATCAGTGCCATTAGTGACCTAAAGTAGTTTTGATCATGTCACTCCCTACACTTTCAAAATCTACACAGTACATCTTTTACAACTTCCAAAATGCTTAGAAAGTTCAAAACCTAACCCCATGTATGTCAATTTACCTTTCAAGGCTCTCCTCCCACTGATTCCCTAGAAAATTTTGTAGTCTTTCTTAATAGGTACTATTACCCAAATATGCCTTTGTAATTTCCAGTCCTTCCATGTTTGTTCATAAAATACACATGACCTAAAATATTTTCCATTTTTCTTAGTATTTCAACCAATTAAAATCTATACTAGTGTATTTTCAAGAACTATTTAAAATTTCACTTCCTTTTTGAGGCATGTTTGGATCACTCTACCAAACTTTCAAATAATCTCTCTCTAAAGTTTTATCCTTCTCCACATTAGCGCCTTCAGAATCTCTCTTTAACTACATGGTTTCTCAGCACCTAGACACATCATTTTCAGTATCTAAATCATTATTTTATCTTCTGTGCCACCCTCTACTTCCTTCTCTCTTCTCTTTCTTCATTATCAGCAAGCCAGAAATCTAGACTTCTCCCTTGCTCTCAACAACCAAATTGATCTAAAAGCCCTATGCATTATACCCTCCAAATAACTCAAATCTATGCTCTCTTGACTATCCCCACAACCACTCCCTTAGTGCAGGTTTAGTCATCCCCAACCTGGATTATCTAATTACACACTTTCAGTGACTGCTCACTGATCACAGAATGAAGTCCAAACATCTTTAAAATAGAAATTTTCGGGGCTTCCCTGGTGGCGCAGCGGTTGAGAGTCCGCCTGCCGATGCAGGGGACGCGGGTTCGTGCCCCGGTCCGGGAGGATCCCACATGCCGCGGAGCGGCTGGGCCCGTGAGCCATGGTCGCTGAGCCTGCGCGTCCGGAGCCTGTGCTCCGCAACGGGAGAGGCCGCAACAGTGAGAGGCCCGCGTAACGCAAAAACAAACAAAAAAAAAAAAAAAAAAAAAAAAAAAAAAAAAAAAAAAAATAGAAATTTTCCACCACCTGTCTTACCTCCACATGCATCCCATCTTCAGATCCTATATTCAGACAAGCTGAACTACATTCTATTCACCAAACATAACCAAGCTTCTTCGTGGCTCCGCGTTATTTCCTGTGTGACAAATATTCTTCCCTCTTCCATATCTCCCACTTTCTTTATCCCTATTCATATTCCTTACACCCACCTTAAATGTCATCTACTTACAAAAGCCTTTCCCCTTTCCAGGCAGAAACATTTTACTTCTTTTTCTGCCACAGACTTTTATTCATGTCCCTAGTATTGTACTTTCTATGTTACAGTGCAATTGCGTATTTACACATCTATCTTCTGTACTAAAATGAATACTCTTTTGAGGTCAGACACATTCAAAATACCCTCACTGGCATTTCCCCATTATTAATACAATTCATGACATACAGTAAGCACTCAATGGGCATTTGTTAATTCAAAGGCTGGGAATAACCTGAGTTAATCTTGTAGCTTTCTGGACCATCCCCAAAAGATTATCAGTTCATTCATTAAAAGTTGAAGATAATTATATTATAAAGTCTATCATATATTTATTTATGTCAGGAAGGTTTTTCTCCTAAACAAACTCTAATAATCCTATCCTTCATAAAAAACAAACAAAAAAAAACAACTTTAATCCTACTCCTCTAGATTAAAAATACCAGTTCCTCTCCCTTCCTTAAAACTATTTTTCATTCCTACATGTGTTCCTTCTTTTCCCTACAGTCCTTCAGCTCACTCCTATTCCTGGAGTCAATACCAAGTTTAAAACAAACACTAGGGCTTTCCTGGTGGCACAGTGGTTAAAATCCGCCAACCAATGCAGGGGACAGAGGTTCAAGCCCTGGTCCAGGAAGATCCCACATGCTGTGGAGCAACTAAGCCGGTGCGCCACAACTACTGAGCCTGTGCTCTAGATCCCGCGAGCCACGACTACTGAGCTCGTGTGCCACAACTACTGAAGCCCGCGTGCCTAGAGCCTGTGCTCCGCAACAAGAGAAGCCACTGTAATGAGAAGCCCGCGCACCACAACCAAGAGTAGCTCCCACTCTCCGCAACTAGAGAAGGCCTGTGTGTATCAACAAAGACCCAATGCAGCCAAAAATAAATAAATTAATTAATAACATTTATTTAAAAACACAACAAAAAACAAATACTAGATATTGTTAAGTTTGCTGTGTACCGATTTTTACTTAGAGTTAATGAACACCAGATAAATTTAACATAACATATTATAGAAAACAAAAAATAATTCAGGCTAAATTTTTATTATACTTTTTAAAAGAATAAATTATAATTCATCATCATTTTGATTCTAACAGCATAGTATATTACAAGCTTCATTAAAATATGCAATTTAAAATTATTCTTCTCATAGATTTATTCATGAGGAACTATATAGAGAAATTTCCTATTAAATCCAGATTGAGGTTTACATATTTTAGTCCAAGGGACTACAATATATTCTGTAATTAATTAGACTGATTTGTGTAAAGTATCTTTTGGTGACTACATCTAAAAAATATAAAATCTCAAAGATCACTCAAGAAAATACAGAAGCTGAATTTCTCACTAGCAAATCATCTCAAGATTTCTTCACTAATTCATTTTTCCATTCATCAGACATTTGTTATGCAATTACTTTATGTCATTTCCTATATTTAAAACTGGTGATATAAATACAAATAAGATGCATAAAAATAAGCACATGATGGGATAATGATGAAGTTTATATGATATGACTGGAAACTGCAGAAAAGTTTACAGAAAGTAAACATTACAATCCATTTTAAAGAATGACTGGGAATTTGCCTTAGAAAATGAACTCTAAGTGTTTATTTAATGGTAAAATTGTATGACACAATTGCTCTCTGAATGAGAACAACATCCCTCAGAGCACTAGATCTTGTCCTCTAGGCAAAGCAAGGAGAAGCATATTGCAGACTGACACTAGATTTCCCATTTTAGCTAATCTTCCTTCCACTATTATATCCATGTTGTTTAAAGCAATGTCCCATTGAACCCATCTATTTCATTAAGGCAACTGACAATTTCTGAAAGAAATTATTGTCCCCCCCATGTATGGTTACCCCAATCTACTATAGTTTCAAATGTATCATGTTAAGCATTAAAATAGAGCAGTTATGTTTTATGATATCAATTAATATGCTCAGTTACTATAATTAACATTTGATAAGAGCAAAACCCCTGAACACAAAAAAACACAACTATACAAAAACTTCATACTGTTCTATCACCATTAATAGAGAATTTTGCTTTCCATTTTAAAATTATGTTTAAGAAAGAAAATGACTGAATTCATCAACGGGTGCTGTGTCCACAAAAGGGCAAATGTAATCTAAGGGAAGGTAACAGTATTATTGTTAGTCTTTTCCAATAAATTCAAAATACATGCATGGAGTTTCAATGTTAATTCCATCTTATTGAATCAAAACAATTAAAGAGTCATGAAATGGAGAAAGAGCTGAGCATTCAAATGTAAATAAGAAAATCAAGATTTTTTCACCATTGTAGGTCTCAGATTTAATATTCTTGAGGACCACTTTGCTCAGTGTATAACGCCAACTTTTAAAGTTCAAATTTGTTATACAAATTAGACAGGCGTTTATCAATGATGCAGCTGAGATCTCAATTTCCAAGTAATGTATTAAATTGTTAAATTTTGAAATATAGAAAACTATAGAAAAATAACTTGGATAACTCAGAATGTTAGGAGATGAATTACTTCCCACAACCTAGTAAGTACAGTAGAAGTGAGAGAAGGACATGGGATGGGGCCAGCTAAGTGAGTGTCAAAAAGGTATTAATTCAGGGCTTCCCTGGTGGCGCAATGGTTGAGAATCAGCCTGCTGATGCAGGCGACACAGGTTTGTGCCCCGGTCCGGGAAGATCCCACATGCCGCGGAGCAGCTGGGCCCGTGAGCCATGGCCACTGAGCCTGCGCATCCGGAGCCTGCGCATCCGGAGCCTGTGCTCCGCAAAGGGAGAGGCCACGACAGTGAGAGGCCCGCGTACCGCAAAAAAAAAAAAAAAAAAAGTATTAATTCAATGACTAAAAAGAATGACTTCTCTTCATCTGTTATCTTTTCTGCTTTTAAGGTTTGGTTCTTAAGAAATTGTCACCATTCATGGCTGATGCATAACAGAAAGAAAGAATAAGGCAGGAGAGAGTTTGCAGAATGAGGCTTTGTGATATGATCAGACCCCAAATTTTAACAAAATGACTGACAAGTCTGGTCTAAAAGAAGAACCAATCCCACATCTATAAGACAATAATTAACTTTTAAACTTCTAAAAGCCAGCAAACTATATGATTTGCTATATACATCACCTTAATAATTCTGCCAAAACTCTTCACACATCTCCCTTAAATATGAAAAAAAAGTTAATTGGCTGCAAACAGATGATCCTGTTTTTTCTTATTTATTGACTAATGATTTGGAAAAATAGGAAAAACACATGACAGTATGTTTACTTCTGCTTACCTTCCTTTTCTATTGCTGATCCTGTAACATGAAATCAGCATTCTTTTTTTTTTTTTAAACATCTTTATTGGAGTATAATTGCTTTACAATGGTGTGTTAGTTTCTGCTTTATAACAAAGTGAATCAGTTATACATATACATATGTCCCCATATCTCTTCCCTCTTGCGTCTCCCTCCCTCCCACCCTCCCTACCCCACCCCTCTAGATGAAATCAGCATTCTTAAAGAGATGCATCTCTTTCAATCAGTGTAGAAGAATTTTTTAGTCATGCATACATATGTTGGCCACATCTAATTATGGAAAATGTTTGTCGCTTTATGCAAACAACTCCAAAAATTGTCACCCACACTTGGGATAATGACAATAATAATGGTTATAACATATTAGTTCCTTGCTAATTCAATATACTAGTAATTTCTTAAAGAATTAAGTGCCCTATTTTCTAGGAGGTCTTTGCTCTGATGTAAGCATCAAATAAAATAAAATACTTATTTGCATTTTAACCACTTTAGGAACAAGACTGTAAAGAGCTACATTTGTGTAAATACTGTGAAGTCTTAAGAAAATTTTTTTAAAGGACAATTAATGTGCTTAAAGTTCTCTGGTAGCAAAATATAAATTTTTATAATAATATTTATTTTTATATTCCACTTAATTGGTTTATTATGCCAAACTATAACATTACACTGAAGTCCCAAGAACTACCAATATTCCATGCTTAACTGACTCAGACAAAAAGTTCATGATTTTGCACACATTATTTTATTTTCTCTACTTCCTGAATTTATGTCTTTGTTTTGAAAAGACATCCAATCCATAGAAAAAATTAAGTTTAAACATTTTTCTGTAATGTGTAAAATAAAAAATGATACGTACTTTAGGCTGAGAAAAGGACATAATAAATCTCTGTGCCTGATTATGAGATTCTAATATGTACTACAACACTTCATTTCAGTGCTTCTTTGAAATCCAACAGCATTCTTCATCAACATATCATCAAAAAACTTAGTATTATTTAAAGCAAACAAAAAGACTTTAAAGTTTTGAAATTGTGTTATGTCTACTTTAAAACTGTATTATGATGTTGATTTGATGAAAGCTAAGTTCTATTTGCTGTGGGGGTAATATTTACCCTGTAGTGACGGCAGTTTAAATTTCAATCAATTTTAACCTCTAGAAATGACTTATATTGACTGAGCTTAGACATCATCATACTTACAACTGATTCAGTTACATTTTGTCATATTGGAATCAACTGGATGATTCTAAACTGAATTAGGTCCATTCAGACCTATAGCTAAAATACAATTGTTTATACCACTTATATTTGTAATATGTGTCAAGTACACCATAACAGAATTTGCAAAAGGTAAACATTTTGAGACAAGAATTTTTAATCTAAAAAAGTAGGATTGATTCCAATAGTATTACTTTCAAAGGGTTTTTGTTACATCATTCATATAGAAAACTCATAAATTACCCTTTAGAATTTAACAGAAAACAAAGAGAATATACATTGTCTACTAGGATAGGGTTTTAATAACTCAAAATAAATTCTGCAAATAATTTTTTAAATTCCCAAACATCAGAATCTGGATTGAATGTCATAATTATATGTCCCTTAAATTTAGTCTGCAAATTAAAAGTTTACCCAAAACTAAGGCAGAACAATAAAATCACATGTAACTGATGACAACTTACAAAGGTTAATTTTCCTAGATTCCTTTGGGAAATATGGGACATTCTGGGCTATCGTTAGAACAATTTGTGTCTGTGCTTTTGAGGTCTCTAGGAAAATATACGAGAAGTAATTTGGGGTTATGCTAAGTCCCAGAACATACTGAAGTTAGGATGTTTCCAAAGGAAAGGAAGACTTGAAGCTATAATGCAGTGTGACAGGTAAGGGTAGAATGAGAAGCGAAGAAAGGTGTCTTGGAGTTGAGGGTAGGAATAAGGTAGCCTTGAAAAGAATGTCAACCAGGAGCTAATAGAGACTTACACGATTAGAAACAGCAAAACTGACATACTAGAAACAGCAAAATGTTAGGCAGGGTTCAATCAGTGCAACACATACCTTAGAAGGGCTTTGAATTAGAGGGCGTCTCCAGATCTGTCTCTGAAAGTGCCATGTGTCCCTACGATGAACATGTGTCCTGATTTGTCCTGGACCATTTCCATTTATACCCTTTTCTCAGCATAACTAATAAAAGCATTCCCATTTGCTCTTCAGTATGTTTCCTGGTCTGGATAATTAAATTATATGGTTAGTTTTGGGTGAAAAGCAAACCCTGAGAGAATGATTTGTATGCTAAGTGATTCATTAAGGAAAGGCTCCCAGGGGAAACGGGTAAGGGGATGAGAAAAGCAGAACAGGAAAGGGGAAGAAGCCAAGGAGAATATGCGTTCATGCAAAGTCCTACTGAAGGAGGCTTTAGCTTGACCCCTCAACAGACGTTTGGAGCGTAAATTACACCTCAGAGTTAATCCCATCCTGAGGAGAGGGAGCTGGGTTTTCATTATCCTGTACCCTAGTCATCGGCAAAGGGTGTTCCTAGGCACTTCCAGCTCTGTGTAGGATTAGGGGAGGTGGCTCCAGCGGTTGAGGACAGTCCCCCAAGATAAAGCAATTGTGAGTGGCAGTCTTGGATATGCAAGGGCACAGAGAGATGAATTAGAGATAAAGGATCTGGTTAAAGGCACCAACAGCAATCACTACAGTCACCCTGTGTGGCAGGCTCTAGAGGGCTCAAGAAACTCACTGACCCACTCTGTATAGACTATTTATTAAATTGGGTTCCGTGGATGATTCAGGTGAGTCTGTCACATCTCAGGAAATTGTATGATTGATTTTTCATATCGGTATATATATGCATATTCCTAGAGAGAGAATAATAGCTTCCTTCGGATTATCAAAAAAAGTCCGTGATCCAAATGAGACTATGCAGACTTCACAGGTGAAACTTCAAGAAACCTAGTGTTTTGTGTAATCCATATTCAGGTTTTAGGTAAAGAGATAACTGGTCCAATTCCCCCAATAACCTCATGTGGATAAAATAGATTTAAAATTTTTTGTATATCCTCCTTCAGAAGTAAGAAATAAGCCCGGGAATCCAATGAGGTTGGTTGGAAACTCAGACTCACTAGGAGGCCTTAAGTCAGCTAGTGATGCTGAATTTTAATCCTTCTGAAGAAGGATTTATCTGGGCAAATAAGTGTTACCAAAATAAATGTCATTTTTTTCCCTTGCCAACCTATCAGTGCATTCCAGATTTAATCAAAAATTGATCAATACACAGGGAGATCAGCTCGGTGCTTTGTGACCACCTGGAGGGGTGGGATAGGGAGGGTGGGAGGGACGGAGACGCAAGAGGGAAGAGATATGGGAACATATGTATATGTATAACTGATTCACTTTGTTATAAAGCAGAAACTAACACACCATTGTAAAGCAATTATACTCCAATAAAGATGTTAAAAAAATTGATCAATAAAAACGTCAGAAGAACCTTTGTGAGGTTGTAGGAAATATGGAATAAGCTACTTTCTCAAGTGAGCTCACAAACTTTTCCATTTTCCTTACTATCAGGACAACTACATGTTGGATCCTCTCTTGAACACAGTCCTGCAACACAGCTCCTAACTAGGCCAATAATGAATAATCTATTACTTTTCTTCTCACGTACTGATCATCACTTTCAGCACCAGTACTGCTGATACCTCCTAATTCTTACTTGCCTCACGACACCTTAAAAGTGTGACGTTAGTGTTTGTTCATTTATTTCTAAGACATTTAACAACTTCTTAGTATGAGAGATGCAAAAATGCAGTTGTTCTTTCAAACTGTCATCTTTCATTTTCCTCTCTCAAATGGTTTTCTTTCCACTTTGAACTGTGTAATGTAGTCTTCTTAATTAAAAATTCTCAACATCTAATTTTAAAGGTATTTTCTATCTAGTCTTTCTTATCTCTGAGAGGTTTTCATTACATTACCATTTTTCCACACCACCTAACGAGAAACACAAGTCATTCAAATGAGAAAATTAACCATTAAATTGAAAAGAAACAATAAAAATTAAATAATTATTTGTCTGTCAAAATAAATTTCCAGGACCACTTTGTAAGTTGAAATAATGATCAACACGAAAAGCTACATATCTTCTCTGACATTTACCCAACATTTTATTCATGTTATAATATGAAGAAATCATGCTTATATGCTTATAATCATGATATTTCTCTCTCATCAAATTCAAACTTTTTACAATTCTCAGTATCTTTCATAATTCATACTTTACTTCTACCATCATTTCCCAACATCCCCCATCTGTAAAAGCTTCTCTACATGGATTGATTTGATTAATACCCTATGTCTCATTATATTTCATATGGCTTCTTAGTCCTATACCCTAATTCTTTCATTCCATCTTTTCTCTTTGGAGCAATTTCTAGGAAACACTACTTAGGCTTCAAAGGTCCTGATCTAAAAATCAGCAGTAACCACAATGCCTAAGCGGTTAGACGAAAAAAGGTTAGTACAATATGAAAGTGTGTTCTTCTTTTCACCTTTTAGACCAAGAGTTGCATATACTAAACATTCTCCCACATTTACCAGCTCTAAATCCCCCTTCAATCTGAATCCAGAAACCATTATTAAAACTTAGTCTCTGACAACCAAAGCAGCATGGAAATTGCTGGAGAAACCGAGGGTGGGAACCTAAAAGGTACCCCAGGCTCTTGCAGAGTGCTTTGTTTATTAAGAGGTGATATGCACTTCCTAATGCTGGCTCTTAATGCTTCTCTACTCTCTTCCTCCAATCCCAGTGCAAAGTGTTTCTAATGCCTGCTCTGTGTCATGTTTGGCAAAGGGGAGAAAGAAGATGCCTGAGATACTTAAACCCAGGAATATTAAGTGATTGCGATATTCATTTCACATGCTGTTAGCTTTTCAATGAAATATTGAGAGTGGGTTCTATATACGTAGTAATTATTTTTCCTTATATCTATGATTACAAGACTGAGGATGAAATTAAGGAATCGTCTTGTAACATGTAGATAAAATGTTCTGAATAGAGAATTTGGTTACTAGTCTAAGCACTGATACACCAATAACAGTATCTTGACTCAGTCAAATCCAGTTCATCTTCAGCCACAAAGGCTAAATTTATATACAGCCAAACTGAATAGTTAAAAAAACTAATTTACTTTTCTTTTTACTTTGGCACTGTAAGAGTCCTGTCTGCTTATTTTCGTACTTAGCCAAGTATGTTTGGGAAATGTGTGCACACTTATCAGAAAATCCTTGCTGTCTAGTGGACAAAAAATATATATAATGAGCAAGGTGCCAGCCCCAAATTCCAGCATCTTAGACTGTGGATATCTTCAATTAAAGGAAGTGATGGATCATGAAATGCAAACCCATTCAAAGGTTTTGTTTTAGTACCTAGAAACAATCTTTTGCAACCATCTATGATTATGTTACTCAAACAGACTACAAATAAAAATAAGAAAGTAGATTTTCTGACATTTTTAGCTCTTTTAAGAAATAAGACTCTAAAAGACATTACAAGACAACACCAAACGCTGACTAGCATGTGGAGCAACAGGAACCCTCCCCTCATTCATAGCTGGTGGAAGTGAAAATGGTACAGCCACTTCGAAAGACAGTGTGGCAGTTTCTTACAAAACTAAACACACTCTTATTATATAATTTGGCACATGTACTCCTTGATATTTACCCAAAATAGCTGAAAAGTTAGGTCGGCACAAAAAACTGCACAGGGATGTTTACAGAGGCTTTGTTCACAATTGCCAAAACTTGGAAGCAACTAAGCTGCCCTCCAGCAGGTGAATGGGTAAACAAACTGTGATACACACAGACAATGGAATATTATTCAGTGCTAAAAAGAAATGAGCTATTGAGCCATGAAAATACATGGAGGAACCTTAAATGCGTATTACTAAGTAAAAGAAGCCAATCTGAAACTATATGATTCCAAATATATGACATTCTGAGAAGGGCAAAACTATGGAGACAGTAAAGAAGACCAGTGGTTTCCAGGGCTTAAGGGGGAAGTATGGGATGAATAACCAGAGCACAAAGAATTCTTAGGGCAGTGAAACTACTCTGTATGATACTATAATGGTGAATACCTGTCATACATTTGTCAAGACATAGAATGTAAACCCCAACAGTGAACCCTGCTATAAACTATGGACTTTGGGTGATAATGATACATCTGCATAGGTTCGCTGATTATAACAAACGTACTACTCTGATGAAGGCTGTTGATGGTAGAAGAGGTTGTGCATGTTTGGGGCCAGAGGATGTATGGGAACTCCCTTGTACCTTCTGCTCCATTTCTTGCTGTGAACCAAAAAATGCTCTAAAAATAAATTCTATTTTAAAAAGACATTTTATATTCTTTTGAAAGTGTTTATTGAATAAAGGACATTTTTAGTAAGTTTTAAGCTGGTATGTCCAGTGGGTAGCATAGTGCCTAGCACTCGCAGTTATAAATAATTGTGAATGGAGATATAAAGTGGAGAAAGAAGAAATGCGCTATTCAAGATGATAACAGTGAATTAATTTTTTTTCAGGTGAGTTTGGGAAACAAGTGACCTCTTCATAGCAAGTACTTATCATGGCTTTTACTATGTTAATGCATCTTATAACTATCCATGAGGTTTATATCACACCATATTCTACAAACTGACTTGATAATAAACTCATTTTTTGTAAGCAATTCTTTTTTAAAAATATTTATTTATTTATTTTTGGCTGTGTTGGATCTTCGTTGCTGTGCACAGGTTTTCTCTAGTTGCGGCCAGCAGGGGCTACTCTTCGTTGCGGTGCACAGGCTTCTTATTGTGGTGGCTTATCTTGTTGCGGAGCATGGGCTCTAGGCGCGTGGGCTTAAGTAGTTACAGCATGTGGGGTCAGTAGTTGTGGCACACGGGCTTAGTTGCTCCGTGGCATGTCGGATCTTCCCGGACCAGGGATCGAACCCATGTCCCCTGTGTTGGCAGGCAGATTCTTAACCACTGCGCCACCAGTGAAGTCCCTGTAAGCATTTCTTGAAGTCAGGAACTGGCTCAACATGCTTTTGGAAATGCTCTTATTCACTGTGCTGTTTCCATTTGCTTGTGAGAACTGTCATATCTGATAGATAAAATTCATTCTGCCAATATTCTTGACCACATAAAAATAAATGAAGCAGGACTCCTACCCTTAAGACTTTATCCTCTGTGTGTGGATGGAGGAGAGGGCAAGCATTTACTGTACAGCTTAGCAAATGATACGATAAAAATATACACAAAGTACAGATTTATGAAATACGTAAGAAGTTATCATTGTTCTAAACCTGGGGTCATCAAACTACAGACTGTGAGCCAGATCTATTTTGCATTGCCTGTTTTTGTAAATAAAGTTTTACTGGAACACAGCCATGCACATTCATTTATGTATCATCTATGGCTGCTTTTCCACAGTTGAGTAGTTCTGACGGGCCATGTGGTCCATAAGGCCTAAAATATTTATTATCTAGCCCTTTACAGAAAAAGCTGGTCAACTAGGTAAATGTAAAACTAACTCACTCTTGGGCTTCCCTGGTGGCGCAGTGGTTGAGAGTCCGCCTGCCGATGCACGGGACACGGGCTCGTGCCCCAGTCCGGGAAGATCCCACATGCCGCGGAGCGGCTGGACCCGTGAGCCATGGCCGCTGAGCCTGCACGTTCGGAGCCTGTGCTCCGCAACCGGAGAGGCCACAACAGTGAGAGGCCTGCGTACCGCCAAAAAAAAACTCACTCTTACCCATGGATGCTCTAACTGGAGGAATTAATGGAACCTTATGTAAAGTTTGCTAATTAATAGAGAATATTATTATTTCATCAGAAATTTTATACGTTCCATAAAATATGGCCAAATATTGACGCATTCTAATGTGGTAGGATAATCCCCTGTTCAGAAATCAGGAAAATCACATCCTTGTTCTCCTCATGTAAAACTATCTTTGGATTACTGAATCTAATTTTTCTGCTGGTTCTAAAATATATTTATTTTCATTTAACAACTACCTTGGCTAAAACTTCTATGCATCTATATTATAGCCACTTGAACACTGAATTTCCATTTTACTGAGGGCAAATTATTAACAGGTGTGCTCTGCATGGAGTAGAATTCAAAAAATAGTAGAGAGGATACTACTAGACTAAAATCAAGAAAGATTTTAGACCCCACTACTTGTTTTTTTGGGTTTTTTTTCACTTCATAGGAATAAACTGATTTTTTAAAAAAGTATTCTTAAGGTAAAGGGCCAAAGAGACTATTTTTGGAAACTTTTGAATGAGGGACTAGAAGAATCTTTAGCTATTTTTTAAAAAATAAGTTTTTTTTTCAAATAACAATGAGCGATTTTTCTTCCCCTACCTGAAATTACCAAATTCCTAATTTTTAATAATCAAAAATACCAGTAGAATAAAACAACTTGCTTTATTTATTGAATTTACTGGCCATTTCACTTAACTGTCCATTTGTTTAGATAAGTTATTTTGCCATCATAATACTAAATCTGTGTTCTTTTCTCCCTTGGTTGTTATGCTGTCAATTTTCATTTATATTCTTAGATTCGAAGAATCATTGTGAATGCATGAATAATGCAACTATAGTTATGAAGGCACTCAGTTTCTTTAATTAAATTTATTTGCCTGAAGCATATGACATGTTTTAAAATATCAGTAGTAACAGCATTCCACTCTTGGATAGCTGGTGCTTTAATGTTTCTTCTTTCTTAAACACCTCATGAAGAAGCCAGAGATTTTCTTCATATAATAAGCTCAAACTAATTTTAAGATACTATCTAAATAAAGAATTTTTAAACCTGCCTATCATGTCTTTCTAAACGATTTATTTCAACAAGCACTTTGCTTTAAAAACTTAAAACAAAGTTTAAGTACAGCATGTAATTCCTATTTTCATCTTGATTCCAATTATTACAAAAATCAGAGAATATTATTTTACCAATAGCAAAATCTTTACATAGACTGATAATCTGATTCCTATTTAATTCTAGTGCCTTCTTTATGAACTCCTACTCAAGGCCTAAACTATGCTCTTTTAAAAATAGCAGTAAGAGTGGTGTAGTTAGAACACCCAAGACTGAAAATCCAGTCTTTCTTCAGCCCATGCATTCCTATCATGCTTTGGAAATCTGTGGAGGTGATGTGGTCTCTCTAAGTCATTTATGTCAACTGTTAATTAATTTGATAATATCATATACTTTAAAATTCATAAGCCTTTCAGTTTTTAGGAACTTTTTTTTACAGTTTATTACTTGAGGTTTTATGCTGACAGGATATTTATGATTATGCATGTAAAATTTTGTAATTACATATCTTTCACATCCATTTTTCTATTAATGTATCCTGAATTATTCAAGTTTTTACTTAATATTTTATTGCAATAGCATCTATATGTTCCTCTTATATTGTGACTTTTTATCATAAATTTGAAATGCTTAAGCATAGCTTAAATTGGCTCTTATCTCTTTCTCTTATGTCAAGTTTCACTGCAAAAAGCATTATAAATCTACTTTCTGCATTATAAATCTACTTTCTAGTAGATTTTTTTTCTCGTAAATCGAGTATGAGTATCAATCATATTTCTTATTATTGTGTGAACCATTTTCTATGCTTGATAAATAATATAAATTCAGAAATCCAAGAGGTTCAATACATCCTAAACAAGATAAAAAGACAAAATCATACTTAGGCATGTACAACTACCAAATACCAAAGATACAAATGTAAGATATAAGAAAATTCTAATACCAGTCAGAGGAAAAAAGACACCAAATCCAGAAGAATAAACATAAGAATAAATGCTAACTTTTCACCAGAAACAACAGAAGCCAGAAGGCAATGAAATGTATCTGTAAAGGAGAAGGAAAACTGTCAATTTAACATAATCTATCCAGCAAAAATATTCTCCAAAAGTAAAAATTTAAAAAAGAAACTTTCAGATTAACAAAGGCTGAGAGTGTGCTACCAGCTCTTCAGTTTGAAGAGAATGAAACCACTTATAAACATGTATGTACAAGAATTGAAGAGCAACTAAAATGATAAATATTTTAAACATAAAGGCCTTTCATTATTTTCACTAGTTTCTTTGAAAGACCTTTGAATTTTAGAGCAAAGTCACATTGTATTGAGGGATATATAGCATATGTATTCATAAAATAAAAGAAAAACATACCACATAGGATGCGAAGAGTTTAAATGAAAGTATACCATTGGTAAGTTACAATACAATACATCAAATGACATATGATTAATATATAATAAAATGCTGAGTTAAAGATACATGTTATATTCTCTAGAAACTCCTCTAAATACACACACACACACACACACACTCACTCACTCACAAAGATGATTAGATACAGATACAAGAGAAAAGTTAGAACTGAATATTAAAACATATTTGATTAAAATAAGTAAGGAGTACCAAGGAAAAAAGAACAGAAGAAAGAAATAAAATAAACAAGATGATAAAGCCTTAACAATAGCCCAACCATATCAATAACTAAGTGGATTGAGAAAAATCTAATTAAAAATCAGATATTATCACAATGAATTAAAAAGAAACAAGGGGAGGGTGGGAGGGAGATGGAAGAGGGAGGGGATATGGAGATAGATGTATACACACAGCTGATTCACTGCTGTGCAGCAGAAACCAACACCACATTATGAAAGCAATTACACTCCAATAAAGATGTTAAAA
Organism: Phocoena phocoena; assembly: GCF_963924675.1. NCBI lineage: Eukaryota > Metazoa > Chordata > Mammalia > Artiodactyla > Phocoenidae > Phocoena > Phocoena phocoena. The sequence continues at coordinate 66,537,763 of NC_089227.1, read as the reverse complement.
AAATAATAAAAAGAAACAAGATCTAATTACAGGTAGTTAAGAGAGTGCACACTAAAGTAAATAAAGACACAGATTGTTTGCCAGTTAAAGAATGGAAACAATGTGTACAAAGTAAATACTTACCATGAGAAAGCTAGTGTGTCTAAAATACATATAAAATAGAGAATGAAAACTTCAATTCGGGGAGTATTATCAGAATAATGATGGATATTACATAATTACAAAAGGATGAATTCACAAAAAGTTCTAACCATTTTAAATGTGTATGTACTTAATAACAAAAGTTCAGAGAATGTGAAGCAAAAATTGATACAACTAATGGAAGAGATAGACAGAGCTGCCAACATGGTTGGAGAAATTAACACTTTTTTTTTTTCACTACCAAATGTAAGATAGTTGGCTGGTGGGAAGCAGCAGCATAGCACAGGGAGATCGGCTAGGGGCTGTGTGATGACCTAGAGGGGTGGGATAGGGAGGATGGGAGGGAGACACAAGAGGGAGGGAATATGGGGACATGTGTATGCATATGGCTGATTCGCTCTGTTGTGCAACAGAAACTAACACGGTTATTGTGAAGCAATTACACTCCAATAAAGATCTATTAAAAAAATAAGTATCATTAGGTCCCATTTGTTTATTTTTGTTTTTATTTCCATTTCTCTAGGAGGTGGGTCAAAAGGATCTTGCTGTGATTTATGTCATAGAGTGTTCTGCCTATGTTTTCCTCTAAGAGTTTTATAGTGCTAAGTGTCCATCAGCAGATGAATGGTTAACGAAGATGTGGCACATATATCCAATGGAATATTACTCAGCCATAAAAAGAAGTGAAATTGAGTTATTTGTAGTGAGGTGGATCGACCTAGAGTCTGTCATACAGAGTGAAGTAAGTCAGAAAGAGAAAAACAAATACCGTATGCTAACACATATATATGGAGTCTAAAAAAAAAAAAAATGGTGATGAAGAACCTAGTGGCAGGACAGGAATAAATACGTAGACATTGAGAATGGACTTGAGGACATGCAGAGGGGCAAGGGTCAGCTGGGACAAAGTGAGAGAGTGACATGGACTTATATATACTACCAAATGTAAAATAGATAGCTAGTGGGAAGCAGCCACATAGCACAGGGAGATCAGCTCAGTGCTTCGTGACCACCTAGAGGGGTGGGATAGAGAGGGTGGGAGGGAGACGCAAGCGGGAGGAGATATGGGGATATATGTATATATACAGCTGATTCACTTTGTTATAAAGCAGAAACTAATAGACCATTGTAAAGCAATTATACTCTAGTAAAGATGTTAAAAGCAAAAAGTAAATTAAAAAATAAAAGCAATTATCCATTTCTTTCTTATTAATTGTTAAGTTGACCAAAAATTGTTAATGATACATCAATAAGAAAATAATATTATCATCCACCACGGCCTAAAAGACATTTATAGAAAATCACACCCAGTATAGAATATACATTCTTTTTGACTGTACATAGAACATTGTCCAAGATAAACCACATTCCAAACCATAAAAAAGTCTTGATAAATTTAAAGTATTAAATAATATAGAATATATTGTCTGACTGAAACAGAATACATATAGTAATTAAAAACAATGAGATCTCTAAGAAAACCTCAAATAATTAGAAAAAGAAAAATAAATTCTAAATAATTCACGGATCAAAGAAAACTCACAAAGAAAAAATTTAAATATTTTGAACTAAATGACAATATAACACACTGCATCAAAATTTAGAAAATGCAATTTAACTGGTGCTTAAAAGAAAATTTATCCAAATTTAGATAGGTAGAGAGAGAGACAGATGACTACCAACGCTTTTTCAGGCCCTTTTGGGAATATAATAATAGACAAAAACCCCACAAAATTACCTGTCCTTCTAGAGCTTTTTGGGGAATATAGACCAAAAAAAAAAATTAAAATGTATATGATCATAAATTAGAAAGTAATAAATGCTACAATCAAAAATAATGAATAAAGAAGATGCAATATATATATTATTCAATGATATGAATATTATTCAGCCATGAGAGAAAAGGAAATCCTTCCATTTGTGACAACATGGATGGACCTTGAGAGCATTATGCTAAGTGAAATAAGTCAGGCAGAGAAAGACAAATGTTGTATGCTATCACTCATATGTGGACTTTTAAAAAGTTGAACTAAAAGAAACAGGGTAGAATGGTGGTTACCAGGGGCTGTGGGCTGGGGGAAATGGGGACATGTTGGGCAAAGGGTACAAACTTCCAATTATAAGATGAATCAGTTGTGGGAATCTAATGTAAAACATGGTAATTAGAGTTAACAATATTGTATTATATACTTGAAAGTTGCTAAGAGACTAGATCTTAAATATTTTCACCACAAAAAAGGAAATGGTAGTTATGTAGCAAAATGAAGATGTTAGCTAGAGCTATGGTGGTAATCATTTTGCCGCATGTAAATGTATCAAATCAACATTTACACCTTAAACTTACACAATGTTATATGTCAATTATATGTCAATAAAGCTGGAAAAAATAATAACTCAAAAATAAACACACAAACCAACAAAAGAGGGTAAAGACGGAATCTGTAGAACATTGTTGTCCTTTAAGCTTTAAATACAGTGTCAAGCAAGGTCTCACCAAGAAGACCTAAAGGAGTAAGGAAGGGGGTTGTGGAAATACAGGAAAGATCTTTCCAGAAGGGTAAACAGCAAAAGCTCTAAGGCAGGAGTGACTTCAGCTGTTCCAGGCCATAAAAGGGACCGTTGTCAAGAGAGGTGAAACAAGGCGAAGAGAAGTTTAAAGTGCGATCAAGGGAACAAGGAGCCTAGAACTTGTAGGGTCTTATGGGCCATTCTGAACTTTGTGAGTGAAAGGCAGAATGATTGGAGGCTTTTAAGTGAAGTGACATGATATGAACTACATTTAGAACAAATTGTGTCTAGAATAAACTGTATCAGGCCGATTGTCCTAATAGGAAGAAGGTCATTCAGTAATCAAAGATAGAGATGACGAGGCACTGATGGTGGTGGAAGCGGGGAAAAGTGGCTTGATGTTGGACAAATTGTGAAGGTAGAGAAAACATGATTTACAAAGAGGCTCAACAGATGGTGTAAAAAAAAAAAAAAGCTCATTTGCAGAAAGTGATTATACACAATTATCTTGAGGAGTGTTTCCCGTAAAATGGGCCAGTCATGTAAGCAGTAGCTGAGAGGGAAGGATTTTCTTTTTTAAGATGGGGGGAAAAACATGTTTGTAGGCCAGTAAAAAATACAGTAAAGAGTGAAATACTGATAATGCAGGAAAGAGAGAGAGGAGTAGGGAACTCTTTGAGGAAGTGAGAGCATTGGGATATAGAACACACTAAGGTGTCCTTAGAGAAGCATGGAAAACTCCTCCATAGTAACAGGAGAGGGGTTGCACATATGGGCACAGAAGGAGACTGATGTAGAACTGGGGGTGTCCGTTCTGATGGCTTTTTTTTCCCCAAAGGTGTTGGAGGTTGAAGAGTGAGGCTAACGCACGAAAACCTCATCTGAGAGGGCAGAAAGACTAAGGACATATTGGATGATGACTGGGCAGCACTCAGGGCCCACATAAGAACAATCGTTAGGAATGCAGACTGAGCACACTCAGGATGGTCTTCGTGTTTTTCTCTGTGGGTACAGAAACCAAATAGAAGGAGAGCGGAATTAACCAGAGGAATCTTTAAGTCTCTCATAAAAACTCCACAAGAGGAAACGATTTCAAATATCTGTTAAACCTGGAAAGCACTATGGTCATATCATGCTAGATCCGTCCATTCTGCCCTAATTCTTTCTATTCCTTAGCCTGACACCGTAGGAGTCACAAACAGCAGCCAGGAAGTTGAAGGGAAGTGATTATGGGATGCAAAAGAAACCAGATTTTCCCTACTGCCACCTCTAACGTCAGGCTTCCATATCAAAATATACCTTATTCAGGGAGAAAAGAGCAAGACTAATTCTGGGATGTTAAGAATTATGCTATTACATTAAACTGCACTGAGTATTTAATTACTCAGTGAAAGCTTTTAGAATGGTTAACGGACCTGGCAAAAACTCTGAGACCCACCAGAGCAGATTTAAAAGGACATTGGATGAAAGCATAAAGCTATAAATCCCAGTTGCTTAAAACAATTGCACCACCCATTTCAAATATTCGGTTATTACAAAGAGACTATAGTGCGGAACATTCTAGAGATTCCCTACCCATAAGATTCCCTTCCCCTGGTTATTCAATTAAACATTAATCTATGTAGTTCTGTGGAAGGAGTTTATAGATGTAACTAAAATCCCAAGTAGGTTGACTTTCAGATACGGAGGTTGGGTCTGACCCAACCATGTAAGCCATTTAAAAGCATGGCATTTCCTCTCACTGGTAGCAGAAGAAAACGTAAGAGAGATTCACAATGTGAGAAGGACTCAATCTGTCATTGCTGGTTTGAAGACGGAGGGACCACACCAGAAGGAATGCTGACGACTTCTAGGAGGAGGGCCAGTCCCCAGCTCACAACAGACATGAAAATGGGGACCTCAGACCTAAAGACACAGGAAAGTAGGTGTGGTTTCAAGCTATTAAGTTTGTGGTAAGTTTGGAAGTTGGGAAAGTATGGTAAATTTGTTATGCAGCAATAGAAAACAAATACAAAGTTATTCACCTTTGCCCCCCCGATATGAGTTAATTTGAAGACTAGGGTATAATTTTTCTCTTCTTATAGTAGAAAGAGCAACAGAATGACTTTAAATTATTTAATGTATTTATCTATGTTTAGCTTATTGACTAAAATAGTAGTAAGATATCCTAGAAATACATCCCAGTGTACTGTTTTCCTACCCTGCCCCCCCCAACCCCAGGCTCTGAGTTACAGGAAGAGAGAGGCCGTTCTTATCCATCTGACTGAAGTCATATAGACTGTGCTCGATATTCCTAACCAGGACCGTTCTAAGTTACTGTGGGATCACTTCTTTCTTGAGGTGAGCCATGATGCATAGTTCCAGAAGAACCCATTCTTGCCCCAATTAAATAACTGTTGCTTAAAAAGCAGCCTACGCTCTCCACCTGAAGGCACTGTATGTGAAGAATTGTAAAGGACCTGATATTTTATCCTCCTTGCAGGCTAACAAGTCAGCCTGCTATAGGATCGTAAACGTAAATGCTATCAGAAGACAAGTCAGAGACAAAGGACAGTTTACTACTTGGAGCAGTAGCAATATCCAGACTCTCAGCATTTCTCTGAGTTCCTGAGCCCCAATTCCCACATGACAATGCAAAGAAGGTCAAGTGACACTTGCACGCACAGTGGATTATATTATAGGGAGGAACTCTGAGCTTATGGATATTGAATCTTTTATCGTGGGAAGTAACTACATGTGCTTTTTGCTCTGGAGGAAGATGGTATCTCTATCTTCCAAGGATCTTCACTATACAAATGTCCTTGAAAATATAGACCAGGACAATGATAGTCAATGTCTCTGCTCACAAGATAGGCAGAAACATGAGAGACCTATGGAGAACTGTCACCCAAAGTACACTGAGGTCAAAGCCAGGGCAAGGAATTGAGTCCACAATTTTAAGCTGTTTTTGCATATAAAATAACTCCTCCAAAGAGGTGATTTCTTTGGGGAAAATAATTAGATGTGCATCCAATATTTACATCTTTCTAATCAAATTTCATATTCTTTACACCACATCTCAACTTATTACAACTTAGCATGGTTTTACAAAACCGTCCAATTATTGATCTCTGGATGCCAAACAATGATTAAATATAAGTGATATATCTCAGATGTTTGGTCTTTTTATATAGACTACTAAGGTTTTTGGAAAATAAAATATCCAACTCACTGACTTAATCCTTCAGCATTTGTTTGACATTAAGCTAAGTTAGTCTTGACTCACTGAAATTGATAACAAAGTGATCCATATTGCATGCACCATGGTTAGAGACTACTAGAGAAAACTGATGTCTAAAAGATAATTTATGATGTCCACGTAGATAGGGAGTCAATATGGCACGAAAACATTAAGAAAAAGATGTATGTTTGAGGAAATGATGATTGATCTACATGTGAGAAATGAATGAGTATTAACCAGGTACATTAACAGTGATTCTTTCTTCAGTCATGTGGTTTATGCAGTCATGTGTGATTTATCTACCGAAATATCCATCAAAGCATTCTTTATTTCTGTTACAGTTTTCTTTTTAATTATTATTTCTAGCATTTCCTTTTGATTGTTTTTTGACTATACATCTCTCTGCTCAAATTACCCATCTGCTCTTACATGTTTCTTATAGGATATTAATCATACTTATTTTAAATTCCCTGTCTGATAATTATAATATCTTTGTCATATCTGAGTCTGGATCTGATGATTGTTTCACCTCTTCAGAATGAGGGGTATTTTGCCTTTTGTTTTGCCTTGTTATGTTTTGATGAAACCCAGGCATGATACATTAGGTAACAGGAACTAAGATTGACAGGACTTTAGTGTGAGGTTTTATGTTAATCTGGCTGAGAGTTGGGCTGTGTTTAATGTTTGCTCCAGAGGCTTCAAATTCCTCTAATGCCTTTGTGCCTTGGGTTTCCCAAGAACTCCTCCTTAAACAGAGTCTGGTCCTTACAACTCTTCTAGCTGTAATTCAGTTATTATACTATAGTCTTGTTGATGTGCTGGTGAGAAATGGACATGGGGAGAATTCTGTAATTTTCTGATTAAATCTCAGTATTTAGTGGACCTGTAGCTTTCTTCAGTGATACAGCTTTTTCCTCTTTGCTTCCTATTCCATTCCCTAGCTGCAACATTCCCAATATATTATATTATAATATTATATATATTATATTATATATTCCCTAACCCTTCCCTTATATTAGACAGGGAAGCTGGAGGGCCTGGAGTGGGATGATTCCCTTCTACTGGGATAAGGCTCTGGCAAAATCCTTTTCCCTGGTGTAGACTTTGTGAAGGAGAAGGTTCTTTGTTAAGGAGAATCATTCCTCAATGATTACTCCTCCATTCTCCTTGCCAGTGTCATAAAGCAATATTTTCAGGTCTTCCTTATGAAAAGCTGGTAGGGATCCTGGAGGTAAAGTCCAGAAAGTGTGCCCTGACTCCATGATTACAAACCTAGGAGTTTCTCACTGTCATGCTAGTCCACAATCAACCTCCAGAAGTTTGCCAAAATTATCATTTTATGGCTACCAGTTTATGGCTTCACTGGCTTTAGATGCAATAACCAAATTTCATCTGTATCTCTCTGAATATTACCTGTCTGTCTAGACTTGAGAGGCTATTTGCCTTTCAAACTTAGTTCTCTGATGGCTCCAACAAAAGTCATTGATTTTCAGTATTTCCAACTATTTCTTGTTATAAGGATGGAAGTGACAGCTTCAAGTTCTTTACATGTCAGAGTTAAAACTAGATGTCCATTCTTTCTATTTTTTAATATTGTAGTATTTAACTTTTTGCTATAAAAATCCAAAACTAAAGAAAAGTCAAAAGAACAATATAATTACATGCCTATAGAGAGCACTTAAATTTAACAACTACTTACACACTGTCATATTGGTTTCAGTTATTTTTTCACACATTTTGTGTTTTTTTTTAATAAACTGAAACTATATTATGATATTTTACCCCAAATAAGTATATTTTCTTACATACTGGTAACACTACTACCTTACTTAACAAAACTGACAATAATCCCAAAATACCATCTAATTACCAGCCCATATTCAGATATTCCCAAGAGCCCCAATCAGTATAGCTTATTAGTTTAAACCAGTAATCAATCATGAGCTATGACTTCTGTTTGGCTGTTTTAGCTTTTAAATGCATTTTAATTTAGAACAGAATACCTTTTTTTTTTCATAGCATCCATTGTTGAACATAAAAGACCAGTTATCCTTTAGAATGTCTGATGCTCTAATTTCATTCTTTTATACATAGCTGTCCAGTTTTCCCAGCACCACTTACTGAAGAGAGGTTGTCGTTTCTCCAATGTATATTCTTGCCTCCTTTATCAAAGATAAGGTGACCACAGCTGCGTGTTTTTAATCTCTGGGCATTCTATCCTGTTCCATTGATCTATATTTCTGTTTTTGTGCCAGTACCATACTGTCTTGATTACTGTGGCTCTGTAGTATAGTCTGAAGTCAGGGAGCCTGATTCCTCCAGCTCTGTTTTTCTTTCTCAGGATTGCTTTGGCTATTTAGGGTCTTTTGTGTTTCCATACAAATTCTGAAATTTTTGTTCTAGTTCTGTGAAAAATGCCACTGGTAGTTTGATAGGGATTGCATTGAATCTGTAGATTGCTTTGGGTAGTACAGTCATTTTCACAAAGTTGATTCTTCCAATCCAGGAACATGGTATATCTTTCCATCTGTTTCTATCATCTTTAATTTCTTTCATCAGTGTCTTATAGTTTTCTGCATATAGGTCTTTTGTCTCCTCAGGTAGGTTTATTCCTAGGTATTTTATTCTTTTTGTTGCAATGGTAAATGGGAGTGTTCCCTTAATTTCTCTTTCAGATTTTTCATCATTAGTGTATAGGAATGCAAGAGATTTCTGTGCATTAATTTTGCATCCTGTTACTTTACCAACTTCATTGATTAACTCTAGTAGTTTTCTGGTAGCATCTTTAGGATTCTCTATGTATAGTATCATGTTATCTGCAAACAGTGACAGTTTTACTTCTTCTTTTCCAACTTGGATTTCTTTTATTTCTTTTTCTTCTCTGATTGCTGTGGCTAAAACTTCCAAAACTATGTTAAATAATAGTGGTGAGAGTGGGCAGCCTTGTCTTGTTCCTGATATTAAAGAAAATGGTTTCAGTTTTTCACCATTGAGAATGATGTTGGCTGTGGGTTTGTCATAAAAGACCTTTGTTATGTTGAGGTAAGTTCCCTCTATGCCTACTTTCTTTAGGGTTTTTATCATAAATGGGTGTTGAATTTTGTTGAAAGCTTTTTCTGCATCTACTGAGATGATCAAATGTTTTTTCTCCTTCAATTTCTTAATACTGTGTATCACAATGATTGATGTGAATATATTGAAAAATCTTTGCATTCCTGGGATAAACCTCACTTGATCATGGTGTATCATCCTTTTAATGTGATGTTGGATTCTATAACACTTCCTAATGCCATACACAAAAATAAACTCAAAATGGATTAAAGACCTAAATGTAAGGCCAGAAACTATCAAACTCTTAGAGGAAAACATAGGCAGAACACTCTATGACATAAAATCACAGCAAGATCCTTTTTGACCCACCTCCTAGAGAAATGGAAATAAAAACAAAAATAAGCAAATGGTTGTTAAAAATAATAATAATAAAATAAAATAAACAAATGGGACCTAAAGAAACTTTAAAGCTTTAGCACAGCAAAGGAAACCATAACAAGATGAAAAGACAACCCTCAGAATGGGAGAAAATATTTGAAAATAAAGCACCTAACAAAGGATTAATCTCCAAGACATATAAGCAGCTCATGCAGCTCAATATCAAAAAAATGAACAACCTAATCCAAAAAAGGGCAGAAGACCTAAAGAGACATTTCTCCAAAGAATATATACAGATTGCCAACAAACACATGAAAGGATGCTCAACATCACTAATCATTAGAGAAATGCAAATCAAAACCACAGTGAAGTATCACCTGACACCAGTCCGAATGGCCATCAACAAAAAAATCTATGACCAATAAATGCTGGAAAGGCTGTGAGGAAAAGGGAACCCTCTTGCACTGTTGGTGGGAATGTAAATTGATACAGCCACTACGGAGAACAGTTTGGAGGTTCCTTATAAAACTAAAAATTGTACTACCATATAACCCAGCAATCTGACTACTGGGCATATACCCTGAGAAAACCATAATTCAAAAAGAGTCATGTACCACAATGTTCATTGCAGCACTATTTACAACAGTCAGGACATGGAAGCAACCTAAGTGTCCATCAACAGATCAATGGATAAAGAAGATATGGCACATATACACAATGGAATATTACTCAGCCATAAAAAGAAACGAAATTGAGTTATTTGTAGTGAGGTGGATGGACCTAGAGACTGTCATACAGAGTGAAGAAAGTCAGAAAGAGAAAAACAAATTCTGTATGCTAACACATACATATGGAATTGTTTTTTTAAAAAATGGTTCTGATGAACCTAGGGGTAGGACAGGAATAAAGACGCAGATGCAGAGAATGGACTTGAGGACACAGGGAGGGGGAAGGTAAGCTGGGACCAACTGAGAGTAGCACTGACATATATACACTACCAAATGTAAAATAGATAGCTAGTGGGAAGCAGCTGCATAGCACAGGGAGATCAGCTTGTTGCTCTGTGACCACCTAGAGGGGTGGGATAGGGAGGGTGGGAGGGAGATGCAAGAGGGAGGGATATGGGGATACATGTATACATATAGCTGATTCACTTTGTTATACAGCAGAAACTAACAGAACAATGTAAAGTAATTATACTCCAATAAAGATGTTAAAAAAATAAAAATAAATTAACAAAAAGAGAAAAATTAATAAATAAAAATAAGGTCTTTGTAAAAAAAAAAAAAAGAATGTCTGATGTTTTATATTTGTGCTCTTTGTGAGGCTGTTTAGTTTTTTCTCCATTGTCTGTCCTTTCTGTAAACTGGAAGTTAGACCTAAAAGTAAGTCTTAATTATAATCATTTCAGCAAGACTACTTCATGGATGAAACTGTGAACCTCACGTGCATGATGTCAGAAAGCATCTAAAGCCAGCAGTTCTGCTATTAGTGATGCTATAGTTGGCCAATGCATTAAGATGGGAACAGCCAGAACTCTCCAGGTGTCCCATGGCAACCAACAAGCTATCTGTTCCCTCCCTATCCTTTACCAGGAGGCCATGTCCTGCAAGGGAGAACTGCCCAAGCTCCCATTTCCCCAGATCAGCCCAAGTATAGTTGTGTAGATTGTGGTCTACTAACCTAAAGTCTATTTTACTTGAAGAAGAGGACCTTTATCTAATTCACATAAGTGTACCTTGTAGGGCAGTGATTGTCCGACCAGTTACATATGCTGATTTCCATTTTAGGAAGATCACCTTTTTGCAGTGTGGAAAACAGATTTGAGTATGTTTAGACAGATAGGACAGATTCAAGTAAAATACACTTAGCCCAAATGAAGATGATGCAGGCCTTGAGTACATGAGTAGTTGTAGAAATTGGACAGAGAGAATGCAAGAAATATTTAGATGGTAAATGGATAGAAATCCCAGATTTCTACAAGCAAAAATCTTTATATTTGAAGTTGACATCAAACATCTCCCTGCCTTTCTAATGAAACAAAAACAATCCAAATATTGCATGGAATAAACTAAAGCAGAATTTCTGAGTAGGTCTGCATCTTTATTCCCGTCTTGTCCCTTGGTTCTTCATGACCATTTTTTTAAATTTATTTTTTTAGTTTCCATATATATGTGTTAGCATACGGTATGCAGACCTACTAGAGAATGGACTTGAGGATATGGGGAGGGGGAAGGGTAAGCTGGGACAAAGTAAGAGAGTGGCATGGACATATATACACTACTAAACATAAAATAGATACCTAGTGGCAAGCAGCCACATAGCACAGGGAGATCAGCTTGGTGCTTTGTGACCACCTAGAGGGGTGGGATAGGGAGAGTGGGAGGGAGGTAGATGCAAGAGGGAAGAGATATGGGAACATATGTATATGTATAACTGATTCACTTTGTTATAAAGCAGAAACTAACACACCATTGTAAAGCAATTATACTCCAAAAAAGATGTTAAAAAAAAAAAAAGAATTTCTGAGTAGGTCATAGATATTATATTTGTGACACTAAATAATTTCAGGTTTATTCAAAACTTTAACATAAAAATGAATAGTAAGATTGCAGTTAATTTAAGTACAGAATATGTACAATTCAAGTACATAGTCATGTAGTTTCTATTATCCATAGAAGTACCCCCAAATGAAGGACCAGACGAAACTGTTAGGGAGAAAATTGCACCAGACACTTGTTATAATTGACAAGGAAGACTATTCAAGACTATTGCAATAGGGGAGAGAGACTGAACTCAACTTCCCTGAAACAAAAGACAGAAGGATTTGCTGGGATGAGTGAATGAAAAAGTACTGGAGGACTCTGAGAAGGGGGTGAGGAGTTTGCCCACAGTGATTGGACCATTTGTGTTTGCTACTTGTTAGGCTCCTACCCTTGCACAGAAACTAGGAAACAGAGGCCCTATCTTTGTTGATGACTGCATTGCAAAAAGATGGCTCCCAGGTCCTTGAGAAACACATTTCTGGGTTGCAAAAGACTTACACCTCAGAAGAGCAGAGAATGAATTTACAACTGCAAGTTTTCTAAAGTAAAGGCTCTAAGAAAAGGGAGGTCATGAACCTATAGTCAGAGGTCATGAGAGGAAGAATAAGGCCATCTTAGTCAAAACACTCAAGAACTAGAGGCTAAAAGCAAAATAAGATGCCTGGAATAAGACCTTATGAATATAAATAATGTAACTGCCAATTTTGTGTTTAGCTGCAGTAGTAAAACAGCATAAGGTAAATAAAAACAAATTCCTTTTTATAGTAATGAGAAAGATGAATGCCAACAGGAAAAACAAATGATCTCCTGATTTTCAATTTATGAATTTTATAGCTGCTAATTCATCTTGAAAGACTTCAAACTGAAGCAAGCTTCAGAAATATGCAAAGCCTGGCACTCTGTTCTAATAAGGAGACAAGTTTTTCCCTGTGTCCCTGAGGCAGAAACAGTTATTTGACATAATCTTTTCTAATTATTGGAGTGGATTTTCTCCATCTAATCATATGTGTTCTGTCTCAGCTCTAAATGAGCATAAGTGATTTGGATAGTGAGGCTGTCAAAAGAAGCAAATAAACCAACTAGACAAAGGTAGTTATAGCTTTATGTGAGGGAACCATCTACTGCTATCAAAATTAGTGACAATGCTACTTCAAGCTAATAGCTAACTTCAAGACTTTTGTACTTTGTAACAGCAGACAATATTAATACTTTAATGTTTTATTTTCATTTCCCAAGACAGTTGTTATGGGTTGAATTGTGTGCCCTCAAAAAAAGGTATGCCACAGTCCTAAACCCCAGTACCTCAGACCGTGACCTTATTTGGAGATAGAGTCTTTACAGAGGTAATCAAGTTAAAATGAGGTCATTAGGGTGGTCCCTAATACAATATGGCTGGTGAGGGAAACTTGGACATGGATACAGACAGGCATAGAGGGAAGATAGCCATCTACAAGCCAAGAAGAGGGGCCCGCAATAGATACTTTCCTCAGAACAAACAGGCTGCAGGAGGAACCAAGCCTGCTGACATCTTGATTCCAGACTTCTAGCCATCAGAACTGTGAGACAATAAATGTCTCTTGTTTAAGCCACTCAATGTGTAGTACTTTTTTAGTGGTAGCACTAGCAAACTAATACAAGAGTGCTAGGACTAAAAAAATTAGAAAGTATTTTTTAAAATTTGGGGGTTACTGTCTTCTTACTCAACTGTAGTTTTTAAAAAAATGTTATGTTTCTCACTTTTATTGAGCTTTGTGCCATGTTTTAATGTTCATTTAGTTTGATTCATTCAGCTGTTTTATCAAAGCAACTTTACTTGAATTTGGTTTCTAAAAATGAACCTGTGATGATTCTTGAATCTTTGTGTAAATAAATCTTTACTAAATCCAAGTGGCCTGTTGAGTCCGAATCTTAAATCCTTTTTAACTGGCTCAAGAAGAACTTGGTAACACACAAGGACACACACACAAACCTCTAAATCTTTGGTGAACAATAAATATGCCCAGGTCCATAGAAAATAATTAACTTTTCTACCATGTTATACAAAAAGCCGAACACAATTCCTCTTCCAAATGTGAAAACTATAGTCCTGGAGATTCATATTTGTACATTTAAATACTTATCATTATTGAGAACCAAAGTAAGCTTAGGTATGAAGTGTTGTCAGTTACTTTACCATGAATATATACAAATGTTCAATTCATTTGTGTACATGTTTAAACACACACCTGTATATTTAAAACTCAAAAAATAAAAATTATACTTAATATACAAAGGCATGGAAATTTATTGAAAAATACAGGTTTACCTTTAAAATAACTGTCAAATCAACCACTGCATTTTTCATGATGTAACCTAATTTTTATTCCATATTCTGAATTAGAAAGATTTACAAATAATTCCAGCTTGTTACCAAAAGAGGGGGAAAAAATTCAACCTACTAGTACTGGATTATATTAATCAGCTACTAAGAAGAAATTTTCAATAATGAAAATGCCTGGTATATAAATTGTTTAATATTCAAAGTCTCAGTGTTATATTTCTTCTATAAATGATACTGCCTTCAGGTTTACCTTACTTCCTAATGTTCTTGATGGATCCTAAGGATACTGCAGAACACTGAATTTTGAAATCTTTAAATAGATGAAAGCCAATCATAAATAATGCATTTTTGCATTTAGATAAGATATTCTGTTTGGCTATTTTAACGTTTTTTAAAAAAAGAAGCAGCAGTAGCTATTCTGTGTAGGTGTTTTTGCAACAAATCAAACACTAATCATCATTTTGCTTGTACTTTGCTATTTGTCATCAGGACTGCCCTACCATAAAATAATCTCTGTCAGTGACAGATTAATTGGTTTTCTCTGTGTCTCGTTTCAGAATATTTAAAGTGCCACGCTGAGCTAGATATCCTAGTATGGGTTCTCCGGTAGTAACTCTCACGCATAATTTGTAGAAAAGTTCTGATAAGCCAAGGCTTATACTTGTATATCTGTGACTCCCTCTTCTTCCCAGCTCCCCCTGGGATGTAATAAAACCAGGCCAGGAATGCTGTCACAACCTGGATCTCCTGGGGAGCAGGGTCTGGACCTCATCCCTCGTGCCAGGGAACGGAGAAGGGCTCTTGTCTTGTCCTTGGAGCCTTAGCTCCTGCTGTTCCCTCTCCTGGAACGCTCTTCCCTAGAGAGTCTCTTGGCTCAATCTCTCATCTCCTTCAAGTCTTTTCTCAAATCTCTTCTTTATAAGAAGAAATCTAACTGCAAATTCAATACAGCAAACTGTCCCTCTCCTCCTAGCATTTGAGATCTCCCTTATTATACTCTCTAATTTTTCTTCTCAAAGTTGCATTTTCCACATTTTAAAATATTATATGGTTTTAATAATTTATTCTATTTCTATTTTTATCACCCTGATAAACTCTGTGAATGCAGATATCTCTTTCTGTTTGTTTCTTCCTGTATCCTATGTGTTAGGAATACTGTCTGACACATAGTTGACACTCACTAAATATTTGTGAATGACTGAATAAATGACCAGCTACAGAGAGAAGTGCTTGCTACTCCTTGTTGCCTGGATAAGCAAACAAACAAACAAGCCCCTCTATGGAGTCTTTGAGGAACTAGGAGTCTGCATCTGCCTGCCTGCTGTGGATTTCAAGCTACTCTGGTGAGCTGAATAGACAGAAGAGGAACTGGATTTCCTACTTACTGGCTGTTAGTCCAAAAAAGAAGCTGCTTTGCTTTCCACCATATGCTGGTTGGCTGCTATAGGAGATATGTCAGCAATCTGATCTTAGTGGCTTCTAAAGAATCACAAAATTATGAAAACAAATGAAAAATGCACCTCATTTAAAGGCACTCACTTACCTAAGAGAGGAAGACCAAACTGAATATCTAGTATGGGCAGCTCCCACTGAAAGAGAACTGAAGAAAAGGCAGAAAAGAATGTTACAAAGCAAGAGAAAATGAAAGATGTTACAAAGGATGTTACAAAGCAAAACAAAACAAATAGTACCAGAACTCTTTCAGAAAATAACAAAGGAGGGAAGATATCCCTCTCATTTTTTGAAGCCAGCATTATGTTTACATCAAAGCCAGCAAAAGACATTACATAAAAAGAAAGCTATAGATAGATATCCCTCATGAACATAGGTAGAAAATTTCATAACCAAATGTTGGCAAATTAAATTTAACAACATATTAAAAATATTATGCAACATGACCATATCAGATTTATCTCAGAATACAGGTTAGTATAGCATTCAAATAGCAATGAATATGATCCACTGTATTTTCAGACTAAAAAAGAAAAAAACACAATGTTTTCAATAACTGTAGAAAAAGCATTTACCAAAACCCAACATCCATTCCTGATTATAAAATCTCTCACCAATCTAATAATAGAAGGGAACTTTCCCAAACCAAGCAAGAACATCTATGAAAACCCAATGCTAACATTATATTTAATGTTGAAACACTGAATGCTTACCTATAACTTCATGAACAAGGCAGGGATATCTGCTCTCACCACTTGTATTCATCTTAATAATAGAGGTCCTAGACCCTGCAATAAGGGAAAAAAGGGAAGGGGAAGAAAAATCATAAATATCAGAAAGGAAAAAATGAAACTGTCTTAATTCAGAGATAAATATGATCTTACATGAAATAAATTATAAGGGATGTGCAAAAAAAGCTATAAAGTAATAAGTTTAGGGACATCAAATATTCAAGGTCAGTATGAACATTTATTTCTAAATACTAACAACAAAATTGGGAATTGAAAACAAAAATACTATTTTACTAATTACATCAAAATTATATACTACTTAGAGATAACTTTAACAAAATACGGGGAAGGACTGTACACTGAAAACTATAGAACATTGTTGAAAGAAATTTTAAAAGACCAACATAGAGATACAGTATATCCCCTGATCAGAAGAATAAATTAAAATGGCAATTCTCCCCAAATTGATATATAAATTTATTGCAAACCCTTTCAAAATTACAGCAGGCTTCTGTGCAGAAACTGGCAAGCTGATTCTAAAATATACATGAAAAGATGAGTAATCCAGAATAGCCAAAATAATATTGAAATAAACTGTAGCACTTATACTGCCCAGTTTCAAAATTATTATAAAGCTATTACAATCAAGAATTGTGGGGCTTCCCTGGTGGCGCAGTGGTTGAGAGTCCGCCTGCCGATGCAGGGGACACGGGTTCGTGCCCCGGCCGGGGAAGATCCCACATGCCGCGGAGCGGCTGGGCCCGTGAGCCATGGCCGCTGAGCCTGCGCGTCCGGAGCCTGTGCTCCGCAACGGGAGAGGCCACAACAGTGAGAGGCCCGTGTACCAAAAAAAAAAAAAAAAAAAAAAAAAGAATTGTGGTTCTAGCAAGAGAAGAAACACATAGATCAATGGAATAGAACTGAGAATCCAGAAATTAATTCTTACATTCATGGTAAATTCAGTTTTAACAAAGATGCCCAAGAACCCAATGAATAAAGAATAGTCTTTTCAACAAATGATACTCATACCAGTGTATAACTACATATGAAAAGATAAATCTAGCCTCTTAACTCACAACATATGCAAAGATTAACTCAAATTGGATCACAGACAAATATAAGAACTAAAACTATTTCAAAAATTGGACAAAATATGTGAATAGACACTTCAGCAAAGTAAAAGCATATACTTATATGTGGCAAATAAGCACATGAAACTGTGCTCCACATCATTTATCATTAGAGAAATGAAAATTAAAATCACAATGAGATACCATTACAAACAATTTAAAATACTTAAAAGAATAAAAAGACGAAGTTTTAGAAAGAATGTACAGCAAGTGGAACTCTTATACATTGCTGGCAGGAATGCAAACTGGTATAGCCATGTTGGAAAGCAGTTTGGCAGTGTCTTATAAACATGCACTCAACATACAACCCAGCTATTGCACTCCTGGGAGAAACAGAAACATCTCCCTACACAAAAAAGTTATATTTGAATGGTCGTAGCAGCTTTATTCATAATAGGATAAAACTGAAAAAAAATCCAATCCTTATGAACTGGTGAGTGGGTAAACAATGGGTGACAGACCAAATATAATAGGATAAGCAATCAAAAGTAACAAACTACTGATATTCACATAAATACATGATTTTTTGCATAGATGAATCTTAAAAGCATTATACTAAATGAAAAGTCAGAATCACCAAAAAGTAGATACTGTATGATACCAATTTATGTAAAATTCTACACAACGCAAAACTATAAAGATGGAAAGGTCAGTGGTTGACTGTTCCGTGGATGGAGGAGAGGATGAACTGTAAATGGGGACATGGAACTGGGTGATGCAAATGTTCTTAGGCTTTTGCCAATTTTTGAATTATATTGTGTCTAAATTATATCTCACATAGTGGAGAATTTTGAAAAATGCTATGCAAGTACTGCTACCTATCCAAACTCACACTACACAAACTCTCCTTATCTGAACTTAGGGACCTGAATTCCAGACAGCTACCTTCTGAAACACAAGGAGAGCAAGAGTACTGGCAACACAGAGAAGAGAAGCATCCTTGCATGGCCTTCACTGCTGGACTTTATAATGCAGGCCCCCTGCTGTAGTTTCCTCCACAGCGTGCATGTGTGGCCTTCACCCAAATATCTTCAAAACCTCTGGCAGCCTTTGCACCCCACTCACACCCCATCACCAAAACCAAAACAAAAAACAACAAAAACAAAACCCAGATCAAAAGACAGATTAGCCTTCCGGGAAGATGGCGGAAGAGAAAGACGCTGAGATCACCCTCCTCCCCACAGATACACCAGAAATACATCTACACGTGGAACAACTCCTACAGAACACCTACTGAACGCTGGCAGAAGACCTCAGACCTCCCAAAAGGCAAGAACCCCCCACCCCATACCTGGGTAGGGCAAAAGAAAAAAGAATAAACAGAGACAAAAGGATAGGGACAGGACCTGCACCGGTGGGAGGGAGCTGTGAAGGAGGAAACGTTCGTTTCCACACACTAGAAGCCCCTTCGCAGGCGGAGACTGCCGGTGGCGGAGGGGGAAAGCTTCGGAGCCCCGGAAGAGAACACAGCAACAGGGGTGCGGAGGGCGAAGTGGAGAGATTGCCGCACAGAGGATCAGGGCCGACCGGCACTCACCAGCCTGAGAGGCTTGTCTGCTCACCCGCCGGGGCGGGCGCGGCAGGGAGCTGAGTTCGGTTGGAGCACAGGGAAAGGACTGGGGTTGGCGGCGTGAACACAGCCTGCAGGAGGTTGGTGCGCCACGGCTAGCCGGGAGGGAGTCCGGGGAAAAGCCTGGACCTGCCAAACAGGCAAGAGACTTTTTCTTCCCTCTTTGTTTCCTGGTGCGCGAGGAGAGGGGATTAAGAGCGCTGCTTAAAAGGAGCTCCAGAGACGGGCGCGAGCCGCGGCTAAAAGCACGGACCCCAGAGACGGGCATGAGACGGTAAGGCTGTTGTTGCCGCCACCAAGAAGCCTGTGTGCGAGCATAGGTCACTATCCACACCCCCTTTCCGGGGAGCCTGTGCAGCCCGCCACTGCCAGGGTCCCGGGATGCTGGAATAACTCCCCTGGGAGAACGCACAGCGCGCCTTACGCTGGTGCAACGTCACGCCGGCCTCTGCTGCCGCAGGCCCGCCCCGCACTCCGTGCCCCTCCCTCCCCACGGCCTGAGTGAGCCAGAGCCTCCGAATCAGCGGCTCCTTTAACCCTGTACTGTCTGAGCGATGAAGAGACGCCCTCTGGGGACGTACACGCAGAGGCGGGGCCAAATCCAAAGCTGAACCCCAGCAGCTGTGCGAACAAAGAAGAGAAAGGGAAATCTCTTCCAGCAGCCTCAGGTGCAGCGGATTAAATCTCCACAATCAACTTGATTTACCCTGCATCTGTGGAATACCTGAATAGAAAACGAATCATCCCAAATTGAGGAGGTGGGCTTTGAGAGCAAGATTTATGATTTTTTCCCCTTTTCCTCTTTTTGTGAGTGTGTGTGTGCTTCTGTGTGAGATTTTGTCTGTATAGCTTTGCTTCCAACATTTGTCCTAGGGTTCTATCCTTCCTTTATTTTTTTAAATTTTTTTCTTAATAATTATTTTTTTATTTTAATAACTTTATTATATTTTATCTTACTTTATTTTATTTTACTTTATCTTCTTTCTTTCTTTTATTCCTTCCTTCCCTCCTTCCTTCCTCCCTCCCTTCTTTTTTTCTTTCTTTCTACTTCTACTAATTCTTTCTTTCTACTTTTTCTCTCTTTTATTCTGAGCCGTGTAGATGAAAGGCTCTTGGGGCTGCAGCCAGGAGTCAGTGCTGTGCCTCTGAGGTGGGAGAGCCAACTTCAGGACACTGGTACACAAGAGACCTCCCAGCTCCACATAATATCAAATGGCGAAAATATCCCAGAGATCTCCATCTCAACACCAGCACCCAGCTTCACTCAACGACCAGCAAGCTACAGTGCTGGACATCCTATGCCAAACAACTAGCAAGACAGGAACACAACCCCACCCATTAGCAGAGAGGCTGCCTAAAATCATAATAAGGCCACAGACACCCCAAAACACACCACCAGACGTGGACCAGCCCACCAGAAAGACAAGATCCAGCCTCATCCACCAGAACACAGGCACTAGCCCCCTCCACCAGGAAGCCTACACAACCCACTGAACCAACCTTAGCCACTGGGGACAGACACCAAAAACAACGGGGACTATGAACCTGCAGCCTGCAAAAAGGAGACCCCAAACACAGTAAGATAAGCAAAATGAGAAGACAGAAAAACACACAGCAGATGAAGGAGTAAGATAAAAACCCACCAGACCTAACAAACGAAGAGTAAATAGGCAGTCTACCTGAAAAAGAATTCAGAATAATGATAGTAAAGATGATCCAAAATCTTGGAAATAGAATGGACAAAATGCAAGAAACATTTAACAAGGACCTAGAAGAACTAAAGATGAAACAAACAACGATGAACAACACAATAAATGAAATGAAAAATACTCTAGATGGGATCAACAGCAAAATAACTGAGGCAGAAGAACGGATAAGTGACCTGGAAGATAATGTAATGGAATCACTGAGGACATGGAAAGGAGACGTGACCCATGAGCCCCCCTCTGCCCAGCAAACTGGGGGCTGGCAAATAAGCCAGAACTGCAAACAGTCCTGATGGCTTTGAGCCCCCCCGGGAAACCAGGGACATGCGAATAAGCCAGAACTGTAAACAGTCCTGAATGCTTTGAGCCCCCCCCCCCAACCCCGCGCCATGGCAAACCGGGGGCCTGCGAATAAGCATTGACTGCTTTGGGCACTGATCCATGAGATGTCCTCAGTATAATCAGAATGGTGGGAATGCAAGGAAATGTCCTTGTGCTACTTCAGTATAATCAAAATAATGGTGGGAACTTTGCGCTGCTTTTGCGCTCAAGGACGAAGCACGGCATGTTTTCAAGAAAGCCCATTATTGCTTGTATAATCAATAGAAGCATATGTTGCTACTTTGGCATTTCTGGAATGTTAAGAAAATAAGTCTTAAAATGTAAACATAGATAATGCTTTAATAAAAGCTACCACAGCAGGACAGACGGTGCTGTTTTGCCTGAGCTAGTGGCAGCCCTCTACTGCTGTGTTTCGGCACAATTCATCTCCTGTGATGAGCTTACTTTCGGCCCTGTCATAAGATAAACTACAGCATTTGGCGCCCGAACAGGGACCTGAAGGTAAGTAATCGCGTGATCGCGGGACCGAAGGGGAAACTGGTCCGCTCAAGAGTAAGCGAAACCTTCGGGAGCAGTAGAGTAACTGTAATGGGGAATTCCCATTCAGTAGAATTTCAATACATTAGATTCCTGAAACAGTTATTATGGAGTTCAGGAGTGAAAGTGAAACCAGAATCTTTTGATGGATTGTTTGCGCTGGTTCATAAACATTGTTACTGGTTTCAACCTACTGGTCATAACCAGTTGAATTTAAAAGTTTGGAAACAGGTTATGCGAGCCTTAAGAAGAGCTCATCAGCATGGAGACCCTATATCTGTCCGAGTTTGGTCTCTTTGTAAATTAATTTCCCTTGCCCTGGAACCATTACAATCTGAAACGGAAAGTGAAAATGGGGCATGCCCTCAGCGTCCGAATTCTGCTCCCGATCATTCTGCTGCTTTTCGTACTCTGTTTCGTGAGTCTCCTATAGAGGACCTTCCTCCGCCTCCTCCTCCCCTTGTGTCTGAGACAGGAGAGGATTTTTCAGGTTCCAGTGATGAAGGGGCTTTTTCTGATGATGATAAAGGTTAGGAGCAGACTAGCAAACAAAAAGAGATGCCACTTTCTCAACAGAATGAGATTTCTGATATACTTTCAAAGTTAAAAAATTTGATGGTTAAATTGGAAGAAAATAAAAACAATGGTACCGCTCCTTTATATCAGGAGCCATGTCCTACTATTCCTTTGGCTCCTCCTTTAGAATTAGCAGCTTATCCTGTTGGAGCCTCTCGTCAGTTTCGCTTTCCTCTAAAACCTGAATCTAATAGACTATTGTTGGAAGAAGAGATGAATAAGGAAGAAAAGCAATATTCTGAATCATTTTTTGCTTTCCCTATTGTTAGACAAGCTATGCCTGCTAATGATCAATTTCCGCATGGATATGTAAAAGTTGAGTATAACCCTCATGATGTAAAAATGTTTTAAATGCTAAAAGAAGCCATTAATGCATATGGGATGCATTCTAATTATGTTCAAGGTCTTTTGTCTAGGTATGCTTCCGAAAACATATTAATTCCTCAGGACTGGGAGGCGCTTGCCAAGACTGTTCTTGAACCTGGACAATATATGCAGTTTAAGACTTGGTGGAAAAGAAGAAGGCGCCTCCACTGACCTGGGGGCAAATGAAAAAGTTTAAAGGCACTGCTAAAAATTTTGTCATTTCACAGGGTAAACCCCTCACTAGCACCAATCTTTTTGTAGCTATGTTGGCAGTGTTGTCTGCAAAGGTAATAAGCATATCAGCCAATGAGATAAATTGTACTAACCATACTTACTGGACTTATATTCCTAACCCTCCTCTTAATATGTTACCTGGTGGGATGCCCCAATTCTTGTATATGTAAATGAGTCTGGATTGTTGCCTGGTCCTTTTGATGATAGAGGCCCTTTGAAGCTGGAAGAAGGAAGGATAATAGAGAATTACACGGTGGGTGTTAATGGACCTCCTATTTGTATGGGAAACGGAGATCATTGCCTTAAAATGAATTATCAGGCATGGTTAAGTGTTGTCAAAAATGAAAGCAGATATCATGGGTTATATCTTTTGAGTGCTTATAGTTTTAAAAGTTCTAATTCCACTCTTGATGAGAATGTTTCCGCACCTTACTTGCCTCCATGCCAGGTGCCTCTTGTGGATCGATTATCGGATTGGGTCCATTGGACTCAATGCTGAGGAGAAATGGCTCGGGTTCTTGTTAATACTTCTTGGGGAAGCGTCATTGATTGGAGCCCTTTTGGCTCCGCCCGAGGAAAAAGGGGTCTGAAGAATTTACACTGGCGTAGAGAGGATAACACTATTTATAGCAATACTATTAACGATACCATAGTATGGCATGCTGGAGGGTTTTCTCCTCCAGGTCCTCATGTAAATGGATATCCTATCCAAAAGGACTTGTGGAAGCTTATGGCAACTTTGAAAAAGATTAATGCTTGGGTAGGACATATGGTTAACAAATCTGGAAATCATAGTTTGACTTTTCATAAAAATGTTACTCAGTATACTCGTAATTGTGTGAAATTACCTTATATATTGTTAAAGGGACCAGCTGTATGGAATGACACTCAAGGTATTATAATGTGTAAAAATTGCTCTCTGTATACCTGCATTAACTCTACTATATCTTTTAACATATCTACTGAAAGTCTGTATATCTTACGAGCTCGGACAGGTCTTTGGCTTCCTGTCAATCTTGGAAGGGAATGGCAAGAATCTCTTCCTATGGCTGTTTTGCAATATTTAGTTGATGCATTAAAAAGAAGTAAAAGATTTGTAGGAATGTTGATTGCAGGTGTCATGGGTATTATAGCCATAACAGCTACTGCTGCAGTAGCTGGAGTTGCTTTAGAACAATCTATTCAGACCATTGATTATATAACTGATTGGCATAAAAATTCTGAAATGCTTTGGTCCTGTCAACGACAAATTGATTAGGAAATACATTCGGAAATAGCAGACTTACAACAAGCTGTGATTATGTTGGGGGACCAACTTGTATATTTACAAAGACAAATGAAGCTACGTTGTGACTGGAAGCAAAGTGCCTTTTGTGTCACTTCGGTTCCATATAATCAGTCTGCATTCCCCTGGGCAAAAATAAAAAAGCATTTATTACATCACAAAAATTTGACAGAAGAAATTGTGAATTTACAAGGGAAAATTCAACAAACTTTTCAGAAGAAATTACAACGACTTAATTCACAGAAAGTATGGACTGGAATTATTCAAGGACTTAATAATCTAAATCCCATGTCTAAACTACGTGCTTTATTTGGTTCTACTGCAGGATTGCTAATGCCCATTATAATAATAATATGTTTAATTGTAGTCCGACGACGAGTGAAAGCTACCCGCCATGCAACACTGCAACAAGCTGCCGTGTTCTCCTTGTTGCTGCACAAGCTGCAAAAAAAAAGGGGGGAAATGTAGTGGAATAACTGAGGACATGAAAGGGGACGTGACCCATGAGCAACCCCCCCCGCCCCCAGCAAACTGGGGGCTGGCGAATAAGCCAGAACTGCAAACAGTCCTGATTGCTTTGAGCCCCCCCGCCCGCAAATTGGGGGCATGTGAATAAGCCAGAATTGTAAACAGTCCTGAATGCTTTGAGCCCCCGGCCCCCGGCAAACTGGGGGCCTGCGAATAAGCATTGAGTGCTTTGGGCACTGATCCATGAGATGTCCTCAGTATAATCAGAATGGTGGGAACGCAAGGAAATGTCCTTGTGCTACTTCAGTATAATCAAAATAATGGTGGGAACTTTGCGCTGCTTTTGCGCTCAAGGACGAAGCACAGCATGTTTTCAAGAAAGCCCATTATTGCTTGTATAATCAATAGAAGCATATGTTGCTACTTTGGCATTTCTGGAATGTTAAGAAAATAAGTCTTAAAATGTAAACACAGATAATGCTTTAATAAAAGCTACCACAGCAGGACAGATGGCGCTGTTTTGCCTGAGCTAGTGGCAGCCCTCTACTGCTGTGTTTCGGCACAATTCATCTCCTGTGATGAGCTTACTTTCGGCCCTGTCATAAGATAAACTACAACAGATAAGATAGTGGAAATAACTACTGCAGAGCAGAATAAAGAAAAAAGAATGAAAAGAACTGAGGACAGTCTCAGAGACCTCTGGGACAACACTAAACGCACCAACATTCGAATTATAGGGGTTCCAGAAGAAGAAGAGAAAAAGAAAGGGACTGAGAAAATCTTTGAAGAGATTATAGTTGAAAACTTCCCTAATATGGGAAAGGAAATAGTTAATCAAGTCCAGGAAGCACACAGAGTCCCATACAGGATAAATCCAAGGAGAAATATGCCAAGACACATATTAATCACACTGTCAAAAATTAAATAAAAAGAAAACATATTGAAAGCAGCAAGGGAAAAACAACAAATAACACACAAGGGAATCCCCATAAGGTTAACAGCTGATCTTTCAGCAGAAACTTTGCAAGCCAAAAGGGACTGGCAGGACATATTTAAAGTGATGAAGGAGAAAAACCTGCAACCAAGATTACTCTACCCAGAAAGGATCTCATTCAGACTTGATGGAGAAATCAAAACCTTTACAGACAAGCAAAAGCTGAGAGTTCAGCACCACCAAACCAGCTTTACAACAAATGCTAAACAAACTTCTCTAGGCAAGAAACACAAGAGAAGGAAAAGACCTACAATAACGGACCCAAAATAATTAAGAAAATGGGAATAGGAACATACATATCGATAATTACTTTAAATGTAAATGGACAAAATGATCCCACCAAAAGACACAGAATGGATACAAAAATAAGACCCATATATTTGCTGTCTACAAGAGACCCACTTCAGACCTAGAGACACATATACACTGAAAGTAAGGGGATGGAAAAAGATATTTCATGCAAATTGAAAACCAAAAGAAAGCTGTAGTAGCAATTCTCATATCAGACAAAATAGACTTTAAAATAAAGACTATTAGAAGAGACAAAGAAGGACACTACAGAATGATCAAGGGATCGATCCAAGAAGAAGATATAACAACTGTAAATATTTATGCACCCAACATAGGAGCACCTCAATACATAAGGCAAATACTAACAGCCATAAAAGGGGAAATCGACAGTAACACATTCATAGTATGGGACTTTAATACCCCACTTTCACCAATGGACAGACCATCCAAAATGAAAATAAATAAGGAGATACAAGCTTTAAATGATACATTAAACAAGATGGACTTAATTGATATTTATAGGACATTCCATCCAAAAACAACACAATACATGTTTTTCTCAAGTGCTCATGGAACATTCTCCAGGATAGATCATATCTTGGGTCACAAGTCAAGCCTTGGAAAATTTAAGAAAACTGAAATTGTTTCAAGTATCTTTTCTGACCACAACGCTATGAGACTAGATATTAATTACAGGAAAAGATCTGTAACAAATACAAACACATGGAGACTAAACAATACACTACTTAATAACAAAGTGATCACTGAAGAAATCAAAGAGGAAATTTAAAAAATACCTAGAAACAAATGACAATGGAGACACAACGACCCAAAATCTATGGGATGGAGCAAAAGCAGTTCTAAGAGGGAAGTTTATAGCAATACAATCCTATCTTAAGAAACAGGAAACATCTCGAATAAAGAACCTAACCTTGCACCTAAAGCAATTACAGAAAGAAGAACAAAAAGCCCCAAAGTTAGCAGAAAGAAAGAAATCATAAAAATCAGATCAGAAATAAATGAAAAAGAAACGAAGGAAATGATAGCAAAGATCAATAAAACTAAAAGCTGGTTCTTTGAGAAGATAAACAAAACTGATAAACCATTAGCCAGACTCATCAAGAAAAAAAGGGAGAAGACTCAAATCAATAGAATTAAAAATGAAAAAGGAGAAGTAACAACTGACACTGCAGAAATACAGAAGATCATGAGATTACTACAAGCAACTCTATGCCAATAAAATAGACAACCTGGAAGAAATGGACAAATTCTTAGAAATGCACAATATGCCAAGACCGAATAAGGAAGAAATAGAAAATGTGAACAATCACAAGAATTGAAATTGAAACTGTGATTAAAAATCTTCCAACAAACAAAAGCCCAGGACCAGACGGCTTCACAGGCAAATTCTATCAAACATTTAGAGAAGAGCTAACACCTATCCTTCTCAAACTCTTCCAAAATATAGCAGAGGGAGGAACACTCCCAAATTCCTTCTACGAGGCCACCATCACCTTGATACCAAAACCAGACAAGGATGTCACAAAGAAAGAAAACTACAGGCCAATATCACTGATGAACATAGATGCAAAAATCCTCAACAAAATACTAGGAAACAGAATCCAAAAGCACATTGAAAGGATCATATACCATGATCAAGTGGGGTTTATTCCAGGAATGCAAGGATTCTTCAATATACACAAAACAATCAACGTGATAAACCATATTAACAAATTGAAGGAGAAAAACCATAAGATCATCTCAATAGATGCAGAGAAAGCTTTCGACAAAATTCAACACCCATTTATGATAAAAACCCTGCAGAAAGTAGGCATAGAGGGAACTTTCCTCAACATAATAAAGGCCATATATGACAAACCCACAGCCAACATCGTCCTCAATGGTGAAAAACTGAAAGCATTTCCACTAAGATCAGGAACAAGACAAGGTTGCCCACTCTCACCACTCTTATTCAACATAGTTTTGGAAGTTTTAGCCACAGCAGTCAGAGAAGAAAAGGAAATAAAATGAATCCAAATCGGGAAAGAAGAAGTAAAGCTGTCACTGTTTGCAGATAACATGATACTATACATAGGGAATCCTAAAGATGCTACCAGAAAATGACTAGAGCTAATCAATGAATTTGGAAACGTAGCAGGATACAAAATTAATGCACAGAAATCTTGCATTCCTATACACTAATGATGAAAAATCTGAAAGTGAAATCATAAAACACTCCCATTTACCACTGCAACAAAAAGAATAAAATATCTAGGAATAAACCTACCTAAGGAGACAAAAGACCTGTATGCAGAAAATTATAAGACACTGATGAAAGAAATTAAAGATGATACAAATAGATGGAGAGATATACCATGTTCTTGGATTGGAAGAATCAACATTGTGAAAATGACTCTGCCACCCAAAGCAATCTACTTATTGAATGCAATCCCTATCAAACTACCACTGGTATTTTTCACAAAACCATACCAAAAAATTTCACAATTTCTATGGAAACACAAAAGACCCCAAATAGCCAAATCAATCTTGAGAACGAAAAACGGAGCGGGAGGAATCAGGCTCCCTGACTTCAGACTATACTACAACGCTACAGTAATCAAGACAGTATGGTACTGGCACAAAAACAGAAATATTGATCAATGGAACAGGATAAAAAACCCAGAGATAAACCCACGCACATATGGTCACCTTATCTTCGATAAAGGAGGCAGGAATGTACAGTGGAGAAAGGACAGCCTCTTCAATAAGTGGCGCTGAGAAAACTGGACAGGTACATGTAAAAGTATGAGATTAGATCACTCCCTAATACCATACACAAAAGTAAGGTCAAAATGGATTAAAGACCTAAATGTAAGGCCAGAAACTATCAAACTCTTAGAGGAAAACATAGGCAGAACACTCTATGACATAAATCACAACAAGATCCTTTTTGACCCACCTCCTAGAGAAATGGAAATAAAAACAAAAATAAACAAATGGGACCTAATGAAAGTTCAGGTCTTTTGCACAGCAAAGGAAACCATAAACAAGACCAAAAGACAACCCTCAGAATGGGAGAAAATATTTGCAAATGAAGCAACTGACAAAGGCTTAATCTCCAAAATTTATAAGCAGCTCATGCAGCTCAATAACAAAAAAACAAACAACCCAATCCAAAAATGGGCAGAAGACCCAAATAGACATTTCTCCAAAGAAGATATACAGACTGCCAACAAACACATGAAAGAATGCTCAACTTCATTAATCATTAGAGAAATGCAAATCAAAACTACTATGAGATATCCTCTCACACCGGTCAGAATGGCCATCATCAAAAAATCTAGAAACAATAAATGCTGGAGAGGGTGTGGAGAAAAGGGAACTCTCTTGCACTGATTGGTGGGTATGTAAATTGATACAGCCACTGTGGAGAACAGTATGGAGGTTCCTTAAAAAACTACAAATAGGGCTTCCGTGGTGATGCAGTGTTTTAGAGTCCGCCTGCCGATGCAGGGGACACGGGTTCGTGCCCCAGTTCGGGAAGATCCCACATGCTGCAGAGCGGTTGCTCCCGTGAGCCATAGCCGCTGAGCATGCGTGTCCAGAGCCTGTTGCTCCGCAACGGGAGAGGCCACAACAGTGTGAGGCCTGCGTACCACAAAAAAACAAAACAGAACAAAACAAAACTACAAATCAAACTACCATATGACCCAGCAATCCCACTACTGGGCATATACCCTGAGAAAACCATAATTCAAAAAGAGACATGTACCAAAATGTTCATTTCAGCTCTATTTACAATAGCCCGGAGGTGGAAACAACCTGGAAAAATAAACGAAATTGAGCTATTTGTAATGAGGTGGATAGACCTAGAGTCTGTCATACAGAGTGAAGTAAGTCAGAAAGAGAAAGACAAATACCGTATGCTAACACATATATATGGAATTTAAGAAAAAAAAATGTCATGAAGAACCTAGGGGTAAGACAGGAATAAAGACACAGACCTACTAGAGAATGGACTTGAGGATATGGGTAGGGGGAAGCGTAAGCTGTGACAAAGCGAGAGAGAGGCATGGACATATATACACTACCAAAAGTAAGGTAGATAGCTAGTGGGAAGCAGCCGCATAGCACAGGGAGATCAGCTCGGTGCTTTGTGACCGCCTGGAGGGGTGGGATAGGGAGTGTTGGAGGGAGGGAGACACAAGAGGGAAGAGATGTGGGAACATATGTATAACTGATTCACTTTGTTATAAAGCAGAAACACAACACTGTAAAGCAATTATACTCCAATAAAGACGTAAAAAAAAAAACAAAACCCAAATCTCATACAGATTTTTTTTTTTTTTTTTGCGGTACGCGGGCCTCTCACCGTTGTGGCCTCTCCCGTTGCGGAGTACAGGCTCCGGACGTGCAGGCTCAGGGGCCATGGCTGACGGTCCCAGCTGCTCCACAGCATGTGGGATCTTCCCAGACCGGGGCACGAACCCGTGTCCCCTGCATCGGCAGGCGGACTCTCAACCACTGCGCCACCAGGGAAGCCCCTCATACAGATTTAAAGTTTGTATGATCTTCCACAGAGGAAATAATATTTTCCTTCCAGGAGCTCCTCTGAGACTTTACTTGCCTCTAACTTAAAACTTTTCAAATTCAATGTGTATTATTATATTTTATTTACAGTTATCTACTCTATTGGATTGCTCCTTATTATGAAAGCTATTTCTGGTAATTAGTTTTTGTGGCCTTACAATGCTTTGGTACAGTGGCACTGACCCAGAAAAGCATACTTCAATGTTTTTTCGTGTGTGTGATTGGTCTAATTGTCTTCAGGAACTTCTTCCTACAATCCAAGCTATTAGATATAACCATCTTTTCTTACAAGCTAATATTTCTTATAGTTAAAGTCTGAGAATTTAATGCCATTTTGAACATTTATTTGTTTACATTAAACAAATTTTATATTAAATTAAAATGTATTTTAATTCTCATATTGAACAGTTGTTTCTGTTTATGTTAAATTCAAATTCTATTATAGATTAGAAAAGAGAAAAGTGTATGTGTGAGTGTGTGTATGTGTGTCCCTTTTATAAATTATACCATATGCCTATCAGATTATCAGTTACTTGAATATTTATTATAAGGTGTCCACTTAATATGAAAAATGAGTGCATTTCTGTAATTTTTTCTTCCATCTTTTCCTCCTCTCTCCAGCTTCCTGTTTTGTTAAAGAAAGAAGATAATTTAAAAACTCACAAACCTATCCTTTAAAACCATATACTGAGAACATAACGCTTGTAGAATTCATAAGCACTAGAAATATATACATATAAATTTTAAAAACAATTATTTATTTAAAGTTCTGGGTGATGGAATCTTTTCTTTCACATCACTTATTTTTCACTATTTTTATTTGCTATTTGAAGTGGTATCTACTCAAAAAATATTAATCAGTGATAATTCAACTTATGCATATATTCAGACAATATAATTATTTATACTAATTGAAAAGCAATTAGAATTTAAAATATGTTAAAATGTTTTATATAATCAAATTAGTACTTCTGAAAATATAACACATTTCTTCCTGCAAGTATAAATTATAGTTGAAAATTTATCAATAATGTTACCCAGAAATAAATAATAAATAAATGTCTCTCTCTGGCTTATAAAGAATGTATTCTCTTCAAACATCTCCCAGATTTTAACATTTTGTAGACACATTTTTTTTAGTTTCCTTTAAATGTGAAAGACAAATAGTTGATATTAATGAAAAATGCTCTTCTAAGAAAGTGTAAAGCAGTTTTATTTTAGTTCATTCTGAATGAAAGGAAAAATTTTATTCAAATGCAAATGCCAAAATGTGAACTAACAGCATTCGTCTGTCCAAGTTAGTAATCTGTCGCTTCAGTTATCAGAAAATGAAGTGAGTCATTTACAGTCTTGCATTTATAATGTTGATCCTGTGAATATAGTTGATCTCATAGATCAGAAATTCATAAGTTCAACTCTGACACCTCTCATTTTTTTAATCTATTTTGGTACTATTTATGCGTAGACTGTTGAGAGTTTTCAAGTAAAAGAAACTGTGCATTTGATCCTTATTTATGAAAAGAGCAAAAAATTATAATTAATAAAAATATAAAGCTTGAGTTAAATTCTTTCTTTATCTTAAAACACTGGCCTGGAATTTTAGGGACCATTGTAGCCACAGACAAGCACTGCACCAAACATCAAGTAAGCCATTGAGAATCACCAGTTTATCTCATATAGATCATCACAGGACCGGAATGTTGAACGTGTGCCCTCTATTTCATGGAGGAATCTATGTATAAAAGCCCCTGTATATAATAAAAGTTCCCAGCAGCTGGGGTCGGGGGGACAGAAAGATACATACTCAAAAGCATTTCTATTGAATAATTTACTGTTATGATTAGCACCTTCAGCCTATTTAATAATGTTCAAACAATGTTAAATATACTGTCCAAGAAAAGACCTATTTTTAACCAATCTAATAGTACTCATTTTGAAACTGACCCTTCACAATTCTTCTGGATCTCAAGGGAACCTCAGCTCCTGTTATCTCTACTCACTAGTGTGGAGCAATTAACACATACCCCAGCAGCTTAGTTTCTGTTTGACTGTGATTATTTTTGAAGTGTCAGGGAACTGAAACCATAGTCTTATAAGACAGGCCATGACATGATGAAACAGTCTCTCTAAAACCATGGTATAGTCACAGTTCCACAGGTTTAAACTGAGAGGCAGTTCTCCAAATGTATTTACCCTAGTTAATGCCTAGCAAGGATTTAGTTATCTATTCTGTATTGTATTACTTTGACATGGACATTTTGCAGATTTAGGAAAGATGCTTCAAAAGTGGAAAGAATAAGCTGGAATAAATCTTTAGCCTTAAGAATTAGATGGTTAGGATAAAGATAATGTAGTTCAAACCCTTTTTATTTCACAGATAAATAGAACTCTAACAGTATTTTATCTATCTATCTATCATCTATCTATCTCATCTACCTGTTATCTATCTGCCTGTCTACTATCTATTGCTCTGTAAAAACCTACTCCAAAATTTAGGAGTTTAACAAGCTTTTTGTATTGCATTGATTTGTGGGTCAGGAAATCAGTAGGGCTCCTTTGTGCATTTCTTCTATTATACATGGAGCTGACTGGATCACTTTGTGGTATCAAGTTGGTCCCTGAACTGTTCTGAAGAATCTAAGAGGGCTCCAAGCATATGCCTGATAACAGAGCAGAAGAGGGTAAGGCAGGAGACAGCTGTACTTCTCCTCTTTATGTTGTCTGAAGGACTCTTCCTGGATTTTCTCTAGCAGGGTAGCCAGATTTAATATATGGAGGCTTATAATATATATTATTCCAGAGATCCAGACAGGAGCTGACTGTTCTTTTAAAGACGATGCTTTACTCCACTTGTCAAGGTAGTCATACACCAGCCTAGATTCAAGTGGTAGGGAAGCAGACCTCATCACTCACTGTAATGAGTGCCAAAGAATTTTTGCTGTTTTAAATATGCCATAGTTCTGCCTATGGCCACTAATTATTTCCATTTCTCCCACATGCAAAATACACTCGGCTCTTCCCAAGATTCCCCGAAAGTCTTATCCTATTTCAACACTGACTTCACGTTTAATATCTTAGTATCTAAATTAAGTCCAGGTGTGAATAACATGCCCTGGGTAAAATTCCTTTTAATCAAAGATTTGTGAATTAAAGAAATAAGTTATATGCTTCCCTCCATATTTACCCATAACATAGAATGAAAAGTTTCTCGCATAGTAAATCTATGCGAGGCCACTAGAACCCAGTTGGCCCTTTGCAAATTATGCCTGGAAAGCTCCTTAGTTTAAACCATTATGTATATTTCTGATCTTCCCTATTACTGTTGGTGACAGTGTTGCTGAATTTTCCACCACTACATAAAAAGGACCACTTTTAATCCAGCCATCAAATACAACTTCCTTACTGTCCTTCAAGCCCTCATCTACTTTCAAGCTTTTACTATCAGTCTCCTTGAGGTCCCCTGTCTATCCACTGCTGGCCCAAAGCCAATGCCACATGTTTCAGGTTTTAGTTATGGTAGCATCCCACTTCCAGGTGACAAATTCAGTTCCAGTTATCTATTGCTGCATCATAAACTATCGGGTACTTAATGGCTTCAAACTTTATTTTTTATATCTCATGATTTTGTGAGTCAGCAAAAGCCAGTCTGAGCAGAAGTAGAACTCTGAAAAAGATTTCTATTAAATAAATTGCTAGTTTGACTAGCAATTCCAGCCTGTTTAAAGAATAATGTTCAGACAGCATAAAAAATGTTCACTATGAAAAGAGCTATGTGTAAGCAATAGTCCAAGTTGCCTAGCTGGCTAGGCAATTCTGCTTCATGTGTCATTCACTGAGATTATTCAGTGGTATTTAGGGAGTGGCTGAGCTGAACTGGAGGGTTCAACAGAGCTTCAATCACATCCCTACACCTTTACAGTGACAGTTAGCTGGGCTCATAGTAGCCCTTCACCCTCTCCCTTTACTCTCAGGGACATGCCATGAGTTCTTGCTCTCTAGGTAGCGGGGCTTCCGATACTACAGTCCAGGGATCCCAGAGACCAAGGTGAAGCCATTAGTCCTCTTAAAGGCTAGGGTAGTAACTCGCTGAGTGTCAATTCTGCTATCTTCCAAATCGGTCACAAGCCAGCCCAGAAGCAAGGGTGGATAAAAGGATCCCACTTCTGAGTAGGAAGACTGTCCCAAAATGTGTGATAATTTTTAATCCATCACAAGCAGCATGCCCAAGATCACTCAGAGTTAGTAGAGTAGCTCGGGTTTGGATTCAGGTCTCCTAAACCTCAACTTTTCTTTTTCAATGTTTACATTGTCTTTAGATATGGGTTTCTCCTTCATCTTCACCTTTTTTTTTTTCTCTTTAAGACAAATTTGTCTTTATTTTTTTTGAATAAAGTATTTAGGGAGTGGCTGAGCTGAACTGGAGGGTTCAACAGAGCTTCAATCACATCCTTTCACAGTCTCAGATGAACAAATTATCTGAGTGACTTTTCATACCAGAGTCTGGAGATATAAAGGTTACCCTCCCTGTGGTCAAGGGAATCACTCAACATTTTTAACATGCAATATCCTTTGTCCATATTTTTTAAAGTTTATAACAAAATATTTCAGTTAAATGAAATATATCTGCAAATAATATAATAAATGCCGTGCACCCAGCAATCACTTAAAAATAAAATATTACTTATCTATATAATAGTCTGTGTTCCTCCTTTTGATCTCATTCCTCTCCATCTCCTCCCGAGTAACCACTATAATGTGGAAAGTGTTTGTACGTCTGCATAGATCTATATCTATATCTATGTCTATAGCTATATTTAGTATTTTTTTCTTCTGACCATTGCCATTCTATATCTTTTGCCCATTTTTACATGCAAATCTTGTTTGAAAGTTTTTTTTTAATTTATGTATTTCAGTTATTAATGTTAGGCATTTATGTATCTTGCAGTTACCCTCTCCTGGACCATGGACCACAGGATCATCATGTCACTTAATGTTGTCTTTTAGAAAATAGATGTTGCTCATTTTAACATTTCACTTTTCCTGATTTTCATTTCTCCTATAACTAGTTTCTGGGCATGATAGGAGGTAAGCATATATTTTATTTGTTTCATATGAATATTTCCACCATCATTATAAATGTAGGAGTTAATTCTTTCCCTCACTGGTCTGTGGTGCCACATATGTCCTAAAGCAGGGTTTAAAATGTATTTTTTTCTCTGTTTTGTGCCATTATTCCATTTATCTAACTCTTAACACAAATACTACCACATTATTTTTGAGATCTATGTGGCAAATACCCTCAGCTTATTCTTTTTCAAATCTTCTCTTAATAATTTTTGGCCCTCTCAATCACCTTGTAAGTGATATAATCAACTTGTCCATTCCATAAAAACCATGAAGGGATCATAATTGCTAATGCATTAAATTGATGTATCAATTAGGACTGAATTACCCTATATGTATTGTTAAGACTTTTCAGGCATAGATATGAATACCTCTATGTTCAATTCTTTAATGCTTTTCAAGAAAATGTTATAATTTTCCCCTAAACGTTTTACGCACTTTCTTTATATTTATTACATAGTGCTTTACAGTTTTTATTGCTTTTATAGTGTTATCTTATTTGTTGCTGCTGTGTATAAGAACATAATGCACTTATGATCTTATATATGGCTACCCTGCTAAACTCACATTAATCCCAAATATTTCTCTCAAATTTTCAAGGTAGAAATACAAATATATTGTGTGGGGATACTGACAATTTTTTCTTACTTTCAAAATCATACAACTTTTATTATATTTTTGTGTTCCAGCCCTACTTAGGGCCTCAAGCACAATGTTGGATAAAAATGGCCACAGCAGGCATTCTTGTCATTTTCCTGATTTAAAAGAAAACACTTTTACCTTTCACAAAATAAGACTGATATTTGCCGAGATTTTAGGAGACATTTCCCCAGTTACTCCAAATTTACTTAGTTTTGTTTTTTTTCTTTTGTTTTTAACATCTTTATTGGCGTATAATTGCTTTACAATGGTATGTTAGTTTATGCTTTACAACAAAGTGAATCAGTTATACATAGACATATGTTCCCATATTTCTTCCCTCTTGTGTCTCCCTCCCTCCCACCCTCCCTATCCCAACCCTCTAGCTGGTCACAAACCACCTAGCTGATCTCCCTGTGCTATGCGGCTGCTTCCCACTAGCTATCTATTTTACGTTTGGCAGTGTACATATGTCCATGCCACTCTCTCACTTTGTCCCAGCTTACCCTTCTCCTCCACATATCCTCAATTCCATGCTCTAGTAGGTCTGTGTCTTTATTCCCGTCTTACCCCTAGGTACTTCATGACCTTATTTTTTTCTTCTTAGATTCCATATATATGTGTTAGCATATGGTATTTGTTCTTTACTTTCTGACTTACTTCACTCTGTATGACAGTCTCTAGGTCTATCCAACTCACTACAGATAACTCAATTTTGTTTCTTTTTATGCTGAGTAATATTCCATTGGAGATATATGCCACATCTTCGTTATCCATTCATCTGTCGATGGACACTTAGGTTGCCTCCAAGTCCTGCCTATTGTAAATAGAGCTGCAATGAACATTGTGGTACGTGACTCTTTTTGAATTATGGTTTTCTCAAGGTATATGCCCGGTAGTGGGATTGCTGGGTCGTATTATAGTTCTATTTTTAGTTTTTTAATCAACCTCCATACTGGTCTCCATAGTGGCTGTATCAATTTACATTCCCACCAACAGTGCAAGAGGGTTCCCTTTTCTCCACACCCTCTCCAGCATTTATTGGTTGTAGATTTTTTGATGATGGCCATTCTGACTGGTGTGGGGTGATACCTCATTACAGTTTTGATTTGCATTTCTCTAATGATTAGTGATGTTGAGCATCCTTTCATGTGTTCTTGGCAATCTGTATATCTTCTTTGGAGAAAAGTCTATTTCGGTCTTCTGCCCATTTTTGGATTGCGTTGTTTGCTTTTTTAATACTGAGCTGCAGGAGCCGCTTGCAAATTTTGGAGATTATTCCTTTGTCAGTTGCAAATATCTTCTCCCATTCTGAGGGTTGTCTTTTCGTCTTGTTTATGTTTTCCTGTGCTGTGGCCAAGCTTTTAAGTTTCATTAGATCCCATTTGTTTATTTTTTTTATTTCCATTTCTCTAGGAGGTGGGTCAAAAAGGATCTTGCTGTGATTTATGTCATAGACTGTTCTGCCCATGTTGTCCTATAAGAGTTTCACAGTGTCTGGTCTTACATTTAGGTCTTTAATCCATTTTGAGTTTATTTTTGTATATGGTGTTAGGGAGTGTTCTAATTTCATTCTTTTACATGGAGCTCTCCAGTTTTCCCAGCACCACTTATTGAAGAGGCTATCTTTTCTCCATTGTATATTCTTGCCTCCTTTATCAAAAATAAGGTGAACATAGGTGCATGGGTTTATCTCTGGGCTTTTTATCCTGTTCCATTGATCTATATTTCTGTTTTTGTGCCAGTATCATGCTGTCTTGATTGCTGTAGCTTTGTAGTATAGTCTGAATTCAGGGAGCCTGATTCCTCCAGCTCTGTTTTTCTTTCTCAAGATTGCTTTGGCTATTCGGGGTCTTTTGTGTTTCCATACAAATTGTGAAATTTTTTGTTCTAGTTCTGTGAAAAATGACATTGGTAGTTTGATAGGGATTGCACTGAATCTGTAGATTGTTTTGGATAGTATAGTCATTTTCACACTGTTGATTCTTCCATTCCAAGAACATGGTATATATCTCCATCTGTTTGTATCATCTTTATTTTCTTTCACCAGTGTCTTATAGTTTTCTGCATGCAGGTCTTTTATTTCCTTAGGTAGGTTTATTCCTAGGTATTTTATTATTTTTTTTGCAATGGTAAATGAGAGTGTTTCCTTAAATTCTCTTTCAGATTTTATCATTAGTTTATAGGAATGCAAGAGATTTCTGTGCATTAATTTTGTATCCTGCTACTTTACCAAATTCATTGATTAGCTCAAGTAGCTTTCTGGTAGCATCTTTAGGATTCTCTATGTGTAGTATCATGTCATCTGCAAACAGCGACAGCTTTACTTCTTTTTTTCTGATTTGGATTCCTTTTATTTCTTTTTCTTCTCTGATTGCTGTGGCTAAAAGTTCCAAAACTATGTTGAATAATAGTTGTGAGAGTGGACTACCTTGTCTTGTTTCTGATCTTAGTGGAAATGGTTTCAGTTTTTCACCATTGAGAATGATGTTGGCTATGTGTTTATCATATATGGCCTTTATTATGTTGAAGTAAGTTCCCTCTATGCCTACCTTCTGGAGGGTATTTATCATAAATCAGTGTTGAATTTTTTTGAAAGCTTTTTCTGCATCTATTGAGATGATCATACGGTTTTTCCCCTTCAATTTGTTAATATGGTTTATCACATTGATTGATTTGTGTATATTGAAGAATCCTTGCATTCCTGGGATAAACCCCACTTGATCATGGTGTATGATCCTTTTAATGTGCTGTTGGATTCTGTTTCTTGCATTCTTTTTGATAGTACAAGACAATACGCACAAATGCTCCCAACTTTGCATTTTTGTGACAAGGAGACAAAGAATTCAGACCCCAAGAATAAATAACACTAGGTATGGGATAAAGGGAAATGAAATCATAATGTTATTTTATATTAACTGCAGAGAGAAGTCCTCTTTGACTAAATGCTGTTGTTAGTTTCCTGTGGCTATTGTAACGAAGTACCACAAACTGGATGGCTTTGAAACAACAGAAATGTACAGTTCTAGAGGCTAGCCGTCTGAAATCAAGGTATCAGCAGGTTGGTTCCTTCTGAGAGGGAAGGATCTGTTCTAGGCCTCTCTCCTTGGTACATAGAGGACCGTCTATGTATCTATAAGTTCATAAGGTAATCTTCCTGTATGTATGTCTGTGTCCAAAATGTACTTTTTTATAAGGATAAATATATTGGATTAAGACCCACCTTAATGACCTCATCTTAATATAACTAATTACTTCTGCAACAACCCAATTTCCAAGTAAGATCACATTCTGAGATACTGGGTGTTAGGACTTCAACATATGAATTTGGTGGGGGGAGGTGGCAGGGCGGTGGGAGAACAATTCAACCAATAACAGATGCTAATTGAGAAGAGCTCTGAATAAGGAGGGAAAGATAAACACAAGACTTTCTTGGGCAAGAGTGTTCCAGGCAGAGGGAGTAGCCAAAGGTATGAGATGGGAGTTTGCCTGGCATTTACCAAGAAGAGCATCCAGTGTGTGTGATGCAGAGTGAAGGGGGGTGGTGGTGGTGGAAGGAGATAGGATCAGAAAATCAGTAGGGGACCAGATCAGGAGAAGCATGGCACAAGATGCCTGGTAAAGCATGGTAAGGACTTGTAGTTTACTCCATGTGATATAGGAAATCACTGAGAGTTTTGAGCAGATGAGTGGCAAGATCTGACTTTGTAAATAAATAGAGATGTCAAGTATAGAAGCAAAGAAACTTGTTATGCAGTTATCACAACAATGCACAGGTAAGATAATGGTGGTTGCTAAGATAGTATGGTAAGGAGAAACCATGAGAATTATTTGATACTAGATGCATTTTGAAGAAAGATGCACATATTTTGCTAACAGGTTGGAGTATTACTTAGGAATGCTTACATTAATATCTCAGGCTGTAATTTTTCAGACCATGTGGGTAATATAAATTTGAACTTTAAACTTGCAGTAAGAGTCAGAAAGATGGCAGAATAGGAGGTCTCCATCTCTTGTCCCCTATGCAAACTTGCAGTGGGGAAGGTCTGTGATTAGATATTCTGAGGGGAAACCTTTTTTAAAAAATTAAATTCGCAGAATGCAGGCTGAATTAAATCACTTTCCAGCTTCCTTTCCTTTCATAGGTTGGTAGATTTCTTCTACTCCTATTTTACTTAAAAGTGTAGAGCAGAGCTCTGGGAACACAATTCTCCATATTGAGAAGATACAGAGTCTTAACTGCCCCTTCACCATCTATTCCATGCCCACCCTTACTTAGGGGCTGTTAAGATTTCAGTCTCTAGGTCAAGAAGATAACAAACATATTGAGGGAGCCATGCTTTAGATATAGCTTATCTACTACAGGTCATTCTTTGCATTTGGAGTCAAGAGATTTTTCTTTATGTTATTTAAACTTAGCCTGCATTTAATGTAAAATTGTATTCAACACTCCTGGTAGCTTGAAGCTGGGAGAGTTGCTACAGGTATATGTTCCAATAAAGGGACAGAAACATGTATACGACATTCATGATAAAGTGAAATGACATCCTCTAACGGAATTTACAATACAACTCCATCAGCTGAAAATGAAGGATGTTAAATGAACATGACTGCTTTTCTTACAAAACTGCACATTCATCTTGGTAACATGTACATATTATTGTTTCTTAGCATCTATGCTTATGATTCTTTTATTCAAGAGACTGTGTTTCCTTTTGTTTTGAAACTCTTGTTTTGATATATCAGGCTTTCACATTGTTTGAGTTATTACTGTTCAGTGTTAATATTAATGTTGAAATTAAGTGTAAAATTGGTGCAACACCATCATTTTAATGCTTAAGGTGTTTTGTTTTTGTTTGTTTAGTATCAGTACAAGAAATTGAAAAGAAAATAAAGCTGCTACTAAAACAAGAAGAGAAGAAACTTTTGATAATTCCATTCCTTATAGGACACATAATCATAAGCATTAACCATAATGGTAATACTGACATTTAGACTACAGAGGTATTTAATGTATAATTAAACATTTTTAGTAATTCTTATAAAGTTTAACATCAAAAGAAAAGTATACAATTCATAAATATAAAGCCCTATAAATTCACAAAGTAAGCATATCATTTTAACCAAAACTCCAAGAAACAAAATTTCACCAGCACCCCTGGAAACCTCCCTTTGCACACCTGTCTAGTCCACACTGCTTCTTCTCGCCATGAGTAATCACGATCTGGGCTTAAGACAGCATAGACAAGATTTGAGTATTTTTGAGCTTCATAGAAATGCAGTCATTCAGTATGCAGTTTAAATAATGTTTGTGAAAATTATTCATTATTTTGTATGTAGTTTTAGTTTGTTTATTCTCAAAGCATTTTAGTATTATTTATTGTGCTACTGATGAGAATTTGGGTTGTTTTCAGTTTGGGACTATAACAAATATTCCTTATATCAACTTTATCATGCATGCCTTTTGATGGTCATATATGTATCTATGCATTTCTTTTGAGCATACACTTAGGAATGGCACTGCTGCCACTCTTCTGTCAACTACAATCCCTTTTCGCTACTTTTCACATTACTTTTCTCTATTCTTTACTTTGTATCTTTTTTACCCTTTCAGGGCTTCATTGTGGATATTATCTATTAGCCTGCCTTCTAGTTCCTTGATCTTGTATTCTGCTAAATTCTTAATATCAAATAATGCATTTTTCATGCATATAATTTTTATTTGATATTTTAATAAATTCAAAATTTCTGTTGAAATTCTTTATCTATTAATCCAATTTCTTAACACTTCCTTCCTTCCTTCTTGAACATATAAATTATACTTCTTCCAAAGTTCTGGATAGGTAATTCCAAAATCTAGGTCAATTATGGCTTTGTTTTTATTTTCTATTTTTTCTCTTGGCTTCTATATAATCAAATCCCTTGTATACTTGAGGTTTTTTTGGGAGGGTTGTTGTTGTTTGAAATAAATACTGGAAATAGTAAAAATAATTAAAGATTATCCAGTTAATATTATTAATTAATAATATTAATTATAATATATAATCTAATGTAATTTATTAAAATAATTTTTAATTAATAAAAATTCACTCATTTTTTTCTTTAGGCAGATGTATTAGATATTATGTTATTTAATGTTCCCAATGACAGTACATAGTAGG
This sequence comes from Phocoena phocoena, assembly GCF_963924675.1. Classification (NCBI taxonomy): domain Eukaryota; kingdom Metazoa; phylum Chordata; class Mammalia; order Artiodactyla; family Phocoenidae; genus Phocoena; species Phocoena phocoena. Next base: position 66,495,403 of record NC_089227.1, on the reverse strand, counting down.
TAATATTATTACTCCCATTTTATAGGTAAAAGCATTGAGGTTTGATTAACAGTAGTTGAGCCACTACTGCTCCTACTTATAGAAATATTCTCACTGGTTAAGTCTAGTTCCCTCTTATTGAAGTAACAGTCCATCCATGTTCCTCTTGCCCCACAATGTACAGGGGGACATATAAGTATCCAGAAATGCTGAAAGGCAGGATGCACATGAGTTGTGATAAGGGACATTCATACTTAAGATCAGTTCATCCTGAATCTCTTCCAATTTTCCAACCTGGTCTTCTGCAATGAAAAAAATACTACTACTACTACTAATTAATCAGTAAAAATTCTCTCTTCCCCTTCTACTATATTCCCTCTCCAATTTAAATTTCATTGCTACTCAGCATTCTCTCTCCCCTTACCTCAGGCCACTCCTGTGTAGCATCCAAATACCAACTCTGCAAGAAAGTGTCTAAGAAGAGAATCATCACCTCATACTTAATTTGGTAATTTCCTTTAATCTTTGCTTCTACTTCAATGTGGGTTGTGGTGGGTGGGATTGGGAAAGGAAAATTATATGAGAAAGAAAAGTTTGAGAGAAATGTTCAAATTAATCTGTTAAACTACCTTGCCACAAAGAAGTTAAGCAAATTGCCTAGAACAGTATTATGCAGAAGAAACTGAAGCTGCACCCACCAGGTGGCCCTTTCTGAAGGCTTTACTCGACCAATAAGTCTTCTCCTTCAGGATGATTAAGTGCTCTTCCTCTGTGTTCTTAAAAGACTCTATGGATACATTTATTGCACTGCGTTCACAATATCTATGTTTCTCCCTCTTATACACTGTAAGTCACTAGGGGTCATTGCTCACAACTTTTTATTTATTTACTATCTTGCCTCTATTCTTCCCTTCACAAAAACTTATTGAAAGAGAAGTTGACAGTTGCTCTGTACCTTCCCATAACCCATTCACTCTTTACCCAATGCAGTCTACCTATGCTGTCTCATTGTACCAAAAGTCCTCTTATTAACAACACTAGTTATTATCTTACGTTGTGCCAAAAATCACCCTTATTACCAAGTTCCACAGACAGACTTCAGGCTATCATATTTAAGATCTCTGGAACAAATAACTAATCACTTTCTCTTGAATTCCTCTCTTCCTTCTGTTTCCATGACACTTTTCTCCTTTGATTAACTTCCTATGCCTCTGGACAGTCCTTTTCAATTCCTTCTGTGTGCTGCAATTTCTCTATGGTGCCCCTATGTGCCTCTACTCATTTACATTCCTCCTTCCATTCTGCACACTTCACCTAACATACATCTGCTGGGACCATATGCTCCTAAAGAGATTTATCAGGTTACACAGGTCGACCACATGGCCAATTGATCCACTGACTTCAATGATAACATCTTCTTTTATCTCTTTTCTACAGAACAGGTGTCCTTATCTTTCTCAGAAAAAACAAAACAAAACTGTAGTTGATGAGGTCAACTGACTTCCTGGCAAAGTGTTATCAGGAAATCCATTTGTCTGAGAAAGGAAGCAACTCCATCTGAGTGGTAACATGTCTGCCACAAACACAGGGAGACAGTCAAGGGAATGCCAATCTCTGAGGTTTCACACTCCCACAGAATATTTACTTTTGTTCTTTTACTGTCACCTATACCTGGATTATATATATCAAATTGGTTCCATGACTAAAATGAGTCGTATCCATATCCTACTGCAGATAAACAAAGAAAATCCATTCTTGCACATCTTTAGACACCAATTATAGCATTTGGTGGAATTCCAAACTGGCAAAACACATGCTTCTGCTTGCCAGAAACCCCTCATGCCACTTTGAATTTATAGAGAATCATATTTCAAAACTCCCTAATGGTCCTCAAGGCAGGAAAAAAAATTACTATATTCTTATTCTGAAAAGAACACCAAGGAGTACTTAAGAGTTAAGGATAGGAAAAGTGCTAACAAGAGACTCAGAATGAATTCCTCAATTCCCCATGAGGGTGCTATTCAGCAAATTGGCTTAAACCCAGGAGCTATCTTTTTTTTTTTTTTTGCAGTACGCGGACCTCTCACTGTTGTGGCCTCTCCCATTGCAGAGCACAGGCTCCGGACGCGCAGGCTCAGTGGCCGTGGCTCACGGGCCTAGCTGCTCCGCGGCATGTGGGATCCTCCTGGACCAGGGCACGAACCCATGTCCCCTGCATCGGCAGGCAGACTCTCAACCGCTGCGCCACCAGGGAAGCCCCAGGAGCTATCTTTTGCCTCAGGTTTGATGTGCCAAAAATCTTTACTTCTTAATAAATATTCTTGGAAAGCAAAAATATTTTCATATCATAATCATTCAACCCGTAAGCATCCTCTATTCTAAAATAATATAAATATTTCTTTCATTCTCTGTGAATATTCTGACCAATTTAGTATATGGATTATTTTCCCTATTTTTTAAAAGATAGAAGTATTTTAAGAGCTTAGGATAGAGACTGTGTTTAATATGAAATCGTCTTCAGAACAGTAGAAACAAGGAATGTGAACTCTCAAGGGAAGTGTTAGAGGTAAAGCAACCTTCTCAGCTGCATCATATGAATAGTCAGAAAGGAAATGAAGGAGGTAATATGGATGTAGGGGGCAGGTATGAGGGACCTTGAGAGCAATGATAGGAGTGAGTCAGAATTAACCTTTTCCAAATTGTTCTCACTGAGACTACATCCCTTCACCATCAGCGTTGCCAGTCTGATCAAAAGGACAGATGACACCTTTCTACAAGCAGTCCTCACACTTAGTAAGGATTACATTAGGGGGACTAGAACCATGAGTTGCAATGAGACCACTTGATTTGATTTTCCCCTAAAAAAACAATGGGAATAAATCATGCTTATGAACCAAAAGCCCAGTGCCCAACTTTTATAGAAATGATCATATTTTTTGAACTTGAAATTCTGAACCTCTAGAAAATAAACCTATTAATTGAAAGTAAATTACCACAAACTGGGTGGCTTCAAACAACAGAAGTTTATTCTCTTACAGCTCTGGAGGCTGAAATTCTGAAATCATGGTGTCGCCTTGCTCTCTCTGAAGGCTCTAGGGAAGAATCTTGCCTCGCCTCTTCCTAGTCTCTGGCAGTTGACAGCAATCCTTGGTGTTCTTGGCTTGTTCCTGCATAACTCTGATCTGGCTCTGTCTTCACATAACCTTCTTCTCTATTTCTTTGTGTCCTCTCCTCTCTTCTTCATATATGAATTTGGGGTCCATCCTAATCCAGTATGACCTCATCTTAACTAATTACATCTGCAAAGACCCTGTTCCCATAAAAGGTCATATTCTGAGATTCCAGGTGGGTGTGAATTTAGGGAGAATTTTATGCATGTACAACAGGTTTTTCTTTTTAAGAGAGTTCAAGTTGGGCTATATTTGTGTTTTTTCTGCATTTTAATGCATGAGGGGATGAGGGTCTTATCATAATGTTAGTGGAAAAAGACACCAGGCTTCAATATAACCATTTGTGACTTCTTGGTTTTCTTCTCCTCCAGTCTCAGTCATATATCAACATTGTGAATCATATTAATAAAAGAGATATAGCTTTGTTGACATCCACCTTGCCTATCAGTTCACTCTGTGGGATGAACTGCTCTGAATATGAAGCTCTACATTGTACTTGGCCACCAACTTTCCAAACGACAGCCATGTTCACAGATTGTCATCTAAACCTAGAGCACAGCAATCAACCTGGGATTTCCTTTTCATGAACATCCTAAAGGCTCTTTTTCTTTTTCTTGTATTGGATCTCTTGTCTCCTACCCCCATCCCACCTTTGTATTCATCTTTACTGGTTAATGTTTCCATTTTTATGGAACACATTTTTCAGTACCTTCTAAAGAAAGGGGAATGGGAAATTAAATTTCCCTTTTCTTACATGTCTAAGATAAAACCTGACAGCAGGCCAGGTATAGAATGGTCAGTTGGAAACCATTTTTCTTCAGATATTTGAAGGCATTGTACATTGTTTCTTGCTTCCAATGTTGCTCTTGAAAAAAAATGGTCCTCTAGTTTTGTTATCTTTTTTTTTTTTGCTCTTTTTGTTTTAATCTCTGAGAGATTGCTACAACTTTATATCACAACACTTTCATAAGTATTCTTTTCCTGTGATCATTTTTCTAATTTTATGGTATTCTCTGAATGTTTCTCTTCATACTGTCCAGTCTTTCTTTTATGAATACAGTAGTCTCTATGATCACTGTTAGGATATTAATGTTAATTGTTTTCTTTCTGCATAATACTTGTCCTCTCCAAGTTACTTTTCTTTTTCTATTTGCTTATTTTTTTCTACCTTCCTTGTTAAAGTCTTCCCCAAGTATCTGATCATCTATTTGCCTGCTCATGATGAAGAATAGCAGGAGGTGGGCTCAAAACCAGACTGAACACTCTGAGCATCCAAGTGAGGACTGGCAAACTGGAACTTCACTGGAGGGAGATCTGGACAGGTATTAGGAAAACTTGCATGTCAATATCTTTGCTTTCTTATTTTATGGGAAGATCAATTTCCCAAAGGCACATCTTTTAGTCGTCTATCAGGCAACAGAAGTTTGGTTGCCCATGCCCTGAGAGCTAATTTAAGTATGGGACAAAAACCTTGGCACGTATATATATATATATATATATATATATATGCTTTTATACATATATATATACACACACTTTTATATGTATATATATATATACACATGCTTTTATATGTATATATATATATACACATGCTTTCATATGTATATATATATATATACACGCTTTTATATGTATATATATATATATACACACTTTTATATACATATAGGTGCATATATATATATATATATTCTATTCATTCTTCCCTTTATGGTACTATACATTTATTCTCCACAGTCTAGCCCAGGAACAGTTTAACCTTCATTAGCATACAAATCTCCAGAGCACTACTTGAGTAATGGAGGGGAAGGCAAATGAAATGGGAGAGGTTATCTAGGAATTTGCTTTTTATATCATCTTTAACAGCAAACTGCTTCACTGCAAGTTCCATAAGTACTGCCAGTTCCTAAGTTTTTTGAAAATTTTACAGTTTAATTTTGGTTCTTTCTCAGTTTTTTCTATTTCCAGGTTAGCATTTGCTAAGTGGGTAGTCCTTGCCCATCTGCTTCCTGACTTCCAAATTGCTATTCCAATTGTTTTTCTCTCCTGTCTTTATGGTTCTATGTCTTTAAAAAAATTATTCCTTTATTATAGCTTTAGTGAAGTTTGAAAGGATCAATATTAGATACATGTATTTAATCTGTCCTCTTAAAGCATAAAACCTCCAAGAGAAATTTTATTTTATAAAAGAATAAAAATTAACAAAGTAGTTTTCAACCCAGAAAGGTGGGTTCTCTGTTATTGTGACCAGAATAATACAAAATGTGGACTAAGATCTATGACAATGGAAGATCTTCAGCTGATTACAATTTTCCCTGAAGGATGCCAAGAGTCTGGGGTAATAGAGGCTAAGATAAAAATCTAGTTATAATCAACATCACTTGTAATAAATATACTAAAATTATACAGGCAAGAATGGCATGGGGCGGAAAAGAAATTATGAAAATTATGGAGTAATTCAAATGCACTATTTTATTAAAATTAGGCAATGATAATCAGTGGCTACTAACATCATGACAAGAGACCATCAGATTTTATATACCTCCTTATGTAAGTGCACAATAAAATTATATAGCAGTTTTGGCAAAACATTAAACATAAATACATCAAGGCTCTAGATATATTTATCAGTTTACAAGAAATACAGAGGCCAGACCATTTAAAATGACATATAAGGGTATAATCAGAAAAAAAACCCAAAAAACAAAAAACCTTTCTGTGGGAAACCCTACAAAAGAACATTCTGATAGAACTTTCAACAACAGTGGAACTGTTCTGTATCTGCATTATTCAATACATACCTACATAGGCCTAACGAACATTTGAAATATGTTTAATGTAATATTTTAAATTTTATCTATGCTAAATTTTTCTTTAATTTTAATTAACTAAAATATAAATAACTACATGTGTCTAGGGGCTACCATATCAAGTCATATATTAAGACATTTCTTCAATAAATAACAAAGAAAACAAGAGAGAAAAGGACACCTTACAAAAAAGACTCAAAAATACATTTTCCAATACAGGGACCTTCAAGATGGCAGAGAAGTAAGATGTGGAGATCACCTTCCTCACCACAAATACATCAGAAATACATCTACACGTAGAACAACTCCTAAAGAACACCTACGGAATGCAGGCAGAAGACGTCAGACTTCCCAAAAGGCAAGAAATCCTCCACGTATTTGGGTATGGCAAAAGAAAAAACAGAGATAAAAGAAGAGGGATAGGACCTGCACCTCTGGGAGGGAACTGTGAAGGAGGAAAAATTTCCACACACTGGGAAGCCACTTCACTGGCAGAGATGGGGGTGGGAGGAGGGGAAGCTCCGGAGCCATGGAGGAGAGCACAGCAACCGGGGTGCAGAGGGCAGAGCTGAGAGATTCCTGCACAGAGGATCGGTGCCGACCAGCACTCACCAGCCCGAGAGTGGCTTGTCTGCTCACGCGCCGGGGCTGGTGGAGACTGGGAGTTGAGGCTCGAGCTTCGGAGGTCAGATGCCAGGGAGAGGAGTGGGGTTGGCTGCGTGAACACAGCCTGAAGAGCGCTGGTGTGCCACAGCTAGCTGGGAGTCCGGGAAAAAGCCTGGAACTGCCTAAGAGGCAAGAGACTGTTGTTTCGGGGTGCATGAGGAGAGGGGATTCAGAGCACCACCTAAACGAGTGCCAGAGATGAGTGCAAGCCATGGCTATCAGCACGGACCCCAGAGACAGACATGAAACACTAACGCTGCTGCTACAGCCACCAAGAAACCTGTGTGCAAGCACAGGTCACTATCCACACCTCCCCTCCCGGGAGCCTGTGCAGCCCGCCACTGTCAGTGTCCCGTGATCCAGGGACAACTTCCCCAGGAGAACACAGAGCGTACCTCAGGCTGTTGCAACATCACGCTGGCCTCTGCCCCCGCAGGTTCGCACTGAATCCTGTACCACTCCCTCCCCTCAGCCTGAGTGAGCCACAGCCCCTTAATAAGCTGCTACTTTAACCCCATCCTCTCTGGGAGGGGAACAGATGCCTTCTGGTGACGTACACGCAGAGGCAGGGCCAAATCCAAAGCTGAACCCCGGGAGCTGTGCGAACAAAGAAGAGAAAGGGAAATCTCTCCCAGCAGCCTCAGGAGCAGTGGATTAAATCTCCACAATCAACCTGATGTACCCTGCATCTGTGGAATACCTGAATACACAACGAATCATCCCAAAATTGAGGCGGTGGCCTTTGGAAGCAACTGTAGACTTGGGGGTTGCTTTCTGCATCTAATTTGTTTCTGGTTTTATGTTTATCTTACTTTAGTATTTAGAGCTTATTATCATTGGTAGATTTGTTTATTGATTTGGTTGCTCTATTCTTTTTATATATATATATTTTTTACTTTTTTATTTTTGTGAGTGTATATGTGTATGCTTCTTTGTGGGATTTTGTCTGTATAGCAATGGTTTTACCATTTGTCCTAGGGTTCTGTGTGTCCATTTTGTTTTCTTTTTCTTGTATAGTTTTTAGTGCTTGTTATCATTGCTGCATTTTATTTTTTAGGTTTGGTTGCTCTCTTCTTTCTTTCTTTTTTTAATTACTTTTTAATTTTTTTATTCTTAATAATTTTCTTTGTTTTATTTTAATAACTTTATTTTATTCTTTTCTTTCTTTCTTTTTATTTTTTCTCCCTTTTCTTCTGAGCCCCGTGGCTGACAGGTTCTTGGTGCTCCAGCCAGGTGTCAGGCCTCAGCCTCTGAGGTTGGAGAGCTGAGTTCATGACATTGGTCCACCAGAGACCTCCCAGCTCCACTTAATATCAAATTATGAAAGCTCTCCAAGAAATCTCCATCTCAATGCTAAGACACACTCAACGACCAGCAAGCTACAGTGGACACCCTATGCCAAACAACTAACAAAACAGGAACACAACCCCACCCATTAGCAGAGAGGCTGTCTAGAATCATAATAAGGTCACAGACACCCCAAAACACACCACTGGATGTAGACCTGCCCATCAGAAAGAAAAGATCCAGCTGCATCCACCAGAACACAGGCACAAGTCCCCTCCACCAGGAAGCCTACACAACCACTGGAACCACCTTAGCCACTGAGGGCAGACACCAAAAACAATGGGAACTATGAATCTGCAGCCTATGAAAAGAAGGCCCCAAACACAGTAAGTTAAGCAAAATTACTAGACAGAGAAACACACAGCAGATGAAGGAGCAAGGCAAAAACCAACCAGACCAAACAAATGAAGAAGAAATATGCAGTCTACCTGAAAAAGAATTCAAAGTAATGACAGTAAAGATGATCCAAAATCTTGGAAAGAGAATGGAGAAAATACAAGAAATGTTTAACAAGGACCTAGAAGAACTAAAGAGCAAACAAACAGTAATAAACAACACAAAAAATGAAATTAAAAATTCTCCAGAAGGAATCAATAGCAAAATACTGAGGCAGAAGAATGGATAAGTGGCCTCAAAGATAAAATAGTGGAAATAACTACCACAGAGCAGAATAAAGAAAAAACAAGGAAAAGAATTGAGGACAGTCTCAGAGACCTCTGGGGCAACATTAAACGAACGAACATTTGAAATACAGCGGTCCAGGAGAAAAAAAAAAAAACACTGAGAAAATCTCTGAAGAGATTATAGTTGAAAACTTCCCTAATATGTGAAAGCAAATTGTCAGTCAACTCCAGGAAGAACAGAGTGTCCCATATAAGATAAAACCAATGAGAAACACACCAAGACACATATTAATCAAACTATCAAAAATTAAATACAAAGAATAACTATTAAAAGCAGCAAGGGAAAAGCAACAAATAATATATAAGGGAATCCCCATAAGGTTAACAGCTGATCTTTCAGCAGCAACTCTGCAAGCCAGAAGGGAGTGGCAAAACATATTTAAAGTGATGAAAGGGAAAAACCTACAACCAAGATTACTCTACCCAGCAAGGATCTAATTCAGATTCAACAGGAAAATTAAAAACTTTACAGACAAGCAAAAGCTAAGAGAATTGAGCACCACCAAACCAGCTGTACAGCAAATGCTAAAGGAACTTCTCTCGGCAGGAAACACAAGAGAAGGAAAAGACCTACAATAACAAACCGAAAACAATTAAGAAAATGGGAATAGGAACATACATAATGATAATCACCTTAAATGTAAATGGATTAAATGCTCCCACCAAAAGACACAGACTGGTTGAATGGATACAAAAACAAGACCCATCTATATGCTGTCTACAACAGACCCACTTCAGACCTAGGGACACATACAGACTGAAAATGAGGGGATGGAAAAAGATATTCTATGCAAATGGAAATGAAAGAAAGCTAGAGTAGCAATTCTCATATCAGACAAAATAGACTTTAAAATAAAGACTATTACAAGAAACAGAGAAGGGCACTACATAATGATCAAGGGATCAATTCGAGAAGAAGATATAACAATTGTAAATATTTATGACCCAACATAGGAGCACCTCAGTACATAAGGCAAATGCCAACAGCCATAAAAGGGGAAATTGACAGTAACACATTCATAGTAGGGGACTTTTAACACCCCACTTTCATCAATGGACAGATCATCCAAAATGAAAATAAATAAGGAACACAAGCTTTAAATGATACATTAAACAAGATAGCCTTAATTGATATTTATAGGACATTCCATCCAAAAACAACAGAATACATTTAATTCTCCACAGCTCATAGAACATTCTCCAAGATAGATCATATCTTGGGTCACAAATCAAGCCTTGGTAAATTTAAGAAAATTGAAATCATATCAAGTTTCTTTTCTTACCACAATGCTATGAGATGAGATATCAATTACAGGGAAAAATCTGTAGAAAACACAAACACAAAGAAGCTAAACAATACACTACTAAACCAACAGATCAAGGAAAAAATCAAAGAGGAAATCAAGAAATACCTTGAAACAAATGACAAAGAAAACACAATGACCCAAAACCTATGGGATGCAGCAAAAGCAGTTCTAAGAGGGAAGTTTATAGCAACACAATCCTATGTCAAGAAACAAGAAACATTTCAAACTAACAACCTAATCTTACACCTAAAGCAATTAGAGAAAGAAGAAGAACAACACACAAAAAAAAGTTAACAGAAGAAAAGAAATCATAAAGATCAGACCAGAAATAATTGAAGAAGAAATGAAGGAAATGATAGCAAATATCAATAAAACTAAAAGCTGGTTCTTTGAGAAGATAAACAAAATTGATAAACCATTAGCCAGACTCATCAAGAAAAAATGGGAGAAGACTCAAGTCAATAGAATTAAAAATGAAAAAGGAGAAGTAACAACTGACACTGCAGAAATACAAAGGATCATGAGAGATTACTACAAGCAACTCTATGCCAATAAAATGGACAACCTGGAAGAAATGGACAAATTCTTAGAAATGCACAACCTTCCAAGACTGAACCAGGAAGAAATAGAAAATATGAATAGACCAATCACAAGCACTGAAATTGAAACTGTGATTAAAAATCTTCCAGCAAACAAAAGCCCAGGACCAGATGGCTTCACAGGCGAATTCTATCAAACATTTAGTGAAGAGCTAACACCTATCCTTCTCACTCTTCCAAAATATAGCAGAGGGAGGAACACTCCCAAACTCAGTCTACAAGGCCACCATCACTCTGATACCAAAACCAGACAAAGATGTCACGAAAAGAAGAAACAGGCCAATATCAATGATAAATATAGATGCAAAAGTCCTCAACAAAATACTAGGAAACAGAATCCAACAGCACATTAAAAGGATTGTACACCATGATCAAGTGGGGTTTATTCCAGGAATGCAAGGATTCTTCAGTATACATATATCAATCAATGTGATAAACCAAATTAACAAATTGAAGGAGAAAAAGCATATGATCATCTCAATAGACGCAGAGAAAGCTTTCAACAAAATTCAACACCCATTTATGATAAAAATTCTCCAGAAAGTAGGCATAGAGGGAACTTACCTCAACATAATAAAGGTCAGATATGGCAAACCCACAGCCAACATCATTCTCAATGTTGAAAATCTGAAACCATTTCCACTAAGATCACAAACCAGACAAGGTTGTCCACTCTCACCACTGTTATTCAACATAGTTTTGGAAGTTTTAGCCATAGCAATCAGAGAAGAACAAGAAATAAAAGGAATACAAATTGGAAAAGAAGAAGTAAAACTGTCATTGTTTGCAGATGACATGATACTATACAGAGGATCCTAAAGATGCTACCAGAAAACTACTTGAGCTAATCAATGAATCTGGTAAAGTAGTAGGATGCAAAATTAATGCACAAAAATCTCTTGCATTCCTATACAATAATGATAAAAAATCTGAAACAGAAATTAAGGGAACACTCCCATTTACCACTGCAACAAAAAGAATAAAATATCTAGGAATAAAGCTACCTAAGGAGGCAAAAGACCTGTATGCAGAAAACTAAAAGACACTGATGAAAGAAATTAAAGATGATACAAACAGATGGAGAGATATATCATGTTCTTGGATTGGAAGAATCAACATTGTGAAAATGACTCTACTACCCAAAGCAATCTACAGATTCAATGCAATCCCTATAAAACTACCAATGTCATTTTTCACAGAACTAGAACAACAAATTTCACAATTTGTATGGACATACAAAAGGCCCCAAATAGCCAAAGAAATCTTGAGAAAGAAAAATGGAGCTGGAGGAATCAGGCTCCTGGACTTCGGACTATACTATAAAGCTACAGTAATTAAGACAGTATGGTACTGGCACAAAAACTGAAATATAGATCAATGGAACAGGATAGAAAGCCCAGAGATAAACCCATGCACCTATGGTCACCTTATTTTTGATAAAGGAGGCAAGAATATACAATGGAGAAAAGATAGCCTCTTCAATAAGTGGTGCTGGGAAAACTGGAGAGCTCCATGTAAAAGAATGAAATTAGAACACTCCCTAACACCATACACAAAAATAAACTCAAAATGGATTAAAGACCTAAATGTAAGGCCAGACACTATAAAACTCTTATAGAAAAACATATGCAGAACACTCTATGATATAAATCACAGGACAATCCTTTATTACCCACCTCCTAGAGAAATAGAAATTAAAAAAAATAAAGAAATGGGACCTAATGAAACTTCAAAGCTTTTGCACAGCAAAGGAAACCATAAACAAGATGAAAAGACAACCCTCAGAATGGGAGAAAATATTTGCAAACAAAGCAACTGACAAAGGATTAATCTCCAAACTTTAGAAGCAGCTATGCAGATCAATCTCAAAAATACAAACAACCCAATCCAAAAATGGGCAGAAGACCTAAACAGACATTTCTCCAAAGAAGATATACAGATTGCCAACAAACACATGAAAGGATGCTTAACATCACTAATCAATAGAGCAATGCAAATCAAAACTGCAATGAGGTATCACCTCACTCCCGTTAGAATGGCCATCATCAAAAAATCTACAAACAATAAATGCTGAAGAGGGTGTGGTGAAAAGGGAACCCTTTGCACTGCTGGTGGGAATGTAAATTGATACAGCCATTATGGAGAACAGTATGGAGGTTCCTTAAAAATCTAAAATTAGGGGCTTCCCTGGTGGCGCAGTGGTTGGGAGTCTGCCTGCCGATGCAGGGGACGCGGGTTTGTGCCCCAGTACGGGAGGATCCCACATGCCGCGGAGCGGCTGGGCCAGTGAGCCATGGCCGCTGAGCCTGCGCGTCCGGAGCCTGTGTTCTGCGACAGGAAAGGCCACAGCAGTGGGAGGCCCACATACCGCCAAAAAAAAAAAATCTACAATTAGAACTACCATACAACCCAGAAATCCCACTACTGGGCATATACCCTGAGAAAACCATAATTCAAAAAGAGTCATGTATTGCAGTGTTCGCTGCAGCTCTATTTACAATAGCCAGGACATGGAAGCAACCTAAGTGTCCATCAACAGATGAATGGATAACGAAGATGTGGCACATATATACAATGGAATATTACTCAGCCATAAAAAGAAATGAAATTATGTATCATATCAATCAACCTCATAATTTTGTTATGATTTTTAAATAAACATTCATATGTATTAACATATCTAGATGTATAGATAGATACATGCCAGATGCTATGAAAAATTGCTCTATTGTGTTTTACTTTACTTCAAAAATAAAATGTATTATTAGTTCTAAATATATATATATCTTCCAATTATAATATATACATGTTATTTGGATTTTTATTAAAAGAAATTGTATGCAATTATATTACAAAACATTGGGGGAAATGTGAGCATTTATATTTGATGATATTAAGGAGTGTTATTTAGTATATGATAAGGATGTTACAGTTATGTTTAAATATAGTTTCCATCAGAAATACTTGTGAAGATATTTACAGATGAAATTTACTGTAATGATGGTTTAGATTTGGTTCAGCGGGATCCAAGGCTGGGTGAGAGTACAGGTAAAACAAGGAATAGATGCAACAAGGCTGATAATAAGTTCACTGTTGAAGCTGGTGATAGACATGTGGGAACACATCATACTATTCTCTTTACTCTTGAACATGCTAGAAAATTTCCACATGCTCACATATTTTTTTAAACAACAATGTTCCAACTCCAGACATTCCAATTCTAATGTACATCTAGAGTTGAGGTCCTTGAGGATGAGGAAAAATATAGAGTCAACTTTTTAGGAAGAGCTCTAAGTGAGAACAGAAATATTTAAAAGACGTTGTATAAAGTGGGAGAGGCCTCTTCCTTCCCCTTCAGGAAATTTTACTGTACAATTACTTCAAATTTATTTGAGGTTTTATTATAAATGTAACTTTGAGGAATCAATTTTTCAATTTCAGAATTTTGGTACATGCTCAAGATAAGAACATAAAAGTTGGAGAAGCAATCGATACAAATAGATACAACTTTTCAAAGCATTCTTATCATGCTTCCTGTGAGGCTAATGAGGACTTAACTCAGGAGAGATGAAAACTTCTGCATGTGTCTTCTGCAAGTGTCTTCAAACATGAAACCTCAAATGTGAGCAGAGAGTATAAATACAGATATTTATCCACCATTAAGATCACTTTGGGAATCTATGAGCTTGTCAGTATGTTTTAATAATGAGGATCAGATATAGCAGATAGAATAACGTAACAGAAAACTCAGACTACAGCCTTTCTTTTACCACTGATTGAGTTATTTCTTTTCCTCTGACTGTGTAACATTTTTTTGTACACATAAGTTTAACAAGTAGTCATGCAAAAAATATTCTTAAATGAATTCCCTGGGGCCATAAAGATATACATCTATGTAAAAGCAGGTTTTACAATGACTGCAAAAGATCTAACTTTCTGATCAGTCTTTCTAAATTGCCACATGGATTAAAATCATTCTAGATGTTCAAAATTTGCAAGCATTAAATTCATGACTACAGGGTAACCTCCTCCTATTGCTTATTCATAATATTCCTACTGGGATACAGGGAAGGGAGAAAACTAGCATACACCGTGCCTGCCAAATTAAACATATTTTCTACTTTAATTCTCTTGTTAACTTTACTGTTATTATCTCCATCTTATAGTTAAAGTAAGTAGATTCAGAGACGTTAATTCATTTGCTCAATGTCACATAGTTAGTGGAGGAGTAGACCTTAAACTTAGTTTGACTCAAATCCTAATATGATTTCCATTACTCCATTCTGTCTTCTCATCTACTTTGCTTTTGTCTAGCTTTTACGTGTACATAAAAAAAGGTTTAAAAGAGAGAGTAAAAAAAAAAAAAATCCAGACACATCTGTTGGGGAAGATGGTTTATTACCTAAAATAGAATGCAAATGATACCAGCAAATTTCAGAAAATGTGAATGTATTTGTTTCCTAGGCTGCCATACAAATTACTACAAACGTGGAAGCCTTAAACAACAGAAATGTGTTCTCTCACAGAGGCTCTGGCAATATCAGTGTCTCCATCTTACTCTGCCCCCACCTCTCTGGCTTGTGCTTCTACATTTGCAGCTCTGCACTTGGAGCCATCCTCCTTTTTCTTGAAGGGCTGCATATTTTTTAAGTCAATGAGCTCTATCAGCTCATTTCCCTCGCGTAGAATCCCAGAAGCCCAACGACCATCCTTTATTTCATCTTATCTGTATTCTTCTGTCCACGTTGGCATTGTTTCTGCTGGTACAGCAGTCTCAAAAACATTCTCTGTCTCCCATGTATGTCATAAGGATCTATACCATTAGACAAGAGGGTTCTCCATAGACCATTCCTGGATAACCCCTATCTATTCCTGGCTTCTGCTGAGATGATAGTTGATTGGATCCATGAGTCATATATCCAGCAAAAGTGGAGTCATATACATCAGCAAAAGTTTTCCAGCCACACCGTTGAACCTCTCTCCAGCGGGTGCTTTCCCATTAGTAAAGAACCCAACTTTAGCATCATTTGCAATCTGGTTACACTAGGTACTCCCAAAATAATCAAGTTCTGGTTCCATATTGCTTAACAGTTCTTTCCTTAATTTATCTCTTTCCTCTCACACCTTTAGCACTTTGTTTGGAAATCTCTTCAGCTAAATATCCAAGATCTGCTTTCCATTCTAAAATAGAAAACAATTTAGTCATGTTCTCTGTCACTTTATGACATGGAACAGTTTTCCTCCAGTTTCCTTATAACACGTTCCTTATTTCTTTCTGAGACCTCACCAGAAGCACCTTTAAGGTCCTTATTTCTATCAAAAGTCTCTTCAAGGAAATCTAGGCATTTTACTGTTAAGTATGTCAAAATTCTTCCAGTCTCTAGCTATTATCCAATTCTAGAGCCACTTCCGTAATTTTAGGTATTTTTACAGCAATACCCCACTCTCAGTACCAAAATCTATATTGGTTTCTTAGTGTCGCCATAATGAACAGCCCACACACTTAGTGGCTTTTATTTTTTTATCCGGTACGCGGCCCTCTCACTGTGTGGCCTCTCCCGTTGCGGAGCATAGGCTATGGACGTGCAGGCTCAGCGGCCATGGCTCACGGACCCAGCCACTCCGCGGCATGCGGGATCTTCAAGGACCGGGGCACAAACCCATGTCCCCTGCATCGGCAGGCGGGCTCTCAACCACTGCGCCACCAGGGAAGCCCACTTAGTGGTTTTAAACAAAAATGTATTCTCTCACAATTATGGAGGCAAGAAGTCTTAAATCAAGGTACTAACAGTGCCACAGTCTCTCCAAAGTCTCTAGTGACCAATACTTTCTAGTTTCTTCCAGCTTCTGGTGGCTACTGGCAATCCTTGGCCTTCCTTGGCTAGTAGATGCATTACTGCAATCTCTGCCTCTTTCTTTATATCGTCTTCTCTGTATCTTCTCCTCTTCTGTCGTATAATCTACTTCTGACTCACTCTTGTAATGACACCTATGCTTGGATTTCAGGCCCACTCAGGCAATCCAGGATGATCTCATCTCCAGATCCTTAAGTGTATGTGTGTACTCTGTATCTCTATGTGTGTGTGTGTGTGTGTGTGTGTGTGTGTGTATACATATATATATGACTACATAATACATAAGTCTATAAAAGTCTATAGCTACATAAATCTAATTACAATTTCATAGGATTGAAAAGTGTGAAGCAAAATTTATCTTATTAGTGGTGCTAAAATTCAGTACATATATAACTTTTTTTTTTTTTTCCCTGCGGTACGCAGGCCTCTCACTGTTGTTGGCCTCTCCCGTTGCAGAGCACAGGCTCCGGATGCACAGGCTCAGCGGCCATGGCTTACGGGCCCAGCCACTCCGCGGCCTGTGGGATCTTCCCAGACCAGGGCACGAACCCATGACCCCTGCATCGGCAGGCAGACTCTCAACCACTGCGCCACCAGGGAAGCCCTATGATATAATATTTTAAATCTGATGAAAACAGTCTATCAATAAAATAAGTTTAATAAGAGTAAAGAAGTCTTCCACCAAAATTGTTGGGGAGTGGCTGTCAAACTGAATGCAGATATAAAACCTACTGGGAACAGCTGATCCTTAACGGAGTAGTGAGTTTATATTTGCATTCACTGCTCTGTCACTGTCTATAAAAGCTATCAGATATTTGTTCTTTAGGTACTGTCGTCAGACCAGTTTTGAGAGACAGACAATGTTAAAGTAAAGTCAGAACATGTCAAAAAGAACTTTTTTTTTTTAATATCACAGGGATAAGGATGGACCTAAATATATTCTGAAACTAGAGGGAATGTCTTGATGGTAAAAAAAAAAAAAAAAAGTCTACCGATGCTGCCGCCTTGAATCATAAAGTCAACATGTTTTTTTTGTTTGTTTTTATTATTTATCCTGGTTGAAAGTCAATGCACAAGTAGTATACATTTTCAATTCACTCCTGTTTTCAGTAATCTAGGTATCCAATATTTCACACTTGGCCTAATTCTACCATGTTACTGAAGACTTCTAGACAATTATTGTGTAATAGAACTACTCTCCCACAGAGAGGACTTATATGTAGTATAGACCTTGTGAGGATTATATCTGGCACACCTGTATCAGGTTCTTAATGCTCTCAGGACAAGTTACCTTATTTATTTTATTATTTTATTATTTAAAACCCTCAAACAACCATTGCACCCCATTTTGCTAGAAATAACTATTTTACAATAGCAGAACTTATCATTCTGTGTAATGTTTTAAAAGAAAATAATCATTTTTCTGCATATAAAACTTATTCCTGAAAAATATATGGAGTATACTTTATTTTCTTAGCTGCTGGTATGAAATGTCTCTTTGTGGAGACCTGTCTTTGTTAAGAGAATAGACCATCTCTAATGAAGCCTGAGGCCCCAGGGCCTGATTGTACTGAGATTGGTGCCTGAGTTAGAGAGAATCTACAGAAGAACTCCTCATCTGCACATGAGAAAGGGACATATTTACTCCTGAGAGACAGTAGGGGAAGAAGATATTGGAGGCAAAGTAACAAGGAAAGGATCAAAGGAAACTATCAAGATTGGGAAAAGACAACACACAGAATGGGGGAAAATATTCACAAACTATATATCCAATAAGGATCTAGTATAATACATAAAAAGCACTTATACTTCAACAACATAAAACCAAACAACCCAATTGAAAAATGTGCAAAGAACTGAATATACATCTTTCCAAGGATTATATACAAATGGATAATAAGCTCAACATAATTCACCATTTGGAAAATGCAAATCAAAGCCAAAATGAAATACAGCCTCACAGTAGGATGGCTTTAACTAAAAAACAAAAACCAAAACAGAAAATAGCAAGTGTTCGTAAGGAAATGGAGAAATTGGAACCCTTGTACATTGCTGATGGGAATGTAAAATGGTACAGATGCTGTGGAAAACAGTTGGCAGTTCCTCAATAAGTTAAACATAGAATTACCATATGATCCAGAAATTCCTCTCCTGGTTATGTATCCAGAAGATTTTAAATCAGGTGTTCAAACAAACTTGCACACACATGTTCATAGCAGTATTTATAATTTCCAGAAGATGAAAACAACCTAAATGTTCATCAATTGACAAACAGATAAATAAAATGTAGTATATATAAACAATGGAATATTATTCAGACATAAAAGAACAAAGTATTTATACATGCTACAGCATGGATAAATCTTGAAAACAATAAGCTACATGAAAGAAGCCAGAAACAAAAGGCTGTATATTGTATGGTTCCATTGTGAAAAACCCAGAGTAGGCAATTTTGCAGAGAGAAAAAAATTACTGGTTGCCAGAAGTTAAGGAAAATGGGAAGTGGGGAGCGATTGTTTAATGGGCTTCTTTTGGGGGTGACGAAAATGTTCTGGAATTAGACAGTGGTGATGGTTGTACAACATTGTACTAAATGCCACTAATGGTAAATTGTATATTATGCGTATTTTACCACCATTAAAAAGAAATAATTGTAAAATTAAAGTACTAGGGAAGAAGAAGGACCAGGGAAAGAGAAATTAGGAAATTGCCGCATGACCCATGCAATATCTTCTTTTACCATGACCTTATAATACTTTTGTCTTTTCTAAAGACTGTAAAAATATCACAAGTTTCCTGGTAAATTTGGATTCCTTTTGAAAACTGGTGTCAAGGCTGAATTCTGTGCCCTGGCTCATATTATGTCAATAAGATCAGTCTATGTTATTAGGGGAAGCAGATATTTGATATCCATATTTAATTAAAAAAATATTGATCACCTGTTCTTTATCACTGTTCTAGACCTTGGGAGCTATAAAGCAATATAACAAGGTTAGTGTTAGAACCGCCCTCACAGTTATGCTTTTCTTAAAATTATGATCAATGTTCTTACTCCATGTGACACACATGGAGTTCAGATGCCCCCATCTGAAACTCAGGGTCTTTCCTTGACCAATTCAAGGTATTCCAGGACATCAAGAGACTCACTATGTCAACCCTACCAAAGCAGCCCCTTTAGTAACTGGGTATCTTCCACATTAATGATTACCAGACTGAGGTTAGCAAATGCCCCCAGGTTATGGCTGGTTGCACATAGAGTTTGAAATTCAATTTACCTAAACCTTCACAAAGACTCCAAAGGGGTTTTAAGGAATGTGCACTGTGGGACATTGTGGATTACAATTGTAGACTATTGTAATTCAGTCATCTAGAAGAATCATTAGGACTCATGAAAAGTCTGTGTCAGGTCTTCAAGCACATGCTCAAAACACATGGAATAGGACTACCTCTAAGAGTGCCTTTGTCATAAGGACATTTCAGATATAGGATTTATACAGGTGGCTAATTCTTATTAGTAAGACTGTTCTCAAACAAGAAAGAGATTTCCCAAGTAGTATATCCAAATAACTTAAGTCATACTGTATTTTTGTTCTAATCCAAACTATTTATTTCAACTTTTTGTAAATGTTCGTAGCATTTGGGGGAAATGTTCTAATTCATCTTTCATTACACACTGGTAATCTGCTAAATTCCCAAAGTACTGATAACTCAAATAAAGCTACTCCTAGCCTCAAAATAAAATATAATTCTCTGAAGAATTACTTGGTTACAGAAGGATTTTACTATCAGTGTCTCTGTAGAAGAATTCATTAGTTGGTAATATCACTAAGGCTGCACAAATCCGGAAGAAAGTATGAGATGAGTTGTGGTCACATTTGATTAGGTTTGGACCTGGGGGAATAATTCCATGCACCAAGGTAACAAGGGAATGAGCTCACCTGCAGGGTTTTGTCCCTGATGAATTTCAGTCTCTGCTAAACATGAATAGTTAATTTTCAAGGGGGATACAAGAAGCATATGCATACCACATTTAGAGGTGAAACTAATCTCATACTTTGCTATAAAATATATTTCAGGTCTAATCACTGAATACCAGAAAATAGCCCTTGCTTCTAAAGTCAGTCAGTAATTTATATGACTGACAATTTTAAATTGCCTAGCTTGCGCCTCTAAAGTGAAATTCAAAAATTAGCAATAGGAGATATACTCCTGTGAGGAAAAAATACTGTAATTCTAAATTACACATGAAATGTTTATGATGATGTTGGGGTTTTTTCTTGTCTTTTTTTCCTTCTTCAGATTTTCAAAGGAATTTATTGGTCCTTTTACTCTTTTTCTTTGCTCAAAAATTTCCAAGGAAATGTAATTATGGGCTAGGATTCTACCTATCATTTTAGTAGGAACAGCAAGAAGTGAAGGGAGGAATAACGAGAAAAAATAAACATTTGCTTTACGGTAAGCATTTTGTTAAATGATTGATTCATTTTATCTCATTACACATTTACAACAGCTTTTCAAGGCAGATGTAACAGGATTCTAAAACTGAACTCCTCTTGTCTCAAATTTGACTGAGGCTCTGATGGCACAAAGCAAAGCAACAGGTCTGAAGCAAATTGCAAATTGCTTGAGCACACCTACACAGGACCAGCAAAGGAGGCATCTGCCATTCTGTTTTCCAAATCTTACTTCAACATCTAATATGTAAGTGATTAAAGGGAGAAAGGAGAGAGGAGGGGAGAGGTGAAGAGAGAAAAGAGAGGAGTTTCAGAGAGAATTTCTTTGAAGAAGGGTGGTGAAGAGCCATGAGAAGGGAGATAAACCCTCCACATTTTAAGCCAGTGAGAAGGCACTTCAAGACTCAGAGAACTTGAATTTGTACCTTATGTGATATAGGAACTGGTGCCAGACTGATATCGTAACAGGTCCAAATATGTGAGTTTGTGGTTATCTAGTTGCCCCAAGAGTATAGAGGGCTGAGTTGAGAAGTAGAAGCACTTTCAGTTGTCAAACGTTAGTGTTTAAAGGAATTAATTTTGTATATTTTGATAGAAGCCATCGAGGGCTTGTTTTGGATCACACCAAATAGGGCTGTGTAGAGAAACAATGGGACTCCAATATAGGGGCTCTTCCTCCAAGATTCATTCCTCCATTTATTCATTCATCTTTTCAACAATATTTACTGAACACCTACTGCAAGCCAGGCATTATTCTTGGCACAGGAGATACAGTAATGAATAAAATACATAATCTTTGCCTTTTAAAACCTTATATTCTATTGAGGAAAGACAGATAACAAATATGTCAAATTGTGAAAAGTGCTTTGGATAAAAAAAGCCATGAAGGGCGGGGGGGGGGATGGGGCGGGGTTGGAGAAAAGTCCAGTAGAAGAGAATAAACAAGGACTCAAGGAGAGATCTGAAGTGACCAGTTAGAAAAGATGCTTTGGCTGCATTATCCTGAGTACAGTGAGAAGTTCACAGGGAGGGAATCACTGAGAAGCCAAAAATGCCCAAGGCGAGAGTCGACTTTCAAAGTCCACCAAGCCTAGAAAATGCAAATACCATTTCATAAGTAGGTATTTCCTCACATCTCCCCTCTCTCCCTTGACCCACCCCAATACTGGAGGAGCCAGAAGCAAACTAATGAATGAGGCGATGGAATGTGGGGGAAAAGGAAGAAGAGAAGGTTTAGCAGAAGAAAGAGAATCAAAAAGCTGCCCATACCTGCCTTCCCTTTGTTGGTTTCCACACTGCAGTATACTCAAGGCATGGGAGGAGAGAAAGTGTCTTAAGCTCACATGAAGGTTGGAATTCTGATTGTTCAACTGCAATAATATTTTAATAAAATGAAAATGACTAGAAGTGCTTAGAAGACTATTTTTTAAAATCCAAGAGTGACTGGAAAAGTCATGGGAATTCTCTGAGATTTCATGCTAGGAGAGACCAACAACTAATTCACCAAGGTGATCTCAATGGAAGTGGGAGAAAAATAATGTTTAATATTTGTACCCTATTGAGTTCTGCTCTTTCAACTTGAAGGTAGCAGTTGGTAGCACTCCATAGCAGAGAAACTGAAGCTTACAGAGTGAATTAACCTATTCAAATTCATACAAAACTATGAAGTAGTGAAGCCCAGAAGCAAATATGAGACAATCAAAGGGATAATTGACTTGTCTGGAAGAGGCATTCTTTGGCTCCAATGCCTCAAAGAGAAAGAACATTCAAGAATAAGTATTTCTTTGTGACTCTTTTTCTTTAAGGTCCTTTATGGACCAAACAAGCTGAGGTTCAACCAAAGTTCCATGTTGAGGAGAGGAATATTTCTTCACCAAATGTATGATCCTGAATGTGGTAACATCATTCTCCCACTTCTACAACATGATTGGTCCATCTTATCTTTTGCCCACTCCTTTGTCCCATATGCTCAACTTGATATTTGCTCATTAGAATTGTAGGGTATAGTTCTAAACTGATAGTGATATTGACATAGTCCTTAGATTTATAATGCACTCTCATGCAAATAATTATTTGGTCTCATAATAAATTATGAGATAATTTATCATAATAATAGAAAATTAAATTTAAGCTAAAAGAGAATAAAACTAAAGCTAAAAGAGTTTGAGTTGAATTGCTCAGAGTCACAATGTTACTGTTAGAGACAGACCTTGAGCACTACTCTTCTAGCTCATCATTTAATGTTCTTTTTCTTTTTTTTTTTTTTATAACTCATAGTTTAATGTTTGGGTTTTTTTCTTATAAATTTATTTTATTTATTTATTGGCTGCGTTGGGTCTTCATTGCTGCACGCAGGCTTTCTCTAGTTGCGGTGAGCAGGGGCTACTCTTCGCTGCAGTGCACGGCCTTCTCATTGTGGTGGCTTCTCTTGTTGCGGAGCATAGGCTCTAGGTGCGCGGGCTTCAGTAGTTGTGGCATGAGGGCTCGGTAGTTGTGGCACACGGGCTTAGTTGCTCTGCAGCAGGTGGGATCTTCCCAGACCAGGGCTTGAACCTGTGTCTCCTGCATTGGCAGAGGGATTCTTAACCACTGTGCCACCAGAAATCCTAGTTTAATGTTCTTAAGGGAGACCTAAGAAGACTAAAGAAAGCACTTTTACTGTAATTGATAAAAATAATTTAGATAACCATTTGTGTCAAAAATAGAGATGCCAAATAATTCACAGTTTTCACCACTTTTAAATTTAATATTTTCTATAATTTAGTCTCTTTTCCTTTATCTATACCAATTCCTGCTAGGACTTTCTACTGAGAAGAGTTGTTTGAAAGTCTTTATTAAATTGCCTTTGGGCTCTCTTAATTTCTAAGGAAAAAACTAAGCATTTCTCTAAGTAACTTTTACAGCCTATTCCCAATGCTTCATATGTGGAGAGAAAATTCAGTTGCCTACTTTTGTTTCTTGAAGGAAAACAACTAAGGCTTTATCTACAAAATTCTAACAATCAGCAAATATTGAAAATAACTCAGTCAATGGATTTCAAACTAAAAGGTTGAAATTTTTTTTATGAAATTAACATGTAACATCCCATACATGAGGGCTCTGCCTTCAAGACCTAATCACATCTCAAAGGCCCCACCTCATGATACCATCACATTGGGCATTAGGATATCAGCATATGAATTCTGCTGGTACACATTGAAATCATAGCACTTCTACTCACAGTTTCTTTTCTCTTGTTTTTTCCTTAATTTCTTACTGTTAGTCCTTAGAACCTTTATTTTCGTTCTTTCTTCAGAGCCTATAAATTTGTATCTAAATATAGTGCTCATCCTGTTGTATAGGTATAACTGTATCCCCTTTAATTTCTATGTGGTTTTTAATCTTCCTTTCATTTTATTATACCTTTTGATATAATATTAATTTCAAGAAGTTAAAATTTTGTCAGCATTTTATAGTTTTTAATTTTGCAGAAAAATGTAAAATATTAAAGCTCATTTTAAAATGTTTTTCTTAATGCCCAAGGGCAGGACCAATTTTTCAAAATCTTCAATAAATATTCAAAACAAACATATATCCTTTATTTGATGAAGACAAAGTTCTTGCTGTCTCTCTATATATAGCTCTAAAAATCTTGTAATAATGATACACTACACTAGCCATACTTAATATGTGTTCATGTACAATTCTATTCATCCAAGTCTTTTTCCCTATTAGAACAGTCTAGTTCTGACAGTAACATGAAATCTATTATTATACTTGTGATTTATTTTTAATCACCTTCTCTTTGCTCTTCAAAGAGATTTTTTGCATGTATTTAGTTGCTGGTTTCTGATTTGTTGTTGGTTTGTGTGTGTGTGTGTGTGCACTACTCTGTTTCATCCTTATATTATTGTACCTTTTTTGTCTTTTTTTCATTATGCAATTTCCCTCTGTATTATGTTTAGTGCTTTGACTCCTCTTTAACATAATATTGCGGTACCTATTTTCCTGTTGTTTGAATTTTTCTAGTATTTCTCTACCCATGCCTTATTTTCAACTCTAATAAAACATGTGTTTTTTGCAGAAATATACCTGTTTTTAATTAAATCTATTATCAGTTCATTTGCATGTAACATAATAACTGACATATATAATTTCTTTATGCCCATCTTATTTATACCTATCACATATTTTGTGTTATTCTTTCTTCATTTTCATTTTCTAATTTTTTGTTGATTTGGCAGTTATTACTAATTATTTATTAACTTGGAAGTTTTGCCCCACTTTTTGATAAATCAGTAATTACCTTTCTTTTATTGCTGGTATAGGCAAGCACATATTTCTCTATAAGTATTTAAAAATAATATACCAAATACTTCTCCTACCAAGATTCACTCTTTTCTATGTCAAGAACTCCTAGACCTCATCTGAAACTGCTTCACTCCAGTAAGATGGGATCTTTAAAACATTTTCACATTATCCCCTTTTCCTCTTACTTATTCTCCATTTCTATCATTAGTAAGACACACACTTTGAATGTTTTTACTTTTTTACTTCTCCCTCGTCCCTCACCATTCTGAACGCTGGTGATTTTGCTAATATGGTTAAACTTTTAGTTGTACACTCTATATATTTTCCTTAAACTATGCTTTTTCTCCAAGAATCCTAGAGAAGCACTATATTTACACTGGCAAAAGATCTACCCTGACTCTTCCTTATTATCTCACATTTAATTATGTGTAGAAAATTGTGTGTAAGAGGTGTGTGAGTGGAGAGAGAGAGAGAGAGAGAGAGAGAGAGAGAGAGAGAGATCTACTATGGATTATTTGTTACTTGATATGTTTTATGGGCATTTTCCTCAGAAGGGAGCAAATGTTAAATACTCTGAGTTCTTGCATCTCCTCCTCATTCATTCACTGTGATGGCTGAATGACATCTAGGTTGAGCATGGTAATCCTGAGTTCTAGTTCTTTCCTCCCAGTAGTCTGTAGATGATTTTTTATTGTCTTCTGGCTTCAAATCTTAGATAAGTCCAATATCACTGTAACCTCTTTCTGAGCCAATTGTAGGTAACTTGTTTTTTCTCCCTGGAAATTTATGAAACTATAAGATTTTCTCTTTCTCAGCAATTTTACCAGAATGCTTCTCGATCTTTTTTTTTTGCTTATCATTCCATACTAGAATTCAGTACAAGCAATTAAGCTGTAAACTTGCTCTCACCTTAAGAAAAATTTTTCTATTGTTTGTTGTTGTACTTCTTCTCCTCCAAGTGTCACTTTCTCTTTTTTGAAGGCCTATTGTTTTGTACATTAGCGCTCCCAGAGTTATCCTTCAAGACTCTTAACTTTTCCATTATGATTTCTATTTTCTTGTCTTTCTACTTTGTAGTTTGATATGTATTATCCTTGATCCCCTAGTGCAAAATATTTTAGTCTCAACATCCTTTAATTCATCTAATACATTGTTTAGTTGATATATCATGAGATTTTGTTGCTTAATTTCTTTTTTCTGTTTGTTTTGTAGGTGCCATTGTACCTATATCAAGTTATTTTAATTGTTGTCTAGTTCCAGTGTTTCTTTTTCAGAAGCTCTGTACCTCTGTGTATGTCTATATTTCTGGGTATCTCTGTCTGTGCCAACTCATCTTCTTCTCTCTGGCTGATGGGTTCAAGTTATTTGGGTTATACTCTTCTTTGCCGGCTCTTTGAGGTTCAAGTCTTATTGCTGGAGTATATTCAGAGGTGGCAGGCCCACAAGTGGTGGAAGGCAAGGTGCTTTTTTCCCTTAAGGATTTTGATAAAATTAAAGACTCCCAGCTCCCTGCAGAGGCATCTAAAAGAAGTTGCCCCACTTTCTGGTCCCTCTGTCCTCTCCCCACCTTAAGAAATTGGAAGACTCCATTCACACACAAATTTCTTTCATGGCTTCTTAGGAATCAGGAATGCCAGGTGCAATAATGCGGCATTACTATCAGCCATTCCTCAGATTATTTTTGAAGACAAAGATCTACTGCTTTCTGGTCCTCACCCCAGATGCTCACAAGATGCTCACTTAGCTAAGAAGGGAGAAATTCCAATACCAGTTGACTTTACTAAGACCCAGAAGAATCCAAGATCTCCCTTTTACCTTTTGACTCAGAAGATGCTCAGAATCTTTTTCCCAAAGAAAACCTCCATAAAATAAAATCAATCCTTGCTTTTTCTCTATCATAGCTTCCACACATGTTGAATAACAATATTCTAGTTTTGAATAGGGCTTTGAGATTATTTTATTTCACACATGAGAAAACCCAGGAGCTAAAAATATAAGTGTTATGAAGACAGTTAAAAAACCAGACTTTTAGGCAATTATGCCATGACATCACATGATGCCATTTAATATGCCATTGCTCTGAGCTGGTTATAATTGAGCAGCAGTTACAAATCAACAGAGTCTTAACTAGACGACTGAAGATCCCTTGTGGAGAATGGACTTTAATGTAACATTTCAAATCTTTTTTTGGAGTAACGCAAGGTAGATAAAAATGTTCTAATTTCTAAAGTACGGTAATTAATTAGTAATTAAATTATGATTTATTATTGTAGGTGTGGGTTGGTGTAGGTTTAGAAAAATCATGTAGGTTTTTCCAAGTTTCATGTTAAGATTCACATTATAAAAGTAAACGGAGGAGTAGAGTCAATAACTTGATCATCATGGAGAAACCCAAAATATTACCCCTAGGAAGCTTGTATTTTGCAACCCTCTTTAAGCAAATATGTGTATATGTGTTTGGGTGTATATGTATGTGTGTGTGTGTGTGTGTGTGTGTGTGTGTGCATATATGTGGTTTAGAATTCCCTGTTAGCCATTTAATTGGCTAATGCTAATGGTGGAATTTACCATCAGGTAAGGAAACTATTATTTTTTAAAAATTCATGAATATGCAAAAAACTTGTTAAAGTTTGAGGAACTATAATCAAATTAGAGAAGGTGAGGCTGCTTTGCTAATCCCTACAAAGTATATGGAATCTAGTCAATAGTAATAATCACACAGGGATCTATCAACATGAATACAATTTAATTCTCAAATATTTTTGCTGCCATGTTAGATAAATTTACAATTAACGTATGAAGCAAAAATGCCATTCATTCATCATGTCTACGAGTTATTTATTCCTGAATTAAATAAAGTTGATAAATTATTATTTCCAAAAAACAAATAAGAAAAAGGGTCATCACACTTTGCTAAAATACACTTCATATTCTTCTGGAAATAACATTTTTATGATATAAGTAAAATTATGTTACTCTCTTTGAATGGCTCAGAACAACAAAAGATAAAGAACAGCAAAGTTTTCATTTACGTGGAAGATATTTAAATTTCACAAAGATATGAAAAACAATTTAATGTATTTTCATCACATATATATTCTGATCACCTCCTATTCACCCCACTGATGAAGGAGTGCCCTACACTAAACAGTACTAGATAGCCAAACACATAATACCCAACATTGGTCAGATGAACTTGATAGCAGACTGTTAGTCACATATACTCACAGTCTAGGGGAGAAGGACACTGCATGCTATTCAAGGCCACATAGGGTTTGCACTTGAGGACAGCATGAACAGGACTGTGGAAGCAGATTCTATAGTAACAAGAGGATGAGGGTCCTGTGGGAGGATGTGATTGATTTGTTTAATTCCACAGGCTGGAAAAGTTAGGTTGATGACCAGTTGGAGTATAGTTCATCTGGCTCATAGCAGGCTAGCCAGGTGGAGAACCTTTCCTGCTGGGGAGATTGGAGAAGGAATGCATATTTGGCAAGAGCAGTGGAGCTCACGGTTAGGCTTTTTGGGGTCCTGTGAGGCTCAAGATATCAAGATAGCACTTAGAATTTTAGACTGTACAATACAGTGTGTTTAATAACAATTTAAAGGTATTGGTTTCTCAATGCTGGATCACTGAAACCAGACATTAAAATGATAAGGAGGCTTATGATAGTCACAATAATAATAGTCATATTTTTTTTACTGCAATGATCTTTAATGGGGAATTCTTAAACTAGATCCGTTAGATAATTCTAAAAGAAAATCCAAGTGTTAGCAACTTTGGCAACAACATATCAAATACAGATTTACATGTGAATTTAGAAACTTGTGCTGATATAGAGAACTGCATTTGTTGATATGACAGTAAATCTTCTAACACTATTATATATTATTTTCTTAAATCTTTGTTTATTCTAATGAAAATGTCTTTCTATCTGCATACCTCCAAGAATCATGCCAAAAGACAAGATGTTACCAAAAAAGTAGGTAATATGTATAATGGATGCAATTATCTAGCTTTGCTAATTGTAATCACACAAGGAAAACAAAGCCATTTGGGAAAATCTTTTTTCAAAACTATATGTAAAAGCAACTTAAATTAAAATTATGCAAGATCAGTATCCAGAGAGAATGATATTAGTACACTTAGTGGAACATTAACGTTTTTACAGTTATTTGTTTTAATAAATATACGGAAACTTTAATATCCTTGCTGATATACCACACACAGGTCAAAATATATATTAATATTTTAAATAAATGTATGTGTTTACCTGTGTACAGATGTATAGATAACGATTATACTTAAATATAGTAAAATAAAAATAATATATTGTAACTCATGTGATGTGGTTTATATAAAAGTGGGCACAGATGACATAGAGCTAAGTCTAAACTCAAGTGATAGAATTAGCTTCATTAAGTTTTGCTCTATTTTTCTGTTGAGATGATCTCTTAGAAAGACTCATGAAACCATGCTAAATCAGACTAGGAGCAATGTGGAAGGGGTAAAGTTAAGTGAAACACTGATATGATGAAATCTGATTACAGAGCGCACACCTGCCATCCAAGCAGAAAATGTTAAGTCCTCTACGTTGAAAAAGGGAGAAGATTTCAATCCCCTATTCCCTACAGGCATTAATTTTTCATTTTTATTATTCTTTGGATTAACATTCAGATTTGAGTTGTTCTATGTTTGCTTTGATATACTCAAAACATTGTCTAATAAATAAATGTATCATATTGTGGTGATATATAGTTAGTAATATGTATGTATTATATTTGTTTTCTAATCATTTTGCACAAGCTTTAAATTTTATCATATTCTCTGTATAGCAATAAAGCCATTTCCATTGCAACCTTGTAACAATAATGGATAGCAACCTTCAGGGGATACACTTCTGAGAAATTTATTTTCCCTCATCTTGCTCAGCCACCCAAAGAATGAATTTGCTTCCATGACAGATAAAGACTACACTGATCAATTTAAAAATGGTCTTGGGGCATCACAAGTCAATAACAGAAAAGGAAAATGCAAGATAATAGTATTTCTTTTCATTAGGTTGGTAGATGCCATTCCAGATTTATGCATCAAAATTGTCTCTTTAACAGTTATTAAATAACCGTAAGCATACATCTTGGTTGTGTGGGTACTGTTTTATACTGAATAATCAAGACAAAGATAAATTCTATTTGACTGCAACGTGGTTACTTTACAGAAATATGATTACCAAAAAGTATGTGAAATTTAAAAGACAGAATATACTTACTACAAAGCATAATATTCTACACTGAAATCTAAAACTGCCATATGATATAATTTTTAATTATTTTTTTAGTATAAGAGTTCTGCAATAATAAGACATTTCATAGTAATGATTTGTTGTTCTTGTTTTGTTTTTTAAACTCACTTGAGCAATAAGTAATAAGAGTGGTGTTCTACAAAACTGTCATGGGAGAAGACATACATTTCATAGGCTATTTTAAATTCAGCGATGGTGAAAATTTTTTGTTGCAAAAAGTGTGCCTTTCAAAGTAATCTGAGATAAACTAAAATTATAGCATTTTCAAGGGATTTTACCCTGATTGCTCTCATTTTTTTCTGAGAGTGTTATATATGCCTGAATTACATACAATAAATGGAAAAGTGTTTCTTTTAGAGAAAGTTCCAAAACATTTCTTTAGAAATGTGATTTCAATGTTTTCCGCATATGAGAACTTGTTATACTCCTTCCTATCACTCAAATATCAAATTGAAATATATTTCGAAGTGTTACTTTTGTGAAAATTACCAATGACTTTCTTGCAAACTGAAAAATTTAAGTAATTTAGTGAAGAAAAAAAAAACCTATCTGATGTAAACTCCATTTGATTGTCTGAATTTTTCACCCTTCATTGGTTTTGGTAGATGCATGCAAACATATGTCTACACTCTTTTGAAGCGTTTGACATAGTACCCATGAAATATGTCAAGTCAACATCATTTGTACAATTTGGCTATAAAAGAAGATTTTAGATGTATTCCCCATTCCACTCCTCAAAACATCCCAGTTAAGGTGACAAGTTCTAACCGTGTTTGATAAAATGCTCCCATGATCTTAAAAGTATGTTATCATCCATATGCCAGAGTACTGGAAAATGTCTATTAATTTGAGTTCTAACAATCATGTGTATTTCTACGTACTGAAAATTACAATCCAAGAGGAAATTAAGGAAAAAATTAAGGAAAAATTAATTAAGGAAATTAAGGAAAAAATTAAGAAGCAAATATTAGAAATAAATTAACAAAAGAGGTTCAAGACTTGCATACTGTACTACACTAATATTTTGAAAACTATAAAACATTATTGTAAGAAATTAAAGAGGACCTAAATAAATGGAAAGACAATCCGTGTTAATGAATCAGAAGCCTTAATTTTAAGGTGGCAGTAATACTCAAAATGTTCAAGAAATTTAATGCATTCCTTATTAAATTTCCATCTGCCATTTTGCAGAAACGTAAAGGCTAATCCTAAAGACCATATGGAATTGCAAAAGACCCTGAATATGAAAAACAATATTGAAGAGGAAGAACAAAGTTGAAGGACTTACACTTCTTGATTTCAAAACTTATTATACAGCTACTAAAATCAAAACAATGCCATACTAGCATAATGATAGACATACAGATTAATGGAATAAAACTGAGAACCCAAAAATAAATACATAATATATGGTCAATTGATCTTCTCAAGATGCCAAGAACATTCAATGAGGGAAAGCATTTAACAAATGCTGGGAATACAGGATATCCACATGAAAATGTAGGACGTTGGACACTTACCTCATATCATAACACAAAAGATAACTCAAAATGGATAAAAACATCTATATATAAGTTAAAATTGTACAAATCATAAAAGAGAATATAAGAATAAATCTTCATGACTATGGATACTTATACATGACACCAAAACACAAGCAAAAAGAGAAAAAAAAATTGAACTTCATTAAATCAAAATTAAATTTTTTTGTACTTCAAAGGACACTAACAACAGTGTGAAAAGAAAGTTCACAAAACGGGAGAAAATATTTACAAATCTTAAATCTAATAAGGGTCTAGTATCCAGAATATATAAAGAACTGAAAACTCAACAGCTAAAAGACAAACAATGCAATTTTAAAACGGGCAAAGGATTTGAATAGACATTTCTTCAAAGAGGATAGACACATGACCATGAGCAATGAGATGCTCAATGTCATTAGCCATTTATTCCAAATCAAAACCCATGAGACAATTTCAGACCCACTATAGTATGGCCATAATTTTAAAAAAATGATGATGATGATGCAGAGAAACGAGTCCTCATACATTGCTGGTAGGAATTTAAAATGGTACAGCTACTTTAGAAAACAGTCTGGCATTTCTTCAAAAAGCTAAATATAGAATTACCATACGACCAAGCAATTTTACTCTTAAGTATTCACCCAAGGAAATTAAAGACATGTTCAAGTAAAAATATTAAACACAAATATTCATAACAGCATTATTCATAATAGCCAAAAAGTGAAAACAATCCAATGTCTGTCAACTAGTAAATGGATAAACAAAATGTGGTATATTCGTACAATGGAATATTATTCAGTTATAAAAAGAAATGAAGTACTAAAACAGCTACAACTTGGATGAATATAGAAAACATTATACTAACCGAAAGAAGCCGGACACAAAGGTCACATATTGTGTGATTCCTTTTATATGAAACATACAGAATGAGCAAACTCATATAGGTAGAAAGTAGATTAGTGGTTTTCAGGGGCTAGGAGAAAGGGGGAAGGGAATAGGGAGTAACTGTTAATGGGCAGGAGATATCTTTTGGGGGAGACAAAAATATTCTGAAATGAGACAATGGTGATGATTGTACAACATTGTGTAGTAAAAAAAAACCCCACTGAACTGTATAATTTTAAATGGTTAAAATGGTGAAATTTATTTTACATAAATTTTACCTCAATTTAAAATAATGGAGTGAAGTAGTGATGTATACAACAGCATGGATGAACCTAACATGATACTATATAAAGGAAGCCTGATACATAAGAGTACCTATTGTATAATCCCATTTACATGAAGTTCTAGAATAGGCAAAACAAACATGATGACAGAAATCAGAGCAATGGTTGGTTGGGAAGAATAACTGGTATGAAGCACAAAGGGAACATTCTGGAGTGATGAAAATGTCTGACATCTTGAGAAAGGCACAGTTTATGCATTTTTCAAAGCTGAACAAACAATGTGATTAAGAATTATGTATTTCATTGTATAATCAGATCTATAACACTTGTTTTGATAGCATGAATTTGTTCCAACATGACTGATGTATTAGGGAATAATAGGAAAGGAACTTCATGTTAGCTTATGCATGAAAAACACTAGCTGAACATCGAAAACAGCACCCAATTTAACTGAGCCAAATAATGCAAAAAATGAACATACATCAAACACCTACCAGCTGTCTCAGTTCACCACGTGTGTTATAAGCCATTCCCATCCACATCTAGTGTTACA
The DNA here is from genome assembly GCF_963924675.1 of Phocoena phocoena. Lineage (NCBI taxonomy): Eukaryota > Metazoa > Chordata > Mammalia > Artiodactyla > Phocoenidae > Phocoena > Phocoena phocoena. The sequence continues at coordinate 66,461,692 of NC_089227.1, read as the reverse complement.
GCTTTCTAATTTCATATGATCATTGTACTGGATTAAATAATGACCTTCAAAAATCCATGTCCATTTGGAACCTATAAATGTGACCTTACTTGTAAATAGGGTCTTTGTAGATGTCAGCAAGTCAAACTGAGGTCATACTAGATTGGGTGAACCCTAACTCCAGTATGACCGATGTCCTTATAAGAGGGAGATTTGGACACAAAGAAACAGATACACAGGGGAGAAGGCTATGTGAAGACAGTGGCAGAGACTAAAGTGATGTACCTATGCAATCCTAAGGATTCTGCCATCAACCAACAGAAGCTAGAAGAGGCAAGGGAGAATTCTTCCCCAGAACCATCAGAGAAAGCACAGACCTGCCTACACCTTGATTTCAAACTTCTAGCCACCAGAACTGTGAGAGAATAAACTTCCCTTGCTTTAAGCCACCCAGTTTGTGGTAATTTGTTACAGCAGCCCTACAAAACTAATACACCCATCTTCTACCACTTCACAGTAACTCATAAGCTGAAACCCTTCTGAAGCCCATTTCCAGAAGCAAACATGGGTATTTTTCAAATTAAAGTGTCTTATTTATTGTATTATTTTTTCATATCCATTTAACATGTGTAAAACTGTACTATTATTTTTACTAGGTTTCTATTGTTCCTTATGTCGCTGATATTTGACATTATATATTGTGCTCTAAATCCATCTTTCCCATAAGCACTGCACTTCTTTGTTGAGCAAATTTCCATAGCACACTGCTGTGAGGTATTCTTTTTTTTTTCTTTCCATTAGCACATAAGTTAGATTAGGTTATAAAATAAGGCAGGGCATATTACAGCTTCTTAGTAGCATTCCCGTTATAAAGAAATGCATTAGTTGCCTTGAATGATCATGTATATTTCCTAGGTTTTCATCTATACAAACAAGTGCATGGGTTAGGTTCCTCTACAAATAGTTAATTTTATATTTTTGGTTTCACTGTCAGAAATTAACACTATTTCCAAATTCTATAAGTTATCTTCTTAGTTCAAAACTTCCTCTCGCTATTACTTACCTCTACCTTTTTTGCAGTCAAACTAATTAAAATCTAGGTTATCTACACTCTGTCTCCTCACTTCTCAAACTATCACAATCTAGATTCCATCTCTTCTACTCAACTGAATCTCAAACTCAGCATGATTGACAAATAGCTCCTGTTTTCACAAATTAGTGAGCACTATTCAGTCTTCATCTCATTCGATGGCTTGGAAGCTATTTATACCATTGACTTCTTGCTTCTTTTCTTGACTCTTTCAATGCTACGAAAACCAATTTCATAACATATACTCTCATAGTCTTCCTCCTCTCTCTCTTTAGTTACTTTCCAGCGTTATTGCTTGTGGCATATTTTTCTCTGCCTGTCATTTAAATGAGGATGTTTGTTCTCAAGCTACTGATTTTTTAATGCAAATCTGTGTCATCCTAGCTAACAAGATAAACAGAGGAGCTAACTTGAGCAGAGTTCTGAGATAGGCTTTTACTGCGGCTCAAGAGGAGTGATATGAAAATCATTTTTATGAGAAGAGTTATACAGCATGCTAGTACCAATTTATTCAGTGACACTGAACATACTACTTAATCTATTTTTGGTTATGGTTTTTCTATCTTCCAAATTAGTATATATTTGCTTTTTACCTTACTGAAATGCTAGAACATTTCCAAGATGTCTGCAGATTGTTTTTTAAAGCCTCTGAGAATGTGTTATGTAAGCACCAATAAATGAAAATGTTATTGTAGCCATAGCTCGCAAATATTTTTTTAATCTCTAATGTCATTATATGACATTATAATTTGGCAATGCTCACAGTTGTAAAGTGAGTTTTTAGTTTTAAATTTATAGGCATTTACCCTAAAGTATTTCTTTCATTTTATGGTTGTTTTGATTCACATCAAATACTAACAAACATGTAAATACTCTCTTAGCAAAGGTTGTCCTGGCCTGTGATAATGAATCATTATTTTCGGTTATTAAAAACCAACACATCTGGGCTTCCCTGGTAGCGCAGTGGTTGAGAGTCCGCCTGCCGATGCAGGGGACACGGGTTCCTGCCCCGGTCCGGGAAGATCCCACATGCCACGGAGCGGCTAGGCCCATGAGCCACGGCCGCTGAGCCTGCGCGTCCGGGGCCTGTGCTCCGCAACGGGAGAGGCCACAACAGTGAGAGGCCCGCGTACCGCAAAAAAAAACCCCAAAAACCAACACATCTTACTAAAGTAATTCACTAAAAATAAGTTGTAATGTCATCTCTTTTCTACTATTCAAACCATAATCATTAGCTAGATATATTTCCAGGCCTTCATACATAAAGATATATTCCCAAGGAATATGTTGTTGAGTGATATCTCCTTACTGAGTTCTTGAAGGAGAAGACATAAATCACAATTTTATAATCTCAGAGATAAAAGGAGCCTAGAGCTCACCTGTGGTGGTAGAATACCATCATTGCTAGCAGTATGGGCTCTGCAGCCAGATGGCCTGAATTTGAATTCAGTCTGCTATTTTCTGCTATTTAGTATTTACTTAATGTTACTAAACTTGGATTTCTCACCTGTAGAGTTAGTAATAATACCTACACTGTAAGAATTGTTTACATTAAATAAGAATATATAAATATGCATATATATATATCTTATAACAGTCAGTAGTATATTTAATACATATTAAATACCCAGTAAATGTTAGCTACTACTACTACTATTATTTACTCCAACTCTCAGCTCCTATGTGAGCCCATGCCATTCAGCTCACATGTGGCCATTTCATTAGGGAGATCCCACCAGCTCATGTAGAACCATGGATGGTCACTTACGTTTAGGAGATCCAATTCTCTTTAGAGGATCCCGTTGGTACAGTTTTCCTAGTATGTTGTTGTTCCACATCTGTTTCAGTGTCATCAGCTATTTTATACCAGGTATAAAATGAAAACAGTTAAAGAGAGGGGAGCTTATAGGAAGAAGAGAAAAATATTGCTCAATATATATATAATATGATATATATATTATACCTATACTATAGATATAATTATATATTACATATATTATTATAGCAGCTAAAAAAGCAAAAGGGAAAGATTATATTGGCTAACTTCAGGCAAATTTTGGTTTTTACTGGAATTTGTATTTTCTTTGTTGAAATAATAGGGACAGTAAACATATATTAAATGATAAGCATGGTTGCTCTAAAATAGGTTTCTTTTCCTTCATGACTCACTCCACTTAGCAATTTTTCAAGATTCACTCATTCAGTAGGGACCATATTCAATTCAATGTTCAACACAATACATTCTTGTTTTTCAAGAAAGCCTAAATAATCACATGCCATAATTTAAAAAATAGAACTCAGGTTCTTTCTAGAAAAAAATAAAGATAAAATACACTGAATTCTATAACTCTCACCATTGAAGTATGAATCTAAATAAACAACAAAAAAATGTATATTTTTTAATCCCTTGGAACTAGACAATCTCTGTAAATTTATTTTTCCTTTTTATGTTTCCTTTAATAAGAATACTTGCTGCTCCTAAAAGAGAGTTTTATTTCACTTTGGTTTGGGCAATATCAAAAAAATATATGTATATAATACTTGATAATATAAAAAAATATATAAACTATCTGTATTATATCCTCTTGTTCCTTGTCACTATTACTCTATGGGCTTAACGTTCTCTTCAGTAATGTATGCTTTTATAAAGTCAAGAATCATAATAAGCTGTTTTTTGTTAACCAGAACAGTTTTCCCAGTTGACTCGCACTTGGTAAAATCAATAAACATTTACTTTTGGCTTAGAATAAAGGAAATTTTGAAATGTTTTCTAAAATAGCAATTAATACTTCTATTTCCAAAATATTAACATAACATTATTATATGTTTTCTTTTCATCAGACTATAATTCTTTTGTTTAAATTGTACCAATATACAGTTTTTCATTTTTCTTTAAAAAGAACAGAATAAGTACCTGATTATATGTGTTCCTTTCAAATAAGAAAACAAAAATAAAATCTATGATGGGAATTCCCTGCCAGTCCAGTGGTTAGGACTCTGCATTTCCACTGCAGTGGGCCCAGGTTCAATCCCTGGTCAGGGAACTAAGACCCCGGAAGCTGAGTGGCTCCACTAAAAAAATAAAATTAAATTAAAAATCTGTGAAAGGCTTACAGAATGAGAAGTATTCATCCAGATATGGAAAAAACTGACCTACTTGTCACTCCATTCCCTACTATAGACTACAACAAGAAGCCACTATTAAAAAAAAGTAATTTATGCCAGATTAAAAGTGTGCTACCAAACACACTCACCAGAGCACAATTTTAAATATGTACTCTGTTTGTGTTTTGCAACTATACCTGAATAATTGTGCCTCAAGCTAAAACCTTTTTTTAACTTCTTTTAATAGTGTAACTACATAGACTATTTCTTTTAAAAGAACTTATAGAATCCAAATGAGTAACAAGAAAAGAAAAACAAAGATAAGCCATTACTGTCAGTACCCATATATTTTGACAAAGAAACACAACACTCAATGTTTCTCTCTTCTCTCGACGTCCAGCTTGCTGCAACCTGTTGATGTTATATGCATTTACTTTGTCACGAATTAAGAGTGAAAGGGTTAATCAGATGCTTCCATCATTCTCTGTCTAGAAATCCAGGTATAGGCTTTATATATATTTTAGTTCTAAAGAGCTTCCCCAAAACACCTGAGACTCAATCTTTCCATCCATAAATGTCTACTATAGGACTACGCATATTCTTTTCCCTAAAATTTAAGCTGTAGGGGCCAAGAGTTTTATTATTCTGATGGCTCTTTGGTCATGCATCTTTGTCATTCTTTCCTGGAAGAACAATGTGGATCCTTCAGAATCCACTTAAATTGCTACGACTTCTTAAAAAGTCTGCCAAACTCTCTATCACCCTCGGACTCCTCTGAATTACTATGACCCCTTATAGCAATGCTTTGTAACAGCCAATTTACAAAATTATATGTACCGCTATCTTTTATAAGTATATATGTAGTTCCCCTAAGGCCTTATGTCCCACAAGGTACCTAATATGTTTGCCCATGACGAATGCTTAAAAATACTGATGCACTGACTGAATCCCTGCTTTTGACTGGTGTTTGTCTCTCATCGTTGAATTTGTTCTTCTTTCAAGCTGTGCCTCATAAAACATATGCTAGCTTGCTCAAAACATGGCAGGATGGCCAAATATTATATGATGAAACTCAAAGGAATTCAATTTAAACTCTTCTCCCCAAAAAAATCATCGTCTTTGATTACCCTTCAGAAAAAAGAATCTAGTGCTTCATCATGTGTGAAGTTGAATATCCAAAAGTAGGCTTCTTGAAAAAGCCACATGTGTTTATCACATGGGAGAATTAGATTATTAAACTAAGATGCAAATGCTGGAGAGTGCAACAATATTTGTCAACAAACATTTTCTCGGTAGCTAAAATGTAGTGCTGTAATAGAGAGGATACAGAAAAATCCAATACGGTAGTCCCTGCAAATCAACGGATCAAGAACATGCAATGCTATATTTTTTTACATTTTCCTCTGTGTCTGTCTTGCCCTTCTAACCAAGCAGTTTTTTTCTGGTGAAGAGAATCTTCCATGATACATAAGAAATGTTATTTTAACCAAGCAAGACCTCGTGTGGCCTTTCAGGAGCAGATGTTTCCCACCACCCCCCCTGCCCATGTCCTCTGCCTGTCTTTTGTCTGTAGAAAAACTTTAGTCCAAGAATAAATTTAATCAGAGAAGTGAGAAAATGGAGAAAAAAAGGAATTCAGTCAAGCAAGACAAAAAAAATAATAGTTTAGCCATTAAACAATGTTAAGGACCTTTAGTTCCTCCTTAAGGGCTGTAGACAATATTCTGAGCCTTGTCCCTTGACTTGCTTTGCAGATACTGAAACCCCCACCAGGTAGAAGTTAACTGTATGATGCCCACAAGCACGTAAACCCCAGAATGATTGGAACCAGAAGGTTGATGATGTTGACTCCCAGTTACCTTACCACCAAACAATCAGGAGAACGTCTGGTTGACATTCTTCTGAGCTGGTCACACACCCCACAACCCTCCTCCCTCACCCTGTCTTTAAAAACCTTTCCCTGAAAGCCTTCAGGGAGTTCGGGTCTTTTAAGTACAACCTGCCCCAGAATCCTTGCTTGGCTCCATGCAATAAATGCTGCACTTTCCTTCACCACAGTCCAGTGTCAGTAGATCAGTTTTACTGCAGGCAGGCAAGCAGACCCAAGTTTGGCTGGGTAACATTATGATTATTGAATTTGCTTTTAATGTCTGAATATAGCATCTTTCAGAAAAGTACTTGCATTTGGAAAGAGAGAATTTAGTCCAAGCAATAAATGACTCATGATAGATTTTGTTTTATTACTTGCAGTCTACAAGGGGAAGAGGAAAATACTCATTGAACATAACTGTGAGCATTGAAACCAAATCCTGGAGGTAAACACCTGCTTGGCCTACAAGTGGCAGAGGCCAACTCAAGGCTACTCCACCTGGTTCAGTTTTATCTCATGCTACCTTCTCTGTTATCATATTGCCCTCGAATCCTTCAGGCACATCCGACCTATCTCCCTGCATCTAGTCTTGCCCTTCTTCTATCCATCTTTAAAGAAAAAAATTCAGAATATGTCACACCCTTGATTAAGCTAAGCACCACCTCCACAATAGTAACAAAGCATGGCCTCTCTCTGCACTTAAAATTCAAGTCCTGATGGCCTATGAGCACTTCCATGATCTGGCTCCTGCCTATCTTCCTGGCATCACTGCAGCTTTACTAACCCTTTTGTTCAACTCTGTCGGCCTTCCTTCTGTCCTTGATCATACCCAGCTTATTCTACCTTTGGGCCGTTTCACTTGCTGTTTGGGGTACCTGGAAAACTTGGCTCAAATTTCATTTCTTCAGAGAAAAGTTTGTTTCTCAGTCTAGAGTCTTTGTATCCCCCAGTGTCAGTCACTCTTTCACATCACCCTGCTTTCCTGTCTCCACAGTAGAGAGCAATATTTAAAACTCACTTAGTGTTTATTTTTGGCTTCTCCTCTTTAGAACAGAATCTCCCTGGTCTATTCTCTCCCTAGAGCCCAGAACAGCTCCTGGTGCAGCGCAGGTGCTTAGTGTACATTGCTAAGTAAAGTCCTAGGAGCAGAAGCAACACCGTTTTTCAGTTCTCAGCCACCGAAGTCCCAAGACAAGAACAAGGGGCTGAATTTAAAACAAGGACAGGAGGAGAAAGTTAATTTCTCCTGGAAAGCTATAGAGGCTGTTGACACTCTTCCAAGATTCAGAAGCTATTGTTATTATTTGTCCCCTACACGTTGAAACAGAAAATGTCAGTGAAAATCCAAGATAGTGGGATAATTATGTAAATAAATAAAACATGGTGAATGTATCAATCCTAAGATACTTTCAGTTATCACTCATTGATGTAAAAGGAAGAATCCCTGGAAATAACAGGTGATTCCTTTTATTTTAACATTAAAAAACCTGTGATATAAATGAGTATGTACATGTTATTCCAATTAAATACAAACTACTTATAATATGCATTAATGGATCATAAAATTTCACCTCCAACTAGGAATAACCCACCTTCAAATATGCACACTTGAAGGAAGCTTAACAAGTGTGTCAGTAACCTTTAGTATTAAAGTGTCATTCGCGCTATATTTTCTTGCCTATAATAAATTTATTTCCCTCGTTTCCCGATAAGCCGACTGAATTTCTGGCTACGTTTCTTCCTCTGTCCTGAATAAGCTCCTACTGTTAGGCCCGAACCAGGCCATCCCATCTATTTGCCTGTGACCTAACCCACGTAATCTCACTGGGCTCGTAAAACCCTCTCATCTGAGCTCATCAATGACAGCCTTCTCCTCCTCTAAAGGCACCCTCAGTTTAATCTTCAGGTTAGCTGAGTAATCAATGGTTCAGGTAAAGCTTATTTCGTTTTCATTTTTTTCCTACGTATGAGGATTTTTCAGCTTCTGTGTTAAAGTTGACAAGGAAAGTACTTTCATTTTAGTGCTACATTTTCATCTTTGGCTTAATCTAGAAACAATTTCACTCCTGCAAACAAACCTGGCATATTTATGAACATGAGCAGGTTATATGGTCACCTTTTATAATTCTGTCATGGAGTCAAATTGTATTTTCAAGAAAACAGAAATCTTCCATAGAGCATATGTACACAACTCTAAGCATCCTGAAAATGTGTAGTGTAAGTGAAGCTATTTCTGTTGCATATTTTATCCTTTCTGCAAAAGGAGTTTATGTTTTGTTTTGTTTTTTTGCGGTACGCGGGCCTCTCACTGCTGCGGCCTCTCCCGCTGCGGAGCACAGGCTCCGGACGCGCAGGCCCAGCGGCCACGGCCCACGGGCCCAGCTGCTTCGCGGCACGCGGGATCCTCCCGGACCGGGGCACGAACCCGCGTCCCCTGCATCGGCAGGCGGACTCCCAACCACTGCGCCACCAGGGAAGCCCAGGAGTTTATGTTTTTAGTGGCTGGGGAGATTCTAAATTTAATTAATGCAAGAGCAAGAGCATCATTTGAGTTGGCCATAAAAATGTCCACTCCAGTGACCTTTCCATCTTCTGTCACAAGTGGGAGTGATGGATTGACAAAGTGGTCCTGCACTAAATATTGCCAAAAACAATACCAGATCCTTTTGTGCATATTTACAATACAGTGAATTGAGTTGTTTAAGAAACAACCCTAGAAAGTAAAGGCTTTGAACTTTCCATCTGAAACTATTTTTTTAAAGGGGAAAGTTGAGTCATTGATATGTTGATATGATTTTAACACAGTAATATTCTACAATCAATTCACAGAGATTATATTCTCAATACCAAAAAAAAGACAGAAACAGTCACATATCAGTCAGTTTGGAACGAACAGTCACACTGTTCGTTCCAAAGAGTGTTTTACCCAAATACTAATCAAAATGCTAGGAACAATTACTATATTTTATGTGGAGCATTCCCTCGAAGGAGTATTTTAAAACATAACGGACTCTAGTATTCACATCATCCCCTCAAGAATGTAAACAATGCCAACATTCATTATTATTGTTTTGATTGTTAACAATCACTACTATTGGTATTACTCTAACAACTGTAATAATGGTCATTTCTTTTCACGCTTCAGAAAACACTATTAAAAATGAGCCACACAAGAGAAAGTGGAATACATCAAAACCTTTCAGAGCACTTCATGAGGATGCCATGTCGGAGAGGGTGAGAGAAGGAGTAGGAAAGAAAGAGGCAAAGACATAGAAGTGTGAAAAGAGAGAGAAAAATATTATTAAATACTATTAAAAATTTGGATACAGGTAGAGAAAGAGACAAATCATATGTGTGTCAAGAAAAAGGAGAAATACCATTTTCAGCTTAAGGGGAAAAGGCACAAGAAAGATATAATCCTAGCACTTTTTCCTTCTACAACAATTTTCTCCTCTAGGATAAAGGCTGGAAGCCTAGAGTTTGTCATGTCCAATAACAGAGAGACCTTGGCTAACCCAAAGATCACATGCTACTAGTTTCATGCAACTCTTAAGTTCCTAAAAATGATATCAACAATACCTTCCAAAACACAGCAATTCTCAGCCTAATCAGGCATCACGCTTCCTATGTATCAAGCCTAAAATCCTACCATTATGTTTTATTAAGCTACCATGATATTTAAAAAGAGCATGAGGTTTCACATAAGAGTGGAAAGGACTGTGCATAATGTGATAGACAAGAACGAGGAGAAAAAAAGAGTAACGCCTGGGGAGAGGAGATACAGAAGGCAGGCATCTTTCGATATGGTGAAAGGTTACTCAGAACCAGAGACCACTGAGAGTGAGCACTCGCTGTGAGAAAGAACAGAACCTCTAAGAAGGAGACCACAGGTAAGTTCTATCTTCCATGTTCACCAACAGAGTAGTTCTGAAGCACAAGAAGAAAGTGTATGGGAGAATAAAGCCGAGTTCATGAAAGTTATCCTCTTACTTTCCATAATATTCACACATGAGCCTCTCCTCCAGAAGTTTCTTATATGGTCCCATTTCCTCAAACTTGCAAATAATAGCAATGTAAAATGTCAAAACGTTGATTTTTACATATAATAACTTAGCAAAAATGTAATAAGCACCTGAGTATCTACTCTAGGCTTGATACTGAAGATAGAAAGGTGACCACAAGTGTGGTCTCTCTCCTTACAGAATTTTAAACCTAGTGAGGAGAGTAAGAAAAAAGGTGAGAGTAAAACACAGCCCCTTACATGAGAGGCGAGTGCAGGGTCCCATGAGAACACAGAAGAGCATCATCAACTCACACCAGGGAACCAGTGAAGACTTCCTGGAGAAGAGTATGCATAAGCTGACTGTTAAAGAATCAGTAAAAGTTATCCCTGTAGAGAAAGAGGGACAGGGACCCTAGATTGCAGGAGTGTGATGCACTCGGAAAGTATAAGTGATTATGGTTTAGATGGAGGAGTGCCAGTAGTTAAGGCAAGAGCAATTACCCATGGGGCGGAATAAAGAAAGAATTTTCAGGCTAACCAGCAAATCTGTTCTTTATCCTGGGTATACTGAAAATCACTGTAGATTTTTTAAAATCAATTCTGAGGTATAATTTATGTACAAGAAAGTACACTCATCTGAAGCATATAATTCAATGAGTTTTGACAGACATTTAAAGATGTATAAATACAACCATAATTAAGGTCAGAACATTTCTACTACCCACCCAAATTTCCTCAAGTCCCTTTGTAACTTATCCCTCCCTCCCAACCCAGCCCCAGGCAACCGTTAAGCTACTCTTCTCTACAGATGAGTTGGATTTGCAGGTGTGGAATAAGAGGTTGTTCCCAGTTTGAGGCTCACATGAATAAAGCTGTTATAAAAATACCTACGAGTGGAATATCTGGCTCATATGGTAGGCATATATTTAACATTTTAAGAAACTTCACGTTTTCCAAAGTGGCCATATGATTTTATATTTGCGCCAAACATGTATGAGAATTCCAGTTGCTCTACATCATCTCCAACAATTGGTAACTTTCTCTACAGGGGTAACTTTCCATTTATTACCTGGTCTCCATAGCTTCCTACTCTAACATGGCTCAATGATGTCTTTTCCAGTCTTCCGTTATTAATGTCAACTTAAGACTTCTGTCTAATAATCCTCAAAATGTCTGGGTATTCCTCTTTCCCCAGGGGACATTTACCCAAGTAAATGGATATAGGTTCTTTCGGGGAAGGACTGAAGGCATCATTAAAATATTGATATATTTTTGCCATGGTTATATAGAATCCTTCCTCCTGTGGACACTGTCACTTCATTAGTCAGTGGTCTCTGGGTCTAAAACATGTCTCAGGCACCTGGGAAAAAGTTCATGGCTTTCTGTTGGGGAAATCATCCTCAGCTTATCTATCCTTGCTACGTTTAGAATTATGTACCAGTATTGTACGAGAGTATTTAGTTGCCTACCTATTTTGTCCCTAGGGATGCCATGTTCATTCAAGAACTTTGGGAAGTTTGAGCCAATATTTCTTTAAGTATTTTTTTTTCTGATCTGTTCTCTTCTTTCATTCCACATTCTGATTGACTATATTTTAAATTTGTTGAAAATTTTCCACAAGTCTCTAAGATTTTTCTATTTTTGATATAGTTTCTGTCTCATTTTTAGATTTTTCCCCAAATCCAATGATTCTCTCTGTCAAATTTATTATGCTACTAACTAGTGCAATATTTTTAAATTTCAGATATTATACTTTTCAGTTGTAGAATTTTTGTTTTGATCTTTTTATATTTTCCATTCATCTTCTGAGACAATCTTTCCCTTCATTACTTACTTGAACATACTTATAAAAGCTACTTTAAAGTTCTTTTCCGAAAAATAAAAATATGGATCATCCAAGGGTTCACTTCAGCTGATTGTTTTTCCCCCTGAAAATGGTCACATTTTCCTGTCTCTTCATATTTCAAGTAAAAATAGATTTTATCCTGAACATCACAAAATTTATGTTGTGGAGTCTCTAGATTTTGTTACATTGTTCTGAAGAATTTTGTTTTAGCAGAAAATATAGGCAATTAACTTGGTTAGAAACAAACTTTAACAACTGTTTCAACTGCAGTGGATGGCAATTCAAATCTCAATTAAGTTCTTTCATTTTTAGCATCACTGAATCTATCCTTACAGGTGTGATCTAAGCTAGCTAGACATTGGGCAGAGTTTACACATTACTATGGGTACCCATGCTTTTTGACAAATAAATGAAATGCTCTGAATTTCTCTCTCTCCTTTGGCCTTATCTTGACATTCTTCCAGCTTGCAGCAACCTGTTAATGTTACATGCACTTACTTTATCACTAATTAAGGAAGAGAGAGTTAATCAGATGCTTCTATCATTCTCCATCTAGAAGTCCAGGTATAGGCTTCATATATATTTTAGTTCTAAAGAGCTTCCCTAAATCACTTGGGACTCAAATTTTCCCTGCAGGAATATCTATAGGATTACCCATATTCCTTTCCCTAAGATTTAAACTATAGAGGCCAAGAATTTTATTGATCCTGATGGCTCATTGGTCATGAATCTTTGTCATCCTTCCTTGGAAGAACAAAGTGGATCCTTCAGGATCTAGTTAAAGTGGTACAATTTCTAGGAAAGTCTACCTGACTCTCTTATAATCACCCTCAGGCTTCCATGAATTTCTCTGAACCTTTCTGAAAACGTTTCATATCAACCAATGTACAAAATCATATGTACCATTATCTTTTATAATTTTATGAGTTTACACATACCTGGGGTTTCCATTTTCAGGCTCTCTCCTTTCTGGGATGGTCCCCTCACTTTCCTTCAGCTATAGCTGCCATAAGTTCTGTCCTCTGATTCCTCTGGTCATGAAGCTAGTAGGTGTTCTATGGATGTTTCAGCTGCCTTATATCAAGACATAATTTTCATCCCCAGGCTAAAACCACAAAAACAGAGAACTCACCATTTGCCATTCCTTTTTTCTAATTTTTGCCCCACTCCAAAAAATCTGTAGACTGAGTTTAAGGTATCTGTGGAATATGCAGTTGGAGATGTCAAGTTTGAAAATAGATGGGCCAAAGCTGGATTGGGTACCTCAAACTATGGAGGAATTTTTCATAACTAAATTCTCCCTTGCCTTTATCCATTATTTTTTTTTATTTTTATTTTTTTTTGTGGTACATGGGCCTCTCACTGTTGTGGCCTCTCCCGTTGCGGAGCAAGGCTCCGGACGCGCAGGCTCAGTGGCCATGGCTCACGGGCTCAGCCGCTCTGCAGCATGTGGGATCTTCCCGGACTGGGGCACGAACCTGTGTCCCCTGCATCAGCAGGCAGACTCTCAACCACTGCGCCACCAGGGAAGCCCTATCCATTATTGAAGAAGAAAGTTTAATAATCAACTTTATAGTCCACCTTAAAATTATGGACAGCCAAGTGAAACTTTATCAGAGATGCATCTGAGCATATGTTGGGTGGGCTTTCTAGTGAATATTTTGCTTTCTAATTAAAAAAAAATAGACTCAGCTGTTTATTCCTTCCTCCATGTTCCCTTTCTGGATGTCATGCCAGGAGATGTAGCATCCATTGCATGACTAGGAAGCAATAAGCATGAAGACAAAAGCCAATATGCTAACAATGCTGGAGCAAAAAGGCAGGTGGAATTTGGATCATTACTGACTAGAAGGTCTTCTGCAAAAGCCACAGATGGACTATCTCTGGATTTATTATTCAGTAAGTGGGAAAAAATACGCACTATTTTTTCAGCTGTTTGTCAGATTTTGTGTAATAACTGATACTTTCCTAATTGATGCCATAAATATATAGAAAACAACTCAAGAAAGATTTAGGCAGGAAAGAAGTCAACAGGGTAGACATAGCAGTTGAAGCCATGGTTTGAATGAGATCACCAAGTGAGAATATTATACAGTAAAAGGAAAACAGGGCTAAGAACAAGCGTTGGAGAACACTGGCACTTAAGAACAACTGCTAGAGGAAAGAAGCTGCTGGAAAAAGATATACGACTATAAGGAGAAAGAATAAAAAAGAGAAAAGGATGACCTAGAAACCAAAAGAGGAAAAAGTAGGTGTCAGTGTTCAAATGCTACAAAGTAGAGCTAACCAAAGCACAGGAAAGGGTCCATTAAGTTTGGTGATATCAAAGTAGAGCATATTAGTAAAACAGAAAACAGGTTCTAATAAACCTGGCTTGTGGATAATCTGTTTCTCAGCTACAAACTGGACTGCACCAATCACCCCAGTAAACGTACCTGTCACGGTAGGCTGCTGGTCGCAGAGCCGATCCTGAAACGGGATGTGGATGGATCATTGCTCCAACTGGAAATACAATTCAAAGTGCAGGCTCTATGGAAATGAGGACAATAGGGTCTTTCTTAATATGAAAGGCAGCATATTTTATATCCCTTAAAAACAAAAGTAACTGCTTAAGTTTAGAATGATCTACCAAGTGGGCAACAGGGTGGATTTTCTTGACCCTTTCACTTTTAAAACAACAGCAAGATGCTAAGGTTTAATACCTGCCTGGTTCCCTGCAGCTGAGACACAGGCCTCAAGCATGCTTTGAAGATGACAGGCACTTGAGTCAGTGATGATATAGGTACAGAAAGGGAGAAGAGGAGGGGATAAAATGGAATCAGTGAAATATAGTGAAGAAAGGAACTTATTAAGCGCTCTTTTCTTCTTCTTGTCAGTAATCAATAATATGAAAATATTAGCACAAGGCAAATAAGAAAAGTTATAAAAAGGAACAACAGATGTAAAGAGTGATTAAAAGCGAGGCAGACCAACTTTCAATGTCTAACTTAGCACTTAGGGGTCTTCAGAGCTGCAGGGAACATTCTTTTTTTCTTTTTATTACTATGGAATTGGTAAGAAGGACTTGAAAATGCATGTGAGAATTTAAAAGTCTTTCTTTCTTTCTTTCTTTCTTTTTGAGAATTCTTTTAACCTAAAGAAGATGTATGGAAAATCCAAAAAGCAATTAGTAAAAGTAAAAAGATGGTTACGAACAATTAAAATCCTTTCTGCTTCATTAACTTTTCATTGTTAAATGTTCTCACTGATGAATGCCAGGATGAGACACTGAATAATCTCTCAAATAGCATATATATCAAGAAATGAATTGAAGACAAAACTAAAGCAAGAGAACCCACAGAATAAGCTTATTAACAACATGACATGGGTAAAAGGCTCAGGTTAAAAGTGTATGTCTCGGTCACCAGGGGATGGGGGCGGGGCAGGGATGAACTGGGAGACTGGGATTGACATATACACACTACTATATATAAAATAGACAACTAATAAGACCTGCTATATAGTACAGGGAACTCTACTCAATATTCTATAATGGCCTATATGGGAAAAGAATCTAAAAAAAAAAAAAGAGTGGATACATGTATATATATAACCAATTCACTTTGCTGTAAACCTGAAACTAACACAACATTGTAAATCAGCTAGACTCCAATAAATTTTTTTTAAAAAGTGTACATCTCTATTTTAGCGTCCCACTGGGAACTTTGTGCTCACAAAGCTATATATGTGGGGTTACATGCATTCTTTACATTTTCCAAATACATTCCTCACCAATGTAAATACAGTACAGATGAACAGGGCAAGATACATAATTTGCAGGGTCTAATACAAAATGAAAATCTGGGGTCCCTCGTTTAAAAAGCAAGAAAAAAACAATGCCTCTAATAGTACTAAAATATAATTTTTTCCTTTCTTCTTGTAGTCTTTCTCTCAACTTGTCATATTGTTTAATATTTGCTATTTAACATAATTGAAACTTTTTTAAATTAAAACTTTAAATGGAACAAATTTTATCATTCACTTTATATTATGCAATGTCATTTTAAATGAAAACATGAGAGAATTTAACTCAGTTGCAGTATCACAAAATTATGTAATTCGTATGTCTTGGTTAGTACATGTATATTTCATTCTCACCAGAACAGCAGAAACATTCCATAAAATTAATTTAACTGGTTTTATTTTACTTCTTTTTAAAATTAATTTTTAATATTTTTAATTGTGATAAAATAAGCATAACATAAAATTTACCACCTTAACCATTTTTAAGTGGATGGTTCAGTGGTATTAGGTACATCTATATTGTACAACCATCACCACCATCTTTATTTCCTTTCTTGATAAGCATACATTCTACTGACACTCTACACTGGCTGACTGATGTGTAAGGAAGAACTAAAAGGAGAAGGAACTGGAAGCCCTATTTTTCCTTTTCCTGTCATTAATTTCAGTGTAAGTGGTTGGCTAATGCAAGGAAGTAACACAAGTAAGAAAGGGCCTGGTAGAGCTCTGTGGCTGTTTCTATTTTTCAGAATGCCATCATGGCCTTCTTTCTGCATTAGAGACAAGTCTTGGTTCAACCGGGAAAGTGTGGTCTCTAGGGGCAGTCAGCAAATGCCTCCCACCCCTTACTCAGTCATAGTCTTAACATCTTACCTCCTAGTGGCTTTGAGCAATACTTAACCCCCAAATATCTTGGAATTCCGCGTCTTATTCAAATAAGGCAGCAAGGAGCAAAGGAGGTGCATATTATGCTTATTTCCAAGTATCTCCTCCTGTGCTCCATTTTCCCTCAGCCTTGACTTATAAACCACAAGTGAAAAGACAAAGTGGTTAAGAATTTCAGCGGGCGACAGCAGGACATTTAACCAGGTGCCAGGCTTTCCCAGAGCAAGGCCCTGCGCAGTGGCACAGGTCAGATGCCCAGGAAGCGGTCGCGGCCGACCAGAGAGACTGAACAGGATGCAGAGTCACCACGTTCACAGAGCACTTTACAGTTTACAAAGCACATCTCATTTACCTCACCTGTCACATCAGTTCTGCCTGCAGGTGAGCAGCTGATATCTGCTGTTCAATTAATTAAACAAGGAAACCATTAGACTGAGGCAGCTCTACTGCCAGCACGGCAAACATAAACCAAAATCTAAGCCTGTAAACATGCCAAAGTTATGAAATTGAAGCGCTAAGAAACAATCAATCACAAAGAGCAAACTAGGCTTTAAGCTATAGCCAGGCAAACTCCTCCACTTTCTCTGAACTTGCTTAACCCTGGCTCCCGTCCTTCCCCTGGCCACCTAGCCACTTCCTGATTGGCGCTGCCCGTTTCAAATCTATTTTTGCTCAAATAAATTCTTCACATGTTTAATATGTTTCAGGTTATCTTTTAACACCTCTTACAGACTAGAGAGATGCCTGATGAGCCCAAGTTCCGTGGCTAACTGGGGGTGGAATGTGGACTAGAAGTGAGCATCCTGGTCTCTAGTTAGATCCTTTCTCAATGACCTTTCTCCTCTAAGAGCTGTCAGACTGCAAAGGGAGAGGCTACACTTGTCCTGTCCTTTGGGTGCGCTTTCTGTGCAATCCCAGAGACAGAAAAAGCCACGGGTTATGGTATATGGGATATGTTAGTGGCAGAAGGGTTAAAGGAAAGAGATGATCAGAGTCAGGAGAAGCCACTCTGAAGTCTCCCAAGAGGACAGAGGCTTTGCGGGAGGATTCAAAGTGAATACTGAGTAGAGGCAAAACCTGTGTGAAGAAATGTCGTCTCCAAGAAAAGCAAGTGAGAACGAACGGAGAAATCGGAGTAGTATGGGAAGGTCACGATTTGCATGCCTACATGAAGTGTCAGCTGAAGATGCCGTCTTTGGCATAAATTTCTTTAATTTAATTTTACAAACAATCTGCTTAAAGCCATTTCCCTCCATCATTTATCTAATTAAATCAGTGGTCTCCTTCTACACTCCTTTGTTCTAAAAAACAAACATCCCAAATCTAGGGGAAAATGGCGGAAGAGTAAGACGCGGAGACCACCTTCCTCCCCATAGATACATCAGAAATACATCTACACATGTTAACAACTCCTACAGAACACCTACTGAACGCTGGCAGAAGACCCCAGACCTCCCAAAAGGCAAGAAACTCCCCACGGGACTTGCCTGGTGGCGCAGTGGTTGAGAGTCCACCTGCCGATGCAGGGGACGCGGGTTCGTGCCCCAGTCCGGGAGGATTCCAGGTGCCGCGGAGCGGCTGGGCCCGTGAGCGATGGCCGCTGGGCCTGCGCGTCCGGAGCCTGTTGCTCCGCAGCGGGAGAGGCCGCAGCAGTGAGAGGCCAGTGTGAAGCCCCTTCGCGGGCGGAGACTGCGGGTGGCAGAGGGGGAAAGCTTCGGAGCCGCGGAGGAGAGTATAGCAACAGGGGTGCAGAGGGAAAAGCGGAGAGATTCCCGCGCAGAGGATTCCCGCGCAGAGGATTCCCGCGCAGAGGATCCCCGCGCAGAGGATCAGGGCCGACCGGCACTCACCGGTCTGAGAGGCTTGTCTGCTTACCCGCCGGGGTGGGCGGGGCTGGGAGCTGAGGCTCGGGCTTCGCTCGGAGCGCAGGGAGAGGACTGGCGGCGAGAACACAGCCTGCAGGGGGTTACTGCGCCACGGCTGGCCGGGAGGGAGTCCGGGAAAATGTCTGGACCTGCCGAAGAAGCAAAAGACTTTTTCTTCCCTCTTTGTTTCCTGGTGCACTATGAGAGAGGATTAAGAGCGCTTTTTAAAAGAAGCTCCAGAGCGCCAGCCGCAGCTAACAGCACAGACCCCACAGACGGAAATAAGACACTAAGGCTGCTGCTACCGCCACCAAGAAGCCTGTGTGTGAGCACAGGGCACTCTCCACACCTCCCTTCCGGGAAACCTGTGCAGCCCGCCACTGCAGGGTCCCAGGATCCAGGGACAACTTCCCCGGGAGAACGCACGACGCGTCGCAGGCTGGTGCAACGTCATGCCAGCCTCTGACGCCCCAGGCTTGCCCCGCACTCTGTGCCCCTCCCTCCCTCCGGCCTGAGTGAGGCGGAGCCCCCGAATCAGCGGCTCCTTTAACCCCGTCCTGTCTGAGCGATGAACAGACGCCCTCCGGCAACCTACACGCAGAGGCGGGGCCAAATCCAAAGCTGAACCCCGGGAGCTGTGTGAACAAAGAAGAGAAAGGGAAATCTCTCCCAGCAGCCTCAGGAGCATCAGATTAAATCTCCACAATCAACATGATGTACCCTGCATCTGTGGAATACCTGAATAGAAAACGAATCATCCCAAATTGAGGAGGTGGACTTTAAGAGCAAGATTTATTATTTTTCCCCTTTTCCTCTTTTTGTGAGTGTGTATGTGTATGCTTCTGTGTGAGATTTTGCCTGTATAGCTTTGCTTTCACCATTTCTCCTAGGGTTCTTTCCGTCCATTTTTGCTTTTTTTTACTTAAAAAAAATTTTTTTTTGTTCTTAATAATTATTTTTTATTTTAATAATTTTATTTTACCTTACTTTATTTTCTTTTATCCTCTTTCTTTCTTTCTTTATACTTTTTCTCCCCTATATTCTGAGCCGTGTGGATGAAAGGCTCTTGGTACTGCAGCCAGGAGTCAGTGCTGCGCCTCTGAGGAGGGAGAGCCAACTTCAGGACACTGGTCCACAAGAGACTTCCCAGCTCCACATAATATCAAATGGCGAAAATCTCCCAGAGATCTCCATCTCAACACCAACACCCAGCTTCACTCAACGACCAGCAAGCTACAGTGCTGGACACCCTATGCCAAACAACTAGCAAGACAGGAACACAACCCCACCCATTAGCAGAGAGGCTGCCTAAAATCATAATAAGACCACAGACACCCCAAAACACACCACCAGACGTGGACCTGCCCACCAGAAAGACAAGATCCAGCCTCATGCACCAGAACCCAGGCATTAGTCCCCTCCACCAAGAACCCTACACAACCCACTGAACCAACTTTAACCACTGGGGACAGACACCAAAAACAACGGGGACTACGAACCTGCAGGCTGCAAAAGGGAGACCCCAAACACAGTAAGATAAGCAAAATGAGAAGACAGAAAAACACACAGCAGATGAAGGAGCAAGATAAAAACCCAACAGACCTAACAAATGAAAAGAAAATAGGCACTCTACCTGAAAAGGAATTCAGAATAATGATAGTAAAGATGATCAAAATCTTGGAAACAGATTAGAGAAAATGCAAGAAACAATTAACAAGGACCTAGAAGAACTAAAGATGAAACAAGCAATGATGAACAACACAATAAATGGAATTAAACATACTCTAGAAGGGATCAACAGCAGAGTAACTGAGGAATAAGAACGGATAAGTGACCTGGAAGATAAAATAGTGGAAATAACTACTGCAGAGCTGAATAAAGAAAAAAGAATGAAAAGAACTGAGGACAGTGTCAGAGACCTCTGGGACAACATTAAATGCACCAACATTCGAATTAGAGGGGTTCCAGAAGAAGAAGAGAAAAAGAAAGGGACTGAGAAAATGTTTGAAGAGATTATAGTTGAAAACTTCCCTAATATGGGAAAGGAAATAGCTAATCAAGTCCAGGAAGCACACAGAGTCCCATACAGGATAAATCCAAGGAGAAATATGCCAAGACACATATTAATCACACTGTCAAAAATTAAATACAAAGAAAACATATTGAAAGCAACAAGGGAAAAACAACAAATAACACACAAGGGAATCCCCATAAGGTTAACAGCTGATCTTTCAGCAGAAACTCTACAAGCCAGAAGGAACTGGCAGGACATATTTAAAGTGATGAAGGAGAAAAACCTGCAACCAAGATTACTCTACCCAGCAAGGATCTCATTCAGATTTGATGGAGAAATTAAAACCTTTACAGACAAGCAAAAGCTGAGAGAGTTCAGCACCACCAAACCAGCTTTACAACAAATGCTAAAGGATCTTCTCTAGGCAAGAAACACAAGAGAAGGAAAATACCTAAATGGGAATAGGAACATACATATCGATAATTACCTTAAATGTAAATGGATTAAATGCTCCCACCAAAAGACACAGACTGGCTGAATGGATACAAAAACAAGAACCACATATATGCTGTCTACAAGAGACCCACTTCAGACCTAGAGACACATACAGACTGAAAGTGAGGGGATGGGAAAAGGTATTCCATGCAAATGGAAGCCAAAAGAAAGCTGGAGTAGCAATTCACATATCAGACAAAATAGATGTTAAAATAAAGACTACTAGAAGAAACAAAGAAGGACACTACATAATGATCAAGGGATCGATCCAAGAAGAAGATATAACAATTGTAAATATTTATGCACCTAACATAGGAGCACCTCAATACATAAGGCAAATACTAACAGCCATAAAAAGGGGAAATCGACAGTAACACATTCATAGTAGGGGACTTTAATACCCCACTTTCACCAATGGACAGACCATCCAAAATGAAAATAAATAAGGAAACACAAGCTTTAAATGATACATTAAACAAGATGGACTTAATTGATATTTATAGGACATTCCATCCAAAAACAACAGAATACACATTTTTCTCAAGTGTTAATGGAAAATTCTCAAGGATAGATCATATCTTGGGTCACAAATCAAGCCTTGGTCAATTTAAGAGAATTTAAATTGTATCAAGTATCTTTTCCAACCACAACACTATGAGACTAGATATCAATTACAAGAAAAGATCTGTAAAAAATACAAACACATGGAGGCTAAACAATACACTACTTAATAACAAAGTGATCACTAAAGAAATCAAAGAGAAAATCAAAAAATACCTAGAAACAAATGACAATGGAGACACGACGACCCAAAACCTATGGGATGCAGCAAAAGCAGTTCTAAGAAAGAACTTTATACCAATACCATCCTACCTTAAGAAACAGGAAACACCTCGAATAAACAACCTAACTTTGCACCTAAAGCAATTAGAGAAAGAAGAACAGACAACCCCAAAGTTAGCAAAAGGAAAGAAATCATAAAGATGAGATTAGAAATAAATGAAGAAGAAATGAAGGAAACAATAGCAAAGATCAATAAAACTAAAAGCTGGTTCTTTGAGAAGATAAACAAAATTGATAAACCATTAGCCAGACTCATCAAGAAAAAAAGGGAGGAGACTCAAATCAATAGAATTAGAAACGAAAAAGGAGAAGTAACAACTGACACTGCAGAAATACAAAAGATCATGAGAGATTACTACAAGCAACTATATGCCAATAAAATGGACAATCTGGAAGAAATGGACAAGTTCTTAGAAATGCACAACCTGCCATGACTGAATCAGGAAGAAATAGAAAATATGAACAGACCAATCTCAAGCACTGAAATTGAAACTGTGATTAAAAATCTTCCAACAAACAAAAGCCCAGGACCAGATGGCTTCACAGGCGAATTCTATCAAACATTTAGAGAAGAGCTAACACCTATCCCTCTCAAACTCATCCAAAATATAGCAGAAGGACGAACCCTCCCAAACTCATTCTACGATGCCACCATCACCCTGATACCAAAACCAGACAAGGATGTCACAAAGAAAGAAAACTACAGGCCAGTATCACTGTTGAACATAGATGCAAAAATCCTCAACAAAATACTAGCAAACAGAATCCAACAGCATGTTAAAAGGATCATACATCATGATCAAGCGGGGTTTATCCCAGGTATGCAAGGAATCTTCAATACGTGCAAATCAATCAGTGTGATACACCATATTAACAAATTGAAGGAGAAAAACCATATGGTCATCTCAGTAGATGCAGAGAAAGCTTTCAACAAAATTCAACACCCATTTATGATAAAAACCCTGCAGAAAGTAGGCATAGAGGGAACTTTCCTCAACATAATAAACGCCATATATGACAAACCAACAGCCAACATCGTCCTCAATGGAGAAAAACTGAAAGCATTTTCACTAAGATCAGGAACAAGACAAGGTTGCCCACTCTCACCACTCTTATTCAACATAGTTTTGGAAGTTTTAGCCACAGCAATCAGAGAAGAAAAGGAAATAAAAGGAATCCAAATTGGAAAAGAAGAAGTAAAGCTGTCACTGTTTGCAGATGACATGATATTATACAAAGAGAATCCTAAAGATGCTACCAGAAAACTACTAGAGCTAATCAATGAA
This sequence comes from Phocoena phocoena, assembly GCF_963924675.1. Lineage (NCBI taxonomy): Eukaryota > Metazoa > Chordata > Mammalia > Artiodactyla > Phocoenidae > Phocoena > Phocoena phocoena. Next base: position 66,438,628 of record NC_089227.1, on the reverse strand, counting down.
TTTGGTAAAATAGCAGGATACAAAATTAATGCACAGAAATCTCTGGCATTCCTATACACTAATGATCAAAAATCTGAAAGTGAAATCAAAAAACACTCCCATTTACCATTGCAACAAAAAGAATAAAATATCTAGGAATAAACCTACCTAAGGAGACAAAAGACCTCTATGCAGAAATTTTAAGACACTGATGAAAGAAATTAAAGATGATACAAATAGATGGAGAGATATACCATGTTCTTGGATGGGAAGAATCAACATTGTGAAAATGACTCTACTACCCAAAGCAATCTACAGATTCAATGCAATCCCTATCAAACTACCACTGGCACTTTTCACAGAACTAGAACAAAAAATTTCACAATTTGTATGGAAACACAAAAGACCCCGAATAGCCAAAGCAATCTTGAAAACGAAAAACGGAGCTGGAGGAATCAGGCTCCCTGGCTTCCAACTATACTACAAAGCTACAGTAATCAAGAGAGTATGGTACTGGCACAAAAACAGAAATATAGATCAATGGAACAGGATAGAAAGCCCAGAGATAAACCCACGCACATATGGTCACCTTATCTTCGATAAAGGAGGCAGGAATGTACAGTGGAGAAAGGACAGCCTCTTCAATAATTGGTGCTGGGAAAACTGGATAGGTACATGTAAAACTATGAGATTAGATCAATCCCTAACACCATACACTAAATAAGCTCAAAATGGATTAAAGACTTAAATGTAAGGCCAGAAACTATCAAACTCTTAGAGGAAAACATAGGGAGAACACTCTATTACATACATCACAGCAAGATTCTTTTTGACCCACCTCCTAGAGAAATGGAAATAAAAACAAAAATAAACAAATGGGACCTAATGAAACTTCAAAGCTTTTGCACAGCAAAGGAAACCATAAACAAGACCAACAGACAACCCTCAGAATGGGAGAAAATATTTTCAAATGAAGCAACTGACAAAGGATTAATCTCCAAAATTTACAAGCAGCTTATGCAGCTCAATAATAAAAAACAAACAACCCAGTCCAAAAATGGGCAGAAGACCTAAAAAGACATTTCTCCGAAGAAGGTATACAGACTGCCAACAAACACATGAAAGAATGCTCAACATCATTAATCATTAGAGAAATGCAAATCAAAACTACAATGAGATATCATCTCACACCAGTCAGAATGGCCATCATCAAAAAATCTAGAAACAATAAATGCTGGAGAGGGTGTGGAGAAAAGGGAACACTCTTGCACTGTTGGTCGAAATGTGAATTGGTATAGCCATTATGGAGAACAGTATGGAGGTTCCTTAAGAAACTACAAATAGAACTACAATATGACCCAGCAATCCCACTACTGGGCATATACACTGAGAAAACCATAATTCAAAAAGAGTCATGTACCAAAATGTTCATTGCAGCTCTATTTACAATAGCCAGGAGATGGAAACAACCTAAGTGTCCATCATCGGATGAATGGATAAAGAAGATGTAGCACATATATACAATGGAATATTACTCAGCCATAAAAAGAAACGAAATTGAACTATTTGTAATGAGGTGGTTGGACCTAGAGTCTGTCATACAGAGTGAAGTAAGTCAGAAAGAGAAAGACAAATACTGTACGCTAACACATATATATGGAATTTAAGGAGAAAAAATGTCATGAAGAACGTAGGAATAAGAAAGGAATAAAGACACAGACCTACTAGCAAATGGACTTGAGGATATGGGGAGGGGGAAGGGTAAGCTCTGACAAAGTGAGAGAGTGGCATGGATATATATACACTACCAAACTTAAAATAGATAGCTAGTGGGAAGCAGCCGCATAGCACAGGGAGATCAGCTCCATGCTTTGTGACTACCTAGAGGGGTGGGATAGGGAGGGTGGGAGGGAGGTAGATGCAAGAGGGAAGAGATATGGGAACATATGTATATGTATAACTGATTCACTTTGTTATAAAGCAGAAACTAACACACCATTGTAAAGCAATTATACTCCAATAAAGATGTAAAAAATAAAAAAACAAATTACAGGGATATCACATGGATATAATATTTAGGATTAGAGCTTTACCTGCCAATTTATAATTTCTTATAATTATATTCAACAGCATTGGTCGCTGTTGGAGGTTCTAATTTTTTCTTGTTGCTTACTATGTGTTTTCTGGACTAGTTACATCAGTAAAACATAGAAGAATCATGTTAATGTCATTAACATTATTATTAGTATATTTCTAACCTTGTCTATGAATTATTCTCAAGTTTGTTACTATTAACCTCCACAAGTTATGTTAGTTTAAATCATTTATTCTGCTAAAATACTATATTACATAACCAATTTCAGCAAATCTGTTAGTGATTTGTACTAATTTGTTCTTTAGAAACTATGCTAGAATAATTATGCTGTGATCTTATAAATTAGCCAAATGCAATGTTTATAATATAATTTAAATGAAAACTGCCATTAAAAATAAATAAATAAATAACCAAACATCCCATAGATGGAATTAATACAGGCATATATATATATATATATATATATATATATATATATATATATATATGGCATGTTTCAAAACTCAGGGTTCTGTTTGTTTGGTTGGCTTTTGATGAAAGAATTTCATCAAAAGAACAGAAAACATCAAAAACAGAAAACAAATTATACCAAAAAATCACTGAAAATACTAAAATACATGATACACAAATTAGAAAAAAAAAGATTTAAATACTCTGAGGATACACATCTAATTTTCTCACTAATACTACCTGTTGAAATCATTTATTAGTTACTACTTGGCCTAACTTAACTTCCTGCCACTCAGCTAGAATAGAAAACCCATTTTAACTCATCAAATATCTTCTTGATTGCTCAGTGTTTCTTAAACTTGGCTTTTCTACAGAAGCTGTAACCAAGTTTGCATCTAAAGCCATTTCAGGGGCTTTTATTTGAGGGCATTCTTTCAAGCAAGGAAGATTGCCCATTCACTAAGGAAAGAAATCCTTTCATTCAATATTCTCAGAATTTCTTATCATCTGTATATAACTGCTAGCATCTCACTCACGTTGAAAGCACGTCAATATAAGCAGCATAAAACCCCTGTGATTACGTTTTCCCTAGATGAAAAGAAAATCAGAAATCACAGCCACTTCATTACCTACTCTATGTTTCTCCTTTTTTCCCTCCTGATACTTAAAAACAAAAAGCAAAAAACTGATTTCATTTGTTACTTCTACTCTCTAAGCTTAGAAACACAGTAACACTTTATTGTCAAAACATAATATTTTAAAATCCCTGATAACAGAAAATAACCTGGTGAAGTGATTTCTTCACCTAGTGACCTGTCTCACAGGGAGAAATTCCCCTGGTGGATCAAGGGTGAGGTACAGCAGTGAAGAGCCCAAAAAGGAGGTGAGGAGATTTAATGTGAACTCCTTGGGGATATCATCTGTCCTATTCGTTCCCTTTTTCCCATAACCTAACACAGTGCCTGACAAATAGTAGAAAGAACACATGTCAGCTTTGTTGCTTTAGTCAAAGAGCTTTACATTCTTCAGTGTTTGACTCTGAAAATGCTGAAAGTGATTAGGTAAATGAAGCCCGAGTTTAAGACAAAGAGAACTTCATTCTCTGTCGTTGCTCTTAGTGTGAATTTAAGCATGACATTGTTTTTAGCAGCTCTGTTTTTAAGAAGGCAAATAACCAGATTGTACAAGAGCTGAAATATGCAAATTTTTCACCTGAGCTACTCAAGCAGGTAGCCAGATAATTCATTTTTCACCATCACATACAGGAAGACAAGTGGATTACCAGAAGCAAAACTGCCTCTTCCATCCTGCTATGCCCCGTATACTTAGTGACACAGATTGTGTCTCTCAATGTGTTTATAACCACACAACCATAAATAACATGGTCTCCCTCAGGCATCCTGTGAACAATAAAAAGAAGTTTCCGAGAATAATAATACTAAAAGTCGATGAACTATATTAATACAGTATAAAAACAAAGTTGTTACCTGGCAACTTGGTGGTACGGTGTAGAGGTTCAATGAAAATTCTTAACCAGAAGAGATTTTTATATTAACTCTGGAAATCTCCTTTATCTTTCTCTGAAGCTGGAACTTTTTTTTTTTTTTTTTTGGCTGCATTGGGTCTTCGTTGCTGCACACAGGCTTTCTCTAGTTGCAGCGAGTCGGGGCTACTCCTTGTTGCGGTGCGCAGGCTTCTCAATTTGGTGGCTTGTCCCATTGCGGAGCACTGGCTCAAGGCGTGTGGGCTTCAGTAGTTGTGGCATGTGGGCTCAGTAGTTGTGGCTCGCGGGCTCTAGAGCACAGGCTCAGTAGTTGTGGCGCACAGGCTTAGTTGCTCTGCGGCATGTGGGATCTTCCCGGACCAGGGCTCAAACCCATGTCCCCTGAATTGCCAGGCGGATTCTTAACCACTGTGCCCCCAGGGAAGTCCCTGGAACTTTAAATGAATGAAGGCAGTCTTATAGAAATCTTGTGAAAAAAGAGACATAATCTTCCAACTCCAAAGGGGGAAAATTAAATGAAACAAAATTTGTGAATAATGACCTACTGATAATTTTGGCTAACTCTATAGTAATCTCAGCCCCAGAGTAGAAATTTACCAGGTCTAGAGCAATGTTTTGCAAAATGTGTCCACATCACATGCAAAATGCAGATTCCTATATTCCACACAGAATATTTGGCTGTGGGGAGATCTGCATGTCTGACAAGGTTCCCAAGTGATTCTTCAATATACTAAAGTTTGAGAACCACTAGTCTAGAGTTTACTGGTTAGTTTCCAGATGGCATTTCAGGATTGCGTAGTGAACTCGGGAATTACACACCCACCTGCCGTGCATAAATGTAAACTCATTCAAGGAGAATTATCTACATAGCTGCTTGTCTTCATTAGGTTACTTTTATTTTAAAATGACATCAACTCTCTGTTACTCAGTTCATTGTCAAAGTATTTGAACATGTCTTTAAGAAACCACTTAAAAATTCTGTACTTCTGAATCATGCCAAAGAATATAACATTTTATTTTCTGTTATGCTATTCATATAAAAAGTTCAATTATGGAATTTTTGTAGATGTTCAAATGATCTCTTCCCATTTATATTCCAAATTATCCTTGAGTCAAACCAGACTACTAGGCCATAGGTCTCGGATAGCGCAACAGAACTACTTTTACAAAACCACACTTGGGGCTTCCCTGGTGGCGCAGTGGTTGAGAGTCCGCCTGCCGACGCAGGGGACACGGGTTCGTGCCCCGATCCGGGAAGATCCCACGTGCCGCGGAGCGGCTGGGCCCGTGAGCCATGGCCGCTGAGCCTGCGATCCGGAGCCTGTGCTCCGCAACGGGAGAGGCCACAACAGTGAGAGGCCCGCATACCGCAAAAAAAAAAAAAAAAACCACACTTGGATTGCTGTGTAGCATGTCATCAGCAAGCTTCCTCTGAAATATATATTGGGAAGATATGGTTGAGGACTTTGTTCAGTACATCCCTGTATATATCCGTTATGAAGACCCACGGTTTGCCTACCAAGGAAAACAATAGCTCTGCCTTAACCATAAATTATCTTGTATCTCTTTTCGCTTTGGCTGCTTAGACTAGTAAGTATGAAGTATTTAATATCACAAATTTTATGATAAACCGTAATTTTAGCTGATGTCATTTCCCTTTCTTAATTTCTTTTGGGCCTGTTTTCTTCACCTACTTTAATCTTTATCTTGCTTGTCATGCTTTTTGTCTGAGGCTTCTTGAACCATTTTTGGAATAATGGAGGTCATAAATAAAACTTTATTATACTAAATGATCAGAGTTTCATAGTCATAACTATTCAAAATCACACTGGATATAACTCGTATTGTACAAATTTTATCTTTCAACCCTCTATGGAAAATCTCTACTATAGAAATTCAATATTTAACATTACACTTATAATAAGAAACAAATTTTCTAGTCAATAGGACATGACTGAGAATGGCCTGGGCAATCATGGGATATAGTGAATTATCCATTATAGGAAGTAATCAAGCAAAAGCTAAGTGACTATTTAGCAAGAATACTGTAGAAGGGTTTTGATATCAGGTAACACATTGGATATCTTGAGTCTCTTCTACCTCTGAAATCCTTAAATCTATTACTTAAAAAAAGTACATCGTTAATATTATCAGAAAAAAAATAAAGTCAGCAAAAGAATTAAAAGAAACACGCATTTCTCAGTCAGGAGTATGCAGAAGAATACAGAGCCAGGAAAAAAATTACATTTTTAGGAATAGACTGATAAAAACTTTCTATATTGTATCCTTTTTGTCAACGTTAGTAGGCATGCACTGCTTGTCTGGGTCCCCAGTTTCTAACTCAAATTGTATGAATAACCAAGCTACATTGAAGCCTGAGAGCGATTTAGAGACTTAACTTAAGCATTTGCTTCATATTTCTTCTGATAACACTGTTTTTAAATGTGTAATCTTTAGTGCCAGGAAATCAATTGACTTAAAAAATTGCCAACTCTGCCAATAACCAGTAATATGAATGTAACCCTTCTGCACTGAAGGCGTGAAGAAATTAAATGATCAAACACATTCTGCTAAATCCAGCCCTGAGAGAAGGTTGTTCCTCTGCAGTGAGGTTCTTCTGAAATGAGACATGGAAACAGCAATGAAGGAAAAAGCATCTGAGTAATCGTACAAAGTCTTCTAAGTGGCACTCAGTCCAGAAGACACTTTTGTTCTGTCCAACGGCACAAAAATCTGTGGAGACCCATCTGACCCCAGCATTTCAGGGCATGATGGGGCTCTCTCCACAAGAGAGCCCTTCTTCTGAAAAGCCAAGGTTCGTGTGCATTAGTGATAACTATTAGAAATAAAAATGATCCAAGATATGTTGTTACTGGATTCTAAAACAGAATTGTAATTATATTATCTTGTAATATAAAATCTAAAGAAAGAAATGTTGCAAATACAGGGATTAAGAACTTTATGTCATTTCTATACTAATTCTGATACTGAATAGGACCAGACCAGATGCGGCACAGAGAGAGATAATTACATTTTTTAATTTTTTTGAGTCTCTCTTTGTGATCTAGAGTAGTGGTCTGCAAACTGCAGTCTGTGAGCCATAGATGCTCTGCCACCTGTTTTTGTAAAAAGAAAAAAATAGTTTTATTGGAACTCAGCCACACCATCCTTTACATCCCGTCCATGGCTGCTTTCACAATGCGACAGCCTCACTGAGTAGTTGCCACAGAGATGACGTAGTTCGTAAAGCCTAAAATATTTTCTATACAACCCTTCAAAGAAAAAGTTTGATGACACCTGATCTAAAGTGTGGTCAAGGTTTTATGAATGTGCTTCCTTTTGAACTACGTTTTTAATAATTCTTTCTGAGAAGTATTTGCAGGAGGAAAGACTCCTTGCTTTTTGTATCCCTGGCAATACCTTAATTTACCCCTCTTCTTTGAGTGACAGTTTTCAGTGTTAAACAGCATTTCCTCATCTTTTTTAAACAGCATTTTTAAATAGCATTTCCTCATCTTCTAGTATTTAGCACTGCTGATGAGAAGTCGACTATGATTATAGTTGCTGTGTAAATAACTTGTTTTTTCCAACCTACTTGCACTTAAAGTTTCATTTTTATCCTTGATATTTTCTAGTTCGAGGATAATATTTTGGTGTGGTTTTATTATTATCTATCACGATGCACAATGAGTGTGTGTTTTCATTTCTAGTTTATGGAAATATCTTTCTTTGGAGCACTGATATATCTTTTTAAATTTAATTTTCAATGCTTAATCTATTACTCCATGTTTTTGTTGCAAAAAAAAATGGAGAGATTCAAACCATAAACTTTACTATGCCATTTTGAAAAGATGGAAGAGTGAACATTGAAATTAGAGAGATAATCAGACTGATGAAAGTAGAGGGTCTACAGTTATGACCCAGAAATTTCACTACTAGATTTATACAACAGAAATGCCAAAATATATTTACCAAAAGGCATGTACTGAAACATTCATAGACATACTATTTACAATAGTTCCAAACTAGAAGCTATCTAAATACCCATCAGCAGTAAATAGATAAGTAAATCATGGCAGTGTCACACAGTGGGACATTATTTAGTAATGAGAATGAACAATCTACACCTAGTCATAATAACATGAATAAACTTCACAAGTAAAATGTCAAGAGAAAGAAGACAGACGAATAAAGCACTTTCTATAGAATTCCACTTAGATCAATACTAGAATAAACCTATGGGGTTAGAAGTCAGGACAGCAACTACCTTTGTTACAGGATTAGTGAATGGAAGGGATACTGGCCTTCAGGGATGCTGACAATGTTTCTTGTTCCAGGCACTGATTTCAGAGATGTGTTTACTTTGAGAAAATTCATCAAGTTGTATACCTATATGATACGTTATAAAATATTTTATACTACAATGAAAATTAAAATATATATATATGATAGAGCTTCACCAGTTTAGTGGTTTTTCAAACTCCACTCGTAAACCCTAAGGATCCATGGACCTCAGGGAAAGTTCTTGCTTTCAATTAATTGTACATTTGGTTTGGTTTGGTTTTATTTATTTTTTGGCCACTCCTCACAGCTTGCGGGATCTTAGTTCGCCAACCAGGGATTGAACCCGGGCCACAGCAGTGAAAGGGCCAAGTACTAACCACTAGACTGCAAGGAATTCCCTGGTTTGGTTCTATTGTCTCAAAAGGACACCATTTTCCACACTCACAGCTATAGAGTAGGAAGAATTTTATCTCCAGGAGAGCAATCAATTATTATATATAACTATAAAATTATTTTTAACTCCCTTAATCAATAGAATAGACCTACAAAGAGACTGTAAAATTACATCCACAGAGAACTTCAAAAATTGGATAAAACTTGAAGTACCTGACAAATTCTTTTCTTCATATCCAGAATTGTAGCCCTTGATTCTAAGCCTGGTCATAGCTTCCTTCCATAGGTTTTAACTAGCCTTATAACTAGGCCCTGGTAGAGAAGTAGACGGAATCTCATGATATTGCTTTATCAGTCCAATGCCACCAATCCACTGATCAGAGTTCACTGATAACTTGGTCACTACCTCATTCACAATTACCCTGCTTGGTTTCCTAGCTTTTTAATAGCAAAGTCAATGTCTGTATGTTAGAATTTCTGTCAGTTACCTGTTCCAGCAGATAGCTAGGATCTTGGACTCTGACTGACATTGCTAAGAGTAATGTTGCATTAATCATTCTTCTCACTGATGTGTCTTTTGGTTTTCTAAATCCATTATAGCCTCAGAGACAGAAGTTCCTATTGAATCACTGAATTTGGTCTACATATACTCAAAATGCATCCAACTTTTTCCAATATTCTTAAGCATTCTATTACTGTGCCTGTTTTTCCTACAAGTCTATCTTTTAAAAAGCAAACAAACCATTACAGGAATTGTTATCTCCCCAAGAACTGCCAACCAGTTCTCTTAAGGCTGGGATGTACTATATTATCAGAACTCAAGTGAACATATTCAGTGATATACCCTAAGCATATGGAATCCTTATGGATTATATTCCAAAGTCCAAGAAAGATGTAAAAGCACTATCCATAAACCAGGGATCACCCAAGAAAACAAAACCTTGTATCAGCCAATCTCAGCCTTCCTTAACCAAGAACATTCTGAAGTCTATTGGCTGAATCTTTCTCCTCAAATCTTTGATTCCAAGCCAAGAATCATGTGATGTAATGTGAGTCCAGCTTCTTCTTCATGTCTGGGTTTAAACTGTCTTTTATATTTAGGCTCTAGGCGGTCTCTAGAACATACAGTCACTGGTCATCTATTCCTCATCAAACTCCATATCTGCTTGACGTTAGAAGTCTGACAAATTTTCAATCCTAGTCTGATTTGAGCCCTGGTTTACATAAGAGCCATCCGTTTTGAAAGGTCTCATTCAGGGTAAGAAGTCATAATCACTGCAGACATTCTCATGATCACTGTAGACATAAGTAATTGATTATGACACTCTCACAGAACTTGAATATGGCTTCACAATACAACCCCATAGAGCAATTCAAGTAGCCGCTACTAATTGATTGGAGTTTTTAATGAGAGATAAAATGTTTTGTAAGTCAATCTTAAACCCTATACAAGTTTCAGTTTAATTAACTATAGCCTACTTTAACTCAAAAACACAGGGAAATGTTTGGCTTATACAGAAATCAGTAAATTAATAAGATATATAGACAGATTTTCCTTTTTTCTCTCTAACCTTCCACATTTCTAATTCCTCACATGACCCTAGTTCTTATCACATATACATCCTTTAACATCTATTTTACTAATTTATTAAGCTTCCATAGTTTATGATTTGCTTTCTTGACTGTTTGGCCTCCTGTTGCATTTGGTGGGACCATGAGGGTATTAGTATTCTAGGAGATAGGAGATGAAGCCTACCTGGTCAGTTATCTTCTGAAGACATTTGGCTATATTGGCATCTGACAGCATATCATTAGTGATCCATTCCATCTGGTATTTTTTTTTAATCATTATACTTCCTACATTTTTTGGTAACTTTCTGGCTCACTGCTATCTGCTCTCTCTATACACTGATTTCTGCTAATACGATACTTAAAAAATGAAAACGACTATGCCTATTGACAGAAATAAACTTAATAGAAGAAACAGAATATCCACACAAGTCCACACCTCCCTACTTATTTTTCAAATTAATAAATATTACTCATGTCCTTTCATTTCTCTTTTACAAGGCCACTTAATAGAATGTACTGTAATATTATTTCTCATTTTTTATATTCCATAAACTTAATTATTAATACTTTACTAGCCATAAATATTTTACTTGCACTATTTTCCTTCTCAACAAAATTCCTTTCCCATCACTGGTTTAGGTATTCAGCAGACAGTTCCTGAATTAAGTAATTGCCTGAGAGTAATTCCAAATCTTATCATAGAAAAAATAATTCTCTTAGATTAAAAAATTAAGTGGAATTCTGTTCTAAAAACCAAAACGTAAAACAAAACAGGATACCAGCAGGAAATTCATTCTTTGAATATACTAATCTCTACCTGTGATTTTACACTCTCCTTTGGGATTTTATACTCTCCCTTCTGGGACCCAGTAAAGGTGACAGTGAGGAAGCAGTACATAATAGAAGTACATAATGTACATAATAGCAGTACATAATGAAGGAAGAGTTTCCTTCATTTTCCTCTCATCACCTAACAGGCTTAAATGGGTCAGAAGGAAATAAAGATCCTCCATAAAAGCTGGCAGTGAACACAAGCACCATTCAAGCACTGCAGTGTCCAGAAACTATCTCCAACAAGGTAGAATGGGTTCTGGAAGGGGCTTTGGCTTCTCCCACCTACAAACTAGTACTCTGAAATACAAATTAAAACTAAGAAGTCTTAACTTCCAATATAGAGCCTGTCACTCAAAGACAATGCTGATAGCCTTTAGGAGACTGAACTAATCTCATGCCAAGATAGAAGAATGAATTTCTAAGTAACTTGTAAAGTAAAATGCAAAACATAACTTTAAGGGACCCAGAATGATGTCCTTTATTAATTTGCCATATGAACTCAGAATGTGTCATGAAATTCTGCAATACGGTTCTCCAGAATGAGCTTTGCTTTTGCAGGCCCAGAATAATTTTCAGTGCAAAGCCACTGATAAAACTAAAGTATGTATTTCTTAAAGTTTTGGGCATCACAGATAGACTTTCCAATTATCTTTTAGTTTCAAATACATTGGTAAATTTCCCTGTAGCTCATCTGAGTCTAATCATATAATTATGTTCCATTTAATTAAAAATGAGTAGCTAAAAATGTTTGGATTAAAAAAAACAGTAAGCCTCAGATGGCAAAAGTTTTCTCAAATATTCCAAACAAGACTTCCAATGTCATTATTCTCTGGATCATAGACCTTGGACCAAAGATTATACAAAATGTTGAGATGAAGTAACAAGATGCAAAGAGAAATTGAGTGTAACTTATTAAGTACAGCTTAGTGGTTAGAAACATAAAATTTAGTGTTCAATTTTCAGCCTTAACAACAAACTAAATAGCATTTCTAAGACTCGGTATTTGCAAAATGTAAATAATAATGGTACCTACCTCTGTTGGGTACTAGGTCTCCAACTAGGTATCCTTCTAGTGGGCCTTTCTCCTCTGTAGATATTGAAATATGAAAACACATTCTGGAATTGGGAGGGTTTTTTTAGCCTTGTTGCCCAATACAGCATTGAACAGACATAGTGAGAGTGGGTGTATTTATTCTCAATCTTAGGGGGAAAGTATTCATTATTTCATCAGTCAGTATAATGTTAATGCTAGGTTTGTTGCAAATACCCTTTGTCATAGTAAGAAAATTTTTTTCTACTCCTAATTTGCTAGGACATTTTATCATAAAGGGATATTGACTTTTGTCAAAAGCATTGTCTGAATTTTATTAAGATGCCAGTTTATCTGCTTTTTTCTATTAATATAAAAACTAAAATTGTTTTTGGATTTGTTTTAATTTACATAGAGCAAAAGTCACATTTTTTGGTGTAAAGTTCAGTAAGTTTTTACATGTGCATGTATTCTCATAACTACAACCAGAGTAGGATACAGAAATATTCCTATATCCCAAAGAATTATCTCACTCATTTCATTTGTATTCACAACATATTCCCAATCAAACTCCTGGAAACCACTCATCTGTTCTGTCCTCCTATATTATCGCCTTTTCCAAAATGCCAAATGAATGAAATTATGTGGTATATAACATTTTAATATTGGGTTCCTTAATTTAGCACAATGAATTTGTGATTCATCCATGCTGCTGTACATAGCAATAGTTTGTTCTTTTTCAATTATTTAGTATTCCATTAGATTGACTTAGTTTTGCATAATAAATTAACCTTAATTTCTTGAGATAAAACTGAATTTGTCATAGTATAAATTCGTTATCTTTTGTTATATATTGCTAGATTGATTTGATATTCTTAGTTAACAAATGTTGTGTCTTTGTTTATAAGGTATATTGCTCTCTAAATTTCCTTTCTTATAATGGCATTGCTAAGTTTGATATCACTAATATCTTTTTTTATTTTATTTATTTATTTTTGGCTGCGTTGGGTCTTCCTTGCTGCACGTGAGCTTTCTCTAGTTGCGGCAAGTGGGAGCTACCCTTTGTTGCGGTGCACAGGCTTCTTACTGTGGTGGCTTCTCTTGTTGCGGAGCACAGGCTCTAGATGCGCGGGCTTCAGTAGTTGTGGCACACAGGCTCAGCAGTTGTGGCTCGCGGGCTCTAGAGCACAGGCTCAGGAGTTGTGGCACACGGGCTTAGTTGCTCCGCGGCATGTGGGATCTTCCCGGACCAGGGCTCAAACCCTGGTCCCCTGCATTGGCAGGCAGGTTCTTAACTACTGTGCCACCAGGGAAGCCCCCAGATGTTGGTTTTTAAATGTCACTTCCAACTAAAAGATATGAGGTTTGGGACTGGGAAAGTAAAAGGTGAGCCCGAAATATTTTGTTGCATCAGAAATCAAAGATGTGTTCATATACTAAAAGGGATACATTAAAAGGGTACAGAGATTACCTGAAAGGACTTTCCTGGTGATATTCAGGACAAATTAAAAATAATAATCATAATGGCTTATAATACATTGACCAAAAAAATGAATCAATACAACCAGAAAGATACTTTTTAAGAAAGACAAGAGGCTATGTGTGAGAGAGAGAACTTCCTTACAGAATAAAAGAAATGGACAAATTCACCATTTTGCAATTAACAATATAATAAATAATTTTTTTAATTTTATGAACAAATATTAAAATCAGAACTAGGAAAGAAACAGTCATATTTGGAGACTTCAACACCTATATCTCATAAATTGATAAAACAAGTAGAAAAAAGTCAGTAAAGAGATAAAAGATATGAACAACACTGTCAATCAACTTGACTAATTGCAAATTATAGAACACAATAGCAAACAATACACATCTATTTCAAGTGCACAAGGAATATTCACAAAGATACCATATGCTCAACCAGAAGGTAAGTCTTCATTAATTATGAAATGATATTAAATTATCTTCATTTGCAATGATATACCCAAAAAACCCTCAAATATTTGCATATTAAATAATCACTTCTAAATAACATGTGGATCAAAAAATGTATTACAGCAGAAACTAGAAAATATTTTGAACTCAATAATAATTAAAATACAACATATCTAAATTTGTGGAGCACAGAAAGAGTACTGATTAAAGGGAAACATATAACTTTAAATGCTTATATGCTTGTATTAAAAAAGGAAGGTGTAAATAGAACTAAACTTTCATTTAAGAAAATGAAAACAAATGAAAATGAATAAATTAAGCACAAAGGATGTAGAATGAAGAAATGATAAAGATAAGAACTGAAATACAAATAGATATTAAATATTTCCAGCTGACACCCCCCCTTCAAATTGGCTGGAATTTCTATCTTCTCATTCATTCATTTGTTCACACAACCTACATTTATTTTGCAACACTCTGACCTTGGCACTGAGTGAGATGCTTTGGAAAAGCAGTGATTACAGTTCCTTCCCTCATTGTACATAGGAAAATAATTATTCAAATAATTAAATCTTTGCTTTTGATCAATTCTATATGAGAACATCAGGATGCAGTGAGATTTTAAAAGGAGGACTGAAGCATCTCTGAAAGATTACAGATTACACAGAAAAAAAAAGAGCACACAGGTAACCCAAAATGCTCAGTTGAATTCATCTAGTACTGCTCAAAGGTTATAGAATTTTAGCTGGAGTGATGTGACCATACAGAGCAAGAACTACAACAGAGTTTCTTGAGACTTGCTCCATTTCTTGCTCCCTCCACTTAAGTCCTTAGTGGTGGTGTGTGATAGTCATTATTGCTGGACATGAATATTCTGGTCCTGTTTCTTTGGGGCACGTGGTAAGATTGTAATTCTGGGGAAAATATAAGTGTGTAATTCACTATGTGCTCTTCCCCCTACCCTGATGGTTATGGAAATTAAGATGAAGCCTCTGTCAGCCTTAGCCCCTAACAGAGAGGATGTAAGACTGAGCTAACTCACAGGGGACATGTGGCATAAGCAAGAAATAAATCTTTGTTGTCAATGAGATAATGGGAATGTATCTTAGTGCAACATAATCTAGCCTACCCTGACTACTACACATTTACATCAGCAAACTACATTAACCTGCCAGAGAAAATGGACATTCAGCTGTTAAGTGACACTGCACCATTTCTCTGCCTCAAATCATCCAGAATTCCTTAAAGCACATTTCTACACAGATTCTTAATCTGCTCTGTTCTGGTCAGGGACAATGGCAAAGGAGGCCATTAAAGCTCCCCTAAGAAACTAAATACCATTCTAATGTGTTAGGAAATTCACTTATTTTACCATGAAAAGAACAATTTCCCTTTATACCTATGCACAATCCCCTATATAGTAAAAGTTTAATAAATGTTAGTGTTTTTTTTTTTAAGAAATAGTCATGCCCTGTACTGTTAGTGTTTTATTAGATCATCTCTGTTAGCTCATAGGAAGTAATTAAGATGAAGCATAACGATAAGTTAAGAATGTGACATACCATTTTTTTTCAAAGAGCCAAAAATATAAGTAACAGAATACTAAACAGTGGTCAATGGGCTTAAGTAATTAACCACATCAGTAATTAAATAGGCTTAGTGAGGTGAAACTAATGACTAAATTTCAGAATCTATTATATCAAAATGGAGGATAATTCTTGTTTATGTGGTGTTACTCTGGTATCACTGAAATAATTTAACTCTCTAATGACCTTTTCATTTAGGTTTGATTAATTCTATATCATGGCATTAGCTCATGCAGTGAGCCTTACTGCCATGGTAGATTCTATAATTACCTAGCAGAATCAAGGCCTGTAAACACTCAGAACTGCAATAGAAAATGTCATCACCTGGAAGTGCTTTGGCATTGGGAGACAGATACAGGGCAAAATTATCTATTATCCATACCTCAATCTAATACTGAGGTATCAGAGGGTATTAAAATGTACTTACATTCTCCAATAACTTTAAATTAGCCAAGGTTATAAGTAACAATACTCTAATGCAAACAACTTGATTGCTTTTCAAAGAAATAATTTGTTTTCCTTTCTTTTCACTTATGCATTGGTTTTAGCTTTTGGCTGCTTTTCCAGATCCTCTGGTCACACATTACCCTCAGGGATGCTCTAGGCTGATAAAAACGTGGGCATACAGAGCTGCCAAACACTTTAAGAAACCATCAATCTATTACTGTAAAAGATGAACAGTGCTTAAATTTACAGAAAAGATGTTGGAGACTTGCAAAGAAGCCCAGAACAGGAAAATATCTAGAAATTTATAACAGAAAGTATTTCCAAAAGAAAATGAAGTGCATATTCTGTTTTTCAGGTAGTATATGGAAAAGTTAATTTTCAAGGAGCCTGAGTCAGACTCGAAATAGTAAAGCTCTGCAAGCAAAATGCTATCTTAAATGTCTAGCTCTTAAGTAAATAATTAGGTAATATTTTAACACCTTAAGTTTACAAATTATTTTCACATTTGATCCTCACAACAATTCTGAGGAGGAATGAATAGTGTCATTCTCCTTTCATGGAAGAGGATGCTGAGGCCAGAATGTAGCACAAGTGACAACTGAGGTCTTTAACTAGTAAATGTCAGTGTCAGAGTGGTGTCAGTACAAAAGCCCAGGCCCTGGCCAGAATATACCTGAGACCCCAACCCAACTATATTCTCTAACAGCTATGTGACATTGGTACTATTTCCAAACTCTTCTGGGCCTCATTTTCCATAGCTACAAATGTGGATAATACCTACTTCAAGGAATTGTTACAGAATTAAATAAGGGAATAAGAGAAAATTTTAATAATTATCAGTAGTATGCTGACAAATAAACAACAGGCTCTCTGAAGAAAAAAGTACGTATATAAGTTTATTATAAATGTTATTGACATGAATGTGTAGCACACAATTAGCAATTAATGGTAAAATACACAATACTTATTATTGTAAATTCTACATAACCAATTGGTTCTACCAATGCTTCCACTGATATTTTCCAAACTCTTGTAGTGATAGACAAATTATGGCTTCAATTCAACCAGGATTTGGCAAAAAGAGTCAGATCCCAATCTACCATCTCTTTCCCCAATAAGTGCCTCATCATTAAATCTGATATGCGACATCAAAGCTGGTTGATACTTTTGTTTACTATAACAAGTTAGGAGGAAAGTGAAACAACTAAGATGTGTGTCAGAATCTTATTTGCTCATGAATGACGTGCATCACATCTTTGCTGAATCAGATAATAGTTTTCAAAAGATAAATATTTCCTTAATTTTATATTCTTCATAATGTAACTGCATGACACACTTTCCATTTTAATTTTCATCATTAACATTTCTCAACATTAGACAATCAACAAAACAATAAATCAATACCTGATTTGTAGCATTTGCCAGCCATGGGTAATTTGAGCTGCCAATATGATGTCACTGAATACAGAGCTGAAAAGATATGTCTAGTAGTGCACTGTTATACAGGATTTCCGCCACAGATACAATAGGTATGGATAACCTCGAGAACATAATAGTAAAATGAAAAATAATTTGGAAGTGATTGAGCTTTGAGTGTTTTAATTTTGCTTTTAATTTTTAGCTAAGTGAAGGTTTATACAATTTAATTTTTAATAATGGATGTTTCTAACAACTGCTCTGAAAAATTCTTGAAAATTTAACAATGAGCTCTTTCAGGTGAGCCAGTACTAGCTGGCTACAGCACAACACTGGAACCCACTGCATATTATGCTCAGTGAATATATATTTTCTTCCCTTTTTTTTCTTTTGTCTTCTTAGCTTTCTACCCATTCTCCTTTTATCAATCAAAGATGCCATCCAGCTCAATTCAGCATTGCTTTTGGGGGAAGAAAAGTTTAAAACTTCCTCTTAATTTTTTTCTTGTTATTATTCTCTATCTCTACGATTGACCCAGCCTGTGTCTTTAAAGAGAAAAAGGCCAAAATGAGGAGAGAGGATTTTTGATGTCCAGATCAGCACCAATTTCCTGAGCTATGTGCTGCCTTTCTGTCTGTCTGAGCAGGAGTTCCAGCGGCCTCATCTTTGGAGGTAGGTCATAAAACCCAGTAAGGAGACACATGATAAAAGATTTAGGCCTCTCTTATTAACACATAACTGTTAGAAAGTAATGGCAAATTAGGAAACATTAACAATAGATGATA
Organism: Phocoena phocoena; assembly: GCF_963924675.1. NCBI lineage: Eukaryota > Metazoa > Chordata > Mammalia > Artiodactyla > Phocoenidae > Phocoena > Phocoena phocoena. Next base: position 66,420,315 of record NC_089227.1, on the reverse strand, counting down.
CTTAACTATAAATGCCTTGACAAGTGTGAGTTTGAACTTTTATTCTTAATGTGTTCCAGGGTTTAAAATGCGCTTTTAGAGTTACAATAAAACCTGGGGTGGTTTTTTTTTGTAGTTTCAATATCAATTCAATTCTCATCTGCAGTCTCATCCTTAGGTCTTTAAAATAAGAGCATTTGGAAAAAAGTAAATCACAGAGAAGGGCAATCTCGATATGCAATAAGCAACAAAGATAAAAACGGATGGGTAATCCTTAAGTGGAAAAGCATCATTGTAAGAAATGCTCAAAGAGGATTTCTTTCACTCATAAATAGGTCATATTCATGGGGATTTGCACCAACATAAGCACTTTAAAAAGATTGTATATAATCCCTTCTTGGAACTGACATTTAGAATCAAGTCCTCTACCCAACTCTTAGGCCTCCAAAGATATAAAAAGTGGTCACATTTTCTACCAACAAGTGGAAACTCATTTCTGATTTGTGTATCTGTCTGTTGAGGCAGTAGGTACTTGTGACTGATATAAGTGGAGTAAAGTAGCTCTGTAACCTTGGTCTTTGAACTTCTGATTTCAATTCAATCCAATCAAATAGAGCAGAAACTCATCAGCAATATAGCACCAAAATTTCATTCTATGTAATATGTATAATATATTACAGTGGTATTATATATCTTATTTTCTTTAAAATGTACCCAGAGATATGAAATTTGTATAGGGCCTAGCCCTATAAACTACGCAAATGAGAACATAATCATTGACCCCTTGTAGAACACATAGAATACAGTCATCACAGCATGCAGCACACAGTAGTGGTCTATTGGCATTTGTGACTTTATACTCCACATTGTTAACTTATTGGAAGCACAGATTTTGTTTGTTTTGAATTTGTAACATTAAGGCTTATCAGAACTGTTGGCAAGTACTAGGTGCCTAATAGACATATGATGACTGAGAGAAAAAAAACGTTATTGTAAAGATACGGGGAATATCTTTGGATGTGCAAAATGAGACGTTACCCACAAGAGGATTATTTCGTTAAAAAAAATTTAGTAATGGTAGTTGGTAGTGGGGGAGCATGAACCAGATGGAAAATAACTATCTTAAAAGATTGTGCAGTAAACAGTGAATGTGTTCCAGTGAGTGGGCATGTGTGAATGTGTACAGTCCGCTTAGAACAGATCGTCCATCCCTGGCTCCAATAAACTCAGAGTATCAAATCATCTAGGTAACATGAATTGATAAAAAATTATGACATTAGTTAAGTTTATTTTGGTACAGAGAAGAACTTGCTTTCAAAATGTAACAAAGTAAAAAGTCAAGAAAGAGGTTTACTTCTCTGAAATAAAAATGAAACACTTTGAACACTGATTATTCAGAATATCCATATTAATTAAATGACAGATTAAAGCACTTTAAACTCTTCTCAGAAGTCTGATCTAGCAACCTTGGGAGTTACCTTGTCATTGACAATGCAAACTTTGGGTTGTTTTGAGGGAAAAATAAATAAAGCAAATTAAAAAAAAAAAACAAACCTCTAGTGATCCATGTGTTAGTACATAAGAATTTTTGAGGGATGGGAGTCCCAGCAGGGGAAACAAGCAGTTCAACCTCCCACAAGGAAAGAGGTGAGACACCCCCCTTTTGCACTGCCGTAAACCCTACAAAGAACTATTCTCTACACACATTACAGCACTTATTTGTACATTTCCGCAGCAGTCTCGGTACCTGGGAACAAATGGCAGAACATTTTTTCACTCCTCTGAACAGAACTCAACAATTTTAACAGCAGGAGTTCAAGTGTTTTATCAACAGCATGCTACTATCTACTCTGAAGAAAAATAAAGAGAAGAAAAAAAGAAAGCCCTCAAAAACAAAACCCCTTAAGGAATGTAGTATGAATGTTTAGTGAACTATGTGTTTAGAATAGAAAATTGTCACAGCATGCAAGAAGATGGCAGTCATTCAGAATGGCAGAGAAATTATCTTTGTGCCTTTCTGAGCTTCCAAATACACCCTATACTTTATTCTACCTGTGTGTAAGGTATAAGAATACACTGGAAAACAGCTGCTTCATTTGGGTTGCCTAGTCTGAGCCTTGTTGACTTCACCACTGGTCATCATCCAGAAAAATCATAATGACTCATCTCTCAATGTCACCAAGCCATAACAATCTGTGACCCTAGTAAATTGTCACAGATCAATAGATTGACCCTTTGCTCAATGTAAACCCTAATGTCACTGCTGAATTCAGATAGGATTCTTGCCTAAGTTTCTTCACTCCAGAAAAAACTCAGAGTCACATAGCCATCCCAAATTTTACAAAGAGATGGAATGGAATAACAAAATATAAGGAAAAACTGGCGACTTCTGTTCAAGACCCAAGTAAGTGCTCGGTACATAGAAATCTTAAGTATTGCGACAATTGTAAATATTGGGTTGGCCAAAAAGTTCGTTTGGGTTTTTCCATAAGATGTCACGGAAAAACCCAAATGACCTTTTTGGCCAACACAGTACTTCAGAATTTCCAGTGAACTTATGATATTGTGTTAAAATCTGCTTTGGCCTCTCAGTCTTAGTTAATACTTTTATTTCATCATATAAATTGATTTATTATTTTATAAATGTTTATGCCTTAAATAAATGCACCAGAATGCAAATATTAGGAGTTCTAGACAAGACTCATCTCCTCACTTTTAGGAACTCATTGTTTACCTGAAAGCCAAGATCTTGGTACTAAATATATTAAGAAGGTACATGACATAACAAGCAATATGAGAATCACCAGTAGAGAGAACAAAGTCAAGATCTAGATGAACAGTTAAGTAAATAAATGCCATGAATTCACCGTTACGAAAATGTCATGATCAGGTATAATAAAGAATGGATCTTGAAAGATAATATTTGGATGAATAGAGGTTAAAGAAGAAGGCATTTTTAATGTGGGCCTAATGAAAATGAACCTGGTTTGTATAGAGACATGGAGGTGACAAAGCTGATTACAACTAGTGGTATATAAAGATGTTCTTAGAGGTAACATTTGAAAAGTAAATTGGATTTAGATTGCAAAGTGACTTGAATTTCATCTTGAGCTATAAATTTTAGTATTATTAAGTTGCATCCTACCTTGGTCTGAAATGATTTGAGGTAGTTTACAAAGATGCAGCAAAACCAAGAAAAATAACCTAATTTACACTTCAGGAAAAAAATGAGTCAAAATAAAAATTAAGATTTAAATTAGTGCAGTGTACCTAGGAAAGAAGTTAAGTTTTTAAGAAGCATGCTATAACAAGTTATACATTTGTTAAAAGCGATAGACAAGATTGTTTTCCCACACGAATAGGGAAAATCAGATGAAAGATTTAGTATTATATGGCACAAGTAAACCAAATGCTCAGGAAAATCACAACTGAAACTAAGACCAAAGACCTCAAAAAGAAGTCAGTGAATAATATGATAAACAAATAACATCCTCAACAACACAGCAGAAAATTTGACAGAACAATTTTCCAGAAATTCCCCTAACATAGGTCAATGACAGATTCTAAAGCACAGTGGAGTAATGTCTTTGAGGGATGATTCTGCCCAGATATGTTTTACATTGATTGCCTGACTCACAAGAATATGAGGTTAAAAGTCATGAGAGACTTTGAAACAGGACAGCTACATATTTAAAGGCAGACATCTGCTGTAAGACTTCCTCCAGACGCCCTCTTGGTAGACAAAATACAGGACCTTTGGAATAGTTTCATATATCAGCTTGTGGACATTGCCCTTACAATTTCTTTTAACCCTAGCTCTGTAAAAGACACAATTCATTCTCAAGAAAAGTATGTTTCTCTTCCATGAGTTGCTAACCAAGTCTTGGAGAAACATGGGTTTTAAGGTAAATGCAGGGTTGCGGAAACCATCCATCAGAACTTGGAAAGTTTTAACCTGGGAAGATAAGCACTGGATTGTCAAGAGCGCTCTTTGCTTTTAAATTTGTGATGCAGATTTGCATTTATTCATACCCTATGCATGATTTGAAGGTCTGCCTGTTGGAAATGGCTGTCCTTTCTGAAAAAGGTGCTACTGTAATGGCAATAAGGAAAATAGGTCATGAATTAATAATCTTGCTTGGTGGAAGTTTCATGACACCTGCCAACACTACACACAAAGAAAGCTTTTCTCAGTCCTTCGCTGTCATGCCTGGCGGATTAACTCATATATTTTACAAAAGAAGTGCTCCATACTGTAATCATTTCCATCTTCTGACATCTGCTTCATGCATATCTTTGTCAATCTAAGATATGCCACTTGTCAGTTATAAGTGAATCAGGGTGTATAAAAATGCAAAAATACCACTTTACATTAGGGAGGTGTAGAGGGCCTTAGCAGAACTTGACAAAAGTCACCAAATATAAATTGTAACCTTTACTCTGAAGCTGACAACTTAAAATTTCTCACCACAGGGCTTGTTGGACAGTCTAAAAATGAATAAGAAATCTAATTTACCTGAATTGTGATATAAATTTTGTTAATCTTGTGTGGTTTTTTTGAACAGTATAAAATTTTATTTTAACTATTAACTATTTTACAGGGATATATGTTACATTTTATTTCTTTCTATTATTTATTTTATATATAAAGGCCTTTATATTGTGACCTAAATATCATGAAAAGATATAACTCCTTTCAATATGATGAATAATACTCCCTGTTAAATGTGGTTACCTTTTTCAAAAACCATAGAAAATTGAAATAAAATTATTTAGTAAAATTGATAACAATTCTTTAAAATAATAATATGCTATGTTAGTTAGGGCAAAGTTATGTAAGGTCCAAAATGGAATATGGTACTATAGTTCAAAGAGTTAAATCATTTCATAAGCAACAATATCTTTGTTCAACTTACAGCATTGCTATAATAGAATGTCTTTGAAATAGCTCTCCTAAAAAAAGTCAAATAAAGCTATGATTATGAAAATGGGCTATGAATAATGTTATTGAGGAATCTATCAAATTAATAAGTGGTTTGTTATTTCTTAGTTACAATTTTGCTAGACATACTAGGATTATCCACACTTGCTATATATATCCTTATAGTTCTGATAATCATCTAATAGAAACTACAAGTATAAATAAATATTTTTGACTCAGAGAGATTTTTCTTTTGCTCCTTTTGCACATAAATACAAATCATAGTATATAATCTCTCCCACATGCGTACTAAAGAAACCTTTATTTTCTTTAAGTGTGTGTTAGTGTGTGTGTATGTATCTGTGTGTAAAATCAAACTGTGATATACCAGGTAGGTGATTTTTTTTAAATGGACAAAGTAATAAATTTTATTCTCCTAGTGCCATCAAAATGTGCACAGAAAAAAAACTTACCTTGTCCTTAGCCCACTGTTCCCTAAACATTTGGAAAGAAAAAAGATAAAGGGATCATAAAATCAAAAAGTTTTAGACTAAAAAGAAAGTTTCAAAGTAATTAAGACAATGATAACATACTAGTGTCCAAAAGAAAACTGTTTTGACATTTCTTATTAGACTGTCCGTATAATATTTATCTATTCATTTTTAACAACCTGACATATACACCTGTGTGAAGAATACTCTGTAAGGAACTGCAGGTTCTAGAAAGTATAAACTTTGTGGAAGAAAATTTAGAAACTGTGGATGTATTATAAAGTTAATATACTTCCACATAGTGGAATATTGTGCAGCTATTAAACTTTTACAATACAAAACTGATTATAATGTATAATAAAATGAAAAGAACTTATGAATACGGTACTATTTTATTTTCTATAAGCAGATGCACACATACATGTATTGTAAAGGTAAAAGGAAAAATTAAACAATCTATTATTATCACTGACTGGTTGGAGTAGTTTCTAATCAAACTTACACCTTTCTATATTTCCAAATTTTCTGCAATCAACATGTGCTAATTCTCAAAGAAAAATTTAATGTAGAGTGTTAATATATAATAGAAAAAGCAAGAATTATTCCAGATAACTAACACCCAGGAGGAACATGTATGTACCCCTTAACTCATATCCCTGTACTTGATAAATTTAAACAAATCCATATCAATAATTATGCTAAAAATAAATGAACAGGAATTCTTGTTCTGCATAAGATGGCAAAGCACACGCCACTCTATCTCTCACACTAACTGCAACTATAAAAATGGACAGAATGTGTGAAGCAACTATTCAAAGACACTGAAAAGCATATGGTAGCAGGTACAATAGGTAAGAAGATGAGCATTTGAGTAACCACCAGATCTGTACTGAGGTGACCATTTTTTCCCCTTTGGACTCTCACCATTTGGCCCTGAATGCTGCACAGTTGTAAAAGTGAGTGGCAGAGAGGAGTAATTAAAGCCTCAGCTTTCTGGGCGAAGACTGAAAAAGGAAGTCCCAGGGAACCTAAAAGTACCAGGGAGACCAGACGGAGGGCAGGGTTTGGAAAAGAAACCCTATAAAGTTGGTTATGAGTTCCTGGGCTCACCACCAAGCTGTGCACACGTAGATCCACCCCTGATCAGTGTATCAAAGCTATTGAGAACGGAGCTAACACATAAACTACCAACTAGGTCCCAAACTACTACTGGGTGGTACACACAAGGGACAGATTCAAATACCACTACAAAGGCTTTGAAAACTAAACTGAAATTGGAACCACAGCCCACAAAAAGTATGTTGGAACTCTCAGCATAAACCTAACCAAGTTGACTGCTTACTAGAACAAAAATGTCAGTGTTTTCCTTGGGATTTAAAGTGAATCAGGAAGGTTATAGCATAACATTCAAAATTTGCAAGATACAGGCCCAAATGGTTTTCCATGTGGAAAACTAGGACAATTTCAACTTGCAGGAGAAAAGACAATCAACAGTTTCCAACAACAAAATGACACAGCTGTTGAAAATATCTGAAAAGACTTTAAAGTAGTTAGTAGATAAATGCTCCAGCAATCAGGGACACTCCAGAAATGATGATAAAATATAAATTTTCAGCAAAGAAATAGAAGACATAAAGGAAAAACAAACGGAAGTTTTGTAACTGAAATATACAATACACAAGACAGAAAATTCACTGGGAACGTCAATAACAGAATGAAGATGACAGAGAAGACAGTGTTGAAAATAGATCAATAGAAATGATCCCATCTAAACAACAATCTGCAACTTAAAATAAATAGATTTATTATCTTAGTTTCAGAGTGTTGAGAATCTGGGAGAGGCCAAGCCACATGACGGTCTCAGGTCACTCTTGAAGTTTCAGTTAAAATGGCTGAGGCTGCAGTCATCTGAATGCCTCTCTGAGCCAGCCAGCAAGAGAGCAAGGAGGGCATGCAAGACAGAAAACATAGTCTTTTCGTAACCTAATCAGGGAAGTAATATTCAACAATATTGCCGAATCCCATCCACTAGAAACGAGTCACAAGATCCAGCCCACACTCAAAGAAAGGAAATTGTATAAACATGAATATTACGAGCTGGAATCTTACAGGTTTACCACAGCTTTGCACAGAATTAGGTTGTATGAAGAATATAATAGAAAACATATTTTCTACTGCCAAGAAGGTATCTCTTTGCATTGATATCATTGGTATAACAATTGGAATTAGAGAATTTCATCGAATTGGAACCACTTTATATTTTTAATGCCAGTTCATCTATATGATGTTCCCAAATCGGTCACTCCATTTAAAGATAAGGGTATTAAAACAGCAATTAATGGAAAAAGTGTGTTTGTACCATTACTTCCACCTGTAGTTGTATGTAAGATTTTTAAATGGGGATATTCTATATACATTTTATTTATGGAGACAAAAATCATCTCACCACTTTCCTTTAAAAAGAATGATAAATCTGGAAAGGGAATAAGAAAATAACTAGTCCAACCTCTTGATTTTGTAAGTGAGGAAACTCAGGGTTATTTAAACTGTCACAGCTATTTGATACTAATAAGTCTAGGAAGTGACATGCTGAAACTGACTCGCATGGGCTTGCAAGGCTTAACTGTGAGAAGTCTTCCTAACACCACTTTCAGTGACATCAGGATGGTAGCTTGAAATTGGCCACAATAGGAGTATTTACATCATGGAAGTCTGCAAGCATTACAAACCAGTGTTGTTGTTTTTTTTTCCAGTGTGCTAATTATTAAACATTCACCAGCACAACACTAGTCTTTCTGATCTCTTGTTCCCTATCTGCTATGCACTGGTTGTACATCTTTATCATGAAGATCAAAGCTGCTGAACTAATTTTCTTATATAATGTTTTATCCTCCTCAATCTGACCTGGACTTTGTACATAATGTTTCTTCAGAAGTTATATTCACTCATATGCACTGTTAATGAAAAGCAGGTTTATATACCCATAGTAATTATGGGTCCTGGTGATCTTTGAAAAAGATGGATGCCTAGTTTCTCTATCTCAAATTGTTTGTCACAAGAAAGCAATTACCCTTATTTAATGTCTAGACACTGTGACTATATTTTTAACACTGCTACACAGTATTAGCCATACTCATGGCTCTTTGTGTGATCTATATGACAATTAAATTTTAAAACCTCATTTCTTCATGTTATGCATATTATTACAAACTCTCTTAATTTAACAAACTCTATCTCCTCTGGGGTCAAACAATACAAAACAATACAAAACATAAAGGAGCCCCAAAGTTAATTTTAAAGTAATTTTTTAAAGAATTCATATTATTTGCTTTATCCTACCCTAATTTTTATATTCTTATTTCTTGACCTTTATTATTATTTTTAGTTACTACATAATATTATAGGGTCATTTCTAATTAGTAACAGCAACAAAGAAAACAAATCTGTCATTCCTGGAATCAGTCAAAATTGTAAGCTATAAAGTTCCAGCTCTTTGAGTTTATTTAAGGAGTTTCAATAAAATTGTTTCTATATGAAGTATATTTATAGTAGAGATTTGGTAGCATAATTATTCTCTAAAAACTTGCATTACTGTAATTAACTACCACATGCTGGTTATCACCAGGATCCCTTCTTATAGCCATAGTGATTTCCTTATTAAATGAAGCAAACCTGCTCTGTGTGTGCACGTGTGTGTTTGTGTGTGTGCGTGTGCGTGTGTGTGTATGTGTGTGTGTTTGTGTGTGTTTTCAAAAGTTATCCAGAAACTCTCACCAACCCCACAGCTACAGATCTGGTCCAGCCAACATCTCTTATTTAGATCGCGGTAATTATCCTTGTCTTAGTCCATTCAGGCTGCTATAACAAAATAAAACAGACGGGGTAGCTTATAAACAACAGAAGTTTATTTCTCACAGTGCTGGAGGCTGGAAGTCCAAGACTGAGGGGTAACATGACTGCATTCTGGTGAGGGTGCTCTTCCTGGTTCATAGCTGGTTACTTCTCACTGTGTCCTCACATGGTGGAAAGGATAGGGATTTCTGGGGTGTTTCAATTATAAGGCACTAATGCTATTCTCATGAAGACTCCACCCTCATGACTTAAGCACCACCCAAAGCCCCCCGCTCCTAACACTATCATTTTGGTGGTTAGGATTTCAACATTTGAACTTTGTGGACACAAACAGTCAGACCATAGCAGTCTTCTAACTACTTTCCCTGTTTTTATTCTTGCCTTCCTACAAGTCAATTCTCCACACAACAGCCAGAGTCAACATTTAAAAGGTATATGAGATCTGCTGAATCCCACAATGACTTCCCATCTCACTCACAGCAAAAGCCCACAGTCCACATAATGGCTTACAAAGCCTACGTGATTTGACCTGTGTCTTCTCTGACCTCATCTCCTTCTCTCTCCTTGACTCGATCTGCTCCAGCCACACTACCCACCATGTTTTGTTTTGTATTGTTTTTGCAAATACTGCAGTCATGTTTGCATCTTGGATATTTCCATTAGCTATAATCCCTCTGCCTGGAATGTTTTTCTTTCTAATATTTGCATAGCTCACTCTCTCACTTCTTTAAGGTTTTTGCTTAAACATGTTCTTAGTGAATCATGGCTGATGGCTGATTACCATGTCTAAAAATGTAACTTGCCCAAATCTCTGTCCTTCTGCTCTCACTTTTCCAGAATATTTATAATTTACTAACTTACTATAATTTAGCTATTATGTTAATGTTTATTGTCTGTCACCCAGACCACAGTATAATATATATATGTATTTATATACTGCCTTAAGTTAATATTTTTGAAGAAAAGAAGAAAGAAAAAAGAAGGAAGGTAACCACAAAAGTAAAATACAAGAAAAAGTAGTGAATATAGACATTGGTAAACATGTTGGTGAATCTATTTAATTATAGACTCTAAAAACAAATTAATAATGAGGATTAATAGGAGAGGATAGAGCTAACAGACCTGGTAACATAACAATAGCATGAAAATAATAGAAAGAGATTAGTGTTTCCATATTTTTAGTCCCTTGCATTATTATGCAAGATCATATAGACGTTAACTAGCTTTAGGTATCTTTAAGACTAGAATGTGGTTTAAAATATAAGGCTCTCCAGTTTCTAAAATGGATTTTAGGCAAAAATTAACATAAGCAAAAAGAGAAATTGACAAATCTGTAAATACAGTTAGGGATTTTACAGATATATTCCTCAGAAACTGAACATCAAACAGACAAAACAATAATGAGATTGTTGAAAATATAAAAGGTGAAATTATTAAGCTGTACCTTATAAACATGTAGACCACCTTCATGGAAAAAAAAAGAGAAAATAAATCCTTTTAGTCACAAAGTATGCCTATGTACGAAAGAATATCTTATATAAACTATTTTCTCTCACCACAATGTTATAAAGAGTCAAAATAGGACACAGACACACACACACACACACACACACACAAAATACTGAAAATACACTTCTGAATAATCCACTGCCCAAAGGCTAAATTAGAATGAAACTTATGAATTGGATCTACATAAAAATGAAAGCAATAGAGATTAAAATGTGTAAATGTGTCTAAAGCAGTACAAAGAAAAAAATGTTTAACTTTGATACACATATAATAAAGACTAAAAATTAATGAACTAAGTGGCCAAATCAAGAAGCTAGAGACAGAACAAGAGAGAAAACCCTGAGAATGAAGAGATTATAATAGTAAGAGTAGAAACTATTTTTTTAATGGGAAGGCTAGAGAAGATCCAAAAAATAAAAAAGCTTTAAAAATAATAAAAAGTAAAAGAGGCAAGACTGATCAACAGTATTAACAATTTTTTTAGGTTTTGGAAAGTTGAAGGAGACATACGTATAAATAGAGCAGAGATTTAAAAGCATCAAAAGAAAATATATGGAAAAATTATGCAAATAAGATTGAAAATTATATTGAAAGAACAATTTTCAAAATTATTAGCAAATTGACTTGAGCAAATAGAAGGCCAAAATTAAACTATAAACATTAAAAAATTGAGGAAGCGGCAAAATTCTATTAATTACAAAAGGATGAGGCCCTGGTAGATTTAAAGAATTTTACCAACCTTATATGATTCATATGATTTTTATTATATTCACTATGTCGTACATCATCACCACTACCTAGTTCTAGAACATTTTCATCACCCCAAAAGAAATCGTGTACCTATTTGTACTCAGTCCCAATTTCCCTCTCTCCTCATCCCTTGACAATCACTACTTAACACTTGTTTTTAAATTATGATTATTAACATAAGTGAGAGTGTTCACATAGATAGACTTGAACAAATCCAATTTGGAAGGCAAAAGAAGTGTTTTCTTCACTGCTCTCTACTTCAGGTTAACTTTAAGTAGTAATCAACATGAAAAGTTTTCCATTAAAAAGAATGGTTTATTTATCAAGTGAATTTCCCTCCTGGTAATAGTATAATTAAAAATTTTAATAGGCCCATTTCGAAGTTCAGTTCTTGAAGAGTCAGTTAAATATAAATTCATAATGCCACCTTGTACTGTGCTGCATTTTTGAGATTGTAGAAATGTGAATGCACTAGTATATCATAAGTTATTGAATTCAGTCAACATAATATAGGTGTACTGAGTAATTATGACAGTATGCAAATCTCTTGAAATGGGCTAATGTATAAGCAGCATTCATCCTACTTCAGCATAACCTAGTTTACTGTTTCTGTTAGGCAAGGAAGAAATTTGAACCTTCTTCTGAGGAGTATCCCAGTCTATATCTGAACTCCAACTCTACTGGGTCTGCAGACAAGCATCACCTCCCCCAAGAAACCTCATCTGATTATCCCACACACTGACCTTTCTTTTTTGTAATTCCTCTTCAGCACTTATTCATTTTAGACACCTAATGGAACACTGTGCTACAGCTGAATTGTGCTAACAAAAGCAATGAGAGTGATGGGATATTTTTTAACCTAACAGATCTTTTACACCCAAATATTTTAGCACTAGAGTCTCTGCAGAAACAATGGCCTCATTTCAGTGATGCTGCCATGACCCCAGTCACTCTGTTAACTCCTGTTACACACCATCGAGGGCATTTTCATATGATGCACTGACATTTTCTCTGGTGAAGATTCATGTCCTCCCACAAAATAGCTTTCCTTCCTCATCTTGTTTTTAATCTCATCTATCTACACTGACAATAGTGCTTACTTCAGAGTCTAACCTATAATTTACTCTATAATTTGGGGGGAAAATTTTTTTCCTCCAAGAAGAAGTTGAGTTTATAAACTTTTTTACAAATTGCGCTATAATTCCTCAATGAAAATGCCTCAAAATCACTACACATTGAAGGATTCCTAAGGCATGGGTCTCTCCTTCTAGGAGTTCCTAAACTAATTGGAAAAGCAAGCTATATAAGACCCATTTGAAATGACATGCTTTATTTTTTAGTAAATATATCATTTATATGTACCTATTAATACAACTGACAGTTGCCTGGCATTGGTACTGGAAAATCAGAAATAAAAGATACAGTCAATGACTTATTATCTGGTATGGAATGTAGAAAGGTGCTTTATTGAAGTAAAATTTCAGAAACCAGAGACACAGGCTAAAAACTGAAGTCAGGAGAAATGAAAGATTAAGGAAAATATTAGGTTGGTTTGTCTCCCATATTGTTTAAGGAAACTGGGAAGAAACTGTTATACCTAATAGGAGTAAGAGGAAATGAACAGTCTCAAAGTTCCCAATTTCTGATGATTAGAAAAAATATAACCTCTATTAAAAAAAAAACCCTACAGCATGATACTACCTAAACATATATGCTAAATGACTCTTCAAGTAATTGAATGACTCTTTATATCCCTTCTCAAAATTTTAAATCCCATGAGGTCAAAGAGTATATTTTGTTGACTCACAAGTAGTATATGCTCAACAAAATTTGATGAATAACTTTTGGGAATGAGTGATTAGATTCATTGATACTAATTCTTAACTCAATACTTGGTCAAGGCAAGTAATACTGCAGACTAAATGTGAAAGACAGAGAGCAGTTAGGCCAATAGAAAAGCAAGACATTGAAGATGGATCGTCTAAAAGTTGACACTAATGTAGAGATTTTAATTACTGTCTCAGAAAAAATGATAGATGTTCCCCTTGCCCAAGAGTTAGGGATAGGCAAAGCAATCTACAGATTCAATGCAATCCCTATCAAACTACCACTGGCATCCTTCACAGAACTAGAACAAAAAATTTCATAATTTGTATGGAAACACAAAGGACCCCGAATAGTCAAAGCAATCTTGAGAAAGAAAAATGGAGCTGGAGGAATCAGGCTCCCTGACTTCAGACTATACTACAAAGCTACAGTAATCAAGAGAGTATGGTGCTGGAACAAAAACAGAAAGATAGATCAATGGAACAGGATAGAAAGCCCAGAGATAAACCCACGCACATATGGTCACCTTATCTTTGATAAAGGAGGCAAGAATATACAATGGAGAAAAGACAGCCTCTTCAATTAGTGGTGCTGGGAAAACTGGACAGCTACATGTAAAAGAATGAAATTAGAACACTCCCTAACACCATACACAAAAATAAACTCAAAATGGTTAAAGACCTAAATGTAAGGCCAGACACCATCAAACTCTTAGAGGAAAACACAGGCAGAACACTCTATGACATAAATCACAGCAAGATCCTTTTTGACCCACCTCCTAGAGAAATGGAAATAAAAACAAAAATAAACAAATAGGACCTAATGAAACTTCAAAGCTTTTGCACAGCAAAGGAAACCATAAACCAGACTAAAAGACAACCCTCAGGATGGGAGAAAGTATTTGCAAATTAAGCAACTGACAAAGGATTAATCTCCAAAACATACAAGCAACTCATGCAGCTCAATATCAAAAAAACAAACAACCCAATCCAAAAATGGGCAGAAGACCTAAACAGACATTTCCCCAAAGAAGACATACAGATAGCCAACAAATACATGAAAGAATGCTCAACATGATTAATCATTACAGAAATGCAAATCAAAACTACAATGAGGTATCATCTCACACCGATCAGAATGGCCATCATCAAAAAATCTACAAACAATAAATGCTGGAGAGGGTGTGGAGAAAAGGGAACCCTTTTGCACTGTTGGTGGGAATGTAAATTGATACAGCCACTATGGAGAACAGCATGGAGGTTCCTTAAAAACTAAAAAGAGAACTACCATTTGACCCAGCAATCCCACTACTGGGCATATACACTGAGAAAACCATAATTCAAAAAGAGTCATGTACCAAAATGTTCATTGCAGCTCTATGTACATTAGCCAGGACATGGAAGCAACCTAAGTGTCCATCGACAGATGAATGGATAAAGAAGATGTGGCACATATATACAGTGGAATATTACTCAGCCATAAAAAGGAATGAAACTGAGTTATTTGTAGTAAGGTGGATGGATCTAGAGACTGTCATACAGAGTGAAGTAAGTCAGAAAGAGAAAAACAAATACTGTATGCTAACACATATATATGGAATCTAAAAAAAAAAAACCGTGGTCATGAGGAACCTAGAGGCAAGATGGGAATAAAGACACAGACCTATTAGAGAATGGACTTGAGGATATGGGGAAGGGGAAGGGTAAGCTGGGACAAAGTGATAGAGTGGCATGGACATATAAACACTACCAAACATAAAATAGATAGCTAGTGGGAAGCAGCCGCATAGCACAGGGAGATGAGCTCAGTGCTTTGTGACCACCTAGAGGGGTGGAATAGGGAGGGTGGGAGGGAGGGAGATGCAAGAGGGAAGAGATATGGGGACATATGTATATGTATAACTGATTCACTTTGTTATAAAGCAGAAACTGACACACCATTGTAAAGCAATTATACTCTAATAAAGATGTTTAAAAAAGTCAATTAACACTTATTGTGTATGTTGTTTGTGCTATATACATATTCTTACAACAAAGTAAGTTAGAGAAAGGAAAATATTATTAAGAAAAATCATAAGGAAGAGAAAATATATTTTAAGTACGGTACTGTATTTATTGATACTGAGAGTTTGCATTGTCTGTTTACAGGATGAATTATCTGTCAGTACTTACATCAATATTTTCTTATATGATACAAAACACTGTAGATGTCATACATGTTACTAACACTAGACATCAAAAATACAAGATAATGAGGAAAAAAAGATTAAAAAAAGAAGAGTCAGGGATAGGAACTGAACAACTAGTGGGGACTTTTATTTCTTCAGAGACTCAAGAGATCTGGGCTTGGAGACTACTCTATGTGAATGGCATGGGACCATAGAGAATACTAGTGACAACTAATAGAGAAGCAGTGTTTCACTGTGTTTGAGTTCATGGGGTATTAATTTAATGTGCTTAATACAGAGCAAAGTGAAGATGGGCAATTTATGAATCTGGAGATATAGCCTAAAGCAATGCTTAAAATTTCTTTAAAAACAATTTCTTTTTTAAAACTCAAGCAAATTTAGCAGTGTAGTTCATTTTATATTTCTGTTTGTTTTCATGACCATGAAGGCAAAGACCATTTGTTTCCAGCTAGATCTTGAATGGTTATCAGAAAGCCTAGCACCTTGCTAAGCAACCAGTAACTATCTGTGGAATGAATGCAAAATCATTTTAATTATTTTCCAATTGGCCAAGCAATAGACCTCAAAACATTTTTCATATCTTATTGATTATGAACAATTCAATTGCACTGAATCTGTCTACTTTGGCAAATTAGCTTGAACTGAAACAGAGCTGACATCTTTTATACAATTTCCCGTTAGTCTCAGGGTCTAATGTTGTAAGACTTCATTCTTACCTATTAAGAGAATGCAATTGGTACCTTTTTTTCTCTTTTTTATGGACTTTGTTAATTATCAAAGTGGCTTCAGAAAGCCACTGAAGAAGTGGGAAAGTGCAAAGTTTTGGGAGTGTTGTCAATGGAAATCTCATTAACTGCATCTTCTTATTGAAATGTCAAGATAATGATATTGACAAGATATCAAGATAATGATCGTCAGGTGCTGGGCTGAAAATGTCTCCAATCAACCAATCAGATTCTATTAATATCTCAAGGGAAAATTTGCAGAAAGGTCTTTTTCAGTAAAGAAAGATTGTTGTTGGTGTTCTTTGCTGGCTGATGTTCTCATATTCATTCCGTGCAAATGGACTAAAAAGACTCATTTTCTCAACAATTAACTTCTCATCCAAATCTCAAGCCTCATTTTCATGGCAGCCATTTTGTTGTAGGCAGTTAAATCATTAGATTTTTGCCTTGCAGTTATTGATTGTAAGTATTTAGCCTTGAAAAAAATTGCTATATAAGCAAACATTGTGATACACTCTTTTCAATAAATTTAACAATGAATTAATTCATGTAGACAGATTCTTACCCTTTATTATAGTGCCTTTCCCTCAGTGAAGGAAAATAGATAAGACATGAATTTAAAAACTGATAAACAGCTCCATTCAGTATATTTATCTGTAAACGGATTGAGAAAGTTACTTTCTATTTTATAAAAAAGTCATTTTAATGCAATTCACCATTTGCCCCCAAAATAAGCAAACTGCTACAAAAAGATTGCCTTATGATTTCCTTAGTAATTTGTCATGGATAATGAAGTGGCCGCAGGTACATGTGCAGGGTACAATGTTTTGTCTGTCATGATTTGACTCCACCTGTGCACATATCTCTCTAGATATATTTTTTTCCTAGATGGTATGATGCTTTATAAAAATCACACATTTGTTAATAAAATATGTTCACAAGTTTTTTGGGTTTTTTATCATTTAGCATGGTGAAATTAACATGTCTTCACAGACATATTTAAAAAGCAAGCTATTTAACTGACTTGAGGAAACTAATTTTTTCAACAAACAAGTTGTATGCATTTTGATATATTTCATTCTTTCCATGAGCTTTCTTCCTGGGCTTCATATACTTTGTTCTTCCTTGTATTTCCTTCTGGTACATCAATCTAAAGACTCATGACTTTAGTATATTTTGTTTTGCATGCATTATTTACATTGCTCTGGTCCTAAGAGCACTAGGTCTTTCCAGAACACAAAACTACCATACTTTTCCAGTCACTGCCTACACATTAAGTCTCTAACACTCCAGACTTTTGAGACAAAATGGAAGTTCACCAAAAGGGAAAAGTGATATTCTTATAATTTGCTTGTGAAGGTACAATGTGACCAAAAAAATTAAGAGGATAAAAATGTGATATTTTCCAAATCACTGAGAAAAACTCACAGCACAGAAAGATGATTTTCCTGCGGCTGTACACATCTTTACTCACCAGTATGTCCACATTCTCCAATTTGAAGAGCACTATAGAAAAGAAATGCTCCAGGACATGGAGGAGGTAGCCCTGAGGCAGTCAAGTTGTATTTAACTAAAAGGCACATCTTCTATCTCCTAACTTGAGGACAGTGAATTTCTGTGTATATTGTACATTTCTATCCACAGTTGACTACCTGGATATAGTTATGCCATAAAAACACTTTAAAACTATAGCACAATAGGATTTGCTTTCTTCAGGGTAGCTTGCCGTAGCATTCCCCACTGCTGCAGATGAGAGTTTACCGGAAAGAGGAACAGAATATATTCGCAAGTCTTAACTTCTGGAAAAAAAAATTTTAGACTTCATGTGACAACAGGGAAACGCTATTGTTTAATAAAAGTACTCCAGCTCTCTCTGCAACCCCTAATTTTATATATCTGTATCTCCATTCACTCCTGGAGGAGTGAAAAAACTCCTCCACCCTGCCATTCATTTTTGCTCCTTAAATGGCATAAATCTATTATCTTGAAACTTGATCGCTAAGGGGTGAAAGAAACAACCATTTGAGAAACCAAATACAGGGCCTGTGCTCACCTATGTGAAACATGGTATCTGAAGAGATTTAAATCCAGTTTGTGTTCTCCAACTTTGTCAATTAATATCTATTAAGGGTAGTCTTACATGAAAATCTGTGTGGAAGGGGAGGAAAGAAAGCAATATTGGGCAGATGGGAAAGATGGGATGAAATGCAGTCTCAACAATGGTCAAAACTAAATGCCACAAACAGCTCTGAAGGTGGAATGATCCTTCAGATTTGTTCCACATTGTTGTGAGAAAGTCAAGTCTTTATACTCTGAATCAACTAGTCACAGGATGTAGACTACCTCGAGAAAGAGATGTGACTTTGGGAGAAGCAGCTCCTCCAACCAAGGTCAACTTCCAGAGAAGGATGACAACTGAGGGTTTCCAGCAATTAGGGTAACGAGCTCTTCAGTACTGAACAGGAATCTGGACGGCATATCACAGCATCCATTCCTGATTATTATTTTTCTCTCCAAGTCATGAAGCATACATTGATCCTTTCGAACAAACACACCACAAAGTAGTTCCTCAGGGCAGAAAGAAATGAATAGCTGCTCAAATAGGAAGAGTAGATATTTCAAATTCAAGTCTGGAATTTTTTTTAATATTACATATTGGAATATATAGCCTTGCTTGATTTTTATCTCCATTTTACGTTTAAAAGCTTAATTATTAAAATAATTGATACAAGTTATTAAAACTCTTCCATGTTAAAGGCTTTCATATAATCTTGCAAAAAATCTAAGGGTTAGGTACTACACATTGCACAGATAAAGAAAGTAGGCTGGGGGAAGTTAAGTATATTGTTCTTGGTCACACAGCTAGTAGATGGCTGACTTGTGTCTAACTCCCAATCTGTATCCTTTCTACTACTCTGCACTGTTACTTGGGTTAAATAGAAATATATATTAAATATAATTTTATAATTTATCAACCCTAGAATTGGAGCCTTTGTCTATCTCATTTATCACAGCGGACACTGCTCTTCATCTTAGTAACTCAGAAACTAATCTAGATTCTTTGATCAGTTTCCTCAAGTACAAAATGGGTATAAAAAATAGTTTCCTTACCTATGCAAATAGCTTGTAATGAACAAATGAGATGATGAGTACTCAAGTGACTTGAAAACTATAAAGTGCTAAGAAATACATATAATAATTATTATGATGATTACTTCTTTTGCATTGATTCATGCTTATTGTATTTGCCAAATAGACTCAATATGGTACAGTTTTGAAAAGGCATATACCCTCACATGCATGTTTATTTTATAATATTTAGCTATGACCTTCACCTTCAGGCTTAAAAGAATCAGATAATATTAATATTCAGTAAAAAGAAAAGGCCATATTTTTATTTTAATAAAACAAAATCATTTTTTAAAATAATAATGTTATTAATTGTAATTATATACAGGTACAACTTGTTCTGTGAAAATTTTAGCATTGATGTTGAAGAACAGTTTAGTTCTTGAATTCTACCTTTACGCCCTGGACTTCCATATTCTTATGACTAATAGCCAATTGGAGAGGAGAGTACTGGAAGCAACACTGGCTGAGCAAGGTTGCTATAACCCTAAAAATACAAGGTTGCTTGGCAAAAGCTGATTTGGAGAATGTGACTTAAGCCCAGACTCAATTGAGTCTTCTTGTTCTTATGGGCCAGCAGAGGAGTAGATCCAGAATCTGTTTACCCAATAAATTGCATAGAAATGGGGCTGAATTCAGAAATATAATGGCAACTGGATTCATCAGAAACTAGAAGGATGTGGTCAGGAGACCATGATTCACATGAGCATTGGCCTTTAAGACAGAACCATCTCCACTAGTGAAACACAACCTAATAATAATTAGCACCTCTACTAAAATGAAGAACTATTATGTGGTGAAGACAGAGGTCAACAGCAAGACAGTCGATGTTTTTCTATTCTCTGAGGCCAGATGGAAAGACTCACTAGAAAGATTTCACCACACACACACATATACACACACTTCCTACCACAGATTCTCGGATGAGTACTTAGTAAATGGAGACTTAATTTCTTACAACAAAGAAAAAGTGCTTAGAGGTGACATAAAACAAATGGACTGTGTGGCAGAAGAAGAAAATTTCCTCTACCCTTTTAGGTTCTTCTGGCTGATCTAAGAATTAAATTGACATGAGACAGATTAACAGGAGAAAATCACCCAAAAGTTTTGTAACATGTATACATGGGAGAGACTCAGGAAAACTGAGTAACTCACCAAAATGGCTGAATCCCTCACCTTAAATAACACCCTCAGCTGTAGACAAAAGAGGATGTTGAGGGTAGTGGTTTGGGACCTCAAAGGGGAAGAAGGCAATTGATGTGGAGATGGAAAAACAAATGTTTGGTAAACAAATATTTGCTGGGCCATGCAGAGACAATAGGACACAGAGGAGAATTTTACAAATAGTCTTGCTAGGTTCCTCCCTGTCTGCACGCCTAGTCCATACTATAGTTATTTATGGTGATAGCTCACTTCCTGAAACAAGTCCTCTGTCTACATTCTTTAGACAGGGAGAAAGTTAAAGTTTTTTCCTGAATCTTTTGGGCTTTGATTGTTTTCAGCTTGAAATAATCTACATGCCAAAGAGACATTTTGGGGTGGCAAATTTTGCTCCCCGAAAATTGCAAAATTCAGTGTGATAAAGATGCCAAATATTCCCAAATTGATCTATAGATTCAATGGAGTAAGGATTTTTCTCAACTCTGAAAATTGTACCCAAAAAAAACCCATCAGGACTTCCCTGGTGGTACAGTGGTTGAGAATTTGCCTGCCAATGCAGGGGACACGGGTTCGAGCCCTGGTCTGGGAAGATCCCACGTGCCGCGGAGCAACTAGGCCCGTGAGCCACAACTACTGAGCCTGTACGTCTGGAGCCTGTGCTCTGCAACAAGAGAGGCCGCGACACTGAGAGGCCGGCGCACCGCGATGAAGAGTGGCCCCTGCTTGCCGCAACTAGAGAAAGCCCTCTCACAGAAACGAAGACCCAACCCAGCTAAAAATAAAAATACATAAACTTATTTAAAAAAAAATAAACCATCAAAATAGCAAAAATACATTTAAAAAAATTAAAAAAAAAATAAGGAATACTTGTTCTATTAGCCACACTATTAAGACAGTTTGGCTACTGGCACAGCAATAAGAAAATAAATCAATGCAACAAAATAGAGAGTCCAGAAATAAACCCATGCATATGTAAATATTTGTTAAATGTAGCATTGCAGATTAGCAAGGAAAGAACAGATTTTTTTTTTCAGGAAATGCTACTAGGTTATTTTTGTATACATATGGAAAAAAGTAATTTGATTTCTACCTTACTCCATCCACAAAAAATTAATTTTAGATAAATTATAGAACTAAATGCAAATGACAAAACTATAAAGCTTTTAGAAGATAATACAAGTGAATAGTTTCAGTACTTTGTGGCAGGGAAGGAACTCTTAAGATCAAAGAAAGCTAAATTTACCACTTTAAAAGGAATTTCTGTTCATCAAAATACATCATCTAGAGAAATAAGAGAAATTGCAAAACAGGAGAATATATTTGCATGATATTTAACTGATGTAAGGAAGAAAAATTTGTCACCCCAAAATATCTCTTCAGCATGTAGATTATTTCAGGCTGAAAACAATCGAGGCCCAAAAAACTCTGAAGAAACCCTGATCTTCTCCCTAACTACCTAAAGAATGTAGACAGAGGACGTGTTCCAGGAAGGAAGCTGTCACCGTAAGTAACTATAGAATGAACTAGGTGTGCAGACAGGGAAGAACCTAGCAAGTCTACGTGTAAAATTCTCCTCTGTGTCCTATTGTCTCTGCATGGCCCAGCAAATATTTGTTTACTAAACATTTGGTTTTTTTTTTTTTAAACATCTTTATTAGAGTATAATTGCTTTACAATGGTGTGGCAGTTTCTGCTGTATAACAAAGTGAACCAGTTATACATATACATATATCCCCATATCTCTTCCCTCTTGCATCTCCCTCCCTCCCACCCTCCCTATCCCACCCCTCTAGGTGTTTTTCCATCTCCATGTCAATTGCCTTCTTCCCCTTTGAGGTCCCAAACCACTACCCTCAACATCCTCTTTTGTCTATAGCTGAGGATGTTATTTAAGGTGAGGGATTCAGCCATTTTGGTGAGTTACTCAGTTTTCCTGAGTCTCTCCCATGTATACATGTTACAAAACTTTTGTTTAATTTTCTCCTGTTAATCTGTCCCATGTCAATTTAATGCTTAGCCCAGCAAGAAGAACCTAAAAGAGTAGAGGAAAAATTCTTCCTCCCCAACACTGACAATGGACTGGTATCCAAGATATACATAATGTCTAGAATCAAAGGAGATACTGTCTAGAGACCCAGTAGAAAATGGGAAAAATATCTTAATAGATACTTCAAAAAGAGGAAATTTATAAAAAGATGTTTTATCTCACAAGTTATTAGAAAAAATGAAAATCAACCAATTTCACACTCATCTGATTGAATTAATCCAGAGGCCTAACAATTCCAACTCATATGAGCTGCAACTATGAGTGCCATTTGGTACAATCCCTGTGGAAAATCATACGACATTATCCAGTAAAATTGAAAATGTGTATAGCCTATGATCCTGTAGTTCTCATCCTAGGTATAATCACAAAGAAACTCATACACTTGTGTACCAAAAGACACATAAAAGAGTTTTTATTGCTCATTGCTTGTAATAGTTCCATACAGGAAATAACCCAAATATCCATGAGAATTAGAATGGGAAAATAAATAATGACATAAAATGGAATGCTATGCAACACTGAAAATGAATAAACTACTGCTAAACACAGTGAACACAATATGTTGAATGAATGAAACAAGTCACAGAAGTATGTAGACAGTATGACTTCATTTAGATGATGTTTAAAAATAGACAAAACCAAATTATTATGTTTAGGGATGCAAACATAGGTGGTTAACTATAAAAAAACAAGAAAATGATTATTGAAAATGACAGATGACTTTCCCCCTAGAAGAAAGGAAATGTGTTCAGGAAAGGATACATGAGAGATGGCTGTTATGTTCTGTGGCTTATGGTATTTCTGCACTAATTCATTCACCAGATAGTTGAAAATCTTTTAAAATTTCGTTTATTCTCCCAAGAAATTAAAGCTGAGAATTTTGACACTAGCTTACATATTTAAGACAATTGATCTCATTTTTACCATATATAACACAATATATACATATTATTCTAAGTTAACTTCTTTTTTTCTTTCAAGTTTGATCTCTTGAGTTCTGTTTTCTAATAAAAGATTCAAATTGCCAAAACTGAGGTGAGAAAAAAAGAGGTCAATTTCAGCTGGGATAATTGCTTCACAGAAAAGATAGCACTTGAACTATACTTGGAAAGGCACATGGCAATTTGATATTAGGGAAAGAGAGTTATGTAGCAAGCACAAGCAGAGATATGTTCAATGATTTGACAAATAGACTAGTTTGACTGGATCATGCAGTTCATGTATGGGAATAATTGGAGTTAAGTCCAAAAAACAATTCTGGAAAGTTTTGCTCTCAATCTCTCTCAATCAATCTCTCTCTCTCTCCCTCTCCCTCCCTTCTCCCTCCCTCCCTCTCCCCCCACCAATTAAGACAATTCTTACTCATTCTTCAAATCTCTGCTTACTGTCACCTCCTTAGAAAGTCCTTCTTTGCTCTCTGAGTTAGGGTAAGCTCACCACTGCAACATATAGACATATAACTTTAACAGAATAAAATTTCATTTTTTGCTTTTTGTAACACCACAGGGGGGTGAAGAGTTTGCTAGACAGCCTTCCTCCACAGTTATTCAGGAAGTCAGAACTATCCAGGCCCTGTGATCTTTATCATGTGCCTTCCATGGTTATTCTTCAGTTCATCTCTACCCCAACAGCCAGAATAAAAAAGATCCTGGAGAGATGCTGCATGGTGGAAGAATTTTATGGGCCTGGAAACAGATCACTTCTACTGACATTCTAATGGCCAGAACTTACTCAGTAGATTTCATTTTAATGAAATGAACTCACTCAAACAACATACTCTTTAGGGGTCCTGGTAACAACTCTAGTATATAGGGATCTAATAATTCCCATCTTCCTCACTAACTAGAGTACCAGGTATCCACTGGCAAAAAAAGTCCTATACAAGTGCTATGTTGTCCTGGTCCAAACCCAGAGGTGTGAGGAATTTATGTGTGGTTTAAGTTTAAACCCACAAAAATAATTTTAATAATTTATTTTAGGCCGTCTCACTATCTGTTCTGTTATATATTAGAAGACAAAATATCAAATTTGTAAAAAAAAAATTAAATTTGTGTGTAAAATCAACAGAACACATTCATATTTGAGTCCCTCCCCTCCCCTAAATAGTTCTATTCTAAATCTAAATATTACCCAACACTTTTGATTCTATAAACAAGAATACATTTATAATATTGTACTATGCATTTCTTTAGTGTCAACTATAAGATTAGGGGAAATAATCAAAGCGAATATAGGAGACAACTGTGGAAGAATGCCTTTTCTACCACATCCCTTCCCTGGGGCATGACATAAAAAGTTTCACTTTGAAGCAACTTAAAGCAGGAAAAAAAAAAGAAGAGAGAGAGACAGGGATACTGTTAGCATAGTAACACGCTGGAGATTGACTTGGAGGTGATAATACTTGTCCACATAAGTGTGCTGGATTTTTGTATATGATTGATCTTGATGACTGTCCAGTGATGTGCATTCCCCTCTCTCTACTCACAACAAAGCCAAACGCGCTCTACATCAATTAGAAGAAAGTTATATGTCACAGTAAGACTAAAATTGCAAGTCTAGAGAAGAGGTTTAAACCCTTGAGGTGGCTGAGGAGATCAGAAGGAGTCCCAGGGGAGAGGAGACAACTCCAGCAGCAGCCTCAAATGCTGCATCTACCCTGCCTGACAAAGAGTGAATTAGGAGGAACACGGCAGGTAAGTCACCCCAGATCAGTTCTGGTGGCTCATGCATGAATAAAGAACACTGCAGCACAGTCTTTTCATTCCATGTGTGTGTTTCCATTTAATGGACAGTATCACTCTGCTTTGCAACACTGAGAGATTATACAACATCTTCCTCTGTTCATAAATTGGGCAAATACTTTTTCTATATAAATTCCACAATGCCATTTGTTTAGTCTTAGCTATTGTTAAAATGCAATTGAATTTCTGAATATGATGTTTTCTTTTCCAGAAAATCAGGCAGTTTACTTCAATTACTTGTATTTTGAGTTTCAAGTAGACTGATCTGTGGAAATATTTTGGGCCGTGCACTACAGTGACAAAATCATTAGATGAGGAGTCATAAGACTCAGCTTCATTCTAAGCTCTCACTTAGTTGGTCAAGTGACCTTTAACTTCACTTCCTTCTCCTGAAAACTGAGAAAACAGCAAAATATCACATGCACTGTCTAGAATTTTATGTTAATGTGAGGTCAAATGAGGTAATGTATACCAAATGGATTTTAAAGTATAAAATTATACACTAATGGAAAGGATTAAACTGCTCTACATGGAATTTTTTGAACATAATTTTTCATTTAATGAATATTTAGAATGTCTCCCACATGCATGGCTTTTGTGAGCCCTGAAAAAGGGTTAGAGTGTATGAGGGAAGGGGTTGGATAAATTGTATAAAAAGCATCATGTTCCTTACCTCAAAGAGCTTGTAATAATATGGGAATCAGGACACACACAAAAAAATTAAAAGCAAAATAACAATTTAAAGAAGCATAGGATTAGATGGTAAGAAACATGGAGAGATAATTTGTGCTAAAAATACATCTTTGGAGAGAGGTCGTTAAGTAAGTGCTAGAAACACCAGGCCCCTCTAGGCCTTGAATCCCTTAATTAGCATTCTCTGATACATTAATACATCTTCAACTTTTAAAATATATATATATATTTTTTTTTTTTTTTTTTTTTTTTTTCGGTACGCGGGCCTCTCACTGTTGTGGCCTCTCCCGTTGCGGAGCACAGGCTCCGGATGCACAGGCTCAGCGGCCATGGCTCAGGGGCCCAGCTGCTCCGCGGCACGTGGGACCTTCCCGGACCGGGGCACGAACCTGTGTTGCCTGCATCAGCAGGCGGACTCTCAACCACTGCACCACCAGGGAAGCCCCTAAAGTCTATATGTTTTACAGAAGAAATACTTGAATATATTTTCATGATGCAACAATCTATAGAATACAAAGTTAAAATCCCACACTGTCTCTCCCCTTTCTGCCTGATAAACTCCATTCCCAATCTCATTTCTATCCTCATTAAATACCACTGTTAATAGTTTGGTGGTATATATCCTAGAACTTTTTGTGTATTGATACACACATGTGTGCACGCACAAATTTGTAACACCAAGGGTATCATAATGTATATGCTATTCTGAAACTTGCTGTTTTTTACTTAATAGTATGTCTTAGCAACACTTTTACGGCAATACATGTAACTTTATCTTGTTCTTTGAAAGTGATACTTTATATCAATAAACCAGACTATTTTGCCTCCTATTAATAGTCATTTAGATGTTTCTAATTTTCCAGTCTTACCAACCATGCAATACCACTATCTGAGGGCTCACAGGATGACTTATCTGTCAGCATGGGATGTCACAGGACTTCTCATCAGACCAGGGGACCCACTCTACATAAAGGAGGTACAGGAGTGGGCCTATGCCCAGGGGGTACACAGGTTGTATTACATACTGTACCACCCAGAAGCAGCTGGCATGAGAGAGCATTGAAACAGCCTCTATACACACTATTTAAGGACTGTCTTGGAGGCAATACTCTGTGAGAATAGAGTATGGTTTTTCTGGATGCAGTATGCACATTGAGTCAAAGACATTTATATACACTATATCTTCAGGAGGAAGAATACATGGGTCTGGGAACCAAATGGTTACCACCAGGGGAATCCAGCTTCCTGTCTCTGCAACAACTTTGAGTTTTGCAGAGTTAGATGTCCTGGTTTCTAAAGGTGGCATACTTATGCTAAAGGACATAGTGAGGGTACCATTGAACTATAAAGTAGCGCTGCCCCTGAGTCCTTTGAGCTCCTCCTGATAAAGCAAGCTACTCTCTATTTCTAGCTCTTTTTTTTTTAATATTCCACATATAAGTGAGATCATAAGTATCTGTCTTTTTCTCTTTGACTTATTTCAACATCCTCAAGTTTCATACATGTTGTGGCAAGTGGAAAGATTTCCTTCTTTCTCGTGGCTGAATAATATTCCATTTTGTGTGTATGTTTGTTATACATATAACATCTTCTTTATCCATATATCCACTGATGAACACTTAGGTTGTTTCCATGTCTTGGCTATTTTGAATAATGCTTGGATTGGAATAGGAACATTCCAGGGATGAATCCCACTTGATCATAGTGTATGACCCTTGTAACGTGTTGTTGAATTTAGTTTGCTAGTATTTTGTTGAGAACTTTTGTATACATATTCATTGGGGATATCGGCTTGTAGATTGTTTTCTTTTTTTCTTCTGGTGTCCTTATCTGGCTTTGGTATTAGGGTAATATTGAATGAATTTGGAAAAGTTTGAGAAGAATTGGGGTTAATTCTTTTTACATATTTGGTGGAATTCACCAGTGAAACCATTTGGTCCAGAGCTTTTCGTCCTTGATTACTGATTCAATCTCCTACTAGTTATTGGTCTGTTCAGATTTTCTATTTCTTCATGATTCAGTTTTGGTAGGTTTTACATTTCTAGGCATTTATTCATTTCTTTTAGGTTGTCAACTTTGTTGACAACTAATTGTTCATAGTTGCCCCTTATGATCTCTTGGATATTTATTTTCTTAATGCTGTTTTTCAATGAGCAGAAGTTTTCAATTTGATGAAGTATAATTCATCATACTTTATGTTTATTTATTTCTGTATCCTAAGAAATCTTTGCTTACCCATAGGGAGAAAATATATTTTCCTATGTTTTATTTTAGAAGATGTATAGTTTGGGATTTTACACTTAGGTCTATAATCTACCGTGAATTAATTTTTCTATATTCATATAGATATTCAGTTGTTCTCATATCATTTACTGGAAATGCTTTCCTTTCCATCTTTATCAAATTTACTTTGCTACCTTTACCAAAATCAATGTTCATGTTGGTGTGGATCTGTTTCTAAATGTTATGTCTGGCTCTCTTATTCTATTTTCTGTCTTTATGCCAACACCATACTGTCTTTAATATCACAGTTGTCGTAATTTTTAAAATCAGTGTAAATCTTCCAGCTTTGTTCTTCTTTTTCAAGATCTTTTTGGCCTTGTAGTCCTTTTATTTTTCAGTGTAGATTTTAGAATTATATTGTCAATTTATAAATACTAAGAAAAGTCTGTTGAAAATTGTGTTGCATTGAATCCAGATTATTGAGGGTATTTGGGAGGGAGTTATAATATGCATCCTTAACATTTCACAGTCCACATAAAATTATTATATTATATTGTATCATTTCATATTGCAACAATATATGTCCATTTAGCAGCCCACCATCCTTTGTGCTATTATAGTCATGTATATATATAGTCCACATACATTATAAACTCCATAATACACTTAGAATTTTTGGTTTAAACAGCCATATGTCTTTTGGAAAAATTAGGATAGGAAAAATATATATATATGAATTTTTATATTGCTTACATATTTCAGCGTTTCCAATTCTTTTTCTTTCTGTAGAATCCAAGTTTCCATCTGGAGTCATTTTACTTCAACCTGAACAACTTTCTCTGACATTTCTTATAATGCAGTCTGCTGGCAGCAAAATGTCTGCTTTAGGGCTTCCCTGGTGGCTCAGTGGTTGAGAGTCCGCCTGCCAGTGCACGGGACACAGGTTCGTGCCCCGGTCTGGGAAGGTCCCACATGCCGTGGAGCGGCTGGGCCCGTGAGCTATGGCCGCTGAGCCTGTGGGTCCGGAGCCTGTGTTCCGCAACGGGAGAGGCCACAGCAGTGAGAGGCCCGCGTACCGCAAAAAAAAAAAAAAAAAAAAAAAAATGTCTGGTTTATTTTTCTGCTAATGTTTGTCTTTTTCCATCAGTTTCAGAGGACATTTTTGCTGGGTATGGAATTCTGACTTTACAGGTTTTTAACTTTCTTTTTATATTAATTAATTAATTAATTAATTTCTGGCTGCGTTGGGTCTTCGTTGCTGCATGCGGGCTTTCTCTAGTTGAGGTGAGTGGGGGCTTCGTTGAGGTGGCTTGTTTCAGAGCACAAGCCCTAGCGCCCGGGCTTCAATAGTTGTGATACTCAGGCTCAGTAGTTGTGGTGCACAGGCTTAGCTGCTCCGCAGCATGTGGGACCTTCCCAGACCAAGAATCAAACCCATGTCCCCTGCATTGGCAGGTGGATTTGAAATCACTGTGCCACATGGAAAGTCCTAATTTTCTTCCATCCTTTTGAAATTGTCATTCTGATGTCTTCTGGCTCGTTTTTTCTAAAGAGAGACCATTCATCAGTTCTATTACTGTTCCTCTGCATGTACTATATTGCTGCTTCTGGATGCTTTTGAGAATTTTTTCTTTCTCCTTGGTGTTCTGAGGTTTGTTTATGATGTGCCTGGGTGTAGTTTTCTTTATATTTTTTCTGCTTAACATCTACTTAGATACTTTGCTCTATGGGTGTATCATTTTATTAAATTTGGCAAATTTGTGGACATTTGTTGTTTAAATATTCATTGTCCCTATTTTATACTCCTTTCTATCCTCACTTTGCAGTTGCTCTTGCTTTCTTCCTCTTTGTCCTATGACTCTAGTAGCATTGTGATCTTTGCTTCAATTATAACTGCCTTAGCACCAAGCATCCTGGGGAGGGCTCTCAACTGAAAATATTACCCAGTTTAGTTCCCTTCTTTCAAGTTTTTTCTTCTTTTGGGTTGCTTTATAAAGGCTTCAAGTTGTTGTGTGGGGTCTCTCCAGAATTTATAGTAGTTATCTATAGGGAAAGATTGGTAGAAGCTCTTCTACCATTATCTGAAGGGGATCTCTTCACCTAAACTTGTAAGTATCTCTTCACTTTCTTAGGCACTCAACCAAAACAGCCAAAACAGCCTGCATTTAGTTTTTCAAGTATGCTGTTTTCTCCTTCCTGCCTCAGAGCCCTTGCAATTACTCCAGCTCTTTGGAATGTTTACTCTCCATACCAACACACACACACACACACACACACACACACACACACATACACACACACACTGGAGTTTAAACCCATGTATTCTTTAGACCTCAGGTAATGATTTTTTATACTGTGATGAAGCTTTTCCTTACCTCTTGGACTAGACAATTTCTTCCCGGTGTTTTTTCTTAATCCCTCGTGTATTTTCCCCTCATGACCCTTATCACGGTTTGTGGTTTAGGCTTTTTTCTGTCATTAGTTAATATCTATCTTCACTATTGGAACTTAAATTCCAATGATCTGTGCTCACAAATTTGTACATAGATGAATCTTGTTTGTTATACTCGCCAGTATATGGGTAATACTGAACAAGTATCTGATAAACTGTGTGTTCTCAAAATATTACTTTAATGAATTAATAATTCATTACTTAATGGCTCCTCACCTATATTGCTTCTTGACTGTTTCTAATTAAATACCTCATGGGTTTAAACATGCCTCACACAGAATACATTTTCTTCCTATCAAACCCCACCTGTCCTCTTTCATTTGCAATATAAATTAGTTATAACCCTATATATCTAGGTGCTCATAATAAAAAACTCAAACCATTTTTAGGACTTTTCTCCTTTCTCATGAACACTTCCCACAAATGTACTTCCTTGGGATATTTCATTAGTCAAAAATTCTATCACTTTCTTTCCATTATCTAACTGCCTTATCTAAGGGCCTTATTTTATTGTTTCTACAGGTTTCTATCATGTTTCACTGAGTTTAGTCTTTCCTCTAGCTGCTTTGCCTTTAATATTCATCCCTATTCTCCCAATAGATGGATAGTCTAGAAACAAAGCTTGCCAGGTCTTCAGTTAAAATCTTTCCAAACGTTTCATTTTCAATTGGAGAAAGTTCAAGAACCCTGACATAGGACTTCCCTGGTGGCGCAGTGGTTAAGAATCTGCTGGTTAAGGCAGGGAACACAGGTTCAATCCCTGGTCTGGGAAGATCCCACATGCCACGGAGCAACAAAGCCTGTGAGCCACAACTACTGAGCCTGCATGTCGCAACTACTGAAGCCCGGGTGCTGCAACAAAGAGTAACCCCCACTTACCGCAACTAGAGAAAGACCGCATGCAGCAACAAAGACCCAATGCAGCCAAATAATTAATTAATTAATTTTAAAAAAGAAACTTAACATAGCCTACCTTTTTTTTCACCTGGCCCCATAGTTATATGGTACATTCATTTAGACACTACAACTCAAGGAAGACCTCAGCTGCTTTATCTTATATAAGTGATCAGATCTTTCCCACACACCCCCAGCCTGATGAACAGCCAGAGCTCCGTGCTCTGTGTTCTAGCTCTAGGTGTCCGTTCATCCACAGGTATTCTCAGACCCTCCATTCTCTGTCACCAGGACACTAGGAACTTTTGGTCTTCTCTGCACTAGGTACAGAATATGAGGAGCCTAGACATCTCCCTAAGGGCTATCTATCTTGCTGCCACCTACTGACACAATTTCTCTACTGCTCTGACATGATGTTGGAAGCGGCCCCATGCCAAAGACCAGACTTCTCCCAGCACCAGAGGCTGAAGGCTATGTCTTCCA
The DNA here is from genome assembly GCF_963924675.1 of Phocoena phocoena. Lineage (NCBI taxonomy): Eukaryota > Metazoa > Chordata > Mammalia > Artiodactyla > Phocoenidae > Phocoena > Phocoena phocoena. The sequence continues at coordinate 66,388,250 of NC_089227.1, read as the reverse complement.
AGTAGGACATGAACCTGATGTTTTCAGCAGATTCCATACCAGTCTGCGTGGTTTTAGCCCTCCAACCCTGTAGATCAACTCAGAACTTGGAGTGGATTAGATCTGGTGTCTGATCTCCTTGCCTTCCTGTTTCCCTTAGAAGTGGGTAGGAGCAGGCTTTTTACTTTCTTTCACTTCTTCCCTAGCTGATGTTCATATTGCCCACTTACCAGTCAGACATAGTGAAGGTAGGTAAAATGTCTTTGTTAGAATAGAAGGTCTAAATATATTATCCCTATTACACAAAATTTACAGAATTTTCAATTTCATTTCAAGCCATGTCCTCTTCTCACCACCTCTAGGCAGTATTAATTGCTATCACATCTCCCACAGCACCCTATTCACATTTTTATTTTATCATTTAGGACATTGTCATTATAACTAGCTGAATGTTTGCCTTCCCTACTAGACTGTGACATCCTCAAGGCCAGGGACTGAATCTTACTCATCTCTTTACTTTCCCAAAACCTACCCCACGGCCTGACACAGAGTAGGTACTCAGTGAGTGTCTGTTCTACCCATGAGCTGACCTGCTTGGAGCTGAGGCTTCATGCAGTGGAAAAATGAATGGAAGATAAAGTTGGAAAGAGAAGTTGTAATCGGTTTATGGAGTGCCCTAATTTGGACCTTAATCCTCTAACATGTATCAATTTCATTTCAGAAAATGAATGTTTTTGAAGATTTTCAGTGAGTGATGAATATATTCTGAATAATAAAACTATCACTAGAGATCTACTATACAACAATGTATCTGTAGTTAACAATATTGTGCTGTTCACTTACAGATTTAAGAGGGAGGTCCATGTGAAGTGTTCTTACCACAATTTAATAGAGAGAGAAAGAGTTCAGAAGGAGAACACATTTTGTAATGAACCGAGATCTGTTACCAAAATAAATTAATTAATAAAATTAACTTTCAGCACTGAAAAAAAATATCACCAAAGATATTAAAGCACCTTGATAGTTTAACAGCATGTTTGGATAATTATTTAAAACATCCTCATAAATTTTTTTTGATAAAGACTGTGTCTTTATAATTTATTTTTTCACATGTCAGGGAGCATCAATCTCAGAATATGAGGGAAAAAAGTACAAAATCACCTGGTTTCTGCCCCACCTGGCTGTCCATTATCACAAGTAGATGTTTTAGATAATTGCCTTAATTCTTAAATTCTTCATGAGCTTTTTTAAACATATTTATTATAAATTATTTTTGTCTTCTCTAGAATATTTTTTTAGATAAGAGAGCATGCAAATTTATCAAGATAACCAGGTAGGACATAGCTCAACAGCACTACTACATATAAGTAACATCATAAGTGCATTTATCATGCAGCCATGACATGCCTTTATGTTAGAGGTAACTCTATGAAAATTTATAAGGAATATTCCAAGCTATACTGGTATTACTGACGTTATTGCTTACATGAAAGTGACTGCACAGAATACTATTTAGATGTGAACTTTTATTAATTAGAACTTTCGGTAAAAGTACTCATTTGTTTTATAAAACAGATATACCAAAGATATCAAAGGACAAAGTAAAACAAAAATATCATTTGCCAAGCAGAAGTCATTGTTGTTAACATAATCCTTTATATCTCTTGGGTCCATGCATATATATATAGGCTAAATGATACAAAGGTTTAAAATGTAGAAAAAATGGTTTATGTCACACATGCTATTTTAAAGAAAAAAATGTTAAATATAATTTTATTGAATTTAAAGATAAAAAATATAAAAATAGAATTTAATTGCTGAACTTCAGATAAATTTTTTTACCATAGGAGGTAATAAATTTTCAAAACTTTTTCTAAAGAAACATGAAAACCATTAAGAGTTTGGAGTCAACATAGTTTGTTTTTAATTACAGTGTCTATTGACTCCCTGATTTTAAAAATTAGAAAACTTATATGTTTGTCTCCTCCATCTCCCATTTCTCATGGTTCTGAAATCATTGACAGTTATCTTATTATCAACTTTTAAATTTCATCATCAGTCCCAACAATATTGCTTTTCCAGTCCTGCATACTTTATTCTGATTTGTCATTTGTAGAGCTGTATTGTACTGTCAGTTAGTTTAGATTTTTTTGTTTTGTTTTATTTCAAGCAAAGTTTTTTCATGTTTAAGAATGTGGTCTTTCATTTAAAGAAATATGTTCTTATATTAAGAGATTTTAATTTTGCTTCCTGTTCCACTTGTTTTGTTCTTTCCTTAGGGAAGTACAATTAAGTCTATATTAAATATACTTTGACTTTCTCCCCTTTTTCTCTAAATCTATTTTATATCTTTCTTATTTTTCCATTTGTGGTTTTAACTGCTTTCCTCAAGCTTGCCTGCCATGTTCCCACCATGTTTTCATCATGTTTATTCTTTTGTAATGTTTGCTGTTTCTATTTTGACCTTTATTTTATTAAAATTTTTAACTGTTCCTAATTTCTTTGATTTTCATCTCTTTCTGGCATCCTCTTATCTCTTTTTTAAACTTTGAATCTTTTCTATAAATTCACAGGTTGACTATAATTTTGTTGATAATATAGGGAGGCATTTAGCTGAATTATGTCTCGATTTTTTGAATACTCTGATGTACATTCCACAGATTGTTAATGTGCTTTGCTTTCTTTTCCTTCACTTGCCTGTTTATTTATTGTATTAGTGTGTTAGACAGGTGCTGGTTCCTTGTTTATTATTATTCATTTTAGAATGAACTAAACTAATTTATGAAGCATATGTAAGAGAGGAACAGTGGGAAGAACTAGAACATTTGGCAGCCTTGTTGCAATTTTTGCTACAAGAATTTTCTCCCCAATTCTTTCCTCCTTGAACCAGCTCCCCGTCTCAGTTTTCACATGGCAGGAATTAGTGGGATAAAGCCCTTCGATCCCAGGTCATTTGTGTTGCACTCTGGTGATCGCTGCTTCTCACCCTCCCATCCAGCCTTCAGACTTCACTTCTCCAAATTTCTTAGATTAGAAAGAAAACCAGACTACAGAAAATTATGATGGCATGTCAGTGTGGTTTCTCTTTACCTCTATATCCTTAACACACGGTGATATCCAAATTGGTTACTAAAGGAATATTTTTCATTTATCCCACTACTTACTTTTAATCCTAATTTAGGTGTTGTTAATTTTATTTATTTATTTTTAACATCTTTACTGGAGCATAATTGCTTAACAATGGTGTGTTAGTTTCTGCTGCTTAGGTGTTTTTTAATCATTATTTCATTTATTTATTCAGAATCATTTAATTGTCAGGCAATTATCTAAGTTTGGAGGACACTCAAGTTCCTAACTGCTTCAGACTTAACTTCTGGCAGAAAGCAAGGACTAAAACCATGGGAACAAATAAATTAAGAAGGTACTTTTAGAAATGATAAATGCCAAGAAGAAAACAAAATAGGATTGGGGGCTAGAGAATGATGAAGGTGGGATGCTGTGCTACTGTATGGCAAGTGGCAGTAACTTAAAGGAGATAACGTCTAAGTGAAAAAATTAAGAGAAGGGTCTGTGGAAAGCGGCCTTGCAGACATGATGAACAGGTCGCACAAAGGCTTGAATGGGGGGAAGTCGTTGTTTCAGGTACACCTTTTGGTTTGGACCACCAGCTTTTAGGGACAGCTGCTTTGGGCTTAAGGTTTGAAGATGTTTGCGTCAGCTCTCAGATTCGGATTCGTTCATTTTGGCCCCCAATTTTCATAATTTGGATGTCAGGTTAATAGATTTTGATCCAGAGTTGTGTCTGTTTGCTTATTTCATTGAACATATAATCTCCCTTTTCTTCATTTTGCTCTGCTATTGTTTATTTATCAGTTTTATACTGCTTTGATGGATTTTTGAATACAGGAATTGACTAAAACTGCCTTTATTATGGAAACTTTATATTCAGGTTCTAATCAGTTTTTTTGTTTGTTTGTTTTTGTGGTACGAGGGCCTCTCACTGTTGTGGCCTCTCCCGTTGCGGAACACAGGCTCCGGACGCGCAGGCTCAGCGGCCATGGCTCACGGGCCAAGCCGCTCCGCGGCATGTAGGATCTTTCTGGACCGGGGCAGGAACCCGTGTCCCCTGCATCGGCAGGCGGACTCTCAACCACTGCGCCACCAGGGAAGCCCTCTAATCAGTTTTAAACTAAGGGTATCTAACTAAAGGTATGGCTACACAGAGCCACACTGATGATGACCCACTGAATGTCATTTTGATGAAAATTCATAATGGAAACACTGTTTTTCCAAAAAGCACATTGAAGTAATGTGAATCCTTCAAAATTCCTCTGAGATAGTCTGACACATGTCATTATTCTTTCTGGTAGGTGTTGGACCAAATGCATATTTTATATAGAAGATACACTGAAAGTCTCACTTATTTTATGTTTGTTAAACACACAATTTTTATGAAATACAAAAAAAATCTAATATCCTGGTACTACATGTTATAAATAAATTATCCTTCAACTCATTAAGCACATATATAAATCTTTAAGGGCTGAAAGTTGGTTTGATAAAAAACTTGGTTTATGGTGTCAATAAATTCTAGAGATATAGTTTGTCTAGAATTTCAAGAAAAACAAAATTTCATTTGCTTTTAGGTAGATTCTATTTTCCCCTGAGGAGAAAATAGAGTAAAATATACCACTTGTTTGAAGCAATCATGGATCTTGAAATATTTTAGTTTCCCAAGTTGCATATCATTTTGTATCTTTTTATCTGAAGGAATAAATTTGGAAATCTTTGCACACACTGAGATTATCACTGTGTAATATCAAATCTTATCAAGGCCCCTTTAATTGCAGAACTTTAACTCTCTAAGGTATCAACTTTATCAAGAATATTCTGCCTTTTCCCACTGGGCTGCTGTTTCTTCAGAGCACTGATTCTGGAAGCAAGTTATCCAAACTAGATAAGCTGCCTACATTTGTTTTTCTTCCAAACAAACAAACCACAAGGACAACAACAGAAAAATATCAGTAAGTATCCCAAGGCCAATTTCTCTTGTCACTGTACATATAAAAATGTACAATATATCTATTTAAAATAAATAGAATATATAATACATAGGATGGCTTGGTGTTGTTTGTTTTAAAAGTTTATATAGGGCTACCATATATGAAGTATCTATTTTCAACTGGCTGTTTTCATTCATCATTAGGTTTTGGGATTAAACTACATCAGTATTCATCTATTTCATTCATGTTAATGGCTGTATATTATTAATTATATAAATATACAATGTTTTTTAACCTATTTCTTAGTGAAGGGCTAATTCTACTTTTTAAGTATTACAAACAGAGATTAAACAAATTTATTTCACCTCAAAAGCAATTACAGGAATTTAAGATGCTTTTGCTTCAATCTCTCCTATGTCACTTCTTAAACTATTTCAGTTTGATTTCCTGATTCCTCTATAACGTCCCTCAAATTAGCTTTTTAATAATGCTAATATGTATTTAATCCTAACAATATAATACACTTATCAATTTATTTGTCAGCATTGTTTTTGCATCCCACTCATCTTTCTGAGTTCAGTTTTATTTTGCTGTATTATATCTTTAAATAGTTTTTTTTTCTTGGAAAATAGGTGAGTTGTAAACTCAATATTTTTCTATCTGTAAAAGTCTTTATTCCCTTCCTTACTCTTTATAATTACTTGTCTGAATGCAGAAATGGCGCACAGGTTTTGTTTTGTTTTCAGCTTATTGGAAGTGTCATTCCATTGTCTTCTAATAAAAGTAGACCGAGATAAAAGTCTGCGAAGAATCTGATTGCTGTTCCTTTGTAGGTTAAATACCCCCTCCCAGTTGAAAGCTTTAAAATCTGAATTGGTCTTTACTGCAATTTCACTATGATGTTTCTAGGAGCAAATTTTTTTTTTCCTATCCTATTCTGGAATTAACAGTTTTTTAAAATTTTGATAATTATTTCCCTTTTTTTATCTTCATATAAAGTCCCCTTCCCACTGTCTCTATCCTCTCCTCCTGAAATTTGTATTATAATTATGTTGGATCTTCTCTTTTCATTGTCCACAACTCAAACTTCAGTTTCATGTTTCATATCTTTAACTCTGTACTACATTTTGAGTGATTTCCTTGGATCTGAGTTTTAATTCATTAACTCTTTCTTCAGCTGAATCTAGTTTTATATAACCCCTCCATTGAGGTTTTATGTCAAGGCTTACATTTTTAATTTCTTTAACTTCCATGTGGTTCTTTTGCATCCCCTTTATTCTCAAAATAATTTAGTCTATCCTTCTCTTTTCTATTTTGTCTTTTTAATTTACATTAAAGTCTCTTGAGTGTGCTCTGCAATCTCCAGTCCATGAGGTATAAGTTCACCCATGTGTTGTTATCTGTTGACTCTTCTCTTGGTGGTTTGTTTTCTCATGAGGTTTGTTATTTTACTGTAAACTTATCCTCATCAAGGGTTACTCCTGTGGGAGTCCTACATGCCCTGGAGTGTGGGAGTATCCCTGCAGCATAGTTTGAGGATTGCCTCTGCTTTAGTACCCCAGTATAAAAGGTTCCAGTGGGTATCCTCATTCCCAGGAATTACCACAAATCCAGACAACTCTGCTCAGGGCTCCTGCAGCTTCTTATCTCTTAGAAGTAGTAGTATCTACTTAGAAGTACTAAGTAGTACTACTAAGTAGTACTACTACTACTTAGAAGTAGTACTTAGTACTAGTACTTAGAAGTACTTAGTACTACTTAGAAGTAGTACTAGTACTAGTACTTAGAAGTACTAAGTAGTACTACTAAGTAGTACTACTACTTAGAAGTAGTAGTATCTCTTTCCTTCACTTCTGCAGTTGACAAGCTTCCTTGCTGATTTCCTGGCCTGAATGGAGGTCAAGCTTTTCTTGCCTTAATTTCATATATAACCTGATCACTTATGACTTTTAAAAAGGAAGTTCTGTCCCAGGTTCCCCATGTGCACAGTGCCTAAAGCTGAGACTTTCCTTCCTGTATCAACAAAATAGCCCCTAAACACACACACACACACACACACACACACACACACACATACACACATGAAAGGAATTCACTGACTAAATCCATGAAAAGAACCACTTTTGAACTCTTCTGATTTTGAGTTCTCTCTTCAGTCCTGACACTGAGGATACTCTTCTTCTCATTCTTCTCCTTCTTCTTCTCTTCCTCCTCCTCCTTCTTCTTTCTCTTTCTTCTTCGATTTCAAGCCCAGTTTTGTATTTAGCTTTTTTGTATATGTTTATATTTCATCCAAAATGTATTTGATGGGGGAAGGTTTCCCATACCAGTTTAGTCTAATATATTAACATGAGGGACCCTTTCAGTTTCATTTTTGAATTCATGAATATATAAACCTAGTGATTTTCTTAGATGACTGCCTTGGTTAGAAAAAATATTTTTAATTTAAGAGTACAGTCTAATCTTTTAGCAATTTTAAGTATTTAGGGCTCCTATTACTAAGGACCAATCTTTCTGACTCTGGGAAGAACTATAGCTCTTTAAAGAAATCCGAGAGAGTTTTATTTTATAATATCATCTTCAATATCAAAGGTTTTCTTAAATGAATAAATTGATATATGAATAAACATTTCATTTGCTTCCCAAACATCAAGGCCAGAGATTGATTTCTTAGAAATTCAGTTCCTCATTTAACAAAGGATAAGGTTTGGACTCTGTTTTACTTGCCAGTTTCCTGTTTTTCTTCTACCCTCTAAAATGCCTTGTTATTTTTTTCTTGGCATTGACATTTTTTCAATTCTTATAAATTTGTTATAGAATGCAGCCTGCATACCCTAATATCTGATGTTTAAATTATTTGTCATGAGTTCTCAGCCTTACACTTTTGCCTCCATCTAAAATTATAACCTTTGTTTCCCTATTCCACAGTATTTAGAGAGAGAAGAAAGAAAAAGAAAATGAGGACACAGAATCTTCTAATTTTAACTGAATTGTTCCATCAGTGCAGGCAAAAACTGCAAAAAACGTAAGACATTTCAGAACTTTTTGTTTTAGTTTTAAACCAGTAGTACATGAAGAACAAGTTGCTCAGAACCATATATTTTATTGCTAGGAATATTTTTTATTTCATCTTTCATATAATTAATTCCATTTATTTATTCAACCGTTAAAAAAGAATGATAATTCCCAGCATTTCCCCTTTTATAAGGCTATTTAAATTGGAATCTACTTCTTTTTACCAAAAATTTTTACAATTTATAACTAAGGCTTGTAAACTTTTTTCAGGCATTTTATTTTAATTTTTTGAATTTTATTTATTTTTTTTATACAGCAGGTTCTTATTAGTAATCTATTTTATACATATTAGTGTATATATGTCAATCCCAATCTCCCAATTCATCCCACCACCACCACCCCACCTCCCCGCTTCCCCCCTTGGTGTCCATATGTTAGTTCTCTACGTCTGTGTCTCTATTTCTGCCTTGCAAACTGGTGCACCTGTACCATTTTTCTAGATTCCACATATATGTGATAATATACAATATTTGTTTTTCTCTTTCTGACTTACTTCACTCTGTATGACAGTCTCTAGGTCCATCCACATCTCTACAAATGACCCAATTTCGTTCCTTTTTATGGCTGAGTAATATTCCATTGTGTATATGTACCACATCTTATTTATCCATTCGTCTGTCGATGGGCATTTAGGTTGCTTCCAGGACGTAGCTATTGTAAATAGTGCTGCAATGAACATTGGGGTGCATGTGTCTTTTTGAATTATGGTTTTCTCTGGGTATATACCCAGTAGTGGGATTGCTGGGTCATATGGTCATTCTATTTTTAGTTTTTTAAGGAACCTCCATACTGTTCTCCATAGTGGCTGTATTAATTGACATTCCCACCAACAGAGCAAGAGGGTTCCCTTTTCTCCACACCCTCTCCAGCATTTGTTGTTTGTAGATTTTCTGATGATGCCCATTCTAACTGGTGTGAGGTGATACCTCATTGTAGTTTTGATTTGCATTTCTCTAATGATTAGCGATGTTGAGCACCTTTTCATGTGCTTCTTGGCCATCTGTATGTCTTCTTTGGAGAAATGTCTATTTAGGTCTTCTGCCCATTTTTGGATTGGGTTGTTTGTTTTTTTAAATATGGAGCTGCATGAGCTGTTTATATATTTTGGAGATTAATCCTTTGTCAGTTGATTCGTTTGCAAATATTTTCTCCCATTCAGAGGGTTGTTTTTTTGTCTTGTTTATAGTTTCCTTTGCTGTGCAAAAGCTTTTAAGTTTCATTAGGCCCCATTTGTTTATTTTTACTGTAGGAAGTGGGTCGAAAAACATCTTGCTGTGACTTATGTCAAAGAGCGTTCTTCCTATGTTTTCCTCTAAGAGTTTTATAGTGTTCAGGCATTTTATAATGGCATATCTCAGAGCCACATGCTCTGGAGCCTAAAAGACAACAGAATGTGTAAGAATGTTCACTGATTATTAGTTGATGAGAAGTGTTATAATTTAAACAATTGTCAATTAGCAAATCCTAATAAAGTTTTCAGAGGACTCATGAAAGTTAACCATGCTTAAATTCTTGCCACAGGGTCACCTCCCTTCAGTCAACATATGTTCCTAAAAATCACATGTCAGTTGATTATAAGTTACAGCATAAGTTTTCACGGACCTGAATTATCATTGCAGATACACTTTACCATCATTCCTCATTGGTTTGCTATTGGCAATGGTGCAACTGAAGTTTGGACTTTTCTGCTTCCTGCTTCTTTGTTGAATAACAAACTATTCAAGGCCCCAAGGGAGATTATAACGTAAGTGTACACTTTAAATTGTTTTGTAAAGTGAATTATTGATTAGGAAAGACAGGCACACTTGCAACATGGAAACAATTATCACTAAAATGTTATAAGAAATTCCTCTGGAAAATGGGAGGTGAAGATAGTAGAAAGAATCTACTAAGGGCAAGTTCTTTCATAATTATCTCAATGAACCTCACAGTGCTTCTCAACGTAAGGATTCTTGTTCCCATTGTAAAAATTCGGATTAGAAGCCTCAGAGAAGTTAAGTGGCAGAGGTAGCATTTGAATCCTTCTCTCTGAATCCCAAGTCCAACTACTTCCTACTCTACAATAGGTCTTAGTTTGACCCATATCTGGAAGCTCATTTTTAGAATTTCAGGAAGAGCTCTTTGAAAATATACAGGTGTGTTACCTCATGGCATAATACAGATATGTATGGATTAAGGCAGGCACCAAAGTCCCCAAATAGATAAAAAAATTGTTCTGTGCACTTTCTATTTATTATCATCATTTTTATTCAGAATTCTACTATATTTTACTTTAAACTGAGTCATTGCAGTCATTTCAAATAGCGAAGGAAGAAATGCCTCTTTGCTAGTGCCGAATCATGAAAACTCCATTGCACTACTCGTTCTCTGCTCAGTGTAGCTACCTCATGAGCCCTGCAACTCCCAGTATAGCTGCTTTTTATTGCTAATTAACCACAGTAAACAAAATACCAAGTGGTAGGGTCTCCAGTTGCTCTGCATCTTGTCCTTGCCCCAACCCTAAGCCCTAAAATGAGAAGGAATCCCTGGACTGTGCAAAGGTCTCCTGCACAGACATCCTACTGTTTTTTATTTCCTCAATATAGAAGGTCATATCTGGTCCTTTTGGTCAATTGAACTAAATAGCAACAATTCCTTTAATTTTTTCTGATATCTAATGGTACCCTTGGCAAGTTTTTGGATCAAATTCCGGCTTTCCCTGACTTTATATTCCAAACAGTTTTCTAGTGTTGATGTGTGTGGGTAAGGATTTGGGGGGTAGGGGTGGGGCAAAAAGTTAAATCTCCAAATAAACTTCAAGTATCAATTAAGATTTTTGTGAGTACATGCACAAAGTTGGGTTTGTTTTGTTTTGCAAGGTGTAAAATAAAAAAGAAAGGAGATGGAATGGAATCTTAGAGGTAATTTAGGCAATACTTAAATTTTGGACTAAGGTAGAAATGAAGAAATTAGAGGAAATAATTTGATTAGGAAAGCATAACATAGGACTAAACTTGGGTACTGACTGTGTGGGCTGAGGATGAAGGAAGAGCAAGGATTATCTGGAATTTCATCCCTGAGAGTTAAACAAGGAAAAATAACACTGACAGAGAAAGGAAACTAGAGGGAAAATTCCACTGGGGTACTAGGGAAGAAAGAGCAGGTAACTGTGCTGGATTTCAACATCTCTTAGGGAGGTCAGACTTGAGTTCAGGAGGTGACTACAGCTGAGAGTGAAGTGATGGCCACTGCATCTGTGAGTTGAGAAGAACTCTGACCTGAGCATGCTGGGCGAGAAACAGAGGACTAAGAGATAAGCCTTGGGGCTTCAGAAGGAAGTAGAAAAAGGAAAAAAAGGATAGCCAGAGGAGTAGAAGAAGCAGTGAGGTGAAGCCTCATAAAAGGCAGAAGTGGGGAGAATTTCCCAAAAAATACATCATGTAAGGAACTGAGTATTGCAGAAGCTTTAAAAATGTTTTCTAGGAGATTACTTTTGAATTTAAAGTTTAAAGATTTTGTTCAGAGTTACAAGTGTTATGATTATCCAAATAATCACACCAATAAGTGGACGATAGGAAGATTTCTCAAAATTCATTAATTCAACATTTTTGAAAATGGGAGACTGGGCAGACTATATACATTTTATTAAGACAGCCTTGGAGAAATACAAGAACTTTAGCTAATGAAAAATATGCAAATTCACTTCATTACATTTTAGTGTTAAGTGAACACCCTGAGTAATGTTCCATAAATGTGCTCTGCAAATTTGGAAAAGGTTTACAATTTGTTCCTAATAGTGATATAGAAAAATTAATTCTTAATCATAATACCTAAGGCTCTAAGGACAAGAATTGGCTTCTCCATGTAGTTTTTTATTGATGCATAAATAATCTTAATTTTGTGCACTTCTAACCTGTGAAATGGAATTCATTTATGTAAATAATCTATGTAATTTTTAAACAATATTTCCAGTAATATTAGCAGAATACATGGATATTAATGCTGGTAAAATGATCTGTTACCCTATCTTGACCCAATATTATACTGTGCTTCTCAACATAAACTACTCAGTGCACATAAAATTAAATTAAATTTACGAATAACATCTAATTGAAGACAAAGCTCAGGGACCCCATCACAGAAACTCTTCCCTAAGCCCCAAATTCACTCAAACAAGCAAGTCAGCTTTTCTTCTCTTCTTCTTCTTTTTCCCTTTCCCCCCTTAGCCTCCATCCCAAAGAGTGTAGAAAGATGTCCACACAGCAACAGAAATTATAATTTTATATTGTTATGAAAATTATGCAGCACTGAGCTTGTGATCACAGGAGGTCATTTACATTCAAAAACTTGAATATAGTTGAGTTTTTATAAAAACTCTCTAATAAAATACAAGAGAACTAGGGAGGACTTAGGAGAGTCAACTTGATTCACCACAGACTGTTTACCTAGTCCAGGAGCAGGGGAGATACCTGCCCACAATATTTATAAAGTAATTTTAAAGAAGTGTAATCAATCTGATACAAAACTCTTATGATTACATCATTTTTGGCTACTGTTGATTCCATCAAAATATTTAAGGCAATAGAGCTATTTTCATATTTGAAAAGATATCTGTCTGGTAAAATCTATTTTAATGAGATTTATAACAACCGCAAACTAAGTTTATAACATCCCATTGTAAATAAGTAGTTGCTATATATATATATATATATATATATATATATATACATATATAGATTTTTTTAATATATATATTTTTGACTGGATGCACTTAGAAGTTCTTTGCTGAATTTTACATTTCAACAGGGAATTTTAATTTTTCATTTATATGTTATACACAAAAGGTAGTTTGTAACATCTGACTTGTCATAAAAAGAAAGCTAAACCATTTTTAAAGTGAAAAATCAGGATGTCCCCAAAAGGCAACTAGAAATAATTAATGCAGTTTCTAAAACATGAATTTTCTATTTTATTTCATTTACATCAAATCTGTGAAAGAGAATATTTGAGAAAAGAATGTGTTATTTAAATATTTTTCCTCAAATCTATAAGGTACACCTTGCATTTACTCTAAAATTTTTAGGAAGTTGGAGTCAGTAACATAAAGATTATGTATTATCTAATTACACACAAAAAACAATTCATAAGATATTCTCCCTCTTAGAAAATATTTCAGGTATTTTACAAGGAACAATATAGCTGGAGTACCAAAAATATATACAACTGCAGAAGCAATTAAAATCAGTAATAAAAATCAAACAAAATCAGTGTACCATGGCCAAGGCCTTTTGAAATAAAAGAGCTTTAAACCTATAGAACATAAAAGGAGGCTAACAGTGGTTGTCTTCAGTTGAAAAGAGAGGACGTTCTATAGCCCTAGGCTAGCAGACAGAAATTCTTGAGCATGTGCTGGTAAGTTTCAGAATGAAAATTATCTTGCCCTGAAAGTTCACAAGTTCTTTAACATTTCTCTTTTTAAGACGCTCTGCTTAGAGCATAGTGTCACCAAAGGGATCTTAACAATGAGGGTCAATTATAAACATACAAGTATACTGTTTTTCTACTACCATGTTGACCTTTTAACTTTCTGGAGAGAAAAGAAATTTTAAAAAATTTATTCACTGTTTGCACTTCTAACATCAGTCAAGGTCCTTGAGAATGTAAAAAACTGGGCACTTGTGGATAAAATGAACCAACAGAAGATAGTTTTGAGCAAACCAAAACTACCTCTTTCTAGGAAAAACAAAAGCAAATGAAAAACTTTTCAATATGTATGACTTTCTGACAGGGTAGGAAATGCACTCATTTGTCAAGAATGAACTGAAAGAAGATCTAAGAATATTTGTTGCCAAAATTTTACAATGCTGCTTTAAAACAGAGTAGACAGAGTCTACTTAATCTTTGTAAAAACCAAACTGCCGGCTTCTTTATATGAATGGCCGAATGTCACTCTAGGACTCTGTTCTCAGTGTCAATTCATTGGATCAAGTATAAAATTCTTACTCCCCTACAATTATGAACTCCAAGCCATAATGATTTTAAATGGCTTGGCAGATGGTTGAGATATGAAAAATGGAAGACAGACACTTCTGCCACCAACAGCATACATTCAAATGAATTTCAAACAGATATATTTTGATGAGTATATTTTTAGTTTTTATAGCACCAGTGTGTTTGAAGAAAAAACTTCACACCTCTTTTCCACCTAATCAGAGGAGGCTTTGTGAAATTCCCAAGGATGAGAGAAAGAAAAAGAACACTCACAGATCAAAGTTTTTTTTTTTCTTTTCCTTTCGCATTAGCAGAGAAGTTGAAAAAGATAAAATGTGAGACGCTATAAAGGATAGAGGAGGCAAACAAGTTTACCTGAAAAAAATAGTTAAGGTCAGAGAACAACTCCTCTGCTTGCTAACTACTCTCGATCTAACTCTATGTCCACACCAGACTTTTTGACAACAGCCTAATACAGCTACTGGGCCCAAACAAGATGCAGAGCTTATGCTGTGCCAGCACCATAGGACCAAAGAAAAACATTATTCAATATGTTTGATCTGAAATATATGTTTTATCTGAACTATTCTCTATCTCTATTTTAATTCTAAAGGTAGAGTAAATATGTGATATCAATATCATCTTTAAAATCCAATACTGTCAACTTGGCATGTACTGAGTGGCCGTCATGTTGGCCTGACAGATTTTCCTCACATCCTAGTCCCTTCCATATTTCAATAAGGAAAAAGAAACTACAACAAAGTGCTTACATAATATTTTTTATTGTCATCCCAGCCTTAACTCTTTTTACCTTCAAATTTTGTCACAAATAATAAATTGATTTTATATTCCAATAAGCCCTTCAGTTCATTCTGGAACCTTTTGGTACATCAATATGTTGAGAGAGCTAGCTTATGATCTTTAATCCTTTATACATTTAAAATTTCATAAAGGGTTTTTATAATTACTAAAGTTAAGCTCTGAAAGCCCAAAAGATCACAAACCCACATTCAAGCATGTGTACATATATCTCATTGTGTATCAGTGTCACAATGAAATGAAAAGAGCATTGAGCTGAGGGTGGGGACACATGGCTTCTGCCATTGACTCCTGACTGCTGAGAAGATCCATACAGCACTGAACAAGGCCGTGGGTGCTATTTTTGTAGCCTACAAAGGTGAGAGGCCCCTCCTAGAATTTGCTGTGCACACCTGCAAAACTACATTCAGTAGTCCTGCCTAATTAGCCTGTAACTTTAAGACACTGCTAACTATGCTGTGAGTCAATTTCTTCAGTAAAGGGGCTAGAGCAGCGGTCCCCAATATTTTTGGCTCCAGGGACTCGTTTCGAGGAAGATAAGTTTTCTACAGACTGGTGGCGTGTTCAGGCGGTAATGCGAGAGATGTGGGGAGCGGCAGATGAAGCTTCACTCTGCTCGCTGCTCACCTCCTGCTGTGCAGCCTGGTTTCTAACAGGCCACGTACTGGTACTGGTCCGCGGCCCGGGGGTTGGGGACCCCTGGGTTAGAGAATATTGAAAGCTCCTGCTAGCCTCCAAATCCTATGATTTTTATCATACTAGATGGTCCCCTCTAAAGGCTTAGAAGCCACTAGAAATGCTTCATGTTTCCTTCCAGTTCTATGATGAGTTGGAAGTAATCAGTACTAAGCTTAGATGTGGCTTTAAGAATTGTCACTTCTAAGGCAGGACTTGGCCAACTGAGTAACCGAAGCTGACAAAGAGTCAGAGTCAAGAAACAGTTTTTAGCTAGGGAAGTTCTCAAACAGTGAAACACTACTGTAAAAGAACATAGAACATTTTAAGGGTAAAATACATTAATTGACTTCTTTGGTACTTACTAGCTCAGGCATATACACTTTTTGATTAGGGTAATTTTATTCTTACGGAGTGTTTCTTGCCATTATCAGAATCAGCTTCAGAGTTAGCTAACATTAACAAACTCAGAGTGGTTCCACAGAAAACATCTCATGATAAAGTATCAAGTCCAAAAAAAGGAAATGCTTTAAATTATTTGGATTGCTTTGGGTATATAACTGTATTTCTTAAAGACACTGAGAATCTTCCATGTTGTGACACATGACTGTGAGATCTCAAGAAAGGCTTTTGGAAATTGCCTGATTCTAACTTAAGCTCCTTTCTGAAAAACAGAAAAGGTGAATTATTATTTAGCCTTTTCTTTGAGAGAGAATGTAAATCTGATTCTTAAAGTTCTACAGATGTGTTCCCTCTCACCAATATGTAACACACTAGATGGTACAACTTAAGGGAAATCTAAAGCAAAAGTTAGCACTGAGGAATTCAATCATTAATTGGCAGAGCCCACTGAACACTAGATGACAATCAAGACAATGAAGGAATGCTTTCAACATTTTGAGCCAAAATTACTGAAACCTAGATTTTCACACATAGCTCAAACAAATTTGAAGGCAAATTAAGACTTTGTAGATAAGCAAGAGACAAAACGTTATTGCCCAGGCTCATTTCCAAAAAAGAAGGAGGAGAATGCCAACAAACTGAAAAGGGGATCTAAGAAAAAGGAAGTATTGGGAATCAAAATAACTACCAGAATACATTAAAAAGAAGTCTCAGTGTGACAGTGGAGCAAGTGTTTTAGAGGCAATTTTTCTTTGTTAGAACAGAAAGCCGAGAGATCAAAGATTGTCTTCAAGAAGAAAGTGGATATGATTGGAATTACATAAACTGTATGTAGGATCTTAATGGTAAGATGAAGGGATGTACTGTATGTGACAAAGGCAAAAGAAAGACAACTAGAAATTCAAAGGAAGACAAAAAGTTGTGCATTCAACTCATGGTTCAACAATGAACGAATGTAAAATATGGCATAATTTTGGCAACTGGTAGGATGTAAGGAAAGAGAGTGAATTTTATCATGACACTTGGAATAATCTCTTCCAGCAGCACTGGTTTAGTGCATAGGAAAATATTTTGTTGGCAATGTACAAGTAATGCCATAACAACAGAAATGGAGTTTAGAGCAGAGTTTGACAGATGAGTAGAAATTCCAAATTCCTCACTTTGTGATGTTGAGATTCAAGAGACACTCCAATATGTATTGATATTAAAGAATCAAGGGTTAGTCTTTTTTTTAATTGATGTATAGTTGCTGTACAATATTATATGTTACAGGTGTACAATATACTGATTCACAATTTTTAGAGGGTTAGTTTTTCTAATTATGCGGCTGAAATAAAAACTGGTAATTAACAAACATTGGGAGAAGATTAAAAGAGGGGATAGTATATCTCCTCTGTCATAGTGAGAAGATATTAGACTTTATCAAAATTATTGAGTGAATAAATAGCTCTATGAGAATAGCATTTAGTATTTTGAGGCTAACTGCCATACGTGGAAACCAAAAGGGTTAAATACATTACTTATGTGATATACAACTGAGGGTTGGGAAAAAAAGAGAAGGGAGAATTTCACTTTAATTTCATGTTATTTATTATTTAAATTTATTTCAAAGACATGTAATATTTTATGATATAATTTTTTAATTGAAAAATGTCTCTGTATTATATGATCTCAACTCCTGATATAAATCTTTCTTTAGTTCAAGCAGTGTTCTTAGTCTCACAGATAGTTATAACCTAGAATCATTTCTGTGGACTTACTTTTCCTGCTGTTTGTAAGACTGTAGTTGATTTTATTAGCCAGTATGATATTCACTCTACTGTGGCCTTTGAGATATATTCCTATTTGAGTGCCCTGTCATAAAAATATCTTTGTAGATAAACTGTGTCTTTTATTTGTCAGAAAATAAAAACTGTGAGGGCTTTAGGTCTCAGGAAACTTAAAAGTTAAAGCCATTGCTCATCAATTACCTAAGTGAACTAGGTAGTTATCAGTTCACCTAGGTGTCTTAACTTTTAGGTCACCTTTATTCTGCTTTTATTCCTTTTACTCCTATTGACAAATTAGGCATTTTGAAAGCTTCCTTAAACATTTGAATCTGTAGGAATTTTACTGATGCTAAATACATGAAAAGTTATTAGCCCTACTATCATAGCAGAAGTTTATTCCAATCATAGTTTGCCCACATTTTTCTCTAATACATTTTAAATTCTTTAATCATACCAATTAGATATAATGTATTATAACCCCACATCTCTATCAGAGTGCTGTGTATGTAGCAGGTGCCCAAAAAACATTTCTATGTTAGACTGACTTAATCATGGCTATCACAGTTTTTCAATTTATGGTCAGCAGTAAAAATGTTTCCCAAGTTACATGTAAACAAAAGGAAAGTGTTTTACCTCTTAGCTACTTTTACATGTGCTAATAAAATTCTCCTAAAAGAAACAAAGCAAATATAAGACAAACTTGTGATTCATAAGCATATAATATTGCAGTTACCTTTCACTATATCACTTTAAATGCAATTTTAATTTCTAGAAGTGAGTATATAATACGGACAATAAAAAATCATTCTCATATCTATCATGAATGATATACAATAGTGAGATGTGTTTTCTTCTACAAACTCCTGCATTTAATAAGTATCTGAAGCTAAATAGAGATGGGAGGGAAAAAACACAAAACTATAAAATCCTTTTGAGAAAAATCAATTCCTACATCTTTAATTTAGAGCCCAATCTGCTAAAACACTCAGTAGCCTCACAAATGGAAGTTTGCATTCAAGGGTCATTGAGCAGAAATGTTTTCCTGTTGCACCACAGTCATAAAAGTACTTTGAAAAATGACATTGTACCATTAATTCACAGTGAAGCATCAGTGTTTCACTATCACTCAGCTGCTTCATTTTTCTCAGAGGTAGGCACACTAATGTCCCTTAACACACTGTAAAGGTGACACTACCAACAGAGCAGGGTTTACAGAGGTACAAGGGAACTCTAGTCCATGGTATGATATGGAGGCCACAGACTGGCATACCTGTCCTCAAATTTTTCTCCCACCAGCTTGAAACAGAAACAGGAATTTCCCACTATAAAGTTAGTTCTAGAAAACAAATTTATGGTTTCCAAAGGGGAAAGTGGGAGGGGGGGATAAATTAGGAGTTTGGGATTAGCAGATACAAACTACTATATATAAATAGATAAATAAAAAGGTCCTACTGTATAGCATAGGGTACTATATTCAATATCTTGTAATAAACTATAATGGAAAAGAATCTGAAAAAGATATATATACTTATAACTGAGTCACTTGGCTGTACACAAGAAACTAACACAACATTGTAAATCAACTATACTTCAATGAAAAGTAAATAAAATGTATTATTAAAAAAATAAAGTTAGTTCTTTAGGTCATGGCATCACCCGCGAAAGGCTGAGATTAACATAATAGTAGCTTGCCTGAGATACCATATTCAAATATTGGCAGCCACTGACGTAAATACATGTATTTGAAAAGATATCTAGCAACCAGTGGACATTAAAAATAGGAGAGAGGATAGGGGTATTTTCCTGGAGTGAAGGAGTCAGGATAAGTCAGAGAGCAGAGAGGGAAGACCCAGGGATGGGGCAGAATAGAGGGCTAGGAGCCACTTTGAAGACACAGTAGTAAGACACGGTAGTGACTCCCAGTGGAGACACTGAAGAGAGAGATCAGAGGCATGAGGGAGCGCGGCAACTAAACATGCCAGATTTTCCTGTGGCCTCTCGTGCATATTGAAACAGAAAACGGTAAAGGAAAGGTAAAATTGATCACAGAACACAGCAGAATTGGATTAGAATTTGTAGATTATTATAAGGCAGGAAGATAAATCAAAATCGTGGCTAAACAACAACCATTTACTTTTTTTTTTTTTAATAAATACTTTTAATATCTTTCTTTTTTTTCTGTGTCACATTTACTGTTCCTTGAGGAAACGCTTCTTGACCAGAGTAAGACAACCTCCTAAGAGAAAACGGTAATTGTTGGAAGCCAAGAAGTTTTCGCCATTAGAAGATGGCCGACATCCTGCTTCTCTTCCTGCTTAATGAGATAAAAGCCCGCGCCTAAAAACAAAAGCCCGCGCCTAAAAACGAAAGCCCGCGCACGCAGCACCAATGATAATTTGCCAAGTACTTCCCTTATTCTGGATCCCGCCCCCCTTTCTCTGTACTGTATAAATACAGCTACTGCAGCAATAAAGGTTTGAGGCTTGATCAGGATTTTGTCTTGCCTCCATTCTTTCGCGTCTCCTGCCCCTTCTTCTCTTTTCAACCCCTACAGGTTCCTCCTCGGACTCACAAGGATTTGTCCTGCTGGTCGGGACTCCCGGGGACGCCCGGGGCCGAGCACAATTGGCGCCCAACGTGGGGCTCGAGGAACGGATCCTAACGGAGGTAGCACGCTTACGAACGCCTGGCCAGGCACCCACTGAGCCGCCGCGAGAGTGAACTCGAAAGTGCGGCTCGATTAGGTCCCCGGAGGACTAGCCGCCCTTCGGCAGTTGTGACCGGTAGAGAGTAAGGTAAGTGGAGCTTAAAAATGGGACAGGAATTGAGTTCCCACGAACTCTTTCTTCAGGGGATCGAGGATTCCCTCAAGATGCGAAAGATTAAGGCTAGAAAAAAAGATTTGCGTGATTTTTTTATATTTTTGTCTGATGTTTGTCCATGGTTCCCACAAGAAGGGACGATAGATAAAAAATGTTGGAATCGTGTAGGAGATTGTTTAAATGATTATTATAAGACTTTTGGGCCTTCTAAAGTATCTGTGACTGCATTTTCATATTGGAATTTAATTAGAGAGATTCTTATGGGTCATTTTTTTGACCCCGATATCCAAAAGGTTGTTGAGACCGGAGAAACAATTCTTAAAGCAGCCCCTATGATTCCAACGAGGCTCAGGCTGCTTTTCCCCCTGGTCTGTTGGCTCAAATACAAAATGCTGGCCTTAAGGCCTGGCGCCGCCTTCCGCCTAAGGGTTCGGCCACAACTTCTTTGGCGAAAATTCGCCAGGGACCAGAAGAGCCTTATTGTGAGTTTATTAGCCGCCTCACGGACGCCACCGAACGTCTGGTGGGCGATAGTGAAACTGATAACGCCTTTGTTAAACATTTAGCTTATGAAAATGCTAATCCAGCCTGCCAGGCTGCCCTTCGGGCTCATCGTGGTGGTAGCCTTGCTGATTATATTAAATTGTGTTCCGGAATTGGTCCCTCCCATTCTGTTGGTCTTGCAATAGGAGCCGCCCTTAAAGATTTTATTAAAGACACATCCGCCCTAGACAAACAACAAAAAACTTGCTATAATTGCAAACAACCTGGACACTTTGCCCGGGATTGTCCACTATATAGACAAGGACAGTCATCAAAGGCTAACCCACAACAACCCCAACATCAATCCCGAGCTCCTCCCATCACCATTTGTCCTCGCTGTAAAAGAGGCAAACATTGGTCTTCGGAATGTTATTCAAAAACGGACATAAATGGCCAACTACTCCCCAAAAAACAGGGAAACTTTTCATGGGGCCAGCCCCTGGCCCCTTCCTTGGAACCGAACCAAGGGGCGATTCGGTTTGTTCCTCAAAAATCTGGACAAGTTCCCCTCACCCAGACGTTGGCTCCCTCTGCCGAGCCACCCCCGGAAGCGCAGGATTGGACCTCTGTGCCTCCACCGACTCAATATTAGTCCCAGAACAAGGAGTGCAACCGATTCCCACAGAAGTTTATGGCCCCCTGCCCCCAAATACTTATGGCTTAATTTTAGGAAGAGGTAGCTCTGCTTTGGCTGGCCTCCAAATTATACCTGGTGTTATCGACAATGATTATTCGGGTCAAATTACCCTTTTGGCATCTGCTTTACAAGGCCCTATATCGATCCCTAGAGGTCAAAGGATAGCACAGTTAGTATTGTTACCCCTAAATTCTTTGAATAAGAGCCACACTAGTTACCCTAGAGCAGATGCTGCTTTTGGTTCCTCAGATGTCTATTGGGTCCAACAAATTACTCCTGAAAGGCCGCTCTTAACCCTGTGGTTAGATGGAAAGAAATTTGAAGGTTTAGTCGATACAGGAGCTGATGCGACAGTTATTTCGGAGAAATATTGGCCCTCCTCTTGGCCTTGTACAGTATCTATAACTCATTTACAAGGCATAGGACATTCTACCAATCCTAAACGGAGTTCCAAGGTTCTTACATGGACAGATGCTGAAGGTAATACTGGACAGGTGCAACCTTACATTTTGCCACACATCCCATTAAACCTTTGGGGACGCGACATCTTGTCACAATTAAAGTTAATCATGGCCAGCCCCAACGAGGTGGTGACCCAACAAATGCTGAATCAAGGGTTTCTACCAGGCTTAGGTTTAGGAAAAAATGATCAAGGAATCAGACAACCTATTTCCCTGACATCTAATATAAGTCGCCAGGGCCTAGGTAGTTCGCCTTTTTCTTAGCGGCCGTTGACCTTCCTGTGCCCCATGCGGACAAAATACGATGGAAAACTGATGACCCCGTTTGGGTGGACCAATGGCCTTTAACAGAAGAAAAACTCACAGCTGCCACAAAGTTAGTACAGGAACAATTGGCCGCTGGACATTTGGAAGCCACCACTTCTCCATGGAATACCCCTATATTCGTGATAAAAAAGAGGACTGGCTCATGGCGACTCCTCCAAGACCTTAGGGAAATTAATAAAACGATGTTTACTATGGGAGCTTTACAGCCTGGCTTGCCCTCTCCTATTGCCATTCCAGCTGGTTATTTTAAAATTATTATTGATCTTAAAGATTGCTTTTTTACTATCCCTCTTCATCCTCAAGATAGAGAACGTTTTGCGTTCAGTCTCCCAGTAATTAATTTTAAAGGCCCAATGCCACGTTTTCAATGGAAGGTCCTCCCACAGGGTATGGCAAATAGCCCCACCTTATGTCAGAAATTTGTTGCACAAGCTATAGATCCTCTTAGGGCTCGTTGGCCTGATATTTATATCATTCATTACATGGATGATATTCTTTTGGCTGGAAGATTAACTGACGAGCTCCTTAATTGTTATCAAGATTTAAAGGATAATCTTGCTTCCTTTGGCCTTCAAATTGCTTCAAATAAGGTACAATTAAAAGATCCATACTATTATCTTGGTTTTGAATTAAATGGGAATATAATTACCACTCAAAAGATACACATACAGGTATCACATTTACAAACCCTTAATGATTTTCAAAAATTTTTGGGAGATATTAATTGGCTACGACCATATCTTAAACTTACTACGGGAGAGTTAAAACCTTTATTTGAAATTTTACAAGGGCCATCAGATCCCTTGTCACCCCGTAGGCTGACTAAAGAGGCTAAAAATTCTCTTCAATTAGTAGAAAAGGCCATTAGATGTCAGCAGATTACCTTTTTAGATTATGGTCGTCCCTTTAGTCTTATTGTCTGTGCCACTGCACATACACCCACTGGAGTTCTATGGCAAGATCATCCCCTTTTGTGGATACATTTGTCCGTTTCTCCTAACAAAGTGCTTAAGACCTACCCTTCCTTAGTAGCAAAGGTTCTTACTTTAGGCAGGGAAAAAAGCCGTCAATTTTTTGGCAGAGATCCTGATCATTTGATTCTCCCCTATACCAAAGAAGAACTTAATTGGTTACTGCAAACTGATGATAAATGGCTTGTTTCCTTATCCTCCTTTCAGGGTAATATTGATAATCATTATCCTCCTGATAAGCTCCTTCAGTTTGCTAGAAAACATCTCTTTATATTTCCCAAAATTACTTCTGCTGTTCCTTTGGTAGATGCTGCCTTAGTATTTACTGATGGATCATCATCCGGTGTTGCTGTATATGTTATAAACAATCAGTCCTATAGGGTACAATCCCCCTTTTTGTCAGCACAGCTTGTTGAGCTTTTTGCCATTCTTCAGGTTTTTGAAATATTACAAGAAACCCCCTTTAATTTATATACGGATAGCTCATATATAGCCTTGTCCGTCCCCCTTTTAGAAACTGTTCCATATATTAAACCCTCTTCCAATGCTGTTCCCCTTTTTCAACAGCTTCAGAGTCTTATACTCCAGAGACAAGTGCCTTTTTTTATTGATCATCTTAGGGCTCATACAGATCTCCCTGGACCCCTTTCTCAGGGCAATGATTTAGCTGATAAAAGTGCCCGCCTAATGTGCACCATAACCTCTGATCCTATTTCTCAGGCTACTCAATTTCATCAGCTACATCATGTTAATGCACATACTCTTCGCTTGTTGTTCAAGCTCACTCGAGAGCAGGCAAGACAAACTGTAAAAAATTGTCCAGGATGCGTTACACTTTTACCTCTTCCACATCTTGGAGTAAACCCAAGAGGTTTATTACCTAATGAAATTTGGCAAATGGATGTCACCCATCTTGCTGAATTTGGAAAATTAAAATTTATTCATGTGTCCATTGACACTTTTAGCGGCTTTATATATGCCTCCCTCCAGGGAGGAGAAGCCACAAGAAACATTATTTCACATGTGCTCCAATGTTTTACAGTTTTAGGCAAGCCTCAAATAATTAAAACAGATAATGGGCCTGGGTATACTTCCCAGGCTTTCCAACATTTTTGCACCCGGTTTCAAATAAAACATCTTACGGGAATTCCCTATAACCCCCAGGGTCAAGGCATAGTAGAAAGAGCCCATCAAACTCTTAAAAATACCATTTCCAAACTTAAAAATAATGATTTAACTGCTACAAAAAATTCCCCAAAAAATATTCTTAGTCATGCCCTATTTGTTATTAATTTTTTACAATTAGATATTAATGGTAGATCTGCCGCCGATCGTCTTTGGCATCAAGAAACTAAAAATCAATATGCACAAGTTATGTGGAAAGACCCTTTGACCTTTAAGTGGCATGGGCCCGATCCACTCCTCATCTGGGGGAGGGGGTCTGCATGTGTATACAATACCAAGGAAGGTGGAGCACGTTGGCTGCCCGAGCGTCTTATTAAACCTATAAATTCTATGAAATAATGAAAATTATCCAGGGCCCTGTTCCCTGAGATTGTATTTCTTTTCCTTTTCAGAAAAAGATGGAGATCCTCTTGGCATTGAAAAGACGACAAAGACAACAAGGACTATCCGTTGTGACCCTGATCCTGTCATCTTTGCTGGTTGTCAGCCAGGCTGAACCCCCTCCACACTTGCCTCAGAATTTAACCTGAAGCAGAACCAAAAGATGATTCTGGCTGCCCCTCCACTGGAGCGGCATGAGACAGAGACATGCCTACCCCCCTCTTTGATGGGAGGGTATGGGTACCGAGTTGAGTGTGACAGCAAAGCATGCACAAGGGAAAACCTTTATACATAAGGTAATCTCTGTTATTCCCTGTGAGTATACCTGAATTATGAAAGAGGTTGGTATCTAAACATTGTTTTTGGCTTCAGTATCTAAGATTATTCTCGGCTCTGCCTCTCCTCCCCAAAAGATACCAAGAGCCAGCAATGGTGGACACACATACATTGTCCACGGGAGGATTCAGGTCACTACTCCCTCACTCGGTTAATGCCCACCTCCTTAAAAGAAATAAAAAGGGAGGAGATGTTGGAAGCCAAGAAGTTTTCGCCATTAGAAGATGGCCGACATCCTGCTTCTCTTCCTGCTTAATGAGATAAAAGCCCGCGCCTAAAAACAAAAGCCCGCGCCTAAAAACGAAAGCCCGCGCACGCAGCACCAATGATAATTTGCCAAGTACTTCCCTTATTCTGGATCCCGCCCCCCTTTCTCTGTACTGTATAAATACAGCTACTGCAGCAATAAAGGTTTGAGGCTTGATCAGGATTTTGTCTTGCCTCCATTCTTTCGCGTCTCCTGCCCCTTCTTCTCTTTTCAACCCCTACAGGTTCCTCCTCGGACTCACAAGGATTTGTCCTGCTGGTCGGGACTCCCGGGGACGCCCGGGGCCGAGCACAGGTAATACAGAATGATCAATTCTGGGTGAACTCCTTAAGAAAATTAAACCTGAAACCGGTTCTAGAAAAAGAACACTTAATTATTAGTAAAACACCAGCAATGATTCTCAGCTTTCACTGCATATCAGAGTCACCTGGGAAGTTTTAAATACTGTTTATGAATCCCAAGACTCAGTCCCTACCAGAGATTCTGATTTAACTAATTAAAGCTCCCTTGGCGATTTTAATGTGCAGCTAGAGTTGCAAACACCAGTTGAAACCATGATGCAAGCTTTACGGTCTTAAGAAGGTTCAGAAGCTGTTGCTTCAGGTCTCTGCTTGCATATAATTCTTGTTTCTTCTCATTTCTTTTCATCACTAAACTACTGAAGTCACCATTCACAATACAGATCTGACCATTCACAGTGGTGCTCTAGAATAGCCCTCCTGTTGCGGGGCAGACCCAGATTAACCCAATTTGTCAAGGACAAATAATTGAACCCTAAATGGTACACTTGTGGTTGGGAATTCTCATGATTTTATTAAGTGTGTTGACCACAAAGCATAGTCTGGTATGAAAAAGTCTTAGCTTTTCAAACCAGTGAATGTTTGGTTGTAGGTGGGGGATGGAGCAGATGATAGGGTAGTGTAAGAGAGTTTTATTACCAAAGGGCATGAGAAAACATTAGTAGGTAGTGGATATGTTCACTATCTTGATGGTAGTGATGGTTTCATGGGTATATAGATATGTCAGAACTTATCAAATTGTACATTTTAAATATATGCCTTTTATTGAATGTCAATTACAACTCAGTAAAGTTTAATATATAAAAACTTATACTTTTTATATATCTTTAAAGTCTGTTATGACTTACATAAAAGGTTTTCAAAAAACATTAAATTATTTTATATCTTCAAATTAGTTACTCTAAGTGCCTTTAAATATCCGGAAATTTGAAATAAAAAATGATAAGAGTGGTTGAGAGTCCGCCTGCCGATGCAGGGGTGACGGGTTCGTGCCCTGGTCCGGGAAGATCCCACATGCCGCAGAGCAGCTGGGCCCGTGAGCCATGGCCGCTGAGCCTGCGTGTCTGGAGCCTGTGCTCCGCAACGGGAGAGGCCACAACAGTGAGATGCCCGCAACGCAAAAAAAAAAAAAAAAAAAAAAAAAAAAAAGTGATAAGAAAGATCCCAAGCCCGAAACATCTCTCCTACTAACCTATGATGATACCTGAAACTCCTTTCAGTAGTTGAAGCCAAAGCCGTAAATGTTAGGTGAGAATTGTGATGTCCTTATATTAGTTGTTGTATAAGCACCACAAATTAATACCCATCTCCCACAGAGAGAAAGACTCACACAAAAAAAGCAAATCTGGGATAGAAGGAAAGTGAGAAAATCAGGAGCACGGAGGCCACCCCGTTTATACCAGGAAGCTCTGGGAATCTGAGTGGTTGGCATGATGAAGGTGCTGTGATGGCAGAGGTATGCAAACAAAAGTTGTAGTCATCAGAGAACTATAAATGCCATAAATAGCATCATCTGCAAACTAACCCCTGCTGGTTTTGCTGGCAATGCTAAAACATTTGTTCTTTATATGAATAATCCTTAAATAATCAATACTCTTGTGATTGTTCAGGAAGGCTCTTTACTTATTGATGTTCTGCAAATGCATTATTCTCCTTAAAATATAGAAAGCAGAAAATAAGATTGTTGTTTTGGTAAGGATTGACTAGGTTCTATTAAATTTCATATGCACATAGTCAAGGAGGCAGATGCTAGCATATGTAGTCTCAAAATCCCCACATAAATATCAGAGTAAGAACCCCACATAACAAAGAATTTCTAACTCAGTAAAATCCCACTGGTGAATCTATGGTGAAATAGTATGAACAGAAGGCAAGTTTAAAATGAAGAAAACACTATGAAGCTGATAGTTTTCAGTTAATACCATAAAATAAAGAGTTTCTGTTACTACGGCTCTTTAATTTTTTTTAAATCCATAAGTGTTTTTTACAACATCTTTGAAGACTACCAAATTCCAGATCATACTATGAAAATACTAATGTTTTATTAGAAATGACAGGGGCTAAATTTATATCATTTTTCATTGATAAGCAAAAATCACCTTTTGTGTTAGCCTAGTAAATCATTTATATTACAAAGTAGTTTATGGTCCATCCAGAGATATTTAGTAGGATATCAAAGAATATTTATTTATAATCATGCACTAGAGTAAAAGGAAACACTTGAACTTGGAAGAAAAACTGCTGTCCCTCTAGTAGTTTCCTAATGGCTTTCTCAGAGTAAAGGCTTTAATGGAGATTTTTATTATTGTTCTTAATTAGACTAAGCACCTCCAGGGAGCTGATCTCTTGTGACTCAGATTCATTTACCAAGAACTATGAGAGAATTCAGGAAAAACAAACAAACAAACAAAAAACAAACAGCAGTGGGAATATATACTCTGCAAAGAAACTCTTGTTTTCAAAACGCTAAGCTTATCCAGTCGAGAGAATTTGTTTACAATATTTGTTTTGTGTCTTTTTTTTTTTTTTTTTTTTTTTTGCGGTACGCGGGCCTCTCACTGTTGTGGCCTCTCCCGTTGCGGAGCACAGGCTCCGGACGCACAGGCCCAGCAGCCATGGCCCATGGGCCCAGCCGTTCCGCGGCATGCGGGATCTTCCCGGACCGGGGCACGAACCCACGTCCCCTGCATCGGCAGGCGGACTCTCAACCACTGCGCCACCAGGGAAGCCCTGTTTTGTGTCTTTTTAATTAGGCATTTCCAAGGCCAGCCAAGGGGCAAACCACTTGTTTACCTTTCTAGGGAGCACCTCCCATTACCCAATATTCTCTCACCTTTCTCCCTTACCTCATTAGAATATAACTGTCCTGTATTTCATGCCTCTGGATCTATGTTCTGTTAGATAATTTGACCATCTGGTTTTTTCTATTTTGACCAAAGACCTGGCTGACAATGTATTAGGCCTATTGGAGAATATTTTTTGCATTTCAACAAGGATCATAAATTCCTCAGCCAAAAGCAGTAAAGAGGGATGGAAATTTCACACATAATGAAAGGTCCTAGAAGTCTCTCAAGATTTCTTGGAACAAAATGGTTTTCCATTGTCCTCAAACAGGACCACAGTGGTACCCCAAGGCATCCTTAGACTCAAAGGAGTTACAGATAATATGTGATCAATAAGCATTCATTTAACTAAATGAAACATTGTTTAACTAAATGAAAGAGAGGAAAAAAAGAGCCAGAGAACTGATCCCATTGAAAATGTGTATGAGACTGGAGAACAAAGTCTAAGAGTCATGATCAGAGAAGTAGAAAGGGAGCCAAGATAGAACTGACTTGTAGAATCCAGTGGGGAGAGAATTTCAGAATTAGGATTATTAGTAGTGTCAAATCCTACCGTTTTAGAGAAAAAGGAAACAAGGACTAAGAAATGATATTGATTGGTTATAAGGAGCTCATTATAATCTCCAAAAGAGCATTTGTTTACACATTTGTTTGTTTCCTTATTTTTTTACATATTTAGGTAATGTGATGGGAGCACAAAACAAGACTGTAAAAACTTGAGGAATTAGAGAAAAGTAGGAAAATGGTAACAGTGAAGCCAGACTACTTATACGGTGTTTGGCTTAAAGAAAGAAAAGTGGATGAGTGTGCAAAGTGTTGACAGCATCAAGAGAAAGGATATTTCTGCAGATGGGAGAGAACTGAGAATGTTTATATACTAAAAAAGAATCCAGTTGAGTGCGAGAGCTGGAAGCAGTGAAAATAAGGAGGTTGAAGCCAATCTAAAGAAGGTTAGAGGGGGCTTCCCTGGTTGCGCAGTGGTTGAGAACCTGCCTGCTAATGCAGGGGACTCGGGTTCGAGCCCTGGTCTGGGAGGATCCCACATGCCGTGGGGCAACTAGGCCCGTGAGCCACAACTACTGAGCCTGCGCGTCTGGAGCCTGTGCTTCACAACAAGAGAGGCTGCGATAGTGAGAGGCCCACGCACCACGATGAAGAGTGGCCCCCGCTTGCCACAACTAGAGAAAGCCCTCACACAGAAATGAAGACCCAACACAGCAAAAATAAATAAATAAATTATTAAACTCCTACCTCCAACATCTTAAAAAAAAAAAAAAGGGTTAGAAATAGAAGGTAAGATTTAGAAATAAGGGCATGAAGTATATAATTTAAATAAATAAATATGGGGAAAAAATCATGAATTTAAACTTAAGGATGTGAGAGAAGGAAGAAGCAAACCTCAAATCCATAAAGCAAAAGTTGAGATCATTCTCATGGTTTGGAATGATAGTAGGAGATTGAGCAAAATTTTAAATCTTTAGGAGATATCAATAAACACAAAAGAAGCATATTTTCTTTGAAGAAGACCTATAAAGTGTAACATAAATGCAAACAAAAATCTTAAAACCTAAAGAAATGAAATGTAAAAGTAAAGAAATGAAGCGTGAAGGTGAAAATGCAATGAATCTATGTACCAGATTTGTGCATGTTGAAATTTTATTTATTCTCCTTAATACTTTTAACTTTAAAACTTAAATTCAGTGGCCTCAGGCCATGGGTTTCAGAGATAAATGTAGTCTAAGTCCTTCCTTTGGTGAATGGGCAGGGGGCATGGAACCACTATTTTTCTCCATGGACTTTATATATTGAAATAACACCAGTAAGTCTAGCCATTTCAGCTGGAACTCTGTGTGTGTGTGTCATCTTATGCCATACTTTTAGCAGAAGACTGAGCGGGAAATACAAATTTTAAGCCAAATGTATTAATCAAACATTGAGAAGTTGGCCAGCAAGAAGAAAAGACGGTTTACAGTATGGTTTGGGATTGGAACATTTAGGAAAAGCTCTGTACTGATAATAATTGTTGAAAGGGGGAAGGAAAAGAAGAAAGATGTAAATTCTTGGCTCTGAGCTCACTCAGGACAAGGAGAAAGAGAAAAATGCTAAAGAATAAGAAATTCCTTCAAAGGAATAAGGAAATTAAATCATCCCTGCTGCTCAAACACAATAATAGCCACCTGCCACCAAAACAACAGTGAGGACACAATGCATTGTGAAGTCTTCAGACAGTAGAAAGACAGAAGCATTCCATCTCGGCACATGGACTATTTAGTACAGGCATGGCATGCCTGCTGCCTGACCCTGCTTACCAAAAATGTCGTTAAGTCAGGAGGAATTTAGAAACCTATGAAGATCTGTAGCTAGCAATTGAATGAGCATGGCACAGAAATGTTTGTTTCTAAGGCACGCCCAGGAAAAATGAATTTATCTATTATACACACTCAGGATTGTGGACTGGTGAAATATATTGATTTCACTTAGAATGTTGTGATATGTTCTTGTGGGCTTCACCAGAGACAATCTGACCTCCTTTCTACACTCTCCTTGATTTGGATTCCAGCCAAGAAGTGTCATCTTTTGGGTGATGACTCCCATTTCCCTTCCTTACTTCTCGTCTTTTCACTAGAGCTTCAGCTGCATTACAAGACAAATTTTCTTGCTTATCATCTCATATGTAACATAATTAGGTTCATGCACACCTTTTGCCTTTTTTCCCCTGTCCAAATTTCCCAGGCTTCAGAAGCCTTTGGGTACAAACTTGCATATTTGTTAACATCCAAATTTCATTTTGTACCTGCAAAGATAGGACTTCACTTTGATTGAGAGTTTCTCCGATTCCCCTATACACTTCTAGGACTCTCCAGAAAGTGTCCCATGTCTCTGAGGCTCTCACAGTGCCACAGGGATGTGCACAGCTTGAAAGAATGATTCTTTTCCCTACTCTACACCATACCCTTCCTCCAGGAGAAATAGATAACATTTCATGGGGCCCTTCAGTGAAAAAGAAATCTTCCCAAATCAGTCTCTAGCCTCTCTACTTTGATGGCTCAGACTTAATCCTTGAACTGGACCAAGGAACATTTGCCACACCATCCTCTAGTTGCCCCAGTATCACGTGCCTCTCCTAGTCACCCAGGCAGAAAACTTTCTCCTCCAAGCAAGTAAAACCCTCAGATACTTGCCTGAAGAAGCTACTAGAGCTGTCTCTACGTGACTCTTGTCCAGTTGAGGCACAGCTAGACTTGCCCTCCTAGAAGGCAGTGACCCCCAGGCTGTCATTCCTTGAAGCTATAAAACTGGATGCCACTTTTGACAGAGTCTCTTCTATTCCACATAGCCAAACCATCCAACTCTCATTCATTCTTCAGTTTCTCTATGTCTGAGATTAATTTGATGGTGTGCACAGCCAGCTCATACTGACTGACAAAAGCCAACTGTTGCTGTCAGGAGTTTGGTGAGCCAGTTGACCTCGAATTGGCAGCTTGAATTCAGTCATTGTGAAAGTATTTACATCACAGAAAGTGGCAAGTTATCAAATCAGGGCTTTTCCCCCTGGAGAGTCAACTGTTAAATATTTACCAGAACACCACTGGATAAATCCACTATTTTCATGCAGAATGGTACAATTCATTAACACTCAGATTTTCAGAGTAATCTCTCAGCTCTTCTTCTTGCCTTTTTTCCATCTCACATCCACTCATCCAAATCAAATCACTGAATATTTTAAGATTTACATTAGTTCCTATTGCCAAGGGACTCAAGTACAAAAGTGAAGTCTTCCAATATGTTGCTGTCAATCTTAAAAAAATGGGTTACAAGAGATAATCCGTGTAATGCACTTAGCTCAATGCTTTGGGCCATAGAAACCATTCAGTAAATATTGGTTGTTTGTCAGTATTATTTTTATTAGCATTAATTTGCTATGCATTAAGTTCATCTTCATTTGCATTTTAAAAAAACCCTCCGGGCTTCCCTGGTGGCACAGTGGTTGAGAGTCCGCCTGCCGATGCAGGGGACACGGGTTCGTGCCCCGGTCTGGGAACATCCCACATGCCGCGGAGCGGCTGGGCCCGTGAGCCATGGCCGCTGAGCCTGCGTGTCCAGAGCCTGTGCTCCACAGCGGCAGAGGCCACAACAATGAGAGGCCCGCGTACCGCAAAAAAAAAAGAAAA
Organism: Phocoena phocoena; assembly: GCF_963924675.1. Lineage (NCBI taxonomy): Eukaryota > Metazoa > Chordata > Mammalia > Artiodactyla > Phocoenidae > Phocoena > Phocoena phocoena. The sequence goes on along the minus strand of NC_089227.1, from coordinate 66,355,313 downwards.
AAAAAAAAAAAAACCAACCCTCCCTATTATACTTTGATATAGCAAAGTCTTCATCTCTACAAGTTTATTCTCCAGCTGAAATGTCCTCCTATTCTCCTTTCCCTTAACAAATATTTTCAGATGCAGAGCAAACCACACCGTTCTCCAAAAGCATATTCTGAATAACCCCAGACCACACCTATCTCTCCAGTTTCTGAATCCCTTTAGTACTTTTTTTTTTTAACCAAACCATTAGCACTTGTAAATACAGTACCACTAATATTGCTCTGGGTCTTTATTTTTTGTATGTATATTGTTTTGCACGATAAAGGATGAGTTTCTTAAGAATAAGAAGCTTATTATCAACTTTTGATATTACACACATACTTTCATGCCTGTGGCCTTCATCTAATCTCACCCACTCTCAATAGAATATTGTTCATGAGCGTGGATGTTGTGTACAGTGAGTCCTCTCAATGAAGACAATATTAACCAAACATAGTCCATGACTGGTGACCCCCATATGATCCATTCTACTTTTCACCTGCGGGAAAATAGCACTGTAAGGCAGAAACTGTTACCTCCTTCCAAGCTGTGACCCTTTCGGTACCTCCTTATTTTCTTTTATCTCTAAGAACAAATTAAAAATAATTAAAATATGAAGCAGTTTTCATTTATTTTTATTCTTCATAATTCTAGCCATTTACAACTCATTTAAATGTTGCCCATAAATTTCAAAATTATGTGGCAATAAAAATAATTAAAAAACAGAAGTAAAAACAATGGCAAATCCTTTCTAAACTTAATATGAACACTGTCAGCAGAAAGGAGGCCCAAACTCAGAAGGGATGAGATGCATCTTACATTAGAATTTCAATGTCATGAATATGCAGACAGAGTCCATCCCCAATAAAGACAGTGAAGGAATTTGCTTTCCATGGCTAAAAACCTCCATGTGACCGAACAGGCCCTGATACATCTTAGGAGGAAAGCTAAGCACTGATTGCTACATGTCTATTCTGACTACATTTGTTCCCCTGGGGTCTTTTCAGGATTGAATATTGAATCCATCAATATGTTCTCTACTCAAACCCAGAAGAGAAGAGGATTATGGAAATTTCAAGGTCCAAGATGAAGGTGATGGCACAACCCATTCAATTCTAAAAATAAAAGCGTCAATTTAGCCCTTTGTTAGCTTAGAGGAAAGAAAAAATTATTTTTTTCCAAAAGATATGTCATATCCACTGTATTTGTATGTAAGATTGAGCAGGGATGTGAGCATAATTTTATGTATGTGCATGCATTTATTTCATTGATGGACGATTTGATGTGCCATTAATGTAGTCTTTGAGCTATAAGCAACTAGACATAAAGATTGAATAAGTTAGCATGAGCTGTGTGAAAAACGCAATGACTTCATCAGCTTCAAATCATTCTCTTTGGACCAGAATTACTCTTAGGGGTTAAAGTATTATTTTCAAAAAGCATTTGCTAATATTCAGAGCTAAACCAAAATGAGGGTGAGCATTGAGAAAGCCACACTCTCCTAATACATTAATCAAACAATAATTGCAACAATGGTTTTTACCACATCAAGGAAATCATAATGTATTTTTGCAGTCTTGACATTCTCATGATTCTAATAATGCCTACAATCTTAGCTAATAACTACGCATGTATTTGTAGAAATAATATACACATATATATGTGTATATATATATATATTTTTGGCCACAGTGCACGGCATGCAGGATCTTAGTTCCCCGACCATGCCCCCTGCACTGGAAGCATGGTGCCTTAACCACTGGACCGCCAGGGAAGTCCTAGAAATAATATTTTTATAGGAAATTTTCCATAATCATTATTAACGAAGAGAAGCCTTTTGCTGAGTAACGAAGTAGTTATTAATCACCAGCATGTGCCATTGACTTCAATGATATTGATACCCGTAACATCATCTGAAGCAAGGCCCGTGCAGAGGTGAAATCAGCAGTTAATTGCAGCAGCTAAACTTAACAAAAATGGTTAATTTCAAAAAGCTTAGTGGAAAGTGAAAGATGTCAGCTGACTTGCATTTATGTCTGGTGATGTAGCAGGAGAACATTAATAAGCACAATTTTTTAGTTAATTTATTGAATTCTATTACCTGAATTCCTAAGATGAAGATTCTTCCTTCTAAGAAAGAAGTCAAAAGTATTCTTTCAGGCAATCTACATTGCAAAGTCTGCAGTTCCCTGCTTTCAGTCACAAAATTTGTGGACAGGGCAATTGAATTTTCATGGATTGGATTAGTGCTGATTCTAAAGAAGGGAGAGTTTACTACCAACACTGCAATCTATGATAATGAAATGAAATATTTAAATTAAATTTCAGGTTCAGCACAGCTTCCCTGCAAGATGGCCCTGGCAGCTGTCTCTGAATTTCTCAATACAGTACATCCACCCCTACATAAATTGCACATTTATGCAAACGAAGCTGTAAAAACACAAGAAGATGGAGTACAAAGTTCTTCCTTGCCAATCTGAAGCATTGAGTCAAACCACCGTAAGAAGAGAAGTATAGTATTTACTTCAAGACATCAACTTTTGGAAAAGATTGCCTATATTATTTTTTTTTAAAAAGGAAAGAAGAAATGAAGAAAAAGAAAAAAGAAACAATCACAGTGTAGCCTTCTCTTAAAAGTAGCTCAGTTTTCCATGTACCTCATTCAAATGTAGAAAGAAACCAAAGGCAGAGCCTGTTATCAGAGAAAAAGCTAAAATTGCATTTTAACATCCTTAGATTCAATCTATATCTTTTTCTTCTCTTCTGCTCTTTTTATTCATGGACTCTTTACAACTTCACTCGAAATATGTTACCCAATCACCAACTCTACAAACAGAACTTTTCAAAGCCTTACAACTGCACTGAGGAAGCAATTCTAAAAATTCAATACAATGATGAGGAGATATATCCTGTACGTAAAACTCTATTAGCGTCTGATGGTGCTGGAGGGTGAGGTAGAATTAGGGTTTTACTTCCTCTACTGAGCCAGAGTTTGCAGGAAAAAACTTTTATTGCCAAAAAGAATGGAAGACAAAACAATTTAAGTTTGGGTACAGATAAAAGTTATACAAGATCCAATTTTCAAAAGCCAGCGAAAGGTGAGGATCTTTTGAATTTGTCTACACCACCACACAAAGTTTGGGTCCACGATACTGCTACTATCATTCCCATTGCCCCTACTTTTCAGTATCTGTACCACTGTTTCCCACTAAACCCAGACAATCATGAGTTCGTTCAATGAGCATTTATTAACTTCCTATCCTGTGCTGGTATCATGTTCCATGATCTAGAGGGGAGATAGGGTTGAACACAAATATATATAAACCCAAAAAGTATGATATATTTGTCTTATGCACAGGGCACCTTGAAAATCCCCTCTGTTATCCATCTTAGACATTAGTCAAGTAGAGTGACTGATGCTAACACTATCTATAAGATAATTTTATATCTTTACCAAAAAGCCAGAAATTTCTTGGCTTGGAGGAAAAAAATCAGTAATTTTTTCAATACCATTTGTCCATTTGTATAGATTTTGTAACTTGTTCAACTATAGAAGTGAGTGTGTTTGCTTTTTAATTTTTTAATGCCATAATTTCCAATAACTTCTACCACTGGTGTGGCTCAATTTTAATAATTTTAGCTAATATTAATACAAATAATATTGAGTGCTGACATTCAACCACTGTTATTTTTTTCCAACTATTAATTTTTTAAGTCACCTCTATTGATTTCATTTGAATTCCACTAGTTACATTCAACTAATCTGAATACAATCACCTAAGAATTATTTTATTTACATCCAAGTATATGACTTTGCATCTATATGTGCACGTACATAATTTTCAAATGATATATATTTTTCAAAAGTGATTTACAAATAAATATAATTTATGCAAATAAGACATTTACTTATCTTTCCTAAATCATAAACATTTTTCTATAACAATACATACTGGTATAAACCATCCTAATGACTAAAATACTTTATTGCAAAAACTGCCATGATGAATTAGATACTGCATTTTTTTTTTTTTTCCGTATGCGAGCCTCTCACTGTTGTGGCCTCTCCCGCTGCGGAGCACAGGCTCCAGATGCGCAGGCTCAGTGGCCATGGCTCACGGGCCCAGCCACTCCGCGGCACGTGGGATCTTCCCAGACCGGGGCACGAACCCGTGTCCCCTGAATTGGCAGGTGGACTCTCAACCACTGTGCCAACCAGGGAAGCCCAGATAATGCATTTGACTAATTTAACTAATTTGTGGCTAAATACACAAGTTCATTCAAGAACAAATATTCAGTTCTTTTTTATTTTTGGTTCTTTTTTTTAAAATTTTATTTATTATTCTTATACAACAGGTTATTATTAGTTATCTATTTTATACATATTAGTGTATATATGTCAATCCAAATCTCCAAATTCATCCCACCACCACCACCCCCCTCTCCCGCTTTCCCCCCTTGGTAAAGAACATTAGTTCTCTACATCTGTGTACCTATTTCTGCCTTGCAAACCGGTCCATCTGCACCATTTTTCTAGGTTCTATATATATGCGAAAATAAACGATATTTGTTTTTCTCTTTCTGACCTACTCCACTCTGTATGACAGTCTCTAGATCCACCCACATCTCTACAAATGACCCGACTTCATTCCTTTTTATGGCTGAGTAATATTCCACTGTGTATATGTACCACATTTTCTTTATCCATTTGTCTGTCGATGGGCACTTAGGTTGCTTCCAGGACATGGCTATTGTAAATAGTGCTGCAATGAACATTGGGTTGCATGTGCCTTGTTTAATTATGGTTTTCTCTGGGTATATGCCCAGTAGCAGGACTGCTGGGTCATATGGTAATTCTATTTTTAGTTTTTTAAGGCACCTCTATAATGTTCTCCCTAGTAGCTGTATCAATTAACATTCCCACCAACAATGCAAGAGGGTTCCCTTTTCTCCACACGCTCTCCAGCATTTGTAGTTTGTAGATTTTTTTTTTTTTTTTTTTTTTGTAGTACGTGGGCCTCTCACTGTTGTGGCCTCTCCCGTTGCAGAGCACAGGCTCTGGACATGCTGGTTCAGCGGCCATGGCTAACGGGCCCAGCCACTCTGCAGCATGTGGGATCTTACTGGACTGGGCATGAACCCGTGTCCCCTGCATCAGCAGGCGGACTCTCAACCACTGCACCTCCAGGGAAGCCAGTTTGTAGATTTTTTTTATGATGCCCATTCTAACTGGTGTGAGGTGGTACCTCACTGTAGTTTTGATTTGCATTTCTCTAATAATTAGTGATGTTGAGCAGCTTTTCATGTGCTTCTTGGCCATCTGTATGTCTTCTTTGGAGAAATGTCTATTTAGATCTTCTGCCCATTTTTGGATTGGGTTGTTTTAATATTGAGCTGCATGAGCTGTTTACATATTTGGGAGATTAATCCGTTGTCCGTTGATTCGTTTGCAAATATTTTCTCCCATTCTGAGGGTTGTCTTTTCGTCTTGTTTATAGTTTCCTTTGCTGTGCGAAAGATTTTAAGTTTCATTAGGTCCCACCTGTTTATTTTTGTTTTTAGTTCCATTACTCTAGGAGGTGGGGCAAAAAAAGATCTTGCTGTGATTTATGTCAGAGTGTTCTTCCTATGTTTTCTTCTAAGAGTTTTACAGTGCCTGAACTTACATTTAAGTCTTTAATCCATTTTGAGTTTATTTTTGTGTATGGTGTTAGGGAGTGTTCTAAGTTCACTGTTTTACATGTAGCTGTCCAGTTTTCCCAGCACTACTTATTGAAGAGACTGTCTTTTCTCCATTGTATATCCTTGCCTCCTTTGTCATAGATTAGTTCACCATAGGTGTGTGGGTTTATCTCTGTGCTTTCTATCCTGTTCCATTGATCTATATTTGTTTTTGTGCCAGTACAATATTGTCTTGATTACTGTAGCTTTTAATATAGTCTGAAGTAAGGGAGTTTGATTTCTCCAACTCCATTTTGTTCCCTCAAGATTGCATTGGCTCTTCAGGGTCTTTTATTCCCCATATAAATTTTAAGATATTTTTCCTTCTACTTCTGTAAAAAATGGCATTGGTAATTTGATAGGGATTGCATTGAATCTGCAGATTGCTTTGGGTAGTATAGTCATTTTCACAATATTGATTCTTCCCATCCAAGAACATGGTATATCTCTCCATCTGTTTGTATCATCTTTAATTTCCTTCATCAGTGTCTTATACTTTTCTGAAAACAGGTCTTTTGCCTCCTTAGGTAGGTTTATTCCTAGGTATTTTATTCTTTTTGTTGCAATGGTAAGTGGTAGTGTTTCCTTAATTTCTCTTTCAGATTTTTCATCATTAGTGTATAGGAATGCAAGAGATTTCTGTGCATTAATTTTGTATCCTGCGACTTTACCAAATTCATTGATTAGCTCTAGTAGTTTTCTGGTGGCATCTTTAGGATTCTCTATGTATAGTATCATGTCATCGGCAGGTAGTGACAGTTTTACTTCTCTTTTCCAATTTGTATTCCTTTTATTTCTTTTTCTTCTCTGATTGCCGAGCCTAGGACTTCCAAAACTATGTTGAATGATAGTGGCAAGAGTGGATATCCTTGTCTTGTTCCTGATCTTAGAGGAAATGCTTTCAGTTTTTCACCATTGAGAATGATGTTTGCTGTGGATCTGTCATATATGACCTTTATTATGTTGAGGTAGGTTGCCTCTATGCCCACTTTCTGGAGAGTTTTTATTGTAAATCGGTGTTGAATTTTGTCAAAAGCTTTTTCTGCATCTATTGAGATGATCATATGGTTTTTATTCTTTAATTTGTTAATAAGGTGTATCACATTGACTGATTTGCATATATTGAAGAATCCTTGCATCCCTGGGATAAATCTCACCTGATCATGGTGTATGATCCTTTTAATGTGCTGTTGGATTCTGGCTGCAAGTATTTTGTTGAGGATTTTTGCATCTATATTCATCAGTGATATTGGTCTGTACTTTTCTTTTTTTGTAGTATCTTTGTCTGGTTTTGGTATCAGGGTGATGGTATCCTTGTAGAATAAGTTTGGGAGTGTTTCTTCCACTGCAATTTTTTTGGAAGAGCTTGAAAAAGATGAGTCTTAGCTCTTCACTAAATGTTTGCTAGAATTCACATGTGAAGCCATCTGGTCCTGGACTTTTGTTTGTTGGAAGATTTTTAATCACAGTTTCAATTTCATTACTTGTGATTGGTCTGTTCATATTTTCTATTTCTTCCTGGTTCAGTCTTGGAACGTTATAACTTTCTAAGATTCTGTCCATTTCTTCCAGGTTGTCCACTTTATTGGCATACAGTTGCTTGTAGTAGTCTCTTACGATACTTTGTATTTCTGTGGTGTCCACTGTAACTTTTCCTTTTTTATTTCTAATTTTATTGATCTGAGTCCTCTCTCTCTTTTTCTTGATGAGTATGGCTAAAGGTTTATCAATTTTGTTTATCTTCTGAAAGAACCAGCTTTTAATTTTATTGAGCTTTGCTATTGTTTTCTTTGTTTTTATTCCATTTATTTCTGCTCTGATCATTATTATTTCTTTCCCTCTATTAGCTTTGGGTTTTGTTTGCTCTTGTTTCTCTAGTTCCTTTAGGTGTAAGGTTAGATTGTTTATTTGAGATTTTTCTTTTTTCTTGAGTTAGGATTGTATTGCTATAAACTTCCCTCTTAGAACTACTTTTGCTGCATGCCATAAATTTTGTATCGTTGTGTTTTCATTGTCATTTTTCTGTAGGTATTTTTTGATTTCCTCTTTGATTTCTTCAGTGGTCTCTTCATTATTTAGCAACGTATTGTTTCGCCTCCAACTGTTTGTGTTTTTTACGTTTTTTTTCCCCTGTAATTTATTTCTAATCTCATAGCATTGTGGTCAGAAAATATTCTTGATACAGTTTCAATTTTCTTAAATTTACCAAGGCTTGCTTTGTGACTCAAGCTGTGATCTATCCTGGAGAATGTTCTGTGTGCAATTGATAAGAAAGTGTAATCTGCTGTTTTTGGATGGAATGTCTTATAAATATCAATTAAATCTATCTGGTCTATTGTGTCATTTAAAACTTGTGTTTCCTTATTAATTTTCTGTCTGGATGATCTGTCCATTGGTGTAAGTGAGGTGTTAAAGTCCCCTACTATGATTGTGCTACTGTCGATTTCCTCTTTTACAGCTGTTAGCAGTTGCCTTATGTATTGAGGTGCTCCTATATTGGATGCATATATATTTATAATTGTTATATCTTCTTCTTGGATTGATCCCTTGATCATTATGTAGTGTACTTTCTTGTCTCTTGTAACATTCTTTATTTTAGAGTCTATTTTATCTGATATGAGTATTACTACCCAGATTTCTTTTGATTTCCATTTGCATGGAATATCCTTTTCCATACCCTCACTAGCAGTCTGTACGTGTCCCTAGGTCTGAAGTGGGTCTCTTGTAGACACCATATGGATGGGTGTTGTTTTTGTATCCATTCAGTAAGCCTGTGTCTTTTGGTTGGAGTATTTAATCCATTCACATTTAAGGTGATTATCAATATGTATGTTTCTATTACCATTTTCCTAATTGTTTTGGGTTTGTTTTTGTAGGTCCTTTTCTTCTCTTGTGTTTCCCACTTAGAGAAGTTCCTTTAGCACTTGTTGTAGAGCTGGTTTGGTGGTGCTGAATTCTCTTAGCTTTTGCTTGCCTGCAAAGCTTTTTATTTCTCTGTTGAATCCAAATAAGATCCTTGCCAGGTAGAGTAATCTTGGCTGTAGGTTCTTCCCTTTCATCACTTTAAATATATTGTGCCACTCCATTCTGGCTTGCAGAGTTTCTGCTGAGAAATTGGTTGCTAACCTTATGAGAGTTCCCTTGTATGTTATTTGTCATTTTTTCCTTGTTGCTTTTAATAATTTTTCTTTGTCTTTAATTTTTGTCAGTTTGATTACTATATGTCTCTGCATGTTTCTCCTTGGGTTTATCCTGCTTGGGACTCTCTGTGACTCCTGCACTTGGGTGGTCTTTCCTTTCCCATGTTAGGGAAATTTTCAACTATAATCTCTTCAAATATTTTCTCAGGTCCTTTCTCTCTCTCTTCTCCTTCTTGGATCCCTGAAATGCAAATGTTGGTGTGTTTAATGTTGTCCCAGAGGTCTCTTAGGCAGTCCTCTTTTCTTTTCATTCTTTTTTCTTTATTCTGTTGTGTGGCAGTGAATTCCACCATTCTGTCTTCCAGGTTACTTACCCATTCTTCTGCCTCAGTTATTCTGCTATTGATTCCTTCTAGTGTATTTTTCATTTTGGTTATTGTATTGTTCATCTCTGTTGGTTTGTTCTTTAATTCCTCTAGGTGTTTTTCCTTTAATTCTTCTACATCTTTGTTAAACCTTTCTTGTATCTTCTCAATCTTTGCCTCCATTCTTTTTCCAAGGTCTTGGATCATCTTCACTATCATTATTATGAATTCTTTTTCTGGAAGGTTGCCTACTCCCCTTCATTTAATTGTTTTTCTGGGGTTTTATCTTGTTCCTTCATCTGGTACATAGCCCTCTGTCTTTCCATTTTGTCTGTCTTTCTGAGAATGTGATTTTCGTTCCACAGACTGCAGGATTTTAGTTCTTCTTGCTTCTGCTGTCTGCCCTCTGGTGGATGAAGCTATCTAAGAGGCTTGTGCAAGTTTCCTGATGGGAGGGACTGGTGGAGGGTAGAGCTGGGTGTTGCTCTGGTGGGCAGAGATCTGTAAAACTTTAATCCATTTGTCTGCTGATGGGTGGGGCTGATTTCCCTCCCTGTTGGTTGTTTGGCCTGAGGCAATCTAGCACTGGAGCCTACAGGCCCTTTGCTGGGGCCAGTGGTGGACTCCAGGAGGGCACACACAAATAAGTGCTTCTCAGAACTTCTGCTGCCAGTGTCCTTGTCCGCGCAGTGACTCACAGCCACCCCCTGCCTCTGCAGGAGATCCTCCAACACTAGGTCTGGTTCAGTCTCCTAAGGGGTCACTGCTCCTTCCCCTTGGGTCCTGATGTGCACACTACTTTGTGTGTGCCCTCCAAGAGTGGAGTCTCTGTTTCCCCCAGTCTTGTCAAAGTCCTGCAATCAAATCTCGCTAGCCTTCAAAGTCAGATTCTCTGGGAATTCCTCTTCCCATTGCTGGACCCCCAGGTTGGGAAGCCTGATGTGGGGCTCAGAACCTTCACTCCAGTGGGTGGACTTCTGTGGTATAAGTGTTCTCCAGTTTGTGAGTCACCCACCCAGCAGTTATGGGATTTAATTTTATTGTGATTGCACCCCTCCTACCGTCTCATTGTGGCTTCTCCTTTTTCTTTGAATGTGGGGTATTTTTTGGTGAGTTCCAGTGTCTTCCTGTCAATGATTATTCAGCAGTTAGTTGTGATTCCAGTGCTCTCACAAGAGGGAGTGAGCTCACATCCTTCTACTCCACCATCTTGAACCAATCCCCCCAATAGTCAGTTCTTATTATTCAGTTCTTACTATGGATCATGCACTGTTCTAGGAATTCGAAACAGAGCTAACTAACTAACACAAAATTTCTGGCCTCTTGGAGCTAACATCCTAGTTTTGTTTCTACTCCAAAAAAATTTCATACTTAATTGCAAAAAGCCTTTGAGCTGCAGAGAAATTCAACAATGACTTCTGTGTGTAAAGTAAGCACAGAGATTGCATTGTGGTTTGGGATTACCAAGAAGTTCCTTGAGGGGCAGGGTCTTTCTGCCTCCATATAATCTAATCCTTCAGTATCTATTCCCAAACCACCTCCAAATAAAGAGAATCAAAGAAGGAGGTGGAGGAGGATGCTCTGTAAATGCAGCTTCAAGATATCTCTCCTCCAACACCTCCCTCCATTCCAGTAAGACTGTTTTCTTTGGTTCTTCCTATGTAGAAAATCTGGAACACTGACTGAACAATGATGACCTGAAGAACTTGTCCTGTTTCAAGATTTGCTCCTTCCCTCTAAGTGGTTGCAGGACACCTTTATTTTAAATGAACTCTCACATACTGGGTTGTCAGCACAACCCACTCACAAGTGAGTATCCTACATTTTTTATAGTATCCCTCCAGCTCTCTGTACTTGTATGTGTTTGTGTGTGTATAAATATCTATATCTATCTATCTATATAGATAGATATTTTAACCCAAAGAGGTTAAAACTCATCATTAAAAAGATGAACACGTCTGAAAACTCCAATTCGAAAATATACATGCATCCCAATGTTCATAGCAGTACTATTTACAATAGCCAAGACGTGAAAGCAACTAAATGTCCATTGACAGATGAATTGATAAAGAAGATGTATGTGTGTGTGTGTATATATATATATATATATATATATATATATACATACATACACACACAATGGAATATTACTCAGCCATAAAAAGGAATGAAATAATGCCATTTGCAACAACATGGATGGAACTGGAGATTATCATACTAAATGAGGTAATTCCAACAGAGGAAGACAAATATCATATGATATCACTTACATGTGGAATGTATATATCTAAAAAAATGATACAAATGAACTTATTTACAAAACAGAAATAGACTCACAGACATAGAAAACAAACTTATGGGCACCAAAGGGGAAAGTGGGGGAGGGATAAATTAGGAGTTTGGGAATAACAGATACACACAACTATATATAAAATAGACAAACAACGAGGACCTGCTATATATCACAGGGAACTATATTCAATATCTTATAATAACTATCGTGGAGAAGAATCTGAAAAAGTATATATATATATATATATGTATATATATATATATATATATATATACACACACACACACACAGACACACTTTTCTGTATACCTGAAACTAACACAACATTATAAATCAACTGTACTTCAATAAAAATAAATATTTTTTTTAAAAGATGAACATGTCTGACAAGCCTGGATAGCTTTTCTACTGAATAGACCACATTTTTGTAATACATGGGCCCTATCCTTGATTCTGAAACTCCTTTTAATGTGTCTAGCCTTGTTATGCCACTCTTCTGGTATGAGCACAGCAAAGGTAATGGTACCAGAAACTCAACTGAAGGTTGGTAGGGTGAGCACAGTGAACATAACATGGTGAGGAAAGACTTTCTTCTCTCCAGCTCAGCAACCCCCTCCACACATGCAAACACTGACCTCAAGAAAAGACGGTACTATCAGTGAACACTAAGTAGACAGGGACATCAGCAGACATTATGAAACCACCTGACGTAAAGGTGGCACTATGTGGCACTGGTTTGAGTCCTCTAGTTCTCCTTCTGCAAGGTCCTAGGAACCAGATGTGGTACTTTAGATGATGCCTCAGGAACAGAGAAACTGCTCCCTTGGCTGTGAATGCTGCAGCTTTTGGGAGTGGTATAAGAGGATGTGGAGAGAGTCCCCAGCTTGACAGGGAGGTGATCCAATCCAAAGCATTGGCTTAAGATTATACCTGGGCATGCTTCAGATTCAAGGAGCCACACCTGGGCTTTAGACACCAATGAGAGTGAGGTCAGATTGGGGCTGAACTATGGGTGAGCCTCCTCAGGATTTGGAATGCTCTATGAGGGCTGTCCCTGGGGCAGAGAGAGGACATACTTTGAGTGGTAAAGTGGGAGAACAGTCACATTAATTTTTATTTTAAAAAGAATTATTGTGACCTTTGTTCTCCAAGCTGATGAAGTACATTTATGCTACATGAAATAGCTCTTATTGAAAAATATGTATTTTTTATGTGCTCTCAGTAAAGCATTCAACAATGCTGCAGAGAATTACACACACAAGCATGTATATACAGACTATATATATATATATATATATATATATATATATAATATACAGTCTACATATATATACAGACTATATATATAATTATATTGTATATATAAATTATATATATAAATAATGTTTTCAGAAACTTAAGTTAGGAACATAGAATATATACAAGTATTTACATGCAGAATTTGACTACTACTACTCTGAAATTTACTTTAAGCTATTTAAAGGAGTAAATTTATACCACACAATTAATAAAATTTCCTTCTAATTTAAGCCAAAGAGGCCATAGAGCAATTATCCTAATTCCATTTCTGTAAAAATTCTTCTAAATTATAAATCCAAAACCACTCCCAAAGGAGTCTTATTTTAGATTTAAACTGCTCAAGACAGGTCATTGCAAACAAAGAACAAAACAGCAATGTGCAGAAAAAATTTTTTTCTTTCAAAAATATTTTTTAAATATTTAAATCATCTAGAGTTTAATTCATAATTTTAGCAAAGCATACTCTAATAATTTGAAAGATTTCTAAGAAAATATATAATTTTTCTCTTAAAGTTCCCAAATGTTGGGGATTTTTCTGTTCTTTCATTATTATTCAACTCAAAGGAATAAATCCTGTTTGAAGTATGACTCTGATCAAGAAAGACAAGGAAAGACTGAGGAAATTTTTACACAACGCGAGAGACTAAGTAGATTTGAAGACGGAAGGCTATGTGGGATTCTCGATTGGATTCTGTGACCAAAAAAAAGGACATGAATGGGAAAATTGTTGGGATTCAAATACCATCTATAGTTTAGTTAATAGCATTTTGCCAATATTAATTTCTTGGTTTTGATCATTGTACTATGTTTATGTAATATGTTAACATTAGGGGAAGCTGGGTGAAGGGTGTATAGGAATTCTCTATATTATTTTTGCAAATTTTCTGTAAGTCTAAAATGATTCCAAATTAACTGTGTAAACCAAATCCTTGGGCAGAAATGTCCTTTGTTTCCTTATGCAATTGGGTGGATTTTAGCTGTAAGTGAAATATCTCTCTGCAGCATGCCTGAGGAAAGATCTTGTGATAATGAGAAAACTAACTCCTCACCACCTTTGGAACACTGATTCGATGGCATCTTTTGCATAAATAAAAATCTATTTTTTATCTTAATAAACAAAACATTTTAAAATTCAGCAACTAATGACTACTAAAAACTGTGCTAATAATAATGGTGATTGAAACTACTACATTGCAGGCTGTATCCTCTGCATTGTTATGTTAAGCTATAATTACCATGTTTTTTCTCCAGTCATTTTTGATTTTAAAATTTTAAGTAAAAAGTGATTTTACAGATTGCATTCCACAGTGTTCTTTGGGACCTAGTCATAACACCATAAAGTACAGCAGAATCAGGAAATGTAGGCTAAAGGGGCCCTACCTAAGAGGGTTTGCTAAAGAAATGACTAATGGATTTCAGTATGAAACAGTTTCATTTTAAATTTATCCCAAGAGCATTAGCCCCGAGGGCTACGTTATTGGGAAGTTTAAATTCAATCTGCTTTCATTGTGAATTGAATGCAAAGGCTATAATTAAGGACTGTTTTCAGATTCCTGAATTTTAGCTTCTCTAAATTATCTTTGGTTGGCCAACACACCCTTAAAAGGATGAGATATACTATCTAAGAATTAGGATTGCCTTTATGGTAGAAAGTAAGCAACTTTGTTATTTTAAGGTCACAATATATCTACCACTCCTTACCCAAGTCAACTCTCCTTCTGGCCTTCCTCATGACATATTTCTACGTTTCTGACTCTCACTTGGCTTAAATTTTCTCATAGCGGCAGGCTCCAAGGAAAAGCAAACATAGTACTTAGAAGTGCACCTATGTGTATAGTCATCCACCAGTAGACAAACTAGTAACACTTAGTTCAGCAGATTGGCTAGTTTTTAACTCAAGAGAGAAAGAGGACTACTGCAAGAGAAGGAAAACTTGAAAGTCTAAAAGTATAAGCTTCTGTTCACAGATGAGGGTAGGAGTAGGAGACTCAGAACCTGGAGAAGAGGGAGAGAAGGCAGCAGAAGCCCTAATGCAAACTTACCTGCTTACAACTGGTTGGAAGAAGCCTTCTAAGACTCCATCTCAAAGGTGATGATGGTGCTTCTCTGAGGCAGTCAGGATGCCACCAAGTTGTGCTGTGTAGAGAGGAAAAAACAAATTCACAGCTGTGAATTGTCTTGTTCCAGATCTCAGCCAATGCAAATCACAAGATGCTACCTAAAATATTAACACAATTTACTTGGACCTCTGAGCTCAAATAAAAATGAATGCCAAGGAACACTGTCATAAAGTCAATCAATGCTGACTAATGCCTATTGTTGAAAGGAAAAAAAAGTTTTGAACTTGTTTTGAAACCACAAATATCCCATCAAAGGTTACAATACAGTGTATACATTGCCAAGGTAATCTCCCCACTAGAATAACAGAATCAGACAAAAATAAAATGTTAGAAAAAAACACGAAGAAATTATACAGTTGATCTATTACAAACTTTATTTTAAAGCTTTGGGTAGTAGAGGTAAACTAATGCCTCTAGCCTTTTGAAAGCATCTTTTCCCTATACTTCGCCAGTCCCTCCAGGAAACTTCTTGTCAGTCTTTGTGCCACTGTTTGCATCTCCATCTGGCTTTCTAATTTCTTGAAACTACTTGGAAGAAACCATTACACCTTCTCAGAATGAAAATTTTAATTGGTATAAACAAAATGATCATATGATTTCAACACCTTCCCTTTCCACAGTGCTTTTTCCGAAACTATTTAACTGATTATCCTTCTAAGGATTTGGCCAAAACATAATCAGAGCTTCTTTGTTGGAACCATTTGTCACCTTTAAAAAAATAAGTTGGCAGGAGTGGCTTGCTTTTATGTTACCTTATTTGTATTGGATTTTTTTTTTTCATGGATAATGCTTTTGGAGTCAAACTCAGTCCTATGCACCAGTGAGACTGAACCCAGGGTTCCCACCACTCCAGGCACGAATGGCTGCCTGGGTATGTGACCTGTGTAGTCACATACTATGACATAACGGCCCCACGTTCATAAGTTCCCTTGGCTTGGTTTAATGGTCTGCAGTCACCATCTGAAAATTCTTAATAATTTTTTGAGCAGGGACCCTGCATTTTCATTCTGCACTGGGTCCTGCAAATTATGTACTTGGCTCGAGGTAACACCTTAATTAAACAAATCCCTACCAGAAGACCCTGCTCTATAGCCTGCTTAAGTCCCCAGAATTCCTACCAGGTTAGGCCTGATCCTGAAGATACTGAGAGTCATTTTTTCAGAATATTAGTGCAGATTTGCTTCTTAGCTGGAGCCAACTGTAAAAGGACCAGGTAAGCAATGGAAGGAGGAGGAAGGGTATATAAGAAGGAAGGTGTAGGAAAACTCTTGGAAAATGTATTTAAGATAGACACAGCATTCGGGGGTGGGTAGGGGTTCTAAATGGCAGAAGTGAATTCTAAATATCACTCTCTATGAACATACATGATAATCAGAGTCAGTTCGTACTGAAAAAGCAAATAAACAATTTTAACTTGATGATCATACTTAAAAATTAGAAGGGACTTTAGAAATCACTTAGTTTAACCTTTTCATATTTCTGTTTCATCAGGAATGTGAAGACGATAAAGCCCACAGGCTCACATATAGTTAGGATTTCAGCAGTGATGAAAATCTAGGTGTTCTGGTTCCCAATCCAGGGTGCTATCAAGCACACCACTCAGCCTCTGAAAAAGTAAATGCCCTTCATAAAGCTGGTCCAACACAGAAACAGCTGTGATGTTGCTAAGAATGGGCCCAAGATATCACCCACGCCTTTACAAAGTCTCCTCCCGTATAAAGTACTCAAGAGCTTGTGTGAATTCTGTGAACACCAAAGCCAGATTCTGCCTGGCTGGCCTTGAGAGTGGTGTCATTTTGGATTTACACTGTTATAATGGGGGTGAGGTGTGACAGTGTGGAGAGTTTTAAAGTATATTTTTCAAAGTATTTTTCATACAAAGCGTATACTGTGGCTCTAACTATATATATTGTATTTTTGAATTGTTTAAATATTGCCAATTCTGAATAGTGGTTCTGTCTTTATTTGTAAGCAAATGTGGCATGTGATGCCCCCAAAACCACATTTTTCCTTTCCAGACACTTTTCGTATTTATTATTGATTTTATTGGGGGGGGGGGCGGGTGGGCATCGGCTGTATGTGAAATTTAAGAACAAAGAAAGAGCTCAGTTCTGGTTTTGTGGTGAAGTTAGAGCTCCCTCCAGTGATCTGTCCGGCTGACTGAACTTCAAAACACCCTTCCTTTCCAACTGTTCCTCAGTGCATACAAATAAATCTAAGCTTTAGCCTTTTTAATGCAGACTTTTTCCCTTTTAAAAATTAAACTCAGCTGCTAAATACATTAATATTGATTTCTCCTAAAATCTTGTTAAATATCCGTATTCATTCTTCCTCTAGTAGAACATTTAGAGGGTAGAATCAATAAAATAAGACATGGTCAAGGAATTTTGGCAGAGAGGCTGTTCATGTATTGTTATTATTTGTAAACTTTTATGACTCTGCAGGTGAGAGTGAACTTTTGCAGTCATTAGCGAACAAAGGAACTGGATAGGCTAAGTGCCCTACCATTCACACTGGGGTTATTTATATTTCAGAAGCTTTTTAAATGAATGGAAATAACATTTTAGATCTATCACAGCCACCTTTAGCATTCCTCTCATAAACTGTCTTCTATTTACTGGCTTCTACAAGCCAAGCATAACAGTGTCTAAATCAGTGATGCCATATAACTCGATCAACTACAGGTAGTATCCAAAGGGATACAAGAATAATTCATGAAACTAACTAAGGGCCAAGTGGCTATTAAATCAACCTTGTCTGAGAAAATTATGATTATGATATGATTATCATATATGATATGATATGATATGATTATGTTATGATTTTTGTGATTTATTTAGTTACTCACTTGTTTATTGAATTCCTCTGAATACCAGATAAGGTCTCCCTTGCTCAGCATCAAGGAATCACAGCCAAGGTAATTGGTGGGACGCTCTCTCAACCACTTCCCTATTCCCTCTCTCCTCTTCTCCTCCTTTTGTTACTTCCTCTTTCTGTCTATTCTCTTTATATATATATATATATATATTTATCTCTTTCTCTCCTTTCCCCCTTCGACTAGATTTCATTGAGACTCACAGTGTTAGAGCTGGTAACTACATTAAAGATAATCTAATACAAGCCTTTGCTTTTTTTTTACTGGAGTACAGTGGCTTCAAAATGTTGTGTTAGTTTCTGCTGCACAGCAAAGTGAATGAGCCATACATACACATATACCCACTCCTTTTTGGATTTCCTTCCCACAGAGCATTGAGTAGAATTCCCTGGTGCTATACAGTACGTTCTCGTTAGTGATCTATTTTTTACATAGTAGTGTATATATGTCAATCCCAATCTCCCAACTCATCCCACTCCCCCTTTCCCACCTCTGTGTCCATACGATTGTTCTCTACATCTGTGTCTCTATTTCTGCTTTGCAAATAGGTTCATCTGTACCATTTTTCTAGATTCCATATATATGCTTTTTTTTCTGAAAAAAATTTTAACATGTTTATTAGAGTATAATTGCTTTACAACGGTGTGTTAGTTTCTGCTACATAACAAAGTGAATCAGCTACACATATACATATATCCCCATATCTCCTCCCTCTTGTATCTCCCTCCCACCCTGCCCAACCCACCCCTCTAGGTGGTCACAAAGCACTGAGTTGATCTCCCTGTGCTAAGTGGCTGCTTCCCACTAGCTATCTATTTTGGTAGTATATATAAGTCCATGCCACACTCTCACTTCGACCCAGATTACCCTTCCCAGTCCCCGTGTCCTCAAGTCCATTCTCTACATCTGCGTCTTTACTCCTGTCCAGCCACTAGATTCTGCATAACCATTTTTTTTCTTTAGATTCCATATATATGTGTTAACATACAGTACTTATTTTTCTCGTTCTGACTTACTTCAGTCTGTATGAAAGTCTCTAGGTCCATACCCAGATTACAAATAACTCAATTTCATTTCTTTTTATGGCTGAGTAATATTCCACTGTATATATGTGCCACATCTTCCTTATCCATTCATCTGTCAATGGACACTTAGGTTGCCTCCAAGTCCTGCCTATTGTAAATAGAGCTGCAACGAACATTGTGGTACAAGACCCTTTTAAAATTATGATTTTCTTAGGGTATATGCCCAGTAGTGGGATTACTGGGTCGTATGGTATTTCTATTTTTTGTTTTTTAAGCAACCTCCATACTGTTCTCCATAGTGGCTATATCAATTTACATTCCCAGCAACAGTGCAAGAGGGTTCCCTTTTCTCCACACCCTCTCCAGCATTTATTGTTTGTAGATTTTTTGATGATGGCCATTCTGACAGATGCGAGGTGATATCTCATTGTAGTTTTCATTTGCATTTCTCTAATGCTTAGTGATGTTGAGCATTCTTTCATGTGTTTGTTGGCAATCTGTATATCTTCTTTGGAGAAAAGTCTATTTAGGTCTTCTGCCCATTTTTGGATTGGGTTGTTTTGTTGATATTGAACTGCATGAGCTGCTTGTAATTTTGGAGATCAGTCCTTTGCTAGTTGCTTCATTTGCAAATATTTGCTCCCATTCTAAGGGTTGTCTTTTTGTCTTGTTTATGGTTTCCTTTGCTGTGCAAAAGCTTTTAAGTTTCATTAGGTCACATTTGTTTATTTTTGTTTTTATTTCCATGTCTCTAGGAGGGGGGTCAAAAAGGATCTTGCTGTGATGTATGTCATAGAGTGTTCTGCCTATGTTTTCCTCTAATAGTTTTATAGTGTCTGGCTTTACATTTAGGGCTTTAATCCATTTTGAGTTTATTTTTGTATATGGTGTTAAGGAGTGTTCTAATTTCATTCTTTTACATGTAGCTGTAAAAGAGTGGGCTTTCTAACCTGTTCCATTGATCTATATTTCTGATTTTGTGCCAGTACCATACTGTCTTGATTACTGTAGCTTCACAGTAGAGTCTGAAGTCAGGGAGCCTGATTCCTCCAGCTCCATTTTTCTTTCTCAAGATTGCTTTGGCTATTTGGGGTCTTCTATGTTTCCATACAAATTGTGAAATTTTTTGTTCTAGGTCTGTGAAAAATGCCATTGGTAGTTTGATAGGGATTGCACTGAATCTGTAGACTGCTTTGGGTAGTACAGTCGTTTTCACAATTTTGATTCTTCCCATCCAAGAACATGGTATATCTCTCCATCTATTTGTATCATCTTTACTTTCTTTCATCAGTGACTTATAGTTCTCTGCATAGAGGTCTTTTGTCTCCTTAGGTAGGTTTATTCCTAGGTATTTTATTCTTTTTGTTGCAATGGTAAATGGGAGTGTTTCCTTAATTTCTCTTTCAGATTTTTCATCATTAGTGTATAGGAATGCCAGAAATTTCTGTGCATTAATTTGTATCCTGCTACTTTACCAAATTCATTGATTAGCTCTAGTAGGTTTCTGGTAGCATCTTTAGGATTCTCTATGTATAGTATCATGTCATCTGCAAACAGTGACAGCTTTACTTCTTCTTTTCCAATCTGGATTCCTTTTCTTTTTCTTTTCTGATTTCTGTGGTTAAAACTTCCAAAAATATGTTGAATAATAGTGGTGAGAGTGGACAACCTTCTCTTGTTGCTGATCTTAGTGGAATTGGTTTCAGTTGTTCACCACTGAGAATGATATTGGCTGTGGGTTTCTCATATATGGCCTTTATTATGTTGAGGAAAGTTCCCTCTGTGCCTACTTTCTGGAGGGTTTTTATCATAAATGGGTGTTGAATTTTGTCAAAAGCTTTTTCTGCATCTATTGAGATGATCATATGGTTTTTCTCCTTCAGTTTGTTAATATGTTGTGTCACATTGACTGATTTGCATATATTGAGAGTCCTTGCATTCCTGGGATAAACCCCACTTGATCATGGTGTATGATCCTTTTAATGTGCTATTGGATTCTGTTTGCTAGTACGCTATTGAGGATTTTTGCAACTATGTTCATCAGTGATACTGGTCTGTAGTTTTCTTTCTTTGTGACATCTTTGTCTGGTTTTGGTATCAGGGTGATGGTGGCCTCGTAGAATGAGTTGAGAAGTGTTCCTCCCTCTGCTATATTTTGGAAGAGTTTGAGAAGGATAGGTGTTAGCTCTTCTGTAAATGTTTGATAGAATACGCCTGTGAAGCCATCTGGCCCTGGCCTTTTGTTTGTTGGAAGATTTTTAATCACAGTTTCAATTTCAGTTCTTGTGATTGGTCTGTTCATATTTTATATTTCTTTCTGGTTCAGTCTCAGAAGGTTGTGCTTTCCTAAGAATTTGTCCATTTCTTCAGGGTTGCCCGTTTTATTGGCATAGTTGCTTGTAGTAATCTCTCATGATCGTTTGTATTTCTGCAGTGTCAGTTGTTACTTCTCCTTTTTCATTTCTACTTCTATTGATTTGAGTCTTCTCCCTTTTTTTCTTGATGAGTCTGGCTAATGGTTTATCAATTTTGTTTATCTTCTCAAAGAACCAGCTTTTAGTTTTACTGATCTTTGCTATTGTTTCCTTCATTTCTTTTTCCTTTATTTCTGATCTGATCTTTATGATTTCTTTCCTTCTGCTAACTTTGGGGTTTTTTTGTTCTTTTTTCTCTAATTGCTTCAGGTGTAAGGTTAAGCTTGTTTATTTGAGATATTTCTTGTTTCTTGAGGCAGGACTGTATTCCTATAAATTTCCCTCTTAGAACTGCTTTTGCTGCAGCCCACAGGTTTTGGGTCGTAATGTTTTTATTGTCATTTGTTTCTAGGTATTTTTTGATTTCCTTTTTGATTTCTTCAGTGATCTGTTGTTTATTTAGTATTGTTTAGCCTCCATGTATCTGTTTTTTTACAGATTTTTTTCCTGTAATTGATATCTAGTCTCATAGTGCTGTAGTCAGAAATGATACTTGATATGATTTCAATTTTCTTAAATTTACCAAGGCTTGATTTGTGACCCAAGATGTGATCTATCCTGGAGAATGTTCCATGAGCACTTAAGAAGAAAGTGTATTCTGTCATTTTGGGATGGAATATCCTATAAATATCAATTAAGTCCATCTTGTTTAATGTATCATTTAAAGCTTGTTTTCTTATTTATTTTCATTTTCGATGATCTGTCCATTGGTGAAAGTGGGGTGTTAAAGTTCCCTACCATGATTGTGTTACTGTTGATTTCCCCTTTTATGGCTGTTAGCATTTGCCTTATGTATTGAGGTGCTGCTGTTGGGTGCATAAATATTTACAATTGTTATATCTTCTTAGGTGGATCCCTTGATCATTATGTAGTGTACTTCTTTGTCTCTTGTAATAGTCTTTATTTTAAAGTCTAAATTCTCTGATATGAGAATTGCTACTCCAGCTTTCTTTTGATTGCCATTTGCATGGAATATCTTTTTCCATCCCCTCACTTTCAGTCTGTACGTGTCCCTAGGTCTAAAGTGGGTCTCTTGTAGACAGCATATATATGGGTCTTGTTTTTGTATCCATTCAGCCAGTCTATGTCTTTTGGTTGGAGCATTTAATCCATTTACATTTAAGGTAATTATCGATATGTATGTTCCTATTACCATTTTCTTAATTGTTTGGGGTTTGTTACTGTAGGTCTTCTCCTTCTCTTGTGTTTCCTACCTTGAGAACTTCCTTCAGCATGTGTTGTAAAGCTGGTTTTGTGGTGCTGAATTCTCTTAGCTTTTCCTTGTCTGTTAAGGTTTTAATTTCTCTGTCAAATCTGAATGAGATCCTTGCTGGGTAAAGTAATCTTGATTGTAGGTTTTTCCCTTTCATCACTTTAAATATGTCCTGCCACTCCCTTCTGGCTTGCAGAGTTTCTGCTGAAAGATCAGCTGTTAACCTTATGGGGATTCCCTTGTATGTTATTTGTTGTTTTTCCCTTGCTGCTTATAATATTTTTTCTTTGTATTTAATTTTTGATAGTTTGATTAATATGTGTCTTGGTACATTTCTCCTTGGATTTATCCTGTATGGGACTCTCTGCACTTCCTGGACTTGATTAACTATTTCCTTTCTCATATTAGGGAAGTTTTCAACTATAATCTCTTCAAATATTTTCTCAGTCTCTTTCTTTTTCTCATTTTTTGGGACCCCTATAATTCGAATGTTGGTGTGTTTAATGTTGTCCCAGATGTTTCTGAGACTGTTCTCAATTCTTTTCATTCTTTTTTCTTTATTCTGCTCTGTGGTAGTTACTTCCACTATTTTATCTTCCAGGTCACTTATCCATTCTTCTGCCTCAGTTACTCTGCTATTGATTTCTTCTAGAGAATTTTTAATTACATTTACTGTGTTGTTCATCATTGTTTGTTTGCTCTTTAGTTCTTCTAGGTCCTTGTTAAATGTTTCTTGTATTTTCTCCATTCTATTTCCAAGAATTTGGATCATCTTTACTATTATTACTCTGAATTCTTTTTCAGGTAGACTGCTTATTTCCTCTTCATTTGTTTGGTTTGTTTGGTTTTTACCTTGCTCCTTCAACTGCTGTGTGTTTCTCTGTCTTCTCATTTTGCTTAACTTAGTGTGTTTGGGGTCTCCTTTTCACAGGCTGCAGGATTGTAGTTCCCATTGTTTTTGGTGTCTGCCCCCAGTGGCTAAGGTTGGTTCAGTGGATTGTGTAGGCTTCCTTGTGGAGGGGACTAGTGCCTGTGTTCTGGTGGATGAGGCTGGATCTTTTCTTTCTGGTGGGCAGGACCGTGTCCGGTGTTGTGTTTTGGGTTGTCTGTGACCTTATTATGATTTTAGCCAGCCTCTCTGCTAATGGGTGGGGTTATGTTCCCAGAAACAATGGTCTCTTGCCTCTTAGGTACAGAGATTTTCCCGGACTCCCTCCCGGCTAGCTGTGGCGCACTAGCCCCCTTCAGGCTGTGTTCATGCAGCCAACCCCAGTCCTCTCCCTGGCATCTGACCTCCGAAGCCTGAGCCTCAGCTCCCTGCCCCAACCCGCCCCAGCGGGTGAGCAGACAAGCCTCTTGGGTTGGTGAGTGCCGGTCGACACCGATCCTCTGTGTGGAAATCTCTCCGCTTTGCCCTCTGCACCTCCGTTGCTGTGCTCTCCTCCGTGGCTCTGAAGCTTACCCTCTCCGCCACCTGCAGTCTCTGCCCACAAAGGGGCGTCCTAGTGTGTGGAAACCTTTCCTCCTTCACAGCTCCCTCCCAGAGGTGCAGGTCCCATCCCTGTTCTTATGTCTCTGTTTTTTCTTTTTTCTTTTGCCCTACCCAGGTACGTGGGGAGTTTCTTGCCTTTTGGGAAGTCTGAGGTCTTCTACCAGTGTTCAGTAGGTGTTCTGTAGGAGTTGTTCCACATGTAGATGCATTTCAGATGTATCTGTGGGGAGGAAGGTGATCTCCACATCTTACCTTTCCACCATCCCCCACATATATGCTTTTATAGAAGAAAAATTCAAGAAGCTTGAGAAGCTTGGCCCAAATCACACCAAAGTTTACTCTTCTTTCCTCCTTTCTTTCTGCCAAGGTCTTAAGCACCCATTAGGTTCAGCGTATCCCTGGGCATTTTCTGGACCCTAATTCACCCTGGTCCATTGTCTAAAATTTGAGTTAATGCCCAAGAATATGTAAGCAGTAATGGAAACAGAGATGATAGAAAGAGTTTTCTGTATGAAGGGATCTTAGAAAATTTAAAAATGGGAAATTACATGAGCATACAATATGTCAAAACTATGGAATCTGGATTTTAGAAAAATTTTTTGAAAAGTGCCTTGCTTTTGCTCCTTTAAATAAACAAGAGAACTTTATTTGATGCCATTTCTCTTGATAATGGTGTTAATAATGTCACATTATATTTATCTAGCACATTATACCTTACAATATTTCTTCACTTAGTGTACTATTCCAGGTAACTAGAACATGCTCTCTTTGAAGATCAAGTACTAGTACTACATATAGTAGAATATGAGGAAGTAATAGAGAACTCAGAGTGGCCCTTTACATTTTATGCCTCCCTTAGTTCTGGGTTATTGTATGGCTGAGCTCTAGGTTCAGTAAAATGTTTATGCACTTTAAAGGAGATATCAAATTTAGCACTCGAGATAAGAAGGTAATAAAAATGTAGATAGTTAAAGCAAATTGCCCAGCTAAGAAAAACTTGCTGTACCCTCTACAGTAAGCACAGGTCACCATTAGCCACTCCCAGAAAGTCCAGTAGGAGGAGTAAATCTAACTATAGGCCCAGGTATTTAGCCTGAGCAGCAAGGTTTCCTTGGTAGGAGTCCACCCACCTAGGTGAAAACGTTATGTGAGAAGGTTTCAGGAACATTCAACCATCTTGTTAACCTGGATTGCTTGCAATGTTTAAACAGTTTTGCTAGATGTAGGCTATTTCAGTAAGTGAAGATTACACTGGGAAAAAAGTGCACTCTGTATTGAAACAAAGCAATCCAGTTACTCACAGATCTCAAACAGCTTCCATGAGCAGAATAGCTTCTATGATAGATGTGAATCAAGCCCCTTACTCTTATGCCATGGATCTCAGATTTTAGTAAGCATGAAAATCACTTGGAGACCTTGTTAAAGAGCAGATTCCAAGATTTCCCCCCAATCCTCTTTCTGTAGCTGCCAGGAACACTAAAGGTATCTTTCTTTTAGTCAGTCTTTGATTCTGATGTCGACTGCCTGGGTACCACACTTAGAAAAACAACTGTGTAAACTAAATCAGTAAAATATATATTGAGTCCAGGAGTGGGGATGATGATCACTGTATTACTTTCAATTATCAATACTTCCTTTGCCATAGAAAGGGAACTGAAGCAAAAGCTATAATAAATGGGCTCTATTCTTGCCTCTGAACAAGAGTCTCTTCAGCTTTCTGAGGGAGCATCAATGACCTCATCTTTTAAGATCTGCTTTACAGAATCACACAGTTATAGCAAAGAGTTTTGTTTTTTTTAATCTGTATGTAAAAATACTTCTCCAAACGTAAAACACCAAGGCAAAGTGTATATTTAATTAAAGAACAAAATGTTCAGGGAATTGGGTAGTATAGTCCACAATGTACAGATACATACTTCAATTAGAATTGCAATGTCTTCTCTCCTTTACTTGATTGTTGAAAATGACTGAGGTAAACTCCTCTAAGATAGTAGTCCTATGGTATGATTTGGAGAAGATGTACAAATGCTAATATTCATAGCAATTACAAAATAAAAATAGTGCTGCAAAACTGAAAACCTTAGTGTATCAACCTGAGAAAGCAATGCTGCTATATTTACCCCTATTTTTCTAAGTGGTTTAAGTTGACTTTTGGAAATTGATCCTGTGTTCTTTATCAAGATAAACCAAAATAATAAGGGCAGGCATCCTGGCCTAAGTAAAGACGAGAGCTTTGGACTGAGACTAAAAAATGCAATGTTGGCTAAATCAAAGCTTTGAATCCTCTTAATACATCAATACTATCATCCATAAAATGGGGATTAATAATGTATTCCTCCCCTCAAGGGTTGCTTAAAAGGGATAACTAACAAAGCAAATTGTTGTAAATTATTTTGTAGGACTGCTGTGTTACTGCCAAACAGGAAAATTTCGATTTAAAAGCTGGGATTTTCAGAAGCTCTGAAATATTACAAAGCAAGTCACATTTCATGGCTAATTTAAAACATCAAGGGTTCATACAAGTTGCTTATAATGATATTTTCCAATTCCCATGTTATTTGATGATTTATACAGCTTCAGCTTTTACAGTTGAACCCAGCCATACGTCTCTGGCCATGATTCTCTTTTATCAATACGACCAGCTCACGTAACTGTCTATATCTTCAGGGGATTAAGCACCACTTTTTATCTGGACCTAAGAAGAGTAAATTCAGAGATGATAAAAAATTTCTGGTTGCAAGTCCAATGTGTTATTTACTTAGATCAGAAAAAGAGCTGTTATATACAGGTTTAGGAAGACTTTTTAAAGCACTGATAAAATCCCTGCATGTCAAATGGAATGGTACTGAAATTATTTTAATACCTTAAAGCTCTTACGAGTTGAACTAAACTTTCAGCAAGAGAGTTCAATTCTACTTTGGGATTTTTGGTCCTCAAGAGATGAAAGCCAAGCTAAGCAAAATAAAACAATGAAAAAAGCCAAAAAAGAAAGAAAAAAAACACTGATTGCACCAAATCTCTGAGCCACAATATTAAGGTAAACAACATGTGTATGTTTAAAAGGAGCTGGAAGAATCAGAAACTCTGGATGGAGGTGATATAAATGATATTTAGTGTTTGACAAAAGTAATTTATCCTAAGAATTGGCTAGGATATTAGATAAAAATACGAAGTCCTAGACTTCACTCTAGCTTTCTTAAACCAGAATGTTGGGAAGAAGGCACTAGAAATCAGAACTTTTAGCAAGTGTTGAGATTCTTGCAACATAAGGTGTTGGTGGTGGATCAGCAGCATCACCTAGAAACTTGCTAGAAACGCAGAATATCAAGCTGCACTCCAGTACTGTTGAATCCAAATCTGTAAGTTAACAGGATCCCCAGGTATTTGTACACACACTTAAGTGTGAGAATCACCACCTCAGTGATGCTTATAGTCTAACAAGGTTGGGAAACAAGTACTATAGCAGAAGGAGTCAGACGATTTGATTTGGTGTCAAGCCCTGGCTCTGCCACTAAACAGCCCTGAGCTCCTTCTATGAGATGCCTGGGAGTAGCATAAG
Organism: Phocoena phocoena; assembly: GCF_963924675.1. Lineage (NCBI taxonomy): Eukaryota > Metazoa > Chordata > Mammalia > Artiodactyla > Phocoenidae > Phocoena > Phocoena phocoena. Next base: position 66,327,713 of record NC_089227.1, on the reverse strand, counting down.
AAATTAAGTGTGAGTTTTGTATCACTGAACAAATCCATCATTTTCACTGTGATAAGCCATCAAAGCCTAAGAGTTCCCAGAGGTTCCTATTTGAAGAAAAGGAGAAGAAATACTAGCTAGGCAAATATTGTTATTAAACAATTGTTGAGAACCTACCACAAGGTAGGCAGGTATCAGGCAATTAAAAAACTGCCAGCCTTCACAGAAAAAGATAACACACACATACATCAACCTGGTGAACTCTGAATGAGGTCAGTGGATTGGACCAAGGTCAATTTCCTTGCTGTGATACTGCACTACAGTTTGTTGCAACTGGAAGAAACTTGGTAAAGGATATATAGGATCACTCTGTATTATTTCTTACAACTACCTATGAACCTACAATTATATTAAAAAGTTAGGGAAAAACAAAACAAAACAAAACTTCAAGCCCAACAAAGATCCACATTTTGTGTCTGAGAAATCTAAGGTCAGGAAGATTAAGTAACTTTCCGAAATGTCCTTGCTAACAAAATAGGTAAATTTAGAAAACAGCAGCCTATGGTGGATGGTACATCAAAGAAGAAATTCACAGGCTGGACTGTATCTCTGTGTCTTCTATGTTATACTATGGAGTATAAATGTCATTGTTTTTAGCCTATTCATTAATGCAGGCACAATTGAATCCAGGTACTACATTAATTCAGCATAAATCAAAGCAGGCAGAAAAGAAAGGGAAAAAATAAATCTTTCCATCATAAGAACTATTAGATTTAATAACAGGGAACAGGAAACCAGGTGTTTTAAAAGAAAAAAATAAGTCACTGTTAAGTTTCATTCTTTTTCTTTCTTTTACACGTTGAAGAGGAAATTGTTTGTTCCTTAAGAGGAACAAGCACTATAAACCTACTCCAAATTATAAATCAAAGTCAACAGAAAATCTTTCATCTTGGAAGCACAATTTTGTAAATGTTATTTTAAGAAGTATTTCCAGTGAAATCTGTTTATCTTAGAGAAGGAGAGAGAGAGGCAGGAAGGACAAAAGAAAAGAACGAATAAAAAAAGCTAAGTAAAGCATATAGTAAGAGGTAAAAAATACACTTGATTCTATTTTTTTAAATGAGCACAGAACAAAAACAGGAAATTCATAGAGCAAACAGTCAATAGATTTTTTTTTAATGTTCTCCCCTCAAAATGAAGACACACGTTCTTTATCAAATTGGAAAAATATATATTTAAAAGTAGCAAGTTCTTCTAAAGATATGGCAGTACCGACTTATCATATACTTATTAGTAGAAATGGAATTAGTATAACCTGCCTGGAATACACTTAGGTAATATGCCTCCAAAAGTGCAAAGACCTCTATTCACAAACATTTATCATGTCACCATCTTTAATAGTGAAAAATTAGAAATAATATTAATATCCAACAATTATACATTAAATTATAAAACTTCAGCATAATAGAATGAAAAGTCATTTAAATAATGTATTTTAATAATGTTCATTGACTGGGAACGTGATCATCATATTACAAATAGTTTTCTAAAATGTTAACAATGATTGTTTTCAATGTAAATTGTTATTTTCTTTATACAACTGATTTTCTAAATTCCCTTCAATAAATATGCATCACTTTTAAAATTAAGAATGGATAGCTCTAAGTTCTTCACTGGAAGAGAAAGAAGCATCTTTCTGGGAAGGTATCCATGTCTGTGGTTTTCATTTTCCCCATTAAGTTAGGTGACTGTGGTAGAAGGAAAATAAAGAAGGTAAAGAAAGGGGCAAGGATGAAAGGAAGGGCTGGCGGTACATCTCCAGCCAGGATTTCCCAAGATGATGTGGTAAGTCTGGTAAAGAGACCAGGACTGCCAGTTGCCTGAGCTCTGCCTGCCTAGCCCCTTCGTGGTCATCTTTGGTTAAGATTAGAAACACCAAGTTTTTTAGACTCATCCATTTCAGTGCTTTTCTGTTTTGTTTTTTCCCTTAAGTTTCCTATTAAAAGTTTGTTTGAAAAGTTTCACCTTTTACAGAATATAATATACAGTATTATACATGCAGTAGGCCAATGAGATGGTGCTTTCAATCGACATCCCTGCTTGGACCCAGGAGGGGGCTTTAGAGGAGGAAATACCGGAAGAGGTTAGCTAGCTGCAACTGCAGATTTCTGAGCATGGTTTCTCTTTTTGAACTTGGTTTCTATTTTACATACATAATGAGCTATGCTCTGTGGCAGTAATTTGCATTTTCATAATACTGCAACAAGCCATGTTTTTAAATATGAAATCAAAGGAATTCCTGAACATAAATGAAGTATGAGCACCAAAAGTCTCTTTACATACTACATTTTTACAAGGCAAGTGTTTGGGGTCTGTGTATGTGCATGAATGCATGCATGTAAGTGTATCTGTGTGTGCTCAGCAGTGAGAGTTCTTCCCTCTGAATGAGCATAAAATAGGACTCTATCTCTAATAAAACCTTGCCCCTCTTTTTGAACATAAAAATCCTTTATTAGCAAATAGACTGTCAGCTCGGGGAGAAGAAAAGCAGAAATACAGGCAGTTGTTTAAAAATTAGTCAAACCAAGGATAACAATCAGGGCTCTTGCCTTCCTCCCCCGACAACAAAAGGCAATGTCTGACACTCTTCTTATTCTGAGTCCTGCGGGGAAAGGGCGCACACATGAACTTCCACAGATGATACATGAGCACAATAGATAATCAATAGCTACTGAATAAAACCCCAAAGTAGTGGAAAATTTGGAGGGAATAAAACAGGGAGGGGAGGCATCTCATAGCCATAATCACTTTTGTTTCTATACAAATATCCATTATACAGGTGTTCTATTTTCAGTTTTGATGAAAACCCAGGAAGTAAATAAAGCAAAGTCATGCAATAATAGCCAAATCTCATCTGAGAACATAAAATATTTTTCAAAGGTTCAGCCCATTTGGGTGTAACTCAAATTGTTTTTTCTATCTTTACTCTTTAAGATATCCACCATCATATAAAACTTACACAGATTTCATATACACGTGGCCTCCCTTTGCTATGAAGGCCAATGGCTGTGTATTTCTAGACTTATATAGTCTTAGAGTTTATGTGACAGAACACACTCAGATGTGTCTATTACTTAAGTAAAAAACCTCTATATTAACATGAGTTGGCTGTTGCTTCTTAGGAAGGGATTTTTTTTCAGCTTTAAAATATAGCTTACATCCTCTTTGATTTAGGGGAGCAATCACCCGTTGAGTCCTAAGTCGACGTTCAAAGTCAGTAAGGTTGGACTTCCCTGGTGGCACAGTGGTTAAAGAATCTGTCTGCCAATGCAGGGGAAATAGGTTCTAGCCCTGGTCGGGGAAGATCCCACATGTCGCGGAGCAACTAAGTCCAAGCACCGCAACTACTGAGCCTGTGCTCTAGAGCCCGCGAGCCACAACTGCTGAAGCCCGCGTGCACCTAGAGCCTGTGCTTCGCAACAAGAGAAGCCACCGCCATGAGAAGCCCACGCACCGCAAGGGAAGAGTAGTCCCTGCTCGCCACAACTAGAGAAAGTCTGCACGCAGCAACGAAGACCCAATGCAGCCAAAAATAAAAGAAAGAAAGAAATTTATTTATTTTAAAAAAAGTCAATAAGGTTGATCTAAGATGACCATGTAATATATTGGACAAACTGGGACACTTTTGATAGTGAATGGGACTACTAACAGACAGGCAAGCCTGGATGCGAGCATCTTTAGCCATGACCCAAACTAAATAGCTGCTTCTTGGTACATTTATCATATTGTAATCATTGTAGATATCATATAAAATATAATGTATTTTTCTCAGAATATAAGAAAAAAAGGTCCAAAGATACAACAAAGGCAGAATGACAGTACTATAAATTATTATAAGGTGATAGCAGAAAAATTCTTCATTTGCTACCCACTCTCTCTGCCTCTGCTCATTCCAGCTCAGAGACCCCTTCTGCCTGTGCTTTCTGCCCCTGTCATGTTTCTGCCAGCCTGCAGGCTACACACAAAACAGCATTAAACAAGTTACCACACCAGCAAAGTCCTCACTAGGTGATTATTTCAAATAGAAATTGGATGCAAGATCTGTTACAGAGCCACGGTAGAGAACATGATTCACCTAGAGAAAATGAAAATTTGTCCTTACATCTGTTTGCAGTTTCAGTGCTGGCGAAACCAAATCTCAGAATACTTTGTCATGCTTTACTTCTTTTCCCTTGATGTCTGCTCACTCTACCTATACATACGCTTGAATGTCTTAGAGCACTGGCATTCCTGCTCTTATTATTTTTCCCCTTTGCTATTCCTAGAAGATTTTACCTCTAAAACTTGCTGATTCATATTTACATTCTTAAAACTCACAACGTGGGGCTTCCCTGGTGGCGCAGTGGTTTTGAGTCTGCCTGCCGATGCAGGGGACACGGATTCGTGCCCCGGTCCGGAAGGATCCCACATGCCGCGGGGCAGCTGGGCCCGTGAGCCATGGCCGCTGAGCCTGCGCGTCCGGAGCCTTGCTTCGCAACGGAAGAGGCCACAACAGTGAGAGGCCCGCATACCACAAAAAACAAACAAACAAAAACTCACAACGTGAAAAGAAGCTCGTTTGTTTTATGCCTTTTTCATTTTGATATCTAATTTTTCCATGGACATTCCAAATACATCCAGAGGCATCAATCTGGGTGATTTTCAGAAAGATAAATTAATATAGAGAAAAGAAGCTACCAACTATTCTGAACTTGCCACACTTCTGGTAATGGAGGGGGAAAATAAATAAGCTTCTACTTCCAGAGCAAAAGAAAGGAATAAAATGAGAAAGGGAATCAGAATCACATTCTACACATGGCCCTCTCTCTATTTGTCACCAAGTAGCTCTTAAAAAGATGTTGCTCCAAGCCAAAACACTGATTTTTTTAGGTAAGATTTCATCTAGGTATGACATAAACAAGTATACTGCTCAATGAATTTTAACAAAGTTAACATCACTGTGCAACCAATTCACAGATCAAGAAATAGGACAATAATAGCACCCCAAGCTATCTCCTGACTCCACCTGATTAGTATACTTTCTTCCCCAAAGATAAAAATTACCCTAACTTCCATCACAATTAGATAGTTCTTTCTGCTACCAAATTGTTTTAGTTAATATTCGGTTGGTAAGATTTATCCCTATTGTTGCATAGTCATTCATTTTCATCGATCCATGGTATTTCCTTGTATGATTTATATCACAATTTATTTATCCATTCTACAGTTGACCAACATTTAGTTTGTTTTAAACTTAGGGTTATTACAAATAATCCTGCTCCAAATCTTGAATAAGTCTTTTGGTTTCTATATATACATATTTCTGTTGGACGTAAGAACAGAATTGCTGGTCAAATGGTGTATAAAATCTGCCAAGCAAACTTTCAAATAAGCTGTATTACTTTATATCCCAACTAGCAATGTGGAAGAGTACCCATTTCTGTTCATTTTCATCAAAAGTGGTACTGTCCATCTTTTAAATTTCAACCATTCTGTGGGGTGTGTAGTACTATCGTATTTTAGTTTTAATTTGAATTTTCTTGATTACTAATGAGATTAAGCATCTTTTCATATGTTTATGACAACCTGAGTATCCTCTTTGTGAAATGTTTGTTGAACATTTTGCCAATTTTTCCACGTGGTTGTTTTCTTATTGATTTGTAGGAATTCTTTGTATATTCTATATATAGGGAGAAAATATATTCTCCAACTCTGTGACTTGCCTTTTTATTCTTAAGTGTCTTTTGATTTTCTTTATTAAAACTAAAGTCGTCCAAATTATCAATCTTTCCTTTTGGTTTGTGCCTTTCGGATGCTAATCGTATTAGAAAATATTCTTTTAGGCTCTCCTCTAGAAGTCTTATTGTTTTTATTGTACAGTTAACTGAAATTTGACTGTATCTATATGTGGGGTAGAGAATATTTATTTTTTCATATAGATATCCAATTTATTGAGTTTATCAATTTCTAGAATAATTTGTACTTTTCTCCCTGCATTCTGTGTCATCTTTATACAAAATAAATGACTGCATGTATGTACCTCTCTAAGATATGAATATAAGGCTTTCTTATTTTGATAGTCTTGCATCTGAAAGTTTGTATATGTCTTTTGTTTTTATAAGTTAATAAAACATACCTTTTCATTCCCTTGTAGTTTATTTTTTAACTCATAATTTTGTTCTTTTTTAAAATTTTGTTGCTTGTTCCCAAATTTTTGAGAATTTTCTAGTTATGGTGTAATTGAATCCTAGATTTATCAATATCTTTTTTTTTTTTTTTGTGGTACGTGGGCCTCTCACTGTTGTGGCCTCTCCCGCTGCGGAGCACAGGCTCCTGACACGCAGCCGCTCCATGGCATGTGGGATCCTCCCAGACCGGGACACGAACCCATGTTCCCTGCATCAGCAGGCGGACTCTCAACCACTGCGCCACCAGGGAAGCCCTGAATCCTAGATTTAATTCTAATATGATCAAAGGAAATAATCTCTGATTTAGTAGTTTGAAATGTATGGAAACTTTCTTAATAACTCACCATAAGTCTGATACTAATTTAGTTATAAAGCACTTTTATGGCTTGTTTACATGTTATAATTTTTCCTAACATTTGATTTTCAACATTTCTGTTGAAATGTCAACATTTCTGTTTCAACATTTCCTTTAATTTAAGGTGTATTTCTTTCAAATAGCTTAGAGATGTGTGTTGTTTTTCAACTCTTAATGGGACATTTTATTTTGCTTACATTTAATGTAATAATTTCTATACTTAGATTTGAATCTATCGTCTTGCTCTTCATTTCTAATTTTTTCCACATATTCTATCTTTCTTTCTTCTTGCAAAAATGCATAACAGATTATACTTCTTTTACTTGTAGGGATAACATTAGAGAGTGCAATAAGCATCCTTAATTTATTAAAATTTAATATAAATTAGGATTTTATCTCTTCTCAGACAATGGTAGGTCCTTAGAACACTTGCACTTTATCTTCCTCTCTCCTACTTTCTGTGTAATTATTGTCATCAATTTTAACTCTACGTATGGTTAAGCACATTATTTGTATTATTATTTTCACTGTTAATTTTCACTTAGGCTTACTCACATATCCACCTTCTCCACTTTTCTTCTTATTTTTCCCTATTTTTTGGTCTTGTATCATTTTTCTTCTGCCTAAAGGGATTTCTTTCATGTATATTTTAATTCAAGTCCACTGGCAACAAATTCTCAGTTTTTGCTTGTATAGAAATACCTTTATCTTTTAAAGGGTATTTTTACTTAGTTCAGAAATCAAAATAAGCAGCTATTTTTCTCCATACTTTAAATATGTTATTTAATTTTCTTTTTGCTTCCGTTGTTTCTATTAAAAACTCAGTTCTGCTTATCTTTTTAGTGTTTATCTTCTTGGCTTCTAAGCCTCTTGCTCTATGCAGTTTAAGACTCAGCAAATGACCCAAGGGAAAAACTGTTACAGATTGTGGGCTCTCTTCTTTACATCTCCCTCCTAACCAGAACCTTGGGCTCTCAAGTCTTAGATGCTTTGGCACTCTAGATCTCCACTTTCTGTATTCTTAGTCCCATGAGATTGTTTTAAACTCTGCTTGCTTCTCAGCCCCCTCATCTCACCTACCCTTGGCTTCTTAGCCTCTTACTGTGTGCCTCTTAAGAGTCAACAAATGCCCTCTAGCAGAAAGCAATGCATAGAATGCTGACCCAAGTCGATAAGCTTCTCTTCGCTCCAGGATCTTGGACTGTCAAGGCCCAGTGGCTTGAGAGACACTCTGATATCTTTTAAAAGATTTTTTTTTAATTCAGTTGTTCTAGTTATTCTCATCAAAAGCACTGGTTTATAACAAGCCATTCCATCATATCTGGAAGCAAAAGTCAAAATGTTGTTTCTTAAAACTTGGTAAAAGCCATTTTCCCATTTCATAATGACCTTTTCAAGATTATGGTAGATTTTAATATGGACAATTATTAGCTTCCACTCCCAGCGGCAGCATAATACATCCTTGTATTCATTGGCATCAGCCTGGCCATGTGACTTCTTTTCAACAGTGAAATGCAGTCAATTTTAACTAGAACTTTTAAAAGGAAGACTGTAGATTACCATGTCTAGTATTCCCTCTGCTTGAGACAAACCGTATTCTAGATAGAGGCTGTTACATTAAATGGATGGCAGAGTGAAGGAGAAAAGGAAGCAGAGCCAGAGCTGACTTGACATGGACACAGAGCATTTATTATCATTAGGGCCTAAAATTGGGGGTTGATTTTACTTCAGTATAACCCAGTCTATCCTGACTGATACATAGGTGCACAAAGGAAATTGATGCATACACTTAATGTGTCTCCGTCTTCATGTATCACTATAGTAATAACAGTTCCTCTTTGGTCCAAAGATTGCCTTAATAGAAGAGAGCTGGTCACTAACAGTCAACTTCTCATATACCCAGAAGAGTCTTTTGTTAAGATTTTCAAAGGTAAAGACGACAGAAAAAGCCCCAAGGTGTTTTTGACTTTGACCTTTTCCTAAAAACTCTCGTTATTAGAATTCAAGCCATTATGTAAATTCAATCATTGAAGAACTAGGTTCTTTTACCAGAAAAAGTCATTCAAAAGATTTCTCAGCTTTTTTCCTTTCCAATGGTAATAAAAACTTTCTCCTTGACCTATTTATTTCATATAATTGCCAGAAGACTTATATGAGACGAGTACTTTGAAGTAGAAGAAAACTTCATACAAATGCAGGGTACTACAGAAATATGTATCTTCTATTTATGATGAAATTAACCCCCACAGGATACTTCATTTTCTAAAATATATTCATTCATGGAACACTGGAGCATTTAATAAAATAAATTCAAACTATTAGTATTCAAATCTGTTAACTAAAGAGCTTCATCCTGCCCTTACCCAAGACAGCAGCATCTCCTCCTTTACAACTAATAGAAGTCACAAAGTTAAAAATCCAACGAATTATTTGATGTCTTATCTGGCAGTATCTTGGTTGAAGTCTTCTGCTGTCTCACAAGGAAACCTGGTCTTGCCCTAAAATGAAGCTCTGATATGACAGGTAGATTTTATAACCTAAGAAAGTGACTTCTATTAAAATAAACCTGTGACAGAAATCATATCACAGAAAATAGGAAGGAAGAAAATTCTAACTTGTATGACATGGTACAATATGAGTGAGACTACAGTTATATTAAGAATACTTTAGTGGCTGTGAAAATACTTTGTTTTTTAACTTTGAAATGACCTGTTAAATTGATCTGTGAAGGTCATGAATGCCCCTGGAAAGTGGTGCTTAAATTCTTTTCAGTAGCAGAAAGTCCTGGTTGAATTAGTGCAGACCCCATGGAGACTTCTGAAGCTGTTGATAAATCATGTTTAAGAGCTTTTCAGCCCAAAGCTCAGCTGTAAACTCAGGCAAAGCCATGAATAAATTTGCAGGTGGCAATGCCCCATAATTATTCCCTTCTAATCCAAAGTGATCCCTTCTGAGCTACTTCAGCATCAAGCACCCCATTCAACAAATTAGGCTGAGTCATGCATATCTTCACTTATACTCAGATCCTTGGTGCAGTCAGGTCTGGACCAGGTGACCAGCGGGCAGAGTGAACAACTGGTTCTTCAGTTAAAAAGAAAAAAATGTAAATCTGGAGATCTAAAACAAACACATAGGGCTTCAGTGGGAGCCCAATCTTGTAAGTGCTGGACAAGGGCAAAAATAATAGTTTCTCATTTTGTTTGGATACCTTGTTACTGAAAAATATATAGTAGTGTCACCAGTTTGATGAAGGTACAAGACTAAAGAAAATATTTTAAGTCATCTCTAGCTTTATTCTTATAATGAGCCCTTTAACTTTCCCCAATATATATATTTTTTTCCTCCAATGCTGAGGAAATAGATACGGAAGAACCCCGGGTCAATAAAGAGTATAACTTTAGTACATTTAGCTATCCAGTCAGATTCCAGTCCCAATTCTAATTTAGAGCATAAGGCAATAAGATAAATGGGGGTTGACTCCCTGCAGCAAACTTAGCTGAGGCTAGTTTTTGAGTACCCTGGATGAGTAGTTTAGAATGTAAGCTTATGGGAGGCAATGATATTATAAAAATTTTAATGCATCCAAATAATGGAATATTAAGGAGCCTTAATAAATAATGACTTTAAATAATTTTTATTGGTATGGGGAAATGTTCATGATATACAGCTAAGAGAAAAGCAGGATATCAAACTGCATTTACATCATGAACATAAATGTAAAATATGAACATATGTAGCGTATGTGCATGAAAAGATACTAGACAGAAATAAATAACTAAAATGTTAACAAAGGCTCACTACATGTATGGAACATGAATAACCAAAATGTTTCTTTATATTTTACTTTACTTTTCATTGTTTTGACAACAAATATGTACTCATTTATGATAGGGAAAATTAACAAACAGGAAATATATAAATAAAACAAAGTAAGTCTTCTGATGGCTTCAACTGCCTTTAGGAAAATGTTGGCTCTCTTCTTCACTAGCCTTATGGAAACTTCTTCCCATATTGCCCTCTATACTTTCCTGTAATAATCTCCTATTACAACAATTTGTCAAGGGAGGGTGATGAGGATGGTGAGCTCTAGGTGCAAGCAGTAAGTGGGTACTTTTTCCTGCAGAAAATTAAATTGCATGATAAAATTTACTGAGTCATTCAGCTTAATATTATCACCATTATTATTTTAAAAGTCAACAGACAGCTAATGGCAACCTGCTGTATAGCGCAGGGAGCTCAGCTCGGTGCTCTGTGGTGACCTAGATGGGTAGGATGTGGGGAGGGGTGGCACGGAGGGACGAGGGAGGGGATACAGGTATACATATAGCTGATTCACTTCATTGTACAGCAGAAACTAATACAACACTGTAAAGCAACTACACCCTAATTAAAAAAACAAACCTAGAATTTTTGAACTTTAGTAGATTTTTAAAGCTTTTCTAGCACAAAGTCTTATTCAATAAGGCAGTTTAAAAAAACAGCCCAAAATTTTAAACACATTTTTGTTTTCATTTTTCCATTTACCAGGATCATATTGATATAAATTGTGGAAGTGAGCATCTGAAAATGTACATAATTTTCCTATGTATTATAAATTTTATTCTATGTGTATTAGAGGAAACAGTGTCATAAAACTGTAGAGCTGGCAGAGACCCAAAAAAAAGTAAATAAATAAAAGTCAATGGTAGGGAATTCCCTGGCAGTCCAGTGGTTAGGATGCCATGCTTCCACTGCAGGGGACCCAGGTTCCATCCCTGGTTGGGAAACTAAGATCCCACAAGCCGCGTGGCACAGCCAAAAAAAAAAAAAAAAAATCAGTGGTGAATACTGTTTTCTAAAAAAAAAATAAAAGATATATATATATATATATATATATATATATATATATATATATATATGGTCTTAAGTTCTAAACAACTGCCTGTGCCCAGTGTGAGACACTTCCAAGGTCCAGCCGTCACTGGCTTACTGCTACCCTCTCATTCCATTAATTGTCCTACCTTACCTCTAGGTCTGCATATACTAACTCAGAAATTCTCTTCTCCCTCTTCCTCCTCTGGAGAAATGTCTCACAACCCTTAGACTCAATTAGTATGTTTTCCATGAAAACTCTGCCAACAACCCCAGGCAGAGTTCTTTGGTTGTTTGTATGTACTACTTTTTCTCCTTCTACATATCTCTACTAAAGCACTTAATACATTATGTCGCATTTACTGACCACATTTCGTTTTCTTTCACCATGCCCTTTCTCCATCTTCACCCTCATTACCACCCTTCACACTTCTCAAGTTGAAGCTCCACTATGGGATAAGAACAACATGGGCACAAGTGATGAAGCCAGTATGCCTGGGTGTGGAATTCTTGGAGCCATATTAGCCATGGAGAAGAATCTAAAAGACCCAGAGAGACCACATCTTCTTCTACTAGAGTAGTGACCTCCTTCTTAGAAGCAGTTTTTGAGGTTTTGATATTACAAAACTTGAAGAAATCATTTGGAGAAGAATTGTTTTGCCTTAGCACTGTTTTCCAACTGCCCATCCACATGCCTTTAAAAAACAGAGAGGGACTTCCCTGGTGGCGCAGTGGTTAAAATCTGCCTGCCAATGCAGGGGACACAGGTTCGATCCCTGGTCCGGGAAGATCCCACATGCCGTGGAGCACCTAAGCCCGTGTGCCACAACTACTGAGTCCATGCGCCACAACTACTAAAGCCCGCACACCTAGAGCCCGTGCTCTGCAACAAAAGAAGCCACTGCAATGAGAAGCCCATGCACTGTAATGAAGAGTAGCCCCCGCTCGCCAAAACTAGAGAAAGCCCACAGGCAGCAGCGGAGACCCAATGCAGTCAAAATAAATAAATAACTTAAAAAAAAAAAAAAAAAAAACCCAGGGAGGAAAATATGCCTACCAAAAGGAAAAAAAGAACTCTATATTTGTACAGAATCCCTAGCCAGGAGTAAAAAGTATGCACTTCCAGAGATTATTCTCTATTTGGGGGGACTTAGCCCTGCTATAAGTAATGATGGCTACGGAATATAAAAAGATCCATTCTAACATGATATATCCAGGAAGACAGAAGAAATGAAATTGGTAACAAAGAAAAACAAATACCACTGGACTGTTGGACCTGGTTCTATTTCTATCCCAAGTGGAACTTGCTCTTGACCATATTAACCCTCCACTTTAAACCTTCAGCTTTTGTCACTCACTTGTTAAGAAGGAATATTGGCATAGATGTTTGCTAATACCCAAGCCAATATCTTAGCTACCACTGGATCTTCAAGGAAGAGACAGGGGTACTCTTCCTGGTAATGAGAAAAACAGGATGGAAGCTAGTAACACAGCTTGATTTTTTTTCACACAGTGGATTCCAGGATGCCTGGGTTGAAAAATGCTCATCACCTTACAAAACTTTTGGCTCTGCTCTGCTTTATGAGGTAGCACTGAAATCAGATAGACTGTGACTTTAGATGAGCCTTTAATTTCTCTTTCTCTTATTTATATTAAAAGGGTATTAATAATACTTACCAGACAGTGTTAATGTGAGGAGTGAGTGAAGTAATGCATGCAAGAGCTCACTGTAACCCTTGGCACATGGTAAGAGCTCACCAAAAATTAACTATTAGAATCATTCCTGAATCTATTAAATTCCTAGGGCTGCAGTAACAAAGGAACACAGAGTGGGTGGCTTAAAACAATAGAAATTTATTGTCTCACAGTTCTGGAGTCTAGAAGTCTGAAATTAAGGCATTGGCAGGGCCCTGCTCCATCTGAAACCTGTAAGGGAGAATCCTTCCTTGCCTTTTCTAGCTTCTGGTGTTTGTTAGAAATCCTTGGTGTTCCCTGGTTTGTAGATGCTCACTGAAATCTCTGCCTCTGTTGTCACATGTCCATCTTCTCCTTGTGTGTCTCTATCTTTGTATCTCTTCTCCTCTTCTGATAAGGACACTGTTCACATTGGACTACAGTTCACAGTAATGAGCTCATCTTAACATGGTTACCTCTGCAAAGAGCCTATTTCCAAGTAAGTTCACATTAATAGATACAAGCAGTTAAAATTTCAATACATCTTTGAAGGGGGGGAACACAATTCAACCCATAGCAATGGTACTGGACCTAAGAGTTGTCACTTACCTAAGTGCACAGAATGTGAACCATCTCTTCAGGAATTCTCTGAACAAAACTAATTAAATGTACTCACAATGCCCCAAAGTTAGGTAAGAACTATGAGTACAAATGAAAAGGTAATTTACTGAGGGTTTCTGTTGACCACAAAGCAAAGAATAAAAGGGCCGATGTTTTTATTTTATCAGAGACTCTTCTTGGTCTATTGTCCAAGGTACCCTCTCCATCTACTTTGATGTTTTGGATTAGCTGTTTTCCAAGTTACAAATAACATATCTGGATCATGGGAAGATTTACTAATTTGTCTCTTCCTTTCCCGAATCTTCCTCATCCAAACCAGTCTTCTTGGTGCAGAGATTGGTCTTCTCAAAACAAGTCATTTTCCTTATCAAAAAGATGAGTGACTCACTGGCCCGGTTCTTGCCTGTCACTCAAGGCCTCCTCTACACTGGTCCTGGTTGACTTGTTAGCTTTGAGTCTTACTCTCAGATACCTTCATGGGTCTCACCAATTAGGCCTCATTTTTGTCAACTGCACTGAACTGTATTCACTTTTAGGCCTGTTCCCTCTTGTGTTTTTACACATCTATTCATATGATTTCTCTATGCCTAACAACTACCAAACCATCAGTCTAAATCCTTTCATTCTTCAAGGATTTTAACAATGCATTCTTCAAGGTTTTTAACAATGTCCTCTTCATTGGAGAAGATATCACTTCAAATGCAAATTATTTATTCTTCCTCCATGTTCCTGTACTTCTTAATGTCTTTTCCACTGATGTGTTAGCTGTCCATTTGTTGCCTGGTAATGGTAAATGCTTTTAAGGTGCATGCCTTATTCCCAAAATTATAAAATAAAGTGCTTAAAGAGAGTAAAAATGCCTTATGTTTTTACCTAGTGCAATGCTTGTACATGGCAGATGCGTAATAATTCCTGTTTTGTTGGGCAGACTATGAACACTGAGAATCAGGGTCTTAGAGAAGGAATACCACAATTGGAATCACCTGGAAGAAATGTTTATCGCTCCAAACTTCTACATAGCTAACCAAGCTAAGTGTGAACTTGAGCTTGGACTCAACACACATTGTGTGCACTACAAACTCTTTCATATCTTAGTAAAGTTCAGTCCCTGAGACACCCTAGAGAAAATAATCTGCTAGAGAAAAAGAGAAAAGTTTGTCCTAATTCTTCTCTATGCTTCATCTTTGAGTTTGGGACATGAGGTCAATTTCAGAACTGAGATAAAAGAACAGGAGACCTGAATCAGACATGTTCCAGTTGCTCCAATAAGCCGGCCATAGATCTGCCTACTCTGCTCTGTATCTGAGGGGTTTTTTAGGGTAAAAAGCACCTGCAATGAGTGACTAATTCGCGGAGTGTTTCCAGTGTTCCCTGTGTGGTGTATTTTAATCAGCAGTACAATTTAGCAGCTGCATTAATTAATTAGCACATTAATCAGGAGAGCATTTTAGCAGCTAATCTCTAGCAAACTAGCAGTTTGTGATAAAATCTTAGCAATAGGAGAACATGCAGCATATCAAGTTATTTTTCAATGTTATCATTACTGTGGGCCTAGCAAGGGCTGAAATTATGTAACCAAATTGAAACCTTTCTTAAAATATAACAATGCAGGGCACATTTGAGAAATTGTATGCTTCATGGGGAAAGGTTTAACAATTACTACTTTCTCTACAAAGCAGCCATTCCGAAGAAAACTGTCAGGCACGCCAGGAAACAAACTCTGTAAGTGTTCTTAAAATACTCCTCGTGTAATTTCATAAGAATTCAAGTTTCCTCTTCTAATATCAAGATTATTTATGTAATAATGAGAAGTTTCAAGATATTATTTTATTACATATGTTAGAGTGATTAAAAAGAAGGAATACTTGCCTTAGCAATGAAAATGTTACAAGTCTGATTTTTAGCTATATAAAACCTTTACAGTAAAACTTATACTTGGAAAGGGAATAGAAAGTATACTTCTTCCAATACAATGTTTAGAGATAAATGCATGTGGTACCACAGCCAAATGTAATACAACTTTGATGAAATATAAATTGGAAGACTTCTGCATATGGAAACATCACTCCTCTTTTGTTTCATTATACCCAAAATGCAGCGACGTGCTTTTATTGAATCCATGCATATTGAATTCCACATGTTCCAAAATTTAAAATTTGACTGAAAAATCCCACAGGCTGATATTAAAACTTCCTTTCATTTACAAACCCTGGGGATACTGAATTCTTATACACAGCGATGTATTCGTTTGAACAGTTAAGCAGTTCTTTATCCTCACAGCATTTTCCTGGGAGAAATCAGTGTTCTTTCATGACTCCACACCACTTTTTCAACCTCAGAAAGGAGAGGGTCAAGATAACCGAGGGCTGGGTAAGCATTTCCTTACATTTCAGACTCTTGTTATATTGATTTTTTCCTCTGGCTCATGGAAATTGCACTCTATTTAAATCATATAATACAAGTTGGAAGAATTTTAATTTCCACTCTACCTTTTGTCTCCTTTTATAAATTACATCTATATCACTCAATCATATGCCCTCTCTTTTCTAAATTTTCAACTCTTCACAACCTAGTTTATCAGCAGTTCCACTCCAAGTCCAAAGAAATTCCAAAACCTTCTGGAGAAGGGCAAATGAAAATTAGATGTTTCTCTACAGAAAAAAAAATTTATAAAATACAGCACTTAGTAAGGATATATTCAAGTGTGATGTTAGTGGGATATTTTCTTATAAACACTTTATAAATAAAAAGCCTGCAAGTGCAATAACTACCCATGCTACTCCATCAACCGTTCTTTTGAGACAATATCATGTTTTGTAGATTTTTATGTGCTTAGGTTGAAATTTATGCATACCTTTTGTCACACCTAAAATCATTATAATTATGTTGTTAGTGCATTAGTTGGCTTCGTTTGTAAGTACAGCATTTTTTATCGATAAATGCCTTATGGATGGAAAACCTCATTTAACTATGAGTCACCCTCTATTGATGTAATCCTTCGTACTTTATGGACTTTTATAATTAACATAAAGCCTGCAACCTCAGAGATCTTAGCAACCTCAGAGTACAACTTTTTTTCTTTTCTTTTAAGAACATTTACATTTTCACTTAAAGGAAGTGCTTTACACTTCTCTTTGGCATATCTGAATTGACAGCATCACTACTCTTGCACTTTGGGGCTATTATGAAGCAAAATAAGGGTCACTAGATCACAAGCACCGTGATACTGCAACAGTCAGTATGATAACTGAGATGGCTACTAAGTAACTAATAGGCAGGATACTCTGGACAAAAGAACGATTCATGTCCCAGGTGGGACAGAGTAAGACGGTGCAAGATTTCATCATGCTACTCAGATGGGTACACAATTTAAAACTTATAAATTATTTATCTCTGCAATTTTCCATTTAATATTTTTGGACCACAGTTGACCTCAGGTAACTGAAACCATGGAAAGCAAAACCATGGATAAGAGGGGACTACTATATATATATCTCCAAAACTATTTAGCATGGAACACATATTCTCATGGACATTTTAGGTAGCACCAAATTTCAAGGACATTTTCATATGGACCAAATGTCTTATAGGTGTTTCGGACAGGACCACATTTCGAGGATCTTTTGGCATGGACCAAATGTCTTATGGGTGTTTTGGAGAGAACCAAATTTCAAGGATGTTTTGGGGTGGAACAAATGTTTTATGAATGCTTTGGACAGCATCAAATAACAATGACCTTTTGGACAGGATCAAATGTCCTTCAAGTATAGAGTTTGATATTATCCACAAATTCAGGCATCAGATGGGGATTTTGGAACATATCCCTTGCAGATAAGGGGGTGGGCGCTACTGGTTCTGTGTTTCTGGAGCATCCTAGTAACACTTCTAGTAACTTCCCTGCACAAATACTCCGTTCTAGCATATTCCATTTGTTGTTTCCCAAACAGACTATGCTCTCTTGCTTCTGTGCCTTTGTGGATGCTTTTCTCTAATATGGAGTGTCATCTCTTCTCTCCTTGCCCTGTGTAACACATGGTTATTTAGGACTCACATCTGATACTGCTTATTTTCCCCACCACATTCTGTCCTGAATTAAACCTATTTTATTTGCTACCTATGTGGCAAACCTGTGTTAGTTGTTTTCTTGCACTAGTTGAATCCTATGTATATCTCTCTTCTTAGAAATTACTACATTTAATTTTAGTGATTTTCCTGTCAAATTTACTCACCACACCACAAGTCCCTTGATATCAGGGACTGTCTTTCATCCTTTTTTCCCCAATACTTTGCAAAAAACAGAGGATATTAAGTTTCGATGGTGTTAGTTGAATAAGGGTAATTTATTCAACTAAGTAAAGGAAAAGGCTTTGGGATCCAGGACGGAAGTAATGGTGCTAGAAAGAAGGAGATGTGTTTTTAAAACATGACTTAAAAGCCTCAAAGTGATGCTATGGACTTTTACAAAACCTGGACTTTTGCAAAGCTATGAAATCCATGAGTAGAATTAGAGTAAAACCCTCAGGCTGTTATGGATTTGTTTTATAGCTTCCAGACAAATCAACTTACTTCTAAACTCATTAAGGGATGACACGCTTTCACCATGTCCAAGCAATGGCAATTTGGGAACACTGGAATTTGCAACACCTTAGTGGTCAAATCTTTCAGAATAAGCCATGAAATTCATGAGATGCTAGCATGTGAAGCCTCATCTAAGAGACAGAGAGCAGTCCTATAACATAGGTAAAACACCAACAACCACTATTTTAATGAGGAAATTAAAGCTGGGAATCATTTAAGGACTTGCCCGAAGTTGTCCTGCTAAGTAACAGATGTAGGTGCCACACTTAATTTCTGAAACTAAATCCATCATGCTCTTGCTCTATGTTACGAACAATACGAACATCTCAAAACTCACAAAAATAACCAGTAGTCATAACCGCTGCTGGATACGTATCTGTGTCTGTCTGAGTGGGGCAGGAAGCGGTAGGGATGTGGGAGACAATTAATGAATATCATTCTGAATTTGAAGCATTATTATTATTTTCATATATTAAGTAAAGTGAACTACTTTTGATGTTAATTTTCAAATATCACATTAATAGGAATAGCTATAGTTATGTCTTTTTAGCAGAAGTGTCAAACAAGCTAAGTCTGCTGCTCTTACGTCTTCTGAAATTCATCTTTTCTGAAAATTGAAGCCTACTCATTGGTCCAGAGGGAAAAATGATGGAGACTTTACACTGGGGAACTACACTGATTAGTTAATGAAACAAAGTTACACTCAGCAATAAATGTTGATTGTATATGGTTTCCTTAATACCCAATCACCAAATACTTTGTAGAGAAAATCTCTAAGAACAACAAGAAAACATGGAGAGGTCCAGTAACCCAGGAGGAAAGGGAGGAAGCTATAATAGGTACTACAAAATAACAAAAGGCCACAAACAAAGACAAAAATTCTCCCAACTCAGAAGGAAAGGGGATCCAATTATTTATAATAGAGCCCATGTTAGGAATTAGGGTTAAATGGTGGGAAAGAAGATGTCATCTTGAACAATTATACTTATTGGGTGCTTTGAAGACGTAGGCTAGCTCCCTAAAAAAAGAGAAACGTGCACCCTGGCTTTATTGCTTTCATGTCAGTGCAGGAAGAACCCTGAGAAGTCAACACAGTTCAAAATTCTCAGGAGGACCTGAAATTACTTGCGAACTTAGTTGACTGACATGTTAGGAGAAACTGTTCTTTTGATGTACAGGTATTGTATGTCTAGAGATTTAGAACAGGAGCAGTTATTTGGGGTACCAACATGAGATTAAGGAATCATTCTTCAATATTTAGTTAACATTCTTAAGAGACTGGTGTGCACAGAATGCTAATGTAGGTGTAGTGGGAATAATCATCATCAACACAGCTCTTCCTTAGTTGAATTTCCTGAAATAGTGATCTGGGGAAGGGTTTTCAGAGTGAGGAGCATGACAGTCCTGTTGCTTGTCATTGACACACATGGTGGACCCTCCAATGGGTCTAATCTTCACAACCAGCCTCTGTACCCAAGAAGTGGAAGGGAGAATGTCCCCACAGCCTCGATGTAGAGAGAGAATTCCAACAAGCAACAATACCCCTCCTCAGTAGAAGGCAGAGAAGTACCGTGCAGTTCTGAGTTATCATGGAGTCAATAAACTTCGGTGTTTTCCCCTTATAAGGACAGCTTGGCAGTTATTATCCTAGTGAATCTAAATTTGTTAGCAACAGTAATTCTACAGGGTGTTGGTACTATCTCGTAGGCATAAACTTGTATGATCTCTGATCAACGATCTCTCACTGAAAAGCAAGATCACCTTGCAACCCACAGCAAGAATTGTACAGTGAAATAATTGAGCAGTTAACCTGGCTGGAAAACATTTTTCCCACCAAGCAAGTTTCATAAGTCAATCAACTTTATTAAGTTGAGAATAAACAGCAAATAAGAGAGCACTGACTTCAACAGGCTCACTCTGTTGTAGCGTACACTCATCATCACCTATCACTCCTTAATAAGTGGAGGCAGTGAAAGTATCACTATAAATTAGCTTCAAAGTCCTTAAGAGACTTCGATGGGACAGAGGAAGGAGACTGTAATTTAAAAAGCAGAAAGGATGAAGTACAAATTAAGGCAAGCCTTGCCAGCAATTCCACTGTTAAGATCAAAGTACAAAGAACCTTGAAGAGGAAAGAAAGGAGTAGGTTGTTAAAGTCAGAGCAGAAAATTCTGATAAAGTAAAGCAGTGGCAGGTAAATAAAAGATAGGTTGAAGACATGTAATTAGCAACAATCACGAGTTTCAATTAATATCATAGCAATTAACATCAAAATAATGTAGTTTTATTAGTTAAAACAATAAATTATTTCTCTTCTTCACATATAGGTTCAAAATACATTATTGATGCTATCTCTCTTTTCTTTTTTTTTTTTGCTTTTTGCTAGATGTTGTCCCATTATTCCAACTACCAGTTGCATTTGCCATTCCATTTTCTTAACCCACATTAAAATTAGGCAAGTATGAAATTAAGACTCCAAACATTTTCAAGAGCTATTTCAAATTCAGAGATTTATATCCCTTGCAAAATGGGACTCTGACTTTGACGCTGGTCTGGGACACAAAAGATCCCTAAGCATATTTCAATAGAGATATGAAATAGTTAGGGCAGTGTTGGGGGAGAGTAATTTTTTAAAGTATCTGAAAGTCCTTTGTGACTAACTTCTCCAGGTTATTTGTGTATGGAGCATTTGACAAATTCTAAATAGGTTCTGTCTAAGTAAAGCAAAATGGACTCATTTTCTTGGTAGCATTTAACTTATATAATGACATGGGTACTGGAAAAAAAGATACCCCTGCGGTTCTTTCTACACTCAGAATCTAATGTAAGTGCCACCCAAGGTCATAAAATGGCCCCTAAACTCAATGACAACA
Source organism: Phocoena phocoena (assembly GCF_963924675.1). Classification (NCBI taxonomy): domain Eukaryota; kingdom Metazoa; phylum Chordata; class Mammalia; order Artiodactyla; family Phocoenidae; genus Phocoena; species Phocoena phocoena. Next base: position 66,306,555 of record NC_089227.1, on the reverse strand, counting down.
AGAAAAGGACAGAAAGAGACAGTCAATATGCAGGTGTGGGCTATCTCCAACTTGCTCTGAAATCCATAGTAGAGGGAGTGTTTCTTTATTACTTAGAATATAAAATGCCACCTTGATTAATATTTTGTGAAAACAAATGCCTAGAAATACCTTTTGTAAAGAACTACAAAAAAAGAGCTGCTATAAAAAATGAAATAAAAATGTTCCACTTCATACAAATGAGGGCAGGGTCCCTATACACAAGGAACTTTTAATTAAGTGGAAAAGAAAATTCACACATGATAAATCAAAGAATCCCTTTTTCATACTCTCTTTTTCTCTCTCTCTCTCTCTCTCTCTCTCTCTCTCTCTCTCACACACACACACACACACACACACACACACACACACACCGAATTAAGTCAGAAAGGTATCTGCCTTAATCCTATAGAGTATATTTAAGAGGTGAGAGTTCCCCGGCAGACAAACCTGGTTTGGATCCCAACTGTGACGCTCACTAGCTGTATAACCACCTCCAACTTACTTAACCTTCCTGAGCCTTGCTTTCCTCAACATAAATTTGAGAGAATGTTAGTGTTTCCTGCAAAGGGTTGTGAGATTTAAATGAGAAAATGTTGAGTACCTGTTATACAGGAAACAGTCAATAGATAGAGTAAGAAGAGGAGTCTGTCTTTAGCCCAGTACACATATGATTAAACGCTGGAGCTCCACAGATACTTTCAGCACTTACTTCTTCTTAATTCCTTTAAGAAGTCAATCTACAAGCAAAACTGTGAATTAAAATGTATCTCCTCTACTGACATTCCTTGTCACCATTGCCATCATCTCAAATCCTTCTTTCTCCTTTTCAGATGGATGGTAGCCTATAATTTATCAAACTATGCTCAGGAGGGACTTCCCTGGCAGTCTAGTGGTTAAGACTCCACACTCCCACTGCAGGGGGCGCGGGTTCAGTCGCTGGTCGGGGAGCTAAGATCCCACATGCCGTGTGGTGTGGCAAAAAAATCTCTGCTTAGGAAAGAAGGAATCTCAGTGGCACTCCGAAAATTTCCCTTTTGTCTTCTTAACGCTCATTCTCCACTGATCCTTCCTCTCAATCTACCAACATTTCCATTAACTCCCCATCTAGAAACAAACAAACCAAAATCACTGCCTTCATTCTGCAAACAATTAGTGACTATTATCTTTTCTTTTACCCCACCACCAGTCTTCAGTGGAAGATCTCTATATCAACCCTCTTCCTCTGTAATGAATTCCAGTCCCAACTGTCCACACCATTTCTACACGCTCATCATTCACTTCTCTATATCAGGGTCTGCTAAAAGGATTTTCACCTTCCCATTGCTCTCTTCCACCTGATCTCCACATGTGTAACTACATCATCATCAACCCCGTCGCTCCTCCTCATGCATATGAATATACCGTCTGAACAGAATACCAGATAGAGACGTTTAAGTATATTCAGTCCATCCTGCTAGTTCCTGCAGCAAAGTTTTCTAGCCCCTGGCACACTCTCCTTTTGAGCTCTCCCATTATGTTTGCTTCAGCTGTTTTATCCTTGGCGCCTGTGAGCATTTTCATCAGTGTCAGTTGGGGCTTCCCTGGGTGGTGTCTCTGCTCCATTTACTCAGTGAGGAAAGGGCCTCTGAGCCATTCGTCATCAGTAGACTTTCTTCAGGCTACATGAGTAAATGCCTGATCAGATATCCTTTACATGTTCAAATAAACTATAACCCTGTGTGAATTTTCTTGTCATTTTTAACAAATTTCAATGATATTGTAAGAGCCATAAAAAATCTGCATATAATCAAACTCTACCTACACATTTTTGAAGTTATTGAAAATGTTGACCAGGTGATATTGTCTGCTATTGAGTATAAATCAGCTGTTCCCTGCTTTACAATGTTTTCAAATCTGCAACATCACAGAATACTTTCATGCAAAAATAAAAATAAAGGTGATACAGGTCCACTAGTGACGTAATAAATGCTTCAATTTTGTTATTAAAAGGAGCCTGTATTCTCTGCACAGACATAGCTGGGTAATCTAGGAGTTGATCTCCTTTGCTGCAAGGGGTTATCCTTATAAAAGAAAATATATTTGAAGTCCAATTAGAGATATGGTGTTTTGGTCTATAACACAAATTAGACACAATCCCGGCCCTTTTGGAAATTCACAAAATGATGTGTTCATAAATGTCTGTTTAGATAATATTACTCACAAATGATTTTGCTAAGTTTCACTAAAAATTAGTGATTTTATTTACAGAGCATGTCTTAAAAATTAATGTTTTGTTTTGCAGAGTATGTCCTCTGACTCTTAGGTGTAATAAAGAAATATAAATATCAAATGATTTTCAAATCTTATCATTTCTTCTTTTTAGTTATTTTTATTGTTTTATTGAGATATAATTGACATATAGCTCTGTATAAATTTAAGGTGTACAGCATAAAGATTAGACTTACATATAGCATGTAATGGTTACCACAGTAAGTTTAGTGACTATTATCATCTTGTATAGATACAAAATAAAAGAAAAAGAAAATAGTTTTTCTTGTGATGAGAACTCTTAGGCTTTACTCTCTTAACAACTTTTAGGTATAACACACAGCAGTGTTCATTATATTTACCATGTTGTACATTACATCCTTAGTATTTATTTATCTTATACTGGAAGTTTAAATCTGATCTCCTTTTTTATGAGTTTGCTTGTTTGTTTTTGAAGTATAATTGACCAACAACACTCTATTAGTTCCTATTACACAACATAGTGATTTGCTATTTCTATGTATTTCAAATATATTACCTTTTATTCTTAAAAAGAATTGTGAAGCCCAATTTTTTTACAGCTCTATTTATTCTACTATTATAAAGAGATTTACATTTTTTATTTTATAAAGAAAACCCTATTCAATCAGTGTCAATAAAGTTCAGTGTAGAGGCATTTTTAAGTGTAAACATTATACAAAAATAATTTTTGATAAATATATGCTTTGTACACTTAATGACCTATTTACACAAAACTCTATAGTATTACCAACTCACACTTTCTTCGCATCACATATTAAGACATCTAGAAATATAAATAGTTTGATACAAACTTGAGCATACTTTTAAATAATTTTCTTTAAATTGGGATGAAAATGGCTATCTCCCAGTATTGTACACTGATATAGTTGTCAAACTTAATTATATGTGATTTGTTAGACAAAGTATTTTGAAATTTTTCCTTTCAACTTTAAAAATTTGAGCCTACCGGGACTTCCCTGGTGGTCCAGCGGTTAAGACTCTGCGCTCCCAAGGCAAAGGGCCCAGGTTTGATCCCTGGTCAGGGAACTAGATCCCACATGCTGCAACTAAAGATCCTGTGTGCTGCAACTAAGACCCGGCACAGCCAAATAAATAAATAGTAAAAAAAAAAAAATTGGGGCCTACCAGTTTGAAAAGAAAAAGGCAAATATCATGTGATTTCACTTATCTAATGTATCTAATGTTGTGAAATTCACAGAAACATAAAGTAGAATGGTGGTTACCAGTGGCTGAGGGAAGAAGAAAAGGGAAAAGGGGAGATGTTGTTTAATGAGTAGAAAGTTTCAGTTTTACAAGATGAAAAAGTTCTGGAAAGCTTTTGGAAAACATTGTGATACTTGACACCACTATGCTATACACTTAAAAATGGTTAAGATGGTAAATTTTAAGTGTTTTTTTTACAACAATTAAAATTTGTATAAAAGATACAAAGAAAACAAAACAGAATAAACTAAAAACATCTCACAGCTAAAAATTTATATATATATAGGCCTAAATACCTTTAATTCCACACTGTAATTATATTTAATTTTCCACTCTGTAATAATACTCATAATCATGTTACTAAAAATACATAAGCTACAGTATGCTAAAACAAACTATGGAATAAGGTTATTTTCTGGTCAGTTTGAAGAGGGACATTTTATTTTTTATTAGTTGTGAAGTAGATCTCTAGTTGTGCTGAAATGTGAGGTCACTTTATTGACTCTCTCTGCAACAGGAAAGAAATGAGGTGTCTTCAACAAGATGGAAAATCTAGCTTTTAAAATAAATTAAGTCTGAACCTCATAAACATTAAAAGTGCTTTCCCTTGATGTAACAGGAAGAAAGATGGTCTAAACAAGCACATTAGCTTTACAGACATCATCCACGTCATCCAAAGCTCTATTAAACTATGTCTATCTCTTTTACTTACTTAAAGCTAAAATAAAAATACAAAAAGAGCAAACCAAAATAAAGATTCTAATTTGCAAAAATAAAATATATATTTTAATGATTTTAGAAAGAGCCTATATCAGCAACTCTATTTCTATATTTTCCTAATAATGACTTGTGATGGCACAGGTTTCCACATGGGGGGTAAAATACTGTGGTCAACTTCATCTATCCCACCCTGCATGACTGGATCCTTCCAGGTGGCATTTTCCAAACAATCAGAGAAAATATATGAACCAGCTAAACCACTGAGCCATAAAATCCACTTAGGAGAAGCAAGTCATTTCACAGTATGAAGGCAATATGGGTAAGCAATGGCACTTATCGAGCATCTTTATGTGCTTGAGGCTGTACAATGTACTTTGCATATATTATATGTTATTAAATATTAAAAATTCCACGAATTAAGTAATAATATTCTTCATTTTAAAAGAGGAAACCAAGGTTGAGTGAGGGGAATTAGTGAATAGCAGAGCTTGAACTCAAACACACGCTCCAAAATCTATGTGCTTGCCATAGCATTCAATATGTTCAAGCGTTTTCTTTTTTCCTCCCTCTGATTTCATTATATTCCAATCCCATTCTTTTATTTGCTTAATCTCTCCCCAAAATATACCTCCATGGGACTATATGTTATTCATACACAGGCTTATTCATTCTTAGATGAAAAAATATATAATTTATAAAAACCACTCTTAGAAATATATATATTCAATAAATCCATTAAAAATGACTTTTTTTTTCCTTTGGAATAAAGCTACTTGTCAACAGTCATCACATGAAACAAGGCTCTAAATGAATCACTCACAAAAACAAAACAAAAAGCCTTTCACGGCCACCACATCCTCAACTTCACAGCACACTGCATTCCTTTCTGCTAAATCATTTTTCATAGCAGCTGTACAAAATCATAGTTCTTCCTCTTTATGACCTGAAGTAATACAATTCCATTCTGTTAGCTGAAATTTTAGGAGCTTTTAATTTATACTCTAAAACTTGTGAATAAGCATTGACTCTATCTCTACAATTAAGAGAGACAAGCCTAATTTCTAATACTAATTAGCGTGGCTGCTTCTGCCATCTTTGAAGACAACTGCACAGCCATTTCACCCAATTGTCTATTACTGTTAGCGTCTAGGTCACTAATTCTTTTTATTTAATACTCCCCAAGACTTGATTTGACATTTACCCATTATCCTATATTAAATGTTGGTAATTCAAACGCCTACATTTTCTATCTTACTGCAAAACTAATTTTCATGGTCCCCCATTGCTAAGTGGTTCTTATTAGTGATTAAGATGCAGAATTGCACAAATCATATAAAACCATCTAGCTACTTCTCACCATATTAGGTAAACTCAATAGAGTTTCCAACGGTAAAAGGGCACTGTTGCTGTTGTTTTGCTTCTCGCTAATCTAAAGGACATAAAATTTGAGACTAGTTCTCATGTCAAAAGTTTGACCATAATTTCCTAGAAGTTTGGAATACTTAAAATGATGGCAAAATTATGAGTGTGGGAAGTGAAGTATGTCTTATAAGGTTAGCACATCTTTTTGTCTAATTTCCAGCAGACTTTGTCCCATGTTTTCAGGCAACATTCAGTTGGCTCTTGACTGTTGCTATATGCTTCCTTCACCCATTCATGGCTAGCTCAAACCTCTCACATTGAAGAGAAGTAAAACCAGCTGTGTTAAAAGCACAACCTAATTTTTTTGACGGCCATAATTTCCCCCAGACCAGTATACTGGGGAAACTATAAGCTGAGCACTGGCTTGGGGAGTTGACCAGTATGGCAGAAGGTGCAGAAGGAGGAATTAACTAACGTTGGCAGTATGACTCAATTAATGTTGGCAGTATGATTCTCCAACTCTCATAAATATACTCCACAGACTATAAAGATGACTCAGCTTTAGTTTTCAAGATGCCTTGACTTAATTTTAAACTTATTCATTTGTTGAATAATGTTTGGGTGGAGAAAGGATCAATAAAAGAGCTCTGGGCAGTGAAACTAAATACTTCTGCTTACCATTGCAATATCAACTTATCTTTTCCACCTTTCTCCACTTCCTACTCAAAAACAGGTTAAATGACCAAAAAACCCAACCAGAGAGACAAAACTAGCTTCAGGAGGGATTTAAGCGTAAGATGATTCATCAAACCAAGTAACATAATTAGTCACTCAGTTTTTTCAGTCAGTCGATCAACCTGTTAGTCAAATTCAAACAAGCATGATTTGACTATCTACAAAGACCCAAATGACAGAAACACACATAGAAATATTAGAGGCTTATTGGTCCAAAGAAGGCAAAGGTGGTTGGAAATGGCTCATATTTATGGAACAACTCAATTTATCCTTATAACTGTTATAAATTATGCTTAATACTCTAAACTTATATAATTGATTCCTGAAATATAAGATAATGCTTGAAATGAAATGGGAAAATATACCTCTTTATTTGTCAAATTAAAATATTCTCCTTCCCAGTAATTTATTTAAAATTTTTCATAAATACAGATGCCTCTAAAACAGTAGTTGGTCCTTAAAATTTTTTACATAGATTACTTTAAGAATTTGAATTAGAAAGTAATGGATCTTCTTTCACAGAAAAAATGTGCCTATAAAATGTGTATATATACCCAAAATTATTCATACAATTTCAGGGGATTCATGAACCCCTAAATATCCTTGTACTTACTGCAATATCTGGTACACACACACACACACACACACACACATCAAATCCCCGAAGACTGCAGCATCTTTCTTTCTCTGAGTCCTTACACCATTACCTAATACTTGATATCTCATTTTTTAAAAATTTCCCCATTAATTTATTGAACATAATCCTTGCCTTTTCAACCACAAAATAATATCTTCAGAGAAATGTGCCTTTTATATTCCAACTGACACACAGAAGACATTTAATAATCGTGTGGGGTGTTGATGGAAAGAAAAATGCAAGTAAATAAAAGCTGAGATTACATGAGACCTTACATCTTGCCCCTTGGAATGTGGAATGTTCCCAATTGCAGAATGCTTAGATCGTCTCTAATCGTTGCTTCTTCTCCATCTTTTCTCCACTAAATCAAGGATTACTGCATGACCCTGTGATCATTTACACAATCACTGTCAAGCTCTGCCCTACAGCTAACTGAATTTCAGCTTCAGTGAGCCAAATCCACACACTTACAGGGCACAAAGTTTGATTCCAAGTTTGGGAGCTTTAGGGTAAAGACATCCTTACTTCTTTCTCTATTTCTGTTCAGCATGATACTCCCTCACTTGATGTCTTCACACTGCTGGGTCAAATCTCTTTGCCTTTGTGTCTGACCTAAGGCCATTTAAAACTACCAGACAAGAACTAGGACTGCCATGGGGCTTCCTTTAGTGCAGCAATGTAATAGAGAAAACATGCTTCTCCTGGAGAGAAGTTTTGTCATGCTTTGGTTATAGCTAAGTAGGTCACTTGCATGATCAGTCGATCACCTTCTGGAGTCCCCTGAAAACAAAGCAGAGCTGGGTATCTGACGCTAAGTATCACAGAAATCTCAGAAAATGTTTTCATCTTTTGATCAGGGCTTTCTTTATACTTACTTCTCCTTTACTAAAAAGAAAAACAAAAAATTACAGGTAGCACATGCAACGTCACATATTATTTTACCTTCCTTAAACTGTCATCATCCTGAACAAAAATAAATGAAAAAAGTCTTCTAGAAAAAGTCTACTACTAAAGATTGCTTCCTAAGAAGTGGATTTAAAACAAAGAGTTTAGGATACACATATCTAGTTTTTTGCTTCCGTTCTCTGGTTTTATTGCAGTTGTATTACATGAAAAAGAGAGAGACAAAAATGTTTCCTAAATTATTATTGACCATTTACTCATTTTTATAGATTCTATTCCTCCTCATATTACTTTCTCAATGAAGTTATCACTTTTTCATGTAGATAGCACTGAATATACAATTAAGAAATCAATTATTCAATTTGCTATTAAGAAAATGTAGTATAGATGTGTGTGAGAGGTTTGTATTAACCTCAGAAATACCAAAGTGGGCCTTGAGTTGTGACCTAAAGAAGGCCACCTAGGAAATCATGGATGGGAAGAATGGGTGGCCCCAGGGACACAGATTGTCAGAACAAAGTCTCAGACTAAATTATTGTTCAGCAGCTATCATATAATGAATGACCACTTTTGAATTTTGAAGTTGCTAACTTTGGGAAGAACTCACAATCCTAGATTTAGAAGCAATTTCTGAGTAAACTGGGGCAAGTGCTCTACTTGCTGACCCACCCACCACATGCCATAGAAAACCTGTCAAGTGGAAACCAAAGGGAATGAGCAAAAAGGGTGGGGCCGTGAGTGCAAATGAGAAGGAAGACTGTGAGTTCAAACAGCTGCACTATGTAAAGAGCAGGTGGAAACCATGAAAAATCGTAAGAACTTGGGGACTATTATATTAATACAATATTACAGCTAATGTTGGGAGCTCTTAGAGAACAAATGTCTCAAAGGCTGTCTCTGATGCTCGCTAAGGCCCAAATGATTAATCATCAGAGGAAATGTTGCCTTTTTATTTGGTGATGATTGAAGTGTCCAACCACTTACACAGAATGAAGCAGCCAGAAGTTTGAGAAAAGGCTCTGTTCCACCAGTCCAAGGATCAGACATTGTTCAGTAATCTATTATTACTCACTTTCTTTATTGCCCATATATCTGAATGGAATCCTACACTTAGATGGGGGAGAACATGAGATAAAAAATCTAAACTTTTTTCCCATGAGGGGAAACACACAATGTTCTTTCCACTTTGTATTATGAGCCCCCTTTGTAGACAGAGTATAACTATATGTCATGTAAAATCTGATTTCTGAATTTTGCTTAAGGACTTTAGCATTGCCATCTGGGGTAAATACATTTCATCAGTTTACTATATGATGTTTCTTAGGGATATATAATGCAATTACATGAAAAAAAATAGTTCTGACCTCAGAGCAAATATGGCTTCACTAAATTGAACCAATTATTCAGAAGGAAAACTGGTCTTAATAATTGCACCACATTTTAATTCAGTGTCCAAAATATCTCTTCTCTCCACTAAACACTACTAGTACCTCTGCAGTGCTTACCATGTCCAATGCAAGTAAATAAAAGCTGAGATTACATGAGACCTTACATCTTGCCCCTTGGAATGTGGAATGTTCCCACATTTTTTTGTTTGTTTTTTTGTGAAACAATTGTTTTCTTTTGGCCTTGTATTCTGAAATTTCTCCAAAGTAAAAACTGAGCAATGATGAATTTTGGAAAAATTACTTTTCCTTCCAGAATATTCACATCTGATCTTTGTTTAAATTTCTAGCTGCCATTTTCGTCAACAGAAGTAAACAAAAAATGATGAAAACAGGCATCGTTGGGTATTGTTTCAGTTCCTAAAGACTTGCCATTTTCACACTGGCTTCCTCACAAGGCAAAAACCACCCAAATACCAGAGAAATCACTATTGCTTCCTGAAGTGATCATTGAGTGAAATAATAAATCACTTTCAATCCTGCAGCTGCTGTTTCTTGCTGTCTTCCTTTTACTTGCTTTCAGCTTGAGTAAGATATTTACTTTTGACAGTTTGTTATTATATGAGGAGCTAGTCATGTTGAATTGTAAAACACTGAAATATTTTCTCATATAGTTACGGAGCACTTCCTTTTCCATCAAAATATAGGCTAAATATTAACAGAATTCCCATTAAATATCTTTCATAGTAGTATCATCATCAAATGATATTGAAATGTGGTAAAAGCAGATGATCCAAACTGCCGAGTATGTAGTGGCTTCATATACAAAGGAACCTGGATTTAGACTTCTGCTTTGTAGAGGAGAAAAACCAGTCATATTAGAACTCCCTTGATTTTTCCCAACTTTACTCATTTAAGAAGGGCTTAATATTTCCCTTGGCTTGCCTAAACTTTAGACAGACTTCTTCCAGATACTGGGCCCTGACAGCTCTTTTCTAAGAACACTTACTTTAGAAAACTTATCAATTCTTTCTCTGCCTCTTTTAGGTGTAAAAATTTTTAAAGACCCTTGATAGCAAAGATCAATAAAACTAAAAGCTGGTTCTTTGAGAAGATAAATAAAATTGATGAACCATTAGCCAGACTCATCACGAAAAAAAGGAAGACGACTCAAATCAATAGAATAAGAAATGAAAAAGGAGAAGTAACAACTGACACTGCAGAAATACAAAGCATCATGAGAGATTACGACAAGCAACTATATGCCAATAAAATAGACCACCTGGAAGAAATGGACAAATTCTTAGAAAAGCCCAACCTTCCGAGACTGAACCAGGAAGAAATAGAAAATATAAACAGACCAATTGCAAGCACTAAACTTGAGACTGTGATTAAAAATCTTCCAACAAACAAAAGTCCAGGACCAGATGGTTTCACAGGCAAATTCCATCAAATATTTAGAGAAGAGTTAACACCTATCCTTCTCAAACTCTTCCAAAATATACCAGAGGGAGGAACACTCCTCAACTCATTCTATGAGTCCACCATCACCCTGACACCAAAACCAGACAAAGATGTCACAAAGAAAGAAAACTACAGGCCAATATCACTGATGAACATAGACGCAAAAATCCTCAACAAAATACTAGCAAACAGAACCCAACAACATATTAAAAGGATCATACACCATGATCAAGTGGGGTTTATCCCAGGAGTGTAAGGATTCTTCAATATATGCAAATCAATCAATGTGATAAACCATATTAACAAACTGAAGGAGAAAAAACATATGATTATCTCAATAGATGCAAAAAAAGCTTTTGACAAAATTCAACACCCATTTATGATAAAAACCCTCCAGAAAGTAGGCACAGTGGGAACTAACCTCAACATAATAAAGGCCATATATGACAAACCCACAGCTAACATCGTTCTCAATGGTGAAAAACTGAAACCATTTCCTCTAAGATTAGGAACAAGAAAGGTTGCCCACTTTCACCACTATTATTCAACATAGTTTTGGGAGTTTTAGCCACAGCAATCAGAGAAGAAAAAGAAATAAAAGGAATCCAAGTTGGAAAAGAAGAAGTAAAGCTGTCACTGCAGATGACATGATACTATACACAGAGAATCCTAAGGATGCTACCAGAAAACTACTAGAGCTAATCAATGAATTTGATAAAGTAGCAGGATAAAAAATTAATGCACAGAAATCTCTTGCATTCCTATACACTAATGATGAAAAATCTGAAAGAGAAATTAAGGAAACACTCCTATTTACCACTGCAACAAAAAGAATAAAATGCCTAGGAATAAATCTACCTAAGGAGAAAAAAGACCTGTATGCAGAAAACTCTAAGACACTGATGAAAGAAATTAAAGATGATACAAACAGATGGAGAGATATACCACGTTCTTGGATTGGAAGAATCAACATTCTGAAAATAACTATACTACCCAAAGCAATCTACAGATTCAGTGCAATCCCTATCAAACTACCAATGGCATTTTTCACAGAACTAGAGCAAAAAATTTCACAATTTGTATGGAAACACAACAGACCCTGAATAGCCAAAGCAATCTTGAGAAAGAAAAATGAAGCTGGAGGAATCAGCCTCCCTGACTTCAGACTATACTACAAAGCTACAGTAATCAAGACAGTATGGTACTGGAACAGAAACAGAAATATAGATCAATGGAACAGGATAGAAAGCCCAGAGATAAACCCACTCACATATGGTCACCTTAATTTTGATAAAGGAGGCAAGAATATACAATGGAGAAAAGACAGCCTCTTCAATAAGTGGTGCTGGGAAAACTGGACAGCTACATGTAAAAGAATGAAATTAGAACACTCCCTAACACCATACACAAAAATAACTCAAAATGGATTAAAGACCTAAATGTAAGGCCAGACACTATAAAACTATTAGAGGAAAACATAGGCAGAACACTCTATGACATAAATCACAGCAAGATCCTTTATGACCCACCTCCTAGAGGAATGGAAATAAAAACAAAAATAAACAAATGGGACCTAATGAAACTTAAAAACTTTTGCACAGCAAAGGAAAACATGACTAAGACGAGAAGACAACTCTCAGAATGGGAGAAAATATTTGCAAATGAAGCAACTGACAAAGGATTAATCTCCAAAATTTATAAGCAGCTCATGCAGCTCAATATCAAAAAAACAAACAACCCAATCTAAAAATGGGCAGAAGACCTAAATAAACATTTCTCCAAAGAAGATATACAGACTGCCAACAAACACATGAAAGGATTCTCAACATTACTAATCATTAGAGAAATGCAAATCAAAACTGCAACGAGGTTATCACCTCACACCAGTCAGAATGGCCATCATGAAAAAATCTAGAAACAATAAATGCTGGAGAGGGTGTGGAGAAAAGGGAACCCTCTTGCACTGTTGGTGGGAATGTAAATTGATACAGCCACTATGGAGAACAGCATGGAGGTTCCTTAAAAAACTAAAAGTAGAACTACCATATGACCCAGCAATCCCACTACTGGGCATATACCCTGAGAAAACCATAATTCAAGAAGAGTCATGTACCAAAATGTTCATTGCAGCTCTATTTACAGTAGCCAGGAGATGGAAACAACCTAAGTGTCCATCATCAGATGAATGGATAAAGAAGATGTGGCACATATATACAATGGAATATTACTCAGCCATAAAAATAAACGAAATTGAGCTATTTGTAATGAGGTGGATGGTCCTAGAGTCTGTCATACAGAGTGAAGTAAGTCAGAAAGAGAAAAACAAATACCGTATGCTAACACACACATATGGAATCTAAAAAATTTTAAAAAGGGTTCTGAAGAACCTAGGGGCAGGGCAGAAATACAGACACAGACATAGAGAATGGACTTGAGGACATGGGGATGGGGAAGGGTAATCTGCAATGAAGCGAGAGAGTGGCATGGACATATATACACTACCAAATGTAAAACAGATTGCTAGTGGGAAGCAGCCGCATAGCACAGGGAGATCAGCTCGGTGCTTTGTGTCCACCTAGAGGGGTGGGATAGGGAGGGTGTGAGGAAGACACAAGAAGGAGGAGATATGGGGATGTATGTATATCTATAGCTGATTCACTTTGTTATATAGCAGAAACTAACACACCATTGTAAAGTAATTATACTCTAATAAAGATGTTAAAAAAAAAAAACAAATGTACGTGGGTATGTGTATGTCTACATCAGTACATATGGGGCCAGATGAAGCCCTGCTCTTTTCGTTTGTGATAGTTTGAACTTGAAATGTGGTAGCTCTGATTGTCAAATCCTGTCACTTACCTTTTTATTGGCCTGTTTCAGCTTCAAGACTGAAAGAAATTGAAAGCTAATTCACTGCTTTCTCTAAAAATACTGTTATTGGAATGACTGTAAAATAGAACAATCAAGCTCAGCCATTAAAGTTGATCAATACACCACGTTGTCATTGCTTCTCAGTGGGGATGAAATGCAATTCACTTAAAAACAGCAAGTATTTGCAAGAGTTAAAGAGAAATAGAAAAGATATTGTTTGTAAGTGCAATCTTATAACTACATATCAAATTTGATGTAAATAATTACAATGCAGAATTACTCATCTCCCCAGCCTTTAACCTTTTGCCTAAAAAAATACTTTCTTTGTGGTGAAAGATCATTGGATTTGTTACACTCCAGAGTCCCTGCAGAAAAAAATTATTCTTTTGAAAGTCGTTATTGTATTCTGTTAGGTCCATCAGTTGCAATTCTTAAAAAAACCCAAGTCCTATTTAAGGAGAAAACTAGGTTTATAACTTATTGGTTGCTCAATTGTCCTTATTTTCATTACAAAGAGGAACACTTTACATGAGATTTCAATCAGGAGAAGAAAACGGAGCACTGACGTAACTACCTGTAGCTCTCCATGGTGCTAAGAGCAGCAAGGACAGCACAAGAATATACCAAAATCACTCACTGGAAATGAAATCTTGATACAGAAATAAAGGACCTGATTATATTTACCACTTAGAGCATACGTTTCCCTCCTTACAACTAATGACAATCAAGAAATTAAGTATTTCAGTGTGTTTCATGATTAGAAATAAATTCTAATGTATGTGTGTGCATTGTGTCACATTTAGCCCTACAAATTTTTTTCCAAAACAAAGACAAAGTAGACATTCAAAAGGTTTGTTTTGCTTAATTGGGCTGTAAATCAGAAAACATCCTAGGTGCTGTGAAAAGTATACAACCCACTCCAAAGACCCAGGCTATTATAAATTCCACAGATCTTAGCCAGGGTTCTCTAGAAAGTGCAGCCTGAGACAAGAATTAAAGTGCTGATGCTTTACTTGGGAGGTGCGAAACAAGGCAGGAATGATGGTAAAAGGGAAGTCAGCAAAAAAGGCTATAAACCAATGTGAAGTGAGGTTTTAGATGCTGCCTATCACTTCTCCAAAAGCTGCAGAGAAAGACGGTGCAGCGTGATTAGCAGGTCTGGCTACTTAAACATGAGTCTTCTTTGGACCAAATGCAAAGAGAAGCCGTGCCTTGAAATAGCTGATACCAGGTAGGGAGGTAAAGGAATCTATCTGCCTGCTCCCTCCTGACTTGTTTCCCAATGGCTATCCCTTGGGGACTTAACTCCCATGTACTCTGGACTTATCATCTGGCTGGCAGCTGCTCAGAATGGCAGAGTCTACCCCTGCAGCGTGCTGTTTCACCAAGTCCTGAAGTGGCAGGAGGCCCGGAAACCCAGCATGTGGCTGGTTGGCCATCCTGAACAGCCTGGTTGCTCAGTGTGGCCAAGTGGAAGGGCCTAGCCCTCCCAGAATAAATGACTAACCAAAAGACTGACTCTTTTGTCTTAGGGGACAGAACTGAGTGGACTTTATCTCTGTCCAAAGCGGAAGTGACTGAAGTGAAAGAGCAGCTGAAGTTTCAGTTAGGGGCTGTGCCTAGAAAATCTGAGGAAGAGCATAATGTATCTATGTGTGGTGGATAAAGTAATAGGTTGGGTTAGAAGTAAAAAACATATAAGGGAACATGCCCAAATGCAGGAATCAGTTTGTGGCAACAGGATGGGTTTCTCAGACTGACAAGATACCAGATTGTTCCAGGTCACCCCAATTCTCAGGCAGTTTCTGTTTGGCATCATAGAGTTAAAAGTTGCCTCACAGTCTATGACAGATTGTCAAAGCAATGAAAAAGAAGTCAAAGCTACTAGCATCTGTATTTCAGAAGATAAACGTTGTGAGATTCATATACCATTGATTCCACATCAAACAAAAGGCAAACAGGGTAATGGTTGATGTATCCAGAGTCCTTTTTCCCATGATGCTGAGTCAATGATGGACATCAACACTGGCATTACGAACAATTACATCTGCAAAACTTACCTGTCACAGCTAATATTAAACAAGACAGAAACATCAATGAGATCTGAGAGTAAAGTCAGAAAAGAAGATAAATGATTTTCCAAAGCTTAGGTTCCTTTTCCAATTGCCCAAGGAGGATACTTTAAAGTGGTGTTTTCTGCAGGAATACTTTCCTGGGGTCGGTTTCTGCCTCATGGCTCTAACATTGAAAAAAGAAAAGGGCATTTTCAGTGGCAAATAACCCTCTGGATCTAGTTATATTGACCAAGTGGAGGATAGTTTTCAGTCAATCTCACGTAGTTGTGACAGGGGATATGGGAAGTGGCTTGTCTGCCCCTTTAGGTCCATGGACTTTTCATGAAAGAAGAATTCTAAGTCAAAGTGTGTCCCTTAGATCAGCTTCAGTACTAATTTAAAATGCTGACCCCTGGGGCCCATCAGAGTTTTACGGATTCATATCTATGTGGAGTGGGGACTAGAAATCTTCACGTTTAATTTAAAAAAACTAAGGAGATTCTGAAGTAAATATTATTAAACACTGACAAAGTCATCTTCAAGGGAAAAAATATCTACTTGGTGACCATAAATGCATTTGAAAATGGAAAGAAATCACCTGATACCTCAGGGTTCCTTTCTAATAGTAAAGCTGCTAAGGCTTCAAGCCAAGATTTCCATTACAGACCGAAGGAAACAGGAGTACTCCTGTGCTGTTAATTAACCACTAAGACCTATGATCCCTCCCACCAATGAAAGGTCCTTAAGTAGCTCTAACTCAGTCTCCCAGTACTAATAACTTAATAGGAAACATAAAAGACCATGCTAATGGAACATTAGGAAAAAGTCTTATTCAAGCACTGCTAAGTAGAGCTGCTAATTTGCTCAATGTTCCTTAATATTAACTGTAGTTCTCACTGGGATGTCTACCCAGTTTATGTAGCTATTGACAGATGTTTACAATATCCCGAGTCCTTTAACTCAGATCTTTACTGTTGTAAGCATCTCCAATGAAGAGAAAGTTTTGTGCATGGAGCAGAACACTCACTAAAATGTGTACTTTATATTACTACATATTAAAATGGAAGTCTGGCAGAAACAAAATCATATAATAGGTATTGTATTCCAAAGGAGGCATTAGACCATACACAGAATTCAAAAGGTTGTTTCAAGAAACTATTCACATGTCCGTTAACCACAAACTCACTAGAAGGACTTAAATAGATCAGGAGTGGCATATTCCAAAAGAATTTGGAGGGGAAGATTTCTTCGGGGAGAACTGTGCCACAAGTCCCACCCATCACTCCCAAGGGGACGTGAGAATGTAATGAGTGGTTTCAAGACCACTTGGAGGGCTTTATATGCGTCATATGCATTCTGGAGACACAATGGACAAGTTTCTGAGTCACAGGTAAGAAATCTAAAGCATGAGAGAGAAGGTAGCTTGCCGTTTTGACAATGGAGCAAAAGAGTTGGTGCTGGCTTATAAATTTAGATTCAGAGTAAATAATGCATAAACGCTTTTCCATGGACCAGATGTGAGGGGCACACACATAGGAAACCTAGTGTGAGGTCGTCTTAAGTCTCACCCAAGAAAACCACATGGTAGTTGACAATAACACAGAGAATTTGAAGATATCGAGAAATGTTAAAGGGCTGAGAAAGCAAAATAGAGATGCACTTGGTAGGGTCAAAAGAACTTCAGGTAATATGTTCCCATAATTGGGGTAGGGGAGGGTTTCTAAAGTACTCTTAAAAGAGAAGGAGCCTACTTTAATCTCCTAATGGTCCAAGACAGCATGGACCAGTTAATGATAGCATCAGTCGGTTGAGACTCTCCTACCTTCGTCCTTCTCTTCCCTTCCAATACCCTGACTACAAAGTGGTCAGAAGTGCAGTTAGTTAGCCAGATCAAGGGAAGGGGATGAAGGTGAAAAATGGAAGTGCTAGGGAGGCAACCAACCACATCTTTTCCCAATTGTAGGATTCCAACCTCGTTCAAGTTAGGAATAGGGAGAAATCTCAAATTTAAGTTTAGAATTTTGATTAGTACATGAGAATGGACATTTTAATTATTAACTGAAGACTGTGTCTGAACTTAAGGCAACCATGACTAGAAACCACAGATCTGGCCCTTATTTTCAACAGACACAGGAGAAGAACTAGCCTTATAGAACAGATTTAAAGAAACAGCAAAAGACAAGAACAAAATTATTTTATAATTACATCTCAGGAGTTATTTTAGTTCAACTGTAACGGTTCCTTTCACTCAATGCTTAATTCATTAAATCCACATATCTAAAAAACAAAACTTGGAAAATCCATTTTTGTGGACATTTAATTATTTTAAGGTTGATTGATTAAATTCCTTTAAACAATTTGAACTGCAATTAGCAACTTAGTGTGACTGATTCTTCTGGATACTTTAAATACCCTAAACAGCAAGAAAAATATACAGAAACACAATACTCATAATGCCCAATACCTTAAAATAATACTAGTAGCAAAAGCACTAATACCATTAATGAAATGTGCTTTAATTCTTATTTTTACATCTTTTCAGGGTTCTAATTTATACCTTCCTAAGTTTCTGAAGCTTTACCAGAACCAATGTTTACAATCTTTCCAGGGATTTAAAAAAATTTTTCCCAGATCTAAAAGAAAAGCAATGCTAATTTAGAATACGAGAATCCAGGTTTTTGGCTGTTCATTTACATTTGTGGTGTGACACTTAGTTGTATGGTCCAAGATAAAGCAAACTTCTGTCTCTGCAACAGGCTGATTGCCTTTTTATATCAAACTTTCTTTCACTCATTACATCCTGATACCCATGTATCCCTATCTTTAATATAAATTTTAATTTTTGAAGACTTTTCTTTCCCTAAGTTTCTCATAGCCAGAAGTCCCTATGCCATTGCCTTGATATTATGATACATTGACCTGGTTTGTTTCAAGTACTGAAATATACATATTTCTTATTACTATTTTATTAAAGTTCATAAGGATTTATTCATAATAAGTAGATACTTCATCTCCTAGGAGATGAGGGATTGAATTTTTGTGCTTTTCCTCTCAGAACATTTGGATCATTTATAATTTTGAAACACCCCATTTTGTAATGGCCATGGTGTATGCCTGTATGCCATACTTGTAATCAATGTTAATAACCTTGTAAGTCAGTATTATATAAGACCATTAATTCTGGTCCTCCTTTAGTATTTAGTATGCCCTCTTTTCCCAGTCATTTCTACCTCAAGAAAAACGTCTACCTTATTGTGCAGAAATCCTGTGTCTTATTGGTTCACTTATATACCTTTGTTCCTTTTCTTTTTTACACAAACGAGTATATGTGCTAAACATATGGAAATATATGCTAAACAGAGAATAAAATGTTACATGTCAACAATTTCCTACTTGTTTAAATTAATAAAGATGCAAAGATCCTGCTGGAATTATTCTTTTTTTATATTACAAGTACCTCTTTGCACACTTTGTGTTTCCTCTTTTGAGTATTACTGTAAACTCATGGCTTTTTTCAGGCTTAACTTGTTCCAATTTAACCACTAGCATTATTACTTCTGTCCTTATTTGCTGGCTCTTTTGTCATTGAAGCTCTACCATGATGTTTCAAGAAGCAGCTTTGATTTCTGCTTAATAACAGGTTGTTTTGAATCCATCTCATTTTGTCTTTGCACCAAACATAGAGTCATCTACCCTCCAGGGATCAAAATTTGTGTGCTAGGGGTGTACATGAGGGTTGATAATAGATTAGAGTAGTGCCCCTGCTGTTGGGCCATTTATAATAATGATAGAGCTGGAAAATAAGTCTTTTAAGGACATGAATTCACACTGATTTTCCAATGTAACATATTACTGAACCCAGCTTTTCTTGTAGACTTGCTTTTCCACTTATAATAAATATGTAATAAGATAGAGAAAATGCATTATCTTCACAGTTGGTAGCAGAATTTCTCCTCAAGAGAGATCAACCTCCCTTGGGAAAAATGTTTTAATTTTTTAGTGTAGAAGGTGAGCTCCTCTCCCTTCCCAATTTCTACCATCAGGGCCTAAAGGGCTGACCCTGAAGTTACAGTGAAGAATTTAGCTGTCTGAGGGCTGCCAGGAAGAAGGGATTTGAGTACAGAAGATGAAAGAAGGGGAGGAAAGGAGGACTTTATGGTGTTACTATTGCCTCTCATGCTGATCCATCCACCAAATAAACAATCAAAACACCAAATTCTTGGAGTCCTGGTATGCGTGTGTGGCAATGTGTGCAGGGGCTGTCCATGAAAACTAAAGAAAGGGCTGAGCATCACGACAGATTGAGGAGGTGTAGGATAGGTATAGTATGCAAGGATGCAGAAACCCAAAGACGTGGAGAGCTCTGAGAATATGAGTTCCCTGTAAATTTGCCAAAAATTTGGAAGATCCCTTGAGACTTCAACATAGTAGAATCAGTGAGGTGATTTCATTTAGATCTAAGAAGCAGGAAAGTTCTCTGTCTTAAAAATAAGACACAAACAACTTCTTAGAATAGGGTTGCCAGATTTAGCAAATACAAACACAAAACGCCCAGTTAAATTTGAATTTCATATAAATAGTTTTTAAAAATTAGTGGAAGTACAATATGTCCTATGCAATATTTGAGACATATTTATACTATATAAAAGCCCAACAAAAAGGACTGAACCCACATCATGAAATGGAATAGAAATTGTAAACAGTTTACCAAATACATATATATTTTTTTTGCTAAACTTCTGTGATTTTATTTTGAATCTTTTCCTTTTATGCTAAAAATCTTAGTTCTAATGACAATAGCATAATTGCTTATTTGCTTTACCCCATTTTTAATACACCCATATATTCATATAAGATCAATATCAAATATATGATTAGTGAAAATATTATTATTGTTATTGCAGCTCTTAGGTATATCCTACCAGAGACATACAGGTGAATTACTGCATTTTCAAACCATTTAAAATAACACACCTCTGCATAATTAAGCTATCAACTCAGTGTGCAATTAGGGTCATTTATTTTATTTTCCCCTTGATTTTATGAACTGCCTTTTCATTCTTTTTTTTTTTTCTTTTATATCTTTATTGGAGTATAATTGCTTTACAGTGTTGTGTTAAGTTTCTGCCGTACAACAAAGTGAATCAGCTATATGTATACATATGTCCCCATATCCCCTCCCTCTTGAGCCTCCCTCCCACCCTCCCTATCCCACCCCTCTAGATCATCACAAAGCATCAAGTTGATCTCCCTGTGCTATGCAGCAGCTTCCCACTAGCCATCCATCTTACATTTAGTAGTGTACATATGTCAATGCCACTCTCTCCCTTCACCCCAGCTTCCCCTTCCCCTCCTGTGTCCTCAAGTCTGTTCTCTACATCTGCATCTTTATTCTTGCCCTGCCACTGGGTTCATCAGTACCGTTTTTCTTAGATTCCATATATGTGCATTAGCATACAGTATTTGTTTTTCTCTTTCTGACTTATTTCACTCTGTATGACAGACTCTACGTCCATGCACCTCATTACAAACAACTCAATTTCATTCCTTTTTATGGCTGAGTAATATTCCATTGTATATATGTGCCACACCAAATATTTTTAAATATATATATCAAAAACTACAAATATACCCAGTGTGGTTATGGTATCATCTGTGCCCTTCTTCATTATAAATATATAAAACCACTTAGTTGTGATAAATAGGAAAAGCTCCACCCCATTTGTTTTTGTGTTTATTTCTGTATTGATCATCCGGGTCTGCATCATTTCTTCATACCTTGCTTTCCACATTCCCCATGCCAATACGTAACAATCATGGTTTTTTAAACCTACTGTTGAAAATTCTCACAATATCTGTGTGATTGCTAAAGAGTCAAGTAGAAGGTCTTTGTAAACTATTTCTTCAGCTTCAGCTAACTCTGTTCTCCAATGCACAAGACATATCTTGAGCTGAAACCCTGGAAGACATCCATATAAGCTTTGCAAGGTGATGGCTGTGATGTTACCTAAAAATGGTCCTTCTCATGCCTCTGCACCTCATCTAGCTCTTCAGAACCTTTTCAGCCTCAGTTGTCTTGTGATACTGTTTTGAGGAAGGTGGAAAATTCTTTTTTGGTAGGAATAAAGAAGCAACCAGGTTGGGGGAAAATGTATACCTCATTCTACAGGAATCCTGTGGCATACTGTGTGACATGGAACCTTAATTGTAGCTGCTCAGCACTTTTTTCCTTCTTCCCTGATTTCACACAGGGCGCACTCATTCTTTCTGCACCCCTAATGCCCTGCCTTCTCAAGCATTTTTCCATCCTGGGCTTTTTGCATGCAGTGATGTGAGGGGAATTCTCAGCTTGGTTTAGTCATATGATGAATCAGAGACACAGAATTAAGAATTTATCAGGGATACATACTTCCAGTGAAAGATGCATATCTAGGCATCTACAGCAAGAAACTCGTGGGTTATGCAAAATTCCTTCCAAAGGAGACAGGAAAAAAAGTTAATAAAACTTTACAAAAGTGATTGTGTGGTAGCAAAATGCATTTGTGAAAAGCGAAAATATGCCATTATCAATGTCCTGCTGAGAGAAGAGTTGACTGAACTATACCCAACTGTGATAAAGAACTCACAACGATCCCAGGCCTTCCAAGGGAGAAATTAAGAAAGGGGTATACAGTTGCCTGACTTTGCTTAGCTTGTCAAAAGGTGGGGGGCACTCTTCAAGCCTCACTCTTCTCATCTGTACAGAAAGGGGTCTGGGCTAAATCAGTGGTGCTCCAGCTGTGCTCCAGCAGGCCTTGTGTCTCTGTGGTGACACAGAGATGGGGCAGGTGGGGCAGGACATCCTATCCAAGAGCCAGAACAGTTCTGACTAACTCTTTTACATATTGGAATTCACAGAAAAATTCCACTGAAATAAAGGTTTAGTATCTGTATTAATTTCCTTGGGCTGCTATAACAAATTACCACAAACTTAGTGGCTTAAAACAACAGAAATGTATTTTCTCACAATTATAGAGGCCAGAAGGCCAAAATCAAGTGTCAGTAGGGCTGGACTCCCTCCAGCAGCTTTAGGGAGATTCTGTTCCTTGCCTCTTTCAGCGTCTGGTGGCTCTTGGAATTCCTTGGCTTGTGGCTCTCAGTCCAATTCCTGCGTCAGCTTTCATATGGCCTTCTCTTCTTCACATCTTCTACCTTTCTCTTCTTTTATGAAAACACTTGTCATGAATTTAGGGTCCACCCTAATCCAGATGAGAACATCTGGAGAGCTTTAAATTAATTACATCTGCAATGATGGTTTTTCCAAATAAGATCACATTCACATGGTCTGAGTAGACATATCTTTAGTGGGGCCACCATTCAACTAACTACAATATCAAAGAGAATTTAATCTAAACAATATTTTAAAGGTTCCTTTTATATATTTTTTTTCAAACTATGGATTAACACATGCTTGCTGCAATAAATAAAACTTACGAAGATGTATAAAGAAAAAGCTAATTATCTACCCCCCCATTTCTGCTTCCCTCCAATTTCACCTCTTTCCAACAATTCTCTCCAACTCATCCAGATTTACTGACCTTTCTTCCAGTCGATCTGGTAACCCATGTTAACCACCCTGTGTTTGTACCTCCATGCTTTATTTCAGGCTCATGTAATTACACACACAAAACACACACACACATACATACAAGCATATACACATATATCTGCATTGATAAGGAGTTTGAAATTGATTATAAAATTTGTATCATACTATACACACTCCTATGTATCTTACTTTTCTCTTTAAAAAATGCCTTGAGTGCATTGCTCTAAATTAACTAGTATAGTTCTAGTTTTTATTATTTTTAATGGATGCATAGTAGCATTATATTCCACAATGTGGACAAACCAATATTTATTTCAAGCTTTCCCTATTAGTGGGCATTTATTATATTTCCAACTTTCTGTATTTTTACCCAACTGAAAAATTCTGTAGTACATAATCCTTGTACATGCAATTTTATAAGCTGGTGATTTTATTACTATATACAACTATATAGTAATTTGTATTACTATAAATTCCCAGCAGTAGGACTATGGATCAAGAATGCATGTATTTTTCATTTAAGACTGCAAAATTCCATTTGTCTACCAATATATGAAAGTACCCACTTCCTCATATTACAACCAGCAATAACTGTTATCATTCTTTCCACATTTTTGCCATTCTGATGGGTGTAAATAACACTAATTTTTATTTAATTTGCATTTCTCTCACTACCAGTAATTTTGAGCACCTTCTCAAATGTTCATTGGCCATTTGGATTTTATCTTCTATGAAATATTTATCTCTATTCTTTGTTCCTTCATCTCCTAGGTTGATTATTCATCCTTTACTCACTGAATTGAAATACTACTAACTTTATCATATATTGAACTCTCATATACACTGGAATCATTTAACCAATTTTTATCTAGTTTCCTAGTTTTAGCACAACGTCACATTGATCTTTATTACAATGGCTATTGTATTTCTAACGATGATAAGGTAGGTAGTTTATCCCAGCTCTTCTTTATATTTTTCATGAATATTCTCAGGCATTTACTATTTCATATTGGATTATTTTATGAAATCCCTCTCAAAATAAAATTCTCTAGAGTCTAATTAAAACTGCAATGAATTCTTATTTTAATTTTAACAGAACTGAGATTTTTATTGTATCTCACCCTCCAAGAATATTGTGCCTTTTCCATTTTTTTAAATATTATTTTGTATAACTCAAAGATTTTATAAGTGTTTTTGTAAAATTCTACTCTTGGTAAATGTATTTCTAAACATTTTATGCTTGTACTGTTATTTTAATGGATTTTCCCCTATTTTTACTTTTAGGTTTTGTTAACTGAGAGAAAATCTATTCCTTTACTCTATTTCATCTTCTACTTGTTTATCTACACAATTATTTTCTTCACACCATTCTTGTGTTAGAATTCTTGGCATTTTTAAATATATAATCATATTCATCAGTAAAGAAGAGATGATTTAATCTCTTCCTTTCCAGCACTTTATCAAATGATCCATGTTATAACATTTGTTATAACTGCAAAACTGTTGAGTATTAACAGCAATAATGAGCATTTCCATCTAGTTCCTGATTTCAATTGGCATGATTTCAAGGTCTTAAAAGTAATTTCACTCTATTCATATTTTACCCTAGGGTATCCTTCGAAATTTTATCTAATATGCTTTCAGCTTCTCTTAAAATGATACGTTTCTTTTCCTCTTTTAGTTTGTTGATTAGACAAATTACAATAAGATTTTTCTGATATTGAACCACCTTTGCATTTCTGGATAAATTCTAGTTGGTCTTAATAAAGATATAAAGTAAAAATATAGATATAAAAATAAAAGGTCTTCTTTTAATACAAAGCCAGATTTTATGTGAAATTTTTTAATGTTAGTGTATCTAAATTCATATGTGTAATTGGTTTATAGTTTTTGATTTTGAAATACTGTTGCCAAATTTGGGTATTAAAGTTGTGCTGTCTTCAAAAATGATTTGATGAAATTTCCATCTTTTTATTGTGTAAATTAAGTAATACGAGAAACAGCTGTTCTTTTTTTGTTTTTGCTGTACGCGGGCCTCTCACTGTTGTGGCCTTCTCCCGTTGCAGAACACAGGCTCCGGACGCGCAGGCTCAGCGGCCATGGCTCACGGGCCCAGCCGCTCCGCGGCATGTGGGATCTTCCCAGATTGGGGCATGAACCCGTGTCCCCTGCATCGGCAGGCGGACTCTCAACCACTGCGCCACCAGGGAAGCCCTAGCTGTTCTTTTGAGATTAGTTAAAACTCAGGAAAATAACTGGTCATGATACATTTTTCTTAATGTGATAAAAATATACATAACAAAATTTATCATTTTGACCACTTTTAAATGTACAATTCAGTGGCGCTAAGTACATCGACAATGTTAGTCAACCACCACCACTATCCATTTCCAGAAACTTATCATCACAAACAGAAACTCTGTACCCATTAAACAATAACTCCATATCCTACCCTTTCTCCAACCCCTGATAACCTCTATTTTACTTTCTGTCCCTATGAATTTGCCTACTCTAGGTACTTCATATAAGTGGAATCATACAATATACATCTTTTATGTTTGGCTTATTTAACTTAGCATAATGTTTTCAGGGTTCATCCATGTTGAAGCATGAATCAGAACTTCATTCCTTTTCAAGGCTGAATAATATTCCATTGTATATATACCAAGTTAGTTTATTCATTGATCTGTTGATGGATTTGGGGTTGTTTTCACCTTTTGGCTATTATGTATAATGCTGCTATGAACATTGGTATGTAACTATCTTTTTGAGCTCCTGCTTTCATTCCTTGGGGGTATATACCTAGAAGTGAGATTGCTGAATCATTTGGTTTATGTCTAATTATTTGAGGAACCATCACTCCTTTCCTTAGTGCCTGCATCATTTCGTATTTCCACCAGCAATGTGCAAGGGTTCACAATGCTTTTTTTTAATGACATAACTTTAATCACCTTTTTCACTTCTTCACTCATAATTGTTTTACTCTAGGTCTGTACTTCTTTATCAATTTTGGTATGTTTACTTTGTTTGGAAATCAATAATTTTCTTTGGAGTTTCAAATATCTTCCATCCTCTTCCCCTTTTATTTTACCACTTATCAAAGGAATTTAGGCTATAAATTTTCTCTCTGAGTTTTTGCTGTCCTGTAGGTTTTGATATTCATCATTTTTTTACTGTTTTTAAGATAAGTTTGTAATTTCAGTTTTCATATGGTCTTTGGTCCATGGGCTAACCAGGAGTGCATTCTTAATTTCCAAGTAGGTTGGGGGTTGGAGGAAAAAAGAAAATCACTATTTCATTATCTCTTATTTTAACATGGTCAGAGAGAGTAGTCTGTAAAAATCTTGCTTTTAAAATTTTGTCAAGATTTGCTTTGTGGTCAATCACACATCTATTTTTGTGAAGTTTCCATAGACATAGAAAAAAATGTTATATTCTCCATTCAAGAGATATATGTTTCTTTTTGTCTTGCTCTCTCTATACAAGAAAATGTGTTGATATCATTATTCAATTCCCTTATAATCTCGTATAATTCTAAAAATGGGTATTTTGAGGTATCCCATTATAACTGTAGTTTTGTAATTTATCCTTGCACATCTAATAGATATATCTTTTTATATTTAGCTATTATGTGGTCTTTGGGTGTTTTCATTGTGTGGTTTTCAGATTCTTCATAAACTGTTTGTTCAATTTATCACTTTATTATTGCAAGATTCCCCTATATTGATTACTACTTTCAACTTTACATACCTCTTTTCCTATTATTAACATAGTTCCTACTATTGCCACGCCTGCTTTCTTTTTTCTTTTTCTTTTTTCTTTTTGTGATTTCCTTCACGTTGGTCTTATTTTCATCCCCAAGGGAGACACATCCTTCTTCCTCTTGCTCTAACAGATGATAAGCTCTAGAAAGTAGCTGACTGAGAACTGTGTCTCCTTTAAGCCACAGTATTTCCAGAATCCTCTCACCCTCCATTGCTTTACTACTAGATTATTTCTCTTATTCCTCTATACTTCTATATCATCTTACCTAAGTAGAGGGGGAAAAATCTTTACAGAGAATTAGGAGAACTGAGTTTTGAATATAGCTCTGCCAATAGCTGTGTGACCTTAAGCAAGTCAATTAATGTTTTGAGAACTATGGTCTCAGTTGTAAAATATCCAAATTGATAAGATGGCCTCTAGGGTCCTTTCCAGTTCTGCAATTCAAATTCTACCATTCTAGAGAGGAAAACTCAAGGAGGGAGAGGAAAGATATGAAGGTAGCACAGGTTAGGTACAAAAGGTCAATTGCAAATTTTGAGGGCTAAGCACAAAGATAATCTTTTGTCTTAATTATGTACTAAAATATTATATGCAAGGCTACTATATAGCATTGCTAACTTTTAAAATTATGAGTATGAATTGGGCTATATGTCTCAGAGATAATTCTATGGTTCATTTAGATATCTATTAACGTAAATTGAATACCTTAAAATTACATATTGGTCTCCATAATTTTCTAATTCAACCCGTAAGTGATGAACAACCATGCATTTGAGATGTACCTATGTCTGAGAGAATTATTCTGTGTCCATATTCATTTCAAGTCACAGTACACTTCTTATTAATCACTGCAGCAAAAATCAGAAACAAATTCCATTGTATAATAATCCTCCTCCCTCCAAAGTTTAATGAGGAGAGCCAGTTAAATTGTGCAGGGTAAGTTTTCACATCCACTCACAAGAATTGCAATATTTCTCTTCCTTATCAGAGGGAAGGAGAGTGTGGCCGGAGCAATCCCACAGATTTTCGGTAAATCTTAAAACTTAACTTACTGTCCCAAAGCCTGTCTACAGTCCAACAGTGAGAATTCTGGAAAACAAGTTACATTCTAATGCTTCAGTCTACATTGTCTCTTATGTAGTCTGAATGAATGTTCGTAGAATCCAAAGTCAAAGCTAAGATTGTTTCTCCTGGAACATATGTAGACCAGACCCATGTCTCCATTCTAAAGACTGTGTGATTCAAGAGTATTTAAATCAGTAGGCTTTACTGAGTGCCTATTATGAGCATTGTTTTACTTTAAACACACAATATAATGAAGTAGTAAACATATAAAAACATGGAAGATTTGATATCTATCCTTGAGGAACTTACAACCTGACCCAGGAAATTAAAAAGAATACTGTACACAGAAACAAGAAAAATAGCTACAAGGCAAAATGAAATAATCAAAATGTCACTGTGGCGCTCGCTTCGGCAGCACATATGCTAAAATTGGAACGATACAGAGAAGATTAGCATGGTCCCTGCTCAAGGATGACACGCAAATTCGTGAAGCGTTCCATATTTTGGGGACGAAGTGAGAGAGTGGCATTGACATATATACACTACCAAATATAAAATAGATAGCTAGTGGGAAGCAGCTGCATAGCACAGGGAGATCAGCTCTGTGCTTTGTGATCACCTAGAGGGTTGGGATAGGGAGGGTGGGAGGGAGATGCAAGAGGGAGGATATATGTGTACGTATATCTGATTCACTTTGTTATACAGCAGAAACTAACACAACATTGTAAAGCAATTATACTCCAATAATGATGTTTAAAAACAATGTCATTGTGATAGGCTGAATACTGACTCTCCCAAAATGTTAACATCCTAATCCCTGAAACCTTTGACTTTATTACTTAACATGGCAGAAGGGAGTTTGCCCATGTGATTGTTAATTCTGAAATAGGAGATTATCCTGGATTATATGGGTAGGTACAAGAGAGTATAGTAAGAGATATGAGGACAGAAGCAAGAGGTTGGAATGATGCAAAGAAAGAACCACAAGCAGGTGTCCTGTACAAGCTGAAAAAAGCAAAGAAATGATTCTCCCCTCAGAGTCTCCAGAAAAATCAGCCATGCCAATACCCTGACTTTAGTTTATGGACTTCTGACCTCCGGACTGTATGAGAAAAAATTTACATTGTCTTAGCTACTAAGTTTGTGGTTGGAAACTAATACAGCTATGGTATGGTTTGAAAACATAAAGTTAGGAGGTAATATTGAATTAAATGAAGTATAATGGAAATGAATCATTGATGATGTTGATAACATTTTTATGTTAGACAGGAACATCTTCTCCTCAGTCTTTGTTTTCATGGAGAAGACTTTTATCTAACACATCCCCTCACTTCTGACCTTTTAATCACTCAGGCCCTGGTGATATAGAACGATGTCTCTGTTTACTTTGAAAAGAGTATCTGGACATGCTCAATCCAGTTCTGCTCAAGCTCTTGAAAAAGAGCTTCCTGTAGGGACAAGCATGTTCTACTCTTCTTTCTCTTTCCTTGGGAAGGCTGGCCCAGGTGGTACTGCTATAACAGGTAGGGTGAGTCTACTAATTCTGGGGTACATTTAGCAGACCAATTTATCTTTCAAACTAAACTGCATTCTCCAACCTTTCTCTATAACTAATAAGGTGATATTTTCTTGTTTCTTTTCTTTTTCTAAAATTCCCAATTATTCACAACCTGGGTAGGAAAAGAGAGGTGCGATTTTGGGGGGAGTCTCAAATTCTCCACTGCTAATATTTACAGAGTACATACCATGTGCCAGGCACTGTAGAGAGCATTTTACATATCTCGTTTCATCCTCACAAAGACTTTATGAAGCAAGTACTGATCTTAGCTGCATTTTATAGCTAATAAAACCAAGGCACACGGCTTCCCTGGTGGCGCAGTGGTTGAGAGTCCGCCTGCCAATGCAGGGAACACGGGTTCGTGCCCCGGTCTGGGAAGATCCCACATGCCGCAGAGCGGCTGGGCCCGTGAGCCATGGCCGCTGAGCCTGCGTGTCCGGAGCCTGTGCTCCATAATGGGAGAGGCCACAACAGTGAGAGGCCCGCGTACCGCAAAACAAAACAAAACAAAACAAAAAAAAAACCAAGGCACAGAGAGGTAAGTAACTCGCTCAAGGTCTCACAACTTCGAAGTGACAATGTTGTGATTCATGTCCAGGTCTTTCTCACTTCAAAGCCCAGGCTTTTGAACACTCTGCATATTGCCCTTCCTCCTGGAGGACATGAGGTTGGAACTGAACACTAATGACAATTCCTAAAGAAAGCTGTCTTCTTGGTATCAGTCTTGGTTTGATTTCTTTCTAAGAAGTTTCTAAGAACTTCTTTCTAGATATAAAGCTCAAATTGAGGGACTTCCCTGGTGGTCCAGTGGTAAAGAATCCACCTTACAATGCAGACGACCCAAGTTCGATCTCTGGTCAGGGAACTAAGATCTCACATGCTGCAGGGCAACTAAGTCTGTGCGCCACAACTACTGAGCTCACATGCCTCAACTTGAGAGCCTGCGTGCCACAAACTACAGAGCCCACGCGCTCTGGAGCCCGCGTGCCGCAACTAGAGAAGAGAAAACCCACATGCCACAACTAGAGAGAAGCCCATGCACCACAATGAAGAGCGTGAGTGCCGCAACAGAAGATCCTGCATGCCGCAACAGAAGATCCTGCATGCCTCAACGAAGATCCCGTGTGCCGCAGCTAAGACCCGACGCAGCCAAAAAATTAAATAAAACAAATAAATAAATAATAAGTCTTAAAAAAAAAAAAGAACTTCATTAAAAAAAGCCCAAATTAAAAACAAAATAGAAACTATAGATCACAGTAGCTTTATTCTATATACTTATTTAAATGCTATTAATCATCTGGGTCACTTATAACTTGCTTTCACATGAACACAGCCTAGACTTGATTACAAAAGTAAAATCTCTTTGAAAAGATTTCATCATTTAAAATACAGTCACCCAGAAAACCTTTAATCTTCCATGTCATGGAACTATCCCCACTCAATCAGAAGCTGCTTACGGGGTAATCTCAAACACTGATGCCTATGGCTGAAAATTAAGAAAGCAGACTTTCACCTCATTTGACCAGTTTTATTTCACTTTTGATTCCACCTCCTTCCCCTTCTCTTATCCTGCAGGCAGTGGACCATATATTTCTTACTTTATAGAGGATTTAATAGGTAGTCACAATTCTATAGCTGGATATCCCACAAAGCAATATTCTCCATGATAAATTCCAGCCATTTTTGACCCTCATCTTTCCTTTGAGAGCCATATCAACCATACTGATAAGACCTCGTATTACCATCTCAAGAGTATAATAAGGTTAAGACAATTGCTGTCTCAGCAAGATGCTGAGCTTTTGATTCATGTTTTTATAACAACAAGGCTGGATTACTACAATTTGTTGTTGGTATTCCTCCCAGAATGCTCACTGCTTTGACTTGACTTTGTATAGAGGATTCGGCAGTCAGGGTGTTCAACAACAAATACAGAAATGCCTGCACGTACCCTATCAGTACCACAAACACTATGTTGAAATAAAAAACTAGTTTGAAAAAGTGTAGGTACAGGTCCTTGCTTTTAACATGATGAAACAGTGAACCTTTTCCTCCCAGAAACAAGGCTTTCATGTATAACCATGGTGTAGAACTGACTGTGGCTCAAGAGGTCTAAGCTACTTTATAAGAATGTCATACTTCACTTGACTTGAGGCTCTGATCAGAAATCTGGGGACAATCTCTCTTTTCAAGAGCCAATTCCCACTTGCTAGCACACTTAGTTATATCTCACCAGAAGACACTTTCATTTAAAAAAAGTAATGTGGAGAATACAACACTCTATAATCTGCATTAATACCTTAGAGAAACTCAAATCACACAATGTACCAGTATATAAGTCTGACTGAGGAGTATTTCTTATTTATACTTGTAATTTCTGGATGAAGTCTCTACCTACTAGACCAGTACTTATCAAAGTATGCTCCTGGAACCACCTACCTCAAGATCACCTGGAGTGTTCACTAAGAACACAAATTCCAGGGTTTTACTCTTAGAGTTATAATCTCTAGGGAATTTTTTAAACAAGCTTCCCAAGTGATCTTAATATATGCTAAAATTTGAGAACCTCTGTACTAGACACTGTAAACCCTGGGAGTGAACATTCACAAGTCTCATTCAGAACCTAGCATGCTGCCTGACCCTGGTAGGTAGTCATGGTTCTGTCAGTGACGTATGAATAAATGAACAGTTGATGAATCTGTATGGGGACTCACAAAGTCTAAGGCAGTGCCCCTCTCTGCTCTTGTGATCTGCTCAGCACTTTTTTTTTTTTTTTGGCTCAGCACTTCTGACAGGGGTTTAGATGCCACAGGTAGAGTTGCGAGATTGAGCAAAAAACAGAACACCCACCCAGTTAAATCTGAGTTTCAAAAAACAACAAATAATTTTCAATATAAGTATTTCCCATGCAATACTTGGCAACTCTAGCCTTAGACTACATAGCCCTAGACTGACCCAATGTCTTCCCTTGGCTGATGTCCCCTTCCAACCACAAAGGGAACACACATATACCTTGTACAGAGGATCTCCGCATGGAAGCCAGAATGCCTTCCTGTATACCTCCAGGAGAGCTGTCAGCTTTACCCCTGAGGAGCAGGGTGAGATTTTTCCTCCCAGTCTCGCTGCCACTGCCTGGACGAGGCCTTATCCAAGGGTGAGGCTCTTGTTTCTCTGATCATCTGATAGCTCATCTATTAAAAAAGAAGTGAAAATGTTCCCTTGTACAAGTTGCTATGCTGAAAATGTA
The DNA here is from genome assembly GCF_963924675.1 of Phocoena phocoena. Classification (NCBI taxonomy): domain Eukaryota; kingdom Metazoa; phylum Chordata; class Mammalia; order Artiodactyla; family Phocoenidae; genus Phocoena; species Phocoena phocoena. The sequence goes on along the minus strand of NC_089227.1, from coordinate 66,273,691 downwards.
ACATGCATAAAGCTTAACAATGGTGCTTATTTTCTCACCTTCTCTCTCTTCAGAGCTGTATCACCTTCACTTTCAACATAAACAGAGTACTATCACCATTACAACTCATATACACATGTGCACACATGCACAAGCAAGTGTGCATACGCCCTCCCTTGCACGCACACACACACACATGAGCATGCACATACACTTTTTTGGAGTTCTACTTATGCTCCAGGTAGGAGATTGGCACAATATAGCATGGGGGTCAAGAAAGAGAGGACTCTGAATCCACGCATTCAGATTCCATCTTTGCCATATATGTTTTCTGTGTGACTTTGGCTAGTTATCTAACCTCTTCAAACTTGAGTTTTTTCATTCGTAATATGGAAATAATAATACCTGATTTACAGGGTTGTTGTAAAGATCAAGTACATTCATACAAGCAATCACTTAGAACAGTGCCTGTACATGGTGAGCTTCAATAAGTATCAGCTATTAGATATTGTTGTTTTATTATCATCAGCATCACTGTATCCAATCCCGATATGTTCTTAAAACTCAGTGACCTCACAGGACCAACAACTACTTCCCCAAGTAATCCCTCTGATTTAGGACTAGAAAGACCCCCAAACGCCCATGTATTATTCTCATTAGGAGCTGGGAAAATAGTTAAGTTATACTTCAGTAAACTGATTTCCATTCTCTGGAAATTTTTAAAGCATTCATGCTATTGAGACCGTTTTTTTTTGAATTTTTGAATTTTACTTATTCATTTTTACAGCAGGTTCTTATCAGTTATCTATTTTATACATAATAGTGTATATATGTCAATCCCAATCTCCCAATTCATCCCACCACCACCACCCCCCGCCACTTCCCCCCTTGATGTCTATACATTTGAGACGATTTTTTAATTGACCTAAATAACCACAAATAGAGAAATAGCTTAGAGTTCTTGTGATTCTACATTTATTTTGATAACTAGTTGTTTGGATGAAAAAGCTTGTCCTTAGAAATTGTCTAAAGATCAAAATATGTAACCCATTACATTTTAAACATCTAAACACAGAAGATCATAACATGTCCATACTTAGAAAATTGTGACTCTCGCTGTCATTACTAATCAAAAATTTTGTAAGAAATATGTCTGACTCTTCCTCATTGCCCAACACTATCTCACCCAATGCCTTTTAGTTAGAATATTAACATGATAGGCATTTATTTACAAATTGATCCATCTATTTAATAGGTATTCATCAACTGCCTCTATGTGTGAGGTGCTTTGCTATAGCAGTGAACAAAACAAATAACCCTGATCTCATGGAGCTTACATTCTATGGGAGAAAGGGGGAAAAAAAGGAAAACATATAGTATGTCATTTGGTGAAAAATTTGTGGGGAAAAAATTAAGCAAGGATGGGGCTAGGAAGTGCAGTGAGTGCTGTCCTTCTTACTTAGAGTTGTCTGGGAAGACCTCACTGATATTTGTACTGAAACCCGGGAGAGGTAATGGAATGAGTTCTACAGATACCTAGGCAGAAGGGACAGCAATGCAAAGACTTCAAGGCAGGACAGCACCTGATGTGTTTCGTTAAGATAAACAGACCAGTGTGGCTGAGGTGGAGAGAACATGGGAGGGGGTAGTAAATGGTGTCAGAAAGAAGCAAGATGATGAAGGGCATTGTAAGCAATTATATGGACTTTTGCATTTACTCAACTGAAATGGAACACCATTGGAGGATTGTGAGCAGAGGAATAACGGGATCTGGTTTATCTTTTAGAAGGTTCATATTGCCTGCTGTAGAGAGAATGACAGTGATGGGGCAGGTATCATAAAAGTCAGGGGACCTATTAACGGTAATTGCAATTATCCATGAGAAAGATGATGGCGGCTAGGATGATAGCAATGAAGGTAGTGAGAGCTGGTTGGATTCTGGATATATTTTGAAGGTACAAAAGAACATGGTTTGTGCCTTCCAAAAATCTAAGCATGCCCATCAGAGGAGTAACCCAAACAAATGGAAATGTATTAGAACTTTCTTTAAAAAATTTAAATTTTGAATCAACAATGATGTTCAAAGGTAGGGAGTTGAGAAGCTGCCTCTGGGGTAATGGAAGAGAGATTAGAAAGACAGAAAATGATATGAAGAAAGAGGAAGACATTGTAGGTTTCTGAGGAGGTAAAATGAAAACAGTAGATAAGAAAAAGTGTAGAATTTACTGTTAAATACATCATCCACCTTGACTATTCTCAAATTAAGCCTGAAAAATACTGCATACCTTTGAGTACCTTGTGAGAACAAAATACTAGTTTATGTGTACTATCTTAAGCTGTATTTATAAAAGTAAAATGGTCCCTTTTCCCCTAACAAAGGTGAAATTCTTTGTAGAATGGAGTACCCAGCTCTGGATCAGTACTGTAAATCAGCAGACCAGGTGTGTTTCCTGAGAAACCCCACAGGTGAACAACCACCACTCTCCTCATGCCTGCTGCATCCCCTTGAATGTTCAAGAAACCTGAGTTATCTATGAATTTAGCCTTATCTGGTAATACCTTGACTCAAACATAATGCTCTCCAAGAACCAAAAAAACCACAAACCTGTACAGGAAATGGATTTAGAAGTGAAAGGCAAAAGGGCCAGAGGAACCCAAAACAAGCCTTGAGAAGACAGATAGGCAGAGAGCAAAGATTAGGTTCAGGGACTTTTAAATTTCCTCAGAGTAGACGTTCTCTGGGTCAAAAATCATGAAAGGTTCAGAGAAACACAAAGCTAATTAAAGGCTTAGAAATTGAGTTTTAAAATATTGTAAGAATACTGAAAAAAATTAACCTGAAGAAAAGGTAAAAAATATTTGATAGGAATGGGCTTTTTAAATAAACATACCAAAATTTGGATTCACTACTAACACCATGTCCACTGAGAACTCATCAGACAAAAGTTACAACCCAAGCAAAGCTGGCATCACCTTGCCTGAGTTTAACTGAGTTTAACACTCTGTGTCCCAGAGTGATAATTCCAAAAGTCTCTGCAGGAAATATAAATAGTTATGGGCAAATTCATGTAGTCATTATGATGGTACCCTCATGGTGGCTATCCCACTGACTTCTGATACAGAACTGCTCTCTGTAGCAGGTGTGGTGGGTGGGGTGTTCTATGAACTCATCTGGAAGGGAATGCACTGACAGCCAATCAAAATTCTTATTAAAGGGGACTTCCTTGGCAGTCCAGTGGTAAAGACTGCGCTTCCACTGCAAGGGCACAGGTTCAATCTCTGGCTGGGGAACTAAGATCCTGCATTCCACACCACGCAGCCAGAAAAAAAAAAAACAAAACAGAAACAATTCTTGTTAAAAAGAAATTATCTTCAAAAGTGGAAAAAATTTGGCTAAAAATAGTTATTAAAAGCAATCAACTCAAACTACCAAAAAATACTGATTTGTCTTGAATGTCTATTTATATTAACATGAATGAAGGAGTATCCTACAGGGAAGGTCATGCCTGCCACGGGACCTATCGTGGAAATAGACTGAGTTTCTCTATAAAAATTCACTTGTGACAAAGACTGCGACAGATCACGAAAATGTGTGTAATTATATTTTGTCAACTTCTTAACTTCTACTAAGTATTTTGCTGTTAGTATGCTCATATGCTCTTATTCTTTAGTGTAATAAATCTTCATTCTATTGATATGTTTCTATTCTTTGTATTGTTATAAATATATTTATGGGCAAGGGTGTTATGAATTCACTTGATGATATATGTAACAGGGTTAATTAACACAATTTCAGTCACAAGGTAAAACCATGAAATGAAAGTATTAAAAATCATTGTAATAATAACAATTACATTTTTTCAGTCCTTAGATGTGTCACACATTTTACACATATTCTTAATCTCATGACAACCTCGCTGATATGTATCATCATCTTCATTTTTCATATAGGAAATCTTATTCACATAAATTTAATTTCTGGGAGGAAACAGGGCCAGGAAGTAATAATGCTGATATTTGAAAGGACATCGATTTGAGTTCAAAACTGCTGGGCTTTCTACTATACCACATCATGTTTTTAGTAGCATTTATTCAGTTTGCTTGTTAAATTTGTTCTTAAATCATTTTTGTTTAGTTGATGACATTTAAGAATATGAAAAACTGAAATTTTAGTTTGTTTTATTGCCTATTTTAATTTATTCTTACAAAATCAATGTGTATGGGCAGCATTTTAAAATGATACTTTGGAACTTTTACATCTATGGCATTTCACTACAAATACCATTTTAAAACCTGTTCGAATTTGAGTATAAGGGCTGTATCGGTTGTGAATTCTATTCTACAAAATAAATGAACATAGGGTTCATTTTGCAGTGAGACTTGAAAGAATGAGAATTAAGAACATCAGCTCCAACAAAAAACCATGACTTGCCAGGCTTTTAGAGAAGACTGCTTGGGTAGCCAAAGCAGGAAGATCACTTGCACAAGGGAGGTCATGGAGGACAACAGTGCTACTCAAAATCTGACCTCCTCCTGTTACCTATGGACATTCCTAGAGTCAATTTAAGCTTATGAAAATATCAGAATTGATTTAAAATCCAAAAACACATGTTAACTTCTTGATTAATAGAGTAAAACCTCTATCAAACAAAATATTTCTCTTTGACGATTAGGCTGCAAATTCCCGTCCCTCTGAGAACAAATAAAGCAAAACAAACTCAATAAACTTCAGAGAGGCTGGTTTACTTCTGAATTACTTAGATTAATCAAGCCATATAGACCTCACGCTGAGGGCAATTTTTAGCCAAAACCCTAGGGTTATCTACCAGGCTACCACTGTATTGATTCAGCCTTTCTGCTGTAATGAGTAGAGTGAGAAATTCTGTATGTGAGCTAAAATGTTTAGGAATCAAAAGGCTTTCCTTATGAATCTTACTACCATTTTGCTGGGACTCTTACCCATATCCTCTCCAGCTGTTCAGGGAGACACAAATGGGCCACTAGGAATATTGTCAGTTACAATGAGGGAGAAAAAGGCAGGAACTGGCTTGTATTGCTTGTTCCTGAAAGCCTTAATTTCAGTGGTGATCAGTATGTGTTTTTAAAAAAAGTATTTTTTAATATGCCTAAAGCATTATATTTATATTCAACCTCTTAAGCTGGTTTTAAAAACAAAACAAAACAAAGCACTCAAGAAAAATATGAATGCAGTAACACTTTAAAAAGAACACTTTCATTTCATGGTTGATTCTTTTCTGTCGCAAAGACAATGAAATACATGACAATGCTTCTGTCTTTTCCTCTTCTACACTAAGCACACCGACATATCCATTCAGACACTTTATAAACCACACTTGTGAATACTGACCAACCACAAAATCAAAACCTATAAAGGCTACATCTGATCAGAATATTTTTGTTGCAATTTTCTCCTCAGCAAACAGAAATGTGACTTAAAGTACCTCCTGAAAAAATACTGGCTATTATAACTGAGGTATTCCTAGTTAATGTTAATTTAGATACTACTTTTCCAGGATTCAGATGATGTCATCAGGATCTGGTTTCTCTGAGTTGAGAAGTATACAGGATTTTAAATCAAGCCAGCATTCTATGCCCAACTCTACTGTATCTTGGAAATATTAGGGAAATCGTAAGTTCTGTGAATTTCAATTTGCTTATTTAAAAAAGGGAATAAGGGGCTTCCCTGGTGGCGCAGTGGTTGAGAGTCCGCCTGCCGATGCAAGGGACACGGGTTCGTGCCCCGGTCCGGGAAGATCCCACATGCCACAGAGGGGCTGGGCCCGTGAGCCATGGCCGCTGAGCCTGCGTGTCTGGAGCCCGTGCTCCGCAACGGAAGAGGCCGCAACAGTGAGAGGCCCGCGTACCGAAAAAAAAAAAAAAAAGGGGAGGGGGGGTAATAATAATAGCCCTTTGAAGTAGGATCAAATGAGAGTGTAGAGGAAAGTGCTGCTGCTAAAACTCTAAGGTATCATACAATCATTAGCGAGAAAAGCAAATGACTTTCCTCCTAATAGAGTGTGTTAAAGAAATTCCAGTTTGGGGAGTTAAGAGAGTTCGTGAAGGAGATGAAAGTGGGGACACAGGGAGAAATGTTTAGAAGAGTAGTTAAGGAGCATGTCAGTAAAGGACAGAAAACACTAGGAATCTGGAGCATAGCATGGCAAGGGAAGTGGGAGCACCAGAAAGAGCCATCATGGGAGAGCTTACAATATGTCCTTCCCTTTGCATAGCTGCTTGTCATGAACTAAACTATCTAGTGATGGTATAGTTAACATGACCATCTCAACAAGCAGCTGCTAAAACATTCTCTGAAACTCAAAGGCCCTTTTCTATAGTCTAAGCCTTGGACAATGCTCTCTTTTCAGTCAACAAAGGAAATCAATTGAAGTTAAAATGTCTATTTTTGTATAAAATAGAAAATAGCATCCTAGAACTAGCACCTAGCTGGCAAGGAAAGAAATAAGGTGCTGGCAGATTTGTATGCCTTCTTTCTTTGAGTAAATGGGTTTTGAAAACTAGCTAGTATGTGGTTAGCAATGAGCATATAAAGATAAATAAAACATTGGTATTCTTCCCTCAAGCCCAAGACTTTAGTCTAATCATGAAAAAACATCAGACAAACCCAAATTGAGGGATAGTCTACACAAAATAATTGAGCAGTACCCCTCAAAACTGTCCAAAACAAAACAAAAAGACTGAGAAACTGTCACATCTCAGGGATAACTAAGGAAACACCATACAACTAAATGCAATGTCATATCCTAGATGGGATCCTGGAACAAAAAAGGGTGGTAGTGTAAAAACTAGGGAAATCCAAATAAAGACTACAGTTTAGTTAATAGTAATATACCTGTGCTCATTTCTTAGTTTTGACAAATATGTCATGGTAATTTAAGACATGAATATTAGAGGAAACTGGGTGAGGAGTTGAATTGGTTTCCTAGGGCTGCCATAACAAATTACTCTTATAAGGACACTTGTTGTTGGATTTAGGGCCCACCTACATCCAGGACAGTCTCTCAAGATCTGTAGCTTATTTATATATGCAAAGATCTTATTTCCAAGTAAGGCCCCATTCATAAGTACCAAGGCTAGGACCTGGATATATTTTTGAGGCTACGGTGCAACCCACTACAGGGGTATATGGGAAATCTCTGTGCAGCCTGTGCAACTTTTCTGTAAATATAAAATTATTCCAGCATAAAAGGTTTATTCACAAAGGGGAGGGGGCAGTGGTTAAGTGGAATCAGTATAATGGAGGTGAAATCTTACATACTAAAAAATATGCTTCCTCAGAGACAAAAGGAAAGATGGGAAGAAGAGGACTGAAAACATGTTTATAGGCATTTAGGCAAGATGTTAAGATGGTTCATGGCAGAAGAATCCCATTCCCTCTAAATATGAGGTAGGAGCTTTATAAGTAAAAAAAAGGGGGGAGAGACAGAGAGTGAACAAGTTTGGAGATACAGAGTAAGGCCTCTGAGGAGAGCTATGCAGTTTCCAAAAGTAGAAAAGAGTGATGCTCAGAACCAGAGCACTAATCAGTCCTGGGATCCAGCTGAAGTCATAAACCATGACTAAGCAAAGGTGTCAGGCCAGTTAGTTCATTTGCTCTGGCAGCCCTCAGCAGTTTGGGCACAGTAGCCGATAAAGAGGGTGGAGTGATTGATCCACAGAGGGCACTGGCCAATGGGTACAGTGACAGGTATGTTGGTGAGGAACAAACTGAAATATTTGACCTTGAGATCCAGGCTAAGTGGGAAAGGGAGTAAAGACTGTGAGAATCTTTTTCCCAATGTTTTCTTCTACGAGTTTTACAGTTTCAGGTCTGATTTTTAAATCTCTGATCCATTTCGAGTTAATTTTTGTGAATGGTATAAGGTAGGGGTTCAGTTTCATTCTTCTGCATGTGGTCTTCCAACTTTCCCAACACCACATATTAAAGAGACCATCCTTTACCCATTGTGTGTTTTGGGAACCCTTTCAAAAATTAGTTGACTATGTATGTGAGGGTTTCTATCTAGGCTTTCGATTCTGTTCGTCTGATCTATGTGCCTGTTTTTATGCCAGTACCATACTGTTCTGAGGAAAATCTGTAAGTGGTAGAGCAGGTCTTTTTAAACTGGTATGTGCATATGAAGCACCTGGGGACCTTGTTAAATTGTGGAGTAAACTTGGGGAGGGGCTCCCAAGTGAAGCCAATGCCACTGCTGTTCTACCAAACTCATTACGAGTAGCCAGAGAACCTAGAGATCTTGAGGATGTCAAAATGCAGATACGAAAGGCACAGAACCGTGGCAAGAAACAAAGCTGTGGGAATTCAAGGATTCAATTTTCTGAAATAGATCAGTGTTAGAGGATGACGGGGCCCAGGGAGTTGTCCTGGTCATGAGTGGTGGAAATCAAGTGGCAGTAAATGTTGTTTGAAGAGTGTTTGGAGTGTTTGGTGGGTCCTCCCTATAGACATTTAAATCACATAGAATGAGGACAGTTTGAGTCCAGAGGAGCACTGACAGCCAAGTATTAAATTCTTTAATGCCTTTGAAGAGGCAAGACCTAGAGACTACTGAAAGGTGATATAACCCAGGGAATGTGAAGGGCAGATAGGCTTCTGTTCACGTTTTGGAAGTAAAATTCTGGAAAATACTGACCCTAGTTTCTGAGACACAGGGAAGTGAAAGAATGAGCAGTCCCAATCAAAGTTTTGGAGGTAAGCTTTTCAAATAAGCTTCACTAATGACCGAGACTTACTAATACATTCCAGTTAAATAAGAAGATGGTAGACAAAATCAATGAAAAGGCTCAAGGTTATCAGGAAAACTGAGGGTGCAGTGTATAAAATTTGGAGGGAGGTCAATGGGGGAAGGTAGGGGTGAGATGGAGAGAAAGAGAAGAAACCTTGTCTTGTGTCACTTGCCCTTCTGATGAGGACTTGGAAAAGTCAGGATGAGAGAGGTAGAGTCAAGAGCTAGATAGGAGGGCCATAAATAAAGTCAATATATTCTCAGGACTCAGGAGAAATCCCTAATAAAAAAAACTACTTCTCTCCAAAACACACAATCCCTAGTTCTGCACTTTATGTAGACAAGAAACACTAAGAGTGCTTCTCTGACAATCTTTCGGTTCTAAGGAAGATAGTTATCTGTTCAGCAGCAATGGATTGAGGACTTTACAGGAGTAAGATTATCAGATTTACTTTAAATTCTGAAATACAAAAAGGTGGCTTTTTTACCTCCTACTGTTGACTCTCATGGAAATCATGCTTATCATAGGTTTTGGGGCCCTGTGGCGACTGACAGGAGTGCTAACAGTGGATGTAATCCAGAATGGCAGATTAGAGATGAGACCTTTAAAGCTGTCCTGCATTCTAATTAGCTGATAGTCAGGAAAGATGTAAGCTTCAGACATTGACACTGTCACTTCAGGCAAGGACAAAAGTCATCTAATTTATATTAACATGAGAAAAGTTTAAATCTGTCCATTTAATATGGGAGAGTTTAGGCAAACTTTCATTAGCTTCTTGGGCGGATAAATGAAAGTCTGAAAGACTGCAAAAGTCATATCATTTATTCTATAAATTAACAAAGACTGAAAATCATCTCATGGTAAATCACCCCTTTTATCAGCAAAAATACCTCTGTACTGGAGCAAACGTGAGAATATTTTATTACCATCTTTAAAATCTTGTTATTTTTAAAGCCATTTACATTTTGTCTCCATAAATTAACATTAGGAGAAAATACTTCAGTGAGGAGTTGTGAAATCTGGAGATAATATGGAAAATATTTGTATCCTTAAATATACTTAAAAATACATACTTGTTTTTAGTAGTTTATTCTCCCTAAGTCTTTGGGTTAAAGTTTATAGCTTTAAACTCTTCAATCTAGTCCCCTTTAACTTTATTATACTCTTGCCTACAGTGATTTGAAGACGTAAGATCAAGACTTTGATTTAATTATTAAGATAATTCTTATAGTGTGTTTTCTTTTTAAATTACAGTGCTTTCACCCTGTTTATGGGTTAGAGTACAGAAGGCTTCTACAGAATGAAGGATACATTTACGTTCTATAGAATTTCAGTGATGGGTCTGGGAAAAAGGCAAATCAACAATTGCTATACCTGTTGAAAAGGACTAAGTGACAAGTTGTTTGCTAACCAGATATATGTCCAGAGCTTGGACTTGTTTACTTAAAGCAGATGTTGACCTTTACTGCATCCCAGAAAGTGTACCACGTATCTTTTTTTACAAAGTATATAACACGATTCTTATTGTTAAGGAGTCTACAGCTTAACTGAACAGAGCATATAGGGATTATAAAGATAATCATCAAAGCAGCATATGATTAAATGTCGACACTAATATCATTTCCTTTACTAAACATTTAGACTAGGTTTTCTTAAAATAACTTATCTCTAGAATATTACTAAATACTTTGCCATTTAGAAAATCCCAATTCATTCTAGAGTAAGTTCTTTAGGCTTACTACTGTTTTGTCAATGTCTTAGTCTTGAGTCATTTCTTTCAGTGTCTGGCACATAATAGGGACACAACAAATGACTGAATGAATGGATGAGTGACTAAATCAAAGAATATTGAGAGAAAATGCAAAATATATAACACTTCTCAGATATTTCTTCTTTATCTGAAAACATGAGACAATTTTGTTGAAATATACATTAAGTTAAACCTAAGTTTTCATCACTGTTTCTCAAAACAAAGTCAGGCATTAAGTCCAACTAAAGTATCTTGGAAATTTTCCTTCAGAAGCAGTAACATCTGCTCCATCTATTGATATTATTTGTTCTACCTAAACAAATATCTATAGAGTGATGTCAGAATGATCTTTCTCATTAATGTCATCTTGGATGTATGCCTTCCTCACATTTATCATTTATTATCTAATTTTTTACAGTAACTATTTTCAAGAAACCTGAAGCACACTTGTAGTGTCCTACATCAACTGATGAGTGACATTAGTCCCTAATATTTCCCTCCTCTGTGCCAAGCTTGCTCTTTAATCTCCCCTTGTTCTCGAAGGATGTTGCTCTCTTCCTTGACAATCTCCTTCAAATAACAATGCCATGTTCTGAGTCAATCTTCACTATAAAGATCTGTTTCTCTTAATGTTATTTCTGATAATTTAGGATTATCTTTAAATCTTTTTTTCACTTTAACATGGCTTTTAATAGTCTTGACATTGTAGAGTAATAGGAATAAATTATGAAAACATGTAATGATCCTATCTAGTAATATTTTTATTGCTGTTTTTCTCCCATCCACTTGTCCTCACTTTAAAGCCTGGGTAACTATGCCATCTCTTTCTATGCCTGCTAGAAGGCAGCTACAAAAGTAAATTCTAAGGAACAACTAAAAAAAGTGGTAACAAAAGGCATAATAAATATTAATAAGCCTGAAAAATATTCAAACGACAGCCTATTATTATTCTTTACATCAAAAGAAAACACAGGAACTAAGCCTCAGAAGCAAATATGAAGGGAAGAAAATAATAATATAACAGAACTTGGAAATTAGATGAAACATCAGAAGGCTGAAAGGGGTTCAAGGAGAAAAGTCAGAATATCCAGAAGGAAATAAAAGAAATAAGTATGACAAGAGTAATAAATGCTACAGTATGAGGCAACTGGTAGCTATACTCACACAGAATTAACATTATCTAATAATATGTTCTTTTGTTTAAAAAGTAATTCCTCCTGGCTTCACTTTTTCAATTAAATGCATGAAGTAGTTCTAATGTGAATGAACTTAATAACTAGTTATTCATGCGGTCATTCATCAGAAATAAAACATCCTTAGTGGTCAAAGAATGCAACTGACTTCTAGAAAATGTCATTCCTTGATGACCCCAATAGATGATGCACTCCATGAGGATTTCATAAAGTTCTAGTTTCCTTCCCATTACAGGTTTCAATATTTCATATTTTTCATCATTACTTAAGATTTCAGGCAAGATCTAAAAAAGTAAGTCATACATAAAATGTTTTCAGAAAGAATGAGAAAGATACTACACAATTTGTTATTGGTGTATTGTCTACTTCACTCCAAAAGGTACACAGAGTAAGCTCTACAAGGCAAAAACTTTCTTCTTTGATTCACTCCTGTATTCCTATTACCAGAAACAGTGCTTGGTACACCGGCGTTGAAAGCATGCAAATTAAAGTTGGATGCCTTCACAAAGATATTCATAAAACTGGTTCACTAATTAGGTATGTCTTTAGCAACATTTTTCGTATTTCCTAGCACTCATTAATCAGTATTTAAGGAATAGCATAGTCATAAAATGAACAGTAAATTCATATAAGGAATATTATATTCAAGTATATTCACATAACATATTAACATGAAGAAAACAATTTCTCTGAAAACTGAGAATTAGTGACAAAAATTAATTTGACAGGTTATAGATTAGAAATTTTTAAATGTGGCAAATTTGCCAATTCATAGATCATATTATAGAGTTCACAGCCTGAAAACATGGAGAAATGCAGGGAGTTTTCTACCTAATAAGCAATGAAAAAATTTTACAGAATCAGACAAAAAATTACAATAAATGAACTGATATTCTACAAAATAAAAATGAAAAAGACAACTTTAACAGACAAAGTAAATCTAATATACAGTATTTAATTGGGCATAATTTGAAAGCGTTCCTAGATCTAGGAAACCTGCATAAAAATGAAAGGACTACCTGAAAATGGAGTACCAGTTACACAAAGGAAGGCAGTAAAGCTGCAGGACTGTGAAACAACCAGGACATGCAAAGCTCCCTTAGGACAAGAGATGTTTCAAAAGAAAACAACAACAACAACAAAGAATGTGGGATAAAGGTCAAGTTATAGAAGAAGCCTAATGAAGAGTAGTGGATGATCAGTTCCTGTCCGATGAGCGGACAAATAAGGGACAAATAAGTAACTGAACACATGTATGTTTTAGCTGTTTTAAATAACTATATATTTAACAAAAAATATGTTTTGCTCTACAGAAATGGTTCTCAAAGTGAGGTAGTATAAGAAGTGTAAGGTCCAAGAAATCCACAAATCTGGGTGATTTTCTCTGAGAAGATAGTTTTGTAATACATCCACATCTATAAAGTTTGTCCATGATAAGAAATAACTATTTTCTTAAAACATGACATGAGAATTATTATTGTGATGAACAAGCAAGCTGAGGATGTGTAAAATATTTTTCACACTTCTTTTGCACTGTTAATGTAATACACAAACAACTTTGAAAAGTCACAAGGTAAAGATAGGAGAAAGTTAAAATAAAATAAACTTATCATTAAATGTTAAATAAATACCCCCTTGGGGGGAAAAAAAGGAGGTAAAAGACAAGGGCTAAGAACAGAAAAAGAAAAAACAGAAAGAGGAAGGAAAGAAGGAAAGGGAGCAGAGGGAAGGAGAGGAGAGGGCAGGTGGGAGAGGGGAGGGAAGGAAGCCAACTAGACTACCTTAGTGGTCTCCTCAGCTCGACTAAACTTTAGATAGGTTTCTTCCTGACCTCCTTTTCTTAGAGCATTTACTTTAGAAAACTTTTCATTGTAAATTCTTTCCCTGCCCCACTGAAATGTATGTAAATATTTTGAAAAGGCTCTTAATGGTTTTAAATGCAGGGATCTCTTTCCCAAGGGCCTGGGAGCCATCTCTTTGAAGTGTAAACATCAGGGGGGAAACAGTGCCCCATCTTCCTGTTTCTGTGGGAAAGTAGGAGACTAACCACAGTGTGCCAAACTTGCTCCAAGTTTTAAAACTGCCTCCTGTCACAAAGACACAGAAAGTTTACTTTTCCTTTGGGTAAAGCCCAATTAACAAACACAGATGGCCTGTGTTCTCCCACTCACCTCAGTGTTTAAAAACCCTCACACCCTTTGCTTTTAGTGGAGCTGAGCTAAGACTGAGTTCTGGTCTCTCTCCCCTATTGCAACAGCCTTGAATAAAGTCTTCCTTCCCTGTTTAAATATGCCACTTTTTAAAAAATGGAAAGAAAGCAAAATCTCTTGACAGAAGAGAAGAGAGATCAATAATTATTCGTTTTAAAACATGACAAATGAGAGTTTTTTCAGTTTCAGTAGATACTGAAACACTAACCCATCAAGGATGTTAAACCACCGCAAAATGGATGCATCTCCAAGCATGAATCATTTATCAAGAACTCAGGCGGCTACAGGGTAGGCTAAGCTAAGAGGCATTTGGGGACCAAAGAGGTGCTAGCTGATTGTGAGGAGGAAGAAACCAGGACAGAAAAGAATAGGTAGTGGATTTGAAAGCCACCAACCCAGGTGTAGCACTGGATACTGAAGATGACTCTTGGTCTGATGTTCAACATGCCAGTGCTAGGTAGACTCACACTTGATTCAGACAGGCAGTGCAGTCCAAGCCAACAAATGGAGTATTGCAACAGAAATTCAGAGCACATGTTGGTTGAAGTTGAGCAGATTCCAAGAGTACCTTCAGTAGTCAGGGGACAGAGAGCTGAGTGGATTCTTCCTGTCAGAAGGACATGGCAAGGACTCAGGGAAGACCTAGCCAGAGAAACAGAAGCCAAAGACGAATCAGGTGACCTGAACAATTCCATGGGGGAAAAACTGCAACTCACTGGACATATATGTACCCATGGCTTGCAGCAGGCATCCTTGGTATTTGATTCTGTCAACAAGACTAATTCTGCATTCCAAAGGTTACTGGGCAGAGACTGTAAACACATCTAATAATCATCATGGTCTTAGATGTTGGGAAGTAGTGATGGGAAATGATGACTGGTCAATGAAATGGACTAAGCCTTCAGGTGGAGAGAACAGAGGTTAGCATATGAAAGGAATGGGCAAGACTGGACAACTAAACTGTCTTCATCCTTGTTCCAAGGTGCTGGGCATTGTATTTTTAAGCTTCTTAAGAACTTCTGAAAACTCCTGCTACTTTTCTCTCCAGGGGCAAGCATAGATATTTATTTAAGGGTGTGATACAGAGAACGTTTTCATCAACTCACAAAATGTGAACCTTTCCCAGAGAGCAAAACAGCATACTCCTATTGTCTTTCTTTTCTAAGTGCCAGAGGGGAATAGCTTTTAATAAATACTTTTACACTGCACTTCAGTCGAATTGCTATCGTGTGAAAACAGGCCTGAGGAGAATAACACATTGCCAAATTCCCTCCAGCGAGTGCAAAATAATACTGTAGGTTCTGGCAGGGAAATAAAATGGAAATCTGATTACTTTGTTTTATTCTATATGGAGATAATGTGTGAGCACATTTAAATACATATTCAACATATTTCTGCTGTGGCCCTAGATGATGATTTAATGTCAGCCTAGCACTAACCTTGTAACATGAGAGTTGCATTTAGAGCTGACAACTAAAAAAGAAAGTTGATAAAATTACACTTTATTTTATTTTCTGCAGAGCTAAGCAGACCTGTTTATTCCATTCCTAATGCCAGCTACTGCCATAAGTTTGAAGAAACTAAAGCTACCCAGAGAAGGCCATACATATTAATACAGCTGAAAGAATTGTCTGCTTACCATATTGGAATAGATTCAATGAAGAAATAAAAAATAAATAAAATGTGGAGATCATTTTCATGGGTCAAATTATAGTAAGCGATTTAAAGTCCAAATAGATTTCTAATAAATTACCTTTTAATTATATGAAATCCACCATTGTATTAGGGATAAGTAAACGGCTACTTTTGAAAGAATACAGAATGGAATATTCAGTGTAGAAGATAATTTGCAAAAATGGTTAAGAGTGTAGAGGCCACTAGTAAGATATTAAGTAGAGAATATTAATATTCTTCAGTAATATTGTGGAAGAGTTGAAATATATTACGGTGGGAAATAGTTGTAATGATAATAATTTTAAGATGATTATTTTAAAAATTGCGTTTCTTCCATTTTATGTATTTTACTTATCTCTGTGGCAACAAGCATAGGGTAGCCAGAAAGTTAAGACATCGACTGTTTTTAATTCTAACACTAATTTTCAGGCCACACATATAGCAGATGATGCATTATTAGGAGATGTCCAGAACGCTGTGAACATGGTGAGATGAAATGTTTCATAATGCCCATGTAAACTTCAGGTTACACTGCAATATTCACATCTGAAAAGCAGTACCCTTTCAAAGGTCAGTTTATAACTCCTGCTTTTGTGACTTAAGGCCTAGAAGACAATTGTATCTCCTCGCACAATGGAAGGAAATAAAAAATAGAAATTTTAAGGGTTCCACGTAATGTTCTTACTTCCTAACTTGAATGATTTTTTGCAGAGAAGTTTTTGTAAAGAAATAAATGAATTAAGAACTAATATAATGAATGATATGGGAAAAGAAACCCGTTTTACTAGATGCTTAGTGAGTTATGAATGACAAGGGTATATTCTCATTTATTGCCAAATTTCTGCTATCTTCTAACCACAAATAAAACAGAGGGTCAGTCTTAAAGTAAGTTATCTTTGACATAATCAACTTTTGATTTCCAAAACACTTCTTTTGCTGATTACATTATTTCAATTGGCTTACAGTGTAGATTTTAGCAGTGTTTGTCTATTTATGTTTAGTTAATAAATTATAGCCTATCTCATTTTTTTTTTTAATGGTATTTAGGGGCTTCCCTGGTGACGCAGCGGTTGAGAGTCCGCCTGCCGACGCAGGGGACACGGGTTCGTGCCCCGGTCCAGGAAGATCCCACATGCCGTGGAGCGGCTGGGCCCGTGAGCCATGGCCGCTGAGCCTGCGCGTCCGGAGCCTGTGCTCCGCAACAGGAGAGGCCACAACGGTGAGAGGCCCGCGTACCGCAAAAAAAAAAAAAAAAAAAAATGGTATCCGAAGCAACTGTCTCCAGCTTTGTTGGGGCTGTAGGTTTTTATTTGAATTCCTTTAATTCCAACTTGTAATATATAAAAGTATCTGCCTTAATTGCTACTGTTGCTACTTCTGTGTCTACAACTCTGCTACCACTGTTTTCCATGTTGCTTCTACCTTTGCTTCTTTATAATTACACAGATTGCATTGAATTGTACAAGGGTTCTGGAAATGCCTGTGTCTACTTGGGACATTCTAGGATTATTTCATCTGCTATATTTGGTGCAGAGTGATTTGCCTCTAAGAGCAGGGAACTTCATGGTGCCCATATGGTGAGGCTACACTGATCTCTTACGTTACTTTGGGTTCTCTTTTCAAGGTCAAGGCCTCTTCTCAGTCCCCTCAGACTGATAGGTATGTCCTCTAAGGGTCCTCACCACTCACACTTTATAAATGAATATCATTGTTTTCACTAGTCACTTCTACCCTTCTCCAAAGGACTCTAGCTTTATCATTCATGATTTCAGCTGTCACCCTTTCTTGATGGCCACTCTGGCTCTGGAGAAAATTTCCACACTAAACACTCTGTACCCACCTTGTGGTCTCTTATGATCCTCAGGTCTCATTAGGGTCCCTTTAGCTTCTTACTTCTCCCAATGAGAGACACATTTTGAAGTTTGGAGCCTATAAGTGCCTAATATACAAAAACTGCTATTCACATGCAAACAGCTGCCATATTGTTCCAGAACTCTTCTCGGTGTTTTCAACCTGCTCTTCTTTTATATGGGTTTGCTCTCAGAATGAGCCTAGATGATGATGAACAATATGCCTAACCCAGTGGTCTCATTTGCCACAGCTTTGAAGATTGCCATTGTATCCCTACATGGCATCTCTGCATTGCCTGCCATTCCCTGAATTCTGTGTACCAGCTGTGGGAGAACCGATCCAGTGGCCTGTTTAATACCACTGGAGTCTATCTGGACTCACATGTACCCAACATCTCCAAGCGTCTAAGATTCTGAAAGAGTTAAAAATAAGGCCAGTTACAATTCACAAAGTATAGCTAGCCAATAAACATAGGCCCAACATCTCTTATAAAAAGAAATGTAAATTAAAATGCTTTAACTCTCAGATTTCTTTAAAAATTAAAATATTTAATAATATTCAGTCACTTTCATTTATACTTGTTAGAAGAATTGGTGAAAACTTTTAAGAAGGCAATGTGGAAATATCTGTCTCTGTAAATTGTGACAATGCTGTCAGTTTCTTCAACTAAAAATGGAAATAACATTTATAATGTAAGTATATTGTATACTTAGCGTTAGACAAATATATGTATACAAGCATATGCATAAGCATATACAAAGTAATTAGAATTGTCTGACACAAAAAAACTCTACACAGTGTTAGCCATCATTATTATTATTATCAACATTTAAAATAAGCAGACCTATGACTGAGCAACTTCACTTAAGGAATTTATCCCAGAAAGAGGCAGATTCTGGCCTCTTTGTAAGGCCAGAAGCTTATGCAATTTGGAAAGCCCTCTTTATGAAAAAGCACAGCAGTATGAATTAAAAATTAGTTACAGAAGTGATTATCTATAATGAGAAAAGAAATTAAACCAAATTATAGGTGTCTTAGAAATCAGGTCCCTTCTTTTTTTAAAAAACCTTCCTTAGGCAAATTACCAGAAATGCTCATATAGAAATGCTTTCTGTTTGCATCCTGATGTCCCCTTGCACCAAAAATCCTCCACAACTCTCAGCAGTCAAAGAGCCATGCAAGTGAGGTGTCCTGAAGCTTCTGCTTCATTATATTCACAGGAAATCCACCTCTGCCAAGAAAAATGCTCATGTGTGTATAAGGTTATCATTAAAAGTTGTACTACTTAAAGACATATATGTTTATACACCCTTTAAATTTTGTAGAAGTATAGCTACAAATAAAAAGTTGTTTACTACAGCATAGCTTATACTAGCATACAAAGAAAAAATTAATGTCTACCAGTAGGAAGCAAAGCATGATGGCTAAAAGAGTGAATTCTGAAGTCAGAGGGACTCAGGTTAAATCAAGGCTCCACTACTCATTGTTGTTTGACCTTAGGTAAGTTACTTAACCTCTCTATTCTTATGTTTCATTATCTGTAAAACAGGGATAACAAGAGTCTCTATGTTATTATGGAAAGTCAATGAATTGATATTTATAAAGTGCTTGGAACAGTGCTTGGCACATGGTAAGTGCTATTTAAATATGAAATAAATATAAATCTACTTGGAAACTAATTAAATAAGTCCAGGGCTTCCCTGGTGGTGCAGTGGTTGAGAGTCCGCCTGCTGATGCAGGGGACACGGGTTTGTGCCCTGGTCCGGGAGGATCGCACATGCCGTGGAGCGGCTGGGCCCGTGAGCCATGGCCGCTGAGCCTGTGCATCCGGAGCCTGTGCTCCGCAACGGGAGAGGCCACAATAGTGAGAGGCCCACGTACCGCCAAAAAAAAAAAAAAAAAGTTAAAAGAAAAAACAATAAGTCCATACATCTATACAATAGAATGCTATACAGAAAAGTAAAGATAAATTTATATTAAAATTAAAAAATGATACTGAAAGCTGTTGCATAAAAAAGGGAAACTGTGAAACAACAAAATTCAATGTGACATCAAGGATGTGGGGAGAGAAAGTGAGGCTTGCCTTTACACTACTTATAGGCAGGGTAGTTCAGTATCATACTATTTAGAGATATTATTTGTGTTTAACTGAGGAAAACTATGTAAACAATTCATTACAGTACACTGTTCATACTCATGGAAGTTTAAAAGCAAACAGTCCCACAATTTTTTGACCTTCCTCCCATAGAGAAATGAGGTCTATTTCCTCCTCTTTGAATCTGGGCTCTGTCTCTGTTCCATCAATAGAACAGGATGAGAGTGACACTACCCAGTTTCCAGACGCAAGTTATGAGAAACTGGCAGTTTCTACTTTCTGGTGTTGGGATACTCATTCTTGAACCCAGCTTCTGCTCTGAGGAAGCCGAAGCCACATGAAGAGTCCATCTACAGGTGTTCTGGCTGATAGTCCAGCTGAGGCCCACACAACAACCAGCATCAACTACCTAACGTGTGAGCTAATATGCCTCTTGTTGATATCAGCCCCAGCCTTCCAGTCTGGTCAGCTGAGGTCCTAGACCTCATGCAGCAAACATAAGCCACCAATACTTTCTTTGCTCTGTCCAAATTCCTGTCCCCAGAGGTTTTGAACATTAGAAACTGGCTCTTTGATGACATTAAGATCTGTGCTGACTGTTACACTATAGACAGAAAACAGGCAATAGGTAACTAGAATAATGTGTTTACATTTTTTTCTCATGATCTATTTTGTATGCTCTCAGCCAGTGACAGTATCCTCTTAGCCAACTACACTATATACTTCCAACTAGTGAGTACCCAGAGTACAAATGGAGTCAGTGAGGTCTATGGCATAAATTGGGTGACGTCTGTATCTTCCACTATTTGCTGTGTGATGGTCTATCTTGCTGCCATTTGTCCATGGATTAGCAAATAAATTAAATCCACCTTCACTGAAGGTTTGTTAGTGACAGCACTAGACCTGCCGCAAAGGGAAAAGTTCTCACTGCTGCTTAAAATGCAAGTTTTGGGGATGCACATAGGGCTTTTGAGAGAATAGTAAAAGAAATCAAGGGAAATTTCACATAGTAATTGAGAACTAATGGAAATGCTCTGATTTCATGAAGGACATGTTAAACATCACTGTAATCTGGAAACGATTGGGCAACAGCTGCATGAAATCATTGGAAAGCTGAAAGAAACCTTGGCCAAAGGCATGACCTGAGTCTAGGAAATTAAATGAACATGGAAAAGTCATTGCCTCTGCATGGTGCATAAAGTGTGCCTCCATGTGGAAGGTGCCCCACACTGTGTTTGTGTTGATTCTTTCCAGGAACCCTACCCCACTATCAAACGGTGCATGGTTCTGAGAGCACTAGCGTGTGTGTGTGTGTGTGTGTGTGTGTGTGTGTGTGTGTGTTTCCTCACATGCACTTCTAGATGAATCAAAAATGCTTACATGTATTAGAAATTCGTAATAATGGTTAATAACTGTTCCTTTTGGAGAGTCTAGGGACAGGATTTGGGGAAGCAGATGGTCTGTGGGATGAGTGAGGAGACTTTACTTTTTAATTTCTTTTTTTTTACAAGACTGCATTGCTTACATAATTTAAATTTAAAATCAATTTTAAATAAATGAGTCTAATTAGAAGCATCGGGTTTATAACTTCACTTCTTGGTTTTCTCGCAGATAACATGGCAGAGTTTTTTCCTGGCAGGTTTTCCTCTACTCTCTTTTTGAAAATGACAGTACTAGGTAGTGGGTTGTAAGTATTCATTTTCAACATGGAATGGTTATAAAATGTCAGACCCTTCCACTTTTTTTTATTATTATTATTTAGCGCTTAAGATTTCCAGGTTCTAAAAATAAGATAAACTTCTCTCCTGCGTTTATGCACCTTGGACAATGTTTTAAGTATATAGTAGTCATTTATAAAGTGTGTATCTAAAGGTGGACAACAAAACTGTGTTTGCAATAATCATTTTTCTTTTCAAGCTATCTCAGAGCAATCCCAGGAAATGTTCTTTCATGATCAAAGCAAATCATGGCCTGGAAAGATGCACTATTTTCAGTTAACTCTGCTACCAGCAAGTGCCAAATGCATTTGAAGACAGAATGTTTCACACTAGAGAAAGTTAAGTACAGCACTAAAAAGCAGCCATGAGATCACCACGAGAACCTACAGAGAAAACACGCGGGCAGACTGTATGTATTTATTCAGGGCAAAACCACCATCAGCTTTATATAGCTTACAACGTGCCCCAGAGAATAACCGAGACTTGAAAAAGACAGAAGGAAAATATGCATGGCTCCCAACTGTCAAAGCAGGCAGTTGGGCAACTATACTCATCATGATTTAAAAGCCTGTAACATATTCTATTTCAAAGGTATTACATTTCTTTCCCAACCCCGTGGAAAGGAATATAGTCCCTCTAAGAAAATGGGCAATTTGTACTTGAGCTAACTTTAAAGCCCTGGCTAAGGACAGATATCATAATGTTTCTGTGTCAGTGGATAAATAATTCCTGGTTAAGAAGACCACAAAACATAGAAGAAGCCACAGATGCAGACTCATAAAGCAGCTTATGGTTAGGGAAAGCCAGTCATGACAAACACATTCTTTCTTTTGGTTCTTCCCACCTAATTTAATATCGACTTCATCATTACTAAGAAGGTGCATGCCTAAGTACTGGGAGCATGAGGGAGGGAAGGGGAAACATACTTTATCTACCCTACAGTAGTTATATCCTTGCTACTAATTATGACTCAGAAAGTCACCTCTCATTTGCTATGCAGCTTGTCCCCAATACTCTGCCGCAAAGCAGTACTTTTTTGAAGTGGGATGTGGGAAGAAAATATTGAAATTCCACTTATCCTGTTCTAGAAACAGAACAGGAAATTAAGCTTTACTAATATTTACTGTTGAATGATCCTGGGTTTCCACCCTCAGTCCATATGTCAGAGAGTCACATGTGACATATGCTCCACACAGGAGACGGAGGGAAGGGCGGGACTTCCCCCCACTTTGACATTTTCACTGGTTCCTTAGATTTCAACATATTGCAATGAATTACAGATTGTGTATGCCTAATTAGATAGATCTACAGGCTATATTTATAAGGTTTTCAACTAAACTAAATCTTCTCAACATGGTCAAAGGGCTTTTTAAAAAATCTCTGCCAAGAAACCCAGATTGAAGATAAAACTAATGATGCAAGTTAGAGCAGATACAAAATAAAGTGGCAGTGGCAGAGTTAACACATCTATTCTTAACATGAATTCTCTGCCATGTTATAAATCAAAAATGACAATGATTCAATCATATGTGGACCTATGTCAGCCCCCCCTCCAATTTTAAATTATCTAAAGGCTTCCATCTATTTTCTCTAATGATGAATTTCTTTTACTTGCACATCGTTTCTTGAGATAGTAACTAGAGATGGTTTATATATATATATATGTGTGTGTGTATGTATAGATATAGCTTATAAATACATATATAAATAGATATCTGGGGAGTACATGCTCAGTTTTTCTGATAGATGTGTATATTCAAAAATATTGAGGCCAGTCTTCAGAAAAACAGAACAAGGGGCAAGAAGAGATCAGTAGAGAATAAAGGGCATGTCAATTCTTAATTTCTCATTGATTTTTTCTGAAATGCTGACTAAACTCATTTCATAAGGAACCACTAACTTAAGCACGTACACATTAAAGGGACTGGTTTTTTTTGAATTTTTATTTATTTTTTATACAGCGGGTTCTTATTAGTTATCCATTTTATACATATTAGTGTATATATGTCAATCCCAATCTCCCAGTTCATCCCACCACCAGGGATTGTTTTTTTTAAAGTACCTTGTTTTGCTAACTTTGGCCCACCCTCCTCCAGAGCCATTTTCTTGAAGTGATTAACTTAAGAAATGCATGATGACACAATGGATTCCAAGAGAAAATGTTGATTCACCTAAATAAGTGAGTAATTTCCATCTTACTTAAGCAACTTAAATGCAAATGATCCATTTTATGTTTTCTTTCTGTGCCTTCTCCCTTACTGAGAAATGTGCATATTATTTCACAGTGAAAGTAGAAAAGATTCCTTAGAAATTAACATTTACCAGGGAAACCACCTGCAAAGACTGCCTCTGCTCCTTTCCCACTGTACAGTTGGAAGGGGCATCAGAAATCAGCCACTGCAGCCTCCTTATTATACAGATGGCAAAATTGGGGCATGGCAAGATGTAGCTACGTCAGCAAGACTGCACAGTTCATTAGCCTACAAAGCCAGGACCAAACTCTTCCTGACTCATGGACCAATTACTCTCCAACGAAAGGAGACTAAAGCATAAACATTGTGGTATTCTTAGAAAGGAGTTTGCTCAAAAAGTTAATTCATGTACAATTGCTTTTCCTAAAAGGACTACCTTCCATAGAAATAAAAAATAGGAAAGGAGAGAAAGAGCATAAAAAAGAAGAAAAATAATAACTTTAGGATATAAAACGGCCTTGAAATGAGGTTTTAAAGTGATTGCACAACTATTTTGACAACTAGGAGCACATTTTCATTCTTTGTATAGAATCTCTGTTATTCTATGGAAATGTTAGAAGATAAGCGCATTTATGATAGTTTTAACTAGCATAAAGAGTGTAGTGTACTCCGCTTGTATTTAACATACTCCAGAAAATTGTGCAGATTCTCTTTGACTTTGGTGATGCAGTGACCCAGTGACCTTTTTTTGGTATTATATCTTTCTGTAGTGTGAATACTTTTGTCTTCAAATGCATTTGGCACTTGTGAGCAGCTGAATTAACTGAAAACACTGCATTGTTTTCAGGAAGCGATTTGCCTTAATTACAAAAGATCTCCCAAGAGCTCCTCACCAATCTAAGGTAAGACTCTTTTTAAAAAAATATATAGTATCTTAGAGGTTCTGATTCATTGGGTCTGGGAACTAGCATTTTTAGGAAGTACCTCTGTGATTCTGATGTAGGACCATACTTTCAAAAATACTGCTTTGTAAGAACCTTTCCAAGCGCTTATTTTAGACAATTCCCTTAGAATGGGGCAAATAGAATGTTCCCACGATGTGTTCAGTGCAATAACTGCTTGATATTGTGTAGGCAGATGATATGCTTATTTAAATGAATTTCTCAGTTTGACAATGTGGAATCACATACTACCTGTTACAAAGAAGAATGTTTTCAAAGATCAAAGAAGTTATAATACATAACTTGAAATAGACTACTTTAGGACTTCCCTAACTAAATCTATATTTTGAAACACTTTTTTATTTGGTTTCAGGTAGTCCCCATTTGTTAAAGAATAAATAACATAAATGAGAATGTAATAACGAAAGCATTTTACCTTTCAGTTAAGTCTATCACAGAACTGGTCTTGAGATGGAAATGAAGAACTCCTAATCAAGAATCCCCCCCTTTATGCCTCCTACCATATCCAAAATTCCTAACAATATCTGTCAGCTTCTAAATGTAATCTAGAAAAACGCCATTAATCCATCAATGACCATTAATGTGTAAATACAGATTGACTTATAAAACGGTAATGAAACAAAGAACTGATGTCTTTTTTTTTTTTAAACATCTTTTCCCCATATCTCCTCCCTCTTGAGTCTCCCTCCCGCCCTCCCTATCCCACCCCTCTAGGTGGACACAAAGCACCAAGCTGATCTCCCTGTGCTATGCGGCTGCTTCCCACTAGCTATCTATTCTACATTTGGTAGTATATGTAAGTCCACGCCACTCTCTCACTTCGTCCCAGTTTACCCTTCCCCCTCCCTGTGCCCTCAAGTCCATTCTCTACGTCTGTGTCTTTATTCCTGTCCTGACCCTAGTCTTAATAAGAATGCAACCAAGTAAAGATTTAGATAGATTCTAGGTCAGGTGCTCTGGCCTGGGGAGGTCTAAAACAGCAGAGTGTGGATTCTTAAAGCCAAGAGAAGCATGAGGGAACTGAAGTCAGTGGGTGCAAGGAAGAGAAATGAAGAGAAGAGAGGAAGGACCTGCTAAAGATAAACTAAAACAACTTCACAATTTTGACACTCTGCTGACCTTGTCCCAGAGCCGTTTCTTCCTGAATATCTATAAAGACCTGCCTTCTTCTAGTAGGCAAGGTAGAAGGTGCTTGGCTTAAGAGAGGTAGCCCCACATGTGCAAGAACAGACCAGAATTAAAATCCAAGCTCTAACAGCAGCTGTGTGATCTTGTACATTACCTCTGTACCTCTCAGTTCCCCATCTGTAAAAGGGGATAATAATTCCTATTCATGGACCTTTGAAAAATAAAGAGATGGATATATAAAGTTCCTGATATGGTGCTTCTTCTCTTCATCTGCTCATCTGTTCTCCTCCATCTGATCACCCTGCAGCACAGGAAAAAGGAAAGGGGGAGGCATTTTCCCCGGTAGCACATCTGAGGCATTTGTGAGTTGTTTTCTGATTTTCCTTACAAGTATTTGTGTCTTTTTACAAATTCTGCAGCCATTTCCAAGGAGAAATAAATATCACTCCATGAATATGAACTGATTATATCTCATTTTCTGTCATTTCAGTACTCTTACTCTTACTCAAAGGTGAGAGTGAATATAGATTACAAAAAAGGTGAATATAGATTTGGAATATTATGCATCTTTATGAAATAAAACAAAACTAACACTAATTTCTTGAGGGTTCATTCTATTTGGCAGTAGAGGAAATGCAAAGAAATATAAGACACACATCTTCTGCACTAAAGAAGTTAATTGATTAACGGTTCAAGGCAAGTGAAAAGTTTCAGAACCATTAAAAATTAAACAACAGCTCAGACATAATAGGAAAGATGTCATGAGGCAGTTCATGATGAATTTCAAAATGAATTGCGCAGACAATAATTTTTAAATGATTTTAAAAGAGACAGCGATCACTTCCGTTTACATACTGAGGAAAGTTTGAAGCAGAAATTGGTGGAAATTGGTGGCCTGTGGGTTGAAATCAAGCTGCAGGCCTATTTAATTTGAAACTTTTAGTGTTGTTCTGTTTTGTTTTTGTGGCTTTTTTTAGTAAGTTGCCAACATGAAAATTGTGGAGAATAACGCCTATTGTACAGGGAAGGCCTTTCCAGACTAAATTGGTTATCCTGGGATTTTAAAGGAAGAGGAACAAGAGAGAAATCCAATTATAGTCCTACTCTCCATTAGTTCATTCATTTGTGAACAGCATCTCTCTTCTATCTGGGCATTTCTAACATTGAAATATATTCCCTGTCTTTCCTGCTGTCAAAAATTCTTGTTAACAACAACCTTAAAGAGACTTACTATTTCTTGAGCTACCAGCAATAATTAAAATCATCAGGGTAAAAACCAGCAGTTCCTCCTCCTAGGTGCTTATCAGCTTAGAGCTGGCTTCATGGGCTGACCACTTCATAAAGTGAACAAGCAGGTAATTAAATCCTCAAATCTGTAGGAATCCACAGGGTCTAAACGGCAACAAGCAATTTTACATTTAAGACATTTTGAGAATCAGGCCGATGAATAAACAGATATCTTAGATTTGATTCCAGCATATACCCTGACTGCAAAGAAGCAAAATAAAAATGAAAAAGCTTTGCACATAGTCGCTGTCTTTTTATTTAACGCCACTATATTGGTAGAACATTGAAATGCTCTCATTTAAATATTCAGAAGCCCAGGATGGTTTGTTCTCCAAAAACTTTTCTTTATCATATAAACGTATGTCTAACCTTATAGGATTTAATTGACATTTACTTCTTCAAGTTGCTTGCAAGACTTATTTTATTCATTGAAAACACCAAATATTCTCTGAACCAATCTGTATATCCAAAGATTTTTTTCATGAAATATTTCAAAGATGGTTCTACTCACACTCTAACTCCTGAAGAGTACAGCAGCGTATTTTAATATCTTAACACTTTAGTGTCTAGATGCACCTTCCGAATTTTCACTGATCATCAGGAGAATCGCTCATATCCATATGCAACGTTAGAAGCAATCATGTGAAATAGGAGGGAAGACAAATATTTTCTAGCAGGGTAGAGCCACTAAACCATATGTAGTATTCCCATACCCACGTAAAACACCTCAACACATGAAAATTTGACTTTCAAAATATGAGACTTTTTACTTCATAAAACATTTTGAGTTGCTACGCAGCGCCCCTTTAAACACACATCACCTTAGTGTCTTGCACATAGTAGATGCTTGATTCAGCCATTGAATATGAATTAAATGACTAAATGAGATGTTTATCAACATCCAAGTTTTATTTTCAACACAATTTCTTAGAAATATATGTATATTTTTATTAGTTGAATACACTTATTCTGTGGGCTTAAGATCATCTTCACTCACTAATCTTTTTAAGAGAAGATAAAAACAATTCATTTTGGTCAAGCCTGGGGAATCTGCAACCTAGTCATGTTACAAGTTAGCCCTGAGGATATCCAAGAATCTGCTATAAATGCTTTCAATTTATAGCATTTGAGAGGCTGAATGGCATTAGCCCACTAACCTGGCAGTTCAACCACTTGGAGTTATAATTAAACACATCGCAACCTTTCATTGAAACGTCTGTTTTTGTAGACACAGAAGGAAAATTGTGGGGAGCAAAATGACCTTGGTTACTACACAATACTAATATGTTTTTCACCAAAACTAATACAGGGAAATAAATAAATAATAATAATGAAGCTGCTTTGAATTTAAAGCAGACCAGACTGTGCTGTAAGCACTGCTAGACAGAGGACCAAATACTTCTCTTAAGGCATGTAGTTCTAAAACTAAGAGTGTTTAAATTAGATCCCTCTGCTGGGCAAATTCAAACCTTTCAAAGAAACAATACCTCTTCCCAGACCCCCATGTAAGAATAAAACAATATATAGCCACAGGGCCCACAAAGATAAACAAAAGCTGGCAAATCGACAAAGTTCCTCTAGAGTATAGGTACTCATTTAGGCAGCAGGAGGATAAACAGGACTCAAGGTCCAGCTTTGTTCCAGTCTCTATGGCACCAGTCTCTGGACACCATCCAGCTGAAATCAGGGCGAATATTAGCTGAGTGTTAAAGGGGTGAGTTTGAACTGTACCAGATGAGGAAAGTGGGGATTTCACTGTGTGGCTCTCTCCCTTGCTGGGAAACCTCTTCTATTTCTTCAGTTACTATTCACTCTTCAGCTCTGGCTTCTAATCTCCTTACTCTATCCAAATGGCTCTTACCGACATTACCCATGACTTCCTAATTACAAAACAGTGTTGACATTTTTAGGCTTTACTTTAATACATCTTTCTGCAACACTTGGCTTGGTAACTATTCCATCCCCTAAATCCCCTTTCCTCTTGAGTCTCATGGACGTGTATGCTACCAGTTCTCGCGTTCTACCACCTGTTGATCTTTCTCCATCTCCTTTGTGGAACTCTCTTTCTCTGCCTCCTTCTAAAATACCATTATTCCTACAGTATTATATCCTCTCTGGGTAGGGTTGTGTTCTCTCTTACAACTTATTAAAAAAAAATCCACAGTGGATGTCAGGAGCTAGGGGAAGAAGGAAGAGGGAGTAATTATTTAGTAAGTATAAAGTCTCAGATTTGCAAGATGGCAATTTCTGTTGTGAGATTTTTCACAACATTGTGAATATACTTAACACCGCTAAACTGTACACTTAAAAATGTTTTTTACCATGATAGATGTTAGATAGATGAGAAAGAGAGAGGGAGAGAGGTTCCAAATCCCAAATTTAGGATAATTTTGGTTACAAATAGCACCTTGGCTAGCTCACTACATGGCTTCAAAATAGTTGCGCCTGCTCCACGCTTCATATTCTCACACATCTCACCTTATAAGCATTAAGGAACTCTCCCAGCAGGGCCCAGGAGACACCCTTATATTTCTAAACCAGAACTGAATCACCAGCCACTTCCTAAGCAAATCACTGTGATATCACTATGACCAGAAAAGACGGTTCAAGCTGAGAGGCTTCTCAGAAACCTTTGCTGAGGATGAGGTTAGTCTCTCCTTCCCAGAGCACATGGCTGCACAGAGAAGGGTGAAGGCACAAAGTCAGAGCTCTACCAGTAAGGAAGAAGGGACATGGAGATTTAGTTGGACAACTATATCTGTTACACTGATCTCTCCTATGTGCAGTAGACACACGGATACAACTGTTTCTAAAACATCTGCTCTCATATCTAACTTAACATGTACAAAACCAGTCATTATCTGCACTTTTCATATTTCCAATTGCATTTGAGAACACTTCCACGTAATCAAAAGTCTAGTCAGAAACCTGGGAGAGGTCTTCCACTCCTTCTTTTCCTATATGAACAACAATCCCCAATTCTGATAATCTTGACTCTCCATCTCATTTCTATTGCCACTACCTCCTAACTCATCTCCCTGCCTCTAGGCTGGCTTTTCCCAACCCACTCCAACTAGAGCAATTATTCTAAAGCACAGACCTGACCATGTAACTCTCTTTACGAACTGTCTACAACAGTGATTCTTTTGACCATGACTCCCTTGAAATCAGATGCAAAATTTTTTGAATGACTAAGTATGTGAAATTTTCTGGTAGACTATCCCAGAAAAAAATCCATGACCCAGAAAAGGTTAAAAAAACCACTGATAAAATGGATTTTTAGAAAACTAAGATATTTAGTATGGAATATAAGACCTTTTATAATCTGTTTCCTACCTACCTCTCCAGACTCATCCCTTACATTTCTTTCCCTTATATATTATGTTCCACTTAAACTATGTGCAGTTACTCAAGTAGTATAACTTGTGCCTATGCATAAACTAGTACTTCTTTCTAGACTATTTTTTTCTGCCCGCATCCATTTAGCACATACCAATACACTCTTCAAAATCCAGTTTGTATATCACTTCCTCAGTAAAGCCTTCATTTATGGCCCCAGAATATATCATTTCCTTCTACGTACCTTCACTGTACAGATATTTTTCTATTTATAACACATTTGTCTCTGTAATGTATATTTTGTCCACCAAACTGAGCTGTCTGAGGAAATGACGGTGTCTTATCCTTTTTGTGTGTCCCCATCTCCCAGAATAAATCCCAGTACAAAGTAAATGTTCACGAGGTATTTATTGAAAGGAACAACTTGAAAATATATACGCTCATAGTTAGTATATAATCATGGAATTGTGGATTAAGCAGATATTGGGTATTAACCTGACAACTGCTTCCTTTCTCTTACCTAGGTTTAACAGCAATTGTTCTCTAACTTTAGTGTACACCAAACTTACCACTGAAGCCTCTTAAAAATACATGGGGAAGCCTTGGGCCCTATCCCAGACGTACTGAGCCAGAATCTCCAGGGCTACAGCTCTGACATCTGTTTTAACAATAAGCTGCCCAGATGATCATCACGCACATCAAAACCTAACTCCTGCTCTCAAGAACTGACAGAAACCACTTTCCATTCCAGGACAAGGACCAAAGAAATATTCTCAATCTCTCTGCAGTGTGACCTTAGGCAAAAGGGTCTGTCACTACTTGTGACATCAGAGGATAATCCATTTTAATCACTGCCAACCTCCTTTCATTGAAGTTCAAGAAGAAATGTAAAAGGAACTTCAATCCTGTAAGTCATTTGGACAGTTCCAGCTGAAGAGCCAAAGCAGAAAATTAATATTCCAGCTCCCAGAAACTTTATTTCCATCTTTCTTCTGGGTATAAATAATTTGTAAGTCAAATAGAATTGTTCTGGACATAGTGATTTTGCATAATGACTCATAGCATGATATTCAGGCTCACATTCAGTCATATTTTTCTTACATTTCCATAGAAGACTGACCACCCTATTCCCTAAGCATCCCAACAGAGCCCCCCGCCAACACCCAGCCCCTGCCCAGACCAATCAGCCACTGAAAGAAAAAAATATTTTTTAATTTTTATTTATACAATAAATCAGAAACGGCACAGAAGATGAACCTGGACAAAGACCTGAGTGCTTGCAACCAGACTACAGCTGCACTCTCTTTGTTCAGGGAGGGAGCAAGCATGACTCCTCAGACACCCTCAAAGCCAGTAGACAATGGTTCCTCTCTGATCATTCACTCTTTATGAAGTGAATCAGATATTGGTGTTTACTTATTCATATAAGCCTAATTACTCATCTTATTAACCATACTTCATCTTCCCAGTTTTATTTATGCATTGCCAACCTAGGTAAATATGGTGGTCATGGAGGTACCTTACTTCACAGATGCTTCCTCTCAATAAATCTCTTGCATATCTAATCCCATGTTGTCTTTTTAAAGGACCCAAACTGACACAGTGCTGGCTGTATTAAAGACTGTTGCAAACTCTTTGCAGCTACTCCCATTAAAAGATGAAGACCCAGGGAGTCCAGTTTTCCAACCATCCATACCAGGATGCCAAGAGAAGACATCTGGGAACCTGCAGGCCAGTTCATCTGCCAGCTGAGTACCACTAAGTTATCTCCAACAACATCATGAGCAGCAGAAAAATCACCCAGCCAAACTCTGCCTGAATTCTAGACCCATACAGTTTTGAGATGAAATAAAATAGCTTCTGTTTTAGCCGTTAAGTTTTGGGGTACTTTGCAGCAATAGATTGCTCTTTCTTATTTAGTTGAGTTTAAAATCAATAACCTATGTACATAATTCCTCACAAAAGAAAACGTTTTAAGAGTCTATATGAGAGAGTATTTTTCCATAGTCTCTCAGGCTATAATTTTTGATGTAAGATGAGGTTTTATTCAAATCTAACCAGTTGAGTTCAATAGAAAATTCTTGTAATTTCAGATGCTAAGAAAGCACCTTTCAAAAGCTCCTCTACCTACAAGTTTTTAATTCATTGGCTCGCTTTCTGTCTTAACTTTACAGAAAGCAACTCAATAGTCTTCCAGTTAGCATGCAATTCTGCAATATTTTTTTTTATGCTCAAAAGAGGTAGGTAGGGATCACAGGGAGTACAGTGGGAAGCTTTTCAAAAAACTGGGGCTGTTGAAAAGAGCACGCTGCTGCAGGCAGATTTGAAATGGAAGACTGATTTTATTTTGATCAATAAATCCAGATAACACAAGGCATTACCATTCTCAGACACTGCAGTTTTTGCTTCATTTTAACTGAATGTGTCTTGAGGAAACTTGTTTTATTCCATAAAACAGAATGACATTTTTTTTCCCCAGTCAGACAGGCTAGACCTATCTAAAAATCAATCTTTCAGCATGGCAAATACATTGTAAATTATAAGGCAATGTGTGTACTAAAGCAAGTGTCATAGTTAATTTTAACGATTTATTAAAAGCATGTTAGGATTTTGATAATACCAGGGAGATGAAAATTTCTTACACAGCATGCCAGATCAGCCCAGTTTTCAATTTGAAATTATAGGCCATTGACTAACATGTCATCAGGTTCACATAGTATTTATGGTCGATATGCTCAAGAAATTAAAAGCACTCAATCTTAGGCAAGACATAGATGTGAATGACTAAAACAGAAGATCTGAAAATATTATAGTTGTAATATATACCTTTAATAGATGTTTTGATTTATTTTCCAAGGAACCCAATACCTGCTTTAAAATCACAGCTCCATGGAAATCTTCCAATGCCCAGGTGTCACCACGCCCCTTAGAGTCATCTACAATTCAGGCCATTCCAGTACCTTTGTTTTTATATTAATTGATCCCAGAGAATCAGACTGCATAATCCTAGCTTTTCACTGTATCTTTAGAAACCATTCTTTTTTTCTTTAACATCCTTCAAGAACCCCACATTTTTGAAGTATGTCATTTATTCATACATACATATACTTTCTACATATACCTTCTGTTGGAAAAGATTTTAAAAAGGAGAAAATTGTTTAGTAAAACATAAGTTGTTTTGTTTTGCAGGGGGAGGGGGGCTGTTTGTTTTGTCTTGTTAGTAGCTTGGCTGGTGAGCAAGCTCTGGAATTGATCAAGAAAGCCGATTCAAAATGCACAGGTTCGGGGATCTGCATTCCTATCCTTTTCGTGTTACCTCTTCTGTCTCTTCTCTTTCTTTTCTGGTGATCCTATGCACCCTCTTAGCTACAACTGCCCCCTCTTGGCTGATGACCCACCGTCTAGCTTTGACTTCTCTCCTTAGCTCAGCTTTGAAATTCCACCTGTGTATGGCACATCTCCACATAGGTGTTCTCTTCACAACTCAAAAATCAACATTTTACTGAAGTTCAATTTATTCAAGTTCGATAAATACTCATTTAAGCTAAAACCTGCATTTCAAGATGTGAAAACTGAATCCTAGACTGGTTTACTAGATTACCTATAGCTGCCCAGTGGAAACAAATCCATTTCTCTAGAAAGAACGCATAAAACCTAAAATTTGTTCTTTGAGATAACCAGTAAAATTGAAAAACTTCTGATTTATCAAGAAAAATAGAGAAGACGTTAAAAAAATTATCACCATCAGGAAAGGATGATTTTCAGTTCTTGAATTTCCACTTACTCTTTATTATAGATGTCAGCTTTCCAGTGAAACTCCCCATTTTGTCATCAATTTTTCAGAGTTATTTAAAATTCCAATATCTGAATCACCTGTGAGTATTTTTATTCTCTACTCTTTCCCAAGGTCCTGTCTAGTAATAAATCAGGACATTGGACAGAAAAATTGTAGAGGGACTGAAAGGGTGATTCTTCCTCCAAAGGGCTTTTCTCAAGTTTCTAGAAGGCAGTTTTGAATAGGAGCAGAAACATTGACCCAATCAGAGCTTAAGCTGATTGGGATAAAGGTTTCAATCTTCCTCAAGCTGATCTATTTCTGGTTTCCCCTTATTTCTTGCATGTTGTCGTTTAGAGCTCTCAGCTGAGAGTCTGGGCCCATTCACCTGGCAGACCTTGTACTCCAGTTTTTATCTCCCAGCACCACCAGATTTCTGATAACTGCTCTCTGCTCAGCTTCTCTAATTCCTGGCCAGCACTGCCTCATGGGCAAACGTGGCTTAGAAGGTAAATATCACTTCTCTGCCATTCTCTTTATTCTAGGATTATGACTCTTCAAATCCTGGCTGCTTTGGAAACCATACAAAGCCTTCAAGCAGATGTTTTTCTGTATTTCATCCAGATTTTCTAGTTGCTCTCAGGGAGAGGATTGGTTAGGTCCAATCCAGTCCATCATAGTTGGAAGCCAAGATATATTTTTGAAGACACAGTGAATGGGATTTGCTGACAAAATTAGATGTGAGAATTGAGTGAAAGAAACCAGTTGAGAATGACTCCAAGGGTCTTGTTTTTGTTGTTGTTGTTCCCAAGAAATCATAAGAATGGAGTTGTAAGTAATTAAAATGGGAAAGGCTGGGTGGGGGAGACAGGTTTGGAGGGAAAAATGATAAGCTCAGTTATGAATACATTAAAAATGAGATGCCTGCTACACATATAAGTGGTGATGCTGAGTAGGCAGTTGGCTATACAAATCTAGAGTTCACAGGAGTCCAAGATGGAGACATGAATTTGTGAATCTTCAGCCTGTGCTTTTGGAGTTTACAGGGTCGAGGTTAAGATACATACAACATTGGAAGGAAAAACAGTGAGTGGCACTCTTTAAAAGACTGAAGATTTTTTTTAAATCTAAAAAATCTAAATGAATTTTTCAATTTTTATAGCAGAACTTTCAGATCAGAATATCTGAAGTAGAGCAGAACAAGGCAGATAGAGGCAGGATTCTGTGCTTTCAAATAAATCCTACCACACTGTTTCTCTAAAGACAAACAATCATGATTACTTTGTCTTTTCACTCAGGTAGGAGGTTTGGCACCATTAATTTCCCTTTCCATCCTTCCTCCCAAAGGACTCCATCTGTAGAGAGAAGCCTGAGTAAGGACAGAGTGGTATGTATTAAAAGAGAAACTAGACAGTACAAAAGGACTTGGGAAAGAGAATGAAAAATGAGGAGAAGAAAAAAAGGTAAAATAAAAATACAAGCATACTTGAAAGTGAATAATCCTTGCGTCTGTAACATTTACTTATTTCTAAATGCTTATATATTAGGAAGTCGGGGGGGTGTTGAGTCTAACCTTAGTTATCTATAGGGAATACATACCCTCATCATTAATTAGTAGTGGTCTTTACTTATTTAACTAATTAAATAACTTTTCAAGGAAGAAGAATAAACATGTTTTTATAAATCTTAGAATCTCTACATCTGCTTTTTAAAGAGTCAGTTTTGTCTATTGCCCCCCTAAAACACTCTCATTTATCCTTTCATATACACTATCACCTATAGAGCAAGGATCCAAAGTTTGAGGCCAAAATCAGAATCACAAAGTTTGAGGCTTGGGTAGTTGCATTTTTTTAATTTCCATAGATTTCAAAGTCTTGGTTAGCAACCATGATAAATAATTTTTTGTCTTTCCTCATTATTGATGTTATTCAGTCACTAATTGTCATAGACAATGTTTGTGTCCCTTCAAAATTCATATGTTGAAACCTAACCTCCCATGTGATGGTATTTGGAGGTGGAGCCTATGGGAGATGATGAGGTTATGAGGTCAGAGCCCTCATGACGGGGATTAGTGCCCTTATAAGAGAGACCCCAGAGAGCTTCCTTTCCCTTTCTGCCATGTGAAGACAGCAAGAAGATGACTGTTTATGAACCAGGAAGCGGGCTCTCAGCAGACACAGTATCTGCTAATGCCTTAATCTTGGACTTCCTAGCCTCCAGAACTGTGAGAAATAAATGTTTACTGTCTAAGCCACTCAGTCTATGGTACCATGTTATAGCAGCCTGAAAGGACGCAGATACTAAATGAAGAGTGGTCAGAGCTGCCACTGTCACTGAAAGGTTCACATTCATGTCAGTTCTGGATCACCTCAGAAGCCTCTGCTATCATTCTCCTTCTCTTGGTTTCAATCTGACTTTTTGCCAATATCCATATAACTGACAGAATAATCTTCCTAGAACACCACATTGATCACATTACTCCCAGGTGAAGAATCTACCATGGCTTACTATGATATCAAGTTCCTTTTTTTTTTTTATTTAAACTCAAGTCTCCCTAACATAATCCCATAATTCTTTATCCTTGCCTCTAATGTCAATCTCCCTAGTGTGTCATATAACAAAAATTCAATTCTGTTTATATTTTATTTAGTTTAATAAGGTCTTCTTATGATTTATAATGCAACATTCTGTTTGTGTGTAATGTATTATATAATTAGTACCAGACACTTATGGGGTTGACTTCCAAGTGTTGCTATAAAGGCCACCTTGGAGAATATTAGGAAAACAAGCACTTCATGACCTAAGTGTCAGGAGATCAGAATTCTAGCTTCAGCTTCAATGCTAACTAATTACATGACCTTGGGAAGATCATTCTATTTCTTTAAGTCTCTGCTTTGTCCTTTGCAAATGCAAGGCTTGAATTCAATTACCTCTTAGGTCCTTGTAACTCTAATGCTTTATGATGCTCTTACCTCTCATAGAGAAGGGTGAACTAATGACTAAAAATAAATAGCATTAGCTTACAAGTTCATAATTTTATAGAAAATAGGCATTTGAAGCAATCTAATAAGTTAAATGATACTGTATTTAACAGATACATAAATTACATTTATTCTTATAGGGATTTTTATTTGTTTCTTCTTTTTGTCATTTGTGCAAAAAGTGTTTTGGCTTTTGCTTGTAATTTAAAGCAGTCCACCTCTGACTACTGTGTCTGTTTTACACGAACTCTACTATTTCCAAACAATTCCAATTGCTTTGAATATGCTCACATCTGGTCACAATAAAGATAAAGCGGTGATAATATTTCTAAAAATAAGTTTAAATTATCTGAGAAGCCAAAAAGCAATAACCGTAATAGAGATTGCTTCATCTGGCGAAAAATGAAGGGAACTGATGCAGATTTCCTGCTTCTTGGTCATTTTTACCTCCAAACTTTGCTCATACCCTCACCCACCCTGTATCGTGCTATCAGTCCAAATCCATTAGTTCTTTCAAGGTCAGACTCAAAATTTACTTCACTAGCCCTTCCCTCCTATCATACCTTTATTCCTCATGAGACAGGGGCCAGGTTTAGCTTCACTTTACTCCCTACCCATTTATGAACTCTCTCTCCCACTTTAAACATCTACATCAAGGTACCATCATCTTTGCTCTCCTAGTTGCTCAGGAAGCACATCGAGATGTGCCCACTGCAACTTTTCATCCTCCACCCTAATATTCTACACCAAATTTTAGCTGTATCTTGGCCTGTTCTTTTGGATTACCAATATACTAAAGCAAAAAATATTGATGATTAAATGCTAGCATATATAGATGGGAATAAAAATATATTTATTAAATTCCAAAGTTAACCCACGTTATGGAAACATTTGATAACATGAAAAAAGGAAAAAAATAGACTTCTGCATACTAGAGTTAACTTTATCATATATCAGTCTGACTGGAGGTTAAGCCTTCCATCAAAATAGAGAATGATCTATATAATTCTTCTGATTGCTAGGTAGAAGACAGAGAAACCATTCCAGATAATGCTAATAGCCAAGTTGCATAGGAAGAAGAAGGAAGCTTTTTGAGAGACAGTAAATGGTAGTAGTTAAGGGCACCAGTTCTGGATTCATGCTGCCCAAGCTCAAACCCCTCTGCCAATTACCAGTAGGAAGACCTTGAACAAATTACTTCCCATCTCTGTGCCCACGTCTCCCAACAATACAATAGAGATAGCACTAGCCCCTACCTCATGGAGTTTTTGTGAAGATTAAATTGTTCACACATATATAAAGTGTACAGAATAGATTAGTCTTTCCAATGATTGTTGCTATTGTTAAGAGGTCCCTCAGTTAAACATGTAAAGCAGCAAATTAAGAACAGGAAGAGCTGGTAACAAAACCTGCACTCAAAGTGTGAGTTTTACAAACTGCAAATAAAACCACTGAGAATTTTCAGCCATCAGTCAAGCAATCCTGTTTCGAGCAGGGAAAACGCATTATGAAGAACCTTGTGGAACACAGACAAGGATCATCGCATACACAAAGATTTCAAAGAAAGAAGGCCCAGAATAGATCCAGAAGAGAACATTCCCTTAGCATCCAATTCTTTAGTTGCCATTAATACTGGAGCAATACTGTGCGTCATAGTGGAGTTTTCCACATGGACATATAAAATATAATGTTTAAGTTTATTAAGTAGTTTTATATTAATTAAATACAGGTCATCTATGTGGGTTCAGCTCCTCCCCTAGTTATATTTAATGTTGTTTTTATAGAACAACAAAAGAATACCTAAGTAGATATTTGTATCTTGTGATCCAAGTGTCTGGAGCAGCTACAATGCTGGATCAGGGGATGGACAGGCCGGGCAAGAAGCTCTTCTTCCACAAAGGTACCTTAAGGAGGCCTATTCCTTGCTGTGCTGCAAATTCAAGTATGCAGTTCGTCTGAAGTGTCCTGTTAATTATTACAGAGGCATCTGAAGGCTCACCTTAAAGGAATGGGTTCAGTCACTTCACATAGTCCACCTCCCTCCTTTCCAGACTCCTGTATATGTACATCTCCAGTATATGGAGACAGCCAGCTTCTTCTTGCCTCTTTCCCTTGTTCTTCCCCAAGGCTGTTCCTCATGCGTCTCTCCTCCTAGTGAACTAATACTATGTCTTCTTCCCAAGGGCTGCCTTTCTTTCATCTAGCCAACATGTCATGTGACCCCTTGCCTTTTGTTTCCCCTACCCATTACACAGTAATTCTCTGTAACTTCCATTCTCTAAGCTTTTTGCACATTATTTTCCTTTCTATATCGTTGCTCCCTTTATTTTTAACAAGTTCTGTGCCAGATCACTAGTGTCAGTTATTAACCTCAAGAAAAATGTGTTCACAAGAATCCCCTGGCGGTCCAGTGGTTAGGACTCTGAGCTCTCACTGCCGAGGGCCCAGGTTTGATCCCTGGTCAGGGAACTGAAATCCCACAAGTTGAGTGGCGTGGCCAAAAAGAAAAAAGAAAGAAAGAAAAATGTGTTCCCTCTCTTCATTCTATTTCTGACTTAAAAACTTAGCATAATCTTGATGATTTAACAATAGTGCTGACAACATACATGTGTTAATTAAATGACAAACCTCAATTTTTGTCAGATGTAGGGTATAATATTCTTATTTTTATCTTTGCTTCTTTACAGCAAGTATTTTGAGCTGATACTAGGAAAGTCTATCCTCAACACACTCATCCCTCCAACTGACTTAAGAAAGGATAGTGATGATGTAACTTGCCAACAATACCCCTGGAAATTTGACTATTCTTGTCTGATGACAATAAGAATGATGAGACATTAGTCCTTAGGAAAGAGATTTTTCCTTTCCTGAGGCTGGTCAGGGCTGTCAACTACCATATCTGAGCACAGTATCAAAGTTTCATGACCTTCAGTGGTCAAGGAAATGTTTATCTGAAAAGAAGTAACAGAGGCACAATTCCAGGTTAGTAACTAGGAAGTAAGCATGTTTACTCTGTAAACAGGATATAACTCAAGAGGAAAATTCCAATACCTTATTATAAAAGCCATGGACATATGTTTTTATTATAGGCAAAATTATATATGGAGAACTCCCAGGTTCTCCACATTTTACCTGCCTCAATAGCCAGGAGACACAGGAAATGCTGGGATTGCCCTTGGTGAAGATATCTATCTGACCAGGAAAGACAGCACAAACAAAACCACAGGGTGGGCAGCAAGCCCAACAAGCCAAGGTACCCACCCCAGTAAAAAGCAATGATCTGACTAGATCAGCAGGCAGAACACAACCATAGTCAATCTCTGTTCTAATTTTTATCACCATGGATTGGTTTCACCTGTTCTTGAATTTCTTATTAATGGAATTATCAAAATGCATTCTTGTGTCTGGGTAGCAACATAAAATTTTTGAGCTGTGTGCATCAGTAATATTCTTTTTTGTTGCTGAGTAGTATTCCACCGTATGGATGTCGTATAATGTATCTATTCAAGAAGCAAGTTGTTGGATGTGGCTAATGTACAGAATTTATGTGGGGATGGTTGAGAAATGGAGAGTATATCTCAAAATAAACCTGAAAAGAAAGACAGGACCAAAATCACGACATGTGGCTTACTGAGGAGTTTGGACTTTACCTTAAGGGCAATAGGACTTGGATTTTACCTTAAGGAGTTTTAAGGGGTAGGGATAATCAGACACCAAAATCCAGATTATCACTAATGGGAAATCTCAATCTCTAATCAATAATTACTTAGAATTCACCTCAAGGTCTGAGTCTTATAACTGTCAACCAGAGTACATGCACTCCCTCTAATATCCTTCATTTTCATATTCAGCTAAGATATTTTGAGCATCTACTATGTCAGGCTCTCTGTTAGGAAATGTCACGTACGTGACAGTTCTTAAGATTCCTGCCATCCTCATTGCCCCATGAGGGTATTCTTACATCTGCAGGATCCACCTCTGCCACACAGCTTGGCCACTTGAGTCTGCTCTGCATTTTCCAGTTACCTTGTGATAATGGGAGGATTTGATCCTGCTCATTCTTTTTGGAGGAAAACATAAATTGGTGATTGGAATTACAGCTAAAATCAGGTCTCCCCACAGTACAGACCATTGTTTCAGCAGCTCAGAGGTATTAGTGTTTAAGCATTTCACGCTCAATCTCGTATGAGCTGGTGCCAGTTGGACAACCAGTTGGCAACTGTCGGTTGGACGGCCAGTTGTGGCAGTTTTCTGGAATATCTCATGGAAAGATTTTTCTGAGTCTTTTGATGGGACTAGAGCCAAGAATACATTCACACAACATACCCTGGACTCTATTTGTTACAGGTAGCTCCAACATAAAAAATAGAAAAAGAACAAGGGACATCAATTTCTAAAGGTTTTGAAAAGATCCAAAATCATTTGCTTGTTTTAACTTCCTCCATTTAAAACTGATTTTCTTGAGTACAACTATTTAAGAAAATAAAATTTTAGTGAATATAACTGTTTCAATACAGGAAAAAAAATTGCCTACTTATAGAGCACTACATCCTTCATTAAATGCTTTGTGAGTCGAGTTTTATGTCAGGAAATTTTGGAATGCAGGTTGGCAAGTGATGCCTGACATCATAGAGAGAAAAGAAAGAGAGATAGTAATGCCTGAGGAAAACAACTGAAAGGACACCTCTGTCCCATGGTCCGAGATGAGAAAGGTAAGTTATCTGCCAGCAGTGGGCCTCCTGGAATTCAGGCAACAAAGAATACAATGAAGGTGGGCTAAGCTCAGGGATCCCAGAAGAAACTAAATGCAGATTTCTTGGCAAGAAGGAGAAGCTCAGACTATGAATGCTGACAGACTGGAAGTGACCCCCATGGCAAAGGCTTCTGATGGGCAACTGAGGACAGAAAGACTCACCAGCCAAGCCTTCGACGGTCATGAGGCAAATGAACATTTGGAAGACTGACTGTTTTGCTGGATTCTCAGTTGTTTATTCTTAGTCTTCAGATAAAATATGTGTATGTGTGATATGTGTGGAGCAGGATAATTTCAGGATATAATTTATGGTTTGCCTTACATTCCCTTTCCCTTCCTTTGCTTTTAAAGGCTCCATGTTTGGTTGCTTCAGGAGAAGTTCACGGCAGGGCAATCTGTTCTTTCTTTTCATAAGCTTTGGACTGTGGGAGGAATGAGGTTTGAAAAGAAAAAGATGGCCCCAGGCTGAATTATGAGCCTTTGGACTGGGAGTGGTACTATAATCCATGGTCACACAAAACGTCAAGGAAACTGGGTGCTACGTGGGTCTTCTGGGTTGACCAGAGCCCCATAATCCAAGAATGGCATGGGGAAGGCAGAGCCACCTAACTGAAAGAGTAAGGCATGTTGGCAGGAGAGGTACTTCTCTGGTTCCACTTTCTTTCATTCTCCAAGCAGTCCAAATTTTCAGGCCAATAGTAAGGGACAGAAAGAGTATCCATACAACAGACTATTACTGTCCCCAGCCAAGCTGACAGGTGAGGAAGTACAACTGGGTTTTCAGCGCAGGTGGATGAGAAGTTCAGGCAGGACCATGTGAATTCTCAGTTGCTTGGTTGATTATCACTGAACATCACGTATGTTCTTCGGCCAACAGCTTTTAGACTTCAAAGATAAATTTAGTCCTTTTATAGTTAAAAAAGTATTTCCCTAATCATTTTATATATTATTTGCAGCATGAAACTATCAGACCTGACCTTCTCCCCAAAATGAAATTGTAAAACAATATAAACCTCTAGCTTCGTTCACTGATCCAACAGTGATCAACCTCTAGCTTTGGATC
Organism: Phocoena phocoena; assembly: GCF_963924675.1. Taxonomy (NCBI): domain Eukaryota; kingdom Metazoa; phylum Chordata; class Mammalia; order Artiodactyla; family Phocoenidae; genus Phocoena; species Phocoena phocoena. The sequence goes on along the minus strand of NC_089227.1, from coordinate 66,230,975 downwards.
CAACCTCTAGTTTTGTTCACTGATCCAACTCTACTCTTCAATAGTCTAACAATCTCCTTTAACTTGGAAGAAGTTTCTCTCACCTCAAATCCCAATGGACTTCAGCTTTGAAAACAGAACCCATAAAGTCCTCCCACAAACTTCTCTAGACAAAGGAGCAGGAGCTCTTGCTATCTTCTTGAATGGAGAAGAAAAAGGAGGGGGGCTTATTTTTCATTATAAAATTATCCTAAGATAAAGGCTTAATGTCAAGGCAACTGGGAGCCGGACAGGTACAGTTTCATCACTCCTTAAATGTTAATTCTTTTGGGTCTGACAACTGTATCCGAGGCTTCTCTCCTTTTTTGGGCTGAAAATATGTAGAGCCACCTGTGTTCTAGCTAACATTTTTAAAAATTTGCTCTCTTAATAATGGCCGTTTCAGTTATATCCATGGTAGAAAGATGATGAGTGACCACCAAGTCCTATCTGAAACTTCGGTAGTGTATATGAAGCTTGGGGAGGGGACACTCAAAGATGGCTACAGTCACATTTCCCTCCAGCCCAGCAGGAAAAGAGCTGAAACAGTATTAATTCCGTTTCCCTCAGAGGAGAGGCAGCAGTTACACACGTAATCTCCTCAAGAGCCACACTTTTTGAGTGGGAAACCTGGCTCTCAGGATTATATGACTTTGGATAAGGTTCCTGACCCCTCTGTGCCTCAGATTCCTCACCAGCAGAGTGAGGATACTAATAGTATATGTTTCAAGTGTTGTTGGGATGATTAAGTTAAAATGTATAGACATCCATACGACAGACAGCAAGAAAGGGGAAATTGAGAGGACAGGACACTCCTTCCCAGAAGTTTCGCACACAACTTGTGTTTATGTTCCATTCGCCAGAATGTAGTCACAGGGACACATTCTGTAGTCAAGGAAATATGATCTTTATTCTGAGGATCCATGAACTAAAATGTGCAGGGTTCCATCTCTGAGAGAAAAGGAGAATAAATATTGGAGAAATATTTGGAAATATTAGCACTTTCTACCAGAGGCATCTATTAAAAGACTGAATTTGTGGATGGAGATTCATACCTGCTACATAAGATTATTTTCTCTTTCAACAGCCTATATTGAGGTCTTGCAAGATGTGTGAGGTGAAGAATGTTGTTCTTCTCCAGGACGTAAGTAGCCCCACATGGTTGGGAGAAGATAAGCTAAGGAAGAAGATATTCCTAAATTTAGAAATCTTGCCTCCTACAAAAGTGTCTGAGCAAAGTAAGAGTTACCCAAGAATAATTTCATTTGATTAGCTAGCTTATAAATTGGACAGGGCAAGATTATAATCCTAAGTTTATACATGAAGAAAATTGAAGCTGACTGAGGTTTCTGTGTTCACACAACTGTTCAATGACAAAACCTGGTCTCTTATCCATGACTTCTGACCACAAAAACAAGCAATCTTTTCATTAAACCAAGTTTAGTTTTATTACGTAACTAAATATTGAATCACTATTCACAGTACTTTTCACAAGAAGAAATGGCTCTGAGTGTTCTTGATAAAGTTTTATTTTAGGAGCTGGGCATCTGAATTCTGTTTTCAACCTTACTATTACTTAGTTTGTGACTTGGACAAGTAAGTAATATTCGTGTGCTTGACTTACCAGATTGAAAAATGTGAAAACTTTGCAACTTTACTCTTAGTTCTATGTTATGTGTCAGCAACTACAGTATAAGCTATTCCCAGGCAAGAATCTAGCCTCCATGCAACAGACAGAGAAGCACCTGTCACTGAGCATACAAAAATAACTCTATAATAGGTGACCTGTTGGACTAGATGACCTCTAAGGTTTTATGGAAAAATGTTGGGATACCCCTGAGGCATCCAGAAGCACTCAGTGACTGACTGGTAAATAAGGAAAAGCACCTCTGATTTACACTGCTTGGTGAATAAATCATTTGATACTTGTGGCAAGTGAACCAAAAGGAAATTGAGATATTCTAAGAAGCAAGGTGAATCAGAAAAGGGTCTGGAAAAAAAATATTTTTTAATGAATTTAACCACTGGTAATTAGGATTGGCAGTAGAAATTAGCATAAACACACTGTCCAAATGGTAATGCAACTAGAACATTGTTATAAATTCTTAACGCCCCTTTTAAGAATAGAAAATGACAACTCATTAAAGAACAATTCATCAGGGTTTACCCAGCACTGACCTGAGCATTTCATTGCTCTGATCTGTGGAGCCCATTTCAATATACTAGGCAAAATGCTTCAAGTGGAAAAAAGAGAATTTTCATATAGTAGTAGTCTAGATTAGTAGGTTTCAAAATTTCTTGGTGGAAGAAAATTGTCCCATTTTTCAAAGGGATTAGTAGGCAGCAATCCAATATAAGAACAGTAAAAATAGCAATAACTAATACTGAATAATACCATGTGGCAGGTGCTGAGTTAAATATATGTGTTAATTTATCTAAACCTCACAGCAGCACCCAGATATTGGTAATATTACCCCCAGTTGGCACCAGATGAAGAAAGTTTGTAATAGGGAGGTTAAGTAAATTGTGAAGATCTCCCAAGTTGTAATGGAAGAAGCCAGGTTTCTATGAATAAGTCTGCCCCTGAGCCCAGTTACACCCTTTGCTTTTGTATGTAAAAAAAACAAATGTATCAGAGCTGTTCTGGTTAGAAGTGAATGGGTATGATGGACCACTCCCCAAGGGCTGCCTACTGGTCTAAATGAAACCTACCTTCAGAACATCTCATATATGGATATCTGGAAAAGTACGTGTGATGCTGTCCTTGGATTTACTAGACAGAAGTGTCTCCCTTTATAACTTAATATTTTTAAGTACATTTGAACCCTTTGTATCTGATTTTCCAGAGTCAGATCCAAGATACAGTCATGTCTGAATGAGACAACAATCAATTTTTTGAAGTCTCCAATCTAGAGCAGAGATAAAGAAGTAGACAGTAGATTCACCATAATGACAATAAATGTTCAGGGCAACTACATGTAACTACAATAGGTGTCATATGCTTGTAATGACCTCATAGAACTCTAGCCTTTATATACCCAAGAGGTGACCAACAGCCATGGTGGTTAGAGAAATGTGTTAAAGAAGCAAAAGCTATGGTTTTCATTTCTATGTGGTAGGTAACTCAACCTTAGTCTGTTTCTAGGCCAGTACTTGCCTCTTTAATCAGAGTGAACTTCCTTGCAAGTGCAAGGTCCTTTTCTATTTCTGAGGTCCTTTGTCTGTCACACAAAGTAGAATGTATCCCCCAATCACAGTTTTGCGATAAATGCAAGTGACCAAGATAGACAAGACGAGAGTATGACCAACAAACTTATCACCAAAATCCAACTACCCTGGGAGACACACACCCAAGCATATCACCCTGACTATATACATCAGGGTATGTATATCATTGTATATTTTTTATTCAAAAGACAGCATAATTTTGTATCTACAGGAACACAGACCTCATACAGTAGTAAAGAAACTTCCATGTACTTTTAAAATTCCTTTTTATAATTCAACTCAGTAAATGTTAATCTAGCCCCCTCTCTGTTCTTAGCACCAGTGATAGTAAGATGACAGTGACATGGTATCACCATGTCAGTATAATCTTAATCATCTTTGCTCATTTGTAAACCTTTATCCATCAACCGTTCATCTCTTACTATGGGTGAAAATTTTCATCCTTAAATATGTTACCCTCAGCAGTGAACAACTCCAGTGCCTCTCCTGACCTGGCAACAGTAGGGAGGAAGTACTACTCATTTCAGCATCACAGAAGCAGCCTCAGAGGGCAACGAGTTCCCAGGATAGGCTTAGGCAGGGTTTACCCAGTGGAAGTTTAATCAACTTCACTAGTGGTTGTGAAGAATTATTGAGCCATATCCACACATAATAATCCTCATCTTGCTTTGGTCCGTGTATTATAGAGGTTTCACCAGCAGGATGAATTGGCTGTTCCAGAAAAAATAAAATAAAAAAATCCTCTACTCTGACAATGGTGTATAAATGGGACAGATCTGATAGGTCAATGGTAGGAAGGAAGATCCTTTCCATATTTAAATCTGAAATTTTCTAGTTTCTACTAGAGAAATGGGCAGAAAGATGGAATATATGCACTGGATAGAAAATGAGATTTCTAGTTCTAGGCATCAGTCCTTCAGAATAAGTTCCAATTATTAATAATCTTTTCAAAAAACATAAACAAAGAACATACATCAATTCATAATAGCACCAAATTTGGCTTGAGATTTTGAAAGCCTATTATTTAGATATCCAACTGGAATAACTACTTTTCCTGCTGTGATCAGAGATTATAAAATATGCAAGTGTGAGATTGCTATGCTTCACCAATTACCTTGTCTTATATTCAATCTTACTTTGCTTTTGTTTTTTTTTGTTTTTTGTTGTTGCTGTTTGTTTTTTTACACAGATGCACGTACAGCTCTTTGGTGAAGTATGACTAGCACAATATCAAGAGTTCATACTGGAAAGTATAATTGGCAACAATAATTTAGTAGCACTTTTACAAAAAAATTGATAAAACTGCTGTACAACTCTAGAATGCACAGAAGTTATGCAATTTAGTAGTCATTTACGAAGGAACATAAAAAATAAAGTCCCCATTTTCCCCAAGAGAAATGGAAATGCAATTTCCCAAGCAAAATCTATTCATGTTGGAATTTTTATTAGCTTTCTGTAATGGAAAGGCTATTAAATATATATCGTTTTGTGCTTCTGAATAGTTTTCACATCTTCTTAAGTGAAGACAAGATCAGTATTGCATTATGAAAAGTACCATTCACGCATTGTAAGCACCAGTTCACAATGCAACAGATTGGGAAAAGGCAAAATAAATTCCAAAATCTAAACAGGGCAAATGTGTTAAAATGAATGATAGCTTTATTACTTACTCCACAGATACCATGTAAAAGAACAAAAATCTGAGATTTGAAGCTAGCTTTTACTGAAAAGATCTTTAAAGCCATTTGTTTGAAAATGCAATGACACCTAGTGGCAGATTCAGCTCATCACTACTCTGTACTCACCAAGAGGCCTTTGGGCCCACTGCCATTTTAAGACATTCTCGTAACAGGAAAATAAATCTGGCATTCAGGGTCAACATGAAAGATGGAAAGATAGTTTACTGCAACTAAAAGGACGAGCTTTCATTTAATAGTCAAGGTTGACAAAATGAGAATAAGACAGCATTTTGAGAGAGGGAGGGTACTGCTCTCTGTCCTTCATATTCCTGTGTTGATACTCCACATGGACCCGAACAGAAATGTTTTAGAGTCAATTCCATCATTTCAAAGAGGACAATTTAATGAATCAAATCTTGTTTAGTGTCTATTCTGGTAACATACAAAAATGTCTGCTTATACAAAATGATGGGCAAAAGTTTGGTCTTGATCCAGCCCTACCCTAGTGAACCAAGGAGCTTCAGCTCCAAGTTCCCAATAAATTGTTCCTCTCTTCTCTAAGGCGCTAATCCAGATCAGAGTCTCTGAAAACATTTATTGAGAACTTACAGTCAGGTTAAGGATCCTTTCTTCATAGGTGCCTTTTAGACACCATGGCTTAAATGGACAATTTCTCTCCTCAAAAGTATAATACATGAAATATTTAGGCCAACTTAAACTTGCAAGGACTTCTCCACAGGGTGTGTCACAAACTAAAAAGTTCTGGGCTATTCACGGAAGAATGGTTGAGAAAGTTAGCGATGTCATTAAAAGCAACATTCCCACTGAGCTGTACTTTGTTATTAATTTTAGTCAACAAAGATACATTAAATACCTGCTAAGCCCCAGCCACTGTATTAGACCTAGGTGAGCAAAGTCAAATAAGTCAGAACTTTTGACCTTGGGACTTCTCCTGTCTGGTGGATCCTGAGATCAGAGAGCACATCAATGCTAGGGCAAAGGTAAGCACTGGGTTCTTTTTATGAGAGTGGCCTGTGAGAAGGGGAGATGTTACCTAACCCAGATTGGGCAGGAAGGGGGGCAGGAAGTAATAATAATGAGAAAAGTCTTCCCTGACCAGACAGCATTAGCGCCGACTTTTTTTTTAATTTTTATTGGAGTATAGTTGATTTACAATGTTGTTGTGTTGGTTTCAGGTGTACAGCAAAGTGAATCAGTTATACATATACATATATCCCCTCCTTTTTAGATCCTATTCCTATATCGGTCATTACAGAGTACTGAGCAGAGTTCCCTGTGCTATACAGTAGGTCCTTATTATCTACTTTAGTAGTGTGTATATATCAATCCCAATCTCCCAATTTATCCCTGCCCCTCTTTTTTTTTTTTTTTTTTTTTTTTTTTTTGCGGTACGTGGGCCTCTCACTGCTGTGAAAATGAAGTGAAATGCTGTGAAAAAAAAAAATCAAGAGGAAAATGGGAAAATGTAGTGATTCAGAAGCCAAAGGATGCTTTGTCATGGTAAATGCCACAGAAGTCCTAGAGGATAACAGCTGAAAAGAAGCCATCAGATAGGGCAGGTAGGAGGTTGTCAGTAACCTTTGAGAAGCTAGCTTCTGTAGAGTGATGGATGGGAATAAGAATCCCCGGCAAGCTGAGGAAGACTGAAGAAGTGAGTATTGAGTTTTCTTTCAAATTTAGGGACAAAGAATAGGGACAATATTGAGCAACAAAGGGACTCAAGATCCAGGAAAGCTGTAATAATTCTTAGTATGTAGACATTTTTATACATGGACAAGCTGGTTAAGGCCAGTGAAGAGGAAAATTCTGAAGATATGAGAGAGCTGGGAAATAAGCTCCTAAGAAGAGTTGATATTGGTCGACTCTGTTACCCTTACCCTGTTAAGGGTAACAGAACTCTCACTTTATATCCTGGTTTTCCGCTTAGTCTCTTGCCAGTCTCCCAATATTTTCAGAGGAACAAGCTCAGCTTGCTGATGTTAGGAGCCCAAGATAAATACTTTTAAAAGAACAATAGTTGGCCTTTCTCAGGCAGTCATTTTTTTATAATCTCTTCGGACACACAACCTACTATTTTTGCAATGCCCAGCGATCTAGGTCCCCAAAGCAAGGTGTTTAGTGGCAGATACTTGCTGTTTCAGAGGAGGGCACCTCTCCAGTGCCCTCCCTCCTCTGTTTCTCACCAAGCCTTTTATTTACAGCTCTGTCTCTCTCTCAGATGCTTTAGGAATAAAGCACTCTCTCATTAAGTCTCTCTCCACTTACTGCAGGATTTATCCCACCTACTACTAATAAACTGGTGTGATTTATGACAAGTGGTTTACTTTCACCCATTACAGGCATCTAAGGCTAACTGAAAACTCTCCAAACACTGATTCAAATGTTACCGAAGCTGAGCCCCTCTCTGTTCCCAGGATACCTTAGAGAGAAGAAAGTTTTGAAGGCAGTTGAAGGTTCCCTTCACACAGAGCACAAAGCTTCCCTCTAACAGACACTTAACACTACCCCACTCTTGGAATAGGCTTCAACTGTTTTGTCTTTCTTTTAATATATACATATCTCAAATTCATGTTCAACCTTCTATGCATCTGTTTACAAGCAAGTCATGATATCTACTCTAGAATGTTTTCTAAATGCCTTAAGCAGATTAGTTCTCACATCAATGAGATTTTAGGTGTAGCCACCACCTCAAGGTAGATGGATGGCCTGGCTGACTTGTAAATTCTTTTTCCATCTTGCATAACTAACTGTACTCTTGAGAGACCTTGAGATGAGCTTCTAGGTGCTTAGTTCAGGTCTCTGTATTTCATCTTTAGTCACTCCCATCACCCAAACTTGGGCCATATTTTCAATGCTACTGAAGTGGGGGAAACTGCTGGAAGAGCAAGTTTGGGGAGGAAGGGCCAAGTGAGGTTCAGGATAGAGTCAGATAATCTTACTCTGAAACTTACGGTAAAATTTAGGGTTAGAGGTAACACTTCCTATGCTGGAAGTGAACCCCTTTCTTATTTCAGCAGAGATCCCTGATGCTTGCCAGATGGGGGAAATGGCTCAGATAACACTATATCTATTTTCTCCAAATTGGCACTCAGCAGTCCTAATGTCAGGACCTGTCATAAATGACAAAGATTAGTACTGGTTTTTTAAGGATTAACATCAAAAAATAACTCCAAGCCTTAAAGATTCTCACTCGCAGCCAGAAACATAGAGGAGATGGAAACAAATGGTGATGAGATTTTAGGTGATAAGTTCTCATCCATGATATGAGAATAAATGGGTTCCATTTAATCAAGTGAACAGTTGTTTCTTAGTTCATTTTTCCTTTTATTCAGCTTTCAAGCTAATACAAATGATTACGGAGGAAGCTAGGAACAGGGCAAAAATATTAACAGTAAATCTGAGCCATGTAAACATAGGGAGGTAAGATTCAGTGTGATCAGCAAAAGAGAAGAAGTGGAATTCCCATTAAAAGTTACAATTATAAAAAATACTTTAGAAAAAAAATGGTTCTCCTTGTTTATGAAAATAGAAAATAAGCAGAACTATTTTTCCCAGAACAACACAGACACCACTTTGGCTTTCCTTTGATAAGCCATTAATGAAAGAAAATAATTAGTGATGGCATCTTATAACCATTCACCCACAAAACCTCCTTAGCAGAGAGATTTTCTAGTTCTGTAGTTTATAAATGGATCTGGGCTTCCATATTCTGTATGAAAGCTCACGTTAAATGAATCCCTGTGCTCTGTAATAAGGTCCTTGACTCTCCAGGAATCGCAGTCCACCCATATCAAATGCCATGGGGGGTTGACTGCCTAATTTCAGATGATGTCTTACTCCATTAGTGCCTAGCATTAGGGAGACAGCATGATGTAGTATAAGAAATTTAGGTTTGGAAATCCACAAACAAGGGTTCTATCTCTGCATCTAAATACAAAGTGATTTCCATAAGTTACAACCTCTTTGAAGATCAGTTTCCTCATCTGTTAAAAAAGGGGGGGGAGGGGAAGATTATGTCTCCTTCAAACTTTTTTTTTGTTTGTTTGTTTATTTATTTTTGGCTGCGTTGGGTCTTCGTTGCTGTGCACAGGCTTTCTCTAGTTGGGGCGAGCGGGGGCTACTCTTCATTGTGGTGTGCGCGCTCCTGCTCTAGGCGTGCGGGCTATAGAGCGCAGGCTCTAGAGCGCAGGCTCAGTAGTTGCGGCACACGGGCTTCGTCGCTCTGTGGCATAGTGGTATTTTCCCGGTCCAGGGCTCAAACCCGTGTCCCCTGCACTGGCAGGAGGATTCTTAACCACTGCGCCACCAGGGAAGCCCCTCCTTCAAACTCTCAAAAACGATCTTCTTGTTACAAAAGAAGTTGGGGTGATCATAATTATCACAACAAGCTAACACTACTTTTTCAATGAGTGCTTCATTAAAAAAGGCCAAGAGACAGAATTACATTAACTCCTTATATTATTTTCTAAATTATCTTTAATTACAATCATAGTCATGGTGATTAACATAAGAAGTAGATCATGTAATTTCTATTTTATATTTAGCAGATCAAAAGGACTTTGCTCTTTCTGAAGTCCTAATTTCCATTTGAATTATAAACACCTTTGTTAGCAGCTGTTCTACTATAATATCTTTCTTGGAGCACATAGGTGTGATAGTATTAAGACCCACAAAATGCACAGAGAGATAAATATCCGCTTAGCCTATTCCAGTCATACAGTATTTCTTCCTGTGGTGAACATTTTCTGAAGAGTCATTAAAATGCTATTTCCCTGCATAACTAATAGCAGCATGGGGTTAAATCAAGTGAATAAATGACTAAATGGAGATCATTTTCTTACAGAAATTGTTTTCTCAAATTTGGCTCAAGCTTGTGAATTGTCTTGTATTTGTCTGACCCATCATCATTTTTAAAAATTATGAGGTAAACAGCACACGTGCACACTTGCATTCATTTACATATCACACAAAAGAAAAATAGGCATCATGTCTTAACAGAAAAGCCTGAATTACAGCCCAAATCTAGAGTTCTACAAAGTGAAGTAGATAAACAGCTTCAAACAGTTATGATTCCCATTTTAGAGGGCACAGACCTTACCGTGACATTGACATTCACTCATTCATTCATTCATCCAAGCACATGTTAAAGTACCTGGGTCCCTGGCTAAATGCTAAGAAAATATAAAGGTAGTCTGTATGACCAAAAACTTCTCAATTTATGACAAAAGTGGATATGTATTCAATACAATGTGTTAAGTTTTATAATAAAGGTATGTTCTGGAGACTAGGTATTGCAGAAGGGAGCACCTCTGCTGAATGGTTTTCAATTGTCCTTGCAGATCTCCTTTCCACCCTTCCTCTGTGATGCTGCCAGGAGGCAGACCTTATGGCTCTTTCAACAGCCTTACCTTCTGGCTTCAAGTTGGGTTCAGATAATGAGAGACAATGAAAGCAGGACAGAGGGCACAAGAACACTAAGGACAGGTGTTCATCTCCCAATTCCTCCTTGAGAGGTAGCTGCAGGTTGTACAACAGACTACATCTCCTGTTAGGTGGTCCGTTCTGGGGTAAACCACTACCTCCTCTTGCCCTGTCAGGCCTAGCAGTTATAATGACCCCCAGCTGTTGCTAGTCCTGGGATCCTGCACTATCTTTTGTGGGTTTCCCTTAATCATATCTACGCTTTTGTAAATAATCCCTATATTAAACCCTCCTCAAATTACCTACTTTGCATATGTTGTCTGTTTGTTTTCTTGATACATCACCCAACCCAGACTGGGCTGGGAAGAACCATATTTAGGAAGACAAAGTATATCACCTGGTCATGAAAAAGAAGGGAAGATTGGATAAGAGAAGAAAAGGGATTAAAGAATGGACTTTAAAAGTGGAAAAAAATTTCATCTGTAAAAATGTAAAGAACAAGGAATATATGATATGTCTGAAGCATCTGGAGTTGTTCAGAAAACGGTGTAATAGACAGCCAAAGAGGCAATCAGGGGCCAGATCATGTAGAGCCTGGTGTGATTCAAGGGAATTTGGGTCTCATCATGAATTCAATTCACTTTTCTTGAAGCATCTTTGTTCAGTGCAGTTTCAAAAGGTGACAATAGTGGCATTTTGGAAAGTAGAGGGGAGAGAATTGAAATTGGAGATAGGAGGAGCATTTATCAGTTTAGTACAATTATCTCAACAATACGGTTGAGAAGTAATGCACATCTGGACTAAGGCCATGCCAGAGGGGATTGAGAGAAGGAAATGGAGAAGCATATATTTGATGGCACTTTGTGACCAATTAAATACTGGGAGAAAAGTAGTGAAACATACTGGCTTAGATAACTGAATATATATATATATATATATATATATATATATATATATATATATATATATATTTGTAGGGGCTTTATTATGTGCTAAACACTGTTCTTACAGTTTTACATATTTTGGCTGTTTCTGTCCTCCCAGAAACTCCTGAAAATAACAATAACTTTATCTCTATTTTTTCACATGTAGCTAGCAAGGTACAAAAAGCTTAAGCAACCTGTGCAAAGTCATTCAAGTAAAAAGTAGAGAAGATAAGATTATAGGAGGAGAAGGAGTTTGGAGAGAGGGTTGAGTGAGATTAGGAAAATCAGGTTGGAATCCATTAGTCTCCCTAAAAGTTGGAGATATTTAAGTAGAGAAGTCTGATAAGCAATTGGATATACTAGCTTGGAGTCCAGCAACATAGAAACACAATGGCTAGAGATATAAGCTTGAAAATTTTCAACACATATTCTTCATAACTGAAGTCTTAGGACAGGATGTGAGTCCCTAGGGAGATTATGCAAAGTGAAAGTGGGTTTCTGGTTGGAGACCAAGGCAGCATGAACATTTAAGGAATAGAGTAAGAGGGGCGTAAGCAGTAGACCCCACAATGCATTCCTGTCCCCAAACTCCTCACTAATCTTCCATCTTTCCCCACTGAGAATCATCTGCTCCAGACAAATTTATCTCCTTCTCTTGTATTGTGCTTCTTCTGATTAACTCCCTTTGAAAGATGGCCCCTGCATTCCACTCATCCAAACCTTTCTCAGTCTTCAGGAACCATTTCAAATCCTACTTCCTCATTGGAATTTGGTCCCAATTATCTCTTTCTAGGAATTGTAAATCACACTTTGCTATAAAACTCGATGGGCATGCTCAGTTCTTTTTGTGGATATTTATCTTTTCTACTGCCTCTCTGCTTTTCTGTATCTCCACGTCTGTATCTCCAAATAGATCAGAGACTCCATAAAGGAGAAAGTGTTCTTATTTTTATATCCCATTGTTCCCAAAGCAGTGCCTCATACATGGTGGACATTTGGTAGTGTGCACTCTCTGATTTGGTATTGACAAGGACTAGACACTATCCATATGAGCAAGTACATTCTCTATCAAGTCTCTGAGTGAAACTATCAGAGTTGAAATCTTTACTCCACTACCATTCTCTTCTCTCATATGCCCAGTGTCTTCATGCTTATTGCCGTTACTCTCTCTGAGGAATGTCATAAGCTCTACACCCTTTCTGATGCGTCTCCTATACAAACTCATCTGACCACAATCCATTCTCTAATTGCAATCCTTTCTGCAAGCTGAGTACTAGCTAACCTGACTTTTTCTTTTCCTCCACCAGATAAAAGGTGAAACTTCCAGGTTCCATCTAGAAGAAATACACTAAACCTATACACCTATTTCAATGGCAAGAATTTAGGCACTCTAGAATATATTTTGAGACAAATAGGGTTTGTGGGGTTTGTGATTTTCTTCAAATCTTACTACATGTTTCTAGTTCCTAATTATTTCTAGGATCTGGACCTGAAACCTATTAAAATATAAAGGTATTTGGGGTAGAATTTTCCCATGTTATAAATTCAGTACTTTACCATTTCTTTTCATGTGACTTTGGACCAATTTTTAGAAACAGAATGTATTTCACTTAAAAGATATACTAGGAAGAACATCCTATTCATTCACATTTGTGCCATTCCATATGTTTGATATGAGGGAACCATCCACTTGCCACAACTTTAAATCCTATAAATCTTAGTGTCTGAAATATCTATATTTTCACAAGTAATGTCTGCCTTGTCTTTAGGCTGAATTTTGTATGCCTTTTTTTTTGTTTTCCAGTATAACTGTACGTGGGTTATTAAAAATGGCATGTGTAAATGATAATATTAATAAAATACTAATTTGTACTTTAATAATGGTCTCCCACTGATAGAAAAATGCTGGGAAAGATATGTTGACATTATTTCTGAAGCAGTTTTAGCTCATTACAAGAACAGCAAAATCTTCTATCCTTTTTTTTCTAAAATAAGAGCACAGTTTCAAAGCTCATCATCCAGTTGACTTTCACCTAAAGAAAGGAATGGTATCAATGGCTGAAAGAGGCTCAAGAGTTAATGAACTTTGGATTAAGTGCCATTTGTCACTACTCAGTTTCCCTTTTCAGGTACTAAACTTCTAATTCATTTTTTATCATTTAGGGAGTAAACTCAACATTTAAAGAATCCATATGGCTGTATCCATATTAAATATCCATGCTGATATGGAACTGTGGAAAGCTCTGTGTGCTTAGAAGCAGGTTTGAGTCTTATTACTTACTGGCTTAAGTTATTAAATTGTGATTTTTCTCACCTATAAACTAAGGATCTTAATGTGTAAATAACAAGACTACAAAGATCCAATTAGCTACTAAGTGTAAAAACTGAAGTGTTCTTAGCTGGAAAAACCCTATATAAATATAACTTACTAACACTATCCCAGGTCTTTAAAGAGCTTAATAATTCAATGTGCTATAATGGAGGGAAAGTGGGTTTTGGAGTTCAACACCCAAAGTTTCCATATGTTTCTACTTATTTACTTATTATCTAAATCCCAAAACTTTCAGTCATTGAATTCTGTTTCCACAGAAGAAAAAGCTGGACAATATACAAAATTGTAACATTTTGTGAGCCATCAGAGAAAAAAGCCTCCAGGGAACTAAATGAACTGAATTCCAAAGAGTAATAAACTCCCTTAAAGAAGAAGAATGTTAATCTGATTCCAGGACATAGGTTAGCCATACTTACTAGTGAACAGGGTCATGGTACTTAAATGAATGAATAAATGAAGTGGCCCATAAATGTGGTCATTTCTTCATTCTAGTACATTCTTTTTTCCATGTTTTACCTTTCCCTGTAGGAGCATAGTAAGCCCTCAAGTCTGGACTAGGAGGCAAGGAAAAGGTCCAGGTCATAAGAACTCTGTTGGAATTTCAGGCACAATTTCAGCCAGTAATAAAGTGTTTCTTTGCTTCCATGGTTATGTTCCTTGTGTGTATATCTTTCTCAGCACCACAGGGAGGGTCAGCTCTAATTTAGCACAGAATTTGATTATTCCTGAGTACTTATGGCATAATAATGCCATATAATCACCTTTATACAATCAAAACCTCACTAATATTTCCAATAAGTATCATAATAAAATTAAGATGAAATGTTTTTACTGCTGATATAGCATATTTATTACCAGATCTAGGCATATAACTATCCACAAAATGATTAAAAGTTTTAAGAGAACTAATATTTATAAGAAACCTACAAAGTGCCAAGAAATTTCTACCAATAACAACAGTTTGCTGATGTCCCACAGTGTATCAAGGACTACAGTAGGTGCTTAATGTGCTGTATTGAATTTAAATTTCACAATAGCTCTATGGAGTAAACTTGATTACTCCCATTTCACAGAATGAACTGATGGTTAGGGAACTGAGGTTAAAGTTACTCAATCAGTAAATTTTATTTGCAACTAAAGGCCTGATTTTCTTACTATACCACATTGCTTTGTTAAGCCATTTGAAGTTCTTAAGTAATATTAATAACTTAATAACATACAATTGTATAATATTTTTTACTTTAAAAACTTCAAAACAGCCCTTGAAATTGCACAGCCTAGCAAAGTGCATCTAGCTCAGCACAGCTCTCTATTTACATTTTGAGGTACCCACATTAGCTGTATCTCCCATCTCCCAACACAGAAACTCTATATTGCTACGACGTACATTATTTCCAAGCATAAGTTCCCATACCTATATGCCCACTCAACCAGAGAAAACCATACCAGCTATTAAAAAAGATACACTATCTGTTTACCCACCATCCCCAGACCCAACTAAAGGATCTTATCACTGCAGTATACAGAAAACCATATCCAACACACAATCCAAAACACTGGAATAGACAGAACAAAAGGAATTTGATCCCAAGGTTAATTCCAAGTTCACCTGGACAGATTATGCAAATCTTTAAGCCCATACCTGGCTGGAAAATCAGAGCAGAGAAGTAATGGGAATGCAGAGTTACCTCTACAGATCTGAACAAAACTCTTCGGCAAAAAGAGAAGGAAAAAAGGGAATATATGATGAAGTGTGGTAAGGATTTCTCTGACAGTATAGCCTGGATGAGTTCATCACTTTAATTGTATTAGGCACGGAGGAGAAAATGCAGGACAGGTCTATGTATGTATTTTATTAATGTGTAACACCCCTGCCTACTAGCAAATATTGCCCAATTAATCTCTGAAACTTAACCAATTAAATGATCATCCCTATACTTTGGGGTGGATTTAAGAGAAAGGGTAGATGCAAGGAACCTACAGTTTCCACACCAACATTATATATTTAGTAAATAATTTATAAGGAACAGCAACCACTAAATCTTTAGAAAACAGTGTATTTTCTTTCATGTCCTTTCTACCATTGTAATGACCTCTAGGTCTCCCAGTCTTTTTCTAAAATATTTGATCTATCAAGTTCCTCCTTATTAACAGTCATTTGTATTTAGGTTTTTTCTTTCCCAAAAGATGGTAAATCATTAGACAAAGGTACTATGCCTTATTCCTCTTTGTGTCCGCTATTGTACATTCCATGCAGTAGTAGTTCTATGGATATTACTCAATAAAATTAATTTCCCTGCTGCTCTTCTGAAACAGGTAACCAAGTCAGGAGAGAACTCAGTTTTGTTTTGCTTCACAGTCCAACTCAGTTAATATATTATTGACTCTGGGGTGGAAGGTAAATTTTAGCCAAGGCTTTATTACTTCTGAGCAAGGTACTTCATTATGACTTTATTTGTACTTTCCAAGTTTTCACTAGAGAATAATGTTCAGCCTCAGATCTACTGGACTGGATGACAGAAATTCCATTTGGCATCATTTATTATATCAAAACATTATTATACAGTCTCATTAATTCTGTCATTTCAGCTGTGAGAAATCTAATCTTACAAAATGATTTAGAAGAAAAAGCTGAAATATAACTGGTGGCCCTTATGGTTTCCTTGTGGAAAGACAAATCAGTTGATAATCTAAAATAACTCATCATCACCAGTCAGATCACTCATCACACCAGAAAATATCATGGAGCTGATACTTTCTTCTCCCCACTGTGTATCTGGAGGGGTAGGAAGATTAGATTTATAGCTGATTTTAAAGCCACTAGCTTTTATAAACATTGCATAATGTGAAAATAATTTTTCACATTGAACAATTAATATTTGCAATTTTCTATGATATTTAAAAAGTTTGGGCCAAACCAACTCTCAGGACTGAAACAGTGAACTGTCCAAGGTTTCTTTAGCACTCTGTTCTATGAAGAGCTGTTACTTAACATTTCTTTTGTAGCTGCTCTCCTGCCTTTCCTCCCAAGAGAGTATAACTTGGTTTTGACATCCACTTGAAATAAACTCTATTGTCCTGGAATATTGAGGTTTGTTTGCATGTTTGTGGGGAAATACCTGCTAAGTACAGCAATGTTCTGTCATTAAGTTGGAGACCCCAATCAATTACTCTGGGCCATCCAAGACCATGAAATGCTTCTTAATTGAGCCATTCCCTGGCCCACTAACCCAGGACTCCTTGTGTCACTAACCACAGGTTTGATTATTTCTTTCTTCCTCAGCCACTGTTAGTAGCTACTAATCTATAATCTCTGTCAATCTTACAGATACACACTCAGAAAGTTTTTATAGCTCTGCCACAGCCAAATTTCAGCTACAGCCTATATCTGCTATTAGAACAACCTGAGCTGCCATGCAGCCCACACCCTGATCTTATCCAGAGTTGGGTTAAACACTGACCTGGAGGGCTTCCCTGGTGGCACAGTGGTTGAGAGTCCGCCTGCCGATGCAGGGGACACGGGTTCGTGCCCCGGTCTGGGAAGATCCCACATGCCGCGGAGCAGCTGGGCCCGTGAGCCATAGCCGCTGAGCCTGCGCGTCCGGAGCCTGTGATCTGCAACGGGAGAGGCCACAACAATGAGAGGCCCGCGTAATGCAAAAAAAAAAAAAAAAGAAAAGAAAAACTGACCTGGACCCTGAGTGTGTGTGTCTCGTAATAACCAAACTCCTCCCAACCTAAGTTTGCAGTTCTCTGTACAGTAAGCCAGTGTTAAAATAAGGGATTCAGATCAGTACATTTATTATTTAAAAGAGGAAGAAACATGCCAGCAAGGAATAAAATCATATTTTAAAGCAACTCCTTTCTCCCCATAAAAATTATATATATATTTTTTTTCTTTTTTTTTTGTGGTACACGGGCCTCTCACTGTTGTGGCCTCTCCCATGGCAGAGCACAGGCTCCGGACGCACAGGCTCAGCAGTCATGGCTCACAGGCCTAGCTGCTCCGCCGCACGTGGCATCTTCCCGAACCGGGGCACAAACTCATGTCCCCTGCATCGGCAGGCGGACTCTCAACCACTGAGCCACCAGGGAAGCCCTATATATATTATATTTTAATCTTTTTAATTCAAGTCAATAATCAGAAATCTTTGGCAGTCTGCATTCCCCAAGGTACCCCACATCCCATCACGTCATTCACATATTCTTTGCTGAAGATGTGTTCTTTTGCAGCTACTCTAAAAGTCAACTTATTAGCTTTTTTTTTTTTTCTTGGCTGCATCACTGCATGGCTCGCGGGATCTTAGTTAATTCCCTAACCAGGGATTGAGCCCGGGGCAATGGCAGTGAAAATGCCGAGTCCTAACCACTGGACCACCAGGGAAGTCCCAACTTATTGGTTTTATTTAATTTTATTTTATAAAATTGGATTATGGTTCTCATGGAAACATGTAATTAAATCTCTGCTGCTGCTCCAGAGGTTCATTGTTTAAATAAAAATTGTTGCTACATTTTGCAATGACAATTTAAAAACAAAGTTTCTTTTGACACACCACAACTTTTGGTAGAAATTGTGGAGAAATCAGTCAGTACAAAAAGGACTGTGATCTGACTCTTTTTGTATTTAAGAAATCTTTTTCTTTCTGCTAGATTTAATTAATTTTAGCTAAGAGCACTAAGAATTCATTTAGCAAACTAAACTTGTAAACTTCTTTAGAAATATAATTTAAATTCTTCAGTAAACATGCTTGTATAATCCATTATTCATATTTTCTGCCAAATGATATGACCTTCCACTTAATGAGCATTATTGACAAACAGCTTAATTATTTTTTAAATATAAAATATTTTATTAAGGTTAAAAGGTCTAATATCTCTGAAGGAATCATAAGAACTTGAAAGTAGATATCTGAAAAATAGTAACCATCCCTGAAGTTTCAAGTTATCACTGCCATACCACCTGCTCCATCTTAAATGTCAGGTTCACATGGGTTAAATGCTAGAAGTCCATAAAGTTGTAAGATAAAGGTCTTGGATACATAAATATGTTAAGCAACTAGTAAAGAAAATCTTTATATTTTTAATAACTTAAGACAAAAAAAAGAATGATTTCAAAAGAAAACTATGCCCATCTTTCTTTTATTAATATGGAAATAATAATTACTTAGTAAATCTCTTTTTTTATTCCATGATTGTGACTGAAATAGATCCGGTAGAAAAAAAAATTGGCATTATTCTTATTGAGTATCTCTTACATTGCAAAGAGAATCCTTAGATATGAAGATGAAAATATGGTATCACTCCTTATAGAATGCTCACACTGTACTTGGTACAATACCAGGGACTTACTATCTTAAGAAATACAGACAGAGCCATTTGCATATAACGAGAAAGCCAGGTCTTTGGTTAAATGTCAGTTTCAGAGGTACAGGCTTTCAAGCATCTTTTAGGTTTTCTTCCCCTTTTTTCCTCCTATACTTTCCTCTTTTTTTCTCCTCTTCCTTGGGTTTCTGTTCGCTAGGTACTTTCACGGAAAGGGGTAAATGAAAAACGTGCATTTTGAGGACAAAGGAGTAAAGAAATGGACAGTTTCAAGTGCATAGGGCTGCTTCAGGAACTAGAGAATATAAGAGAGAAAACTCTCACCACGACATAAGAGACTTAGAAAGGAACACAGTTGAGAGAAGGAACCAATTTCTACAACTGTTACTGTGTTCTCTAATACTGGAAACTGAAATAAATGGTGGGTCTTATGTGGTTTTCTTTGACACCACTGGGACTGCAGAGGAAGAGGCAGCTGTTAAAAACTGGCTTCACACCCCTCTGCCTCTATTCCACTTTGAGTTACATTAACTAATCCCGCAGATGTTGACTGAAACCGGCAGAAAAAACACCCTCAGGGTCAATTTGACATCCCATTTGGCTCTAAAATATTATAATTTAGGGACCCAGAAAAGTTAAGGTCAAATGATTGTAATTACTTAACTTGTATTAGAATAATCATGAAAGCATACCCTGCATGGATTCCACTTTACCTTTGTTTTCATCAATTTCATAATGGGATAACTTTGAATGAAGCAAATGTTGATCATCTTTTCATGATATGGAGCACAAAAGGAGAGCTAGACTAGTTAGAAAACATTGAGTCCTGCATGCATCATCATTATCCTAATAACACCTCACAAGTTTTCAGGTAGGAACTATTATTATCCCCTTTTTACAAAAGAGGTTAAATAACATGGCCAAGGTCACACAATTAGTGAGTGGCAGGTCAGGATTTGGACCCACTCATCTAACTCCAGAGCCAGCACCACAACTCCCTACATGACTTACACTAATGCATAAACTTATCCTAAGGATGAGCTGGAGCTGAGCAGATAGACTTGGGAAGGTGGGTTACCAAAGTCTTCCACAAAGTGTGGCATATACATCATTGGTGGTGTTCAAGATGAATTTTTGGTGATATGTAGATAGGCCTTTAAAAAATTTAATGGTAATGTATTTATAAAGATGTGTGGAGAATTAATATGATCCACTTATTAAACCCATTATTTCATGGATTTTTTTGTTGTTGTTTAGAATGAGGCTAAATTTTAAACAGTGAACTGTTTAATATGTATGCAAAGAAAAAAAATCATAGGAAACTAATAGTAGAGATGGGAAGTTAATGAAGGAAAAGGCACAAACAGAAGAAATGAAATTTGGGAACCATGGAATTAAAGCACTCCATGCTGAAGAAATCACTAACACAAAGTCATAGGGACTTGAAATCAAACAGTAAGTATAGAGAAGAGCAAATATGTCATTATGACTAGATTATAGGGTGGATAGAAATTAGACCTGAGAGGTTAGCATGTTAAGAACCTTAGAATTTAAAAAAAAAGAAATTGAGAGTCATCAATAGATTTGACATGGTCAGATTTACAGGTAAATAAAAAACACTAAAGAAAACTCCTGGAGACAGAGGCCATGATAGCATACCCATATGATGGCTACTACCAAAAATACAGGAAATAATAATTATTAGCAAGTATGTGGAGAAACTGTAACCCTTTGGCACTATTGGTAGGAATGTAAAATGGTGCAGCTCCTATGGAAAACTGTGTGGTGATTCCTCAAAATTTTACCAATAGGGCTTCCCTGGTGGCACAGTGGTTGAGAGTCTGCCTGCCGATGCAGGGAACACGGGTTCGTGCCTCGGTCCAGGAAGATCCCACATGCCGCGGAGCGGCTGGGCCCGTGAGCCATGGCCGCTGAGCCTGCACGTCCAGAGCCTGTGCTCCGCAACGGGAGAGGCCGCAGCGGTGAGAGGCCCGCGTACCACAAAAAAAAAAAAAAAAATTTTACAAATAAAATTACCATATAATCCAATAATTCTACTTTGGGATATAGACCCAAAAGAAGAGAAAGTAGGTACTTAATGAGATATTTGTAAAGTCATGTTCATAACAGCATTACTTGTGATAACCAAAAGGTGGAAGCAATTAAAGTATCTATCAACAGATGAATGGATAAACAAAATGTGATATATATATATATATATATATATATATTATTCAGCCTTAAAAAGAAAGGAACTTCTGAAACATGCTACAATATGGATGAACCTTGAGAATATTATACTAAGTGAAATACATCAGACACAAAGAACAAATACTGTATGATTCCACTTTTATCAAGTACATAGAGTAGTCAAATTCACAGAGACAGAAAGTAGAATGATGGTCACCGGGGCTGGGAAAGGAGGAAATGGAGAAGTTATTGTCGAGTGGGTACAGAGTTTCAGTCTTGCAAGATGAAAAGTGTTCTGTGGATGGATGGTAGTGATGGTAGCACAACAGTGTGAATATATTGGATGCCATTGAACTGTACACTTAAAAATGGTTAAGATGGTAAATCTTATGTGTATTTTAACAATGAAAAAAAAGAAACCATTATAATAATCCACACACAAAAAACACTGAATCCTTAGCTAAAACTTTAACCAAGTAAAGGGCAAGAAGCAATAACTGATGGAGTTACTGATTCCTTGTCATGGAAAGGGCTGGATAATCAGCAGAGCACAACTAACTCAACCATTCACCAGGTTGGGTCACTTCAGATGTTTTCAGCACATGATTTATTCATGGAACTTCTGAATTTATTTAAATAACAAATTATTGAATACTAACTGTGTACTAGGCTGTATACATCCTAGGGACAAAGTAGTGAACAAAAAAAGACACTGTTCGTCTCATTTTCCAGAATGGATAGGGAAAGGTGATGGGTCTTTCTACAACTCATAGGTTTGAGCCCTTTGATCATTCTTACCTTGTGAGTCCAGATAGCACCTTCCATCCACAGCCTGTTTTCTTAGTCAATGTTTGCCAGACTTGGGGCATGCCAACTTCTTATTTTGATAAGGAAAGTTCTTTTCAATTACTGTCAATTCAGAAAAGAAAGAAAATTCTAAGATACAAACAATAGCCTAACGCTAGATATAATCTTAAAATAAAGATCAATCAATAAATGCTGGAGAGGGTGTGGAAGAAAGGGAACCCTCCTACACTGTTGGTGGGAATGTAAATTGGTACAGCCACTATGGAGAACAGTATGGAGGTTCCTTAAAAAACTGATAATGGAACTATCATATGACACAGCAATCCCACTCCTAGGCATATACCCTGAGAAAACCATAATTCAAAAAGACACACGCACCCCAATGTTCACTGCAGCACTATTTACAATAACCAGGACATGGAAGCAACCTAAATGCCCATCAACACAGGAATGGATAAAGAAGAGGTGGTACATATATACAATGGAATATTACTCATCCATAAAAAAGAACAAAATAATGCCATTTGCAACAATATGGATGGACCTGGAGATTGTCATACTGAGTGAAGTAAGTCAGACACAGAAAGACAATTATCATATGATACTGTTTACATGTGGAATCTAAAAAAAGGGTACAGATGAACTTACAAAACAGAAGCAGAGTCTCAGATGTAGAAAACAAACATATGGTTACCAGGGGGTAAGGGGGTTGGGGGAGAGAGATAAATTGGGAGATTGGGATTGACACATACACACTACTATATATAAAATAGATAACTAATAAAGACCTACTGTATAGCACAGGGAACTCTACTCAATACACTGTAATGGCCTCTATGGGAAAAGAATCTTTAAAAAGTGGTTTATGTATATGTATAACTGATTCACTTTGCTGTACACATGAAACTAACACAACATTGTAAATCAACTATACACCAATAAAAATTTTAAAAGAAAGATCAATCCAATAAATACATTTAGTTTTAACTCACTACCTGGACCTTATTTTTTCTCTTTTTTGCCATGAAACAATAAAAGTATCTTCAAGGGTATTTACTGTCCTGTGGACATTCCTCTGGATCAGCATTTAGAAACCACTGGACTAGGGTTCAGCCGATTCCTCAAAAGCTTGGTCCAGGTTACCTCTACCTTCTTCCGAGTAACTAATGGCTTCAGGGGATCCTACTTTGGCTGTCTTTGAACATTAATACTTATAAATAATAGATACAAATAATAACTATAAAATACACAAAGGCTTCTGCCAAGCCTCTAACAGTCCTTCCAGCCATTAAATGATTAATTCAATTCAAACTCATTGACAAACTGATTGAATAACCTCCATGTACCAGATAACAGGCAAAGTACTAGAGGTGAAAAGTTCTTCACTATAGGATAGACATCTCATCTATTACCCAAACAGGGACACTTCAGAGAGTGAAAGGGGGCTCTTTTAATACTTATGCCAGGAAAATTGACCCAAGAAATTTAAGACACATACTCACCCTGCTTAAGGAGATCACAAATTGGTAAGTAGCATGATCAAACTGTTACGAAAACTCAAATGAAAAAGCAATTAAATTGGGGGATGGGGAGGCTAAAGGATGGTGATCAGGGGACACTTCCAAAGAAAGTAAGGTTTTAATTAAATCTCAAAGAACTACTAGGATTTCACCCCAGGAAGAAAATGAGAAATACACTTCAAGCAAAGGAACAGCAGAAAGCTCATTAAAATACTGGTTGCAGGGACTTCCCCGGTGGCGCAGTGGTTAAGAGTCCGCCTGCCAATGCAGGGGACATGGGTTCGACCCCTGGTCCGGGAAGATCCCACATGCCGCGGAGCAACTAGGCCCGTGCTCCACAACTACTGAGCCTGCGCTCTAGAGCCTTCGAGCCACACTACTGAGCCCGTGTGCCACGGCTGCTGAAGCCCGCGCACCTGGAGCCTGTGCTCTGCGACAGGAGAGGCCACCGCAGTGAGAGGCCCTCACACCGCAGCAAAGAGTGGCCCCTGCTCCCCGCAGCTAGAGGAAGCCCGCGCGCAGCAACAGAAGACCCAACGGAGCCAAAAATATATAAATAAAATACTGGTTGCAATTCTAATATTACCAATTACAGTAGAAAATATTAAGGGTTTCTAAAATAAGCATTTGTCATAATTCTTTACCTTTGTGGAGCTTATAATTTTTTAAAAATGATAAAATATTTATTTTTTAAAGACAAAATAAGGGACAAGGCTTTCCCCTGACTATACAATACATATATAAGATTCAGATATTTTTAAATAACTGCCAGGAAAAAAAAAAAAAATGGAAAGAGAGAGAGAGAGAAGGAGAAAAAAAAAAAGGAGGGAGGGAATAAAGGGAAGGAGGGAGGGAGAAAGAAAGGAAATTTAACAGTATAATTCAATGGGCTTCTTAATTTCCAACATGACAGTTTTCTGGATTCAAGATAGATTTCAACGATGGATGTATAGAACTATATATGTTACATTTTGTTACAGATTCAAGGACCATATTTTCAATTCTACATATTAACCAGGGCTGTGTTCCAAAGCGTGTTTCATTAGCTACCCACCTCAGAACTACTTGAGTGCTTACTAAAGTGCAGATTTCCAAGCCCAGTTTCAAAGTCCTGGAAATCTGCATTTTTAACAAGTTTAAGGATAATTTTGCCTCCAGACTCCTGCCATTTAGAAACATATGAGGTTTGAAATAAGTCCCCCAATTCACTTGGAGCTACCTCAACAACTTGAAGTAAAATGGCAGGATCATCTCAAAAGGAACTAAGGAAATGCTGTATCAGAGGAAAGAACCAGAGAAGACATATATAAAATGTATTCATTTTGCCAGAATAGTCAGTCTCCTGCCAGTTGAGAGAGTGCAAGTATAGCGGGCCTGACTTATTTTGCTGCAATTTAATCCAATTATCTAAAGCTCCAAATGTGTGTGTGGGGGCGGGGGGGGGGGAAACTCACGTGAATAACTGGCTCTGTCTCAGTTATTAAGCAGGTTAGGATGTGTCAATCATCCCATGCCCTGAGAAGGCGATGAAGACACAATTTCAAATGTCATGCTTTTGCTTGCAGTGAGCCACACAAAGGTTAGTGAATTTTAAACATATTTGTATGCTTAATAAATACAGATTCTTCTGCACACATGCCATAGAAGCCCAAGTACATTTTGTTTATTTCTGTGTTATGTTTACAGAATCATCTAACATGACTCAAATCACAGAACACCATAAAAAATGAGATTTTTTTTGTATGAAAGGTGGCCCGTAGAAGTAAACATCTGACCAAAAGCTAAACAGATTTAACCAAGACTGCCCACCAAAAATACACAAAATTCAATCCTCAGTAAAAGAGGGAAAGTAGTTTCTTTTTTTAGAGCACATAGCTAATAAAATTTGTTTTGATTGGGAAAATAAGGTTGTTAATCACACACTGTTATAATCACTCCGACACTTGCATCTCTCTCCTTGCTCTCAGTGCAAATTCACCTTTCACTGAGCAATTAGAAACAATCCTAAAAGAATGCCCACAAGCTCTGACCACAGCACAAGCACATCTGTGCTTATCAATCCCGGCTTCTCTCTAATATGGATGTGTATCCATTCCTCTCACAGGGCCAAGCCCTCCACTCTTATCATCCTCTTATCTTCTCAAGAGCAATCACTCCAGTGACTATTTCGCTTACATTCTCAATGGTTTTTCCTCTCTACTAGCTTATAAAAATCTATAATATTGCACATCAAAGAAAAGGAAGGAAAGAAGGAAGGAAGGGAATGAGGGAAGAAAGGAGGAGAGGGGAAGCGAGGGAAGGGAACAAGAGAGCAGTAAAGAAAAACCCTCGCATTCCCCTCTCATACTTCTCTTGTTACTGAGAGATCAGGCTTACCTCATCAGGACTAAATCTCCTTTAGGCTGGGCTCCCAGAAAAGAATTCGGTGTCCTATAGCCCTCCTATCGAAACTGGGGAGCTAGTACTTACTATATTCAATCCTCATCAACCAGAAACTTGAACCTCAGCCCTGTGAGCAGTTGAGGCAGGGGTTGAAGGAACTGGGCTGAAATGAAAATATCACGGCAGCCCTACTCACATCAAGAGAGGAGCTCGTACAGCTTTAAAGCCCTACAGCCTGATGTCAAAGTTCCTCTCTTGGAGTCTGACACTCAGCCCTGCTAGGTATGTGTGTACTGCCCTAAATGCAATGGGCAGTGTGGGTTCATGTCCTGATACTGGTCCTGCCCCTAGGAGTTCTCCCCCAATAAACGCTGCTCCAGCAAGCCTGGCACGTATGCTGTCTGGCCATCTGTTCAACATGGCTGGGACAACAGTACCATTCTCCTGTTTAGAGCAAATTCCTCAATAGTTACCCATACTGTTGCTTCTGTTTTTTATCTTCTTATTCTCTTTTGGACCCTCTCCAGAAAGCCTTTTCTATTCTTCTGAACAACTCACAAGATGGTCAACAATGATGCCCAGTTGCCAACTTCTGTCCTTATTTAATAGACCTATCAATGGCTTTTGATTCCATTCACCCCCCCCCCCTCCCTGAAGCAGTTACTTCACTTTACCCCTGAAAGACCACTCTTTAGGTTCCCCTGTACCTCACTATCTCACTCCTCCTCAGCATTCACCGCAGATTCCTCCAACCTCTAACTCTGGAAACACCCCAGGCCTCAGCTCTCAGAACTTCTCTATCTAAATTACCCCCTAAATGATCTCTTCCAGTTTCCTGTCTGTAATGGTATTAAAGACCAATTTCATGTTGACAACTCCCAAATCTACATGTCCAGCTATGACCTTTTGTCTTGGAACTAAATACTAATCTCTAATGTCCAAACCGGATTTATCCCAAAACAAACTGCCAAGTTCCCTACCAAACTCTCTTTTCTGCAGCCTTACCCTTCTGAGTTGCTCAGGCCAAAAACCCTGAAAACATCTTTACTTGCTTTATTTCATACCCAACATCCAATACATCAGGATATTCTGTCACCCCTGTCTCTAAAACATGGCAAAAATCGAATCACTTTCCACATCCTCTATTGCTATTACCCTGATCCAAACCATCATCGCCCATTGCCTGGATATGACCTAGCTTATTACTACAGTGCTCCTCCATTTCGGCACCTTGACAATTATTCTTATAGCATCCAGACTAATCCCTTCACAAGAAAATAAGATCAGGTCACTTTTGTTTTTATGACTTTCTACTGACTTCCATCCCACTCAGAGTAAAAGCCAAAGGCATATAATGGCCCCCAAGGCCCTGTAAGACCTACGTCTTCCCACTTCCTTGCTCGTATCTGCTAATCTCCTGGACACAGAGGCCTCCTTGCTGTCTCTGGAGCACACTCCTGCCGCAGGACACTTGCCTTTGCTCTTCCTTCTGCCTGAAACATTCTTTCAACAAATGCGGATATGGCTCATTCACCCCTTCTTTAGGTCTCCAGGTTGGCTTGCCCAACTGCAATACGTAAAATGGCTACTACCATCCACACTCCCCATCCTGTTCTGTTTTTTTCTTCACAGTACTTATTGCCACTTGACATACTACATCATTTTTAATTGTTATCTATTCCTCCTCTAGAAAACAAACTCCATTAAAGCAAGGACTTTGCTTTGCTCTCTAGTGTGACCCCAGGACCTAAGACAACAACAGCCTTAATGTAGGTGATCACTGTATATTTGTTGAATGAATAGCTACATAAATATTAAAATGGTTAACAAATTAAGCCATGTTTCTTTATATTTCAATGGCAGTGTGACTAAAAATGCAATTATTTAATATTCCAAAGAAAGGCTTCATTTTGTCATGTAAGAGATTACTCTGAGATGGCTGATTAAACATTTCATTTCTGAAACTAAATCTCTATCCTTGGGTCACTATTTTCAAACAACCTTTCAGCTCTTTTGAAAGAACCTCACATAGATTACTATTTACTCTTATCATTTTCTCATGACATTCTCAAAGATCAAGTAAAAAACACATGTCAAAGCAATTTCTCCCTGCTCTTTCTGATTAAAATCAATATTCACCCTGCTCTTAACAGCAGTAAAAATCAACACAACAGTTTCTGTTAACTCAATAGAATGTCAAGTGATATCTTAGTGTATTGTTACTAGCTGGGATATCAGCAGAGGACTATCAACAAACTATAATCGTTGCTGTTTTATTATCTACAAAATGTCATATGTGCATATGGCATTTTACAAAACAACACAGTGAAAACAAAGCTCATGTCTCAAGCAGCTTAGAGCTTATTTAGACAAAGAACTAAAGAAAAGGGAGGCAAGGGCTTCCCTGGTAGCGCAGTGGTTGAGAGTCCGCCTGCCAATGCAGGGGTGCAGGGGACGCGGGTTCGTGCCCCAGTCCGGGAAGATCCCACATGCCGCGGAGCAACTGGGCCCGTGAGCCATGGCCGCTGAGCCTGCGCGTCTGGAGCCTGTGCTCTGCAACCGGAGAGGCCACAACAGTGAGAGGCCCGCGTACCGCAAAAAAAAAAAAAAAAAAAAGAAAAGGGAGGCAAAACTCAAAAGGAGGGCCTGCTGTTGCTGAGAAAAGAATACAATTGATCCAAGTGGTTAGGGCAGGGTGGTGATTTTCATTCCTAGTCTGTGAATGTGTAGCTTGATTCTGCTCTTTGGATCACAAACAACAGTTATAACCTTAACTGGTTTTCTCAAAACACTCGTCCTGTCAGTCATGGAGAAGAGAGCTCAGGACATACCCATCAGAAAATACGGTTAGAAATGTCCAACAACAATATAAAGCCACATCCCACCAATAGTTGCTAGCAATATCTTGTAATATTTTATTATTTAAAGAAAACTGACCTTTCCCAAGAAATCTTATAAAAACTGTATTGAGCTTAGCCTAATAGTGAATTTCTAAGTTTACATAATTTAGAACATCTAATTAAAGATATTTACAATCGGGTTATTAGTAACAGTTAATAGTAACATTTCAGTTACTAAGAAATGATTGTACAAATATGTAAAAATGTGCACTTAAAAGGACTAAATATAGTAACAAAAAATTTTGGAAACAAATGTCCAAAAGAAATTGTTCGAAAGGATTGGATAAATAAATTAAATCTAGCCCACACTACACTCTAGAATACCATTCAGTCATCAAAAATGGAGCTTTGTATCTATATTTATTGTTATAGGAAAGTTTTTTTTTTAATTACAAGGCAGCATGTATCTAATGGTGCTATTTTGACATACATATACACATACATTTACCCATATATAGAGACTCACTCACACACTTCATATGTATGAATCCACATACAGAGAATGTGAAAGACAATGAGAATGTGTGTGACAGAGAAAAGATGAGGGGCCAGAAGCTAAAATAAAAGACAGGTAGGGAACCCCTTACAGACAGAGTGGAGAAAAGCAGACACCCACAGAATGGTCTGAGATATACAGATTGAGTTACACCCAAAGAGATTCATACAGACAGGAAAAAGTATGAAAGGATATATACTAAAAGGTTAAATAGTGGTTCAGTCTGAGTGGAGAGGTTATAAGTAATTTTCACTCTACCTTTCTATATTACTTGATTTTTTTTACTATGAAAATTTATAACTTTAATAATCAGAAATAATAATCAAAAATAATAAAATATAAAGCTACTTATAAAAAAGAACACTGGAACTCAAGAATGAAATAGACACACTTCAAACACAGAAATAAACAAAATCCTCAAATTTTTAAGTGCTAAAATTTAATGAAAATATCAATTACTCTTTAAAATCCTAGAAGTTTCGGTGCCTACTAATTTAATAATGTATCTTAGTGAAGTTACAAGAAAAAGCATGGAGCCTGTCCTCCAAGTGCTTTTTAATTTAGTCTGTAAGACCCAGTGTATGCCAACAAAGAAGTTACTTCTCATTCAGAATATTATTTCCATATGAAAATAGCACATACATATTTGTATTTCATCTTTTCTTTAAATCTCAGAACTTCAAAGCCTTGAGGCAATTTCAACATATCTAAGTAGGAACAAAGATAATCACCATCATGTCATCCAAATCAGATATAGAAGGAAGTTTTTCAGGGAGAAACAGAATTCTTGATCAGAATTATAAGAATTAAAAGTAGCTTTAGACAGATCCAAATATAAGGAAAAGTTTGCAAAGGTGGCACACAATTTCTGCTTTAGAAAAGATCAGAAAACGTCTACAACTTTAGCAAATCATAAAATAAGTCACTCTATATGCCCAAGAGAAATGGAAAAATACACTATTTTTAATTCATCAAATTATGATTTTTAATTCTTTTACCAAACTACAAGGAATTCATTAGTCTGAAAGGCAAAACTAAAGATAATCATTTTTTTAGTAGAAAAAACACTGATATATGAGGTTTTATTTCTGAGTTTAAAAATCAGTAACTTTTAATTCACTAAAGAAACTAGAAATCAATAATACAGCAAAGCCTAATGATTTTCCATTTAAATTTCTTATTCATATAAATATAGCCATGTACATTAAAATAAGAACGTCTGATTTCTCAATATCAGACAAACATAATGCTCAGAGGATTATAGATTAGATGTTTCATTTTTAACAAAACTTGGGCTAGGGGCTTCCCCGGTGGCGCAGTGGTTGAGAGTCTGCCTGCCGATGCAGGGGACGCGGGTTCGTGCCCCGGTCTGGGAGGATCCCACGTGCCGCGGAGCGGCTGGGCCCGTGAGCCATGGCCGCTGGGCCTGCGCGTCCGGAGCCTGTGCTCCGCAACGGGAGAGGCCACAGCGGTGAGAGGCCCGCGTACCGCAAAAAAAAAAAAAAAAAAAACTTGGGCTAAACTTCATTTAAAATCTTGTTATTCTGTTTTTATTTTTTTTTTGGCTGTGCCACAAGACATGCTGGATCTTAGTTCCCCAACCAGGAATTGAACCTGTGCCCCCTGCAGTGGAAGCACAGAGTCCTAACCACTGGACCGCCAGGGAATTCCCTTGTTATTCTAAATATATTTTCAAATACATGAGTAGAATAATTCTGAGCCACTGGAAGTTTATTAGTAAATGTTATTTACAGAAACCACAATAATT
Organism: Phocoena phocoena; assembly: GCF_963924675.1. Taxonomy (NCBI): domain Eukaryota; kingdom Metazoa; phylum Chordata; class Mammalia; order Artiodactyla; family Phocoenidae; genus Phocoena; species Phocoena phocoena. The sequence continues at coordinate 66,199,965 of NC_089227.1, read as the reverse complement.
CTCTTAAAATTCACAGTATCACTTGCTCAAAATAATTTAGTGGTATTTCATTGCCTTCAAATTAAAATTCTGAAATTAAACAACTTTTATGATTTTCCAACCAACTGTTCACCATTTGTTAATTTCATTCATGAGATTTATTCATTCATTGTGATCTTTTAAATTTTTTACCATTCACATACATGTTTATTGTCATCTAAGTTGAACTATAATATCAATACTCAAGTAGGTGTATAATACTAAAGTATATATCAGAAATGAGAGCTGTAAAAAAAGACAAAAGAGATCCCCTGGGCTCAGTATCAGGGAGCCTGATCTAGTAAACTGAGTGTAGGGACCAGGCATCCAAAATTTCAAAAGCACCTCAGAAGATCCTGATGCAGCAAGTTTATTAAAAGACTTTGGAAACTTCTAGATCATTGCCCTGGCTATACCACCTCATAGTTTTTCGGGTTTTTTTTTTTAACATCTTTATTGGAGTATAATTGCTTTACAGTGGTGTGTTAGTTTCTGCTTTATAACAAAGTGAATCAGTTATACATATACATATGTTGCCATAATTCTTCCCTCTTGCATCTCCCCACCTCAGTTTTATATTACACTTTGCAGTTTTCAGGGTGCTTCATATAAATTAACCTAATTGATTCATGCCCCACTCCATTCAATGATCTTTCCACTGCCACTTCTCAGCACATTCTGGTCCTCCTTTGAACTCTACTTATTTTATACACAAAATACTTTGGCACAATTCCATATACGGTCTTGAAAAACATGTAAATATCTTGGTGTACAAAGGTGTTGTCCCTCTAACTCCACAGGCGGAGATATTATCTAGCACCCCTCTGGTAATCTTTCCTCTCCTGCATGCTCATCACCTGTGTCCATACCCCAGAACCGCCCCCACCCCCTTTCCTTAACCATTTCTCTATCTCTCATTACCTCACAGCTAACCTCCCTCTCAATTCTTTCCAATACTGGAACTCCCAATTCCATCACACTCTTCTGCATCCTCAGTGGCTTTACTGGATGTTCTTCCCATTCTTGTGCTTAAATAAAAACAGAAGTCTTCTCTTAGGATAGGGCTTTTCTTCCAACTCTTCTGGATGGAAGATGCCCACATGCTGATGACCCACATACACCAGGAAAAGGAGATGGCATACACATTTTTTTGGCATCCCACTGGCACTTCCATATTAATTCACTCCACTCAAGTGTGAAAAGAAAATATTCCTCCTTTTATTTTCATACCGTCAAACAACTCTAACTTCTCCCCTATCTAGTGGTGCCACTTCAATTCACAGCACATACGTTGCAGATGTTACCATCTAGATCATTTAAATTACATCCAGCTTTTATCCAGAGGGACACTAATATAAATGGACAGCCTCTTAATCTCTTGACCTGGGCAACTGTTGTTGCCTTTACCTTCACTCCTCTTTGATATTCCTCTTTTAAGATCATGTAATGAGCCTTATCAACCTGTCAGAAGTCTTCTATCTCTGAAGAAAGGAATTCAACAGCCAGCTTCCTGGTCACATGATCCTGTTAGCAATGGTCCCTGAGTCTTGACTCCACCCCAGGCTTTCTCTCCTGATACATTTTCTCTTTGGGAAATCTCAGTCATGCCAATAGATTCAACTTCCTCTTGTATTCCGATAACCACTAAATCTATCTTTCTAACCCAGATTGCTCCACCAAACTACAAGTCTATATGGTTATCTCTACTGCAAAAAAAATTTTAAGTTGCCTCATAAACACTTTAAACTCATAATCAAAGCCCAAAGTTTCTCATCCACCTTCTCAAACCTAGTCCTTTTTTCTAGGTTCCAGTTAATCAGAGTAATGATACAATCATCTACCAGGTAACCAAACACCCGTGAGAATCATCCTAGATTCACCTCTCTTCACGCTGCCACACAATTTTCAAGTTCTGTATATTTTACCAACCAAATATTTCTTTTATCCTCTCTTGATCTATGGCCTCAACTCTCACCTTCACAATTATATTAACTTCCAAACTCAATGATTCTAAAACTTTTTTATATAAGGACCACTTGATGTGCATGTTAAAAAAATGCAGATTTTTATGCCCCTTACTCAGAAATACTGTTTGGTTGCCTGGAATCTTTTTTTTTTTTTATAAATTTATTTATTTTATTTATTTATTTTTGGCTGTGCTGGGTCTTCGTTGCTGCACGGGGGCTACTCTTAGTTGTGCTGCGCAGGCTTCTCATTGCGGTAGCTTCTCTTGTTGCGAAGCACAGGCTCTAGGTGCGTGTGCTCAGTAGTTGTGGCACGCGGGCTCAGTAGCTATGGCATGCAGGCTCAGTAGTTGTGGCCAACGGGCTTAGTTGCTCTGTGGCATGTAGGATCTTCCCGGACCAGGGCTCGAACCTGTGTCCCCTGCGTTGGCGGGCAGATTCTTAACCACTGCACCACCAGGGAAGCCCTAGAATCTTCATTATTAACAAATTACTTCATCCTTTGCAGATGCTTCAAATTCTGGTGACCCATTTAATCACACTTTGGGAAGCAATGAACTATTTGGTCTCCCGTTTCTTATTATCCCTCTTCATTCCATCTCTCTCCTACTCACACCCTCACACTCTCCCTTAAGCCTGACCATCATGAAGAGCAGAGAATTTTATTTTCTTCTAAGGTGTTCTCCCACATACACGGTATAGTGATACACCATCTTGTAGGCAATATTCCCCATAAACACACACTCCCGCGGGAATATACAACACTGTCCACGAGGTTCAAGGACAAATGGTGAAAACTGTCTCAGATGTCTGCTTCAGTGTCTCTCTCTGAGCCTCTCTCTTTGTCTAGAAGTGAAGCAAGTCTGTACGTGCACCATGAAGCATGCAGCAAGAGGTCCACACTGCAGGGACAGCATGCAGGTAGAAATGTGAAAAGGACTATTCCAGAAAGAGATTTATTTTCTTTCTTTCTTTCTTTCTTTTTTTTTTGGCTGCGTTGGGTCTTAGTTGCGGCACGCGGGATCTTTCGTTGTAGTGCGGGCTCTTCATTGTGGTGCGCAGGCTTCTCTCTAGTTGTGGCGTGCGGGTTTTCTCTCTCTAGTTGTGGCGCGCAGGCTCCAGGGTGGGTGGGCTCTGTAATTGTGGCACGTGGGCTCTGTAGTTTGCGGCATGCGGGCTCTCTCCTTGAGGAGCGCGAGCTCGGTAGATGTGGCATGTGGGCTTAGTTGTCCAACGGCATGTGGGATCTTAGTTCCCCGAACAGGGACTGAACCCACGTCCCCTGCATTGGAAGGTGGCTTCTTTACCACTGGACCACCAGGGAAGTCCCTAGAAAGAGATTTAAACCTTGACCAAGAAATGTGGGTTTTAAGATATAAAAAGCCAGGAATTGAAGTCCCAGATACTGAAAAAGGTTTGTTGTTTCGCTCCACCTCTCTTTCTATATCTTAGTTTGGAAAGCAAACTTGGTCTGTAGATAAGCTTTGGTTCAATCATAAAGGAGCCCTCAGAGAATCTCTTTGCCCAACCCACTCACCCTATTATAGAGAATATCCATTGTTTTCCCTCTCAGAATCAATTTTCACCTCATCCTAAGAACAGCCCCTAGATTTCCTTTTAGGCAGCAACTTCTCACAGCTTAGAAATATCTGAGAAAATAAAACCAGTGCTCAGCTGGTGACTAAAAAGAAGGCATGTATGAACTGCTTTAAGGCATGATGTGAGTTTAAGTGTCAGTATACCACTGGAGAAAGATGTTATTACAGGCTATCTTCCCCTTGCACTAACTGGTTACTAATCTTGCTTTTATCCCCCAGACTTTTATTGACTGTTATTAATAGGAGAGCCCTTTAAAAATAATTCTGAGTAGCTAAAATGATTTGCCCTCCAAGAAGAAACAAGGAACTGCTTTCTCCTCTCTTTAATATGAGTGTTGTTCAGGTTAAGATGGAGACATATCCACCTACAAGGGACACATCCCTCAGCCGTTCCTCAGGCTGTTGCTCTGAAGATAATTTCACATGCCATATTTCGGACACCGTGACTCTGACCCCAGAATGACTGCTATCATATTTTGACAAGATTTCTTGTTAAAGTATTCACTCTTCAACTCCAGATAATGGCTTTTTTAAGGTACATCTCCTTGTCTGTAATAATGGTTGAAAAGAGAGAAAAAGAAAGAGCATTTTCTTCTTAGCTATTCTACTCTCATTTTCCACATTTATGAGGTAAGAGAACAGACAAGGTAATTTATAAAGTTTCTTTGGCTCTAATAACCCCAAATTTGAAAACACACTAAGCATTTTAGTTGGCAGCACAGCCAGGTAGAATGACCTCTCATCCTGCTACCATTCAGAGACAGCAAAGCTGTCATTCAATGTGTAGATGAATTGGCACAAGACAAGCTGACATTGTCTCACCAGGACTTGCAGATAGAACACCAAATTCTGAGATCACAGTGCATTAAAGAAATGAGTATCTGTGGAGCAAAAGTGCCAGGATTCATAGGCACTTTGAATGGAGCTGAGAGGTTAAGTCTCAGATGGGAGGGGGCTGTCATCTTCTCTATAAATGTGAAGCAGTTCTTACAAATCGCATTTAGCAAAAAGACATAATCGTAATGACATTTCCTATGAATCCTATAAAAGACACAAAGCACAGCCAGCCCCTCAGTGTCTTCTATTATGAGTGATTTAATGAAATTTGAAGCTGACAGTAATAGTCTCATAATATGACATATTTTAGATCAATAAAACAAAGGTGAAATGAAATAAAATCTAACCATATACCTAGTATTTTAAAGTTACATACTTGCAGCCTATCACAGGAGTCAATTATTCTGAAAATTGTATTCATGTATAATAGTACATGTAAAATATGCACAAAATTAAAGGTTTCGACTTGAACCATGTGATAGGGACTGAATATGAGCCAGTCACCTGAGACAATACAGCAAAGACAGACACTTCATACCATTGATTACTTACATTTTCCAGGGGACACAAAATATGGACTGGATTTTCCTTCAAAATGTATATAGAATTCAACCATTTTTTCTCCATTTCTATTGTTAATACCCTAGATAAAGCTTCTACCTTCTCTCATCTGATTATATTGTATAAAAGCCACCTTTTGGACACCATGTCCACCCTGGTGCCCTGCATCTATTTATCACAGCCAGACTCAAGTTTAATGGTAACATAATTGAAAAGAAAATGAGGATTTTAGTTGACTGAGAAGCTCAGTAATATTGTACAAGCACTAGAAAAGTTTCTGAGAACTTATTATTTTATTATTTTTGAGAATAGTTATTATTTGTAAAATATAATGATCATAAAAAGGGAAGAAATAATTGCCCCCTTTACTATGCTGGTAAAAGTAGGGTAGCACACCCTGAGAGGGTCACTAACCGACAAGAATTGGTCAAGATAAAACTGAACAGAATATTGAGAAGGAACAAAAAGCTGTGTCACGTGGGGCACACTCAACTCTCACGAGTTGAAGAAATTTGGGACATTCACGCACAAGAAAAAACTCCCACATGATGGAAAGAAATATGGAAAAAAGAGACACTAATGGTTGCCTTCAAAAATATGAAGGACTGCCATGTAGAAACAGAATTAAATTTGTCCTGTGTGACAAGAGAAAAATCTAAGATAAATTGGTGGATGTTCCAAGATGGTGGATTGATTCTGTATAGGCAAGACCTATTCAACAATCACAGTTTTCCAAAATTAATAGCGGCTCCAAGAAATGTTCACACAAAGTCTGACCATAATCCATCCCTTCACCTGAGCTACTTCTGCACCTTCCTCCTACCTGATCTCCCATCTCCAGTTCCTCTCCAACAGCCAAAGAAAACCATTCAAAATACAGAACTGCTCTGATATTCCCCTACCTAAAAGTCTTCAAAGTCTTCAAAACAGTCCATTATCTTTAGGATAAAATCAAAACTCCTCCCTCACCACTATACATTTTCAATCTCCTCTTTCACAGTCCTGCCTTTGTACTCTGGACTTCAGCCCAAATGAACATTTCCCAGATCCTTGAACAGGACATGCTTCACTCACCTTCAGACTTCAGCTCTCATCAGACTTCAGCTCTCAATGTCTGGGTAAGTTCTTGTCCTTCAGATCACAGCTTTGGTATCCAGCTCAAATATCCTTCTCAGATGAACCAAGCTAAAGTCACCCTCAAGCTCACATAAACTAACAAAAGGAACAAAATCACAGTGATCTTTTTAAAACATAAACCAGACCACCTCACTCCCTGCTCAAATCCTCCAGTGGCTTCTGATCACATTTAGAACAAAATCCTCCTCACCATGATCTACAAAGCTTCGTGGTCTGACCTCTGGCTCCCTCCATCCTCAGCTGCTCTCTATCAGTGCTTCTCTCTGCTCCAGCCATGCCAGATTTCTTGCTGTTCCTTGAACATATTTTGCATGTTCTTGGCCTCACAATCTTTTCACTTGCAGCTTTCTCTACCTGGAACAAAATTTTCCCAGATATTTACATGAGTTGGTCCCTCACTTCATTCAAAATTCTGCTCAATTCTCACTGCCTTGGGATATTTCCCTCACCAGCATCTATCAAAAATAGACCTGGGCTTCCCTGGTGGCGCAGTGGTTGGGAGTCCGCCTGCCGATGCAGGGGACACGGGTTCGTGCCCCGGTCCGGGAGGATCCCACGTGCCGCGGAGCGGCTGGGCCCGTGAGCCATGGCCGCTGGGCCTGCGCGTCCGGAGCCTGTGCTCCGCGACGGGAGAGGCTGCAGCGGTGAGAGGCCCGCGTACCGCAAAAAAAAAAAAAAAAAAAAAAAAAATAGACCTCTCACTCAGCCATAAAAAGAAACGAAACTGGGTTATTTGTAGTGAGGTGGATGGACCTAGAGACTGTCATACAGAGTGAAGTAAGTCAGAAACAGAAAAATAAATACCGTATGCTAACACATATATACGGAATCTGAAAAAAAAAATGGTTCTGAAGAACCTAGGGGCAGGACAGGAATAAAGATGTATATGTAGAGAATGGACTTGAGGACACAGGGAGTGGGAAGGGTAAGCTGGGATGAAGTGAGAGAGTGGCATGGACTTATATATACTACCAAATGTAAAATAGATAGCTAGTGGGAAGCAGCCACCATAGCACAGGGAGATCAGCTCGGTGCTTTGTGACCACCTAGAGGGGTGGGATAGGGAGGGTGGGAGGGAGACACAAGAGGGAGGAGATATGGGGAGATATGTATATGTATAGCTGATTCACTTTGTTATACAGCAGAAACTAACACACCATTGTAAAGCAATTATACTCCAATAAAGATGTTAAAAAAAAACCAGACCTCTCCACACACTTTCCCTTTCTCTTTTATCATTTCAGTTTATAATCCTTATCACTATCTGGCCTCCTACTACACATTTTTGCTTGCGTATTATTTCTCTCCCCTAATAAAAATAAATGTAAACTCCATGAGAAGAGACTGTATGCTCAGCACTTAGAGCAGTGCCAAGAAAATACTAGGCATTCATTAAATTTTAATATAACGAATGAATGAATCACCCTGCTTTTCTACATAGCATTCATCATTATCTGCAACGTATCCTATTCATTTCCTCTATTGTCTGTTTTCTCTGTCTCTACCTTTTCAATAGAATGTAGGTTCTATGAGCCCTGCAAGTTTATCTGTCTTGATCCTCAATGGAACAGGGCTGGGCAAGAAAGAACAAAATGACAAAATAGTGAGTGAACTTAAATGACACATTCTTAGAAACATTCACTGATAAAATAACATGTTTCTTATCTGTTCTTACCATAATATCCTGTGCTTCCTTGGTTACAGCCCTTGAACTTTACAGAAATGCTTATTCTATTGGCTGTATTTCCCACGGCTCAGAGAGGTCAGGAACTTGTCATTTTCTTCACCAGTCATATCCCCAGCACTTATCATAAATCCTTAGTATAAAAATTTTCATTTTATAACTGTGTTCATGCAAAGAAGGAAGGGGGTGAAGGAAAGGACAGATGAAGAGACAGAAGGAAAGATGAAATAACTTTTTCAGATGACTGAAAAGATTATTCAGGATCTAAAGTGATTGAACAAGATGACCATTGAGGCCCCTGAGTTTTTCCCAAGGGGAGCCCTAAAGGAGCTACGAAAGAATAAATTTATAAATTAAGGCTCTATATTAGATTCTAAGAAGCCAGTTGGAGTCTAAGAATCTAAACACTTAGCTTCCTGTAAGACATTTGTCACTGGGACACTGCTCACATTAATGTCAAAGACATACCAATAGCTTGCATCAATAGCGTTCAAGAAGTACAAATATTTTTGTTTGTAGGTCCTGAGAATTCTGTGTTTCTTTTTCTCCTCAAATCTGTATTTCTCTTCCTGTGTCTCCACTGCATGTGATCTTTGTTCATTATCTCATTATAGCCCTCTGCAACAAAATATAGGAATTTATTTTTAATATTCTATTAACACAAGGCTATACATTTTCTTTGAATTAATAATTCATTAAATTAGTACTGATATAAAATTAACAAAAATAATCTATATAATAATATAAATTTAAAAGGTGAATACAAATATAGAAAGTATAGAGAGAGAAAGTAAAATAAATACAAAAAGGAAAACTTTATTGGGTCTATACATCTTAATGAGAAGACGAAATTTATCATGTCTCGATTAGAGGAATCATTGAACAGTCCCTCTGCCTGCTGCTCTGCAGGCTTTGAAGTCCCAAGGTCAAGTCTCAAAATAAGATTCCTAATGGGTGAAGGTAGGCTTTTCTTTTGCAACATGGGCAAAGAGGTTTTGTGGAAGGGCAGGTGGCAAAGGGAATATCTACCTCAGATAACTGCTCAGGTAAATCAGCTTTAGAAAACAGCACACATGAAGGCAATTCTCTGGAAGATGGTTCCTGTAAAATGAACCACCAGTATACCCCGTGGAAAGTCTCTTTGTATCCTGGTCTGAGGATCACTGGCTGGCGTCACAATGATGCTCCTCTGACGCTCTCCTTCTCTTATAATCATTTCCTCCCTCAGCAGTGTCTCCCTCACTCTCTTCACTGCAACTTATAGCCTCTCTACTGAATTTCAGACCAGCATTCCCAGCCCCTGGCAAGGCATTCCCACATGCACACCTATCTGATAACTCACACTCCACTTGCCCCAAGATTAAAATTATCCCTGTCTCAGCCCCCAAAACAAGTTACACTATCTGTTATATTTTCTATTTCACACAAATGGCATCACAAATCTTCCGGAAACTCAAGCTAAAAACATTCATTAACTCTGAATACTGAATCTAATGAGAACTGAGGAGACAGTTAGCTAATTTTTGGATAGCCAGACTAATGAAGCTCAGCCAAGTCACCCTTTGAGTGGTCTTGGAAGCTGGAAGTAAAGAAGGTGTATCTCCTTCCCTTGAAGACGAATCCTAACAGATGAGATCTCAGCAGGTAGAGATAAGCTGGTTCCTCTAATCATGGTCAGGGAGCCCTCTAAAGTTAAGCCTGGGGACCTTGGTTAAGATGCAGCTTCTTAATTTGGTTCTAGTAACTTAGAGCAGGTCATAAGTGGGAAGGATATAGTTACCCCATCATCCTCTCCCAGAGGATTGCAGATCCAGTGTGATTGGAATATATTCCAAAGGAAGCCTTTGTTTCTTGCTTTATTGTGTCAAAGAGGGCTTTCCCATGTTCCTTTTTCATCTCCAGAGTTAAAATACTGGTCATGAGGAGAGGGGATTAAATACCAAGAATGCCAGTTTGCTCTCTGAGAAGTTAACCATCCCCTAGTCCCAAGGTCTTGAAGAAGGTACTGCAATGAACAAAGGTGGGGTTTGCTTCATAGCACCTACAGAGGAACCTGAGAGGTATTATATACAATCTCAACATAGGAAAAGGGAGAGGAGACACTGAACTGTAAACAGAGCCCTACTAACTAAGCAAGTAGGATGGGAACTTGAGATATGAAAATATTTAGGTGCTCTGGACTAATATTTTGTTACCCCCTATAAGGACTAACCCACAGGAAGTATGACTGGACAACGATTACTAATATGTGACTATTCCCACAAATACTGCTATAGATGTACATTAGACAGAGCTCTTTTCATTTCAAGAGGGAAAAAATCAACTTAAATTAAGTGAAAAGAAAAAAAGATGGGACTTATTAGTTCATGTAAGTGGAAAATTCAGGGGTGCATCAGCCTCAGACACTGTTAGACCTAGAGGCTCAGGCTGCCAGTGGTTTATTTTTCTTCCCATTTTCCAGTTCTGCCCTCCCCCTTAGTCACCTTCATTCTTCGGGCAGCCTATTGAATCCAACCAAGGGAAGAAGGGGAAACAAATGCTGGCAATTCCACACTATGACCTTTACAGCTTGTGATACACAAAGGAAGAAAAGAGTCTACAACCAATCCCCTGGAGGGCATCTGACTGACACAGTTTTGGACATGTGTATGTCCTTGAACCATTCATTTTGGTCAGGGGAACGAGGGAGTCTGATGGCCAATCCTGGAGCCCGTCTACCTCTGTGGCTAGTTTGTGATGGTGTTAGTCCCACAAACTACCCAATACACGCTATCCACAGGAAGAAGTTCTGTACCAAAGAGAAAGGGAAGGGAAGGGGAGGAAAGCAAGCTAGAAAAACCAGGCTGTAACTATCAGAGACCCTTGTAGGCATGCTCTCCATTTGCTGGCTTGGTCTTTTCCTTCTCTGCTTTCAGAGATGGGTTTTCTCCTGCCAGATTGGCTCCTCTGGATTTTGTCTTTCAAAATCAGTACATAAGAGAGAATGGGGAGAAAGAAGAGAGAAAGACACAAGATGTGCAGGGGTGTAATGTGGCAAAACTCTGAGAAGAAAGAGGCACAGAGTTGGGATTGTGTGAGGAAAATGGATGAGTGACAAAAGAAGTATTTAAAGTATTGCTTTAGGTTATGTAATGCTTTTCATGTGGTTGAAGCAAATATTAAGTAAAGAGAGAGCTCTTCTGAATTACTGTTGGGTTTCTAAATCATTTCTTCAGTAGTCTTACTGACTACTTCAGTAAGATTAGATCCTATTGTACAGTAGTGTACAAATACTATATTCTGCTAGTGTTTACACAGCTATCTCCCCCACTAGATTCAAGTCTCCTTGAAGGTAGTAGTTATATCTTATACATTTCCATAATGTTTCGCACACAGAAAGGACTCAAAAGTCTATTTGTTGATGAGTGATTTTTTTTCATTCTCAAGGCACTCCAATAAAGTGGTCCTTCAAATTCTTAAAAATCCTAAAGATGGTGTTTCCATGGCCTCTGATTATAACCTTTCCTTTAAGTAAACAAGAATTCCCTTTGTACCTTTCATAAATTCATTCTAAGGCATCTTCTCTCTTCACCTAAAATCGAGATAGTTAAGGCAGTAATCTTTCAACATCACAGAATCAAACTAAGTAAGGCACAGAAGAGAACTTAAAATATTGAAACCAACTCCTTCATTTTACATAGAAGGAAATGGGATCTTTTTTTAGTTAAATTATTCGTTCACCCATATAGTTATTTAGTGCCTAAATCAAGGATGAGTTCCAAAACTTCAGTTTCAGGACTATTTCCACACATCATCTTGCCTCCTAAACATTACATCTTCTTAAAGACATGTTCAATCCTCTTCTCCTCATACTAAATAGATATAATTATCCTTGCCTTTCTCATAGTTCCCAATATAAAAAATATGTGTGAATAATATGACGTAGTACAAAAACATAGCTTTAGATTCTGACCAGTCTTGACTCTTCTTTCTTGAAGTTATATGATTTGGTGAACGTTTACCTATAAAATAAATGTAGGGCTTCCCTGGTGGCGCAGCAGTTAAGAATCCGCCTGTCCATGCAGGGGACACGGGTTCAAGCCCTGGTCCAGGAAGATCCCACATGCCGCAGAGCAACTAAGCCCATCACCACAACTACTGAGCCTGTGCTATAGAGCCCACGAGCCACAACTACTGAGTCCACATGCCACAACTACTGAAGCCCGCATGCCTAGAGCCTGTGCTCTGCAACAAGAGAAGCCACTGCAATGAGAAGCCCATGCACTGCAACGAAGAGTAGCCCCCACGCACCGCAACTGGAGAAAGCCTGGGCATAGCAACGAAGACCCAACGCAGCCAAAAATAAATTAATTAATTAAAAATAAATAAAAAATAAAATAAATGTAATAATACCTATAGTTACCAGATATCCATAAGGTACAGAATCATAAGCATTGGTCAAGATAAAATACCTAATACGTCATAGACCCTAAACATGTATTAGGGTTTGCTTTTTTTTTTTCTGCCAAACCACAACCCCATCCATATCTGAATAACATTTATGAAAAACACTGCAACATACAGAAGCCTATGCCAGAGGTTACAATTTTAGCTCAATGAAGAAATTGCAGTTGGAACTTGGAATATCAAGAGATTTAAGTACTATATGTTAAATTAACCATTCTTCAAGTTCATAATACCTCTTGGCTAACTCATAGCCCCGTAATACTAATGAAATAAAATATTCCTTTAAATTTATTTTTATCATGAGAATGTATTAGCACCAAACAAGCACGGTAGTCCAGACCACAAAGTACTCAGTGGGGTCTTACAGGATTTACTTAAAAGACAAAGTTATTCTGTCACCGATAGCAGTAGAGATTAGAAACCGATAGCAGTAGAGATTAGAAACTAAGTAACAACTCTCTTTTTCAAACACTGCCACTTAATTTACAATACCATGGCAGCAAGGAGAGCAGTCTTGTAGATAAAAAGTAATTTGATAAAATAATGGCTGCCATTTTTCTACTGCAATAGCTCTGCAACGTAATTTATAGGGACCATACTTCTCCACTTCCTGATGACAGGTAATGGAAAAAAATTCAGCAGCAAACCTTGATAGCAGGCTAAGACCATTTGGATCAGTATAACTAAGTCATTTTTAACTGTTTTTTCAATTATCTTTTTTCAGCTTTTACCCCATTTCATCAAAAAGAAGGATAAAGCTTGATGATAAAAAAATCTCTGTTCAAAATTGAGATTTTTAGATTAAAAATAGCTGTAAAATGATTTTGACTCTATATTGTATGGATATTGGTTCATTTTCTACATTGAGATGATCATAAATTAGTCTACACTTTATCACCATGAATACTAAAAGATGCAATAGAGTTACATATACAGCTCTTCTGAAAATGAAGATCACGGCTTTTTTTTTAAATTGACTCTGTGCCCTATGCATTTCAAATAAGTTCTGAAGTAATTTAAAGATTATCATGGAATGTAAAATGTAATATTTAAGAATAAAAGTGAAACAGACTACCTGAAAGATGCAAGTGGAATATTACTTCTTAGCACCTGAATTGAGTTGATTAAAATTCTTGAATTCTAAATTTAGCTGTTGAGTTTCTGGAATCAAAGAATATGAATAATGGACAATTGCAGCAACTTTGACTTTTAGCCACTCACACCATCCTTTCCCTCACATTTTGTATGAATCCTAATTTCTTCTTTATTATTTCAGCTATTCTTTGTATGGATCTTACCTTGATTTTGGAATTATGTGGGGTAAAATGATAAATGGATAAGTTAGATCTTTGATCTTTAATCTTCCATACTAGTGATAGGTCAGGATACCACATGTCCATACAAGATAATAGAAAAAAAAAAAAAGACCATTTAAACACCAAAAGATGAAATTTTAAACTACTGAATAAGTTAAAAAGTGACCGATTATATTTTATACATTTGTGGTAAATATGACAACTAAGATTATGCTATTGATGTTCAGCTGTTCTTTCTAATAATTGCTAAGCATAAAATCGAACTTCTTAGAAACTTCTCCTAGAACAAGGCAATATACTCTGTATTTAACATAGTCAAAGAAGCTACCATTATTTTTGGTATAGTTGAAGGACAACTATACAATCCATCTAAAGAAACTATTTCAAAATACTTAGATAAAAGTCCACATGTTCATGCTTTCAACAAACAGGAACTTCGGTGTTCTGGGCACCATTCTAGAAGCAAGAGATTCAATAGTGAAGCTGCCTTCGCTAAGCTTCCTTCCATTCTAGTAAAGGATATAAATAAAAATATATCTGGAATACAATGGGCAAGTGCTCTGAAGAAAAATAAAACAGCATGAAGAAGAGAAAAATGTTGGTAACATTTTAGATAACTAAATTTTAGGTAATATAGATTAATACCTTTCAGTGTAATTAGAGAAAACATCTTTAAGGAGAAAATTTTGGAGCAAACCCCTGAATGTGAATATCTAGGGAAAGAACATTCTAGCGGGCAGAACAATATGTCCTAAGATCCTGAAGCAGGATATTAGAAAGGAGTCCTAAGGTATAAGCCAGGATAACACTAATTAAAAATAGAATCCATATAGTTTTACATCTCTCCTCTCTCTAATTGGGTTTTGACAGCAATGTTTTAAAACTGAATAAAAAAATAATGATAGTCTGAGATCAATTTCCTGGCCATAATTAGGCCAATATATAGCCCCTGAATGCTGAGAAAAAGGATTCTGATAGGTCAATTAATTATCAAATAGACTTTAATCATCCTTGGCAATTTTCCTAGCAATATGAAATTGCTTTGCATAGTGACTAATAATAAAACACGTGCTCTTGAATTATGCTTCTCATAAAAAATACAGTTTGAGGAAATGATAATTCAGCTGTTTCTAAGCTAACAGAGTTTGAAATGTGTGTCAAAAACTTTGTTCATAATTTTGAAGTAATAAAGTGACTGCGTCCTAAAAGAAGCATAAAAATAGAATTTAAGAGTTTGACTATTAGAGATCAGCTTAGATGGTTTTTCTGCCATGTGATCTTCTCTTGGGGTTATTTTCAACTGGAGCTGTGAGAAATTCTGAGGGAAATGAGGCTGAACTAGCTTAACTATGGTGAAGGCACTGATGGATGGCATGTGAAGAAAGAAACATGTCATGTGTATACCTTACAAGAACTCTCAATTGAGAGAATTTATCAGCAACTAAAATTGTTTTCTTCGATACCCTAGTTGGCCGTCTCAAAAACAAAACCAAAACAGCAACAACAAAAACCCTCCAGCCTGACTTCTGTACTACTTGTCAGATAATTATTTTACCGAAAAAATGTACAGTCAAGATATTTTGTTCTCAGATTAACCATAGTTGTTGTTGTTGTTTTAAACTACCCTCACCCCTCTCTCTTTTTTTCTCTCTCTCTTTTAATCCTCATTTTTCCTTCGTCTCTTGACTCATTCTACCAACTCTTCCTAACATCTGAGTGTACAATTTTCATTCCATATAACTTTGAGAATATAAAAATACCCAGCTAAATGTCTCTGAGTTATTCCTTGGTTAATCTGGGCATTGAAAGACTGTTCCTAATCTTCACTGATCCTTCAAGAATCTGATGAAAGTTATTGAATCCCCACCCCCTAAAATGCAACACATCCATTCACATAAAATTTTACACAGATTCATAGGCTTCCTGAAGCATCTCCTTGTGTCCGCATAAACTAAGGTAAGAGCTCCTGCTGATTTGGAGTTATAGACTTCTCTCAGGCTACCTACAAAAAGCTTTAGATCCATTTACAAGTCAGACAGACACAAACTTAACCTTGAAATCATTTATAAATATTAGCCTTTCTCATTCTGCTCTAACATGAAGCCATACAATGAGCACAATGTCTCCTCTGTCATGCACTTGTCCTGAATATGTGATAAGACCTGCCTCCTTAGAGAATGCAATGTGTTTAAATTGTTAAATAAGCCAACTAAGCTTTTGAGTGGCTTCTATTGACTTGCTTATGACATTGTCAAGATAGTTTTGCCTAATAGTTCTAGTTTCCTATGGGATTTTACCAAATAATAAAGTCAATGTAGGGACGTCCCTGGTGGCGCAGTGGTTAAGAATCTGCCTGCCAATGCAGGTGACACTGGTTCTATCCCTGGTCCGGGAAGATCTCACATGCTGCGGAGCAACTAAGCTCATGTGCCCCAACTACTGAGCCTGCACTCTAGAGCCCGTGAGCCATAACTACTGAGCCCACGTGCCACAACTACTGAAGCCCACGCACCTAGAGCCCGTGCTCCACAACAAGAGAAGCCATCACAATGAGAAGTCTGCACACCACAGTGAAGAGTAGCCCCCTCTCACCACAACTAGAGACAGCCCGCGCAGCAACGAAGAGCCAATGCAGCCAAAAATAAATAAATTAAATAGGTAATTTTTTTTTAAAAAGTCAGTATTATCAGCTCTGTTTCTTTAATCAAGTCTAATTGTGCCATATCTACTCTCTGTTTCTCATAATTAGAATCTTTCAGACAGTATCACATGAAAAGTATTATCAAAGACCAAGAAATTCTCCAAAGAAAGAAAAAGATCCTCACTGCACCTAGAAGATTTATCTCTCACAGCTTCACCTTTCCAGTTTGGCAAATAACCAGCTTGATGATGAGACATATAAATTTTAAATTGGAAATGATCCTTTTACATGCTCAACAATATTATTATACCTTGTTGAAGAAGTTCAACAAGTTGGCATTGAATGTACATTGTGAATATGTGCCCACCTTAAAGTTGAGATCAGATATCAACTCTAAAAATGCCGAAACCTTGCTTGGTAATTTTCCTTGAAAAGGTGAGTAACTTTTGTGCTAATGCTTAGAAAGAATCCAATTTGTTGAAATTAAGTACATGCTAAATAATCAATGTGTGTGTCCTAAGAGCTATTCATTGCCAAACTAGTCTGGCCCTTATTTAAGTCATCCTTCATAGGTATTCTGCATCGTTCAATACCTAACAAAAAATAACTGAGATACCAAAAGCACACAGTACCAAAAGCACTCAGCCAGGTCACTTAGCAAAGTTCAATGTTGAGGAGCTACTCTCCACAGTTTCAACATGTGTTGTGACAACTTTTATCTGACTATATTTCTAAGAATGACTGTATAGCAAACAATCTTGGAAGAAAAAGATAGTGTCTCCCACTCGGCAGAGAACATGTCTTTAGTGACGAGAATAAGTTTTAAAATCTCTCCCTCTGGAACAAATTTTGGCAAATTGGCTAGCGTCTTCTTTATAATACTGAGACTCAGCATTCCTCAGCTATGACACAGACCCACTCTGTGCACACTGTTTATCTAGATCCTTCCACATCACTCCACAGGATGTAGGGGACAAGGGGAACCAATAAGAACAGGAAGCTCAAGCTTCTTGCTGTGCCTTGAATAATAAGTCCTTTGTCTCTGATCCCAGAGTCTCAATTCTTCTGCTAGCATTTTAAAACTGTGGCCGACTAACTTGTTATTTTGCAAGCAGGGTAAAATCTCAGACTCTTCATAGTTCTTGACACTAAGCTAAATAAGCAAAGCCAATTGGGATAGAAACTAATATCCAGGGACTTCTTCATGTGGCCAAGATAGAGTAGAGAGCCAAATTTATCATCAGACCAAAATAACTATAAGCTAAGAAAAATATCCGAAAACAATGCTGTTAAGACATTTGGACATCAGTCAGTGTGCAACAGTGATCTCTGAGAGAGGGGAAACAAAGTGCCTGCATGAATTTCCAGTCTGCAAGAGAAGAACACAGGAAGAGCCCATCGGTCTCTCTAAGTTAAAGAGATAGAGTTGAGAAACCTAGGCAATTAGAATTTGCAAGGCAGAGGACAAGATAGGAGGGAGTTGGACAGAGAAAGAACTCCAGAGATGGGGAGAGAATTCTCTTCCTGTCATCAACTGAGTACTGATAAGTGCACGTGTATGAAGAAACTACCAAAGGCAGAGAAAAGAACCCCCCAGAGCTCACACAGGGCAAGGAATCATTTGTGTTCCCAATAACCAGAGTGAAAAAGTGATGGAGAACTCAGAAGAGTACTGCCTCAGTAGTGGGGTAAAATTCTCCCCAGACTAAAGACTTCTCTGGATCCACCAACACCTCAAAAGGATCAAACTATTTCCAAGTAACTTAGCTGCATCCCAGAACAAAGTTCAAGAATATTTATAAGAACATGAAAATATCCAGCATGCAACAAGGTAACATTCATCATGTCTGGCATCCAATCAGAAGTCACCATACGCCCAGACGTTCTTTTTCTCTTCCAACTCTTCTGCCTCCTGCTGCTCCCTCTTCCTCAGCAAAGGCAGATGAAAAGAAATCAGAAGTATTATAGCTCTCTTTAAGAAGAACCTAGTACAAGGAGAGATGAACCGTCCTCGGTGCTTACTTTACACACCCTGGACCTGAGCAGAACTTAGAGCCTTGGCTAAGGAATTTCCCGACCTGAATGAGCATCCACTGGGATTTCCTAAGGAATCTGAGTTAAACATCCAGACCTATGAGCCTCGATATCAATCAGTATTTACTTAATTGGAAATTAAAGGAAATCTCACCCCCCCCAAAATAAAGTCACCATACATGCAAAGAAGCAGGAAAATATAACTCATAAATGGGGGGTGGGGAGATATCCAGGGATATTCTTCCTATTCAGACCAGCAGCGTCTGTGTCACCTGGGAGCTTGCTAGAAATGCCAAAAATCTTAGTCCCCACCTCAGCTCTACTGAATCAGAATCTACATTTTAACAGGATCCCTTAGGAGATTAAATTCACATTAATAGTCACAGAACTAAAACTCAGAAGTCAGGGGAGTCACTCTGAGGAGTAACTTAGAAAAAATGCTTGCTCAGAGACTTCTATGAAGAATATGTATGTGGAAAGGAATATTTATTAAGCATATCCTAGATTCTGGATATTTTATTTCCTAAAAATATAATAAAGTAATATATGCACTTGTTAAAAAAATAAAATTCTATAATAGGTGTTTTAAATGAAAAGTAATGTCCCCCAACCCACTTTTTCCAATCTGAACTCTAGCTTTCAAGAAGCGAACACTTTTTTTTTTTTTTGCGGTACGCGGGCCTCTCACTGCTGTGGCCTCTCCTGTTGCGGAGCACAGGCTCCGGACGCGCAGGCTCAGGGGCCATGGCCCACGGGGCCTAGCTGCTCCGTGGCATGTAGGATCTTCCCGGACCGGGGCACGAACCCATGTCCCCTGCATCGGCAGGCGGACTCTCAACCACTGCGCCACGAGGGAAGCCCAAGAAGTGATCACTTTTGACTTTTTTGTTGTAGCTCTTCTAGTAGTTTAGTTCTTTAATATTTAAAAATATGCTTACATTAAAATCTCTTGATCTGTCAAATGTGACTCTCTGGTATGAAATATAAAGATAGCTTATTAATTCTATTTCTTCTCTCTAGCCTCTCCTAATTTTTGATAGTTATTATCAATTTTTACTATAACTTTACTATACATTTCTACTGGACACCTATATAATTTTAAATTATTAGTATGTATTTATTTTTTTCTTAAAAAACACTGCATCCTTTGATGGCAGTAATACAATTATTGGATTAAGAGACCACAGGAGAAAGGACAGGTGACATTTCTGGAAGACAGATATGGAATACAGAAAGGGGAGGAATAGGGTCATGTGACAGTCACTGTAAAAATACAGTACATTCTATAGATACCTGCACCATCAACTTTCAACTGTGAAATAGCATTTACACTTTTGTTACAATCCTGGTTAGAGAACAATGTTTCTTTAAAACCTCAGCCTGACAGCAAATGAAAATCTCAGGTGAATTCGTGGCCCTGTGAGGTGCTTAGGCTGAAGATTCCAAGAGGCTGGTTCCAGCTTCATCCACAGATTTCTGTTTTTAAAAGGTATTGAGTTTTGCTTTTACAAAACAAAATTCCCAAAGGAGGGGAAAAAAAACCAACCATAGCCACAGCATGTATTCTTTCTTATCTTACAAACACCAAGGGCTACAACCCTCTGCTTCAAGGCCAACACTCAGTGGCTGAAGAAAAATCTCACTAATCATTGTTTAAAAAAAAAAAAAAGACACAAAGACAAACCAAACCAACCTGATCATGGCACACTGACCTTGGGGGGCTGCCCCTCCCGCCCTTGCTTCTGGCTGCAAACTCGATGACTATTTCTTTTCTGGGGGAAGGGGGTTTGGTATAGGAGCCTCGTTCACCTGCCACCCCAAGGAGTTGGCAGGGGGAACCCTGTGGCTGGCACACCAGGTTTCCTCATAATTAGCAAGGAAGAGTCAGGGGCCTTAGTAAGGTGGCTGAGGAGGTAGGATAAGGAGGAAAAGGCAGGAGACCGCCGGCAAGTACTGACACACAGGCGGGAGGAACCCCCGGCCACACAGGCCTCGCCCACTCCCCTTGGGCCTGTCTCCCCAGGCCACAGCCACGGGGTGGGCTTCCTCTGGGGCTCTGTGGACAGCACTGGACCTCAGCCAGGTCCCGGGGGAGTCCACTGCAGGCATCTCTGCTCCCTTCCCAGTTCCAAGCTCCCCACTCACACCAGGAACACCAGTCCCTCTCCTGGAGAGGGCCCAGCAGCCCCCACTAGTCTCCCACCCTTTCCTCAGGCCTCTTTCCCAGAAATATCCACAAATTCAACACCGTACACACCTCTGAACCCATACACCTGTCAGCCTGACAGAACACCAAACACACCAAAACCACAGGCCCTAAAGATATGGTGCAAAGAGGTGCAGAAAAAGCAGAAACACTCTACCTAGAACCACACCCAGGGTTCCCACCGTCGGGAGCCTGGCAAAGCGGCCACGCCACCCATCCTTAGTTGCCCCCAGAGGGGCCGGGGCTGGCACACAGGGCGCTCTGGCTTCTGAGGACCAGGATAGACACCGGCATGAGGGGTGAAAGGCACGGCCGGCCAGGCCAGGACAGGACAGGGGTTAATACTGTTTCCTGGAGGCAGCTCTTGGGGGGACGCTGTCCCACACCAGCCCTGCCACCTCCAGGTCCATCTCTCACCCTGGAGTCTTCTGATACAGGCTGGAGGGTGCGGGTTTAAGGATGAACTCTGGAAGGAGGATGGCAGGAAGGCCCATGTGTGAATGCAGACGAGACAAGCAGTGGCAAAGGACTCCATTTCTCCCATCCCAGGCTCTTTTCCTTTTCTTTCTTTCTTTGATATTTTTTCACTTCCACTGGCCCCCGAAGCGGGGTCCTCATGGCCCACGCACTGCAGAGGAGACAGGGTTCCAGAAATGCCTGGACCTGCTTCCATGCGGGTCTTGCCTGCCATCTTGGCTCCATTTCATCTTGCTCATGCAACACGGGGTGAGCAGCGTTCGGTGCCTTCTAGAAGCTTGCTGTTCCCTTTTTCCTGGGGTAGGATGCAGCAGAGGAGGAGGAGAAGGAGGGCATATGCTTTGCCCAGAAAACCCACCAGACCCCCAGCCACCAGATTGCGACTCCAGGCTTTAGGGAGTCTCTAAAATCAGGCCCGTTCAGGCGGAGTGCCAGCTGGCGCTGAGGCCCAGGGGACTCACAGCTGTTCACATGCACAAATAGGTTTTCTCAGGCAGGAGCCTAGGAGCCCCGCAGCAGAACAGAAGTGAAGATGGTTATATACAATTTATATGTTTCGAAGAAAGTACTACTTGGGGAAAAAAAAAAAAAAAAGGAGAGAGAGAAAAGAAAAGAGAATAAGAAAACAGAAAAGAAAAACCACCCAATGCCCCTCCCCCCAAGTTTCCAACTCTGGGTGCTTCCCTTAAATATTGCCCTGGGAAGGGTGGGGTGCAGGGAGCTCTAGACTCCGGCTTAACGCTACTGGCAAAAGGGGTAGACAGTGGAGTCAAAGCCTTTAAAAGCATCGTTCAGGGACCCAGCGTCCTGCTCACCGTCGCGGGCCGGTGTATTTCCAGCAAATGTGCTTCCGGCGCGGGTCTTGGGCGCCTGTTTCAGGAAAAGAGAGTTGGCATGAGGAGGTTGTGCACCCCGGGCTGGGACGGGGCGCCCTCTGGTGGCGGGTCGCCCGTGGCGGTGGCGGGGACCGCAGTGGCGTCGGGTAGTTCCGATTGTAATTGGTCCCTCTGTCTGTGAACTTGACCCCGCCCCCTTTCGCACTGGACCTCCGGAGTCCAGGCTGTTCCAGGCCCGACTTGCAGGCACATGGGGGCTCCTTGGCCTTGGCGGCTGAGCTCTTGCTGTCGCCCTCGAGGCCCTTGGGTTGGCGTTGGCATCGGCAGTCGGCTCCGTGGCTTTGCCACCCACGTTGGGAGTTCTGGGGTCCTAGAGGCTGATGCGGCTCAGCACGCTGCTTCTCCTGCTCCCGCTGCCCTGGCCAGCACGCGAGGGTCAAAGGAGGAGGTGACTGGGGTGGGGGTGGGGGGCAAGGACTCCTCGGTGGGCCTGGCGGCTGGAGAGGGGTGCTTAGGGGCTGCCAGGCTTAGCAGCCTGGGAGGAAGCAGCAGTCGGCTGGTTTCTGCAGCAGAGGGTCTGTGCGTGTCTTGTTTTCACAAAGTTGTTGGTAATATTTCTGGACTCTATGGGATAAAGATATTGGCACCTTTTCTCATCTGTTAGCGATATCTTTACCTTTATATTGTTAAGGTCGATAATCTTTACATTTTATTCTGTTTGCTTTGTCTATAAATTGATTATTGAAATTAAAAATCCACAGCAGAACTTAACGTTATTATGACTATGCATCATTTACTGAAAGCCAAGAACTGTGCCAGAATTCAGTATTTGTTGTCCTAGTACCCAAGTCAAATGGTTTTTTATACCCCACTGATTTCTCAGAACCTGCCAATTTGTTCATTTGCTTCATATTTGAACTGTGGCTTTCTTACAGAGGTTCGTGTGTGCATGTGTGTGGTTGCTGTTGTTTTTCCTTGAGTTCAAATTTGCCTTTATTTTCTCATGTAATTTTCTCTACTATGTCACTAATGTCTTATAGTTACTTATTCTACTCTTGAAATTCTCATCTACTTCTTGGATTCTACTCCATTCTTCTCAGCAGATTCCTTATGGTACTTCATTTCTAGGCATGCTGTATAGCTGATTTCCTGAATTTCTTTCCAGTGGACTTTGGAATTAATTCTACACTTTTTGAGTATCTCATCTTTCCTTCTATTGGTTTTCAAATTTGTAGCACTTGAGAAAATTCTCAAGTAACTTCCTTTAAAAAATATGTATGGGGGGTTGATTTTCTTCATCTTTGCATGTTGAAAGGTATTTACCATGATAACTGAGTGGGTATGGAAGTCTAGATTCAAAATGTTGAATAATTTCCATCAGAGCTTTAAAGGCATCATTCCATGGTTTTCTAGTATTAAGGATTATCAAAAAGAAGTTTAATGTCAGCCTGATTCTTACTCCTTTCAGGGTGATTTTTTTTCCTTTTCTGTTTGTAGGATACATATTTTTATCTTTGGTGTTCTATTGATAAAATGATATGATAATGACTATAAGGAGGTGTGTGTGTGTGTGTGTGTGTGTGTGTGTGTGTGTGTGTGCTTTCATTCATTATATTTATACATGGTGGGTCCTTTCAATCTAAAGACTGGGTATTTCACTATGGAGAACAGTATGGAGAATCCTTCAAAAACTAAAAATAGAGTTACCATATGTTCCAGCAATTTCACACCTGGGCATATATCTGGAGAAGACTAATTTGAAAAGATACATGCACTCCAGTGTTCACAGCAGCACTGTCTACAATTGCTAAGACATGGAAGCAACCTAAATGTCCCTCAACAGATGAATGGATAAAGAAGATGTGGTATATATATACAATGGAATATTACTCAGCCATAAAAAAAGAATGAAATAATGCCATTTGCAGCAACATGGATGGACCTAGAGATTATCATACTAAGTGAAGTAAGTCAGACAGAGAAAGACAAATATATGGTATTATTATATGTGGAGTCTAAAAAAATTTGATACAAATGAACTTGTTTACAAACAGAAATAGACTCACAGACATAGAAAACAAATATATGGTTACCAGAGGGGAAAGGCAGGGGAGGGCTAAATTAGGAGTTTGGGATTAACATATACACACTACTGTACATTAAATAGGTAAATAACAAGGACCTACTGTATAGCACAGGGAACTATATTCAATATCTTATAATAATAAAAGTATATGTATAGAAATATATATACATAAAACTGAATCACTTTGCTGTATATCTGAAACGTAAATCAACTATACTTCAATTAAAAAAAAAAAACTTTGAGAAAAACACTGTTAAAAAAATAAAATAAGGTAAGTATTTTTTTTAAAAGACTGGGCCATTTATTTTTCCTATTAATGGTTTGACAGATTCCTCATTTTATCTTTTCTCTATCTGAAATTCTTATTAAGTGGATGTTATGCTGACCTTTCTACAGTCTCTCTCTGTCTATCTCATACATTCTACATCTGTCTCTTTCTACTCTGGGAAATTTTCTACTTGACTCTGACTTTAATTTCTGACTTATTTACTATGTTCTTGTTAGTTTTGCATTAATTTCAAGAGTTCTTTCTTGTTCTTGGTTTTGTTTTCATGAGATGTTGACCTGGTTTTATCAGTCCTTATATATTATTCTTTCTGAATATACAAATTGGAAGTTTGGAATTTATTGTTTGTATTCGTTTTAAGCTATATTTTATCCTCTGAATTAGATCTTTTTCTTCTCTGATATTTTCCTGCTGTTATGTATATATATATATATATGTCTTTTTTCCCTTACTAGGTCTCTTCTGAATAGGAAATTTGACCAGGAGCCCTGTAGTAGAGAGGACTTGTCATCCGATAGACTTCACTTTAGGGTAAAGGGCAAGGAACCAGGCTGTAATAGGAAGAGAACCCAAATGCCAGAATAGCAGCCCAAATTCTTCCCAGGCAGTTTGTTTAGTTTCTGTGGAAAAGAATCTTCTGGATTTTCTTGTCAAGGGTTAAATATTGAGTCGTCCACAGTCTGCCTGCCAGAGAACAGGAAAGGGCAAAAGAAAGGGAAGTGGGAAACCAAAGTATTTTTGTTCCAGTGGGCACACCTTTCATTCCCTTATGCTTATTATTTGCATACTTTCCCATTCCCACCCTCTGTACTAGCCCACTAAGTTCTGGGGTCTTTTGAGGGGTTCCGCCTGACTTATTCTGGCCTCTACCCCAACTCTGCTGGATGCACCAGCATGCTCCTATCTACTTCATCCTCCAGAGAAAGAGTGAAATATCCTCTCAGCTGTTGCTCCCCTCTTCACCACTAAGTAAACTCCATTTCTTAGTCTTTAACATTTTATTTGAGTCTTGAAAGGAAAAGGAGATGAATACATGTGCTCAATTAGCCATCTTGAATGTGAAGCCAAAACAAGCATTTCACATACATTATTTCATTTAGTCCGAATATAGCCTCTAACCACAAAATAAGGACTTGCTTATCATCAGCTTCTGACCGCAAAACAAGGTCACATTTCCTTTGTGTGTGCAAAGTTTGGATGGTATGATTTTCACCCCACACAGTGGTTTGACTGCTCTGCTCATTCCTGGGAGAACCCAAAGAGGAGGTCTCAGCTGCCCCCAACAGCAGTCTGCCTGCCACGGCCATCTTCTTGCATGAGTTCACTTCTTCCATCTTCTTCCATCTTCTTACGTGAGTTAACTCCTATGAGAACTAAACGGTACTATTACCAGAGTTATATAGATATTATTTAAAACACAACTGTGAATAATACGTCTATATGTTTTATATATATAAACATAAAAGTATACATATAAAACAAACATATGAGATCATCTCAGATTATTTTTAAGTTAACTTGAAAATGAGCATTCATTATGTTCTTTCCGTTTTTCCCTGTAATGGTATGTGGTTCCTCAACATAGCTTTTGGTATTTGCTTCAAATTGCTGATAAATACTTAACTTCATTTTTATATTGAAAGAAAACTTTGGTAGTGTAGATTTCTTAAAGTTTCTTAGTTTGAGACTTAAAATTCTATCCTAAGACCCAAATTACACTCCTCAGCAGACCTCAGAATTCCTGAGAAGCATGTCACACTCACCAATGACAGCAGTAAAACAGAGGAAGCCTGTCATGCCAAGACAGCCCAACAAGCCCTTCTAGAATCTGCCATAATGTTCGGAAAGGGAGACTAATACATCATATGATAAAATGGAAATGTTACCCGACTCCTTTTTAAGTCTGAACGGACTCAATCTTTAAACAACCATCTATTCTGTTTCTACAATGAAAGAGCGGACCATGCTGTCGGTACTATATGATATTACCATAAAGAGAGAGAAATGTGTGGTAATGATCACCCTGAATTTGGCAGATAAAAAAGTGGTAGCTCCCCTTCCCCCAGAAAATAACAACCTTAAATTCTTTTTTATGCTAGAAGAAAAACTCATGTGTTGTTTTTTTTGGGGCGGGGGTTGGCGGTTAATGCCTAGTCAGTTTTCTATGTCAACTTGACTTGCAAGGGTAAACTTACTTCATTGCTTGAACTAGTTCTCATCCCCAGTATTGAATCTCTGCTCTAAAAAGTGTTTTTCTGTGTTAGGCTATAATTGTAACCATTTCTGTGCTCCTGGATTATCAGCCTTGACATGAAATTTGTGCTCGATAGAGATAATGCTCTGCATTTTTTTCCACATGGGCAGTTCGGTTCCTTCCCTAAGCAGAAGGATAATTAAAGGAAGGAAGACATGAAAGAAACGTGTCCAGGGCAAGGACCTCATCAAATAGATTAGACCATATTAAGAACACATCAGCTAAATGTAATTTAGAATCACGTTTTAAAGGAGGCACATAAGTGCAAAGCCTCTTTCAAATAGCTACAGACTGCATGTAGACTCTGTCTAGATAATTTGGAAATGCAAGTGATCTGTCTAAAAGGAGTTAACTGCTCAGCACAATCCAGTACCACTCCTGGAAACGTATTCAAGGTGTATGCCATCGTTTGCACCAAAAAGCTAGGGAATGCACTTGGGGGTCATTCTTATCTCATATGCACATACAGACCACAGAAGTCTACAAGCCCATAACACTACCCCAAGGAATAAGTATTAACCACGCTTGGACAAAAATATTGTTTATGGTAGTCAAATGGCTGACTCACTCATTCTCCACCTACATCTGCAGACTCAAGAAGAATGTTCATTTCTCTTATCATTTGAATAGAAAACCAAACTCATATTTCAGTAGCCAACACACAGGTCCCCTTTGGGTCTCAAGAGCCATCATTAAAATTGACACTAATTGGTGTCATCGCTGACGGCACAGTGATAGGTCAGGCTCTGCAGAAGAAGCACAATTTATCTCTAGGAGAGCATGCCAGCTTACTCATGGATGGGGAAAATCAGGTAACCCCACGGTGAGCCTGCCCTTGTCATTCATGCTCCGTGAAGACAAAAGATGACAGGACTTTTGATCCAGCATTTCTTCCAAACACTGTTTTCTCTCTTTGCCTCTGTGCACAATGCCTCCCTTCCCAAGCTGAACTGATGAGTAGGAATTCAAAGGCAATGAAAGCTTGGCTCTGATCAGTGATGCATGCACGGCAGATGTTGAGGCCCACAGCAGTACTCAGCCTCATGTAGGTGTTATGACAGGAGCTCAAGACTGTGATGCTAATGAAGCCTGTACGACAGAATGCATTTTTCAACCCAAAGAAGCACCACCACCTGAGTGATAGGAATATTCTTGGGTTCCACTGTTGCTCACTCATGGTGTACATGGAAAACTCATCCCACTGCTAATTGTTTTATTTACATCCTTCCTATCTGTTCTTAAATAGCATCTGGCTTCTTCCCAGCATAGTCCTCATATTCCATACCTATATAACTGCTGTTGAACTGTAATAGTGTGTCAGAAAATTTGCTTTATAAATCCAAAAGTACATAAACTTGTATAGTTCCTATTCGCAAGAAGAAAAGAACCTGTTCCTATTAGGACATGATCCAGAATGTTCATCTTGAGACATTTATATATAGATATAATCACTAAGATAACCAAAGAAATAGCCTTTAAAAAAAAAACTTCCATGTACAAAATGGAGATTTTTTGAAGTAGGGAAAGGAAAGGAGAATAATTTCAAAAGCAAGTATTGAGCAGTCACTGAAAAAAAAAAAAAACAGAGATGCATGAAGGGATCCATAATAAATGCATAAATATAGGGTAGTACCTTGAAGAGAAAAAGTGTAATAAATCTGTATATATACCTTTTTTACTTTATCTTGAGCCATAGACTAGCAGAGATTTCACAGGTCATTTTAGAAGTCATCCTATTCATCCCAGTGTCTCTCTATATAAGATAGCAGATGAGGGGAATGAGACTCTATTACTAGTACTAGGGTTTACTATATGTTTCCAGTCTACTGCACAAGCTTTGGGAAGTTGGAAGTTATGTCCTCATTATCAAAATCATGACATTAATGGGTGGGGGGGGGGAAATAAACAGAACAAGTTCTACTTCTCCAAAAACGATAGCCAGCTAATCAAATTTGGAAGAGGATTTCACTTTCAGATTGTCAGGTATAGGATCATGCTAAATCCAAAGATGGAGAGAGAAGGTCATATTGAATCTGTGTGTCTTGGACTCACCTACTCAGAGACCATTCAGAGTAGAAGTTATACCAACATGTAAAACCATCATCCAAATAAAGTAACTACAACAGTCAGGAATGTCTAAAAGCACGAAACTCATGATAAGACACACAGTGGAAATTTATATTGAAAATATCCATTAAAAAAAAAAAAAAAAAAAAAACTATTGCCGGCTTCCCCGGTGGCGCAGTGTTTGAGAGTCTGCCTGCCGATGCAGGGGACACGGGTTCGTGCCCCGGTCCGGGAAGATCCCACATGCCGCGGAGAGGCTGTGCCCATGAGCCATGGCCTGAGCCTGCACGTCCGGAGCCTGTGCTCCATAGGGGGAGAGACCACAACAGTGAGAGGCCCGTGTACCGCAAAAAAAAAAAAAAAAACTATTGGAGAGAAACATATCTGACATTCTACATATGTGAAGAATAAAAGTGACTTTTCAAATATGGTTATCAGCATAGCTGGGCTAGAAATTTCACATTACTCAGTAATAGATGAAAATAGTATTATGAAATAGTATTATGTTACTTTAGTAGCAGAATCTAAAACAAAGAGAGCTGGCATTCTCTATGAACTTCTTAGACAAAAACGAGGAAGATGTAGGAAGTGAGATGTTAAATGCCTTTTACTAAACTCTTCTTTGGCATCCCAAACAGCCCCTTAAACATCATTTAGTAGATCCTTGCTGACTAATGATAAAGTCCTTAGAAGGGCATTAAAAGCTCTACCAAGCAAGCTAAAATGATTTCCCTCAGGCAAGGAAAATTATAGATTCTAAGGTTAAGGTCAAATCTTAGTGATCAGAATTCAACCTCTCATTTTTCTGATGGAAAAATTCAGGCCTAAAGTGGTAAAGGATTTTCCCCCAAGGAAAATTCAGTTAGTCAACTAGAAATGTCCAGTCTTTTCAAGGATTCAAGGTTTCCTTTGCTCTCACTGTCTGTCAGGACCCTGCAAGATACTGCCAAATACAAAGGTAGTATCCTTGCCTTCATGTGGCTGATAATCTTTGCAGAAGGCAGAATATTTAAAATAGCTACTATGGACTGAATTGTGTCCCTTCAAATTTCATATGTTGAGGCCCTAACTCCCAATGTAATGTATCTGGACATAAAATCTTCAGGGGCAATTAAGGTTAAATGAGGTCATAAGGGTGGGACCTTAGGAAAAGAAGACGGATACCTCTCTCTCTCTCTTGCTTTCTCACTCTCTCTCTCTTTCTGCTGTGTGAGAATACAGCAAGAAGTCTGCAAGCCTGAAAGAGAGTGTTTGCCAGAAATTGAATCCTGCCAGAACCTTGATCTTGGACTTCCCAGCCTTCAGAACTCTGAGGGGGGAAAAAATGCTGTTGTTTAAGCTACCTAGTCTATGGCATTTTGTTGTGGCAGCCCAAGCTGACAAACACAACAGCTATAACAATGTGTAGTGAGAGAGAGGGGACAGCACTCCCAAAGGCTTCAGTCTAGACCCCAAAGGGAGCAAGCACCATGGCCACAGGAATCCAGACCAAGGCTCTCCCTGATGGTGCAGAGAGCTGAGTAGAAAGGGCAGGACTTCAAGGGAGCAAGAAAGAACAGATAAGACAAATTGCCCAGTCTCAAAAGCAGACCCAAATGAAGCACTAATGACAATGCCTCCAGTTGAAGTCTGCAGATTAGATATCCATTGGTGGCATGAATTTTTATTGACTTCTTTAGGCAGACACCCTGCTAATACAGCAGTGATAACTCAGACGTTGTCCCTGCCCACAGGAAATTGGCTGGACAGGGGAAGACAATCTGGGCAGGTTGCCGTTGACCTGAGTGTTCCCTGAGAACCCAGTGAATTCTACAGATTGGCCATATAATGTCTCTGTCCATTTTCTTCCATGCTTTGCACCCTAACGATAAGAACTTCTGGTAGTTTTATAGACTTTTGCTACAAGCTTCCTGACAATGTCACCGTTGAGGAAGAGGCACTAACTAGGCCACAGTCTATAAGAATCCATCACTGTGGATGAGATCTGAGGTCATGAAAAAAGTCTTTGTGTGTGGATCTGGCTAACCAGGCTGGCCACTTTGCTCATGACCAGGCAATCAGTGTGTTTAACTCAAGAATGGATGGCTAATCTGTCTACCTCTCAGCCAAAGAAGTCCAAGATGATATTGTCCTCCAGATCTCAAAAGGAGAGCCTTCAGAAAATCACCGGTGAAGTGGAGTATTTGGTGACTGCCAGCCAGAAATCACCATTAAATGAATATATAAAAGGCTATCTAGCTGTCTAGCATCTACAAAACCCATTCTGATTGGACCCTAGTGTTTGGGAAACAGGGTCTAGATATGATCTGTGTCCACTATGTCTCTAATGAATGCAGCCATCCAGGAGGTGGATATCAAGAGCAAGTTTCAATATTGCAATATGCAGCCATGGCATTTTCAATGCTTGAAGTCAACACTGTGAATGTTAAGCCCTTAGTCACTCATCTGTTTCCTCTAGAGAGAGCCCTGGAGACCTTTAATAAATCCATAAAGGAACTGAGGTTGAAATCCAGGCTCAAGTGCAAACCACAATAGCCAGAATCACTGATCCTCTGCCCTCATCCTCACCCTCTCAGCATTTCAGAGATTAAATGTCAGATCAAGGTTGCCTCTGATGAAGAAACTTCTAATTAATGGTAAAGAATAAATTGATGTAGTGCATTATAACTTAGAGAGCCTTATACAGAAGAGGTGGTGTGCCTTAAAAACATAAGTAGGGACAGCTTTGAGAAACTTGTAGGCAGGATGAGGTATTCATGCAAAGTTGAGCAAAGAAGATCAAAGAAAGCACATGCTGGAAAGTCCCCTTCCTCCTAGGCTGCCTTATTTGGGCAAGGAGGGGAATCTGTTATTCGGATTCCTGGTTCTACCATGTCTGTGGCCAAGGCGGGATACTGGAGGAGAGATCAGTGAGTTGTAAAGAGACAAGTTCATTAAGTTTTATCTGACCTGGAAGCCAATTTTAATAGAAACCTACACCCCAAGGTTAGAGGGTTGTCAGTAGTTTTGAGTCCTTTTTTATTTCATGATAAAAGGAGAGCAAGAGAAGGGACAGGGCTCTATGGAAAAATTTAAATAGAATTGTATGTGTTTAGCCAGACTTTTCTTTCCCTGAATGTAGAAATAAATTACTTTCTACAAATGTAGAATGAGGATTATGATTAGCACAGTATAGTGATCCCTGAAATATGTCACAGGGGGTCTTCTAGGACAGAGTCCTCCTTGAGGAGCTAACACTTAAGCCAAAAAATGATTAGGAGTTAGCCCTTTGAAAGGAGAGTGTGGAGTGATACGAATGTCTCAGTCAGAGGACATTCTACCAGTGTGCACTGTTTGGGCACATGTGCAAAGTTCCTGAGATAAGACAAAACATGGTGTATTAAGGCCAAAAAAAATTCATAGTGATACATATGAAAGAGGGTAGGGAAAAGAGATGAGGCTGACAATCTGGAAAAGGTCCAGGTGGCAGATCTTACAAATTGGATTAAGAGATCTTGACTTTATATCAGGACAATGGGAAATCATGAAAGCATTTTAAGTATGAAACTTAAATTATTAAGTTTTATAATATTTCTTGAAACAAGGAATGTAAAAAGGATTTAAGAGGAACATGATTACAACTGGGAAGCCAAGTTAGGAGCTATTACAGAACTCCAGATGAGAGAGGATGGCCAGGATAAGGGAGGTTGCAGTGGTGATCTGAGGAAGGAAACAACTCCTGTATTAACAACATACTTGACATTTCCTGCCTGAGCAGGCAAGTCGTGGA
The DNA here is from genome assembly GCF_963924675.1 of Phocoena phocoena. NCBI lineage: Eukaryota > Metazoa > Chordata > Mammalia > Artiodactyla > Phocoenidae > Phocoena > Phocoena phocoena. Next base: position 66,167,748 of record NC_089227.1, on the reverse strand, counting down.
GTCTTCTAAAGCAAAACATATTCAAAACCCTGCTAATGATCTTCGGTCTTTCCAAGCTCAATAAGAGGCACATTCTCCTAGACGTGGAGGTCAGAAACCTTGGAGATATAACAGATTCTTCTATTTTTTTCTTATTTTGTCCCCCATATTCACTCCTCTCTGCTCTGTTCATAAATCTCACTAATTCTGCCTTCAAAATTTATCTCTGATTTTCTTGGTTCAGGTTGGAAATAGACTCAGAGAGGATTTGCATGCAAGAAGTCAACTGGGGATGACTCAGGACAAATTTGTAGGAGCACAGGGAAGCAGAATGGGCAAAAGGAGAGGTTGAACTGAAATGCGGCCACATCAGAGGCCTCAGATAATTCCACAGAAAACTCTGAAGCTAGAATGGCCTTTCAGAGTTGTCCCAATTTAAAGCAAGGACCTTATTCTGCCTCCCCCCGCCCCCTTCATTGACCAGTTACAGGATGTGTGGGCTAACCCAGAGGCATGATCTTGAATAAGGCACTTCTGTTGGGCAAAGGACAAGTCCTGGAGATGGACTAAGCTCTAAGCTGTTAGTGGCCAACACTCCTAGCACTGGGAGAATGAGTGTCTCACTCCTGAAGGGGGCATCTAGGTGGCACAGCACAGAGTCTACCATATCAAAGCTACTTAGTGCCTTCTTTACTGCTTCCAAAATTATTATGTTACTGTCATCTATCACCTTGACAGTGTGTTAGCTCTGAACTGGATTTCTCTGCCCTCACTCTTGATGCCTTCAAATCCACTCTCTACCAAATAACCAGAAGTATCTTTTTGAAATGTGAAGTTGATCATGTCACTCCCCAATTTTCAACGACTTCCCACTGCAATGAAAATAAAATGCTAACTCCTAATCCTGCCTGGGTCTACTACTCCCTGAGCCTTTCTGTTGCAATCCATTCAGGCTGCTATAACAGAACTCCTAGACTGGATGGCTTATAAACAACAGAAGTTTATTTCTCACAGTTCTGGAGGATGGGAAGTTTAAAAATCAAGGTGCTGGCAGACTTAAGTCTACTGAGAGCCCACTTCCTGGTTCACAGATTGTCATCTTTTCACTGTGTCCTCACATGGCAGAAGCAGCAAGGGAGCTCTCTGAGGTTTCTTCTATAAGGGCACTAATCCCATTCATGAGAACTAATCATCTCCCCAAAACCTCACTTCCAAATACCAGCACATTGGGGGTTAGGATTTCAACATATGAATTCTGTGGAACACAAATGTTCAACCTATAGCACTTCATCTTTAACAACTGATTTCCAGTCAACTCTTCAAATTATGTTTTTTTCTCTTCATAACCTTCACACAGCTCTCTACCACCACCTTAGCCACCCTCCTATACACCAATTCTTGAATGGCTGGATCTTTCTCACTTTCCATGCCTCCTCTTGAATATCACCTTCTCAGGGAGGTCTCAACTAACTACCCTTTTTAAATTAGATCCTTCCTCCCTTATTCTCTAACATAACACCTTATGATATAGCAAGTTATAAATGTGCATTTGTGTATGTATTTATCTTTCTTTCGCACTACATTATCAGCACTGTGAGGTCAAGACCATGATGACTTATTCATCTTTGGATCGAGAATCTAGCACAGTGCTTGACGCTTAAATACTTGTTGAGTGAATGAACAGCACTATGAATGAACAATACATCAGGAGATACTTGGGAAATGCAATCAGCAGAAATCTGCCAGATGTCATGGTCGATCGGGTGTGATGATTTAGGGAGAATGGCTCCTACAATTCTATATTATGCATTTGGGTGCCACCTATTGAGATGCTACAGGAGGAGAAGTGGTTTGGGGGGAGTAGAAGGAAGGTCATCTAAGCCTGACTCTTAGTGATTAATAAATATATACTTTATTCCCTATAATTCTGAGAACAAAGAAACACACCAGACATGCCTCTTTATACCTTAAAGCCAACTTCTCTCTTAATAGGCAACTCCCATAACTTTCGGTATCAGCAAACACTTTGATTCCCCTTGCTTTCTTCCACTGTACTTTGACAGCTCCTAAGAACCTCTCAACCTCTACTATATGCCAAACTATGGCTGCTTTTAGGAAAAAAGCATGAGAATAAGACAAAAATATAGAATTTGAAAGAGGAAGAAGAAAGCTGAATATGGAAAGAAACAAATAAAGAGAAGTGCTATCTAGGAGGAAAATAAATCCTTTCCCCATGAAAAGCAAGAGACAAGACTCAAATCTGGTTTGAGAGTATAGACCACATGGAAAACAGTCAATGGCTTTACCGTTGGTATCTTTGACCTTCTGTGGAGCTTATTTGCAAGCATGTGTTATAAGCGAAGCATAAAAACACAGTCATCTCTGCAGTATTGGAATTCCAGCAATCTCTCATGCTTCAGATTTTCATTCGTTCCAAATATTTGCATTTAATTTCATATTACAAAGCTATAGTAGACTGTTTGTACAAAAGACATCTGTGTTTATGTCAACTTCCAACTAACCTTGCTGTGATAGTATGGATAATTGCAAGCAGGGATAAAACTAAAATCACATATACATACCTTTCATTATTACATAAATTTTTGGCTGTGCATTTGCCTTTCCTAAGTACATATTACGGAAGTTATCTTTGATTCAGTAGTGATTACAATGATCTTCACAGGTTAGAACAATAAAGAATCTTCCTAATATTCCATGAGGAAGAGTCACGGAGAGTTGCTTATTTGGTGGTGTAGCCAGAACCCCCAAGTCCCAGCCCCTCTTCATCATGCTCAGCAGCACAGCCAAAAGTGCATGCACGGACTACTCTTCATGACCCAGCGATTTCCAGACTTAGAGTTGCGATGCTGTTGTTAGCCTTTTTGACATGAACCTACAAGATGACCTTAAACATTGTTTAGAAAAATTTTTAAACCCCCTCAGATAACTGGAGCACATTTCAGGATACAGTAGTACAGCTGAGAATTAGAAATGATGTGGTTATTGTTCATTTAGACCCACAAATTTGTTCATAGCTCTTCTTCTCCCTGCTCTGTCACTGGTCCAATGGTCCAGGGCACCCGAACTTCCTTGTGGCCGAGCTTAGGTAGGGCTCGGCCAGTGGGCATCATCAGAAGGAAACCAGAGGTTGGAAGGAGAGAGATGTCACCATTTTTTTCCCCTTATACTCTATGCTTTGGACTATATTTCTTCAAGTTACATTCCTCCAGGACTACAATTAATATTAATTGATCCCTTCTCCAAAGCTCCAACTCTCACTAGGCTCAAATAATACTATTTCTCTTCAAGCCTAGGGCCTCGAATGGCAGCCCTCGTTGCTACTTTCTGGGTGCTTCAACATCCCTCATTTATTTCCTTAAAACTGCTCATCCTCTGTGAGTGGGCCTGTGAACCAACTGCCTTACATTTTTTTTGTTGTTCTGGAGCTTGACTAACACATACATATATTTATGTTAAGGTTACTCAGTTAACTGTACACCCTCTAAGCTGCAAAGGTGTATAGATAACTATAATTAGCTGATTCTTTATTAAAAGCACCAACTGGAAATAGTTTTAAGTTTACATGGTGGTATTGCTTGTGCTTTTTACCATAAAGAGCAGCAGTAGTAGGGCTATGAAGACCAGTTTAGGAAAGGAGGAAAAAACAGAAAAAAACAAATGCAGATACTTGAGAAAATATCACCTCTCTCTCCAATCCTGGACTTCTGAAGTAGTCGAAGTTCACATCTCAGAAATACCACTCAAATAACAGTAGTATTAATTAGATATAACACAGTGACGTTATCAGAAAATACAAGGACCTTGTCTGAAAAATTGCTACATTACCAGCAAATCCCTGACAGCTCAATTTGATGTTAAGGTGTTTTCGCCAAAAAATGGCTTAATCACTCCATTACAAGCAAAACTGCTATATTAACTGATAAGGCTTATGGTGCACTATCCCTTACCCCTGGCAGCAGCATACAGGTCAGCCCATGAGAGAGTGACTCCCAGGAATGTATATCATAAATCCATGCTTAGAAGAACTTCTAGCGTCAGCAGTTCCTGCATTTCCCGGTGATCACACTCACTTGGAGATTGGGAGAAACAACATTAACGTTTTATGTAAGAGTGCAGGTGAATTAGTTCCACCACCACTATATCATCTTCCAGAACACACAACTTATGGGGCTGCCTATATTTTGAACATTTTTTTGATAATGCCAACAAATGACCATACTTAAGAAATTTAAGCCTTACCCATGCAAACTATTTGTATTTTACATGAATTTCTTTCACATTTAATCTTCTGAAAAATTACAACTTTGGTGTCATTCCCTATCTATTTAGTTATTCAATCATTCAGCCATTCATTTGTTTATTTGTTTATTGGAATTATGGACATTAAGGTTCAGAATAGTTAAGAAGTTGCCCTCAGTCAAGGGCAACTTAAGCAAAGCCTGGATAAAGAACGATCTCCTGACCCCAAGTCCCAACCTCTTTCCCCTCCACCACAATGTGTGTTTGCTTGGACTATTCAAAGCACACGGTCTCTTTTAACAGAAAGGTTAATGAACCCTACTTCAATTATACTTCCAAAATATGTTCCGTTTTAGATTTCTCCCCGTTTCTTTTCCATTGCCTATTGCCAATTACCGCTGTCTCTCTCCTGGGCTTCTCCAAAAGTTCCCTAATTCATTTGCCTGCTTCCACCCTTGCCCACCCTTACTCCCATAATCCTTAATCCACATAGCAGCAAGAAAGATTGTTTTAAATATAGATTAGACTGTCACTATTCTGCCTTGAAAGTCTAATGTTCTCCCATTGCACTAAGCATGAACCCCAAACTCCCAACTGAGCTACAAGTTCCTGTCTGATCTGACTCCTGTCTACCATGCCGAACTCCTGTCTACTCACCATTAGTCACCACGCCTCAGCTATATTGCCCATCTTTTCACCGTTGAGCAGGCCAAGCTCATTTACACCCCAGGGCCTTTGCGCCTATTATTGCCTATGCCTGGATTCCCTTTTCTCCAACTCTTTCCATGACGTGCTCTTGCTCATCATTTAGATTTCATCTAAAGTCATCTCTTCTCTGGCCACTTTATCTAAGAGTATCTTGCTGTTCCACAGATAACATAGCCCATTACCTGATTTTATTTTCTTTATGATACACATTACTTTCTAAGATCTTACTCATGTTCACTTTATCTGTTGAGGTAGATTGGATTATTTTCAGCAAATAGTCACTCTTTCCCACAGTATCCTCCGTGAGAGATGTGTACTTCCCCAGTCCATTGACCTGAGACTTGCTTTGGCCACTGAAATGTGGTCGGGAGTGACAGTGAGCATTAGGAGGTACGGTAAGTCTCACCAGCCTGCTTATGCTCCTAAGACCCTTTTCCCATGATGAGCAGAGCTTGTCTGAGGCAGCCACTGCCCCTTCAACTTTGGTCCTAGGATGAAAGACACGTGGACAGACCAGAACCCACTCACAGCAGGAAACAGAGTCACTGTAGTTGACCCCTGATCTGAGAAATAAATGTTTTTTTTTAAGCCACTGAGAATGTACTGCTCTTTGCTTTGTTGTCACAGCAAAAGCTCTGAGAATGGATCACTCTATGAGGTTTCTTGTTTGTTTTTTTTACTTATTTTGGGGGTGGGGGGTTTGTTTTGTTTTGTTTTGTTTTTCCGCCTCACAGCATGTGGGAACTTTCCCAGACCAGGGACTGAACCCACACCCCCTGCAGTGGAAGCTGTGGAGTCTTAACCACTGGACCACCAGGGAAGTCCTATCTTTTTACTTGTTTAATATCTGTCTCCCTGAGTAGAATGTAAGCTCCATTAAAGCAAAGACTTTGTCTCATTTACAGCACCAAGAATGCCATCTGGAATATAGTTGATACTCGATAATTACTTGTTAAAATTCATTAGCAGGGTCTGATACAATCTAGAACTATAGAAAATTTAAAACTCATTGGACAACATGAGGTTTTAAAACATAGTATTTAAATATCAAAATGTGAAACAATTTCCTAAATTTTCCTATTAGTCGATATGAAAGGAGTTTTTATTTCCCCTAAAATCAAACCAGTTGAAGATGAACAACTGAATTGTAAATATGTTCTGTAGCAAAAAGAGCAACCTTGAATTACTTTTCCAAAGATAACAAAGGAGTTGCCATGTGCCGAGTGCTTCTCAGTCAAAACCTAAAGTAGGGCTTCCCTGGTGGTGCAGTGGTTGAGAGTCCACCTGCCGATGCGGGGGGCGTGGGTTCGTGTCCCGGTCCGGGAGGGTCCCGCGTGCCACGGAGCGGCTGGGTCCGTGAGCCATAGCCGCTGAGCCTGCGCATCCAGAGCCTGTGCTCCGCAACGGGAGAGGCCACAACAGTGAGAGGCCCGCATACCACCAAAAAAAAAACCTAAAGTAGTACACAAGGTGTCTAACTCTCTGCCACTCAAACCCTTCCCCCTCCTCCCGACTTCCTGCCTTTGTATTTTGGCTCATACTCCTCCCTTTATCTGGAACACCCTTGTCCAGTATCTCTACATTTTGAGATTACAGCTATTCTCCAGATGCCATCCGCTTGCAAAATATTTTCCATCTTTGCCAAACAGAGTTAATCTTCTCCTGTAAACTTAGGGAGGCTATTTGTACCTCCTGTACAACTTTTATCACATCCTGCCTTCTATCCAGGCATGAGGACCTCTAATAAGCTCTGTGAGGACAGGAATCACGTCTTATTCATTGCACACTGCCCTGAAAATAGTATATTCCTGACAAATTTTTGTCACTTTGGAAAATGTACTAAAGTTTTCAAACATCCCTTACCACCATGGTATGCATTAGGACTGAAGAAAAGAGAAACTACATTACTAACCAAGCTTTCTCATAGTATAAGATTGTTGTAGAAATGGAAAGGGAGGTCAAAAACTAAGCCTGTTTCTTGTAAGTTTAACAATGCCTAAAGAGGCTAAAATTTTGCTCTTATGGCTGACATCCACAGATAATAATCACCCAAGTTGATTTTGAAATGCTCTGTACATCTGTTTGACTTTGCCACTAAATAATATGTATAAAGCTTTCTTTTATGAAAGGATCAATTTGAGGAGTTTTACATCCAAGCAAGGCTGATTTGTGGGAAAAGGAATAGGCACGTGCATTATTTGGTATGATTAGAAAACTATAAAGATGCACTCACTACCCACTAAATACGATGCATCATTCAAGCTTCTTTACCTTAAGGTAAAGATACTTGAGAAAGTCCACAGATGAAGTTAAGTAACAGTTATTCATATACTAAATGAATTAATTTAATGAGATTGCCTCCCTCCTGACAGCCAGTTAAAAATGGTGGCCCCGCTCCCATTGCTGTACTTTGTACCAGACCACCCATGTGGATACGCATATTTCATTGCAAGCCTTCCTGGAGATTGGAGACAAGCCACAGTCACATCAAAAGTACTAAAAGCTAAGAAGCCACAGCCACACCAAAAAGCACTAAAAACTAAGTACTACTGACTCCTCTCCAAATCACAGGTACCATTTAGGACTACGAAAGCCTGAAAGGGAACTCCTAAGTTTTCACTGCTCTGTAGTGGCTTTCACCTGGAAAGAGAAGAGACATCCATAACTCACTAAGAGATACCCACCGTGAAGTATTCTTGGAGAACTGTGTGGATATGCAGCACAAATAACCCTAGGACTAGCTGTGTGAACTGGGAAACCTCAGAGTGAATCCTGCCTATAGGATTCCTTGCAGTCTTTACCTTACTTGTGATGGTGGTTTGCTGCTGCCTACATGGAAGATCTTCCTTCCCCCTGACTCACCTTCCCCAGCACACAGTGATGATGAACAGCAATTATCCCTAGAAAGGCATATCCATGGCCCAACGAATGCATAGGTATGTATTTGTGGATTGGTCTATCCCAACAGGGGAGAAAACGATGAGGAAAGCAGCCCCTTCCCAATGAAACACTGGAAAATATCATGCAGGCAAAACTCAGTTATCAAAAATATCTCTAATGTTTTGGGACTTCCCTGGTGGTCCAGTGGGTAAGACTCTGCCCTCCCAATGCAGGCGGCCCGGGCTTGATCCCTGGTCGTGGAATTAGATCCTGCATGCATGCTGCAACTAAGAAGCCCACATGCTGCAACTAAGAAGCCCACATGCTGCAACTAAGAAGCCTGCATGCCGCAGCTAAATAGCCCACACACCGCAATGAAGATCCCACGTGCCACAACTAAGACCTGGTGCAGCCTAAATAAATAAATATTTGAAAAAATTTAAAATAAATAAATAAATGGTGGCCCTGGAAGAAGAGCAGGTTTGAAGACAGAGAGTATGGAGAGAAAACTGCAACAAATGAAATTGCTCTGGGAGCACAGAGCTGATGGGAGCCTCAGCTGACCCTGAACAGCAGGGTAGGAATCAGGAAGGGGAAGAGGGGTGTGCCAGAGATCAAAGAAGGAAACAAAAGGGAAGATACATGGGTGCTAAGGAAACTTCTAAAACCTCACCCAAGATTGCCCTGGGACAACAGTCATGTAAGCTATGTTTACATGATACCAAGCAAATCCTCTGGGTTCACTCATTTAACTATGTTGGAGTGGAGGGAAAAATCAACACTACTGTCTGACTCTTAAGTGTCAGAGTCCCTGATTCACATTAAGAAATTTCCTTAAGGTAACTCAGAGGCCATGTTTATATGATGGCAAAGAATTAGAAAATGTACATTGAAAGGTATCCATAACAAATGTCTAGATGACCAGTTGAACTGAAAACAAAAATTTAGAATAAAGGTTTGGTGTCACCCAAAAAAATATTAAGATAAACTTCCTTCTTAATCATTTTGATTCAAATATTTGAAAACCTGCAATGACCCCAAAACTGGATTAGAAATAAAAAATAAATGAGATATATATGTTGTCTTCAAATAAGTGTCTAGGAATGGAGACAGACTCAGAGAGATAACTTCAATAAAATTGGAAAGGATTGACTGGACAAAGCAGAAGGAAGCAGTGCTTCATGCAGAGCAAACAGTGGAATGAGCTATTTGAGGAACCACCTTAGTTCTGCCTAAACCATGAAATGGCAAAAGATGGGGCTTTTGCCCCATAGGGGATAGAACTTGAACATCTTTCTCTGCCATGCTGAGCAACTTAGAGGTTCTTCTCTAAGGAATGGAAATCTATAGAAGAGTTTTAAGCAGGAGAGTGAAAAAGTTAAATGTGTGGTGGTGTGGTACATGGATGGATCTGGGCATACTGGGGAGTTGAAATCTAACTAGGTGGCTTTAGCAATAGTTTAAGTGTTTGTTGGCCATCTGTATGTCTTCTTTGGTGAAATGTCTATTTAGGTCTTCTGCCCATTTTTTGATTGGGTTGTTTTTTTTTTGATATTGAGCTACATGAGCTGTTTGTATATTTTGGAGATTAATCCCTTGTCAGTTGCTTCATTTGCAAATATTTTCTTCCATTCTGAGGGTTGTCTTTTCGTTTTGTTTATGGTTTCCTTTGCTATGCAAAAGCTTTTAAGTTTAATTAGGTCCCATTTGATTATTTTTGGTTTTATTTTCATTAATCTGGGTGGTGGATTGAAAAAGATCTTGCAAACACATGAAAAGATGCTCAACATCACTAATCATTAGAGAAATGCAAATCAAAACTACAATAAGGTATCACCTCATACCAGTCAGAATGACCATCATCAAAAAATCTACAAATAATAAATGCTGGAGAGGGTGTGGAGTAAAGGGGACCCTCCTACACTGTTGGTGGGAATGTAAATTGGTACAGCCACTATGGAGAACAGTATGGAGGTTCCTTACAAAACTAAAAATACAGCTACCATATGACCCAGCAATCCCACTCCTAGGCACATATCCAGAGAAAACTATAATTTGAAAGGATGCATGCACCCTGATGTTCGTTGCAGCCCTATTTACAATAGCCAGTACATGGAAACAACCTAAATGTCCATCGACAGAGGAATGGATAAAAAAGATGTGGTGCATATATACAATGGAATATTACTCAGCCATAAAAGGGAACGAAATAATGCCATTTGCAGAGACATAGATGGACCCAGAGATTGTCATACAGAGTAAAGTAAGTCAGAAAGAGAAAAACAAATATATAATAACACTTATATGTGGAATCTAGAAAAATGGTAGAGGTGACCTTATTTGCAAAGCAGAAATAGAGCCACAGATGTAGAGAACAAACTTACGGTTACCAAGGTGGGAAGAGGGGGTGTGGGATGGACTGGGAGATTGGGGTTGACACATATACACTACTATGTACTGTAAAATAGATACCTAATGAGAACCTACTATATAGCACAGGGAACTCTACTCAGTGATCTGTGGTGACCTAAATGGGAAGGAAATCTAAAAAAGAGTGGATATATGTATATGTATAACTAATTTACTTTGCTGTAAAGCAGAAACTAACACAACATTGTAAGCAACTATACTCCAATAAAAAAAAAAAAAAGAAGTTTAAGTGATAAGTAAGAAACAAAAAGCACAGGGCAAAATACCAATAATGTTCTGGTTCTTGGGAAGGTGGTAGGTTCACTGGTGTTATCTATATTATTATAGTACACATACATGCATAACATACAGTTTTCTGTATTAAATATTAAGTTTAATAGACAATGAAGCAGAAAAGAAAAAGGAGTTGTAGATCACAGGATATTTAGGTGTTGAAAATTGATCAGATATGTAGGTTAAGAGGTAAAAGAGGGACTTCTCTGGTGGTGCAGTGGTTGGGGGTCCGCCTGCCAGTGCAGGGGACATGGGTTTAATCCCTGGTCCTGGAAGATCCCACATGCTGCAGAGCAAATAGGCCTGTGTGCCACAACTACTGAGCCTGCGCTCTACAGCCCACGAGCCACAACTACTGAGCCCGCGTGCCACAGCTGTTGAGGCCCACGCGCCTAGAGCTCGTGCTCCGCAACAAGAGAAGCCACCACAGTGAGAAGCGCGCGCACCACGACGAGGAGTGGGCCCTGCTCGTGGCAAACTAGAGAGGGCCCATGTGCAGCAACAAACACCCAATGCAGCCAAAAATAAAATAATAAAAATTTTTTAAAATTTAAAAAGTAGAAGAATCTAGAATGAAGATTGTCTCATATATTTATGTATGCCATGTTCTGAACTGAGGGGGGAAATGGGAAATGGAATCCCACCTGAGCTTTGCTTATCAAGTAGAGTCTATATATGCACAGAGGAATGTCAACACTTTCTGATTTTCACAAAAGCACCTCAAACAGCAGCCCTGTCCAGGGTAACTCCCAGTTTTCTGTCTTCAGCAACGGGATGAATGGTGATATCATTAACACTTGAAGAGGTGCCATTGCTGGGTAGCACTGGGGAAAAGGAAGAAGACTGTGATATTAATTTCAGGCTACATGTGACATCCAAGTGAAGATGTCCACCAGGAATGTGTATCTATGAATCGCAAGGTGGTTGGAAATATCAATGCTGGATACAGAGGTCAATGGCACATGTACAAGAGAGAAGTGAGTAATTATAAAACTGAGTATCACTTAATCTGTAGGGACAGTAAAGAGGAGCCAGGGAGAAACAGTATTTAAGCCTATTGATCTAACCAGAGATTTAATGTTCCATAATACTTTGTTTCGGTGACATTTTATTGTACTTAAAATTTCCCTGAAAACTGAAAGCTCTTTTCCTACTAACAGCCCATTTTGTCCCCTAAAGCACCAGCAAAACCCATTTCTCATCAACCTTAAGGCTTTTAACTATGTTCTTATCTCTTGTTGAAAAAGAACTGATTGCTTGTCATTGGCTTATACTTTTCAAGCCAGATTCTATGAAAGGTATTTCAGCTTACATATTACCTTAGTCAGACAAAGAGATATTGCCTCATGTTTCAAGATACATTCAATTCAAAACTGAAATTTAAGCCTCAGTCTTTAATGCTTTGTCCTTTTGCCCCTGTAGAAAATAGAATTTTTATATGATAATTTTGGTGACATTCTTGCTGTTCAAATGGTCCAAATAGTTATTAAAGCAACAATGCACTGTAACATCTCATTAGTGAAAAGGAGGAAGTCTGAGGTGATTTCTGAAGAAGTCTGACGCTTTCACTCATAAGCTGTCCACAAAGGCCTTAATGGGTGGGTTCTCAGCCAAGTTCACAGGATTATCTGATTAGCATAGCATTTACTATTATCAGATCCACTTCCCTTTTTGAGGGAGAGAGGCCAGACTTTATGTTAGGCCTTAGGAATTCAAAGAAGAATAGGACATTATTCCTACACTTTAGCAATTCAACCTAGCAGACTATCAAGAGCAAGATATCCCAAATTATCAACTGACATTTTCTCCAGTTCTAGTTATATGAGAAAATATGAGAAATATGTAGTTATATGAGAAACTATTCTCTAGTTATATGAGAAAATATAATAAAAATTTTATTTTCATTTTACTAAAAAATGTTGTTACATAGCCGAATTCATTACACTATTGCATCCTTTCTTCCCTAAGTTTTCGATTTTAAAATTCCAAAATAAAACAGGCTTCTGTGACATTATTTATGATATTTTTAATATACTCATCACTATTCAAGGCAAATGCCATATGAAAAGAGATAAATTATGTCTCCAGGAAGGCTGCAGTTCATAATTCTTTCTCCCTTTAATGTCAATCAATGAGCGGGACAAGTTTTCAGGGACGAACTAGCAGTTAATGTAGATTATGTAGATTCAACCTTAACCATCATTTTATGACCCAGAAAATCCTAGATTTCCAAGCCTGAATTACAAATCAATTTGATATCACATTTATTTTTATTTTATTCACCTGATTAGACCCTGCAAAATAAAATGAAAAGTCTAAGACAGTATATCATGTCATTTATTCTCTTTGGAACCAATAGAACATGTACATGGTCCACTCATCCAACAAATAGTAATTAAGCACATATTTTGTGCCAGGAACTACATTAGTTAAGAGTGGTACCTACATTGGTGAATAATACAGTCCCTGACTTCTTAGAAACGTACTACATTTCTATCACTTTTCTTTATGAGAGTGCGTAAGCTCTCAAAAAGACACTTGTTGATTATCTCCAGAAGTGATACCTGGGGGGAAAATCCTGAAAATCAGAGCCATTTCCCAGGATGTAAACTATCCTAAGCTTATTTTACCAGAGTTATATTATATAACATCACATAAACAACCGAAAAAAGTTATACACAAAAACCCCATCTGTAGCAATTCAAAATGGGTTTATTGTATATTTTGATGTCATCACAATGTGGTTCAAGGACTAGAGAATTGATCAATCAATTGATTTGATTGAAAAACACAAAATCAGCAACTACTGGGAGCTTGGACACTATTAGTGGGTAGATAGAGTATCTTTGCAACAAAAACTGCATCAAATTTAAACTGTTCCATTTATTTCTTTTCCAATTCTCTACAATGCTCTTACCATTCCCATCAGAAACAAAAAGAGAAAGATCCATCCCAGGTTTTCTTCTCCCTTCTCCAACCTTGTTTAGATGTATTATTGATCTTAGACTTTCAAAATAGCTTCTAAATTTACAACTTATTTTGTATTCCTTACATTACATTGTATTTACATTAAAAATGTATATTCCCTCCAGAAGGCAGACAGTAGAAGCAAGAACTACAATCCTGTAGCCTGTGGAACAAAAACCACATTCACAGAAAGATAGACAAGATGAAAAGGCAGAGGGCTATGTACCAGATGAAGGAACAAGATAAAACCCCAGAAAAACAACTAAATGAAGTGGAGTTAGGCAACCTTCCAGAAACAGAATTCAGAATAATGATAGTGAAGATGAAGCAGGACCTCAGAAAAGGAATGGAGGCAAAGATCGAGAAGATGCAAGAAATGTTTAACAAAGACCTAGAAGAATTAAAGAACGAACAAACAGAGATGAACAATACAATAATTGAAATGAAAAATAAACTAGAAGTAATCAATAGCAGAATAACTGAGGCAGAAGAACAGATAAGTGACCTGGAAGACAGAATGGTGGAAATCACTGCTGTGGAACAGAATAAAGGAAAAAGAATGAAAAGAAATGAAGACAGCTTAAGAGACGTCTAGGACAACATTAAACGCAACAACATTTGCATTATAGGGGTCCCAGAAGGAGAAGAGAGAGAGAAAGGATGCGACAAAATATTTGAAGAGATTATACTCGAAAATTTCCCTGACGTGGGAAATGAAATAGCTACCCAAGTCCAGGAATCGCACAGAGTCCCATACAGGATAAACCCAAGGAGAAACACGCTGAGACACATAGTAATCAAACTGGCAAAAATTAAAGACAAAGAAAAATTATTGAAAGCAGCAAGAGAAAAATGACAAATAACATACAGGTAACTCCCATAAGGTTAAGAGCTGATTTCTCATCAGAAACTCTACCAGCCAGAAGAGAGTGGCATCATATACTTAAAGTGATGAAAGGGAAGAACCTACAACCAACATTACTCTACCCAGCAAGGATTTCATTCAGATTCGTTGGAGAAATCAACAGCTTTACAGACAAGCAAAAGTTAAGAGAATTCAGCACCACCAAACCAGCTCTACAACAAATGCTAAAGGAACTTCTCTAAGTGGGAAACACAAGAGAAGAAAAGGACCTACAAAAAAAAAAAAAAACCCACAACAATTAAGAAAATGGTCATAAGAACATACATATTGATAATTACCTTAAACATGAGTAGATTAAGTGCTCCAACCAAAAGACACAGGCTTGCTGAATGGATACAAAAACAAGACCCATATATATGCTGTCTACAAGAGACCCACTTCAGACCTACAGACACATTCAGACTGAAAGTGAGGGGATGGAAAAGGATATTCCATGCAAATGGAAATCAAAAGAAAGCGGGAGTACCAATACTCATATCAAATAAAATAGACTTCAAAATAAAGAATGTTACAATGACAAGGAAGGACACTACATAAGGATTAAGGGATCAATCCAAGAAGAAGATATAACAATTATAAATGTATATGCACCCAACATAGGAGCACCTCAATACGTAAGGCAACTGCTAACAGCTATAAAAGAGGAAATCGGGGATTCCCTGGTGGCACAGGGGTTGAGAGTCCACCTGCTGATGCAGGGGACACGGGATCGTGCCTGGTCTGGGAAGATCCCACATGCCACGGAGCAGCTGGGCCCGTGATCCATGGCCGCTGAGCCTGCACGTCCGGAGCCTGTGCGCCACAACGGGAGAGGCCACAACAGTGAGAGGCCCCCGTACCGCAATAAATAAATAAATAAAAAGAGGAAATCGACAGTAACACAATAATAGTGGGGGACTTTAACACCTCACTTACACCAATGGACAGATCATCCAAAATGAAAATAAATAAGGAAACAGAAGCTTTAAATGACATAATAGACCAGATAGATTTAATTGGTATTTATAGGACATTCCATCCAAAAACAGCAGATTACACTTTCTTCTCAAGGGCGCACGGAACATTCTCGAGGATAGAGCAGATCTTGGGTCACAAATCAAGCCTCAGTAAAGTTAAGAAATTGGAAATCATATCAAGCATCTCTTCTGACCACAACGATAGGAGATTAGAAATGAATTACAGGGGAAAAAAACATTAAAAACTCAAACACATGGAGGCTAAACAATACGTTACTAAATAACCAAGAGATCACTGAAGAAATCAAAGAGTAAATCAAAAAATACCTAGAGACAAATGACAATGAAAACATGACAATACAAAACCTCTGGGATGCAGCAAAAGCAGTTCTAAGAGGGAAGTTTATAGCTATACAAGCCTACCTCAAGAAACAAGAAAAATCTCAAATAAACAATCTAACCTTACACCTAAAGGAACTAGAGAAAGAAGACTAAAGAAAACCCAAAGTTAGCAGAAGGAAAGAAATCATAAAGATTAGAGAAGAAATAAATAAAATAGAAACAAAAAAACAATAGCAAAGATGAATAAAACTAAAAGCTGTTTCTTTGAGAAGATAAACAAAATTGAAAAGCCATTAGCCAGAATCATCAAAAAAAGAGGGAGAGGACTCAAATCAATAAAATTAGAAATGAAAAAGGAGAAGTTACAACAGACACCACAGAAATACAAAGCATCCTAAGAGACTACTACAAGCAACCCTATGCCAATAAAATGGACAACCTGGAAGAAATGGACAAATTCTTAGAAAGGTATAACCTTCCAAGACTGAACCAGGAAGAAATAGAAAATATGAACAGACCAATAATAAGTAATGAAATTGAAACTGTGATTAAAAATCTTCCAACAAACAAAAGTCCAGGACCAGATGACTTCACAGGTGAATTCTATCAAACATTTAGAAAAGAGCTAACACCCATCCATCTCAAACTCTTCCAAAAAATTGCAGAGGAAGGAACACTCCCAAACTCATTCTATGAGGCCACCATTACCCTGATACAAAGACCTGCCAAAGATACTACAAAAAAAGAAAATTACAGACCAATATCACTGATGAATATAGATGCAAAAATCCTCAACAAAATACTAGCAAACAGAATCCAACAGCACACTAAAAGGATCATACACCATGATCAAGTGGGATTTATCCCAGGGATGCAAGGATTCTTCAATATACACAAATCAATCAATGTGATACAGCATATTAACAAATTGAAGAATAAAAACCATATGATCATCTCAATAGATGTAGAAAAAGCTTTTGACAAAATTCAACACCGATTTATGATAAAAACTTTCCAGAAAGTGGGCATAGAGGGAACCTACCTCAACATAATAAAGGCCATATATGACAAACCCACAGCAAACATCATTCTCAATGGTGAAAAACTGAAAGCATTTCCTCTAAGATCAGGAGCAAGACAAGGATGTCCACTCTCACAACTATTATTTAACATTGTTTTGGAAGTCCTAGCCACAGCAATCAGAGAAGAAAAAGACATAAAAGGAGTACAAATTGGAAAAGAAGAAATAAAAGTGTCATTGTTTGCAGATGATATGATACTATACACAGAGAATCCTAAAGATGCCACCAGAAAACTACTAGAGCTAATCAATAAATTTGGTAAAGTTGGAGGAAATTAATTAATGCACAGAAATCTCTTGCACTCCTATACACTAATGAAAAATCTGAAAGATTTTCAGATGAAAAATCTGAAAGAAAAATTAAGGAAACACTCTCATTTACCATTGCAACAAAAAGAACAAAATACCTTGGAATAAATCTACCTAGGGAGACAAAGGACCTGTATGCAGAAAACTCTAAGACACTGATGAAAGAAATTAAAGATGATACCAACCGATGGACAGATATACCATGTTCTTGGATTGGAAGAATCAATATTGTGAAAATGACTATACTACCCAAAGCAATCTACGGATTCAAGTAATCCCTATCAAATTACCAATGGCATTTTTTACAGAACTAGAACAAAAAATCTTAAAATTCATATGGAGACACAAAAGACTCCAAATAGCCAAAGCAGTATTGAGGGAAAAAAATGGAGCTGGAGGAATCAGACTCCCTGACTTCAGACTATACTATAAAGCTACAGTAATCAAGACAATATAGTACTGGCACAAAAACAGAAACATAGATCAATGGAACAAGATAGAAAGCCCAGAGATAAACCCATGCACCTATGGTCAACTATTATATGACAAAGGAGGCAAGGATATACAATGGAGAAAAGACAGTCTCTTCAATAAGTGGTGCTGGGGAAACTGGACAGCTACATGTAAAAGAATGAAATTAGAACACCCCCTAGCACCATACACAAAAATAAAGTCAAAATGGATTCGAGACCTAAATGTAAGACTGGACACTATAAAACTCTTAGAGGAAAACATAGGAAGAACACTCTTTGACATAAATCACAGCAAGATCTTTTTTGTACCTCCTCCTAGATTAATGGAAATAAAAACTAAAATAAAACAATTGGAACCTAATGAAACTTAAAAGCTTTTGCACAGCAAAGGAAACCATAAACAAGACGAAAAGGCAACCCTCAGGATGCGAGAAAATATTTTCAAATGAATCAACGGACAAAGGATTAATCTACAAAATATATAAACAGGTCATGCAGGTCAATATTAAAAAAAAAACAAACAACCCAATACAAAAACGGGCAGAAGACCTAAATAGACATTTCACCAAAGAAGACATACAGATGACCAAGAAGCACATGAAAAGCTGCTCAACATCACTAATTATTAGAGAAATGCAAATCAAAACTACAATGAGGCATCACCTCACACCAGTTAGAATGGGCATCATCAGAAAATCTACAAACAAGAAATGCTGGAGAGGGTGTGGAGAAAAGGGAGCCCTCTTGCACTGTTGGTGCTAATGTAAATTGATACAGCCACTATGGAGAACAGTATGGAGGTTCCTTAAAAACTAAAAAGAGAACTACCATTCGACCCAGCAATCCCACTACTGGGCATATACCCTGAGAAAACCATAATTCAAAAAGAGTCATGTACCAAAATGTTCATTGCAGCTCTATGTACATTAGCCAGGACATGGAAGCAACCTAAGTGTCCATCGACAGATGAATGGATAAAGAAGATGTGGCACATATATACAGTGGAATATTACTCAGCCATAAAAAGGAATGAAACTGAGTTATTTGTAGTGAGGTGGATGGATCTAGAGACTGTCATATAAAGTGAAGTAAGTCCAAAAGAGAAAAACAAATATCGTATATTAATGAATATATGTGGAACCTAGAAAAATGGTACAGATGAACTGGTTTGCAAGGCAGAAATTGAGACACAGATGTAGAGAACAAACGTATGGACACCAAGACGGGTAAGTGGCGGGGGGTGGTGTGATGAACTGGGCAATTGGGATTGACATGTATACACTGATGTGTATAAAACTGTATTTTAAAAAGAACCTGCTGTATAAAAAAATGAATACAATTAAATTTAAAAAAAATTTTAATGTATATTCTCAAAACATCTCCTGACGATCTAGTTTTCTAATGCTTAGAAGATATTTCCCTTAATTGTTTAAAATAATTCTCCGTCCTACACAAACACATACACACACACACGAACAATTTGCAATTATCTTCTTTTTCTCTACCCAGTATTCAAAAGAGTCTGTATTTCACATCTGGGAATGACTGCAAGAAATTAAATAAACCAAGAAAAGAACTGATTCTATGAACTCTTAGGTAAATAAAGCATCTGAGATAGGCTCACAATCAGTAGGAATTTCAAGTAGATCTTGTCCTATTCATGATGGATTGTTCCATTCATTAAATCTACCTGTAAGCTGACTACTTCTTGGCAACCATCTCTACAAGGAGTCAAGCTCAAAAAGGTCATTCTTTTGCATCCTATATTTGGCACGCACTGGCTGGAATAATGCATTAAACCATGTTCAATGACTTTCGGACTGACCTTGGAAAGGAAATAAATGTCACTCAAACAAGCATATTACATGAACAAAGCGTAAGTATGAAGACAAAGATTTTTTGTCTTATTTATATTTGACAAAAGGGGAAACAATCTGTCCCATTATTTTAGGTGCCCAAGTTATTGGCATGTCCCCAAATTCCACAGTAAAAAATTTGTTTCTTTGTTTTCCTAGTGGTACTAGAGATGGATATATATTCTTTTTAATCATTTCCTCCTTATTCTCTCTCTTTAAATAATATGTCCATACCCGAGTCTCATAAAGTCTGCTGTCATACCCCAAGATGACACTCTGGCCAAAGCTAATTGGAAGAAAACATCCAAGCTGAACGAGTTACATCATCTCATTCTGATCATCATTTTGAAGTTAGAACTGGGAGACCCCAGTCAGTCTCTGATGAATATTTTAGTTGTGAGATAACCTAAAAGGGATGAGAATGGTTATTTTTCACCTTATGCTAAATGAAGTACAAAAAGTCAGTCAACAGAAAAAATGAGAGAATGAAGTGGGTGCAAGAGAATTGTAGAGACAGGAGACCCTGTAGGTGGGAGAGACAGAGAGAATGACTGCCTTGAATTTGGATCATTTTTCACATCCAATGCCAACCTCTCCTGAGGTCACACTGTACATCCTAACTTTGGGCTCTCTAAGACCACCCAAATGTTCCTTTTGGTTTAGCATATTTTTTAAAATTAATTTATCTATTTATTTGCTTGTGTCGGGTCTTAGTTGTGGCAGGAGTGCTCCTTAGTTGTGGCTTGTCGGCTTCTTAGTTGTGGCACATGTGCTCCTTAGTTGCGGCAGGTGAGCTCCTTAGTTGCAGCTCACGGGCTCCTTATTTGCAGCTCACCAGCTCCTTAGTTGTGGCATGCAAACTCTTACTTGCAGCATGCATGTGGGCTCAAGTTCCCGGACCAGGGATCAAACCCGGGCCCCCTACATTGGGAGCACAGAGTCTTAACCACTGCACCACCAGGGAAGTCCCTGGTTTAGCATATTTTTAATAGGTTCTATGTTGTATAGTCAAATCGGCTTTGAAGGGCTTCCCTGGTGGCGCAGTGGTTGAGAGTCCGCCTGCTAGTGCAGGGGACACGCGTTCGTGCCCCGGTCCGGGAAGATCCCACATGCTGCGGAGCGGCTGGGCCCGTGGGCCACGGCCGCTGAGCCTGCGCGTCCGGAGCCTGTGCTCCGCAACGGGAGAGGCCACAACAGTGAGAGGCCCGCGTATCGCAAAAAAAAAAAAAAAATCAGCTTTGATTAAGACATTGATCTTTTAAGTACAGAGGTAAAAACAAGGTTCCAGGCATTGTCAGAAAGTTAGATTTTGGTCTTATCTTTCCCCCCCGCCCGGTACGCGGGCCTCTCACTGTTGTGGCCTCTCCCGTTGCGGAGCACAAGCACCGAACGCGCAGGCTCAACGGCCATGGCTCACGGGCCCAGCCGCTCCGCGGCATGTGGGATCTTCCCGGACCGGGGCACGAACTCGCGTCCCCTGCACTAGCAGGCGGACTCTCAACCACTGCGCCACCAGGGAAGCCCCGGTCTTGTCTTAAAATTAGTATCTAACAGTGCATATGTGGTTGTTCAAAAGAGCTATATGATCTTAGGAAAGTCATGGCAACTCTGAATCTATGTTTCTTTACCTTTGAAATAAAGGTAGAAGGACTTCTACATTTGACAGTATGGCAGACTAGATACCCTGAACAAACTGTTTGAATAAGATAAAATATCATATAAAATGTTTTAATTATTTTTTAAATGCATCACTGAGAGAACAAAAAAGTATAAAGATGTCAAGCCTCAACAGTAACCAGGAGCTCTAGGAAATAAAAGAGAGCCAAGGCTGACTTTTGACCTGAAGATTTTTATTGAAGTTGTGAAACCTTGAGCTTCTACTTGGCACCAGATCAGGAAATAGGGGGTGTAACATAAAGCCCAGGGCCCCTCAAGGTGGGTTATTTGATAAGTGGTCCCTGCTGCACCCACCATGTAATGGTGAGTGAGACATAAACCCCACTGCACAGAATGGAGCAGAAAAGAAACTCATCTGTGCCAACTAAGCTCTCTTGGA
Organism: Phocoena phocoena; assembly: GCF_963924675.1. NCBI lineage: Eukaryota > Metazoa > Chordata > Mammalia > Artiodactyla > Phocoenidae > Phocoena > Phocoena phocoena. Next base: position 66,146,253 of record NC_089227.1, on the reverse strand, counting down.
AGGGAAAAAATATGTATTTACCCTAGTAATTCACAAACATAAGCCATTCCTAAACCACGTTTGCAATCTGAGTTCACTCTATCTCAGTGATCTGAAAATCCTCAGGAGAAAATTTGAACTTATGGTGGTTCCAGATTGGTATCAGCTACAGGGGACTGGCAGAGTAAATGCAAATCTTATTTTGAGGTATACTGATCATCAACTAACTAAACAGAGAATAATTCATATGGCAAATTAAATACAGCCCTACTTTCTAAATGCAAAGCTGATCATCTCACCCCAGTTCCTAAAAATGTCATTGCCTTTTAAAAGTCAAACTCTTCGAAAAGTTTTCTCCCAATCACACATAATGACCCACCCACAATGTGTTTTGTTCCTAGCCCCACATATCTGAGTAGTTTAGAGGCTTTCACCACATAAAAGAGCAAATTGCTATACAAGGAAGGAATTTCTACAACAGGCATCCAACAACAATTCACCGTAATGGAAATTAAGACTGCTACTTGACCATGCAGGGATCCTCATGCCACTGGGAAAATAGGCAAAAGCAGGTGTTACAGTGTTAACCAAGATCCTGAAGTGTCTACTACTATTAAATGCATTCAAGGATAACACCTGGAACCTAGGTAATTCCCTGGGACACGTTCTTTTATAACCATGGTTAGTGATAAAAACTAGGAACTTGATTTAATGAATGGGCAAAGGACCTGAATAGACATTTTTCCAAAGAAGACACTTAAATGGTCACAAAGTGTAGAAAAGGTGCTCAACATCACTAATGATCAGGGAAATGCAAGTCCAAAATTACAATAAAACCTCATACCTGTTGGGATGGCAATTATCAAAAAAAAAAAAAAAAAGATAAATGTTACAGGGGATGTGGAGAAATTAGGACACCTGTACTCTGTTGTGGGGAAAGTAACATGGTGTAGCCACTATGGAAAACAATGTGGATGCTCCTCAAAAAATTAAAGATTGAACTACTATATGATCCAGCAATCCCACTTCTGGGTAAATTAAATTAGTATTTTGAAGAGATATCTTCACCCCCATGTTCAATGCAGCATTATTCACAATAACCAAAATACAGAAACAAACCAAATGTCCATAGACAAATGAATGGATAAAAAAAGATAATATATACATACAGTGGAATATTATTCAACCTTTAAAAAGAAAGAAATCCTATCATTTGCAACAGTATAGATGAACTTGGAGAACATTATGTTAAGTGAAATAAGCCAAATACTGTATGATCCCACTTATAAGAGGTATTTAAAGTAGTCAAACTTGTGGCAGCAGAGAATAGAATGGTGGTTGCCAGGGGATGAGGCGAAGAAGAAATGGGAAGTTGTTCAATGGGCATAAAGTTTCAGTTATGTGAGATGAATAAGTTTCTAGGGATCTACTGTACAACCTAATGACTATGGTTGACAACAGGGTATTGTGCACTTAAAAAATTTATTCAGAGTAGATCTCACGTTACACCCTCTTACCACCCACATAAAATAGAGACAGAAGGAAACTTTTGGAGTCATGCTGGATATGTTTATTACCTTGATTGTGGTGACAGTTTCAAGGGTGTGTCCATATGTCCAAACTCATATGCATTAAACATGTGTAGTTATTTTTAATATTTCAATTATACCTTGATAAAGCTGTTTTAAAAAATTAATGAAGGGGCTTCCGTGGTGGCACAGTGGTTGAGAGTCCACCTGCCGATGCAGGGGACACGGGTTCGTGCCCCGGTCTGGGAAGATCCCACATGCCACGGAGCGGCTGGGCCCGTGAGCCATGGCTGCTGAGCCTGCGCATCCGGAGCCTGTGCTCTGCATCGGGAGAGGCCACAACAGTGAGAGGCCCACGTACCGCAAAAACAACCCCAAAAAACAAAAAAAAATTAATGAAGGATCACCAGGGTTTCAGATATTTAAAGAATGAATGTTTGGAGCATATCGCTGGGCAAACAACCAATGGCAAAAGGAACTAGAATGGGTAGTACAGAAGAAATAATAAATGTAAGAAATAAAAATTTTAATCCTCACTCATATCCCTTTCATTGCTGAGTCACTTTTCTTTTAATCATTTCCTTTCGCTTTCCTAGTGGCTTCCTACACTTACAATATTGTAAATGGAGTTTAGTGATGATGATTAGCCTTGCCATTTTGTCCATAGTGTGTAATATCAGCATGGATTGATCATAGGAAAACCACGAGGAATAAAACATCATCCAGATGTCTCATACATGGAGTGAGACACAGGAGCTGACCACAACTATAGGCTATGTTCCTTTGGGAAAGGGATGAATAGAGTTTAGGCTGCAAATAATGTAAAAGGAGGATTCTTGAAACTCTATTATCAGAGTTTCTCAACCTTTTATTATTACCTCTCCCAAAGAGAAAAATTAAATTTAAATTCTCCTTAATGAGAAAAATTAAATAGTAAGGAATAAGACTTTGTTACGTGGGGTTGAGCTATGGAGAACCACAAACTATTGAAGTACTGTATTTGTTTCCTACTCATGCATAAACTACCACAACTTAACAGCTTATAGTACAACTTTTTTCTCTTACAGTTCTGGAAGTCAACTGAAATCAGTTTCACTGGACTAAAGTCAAGATGTTAGCGGGCCTGCATTTGTTCTGAAGACTCTAAGGGGAGAAGCCATTTCCTTGTCTTTTCCAGATTCTTAAAGGCTGCCTGCATTTCTTGGCTCATGGCCTCCTTCCTCCATCTTCAAAATCAGCAACATCACATCTTCAAATCTCTTGCTTCTGTCATTACATCTCCTACTGCTGACTCTGATCCTCTTGCTTCCCTCTTATAAGGACTCTGTGATTACACCAGGCCCACTCAGATAATGCAAGATAATCTCCCCCACCTCAAAATCCTTAACTTAGTCATATTCGCAAAGTCTCTTTTACCATGTAAGGTAACAGTCACATGTTCTAGGGACCAGGACGTGCACATCTTTGCCGAACTGTTATTCAGCCTACCATAAATATCTAACATTTCTTCCGCCAAAAAACAAATTTTACCCCCTTGGGAGGAATATCATCCCTGTTGAGAATGTATGCATTATATATAGGAAAGACATATGTGGATATTAAGTAGCCAAAGGTTGGACTGTATTGAACAACTCTGGGGGTTAAGAGTATTTCCATCCATGCCACCTTTTCTTGGTACTAGAAAACCAGATTTCCTTTGGAGAATGGCACTTTTCACTGTGTGTAGCCTTAATGGACCCATATATCAAGGTACCATACTTTCCCCTAGTCAAGGTACAGGCATCTGGTAATACATTGGACCTTCTCTGTGAGCAACAAGAAAAGAAGAGGCTCAGCTTTCATTCAGCATCTAATGAGAGTCTAGAAGTTCATGTTTCCTTAACTCCTGGATTTTCTGCATTCTTGGTTCTTCAGTCTCCCTTCACCTTCTATTCCCCTTCTGGAACTCCACTAGATCCTTTCAATATATTCTTTTTTCCCTTGAGCTGGCCAGAGCTGAATTTTTTTTTTTCTTTTGCATGCACCCAAATAACTCTAACTCACTCAGAATAAGATATTTTAATATCTGTCAGTAATACTACTATGGGGGTCTAGGAGTTTAGGAAAAATGAATAATTCCAAAAGTCATTTCACTTTCATTTTTAGTTGGAACAAAGGAAAGAAATTGGGCAATGAGGAATGAATTAACTACAGCAGTGCTATCCAACCAAGCTTTCAGCAATGGTGGAAATGCCCTCTGTCTGTACTGTCCTGTACAGTAGCCGCCAGCCACATGATATGAAGCTAGTGTAACTGAGGAACTGAATTTATAACTTTATTTAATTTCAACTAAACTTAATTTAAATAGCCACGTGGGGCTGCTTGCTATCATATTGGACAGAGAACCAGAGTCTTTATATTTTTATAGCCTTTATATTTTTATTTTTTATAAGAATACTCTTCTATAAGATAGAACACCCTAAATAAATGATTAGTTCTTTAACCATGAGCACTAATTACTCTAATATTTACAAATACTCTTGAATTTCACAACAAAGACCCATGGTCAGTGGGCTGGATACTGTATTTACCCTTCCAAATCAAGTCTCTACCTTTCTCTTCACTATTCTAGACCCCATAGCCTGACAGGCATGGATTATGTAAATAGACTCCTTTGCCCTCTGGCTTCCATTTGAGGTTGGTTACTCAGAATTCCCTGAAGATGGAACAGAGGGAGCAGAGAGAAATTGGGTTACTTCTCTCCCTATTCCCTTCCTGCTGGGTAGCTGTGGGTTAGAAATATCCCTCAATCACAGGTCACAGCTCCTTTCAGACAGCCTTCTTCAGATGCCTTTCTATCTCTAGGCTCTGGTAACTACTTCCTCCTTTTGGTTCCTCAGGCCTACAGATAGTGATGACACCCCACTGTTACTGTCTCTCAGGTAGTTATTGGGCTATGTCTTGCTCCACATACCTGCCTTTATTTATTACTCCCTTTAAATAACCCATCTATTTCCTGCTGGGATGCTCACTGATAAAAAAAGTCAACATTTTTGTTTAATAATACTTTAAGATAGGCTTAACACCATAAGCTAACAAATAAATAGATTTCACCATAGAGCTGAAAGAAGACCCTCATCAAATGTGTTATTGACCATTTCTATAGATATTAGTCATTTTACACACACACATACACATGTACTTACAGAGCACAAATGCACACATGCAGAGTTAAGAATAAAATTCAACTCAAACCTCTAAGGGACAGTAACAATAGTTCTATCATTAAAAGCAGATAGATATCAAAGATTCTTCCACAAAAGTAATTACAAGTGTGTTTGACACAGATCCTAGACTGCAATTTGGTCAGACTCCTGGGAACTTGATGTTTTCAAATGCAGATCTCTTGGAAAAGAAAATAAAATATCATTGGATTCCCATCAGTTTAGTCTAGTTAGGTTACTATTAACCAAAACAGAAAGTGGAAGCAGAATTTAGTGTTATTTGTCAACTAAACACAGAAACAAAAAATGGAAAAACTTGTGTTTTCCCAAGAGGATGTTATATCCAAAAGAAACTTTAAAAGTTCATCTAATTGAAGATGTTCAGATTCTGCTCTGAGTGGTCCCAGGGCCACTAGGAAGCTTCCGCAGAGAATTCCTTAATCTGATGGGATTCAGCCCTTCACCCACCACCCTCATTACAAAAAAAGCAATTCTGAAGTTAATTTCTGCCAAATTTTAATTTGAACAAACAAGTCACTGCTAAAAAAAGAAAAGGAAAATATGAAAGCCACTTCTGATTCAAAGCCATCCCTTTACTTTCCATTAATTAATGGAGTCCTATCCAAGTTAAGTAAGGGCTTTCCCCAGTGTCAAATATCTTGCACCTCAAATCAGATCCCCGGAGTATTTATCCATTGTTCTTACCATTATATTCATCATTCTAATTAAAACATCATCAGTAATTTCCTTTTACATATAGATGTGTATGTGTGTGTGTATTATATGTGTGTAAAGATCTTATGTGTATAATATATACTGCAAATATATATACATAAATATTTATGTTTACTTATTTATAAACTTCATAAGGATGTTTAGTTTAGGAGGAGCGTATGGTCCAAAGTTTAGTTAATAGCTATATTGGTTAGAGTAATACTAGTTGCCAAAATGTATTTTGCTTCAAACTCAATAGGACTTTATTTCTTGCTGGGCAGCTGATCAGATCAATGGGGCTGCCCTCACAGTCACTTAGGGCAACAAAGTGACAGAAGCTTTGCCATCTTCAATTGTAGCTTCCAAGGCCATCATGGTCATCTCCCTCCCAGCCAGCCAAAAAGGGAAAATAGGAAGGAAGATCACACTTAGATGATTTTTCAAAGCCAGAAAAATGTGGCATATATCACTTTGAGCTAGAACTCAGTCACATAGCTACGCCGAATGCGAAAGAGGCTAGGAATTGAGTCCAGCTGTTTGTTCATAAAGAAAAGGAGAAGAGGGACTTGGGGAACATCTCGCAGTCTCTGCTACAGTGGCACTGAACCTTTCTTTCAACCCTCAAAACATATACCTAGGAAATAGGAAGAAAGAGAATCGTCATTTTCTAAATGGGAAAGCTAAAGTGCAGAGAGTATGCTGCCCCACCCCCCACACACACACACTAGGCCTGAGGTTGGTATTAATCATCCTGCCAGGATAAAACACACTGAGCTGAAAACATGGCTTGTACTAGAGGAGAGAGGAGTCAGGAAAGGAAAAAAAGTAACTGACTAGTTCTACCATTGCTTTCGAGAGCAAAATCAGCTTCATTCATTGCTTTGCTTCCTAGTACATCATCTATGAAATTCACTGCCCACAACAGGGGAAATCGAACCTCTTGACCAGTGCCAGAAGACTATACACTTGCTGCTTATTTCCCAAGTAGTGTTCTGGGGCTCAACCCTATACATAGTTCCAAAAACTGACAGTGGTTAGTTAAAATAACACTAGCACCTCTAAAAACAAGAAAGCCTGAAATCTCAGTGGTTGAACATGTAAATGTATCTCTCCTGCATGTAGGGAGAAAAATGGATGTTCCTGATCAGCTGCCAGCTCTCCTCTGAGCAGTGTTTCAAGACCCAGCCACCATCCAATTTACTGCTCTTCTATTGTCAACATGTGGTTTCCAAGGTTACCCCAGGGGTGTTCTTCCAGCCAGCAGGTGAGAAAAAGAAGAGATGGAAAGGGTGTGCCTCATTCTTGACCCTCTTTTCCTGCAGGTGACACACGTCACCTCTGCTCCTATTTCATTGGCAAGGCCATCGGCATGGCCACACCTAGATGTGAGGGAGGCTGGGAGAGATGTAGTCGTTTCCCAGCAACAGTTTTACACTATAATAGGAAGGACACAAGTTTTTGATGAAAAGCCAGCTCTCTCCATCACAGCCCACTAGGAACCAGTGGAAGGAATTCTTTTATTTGACTAGTTGTTATCTGTGCCACAGAGTTCTGTTTCTATAACTAATTACTTACAGTGGGTTTTCTTTAGCCTGGTGTGGCTGAGCTTCAGAGGTAAGTGAACACTTTGAAATGTATGCAGAATTTTATGAGTCGGTATGGGCTGCATTTTTAAAGCATCTTTATGTCAGATTTTCAGAGGGCTTCAAAGCCTCCCAAATATTTTTAAAAATCATTGCCATATAGAGATTTTCTAAACTATCTTATCCTTCTAAGCCTCATTTCCTAACCCAGTGGTTCCTGGACTAAGTAATCAGACCCACTGAGGATCACTTTGAATGTACAGATTTCATGATCCTACCCCAGCCCTATTCAATTACATTTAAGTTGGGGAGGGAGAAGGATGTTAGGCACCTAGGAATATGTATATTTTTAAATTTTCCATGTAGTCACTGTCCTTAGTCCTTGAACTAAACTAAACAGGTTAAAGAGAAGTGAGAACGCCCACTCCTCACTAATGTTGCCAGAGATTAGCTTCCCCCACTCAGAGCGCACCTGCGGTTCCTTCAGTCTATCCACAGTTCTCCACCTGTTTCTAACAAACAACTCTGGGTATATTCATCAGACCCATCTTCCATTTCATACATCCCTTAGGTATCCCTTTTAAATTACGATGCTGACATTTATTAAGCATCTCCCATGTGCCAGGCATCATGCTTACACTTCACATTTCATTTAAAACTCACAGCAACCCATTTACAGCTGGGTAAACTGGGGCTTATACACTCGTATAATTCATCCAGCATCACAGGGCTAGTAAGTGCCTAAACCGAGATTCAAACCTCACTGCCTGATTCCAATCTGTTTGTTTGATTCAAGAACCTATTTTTAATCCCTCTTCCTCTTCAGAACATTGAAGAATAATTTCATGGCTTTATTATTTGCCTCTCCTACTCTCAGCAGTTTTTGCTCCCTCTCAGATATTACTTTAGGTTTTTATCTTTCCCCAGTTTAAAATTTTAATTCTCAGTAGTCCGTGTATTAAAAAAGAGGAACTCTATAAAGTTTCCCGGTGGTAGCAATGCATATGTTATTTGTCATCAATTTTTCAAGTCACTGGTACCAAATGAAGTAGATGAAAAACATTCCGGGTCTTACCAGGGTGTCAGGTTGAGCTACAGAGTTCTTTTTCTCTGCTTGAACAGAAAGGGATGTTGGCTGCTACAAGTCTACAGAAATCCTTAGAGCTTTGATCACAACATGAATAGCTGAGTGGGGCTGTTAATGACAAACACTTCAAAAAATAATTAACTGTTATATCTGACTTCACATATCAAGGAATTCAAGGTGCAATATCAGGAATTTGTGTTGAGACTGTAAATTATTTTGTGGCAGATGGCACATAGTTACACTTCCTTAATTCATTCTGTATAAATGTCCCATGCTATGTCTGTCTGAGTCCCTGTCTCTGTTTTCTTTCCCTGCTGACATGAGTGACTGAGCTCCACTGGCAGCAGAAAGGCAAGTCTGGAATCACCAATACCATGAGGAAATGGTTACAACTCTTTAAATGGCAGAAAGCTCTTGATCACAAAAACTCTTTCTTGAATTTTCCAGTTGCATAGGCCACTTCAATCATCTGGTTGGAGGTGGGAAGAGTTGGACAGTATTTTATTAAATATTTTTGCTGAGGGAAATGTTAGAATTTTTTTCATTAATATTTTTTCCTGGGGGTAAGTTGAAAAGGAAATGGAGAAAAAACATGTCAGTCAATGACACTATATTTTGAATTTTACTAAAATATTAGGCAGAGTCAAATGGTTGAAAGTAGCTCTAAAATAGTTCATAATGAATTATCGGGGGACTTTAGCTGTTCCTGCCATCATTGTACCAAGAGCAAGGATGTTGTTCAAACTCCATTACAAACAAGAAAAAAGCAAAGAAAATGAAATGATCTCTCACCTATAATGAGAGAGCTGAGACAGAAAGTCTTGGCACAGATATCAGCGGTTTAATAAACCAATTTAAGAGTTAACTGGACACTATACCTTATATACAAATATTTTCATAGTTACTTACTGGTATCTAACTCACAGAACTGCCAGTCTATTACTGGCAACTACCTATCATGGTGAAATCTTCTTCCATATTACTTTCCCCTAGCTTCATTAGCACCATAATTTTTTTTCAACCTTTTACTCCTATTGCAACCTCCAGTCTCTTACCCCTAGCTAATAAACATGTTCAAATTTTTTCTACCCTGAAAAAGTATGTCTTCTTGGCCCAGGCCTTACCTCTAACTATGTGCTCGCTTTATTCTTCCCTGTTCGGCTGCTTCTGAAGAATACTCTGTTCCAACGACCTCTACATCTTCGCTTCCTATTCCTGTTTTCTCTCAACCATGAAAAGCTGATTTTCACCTCCTATGTACCACACACGTGCCTCAGCTCTGCAAAATCTTTTCTGGAAATGGCAACCAGTGATCTCCATCATGTCAAATCTGTCAATTCTCTATTCTTATTTTTTGGTACTTTCTGTCCTATTTGAGAATAGTAGAGACTCAGTCCTTTCTAAAATTGTATATCCTCGGTTTCCATGATATTATTCTCTCCTAGGTTTAACCCTATTCTGTTACTATCTCCCATATGAGTATATTTGCTTCTCCTCTGCTTGTTCCTTAAATGCCAGTGTTCCACAGGGTTTTTTCGTCTCCTCATTTTTTCTGCACACTGCCTTTCTCTCCATATGCTCTTTTCAGGTACCCTCATTTGAGCTAATGATTTAAACTCTCACCTATGTGCTAATGACAACCAAGGCTAGTTCTAGAGCTCTGCCCTCTGCCCTGAGCTTCAGATTCAACCAACCAAATCACTTCTACATATATGCACTTGGGTATCTACAGTCACCTCTCGTTCAACACAGGCAAACCTGAATTTGACATCTTCTCCCGACAACACTTCTTCTCTGGATTCTTTCCTCCTTTGCTCCCAATAACATTTTTGGTAACAGTGTATTTTGGGATAATATCTCATCCGTATTATCAAGGGACCATTTCTTACCCGTTGACCCTGCTGAGTGGACAGTAGGCCATTGATTCCCCCTTCTCCACAGCTGATTGGACAAGGGGACAGAAAGATGCAGTCATTCAGAGTGCAGTTGAGTCCCAGAAATGGTTTAGCACAAAGGAAAAATGCATGAGCTCCTGCCACTAAGGTTCATGGGCAGCCTTGAATCCAGAACAACCACACCAGTGAAACTCAGACCGCTTGTTACTCCTTCTTAGAGGAGGGTCTCCTTTCTTCAGCACACTTGAGAAGGGTCTTTCTTTACTGCAACCAGAATAATCCAGACAAATAACAACAACAACAACAACAAAAATAAACAAAAAAACCCCACTTATATCTTTAAATCAAACTGACCTCAACACATGGAAAGGATGATGATGCAATCACTATTAGCATACAGCGTCTCTACTGCTCAGAGTTCCTCATTGCCATGAAACCCCTAGAACTGACTCTAACGTGGCTATCTAGATGCATCTAGCTAAGCGAAACTTTAGGCAACATACTATCTCTATTCCAATTCTCTTCTCACTCAGGAGCTGCTCAGAATCTAAAATATCAAATATAAATTACTAAATAATGCATTTAAGAAGTCATGTCTGTAGGTTTCCAGAACTTCTGGTGCTGCATTTTTGCTAGCTGTTTTAATAATCCTCTTTTAAATTCCATTTGTCAAATTACCTCTGATCAACAAGAGTGCTGTTGCATGAGGTATACAAATGGGAAAGAACACACTGTTCCTCAAGGTGCCTCCTCTTGGAATGAGCCAGGGAAGTGATTCCTGAGGACTTGATTTTAAGAAAAGGTATATATTCAGTTCTAGCACGAAATGTCAAACTTTATCACAAAGGGAATCCAGATGCAGTAGGTACTGCCTGACATCAGATGATAATATTCATAATTGTTAAGTTTAAAAGCATTTCACACATAACCACTTCCTTCAGGAATAAAATGGAGTCCTTTCTGAAAGCAACCTGGGTTTGGCTATTCTTTAGTGAGTCAGAAGTAACACAGAGCAGCTAAAGGTTAAAGCGATTTGTCACAGTGTGACATGTGAGCAATTCAAAGTTCTTTAACCCCTTCATTCTGAAAGGATGTTTTTCTTAAAAGCAGGCTCTGACATTATTTTACAGCTACTAAGTAGCTCACAGTAGATAGAAGAATGAGAATCAGTGCCAGCTTTCCAGACAAAATTTTACAAGGAAAAAAACAGTAGATTCTTCCAGTTAATTAATTTTGAAAAGTCTTAATTGGACATTTTGTTAGGGTTCCCATCTCAGAAAAATGATTAATATCTCAATTAATAACAATTAATATTGTATAATTAATACAAATCATAAATAGTTAATCCTATAGTTTTTTAAACAACTATGATTCACCATGAATCATGGTAAAGAAGAAAAAAAAAAGAAAAGAAAAGAAAACAAAGGGGGAGGGCTTCCCTGGTGGCGCAGTGGTTAAGAATCCGCCTGCCAATGCAGGGGACACGGGTTCGAGCCCTGGTCCGCGAAGATCCCACACACCACGGAGCAACTAAGCCAGTGCGCCACAACTACTGAGCCTGTGCTCTAGAGCCCGCGAGCCACAACTACTGAAGCCCGTGCGCCTACAGCCCGTGCTCCTCAACAAGAAAAGCCACCACAACAAAGAGTAACCCCTGTTCGCTGCAACCAGAGAAAACCCGCGTGCAGCAACGAAGACCCAACGCAGCCAAAAATAAATAAATAAATTTATTTTTAAAAAAAGAAAACAAAGGGGGTTAAAAACCCACTAGGTTGAGCTGCATGTACTCACTCAATGCCCTGGTTAATTGTTAAGATTTTTAAATGTCCTTGTAGTCATACCCTTAAAAGCTTGATTTTGTATTCAGAGCAAAACGTGAAAGTGGGAAATTCTTCCAAAAAGGTTTGTCAAACTTTTCCTTTTACACTCATCAAGACACAGGTAGGTCACATCACCATTTAAACTCATTTTAGCTCAGCTGAAATCTAGAGACAGATATTTTCATTAAAAGTCTACAGTTTCGGGCTTCCCTGGTGGCATAGTGGTTGAGAGTCCGCTTGCCGATGCAGGGGACGCGGGTTCGTGCCCCAATCCGGGAGGATCCCACATGCCACGGAGCGGCTGGGCCCGTGAGCCATGGCCGCTGAGCTTGCGCGTCCGGAGCCTGTGCTCTGCAGCGGGAGGGGCCACAACAGTGAGAGGCCAGAGTACCGCAAAAAAAAAAAAAAAAAAAAAAAGTCTACAGTTTTATTTGGTCCACATATGAACTATGAATGTCATAATCTTCGTTTTCAAATGTGGGATATAATAGCATATTATCATATAGTTAAATCACCAGCTTAGCTCATCTAAGATTATCCTAGGAACTAAATGATATACTGATGATTCATATTAATAAATTTTAATAAAAACGTAAGCTTCTGATTGTACTGAGTGGGAAAAAAATAAGATCGTGAAAAGTGGCTGTCAGTAATACAAGATAATTAAACCAACTTTCCTTCTACTATTTAATATGCTGCTTTGGAATTTCAGCAGAATTCCATTTATGTGAATATTTGTTTACACACACACACACACAGATTCACATTCTCCCATACACTCTGTGCCAAAGATGACAGATTAGGGTTACCAAATTATAAGGAATGTGGATTGTATCCTAACAACTTTGAAATATGTTTAAGCAATCTAGAAGGAGAAGTGTGGTTCATTATTAAGTATGATAGACTACAAGCCCAGTAATTATCCAAAGTATTTATGTATATCAGAGGTGGTTTAACTAATTATACATAAAATTAATTTAAGACACACTTAATGACTACAGGCAGTATATTTTTCAAATTAGAAAAACAAAATATACAAAGGCATGTGAAAATAGGTTAAATGCAGAAGGAATTCAAGGAAGGGAGAATTCCAGTGGGCTGTTTAACAGACTCTCTAAGCAGTGGTTCTCAGCTTTGGCTGCACATTGGAATGACCTTGGTTTCCATCAATTTAGGTTCTGATTTAACTGGTCTGAGGTGTGGGCTTGACATGGAGATTTTTTAACTTCCCAGGTAATTCTAATGGGCAGTAGATAAAAAATAAGTAATCTTAAAACTACCCCCTCTTTTTCCAACACCTGCTATTTCTATCTCCTCAGATTATATGGATTCCCCAAAGAAGAGATCAATTTTTTCTCTAAATTTTTAACTATATATCAGTATAATAAACACTAGTGGTTCCAGAAGGTTTCCAGAATTCTTCACCATTTTTTAAAGAATTGTGTAAGATAAAATCAGATGTATCTATTGAAACACTTTCTCAAGCTATTACTTCAGGGAAAGTAGATAGTTAAATTTCTATCAATTATTTAGGAAGTTTGGGAAGTTTAAGTGGATATTTCCTTCATTATAAAGCAATCTTTCTCATCCATAGTTATTTTCAAATCCTATATGAATTTTTATCTGAATGGATATAAATAACTATTAGAATATTAACAATAACTAATGATATTCTGTTTTAGTCTTTTTTCTTCGTGTTTTTTTTTTTTTTTTTACTAATCCAATTCTAATATAGTCATGCCTGGAGAATTCTAGCCATGTTATAGTCAAGAAAACAAAGTCATTATAAAATAGGAGAGAGAGAGAGATGTTAAAATGAAGTACAACGTGTTTCTGAGGCCAGAACATCAGAGCAAATTTATACATCTTAGTCAACTTCTTTCACACCCAAAATTGTCTATAGCCTTTCCCAACATGTCAAAAACAAAACAACAAAAAAATCAATGTTCTTGCATCTTACTACTTCTGCACAACTCTAGGGTAACGTTTCTTGCTCATACTTTTACAGACAAATTATTGTTCAGCTTCCTTCTCCCCGAGAAAGTTGGTGAAGTTAAAAACCTGCTGGGCTGTTGATTTGAAACAAGAGGTACGACCATTATTCAAAAAGCAAGACTTGATTTATGAAGCTTCAGCCACATTTGTAAGAAGTCAGCTGTTCTGTCCATTTCCCCATCAGTAAAACACAGGCAAAAATAGCACCTACTGTGGTTATTGCGAGCACAAATGATAATGCCTGGTGCACAGAAGGTAGTTTTTGAGAGTTGTGACTTCTGGGTGATACTTTTCTATGTGAGAATTGAGGGAAACTTATGTCTCTACTGCTGCCTTGAGCAAACAACGGCTTTGCCAAACAATGACTCCAACCAAAATTTACACTCTCTATATATGGCGAGGTTGAAAAAAGCCTATGAATACTCTACTTCAGGAGGGGTGATGGCTTTTTTGTATACATGTTCTTTATTTTATGCCATAAATTTGTATGATGATCTATTGCTTTAAATTAAATATTATTTTGAATCATTAATGGTATCCACTATTTATTGCTCTGTAACATAATCACCTCTAGTGTATATATTAGAGTTCAGCTTTATATGTACTGGATTTCCTTAAGGGACATCTCTGTGTATTGCCACAAACAATTATGTCCTATAGATGGCAGGCAAAGATATCTCACAAGCAAGCAATGTTTAGTCCAAAAGACTGTGTGCCTGAAAACTGAGTCCAAGGCTCACTCTTGAAAATCTGATTACAAAATGTCACATTTCTCCATTGTTCCAGGGACAGAAAATTTGGAGAATACTTTAAAGAAATGTAAAGGTATAACTGTGGAAAGGAGTATAGCAGTCTTCCTCAGAGAGGAAGATGCAGAGGGAGCATGAAAAACATGGCTGAGGCAGGTCCCAAGGGAGTCTTGAACTCTATAAACAGCATTACAATTCCTTAAACAAACCTAGATCAGCCACATTAAATACAGGCTCTGCCTCCATAGGAAATGGCCTCAGGAATCCATACTCCAAATCTAGAATTCATCTAGACCACTCTCCCTGGGCCACCCCACTCTATTGGTTTCTTGAGCTTTGCTTCCCACCAGCCAAAATCCCAATGCCCAGTTTTGCTGCATGTTTTAGATATGTGTTCTTGACGAACCCAACTGATTTCCACAGCTCTTCAAACCTGTCTTTGACACCAACACTCTTCAAACACCAGACTGTCACCATTTACAAGAACTCAGACTATGGACAGGAGGCACCCAGGCTCAAATCCTACCTCAAATCCTGAAAGAACAAGAGGCCAGACACACTTGCCACCAGGAACTCCTCTCCAGGTAATGGTGATGGGATGTTCCTCAGAGGCAAGTGTGAGAAATTATGGAGCAAAACATCTGAGCAGGTGGAAGTGGCCAGAAGTGCTTTCTGAAGGGGAGAAGTAGTTTCTGGATGGATATCTGTTTATTCGGCTTAACAAACAGATATTTATTGAGTCTTTTGTGTGCTAGGCAGTGCTCTATATACTGAGGATAAAGGGGTGAACAAGACAGGGAATGTCTCTTTCTCTTGGAACTAACATACTAGTTGGGGGAGACAGACACCAAACAAATAAAAAATAAATACACACATAAATGCATAACTAAAACACTGATAGTGCAATAGCAAAAGACTAGGGGAATGGAGACACCACTTTAGGTCAGGTATTCAGGAAAGGCCTCCCTGTAGACATGGCATTTGAGCTTAATCTAAATGAAGGAAGAAAAGATGGTCATGAGAGGATATGGGGTAAGAGGATTCTAGGCAAAGGAAATGGCACGTGTAAAGATCCTGAGGAATGTATTAACTTGGTTAGGTTAAAGAACAGAAAGACATTCAGTGTGGCTAGAGCACAGCAAATGTAAGTAGTGGATGATGGCAGAAACATTAGTGGGGCCCATATATATAGGACTTTGTAAAAGCATGATGCAGTGTTTGGATTTTATGCTAAGAGCAATGGGAAGCAGAGGATTTTATGTAGTATAATGCATGGAGTGATTTATGTTTTAAGATCTCTCTGGCTGGGCTTCCCTGGTGGCACAGTGGTTGGGAATCCACCTGCCAATGCAGGGGACACAGGTTCGAGCCCCGGCCCGGGAAGATCCCACGTGCCGCAGAGCAACTAAGCCCATGCACCACAACTACCGAGAATGCTCTCTAGAGCCCACGAGCCACAACTACTGAGCCCACATGCCACAACTACTGAAGCCTGCATGCCTAGAGCCTGTACTCTGCAACAAGACAAGCCACTGCAATGAGAAGACCACACACCACAACGAAGAGTAGCCCCCGTTTGCCACAACTAGAGAAATCCCGTGTGCAGCAACGAAGACCCAATGCAGCCAAAAATAAAAAATAAAATAAATTTTAAAAAAAGATCTCTCTGGCTGCAAAATGTAGTATACATTATAGAGTTCAAAAGCGGTAGCAGAAACAGCAATAAGGAGACTCCTGTCCAGGAGAGACATGATGGTGGCTTGAATTGGGGTTTGCAGCAGTAGCAAAGAGGCTATTGTTAAGGGAGTCAGAGTATATTTTGAATGAGGCTCTGAGAGGCTGATGCATCGGATGCTCCCAAATTATGCTCTGAAAGGCTTATCCCTTACAACGCTAGCAACATTTCAGCCCATGCTACCCTGAAATGAAAGGCATTGCTAGTTCCAATGGGTAAAGCCCCTGTCTAGGGTCACAGGGAGATGGTAGAAATGGTGACAATAATGACTAGCCAGCAAGGAGAGGTTTTTTGTGACAATGACTGTGGCTCTGGCTCAGGCTCAGAGCACATAGCTTATCAAAACGTCTGCAACATTGATCTCATCTGTCACAGGTAAGGGGGAGGGGGAGGAAGAAAGAAGAGGAGAGGGAAAAGGGGAAGAAAGAGAAAACCTACTTGTACTACTGCCACTAGTCTTTTTGTTTTGTTTTGGATTTTGGGGAGCTACCATTTATGGTATACACTCAATAAGATGAGTGATGCTGAAAAGTGTTATACCAAGCTAGGCACCATGCTAGGTGTTTCCTATTGTCTCTAATTCACATAGAAATCCTGAAAGTTGGGTGTTACTGTCTCATATTTACAGAAAAGGAAACTGAAACTCAAAGAGGGCAAATGATTTGTCCATGGTCATGGAGCCATTAGCAAAGCCAGGATTCAAACCAAGTCTGTTTGACTCCAAGGCCTGTGGGTATATGGTGATTGGGAGAGAGGCCTGTGGAGAGAGGGTGTAAGAGCCTGCAAGACAGTACTTGACCATGAAATCCACCAGCCCTGGCCAGCAGAGGAACATCGAACACAGTCAAGAGCCATAACATGGAGGATGGGGCCAGCACCTGGGACTCTGCCCAAAAGGGAAGCAACATGGGGGCAGTGGGGGATAGAGCATTTTCCTGGTGGGTGGAGATTAGGAGGATCTTTTTTGATGTTGCTACTGTTACTGTTACTCTGATGCCTGCTCCTTTAGGTTGGGGGACCTCGGGGGAAATACTGATTCATAGCTGCATAATTCTGCAGCTAAGTAAGCACAGTGTAACTTCCCACTCTGCTTCCAAGTTGCAGCAGCTACAAAGAAAAACAAGCTTATCTCCCTCCACGTGTACAACTAAATCTCTACAGAGAGCCGTGTTGGTCCTACTCAAAGACGTCCGTGTTCCCCTCATTTTATGAAAGAATTATGAAAGTGTTCCTTGCTGAGTTGAGTTATGTCCTGAAACTTTTGAAGAAAAGTTAAGTCTCTCTGGACTTGCCCAACTCTCTTGAAGTCTATAAAACCGGAAGGAAAATATAGATAAGGTTGCATAAGCTTCAGTTAGTTTCTTTTCAAACATCCACAATTTTATGCACATAAGAGGAGTAAGCTCTCATTACTTGCTTGCAATATAAACATTGATAACATTTTCAAATGTATTTTTCACAGAAGTAACATATTTTTATACTTTAAAAGTTTCATATTTGGAAAGTTGGAAAATAGGTTCTCTGGCTTCTGACTGTGCCTCCCTTTTTTTTTTTTTTTTTTAACCAAACTCTAAGGCACCAGTTTTTCAGCCCTGATACTCCCTTCCCCTCCACCAGTCACCCCAAAAGGTATGAATTAAGAGCCACTAGGGTTACCATACACAAAAATCAACTCAAAATGGATCATAGATCTAAATGGAAAAGCTAAAACTTTACAATTTCTAAAAGAAAACATAGACGATATTTGTCATGATCTTCAGTTGACCAAGAGTTCTGAGAAGCAACGCCAAAAACATAATCTATAAAAAAGAAAAATGATAAACTGGACTTAATCAAAATTAGTCTTTCGCATTTCAAAAGACATTGTTAAGAAAATGAAGAGGGCTTCCCTGGTGGCGCAGTGGTTAAGAGTCTGCCTGCCAGTGCAGGGGACACGGGTTCGAGCTCTGGTCCGGGAGGATCCCACATGCCATGGAGCAGCTAAGCCCATGTGCTGAGCCCACAACTGCTGAGCCTGCGCTCTGGAGCCCACGAGCCACAACTACTGAGCCCATGTGCCACAACTACTGAAGCCCTCGTGCCTGGGGCCCGTCCTCCACAGCAGGAGAAGCCCGCGCACTGCAGCAAAGAGTAGCCCCTGCTCGCCTCAGCTGGAGGAAGCCCGCGTGCAGCAACGAAGACCCAACACAATCAAAAATAAATAAATAAAATAAATTAAAAAAAAAAAAGAAAATGAAGAGACATACCACAGGCTGGGAGAAATTATTTGAAATCATATATCTAACAAATGACTTATATCCAGAATACATATAAAGAACTCTTTCAATTAAATAATAAGAAGAAAACACAACCCAATTTTAAAATGGGCAAAATATTTGAATAAATTCATAAACAAGATACGTGAGGGCTTCCCTGCTGGCGCAGTGGTTGAGAGTACGCCTGCCGATGCGGGGGACGCGGGTTCGTGCCCCGGTCCGGGAGGATCCCACGTGCCGCGGAGCAGCTGGGCCCGTGGGCCATGGCCGCTGAGCCTGTGCGTCTGGAGCCTGTGCTCCGCGGCGGGAGAGGCCGCGACAGTGAGAGGCCCGCGTACCGCAAAAACAAAAAACAAAAAACAAGATACGTGAATGTTTAATAATCACCTGAAAAATTGCTCAACATCATTAGTATCTAGTGAAATGAAAATTAAAATCACAATGAAATACTACTGTGTACCTGCGAGATGGCAATAATCAAAAAGACACAACATCAAATGTTGGTGAGGGTGTGGAAAAACTGGAACTCTCTCATACATTGCTGGTGTAAAGGTAAAATGGTAAAATGGAAAACAGTTCGGCAGTTTCTTTTAAGAGTGAAACATAAACCTAACCATCTTATGCAACAGGACCACTCCCAGAAATTTACCCATTTAAAACATATGTCTATATAAAGACTTGTATGCAAGTGTGTATAGCAGCATTGATAATAGCCAAAGTAGAAACAAAACAAATTTCCATCAGCTTGTGGACGGATAAATAAAATGTGGGATTTCAGCAATAAAGAGGAACAAACTATTGATTTGTGCTAAAACAAGGATGAATCTCAAAAATATTATGCTAAGGGAAGGAAGACAAATGCAAAAGATTACATGATTCCATTTAGACTTACATGGTTCCAAAAGTATGAAATGTCCAGAAATGAAAAATTCATACAGACAGGAGGCAGATTAGTGGTTGTCTGAGGCTAGGGATGGGAATGAGGATTGACTGAAAAAGGGCCCAAGGGAACTTTTTGGGATAATGAAATTGCTCTAAAACTGGGTTATAGTGATGATTGCATACTCTGTATATTTAATAAAAATTATGGAATTTTATGGGTGAATTTCATTGTGTGTAATTATACCTCAATAAAGTTGATTTTTAAAAACTTTAAAAATAAAGAGCCATTAGGGTCATCAAGATATGTGTGTGGCTTTCAAAAAGGAATTATTGGGACTTCCCTGGTAGTTCAGTGGTTGGGAGTCCTCCTGCCAACACAGGGGACACGGGTTCGAGCCCTGGTCCGAGAAGACCAGGGTCACGGAACAACTAAGCTCACCACAACTACTGAGCCTGCGTTCTAGAGCCCACAAGCCACAACTACTGAGCCCTCATGCCACAACTACTGAAGCCCACGCGCCTAGAGCCCGTGCTCTGCAACAAGAGAAGCCACTGCAAGGAGAAGCCCGCACACCACAACAAAGAGTAGCCCCCGCTCGCCACAACTAAAGAAAGCCCGTGTGCAGCAAGAAGACCCAATGCAGCCAAAAATAAATAAATAAAATAAATTAATTTTTTTAAAAAAAGGAATTATTTACTTACCTGGTAAAAAATATTTCAAGACACCCATCAGATTGGTAAGAAGCTTATAGTCAGATAATACCACATGGTGGTGAGCATATCAGTCAAAATGTGCTATGATCTACGACAGTAACAAACAATCCCAAAAGATCAGTGGCTTAAAACAGGGGTCAGCAAACTTTTTCTACAAAGGGCCAAATAATAAATATCTTCAACTTTGTACACCACCTGGTTTCTGTCTCAACGACTCAACTCTGCCTAGACAAGACATACAAAAACTGGCATGGCTGTGTTCCAATAAAGCTTTATGGAAACAGGCAGTGGGTCAGATTTGGCCAACAGGATAGTTTTCCAAGCTCTAAGATAAAACATCAATGATTTATTTATAACTCATAGTTAATGTTTACTGTCCAGTCAGCTTGAGGCTTTATACTCCATGTTATCCTCACTGCAACCCAATACAATGAAGAATTCAGCATAGAGATCATTAAAGTTCACTGAGGCAAAGTCCAGACAATGTGATGAATGCCTCACTCGCCCTTAAGACTGCTCACATTTCATTGTCTAAAATGATCTCATGGCTATGCCTAACTTCAAAGGGAATGGGAGACTGCAAGGCCTCCACATGCCTAGAAGGCAGAGAGCTGGAAGTCACTGGTGAACAGTACTCAAGTTACTGCAACAGAGGACATAGGGAAATGTGAACTCTCATGCACTGCTGGGAAGAGTGTCAGCTGGAAAGCCACTTTGGGGAATAATTAGCACATTTAGCAAAATTAAATATAAGTTACAAACCTCAAATTTCACTCTTAGGTGGGTACCCTACAGCATCTCTCACATAAATCCACTAAAAAATATAGACAAAGATGTTCACTGCAGCATTGTTTATAACAGAAAAAATTAAATGCAACTGTAATGTCTATCAATAGTGGAAGAGATAGATAAATTATGATGTTTTTCATAAAATAATATCATACATACCAGGATCAATGAAAATGAATTACTGTATCAGTATGAATATATCTAAAGAAAGTAGTTTTGAGTAAACAAGGAAAGTTGCAAAAAAGAACATACACAATGATTCCATTTATGTAAATTATTTAAAACACATTGTTTTTGGAGACATAATATAAAGAAGGGGGCACACATTAACAATACTTATCCCTGGGGAGATTTGGGGGTTAAGGGGGTTTCCAATGGATCTGCAATGTTATATTTCATTAAAACTATCTGAAAAAGTTATGGCAAAATGTTAATATGTACTAAATCTGGATAGTGGAAAATACGGGTTTCTGTTATTAACTCTTGTATGCTTGAAATATTTTTAAAATAAAAAGAAAAATAATTATGCAGCTAATGTATAATTTTCAACCAAGAGAAGTGTCACGGTAATATTAAATGACACGAGAGAGCGGGCTGAACTAAGAACAAGACAATGAGTTGCCCTTACAAGAGCATCAGCTACAAAAAATGAGCCACAAGGGAAGACAAAACAACATCAGTGGCTGAGCAGTCTGAAAGCAAAACAGTCAGGACTCAATTCTCTGATTTAGAGAAAGTTAACAGTGAATAAAACCCCCAAAAAGTAAACTCCATCTTTTTGTGCCTTTAAATAATACCTTGTGGTCATTTAAGAATTGTTTGTTAGGACTTTTATGATATAAAAATTATACCAAATAATTGTGTAACATATCAAATTATTATGTCTGCTATGCTGTGAAAGTGTTCTCATATGACAGAAATAAAATAGAAGGGAGAAGGGAAGAAGGAATGGAAGAAAGAGAGAGAATGAGAGAAACAGGGAATGGAGTGAGGGAGGAAATGTCTGTGCTGGAAATCAGGTAACTGAGCTCCCAGCCTCGCTCTCTCACTAAACCCATCTTGAGCAAGGAACTTCATGTCTGTGAGCCTGTTTCTTCCTCCCTAATAAAAGGACAATGACCTAGATTCCAGCTCAGTATTCTATGATCCTTGAAGTAGCCATTGAGATTCACGATTGGAGAAGTGGTATTGCCCTGGGATAAAAACTCTCAGCCTATGTCTGATCCAGTGAACAAAGTACTAGATTAAAAAGTCATGGTCACAATTCAGCATGAAGGTCAAAGCCTCACATCATTCATCGGGGCAGTTGCTCTACTATGGGTAGGTGGGGTGGGAAGTGAGTGAAGATAACTCAGGGAGACCGCTGGGTTTCAGACTTCCATTTATAACAAGCAGGATCCAATGGCCACGCCCTCTGTCAGGAATGCCTAAAAGAGAATTGTGAGGAGAATCAAAGATTTATGCCTACCTCCAATTTTTCAGGATCTCAGAACAACATAAGAAAACCTAGGAAACTCTGGTACATTCAAACCTCTAACTTGCCCCGACGTTGGTATGAAAAAGTTTACATTAGGGCTTCCCTGGTGGCACAGTGGTTGAGAGTCCGCCTGCCGATGCAGGGGACACGGGTTCGTGCCCCAGTCCGGGAAGATCCCACATGCCACGGAGCGGCTGGGCCCGTGAGCCATGGCCGCTGAGCCTGTGCGTCCGGAGCCTGTGCTCCGCAACGGGAGAGGCCACAACAGTGAGAGGCCCGCGTCCGCAAAAAAAAAAAAAAAAAGTTTACATTATAGGATGTGGAACAAAGTCTCACCAGAGTGGTTTCTTGAATACCTACTATACGCCAAACACTACACTAATAATAGTAATAATAATAACAACAACAGAATGAGCTACATCTGGTCCCTTCCCATGGCCTGTTTCTTCTCATCCCCATCCCTGCAACATATCAGCCCTTTCCTATAGAAGCCATAATGAGTTATTGCATTTCTCTCCAGCCTGAGCCCTTTGCCTTTTAACTGGGACTGGGCCATATCAAGCCATTTTCTCTATAGCTGCCCACAATAAATCATGCGGGGATATAGTTTGGAGGGGTGAAGGTAGCATGTAGAACCTATGAACTGGAAGAGGCTCCCTTGAGAATCAGAGTGTCACTGGCTTAAAATAATTTTTCTTCAGGATTACAGACAAACATTCTCAGATGAAAGTTTTCCAAACAATGCAACCATCTCTATTTTACATTTGATATGATGTCATCACAAACCAAGATCTTTCCATTAAAGTGTCAAGACTCAGATTTATACTACAGACATAAAAATAAAAGCTAAATACCGAGGCAAGGAACATTAATGGAAGTTATATACATGAATTAAGGGGAAAGTGCACCTCTGAGTGTTGTTTATGTAAAAGGCTATTTGTAAATTTGAGCTTGCATTTCCTCAGACATTATTTGAAAGTGTTTACATTACTGATGTGCAAGAAACATTTCTCACATTTTAATTATACTGTGGAACATACTGATTCCAATCAACACATTGAGGACAGTTTTACAGTCCGTGAGCAACAAAGCACTCCCATTCATATAGAGCCCAGATTTTATTCATACAAATATTAACATTTATTTAGCACCTACTATGTGCTAGGATCTTGACTAAAACAGGTGTTTAGATACTAATCCCTCTCTGCTGCACGTATAATGAGGTTTCCTCCTTTGTGTCCCCAAATCAAAATAAGAACATTTTCTTTTCTTTTTGTTTTTTGACAGCTTAATTTGCACTTTAATGTGTAATACTCAAGGTACAAGAAAATTGCATCTAAGATTGTTGTAAATAAAAGAAATCAGGTCATCAAGGGCTCCAGAGTGAACAGCATCTTCATA
Source organism: Phocoena phocoena (assembly GCF_963924675.1). Lineage (NCBI taxonomy): Eukaryota > Metazoa > Chordata > Mammalia > Artiodactyla > Phocoenidae > Phocoena > Phocoena phocoena. The sequence continues at coordinate 66,122,446 of NC_089227.1, read as the reverse complement.
ACCTCCATGCTTATCGTCTTTGCATTCTGGGGGTAATTTAATAAGATCATCAATTCGAAGAACGGTAATTGCAGCTTCAGTTGCAAGTTTCAAACTCTTAACTTTAACTATGGTTGGTTCAAACATCCCTGCCTGTTTGTTGTCTCAGGGTTTACCATTGACCAGGTCAAGACCAATCCTTTTTAGATTTTTGTGTTCTGGGTTAACCTGAGCCTCATGATGAAAAGTTCTTAATTTTGCAACCAGATCTGTGGAGTCTTGGGCAGCATTAACTGCCAGAGTCTTAGGAATAACAGGAAGAGATCTTGTAAATTCCACAATAGCAAGCTGTTCCCGGGAGCCCAGGCTGGTTGCGTGGTTTTCAAGGTATATGGAAAGGGCTGCTTCTACAGCGCCTCCACCCGGAATCACAGATTTTGACTCCAAAACTCTCCACCACACGAAGAGCATCATGTAAAGAGTACACCATCTGGTCACACATGAAATCATTTGCCCCACGTAAGATGACTGAGGCAGAGGTATGAGCCTTAGTGCTACTTAAAAAATACTGAAATTCTTAAATCAATGCTTTAATAAGTCCACGTAGAAATTCACTCTAAGTGCCTCGATTAAATCCTGCTTACACAGGACATTTAGACACGGAAGCAATGTCTAGACCATGGAGAAGAGATGAAATGGTTACTTCAGCTCAATTCACAGTGGCCCAACATTATTTTATCCCATGTGTATAACTGCTCGTATCACTGAAAGATTATAGCAGCAAATAAATGGGAAAGAGAACAACATTTTCTATGTGGCAAAGAGAAGCAATAGGTCAGCACAGTGAGGCAAGCAAGGGCCAGGTCATGAAGGATCTTCTGTGTCATACTATATATAACATTGAAAGCTATGAAAAATACAGAACTTTTTAATCTGAGGAGGTATGGGATCAGATTTTCATTTGTAAAATATCGTTCTGGACAAAGTGGACAGAACGAGGTACAAGTAAGGGCAAGAAGAGGGTTCAAGCTCCCTGTAGTAATAAAGGGCTTGAGTGTGGATGAAGTTTGAATAGGTGCATTGACATAATTTGGTAATCAAATGAGTTTGAGGTAAAGGATTGAAGGCAAGGATAACTCTTTGTTTCCTGGCTTCAGCTCCTAGACAAGAAATGATGCCATTGGCTAAAAGAGGGAATAGAAAAAGAAGCAGGTTACCAGGAGTGGAGACTGATAGATAATGCGTTCAGTTCTAAATATGTTGAGTCTGAGGTACCCTGTTGGCAGCCCATGTGAAAATGTCTAGAAAGCTCTAGGAAATGTGTCTAGAGCTCAGAAAAGATATAAAGGGAATACATGAGACTTATGGTGTAGCTGAGCTCCTGCAAGGAGAGTCTCTGGTGGAAGAGACTTTTCCACTTTTCCACTTTTAAAGGTGGCCAACCTTTAAAAGTGTGCTTCCTATTTGCCAGACCCTGTTCTAAGCCCTTTACATATACTAACTGATCTCATCCTCACATAAATCCAATCATTATCCCCATTTTGTGGTTTGTAAGACTAAGGCTTAGATAACTGAAGCAACTTGCACAAAGTCACACACAGTTATTCAGTGCTGGAGCTGGGATATGAACCCAGAACAGACTGTCTCCAGTCTGTGCTCTTAGCCTTTACACAACACAGCCTTCCTAAGAGAGGCTGACCACAGAGGTCACCCTGGACTGCAATGATGTGGGAAGAAGGAAATGATCACTCAAAGAATACTGAGAATAGGACACTATAAAAGGGAATGGGAAGACCAAGGAAGGAATAGTTTTAAGAATTAGGAAGTCTTGGGCCTCCCTGGTGGTCCAGTGGTTGAGAGTCCACCTGCCGATGCAGGGGACACGGGTTCGTGCCCCGGTCTGGGAGGATCCCACATGCTGCGGAGCGGCTGGGCCCGTGAGCCATGGCTGCTAAAAAAAAGAATTAGGAAGTCTTCAGGAAAGGCAAACACTAAAGGTATCATTAGTACATATCATTTCTTCGTATCGGAAGAGAAAAAAATATTTTTTTCTGAAAAGAAAACAAATAAAGCTTGTAAGTAATCTAGAAATAACGTTGCAAACATTTCTTCTGAAATTATAAAGGGTTTCTGCCCTGCTGACCACATAAACATGAGGAGGTCAGGCAAGGAGTATGAATTTCAAAGTACAAATATATGCTATTTAAAATAAAGGTTCCTGGGGCTTCCCTGGTGGCGCAGTGGTTGAGAGTCCGCCTGCCGATGCAGGGGACACGGGTTCGTGCCCCGGTCCGGGAAGATCTCACATGTCACGGAGCGGCTGGGCCCGTGAGCCATGGCCGCTGAGCCTGCACGTCCGGAGCCTGTGCTCCGCAACGGGAGAGGCCACAACAGTGAGAGGCCCGCGTACCTCAAAAATAAAATAAAATAAAATAAAAAATAAAGGTTCCTTTTCTATAGTTACTTAGAGTTCAGCTCTGCCTTTTAGTAGGTAAAGGCCACTGAAAACCAAGACGATTCGTCCTGCTGAGACATCTTGCCCAAAGGAGACAGTGAGATTAGCGAGGGCACTTCCCAGTAAGAATACAAGACCCAATCTGGCCAGCACGGACTCCCCACTGCAGCTGCCAAAGAAATGAAAAGAGGAAGCAGAGAAAAGACAGCTTTGCAATCTGTCCTTGAAAGAGTCACAATCAGATCAATAACAAACAAAAATCCCTAAAGCCTTTAGATGTGCTCATTGAAGCTTTTGATGCATCATAAACCTTGACATATCATGCATATTCCAAGACTCTGCAAATAACTGAGCATTCCTAAATCTAATCTCCCATCCCAAAAGAAAACTGAAAAGTCAAACTTGAGAAAGCCTATCCGTTCCTTATTTTCAGCTGGGGAAATGCAGGAAAATATTCTGCTCTGAAAAGTTAGGAATTGGTATTTCATTAGCACCATTCTACTTCAATAGCAATATATCTCCCTCTTGTGGATTTTTAAGATATTTCCACCCAGCAGAGTCCCTTCCAACTTACAACTCTCACTTAATCACTAAGTTGCATTGTATAACTATAAGCATAAATAAAAGATAGGATACTCTGCCATATCCCCCTACTAACTGAAGTACTAAGTAGAATACATACCCTGGCAACTCACATTCATTCTTCTTCTGGAAATGAAGTAGCTGTTAACAAACATCATGAATCAAATATTTATTAAGCTATTATCAAAAGCATGGACACAGGGCACTTGAAAATGCAGAGCTTGTTTCTGGAAAAATTTACAACCTAAAAATAAGACCAAACAGCTGGCTGGAAACTGCGTGTCAGTTGCTCTGATAGACTTGTCCTAGGACAGCTACTGAGGTAGAAATTCCCACCTGCGACCAGGACTGCCAAATGCCTAGATTCTAGAAGACTATTGTCCTGGGTGAAGTGTGCTGAAGTACTGTGACTATAAAACTGATATTTTCTCCTATATGCACAAAAAGTCAATATAAGAATTAAATTTCATCTCTCTTTACAGATATAACACCACCACACAGTTCTTTCCCAAAATTTTGCAGTATCTAAGCCTACTTTTTCTAACCTTCCTTCCTTCCTCTTTCTTTCTTCCTTCCTTCCTTTCCCTTCTTTCCTTCCTCCCTCCCTCCCTCTCTCTCTTTTCCCTTTCTTTCTTTCCTTTCTTTTTCTTTCTTTCTTTCTTTTTCTTTCTTTCTTTCTTCCTTCCTTTCTTTCCCTCTTTCTTTCCTCTTTCTTTTCTTTCTTTCTTTTTTCTCTTTCTTCCTTCCTTCCTTCCTTTCTTTCTTTCTCTTTCTTCCTTCCTTCCTTCCTCCCACTCTCTCTCTCTCTCTTTCTTTCTTTCTTTCCTTTCTTTCCTGTTTCAGAAAAGGAAGTATCATTTCTTCCCAAGAGAAACCCTTTTACCATTTTTCTCAGCTCCATGCTCAGGTCTCTTTCATCTCCCTCAGCCCCACCCCCACCCCCTGGTGATCCTTCTTTGAACTATGAAGTCTACCAGAATTGTTCACATTAGAATTAAGTACCACTCTCTATTTCTCCATTCACTAATGAATCACCAGCACCAACAACGCCTCGTATATAGCAAATATCAACATTTTTTTCATTTTTGTACGTAAATTTTTTACTTGAAATATACTTTGCATGCCATAAAATTCACCCTTTTAAAGTGCACAATGAGGTTTTTAGTATATTCAGAGTTGAATGATAGTGGTACAATCATCACCACTATCAATACATTTTTCACTTTTTTCTGCTTTATTGAGGTATAATTGACAAAACTGTAATATATTTAAAGTGTATAATGATGATGCTTTGATACATATACCTTGTAAAATGATCCCCACCAATGAGTTAAATCTATCACCTCACATATTTATCTTTTTTTTTTCATGAGAACACTTAAGTTCCACTCATCAAATTTCAATCGTACAATACAGTATTATCAACTATAGTCATCATTATATATTAGATCCTCAGATCTTATTTCTCTTCTAACTGAAAGTTTATACCCTTTTATTAACCTCTTTCTCTTTCCCTCACCCCTGTCTCCTGACAGTTGCCATTCTACTCTTTGTTTCTATGAGTTCAACTTTCATTTTTAAAAAATTCCACATATAAATAATGTCTTCCTCTATCTGGCTATTTCATTTAGCATAATTCCCTCCAGATTTATCCATGTTGTTGCAACTGGCAAGATTTCCTTCTTTTAAGCCTGAATAATACTCCATTCTATATTTATACTACATATTCTTTATTCATTCTTTCATCGACAGACATGTTGTTTCCGCACCTTGGCCATTGTGAATAATGCTGCAATGAACATGGGAGTATAGATATCTCTTCAAGAAAATGATTTTGTTTCCTTTGGATATACAATTGACCCTTGAACATCACAGGTTTGAACTGCTAGGGTGCACTTATTCAAGGATTTTTTCTCAATAGTAAATACCACAGTACTACATGATCCAAATTTGATTGAATCCATGGATGAAGAATCATGGATACAGAAGGACCAACTATAAGTTATACTTGGATTTTCAACTGGGCAGAGGGTCAGTGCCACCAACCTCTATGTTGTTCAAGGGTCAACTGTATACCCAGAAGTGGGATTGCTGGATCATATGGTAATTCTATCTTAAATTTTTTGAAGAACTTCCATACTGTTTTTCTTAGTGGTTGTACCAGTTTACATTCCCACCAACACCAGTTCCCCATCCAGGATTTCCTTTTCTTCACATCCTCATCAGCATTTGTTATTTGTATCTTTTTGATAGTAGACATCCTAACAGGTGTGAGATGATATCTCATGGTTTTGATTTGCATTTCCTTGATGATTAGTGATGTTGACTACCTTTTCATCTACCTGTTGCCATTTGTATGTCTTTTCTAGGAAAATATCTGTTCAGGTCCTTTGCCTTTTTTTTAAATTGGGTTATTTGATTTTTTGCTATTGAGTTGAATGAGTACCTTGTATATTTTGGACATTAACCCCTTATTTTTTTAAATTTAATTTAATTTATTTTTCACATAGCAGGTTCTTATTAGTTATCCATTTTATACATATTAGTGTATATATGTCAATCCCAATCTCCCAGTTCATCCTACCACGACCCCCGCTACTTTCCCCCTAACCACTTATTGTATATGTGGTTTGCAAATGTTTTTCCCATTCCATTGCTTACCTTTTCATTTTGTTGATGGTTTCCTTTGCTGTACAGAAGTTTTTAATTGCATGTAGTCCTACTTGTTTATTTTTCCTTTTGCTGCCTTTGCTTTTGGTGTCAAATCCAAAAACTCACTGCAAGACCCAGATCCAGGAGATTACACCTTACATTATTTCTAGGAGTTTTATGGTTACAGATCTTACATTCAAGCCTTTAATCCATTTTGAGTTGATTTTTGTGTATGGTGTAAGATAGGGGTCCAGTTTCATTCATTTGTGTGTGGATATCCAGTTTTCCCAACACCACTTAATGAACAGAATATTCTTTACCAACAGTATATTCTTGGCTCCTTTGTCATAAATTAATTGACCAAATATGAGTGGGTTTATTCTGGGTTCTCTATTCTGTTTCATTGATCTGTGTGTCTGTTTTTATGTCACTACTATACTGTCTTGATACAATAGCTTTGTAATATAGTTTGGGAGTGGGAAGTGTGATGCCTCCAACTTTGCCTTCTTTCTCAAAATTGCTTGACTATTCAGGCTCTTTTGTGGTTTCATATAAATTTTAGGGTTGTTTTTTCTATTTCTGTGAAAAATGTCATTGGTATTTTTTTTGTTCTCCATCTCTATAACTTTGTTATTTCAAGAATATTATATATATAGAATCATTCAGAGTGATTATCTATTGGAATTTTAATAGGAATTGTATTGCGTCTGTAGATTGCTTTGGGTAGTATGGCATTTTAACAATATTAATTCTCTCATTCCATAAGCATGGAATGTCTGTTCATTTATTTGTGTCTTCTTCAATGTCTTTTATCAGTATTTTATAATTTTTAGTGAATAGATCTTTCATCCCCTTGCTTAAATTTATTCCTAAGTATTTTATTCTTTTTGATTCTGTTGTAAATGGGATTGTTTTTTTTAATTTCTCTTTCCTATAGTTCATTGTTAGTGTATAGAAAAGCAACTGATTTTTATACACTGATTTTGTATCTTGCAAATTTACTGAATTTGTTTATTAGTTCTACTAGTTTTTGGTGGCATCTCTAGGGTTTTCTATATATAATATTATGTCATCTGCAAACACAGAAAATTTTACTTCTTTTGTTCTGAGTTGGATGCCTATTATTTTATTTTCTTGCCTAATTGCTCTGGCTAGGACTTCCAGTGCTATGTTGAATAAAAGTGGCAAGAGTGGGCATTCTTGTCTTGTACCTGCTCTTAGAGGAAATGCTTTCAGCTTTCCATCATTGACTATGATGTTTGCTATGGGTTTCTTATATACATCCTTTAATATGTTAAGCTATGCTAGCACTATACCCATTTTGTTGAGAGTTTTATCATAAATGAATACTGAATTTTGTCAAAATCTTTTTCTGCATCTACTGAGATGATCATATAATTTTTATACTTCATTTTGTTAATGTGGTGTATTGCATTAATTGATTTGCAGATGTTGAACCATCCTTGAAACCAGGAATACAGCTCATTTGGTCAGGGTATATGATCCTTTTAACATACTATTGAATTCTGTTTGCAAATTTTTTTCAAGTATTTTTGTTCATCAGGGATATTGGTCTGTAATTTTCTTTTCTTGTAATGTCATTGTCTGGTTTTTGTACCAGGGTAATGCTGGCTTTATAAAATGAGTTTATAAGTGTCCCTTCCTAGTCTTTGGAAGAGTCTGAGAAAGGCATATTAATTCTTCTTTAAGTGTTTCATAGAATTCACAGGTAAAAACATCTAGTCCTAGACTATTCAATCTCCTCACTAGCAATTAGTCTGTTCAGATTTTCTTTTTCTTCCTGGTTATTAGTAGGTTGTATATTTCTAAGAATTTATCCATTTCTTCTAGGTTGTCCAATTTGTTAGCATATAATTAATTGTTCATAGTAGTCTCTCATGATCCTTTGTATTTGTGTGGTATCGGATGTGATGTCTCCTCTTTTCTTTCTAATTTTATTTATTTGAGGCTTCTCTCTTTTTTTCTTGGTAAGTCTACCTAAAGGTCTGTTCATTTCATCTTTTAAAGGAACCAGCTCTTAGCTTTATTGATCTTTTCTAGTCTCTATTTCATTTATTTCAACTCTGATATTTGTTATTTCCTTCCTACTACCAACTTTGGGCTTAGTCTGCTCTTCTTTTTCAAGTTTCTTGAGGATTAAAGTTCAGTTGTTTATTTGAGATTTTTCTTTTTCTTTATGTAGGCATTTATCCCTATAAACTTTCCTCTTAGAAATGTTTTTTCCTGCATCACATAAGTTTTGATATGTTATGTTTTCATTTTCATTTGTCTCAAGATATTTTTTGGTTTCTTTTTTGATTTCTTCTTTGACCCATTGACTTTCAGAGCTAGGTGATTTGGCAGTCTGCTCTTTGGGTGGCAGCCTTAAAAGCTGGGGTGCTAGATGTGTGGTCCAAACCCTTCACTCCTTGGGGAGAAGCTGGGAGTTAGGGATTCACTCCTGATTGTGTGGCACTGTCCCAGTGGTGGGATTTATGGCAAGAGTGTGTATCAGCTTTTCCTACCCATTTCTATGTGGGCATTTTCTCAGTCATCCAATATGAAGAAGTCACTCCCCTAGTTTCTGGATTTCTCTCAGAGGGAATTGCTCCTTATGTCACTGTGTATTCAGTAGGTCCATGGGAGAAGTAAAATTCAGGAAGCATATTAGGAAGGAAGAAGAAATCAAAATTAGATCTTGAATGAAAAAGGAGAGAGTGGAGTCAAGGGCAAACTATAATAACTCTGTTATTCTAAGCCACAAAGTTTTGTGGTAATTTGTTACAACAGTAAGAAACTAATACATCACTTTTCATTATTTAATGTGACTTTTTAATGTGTATGGTCTTCTTGGCAATTTGAAATAATCCAGTGGTCATTTCCAATGGTGGATGAGAAGCAATTTAAGCAACTTAGAGTTAGAAAACAAATGACAAATAAATTAATAAAAATTTTTGACAGTATTTTATTTTAAATCGCCCCAAAAGTATTTACATAGTATAATGGCTAATTTTATGTGTCAGTTTGACTGGGTCACAGGGTACCCAGATTAAAATTATTCCTGGGTGTGTTTGTGGGGGTGTTTCTGGATTACATGAGCATTTGTATTGGTGGTGGACTCAATAAAGTGGATTGCCTTCCCCAGTGTGGGTACACATGGTGCAGTGGTTGACGGCCTGAATAGGACAAAAATCAGACAACTGGAATCACATTATTGCTTTCCTGGGTGTCCAGCTTACAGATAGCAGATAATGGAACATAGCCTACATAATTGCATAAGCAAGCAAATTCCTCATAATCAATCTCTCTCTCTCTCTCTCTCTCTCTCTCTCTCTCTCTCACACACACACACACACACACACACCACACATATATACAAACTTTAGGCAAAACTAGATAATCTCAGTGATAACCTTCCTATGCACTTTGACCCTTCTATCTTATTCAACTAGATGTTGTCTTTTGACTGAAAACACAATGTACACTACTAAATTAGAAAATTCTATAGGTTTTATGATGGTAACGTCATTCACTTAATCAAGCATATAAAGACAAACTATGTGAATTACCACACAAGATACATTTTAATTTGCTAGTTCTAAAAATATGTGTGAGCTCTCAGTGGTAATTTGAAAAATTTGCTAGTTCTAAAAATATGTGTGAACCTAATTTATATCAAGTAAAGCTATGACAAAATTTTACTACTTAATAGAAACTATATTATGTACTATAATGAACTAATGTTTTCACCTGAAAAATAAAATTACACAAAACAACGTATGCCCATTACAACACAGTTTGTTATTGCTGTGATCTAAATGTTTGTGTCCTCCCACGTTGAAATCCCAATGCCCGTGGTGGTGTTGTTGGGAGGTGGGAACTTTAGGAGGTGCTTAGGTCATGACAGTGGAGGAGCGTTCGTGAATGGAATTAATGCTCTTATGAGTGACCCCAGAGAGGTACCTCTCCCCTTCCACCACATGAAGGTACAATGAGAAGTCTACAACCCAAAAGAGGGCCCTTGCCTGATGATATTGGCACCTTAACACTGAACTTCCAGTTTCCAGAACTGTAAGCAATAAATTTGTGTTGTTTATATTCTACCCAGTCTGCAGGATTTTGTTATAGCAGCCTAAAGGGACTAAGACTATGTTCTATTCTCTTGTTAGTGGTCATTTTGTCTCCATTTGATATCCAGAAGAAATCAAAATGTGATGTGGTTTCCCTCAGGAAAAGCAAAGGAACAAATGAATGAGGTATTTACAACCTCTACCCCAAGACTCCAAACTAAAGGATGCTGTTGATGAACTGAAATGTATTTCATTTTTAAATACAGTAGAGTGGTGCTCTCAACGTGTGGAGGTATAATTATTCGAGAATCTCAACGTAGAGGGGCACAAGGGCCAAGGAGCTATGGTTTATTATCTTTCCACACTTTGTTTGTCTAAAATGTGGGATTCCCGAAAAGATTTATACTATTTCCCGACAGCCCCTAAGCATAAAATTAATAAAGAATGTAAAAGAAAATTTGCCACAGAGATTCAGAGCTGATTAATATAAGCCATGCCCGTCCATCATTCTCTGGAAGCCAATTAAGCAAAGTACTAAAATGTAAAATTTTAACACCATAAATAAAAGTTGGTGAAAAGTTTAAATTCTATCATAAAATTACCCAGTGAAAGTAAAGTAGCTGTAAAAGCATACCTTATAAAAATAAGGTATATTTATGCCCCGATTGCTAAACAAAATAAAGGGAATTTTTATTGTGAAACAGCCAAAATGACCTCATCAATCTTTTCTAGCTTTCCACTGGGGGAAAGAGGATTTTGCACCATGAGGTATGTAAAATTAATCTTCAAGCCTATTATTCTGCAGGACCTTATGAAAAACCCCATGAAGAGAATCTTAAAAATAAAGATGGACAACTCACCAGATTACAGAAACAGAAGGAAGGGGATAGATGGCCTGAATTTGTTCTTTTCATATTAAATAGTTTGGGCACATTTTCTATCCTCTATGAAATTTGAATTCAAACAGTGTCACACCCAACCATCTTCCCACACAGCAAATAAAGAAATGGATAGATTGATAGTTAAATTAGATAAACTAGTCCTATAACTCTGTCTTGTATGCATGTTCTCAATACCTGCTTTTTGTTGTTTTTTTTAAAAAACTCAGCTATCAAACGCCTGGCTACTGAGCCATGGGTTTTATGACATAATCAGGAAAAAATTAATTATGATGAGAGAAAAAGAGTCCCATGTTCTAAACCTAAAGACCCTGAAAACCGAGCCCTAGTCAACTGATTATGCCAGGTGATTCTAACATTAGATGCTACCTCAGCCACACACACCACTTCACCCTAATTCTATGCCCTGGAGCCCTACAAGCATCAGATAAAACCACTTTTCCTCCACTTCTATACTATCCTTGACATGAAGAGGAAGATCTCCAAATTAATGTGCTATGCGTAAAAATCAACGCTCATCCTTCATTACACCAACTCTCATCATCTATCTGCCTTGTGACTCAGACATCCCTTTATTCCTGATTTGTTGATCACCTCATAAAGCCTAGACCCTCTCCTTACCTAGAAATGCCTTCATCCCTGGGCTCTTCTTATTAGATAGCTGTGTACTTACCCTTTTATGAACTTATCTCCAACCCATCCCCAAATCCCCCTGGAACCCAAAATCAATCACCAGCAAAATCCCTTGTATCCAAAAATCAATCACCAGCAAAATCCCTTGTATCACTAATATCCTGAACTTGACCTGGCTCTCCCCCCAAGCTATGGCTACTCTTCAACTCCTCAGAATATCAACCCACTACCCCTCCTTGTTGCAATTATACACAGACCTGGGTCCTTCCCCACTCCTTGAAGAATTAAGCTTCTAACTCACTGTCATTCCAGCACTCTACTTGTCATTATTCTTGGTGATTTCAATATTTCCCTGATGATCCTTCTAATCCATTTGAGCTCATCTTCAATGATCTTGTCTCCCACCTAACCCAGTCACCTTCTCATTACCAGTAACAGCAATTCCCCCATAAGTTCAACATCAAGCATCCCACTCTCCCACAACCATCTCTTGTCCTTCCAGATCTTTCCTCTAATATCCCATTCCCAACAAGGACCTATCACTTTTTCCCCACATCCTATTGATATATTTAATATTCTCCTTATGTACTGATAGTTTAGAATCCACAGTCCATTATTCCTCTCTTGCATAAAACCTCAACTCTCTTGTCGTCTTCTTACCTCATAGGTCTCGCATGGCAAAACTCTAATCATACTTAAAGCCAACTCACCACCTGCTCTGTCCTGGCACCCATGAAGCTGAATGTGGCTGGAGAAAAACAATCTGCTGTATCCTTAAGTCATGATCACTGATCTCAAAGAGACCGTTAGTGCCGTCCAGTGAATGGACTCCAGTGAATGGACTACATATCTCTACTCCACTCAGTTACCTCTACTTTCACCTCAAAACTCAAGCACCTCCTCACCTTCACTCTCAGCTTTGCTTCCTATATCTCTGAGAGAAGAACAGCTCTAGAAACTACTGCCACCACCTTCACCCATGCAGCTACACTTATTCCACCTTCCTTTCTGTTACCATAGGTGTATTTTCCATGCCTTCATCTAGAGCCAGCTCCACTACAGTACCCAAGCTCAGCCAAGCCCAGCAGAGCCCACAAGTCAAATCTGACCTACAAGCCCATTAGAAAGAAATATATGCTTGTTGTTGAAAGCCACTAGATTTTGGGGTTTTGTATGCAGAATTATTGTGGCAAAAACCTGAAGGTAATTTCATATACAGCACCAATATCATGTAGAAAGATTTCTACAACCCTTTATCCATGATTTATTTTGCCATATCTCATAAAGGGTTTTTATCCTTTCTTTAGTATCCAACTAACACTATCACTCTTTCTTCTTTAGTTATAACTTCTTGAAGCAACAGTCTATCTGTATTTGTCTCCTTTTGTTCATTCCCACATGCTGTAACCCCTGCAATTAGGTTTACATCTTGACATTATAGAGACCATCTTCTCAAGTGTCACTCATTTCTTTACCAAAGGGGCAGATACGATGCAGAGGTGGGTCAGCAGCAGTCATGAGGACTGAATCCATCGGTAAGTGACAAGTAAAGAATTGGGTTGATATGAGGCAGAGAATGTAAAGCAATTTGAAAAGCTATTTGTTCAATCTACTGAGGCTTTTATTTTTTTAAAAATAAAACCCCTCCCTTTTAATTTTTATTTAAAAAGTCAAGATACTTCATCCACTGGATGAGTAATCAATCTCAGTTTTCTCAGAAACTAGTTTGGCAATTTTTTGTAATGCCACTTAACTTCTATGATATTTTCACTCATAAATTTAGAAAGCTAAGCAGCATGGTTTTTAAGCAGGAATCTGGCAATTTTTCAAAATTCACATAACCAATGGACCCCCTACTCTTCCATTCAATTTTTTTTTTTTTTTTTTTTTATAAATTTATTTATTTATTTATGGCTGCGTTGGGTCTTCGTTGCTGCGCACAGGCTTTCTCTTCACTGCGGTGTGCGGGCTTCTCATTTTGGTGGCTTCTCTTGTCGCGGAGCACCGGGCTCTAGGCGCATGGGCTCCAGTAGTTGTGGCACGTGGGCTCAGTAGTTGTGGCTCTCAGGCTCTAGAGCGCAAGCTCAGTAGCTGTGGCACACGGGCTTAGTTGCTCCGCAGCATGTGGGATCTTCCTGGACCAGGGCTCGAACCCATGTCCCCTGCATTGGCAGGTGGATTCTTAACCACTACGCCACCAGGGAAGTCCCCCATTCAATTTTGATACAACCCTTTAGAGTAGAGTAGGATTTGGGCAGCCTGAAAATACTCTAGAATTGATTTCTTATCTTCTCAAGCCACGTTGCCCATCCCTTGACATGCGTGCACACTGATCATTCAAGACCATGAGGCAGATGTTCCCCAACATCCCCTCAAATATGTAATAGGTATATTTATCGCTTATAGATTGTGGTCTGAACACATTAATTGAAATGATGTTTTGTGTCTCTGATGCAATCTGTCTATGCCATCTAATGAATGTAAGCTTTCTTTTTCTTCTTTCACAATACCCATAAAAGGGCTAGATGTTAATAGTTTTTATATTAATTTACCTTCCCACACCCCCAAAACACCATATATGCAAGGATTTATGGGCCAAGAAAGCAACTTTGTAGTGACATATATTAATTTCTTCATATAACCTGGAGCATAGAGGCTAAGAAAGAATTTAAAAACTAGTGTGAGTTTGGGAGTTGTGTATTTTAGATACGAATTTTTCCCACCATGTAAACATTTGAAATAATACATCCAATAATTGGATGTTCCCTCTTTTCATCATCTCTCTATTCTGAAAAATATGGTTATATGTTTTAATTTAATTTGAATTTTTAGGATATTAATGCATTTCTTTTATTCATTTTATCTTTAGCCATTTCAATATGAATTCACATACACACACATGTACCCAACTTCTAAAAATCTAATACTCCTGCTACACAGACAGACATCAAGCAGTTTCCAAGGGAACACTGCTTCAAGGCAATGATCCTATTAAAAAGATCCTTCTGAGAACAAATATCCATTCCCTGCAATTGCATTCAGAAGAATTAAATTAGAGCCACTCCTCTTGAAATGAAGAGAACAATCCCATGCTTAACCATCACAGGGTAACAGAGAATGTTCCTCTTAAAAGCATAATTATTCTATAGGGTGGCAGTACCGGTATGGACCATTAGCTCTGACAGTGAAAAGCTCCCAATTCCTCTCCAATTGAAAAGTTGCTTGAGATGACAAGAGATCTACAAATCATGATTATCTTAAAATCAGAGAATTAGGCCATGTTACTGAAAGGGCCCTCCAGAGATCTGATGCCCAAGACCTCTGGCTCAGGCAGGGAGCATAGCCAGAAACTAGACTAGTTGAATAGTCTTCAAAGGGTGCTACTTGCCTAGAATTAACCGTCAGAGCACTAGAATACCTCTTAAAATAGATATTTTTAGCATTGCTCTCATTACAAAACAATAAAATTTAGAAAACATAGAAAAGCACATAGAAGAAACAAAAATCAACCATACTCCTACCCCCCAGAGAACGAATGCTAACAGTTTGGGACATTTTTCTAAACTTATTCTGTGGCTTTATTTTTCCTTTTATAAAGACTCTAATGGGACCATAACATACACATTATTTTATGATGTACTTTTTTCACAGAATACTTAGTTGTAAATATTGTCTCCATATTACTAACTAGTCTAATAGTGATTTTGAATGGCTGCAGTGAATTCCAAATTACCAAACTAGAATTTACTTAACAAATACTCATTTGGGGACACTTAGATTGTTTCTGATTTTTCAGTCTTCACTAATAGGGTACTAGACACCCTCAAAAAAATGTTTTAATGTACAAGATATATAATTTCCACATGACAAATTCCTAGGACAATTGCTAGATTCTAGAACATAAGTGTGTTAAGATTTTTGATACACTTTCCAAAGGATTCCTCAGAAAGGTAATAACAATTGAAAGTCTACCATCAGCGTGAGAATGGACACCAGAAATGGCACTGGAATCCTCAGGCAAGATCCACTCAGGACAGTTACAAGCGTTGATAGTAATGACAAGTGGGATTCTGCCACCTATTTAAGGCCAGAAATCGATTCACTGAGAACTACTAGATTCACACGAAAAAGTAAGAATTAAGTAAGTTTACTAATAATGTTAATTTATGAATACTTCTAAGCATCTGTGGATGTTTCACAGAGAAAAATGAGCAGCAAGTTCTAGTTCCTCCTCAAAAATAGAAATACTGAGCCATAGCTAAAGGAGTGGTCTCTCTTTGGCTTGGTCTGGAAAGTTCTTCCTGATTTAGCAGAGCATTCTGTTAGTACTTAGCATCATTCTTTTCTTATACATCTCTGTGACAGGATAAAAGTACCCTTAAAGTACCCTTGATTCTCAGAGAGCATAACTCAATCAGCTACAAATCCCATACAGGTATATAAAGATAGAAACCTTGCCAATTTCTAAACACTGGGGAGTAGTGGAGTGTGTAAGAAACTGGAGTAAAGTAGTTCAAATTCATTTTTTTATCATGGAAGATAGATTATATTTCTATTACGGAGGTACTTACTTTTTGAAAACTTTTTCTTTTAGGTCAGTTTTAGGTTTATATCAAATTCTTTTGGATTTTTT
Source organism: Phocoena phocoena (assembly GCF_963924675.1). Classification (NCBI taxonomy): domain Eukaryota; kingdom Metazoa; phylum Chordata; class Mammalia; order Artiodactyla; family Phocoenidae; genus Phocoena; species Phocoena phocoena. The sequence goes on along the minus strand of NC_089227.1, from coordinate 66,106,543 downwards.
ACTTAGACAGTCATACCATTTGTAAACAACGTCTTCCTTCCCAGTCTGTATACCTTTCTTGCTTTATTGTTGTAGCCAGGACTTCCAGTATGGTGTTGAAAAGGAGTGGTGAGAGGGGACATCCTTACCTTGTACCTGACCTTAGTGGGAAAACTTTGAGTTTCTCACCACTAAATATGATGTTGGCTGAAGGTTTTTGTAGATAGTCTTTATCAAGTGGAGAAAGTTCCTCCTTACTCGTAGTTTACTGAGTGTTTTTTGTCATGAATGGGTGTTGGATTTTGTCAAATACTTTTCTTGCAACTATTAATATGATCATGTGATTTTTTGTTTTTAGTCTGTTGAGGTGATGGATTACATTGATTTTTGAATATTGAACCAGGCTTGCATACATGGGATAAATCCCAATTTGTCATCATGTTTAATTATTTGCGTACATTGTTAGATTCAGTTGCTAATATTTTGTTAAGGATTATTGCATCTATGTTCACGAGAGATACTGCTCTGCAGTTTGTTTGTTTGCTTATTCTGCTTTCCTATAATGAGCTAGGAAGTAGTCCCTCTGCTTCTGTGTTCTGAAAGAGATTATAGAGAATTGGTATAATTTCTTCCTTAAATGTCTGGTAGAATTTGCCAGTTAACCCATCTGGGCCTGGTGCTTTCTGTTTTGGAAGGTTATTAATTATTGATTTATTTCTTTAATAGATGTAGGCCTATTTAGATCATCTATTTCTTCTTGTGTAAGTTTTAGCAGATTGTGTCTTTTAAGGAAGGAATTGGTCCATTTAATCTAGATTATCAAATTTGTGAGCGAAGAGTTGTTCATAGTAATTTTTATTATCTTTTTTATTATCATTTTAATTTCCATGAGATCTGTAGTCATGTCCCCTCTTTCATTTCTGGTATTAGTAATGCATGTCCTTTTTTTTCATAGACTGGCTAGAGGCTTATCAATTTTATTCATCTTTTCTAAGAACCAGCTTTTGGTTTGATTTTCTTTATTGATTTCTCATTTTCAAATTTATTTATGCTTTAACTCTTTTTATTTTTTTTTCTTCTGCTTATTTCGGGTTTAATTTGGTCTTCTTTTTCCAGTTTCCTGAGGTGAAAACTTAGATTAATGATTTTAAATTTTTCTTCTTTTCTAATATAAGTATTCACTGCTATAAATTTTGCTCTAAGCATTGCTTTCGCAGCATCCCACATGTTTTGATAAATTCATTTTCATTTCAAACTCATTTTTAAAACCATCCTGACAGTCAAGCAAAATAAATTGAGGGGAAAATTTCACTCATGGACCTCCAGATTGAAACACTGCTTAAAAAAAAAAAACTATTCTAGATTATTCTCAGTCTCTCTTTAATGATTTTTCAAAGTATGCTTTGGGCAGCAAACATTTATTGAAGGATTTTTTTTTTTTTTTTTGCGGTACGTGGGCCTCTCCCGTTGTGGAGCACAGGCTCCGGACGCGCAGGTTCAGCAGCCATGGCTCACAGGCCCAGCTGCTGCGCGGCATGTGGGATCTTCCCGGACCGGGGCACGAACCCGTGTCCTCTGCATCGGCAGGCGGATTCTCTACCACTGCGCCACCAGGGAAGCCATTTGAAGGATTTTTTAATGAATGTTTGATTTAGTGTGCTCTTTAAAAAGAAATATTCAGACTAAACCTGTGATATTTCATTTATTAACACTGAAATAGGATTGCTTTCTATTTATGTGCCTCTGTCTTGTGTTGCCTGTGTTCTGCCTTGCTATGGCAGTTTTGTGCTCTCCATATCCTAGCAATGAAAAATTGTTGCAAATTTATTTTAATAATAATAATATTATTAGTTAATATTTACTGAGTACTTAATGGATTCAGGTCAACTGACCCAATTTCAGCTGAAAAGGCATTTCCCCATTACCCACCTCCCCATAGTGGTTCTGAAGATGTTCCTTTTAACCATTTTACCCACAAAAATATATAAAATCTACCCTATTGTAAGAATGAGGTCACTCAGAATGAGGTTACACTTGTCTCCTTAGTCACAAAGTCTCCCAAAACAAGTAAGAGCGTGGACAAGGAAGGAAGGGAAGCATGGGAAAGGAAATGCGATGGGTGACCCTTACAAAGTTTAATTTTGTGTTGGTGAGGCTGATGTCCCAAGAGAGGAGAACTCCATTTAAGCCTAATGCTTTTGTGGGGTTGGTAAATTTATTGAACTCACAGGCTGAAACAGTCTCAAGAGGGCTGTTTATTCAGAGGAGACATATTAATCTATTAGGCTAATGCTTTAACATAAAAGCCTGGACTTACTACATCAGCTTCAGTGACCCAAGTGATTTTACGCATTTGAATAAAATAAATTTTGGTGTGAGCAATATAAAAACAAACAAACAAAAAAAACAAATGAGCATCAAATGCCGTGTTTGTGTGTGTGTGTGTGTGTGTGTGTGTGTGTGTTCCATCTATTGGGTTAAATTCCTAACCTTGGCCTTTGTATTAATTTGAAAATCATAAAATCTTCCATACTCTGAAACATGTATTTGATCTGAAAAAGAAATTGCAACCGAAAGCCTGTGCTTATCTGGATAAAATGGAAGTTTTCTGAATGTGTTTAGGGGGGAAATGGTGCATAAAAGAAAAGATAAATTGTGAGAGCTTGGGTCTCCAAAAATAAGGAAATAAAATTATATCTTAATTATAATTAGAAAGACTTGAAGAGTACTGACATGTGAGTAAACCATTTGTGTTTTCAGTGAAGTTTGCTCCTTAAATATGTTGAAATATAATTTTCACTAAATCTTAATAAATCATTTATGGCAGATGTTAAGTGTATCAGTATAACAGGATCATGCAAAGAAGTTAGTAAATTCTATCCTACTAATAGCATAAGGCAAAACAAATGTGCGTGATTAACAGTGACAGTTTGAGAGAATAGCTCTAAGCAATTTAAAGACCCAGGAACCAAAAGGATCAAAATAAACAAGTTACTTTCATTGGGTGAATAGAAGTAACTTTAAAATTAGGATTGTTGTAAGATGCTACTTCAAATGAGCTACAGGAAAGGAATGAATGAGAACCTATTTTATTCTCAAAAAGCCTATTCTGTCTAGGTTGTTGGAGAACCAATTATTCTCAGGAGTTCGTCAAATAAATGCCTCTGAGCCTGTCTCAAGCTAAAAAATTACATACAAGCATTTAGCATGTATTAGTTTGACCCTGTGAACTGACCTCATTCATGAGATTTCAACAGAGTTGTTGAAAAATACTTCAACATACTAGCATACCTTAATTGAACATGGCACGTTTTATAGCAAAGGGTATAATGTGGGAAATTGCATGAAAACGAGAGTGAAAAAAGAAATTAATCTAATGCCGCTCCATATGCCAGTACCATTCCAGAATTTAACAAGAAACACAAACCATATAACCACTAAATTCTGGTTTCATTGATCCAAATCCCCTCCAAGTTATCCAACCAACCCAACCACTTGTCTTGTTTTAAATATTTACGAACACAGCTTTTATCTGAATTATCAATTGCTAATTATTAATAACGGAAAATTAAAATTCAACACTAAAACAGACAGCCTCCCTTGCACTTCACTCCAACCTTTATCTTATCGAAAAAGCTCCTAAAAGCCAAAAACTATTAATCAGTTGGATGGGTTTTACAATATGTTTGTTACGTCTCAAGATGAGGTGTCAGTGAAAGCTTTTCTTAGTGAGAGGCAATTATTTCGGTATGGAAAAAGTTCACAACGTATTTCATAATCAACATTTGCCTAAACATTTGGCAATCTGCCTAAAATATTTTCTCTCTTTTTCCATGAAAAAATGGAATCTCTTACTCTTTGATGTTTTATTAACTGTTAATCTGGTGAATATTTATTCAATACTCAATGAAAATGTAAATCATACATTTAAAACAAATATTTGAGAACATCTCTTTATGGCCTAAGATTTGGATCTGCATGACTATTGCCTTCTCTTTCCATTCTGAGACCCCCTTCTGATCTCCATGTCTCCCTGACAAAATGGGCACTATGATTCTGTCTGGGGTTCAGACACTTTCCCAATTAATTCATCCTCATCTATTCATACACTGTATGACTGAAGGCCAATAAAAGCCTTTCCAACCTAAAAACGTTACATACCATAATTCTAAAAAACTGTAACAAAGATATAAATACAAGTTTGATTCTTGTAAGGCCTATTTATAAATTTTACAGCACTGCTTTATTTTAATATATATATTCATCTTCCACGCACATAAAATTTAATAGTCATTATTTCCATGCAAAAGGTAATCAAAAATAAAGTAATTGTCAGCAAAGCACTTTAGACTCAATAGGTAAATTATAAATATTTTAGTCATATTATTTAGGTAAATAACAGTAATGTCAATTGTTCTTTTCTTTTCTTTTCTTTTTTTTTTTTTGCAGTACGCGGGCCTCTCACTGTTGCGGCCTCTCCCGTTGCGGAGCACAGGCTCCGGACGTGCAGGCTCAGCGGCCATGGCTCACGGGCCCAGCCGCTCCGAGGCATGTGGGATCTTCCCGGACCAGGGCACGAACCCGTGTCCCCTGCATCAGCAGGCGGACTCTCAACCACTGCGCCACCAGGGAAGCCCTCAATTTTTATTTTCTTAAAATAAATTTATTCTGTGTATTTTCTTTAACCAGAAACAATAAGAAGTATTTTAATAAGATAAATATGTGTCTATGCTATTTATATGAGCAAGGTTTTGTTTCCTTTCATTAACCAATTACATTTCATCAGGGAAAACATTAAAATTAGGATAACCAGCTCAATTCAGCTGTCACCTTATTATTTATTGGTGTACGAAGATTCAGTCAGGATAAAGTGCTTTTCTGCTTTTTCAAATCGTAAAACATTTCTCATTTGCAAAATAGTTTAGCAAATAGAAACCATTCTTTCTATACCTGTAGAAGGAATTCTGTTCAAAGCTTCATTCTGTCTACAGCACTCCTATGATAGCTTTCTTGGAAAAACCACAAATGAGACAGAACTTTGAGATGGAATTTTGCCTCTAAGAACCAAGGCAGGCCTTAGTTTTGGTGCTAGAGATCCTCAATCCTGAAACTCAAGCAGATGAACCCCTTCTGGCAAGTTTTGCCCCTCCCCAGGCTGTGGGCCACCTCTGGACAGAGTTTTGCTCTGAACTGATGCACTGATCCTAGTAGAACTCTGGATATATTTTTTCCACAGTAGCAACCAGGAGAAAGGGAGATTCTCAATAATAGGCAGGGCAGGATACAAGAGGTCAAAACCAGAGACACAGTGCTGAGCACGAGGTGGGGAGGTGAATGAGAATCTGTGCCTAGGAAGGTAAGTCATACACCAAAAGCGTGAAGGATAAGGCCCAAGTCAGAATATGGCACCTCAAATGGATGAAGGCAAGAGGTTCAGGATGAAAACCATGACCAGCACATGGGTGACACAAGCTATGTGACATAACAATGGGCTTTATGGTGAATAGGACCCTGTAAGACTGAACAGAAGTTTTAGTTTCTATTATGTAGGCAATAGGAATCTATCTAAAATCCTGAGCAGGAACCTGACATGATCTGACATGTAGTTTAGAAGTTCCACTCTAGTGTCAGTGTGATAGACTGGAGAAATATAAGGCTGAAGGTAGCAAGAACATTAGGAAACAAGAAATGACAAAGGTGTAAATGAGGGCACTAGAAGAGGGGTATGTTTGGAAGATATTCAGAGAATAGAATGATAGCAATTGGTAACCAATTGCCTGTTGGATCTGGGTGGGGTTTAAAATGGTATTTTTTACATTATTCCCAGGTCTGGCTTGGTGAAATGTGGGGATGGTAGTTCTAGGAAAGACAGGAAAATTCAGAAAGAAGGGGAGATTTTTGAGTAAAAATAATGAGATCATTTTTAAAGGTTATGTTAAGCGAAGTAAAAGTATCCAGACCAAAACAAAGAGACACCACTCCTTTAGTACCACTCTGGCTTGGTATTCCCATTCTTGAGGAGGAATGAGAATTTATAGCCAGAATCTCACTGTAGAGTGTTCACAGATGCTTGGCAATATTCATTAATCAACATTCTTAGTCTACCTTGCTTATTTTTAAATTTTTACTGTAAATCTAGTATTTCTCAGTGAATCAACTTCTGGCCTTTTAAGCAGAATCCCTTCATGACTATGTAGAAGTATAACAGGTATAACTGTCCTAGGTGGAGCTTGCCAAAAGAAATGGAACTTTCCATTTCTGGTATCTATTCTCATACACTGATGGTGGACTTTTCATTGTTATTACCTTTCTGAGGAATACTCTGACAGAATGTACCAAAAGTCTTAACATACTTATATTCTATGATCTAGCATTTCTATAAATTTGCCCTAAGGAAACTACCACAAATGTGCACAAAGATTTATGTATGAGACTATCTAGCACACTATTAGTTCTAAGAGTCAAGAATCTAAGGACTATCCAATGGAATTGTTTTGTAACCAACTGGAAATAGCTTATCCCCTACTAGTCCACTTTCCCCCATTCGAATGGGCATACTTGATCTGCAGATCCTAGTCTCTTCCATCCTCCCCTAACCTAGATCCTATTCTTGCCCTCATGTTGCCTTCTGTCTGTTTCATGTTTGATCCACTCTGACTCTAAATCTGCACTCTAAAGTTTACCTGTCGTCCATTCAATCCTCACAATTCTCTTCTTCTCTAGGTAATAGACAGTTAATCTGATACTCGAGTGCAGGTAACGATACAGGTAGAACACCAAAACCACTGTATGCTTCTCCAAGATGATATGTTTATTTTAGCACTAATCTCTTGAACCCATGCCCTGTGTTTCTTGTGTTCGTGAAGGAGCAATTACAAGGATGGGAATTCCAAACAAAGCAGAAGACAGAAATGCTATGGCAACTGAGTCAGATAAATAGTCTAGGAAATGGGGAGTGCTGGTATCCCTCTTTCATCTGGTCATTTATTCCGTTCTACAACTGGGTCCATCCTGGTCTCTGATCCACTGGAAGGCTGCTTATATACTGCTTTTCTGGAAAGTTAAAATAAGTCAATATTTCCAACAGATACTTATCATGCAAAACGTTGTGTCATTCCTGAAATAGATAGAAGTCATTATTCCAGATCGATACTTATTGAGTATATGAATACAGCCAATACCTTCTTTAGCAGTTAATGACTAATGGTCAGTTCAAGAACTGAGAACACTAATAAGAAATTTAGCTTTAGGTAGTTAAACTATTAAGATGTATTATAAAATTTTCTAAACTATACTGTCCTAAATGCTGTACTTCTCAAACTCACAGAGCCACCCAGGGAGCTGCAGCAAATTCACAAGGGTGCCACGGGATATTTTAATTTTCAAAGGAAGCACAGCAACATCTGTCAGACACCACACAAAAAACAGCTCTGAGATAGTTCAGTTTCAACATGTACATACCTTTTGATGTCATTTTTTCCCCAGTTTTATTGAGATATAATTAACATATAACTGTATTATTTTTAGGTGTACAACATAATGATCTGGTATATGTATATATTGCAATGATGTCATATCTTTGTGAAACATTTTCATCAGTTGTTGTGATAAGAATCGAGAACTAAACAAAAATCAATGCAGAACAAGAAATGAGAGCAGTAGGTCCATTCTACTCCACGGTTTGAGAATTCGTGCAGTGGCACAATCATACACAAACTAATAGTAAATAACTATGGGTGTTGAAGAATGAAAATATTACTTTTCTTTCCAGTCTATGTGTATTATTTTTCCAACTGTCTTCTATAATGCTACAATATAAATACTTAAGTTATTTGAGCCTAAATACTCAAAAATAGGTCTATTAAGTTAGTCCGCTGGCCTAAAGATGCAGTGAAAAAGTTACCAGACACTGAAAGCGCTGTTTACAGAAGTTCAGAAACCTCTGCTTAAATGATATGAAACTCTAGACATAAACTATACATTATTATTACATCTTGGTTTTTTCACAAAATTGAGTGAAACACTTTTTGTAGAATTTTATTTGATTATCACAAAAAGTAACTTTTGAACATAAAGAAATTCTTAATTTGTATCCATTTTTATCATTAAATATTGTTAGCACTTCTTTAGGATTTAAAAAAGGTAAACATTAAATCCTCAGTTTCAGAAGAATTAATTTGTCCTTTGGTTTCATATTTCTGTAATTTTAGGCAGTACCGACTTTTAGGCAAAGTGCCTAGCAATTAGTTGCCAAAGAATTTATTTGTATGGAAATTTTTCTTCAGCCTTCTCCACTGATGCATAAACATAGTAAGGAAACTTTAACCTCATTGTTATAAGAAGAAACACCTGAGGCAATGCCAATCAAGCCAAAATCTTTTATAAAATTGCACGTCTGTGTTTTGTTTTCAGTATCAAAACTAGCACCAGTTATTCAAATCAGCTTACTTTATGTAAATTAGTCTCTTCAAAAACCTCCTTAATCCAGGCAGTTATTAAGTGAAATGGGATTTACCTCAACTAATGACTATACAAAGAGGAAAAAACACACAAGGGAAATCCTATTATAGCTTCAAAGCACTGGGCTCTCCTTTGTTTGCTTACAATCCCCCCTCTGGCAAGAACAATAAGCAGCGTGTAATTATTTTCTTGACTATAATTTTTAAGTTTTAATTTGAACCAGCATTTAAAGGAAAAGAGAAGAGGCATACAGTGCAGGAGCCCTTTTGTCTATACCAGTCTGGCTTAGCGATCAAGAAAGGGAGACATCAATTTTGCCACTGATTCCAAAAGGGATATATTTAAGAAAAACTGTACTTTTCTGCTTGGAATATATGGTAGATTGATCTTCCAACTGACATGACTGTTTCACTGCTCAAAATCAAAATCATTTTCATTAGGAAATAGACTTCCAATTTGGAATTTTTTACCCCATTAAAATAGCAATGTATTTTTAAAAAATTAAGTGCTCTCAAGATGATTTAGTCTTAACATGAATCAAGCACAAATTTTACAGTATCAAACTGAAGGATTTTAATCAGGAGGTGAAGGTGAGTTTTGATGTCTCTTTCAAAAAAGTTTCAATTGCTACTTATCATAATCAAAGAATAGACAAAGAAAAAAAAACATTAATGTTTGGTCTCAAATCCACAGTCATTGGTGACAGACTTACATTCTTTTCTTTATTTTCAGACCATGCATGTGCAAATTTAAAACTGACAAACAAAAGCCTTATCACCTAGAAGCCTGGGAAAATGAGTTCTTCTAACAGTGTTCCTTTGAAGGTAGCGGTTCACATACCATACTCAATAGAAAGTGACAATTAATTTGACAGATCCTGGTTTTAGGAATCCAAGAGAGTAAAACTTCCTGGTACCATAAGATACACAACTGTGGTTGAATCGGGGTAGAATTCATTTCCTAAAAGTGTTAGCAGCCTAAGCTGGGAGCCAGGGTAGAGTTGCTGCAGGGAGAATTTTGATGGAAATTATGGGATGGATGTTTTTATTTTTTGCAATTTTAATTTTTCTTAGACTTTCATTTCACCAAATGACTTTTTGTATTACTTTAATACACTGACACCTTCATTTCAGATTCTACGTAAAAATTTAAAAACGTTAAAGACATACTACTCATCACACATACATGCCAGATTATCACTATATTCCCAGTCTCAGATGAACCCTGCTAAACGGAAGACAAGATGGTATTTTTGGTCCCCTTGCATTTTTTAATAATCAGTGCATAATAAACTCCAAGACCTAAGTGAAAGTCACTCACAAAAAATAGGAATAAAATCAGAAAAGTCATCCTCTGCAATTGAAGTTTATATTAATTAATATGGAATGGATATGATTAGCCTTCTGCAGGAGTGACCTTTGAGAGGCACTTTGCAATGAGTTGTGCCTCTAAATCCCCTTAAGGTCCCCAGTCCAAATATTACTTACTGTAGCCTGAGCTTTGACTTTAGATAACCTGGATAACCACATGCACGTAATAAATGCAAACAAAATGATGTGGCACTCTGCATGATGTTTAGAAAACGGAGAGTTGACAAATAATAATCTGTTGGGGTTTATTCAGAGAGACGTGGAATACGAGTCATTAGAAATATGTAGTCAGCAGTAAAGCAGGAGTGATTTCTCTAGTTTTTGCCACAATCCGAAAGACATATCCTTCAAGATTACTCAATTTATTTTACCATTATCTCATACGTATATCTTTGCCTCACAATTTCTTGATTAGCAACTTGCATTCCAGGGAAGTTTGATAATAAACAGGGCTATTTTAGATAAGGGTTTTCTAGTGACAAGGAAGGTAAATCCCCACTGAATGTTAATCAGTTAGCACTTGTTTATAAATAAATCCATGAGACCATATAACCTGAAGTCAGTCCCCACAGAAGCTCATCATTCCTCAGTGAACTGATAGTATCATTTCTTGAAGCTGAATGCTAGACCCACAGGGACTTCATCAGTTGAAAGAACCCTGCCTGAGCAAATGTGTGAAATGGTTCAAAAGCAAAACCAAAAAGTAATGAAGCATGTCATTATATATGTGTCAAAACTCATAAAGTGAACAACACCAAGAGTGAACCCTAATGAAAACTTTGTACTTTGGGTGGTAATGAAGTGTCAATATAGATTCATTGATTGCAACAAATGTACCACTCTAGTGCAGGATGTCAATGGCGGGGAAGATGCCCTTGTGGGGGCAGGGGATATATGGCAAGTGTCTACACTTTCCATTCAGTTTTGCTGTGAACATAAAACTGCTCAAAAAAAATAGTCAAGAAAGAGAGAGAGAGAAAGGAAGAAAGGAAAGAAGGAAGGAAAGAAGTAAGGAAGGAAGGAAGGAAGGAAGAAAGAAACAAAGAAAGAAAAAAAAGGCAGAAAAGAAAGAAAGAAGAAAGAAAGAGAAAGAAAGGGAGAAAAAAAGAAAGAAAGAGAGAAAGAAAGAAAGGAGGGAGGGGGGAGGGAGGGAGGGGGGGAAATGTAATGCATGGAACCAGAAGGAGTTAAAAATAACCCATGGAATCAAAAAGACCTGAGTTAAAATCCTGACAGTGCCCCTGACTGGGTGACATTTAACCTCTCTGAGCTTCAGCTTCTTTTTCTGTAAAATGTAGATAATAAATATACAGCTTTGGGGTTATGAGAGTTAAATGAAATAATACATGAAAAGCATGTAGGACAGTGCCTGGCACATAGTGTGATTTCATAATTTCCATACTCCACCCAAAGTAATCCTCCTATAATGTTGGACCTGATTTAGAAGCTATTGTTTTTTTGGTTGTTTTTTTTTTTTGCGGCACGTGGACCTCTCACTGCTGTGGCCTCTCCCGTTGCGGAGCACAGGCTCCGGATGCGCAGGCCCAGCGGCCATGGCTCACGGGCCCAGCCGCGCCGCAGCATGTGGGATCTTCCCGGACCGGGGCACGAACCCCTGTCCCCTGCATCGGCAGGCAGACTCTCAACCACTGCGTCACCAGGGAAGCCCTAGAAACTATTCTTTACACCAAAAAGTATAAATTTCTCTCTAACTACTCAGGGAGCCTAAGACACACAGAAATAAGAGCAAGAGATGGCAAGTTGCAGGATCAGTCTCCTGGAGGAAAAAGCATTCCCAGGTAATAATTTGTTAGGGTTAAAAATTTTGCAAAGCATATTGGCCACATCAAACTTTTTATTAAAACAATTGATATAAACTTTGTTATACTGAGGCTAAACTTTAACAAAATTGCAGACCCAGAGACAGAATTTTTTGCAATTAATAATAAAGGTCTTAATATAAGAAAATGATTGTTACAACAAATACCAAAGTAGGACACAAATAACTGAATACAAAGAAGAGGATTAAGCAGAATCAAGATGATGAAAGAAAAACCTGACAGAGGTAACACCTATAACCAAGTCTAACTAAAGGGTTTGACAATTGATTAATGATGAAACAATAGAAATTAATATCAGCTTTCATTGAGCCATGATATGAAAGAGCACAGTGAAACTGAATGCTTTATTAACTGCAGGGTGTTGTTGAGGACATCACTCACTACATCAAATAGTGTCCTATTGTCACAGTACCAGGAATAGTGAATACTTTTCCTAAACAACCTGTTTGTGTGTGCTTTAAGAATCCTTCAAATATAATGTCTGCATTTTTGTCTTCATGTTGGCTGCTAGAGAAAACGTGGACTACCTGCCTCTAGAAAGGATATAGGATACTATGACTAGCATTTGTATACTCACAGTTTCCTCCCCTTTTATTGTTATTATTCCTCCCCCAATATTACTCATATTCCCTTTGTCTAAATACTTTCATTTATTTTTAATTTATTCTAACATGATATATATATTTGTATATATCTATATAGATATAGATTTTTGTAAACCATCTTCTTGTAACAATACGTAGTAAAAACAAATTTTAAAAATTTAGTCAGCAAGCAACTTTTAGAACCTGATCCAAAAATGAAGTGGGTGCTATGTGTATGGCTAGGTCCCATTACCATAACTTTCAAAATTGTTGGGTTAATGTCTCATTTTCCTTTCTTTTTGTTGCTGACCTTGTTTCCCACCTTACAAGCACCAGAATTCAGGACAAATTGCACAGTGTTACATGGCATGGCTCCCAGTATTTCGCAGAAATACATACTGAGGCCAGGGCTCTGCTGGGTGGGGAGTTGTGCGGTTGTGTTTCAGTGCAGGGCCTTGGACTGTGTTATTCTGCCATTTCCATAGGACCAGTAAGAGAAAGCAGTGGGGGAGCACACAGGTTGCTGGCCCCACGCTGTCTATTTTGGGATATCAGACCTGTATAGTATATATCTGCAAACACCAAGCTGCCCAGCTCTAGAGACTTTGGTGCATATGAGTTGTTGTCTTCTACCTGCTGGAGAGAGGAAGCCCAAGGTCCCATGGAAGTTGAGTCTGGTACACTCCTCACTCCCCATTCCCCTTGAGAAAAGCACTTCTCCAGATCCCAGCTGGTTCATTTTCCAGGCCACCCTGAGTGAGCCTGAGGGTCACTTGCAGTCACTTCTGCTTGTTGTCCCCAGTTGTCTGCCGTTTAACCACCGGGTCTTCAGGGGAGGGGGTGGGAAAGCTGAGGTTCCTAGCATTTGCCAATGTCCATAGTATAAGTACGCCTACATAGCCGATTTCAAGCTACCAATGTGACATCTCTGAATTCAGAGTTGGAAAGAGATGTTGAAAATATAAGAATGGGAGAGGGCAGACAGCAGAAGCAAGAAGAACTACAATCCTGCAGCCTGTGGAACAAAAACCACATTCACAGAAAGACAGACAAAATGAAAAGGCAGAGGGCTATGTACCAGATGAAGGAAAAAGATAAAACCCCAGAGAAACAACTAAATGAAGTGGACATAGGCAACCTTCCAGAAAAAGAATTCAGAATAATGATAGTCAAGATGATCCAGGACCTCAGAAAAAGAATGGAGGCAAAGATTGAAAAGATGCAAGAAAGGTTTAACAAAGACCTAGAATATTTAAAGAACAAACAAACAGAGCTGAATGATACAATAACTCAAATGAAAACTACACTAGAAGGAATCAATAGCAGAATAACTGAGGCAGAAGAATGAATAAGTGACCTGCAAGACAGAATGGTGGAATTCACTGCTGCGGAACAGAATAAAGAAAAAAGAATGAAAAGAAATGAAGACAGCTTAAGAGACCTCTGGGACACCATTAAACACAAAAACATTCGCATTATAGGGGTCCCAGAAGGAGAAGAGAGAGAGAAAGGACAAGAGAAAATATTTGAAGAGGTTATAGTCGAAAACTTCCCTAACGTGGGAAAGGAAATAGCCACCCAAGTCCAGGAAGCACAGAGAGTCCCATACAGGATAAACCCAAGGAGAAACACACTGAGGCACATAGTAATCAAATTGGAAAAATTAAAGACAAAGAAAAATTATTGAAAGCAGCAAGGGAAAAACGACAAATAAAATACAAAGGAACTCCCATAAGGATAAGAGCTGATTTCTCATCAGAAACTCTACAAGCCAGAAGGAAGTGGCACAATATACTTAAAGTGATGAAAGGGAAGAACCTACAACCAAGATTACTCTACCTGGCAAGGATCTCATTCAGATTCGATGGAGAAATCAAAAGCTTTACAGACAAGCAAAAGCTAAGAGAATTCAGCACCACCAAATCAGCTCTACAACAAATGCTAAAGAAACTTCTCTAAGTGGGAAACACAAGAGAAGAAAAGGACCTACAAAAACAAACCCAAAACAATTAAGAAAAGGGTCATAGGGACATACATATCGATAATTACCCTAAATGTGAATGGATTGAATGCTCCAACCAAAAGACACAGACTTACTGAATGGATACAAAAACAAGAGCCAAATATATGCTGTCTATAAGAGACCCACCTCAGACCTAGGGACACATTCAGACTGAAAGTGATGGGATGGAAAAAGATATTCCATGCAAATGGAAATCAAAAGAAAGCTGGAGTAGCAATACTCATATCAGATAAAATAGACTTTAAAATAAAGAATTTTACAAGAGACAAGGAAGGACACTACATAATGATCAAGGGATCAATCCAGGAAGAAGATATAACAATTATAAATATATATGCACCCAACATAGGAGCACCTCAATACATAAGGCAACTGGTAACAGCTATAAAAGAAGAAATCGATAGTAACACAAAAACAGTGGGGGACCTTAACACCTCACTTACACCAATGAACAGATCATCCAAAATGAAAATAAATAAGGAAACAGAAGCTTTAAATGACACAATAGACCAGATAGATTTAATTGATATTTATAGGACATTCCATCCAAAAACAGCAGATTACACTTTCTTCTCAAGTGCACACAGAACATTCTCCAAGATAGATCACATCTTGGGTCACAAATCAAGCCTCAGTAAAGTTAAGAAAATTGAATTCATATCAAGTATCTTTTCTGACCACACTGCTATGAGATTAGAAATTAATTACAGGGAAAAAAACGTAAAAAAACACAAACACATGGAGGCTAAACAATACATTACTAAATAACCAAGAGATCACTGAAGAAACCAAAGAGGAAATCCAAAAATACCTAGAGAAAATGAGAATGAAAACATGACAGTCCGAAACCTCTGGGATGCAGCAAAAGCAGTTCTAAGAGGGAAGTTTATAGCTATACAAGCCTACCTCAAGAAACAAGAAAAATCTCAAGTAAACAATCTAACCTTACACCTAAAGGAACTAGAGAAAGAAGAGCAAACAAAACCCAAAGTTAGCAGAAGGAAAGAAATCATAAAGATCAGAGCAGAAATAAATAGAAACAAAAAAAAAATAGCAAAGATCAATAAAACTGAAAGGTGGTTCTTTGAGAAGATAAACAAAATTGATAAACCATTAGCCAGACTCATCAAGAAAAAGAGGGAGAGGACTCAAATCAATAGGATTAGAAATGAAAAAGGAGAAGTTACAACAGACACCGCAGAAATACAAAGCATCCTAAGAGGCTACTACAAGCAACTCTATGCTAATAAAATGGACAACCTGGAAGAAATGGACAAATTCTTAGAAAGCTATAACCTTCCAAGACTGAACCAGGAAGAAATAGAAAATATGAACAGACCAATCACAAGCAATGAAATTGAAACTGTGATTTAAAATCTTCCAACAAACAAAAGTCCAGGACCAGATGGTTTCACAGGTGAATTCTATCCAACATTTATAGAAGAGCTAAAACCCATCTTTCTCAAACTCTTCCAAAAAATTACAGAGGAAGGAACACTCCCAAACTCATTCTATGAGGCCACCATCACCCTGCTACGAAAACCAGATGAAGTACTCCAAAAACAAGAAAATTACAGACCAACATCACTCATGAATATAGATGCAAAAATCCTTAACAAAATACTAGCAAACAGAATCCAACAGCACATTAAAAGGATCATACACCATGACCAAGTGGGATTTATCCCAGGGATGCAAGGATTCTTCAATATATGCAAATCAATCAATGTGATACAGCATATTAACAAATTGAAGAATAAAAAGCATATGATCATCTCAATAGATGTAGAAAAAGCTTTTGACAAATTTCAACATCCATTTATGATAAAAACTCTCCAGAAAGTGGGCATAGAGGGAACCTACCTCAACATAATAAAGGCCATATATGACAAACCCACAGCAAACATCATTCTCAATGGTGAAAAACTGAAAGCATTTCCTCTAAGATCAGGAGCAAGACAACGATGTCCACTCTTGCCACTATTATTCAACATAGTTTTGGAAGTCCTAGCCACGGCAATCAGAGAATAAAAAGAAATAAAAGGAATACAAATTGGAAAAGAAGAAGTAAAACTGTCACTGTTTGCAGATGACATAATACTATACACAGAGAATCCTAGAGATGCCACCAGAAAACTACTAGAGCTAATCAATGAATTTGGTAAAGTTGCAGGATATAAAATTAGTGCACAGAAATCTCTTGCATTCCTATACACTATTGATGAAAAATCTGAAAGAGAAATTAAGGAAACACTCCCATTTACCACTGCAACAAAAAGAACAAAATACCTAGGAATAAACCTACCTACGGAGACAAAAGACCTGTATGCAGAAAACTCTAAGACACTGATGAAAGAAATTAAAGATGATACCAACCGATGGACAGATATACCATGTTCTTGGATTGGAAGAATCAATATTGTGAAAATGACTATACTACCCAAAGCAATCTACGGATTCAAGTAATCCCTATCAAATTACCAATGGCATTTTTTACGGAGCTAGAACAAAAAATCTTAAAATTTGTACGGAGACACAAAAGACCCCTGAAAAGCCGAAGCAGTCTTGAGGGGAAAAAACGGAGTTGGAGGAATCAGACTCCCTGACTTCAGACTATACTATAAAGCTACAGTAATCAAGAAAATATGGTACCGGCACAAAAACAGAAACCTAGATCAATGGAATAAGATAGAAAGCCCAGAGATAAACCCAGGCACCTATGGTCAACTAATCTATGACAAAGGAGGCAAGGATACACAATGGAGAAAAGACAGTCTCTTCAATAAGTGGTGCTGGGAAAACTGGACAGCTACATGTAAAAGAATGAAATTAGAACACTCCCTAACACCATACACAAAAATAAACTCAAAATCGATTCGAGGCCTAAATGTAAGCCCGGACACTAAATTGGACATCATCAAAATAAAAAACTTTTGTAAAAAAAAAAAAAGTCATTGAGGGACTTCTCTAGTGGCACAATGGATAAGACTCTGTGCTCCCAATGCGGGGGACCCAGGTTCGATCCCTGGTCAGGGAAAGAGACCCCACATGCATGCTGCAACTAAGAGTTCGCATGGCACGACTAAGGAGCTGGCGAGCCACAACTAAGGAGCCCGCTTGTTGCAACTAAGACCTGGCACAACCAAATAAGTAAATATTAAAAAAAAAAAAAAAAATCATTGAGTTAGTCCTTTTGACGAAGTGACTAATATTTGGGGTAAAATATTTTCTTAAACAAGAGCAACTAGTACTTGAATAATATCATGTAGTTTACATATACTCTCTTACTTACTCCTCCACACAACCCTAAAATATGGACCTTGTTTTCATCTATATTTTATCTATTAGGAAATAGAAGCTCAAATAGAGACATTTGTAATGATTCACCAAAGACCATACAATCTAGTCAATAGAAAAGTCAGATTTCTTCTGCTACCTGCCTTTTTTCCTTCCTCTCCTTTCCAAAAATACTTTTTGGGCAGTAAATATGTCCACTCAGGCTGCCATAGCAAAAACCACAGACAGGATGGCTGAAACCACAGAACTGCATTTTCTCACAGTTCCGGAGGTTTGAATAAGTCCAAGATTAAGGTGCCTTCAAGGGTGGGTTTCTAGTGAGACCTCTTTTCCTGGCTTGCAGATGACTGCTTTCTCATTGTGTCTTCACATGGCCTTTCCTCTGTGCTAGAGACAGACCTCTGGTCTCTCTTCCTCTTCCATAAGGCCACAGTCCTGTAAGATTATGGCTCTACCCTTATGACCTCATTTTATCTTAATTACTTCTGTAAAGGCCCTATCTCCAAATATTGTCACATTGAGGGTTAGGTTCCAACATATGAATTTCGGGAGGACATAATTCATTCCATAAAAGGTAGCAGACATTATACCAGAGATGGAAATACAGTGATGGACAAAAAAGACTTGGTCCCTGACTTTGTGGAACTTATGATGTATTGAGCTCAGAGCTTAAGAACAGACACTGAATAGGTCCACATTTCCCCCCCCACAACACTACTTACAGAAGGCATACTGTTTACCCCAATCTTCATACCATTTCCCAAGAAAATTATTTTTATGTATGTATACAGGATAAACTTCAGACTGCTTTGTGTCTTATTCACTTGTCTTTAAATTTGTGGAGACAGAATTAATAAAATTTGCTTGGAAGTCCCCTCAGATGAAGTTTAGTGGGGTCCTTCCTGAAAGCAGAACAAAGGTTAGACCAGGATGTGTCAACAAAAATGCTTATTGCAGGGCTTCCCTGGTGGCGCAGTGGTTGGGAGTCCGCCTGCCGATGCAGGGGACACGGGTTCGTGCCCCGGTCTGGGAGGATCCCACATGCCGCGGAGCTGCTGGGCCCGTGAGCCATGGTCGTTGAGCCTGCGTGTCCGGAGCCTGTGCTCCGCAACCTGAGAGGCCCGCGTACCGCAAAAAAGGAAAAAAAAAAAAAAATGCTTATTGCAGTGGTGGAGGGCAAGGAATGTTTTTGTGAATTCTGTGGGGGTGAGTGCTGTGCTTCCATCTTCCATTTAGACTGGTGAGCAGCAGGAAAGCTTTCTCTTTTCATCACTACCAAAAATCAAGAGTTATTATATTTAAGAAGTCTCTGCTGTTAAGCTGAAGCAAATTCACAAGTGTTTCAGAAACTTTATAAAAAGAACCGGACTCCACAGCATCACAGCCCTTTGATTCTGTGATTCTGTGTCACCTTCCCACAGCACAAATGGAGATTAAGAAAAAATGTGGGCGAAGAGGAAAGGAAACATTCTAAGACCTTTTGTTTAATGATATGCAAATGAAACAGTTACTAGGTCGCCAAGCACCAAGGATGCTAATTCTGCAGTGTTTTTTTGAATCCATTCTCTGCTTCCCAGCTGGCAGAAGCTTTGTATTGAATTAGATATAATATCTGCTCTGAGTCAGACAAATCTGGCTTCTGCTTCTGACACCAGTGATTCCTAGTTTTATGAACTTGAGCAAAATACCTAGTCTCTTTTTGCCTCAGTTTCCTTACTGTAAAAACCAAAATAATAATGCTGTGCTGGGCTTTCTCAGGTTTAAGGAAAAGAGATATGTTCCAGTTACCTCAAGATATTATAAAGACAAAAAGGAAACTGTCTCAGTCAACATCCTGATAATCAGCACGTTGTTCATCATTACTCAGAACAGGGCAGGTGCTGCTCTGACGGCCCATCAAGACTCAAAATGCTTCCTTCTATTCTACTACTAACTAATTTCTCTCTACTCCCCATGTTACCACTCCCATTAACTTCCTACTTCTACTATTGCCTTCTTTTTAAGGCCATTTCTTTGTGTATTTCTCTTCTGCTGCTTCCACGACTCACTGCATCCTTTTTTGTGTGTTTCATTTTTAAGCTGCCTAAGAGACAAGGTCTGATCAACTTACTAATCAGAATAAAACTCTGCTTTGGCACAGAATTTGTTGCCTATCCCTTATAGACTCCTGTTCAGCCTGTGGGTGGCTGCCTTGGAGACTGATGCTCATCTTGATACACTCGAGTGTGGCTAACATGTGTCACATGGACAAAGCATGGGTACATATGCAGAGAGAACTGTTGACAGGCTTGCCCTCGGAGGTTTCTCAGGAGAGAGTAGTGTAATTGAGCACTCGTTTGAATAACCTGCACAGAACAGGTGTTGGTGAGGCTCAGATAAGATGTGCAAACAGCTTGTCTAGTGACTGGAATATAACAGACGCTCAGTAAATCTTAGCCCCACTCTTTCATCCCCCTGCTATGACTCTAGTTCAGGCCTAAGTTCTCTCTCACAACTGCAGTGGGTTCCCACAAGGCTCTTTGTCTTCACGTTCTTTTCTCTTCAGATTCATCTCCCACACCTCTGCCAGAACAATTTGTAGAGACCAGGTGGAATTATTCATTTATTTAACATAAACTGAGTCTTTGCTATGTGCCAGACACTATCCTAGATGATAGAAATTAATAAGGTATGTATTCTATTCTCAAGGGACTCAAAGAACAGTAGAGAAAACAAATAATGGTAAATATATACCATAAAAGGTGCAGTGGAGCACCCTCAAAAAGATCAATTCTTCCCTGGTCAGCAAACAAAGAAGTTTCTAAAGAGGAAATAGGGGAGTCTTGAGAAATATAGTATCTCAAAAAGTGCTGAAGGAAAAGAAGTTCATTGCACAAAGAGGACCAGATCATGAAAAGTTTGCAGTTTTCATATAAGGAATTAGAGAATAAGTCAAAGAGAAAAAACACTACTCTTAGAGGATGTTAAAAAAAAAAGGGGGGAGGAGTGATGTTTTAAAAAAAAAGCATTCCAGAATCAAACAGGTCCAGGAAATGCTGGGTTAAAAGAGTAGACAATAACCAACAGATTTCTTTACCGTAGGATTTCTCAGAGCTTTTAATATGCAAATGTGTATTATGACTCTCCAAGAGGAGAATTTGATCTAAGACATTTTCCAAATTTATTTGACCTGGAAACTCTTTTTCCTGGCAGGACATGTTATTAAACCCATTCTAGGATATGAAGTTGTTGTCTAAGAAGGAGTTCCAGCAGGAGAGTGAGGTGAACAAAATCCATCTGCAGATCCCAACGCCCCACACTCACAGCCTGGCCCCACCCCTACCTTTTCAGCCACCTTGTCAACTCCTTCTGCCCATGTTCTCTACACCCTGGACAAACTGAACATTTCATTTTTCACTAAGCATGCTTCATACCCCCTTGCTTTGGAGCTCTTGAACAGTCTCCTTCTGAAAGTCTTTTTTTTTTTTTCAATTTAATTTTATTTATTTTTATTATACAAGAGGTTCTTATTAGTTATCTATTTTATACATATTAGTATATGTATGTCAATCCCAATCTCCCAATTCATCCCACCACCATCACCACCCCGCCTCCCGTTTTCCCCCCTTGGTGTCCATACGTTTGTTCTTTACATCTGTGTCTCTATTTCTGCCTTGCAAACTGGTTCATCTGTACCATTCTTCTAGATTCCACATATATGCGTTAATATACGATATTCCTTTTTCTCTTTCTGACTTACTTCACTCTCTATGACAGCCTTTAGGTTCCTTCTGAAATTCTACTCATCCTTCAGGATACACCTCTTCGATAAAGTCATTCATGATTCCCCAAGTTGTGTCGATAATATTCTCTTTGGCTGAGTATTAGTATTACTAATAATACTAAATACTAAATTACTAATACTACTAAAGACTAATAATATTAGTAATGCTCTCTTTGCTTTTATTTCTGTTAGCCCTTATTCTATTCTCTTTTGGGAATGGTCATGTATAACGGTGGGGCATGCCGGTCACTCCTTGCCAGAACCACCCAAGAACCAGTTCTAAATTTTTCCTGCTATATCACTACTTCCTCTCTGGGTTTTGAGATGGGACCTTCCCTGACTAATACACACACACACACACACACACACACACACACACACACACACACAGCAGAGGGTTCCAAAATTCCCCTCAATTCACACAAATGTGTAGAGAAAATTTAACTTCTTTATTTCATCTGTAACCAATCTAATCTTCCTCATTAGCACCCACCTGCTGAGTGGTGATAAAACTGAGTTTATTCCTCTCTTATAAATTAATCTAATTCTTTCTAGAGAACTCAGTATTTTGGGGATAAATGTCTAGTCTTTCAGATGTGCTCTCTCTCCCTTCTCTTCTCCAGGGAAACATCTGGTTATATGAGGCGTGTTTCCTGTGTCCTCCTGACAGTAGGGGGAAGAGGTCTGGCATTTATATTCTCTGTCCTTATGCTTTTTTTCTGGACTAGCAATCATAGAAGTACCACTGAGCCTGTCCTGGGATGTTCTGCTGGCATCTGCTGTTAAATTTGGCAGCCAGTGGGATTTATGGCCTGACCTCTTTTGCTTTCCTTAAAGCCTCATCCTCTTTAAGCCCCTCTTATCTCTCCTTGAACATCTGGTCCTGGCCCAGTGGTTTATCTTATGACACTCAGCTGCAAGGTCACCTCCACTCTGCCACAGCACCCTTGGCATGCCAGAATCTCAGCTAATTTACTCTTCTCCCCAGTCCCCTCTGGGTCCTGCAAGAAAATCTGGGATTCCATCCAAGTAGGATTGGAATAAAAAGACTGCTTGGGGTTGCTAGGTCAGTATGAAGTATAAAGTAGTTGCTCAATAAAAATTTGAATAGAAGGTTCCAAGAAGAAAAAACAATGTTTATAAATGTTGACTTTATCAGCGTCTTTAAATGTTTTCAAGACACTCTGCTCTACATCATAATGTAAGTTTTATCCAAAGATTTCAATGTTTCTTATAACCATTTTAGCATATAGAAATTTGATTTCTTATTTTAGTTTATCATCATCACCATCTGAGAGCATCATTTTAGCAGGAGCAAGGCTCCTACCCATAGATACTTTAAATTTTAAGAAAAATAATCATGGTATAGATATACAAATAAGGAACAAGAAAAACTGAACAAAATATTACCTTTAAATTGAAAAGAAAACTGAGGATGCCACAGACTAATCAGTGGGAAGGTCAAGACACAGAAAGAGTCTGAAAGTGAGAGGAGGGAAGCCAAGGCATGAGAGACGTGGACTTTGGAATTTAGGCAATGTAGGATTCGGGAATGTCTCTGTGTGGCTGAACCACACTGACTCCATTTTGTTGGCTCCATCTTAGTCCTGCTGCCCCTCCCCTTTCTGCGTGGCTGAGCTTTAGCGTACTCATAAGGAATGCACCCAATCCAATTAAGTTCCCTGTCAACTTTTACCCTTGCCTTCATCTGATATGAAAACTGGAAGGTTAATGGTCATGAGACCCACGGTGGAAGGAAAAACCCCTGGTTCCTTTTGTGCAGATGTGCTTCTCCCTCAGTTGTCAGATTCTATTTTTAGCTTTGGCCCCTTTAAATCCCTCTGTACCCTTTTTAGTGTATGTCTCTGGATCACCCTTGGCCCAATCCTGCCTGTATGTAAGTCACCCACAATAAACTTCATAATTGCACTTCATGGAGTTGCCTGCTTCATTGTTTTTCAGCCTTAAAGTTCCTTCTCAGTTCGGAGGATATTATTCAACATCTCTACCTTCCAACTGTCTCGCATTAGATATTCTCCATAAAGGTGATAGTACAATGTTTTTCAAATGAAATGAAGCATCTCTTAGAGTGACCTTAAACTCTTCTCCAAATATGAGACTATCTAAATGGATTCTAAACTGAATCTCTTAAATAGTTTTCTAAAAATTAGGTTCAGAATAAAGAAAACTAAAGAATGAGGAAACCCTTTCTAACATACTAATCATATCTGTTCTCATTCTTCTGTATTAGTTCACTGGTCAGAGACTGGCTTCTGGCTTCCTGTTAATTGTGACCTTAGCAGAATTTATGTAACACTTGCTACTGAAGGAACGAGAGAAATCAGACAGCTTTTAGCATATGAGTGATCAATTACTTAACAGGTTGTAGTTGATATTGGGTGTGGGGGGAGGATTAGATACCTTTTTAATAGTGGGTCAGAAGACAGAAGAAGCTTTAAATATCATTTTTCTTTCTGAGAATATCCTGGAAGCTATGATTTAAAAATAATAATATTTTATATCTGATACAAAGTCAGGGGTTGATTGATTTATTTCTTTTTATTTTTTTGTTTTAAGTAAAGTGTTCCCTGATGACCATTGCATCACCTAAGTGTGAAGCCAAGCATTGACTATTTTATCACACCAAATACAATCTCTTTTCCTCTGAAAGGTGTTGAAATGTTCATTTAATCCAATGACTCAATTGGAACCTTTTATAATGCATTTTGTCTAGGTTTTATAACACAATTTGTCTAGGTTTTAAAAATGCATTGGAAGAATACCTTTGTTCATTTCAATGACCCTGAGGGAGCCCCAGTTACTTTAGATTATACAGATACTGTGTTACGACCTGCCTGCTTAACTGTAAACTTTTATCTCCAATTAACTTCTGCCTATGATCTATTTAAATCTTCAGATAAGGTGAGAGAGGTAGGAAGTCAGAGGGAGGCAAAGGGCTCCTCTTGGAATAAGGCAGCTCTCAATCAACTTACAGGTATCAAAGGACAAGGAGGCCAACAAAAGCTGCAGAAAGCAGGGGATTTTGCCTTCACTCCACCTATGTTGAGCCTAGGTGGGCACGAGCTGGTAAATTGAGCTGAAAAATAGAAACATTCCAGGTGGGCAAAGCAACAAAGAGAAGAGCCTGGCCAGACCTCCACGGCTCAGCAAGTGCTGGTTCCACGCGACCACCGGGATATGGTGCTAATGATACCATAGAGGGCATTCATTAGCACGAATGAGGACAGAAGCAAAAATAAAATCCTAGAGCCTGTACAAGTGTATACATTTCAGCTGGAGGTAGGCAGTATCAAACAGATAACGAATAACTGATCCAATAGTAAGAGAGCTGAGATCTGTTACAAGTGAAGCCAAACGAACAGTAGGAGACAAGATGTCACTTCCCGAAGTGCTTGTAGACTGGTATCACCCTTTTGCAAAAGTGGTGAACTTCCTTTAGTACACCTACTAAGAGATGGATCCCTTCCTTTCTTAAAGAGACTACATCCTCTTGACGACGTGGACACTTGTAACAAGCTTAATTCTGCAGACATTCAACTGGCACCTACAGCCTTGAATTCCCTTCCAGAAAGATGATGTCAGACCCCACTGAGTGCTTGTTCTAGGTTGGCTAATACCACTTAGAAGTATGGCACGGGGTGGGGTGGTGGTGGTGGGATGAACTGGGAGATTGGGATTGACATATATACACTAATATGTATAAAATAGATAACTAATAAGAACCTGCTGTATAGAAATAAATAGATAAAATAAATTTTTTAAAAAAAGAAGTATGGCACAATAGTCTCCTCTAAGCCACGTCAGCCATTCTTGGTCATGGTGCTGCATGGCTCTCTGTGTTCTGGGCTCCTACTTACAACAAAAAGGATATTCAGCAATTTCAGGTCATAGTCCCTCATTAAGAAGTTAAAGATCTGGTTCAGGGCCAAACTGCTGGCTTCACATTTGAATCACCTGGGGAATTTTTGAAAAACAACCAGAGTCTAGCTAGGGTCTGGATATGGATATTTTTTAGAGCTCCCAGAAGAATCTAATGTGCAGCCAGGGTTATGAATGCTTGTCCAACTGAAGCATTACACACAAACAGCAAAGAAATACAGGCAAAATAGAGTAAAAGCACAGCGTGCTATATATAACATTGCCAATGCAAGTCAAACCATGAAAAAGCATGCTAAGTCAACTCATTCTTTGTTTAACAAAACTGAAAACCTAACTGAAGCCAAAAATGAACTTAAGTTTACAATATAACTGTAACTGTATTAAGTCAGTCGGTTTGGGCCTGACTGCAGTTCTCCACAATTGGCAGAGTTCAGGAATTATCAGTCCCTTCCTTAGTGTACAGGCTAGTTAGCGCTGTGCTAACACACCCAAAACTCCTCAGCGGCTTAAAGCAATGAAGTTTATTTCTTACTCCTGCTTCATGTCTGTCACAGGTCAATGGGAGCTTTGCTCTTCTTGGTCCTTAGTTCAGGACCCTGAGTGACAGAGTAGCCACTGTTTGGAACCTTCCTGGGAGAGAGAGCATCGTGTTCCATGTGACAGTTTTAAAGCTTCCACTGGGATGTTACACAGATCACTTCTCCTATTTCTTTGACCAAAGCAAGTCATATGGCCACCCACACCTGACATCAATCCTACCACACGCCTAAACAAAAAACTAGAAATATTTGGTGAGCAACAAAACTAACTACAGCACATTGCTAGAGTTGGCTTAATGCACTAGGGGGGTTTAGACAAACCTCTGTCCTTTGTGGAATTTTTCTATTTCTTTATAATAGCTAAAAGTTATTGAGCACTTATTATGTGCAAGAGGCTGCAATAAGGATAAGACAGGTACATTGTGTATGAATATTCATAGTAACCATACAGATAGGTACTCTCACCATTACCATCTTACAAGTAAGTAAACTGAGGCTAAAAGCAGTGAAGTAATTTTCCCAAGGTCACAGAGCTTGGAATGAGCTGTTGAGTTAGAATTGAGTGGCTCCAGAGCCAGCCTACTTGTAGAGTAGCCAACTGTCCAGTTTGCTCAGGACTAAGTGGTTTTCTGGGATGTGGAACTTTCAATGCTAAATTAAAGAGAGTTGTGGGCAAACCTACTAGTAACAGTTACATTACCCTCTTATTGATCAGGCTTATAATAAATGACAAAGCTTACTATTTTCCAAATCAGGGAAAAACTCTGAAACCTGCTAATCCCTGGGTAACATAGCACAACACAGAACAGTTCCTACCTTTTAGAAAAATGATTCCAAATTTGTTTTTAATTTTTGTTTTTTGGGTTGTGGTTGTATTAACATATTGGCATCCCATCATGGATAAACCTATGAATCTCCATGCCAAGAAACCTTCAATTGTATGTACTCATTTAACCCAGGCTTCCATGGACCACCTAGACCTACAGACAAATGCTACCACAACCTTGGGGACAATCACAAAGTGATTGATTCTACCCTAATCTCCCTATCCTGACCTCTGCTGTCCTGGAAGCCCTGAGTGGTTCATATCCCTTCTTAGCCACAGCTTCCACTTTTCTGCAGCCATTGTCATTGTTGTCAATTCTCCTACAGTTGCCATTATTGAAGGCTAATGACAAACTTCTGCTCATTAACCAACCAGCATACGTCAAGCAGACGGCTAGACCCTTCACATAGTATCTCATGCCCTCCCTGACCAAGCAGGTTGGGTTAATTAATTTTCCAACATACTCAAAGGGCTCACTCTACCTACTTTCTGAAAAGGGTTTCTCTTCTTTTCCAGACCTGTGACAGCCTGTTTGCTTGCCTATATATCCCACATATGCAGCAGGAGAGTGGGACTAGGCTTTTCTCCATTATTCTCTCCCCAAACATCTCTTTCTCCATCTATTACAAAGCAGGACACTCTTAGAGGCAGTCCACTTAGAGGCAGACTGACACTGAACCAGACTGCCTGATTTCAAATCCTGATTCTGTCACTTATTGGCTGTAGAACCCTAGGCAAATTTCTTAGCCTCTCTATGCAAGCATTTCCTCACCTGTAAAATAGGAATAGGGACTTCCCTGTTGGTCCAGCAGTTAAGACTCCAAACTCCCAAAGCAGGGAGCCCGGGTTTGATCCCTGGTCAGGGAACTAGATCCTGCATGCCACAACTAAAGACCTGGAGCAGCCAAATAAATAATTTTTAACTAATTAATTAGGGATAATAATAGTACCTCCCTCAGAGAGCTGTTGTGAAGATTAAATGTGTTACTAAATATAAAATGTTTAGAACAGAACCCGGCATCAATGACCAGTCATCCTGTTTTTTCTGAGATTGAGCAGGTCCTAGGATGCAGAATTTTCAATGCTAAAACTGAGAAAGTCCCAGGCAAACCAGGATGATTTAGTTACCCTACCTGGCACACAATAAGTAGTGTAAACATGTTAGATTTTTTCGGTTGATATAGTTGGTGACACTGGTTCCTTTGGACTTATAACTGGATTGTTACATATCTCCCATTTCTGTCTTTTCAAAAGTCAAGTCATTTAAGCAAGCAGGATGCATACCACCGAAACTGCTCAGCCTGGAACCAGGACTTACTATGGATTCTTTTGTCTACAAACTTATCATTTGAAATAGAGGCCTGAATCATGTCTGTATCATCTTCCCCAGGCTTTTCACATTACCATCACAAACTCACTTCTCATCGGTTTACTTTCTCTTAAAGCCTGCTTGTTCCAAATGGGGCTCCCTTCTTATTGGCGCATCTGTTTCATCTTGTTTAATGAGGCAAATTTTTGTAACACTAGGAGGTAAAACATCACTGCTGTCAAGAGTGCCCAACATTATTTGGCTTCCCATCACAGTGCTTGCTATGCATAAACAAAAAGCATTTCTTCCCCTTTCCTCATCGCTCAAAGCTATGTAATCACAAACAGAATATTAAAAATATCTCTTATGCACTGGCCCAAGCTTATATAGATAACGCACGTGTGACACAATTAAAAAGTAATGTGAACTTTCACAAATACAACAGAACTTATCATTCCACAGTGAGGTTGTCACCACTGAAGGAGATAATAGGGAGTATAAGAGTAGAACTGTAGTGCCAGATAAATCCCAATTCTACACTAGTTCGAAGGGAATTTTTTTTTTTTTTTTTTTTTTTTTTTTTTTTGCGGTACGCGGGCCTCTCACTGTTCTGGCCTCTCCCGTTGGGGAGCACAGGCTCCGGACGCGCAGTCTCAGCGACCATGGCTCACGGGCCCAGCCGCTCTGCGGCATGTGAGATCCTCCCGGACCCTTCCAGACCGGGGCACGAACCCACGTCCCCTGCATCGGCAGACGGACTCCCAACCACTGCGCCACCAGGGAAGCCCGGGATTTAAATCACTTAAACATTTTGATTCTGCTTCCTCATCTGGATGACAGGGATATTACCTGCTTCATAGGACTTTGGTGAAGATTAAATAAAAGTGATTTATGTTAAAAACTGAGCTTGCTTCTTCCCGTTTCTAAATCTAAGTTATCCTGGGGTGGAAGAGGAGGCACACAGCCATTCCACAGAGGATGCTGCTACACAGAATACTTTGGAATTGCTTACGCCACATCTCTGTAAATTTCTCAACTAACAAAAATTCACTCCGAGTCAAGTTTGATGAATAAAGTGAGTGAGCCAAGCAGGGCAACACCATCAGTAGTGATGCCAAAAGCTCAGCCTCTCTGTACACTGGTGCTGAATTGAATCTCAGAGACAGGAGACAGAGTTTTGGGTGAAGTAGAAAAGAATAACTTTATTGCTTTGCCAGGCAAAGGGGAACACAGAGGGCTCCTGCCCTAGAAAACTACGTCCCAACCCAGGAGGATTTGATGAAGAGTTTTATAGCAATAATTCAAGAGTGGGGTTGCTGATGAGATTAGGGTGTGTGTAGGGCCTGTCCTCCTTTAATCTGGCCTCAGGTAATCTTTTTTTTTTTTAATTTATATATATATTTTTGGTCGCATTGGGTCGTTGACTTTACGCGGGCTTTCTCTAGTTGCGACGATCAGGGGCTAGTCTTCATTGCGGTGCATGGGCTTCTCATTGCGGTGGCTTCTCTTGTTGCGGAGAACGAGCTCTAGGAGTGCGGGCTTCAGTAGTTGTGGCACGTGGGCTCAGTAGTTATGGCTCATGGGCTTAGTTGCTCTGTGGCATGGGGGATCTTCCCGGACCAGGGATCAAACCCGTGTCCCCTGCATTGGCAGGCAGACTCTTAACCACTGCACCATCAGGGAAGTCTCTCAGGCAATATTCTTGATGAACTTCTCTGGTTCCTTTATCCGGCCTCAGGTGGTCTTCTCTGGCATGGAGAATGCTGAATCTTCCATTTGTTGGCTTTTAGTTCTATAAAACGGCTTAAAGATATTGTTATGTGTGTCCCTTGAGGTGGAACCAGGATGCTGCCCCAAGGCTGTACTATTGTTTCTTGGCTGTTCTTCCCTTGATTCTGTATCCCTTACCTTCCGGAATTAGCAACTGTTTGAATCTGCCCTTTGGAACTCAGGAAAGGTCATGGAGGCTGAACAGAAAGGCTCCCCATGCCCAGGAGCCCCTACAGGGTCCTGCTCTTTAAGTAGTAAAAATGTAACTACAGTAATATGGAGTACCCCTAACCACTTCCGGTTTGGTGCTACTCAACTGGAATCAATTTTTGCACAATCTCTTATATTTTTAAATATGCCTCAGTTTATCTTTTAACACCCTGGTGTCCAAAGAGGGAACCAAAGGAGACCCCCAATGGCCCCCAAGAGCAATGAGCAGCCAGGTGTAGGACCTCATGAGCCCCTTGATCTCACTGTCTCTGGAGATGATAGGTAAGTCCCTCCAGGATCCTGGATCCGAGCTCCACAGCTTTTGCATTATGCTCAGACTTTGTTTGAGCATTTCTTTTTCTGGACTAGGTCCAGAACCTGGCCAGAGTTAGACTGGGTCTGGGGTTGGACTAAGTTCAACTTGGAAACTGGACATGATCTGGACTGGATCCAGCTTAAACCTGGACTAGGTACAGCATGCGGCCTCAGGTGAATAAAATTATTTTGAGGCTAAACAAGTAGGTTAACTTTACCAAAGATAATCTTGAATTATAGTGTCTACAGTAGAGAACTTTTAACCATCTGAGGTAGGCTTATCCATTTACACAGGTGCCCTCGAGACAAAGGAGTTTCACTCAGGCACTTGCTAAAAAGAATAGAGGTGAAATTGTTTTTCCTCCTTTACAGTTTCTGGTGACCAGGATGCGACCTGCAGATGGGATCCTGGGAAAATTGCAGAAGCTGGCAAAGGGTGAGAATCCTCACCAAAGTCAGCTCCCCCAGATCTCTCTGTGGTGCCTGGTCAAAAGAGGAAGCTAAAATTTTACGTAGTTCCTTCTTTTCCAAATTTAGATTGGCAGGGGAAATCATTGATTATTGATCCTTTCTCTCCCAGGGGCAGCTATTGTCTTCCTGTCTCATTTTGTGTCCTGAGAGGTTGGCTTGGCAACCATCAGGTTGCCGGACCCCAAAATATGGCCAGACAGAAATGTGAGTTGCACTCCATTTGCAGCTAGGGTCCTACCGCCGTTCCCAGCTCTCAGGGGAATTGTCAGTCTTTCATTCTTTTGGTTATCTTTGGGAGTGGCTCTAGATCTTGGAAGGGTAGTATCTTTTGCACCCTCGTTGGGGACCCCTCTTGTGTCCATGGGGTTGTTCAATACTTCGGAATATTTACTGCTATTCAAGAGGTGTGTGTTTTTTTTTTGTTTTTTTTTTTTAAGTAGCTCTATGGTCAGAAGTTGATCTAATTGGAAGCTGACATTCAGAGCCTGATAGGAACTGTTTTGTAGACCTTCTCGCCTAATCTAAAATGAAACTATGTACCCAGAGGGAAAGAAAAACATTCTGAAGCCACTGTGGAAGGATTACTAAAACATTCCAAAGAATCACAGCTCTAAATCTAGAACATAGGAATCTTTTGATTTCCATCTTAGTTGGAAAATCTTCTCCCCAATATAAAAGA
Source organism: Phocoena phocoena (assembly GCF_963924675.1). Taxonomy (NCBI): domain Eukaryota; kingdom Metazoa; phylum Chordata; class Mammalia; order Artiodactyla; family Phocoenidae; genus Phocoena; species Phocoena phocoena. The sequence continues at coordinate 66,075,207 of NC_089227.1, read as the reverse complement.
GGAAATTGAGGGTAATGTGGCTGGACGGTGGGGTCAGCATCTTGAAATTATTTAGGTTGCAACCCAATTCTTTAAGGAATTTTTAAAAATTGTACTTGTCTTACAACTGAGTCTTTACAAGAACAGAAATGCAGTTGTAGCAACAATTCAAAACCTACCTATCTTTTTACCAAACACCCAAACTTCCCTATTTATCTCAAAAGGCTTGCAGATGTTGTAAAAGATCTGAATTTAGGAAACAAAAGCCCTTTTTTGGAGAAACTTACAGCCTTTCCCTGTGCCTTTGAGATGTAAATGTTCTTCCTGGTCTTTGGAAACCCAGAGCCAGCTCTTGAAATGCAATATGAGAGACAATTCTTATCAGAGAAAAAAAATTAAACTATTTGGAAATGAAGTGAATAAAAAGTCTCAAGTTTTTTTCACAAATATTGGTAGTAAAAACTTTAGCCATCTGAGCAGGTAACCTTAACTTATTCTATCTGCCAGAAATACAGCCAACCATTCTTTTATAAACTAGAGAGTTTTGCATTGTTGCACCTGTCTCATGGGTAAGATTTTAAAACAAAAACTATAAAATCAATGCATCTGTATATCTTTGTATGTATGTTATAGTTGTGTGAAATTTTTCTACCTCTGGATGATATTGCCAAAATTAATTTGTCAAGAGCTCTATTTCATTTACTTAAAGACAAACAAAAACTTACATAAATCAAGTATACTCTCAGAAATATAGAAACTAACCCAAATGTTTTTCAAGTTCACATGATCTAGGATAAAAGCTAAAGTTTATTGGTTTAATTACAACGGGCTTGTCTTTAGAGTTATAAGCATTAAATATAATTCTTTTATTCTACCTAGGTTTACTAAAAGTCAGATAAGCTCACGTTTTTTCTGTTACAGAATTTGCACCCAAGAAAGATGACTTAGATGATGGTTAGCTGTCTAATGTCTCATGAAATTTTCATGAATGGTCTAAACATTATTATTAAGAACAAGTAAATTAAATAGATGTAAGTAAGTTTATAAATAAACTTTTCAACAAGAATTATGCTTTATGTCTACTTAAAAATAATTTCCAAAATCTTTTTGGTAATTTAAAACCTTAAAGTTATACTGAGATAAGTTGAATGATATATATTCATTGACTATCTAGATTATTTCCAAGTAAGATAAAATACTGAAATGTTAATTGCTGAACATAGGTTTATCTACTTTTGGCTTCCTTTTACAGATGAAGTAAAGATATATTGGTCTATTAGTAAACATGTTCTGCGCCACATTGAAAAATTTACTATGAGGAAGAATATACTTCTAGAAGTTGTAAAATATATTTATGAACTTGCCAATCTACAGAATGCTAGTGTAACAAACAGTTCACAATTACTTACTTCTTAGTTTCCACTAGAAATAAAGGATTCTACGATTTAAGAAATCTAATCAATGTGTTTAATTAATTATTAATTTAATACTCAGAAATAATAATGGTGAAAGGAAACAACTATGTATGAAAAGTAGGTAAGGAAAGTAACATGACTGGTTGTTCCAAAATGACAAAGAGAAGAACCATAGGAAAAAACCTGAATGGATATCACAGTGAGAAGGCCGCACACCACAACAAAGAGTAGCCCCAACTCCCCACAAACTACAGAGAGCCCACACGCAGCAACGAAGACTCAACGCAGCCAAAAATAAATAAATAAAATAAATAAATTTATTTAAAACAATTTGTTGTAGGAGTATGAAAAAGGAGTATTGGAAAAGGAAATTTATGAGTGATCAAACGAACTAAAATTGGAATGGATTTATTTAAGTTTTTAAAGAATAAGTTTTAATAGCAAAAGTACACTGGTGTAAAATTTGGATTTGGTTTTCTCTGTCAAAAGGACAAAGTCTTATTGGACTATTGGTCTGATCTTGATAAGAGATTGTGAAATTTGTTTTTTTTTCCACGTAATCTACTTGGAAAGCAAAGGTTTTGTGTCTTACCAAAATAATTTATTGTGCTTCATGCTGTCTTTATCAGCCCAGTCTTCTGAATATTAAAAGAATTAAGTTTTGTTCACAAATATGTAACCTTCTGTATTTGCCTTCGAAGTCTTTTATTACCACTTTGGTTAAATAAATAATTTAGTATTATTTTATAATCTTACATCCAATATAGTCAAATGTCCAAACCTTTTGACATTTGACAACTTCCCAAAATCAAATTCTAAATGGAGTCTTTTTTACCTCAGAGCAACTTTGAGATTTTCCAGAAGACCTCTGAAAAACCTCAAAGAATTTGTCTCTCACCTTGTAAAAGAGAGATGTTAAGCTAATGAGATTGATTTTGTATGTTAAATTACATGGGAGCACTGTCAAGTAAGAAGTGATGATAATCCTCCTTATGTTATCTGTATAGGGATATATGTTGTTGACATAGCTATTTCAGAAATTGTCTAAAGTCTTTAGAAATTTGTCAATACTGTCATTGTCCAATTATTATCTAAAATTATTATATGCCACAAAAATAACTAAATTTCCTTGTCAAATGAACTCTCATCAGATCTTCAACCATGGCCATTTTTTAGCCTTTTTTCATTTACAGATAGTTACTGTTTTACTCTGATGTATTTTGAGGTACCTAATCTTCAGAGAGATTCATAGAACGGACTTTGACAAATATTCTAGAACTGGGTAAGAATTGGGTAAAACTGGGTAAAACTGAACTGGGTAAGAATTTCCATTAGGAAAAACTGGCTTCAAGCAGAATAATATTAATAATATGGGACTGAATAAACTGATGAGGATGATTATGAATTTTTTACAACTTTTGCTTTGAAACATTACTGGTTCCATAATGTTTTGTTTTTCCAGATTTAAGGAAAACTTTTTCTTTTTTCCCTTAAGATATCTATGACTTACAGTAATTTTATAAAGTACACCTCTGTAAACAGAACTGAAATATTTAATTTTTCTCCCTACCTAATCCCTCCAGAATACAGAAATTTATTGAGTATTTTTCTTTTCATAGCAATATAGTTGTTTGCATAACTTCAATAAGGATCTGGTCTCCTTGTAACAAGACATGATTGGAAACATTGGTTATATTACCAAGGCTTTGACTGGAATATCATATTTGAGAATTCCATAAAATCAGATATGACCAAACAGTTTTAAGGAACTAAGGTTGACTTTAAGGAGCCAATAAAACTTACGAAAAATTCCAGCAAAGCAGATTTAAAATGAGTATACATGGTCAATCACTATTCTTGCTACATTTACATAAATAAGCAGGCCAAATTTAATGAGACTAGACTTATTTTGCAAACAAATTAGTCTTGCTGTGATTACCTTTGATAGAAATAAGGGTGTTTGTAAAAGACAAAAATTATGTTTCAGTAGAAAATTATAACACAACCTTGTGGATATCAGATTCTAGTTCCATTTATTGTCTTTGAGGTTTTGTTATATATCTATAAACCAAACTAGATCCTGAATTCTTCTAGTATCCTCAATTAACTGGCTACAACTCTCCAGACTAACATTTCCAATTTTCTCCCACCCTTTTTGAATTGGAATCACTAAGAACAAAGACTGCCCTTTAACCTCCCTGGCAGGGACCATACCAGGTACCCCTCACTGTCCAGAAGGCAGCCAAACTTCAGGGACTTGAACCTTGGGTCCACATCCCCTAATTAAAATGGGCTCCTCTAGACTCTTGGAACTACACACTAGCTGGAGATCTAAAATTAAAATCGTCTAGGGAGGTTCCTCCCCAGAAGCAGATGGCATTCTCAGGTAGACAGCTCTCCCAAACTCAGAGATCAAGATCTTCATCTCCAATATAAAACTTTATTCCTTTGCCTTTTCACTACTTGGTTTTTCTCTCTGTTAGTGCACGGGAAGACAGAGCTCCTTAACTTTGGCAAATGTTGCTTAATTTACTGCTAAGCCCATAGCTGAACAACAAAAGTGCCTATATTTTCTTGCTAAGGTGGTTTTAGATAATAGGATTGCTTTAGATTACTTCTTGGCTGAACAAAGAGGAGTCTGTGCCATAGCAAATACTTTCTGCTCTACCTGGATCAACACCTGTGGTATTGTAGCAAAGAGAGGAAATAAACAAATAAACCGCTTGGCTAAATCAGACTGTTGCCCCTTCAGGTATATTCTTTGATTTATTTGATACCAACTGGTTTGGTTCACGGGGGCCCTGGCTAAGGAGTATACATCATTCTCTTGGTATTATCTTCCTAATAGCTATCATTGTAGTCTCCCCGGTGCACTATCCTCTCTCAAAAGTCTTAAATGCATGTCCACAGCCACCAGTAGTACACTAGATGGTCTCACAATGCTTGGAGAAACAGAAACAAGATGAACAACAGAAACAATCTCTTCCACAGATCTGACATCGTAACCTATGAGTTTCACAATGAGACGAGAACAACTTAACTCTGATGGTGACTGAGAGTAGCGCTAATACTAAATTTTTGGTCAATATCTCATGTATCAGAGGATGACCAAAATGGGGAAATTGTTAAATTAATTCAACACGGAGGCCATTTCTCCCTCTTCCCTAGAAAAGTATCTCCCTGAGCTCCTAACCACTTTTGGTTTGGCACTGCCCAATTCCAATTGACTTTTTTGCTCAAATAAACTCTTAAAATTTTGAAAAATAAATGAAGTAATAAGGCAAAACAGGTCATAAACTAACTTTGAAGCAATTCTGATAGAGGGGTTTTAAAAACATTTTGAAAAATAGATTTTTTTCAAATTTGTTTACAGCTTCCCAAGGTAATCCCTTAAAATAGCAACCCTAAACTGAATGATTGCTTCTATATTCAGTAAAAAAAAATCACATTTATTCTCATCTGTTTTATATAATTAAAATTAATTCTAGTTTCGGACACCAATTTAGATATTCTAATCACCATTGATGCTTGATATGTCATAAACCAAATCTGAAAATTATTGCTTGTATCTGCTAATCCCAAGAAATAATTTTCAGCTTTGGTTTATTTAGCAGATGCAAACTGGTATACATAGAATGGATAAACAACAAGGTGGTACTTATAGCACAGGGAACTATGTTCAATATCCTGTGATAAACCATAATGGAAAAGAATATGACAAAGAGTGTATATACATGTATAACTGAGTCACTCTGCTGTACAGCAGTAATTAACACAACATTGTAATTCAATTATACTTCAATAAAAAATAAATTTAAAAAAAATCTACAAAAAAAGAAAGTCATTTCTTGTTATGTACATTCTTCAGGGTTTATATAACAAGGAATAAGGTTGTATATATTACACATATGATACTCTTGATGACGGTTACATAAAGGGCAGATTTCCATAGTCAGAATGAAGAACAGATTTGAGTTTCACATCTTGACATTAAGGATAAAATACATAAACTTGTTAAAAATCTTTTGGTTTCAGTGTGACTAAATAATATGCTTGCATCAACATTTATTCACTTTGTTGTGAATTCTTGGCCTCAGTGTACATTATCAGAAACATGAGACATGCTCCCCAGTTTTCTTATTTCTCAAAGTAAGAGGTTTTACTCCCAGTACTGACTGCCATAACTGTCTCAAAGAAAACAATATGCCCTTAGCCACAAAGATAAATTATAGAAGAACTAAAAAAAAAAAAAAAAAAGTTAGGTTTACTGATTTAAGAGGCACTTGGTGAGCTTTCAGACCTCAATTAACGCTGTGATTTGAGAAAAAGAAAATGAATTTTCCAAGCAATTAGGTGGTAATAGATCTAATTGGGGGGAAAGAAACGGGTATATTTAACTTTGACAAGTGGCTGCTGTGCATGTGTTATATAACCTCTTTTGATAAGTATTCTTGCTCCAAATACCTTTTTTAATTATCTGAAAATGCCTTTTGCAGGGAATTATAAAGAGTAACAACCACAAAGGCGACAGGCATTCTGCCCTACTGAGTCAACAGCATTCACTTTTCTAAAAACATCTCACATTAATTTCATAATACTCACTTTAAAAGGTCTAAAAATATGTGCTTACCAATAAACCATATGGTCTCAGAAGGATATTTTATAAGAAAATGTGTCAGCTTTCATAAACTTCCACAGGGGACCCTTTTCCTTTTGAAAGAAGAAAATCTGACATTGAAAACACAGTGGAATTTGAGCATGAAAGAGACTTTTTAGCAGCATGAGAATGCAACAGAATCCAACAAAATCAGTACATTTTATATTAAAGTAAGGCCCTGTGTTCAGCTCATTCGTGGGACAGAAGAACAAACCATTGGTTACAGTGATGTAGTACAGGTATTCAAATTAATGGAGATTGAAGTTCCTCATTTACTTATTGTTAAAGGACAAGCTAAAATCGATTCATCTGAAAACAGAGCCACATTGCTACACCTTATTCCTTAGGTAAAAATCTTTCTTTAAGCTCTTTTTTTCACAGTGTGCAATGTTCTTCATTATTTAACCCTACTTTTTTCCCTGCCAATTCTCTAGAGTGCCAAAATGTGTCCTACAAAGCTTCACAAGGAGGAAATCCTCCATCTACTAGTTTTGTATGAGCAGAAAATAAATTCTCTGAGCTTTGTTGCCTGCCTCTTCCAGATGCCAGAAGCCTGACCTCTCTAATCTACAGAATAGCAAAATGAGTTGGCTTTAGGGTACAGAAAATATTTCAAGCTAATCAACTGAATGAGGTTTCTCTAAAAGAAGGCATAAAATTAAAACACATAATGGTTACACCTAAAACTTGGCTGGAGACAAAAGAAGTTTAATGTCTTCTTTGCTGGGGTTGGAATAATTGTTCACAAAATAGGAATGCTGAGGTCATACAACCAATTAATCAATGAGTAATCAGTGGGACAATAGCCAACCCATTCAGTCACTTTAACCACATTGATAATGAATATTGATTTCTAAAATCAAATCTTTCAGGAGTTGATCATCTGTTTACTCAGATGACAAAACCAATGGGTCAGTTCCACTGCCTATCTGGCCCCTTATGTGGTAAAATCTGAAGAGTGCTTGCTGTTGTCTGAGACTGAAGCAAAATGATATTGGTGCTAACAGAAAAGCAGAAGCTCTCCTAACCCCAGGAGCCTTAACCCCAAGAGAGGAAGCAAGGGGACTATAAGAGAAGCAGAGGATACACCCAGCTCAAGAAAAGCTGGGACAGGACATCAGTGCCACAGAATTGGGCAGGAGAAAGCAGCACAAGTCATGTGACCAAAGTAACACAGGGTCGAGCTAAAAGCACTAACACCTAATTAGTCATAACTACAACTGCCATATGTTGAGCACAGATATTTGCCAGGAATTGTGTTTATCTCAGCAAATCTTGACAGCATGTTTTGATAGTTTCTCTCTCCCTGTTAGGGAGAGGGAAACTGAGACTCAGAAAGCCAGTGGTGGAATCGGAAACAAATCCAGGCAATATAACTTCACGGCCCATGCTTCTGCCAGAAGCCCTCAGGAGCACTGGCTGAAGTGAGGAAATGGCAAACATGAGCAGGGAAACCGAAATGAATCAGCCAAACATCAAGAGAGGGGCAAAAGGAGTCAGTGGACAGATGTTTAAGAGGTTGAGCCGCACAGCCAGGACCAGCAGGTAGGTGTGTGATGCTGCTTTGGAAGCCTGTGCTCAGCCTCATCCAGCAGCTGTGACCTGTCCCTCTTTAATCACTTGTAATTAAACCACCATCAGACAGGGATGACTAGAAATAGCCATCTTGGTAAGCGTGGATCATTCAAGAACACATTCTGCAGGTCAAATAGAACTCTTTCATTTCTCCTCATTAAAAAAAAAAATTATCGAAAATCTTGCTTTGACAAGAGCGTACCAACATGTGGAATATCATGCCTTCATCTGAGGTCTCAAAACATTTCATAAACACTCTTACGGTGGCCCTCACAGAAGAATCCTTTTTATTCAGTGCCCTGAAGCTAGGGTTGGAATATTAGAGAAGAATCCAGTATCTTCCTACGACCCTTCAGGGTATCTTGTACTTTCACCTAGGCTAGAGAGAAGACAGTGATGATTTCGAAATTGGAATCCCACAGCTTGTTTTGCAGGGATTACACATACTTCTAGAACCTCCGAAGGATGTGTTGCTTACTGTGAATCAAGGAATCAGTGGCAGAGTGTATGGGGCCTACCAGATTAATCGCATTGCCTGCACTGATTTGTTAAGCAACTAGAACATGTGCCTTATAAAGTCCTATACCCATTACGCCATGCTGGTAAATAGCCAGCTTTAATCTTCAGTATATTTAAATTGTTGCCATTGTATTATATTGTCCTCAGTGGATCCATGCATTTCTGCTTATAATTCTTCTATTTCTAGAAGTGTGGTTTGTAAAGAAATAGATCTGACCAGTAAAACCCATAATATGGAATTGATTCTCTTTACTAAATATATTTATGGCACTTTATATTTACAAAGGATTTTGTTGTTGCTGCTGCTGGTTGCATTTTCAATGGATCTATTTAGGTAAGTGTGGCTATTTTCATCTTACTCTGGAAGGCTAAAGATCACGTTGCTACAATTTACCCACTAAACCGGAGACCAAAACAATAGAAGTCTGCTGATACCCAACACAATGTTAGGCTCATTTTTTCTTTCACTGAGGCAAAAGGTAAAGAAATATAGACAATTAACAATTTCCATTTAACTAATGACTATAGATATATAGGCTGAATGATTCAGACCAAACACTTCCCTAATTCTCATTTTATATCAGTACTAGTATTTCTGGCAAGAATTACTCATTAAATAGCATATGTACTGATATTTTAATTTGTCTTCAGTCATGAAGGTTTGGGTACACACATGGTATAGAACAAGCACTGCAATTAGCTCTAGGGGGCTCTAAGGGCAAGCACAGAACAAAAGGCCCAGCCCACTTCAAGTGACTTCAAGTGTGCCCAGAAAGACACAACATACACACACAAAGTGTCGTGAGAAACCAATATACCCAAAGATGTGGGGCAATATTCACGTCAAACCCTAATAAATATATCCAACTGCAGGGCTGAGAAAATTTACTGAGCCACAGTCAACAGCCACCTGGTTTCAAACAATACTGAGCCAAACCAAATTCCAGCTTAACAAACAAATAGGTAACATTCTTTACTTTGCTGCAATAGTATGTGATAGCATAAACTGAGTGAATACATGATAAAACAATGGTTCTCAAAGAGTGGTCCCAGACCCACAGCATCAGCACTACCTGGCACTTGTTAGAAGTACATATCCTCAGGCCCTTTCCCAGACTTACCAAACCAGGAAGTCTGGGGGAAGAAGCCTACAATCTGTTTGCAGAACTTTTCCAGGGGATTCTGATGCACACGAAAGAAAAGTCATCCGCTTCAGGTCCAATGAGATCAGGAATGTTTCTTGAAGGAAAAGAACATTTAATCAGACTTGACAAGAATTAGAAGGTTTGCCTGAACTACAAGCAAGACCAGAAAAACAGATTAAATATTTACCTTTTCAAAGAAGTTTAGGCTCTGTTTAAATGCTAAACCTTATCATGCAACTACTTTGGCGGATCTATTGAATATTTTCCACTGATGTTGCAGCCTCAAAAATATACACTTCCCACCCAGCTATCTTAAAAAAAAATTGATAATCACCCCAAAATACTTGAGAATATACATGCTATCGTTTAAGATGAAATGTGAAGTATTTCCCTTCACTGATAATTGTTATTTCTTTTCTTTGTCCATTTCATAAACCGTATGTTTAGCTCAAAGATGAAATCTGTAGAAAATTTACAAACTATAAAGAGGCTGAAATTAATGTGAATACGAATCCACAAAGTTTACTAAATTCTGGTCAAGATTTTTCTTTAAAGTTCTTTTTTTTTTGCTACAGATTACAGTTTTTCTTAATACAAATACGCTATATTTTTCATTAGGCTCCATTGCATAACAATCTTAGTGCTCTACTTCCTCCTTGTGGTGAAAATTAGAATTTTACTATTTTTGAAATCTAAAGGATGACAGTGAACAACAGCAAAGGCTTATTTATACCAAGTATCAAGTTTAAACAGAAATTGACAGATTCAATCATTTCATTGTTTCTGAGTATCATCCAAATGCCTATCTTTTTGAAAAACCTAATCGTTGGTAGGATTTGTTCTTTTCCTTATCTAGATGCAGACGAAAACAACTGATGGGAGTAGCCAGTCAATAAATTTTTTCAAACAACATTCAACTGTTAGTTTTTTTAGAGTGCCCGAAAAAAGAAATTCAATACATCAGAATAATGTGATTGTTACTGCTAAAAATAAAGTCGCTAAAACTACACAGAGAATTTGTGGTGGGCTTCTCACCATTTATTTTGTAAATACTGTGCTACTTAATGGATAACTATCACTAGAAGAAGAAAAAAAAAAGCCCAGTTTGATCAAAATTTCATTGTAAAATCTAAAATTTGCAGCTCTAGAGTTGACTGCTCAGTGGTGCCAGATTGTGTCACCACGGCAACACATTTCAGTCACCCATGAGGATGTACTTGGGTTGAATTACTGGGGTTATGAGTGTGGTATCAAGACTGACAACTTAAAAATACAAAACCCCTGGGCTTCCCTGGTGGCACAGTGGTTGAGAGTCCACCTGCCGATGCAGGGGACACGGGTTCGTGCCCCGGTCCGGGAAGATCCCACATGCCGTGGAGCGGCTGGGCCCATGAGCCATGGCTGCTGAGCCTGCGCGTCCGGAGCCTGTGCTCCGCAACGGGAGAGGCCACAACAGTGAGAGGCCCACGTACAGCAAAAAAAAAAAAAAAAAAAAAAAAAAATACAAAACCCCTCGAAAGTAAAAAAAAAAGGAGAAATGACAGTTTCAACACCTAACTACGTTTGCATCCATAATAGGTCAAGTTCTCAACTCCTATACGGTGTCTGTGTGATAATCTCAGGAACATTGATTATGTGGCCGAATGATGCCGTGCTAGAACCATGCAGGGGTTTCATTAATGAGATGAACTGATTCAACCTCAGTCCAGACGAAACCTGAGAGAAACAACAATGGACTCCACTTTCAAGGAATTCTAGTTGCCTCCATCTTTTTCTATGTTCAGGATGCTGAGCTAATGAGATACTGAGAAATCTTCTTGTCCTTCAAGGACCAGCTCAAATGCCAGAGTGTCTCTAAAGCTAGACAGAATTAGTTCTTCCTCTTCAATGATACAATAGCAATTTATTCCTATAGCTAAGAATGCACTTCACACATTGTTTTAAAACTATCGCGTGCCCATCTGTCTTCCTCGCTAGACTGTGCACTCTCTAAGGAGAGAAACCACAACTTAATCATGTAGAATCACTAACATCTAGCATAGTGTCTGGCAAATAGTAGACACTCAATAAATGTTTGCTAAATGAATTGAATAAATAAGGGTGGATGGTGTTATACAAAGGAGTTGAAAGTATAATCATCGCCCTCGATTAGTTTATGGTTTATCTGCGTAGGCTCTCTCAGTGTATATTGACCGGTTTGGTCTTTGTATGATGGTAAAAAGTGTGATCTATCCTGGGGTTAAGGAGAGCTAAGAGAGGAGAGAATTTTGTTAGCTAAATGCCATTCAAACCAGCTTTTCCAGCTTTTCTTCCACTAGCCCTTCCCTTAAAGCACAGAACTTGTTTGCAGCCAAAGGAAACTGGGCCCCTTTTCTTGATCAGTGTTATTTCCCTCTCTCCACAATAGCTGTATGGCCCCACACTAAGGTTGCACATGTTCAGAATCAGGAAATGGTCAATAAAGTACACTTTCAAAGATATGAAGAAGACCCCCATTGTCCAATAATATTTTCCCCCCTACTATGTTAACTAAATCCCACCAAAAGAGTTGATTCCATTGTGCTACAAATTGCTCTACCATTTAAAAATGCACTTTCCCCTTGGAAGAGCAGTCCACCCAGTTCTTAGCACCTTGGTGTGTGTTGGTGTTTATTAAACTACCTTTTGTCTGCTCTGACAAGACCTGAGAAAGAGAAGCAGGATTATGGGTACTTAATAAGGGAAGTGAAGTGCTGAGGGGTGAGAATGAACATAAATGCTCTGACAGTGAAGTGAGGAAGCCCTACCATTCTAGACCCCTGCATTCCTGGGGCTGCTCAGGGACCCATGAAGGTGGTCTTCCTGTATACTTGTTATTATTACCTATCCACCTACAGTTTATGACTACTATGCTTCCCCTTCAAAGTGACAGCTAATTAATTTGAGAAAAATCATTCCTGGGAGTACTATGAACCCTCAGAATCTTCTTCCTTCCCAAGTAACATATGCTAGCCTACATGATGTAGACAGGCTGTGCCTAAACCAAAACTAAATGTCATTCCCAGCAAGATGAGTTGAAAGCCCTCATCACCTAGCCTTGGGACAGAGTAGCCTGACAACAAGAGAGCAGCCAGCTAAAAGCACACAGACACAGAGTAAGGTGCAGAGGGGCAGCTTCACACCACCCTGCTTCCTCCATGAACTAGCAAAGCAGGCATCCAGCAGAGCCGGGAAGACAGTGATAAGACACCATGCCCTGAACATCAGCAGATGATAATTCAGTCCTTAAAACTATGCTCTGGGCCAGAGCTTAAATAACGCTAACAACTTTTTATGATCAGTTACATAGATTTTTAAAGCAAGAGGTAGACATCCTCTTTCAGACAGGGTGCCAAGAACAGCCTGAAACACACTGAAAAGGAGTCACCCTGGGCGGATCACCAGATCCAAAACAAGAAGGTCTTAGAATCTAGTGGACATTTGTTGTCATTATTGTTGTTGTTGTTATTATCATTGTTTGGCTAAACAAGATTCATTCCCTCTTTCTACTGTTATCCTAATTGCCTTTAGAGGAATGACTTCTTCACCTCTCTGTGAAGTCTTAGTGGAACTGTACCTTACCCTAAGCAGAGATTTGGCACAAAGTCATGGAGTGTGACCCTCTCTCTCTGGACTTTGCACTTTGAGAAGAGTGATTTTTTTTTTAGTTTAAAAAAATAAAGTTTGGGTCACATTCATTCCAGAAGCAGGGCCTGTAAAAGATGGTCAGATAGTTTCCACTGTCTAGAGACCTACCAGACTGCCCTGGTTTCCGTTTTCACTCTGGGATTGTGTAGAAGCCATCACATGTCTAAGCCTATACATTCTGTGATGAATCCCTCCAATAAATTCTCTCATTCTCTCTCTTTCTCTCTCTCCCCCTCTCTCTCTCTGTATACATATATATATATATATGCATATATATAATAAACCTTTATATATGCTGCATAATATATACGTATATAACTAAATAATGAATCTAGGTATTCTTTTTTTTAAATACATCTTTATTGGAGCATAATTGCTTCACAATGCTGTATTAGTTTCTGTTGTACAACAAAGTGAATCAGCCATATGCATACATATATCCCCGTATCCCCTCCCTCTTGCGTCTCCCTACCACCCTCCCTATCCCACCCCTCTAGGTCGTTGCAAAGCACCGAGCTGATCTCCCTGTGCTGTGCTGCTGCTAATCTAGGTATTCTTACACTAGAAAACCTATGCCAGGTATCTCATTTGACTGATTAAAGACACCTGTAGTAGGCAGACTCAGGCACACAATTCTGTCTTAGAGCTTATTTTTCTCTGGATATGCCACACGCTACATTTTAATTCTATCAGCTTATTTCCAGCCTCTCATTCTGGATGATCTCTGAGTGAGCCAGGAGACATGAAACAAGCATAAAATGTTGAGCATAATCATTTTGATCTCATCACTTGAACCTACTGAACTGAAAATTCAATCTCAGTCTCTTAAAAGGTGAAAGGTATTTCTCAGATGAAGTAAAAGAATCAATAAGTGGTACCAAACCTGTAGTCTATCTAATCTCCAACTCTCCCAGTCCCATGGAAAATTATCCTTGGGATTGCGACACTCTGGCTCAGGGTGGATGTGGCTGGCAGCAGATTCACACTAAAACAAGTCTTTTTGGACCATCACTGGGCTGGGTCACCACTAAGGCTCCCATGCTAGAGTTAAAGAGGCAAGTCCAGTCAGTTCCTACACACCTTGGTCAGTGTGGATTGCCGTAACAAAGTACCACAGACTGTGTGGCTTGACTTATAAACAACAGAAACGTATTTCTCACAGTTCTGGAGGTTGGAAGCCCCAGATCAGGGTGCCAGTATGGATGGGTTCTAGTGAGAGCTCTTGTCCAGGCTGCAGACTGCCAACTACTCATTGTATCCTCACGTGGCTAAAAGAGAACAAGAGCCTCTCTTATAAGGACACTCACCCCATTTATGAGGGCTCATGACCTAATTACCTCCCAAAGATGACACCTCATTATGCTACTACACTGAGGCTTAGGATTTCAACATACGAACTTGGGAGAACACAAACATTCAGTCCACTGCAATGACCCAAACACAGCAGTTCCCAGTTGGAGCTCAGACTCTGTTTTCTGGTCCATCTGCTCCATCCTTCTCAAAAGCAGGGTTCATTTCCATTGACTTGTTTACTCCTAAGCCCCACTCAGAGAAATGAGAGCTTAGTAATTATGAGCAAAAATTAATTTTCTCACAGTTCTTGAGGCTAGAATTTCAAGATCAAGGTGCCATCAGGATTGTTTTCTGGTTGGGCCTGTCTTCCTGGCTTTGGGGGGCACAATTCAGTCCATAACAGATGGACCTAACAAAGTACCACAGATTGGAAGGCTTAAACCACAGAAATTTATTTTCTCACAATTCAGATTGGTTTCTTCTTACTTGACTTATAAATGGCCATCTTCTCTCTGTGACTTCACATGGTCTTTCTTCTGTACATGTTTGTGTCTAAATTTCCTCTTATGAGGAAACCAATCATATTGGACTAGGGCCCACCCTAATTACCTCATTTTAACTTAATCACCTCTTTAAAGATTCTGTCTCCAAACATAGTCATAGTCTGAGGTACTGGGGGTTAGGATGTCAACGTACCAATTTTCATGGGGCACAATTCAGCCCATAACAGTAAAATAATAAGTCAAGAGACTGGGTAAATGTTAAGAATAGGAAAGATGGTGAGAGATTAAAGAGCAACACTTATCAAGGCTGTGTCACAACTCTGACTCTGAGGTTCACAGGTGCCAATGCAGGGAAGGGAACTTGGTCAGTTACAAGACACTCACCATGCTTTGCACATGGATTTGAGTGATGCTATTTCAGAGGCAGTGTGCTTTTGTTGCCCAGTAAAAAGTCATGACTCTAATGCTGGGAGACTCAAGACAGGGAGGAAAACAGAACAGCATCATGGCAGCCCAGTGAGAAATGTATTCTTTGATAGTCACAATTTTATTGATTCCTTCAAAACACTGTCATGGGGGCAGCTATCTGTACTTCATGGTTCTGTGGGGACAAAGAGTGTTTGCAAAGAAACCAACGTTTCATAAATAACATATACTAATGTATGTTTTCAATGGAGTATGTTTCAAAAATTATATTACTTCAGTTGTTTTTAGTAACCTCCCAGAATTAACTAGTTTTAATTTCTCAACTGAATGACAAAATTCATGAGGGATACTTAGATCTATAAAAGCTTTTCATAGTCTCTGGCATGTCCATGTCTCTCAAAGACCATCGCAGCTCAATGGGCCAAAGATGAAAAAGGTCCCGGTACTGGAGCCACAGACTTTAACGTTTGACTCCGTGTCTTGGCAGACCACTTGGATCACCTTTGGGAGGGAACTGGATATTTGGGAGTGAGGAGACATGTAGGCATACAGGAGGATGAATGGTATAGCCTGGCCATAGATCATCAGCCTTTCCAGTCCTATTCAGAGTTAAAGTTTATCTGACAAATTGAAGGGAATTATGGAGTAAGCCTCTTTTTCTACCCACACACGGAAGTTCTGTGTAGTGCTGAAAGGTCATGAACAGTCTGCCTGGGTTTGAATCCCAGAATCACCGTTTATTAAATGTATGATTTAGGGATGTTTCATTAAGCTCTGCATCCTGGTTTCCACATCTGATGAGGAGGAAAACAACTGCACCTACTTGGGGGGTTATAAGGATTTAGTTAAATATGTAAAGTGCTTACAACAATGCCTGGTATTTAGTAAATGCTATTATCCTTAAATAGTTTCTTAGGCTCTGAAAATTATAGGTTGGTATAATCAAATTTCTGTTAAATTGTTTAACTAGAAATGATAGAATCAGAACAGTTTCAGCCACACGTGCATATTTACACGACCCCAAATGTACTCAACACCGTGATCAAGGTTCATTTAGTCAGCTATGTAATGAAGATCTCATTATGTTAGTAAAGAGGGACATGAGTTCCTTTGTCAATGCTTCATAAAGACACACCTCTGCAAAACTTCCCTGGTGGCATAGTGGTTAAGAATCTGCCTGCCAATGCAGGGGACACGGGTTCGAGTCCTGGTCCAGGAAGATCCCACATGCCGCGGAGCAACTAAGCCTGTGCACCACAACTACTGAGACCATGTGCCACAACTACTGAAGCCCGTGCGCCTAGAGCCTGAGCTCCGAAACAAGAGAAGCCACCACAATGAGAATCTCATGCACCACAACAAAGAGAAGCCCCTGCTTGCCACAACTAGAGAAAGCCCAAGCGCAGCAACGAAGACCCAACAACGAAGACCCAACACAGCCAAAAATAAGTAAATTTATTAAAAAAAAAAAGACACCTCTTCATTAAAAACCCCGAGAGAACTCTCACCGTTTGGAGCTGTTGAAATACTACCTTGCAATTCTGATAGGATTTGCAATCAGCTTTCACTCCACATCCAGGCTTTACACAGTTCTTCTCCAACTAGGTATCCTTATTTAAGATTTTTTTTTCCCGGGTGGTGTGTTTGCATTCACTTTTCTCAGTTGTATCCTATACTTCCTTTTTTTTTTCCCTCAAATCTCTAAGCTCCCTTAAGTCTTTGTAAACTATCTCAGTCTGTGGTGTTCTCAGCACCATCATTTGGTGCTAGATTGTAAGCCTCATTGGAACATCTTCTCTCTGCCGGATCATTAATGATGCTTTTAAAATTTACATCGAAGATTCTTCTCAGTCTTTTTCTTGCAAAATGTCTTTCTCTACAAAATGGCACTGGTTGACTTGGTTCTCTTCTTTGGTTGCCTCTCATTCATTCTCATTCTCCCCTTTCCTTTGTCCTTTTAAAAATGAAGGGAAACTTTGTTACCCAAATAGGCTGTTATTTCAGGATGGCTTGTCTCTCAGTATATTCAGTGCAGATACATAATTAGTGTAGAACATATTTGAATGGGATCATTTGTTTTATAAATTACAGCCACGGGCTCATCCGTTTTTGTGGACTTCCTCTTTTTTCTTCCCTAGTACCTAAGGTAATCAGATTTATGCTGCTGCTTATGTTGACTCCCTATTGTTCTTGTGATGTGTGACATCTGTTATTTTACAGTATTTAACTCAGGTGCACTGGCAGCCAGACACCTACTGGAAATAACAATTAAGGGCATAAATAACACACATCTGCATGAGTTTTGGCACTTGCTCAGGTATTAATTCTGCTTGCCGCCTTCCAGATTTTTTCTCTTCTGCATTGTGATAAACATTTGATTTTGAAGAGTTTAGCTTTCTTCCCTGTGGAGATTTTGGCATACACTTTATGTAATTGTCTGTTTTTGTGGGTTGGGACGCGTGTGTATTGTGTGCTCTCTGATAATTGAACATTCAGGAAAGAGAGACACTCCCCACCGTATTCTCTTATTGCAGTGCTAGGCTTCCCACCTGAATGGTTTATACAACAACATCAAGCATGACTCACTGGTAATCCCTGCTGATATAAAATTCATAGGCCTGTGTGCTTTCTTCTGAAGGAGCAATTTGCATTTCTGTAGAGGTTTGAAAGGATAGGAGAGGGTTATTATCAGTTATTATCTGCCGACCACCCACAGCACTCACAATGGGGTACAAGAGACAGAAAGGGGAAAGGGCAGCTCTTTCAAATGTATGTGTAACCAGCTCAGAGCCGATGGAAGCATCTTGGTGACACTTTAATTAGCAGCTTCCAGGGTCAGAGGACGCTAAAAATTTTCCTAACATCTACTTCGAGCCCATGGAAACTGTCACTTCACAGACTCATGAGATAAGAAGGCTAGCAGGGAACAGCTGTGAATTCTCTCTGCTTCACCGCTAAGCAAGATGGCCAGCACCACCTCACTCCTACTTTGTACAGCTTGGGGCTGGGATCCATGGATGCCATTGACACCTGCTGGGGGCCACACAAAAGCTTTAAATGTTTATTTCCCCTCCAACAACAACAAAAAGAACAGGAATGAAGGAGGAAGGATCATTTGAGCTCAGATTGAAGGGATGGCAGGGATGGCATTCAGTGGATGGCATTATGATGGCAGAACAAGCCAGATCCATTGGGAAAGAATGGCGCTGAGCAAGGAGCTACTCTGATGGTCAAGTCAGACTAGAATCCTAAGCCCATGCTTCCTAAACTAGCCGTTAGAAAGAACACAAAGTGGCTTTTTATTTTTTCAAAACAAAGCATAGCTTGTAACACCAACAGTACTCTTCCTTAGAACATTCTAATTTTTTTCCCTAAAAGCCTTCCAAATATTTCTAAGCGACAGAGCATGAGGTCACAGAGGTTTTTCTTGTTTATTTTTGGAGGATGACAGATGAATGAGAAGGATGAAATAGGTCATGTATAAACTATGCTTTTCAAAGTATACGCGGAAGTCTAGCATCAGAGATGAGTGCAAAACTTTAGGTCTAAAATATGTCACAATATGATAATGTTAAAACAAAAAACCTAGATATGTAAATATCCGATGACAGGGAAATGGTTTAGCTATGGTCCATCTATAAGGTGGAATTTTTAGACAATTACAGAATTATGCTTTCAAGTCATCTTAATGATCTGCAGAAATGTTCACTATATAATGCTAAGTGAAAGAAGCATAACACAAAACTATGATTTTACAGTATGATTTTATTTGTAAGTATGTACAGATGTACACACACACACACACACACACACACACACACACACACTCACACTGGAAAGAAACACACCAAACTGTCAATAACACAGTTATATCCAAATGAGAGGATTAGGGATGATTTTTACTTTCTTCTGGATTTTTTTTCAATCCTTCCATGACTAATGTATTTTACTACTAAAATCAGGAAATAAGTAAATATGTTAAAATGCCTAGCCTGCCTCAAGAGATAACTCATCAGCAGGACAAATATTCACTTATGTGATAGAAATTTAAGAAGATTTCCATCTTACCCAAAAATCTCTTCCACCAATATTCTGCAGGTACACAAAATTCCTATAATTAGAAATTTATTCAACAACGTATCTTGAGCAGACAGTATATATTTATAATCCTATTTCTTTTTTTGTTTTAAATGAGTATATATTTTAATATCTGTTTACTTATTATTTATTTATATTAGCTATACACACGTTGGGAACTTGACCCAACTCAACTTGTTCACAATCATCAGGTTCTTTTTCATAGAGCTGTAGGCTCTAAAGGTTAGAAGTAGGTGATAGTAATGGACTCTTCTCCCACAACTACCCCGCCGGTGGGTATTTGGTACAATGAAAGCAGGTCTCACAACGACTTTTGCTCAGGACACAAAAATTTATTAGTTGGCAGGCACAAACACAGTTACACTCAATTCTCTTAGCTCAAAGAAGTGCCCACAAGACAGAATAAAATCCTCAACCTAGAGTGCCAGGCAAATGGTATAGGATTGCACTTAAATTCTTATTCCCTATTCATCAAGGGCAGGAGGGCCTATATAATATTTCTAATCAATTCACATGTCTTGAACACTAACAGTCTTACTAAGGAAATATTATTTCTAATATCCATTGTACTAAAAATAAATAACTGGAGAGCTAGTTCCTCCAGAGTGGGGCCTTCTGATTAGTCTTTCAGTTGTAACTGACCATTCCTTGAAAGTTTACCTTGATTAGGGTATGTCAAAGATTAACTAATCAGCCCTAAGGTACTGATTAAAGCTAAAACACAGGCACACTTAACTAATTTATAATAAATTACAGATCATATAATGATATGCATTTACCAAAAAAGAAAAAAAAATCTGAAAACAATAACCAGCAAATTATTATTAGTGATTTTCTCCAAAAAGAATGGAATTAAGAATAGGGGAGGGGCTTCCCTGGTGGCACAGTGTTTGAGAGTCCGCCTGCCGATTCAGGGGACACGGGTTCATGCCCCGGTCCGGGAAGATCCCACATGCCGCGGAGCGGCTGGGCCCGTGAGCCATGGCCACTGAGCCTGCGCGTCCGGAGCCTGTGCTCCGCAACGGGAGAGGCCACAACAGCGAGAGGCCCGCGTACCGCAAAAAAAAAAAAAAAAGAATAGGGGGCATTTTTCTTGATACTCCTCTGTATTCCTTGAAGTTTACAAAAGCAAATATTACTTTTATAATATATTAATACTAATAACAAGTTTTAAAGGATGGGATAAAGGATAACAGATTTATTCATCTGAATTAAAGATTTACCTCTGTTTACCTTCAAAAGTGCACAGCAGTGTGCTAGAAGTTTGCAAAAGCACAGGATGAACAAGGCATGTAGAAAGTGTATTCTGCTGGGAATTTCAGATGGGCTAGAGCATTAAGTCACCTAAACGATAACTAATTTAAAATAGACCTTTTAAGCACTTCCCCTCCAGCCTTTCTTCCCCCAACCTTACACCCCTGCCTCCCACCTGTCCCTCAGCCCCATTAGAGATACTTATTCACTTTAGTGAATTTAGGATCTTAGTGGAAACATTTGAGAAATTATACACTTCGTTATTATCATCCCTTAGTACTTGGTGTGAATTAATATATCAGGTTATCATGATCAAACAGTTACCCGCAAGGGCCGTGGAATAACTGAGCAAAGGATGTAACTGGTGGCAGGTGGCGGCTGAGGAAGTTGAGGAGGAAATGGGTGAAATGGGACTAGAGCTCTGAAAAGGTGTACTTTCAGGGCTGAATCGGAGGAGTGAAGCAGAAAGGTCAGGGAGCATTAGCACCAAAAAATTTTATATCACAATTTATCCCTCCCCAGGAAAAATATAGACATAAATTTGGCAGCTATGTCAGCCATAAGATTTGCTGCCAATGGATATACATCTGTCAGCTTATTTGCATCAAGCAAAAGAGCCGAAACTATAATCTGTGTTCATGATAAATGGAGATTTGGAAGACATTTACTTTATCCTGCCTGTTGCTTACTTAGGCATATACAGACACAAAAGACACTACCAGAATTTGCTTAGACAACACTGAACATGGGGGAGCAGTGAGAAGGAAGGGAGAAAACCACTCACTTTGAAATACTGCCACTTCCACTGCTATTGCGGAACCATCATTTTACAATGTGAACGCTTGCTGCTGTATGTGAGGAGCAGAAGCCCTTTCTGACCCAAAGGCCTAGGCAGGAGGCTTCATTTATCAGGGAAGGAAAATGCATAATTCAAAATGAAAGTCACCTGGTACTGATAAAGGAAGCAAACTTCATTCTTTGGCTCCGCACCAGGAAACCACCCCTGCCCCTCCAGACAGGGAGCTCCCCAACCTTTTCTCAGTTACTATTAGACCCTATAACCATAGTAAAAGAAGAGAGTTAGAGGAGGTTGGGAGCATCATCGGGCTAATAAGATTTAACTGCTTTCTGTGTATTTGACTTCAGTGGTCTTAGGAAAGTAGCACACATAATCTCTCCCACTCACTCTTAATCTCTCTCCCTCTGTCACTGCAGAAGGACAGCTTTCATTCTGCACCCCTGTATCTGAAAGATTACAAACCACTCCAGAATGTCTGCTTCCTTCTCTCTCCTGACATCCCCCTTTCCCCTTCCCTTTCTTCTGTATCGCAACTTCTTTTCCCAACCTCCCTCCCCATAAACCCAAAGTTTAACTCAGGCAGCGGGTGCATGAAAATGAGTCATCCATTCATCCATCCCCCATCTTTTTGACAAATATTTATTTACGGCCTGTTACGGATGAGATGTTTGAGAAGGGAGAAAAGGCATTCTCCTATGCCCCCTTCTGTCGTTTATATTCCTGAGAGATTCTGAAAACTCTGTCCCTAAAGTGACTGTAAACAATTTGCAGCTGTTATCTGTGTAGATCTATAAAGAGAAGGTGTTACATAAAAATTACAAATCTATTCTAACAATGCTCAGTGATTCCTGGCTGAAAGCTACCCTCCTCCAGCAGCTAAGTCAAATGAACCAGCAGAGCAAATACAATCTGGTGGCCATGGCAACATACATTCCTGCTTTGAACTTGTCAATCCACCATAAGGAAATTACATTAATGGGAATTTTTGGCTACAAATAGCTTTTGTTTTCACATTTTAATTACAGAAATAGATTTTTCATGATTTCTAAAGTCTTCAAAGACCTCAGCAAAAAGGAAAAAATAATAATAATGTTGTTTCAAAAATGTTTTTGAAATTCCAAGCAGCCTTTTAGTTGGGGGAGGGAAGGTGGAGAAGGAGAAACCATCTATCCGTCCTGTTTTTTCCCCACCACATGACTGAAAAGTCAAAGGCTTAGGCAGATACTCTCTAAGCAATTTGCTTCTTAGTCATTTTAAGATCATTTCCTCATCTGTAAAAACAGAGAAAACAATATCTGCTTCACAAGATGTTGTGAGGTTTAGTTAATGCTTGTGAAGTGCTAAGGATAACTGCTAGGATTATCAATTAATGTTGCTGATTAATGCTGGGTAGGGGACCCTTGGTTTCACCTGAGGCCCTTAGCTACTTCATTCAGCTTTTATCAGCCAGAAAATGCTCATTTTATCCAACTTTAATTGCGTAACTGTGGACCATGGCTGTAGAAGTTTATGAACACATTTTATGAAGAAATTAGTAAGTTCATAAAATGGGCTAAATTAGGAATAATTTCCACCATTGATAAAGCTGAGGAAATAGGAGATGGCACCCATGTACCACTGTGTATTCGACAGGAAGCTCCAAGGAAGACAAAGTTGGACAATGAGAGGAAAAGAAACCATGACCATTAATGTTGCAGGTTTTAGTAGTCTTCATTCTGACCTCAAAACTAGCCATATGATAAAAGAGGAAGACAAAAATAAACAGTCTGCAAAAGTGGGTTGATAATCTCTGAGTCATGAGCGTCTAGCTCTGTAACTCTTCCTATGTTTTTGAAAAGAATGGAAAGGACGAATCTGTACAAAATAAAGAACCAATTTGCATGCCTTGGTTTTACTCACTTTGCCCACTTGTAGGCACGGAAGATACAAAGAGGTAGACTATGATCCAGAGCTCTGGGCCTTCCTCGTTCTCAGATCTTAAGAAGCAAAGCCTACTGCCTCAGGATTTTGTTGACAGAGGAAACTGCACCAGCCTCAGCCACTTCCTAACAGTCACTACCATCTGACTGCTTCCAAACTGGACCCCATAGGATGTAGAGAGCAAGCAAAAGGTAGCTATTGTCATGTTACCAAACCAAAACTTGGGTCCACTAGGTGCGCTCAGTAAAGCCAATCTACTGACACTGAGTTGTGGTGAAGGAAAGTGCAGCATTTATTGTAAGGTGCCAGACAAGGAGTCCAGGACAACTCATGCTCAAAAAACCCAAATTCCCCATGGGTTTCAGGGAAGCATATTTAAAGGCCAGGTGAGGGAGGGGATTTCCAGGGTATGTGATCAGCTTGTGCACAATTCCCTGACTGGCTGATGGTGAGGTAACAGGGCAGTGTCACAGGGGTTAACATTATCAATCCTTAGGCTCCTTAGGTCTGGGGGCTATGTGCTCACAGTCATCAAGCAGTTAATGTCTTCCATTTGGTGGGGGTTTTAGCCTCTGTAAATCAACTTGGGAAATGTGCATCCGATACTGCTATCTAGGTACTTGGAGAAGAGATATAGCAGAGGACATGCGGGGAGGGGTCTGTCCTCGGAAGGTCCCATAGGGTCCTGCTCAGTTACACTCACTCCACTCAACCCTTTACACTGGCTCTCACAGCTTGCTCTTCTGAGCCCTTGAAGGAAATCATGGGCTGGTCCGGCAGATATTCAGCTCAGTATATGTAATAAAAAGTCTTCTAAAATGTTGGTGAGGATGTGGAGAAATTGGAAACCCTAGTGCGTTTTTGCTGGTGGCAATGCAAAGTGGTGCAGCTGCTGAGAAAAAAGGTTTAGCAATTACACAAGAAGTTAAACAGAATTATCATATGACTCAGCAATACCACTCTTAGGTGTATGCCCAAAAAGAATTGAAAACAGGAACTCAACAGATACTAGTAGGCCAATGTTCATAGCAGCATTATTCACAACAGCCAAAAGGTGGAAGCAACCCAACTGTTCATCAACAGACGAATGGATAAACAACATGTGGTATATACATACAAGGAATATGATTCAGCCTTAAAAAGGAAGGACATTCTGACACAAGCTACAACATGCATAAAAATTAAGGACATTATACTCAGTGAAATAAGTCACTCACAAAAGGACAAATACTGTATGAATCCAGTTATACAGAGCATACCCAAACAGTCAAATTCACAGAGACAGAATAGTAGCACAGTGGTTAATAGGGGTTGGAGGAAGGGGGAGTGGGGAGTTATTGTTTTATGGGTATAGAATTTCAGTGTAGATGAGGAAAAAGTTCTGGAGATGGACAGTGGTGACAGCTGCACGACAGTGTGAATGTACTTTATGCCACTGAACTGTACACTTTACAATGGTTAAAATGGTAAATTTTATATTATGTATATTTCATCATAAAAAAATTTTAAGTCCCCTAAGCATTTTGGGCAATAGAATATCTTGGCAAATTTAATACTAAACCTTTACTCTCTATGCAGTTTTACTCCCTCCAAAGCCACCCCACCCCCCACTTCCTCCATCTGCAAGATAGATGGTCCTGAGGCCAGAAAGCTTGCAGTGAGAAGCCCAGGACATGGTGAGCCTCTTCATCTTCCTTTCTCTAGTTGCTACGACCCTCTGGGGCCCCTCAGCAGGGACCAGAGTGAGAGGAGAAGGACAAGGAGGAAGGGCAGGTAAGCCTGGGTACAGTTGTCTTATTGCTTTGGTGCTCACTGAGTTGAGCAGATGGTCAAAGAGAACTGTTTTGTGGAGGACTTTGGTAGACTCTTCTGACACCACTCCTCATGAGAAACACACACATACATGTACACACGCACTCACACACAGGACCTCTTCTCTGTAGTTCCCTTGATGTTGGGGGCCTCCTCCAACGGGTGCTATTCAACTTCCTGCTCAGCCCCTTGGTTCCCAGTTCCCGTTCCAGAGGTGGGCATTGGAAAATGGGGGCAGAACCAGACTTCACAACATCTTAGCACATCTGCCCTTTGCCAGTAGTACTTAATATCTACTGCATTGCTCCCAGCCTTTGAAGCCTCTGCTCTCCTCTGAAGCAAAAGCAAGAGTTGCATTTAGTGATCTGTTATAAGAGGTGTTTGTTTGCTTGTTTGGGGCTTTTGATGATAAGATGTCCAATGATGCAGAACTGTAATAAGTAATATACATGTGTATTACGGGGGTTGTGGCAAACACAGCAAGAGAAACTCCTGAAGGATGCTGGAGGGTATGAACAAATTTGTGTAAGTAGCATGGAGGCCTTCTAAGGAAAGAAGAAATCAAGATCCCAACCTTCTGTCTCAAGATTTAGCCATTGAGATCTGTGGACTACACTGGCACTGACCAAAGGTCAGGGCCAGAGAAGGCCAAGAGGCCCCTGTGATTAAAAAATATCACCGAGAGAGAGAAAAAGAGCCAGGGAGCTGGGCCAGCACCAATTCAGGTAATTAGTGGGGTAGTGATATCAGGTCTCATCTGAGGCTGGCTCCAGCATTTCTGCTGGCAGACCCTTATCCCGCAGAGCTCTAAAGATCCCTGTCCTTGGAGAACTGTGAAACTTGCGGCTTAATTTTCCCCAGGTCTATGAGCCCCACTGTGACACGGAATATTTAATTTACTGAAACATTTTTATCCATTAGTATCTTATACAAGTTAGCCTTTAAATAAAAAAGTATGTGTTAATATCCATGATCTCCAGTAAATATGAACCATTAGATTGGGACAACTTGGACCAACTGAAAGTCATAATCTATAATCCAGTAATTAGTGATAGAGGAGAAGAACTTTACAGGTAATGCCTGTAAACCAGTGGCAGGTTTAGGAGGTACTCACCTTTTAATACACATGCAATGAAAGGTGACACAAAAGAGATGCTATAGCTGGATGCTTCCATCCTACTCATTGCCAGGAAGGCAAAGGTTCATCTGCTGTCCTGGAGATTTAGCTCCCTCCTAATCCCTTTCTTCCCTATAATTCTGTGGAGGTGATAGCTAGAGCTACAGTTGTCCTAAGTAGTGTTTTTAATGAGAACAGCTGATCTTCAAGAATGCTTGTTCTATACCAGGAGATCCTTATACACCAAACACATAAGAAAGCGTAGCACCCTCGGGTAGCAGAAATATCATTGATGGGTGATGGAGTGAGGACTTCTCACAGCCAGAAGTCACTGTTAAAGACTTAGGGAAATCCTGCAATAAGTACATGTTTTCTAATAGTGTCTATTACAATGTACTCCAAATTTACTGAACCACAATACTGAAATATTGTGGAAATACCCACAACACATCAGTTTGGAAAACCTTTTAGCAAATTACCTTGCCAGAATAGCTAACGGCTATTTTTTTTGGTGAGAATGAGATGAGATGGTTGATGTGAAAGCTCCTAGTACCGTGCCTCAATGAGTACAGTATTAGAAGAACCAAAACACAAATCTAAATCCTTACGAAGAAACAGGACACTGAAAAGGTGTATCTTGATAATAAATATATAAGGAATGCCCAAGGAAGTGAGGCCCCGTGTATCCTGTGTGTCCAAGAGCAGGGTCAGCGATACTGATGACTAAAATGGGAGGAAATAAAGGAAAACCTCAGCCTTCCTCACAGTGCAGCTTGCGTTAGCACCAGTTTTAACCTCTGATTTCCCTGCTCTCCCCGCTTCTAACTTGATCCTCTCTTTCTTTTACAGCCCCTCCAAAGGACAAAAGCATGCGCAAGGCACAGATGTTAGCTAACAATAAAAGCAATGGAACAAAGAAGGAAAAAGAAAAACTCTGTAGAATTTTATTCATTTTATACCACACTGCAGCACCCAAGCGGTCCATGGCTTTAAGGCAAAGCAAGGCCTCCATCTAGTGGAAAAACAGAGGTGTCCAATATTGCAAAATGCTATTTGCAAATGATATGAAACCCTCCTCCACCCCCCCATATTAAATTTGGCAGCTGTTCTAAAGCTATACGCCAACTAAATCACGCTTGACAATCATATTTGTTTCTGGCTACTTAATTCATTCATTTAGTCCAGTAATAGATATTAACAACATTTAATTCCCTACAGCAATGCAAACAATTGCGGACATTTGTAATGTTCCAGCTTCTGCTGTATCACAAATACTAATGCATCAGTGAAACTAAATGAAAAAAATCTGTCCTTCAGGCAGTAAGCTAAACAGCATAAAGGTAGTTTCTTCTTCTTTCCTAATAATACTGGGAAAAAATGAAAAATATCATTTTGAAGAAAGTCTTTTCACCTCTGGGCAATACGTTTTTTAATCCATCTAATTAAAACAAAGACTACGTCTTAAACTACAATTCAACCAATATATACCAAGCGATTTTTATGAGAAATAACAGCAGCACTAAAGGCTGTAAAGTCCCTCTTTATGTTACAGTTTAATGTGGAAAATACTTTAAGATATACGAAAAATAGCACCTGACTACCCAAGACACAGTCAACAAGTGAAATTAAACGTCTGAGAGTTCCTATCATTACTGAGAATAGGTGGGAAAAGAAAAAAGATGTGACCAGGTACCACCAATATAAGAGCTTATCAGCCTAATTCGTAGTATGATTCCATTTGAAATGACACTGAGTTGTTTTTGCATCTTTATTATATAGCAGAAACTGTTTCACATCAACTTCAAATTTGGGAAGTTGATAGACAAATGATAATTATTTTTAATAATGTGGTGCACAGAATTCAGTGGAGAGGTAACAAGAAAATATATGTAAAGGGCAAAGAATGCAATAAGAGAAAGCTTTTAACAAACTAATGGGTGGTGTTTAAAGAGTATGAAGACTAGTTAGAATCCTAACAGAGGATAAATTCATGATCTTTCATGACGATCAGCGCCTTTAAGATAACAAGACAACAGGATGTCTTCAGATGAGGATGGAAGGGAGAAGAGAAGGGTTTGGGCCCTACAGCGTTCACTGAGGTGGGAGGGATGGTCAAGAACAGAAGAGACGAGATTCATAGTGAGCTGGCTACTGCTCAAAGCGGGTGCAAGTTGAAAAAGCTCACAAAAGTTTAGTGACGGTTATAAACAACGATGGAGTAGTGCTACTGCTGGTGAGAATAACGTCAAAAGGGAGAAATGTATCAACTTCATACAATAGAAATCCTCCAGGAAAAGGTCAGTTGGGGGTTTTATAGACAGTTGTAAAGACTTGACGCTGGTAATTGGTTCAAAAAGAGTATAAATGAACAAAATTCAAAATTGATGCTACACAATTGATAAACACTTTCATTGTTCCATGGTATTCTGATACAAGCACCTCATTTTCCAAATAAAATTAAATCTGGTTTGGATCTCCCACCTACCTGCTGATGGGATGGTAAATACCATTACTGGTACACCCTGCCACCCTCTGAGAAATGTATGAGAATCCTGAGACTAAGATGGTGACAGCAAAATGGGGCAGGCCTGGCCCTTAGTCCACACCTGTCATAATCATCCACCTTCTGCTGCCTGGTTTTTCCATCAAGCACTGAACCTCTGTCCTCTACAGGACCCTGTATTATTTTCCTATTGTAGCTGCAACAAATTATCACAAACTTAGCAGATAAAAAACAACACAAATTTATTATCTCATACTTCTAGAGGTTAGAAGTCTGAAATGGACTCTACTGGGCTAAAATCAAGGCATTGCCAGGCCTGTGGAGGCTTTCTGAAGGCTCTAAGGGAGAACCCATTTTCTTGCCTTTCTGGAGGCTCTAAGGGAGAAACCATTTTCTTGCCTTTTTCAAACGTTATGGAAGCTGCCTTCATTCCTTGATTAGTAGCCCTTTCCTGAACCTTCAAAGCCAGCAATGACAAATCAAGTCCTTCTCGGGACACCATCTCTCATATTCTGACTCTTACGCTTCTCTCTGACCCATTTAAAGACCCTTGTGATTATATTAGCCCCTCCTAAATAATCCAGGATAACCTCCTTATGTAAAAGATGGTTAACACACACAGTTCAATCTGCAACCTAATTCTCCCTTGTCACGCACCTAATATTCATGGGTTCCGGGAATTAACATGGACATCTTGGGAAGGCCACTATTTTACCTACTACAGACACTGCGATAGAAGCTCCACAATGCAATCCTCTCTAGTGCTTTCCAACCTCTTTTTTACATTAGGGAATTCAGTGAAAATGAAAATATTTATAGCATACTGGGGCAACTGGATAACCCTGTCAGGCCTCAGCACAACTTTGGGTCATTTGTATAATGACCACAGGACTGGTCACAGGGACTTAACAAAAATGCTATTAAGACTGAGATACTCAGGGATCAAACCATAGACCTGCAAGTACTTACTGTTTCTGTGGGGCCTTTAGGGACTTTCCACCCCCTCACTTGTTCCCGTAAACCAACCTCTTGCGCCACTCCTTCTCCCTATCGAAACCAATTCTTCTCCCTATCGTGCGCCACTCCTTCCCCCTATCGAAACCAATTCTTCTCCCTATCGAAACCAATTCTTGGAGTTTTTCAGTTGACGGGGACTTTCCAGCCAGCGGGTAATTTTCCAGTTGCCCGTAACAGGTATACGCCCTAACCGCCACAATGAACAAACAACTGTAACGGCCAGAAGGTGGGGCAAAAGTTCCTAGGCCAATGAATTCAAAAGTCACCACATTTACCCAATCATTGTGAGAATATACCCGCCCTATGAGTAAATAAACCTATAAAAAGTATGTGATTCCGCTTTTAGGGGTTCCCCATCGGCCTCCTGCGTGAGGTTCAGGGAACCCCGGTGCATCGGCTCCTAATAAACCTCTTGCGTGTTGCAGCGGCTCTCGACTCTTGGCGGTTCTTGGGCGAGTTGGAATCCCTCGTAGACCGTTTGGGTCTAACATCTCCATGGAGTCTTCCAGAGCAGCTGAGTGGGAAGGGAAGCTCTGCCATCTTTAATCTGCCATCACTGCTTCCTCCCAGTCTCAGAGGATCCCTCTCTTCACAAGGCCAGCACATATCTATCTTCTTATCTAAGCATAATCTTCCTTTGTCCTCCTGCCCTCCCCCTTCCTTCTCTGGGACAACCCAATGTGATTCCTTACTGCTCCTAACACTTGATGAAGGATTTAATTGAGTGGCAGTTGCTAGAATTCAACTACATCAGTCTAACTAATGTAAAAAGACGACTTTTTTTTTTGGTCTCACATAACCGAGGAGTCCAAGGCAAGTATTGGCTACAGGCATAGCTGGATCCTGGGCTAAATGGCTCTGAAGTCCTCCACGGAAGCCCTTTCTCTGTTGCCATAATGTAACCCTTGGCAGCATCAAGTTCACATCATTCTTTCTGTTAGCAGTCTCGGCTGAAAGGACATTCTATAAATTGTCCAAACATGAATTCATTGAGATTTTCTTTTACCTACTTTGATCAATTTAAAAATATTCCAGAAATGTTGGAAAAAACAGAATTCTTTTGTTTATTTGTAATTACCAAATAGGGGACATTTTCAGTACACCATTATTATAGTTTTAAAGTAAAATTTAAATTGCATGTTTAGGTCCTCGTGCACACAGCTCAAAGGGGTTGGGAGAAGGAAGATTTATTATTTTCAAAGTTTGTAAAAAATAAGCTCACACATTCCCATGAAGTAAAGAGTGTCTCTATAAAGAGAGTTAACAGCTGATTTTAACTTCTTAACTCAATAAAAGTTCTTTTAAAGTTCCCCTTTGATCTTCTTACAAGTGAGGAGCCATATCCTAGTATTCTGAGTATCTGAAGATCCACCAGTATCAATATATAAACTGCATTTTTGTCTCCTTTCAAAAATAATTTCTTATGAGATACTATCTCTGAGAGCTTGGACTATGGTATTTGAACAGAATATTATTTTCTAACACTATAATGTCTGAAAGAAAAACAATGAGAAAAAACTTATAGCAAAAGAGATGTTATCTGGGAGGAAAAAAATCTGCTAGATGACTATGTTAGATTCTCAATATCTTTATGAACAGATGTCGTTTATCTGGTATAATTAAAATGTCCCTATTCAGATTAACCCCTTTCTATGAGATAAATGAAAATACTGTAATGTTTCCAAAAATCAAATTGCTGAGATATGCACATCTCATTGAGATGTCTAATTCATTCATTCAGTAAATACTGAGTATCCACTCTATGCCAGTCACAGACCTAGGCACTTAAGACACATCAGTGAACAAAATAAAGATTCCTAGCCTCATGGAACTTACAGTCTATCAAGAAGAAACACATAACAACATAATAAGTAAGCAAATACGACTGTGTGTAAAAAAAAAATGGAGATGAAAGGGATGGGGAGGGTGGAGGAGGAGGGACACCATGTAGTATTAAATAGGGTGGGCCAGGAGGTTCCACTGAAAAGGTGACATTTGAGCTAAGACTAGAAGGTGAATGGGTTGGTCGTATGGTAGAAGAGTGGTCCAAAGAGAGGAAATAGGTAGTGCAAAAGCCCTAAGGAGGAAGCATGCCTGGTATGTTCCTGAAAGATTAAGGAGCCTAGTCTGGCAGGAACAGAATGAACAAGGGGAAAAGGAGTAGAAGATAAAATTAGTGAGCTAAGGGGGAGGGTGGGCTGATTATATAATACTTTGTGGAATACTATGGAGGATTTAGCTTCTACTGTGAATGAGAATAGAGTAAATGGAAAGCTTTGGGCAGAGAAATGACAAGTTCTGACTTACCTTTTAAAAGGATAATCTTAGTTGCTGGTTTGATAACACAATATAAGGAATAAAGGATGGAAATTTACCTTTACCCACTAATCCATATAAGGGATGATGGTGGTATTGGTATTGGGATGATAAGAAGTTGTGAGATTCTGAAAATATTCTGAAGGTATAGCCAGTAGAATTGGCTATGGGGTGGAAGTACAAGAGCAAGAAAGAAATCAAGAATCAGTCCAAGGCAAAGTGAGAGAATGGTAGTGTATATATGGACATATATACACTACCAAACGTAAGGTAGATAGCTAGTGGGAAGCAGTCGCATAGCACAGGGAGATCAGCTCGGTGCTTTGTGACCAGCTAGAAGGGTGGGATAGGGAGGGTGGGAGGGAGGGAGATGCAAGAGGGAAGAGATATGGGGGTATATGTATAACTGATTCGCTTTGTTATAAAGCAGAAACTAACACACTACTGTAAAACAATTATACCCCAATAAAAATGTTAAGGAAAAAAAAGAATCAGTCCAAGGTTTCAACCCGAGCACCTGGCAGGATGGACTGACAATCAGCTGAGATGGAGCAGATATGAGTTGGAATATCAAGAATTCTATTTTAGATATGTTGAGTAGAACTGTACTTTACATAGTTGAATATATGAATCTGAGTTTAGGAGAGAGATCCAGCCCAGAGACAGAAATTTGGAAGTGGCAGGTATACTGATGACTTTAAAACCATGAAAGGAGGACATGAAAGGAATAAGTGTAATAGGAATAGAAGAGAGAT
Organism: Phocoena phocoena; assembly: GCF_963924675.1. NCBI lineage: Eukaryota > Metazoa > Chordata > Mammalia > Artiodactyla > Phocoenidae > Phocoena > Phocoena phocoena. The sequence goes on along the minus strand of NC_089227.1, from coordinate 66,042,438 downwards.
AATAGATGAAAGGGGAAGGGAAGAAGAGGAAAGAAAAGAGAAAGGAAGGGAAGAGAGAAGAGGGGAGAAGAAAGAAAAGAGGGAGGAACCAGGACTGAGAAGATGCAAAGAAGAGAAGGAAAAATCAGCAAAGGAAAATGAGAAGCAACAACCAATGAGGGACAAGAAAAACCAAGAGTTTGGTGTTCTGGGAACTAAGCAAAGAATATTAAGGAGGAGAATATTGAATTGTGTGTAAAGTGAGGCCTGAGAAATGGCCAATTTATCTTGTTATTTGACACTGATTTTGCAGTGTGGAGCTCATCAATAACCCTGACGAGAGTAGTTCTGGTACAGTGGTGGGAATGGAAACTCTTTGGAGAAGTCTTGCTACAAAGATGAGCAAAGAAATGAGACAGCAATTGGTTGGAAAAGTGGAGTCAAGACAAGAATTTGTTTTTAATGTGGAGAAAGAGCAACAGTTTGTTCTCTGGTAGGAATTACTGAATGAAAAGCAAAAAATTGGTAACAGGAGCAGGAAGGAAGAATTTTTGGGAAAGTATTTTTGAATGCTCTGAGTGATGTGATCCAGTGTATGGTGGAGGGGTTGGCTTTAGGAGGGAACTTGAGGAGCTTATTGATGGTAGCTGGGCTCATGGAAAGGCAGAGAAAGTGGAGCTGCTGCTATAGGAAGATGATGGGAAACTTGGGAAGTTCTTTTCAGACTGCCATTTTCTCAATGAAGAAAGAAGATTGCCAGCTATGAATGAGTATGGATGCATTTATCTTTGCACTTTTTTCCATTTAGGTGAATTTTCTGATTTCCCCAATACTAGTTTACGATATTCATAATTTTTATGTCATTTTCCAGGTGGCAAACAAACACTGAGATTTCAGTGAGCATTCTGAGAATACAAAAAGGAGGACTTTTAGGCTCTTACCGCTTAAGATGCATTACCATGCATAATGTATCTCTTAATCATAGGTATTCTGTCTTTATGACCAACATCTAACTGTAATCCAGAGCTTTGTAACATTTATAACAAAGAAAGGAAAGGTAATACTATATACATGTGCTTTACACTTTTAATGTCATGACTCTCTTCAAATCACTCTTGTAATAAATTTTCTCTACTGCCCATAGTAGCGCTGTAAGGGACATTAGTCCTAACACTTATTTATGGAAAGCTTTTACAGTAGAGTTTTTAAAAGCTTGCCTTTTCCACAAAAGTTTGTTCTTTAATTAGATTTAAAGGTACTTCTAGCCCAGAGTTTCCAGAGAGTGTTACACGGAATTCTTCTCTTATTTAATTGGTCCAAAGAGATGCTCCTAGAAAAAACAGCTTTTGATCATAGATTTTAGAAATGCCTCAAACTATATTTGCTTCTTAGAGCTATCCAATGTAAAAATTAGCATATTAAAGACTTTGAGAAGTCTTAGGAGAATGAGGAAACCTACTCTTTCCCATGCGTGACTATAGAATTCTTATTTTCATTGAACACACACATAACACACTTTGGGAAAAGCTGGTTTACAGCTATTCCTTTTTCAAAAATATAGCATTACATAATATAGTCACTAGGCATATTTATTTTGATACTATTCCAATATTTAAGAAAATGAATGTGACTAATATATTACTGCAGCATAGACCAGCCTATGCCAACTAACATTAACATCTCTGCCTACACAGGGAAAGGAACCGAGATGAAAGGATCAAAACCCTCCCTGAAAAGCAAAGTAAAATGTTTTTTTCCATATCTTATATCTCAGATCTATGTGGGCCTATATTCCTTATCTATGCATCAGGGAGTGAGAATCAGTATTATCTAAATGTTAAGAATGAATACAAATAAATAACCAAATATATGCATTAGCAAACACCAGTTCATTCCATTTCTAATTATGAAACATGTAATATAATGTAGAAAATGCTAAGAAAACTCATTTAAAACAAGAAAACGTTATTGCTCTTTTACATAATACATACATATTCATATATTTAGTTGTAACTAAAAGTAAACTATCAGCAGAGAATTTTAGTGACTTTTCCCTAATATGTGTAATGAATCATGTAATTCAAGTGATTATTATGTGAAATTAATTTGAATATGAAATCAAGTTTAAAAAAATTGAAGTGGAAAGTCTTTAAGTTGCTAATTTAGTGAGTGATAATTACATAATGTGTTGTAACCCAAAAAAAAGACTACCATGAGGCATCTCTGGGATGTTAGCAGCATAGCTTGGTGGGGGAAAGATGAAAACAATGAGTTGGCAGGGCCAGGGCTAAGGGAAATGATCCAGGTGTAGATTTGACTCCCTACAGGCCAGTAGTTAAAATTCAAAGCCAATATTCAAATAAATGAGGAAAATTGAGGTTTGACAGAGGCAGAATGGGGCAGAACAGAAAGGGGTGGGTGCAAAAGATTTGATCAGGTAAATGGGTGAGGGTAGCAAACAATCTTCACACGAAAAAGAATGTAATAGCCTTGACTTTGATGAAAGAGACTTATATCTCAAATTTAGTGAACACCATTTAGCAAATAATTTCCCTCTTAAAATGCCTACCTAATGATAAATACAAACTATTCAAAGATATTTTGATAATGTAGATGCTGAATAGGTGACTAGGCCTACTTACTACCTAAATGACTATATCCTGAATGATAGACTAGCAAGGTATGGAATTCAATTTTATATCCCAGAAAAATCACAAATTCTTATATTATGGAACTTTGGGGTCTGTCCCAAATAGTTGAAACCATAAACATTAAACCTACCAATGCCAAGATTCTACAATATTTAAGGTGGGGTTGGTTCCTAACTGAAACAAAAACTCAGCTATCATTTGGGGGGTACAAAGAGAAAAGCCCAATCCTCTTTAAAAACATCTAATGGTGAAGAATAAATTATAAAGGAAGTAAAAACATTCAAGACCACTGAAGACTTTTTTTAAAATTTAAATATTCAATTGCTTGTAATATATACATCCTTCCCATCCATCCTCTTAAGTCCTCTCTAATAAAGCACCTTTTTCTCCAGGTATCAGTACTTTTGCAGGAGACCATTGTAGGGGAGAATATCAGCAGCCCCAGCAGGTGGTCTTGACTAGCCCAAACCAAGCATGGTGGTCATATTCTCCTTGTTAACGACTGGTTTAGGTGTGAACATGTAACAGTATGGAACATTTCTGGCCAGTAAGTTGGGAGGGAAAATTTTTTTTAGAGCATTCAAGAGAAGGTTTCATGGCTCCTAACAGCCATCAGGATGAAGCCAACACAGAGATCAGAGCCCAGACAGCTATGAAAAAGCAAAACCAGATTCCTGGCAAATACCACTCCTGCAGCTGCCTGACCTCTGGACTCCTTGTTAAAGCGAGAATAAGCTTTGTATTGCTTGAGTAAATTTAATTTAGGGGTTTTCTGTTAGTTGCAGGCATCCTAACTGATACACCAGGCTTTTTTTTTTCCTTTAAAAATATACTAATGTAGAAAAAAATGCATTCACAAACAATTCGAACACAACAGGTTGACATAAAATGCAAAGTCAGTCTTCCCTGACCTCCCAGTACTACTCCTCAGAAATTATCATGTAACCAGTGTCTATTAGCAGATCTTTTGGTGGTTGTCATTTAAAATTGAAAATAATATACCTAATCACGGTCTTTATCAACTTTAGACAGAATCAACCACCTACCGTGAAAGATTATAGAATTGGTACACTAAGCCTTTTCCTCTCCTTTTTTCTTCTATTTCCCAATGTGAGGTACATTTTACATCATTAACCAATAAATGTAATTAAATCTTTGGTGTACTGTTTATAGATTAATTGAAAAACATTTATAATATTATATAAACAAATTCGTTGTAAATTGAGTAATAAAACAATATCAGTTTTCCAAATGAGAAATTCCCAAGTGTCAAATTCTAATGTATGCTCTCAATTTCTTTCTAGCTTTCTTTATTTCTTCATGAGGGTATATACTCAGCCACAGTCTAGTTTCCCATGTTGTAACCCTTCTTGTACACTGTAATTCAGAGTAAAAAACCAGTAGTCTTTTTCATAAAGGGTATGTGGATGGTAATCTTTGAGTTCTTGCATTTCTAAAATGTCTTTATTTTGGGTTCACCTTCTATTAATATTTATTTGGTTACAAAGTTCAAAAGCATTTTTCCCTCAGATATTTGGAGACACTACTCCATTCCACTTCAGCATCTGCTATTATTTTCTCCATGTCTGTGAAGCGAATTCTTGCTACTTTGTAGGAAACTTCTTTTCACTCCACTTTCCCCACCAAATACTGCCCATTTCTCTGCAACTCTTCCCCAAAAAACTCTACACACTGCTTTTCCAGACTTGGTATCTTCGGCTCCTCCCCTTCCATTCTCCTTCTCTCTCTCCCTCCCTGTCACCATTTTGTAATAATTTATTTTTTGGTGTCGGGGTTGGGTGAGAAAAGGATGTTTTATGTCCCCCCCACAAGATGAGACCATCTCACCAGAAGTTTACCGTAAAAGTTTACATTAGGAATAAGACCAGTAATTTTTAAAATTTAGGCATATTTGCAGAGTAAAAAAGAACAGATGATTCTTGAAAGACTGTAACAAACTACTCACTTATATTAGTATTTTGATGTTTCCATGTACCCCATTATTTTGCAGACATAGCCAAAGAATATTTCAAGAAGCAAAATATGTATGCGGGTGTGTGTGTGCCTGTAATGATTTCATTCCTCACTGTCAGAACCTGTTTGATAGCACCAGTTCCTAATACTAGTCCAAAAGTAAACAGATAAGACTATAAGAATCATTCTCGCTCTTTATCCACTTTGACTCTTCTGTCCTCAAATACCGTCTTATTTTTAAAATACAATATAGAAACAATAATGACTAGTGTTTATTTTCTTGGAAGAATAATAAAGGAGCTTTTCATTTACATAAATTGTACTGTCATAATTTGCTTCATGATGGCTTTTATAGGTATAAAATAGTTCTGAAAAAACAATGTTATTCAGAGTGGTGATCAAAAGAAGAAAAGCATGTTGATAAAATGTAAGCTACACTAAATAAAATCATAATGTGTTTGATGGATAATCTTTTTCAGGTCATATTTAATTCAAACAGATGAGAGGGAAAGAGAAAGGGAGGGGGAGAATGGGCGCACAAGCATAATATATGCTATCATCCTTGCTCTACTTGAAGTACCATTTAATACGTGTTCATGCACATGTTCTAAAAATTCATTATGATTTTTTATTCAGTTTTATTTAGGCCAGTATTCAAACTTTTGCTGTGGCACACCTGGATTTGGTACTCAATAAAAATGATCCTACGGTCCAAACAATACTTAGTATCTCTACTGGAGATGCACAATATAGGTTAGCTTATTAAAAACTCTGAGAAGCTCAATAAATGGGTATTCAAGGACCCAAATTTCCAACATGTTTTGGGGAGGTTCCCCCCCCACACCACCAAGTAATGCTCCTAACACCAGCTGGGTGTGCTACAATTCAACTCAATTTTGACACTATCTGGAGACAGGGTCAGATCCCACAGGTTAAGGGCTTAGTCCTACAAGACTATTTTTCACTTCAGATGCCAACCGCAAGCCCAGACTGTCACCTGTGCTTCTGACCAACTGGCCACAGACTGGAGGTTCCCTGGACTCCTTCCTCAGGTTCTATTAATTTGCTAGAGAGGCTCACAGAACTCAGAGAAACACTTTACTTACTGATTTATTATAAAAGGATATGACTAAGAACAGCCAAATGGAAGGGGTGCATAGAGCATGATATGTGGAAAGGACACCAAGTTTCCACACCCTCTCCAGGTGCACCTCTCCCTGATTTCCATGTGTTCACCCATTTGGAAGCTCTCCAAACCCTCTCCTTTTTTTTTTGTTTTTTTATAGAGGCTTCATTACAGAGGCAGGATTGACTAAATCATTGGTTACCAATTCAATCTTCAGCTCCTCTCCCTTCCCAAAAGCCTAGGGGTGGGACTTAAAGTTCTAACCCTCTAACCACTTCTAGCAACCAGCCCCCATCCTTAGGTATGGTCCAAAAGTCACATGCTTAGCATAACAAGAGACACTGCTTTGCTGTCATCACAGGAAATTCCAAAGGTTTTAGGAACTGGGAACTGAATGAAAGCCAAGTTGCTAACCCTTCAACAACATGGGTGTTAGGGGCACTGACCTCATGCAGTGGAAAATCTGAGTATAACTTTAGAGTCAGCTTGTTTTATCCACAGTTCCAAAACCACAGATTCAACCAACAACAGATTGTGTAGTACTTAAAATAAATTTTAAGTATTTATTGAAAAAAATCTGTGTATAAGTGGACCTGGGTAGTTCAAACTTGTATTGTTTGAGGCTCAACTGTATACATGAAAAATGTATTCTGATCATCTAAATGACCAAGCATATATTTCTTATAAATCACAATACTGAACGCCCTTATAAAGAAACACTTAACAAGATTCAAATCTTAATCTATATTTCACAAATCTATTTGAACATGATTTTTTTTTCACAGCATATTTATTATCATCCTGTAGAACCTCATTCTGAAGAGCAAGCTATTTGCTACTCACGTATGGAGTCATAATTGAAACTCCAGTAAAATATCCATGTTAATTCTGTCCAAAAATGTATTCAGTATAAATTCTTTTCCACATTTCTTTAAAAGCACTTGGTTTTGCTGCCATTCTCTCTATACCTGCTCCAATGGGGCACACCCCAACCACTTGATAAAAAGTAGTCTTGTCAAGTTCATTTCTGAGCTCTAAATTGCTAGAAAGAACAATGGCTACTTCTCAGGCATCTTCTTACTGGACTCAGTGGCAGCATTTTACAAAGTTGACCACTTTCTACTTCTTGATAAACTTTGTTTCACTTTCTCTCAAGACACAAAACTCCTAACTCATTGGCTGCTTCTTCTCATTTTGTGGGTTCCTCATTTTCTCCTTGTAATTTTAATTTTAGAGCACCTGAGGGTTCAGTTCTTGGATTGTTTCTTTTTATATCTATAAATATTCCCTTGGTGATTTCATTTACACTCATGGTTTAAAATATTCCCTATATTTTGACAATTCCAAAATACACATCTTCAGCTCCACACTCTCTCTAAATTCAGGCCTATCTCCAACCCTCTACACATTGTCACTAAGTTGGTATGTCCAAACTGAATTTCCCATCTTCCCTCTTAAATGTCTTCTTGCAACTTTCCCCATCTTAGTTAATGGCAACTATCCTTCTGGTTCTCTATAAACACTAAACTTGGAATCATCCTTTTCTCCTCTTTGATGTCTATATCCAATCGGTAAGCAATTCCTACTGGCAACCACTTCCCACCACTGCCACCGCTACGCTCCTGGTGTAGTGTGTGAGCTGCATCAATTTCTCATCCTGGAATATGGAAATAGACTAACTGGCCTCTCTGTTCCACTGTTGCCCCTCTATAGTCTATTAACAACACAGCAGCCAGTATGATCCTTTTTAAACGTATAGAAGATAAAGTCATTTATTTGCTCAGCTAACACATCGCATTCCAATGCCAAACCCTTTACAAAAGCTGACAAAGCCCTCCATGATCTGTCCTGCCCCCTACCCCACTATCTTTATAAACTCATCTCCAACTACTCCCCCGTGTCACTGACTTCCAGCTACACTGGCTTCTTGGCTTTTCCTAGAACTTGTCACACATTTCCATCTTCCATACAAATAACTCAAGCCTGCAAATTCACCTCTCAATGAAGCCTACACAGACCATCCGGTTGAAAATTGCAACACGTTTTTGACCTGCCTGCCCTGCCAATATCCTTCCCCTGTATTACACTTCCTTTCTTTTGTAGAGTGTATCACCTTACATAGTAAAGTAAAAAATTAATAAACAGAAATCTCAATTATTTAAATAGAATGGGTAGACCAGAATGGGAGCTCTCACACCTTAACACCATAGCAGAGCCCAACAGGAAGAAGAAAGACTTCCTTTCTTTCCTGACAAGAAGTCGGCTGAGACTGTCACAACTCAGCCAATGAAAAGCCATGGACTCTTTACTATAACCCCCTTGGCTTCCTTTTCCCCTCTATGAAATAATTCTCTTCTCCATTTTTGCTGGGGAATTGGATGTGGTTTGCCCTGGTTACAGACCCTGAATGGCAACTCTTTGTTGATCCCAAATAAACCCATTTTTGCTGGAGAAATTACTGGCAGTCTATTTAAGTCAACAGTAATTATTTTATTATGGTTATTACCGATCTCCTTTCAAGACAATGTAAGCACCTGCACCCCATACTCCTCACAATACATTATCAATGACAATAAATAAAATTGTATAGCAAATTATCTAGTGTAGAGGAGCAAAAATTATATTTCCTCTACCCTCCTAGAGAGTCCTCCTCTTTGCTGAGGAACGTCCCCGCCCAGGTAATAAAAGACAGATTAGCAAGAGAAAAACAAAAAGAAGTTTAATACCATGTACCTCCTGTATATATGGGAGATAGGAAAACTGAGTAACACTCAGGAATGGACCAAGCCATCACCTACGGAAAGACACAAAAAGATGAAAAAGATGTCTGGAGTGGGGGGCAGTTATGGGAGATTTTCAGGCAAAGCACGGTAAGCAAGGATATGGTTGTTGTGTCGATTTAAGCCTGTGCCTTCCCCACTGCTAAGAGTTCCTAGAGATTTTGTCATCCTTCTCTTCCTTGTCCAGAGAGGGAGACACTTAAAAATGAAGATTTGCTTATAAATGTAAACGTCTCTTATAGAAGGGTACCTTTTACTTGGTTTTCTGAGCTTCTCCTATGATTTTGTTTGTTTACAATAAACAGTATAAGATAATCCTTATGCCAAAGAGGCATATTTTTGGGGTGGCAAATTCTGCTCCCCTTCACTGGGTAGTTCAACCGCAGGGCAAGCAATGAAGAGAAGTTGGAGAGTGGTTTGAGTAGCAAAGTTTAGCTAAGAGGAAGAATCTGAATTTCACAGAAGACAGTCAAAATAAGGCCTGTATGGTAGCGTGAAAAGTAAGACAAGAGGCCCAAAACGAAGTTGTTTATGCTAAGCCCCACAACACCTAACCAAAGCTTAAGTACTGTTTCAACTCTCCCAGAAATGGAATCTTAACCCAATCAGGAACTACCTGATGGGCACTAGTGATGTAATCTGCCTGACAGACCCCTGCCATCCCCTAAAGGAAAGTGACCTTGCGACAACTTTTTGCTGGTGTAACTTCCTTGTCCTGCTTCTTCCTGCAAGTCTTTCATGTTGTTTAGTTCCTCAGAGCGCCTTTCTATCAGCTAGGTGGAAAGCTGCCTAACACATGAATCGTTGAATAAAGCCAGTAAGATTTTTAAAATTCACTCATGTGAATTTTGTTTTTTAACAATAGGGAACATACACGTTGCACATCTGCTGTATCTTCCACTGACTTTGGCTGTGGTTGATGTAAATGTAAACTAAATGTGGATTCATACTGTTTCATCTAATACTGTCTGACACCATCACCACATGGAAGGAAACCTTGGTGTAAGCAGGTTAGGTAAGATAAGGACCTATGCCTGATTCATTGATGCATGTCAGTAAATAGAGGGTTGGATGTTAGGGTTTCTCTTCCTTACTGTTGGTTTTCCTTAAATGTCTGAATTCCTTGGGCATCTGTTATGTGTTTATGAAGGACTTACATCAACTTGCACAGAGAGATGAGAAAAGCAGTTTTTTCAGCAGTTACGTATGCCTGTGTTAAAGCTCCTTTTTGAATAGGAGCTATGGTTTCTTGTAAGTTGTCAGGGTATTTCAACCTGCAGGCAACGGCAGGTGAGTATGTCATCAGCACGCAGAAGTTATTGTTCCCTACACATGCCAAAGTAAGACGGCTTTATTTACTTTGGGAGTGGAGGGCTGCTATTACTCACCAGCACCCACTCCATCACCAAGTGAAAATTCACTTCACCTCTGCTCTTTTTTTGGCATCTCAATACCCTCAAATGGGGAGCCTGCCCAGGGATAATCTCTTTCTTCGAAGTTATCCTAAGTCCCTGACCTGCAGAAAAAGCTGTCAACAGTTTACCTGAAGGGGAGAGAAAAGGGCAAGGGTTCCCCATGAAGTTCTACTCTGGCCCATTCTTTCACTTTGCTTCCCCTTCCCCATCCCCCTTAAAAATCTGAGACTTAGAAGCTTCTCCAGGACACCTTGACTGTGGTTCTCTGATTTCCCTCTCAATTCAATTTCTTCTGCTTTATACCTTTTCCTGTATATCGTGCCTCAAAACTTCTGTATGTTGTTTTACAGCATGTTTACAACTTCATTATTATATTTTCTGTCATTGGGACCAAGAGGGGAAACAATCATGACTGGTGTTATTCAACCTGTCACCTGGGACTAAAGATGCCAGCATTAACATGAAAAATATAAAACCTTAGAGACCTACTGCTGATACCAATCTCTTCTTTATTCTGTTTGGCAATGGTCTCATTTTCCTCTAGTGTGTTTTTTTTTTTTTCCTAGTGTGTTTTTATTTGCTTTTACTTCAAAAAAAATTAGAATAACTACCCCAGGATTGTCCAATTTCTTTTTTTTTTTTTTTTTTGTGGTACACGGGCCTCTCACTGCTGTGGCCTCTCCTGTTGCAGAGCATAGTCTCCGGACGCGCAGGCTCAGCAGCCATGGCTCACAGGCCCAGCCGCTCCGCGGCATGTGGGATCTTCCCAGACCGGGGCATGAACCCGTGTCCCCTGCATCGGCAGGCGGACTCTCAACCACTGCGCCACCAGGGAAGCCCTGTACAAATTCTTAATTGATCTTGGGCAACCTAAATTTTCATGGAACTGATCTCAGAATTGGACCTGAAATTTAGAGCACAAAACTACCTACCAATCTGGAGCACCAAAAGAATTTCACGCCTACCACATGCACTATAGCATACAATGCAAGACATCCTCAATCCAGAAAACTTGAAGAATTAGAGAAATTAGTTCAAGAAAAAGATTAAGTCATGTTATGAATATTACTATTTTACGCCAAAGAAAAAAAAAGTGATAGATTTCACATGTTGACTTGTGTAGGGAGTGTAGATTAAGCTACTGTCTTGGTCATTTCATAACTACAGGAGTTTACCATTCTCCTTGTGCATTCAACCTGTATAAACTATAAAGAAGAAAAATTTTAAATTACTGAGGAAGCTTTCATGTTGATTACTGGTCTAATTTCTAGTTGCTTATATAACTAACTACTCACACACACATACCTGTAGATTACCTAAGCGTCTTTATATTTAGTTTGTATCATAAGAGTTATGATTCATGGTACATTTTTCTTTGTAAAAAGTATGCCAAAGAGCCAAATGGGAGGTTAAAAAAAAAGAAGGGGTTCAAATAAATGTTTAAAATGGGAAAAACAAGAAAGATAATCAAGGGTACAGATGCTAACAATATTAAAATAATCCTTAAAGTTCATCGTCATTTGAAAAAAAAATTATTTTTTTTGCCTCATTTGTTCTGTTTAATAGGCCACAGATAATCCTCAGACCAAAATACAATGTATGGCTATTTTCTTATTATCAAACAAAAGTAGTAGGTATAACTTTCAGGAAATAATTAAGGTGCATAAACATAATAGAATAAATTCATTTTCTTCACAGATGTCAAATTAAAGATGATCACTAACAAATAAAGCTTCATGCAAAGTCTGCTTTTTCCCAACCAGGCCTAAAGAGGAAAGCAGCAGGGGCAAGAATACTTGTTCCTAGCAAACAAATACACCAAAATTATAATTAACAAAATCTTCAAGCTACCAAAATCTGTGAGGGAAGGAGGATGGAGGACGGTAAGAAAGCAAGAGAAATTACTAAACGGCAATCTAACAAGGTCACCTCAGGGTTTCAGGTTAGTGAAAAGCAACTTCTAGAATATGGTCTATGATCAGTATAAGCAGCCCAATTGCTTATATACCCTTCCCATCTCCAGAATTGCTGACTAAACTTTTAACAATAAAATGACAACAGAGAACATCATATTGTAAATATTATATTTCTCTCACTCACAAAGGTGTATGAGATATTTACTAGTTTTAATATGTATCCATAGGATTAATACTCATGTGGAGTATAACACGGAAAAGTGCGGAACTAAAGAAATGTCTATCTGAAAACAAAAGCACACATTTCTTAGGATTTAAAAATATTGCACATAATAAGGTTGCACAGAAATTACTGGCTGTTTTTATAAACAGAATGAGGTATTAGTCAATCTCTAAAGATGAGGGCAAAGAAGAAAAACCACACACACACAAAAATACATAAATCCATACTAAAACCTAGCGTCAACAATTAAGGAAGAAATGTGAAAAGATGTGTAAAATAGCTATGATTTCAACACTACAAAATCATTAGCCAGGGACCAAACACGTAACAAACTCTGGACAATGTTAAGTTTTCAACTTTCTTTGAGTCTAAATGACTATGAGCAATACAATCATTTCCTTTCCTTTACTCAAATTCTTCCGCATGGTTCTCTGGTAAATATTAAACCATACCTTTCTGAAGCTTTCAGTGGAAATTAACCAAGATACTGCTTGCTATCCTTTGCTGAACGACTCAATTATACAGTTTCACATATTTTGTGACCCAAGTCAGAGATGCTACAGAGCATGCAATTTTAAATTAGCAAAGGTTTCACTGCAAAAAAGATCATTCAAGTTCACACAATTTAAATCTACAATAACTTTTAAAATTTAACCTTTAAATATTTATCAGGCAAACTCATTTTTTCCTTGGTAATAAAACTGGTCATGTTAATAAGCCCAAGGGCAGGTAGAGAAAAAAGACCAGGCAGAATTATACTATCTTTTTTTAAAGAACCTTGCCTAATCAGCGAAATTAATAATTAGCTATTTCTCTACTAACTGAATGTTGCTGAATTTCTCAAAAACAATTTAAATATATTTGATAGCTATATCAAGTTAAGTGAAATCATGCACTTGTCAAAATAGTTCACAAAAAATTGGTTCTGCGTCAAAGATATTGAAGAAGAGTCAACTAGTTGGGTTTAAAGAGAACAGAAAAAGGACAAACTACTGCCCTGAACAGTCAGTGTATGTAGTAACCATATTTCCTTTTCGTTGAGTGACAGTCCTACAGTGCTTGCTAGATCCATGGAAGCTATTTTCAGTCTGTACTGTATGTCGATTGGTGGTGGTGTCAAAACCACTAAAAGAAAACATTTTCTCCATATCTTCAAACATGTCATCAAACAACCCACCTCCAAAAGAAAACTCCTGGAAATGGTGCCTTTGTCTACTGGAACCATCCTGGCGTGCCTGGAAGTGATTTTCAAAATGCTTCTTGGACCGAGTGTTTTGGTTTTGACCAAAAAAACCAAAGTCTTTAAAAAAGTCATCAAAATTGAAGTTAAATGACTGCTCAAAAGGACTTCCACTAGCTCTTTGTCCTTTACCATTAGTAAAAGCACTATGTCCAAGTGTATCATATTCTTTTCGCCTATTAGCATCTGAGAGTGTTTCATATGCTGAAAGAAATAAAAATACTTTAGTAATTCAAAGTAATCAAAATTACATATACCCAAACCTCTTAAATTTATTTTATGAAAGTATTTCACATCACAAATAAAACCAAATGCTACTAACATAAAAGTCAGAAGTCACAAAAGGCAAATACTTTGTCTTATTCACTACACACTATCAGCAGTTAGCACAATGCCTGCCTCTAGTAAATAACCAATAAATATTTGTTAAATGCTACTATTAATACAAATAAATATGGGAGCAACAATTTCAGAGTTATTCTTATTATTTGTGCAAAATCATCACTTGTGTGAAAGAATTTAGTGAGCAAATTCAGAGGAATTCATTTTTCACTTACTAGTTGAAGTAAATGTTTAACTCCAACTCCCTACTCAGTTACCTCCACCCACCATTAATTACTAAATGCTCAGGAGATGCAATTTGTTTTAGAATTAGTCTTAAGTCAAAACTTGTTTCATACTTTTCCTTTAAAGACAATTGTGGCTTTGAGATGCAGACCAAGTGAGGAAGAAAAAAAACCAAAGCATTTTAGAGTCTATTTAATTTTTTTATGCTTAATAGTTTTATATTTAATCTCCATAATTCATAAAAACTTTCTTAATTCATAAGTTTTGGGTATCTAAAATTCCTTTTGACATAGAAACAATAAGCAACTTTATAAATAACAAAAGAAAGAAATAATACATTTTCAACATTTTCAGATCTGAATGCCAATAAAAGTATATACTTCCACATATCCAGGATCAAAATATGTTATAATAGCCTTGAGAATCTCACTCTCACTATATTCATGTATAGATCCCACTCTCCCTCCCGCCTCCACAAAACCTTCAAATACATACAAACTTCTTAGGTATCATTCACCTTTACTAGTTAAAACCTGTGAGACCTTGAAGGTAGTCATTTACGTACCTTCTGCAATCTCTCTGAATTTTGCTTCAGCATCAGGACTTTTATTTTTATCAGGATGGTACTTCATGGCCAACTTGTGAAAGGCCTTCTTGATTTGGCGCTCTGATGCTGACTTTGGCACACCTAAGATATCATAGTAACTTTTTGAGGCCAAAATTAATTCGGTTATCATTAAAATGCAGATTGCAAAGATGAAAACTGACTGGGGAGTAGCCATTTCTAATATCCTAAAAAAGAAAAGAAAAAAAAATATTATTCATGGAACTAATCTTAAGATTTTTCTTTTAAAAGAAACTGAATGAGCTTTTAGGATTCAAAGTATACTAATGCAGTATCAAAATGTCAAGCATATATCGTGTATCTTGTATCTATTTCCATGTTATTTCACTTATACAGGCTGCACTACCCCTAAATTGGTTGTAATCTTGAGAGCAAATATAATTCAACCAAATTAAGAAAAATCTTTCTTGGTTTTGCCTTTCCACTAACACTCTGGCCATAAACACAGTAGTTACAAAAATATAGCTTAAAATGATCTCAATATCTCAATCTTCCCTTCTAGAATTCATATTCTAAAGGGATTTTTAAAAACTTTAACTTAATGGTAAAAAAGTATATTACCAAGGTAATCAGCCCAGTATGTCTAAATTAGCAGTAATCTTCCCTCCCTAAGAAACTTTCAGTTTTCATTTCAGCAAGGTGAGCCAAGGATTGCACACAGAGAATCTCAATATTACATAATATTGACAATGCAACACAATAGAATGTAATCTCTCTTTTTTTCTTTAACTGTAAGATCCCAAATATTTAACAAAAAAGCATGGATAAGTGAGTTTTGTTAAAAACTCATAATTAATAGAATTTAAGATTTCTGCGAAGGCTGCCAGAAAAATGAACTTTCATAGTTTGTACTTTAGATAAGGTAAATTCTTTCTAACTTCTCAGGAGTCGTTAAAATGTTTCTCTAACCTTAAAGAAGTTGGAACCTAGAATTCAACTGAGAATTCTTGAGAGTACAGATTAAATGACTTGGGATTCAAACGACCCTGTTTGTTGAACACCGTACCACAGGAGTCCTTAAGAACCTAGGATGACATAACACAGCGGACGAAAGACGCTCTGGTTTGTGCAAACTGCCTGCGTTCCTCTCCTGTTGGCCTGTTCAGAGCGTAATTAGCAGATGGATTACTTCTTCCCAGAGAGTCACGCGAACCAAGGATCAAGTACGAACTCCTGGTTTAAAGAACACAAACCAAGCGCGTACTGTGACTGATCCCTAGTCAAAGGGCGGGTTTAAAACTGACAGGGAGGCATCTTCCCAGTTTCACAAACCTTACTCCACAGTTTCAAGTTGAATATACCATACTCTTCTAAAAGACGGACCGTTGCGTTATACTGACTCCTCATTCCCGAGAGCCGGGGGACGGCAAGCCTGGGCCTTACTCCCCAGAGCCAGTGGCTGGTTGGGCTGGACTCGCCCTGTCAGACCTTGCGCCGCCGTCCGGTTGTCCACGGCTCGGGGTCCGGCCCTGGGAGGAGCTGCCCGACACCCGAGAAGGCCAGCGGCACAACCCCACCCCCCGAAAAAACCGCACTACACTGTGCTTAGGCCATCTCCTTTCTCCTATTCTCTTCCTCAAGAACACCAGGCAACCCGAAGCCCTACCGGCGACCGTGGCGGACACCGAGGCCTAAACCCCCTCGCGGAGACCCCGGCCTCATCCCTCATTCGCACCCTCCAGCTGCAGCTGCTCCTTCAGAGAGCGGAGGCGCCGGCGGTGCTGACCAGCTACTCCACAAGGCTGCGCGGCTTGGCCTCCCCAACCCCGGCCTCCGTGGCCTCCGGGAGCTGGTGCGCACCCACTGCTGCCTGTCCACCGACCTCACACTCCTGCCGTCGCCGCCGCGTCCCCTCACAGCCAGCTCCCCACAGGCGGGCCGGCCGCCGCTCGCGCCGCCACCTCAGGAGGAAACCTACACGAAACGCTTTCCTATTGGCTCCCGCCTCCCCACCTGACCCTGGAGCCCTACGCGCACGTGGAAAACTGTTGTTGCCGCTCGGCCTGTGCGTCACTTCCGGCCCCAACCCCTGAAAGGGCCGTACTGAAGCCGGCAGAAGCGGAAGTGAGTCAAGGGTTGCACCGTCTTTGCGTTCCGCCCAGCCTGGCGCAGGCGCAGTGGCTCCGGCGGCCTGCATCTGCGGCTCCGCCTCAGCGAGGAAGGCACGCCTGTGCCCGTCGGCGGCCCAGGTCTCCTGTGGCCTCGCCGCAGCGATGCCCCGCTATTGCGCAGCGATTTGCTGTAAGAACCGCCGGGGACGAAACAGTAAAGACCGGAAGCTGAGTTTTTACCCGTAAGTTGTCCCTAACGCAGAAGCGTCAGCTTGCCTCTGGGTCGCAGTTCTGTGGCGTTTGGGGTTGGGGTTTGGCGTATCTCCTGTCAGCTCTATAAATTCGGCCTTGGTTCTGCGGTCGTGTTCGGTCCCTCCGCGGGAGGAGGGCGCGAAGGCTCGACTTCAGTTTACCTGGAAATGTTCTGACATTTCTAGGGAGGTCGCTGGGCGTGTGGCGAGGCGTTGGGGCCTGTTGGAGTGTTCATAGGGCGCCTAAAGCAGTCACGTTTGCGCGATGCTCCGTGGTTTTCAGAGCGTTTCCCCACCTCCCCGGAACTCATCTATCTCATTGACGACCTTAACCACCACTTCAGGTGCATCAAACGTGCTAAGTGGGAAGATGCTCTTAAAGTTAACTTACACTTCCAGTGAGTTAGGTCGCATAGTTGTAACTTAATTCCACTTTCTCCTGACGAAACTGAGGCCTTTGAGAAAGGTTAGGTAAGTGACCTTGAAAGTTTTGTGGCCGACCCAGAATTATAACCTACCTCCTGCTCAGGGCTCTAGATACTCTCCATTCGTTCAGAGAGCAGGGTAAGTCAGGGCTAACAGGTTTTTCCCGCCCTTCCAACGTAGAGCGTTACTCTGAAACCTTTCCTAAGCGAGGAAGCAACTGCTTTTTTTTTTTTTTTTTTGGTAAAAGCAAAAATCTTGTTCGGGCATCAGTACCTGTTAGACCTAACTTTCCTAAAAGTGAAGTGGCAGAAAGCGAACTTTGGAGAAGTGGGGAATACCTGTATTCCAAATTACTGCGGCCACGAAATATTTTCGTGGAACCCGAGAAGTACCCATTTTTATTTGGAAGAATAGTGAAGCAGTATTGTGTAATAAGTAAGAGGCCAGACTCCAAAGCCAGACTTAGGTTCAAATACTGGCTCCACTACTTTGTAGCTGAATAACTGTCCGTAAATTATTTAACCCTTCTAGCTAAGACCTCCCATCTGTAAAGTGGAGACACTAGTAATACCTAATTCACACGTAGTGTGTAAAGACATAAAATGGCGTTTGGCACTCATAACGTGCTTAGTGTTTATGAAAGTCAACGTATTTATGTTATTCTATTTCCTTTATTTCTTGTATTTAAAAATAATTAATTTAGCCCTAACCTGGTTGTCTTTAACTTTCTTTGAATTTTCACTAGCTATTTTGTGAAGCTTATTTGACTTTAGACCTAAAGCTTTCTGTTCACTAATGACTCAGCTGCTTTCCATTATCTTAACTACTGAAAAAAACTGATAACTCCAAATAATTCACACCATGTGGCAATATTTCCAGGATTATCTTCCTCGAAGCCCTTCCGCAAGTTGCAAAGAGATATTTTAGGGGGAGAAATATATGCTAGTATGTTAATGGCTCTGGCTCTGAGGAGGTTTGTAGCAAAGGATCATGTTGAGCTTGATTTAACCCCATATTTCCTTGGCCTTGGATTTGGGGGCGTCATAACCTCAGACTAAAAATTCTTTTAATCTTTGTGGACTGCGTAGTTACTATTTTTAATGAGTAAAATAATAATGCCAGAGGAAGACAATTATAAGGAATTTTTTCCTCAAAATGAATTTACTGAAAGTGGAGTTTTTAAGTGAGTTTTTGAAATTTCATGTGTAATCAGCAAACTAAACATTGAATTAGTTTTATTCCCCTAATAGCACCAAACTTGAAGAATTGAATTTTCTCATGCTAACACTATAGCAAGCTGCAAAATAAATTTATACTAATTTGAGAATTCAGTGAATATATACATATGGTGACCAGTTTATACCAGTGATTATTTTATGTTTTGGGGAGAATTAATAAGAGAGAAACAAAATTACCAGTCAAACAAACTGAACCAATGTAGAGATACTAAGTTGTTCCAGAAACATATTCTAGGAGAGTTCTTAGAGATTTACCTGTTAAGAAAGCATTGCAATACAATTACCAATAAAGACATTCACAAAGTGTATTTTTTTAATTGTTTGATAACATATAGGTACAATAGAAATAATTTACAAATGGCATCCATATACATAAAATTACATTTAAAAAAATTTTTTGTAAAAGGCATATTCTCATTTTAGCTATAACAGAAAAGGTATAAACTTATCTCTGGATAACAGAGTTCCAAGTCCTCTGAAAAGAAAATTATTTTTGCCATTAAATGCCTTTTCTCGTTAGGCCTATCATACTTATAACCTAAGTCATTGATATATGTAAGGTTAAAAAATTTTCAAGCCATGTATGAATATTATACTATGGTAAAAACTTCCAGAGGCAGATCATCTGAGTTTTCACGGAAGGATATCAGGGTTAAAAATTATTTCCTACAAAATACCCAGACTCTTTTTGTCTAGCATCTTACAAAGTTATCAATATTTATTTTAGAAAATCGTGCTACTACGAAGCATAAATGGTTGTGATTGGGAGGAATATATAACAGCTGCTTTTTGTATGAGAACCTTTTATGTTACTGTTTTTTTTTGTGTGTGTGTGTGTGTGTTTTTTTTTTTTTTTTGCGGTACGCGGGCCTCTCACTGTTGTGTCCTCTCCCGCTGCGGAGCACAGGCTCCGGACGCGCAGGCTCAGCGGCCATGGCTCACGGGCCTAACCTATCTGTGGCACGTGGGATCTTCCCGGACCAGGGCACAAACCCGTGTCTCCTGCATCGGCAGGAGGACTCTCAACCACTGCGCCACCAGGGAAGCCCTATGTAACTTTTTTATAAGTAGGAAATTATTATGTAGTATGTGTCTTGGACTGTGTTCTTGTAAAATCTTCAAATAAATCACTGTTGTTTAATTCAGTTTAACTCAAACCTGATTAGACTGGTAGAATAAAGTTTTCTGTCAAATTCTGCCATTAGTCCAGTTTTACCCATAAAACACATTGTAGTACGTTAAAACCAACTCTAAAAATCCAGGTTACTTAGTACAGGAAGAACACGTATAAAGAGCTGTTTTACTTTTCTCTATCTTTTCTGTTTGTTTCATATTATAAAATACCTGAGTCTGTCCTTTAACACGTTTAGTTCTTGTGTCAATTTCTCTTTCAGAACTTGAATACTTGAATTTTAGAGTTCCCAATCTACCAGCTGTAGAAGACTAGAAATATTGGACTAAATTACAAATCGGTAGAATTGAGGCTGATTCCAGTAAAGAGAATGGAGGATTAGAAGTTTTATAAGATTGAGTATTCATTTATGTCAGCTAAACCATTTGTTTGAATTAACATCTCTGTGTTTTAAAAATATTAACGTAAGAGCCTGAAGTTTAATACTTCTTGAATTATAGACCAGAAACCGTTTGACTTGTTATGTTACTATGAAATATATTTGAATAGGACTTTGTAGTTACAAAGCTCTTCACTAGTTCTAGGCAAACTGCACAACAGAATGAAAAAGAAATGTAATCCATAGCAAATATGAATAGATTTTATCCTTTGTAGTAACATAGGTTTTACTTGAAGGGACTCTGAGTTATGTATTACAAGCCACTCTTCTCAGACAAAAGCTTTGGCTACACATCTCATATCTTAGTCCTCTTTGCTGCAGAGATGATATGGTAGTAGTTGTCATGAAGATGCTATTGTGTGGTAGGAGTGGTTGTCTTGCTTTTATGGCACTTGATTGATAGGTAACCTATATGTGCAGGCCTGGAATCTGGCAAAATTGTTAAAATATAGCAAAGTTTTCCTTTTTTTACTTTCAGGTTTCCTCTACATGACAAAGAAAGACTTGAAAAATGGTTAAAGAACATGAAGCGAGATTCATGGGTTCCCAGTAAATACCAGTTCCTGTGTAGTGACCATTTTACTCCTGACTCTCTTGACATCAGATGGGGTATTCGCTATTTGAAACAAACTGCAATTCCAACAATATTTTCTTTGCCTGAAGAGAATCAGGTATTGGAGGCAGGGAGTAGGGGAGAAGGGGATAATGCTGAGCATGGTGGCAGATTGCAGGGTGGCAGGTAATCAGTTAGAGGGGATGAGAGGGAAAGGTAATTGCTGGGAAAACACATATTTGAGAAAAAGAAAGACTAATTTGTGCTTTTACTGAAAGTGTAATAATTTTTTAAAGATTTAAACCATTTTGAAGCATAGCTTCAAAGGAGCCAAGGATAACACATACATAAATTATCAGGTTAAGTTATTAATGTAAATTAATGATCTAGATATTTTACTGGTCTTGTGAGTGATCTGAGATTTTTTCCATTATATTGATTATACATAATTTTTTTAAAAATGTTTTCTAGTATATTTTGAGCTGTTATATACTGAAAACATTTTTTTAACTGAATAAATTTGCTTGGCCAGTATACTGCTCATAGTTGTACTGAAATAGTCAGCACTAACTAATAAGGGAATAAGCTTAGTAAGGACATCTTTATTAGAATTTGAAAATGTTATTTTATAGGAGAAAGACCCTTCCAAAAAAAAATCTCAGAAGAAAAAATTGAAAGATGAGAAAGAAGTATGCCTAAAAGCCAAGTCAGAAGAGTCATTTTCATCAAATGAGCCAAAGAAGAATACAGTTGACACAGATGTCCCCCCTGAACATGCAGAATTACTTGATTCATTTGCCTTGGTAAAGCTACCAGATCCAAAAACAGAAAGTTTACAAAATAATGTATTAACTCTTAATCTGCTTAAACAAGATACCAGAAAATCAGAACCTACCTTGGAAACATCAGTTAGTCAAGACATAGGTATAGGTGGTTTTCACACATCTTTTGAGAATATAAATTCTACAACTATTACTTTGACAACTTCAAATTCAGAAGGTATTCAGCAGTCTTTGGAAGCCCAAGAAGTGCTTGAAATAACTACCAATCATCTTGCTAACCCACACTTCACAAATAATTCTGTGGAAATTAAGTCAGCACAGGAAAATCCATTCTTGTTCAGCACAATTACTCAAAGAGTTGAAGAATTAAACACAAATAAAGAATCTGTTATTGCCATTTTTGTACCTACAGAAAATTCCAAACCTACAATTAATTCTTTTATACCTGCCCCCAAAGAAAAGGTGGAAATGGAAGAAGACATAGATGTTGAAGACTCATATAAGGATGTAGACAATGAGATGGAAGTTTTACAGATTGAGCATTCTTACTGCAGACAAGATGTAAGTAAGGAACATCTTTGGCAGAAAGTCTCTAAACTACATTCAAAGATAACTCTCCTTGAGTTACAAGAACAACAAACTCTAGGAAGATTGAAGTCTTTGGAAGCTCTTATAAGGCAGCTAAAACAGGAAAACCGGCTATCTGAAGAAAATGTCAAGATTATAGAAAACCATTTCATAACGTATGAAGTTACTATGATATAGGTTAAAGAGGTTTTAAAGCTGTGACTTTTATGTAAGCTTTTTGTTTGCCAAACCAAATTATATGTAAAGTGAACTTTTTCCTGTGTAAAGTTCTTATCTTAATGAAGCTAAGCAAGTGCTCTAATGTTATGAACTGCGTCCTGTTCTTGTAATGCTCATTTTTGAGAAAAACTAGAGAGTTGTTGGGTAGAAGAAGTGTCATTACTTGTTAATTTTCCAAATTTGAAATTAAAATATAGTGAATAAATAATATGGTTAAGTCGTAAAATGAGAGAACACGGATATGGTAAACAAGAGCCCAGAATAGAAATCAGGCTCAGGAATCAGTCTTGGTTCTACCATTGACATGTGACTTGGACAAGTTACTTATCAAGATTCTCAGTCTCTAATCTGTAAAAAGAGGGCACTTAACTAGACCTCTAACATAGTCTGTTTCTTTATAGTTTCTTGCCTTTCTAATTAGATACTTTTTTTTGTTTGTTTGTTTGTTTGTTTTGTTTTTTGGGTTTTTTTTTGCGGTATGCGGGCTTCTCACTGTTGTGGCCTCTCCCGTTGCGGAGCACAGGCTCCGGACACACGGGCTCAGCGGCCATGGCTCTCAGGCCCAGCCGCTCCACGGCATGTGGGATCTTCCTGGACCGGGGCACGAACCTGTGTCCCCTGCATCGGCAGGCGGACTCTCAACCACTGCGCCACCAGGGAAGCCCCTCTAATTAGATACTTTTAATAGAACAAGTTTTCTATATGATAATCTTATACTCACATAAAACTAGATGCTGGCTAGCATTTGATATTATTAACTGTTGGATTCTTCTCAATATTTATTAAATTATGTGTTGCTTGGCCTTTGGGCTATAGTTTTCTGTGTTATAAAGGAAAATACTCCAGTTACAATTTTATTCCAATTGAACTAAAATAAGGAATCAACCATTAGCCCAGTTCTTAGGAGAGGTACTTTAAACTTGAAAGAATATGTACCTTATATGTGGCAGACCATCATAATACACAGTCATTTAAGCTTCTTGACACCTTGTATTTAAGGTTATATTTATAAACCAAAAATTTCAATGAGGTTAAATTTTTTAATACTTTTTAAAAATTATGGTTTTTATCTATTTAATATGTGTAACTTTTAAAAATGTGTGCATATGTTGTTTTAAAATTCCAGAATGATAGAGTAATACTTAATGTTACACCTTCCCACTTACATGTATTTTAGTAAAAGAAGTTATAGATAGGTGGTGATAACCTTGGAGAGACAAGTAGGAAAGAGAAATAATGGTGATAGAAATAAAATGAAACGTAAAAGCGGAGACATAGTCGTAGCAACACAAATGTGAAAAATAGATGATCCCTTAGAATTGGCAGTTAATATAATTAAATATGTTACTCTTTATGGTATTAAGCAAATTCCTGTCAGCCTGATTCTTAGTTTTCTCATCTGTTATATAAAAAATACTGTTACCTATTTTGAAGGATGGTTTTTTGAATTCTGTAAGGTAGTAAATGTGTTTTTGGTGCCAGAAAATAGGAGGTGCTCAATAAATATTAGTTGACTACACAGCAAATAGTATACTAATTGTTTCGTAAATGGATGATTATTTGGGGCCATATGTCACTTAGTTTTTTTAGGCTAATAAAATTAATTAGTATATGAATGTGTGTCAGCTAATTATAAAAAGTTGATTAGTGGTGTCCTTATTGTGTGGCTATGGATAGGGCAAAATTCCTTAAAATTTTTGCATAAATTATGTGTATATAATTGGTAAAGTTGATGTGATGTTATTTTTAAGTTGCATTTTGCTGGTATTTAAAATAATATAGATGTAAATAGCCTTTTTAAGTCATTATAAAATATGTTGTACATTGTAGTTATTTTCTATTTAAAGTTATAGTTTACTCAGGAATAATTTAAACTAGTTGTGTTTCTTTAAACTACTAAATTATAAGTATTTAAGGTACTTTCTTGGCTTTTCTATATTCAGGTCAGAATGTTCCCTCTAACTCAGTTAACCAATAAATTTTATTTGGGGGTTCTGACCAACTTTATTTCTTACTTACATTCTTATAGCAGCCTCTTAACTAGTAGTACCTATATTTTCAATCTCCTGCTTCCATATTTTCCTGGACTCTGCTATCAGCTTTTTACCTAAACTATAGATGTAGCTGTATCACCTGCACACCACCTAACTTTCCTAGCTCAGAAATCTGTAATCACTCTTTAATACCTACAGAATTAAGCAAAACTTGTTACTATCATGTATATGATCCTCTGTGATTCTGTTCATCCTGTGTTCTAGCCACACTGGACTTCTTAGCGTTTCTCAAACATGCTAGACAGGTACTTGTTTTTGTGTCTTCTTATTTTATTCTCTAAATTTAACCAGTCTGTTAAAATTGTATTTCGATTTTGTTGGAATGTCATCCCTTCTTACCAGTCAAAATTGTTTTTTCTCTGTTCCTACAGGGCTTTGTCTTATAACACTGAGCTTTGTTTTATAACACCGTAACAGTGTTTACACTGTTTGTATATCATGATGTTATCCATAGCTTTCTCTTCGACTGGACTGTATGCTTTTTGAAAGCAGAATTTTTATTCACTTTCATTTCTTTGACAATGTAATATTAACTCAATAAATGTTTGGATGAATATTTTGGATTTGCCTACTTAGAATTTCTTGGTTCTCCCACCTAAAATCAAGAACCTTCTTAACAAATATATCCTTGATACCTTGAGAATGATTAGGGAAGCATATAGATCTTCATATAATCTTTAAAACATTCCATGTTTCCAATGGACAGTACCATTTACCAGTTATCTGCTATGCCACCTATTAACTGATTTTTGTTGTAGAAGGCTATCCGCACCACAGACTATTTCCTACTTTCTATCTGATAGTTAAAAAGGAAATAAGTCTAAGGAAGCTGTTTATGCCTACATGTCAGGGAGTTTGGTAAGTCAAATTTAGAAAGACTTCATCATATAAATAATATGTGACGTTGATCTAAACATCATGTAGGTTTTGGCAAGGGGCAGTGGTGGTTTTTTTGTTTTCTGGCTATGCATTTCAAAAATTTTGATGTTTTAAGGATGCTTATACATAAGGCATGCATACTACTTTGTTCTTGGTTTGTAAATTAAGTTTTATAAACTTCCTTTTTTATACATAAACAAAACCAATTTTCTTAAAGCTACCTTTGTATTCTCTCCTGTACCTCTTGAGCCTTGAACTTTGACCTCTGCAGCAATAAAGCATCACTTCTGTGACACACACAAGGTCATTTTTTTTAAGAAAAAGAATGCACAGAGTTCTTACTTTTTCTTTTTGTTTTTTTTTTTTTCCCGGTACACAGGCCTCTCACTGTTGTGGCCTCTCCCGTTGCGGAGCACAGGCTCAGGACGCGCAGGCTTAGCAGCCATGGCTCACGGGCCCAGCCGCTCCGCGGCATGTGGGATCTTCCCAGACTGGGGCACAAACCCATGTCCCCTGCATCGGCAGGCGGACTCTCAACCACTGCGCCAGTGGGGAAGCCCCAGAGTTGTTACATTTTTAAGTGCTTCATTCAAAAGATACAGTTACTCAGAATTCTCTAGTTTGAATAAATTCTTGCAAAGTATCCTAACTGTAATTTGTGATATGATGCTGTGCCCTAAAGTGTATTTCTTTACTAATAGACAATTTATTATGGCACATCAGCACAATTTGTTTAGATAGTACACCACTACATTCTGTTAATCATTAGGTGTGACTGAATTTCTTTTGCAGTTATTAAAAAAAAATCTCAACTTTATAAATATGCAGAATAAAACTTTTTAAAATAAAAACATCAAGCAGGGAACTTTTGTGCATATTTTCTATCTTGAAAAATAATCAGCCATATATTAATAGTTGGAATATTAATGTGCAGATACATTTTTCTGTTTCTAGCTAAATTGAACAGTTCTGCCAACTAATTTGGTGTTCAAGTACATCTCTCTTTTTTAGATTATGCTGTTTTGTATTTTTGTGGGTGAGGTGGGTGGGCAGAAATACTCATTCACAATTGTCAGGGAAAAAGCTACAGAGAAGGTTGGGGGGTGGGGATGGGAGACAAGATGTGTCTGTATAAGAGATAAGTTCCTTCAAGGAAGGGTCTTTGTTTCATTTATCATTTTAACCTATTCTCCACCCTCTGGCTTTTTGGTTACTTGACCACCTCATCTCCAGTGAACTTTTCCTCCATTCCTCTTCAGCCACCTCATTTCTGTGGTCAATGGTAGACCTTTGTCATCACCAGTACTTGCATCCCATTGAAAAACGTCACCTTCAAGCTCCTCATTCTGACCACCACCTTCTATTGTTTAGTTTAGCACAGTTATTAGAACAACTCACACTGCAACCAGCCACTCTTCCACAGTCTATCATCCCTGTCGTAGGTTCTATTTTGCAAATAATGGCCACAAAATATATCTTATCCTGTATTCTCTTCTGCAGTATATGACCTTGCCACTCCCTTATCAAGGGATGGAGTTTATTTCTCTACCTTGTTTTTTTTTTTTTTTTTTTTTTTTATGCGTTACGCGGGCCTCTCACTGTTGTGGCCTCTCCCGTTGCGGAGGACAGGCTCCGGACGCGCAGGCTCAGCGGCCATGGCTCACGGGCCCAGCCGCTCCGCGGCATGTGGGATCTTCCCAGACCGGGGCACGAACCCGTGTCCCCTGCATCGGCAGGCGGACTCTCAACCACTGCGCCACCAGGGAAGCCCCTACCTTGTTTTTTTTTAATAAATCTGTTTTATTTATTTTTGGCTGTGTTGAGTCTCTGTTGCTGCACGTGGGCTTTCTCTAGTTGCGGCAAGCGGGGCTACTCTTCATTGTGATGTGCGGGCTTCTCACTGCGGTGGCTTCTCTTGTTGCAGAGCATGAGCTCTAGGCACACAAGCTTCAGTAGTTGCAGCATGCAGGCTTAGTAGTTGTGGCTCTCGGGCTCTAGAGCACAGTCTCAGTAGTTGTGGTGCACAGGCTTAGCTGCTCCGTGGCATGTGAGATCTCCCTGGGCCAGGGCTCGAACCCATGTCCCCTGCATTGGCAGGCAGATTCTTAACCACTGCTCCACCAGGGAAGCTCTCTCTACCTTTTTTTTAATCTGGAAGAGCGTGTGACTGCTTTGATCAGTAGAGTACAGTGAAAGTGACACTGCCAGTTCCAGACTCAGCCCTTAATGGGCCTGGCAGCTTTCACATTCTCTTTGGAGCTTTTGCTTCCTCTTGGAATGCCAGGTGCCATGTAATGTGTGATTACCCTGAGATCATGCTGGAAAAGCAAAATCACATGGAGAAACTCTGGAGAATGAGATATCAGACGTGTGAAGAAGCCACCTTGGAAAATGATTCTCCAGCCCCAGCGACTCGAGACTCAAAATGCAGCAAATGCAGCCACCTTAGCTAAGCTCTTCCTGAATTCCTTAACCACAAAATTGTAAGCAAAATGTTTCTTTTGGGGTGGATTGTTAGGCAGTGTTTTAGGCTGTGTTTTCCAGAGGAACACGCTGTTCTTCAGGCTGAGATATTCCAAGGTGTGCAGTTGGCAAGCTAGGGACCCAGGAGAGCCATTGGTGTAGTTCTAGTCCAAGTCTGAAGGCCTAAGAACCAGGAGAGCTGATTGTGTAGTTCTAGTTCTATCTCCAGTTCAATTCTCCCTCACACTGCTCCCTTCCCCTCCTACTACCCCTTCCTCCTCCCCCAAGCTGAGGATCTCATCACATAATTCACTGAAAAAAAAAAAATTATAAACACCTCTATAAACCAAAACAATAGAGTATTATACAGTAGTTAACATGAATGAACTAGATTTACATGCATCAACATGAATAAATACCCAAACTATGTGAAAAGTAAGTTGCAAAAGGTTTGGTAACAGTCTACTACTTAATTAAAATTTTAAAATACACAAAACAGTAATACATGTTGCTTATATTTACATTCCTATGTAAAGGATGAAAAAGCACACCAACTTCAGGATAATGATTACCTCTGAGGAGGCAAGAAGGGGTGACGGTGGAGAGATTTTATGTGTCACTTCTTTAAAAAAATAAGTGAGCTAAATAAAGATGACAAAAATATTTATTGAAATAATAGATACAGGTTTGCTTTATTACTCTTTTTAAAATGTTTCAGAATTTAAAATTACATATTTTAGTTGAAATGACAAAAGAGTGTGTTAGGCTTATTAAAGTAACTCTAAAGGTCAACTCTGATTAGACGTCATTCTTACAGTTTTGTTATGATTGCTCTTTGTTTTAAGAACATTTGAGGGGGAGTGGGGATTTACAGTGAAAGACTTGATGATTTGGATTCAGTAAACTTGGGATTGAAGTTAGGCACTATGGTAGGCAGAAGAATGCTCCTCTAACTCACTAAAACTCTGAAAAGGGGCAATTTCCCTTTTAATAAGTGGTTGAAGTGGCATGGAGTGGGGTGGGTGCAGGCGGAACAGCTAACTGACTTGTTAGTTCTCTGCAGCAGTAAAATGTGAGCCAAATGAGGATGACATTTTTGCATATCATTTTCCCACTTGCTAGCAAATTCTAGTTTCATGTCTCTCCTCTGAGCTTGTAATGACGCACTGGCCCACTTCTCTATTCCCAGAGAAAATAAGAACCAGGCAGTACTGGAGAGGATAACATAAAACCTTTACAGGCGTGAGAGTAGGTTTAACTCTAATATGAACTAATCAGCTAAATTGTTTTAATATAAATTTAGAGCTATTTCCATCCCCAATTTTGAAATAAATAACCTAGGTTTAATTAATATGATATATATTTAATAGTTTAATAAAAGAAGCTTTAACATAATAATCTCACTTTACTCACAATCTCAGAGAAACCTAAAGACAGCCCATCATTAATCATTAATCTGTCACAAACACCTCAGTGGTTTTGTTCCAAGGTTCAGGTTTTTAATAGTCTTCTCTATGGCATGTATATAAATAGTATGCATTGTGTAATTAAATATGGTGACCTATTGTTCTGCATCATTAGTGAACTTAATCACCTCTTCCCTCTCTGTAAATTTTACACCTTCTTGATAATGGATAAGAAACATTTTCTTATATTTTATACTAGAGAGAATTCATTCCCTCAAATGGACATTCCTTTTCAGACTCTCCTTCTATGTCTCCCACACTCTAATATGAACTAATCAACTAAATTGTTTTAATATAAATTTAAAGCTATTTCCATCCCCAATTTTGAAATAAATAATGTAGGTTATTAATTTATATGACATTATACATATTTAATACTTTAATAAAAGAAGCTTTAAAATAATAATCTCACTTTACTCCCAATCTCAGAGAAACCCTAAGGACAGCCCATCATTAATCATCATTAATCTGTCACAAACACCTCAGTAGTTTTGTTCCAAGGTTCAGATTTTTAATAGTCTTCTCTATGGCATGTATATAAATAGTATGCAGTGTCTAATTATATATGGTGACCTATTGTTCTGCATCACTAGTAAACTTAATCACCTGTTCCCTCTCTGTAAATTCTACACCTTCTAGATAATGTAAGAGAAACATTTTCTTATATTTTCATACTAGAGATAATTCATTCCCTCAAATGGACATTCCTTTTCAGACTCCACCTCTATGTCCCCCACACTTATGCCAAGGACTCTAGATTGCCCTGGATCCCAGAGTCTTGGGCCACAGTATTGACTATCTCATGTATATGTGCTGTTTTATTAGTGTTAGCTTTTCCATTCACGACTATCTGTGTTTTGTCTTCTCTTCAGGCATTGTAATATAGTGTTGTATTTTTGTCAAGTGTAAGGTCATTGAATGACCCTATGTTTTAGAAGGGCTTGATTACATACATTCAGGTAATGGAAATGTGATGAATATTCACTATTGGAACTGGAACCTACAGATTCTAAAATATATGAGATTTATTTTTTTATTTTATTTATTTTTGGGCCACGCCATGTGGCATGCGGGATCTTAGTTCCCCAACCAGGGATCGAACCCATGCCTCCTGCAGTGGAAGCGTGGAGTCCTAACCGCTGGACTGCCAGGGAATTCCCAGAAATGTATTTTAAATGTTCTTATAGATGTCTTTTAAATTAAGAAATTTTAGCTTAAATAGCCTAACAAATTAGCAAAATATCTTATGTTGGGTGAACTATTAACATATTCTTCTCTTACTTCAGTTATTTGTAGTAAAATATATTACCTAAGGGGATAAAAATATTAAAACTACTTTTTAATTCTCTGATAATCACACAGGGATGCTATATTAATAAACACATATTCAGATTTTTCTGTATATTTGAAATGTATGCTTTATTTGATATTTAAGAGAAAATATATGATAAATATATTGATTATTATATATTATATATTGATTACAAAGTGGATTTTTCACAATGTGCTGGGTTAAGAGTGATGTGGATTTTGCCCCCAAAACAATATTCTGCCCTTAAAAATGACTTAAATGTGATTATTTTCATCTTAGGCATTAAAATGTATGCCACTTTTTCCTTTGAAAGAAGATGTTAAAGAATCTGTTGTTCCTAAATAATCAATAAATTTGACTGTTTTTAATGGTCACTGATTAGCGTCTTGGTACTATAACTCAGGTAGTCATGCTTTAACAATGCCAGTATTATATGTACCAACAATCCAATAAAATCTATAGTGAAAATTTCTAAATGATGAATGAATGTATATGTGGATTAAAGGTAAAAATAAAGCCTGGAGAAGTTATGGAGTAAAAATGAAATGGAATTTCATCATGTATTAAGTATTAAGTTCAAAGCAATTTATTCTTTTTGAATCTATTCCACTTTGTCTTGATAAATATAGCTAAAGAGTAAAAGGGAAGTTCTGAAAGGGAGGATATATACTAGGAACAGACAAGGATGGTCAAGAATGAGGAGGTTGTATGGAAATAAAGAGAAAAAGAAGTTGATTTCTGTGAATCACAAATGAAAAAGTGACAGTAAACTTCAAATAAACAAGTCCAGTGTTATGAGCTAAATTGTGTCCCCTACCCCTGAATTCAGATGTTGAAGCATTAAAAAAACGTACCTTAGACTGGGACTGTATTTGGATATAGGGCCTTTAAAGAGGTGATTTAGTTAAATAAAATGAGGCCATTAGAGTGGGCCCTAATCCAATCTGACTGGAGTCTTTATAAGAAGAGGAAATTTCAACACACAGAAACACCAGGAATTTGAGAGCACAGAAAGACCATGTGAGTTACACAGTGAAAAGGCAATCTGCTGCAAACGAAGAGGAGAAGCCTCAGGAGAAACCAAACCTGCTGATACCTTGGTCATGCCTCCAAAACTGTGAGAAAATAAATTTCTGTTGTTTAAGCCACACAGTCTCTGGTATTTTATCATGGTAGTCCTAAAAAACTAATACATATAGGAAGTTGGTTATCCAAATAGTAGTCATTTAAAAAATTCATAACAAAGGAAATAGTAAAAGAAATAGTACAAGAAAATCTTCTAGAATTGAACATGTATTTCCAGATAGAAAGACCCATCATGTGCTGAAAACAGTGGATGAAAATAGATACACCAAGGCAGATTGTTTGTAAAGGTCAGAACTTTAGACACAAAAAGAGGACTTTCAGCAAGAAAGCACATGCAACACAAAAGTTCAAGAATAGAACAGCTTCAAACCCCTGAATGGCTATCCTGGAAGCAAGAAGACAAGAGATCAATGATTTGAAAATTATGAAGGAAAAAAAGAGTTCTAAGATCAAATTCTATGTCCAAATTCTCAAAATATTGCCTCCTCTGTACCCTTTCCAAGGACGCTATTGGAAAATATGTCCTAGGGAAATAAGGCCATAAAAGAAAATCAAGAGAATGATTAGTCTAGAATGATTTAATTTATCATTAAACTGATCAAGAGATTAAAAGTAGGAAAAAGGAAATTCAAATCAAGAAAGAAGCAAAGGAAATCTGGTGGTGAAAGGCAGTCCCAGCATGACAGCTGGACCACAGATCTAGAGAGCCAGCAGTCCAAATTGTAGTAGATCAGATGGCTCAGGGATAGAGTTCTTCAAGAAGATGAACATTGATAGAATAACTAATGTGTTGAACATCTTCAAAGGAAACTTACATATCTAGGGTAGAATTTAGAGTTGAGTTAATATTAAGTACAGAGAAAACTATCCAGACAGACAAATATTGATGCAAAATGTACAGGAAAGTTCAAGGCATCATATCTTAGTACATAACTGCATTTACATGGTCAAAATATTGTAAATACAACGTAAACACTGACAGAATGGGAAGATGAGGTATGGCATGGGAGGGATGTGTGTATGTGTGCCTATATTTATGCTAAGTCCAGGGACAAGGGGTTGGAAAATGAGGTAATTAAAGAGAGCAAAATCCTCATCGACCATAGTAGGATATCAAAAGATAATGCCTAAATGCAAAAACTTTTAAATGCAAATTAAGTGTGTTATTTTGAGGTAATACACAAAGAATCTGCATGTATCATTGGAAGGGGTTGACTCCAGGGAGCAGGTAATGAAGGACAGCAGTTTTTGTAACAAGACACAAAGAATGCTGACATTTTAAGCACATGTGTAAGAGATATGGGCTACCTCCTATTCATCCTTTAGGACTGACCTGTTCATTATTTTATTTAGAGAGCCTTCATTTGCCCTTCCAGATTCCCTTCTTATTTACTCTATTTGTCGCCTTTACTTACCCTGTCATAATACCTATCATCTAGTATCATTATTGCTCTTTACTTGTTTTCATACCCCCAATGTAAGTTTTCATACCCTTAAAGTGTGTTTATTTTACAGGCTTTTTACCTTCATTGCCTAGCACAATTCCTAGTACATAATAGGAGCCCCATAAATATTTGTCAAGTGAATAACAGCACCTACTAAACCATGTTTCAGGAACTATTTGCTGGGTCTAATTCTGGCTCCACATTGAGACAGCCACCAAATAAATTAACCAATTTGCAGCTCCATGAATATATTATTGCCCCATTATTCAGGTAGGCTCTGTTAAATTATTGACGTGAATTGTAATGTAAATAATGCTACTTTAAATCTTTTATGGCATGCCATAAACAATACCTAGTAAAGGTGAAGTAGCATTCCTTCTAGACTAGTGTTTTATAACTTGGAGGTCTTTGGGAAGCCTCTAGGAAGGTCACTGGATGCCCTAAAATTTAATGCAAAACTTTGTGTGCAGGAATTTTTCTGGAAAGAGAACCCATAATTTCTGTTAAATTAGGAAAGAGACAAATGGTTCCAAACAATTTAAACAGCACTGGTCAGGGCAGTATTGCCTTACATTCCACATTGTGCCATTTTTTAGAGAGGCATAGAGCTCTTTACCTATTTTATTCTCTAAAACCCTTGAAACATAGAGATGGGAAAGCTACTATCCTAGATTTGAGTACACAAAAACCACCAATTCAGTTTTGTGATTTTTATTCATCGGGAGTAAAACTAGGACTGAAAAAAAAATTGACCCATATCCAAAAGCAGGCTGGGTAAGTTCTACACAAGAATTCTTATGAGTTTTAGACCAGTGTTGTTTCACATTTTATGGAAAATAAATTTTAATCTTCAAATTACTATATAGAATGTCAAAATTTATTTCAGATATTAAATAAGTATTATTTTTAATTATTAGAAAATACTGTGTAAGTTCAATTCGTTTGTTTCTTAGTTGCTGGAATATAATTCAAAATGAGAAGCAATGGAGCAGGAGCCAAATTCAGAGCAGGCCTAATCTTTTTTTTTTTTTTTTTTCAGTGCATGGTTTAGGATTTCCATTAGTAAAAAGGCATGGTGTTTAAATATGCACAGTGGACTAGAACATCATAAATGTGAAATGAGGTTAATTTTATTGAGCTTTCAACCTTGCTTAGTCTAGGTAAAAATGAATTCACTGTTATGAGACTAGAACATATCTAAACCACAGATGAAAAAGAAGTCAGTTCAATGATATGGTATTAAACTATGAGAAGAAACTTTTGAGAGAGTGAGGAGGGAAGGGCAAAAAGACACCATTCCGATTATTCAAATAATCCCCAGCAAGTCATTAAATAAGAAAGCATGCATCTATTTCTCTTTGGAACATCAAGTAATATGTTAAAGAGATATTTATTTTGCCTTGTTAAAATTTGGTGATTTGGAGGTTTGAAACATCCTTCAGCATATCAACTTTCAGTTCACCTGTTTAGTTTCATTAATTTGGGAAATGATAAAATGCAAAGGGAAATAATGTAGTGGGATATAGGAGAGGCATAGAGGTAAGACTCAGAAGACCTGAAAAATCCAGTTTCCTGAGTAATAAAATTCTAGTCTTCTTTGTCAGTAGGCAGAAGCACATTAGTGGAAAAAACCACGGAAATACATTTCTGAAAAAAAATGTATTGTAAACAAAGCCTTTTAATGAGGGGAAAAAAGACAAAAAGCTAGTCCAAGGCACAATGAGGTAAACCGCTCCTTTGTTAGCAACAGCAAAATACTGAAGGTGAAGAGATGCCGCTGCTAATACTAGCGAATGGAGGACCCTGATTTTAACACATAGTGTTTGTCATGGGAGAAATTGCTTCCAACTTAGACAAAATGGTCCTACACATCTCATCTTTCTTTCGTCTTCATTTTGTTAATCTGGAAAGAACTGAACCAGAACTTCCTGGGAGGTTGGTTGGTCCTGTGTATCACTGAGGAACAGGTTTAAATGTTACCTCTTCCAAGAGGTAACAACACACACAGACACACACACACACACTGATGCACACACACACAGATATTCGTACTAGTCAGTTGTTCACTCTGTCTTTGCAGACTCTATTCATATCATTAATATAACTAAATCATTCTTTGTCACAGTTACCTCCTTATGTATCAGTCTCTGTTTAGACTGCAAGTTCCTAAGAGGTGGGGACCAAAACTTACCGTTGTCAGTGTAGGGGAGAAGAAATCCCTATACCCTCTACCATCCAACATACACATGGGAGAACTCACTGTGATGGGTAACTCAAAGGTATGGACAGAACTTGGGGCTTATATGGTTTCTTAAAAAGGAAAACTGCCAAGACAAAGGAAAAGGGGTTTAGGTCTTTAGAGGCAGCAAACTGTGGGTAGGTGAATATATGGGGCTGGGGGAGGGGACGAATGGCAGATAAAGGCTCTTTAAGTAAGTTTTGTTATTTAGATTCCTCTGGTGCTGATAAGAGTCTGAGGTTGTCTCTGGTGGTTAAGAATCCTCCTGTCCTTCCTAGCAGAAAGAAAGAGGACAGAGAGTTTTTTATGTATCTGCATCCTCTCAATTGCCTGCAGCTCAAAACAGTCCTTAGTCAAAGTGGTATATTTTGGGGTATCATGCTTTGAATGCCTTAAGCACCTAGTAAGCACTCAATTAAGTTGTGGAAAAACCTAATAATATGCTATCTCTAGTGGCGGTATTTGAATGATAGATGATTTTTTTTTTTCTTTTTTACAACAGGATCTTATTAGTCATCCACTTTATACACATCAGTGTATACATGTCAATCCCAATCTCCCAATTCATCCCACCACCACCCCACCCCTGCTTTCACCCCTTGGTGTCCATATGTTTGTTCTCTACATCTGTGTCTCGATTTCTACCCTGAAAACCGGTTCATCTGTACCATTTATCTAGGTTCCACATAAATGCGTTAATATACGATATTTGTTTTTCTCTTTCTGACTTACTTCACGCTGTATGACAGTCTCTAGATCATCCATGTCTCTACAAATGACCCAATTTCGTTCCTTTTTATGGCTGAGCAATATCCCATTGTATATATATACCACATCTTCTTTATCCATTCGTCTGTTGATGGGCATTTAGGTTGCTTCCATGACCTGGCTATTCTAAATAGTGCTGCAATGAACATTGGGGTTCATGTGTCTTTTTGAATTATGGTTTTCTCTGGGTATATGCCCAGTACTGGGATTGCTGGGTCATATGTTAATTCGGATTTTAGTTTTTTAAGGAACCTCCATACTGTTCTCCATAGTGGCTGTATCAATTTACATTCCCACCAGCAGTGCAAGAGAGTTCCCTTTTCTCCACACCCTCTCCAGCATTTGTTGTTTGTAGATTTTCTGATGATGCCCATTCTAACTGGTGTGAGGTGATACCTCATTGTAGTTTTGATTTGCATTTCTCTAATAATTAAGGATTATTAATTTTTAATAATTGAGCAGCTTTTCATGTGCTTCTTGGCCATCTGTATGTCCTCTTTGGAGAAATGTCTATTTAGGTCTTCTGCCCATTTTTGGATTGGGTTGTTTGTTTTCTTAATATTGAGCTGCATGAGCTGTTTATATATTTTGCAGATTAATCCTTTGTCTGATAATTCATTTGCAAATATTTTCTCCCATTTGAGGATTGTCTTTTCCTCTTGTTTGTAGTTCCCTTTGCTGTGCAAAAGCTTTGAAATTTCATTAGATCTCATCTGTTTATTTTTGTTTTCATTTCCATTACTCTAGGAGGTGGATCAAAAAAGATCTTGCTGTGATTTATGTCACAGAGAGTTCTTCCTATGTTTTCCTCTAAGAGTTTTACAGTGCCCGGTCTTACATTTAGGTGTCTGATCCATTTAGAGTTTATTTTTGTGTATGGTGTTAGGGAATGTTGTAATTTCATTTTTTTACATGTTGCTGTCAACTTTTTGCAGCACCACTTACTGAAGAAACTGTCTTTTCTCCATTGTATATCCTTGCCTCCTTTGTCATAGATTAGTTGGCCATAGGTGTGTGTGTTTATCTCTGAGCTTTCTATCTTGTTCCATTGATCTATATTTCTGTTTCTGTGCCAGTACCATATTGTCTTGATTACTGTAGCTTTACAGTATAGTTTAAAGTCAGGGAGTCTGATTCCTCCAGCTCCATTTTTTTCCCTCAAGACTGCTTTGAATATTCGGGGTCTTTTGTGTCTCCATACAAATTTTAACATTTTTTGTTCTAATTCTGTAAAAAATGCCATTGGTAATTTGATAGGGATTGCACTGAATCTGTAGATTGCTTTGGGTAGTATAGTCATTTTCACAATATTGATTCTTCCAATCCAAGAGCATGGTATATCTCTCCATCTGTTGGTATCATCTTTAATTTCTTTCTTCAGTGTCTTATACTTTTCTGCATACAGGTCTTTTGTCTCCCTAGGTAGGTTTATTCCTAGGTATTTTATTCTTTTTGTTGCAATGGTAAATGGGAGTGTTTCCTTAATTTCTCTTTCAGATTTTTCATCATTAGTGTATAGGAATGCAAGAGAATTCTGTGCATTAATTTTTATCCTGAAACTTTACCAAATTCATTGATTAGCTCTAGTAGTTTTTTGGTGGCATCTTTAGGATTCTCTATGTATAGTATCATGTCATCTGCAAACAGTGACAGTTTTACTTCTTTTCCAGTTTGTATTCTTTTTTTTCTTTTACTTCTCTGATTGCCGTGGTTAGGACTTCCAAAACCATGTTGAATAATAGTGGTGAGAGTGGACATCCTTGTCTTGTTCCTGATCTTAGAGGAAATGTTTTCAGTTTTTCACCATTGAGAATGATGTTTGCTGTGGGTTTGTCGTATATAGTCTTTATTATATTGAGGTAGGTTCCCTCTATGCCCACTTTCTGGAGAGTTTTTATCATAAATGGGTGTTGAATTTTGTCAAAAGCTTTTTCTGCATCTGTTGAGATGATCATATGGTTTTTATTCTTCAGTTTGTTAATATGATGTATCACATTGATTGATTTGCGTATATTGAAGAATCCTTGCATCCCTGGGATAAATCCCACTTGATCATGGTGTATGATCCTTTTAATGTGTTGTTGCATTCTGTTTGCTAGTGTTTTGTTGAGGATTTTTGCATCTATATTCATCAGTGATATTGGTCTGTAATTTTCTGTTTTTGTAGTATCTTTGTCTGGTTTTGGTATCAGGGTGATGGTGGCCTCATAGAATGAGCTTGGCAGTGTTCCTTGCTCCGCAATTTTTTGGAAGAGTTTGAGAAGGATGGGTGTTAGCTCTTTTCTAAATGTTGGATAGAATTCACCTGTGAAGCCATCTGGTCCTGAACTTTTGTTTGTTGGAAGAGTTTTAATCACAGTTTCAATTTCATTGCTTGTGATTGGTCTGTTCATATATTCTATTTCTTCCTGGTTCAGTCTTGGAAGGGTATACCTTTCTAAGACTTTGTTCATTTCTTCCAGGTTGTCCATTTTATTAGCATAGAGTTGCTTGTAGTAGTCTCTTAGGATGCTTTGTATTTCTGTGGTGTCTGTTGTAACTTCTCCTTTTTCATTTCTAATTGAGTCCTCTCCCTCTTTTTCTTGATGAGTCTGGCTAATGGTTTATCCATTTTGTTTATCTTCTCGAAGAATCAGCTTTTAGTTTTATTCATCTTTGCTATTGTTTTTTTGTTTCTATTTCATTTATTTCTGCTCTGATCTTTTTGACTTCTTTCCTTCTGCTAACTTTGGGTTTTGTTTGCTCTTCTTTCTCTTGTTCCTTTAGGTGTAAGGTTAGATTGTTTACTTGAGATTATTCTTGTTTCTTGAGGTAGGCTTGTATAGCTATAAACTTCCCTCTTAGAACTGCTTTTGCTGCATCCCATAGGTTTTGGAATGTTGTGTTTTCATTGTCATTTGTTTCTAGGTATTTTTTGGTTTCCTCTTTGATGTCTTCAGTGATCTCTTGGTTGTTTAGTAATGTATTGTTTAGCCTCCATGTGTTTGTGTTTTTTACATTTTTTTCCCTGTATTTCATATCTAATCTCATAGCTTTGTGGTCAGAAAAGATGCTTGATATGATTTCAGTTTTCTTAACTTTACTGAGGCTTGATTTGTGACCCAAGATATGATCTGTCCTGGAGAATGTTCCGTGCACACTGGCGAAGAAAGTGTAATCTGCTGTTTTTGGATGGAATGTCCTATAAATATCAAATCTATCTGGTTGTTGTGTCATTTAAAGCTTCTGTTTCCTTATTTATTTTCATTTTGGTTGATCTGTCCATTGGTGTAAGTGAAGTGTTAAAGTCCCCCACTGTTATTGTGTTACTGTCGATTTCCTCTTTTATAGCTGTTAGCAGTTGCCTTATGTATTGAGGTGCTCCTGTGTTGGGTGCATATATATTTATAATTGTTATATCCTCTTCTTGGATTGATCCCTTGATCTTTATGTAGTGTCCTTCCTTGTCTCTTGTAACATTCTTTAAAGTCTATTTTATCTGATATGAGTATTGCTACTCCAGCTTTCTTTTGATTTCCATTTGCATGGAATATCTTTTTCCATCCCATCACTTTCAGTCTGAACGTGTCCCTGGGTCTGAAGTGGGTCTCTTGTAGACAGCATATATATGGGTCTTGTTTTTGTATCCATTCAGCAAGCCTGTGTCTTTTGGTTGGAGCATTTAATCCATTCTTGTTTAAGGTAATTATTGATATGTATGTTCCTATGACATTTTCTTAATTGTTTTGGCCTTGTTTTTGTAAGTCCTTTTCTTCTCTTGTGTTTCCCACTTAGAGAAGTTCCTTTAGCATTTGTTGTAGAGCTGGTTTGGTGGTGCTGAATTCTCTTAGCTTTTGCTCATCTGTAAAGCTTTTGATTTCTCTATCGAATCTGAATGAGATCCTTTCCAGGTACAGTAATCTTGGTTGTACATTATTCCCTTTCATCACTTTAAGTATATCATGCCACTCCCTTGTGGTTTGTAGAGTTTCTGCTGAGAAAGCAGCTCTTAACCTTATGGGAGTTCCCTTGTATGTTATGTTTCGTTTTTCCCTTGTTGTTTTCAATAATTTGTCTTTAAATGTTGCCAATTTGATTACTGTGTGTCTCGGCATGTTTCTCCTTGGGTTTATCCTGTATTCGACTCTCTGAGCTTCCTCGACTTGGGTGGCTATTTCCTTTCCCATCTTAGGGAAGTTTTAGATTATAAGCTCTTCAAATATTTTCTCCTGTCCTTTCTCTCTCTCTTCTTCTTCTGGGACCCCTATAATGTGAATGTTTTTGCGTTTAATGTTGTCCCAGAGGTCTCTTAGGCTGTCTTCATTTCTTTTCATTCTTTTTTCTTTAGTCTGTACTTTATGGCAGCAGTGAATTCCACCATTCTGTCTTCCAGGTCACTTATCCGTTCTTCTGCCTCAGTTTTTCTGCTATCGATTCCTTCTAGTGTAGTTTTCATTTCAGTTATTGTATTGTTCATCTCTGTTTCTTTGTTCTTTAATTCTTCTAGGTCTTTGTTAAACATTTCTTGCATCTTCTCGATCTTTGCCTCCATTCTTTTTCCAAGGTTCTTGATCATCTTCACTATCATTAATCTGAATTCTTTTTCTAGAAGGTTGCCTATCTCCACTTCATTTAGTTGTTTTTCTGGGGTTTTATCTTGTTCCTTCATCTGGTACATAGCCCTCTGCCTTTTCATCTTGTCTATCTTTCTGTGAATGTGCTTTTTGTTCCACAGGCTGCAGGATTGTAGTTCTTTTTATTTCTGCTCTCTGCCCTCTGGTGAATGATAGATGATTGATAAAGTATATTGCATTATGCTTAGATCTAGTTAGTTTTAAATGCTGTAGAACTTAATAGAAATTTTATGTTGTTCAGTCTCAAAGCCTGTTAGGTAACTGTGCTGGCTTTATTTTTTGCTGTAATGTATATCTCCAATTTACCTATTAACAGCAAATAGAGAAGAAGCCATAGACGTTATAACATTAAAAGAGATGAAAACCTTAGCAAAGATTTAAATGGGGGCAAAGAAGTTTAAGATAGTTAAAAATATACATATAACTGTTTTCAATTTGAGGCACCCCTCAGAAAGTCACAAAATATTTACTCCAAGACTTCTGTTTTCAATTGCAATATATATAATATTTACAAAATAAATAAAATTTTAAAAACCTAAAACCCAGTAATACTATAGGTGACTTATTGGCTACTCCTAAATCTTCCTTATGTTGGACTTATCTAAATTCTAAATTGAAATATTTTTTTTTGGCCTTAACCACGCAGCTTGTGGAATCCTAGTTCCCTGACTAGGGATTGAACCTGGGCCACGGCAGTGAAAGCACCGTGTCCTAATCACTGGACTGCCAGGGAACTCCCTAAAGTGAAATTTTTAAGGGAAGCCTTTGATATTTTTCTAGACAATTATCTTCATCTTGAGTGATTTATCTCTTGATTTGGATTTTATTTTATGAAGTTTATACTCCACCTACATTTTATTCTATATCTTCACAGATATCTTATTCCTAGAAGTGTTTGTAAATATTTCAGTTAGTCACAATTTTCATGATTGAACTGGGAGCAAAATAAGTATACTCTGAGACTTAGAAACTGTCCTTCAATCTTATTGCCATAAGATGTTTGCTGCTAACTCCTTTGAAGTGACACATATTTACTGTTTATGATTGTTCTGGTTACCATACTCATGTATTTAGACATGAAAAGTCATTTTCACTACACTTTAATACAATATGGATTTTCTTAATGCCACATCATAACATGAATAATGCTATGCTTCATTTACTGATCTTCCTAAATCTTATATCAATTCATTTTATAGAGTAATTGAATTCAATTTTGTCTTTCTTAGCAATATGCCTGTTTTTTAACATAGCATCAAATTCCACATAAACTATGGCAATTTATATTTTTTAAAGTAAGACAAAATGAAACAAAATATACTTTGGAACTGTTTTTTCTGAAACATGTTTCTAGCAGTTTTTTTTGATTATCTCTTCCTCCTCAAATTGTTTTACTGCATTTAAAATGTGGGATTTAAAGAGAACCTATGGAAAGTTTGTTTCACACTCATTTCTAAGCCCTCTTTTTTATTTTGTTTTAACCCATTCTATGTCAATGTCCTTTATTTAGAAGATTGTTGATCATTTTGAACATGGATTATCTCATTTTCTTCCTTAAATGTTTAGTAAACTTTACCAGCAAAATAACCTGAGCCTGGAGTTTTCTTCGTGGAAAAGTTTTTGAAAACAAATTCAAATTTTTAATTAGAAACAGGACTATTCAGATTTTCTTTGTGATCTTGTACTAGTCTTGGTAAATTGTGTTTTTCAAAGACTTCATTAATTTCACCTAAGTTGTCAAATTTATCGGCATTTAGGTGTTCATTACAATTATTATCTTTTTAAAGTCTGTAGGATCTGTAATCATATCTATCCCCTCTTTTGTTCCTGTTATTAAGTGACCCCTGAGTTAAATACCATCTTTAATCCCCTTTTCATATGGGAAAATAAGGCCCCAGTGATAAAGTGTATATCTTGCTGGCTCAAGATGGCATGATTTACTGTTAACTTCTGATTTGCAATGTACTATGTTTTCCCATGTGTACATTTACCTGGAATAGCTTACAAAATTTTATTTGGCGAAGGATCAAAACTATCACTGGGATAAAAAATACTACTAATGAAAATCCAGGTCATATAGGTCTTAGATATTTTGGGCTGGAATAATTCAGTATCAAAATTACTAAGTATCAAAAATACTAGGAGATATTTCAGGCCTAGAATTGAAAAGTATAGATCATAGCTGCTACAGATTGCAGTAGTTTAAAGATACTTCTTTTTTGTAAAGTAATCATTTGGAGATGGACTGCTTGGTGTTGCCCCACAGTCATCATGATTCCAGTACCATCGTGATGGTGGAGGGCTACTATCAATTTCTTCCTTCCCTGTACAAGCATGCCATACTCCCATCAGGAGACAGAAGAAAGAGCCCGTTCCTTTTCTTCTGTGAATCTGGGCTAGCTTTAGTGACTTGCTTGATGAATAAAATGCAACAGAAGTGATGTTCTGGAACTTCCAAAACTAGATCATAAAAAGCCCTGCTTCTGCCTGGGCCTTTTGAAACACTCATTCTTGGGGAAACAAGTTGCCATGTAGGAAGGCAGATTTCTCTGAGCTCATCATGCTCTAGAAGCCATGTGAAGGTGCTCCAGTCAATAGTCTGAGCCTATGTTCTAGCCATACCCATCAAGGCATCAGATGTGAGGTCAAGTCATCTTGAACCCTCCAGATCAGCCCATCTACCAGCTGAATGCCACTAAGTGACTTAAGTCAATGCCATATGGAACAGAAGAAGTTAAGCCATGCCCAAATATCTGACCAATGAAATTGTGAAATATAATAAAGTGCTTGTTGTTTTAAACCACTAAGTTCTGGATTGTGACACAGAAGAAGATAACCAGAACAATGACTATTATGTAAATGGAGGCAAACATCCCTATTATCTGGCCTTTTAAATACAGCTGTAATATTTCAGATTAGTTGAGAGAGGATCTGGAAAAATGCCACCACCAAATCTGTCATGCTAAGTAGTATATCCTAGGCAACTTCGTGCCTCTCCACTGTGCGAGAATGGGATTATAATTTCTAAAAATTATAAAAGGTCTTGCCAACACAGTTATTTCAGCTTAAGATGATTGACTCTTTATGGTCTTCAGCCAATTCTGACTTATTTTTATGTTCAAGGTGCTATAATGAACAGGACTTTTAGATTATTCAGTATTATCTTAAAGAGAAAATAAAAACATCTTCATGTATAAGGAAATGTTTGAGTAGTGATGCAAAGGTAGGGCTGTGAGGTTTTGGCTGGTAAACTTACTGGGCTAGTTCAGATTTCAGACTGCTTTGAAACAAATCTTTGTGATTGAATGAATCTGTGATAGGGGATTTGCTTCCTGAGAGAATTCTCTCACTGGCGTGTTAAAAGGCTTTGTGATGGGTACATGTGGAGCCCTCTGTAACTTAAAAGTTACTCTGAGCTTTGCAAGCTGCTTTAGCCAAGAGGATCATAAGCAATACAACAAAGGTGAACATATAAATGAAAATGACTGTTAGGTCTTCCCTGGTGGCGCAGTGGTTGAGAGTCCGCCTGCTGATGCAGGGGACACGGGTTCGTGCCCCTGTCTGGAAAGATCCCACTTGCCGCAGAGCGGCTAGGCCCGTGAGCCATGGCCACTGAGCCTACGTGTCCGAAAAAAAAAAAAGGACTGCTAAATTTAATCAAATCTCTAGGGCTTTAAAAAGAACATCCTGGATCATAAATTACTTTTAGTAAAAGCCTAATACCTAATTTGGCTTGGTGAGAACTTAATTGGAAAGTGTATGTAAAATAATTGAATATGTTTATTGTGAGTCTTTAATATTCCTTTTTATTCTTTAATGAAGAATAATTGTATAGCAACAGAAAACACAGTCAATATCTAAAGTCCTTGATTCCTGCTCAAGCAAGGATCATTCTCCTTAAACAGA
Source organism: Phocoena phocoena (assembly GCF_963924675.1). Taxonomy (NCBI): domain Eukaryota; kingdom Metazoa; phylum Chordata; class Mammalia; order Artiodactyla; family Phocoenidae; genus Phocoena; species Phocoena phocoena. The sequence goes on along the minus strand of NC_089227.1, from coordinate 65,998,032 downwards.
AATAATGTAGAGGGCTTCTCTGGTGGCGCAGTAGTTGAGAGTCCGCCTGCCAATGCAGGGGATACGGGTTCGTGCCCCGGTCCGGGAAGATCCCACATGCCGTGGAGCGGCTAGGCCCGTAAAGCCATGGCTGCTGAGCCTGCACATCCGGAGCCTGTGCTCCACAACGGGAGAGGCCACAACAGTGACAGGCCTGCACACCACAAAAAAAAAAAAAAATAATAATAATAATAATGTAGAGAAATAGTTGCCATTAAAGAATCATCTCCTTGGGGCATATTAAAAATTATTGTAAGCCTCATATGGATACCATGCTTCTATAAAGTGAGCTCTTTTTATTTAGCTTTAAAGCAGTACTATCGGGCTTCCCTGGTGGCGCAGTGGTTGAGGGTCCGCCTGCCGATGCAGGGGACATGGGTTCATGCCCCGGTCTGGGAAGATCCTACATGCCGCGGGGTGGCTGGGCCCGTGATCTATGGCCGCTGAGCCTGCGCATCGGGAGCCTGTGCTCCACAACAAGAGAGGCCACAGCAGTGAGAGGCCCGTGTACCGCAAAAAAAAAAAAAGCAGTACTATCAAAATTGTTCAGATTACCGAAGAAAATAAAGAGAAGGTGAACTGGCTCATATGCCCACTGAAAGGAAACTGAGTTGAATGACTTAAACTTCCAGCCTTGTTTTTAGCTCAGAAGGGCAATTTTTCAAGTCTTTTTCTGTGGTCTTAACAAAAGCCATTAACTACTGAGCAGACTTTTTAAAGAAAATGGCTTATAAACACTAAATTATACCTATCCCAAAGCTCGATAGCTAGATAAATTCATAAATTAGTTAATAATAATGACCATTTTAGAAAGTGTTGATTTCTCTAGATATACAAAGTCCTATGTCAGTAGTAGAGTGGCTTGTATTTGGCAACCATTGTTAGGAAATGAATAGAAAATCTATCTTATCTCCTGAGGTTACTAAAATATAAAAAATATTTTACTCATTGAGCAGACCAAATTGTTTTGTGACGTGATTACATTGTAATTCAATAAAAACCATAATTTAAAAGCTGTTATTTTTGGTTATTTATGTATATATCAAAAGGTGTATTGTGGATTATTCGTATACATTGCAAAAGCTCTTGCTTCCTCCTATATTCTGGAGGGTTCATTAATTCATTCATTCCTTTATTAACAGGTACTTAATGAGCATCTATTGCTAAGAACTATTCTGTATTCTGAGTTTGCAGTGGTAAACAAACCAGGAAAAAAAATTCCTTCCCTCTTGAGGCTTACATTCAATTTGAAGAGAGAAGAATAAGATAGTGGTTACCAGTGGGGGACCAGGGAAGGGGAAGGGAGGGGGAGGTACAAACTACTGGGTGTAGGATAGGCTCAAGGATGTACAACATGGGTAATATAGCCAATATTTTGTAATAACTGTAAATGGAAAGTAACCTTTAAAACTGTATAAAAATTTAGAAACATTTTTAAGTAAAAAACTCTTTTTAATTAAAAAAAATTTTAAAAAGCAATTTGAAGAGAGAAAGTTGATTTTAAAATTTCAAATAAGCATATAATATAATGTCAGAGGGTAAAAATTAACATGAAGAAAAATAAAACAAAGTATGGAATAGAGTATAATAAGTATATTTTTGAGGGGATGATCAGGGAAGTTCTCTCTGAGGAGGTGACATTTTCATCTCTGCAATGAAATGCAAATGAAACAGAGGGAAAAACCATGGGAATATCTGGGGAGAGAACGTTCCAGGCAGGAACAGCAAGTGACCTTGAGAAGAATGGTTGGCAGTGACGATGGAGAGATGGCCAGTAGCTTTGGATTTTATTGTGTGATGAGAAGCCTTTAAAGAATTTTGAGCAGAGAAATAAGGGAACCCTTTAACTCCTTCTTAAGTGATAATAGAGGCAAGAGAGAAAGCTCTGAGAACAATTTGAAGCAGTTAGGAGGCTCTCGCAAGAGAAGATAGCGCCTTGGACTAGGGTGTGTGCTGGATATTTTCTGTTTGCCTCTCCAGTTCCCTTTCTATCCTTCACGGGTGTTTTGTACCCAGAAGGCTAGTTTGATTCAGCCAATAGGAGATACTGGCAGAAACTGGAGAACAGGAGGAGAGTTAGGAGGATACTTATTCTCCAGGCTCACTCCCTGCAGGGTCACAGGAGTTGGTCCATTCCTCTACCATAGCTTCTCCTGAGCAGCCCCTGTCCAAACATCTGTTCTCTCCTGGTTCTATAACATCTCCCATCAATTGCCCCTTTAAACCTATAATGATAAGGCTTTGTGCTTTGGTAACCCCAAGGTTTTATACTATCCCTTGTTGAGTTTCCTAAACTCTACTCATACCTTTAAACAATCCATCCCTTCAATATATCCTCAAATTAGCTGGTTTTAATGAGCCACCTGTTTCTTGCTGGGCCTTGAATGGCAAAGGATGATAATAGTGAAGATGATAAGAAGTAGTTGGATTCAGGATACATTTTGACAACATCTGGTGAAAGACTGGATGTTTGCATATAGCATAAGATATGGAGAAGGGATACAACTCACTTTTTTTCTCCCTTAATAATATGGAAGTCTTCTAAGTTAAAACATGTACCTCTATTTATTTTCAACTAACTCAAAAGAATTCCAGAACATGGATATACCATAGCTTATTAATTAATCACCCCACCTGAAGTGATTTAGGTCATTTCTGACTTTTTGCTAATACAAATAATGCTGCAGTGTACACTCTTTTTTTTTTTTTTTTGTGGTACGCAGGCCTCTCACTGTTGTGGCCTCTCCCGTTGCGGAGCACAGGCTCCAGACGCACAGTCTCAGTGGCCATGGCTCACGGACCCAGCCGCTCCAGGGCATGTGGGATCTTCCCAGACCGGGGCACGAACCCGCGTCCCCTGCATTGGCAGGCGGACTCTCAACCACTGCGCCACCAGGGAAGCCCTGCAGTGTACACTCTTGAACATACGTCTTTGTGCATGTGTGGATTTCTTTTTTCTTTTCTCCTTTTTTTTTGGCCTCGCCACTTGGCTTGTAGGATCTTAGTTCCCCTACTAGGGATCGAACCTGGGCCCATGGCAGTGAAAACACCAAGTCTTAACCACTGGACTGCCAGGGAATTCCCAACAGTCCATTTCTGTGGATTTCTTAAAGACCGACATATAGAAATAGAATTACTATACCAAGAAATATATACCTTTAAAACTTATTTTATTATTTCCAAATTGCACTCCAAAAAGCAGTACTAATATCACTTCTAACAATATTGCCTTTCAGCCTTACCATTAAGAGATTTTTCTCAAACTTTAAAAAAATCTTACGATAAAAATGTTTGTTACCTTCTTTGCTTTTACTTGAATGCTAGTGATAGTAAGCATATTTTCATGATAGCTGGCCAATGTTTGTTGAGGAATAGGATTAAACATAGCTTCAAAATAGCTTTCCACAAAATACTTAATTACAAAGAGAAAAAAAACCCTCACAGTGGGGAAATCTGCTACCACCTTAATTAAGTGACCAAAGTGAATGTCATCAGTAATGAGACAAGTTAAAATTGTGGACCACCTCATGGCAATGAGATATAATGAGAAAACAGCATCACCTCTGTGATATTACTACCAAAGATAGATAATCTGACTCTAATCATGAAGCAAACCCAAACTGAGGGACAAACTACAAAAAAATCTAGTTTGTGTTAAATTCATGGAAGGCAAGGAAAGACTTAAGAACTGTTCCAGAGTGAAAGAGACTGAAGAAATGTGACAATTAAATGGCGTCTGTGGATTAGATGGTAGTCTTGTATCAACATTAATTTTCCAATTTTGAAGGTTGTATAATGACTTGTAGGAGACACGGGTCTTGTTTATGGGAAATTCACACTAAAATATTAGGAAGTGATGGGGCATCAGGTCAACAACTTACCCTGAAATGGTTCAGAAAAAGAAGTTATTTGTGTTCTATGTGTAATTGTTATGAAAGCTTGAGATTATTAAAGCAACAGCAACCAAATTTTTCACATTGGTAATCTTCTGAACACTTCACTCTGCTTGGCACGCAATGGACACCACATATTCAACCTTGTGACAGAGAGGATAAATTTCAACTTGCTTTCTCTTTCTTAGTTTTCTTTTTTTTTTTGGCTGATATAGATTTCAGCAGTCATAAATCATATAGCATAATAGTTGGAGAAATATTTCATCACACTATCTACATGTCAGAAGAATAAAAGTTTCCCTGAGCTAATCAAAGGCTGTCTGTCATTGAAGGGGAAACCTCAGTAAGGTACTGGCTTGTTCCTCATATACTCCAGCCTTTTCAGGATTTAAGATGTAGAGAAGTCTCCTGAAATCCTGTGTTAAGGTAATTCAAATGTTATGCAAATTTCAGACATTAAAAAATAATAATAATAGGTCACCTAAATCTCAATTCTCTACAAAAACAACTGTGTTCTCTACAAATTATTTGCAAGAATCAACATAATTTGGGTTCAAAAATTGGTTGCAGATACTGTTATTGAAATAAAGCATGAAAATCTCTAAATATGACCTAAGCCAAAATATTTGCTTTCAGAATTATTTTTGCCCTTATAACTAAAGAGTTATATTTTAACAATATCTTCTCAATCTACTTCACACAGGAAGAGTTACTATGAAATATCCCTTTTAAGGAAAAAAAAACCCTGAGAATCTATTGCAGAGTTTCGAAAACAATATGATTGTTATTATTTCATTTTCTTTTTTTCTCTATCCCACCCCCTTTTTTAAATAAATTAAGCTGAAAACTCAAGTAACAAGCTTTGAAAACAGATACAATTGTTACTTTGGGCTGCCATCTAGTGTTAAAATAAAGAACACATTTGCTATTTCCTTTTGAAAACTTGTATTGATAGTATTTTCAATATGACAGAAGTTAGAAGCTAATACTATAGTTAAAATATTTTTAAAATAAAAGTTAAATATATTTAAGGTATATAACATGAAATTTGATATATTGGGTTCGCCAAAAAGTGCCTTCATTTTTTAAGTAAAAATAAAGACACATTTTTCATTTTCACTGAGAATTTTATTGAATAACGTATTCACCCTTTTGTTTCACTACTTTCTGCCATTTTTCAGGCAACTTCATAATTCCATCTTCCCAAAATTTTTTATCTTTTTGAGCAAAGAACTGTTCCAGGTGCCTTTTACAGTCTTCCGGGGAATTGAAATTTTTTTCCATTAAGAGAATTCTGTAAAGACTGAAATAAATGGAAATCCGAAGGTGCAATGTCTGGTGAATATGGTGAATGAATCAGAACTTCCCAGCCAAGCTGTAACAGATCTTGCCTAGTCGTCAAAGAAATATGCAGTCTTGAGTTATCCTGATGGAAGATTATGCATTTTCTGTTGACTAATTCTGGATGCTTTTCACCAAGTGCAGCTTTCAGTTGGTCTAATTGGGAGCAGTACTTGTTGGAATTAATCGTTCGGTTTTCCAGAAGGAGCTCATAATAGAGGACTCCCTTCCAATCCCACCATATACACAACATCACCTTTGCATGAAGACGGGCCTTTGGTGTGGTTGGTGGTGGTTCATTTCGCTTGCCCCACAATCTCTTCCATTCTACATTGTTGTGGAGTATCTACTTTTCATCACCCGTCACAATTTGTTTTAAAAATGGAACGTTTTCATTACATTTCAGTAGAGAATTGCATGTGGAAATATGGTCAAGAAGGTTTTGTCTGCTTAACTTATGTGGAACCCAAACATCAAATCAATTCATATAACCAAGCTGGTGCAAATGATTTTCAACGCTTGATTTGGATATTTTGAGTATGTCAGCTATCTCCTGTGTGGTATATTGTTGATTGTTCTCAATTATTGTTTTGATTTAATCGCTATCAACTTTAACTGGTCTACCCGACCATGGAGCATTGTCCAGTGAGAAATCTCCATCCAGCACAGGAATTTCACAAACCACTTTTGACACATTTGATCAGTCACAGCACTTTTTCCGTACACTGCACAAATCTTTTTTTTACGTTTCAGTTGTGTTTTTACCTTTCTGGAAATAGTAAAGCATAATATGCTGAAAATGTTGCTTTTTTTCTTCCATCTTCAATATTAAAATGCCTACACAAAAATTCACCAATTTTAGTAAGTCTTTTTTTAAATGCACACAGATATGACAGCTGTCACATATAATCTAGCAAAAATGTTTCAAATGAAGTTAAAGACAACTAAGAGCTACTAGAACCATCTTATGGAAAAAAACAAATGAACCTTATGGCCAACCCAATACATATACATCGTGAAATGATTAGTACGGTCAAGTCAGTTAATATATTCTTTCTTTACATAGTTACCATGTTTTGTTTGTGACAAGTGCACCTGAAATTTATACTCAGCATATTTCCTTGGTTCAATACAGTATATTTTTTTTAGTTTAATTTATTTTTGGCTGCATTGGGTCTTCATTGCTGTGCACAGGTTTTCTCTAGTTGCGGCGAGCGGGGGCTACTCTTTGTTGCAGTGCACGGGCTTCTTATTGTGGTGGCTTCTTGTTGCAGAGCACAGGCTCTAGGCGCGCAGGCTTCAGTAGTTGTGGCACATGGGCTCAGTAGTTGTGGCTCCGTGGGCTTTAGAACGCAGGCTCAGTAGTTGTGGCGCACGGGCTTAGTTGCTCTGCGGTATGTAGAATCTTCCTGGACCAGGGCTTGAAACCGTGTACCCTGCATTGACAGGCGGATTCTTACCCACTGCACTACCAGGGAAGTCCCCAGTATAGTATAAGTATAGTCATCATGCCTGTACATTGGGTCTTTAAACTTATTCATACTCACATAACTATAAATGTGTACCCTTTGACCAACATCTCTCCAATTCCCCCACCATCCCAGCCCCTGGTAACTATCCTTCTACTCTCTACAACTATAACTCTGATTTTTTTTTTTTAGATTCCACATACCATATATGGAATTTTATATATATATATATATATATATATGATACATCTTTATCCATTCATATGTTGGTGGACACTTAGGTTGTTTCATATCTTGGCTATTGTTGAACAATGCTGAAATAAACATGGGAGTATAGATATCTCTTTGATATCTTGTTTTCAATTTCTTTAGCTTTTTTTTTTTTTTTTTTTTTTGCGGTACACGGGCCTCCAGACGCACAGGCTCAGCGGACATGGCTCACAGGCCCAGCTGCTCCGTGGCACGTAGGATCTTCCCGGACCGGGGCACGAACCAACCCGTGTCCCCTGCATCGGCAGGTGGACTCTCAACCACTGCACCGCCAGGGAAGCCCCTCTTTAGCTATTGACATCCAGAAATTGGATTGCTGCATAATATGATAGTTCTATTTTTAATTTTGAAGGAAACTTCATACTGTTTTCCATAGTGGATGTACCACTTTACATTCCCATCGACAGTGCACAAGGTTCTATTTTCTCCACATCCTTAACAACATTTGTTATTATTTTTTTGATGATAGCCATTCTAACAGTGTGAGTTAATATTTCATTGTGGTTTTGGTTGCATTTCCCTGATAATTAATGATGCTGAGAATTCTTTCATGGACCTGATAGCCATTTTTATGTCTCCTTTGGAAAAATGTCTATTCAGTTCCTCTGCTCATTTTTTAATTGAATCATGGTGGGTTCTGCTATTGACCTGTGTGAGTACTTTGTATATTTTAACCCCTTATTAGATATATGATTTGCAAATATTTTCTCCATTCTGTAAGTTTTCATTTTGTTGCTGGTTTCCTTCTCGGTACAGAAGCTTTTATGTTTTGATGAAGTCTCACTTGTTTATTTTTGCTTTTGTTGCCTTTGCCTTTGGTGTCAAATCCAAAAAGCTTTGCCAAGACAACTGTCAAGGATCTTGCTCCCTATATTTTCCTCTAGGAGTTTTACAGTTTCAGATCTTGAATCTGTTTTTAATTCATTTTGTGTTGGTTTTTACATATGGTACAAGATAGGGGTCCCAACTCATTCTTTTGCATGTTTTCCCAGCACCATTTATTGAGGAGACTATTCTTTCCCCATTGTATATTCTTGGCACATAGTCATAAACTAATTTATATGCATTTGTTTATTTGGGGGCTCTTTATTCTCTTCCATTGATCTATGTGTCTGTTTTTTGTTTGTTTGTTTGTTTTTGTTTTTTTGCGGTACGTGGGCCTCTCACTGTTGTGGCCTCTCCTGCTGCGGAGCACAGGCTCCGGACGCGCAGGCTCAGCGGCCACGGTTCATGGGCCTAGCCGCTCTGCGGCATGTGGGATCCTCCTGGACTGGGGCACGAACCCGCATCCCCTGCATTGGCAGGCGGACTCTCAACCACTGCGCCACCAGGGAAGCCCTATGTGTCTGTTTTTATGCTGACATTATGCTGTTTTGATTACTATAGCTTTTACAATATGTCTCATATTGAAGCCTCCATCAGGTACATTTTGACATTGGGGCCCAGCTCCTGTCTCTGGAAGTTCCAGTCCACGTGTGTATCCCTTCAGGAAATAGAACTTGCTCATTTTTCTGAGTTTTGTCTTGGTAAATGCCTAGCATTCTCGTTCTATCACAGAAATAGGGCTCAGCCATGCCCAAGACCAAAATCAGGTTCCCTGGCTGATGCCTGGTTTCTGATACCTATAGATGCCCTTTGGCCTCCTGAGATTTCTCAGCATTATTCAAGTAAATCCACCGTTACCATGCCCCTTTACCATAGGGTTTTTGTTACCAACTATTTTCAAAATGTTTTAGTCAGCCCCTATTACAAGGAGAGTTTCCTTGTTCTTATCAGCCCCAATAGGTATGAGAGTCCTTGGTCTATGCCTTATCTTATTAGAGGTTAAGTGGGCAAAATCTACCAAATCTAAGAAACCGCAGTTTTACAAAGGTTCACCTCATTGTCTTCATGCTCAAGAGCTGATGACTGGAGGGGATTGGACTGCTGCTGTCCTTCAGAAGAAGTGCCATATTAACCTAGGAATGCAGTTTTTTTTTTTTTTTTTTTTTATGCGTTACGCGGGCCTCTCACTGTTGTGGCCTCTCCCGTTGCGGAGGACAGGCTCCGGACGCGCAGGCTCAGCGGCCATGGCTCACGGGCCCAGCCGCTCCGCGGCATGTGGGATCCTCCCAGACCGGGGCACGAACCCGTGTCCCCTGCATCGGCAGGCGGACTCTCAACCACTGCGCCACCAGGGAAGCCCTAGGAATGCAGTTTTAATGGCAGTCCCATTAAGAAGGATTTGGGAAGATTTGGGGATTTTCAGCACTTCTTGAATCATTTCATACAAAGCTCATTTCATTAAAAAAAAATTGCCATTATCTGTGGGTTCAAAATCTGGTAGATATTGACTAATAGCCAACCTGGGAGTTGTGAGGCTCAGGGAAATAAATACCTTTGTCTTATCAAAAAGGAAAAATACATACATATTCTTTTTGTATTTTCCTAAAAGTTGCATTTATTCTTCTAACACTACAGTAATGAAAGAAATAATTTATAATTGAATCACACTGAGGTTAAGTATTCCCAAAATATAGGAATATTTTTCCAGTCCATAATGTCATAACTGGCAATTCTCCCTTTTAGGTTCTCAATCCTTGCAGACCCAATGCCTTATTTTTTATTGCAAATATTTGGCAACATTTTTACCATTCTAAAATAAAATTCATAGATAATACAACCCTTCCATACATGTAATGTTCTAACTGTAATATAAATGAGTAGTGAAAGAGAAAGTTATTTATAATAAAATATATGTATTTCTGTGTAAATGCTCAGACACGATCACAAAAGGAGACAAAATGAGGCAGTGTGATGTTGGCACCTATATCTAATATCAACCTGAATACTACAACTACAAATATTGTTTACAGGTGTGTTATGTTGTTTGTTAATGTCACAGATGATATTGCCATTGACAATGTGATTTTCCAAAGGAATTCTTGTTAAAGTTCTGAGGAAAACAGAGTAAAATCTTTCCTCAATATCTATGGTAGCTACATTTCTGGAAATTTCAGAAAATTAAAACCATACCAAGAAAATACTATGTGTTTATGAAAACTGAATAAAACCTAACTAACTGCTCTGATTATTATGAGCATATGTTTCAATTCACAAATGTCTGGAAGAACATTCAAAAACACAGCAAGACCTGATAATTTTGAATTGTGTGCAAGGCAGGGTGTCTAGCCTCTGACCCCAGCCATCAAATGCCAGTGGTACTCTCTTATAATAGTGATATCCAAAGTGGCCTGAGAGGCCAGTGTCACCCCCACTCCTGCATGAGATTCACTTGTAAAGCAAATAGAGACAAAAAACTGGCAAATTGAAATGTTTTGTTTATTCTGTAAATATTAATGAATAAGATATTTTATATATTGCATTTCTATATTTGGGATAGTATTTCTTATAGGTCCACAAAAATAGGCCCTTTATTATATCTGATAATACAGAGAAAAGCATAATTGCCAGACCTCAACATAATTTAAAGTCTGGAAGAGCAATACAATCTACAAGCTAACAGATATTATGACAGTAAGATATGGATATATAAGAAGAGAAATGATGTAATTTTCATAAATAATTTTTAAATTTTTAAAATATTTTACTATAATTATTTTCTTACACATTTTATGGGTGTAACAAATTTTCTCACAATGTTTTTGGGTCTTAGAAATTTTCTTACAAATATTATGGGTCAAATGAGAAGGAAAAAACTAAGAAAAGGTGGGAAAAGAAGACAAATAAGAAATTTTAAAACTATATCTATAACTTAGAAATAAAGATGAATAAGTGAAAGTTTAAAGCAGGAAAAAATTTGGATAAGTCATGTATGTATGTTGTTGCTTTTTCTTCCTCAAAATTAATTTCTATGACTCAGCAATTTTAGTGATCATAAAACCTCCAGGGGTATTTCTTATTCATCTGATAAATTTGTGGATGCATAGAGTATAACAAATAAAGAAAAGTCTTTAAATCCTGAACATTTATCTTGCTGGGGAAAGAAAAACGTTACCTTAATTCATTCCGTTCTTCTCTTCCTACCATGAATTGCTTCAGGTTCTGAAGGCTCAAATATGAAACTGGATCAGTTCTTTGGAAAGTTTCAAGATTGTGAAACTTTGAGGGAATAGTAGAAATATGGGCACAAGGCAAAAAAATCCATAAGCCTGTGTTTCAATTTAGCAGCCCAATCTCATAGCCTAAATTAATGGTTTTCCTATATATTTCTCAAGAGTTCTTTTTTTTTTTTACAATATTGTTTTTAATTAATTGAAGACACAACTTTAAGGGTGAGAGGGAACTCTAAGATTTCAGTATAACTTTGTCTGCAAGGGAAATCTAAATTGTGGCCCAGGATATCTAGAAATCCTCCAAAAAACAGAAAGGGGGAAAATTAAATCACTTCCCTTGGGAACTCATTTTAATGCCTAGCAGCATATTGGTCAGGAATATTGTCTAAGTTACAGTTTCACCATTATTTAGATATACTCAGTAAGCTTTTAAATGATTTTTGGAGATATTGAGGGAGTTGATCCCATGTCCTTAAACCAGGCCTTTCAAAGGACAAATCTAGAAAATTATTATAGCAGAAGGCCACAAAGAGATCTGTTTCTCTTAATGTCTAGATAAGTGACTTCCCACCAAAGTTATGGTAATCTAAAAGTTTTTTACTACTCTCTCCCCTTATCTGTTTTTTGTGAGGGTGTGAGTTGAATAGTCATCTCATCTGGTTAGCCAAATAGAGTTTGTGTCTTTGAAATGACCATGATCAGGATTAATTTACCTAAGGTTAAGTGGAATGAAAAGAACTAGAGGGCTGAGTCCAGTCCAAAGCCTAAGAAAAGACCATGTTTCAAACTGAGGAAACTAAAATAAGCTAGTAAAACTCAGAAACCATTAGACCATGGTACCTGGATGGGCCAAGTAGATATTTTATATTGGAAAATAGTGCAGTATTGCAACACCAGGTAAATTGAACATCACTAGTCTTTGTATATGTATCATTCAGAGATGGTAGGAATTAAATAAGGGCTGAAATGAAGGCTCTGACATTTTATAATCCTTTTATTTGGCTGTATTAAGGCATGGTTTTAATCAGGTAATGAAATAACCACTCCTGTTTTCACTCTCAATATTAAGGAAGTAATTCTGAATACTATACTTTGTGGTTAACGGCACAAAAGGCAATTCCATAGGTCAATTATCTTTTGCTTAAACCAATGGCTTCCCCCAAGAACAAAGAGCAGCAAATCAAAGCAGCTAATTGCTGTTACACTCAAGAAGATTTCATTATAAAATGCAACATTGTCATTACAGTCACTTGAATGTGCCACAGTGTACAAGTAATAGATCCTAAAGAACTGGTAGGGAAGGAAGCAAATAAGAATGACCCCTATAAAAAGCAGGTTTTTCAACTGGGCCCAGAACTCCTGATGGGATAGTAAGGAGTGGTGTAGCTTCCGCGCCATCAACACAATGATGATGCTCTGGAGGACCAAGAGAATCACTGCAATAACTATGACAATAATGACTATCAAATAGTTGATGACTTGCACATATGCATAAGCAAGTTCTTTGTGGAATTTAAAACAGTGGTATTTGTCATAACCCTCATGAATTCCATACTGAGAAACAACCAGGGGCACCACAATGATAATCACAAGTAGCCACAGGGCAGTACTGGCAGCCACAGCATGCAGTTTTCTGTAGAATTCCACTTTGTCCTTGTGCTTGAAGAAGATGAGGTACCTGATGGCTAGGATCACAACGTAGAACAGGAATGTGAGGTACATGTGGATGTGCAGCATGGCGCTCACAAATTTGCAGAAGGGCAACCCAAATGTCCAAGTGTGCTTGATGAGGTAGGTCAGGCGAAAAGGCACTGTCAGGAGAAACACACTGTGGACCACCACCAGGTTAATGACTGCTGTGGTGGTCACAGACCGGGTGTTCATTTTCACCAGCAGGAACAAAATGGAGATGATGCCCACCAGCCCTCCAAAGAGCACTATGAAGTAGAGCCTGGTTAAATGGGGGGTTATTGCAGGAGGGTTATTGCAGGAGGAACTATTGTGGTCAGCCATACTTCAGGAGTCACCTGGAAGAGATAAAGCACCAGTGTAACTAACTTCCAGAATTTTGTTCATATTTTGTTCACATTGCACTGGCAATGTGACTTTGTCATGTATCTGTTTACATGACATAAGCTTTATGTGCCTTAAGAATGAAGATTATTGTCATATGCATTTCTGTGTACTCTACACTGAAAACACAGTTAAGTCATTGATTCTTGACCTTTAATGGTTAAAGACCTCATCAAGAGGTCTGTATATCTACACAGTAAAAACTATTTGCATAAAACTGATTGCAGACCATTTGAAGCTGATACATGGACACTATTACTGTAGCAACCACTGGGGGAAAACAAATCTTAAGATGGACAGAAAGATGAGTGGGTGCATTAAATATGTGGAATATTTTTTTCTTTTATGTATCATTATAATTCTCTAATTCCTTCCAGCTCATCAGCAAATGATCCAAGAATATTTATACTTAATTCCTTTAGGATACTGATGAGTTTGGCTAAAAAACTGGCTAAATCAAGGCAGCAGCAAGCAATAGGAGGGTATATCTGAATTTCTCATCACAGTTATATTATCATCTAAAAGTGAGACCTTGGCTAAGTTTTTATCATGGGCCCCACTAAGAATATAGCATGTCTCCTAATTCTCCCATTCCCCCACCTTTAAATTCATAAAAGAACCACTATCATTTTTCCTCTGGACTCCTGAAAGATCCTTTCCCTATATAGTCTTGGTCCCTTCTAATTATTATCCACATTCTAATTTATTATTTACTAATTAATAAATATAGTAAATAATAAAGACATTAATCTAAATACTTATTAATCTTTACTTTAATCAGGTCACCTCACTTTCTTATTTAAATTCCTTCAATGGCCTCCCATTTCTTCTAAGGTAAAAATCAAAATTCTTGCATGTTTAGAATGTTCTGAGTTGTAGCAAAATCTGATCCCTTGGGACCAGATTCAAGAAATAATCTAGAGATGAAATTGACAGGATTTGACATGAGTTGTATATTGGGAAATGAAGGGAGAGGAAGTGTCTCAGTCACTCTCAGATTTCTTACTTGAACAACGGGGTGATAAGAGGTCTGTTTACTGATACCAGGGAAACTGAGGCTCAGATTTAAGGAAGAGCAGTAGTTGAATTATGCACTTCATAATTATGCACTTTGTAACATGTTTGCAATTATTCTTATTCATTTTTTTAATATCTCTTCATACAATCAAACTTACCTAGCAATAAAAATGAACCAACTACTGATAAAATACTGATGAATCGAAAAAGCATTATACTAAATCATGTATTCTCAATAGGGTAATGTTGCCCCCAAGGGGGCAAACGTTTGTTCTGGAGGTGTGAAAAATCTTACTTTTACTGTATAAAATGCAGATATACATATAGTACATAAACAGACAAACAGTATATCTGTGGCATTAAAATTTCATAAGAGGGAGAGAGATAATTAGGGAAATAAGTTTAAAAAGGCTCTTTATAAGGGCAATAATAAAGTTGAGAACACCATACTAAATAAAAGATTCCAGCCACAAAAGACTACATGCCGAATGATTTCTTTTTCTAAACAATCACAACTAATGTGACAGATCAGTGTAGCTCAGGGCCCAGGTTGCAGGGGAAGGGATTAACTTCAAAGGGGCATGGGGTAACTTATGGGATGATGGGATGTTTTATATTGTGTTGGTTACAATTGTAGTTATTTGTCAAAGCTCATTGAATTGTACACTTAAAATTGGTGAATTTTCTTGCATAGAACTTATACCTCAATAAGACTAATTAAAAAATAATAATAACCTGGCCCCAGAGAGCCTCTACTTTCCTGGGTATGGAATAGAATTTCCTTGCAGCCGACCTTAAAACTTGCCCCATGTTATACTGGTTCTGTGTGATGTGTAATCTCTGTACTTGCCTTTTATTTTTCTCTGTAGAAAAGTAGTTCCATCAGGTAAATGTGAAATTATACTGTGTTCAGATCTGAATCAAGGATGAACGTGCCACCATAAGTTCTGCTCATCATTTTTTCAGCTATTTACCTAGAAGGACCAGCTTCTAAAAGAAGAAAATATGATCAGTTGCATATCATCTATCTCAAATCCTCCTTCCTTATCACCAACTGCCATGGTCTCTCTCTTTCAGATATAAGAAGCTTATGTTAAATCTCTTCTATGTACCAGGTACTACATGAGATGCTTGCCTGAACATAGTCTCATTTGACCCTCAAAGCAGTCCTGTGTATTGTATATGTATCACTATACTGATTTTCAAATGAAGAAACTGAGCCCCAGTCTGGATATCATTTGCCAAGTTTTCCAAAGTCTCTCTCTCTCACACACACACACATGCACGCACACACACTCATTATTGTAAGTCATGGAGAAGCACGTGTGCACGTGTGCATCTCCTAAGCCCAAGCTTCTAAATCTTAACATAAGAAGGGGGGAGGCCATGAAGAAATTTGGTTCTACTCACATAGCTGTTGCTAGTATATCTTAAAAGCTGCTTTTCCTTTTTTTTTTTTTTTTGGCCGTGCCATGTGGCATGTGGGATCCCAGTTTCCCCAACCAGGGATCAAACCTGCGCCCCCTGCACTGGAATCACTGGACCATCAGGGAAGTCCCTGTTCTTCCTTCCTTTTGGATGTCTTATTTTCTTATTCCCTTTACTTAGTTTACAGCAGATCCCATAAGTTAGCTCATTCAACATCCATTCTAACCTTTTCTGGTCTGCCAGAAAATTTCTGTACAGATTTTTTGCAGTTATAGTGGTTGTATGTGAACTAGTTTCTGCCAGTTTGTTGCACTACTGCAAAACTTGGAGACAAAGTGAAGGATATCAATGTGTAGAGAGTTTAGATCATTTGGCAAGACAGTAATGGAAATGTCTGGTTGCTCTGGGACAGCAATGGCACAGGTCTCCAGTACTATACATCCTGGATTTCAGGAAGCAATAGTTAGTGATGTTTCTGCTATTAATCCCATGGTAGTATTGAATATTTTTCTCTACATGGAGCATGTCTTTGTAGCAGCCAAGCCTGGTTCCCAGACATTCTATTATATTCTGTAAACTGTTACCTTCTAATAAACACCTTCTGCTTAAACCAGCTAAAGTGGGTTCTGTTGTCTGCAATTAACAACCCTGATATACCCGGTTAATTCCTATGATCTTTTAAGAATCAACTGAGGCATCATTTCTCCCAGGAAGCCTTTCCTAATATGCATTCTCAATTCAGATTGGATGTCATTCCTCTTTTGTCCCATGGAATACACCAACCATGCTTACCTCTATTATGGCACTTATCACACCATAATTCAGTTCTGCCTTCCAAACAAGACTGAGCAAGGAAGAATCCAGTTTTCTTTTGTATTCATAGAATCTAATGAAGTTATTTAAATTAATGTAAATATTATCATTGAAAACTAACATACCTATAGTAGAGTGCCCTAATATGAGTATACAGTTCAATGAATTTTAACATAATAAACATACCCTCACTGAAGGTAATCACTATCCTGACAACTAAAACCACATAGTAGGTTTGTCTACTTTGAATTTTATATAAACTCAGTGTTGTTTTTTTGTGTGTATCTAGTTTAATTCACTCAGCAATATGCTTTAAGATTCATTCATGTGTATGGTTTTATCTTATTTAGTATATTGTGTCATTGTATGACTATTTCACAATTTATCCAATCTATTGTTTTTTTTTTTTTTTTTTTTTTTTTTTGCGGTACGCGGGCCTCTCATTGTTGTGGCCTCTCCCGTTGCGGAGCACAGGCTCCGGGCGTGCAGGCTCAGCGGCCATGGCTCACGGGCCCAGCCGCTCCGCGGCATGTGGGATCCTCCCGGACCGGGGCACGAACCCGTGTCCCCTGCATCGGCAGGCGGACTCTCAACCACTGCGCCACCAGGGAAGCCCTCCAATCTATTGTTGATGGACAGTAGTGTTATTTCCACTTATAGGGCTATTATAAATAACACTATAAACCATAAGCAAAACAAAAAGACAACCCACAGAATGGGAGAAAATATTTGTAAACAGTGTGACCCACAAGGGATTAATCTCCAAAATATACAAACAGCTCATGCAACTCAATATCAAAAAGACAAACAACCCAATCAAAAAACGGGCAGAAGATCTAAATAGACATTTCTCCAAAGAAGACATACAGTTGGCCAAAAAGCACATGAAAAGATGCTCAGCATCACTAATTATTAGAGGAATGCAAATCAAAGCTACAATGAGCTATCACCTCACACCAGTCAGAATGTCCATCATGAAAAAGTCTACAATCATACTAAATACTGGAGAAGGTGTGGAGAAAAGGGAACCCTCCTACACTGTTGGTGGGAATGTAAATTGGTACAGCCACTATGGAGAACAATATGGAGGTTCTTTAAAAAACTAAAAATAGGGGCTTCCCTGGTGGTCAGTGGTTGAGAATCTGCCTGCTAATGCAGTGGACACGGGTTTGAGCCCTGGTCTGGGAAGATCCCACATGCCACGGAGCAACTAAGCCCGTGCACCACAGCTACTGAGCCTGTGCGTCTGGAGCCTGTGCTCTGCAACAAGAGAAGGCCACGACAGTGAGAGGCCCGCGCACCGCGATGAAGAGTGGCCCCCACTCGCCGCAACTAGAAAAAGCCCTCGCACAGAAACGAAGACCCAATACAGCCAAAAATAAATAAATAAATAAATAAATTTATTTATTTTTAAAAACCCTAAAAATAGAACTACCATACAACCCAGCAATCCCACTCCTGGGCATAGATCCAGAGAAAACCATACTTCAAAAAGACATATGCACCCCAATGTTCATTGCAGCACTATTTACAATAGCCAAGACATGGAAGTAACCTAAATGTTCATCGACAGATGAATGGATAAAGAAGATGTGGTACATATATACAATGGAATATTATCAGCCATAAAAAAGAGTGAATTAATGCCATTTGCAGCAACATGGATGGACCTAGAGATTATCATACTAAGTGAAGTAAGTCAGACAAAGAAAGACAAATGTCATATGATTTCACTTATATGCGAAATCTAAAAAACGAACTTATTTACAAAACAGAAACAGACTCACAGACTTAGAAAACAAACTTATGGTTACCAAAGGGGAAAGGATAAATTAGTAGTTTGGGATTAACATATACACACTACTATATAAAAAATAGATAATCAACAAAGACCTACTCTGTAGCACAGGGATTTCTACTCAATACTCTGTAATAACCTATATGGGAAAAGAATCTGAAAAAAGAGCAACTATATGTATATGTATAACTAAATCACTTTGCTGTGCACCCAAAACTAACACACCATTGTAAATCAACTATACTCCAATATAAAATAAAAATGAAAAAAAATAATGCTACTCTGAACATCCTTTTTTTTTAAATTAATTTATTTATTTATCTTTGGCTGCATTGGGTCTTCGTTGCTGTGCTCGGGCTTTCTCTAGTTGCGGCAAGTGGAGGCTACTCTTTTATGTGGTGTGCAGGCTTCTCACTGTGGTGGCTTCTCTTGTTGCAGATCATGGGCTCTAGGTGCCTGGGCTTCAGTAGTTGCAGCACGTGGGCTCAGTAGTTGTAGCTCTCAGGCTTTAGAGCACAGCCTCAGTAGTTGTGGCACACGGGCTTAGTTGCTCCTCGGCATGTGGGATCTTCCTGGCCCAGGGATTGAACCCATGTCCCCTGAACTGGCAGGCGGATTCTTAACCACTGCGCCACCAGAGAAGCCCTGAACATTCTTATAAATATCTTTTGTGAAAATAAGCATTTCTGTTGGGAATTTACATAAATGTGAAATTGATGGATTGTTTGGTATGCATATGTTCAGTTTCAGTGAAAACTGCAGTTTCTGAAATAAATTCCCACTAACAGTAGATGAGAGTTTCGGTTGTTCCACAATCTCGAGAACATTCAGAATTTTCTGTCCTTTTTGTTTTTGCCATTGTAGTTGATATAGTTGTATTGCATTGTGGTTTTAATCTGCATTTACCTAATGAATAGTAAATATGAGCACATTCATAGGTATCTGTTGGACACTTGCATATCCTGTTTTGTGAAGTGCCTTTTGAAAGTCTTTCACATTTCTATTTGGTTGTCTGCCTTTTTCTTATTGATCAGTAGTAGTTCTTTATGTAGCCTAGATATTACTCCTTTGTTTTAGATATGTATTGTAAATATCTTCTTCCACTTTCCTTTCATTCCTTAATTGGTATCTTTTGATGAACAGAGCATCTAATTTTTGGTATTACCAATTTGTCAAATTTTCCTTCAGTCAGCACTTCCATGTTCTTTTAAGGAATCTGCCTACTCAAAAGTATTAAAGATAGTATACTGTGTTTTCTTCTATTTAACTTTCTTTTTTTAATTTTTAGATATACAATTCATGTAGAATTGATTTTTTTTAATATAAAGTAAGGTAGGAGACCATGATTATTTTTTCCCATATAGATAACCAATTGACATGGAATTGGAAATACCATCCTCACCCACACTAAACTGTGTCATAAATCAGGTGACCACATATGAGTCAATTTAGCCCATTTTTAGGTCTCCAGTATGTTCCACTGGTTTATTGATCTATACATGTGTGAATACCACACTGTCTAAATCACTATTGCAGTATAGTAAGTTTTCATAGCAGGTAGTGCAATTTTTTTAGCTTTCTTTTCCTTAAGATCACCTGAGCTATACTTGACCTTCTGCATTTCCATATAAGTTCTGGAATCTGCTTTTAAAAAGTCTAGTGTTTTTAATGGATTTTCATTAAAATTGTAGATACCGATAACTTCAGACAGATAGTAATAGCTTTTCAATATGTCTTCTAATCACTGAACATAATATATCCCTCCATGTTCTTTTTTTTCTAATTTTTTAATTATATTTTTTTGAATTTTATTTATTTTTTCATTCAGCAGGTTCTTATTAGTTATCCATTTTATACATATTAGTGTATATATGTCAACCCCAATCTCCCAGTTCATCCCACCACCACCCCACTGCCATTTCCCCCCCTTGGTGTCCATACACTTGTTCTCTACATCTGTGTCTCAGTTTCTGCCCTGCAAACCGGTTCATCTGTACCATTTTTCTAGGTTCCACATATATGCATTAATACACGATATTTGTTTTTCTCTTTCTGACTTACTTCACTCTGTATGACAGTCTCTAGATCCATCCACATCTCTGCAAATGACCCAATTTCATTCCTTTTTATGGCTGAGTAATATTCCATTGTATATATGTACCACATCTTCTTTATCCATTCGTCTGTCAATGGGCATTTAGGTTGCTTCCATGACCTGGCTATTGTAAATAGTGGCTGTATCAGTTTACATTCCCACCAACAGAGCAAGAGGGTTCCCTTTTCTCCACACCCTCTCTAGCATTTGTTGTTTGTAGATTTTCTGATGATGCCCATTCTAACTGGTATGAGGTGATAACTCATTGTAGTTTTGATTTGCATTTTTCTAATAATTAGGAATGTTGAGCAGCTTTTCATGTGCTTCTTGGCCATCTGTATGTCTTCTTTGGAGAAATGTCAATTTAGGTCATCTGCCCGTTTTGGATTGGGTTGTTTGTTTTTTTTAATATTGAGCTGCATGAGCTGTTTATATATATTTGGAGACTAATCCTTTGTCCATTGATTTGTTTGCAAATATTTTCTCCCATTCTGAGGGTTGTCCTTTCATCTTGTTTATGGTTTCCTTTGCGGTGCAAAAGCTTTTAGGTTTCATTAGGTCCCATTTGTTTATTTTTGTTTTTATTTCCATTACTCTAGAAGGTGGATCAAAAAAGATCTTGCTGTGATTTATGTCACAGAGTGTTCTTCCTATGTTTTCCACTATGAGTTTTACGGTGTCCAGTCTTACATTTAGGTCTCGAATCCATTTTGCGTTTATTTTTGTGTATGGTGTTAGGGAATGTTGTAATTTCATTTTTTTACATGTAGCTGTCCAGTTTTCCCAGAACCACTTATTGAAGAGACTGTCTTTTCTCCATTGTATATCCTTGCCTCCTTTGTCATAGATTAGTTGACCATAGGTGCGTGGGTTTATCTCTGGGCTTTCTATCCTGTTCCAATGATCTATATTTCTGATGGTCTCCTTTCCTCTGCAGAAGCTTTTTAGTGTAATATAATCACACTTGTCTGTTTTTGCTTTTGTTGCCTATGCTTTTGATGTCACATCCAAGAATTCATTTCCAAGGCCAATGTCAAGAGGTTTTTCCCCTATGTTTTCTTCTAGGAGTTTTGTGGTTTAAGCTTTACAATTAAGTCTTTAATCCATTTTGAGTTAACTTTTGTGCGTAGTATAAGATGAGACTCCAATTTCATTCTTTTCCCTCCAGTTGTCTGAAGACCATTTATTAAAGAGACTACCCTTTCCTCATTGTGTATCCTTGTCAAAGATCAGTTGACATATATGCATGAGTTTATTTCTAGGTTCTCTATTCTGTTCCACTGGTCTATGTGTCTGTTTATATGCCAATGCCATACAATTTGTATTACTTTGTAATGTATTTTGTATTACAGCTTTTTATGGTAGCTTTGTGATATGTTTTGAAATCAGAAAATGTGATGGCTCCAGCTTTGTTCTTCTTGCTCAAAATTGCTTGGGTACTCAGAGTCTTTTGTTGTTCCACATGAGTTTTAGGATTTTTTTCTCTTTCTGTAAAAAATGTCATTGAGATTTTTACAGGGATTATATTAGATCTGCAGATCACTTATGCCAGTATGGATTACTATGAGTAGTAATTATAACAATATTAATTCTTTCAATCCATGAATGCAGAGTATTTCCACTTATTTCTGTGTCTTAATTTCTTTCATCAGTGTTTTATAGTTTTCAGTGTACAAGTCTTTTACCTCCTTGGTTAAGTTTATTCCTGAGTGTTTTATTCTATTTTATTCTCCTATTGTTAATGGGTTTGTTTCCTTAACTTCTGTTTCAGATAGTTTATTGTTAGCTTATAGAAATGCAACTGATTTTTGTATGTTGATTTTGTATAGTGCAACTTTAATGAATTCATTGATTAGTTCTAACAGGTTTTTTTGTAGAGTCTTTAAGGTTTTCTACATGTTAGATAACATTATCTGCAAATAGACATAATTTTACTTCTTTCTTTCCAATTTGGATGCTTTTTATTTCTTTTTCTTGCTCTTTTTACTTCTTTTTAATTGCTGTTTTAATTTCTTTTTAATTTCAGTACCGTGGTGAATAGAAACAGCAAGAATGGGCATCCTTGCCTTGTTCCAGATCTTAGAGGAAAAGATTTCAGTATTTCACCATTGATCCTGATGTTAACTATGGATTTTTCACATATGGCATTTATTGTGTTGAGGTAAGTTCCCTCTACACATAATTTTTTGAGAGCTTTTATCATGAAACGGTGTTGAATTTTATCAAATGCCTTTTCTGCATCTATTTACATGATTGTGTGACTTCTATCATTCATTCTGTTAATGAGGTGTATCACATTGATTGGTTTATGTATATTGAACCATTCTTGCGTACAGGGATAAATTTCACTTGGTCATGATGTTTGATTTTCTTTAATGTGCCATTGAATTTGGTTTATTAATATTTTGTCAAGGATTTTTGCATACATGTTCATCAGTGTTATTGTGCAGACTCCCAGATGGTCTGCCTTAAATCCCAGCTGCTGCATTCTGCCTTATCTTTTGGCTAAGCCGTGCTGTGCACTCTCTCAGCCTGCCTGCAGGGGGCACACTCTCACTCACATCACTCCCAAGTAAACCATCTCCACTGTGGCCTAGGTAACACAATGAGAAAAGAGAGGTTAAAAGGGTCTTTCTTCCTAGAGGGTGTTCCTTTTTTAAAAACTCTCTTCTTCTTTGCCTCCTTCTACATGGCACTTTCTCTTTTTTGTTCTCTTGAAGACTGCTCCATTCCACACAATTGTCCTCCTCCACCAAGATGGCTCATCAGCTCTTGAAAGCCAAACAGAACTAGAATGGAGCCTAGAGGAAGAAGACAATGAAGCAGTAAAGGCTTTTGAGAGTCATAGGTAGTAAAGGAGATCAGATAGGGATTTGGGCCCAATTTCTTCCCGGGTTGGGGGGGGGGGCGGGAAAAAAATGTGTGTCCAAGAAGTATTCCTCTGCATGTGGGGTATGACTCCAGTGATTAATAGAAATTTTTAACTAGTTGGCATAACAATTTTATTTCTTCTTTCCTTCATTCTTTCTCAGAGAAGCACTTAATTCTCCTACATACATGACTTGCTTGTAGCCGTGACTGTGTATGTCCACACTATCAGTCACTTTCCCACCTGTGTAGGGACATTGTGAGCAATGTCATATTTTTCTTACTGTCAAATTTCTTTATACAGTGGTTTACTTCAGTGACAATAGCAACATCAGTTCAACCAAAGTAAACGGATTTGTTTGAACCTAGATGGTTAAATGGTTCCTAACCTATTACTTTATGTGTTAGAGTTGGACACCCACAAAGAATAGGGGATAGCTCAAGTTTTTGCACAAAATTGGAATTTCAAAGCTTAAAAATCTTGGAAAGAAATGCCTTAATTTCAAAAACTTTGAACCACACAAAAATAGTAAATGCCATTCAGAAATGCTTCCAGTGCATCACTGTAGAATAATAGCTTGCTAATGAGAACAGTCCTACACTGGAAAAACCGAGAGGATGTCTGAGAGAAGCAGTAAGCTGTGTGACAGACAGGCCTGGGAGACAAACACCACAGGCAGGACCTGGGGACCTGAAACAATTGAGCCACCACCCACAGTCATAGCGCTCAAGGGCAAGCTCAGTTGAGGGCTTTGACATGTGTTATATATAGAACTTGACAAGTGAGGTTCAGTAAACACTTGCAGATAATATATACTCTCTTATTAAACGAGAAGTTCTCTTTCTTCCCCTGGATGTCAAGTTTAGATGCTGTGTGTTTGGATTTTTTAATATTCAGGCTCAGGTTTGGAAATTTGCCCTATGCTTTGGGACAGACATTTAGAAGAGGAAAAAGCCTGAAACTTAGAAGACACCTGGATCGAATGTTTGAGACACACTAGTTATTATTATTTAAAGACTCCACCTCACACCCAATTTTTGTAGAAAAAAATAATGTGAGCACTAGCCCAATATTTACTGCATGGTAAGTGGCCAGTATATCTGTAGTGATTGAATGAGTTAGTGAAAGAAAAAGAGAGAGATCAAGAAAAAGGGGGATGGAAAGATAGAGAAGGGAGAGGAAAAAAGAAAAGAATAAGGAGAAGGAGGAAGAGGGGGAGAAGAAGAAGGAAGAAGAGGAAGACAGGCTCTAAGGTTCCCAGCCAGCCATACTGTCATCACTTGCAGGCCTTGAGCTGACTAATATCTTCCTGGCATCAAAGTCTTTCTACCTGGAAATAATACAAATATATTTATTTACCCACTTGATTGTCTACTATAATATGAACTTTTTGCAAAAGAGTGCAGCTGACCTCTGTAAGACCTGAAAGTAAGGGCTATAGTTTCTGCTTCCAGGGAGATGACCCATTATGAATACAAGGAGCCAGGGAATTATTTATTTTATTTATTTATTTATTTTAATTTTAATTTTATTTTTTTATACAGGTGCTTATTAGTCATCAATTTGATACACATCAGTGTATACATGTCAATCCCAATAGCCCAATTCATCCCACCACCCCACGACCCCCCGCTGCTTTCCCCACTTGGTGTCCATACATTTGTTCTCTACATCTGTGTCTCACTTTCTGCCCTGCAAACTGGTTCATCTGTACCATTTTTCTAGGTTCCACATAAATGCGTTAACGTACGATATTTGTTTTTCTCTTTCTGATTTACTTCACTCTGTATGACAGTCTCTAGATCCATCCACGTCTCTGCAAATGACCCAATTTCATTCCTTTTTATGGCTGAGTAATATTCCATTGTATACATGTACCACATCTTCTTTATCCATTCGTCTGTTAATGGGCATTTAGGTTGCTTCCATGACCTGGCTATTGTAAATAGTGCTGCAATGAACATTGGGGTGCATGTGTCTTTTTGAATTATGGTTTTCTCTGGGTATATGCCCAGTAGTGGGATTGCTGGGTCATACGTTAATTCTGTTTTTAGTTTTTTAAGGAACCTCCATACTGTTCTCCATAGTAGCTGTATAAATTTACATTCCCACCAGCAGTGCAAGAGGGTTCCCTTTTCTCCACACCCTCTCTAGCATTTGTTGTTTGTAGATTTTCTGATGATGCCCATTCTAACTAGTGTAAGGTGATACCTCATTGTAGTTTTGATTTGCATTTCTCTAATAATTAGGGATGTTGAGCAGCTTTTCATGTGCTTCTTGGCCATCTGTATGTCTTCTTTGGAGAAATGCCTATTTAGGTCTTCTGCCCATTTTTGGATTGGGTTGTTTGTTTCTTTAATATTGAGCTGCATGAGCTGTTTATATATTTTGCAGATTAATCCTTTGATGATTCATTTGCAAATATTTTCTCCCATTCTGAGGGTTGTCTTTTCATCTTGTTTATGGTTTCCTTTGCTGTGAAAAAGCTTTTAAGTTTCATTAGGTCCCATTTGTTTATTTTTGTTTCTATTTCCATTACTCTAGAAGGTGGATCAAAAAATAGCTTGTTGTGATTAATGTCAAAGAGTGTTCTTCCTATGTTTTCCTCTAACAGTTTTATAGTGTCCGGTCTTACATTTAGGTCTCGAATCCATTTTGAGTTTATTTTTGTGTTTGCTGTTAGGGAGTGTTCTAATTTCATTCTTTTGCATGTAGCTGTCCAGTTTTCCCAGCACCACTTATTGAAGAGGCTGTCTTTTCTCCATTGTATATCCTTGCCTCCTTTGTCATAGATTAGTTGACCATAGGTGTGTGGGTTTATCTCTGGGCTTTCTATCTTGTTCCATTGATCTATGTTTCTGTTTTTGTGCCAGTACCATATTGTCTTGATTACTGCAGCTTTATAGTATAATTTGAAGTCTGGGAGTCTGATTCCTCCACCTCTGTTTTTTTCCCTCAAGACTGCTTTGGCTCTTCAGGGTCTTTTGTGTCTCCATACAAATTTTAACATTTTTTGTCTAATTCGGTAAAAAATGCCATTGGTAATTTGACAGGGATTGCACTGAATCTGTAGATTGCTTTGGGTAGTATAGTCATTTTCACAATATTGATTCTTCCAATCCAAGAGCATGGTATATCTCTCCATCTGTTGGTATCATCTTTAATTTCTTTCTTCAGTGTCTTATACTTTTCTGCATACAGGTCTTTTGTCTCCCTAGGTAGGTTTATTCCTAGGTATTTTATTCTTTTTGTTGCAACGGTAAATGGGAGTGTTTCCTTAATTTCTCTTTCAGATTTTCCATCATTAGTGTATAGGAATGCAAGAGATTTCTGTGCATTAATTTTGTATCCTGCTACTTTACCAAATTCATTGATTAGCTCTAGTAGTTTTCTGGTGGCATCTTTAGGATTCTCTATGTATAGTATCATGTCATCTGCAAACAGTGACAGTTTTACTTCTTCTTTTCCAATTTGTATTCCTTTTATTTCCTTTTCTTCTCTGATTGCCATGGCTAGGACTTCCAAAACTAAGTTGAATAATAGTGGTGAGAGTGGACATCCTTGTCTTGTTCCTGTTCTTCGAGGAAATGCTTTCAGTTTTTCACCATTGAGAATGATGTTTGCTGTGGGTTTGTCATATATGGCCTTTATTATGTTGAGGTAGGTTCCTACTGTGCCCACTTTTTGGAGAGTTTTTATCATAAATGGGTGTTGAATTTTGTCAAAACCTTTTTCTGCATCTGTTGAGATGATCATATGGTTTTTATTCTTCAATTTGTTAATATGGTGTATCACATTGATTGATTTGCATGTATTGAAGAATCCTTGCATCCCTGGGATAAATCCCACTTGATCATGGTGTATGATCCTTTTAATGTGTTGTTGCATTCTGTTTGCTAGTATTTTGTTGAGGATTTTTACATCTATATTCATCAGTGATATTGGTCTGTAATTTTCTTTTTTCATAGTATCTTTGTCTGGTTTTGGTATCAGGGTGATGGTGGCCTCATAGAATGAGTTTGGGAGTGTTCCTCCGTCTGCTGTATTTTGGAAGAGTTTGAAAAGGATAGGTGTTAGCTCTTCTCTAAATGTTTGATAGAATTCACCTGTGAAGCCATCGGGTCCTGGACTTCTGTTTGTTGGAAGATTTTTAATCACAGTTTCAATTTCATTCCTTGTGATTGGTCTGTTCATATTTTCTGTTTCTTCCTGGTTCAGCCTTGGAACGTTATACCTTTCTAAGAATTTGTCCATTTCTTCCAGGTTGTCCATTTTATTGGCATAGAGTTGCTTATAGTAGTCTCTTAGGATGCTTTGTATTTCTGCGGTGTCTGTTGTAACTTCTCCTTTTTCATTTCTAATTTTATTGATTTGAGTCCTCTCCCTCTTTTCCTTGGTGAGTCTGGCTAATGGTTTATCAGTTTTGTTTATCTTCTCAAAGAACCAGCTCTCAGTTTTATTGATCTTTGCTATTGCTTTCTTTGTTTCTATTTCATTTATTTCTGCTCTGATCTTTTTGACTTCTTTCCTTTTGCTAACTTTGGGTTTTATTTGTTCTTCTTTCTCTAGTTCCTTTAGGTGTAAGGTTAGATTGTTCACTTGAGATTTTTCTTGGTTTTTGAGGTAGGCTTGTATAGTTATAAACTTGCCTCTTAGAACTGCTTTTACTGAATCCCAAAGGTTTTGGATCATCGTGTTTTCATTGTCATTTGTTTCTAGGTATTTTTTGATTTCCTCTGTGATTTCTTCAGTGATCCCCTGGTTATTTAGTAATGTATTGTTTAGCCTCCGTGTGTTTCTGTTTTTTACGTTATTTTCCCTGTAATTCATTTCTAATCTCATAGCATTGTGGTCAGAAAAGATGCTTGATATGAGTTCAATTTTCTTAAATTTACTAAGGCTTGATTTGTGACCCAAGATGTGATCTATCCTGGAGAATGTTCTGTGCACACTTGAGAAGAAAGTGTAATCTACTATTTTTGAATGGAATGTCCTATAAATGTCAATTAAATCTATCTGGTCTATTGTATCATTTAAAGCTTCTGTTTCCTTATTTATTTTCATTTTAGATGATCTGTCCATTGGTGTAAGTGAGGCGTTAAAGTCCCCCACTGTTATTGTGTTACTGTCGATTTCTTCTTTTATAGCTGTTAGCAGTTGCCTTATGTATTGAGGTGCTCCTATGTTGGGTGCATATATATTTATAATTGTTATATCTTCTTCTTGGATTGATCCCTTGATCATTATGTAGTGTTCTTCCTTGTCTCTTGTAACATTCTTTATTTTAAAGTCTATTTTATCTGATATGAGTATTGCTACTCCAGCTTTCTTTTAATTTCCATTTGCACGGAATATCTTTTTCCATCCCCACTTTCCGTCTGAATGTGTCCCTAGGTCTGAAGTGGGTCTCTTGTAGACAGCATATATATGGGTTTTGTTTCTGTATCCATTCAGCAAGTCTGTGTCTTTTGGTTGGGGCATTTAATCCATTCTCGTTTAAGGTAATTATTGTTATGTGTATTCCTATGACATTTTCTTAATTGTTTTGGGCTTGTTTTTGTAAGTCCTTTTCTTCTCTTGTGTTTCCCACTTAGAGAAGTTCCATTAGCATTTGTTGTAGAGCTGGTTTGGTGGTGCTGAATTCTCTTAGCTTTTGCTCATCTGTAAAGCTTTTGATTTCTCCATCGAATCTGAATGAGATCCTTGCCGGCTAGAGTAATGTTCGTCATAGGTTCTTCCCTTTCATCACTTTAAGTATATCATGCCACTCCCTTCTGGCTTGTAGAGTTTCTGCTGAGAAAGCAGCTTATGGAAGTTCCTTTGTATGTTATTTGTTGTTTTTCCCTTACTGCTTTCAATAACTTTTCTTTGTCTTTAAATTTTGCCAGTTTGATTACTGTGTGTCTCGGCGTGTTTCTCCTTGGGTTTATCCTGTATGGGACTCTCTGCGCTTCCTGGACTTGGCTGGCTATTTCCTTTCCCATCTTAGGGAAGTTTTCGACTATAGTCTCGTCAAATATTTTGTCAAGTCCTTTCTTTCTTCTCCTTCTGGGACCCCTATAATGCAAATGTGTGTTTAATGTTGTCCCAGAGGTCTCTTAGGCTGTCTTCATTTCTTTTCATTCTTTTTTCTTTATTCTGTTCCACAGCAGTGAATTCCACCCATTCTGTCTTCCAGGTCACTTATCCTTTCTTCTCCCTCAGTTATTCTGCTATTGATTCCTTCTAGTGTAGTTTTCATTTCAGTTATTGTATTGTTCATCTCTGTTTCTTTGTTTTTAATTCTTCTAGATCTTTGTTAAACATTTCTTGCATCTTCTCGATCTTTGCCTCCATTCTTTTTCTGAGGTCCTGCATCATCTTCACTATCATTATTCTGAATTCTTTTTCTGGAAGGTTGTCTATCTCCACTTCATTTAGTTGTTTTTCTGGGGTTTTATCTTGTTCCTTCATCTGGTCCATAGCCCTCTGCCTTTTCTTCTTGTCTTTCTGTGAGTGTGGTTTTTTTTTGCACAGGAACAGGAACTTGCTTCTGCTGTCTGCTTTCTGGTGGATGAGGCTATCTAAGAGTCTTGTGCGCAGGGAATTCTTTAAAAACAGCATCTATAGTATTTATTGCTGATGTTACTTAGATATGTCTCCCAAATATCTTATTGTGTTTCCCCTTCCCAAAGTATTATACCCTATTCATTCCTTTCTGCACACTCCTGAGGTCGAAACTCAAATTCCTTTTCTTTCAGGAGCCCTCTCTGGCCCCCTTATACATTCTCAGCTGCTGTCTCAAAATGCTTCACCTAAGTGTCTCATTCCTTCTTTCATTGCTTCATTAATTCCCATTTTAATTCTTTATTTTAGTCATTTGTGTATCTGTTTTTAATGTTGAATTTCTTCCAGAACTAACATGAGTGTTTTTTTATATTAGGCATGAATTTTTAACTGAATGTGTGAAATAATGGTTAAAAACCACCTTTACCTTATTAAACATATCCCTTAAAGGGCTGCGTTTGGATCTAATTCAGTAACTGATGTCGCGATTTTAGAATAAACTGTGGGCCCAGGACACCCTCTCCTAAGGAGCAGGGCTGCCTCCCTGGCTCTCTGTGAGCCACCTTGCCTTGGGCAGCAAGCTCTTCTTTATCTCTGTCATTGACCCCTGAAGCACAGCAAGAAGCCTGGCCTCAAACCCCAGTTTCCCTCTGCCTTCTCTCATTCTCCTACTTTTGGGGAATCCCCTGGTAGTCCAGGGGTTAGGACTCTGAGATTTCATTGCTGAGGGCCCAGGTCCCAGGTTCAATCCCTGGTTGGGGAACTAAGATCCCTCAAGCTCCCACAAGCCAAGTGGCAAAGAACAAACAAACAAACAACCACTCTTTCTTGGTCCCTTTTAGTGAAAAGAATGAAGTCTGACGCTTACCACACCACACACCATACACACCATATAAGCCATTTGTAATCTGACCCCAACTTATATTTCAAAGCATACTTTTTGTCATGACCGCTCTTTCCTCACCCCACCCTCAGCTGATGCTCCAGACCTACAGGCCTTCTTGCTATTCCTGGAATGTTTTTTTTCATACCTACAAGTTGTTTCTTCTCTCTATAGACCCCAAATGTACAGTTTGACACAGGAGACTGAGGTCTAAATTATATCCTAAATGATTTTATTTCTGTTAAAAACTCCCGCTTGTTCTCCCATTGCCTCTCAGAGATGTATAAATGTCTTAGCATGACATACTAAATCTCTCCTGCCAGCCTTTATAATTCTATATCCAGCCTCTCCGCCACTGGAGCACCAGGATTCCCCCATCTTCCCTGAAGAATTTCTTCATTGTTCTGCTCTGACCTCAACCCACACAGGAGAACTCTTCAGCTTTGCTGAGGCTTGGCAGGGGCTATTTCCTTGAGTCTCACCAGTTCCCTTCCCCATGCTTTGCTCACAACCCTGCTTGGGCCCCAGTGGTCATTACCCATGGCCTGAGGCCTACCTCCATATCATAAGTAAGACATAAAGTGGCTTCTGTGGCTGTTTTATAAGGAATCCATGATAGAACCAACATTAGAGGCCAGTCTACGGGTTGAGAATACTAAAAAAAAATTGTACAGTCCTACAAAATAGCATTAGGCAATCCATATCCTCATGAGTGCCTAGACTTCAGGTCCCAGGACCACCTCTTCTTTCTAGAAGTGCATCTATAATCTACTTCGGGATTTCTCACTTCGTTCAATAAAGAAATCATATTATTTTAAGTATCTTTCATCTAGTAGGTAGTTAATATTCTGAGATTAATAAAACATATCCCTCCCTGCATTTAAATCTCCTGTCTAGTAGGGGAGAAAGAGGTACATAAGTTATTTACAACAACACCTACACCTACAGGAAAATGCCACAAGAATTCAGAAAGGGGAGTAATTTATTTAATGCAGTGGAGAGTGAAGGCATCAAAATGTAGCAGCAATGGAGTAATGCTTGGGCACAGATTTGTAACAGGTGCTGGATCTTGAAGGATGCATTAAAGTTCTAGATGCAGACAAAAAGAGGTAGAGCACTCCAGGTAAAAACAAGAGTCTGAGAAAAGGCATGGATGCATGTTCAGGGAATTACCGATAGTCTGATGTGCCAGGAATATTAGGTAAATGAGTAGAAAAATAGGTGAATATCTGTAGATGAAGCTTGTCTACTGAAAATTATAAAGATGCAAATTGTAAAATATCAAATGATGTTTTAATATTTCAATTCCAAAAGCTTACTTTGGGCAACAGAATGGAGAAAGGATTGGAGGAAGGCAGGACAAAAAGATTAATACTGTTAGCAGGCTATTATGCTGATCATGTTTAAATATTATAAGGATTGGTGCAAGTTGACACCACATAGGAGAATTCACCCCCAACTAACAAAAATTGAAGACTCAGGTTGGAGAGGACATTGCGTGCTTCACGTACATCAGTTAGCAAGTGATGACATTTATATATTAAATCAACAATAAAAAGACAGGAATAATCACTGGACATTTAAAGAAAGCAAATGCCACATTAAAAAAAAAATCAAACTCCGCAGGCAAATGAACTAACAGACTAGCTAGTTTGCTAAGAGGACAAAGGATAAAAAGTAAATTTAAATGTAATTAATACCATCAAAGAGAAGAGAATGATGTGAAAGAAATTCAGCTATAGTTGTTACTGAGTAATAGATGTACCAAAAACCCAATTGGTGAGCTTGTAAGAATGTTCAGAAAGATTCTCACAGATGAAACAAAGAAATGGCCAAGAGGGAATATTGAAAATGAATGCTACAAGACACTTAGGGCAAATCTAGAAGTTCCAACATCATCTGGAGAGAGCAAAATGGAATGGAGTACTCATAATCGAAGACCATCTCCTACACACAAAAAAGATGACATCTTTATGTTAGTGGATCTCACCCAGTGCTGAGCTGAATCAATAGAAGAGATTCATGTTTAGAATCAGGATGGAATTTCAAATCACAAAGAACACACTCACATATCCACTTGGATGTCTAATAAACATCTCAAATTTAGTACATCCAAAACTGAACTCCTGTACCTTTCTCCCCCCATGTCCCAGACATACACATAAACTTGTTACTTTCAAAGTTTTTCCAGTCTCAGGTGATAGTAACTCCACTTTCTAGTTGCTTGAGTGAAAAACCTTAGAGTCATCCTTGATTCCTCTTTTTCTCCCCAAATTAAGCTCCACTCCGTAAGCAACTTCTATCCTCTTTTCTTCAAAATAATCAACATAGGATACCTGGACCAGATCTTTTTTCTATAAAGTACATTCCTGAGACAATTGACACAGAGTCTACAGATGATGTAACAGAATTGCATCAGTGTTGCTTTCCTGACTGTGATTATTGTATGTGGTTATGTAAGAGAATGTACTGTTCTTAGGAAACATATACTGCATGTCATAGAGATAAAAGCATCATGTCTTCAACTTATTCCCAAATGGATCAAAATATTATAATATGTATATATAAAAAGTGAAAGGTAAATGTGGTAAACGTTACAACTGGGGAATTGGGTTAAGGATATATTGGAGTCCTTTGTACCATTCATATAATGTTTTTGTAAATATAAAATTTTTCTAAGTTAAAAATTACAAAAAAATAAAATAAATCTAAGGTGTGTCTTCTCTTCACCACTTACATTGCTACAGCTGTAATTCAAGCCACAACATGTTTCACTGGGATTATAACAAATTCATGAATTCTCCCTTTTTTTACTCTTGCCTCCCCTATGGTCTATTCCCAGTTCAGCAACCAGAGTGATCTTTCAAAATGTAAGTCAGATTGTAAGTCAGAATTCCTCTCTTCACAACCCTCTAATGGCCTCTCATTTTACTCAGAATCTAGTCAAAATTTAGAAAATAGCCTATTAGGCCCTACAGAATTTAAGCCCTCTTCCCTCACACTCTCTTTCTTTGATCTTATCTCCTATAACTTTCCCTTCCACTGGTATATTCCAACTAAACATAATAACTCCTTGCTTTCCCTCAAACATCCCTGGCATGTTCCCACCTCAGGGCCCTTGCTCATGAAGTTTCTTCTTCAGGATGTTCTTTCCCCACCTATCTGCACAACTTGCACCTTCACCCCCTTCACATCTCTGACCAAAGGTACTTCACTGATTCCTTTCCTCCACATTTGAAATGTCAACACTTGACCACTTGCACCCAGCACACCTTTTCCCCTTTTTCTATTTTATTATTCTCCACAGCATTTATCACCAACATACCATGTCTTCGTTGTTTGTCTTCTTGCTCCCTCCACTATGATTCAAACTCCTTGAGGACAAGAAATTCTGTTTTGTTCACTTTTTTACCTCCAGCACTGGGGACACAGCTTTGCACATAATACCTTCTTAATAAATAACTGTTGAATGGATGAAACCAAACGTACTAAAAGTTCTCATGGGGTGGTGGAGGGGGGGAGTCCAAATACTCTATAAAAGAACTTAAGAAAAATCAGCATCAGACTTCTGACATAGTGAATGCTGAAGAAAAATATCTGAATGGTTCTGATGATTTTGAATTTAGAAGTCTGCTTTCAACCAAACCACCATTTGAGATGGAGAGAAAAGGAAAGGTATATACATGAACCCTCAGAAAGTTTACCTCTCTCAGATCTTCCTTGAACTATTAATGTATGTTCTAGTAACATGCAAAAGTTACATGGGATACCAAAATAAAGTAGTCGGGGAATGACATCAGCATCACACTGATGTGAGAAGCTCTCTTTGTTCTTCCCCTTCAATCTGCAAACAGTAAAACATCCACAACTCAACAAAGGTGCCCCTGCCCAACACACCAGGGTGCTGGGGAATTCCACATATCTGTACATCTAAAAGTGGATGCATTGGAACAAATAGAGGAGGTAGAACCAGAAAAACAGTACAGGTGACACCTGCAATCCCAGGTCACCAGTCACAGCAGCTGAGCCCAGAGTCCCAGAGAACTCAGCAGCAGCAGAGGAGGAGGTACGAACAACTCTGGCCTCCCAGCCACCTCCCAGCCACAGCCATGGTTAAATGGGCAGCAGTGTGGTGGGTGGCCTGTGACCCTGTCCTGCCAACTGCAGAGGACCCCACAACTCCAGCCCCTCTGCCCTCTGCGTGCAGCAGCAGAGCCTGTGAACCTGACAGCACCAGACATGGCAGAGGTGCCTGCACCACCCCAGTTCCCCATCACCTTCCCCTCCCCCATGGTGAGGGAGTGTGCACATCAGGAGATCCTGAGCTTAGTGGAAGAGCCTACCATTCTGGTGCCCCAGGCAGTGATGTCAGTGACATGGGCAGCAGCAAGGTACCAGTGATCCTGGAGGCACAAGCAGTGATAATGAGGGCTGTGGGCCACATCTCTGACAGGCAGTGAAGGGTAGAAAGTGCCAATTCTCAAATATAACCAGAGGCAGCTCAGGTAAGCGAAACCAGAAACTCATGCTATAGTGCCAACTACTGGAAAGCAAAAGAAAGGCCTTTAATTTCTAACCTGTTGAATTCTTAGAGACAAGTAAAAAAACAAAACAAAAAACAACTTTACCTAAAGAAGAAAGGCGTGCAATACTTCAGATGCACCAGCAAAGGAAGAAGTCATCAAGCACCACAGTAACATGGTACTACAAAAAGAAAATGACAGTTCTCCGGAAACCAAACTTAAAGTCACAAAATATTGTGATCTAACTGATAGGAGAATTCCAAAAAGCTATCATGAGGAAACTCAACGTGCTACAAGGAAAATCAGAAAGGCAGTTCAGTGGGCTCAGGAATAAAACTAATAAACAGAAGCAATACTTTACCAAGGAGATTGAAACTCTAAAAAAATAACCAAACAGAAATTCTGGGGATAAGGCCTCAATAAATGAGATAAAGAATGCATTAGAAAGCATTCTAAACAGAGCAGACCATACAGAAGAGGGAATCAGTGAGCTCAAAGATAGAAATCTAGAAATGATACAGATAGAAGAGGAAAGAAAATCAAGATCCCCCAAAATGAAGAAACTCTATAAGAAGTATCCGACTCTTTTAGGAAGGGCAACATTAAGGTGATGGGTATCTCAGAAGAGGGAGAAGGGAACAGAGAGTTTATTTAAAGAAACAATAGCTGAGAACTTTCCAAACCTGGGGAAGGAACTGGATATACACAACTGTGAAGCTAAGAGAACATCTAATTACCTCAATGCAAAAAGACCTTCTCCAAGACACAATATATTAAAACTATCAAATGTCAATGACAAAAAAAAAAAAAAGTCAATGACAGGGCTTCCCTGGTGGCGCAGTGGTTGAGAGTCCGCCTGCCGATGCAGGGGACATGGGTTCGTGCCCCGGTCTGGGAAGATCCCATGTGCCGCGGAGTGGCGGGGCCCGTGAGCCATGGCCGCCGAGCCTGTGCGTCCGGAGCCTGTGCTCCGCAACGGGAGAGACCACAACAGTGAGAGGCCCGCGTACCACAAAAAAAAAAAAAAAAAAGTCAATGACAAAGAATTTTAAAGGCAACCAGGAGAAAAAGGATTGTATCCTACAAAGAAACCCCTTTTAGGCAATCAGCAGATTTTTCAGCAGAAACTCTACAGGCTGGGAGGGAATGGGATGACATTCTCAAAATGCTGAAAGATAAAACTGTCCTCCAAGAATACTCTATTCAGCAAAGTTGTCATTCAGGTACAAAGGAGAAATAAAGACTTTCCCAGACGAACAAAAGCTAAGGGAGTTGATCAGTAAAGACACAGTTTGTAAAAAACGTTGAAAGGAACTTCTCTACCAGAAACAAAAGGTAAAAATACACAGAACTTTGAGTAAGGTGATAAATAGACAGACAGAATTAAAAAATTGCAACTCTATATCAGCATATGTTTTTGAACACTTTATTAAAGCATAAAGGTTAAAAGGAAGAGAAGCAGAAAATAATAACTATAGCTACTTCAATTTGGTAAAAAAAGCGAAAACTCATAAAAAGGGATAATTTGAGACAACAAAAACACAAAAGGGGAAGAGGAAAAGGATGTATCTCATGTAGGTAAGTGAAGATAAGATACTATCAGCAGAAATGGACTATTTTATCCATGAGACGTTTTATATAAACTTATGGCGACTATAAAACATAAGTCTAGAGCAGAGACACAAAACAGAAAAAAGAGGAAACCAAGAAAAACATTATAAAAAAACACCAAACCAAAATGGCAGACAGAAGCACAAGGAAAAAGAAACAATGGAGATATAGAGCAACCAGAAAATGAAAGATAAAATGAAGAGACTGAAAAACATGCTACTGAACAATTATTGGGTCAAAGAGGAAATCAAAAGAGAAATCAAATAATATCTGAAGACAAATGTAAGTGAAAATATGACATATCAAAATCTATGGGATACAGCAAAAGTGGTACCAACAGGGAAGTTTGTGTAGCAATACAGGCCTACCTCCAGAAACAAGAAAAATCTCAAATAAACAATGTAACCTAAACTTACACCTAAAGGAACCAGAAAAAGAAGAACAAACCAGGCCCAAAGGCAGTTAGAAGGAAGGAAATATTAAAGATCAGAGTGGAAATAAATAAAATAGAGACTAGAAAGACAGTAGAAATGATCAATCAAACTAAGAGCTGGTTCTTTGAAAACATAGACAAAATTAACAAACCTTTCACTAGACAAATCTTTAGCTATGAAAAAAAGAGAGAAGTCTCTGATAAATAAAATCAGAAATGAAAGAGGAGAAATAACAACAAATACCACAGAAATACAAAGAATTATAAGAGAAAATTATAAACTGCTGTATGCCAACAAATTGGACAACCTAGAAGAAATGGACAAATTCTTAGAATTATACAACCTTGCAAGACTGAATCATGAAGAAATAGAAAACCTGAATAAACTGATCACAAATAAAGTGATTGAAATAATAATCAAAAACCTCCCAAAAAACAAAATCCAGGACCAGATGCCTTCACAGGTAAATTCTACCAAACATTTAAAGAAGATTTAATACCTACCCTTCTCAAACCCTTCCAAAAAAATTGAAGAGGAGGGAATGCTTCCTAACTTATTTTACGAGGTCAACATTACCCTGATACCAAAACCAGACAAAGCAACCCCATAAAAGAAAGTTACAAGCCCATATCTCTGGTGAACATAAATGCAAAAATCCTCAACAAAATATCAGCTAACTGAATACAACAATACATGAAAAGGATCATATACCATGATCAAATGGGATTTATTCCAGGGATGTAAGAATGTTTCAGCATCTACAAATCCATCAGTGTGATACACCACATTAACAAAATAAAGGATAAAAACCATATGATCATCTCACTAGTGGTAAAAACCTGAAAGCTATTCCTCTAAAATCAAGAACAAGACAAGGATACCCACTCTTGCACTCTTATTCAACATAGTATTGGAAGTCCTAGCCAGAGCAATTAGGCAAGGAGAACATATAACACTCATCCAGATTGGAAAAGAAGAAGTAAAACTGTCACTATTTGCAGATGACATGATTTTACGTATAGAAAACCCTAAAAACTCAACCAAAAAAACTATTAGAAATAATAAATGGACACAGTAAAGTTACAGGGTGCAAAATCAACATACAAAAATCTGTTTCATTTCTATACACTAACAATGAGCTAGCAGAAAGAGAAATTAAGAAAACAATCCCTTTTACAATTGCAACAAAAAGAATAAAATGCCTAGAAATAAATCTATCCAATAAGGTGAAACACCTGTACACTGAAAATTATGACATTGTTGAAAGAAATTTAATAAGGCACAAATAAATGGAAAGATTTCTGTGTTCATGGATTGGAAGAATTACCATTGTTAAAATGTCTATATTCCCTAAAACAATCTATATATTCAGTGCAATCCTTATTAAAATCCCAAGGACATTTTTCACAGAAATAGAACCAAAAATTCAAAAATTTATATGGAACCACAAAAGACCCAGAAAGCCAGAGAAACCTTGAGATAAAAGAACAAAACTGGAGGTAACACACTCCCTGATTTCATGCCATATTATAAAGCTATATTGATCAGAACAGCTACTAGGAGAAAAAACAGATACATAGATCAATGGAACAGAATTGAGAGCCCAGAAATATACCCACACATACATGGACAATTAATTACGAATAGATTATACATATGGATAAAGGACAGTTTCTTCAATAAATGGTGCTGGGAAAACTGGGCAGCTACATGCAAAAGAATGGAACTAGACCACTATCTCACACCACACACAAAAATCAACTCAAAATCGATAGAAGACTTGAAGGTAAGACCTGAAATCATAAAACTCCTAGAAGAAAATATAGGCAGTACACTCTTTGACATTGGTCTTATCAATATCTTTCCAGATATATCTCCTCAGGCAAAGAAAACAAAAGCAAAAATAAACAAATGGGACTACATCAAACTGAAAAGCTTCTGCACAGCAAAGGATGAAAAATGAAGACAACCCACCAAATGGGAGAAGATATTTATTGACAAAGGCAAAGAATTAATACAGAGGATCAATGGCTAAGTGGCTGCCTTAAGGTCGGGAGCAGAGTAATGAAGTATGACTCACAGTGGCTGCTGTGCCAGTAACTGGGAGCTTTGGGTGACCTGATCAGGCTCGTGATGAAAGGCCTGGTCCCTCGGACCTTATTCTTCATTCCTCTTTGCTTCCCATTCCATCCCTGGATCACTTCTCCTGCTGCACACTGAACAAAAGGGACTGTGGGTGACAGCTTCCTGATCATTCAATATCAGAAAACAAGTCCTACCCCAGTTATTTCTTCATAGTGCTTATCACTGTCATCTGACTTTCTCCTTGTCATCCTCCACACCCACATTTGGACCCTTCTGGAAAGAAAGGATCCATGAAAGCTGTATACTTTACCACTGTGTCTGCAGGGCCAGAGGAACACCTATGCCAGGGATCAGAAGACAAAAATCACAAAATCTTAGCATTAGGGTAAAACCTAGAGCTTCTTGTGTCCATTTAAACTGAGGAAGACACTGCGGCCCACACAGGGACCTTCCTTACCTAACACAGCAATCACTAGCTTAATCTCAGCAATTCTGCTCCCGTCCAGAACTGTTCCCATGACACAGCACCATTATAGGAGGACATCAGAGGCCTAGAGAGGTAAAAGGCAGCTTCTACATGGCAGAGCCATGCTCTAAGCCCACCCTCATATATCCCTCTTCAAGAACACCAGATAGGAGCCACAATGAATATCCAGCCCCAGCTAAAAGAGGCAAAAACACGAGAAAGGTTGTTTGTGGACAAATGGCTTCCTTGACTTTGAGATACCTTTAGAACAAATTACATTTTGTTATTTTTGTTGGAAACAAATAGGGGCATTCACTTTAATCACTCTGGGAAAATCAAACAGCGTTTTATCCAAAATATTTTGAGAAAAGACTCTGGAATGACAGCTCCATGTTAAGAACCACCTCAGGGTAGCTAAAAAAGAATCTGTCTGAAAATATCAGAAGCAGGGTGGAAAACACAAAACAGAAATATCGGCTCTAAAGAAATCCATTTGAGGGACTTCCCTGGTGGTGCAGTGGTTAAGAATCTGCCTGCCAATGCAGGGGACACAGGTTCATGCCCTGGTCCAGGAAAATCCCACATGCCATGGAGCAACTAGGCCCGTGCACCACAACTACTGAGCCTGTGCTCTAGAGCCCGTGAGCTACAACTACTGAGCCCACATGCCACAACTACTGAAGCCTGTGTGCCTAGAGCCCGAGCTCCGCAACAAGAGAAGTAACCTCAATGAGAAGCCCATGCACCATAACGAAGAGTAGCCCCCCTCTCCACAACTAGAGAAAGTCCACGCACAGCAATAAACACTCAACACATCCATAAATAAATAAATGAATAATTAAAAAAAAAGAAATCCATTTGAAAGAATTATATGCCTAAGTAACATATTAAACAGTCACCCCTCGCCTGTTTTTTCCTTGTGTTTGTACTCTTTCATGGTCATTTTCCTTTGCTTATACTATTTCTGAAGTTTGAAAGGAATCTCCTGGTTCTTCAACTCAAATAACAACAACAACAAAAAAAACCTTGCTTGGGCAATTTTAAGTACAGTTATAGATCTGCAGCCTCACGAATGAAAAAATTCAGTTTCAACAAACAACAGCATTCTGGGTTTGAGCTATTATTTTTGCAATCACTTGAGGAGTTAAACCTTGTTCCCGACTTGATAATTTCTGGTGACCCATAAGGAAGTGAAAGCTGGGGTCAGATCCCCATGAGGGTGAAACTCAGAGCCTTTGTGTTTGTACAGAGTAAGAGCCACACTGCCCTGCAAGCCACCTCAGCACACTGTTTCACCACCTACTTTCTCCAAAATAAGGAGCAATCTGTGAGTTCTTTCCATTCCCAGGGGCAGCTTTTTTCAGATATCGAGGTCTGTTGGTATTAAAATGTGCTGTGAATTCTGACACTCGCATATGTCCCTCACCTCTTTACTGGAAATCTTGCTCCAAAGAAATACCTAGTTGCCCAAGGATTGTGTGTTCTCAGAAAATGTTAAACCTGTGGGAGTGTGTTCCTGGAAATCCCCTATGCCCAAGGCTATAATGGTCTTCTTGCCACCTTCATCACAGGACCTGGCCTCCTTAATCCACCCCAGCCCCAAAGACAGAAACAACCTGTCAGGTAACCAGTAAGGAAGGAGGGCTTCCGAGAGACAAAACTCGGTAGTCAGCCATACTAGTAACTTCCTCGCCTCTAAGCTTGCATATAGCCCAAGGAAGAATTGAAACATAACGAAGTAAGGATAGGATATCACTAAAGAGGCTGCTTTTCGCATTTTCATTTCACATGATTCACGCTGAGTATGTTTCATCAGGAGTAGGCTTTCTTCTTTTCAGCACCACTCTGACCATTTTTGGTGCTTAACTATCTACTTGTTCATCTTCTCCATTTTTTTTCTTCATAATAACTACAATGGTTTTGTCTCCTTTACTTTTCTCGGTGTTTCTGTGTTTTATTTTATTACAGAAAGAGGCAACGAAACTAAAGAAAAATTAGATGAACAGAATTTTTCCACTCTCTTGAATATTTTAGTATATTTTCTGCTAGTATCTTTCTATTCATCTATGTTAGTGAGATAGATATAATTACATTGTACCTCAATTTTCAACCCATATTTTTCACTAGTGATATATTGAAGGACTTAGCCTTGAAGCTTCTGTACTTTTTTCTTTTTTTTTTTTTGAACGGGGGAAGTTGGAGTGGGGAGCTCAGAAAGGGGCTACAGGCAGTGTCTGTGGGGAAGGTCAGGGGCCCCTGCTCACCCTTCCTTGGTGACAGTGACTCTCAGAGGGTGGCCGGCTCTCCACTTCTTTTTTTTTTTTTTTAAAGAAGATGTTGGGAGTAGGAGTTTATTAATTAATTTATTTATTTTTGGCTGTGTTGCGTCTTCATTTCTGTGCGAGGGCTTTCTCTAGTTGTGGCGAGTGGGGGCCACTCTTCATCACGGTGCGCGGGCCTCTCACTCTCGCGGCCTCTCTTGTGGCGGAGCACAGGCTCAGTAGTTGTGGCTCACGGGCCTAGTTGCTCCGCGGCATGTGGGATCTTCCCAGACCAGGGCTCGAACCTGTGTCCCCTGCATTAGCAGGCAGATTCTCAACCACTGCGCCACCAGGGAAGCCCCAAGCTTCTGTACTTTTAAATGACTACATAACATCCCATCAAGTGGTCATCTTCAAATGCTATTTAACCAAATATTCAGCAATGGGACATTTCCAACTTACTGTTGTTATAAATAACTCTATGATAAACATTTTTGTGAATTAAGCATTTTACATATTTTGGATTATTTCCAGAAGCTGGCATCCAAGAAAAGAATGGTTGTATGACATGAAAATGTTTATGGATCTAGATTTACAGTGCCAAATTGTTTTACATTGACGGATACAAAATATTCATTTAAAGTAAAAAGTTTCTTCCTGCTTTCTAATTTAAGCTGTTACTATCAAGCAGGTTTTTAAAAATACTTTATCCAAACGACTCCAATCAGCCAGCAATCTTTATTAGTTGTTCTTATGGGCAGAATTCCGAAATGAGCAAAGCGAGGAACTATGGGTAAAATGCTGTCCTCAAGTAACTCATTGCCCCTTGAAACCATACCCTCAGCCTTCAGCAAGCTAAGCCAACAACAAAAGAAAAGTATTCCAGAAGTTCTACAGGTATTCTCCTGTTCAAATCCTGTCTTTGCTTCACATCTTAATAGAGCTCTGGAAGAATCATTGACCTCTGTCTTGGAGCTCAATTTAATCTGCCAACAAGTCAAGATGCCACTGCCAACAGAACATCTAGGGAGGACTGGGAATGGGAAATTACTTTAGAGAATGTTGAGTCTCTTTATTAAGGGAAAGATGACTTTTCATTTGAGAACTCACCAACATCTATGGTTGGAAGGCACCATACCTCCAAGGCGAATGTGAAATATCTTAGAGCAGTAAGGCTTTCCACAAGTCAAAGCTACTGAGCAGTTAGCAAGGCAAATCTGCTGAGGCTCCCCCTTCTCTCATCTTCAGTCCCAGGTGCCTCTGGGTCTGCGCTTTCTCATCAACAATGGACATGTCGATTCTAGCACAATTTGTTGGTAATAGAACTGCCATGTTCTCAGTTCTTCCTCGTTTTAGAAATGTCACATACGTTACTTATAATCCTCCCAAGAAGTCTAGGATCTGGGTATTTTTCTCCTTAATGAAGAAACTGAGGCTCTGAAAAGCTCAGAAACTTTCCCAGGTTCACTCAGCTAACTAGTGGCAGCACTGAATCCCAAATGCTGAGTGCCAGTTCACAGAGTTGCAGCAGTACAGAAGTCTTCCTCCTGTGAAAAAAAGTGGACATTCCATCCTGCTGCAGCCCTGCTTTCCTCTGAGGTGGGGATTCTCCTAGATAGTTGGTCCTTGTTTCTCCATTGCACTTGTTTACACATCTATGACCAGTTACCAGGGTATTTAAAGGCAGTTAATTTGAATACTAGCAGAAGACTTGGAGAAGTAATTAAATAGGCCTACTTGATATTCTCTAAAGCCAATAAATGTTTGAGAAGTGGTTCATCAGGTTGCACGATAATAGAAAAACAAAACCACATTAAAGTTTAATTACCAAAATTTGATTTGTCCTGAAGATAGAGTCCTGAGCCCCTTTCTTAATTCCTTTTCACTTCTTGAACTGTAAGTCCATAATTCCCCCTTTTTGTGATTGGAAATCACACTCAGAGATGGTTAAAGTGAGCCTGACTAGCTGCTCAACCCCAGATGAATCTAGCCCAGGGAGAGCCATGTCTAGCTATCAATGGACACGAGGGGCTGCTCTGTGTAAGTGCCTGCTGCCCGGTGCCCAGGGATCCCTGATGAGCATCTGGGACACAGTCTTCTCCTAAGAATGTCAGGCTGGAGTCATACCACACCTCTCCTCTGACTGCTTTTTGCCTAGTTCCTGGTTTTGCTTTCCAGCCCCCTCTTGGTCTTGAGTTTCTCTGAACCCAAAAAACATCTTCACATTCTGCTGCTTCTGTCTTTCACTCCATGCCCTCTTTCATTCACTCCATGCCCTCGCATTAACTTAGATGCGTCCCTCCCAGGACCAGCCAGCTCCTCAAATATTGACTCCAGCCTGGCTCTAAAGTTCTTTAGGGACTCCTTCCTCTGTTATTCATTTTGGCCCCTATTTCCAAGGGCTGCTCCTGCTTCCCTTCATTGTTGCATTATTTCTAATGGAATCTCTGGAAGAATGCAAGCTTTGCCTTATGCTCTTATTCCCTCACCTCTTTCCTTCAAAGTTTATCCCCTATCCCATCCCACAGGGGCTAAAGTAAGTTCTTGCAGAAATCCCAAGAAATCCCAGGAGGAGGTGCCACTTATCTCCTCAGTTTCCCATCTAATTCTCAGCTCTCCCCACTCCTTTGTTTTTGATTTGCTACCCAGCTGCCTCTGAACTGCATATTCTAACCACAGTCAAGGTGAATTCTAAGATTGGATAATTTAGACCCTTCTTACAAAAATGACTCATGACTCTCAGATACGTGTGGCAAAGGGTACGTT
Organism: Phocoena phocoena; assembly: GCF_963924675.1. Lineage (NCBI taxonomy): Eukaryota > Metazoa > Chordata > Mammalia > Artiodactyla > Phocoenidae > Phocoena > Phocoena phocoena. The sequence continues at coordinate 65,953,297 of NC_089227.1, read as the reverse complement.
TCAATATTTTCAAAGAGAGGAAACTAAGTTGCTAGGAGCATTTTGGTCCTCTGTACAGGAAAAGAGGACCATTTTGTCCATTATTAAACACAGGGCGAGATCCATGTTAGAAGTTAAAATGGGTAGAAGAAGTAACGAACCATTAATGCCCGATGAAAGAAGAGGTGCCAGATATTCAAACATGGATTGGAAAACTTCTTGGCAGATTGTTGTACAGAAAACTCATCACTGAATCTGATGGTAAGATAAGATGGCCAATCGTGAGATTCCATAATTTAACAGAGACAGGGCTTTTGCAGTCCTATCTTAACTCCATCTCTTAGCTCACCCAGACTTCCGCTTTAGGCTCAGACAACAGAACTGCCTTGTGATGGTCTGATTACCAAACAGCCAAAGGCATTTCTTTCTTGGCTCTGATTCACCCTCAGCTTCTTAAAGCTACCAAATACCAGTATCAGTAGCTTCTCTGGATTCTGGCCACAGAATTATTCTTAAGATAGAATACTCAAAAAGGACTTGGACTTTCAAGTTCCAAGAATGGCCAACAGTGAAAAGCATTCACTGGAGATCAAAAACCTGTGTCATTGACTTGTCCTCAATATTTTTCCCCTGGATGATGTTTTTTCATCTCAGGTGACATGCTAGTATTGTGGCTAATATTTCTGTATTCATTTATTTAAGCTACAGCTATGTACAATGAAAGTAGAAATGCCTTGCCTTTCCCATGTTTTCTGAGTAAGATGGTGTAGTGGGGTTGAATGGTGGCCAGCACCCAGAAAGATATGTTCAGTTATTAATCCCAGAAACCTATGAATGTGACCTTATTTGGAAAAAGAATCCTCGTGGATGTAATTAAATTAGGGATCTCAAGATGAGATCATCCTGGATTATCCATGTGGACCCTAAATCCAATGACAAGTGTCCTTTAAAGAGACACACAGAGACTTCCCTGGTGGCGCAGTGATTAAGAATCTGCCTGCCACAGGGATATCAGCTTGGTGCTTTGTAACCGCCTGGAAGGGTGGGATAGGGAGGGTGGGAGGGCGGGAGACGCAAGAGGGAAGAGATATGGGAACATATGTATATGTATAACTGATTCACTTTGTTGTAAAGCAGAAACTAACACACCATTGTAAAGCAATTATACCCCAATAAAGATGTTTAAAAAAAAAAAAAGAATCTGCCTGCCAATTCAGGGGACACAGGTTTGAGCCGTGGTCGGGGAAGATCCCACATGCCATGGAGCAGCTAAGTCCGTGCACCACAACTACTGAGCCTGTGTTCTAGAGCCTACAAGCCACAACTACTGAGCCTGTGTACCACAACTTCTGAAGCCTGCGTTCCTAGAGCCCATGCTCTGCAACAAAGAGAAGCCACCACAATGAGAAGCCCGTGCACCACAACAAAGAGTATCCCCTGCTTGCCGCAACTAGAGAAAGCCCGCGCACAGCAATGAAGACCCAAAGCAGCCAAAAGTAAATTAATTAATTAATTAAAAAAGACACACAGAAGAGAGATACAGAGAGAGAAGAGAAGGTCATGTGAAGACAGGCAGAGATTGGACTTTATGCAGCCACAGGCTAAGGGATGCCTGGAGCCTCTAAGAAGCTGGAAGAGGCAAGGAATGATTTTCCCATAGACCCTTCAAGTGGAGTGCGGCCCTGTGAGCCTTTGATTTTAGACTTCTAGCTTCCAACCTGTGTTAGAATAAATTTCTATTGTTTTAAGCCACTAAGATTGTGATGATTTGCTATGTTACCCCCAGGAAACTAATACAGGTGCATATTTGTTTGGTGTTTACATTAACACCAGTAGAAGAAAGTCTGAATTGTGGCAGAACCTCTGAGTCTGTAATGTCAGAACCCCCCAGATTTGTGTGAACATTTTCAAGTACAAATTGGCTGTGTTCCATACCACTGGCTTTGCAGATTGCAGAAGGAAGTTAAGAACATCTGATGAAACTCCTCATTTACAAATAGTAAAACAGACTCTTCATGCCTCTATATTGCACCCCCTCAAAACACACACACACACACACACACACACACACACCCCACGTATCAGGGAAGTCTAAAATAAAAGAGTATGAATCTGAGCTCTGCTTGAGTTATGTATCTTCAAATTCCATGCTGTGGGTGGACATCCAAAACTTTAAAAAATTCCCTAAGGTCCTATGAGTCAGAGATATCTTCATATTCTCTACCAGCCTTGAGACCTGAGAAGAGCCAAGATTTACATGGATGAGGTGCCAGTTGGCAAATGTCCTGTTTCCTTTGCCTACTGGTGGCTCTTTCAAGAAGTTCCCTGAACGGGTGTCACTCTTCTTGCCTCAAATCAGACTCACCAGCAGAAAAGCCTTTCTAGCCCACATTTTCCCTAAAGTTTCTATTTTATCCAGAATTATCATTCACTTTCTTCATATCATTTAATACAATGTCTGTTAATGTATCTGTTAATTTGTATATTGATTGACCATTTTCCTCACTAGGCAAGAATCTTCATAAAGACAGTGACCATGACTATTTAGTCCATCATTATTATGATGCAAGGTCCATAGTAAACACTAAATATTTTGTTGATTATTTGTTGAATTTAAGACTTCTAATCTCCCTCACTAGGTATAAACTTTTTAATGGTGGAAACTTTCAATATAATTGATGTATTTTATCCCTGAGAGAAAAAAGGAATACATTGCAAAGCTATGAGACCAGGGAATCCATTTCCTGGTGTATTTATTGTCTTTGAATAATTATATTTAAGATGCATATATTTTCCCAAGAGATATGTAAAGATTATATAGTAATGAATGAGGGACACAAAGTAAAAGGAGACACAGGCCTGCCCTCAAGCAGCTTATAATCTAGTGTAGGGGGCAGATGCATGTAGTAGAAATACATGCAGGTGGAATGCGATATTGCTTTGAGGGCACAGTGGTGGGGGGAGAACAAGCTGCACTGGGAGAAGGGAGAATCCAGGAGGGCCTCACAGGAGAGGCTGCTTTTGAAATGGAACTGAAGGATGGAAAGGATTTTGCAGGCAGCAGGAGAGTAGATGAAAGGAGGAGGAGACTGGAAATGTCAAGGGATGGAACAGCATGAACCACAAAGAACAGACAACAAACTTTGAAGGGTTTGTTAAGGAGCAACATGGTCCTCTCCATTACGGCCTGAATGTGTCAACCAGCAAACACACAACCTCCATAGATCTTGATGATCTAGTCCTGGTTGTTCAGAGATGTCCTCAATGCATTTAACTTTTGGAGAGAAGGGTGGTGACAGTAAGAGATATGTTTGTATTTCTCTTTTCTTGTTTTGTTTTAGACCATATGCTTTAGACTAGAGGAGAGAAGTGTAGCTTTTCCCTTTCGTAGATTTGGAAGCAGCTTCTCATTCTTCTCACAAAGCCTCAGTCCACATTTTCTGTGGCCACATTCCTTGCTGACAGTTATTATGTGTTATAAAAATGATGTAAATTTTAATCTTAGTCAGAGACACACACAATTAGGAAGATCTGTCTGTAATCAGAAATAGCCATGGTTTACACATGGCCTTGCTCCATTGTGATAATATCTATCATGGAAAATTGAGGGTCTTTGGCTAGGGAACCTTCCACATATCTTCCTGGGCACCTTATATAGAGCTGGGTCCTAATAAATGCTCACAACACCCTTAGCCCTGTGGGAGACACTTTATGCAGTCTGTAAGGGAAAATAATGCTCAGATACAAAGAGTTTGAGTTGAAAACCTAGCTGAAAGTTCAGCAATGTTATGTCCTCTTTTATAACAAATGAGATACAAGTAAATAAAGTTGAAACTTCATTCAGAAATAGAAATTCTTAAGGGAATCATGTAAACTGAAAGAAAAACATGCTTTGCATTACACAGATTCCTGAGCAACAGAACTAACTCACCTGAGAATACAGAAGTTACCACTTTCAGCCAACAAGAAATGATACTTTTGATCACACGCTAATTTTTTTTTACCATTCTTATTGAAAAAACAGATCCAAGTAAAACAGTGAAATAGGATAATTTTTGTTCTTTAGGGTGCTACATTTTATACTAAAGCCCTGGATATTACTTCCTCCAATCTCTGTCATCCTATTCCCTAACAAATCTTATTTTTTTCCTGGGTCCTAATTTCTCTCAGCAACATATTATACATGGCCAAAAAAAAAAAAAAAGTAGTTCTTTATACTCTAAGTCATCTTTCATTTCCTTTAAGAATTTTCCATTATTCCTCTCCAAGGAATCTTTCCCACCCTAATACTTAGTTGTACCAGTTTTGTTTCACATCATTTCAAGGTGTCATTATAGTCATTAATTTAGCTTCTCCCTCTCTATAATGAAATATAGACACCCACGGCAGGAACTGTGTCTAATTCTTTTCAGTTTCCCCCATAGTTCTTAGCAAGACTGTTGTCTACATGGTTAATTGAAAGAATGAATGATTTGTAGACAGATGTGTTTGCCTGCCTCCTCAGGCTCCGTTTCTGCCTTCCTCAAAGCCCATCATTTCCATTTCAGGATCTATGTCATTCTCAAGAAGTTGACTCCATGCCTCAGCTTCAAAGATGGGATTCTATACTCGGGTTAAGGTAAACTGAGTAGTACATTTCATCCCCCATCTTATACATAATTGCAATTATTGGTTCAAGATGGACATACGACCTCAGATGGTCCAGTCAGAAAGAATTTCAGGACTCTTTCTGGGAATGCTGGGCAAAGGCAAATCCTCTTGTTTTGTTGATTTTGGCTGTGCCACGTGGCTTGCAGGATCTTAGTTCCCCGACCAGGGATCGAACCTGTGCCCCTGCAGTGGAATCTCCGAGTCCTCACCACTGGACTATCAGGGAATTCCCCAAATTCTCTTGTTTTTACTAAGTAGAGTGAGTACATTTAGCCTTAGAAGTGCTGCAGTCATTTCACTACCGTAGCAGAAATCAACATACATCAGGCTCAAGATGCTGGTTAGTGGTAGCTTGCCAGTAGACATTTAGGTATTTGGTATATGAAATACGTTCTGATAGGAAAAAAAAACACAAAAAAACAGGAGACAAAATCCCCTATCAAGTTTTGAACCACTAAAATCGGATAATTAAAGAAGTTAAAGTTTTATCCAGTTTGCATTCGTAAAATGCTATTACAGTATTTCCTCATCTGTAATATGGAACCAATAATGAGGTAAATTATGTAAAGCACTCAGCGTGGGCCTGGACACTGAGCAGCCACTCCATAAATCTCAATCGTTTCCCTTTCTTTTCTTCCCTATCTAGAGGTCTTTGTCAAAAAACAAAAAACAAAAAAACCAGTAAAACCCTGAAATATATCAATAACCTGAAATTCTTATAATAGCATGTTCTGAAGAATTCAGAAAAAAGATAAATAATACTCAGGAACGAAACTTCATCTTCCAGCTTTCATGAGGATACAACTAACCCATACCAGGACTCATATTTTTGAGACTCCTAGTGCTTGAGACACTGATTAATGGGAAGCCATTGCAAAGAACTTACATCCTGTTTCTACACAACATAGTAACAAACCATGGTGTAATAGTACTTGCTACACAAATGGCAGGTTAAAACACAAAGAAAAATAAACTCTCGATTTCTCAAATTAGACCTTTACAGTAAAAAGTATTCATTGGAAAATAAGGATAATGTAAAGGTATAAACTTCAGTTTGATTTATTCAAGGTTATTTGGATAAATTCGAGTTTGCTTCTTTTTTGATTGTTCTTTACCTTGAATTGCCTAAGAAGTTGGGTAACCAGCAGTTAGTTACCAAGAGTTCTAAGTTATTTAAAAAAATCCTATTACAAACATAATGCTCTAGAATCTAGTAGACTGTAAGCCTGCATAGTAATTATCTTCTACCAACTTACCTTTTATTTTGTTGTAATGTGAGGAAAACCCACTCTATTACTATTCCTGAAATCTTTTAGAGCCTTATAGGAAAATACAGTCCTTTGGAGTCAAGTTAACCTATTAGTTCCATTAGCAAAACTGTAGACTATCACTCTTTTGATTACCATGATTAAATGTAGTAATTTAAAGAATATATATAGGAGAAAAATAGCCTGAGCCTGGGTCCTAGCTCTGCCACTTATTGGCTGTGTACATCTCTTCACTTTAAAATATTACCACCTCAGCTTTATAGAAGATAATAATACATGCCCTGCCAAACCCATAGGCTCTCAAGAGACTAAAAAAGGATCCCACCAACATTTGCCACCAAAATATCTGGCATAAAACCTATCCTTCACTGTATCTCAGAGGAAAATCTAGAAACCCAGGTCCAGGAGGGAAGAAGAGAATGAAACAAAAAGACATGCAGAAAATAATAGAAAAACCATTGACTTTGCAGACAAAAATGACCATATTTGAATTTTGATACTATTATCAATTTGAACTTAAGCAGTTTATTTACTCGCCCTGGGTTCAGTTCCCTTATTTATAAATGGAGATTACACTAACAACTGCAGAATTGTTAAATGAGAGAACAAAGAGATGTAAAAGGTCCAGTTTAGAGGCTTGCATTAAGAACTTCTTAATAAATGTTTGCTACAATTACACAGAATAGTCAAGTAGAGAAATAAGGTTTCAATCATGTAAATATGTAACTAATGGGTATTTTGTGCAGTGAACTGGAGGTTCTTTAGCAACAAGGCAGCATATATTGAAGACGACATATATTTAAAGTGATGGAACAATTGCAGATATAGAGTCTGTGAACTTTCATTAAGTAATAAGGCTCAACGCAGACAAGTGTAACCCTGGAACCATGTGGAACCCAGAAAAGCACTTAGAATCTAGGCAGCAAAAAGGAAGAGAAATCTAAACAAGACCTAAGAGATATGCCTGGGAGACATTAGCTAAGGTTTCTGTTTTTTTTTTTTTTAACAGTTTATCCATAAGAAAGCATTTTTAATTAGCATCAGAATCTAATGATATTTTATCTGAATTTTCTTATATGTAAATTGTTTGACTTGATTGGTATCACAGTGTATATTTGTAGCAGGACATTGTTTGCCCAATTCTTCACCCTTCCCTTTATGCACACCCTCCGACCTGTGACTTTGAAGTCCCTAATTTATTTCCAGCTCCCTTGACTGTGTTTGGCCAAGTGACTTGCTTTAGCCAAAATATTAAGGTAGAAATGACAGTATGAGAGTTTCACACTTAGACCTTAAGAGGCGGTATTTCTGCCCATTCCCCGTGCCTCTGCCATTACCCTGAGAACAGAATCCTGGGCTAGCCCCTGGTCCCAGAAGGAGGATGAAAGACACACGGAATCATCCAGCTAAATCATCCAGGAGAGCCCAGCCTCAGTCAGCAGACACAGGATGTTGGAGCAAGACTAGCTGAGATTTGCAGAGCTGACTATCTGGGGCTAGACCAATTGGCTGACGCTCATTTTGCTATCGAGTCTTGGGATGACATATCACATAGCATTTTGCTGGCAGTAACTAACTGAATACAATGTCCTTAATAGGGGTTTTGTTTTTTAAAATAATGTCCCCATCTAGCTCATGCATTGCCACCAGAAATGTAACCACTCTTTGCCATCTTTCAGGCATCAGGTTTATGGTTTTTTTTAAAAAATGGCCTTTGACTCGTAACCTGATATGTTATCCAGAGACACGGAGAAAGGTTGTGTGAAAAAAAATTTTAACAGCAACTGGCTATTTGACGATATTAAAAAAATATTTTGGGCAAGATAATAATATTAGAGTTATTTTTTAAACAGAATCCTTGTCTTTTATAGATACATATCAAAATATTTATGGGTAAGATGATATTACATCTGGGATTTTCTGGGGTTTTCTTCAAAATGATCCAGTTTCAGGGTAGGTGTAATAAATCAAACCAGAGCAGCTGGGAGTTGCATCATTGTAGCTGGCCGTACCTGGGTAATGAGTACATGGGGTTCACTACTCCCTACTGTGCTGTATATCTCAAATTTTCCATAATAACAGTTCTAATTAGTAATCTGAAAAAAAAAAAGAGTAAGGGCAGAAAACATTTTCTTTAAAAAAGACAAATAATGGTGAAAGATAGATATACTTCCATTTTCTGTTATGAGGAGTAAATATGATAAAAGTCAATGCCTCGAAAGGAGATATTGCCAGTGGGGCTCCCTCCAGATCACCAAGTACTCTCAGCTTCTCTACTAGGAATCCATCCTCATTTTACCCTCTGCAGAGGGGGCTTTGTGAACAGAGAATCCACGCTGTGAGACAAATGCAGAGGGGAAACTTAGTGCAGGTGTGCTGGGCACACACAGGCATTCTATGACTGTTCACTCAATAAAAAACTCCTAGTGGAGGGAAGAGAGGCCAGCTCACACACAACAGACACACTGTAGTCTCTGCTACTGGGCTCCCAGCTTTTACACTCAACTCCCAAGCCTCCCTCTCCCTTAAGTACTTACCACACCCACTGGGGGTTACTTGTGGTTGTCTGAACTTCACCCTTGGCAGGAAACATCTAGTTCAAGACATCCCTTTACAGATACTTCTTTTATCTGTGCCTTAAATGAGTTGTGTTGGCAAGGTATTTGAAAACCATTGCCATCAGTGAAAATCAAAACAACAATAAGATCTTTTTCATCTAGTGAAGTAAAATATTGTGACAATCTTCAATGCTGGCAAAGATAAGGTAACACTGCTCATTATAGTTGAAATTGAGACCACATTTCTAGAAATCAATTTGGCAGTGTATGGCAAATTCATGAAAAGCAGTCATGCTCTTTGAGTCAGTAATCCTTCTTCTACTAATTACTAAGAGCAATATTAGCAATGTGTACAAAATGTACACACTAGACGCAAAGAGATTTGTTAACGGTAAGTTAATTCTGCTACACCCATATGACCTACTATGCCACTAAAATAATGCTTATAAAGAAATATTAAATAAAATAGAAAATTCCTGTGATAAAGAAGACAAGACTGTTTATACACCGTATTTATTGAAAGTGACTTTATCAAATAATTGAGTAGTTGCTTTGGGCAGGTGGATCATGAATAATTTTGATTTCTTTCTGCAGACTTTTTCAATGTTTTCCAAATTTTCTTCAATAATAAGAATAAATTTTCATTATTATAAAAATATTTTAAAACAATTAAAACTATTAGTTCTTCTAATATTTCCTCCATCATGCAAAATTGCCCTATATTTCTTTTTTTTTCCTTTCTCATTTCAGTGTTCTTTTTTAAAGTAAAAAAAAAAAAATTTGTTGAGGTATAGTTGATTTACAAAGTTGTGTTAATTTTTGCTGTACAGCGAAGTGATTCAGATATATATATATGTGTATATATACATATGTATATATATACATATATATGTATATATACACATTCTTTTTCATGTTCTTTTCTATTATGGTTTACCACAGGATATTGTGTATAGTTCCCTGACCTATACAGTAGGAACTTATTGTTTGCCCTGTATTTCTTAACTGCCTGATAATAATGACTTTGATGACAGACACAAACAACAGCCTTAGATATACTCAGAATAGGGGCTATGGCTTGTGCATCTATATATAGTTTTCCTTGGCTCAGTTAAAAATATAACTTAATAACACCTTCATCTCAAGGTCATTTTGAAGATTAAAGAGACACAATGTATAAAAAGTTTTTATAAGCCTTTAAGTTCACAGTTTCCTTTGTATGTAAAATGTTGAGAAGACGTGGGTAATATACCATACCTGAACATGCATTGTAAACTATGTAAAATTGCCATTATTATTACTTATTTGAATGAGTACTTTAAGCAAGGCATTTGGACCTTGATATTTTGTTGCTGTTCAAACCCTCTTGCCTAATACAGCCAAGGGTTATACATAATAAACCCTGGCTATCTGGGGTCAGTCCCTGCACATGACTCCCTCTTCCCCCTCATCAGTTTCGTGAAGTCATCTGCCCTTTCCTGCGAGGGACACGTGCCTTTCCTGCAAGCACAGCGCTCCTCTGAGACATGACATTATTACTTCCAGGTCTTACAAGGGCAGTTTTAGCTTTCACTACTCCCTGCAAATGACACCTTCTTTTGTCACCACCCTGTTAGAACTCCCATTAAACTGTGGAAGAAGAAATGTGCCTCTTAGCACAAAAATAAATTCAGGAAGAATAACAACTCCCTGCGTAATTGGAACACAGACTGCTTTTGGCCGGCTTTTTTGCCAAGTAATTATTTAGGAGACAATTTGAAAAAAAATGCTGACAGAATGAAAGACCAGATTCAGAGCTCAGTTCATTGACTAATTAGTTCTTTACCCAGGTTTAGCCATTTTTCCTCATCATGCTTCAATAGGGCTACTTATAAAATTATAACCTTAAATCCACTGGGCTGCTGTGATGGTCTAAATGAGCTAACTTCTAGATTCAAAGCATCTTAGAGGTCACATATTATCTGAGAGGTCATTCACATTCCAAGGTTCTTTTCAATTTAGGAAATTTCTTTCATACCCAGGCAGACACTTTCAGCTTCACAGAATTCACATTTTTATTTTTCGAGACAGTCTGTGGTATTGTTAGACAAAAATAATAGCCGGAAGGTGCTTTATTGTACGTACAGAAGGCTACCCTCCTCTAACAACCCCACCACAGTTAGAGTTCTGTTCTTGGGGTCTTTACAATGTAACTGTTTTTCCTTTTTAAATGATATTCCTTCATCAACTGAATATTCCTACCTTCTCTCTTTTCTCTCAGTACCCTGCCATCTTTTCTTATTCAGGCAAGTAACTAAGGTTTTCAGCATAGTGTAGGATTATAAGCTTTGGCACTGGAGTCTTGCCTTTATTATTTACTAGCTGGGCCATCTTGGGCAAGTTAATTACTATCCCCATATTTCATTTTCCTTGTCTGTCAGTTGTATGACTATAATGGTACATATTTCATAAAGTTGTTGTACTAAATGTTTTACTTGCATGCAGATAGTCTACATAAAACACATCACATAGAACTTGGTATAGAGGTTGCATTCCATAAATGTTCATCATTGATGATGGTGATAAAGATGGTGTAGTTTCCAGCACCTTCGTCATATGACTAGATTATTTGAACATTCTAGTTTGCCAGTGTCCTTCTTAAATTATAATGGCAGGGGGACTTCCCTTGTGGCACAGTAGTTAAGAATCTGCCTGCCAATTCAGGGGACATGGGTTCGATCCCTGGTCCAGGAATATCCCACGTGCTGTGAAGCAACTAAGCCTGTGCTCCACAACTACTGAGCCCGCATGCTGCAACTACTGAAGCCCGTGCACCACAACTACTGAGCCCACATGCTGCAACTACTGAAGCCCGTGCGCCTAGAGCCCCTGCTCCACAGCAAGAGAAGCCACCACAATGAGAAGCCCGTGCACCACAACGAAGAGTAGCCCCCGCTTGCTGCAACTAGAGAAAGCCCTCACGCAGCAACGAAGACCCAATGCAGCAAATAAATAAATAAATATTATAATGACAGAACTGGAGGCATAAACATGTTATAATCAGGAAAACTCAGAACACAGTGGAGTGCTCACCACTTATCTGGGTGTTAGCTATTTGAAATTGAGCAAGTTATTCAGTCTCTTGAAAGTCTACAGATTCCTCATGTATAAAATGGGAATAATAAGATTATTCACTTTGTAAGGCTATTGTGAACATTTTAGTAATGGTGCTCTACTAAGGTACTAAATATGTACAAATCATGGTTCTAAGCACTACATTTAGGACCATCTTGACAAACAGTTAACATTCAGTATTATTATGACAGGAGAAGGTCTAGGAGGTTTAGGGTACAGCTGTCTGAATCTAGGGTGATATTTTTTCCCTAGGCACAGGGTCTGAGGTTACCTCACCCCTGAGAAACCCCACACAGATCTGACCACATCTCTGCCCAGCTCCACTATCAGACACTTTAACAGGAAGGAGGTAAAGGGAAGAAGAGAAGAAGGTTGGGGATAGAAAGAGGAAGAGGCCATAGCAGTGACAGAGAACTAAGGAACACACCAGGTGGGTGGTCACTCTCAGAAGGAGGAAAGAGGAGAAGAGCTACCAACAAGAGAAGGGCTTTCTCTTATTTTCCTTCATCCATGCCCTACTCTTTGCAAGAGTCTACAGTCTATAAGACTTCTGTAGGGCTTCCCTGGTGGCACAGCGGTTGAGAGTCCGCCTGCCGATGCAGGGGACACAGGTTCGTGCCCCGGTCTGGGAAGATCCCACATGCCACGGAGTGGCTGGGCCCGTGAGCCATGGCCGCTGAGCCTGCGCATCCGGAGTCTGTGCTCCGCAACGGGAGAGGCCACAACACTGAGAGGCCCGCATACCGCAAAAAAAAAAAAAAAAAAGTTATAAGACTTCTGTAAAAAAAAAAGAAAAAGAAAGAAAGAAAGAAAAGAGCCTTACAATATTCAAACTGTCACTTGCTTATAAAGAGGCAATGGCATGAAGAACAAAGAACATAAGCTTTGGTGTCAGATGCATTTTCCTTTTTTTGTAGTTGCATTTTCATGGCACCCATCATTAAACCTCTCCTTTTGAATACCAGATTCAGCTGTCTCTGCAAAGTATAGCTTTTGATTCATATGACTAAGATTCTTCTTATAGATTCTTTTTGCAATTCATTTGTGAATTCTTATCACTGCTGGAAAAGTTAAAGGCACTGTAGGATGATAAAAGATATTTCCACTTCCTCTTGGTACTTACAGAAATCTGGAGTATTGAGAAAAGTTCTGTCCACTGGGAAAGTTTAACCTCAAGCCTCTTTCTTGGATCTTTTACAAGCATGTTGATGTTCCGAATTACTGATAGGCCTGAGTCCCTCTGTGCTCTGAATTTTGGAAGTTTACCCATCCCAAACCAGTGATTCTCAATCTTTTGACAGATTTGCACCATTTCCCCCCTTCTCTGCAACCCCTAGAATCCCTGCCCAGAGGGTTTAGTGTTAGATGCCACCAATAATAAATATCCCCGTCACAATCTGAAGGTGAAACTGAAGAGAAGCCGTGACTCTTCCTGTGTCAACAGCATCCAGGCCTGAGGGCTTAGGAGACAGCAGACAACCCCTTCTAGTGGAGGGTCTCAGTCTTCCTCTGAATCACCCTCCTTGGAGCATACATGGCTGTCGTCTTCAGTGGTGGTTTTCTGAGATTCCTGTACCTCCTGATTTCCAGAAAAAATGTAGCAGACGCCCCGAATCTTTATTCTAATAGCCCTTCCAATAGAATCTCTATTCTTATAGCCCTCCAAGTGACATAGAGGTTAAATTTGTTCTAGAATAGACGATAGAGAGAGCAAAGTAAAGGCAATTTTCTGAGAGATACTTGCTGAGAATTTTCCAGATTTGATGAAAAACATCGATTGTCAGATTCAGTAAGGTCAAAAAATCTTAAGCAGGGTGAATAAGAAGAAATCCATACCTAGACATAGCATAGTGAAACTGCAGAATACTAAGGAAAAACAGATGCTGGCGCTAAAGCCAGCCTATTAGAAAAGACGGATCACCTGAAAAGAAAAGCCTTTACAGATACAAGTGGGTTTTTAAAAGCAGCAGTGGAGGCCAGAATATAGTAAGATATTACTTTAAACAATGAGTGAAAATGACCATCAACCTACAAAGGATACACAGCAAAATTGTCTTTCAAGAATGTAGGCAAGAAAAAGACCTTTCGTACAACAAAAATTGAAAGAGAGTGACACCAACTTATTCTTTCTAAAGGAACGTGTACAGGATATATTTAAGGAAGAAGGAAAGTTATACAAGAAGGAAAGTCTAAGTTACAAAGGAAAAAAATGTTAATCAAGGAAACTAAATATATGGTAAATCTAACCAGATTTTGTATAAAACAACAATAATAAGGGTCCCTAATTTATTGGGTTAAAATACAAGATAATACTAAAATATTGGGCAATAATATCATATATAAATTTTGGAAGGGAGTTCTCTGTCAATGTATTCTAAGATCTGTATATTGCTTAGGAAAAAAGTAAGACATTGTTTAACTTCAGGGTTTTTAAATTGTATGGTAGTTCGTAATTCTTTAATAGCACTAAAAGAATTAAACTTGAATGTATATCTTCCAAACTAGTAAAGGGAGAAAGATGAAGTGAAGAATAAACAAGTTCAATTAGTCCAAAAGAAAAGAATACAAAGATGGAAGGAAGGGGGCTTCCCTGGTGGCGCAGTGGTTGAGAGTCCGCCTGCCGATGCAGGGGACGCGGGTTCTCGCCCCGATCCGGGAAGATCCCACATGCCGCGGAGTGGCTGGGCCCGTGAGCCATGGCCGCTGGGCCTGCACGTCCAGAGCCTGTGCTCCGCAACGGGAGAGGCCCAGGTACAGAAAAAAAAAAAAAAAAAAAGATGGAAGGAAGGAAAGGAGGAAGGAAGGAAGGGAGGGGAAAAAAATGAAACCTACAAAAATGTATACAAATAGAAAGCAAAAAATTAAAAGGTAGAAATTAGATGCACCTTTCATTAATAATTCATTTAGGTGGACCATACTCTACTGTTAAAAAAGATTATCAGATTTATGCTGCATAGCACAGGGAGATCAGCTCGGTGCTTTGTGACCACCTAGAGGGGTGGGATAGGGAGGGTGGGAGAGAGGGAGAGGCAAGAGGGAAGAGATATGGGGATATATGTATATGTATAACTGATTCACTTTGTTATAAAGCAGAAACTAACACACCATTGTAAAGCAATTTTACTCCAATAAAGATGTAAAAAAAAAAAATCCATTAGAAGTCCATTATTTAGATACATCTTAAATAAAAGAAACTGGAAAGTTTGAAAGAAAAAAATTTAAATGCTATGCAAGGTAAACTCTAATTTCAAAAAAAGGAAGGGAGGAAGGGAGGGAGGAAAGAAGAAATTAATGTATCTATTATCATTACAAAACAGGCCTTAAGTTGTGTATAATAAATGCCATATGAAATAGGTACAGCCTATTGTGAGGGAAAAGGGAGTAGCACCTAATTCTTCCCCAAAAGATTAGGGGAAGAATTGAAAGAATTTGAAGGAAGAAAAGGAAATAAACATTTGGGCAATGTTTGCTGAGCAGCTGCCTATTCCTGGCCCTAACCCAGGCGATTTATTTGCATTCTCTCCTTGCAATCCTTATGACAAGTCTCTACAATATGAATTATTACCTCCAGATTAAATAGGTTGCCTAAGGGCTCATATGTGGCTGAACAGGAAATTGTATCAAATTCTGTGTTTTTTTTTTTTTACGTCTTTATTGGAGTATAATTTCTTTACAATGGTGTGTTAGTTTCTGCTTTATAACAAAGTGAATCAGATATATATATATATATATATATATATATATATATATATATATATATACACATATGTTCCCATATCTCTTCCCTCTTGCGTCTCCCTCCTTCCCACCCTCCCTATCCCACCCCTCTAGGTGGTCACAAAGCACCGAGCTGATCTCCCTGTTCTATGCGGCTGCTTCCCACTAGCTATCTATTTTACATTTGGTAGTGTATATATGTCCATGCCACTCTCTCACTTTGTCACAGCTTACCCTTCCCCCTCCCCATATCATTAAGTCCATTCTCTAGTAGGTCTGTGTCTTTATTCCTGTCTTGCCCCTAGGTTCTTCATGACCTTTTTTTTTTTTTTCTTAGATTCCATATATATGTGTTAGCATACGGTATTTGTTTTTCTCTTTCTGACTTACTTCACTCTGTATGACAGACTGTAGGTCCATCCACCTCACTACAAATAACTCAATTTCATTTCTTTTTATAGCTGAATAGTATTCCATTGTATATAGTGCCACATCTTCTTTATCCATTCATCTGTCGATGGACACTTAGGTTGCTTCCATGTCCTGGCTATTGTAAATAGAGCTGCAATGAACATTTTGGTACATGACTCTTTTTGAATTATGGTTTTCTCAGGGTATATGCCCAGTAGTGGGATTGCTGGGTCATATGGTAGTTCTCTTTTAGTTTTTTAAGGAACCTCCATACTGTTCTCCATAGTGGCTGTATCAATTTACATTCCCACCAACAGTGCAAGAGGGTTCCCTTTTCTCCACACCCTCTCCAGCATTTATTGTTTCTAGATTTTTTGATGATGGCCATTCTGACTGGTGTGAGATGATATCTCATTGTAGTTTTGATTTGAAATTCTCTAATGATTAATGATGTTGAGCATTCTTTCATGTGTTTGTTGGCAATCTGTATATCTGCTTTGGAGAAATGTCTATTTAGGTCTTCTGCCCATTTTTGGATTGGGCTGTTAGTTTTTTTGATATTGAGCTGTATGAGCTGCTTGTAAATTTTGGAGATTAATCCTTTGTCAGTTGCTTCATTTGCAAATACTTTCTCCCATTCTGAGGGTTGTCTTTTGGTCTTGTTTATGGTTTCCTTTGCTGTGTAAAAACTTTTAAGTTTCATTAGGTCCCATTTGTTTATTTTTGTTTCTATTTCCATTCTCTAGGAGGTGGGTCAAAAAGGATCTTGCTGTGATTTATGTCATAGAGTGTTCTGCCTATGTTTTCCTCTAAGAGTTTTATAGTGTCGGGCCTTATATTTAGGTCTTTAATCCATTTTAAATTTATTTTTGTGTACGGTGTTAGGGAGTGTTCTAATTTCATACTTTTACATGTACCTGTCCAGTTTTCCCAGCACCAGTTATTGAAGAGGCTGTCTTTTCTCCACTGTATATTCTTGCTTCCTTTATCAAAGATATGGTGACCATATGTGTGTGGGTTTATCTCTGGGCTTTCTATCCTGTTCCATCGATCTATATTTCTGTTTTTGTGCCAGTACCATACTGTCTTGGTTACTGTAGCTTTGTAATATAGTCTGAAATCAGGGAGTCTGTTTCCTCCAGTTCAGTTTTTCTCCCTCAAGACTGCTTTGGCTATTCAGGGTCTTTTGTGTTTCCATACAAATTGTGAAATTTTTTGTTCTAGTTCTGTGAAAAATGCCAGTGGTAGTTTGATAGGGATTGCATTGAATCTGTAGATTGCTTTGGGTAGTAGAGTCATTTTCACAATGTTGATTCTTCCAATCCAAGAGCATGGTATATCTGTCCATCTATTTGTATCATCTTTAATTTCTTTCATCAGTGTCTTATAATTTTCTGCATGCAGGTCTTTTGTCTCCTTAGGTAGGTTTATTCCTAGAATTTTATTCTTTTTGTTGCAGTGGTAAATGGGAGTGTTTTCTTAATTTCTCTTTCAGATTTTTCATCATTATTTTATAGAAATGCCAGAGATTTCTGTGCATTAATTTTGTATCCTGCTACTTTACCAAATTCATTGATTAGCTCTAGTAGTTTTCTGGTAGCATCTTTAGGATACTCTATGTATAGTATCATGTCATCTGCAAACAGTGACAGCTTTACTTCTTCTCTTCCGATTTGGATTCCTTTTATTTCCTTTTCTTCTCTGATTGCTGTGGCTAAAACTGCCAAAACTATGTTGAATAAGAGTGGTGAGAGTGGGCAACCTTGTCTTGTTCCTGACCTTAGTGGAAATGGTTTCAGTTTTTCACCATTGAGGATGATGTTGGCTGTGGGTTTGTCATATATGGCGTTTATTATGTTGAGGAAAGTTCACTCTATGCCTACTTTCTGCAGGGTTTTTATCATAAATGGGTGTTGAATTTTGTCGAAATCCTTCTCTGCATCTACTGAGATGATCATATTGTTTTTATCCTTCAATTTGTTAATATGGTGTATCACGTTGATTGATTTGCATATATTGAAGAATCCTTGCATTCCTGGGATAAACCCCACTTGATCATGGTGTATGATCCTTTTAATGTGCTGTTGGATTCTGTTTGCTAGTATTTTGTTGAGGATTTTTGCATCTATGTTCATCAGTGATATTGGCCTGTAGTTTTCTTTCTTTGTGACATCTTTGTCTGGTTTTGGTATCAGGGTGATGGTGGCCTCGGAGAATGAGTTTGAGAGTGTTCCTCCCTCTGCTATATTTTGGAAGAGTTGAGAAAGATAGGTGTTAGCTCTTCTCTAAATGTTTGATAGAATTCACCTGTGAAGCCATCTGGTCCTGGGCTTTTGTTTGTTTCAAGATTTTTTCAATTTCAGGGCTTGTGATTGGTCTGTCAAATTCTTTCAAACCAGAAAACTCACTATGTGAAAACTGATGCTCAAAGTTTTGTGTGTAGAGTTGACAGATAAAACACAGAATACTCAGATTTGAAATCCAGATAAACAAATGATTATTTTTGTATAAGTATCTCATGTAATATTTGGGACATATTTATACTAAAAGAAAATTATTTACAGTTTATCTGAAATTCAGATTTAATTGGGAGCCCTGTATTTTTGTTTTCTAACTTTGGCAACTCTAGGTAGGGATGAAATAAAAGGGAGGGAGTTGCATTGAGTGACAGTGCTTAGACTCCCCTCCATTCCTCTGGCGACAACCCATTGAAACATACAAAGAAATATATGGACTATCATTTTCTTAATTGTTATTTATTTATATTTATTATTACTATATAATACTATATAATAATTACATTATTATTATTATGTCACAAAGCAATATAAGAGGTTGGAGGAAGAAACTCAGGAAAAATATTAATACATTCTCTTTTTTGCCATATTCCATTTTGAGCCCTTGGAGGACCTATTTGTAACTTGCTAAATCACAAGTGAATTGTGAGATTTATTGTCCCTAAGTTTTCAAATGGAATTTACTATAAAAATGTTTCATCACAGCTACATAGTTTCATGCATCACTGGGGTCCACATTTGCTTCATAGTCTAAGCTGAGGGTACAATCCTGGTTGAACTGGAAGAATGAAGCACCCAGGCTGGGTTATTCATAGATTTCCTGGGGCAGATGGGTTTTAAATTAAGCTTTATGGGAGGAAAAGAACATAGGTTAGACTCTTCTATAAAAAAGAATATTGCCTAGTAGGCTGTATCATAGAAATATGTAGGAGCTGGGTAAATTGTATAAATAAATGTCTAAATTATAGGACTTCTAATTTACATGAAAAATATCAGTGTGATATTCAATTTTAAGTATGAAATCATATAAATACATGTCAATTACCCATACACACTTGCATTTTTTCTACACATTTGAAGAATGGGAGATTCTAATTAAAAATCCCTTTTCATCAGAGCAGTGGCATCACATGTGCTTGGGAAGATTCAGAGTAGAACATCTCCTGTGATATGCCTCACCCCATCTTTCTACCCTCAAGTCACAAATGAAGACAATCTGACACGCTGATGGTAGGTGATCTTTTTTTTTTTTTTAGCTCAGACACTATGTTATGCCTTGCTGAAAGAGAAACCTATAAAAAGGGAATTGGGTGTTGAGGCTAGACATGCAATGCCCTTTTGATGCTGTGCTACAGAATTTCAGTTTCCACATTCACCCCCTAACCCAAATTTTTCAAAGAGTTAAACTGTAACAAAATACACGTTGCACTAAGTTTATTCTGATCATATAATTTTTCTCTGATGATTCAGAAAGCAACCCAAGCATCTTAGTATGCTTCCAAGCCATCAATTCCATAATTTATTAAAATTGAGGCATAGGGTATAATGAAAAGACTGTGGGGCTTAACACCAGCTCTACCATAATATGGATAACTGAGGACAAGTGTTCAACTCCCTGAGCTTCATTTTAGCTAACAAGAGTTATCCTTTAAGAAATAATGAAAGGAGGCACGGACTACCTGTTAGGCCCTTTGGCCTCTCAAGCTCCAGTTCTCACTATACAGGATCAGAGAAGCAAATGGTATGAGGCACCATCCTGATTCTTTATCATGCCTAGAAATTGGCAGTTTATTTAAATAAATAAACAAACCCCGGATTAAATAAACCCATTTATATCTATAAATATTTAACTATTACACATAGTTACAATTTTTAAAATTAACAATTTACACATATTTAATTATTCAAAACGTAAAATACAATTTTAAAAAGTCAAATTGATTTGGGATTTCTGGCTACTTGTAATGTAGAGCATAGGTTTGCAAACTACAGCCCAAGGGCCAAATCCCACCTGCCAACCAATTTTATAAGTAAAGTTTCATTAGAACACAGCCATGCTCATCTGTTCAAGTATGATCTGTGGCTGCTTTCCTGCTACAGTGGCAGTTGAGTAGTCATGATAGGGATGGTATAGCCTACAAAGCTCAAAATATTTACTATCTGTTATTTTATAACAACAACAAAAAATGTTGCCAGACTTTGATTATAGATCAAAGGATTTTTTTCTGTTGTAAGTAAACTTGAGTGTGATCCATTTAGAGTGATGGGCAGGAATTTATTCATGGTCTCCAGTGGTGACCAAAGCACAGCTCAACATGGTGGTAGCACACCAGACTGGCAGCTTCTATAGTTAGAAGTCAGATCTGGCTTCAAATCCTCCCTTATGTAGATAATATAAATGTGAAATTGTTGGGAGGATTAAAGCTAAGCATGATTTAATAAGTGCCCCCAAAATGTTCAATCTTTCTATTTAAATAAGTTTAAATAGAAATTTAAATTTCTATTCTGTTTCATCTCAGAAGAAAGAAAGAGAAAGTGGGGTCTCTCAGGTACAGTCACTCTGATAAAATGAAACAAAACAAGGTCCCCTTGCAGCACCATTTACAATAGCCAGGTCACAGAAGCAACCTAAATGCCCATCGACAGACAAATGGATAAAGAAGATGTGGTACATATATACAATGGAATATTACTCAGCCATAAAAAGGAACAAAATTGGGTCATTTGTAGAGACGTGGATGGATCTAGAGACTGTCATACAGAGTGAAGTAAGTCAGAAAGAGAAAAACAAATATCGTATATTAACACATATATAGAGAATCTAGAAAAATGGTACAGATGAACTGGTTTGCAAGGCAGAAATAGAGACACAGATGTAGAGAACAAACATATGGACACGAAGGGGGGAAAGCGGGGTGGTGGTGGTGGTGGTGGTCGTGGTCGTGGTGGGATGAATTGGGAGGTTGGGATTGACATGTATACACTAATATGTATAAAATGGATGACTAATAAGAACCTGCTGTATCAAAAAAAAAAAAACAAAGAAAGGTCCCTGTGTAATTTTATCTAAGCATAGACAAAAACAAGGTCATGGGGCCATCCATAAAATAACAAATACTCCCTTTCCTGATTAAAATTAATGACTTCTTTTTCTTCATTGAGTGTAAAATTGTTTCTGCCTTATGACAGCATCCAGTACAGAATGAAGCCCCACATCCTTAGACACTCCCCTGAATCACCCCATGAAAGCTCAAACCCTGTAATAGATTGTTTCTAACACTGCCTCACTGAGGTGCCCATGGTTCCCCATGGTGTGTGCTTTCCCTCCTTGCAATGAATCATAAACCCAAGTTGTCCAACTACAGGTGTCCCTGTGGTCTTTGGCTGAAAGTCGTTGACAGTGAGATATGAATAGTTTCAGTTTGTTTTATTTGTATTATAAAAACTATAAACTGTACAATGGTGGTAGCAGGGAAGAAGAGTAATAATTATTGAATAATACTATGTCCTAGGCATTTTTCAAACGTTATTTCTTTCGATTCTTATAATTCTCATTTGAGTTAGATATTGTGATCTACCTTTTACTGACAGAAGCAGCTAAGGATTGTTGAAGCTGACCAAGGTCTGGGGCATGGAAGATGTGTGTGTCACTTAGAAGTGTGTAACGGCTGAGAGAATCACAACTTTTTATAAAGAAAGCCAATCTAGTAAGGAATAAAGCCTTTGTCTCCCCCTGTGACAGCCTTTCTTGTATATATCACACAGTGCTGGGCACTGGGGCCAGGATGCATAGATTGTCTTTCTGAACATCTTAGAAACTTCTCCATTCCTCCTTCTCTTAGACTTAAGCCCTCAGAGCAGCTGTTAGTTATGTCCCTGCTGTTAGCACTTACAATACAAGGTTAGGAATATGGGATGAGAAAGAACCAACCACCCAACCACAAGCCTTCAGAATCACCCTGGGAGATCAGTCAAACCACTGATGTCCAGAGCCCCACCTCAGACCCCTGGATCAGAATCTATGGGGAGACCTTGATATTGGTGCTCTTAACAAGCTGTTCAGGTGATTCCAGTACAGACTCACCTTGAGAATCACTACTTTAATGTAAGTGAGTGTCATATTCCTTGTTGTTTCTCCAAATTTCATCCACACATCAAGTCTCATTTAAGAGTCTCAACCTTCAGACCTCTCTGTCTTCAGGGACGTTCCTCCTCACTGAATTACCCCAGCACTCAGAGTCTGCATCACACAACTCATGCCTGAGTATGGAGGCTGATGGGGAAGATTCAGGACTTGAAGACAAAATTCACTCTCCTGATCTGCCAGGGTATCCAGGTGACCTTAAGGCTTGATTTCATCATTTGCAGTATAAAGGAAAAATAGTCTCAAACCTGGCCTAGGACAGAGTTTTCTGTGTAATCCAGTTCACATGTTCTTCTGGAAAGCAATTCGCTTTCCTGATAAAACACTTTAATTTTTTTCTAATAAGACTTAATAGTATTAAAGACCTGTTTTAGAAAACTAGTTACCCATCCAATCATTTGACTAATGATTTGCACTTATTCTTTTTCCTTTTATGTGATCTAATACAGGTTATCTAACCACTTTTTTTTTTTTTCTGTAGTTGCCTCTGCCAAGAGAAAAGTGTTAGAATTGGTCTGTTCCAGATCTTTTCCCTTAAAGAAAATTCGACATTAAACTTTCACGTTCTCTTAATTAAATTTTCTGAAAAAATTAATAGTAAAATAAAGATTGATATACCTACCTCCTCCTTATAAGCTACAAAGCATTTGACAAATATAGAGTCTCATAATGACTTATGACTTTGCATTTGTTTTACATGGATAAATTGTGTCTCTCCAACTACATCATTGTCTCCTGGAAAGCAGGGATCATAAACATCTTTGAATATTTCTGTATGTCTTTCTCTCTATAATATTATAAAGAGTGAAGTAGATATAATAATTCCTATATTCCTATCAAAATTTTTTTCTGAAAATTAAGAGAAATTAAGAGAAACTGAAGTGTTTTATGTCAAATTTTCTTCATGGGAAGAGATCTGAAACAGACCAGTTTAACAATTTTGCTCTTGGTAGAGATGTCTGTAGGTTAGATTATGTTTAATGGAGTATGGACAGAAAGAGAGAGGGAGAAAGGGGGGGAGGGAATTGATGAATGTGACGATTTTTTTCTTAATTCCTGAATCTCATGTTCAAATACCAACTAAAGGTTCTCTAAATTAAGCCCTTGCATAGAATACAGCCTGTGCTTGATAGGGTCATGACTTTGCAAAGAGATTACAGTTTAGGAAAAGATAAGACCTGCACTAAAATAATCTTCTGCCGTCTATGCTGAGTTAGTGACATGAGTGGCACTGCATCTGCTGTGAAATAATAAGAAATAAACATATTGCTCTGCCCCTGGTTCACAGAGCTCCTAAAACCATTGTAATTTGGTGGCATTAAAGGTGTGGATCACAATATTCCAAAGAAAATAATGTGTGATGTGCATTTGAGGAAAGAGGAGATGTCCTAATAGTTGATGCAGAGGAAACAGACTGGAGAATAGTGGGATATAATTTATGAAAAGTATACAGTCAGGTGTTCTCAGACTAGTCCCCAATATTTCTAGACCAGAGATAGCTGGAAGCCAGAATAGATAGGCAGTTTATTTTTTCATGTGATTCTAAGAATAGAAGCAAGAATTTGCTTTTTACACAAGAGAACAGATATTATGGTTCCATTTATGTGAATAACTTAAAATAGTCAAACTCAAAGAGACACAAAGTAAAATGGTTGTTACCAGAGGCTGGGGTAGGGGGAATGGGGAGTTATTGTTTAAGAGGTACAGAGTTTCAGTTCAGGATGAGGAAAAAGTCTGGAGATGGACGGTGGCGATGGTTGTACAACAATGTGAATGTCCTTAATGCCACTGAACTGTCCACGTAAAAATGGTTAAAATGGTAAATTTTCTGTTATGTATACTTTACCAAAATTTTAAGAAGAAACAGGAAGAGAGTTTTTTAGGGTGGACTCTCCATTTAGTCAAGAAAGCATAATTTTGGTGAGCCTTTAGCTGTACAAATGGAAGGTAAGTGACACTCTGAGTACTGAAGATGCTTCAGACCTAGATGGGCCACGGTTCTGTTCAATGGGTCTTGCTCTTCAGAGATAATTATGATATGAACTTATTTTTGACACCCTCTAACTGGGGATTAATGTAGGAAGGAAGAGACTTGAATTTGTGGATGTAAAGGTAAGGAGGGGAGAAGACCTCAGCCCAGGATGATAAGTAGGCCCCAGCAGCATGGCCTCACACCAGGGCTAATGAGAATGGCTGCTGGGAAGAAGTGCTGATGCCTCTAGCAGGTGATCTCTAACTTTGAGTTTTTCATTTCTGTCTAAAACATTGTAATTTCTTAAGCTTGTTATCAAGCCTTCATATAATTCATGGGCCAAAAAACTATAGCCCCTGGGCCAGCCACATGTTTTTGTAAAGTTTTTATCTGATCACAGCAATGCCTATTTATTTATGTGTCATCTCTGGCTGTTTTCATACTACAACTGGAGAACTAAGTAGTTGCAACAGATATTATATGGCCCTCAAAACCTAAAATATTGATTATCTGGTCCTCTAAGAAAGAGTTTGCCCAAAAAGGCGTGTCACAGGTTCAAGTTAGTTGTGTTTGAGAGGAAACCGAAGGGACCTTGTCCACCTGTTGGAATAAAGTGGACCAGAGAGGTGGAGAGATGCTATTCAGATAGACCTGAGGGCAGCAGTTAGACTGAGGGGCACCACCCCCTGTCGTGGATTTGTAGAACGTGTGAGCCAGGTCTCCAGAAATCTTCGGGAGGGGACTGAGCTCCTCATCATCACTTAAGCGAGACCTTGGACCAAGAACAGAAATGAGCTATATATTTGAGATTCCATGTATGAAGCTTCCGGTTTTGGGACTCTGTCTGACTAGTCTTAATCTCTAAGGAGATCCAGTGATATGCAAAACCTCCAAATATTGATAATTGAGCAAATGATATCACTTAATGCACAGATACTGCACAGGCACACTCTATAATTATACCCCAAAGTGAACAGCAAGTTGCTATTTCCCTCACAGTTTCTGAGGCAGAGGGAGAGTGAAGGGAGGGGAGGAAGTAGGACACACCCTTTAGAATAAGCATGTTCAGGCATAGCACCAGATTATACAAAGCTCTGTAGTCTTTTCTTTAAACGTTTCTTAAATGTGTTTCAATCTTAGGATTTACATTTCCCTAAAGAATTGAATGAACCATGAACCAGCTATTGTAGATTGAATTTCTCTTTCAGAAAATGAAATTATTCCTAGAGAGAGAAGAGAGGTATGTTTGGATCTCAAGTCATTTCCCACCCCCTGTAGCTGTGGGGACTCCCCAGCCAACAGTGCTCAGATTTTGGCATCGTCAATTAACCATGCACTGGAGGTCAGGCTGAACTTCTTTATCAGGGAGCAGAGTGATATCCTAAGCTCTATTAGATCTGACTTTTGGATTGCCCAGGAAAACCTTCCATTTATGTGTAATGCTCAGCTGGTACAACTTCTACCTGATGCTGAGAATGCTGCTATTCATTAACAAAACTTCACTCTCCAGCCCCTCCATCCCAGAGGCTAAGTTACTGGAAAATCTGTAACATGTGAATTAAATTCAACAGACTTCACGCTTTTTAAAAAATGGCTTAATCTCCAGGAACTACAATCTTTAGTTGACCAAGTATTTTGAAATCCCAGTTAC
This sequence comes from Phocoena phocoena, assembly GCF_963924675.1. NCBI lineage: Eukaryota > Metazoa > Chordata > Mammalia > Artiodactyla > Phocoenidae > Phocoena > Phocoena phocoena. The sequence goes on along the minus strand of NC_089227.1, from coordinate 65,927,536 downwards.
GTCCAAAGTTGAAAAGAAAAGCAATCTTTGGACTTAGTAACTACTGTTTTTAGAGCATTTGGGGTTCAAAGCCTTTGGTATTTATTGTACATAATCTTAATGACAGTGTCTTTATCTTTTCATTCATTCATATATTCATTCCAGAGATGTTGAGTACTCAGTGACAAACACCATTCTAGAATACAAAGATTAAAAAAAAGCATAGTTCCTGCCTTTAAGGAAATCATATTTTTAGGAAAGAGACTCTGCTTAGATTAAGTTTGATTATGATTGTCATGAATAATGCCATTGTCATCAAAAACAAGATAGGACAATGAAAATATTTGATGAATATTTTTACATAACTCATAATAGATTTGAAGACATTTTGCAAAGCAATATTTTCAGAAATGTTTGACCAATTACAGAATTTTTCTCAGGGTTATTACTTGGAAGGATATCACTGATGTGTGCATATTAAAATATTCTTTAAAATATTTTTGATGTGTTATTTTAGTCATAATATGCTAACATCTCTTATGGTGCCAGCACAGAGGCTTAGACATGGTAGACACCCAATAAGCATTCCCTTGAATTTTAGATTTGGAATTTTTAGGAATCAGCTAGTCCTATGGTCCTTAATCTTAACTGGGTTTTAGAGCACTTTGAAAATCTAATGAAATCTTTGGAACTTTTTTCCCATTAAAAAAGCACATATTTACAAACACTTAGATTTTTGTATACAATGTTAGGGGATTGGTGGATTACCTTAAGTATCATCCATAAACTCCTTTGGGGTCACATAATCTAGTCTATATCTTCCATTTTATAACTGTTAAAAATCGTTGCCAAGAACCGGGATTGGAAAATTATGGCCCTGAGGCCAAATCCAGCCTTCTTCTTTTCTTCTTCTTGTGCAGCCTGAGCTAAGAATGGCGTTTACATTTTCAAATAGTTACATTTTAAACAGTTATGTAAGAGCCTGTATATTATCTTCAACTTTGCCTTTTGGCTTGCAGAACCTAAACTATTCACTATCTAGGCCTTATAGAAAAAAGTTGCCAATCCTTGCCCTAGAATGGTCAGAAAATACCTTCTAAATCACTCGGTCAATTACTAGAAAACAGAGGACTAGAATTCATACCTCCTGATTTCTCATCCATTGGTCTCTCATTACTCCTATTGATCAGTTAAACTGTTGACTGATTGATTTAAACCCAATTAAAAAGAAAACAAGGAGTTGTAAATCTGGAGTACTTGATAAACAATTTCTTAGATAAATAATTGGACACTTTTGCAGGAAGTTGAAATCCAGAGAACTAAATGACCTATCCAAAATCATATTACAAATTTGTTAAAGAAGCAAGACTAAGCTGTGAAACTCAGGCTGCGCATTACTGACTACTTTTTTAAACTTTGCATTATTTTCCATTGCACATGTTTGAAATGCAATACTTCTTGTGAAAGGAAATAATGGTATGGAAGGAACTTACTTAAGGAAAATATTTGAACAGATGCTGCTGTTAACTTCTAATTAAGTGATTTTTAAAGTTATTTTCAGATTCCTCCTGTCATGTCATACTGTAAAAATGGAATGCAAAGAATTATGATAACCATTATCACAAAATCACACATGCTATCTTGAATATATTCTTTTAGAAATTTCAAAGTACCTGATTGCTATTGATTGTTTTCTTCTATCGATTAGGGCTGCCAAAATGGTTTCAAACTATATATGACAATATTAGCAATAATAGTTTAAAGAGTTTCATAATAAAAAATAATAAAACTACTTAAAAGATAAACATATGGGGCTTCCCTGGTGGCGCAGTGGTTGAGAGTCTGCCTGCCGATGCGGGGGACAGGGGTTCGTGTCCCGGTCCGGGAGGATCCCATATGCCACGGAGCGGCTGGGCCCGTGAGCCATGGCCGCTGAGCCTGCGCGTCCGGAGCCTGTGCTCCGCAACGAGAGAGGCCACAACAGTGAAAGGCCCACGTACCGCAAAAAAAAAAAGATAAACATATGAATAATATGTGAAAGCAATACCAGATCCCCTAAAGACTTCTATGAGGTTTTTAGCCACAGTCCTTTTTTTAATTTTCTGATCGATTTTGAAAACATTTTTGTCCATATTTAACCACTAATAAAAATTAGGTGTCAAACTCAGAGTAGTGTGTACTACACAGGAAGAACAAAACAATTGTTTCTATAAAGGAGGAGTTGTGGTCAGAGTAGATAAGCTTGGGGTTTTTTTCAATATATTTTTTAACATCTTTATGGGAGTATAATTGCTTTACAATGGTGTGTTAGTTTCTGCTGTATAACAAAGTGAGTCGGCTATATGTATACATATATCCCCATATCTCCTCCCTCTTGCGTCTCCCTCCCACCCTCCCTATCCCACCCCTCTAGTTGGACACAAAGCATAGAGCCGATCTCCCTGTGCTATGTGGCTGCTTCCCCCTAGCTATCTATTTTACGTTTGGTTGTGTATATATGTCCATGCCACTCTCTCACTTCGTCCCATAAGCTTGTTTTTCACAGTAAGACTGTCTGGAGATTCTGAACTAGGACTACGTTGGTAAGTCTGGCATGCTCTCTTTATGCATAACCTCTATTCACATGCCCCCCAGCCCAAGTCTTTTGCACTTACCTGAAAAAGCTAGATTTCTCAGGGAAATGTGCAGAGTTAGGCCGTCTGTCTGAATTCCAAATCTGATTCTTTTTTAATGACAAGGCTGCTTGGGCGCTTCCACAGTCTGCATGCACTCACAGGGCCTGGCCGGTTCACCCAACAAAAGGAAGCTAGTGTTTTAAGTTAAGTTCTGCAAAGAATCAACAGCAACCACAAAACCTCAAGACCATTTCAAACACACTAACACTGAAAAACCAAGCTCTTAAAGATGAACAGTCCAAGTTGCAAAATTATAGGAAGGCCAACTGTCAAGAAATTCTTTTTTAAGGTTTTAGGACTACTGTGAGAATCCATTTTAAAAAAATTATTCAAACTGAATTTTGTAGAGAATGGGGGGAAAAGGCAGTGATATTATCAAAATGTGTGCTGAACTGTGTGCTGTGTTTAGGGTGGAAGAATGTATATATATATATATAATTTCCTTTCAGAAAATTTACGGAGTTGTTCTATACCCCATTGGGGACCTAGGACTCCTACTCTTATAATGTATTTTGGTGATTAGCTCTGTCATTGATATATAATATTGACTAAAACATGACACTAACATCAGCTCATTTAATTAGAGTTAAGAAAGAGGATATTTGAACCAGAGTCTATTATAGTGCCAGAGGAGGGGAGTATGTTAGTCCACAGCCTCGTTTTTTAGACCACGAACATTATCTTCAAAAGAAGTCCTGCACACAGTCATAAAGATATACTGCAAATGTTGAAAGAAAACTAAGTTCCTCAAACTGCTCTAACTTGCCTGCCATTTTATGCAACACTATAAATTAACATTTTATCAATATTGTAATTATCTTGTAAATCACCTAATAACATATAGAAATCTGTGACTTTAGATTGCTAATTTATTAAATATCAACATTTTAAACACCACTCGAATTTTTAAACTCTAATTTGACATTTCTTTATTTAAAAAAAATTACGGGAGCATCAAACTTGTACCGTCCCTGAGTTCTCTCTACTTTAAAGGCCCGAATTAGAATTATGATTTTGGTAACTTCAGATGATTTGTGGTCTCCTTTGCAATGCTGGAATACTAATATTCTAGGCAAACATTTTGCGGCTCTTGTTACTCATTGTTCACATTTCTCATTTCAAACATAATGTTATAAATGCACCTGATTTTGTTTTCTCAGTTGCAAGGGAAGTATTCTACATCTGGAAAGTCTTCAATTTCGGCAGGTGTGCACCATTTGTGTTATAGGAATAAAAATGTTTTATGCTTCAAAATAACTCATGCTGGAGGAATTTCAATTTTTAGTTATGGTAGAGAAGACCATTATAGACAAACCCACCCTCTGAGAAGAACTTAAAAAATTGGATAGCATGTAAATTCTATTGGCTTTAGAAAGCTGGCCAGGCAGTGAGAACCTGAAGAAACCAAATCCCCAGGAGAAGAGAAGTACAAAAAGTGAACCTGATTTTTTGACTCTTTTTTACTCAAGGTACTCCTGTTTATAACTGGCCACTGAGAAGCAGAGAAATCAAGCAGAAAAGGGTAGCATTATTGGCAATAAACAATGGGAATTTCATTATGATAAATGCCACAATCTTTCTAAAATATTACAATTCTAAATTTCTTGCACTTAATAATGTAGTTTCAAAATATATAAAGCAAAATGATGACACAATTAAAAGGAAAATGGACAAATCCATTATCATAGGGAGATTTTTAACAGATGTCTCTTAGTAACTGATAGACCAAGCAGACAAAAATTCCATATGGATATAGTAGATTTTTAACAATGCCATCAATACATTTGACCTAATATACATACCCTATATCCAGCAAGAGCAAAATTCACATCAAATGTCAAAGCCAGTTAACTAAGTGATGGGTATAAAGGAAATCTCAACAAAGATCTAAAAACTAAAATTATACACAGTATATTTTCTGACAATAGTACAGTTAGGCTAGAAATCAATAACAAAAAAGATAATATTAAAACTTTCTTATGTTAGAGAAGTTCTTGATATAAGTACTTTTAAATAATTCAAAGGCTAAAAAAAAGAATACAAATGAAAATTAGGAAACTTTTTCTTTGAATGATAATGAAACTTCAACTTGTCAAATCTTTCAGAACACAATTAACACCATACTTAAATGCTTATATTAGGAGTGAAGCTGAAAATAAATTCTCCAAGCATCCATGTCCATAAGTTAAAAGAAAGATAAACCTAGGGAGAACAAATAGAAACAAATAATAAAAATAAAAGCAAAAGTCAATAAAATATTAAACAAACATGCACTGGAGAAAATCAATATAAAAGTTGTTTTTTTTTAAAAAAGTTGGTTTTAAAATTTGATAAATCTCTGAAAAACAGGTCAAGAAAAAAAGAGGGCACAAAACACGAATATCAAGAATGATTTTATTCAAAGGAGGGATTTCAGTACAGATCCCACAGTTAAGAAAATGAAAACAAGAGGATATCATAACAGCTTTAGAGTAATAATTTCAATGAAACAATTAAATGGTTTAAAAAGCCATAATTTTCCAAAACTGCCAAAATACCACAAGAAGAAATAGAAAATACAAATAGTTTAATATGTAGTAAAGAAATTGGATCTGTAACTAACATCCTTTGAAAACAAATTTCCAAGCCTGGCAGTTTTACTAGTGAATTCCTCCAAACATTTAGAAATAAAAATCAATCTTACATATACTATTCCAGAGACAGAGAAAGAGGAAAAATTACCCAAGTCGTATTCTGAGGTCATTGTAACTTTGGTAGCAAATACTGGTAAGAACATTACATTAAAGGACCTAAGGGAGCCCACTCTCTTATTTATATAGATACAAAGCTCTTACAAAATGATAGCAAAGCAAATCCAGTGATATATAAAAATGATAATACAATTATTCCAGGAGGGCAAGCTGGTGTAACATGTGAAAATCGATGAATGCAATTCACCACATCAACAGAATAGAGGAGAAGAATCATAATCATCTCAAATAGAGGCAGAAAAAGATCACCAGTGAAATTCAGCATCCATCTGTGACTTTAGAAAAGAAAACCTACAAACTAAGAGTAGAAGGATGTTTACAACATTTTATAGCAAACATCATGCTTCAATGGAAAATATTGAAAGCTTTTCTTTTGATATCAGGTATGCGTAAAGGATGACTTCTGACTATTAGAATACTATTCAACATTGCATTCTAATCTAGGATCTCTCTTAACCCAGTGTGATGAGGAAAGACAGTCAATAGAAGGTATAAGTATTGGAAAAGTAGAAATGAAACTATCTTTATTTGCAAGAGCCCTGATTTTATACATAAAAATTCCAGATTTTTGTAGTTCATATAACTGACAAAGGACTCATATCAAATATATGTCAATAAGAAAAAGACAGATAATACAACAAAGTTAGTATACACAAAATACATGAACAGACAATTTGCAAAAAATTTCCCAATAAACCCACAAAATGTTGGTCACTCTTATTAGTGATTTGGGAAATGCAAATAAAAACTGCAGTGGAATATCACTACACACCAGATAGCTGAAATTTTTGTATACAGCAGGTTCTTATTAGTTATCTATTTAAACATATTAGTATATATATGTCAATAAACACACCACCAAGGGTTGCAGAGGGTGTGGAGTGAATAGAATATTCATATACTACTAGAAGGAGTGGAAACATGGCACAACTAAAGCTTTACTTCTAAAGCTGAGTATACACATATCTCATGAACTGGCGATTGCATTTCTAGATACACACCCAACAAATAATGCGTATGTATGTGTTCCAAAAAATGTTACAAGAATGTTTGAGACAGCAGTACGTATAACAGCCCAAGTCTAAAATCTTCCAGATGTCAATCAAAAATAAAACGTATTATCAGAAAAAAGTGGGATGTATAGAATTGCTCTTACCATGAACATGAATAAAGTACTGCTACATGAAAAACCATAGATGAGTTTTGCAAACAATGTATTAGTAAAAAGAAGCCAGACACAAGAGAAGTCGCCGTGTGATTATGTTCATACAAAATTTAAATACTGGCAAAACTGATATGATATTATAAATCAGGTAGTTGTTACCTCTGGGATAAATGAGAGGAGTAACTGAAAGAAGGGGGACTTCTGTGCTATCTCCTGGTCTGGGTGGTTGCTCCCGGTAATTCTGTGGTTGTACTACTATAATTGGTGCACTTTTCTGTCTGTACATTATACTGAAACAATAAAAGTTTATTTGAAAAAATGACCCTCACTGGAAATTCGGTGCTGTACTTGATTTAGCACTAATTATTTTCAGAGTTCTATTATTTCCACATAAGGATTCAGCCAACAGTCTCTTTCTTCCTTGAGGCTTGAGATGGAAGGTCCTCCTCTTCCAAATTCCTTGCGTGCTCTTGCTCATTTTCCTGGATATGATGCTAATACATCCTCTTCCTCACTCTGAAATATGTTTGGTCAGTGCTTCATCCCCACTGAAATAGTGCCAGAACAATTCGCTCCAAATCCATATTTAGAGCTCATTAAGAGAAAATTTGCATGTGGCATTTGTGAGCTTCCAGCTCTTACCTATTAAATCAATGTGCAAAGTACACTTTGGTTGAACTCTGCTGCAGATCTTCAGAATCATCTTAATCACATAAAAAGAATGATTTCCAATATTGGCACCCCATATAAAAATGAGGCTGGTGATGAAAAAATGTCAAATATTTAAAGAGCAGGAGAGGGATCTATGAAGCACAGAATCTCAGTGTTTGAAGATAGGCACTGATACTAGAAACACCTTCCACGTAATCATCCAGTCTCTACCTGTTCATTGACAGCTCTGATGTTTAAAGCTATTCATTACTTACAAGCTGAAATGTCTCACTATACCATCTACCCACATGTTCATGTTCAATTCCCCCTCTACCACAGAGAAAAACTCAATCCCTTTTCTATACGACAGCACCGTAAGTGCTGATAGTACTTGTCTTGTCCGGTCTTCTCTTCTCCATGCCTGGAGCTTTGTTCTGTTAAAACAATACACGTGTGGTGTGGCTTTGCGTTCCTCCACCCTCCTGGCCGCTCTGCTTTCAATACTCTTCAGTTTAGTTAACTTCCTCCTTCTTCACGGTTTATCCAGAATGGCACCTAATGCCTTCAGTGTACTCTGACCTGTGAAATGATGTCTCTTTGTTATATGGTGCTTTCTTTAAGAGCTTCCCACAAGCACATTTTCCACCATCCTGTGGTTTAGACCCAAGAGAAGACCTTTGCATTGATCTTTGCTAAACTTTACTTTGCTCCAGGCTTTTCCATAACTTTTTGGATCCTAAAGCTGATCACCACGTCGCCATTCAAGGTGTCCAATAGACCATAACTGAAGTTCAAGGCCTCTCCCAGCCACCTGAAAGCTTCCAGTTGGGCAACAGTCCATTCACGTGTGTCCTTCAGCTAGAGCCATTCTCCAGATATCATACAGCCTAGGATTCCAGAATGTCAATATGGCCAGCAGCTACCTTGCTGAATACCTGGATGAAAACCACATAACCTGTGTCTAATGAATATTGTTCATCTTCGTTCCGGTGACATGTCCAAGATATCCCTGTCACAATTTAACTTTCCAGCCACGTGAATTAGCATGTGGACTCTGTACTCACAGCAGAACACAAGGATTTGGAAATCATCTGCGTTCAAGTTCCTCCCTTTCACCCGGTTAACTGAGTATTCTCAGAAAAACCGCATAGACTCTCTGAGCCTCATTTTGCTAATTAAGACAATAGGCTAATTGCCTCGGCCTCTGCTGGAGAATTTTGCTTTGATTTGTTTTATGATGTGCATGAACTTTGTCTAAAGCAGCATTTTCCCTGTAAGTTATTCCATGAGTTGCAAACTCCACATACAGAATGTTCTGAAGCAGACTATCAAACATCCCCATGAGTGCAAAGGCCCAAAGTTTTTACTATTTAATGCATTCAGACACTATATTTAGTTATTAAAAAAAAGTTGCCACCTGTAAAGAAGTACTGTTATACAGGAAGGTGATGATGATGAGAACAACATAGGATGACGACGATGATGATGGTGATGATGCCTTTATATTCAAACTGTGGCTCCCACCCTGAAGTCTACACCATAAAACTTCTGTTTGTTGGAATAACTAATAACACTCACCTGGCTTCTCATCGTATGAGGAGTTCTATTTATATGCATGTCAGGATATTATAAGGTATTTCAGGGCAGTTGCTAGGGTGACAAATGAATTATATGAGGAAACATAAATGTACCTCAAATCTATACTTGCTCTCAGCGAGGGACTAGATTCAAGGTCTATGTAGTTCCTAGGAAACAAGCTTCATGGTGCCATTTTTAAAACAGAACTTGGTTTTCTAGAAGCAGAGCATCAACCCTTGCACTGTAGGAGACTGCCCTCCTATAAATAGATAAGAAATCTAATGGTATTTTGACTTAGGCAGGAAGTCTTAGAACATTGGAGAAGACTTTCAGTTTTCAATGTATTTATTCACCAATAAATTTCACACACACACACACACACACACACACACACACACACACACCTCAAATAGATCTAGTAACTGGATCACCAGAAACCTTGATTCTAGGCTAAGCCAGGCCAGCACCTAATCTGAGCTTCACACATCCCCACCCCGTTTTCAGAAATAGTCTTGGGCTTTTTCTCTTGATCTTAACCTTAACTTTTTGCCTCATCATCCATTTCTATGTACACCCAGCTCCCAACTGTTTGGCTTTGTCTTCCCCTTAGTGGGTCTGTGCTTGCCCCTTGTAGCTTAAGGTAGATTTGGCTTTTTCAGTTCCAGGAAGCCTCCCTACCTGATTGAGCCCTACCCTGGAACTCATCAATGATGGTTTCCTTGGTTACCTAACACTTACTCCTCAAGTGAGAGGTTGAGAGAGTTTACTTGAGAATGGGCAGCTCTTGCCAGAGAAGTTTAAGAGACAATTGCAATAGACCTTCCCTTTAGCAGCCCCCAAAGTTTCATTCTCATTGAAAAAAGATCTCCCCAGGTTTTCTGTTTACTTAACATTTTTGTCTCAGTTCTCTATTTTGGTCACTGTGTTTCCAGAGTACATTTTTTTCTTGAACGATAAATGTATTACTTTATTCAATGAATACTTATTGTACCAGGCATTGTACTTAACGGCATAGCTCCAGAAGCTGCATGTTAGTTTGATTCCTGCCTTTGCTGGGGACCCTGTCATCTGCTTGTGCAACATCACTCACGGGCCTCGTCACATGGGCCAGCACTCTGCTAGAGAGTGTCTCTTTGTCTTTGAATTCCTTCACCTGGGAGTACAAGTCTTCCTATTCACACTCTCTCTCTCATTTGCTATCATCCCCAGCTTGTTCACCAAAAGCTTAATTTCTCTACCATAGTAAACTCATTTGTTTAATCCAACGTCCATATGTCATGCACAGTTCAACAGAAGATGAGATCCATGAAATTAGGGACTGTGATTTATCTACATCCAATTGACCAAAACTTAGCAAACAGCACAAAACACATTTTATACATTCAATAAATGATTGCTTAGTGAGTGGTTGGGTTGATGGATGGATGGATGGTTGCTTAGTATGTGCCAAGCAGATACTAAGAATTTTATATAAAATAAATAAACCCTGGGGATGTAATGTTCATCATGGTGGAAATAGTTAATACTGTATTGTATATTTGAAAGTTGCTGAGAGTAAATCTTAAAAGTTCTCTTCTCAAGAAAAAAAAAACTTGTAACTATGTGTAGGGTTGGATGTTAACTAGACTTATTATGGTGATCATTTCACAATATGCACAAATATCAAATCATTATGTGGTATACCTGAAACTAATATATGTCAATTATATCTCAATTAAAACTAATCAATAATTATATTATCCCCTCAGCAATTGTAGGGAGTAGGAATCATTAGTCTCATTTTACAGATGGAGAAAAACTCAGAAATATTTGGATAACTTTCCCAAGATTATTGTTAACAGTAATACTGTTATTTTGTTTATTAAGGTATAGTTGATTTTCACTATTAGTATTAGTTGTACAATATAGTGATTCAAAATTTTTATAAATTATACTCCATTTGTAGTTATTATAAAATATTGGCTGTACAATATACCCTAGTAGATTATTTATTTTATACATAGTAGTTTGCATCTCTTAACCCTCTATCTTTCCCCTCCCCCTTCCCTCTGCCCACTGGTTTGTTCTCTATATCTGTTAATCTTTTTTGTTATATTCACTCATTTCTTTTATTTTTTGTATTCCACATATAGGTGATATTATACAGTATTTGTCTTTGTCTGACTTATTTCACTAAGTATAATATCCTCCAGGTCCATCTGCATTGTTGCAAATGGCAAATTTTCATTCTTTTTTATGACTGAGTAATATTCCATTGTATATATAAACCACGTCTTCTTTATCCATTCATCTGCTGATGGACACTTAGGTTGCTTCCATATTTTGGCTATTGTAAATAATGCTTGTATGAACACTGGGATGAATATATCTTTTTGAGTTGTTGTTTTCATTTTCTTTGGGTATATACCCAGGACAGCAATATTGTTATTACTTGGTATCATGTTAGTCAGAGTTGCATTAATGATTAATAATGATTAGTAACCCTGTTAGCTAGCATCCATTGGCTATTTATGCCTTCAATGAGTATTTTCTTCACATTATCTTATACAGTCCTCAGATAACTGTAGAATAGTGCTATTATTATGTCTATTATATGTATTTTTTAATGCCACATCCAAAAGTGTCCTATAGGTGCATGACACTCTGAATGAAAGATGTGAAAGCTACCTTTTCACTTATTCACAGTTCTTTCTCTATGGTCAACACAGGAGGTAGAGCATACAAAGAACCCCTGCTTCTGCTTTTCTAGGAACAGTATTGCCCAAAGCAAATAAAATCAGTAGATATCTACAGTTGCTCCTTCAGTTCTTCAATACTAGAAAGATAGTCATCTGGACCACTAAATTGTCATCACTAAATTAGTTTGAATTTATCTCCCAGTAGGGATAGCAGTCAGGATAGGACCACAAGGTTTTGACAAGCTATGATAGTATTAAAAAATACATATATTTCTCTTACACGCCATCTCAGACAATTAAATAGCTAGTTAAATGTGGTGTTTTTGTGATGAGGACACAACTATGAATCAAGTTCATCTAATGTCGTCATTCCTAATTTTATTTATTTTTATTAAAAATGTTTACTGTGGTATAGATGACATATAACTAATTGTTATATTAGTGGCAGATATACAACATAATGTTTTGTTATTTATATATACTGAAAAATGGTTACCACAATAAGTCTAGTGAACATCTGTCCCCTTAAATAGATACATTTTTTCCCTTGTGATGAGGTCTTTAAAGATTTACTCTTAGACACTTCCAAATATGCAATACAGTATTATTAACCATAGTGATACATTATTCTTATATCGACTTTCCCAATAGAGACTGATAGCTCTCACAGGATTTCTTCACTTTTTAAAAATCTTTATTCTCTCTTCTCTTCCACCTGAATCATTTTTAAATTTCTCTGGGTCACTTATTCTCTCTTGCGTCAGATCAACTGATGCTTTCTAATGCATTCTTCATCCCATTCATTGAGTTCTTCAGCTCCAGAATTTCTGTTTGGTTCTTTTTAATAATTCCAATCTCTTTGGTAAAGTACTCCCTCTGTTTATTAATTTTATTCCTGAGTTCATTAACTTGTCTTTCCGAGTTTTCCTGTAGCTTGTTGAATTTCTTCACAACAGCTATTTTGAACTTTTATCAGTTTAAGTTGCAATACTTCATGCATTTGAATTTTACCGCTGGAGAATTGCCATTCTCTTTTCGTGATACCGTATTAACATGATTTTTCATAGTGGTTGATGAAATGTGCCTCTTCTGTTGCATGTGAAATATCAGATACCCTTCTTATTTACAGAAGGCAGGCTTTGTTTACTTTGATCCTGACAGTTCAACAATCTAGCAATTGGAAACTTTTCTTTTGCTTTCCAGAAGATGGTGCTATAACACAGGGTTTTGGTTTGTTTTACTGAACAGACTCTCCATGCTACACAGTTTCACTTTCCACCTCCTCTGCCAGAGAGGTCGCCCCTGCCACCACCACAATCCCAGCAAGTGGCAGTGTCGGTCTGGGTTGTGAGGCTCCCCTGGGCTGTTCCTCCTTTTCCTCTGCCTCCAAACTCATCTCCATCCTGTTCTGATGGCTTGCTGAGTTCTCCCGTCAGGTGGGCTGCACCTCTACAATTTCTCTATCTCCCATGAGTGCCCAGTTTTGCACTCTCCAGATTACCTTCTTCCTTTTGGTAGCAAGTGGGGGTGGGCAGGCTAGTGGGTGTGGATCCACATCTTCCTCTGAGGTCCTATCCACTTCCTATCTACTTCTCACAGGTGGAAAGGTGGCTTTCCCGGGTGTCTTGGTGTACTGTGCAGAGGCACTTTTGATGGGTTATGGATGTCTGGTTAGTTGTGAATCAAAAAGAAGAGAAAAAGGGAATGACTCTTGCCACCACTATGTCCACATCACTCTCCTCAAAAACTTTGCTTTAAATAAGAGTGGCCCGGGGCTTCCCTGGCAGTGCAGTGGTTGAGAGTCCGCCTGCCGATGCAGCGGACACGGGTTCGTGCCCCGGTCCGGGAAGATCCCACATGCCGCGGAGCGGCTAGGCCTGTGAGCCATGGCTGCTGAGCCTGCGCGTCCGGAGCCTGTGCTCTTCAACGGGAGAGGCCATAAGCAGCCCGCGTACCGCAAAAAAAAAAAAAGAGAGTGGCCCTAGGATAACTATAGAAAAGTATATTTCTTTTCTATTTATTAAATATTTCACCTTTTTGAAAATATAAATCTAAATGATATATCTAGGTCCTGGTCAGCCTTTATCTTGATGTGGTAATGCTGCAAGGATGGCTGTTTGCCACCTCTAGTGAGACTTGTGAAAACTGATGCTCATCATGTCATGTCTCTGACTGCAGCCCAGGACACAGCTCTTCAGTGGCAGAGGCTTGTCGCCAACCAGCTGATGCTGCATCACAACCATGTAGATATACAGAGAATTAAACCTCCTGTAGCTATGGTGACAATAGACTGGAATATCTGTGGGTACATCCTGTAACAGGGCCAATGTCACAATAGTGACCCCAGCAGGTTTTAGGTTCTCCACTGGACAGGCTCACAACAAAGTTTAATTTGAGTTGAGTTTTATCTATAGTGATGTACTCATTATCTTTTGTAACACATTGTTATTCACCACTCTGTGTCCTAGTTTGAATAAGCATCTTCAGGAATCATATATCATTTTTTTTTTTTTTTAATTTTTGGCTGCATTGGGTCTTCATTGCTGCGCGTGGGCTTTCTCTAGTTGCAGTGAGTAGGGACTACTCTTCATTGTGGTGCGCGGTCTTCTCATTGCGGTGGCTTCTGTTGTTGCGGAGCACAGGCTCTAGGTGCACCAGCTTCAGCAATTGTGGCTCGTGGGTTCTAGAGCACAGGCTCAGTAGTTGTGGCGCACGGGCTTAGTTGCTCCGCAGCATGCGGGATCTTCCTGGACCAGGGTTCAAACCCGTGTTCCCTGCATTGGCAGGAGGATTCTTAACCACTGCACCATCAGGGAAGCCCACATATATCATTTTATGGGATGCTTTAGGCAGGGGTCAGCAAACTTTTTCAGTAGATGGCCAGATAGTACATATTTTAGGCTGTGCAGGCCATATGAGCTCTGCCACAACTACTCAAATGTGCCCTTATAAGTCAAAAGCAGTCATAGACAATAAACCAATGACTGTGGTCCAATAAAACTGAATTTATAAAAAGAGACAGCAGGTCAGATTTGGCATGTGGGCCATATTTTGTGGCCTTCTGCTATTAACAGAAACAATTGAAGTTAGATGCAGAGTTCTAGAGCAAACTTGAAGCAGTTCTGAAGAGTATTATATAAAATAATAATATTATATCAAATATATATATTATATTATATAAAATCCAGTTTGATCCATCTTCAGACTGCTAAAGGTTTCAAATCGTTGGAATCTTGATCCAATTGTTAAACATTCTGAGCCACCTCAGACATTTCACTAAAGCACTGCCATTCTTACTTCTTGCCCAGGAAAATTGTGTGAGAATAGGTGTAGACCTTCTGAAATTTATCTGGTACCTTTTTTCTTTCCTCTGCATTATTTTTGAGCGTAGAAAATGGGCAGAACCTCTAGTTTAAAAATTTTGCCAGAATAAACATCTGATCTGGATGCTGCTCCTAACACTTTTCAAATTTCTCTTTCAACTCAAGGGCTCTCATCTGTTCAGTTGGTACATGGTGGGCTTCATGACTATTCTCTTGCCAGCCATGGTGCAAAAAATCTCCCAGGCCTCTCAGGAATTAGCCTGAGTGATGGCGAATTGCAGTATGAGTGCCTGTAACCAGTTATAATCTTGAAGGACATTTTGCTCTGAAATGAGTTCTAAGCTGTAAACTCACCCGTTTTAAATTTTAGGGTCTTGTTAAATCAGTCAACAATTCCTACCGTAACTGAGTCATCACAAACAAAATTGTCTCGTTATATATAGGATTTTAGAAACTCACACATTAAGAGATTTTGAAATTTATTCCCTGATCAATTTCCCATCCCTTTCCTTAAAATGTTCCAAAATAAAACTGACCCCCATTTTGGCTGCTCATTCCCCGCCTCCTCAAAATAGTAAATCTCTTTTTAAAACTGCCTGTGCCACGGTAATTTTAGAGAACTTTGTCATTAAAAAAAAAAAAAAATCACCTTTATTCACATAAGCAGTCTCGGCAGAAAGTATGTATTTATCACATCAAAGAAAGTTCTTTCCGATAAGACCTATCTTGAGGCATAGGTTCGGACAAGTATCTAACTTTTGGCAGGCGGCTCATTGGGAACACACACGCTGACCCAGCCCTGCGTTAACGACCTTACAGCACACTCCCATATCATTTGCAGAAGCATCCTACTGCAGCGTAAAACTGTGGTGGCAAACTCCTGTACGAGTTTTTTATAATATAAACAGTTCAGAGTTTCTGTCATAAAATTAACAGTTTCCCTAATAAAACACAACATCTGCATTTTATATCCACCGTGGGTTATGAGCCCCAGCAGATCAGAGAGTTTGAGTTTGCCTTTTCCTCCTCACTAGGTACCAGGTACAGGAAAGCTATTCTGAGTTCCAGATTATATCGATTATAAAGCTATCCAACAGAAGACATTTAGAAATAACTCTCCCTAGGAGACCTTCACATCAATTGCCTGGCTGATCTTAGGAAAGAATTGTGAGCAACAGATGGTGGAGGCTGATGGTCCATTCTCATTGGCAAACACATCCAGGCTCTCATTTTCTTGGTCAACCATAAAGCCTTAACATGGAGAAGGAAATAACATGAAGTAAAATGAATTCTATGTAATACAAAGTCCATCCAGTTAATACTAAAACCCAGCTGGACTGGAGTTTCATACCTCTTCTTGGTCTTTAGCTTCTGAAATACAGAGCAAACACCAGCTTTGTTGATAGTGACAGTGCCCCAGAGAATAATTTTTTTTGCATGGCGTCAGAGCCAACCTCTGCAAACCATGTCAACCTACTTTTCCCTCTGTGGTGAATTCTGGGAGACTCTTCTTTCAGTCTCTTAGACCACTAATCTGTTCTTTACTCATATCAGCTTTGCAATTCAATTCATCTACTGTTTTCTTTTTAATTTCCAAGGATTCTGTCTCAATTTATAACATCTATGAATTCTCTTTTGTTAATGTTTTGTTTGTTTGTTTCCCCCATTAACTCTGCTTCCTTGAATATTTCCTTTGTCTTCATCTTACCAGTACCTCTGTTTCACACTATTAGCCTTCTTGAAAATTTGAAGATTTAGAACTCTATGCTCGTATCTTGAGTTGAGGGTTTAGACGTAAAACACTGTTGGTCACGAGTCTATTTTCATTCCCCAAAGAGAGTTCTCATTCTCCTGCTGTGGCTAGAAGTCCTGATCATGGACTAGTGGTGTTTGTTGACGGGAGGGCCTGGGGATGAGTTTGGGCAGAGTGGGCAGGAGGTCAAGTGAGTAGAGTGGCGCTCTCCATTCTTCCTGTCAACCAAATGCTTCTCTGGGAATCTCTATGTCAGAACTTTCTCTACAGCAGTTCCTGCCTTGGCTTTAACCTAGGGGTAAAGCCTGGTGTCTACTGCTCCTTTTCCATTTTTAATTCCCAGCTGTCACCCAAAGGTAGAGCCTAATCTCCACCTCTGCTCTGCCTCTTGGTCCAGTCCAGTCTCCCCAGAGACTTCACTGGCAGGCAGTGCAAGTGGAGAAGCAGCAGCTCCCAACTAGCTCAGCTATTTTGAAGGAAGACCTTTAATGAATTACCCCAATGGTTGCCTTGTTTGCATTTGTTGACTCTGACTTTAAAATTTCTCTGGATCTCTTTGGAGAGGAAAGAATCCCATCTGAGATACTTTTCTCCAGCCTGTATTTTGGGTTGTATTCTTTTAGCTCTGATTCATAATTGCAATGCCTCAAGACTTCTGCTCTACTGATAGCAGACTTTCATTTTTTTTCCCATCACTGTTGGAAATTATATCTTTTAAAATACATGTTTCAGATCTGTCAATGAACTTTGGGACAGAAGAGGAAAGAGGTGCAAGTGCTGAATCCTTCAACTTACAGCAGTAGTTTGAAGAGGTTATTTAACCTTGTTAACAAGAGGCAAATCTTGGTAAAGATGTATGGGTTTGCTTTATCATTTACTCTCTGTCTCTTTCTGTGTGTGTGTGTGTGTGTTTGTATGTGTATGTATGTGTATACATATATTTATATTTTTCCAAGCCTTAAATGATCTTTTAAAGTATTATGATCAATTTTATGGATGAAAAATTCAGTTGAGGCTTAAGAACAATTAACTTGATATAATTTCAAACAATAGGTATCTTCGTACTACACCTGATCTAGTACATCATTTTATCTAATTTTTTATACTTTTAAGTGATTTGCCCCATCTAGACTTTGAACTGTATCATTTCAGGATAATCGTTTATTCATCTCTGTCACTAGTGCCTAGTAGTGGCTGACATATACAGTAGGCACTCAATGCATGTTCGCTAAAATCAGTTGAAGTGAAAGAACCAGGACTCTAATCCAAGTTTGTCTGACTTCAGAGTATACGTTGTTTTCACCACATTCTCCATCAGAGCTGACAACTGCTCTAATTCTTTAGAGTTAAGACATCACTCCCTCCCAATGCAATGTAAGGAAACTGCATACTCTTGCAATCCCCTTCCTCTAGCTTGACACATTTCCCCAAGTGATCATTTGCATATTCAGTAACTATTCTCCACAGAAGTCTCTAGCAATGAGTTTTAGAGACTAGAACCCTAGAGAAGACAAGCAACATGTCTCCGTTTTGCTTTTTCGAGTTGCTTCCCTGGTGGTCCACAAACTTAGGATAACATACAAGTTGGAAAATTAACCAGATGTGAAAATAAAATATAATGTCAGGAGTAACAGCTTTGGAGACAAACAGAAGCAATCAATTAAAGCTGAGGCTGCACCAGTGCTGGAATTCAACAGTGTCTGATCATGATTAGCAAACAGCACTTAAAGGGTATCAGTTCACATAGAACCATTCGGGCTAGTGCTTTTGCTTTGGTTTAAGAAGAGAAAGGAGGCTGTACATGCAGGTTTACATGAATATATAAAGGTTCAAAAAGGGCTAATGGAAGCGACTTCAAGTATCTTCCCAAGACTGAGTCCATGGGCTCAGTTCTAAGTCTCACAGAGGCTAAAAGATCTCCTTTTACGAGGAACACTTTCAGACTTTCAGGCATGAGTAGGGTAACTTGGATTTCCAGACCATAGATGAAGTGCAACACAGAGTGAGTACGATGAGCATGGTCCTCGTTTCTGCTCAGAACCCATTAACTATCATGATTCTAGTCCTGTGAATTAGTGCATTGATGATGGCGGCCACAGAGTAGTGACAGGACACCCATGGAGACCAGGAGGTCCAGCAGGAGGTGCTGTAAGCCCACTGGAAGCTTGTGAAGAAAAACAGCAGTACCTAGACCACAATTGTAATATTTGTGAGACAAATGACATACCTTGTAGGAATCCCTCAGAACTTTTGTGGGAGGCGGGGGCTGCAGAAATCGACTTCACAGGGGACCAAGAAATAAATTAATAAGCCAAAATAATTTGAGAATTAATATGAACATGACCTCACTTTTACCCACAGCTCTTGGGATCTACAAAGATTCTGATTTTATTTCCTTTATTTTTAACCATTTCCTTAATTCCTAATATCATGTATGTTTAGGCATACTATCATAGCTTATTTAATAAAATAGTCTCTGAAATCTCACTGCCCAGTCTGGATACCCAGTTTTGTCATTTGCTAGTTGTGTTACTGCCCTACATTTACTCCTGAGCCTTTGTGTGCTCACTATACACATCTGCAAAACAGTACCTCCTTCAAAGCATCATTGTGAGTATTAAATGAAATAACAGAGTCAAACATAGCATAGGGCTCAGCCTCCTATAAGCATTAGTTCATGTTAGCTGTGTAGCTATTGTCATTAGTATCATCATCGTTATTATTGAGTTCATCTTCATTTGGGGCATTAGACCTACTCATCTCACTGTAATTTTCATTTTCTCAACATGTTTTTTTTTCATCATAGACTTCTTGGCTTTCTGAATAGTCATCTGCATGCAACGACTTAACTCTAGCTGTGAATTTTCCCTTTTCCTTTCAGCGGATAGTGGTGTTTGTTGACTTATTTATTCCTTCATTATTCACTAAATCACTTAGTCATGCCTACCGTATGGCAAGCAGAATTCTAGGAACTAGGCATATGGCACGGGAATCATGCATACAGCATTAAACTGCCCTCAGGGAGCTTATATTATCGTGGAGGAGATAGACAATAAGATAAATAAATATGTAATGTAATGTCAGGTCAAGGCAAGGGCCATGAAGAAAAATAAAGTAGGGCAAATGAAGAGAGAGTGACAGGTACTGTAAGTTAAAATAGAGAAATCAGGAAAGGTACCTCTTTATTTGTAACAGAGCATGAGGATGTTCAAGCTCAAGGACACTGATGAGAGCAAGAGAGTTCTTGGAGGTAAGCAATTAAGAGGAGTCTCCTTGATAGCAACAGGGAGAATGGTAAAGCAGCTAGAAGTACAACGGAGAGAACCAGAGAACAAGGTAGCTAAGAAGAGCTCTGCTGGGGTAAGTCAAGCCTCAAAGACTACCTCTGCAAAGGGGCCCAACTCTAATTGGATCAGACTGTGGAGCAATTTATGACCCAAGGTGTTGTCAAAAACAATAGAGAAATCAGCCGGCAAATAGTGGAGGCTAAGAGCTTGGTGTGATAATCTGCCTAAAGCTTAACAGGGTGTTCAGGGAAAGAAACAGTCCAAGAGAACCAGCTAAAGCCATATTCATCCCTGGGGAAGGAGGTCAGTGAAACTATGCACATGCCCAAGGCTGCACCCTTTAGGGAGTGACATCTGAGCATGCGTACTACATGGGAAATAGACTTCACTGAACTAGCCCAGCCATGTCACTAAATTAATAAGCAAGCAAACAATAAGAATACCAAAGAAGATAGGGAGGAGACAGATTTGTATTCCTGTTTGCAACAATATATTATTGAAAATGTCTGGTTTTCAACAAAAAAAGGATAAGACAAAAATAAACAGGAAAACGTTGCCCGGAGACAGAAGAAAAGAGTAGACAACAGAAATTGCCTTTGAGAGCGTCAAAGCAGCCATTATAAACATCAGAGCTAAAAGAAGCATGTTATAGAAGTAAAAAAAGAAAAATGATGTCTCACCAAATAGAAAATATCAATGGAAATTCTGGAGTTGAAAAGTACAATAACTGAAATTAAAATTCACTGAATTGGTTCAAGAGATTTGAGCTGGCAGAAGAAAGAATTAGCAAACACAAAGATAAATTGATAGAGGCTGTGTAATCTGAAGAATGGAAGGAAAGAAGACAAAAACTATAGTCAGCCCTTTGTATCTTCCGGTTCCACATCCTCAGATTTAACAACCACATATCATATTTCAAAGCTGGTTGAATCTGCATATGCGGAACCGCCAGATACGGAGGGCTGACTCTATTCCACCATTCTATATAAGAGATTTGAACATTACTGGATTTTGGTATCTGCAGGGGTTCTGGAACCAACCCCCTGCAGCTACCATGATAATCTCAATACATACAGAAAAAGCATTTAACAATATTCAACATGCTTTCATGAAAAAAAATTTAACTAGAAATAGAAGGTATTTCCTCTCTCTGATAAAAGGCATCTACAAAAGTCTCACAGCTAATATACTTAATGGTGAAGCTGAAGACTTTCCCTTTAAGGTCAGGAACAAAACATGGATGACCACTCTCATCACCTGTATTCAACATTGTACTGGAGGTTCTAGACTGAGCAATTAGACAAGAAAGAGAACTAAAAGACATACAGATTACAAAGAAAAAAGTAAAACCATCTCTAGTTTCAAGTGGCATTATAGTTTATGTAGAAAACCCTAAGGAATCACTAATTAATAAGTTAAGCAAGGTTACAGAATATAAGATCAACCTATAAAAATCAGGTGTATTTCAATAGCAGCAATGAATAATCTGAGAATGAAATTTTTTTAAAAAATTGTACTTAATAGCATCAAAAAGAATAAAATACTTAGATGTAAAATTAACAAAAGAATTGCAAAACTTGTACTGCCAAAACTACAAAACATCATTGAAAGAAATTAGAAGAAAACTAATAAAATGTAAATATGTTCATGGATCAGAGACCTAGTATTGTTAAGATGATAATACTCCCCAAATCGACCTATGAAGTCAACGTCATCTTTATCAAAATCCCAGCTGGCTTCTTTGCAGAAAAGTCATCACGGGACTGTGGAGCAGAGAACAGATGGAGAAGGCAAGAGTGGAGGTGGGAAACCCAGTTTACACGTAATGCCACTCATCTAAGTGAAAGACGGTGATAGTCTGTATTAAGCTTAGGGTGGTGAGGGACTTCCCTGGTGGTCCAGTGGTTAAGACTCCACGCTTAAAATGGAGTCTGCAGGGGGCGCAGTTTCGATCGCTAGTCAGGGAACCAAGGTCCCACATGCCGCAGGGCACAGCCAAAAAAAAAAAAGAAAGCTTACGGTGGTGGAGATAGAGAAATGTGACTAGATTCAAGACATGTTTGTGGGTTAAATATGAAAAAATATGAAAGTAAACATAGGGATAAATAACATGTCTGTAAATGTATATGATCTTGGAATAATTTCCTCTAATGAGCCCTTCAGAGAATAACTGCCAGATAAATCTAAATAAATAATGAGAATCTGCTCATTGACTAAGATGCAATGTTATTCTTCAGTGAGTGTTCTGCAGAAAAAGCAACATCTTTCTTGATTGTTCTTGGCAACTTCTCAGAAATTCTCATTTAATTGTTTTATTGTGGAGCAGGAAATCTTGCTGTGTCTTTTAAAACCTGAAATCTTGCTGTATCTTTTAAAACCTCCTTCCCCAACTCAAAGCCTCTGGCAGAGAATTAGGGGGTGGGAAACAGCACAGGTTCTCAGGATTCCTAATAAAAATAGAAAGCCATTAATTTCAGAATAGATGTTTAAAGCTATTACATTATTAACATAAATGAAGGTCTGAACTTTTTTTCTAATTTCCATTTTATTGAGGCATAATTGACGTATAAAGTTGTAAGATAAACTGTACATCATAGTGATTTGATATATATATATACACTGTGAAAGGATTCTCCTCATCTAGTTAATTAACACATCCGTATCCATCACCTCACATATTTATCTTTTCTTTTTTGGGGGGTGAACATTTAAGTTCTACTCTCTTAGCAAATTTCAATTATACAATACAGTTTTATCCACTATAGTCTGAACTTTTAAGCAAATTTTTTCTATCTCTCATCTTCAAGATACTACAACAGATAGCAAGCAAGAGACAAATACAAAAGTTGTGGTTTTCTTGTAAATATGAGTTCATTCTCAGGTTGCTAAATCAAAGGGATTAAACCTACTGATGTCTATTTAATCATTAAACTAAGTAACGGGATATTTTACTTTTAGCCTTATAGTCCGTACTTCAGGTATCAGCTTTAGCTCCATCAGCCAAATTCATCCTTTTAATTTATGACTTTCATTCTAATTACTAATTTCTTTACACAATGTGTTTAACTGCATTTTTGTACCTGGGATTATCTCATTTGAAACTCATTTTATCAAATATTTTAACATCTCATTTTGTGTGTGCTTTCAGAATTAGATAGCCTAGAGGGAAAATGCTTTGCTGAGCCAATGATAAAAATACTATTTTAAAAATTCTATACTAGCAGATGCAGTTGACATGGCTTTTTAGAATTTTTAATTGACTATGGTTACCCTAGGACTTTATATTCATTGAAGTCAAAGCCCATGTTTTAGTTACCTTGTTATTAGGAGGTAGTGCATTGTTATGTTTTGTACACATAGTTCTTCTAAATCGGTGCTGAATTCAATACTAATATCAAAACGAATGTATTTTTATATTTAGCATTTATGCTGTAACAATATTAAAATGTAAGAGTTTTTAATGTGATAAACTCTGCAAAGTATTTGTAGAAATTTCAGGATCTGAAAATCAGATATCTTTAGGACAGATAAATTTTTTGTTCTAATAAGAGTTTAATTTAATTCTAGGTAAGTAAAAATCAGGGAAAGGGCTGATTAATAAAGTTAAGGAAAGAAAAGATCAAGTACTTACAGGATACCATCTGTGGAAATGTTTTAAAATCAAGTACATTATATATAATGGCAATATATACCCATTTACGCAGACTCCAGATATGACCAAGCAAGTATGACAGGCCATTATGCTGGCTGTAATGAGACTCCACCTATTCAGATAATCATCCTTTTGCTTAAATCACACTACATATCTTTCCTTGACAACGAAATTAGGTTAGAGGGGAAAGAGAACATTAACAGTTACTATGTGCTGACCATGGGGCTTGGTCCCAGTTTCATAAATTGATTTCAGACATTAGAGCACCAAAAACTCCAGTGTTTTTTCTCAGTGATACTATCTGTAATTAAGTAATAGCAAAACAGAGAACTCCAAAGATGCCAGGCCAAATTATTACCACAAATAAAAAATAAAACATCCAGATTTATAGCAGAAAACTGAGATAGTGGTACAAAGAAACAGAGATGATAAATGTTAATAATTACCCACAAATACTGCAACTACTACTGTTTGTGCACTCCATAGCACAGTGTGTGCACAGAGCCCTTAATCTTCCAACCTGGTAGTATTTCAAGGAGGTATTTTTGTTGCATGTTCTCATCTTAATATTCCCCTGTGCAAAATGGTTAAGCTTTGGAGGCAGCTTTGTGAATTCAGTGAGTCAACATTTCCAATGTGATTTGGTCTCAGAGAAGCAGGTATTGCAGAATATGATAAGCTGCACTGTAGACATAGACACATAATGGACGGGTACATGAATATTTAGACAGAAGCCACCATTTCTTGAGCACTTCCTATGCATCAGACACTGCACTAAGTACTTTACATAATTACTCCTCACAATAGAACTATTTCCCCATTTACTTTGTTATAAAGCAGAAACTAACACACCATTGTAAAGCAATTATACTCCAATAAAGATGTTAAAAAAAAACCTATTTCCCCATTTAAAAAGTGTTCAAACAGCAAGGTTTATTATTGTACTAAGGTTAAATGAGGGCAGACTAGGAATCCAACCCAGGCTTGTCTGTTTCTAAACCACGTGGTTTATAAAAATCATTACATCATGCTCTGTCTTATAATTAACAATTGTGTAGGAAATGTTTACTGGGTGCCAGTGCGTTTACCCTTTGATTACATGGTATGTGTTTCAAATACACGAGCTCATCTCAGCTGAGGATTATTTTACACATGAGGCTCAGAAAAGCCAAATATTAAATCGTCTAATGACTACTATACTCTTGGAGTCCTTTGTTTAGTGTCCAAATTCAATCACTTGGAAAATATGTCTTTCCTCTTAAGCGTTTCTATAATCAATGTTTAGGAAGGAAGAAGCAATATCTTTGTTTTTAACTTTTAGATGAGGCAACTGAATCACAAAAAATTCAGTGATTTGCAAAGTCTCCTTGGCCAGTCAGTGGTAAAGTCAAAATAATAGCTCCTATATCTGAATCACGCTGTTTCTCTGGACTGCTCCTCACCTGAAAAGGCTACAATCAGCCTTTGTTATTCCACTGCCCATGAAGCTCCTATGACTTTCACGTTGCTTTTGTCCTCTTGATGGTCTCCAGGGAGACCAGGAGGATGCTGCCTGGAGAAATAGTGCCTCTCTTCTAATATACAATAAGACCTTGATGGGTCTTTTGGCAGTGTGAGTTTTTTCTATGTGTGGGGCATGTGTGTGTCTTTTGTTTTTAATAAAAGACACTTTGGAGGGATAATATGCTGGCTGGACTTCAGTTTTAAAAATAAGTTTTTCAGCTTGTAATCTAAAGGACTCACCAAAGATATGAAAAACCTAATAAAAGATTGATGATAAAGGACTCAAAAGCAGCGCCTGTCCTGTATATACATGTGAGGCCCCAAGGGGAGAACCAAAGCTTTGCAAAGCAAGATCTACCAAAAATTCAGCCTCTTCTGCAAACAGAAGTGCCTATACTGTAAGAACACAAAGACCTGCTTCCTGACTGGCCTTGGCAGAGGAGGACATGCATTCTTATTACCATGACACTGGTTAATGTGGGCTGTTAGCTCTTACAGGGGGCAAGGTAAGGGCCAAGCTCTGTACTGAGCCAAATAGCCAGTATGGACAAGAAAGACAGAATACTATATACATATAAAGCATTTAACAGTATTTATGCATTCATTCATTCATTCAAACACACAATAAATGCTGGACACCTAGGTTCTTTTTGTTCTGCTCTCTTGTTATCTCAACCTGAGTTTTGGCACAATGCTTGAGATGCCTCTGAAATCCATTTTTCTATTTTGATTTGGATTTAAAATACATTTAAAATACATTTTGATGGTTTAATGGTTCTGAAGAACCTAGGGGCAGGACAGGAATAAAGACACAGATGTAGAGAATGGACTTGAGGACATAGGGAGGGGGAAGGGTAAGCTGCGACAAAGTGAGAGAGTGGCATGGACATATATACACTACCAAATGTAAAATAGATAGCTAGTGGGAAGCAGCCACATAGCACAGGGAGATCAGCTCGGTGTTTTGTGACCACCTAGAGGGGTGGAATAGGGAGGGTGGGAGGGAGATGCAAGAGGGAGGAGATATGGGGATATATGTATATTTATAGCTGATTCACTTTGTTATAAAGCAGAAACTAACACACCATTGTAAAGAAATTATACTCCAATAAAGATGTTAAAAAAAAATAAATTAAAAGCCAACATGCTCCTCCCTACCCATTGCTGCAAAAGTGCCAGTACAGGCTGATTCAGCCCAAGTAGAGATAACCCTGGAATATTACCTCAGCACCAGAGGGAAGCCTGTGAGATCAGCATTCTGGCCTGATCACGAATGGATTTTTCAGGAGGGTGTGGAGATAAAGGAACCCTCCTACACTGTTGGTGGGAATGTGAATTGGTGCAGCCACTATGGAGAACAGTATGGAGGTTCCTTAAAAAACTAAAAACAGAGCTACCATATGATCCTGCAATCCCACTCCTGGGCATATACCCTGAGAAAACTCTAATTCAAAAAGGTACATGCACTCCAATGTTCATAGCAGCACTATTTAAAATAAAGACATGGAAGCAACCTAACTATCCATCAACAGATGAATGGATAAAGAAGAAGTGGTATATATATGTAATGGAACATTACTCAGCCATAATAAAAAATGAAATAATGATATTTGCAGCAACATGAATGGACCTAGAGATTGTCATATTCAGTGAAGTAAGTCAGACAGAGAAAGACAAATATCATGTGATATCACATATGTGGAATCTAAAAAAATGATACAAGTGAACTGATTTACAAAGCAGAAAAAGACTCACAGACATAGAAAACAAACTTATGATTACCAAAGGGGTTAGCAGGGGCGGGGGAAGATAAATTAGGAGTTTGGGATTAACATATACATACTACTATATATAAAAATGGTAAACAACAAGGACCTACTGTACAGCACAGGGAATTATATGCAATATCTTGTAATAACCTATAATGGAAAATAATCTGAAAAAGAATATATATATGTGTAACTGAATCACTTTGTACACTTGAAACTAACACAACATTGTAAATTAACTATACTCCAATTTAAAAAAGAATGGACTTTTCCAAAGGTAAATAAATAAATAATAAAATACATTTTGATTGTTTAAAGAAATTATCATTTCTCTCTTCTGCTAGAACAACAATGACTTAGATGTTTCTATTAAATCTAAGTAACTGACTTCTCAAAACTGTAATCAGGGGCTTCCCTGGTGGCTCAGTAGTTGAGAGTCCGCCTGCCGATGCAGGGGACACGGGTTTGTGTCTCGGTCCGGGAAGATCCCACACGCCGCGGAGCGGCTGGGCCCCTGAGCCATGGCCGCTGAGCCTGCACGTCCGGAGCCTGTGCTCCGCAACGGGAGAGGCCACAACAGTGAGAGGGCCGCGTACCGCAAAAAAAAAAAACCTGTAATCAGTTGGAATCAGAGGGTTTCAGGGGAATGAAAAAGAGATGAGTGAAAAAGCATTCCCCTGAATGCATGCTACTCTCTTAAAACTCAATTTTTTTCTCCTGCGACCCTCTCTGTTCATCAGCCCACAACATTCCCTCATCTCAGTGGATATTTAACAGCCGAGCTGAGTTGGTTATCTTTATGTTAGGGTCTGCTGTACTTCCCAGATTAGAGTTATCTATAATTTGCATCTCACAATGCCTGAAATGGTACCTCGGGGCACTCTCCCCCTTGTTCTCTGCCTCAGTGTCTTTTGTCCTCTCTGTCTCAAGCTCTTGAATACACACCCTGCAACACTGCCAGGTACCTCCTAGGAACCACCCCTTCCTTCCCCAGCCTCTGCACAATCCCACCTCTTAGTTAAATCCTGGGCAGTCTTCAGATTTCAGCCAGCTGCTTAGGAGAGTTGGGTCCCCTTGTTATACATTCTAAAAACAAAAACTGTACATTTTCTTTAACCTGTCAGGTTGCAATTATATGTGTGTGTATTTATTTGATAAACATCTGTCTTGTCCTCAGCACCATAAGCTACAGAATAATAAAGACTTTGTTTTCTTCTCCTTATATCACTGTACTAAGTGCAGTGCCAGGCACATGGTAAGCGTGCATGCATTTGTTGAGTGAATAAAGTATCGGTAATGACCCACCAAAAAAAATCGTTCTCATAAATATTCCTAAGCCTCAATTCCACATAGGGTGATGCTAAAATGTCCCTATAAAAGGGGTATTCACTGGAATAGTGAGTAGAACAGCCAGGGTCTTGGGAAAAATCAAGGATGCTTTTTCAGATACCTTATAGTCAATCCTTAGGTTAAACCTAATTCACATACTATGTATGGTGGCAGCATGAATACAACACCCAGGATAATACGAGTTGTGCTTTCTGTTCCACGACTGTGTACCCTGCCCTTCTGAACAACACCAGGAACACAGGAAGGGAAGGGCATCAACCTCTGTAGCTCTCCTGTGGTGTGCCAGTTATTTTACCTATGCCATTTCCTTGAAGAGAAGGATGTAATTCTGTTTATTCCGTGTTGCCTAAGGCACCTATGTCAGTCTAGAACATATAGCAAGCATTGTATTAACTATTAATGCTTGTTTAAAAAATTGTATGAATGAAAAGGGGGATCCTATGACATGCAGGCAACCATAGATAAGCAAAAACAATGGTTACTTATGGGGACATGTTTTATATACATGTGATTTAGAAGAGAGAACTATAGCTGGAATAAAATTCTGAAAATTAAAAAAAAATACATTTGGTTAGTGCTATAGTAGAAAGTGTTGAAGTAAAAGGCAATTAAGAGTGTGTTAATCACTGAGATAAGTTCTTAGCTAACTGTGAAAAGATAACCAAATTTGAATAGGTAAGAATAAGGAGATGCTTGTTATGTGGTACCCACCTCCAAAGACATTGCCTAAGAAATCTGCTTGGCTTCAGCATAGGTAAACCCTCTAGATTTTGTTTGTGTGTTCACGATGGAAAATTCCAAATAAGTGCAAAAGTAGAAAGAATAATACAATAAATCCATGCACCCATGGTTCAAACTTCAATTATTTTTTTAAAGATTTTTTTGATGTGAACCATTTTTAAAGTCTCTACTGAATTTGTTACAATATTGCTTCTGTTTTATGTTTTGTTATTTTGGCCGTGAGGCACGTGGGATCTTAGCTCCCCAACCAGGGATCAAACACGCAACCCCTGCACTGGAAGGCAAATTCTTAACCACTGGACTGCCAAGGAAGCCCCTCAATTATTTTAAACACATGAAAAATCTTTCATTTATACCCCCACCATTTCTCCCATAACACTAGATTATTTTGAAGCAAATCACTGGTATTATAATATTTCCTCAATGAATGTGCCAATCCTAAAATATAATGACTCTTCTTTTTAACATAACCACAATACCATTGTTATACTTAAATATTATAATTCCTTAGTATCTTAGTATCACAATATATCACATAAATGTTTTTATTGTTTATTGGTTGGTTGGTTGTTTTTGTGTTGTTGTTACTTGTTTGTTTTTACAGCCGGCTTGTTAGAATCAGAAGCCAAACAGAATCCATATCTTGTATTGGTTGATATATCCCTTATGTCTCTTTTAATCAATAGTTCCCCCCTCCTTTGTAATTTTATTTGTATTTGTATTTTGTTTATCTTTTGAAGAAAGTGGGTCATTTGTAGAGTCTTCCACGTACTGGATTTCACTGATATGTCACCAGAGTGTTGTTTAACATGCTCTTCTGTCCCTTGTGTTTCCTGTACAGCTGTACTTAGAGGCTTGATAGATTCATTTTCAATGTTTGGCAAGAATACTTCATAGCTGGTATTTTGTACTTCCTTTTGCATCACTTTAGGCGTCACACAGTATCTGATTGTATTTCTGTTTTTTGTTGTGTTAAAATTGATCAGTAGATTCAAGTGTTGCCAACCTGAGCAGTCCACTATAAAGTTTTTTATTAGTTTTAACCAAATAATTTTAATAGCCTTTGATACTCTTTGCCTAGATGCAGTTTTCATTAGGGGTTGTGAAATGTTGGTATTCTAATTCTCTCATTTTTTCTGCATTTATCATTTAGAATTCTTTTATAAAGAACATTTTCTTATCAATGGAATATGAATATGTATGTATATTTAGTCTTCATTATAGTTTGTATACAAATCACAGGATAAATGCTTTCCCTTTGTTTACCAGTTTTCAGAATGAATTGGTTCCCTAGCATCTAATAGTGATCACAAGTTTGTTTGTTTTTCTTCAAAGCATTATGAACTCATGGATTAAACACGTTCAATACACTTCAATTCACTGTAGTTATTATCCCTATTGATGGTTCAATTACCCATTTTTGAGACAAGTAGAAGCCAATTCAAGTTGCCTCTTGAGTCCTTTTGATATGGCTCCAGTGATTTTCAATAATCTCCTTACTTTCAATATTGAGATTTCAGGCTAATTTTGTACATTTGCTGCCACAGACCTGGAATCAGCTATCTCTTCAAAGAGCTCTTGTTCTTTTTATGGAAATAAGTGTTCAGGGACTACAGTCTGGATGCTTGGGATGATCTTTGCTCTGGGTTAGTCATTTTTTCTAGTCCTTTTCAGTGGACAAACTTAGAAAATATGTAACTTTTGAAGAGAAAACTCATCAGGTTTTTATAAAGTTCGTATTTACAATTCAAATTTAGGCCTATGGGTTTTTACACAATTTCTTTGATTTTATATTTGCATCTTTTTCCTCTTATACTGAAAATATTGACTCAACAGCATTAACATAATTACTTATTTGCTTTATCCATATATATATACACACACACATATGTGTGCATGTGTACACACCCTTATTATACACACATTGGTTTAGAAAAAAAATATCCATAACATTAACACTATGATTACTAAAAACAGCTAAATTTTGTTGTTCTTTTTGTCCATAGGATCTATTCCACAAAGGATATACTGTCAAATTACTGTGTTTTACAATCAATGAAATAATTTTTCTCTCACTGATAAAACCACCAACTCAATACAGAGTTAGTTTCATTTGTGTCATTTTGCCTTTTATTACTTAGACTTAATTTTGTTCATAATAATGTGAAGAATATACATGATTCCAAATCAAATCTACTAAATAAGATACATGCAAAGAAGTCTAGCTTCCGTCTTTACCCCTTCCAATCTATTTTCTCCCTCCCCCTAGAGATAACTATTCTTAGGTTTATCCTTCCACTGGTTTTTAAATATAAGCAAATGTAGGTATATATTTGTATCCTCTCCTTTCTTAGGTAGAAGTTAGTATAGTTTGCAAGCTTGTCTCCAGAGTGCTTTTTTCATTAAATAAAAAATCCTAGAGATCCCTTTATAGTGATATACGGAGAGCTTTTTCATCTTCTTTATGCAGCATGGTCCTCCAGTGTCCTGACCTACTAGGGCTTATTCCTCTACTAGTCTACATTTGTCTGGTCTCTAGGCTTTTACTTATCAGAAACAGTGCTGCAATAAATAGTCTAGAACGTGTATCTTTTCATATTTTTACCATTGTATTTTCTGGATAGATTATTAAAAATGAGATGGCTGAGTTAAAGGGTAAATGCATATGTAATTTTGCTAAATATCACCAATAGTGAATGAGAGTTTTTCCTTTCTCTCAGCCTTGCTGACAATGCATGCTGTCATACTTTTGGATTTTTGCCAATCTGGTATGTGAGAAATGATATCTCAGTGAAATTTTAATTTACATATCTCATATTCTGAGTGAGGTTGATCATCTTTTCTCACACTTCAGGACCATTTGCATTACTTTTATTTTTTTCTAAAGATTTGTTGAAATTCTTCCTCTCTATTTCTAGAAGTCCTTTATGCATGAGGTGATATAAGTTGAAGTATTTTTCCAAGTCAGCCATTTGCCTTTTTACTTGCCTTATCATGTAAAAGTTTTTTTCTGGAATTTGAGTCATAAGAGGAAAGTATTCCACACTCCTAATCCATAGAGGAATTTGTCCATGTTTTCTTTTAGTATTTATATAATCTTTTACATTTAAATTTCTAATAAATTTGAATTTATTCTAGTACACAGTAGAGGGATAGATTGATTTGTCTCTTTCCAAATGGGTATCTAGTTATGCCAATATCATTTATTAAAGAGTCCACCTTGCTCTTCCTCTTTCTTCCTCTTCCCTTCCTTTCTCTCCATTTTTGGAATAATACATTTTCAAAGCTATTTAGTGGAGTGTCCCCATGTGACACAGAGTGGCAGTGCCTGCGTAGAGTGAGAAGGCTCAAAGAGGAAAGGTCTTAAATAGGATATCAGAGTTCGGGTTGTGCCTGAAGGGGGTGTGTGTGTGTGTGTGTGTGTGTGTGTGTGTGTGTGTGTGTTGGTTAGGAGGACCCAGTGTTAGGCGTGAGAACTCAACAAAGGAAGGTGGACATTTACATGTTTGGGAATCAAAGTATGAAACATCAGGGCCAAAGCAGAATGAGGAGGTCATGCGCACACAAGGTTGGCCTGGCACACAGTGTTGAAGCCCAAGCAGGGAGAGGAGGATGTCCACACTCGGGGGAACCCCAGCATAGGGTGTCAGAGGCCAAGTAACATGTTGTAGAAAAGCATCTGCATGGAGGAGGATGTGTGGCAGTAGTGACAGGAGATTGGTTATATCCAGAGGAATTGAAACAGGTAAATATGTGAAGGATTTTGAGAGATGATTATCTCATTGTTAAAGAGTTACAACATAAAATGAAACAAAATGAAATTGGACCCCCTTAAAATAGTGCAGAGAGAAATTAAAGAAAAACTAAGTAACTGCAAAGAAATACAATGTTAACGTATTGAGAAACTCAATTAAGAAGTGAATCTTTCCCAAAGTGATTAATAGAGTCAATGTCATCTCTTTCAAAATTCCAGTGACATTTTGGTAGAAATTAGTAAGTTGATTTTAATGTTTATAATGAAATACAAAGGACCTAGAATAGCTAAAATAATTTTGAAAAAGAAGAAAAAAGTTAGAAGACTACAAGTATATGATTTTACATCTTATTACAAAATTATACTGATTAATAAAGTATGCTATTGGCATAAGGATAGATATATATCCATGGTATAGATCTTGTTTAATTTCTCTCTGCAATATTTTATTGTTTTCAGCATAGAAGTTGTACATGTCATTTGTAAGTATATTGAATTTTTGACTCTATTTTAAATGGTGTTGGCTTTTAAATTTGATTTTTTAATTGGCTGTTGCTAGTGTATGTAAATAAAATTAACTTTGCATCTTGACTTCTATCCTGTGAGCTTGTTATATTCCCTTTTTAATTTCAGTTGTTCTTGTGGATTCGTTTAGAATTTTCTACATATATAATCATGTCATCTATGAACAAAAATAGTTTTTTATTATTCCTTTCCTTTGTATACTTTTTATTTCATCTTCATGCCTCATTGCACTAGCTAGGACTTCCAGTACAATATTAAATAGAAGTGATGAGAGTGGGAAATTTTGCCATATTTCTAAACTTAGGGAGAAAAGAAGTCTTTTACCATTAAGTATATTAGCTGTAGTTTTTTTTTGCAGTTGTCCTTGATCAGGTTAAAAAAAGCTTCCCTTTATTTCTAATTTGCTGAGAGGTGTTGTCATAAATAGATATTTAATATTTTTCTGTATATATAGAAATGATCATATGGTTTTATTCCTTTATGCTGTTAAGATAATGAATTACATTGACTGATTTTCAAAAGTTAAACTAACCTTGCATTGCTGGAATAAAACTCAGTTGGTTATAATGTATTATCTTTTTTATATATTTCTGGATTTTATATCCCAATATTTTGTTAAGAATTTTCTAGCTAAGTTAATGACACTATAAGTTTGTAATTTTCCTTTCTTATAATATCTTTTAATATGTTTGTCTTATCATCAAAGGCAATATGTTATGTTGGCCTCATAAAACAAGTTTTGATATATTTCCTCATCCTATGTTTATTGAAATCACTTGGGTAATATTAGTTTTATTTCTTCTTTAAATGTTTGTTAGAATTCATCACTGAAGCCACAATAGCCTAGACATTTCTCTGAAAGAAAGCATTTACTTATGAATTCAATTTCTCTAATAGAGATGAGACTATTCACTTTTTCTATTTAATTTTATGCTATTTTATGTAAATTGTGGGGGTTTTTTTCGAGGAAGTTTTCCATTTCATCTAAGTTGTTAAATTTTTTGGTGTAAACTTGTTCATTGTTTTTTCTTATCACCTTTCAATACCTATAGATCTTGTATTGATGTTCCTTTATCCTTCCTAATGTTAGTAATTTCTGTCTTCTTTTTTCTTTGTCTTTATCAGTCTTGCCAAAGTTATCAATATTAGTCATGATAGTCTTTATTAATTAATTTCTGCCTTTATTTTGGTCATTGCTGGGTATCTCTAAATATATGACACATTTCAATGCTCAGATATGTGGAAGTGACCTGTTTATGCACAGAGGCCAGTCAGGAAATGAACTTCTATTTGTCAGAAGTTACTGACTGACTTTCAATAGAAGCTATTTAACTAACCGTTAGACATAATTCAGTTAAGGAAAAAAAGCAAAACAACCCCTTTAATAGAATAGGAAATGCAGATAAAAACCCTAGTGTTATTTGATAAGACTTATATTTTATTGTTAAACCTAAATCTTCTAAATTATTCAAGTTCAGTCACCTGGGTTGTAAAAAAAAGTATTATTTTCATGGTATAGTACATAGTCGATTGCTCATAGCCAAAATTTTTCAGAAAAACCTTTGACTTTTAATGAGAAAA
Organism: Phocoena phocoena; assembly: GCF_963924675.1. NCBI lineage: Eukaryota > Metazoa > Chordata > Mammalia > Artiodactyla > Phocoenidae > Phocoena > Phocoena phocoena. The sequence goes on along the minus strand of NC_089227.1, from coordinate 65,892,822 downwards.
AAATCATAGACCTAAACTTTGATTGAGAAACTAAAGAGAGTGGTTTGCATTTAAAGGTATGCCATTGTTAATTGGTAAATCAGTTTTTTAGTTTATTTAATAGGATTTTTTTTATTGGTGATGAATTTGTCATTGATATCTCTGAATTCAAGAAATAATATACATAAGTATTTTTCAAAGAAATGGTACTCGGTGTCTGTGTAATGGGTACAGTGTTTTAAAAACATTTTCTGATTTGTTTTTTCTAACTGTGAATCATTGTGTCTCCCTGTATCTTGGCCAATACGAAAGGCTTGGTTTGAGAAGGGAGAGGCCTGATGTAAAGAAGCCTCAGTGGAAGATGAGAGTGTGAAAAGAAAATGCACTCTGGTCCCTAAAATAGACAGAAGAAAGTGACTGAAGGTTAGAAAAGTAGTGAGGCACTTGGATCCCGATCTCCTCTTCTGGTCTAAAGTCCCAGAGTAGGCTAGGGGAAAGCCAAGGGCAGAGGGGATTTCCTCCCACTTCCTGCCTGGACTCTGGGAGGAGACCACCTTGCAGGTTGCTCTGCCTCCAAACAGTGGTGGCTTCATCAGAGTAAAGGGCAGTACAGCAAATTTGGAGAGGGGACGAACCATGTGTAAGCCCGTGAGCTGCATTGTCCTCCTGTACCTTCAGTAGCTTATTCTGCTATTAGGTGTGGCAGAGCTGAAATGCCAGCCTGGGCAGTCTAAATTCAGAAACTGAACATTTAATTACCCAGCTGTGCATGGAGAGGGGGGGCATGGAAGAGAATCTCTGCTGTTTCCAAAATGCAGTGAGCCTTCCTAAGATCACTAGTGCTATTGTTTTCCCACCTGAGCTTAAAGGTCCTCCAAGCATGACCAGACTCGTGGAAAGGCTTATGCCCTGCCATCCAGCAAGGGATAGCTACACCTGTATTAAGAGAAAGATGTATAGCCTTGAATGTACTTGCCATTAAATAAGAATGAAAATATATAGCCTAATATTCAAAAGAAGAAGTTAGAAAAGCAATGAAAAATAACCATTAAAAAAGCAGGTGAGAAGAATTAATGAAGATAAAAGCAGAAATTAACTAATTGGAAAATAAAAATTTTGCAAGAAATAAATACATATTGATTCTTTGAATATACCAGTCATCAAAACAAATCTCTGAAAATTAAATCAGTATAAAAATAAAGAAAATATGAATATGAAACATCTGGAATTAGAAAGAGAATATAACTAAAAATACAAAGGGATTTTTTTTGTTTTAAGTTCTAGGGAATGTTATGTATAATTACATGCTGAAACTCTGAAAATTTCATTGATACTTATGACCTTTTAGGAAAATAAGAAACCAAATTAAAACAAGAAAAGGAGATAAACCTGAACTGAGCAATATTCATGAAAGAAAAAGATGAAGCTGTCAAAGTGCAAAAGCTGCTGCCCCTGGGGAACCATTTCTCAGACAAGTTTGTTCAGATCCTAAAATGTATGTCCTTGCTGTTTAGATTCTTTTTGAGCTTATAAAATTTCCTTATTAATATTAAAAAGCTAACATTTCGGCTTCCCTGGTGGCACAGTGGTTGAGAGTCTGCCTGCCGATGCAGGGGACACGGGTTTGTGCCCCAGTCCGGGAAGATCCCACATGCCGCGGAGCGGCTAGGCCTGTGAGCCATGGCCACTGAGCCTGTGTTCCGCAACGGGAAAGGCCACAACAGTGAGAGGCCCGCGTACCGCAAAAAAAAAAAAAAAAAAAGCTAACATAATCCTGATTCCTAACCCTAATAGAAATAACACACAGAGGGTAAAAACAAAACGTATTGCATCTTCATGTATAAATGTTAATGCACAAACCCTAAATAAGATAGAAAATCTAACTTTTTCATGAAAAAGCTGAATTGAAAAAAGTCAAAGAAATTTCCTGGCTTCAAGTCTTCTCAGTGCCTTTAATTTGTTCATATACAAGAAGGAGCAATTGTCTTCAGTCTTTCCAAATTTAGTTGATTATAAAATCTTTTTTAGTGCTTGATAACTGTTTGAGAAATATTCAGCAATGTCAATAGATGAAAGCAAGGGAAAGCAGGTGATCATTTTGATAGATGGTAAAACAGGGAATGACAAAATTCATTTTGCTGATACACTTTGGAAAACCGGAACGGGAGTGTCCTTCAAAACTAAGAGCCAACATAAAATTTCACAATGATGGATTAGAGGCATTTTTGCTAAAGTCAGAAAAAGAAAAAAAGACTCAGCACACTTATGTAAGAATGCTTATATATTCCCACTGGGGTACTGATGAAAGAAAAGAAATAACAGACACAAATACAGGGAGGGGAAAATATAGTGTTAGTTTACAATGACTGGTTATCAGGAAAAGAACTCAAAAGAGCCACCCAGTAAAAGTTGAAATCATAAGAATGTTCAACAAGGTAATCAGTTAGCAAAGAAAAGCTCAAAAGTACATTAATAAAAAATAAACTATTAGGAAATGGAAAAATTTTCCTATTTTCCATAACCACAAAATATAGGAAGTAAATAGGAAAAAAGTAAAAGAAGTATCCTGGACTTGAACAAAATGCTTCAACTCCAATGAGGGACATAAATGAAGACTTGGATAGCTAGAGAGACAACATGACTCTGACAAAGCAAATATCAAGTTATCTAAAGAAATGCAGTACAAGAAAAGCAAGTAGGCTGATGAGGGGGAGCCAGCAGGGCCGGGATGTTTCCTTACAGAGCTGACATGACCCGACCAGAATTGCTGGTTATTGGGCAGCTAGTTCATCGCCCTGAAAGAGCATGATGTGATGGTCGAACAAAATCCACCCCAAGGAAAGGTTCTGCGGAGGGCTTTGGGCCCTGGGACAAGTATCTGTTAAGACTCCTGGTGGGAGAAAGCAGATCAGCACTGTGGTGAGCTCCAAAGAAGTTTCAGATGGCGAATTCAAACCTGCTGAGAACAAACGTGGGTAGGCTGAAAACGAGGGACACAGAAAGCAAGAGCAAGAAAAGCAGAGCAATCCAGTGGGAGGCACAGAATTTCCTGCTTTCATTTTACTTTTGGCTACAAAGCCAGATTCCTGGTTCCCCCACAGTAACTGTTTTCGTGTGAGATTACGGTCATTTTGGAGGAAAGAAAGTTGTAATGTTTACAGGGCAGTTGTGGTAAGAAGCCAGGTTACTTTAGATCTGGCTAATTGGTCTGGGTTGTATGCTTGTGTATGCCTGGATTATAGTTTAGAGCCTCTGCAGCCATCTGTGTGAAGAGCAATGTTCACCATTAAGAAAACAAAACAAAGGAAAAGAAAAAAAGTTACTTTTTGAAGAAAAACAATCAGGGATAGAGTAGGGAAGACTTGGAATCCTAGATGTAAAGCCACATTATTTAACACACTGTACTATCAGAATAATGTAGGGTATACAAATCAATGACACGTATTAGAAGGCCTTGAAACACCCTCTAGTATGTATAAAAATACATTCATTATGAAAGTGATTTATCAGTTAAGATAAATTTGGCTGCATGAAACAGAAATCCAGTTATGCAGAATTCACTAAAGAGGAGTTTCGGTTTCTCACAAGCAAGACGTCTAGAGCTAGCATGATTATTCCAGAGAATCACCTGGGGTCAGAGTTCTCTGACCTCCTGTCCCACCATCCTCAGCAGGTGGATTTGCCTCAGGGTGGGAAGATGGTTACCTCACTGACTAACAGCATCCACCTCATATTTCAGGAACAAGGAAGGAAAAAGGTGAAATGACACTTAACAGTGAGACCACCACTTCATAAGATGTGAGCTGTTCTGCTCTCTGGCACACACAGTCAGCTGCAAGGAAATATGTGCCCGTTGCTCCTGACAATTGCGTTCTATTAGTCTAAAAAACAATGAGAAATGATTATGATTAGTAATGAGTCAGCTATGAGTGGCATTTTAAATGAAGGATGAAAGGTTGGATTGATCAACACATAGAGTGATGCTGGCTAAGCATGGCACGGCAGGGGTGGGGGGGAAGAAAACTAAATTAGAGTTCTCCCTCACTTACTGCATAAATATAAATTCCACGTGGATAAAAATGTAATTGCCAGGATAAATCATGGGTAATACTCCTGCAGTCATGTGGTGGGGGGGATGCTTTTCTAAGCCCAATGCCACAAGCGTAAAGGAGCATAAAGAAAAAGATTGATGAATTCAGTTATTAAAATGTTGAAAATTATTTTGCTATAGCTTCCAAGCAACAAAATATCCATGAACATAATTCAACAAAAAACTATTTACTAACAAAAATCTTTTCAATATATACTACAAAGGGTAAATCTCCTTAATGTAAGATTTAATTAGAGAATAATTAATACAATAAATGGCAAAGGTTCATTAACACAGTTTGGAAGAGAAGAGAAAATTAACCACCTGATACATGAAAATATGCTTAACTTCATTATTAAGCAAAGGAATGCAAATTGACAATAATGAGTTACCATGTCTTACCTATAAAACTATCTATTAAAAAACCTGATGACATCAGTGACTGGGGTACAGACATATATGCCTACTAGGAGAAAAACTCGAACTGTTTTTCAGTGGGCAATATAACAGTATATAATACACAATATATTATAAATAGTATATAATATATTAAATACCTTAAATTCCATTGCTAATGTTTATTCTATGAAAATTTTTAGAGATCTGTGAAAGGCTTAGCTATGAAATTTTTGTCATGATATTGTTATTCAGAGTGAAAACTTGGAGAAGCATAAATGTTCACAATGGGAAATTGGTTAAATAATTTTGTTATACAAAAATAGTTTATTCTCTCATTATTAATTATACTATACATGAAATTTTGTGATATGGAAATACTCTCCTGATATATTAAAAATAACATACAGGGTAAGAAACATTAAAGAGATTGACAAACATAGACTAAGAACAAGATCAACACGCAGAGAAGATTCAAATGAATCTTTGAATTTATGTTTCAATTATCTGTAATTTCCTTTTATAATTAATATGCAACATTTATAACAACATCAAAAAGCAATAAAATTTATCGTGAATAATGTTACAGCAAAATATCAATGATGGTTATCCCAGGATCAGAGGACTGTGGAGGCTTTCTATTTATGTTTTCATTTATAAACTTTTCTGTGTTTCTCTTTAATGAACAAGTAAACTGCAATGTGAAGAAACAGATACTGTTTTTTAAAAAATAACACTGAGATGCTCTCTGTTGCTCTCATAACAGAGTCCAAAGCTCATTAGAAGCTGTGTAAGTTTCTTCATGATCTGGCCTTTACTTGCCATGAGACATCTCTCTTACTATCTGTTCTACCACAGTCCAAGGCTGGCCAGAACTACTTTCAGTTCTCTAAAAATAGCAAAGCTCCCCCTCCTGCTCTGGGCCTTTGCTCCTGCCCACACGCCCCTTCCTGACTTCTCACAGCTCCTTCTACTGGAACTCTCCCACCCCCTCACCTTCACCACCCAGCTTGGCGGGTCAGGTGCCCTGTGCATGCCTACATCATTGCATTAATCGCACACCATTTTCTGTTTGCTTGTCTTTCTCACACGCTGGATTCTACATTCCTATAGGGAAGCATTTAATGAGTGATCAACAATTATTGTTGTCAAAGGAGGTAATGAATAAGAGAAAAAATGGAATCAGCCTCTGTGTATCAGATCCTGCTGTGGACATCTCATTTACTTTATCTCATTGAATACTAACCAAGATTTATGAGGCAGGTGTTATGCGCCCCTTTCCAGCTAAGGAGACCCAAAAATTTAGGAATTTGGATCACACTCAGCAGCCCCTGGCGCGTAGTAAGTGATAAAAATTACAGAATAAAAGTGCACTCACAGTCTGTGGCCATTTCTATAAAGTCAAAACTAAGTGAAGAAATGAGATAATTAATACAAAAAGCACTTTGCTATGATGAGGTTGAGAGTGGAAATAGAAACAGGTTATTTTACTTTTTTCTTTTCGTCTTGAATTATTTTAGATGTCTACATAGAGTGCCTGGATTCATCTGCATTGAAACCCCTTGAGAATTTTGATAGGTTGAACCAAAACAGAATAATGAAATGCACCCTTCTAGGCAGGAAGGCAGAAGCAGACATAAAAGATTATTTCTCTGTATTATTTGGCCTTTATGGAAAGGACCATGATGAGCTTCTAGAAAATGCATTATTGATGTGATGTAATAAAGTGAGCTATCTTTCTTCTTTTCCAATAATGACTTATTTTATATTAACTGTGGTATGAAACATTGCCACTAAAGTTGTTTTTCAGCACAAGTGAATTGTATTTGATCTCATACCCTGCCTTTTCCATCTGTTTCAATAACTCTCATGTTTCATCAGTGAAGCTTTATTCATGTCATTATTCCATTTCTAGTTCAGCATGGATGCAATGGATTCGAGAAATTTTTCTTGCCTGAATCATACCCTTTGTTCCCTACATTTAGTTTTCTTTGGTTTCTGAGTGATTCTTGGTCAATTCACGCTTACCTTCATATTTCATTTCCTTCTACAAAAAACCTTTAACTGCACTACAGTTGAGAAGACAGATGTTTGCCAATAATTAAATATTTTGTTTTTTAAAAGGGCAGCTGCCTCTGCTTAATGTCTTGAAAAATATTAAAATCCACAGCCCTGTTCTTTTACTGTATGTGTGTATCTTAATTGCATGCAAGACTGTTACTGGAGCACCAGGGCAAACAAACTCAAAATCCAAATAAAGGGAGTTTTATTTAGAATATCAATTTGGAGGAGAAAAGCTAATTAGGGCTTGATATAACATTTAAAAATCCAAATTATACAAACATTAATGTTCTTCCCCAACTACATTTGATAATGATGTATTTGTTGTCTCCTTAGCAATTAGTTAGCACGAACTCATAAATATATACATAGTGAGCGAATATCCATTTTCTTCCTTCCCATGATGGAAAGTCTTTTGTGTGCCAGGCACTCTGCTAGATAGCGTCTCTGTTCTCTCGGAGCTCACGGTCTCGGAGGAAGATGAAATCACACTGATGAGTGTATAATTACAAGCCAAGGTGAGTGCCCTGAAGACAAGGAGCAGGGTCACAGGAGCTTCTCTGGGGTGAGACAGTCTACACCTTCCAAACCTCTACACTGTGGTCCCTGGGAAATCTGTGAAATGCCTGCCCTGCCTGTGCTCACACTGAAACATTTTCCCCGCCAAATGCTTGAGGCAAAAAATTTGATAGACCTGACCTGGCCAGAATTTTAAGATTCAGTTAGAAAGTCCTCTGCTTCTGCGGTTGATACTGCAATGCATCTTATTTTCAGATTTTTAAAATTTTTTAATTTAAAAAAAAATAAATTTATTTATTTTAGACTGCGTTGGGTCTTTTGTTGCTGCATGTGGGCTTTTTCTAGCTGCAGCGAGCGGGGGCTACTCTTCGTTGCAGTGCACGGGCTTCTCAATGCGGTGGCTTCTCTTGTTGGGGAGCACGGGCTCTAGGTGCACGGGCTCAGTAGTTGTGGCACACGGGCTTACTTGCTCTGCAGCGTGTGGCATCTTCCCGGAGCAGGGCTCAAACTTGTGTCCCCCGCATTGACAGGCAGATTCTTAACCACTGCACCACCAGGGAAGTCCCTTATTTTCAGATTTGAAATGAGAAATTTCATCCAGGTGGCTGCCCACCTACCAAGGCTTTATTTAGAATGTTTGGTTTAAAGAGTATCTGCAGCAAAGAAGGGCCTGGAACAAGCACCAGAGTTAAGTCCACCGTGGCAATGGCCAGGCAATGTGGTAGTGCTCGGCGGCATGCACAGTGTTGCCTGGACAACTCTGTCTCGCTTCACCATTGCTCACAAACTCCCTTTGCACCCATGTACACACACACACACACACACACACACATAACCCTCACATCAAATGCGTACTATTAATTAGAATCATTAGGAAAAGATTGATAAAGCAAGAGGTGCTTGAGTCCATCCAGGATAACTGAAACCCAGGGAAGGAACTGAATGAGAAGAATGAAAATTTGGCCTTTTGACAAATACACACGGTCAAGGTAAACACTGTATCTGGGAATGATTGACTGGGCTCCCGGTTAAGTGAGTTCATGTTAGACCTTGATGACTTCACATGGGGTAAGTATTATCTGACCAAGCTGCAGAAAAACACAACTCAGAAAGTTAAGTCTGTTAGCAGATAAGGGAGGGGAGGAGGGAGGGAAGGACAGCCCAGTCCTCAGGGTTATTTCATTTCTCTTTGAATGTTCAGTTTCAGATTTGAACCCAAGTCTCTCTGACCTCAAAGCTCTACATTTTCTGCTAAAGTGTAAGCATACAACAAAATCCCCATTTTCAAAAGTCAGCCCTCCACATAAACTCAGTTCATGCTGATTTCAAAAAGCAGAGGAAGTTTTAATGGTTTCCCATGACACAATGAAAACACCAAAACTCCCAGAAAGGCTTTCACAGCCTCCCACCCAACAGCTCGACTGTTGATCTGATCTTACTTTCCACTTCCAGGAACAGCTCTAGTCTGCAGCATTTCATGTTGTTGGCTGTCTCCCTCTGGACGTCCCTTTCCCACCCACCAAAGTCCTTTGTGTTCTTTGTGTCCCCGCTTCTACCATCCCACCTGCTGTAGGAGGGCTTCCCAATTCCCTTCCCAATTCTTGTCACTCTCCCTGGATTTCTGTCACCTGTCTCATGTCTGAGGTTATCTTCAGCCATCTCAGCATCTCTCTACAGACCCAGCACAATGCAGGGCACAGAACTGACTTCGAATAATTATCAGTTACGTTGAATTTAAAGATGATGGGTCTTTACCTTTATTTGCAGCTAATCTTAATATCCTCTGGAGGTTTCTCCTGGAAAATGGGAAAATCACATTTCAATGATTAACACAAGATTCAGAGGGAGCAAACCCAGCATGGCTGTCTTGTAAGTGGCTCCTGTTACTTCTGGTACCTGATTAAGAACTTGCCTGCCCAACCAGATTATGTGTTTATGTTAGACCCAATTTGAAGGATGAAATGATGCTGGATAGAAAAAATCCCATTGATTTTCTTTCATATGTCTCAGCTCAGCAGCTATGCCTGGGTGCCAGCCATGTCCAGTGTAACAATAACCAGAGGCCTGGGTGTTCTGAGGTGAGCTATGGGCTTGAAAGGCACGTTACAGGGTCCTCAGTGTTTGCGCTGGGAGATGCACCTGCTTAGATGCCATTTGAACTACCAGTTTCTTGATACATTGTCCTTGTACAGCTCCAGCAGCCCCCGGGGGGCTGTCTGCACAGCCCTCAGGTTGATGGCTAGCAGACCTGCTCTGCAGGACTCTAGAAATGCAGCTCCTTTGTCTTCTTTAATTCCTTAATTGGCACAGAGGAGATTCCATCCTCCTGGGAAGGCCACAGAGAGACAAAGAGCAGCATGGTAAAAAAAGCATCCCGCCCATTGAAATGACACCTATTTATTCCATGAGCACTTACACCCAAAAGGAAACAAACGTAAAATTACAAAGTAGTTTATGCCTTTCTCCTTATTCATTATTTCCAACATTATTCTTCACAGCCACATGCTGCCTTCCTTTAAAAGGCATCAAAACACTTCTCAGATGTTGTCTGGACACAAACATCCTGAACAAAAGAGCAGAGGCTGCTGAGGGTCATATCCTGTCCCTGCTTCAACAGCCTTCTCCAAGTTCAGCATCATTTGAACATGAGGAAGGAAAAAAATGGTAAAGAGAGGAGGTAGACTGGACAGACAGGCAGATATAAGGACCTGACAGAGACAGCCAGAAAGAAAGAGAAGAGAGAGACACGGGGAGAGAAAGGGTGTGTCCAAGACAGCCTTCACCCAAGTGAGTGCCAGGGGCTGTGCTGGGCTCAATGGCATCCAAGACCTTTTTTTTCCTCCCAAGCACCACTCCCTCTGCTCCCCTGCTACACTTCCCTCACTCTTCCCTCCCCCAAAACACATCGGCCCTCTAAGATTCGGGATGCCCAAGTTGGACCCAGCCTGGGATGGCAGTGACAAGGAGACGTTCCAGAGTAACAGAGTAAGAAACAGACTCAAGAAAAGAGAACATGAGAAAATAGACATGGGGAGAAGAAAAGGAAGAGAGAGAGAGGGTGATGCTGAGACAAGGATGAATCTCTCTGGGAAGCCATTTTCACATTACAAAGTAAACCTGCTGGGAGCGGGCATGGGGAAGGTGTGGGAGGGTTGTCTCCCCACGTTGCTTCACCTACGCTAGGGCCAGGCTCCCTGAGAGGTGCAGTGGGGGCCTTTTCTCTGTCCCTTACTTTGTAACTAAGATGCCAACCACCCGTGATTTCCAAGTTCCTCAGCTTTTAGGGCTGACCCTGCCTTTTAATATTTAAGTGACAGTGGCTTATATTTAGGAAATATATGCTTCAGTCTACAGAGTTCAGCTGTCATGATGCCCTGCAACTTATATGCCAATGGCTCCTCCAAAAATAAGGTGAATAATAAAAATTTAAAACATACATAGAGAAAGAGAAATACAGCAATTGTGGCTAAATGTTAATAATCCTTGACTCCATGTAGTGGGCTTAAGGAAGTCAGAGTGCTATTCTTTCAACATTTCAGGATGTTGAAACTTTTCAATTAATATAAAAGGTTGAAATATCTTTTAAAAATAATAAAAAGCAAGAAAAGGGCTTCCCTGGTGGCGCAGTGGTTGGGAGTCTGCCTGCCGATGCAGGGGACACGGGTTCGTGCCCCGGTCTGGGAAGATCCCACATGCCGCGGAGCGGCTAGGCACGTGAGCCATGGCCACTGAGCCTGCGCGTCCAGAGCCTGTGCTCCGCAGCGGGAGAGGCCACAACAGTGAGAGGCCCGCGTACGGCAAAAAAAAAAGCAAGAAAAAAGTTCATGAAGGCCCTTGCCCAGTGAGTGGGTAATTGCCGCACTTCCACATTTCTCCCAGGCGTTGCTTGCTGTGACTTTCTGCACCTGCCAGATCCTCTCGTCATTTTCTCCTCAGGTTTGCTGATGCTCCCTTCTCTACACCTGACACAGACCAAACATGGAATATGACCCCTTCTTCCTTGATTCCCACAAAACTCCCTACACAGGGCAAGTGTGTGCTATCACTTTGACCAAAGATCCTGGGGCAATGGTTGGGGGCAGGGCTTACGTTACAGAGCATCAAAAGAATACAAGAAAATGGAATCTTTTTCTTTTTAAAATTAATTTTTATTGGAGTGTAGTTGCTTTACAATGTTTTGTTAGTTTCTTGCTGTACAGCAAAGTGAATCAGTCATATATATACATATATCCACTATTTCTTGGATTTCCTTCCCATTTAGGTCACACAGAGCATTGAGTAGAGTTCCCTGTGCTATACAGCAAGTTCTCATTGGTTATCTATTTTATACACAGTAGTGTATATATGTCAGTCCCAATCTCCCAATTCATTCCACCTCCTTCCCCCCTTGGAACCATAAGTTTGTTCTCTACATCTGTGACTCTGTTTCTGCCTTGCAAATAAGTTAATCTCTGTCATTTTTCTAGATTCCACATATAAGCGATATTATACAATATTTGTTTTTCTCTTTCTGACTTACTTCCCTCTGTATGACAATCTCTAGGTCCATCCACGTCTCTGCGAATGGCACTATTTCGTTCCTTTTTTAATGCCTGAGTAATATTCCATTTATATATGTACCACATCTTCTTTATCCATTCCTCTGTCGATGGACATTTAGGTTGCTTCTGTGTCTTGGCTATTGTAAATAGTGCTGCAGTGAACATCAGGGTGCATGCATCCTTTCAAATTAAGGTTTTCTCTGGATATATGCCAAGGAGTGGGATTGCTAGGTGATATGGTAGCTCTATTTTAAGTTTTGTAAGGAACCTCCATACTGTTCTCCATAGTGGCTGTACCAATTTACATTCCCACCAACAGTGCAAGAGGGTTCCCTTTTCTCCACACCCTCTCCAGCATTTATTGTTTGTAGATTTTTTGATGATGGCCATTCTGACCAGTGTGAGGTGATACCTCATTGTAGTTTTGATTTGCATTTCTCTAATAATTAGTGATGTTGAACATCTTTTCATGTGTTTGTTGGCCAACTGTATGTCTTCTTTGGAGAAATGTCTATTTAGGTCTTCCACCCAAAAAATGGAATTTTTTCAATCAAACTTATAAACACCATTTTCCTTTATGGTTTTAAAATGAGTAATGCACTTTAACATCCTATTCTTGAAGTCATATTTTCAATAAAGTAAGACAACTGAAAGGTGGCCATTGCTGTTTCTAGAAGTCCCCTGGCCAGTCCTACTACCAGGAGGGCCAACCTAAGGTTTTTTGCTGCTTTTCTTTTCTCCTCAAGGCCCAGCCTCCCATCACGCACTCAGCTGATTCCCTTTCCTCCTCCACCCCCTCCCTCTCTCTGTCCACACAAACTCTGAATTCAACTCAATTTCTCATGCAAAGCCACTCATTCTCTCTATATTCTGTCCCCTGCCTTCAAACCCTGTGTCTATCTGAGTGGTAGGAGGGAGAGCTACACTCAATAGAGCCACAGATCTATTAATTCATTTGGTTAAGCAAAAAATCATTTGCCCCCGAGAGCAATCACGTTAGCAGAGGGCAAAAGCATAGATGCAGTGTTTGTTTAAATAGCAATTAGAAAAGTTGTTGCTACCCTGAACCGTGGCTTCACCAAAGAACCCTATTTTTTTTTTTTTTTAAGAACCCTATTTAAAATGTGGCAAACACTCAGTAGCAATTTGTATGGGAACTTTGTCTATTTGGCCCGCTGCAGAAAGGCAGTCCTCTTTAAAATGAGCTCTAGGAATGCTACTGTCATCGTATCTTCCTGGGTCACTAGCCAGTGACAGGACAATTGAGACAATGTAAAGAAGACTACCCCCACCCCCTTTTCCCAGCCCAGTGATCTGCCCAACCATCATTGGTATTCTTGACTCAGCCCTCCCACAACAGCTCTATTCAGTCTCTTCAATTCTGTTCAGACTTTTTGACCCGGATCTCAAATCCTTTTGGGGGCCTTACTTTGTACTTCCTATGCCAGGGCCCTGGACCTGTTCTGAATCCACCCTGATCCTGGAAAATCTGCTTTCTGTGCATTGTCCCCACTCCATCTAATCTGTTTGGCTCCATATGAGCAGGATTCAGTGACCTCTGCCTTCGTATCATTTCTGCCAGTCCCAATTTCCAAAGGTCACATGAAAACCTTGAGGAACATCATCCTTTCCCTGTCATTTCTTCCTCCAATATCCCAACTCCCACTGGGAGTTGACGTTTCTTCCCAGAGGCTTATTCCAATCCTCCACCTTTGAGTGGAGTGCACTCTCTGCCTTGCTTCTGGAACTTTGAACCATCAGAAAGAACCATGGAAATATTACTGGTCTAAGACCACCCAAATGCCTCTTTGTTCTGAACAAGAGGATGTTGGTGTCGTTTGCTTGCATTAAAATGGAAATTTCAGGACAATAAGAAATAGAAACTTGCTCAAAGTCTCACTCTCCAATCACCTATTAAATGAAGTACCAGGTGATATTTAAATAGCTCCTGCACTCCTGGATAAAGGAGGGCTTCTTCAGCTGCAGACCTGCAGGGAGCCCCAAGCAGTGGGTGATGGCCCTCGAAGCAACCAAAACGCTGTGAGCAACCAGCATGACCCTTTCCAGGGCAGGGCAGCCATCTCTACCCTCTTGCTATTGCATCCAGGCCCAAAGGTATGATCATTACTTATCTTACCAGATTTGGGACAATATGGGGTAAATGTCATCCTAATTTTGGTAGAAACATAAAAGCAAGTAAGCATGATTTCTAAAAGGATGGAATTTTAGTCTAGGGTTTGCAAAAGTTATATTCGCCTTCATTGTAATTGTAATTGCCTGTAGAGTGGCAAGTAGAGCTCCTTGTTCCTTTCCTAAAAATCTGCAACTAATAGCCTCAGCCTGTTAATCCTGTTTCTCATAATTGGGAAACACTGTCTGATGGACTCAGGGGTCTCCTGTAACCACCACATGCCAGCGAGTGGTACTGTTCTGAGAAGAACATCTGCCTTCCTTGAGGACCACACGCCCTGGTCCTCTTACAGGTGGACACACATACTCTGCCTCAGGGACTAGTCTGGGGTTGGCAACATCTTCATCCTGGGCAATCAGAGCCCTTCCCATGGAACTGTGTAACTTGAGCTCGCCAGAGACAGCCCTTTCCACTCTGGAGGTAAGATTGGGAATATGTGAGTCCACAGCCATCAGCTGCTCCTGGGCCTACTGCCTGTCCCAAGCCCACCTGCAGGAGGAGAAAAGGAACCTGACACACACAAGAGAAGCAGAGGTGAGGGACACCGAGGGGGCCCGAGGTTCCAGTGACAAAAGTCCTTAGAAAAGTCGTGGGTACAGCCTTCCTGAGGCTCTGTTTTTAGGTTGTGGTTTTTTTTTCTGATATTGGTTTTGACTTTCTGAACTACCCTGATCCCTCCAATGTATCTTTTTTTTTCTAAGAAGATGTTGGGGGTAGGAGTTTATTAATTAATTTATTTTGGCTGTGTTGGGTCTTCGTTTCTGTGCGAGGGCTTTCTCTAGTTGCGGCGAGCGGGGGCCACTCTTCATCACGGTGCGCGGGCCTCTCACTATCATGGCCTCTCTTGTGGCGGAGCACAGGCTCCAGACGCGCAGGCTCAGTAGTTGTGGCTCACGGGCCTAGTTGCTCCGTGGCATGTGGGATCCTCCCAGACCAGGGCTCGAACCTGTGTCCCCTGCATTAGCAGGCAGATTCTCAACCACTGCGCCACCAGGGAAGCCCACCTCCAATGTATCTTTTTATGCTTAGATGAATCTATTTGGTTTTCTAATACCTGGAACTCAAAGAATCCTAATTACCAAATGGCCCATTATTTATCTTGATAATTGATATAATTACTATGTTCCAGGAATTGTGTGAGGCCTTGAGGAAATGCACGTAAGTAGAATGGCTTCTCCTCCTACAGTACTCACCCTCCGGGGGAAGCCGCAGCTGGATAGCACTTCTTTCTCTGAGTTCCTGGATTTATCTGGGTGTCAACGACCCTCTCTTGAGGATACTTTAGCATGCTCTCTCCACAGGACCAGCAATGGCCCTTTTTCCATTTTATATTCCTATTATCTAGTGCAATCATAAAGACCCTCTGAATATTTGTTATGGGAATAAGTGAAATGCAATAATAATAACAACGGAGATGTTTTATAGTTTTCAAAGCCCTTTCAGTTAAATTATATCAAATACCTAGACTATCCATGGGATCTTTATAGTAGAAAGTTGATGTTTATCAGCATCACAGCCAAATAAAAACATCCTGAAAGACCCTCAGCTTCCTTCCCTTTTCTTATCTAATCTTAATCTGGCTTTCTAAGGAGGCCTTCTTACTGGGAAAAGAATGAGCTAATGACCAAGAGCAGGGGAGGAAGGGTGATAAAAGCATCTGGTTAACTTGGTTGCATTTCCTGAAAATAAAATTAATTGGTTTCTGTCGAAGATGAATCTCAGGGCCTCAGGTACCTAACAACCTGATCCTCCAGTGGTGACCTAGGAAGCAAAGTTCAGGATCTGCAAAGCTGAGGCCCTGACACCTCATTCACTCTTTCATTCAACAAGTTCTATTGAGTGCCAGTTATGTATCAAGCATTACGGTAATTGTTTTTACTCTCCCCACTCTCCGTAGGTTACAGCCTAGTACAGTGGTTCTCAAACTGACTTGTACCTTGGAATCACCAGGAGAGCTGATACCTGAATCCCATCCCCAGAGACTGAAATTTCATTAGTCTGGGGTGTGATCTGGATATCTGGAGTTTTCAAATGTCCCCAGGTGATTCTAAGTGTGTCACCAAGGCTGAGAACCACTGATGTAGGGAAAGAGAAAGATGCATAAGCAGGGAATTACGAGCAAGATTTAAGCACATGATGCAATGGGGCCACGTGAGACCCTCTCTGCCCAGGCTTGGAAGACCCTGAGAGGCTTCCCGGAGGAGGCAACAGAGACCTAAGGGGCCATGAGGACTGGCCAGGTGATGATGCTGGGAAGACGGGAGAAGAGTATTCTGAGCAAAAAGAACAGTAAATGTCATAAGAAAGTGCCCTGAAGAGAGAGAGCATTCCTGGTGTGTTAGATGAGAATAGAAAATGGCTTTACAGCAAAAGGAGGGATAGGCAGTGATAAAAATTGAGCTTGAAAAGGTGAGCAAAGGTCAAAACACAAAAATGGAAGTTTTGGGAAGTAACTCGGAAGGCAATGGGGACACGTGACAAGGTGCGCCCCAGGAGAATGAAAGCATCAGCTGTGTTAGAGCCAGAACCCTCATTCATCGGAATAACTGACGGCCACACCTGTAAATAGGACCAGCTTGGTGGCATGTTAATGTGGCTTTGTAATTGTGTTAATGATTTATCCTCCCTTTTAAAAATCTCGTCTATACCTAGTCATGTGTGTGATAAATTTATAGGCTTCTTTTTCTCCCCACGAGATCAAAGCCACTGCATCATCTCATTAACCTTCACCACTGGAGAAGATGGTGAGGTAAATGATATCATATGAGGGAAAATTTTAAACACTTAAAGTTTAAAAGACTTGCCAAAAACTCAGTGTGGTAAACTGAGAAAATGCCAAGTTCTGGGGCTGCTTTTTCTGCTGATTCTTAGGCTCTGATTTATCTGTGAGATGACATTGTGGAGAGAGGGGAACAGGTCAGCTTAGAGCATTTCTGAAGAGCAGGGTAGCACCGAGCTTCAAGCTAACCCGCATTTAGAAAGATATCAGAGGGGAACGAAATTGCTTTCTGCTCAGAGAAACTCTTCCGGTTTCAGTTCCAGGGGAAATAGTTAATTCATGAACTGAGCTGTGAGAGAAATGAATGCACTGGTTCCCAGAGGAAAAGGGATCTGGTCATCTCGCCAACTGCTAATACAAATTTTAGGCTATTTTACATTTGCCCTGAATGCTAGATGAGCTAGCTAGATATTGCTTATCTAAAGGTAAAACACTTTGGACTGGATTTGACGGGTAGATTTTTGCTAACTCAGCCACAACACGATGAGGTTGGCCCATTTATTTGGTTTTGAAGCGGTCGACTGTGTTTCCCAACAAACTGGCAGCTCTCGTAGGCCCCCATCTGATTTTCTGCTGCTCATGCCTGAAGTTCCCTCTCAGCCTGATCACCTGGAAAAGGTGGTTCAAGTTCATCTTTCGGTTCCAGCTCTGAACTCAGTCCATTGCCTGAGTTCAGACAAAGAGGTCAGAGTGTGGATTAGACCAGTACTTCTCAAACTGTAATGCATGTACTCCCACATCACCTGGAGATCTTGTGAAAGCGCAGACCCCACATGCTGCATTTCTGACAAGCTCCCAAGTGGTGTCGATGCTGCATGTCCGTGAGCCACACCTTTTTCTCTACCTGTTCTGAAGCTCTGAGATCTCTCCTCTGAAAAGCATCTTCCCCAGATCTCTCCTCTGAAAAGCATCTTCCCCGTCAGCCTGCTTCAGTTTCTGTTAGTAGAGCGTCTGAGTCTTAAAGGCCTTTTGCCCTTCCAGAGTCTCCTTTTTAAAACACTTTCCCTGGAGGATTAATATTTGATGCTCTGTCTCAGCTAAGAGTATCAGGGATTAGGTTTCAGTTGGTTGAAATACAAACCAAACTGGAATGAGTCAGGACTGTAGATATTAAAGGGACAAAAGCAGCAGGGAACAAAGAAAGGGACTCATTGATGATACATTCTTCCCCAATTAAAGGGAAACTAACAAATGAAAACCAAGCCACTCTCCTTGCCTTCAGCAGAGTTTCAAACCAGAGAATGTTACCTAGAACACACTGGAAAGTCATAACCTTGGAGGTAAATCCCACTCTGCCCTAGGATTGGGATTTAGGGCAAACTATGTAACCTTCTGCATTGGTTTCCTAATCTGTAGAATGGAAATGACAGTACCTACTCCATCCACCCCAAGTTATTGTGAGGGTTAAATGAGATATCTAATCTTAGCTATTGCCAAGCACCTAGTATGGTGGCCCTAATAGTCACTCAAAATATAATCAAAATGTAACAAACAATGCTGTTGAGGTCTGCAAAATTCAGATTAGCAAAAGAGCTCGAGAAGGACTTCAGGAATTCAATAAGCTCCAGTCTGGGATGTACAAAGGAAATACACATCATCATGTAATTTGTCCTCTTGTACCTTGTACTCCATCTCAGCTCTCCGCCTGCGATGACGCCTTCCTCGACTCCTCCTTTTAATGAGTGTGCCTATCTCATTTACTCCTAGATTCTTTTTCTAGGGAAATGCATATTCAAGAAAGAAAACAGCCGGAGGAATTATTACAGATTCTTCTTGGTATACCTTACTTAATTAGAAGAAAACACTGAAAATCCATTACTTCACTTTCCATTTGCTACCTGATGTTGAGCAAATAACAAACTTTCCCACCCTTGGTTTCCTGCTCCAGGAAACCAAGTGGAAGCAACAGCAGCTATCCCAGAGGGTTGCTGTGCAGCTAATATGGAATATTATTGTACATGGCCCTTCAGTCATTGAAAACTGCAGTCCCTTCTACCCCAAGCCCCCTTCAGTGTCCCTTCATCCCATGTGTCAAATGGACTAGTCCCTTAGAAGCAAATCAACCAACCTAAACGTTGATTCTAACCTTATTGCTTCCTTTTTTTTCCAAACACGATGTGTTCACTCCTGTTCTCTTAACCCTTCCCAAGCTGATGCTGCCCATTTCCCCCCAAACTGTAGCAGCCCAAAGAACTATTTGGAGAAGCTGAGTTGAATGTGATGTTTTAGGGCTGTTGTTTTCTAACAATAGGTCTAAACAGGGCCAGTTTGAATTTCTAAGGAGGTCAGCATCTCAGCCACTCAGCCTCACAGTGGGAACTGCTCATGCGAAAAGGAGGTGTCAGGGACAATACTGCAGGGGACAATGGGGATCCCCCAAGAGGGGCTCTCTTTCTCCTCCCTAGGACTCAAATGGCCCCAAGCCAAGAATCCAAAACAAAATTGTCAACATATGCTTTGTTTCCCGACAAATGATGTTCAGTTTAGGCCATGATAATTTTTCTAAAATACTATTTAATATAAATTTTGTTTTTTATATGGGTTAGCAGATGGGGCCTGAAAGGTGCAGAGCAGAATGGCTGTGTGGTATGTCATAAGTCAAGTTGGTAGAGTGACAGATTCCATGTGTCTGCATGGGGTAGGGAGCTGTTAAAAAAATAAAAAAGAAGTCAAGTCAACACTTAGGTGTTGTGAAGATGGAAAAAAATCATAATTTAAGAATCTAGGGGTTGTTAATCTGATTTTTTTTTTAAGATGGGAAATGAAGTGTTGAAATACCCCTTGGGTAGAGCACCACTTTTATCAATTCTCACCTCCTCTTTGGGTCTCAGTTTCCTTATCCAGAAAAGGAGGCTAGTTTTGGGTCAGAGATCACAAAGAGATTTCCCTTCATGTGCTAACTCTGACCTGTGGCAATGGCTGCTCTGAGGACTGGCCTGAGAAGTCTGAGGCTCCAGCTGGCCTGGTGTCACGATAAGTGATTATCTGCCATGAGTCTAGGGTAGAGCCGGTTACAGTTGTGCTAAACACTTGACCCCATGTGAATTAGATGGTTTCTGAAGTCCCTTGCATTCTTTTTTTAAAATATTTATTTCTTTTCCTCTTTTTTTGGCTGCGTCGGGTCTTAGTTGTGACACATGGGATCTTCGTTGAGGCATGCGGGATCTTCTTGTTATGCATGCGGCCTCTGTTGTGGTGCTCGGGCCTCTCTCTAGTTGTGGCACACAGGCTCCAGGGCACATGGGCTCTGTAGTTTGCGACACGTGGGCTCTCTCGTTGAGGCTCATAAGCTCAGTAGTTGTGGTGCATGGGCTTAGTTATGGCGTGTGGGATCTTAGTTCCCCGACCAGGGATCGAACTTGCGTCCTCTGCATTGGAAGGTGGATTCTTTACCACTGGACCACCAGGGAAGTCCCATCCCTTGCATTCTTAATAGTTATTGAGCCTAATGTGCCCACCATGGGATGAAGGGCACAGGAAGAGGTGGAGCTGCAGAGTATTAGATTGGGAGGCTCCAGAGAGAGGAGAGTCACCTACAGGTCACCTAGGAGCATAGCTTTGGTTAAAAGACACCCTGAAGTTTGGCTCCCTTTGCAACTAAATGCCACCCACAAAAATTCAAGCCCAGGCAATACGTGTGACACAGAGACCAAGAAACATTTTTTTTAAAAAACAACAAAGGGCTTCCCTGGTGGCACAGTGGTTGAGAGTCTGCCTGCCGATGCAGGGGACACGGGTTCATGCCCCGGTCCGGGAAGATCCCACATGCCACGGAGCGGCTGGGCCCGTGAGCCATGGCCGCTGAGCCTGTGCGTCCGGAGCCTGTGCTCCGCAACGGGAGACGCCACAACAGTGAGAGGCCCGCGTACCACTAAAAAATAAAATATAAAAGAACAACAAAAATATAGGTCCTCACAGTTCCCTCGTTTGGCACGTAGGATGGGTTGAATGGTGGTTCCCAAAAAGATTTTTCCGTTTCTTCATGTCTAGAATCTGTGAATGTTCCCTTATTTCATAAAAGGGTGTTTGCAGAAGTAATTAAGTTAAAGATCTTGAGATGAAATCATCCGGGATTACTCAGGTGGGTCCTAAATCCAGTGATGAGTGTCCTTATAAGAGACAGGAGAGGTGACACAGGAAGAGGAGGAGGGATTGTGGCCATCGAGGCAGAGGTTGGAGTGATGCAGGCCAAGGAGGGCTGACAGCCACCCGCAGCTGGAAGAGGCAGGGGAGGATCCTCCCCTGGCCCCCAGAAAATAAACATGAGAAAATAAACGTCTGTTGTTATAAGCCACCAAGTTTCAGGTCAATTTTACAACAGCCTCAGGAAACAAATATAGCAGCCTGTTGGACTAACGGTGGGCACAGAATGGCTCAGGCTGGCCAGAGGAAGAGTCAGCGTCGTGGGTTCTGCAGAGGACACTGGCCCGGGTCCCCACCATTCCTTCCAGCCTCCCCTGCCCTTCAGGCTCTCTGCCTGACACAGGATCATTTCCGCAGCCCAAGCAAGGGGCCCATGCCCGGATTCCTCTGGGCCTCCACTCAACTGCACCACTTTAGCCTTCAGATGGCCTCGTGCAGGCCACCCTCAAGCCCACCTTGACCTCAGCCAAGTTCTATAGTCTAACTCAGCTATAAGCTTAATAATTCAGGTAATTCTAGTTGCACAGAACGCTCCTGGCTCTGTTGGAGAACATACTCTCAAGATAGACTCCCTCCCCTTTATTACCCAAATGACAGCTTGTGACTGCGTGACAAATACCACCGAAGCTCGGCCGGCATTTGCCAGCTGAAAATGGAGCAGCAGAGGAACTCAAATGTGATCAACCTCCCTGAAACAGTGTTTGATCAGGAAACGCTACTCTCCAGTTTGCAATACATAATGGGCAAAGCGACCATGTCTGAAATTTCATCTTGATAACCGCAGAATTTCAATCTATAGGAAGGGACAGCAATTCACAGTAATAACAAGTAGACCGAACCATGAATTTCTTTTGCTGTTATTGCCCCTGCCTTACCTTTCTCTAATGATGGGTATTGCTGGGCATACTGAGGAAATCTGAATTTCACTATATAGCAAGCCCCTCTCCCTCCCCTGAAACTTACACACACTACGCCCACTTGTCATTTCATTCCACAGCCACTTACTAGACCTCTCTAGGAAAAACAGAGCCAGCTGTCCTGTGAGCTCTCCCTCCCCACCCCTGTCACAGCTTGTGGCAAGGGACTAATGTGGCTCAAACCTCTCGTTTTATTATGAGAGTTGTGGTGAGGAAAACCCAGGCCACGGATTCTATTTACTATATATTGCTATAATACCATGTATTATTATAGCTTACTATTTACCATCTGTGTGACATAGAGCATTTATTTGACGTCCGGGAAGCACTGGCTTCTCATCTATGGGGAAGGAATAATAAGTTTTCTTGCATGATTACAGTGAGAATCAACGTACTTAATTCTGGGTCTGGCACATCTAAAGTCCTCAGGAAATATTCGTTACTGTGATTCCCATTGCTATTATTGTGATTGTTGTCCTCACTACCCTCCCCCAAAGATACATAATCCCCTACCTGCCCCCTACCAGGTCTGCTTGCCTCCATGTTTGCTCATATGATGACTGAGGGAGGGATGCATGGAAGAAATGGAAGCACAGACTTGGAGCCCACTGGATCAGAAGGGGTCCGAGCCATTCCAAGACTAGGAGATGCATCTGTGTACCAACCTCTTTGATGAACTCTCTTTCATATTCTGTACACAGAGTCCTCATTAGACACTTTTGCTTCAGAAATCACAGCAGCCTAACTGACACTTGGTTTTATCTCCCAAATCACCAACCTGTGTATGAAATATGCATCACCCCAAGAAACCCATTACAAATTTTGCTTTGTGAATGATTAGACACGTTACTCCAAAATTGCCCAGTGCAGACAGCCCAGGCTGCTTTGGCCCCTCCCTTCCACCTGGGATGGCCCTGCCAGTCACCTTTGGCCACGCACAGAGGGAAGGGCTTCTGTTTCTGTCCCCACCAACCTGGTCTTTGTCCACCAAAAACTCCAGCCTCATCCCCCTTGGGGTGCCGGCTCTATGCAGCACTTTAAACTGTGGTGCATCCCACTGCACCCCCTTCAGCGCCTCAGCTCTGACTCTTCCCCTCAACCTGCCCACCGCTGCCCTCACCTCTCCATTTAGCCATGCTCTTCTGTACCTGTACACATCTGGCTCTTGACCAAAATGCAGGTTATTGACATTGCCTCGGACCTCCTTAGGCAAAGTTCAACCTTCCTGATTGTTCCCACCAATGTACTCCAGCTCTGTTGTAAGTGGGAGCTGGGAAGTGCGCCTGGTCATCCAGGCGATGCTCCAAAACGCCCTGCAGTGTCCTCACCCGAATCAAAGGTCTCCCTTTTGCTGTACAATCAATCAGCCTCAAAGTTTACCTGATAAACTTATGTAAATGACTGTGAGAAAGCAAAGGCTCTCCCTTTGGGACTGGTAACCTAACAGGTAGGCATTCCTCAGGGTCCTCTGTTGGCCAAAACATTGGGAACCTTTGTACCCTTTTCAAAAATGAGTTATTTAAACAAAAGTCAGTCAGTGCGTTAGTTTGCTAGGGCTGCCATAACGAAGTATCACAAACTGAGTAGCTTAAACAACAGAAATTTATTATCTCAGTGTTCTGGAGGCCAGAAGTCTGAAATCAAGATGTGAGCAGGGTTGCTGCCTTCTGAGGGCTGTGAGGGACAATCTGTCCCACGCCTCTCCTCCAGCTTGTGTTACCCTCAGGAGCTCTTCGCCTTGTAGACGGCTTTCTACCTGTGTCTTCACATCATCTTCCTTCTGTACATATCTGTCTGTGCATCCAAATTTCCAAATTTTATAAGGACACCAGTGATATTGGATTATGGACCGCCCTAATGACCTCATCTTAATTTGATCATCTGCAAAGACCCTATTTCCAAATAAGGTCACATTCACAGGCCCTGGGGGCTAGGACTCCAACACATTTTGGAGGGGACGCAACTTAACCCATAACTTAGGTATACTGTATCCTTATTTATATCAAGGATTCATTCATTCCCCAAAACCTCATATGATATAAAGCTATCATAATTAATTTTTCTAAAGGAAAAACAATAGTTGAGGGCAAGGTGGAGGGACAATTATCTCAAGATGTATTTATCATGTTGTTCTTTAATATCTCTTTTTTTCTTTTCTCAGTCTCTTCTCTAATATTTTCCTTTGGGGACTCATTGAATTTATTGCCTAGCCTATCCCAGTGGTCACTTGGCTCGTGTAATGGCATTTTATGTAAATTTCACTGCAAAGTTACTGATTTTCAGACCTGATTTTCAGCACTTGCACAAGCAATATGACAGTGACATCTTGGATGATACAGTTATGTGATACAGAAATTTTTAAATGTTTAAGTAGCAATGAATATTAAAATAACAGCATAAAAGTGATCAAAACCCCTTGCAGAAATTCTGGTGCATGCAGACCTGAGGGTGACCCACAGCCCTCTGACAGGGAAAGCAGGGTATTTCCATTAAGCAGCTGAAGTGACACTGTCGGCTGGCAATAGTGTGAACACAGGATGCAATTCATGCAGGCCCCCTGCTTTGAAATTGTGAGAATTTTTATTTTATTGAAGTATAGTTGGTTTACAATGCTGTGCCGATCTCTGCTGTACAAAAACATGACTCAGTTTTACACGTATAGACATTCTTTTTAAATATTCTTTTCCATTATGGTTTATCCCAAGAGATTGGATATAGTTCCGTGCTGTACAGTAGGGCCTTGTTGTTGATCCATTCCAAAGGTAATCAGTTGTGTGAATTTGTTTTTAATTTGAGGAATTTATAGCTTTTTTTAATTTCAAATTTGAGTAACCAGTTGAGACCTTGTTATTACTTCCAGGTCACGCTGTTTCAAATTCACATAGTTCAGATTTGCATTAAGTGCCACTGAACTGTGTACTAAGCATCTTTCCTTTAGCAGGAAGAATCGTAGACTAAAACTACCCAGAGGAAACCAGACAGATGGAAGCCTCATGTCTAGTCACAGACGCCAGCTTCGTGTAGATCAGTGGGTTTAGACATGTCTCATGGTTTTTTTTTTTTTTTTTTTTTTTTTTTTTTTTTTGTCTCATGGTTTTAAATGATTTATTCCCCAGTCCCTTCTGCCTAGCTCTGAAGTCTACTAACAAAAGAAATATTACCTTTATTATATGTTCTTTTGTCCTCCCCGTCTCCAGCTGCCGAAATAAGCTTTCGTTTCTTGGTATAAATGCTAAGCTCCTACAGCAAAATGACCTAAAGGTGACGCGAGGCAGTTAGCACTCAGCAGCGTCCTGCTGTGGGTGCCCTCATATCGGGAGTCCTGAGACTCAGCTTTTAATTAAGACTTGGCTCTGCCATCAACAAGTGATACTTCTTGGGACAATTTGTCTGGGTTTCCATGTCTTCATAGTAATTGGTTTTGTGCATTTTTGTTAAAGTGATGGAATGACAAAGGCAACACAGCAGATGCATGACTGTGCTCTTTTAAGGAGAAATGTGGCTCGTGAGAAGGGGCTCTCACTTCATGAGCCCTCTCTTCTCCCCACTACAACCATAGTTCTCCCGAGTCCCCAGGTGGTGCTGAGGTTTCATGGGCCACGGAGAGCCCTTTGGGCCCTTCCCACCACTTTTGCTAACGTTCTCATTACGAATGGCTACACACCACCGACTCCCAAGCTTCAGTCTGCACCTTCACCCAGCCCTTATGGGAAAGAAGAGGCTGTCTCGGCAGTGTTGTGCTCACCCTGACCTTAACTGCCCCACAGGTCTTGGACCAGCCCGTCCTTGGGCTCTTGGATAGAAGGGCCTCAGGTAGGCACAGTATACATTTTTCTGACTAAAAGCACATGATTTGTTTCACAAGAGATTTGTGAATTTTCAAATAATGTGAAAAATATGACAATCAAATCATATTTAGTTAAGCCTCTAATTAATTGCCTTGACCAAAAAAGAACAAAATTACATTAAATTCATCTACCCAAGGAAATCAGAGTGGGACCATGACCACTCACTTCTCCCTTATCAGTGAGAAACAAGAATCCTCTCCCCCGCCCCAACCAATCTCTATTTGTGATTTCACAGTCCAGCCCCATTTTTTTTTTTTTTTCCCCCCCTGGTACGTGGGCCTCTCACTGTTGTGGCCTCTCCCGTTGCGGAGCACAGGCTCCGGACGTGCAGGCTCAGCGGCCATGGCTCACGGGCCCAGCTGCTTCGCGGCATGTGGGATCTTCCCGGACCAGGGCACGAACCCGCGTCCCCTGCATCAGCAGGCGGACTCTCAACCACTGCGCCACCAGGGAAGCCCCAGCCCCATTTCTTCTTTCCAAAATCCTTTCATCTCTATGTAAAGGAAGACATTAATTTTCAGCCTCATGGAAAGATAAACAAAAGGAAGAATGCATCTTGTCCCAGTCTTTAGGAATTTCAATGTAAAAATGCGTTCCATTTGTAGAACAAAGGCTTGTTATTTTCACCCCATCTTCAGGAATGGTGATTCCCAGAAAGGTCTGGAATTTAAACTTTTGGTTTCATGCTTGACATCTGGATGGGTTTGTTTATGTGTGACTGTTTCTCATCTGGGGAAGGTGGGAGTGGCGAGGGAAAGGCATTAAATACTCAACTCTTGCCTGCCCATCAGCACTGGCAGCAACTGGTGTCCATAAAGACAGTGGAAGATGAACTGTGACTCCAGCATCTGTGAACCAGGTCTCCCTGGAGCTGACGTGCAAGTGGGAGACAGGTAGATGGCGCCTTGCCTCTTCAGGCTGCAGTGGGGCAGAACAACTTCTTAGGGAAGGTAAACAGGCTTCCCAGGCATGAATATCATTCTACTCATTTTCTTCTGGAAACAGTGCTCCGAAAAAGGTTGATGAAGACGTCAGGATACCCAGTTATTTTAAAGCCATTTGGCAATTTTTTCTGTAGTCGTCCAAAAGGTCATTAGACTTGCCGACAGCCGATGTTGCATGCCAACTTGTTTGCAGAAGAACCCAGTTATCACACACAAAAACCCTCCGGTTGCAGATCAGTTTACTCGCCTGGCAGCTTTCAGAAAAGAGAAAGAAACAGATGTTCCTCATGCTCTGACTTCAACAGGCCTCCGACCAACCCTTCCAGCAGCAGAGACCTGATCTCAGCCCAGTGGGCACCTTTGAACCAAAGTCCTGCGTCCCCTCTGGCATCTGGTCCACCCCACCCCCTCTGCCCCCAGCCTCCCAGGCCCAGTCAGTGCTCAGAGGAGCCAGGTCTCTTCTAACTTGTTTTCCTTTTTTAAAACAGAGAAGTTATTTTTTTTCTGGTTTTGAAAATAACCAAGAGCTGCAGTGCTAACTCTCAAGGTGAACTTGGCCTAAGGGAGGCGTAGTTGTGGACTCTGTGACCTGCCAGTTTGAGTGACAGGATGTTTACAGTCATCGGGAGACTCTGAGAATTGAAGGCCTCTGTAGATTTCTTGGTTTTTATGAATGTTTAAAAATACAGTGATTTTTAAAAGGGCCTCATTTAGGAATCATCTATCTCATGTTTTCTAATCTGTATATTTAAACTTCTATGTCATTTATCAATACAGTAGAGGCACTAATGATGAATAATTATGAGTGTGGAACTGTAAAAGTTCAGAATATGTAGTCATTTACAGAGGCAGCACAGCACAGTGGTCAAGGCACAGACTCTGGAGCCAGACTGCATTTGAACCCTGGCTGTGTGACCTTGGACAACTGACAACCTCTCTGAGCCTCTTTTCCCTTTTGTAAAAAGCACATGAGAAAGATCCTTCTTCATGTGATTTTTGTGAGGATTAGCACAGTGGTGAATAGGTGAAAGCTAATGGTATTTACAGTGTTTCGGAAGCACAAATTTGAATCATGTGTGCCGTGGGATTGACATGCAATAGCTTATCCCCTGACCTGAGAGACAGGCTATTGCAGATCAGTGAGGAAAGAATGAATACATTAATAATGATGCTGGGACAGTTGGTGACCCCCATGGGAAGGCAATGAAAATAGAGCCCTGCTTCCCTACTTTCGTACACAAAAATCAATTATAGACAGAAATAAATTAAGGACTTAAACATGCAAGGTAAAACTTTAAATTTTTTAGAAGAAAACATAAGAGAATATCATTTTGTCCTTAGAGTAGGAGACTTTTTTTTAAAGACAGAAACAGGTGAAACTATTTTTGAAAGCTATTAATAAATTCAACTACATTAAAATTAAGCACTTCTGCTCATTAAGATACCATAAAATATTGAAAAGATAGGCACAACCTGGGAAAAGAGATTTGTAACATATTTAACTGACAAAAGATTCATGTCCAGAATAAAAGGGTGCCCATAAATCAAGAAGAAAAAAGCAAACAACCTAACAGAAAATTATCAAAAGATCTGAACAGGTATTTCACAGAAGAGAAGACAGGAAAGTTAATGAACATATGAAAGCACACTCACTACTGTTAGAAGACAAGACAATGCAAGTTAAAATCACAGTAAAAGGCTATTTCACACCTACCAAGTTGACAAAATACCAAGCATGGCTAGAGGGCAATGATCGGGGACTCAGATGCACTGGTAGTGGGAAGTGCGTGGGTGTAACCATTTTGTAACACAACTAGGTATTGGCAAGTAGAGTTGAAAACCCACAACCCTACAGCCTAAGCCCACTCCTAAGAGTGGATCCCCAAATTTGCTGCATGTCACAATCACCTGGCATGCTTTTAGAAATCCTGTGCCCAGGCCGCACCCAGATTAATTTAATTAAGAATTTCTGGGGGTGAGACCAAGGCATGAGTATTTTTTAAAACAGCCAGATGATTCCCACGTGCAGCCAAGCTCTCCAGCCAAGGGTACCTTCTGCCTGTGACCTTCGGCTGCTCCTCAGAGGATGCGGAAGAGGAAGAGGCCCAGGTTTGATGAGACACCTGGAAGGCTACAAGCATGGTGAGCAAAGTCCCACACAAGCTTCCCTTCCACAGGCACTGCCTGCAGGAGAGGAGTCCTGTCCACTCTGGATTTCTACCTCTTGTGCCACATAAAGAGCCAAGTCCTCCAGCAGCCCATCTGGCCCAAGGCACAGCCGTGACCTCTTCCCCTACACCAATCGGGTAGCTGTGCTCCAACTGTACAGCTGAGGATGGGGCTTTCTGTGCTGTGGAGCTGAAGGCTGGGCAGGAGTGGTGGGACTCCCAGGAGGTGGACTTTAGTCAGAGGTCTCTCAATTGGGGGCTGCCAGTGGACTGTCGCTGATGTTCCCTTTTATGACATCCATATAGCTGTAGGGTGACTGCTCGAACGAGGCAGGCCTCCTCAGCAAATAAGAGCTTCCTCATGATTTTGTAGTAGTTGATATAAAAAATCGCGATTGAATTTGAAATCCAGTTGCATTATCAAGGGATTTTTCAACCTAACATTTGTCAATGAAAGAAAAGGAAGAGCTGTTTGATTCTTTAAGTATCCTTCTTCAATTGTTATTACATGGTTTTAACATTTTTATTCCTAACCTTGAGAGTAATGGCTTTTGTCCATGAAGACTATCAAAAATTTAAAGAGATCATCACTTAAAATCTTGATCAAAATTGCACGTAACTCTTTCATGCATAAAACCTGATTTTTTAGAAAAGTATGTTCAAGGAGGAAATCTCAAGTTTCTTTTTTTAAAAAAATGTGAAAAGAGTCTATATAGAAGTGTTATACTTTTTCCTAACATAATTATGTAATATTAAAAAAATCACTTTCTTAACATAATTGTGAAACATAGTTCTTTTTTCACCTGTACCTATAGAGATGCCCCCAAATCCCCTGCAGCTTACCCCAATATGCAGAACAAATACCATCTTTTTCGATGCACCATGACGGCTCGGGAAGCATAGCCTTAAAGAGAAATTTTGCATGAAAAGTATGTAAGAATGTATTTTATAGCAGCATTCTTTATAATAGTAAACAAACAGAAAACCACCCAAAAGATCGACAACAGAATGGATAAATGGTGGCGTGCTCATTCAGTGGAATAGGACACAGTAGGGGTATCAGTGAACTACAGCAACATGTCACCATGAAGCAATCTCAAAAGCTTTATATTAAGCAAGGAGAAAAAAGCAAGTCATAGGAGAAAATGTACAAAGCTCAAAAATAGGCAAATCCAAACAAAAAATTTGGGTGAGAGAGGATTAGTGATTTTTTTAAGGGAAAATACAGCCATTCACTCATTCAAGTCCACACAAACCTTGACACTTGCTGTTTTTTCTGCCTGGAATACTTTCCCCAGAGAGTGATTTGTTTTTTCCAAAATAAGGCACTACCTTATCTGTGAGGTCTTCCCAGATCAGCTGATAGAAAATTGTACAAGAGAAGGTGCAGCGTGGGGGCGTGCGCACACACAAACACACACACACATCCATCCAGACATACCCCTGCTCACACCACACAAGGATACGCATCATGTGCACACTCCATGCCCACCTTACTTGACTTCATAGGATTCAACACCTGGCATATAGATTTATTTGTTTACTGTCTGTCCTTCCCACCCAAGGGAGCAGAAACTTATTTTGTTCACTACTATCTCTCCAGCACCTAGAACGGTGGTTGGCACATACTAGGAATTCAATAAAAATCATTAGATACAAATGGGGATTTACTTAGCAGTTACTTTATTCAGACTACCAAATTCTAGTGCAGGTACAAGATTTAAACTTGGGTATGTAAAAATGAAACTATTTCGCACTATTTGCATTTTATTTGTTCTCAGCCCCCACTTTTCACTGGTTGAGAGAATCTAGAGCTTTCCATTTCGAGGTAAACCTTTCTTTTCTGGATTTTTCCTCTGGCTGTCCTTTGGATAAATGGTCAGTATAACATTTTACCCCACTCCGCATCCCTCTGCCTGGAGGTGAGCTTAGTTCCTGGGGCATGGAAGTTTACAGTGCAGTGTGAGGGGCCGGTCTTCTCCTCCATATGGGCCCATCACAGGCTGACATCTATGACAGTGTTCTTGTCCTGCTGGGTCTTTGTTCACAGGCATATCTGACCCCACTGCAGCCAAACTGCTGAAATAACAGAGTCGAAGCTTTCCTGTCTGCCTTGAGCATCCTCCTCTACCAATGAATCTCACTTGACTGAATATCCCTGAAGATGTGAAACAAGCTCTTCCATCATACTCAATTCTTCCCCAATCTCTAAAAACTCAAAAAAAAATTTCTACCCAAATCTTGGCTCTGGCTCTATTACCAGAAGTTTTCAAAAATGGTTTTGCAAGTTTAAATAATGCTTTATTTACGTAATCCTTTGGGAAATCTGCAGAGGTATTTTTTTCTTTCCAACAGATGTTCACTACCTGCAACTCCCCCCTTTTTTTTTCTTAAAGCACATTCTCTGCATTCAAAGACCTTATTCTTTTTTTATTATTATTAATTAATTTATTTATTTTTGCTGTGTTGTGTCTTCGTTTCTGTGTGAGGGCTTTCTCTAGTTGTGGCAAGCAGGGGCCACTCTTCATTGCGGTGCGCAGGCCTCTCACTATCGCGGACTCTCTTGTTGCGGAGCACAGGCTCCAGACGCGCAGGCTCAGTACTTGTGGCTCACGGGCCTAGTTGCTCCACGGCAAGTGGGATCCTCCCAGACCAGGGCTCCAACCCGTGTCCCCTGCATTAGCAGGCAGATTCTCAACCACTGCGCCACCAGGGAAGCCCGCCCCTTTTTGTTTTTAATGTAGCATTTTTGATGGAAATATTTTTACCAGATATTTCACACCTTCCAAATTTATTCAATGTACAATCCAGAAGATAATGACCTGATTTTCAAAAGAAGGTCATGTCTTCAAGAATATTAATTATTATCCCATGCTATTCAGTAGCTCTGGGAGCTGTCATGGGTGAGAGAAATGGGCAGGGTAGCTTGGCTTTCACTACATCCTGGCGCATCTGCTCTTCTTTCTTCCATCAGCTACTCTCAAGGGTGCTAGCCTGTCAGTCAGAAGTGATGCTCATCACTCTTTCTGTCTATAGCAGGTTGGCCTTGCTTCTCCAGGTGTGGTCCTTGGACCAGCAGCATTAGCATCACCTAGGAGCTTTTAGAATCTTGGGCCCCTTCCCAGACCCACTGAAGCAGAGTCTGCATTTTATCAGGATCCCAAGGTGATTCTGAGTTCGTTAAAGTTGGGGAAGCACTGCTCCAAATTCAGCCCTGCCCTCACTCCCAGGACATGTCAATTCTCAGGCTGAGGCCTGAGCTGCCTCTCCCCGCCACACACATGCAATCATGATTTAGATGACCTGTGGACTCACACTGGATCAACATTACTAGACAGAGAACAACTTCCAGTATAAGATGAGCTAGGACAATTGTCCCTAACCCAGAGTTTGGACTGACCTTGGGACAATAACTCAGGGAAGCAGCTAATAGGAAAAAGAACGTGGTGCAAAAAGCAGTCTGAGACACTTCTATGTACATAAACCCCAGCAGCCGTATTGCGATGGCAAATCATTGCAATCGTGGTTACAAACACACACACACACTTTGTCCAGCACATCCCCCAGGTTGTACTTTTGTGACTTATTTTTATCTACAAACATCTATTATGAGTTGATTTCACCTGAACTACAATTTTCCCTGGGTTAGTAAGATGAGTGTGGACTGGAAAAGATGGGGGCAGATAGCGTGAGATTAGTTGAGCTCTTCTCACCCCGGTGTGGATCCTATAACTACAGGTCAGGAGAAAGTATTCTGGAGCTAGACTGCCTGGGTTCAAGACCTTGCCCTGCTTGTGTCACTGAATAGTACAGTACAAGTTATTTCAACTCTCTGCCTCAGTTTCCTCATTTAAAATATAGAGATGATCATAATTGCTCACCTCTCTGGGTGAGTGTAAGAATTATATAAATTAACACACAGAAAGTGTTCAGAACCATAACTGATACATAGGAAGTACTCAATAAATCATTGTTGTTATCTCTAAACCCAAATAGAAGGCGTTAAGCTACTTTTATTTCCTCCTTAAGCCATTTTTAGCTGTGAGACCTTGATTCAATTTACTTACCGTCTCTGAGCCTCAGTTTCCTCATCAGTAAAAAGAGGATAAGCATAGTACTTACCTCACAGTGGAGCAAAAGTAAAATGAGAAGACTTGTAAAGAAGCACTAGCAGAGTACCTGGCACATTCAGGCTCTGAGCAAATCTTAGCTGCTTTCTCTCCTTTGCCATGAAAACAAATAGTCAATACAACTAAATAAGATGTGTTTTTGTTGCGGTACGCAGGCCTCTCACTGCTGTGGCCTATCCCATTGCAGAGCACAGGCTCTGGACGCGCAGGCTCAGTGGCCATGGCTCACGGGCCCAGCCACTCCGCGGCATGTGGGATCTTCCTGGATCGGGGCACGAACCCGTGTCCCCTGCATCGGCAGGCGGACTCTCAACCACTGCGCCACCAGGGAAGCCCCAAGATGTGTTATTTTACATGCAATTCACATTTAAGATACCAGTGCCAGGAAAATTCTATCTACCCAGCTCAAATTCTCCTTCAATGATGCGCTCCCTCACCCACTCCCTCAGGGACCCCGTGACTCTCTATTCTGACCTGTCCTAAAGCACTTAGCCCACTGGGTCATGGCACATCTGCTTGTACGTACATGTCCTGAACTAGGCTGTGCACTGCTTAGGGGTAGGTATCATATTTTATTCATATCCACATCCCAATACCCCAGGCAGGGCCTTCCACAGAGCAGACAACATTTGTGGCATGGATGGGGGCATGCATTGGTGGGTGGGTGGGAAGGTAAGTGGATGGAGGAAAGCCTAGGGCAGCTCCAAGGCTCTTTTGCAACAGAAAGATGTAGAGGCCCGTGTGGCCCCTGTTGTTTCACAGCTGTGTTGGATGACTTGAGCCGTACGTGACTTGGTAAAGAGTGCATGACTCTATTACATTGTGAATAATGAACTCTTTCCAGCTAGGTGCATACACGGACAGAAAATAGCAACAAGTTCTTACAGTTCAGGTAGTTTCAGCTCTGTAGCTGAAGAGTACATATGTATTAGGGTTGTTCAGAGTTTATGCAGACCCTTTAGGATGGCGTCCTAAGTCCTCTCTCATCTGGCCCCAACCTCCCTTCCCAGGCTTCCTTCTCCTCTATCTCTTCACTGCCTGCTGAGAACTGGTCAGTCCAAGAACACTTTACGGATATCCCATCATAATCAACTGCCCCCTCTCTGCACACCCTCGGAAAACTACTGTGTTTTTTGTCTTTGCAATGTTATTTGTCCATTTTATAGATAAGGAAACTGAGGATTAGAGAGATTAATTTGCCCAAGCTCACAGAGTTAGTAAGTAGAAGCATCAGGATGTGAACCTGGGCTATCTAACTCCAGAGGAAATGTTCTTGAACACCATGCAAAGAGCAGGGATGTTTACTTATTTTAGCAAATATGTCAATAGTACTCTGAAAAAAGGTGCTGATGTGCTGAACTGGCATCAGCCATTATAAAAAAGAATGAGTAATTGACACAAATCATAGCTCTTGGTTACTTCAGTGACTAATCTCTTTATTCAGATTACTATCATGACATATACATAAATATATATACATCAACATATTAACTGTCAATTTCAAATTTATAATCTGTGTTTCCCTGGGCCAGAATAAAGGCTGGAGTTCAGAGCAGGGTCAAATTAACAGTAATTATTATTCTTTTATGATCTTTATTTGCCTCTTGCTCTTATAGGACTTACAACCTACTGCCAAGCTTCCCCAGAATCTGTTTATTGTAGGGAACTCCTTGGAATATCACATACATTAAGGCCCTGCTGGTTACTAACATATGGTATGGACCTTCTCTCCATCTGTGTTCTGACACCTTGGATGAGGCTCGCTAATGCCACCTCTGCTATTGTGAGTAAGACAGCACTATATTTTCCCCATTTCACCAAAACCATCTTACAGTCCAAGTATAAAGCAAGAGAACGCCTGTCTCCTTTTATATTTCCCTTAGGACCCTAAACTCAAAACTAGTCTTCGATTGCCCTGGTATCCACAAGATTTTAACAAAACCATCTCTTTCTATTTTGACAAGACACACCTCTATCCTATGCAACCATTCCTTTGGCCCTGCCAAGGACCAACAGGGCACCCTCCCCTAGGGAAACCTTTTGAGGAGGTGGTAGAGTCTGCCCTTGGGTTTGCTACAGCAGAATGCCCAGGAATCCAACTGGCCCTAAGGTCCATGCTCAAGCTGCCAGTGCCTGGCCTTCACAGCCTCCAGGCTCTGTGTTCATTTTTCTAGTCAGGCCATGGTATAAACTGAATTGGTGACCCTACCCACCCACCCCAATTCATACATCGAAGCCCTAGCCCCCAGTGTGACTGGCCTTTACAGAGATAATTAAGGTTAAATGAGGTCATAAGGGTGGGGCCCTAATCCCATAGTACTGGTGTTCTTAAAAGAAGAGGAAGAGACAGACGCCAGGGAGCTCCCTCTCTCTCTGCACGTGCACAGGGGGAAGGCTAAGTGAGGACACAGTGAGAAGGTGGGAAGAGAGGTTTCACCACAAACCAACCAACAGCACCTTGATCTTGGACACCCAGCCTCCAGAACTTCAAGAAAATAGATTTCTGTTGTTTAAGCCACCCGGTCTGTGGTATTTTGTGATGACAGCCCTAGCAGACTAATATAGACCATAATGGTCCAAACAGGTCCACTCAACAACTAATAGGAATTGCAATGCAGTAAAATTCCCCACACGCTTTTTCAGGGAAAGACATTTCTGGGACACCTTTTGCCCCAATGATTATTCCTCACCCACTGCTTTCTGTGTTTCAAGGAGAAGCTTCCCTTCCTGCTGACTTTAAGCACCCTGTGGAATAAAGATCATCTACAGGAAAGGCATCATCTAATCTCAGCCACAGAGACTCCCTGAGGGATCAAGGGACACAGCCAGAGAGAATTTCACTCTCTGGGCATCTCTGCTCCTATGCAAAGAGGGGCTTATGCAGAAAGGATTTACCCACATAACAAAATTGCCATAAGGTAACTGCTAATGACATGGCTGCCGCTCCATGCAGAGCACCTGCCGCCACCTGACACAGCATAAAGCTCCACATTTTGGCAGCACTTCTTTGTCTAACACAAATGATCTTATTTTCACAAGCAGCTGGAACTGCCAAAAGCCCCAGTGAACAAACACAGTCTGGCAGATGCCACGATGGGGCTGAGAATATGAGTTCCTGGGATGGGAACTGGCAGGTTTACACACTTCCCCAGGTCCCAGCAGGCAGAGCACAGGCGACAGACACACACTGACCTGCATGTTAACGTCCCCAAAGTGCAGAGAACAGGACATGGGAGACGCAGGGGTGAAATTGGTATGAAAGTGCTTTAAGGTGAAACGAAATGCTTCTCACCGCTTTAACCGCTGAGGAGATTTTCAGATTATTCAAAGGCAAAGGCAGCCTATAACAAGGTACAGGCACATAAAATATGTTTTTAACTGGAAAAGCAATCCAGGGCTGTCTAAATGCTTCATATGACAGAAATATTTACATTTACATAGAAGGAAGAAAAATGGTTAATTGGATTCTTTTGAATGAAGGACCATTAAAGTGTATTTTCACAATAATTGGTAGCTTCTTGCCCAGGGACACTTGCAGCTATAGGACTCCCTCAGGAATGTGGGAAATCACCCCTTCTCCAGTGGCAGCCTCTTGGATACATCCTCTACACTGCCACCGTGCCCCCCAGAGAGCTTTATAAAATGCACAACTCTTCACATCCTCCCGAGGGTTGCTCTTTTTTGCCCTCAAAGTTATAGCTACAGTCGGGCTTCCCTGGTGGCGCAGTGGTTGAGAGTCCGCCTGCCGATGCAGGGGATGCGGGTTCGTGCCCTGGTCCGGGAAGATCCCACATGCCGTGGAGCGGCTGGGCCCATGAGCCATGGCTGCTGAGCCTGCGCCTCTGGAGCCTGTGCTCCGCAACGGGAGATGCCACAACAGTGAGAGGCCCACGTACCGCAAAAAAAAAAGTTATAGCTACAGTCATCAGCATGGCCCATGCATGAGTCCCTTCATGATGGCCTTTGCCTACCCCTCTGCCATCATCTCCTGCCCTCAGACATCACCCCACACAATAAAGATCCCAAACTACTCACTCTCACGCTGTCTTCATCTCCATAACTTTGCATATACTCTTTCATCCTCTACTCTGCTGAGTGAATTATGACCCATTCTTCAACATATGGGTCAAATTTACCCTTCTTTTCAAAGCTTCCCTGATGCTTCTAGGCAGTATTACTTGCTCCATCCCTTACATCCCCAGAATACTCGAGGAGTCCCTTTGACATGAGGTTTAATATTCCATTTTGTTAGGATGTCTTGATACATATTGAGATGATGGGCCCAGGTGGTAGGTACCATTGTTATTTCTCTTTGAGTCTCTTTAGTATCTCTAGGGTCAAGCATATTTAGCTGTTTGCCTAGAAAAATCTTTTGCCATTAAAATATGTGGAAACAGACAAACAAATGAAAAACACAAGGTGATTCATAAAATATCTTGAAGCATATGGAAAAGGTAATGTTCCCTAAAAATGTAGAAAAGTATACAACAAAACAACAAAAGAGGAAGGAAGGGAGGAAGGAAGGGAAGGAGGGAGGAAGGAAGGGAAGAAGGAAAAAAAGAAGAGCAAAGAAAATTATAGAGGATATTAGCTTGATGTCTTCAAAAAGACATGGAGGGCATGACCTCCAGGAAACAGGATCAGGGAACCACAAGAACGGAAGAGGTTGTGATGAAAGAGACGTGACAGGAACTTGTGGAACTGGGGAAAAGAAAAAGCAAAAAGCAAGGAATTACAAAAGCAAAACCAAGACTAAATTAGAGCCATAAAAACCTCTTTCTTATTGTTCAGCTGTGTTTCTCTAGCTGGCACATTGGCCCTGGCTTCTTCCTCCTGCCCAGTCTAAGCTACAGGAGTCCCAGCAGATCTCCTGACTTAGCCCCACCCCTGCTAGGAATCTCTGTTATCTGGAAGAATCGCAGCTGAGGTAGAGCGTGATAAGAGCATTTAATTAGCCTTCTTGGGTAGGTAATCAGCTGCATCTTGGTCACTGGATGCTGAAAAGTTGAAGAAGATAAGTTATCAAAGAGAGAGAAAAGAAAAACAAAAATTAAAAGAGTAGTAAAAATAAGAACAGAGACAAAGATTTGTTATCTTTACAAAATATGCATTTTGTGTTTTAAAGATAAGTTATGAGTCTGACTCCAAAAGTATAGGCCACAAAAGCAAAAGTAAACAAACTGCACCATATCAAACCAAAAATCTTCTGTACAGTAAAGGAAATCATCAACAAAATGAAGGGGCAACCTACGGAATGGGAGAAAATATTTGCAAATCATAGATGTGATAAGGAGTTAATATCGGAAATATATAAAGAACTCTCATAATTCAATAGCAAAACAAAATCAATTAAGAAATAGGCAGAGGATCTAAATAGACATTTTTCCAAAGGAGACATACAAATGGCCAACAAGTACTGAGAAGATGGTCAGTACCACTAACCATCAGGGAAATGCAAATCAAAACCATAGTAAGATATCACCTGACACCTGTTAGAATGGCTATCATCAAAAGGACAAGAAATAACAAGGGTAGGCAAGGATGTGGGGCAAAGGGAACACTTGTGCACTGTTGTTGGGAATGTAAATTAATGCAGCAACTATGGAAAACAGCATGGAGGTTCCTCAAAAAATTAAAAATGGAACTACCGTATGATCTCACAATTCCACTTCTGGCTATTTATTGAAAGAAAATCAAAACACTAATTCAAAAAGGTATGTGGACTCCCATGTTCTCTGCAGCATTATTTATAATAGCCAAGATATGGAAACAATCTAAGTGTCCATCAATGGATATATGGATAAAGAAGATATGGCGCATAGATAGATAGATAGATAGATAGATAGATAGATATAGATAGATAGATAGATAGATATAGATAGATACTACTCAGCCATAAAAAGGAATGAAATCTTAGGAAATCTTGCCTCTTGAGAAAACATGGATGGACATTGAGGGTAAAATGCTAAATGAAATATGGAACACGGAGAAAGACAAATATTGTATGATCTCACTTATATGTGAAATACTTTTAAAAAAACAAACAAGCTCATAGATGAAGAGAACAGATTGGTGGTTACCAGAGGTAGAGGGTGAGTGAAATGGGTGAAGAAGGTCAAAAAGTGTAAACTTCCAGTTATAAAATAAAGAAGTCCCAGAGAATGTAATGTATAGCACAGTGAGTACAGATAATAATACTGTATTGCATATTTGCAAGTTGCTAAGAGAGTAGATCTTAAAAGTTCCCATCACAGGAAAAAAATTTTTTGTAACTATGTATGAGGATGGAAGTTAACTATACTTGTTATTGCGATCATTTCGTAATCTATAAATATATCATATCGTTACGTCATACACATGAAACTAATATAATGCTATATGTCAATTATGCCTCAATACATTTTTTTAAATAAAGGTAGGTTATATTTTTATGACAAACATCAGAAAATACCCCAAAAACAAATATTCAAAAGAAGTAAAAACTATCCTCAGATTATCACTAACATTGTAATCTATATTTTTCCAAAAATTACAGTGTTCATACTCTCATACACATACCCTACATCAATTCTGTAAGTTCCTGTTGAAGATATTCTGTTAGACCAAATAAATCTAGGTGCTATTGAAAGATAAACCCAGAAATCTGCATGTTAAAATCATAAAAGTGTATTGCTTTCTCAGATCACAGACCATTGCTGACAAAAGAGAGATTCTGCTTTTCACTCCAGGGCTCCTTCCAGCTTGTGATGCCAGGATCTCAGAGGCAACATCTGTGATATGTCTCCAAGGTCACTATGGAAGGGGAAGAGGGCAAAGTGAGCTTCTGTGGGAACAGGCCTGCAGAAGGTGTGCATCACTTCTGCTCACATTCCATTGACTCCATTGACTGAAAGGGATGAGGATCTAAGATTTAGCTTTGTGCCCAACATAACAGGAGACACACAGAGGATGGGGAGCATTAGCAGTCTTTGGGTTGTGTAGTGGTTTTAAAAGAAGCCCACAAGTTGTCTGACGCTCCTCCCTTCAAAAGGTAGAGCCTAATTCCCCTACCCCTGAGTGTGGGCTCAAGTTCTAACAAATGCATATGATGATGTGTGACTTCTAAGACTGGGTCATAAAAGGCATTGTAGGGCTTCCCTGGTGGCGCAGTGGTTGAGAGTCCGCCTGCCAATGCAGGCGACGCGGGTTCGTGCCCCGGTCTGGGAAGATCCCACATGCCGCAGAGCGGCTGGGCCCGTGAGCCATGGCCGCTGAGCCTGCGTGTCCAGAGCCTGTGCTCCGCAACGGGAGAGGCCATAACAGTGAGAGGTCCACGTACCACAAAAAAAAAAAAAAAAAAAAAAAAAGCATTGTAGCTTCTTCCTTGGTCTTTTCTCTTGAATCATTTACTCCGAGCAAATGCCAGCTGCCATGTCAGGAGGACACTCAAATGGTCCTATAGAGAGGTTAGGGTGATACAGAATTTAAGACTTCTGCCCATAGCCAGCAATAAATCGAGCCAGACTTCCTCCTAACAGCCACAGAGAGGGCCATCTTGGAATTCATCTTCTAGCCCCAGTCCAGCCTTCAGACGACGGCAGCCCCAGCCTACAACATGACTGCAACCTCATGAGAGGGCCCCACCAGAAACACCCAGTAAAGCTGCTTGGATTCTGACCCCAAAAAACTGTGAGACAAACAATGTTTACTGTTTTAAGTCATTACGTTTTGGGTAATTTATTATGTAGCAATAGATAATCAGTGCAGCATGGATCCACACACATAGCATAAGACAAAGCAAAGTTATCTCTTTTTCACTAAGTGAGACTTTGGGACCAGACCCAATATGGAACCTTTAATGGAGACTCCGTGACTCTCTTGCTTACACTTGGCAGCTATGAGACTTAGGGACGATGCTGAGAGAGACACTTCCTCTATGCATTTCCTTGAGGCCCAAACTCATAGTCTAGCCCTCTGATTATTGCCATTCAAATGGCCAGGTAAGGCCATTCCAAGGAAAACCGTGCCAAGTAAAAGCAAGGAAGAGGGAGGTGGAATCTGAATCTGATCAACAGGCCCATGGAGGTGGGAGGAGGGGACGAGGAAACAGCTTGTAAGAGGAC
This sequence comes from Phocoena phocoena, assembly GCF_963924675.1. Taxonomy (NCBI): domain Eukaryota; kingdom Metazoa; phylum Chordata; class Mammalia; order Artiodactyla; family Phocoenidae; genus Phocoena; species Phocoena phocoena. The sequence continues at coordinate 65,852,014 of NC_089227.1, read as the reverse complement.
ACAGCCCCTCACCCTCTTCACAGAAGCAATCCCAGAAGAAAAGAGCAAATTTGCAGAAAAGGGAAAACTTTCCATTCTGACCTGGAATCCAAACTTCTTTCCTTGTCCCTCAAAATTCTCCACCTCCAAGTGCTCAGAGTTATTAAATATCTGTAATCAGATCCATTCATATTAGATTCCTCTGACCTGGGATGCAGTGGGGTTAATGCAAAGGAGCTTTATGCCTTCCCTGGAGGACAAATGGTGTTATCTCCTGGCCTCCTAGGGCTATTGTTCTCTGCTTTTTACTAATAAAGGCTGGGGTCTGATTAATTCTATGACAGAATAACAGTTTCTAATAATAGCCTATCTTCTCAAGTTCATTTTCACTTAATAACATCATACTCTAGTACATAGAGTCACTCAAATGAATAATCAACCGAGTTTTTCACACTTACACCTTGCTAAAGTGGCTTTAATGGGCAGGGTATTTAGCACAATAATTGTTTACATACAGCAACAAAAAATTGCATGAATTCGTTAATGTTTGTAATTCTTTTCTAAATTAAAACTGTCCCCTTTTATTGAATTCTCACTAATTACTTTCATCTTGACAGATAGCTCATATTATGCTTTTGAATTATCAGCAAATTGATGAATTTGTGTAGCTTAAATGAAAGAAGTATTTCACCAGCAATAGCTATTTGACTATTGCCCAGCAGTCAATTTCATTCCTTGTTTAAAAGACTAACTTGCATGTTGGGCCCTTTTTTACATGTATGGATGGATGGATAGTAGAACAGGAGATAGATGGGTAGACAGACAGGGAGAGAGAGAAAAAGAGAAAGGGAGAGAGAGCCACCCGGGTATACAGAAATGGAAGGCAAGGCTGAACCACACAGGAGACAAAAAGTCATTACCACTTGATAGAAAGCACAACACACTGGAATCTGAGTCCTGGTTCTGAGCCCTGCTCCGGCACTTACAACTTTTTTGCCCAAAGCAAGTAACTGCAACCATTCTCAGGTCCATTTCCTTGTCTGTGGTAGGGGATACCACTGCCCCCTGTCCTGCCTGTGGTGTTGAAATATTTGAGTAGGTGACAGTGCTCTAGAATGACAATCAACAGTGTAAGAGATCATAAAGATGGGGAGAAAACTCCTCATGTGGCTGCCACCTTAAGTCCTACCCCTCTATTTCCAAAATTGCTTATGCTGTTCTAATGGGCACAGCGGAGGCTTCTTGTAAGGATTCCAGTGTTTGGTTCCTTTGAAACACCGCCTCTCAGGGACTATGGCCAAGTACCTAGAGGAGCAGCCAGGGAGTATTTGTATCAGCACCTTATCATACTCCAAACACTTTGTTCTTGCCTACCCCAAACCTTCACTTCCAGAATGGACCCAAACTCCTGCTAAAATAAAAATTAGGATAAAAGTGACTTTAATATCACTGAGCACACAATAACCAAGACCCAAACTGTGATTAGATGTTCTGCTCTGCTTGGCCCTAAACTAAAACCACCAAACAAACAAAACTGTTCCCTCTCTCTCTTCCCTCCTTGCTCCTGGAGGGTTGGAGTGACCTTTGATGACCTCTGCCCTCCCTCTAGGACTAAGAATTTTAATCACGGCATCCCGAAGCCTCACTCAAAGCCATCAAGTTCTCCTCATTTTACAAAGCCCGCCTTGAGCTGTCGAGACAAGCACACAGTTATACGGCCCCTGGGATGCCCCCACTCCCACCTCCCCAAACACAGGATTGTGCAAAAGAGCATGCTTTTTGCCCATCTTTTTCCCTCATATCCTCTCTTAACCTGTGACACAGTATTTTGGTCAAAGCGTCAATGAATGAATCACAAATGGTGAGAGAGAGTTTCCACTTCACAAATAGTTTTCAGTGTGGGTGGTACCTTACCTTAGTAGATTTGTCAACTGCTTTTTCAAGCTTGGGAATCATGGAAACCTTTGCAGCACTGCATAGAGCTCAAGAAAAATTAGCCGAGAAACCATTAATGTGATATAAAAATGCACATGTGCCCTGGGCCAATGGAGGCGAAGGCAGACGTGTAATGCTAATAAGATGATTCACAGGCACTTCTGGGTCCTCTAAGGATGCCCAGGACCCAGAAATAGTTGTATCATCTTTGCAGCCGTTTGTATCAACAAAATACATTTTTCATTGGCCATGAAACAACAACAAAAATGCTCAGAGATAATCTCCGACATCTATTAATCCAGTCTGAATTTTAGGGGAGCCAGAGAAGGATTCTATGGAAACGTGGGTTTTTATCACCTCTAGGCAACTGAATGAACACGCTCATCACTTTAAGACTCTTTTCCACAAGCCCACAAGTGCCATCCTCTCTGCCAGGAAAACCTAAGCATCCATGCTCACTCGTCCCCTCTAGATCTTCACTCTTATGCCTCCCTCAGTGGCCACCAGAAAATACATTTATTGGAAGCCACATCAAAACCAGATGGCTCGTCATGGATTTGGGGAGCCTGGCTTCAGCCCACTGTTGCCGTGACTTTCATGACTTTTTATCAGCATTGCCACCACTGCCACCCCAGATGATTAACTAAGAGAAACCAGATCTATTACTATCGCACCAAGTGGTGGATCCAAATAATTCTGAGAGTCCTAGATGGGTGAGTATGTCATAGTTTAGAATCAGGATAGGAGTGGGGTTTTGCTTATTTTCTTATTCTAAGGAAAAGCAAGCTCTCAGTTGCCGGCCTCCAGCCCAGATTCATGGTCAAAGACCTGGGCTTTGTGGCCTTAAGCTTTCTCCACCTCCACTCCTCCCTTCCAAACTACATGATGCAGACTCTGCTGATGTCCGTGGAAGATGCTGTGATGCACAGCCCAGATCTCCCTTCAGGAATGAAGGGCTCATTTTCCTGGCTGTTCAGTGGGCAGCTGGCCAACAGCGCTTAGCTCTGAGCCCTCTCGGGGAATTCCCTTGGCTGAAGGGAGCCACCTTGCCCAGGGCAGCCCTCATCCAATGACTGGTCCACAGGGGGATATAAAGACCCTTCCCCTTTGTCCCAACTCAGGACAGCTCTGAAGAGCCATCCTTCCTTCAAAGCTCCCTGAGGGGTCAGCCGCACCTTCCTTAGAACTGCATCACAGCCAAACTTCTCCCTCTGCCCACGCCTGCTTTCTTCCATCCCCTGCAGGTGTTGATCCCAAGAAAACTTCCTATAATATTTCTTGCATACTAATCTCTTATCCCAGAGTCTACTTCCTGGAATCCAACCTGTGGCTATCCCCATGTCCCTTGGCCCACCTCCATTTTGACTTAAGCTGAGGCTGAGAATCTGGTGACTGACAGCGTCCAACCTCGAGCACCTGCATTTCTTGGCATCTCTGCCTGGGGCTTTCTTAGCAAAATGGTACAACTGGGGAGTGTGGAAGTTAACACCCCTGGAAGGACCCAGGATAAACGCCCACCTTCCCATATTTGGGTGTCACAGTTCTGAGGCATATTCCACAGTTTCTCCAGAGTCCCTGGGATCTGAGTCTCCACTCAGATGGCCCCCAGCCACCTCACCTGTGGACACATTGTTGGCTTTCTCCTTCTTTGTCTCACTGCTTCACTCCCTGCTTCTCTTCCCGGGATCACCTCCCAATAAGCCACTAGCACCCAGGTTCCTGCCTCAGAGTCCACCTCTGGGTGAGATGTGCTTATTTCTTTCCCTTTCTAAGCTGGAAACTCATCTTCCTGGGGGCAGAACCAAGGGGGCACTTGCAGGAAGGGGGCCATGAGTCACGATGAGTGTGAGTGTCAGGACAGCTGTGGAAGATGCTAAGGACACAAGCTAGATCCTCCACAATGCCTGGCTAGTGTCGACGTATTTTATGATAAAATTTATTAAGAGAAGGTAGGCTTAGATGTCACCCTTCCCCCATCTTCCTGTGTGGGAACTCCCCAGGTGCTCCAGAGACTGGATGACAACAATGACTGTCGCTTACCAAGCCCTGTGCCGATTCAGGGAGGAGCATTGGGCAGGATCTCACTCATGCTTCGAGGTCGATAAAATCATTGACTCAGTTATGAGACTGAGAATGGTGAGTGATTTCCATGGTCTCACCATTAATCAACTAAGAGCCAGGATTCAAATCCAGAGCAGATCACTTCAAACTGCTAATTCCTAATCAGGGTGTAAGAGGTCACTGAAATATGCATGTGCCCAGTCAGGCGAATGCTGGGCAGCTTGGGGTCAGTGATTTGAAGAGGAGAAATGAAATGGTCTTTGTGTATTTCAGGGATACCTACGAGAGCATGCAGGAAAAGGGCTAACAGGGTCCGGAAAGCTCTAAAAGCAAAAATATACTGAGGAGGGTAGAGAATGAGAAAAGAGATAAAATGACCACATCATCTTCCAGGTCAGCAGGGAACCCTTGAGAAATGAGCTTGGTGACAGTCCGAGCAGGCTGAATATGATCTGTCCTGAGGAGGGCCTCTGGTTTCGATAGTGTGGCCCCCAGATGTCACTTTTCAACCAATATTTATTGAGCGCTCTTGAACTGGAGACGTGGAAATAAGCAGAAAAGGCAAGTGCCCGGCCCCCAGAAAGCGAATCTACTAGTCAGGGGAAACTGACGAGAAATAAATAAATTGATATATTATAGATGTCCGAGAGTAATAAGAGCTATGAACAAATTAAAGTCGGGGTGTGTTCACAGTTGATAATGGCAGGTGCAATCTTAGATGAGGCAGCAGAGAGGCCTCTGGGGAAGGTCACATTGAGGGAGATAGACGAACGGGAGGCAAAGCATCCAGGGGAGGGAGCAGCAGGTACCAGGGCCCTGTGCAGGGCTGGGGAGCAGCAAGCAGGCCAGCGTTGGGGTGCAGAGGAAGCAAGGGAGACGTCAGTGAGAGAGGAGGCGAACCGAACGGAGACATTTTCTTGTGGCCAATGACATCCAGGCCTGGGAAAGTTTAAAGCTCTCCCCCAAGTTCCTGTGGGCCTAGCACTCCCCACATCCTGCTGCTCCAGCCCCTTCATCATCCTCCTTTATTGTGTTGGGTTCATCTGGTGACAACCAAGAGTTAACCTATCACAGCTTTTTTTTTTTTTTTTTTTTTTTTGGCGGTATGTGGGCCTCTCACTGTTGTGGCGTCTCCCGTTGCGGAGCACAGGCTCCGGACGCGCAGGCTCAGCGGCCATGGCTCACGGGCCTAGCCGCTCCTCAGCATGTGGGACCTTCCCGGACCGGGGCACGAACCGGTGTCCCCTGCATCAGCAGGCGGACTCTCAACCACTGCGCCACCAGGGAAGCCCTATCACAGTTGTTTTATAAGAAACTAACCACAACAAGCAGTTTCTGGCTGTTCCACGTATTAAGATCCAGGGTATGCGAGGGAAGGCTCGCTTAACCCAGCCCAGTCCATCGGTCCTCTCTCTCCCCCTATTTCTGCTCCAAGTGGAAATCTTAAAAGCATTTCTTCACCAAGGTAGATCTTCCCTAAGAGGAATCCTCCAACAACCACTGAGAGAATAAAATGTTCTCGATCTCGTTAGAACCCCGCCCCCCGCCGGTCAGGTGTGTGGTAACAGCGCTGGAACCCAGGGGCTGGGCAGCAGGACGGAAGTGGCATCGGTGTGCAACCAACAGAGTCGGCTTGCACGCAGAGCCACGTGGCGTGTGCATTTTTCGTCTAGAGAAAAATTAGGTCAGCTATAAATGGAGAGGACATGAGCACCGTGAAGCCTGCAGATCTCTGCTGGGTTTCCTAGGGGATGATCTACGGTACGGAGCTGTGGAGGTGTGCTTGGAATACGGGGCTCAAGTCGGGCATTAAACAGAAAGCTCAGCTTGCTTTCGGATAAATACACACACCGCTTTAATGTTAAGCCTGGGGAAGGTGCGTATTTAGTGGGGTGTTTTATTTTTCTTTCGTGATAATCTAGATTAGGTAGTAAGATGAAAGATGGATTTCAGAAAATAGATAGGCCGCGCATAAATAGTCCCCAGCCTATGATATCTTTGTGACACAACTCTTTTTCCCTCCCTCTCCACCCCTTCACCCTTCCACCTTGGGGGTGCAGATATAATTACAGTTGCCATTTATTGCACTCCTAATATATGTGCAGGCATTATCTTTAATTCTTCTAAAACAAGATAGTTAATACTACTTCTGTTTTACAGATGCAGAAACCAAGGCTCACGGGGGGTTGCTCCAGGCCACATGACTAAAACAGAGAAGTGCCTAAGTCCTTCTGAACTGATTTCCCATTGCCTCCAAAAGAAAAAGTCTTTGGCCTTTTCTTGATTCTGAGAGGAACCGATCTCTCTGTTCTCTGAGAGTGGCTTTTGCAAGGTCAATCCTGGGACGAAGCCCTCGACTGAGCTTATTCCTTGGCAAAGCCAAGGTGGTTCAGGTCACCAACGGGTACTGAACATTTGCCATGGGAGGCTCAGAACAGGAAGGGCAGAGGGTGCAGGGCAAATGGGAGCATGGAGGCGTCCAAAAAACAAGGGATGGAGTCCCTCCTTCCCAAATTTCCAACGAAATTTTAAACATGCCTACTTGGTGACTTTACCAAGCTGTCAGAAGAACCCAGGAGCAGGAAAGATGCATGTCTCTCCCTGTATACCTCCTTACTCCTCTCTTTCCCATCTTCATGGCTTACCCTGTGGCTGGTTGAATATTATTCTGTCCCATATCTTCCTCGTTTTGCTGTCAGGAGGATCCAATACGATAAGGTGTATGCCAGTACTTTGTAAACTCCACTAAATTACTAGAAAAGCACCGTTCTCGGTGTGGTATTAAGCCTGGTGGAGGCCATCCACGTGCTTGTTTCAGTGTCCTCACAGGGTGTTGCACCTCAGTTACAGCCATTATCCTCACCAGCACCAGCAGCAAGAAATATTCATCGACCTCTTCTGTTATGCCAAACTCTACGCTGAGTGCAAATGTAATTCTATCTAACCTTTCAAAACATTCTGCAAGGTAGGTATTATCACCTCCATTTTACAGAAGAGGATGTTAGGAATTTCGTCCCTAAATAAGATGCTTTGGGTGAATTAGGTATATTGCTTTCTGGAACCATGTATTTGAACGTTGCATGAAGTAACTTTCTTGGTTAAACTATATACTTCAAGGAGTTAGAAGAAAAGCAGTAAGGACAAGTGCTCTTAGGGAAAACAAGTGTTTAACAGGGACCCCTTAACTCAGTCCACAAACCCGTAAGTCACAGAAATATCTTACAAGCATCTCACGTCCTCTCATCACCATGAGCATAGACAATTCCAAGACAAGTTGCTCTGGGAAGGTCATTTGCAGCCAAGTCAGCCTTTGAGAGAAGGAGACAAGCTGTGACTTATGAATGCATCAGACCCAGACTGGGGATGACATGTCACCCCTGTTGTGTCAGACTCTACTTGGTCCCTCCCTGGGGCCTCATTTGCCTCTACTCTTTCCCTGTTTTCTACCCCTACTTCCTTCTGTGTCCTCCACAAATCTCATTACCAATCAACCCAATATTGGAACTTTGTGTTTAGAAAAGGCAATAACAATGATGGTCCCGTTTAATCACAGAGCCAGGTACTGTTCTAAGCGATTTACATGTACCTGGTTGTCAGATCCTCACGGGTACCTGTGAATCACTGTTAGTCCCCGTTTTACAGATGAGTGAACTAAGGCACACAGAAGAGAAGAGACTTTCTTAAACTCATCCTGACTTTAAAAGGCAGAGCTGGAGTGGGGACCCAAGCAGTCCAATGTTGCTGCTTTAGAGACTGTTTCAGTCATTTTAAAAGATCATTTTATTCTGGAAAGTCCCAAGTATCCAGGAAGATGATAACTGAAAATGTGGTAATCAGTGAATATATCTCTGGAAAGTCAAGCCATTGTTCAGCCTAGAATTGGATTACAAAGGAAAAGAGTGGCAGGGCCTCACTCATAACAAGAGTGGTTTTAAAAAGAAAGATGAAAATAAGAATGAGGGATGGAGCCCAAAGCAAGAGCCCCAACCTGGAAACCCAGACACCTTTCAGAAGTCCAATGAGGGCTGCTATGCACAGAGTGAGCAGCTGGTATGGAAACTGAGCCAGGGCTTTAGAGCATCACCTCGTTGGGTGTTCCCAGCCCCCCTGAGAGGGAAGTCGTTTGCCAAAGGTCTTTGAGCCAGTGAGAGGGCGAGTTGGGGTCTGAATGCCTTTCTGTGGGAGGCCAGAGCTGGAGCTCTGAACCACTTGCTATACTTTTCAGAAGGTTGAGATAGAAAGTCAGTTGCAGCTGGCTAGGTGCTGTGCTGATGAAGCCAAGTGTCGTGCTGATGGAGCTAAAGATACAGGCACTGTTCCCGAGGTGGGCAGCTTCATCAACAGAGTAGAAATAAGTGGGGCGTTCACTTGACCAGCTCGGTATGGACCAATGAAAACCGATGTCCATCCAAGAAAGACCACTCCAGGAGGTCCTACCAAGACCAAATAAAGACACTTCTCAGCTTATATTAGAGGTAGTTCCCTATTACATATTAATTATAATGTACTCTCTGGTCTTAGTAAATCAGAGTGGGAAGATAAACGTTATGCCTACAAATCTAATTTAAAATAAAAATGTTCTCTGTAACTCATCTTTGATTCTTATGAGCCAGTTTATTGTCATGTAAATGGGTGAGAGTTGATCATGTTCTGAGAAATATTGCTTTAAATATTTTAACTAAAGTCCTCTCTAATGGTTTATTCAACCGCTAACCATTTATTAAGAAACTACAACTCACTTGTAAATGTCATCAGTAAGCATAAAATTGTTAAACACCAAAATAGACTCTGGTAGGAGCAGCAAAGGACAGTCCTGAATCTAGTTGCTATGCTATTCTCTAGACCTGAATCTAGTGGCACTGACAGTCCTGCCTGGGAAGCCACCACAGAGTAAGGGCCCACCAGGGAGCAGTGTCTGGGAAATACTCTTCCAGATCAGAACTTTTCTCTTTCCACCAAAATCTGGTAGAACTAGAAATTTCCCCCGACACTGCCAGCACCAACAATGAGAAGGATAGTCTGTTTGCTTGTTTTTAAACAGCTAGTAGATTTACAGGATGAGAACATCACCTCTCCAGCAATTGCACAGACTTATCAAGAGCAAACAGGAACACCAACAACTAGAGTGTTAGAAATGCAGTGGATAATAAAGACTGTGACATTAAGTGGGAACTCAAGCCCCTGCAGGGAGGAAACCCAATGCACAGGATCTAGACGTCTAGAGTCCCATTCTGAGGGCCTCTGAGCTGAGCGAGGAAGTGGCAGCAGCAGAATCTATGCAACATTTCCTGTGCTCCAACGTGCTGGCGACAAGGTGTGTGCTGCTCGTCAACCCTGGAAGCACAGCGAAATTAGTTTTCTTTTTGTTGTTTAGTCATTGGCTATACCTGTGTTTAATAAAAGGAACCTCCTGGGGCTTTCCTGGTGGCGCAGTGGTTGAGAGTCCACCTGCCAATGAGCCATGGCCGCTGAGCCTGCGCGTCCAGAGCCTGTGCTCCACAACAGTAGGCAAAAAAAAATAATAATAATAAATAAAAAAATAAAAGGAACCTACTGTAGATTCAGTTTGTCTCAACTAATTCTTTTGTCAGTTCTACAGATCTCCAGTTTAGAAACCGCTCGGGCACCTTTAAAGAATCTTTCCAAAATTGGGGTCGACCCACATGACAATGACTGTCAAGATCCTGGGGACTCGAGTGAGCCCACACTCTAAGTCAGCAGCCACCCTTCCATTATAGTGTTTCAGACAAAAAGTGAGATAATGAGAGATACTTGGGATTCAAGGTCTCGAGGTCAAACATATTAAATGAACTGTTAGGTGACTGTACCCTTGAGAGGACAGTGAGGAAAAAGCATGTTCTTTACCCCTGGGGAATTTCTTAGTGTCGTAAAAGGTGAGGAACTGCACTGGAGGACATGGGTTGATTAAAAATATCAATGCAGTGAAACTCTGGAATCTGGAAATCCTAGACTCAAACCAAGCCCTGCCACCTATTAGCTGTGGTCCTTTGTGCAGTTTCGCTATCTGGGCTTTATTTTGAGCCACAGGGTGGTAACAGTGAAGCACCTGCCAGGAGTTGCTACACTGCTCTTCTATCTATTTGCCACTTTGTTTATGTTGACTGCCTGTCTCCTTCCCTTGCTCGTCAAATACGTACTAATTATATACTCTGTTTCATCTCCCCTCATTGTTACTTATATATGCTTTTACTATTTCTTTGTAAGTAATAAAAATTAACACCTGATTACAAATGGACAAACAGTATATGAGGTACTTAGAGTAATCAAATTCATAGAGCCAGAATGTATTTAAAATAGTGGTTGCTGGGCTTCCCTCGTGGCGTAGTGGTTGAGAGTCCGCCTGCCAATGCAGGGGATGCAGGTTCGAGCCCTGGTCCGGGAAGATCCCACATGCCACGAAGCCGCTGGGCCCGTGCGCCACAGCTTCTGGGCTTGCGCTCTAGAGCTCGTGCTCTGCAACCCCCCGCTCACAGCAACTGGAGAGGGCCCAAGCACAGCAACGAAGACCCAATGCAGCCAAAATTAAATACATAAAAAAAAAAATGTATTAAAAATATAAAAAGTAAAATAAAATAGTGGTTGCCAGGGGTTCCGGGCAGGGGGTGGTGGTGGTGGTGGTGGTGGTAGGGAAATGGGGAGTTAGTGTTTAATGGGTATAGAATTTCAGTTTTGCAAGATGAAAAAAGTTCTGGTGATGGATGGTGGTGATGGTTTCAAAATGATGGGAATGTACTTAGTGCCACTGAACTGTATACTGGTTAAAATGGTAAATTTTGTGTTATGTATATTTTATCATAAATTAAAAAATAGAAACAGAAAATAAACACCTGACTCACTTTCGAGACACTTACCTACAAGATCCACCAGAATAGAAATATTTGTCACATCCAGACCCACCTCAACACTGTCTTTTGGGAAGAACTGAGGTGGGAAAATACACACGCTCCCCGCTCCCCCCTACCCCCCAACCCCGACAAAGAGGATATACACAGTACCCAGCAGAGGGCAGAAGAGAGTCAAGGAGGCATTTCGCCTGGAATTTTGGTTATGTGATCATTCTTTCTTTTCTAATTTGCTGTCTTAATTAAATGTTATTGCCTTTAAAAGTGAAAGTCTTTCTAAGACAACCACATTAGAGGACAGAGGATAAACAACTCTTCCACTGAGTTAAATGATCACATCATTTAAACTATCACATGGAAATAACTGCTCTGTGCTGGGTTTCCTGGTAGTACCAAGTTCCAACTTAACTAGTCATTTTTGTTTTGTGTGTATATCCTGTACCTGGATTATTTTACAAAGTACTCTATGAATAACTGTGTTCCCAGAAAGGACAGTAAGAACTGCACTAAGTCTCAGTGGAAACACTATTGTAAAATTAATGGGATTCAGGGATTTAGGTGTTTTCTTTCCTCCCAGCTGAGCTACACTGCCATAACCAAATACCGTAAAGGTGCTGCCATTCACATTCACTTTAACTGAGATAATAGCTTTCTCCTTCCCTTGATTTTCTCCCTACCTTGATTTCCTACAAAATAGTTACAGTTATCCTTGATGGGCAGTAATTACTTTGGGGAGATTGCTTTCTGGCTTAAAAGGATATTGCCGTTTTATTATGTTAAAACACCAAGGGAATAATTTTCAAGGAAGAGAGCAGCGTTTTTACGACAGGGGTTTTCTCACTTCTCTCTTAAAGGAAGCCGCATTTAAGGTTGAGGATTATTTTTTGACGTCTGGTTTCAAACAGCCTGGGAGTCGCAGGGCTGGCATGTGGATTGGAAAGGAAGGTTTGTTTAATGACGATGAGCATTAGCTCTTGCCTTCTCCCTTGGCAGCTGCTAGGCATCGTGTTAAAACTGGTGGCAGCAGCAGTAACTGCCCAGGCAATAATGGTTCTTCCTTTTCTTCGGGTAATTTGGATGCACATAGCTTTCTCTTTCCTGCATTGAATATGATTCAAGTCCCAAATATCCGTTATTATTTCACCTGCCTTGCAACGGGAATTGTAAGCGCTCTGATAAGTGATTTGAAAGACTGTCTAATTTCCGTAAATACCTCTGCCAGCTGTTAACTTGCAATTTTATAACGTCTAAAACATTCTGAAATTCCTATGTGCATACCCCGAGTGAGCTGACAGCCACGTGTCCCCTGCATCAATTATGCCCCCCCCCAAAAAAAATTAGAGAGAAAACTATTTTTCTCTTTCTCTGGCAGTGGAAGAATACTGCTCACAAAATCCCGCTTGTGTGAACAATGAGCCTTTTTCTATAGAATAGAAATGATGGGGGAGTCCATCCCTACGCATGCTAGGATGGGCTTAAGTCATTTAATTTCTGTCTTCAGAACATTCCCTTCTCCTTTCTCGGAGTCAAGCTGAAGGGAGAGTGGGAGGGCACAGAGATGGGAAGCTAGGAGATCAAAAAAGAACAAGACAACTGAACAGCCCTGAGTTCTTTCAGAGGCTGAAAACCCTCTGCGTTGAGCTACCTTGTGTTGTGTGCTATGTGAATATTTGTGGCAACGTAAAGATGGGTCGATGTCATCTCTAAGCTCATTTGCCCTTCAGTACACGGTAATCGCTTGGTTTACAATAAGCTTCAGGAAAACCCACTTTCATGTGGAGTTGACCACATGAAAGCTCTGTAAGAGTTATTTTCATAACCTTAAATCCCGAATTTCCATGAGGAGAATCTAAACAAATTGTACAGACTAAATAAACATCATTGTGGTGAAGGAAAGGCTCCAATATGGAAATCATGGTGACACATGCGTTGGCAGGAGATGCATGCTACAGTAAAGTAAAATGTAAACGGCTTTCCTTGATAGAGAATCCCATATGGAAAATGTAACCTGGCTGTAGAATGCAGACCACATAAAACACCATGTCTCTGTACTGAGTGGTAAAGCTAAAGAAGACAGTGTTCATGCTTGTGTTCATCCAGGCTGCACCAGGAGGGTGAACTTGTCTGTTGAACTCCATTGTGGAAGGTGGGTGCCCAGCTCCCCAGGGCACACTCCACTACAGCTCAGGCTCACAGAAGGGTTTGTTTCCTTGGGTCACAACTAAATTCATCACAATAGAGACTCCATCCTTCTGACAAGGGCTGTGGAAAAGGATCTGAATCCATATTTAGTGTGCCCTATATGCCAGACGCTATAAAATTTAAATAAAAATTTAAAATAAAAGTACAGAAAATAATTTAACAAGCACTGTCTCCAGATTAACAAATGCCAATATTGTATTCTCCTTGGCTCAGATCTTTGTGCGTTTGTATAAAAGATGCCAAATATTCCCGCTAAAACAGAAGCTCCCTTTGCTCCCCTCCTGAGTCCTTTTCCTCTCCCTCCCTCCTTCCCTGAAAAGGTGCCGCCCTGAATTTGGTGAGTACCATCCTCCTGTGGATATGTTAACCACGTTACCTCATTTATTCCTTCTAGCAACTCTCTGAAAAGGGTATTATCCCCATGTTACAGATGAGGAAACTGAGACTCAAGGAGATCAGTATTTGCCTAGGGTCACACAGCAAGTTGGTAAAAGAGTTGAGGTTCAAAGTCATTTTGATCTTATTCGAAACCTGTGCCCTTTTTACTGCATCCTACATCCAGAAGAGCTGGTCCTATTCCTCACGGCACCTGAGGACCACATGGATCCTTCCCAGCTGAATTATTTCACCTCTCCAGATCTTGATTCATGAGCTTTACTTTACGATTCCTTAATGGAACTATTTTCAAGGTTTTGCTTCTTGGGTTTGTAAAGCCCAAACACAAACCCAACTGGGGAGGGGTAAAATGGGAGAATTACACTATCTTATTATATGCATGTGGACCTCCTATCTAATATTAAATACACCGCTGGTGCATGGTTGCCTCCCTGAGGGCTAACTGTGCATCCCATATTTCATTGGTTCCATGCCATTAGGGAGCTAACATCTACCTTAAAGATTTGGGAAAACTGAATGGGCTAAAATATGAAACAACTTATCCCACTTACTGGCACCGGGTAGTGCTCAATGAATTGTAACTAAAGGAATGATTACATATATCTAAAAAGTTACAGATCTACTGCAAATTCTAGAAAAATGTCAAGACTGGATTTAAATATATAAAAAGATAAGAATCCGATTTATGTTATGTGCTTTTTACTACAGTAAAAAAAAAAAAAAAAGAACAATCTGATTTGAGCTAATGGTGTAGGGGTGGAAATATTTTCCTCTACCCTCTTAGGTTTTGTACTGGGGGTCTGCAAATTAAACAAACTTATAGCTTAACAAGGAATGCACCAAAAAGTGGCTCTCTAAGCAGCTAAAAATGGGAGTTTATATACCTAACTTAATGGCAGGGGAAGAGGGGAAGGAGAGAAGAATATTCTATGAAATGAACAAATGGTTTTCTAGGGGAACAAATGGGAGATAAGAAAGTTTGTGATAATGTCTGCTTATGCAAATGGGAGTGGTCTTTTCAGATTTTTTCTTCATAGCCATAAAGCTCCCAGGGTAGGGGATTCTTGGCAGCCTCACTCCCAGAAGTTTCTGCTTTTCGTGGTAAAGGAAGGCTTCTTTCTGCATCTGTTAGATCTAAAATGTCTTTACTAAAATAATCGTCATATCAATTGTGGGCATCTGAGTGGGTCTCCACATTGGCATTAAAACCCTTCCCCACCCCTATATATTAAATAAACGTGCTATAATGTTGTTAGGAAGATTTTATAAAGTTTTAAAATAAAGTGATATCTTCTAAGCTGTTACTGTGTAAACTAAGACAAAGGAAGCCTTTCCAATCCAGGAGAAAAAAGTCCTAGCAGAGTGTAGATTCAGAGACCATTGCAATGGTGAAAAGAGCCCTGGATTAGTAAGCCAAGACCTTTGTCACAGGAACAGTGTTTACCTCCTGTGTTCCACCGCCCAAGGGTCTGGGACCTGCTGGTCCTCAGTTTTTTCACCTATAAAATGAGGATGATAATAATGTCTAAGTTACAGATGTCTTTGAATAAGATCTATGTAGGCTGAAAAATCATTTGGCTTATAAAGGCTCATTTATGTTAGATTAAAACATTTTAAAACAGTATGATCCTATAAATAAGATGTCATTTTATTCATTTAAATCAACAGAGATGGGACGGTGATTAAACTTGAAAACTTAAAAAAAATACATACATATATATATATAAATATTCACCTCCAGGGAATGCCAAGCTGACATTCACCCTTAGGCGCTCTGGTGGCTATAGTTTAGCACAATGTCAGTCAATGCTGTTGTTTTGGAGACAAAACTGTTTTTAAAAAACTGGAGTCAAGTAAGAGCCAGAGACCTTACTGAAATAAAGCAATAGCTACTTAAGGACGTCCTTGAGCACGGTGACCTTGTAGAATGCTATTGTTCTTACAGAACGTTGTATCCTCAATACTTCAGCCTTTTTATTTTCCTGGCTCAAGCCAGAAGTGCCAACCTCTCCATCCATCCTAGAATCTCTGGCATGTTTATGGATGGAAAATGGCTGACCATAGGTTCATTTTTGGTTAGGTGATCTTCAGTTAGAACTGAAATTTATCTGCTATTTTAAGCAAGATTTTATAAGCTAGCCACCTACCCTCCCCACCCCAAACACACACGCACACTACCTTTCATAAAGAGTCCTCCCCAACCTCACAGGGTTATCTGAAAAAAAGTGAAGCACTCGTCAGCGTAGCTATTAACACTGACTTCACAATTGCAAGGTCCAAGTGGATATAAACATCAGTATAAAGTAATGTATGTGCAGTGATTTTTTTAAAATAATATGCTTCTAAAAATTAAGCTTTTCATGTGGAAATTGTCAAATAAATAGCTGTGCTCATTTCTAAAGGGATAAATAGCTCCAGGGTTTCATTATGTGCTCCAAATTTTCAAAAGAATTGATTAAAACTCACATCTGGCTAGCAGTCCCTGAGAGACTCTCCTATTTTCCACTAAAATACATACAAAGTTGCTTTTTGTTTGTTTGTTTTTAAATGTCATAAAAAAAAAAAAAAGAACCACTGTGTTCAAACTCCTTTCATGGTCTGGCCTTTCCCTACTTGCACTTTCATCTTACCCTTTTCCTTCTTAATGAAACAAACTTCCCACCTATTATACCAGGTGATCTTCTATGCCTCAGGCTCACGTGCCCCACCTGACTCCAGTTCTTTGAATTACTGTTTATTCTTCAATACTCAGCTCAAACACTGTCTCCTCCAAGACCCATTGTCCATTGAATGACTTAAAAACCCAGTCTTACGGAGTTCCAGAGCATTCTGTAGCAGTAGTTCAAAAACCTCTTCACATTACATAGAAGCTATCTCTTCCCCTGTCTATTTCTGCTCTGTTAACCTAAAACATTATAAAATATCCAGTTTTTTTAACCAGCAAAACAGGGTTTACTTGGGAGCAGCAAAGAATTGCAATCCTAGACACGCATTTACGGCGAACCACATGCACGTCAGGTTTAGCAAGGGAGAGGAGAAGGGGAAGTGGGAGAGGCTGCTATAAACAAAAAGTTCATTGGAGGGAACTGGGAGTTCAAAGTATAGTGGTTTTTTATTGGCTGAGCTGTTGCCAGGCAAGGAGAAAACCTTTCTTCTTCCTGCTGCCGATAGTAATGTCACTTTCTGCCAGAGATCTAAGAAGGTGTATCTCTCCCTATTGGGATCTGTACTGATACAAGTGGTAGGTGCATGAGAGCTCCCCCTTCTGCCTCCCAGCTCCATTTTCGTGAAATTTCCCTTTTAATTTTCACAGCTCCCACTCCGCCGAGGTCTTCAGGACAGAGCTGATGTGCTGTTTAGCAATTCCTAACTCAAGGTTTCACCATGAAATGATTATTTCCATTTTATAATGGGTAGTTAAAATGTCATTATTCTCAAATTAACAGTAAACTATGTAGTTAATTACAGAGCACAGGGAACAATGGTTCAGTTGTTCCAAATTCATGTTTAACATATGCATGCACATCGTATGTGTGTATGTGCACAAAATACCTCTGAGTTAAAATAACCCATGAAACCAACATTTTCTAAAGCAAATTTCTAGAAACAGTTGTTTCATGAACTACTCAATGAAAAAAGGAAAAGTGAAATTAAATATTCTGAGATATCCTACACTAAGAACATCGTTGAACACAATGGTTCCAATAGTTATCTGACCATGACACCAGTTTTGTCAAGTACACTTCTGAACATTCAGAGGAAGTAGAGTCAGGTGGACATCCATTTTGAGAAATGCTGCATGACTTATTCTAACCAGCCAGTTGCTAATGTGGCAGACAGGTCAGACCTAGATGTCCCAGCACAGGTGGAAGATATTTGCTGGTGTGGATTAAGCTCTTACCATAGCACAACCAGAAGGAACAGACACATTCCAAGTGGTACTCTGTTGGAGGACTCTCCATCTTATCTTTTCCAATACTAAAAATTCTGCTCTGCTTTCACAGGCAGTCCTTCTAATTCAATGAATAATGTTTTCTCCTTTTGGGGCATGTGTAAATGGATTGTTATCTATTTTGAAAAGTACCCATCTGTGATAACAGTCATGCTTATGGGTGGCAGTTAATTGAGACAATTTGGGAGATGATGATGACTCACAAACAGGAGGGAAGAAAGGGCAGAGAGGCGCCCCCTTTCTTTATAACATCATATTTATTTTTAATATCATATTTTCATATTTATTTTGTATTTGTGTATAGTATCATATTTGTAATATATTTTCCATTTAGGTGTTTTTTAAATTAAAGCATAGTTTGGGGAGTAGGTACCAAAATGCACTTCTAATTGACAATTTTGGGTGGAATAAGGACAATTTAGCTTCTCCTACTTTATTCATGAAATCAGCACAGGAAATGCTACACTATCATTTGTTTGTGGCTTCATCTTCAGCACAAAATTAAGTTTTCTGCCTGGTGTCATTTGTCAAACAGTCTTTTAAAGCAGTAATTTCCCTGCATCCCTTACAAAGGCAGCCCATCTTTAAAACCACTGCATGCCTACGTCACGCAACAAATTGTCACTAAGGAGAAGGAACATGCTGAGAGTAATAACGCTGACCAAGTGCAGAGCAGACAATCTCTCTGACCATCATCTTATCACAAATGCAGACTCAACTGTTAGCTTTGGTAATAGTTCAGAAGGTTAACACTCTGCCCTATGTCCCACAAAGTAGGCATAACTACATTATACACAAAATCGTACATGTGTTGAACATACCAACTACACAGAGGAGCCCAGTGTGCCATAAAATATACATGTATCATATACAAAATGATGAAATGCCAGTCTAAATATTAAAGAAATTTTACTCTAAACTGAATGTTCCAGCAATAATAAATAATTTACAATATTTGATTAAATACACATTTGCTAAATGCTTAGGATTTAAAGATGCTGTAAGGAAATTATAGGGAGTCCATATCTTTTTGAAATGTTGGACAGAAAAGTCCGGTTTTCAAATCCCTACCTAAAGTAGCATTCAAATCATTTTGCATTTTCAGGAGAACCTGTAATTACCACCTTTCACGCTAGGTGGTGTACTCAAGAACAGAAGAAGCTATCAAATGGCTGAATACATTTGATTTAGTAAGGTCAAAAGAAACAGAGAGAATAATTTTAACCTTGGAAAGAGGTAACCATCTTATAAAGAATTCCAATGCGTTTGATAAAGAAAACAGACAGAGACAGTCAGAGAGGTATGGAAAAGTGGTTCAAATAGTCTTGGGGATACCTCTCAACAGGGATTCTCCAAGAGTAGGCCACCTACCACCAGGAGAGCTGGCTAAAACACACATTCCTAGGGCACACTGGCACACCCCCAAATTACTGCATCACACTGATGAGGATGAATTAGAGACCTGAATCTGTCTAGTAGTAAGAAACCCCAGTTGGTTGACAAGTTCTTGATGTTCAGAAACTTTGTTTTCAGCTTCCTATAGCTCAGAGGTCCCCAACCTTTTCGGCACCAGGGACCAGTTTCGTAGAAGACATTTTTTCCACGGCTGGGATGGGGGGGAATGGTTCAGGGCGTAATGCGAGCGATGGGTAGCGGCATTTCGCTCGCCCGCCACTCACCTCCCGCTGTGCGGCCCGTGGGGTGTGTGGGAGGTTGGGAGACCCCTGCTATAGCTTGTATCTTGAAGATCAGCTGTTGTAGGTTTCACTCTAAAATCTCCAGATGAACTTTTGCTAAGTTACTATCACTCCAAGAAAATTCAGACTGGCAGGTTCAACCCTGTATGTAATAAAATATTTGGAAAGCACTTTGAGCTTTGTAGAATGGGAAAAATGTGTCTTATGAAATGCAGTGAAAATGAATCTCTTCTGGGAGGAATGGGTGGTCTTTATATTAGGTATTCAAAAGTCGAACCACATTGATCTGCCTTTCGAAGTAATTACATTGATCTCTGGAGTGTACAGAAATGTATTGCTTATTCCCTGTGGATATTTTCAAAACCTCTTTTAAAAAACCAAAGCAGTTTTCTTCCTCTAGTCTGAGTCACAAAGGAAAACATCTTCCTGAATTGCAGCTAATTATCGTGAGTAATGTGTGTGTGTGCACACGCGCGTGCGTGTGTGCTCTCTAGGACCTCCTGAAGTGAATTTTCTGGGTTTAATTTAATTTAATTAATTAATTTATTTTACATCTTTATTAGAGTATAATTGCTTTACAATGGTGTGTTAGTTTCTGCTCTATAACAAAGTGAATCAGTTATACATATACATATGTTCCCGTATCTCTTCCCTCTTGCGTCTCCCTCCCTCCCACCCTCCCTATCCCACCCCTGTAGGTGGTCACAAAGCACTGAGCTGATCTCCCTGTGCTATGCGGCTGCTTCCCACTAGCTATCTATTTTACGTTTGGTAGTGTTTATATGTCCATGCCACTCTCTCACTTTGTCCCAGCTTACCCTTCCCCCTCCCTATGTCCTCAAGTCCATTCTCTAGTAAGTCTGTGTCTTTATTCCTGTCTTACCCCTAGGTTCTTCAAGACTTTTTTTTTTTCTTAAATTCCATATATATATGTGTTAGCTGGGTTTTATTTTAAATGAGAATTTTTTGGTATAGTCAAAAGTTTGCTCTTTTAAACTCACCTGTTTTAAAATATTTTAAAATGGATAATATACTAAGATAACCACTCCAACTTCAACTGAGTATACAGAATAAAATATAACCATTGCTTTAAGACTTAGCACAATCCGTGTGAAAATATATTCTGTACAGAGTTTGAAGTAGTGGCTTCTTCAGGCCCCACTGAGGACAATTGGCCCCTACAGTACATGAACCCAGGCATCTTTGCTCTTTGAATATTTGTACCTACATTGTATGGTTTTCTTATTTTTTCCTTACTTTCAATTGTTATTTCATGTCACTATCAATACACCAAAGCAGTAGGGAGGACTCTTTCTATTTCTAATCTGCGGGGGTCTTGGAAGTTGATAACCACATTTAGTTTGTTAGAAATGTGTATAGAACAAGGAGAGTAGGGGTCTTGTGGAGTTAAGGAATGCTGCATTAGTGAAGTAGCAGATACTTCGCAATATCTACTCTGCCAATGCTTTCTAATGATTTTCTCATTCTTGATTGTTTTTCCAAAAGGTGAAACTGCAGGTAGTTGAATTGTGGGTAGTTGAACTATTAGTTCAAGCAAATCTTCCTAATCTACTTTACTTGTGATTATAATCATAATATTTCTAGAAAAGATTTGTGGCCCCCTCCAATTATATGTCTTCTTAATAATAGTAGAACGTATTTTCTTTCTTAAATAAATCTAAATGTGCTTCAGAGTTTTCACTGATAAGAAAGTGTATCTGTATTATTTTCTAGGCATATATGTATATGTACATACACACATATAAATGCACATATGTGAGTGTGTATTTAATATGGGGCAGAGTGAAAAAGGAGCTCATTCTTCCACTTTGGGAAATGACTTCACATGCATCTGCTTTCTTTGAGTTACTTTCATTGCTTAATTATCTTTATCAAGGTCATGAAAAGGTAGAAATGCCAACAGAAGCAGGAATAAGGGTACTTTACAAAGGATCAGTACACCAGGACTGGAACTGTTTGTCTGCTCTCTCTGGGGCAGGATAGGGGAGTTGCTGAACAAAAGTAGCCATTTCCCAGAACAAACAATGGCATTCTCTGTGACCTGGAGCACAGCTGGCAACCCTGGATGCTCAGACATAACTCCCTCCCCTGCTGACTTTTCCTCCAGCCGCGTCTACAGTGCCAGCAACTCAGACACGTTGAGCATCTTACTGTTTCTTTTTGATTTTAAAAAAACATTTCTTCTAATGGAAAAAAATAAGCATTTTCTTATTATTTTTCTTTTAACTAAAGAACAACTTTGGTAAATTTATAAATCTCTAAATACATGGAGTTTGTTTGTTGGGACTTTTATCTGGAATTACTGAATACCCACGTGACCAGGTGCTCCAGGAGGGTGAAGACAGGATTTGCTTTGCTCAACATGGTCTGTCTAGCATGGCCCAGTGCCTGGCACACAGTAGGCCCATGCTAAACATTGTTCATCAACTGACTGATGATAGTTACAAACAGAAGCTCATCTGTGGGTGGAGATTAAGGTTAGCCATTACAGGGATCAGTTGGATCACAACATAAATGTGATTTTTTGTTTGTCTCTTACTGGTTTATTTCCTCTTGTTCCCCTTACATAGCTTTGAAAACATATTTTAAATTTCATGAGGAGCAAATGACATGTTCCACTATGCCATCTAAAATCTCCTTCTCTGAATTCAGGTTTCATCTTAAGTGTAGGAAAAGTGATACAGGCTCACTGTAGAAAAAGTAAATACAGAAAAGTATATTTTTGAAAATACCCATAATCTCACTGCCCAGAAATAACAACCACTAAAATGTTTGTTGTTTCCTTATATTTTTCTGTATTTACATCTTTAATTTACATCTACATTCACATAATTGGATATTGTAAATATAATTTCATATTCTGCTTTTAAAGTTAATGTTATTTCTTAAGCATATGCAATATCATTAAAACCTCTTTAAAAAAGCATAATTTTGATAGCCATGTTGTATTCTATCATAGAGAGATGCCCCATAATCAAGTAAAATTCATTTTTCTATTGTTGAGTATTGAGGTCATATGGAATATTTTATCTTTATGACCATCTTTGCACATAATGTTTGTGAACATCAGAGTACTTTCTTGGAACACTTTCCTAAAAATATACTTGATTATTTTTAAGGCTTTGTTTGATTAAGTATTGCCATATTGCTTTCTGGTTTTATTACAATTAGTAGATTAAACTTCTATCAACAGTGAATGAGACTCTAATAGTAGCTGATAGCAGCTACCTTTTTTGTTGAAGTCTTATTATCTGCCAGATACCATGCTAAATGCTTTACGTGTATTATCTCATTTAACTTTATCCACAACAATATAAAGTACGTATTATTTTATACCCATTTACAGATGACAAACTGAGGCACAAAGAGGTTACATAAGTTTCCCAAAGTCATACAACCAGATTTTTGGACCCAATGATCTGACACCAGAGCCCTGGCCCTCACTATACTGAAGGAATCTATGGCAGCATTGAAAGGTACACCTTATATCCAGTATTTTAATTCTTTGCTAATTTCATAGAAGAAAAAACAGTATCTCATTGTTGTTTCTAAGTTTCATTATTTTAATATTAGCAACTTTATGTGCTTTGCTGATATAGTTATTCAGCCAGTTGTTTTTCTTCCAGTGTGAATTGTGTGTTTCCATCATTTGCTACTTAGTGACTTTTTTTTTGAATATAAACTTACTAAGTATTAAAAATATTCTCATTTGTCTGTGCCTGGACTGTTGTGGCTCAATACGGTTCCTGTTTGGCATTTAATTGTATTTACGATATTTTGGATATATGAAACTTCTTCATTTTTAAGCAGCTGAATATACTGTGATTCCTTCCATCTCTTTTATGCCCAGAAAGTAGTTCCATATCCAGATACCAGATCGATGTTAACTTAAATTTTCTTTAAAAACTACGTGCTTTCCTGGAAAAGGAAAGTCTTACTGCTAGCCTCGGGTTTCTTCTATTTGTCTGAGACTGCATTGTTAGAATCAAAGTGAAACAAATATTTTCTAATATTTTTGGTACACTGAAAACACAATTCATAGAAGTTTCAAGGTAGCAATTTTGTCTGTCCCTCCCACCCCTCCCCGCCAAGAAGGGGAAAACAAAGAAAGCATAGGTACACATTGCCGATAACAATCTGATACAAAGGATTGGGTTTTGGTTCCGGGCATTCTGTTTTGGTATCACCAACGTAGGTTCCCCCTTCCTGGCACTGTAATACACTTGGACTGGTTCTCGGTATAAGACGCCAAAAGACTACAGTTACTCATGAGGTGTTACTTTTAAAATTTAAGCCCTAACAGGATGTAGTCCTAATCGGAAATATCTGCTTTCTGAGCTAGATCACTGTAGAGTAGTCTTTGTTCACAAAGCATCTCATTAAATGGCAACAAAGCCTCCTAATGCCGCAATTAGGGCTCCTTTCATTTTGCCAACACTATTTGCTGATAATTCTTCCCGTAAAAGCTTTGACATAAACCACTTTTTCTTCATTCTACTAACTTGTATCAACCTATTTGGGAGTATAATATTCTGTTTAAAAAGAACATATTTGGGGGAGACAGTGCAAAGCTTCTTCATCCACTCTAAAATCTAAGCCTAAAATTATTTACATGCAATTTTCAGTGATTTATTAATAAATTATCAACTAAAGTAGGGCTGATGTTGAAAAGGGTAGATTTGCTATTGGTTACTGATGTGCCAGGAAAAGAAAACCTATAATTATAAACAAGACACAGGCAACCATGGTAACAGAAAGATCTACTTTTCAGAACAAAAAAAAAATTTTCAAAAACAACTAACGTTCCTTAATGTTTGACTAGTTGTCACAAGCAATTCCAATGGCCTCTGTTACATTTTTTAAGAAGTTAATGTCTAGATAACTATAGCTCTAGACCCATTAACTTTAGACTAGCTATATGGACCTGGGTTTTACTGACTTTAGATTTTAAAATCCTGCAACTGTTTTTTGATCCAATTTTAGACTGTTCTATAATGTAAGTAACTTATCAACAAACAGTCAATAATGTGCAAGTTACATAGTGATTTATAATGCATTATAGGATAGTGAGCAATTACTCTTTTAAAATAATAACTGTAATGGGAATCAAAATGGTTTTCCAAATATAATGAACAGTCACTCTCATCCAGCTACTTTTCATACCACAAGACTAGAAGATATTTCACAAATTATCTGGACCAGCTTTGAAACTAAATCCAAGAAACTGAAGGGAATAAAAATCACTTCCCAGAATACCCTAATCAGAGATAATTATTCAGAGCAACAGCTAAAATTTATTGAGCACCTACTAGATGCCTGAGAATTTCCAATCAACTGACATTGATTTCTCAGGTGCTGTGTTGTCCTCATTTCATGCGTAAGAAAAATGAGGCTTAGGGAGTCAAGTAACTTGTTTAAAGTTAACCTTCTGGTAAGGGGCAAGCCTGGGACTTAAACTTGACCTGTCTGAGTTCAGGATTCAAGCTCCTAACTCCTATGTAATAAATAAGTGTCAACCACATTTTGCTAACCCATCCTAGGTACATGACTATTAATAAGGCTGACTCTTCCACCCTTCCCTAAGCTTCATTCAGCCAACATAGTGTTCAAGATATCTGGGAAATTGGGATCCCACAAAAGACGCCAGGAGTGACCCAATTAGCCAAGATCACTTACCTTTAAAGATAACTAAGACTGTTTGAAGGTCTCTTATTTTTGGAATAAAGGACCCCGCCTCCCTCAGAGTAATGCACTACCTTTTACATAGAATTTTTTCTGTGTGGGAATAGAGTTCAAGGTGGCCCGGAATAGCTTTTAATGGGATTTTTTTTTTTTTCATGACACATGGAATGTCCGTGTGTGACTAATTTATAGCCATTCTTTAAGCAAATAGTGGACCAGAACTCCAAATACTAAGTGTACCTCTCAGGCTCTTTGATGCCCATTCTCTCTTGCCATAAAAACACTGCCAATTTCTTGATGGTGTTAATGTACTGTATTACATAAGATGGTATCATTGGGGAAAGCTGAGTGATGAGAACATGGGACCTCTCTGTACTGGTTTTGCAACTTCTTATCAGTCTATAATTATTTCAAAGTAAAAAAGTTTTAAACTATTGCCAAGTCTCCATTTTGCCTGGGAAATGAACTTCTGATTTTTGCAGCTGGTAACTTTCAAGGTTCCTCTTGGGGAACTGGCCATGGGTTTGAAGAATCACTGATGTGTGAGACGGGCACGATTTGTTAGCATACAAGGAACAACAGAGCGTGTCCATAAACCTGAATCAGAGGGTCAACCGCATGCCCTTCTCCAGGAATCCAGCTGAGGGCCAGGCTGCCTCTGAAAAGCCTCATTAGAAATGAAAGTCAGCCTGTTGTGGAAGAATCCCAGCTACCTCTGGTGCCACTAACACCCCTGAACGAGAAGAACTCACCAGGTGACAGGATGAGCCGGAGATCCCTTCCTGCAGGGGAGGAATTTGCCGAACTCCTCGCCTGACTGCTGCCTCTGCATGTTTACTGAAATGTATCCGTTTCAAACCCTGACAAGGACAGATCACAGGACTGCTGGGTTCCAGGAACAGAGTGTGCAATAGAGAGAAAAGCAAAGCAATCTTGCACGGGAGATCAAGGCCAGCCTTGAGCAGAGCCTCAGGAGGGTGCAGGTCCCTTGTCACTGGGGGACGGTATGCCCCGTCACCCAGGAAGTTTACTCTCTGTAAAACGCCTTGAGCAACGCCTTGAGCAACTAGGAACAGTTGCTGAAATAAGACACTGATGTGAAGAACTGAAGGACGCTAAAGGAAAACATTGAAAGATTTGTTCTGGAGGCATCTGTCTGAAACATGATCATTGCCTTTTTTTTTTTTTTTTTTTTTTTTTAAGAGGGAGAGGAGGGAAATAAAGGACTCAGTAGCTTCATCCAGTTAATGAGGCTGATCCTGGAAGTTCCTGGACTCACTTTGGCTCATCCTGCCCAGAAATGCTGTGCCAATAAAGGTTTGTCTCCGGTCGGTAGTAGAGGAACCTGTCGAAGGTAGTATTCGGAAAAAAGGCTGCAACTTTGAAAAGATAGTTTCGTGCTGCACACAGCATGAATTCAGAGATGGAAGAAGATCTGCTAACAGAATCTCGGAAGACAAATGACAGGGCAAGGAATACAAGGAGCTCTCGCGTGAGCCATTTCACAGGCTGCCTCGAGACTGCCCGTTCGTCCTCTGCCGTCAACCAACTAAAAGCCCTGTTGGCCTCTCTGGAAATAGATTGCTAAATAAACCTAAGCTTTTTTGGTTTGTCGGACTGGGGAATCAAAGGGGCAGCAGATTTATTTCATGCCGCTAAATATCATTTATAACATGGCTAAGTGGCCCAGAGTGAAACCACAATAAAGGTGATTCATGCAACCCATTCTGTTGAGGCAGAAAAGAAAATCCACATTAAACCACAGTCCATTCTGTGCACGGGGGGAGTTAGATCAAGCCAAGCTCAGTGGATTCCCAGGCACACTGAAGGCTGAATGCAACTGCTCTTGTAAAATGGGTATATGAGACTCCTTTATAGTGAGAATGCAGCCTCCAGCTCTGGGAGCAGGGGCACCCCTGACCACGGTGAGTTACCCAGTGGCCCTGCCATGTGGGTATCTGGGACCATATTCCCAGATGGCAGCCAGCCTGAGGATCTATTCAATTACCACAAGCTCCTTGCCAGGAAGTTTTCATCAGCTCCACTATCTACCAAGACAACTGGACCAAGTACAGAAACCCACCTTTGCAAATTGCCCTTAAAGGGGCATCTGTGTGACTGAGTCAGGGATGTCCACTGCCTCTTGGCACTTGGACTCAACCGTAAAGTTGATCACCTGAAAAAGTTGTTGATCCTCACCTTCACCTTCCTTTCTTGCCCTGAGGGTCTAAAGTATTAAAGAATGATGTAAGTGCAAGAACGGGACATAGACATAGAGAACAAAGGTATGGATACCAAGGGGGAAAGGGGTGGGGTGGGAGGAACTGGGAGCCTGGGATTGATACATATACATTATTGATACTATGTATAAAATAGACAACTGATGGGAACATACTGTATAGCACAGGGAACTCTACCTAATGTACTGTGGTAACCTAAATAGGAGGGAAGTTCAAAAGGGAGGGGATATCTGTATGTGTATGGCTGATTCATTTTGTTATGCAGTGGAGGCTAATACGACATTGTAAAGCAACTATACTCCAATAAAAATTAATTAAAAAAGAAACATATAACCAAAATAAATAAATAAATAAAATTTCAGTAAGCTAAAAAAAATAGAACAGGTCATAGAGCATGTGTGACGGCCCACTATTCTCCACGTGACTTTTTTTTTGTGACATTAAATTCCTCCTAGCTTTTTTTCCTTCCTTCAGCTGGCACCACATTTCTTCCCTTTTTCCTTCTGATATCTATCAGTTCTCACACCTGGGCATTGGTAATGATCAAGTGAAATGCTTTCTGTGCCCAAATCCTCACTTTTCAGTGAGAAGTTGACTGGGGCTCCATCATAAGGCCTCCAATTACATTGTAAATTAATCAAAAATGTAAAATCTTTTTAGTACATCTGATTTGGGGTTTTCCTTCTTCATTGGTTCTTTCCTTTGCGTTAGTAATGTTGCAACTTCACATATAGCTATTCAATCATAGTGAACGATATCTAATGCAAGCTGGTTGACAGCAAGGGAGTCTGAAATGGAGACAGTCTGTAACTACACACAGATCAGAGTGGTACTGGCCATAAGTCATTGGTCCTCATCTGTTGTCTTTACTGAAAGCTGACTGTGGTCATTGTGACACATTCTAAAGGGTGGTCTAAGCAGCATGTCCAGAGCTGTGATAAAGGTAGTGTTCCATCCACGATGAATTTAGCAAAGACAAAACCTCATCAAAGCAAAGCTCTTTCCCTGAAAAAAAGGAAAATCTATTAACTTGTTACACTTTTATCAAAAGTGCTGATGTCCTTAGAGGTAATAGTAAGCTATCTTGTCTATTGACAAAACACTTGAAAACTGGATTTAGATGGGAATCGTTGGCTTTCTTCAAAAATAATTCATGTCTATTACTATGCCTGGAAGGGATGCACTGCAAACACCAGCAATAAAGAAGGCTTATTTTATGGGAAAAGCAATCTGGTAGACTGAAGACAGAACACTAAATTTGTGTGGTCATGCAAACCTCATAAGCATGAACTAAAACATACTGAGGGCATCAATTAACCAGAGCTCTTATTGGATTTTTTTTCCTACAAAAATGGTTTCTCATCTCAAAACAGTCAGTATTTTAATTTGTTTCCTTTTCAGAGACTAAGGATGTGCTCCTGCTAACAAGCTGCTGCTCATCAAACTATAAGGAGAGAATTAATTTAATGAAGAGTTTCTATGTAGGAAGAAGCAGTAGGAGGAAAGGGCAACAGTTGGAGCTTCCACCAGGCTGGCTAGGGTTTTACATGCTGGAGAAGCAGCTGGAAATTTGGATGACAGTTTTCAAAGATGGATGATAAGGAAAAGGTCACTGAAATTGAAATGGTGGGTGGGAAAATGGAGCAGACCAGGATAACGTGGCAAAACTGAATCATCTCATGCGTGTTAAAGCTTTTAAGGAACTCTTTCCTTTTTGTTCCAAACAGTTTGCTATTCTCCCTGGTGACTAACTGTCCCACGAATGGCATAGATCATTGGCCCTTTTCTTCCACCCAAATCAATTCTGAAAGCAATTTTTAAAGTTCAGTTTATATGATAGAGGATGTTCCCTTCAGACCCAAGAAAAATTGTGAATGTGTGTCTTTTGCTTAAGTATGATTTTTTTTAAGCGAATGTTTGTTTCCAAACTACCTTAAAAACAGTGTGTGTATTTACAAAACTAACAAACACTATAGCTTGGAAAATTCCTTTGGCACAGACTGGAGCGATCAGCCACAAATGCTCCTGACTTAAAAGCCGCACCAAATAAAACTTGACAGCAAGGCAAAGTATTTTATAGGCAAAGTGACATTTTATAGTAATGGAATAATAAATGCAGAAGGGAAGATGAAGCAAGGCTGAAATATCATCTCAGATCCATTGGATGCTAAAGAGGGGTGAATCTCAATTAGACTTTTCCTGTTTTTATTGTGCTAATTATTATGGCTAAGACTGAAGCACTCAAACTTGGAGAACTCCAGTATTTCTAATCATGGTGTCACATGTCTCCAATCACTTGTCTATATGAGAATGTGATGATACAGTGCAAAAGCCTTGGCAGCATGCTGAAGTGGATGGAAGAAAGTGATGGGCAAATCACAGGACCACTTTATCAAGCACTTCAATTTGGAACCAAATCAAGCAATGTTTTAATCATCCTGATGAACACAATCCAACCCCAAACATCTAGAACTTGACAGAAATCAGATTACAAATGGAATTAATAAAGACCAAGTAAGTTTACTTGCCTGTCTCCATCTTCCTCCCCTCGATGAAACTCAACTACCAGAGGTGATTTGGGCCAGTTTAGGAAAATCAGCAAGAGTCTATCAATCACTCTTCTATTCCATAGCACAACAATTGTAAAGAGGGTTAAAAAACAAAAAAAACCCCAAAAAAACCCTGATGTTTAACTCTGGGAAAAGAGAAACAGTCAAGGCTGGTCTTAACACAGTGGTTTTTTAGATTAGGATGAAAAGACAGCCAGGGTAACAAGGAGAGGAAAGTTGGGGTGTGTTTTCACTCAGTTCTAGAGATACGCATCTGCCTTTCTCTAAGTCCTGGTCAAATGTACTTTGGGAGAGATGGTAGCTAGACTTATTGTGATGACCATGTCGAAATGTATATAAATATCGAATCACTATGATGTACACCTGAAACTAATATGATACCGTATGTCTATTGTATTTCAATTTTTAAAAATGTATTTTGCGTTCACAATGGACTCCAGACTGGAAAAACCCTGTAAATCCTCATTTTCATCACTCAGAAACAGATGTTTCCACAAAAGAATGACCATGGTGTAACACAGAAGAAATAAACCAAGGCAACAAGGAACTCAAAATCATCACATTAGTAGGTAAAACAGTGATTTAGCTAAGGCATTAATTATTCAATCATTTGATAGCCATTTATTGATGCCCACTTTATCCAAGGTACTTATGAGGTGATGGAGTACAACTGGAGAAGACTCAAGCATCTTATCTCTGGATAGTTGGTTTCATTAGGTCTGGAGGGGGGTTTAGAAACAGGTCACTGCTTTTTTTTTTTTCTTTTTAACTACTAAAATAATTCTAAGGATCAGCAAATTGGGAACTCATGACCTGAAACAGTGATTATCAATCTCTTTGTTGTCTGGTAGGTCAGAGAGAGAGCGGTAGGGAGGAATTAGAGCTGATCCAGAGACCATTGATCATAACTCCAGTCTCTGTGGTTGTAGGACAGCAGCTACAAGGTGTGTTGCTGGGGAAGACTCAGGACTCTTGATTCAAACACCATGTTACTGCTTAGAAGCTGTGTGACCAGGATCAAGTCATTAAACTCGAAGAGGAAATTACACCCACTTTCAGAATTGTTCAGCATTCCAAGTGAGATCATAACAAGGCTCTGCCCAGTGCCTGGTCCAGCGTAAGGCTGAGTTTCTGTCCTTTTCTTGCATGTGGCATACCCTCTCTTTTTTCCCTTTTGCTTTTAAAAATTGTTTTCATTTTTCATAACCCAATCCCAACCCACATTCTCCATGAAAGCTACTCGACACCCCACTACTCCCACCTCTAAGGCTCACTGACCTCCCTCTTCTGTACTCCTTCAGCCCTCATATTCAGGATCACAAAATCTGATGCTGAATTGTCCTCCAATTACTTCATGAGTATTGCTTTAGTTTTCCTGGCTGGGTTCTTGTTGAGCACTTGGACAATGTTTTCCTCCATAGAGATACAAAAGAATTACTTGTTGGTTGGTCAAAAGTACCTGTTGGGCTGCTGCCATAAGAGACATCTAGGGCTTCCCTGGTGGCGCAGTGGTTGAGAATCTGCCTGCTAATGCAGGGGACACGGGTTCGAGCCCTGGTCTGGGAGGATCCCACATGCCACGGAGCAACTAGGCCCGTGAGCCACAACTACTGAGGCTGCGCGTCTGAAGCCTGTGCTCCACAACAAGAGAGGCCACGATAGTGAGAGGCCCACGTACCGCGATGAAGAGTGGCCCCCCGCTTGCCACAACTAGAGAAAGCTGTCACACAGAAACGAAGACCCAACACAGCAAAAATAAAGAAATTAATTAATAAACTCCTACCCCCAACATCTTCTAAAAAAAAAAAGAGAGACATCTAAAGAGGGAGGTGATACCCTCACTTTTCTGTCGGCATAATGCAGTCGAGACCTGCCAACCCTGCCACCGCCTCTGGTAGGCATTAGTATTCTGAAAAAATCATCAGAATGCCAGTCTCCTTCCACCCCCACTCATTTATTTTGTTGGGAAAATGCAGGTTTTGCATTTTTCCATGAACCAGATTTTACTCTATGCACAGAGTGAATGCAGCGCCTGTGTTTAGCATCCCAATGTGACAATTACGCATTATGCTTACTCCGTGGTTAAATCCTACATTTCTACACTAAAACACAAAGGAGTGACTAAATACTCAAGTGTGTTATCTTGCCCTTCCTTTCCATTGTGATTTTTTTTCTTATCATCCAGATTGCCCCCATGCTGAACCGTGACTGTAAAAATTACAGAGAAACCTCAGATGCGTATATAACTTGAAAGATGAGTGACAAGAAGAGGGGAATTGCAGGGACATCTGTGCCAGCAAACACATGAGCATATTGGGAAGAGGTAGCAGTGTGTGTATATCTGTGTGTGTGTGTGTGTGTGTGTGTGTGTGTGTGTGTGTGAAACAGTATGCCTATGGAGAAAAGAGATTTTTTGTTTTTAATGAGAAACAAAAGCTGGGTTATGTAAGCGGCATGGTTCAAAATGGCTTGTATAGCAAGAATGGAAACAGGGTATGAATATTAATAAGTAAAATGGAAGAAGTGTTCATTTGCAAGGAGGAAGTGAAGATGAAATTCTGAATATCATTTGACCACAATTTTATCCAGGAAGCTTTAGATGTGTAGATCACATAATATATCATACAAATTCAAACCCAACTAACCCCATTGCCTAAATTTCCCCCTTCAACACACTAATAACCAGTTTATTAGTACTTCCACATATTACTCAGCCAATTTGCCTTAAACAAATTAGAATTTTGCATCTCTGAAGACCTGAAAGTGAAAGAAGAAAGAAATAACAAAACAAGAACCATATACAAAAATTAACTCCAAATGGATCAAAGGATTAAATGTAAGAGCCAAAACTATAAAACTCACACAAGGAAACATAAGGGTAAATCTTTGTGACCTTGGGTTGGACAATGGATTCTTAGATATGACCCCAAAACATAAGCAAGGTAAGAAGGAAAAATAGATATGTTGGGCTTCTTTGAAATTAATTAGGTACTTTCAAAAGACACTACCAAGAAAGTGAAAAGACAACCCACAGAATGGGAGGAAATATTTGCAAATCATGTATCTGATAAGGGCCTTGCATCTAGAATATACAAAGAACCCTTATAACTCAGTAATAACAAGTAACCCAATTAAAAATTGGCAAAGCATCTGGGGTTTCCTTGGTGGTGCAGTGGTTGAGAATCTGCCTACTAATGCAGGGGACACGGGTTCGAGACCTGGTCTGGGAGAATCCCACATGCCGCGGAGCAACTAGGCCCGTGAGCCACAACTACTGAGCCTGCGCATCTGGAGCCTGTGCTCCACAACAAGAGAGGCCGCAATAGCGAGAGGCCCGTGCACTGCGATGAAGAGTGACCCTGCTTGCCACGGCTAGAGAAAGCCCTCGCACGGAAACGAAGACCCAACACAGCAAAAATAAATTAATAAACTCCTACCCCCAACATCTTCTAAAAAATAATAATAAAAATTGGCAAAGCATCTGAATAGACATTTCTCCAGAGAAGATAAACAAATGGCCAGTACACACATGAAAAGATGCCCAACATCACTAGTCATTAGGGAAATGCAAATCAAAACCACAGTGAGATACCACTTCACATTCACTAGAATGGCGATAAAGGCATACCTTGGAGATATTGCAGGTTTGACTCCAGACCACTGAGATAAAGTGATTAGCTCAATAAAGGGAGTCACACAATTTTTTTGATTTCCCAGTACATGTAAAAGTTATGTTTACACTACACTGTAGTCTAGTAAGTGTGCAATAGCGTTATGTCTAAAAGGCAATGTACATACCTTAATTTAAAAATACTTCATTGTGGGCTTCCCTGGTGGCGCAGTGGTTGAGAGTCTGCCTGCCGATGCAGGGGACACGGGTTCGTGCCCCGGTCCGGGAGGATCCCACATGCCGCGGAGCGGCTGGGCCCGTGAGCCATGGCCGCTGAGCCTGCGTGTCCGGAGCCTGTGCTCTGCAACAGGAGAGGCCACAACAGTGAGAGGCCCGCATACCACAAAAAAAAAAAAAAAAAAAAAAAAAAATACTTCATTGCTAAACATCTGACAACTCAGGGTTGCCACAAACTTTCAATAGTTAAAAATGCACTCTCTGTAAAGCACAATAAAATGAGATATGCCTGTAACTCAAAAGTCAGGTAATAATAAGTGTGGGTGAGGATACGGAGAAAATGCAACCCTCATACACTGCTAGTGGGAATGTAAAATGGTGCAGCTGCTTTGGAAAACAGTTTAGCAGTTCCCCAGACAGTTAAACATAGAATTGACATTTGACTCAGTAATTCCACTCCAGATATATACTCGAGATAAATGAAAACACATGTCCACACAATAATTTGTACACAAATATTAATAGTAGCATTACTGATAATAGCCAAAATGTAGAAACAACCCAAATATTCATCAACTGATGAACGGACAAACAAAATGTGGTTATCCATACAATGGGATATTAATCAGCCATAAAAAGGAATGAAGTACTGATTTCATGCTATATCGTGGATAAACCTTGAAAACATTGTGCTAAGTAAAAGCAGCCAGTCACAAAAGACCACATGTCATATGATTCCATTTATATAAAATGTCTACATAGGCAAATTCCTAGAGATAGAGAGTTGAGTAGTGTTTGCTTAGGTCTGTGGAGAATATAATCGTGACAGCTAAAAAGATGTGGGGTTCCCTTTTGAAGTGATGAAAAATGTTCTACAATCGACTATTATGGTGGTTGCACAGCTCTGTGAATATACCGAAACCCACTGAATTGCGTACCTTAAATGGGTAATGCATGTGAATTGTTATTTCAATAACACTTTGCAAAAGAGAAAAAAAGAAAGAGAGAAGAAAAAGGAAAAATGAAGCAATCAGCATGATCTTGGACTCTGTTAGAAGCTCAAACTACCAAATAAAACCGTATCAGGGCTTCCCTGGTGGCGCAGTGGTTGAGAGTCCGCCTGCCGATGCAGGGGACATGGGTTCGTGCCCCGGTCCGGGAAGATCCCACATCCCACATGCCGCGGAGCGGCTGGGCCCGTGAGCCATGGCCGCTGAGCTTGCGCGTCCGGAGCCCGTTGCTCCGCAACGGGAGAGGCCACAACAGTGAGAGGCCCGCGTACCGCAAAAAAAAAAACAAAAAAAAAAACAAAAAAAAACCGTATCAATGAAATTGTTAGTGAATTAAATGATAGAACAAAATGAGAAGAAAATGCTCACATGAAACCCCATCCCAACCTCTAATCCATCCCCTAAAGCTCATGCACCATGATGTGAATTTCAACGTTGGGCTCTTACATACGTGAGATTTTCTTCCTCAAGCAGAACTTTGATCCTCCATACATTTGTCTTGAAAATTGGAAGCCTCAAAGCGAAGTTGGTGTCAAATGGCCGACTACCAGGTGGCATTCGTCACAGTGTTCAACCTCTGGAGCCTAAACCTGATAGTATTTTTGTTGAGTAATCTCCCAGAATTTGATTAGGAAATCAGTGAATCTCGAGAATGAGATCAAATGACCAAATCTTAACTCCTGAATCAGGGATAGTAAGGGCAAAGATTAAATATACTTCAACCTGTTCAGGGAATCTAATTAGCCCAGAATGGATCTCTAGGCCAGTATTTTCAAACTGTGCCCTGTGGAGGTTACTGTGGGGAGAGAGCCCAGGAGGATATGCTTCAGGGCCTCCCCCAGAGAATCTCTGCTTCTACCTGTTCTAAATACAGAGTTTCCGCTTAAAGAAGAGATTTAGCAGATTTTTGGCTAAAACAAGTATTGAAACCTAGGGATCTAGACCATATTAATTCACAGAAGCATCCTTACAAGGTTTTTGGCAAAAAAATAGATCGCATTCAGGTCCTGATATCACTCACAGAGGAAACCTCACCAGCTCACAGAAGACCTGCTTCCTACGAAGGAGCCTCACCCAAAATATTTCTGGGGGGGTCCTGGAGGCATTTTGCATACTCTCAAGAACAAGTCAACATTTATTCACTCACAAAGCATCACCTCTGTGCCTGGTACAATGCAAGTATCTGCCATGCTTCAGGTCAGGAGTTCCTGCCCTTCCCTCATCCTTGACTTAGTTTTTTTGGCTAGACAATACTAACACTTCCAACCATGAGAGACAGCCTATCTTTCTAGTCACTTTTGACCAGCTACTAATAAAAACAAGATGCCCTAACACCTTGATGTTTCCTTGAGGAAACATGATTCTCCCTAATCCTTCCAGCACAAATACATACCAAGAAGATTTTCTGGCTCTTAAAAAACGATCGTCTTAGGTCAGAGATAAAGCTAGATTTTCATCATGTAGCTTTAGACTATGGGGTTTCTAATATTAATGGACTGCCTGCTGTTTGCAGAATAAACAGGCTTTTGAAAATCTAACTACCAAAACCAGCCATTGCTGGTTTCATGTGGAATCTAACTAGCAGTTTCTGACTTGGCCTCACCCAGCTTCCCACTAAAATATCCATGGGGACTCAGAACAATGAACCCTCAGACAGACAACCCACCCATTACCAGAGTATGTATGGCAACTGCACTAACTCATTAGTGGTGTTCAATATTTGTAGGGAAGAAACCAGCTTTGGCAGAACCAATGAAAAAACCTTATGCCTTCCACCCTGACTCAGGGATCTGAGTCTCTCCCAGCCATAACTTGGACAAGTGCTCTTTTGCCGTACTCCATCTGGGAGGTCAAAGCATTAGAATAAGTCAATCTTTTCAGAGCAACCTAGGTAGAAAAAAATTGGATATTTAGATTTTTATCTCTATATTTTTGGCAACATTGCTTCTATGTGCCAATACTATGGTGAAATTATCTTAAATTTTAATGATGATAGAAAGAATTCTATTTTGTTCACTGATGTGCACCCAGTACCTAGAACAGTACCTGGCCATAGAGTAAACACTCAATTAATATTCACTGTTTAAATGTTTGTATGTAATTAGTTTTAAAAAAATCAGTAGGACCTCAATTGGCTTCTAATCACACTTGCACTTTAGTTTTTGAAGAGAATTTAGGCATGGGCTTCTTTAATAATCAATGGATAAATAATTTCATAAAGAATTTAATCATGAAATTCACCAAGAACTTAGAGGAATAAAAGCAGGAGCTTGATGAAAGAAAGAATAGTCCATTTAACAGCAAAGGAATTAAAATAAAAAGGAACTTTGTTTATTCGTGACCTTCAAGGAATCAGCCCCGCATCCTCTCCCTGCCCACCGGAAGCCAGTGCTAGCAAGTCTGCTCATTTGCCAGAGCAGAGCTGGGTTCCCTGTCAGTGCTGCTGACAGCAAAAACAAAATAATTACTTCTTAAAGCCATGTATTAATTGAAGCCCTTGGGAGAATTCAATTTGTAAAAAAATAAAGAATTCAGTGGGAACAAAAGAAATACTGTGTTTAAAGTCAGAATAGAAAGGTTAGAGACTAAAGAGAGGTGAACTGAACGAAGTGTGGGGGAAACATGGTGAGCGGAAAGCACTAGGGAGACCAACCTTTGCACACACCTCTCCACCTGCCAGTGTGGGCACCGCCATCTGCACGCTTACACCACCTGCCTCCCGCTATCCAGACAAGGTGGGGAAGACTCACTAACCTCCTGGTGTTGATTCTAGAACCTACTTATTTTAGGAAAGGGCACCAATGTCATGAGTACTGATTGGAGATTGAAGTCCACATGGCGTTAAAGGTAGCTCTGGGGCCTTCTTTCTTTCTCTCTTTTCTCCCTGTCCCAACTCCTATGACTCTTATCTCTAAATTATTCCTTGACTTCCTCAGCTTTGAGGAATAAACATAAAGTAGGAGGCTAAAATGGTTTTGTTTTTTTTTTTCTTTTTGCGGTACGTGGGCCTCTCACTGTTGTGGCCTCTCCCGTTGCGGAGCACAGGCTCCGGACGCGCAGGCTCAGCGGCCATGGATCACGGGCCCAGCCACTCCGCGGCATGTGGGATCCTCCCGGACCGGGGCACCAACCCGTGTCCCCTGCATCGGCAGGCGGACTCTCAACCACTGCGCCACCAGGGAAGCCCCTAAAATAGTTTTAATTCTGTCATTTAAAGGTGCTTTCAAATATAGGTTTTATTATGCTTTAAGTATGGTAAGGCCTCCAGATCAGAAGACAACTGCCACTGTAAAGATAGTTTGTTATACTCACAGATGCCAAGAAGAGGGGCATACTACATCATGGAGGGCTACATAGGGAAGCACCAGAGTTGGTCAGGAGGCAGAGGGAGAGGGGAAAATTGTGAGCAAGAGCCTTTATTATGATTTCTGAAGGAAGGAATGGGTCTGGCATGGTACATGGACTTAGGATTGGCTAATTTGGACAATTTCAATGGGCTCTGGGGCACAGAGTCTGTTCCTAGTCTGTCAGTTTTCTAGTACCTGACCCTGTGGAGATTAGGGCAAGTGGACAGTGGCCCAGAATGTGAAAGCTGGATAAAGGCAGTGACTGGGGATAAGGGCTCTGGATTGGTTGCTTTGCATTTGAAAGGCGTGCTAACTGTCCAGTTGTTCACTATCTCTAGGAATCGGCTAGCCCCGGGAGGGGTAGTCCCTCCAAGGTCAGCAAGGCCCTAGAAATGAAAGCATCAGAACACAGAAAATAAAAGACATGGTTCATATAAGAGGCACTTGCATAGATTGAGTTTA
This sequence comes from Phocoena phocoena, assembly GCF_963924675.1. Taxonomy (NCBI): domain Eukaryota; kingdom Metazoa; phylum Chordata; class Mammalia; order Artiodactyla; family Phocoenidae; genus Phocoena; species Phocoena phocoena. Next base: position 65,813,750 of record NC_089227.1, on the reverse strand, counting down.
CTAGACTAGTAAAGCATTTCACTTGGTGACTTCCATCATAGCACAGAACTCCAGTTTTTGGAAGGTCAGGCTCCCTATAAATTCGAAACCAAAAAGGGTCCCACAGTGAACGCGAATAAACTGCTTCTATTCCTTGGGAACCATCCTCATCCTTACCCTGGGGATTTGCCCTCTCTGAATACTAAGAAAAATGCTTCAGGAGAAGGGTGCTTTATATTTCATTATTGACGGTTAACTTATCACAATATGAAGGAAAAGGATGGTTTAGGAACTGTTGATGAGAACAGGGAGATTTTCTCTCCATCACAAGGTGAAAATCCAGCCTAGTACATCAATAGTAGAAGCTCAATAGAAGTTCAGAGCCTTGGAGAAACGGGTCTGCAGGAAATTACTTTGCTGGAGTGAAAAAAAAAATGACATCAGGTTATTGGCCCCAAGTGGCTCTTAACTTCCAAAAATAAAATACAGATGAAGATGTCAAAAGAAGGGGGAATGTTCAACCACACTAAAAATTAAGATTTCCTACCAGCATATTACTGGAGTTTGGAAAGAATTCTCTCTAGCACTAAGGCTGATGGAGTTGAATTGAAAAATATAATCAGTGGCTCATTCAATGAATACCAGTTTGCCGAACGGCAAGAAGAGCTTGCTTTCTTCTTGCACTGTTTACACCCTGGTTGCTGGAACCCAAGAGGGGAGGTATATAGATTTATCGTTCTCTGGGATGGATAGACAAGCAAAGCAAAAACAGAAGCAAAATATGCCCATGGAGAAAATGTATTAACAATGAATAAAGGATGTCAGACCTGATGCTGAAAAATAAGCCTCTGAAATGGCTTTATTTCAGAAACGAAAGGAAATTGTTAAAAACTGTCAACCTTAACAGGATGAAAGATATAACTTTTGTGGAAATGAAGCAGGAAAAAAAATAGGAATAGAAGAGTCTGAGATGAAAAGGGGACTGGGTGAGATAAAGAAGGTATTCAAGAAAACTAAAAATGTAATAATAGCAGAAACCTGAACCACAACAATTACTGAGAAAAAAACCGAAACTGTCAGAAAATCAAATCAACATAGAGGAGGCAAGATTTAGAAACTCTTCAGGAAAACAGAAAGAAAATAAAGAAATAAAAAATGATAAGAAAGAGGATGATAAATGTCTAGGACAGAGAACAGAGAGTCAGCCGAGAAATTGTGTGGTGGACCTGAGGAAGGAAACACAATGACAGAGCGTGAGCAAGAATCAGACAGAAATGTGTGCCACTTCCCCAGACCAAAAAAACTGGGGAATTTGACTCGGTAGCCTTCATCACATTCCTAGAAAATTTAGTACATCTGGACAAAATACTTGATATACAAGAACTATAAGAAAGGAAAAAAAAAAAAAAGCCTATAAGCCAAAAAGTGGGTTACGTGCAAAGGATAAAAATCAGGTTAGCCTCCATGACACTAATCTGTGACTAGATTTTATGGTGTGAAAAGTCAGCTGATAATGACAGGAACCACTTAGTGCAAATAACTGTTGAGAATTTAGTTCCAATATCAAAGACAAGTCCAAAAAAACTTTTTGAAAAAGAAGGTATATATGACACAAGAATAACTTAATTCTTAAAATTTAAGTCAAAAACTTAAAATTGTGTTATAAAACCCAAGAATTAAAAAAAAAACCCAAGAATTAGGGTAATTAAAGTAGGAAAAAGGTTTTAAATCCCACATATCATATGAGGACTCAGAAGATTGCTATCCATTCTTGATTTGATGTAAGAAGATTACAGTTTTTAATGTTATTTTAAAAAAAAAAGCTTAAAGACAACCAACAGCAACATGAAATGCACAATACATGACCTGCAAATCAGGGAAGATAAATGCAAACATATCACAATATGATCCTGGTTTTAGTTTTTAAAATGCCTATTAAAAAACTCAAAATGGATTAAAGACCTAAATGTAAGGCCAGACACTATAAAACTCTTAGAGGAAAATATAGGCAGAACACTCTGTAACATAAATCTCAGGAAGATCCTTTTTGACCCACCTCCTAGAGAAATGGAAATTAAAAAAAAATAAACAAATGGGATCTAATGAAACTTAAAAGCTTTTGCACAGAAAAGGGAACCATAAACAAGACGAGAAAACAACCCTCCGAATGGGAGAAAATATTTGCGAACGAAGCACCTGACAAAGGATTAATCTCCAAAATATACAAGCAGCTCATGCAGCTCAATATCAAAAAAATAAACAACCCAATCCAAAAATGGGTGGAAGACCTAAATAGACATTTCTCCAAAGAAGATATACAGACTGCCAACAAACACATGAAAGGATGCTCAACATCACTAATCATTGGAGAAATGCAAATCAAAACTACAATGACGTATTACCTCTCACCGGTCAGAATGGCCATCATCAAAAAATCTACAAACAATAAATGCTGGAGAGGGTGTGGAGAAAAGGGAACCCTCTTGCACTGTTGGTGGGAATGTAAGTTGGTACAGCCACTATGGAGAACAGTATGGAGGTTCCTTAAAAAACTACAAATAGAACTACCATATGACCCAGCAATCCCACTACTGGGCATATACCCTGAGAAAACCATAATTCAAAAAGAGTCATGTACCAAAATGTTCATTGCCGCACTTTTTACAATAGTCAGGACATGGAAGCAACTCAGCCATAAAAAGAAATGAAATTGAATTATTTGTACCTCAGTAGGTGGATGGGCCTAGAGTCTGTCATACAGAGTGAAGTAAGTCAGAAAGAGAAAGACAAATATTTTGTTTCTCTTTATGGCTGAGTAATATTCCATTGTATATATGTGCCACATCTTCTTTATCCATTCATCTGATGATGGACACTTAGGTTTTTTCCATCTCCTGGCTATTGTAAATAGAGCTGCAATGAACATTTTGGTACATGACTCTTTTTGAATTATGGTTTTCTCAGGGTATATGCCCAGTAGTGGGATTGCTGGGTCATATGGTAGTTCCCTTTTAGTTTTTTAAGGAACCTCCATACTGTTCTCCATAGTGGTTTAAAATAATAATACAAATTATATATATTTATATAATAGAAATATATATTATATTTATATAATAAATAAATATAGTTAATTTTATATTAACTTTTAATATAAAATGTTTTATTCTTTAAAAAGAGATGTCTCTCATACATAAATGAAAGAGATTCATTGGCATTTTCCAACCAGTTTCCACGACCAGCATTTGTTTATTCTGTGCAGGTCACCATTGGAACGGTCCTCCTGGGCAGACTCAGTTAAAAAGCCTAAGAGAGGGCTTCCCTGGTGGCGCAGTGGTTGAGAGTCCGCCTACCGATGCAGGGGACGCGGGTTCGTGCCCCAGTCCGGGAGGATCCCGCATATTGCGGAGCGGCTGGGCCCGTGAGCCATGGCCGCTGAGCCTGCGCGTCCGGAGCCTGTGCTCCGCAACGGGAGAGGCCACAAGAGTGAGAGGCCCGCGTACCGCAAAAAAAAAAAAAAGAAAATAAAAAAGCCTAAGAGAAAATGGTCTTAGTGCAAACTTCAGTTGGATTTTTGGAAAAAAATAATCTGAATTGCTTTAGATAACTATTTTGAACATTTACTGAGGTTATATAGAAGGTTCTTCTTTTCTTTAAATTCTGAATTGGCAATTCTTCGTGTGCCTTTGTCTTTGATTAGACTATGGTCTCTTGGAGGCCCAAGATTTTTTTTTTTTCCGATTCCTACTACCTATCCCAGAACCTGAATATATGATTGTTCCATTGAAGTGAAATGAAATGATGTACATGAAATTATTCTGCCACATGGTTGTTGCCATCACCATGTTCATTCCCATAATTGGACAAAAGGCATTGAACTCACAGCTTCAGCTTTCTTTAGGTGCATCTTGGGCAATTTCAAACTATTCCTCCCTCCAATTTTTTTTAAAGTTTACTCACACCTGCAAAACCCAGGTGGTGTTCGTTACTATATATGCTTTTAATTACCAGTAGCTTAAATGTACCATAGTTATAAAATTGTATTTTTTTGGCTTACATTTAAAACTTTTTCCATCATCTGACTTTATTTAGGTCCTGACTTTTCTTCCCCCAATTTCTGTATAGCTGCATTAATTTTACTTTCTTCAGAAAACTTGTTTGAGCTAATAATTTAAACATGACATGCTTTTTCACAGCTCCAGGCCTTCTCTCATGCTGTTCACTTGGCCCAAGCCTCCTTTCCCTTCCTTTCCCCTCATCATATTTATACTCATCTGAATTCAGATGTCACCTCTTTGATGAAGCTTCTTTCCCTATGAGTTTTCATTGCACACTGTATGGTCATTATGCTAATGCTTCTCCAGCAGGGCAGCGCCTGTCTCCTTCACACCCAGCCCCCTTCTTAGAACACTATGACATACAAATATTCAATAAACCCAATTTACTGAGAGCTGACCATGTGCAAAGTCCTCTACCAGACCCCCAGGGTACAGCATTGAACAGGCAAGTAACAGTGACAAGGTACTGTCCTCAAGTAGCTCCCATGCTTGTCTAATAAGATAAAGATTAGTTTTGATAGAGCTGTGACCAAAATAGAATGAATACGTGCAGTGTCTGTTTTGATAGGAAGGGTCTATTCTGATAGGTGATCAAGGCAGACCTACTTGAGGGGAATCTAAGGCCAAGGTCTGAAATATAAGAAGGAGCTCACCATGCGGAGAACCAGGTAAGCGCCTTCCAGGCAGACAGAAGAGCATGTACAAAGGCCCTGAGGAAGGCACAAGCTTGCTCTGTTCAAGGAAAAGGCCAGTGTGCCTGCAGCAGAGGGTGAGAATCACCCCCAGTGGAGAAGAGTGGTATGAGTTGAAGTCAGGCAGGGGGACCCCGATAACGCTGGCCCTGCAGCCAGCAGGGAATTTTGTTTTAATTCCATTGGCCATGAGTTCCCACTCAAGAGTTTTAAATTGGGAAGTGACATTACCTCATTTCTGTTTTTAAAAGATCACTGTGAAAGTGGATTGTTACAAGACATATTTTGGGTGGATAGTGGTGCTGTTTACCAGGGTTGGGAAGAAGGTGGGGCGTGGAGTGTGTTTCAGGGGCTGGGGGTAGGTTTTAGACACAATGTGTTTGAAAGTGGAACAATCAAGTAGGTAGGCAGATTTATGAATTCACACTTCATGAGAAATGTCTGGCTCAGAGATTTAATTTAGGAGATAGTCGCATCTAATGGTATTTCAGGCTATGGTATAGGAAAAGATTATTTTGGAAGAAATGGAATAGGACCCAGGTCAAGTCCTGAGGCAACCAATCATTCAGAGGTCAGATGGAAGAGGGAAAACTAGCAAAGAAGTCCAAGAAAGAGAAGCCAGTAATGTTGGGGGAGTGTGACTTGAAGGGAAACAAAAGGAGAGTATTTTAGAAGGAGGAAACAGCCTACTGTGTGGAGTGATGCTGCCAGAGTGAGTGAAGGAGGATAGAAGATGTCCTTCTGTGTTGATAAATCCCAGGTGGTTGGCCGCTTTGTCAAAAGCAGTTTTGATGGGGTGGTGGGAACAGAAGTCAGGTTGGCATGGATTGTAGAGAGGGTGGAAGTGAGAAAGGAGAGACAGTGAGGGAGTTGGCCTTCAAGACAAATTACGCTGTGAAGGGGAGCAGAGAAGTCACTTTCTACCTATCTCCATAATACATACAGGACATAAGCTTTTGAACACACAATAATACTTCTTCTTCACTACTGCTCAAAATATAGCAAGAGGGCTTCCCTGGTGGCGCAGTGGTTGAGAGTCCGCCGGCCGATGCAGGGGACACGGGTTCGTGCCGCGGTCCGGGAAGATCCCACATGCTGCGGAGCGGCTGGGCCCGTGAGCCATGGCTGCTGAGCCCGTGCGTCCAGAGCCTGTGTTCCGCAACGGGAGAGGCCACAACAGTGAAAGACCCACGTACCGCAAAAAAAAAAAAAAAAAAAAAAAAAAAAAAAGCAAGAATCAACTGACCAAACAGCAATATTTACAAGAAATGGTATGGTTGGGAGAAGTCTTCTTTTAATCACATATTGAAACCAAGTTCCCCGGAGACTGAGTTCCCCTGCCAAGTTTATGATTAGCTTCTTTATCCAAAATTTTATTCCTTTTCTTATCCACTCTGACCTCAATCCTGTGCTAACTGAATGCTAAACATCCAGTGTAAAATGAATAACACTGCTGGTGTCGGTAACGCTGTTAACGTACTGAGACTCAGGTTGCTTCTTCTGGGTAAGATGAGCTAACAGACCCACCCCGCCGTGCCCCTGGTCATGGACCACCAGACCAGAGACCCCTAAACCGTAGGCATCTTGACTCCCAAAACTACACCTAAGAAATGTCACAAGACGATGACTACCCCAGCCTCTTTGTTCTTCCCCTTTAAAAAATTCCTAACTCAAAGACCAAGTTGGAGTGGATCTGAGGCTTGTCTCCCACTCTCTTGCTTGGCGCCCTGCAATAAATCCTGATTTTGCTACAAACACCTGCCGTCAGAGTTTGGCTTTCTGTGCCATGGGCACATGAGCCCTTGCTTGGTTACAGTGCTTTTTCGTTCATTTCTGTACTATCTTACACAGCTAAATTAACAATAGCTGACATCTTAAAGGGAATTATAATTTTCCAACTAAAATATTAATTTATTCAATACTGCTAACAACCCTATGAGACAGATACTCTGACTATCCCATTTCATAGACGAGGAATCCAAGAGACTTACGAGATTACACCAGACCACAGAGCTAGTGAGTGGTAGAGGCAGAATGAAGACGCACGTTCTAACTCCAACGTCTGTATTCCCAACCTTGGCAAAACAAGAGGTGGAGGTAAGAAAGAAGTTATTAATGGCTCAGGATAAACACTGGAATCTTAGCCATCCTCATTTAAAGAAAAATGTCTTTAAAAGGTCTTTCTCAATTCACTAATAATTTTGGTAACAAGATGAATGGCTTTGTTGAATAATCCTTGGCAGTAATTTAAGTAATTCTTCTGGTAGCTGAGAATAAATGAATGGAGGCCTTAAGTATGATTCCTTCCCTTTTTTTAGTGCTAGAAGGAAAGGGATTTAGGAAACACTGTGAACTTCCTACTAAATTTGGAATACTGAAGACAATATTCTAAATAAGGTCTCTTACAATATGCCCCAGATATTCATAAGAGAAGTGTCTGAGTAAAAGTAGTAGTACATGCTTTATTTACTGGATTTATGAAAATGTGCTTATAGCAGTAGCTTCTAGGCATGTTTAAAAAGAAAGTAGGTTCCCCAAACATTGACAAACTTCCATCAGTAGTTAAGGCAACATCCAGGTAGAAAAGTTGAGTCACATGCATTACCTAAAGAGATCACCAAATGCATAAACATCAAGAAATGATACATAGGAAGTGTGAGCATACACAGGATGGATGCCCCCTTAAAACAGAACCCATATGGCTCTTCAAATCAATGCTCTATGCATTAAGAGAGCAAAGTGACACAACTCAACTCTAAGAGATGTTTAAGGCAGACAGTCATTCAATCATACATGCAGTTAGTCATCTCACAAATGGTTTTGAGTTTTTCTAAGCACTCAGCATTGCAAAAGAAGAGGCTCAAGCTCTTGGGGAATTTATGATCTTCATGGAGAGATGAGTTCTTTGGCTTATTTGTTGAGTGCCATAGGAGTGATAGACATAAGAGTGACATTAGGATGAATGAATACAAGGCATAGTTAAAAAATTTTTTTTTGCAATTTTTAAGGAAATATGTGCCCGGTGTTGAAATTACAAACAAAAGAAGTAAAACAAACATACACAATTCATCCTTAGAGAGCATTGATATTTTTGGATATGCATTTATACAGTAGAAATATAATGTACATGCAAACATCTATCTCTTTTTTTCATTCAATGACATGTAGTGTTTCATAGCACATGATATAATTTCCAACATCATTAAAAATTCTTCATATATACAGGCCATTTTAATGATCATTTATACTCCACTATATGGATGGATGAACTGTAACTTATTAAAGAATTGCCCTATTGTTGACCATTTGAGTTTCGTGCAACTTTTGATTGTTGTAGCTATAAGCTAAGCTGGAATAAACACATTTGTGCCAATCATGTTTGTCTTTTTTTAAAAAATTTATTTTATTTTTATTTTTGGCTGCATTGGGTCTTTGTTGCAGTGCGTGGGCTTCTCATTGCGGTGGCTTCTCTTGTTGCAGAGCATGGGCTCTAGGCACATGGGCCTCAGTAGTTGTGGCACATGGGCTCAGTAGTTGTGGCTCACGGGCTCTAGAGCACAGGCTCAGTGGTTGTGGCGCACGGGCTTAGGTGCTCCGCGGCATGTGGGATCTTCCCAGACCAGGGCTCGAACCCGTGTCCCCTGCATTGGCAGACGGATGCTTAACCACTGCACCACCAGGGAAGCCCTCATGTTTGTCTCTATCCCTCATTATTTCCTTAAGTATACATCACCAGGAGTGAGTGAAACTTCAGGGTCAAAAGATATGAACGTTTTTAAGGCTCTTGTCAGATCACTTTCCAGAAAGACTGCAGCAATTTCTACCTCTTCAAGGAATGTATAGGTATGTCTGTCTCATTAAACTTTGGACCACTATAATCCTAACTTTAAAAAATATACATTTGTTAGTTTGATGAGGAAAACAATTAGTCATAGTTACTTGAATTCTTTGAGATTTTATTTAAATTCCGTTAATGTTCCATAAGCCACCTGCATTTCTTCTTTTATAAATTATCTGTTAATATCATTGCTCATTTACTTTTTGGAGTTTTAGTGTTTTAATGATGTGTTTGAGTTAATTTTATATCAATATCACACCTATTAACAAATATTTCATAATGTCTCCCTCACTAACAGTTTGCCTTTCAATTGTGTCTCTGCTTCCTGTCCACGGGATGGACAGGAAGCAGAGGCAGAGATGCATTAAAGCATCACTTTGGGAGGAAGAGGGTTCAGGTGGGTGTGGAGTTTCCAGACACATGTATGCCTCTATTCTGGCAGATGAGGGTGAAAAGTGTGCTGGTAAGGGCTGTGTATGGTTCATACTTCACATTCTTATTAGTACGTAGCGATGCACTATTGGAGGCTTAAAATAAGTGACATAATCAGATCTACATCTTAGAAATCAAGATCTAGTGGTAGGGAGGAGGACGGATTAGAGGGAAGGACATTTTCAGTCAGCTCCTGGACTCCTGGAAGACCCTCCTCAGTGGTCTCCTGGGTTTAACTGATACAACTTTAAGCTTCTTTATGCTTAAATTTAAATATTTAAACTTAAACTAAAATATGGAATGAAGTAGGGCCAATATTTCTTTCTGAGAGAAAGAAATAAAATAGGTAAAGATGAGTGAAGAGATCAATAAATTGAAAGTGTTTATGGGACTGATGTTAAAGGAACACAGGCCTTTCTTTTGCAATATGTGCCTGTTTGGTGAAATATTTGACTAAATCCTGGTAATCATATAGACAAGTAGCAGAGATGAAACTGTAAGAGATGGCAAGCCTGACAGCAGAAGGCATTAGTGTTAGAATTATTTGTAGATAATGGGTAATCTAAAAGCTTTAGACATGAATAGAGTAGCTTATTGGGAACATTAGCCTGGGAATGTACAGTTTGGATTGGAAAGAGAGACCAACTAGAAGCAGAAAGCTCAGTTATGAGTTCATTGTTTTGGCACAATATTTCCAGAGGGCAATTTGGTGACAATGCAGCAACAAATATAATACATCCATCTTCTGACCCTACAATTTCACTCCTAGGAATTTATTAACGAAATAATAGGGAAAGTGTTTAGAGTTGTATGTTCAAAGGTGTTCATTGAACTGCCATATATCATAAAGAAAATGTAAAAACTAAACTTCCAACAATTCATAAGATGAAATACTGTGAAGTGATTAAGTATCACGAAGTAACTCTGTATTTATGAACTTTGAAATGGCTTCATAATATACCTGAATACTCTACGTTTAGAGTGCCTCCCTCACTTTAGTCCATATATCATCCTATCCTGGTGATGCTTGTAAGATTGTTATCACAGTGGTGATTTCTAAAGCAAATCTTACTTAAAGTAAACTTCACAAAATAGAATGGTTCAATTCTCCTCTTTCCTTCCTATAAGGAATGAAGTAAAACAGGACAAGGGCCAGGGCTTGTTTATACACAGTCCCTGATGCAAAATAGCACTCCGTAAGTCTGTGCCTAACATTAAATTAGTGCAGGTGCTGTGTCCTGTAGGTTAGTAATACATAGCAATATACCAATTCTTTTTCATATCAATGACTGCCAAGGCACTTTTCTCCAAATACACTTAGTCGTCTGATGGCTTCAAACTTAAGTCTTCAACAGTCCCCATAAGGTCCGCTAGAGAGATGCGGTGTGGACTTCGACTATAGCAGAATGATCCTGGCTCTGGATTGAGCAATTTGCTTTCAATTTGCATCTGTCACTTTACAGGTGTATAAATTTGGCAAGTCACTTAACCTCTTTGAGTCTCTGCTTCATCTTTAAAATGGGGATAATAAAATATCTTTCCTTAATTGTTGTGTAACTGAACACAAACAAAAGCCCTTCCATGACTTAATCCTTGCTACCCCACATTAGAAATTTCAGACAAGGAATATCAATATCTAGAAAAAGTTATTTTTTATCTTACTTAAAAGTACTATACCCACAACCCACTATCTAGAATGCTAAACTGTTTTCTCTTTATAATTAATCTATTTGGAATAAACCACAGATCATTTCCCCCAAATATTACAGAACTTTCCTATTTTCATAAGTTCATATGCAAATTGAAGAAGATCTCACCTCAGTTATGAGTACTCAAGATAACATAATTATGTTATTCATGTAACCTACCTTGAACTTATCTTCAAATCCATGGTGTATTCTCCAGAAAAGAGGGCCTACCTTCTTTAGGTTCATCTAAAATGTTTTTGCTCGTGGAAACAAAATGCTATTTAAGATTTTTGCCTTCAGGCAAATATATAGGGAATCTCACTTGCCCTTTACTTTCCCTGTTCATGTCCCAAATACTAGACTCATTAGGGAAAAAAATTCACATGCTTAGAAGCGAATAATTACTGTACTTGGTAATAAATGTTATTGTATTAACATAAAACCTAATGTTGTTCCTCCAAATTTTATCCAAGAATTTAGCAAAACTTAAAAAACATTTTAAATACAAGAATCACAAAAAAAAAAAAAAAGAATCACATCAACTCCAAAGCCTTAAAATTGGCAATTAATAGTAAAATTACTACACTGTCTTTAAATTATCTTTTTACATTTAATCCCCCCCTTTTCCTTTGAAATGAAAGAAGAGTTAAGGTCATGTTTGGGGGCAAACAATATAGAGTGTTGACAAAGAATTGCAAAAATTGGGACTTTGATCTTAAAATAAAATAGATGTCATGGAGGATCTTTATGAAAGTAACCTTCAATCAAAATCTGGGACCTCAATCCAAAAAAAAATCAATGTATATAGGATCACAGATGAGCTAAATTTCTCCAGGTATATATGTCTTTGGAGAGACCAAGCTAGAGGATGAACTCAGGTGTGCTGGCCCCGAGTTGTGTGTGGTGACCCAGGAGGGGAAGCTGGAAGATATGATTGTGATTCTTGGAGACCATGTGAGCAAGGAGAGAAGTGGAAGAGCGAAATGGCTTAGAGGGCCGGATTCATGTGTCATGTGCCTCGATAAAGTGGGAACAGTGTTTCAGGAAAATTCGAACTGGCCTCTGGAGGGGGCAACTGAGTTCTACAGACTGAAAGGAGAACTTAAAAAAAAATCAACTTGAATGAGGCACAATCTACTCACCTTTTAAAAAATTCACTCCTTTGAAATTTTTAGATTTTCATTTTGAGATAATTGTATATTTACATGCAGTTGTAAGAAATAATACAGAAAGATTCCATGAACTGTTTACTCAAGCTAGTAGATAAGTGAAACTATAGTAAAGTGTCACAATATTGTTTTATAAAATATGGTACTATATAAGATGATATATTAAAAATATATAGAGAGTACACGATCACAACAAGGATATTAACATTGATACAATGGAAAAGAGGAGCAGCTCCGTCACCAGGATCCTGCATGCAACCCTTATATAACCATACACCTCCTTTCTCCCTCACTTTCCCATCCACCATCGCTGACCCCTGGCAACCACTAATCTGTTCTCCATTTTTATAGGTTTGTCATTTCAGGAATGATATTTAAATGAAATCACACAGTGTGTGATGTGTGACCTTTTAGGGTAGGATTTTTTTTTTTTTTCTTAGCATGATTCCCTGGAAATTCATCCAAGTTGTCATCAATATTTCATTCCTTTATATTGCCAAGTATTATTCCATGGTATGGATGACCACAGTTTGCTTAGCCAGTCCCCTACTGAAAGACAAAATGACTAATTTTAAGTTTAAGTTTTTGATGAGTTTTGACAAATTGATATGCCCTGGAATCACTGCCATAATCAATAAATAGGACATTTACCCAAGAGAGAAGAAAATATATGTTCACACATAAGCTACATGGACCTCTGTAGCAGTTTAATTCATAATAGCTAAAAACTAGAACTAAACCAAATGGCCAACCACTGTGCTCGGCCCCGGGCGTCCCCGGGAGTCCCGACCAGCAGGACAAATCCTTGTGAGTCCGAGGAGGAACCTGTAGGGGTTGAAAAGAGAAGAAGGGGCAGGAGACGCGAAAGAATGGAGGCAAGACAAAATCCTGATCAAGCCTCAAACTTTTATTGCTGCAGTAGCTGTATTTATACAGTACAGAGAAAGGGGGGCGGGATCCAGAATAAGGGAAGTACTTGGCAAATTATCATTGGTGCTGCGTGCGCGGGCTTTCGTTTTAGGCGCGGGCTTTTATCTCATTAAGCAGGAAGAGAAGCAGGATGTCGGCCATCTTCTAATGGCGAAAACTTCTTGGCTCCCAACATCTCCTCCCTTTTTATTTCTTTTAAGGAGGTGGGCATTAACCGAGTGAGGGAGTAGTGACCTGAATCCTCCCGTGGACAATGTATGTGTGTCCACCATTGCTGGCTCTTGGTATCTTTTGGGGAGGAGAGGCAGAGCCAAGAATAATCTTAGATACTGAAGCCAAAAACAATGTTTAGATACCAACCTCTTTCATAATTCAGGTATACTCACAGGGAATAACAGAGATTACCTTATGTATAAAGGTTTTCCCTTGTGCATGCTTTGCTGTCACACTCAACTCGGTACCCATACCCTCCCATCAAAGAGGGGGGTAGGCATGTCTCTGTCTCATGCCGCTCCAGTGGAGGGGCAGCCAGAATCATCTTTTGGTTCTGCTTCAGGTTAAATTCTGAGGCAAGTGCGGAGGGGATTCAGCCTGGCTGACAACCAGCAAAGATGACAAGATCAGGGTCACAACGGATAGTCCTTGTTGTCTTTGTCGTCTTTTCAATGCCAAGAGGATCTCCATCTTTTTCTGAAAAGGAAAAGAAATACAATCTCAGGGAACAGGGCCCTGGATAATTTTCATTATTTCATAGAATTTATAGGTTTAATAAGACGCTCGGGCAGCCAACGTGCTCCACCTTCCTTGGTATTGTATACACATGCAGACCCCCTCCCCCAGATGAGGAGTGGATCGGGCCCATGCCACTTAAAGGTCAAAGGGTCTTTCCACATAACTTGTGCATATTGATTTTTAGTTTCTTGATGCCAAAGACGATCGGCGGCAGATCTACCATTAATATCTAATTGTAAAAAATTAATAACAAATAGGGCATGACTAAGAATATTTTTTGGGGAATTTTTTGTAGCAGTTAAATCATTATTTTTAAGTTTGGAAATGGTATTTTTAAGAGTTTGATGGGCTCTTTCTACTATGCCTTGACCCTGGGGGTTATAGGGATTCCCGTAAGATGTTTTATTTGAAACCGGGTGCAAAAATCTTGGAAAGCCTGGGAAGTATACCCAGGCCCATTATCTGTTTTAATTATTTGAGGCTTGCCTAAAACTGTAAAACATTGGAGCACATGTGAAATAATGTTTCTTGTGGCTTCTCCTCCCTGGAGGGAGGCATATATAAAGCCGCTAAAAGTGTCAATGGACACATGAATAAATTTTAATTTTCCAAATTCAGCAAGATGGGTGACATCCATTTGCCAAATTTCATTAGGTAATAAACCTCTTGGGTTTACTCCAAGATGTGGAAGAGGTAAAAGTGTAACGCACCCTGGACAATTTTTTACAATTTGTCTTGCCTGCTCTCGAGTGAGCTTGAACAACAAGCGAAGAGTATGTGCATTAACATGATGTAGCTGATGAAATTGAGTAGCTTGAGAAATAGGATCAGAGGTTATGGTGCACATTAGGCGGGCATTTTTATCAGCCAAATCATTGCCCTGAGAAAGGGGTCCAGGGAGATCTGTATGAGCCCTAAGATGATCAATAAAAAAAGGCACTTGTCTCCGGAGTATAAGACTCTGAAGCTGTTGAAAAAGGGGAACAGCATTGGAAGAGGGTTTAATATATGGAACAGTTTCTAAAAGGGGGACGGACAAGGCTATATATGAGCTATCCGTATATAAATTAAAGGGGGTTTCTTGTAACATTTCAAAAACCTGAAGAATGGCAAAAAGCTCAACAAGCTGTGCTGACAAAAAGGGGGATTGTACCCTATAGGACCGATTGTTTATAACATATACAGCAACACCGGATGATGATCCATCAGTAAATACTAAGGCAGCATCTACCAAAGGAACAGCAGAAGTAATTTTGGGAAATATAAAGAGATGTTTTCTAGCAAACTGAAGGAGCTTATCAGGAGGATAATGATTATCAATATTACCCTGAAAAGAGGATAAGGAAACAAGCCATTTATCATCAGTTTGCAGTAACCAATTAAGTTCTTCTTTGGTATAGGGGAGAATCAAATGATCAGGATCTCTGCCAAAAAATTGACGGCTTTTTTCCCTGCCTAAAGTAAGAACCTTTGCTACTAAGGAAGGGTAGGTCTTAAGCACTTTGTTAGGAGAAACGGACAAATGGATCCTATAGCAAGTTTTTTGTTGTTTGTCTAGGGCGGATGTGTCTTTAATAAAATCTTTTAGGGCGGCTCCTATTGCAAGACCAACAGAATGGGAGGGACCAATTCCGGAACACAATTTAATATAATCAGCAAGGCTACCACCACGATGAGCCCGAAGGGCAGCCTGGCAGGCTGGATTAGCATTTTCATAAGCTAAATGTTTAACAAAGGCGTTATCAGTTTCACTATCGCCCACCAGACGTTCGGTGGCGTCCGTGAGGCGGCTAATAAACTCACAATAAGGCTCTTCTGGTCCCTGGCGAATTTTCGCCAAAGAAGTTGTGGCCGAACCCTTAGGCGGAAGGCGGCGCCAGGCCTTAAGGCCAGCATTTTGTATTTGAGCCAACAGACCAGGGGGAAAAGCAGCCTGAGCCTCGTTGGAATCATAGGGGCTGCTTTAAGAATTGTTTCTCCGGTCTCAACAACCTTTTGGATATCGGGGTCAAAAAAATGACCCATAAGAATCTCTCTAATTAAATTCCAATATGAAAATGCAGTCACAGATACTTTAGAAGGCCCAAAAGTCTTATAATAATCATTTAAACAATCTCCTACACGATTCCAACATTTTTTATCTATCGTCCCTTCTTGTGGGAACCATGGGCAAACATCAGACAAAAATATAAAAAAAATCACGCAAATCTTTTTTTCTAGCCTTAATCTTTCGCATCTTGAGGGAATCCTCGATCCCCTGAAGAAAGAGTTCGTGGGAACTCAATTCCTGTCCCATTTTTAAGCTCCACTTACCTTACTCTCTACCGGTCACAACTGCCGAAGGGCGGCTAGTCCTCCGGGGACCTAATCGAGCCGCACTTTCGAGTTCACTCTCGCGGCGGCTCAGTGGGTGCCTGGCCAGGCGTTCGTAAGCGTGCTACCTCCGTTAGGATCCGTTCCTCGAGCCCCACGTTGGGCGCCAATTGTGCTCGGCCCCGGGCGTCCCCGGGAGTCCCGACCAGCAGGACAAATCCTTGTGAGTCCGAGGAGGAACCTGTAGGGGTTGAAAAGAGAAGAAGGGGCAGGAGACGCGAAAGAATGGAGGCAAGACAAAATCCTGATCAAGCCTCAAACTTTTATTGCTGCAGTAGCTGTATTTATACAGTACAGAGAAAGGGGGGCGGGATCCAGAATAAGGGAAGTACTTGGCAAATTATCATTGGTGCTGCGTGCGCGGGCTTTCGTTTTAGGCGCGGGCTTTTATCTCATTAAGCAGGAAGAGAAGCAGGATGTCGGCCATCTTCTAATGGCGAAAACTTCTTGGCTCCCAACAAACCACAGATGAGTAAATAAATGAATAAATAAGGATATATCTGTACAATGCAATACTACTCAGCAGTAAGAAGAAGTGAACTACTAATATAAACGTCACACATAGTGAAAAAAGGCAAGACATAAAAGCGTATATGCTCTGTGATTCTGTTTATATGGATTTCTAGAACAGGTAAAGCTAACCCATAGTGTCAGAGAGCAGATCAGTGATTACCTAGAGCTGGGTGAAGGGAGGCGAGAGATTGACTGCAAAGGGGCACAAGAAAACTTTTCATGGTTTAAGAGAACATTTTAAACCCGCAACCTGGAGAGAAACTACTGCTCAGAACAGAAGGGCCTTACTTTCACAGAAATCAAGAAACTGGTGCAAATTATATTTGTTTATGGAGGATAGGAAAAAGAGTAAGGTAGGAATAGAGGCCCAAAAAACCAAGGTATAGAAGAATAATGAACCCCAAAGGTGAAAATAGAGGAAACTTAGAAAAAAACTTATCAAAGCTTCAAACTGCAGAAGGCTGGTGGGAACATTGTAACACAAGGATGTGAGCTTCATCTATCTGACATCGTTTATAGTATGCAAATTCCCCCTCCTTGGCTTGTGATCTTTACACAGCTGTGTGTCTGCCTTTCTTTGGGTCCTGCAGGAGAAGTTAGCCGAGTAAATGCAGAAGGAAAGGGTGTTGAGATTGCAGGTGTGGTCTTTGACAGGAAGATTCTCTGATTCCACTAATTAGTAAAGACATGAAATTATCTCTAATAGCAGAAAGCAAACAAGGAACAGTTTCTTCGCTTTTCTTGGGACCCTTTCATGACAAAATACATTGTCATATTTTCCACCAAGATCCTTCTGGAAGCCCTCTCTATCCCTCTGAAA
Source organism: Phocoena phocoena (assembly GCF_963924675.1). Lineage (NCBI taxonomy): Eukaryota > Metazoa > Chordata > Mammalia > Artiodactyla > Phocoenidae > Phocoena > Phocoena phocoena. The sequence continues at coordinate 65,796,529 of NC_089227.1, read as the reverse complement.
AGCATGTAGTGCTAATGTAGTAAATGGCATGCCTAGATAGAAATAAGCCCTTATGGCACAATATATATGCCAAATTCTTTCCGCCTTTGAAGGAGACAGTACTTACCTGGGTTGTAGGGAGAGAAACTGGAGCAAAGACAATGGAAGACTAGCGACATGAGTTGAGTCTGAAAGAGAACAAAAGAAGGGAGGTTCAAATCCAGGTGAGAGTAGGGATAAACGTCCATTCCAGGGGACTTGTAGGTGAAAGAGAAGTGAGATATGGTTACTGGAATTCAGAACTGGGGAAATAAACTAAAGTAAATAGGAAGCCAGCTGGAATTAAATTGTAATTGGGGAGAATTATCAGTAGATGCTAAAATCACTGGGTAAAAGATTGTTCTGGAATAGGCTACTTGTACAGTGTAAAATATCCTCCCACAGATTTCTTATTAGTTGTCAAAGGAAAATGTACTTTTTCACTGGCCTAATCTAGCTGGTGGTGACAACCTTCCCAAGAGTGGCACAGACTGACAATGCATATATGATGTGATACAGCATCAAGTACCTGTATCACCCATGAAGCGTTCATGCCAAAAATGTTTAACCTGAAGCTCATCACACCTAACTCCTACAGAAGCACAAAGGATAGAGGGATAAATAAAATGAAACCATAGGTAACAGGCAAATCCAGAGTGTTTGCTGTTCTATAAGAGGATTTGCCTGTACCCTATACGTTATTAGTAATTGTAATTAGTAATAGTCCTAGATAGAAGGGAGCATTTCACCTCCTAATACTGTAGGCCCTAGATAAAGTTAATTGACAAGTTATAACTCAGATGACTAAAGAAGAAACTCCAGATAGATCTTTAGACCCAGCGCTTAATAAGAAAAAAATTGGAGGTTAAGGCCAGGGTTTCATGCTATAGCACTTGTAAAATATAAATACACATGTTAACTAAACTATTAAATATGTATAGTTTTCATTCAACATGAGTTCAGTCATTTTCAACTTGTCCTTTTGTTGTTGTCCTTATAGAGTCTCACATAAAAGATGTCTCTTCAGAGATAAAAGATGTCTCTTGTAGCTTTTTACAAGAGCTTGGTAGACCCCACTTCATTTCAGTAGACAAGATGCTAAGGCTCAGGGAGAGCACCTTACAGGAGAAATCTATTAATTCAGTGGAATTGGCCCAAGTATTCTGCATCAGCTGGCCAATACAAGTAAATCTAAGTCCCTGCCAGCTTTCGATAAAATAACTCAGGACTGCTCCCTCCAAAAAACATAATTTTGTCCCTTACATATTATTTTGAAAAATTTCAAGCATACAGAAAATTTGAAAGGCTATTTAAATAAATGCCTTTGTACCCTCCTTGTAGGTTCAAGTATTGTTAATATTTTGCCCAATTTCATTTATATATATATATATATATATATATATATATATGTTAAGACATTCTCCTCCATAAGCCCAATACTATTTTTATACACAAGAAAGTGAAAAATACCATATCATCTACTATACAGTGACTAAATTCCCCAGTTGTCCCAATAATACATTTTGTAGCTTTCCCCAGTGAATCAGGATCTAATCAAAACTTACTCATTGTATTATTTATGTGTGATTAACATTTTTTATCTCTTATAGTCTGGAATAATCTCTTTATTTTTTCCTCACTGTTTTTTTTCTTTCTTTCTTTTTTAAATCTTCATGACACTGACATTTTGAAGAATCCAGGTAAGCCTTCCTGTTCATGAGGAGTGGGAAAGCTCGGCTGCATGGGGGCCAGAGCACGGGGAACTGAGTGCCAGGGCTTTGGAAACCACAGCAAACAAGATCTCCATGCGTGGCAAAGAGTGACCTGCAACGCCAGCAGACTTGTCAGCCCTCATCATGGAGGCTCCAACACGAAGAAGCCACAGACCAAAAGACCTCTTTGAGGGTCACCCATAAACATTCTCATCCACTTATATGATCGTGGAGTGGGTGATGGACCTATACAATCAACTGAGATTGGATCTCCAGCCAACACAGTAAGTGGGTGCTAAATTAGAAGGAAGTGATTTGGAAAATTAAGGGAGGTTTGTGTTGAAGATGGTAGCCTGAACACTTGGGTTTTCTCACCTTTGTCCAAAAATCCCATTGAAATAACAGTAAAGGTATACAAAAGGGGATCAATAGGAAACTGCAGAGAGAACAGAATGGGGGAACAGAGGCCAGAGTTTTGATGAAATTATGTAGCATGGAAGGTGGACTAGATCTTCGTGATCATCTATCAGAGTGAAGGGAGCTGTTACTTAGAAGAGACACAGGGGAAGGATGATACAAAGACATAGGGGCAGATCTGTCCAGCAAACCTTATGCTGGCTCAGAGGCTGCAGGCACTGGGAGCAAGAATGGACTACGGAGCAGTAATCAAGGAATTTAATTAAGCAATAATCAAGGACTGAGTACAGAACAGCTGGGTCAGTGGGTCCCACCTATATTTAGAGGGTGACCAGCATCAATACTGTTTACCACTTAGTTAAAAATGGAAAGCTACTGTCTGAAGAAACTAAAAGATATGCCTGAAAATACCTACACATATACTATCCGTGTTCACAGATATAAATATTAGGAAATATAAACTGATAATCTGTGATCACTGGACTATCAAAGAAAATAATCAGTCCCAGAGACAAGAACCAAGGTGAACAAACAGAAAAAATGAACCTCAAATTAACAGATAATTCTAGAAACAGAGAGAGAATTTACAAACAAAACAAAACAGTTTTTAATTAGAATCTTCGAAGAGGTTCAAGAAGACATGTCCTTAAAAAAGGAATTGGCTTCTATGAAAAACGGAACAATCAGAAATACTAAAAAAAAAAAAAGAAAATGATGGCTGATACTAGAAGAATTCACTAAAAGGGTCAGAGGATAAAGTCAGGAATCTTCTAGAAAAGCACAGAGCAAAAAAAGGGAAGAAATGTAGGAGATAAGGAGATGTGATACAGAAGGTCCAACAATGATTTAGATAGAACTTCCAGAAAAGAGAATATAAAAAATGAGATGAAAATGAAGAAAATACAGAAAGAAATTTCCCGAGGTTGAAAGGGACAAGTCTTCGTTTGAAAGGCTTATGTAGTGCCAAGAGGGAACAGTGATAAAATACCCTCACCCACTTCCATCCTGACAACAGTTCAGAATGTCAAGGATAAAGAGAAGATTCTAAGTGCTTCTAGAAATGAAAACACATACACATAGGCACACACACTGGTACATGAGGCAAACCACAAAAGAAGAAGATGGTTTTGACCTCTGACTTCTTATCAGCTGGAAGACAGGAAGCCATGTTTTTAAGAGTTCTGATGGCTACAAATCTGCCAATCAAATGTAACTGCAAAGAAAGGATAGTCTCAGACATGAAGGTTCTCAGAAATGTTGGCCTTCCATTCACACTTTCTAAAAAAAAAAATTTGGTTATGTATTTCAGTGAAAAAAAAAAAGAGTCTTAGAAAGCAGAAGACAAGGTATTCAAGAAATGGGGGACATAACTAGAGGGTAATGGAAAGAAATTCTAGGAAAACAGTGAGGGAGTAGGCGACAATGGGACAGAAAATCTGAAGGCTCTGTGGAGAATGTCTTCAAGAGTAAAGTGGATTCCATGTGTAAGGACATGGAAGACTTTAATATGTTTTGGCAATTTCAGACTCCAAGGAGGGAAAACACCATAAAGTCACGATGCCTCCATGAAGTAAGTTAAAATATACCCAAATTGTGGACAACTGACAGACTTTAGAAGAGAGAATCTGTTCAGTCTTGACTCCTGACACATTCTTCTTCAGGGGTGACTGGTTTAATGACATAGGATTATATTCCTTCTCTTTCAGTGCAGTCATGCTATTTGCCTCTGCCATGTGTAAAAACGTATAATACTGTAAACTCTGCTTTAAAATTTTTAGAATCGACTAATAGACAATATATAAAGAAACTTTCATTATAGTGTCAGGAAAGAAGGTAGCAGAATATAAATGTAATAAACACTGAAAATGTATAACTAGTATTAAGTTTGGAAATATAATGTCATAATTACACACATCTAGTCCTCCTCTAGTCCCAACCCCCTGGGGCTAAAAAGAAGAGTTTGCCACACCAGAAAAGGAAGGAAGGAAGGAAAAGAGGGAGGGAGGGAGGGAAGGAAGGAGAAAGAAAGGCCATCAGAGTTTTGGAGAGTAGACTGGATCAGATATAGCGAAAATTAACATGGGAGGAAACCTCAGCTGATCTCTTTTTGGCTCTAGAGCTGGGATGGCCTTGAAGAGATGCTCTGAACTGGGCAAGGGAGGGCAATTCAGGGAAAGGTACTGAAGGTATCAACACCGATATTCTCAGCAGCCTGGGGGGATCAGGGACAGGGTGGTGATTCCACAACTGAGCACCTTGGTCCTGAGGTGGGGGTGGAGGATAGAAAGGAAAGGGGAAGGGGTTCATGTGGTGCACACAGCATCCACTAGAGGTAATTATAAAAAGTGTCCATTAGAGAATCTGGAAATTAAAATTTTGATCATCAAAAACAAACAAAAAACTAAAATAAATTAAAGGGAAGAATGGACAAGGCTAAAGAGTGAATTAACGAGCTGGAAGACAGAGCCAGTGTACTCTCCTAGAGGACAGTGTAAAGACTCATAGGATAAAAAGAATGAGAGAAAGTGAAGTGACATGAATGATAATATCAGAAGGTCTGTGTCAATAAATAAAACACTATCATCAATAAAACACCAAAATGTGATGTTATAATCAGAAAGAAGAAGAACTGAGAAAGAGGGGGTAAGCCAAAGTTATAGAAATCTTTCATAGAAAGCAATAAATAGATACTGTATGAAATTGATAAACCAAGAGATAATAGTATAGACAATTAGAACCATGGCACTAATCACCTAAATAATTAAAAACAGAAATGATTAAGTGTGTTGACCTCTAGGGACCAGGACTGGAGATGGCGGGGGTGGGGGGGAGAGAGTTTTACTTTTCATTTACTATTTTATATTTTAAAAAAACATTTGACATATATTTCTTTAAAAATTTTTTTAAAGAAAAAATAAAGATTATTGTACTTCCACCTGACCATTATAGAAGAGGTTAATAGCCATTACTAGTGCAGAGTGGTTAACATTCATCTTGGCTAAATTTACTGAGTATTTACTATACGCTAGGCATTGCTTGAGAGAAGTATCATCATATAATCAACTCCATATTATAGGCTCAGAGAAAAATACAATGATTTGTTCAAGGTCACATGGCTATTAAGAAGTAGAGCTGGGATTCCTTTCCATATCTATAAACTCCACAAGCCTGGACATTTGAATACTTTGCAGATTTTGCTCTGATGAGACTGGTGGGTCAATCCTCTTGTCAGTGTTTACCGTAACACTGTAGGGATTCCTTGAGTTATTGATCAATGCAATTTCTTTGGCCATCATTCTTTGGGCAAGGGGAGGTAGAGAGTGGATATAGATCTGAAAGTCTTGATAAATGTCCTGCTAAACACAAATCCAAACAGGAGAATGCATTTGGTTAATGGATGACTTGGCAGTCCATGGAGATATTTTTTGTTTAAAAATAGGGTGGGATGGCTAGAGCAGAGGGAGCTGGTGCAGGGAGTAAAGTTTACATGTTTTGATGGGTGTCCTCCACCACTGGACAATTTATAATGACTATGAAATGAGGATCTGCTGGGCATGAACCCAGAGTAATGGTGTCACAGGAATGGTCAGTAGCCAAACAAGAGCAGAGTCATCCCTTTCCTTTCTCGAGCCCGTCCTTGACCTGGGGGCAAGTGTTGCAGGCAGTACCATGTTGGACACAGGGTTACAAGAAGGCCAACCAAGTTCAGTGTTTGGTTGGGCCGAGGCAGCAAGGCAAAAGCAAATCATTTGTTTGTGGGCCTCTACGACTAGGATGACCGACCATCTGTTCTACGGGCCCTCTGCTTCCTTTGTAACATTTCCGTTTCTTCAGTTCTCCCCAGGCCCTTGGTTTTGGTGACTTAGGCTCCATCTTCTCTAGCCTTAGCTTCCTGCAATAACTCCCTATTGGTTCTTCCCACGTGCCTTTTTGTCTCCCCTCTAATCCATTCTCTATTCGGTAGGATGAACCTTTAAAATAAAAAACCAACCATGATAGTCTCTTGCTTAAAATATTCCACTTGGAAAACAAAACAAAACAAAAGAATCACAAACAAAAAACTTTTCAGTGCCTTCCCATTATCCTTAATATATTCAGTATGACTGCCAAGGGCTTCCAAATTTTGGCTTTTGCCCTGTGCTCTTAGATTCAATTTTGATACTCTCACACTTTAACCAAATTGACTTTTTTAAGGTTCTGCCTGCACTATGATTCCTATAGACCTTTGTGCAAACTGCTTTTTTTGATCTAGAACCCCTCCCCATTACCCAGCCCACCGCCTTCCCCCACTGTCCTGGCTAACGTATACTCACTCATCCTTCAGGTTCCAACTCTAGCAGAGCTTCCCAGGGAGACTTACAGGTGATGGTAGCATCCCTGCCTCCACATGGTACTTCAATATTTGGTTATTACTATGTTCTTCTACTACATTCTGTCTTCTTAACTAGGTTGGAAGTGCCAGGAGGGGCCCTGCATACTTTTCATGCTCACCATTGTAACCTCCCTTCCTCCCACGGTAGCTCACATTTAAGGCCTTCCGTGCACATTGAATTAAGGAATGATGGAGAGAAGGAAGGCCCTGGCATACAGACCCCCTTGTCACTCTGCTTGTCCCAGGGCTGACCCCAGTGGCTCTGGACTGCAGGTGTCTGCCTGCTACCCAGACATTGTTATCTCTGGTATAGCAGCTTCCTGGAGCTGAGGTCACTCTCTCTACCCCCAGCGCTGTTTCAAGACTGGAGTCAAGCCATCGTGAGCCTGATTCTAAGACAGGAAAAGAGAATAGATTTTTCAAGCTACAGATCAAGGAAGTTGAGGCTGATTTGAGGCAAAATTCTGAAGCAAATTATGAAATGTATTATTAAATGCACAGGGCTTATTTGCAGTTCAGTGTTTTTTAAAAATGAACCAGAAATGAATATTTGTGAATGCTTAGGAAGGAAAGAGTTGATCAACATGAGTCATCATTGATTAAAAATATAACAGGCCATTTTTGCAATTTGGGGTTTCATGGTGACATTTGGGTACTCATCCGTCCTCTCTTGGAGTTCTGTAAACACAAGGAAGAATAAAGATGTTGGAAACACAGGTTTGAGTTATTAAATCTGGGAAATTCGCCCAAATACCTCTCTATCCATCAACAGTACAAAGCTGTCTTGTAAGCATGGTTGCGGGAAGCAGTTTAGACCTCAGGCTTCAGGGAATTTTGTTCTTTAGCCAGCTCTCCCTGCCGTGCTTCCTTTTCTCCTATAGCCATCTTGAAACTGAGATGGGTGGTCCTATAGGGGAGATCCTGAGTCCACTTCCCCAACCGTTTGAGATGTAGATGAGGCTGGCCCAACTGCAGAGAGCCTAACCCTGCCCTGGTGGACTTACTGCAAGTGATGAGCTGCCCTTGGATCCTGATCCTTATTATAATGGCCACCCTCTCTACCACAGCATGACCTGTGTGGATTGAACGGCCCAGTCTCTGACCAGGAGTTGAAATAAAATCAGAGTCATGATACTAGCTCTTTCCCTGCCCTATGGGTAGAAACTGATGCGTGGGAAAAGGGAGGAGATGTTGCTCTTATTTACTGATTAGAGGACTGTTATAGATAATAGCTAAGCTAACATTTAGTGAGTGCTTCTATGTGCCAAGCCCTGTTCTAAGAGCTTTACTGTATCAACTCATTTAATCCTCACTCAACCCTCCCAGGTAGGTATAGTTTTAGTCCATAAGTTAAGTCACTTGCATAGGGTAATGCAGCCAGTAAATGGCAATGCTGGAATTTATATCCAACAACCAAGTCCAGAGATGGAGCCCTTCTACATGTTACCACCACACTGCCCGCTCTACAAAAGTGCCCACTGCAGACCGCCAGCTAGCCCAGGGTGAAGGTGGATTTCTCTAAGGCATTTGACACATCTAATATGTCTTTATGAATACAATAGAAAAATAAGGCTTGGTAATGGCACAGTTAAGAAGGTCATTAGTAACTGAATGAACCAGTGAATTCAAAGAATGCTGATCCCCACCATGGTGGAAGGAGCTTCTTAGTAGGGTGTCATCCAGGACCCTAGTGTTCTAACCTAACCTGCAGACATGGGGAGACACTGGATGTCTTAATCAAGTCCAAAGAGACTTAGAGAAGGTGGACCAGAAACTGGTTTCCAAGACTAACCTCATAAGCATGGACATGGCCTAATCGTAACACAGCAAAGAATTTCCAGTCTTCCCCTTGCACTAGGATTAACAGTGAGATGTATCTGAAAAATAATTGACAAGAGCTTATAAATAGTTTTTAATGGTTAGTTAGTTAGCTAGTTAATTTATATGACAACTAACTTTTTTAAAAGGCGGAGACAGGTGTCCTTTAAAAAATGGTGAAAGAGATTTGAAGCCATATCATATGAAAAGGAGTTAGAGTAGCTGACAATGTTTAATCCTCGGAAGAGAAAGTTTAGGTAGAATTCTAGGGCTATCTTCAAAGATCTGAAAGATTATCTCTTGCAGGAAGGATGTGACTTACTCTGTGTTAACTGCAGAGGGCAGAGCTGGGACCAAAGGTTACAGGGAGGTGGATTTGTCTAATTGCTGTGCAAAGTTCCCTGTCTACCCTTGGAACAAGTATGACACCTAACATTTACCGAGTATTCATGGTGTCTGCACTAAAGTAAAGGTCTTTATGTGCCTTAGCTAGAAAGTTGTGGATAAGATTCATACTTACCACTATAAAAGTGTCTCATCATCATTAGTAAAGGCTCCATTTACTGACTGCTTATTAAATTACCTCATTTGATAGCTGCCCTGTTGACTGTTAGTATCGTATCATTACTGTTTTACAGATGAAGAAATAAAGAAGTGAAATTACTTTCCTGGAATCATACTGTTTTAAGTTATTAGTTTATAATGATCTGGACCTGAATATTCCAGCTACTAATACTGCCTCCTGGGGTTATGCATGTAATAAGGGGTCAGATCAGGGCAGTTCATTAGAAATATAATATAAGCCGCTAATGAGAACCATGTGTATAGTCCTACTTTTCCTAGTAGTCGTGTTAAAAATGTAAAAACAAACCAGTGAAATTATTTTTAGTGTATATAATATACATTTTATATCTTAACCCAATACATTAACCCAACTGAGTCATCACATCTAAACTATCATCATTTGTTGGAATGATGTAATCAACATTAAAATTATTAACGAGCTATTTTACATTCTGTTTTTCACACGAAGTCTAGTGTCTATTTTACACTTAACAGAACATCTCAGCATTAGCCACATTTCAAGCGTTCAATAGCTACTTGGAACTCTTGGCTGCTAATGGACAGTCGGCACTTGGTTAAAATTTAAGTCTCCTTGGGGGGCTAGGGGGTGGGATTGAAACTTAACAGGTTTGCTTCCACCTTACATTCTAATGCCTCCCTGTCCCCGACTTACCTCCTTTGTCATTTTGCAGGGAATGTATAGCAACTGCCTTTGCCTTTTCTGGTAGAGCCAGCGTAGATATTTCTGAATTTGGAGAGGACAGGTGTTTCTCCTGCAACCTTCCAACAACTGTCATTTCCCTCCTGGCAGCTACTCGGAGTTAACGTGATTGATTTCTGCTTTGAAAAGGACTGAAGTAGGTTGTATGAATCAAATAATGTACCCTAAATACCAAATTGGTGGTAGAACGTTTTGCTTTATGCAAAGTTATGCAAAATTAGGGAGTCCCTGGCTTAATTGATGAGAAATAAATCCTTTGGTCGGTAAATGCACAGGTGACTGAGGAGGAGGAAACGTTGTCCTGTTACTTTTGTCGCGCCGTCCAAGGGTCGAGGCAGAACGTCAACACAAACACATCAGCCTCTTAAGGTAGCTTTAAAACAGCCCACCGAAGTTTCTCCTCAAAATTCCAAACCAGTTGCCCAAATTGAAGGCTTATAAAAAGATGCCGCGCACTCTCGGCCTCCCGGAGGTGGCGCTATGAGGGTGACGGAGTTAGTGCCTGCAAAACGCCGCGTGTGAGCTCATTCGAGAAGTCATGCTCTGCACACATATTATTTATAGCAGAACTGAGGCGTACACGGTGTTTGACATTTTCTTCTTTTTAAGTAGGGGGACTTCAAAAAGTCGTGGGCACCCCCATCCCCCAGGCAGAGTGCAGTGGGCCGGCGTCAGGGCGCCGGCTGGAGGCGAACGCGCCAACCACGCGTGTCCGGGCGCAGGTGCGGGGGGCAACGGCGGCCACTCTGCAGCGTCCGCTCGGGAGGAGATTTCGCGGCTAATCTCGGGATGCCTCGCAGATGCAAAATGTGTCTCTGGCCAGCAGGAGGAAGGAAGAGGAAGTGAGAGCAGCGGCCGCCGGCGGCGCAGCAGCCGGCCGACCCGGAGTGTAAGTGCGTGTGCTCTGGCGAGCGCGAACCGGCGAGGATGGGCAAGGGATAGAGGCAGAGCCACTCACACCGCCGGGACCCCGAGTTGGGCGACAGACCCTCCGGTCCCCCTTCAGTGGTCGCGGGGTCGCCAGAGCTCTGACTGCTGGGAACCCTCGCCGCCGCCGCCGCCGCCGCCGTCCTGCGACCCCGGGCAGGTTCGTAAAGTTTCCTGGGCTGGCGCGGCGCCCTGACTCGCTGACCTCAGCGCAGCCGGGGAGGGAGCTGGGGCAAGGAGGAGGCGTCTTGCGCGGGGGGACTCTGGGCGCCGCGGAGACACTTTTGTTTTCTCCCTGGGGGCGTCGCGGCGCAGGCGGGGGGTGGCCGCCGGGGTGAAGGCTGCGGGCGCGTGGGGCACTCTGCCCCAGTTGGGAAAGTCAGGGCGGAGGGGGCGGCGGGAGGGCGAGTGGGAGCGGAGGAAGGGGCGCAGAGGAGGGAGCGCAGGGCCGGTGGCCAGGGAACCCGCAGAGATGTTTCGGTCAGGGCGGGCTGGAGGGGGCTGACTGAGGGCTGGGCTGCTGGCGCCGGGGGGCTGGGGACAGGGAGAGTGTGGAATTGTGGGCTTGGAGACCCGAGAGGCTGCGCGGGAGAAGGGACTGGCAGCTAGGACTCCCGGCTTTTCTCAGGCACTCGCAGATGGAAGGGAATCCCCCGGCGAACGCGCTCCTGGGAGGGGGCGGTGATGGGCTAGAGGCGTGGAGGGCCGGGAGGGACGCGAGGGGGCGGTTGGGGCAGCTGGGAGCCCCGGGCGACTGTTAGTAAATACCCGCCTCCCGGGGACACGCCGAAGTCCCCCCCTGGGACCGGGAAAGGAGGTGGGGGGCTTCGATGGGTGATCCCTGCATCAGGGAGGGTGCGCACCGGGTGCGCCTGAAGAGAAGGAAGGCAGCCGAGCTTCGGGGGCCCTGGAATCCGAAAAGAGAGGGGCGGCCGAGATCGCAAGAGTAGCTTTGAGGAAGAGGAAATACAGAACTCAGCCGGCCCGGGGGTGCGCGCCTGCGTTTGGGATTGGGAAGTTCGTGTGGTGCCGCGGGCGCGCGCGAGGGCGGCGAGCGTGTGTGTGTGTGTGTGTGTGTGCGTGCGTGTGTGTGTGTGTGTGTGTGTGTGTGTGTGTGACCGCGAGGGGCTCCGGAGCCGAGTGACCCTCTGCCACCTAGGGGCTGTTTGAAATTGGCTGCTCAGGGCAGGGGTTGCTGGCGGCGGGACCTGCGTTGACCTAAAGCCTAGCGCTTGGTCCCCGGTAGTGACGCTGCTCTGCGGGCCTCTGGACAGCTCCGGGGACTCGCGGGGCATATTTCGTGATGCCCAGTGCCTCAGACGTAGGGCCTGCTAACACCACTGGCCATAAATGATGCGGATCTGGTTCGTTATATTTAAGATTTCAGAGAACCTATGGCAAGGGTTTCTGCCTCTGGAGGCAGAGGCCATAGGCTCCTCGTTTATGGCTGCCAGTGACTTGGGGGTGGTGTGTGGGGCAGTGGAAGAATTTCTGAGTTGTTGTTCTTGGGTTTTTTTGTCTATAAAAAAAATAAAAGTACATAAAAGTTACTGTCTAACCCTAACCCTAACCGAACTAGTAAATAAAAGTAATTAATGACCCGTATTTATATATCAACTTTACAGAACTGGGCACTGTGAGTTAGACGGTCAGATCCCCTGCTGTCAAGTAGCAGACTTTTCTTCCTTACAGCTGACCTTCTGAACCCGCTCTTTACTATGGTACATTTCCTATCTCTTAAGGGCTGTGGTTAAAGGTTCATGTTGATTTCTTACCACACTTATTACTCACTTTTGTTTGTTTTTAATTAGATGGATTGTACCTCCTCTGGGGAAATTGTGAGGGAATGACCTAGAGTGTTGGGACTCTGCAGGGTGGATGGTGTGAGGAGGGAAGGGAGCTAGGGAAGAAGCTTGGTAGGTGTCAGGGAGGGGGTTGCTGGGAGGCTGGCCCAGACCTGGGTCTGGTGGAATTCAGGACCTGGAGCAGTCACTGGGTTACAGGATGGGTGGTCCTATTGATGGCCTTATCCCCCTTTTCCCCCCCTTTCCCGTGTCTCATCTCTCTGCCTTTCTTGACTACAGACAGCTACTCTGACTGCCTTACATTCTTCTTTTTCACCAAGTTCTCTCATGAAGGCCTTGCACGTGTTATTCCTTTTGCGCAAGGAGCCTCTCCCCACAGTGTCCGGTTGGCTCACTCCGTTACTTCCTTCAGGTCTCTGTCCAGTTGTCAGTTTGCAGGAGGGCTTCCCTGACTGCCTCATATAAAATAGCAACCAGCCACTCCCTGGTCCTTTTAAGTCGCTTAATTTTCCCTCTTAGCACTTATTACCCTCTGGCATTATATATTCACTTGTTTGTTTGATTATTGTTTGTCTCTCCCCTTAGAATGGAAGATCCACGAGGGCAGGAACCTTGTCTTGTTTACGGGTCCAGAACTTAGACTGGTTCCCACGTAGTAGGTGCTCAAGAAATACTTGTTGACTAAGATACGCCTTTATGGGAGAGGCTCACCAGGGAAATATACCACAAAAACAAAATACTTGCAGCATCAGCGGCAAGTAAGAAGCCCAGGTAACGGGCTTTTGTTTTTTCTCCCCTGTCCTCTCCCCATGCCCAGCCACACTTCTTGCAGATCCCGTTCTACCTTGAGTAAACTCCTCCCCTTAGAATTTCAGCCTGAAGAAAGGAACAGAGAGGTGATTCCTTGGGGGAGTGGAAAACCAGAACAGTTTATTAATAACGCATAACTGCTTCAGGTCTGCTGTCTGTGTCATCACTCTCCTTGGAGAATGTCTTTTAAAAGTGTGTGGTACTTTAGCCAAAGAAAGACTCCCCTGGGAAGAAGGGAATTACTGTGAGTGGAGTGAAGTCAGAGACATCCACTGTATCCCACTCCACTCCCCCAGCAGATGGGAGACAAGGAGAGGAGAGGAGTAAGGGAAGAAGGAGAGGGAGACAGAAAGGGGCTGGGTGGCAGGTGCTGGGGAGAAGAGAGATGAGAAATGCCCAGGAGAAGCAAAATGAAAGAGAGAAAATGGATGAGGGGTTTCTACAGTGCTGCTAAATCGTAAGCCTTTATTAAATTGAGATAGGGCAATATTTGAGTGTTTTAAAGTAATATACCCCTTTGGATGTTGGGTGTGAACGGGTAGGGAAAGGCAGAGGAAGGGAGTGCTTTGAAGCCTTGCAGAGAGGATGTGGCTAGGGGTGTGCTAAGGGGCTCTGAGCACACACTTTGCTGACATTATTATCTTTCTTAACACTGAAGGTTTAGAGGTAATCATTCCTTCGGAGGGCGTTTCCTGTCCGGATCTAAGACAGTGGGTGCCCTTAAGGTTTGTAACTGAAGCCTGCAACCACTTTTCAATGCCTGAAACCATCCAAGTGCGTAGTTTGATTTATAAGACATTCATTTTGTTGAACTTAGAAAAGGTGGGGGATTACTAAACCCTCTCTCCATCACAAAGCCTCAAGTGTTTGCTGCTAATCGTGCAACTCCAGTTCTGCTTCTTCTGATTAACTAGCCTCGTGTTTTTGAAGCTTAGCGTTACAACTAGGAATGGATCATAATATCAATTTATTAGGTCCGGACCAGCAGTTGAAAACATGAAATAGAAGAGAGTACAATGGAAAATTGAGTGTCTTACAAAACGGACACCAAATCTTAATGTCAAATGTATCACTTAATGTGGGTCATGATGAAAAAAGTCTGTTTTAATAATTCTGGAGGCCCTAGGAATGTACATTTTAAACCATTTACCAGGGATTCTGATGAAAGTGGTTCATAGGGCCATACTTTAAAAAACACTTAGCTCCCCGCCCCCCAAAATGCTATTGTTTAAACCTCCTGCAAGAGATGCTGTTTCCAAATGTTGAATCAGATGCAGTAAAAGCATCAGTCATTGACTTAACTTTTAAAATACTACTGTTTATAGAACTTGATGGTCTGCTAGGCCCCGAGGCTGACGTCTTGGCAATGCTGGAGAGCCAAGTATATGTTTTTCACTTCAGTGATATGGAGAGACAGTAGATTATCTGTAATAACTCTTTAAGTTAGAATAAAACGAGTGAAAATACTCTTTTCTGGACAAGTTTTAGTTTAAGCTTTTGAGGTCTTTAAGCTTTTGAGGTCTTTGGAACCTTACTTCACTGAACTTTTCCTTTCATATTTTATGCCTCACGGTCCCCATATGCATGCTTTTAATTACTTTCAGAGGTTTGCAAAGACAGAAGTAATCTCTTCTGGTGGCAGCCACACTGCTGTGATACACAGTCAGATTAAGCTTCTTAGCTGACCAGGGCTTGGGACTGGCTAACCAAAGAAGAAAAAGGCTGAGAACTTCAGCACTGTCCAAAACATCAGGATTTTGAAGACCAGCCATCCAGGGTACAGAGTGTGGCTCCCATGAAATGCGTGTGGCCCGTGAAAGCCTTTGAATACGCCAAGCACAGCATTTTTAGGTACAACAAAGCCAGCCTGCAAGCACAATGCAACACTGGTTGCAGTTTTCGGTTCCCTGGATAATTTAGGTTGTCTGAGTGTCAACAATTGGAACTTATAGATAATAGCCAGAACTGAAGCTCTCAAATCACGGTTTTGATCCATGATTAATTTAACTTGTGACTTAGTACTATGCTTTCTAAGCTTTCACAGGATAAGTACAGGTCTGCCTGAGCAGATTTTTGTCACTGGCCTAAGGTGGGGTGAACAGCCAAGTATTGTGTAGGAATCCATGCAGGAGAAGGGATGCTAGCTCATCAAACAGAATTAACCACAGCAACAACCTGGCCTAGTGCTGAGTAGAGAAATTAGTCACATGTATAAATAGAATGAGATGATGAGGCTCAGTCAGTGTTCTAGGCCCCCGCAAACACTGATTTCCAGAATCTGAGCAAGATTATTATTGGAACCTCAATTTTAGGAACTGAGGCTACAGTTTTGACTATTTTCGTTCTAACAGTTAATACGGGGAGCAAAACTTCCCTCAGTAGAAAACACCGGAAGACGTCCGTACTAATTGCTGGGCTCCAGGACTGCTATGGGTTGGGTGGGTTGTACTTGCCGAATAAGGAGCAGTGGTTTGAGGGCGGCAGGACTGAGTAAGCCCTGACTGAGCGTTGCCCCAGGGGGCTTGAAGTCACAGGATCCATGCAACATTTTCCTCCTTGTGCCGACAGCTGACATGCTTCCTCCTGGAATGCTGTTTTCGAAATGGTGGGGATGAACTGATATAGTATTCATATCCCATCTTATAGAAGTGGCTTGGAGAAATGAAATGTCACTAGTATATTTGGAGAGTAGATCTGAGCCTACACCCACCTTTTCTGACTCTTTTTACCCTGTTGTTTCTTGCCCGTGCATCATGCCTGTGTTGAATACTTATTCTTCTTGTTGGTTCTCCTGGACTAGCCTGGTCTGAGGCCAGGATCCCCACATTGAGCTATGCTGCGGCCCTCCCAGGGGGCCCTTCACTCCTGTATGCTGGTAGAAATTCCCTGGGATCTGATGGTTGTGCCCTGGGTTACCGTGGCACCTAGGGATGTGTCTGCCACCACCGAGGCCAAGTTTTTCAGTGCCTCCCTTTGGATATCCCGTTGTAAAGCTGACCTCTTTATTCCTGGGAGTCAGAGATCCTTCTCTCATGATATTGACACGTATAAGCCAGAATGCAATGCATTAATCAAAAATGAGAATGATGTTTGCCGAGGGGAATAGACACATATTCTTTAGCCAGCATTTTTTTTTCTCTGTGGATGAGTCGTGGTGAAAGGAAAAGCATGGAACCACTTGGGGGGGGGGACCAATTTGGGGGAGGGAGTACGTTTAACAGCGTAATTTCCAGCTAGTCATATTTTTTGCTGTTTCTCCTGCCCCATGTATTAATACCAACTAAGTGAACCAGAGACTGGAGTTCTTAACCAGGATGGTTTCTCCCTTGGGTGACGCTGAGGCTACTGATTCTCTTCTTTTTCTTCCTGCAGTCTATTGCCCATTCTACGTTGACCATTTATATCAGGCAGTCTCAACCTTGGCACTGGTGACTTTGATTACCCAGAGGCTGGATAATCCTTTGTCGCGGGGGGGTGCCCTGTGCATTGTAGGAAGTTTACTAGCTTCTCTGGCCTCTACCCACCAGATGCCAGTAACAGCACCCAGTTGCGATAACCAAATGTCTCCAGACGTTGCCAATTGCTAACCTCCTTCTCCTAGTAAGAACCATAGTTTTTTTTTTTTTTTTTTTTTTTTTTGTGGTACGCGGGCCTCCCACTGTTGTGGCCTCTCCCGTTGCGGAGCACAGGCTCCAGATGCGCAGGGCCAGCGGCCATGGCTCACGGGCCCAGCCGCTCTGCGGCATGTGGGATCCTCCCGGACCGGGGCACGAACCCGTGTCCCCTGCATCGGCAGGCGGACTTTCAACCACTGCGCCACCAGGGAAGCCCCACAGTTTTGTTTTCTTGCGTAAATTAGTTCAACTGTGGGCTATCAGACATGCTAGACTTTTGACAGCAGTTATAAGTGCCCCAGTTTTCTATTTACTGGTTATTCCTTTGCCCTAAGGTGGTTTATTCACAGATGGGTGGTCTCGTCCTTTATGTTCATTTATTTCCTCTACTTCTCCAAATTTCCTCTCTAGCTTCCTCTCCTCCTAAAATTGCAATTGTCTCCCTAACCCAAATTGCTTTCAATTCTGAATTTCATGTGTATTTCTTCCTGGCACCCTCTGGTTGAAAAAACTTTAGCTGGTGACTTTATGCCTCAGTTTCCTCACAGGGTCTTGAATTCTGGCCCCTGGTTACTGTGTTAGCTATAACGTCCACATAATGCGAATAAGATAAATGAAATGAGGGAGGTGGTCGCAAAGCTCAGCTGGGCTCGTTCAGAGGTCTCTGTCACAAGATTAAGGAAATGTCTGCTTGGGAATGAGTTAACAGGGTGAAATGCCTCCTCTGCTGGTAAAATACGCCTTGGCTAGTTGGGTAGTAATAAATATTGATGTTCCATTAGCATGACCAGGGCATCGCTTTAAGGTATTGCTATATGTGGAGTCCTTTTCCACTCTGTCTATTAGATTTCTGTCCTAATCTTGCCACATTTGTTTTCTTATGTAATTATCTGTCAACCTGTTATTTACCTTCGCTGTCGGGCTGCTGTAGCAGAGTAGCATCTAGGGGCTTAAGGGATGGAGAGAGATTGTCCAGCTTGTGTACTAGCTCGTCTCCCCGAGGCAGTCGCCTTCTTATAAGTCACAGCCCTACAGTAAACCTCCACCCTTCCTTCCGCCCTTTGTGCCTTTTTTTTTTTTTTTTTTTAGCTTGAGCTTGCATTTAGAAAGCCAGCGTTTTGTGCTGTGGGGTTCTGTGGCTGAGCAGTCCTGGATGAGCTATATTTTCCAGGCTGCTACACACAATTACCCTTAATTTCGAAGCATAGTGCATTTCAAAATAATTTTTTTTTTTCTGTTTTCAGGCTCTTTAATCCAGATGCAGAGCCACAGCTGGCTTTGCCCTTGCCCACCAGAAGGCATGTGGCTTGGGAGGTAGAACCAGTGGAGGGACTTTGGTTAGATTGCGTATTTTTGGCTGAGTGAAGAGTGAATTCCAATAACACTCAGTAAGGCTGATTTTTACTTGACTCCTGCCCACCCTTACCACTGCCCCACCCCATCATTTTCACAGCATTTTTATAGTGGTCCATGTGACCTAGTTATTCCAACTGTGGGCCATTCATAGGAAGTGACCAAGTATTCAAAAATTTCGATTTGGGGGAATAGGACTGATCCTTTCATACACTAAATAGTAAGTGTGTACTGTGTATGTATGTGTATGTGTGAGAAAGACACCCCCCCCCCCACATATATCCATGTAGCTCTCCCAATATTGAAAGATCTTTAGAAGCAAAGAAACTATTATATCACCTGCTAAATCCTATTTTCTCCAGTGCTTATCACTTTTATAGCAAGTCAGTATAAATCACATTAAATCAAAACTTTTCTCAAGGAATGAATATATTTCCATCATCCTTAGACTTACTTTACTGCCAAGAAGTGAGTTCAACTCGTTAGAACTACTTTCTCAATTACTGTCCATTCTTTGAGAGCTTTGAGAAACATTTGCCTGGATTAATATGAGAGAAGCACAATAAAGATTTATTTATTAATTGTAGTATATTTTTAAAATGTGTGCCATATACTTAAATATGCATGTAAATATTATTAAATTGAAATACTGTTGGGCTTACAGTACCCATCATAATACTTCACTCATTCATTCATTCATTCATTCTGCAGCCATTTTGATCGCATTTTATGTCCTGTAGTCAAGTCTCTTGCTGGTCATTATCAGACCTGCTTCATATGAGCAGTGTGGTGAGAGGGGCTGGAGGGAAAACAGATCCATTAATAGATAGTCATTATAGAGTGTGATAAATGTGTGTTTACAATGTGTGCAGATCACAGAGGAAGGAGCTCACAATGAAGTGACTTTGAGAAGGATCTGGAAAGCTGAGTGTTAAAAAGAAAGAACCTGGTAAGACCAGGGAATACAGCCATCAGGGTAGTGGGAGAATGTTTGAGAGAGGCCTTGTGTCAACTCTTCTGGGAGCTGGGCATTTGGATTGAGCGGAAAGGAGTGCTAAAGGATTTTAGGCAAGGAAAAGACACAGTTGGAATTCAATAAGAAATCTAAGTCCCAAGGCCACATGGAAGATAGATTAGATGGTACAGCAGGAGGGAGGTGCCAAGGAAAGATGGAAGCTGTAAGCCCTTTCCTTCTAGGCCTACCCGGATAAACACACAGTCTTGGTCAAATGAATAAATAAAGCAGTGTGTTTGCTGTGTAAATGCAACTCCATCTTCAAGTCTGAGTAGTGGGCCAAAACTCTTCCTTTAAAGAGACAACTTCCAGAGGTCCAACGCCCCCCCCCCCCCACCCTGGGTTGGATTCAAGCCAAAAGGAAAGGATATTGACGTTGATGAAAAAAAGATTTGCTGACTGAATGGATTTGGGGGAAAAAGGGAAAAGTCTTTGAGGTGTGAAGCTAAATAAATACATACTTGTTGGTTGAGGATTCAAATTATCTTTTGGACTCTCTTGGCTGGTTGACTTGGTGTATGTTAATTACCTTTCTCAGCCTCAGTTTTTTTTTTTTTTTTAAGAAGATGTTGGGGGTAGGAGTTTATTCATTTATTTATATTTATTTTTGCTGTGTTGGGTCTTCGTTTCTGTGTGAGGGCTTTCTCTAGTTGTGGCAAGCGGGGGCCACTCTTCATCGCGGTGCGCGGGCCTCTCACTATCGCGGCCTCTCTTGTTGTGGAGCACAGGCTCCAGACGCGCAGGCTCAGTAGTTGTGGCTCACGAGCCTAGTTGCTCCGTGGCATGTGGGATCCTCCCAGACCAGGGCTCGAACCCGTGTCCCCTGCATTAGCAGGCAGATTCTCAACCACTGCAGCACCAGGGAAGTCCTCAGCCTCAGTTTTTACACCTTTCAAATGGGCGTACTATAAGTCCCTACCTCTTGGAGTTGCTGAGGTAATTAAATATAATAATAATTGTAAAGTAGGATACCCCGAAAGCATTGGTTTGGACTTGCTATTATTGTTGATGTTATTAGTACTAATTCAGTAGTTTTTATTCAAGTTTTTAATTCAAATATGTTGCTAAAATCATTTAAAGACGTACATTTATTACTTTATCTTCTTTAAGTGGCTTGGGGAATTCCTCCTAAAATCTTGACTAGACTATTAGGTTGATTTACATATCTTTTCTTCAAGAATACAGCAGAAGTAAACTGCTGAAAAACAGGTCAGGTAAAATTACCATCGATTGTGAATTAAAAGAACTGACATAACAAATCATGTTAGCAATGTGGGATCCTCAAATAAAACCTCTTGTAAATGGATCTCTATCCCCCATTCATTGTCAACTAACCTGGGATTTTACTGTTTTATTATTATTTTACTTTGGGTAGAGAGAATGGAGGTTGCTAATTGGGGGTCTTTCCCTTTCCTTGAATCCAGCCTTCTGGGGGCTGTTTGTACTTGTCCAGCGTGGATTGGAGCCCAGTGAGAAACTCTCAGTTTGTGAAACAGTAGTGGAGGAGCATTTGGCAGGACTTTCATTCGGTTGAACTGGGCTTCATATGATTATGTTTTATGTTAAGGAGTTAGCTCAATGGTTCCAATAGCGCTTTGTAAATGTCCCTTTCTGAATCATTTGGAACTTCCTGTGAGTAGGGGATGGTTCAAATGTTCATTGGCAGGTGGGTGGTAGGAAAGTATTAATTTTTCTTCTTTAACCTGAGCCTAGAAATCAGATTAGAAAATATTCTGGAGATGAATAATAGAAAAATAAAAGTAGGACGTCTATAATCCTGAGTGCACAGACCCACTATAGCTCTGTCATCTCAGCATGATTAACTGTACCAGCTTTCTCTTTCAAAAGTGCCCCAGGTTGGACCATTCATTTTATGGCCACCTAAGTAGAAGCCACCTGTTTCCATTTCTACTCATTCTGTCTGGCTGTTGCCAGTTTGTTTGAATGCCTTTTCTACTTTCTGTTCCTTCAGGAAGGCAACAACTAGCTGACAGGCTCACCAGCTCATTAAGCAGTGGCTCATGTACCCGCCACTTGGTAATGGCTTTTATGGAGTGGGTCGAAAAAAAAAATAAACCTCAGTGTAGACACTAAACTGCCATGAAGTATGGGTGTAGGAGAGAAATGTGCCGAATGAAAGCTACTTCTCCAAGCTTGTGCTTTGAAAAGTATAGTCCCCGCACCTCCTGTTACTATAGTCATGAAAAGGCACTTATCAATCACTATAATCAAATCTTGTTTGGTACCTGACAAATTATATACTCTCTTCAGTGTACAATAAAAATCTCCATCACTTTCTCTTCTCCCAGACAGGGTGATAAGTATGGATTTTTCAGCTGCTAGATTGTCAGTTGTGTGACAATGCCTCTTTACTATATATCAGGATTAGTGCGGAGCTTTAAATAGGATCCAGTGTTAAATAAATGTTTAAAGACCCGTAAAAAGATTTTTATGGTGAAATATAGATTTACAGCAAATCACTGGGGAATTATATCCATACCAAAATATATATCAGATTAAGAGTGAGTCAAACATATTAATTCACCTTGGACCCATTTTACAGATGAGGAAATTTACTTGTCAGGGAGGCTGGCTGCCCAGATCAATGCAAGGCCCAGGGAAATGGTATAATAGCAGTTGTTATGTTGAATTTCACTCTTCTTTCAAAATCGAGGAATTTTCTGCAGCGTACCGAACGCTACTCTCTTTTGCTTCCAAGTCTCCGTCCATTTGTCCAATTTATTTTTGCCTCAGTTGAACCCATTACATTGGAATATTGTGTTCAGCTGGGAACAATTTGCTGTGAGAGCTTTGCTTCAGGAACATGTAAATGAGCACAGTCAGGGCAGCAAACCATTCATTACCTGAACCAGGACCTACTGCCAGCAAGATGGCAGAGAAAAGAGGGCAGTAATGGTTGATTCATTTATATCCCCGTGAAACATCATTCCACTGTAGTAGAGATTGTGTTGTGATTATGGCCAGCTTATTGAGGGCCATTCGAAATCATTCAGATATGCTGCTAACAGTTCTAGCATTTGAAAATGCAGTGAACAGTCTGAGAATTGACACGTGGAGCTGAGAATGGTAAGACGCACGAAGGTGTACACAAATACAAGAAGTAAGTCATCATGGAAACCCCCAGGTCTCTTTTCATTTCAACATACGTCTTTCAGACAATGAATAGGCTTTAGGGTAATTTTTCATAACTAGATCAATGCAAGGCCCAGAGAAATGGCATAATAGCAGTTTTAATGTTGAACTTCACTCTCCTTTCAAAATCCAGGAATTGCACTAGGAAGAGTTGGGCTCATCCTTTTGAAGTGGTAAGTGCAAAAGAAGGTATCTAGTATCATATGCAGGGGAAGGGAAGTTGCCATAAGACTTAGTCTTCAGGGTGCTGGCGAGACCCTGGAGCTTTTAACTTTTAGGAGAGGGATCCGAGTGTATTTTAAATTCCTGGTGGCTATTGTGGGTCTGCGTTTGCCTCCAGTGTTTGCTTTTTAGATACTCTTTAATTCCTTTGTTCATTCACAAATATTTAATGAGCACCAGCTATGTTCCATGGGTGTGCTAGGTGATACATAAACAATGGTGGGTTTCCTTCCTAGGGAAGAAAACAGAATAGTCCTTTAGCTGATGTCATGGGCTGCTTAGACACCGGTGGAGGAAATGTACATTACTCAAAGGATTGCACAAATAAATGTGACATTTAAACTGTGCCAGGGGCTGTGGGGGAAAGGGCTGATGCTGGGAGAGCCTACAGCAGGGGGATTTATATAGTCAGGGAGATCTGGGAAGAGGAAGAACGGATTTTACTGGGGAAAGAAGAGTCCCTGTGGGTGGCTAGTGTGTGTGAAGGTCATGTGAAGGGCGGACTGGATGTTGAAGGAACTGAAGACCAGAACGTTGGGCAGGGGACACTCCAGGCCTGGATTAGGCTGAGGAGGTGGGCTCGTTGGGACCACGGCTCTGGGCCTTTACCAAAAGATCAATGAGAAATCACTGAAGTGTTTATCCAGGGGAGTGATGTGACCACATTTACGTTTTGCAGAGATCTTTCTGACTTCAGTGTGTAACTTTTACATCATTTAAAAGCGGTCACAATGTGACTGCACCATTACTACTTTTAGAATCTTAACAATTTCTAAAAGAATCAATTTAGCCACCGGTGTCTCCTTCAAATTTTAAAGAGCAATTTAACTGAGTGATTTAGTGTGGGTATTGCAACCACTTAAGAATGATATAGTACCGAGATCTGTGGTTCACAGACTTCAAAATGCCTAAGAATCGCTGGGGACCCAGAAATTGCATTTTAACAAGTCCGTCAGGTAATTCTAATGCAAGTGGTCCTGATTCCACTTTGAGGAGCCTGGTCCTACAAAGTGCTAAGGAGTGAAAGAAGAATTATAAACCTCAAGGTAGAACATTATTGGGCAGCCAGTAACGGATGGATCCTCTTTATTGCCTGGGTTTTAACTTGGACCTGTTCTCCCCACACTGGCAGGATATTCTTGCAGTGCACCTGAAATGGATTCTAAATCCTTTGAGTTTCTTCTAATTTATTTCCTAATCCTTTCATATGCAGCTGTTTTGTCAGACCTGTGGCTTACTACTTCTATGTCTCTGATATTTTAGTTTTCATTTTGTAGCCATTTCATAAGAATCTTCTTATGTAAGTGCCGAAGGAAGCCACGAGGCAGGGAGGTAGTGGGGAAGCCTGACCCGACGAGGAGGGTGGTGAGAAGCCCCTCCGTGGATTTCGTTTACTTCGCCATCCGAAACAGGAGACTGAGCACATTGTACGTGGGAGACACCAGACCATAGTTGCCACAATGTGGAATTGTTTCCAGGGACGTAAAGGGCCAGGGATACAGGAGGATTACTTTGGTGGGGAGGGCGTCTCCTTTAAAGCTATTCTCTAGTGCCCTCTTAAAATTCTGCTCAGAAACCGATCACGAGGAAGAGAGTGGGCTCATGGCTGTTCCCCAGGGAGTGTAAGAGCCCAGAATTCCTTCGCAAGTGAAATCAGGTTGAAATGAACATTAAGAGTAAACTTGGGACAGAAAAGTCACAGAAAAGGCATCAGGCAATTGGTGGCGAGAAGAGAGAATGAAGTGCCCTGAACCCACATCTCCCCCTGGTCAACGTGACACATCTCAGTAGTCACCTCCTCAGGGAGCCTTCCTTGATTTCCTGGTATCCCCTCCTGGGACACGCGGAGTGCTTCCCTGTGCTGGCATTTATCGTGCCTCTTGTGCCCCTTTACGCTCTGCTTCCTGTCTTTGTTCCTGAGTAGACTGGAGGTCCTGAGGGCAGATATTCCCAGTGCTGAGGCCACAACAGGTGCTCAGTCAGTGCTTGCAGGGAGAAGCACTAGGGTACGTGTATGTGCGCACTGCGTCCTTTTGGAAGAGCCCTTTAAAATGGCTTCTTTGCCCCAAGTCCGGGCCGCAGGGCCATGTGGCTCGGGGATGGCTGGCATGTAACTCTCATTGCACTCAGTTTTGCTGAAGACCAGTCCTGCCTGAGGTCACTGTGATGGAGGTGGGGCCCAGACCATATGTCAGATGTGGAGGACAAACGGCCGCTGGCCTTGCAGTGCCCTAATCCTGTGGTGGCAGTGGTTACTGCTTTACTGTCATTCCGCTGGACCCTGCGTGTAATGAACACTCCAGAGGAGGACACCAACGTTGTCATCACATTACTGTCTGCAGAAGTATTTATACCTCATGTGTCTGCTTGTAATTCTCTCCTAGTCACCAAAAAATCCTATGGGGCAGAGATATTAGAAGAGCATAAGCTGGAAGAATGTAGAAAACATTTCTTGGCTTAAACCCTGAAACTTCTACCCCCTCTGTGCCTTTATCCACAGTTCAGCCCATGTTGAATCTGGAGAATATGTTTCTCTCTTCCTTCCTCCCAGGGCCTGTGGGCGACCAGGCATTCATGACACAAACTGGGGCTGGGATCCTTACCACATACGTGGTTACCTACATTTTATTTATTATATTCTGAGAGCGCTGTGACCTTTATAATGTATGTTTCTAGGCTAAAATTGCACATTATTTTTCTAGCAGCTATCAAAGGTTTCAGCTAGCAATTGAAACTTGATAGGTGTCGTGGCTCTTCATTGCTGGAACCATTTATCCTGACGTTCAAGTGCTGAGCTGAGCCCATTACTTTTGAGCCAAACAGCACACACACTGTAAACCCCAAACTTAGTGTTCTGAGTTCACGCTGGAAGTGGAGCATATTTGGGCCTTTGGAGCGACATTCTCAGACCTTCCACAGCCCTTTCCTCCTTCAATTAAATAACCAAACGACTCCTTGCTTCCCCAGTGTGGGGATCATGCCAGTTGCTGAGTGTGTCTATTCCAATTATGTATGCTGGAGCTGGGGAAATAACCACAGGATGGGTTTGGGGACCCACTGCAAGATGGATCTGAGCTGAAACCCCATTGATCACTTGAATTCCATAAGCACTTTCTCTGACTGGTGGGCCACCAGGGACATTTTGGGTCTCCTGGAACTAGTGTCAGTTCAGAGGCTGTGACCAGTAATCCCCCAAAGGTTTGATTATTTCCTATTCCCCACTGCACAGTCTCCTTAGTAAAAGGCTGCCAGTCCCTTTGGGGGAAGACTGGGAGAAAGATTAACAGTATATATTTTCGGCAATGTACCAGGGTCCTTCCTCAAGGGGGCCCAGTCTCCCCTTCAGTTAAGGGATTTTGCATCTATAAAGTGGTTCAAGTTGGGGAATTGACGGAGGGGCCACGACTCTGTTTTTATGGTTCAGGTCAGACTTTCATTCACTTGACCTAGAGCTCTTCTGCTTGTACAGATCCAGTAAGAATGTAGTAGGCTTCCTGTATATGTCACTTGTAGAAACACCATGATTAACTAGCTAACACCATAGGCCTGTGCGAATCCGGCTGTTCTGATTGCCGCTTTGACTCTGCTGTCTGTGTGGGAACCACGCCACACTAGAAGGTACTTAAATAGAACCCTTGACTGGCTGGAGGCCTGACGCCCTCACTCCCTTAGACACTTTGCTGAGCTGCCTTGGGGGAGTGACAGAGGCAGGATCTCCACAGCTAAACAGATGGAGTTTGAAATGACTCATTCTCTACTTGCTGTGGGCAAATCATTAAGCTCTCATAGCTTCCATTTCCTCTTGTATAAATGGGAATGGTGTCCATGTAATGCCACGATAAAATGAAACACGTTGCCAAGGAACAGAGTTCCTTGGCTCCAGCGGGTGTGCAATAGATGTGAAAGGATGTATACGTTTTGAACCTCTCCTCCAAGATTGTGTGTTCAAGACCAACAGTTGGTTAGAAGGGATGGAATTAGGAATCACAAATGAACTCACAAGATACACCATTCCTGTATCTTTCCACACCCTTCAGGTTCGCTGACTCTGAAACACGTGCTCGATTTTAACTTTTGTAGAAAAAAAATGCCATTTCATTAGAATAGGTTATGTCTACAAGAAAATTTCATGATGTTTTCTGTTCTTTGCATTATGACTTTTTAAAGTTCACTGTGTTTTCCACTACCAGAGTTGATTCCTGCATCTTATTTTTCTCTCTTTAGAGAAAATAAGGTCCCTAGGACAGGTGACCTTCTCAGTACTTCCCTGATGCTGTGCAGAGTCCTGTTTGTGGACCCCGTTTGTGGACTTCATTCAGTGACTCATTCTTTAGACACTCGATGCCAGGGAAGTGGTGATACACAGGGACTGACTTTCTTCCTTTGGGGGGCAGGAGGCAGTCATGGACACACCAGTAACGCAGTGTGGCTGGTACTCTCATGCAGGCACCAACCACTGCTGCTATTGGTCAACGTCCTGCTTCATGGAAGATGTTGTACCTCATGAGCTCTGCAGGCTCTGGTGGTCCAGGCATGGAATTCAGGGTCAAGTGGCCAGAGTCTTGGTCCTGGGGCTGAACTGACTATAATCTGTGCCTACCCTGATGGCCTCAGTTTTCTTAGCTGTATAATATGGAGGAAGGGGGCTAGGTGTAATCAATGGGTCCCAATCAGAAATCTCTGGATCAGTCAACTGCTTCAGAATCATCTCAGTAGTTACAAAGAATTAGAATCTGGGCCCTCAACACCAGAAATTCTGATTCTGGGTGAGTTCTGGAATCCGTATTTATACAAAGACTTCCTGCCCTAGCCAGTTGTGCTGTGAAGCCCCTTTGGGGAATCCCTGGATGACTTCTAGGTGCCTCTTCCCTGTAGTTCTGCTCTTCATCCTTTACAACCTGTTGCCCTCTTAAATGTCTCCTGCAGAAAGCCTTCTGACCTCTGACTGATTGGTCTCCATAGAGAATTAGTTCATGCATCTGTGCAAAAAAAGGGAAGACAGACCTCATCAATTTGTGCTTGTTTACTTTTCTGTCTCTTCTGTTGGCCTGGGGGCTCCTGAGTATAATGAGGGTACCATATTTGTCTTTACATCCTCTGTGCCCTGCCCATTGCCTGGCATGTGGAATGTGCCCAAAGGGACATTTTAAAGACAGCAAGATGGGAGAGTATGAAACTGAAGATCAGCCCTTCTCTCTGCCTGTTAGCACTTCTGGGAAAGGTTTAAGAGACGTTTCGAACAAATTGCTCCAACAGGTTTGCCATTGCCCATTGAGTTGGTTAATCTATGCTGGCCCCTTCCTTTCAAATATCTGACTGTTACAGAGGTAACTGTATTCCATCCTGTAGCCTTGAGACCCCCAGGATGGATGTGGAATCACTGAGAGAAGTGGGAGGAGGAAGACAAGTTGGAAATTAACAGTTTAAACTCAGGGGTTTTGCAAATGCAAGTACTTCCAATATATGACTTGGCATTCCCTCTGTATGCCTGCTCCCTTCCCCAATTGAAAAAGACAACCGACAGTATGTGTGCCCAAATCATCCTCTGGACGGAACAGAGTCACACTGAGAAAAGGAAAGTTGATTTCCTGGTTGCCCTCCCACTCACAGAGTTCTGGGTGGCGCCATCCCACACTATTTGCATCACTGAGCTACACACACTGCCAAGACTGTGTCTTAAATTTAAACACATTCTCAGGAGGATAAAGAAAGCCTGAAGGAAAAAGGTAACGCTTCGCCATAGAGGTGCGTAAGCAGTGTACATTGTGTGTTTTACTTCTGCTTTTGGGTTAAGGACAGAACATTAATTAAAAAGTAAAAAGCTCATCTTCTGAGCAGCAATTAATTTGTGTATTGCTGTACTTTCATCTGCTGAGTCTTTGAATTTTTGAAAACACAAAGACTGAAAATTATTTCCTAGGGGTCTCTGCAGTGTGCCTTCTCACTCAATCGTTTTGATCTTTAGGCTACGTGTTGACGTGAGAAAGAACCAGTGTTAAAGAAAGAAATGTCATCGTAAAGTTCTGCTTCCTGATTTGCCGTCCGTGTGACACAGATGTGACAGGGCTCTAAGCGTATATACTCTGCTGTTCACTGGTTCTGCCCCACCCCCGTCCGGAGTCGAATGCTCCCATTTAATCAAGGCTGTTAAGAAGCAACATAACTGGATTCATTAGCCTGAGTTCTGAAAGCTCCTCTGAAGAGTTATTTTTGTATTCATCCAATTTTAATATTTGGGGACAGGCTGAACCACTTTCCAGGTGCCAAAAGTGATCATTCAGTTTTCTTATTAAATACTATTTTAGATTCAAAATTATTATTATTTTTTTTGTGGACTGCTTTGTGCCTTTGACCCAGTTCTCTTTTCCCTGGGATGTGTGTCCTGAGAGGATGAGGTTTATGATATTAGTAATACCTGAAATATTAATCCCTTTCAAGTGAAATCACTGCCCCACCCTCCTCCAACACACACACACACACACACACACACACACACACACACACACACACCCTCCCTTCCCAAACATGCATCTTGCATGTTGCTAAACTGCCTTTGGAGCATGTATGGGGAACACTGATTTTTCTCCTCTTTTCAGAACGAGAAAGAATATACAGAGGCCTTGTGAGACAGAGCTGGAGTAACCAAGGTCTCTGAATTGGCAAACCTGGGCACTGTTGTCTTTACTGTTCCTTTTAAGCAGGACTTTCGTGCTCCTGGATGATGTGCCAGGAAAGGAGGTCCACAGGCCTTGCAAGAATGAGTGAGCGTGCCATTCACAGAAGTGGGGAAGCTGTCAGCAGCCATTTCCTCTAACTATAATTTGCTACAGCCTGGAAATGAACAAGCGACAGCTATTAAAAGGGCTTTAGAATGATTGCAGTTAAAAGTAAAGATATTATAGACTACCACTTATACTTGTTTCTACTCATGGAAGGGCTGGATATTGGGGCCCATAAAATGTTTACAAAATAGTATCCTTGGTCTTTTCTATTTATGACCAGTCTACAATACTCTTTATGTCTTTTTCCATTTCATAGTGGCTTTGGTTTTGCTGATGTCTGAAGGAGGGTGACATTACATTGGAGGGAGCTGTGACACGTTTTCAGCATTGGTTGCTGCCAACCTGGGGTGAGGTGACTGGGGGTTATTTCATCTGAGTGTTAGAGTTCTTCAACATGTGCTTTTTCTGGGGGTGGGATGGGGGTAGAGCAGGTGCTCTTGTTCTTGGCTGGGTGTTGTTATGCCTGTTATATGCTTTTTGTGAGTTTCAGTTGTGGAATTCGAAAACGTCTTAGCCCGAAACGTATCTTAAAAATGTCTCCCCACCTCTCAGCTAATGTAGCACATCCTAGAGATGCCATTTTTTTTCTTGTGAATTGAACTAGAGGATTGTTGTCCATTTTGACAAGCCATTTTGTTCCAAATAAGTATACATGTTAATTTGCTTGACAGAGGAAAAGAGTACATGTATCTGAACTTGGGAGAGAATTCTGAAGGTCATTCTTGCTTTGGAAAGTCCCAGGCAATTCCATGCCCTTTGTCATCTCTGATTTCCTGCTGTTAAATGATTTGTATCGAGTTTCTAAAAAGGATCCCTTCGATGGTCTGAACCATGATGCTTCCTTGCTGGGGCTGGGTGGTTGTTGGCATTTGCCAAGCTTTGTTTGTAATTTTTCAGGAGAGATGATATCTCATCTTTTAGTGAAAGGATCTTGGAGATCCTGAGTTACTACTTCCCAGCGTGTGGTGTTGAAGATGATTTAGGTATTAATGCTGGCTTTTGAAAGGTATTTAAATAATTGTTCATTCATTTTAATGCATATTGGAAAAAGGTAACAAGTGCATCAAATATATGATTTCACAGATTTTCATGCATAGGGTGAGACTAAGGTGAAATAATTTGAAGAGAATATTAAGTAAAATAGGGCTGGAAAATAGTCTTTGAAGAGCTAGAGTTTGGGAAATGCTGATATAATCCAAAGTCTGCCTTTTGCCAGTGATGAGGCTAGATAGGGACCAACATGCCAAAGTCTGCTTAGTGGTGACTTTGGGACAGAAATCCAAACAGTGTGTTACACTAGTGAATAATAACAAGGACAGCTAACCTTTACTGAGTGTTTACTGTGTGTGATGCAAAGTGATTTATACACATTATCTCACTTAATTCTCACTACAGTCCTTTGAGTTAACTACTATTGATATTCTTATTTTATAGATAAGAAAACTAAAAGTTTAGAGAGGGTGAATAGCTTGCCCAAGGTCATAGAGCCAGAAAGAGGCAGAACCGAAGAGAAAGATGGACTGCATGTCAGCTGATCTTAGGTCAATGAGAATAGTTAACATCAAAGAAGACCTTGAAGAAGGGATCCTTTTGTTAGGAGATTTGAAGACCTGCGGAGCAAATATTTGTTGAGAGCTTAAAAGTGTGCTCAACTGCTGGGCACCAGGCACCAACTGAGACTTGCGGAAACCCTTGTGAATTAAGGGTTTTGTAGCCTTGTTGGAGTGGGTGACTTTCGTAAGACTTTCTTGGGGAGATTCTCTATGAATTAGCATGTTAAATGCTGAGAAGCCTCCAGTCAGAGATCTGTTTTCTTCTGTAACATGTTGGTTTTCAAACTCAGTTAACCACAGTTTCCCTCTTTCTCCAAATAAAACCTGTCACATTTTGGAGAACCATTATTCTGTGGAGCACCCATTTGTGAAGTCACCTAATCCTTTTAACTCATTGTACACGTGAGAAATCGGAGGCCCATGACTTGGCCAAAGTCAAAACTAGTTGTTGGCAGAGTTTGTGTCATTAGTTTATTCATTCAATGGATATACATCTAGTGTATGTAACTATAATTGCTATCAATTTTGGTGTGTATTACTCTTTGGTACGTTAAAAACAGAATGTTTCAGAGGTCCCTAGATTGAAGTGAGTCTACTGGTCATCCTTGCTAAAAAGCCAGTTCTGAAACCATTGACCTTAGACAGTCCTTAGAAGACAGATTATTTATGAAAGCAGTCATGTTGGAAAATCATCTCTATAGGTTTCTCAGCATTGCTAAATTGTTTCATTGGCTAGAATTTTCATATCACATCTGTTTGTTGATTCCTGGGCTTTTGGCCATGTTGCGACAGTGCCAGAATCTCTAAGGCTCTACCCAAATTGCTAATATGGACAGATTCCTGAGTAGGATATAGTTTGTTTAGTTACAATAGAGATGGGACACAGAATCTTATCAGATGGCTAGCCTTTCATAGCTTCTGTTTGGAGGAACTACCTGTGGGTACTGGGCAATGTGTCCATCTGGTGATTTTCTGAACTATATAGCACACTGTGGCCTTGTAAATCTCTGCTCATGAATACTGAAGAGGACTCATGGAAGGATGCATGGCTTCTGTTGCATCATACATTTCAAGCATACAAAAAATGGCTGATGTTGGTACAGTATGAGGGGTCTATGAGCCCACTGGGCTAGAGGTTCTGAGCTGCCCAGGTGGAAGATAAATAAGGTCAACAAACAAATGGCTTTTCCACTTGCATATCTCCTTCTCTAAGGGATTTGAGACTGAGGAAGATCATTTTGCTATGGAGGAAATGATGATCTGGTGCTCATGGCTCTTTACAGTTTGCTTTGTTGTCCTGGGAAAGGGGGAAGTGCCATGCTGGACCTTGCTCTGCATCCCACAGGGGGCTCCCGGCTTCTGAGGGGCCCTCACCCATCAGCTCCACCCACATAGCCCTCAGGAAGCAATACTTCATCTCAAGCAGAGCATTTAATTTAGGAGAAGGGTATCCTGAATTTTAGATAGGGGTATTTTAATGGTTAGAAATGCAACCTCTCTGGTAGAGGGCACTTATGATTTAAAAGAAGAGAAACGGAAATGAACCTGACACTGTCTGTCAAACTCATTTCTAGGTTTCTCATGGGAAATCTAGGTTTCCCCAAGCGGGTATTTCCCTGAGAAGGAATTGTTTATTTCATTCTACGTGGCTCTATGGATTACAGCATAATCAGACATTTATTTCTGGGCAAAAAAGGCCAAAAAATACTTATATAAAAAGGTTAAGAATTGAGATAGATGTTTTAGAAGTAATATAAAATGGGAAGCTGCAAGTTTTATTTAGCCTCAGAAGTGAAAGCAAAGCTGTAAGAGGTTAGGTAAAGAGACACAAGCTTAATCGTATCTGTAGGAGTTTACTGTAGGCTATGAGAGGAATGCCTGACTATATAGAAAAATGACTTGAAGGGAAATGATGGACTTTTTTCCCTTCCATATTTTTAGGAAATAAGCTGTAATGTGGAAGACATTGGTACAGGTCAAAGAGCATGATACCTGGAGCTTGAAAGAGCCAGGCCTGAATCCCACATTCTCCATTTACTAGATATGGGAATTTAAGCAAGTTATGTGATATTTTTGAATCTCAATTTCTTCAGCTGTAAAATGTAGATAATAATACAGACCTCTAGAGGATGCTATGCAGTGCTTAACAGGCCTGACACATGAGGAGTGCCCAATAAATGGTAGCTTTTTTTAGGAACTATAAATAGGAAAGTATCTAAGTGGTGCCCACCACACCTGGAAAGGAGCTCTAAAATGCTCTCTGGAGGTGCTGTAGACCCTGTGACTTAACTTAGTGTGGCATCATGCTTGTCCAATTTCGTTTGTTTCTAAAGAAATCATATAGTGCATCATTACTGGAACACATTTTAGAGTTTTTACAATCAGTTAACTAATTCTAAAACCCTTTACCTAAATAGGAAGGCAGGTATTGTCTGCTTCATCTGTCTATTTGTACACCTGTTTAAGCGTTTAAAAATCCACCAAAACATTTAAAGTCATGAAAGCTAATTGCTTCATGACTAAACAAAATTCCCTAAAAGTGTATATTCCTGCCAACAGTTGAATCCTCTAAAAGAGGCAGGAAAACCACATGAGCTTCTCTCTACTAATGCTGTTGATGTGTTGGGACTTGTACCAGGTCCCTTAGGCCAAAAGGAAGCACAGATATGGGGGGGAAAAGTCTGATGAGTTAAGCCAATAACATCCAACCTCTTGGCCAGAGAGATGTAAATTCTTTGTCTAAACTCACAGAAATAAGACTTTCAGGGCTGGAAAAGACTTTGATAAGTAATGCAAACTCCTCTTTTTATTGAATTTATTTCTCTGGATGCTATATATGTAATTGGTAATCAATAAATATTATTTGCTTGCCTTGTGAAATTGTTTCAAGTTGGGATAAGGATGAATCTGTTGTGTTGAAATAGAGGAAAGCTAATTTTCTTATGCTGGGACTGGCTGTAATCTTATTAGCCAGATGGTCTAACCATTAGAGCTAACCAGCCAGACTAGGCCACAAATATCTCAGTTGCACAATGCAGTTGGATTTGTGAGCTGCAATCTTTTTTTTTGGACATTTTTATTTTATTCTTTATTTTTTTATTTTTAAAATTTATTTAATTTATTTTTATTTGTGGCTGTGTTGTGTCTTCATTGTTGCACGCAGGCTTTCTCCAGTTGTGGCGAGCGGGGGCTACTCTTGGTTGCGGAGCACGGGCTTCTCATTGCGGTGGCTTCTCTTGTTGTGGAGCACAGGCTCTAGGAGTGCGGGCTTCAGTAGTTGTGGCACGTGGGCTCAGTAGTTGTGGCTCTCAGGCTCTAGAGCGCAGGCGCAGTAGTTGTGGCGCATGGGCTTAGTTGCTCCGCAGCATGTGGGATCTTCCCGGACCAGGACTCGAACCCGTGTCCCCTGCATTGGCAGGCGGATTCTTAACCACTGCGCCACCAGGGAAGCCCCTGCGAGCTGCAGTCTTCAAGCATCATCATTTGTATGGGGACAGGGGCACCTCTTGTCTGCATTTTGGGAGCATAGGTTGGCTCCCTGGTCTCACTCAGGTCAGCAACACCTCTGCCCATCCTTACTGGCTCCAGCTCCTTGCGGTTAAATCCCAGTGCATTTGTAAGCCCCAAGTGCAGGGGCCAATTTTGGCCGATGAAAGTGGTTAACCTTTCTGGCAAGCCCTCTCCTGCTGCTGTTTATGAGGCGTGGCTCTTTCATCTTTGCCTGTTGGAAGAGCATTCAGAAAAATCAACTGCAGCTCCCAATTTTGAAAAAGCCTTTAATTTTCCATTCTTTCCTTTTGCAACTTCATCCACTTGCTGAATATTCAACCCCAAAGAAGCTGGGGTTGAAATGAGATGATAGATTCAGAACGGCCTGCAGTTTAGAGGATGAGATTATAGTAGAGGGTTTCCAGCCTTGAGTTTGCTTAGCTTTGAAATCTGGAGGACTATCCTCACAGGGAAAGATTCCTGGCTTCTGGGGAAACAGCACTGTGGCCCAAATGAACTATGATATTTATCTTGATAAGGTGCTTGAGGAGGTTGCTGGATGTAGAAGAGAGTAGGTTTCTGAAGAGTAAAGCAATCTTGAGCCCTCTTGGCTGATAACTGCAAAATGTACGTGCCCTAAGAAATCAGAAAATATGTGGTGGGTATGGTAGAAAGAATCAAGTTGGCTAAAATAAAGAAATAGGGGGAGAAAGCTATTTAGAGAGAATTTGGCATATATTTGGTATTTGTGTCTGTTTTTCTCTTGAAATGGGCTCATGTGTTGGCAAGAAGCTTCTAGCTGTTGTCAGAGATATGAACATCTGTGCTCCTTCGCAGAAAACTCAGGATTCTAAAGTGTTTGGGGGAAACTAAGTAACTGCCACTTACTCTGTCTCCTCCTTAAGAGCTGAGTCTCTACTGCTCAGAGTGTGTTTTTAAAAGGAAGACGTGGCTTATGGCTTTCGGCTTTACTTTTGCATACCACGTGGCAGAGGAGTTCCCAGAGATGAAATCTAAGGCTGTCAGATGTAAGTGTGCATACTTGAGGCAAATCAGTTTTACTTGCTTTGTTAGAAATAAGAAGGAAAGATGCCAAGTTAGCGAGCTCATTGTGACACAGGTATGCAAGGAGAGCCATCAAAGGTGTGAAGCCTTTGCTTTAGTCCTCGTAGCTAATGCTGAATGCCGTTACAATGACCCCCAAATATCAATGGCAACACAATAAGAATGTAATTTTTGATCACTTTAAAGTCCAACGGGGTCACCCGAGGCATCAATATCTACCCAATACACTACCCATAGTCTGTCTTCCTTTAGCCAGAACTCAATCACAGGCGTGGCCAAATGCAGAGGAAACCGGGAAATGTACTTATGCCATGTGCTTGTGGAAAATGCAATTGGTGTACGGAACTTTTAGTATCATCTCTGCCACAGCCCTAAATGTTCTTCCTAGACAGTTGTGGATTCGGGTTTTGTGGGGTCTGAAGCTTATGTAAGTCTGGGACTTACGTTAGAAAATTACACAGAATTAGATACACAAGTAAATATTTATTTAGAAGGGGGATGGGAAGGATTCAATCAAGTGAGAGGCCCTGAGGATTAAGGTTGCTTAGCACCACGGTAAATGTCTCTCTGTTCTTAGATGTCTGCATATAAAATGTGTTTTTCCCCAACTTGCTCGGTGCCTCCATGGAGCACTTAGTGCTAGTGAGGGTGTCCCAGGCCAGCTACCTCACATTGCCCTTCAGAGTGAAAACTGCTCCAGCCTTTCTGGGAAGCCAGTAGGCTGGCTATCCGTGCTGAGAGCCTGTGACACGTCTCCAGCTCTAAGTCAGTGGTCTTGCCTTTGCATGCCTGTGAGAGGCTGAGGGCATGGGTGTAGATACAGATTCAGGCTGTTCAGAACCCAGCCACCATTTATTCCACGTTCTTTAGCTTTTCCAAACTAAAAATTCTGCCCTCCCCCCCAACCCCCTGCCAAATTTATACAGTTGGCATAGCAAAGCACGTAACTCGGTGCTGGTATCAAGATTAGCTGGGATAATGCATTGAAAGTACTTAACTTAGTGCCTAGAAGTTAACAAGAACTTCATCCATGTTGTCTGCTTTTTACTATCATCACACTACGCAAAGATTTATGTTTGAAGATGCTCAATCTGCATTAGCCATATGTAAGAAAATGAAAGCTTTCTAATTGGCCAATGACAGGTAAATGCTTGAATTATGTCTCCATGCAAAGGACTATTACAATAACTAGAAATGATGATACAATGTTTTGTTCAAGGAAAAATGCGTATCATATAATAAGTGAAAGCAGAATGCTATGAAACAGTATGATCTGAATTATGTAAATCATGAGTAAATTAAAAAAACACTGAAATTAGGAAAACCTTAGCATTGCTTATCTCTGGGTGATAGACAAATGACCAAACTTTATTCTCATCTTTATAGTTTCTGCATCTGGCAAATAGTATTTATTTATTTAAATAATGATACTGCTGATCCTGCCTTATAAATCCAATATTGCAGCCTTAAATTTGCCTAATATTATATTTTATTGTTTCCAAAGTACAATCACATCACATTTAATCTTCACAACAATTCTGACAGAACAACAAAGGAAAAACATGCTTTTAATGGAAAACAGATCAAACAAAACAAACCCACCCAACCACTAAAAACTTTGAATTGGTTGAAATTTCCAGACATCATCGTCACAGAAGTCTCCATCTCCTGCCTCATGTTCCCCTAATTAATTCTGCTGTTCGCCCAGCACTGTAACAAAGGAAAAAAGACTACTCCCTTCTAGATTAATATAGTTTTCTATTTAGATTTGTAATTACAAGTATTTTAACAGTATCGGTTTGGATTATTTCTTCAGAGAAGTTTTAGAATGGAGCTTGGAACCTTAGCCTTGTTCTACCAGAAAAACGCTTTCTGCATTTCATGGAGGTGAAAAGTCCCCTTTAGGTCAGAGCCTGCCTGCTTTCTGCTCTGTGCTCCCCACCCTCCCCTCCCCTGCAGGCCCAGCCCTTGAAGATGGGGGGGTGGGATTGCTGAAGGAGTCTCTAGGACCAGCGAGCCAACACCTCCTGATCAGATCACCCTGGATGCTCTTCTCCCCTGGCTGACTTGTGTTCTGTACCTGGCTTCTGCTTTGTTCCAAGTGCCAGCATCCTTGCTAGAAGAACCCACTGAGAGCTGGGCCCTGGGCTCATACCAGTCCCTCCTTCCTTCCTGCCTGGTACTCCTCTGCAGAAGCTGGAGTTTGCCTCCTGCCCTAGCCAGGTGACTAACACCACCTTATAAGTCTGATTCTGGCTACCTGCCTGTACCTGGGAATACTGTGTTCTCTGATTGGCCTTGCCTGATGCCTCTTATTTCCAGTCTGACCTGCAGACGCTGACCCAGTTACTTGAGCTGACTCTAAGGCATCCTTGCCTTGATGTTCAGCAAGTACAGAGTTCCACTGGGGCAGTTCACTCCCTTCCAGCTACCTCAGCTGCCTTTCTCCTTGCTGTCGGCCTTGCTCACTCCTGGGGCCTGGGCAGATCCAGTTCCAGGTTCTGGAATCTCCCATGGGTCTTACCTCATTGCGGTGATCTGGGCCAGGTCACCAGATACTGTGCTTTGAAAAGACAATCTGTTTTTAAGTTGCTAACCGCTCGGAGGACAGCAGAACTGCAGACTGCTGGAGGGGCTGGAAGTTAGGGAGCAGGGTAGGATACTCATTTCAATTTTGCTTAAAAATACTCTTCAAGACAGTTCAAAATATGTTGCACTTTCTACCTGTAACAGTCTCAAGTCTGGGAAAGTATCGTGGAATGGCAGTGTTCATTTCTCTTCTTTAACAGACAGGTCAGGTTAAGTGGAAGTGTGGGCAGGGAAAAGAGTAGTCGGTGAGAGCCTGGACTGCTGGGTTCGATTCCTAGGGCTGCTCGAACAAATTGCAACTGGGTGACTTAAAACAGCAGAAATTTGTTCTCTCACAGTTCTGGATGCTAAGAGTGCAAAATCAAGGTGTCAGTGGGGTCTTGCTCCCTGGGAAGTCTCTAGGGGAGGATCCTTCCTTGGCTTTTCCAGCTTCTAGTAGCTCCAGGCATTCCTTGGCTTGTGCAACACAGCTCCCATCTCTACCTCTATCTCCCCATGGCCATCTTCTTTTCACGTGTGTCTGTCTTTCATGATGTTTTCCTCGTCTTGAAAGGATGCCAGTCATATTGGATTAGAGTTCACCCTAATGACCTCATCTTAACTTGATTATATCTGCAAAGACCCTATTTCCAAGGCAGGTCACATTCATGGATACTGAGGGTTAGGACTTCAGTATAGCTTTTGGGAGACACAATTCAACCCATAACTGCTGCCTGTGATCCAGTTCTGGGTGCCCACTTCATTGGTGTGGCCACCAGCAAGGCTGCTTTGGGTCTCAGTTTTCTTGGCTGTAAAGTGGAGATAATAATAGTGCCTTTCTTGTAGGATTGCTGTGAGAATTAAATGGGAAAAGGCTTGGAATATTATCTGGCTTATAGAAAGTGCTCAGTAGGGGTGAGCTTTTAAGGCCAGTCACTTCCAGTCCTAGGATTTCACAAGCTAGTTTATGGAGAAATTGAGGAAGTGAATGAGCCACACACAGAGTAACATTATGGTAAAGCAGAGGTTAACTCTTTCGATGGTGTGGTGCACAGGGCTCATCTGCATACAAATTTTGCTTCCAAGGTTGTTGTCACCACTAATTTTGCTCAAGTATTTGCTTGGTGGAAACCTCCTATGCAGCTCTTAAAGAGTGAATGCAAAGTAACCCTGTTGGGCAAGTTCTAGAAAATCCTGGCCCCTAGCTGGACTGAGCAAATGTGTCTATCCTTTCAGGGTGGTCCTGTAAGACACCTGGCTTGTGCACCACTCAGCTCCAGGGCGCAGTTCATATCGTGGTCTGTGTGAATGCTGCTGCGTGCCTGGACCCTGTGTGTGGTGGCCCCAGGTCCTTCCTGGGGTTGTGTGGGGTTTTCAAGTAGCATAGTCATGGTGTGAAACTTGAACCACATTCCGCTGGCTTAATTATTCAATAGAAACGGGGTTCCCAAGATTCTAAACAGTAGTCCATCCCTTTGGAGAATACATATGTCTATTACATTATCCATCAGGATAAAACCTGAGAGTTGAATGCAAGTCAAATTGTTATTTTTCTCCCTGATTCATCTTTGTGAGGTTTGTGTCATCAGTTTTATAGTTGGCAGCACATCTGATTTAGGAAATAGATGCTACAAGTTGAAGGCCTAAATAAAGCTAAATAAATCTAAAGATTGAAGTCCAATAAAGGAATTATCTATAGTTAGTTCACTTATTTCTAATACCAGTCAGTTGCAAATCTGAAAATACAGGCTTAAATCTGCATGTTCATTTAGTTGTGCTGATCATCTGAAATGCTGGTCATTAGAAAGGTTATAGTTTCATTATGGAGTATACTTTGAACTTAATTTGTATGTGGGTCTATTGGTGTTCTGGGAATTTTGCTCTAAGATGTGTTGAAGGTATGCTGTAGCTATGAGGTGTATGAGTTGTTGACGAGTTGTTGAGGTGCTATTTATTTTTAATATACTCCCTTCTTTTTTCTTCCCAAAGCGAATAATCAGGATTAATGTTTAAGTGGGATCCATTTACTTCATACTGAGAGTTATTATTACTCTAATTCATGTTTCTTTTCCCTTGAAGCTCTGATGTATCTTTGGGAAGATAAACCTTTTTGTGTATTAATTACTTTTCAGTATTAATTATTACAACACAGCAGTGAACATTATTGCACACTTATTATGTGCCCAGCACTGTGCCAACTGCTTTAGATAGATTTTTTTTTTTTTTTTTTTATGTGTTACGCGGGCCTCTCACTGTCGTGGCCTCTCCCGTTGCGGAGGACAGGCTCCGGACGCGCAGGCTCAGCGGCCATGGCTCACGGGCCCAGCCGCTCCGCGGCATGTGGGATCCTCCCAGACCGGGGCACGAACCCGTGTCCCCTGCATCGGCAGGCGGACTCTCAACCACTGCGCCACCAGGGAAGCCCTAGATAGATTTTTATTATTTAATTTTGCTATCCACACTAGACTTTTGAGTAATGTCTATTAGAATTCACATTTTATAATGAGGATCTGAGACCTGGGGAAGCAGACCTGCCGAGGTTTCATGTTTGTGAGTGGCGGAGCCAGGGTTTGAACACAGGTATTCTGGCTTGGGATCCCCTGCTTCTTAACCCTACACTCTTGATACTGCAGATGCAGGCAAATCTTTGCATTTGAGGAGAGAACTACAGATGCAATCTAGCACTTTCCAGTGATTCAGAAGGGCTCTGCGTTTCCATGTAACATGAATTTCGGGACAGTGGATTGATTCACTTTGCTTAATTTGTTTTGTTCAAGTTGGCATCCTGCTAATTTGCACAGGCAGTAGCTGAAAGCAGTGGGAGATACCCCAGTAGGGCTCTGGGTTGCAAGATATGTTAACATGGAATTAAGAAGTTCACAGGCTTCATATATAACCTTGAGACTGACTCACTTGTTATCAAGATGAAAACTATGGCCCAAAGTATGTGTTTCAGAACATAGGATGTTACTTGGTTTTCCGTAATAAATAATAGCAAAGTCAACTTAAATAACTAGCTTAAGTTATTAAATCAACTTAGATAACTGGTCTAAAAAGTTAAATAAGTTTCTTTTTTTTATTTCAGAAAAATTTCCAGGCCTTTAATATATGTATGCTATGTGCATTGCCATTTCCAAGAAGAAAAAAAAAGGAGTATTAAGTGTTTTTGGAATGTACCTGACAATTATTTGATTGTTCATTTGTTCTGGCAGATAAGATTTGTCGTAATGCATCCATGATGCACTGTTTTAGATTTTTCCAGTCTAGCAGTTAGGATGACTTTGATTGTAAGTAACAGGAGACCCCGCACCTAGTGGTTTAAACAATAAAACTTTATGTAAGTGAAAAGGTTAGAGGTATAGGGAAATATAGAATTAATTAACAGCTTGATTCAGCCACTCCCTAGGTCATTTAGGGTTTGGTTTTTTTTGTTTTTCTCTGTCTGCCAGAGTTGAATTTTAGAGCTGGGCAAGGGGCAAATTCCCCTAGCTAATGAGCAGGGTGATCACCAAAGAATGGCAGGACAAAAATCTGATACTTTTTAGGAAGAGTGAATGGGAGCGTGGATGTTTGAGAGGCAGCCAATAAATGTCCACTGTGACCAGTGACCTGGTACCCCTAACTTAGATTAATGAAGATATTAATCTCCTCTCTTCTTCACCTTGTATGTATTGATATTCTACACGTATTGTGTAGGCTTTTTCCCTGCCTCAAGTATTTTCAGTGAATATTTCTATAGTTACCTCTAGGCACAGTAAAAATTTCCAGCAGCATTCTTAGAGGTCGCATTCTGCATATTTCAGTTTCCCATATAGCAATCCTGTAGACCTGGTAAGATATTAATATTGGCTGTTAACATCTAAGAAAATGTTTTTCCAAGGAAATTAAAAAAAAAATTTTCTTAGCAAATTGAATGCCATTATGACATGTTACCCTTTCCCTGCTGTATGATTCTTATTTATACTTAATATTATTTTGATATTAAAATATCCCGGTGGATGTAAATTGAGTTCTCTTAATTTACCCTTTCACATTACTGCTTGCAGGTTTTCCCTCAGTTCTCAGAAAAGTGCTGAAGGATGTTTCACTCAATGACAGGCTGGGGTTTTAGACAGCAAGAAAAAGAGAACTAAGGGCTGTAAGTTTGCATGTCACAGGGGCAGTCAGTTTTGGCCCTGGGGATTTCTTCTGAGAAGTGAGAAATGCCTTCAGATGACTTGGTTCATTTGGTGGTTGACCTTTTTGCCACGTTGTAACAACTGGTATTTCCTTATGTTCAGTAAATGGACCGAGTGTCTGCTCTGTGCAAGGTATTTTGTGTGGAGTCTAAGTTGATTGGGAGACTTTCCTTAGAAGTACAGGCTTCCTGGTCTTTCAGCCTGGTCAGGGAGATGAGACAAGCATACAAATAACTAATACAAAGGATCAAATGTGGAGGGAGGCACAGAGAAAAGTCTAAGGGGCTGAGAGGAGGGAAAGATCCCTGGGAAGATGAGGAGTCCTGTGTTTGTGGAGGAAGGGGGAAGAATGGGGACTTCAGACAGAGGAAGAATTAGGAAAAGGATAAATAATCTAGTTTGGTTAGAGTCTAAATGTTGTGAAGCAGTTAAAAAAAAAAAAAAGAATTCTCGTACTAGTGATTTATTGTTGTATAACAAATTAGCCCAAAACTTAGTGGCTAAACCAACAGTCTTTATTATCTTCTATGGTTTCCGTGGGTCAGGAATCCAGGAGCATCTTGGCTGAGGGGTTCTGGTTGAGAGTCTGGCCTGAGGTCATAGACACATGTCGGCTGGGGCTGCAAGTCATCTGAAGGCTCGACTAAGGCTAGAAGATTTGCTCCAGGGTGGCTCATTCACATAGCTGGTAAGTTGGTGCTTGTGCTCTTGACATGACAGCTGGCCTCTCCCAGAGTGAACTTTTGAGATAGAGATAGTCAAGTGGCAGCTGTATCCTTTTTATGATCTAGTCTTGGAAATCACAAAGCATCATTTCCTAAGCATTCTATGTTTTAGAAAAGGCCAGTCTAAGGGGAGTGAGTAGGAGTCATTTTTTAAAGGGAGGAGTGTCTAAGAATGTGCACACATAATTTTTTTTTTTTTTTTTTTTTTGTGGTACGTGGGCCTCCCACTGTTGTGGCCTCTCCCATTTCGGAGCACGGGCTCCGGACGCGCAGACTCAGCGGCCATGGCTCACGGGCCCAGTCGCTCCGCGGCATGTGGGATTATTCCCGGACTGGGGCACGAACCCGTGTCCCCTGCATCGGCAGGCGGACTCTCAACCACTGCGCCACCAGGGAAGCCCGTGCACACATAATTTTAAAACCACTACTGTTCTTGAAAAAATAAATGACAGAAGCAAAAGCAATAGTTGCATTGCAGTGGTTTTCCTTCAGTTGTTTCTGCTACAGTATTACTCATCTTATATTTGGCATGCTAGACTGTTTTGATTGGTAAACTATGGTGTAAATAATGTCGAAAGCATATTTTCTTCCTCTAAGCTAGTTATCTAAAATAAAAATTGGTAATTTATTCAAAAGTTTCTCCTGTAGCAGAAACTTACTACATACGAGAGATAAAGCAGAAGTGACTCAGGCTGAGGTTGTGGGGGAGGGGTGCAGCCTCCCATCAGCACCCAGGAAGTCCCCACAGACACCTTGGACCCTGAGAATGGCACTTGGTTTGGAAGCCATGCCATGGATCCATCCAATTCTTTTTCGATTTTCTTTGAGAATTCTGTTTGTTCTTTTGAAGAACTCTTCCCCATTCAGGGATTCAGAATTGCTTTGTAAAGTGTATTCTAATCGTAAGAATTATTTTCTGTAATTTAAATAACGTGCTTGAGCCATGGCACTGAATGATGGTTAGTATTGTTTTATTCAAATTGTGTGTTTCGTGGGTGATGGTGGGAGGTGGTTGAGAGAGAGGAGGGGACTTTAGTTGGAACAGACTTTTCCCCTCTGTGGAGCACATATTAGTTAAATCCACACTTGGGACTCAAACATAAAGCGATGGTTACAGCAACGAAAGACAGGGCCCACCATTCTCGTGTGATATCAAAACTAAAAGCTATCCATGACCATGTGACCTCAAACCATCACGATATTGCTGCTGGAGTGGGAGGCAAACTTCCGAGAAATGGAGAATGTGTGTGCTTTGGCGTGAGTGTTTTGATAATTACCAGAAGTAACGGGAAATTTTCATGAACCAGGTAAGGAAAAATATGCTTATTAGTCATATGAATAGTAGTTTTCTCAACACAATAATATACTGCTAAAGTCCACCCCCCCCAAAAAAAAGCCCTTTCTGTAGACTGCAGGAAAAGAGACTCTTTAATACAATAGAGAAATTGGAAAAGCAGAGTGCATTACCTCTCTCTAATTTAGCACATTGAAAGGGCAATAGCCAGCAAAATTAAATTTTATTTAAAGAATTTTGAGGATGAAAAGCATGAAGATATTAATTTTTCTCCACTACCACTTTCCACTTTCATTGCTGCTACGATCCACTTTACCCACTCATTCCTGGAAAAGAAAGAACGTAAAGCTTGCTGCAGTGATTTCTTTTTAAAATAAAGAAGTATTGTAGCAGATGTAGAAAGACTAGAAGAGACCAGAAGCTGGGTGCTAAATGACAGAAGGGAGACTATTTATGTTTTTACAA
Source organism: Phocoena phocoena (assembly GCF_963924675.1). Taxonomy (NCBI): domain Eukaryota; kingdom Metazoa; phylum Chordata; class Mammalia; order Artiodactyla; family Phocoenidae; genus Phocoena; species Phocoena phocoena. Next base: position 65,751,889 of record NC_089227.1, on the reverse strand, counting down.
AGTTGTGTGTGTGTAAAGTGATGATTGCTCAGTGAATTCATCCACTGACCATCAGTATTAATACCAGTGGGATTTCCCATTTAGAATACTGCTAAGGTAGAATTAGTTGCTGTATCTCCACAATTATTTCTTAGAATGATTTTCTATGAGCCAGTAAAATGCCACACTACTTTTTGTCCCTACTTCCTGTTCCTGCTGTTCTAGGTTTTATGTGAAAATGTATTTGTGGGAGTGTAAGCCTGAGCTCTTAGCAGAGGGCCTGGCATGGAGTAGCATCTGTAACCATGAATTCCCTTCCTCCTCTTCTCCTCGTGCGTATTTGCACTGACCTCAGCATCCAAGTTGGGAGGGTGTCAGAGAAGATGCCTATAAATTGCATCTTTTCTTCATGCAGCTGAAAAATTTTCCACTTACGTCTTCTTCGCTTTGCAGGTTTATCTGTTTCTCTCTCAACACGCAACCCACTGTTTCTTTCTCCACCAAAATATAAGTCAGGTTGCCATCATTTAGGCCTAGGCCAGCAGGACCAATGATGGGATCTCATTTCTCTGTTAGTTTTCTCTTGTTTGAATGAGGAAAGTGATTATAAACCTGGATTATTGTTCATTCTGTTTTCATCTTTATATGCCATTCATTCATTCATTCATTTGTTCAGGATAACATTTATTGTGGGTCCACTGTGTAAGGCTATGTGTGTGTTGGAATGAGGTGTGGGGCATGGAGGTTACTGTGATCTAGGTATCCAGGCCTTTGTCTCTGCCTTTTGGTATCTCACAGTCTGGTGGAGGGTTGGAGAGACAGACATTTAAACAAGTAGGTACATTTCAAATAAGCACTTATGTGGTATGCAGTGAAGTGAACCAAATATTGTGTAGATGTCAGGTTTTACTAAACTTCCTTTCTTTCAAGGAGTTCATAGTTTAGTACAGGAAAGAAGACATAACTAATTTAGCAAACATTTAGAGAGCTGTGTCTGTCAGTAAACTGCTCTAGTTGGGAAGTTCAAGTTTCTTTTCATGTTAATTACATGAAATAAGCCCTTCATATGCAAAGAAAGTAAAGACCTTTGGAAGGGAAGTAATTAGAGTGGGAATTGTGGAGGAAGTGGGAAGCAGAATAGTTAAGAGTAGTTAAAGGCTCAGACTCTGGGAGTTTTATATATCTGGGTTGGATCTTGGCTCCATTACTTAATAGCTGTGTGATTTTCGGTGTGTATAGGGGTGGAATTAATTTCCTCTTTAAGACTCAGTTTCCCCATCTACAAAATGGGGATGATATTGGTAATATTTACTGTGGCAGATGGTATTTTCTGAAGATGTTCAAACCAGTATCTCTCATCCCTCATGTTCTTTTTACAATATCACTGACAGTCCTTGCATCTAGTGATAGAGTTTATGTCCCTTCTCTTTGATCTTGAATGGAATGTTGTGACCACCTTGACCAACGAAGTGTAGCAAAAGTGTTGCTATATGACTTGCAAGGCTGGATGATAAAAGTGCTATGCATCTCCATCTTGCTGTGTGGTGTTCATTATTGGAAGCCAGCCACCATGCTGTGAGGAAGCCCAGGCTGCCCATGGAGAGGCCCAAGTAGGAGGAATTGAGGCCCGTGGCCCACAGGCCTGGCTGAGCTCCAAGCCGACTGCCAGCTCAACTCTCCAGCATATGAGTGAGCCCTCATGAAAGTGGATCCTGCTGCATGCTGCATGTGAGTTGCCCTGGCTGCCTCTACGTGGAGCCTAGACCAGCCATGCCTGCCCAGTCCTGCCAAATTGTAGTTTCATGAGCAAAGTAAATGACTGTTGTTGTTTGAAGGCCCTAAGTCTTAGGATGGTTTGTTACACAGTAATAAATAACCAGGACATATGCCATATAAGGCTGTTAGAAGAGTCAATGAAATGATGTGTGTAAACCAGCACAAAACTAATGCTTCACTAATGATTGCTCTTTTCATTATTGTTGGTAGTTGAGAAGATATTTAATGAAAATCAGCATTAATTCAAAGTGAGGTCACACCCTAAAGTTCCCCCTAAGAACTTCTGGTATCTGGTAGGTTTTAGGGAACTTGTTTTTTTCACTTTTTTGTCATTTGCAAAATCTGTTTTGTGTCAGCTTCCTAGAGTCCTTTTCTCCTGGGTTTATGACGCTGACTTTGTGCTGGACTCTGTCCTCTGCTGAGTCAGAGTTTCACTCAGGCTTTCAGTGTCATAACCAGACTTGTAATCAATGTTTAAACTTTCATAGTGTTCTTTTTTTTATTGTAGTAAAAAAAGTAACATAAAATTTATCATTTTAATCATTTTAAAGTGTACGGTTCAGTGCTGTTCACTCTGTAGTGCAACAGATCTCTAGTAATTTTTCATATTTCAAAGCTAAAACTTCATACCTATTGAACAACTCCCCATCGTCTGTTCTCCATCCCCCCCCAGCCCTAGGCAACCACCATTCTACTTTCTACTTTCTATTTCTAAGAGTTTGACTCCTTCCTGTAAGTAGAATCATGCAGTATTTGTCCTTTTGTGACTGGTTTATTTCACTTAATGTCATGTCCACAAGATTCATTCATGTTGTAGTATGTGACAGGATTTCCTTCTTTTTTAAAGGCCGAGTAATATTCCATTGTACGTTATATACCACATTTTGTTTACCCCCTTATCCATCAGCGGACATTTAGTTTGCTTCCACCTCTCGACTGTTGTGAGTAATGGTGCAGTGAACATGGGTGCACAAATATGGCTCTGCTGTTATTATTTTCCCCTCCCACCAATAGCAGAATCTCTTTGAAGTGCATTTGAGAGAGGTGGGGGCTTATCTGTGTTCATTGCCATCTTTTTTTTCCAACATATCTTAAGAGAGTTACAAGTAATCAGGTAGTGAGGCTGCCTGGATTCTAACAGGGGGTTTCAACCTCAGTAGCATATCTGTTGTGTAACCTGAATAGTATTAGAGTTATACCTCTATTTGTAGGCTCTGTTGCTTTCAGAGCAGTTTTTAAAGCATTATTTTATTTAACCCTTGCTACATGGTGGCTGTTTCTTTCATATGAAAAATATGAGGATACAATTATGGTACAGATATAAACTCTGTGAAGCTATAGGTATTCAACGTCGTATTCACTATTCTTCGCCAAAGTGGGCTTTTCTTATGAATAGACTTGAGATAGTTTTTTACCTATCTTTTAAATTAATAGATGTTATATTTTAGAGCAGTTTTGTTTTAGAGAAAAATTGGGCATAAAGTAGAGAAAGTTCTCATCCCCTCTCTCCCTGTACCGTGTCCACTATTATTAACATCTTGCATTATTATGGTACATTTGTCACAACTGATGGACCAATAACAATATATTATTACTAACCAGAGTGCAGAGTTTACGTTAGGAGTCACTCTTTGTTTTGTATAGCTGTATGCATTTTGACAAATGTATAATGTAGGTATCCATTATTCCAGTATCATACAGGATAGGTTTTATTGTCCTGAAAATCCCCTGTGGTTCACCTATTCATTCCTCCCTTCTTTCCTCCCTGCCCCCAACTGACAACTATTGATCTTTTTATTGTCTCTATAGTTTTGCCTTTTCCAGGCCATCATACAGTTGGGATAACAGTATATAGCCTTTTCAGACTGGCTTTCTTTACTTAGAAATATGCCTATAAAATTAATCCACGTTTTTTGTTTGTTTGTTTGTGGCTTGCTAGCTCATTTCTCTTTAAGGCTGAATACTATTCCATTGTGTGAAGGGACAGCAGTTTATCCACTCTCATATTGAAGGGATGTCATAGTTGTTTTGGGGTTTTGGCAATTAATAAGGCTGCTATAAACATTTGTGTGCAAGTTTTTGTGTGGACATGTTTTCAACTTATTTGGGTAAATACCATGGAGTGTGATTGTTAGATCCTATGGTGGGAATATGTTTAGTTTTGTAAGAAACTGCCCAACCGTCTTCCGAAGTGGCTCTCCCATTTTGCATTCTGACCAGCAATGAGTGAGAGACTTCCTATGGGTGCACATCCTCACCAGCATGTAGAGTTGTCAGTGTTTTGGATTTTAGCCATTCTTATAGGTATGTTGTGCTATCTTGTTGTTTGAATTTGTAATTTCCTAATGAAACACAATGTTGATAATTTTTTCATATGCGACATGTTTTTATTTTTAAAAGTTTTATTTTGAACTAAGTATAGACTCACAAGAAATTGCAGAAAAATAGTATGGCGGGGTTCCTTAATTCAGCTTCCCCCAATGGTAACATCTTACTTAACTAGAACATTCTCAAAACCAGGAAATTGAGACTTCACAATACAATGACTAGACTATAGACATTACTAGAATTTCACCAGTTTCTGCATGCACTCATTCTATTTTTGTGTGTGTATCCAGTTTTATGAAATTTTATTGCATGTGTAGATTCATGTAACCACGGCCACAATCAAGATAGAACTGATCCATCACCACAGACACTCCCTACAGCTCTGCCTTTGTGGTTGCATGCTCCCCCAAACCCTGCCATGCCCTAATCTCTGTTGACCACTGGTCAGACGTATGCTTTTAAAAATTAGCCCTGGAGTTATTGATGCAGTTTTGTCTCTGCATCAGTATAGTTTGAAGGTTATTGATTGATTGATCTTCCTTTTGACTTTGATACTTATGGCTCTAGTCCCAGGTTAGTTAGAATGAGCACGTGTATCTTCATGTATTTTTTGGAACAGGAATCTTTACTTCTTAGAAGTTGGGTACAAAGAAATTTTGCAGAGTGCACTGCAAGGTTTTGAATGGGTAACACAAACAGTTGCAGTTTAGTGAATTTGAGTAAAATGGGAACACTTCAGGAACTTGGGACAGGTTTGTTGCTGCAGATCCTGAACTATAGTCACGAGTCCTTATGCAGCAGATAAAAGTAGGCTTGCGTTATTATTTTTATTATATATTATATATATATGTATATTATTATAATGTTGCAGAAGTTTTATTAGCGAGTTCCTTTAAGTAATGACCTTTAGTTTACTGAAAACATGATTCAATTTCCTGAAACATAATTTACAAATAATTTTTCAGATGAAATACCAATGGGTATCTCCTAACCAGCAAATGATAGCACTGTGAGGAAGTGGAAGAGTCATGAGAGAGACAACACAAGGTGGGAGAAGGAAGGAAGGAGTCCTTGTGAATGTGAGCCTGTTTCAGGCCTGGTGAATGGTGTTCAACAATAGTGCTGGAGCCCATGAAAGATATTTATTGAGGGTGCTGGGAACATTTTAACCTCTTATTTCAAAGGAGAGAAAAGTGTACTTCAGAAATCACTGGTGATTTTTATTACAAAATTTTTTTTTTCCTTTTAAGGAAAAGGAAGCACAGCCCTCAGACTCCAGCCAGTGGCCACTTAAGAGGTCTACATATAGTGGGAAAGTTAAATTTGTGCTGGGGGATTATTAATTAAATAATTAATTTGTAAAAACAACTGCATTCCATCGTTCTAGAGCAGAGTTTCTCAACCTCAGTGCTACTGACATTTTAGGCCAGATAAGTTTTTCTGTTGGGGGGGCTGTTCGTTGCATTGTAGGAAGTTACCAGAATATTTGGCCAATACCCACCACAGTAGCACTCCCTGCCCAAGTTATGTCAAAGAAAAATGTTTCCAGACATTGCCAAATGTCCCCAGCGGAGGAGGAGCTACTCCTGTTTGAGAACCACTGGTTTTATATTATATATATATATTTATAAACAAACACATATATTCTTGAAAAATATATAGTGTTATTTCCCAGTTGACATAATGGTGTAGTGTGTGTATATTGTTCTGCATCTTGGCTTTTGTCCATTTGTTAATGTTTTTGAGATTCAGCCGTGTATATAAATACAGCTTATTTTTATTTAATTGCTGTATATTGGGTCATCTTTAGACCGTGTCACATTTTATTTATCTATTGATGGGTATGTAAGTTTCCAATTTTGCCATAAAAAAATTATTCCTCAGTGATTATTTTTATCCATGTCACCCTGAGCATGTATGTGATCATCCTAGATATTGAATAAAAGCCCACTAGAATTTATTCAACTTTACTGTAAATGACCAAATTGTTCTCCAAACAAGTTATATTAATTTATACTCCCAGTTGGCAGTATATGCGATCCTACTTAGACCACATTCTGACACTTGATGTTGTAGAATTGTTTAATCTTTGTTCATCTGAAAGGTGAACATGGTATCTTATTGCTGTTTTAATTCACACTTTCCTGATTACTAGTGAGTCATCAAGTTTTAAACCTGGAAGGAACTTTGGAGTCTTCTAGTCAACACTTATATTTTAAAGATGAAAAAAACGAGACTAAGAATATTTTCTTAATGCTTTCTTACCTTTACTTTTCTTCACTAGGAATATTTTTCTGCCTCATTGTTTTATGTCCCTCATTGTTTTGTCATATTGAATTCAGTAGCAAATCAAATGAAACCTTTCACATTTGCAAGGAAGGCAGGAAATGTATAGAGAAAAAAATGAAAGATTTTGATAGTACAGATTTCCTCCTTGCAATATTGTTTTTCACTAGCCACCCCAAGAGGATGGCTCTTTACTGAACTTATTATGTTAGGCACAGGACCTAAACCAAGGAGGACACACAGGTGTATACATGAATGATGGAATGAACCCTAAGATGTAATGAGCAAAAGATAAGATCCTAGAAGCATCTAAGGCTTTTTTTTTCTCATCTCCTCTGCATCTTGAGTTTAATTTCCTGATTGTGCCTGCAGCCTCAGTGGACCTGGGAATTACTAAGAATGGAAGGAAGTGTCGCTATTTTCCTTATTTGGACGGATTCCCCAGTGAATTTTGATCCACGCTTCTGGGGTCAGCCCTCTTGAGTCCAGCCTCCTAGATGCCAGCTGTTGAGACCAGCAGAGTTGACCCTCCGTGGCAGAGCAGCCTGGGCACTGTCCCCTGAGGGACACGTGGTCTCCTCTGTAAGGCCTCCAGACTGGAAGAGGTCCTGCCTGTCTGTGTTATAACTGGTCTGACTCTAATAAGCCTATCTTCCTGAAAACCTCATTCCCAGTAATGAACGCAGCATCCCGAGTACCAGTAAGCATGTCCAACATGATTTCAGTGCCCCACGCACGGGCGAGTTTAATTGCTATGTGCTTGCCTCAGATGGGAAATGAAGGCACATGTGACCTGCAAGGCTAGCATTGCGGTTCTACGTAATCCCTTTCATCACAGGTATTTGTGTCAGTCAAAACAACATGGAAATATATTTGTTTTATTTTGTGATTTGGGAGAATAACTGCAGACAAGCCAGCTTTCCCCAGAGTTAAACTCTGTGAGCTTATTTTTATGCTAAATGGTGCACGTAATGCATGTTAATATTTTGTCAAGCTGAAAAATATTTCTTGCTGAAAGAGACTCTGTTTAGAGGCTTTTTCAAGCCACTGCATGCAGGGTGCGCTAAAGCCCATTTGCGTGTTCAGTTCTTCTGAGATTTGTGTTTTGAGTAGGCATCTGTTGATGACCTGTTATGGGCAGCATACAGTCACGTTGCTGGAGCTAAGAGGACTAAGAGGAAGACCCTGTCTTTGGAGCCCTCTGTCAGGTGGAGACAAAGACGTGCAAACAGATAGTCACTGAGAAAGGAGCCAGGTACAGGCAATAGGGGACAGAGAGGAAGAACTGAATAACAACTTTGGGGAACTTGCAAGTTTCCTCAAAGGAGGAGCATTCTTGCTGTATCCTGAATAATGTGTGACGGTGACAAGGATTGGGGTGTGGGCGGGGCTGAGACTTGGGTTGGACTGGGAGGGGAGGGCGTTCAGGCAGAGGGAACAGTATGTGCAAAGGCTGGGAATTGTGAGAAAGCCTGACCTTTTGGGAAGAATTGTTAGTGACTATTCATTCTTCTTGTTTGGTCTGGATGTATTAAAAACACCCATGCCCTGCTTATGGGAATGATTCATTTGGATAAAATCCTATTACCACCCCAAGTTATGCTGTGTAACACAAGCATTTCAGCCCCCCAGCTGGTGGCCCCCATTACCAAGGCTTCAGTGATCTGGCCACAGTGACTTCTCCCCAGGGAGTATTTGCTCAGCAAATGCCTTCTCCGGGGCCAATTTCATAGCGTCCACACTTTTAGTGAGGACTCCTGATGGTGCACCCATTTGCATTTTATTCAGTAAAGATGAAAAGGGAGAAAAAAAAGAGGGGAAGAAATCTGAACCAAGTAATGGCTGACTTTTTTTTTTTTTTTACTAGATATTTTGTTTTTTCTGATGAAAATAGTAATTGATAGTAACAGTTATCTAGCTACAACCTCAGTCTATTTAGTACTAAACTTTTAAGTTAGCCTTTCAGAGTCCATAGAAAACTATGAAAAAAAGATCCAGGAAACTTTTGGGACTGGAGTGTGAGACCTCCTTCTTTTCATGCTGGATTCAGAGTCTTTGCTACATTTCTGCAGAGAAGCTAGATCTCAACACTGATTGGAATTCTCGGCCTTGCAGATGAGGAGTTGTTGGACAATGTTTGGGTATAAGAGAGCCCTTATGGAAACAACGTGAAGGACCTGGGGAATTTACTTATTATTTACTAGGTTGTTACTTCCATTAATGCAGGGAAGCGTCTGAACGATGCCTTCTTTTCTGGAGATGTCATTATCAGAGTAAAAATAAGTGGGAAGCCTAGGGATGCCCTGGAAAGCTGAGGGAGCTGCAGTAAAGTGCATTCCTTGGAGTGAAGTGAAGGTGAAGGGGAGGAACCGCCCAAGGTCAAATTCAGGGTTGGGTCTTGGTGGGAGGGGGGGAGGTCGTTTGTTGAAAGGTGAGGATGGAAGATGCTCATTCAAACCTTCCCACGCACTCCTTAAATTGGGTAAGTTTCTGAACTGATTTGAGAAGAAAACTATGATAATTTTAGGGATTCTTCCCCTCCCCCAGTCCCCTCTTTCCTTTTTCTTTTTTTTTATGAATAGACTTTATTTTTTTGGAACGGTTTTAGGTTTTACAGAAAAATTGAGCAGATAGTACAGAGAGTTCCAATATACAATCCCTTTTCTGCACGGTTTTTCCCTACTAGAAACATCTTGCATGAGTGTGGCACATTTTTTAAAATTAATGAACCAATATTGATACATTAATATCCATTAACATCCACAGTTTACATTAAGGTTCACTCCTTGTGTTGTACATTCTGTGGGTTTTGACAAGTGCATGTGTCATGTAGCCACCATTATAGTATCATACAAAGTAGTTTCAATGCCCTAAGAATCCCCCGTGCTCTACCTGTTCATCACTCTTTCCCTTCTCCGTCCCTTCCACCTGCACTCGCAGCCTTCACACCCCTGGCACACACACATCTTCTGATCTTTTTACTGTGTCTGTAGTTTTGCCTTTTCCAGAATGTCATGTAGTTGGCATCAAACTGCCTGTAGCCTTTTCACCTGGCTTCCTTCACTTAGAAATATACATTTAAGATTCACCATATTATTTTATGACTTGATAGCTCCAGCACGGCTGCTGGGTTGTATGGTATGGACTAAATGTTTGGCTTTGTAAGAGGCAACTGTCTTCCAAGTTGGCTGTATCTTTCCTCCTTGCTTTTGAACTTTCCACATGACTTTCGTTTGGGAGCAGAACTTAGAAATAATTTGTGGGAAAATGCAGGTGCTACTTAAATTGTAGTACACGGATTCTGAAATACCTAGAGGAGTGTTTTGTATTAGGTAGAATATGGTAGGTGGAGACCTGACCAACAGTCTCTTACTGTAAAGACATTTATTGTTTACTTAACCAGAAGTCAGGGCCAGGTGGCTTCAGATTCATTAAGTAGCTCAAGGAAATCATCAAGGACCCAAGATCTTTTCTTCTGCTCTCCCATACTAAGTATGTTGGCCTTTTGTCTTTTGTTCACACTTATAGTCTCAAGATGGCTGCTGTAGCTCCAGGCACTATGTCCTCACACCCTTAACAGGAAGAAAGAGGAAGGGGAAACACCAGCAGCTCTCCTGTTCCTTTGTTTCTTATATTAGAAAAGTGACCTTTAGCAGATATCCTCTGATGTCTTTTTGGCTTCAGATGGTTCATTTGATCACTCTAGCTGCACAGAGGCCAGGAAGTGGCTTATCTGAGCCCCTTGAATGTTTGACCAGGCCTTATTCATCTATCTCGGGGACTATTGCATGAGCTACTTGTCACTTTGTTTGGCCTCAGCATCCTCACTCATCTGTGATATGATATGTGATATCAGTCAGTTTCAAATTGTGCTTCCATGAGACCAAACTTTCTGAAGATGAGCTTAGAGGTCACTGCAGGGGGAGTGAGTGGGAGCGGGGGACAGTGAGCCAGGCTCTGGCCTCCCACTTCTTCCTGGATAAGCACACTTCCACCTTCCTCACATGTTAGGGCTCCTGGAGGGTTTCCTTTGGATAAGTCCTCTACAGCTAAAATTAAGGGTGAAAGCACCCTGGGTTAGATGATGGTGAATGTTTCAATTCTAAGAGTCAGACTTTTGGACGAAAGTGAGACAAGGTTATTAGTCTCTTCCTAAGTGCTTCACAAAATTCTTAGCATTTTTGCCTTGAAAATTTTACCAGATGCACATGCTGTACAGAGATGCTGTCCTCTGTCCTAAAGGAGGAGGACTTTGCCATTTGTAAAGTGGTTTAAATCTTACCTCTTCTTTGACGAGGAGATGGTCTGGAGGTGGAAGATAAAAAGATGGTCAACAGCCTGAGTGTTATCCCCAAAAAGTGAAAAATTTGAGCTTCCTTCATCTTTTCAAACACAGTTAATCAAATGTCCCTGAGTAATTGAAGAGGATGATATGTGTTCTCTTCTATGTTCTTTGAACTCTTTTCCATGTTTATGTGAAATATGTTGACTTCTCAGGTGGACATTTTATCTTTGATGTAACTATTTCATCTATAGTGAAAAATGTTATGGGCTTTTAAAATTATTTCAGTTAAAATGCTTTGTAATTTATATTTGTCCCCTGAAGTGATTTTGTGAAATTTTAGGAAGAGAAAGTACATTAAAAAAAACCACAAATAGGGCTTCCCTGGTGGCGCAGTGGTTGAGAGTCTGCCTGCTAATGCAGGGGACACGGGTTCGAGCCCTGGTCTGGGAAGATGCCGCGGAGCAACTAGGCCCGTGAGCCACAACTCCTGAGCCTGTGCGTCTGGAGCCTGTGCTCCGCAACAAGAGAGGCCACTGTAGTGAGAGGCCCGCGCACCGCGATGAAGAGTGGCCCCCGCTTGCCACAACTAGAGAAAGCCCTCGCACAGAAACGAAGACCCAACACAGCCAAAAAATAAACAAATGTGGGGTTTAAAAAAAAAAGGAAAAGAATTTAAAATTAATCAATACGATCATAAATAGCATGTAGGTCAAATAATAAAGCATAATTAAAAAAAAAACACAAATAGGTATGTGTTTAAAAGATGGTCAGAGGGTCTTAATAGACATTTTTCCAAAGAGGACATGCAGGCACATGAAAAGATGCTCAACATTATTAATTATTAGGGAGATGCAAATCAAAACCACACTGAGATGTCACCTCACACCTGTTGGAATGGCTATCATCAAAAAGACAACAAATGGAGAGTGTTGGCAAGGATGTGGAGAAAAGGAACCCCTCATGTACTGTTGTTTGGAATGTAAATTGGTGCAGCCACTATGGAAAACAGTATGGAGATTCCTCAAAAAATTAAAAACAGAACTACCATACAACCCAGCAAGTCTACTCTGGGTATTTATCCAAAGAAAATTAAAACACTAATTCAAAAAGATATTGCACCCTTATGTTCATTGCAGCATTATTTAAAATAATCAAGATATGGAAGCAACCTAAGTGCCCATCAACAGATGAATGGATAAAGAAGATGTGCTATATATATATATATATATATATATGGAATATTACTCAGCCATTAAAAAAGTATAAAATCTTGCCATTTGCTCCAACATGGATGGACCTAGAGGGTATTATGCTAACTGAAATAAGTCAGAGAAAGACAAATACTGTATAATTTCACTTATATGTGGAATCTAAAAAACAAAACAAATGAACAATTATAACAAAATAGGAACAGAGTCAGAGATACAGAGAACCAACAGGTGGTTGCCAAAGCAGAGAGGGAAGAGGGGTGGCGGAGGAGAGAAATAGGTGAGGGAGATTAAGAGGTACAAACTCCCAGTTGCAAAATAAATGAGTCAGGGGTATGAAATATATAGTGTGGGGGAATAGAGTCAATAATTATGTAGTATCTTTGTATGGTGGCAGATCATAAGTAGATTTATTGTGGTGATAATTTTGAAATGTATAGAAATATCAAATCACTATGTTGTGTGACAGGAGCTAACATAGTGTGGTAGATCAATTATACTTCAAACACAAACAAACAAACTCACAAAAAAAGAGATCAACCTTGTGGTTACCAAAGGTGAGATGTGGGAGAAGTGGGAACTGGATAAAGGCAATCAGAGGTACAAACTTCCAGTTATACGATGAATAAGTACTAGCGATGCAGTGTACAACATGGTAAATATAATGAACACTGCTGTATATTACATGTGAAAATTAAGAGAGCAAAGTTAAGAGAGCAAAGCCTAAGAGTTCTCATCGCAAGGAAAAAAATGTTCTTCTATTTCTTTAATTTTGTATCTTACGTGAGATGATGGATGTTCACTAAACTTACCGTGGTCGTCATTTCATGATGTATGTAAGTCAGATCATTATGCTGTACACCTCAAATTCATACAGCTGCATGTCAAGTATTTCTCAATGAGACTGGAAGAAAAAAAAAAGAAAAGTGAACAAACAAACTAGGTCTGTGCTCCCTAAGGACGAATCGGGGAACCTACTGCTGTGTGAAGCTGACTTTTCTGGGGTTTTTTTGGGAAATAATTCCAGTGGCTTCATAGTTGGCACAGCACTTTGTGATATATGGACAACATGCTGATGCAGATTCCATCCAGGAATGCCCCCCAGATCCTGGGCTGCATGCTGCTTTTGAGGTCTTATTGGTACAGTGTTTAGATAGAGGAACCCTGCTGTGTGCAAGACAAAGGGCTTCAGTTCTAAGGGAGCATATGCCCTCTGATGTTCTACATAGTCATGTGTCATCTCATTACGATGCATAACTCCCTCCAAAGTAGAAGTTATTACATTTTACAGGGGAAATGGCAGAGCTGGAGCTGTAGTCTCCCCAGAAGGCCGAACATTTGCCACTAAATCAGTTGCTCTGCCCTTCTACAATTAATTGGCGTTTCTCACACAAATGCGGGGAATGAGAATTATCAATTTTTGGAATACGTTTTTGGGTCAGATAATTTGCATATTTTAAGATATTTAATCTTCACATCAACCCTAGGGGGAAGAGAGTTTATGCCAGTACTTGGAGTGGTTGTTACAGTATTATCCTCATTTTATGTCACAGCAAATTGAGAATTTTAGAGGAAATGGGTCCTTTAAAGGACATGTGAAAATCTGCTCAAGATGTTGGAATAATGGTACTACAGGAAACTCCAGATAATATGGTTTCTGGCCTCTGTGGATTTATAAAGGTCCCCCCCAAACAGAGTCACTCAGTTTATTCCTTTTACAGAAAGCACAATGCCATGCCTTGTCCAAAAGGATGGTGAATGTTTGTCTACTGGAAGAAAAAGATAAAAAGTCCAGCCTTTCCTTCTCTCCCACACACTTTCACAGTGGCTCATAGTCAGAGTACTTGGGTTCCCCCTCTCTGCCTGCATCGGGCTGACATTGGGGCTAAAGTAGAGGGTAGGATGTGTTGGCACATTGTAACTGTCCACAGGGCTTCCTGAGAGTGGGTTAGGGCCCTGGTGAAATACAGAATCGGTGGTCCCTCCAGCAAGGACTCACTGACTGAAAATCTCTACATAGAATTTAGATCAAAATTGCCTGACACTCCATTTCCCCAAGTCTAGGAAGAGACTCATTTGCCTCCCGCTTTCCTCTCCCCTAAGAGTTTGTTGAGTGAGTTGAATCAAGGACATGATCCCAGCCCTCACTGTCCTGTCCTGCCAGAGCCTGGGTGGGTGATGACATCAAGGAGAAGCCAGAACCTGGAATTGATGTGCCTCTTGGATGGAGGTGGGTTGCAGATGGGAGGGCGTAAACCAGCGGGGGACTGAGGACCTTGGTCCAGCCAAATGGCAGGATGTGGTGTCCAGAGTGGAGGGTCTCAGGGGCAGATGTCTGGCCAGCAGTTGTTGGGTTGGTGAGGGTATATGTGAGGTGGCTGCTCCTTGTCACACTAAGTATTAGCATTAATGAAGCTGTGTTTGGACCAGCTCCCTCTAGTGTTCCAGTGTATCTCAAAAGCTGGTACTGGGTTAGAATATGCTGGGAAGGTGGGGCTGATTCTCTTAGGAGGTCAGAGTCTTAAGCTGAGCATGGTGTTTCCCAGAGAGGAGCCAGGAATAGAATAGGGCCCCTTGAAGGAAGCCCTACTGTGCCTCTGGGTTGGGGTTGAGGGTGATGAGGGAGGGCCTCCCGCACGGGACACAGACCAGTTTAACAGGTCTATCATGGGGCTGAGTCCAAGAAGTATTAATGTGACTCAGTTAGGATCATCCTTTTTTCCATTTTCCAAAAGGGATTTATGGGTGAAGGTGAGGCTGGAAAACCGTGATGTGACAATAGCAGCAGTACACAAGAGCCTGTGCTATCTTCTGATCTCTTGCCCTTCTTTGTCATTTCCCTGGGGGAGGAACCTTCTGCCCTTTGGTTTCCTTACTTAGAAAAGTTTTCTTTTGTTTCAAGTGTCCAGGAATCATGTCAGGAGGTAAATAAAATAATGGAAACAAAGCAGGAACATAAACAAGGTTGGTGAAATCAGCCCCTTTTTGGTTCCCATCTGAATTTCCTTATCCTGTTACTTGAATTAAGCAGTGAAGAGAGCTTCAGAAGAAAGAGCATGTCATGATTAATTGAACCCTTACTTTTAAATAAATATATAGATTGAATTTTCATGTGAAAGAAACTTGAAAGTCCTGGAGGTAGGAAGTGAAAATAAAAATAAACAAAAAAATAGTAACCTCCTTGCTTTCTAGGTGACTGAGAATACAGTTCAAAAGCCCTTTGCTGTTTTTCATGTATTTATACATCACCCCCCAAAAATGACCCTGGGAGCAGAAAAAGGTAGTACTTATTTACTAGTGTCTAGTATATGTCAGGGACTGTGCTGGAGTTTGTATGGACGTGAGCTCATTTAATGCTCACAACAGTCCTAAAGAAATGTGTATTATTGGCCATGTCGATGAGAAAATTGAGGTTCAGAGACATTATGTGGGCTGCCTACAGGAAAATCACTGGTAAATGGACCTGTAGGATTCCAATTCTGTCTTCACAAACGTGCTGTTCTTAACCCTACTGGTGCACCTGTGCTACCAAATGGGACTGTCTTACAGATAATCCTTTATAGTCATTACTTTTACCCTATATATTCCTCATATATTGATTCAAAGATGAGCTTGAACCTACCTTCAACTTTCTTAATCTTTGATAACTGAATCTTCCTATTTTGAGCATGAAGTGTTTTAAGCATTGCTATTCAAAGGGATAGAAAGATAAAGAAGAAATGAAATTAAGAAATTTTATACTATGAGAGGCTGTAAAATTTACAAAGTATTTTGAGCTTCTCTTGGGTCTTATATTATTTCTTGTTTTAATATATAAGTTAAATAAAATTCAATTGGCTATACATTTTGCAGACATTGTACTGTTCATTAGAGTTTAAGAGTACGACTAATTTTATATTTCCAGCCAGTTTGTTTCTTTCTGATGAAAATTCCTATCTTCAGTCTATACCATTCTGTCTTTCTTAGGGTTATGCTATCAGATTTAGACAAATAATCCTTCATAACATGATGCAGGCATTTTTTATTTTCCCTTTTTTCTTGTTCAGTGAAATCGTTTGATGCTCTGAATTTTCCTTTTATTACTTCTTTGCCTGAGTCGTCCTGTAGGATTTCGTATATAGCTTTCTCAAAATAATTAGTTTCTGGATACCACATTGAACACCTGTGATGTTCTAGTGAAGAGGGAAAATACCTGAAACTTGGAAACAGGCAAATAAGCAAAAGGATAACTGTGTGTCCCTTCAAAGTCATACTGGATTATAGTCCCTACCCAAGGATTATCTAATTCTCTAGGCTTGTGTGCCTTTCTTTGCTTTTCTTTGATTTACTATTTACTGTTGTAAAATAGTTTACAAATCTATAAGGGTGGATGAATACCTATAGAAACTTGTGCAATGCAAACGATTCTTTTCCATTAGAAAAGATAATCCCCAAAGTATAATTTTGATGCTCTGCAAGGCATTAAACAAAGTTTGTATCTACTTTAGCAATCTGATTTCAGCATTCTTTCTTTCAGCGACTATATATAAATATTTCTCTTCCATAATCCTTTGAAACAATATTTCTGTTCTGTTGGTTTTCTCATTGAATTAAATACATCTTTAATATGTAATTATTTTATGAGGGTCATTTTTTTAACATTTTGGAAGTTGCTTTACACTAGGAACAATGTTAGAATCTTTCACCTGTGTCAAAAGAAAAACCAGAGCTGGACAGTAAAGTCATAAAACCAATTTTACTCAGGAACCATTGCAATAGGGGGAAAAAAGGCCTTAGTACAGCTCAATTCCAAATGCAACAAGGGAAAGTGGGGATTTGTAGCCAAGGAACAGGGTTGGGGAATGGTCAGTGGAAGGAAACTCACTAAGGGGAGACATTAAAAGTAGGGGGATTCTTGCTAAACAGGTTCAAGAGGATTCTTGCTGAAGGCAGGCCAGCGTGATCACAGTTCACCTGGAGGGTGAGGAATTTGATCAGATATTGAGGGTGAGGATTCTTTCTAAGACAATTTAACAGGATTCTTGTTAAAATTGGACTCTACAAGGACAGAGATGGAAGCAGAGGGCTCAGAGGAGCCTGACTAAAGTTTGGCAAGGAGAGGATCTTTGTTATGTGTACTATGCAATTTAACATTCACATACATCTTCTTAGGTGAGCTTATCATTGTCTCCACTGTGCTTAGGAAGAAACAGAGGCTCAAGAGTGTTCAGGTGGGGCTTTCCTGGTGGCGCAGCGGTTGAGAGTGCGCCTGCCGATGCAGGGGACACAGGTTCGTGCCCCGGTCCGGGAAGATCCCACGTGCCGCGGAGCGGCTGGGCCCGTGAGCCATGGCCGCTGAGCCTGCGCGTCCGGAGCCTGTGCTCCACAACGGGAGAGGCCACGACAGTGAGAGGCCCGCGTACAACAACAACAACAACAACAAAAAAAAAAAAAAAAAAAAAAAAAAGGAGTGTTCAGGTGACTTAGTTCAGGATGGACAGGGTATAATGTGGAGGCACCAAATTAGCCCAGGTTTATATGAATCAAGGTCCACTCCTGATTACACTTCACCATGTTGCCCGGAAAACTCACATGCTTCCCACCAAGGAGAGTGATGACAAAGTGTGGCTGAGGGTGACCCAATACTGTGCACGAAAGAACATAGATAAATAAAAGAAAGAAATAAGTGAAGGAAAAAAGGCTGAGATTGTCTACAAAAGAACTATGATACTGTTGGGTTTTTTTCTCCCCATAAATCAAAAAGAAAGTGTGTAAAATGTGTGTGCAATTATTTTGAGTCACTGGATGGATTTTACTTGGAAAATCCCCATCTCTTACTTCAGACCTGAATATTTGCTTGTTGGGTGTATGGAGAGAAGTAGGTAAAAAATAAGAAGTAGCAGAGGTGCTTGCTTTACATTAGCAGAACAAACAAAACATTGGGAGGGGAGAAGAGCCATAACTGCTTCCAGACTTTGGCCAGACATCGAGTTTTCATCTTTTACTGTGTAAAGGTATAGTTCCTATGCTTAGCTTTTGAACACTGTAGGGTGTTTTCAGTTTTTCTCAAGGATCTCATAAAGTTCTCAAAACAAAATTGGTTATAAGTCACATTACTTAAAAATAAATATATGAGAGGTGTGCTATGACATTAAGTCAGCAGTGTGCTGCCTCAAGTCCAAAATTTCTGGAAATGATTAGGGAAACATAAGTGGTAGGTGGCAGTGAGAGAGGCAAGGATGAACAAGTCTTAAACATCTCTCTCTCTCTTTCTCTTACTGTAAAATTACCCCCAGCTATGCCCACAATAATCACTGCAGTAGGTAATGTTAGGAACTCAAATGTATTTAAAATACTAGGGCTGAAACTCAGTATGCTGTGGTATCTATCTATAACAGCAAACAGTCCTTGAAATCGTCTACTAACCCGGATTTATATAAATTCACTAGAATTCCAGATTTAAGAGGTTGGGAAATTGGTTTTATGTCTGGAAGTGTCATTAGCAACACCTACTGTTGTTATATTCTGGATCCTGATTAAAGGCATCCCACTTACGTCCACTTAATCCAGAAGCCCCCGGGCTTTTCTGTATGTCTTGATCCTCTACTTCTCACACTCCTGGGATGCTGCATCCTGTGTTTCTATGGAATCTGGCCCCTGTTTCCTCCTCATTGTTCCTGTCCTGGACTAAACTTCATCAGCTTCTGGTCTGACCGATAACTGCAATTTTCTCCTCACTATATTCTGTGTACTTAGCTTCCCTTCTGTTCCCCCTTCTTCCTCTCTGTAGATGGTTCCTCGAATTGTTGTAAAAATATCTGCATGATCTTGCCACTGGGCTTCAAACCCTTTAGTGGTTCCTCATGGCTTAAGGGACAAGGTATGCAGAGTCTTGCTAAACCTATGAAGGCCTTTCTGACCCAGTCCCTGTACACCTCATTCTCCAATCTCCCCTCTCCTGCAGCTCACCTTTGCTCTCAGGCTGATCTGGGATCTATTTACATCTGCTTTCAGCAGAACATGCCAGACTGTGTTGAGCCAGCCAATCCCTGTGCTGGATTGCTTCCCTCTCAACCTGGACTAGATTCTCCTTCTCAATATTGCACTGTAGCTGTTTATTTATATTGAATAGCATTTCTGTGAGGGACCACACTGTCCTTCAGGGCAGAGCAGTGTCCACTGTATGTTGGTGTCCCTGTGCCTAACAGGGAGAGGCTCTGCATAAATGTTTGTAGGTTGAATGAATGAATGAGTGAAGTGGGACCTTTTTTGCATGAAGAAATGAATGCAATTTACCTCTATGGAAAAATTGTGTGAATAGGACCTAAGGAATTGTATTATTTATCCGCAAAAGCATTTCATCTGTCTTCTTTTCCTTTCTCTATATCTCATCTCTGTAAATGCATCTCTGTGAATCTGCTGTCATTGCCATCATTACAGTTCCCCGCAAGGGGGAGGCAGAGCAGGGGGGCACTGTTTGTGATAGAGGGCAGAGAAGGTACAAACCAAGATATGCCCAGATCCTCCCTAGCTCAGCCAGTCCTTGGGTTAAGCAGGCCAATCTTCATGGACTTGTGGGGATTTGAACACCACACACACACACACACACACACACACACACACACACACACAAGTTGGGGGGGGGGGAAATTGAACATTACCAGCAAAGGGAGAAACCAAAATCATGTACCACTCAATGACATTCAAGGGAAAGGATGTAGCATCACTTTTCCATGATGTTCTGCCAAAAATTCATAACCTGAATTTAATCAGAGGAAGCATCAGACAAAGCCAAATTGAGAGACTTTATCCAAAATAAACAGCTTTAAAAACTGTCAAGGTCAGAAAAATCAGGGAAAGACTGAGGAAAGTGTTTTAGAATAAAGGAGGCTAAGGAGACCTAACAACTAAAAGCACTGTGTGATTCTGATCCTTTTGCTATAAAGTACATTCGTGGGACATTTGGTATAATTTGAATGGGGTCCAGGAGCAAATGCAACATGTATTCAATGTTAATTTCCTGATTTTGATGGTTGTGTTGTGGCTATGGGGGAGAATGCCATTGTTGTAGGAAATGCTCACTAAAGTATCACTGAGTGATGGGGCTTCTGTTTGGCAAGTTACTTTCAAGTGTTTCAGAAAGAGAGAAAGGTTTTTGTACATGACTTACAATATTTTTTGGTGAATTTGAGATTGCTTGAAAATTAAAAAAAATTTTTTTTAAAGAAAAAAGTTAAACCAACTTGGACTTTTTCTCATGGACAAGTTGTCTTGATGAGATTCGATCTGCATTATATGCTGAGGGAAATGTGCAGAAGAGGGGCCTTGGTGTTCCTTGAGAAGATTTAGGGGTGGAGACGTGGTGAAGCCCAGGGTCATAGCCAAGAGCAAGCCTGCATCTCAGCAGCTCTCAGCAAGCGAAAACAGACTCTGAAGACAGACTGTCAGCTCTGGGAGAGCAGAGTGACCTCCCAGGGGCAAGTGCAATTAGCAGGTTTCTGGGGACTGGGGAGCAAGATGCCAATTTGATGGTTTAGTGTGAGAAAACATACTCAAGGCCATTGGCACTCTTTGACTAGCGGATTTCCTCCCTGTTGCAGACTTCAAGGGGGAAGCCAGGTGGCAATCAGGAGACTGCTTGGTAAATAAGGAATCACAGTGAGAGGAGCTGACCAGTGTGATCAGAGCGTCCAGAGGCAACCGGCCAGGGCAGCCTGATTTCTGCATTCTGCACGTGAGCCTCACACTTGGCAATGCTATGTGGAGGCGTGAGTCTGGGATGGGGCTTGCCCTCCCTGGGGCAGAGCTGGGGTGGCCTCCCAAGCTTCAGTTTTTGTCTGCTTTCATGGTTGGCCACCTCTCCGCTTGTGTTCTTTCTTTAGATACGGTAATAGCCTCAGCCAGGCTGTGGACCCCTGAATGTCTTTGCTTGTGTGTGATTCTGTGTTGCCTCCTTCTGGGTTGATTTCATACGTTCACTCTCAGGGACATATACTCTCTTCATTCAGGTTCCTTAGAGATCCTTCTTGCTGCTACTGGCCACATGAGAACTGTGTTAGAGAGAGACTGCACTCTAGAGTAGCAACTTCCCTCTTCCTGTTTTTATTTATTTTTTAAAGTCTGCAGCCATGTAAAAGGAAGGAAAGACTTTTTTTTTTGTGAAGAGGCTTACCTGCTTGGAATATCATATTATCCTCTGACTTCCCTGGGTTGCAGGCTTTCTTTTAAAGATTTAGCCCAAATGGATATTTATTCCCTGTTGAGGCCAGCGTGCCCTCCCCTGCTATGAACCAAAGGAATTCGGTTCCTTGGTGCAAAGTCCATGCAGGGCTGTTGGATGTGGGTGGAGATTACAGTTCACTTTCTACAACTGAGTAGTGCTGTCTCAGGGGTGAGACCCCACCCCTCCCAACCCTGCCCCTTCAATCCCCCCTCCGCTGGAGGGTTTGCTGTTCTTTTTCCCATAGGTAGCCATATCTCCTCCAGGTACTTGAAGGCCCCGGGCTACTTAGCCCTGGAACCTGTGGTCCCAAATGGCTCCTTATGTAAAAGCCGTTTGTTTCCTGGTGAGTGTTAACGCCAGTTGCCTCAGCCTTGAGGCTGTTGAGTGCTAGAATCTGTTTTTGAAGAGGTGCTGGAAACCCGAAACCTGTCATGCAGGTTAAGTCTGCCTGCGGCCCAGAAGCAATGGTTCTGTATGGCTCATTGGTTAGAGACCAGCCAAGAGGGTCTGGGTCCTTCTGTGAGTGATGAAGACCATGGGAGCCCTCAGACATGAACCCTGTATTCTTCAAAGGAAGGTTAGAAGGTTGTTTTGATTTTTACAAAGGAAACACACGTACATATATGGACTGGCCCACACTGGTCTAACTTCAGAGTCCTCAATATAGTGTAGTTTTATATTTTGTTTACCCCCTTGCCCATACCATGATAAAGCCTTTCGTACAGATGCCTTTATAAATAACTACTCCTTTTCCAGAACATGCCTGATTTGCATTTCTACACTGTGGACGTTGAACCACGTGTTCAGTTGGGGTGTCTAGCAACCCCACGTAGTTGCTACACGCTCACTGGGTCAGCTGTTGAGTCCTGGCTTGGCCATCTGTGCTCTGTGGCAGATGTCGGACCATCCTCTCATCTAAAAGTACTGCCTCATGAAGAGCTCGTGGCCCTTAGCACCTAGCGAACAGAAACACTAGCTTAGAGGGTGGAGTGGTGAGCACCTGCAAGGCTCAAGGAACAGAGACTTGGTTTCCATTTGTAAACAAAACCAAACCAAAAGCCCCATGTGAATTTTGGCACTAGTCTTTGCCATCTGTTTGATTTTTTTACTGGGTCAGGCGCTGTGATGAGTACCAACCTCTGCGGACCAGTGAAAAGGATTAGAAGTAGAATCACCTGAAAGATGGCATTCAGAGCAGGTAGGGCCTGTGGTCTGCTTAGGGACGTGTAACTTTCACTTGCGTTCTGTCTCTAGTCCTCCTTGCATCTGGGAGTAGGGGCTGGGGTGGCGGGGAAAGGCAGGCAATAACAAGAAGTGTGTCCCTTGGGGTCTCCTACTAAGCTGTGCCTCTGTCAGTCAGATTTCCTATTTGATGGAAATAGTTCTGCCCTCTCCAGCTCTGCCAGGCATCCCCCTTGGAGAGAGGGGTGGGAACTGGATGTGAAACTGATGTGAAACTGATCCCATTCCTCCAAGTGGCCAAGTGGCTGGAGGCTGACAGCTGTGTAAGGAAACGCTCCCTGTCATGGGCTTTGGGTCCCTGCTCAGCCAAAAGGCAGACTTTTTACTCCCAGTGACAGCTGCAAAGTACAGATTTCTGGTGGGGCGCTAGCTCTGAATTCCAAATACCATTTGAGTTTCAAAAGCATCTACGTTTCCATGTCTGTGGTGCTGTTTTACAACTTGGCACTGTGATAGCCGATGCACGGCCATCCGCTTTTACTAAGAATTCTAGCCAAATGATTGGCGGAATGAGAGCACAGGTGATAGATACTTAAGGCTTTGCTCCTTGGGGGATGAAAGTGGTGCGGAATGTGCTCTAAATTTCAAGAGATGAGAAAGGTGGGTGGTATGGGGAAGGAAGGCGATGAGATTTTGGAAGCTGGGTGACGCCTGTGAGGCTGTGGAAAACATGTATTTCTGTTTACAATGATGAATTTTTGTTTCAGAGAGCAGCTCTCCCTACTGAGGGTTGCATGTGCCATAGAGTTAATAAAGGATCCTGGGGACACCCGTGCTTCATGCTTTATGCATGCCCATAGGTGGAGGTGGAAGCATTTGGATCTAGTACAACTTGACAGTCTATTTCCTATGGTTGAGGGATGGCTGGATTCGCTACTGTAAGAGCAGGATCTGGAGACTAGCCCTTCGCCCAAGCTGTCATTCTTGCCTGTTAATGCAGGATGGACGGTGTTATCTTTTAACTTTGATAATTTGTGACTCAGAGATTCTTGCATAGCTGAGATGTTTTAACAATGGATTAAAGTATACAGATTTCAAGTAACAACTTCTTTGCTTCTGTTTGAGGCAATACACTTGACTGTCCACATTCATGTCAACGCAGTGGTGGAAAATAAATCTCAGTGGTTTAAAATAGACTTTAAAAAGCATTACCAAGACTACTCAGTGCCTTTAAAAACAGTCCTCCTCCTGAACTTTGAAAGTCTTTCTCTCCAAACATGAAGGAAAGGTCTTACATGGCTGTTTTGCTTAATGTGGGCTGGTTTTCTTTTGGACTCTTTGAAACCCAGCATGAAGGCTAAAATTCTGCTATGTAGAGAAGTAAAAATGAAAGAAATGGTGAGGTTTTGGTTGTGCTAAATTAAAGTGACACGGTATAGATAACAGAGCACGGCTGTGTCCGCAAATTAGCCCTCTCTAATTTGCTGCTGTGGAAAGTACTGCTTTGGTGTTGCATTGTAATTTCTTTCTTGAATTAAAAGTTTAGAAAAAAGAAAGTCTACTTCGCTCAAAAGAGGAAACCTGAAAAACTCAAGCCTTTCAGTACTTAAATGGCCTGTGGTTCCCTGTGTGCAGGGAACTATTTGAGCAAATCCTGCTTCAAAAATATGTAAATTACATGGTTTTATTTTTAGAAGCCACACTATGTGTTGGATTGTTTTGTGTGCTACTTAAAGTTATCCTTTTCCAAGGTTTTTGTTGTAATTCAGAATGTATTTTGCGTTGAGCAGGTGGTAGCTGTATTTTGTGTGGTCTCTTGTGTAAATACGGTACCACGTCATGTACAGGATAGATCTCTGATGGCTGGAGGGTGGGGCCGGAGTGGGGGGGAGAAGTCCAAGGCTCCCTCCTCCAACTTCTGTTTAGTTCTACGCAATAACTCGATACTGGTGGGGAGCCAGGACGACATTTGGTTTCCCCAGTCACAACATGCCTTGCCCCAAATTACGATATTCTTTTCCCCAAAGTCAACTTCCCAGAAGGCTGAAATGTCATTTTGCAAAATGTGGTGGCACATGAACTATTTTATTATATTACAGAAAATCAGCTGCACAGATTGCAGGGCAAAGGGCAGGCTTGTTTATCACAGCACTTTAAAAAAATTGCAATTCATGATCATTTGTCTTTTGTTTTCAGTTTCTGTGGGTATTTGCTCAAGGAGAGACCCATGACTCCACATCAGACCGTCCATTCCTGGGTGCTGACACTTTCACCCTCCTTTGAAGCTTTAATTCGTCATGACTCATTCCACACAAACATCTAAGATGTTTCCTAAAGTGTGTTCCACAGATCACTAACAGATGTTTTGTTTAAAGGGTTCCACAGTCAAATTTGAGAGACACTGGGAAAAACAAAGCTAAAAGACTGCTTTACTGAAGGACTTTTCCAGGGCCTTTAACAGACAAACGTGCATGTGAATTGTCAGGACAGTAAGTTCATCTTCTTGCTGTGTCCTCACCTGTGGTCTCTTTTGAAAGGGCACCAGTCTCATTCATGAGGGATCTACCTTCAGGAGCTGATCACCTCTCCAAACCCTACCTTCAATACCATCACACTGGGATTAGGTTTCAACAGAGGGAATTTGGAGATGCAGACATTCAGTCTGTAACATGATGGTTCAATGAGAGGCTGTGTGTGAAGGCATTGAGTTCAGGGCCTGGGAGACCAGCGTTAGACTATTGGGAGACATATCAGGAAACCTGCCATTCTCTTCTGCAACCCCTTCCTCCTCAGTGAGGCTCCCTAGACAGGAATAATCTGCCCTGCTACCTTATGCCTGTTATCCAAACCTTGATTCCTCTTTCCTTATTCCTCTCTTCCTCCCCAACAGTCTGCTCATAACAAGCCCAACATTCAATAGGCTTCCAAAGAAAAGGAAACCTGCATTCTTTGTTTTTTAAATTGTTTTTCTTTTTTAAATCAATCTATCTTTTTGGCTGCGTTGGGTCTTCATTGCTGCATGCAGGCTTTCTCTAGTTGCAGTGAGCAGGGGCTGCTCTTCGTTGCGCTGTGCCGGCTTCTCATTGTGGTGGCTTCTCTTGTTCCGGAGCCCGGGCTCTAGGCACGTGGGCTTTCAGTAGTTGTGGCATGCGGGCTCAGTAGTTGTGGCTCACGGGCTCTAGAGTGCAGGATCAGTAGTTGTGGTTCAAGGACTTAATTGCTCCACCGCATGTGAGATCTTCCCAGACCAGGGATCGAACCCATGTCCCCCGTGTTGGCTGGCAGGCGGATTCTTAACCACTGCGCCACCAGGGAAGTCCCAGATAACTCAATTCTGTAAGCAATACTGGGTTGGCTCCCAGACCAGGGAAGCAAATTCTTTGTTTTTGTACAATAAAGGAAATAATTGGGCCAATTAGTGAAATTTGAATAGGAAATCATATACTAGTGTTGTATCAGTTTTAATTTCCTGACTTTGATAATTGTGCTTTGTTTATGTAAGTGAACTTTTTTTTTTTTTTTTTGCCGCGCTGCAGAACTTGCAGGATCTTAGTTTCCTGACCAAGGATTGAACACGTAATCTTGGCAGTAAAAGCTCGGAGTCCTAACCACTGGACCGCCAGGGAATTCCCTGTAAGTGAATGTTCTTGATCTTCAGAAATACATGTTGAAGTATTTAGGGTAAAAGGGCATCACGTCTACAACTTATTCATATACAGTTATAGGGGAGGAAAAACTATTCTTTTTCCATTATGTTCCTAGTTTCTCCACTTGGGGCCCTGCAAATTAGACTGAAAAAGACAGAATAATGAGAGAAAAACAAGTAAGTTTATTGACATAAGCAGCATGCATACACAAGGGAGAAACTCAGTGATGAGTGACTCAAAGGGATGGCTAGGACTTGAGTTTGTATAGCATCTTAATAAAGGACGATAAATTTTAGAAAAGTGATAGAACAAAGGAAAGGGGCTTTAGGTTTCCAAGGGTGGCAAACTGTGGGAAGGTATATGTCTGTGGAAACTAATGGAAGGTAAGGGTCAATTTAATAAGGTTCGTTTGTGCAGGTCTACCTGGTGCCACCTCAACTCCGGTGTTAAGGTTGTTATTCTGTTTTCAAGCAGATCAGCAGAGGGCAGAAAGCTCATCCTGTGTCTGCTTTTTAAGAAATTGCCTTCAGTCAAAACAATCCTTGTGATAGAGTGGCGCATTTTGGGGTGGTGTACTCTGAACTACTTCACAATTCAGAAAAAAATAATAATACAAACGAGATAAAACGTTAGTATTTGGGGAATCTGGGTGAAGGATATACTTCATTTTCATCTTGGAACTTCTTTTAATTGAAATATACTTGATGTACAATTTTATATGCTACAGGTGTACAATATAGTGATTCACAATTTTTTAAGATTATACTCCATTTATAGTTATTACAAAATATTGGCTATATTCCCCAGGTTGCACAATACATCCTTGTAGCTAAACTTATACCCAGTAGTTTGTACCTTCTACTCCCCAACCCTTATATGGCTCCCCCCCACCCCTACTGGTAACCACTAGTTTGTTCTCTATATCTGTGAGTCTACTTCTTTTTTGTTATATTCACTAGTTTGTTGTATATTTTAGATTCCATATATAAGTGATATCATGTAGTGTTTGTCTTTGTCTGACTTATTTCACTTAGTATAATGCCCTCCAAGTCCATCCAGGTTGTTGCAAATGGCAAAATTTCATTTTTTTATAGCTGAGTAATATATATGTTTTATATATATATATATATATACACACATATATATATAATACATTTTCTTGATCCATTCATCTGTTGATGGCCACTTAGGTTGCTTCCATATCTTGGCTACTGTAAATAATGCTGCTGCTTTGAAAGTTGGGGTACATGCATCTTTTCAAATTAGTGTTTTTATTTATTTTTTGAATATATACCAAGGAGTGGAATTGCTGGGTCATATGGTAGTTGCAGTTTTAGTTTTTGAGAAACCTCCATACTGTTCTCCACAGTGGCTGCAGCAGTTTACATTCCCACCAACAGTGTGTGAGGGTTCCCTTTTCTCCACACCCTCACCAATGCTTGTTATTTGTGTTTTTTCTTTCTTTTTTCTTTTTTTGCTAATAAGCAATCTGACAGGTGTGAAGTGATATCTCATTGTGGTTTTGATTTACATTTCCCTGATGATTAGCAATGTTGAGCATCTTTTCATGTGCCTGTTGGCCCTCTGCCTGCCCTCTCTGGAAAAGTGTCTAATCAAGTCTTCTGCCCATGTTTAATTGGGTTGTTTATTTTTTTGATCATTTTGGAACTTTTATGCAAGTCTGAAATTATTTCAAATTGTGAACTCTAAACTGAGTTTAAGAGAGAACATTTAATTTTCTCCCAAACTTCAAAACCATTTCTAAGCTAGTAGTCTCTAAATAGTAGGAAGAAGGCTTTTCTTTTTTTTTTTTTTTTGCGGTACACGGGCCTCTCACTGTTGTGGCCTCTACCGTTCTCTCGTGGCGGAGCACAGGCTCCGGACGCGCAGGCTCAGTGGCCACGGCTCACGGGCCCAGCCGCTCCGCTGCATGTGGGATCTTCCCGGACCGGGGCACGAACCTGTGTCCCCTGCATTGGCAGGCGGACTCTCAACCACTGCGCCACCAGGGAAGCCCGGCTCTTCTTTTTTAAGTTTAAGGCAAGTGATTTTGAGATTGCCTTAAATTCATATCAATTAGCTAAAAATATTTCAGACATTATACCTTCTATCCATAGAGTAGTGTGAGTCTTGACATGCTAACAGAGCCACTTAGAATAAAGTGGACCAGTAGGAAGTATTTTTCTAAAGCTGAATTTGTAAATAGTCTTTTACATTCTTAAATAGAAAACTAGTCTGTAATTGAAAATATTTTTACTCATACTGTTCATAAACTTACAGGCTGATCTCAACCCTTGTCATTGAATGTGTTTTAAAAGAGTAAATAAAAATGTACTAAGAAGTGAGAAACCATAGAGGGGATTTCCTGAAAAGTGAGAGTGATCATGTACTGGAAGCTTGTTGAAGAGTCTTTCCTCCCCTGTGGACTAGGAAGAGGCACAGATACTTGATTTCTCATGGTCTACATGTCAATATACCTGGACATTAGTCTGTGGATGATTCAAGTTTTGACTCTTAAAAATATTTATAGCCCCACAAATTTACATTTTTATTAATCTCAGGACCTACATCCCATTGTGAAATCACCCATTGTTATTACAAGTAACTTGGGGCTCCCTTGTGAATTGTCACTTATTAGTAGCTAGTTCCTGCAGTTTAACTCTGTAGTAGTGTAGAGTCATAGATTGCTAACTCCTTTTATACAGATTTGTATCCATTCTGTGAAGAAGAGTTTTGCCTTTCTCTGTACTTTCCAGTGGAACTTAGATAAACTGACAATCTAGGAGTCTTAATAATTATAACTAATCTAGCTAGAGTAATGGTACCCTGCTTTAGAAAGAGCAGTTCTTTTCTTGGTGATACTGATCTAGTGAATGGATGTAAGCTGTGAAGTTGGACATTTTTTCTGGGGTCTGTCCTCACTCTAACGTATCTGTATAACCTTATACAAGCTACAGTCCATCCTCATTATTGGGGGCTTCCGTATTTGTGAATTTGCCTACTTGAGAGTAGTAACCTCAAATCAGTGCTTTTGTAGCCATTCACAGACATGAACAGAGCAGTGAACATTTGGAGTTACCCAGTGAACAAGTCCCCAGTTGAAGTCAAATAAGGCACTCTGCCTTCTTTTTTCAGCTCTTGTACTGTAAACAGATGTCCTTTTTTCATAGTCTATTTAATGCCATGTTTTCCACATTTTTATGCTTTTTGTTTGTAATTTCACTGTTTAAAATTAGCCCAAAGCACAGTGATAGAGAGTTCTTTGTGTTCCCAAGTGCAGGAAGCCTATGCTATGCCTTAAAGAGAAAATACGTATGCTAATTATCTTTGTACATGCATGAGTGACTGTTGTTGCCATGAGTTCAATGTTAATGAATCAACAATATATATTAAATGAGGTGTCTTTAAACAGAAACACACATGAAACCAAGGTATTTATTGATTGGCTGAAGGAAGTATTGTGGCCAGTCACTAGCTTGAGGGAACGTAATTCTGCATTTCTCCTTGGAGCAGTGGTTCAGCATTTGCTAATTTAGTGTTCATGAAGACTCTATAGAGCATTACTACCACGAATAAGGAGCATTGACTCCTTATTTGATCTCTCCAAATCTCAGCTTCCTTATAGGTAGAGTGACTATATTACTCATCATAAAGCCCAGAACGAAGGTGAGAATTTAGCAATCGTTATCCTAGTTCAACAGGTGCAAACAAAGACTGTGTTGAGCAGACTGGGTCATAGAGTCATCCTATCACAGGTAATGTGGAGATTAAAATACCTAATTGCAGAAGCATTCAGCAAATATTTCTTGATCCTCTCCTATGGGGCTGGGTGTTGTATTGGGGGAGAGCTATCAGTGGTAAACAAAACCACCGTGTCCCCTGCCTGCATAGAGTTTACTGTCTGTTGGAAGAAGGGACATGAATGAATAAGCACACAAATAAGTATATTGTCACATGTTTTGACTGATTCTATGAAAGAAAATTACAACCAGTTCTATAGGTTTTAATTGTAGAGAATAAATATCTAATTTTGAAGTTGGGTGTGTTGACTGAAAAAAAATGCACAACCTAAAATTGAGAATTATGTTTTACTCGGTGGACTTTCTAAGGACTCAAGCCCAAGAGGCAGCCTCTCAGATAGCGCTGAGGGGCTGGTCTGAAGAGGAAAGGGAGGAGCCAGGATATATAAGAGTTTTTGCAACAAAAACCAGGGAGTCAGAACATCAAAAGATTACTGTTAATTAAAGAAAACCAGACATCTCAAGTTGATGAATTCAGCACTCTTCTGTGTATGGGAAGGAAGAGTCTGGGCTCACTGAAATCATTCCTTTGTTATGCACCTTAGATATCTGGAGCCAGCATCCTGTTCTTTCCTGTCCTGAGCCCTCTCAGGGTGTACTGTTGGGGTCCGCTGTAGTGGCTGATGACTTGATGGCTGCAACATTCTTTTTTTTTTTTTTTTTTTTTTGTAGTACGCAGCCCTCTCACTGTTGTGGCCTCTCCCGTTGCGGAGCACACGCTCCGGATGCGCAGGCTCAGCGGCCATGGCTCACGGGCCTAGCCGCTCCGTGGCATGTGGGATCTTCCCGGACCAGGGCACGAACCTGTGTCCCCTGCATCGGCAGGTGGACTCTCAACCCCGCGCCACCAGGGAAGCCCCCCAGTGTAGACTTCTAATGTCGCAGTTCTTATGTGTACACATCTGAGCTCAGCTGCTGCCCGGGTACAGGCTCCCTCAGCCAGCATGACTGGATTGTGGACAAACTCTCCAGATCCTGTTTTTTTTGAACTTGGGTTTTACTTCTGACTTTTCCTTCTGTCTTTGGGACCTGCTGGGTGGAAAACTTTTCCTCTACCCACTTAGGTTGGTCTGGGGCTTGCCCATTAACTGACAATAGCCAGATGAAAAGGAGAAAAGAGAAACCTTATTTACCTGTGCTTGGCAGTAGTACTCAGTAAGGAGTAATTTGTCAAATATTCAGAGGTAAAGATCTATACACCAACTTAAGAAAAAAGGGTAGGGGGCTTAGAGCTTCAGTGGGAAAGTATGGAAAGTTCTCTTGGGCTCCTTGATGTTAATGGAAGCAGAATTCATACTTTCTGGTGGTAAGGGTCACTCTTCCCTCTGAAGGGGAGGTCAGGAGCAACTGTATTATGAGGAGGCTCTGCTCTGAGTTTAGATAATTTTTTTTCTGTAGCTGTTGATTGTTTTGAAGTTTTCAGTTTAAAGTAATTTTAATACCACTTTGGTGGGCTATTAATTAATCCCTTCAAACTCTAGGTTTCCTTTTGCTCAGGACAATCCCTACCCATCTGAGAGTCTAATAAGTTGAATGTCAAAAGGAAGGGTTCTGGGTCCCTTTTTTACTGGCAACTCCTCTATCCTTATGCAAATTTACCCATCTTCTCCCCTTTGAATTGCTCTGCCTACCGAGGATTGCTGGGAGGGGTAACCCTTTCAGGTCACAGAAGGTCATGGCCCTCCCTTTCCTGGGGAGGTACTAGTGTTTCATCCCTCATTTGCATAACTGTGTGAGGCCACAGAGGTGACTCATCCCTGAACTAAGATCTGTTTCTAGTGACCTAAGTTTGCTGACCCAAAGACAGACACATGGCCTGGCAGCTTCCCTTTCTTGAAACTTTAAGACCTGCCACATCCTATGGATATGGAGATTTTTAGCTAATGGATAATTAAGGGATGCTGTGAATTAAAGACTCACAGATTTCTTGCAACTTTTTTATCTTGGATAAACAAAAATGTTTAAAAAACAGTGGTTATAAGGCCAGGTTTCTGTTCAAAGGTGTAATCCTAAACCTTGCTGAGCTGATTCAGCCTTTCCCTCTTGGGCTGCATGAACTGGTCCTTTCTGATTAGGAAAAATTTGATATCTGGTTACTGGTTCATAAAAACAGAAAGATTTTCCTTCTTTTTCAGTTACCAAGTTTTTAGCAGGGAAATGGTAACCTGTTAAGGTGTGATTATGTGTGCTTTTGAGTACTGCTTTGCTTCCAAGGAGAGAAACTGTTAGAGGCATCAGGGAGATAGGAACAAAGAACCAAAAATTACTATGTAAAGCTTCTAGATTTTTTTTTAAACAATTAAGTAATGTTCTTTTTATCTGGCAAGTGATAATGATGCCCTGGATATATAGTATATTGGAATTTTGCAAGACTTTCAAAAGTTTATTATTAAGTTTTTGGGCAACGTGGAGAAATGGGAGCTAGATGCCTATACAGTTAGATACAAATGGTTGTATAACAACAGCAAAGCTTCAGCAGCCACCTCCTCCTTCTTCCTTCCTGGACTGCTTGGGTGTTCAAGGCACTGGCCTTCAGCCAGGACTCAATGGTATACTGGTCCCTCATGGCCAGAGTCCATTCTGATTGGTCACCGTGCACCCTGTGTCTGTGTTAAATATTTTAAATGTGATCTTAGGGTATAAACTACAGCTCTTGGGAAAAGCAGGCTGAAGCTGGGCCAGGGCCATATGAGCTCTTTGGGAACTTCATACGTGGTACCCATACCCCAGCTATAATTGAAACGAAAAATAAATCATAGTGTCAGGAAATCCAACACAGTGCATATTTTCCCATGATGTAGACTTCAGCTTTCTAACTATTAAGTAACAAATTATGTTTTATTTTCTCATTGATTGGATGCTCCTGCTTTGTTAGTGCCTTAAACATGAACCTTTGCTGAGCTGGGAGTGGGCCTCCTAAGGCAGCAGGGAAAGGAGAGAACTGGGGATTATGCATTGATTCTACTTACATTTTGAGCTTCTATTGGTAGTTGCCTCGGCTTAAAGTGAGTAAAAATTGTTTGCATAGCCATTAAGCATTTATGATAATGTGTAAAGTTGTTTTTTTAAAAAAAGCATTGCTTAAATTAAAATAGCACCATGAGCAAATAAGCCTTAGACTTCTTGTAATAAAATAAATGAAGCAAAATACTCAACAGAGGCATTTGCCACAAAATGCATATTTATTAAACGACCACTTTGCATATTGGCTTAGTTACATTATTTGCTTTTGGCTTTAGGGTAAATAAGCTTGCCTTTGCCAGAACAGACCTCCCCTAGCGCCATCTTCTGTTATACACCTGACTCTCCTGCTGTCATATGAAATGCTGACTTGCAAAGCGGATGGTGAGGCGGGATTTGAGGTGATGATATTTGGGGTGATCTTTTCCTAGAGATGTTACAGCATACTGTGACTATTTCTCAGCACTGAGAGTCTGGGTGGAAGACTAGCAGATCTTTACAAGCCTCAGGATGGGCTTCTAGCTTCATTTGCCATCATAAAAGCCTGTCTGACTGGGGAGATGTCTCATGATAATCTCAGGCTCCCTTCTGCTCTATGCCAGGTTGAAAAGAAAGATAATTATGAAAAAAAGAGTGATGGAGAGAAGCGCCAACTGCCGGATCCCTTAATGAGTGAAGGATTTATCTAGAAACACAGCTGAAAATACCCATTAAATGTGTAAACTAGACTGAAGGGATTGACGGAAAGTAGACTGACAATTATTTATTGAATTACTGCATTTTTATTAGTTTGAAATGCACTTGCGTATGTTCCAGTTAGCCCTGGGGAGGAGAGAAAAGTATATTAGTACAATTCAAAGTTATAAAAAATGTTAATTATTAAGCTGCTGTAACTTTAAAAATGAGATGTGTAGTTTAAGTTTGGATGGATAGAAAGAGAAATCTATAGAAAATTCTGTTTTGGAACTACCAGGCTTTATGACCTTAGGAAATAAAGATAATAAACATTTATTGAACATTTATTGTGTGCCAGGTTCTCATGGGAGCACTTGGCATCATTTAATCATCATAGTAACCTTATGAGGTAGCAGTATTATTTCCGTTTTACAGACGAGTAACTGAGGCCTGGAGAGCTTAAGGGAAGGTATTTGGCCAGAGTCACCTGGCTAGTTAGTGACACAGTCAGGATTCCAACCCAGGCCCTCTGAACTCAGAAGTTATGGTCTTAAACATATGAAGATATGATTCTTGCCTCTGTCATTTAACTTTTCTGGATAGTTTTCTTATTTTTAAAATTAGAGATCAGGACTAGATTATTTGTGATTAATCAGAGAGTTTTGAAACTAGAAGCTCATTGCTTTTTTTTTTTTTAACTGAAACTGAGAAGAGCCAATGTTCATCCTATACTCAATACAAAAGTTCAAGAGAATGACTAAAGGACAATTACTAGCAAGTATTTGTAGCGACTTAAGTAATTTCAGGATTTTACTTTTGACAGTTACTTTTTATTAGTTTTAGTAACAGGGACATGGAAAAAAGGTATTTCTGAGCCTACATCTCAACTGCTTTCTCATTTCTCTCTGTATGAACCCCACACCCAGCCCATCATCCCCCAGACTAGCTAAATAATCACACGACAAGCCATCAACTCATCAAGGGAGTGATGCAGGAGGTGCATGAGAGGAGGAAATTTCAGGCAAGGAATAAGGCACATGCCACTGATTAAGAGAATCAGGAAGAAACAGCAGTCATTCTGTCCTGTTCAAATCTGAAGGTTTTTAAAGTCTACAGCAGTGGAAAATATGCTCCTTACTTCTTTAGGAAAGAAACTATTTATTCTTTACCAGATTATAGATTCTTCTGTGTTATGCATAGTTTCTTAACACATAGCTAAGTTAAATATATACAGGAAAGTTTAAAGGTATTTCCACTGTTTTTTAATTAGTAAAGGAATGCATCATTCTTTTGTTATTATGATAAACTTTGGCCTTTCATATAAGTGAAGTTGCTAGGTAAATAAATACCAAAATTTAACATTTTTTTTTATTCATACAGAAAGTCACAAAAAATATAATCATCCTCATCGGTTCACACAGTCCCATGTAATTAATTTTTTTTATCTTGATCTTTTGTTAGCACTTTTATGAATTCATCAGTTTTCCATCAGAGTTCTGAAAATGCTTATTCATTCAGTTCAGCAGTACAGTCCATTACCAGAAACATGTACTTGTCAGAGTCTTTTCCATGAATTCCTTGAAGATGAAACGCTTTTATAGGAACATTTTTGCAAAAGCATCAGAGTACACCCAGAACTGTCTGTAAATGACAAAAGACTTAAAAATGACCACGGTTAAAGTCTTGATGAAAGTTCATAATAATACAATTGACAAGGAAATTAGTTATATCTGAAATATACATTTTAAAGTAATAACTAGAATTATGACTTATAACATTATACCAGAACATATAAGATTTTTAGGAATCTCATGTAATGTCTGAAACATTTATATTAACATATTTCCATACAAATAACCCAAAGAAAGTTTATTATTTTTTTTTAATTTAATTTAATTTATTTTTTTATACAGCAGGTTCTTATTAGTCATCAATTTTATACACATCAGTGTATACATGGCAATCCCAATCTCCCAATTCAGCACACCACCATCCCCACCCCCTCGCGGTTTTCCCCCCTTGTGTCCATACGTTTGTTCTTTACATCTGTGTCTCAACTTCTGCCCTGCAAACCAGTTCATCTGTACCATTTTTCTAGGTTCCACATACATGTGTTAATATACGATATTTGTTTTTCTCTTTCTGACTTACTTCACTCTGTATGACAGTCTCTGGATCCATCCACGTCTCATAAAATGACTCAATTTCGTTCCTTTTCATGGCTGAGTAATACTCCATTGTATATATATACCACATCTTCTTTATCCATTTGTCTATCGATGGGCATTTAGGTTGCTTCCATGACCTGGCTATTGTAAATAGTGCTGCAATGAACATTGGGGTGCATGTGTCTTTTTGAATTATGGTTTTCTCTGGGTATATGCCGAGTAGTTGGATTGCTGGATCATATGGTAACTCTATTTTTAGTTTTTTAAGGACCCTCCATACTTTTCTCCATAGTGGCTGTATCAATTTACATTCCCACCAACAGTGCAAGAGGGTTCCCTTTTCTCAACACCCTCTCCAGCATTTGTTGTTTGTAGATTTTCTGATGATGCCCATTCTAACTGGTGTGAGGTGATACATCATTGTAGCTTTGATTTCAATTTCTCTAAAAATTAGTGATGTTGAGCAGCTTTTCATGTGCTTCTTGGCCATCTGTATCTCTTCTTGGGACAAATGTCTGTTTAGGTCATCTGCCCATTTTTGGATGGTTGTTTCTTTTTTTTTTAATATTGAGCTGCATGAGCTGTTTATATATTTTGGAGATTAATCCTTTGTCCGTTGATTTGTTTGCAAATATTTTCTCCCATTCTGAGGGTTGTCTTTTCGTCTTGTTTATGGTCTCCTTTTCTGCGCAAAAGCTCTGAAGTTTCATTAGGTCCCATTTGTTTATTTTTGTTTTTATTTCCATTACTCTAGGAGATGGATCAAAAAAGATCTTGCTGTGATTTATGTCAAAGAGTGTTCTTCCTATGTTTTCCTCTAGGAGTTTTATAGTGTCCAGTCTTACATTTAGGTCTCGAATTCATTTTGAGTTTATTTTTGTGTATGGTGTTAGGGAGTGTTCTAATTCCATTCTTTCACATGTAGCTGTCCAGTTTTCCCAGCACCACTTATTGAAGAGACTGTCTTTTCTCCATTGTATATCCTTGCCTCCTTTGTCATAGATTAGTTGACCATAGGTGCGTGGGTTTATCTCTGAGCTTTCTATCCTGTTCCATTGATCTATATTTCTGTTTTTGTGCCAGTACCATATTGTCTTGATTACTGTAGCTTTGTAGTATAGTCTGAAGTCAGGGAGTCTGATTCCTCCCGCTCCGTTTTTTTCCCCTCAAGACTCCTTTGGCTATTCAGAGTCGTTTTTGTCTCCATAGAAATTTTAAGACTTTTTGTTCTAGTTCCGTAAAAAATGCCATTGGTAAATTGATAGGGATTGCACTGAATCTGTAGATTGATTTGGGTAGTAGAGTCTTTTTCACAATGTTGATTCTTCCAGTCCAAGAATATGGTATATCTCTCCATCTGTTGGTATCATTAATTTCTTTCATCAGTGTCTTATAGTTTTCTGCATGCAGGTCTTTTGTCTCCCTAGGTAGGTTTATTCCTAGGTATTTTATTCTTTTCGTTGCAGTGGTAAATGGGAGTGTTTTCTTAATTTCTCTATCATACATTTCATCATTAGTGTATAGCAATACAAGAGATATCTGTGCATTAATTTTGTATCCTGCAACTTTACCAGATTCATTGCTTAGCTCTAGTAGTTTTCTGGTTGCATTTTTAGGATTCTCTATGTATAGTATCCTGTCATCTGCAAACAGTGACAATTTTACTTTTTATTTTCCAATTTGTATTCCTTTGATTTCTTTTTCTTCTCTGATTGCTGTGGCTAGGACTTCCAAAACTATGTTGAATAATAGTGGTGAGAGTGGACATCCTTGTCTCGTTCCTGATCTTAGAGGAAATGCTTTCAGTTTTTCACCATTGAGAATGCTGTTTGCTGTGGGTTTGTTACTTCTTTTTCATTTCTAATTCTATTGATTTGAATCTTCTCCCTTTTTTTCTAGCTAGTGGTTTATCAATTTTGTTTACCTTCTCAAAGAACGAGCTTTAGTTTTATTGATCTTTGCTATCGTTTCCTTCATTTCTTTTTCATTTATTTCTGACCTGAAAATTATGATTTCTTTCCTTCTGCTAACTTTGGGTTTTGTTTGTTCTTCTTTCTCTAGTTCCTTTAGGTGTAAGGTTAAATTGTTTATTTGAGATTTTTCTTCTTTCTTGAGTTATGCTTGTATAGCTGTAAACAACCCTCTTAGAACTGCTTTTGCTGCGTCCATTAGGTTTTGGATCATCGTGTTTTCATTGTCATTTGTCTCTAGGTATTTTTTGATTTCATCTTTGATTTCTTCAGTGATCTCTTGGTTATTTAGTAACGTATTGTTTAACCTCCATGTGTTTGTGTTTTTTACGTTTTTTTCCCTGTAATTCATTTCTAATCTCAGAGCATTGTGATCAGAAAAGATGCTTGATATGATTTCAATTTTCTTAAATTTACTGAGGCTTGATTTGTGACCCAAGATGTGATCTACCCTGGAGAATGTTCCGTGCGCACTTGAGAAGAAAGTGTAATCTGCTGCTTTTGGATGGAATGTCCTATAAATATCAATTAAATCTATC
Organism: Phocoena phocoena; assembly: GCF_963924675.1. Classification (NCBI taxonomy): domain Eukaryota; kingdom Metazoa; phylum Chordata; class Mammalia; order Artiodactyla; family Phocoenidae; genus Phocoena; species Phocoena phocoena. The sequence goes on along the minus strand of NC_089227.1, from coordinate 65,713,883 downwards.
TGGTCTATTTTGTCATTTAAAGCTTCTGTTTCCTTATTTATTTTCATTTCGGATGATCTGTCCATTGGTGTAAGTGAGGTGTTAAGAGTCCCCCAATATTATTGTGTTACTGTCGATTTCCTCTTTTATAGCTGTTAGCAGTTGCCTTATATATTGAGGTGCTCCTATGTTGGGTGCATATATAGTTATAATTGTTTTATCTTCTTCTTGGGTTGATCCCTTGATCATTATGTGGTGTCCTTCCTTGTCTCTTGTAACATTCTTTATTTTAAAATCTATTTTATCTGATATGAGTATAGCTACTCCAGGTTTCTTATGATTTCCCTTTGCATGGAATATCTTTTTCCATCCCCTCACTTTCAGTCTGTATGTGTCTCTAAGTCTGAAATGGGTCTCTTGTAGACAGCATATACATGTGTCTTGTTTTTGTATCCATTCAGCAAGCCTGTGTCTTTTATTTGGAGCATTTAATCCATTCATGTTTAAGGTAATTATCGATATGTGTGTTCCTATGACCATTTTCTTAATTGTTGTAGGTTTGTTTTTGTAGGTCCTTTTCTTCTCTTGTGTTTCCCGCTTAGAGAAGTTCCTTTAGCATTTGTTGTAGAGCTGGTTTGGTGGTGCTGAATTCTCTTAGCTTTTGCTTGTCTGTAAAGCTTTTGATTTCTCTGTCGAATCTGAATGAGATCCTTGCCGGGTAGAGTAATGCTGTTTGTAGGTTCTTCCATTTCATCATTTTAAGTATATCATGCCACTCCCTTCTGGCTTGTAGAGTTTCTGCTGAGAAATCAGCTCTTAACCTATGGGAGTTCCCTTGTATGTTATTTGTCATTTTTCTCTTGCTGCTTTCAATAATTTTTCTTTGTCTTTCATTTTTGCCAATTTGATTGCTATGTGTCTCAGCGTGTTTCTCCTTGGGTTTATCCTGTATGGGACTCGCTGTACTTCCTGGACTTGGGTGCTATTTCCTTTCCCATGTTAAGGAAGTTGTTGACTATAATCTCTTCAAATATTTCCTCTGGTCCTTTCTCTCTTCTTCTGGATCCCCTATAATGCAAACGTTGTTGTGTTTAATGTTGTCCCAGAGGTCTCTTAGGCTGTCTTCATTTCTTTTCATTCTTTTTTCTTAATTTGTTCCACAGCAGTGAATTCCACCATTCGGTCTTCCAGGTCACTTATCCGTTCTTCTGCCTCAGTTATTCTGCTATCGATTCCTTCTAGTGTAGTTTTCATTTCAGTTATTGTATTGTTCATCTCTGTTTGTTTGTTCTTTAATTCTTCTAGGTCTTTGTTAAACATTTCTTGCATCTTCTTGATCTTTGCCACCATTGTTTTTCCGTGGTCCTGGATCATCTTCACTATCATTATTCTGAATTCTTTTTCTGGAAGGTTGCCTATCTCCACTTCACTTAGTTGCTTTTCTGGGGTTTTATCTTGTTACTTCATCTTGTACATAGCCCTCTGCCTTTTCATCTTGTCTGTCTGTCTGTGAATGTGCTTTTTGTTCCACAGGCTGCAGTATTGTAGTTCTTCTTGCTTCTGCTCTCTGCCCTCTGGTGGATGAGGCTATCTAAGAGGCTTGTGTAAGTTTCAGGATGGGAGGGACTGGTGGTGGGTAGAGCTGACTGTTGCTCTGTTGAGCAGAGCTCAGTAAAACTTTTATCCACTTGACTGTTGATGGGTGCGGCTGGGTTCCCTCCCTGTTGGTTGTTTGGCCTGAGACAACTCAATACTGGACCCTACCTGGGCTTTTTGGTGCGTCTAATGACAGACTCTGGGAGGGCTCACGCCAAGGAGTACTTCCCAGAACTCCTGCTGCCAGTGTTCTTGTCCTCACTGTAAGCCACAGCCACCCCCCCTGCCCCACCTCTACAGTAGACCCTCCAGCAGTAGCAGGTAGGTCTGGTTCAGTCTCCCCTGGGGTCACTGCTCCTTCCCCTGGGTCCCGATGTGCACACTGCTTTGTGTGTGCCCTCCAAGAGTGGAGTCTCTGTTTCCCCCAGTCCTATCAAAGTCCTGCAATCAATTCCCACTGGCCTTCAAAGTCTGATTCTCTCGGAATTCCTCCTCCTGTTGCCGGACTCCCAGGTTGGGAAGCCTGACGTGGGGCTCAGAACCTTCACTCCAGTGGGTGGACTTCTGTGGTATAAGTGTTCTCCAGTCTGTGAGTCACCCATCCAGCAGTTATGGGATTTGATTTTACTGTGACTGCACCCCTCCTACCATCTCATTGTGGCTTCTCCTTTGTCTTTGGATGTGGGGTATCTTTTTTCGTGAGTTCCAGTGTCTTCCTGTCAATGATTGTCAAGCAGCTAGTTGTGATTCTGGTGTTCTCGCAAGAGGGAGTGAGAGCACGTCCTTCTACTCTGCCATCTTGGTTCCGCTAGATCTAACATTTTTATTTTAATAAATTATGATGGAATTCTATAATTTTATTAAGTGCACTATATAGGCAAATGATGATATATAAAAGATATATATTGTTTAATGAAGAATAATAAAATTAATACCCAGGTACCTACCACCCAGCCTAAGAAATAGAACATCACCAGTGCCTTTGAAGCCCTGATCCCATTTCATTCCCTCAACCTTGTAACCTTTGTCTTGAATATTTTATTAATGATTTTTTGTTTAATTTTTAGAGTTACACAAATATAAACTATATTTTGTAACTTTATAAAAAATTGAATTATTCTTTATGATCTTTTCTGTGACTTGCTCAACATTAAAATTATGTTTTTGCGATTCACTCATGTTGATGTATGTATTGGTAGCTGTAGTTCATTTTCACTCTTTATAGTATATTCTTCTTTATGGATATGCTGCAGTTTATTTTTCTTGGGTTAGGCATTTATTTGAGTTGTTTCCAGTTTCTTGCTGTTAGGGTGATGCTGTGAATATTTTTGTACACTTCTCCTAGATGATCAAGAGTTTCTCCAGGATGTATACCCAGGAGGAGGAGCCATGTTTTAGTGTGTACAACCCATGGCTTTACTAGGCAATGATAGTGTATTCCTAAAGTAGTTGTGCTAATTTAAATTCTTCCCATGGCTATATGAAACTTCCTGTTTCTTCACCTATTTGTCAGTACTTGAGATTGTCAGGTTGTATAAATTTTCTAGTCTCATGGGTATAAAATGGTGTTATATTGAGGTTTCTTTGCATTTCTTCAATTACTTATGAAGTTGACCATCTTTTCATAGGTTTATTAACCTTCATATTTTCTCTTGGATGAAATGCCTGGTTATACCTTTTGGCTTGCATATTCTTTTCATATTGATTCATTGGAATTCTTTATATATTATATGTATTAAGTCTTTGTTCATTATGTTACATATATCTTCTCAATATATGACATATTTTTATATTATATTTTTCTTATGGTACCTTTTGATAAATAGTTTTTCATTATATTGGTGAATTGATCATTTTCTTTATGTTTTGGACTATTTATATCTTGTGTAAGGTATCCTTCTTATCCTATGATAATTAAGATGTTCTTGTATATATTTTTAAAGATTTTCTTTCTGTTCATTTTAATACTTAATCTCAGGAATGGTTCCATTTAATGTAAATTGTGAGGCAGGGGTTGAATTTAATTTTTTCTGTCATTGTTCCAGAGCCATTTATTAAATAGTTCATTTTTCCCCACACTGGTCTGCAGTGTCAGCCTTAGCATATAGCAAGCTTCTGTCTGTCTGTAGACATTTCTCCAGCCTTTATGTGTGTTATATGTCCTTGTTGATGTCTTTACAATGTTGATTCCTCTTATTCATAAACTTTAGATATCTGTCCATTTATTTGGTGTTTAATATTTTTCAATAAATTTTATTATCTTATACAGAAAGATTTTGTAAAAATCTCTTTTGTTATTGTATATTTAAAAGACTGCTATTTTTAATGCTTTCTTGCTGGTGTATAGAAATGTAAATCACTTCTGTATTTTGATCTTATATGCAGAAACCTTGACAAATGTCTTATTAATACTAATAAGGTTTCTAGTAGACAATCATATCATCCAAATAATGACAAATCTGCTTTCTCTCCCTTCCAATCCTTATAATGCTTGTTTGTTTTTCTTGTCTTATTGTGTAGGCTGAGACCTCCCATACAATATTTAATAGAGGTTGTGCTATTTGACTTCCTTGCCTTGGTTTTGATTTTAAAGGGAAAGCTTGATGGTTCATAATTAAGAATGATTATTGTTTTTTGTAGACATCCTTTAGGAAGAAAATTCTGCTCTACTCCTAATTTGTCTACTTTGCTAAAAGCTTTAAAAAATTATGATTTACTAATGTGTTGGCGATTCTGATGTCCTGTTTAGTTATGGCAGAGAGGAGTTAAGTTTATTATTTGTGATTGATGAAGATGCCTGCAGTGGTTGTTAGTGGAGAGGGGAAGGTAGGGGGAAGTAACATGTGATTGCTGTATGCTTATTTCTACTTGTTTATATTGCTATAAAACAATTTCACATACATCACATCATTTTGGTTATTATTCCCAGCTTTTTTTTCTTGTTTAGAGCATTCTGATTCCATGACTGTGACTGGAGCCCAAGTCTGGTGCCCACCAATTTTTCCAACTACACTCTGGTAATACTTAATTTGCACCATTCTTAAGTAACCAATTCTTTCTTCTATTGCCTTCCCCAGTCTCTCCAGTTCACACACTTATTGAATTTAATCTGCAACCTGTTATTTTTCACTGTATTTCTGAGGAATTGCCTTAAAGCATCTAAGAAATAAATGACTTCCTCAGAATCCGATCAATTTATTCATTTATTCACTTCCTCATTCACCAAATATTCATTGAGAATATACTATGTGACTATAGACATAATAGTGAAGAATACAGCATCCCTGCCCTCATAGAGCTTACTCTGGCGTGGAATCACAATAAACAAACAGATGAATATATAATATGTTGCAAGGTAGTGATAAGTGATGAGTGAAGGGGAGTGAGTGAGAGAGAGAGGGAGAGGATGACTGGGAATGTGTGTGCTGGGGTGTGTGTGCCAATTTTACTGGCATTAGGTCACGTAGAGAAGGCTTCTCTGAGGAGATGACATTTGGGCTGAGTCCTGAATTCGGTGAACATGCCAGTTATGGGAAGTTGTGGGAACAGTGGGTGGAAAGTGTGATAAATCTGAAGAACTTCAAGACTTCCTGGGTGGTCAGAGGAGACTGAACAAAAAGGAGCAGAGTAGGAGGTGGGGACAGAGAAAGAGGCAGAGGCCAGAAAATGTTGGGCTTGTAAAAACTCATCCTATAGAATTTGCTTTCCTATTCTTTTTCTTTTTTAATTTTAATTTTTATTTATTTATTTTGTTTGCGGTACACGGGCCTCTCACTGTTTTGGTCTCTCCCGTTGCGGAGCACAGGCTCTGGACACGCAGGCTCAGCAGCCATGGCTCACGGGCCCAGCCGCTCCGCGGCATGTGGGATCTTTCCAGACCAGGGCACAAACCCGTATCCCCTGCATCGGCAGGCGGGCTCTCAACCACTGCGCCACCAGGGAAGCCCTCTGCTTTCCTATTCTGATTGCCATAATGGAATTAGGTAGGTATGAAGTAATTCAGTAGCATCTGGTATCTTTTTGTTCTTTTACTGTTTCAGTCCATTATCCAGTTGTTGAGAATAAGAATGTAAACTCCTTGAGAGCAGCAGCCTAAGTTTCTTTCACTCTTGTGTCAGAGTCTCCAGGCTCCATGATTGATGGAAGGAAAAACCTGTGTTAATATTTATGAGACAAATAGAGAATCTCTCTTTCTCCCTTAGAGGTGTATGGGGAACACTGTCACTGAACTGGGTCAGGTTCTTGGCATCATGTTGGGAGATGCTGCTGTTCTGCAAGGACTCTAGAGGAATGAAACCTGGAGAAGGGCAAGTGTAAGCTAGTTGTCTTCCCAGCCTTGAAATGCTCCATGGATGAGGCTCGTTAGTGTGAGGGTTAGAAATTCTCGGAGTCTGACTTCCTCTCTTCAAGTGGTAACATATAACTTAGTCAAGTGTAAATGATTCGTTCATGATTCCTAACTTTGTCTTACTTCAGCTACTGTTCTGAACACTAGGTGTTAGGAGATTGGAACTAATCTTATTTTGAGCTGGATCTTAACTTCTATGCCTCAGTCTGCTACCTGTGTAACAGTATTTGCCTCCCTGTCTCACAGAGATTCTATGTGTGATGAAATGAGATGGATGTTGGAAGGTTTGGTTTGTCTGTTTTAATATGTGAGAAATAGCTAATACTGAAGTCTGATATAAAATAGTTATTGCTAATAATGTTTATTTTTGTTGTATGCAACATAATCTAACTTTGAAGAAAAAATATACTGGACATTCCATTGAGACCACCTAAATATGACTGTGGTTTCTTCCTTCATCTTTTAGAAGAATGGCACAATTATGAAAATTGAGGGGCAAAAGTAAGGATACTTTTTCTGAATTTTCCTTCTCATCCTTTAGCCTCTTTTGAGTTTGATGGGGTTTTCTGCTTAGAATTTAGAAACAACTTCTAGGTCATTTTAATAACAGTAGGAACCTCATTGGTGGAGAGGTCCCTGTAAGTGGTGGATGGAAGTGAAATCTAGTTTGGTGACTCATCCATCTGATGTTTTCTTATCAATGTAGTTGTTGCAATCTTTAGTAGGTTATACAGTGAATATTAACGATTTTACATTTTTATACTTGTGAAGCTTAAAATCATTGCACGTAGTTGATATTACGACAACACAGGAAGGATAACGGTGCTCATGGCGATACTTTACTATGTCTCTATCTGCCTAGCAAAAGCTAAGTGATGAGTTGGAGTAATTACAAGTAATGGAGAGAAAAGAGTCCACTTGAGGAAAAGAAGAATCTTCAGATGTGCCGCATTGATTAACTGGTTGGTTAGTTCTTCAGCTCTTCACTTTACCTCAGAAGCCACATTTTTTTCTGTATTTTCACACTGGGTTTGAACTTTTACCATCACTGAGATCAAAGTTTTGGTCTGAAGAATTAATGACTGAGATGAGTAGTTGGTATTTGAGAATAGTCAGTTCTGCAGTAGAAGACGATCTTCTCTTCTGCTTTTTCTAATGAGGAGTGCTTCTCCAGGTACCGGTGTTGAGCAGATCTCCTGCTGCCTTTGTATCCTGCGGCTGCTTTGGTGCTGGCCAACACTAACCAGAGGGAGCTTGGATGTGTCTCTTCCCTGTTGAGAGCTGAACTTCTGGCTTCATTCCTGTCTCCTCACACTTCAAACATGATCCCCTGCAGCAGCAAGCTTGGCAGTTGATCAGTGCTCACCAAAACAACTTCTTTTATTTTCAGGTGCCCTTTTAAAAGACTCTTCATTCTGTGAAGTTTCACAGCCTTTGATTACTCTAGGAATTTAGGACCACAACTTAGAATTTAAAACACAAAGTGGAAATGTGCCCTGATATTATAAGTCACTTCAATAAAAGTGGATGTGTTTCCGAATCGATGGGAATAGACAGGAAAACTACGATTGCTTTCCCATTTCATGCAGGCTCAGATGTAAACCTGTGGGAGTGAAGAACTTTTTATTTGGTAAAAGCTAAAAACTTACCTGCATTTCTCACCTTTCAAGTTATGATAGTCATTCACAACCGCCAAATATAAAGATGTTTTGGACACCATTCAGAGCTTATCTTTAGCAAGTTCCAAGTGTGAGACGTATAAGAGTTTATAAAAACATTCTGAGCTTTGTTAAGAAGATGCCTCTGACCCACTTTCAGTAGGATTCACTTTTTGAGTTATTTTTCCATCAATGGTGGTGGAACAGGAAATATCCTGAGCTGTCTTGCACCTGAAAAACAGGATGTGTCCACAAAAGCACTCTAGTGTGTTCCATTTTCTCAAGCAAAACTTGCCAAATTTTAAGATGGTGAAATGAAAGGAAGAAGAGATTTGGTTTGACTTGAACTTTTATTTTAATTTTAATTATTAAAAGTAAGGATTCTGGAAAAAAATTTTGAGAGCAGAAATAAAGACCAGAATTAAAGTACTAAAGCATGTCTTATAGAACTCATCCATTATTTTTCCTATACGTTAAAGGTTTTTGAAATGAACAAATAAATATGGAAAGAAATCTCTTTTCCCAATTGGATTAACATTTAGGTGAAAGCAAAAATGGTCAAGTTTGAGTAAAACTCTTCAGAAGATCCTTAATATAAGCATAAGTCTGTTTTAACACTCTAGATCTTTGTTTGAAACTTGGAACACTTTTAGTCATAGAGTCAATACTATATTTGGCAGAATTGATGTTAGACACACAGCCTTATGAGGGCCCCCTGAGTATCTCTGGAGTCTCATTTTGTATTAATAAAGAAAGAGATAGGGCCTCCCTGGTGGCGCAGTGATTGAGAGTCCGCCTGCCGATTCAGGGGACGCGGGTTCGTGTCCCGGTCCGGGAGGATCCCACATGCCGCGGAGCGGCCGGGCCCGTGAGCCATGGCCGCTGAGCCTGTGTGTCTGGAGCCTGTGCTCCGCAGCGGGAGAGGCCACAACAGTGAGAGGCCCGCGTACCGGAAAAAATAAAAAATAAAAAATAAAGAAAGAGATAAAAACTGATTGGAGAATTTGATTCTAAGGGAAAAATGTATTGAGGGTTCTAGTTTGGCATGCTGGGAGGATATTATCCTTCACCAGTGCTTATTCCATCTTAAAGTTTTATGAATACCATAAGTGATTAAATCAATTTCCTTTTAGTAAACCTTATGTCTGTTTATAACATTCTCCCATTGAAAACAATGCAGTCCCCAACTGTGTAGATGGCAGTGAGTTCAACATTATTCCTACTGATAAGGGTGCAGAGCAATTACTCTTTGTTCCTGGCAGTTGCTTGCAACCACATGTGCCTTAACCAGTCAGTTGATCTGGGGATTGGGTTGAAATCCTTTTGAAATTTGAGGAGCTTAATTTGATCCCACTTTTTTTTTTTTTCTTTTTTTCTTTGTGGTACGCGGGCCTCTCACTGCTGTGGCCTCTCTCGTTGCGGAGCACAGGCTCCGGACGCGCAGGCTCAGTGGCCATGGCTCACGGGCCCAGCCGCTCCGCGGCATGTGGGATCTTCCCGGACCGGGGCACGAACCCATGTCCCCTGCATCGGCAGGTGGACTCTCAACCACTGCGCCACCAGGGAAGCCCTGATCCCACTTTTGAATAGACAGTCACCTACCTCCTGGTGGGTATGCCAAGGAGTACCCTCAAGCAAACCCTGGATTTTTCTCAAAATAAGTAATTTGTGTCTCTTGGCCCCTAAGCTTGTTTTATGCTTTAATGCATGGCTGAATTAATTTTTTTAAAAAATATTTATTTATTTGGTTGTGCTGGGTCTTAGTTGCAGCAGGAGGGCTCCTTAGTTGCAGCTCGCCGGTTCCTTAGTTGTGGCATGTGAACTCTTAGTTGAGGCATGCATGTGGGATCTAGTTCCCTGACCAGGGATTGAACCCAGGCCCCCTGCATTGGGAGTGCAGGGTTTTAACCACAGAGCCACCAGGGAAGTCCCTGAATTAACTTTTGCCTGGAAGTTTTTAAAGTAGATGTTTGAAATGTCTACCTTATTTTTTAAAAAAAATCTCAGCGGAATTTCATAAACTTTCATTTTAAGCTGTGTAACTCCCCAGTGAACTCTCTTGTACCTGAGTAAATTGATTTGCTATTTAGGTTCTTTGCCATAATAAGCTCATTAAATGCTGAGGCCTGCTACCGAAAAGTCATTATTTCAGTTCTGAGTACTTGTTCTGAGGCTGTACTCTGACAGAGCTAGGTGTCAATTAAGATTATTCCTTGTTAGTGGAAATAAAATCATTTTACCTGCTTATAAAAGAATCCCTCTGTTCTTTCTCTGGGGGAGAGAGGGATAAACTCACACAAAGTTTATCCATTAGGAGAAAAGGTAGAAAGATAGAGGTTGTGAAAAGATCCCTGTCTAAACTCACCGGAAGTTATGATCGCAGTCAGGGGGTACTTTTCCTGCAGAGCTGTGTCTCAAAGTGCCTTTCAAGTTGCAGGTTCTGTCACAGCATCAAGAGGTATGTCTGTGATAAGCCTGAAAAACTCAGGCTGTAGGATTCCTGTCCACGGGGTCAAAGTCAGAGCGAGTTCAGGAAGTCACCGTCAGTATTATGTAAGTATGAGATGGGAAGGTGCCGTAGGGATCCACGATGGAAAAAGCGTTTAATGCCTTCTTTTTTGTGAACCATATTGGTTGTAAAAGCCTAGATTTGCTGATTCATAGGGCTAATGGTGGCCGGTTGTCAGTTTGTGCCAGGCCCTGTTCTAAGCACTTTGTGTGTGTTAAAAGTCAGAGGAAGTTGAATATAATGGTCTGAGCACAGACTTTGGACTGAATAGATTGCTAACAAGCCAAGTTAGTGGCTGGTTTCCTCAGTAACTCCATTTCTTCATTTTTAGAATGGGGATTATAATGGCACCTATGTCACAGGGCTGATGGGTAGACTGAATGAGTTAAAATACGTGAACTGTTCAGTAGGGTACCTGGCACAAAATAAGTTATGTAAACATTAGCTATTACCATCATCATCTTATTACTCATCTCAAGAAAGCTGTGAGATAGTTACTGTGTTTTTCTCCATTTTAGAGTTGAGTAAACAGGCACAGAGAGCAATTTCCCCAAGGCCTCAGGTTAGGAGGCAGTGAAACTAGGATTAGAATACAAGCAATCTGAGTCCAGTCTGTGGCCATAACTGCTATACTCTGCCGCCTCTCAACTTAGTAAGAAGGAAGTGGCCATGAGTTTTAGAGGTAATCTGCCGTAAAGCAGATTAGGTTTACAGAGAAGAGGAGGGGTGTCTCTTGTACTAGAGGCTTGGACTTTACTACTGGGTCATCCAGGTGAGTCTACTCGGTAGTGGTCAACAAATTGGCTGGGATGCGTCTTCCTTTTGGAGTATTCCTATCTCAGTAATGGCATCACCATCTATTCTGTTGTGTAAGTCAGAATCCTGGCTCACCCTTGACTCCAGCTTCTCCCTCTTCCCCTAGATTCAGTTTATCATCAATTTCTGTTGATTTTTATTTCTAAAAACAGCTCATAAATCCTTCACCTTCTCCATCTACAAGGCCACCACCCCAGCCCAAGCCATTGCCATCAGTCTTACCAAGCCTTACCAATCCATCCTTGCCCCATTCCAGTCTGCTCTCCGATAGGCTGAGGCAGAATGCAAATCTGCTTATCTTGTGCCCTGACTCAAAACATCACCCACTTTTGCATTCAAATCCAGATATGTCTGACTCTAAAACCCGTCCTCTTTCTTATGCCATCTTGCCTCTATAAAGTTTGGAGCCGTTGGCTGTGATTTGCAAAGCTGAAAAAAGTAAGATTCTTAGGTGTCAAGTGGAATCTGATTTTCCTTGACCTCATTTATTAAATTCATCCTTCAGGTAATTAGGCCCTAGAATCTGACCCCACTACCAGACCTGTCAGCAGAACTCAAGTGTTCCACAAAGATTTATAATATCTGACCTTTTTTCTAGGCAAGGCAAAGTATATTACAGTAGGAACATAAGGTGCAGGGCGGTTCTTTCTAATTTTCTTCACAATCTCCTTCACTAATCTAGCTGGGTTTTGTGTGTGTGTGCAGGGTTGTTTTTATTATTATCGGTTTGTTGGTTTGTTTTTTTGTATGACTGAGTCCTTATCAAAACAGATATTAGCAGGTTGAGTCTGAAGTTTGCTAGAACTGAGTACAGATAAAAAGAATCTTTAAAATACTTTTAATTGACGTATAGTTGATTTACAATGTTGTGTTAGTTCTGTTGTACAGCAAAGTGATTCAGTTATACATATGTATACATTCCTTTTTTATATTCTTTTCCATTATGGTTTATCACAAGATATTAGATATAGTTCTCTGTGCTATACAGTAGGACCTTGTTGTTTATCCATTCTATATATATAATAGTTTGCATCTGCTAACTAAAAAGAATCTTAAATCATCAGCATGCTGTTAATTAACCAACATAAATGTTAAAAGGTACTCAGTTAGCAAACTGCCACACTGAGTTGGAATCCTTCTATCTTCCTCTTATCAGTTTTTAATCTCACCGCTTCCCAGGGCGTGCAGACAGTTTGTAGGGAAGCTCTGCCCAGTGAAAAGTGAAGGGGAAAAGCATTTTAAAAAAAAATCCATCCAGAATGTGATCTTCTGGATATCAGTAACCTCAAGGTGTAATCAGTAATACTGGCTTTCAGAATAGAACTGCAGGCCACCTTTCCCCCAGTGTGTACCCTGGTTTTATTTTATTTTTTAAAATGTATTTATTTTTATTTTTGTCTGCGTTGGGTCTTTGTTGCTGCGTGCGGGCTTTTCTCCAGTTGCTGCGAGCAGAGGCCATTCTTTGTTGCGGTGCGCGGGCTTCCCATTGTGGTGGCTTCTCTTGTTGCGGAGCACGGGTTCCAGGCGCGTGGGCTTCAGCAGTTGTGGCTCGTGGGCTCTAGAGCGCACCCTCAGTAGTTGCGGTGCACGGGTTTAGTTGCTCCTCGGCATGTGGGATCTTCCTGGACCAGGGCTCGAACCCGTGTCCCCTGCATTGACAGGTGGATTCTTAACCACTGCGCCACCAGGGAGGCCCCCACGGGTTTGATTTTTAAATAAACATGGTAAGGAGTTTCTGGATTCATATATACCTATGTGTGGAAGAGCAATCCTTTTGTTCCCCCATCCACAAGGAACACTGGCCCCCTGGATCCACTGTTATCTTGGTGTTTGTGTGAAACACTCTTCAAAGTGTGGCCACCTGTCCTTGCTGCTAGCACGTCCTCTGATAGTATTTTATCTTAAGATAAACTGCAGCAAACTTGTGAGGGAACCCGGATAAAAACCAGAAGGAAGAGACTTCTCTCCTACAATCCAGGGAGTTTTGATAGCACCTCCTAAGGTGAAAGAGATAGCGAAAAACCTGCAGGCTTTTGTTTCTGCTTGTGTTTTTGGGGTGTGTGGGTTTGTGCCTGGTAACCAGAGGAATAAACTACCTAAAACCCTGAAAATGGTGGAAATTCATGTTTTCTAACAAAATCTTTCCTAAGAAACGTTTTGAGTTTCTTCTGTTTAGAGCCACAAGAGGAGCTGTGTAATCATTGGCCACTGGGCCTTTATCCCCACTGAAACCTCAGCTTCTGCATAGCTGCTAGGACACACAGCTGGGGAGGCTATGCAGTAACTGGGGCAAACCCCCCTGCTGTGCAGAGAGCACCCCTTTGGTCCTTGTTTGGGGACTATTAACTGCCTCATGACTGAAGACCTCATCCACTTCTCCTTGCGGAGAAAGGGTCTAGAAGAAGCCGAGTCCCGGTCACCTCCCTATACTCAGAGAACCTTCCTGGGAGACCTAGGCCTGTGGTCAGGAGAGAAAATGGGTCTCTTCTGTTTCAGCAGGTTATCTGCTCAGGCGGTTCTCTGTGACTTCCTGCCTTTGCAGTGCAGGTTAATCCTTCTAGAATCTTAACCCTAACCTTCCTCTTCCAACTCCTCCCAACCCGGTCACTTACCTAGAAACTTTTGCTCATCCTTTAAAACCCATAAAAAAAAAAAAAGTTCAAATCTCTAAAACCTCCATGGAGGTTCAGGCTGAATTATCATTCCCTCTCGACCCTCATAACAGTTTGTCCACCTCTATTATGGTGCTTAAGGGAAAAAAAATTGCCGTGCAGTGGGACCTGCGTGTGTTTCACTAGAGGAGACAACAGACAGCATCACCCAGTTTATTCATCCAGGTACCGCATGCCTGGTAAATTAATAGTCATCATAATGCCACAGCAGACCCTGTTCTCGTTGCTTTATGTGTTTAGTCTTCACTGCAATCCTATGAGAAAGGTTCTACTGTTGCTCCAGTTTTACAGATGAGGACGTTGAGGGTGAGCCATGTTATGTAACTCGTCCAGATCCACAGAGCTGTGGACATGGAGAGCCAGGATTAACCCAGGCAGACGTCTGACAACACTCACTCACATGCCTGAGCTCATCTGAAGAATAAAACCTAAAACGCCAGAGGAGGGAGAAAAAGACAGAGGCTATTGCTATCCTGTGTGCGTGGGGCGTGTGGCATTGCGTCAGGCACTGCCGTTCAGTATGACTAACTATGCTGAGTTGTCAGGTGGAAGCCTGTGGAAGCACAGCCCAGCACCCGCCTTCTGCAGAAGGCCCTCACTGCTAATCTGATGCAATCGAATTTCCTAGGGTGGCCTTTAGGGCTCTGCTGTTGCTGGAGAGGGAAGGAGAGAGGTTTTGCGTATTGTTTTTTGATCAGCAGGTTTGGAAACTTTGAGTGTTTGGCTCACAGGATGGTGGAAGTGCTCCAGCGTTTCCTGTGGCCTCGAGTCTGGGTTCTGAGATAGGGAACTAAGGCTGAGCTTTGCCTGCCCCACTGGGGAATGTGAGCACACATCACCGAGTGACAGGGATTGCCGGAGGAGGGTAGCTGGGAGAGATGCTGGGGGGAGGAGGGGAGCAGTCACTGGCATTACAACAGCTGAAAAGGAATTTGAAAAGCAAATATCCAAAAACCAGAACAAGGGAGGAAGTGTGTACATTAGTTTGAAAATAATGAACTTTCCATTTGAGATGCTGATTCCCTGAGTGTGAGAGAGAGAGCTCAGAGTCGAAGGGATGAGAATCAGCGGCTCTGATCTCATCTTGTTTTTGACAGAATTTCTCTGGGAGGAAGATGAATCTGGAATCAGCCCTGCTCTCACCTGTGAGCATCTCCATTTCTGTTTCTGTCCAGTGGGACAAATGACTAGGTGCTGCTTGAAGAAGCTCCTAAAGGTTTTCTGTGCAAGGAATTCTGGATTTTAAAAATGCATCATTGGCTTGAGTAATCTCTCACATCAAAAAAAAAAAAATCTCTGAATTTGCTTTTAAGGAAAGAGTGATTCATTCGTTTATTTATTCACTTGTCTGAAAAATATTTATTGAGCAGCTGTTTGCCATCCCATCTGGTCAGGAACAGAGGTACAGAGATGAGTAAGATATATGACCCCTGCCCTCGGGGAACTCATAAACTAATAACATAAGGTGTAGAAAGGTGCTCTGGTTGGTGCATTGTAAGCACCTAAGAAGACAGATGTTGCTGCAGTTACTTCTAGCCTTGGAGCCTCTGGGGTCAGGGAGATCTCTCAGAGGAGCGGGCACATGAAATTGGCTTTGAAGTCTAGTTGGGAATTTTTGAAGCCAACACAAAGGGAGAGGAAGAGACGTTCTGGAACGCAGAGGGAACATTATGAACAGAGGCAGGAGCCACAAGAATTTGGCAAGCCCAGGAAATGGCCAGCAGTTTGATGAGGAGAGAGGTAGCCAACATTTTACTCGGTGCTGTCCCTCTGCGTTCAGTAGATCATGGTACACTCGGAGAGCGATCCTGACCTGGCCTGTCTGGGGCTTGCCTTCTTTAAGCAGTGCTCCTATCAGCCACTGCAAAAGCACTGTATCGATGTTCTTAAGGGAAAACCTATTTGTCATCATGTCTGACTTACAGTCTTTGCCTGTGTCTGTGGGGGTAGGACGCAGGGATACAGTTTGGTGGGGAAGGGTGTACTGGAGTTGTGGCGCTCAGAGGCAGGCTGGAGCCAGAAGGGTTTATGTGCCCTGAATCACCTTCCAGAGATTTAAAGCAAGAAGTGAGATGTTCAGATTCTAGCTATCACAATTACAAATCTTCTCTTTCTTTTGTTATCTTCTGACGGTTTGCACAGTAGAAGCTGTGGTTAGTTGAATTCCTGTGTGAATTGGAAAGAGTTACCCAAAGAACTGGGCTGCTTTCCTGGAGACAATCCCGTAGACGCAGGTGATGATAATTCAATACGGGACTAAAGGAGAGAGTTTTCTCTGCCACTTTCCACTATATTTCTGGCCAAGACTATTCAACAATTCATTTTTCCTGAGAGACAAAGGAGGCAAATGGACTCAAAGCATCACTTCTCAAAGTGTGTCCCATGAGAAACCGGTGTCATTGGATGCTCTAGGAAAAAGATAAAAGAGTTTTCTGGACAGATACATTTGGGAAATATTGTATATTGCATATGAAGATTTCAGAGTACACCTACATTACATTAAAGGCCCGATAAGTCCTGTAGTAAATAAACCCTTTTCAAAATATGGTATAGTGATTAAAACCATGGGCTGTGGAATCAGACCGATGTGGATTGAGTTCTGGCTGGGCTCCATAGGTGTCTGTGAGACTTTGGGCAACTTACTTAAATGTCTCTGCATCTCAGTTTCCTCGTCTGTAAAATGGTTTAGTAAATGGTACCTATTTCATAAGGTTGTTATGAAAAGTATGTAGTCCGTGAAGTAGTTATTATTATTAGCTATTATCCATTCAATGTTTTACAAGAGCTTTGACTTTTTTTTTGCGTTAAATTAATTAATATCTCAAAGAAATAGTGCTGTGTGGGAAATGCTAGACTAAGACTAATTCCTGAATTGCAGGCAGGACTGCTGTTAGCAGTCCAACAGAGCAAAGGCGGCTCCTAGGCACTAAGGGCTCCGTCAGGAATATGCATGTACAGGTATCAGAGCTCTAGAATTGGGGAGCACAATATCATTCCCTCTAGGCTGCGAGGTTAGATTGTGTAACTTCAGTGTGTTTTGTGTGCCAGTCATCTCTAAGGGAATGGCAGGATTCTAGCTCAGAGTAGTAAAATGTTATGGTAGGGTTGATTTGTTAGTTAGGAGGTTTTCAATTACAGGTGGTGGAAACCTAACTCAAACTCACTTAGCATAACAGGGAATTTAAGAGTTCATAAATCTAGGAAGGATATTAGGATAGATCAGAGATCGGAAGGAAACGTGTAGGAGACAGAAACTCAACGAGGCCGCTTTTCTTCCCTCCTGTCTCTCCTCTCTACTTGTCTTTGCTTCTCTTTGCCTCAGTCCTTCCTATAGCAGATGGCCCTTCCCTATCTGGAGGGAATATGGCTGTGGACAGCTTCAGCTTAACAAGCCCTGCAGAAAGAGAGAACGCTCTCCTTCCAAGGCCTCATAAATCAATCCCCAGAAATCGATTTGCTTGGACCGTCTGTCCCATAGACCAATCACTGTTGCCAGGGAGGTGGGTGCTGTCATTGGCCAGGCCTGCCACATGCCTGTTCTTGGTTAGTAGCCGGTGGGACAGGGCCTGCTACCTGAAGAAAAGAGATGGAAAAGCTCACTAGACCACTAGACGGACAAAAACTGAAGCTACAAGAGCTTGCTAGAGCTGTGTGTGAAGGAAATAACGCTGGAGTAAAATGTTCCAAAATTATCCTCAAGTGGTATCAAGGTATTCATGTTTTTATGTCAAATTCCCTTTCCTGTTGGTTTTCTTCAATTGATCCTTGCTCTATATCTCAGCTCCCTTTTTTGCAGTTAAAATGTTATATGTATGATTATTAATATCCACTTTGTAAAGTTGGTCTCTATGAAAAGTTTTTTTAAAAAGCAAGATTAGAATCAGTCACCTGAGTGACCTGGTTCTCAACCATGGGTGATTTTGTCCCCCAGGGGACATTGGGCAATGTCTGGAGACATTCTGATTGTCACGACTGGGAGGTACTACTGGCCTCTGATGGATAGAGTCCAGGGATGCTGCTAAACACCCTGCAGTCTCCAGGATGGATCTGGTCCAAAATTTCATTAGTGCAGTGCTTAAGAAATGCTGCTTTAGTGGTTTCATCAGAACTGAAATTATAACAGCCAAATTTATTACTCAATTTTATGGATTAAAAATAAATTAATTTCTTATTTTCAAAGGGCTTTTGCTTTTATCTTTTTTCCTTGATGGCAACGATATATGAGAATATTATTTTGCCTGCTGTGTCACCAATCAATAAGTGTTTGTTTCTTTTCTACCGATATGATACTCAACAAAGGTATTTTTGTATTTTAATTTGCGTTTCTCATTACTATTAAGCATGAAGTTTTTAGGTATTTATTGATCATATATTTACTCTTGTGTGAATTGCTTTGTCCGTTTTTTTTTTTCCCTTTAGGTTGTACAAGTATTTTTTTCTTATAAATTTATATTATTAATGATATTTATGCCAGGTTGGGTCATAGTTGTTGCAAGTATTTTCTCAGATTGTTATTTGTCTTTAAATTTTTATGGTGCTTTTTGGAATGCAGAAGATTTTAAGCATCTTTGTGTTAAACTATCAGCCTCTTATGTTTTGTGTTTTTGGTGTTGTGAGTTTGCTGGGGCTGCCATGACAAAGTACTGCAGACCGAGTGGCTTAAGCAACACAGATTTATTGCCTCACAGTTCTGGGGGCGGAAAGTCTGAGATCACGGTGTTGGCAGGGTTGGCAAAGTGAGGTCTCCCTTCTTGGCTTGTAGATGGCTCTCTTCTCCCTGTGTCCTCAAATGGTCATCCCTTTGTACTTGGGTCCAAATTTCTTCTCCGTATAAGGACACCAGTCAGATGAAATTAGGGCTACCCTAATGACCTCATCTTAATTTAATTACCTCTTTAAAGGCCCAATCTCCAAATACAGTCACATTCTTAGGTACTAGGAGTTGGGACTTCAACATGTGAATCTGGAGGGGGACATACAATAGCCCACAATAGGTATCATGATAGAGAGGCCTCCATCATCTTGAGAGTATGTAAATATTTGGAGGAAGTTATTCAAACTGCTGAGATTTAGCATCTTCATTCATTTACTTCAGATAGTGCCAGCTGTCGCTCGGGGCTGGGGTGAGGAATAAGTGAGAAAGTGTGTATTTCAAGTGCCCAGTTCAGTGCCTGCTCTCAGCTCGTGCCTGCCCCTTTCTGCCAACTATCCCATAGCCTCCATGATGAGAATTCAAGATGCTGTGAAAGCACTGTTCTCTGCAAGTTTGCAGCATATAGTAAGCCAAGAGTATCTAATTTCACATTGCCCCACGTGGCAAGTAAATGGGCCGCGTTAATAGTGAGATTACCACATGAGGCTTTTGTGCACGGCATATCCATAAAATGAAATATTGGGTTTCTGCATTTGATTCAATTCTCTTTACTTTCGTCTGAATGCTTGTGTCTTGCACAGCGTTCCCCCATTTCTGAAGCCGTAAAGTTTCTTCCTTGGCTCTCCACTCTTCTCACAATGGCCATCAGTTCCCTAACGCAGATGGAGAATCTGAGATGGCAGCCCCACCATTTATCGCTCCATACGGATCCTCCAGTGCAGGGGGCACACGCCCACTACCTATGGCAGTCATTGCTTACCTATGTGACTGGTAAAGAGGAGTGTCTGTCCCTCCCTGATATATGTTTGGGAAGGGAAACAAAGGCAGAGTTCAGCAAGCCTGAATGATCACAACATCCCAAGTAATGTCCAGCTGACAGCTCCTATGTCCTGTATCCTTCTACGTAGACAGTTAGGGTGTTGAGATACTATAAGTCTATTTGGAATAAAAAGAATGTTGTACAAAGAAGAGGGGAACAAAACTTTTATCCAGATGTGTTTCCAGTGAGCCTTCCTGAGGCACAGTGTATGGTGCAGGGCGGTGTCCTCAAAAGAGAAAACTAGAGGGCTCAAGGCAGACAGGGTCGTCAAAGGAGATTGGAAGATGCCACCTCAAAATATTCCACTTTGCATTAAGGATTATTTTTGAGCTGAAAGCAATTAAGAAACAGTATATTCAGAAGGAGCTCTCTGCCCTTCTTCTTTCTACTTAAAAGCAGGGCATAAATTTCCATTTGTAAAAATGTCCTTCTCTCCCAAATTAGAAAGAGGACTATTCCAGAGACAACTCTTGTCACCTGAGAGGACTTGAGATGGCATAACAAACCTTACTAAACAACCCTTTCTTACCATATATTTCCAGGTTACCTTTCCACAACATACATTTCCACCCCACCCCCACCCAAGAAGCCCTAACCCCCTCGTCCTTTGTCTAGCCTTTTCTCCACACTTTATCACACCTTGTTAAGATGGTTTGTGAGCTCCAACTTTTAACCATCTCTTTGAGTTACTCATCTCTGAGTTCTTCTGCACGTATAGGCATTGCATGAATAAATAAACTTTTTTTCTCCTGTTAATCTTTGTTTTGTTAGTTTAATTTCCATGCCTCAGCTACTAAACCTAAGAGGATTGAGGAAAGGTTTTTTTTGTTTGTTTGATTTCTCTTTCCCCCCCTCCTCTACATAGTACACAGAGAAAGGCTGCTTTCAGTTCCACTTTCAGAGGTCCTTTTCCTTTGTATGTAACTCCAATGCCAAGGGAAAACATTGTCTATTTCTTTTTCTGTCAAGGACCACTTAACATTTAAAATATGGGACTAGTTCTCCCTCCCCCACTATTCATTCCCATAATCATTATAAACCTATTATCTGTCATAAGTGGATAATGATGGTGAGTGGGGCAGAGGACAGCTTGCCTATGGAGAAAAGGGACAGAGGAGTTGAAGCAAATCGTTTCTCCAGCTGTTTGGTGTTTCTTTCCCATTGATCTGCCTTTTGGCCTCTGCTGATCCATCTGTCAGGCTCTTTGAGTTTGTGGTGGCACACAGTTCACCAGGGCAATCGTGCTAGTTTTCCCACTACACAGGTCCTATAGAACATCCTCATAGGCTTAACTTTTTATTCTCCTAATAGGGTTTGCTGGTGTAACAGAAAGTCTAGAAATAAAATAAAAGGATTTAAAGCCATTCAGGGACCCAAAACTAAAACTATATGGAAAATTCAGCAGAAAAAAATGTGTGAGGTATTTGGGAATTTTATGAACTCCAAGACCTAATCAAGCTGCCTGGATAAACAGGGAGAGATGTAACAGATCTTTAAGAGACTTTAGTGAGATGAGTTTCCAACACAGACGCGTAGCACTTTGGGCTTAGAACAATGTGTAGCGACAGACAGATTTCTAGATGGGAATCAAGAGTGTTTTTTTTCCATTGTCTTGGAGACATGACCCAAAGATAAGAAGGAGACATTCAGCAGAATGATAAAGACAATTTCAACTTGCTCAGGGGTTATAGAGTCACATCTGACATGCAGATTTTGGTAACTAACTCCCAAGTGAGAAGTGACTCCTTTTTTTCATTTAATTCACTCAACTATAAACAATCTCTTTGACATGCATATTAAGGTTGTAGAATCTTGGTACTGGAATAAAGTAAATCAATCAGCAGTGAAGCAGGAACATTGTAGAATTCTCCACTCATTCCCTAGGTAGGGAGAACCACAAGGCAGAGTGGTTGGAAGGTCTAGCCTATACTTCCCTTTAGTGATTCTTAAATTTTAGCTTGCATAAGAATTATTATATCAAGGAGTTTATTACACAAATTCATGCAGCTTGTATTTACTGGGCAGTTTTGACTAGACTTGGTTTTATTGCCAGTAGCTCTGATGAGATGTCAGTCGTGGAAAGTATGCATTCAGCCGACACCATGAATGAGATGCTTGTGTGCCCTGGTGATGTAACTGTGTTCAGGATGGGCACCCTGCCATAAGAGTGCTCCAGGTGTGGTAGGGGGAGGTTGACCAGAAGACTCAAGTGCCCTGAGTGCTGTGCCTGGGGAAGCAAAGACTCTAGGAGATTGTATTTGTTGACTGAAATTTAGAAATGCATTTCCATCTCAGTTATGCCTGATCAAGCACTGGGCCTGCGTGTTGATGTTTCTTGGAGAGTCTGATGAGACTGTTTGTCTTGTGTGAAGTTCAGCCATGGGTTTCCCTGATCATTAGTAATCTGCCCAGAGAACTTGGTAGCTCACAACTTAACTGGAGGATGATTTTGCCTCGCAGAGGACTTTTGGCAATGTCTGGAGAAATTTCTGACTGTCACAGCTAAAGAGGAGTATTGACCTCTAGTAGGTAGAGGCCAGGGATGCTGCGAACCATCTTACAATGTACAGGACAGCCCCACAGCAAAGGACTATGGCCCCGAACGCTAACAGTGCCAAGGGCAAGAAAACCTGAGCTACAAACTTTCTCTTCTGAATTACATCAGTAGCAACAGTGACTATATATAGAAGCCTCAGAGCTAACTGTTCCCTCTTGGAAATATCAATTCAAGAGGATAAAATGTGGACTTCTGAGGATAACGACGTGGATCAGATTATTCATTCTGCACTTGTGCACCTGGCTCTACCCATGGGAGCCTGGCTGCACCCTGTCTGTGCCATTTGTTAACGTGGGGAAAACTGATGAGGTCTAATTTGGCTGGTTAAGTGAGTTCCCAAGGGATGCACCTCGCCTCTTTGCTCTCAATGGCTGCTTTGTACACTGCTCTAATGTTGTTCTCCACAGAGACACAGGGAGAACTGCATTATTCTATTCTCACCTGTTCAACAGGTTTTGTCTGAAGAGTCTTTGAGAAATAAATATCAGTTAAAAAGGAAAAAAGCACGCTTGGCCTTTGATTCCTGGAAGGCCAGATGACCTCTTTCAGTGTAATTCTAGACTATTTTGTGTAGAGTTGGGAGGAAGGTGCTCAAAATGCATTTTTATTTCTATTATCTACTCTCTTAACCACCAAGATTATGTGTTCTTTGTTTTGAATAGTGTTACCTGATATTTATACTGAGTCTGTTTTCACATTAGAACCTGTTTTCTTAACTCTTACTCTAGGAAGTGTAATTGAATCTAGATCTTGAATTGAAGTGACTTGGTACAGATAAAATACACTGTCCTTGGAATTCTCAAGTGAATTAAAAGAGTGTAGAGACTATGAAGAAGTCTGTCCCAGTGCAGATTGTCTGCTTGTATTTGTACCTAGGAGATCCATAATTTATGTAGCAGGTCCCTGTTGTTGAATATTAAATTGTTTTCAAGTTTGGGGAATTACAACCAAAACAGCAATTGGCATTGTTATGGTTAAGTTAATAATTATTTCTTGAGGAAGCATCCTAGAAAAGTAAAATCACTCAAAGGGAACACAGAATTTTAAGGCTTTTGGTACAGTCTGCCAAAAGTACCTCTGGAAAGTTGTACCAATTTATATTCTGAATAGGTGTGCATGGACATGGACTTTCTTCTTTAGAAGTCACGACCAAGAGTTAGTGTAGGAGTGTCTAGGGGGGACAAGAGTACGGTCAATGAACCTACCAAGTTATGATCCAACAGCTGCTGGAACTCATTCTCTTATTACTCTAGCTCTTACTTGCTTGGCTTTGGCCACTCACCTCTTTCTGGAATATACAAGGCATGCTTCTGCCTCAGGGCCTTTGCACTTGCTGTTTGAGAAATAGAATATTGCCTACCATATTGGTAAACAAAGAATCTAGCTACCACATTACAGCCACCCTGATTGTGAGCCCTGAGGGCACTCAGGAAGGAAACAAAGAACGCTTGCCATCTAGCAGTCATCAGACTGCAGCCAACCCCTATGGTGCAGCTTGAGGAAACTCTGGATGAGGAAACACTACTGGCCCCAGATAGCTGAGGTGCATATCAAAGGAATGATTTCAGTGAGCCCAGACTCTTGCATCTTCCCATGCATAGAAAAGCATTAAATTCTTTAACTTGAGGTATCTAGTTGTCTTTTATTAACAGTAATCTTTGTTCTGACTTCCTGGTGTTGTTGCAAAAACTCCTATATATCCTGGCTCCCCCCTTCCTCTTCAGAGCAGTTTGCTCAGGGTAATGTAAGATGCTGCCTCAGGGCTTGAAGTCCTAAGAATGTCCAATCAATAAAACATAACTCTCAACTTTTAGGTTGTGCATTTTTTTTTCAGTCGACGTGTTCCCTTGGCCTGTGACATGATTCCTCCAGATGTCCACATGGCTCACCTCCTCACTTCTCATAGGTCTTTACTCAGATGCTGTGTCTCACTGATGCTTTCCCTGGTTTCCCTATTTAAGACTGCAGTCCTGCCCCTCCCACAGAGATATACTCACATGCTTCAGATTCTCCTTCCCTGATTCATTTCTGTCCATGTCCCTTGACGCCACCTAACGTGTAGATTTGCTGCTGTATCCCCAGCACTGAGAACGGGGCTAGTACAGAGTAGGGCTCAGTAATTATTTGTTGAACGAGCTATTGAACCACTGCTTTGAAGATTTGCCTCTGCTGGTTAGCACTCATTATCGTCACACTGTGACGATCAAGGCTGTCTTCATCATCCTTGACCAAAGGGACAGCGGTTCTGTTTTGCGTCATTTCCTTTACTTGTCAGCTCTGATGAAGTTAGTTATTCATATAACTGCTGGTGTTGTTATGATTAACTGCCATTAGGCTGCTATTATTAACTCTGCTATCTCTATCATCTTAGTCACGCCCAATGGCCACTGAGCTCCAGGGGGGATAGTAACTGACAAGGCCCACTCTGGTTTGATAAAGAACCAGAGGCACATGTTTGATTAGCATCTTCATACAGAGATCAATTTCTGGAAGAAGGCTAAGAACCCAGTAGAAAAAAGGCAAAGTATCTGGACAGTTCACAGAAAAGTAGACATGGAACTTTGCATCTTTATATTCAACCTCTCTCACAATAAGAGAAATAGACACTGAAAGTACATTGAGGACTTCCCTGGTGGTGCAGTGGTTAAGAATCTGCCTGCCAATGCGGGGGACACAGGTTCGAGCCCTGGTCTGGGAAGATCCCACATGCTGTGGAGCAACTAAGCCCGCGCGCCACAACTACTGAGCCTGCGCACCGCAGCTACTGAAGCCCACGCACCTAGAGCCCATGCTCCGCAGCAAGAGAAACCACCACAGTGAGAAACCCGCACACCGTAACGAAGAGTAGCCCCGGCTCGCTGCTACTAGAGAAAGCCCGCACGCAGCAATGTAGACCCAACGCAGGCAAAAATAAATAAATTAATTAATTAAATTAAATAAAAGGAAAGTACATTGAGATACATTTTTTTTTCAATGCATCAGGTGTGCAAAAGTTCAATCTGTTGGTGAGTCTGTGTGTAAAGAGGCAAGCCTCATCCATTGCTAAAGGGAGTATAGATTGGTACAACTCTCACTATGGAGATACATTTGGAGATGGCTGTCAAAATCTAAAACTGCCTGTGCTCTTTGACCCAACAATTTTACTTCTGTGAATCTACTGTAAAAATATGCTTGCACATGAGCAAAATGATGTATGCATAAGATTTTTCACCAGAGGCTTGTTTATAACAGCCAAAGGTGAGAGATCACCCAGTGGCCCACGGCAGGGGACTGGTTCTTCAGATAAGATACTGGGAAGTTGCTTCATAGCACAGGGAGATCAGCTTGATGCTTTGTGATGACCTAGAGGAGTGGGATAGGGAGGGTGGGAGGGAGGCTCAAGAGGGAGGGGATATGGGGATATACATATACATATAACTGATTCACTTTGTTGTAAAACAGAAACTAACATAACATTGTAAAGCAATTATACTCCAGTAAAGATGTAAAAAAAAAATAAAAGGCTGATAAACATAAAGAAATCAAATAAAATATTAAAAAAAAAGATACAAAGAACAACTATGCAGCTGTAGAAGGAACCAGGACACAAAATTTGTATTAATATAGAAGGATTTAGAAGATACATGAAATGAAAAAACACCAGGGTATAGAATGCTGCCTTTTATGTAAAGAAAGTGGGGAATATAATATGCTTTTGCATTTGACTTACATACCTGAAGAAGTTCTGGAGTGATACATAATAAACTAGTAACAGTGGCTAGCTGGAGGGGTGGGGATAGAAGTGAATATTGGGTGGGTGTATCATTTCAGGAGGAGGGAGATTCTACGCTGTCTTTACATGCACACACACACATGCACACACGTTCGAGTTTGGAATCACATGAGTGTTTTACCTGTTCAAAAATATTAAGTTTTAATTAATTTATTTATTTATTTTGTTTTAATTTATTTATTTTATTTATTTACTTTTGGCTGCATTGTGTCTTTGTTGCTGCACGCAGGCTTTCTCTAGTTACAGTGAGCTTGGGCTCTAGAGCGCAGTCTCAGTAGTTGTGGAGCACGGGCTTAGTTGCTCTGCGGCATGTGGGATCTTCCCGGACCAGGGCTCGAACCCATGTCCCCTGCATTGGCAGGAGAATTCTTAACCACTGAGCCACCAGGGAAGCCCCTCAAAATATTAAGTTAAAAAAGTTATCCTAAAAGAAACGAGTGAGTCTGGGAGAGAGAGGCAGCAGAGGATAATCTTACTTCCTTTGTGTAAAGCAACACTGTTCATTCCAGTGAGAATTCAGGGTCTGTTCTGAATGCTGTACTAGGCACTACAGTTAATTTTCTTCTCATCTTGTGAACTGGCCTTGGGGAGGGAGTGTGTGTGCATGTGTGTGAACCTTGGGGCATTGCGCCTTCCTTATGATATCTTGGTTGCTATAGTGCGGAGGAGCTCTATTTGTGACACACAGAAAACACTTTAAAGATATGCTGCTTCCTGGCCATGACTTCCTGGACAATCCGTCCTTCCGAAGGCTGCTGATCACGAGGAGTTTGCATGCACTTCTGGGCAGAGTGAGCCAGGCTCATTCAGACCCTGGGCACCATTCAGAGTAGAAGCAGGCAGTAAGGGACGCCTTGCTTCCCACTGAGGCCTTGGGAGGCTGTTGCCTCTCCGGGGCCTCGTCTCCAACTCCACGGCATTGGCACCTTCCCCTCCTTTGCCTTCTCTCCTCTGGAGCCACCCGTGAATGGTGCAGTTGGCACCCTGTGTCTTCTGCACCCAGAGCCGTTTCTTGTACCAAAACCACCAGTGAAAACAGGAAGTGATAAAATTCACCCAGCATCTGCACTGAGCGACTTCTCTTTCTCTTTTTGTCATTCCTCATTAGGTATAGACACGTGCGGCCATCTACACTGTAGGATCCCGCTTCCACCGGCTTTGGACATCGCGGGGATTTGCAATGCCACCACCTGCGGACATCGTCAAGGTGGCCATAGAATGGCCGGGTGCCTACCCCAAGCTCATGGAAATCGACCAGGTTAGTAATACTGGCAGTCGTTTAGGGGTTATTTTAGTTTCCCTTCTATTCTGAATTTACACAGACTTCAGATAGCTCTTTTTTCTCCTGTTCTCTCTCTGGCTGTGTTGAAAAATTGGTGTGATAATAGTTGCAGTGTAGTTTGATTTCTGTACCACATGCAGTGGCGATGGATGGGGTTTTTATACTCATCCAACATCTACTTGGAGTGTGTCAATACAGGGTTTGTGTCTAAAGCTGTGAGGGAGGCAGGAGGGACAAGAGGACTAGACTCTGGGCAGTTGACACAGTGGAGGCCGTCCCAGCCCTGCCTTGCAGAGACTCATGACTATGTGCTGATTGTTTTATCATAGACAACACAGATCTTAATTTTTGGAATCACTCTTCTCTTTGGTTTTTGCATAAGCAGCCAACAAGTATGTTGCTACTTTGTCATATTAATAGTTTGGTCATGCGTGGATGGATCTAGAGACTGTCATACAGCGTGAAGTAAGTCAGAAAGAGGAAAACAAATATCGTATATTAACGCGTATATGTGGAACCTAGAAAAATGGTACAGATGAACTGGTTTTCAGGGCAGAAATTGAGACACAGATGTAGAGAACAAACATATGGACACCAAGGGGGGGAAGTGGCGGGGTGGTGGTGGTGGTGGTGGTGTGATGTATTGGGCGATTGGGATTGACATGTATGCACTGATGTGTATAAAATGGATGACAAGTAAGAACCTGCTGTATTAAAAAAAAATAGTTTGATCATGAAATTAGTGTAGAGGAATGGGTCTCGGATCCTAGCCGGTTGTAATTTTATTATTAGAGTAAAATGCACTCTGGGTCTAGTATATTGTCTTGTATGTAATAAATACTCAGTACATTTTTACTGAATGAAAAAATGTCAAGATTTTTAAAATGGTTTTACCTATGGAGGCATCGTTTAGTTTGACAGTCTCATGATGTAACTCTCATTTACTATTGATTACAGGCTATCTCAGGAAGGTGGGTTTTGTCATTGTAAATGATTTAAAGGAAAAAGAAATTGAGGCCTAGTGTATGCTTAAGGGTTTCATGAAACATATAGTATAGGATTCTAGATGGCTTTCTACATTTTCAAAATTAGGGTACCATGGCAACTCCACTTTTTATGTTCTTGATATTATTTTATGATCTATACTTTTCTGATACTATTTTATGATCTATACATTTTTTCTGGTCAGATTTTATTATCTGATTGAAGACCACTGCAAAATTTACACGGCATTGTGTGGACCCAAAGGATTCATTAGAATAAATTATAAAGGTCAAATAAGAATTAGTTGAGTTTGAGCATGAATGTAAGAAAGGGTACATTTTTAGGTTTGTTTTCAAAAAAGGTGTCATCAGACCAGCATGTCATAGTCATTTAAACTGTTCTCTGAGGCAGATTTTGTTGACTTCAGAAGCAACCCATGAAAGTAGAGAAGCCCGCCCAGCAATTTTATATACATTTGTGTCAGACAACAGTTGTTTACCTTGTTTTCACATGCTGTTTGAGAGAGGATATGTGTTGAATGTTACTTTAAAATATGGCTGGACTACTTGGTGAAGACTAAATGTTGTTAAAATTAGGTTTGTCTACAACCCAAGAGAACAGTGGTTCAAAGAGATAGAAGTTGGCCTCTCAAGTCCACATGGCAGTCCTGGGCTGGCATGATGCCCCAGTGTCATGGACCCAGGCCCCTTCTGTCTTGTTGCTTTGCCTTCTCCATAGGTGGGGCTGAGGACCAGTTGCTTGGGCATCACCTGAGAGCTCAGTAGATATGCAGAGTCGCAGACCCTACCCAGACCTCCTGACCCAGATGTGCATTTTAACAAGATCCCCAGGAGATTCCTTGTGTAGTTAAGTCTGAGAAATGCTGAGCTGGATACCAGGTACCCAAGCCCAAGGCCACATCAGAACCACCTGGGGCACTTGTTCACATGTTCTCTGGGGCCCCAGCCCCAGAGATTCTAAGTCAGTGGTTTAGGTAGACTATTTCCTTTTGCTTCTGCCATGGCCCAGGGTGTTTGGAAACCTCTTCTTTAAGACAGTAGCTCTTGATACATACTCTTAGGAGCCTGTGGAGTCAGTATCTTGTTTCTGCCTTTGGGGATGGCCTTTGCTGTATGTGTGTCTTAATAATTTTTTAAAAAATATTCTTTTTATTTTGGAACAAGTTTAAATTTATAGACGAATTACGAAGATCGTATTGAGAGTTTTTGTATACCCTTCACTCAGTTTCTCCTGATGGTAACATCTTAATATAACTGTGGTACATTTGCCAAAACTATGGTAGATTACTAGTAACTGAACTACAAAATTTATTAGGATTTCATCAGTTTTTCCACTAATATCCTTCTGTTACAGGATCCAGTGCAGGAATACCAACTGCATTGTAATGTTTCATGTTCCCTTTGTCTTCTTCAGTCTTTGACAATTTCTGAGTCTTTCCCTTGTTTTTCATGG
Organism: Phocoena phocoena; assembly: GCF_963924675.1. NCBI lineage: Eukaryota > Metazoa > Chordata > Mammalia > Artiodactyla > Phocoenidae > Phocoena > Phocoena phocoena. Next base: position 65,684,544 of record NC_089227.1, on the reverse strand, counting down.
CCTGATAGTTTTGAAGAGTAACTTTACTTCAGTACAATTTCACACGCAGAAATGACAAGAACAGTACAAAGGAATTCCTGTCTACCTTTTATCTAGAGTCACTAATTATTAACATTTTGCTTCATTTGCTTTACTGTTTTTTCTCTCTCTAGTATACCTACCCCCTTTTGAACCATTTGAGGGTGACTTAGGAGCGTCATCTCCCTTTACCCCTAAATACTCAATGTGTCCTTCTTAAGAACAAAATCATTCTCTTACATAACCACAGTCTCTTTAAAGAAACCAGAAAATTGAACATTAGTTCAACATTATCATCTAATTCAAAGCCCAAAGCCCATATTCAAATTTCATCAAGTATCCCAATAAGGTCCTTGATAGGTATTTTCCTCACAGTCTGACATCCCTCCAGGATCATGTATTACATTTATTGCCATGTCTCTCTGGTCTTCATGGATCTAGAATGGTTCCTTAGTCTTTCTTCATCTTTTGTGACCTTGATAGTATTGTAGAGTACAGGACAGCTGTTTCGTGGAATGTCCTTCAGTTTGGGTTTCTCCGATGTTTCCTTCCAATTAGATTCGGGTTTTGCATTTTTGGCAGACAGGCAAGAGAGATGAAGTTGTGTCCTCTTCAGGGCGTCATATCAAGAGGCACATGAAGTTTCCTTGTCTCCTTCTTGGTGATGGTTCTACATTTATACGTGATAATTTTGAGGTTCATAGAAGTTAGATGATTTCCTAGTCAGTGAGACCAGGACAGAAACCCAGGCCTCCTGTACTTTGAAGACTGAACTTTTAAACCGTTGGCTGAATTGTAGGGCTCCTGCTAATGCCATAGGGAGGCCTCCACAACGAGTTAGAGACCCAGTCCCTTTTTGCCCTGCAGCCGCTGAAGTTGGAGAGTGGCAGTTTTGGTATCAGGTGCTGTTTCTTTTTTCTTTTTAAGATTTGTTATTTATTTAATTTATTTTTGGCTGCTTTGGGTCTTAGTTGCAGCACGCAGGATCTTCGTTGAGGCATGCGGGATCTTTCATTGTGGCGCGCGGGCTTCTCTCCGGTTGTGGCGTGTGGGTTTTCTCCCTCTAGTTGTGGCACACGGGTTCCAGAGTGCGTGGGCTCTGTCGTTGTGGCGCACAGGCTCCAGGGCACATGCGCTCTGTAGTTTGCGGCTCACAGGCTCTCCAGTTGAGGCACGTGAGCTTAGTAGTTCTGGCACGCGGGTTTAGTTGCCTTGCAGCACGTGGGATCTTAGTTCCCTGACCAGGGATCAAACCCGCGTCCCTTGCATTGGAAGGCAGATTCTTTACCACTGGGCCACCAGGGAGGTCCCCAGGTGCTGTTTCTTGATCCAGTTGGAAGTTGGCACAAGAATTGGAAATGTATTTGCACAAACAAGGAAGACTTGAGCAGTGATTATTACTGGGGTTTTCTCCTAATCTTCTACCTTGTTCAATAAAGGTCACACCACCTGTTTCTCTCCCATTGCACGTTACCTTTGCTCCTTTGCTCTTAGCTACCATTTCACTAAAAGGAATTTCTGGAAGCTGGGTCAGGCATTGCTGCCCCATCTTCTCCCCAAACCTCCAGTACCCCTCCACTTGTCACACTGTGTTGTCCTTGTCAATCAGCTTAAACCAGTGGTCCTCAACCTTGTGTGTGCCCCAGAGTCACCCGGGGAGCTGGTGAGTAACGCACATCCCCAGCTCAGCTGCAGAGACTGTGATTCTGCTGACCAGGGATGGGTCCTTAATCTGGTTTGTGACGAGCATTAGGTGAGTCCAAAGCAGGGCCTCCCACATTGCATCATGCAGGGGCTCGTGAGAAACAGTCATGAGCCCGAGTTACTCCATTTTTGAATATTGTTTCTCTAGTGCCTGGTGAACAACCTTCCTTAAGAAGTGAATATTTAATTAATGAACAACCAGGAGAGGGAGCTTCCTGAGTGGGGATCTGTTCTGCTCAGCCAGGGCCCATGAGGTTCAAGGGGATGTCTGCTTGGAGTGGATTGGTTTACCTTCCTTCTGAATTTTGAGGAGACAATTCTGTGTTTCCACTCCACAGGAAAAGCCCCAAGGAGCTTCTCACAACTGGAGTTTGCTGTCATATGAGGCTCTCGGAAGAGCTGTCAGCTAGCTCTTTTGTTCATGACGGCAGCCTCTGCTCCTGCCTTCACTGTCTGTTGTTGGCTTTCAACCTCAAGAGCCACTTGAGGCTGTAGGTGATGATTGTCTGGATACACAGAGCCAAAAAGGCTCCCCATCCACTCTTCCTGTTAACCTAATATTTTTTGAACAGCATATTTCTTAGTCAAGAGTGTCAAAACCCTAGCACTTTGTTTTTGGCGGTACACGGGCTTCTCACTGTTGTGGCCTCTCCCGTCGCGGAGCACAGGCTCCGGACGCGCAGGCTCAGCGGCCACGGCTCACCGGCCCAGCCGCTCCGCGGCATGTGGGATCTTCCCAGACCGGGGCATGAACCTGTGTCCCCTGCATCGGCAGGCGGACTCTTAACTACTGCGCCACCGGGGAAGCCCCCCCTAGCGCTTTTGACACGAGGCATAATGCTGAGAGGCAGTGTGTCCTAACAGACACCGTACGGGCTCTGGGACATTTAAATCTGGGTGTGGGCCCTGGAGCCCCCCATTCTGTGAGAACCCAGTTAGCCTCTGTGAGCCTTGGTATCTTCGCCTGGTCAAGTCGAGACAATAATTTCCCACTTCTTTGATGGTTGTGAAGATTAAAGAAAATATATGAAAAGAATATAGGACACTGCCAGCTCAGAGTAATTACTCAGTAAAGGCATTATTGCTGCTAGTTTAAGCAAGTCCTCATGAAATTAGAAAATTAGATGCTCTGATTTTTGTTTTTACTTGCCCTTCCATCATGCACAGTTTCCCACCTTTCTCCTTCTTTATCTGCTTAGCTTTATAAATGTCTAGAAGGAGAAAAAATTAAAGGGCAAGTGGGAGGGAGGCATCAGCTAGTAATAAAGGAACATGCTAACTGGATATGCAGCCAATTCATGCTATGGAATATTCACTGGCTCCCTAGTACTCCTCCACAATATTTTCTCCCATCTCTTGGCCACCCACCAATATTCTGGGAAGCAGCCCCTCTGTTCCTTGCACATGCTCTTTGGTCCTCCAGTCTCTCCTGCCTCTGTCCTTCCCCCACATGCCTTTCTTTACGAGTACACTGAAGCCAGAAAGCCACTGCTCCCATCCGTGCCTCAGAAGTTCTCTGCTATGTGTTTGCACACCTCCAAACACCACTCGATGCTTTTGTCTCCTGTCATGCTGTCTTGCTTTTCCACTGCCAGCAGAGGAGGGAAGATGTGTCCCTACTCTTTTCCTAAGGCATTCAGCCTGTCCCAACCCCCATCTCTTTTGCTCCACCTGTGTTTTGACTTGTCCTCTCCCCTTACCTGAGGCTTTGCCCAACAAAATCCCCTTCATTTGTTCTTTTCTCCTCTGCTTTCAACAGGAAGCTCTTCTATACCTACCTTGGAAAATCTTCCTCTTGACCTAGTAACTCTCTTGCTGGAGTATAATTTATTTTCTGTCTTTCCATTCCAAGCCAATCTAAGTGCTGTCAGTATATGTCATCCATGTTGCTTTGGAATCTACTTGATATTAGTATGAATAACAATTTCCCTCCCTCTGGTGTTGCTGTCTTTGATGGCACCTATGCCCTCCCGTTTGCTAAATCGAGTGGTCCTCACTCTGTCTTGGTGTCACTCGGCAAAGCTGCTCGTTCGTATCTTCTTGAAACTACCCCCCTCCCTTCATTAAGCTTCAGTTCTGAGATTCTCCCTGCTTGTCTGATTAGTCTTTGTGGGTTTCCTGCATGGTTCTGTGTCTTTCTCCTTCTTTCTAAATCAGTCACAACCTCAGTGCTTAGCCCTCTGGTCTGCGTGTTCACCAGTGACACTCGTTGGCTCAGATTCCATGTTCTTTCGTGGATTTAAGTGTAACTTCTCTCTGAATAATACCAGCTCTGGTCACCGGCTTGTCCTACTAACTGGTCATCAGTTCATCTCTCTGTTTAATGGATGCATTATTTCCCTCTATAAACCTTCAGTTGCCTACAGAATACAAGCAAATGGTTGGTAAAACTGCTCATATGTGAACCTGAAGGAAGGGAGTCTGATAGGTGTTACCAACTTTTGGAAGTTATTTCATGTAGAACGGGGTTCATTAGATGTGTTATTTATGGCCCCAAGTGTACAAACTCCATCCTCTCCATACAACAGGATAGATCTCATCTCTAATCAAGAAAAGCCAGCATGGGCCATCTTGGCAGGCAGGGAGCCCTGGTCATCTCTCTTACTTGTGCATCAAACACTTGGGCAGACTGCTATGCTGCAAGTTCAGGCCCAGAGAGGATGATGGCAGGAGATGCGTGGTTTTCAATCTTAGTTCTGCAGATCCTTCTCAAATGGTTCAGGGGTGAGGGGGGTGTGCCATTTGCTTCCAGGCTGTCCACGCTCACTCCTGCCACAGCAGCTGCTATTGACCTCTTTTCATTTTTAGATGCTTTGGGGAAACAGTTTGTTCGAAGAAAGTATACCACAATTAAAAGAAAAAGTCACGGATGATTCTTGAGCTTTCTAGTATCCCTGAGACTTGAGTCAGATTCCTTAGCTTGCCTTCATGTCCTGCCATGATTTCCCTTTACAGTATCCCAGGTTCAGGGTATTTGCGGGTGCTGCGTGCAATTCTCAAGTACCCTCTTGCTTTGTAGAAGCTGCCCCTTTAGGAGTGTGTCCCTGCACATTTTTGCCCTTTTTTTTTTTTTCATGTCTTGTAGTTTCTTTCTAACAGCCAGCCTGCTTGGATTCCTCCTGCACTCTCTTCCCCTCTCCGCTCCTCTAAATCCTGGCTTTGCTGGCACTGCGGAGAGCCTTCTTTCTGCTCAAGTCTTTTTTGATCATGTAATGTAGTTGTTTCTCCATCCTTCTTATACCATTTTCTTTGCCTGTAGATTTTATTTACAGTTAATATAACCTGTGTCTGATATTATTTACATGTGCCCATGTCTTTTGAAGTATATTATAAGATGTAGATTATAAATAGATTATAAGATGTTATTATAAGCTCTTGGTGGTCAGCCTGATTTACATACTACATTTGTATCCTGTGGTCCATCACAATGATCTCTATTTATGTGGGTCTACTTTTGGCTTGAATTGTGAGTAGTAAAGATAAGAATAAAACACTGGTTATTCTCCATTCTCCAAACAGAAAAAATTACAATAGCACTCCTTCTCGTACATGGTTGCAGATTTTATTTTTCTCAAAGAAACATAGATGCATGTGTTTTTAGGCAAGCATGTACAAAATGATTGCCCACGGTTTTCCCTCAGCTGTCCTATTTCTGTAATATATTTAAGATATAATTCAATACATATAAATTTAATTAACCCATAAAGCTCACTCATTTTTAAAGCTCAATACATAAAGTACATTGATGTTTTTGTGCTTGACATAGGAGTTTAACTCATTCTGTACATAACACTAGTAGTAGTAGTAGTAATAATAGCATGTACCATCTAATCAGCACATATTATGTGCTAGGCACTGTGTTAAGTGCCCTGCACACAGTACTTCATCTCCTTCCTACAGTCCAGCAAGGCAGGCTTTATATTTCCCAGTTCGTAATTGTTCAGAGGCTCAGTGAGTTGCCTCAGATCACACAGTTAGGAAGCTACTGATTTGAGTCTAGCACTGGGTGACACTAAAACCCAGACAGTTTCTACTAAATCATAAATCTGTTCAGTAGTTCTTTTTTAATTTCATTTCAGCTTTATTGAGGTATAATTGACATGTGGTGAGAACAATTGAGTTTTACTCTCTTTGCAAATTTAAAATCATACAGTATAGTATTATCAACTACAGTCACCATGTTTTACATTAGATCCTCAGGCCTTGTTCATCTTATAGCTGAAAGTTTATATCCTTTGACCAACCTTTCCATATTTCCCCTACCTTCCAGCCTCTGGCAACTACTTTTCTACTTTCTGTTTCTATGAGTTTGATTTTTTTTTTTTTGTAGATTCTACATATAAGTGATACTAGATGGTATTTGTCTTTCTCTGTCTGGCTTATTTCATGTGTTTGGTAGTTCTCTTTGAGTCTCTCCATCTCTTAGGGCTCAGTTTAATGGTGGTTTGAAGAGATGCCTATGCCACTGCCAGCTTGCCTGCTGCATCCACGGACAATGTGACTTCCAGGGACATGTTGTATTATGAAAGCCAAGATTGTATTACCTTAAAAGTTAGGGAAAATATGGCGAGTGGTCTGGGTTATTACAGAAGGAGCCCACCTGAAGTGAGACAGAGCCTTGAAAGCCAGGTTTCTTTGGGGCTGGACACTGGGAGAGGCAGGCTGGCCTGGTGCTTATGGGCATGGACTTTGGGTAGACTTATTTGGACTCAAAATCTGGGCTGCCACTAAGTGCTGTGTGACTGGGGACAAGCCTCCTGCTTTGTAAGGAAGAATTGTCAATATTTATACATCCTTCCTGGCATTGTGGGGATTCGGTGAGGTAATCACTCAGTGCCCTGCTTAATAATAGAAACCATTAGGAGCCAATTATGATTTTTTTCAGTCATACATAGAACAAGTGTCTTATGTTTCAAGCAAGACTGGAACCAATAATACAAACTTTTCCTTAAATGCATTAAAGTTAGCTTTTCAGCCTGAAAACCCATAATTCCCCAGACATTTAAGTACTGAGAACCTGGTGAACTAAAATGACAGTTGAGCTCCAAATAAAGAGTCTTGAATTCAGATGCAATCACACAGAATATACAATTTGAGTGTATTTAATACCACTGAACACTATGTTTAAAAATACTTAAGATTGTAATTTTAATGTTATGTGTATTTTACCACAGTAATAGTAATAAAAAATCCCATAGAATCAAGAAAATGAGACTGAATTTCTGGAAAGTGAAGCTCCAACCTTGCCCTGCAGAAATGAAAAGTCATGTAATTTTTCTGGACTGTTCTTTCCCGAGTGGTTGGATTACATCAGGATTTCTCAACTTCAGCACTATTGACATTTTTGACTGCATAATTCTGAGTTTTGAGGGCTGTCCTGTGCATTGTAGGATTTTAGCAGTATCCTGGCCTTTACCCACTAGTTGCCAGTAGCATTCCCTCCCCCAGTTGTGACAACCAAAAATGTCTTCAAACATTGCCAGTGTCCCCAGGGTGGGGGACAAATTTCCCCTTGTTAAGGATGGACTAAATCAGTGGCTCCCAAGCTTGGTTCTGCATCTGAATTGCTTATGAAACATATTGAACACACAGAGAGGATTATTTGTAGGTGTGGTTCGAGGCCTGGGAATTCCTGTTTTTTTCAAGCTCCATGGCGATACTGATGCTCTTGGACCCAGATTTAGAAATGACTGTCTCTACACCCCACTACATTTCTAGCTCTATCTGCTTGTGATACCTCTGGCTCCCTCAGTAACGTTTATGGAGTGCCTCAGTGCTTCCATCAGTAAAATGGTCCTAATGGTTCTTCACCTTTAATTACTGTACAGAGAGTATGAACATAACACCCTCAAGAGCTTCTTCTGTTCCACTTAAGAAAGCCTGGGTGATGTTGCACCACTACTTTCTGTGCTGTCATAATCAGGTAGAATGCTATTGGGACAGGAATAGTCATTGCTCATCTGATTTTTGCAACTCTTGGATTTGGTATTGTAACAACTATTTCTTTTTTTAAAAATCTATTTATTTTGTTTTTGGCTGCTTTGGGTCTTTCCTGCTGCACGCAGGCTTTCTCTAGTTGTGGTGAGTGGGGGCTACTCTTCGTTGCACTGTGTGGGCTTCTCATTGTGGTGGCTTCTCTTGTTATGGAGCACGGGCTGTAGGCTCATGGGCTTCAGTAGCTGTGGCTCGCAGGCTCAGTAGTTGTGGCACACGGGATTAGTTGCTCCACGGCATGTGGGATCTTCCTGGACCAGGGCTCAAACCTGTGCCCCCTGCATTGGCAGGCGTATTCTTAACCACTGTGCCACCAGGGAAGCCCCTGTAACAACTATTTCTTAAACTTCCTTTACTGTAAAGTGACCGAAGTACTTCCCTTTCTGGTTTTAGCTCTGTTCCTTTGTATGTGAGAGTGTATGTAACTTCATAAAATCTTAGAGTTTGCCATGCTTTGGAAGAGAAAGACAGAAAACATGTCTCCCCTCAGCTGAGAACCCAGTTTAATTGCACAGGAATGAACTCTAGTGTTCTGCTTTTTCTTCTGAAAATGAACTACAGATTTCAGTTTGCTTTCTGGGTAGGAAGGGGTGATAGTCTCCTCCATTCTATTTCCCTTCCCCAACTCTGTCACTAAGAGCACATTGGGTAACTCAGGACAGAGCCTTTTATCAACCGTGTTTTCTTGAGAGTTTGGTGACTAAGACATCTCACATTTCTAGAACCTTTTGCGTGTGTCACACTTTGTACTTCATTTTCCTGTTAGGTCAACAGGCAGTTTGCGGAGAGGTATATAAATATGTAGATTTCAGCATTAAGCAGGACTCTGGGTTCCCAGAAAAAGCTGTTTTGTTCTGCAGAAAGGCAGCTTGTACTTTGTCTCTAGGGGTATATAGACCTGTGCAGTGTGCCCAGAACTGCGAGGGAATGAGAACAGCCTCAGGGAAAGAAAATATGTGCTCTTCTAGGTTGTTTTTTCTAGAATTTCCATCAGATGTACTTGTGGGTCCTCTAACTAAGTCAGTGGTACCAGCGTGGCACTGGACAGCCTCCCCTGCAGCTCCCAAAGTCTCTCAAATAGCAAGTCCTGTGAAGGTTACCTCCTAAATGATTCTTGATTCTGTCCACCTTTTCTCCATCCTTGCTGCCACTGCTCTCACTTGTCTCCACTTACCTCCTCAGCTGGCCTCCCGGTCACCTCTCTTACTTCCCCTCCGATGCATTCTCCCAGGCATTCTGCAGTGACTTTCCCGCCACACTTAGAATAAATTCCAGACGTCCTTGCTGTGGTTATTAGGACCCTGCTATCCTCAGCTCTTGCCTACATCACCAGCTTTGCTTAGAGTCAATGTGGCTTCCCCCAAATTCCTCTGTCTTGGTTCTCATTACAATTGACTTTTTTCCTTTCATGAATGCATAGTTCTCAGAGCCTTTACAAATGTGATTTTTCTCTTAACTGGAAATTACCGCCCCTTCATTTCTCTGCTTATCTAACTCCTGTTTACTCTTCATCCCAGATGAAGAGTAAGCTGCTTAAAAGTCTTCAGATTTCTCAGATCAGACGAAGGCCCTTGTTATATGCACTTGTAACATCCTATATGGCCCCACTTATTCATTGTGTGATGTTCCGCACAGGCCAAGTGTGTTCCCAGTGCCTAGGACAGGGCCTGATATGTGGTAAAATCATAATAATGTGAGCAGAGGAAATAGGTGATGTTCGTACTTTTTCTGTCCTATGATGCAATTAACTATAATTATGAAAGGAGTGGCCCTGGTGAGAAGAACATCCCTTACCTTGTTCCCACCATGCATTCTAAATATATTATTATATCTTATGAATTGACTTTATGAAGATCTATTTTTGTCCTTCCATCAAAGTCATCCATAATCAAAAGACAACCAAATGACTTTGAGATAAGCTGTATCAATTTTCAAAATGATTATAGATGGATCATTACCCTGGGACAAGTTTGTGGTGATCTATTTGCATTCATCAGCCTCGTCACCATAAGATGCTCATAATTTCCGCTGTCACTTCATTCTTGACCTCCTGACCCATGTAAACAACTACCTATCTGCTTACTTGTCATGCCCATCTAGATGTCCCTTGCACCTCAAACTCAACATATTCAAAACAGTCCTCATTTGTTCCTTCCAACACCAAGCCTGTGCAGTTTTGCTTTTCTTCATATTTTCCTTTTCTCAGTGACATATGAACATACACCCAGTTTACTGAAGCTGAAATTACATGTCTTCCTAGACTCTTCTCTTTCCCTCAGCTTTTCTGTCCAATCAGTTACCTCAGAAAACTTACCTGCATCTGGTCCCTCTTTGTCACACCTGCTGCTGCTGCTGTTGGTGACCCTATTCCCTCTGGTCAGTGTGGAGGAACATAGAGATCAAGGGAGGACTTAAAAATAAGTGTGTCATAGATCCTCAAAGGAAGAACTTTAGAAGAGAGAGACTAGTATCTACACAAACAGGAAATTATGCACACAAAGTAGGTAGACATAAATTGAGAATAGAGGAATATGAGAAAGAAACAAAAATCTCAGAAATAAAAAATATACATATAGTAAGTAAAATGTAAATAAAACACCCTACAACAGGAAAAAAACAATAAAACACATAGAGTTACTCTACAGTGGATTTGGCTATAGAGAGAACCAGTAACTTGGAAGATGAAAATAAGAAATACATCCAGAATATATTCCAAAAGATATGGAATGAAAAATATATATGTGAATGTGAAGTTGTGTTGAAAGGACACGTGAAGAAGTTCCATCCTATGTTTAATTGACAATCCTATTAATGAAGAACAAGAACAGAAGGAACGATGGAGAGGTGATATTTGAGGAGATCCTGGCTAATATCTTACCTCTCTGGAATTGAAAGAAGTTCCATAGGGGCTCTGGATTTGGCTGGTTGGATGGATAGAGGCTCTGCCATTAGGAGTTGTACAGACTTAACACTCTGTCTAAGAGTCATGAAAAAAGGGAAGGTTTCTAAGCAGGGGAGTGACATGGTATGATTTGTACTTTTGGAAGGTCAAAATTTGAGAATTGTTTTGTGAAGGTAAAATGAAATAAGAGAGACTAGTTAGACAGCTCTTGCAGTAGCCCAGGTGAGAAATGATTATTATGTCATGGCCTAGGATAGTGACAGAGGAGACAAAAAGAAGTCAGACATATGTCTCATCAAGACATATGAGAAGATTAAATTGACAGGAAATCGGTGATGGATTATACGTGGGAGGTAAGAGAGAGCAAAATGTTAAGGATGATAACGAGATTTCTTGCGAACAACTGGGCAAATGTTGGCGACAGCTACCAAGATAGAAAACACTAGTGGAGGAGTATTCAGGTGGAGTCGCATTCTTCATGGAACACTTACAAATGGGTACAGGAAAATACGAAAGCTTATCCATATGGTTGGACTTCCTTTCAGATTTCCTTTGTGTTTTGATACACTGGCCAACTTGTCTCTTGGCCTCCAGTGTAATCACCTATCATTAGAAAATGCACATTTGATTGTGTCACTTTCCTGCTTAAAAACCTATGATGAGTCCAAACTGTCAAGAGTTAGACATTTTTGGCCTCCAGCTTGCCTTTCTAGCCACTTTCTCTCAGTCACGCATATGACATCGTCAGCTCCTCCATATGCAACATGAACATCCACTTACCGTGACTTTATGGGTTCCCTAAGTAATCCAAATAGCAACTATTTTTAATTGCTTCTCTGTACCCATGGGCAGAATAAAGAAGTTTAGAGAGTAACCTCTGAGGTTGACTTGGCAGGACTGAAGAAGAACAAGCAACATGAAGGAGAGGGAAGACGTAACGTTGATTGCAAGATTATTTCCTGGCAGACCAGAAAAAGATGACTAAAAGTTGAAAAGTGAAAAAGAATTTTGGAGTAAGATTTGAATTTGAGGTTATGGAAGGATACACGCTTCAGTTAAAATGGCCTGAGACAGAAGGGGGCTATGGAGAAGTCAGGGCTGGAGGTGTTGATTTGAGCATCAAAAGTGAGAAGAAAGTTGGAGCAGAGAGTTCTTCCCCTGGATATCAAAAGATTCAGTGTTGACTTGGGAGTTCATCATAATTTATGTGGGTAGTCCATGAAGCAGGATCATCTACTATTCTCATGGTAGTGCTACAACATTGAGCCTTAAATAACATTTTTCAAAAGCTCACTATGTGCCAGGAATTAAGAGGCCCAGAATTTCATTGCCTTCCCCTCAGGTGTTAGCTCTGGGCCCTTGGGCTTGTTGTTGATGGTTGCTAGTACTCCAGATATGGGACAGAGTTAAAGAGCAAGGGTTCTGGAATTATATAGGTCTGGGTTCAAATTCTGGCTTTGCCCCTTATGCTGTGAGGCTTTGAGCAAGCTACTTAACGTCTCCAGATGCTCATACAGTTTTCTCATTTGTAATGTAGACTTAGTAACATCATCTTGTAGGGGATATATGGTAGTCACTCAATAAATAGTAGCTACTACTATTATCATTATTATCAGAAGGGCTAGCCAAGTGATGATAGATAATGAAAGTCTGGGTTGATGATATGTCAAAGGTAGGGGAGTTTTAGAAAGTGCATGAGGTTGTGGCCATTCTTTGGATACTCCAGACCCTTCCAGAAGAGCCTGTTTTATTGTTCTTTAAGGCTGTGGTTTAGCCTCAGGTTGCTGTGGTCACATTCATGGGACATATATTTGAGACTTGGAAGCTCACTTCCTCCACTACTTGCTGGCAGATATCTCAGCACATCCATAAGCACTCTAGAAAGAAGGATGAATAGGCATTAGTGCATCCACTCACAAACAAAGTAAAGCAACTGCATGGCAAAGTGAGACAAGTAGTAAAAGGGGGCAAAAAGCCCTACATTAAAAAAGTAAACTCACTTCTTAATACTCCCTTTGCCACTAGTTCCTCTTGGTATTCTTCGACAGCTGCCTTATACCCAATCTCAGTTTCTTTGCAGTTGATAAACCTTCATAATCTTGTGTTTAAATTGAACTTGAACTCTACTTTGCCTTCAGAGCTTATCTGGCTTTTTCATATCTACCCACCTGGTCTGATATCACCCTGTCCATCAGAGTCAGCAGTCATTTCTGTTTATCCGACCGAACCTGTCTGACTTTTTTACTTTCATACCATGCACATAAATACAATTGACCTTCCACATATGAACTTGACACAAGTAAGGAGACTATTTCACAGGAGTGAAGACAGGCAAACCTTAAGACCTGAACCGAGTCACAGTGTGAATCACTCATTTCCACATAAAACAGGACACTTGACTCAAGGTGTGGTGGAATGAAATGGCCTGCCAGCCAGGCCCGAGTCATCTGGGAGTACTTCTTGGAAAAGACGGATATTAAGGAAGGTAGAGAGGGATATAGGAATTGGGAAATTTGTTGTTTTTGCTGCCTGAGATATTGAAATTTGGAAAAAGATTTTATATCCATAGCAACATTGATATTAGGACAATGTAAAATAGTCAAGGACAAGGAAGGAGACTCAGAAGAGATAACTGATGTGAGTAGGGCTTTATTTTTGCATTGTTCATCTCTACATTTCTGTCCTTTTCTAAAATTGCAGTTTCCCTTCCAACTGAAGGGGAACACAGTTTCTACTGAGTAGAAGTATATCACAATTCCTAAAAGAGAAAGAGGTGTTTCTATTCCTCTTTAACCCACTAGTACGTGAGAGTACTAATTATTTTTTGTCTTTGCTCACTTACATAGTCCAGTGATGTTTAGGATGCAAAGATTGTACTTTGTCTTGCTGAATCTAATATTTAATTAGTTTCATGAAGCTTGAAACAAATCATTTTTAGTAAACCATTTAGACACAAATCATTTGTCAAGAAAAAGGTGGCATAGCCTGTCATCTTTCAATTTTTAAAATTAATGTGATACATAGTTTTACTACTTTGGAGATGTAGTTGTGAGCTCCCCCCTTTGTCATTTCTGACAGTCACTGAAGTCTTGTGTCAGTGATTCACATTGGAACTGTCGTCAAAATACTTGCTTTCCAAGAACCAGCTAAATTTGTCTCAGGAAAGTGTGGCTTTTGTCGTTAACTTTCAGATTATTTAGGCAGCTATTAGGAAAACAGAATATGCATACACACCCCTCGGGACACATTGGATTCCTCCATATTAAAGATATATGGCTCAGAAGCATGGAGAGTAGTCATCGGGTTCAATGGAGGAGAAATGACGCTGTTGTAAAATGACTGGTGTCATTGACACAGTGTCAGGAGGCACCTCTGGGAACTAGAAGGGTTATTGCACATGAAATTTTCTCCAAGTCACATTCTAGGCTAAGTCGTAGTAAACATGCATATCCCTTCTCAGAGGTGTCCTGACATTTGGAAGCTAGGTTTCTTTTCTTTCTGGGCCAACATTACTCATAACTGCTGTGCAGAATATGTTCAATGAATTTCCATCTATAAAAGCAAAGTAAAATCCCAAGTGCTGTCTAACTGTCAAAATAAAGCAGCTGTCACATTCTTTTAAAGCACTAGAGAAAGGCCTTTTAATAGTCTGGGACCAAAAACTTGAAGTCTTTGTGGAAAATGGTTTTGCAATTACAGGGCTGTACGACAATGGCACGACGCGAGGGCACCTGCGTGGTGGTGATGGGGGATTGCTCCTGTCTTCCTCTTGCTGTCGGTCTTCCATCTTTAGCTCCTACCTGAGCTTCAGAGGCAGTCGGAAGAGACCAGAAGAAAGGGAAAGAAGCTAAAAGTCTGAAAAAATAATTGTTCTTAATCAAAAAATGTTCATTAATTGCACCCTTGTGGCCTAGCAGCCACTCGCTTGGGAGGTGACAGAGGTGTCTCAGAGGCAGTCTCTGCCTCCTAACGGGTATAAGCTAGTTAGCAGAAGAAAGGAAAATGAGTTGAAGAATAAAGAACAGGATGAGATGAGTGCCAAAGGCAGCACTGGGAGTTGGAGTCACTTGAGGAAGAAGGAAGAATTGGATACTCATTCATTCATGTATTTAATTTCTTTAACCAACTTGTAAAAAAAAGTACCTGCAAAGCATCCAAGCAGGATTTAGGAGATGAAAGAACCTATTCATAGGTAACATTTATCCAGTGCCTTGCTATGTACCAGGTGCAATTTCGAGGGTTTTACATACATCCTCTCAGTTAATCTTCACTACCCTACAATGTGCAAGATACTGCTTTTATTTTCAGAAAAGAAAATGGAAACATCGAGAGGAGAAGTAAAAAGCCTAAAGCTACAAAATTAGGGACTGCAGAAGTTGGGGTTCAACCCCAGGAAGTCATTTTCTAAAGTCATTCAAGTGCTCATAGCTGGGGGAAGGTATAGAAAAGCTAGTTGGTAAAAATTCAGCATTCAAAATGCTTTTCTGGTGTCCCTTCACTTACTGTCATCTCATAAGCATTTTTCCCCTCGTGTCTTTAAAAACATTTGAAATACAGAAGATTTCAATGAAGCCAAGCTTTGTTTTGGGTATGATGCTCATTTTAGGACAGACCTGGGCCTGAGAAGTAGATGTCAGAGGTGGGAACTGCAGCCCACAATCCATAGTTGCTGACAGGCGTGCATCACATCGGATGGGGAAGCTACCAGCCTCCATGGGCTGGTGTCAAGGCATCAGTGTGGGCAGCAGCAGACTTGAGAGCTCCGAGGTGAGCATTTGGCCTGGGTAATATCCGCAGGCCGGGTGCCCTGCCAATGGGCAGAAACAGGTGGTTGAACGGGAACTGCTCAACTCATCAGGGAGGGGACACTGAAGAGGGACAGCAGCTGGGTCGTGTCCGGAGAACGTGCCTCAAGGCAGGTGGGACTCCACAACCTCCGAAATAAACAACTAGGGACTCCCAAGGATGTTTCTTCTTTGGGTTCTCTCATGCCTGAGAGCAGCCATGAGCTTTGGGTGGGAGAATGATCTTTTTTTTTTTTTTTTTTTTAAGAGATGAAAGGGAGGCAGGGGAGGATCTGGTTTACTGAGGAAGAAGATGAAGTGTTAATCTTGAAGGGGTGGCAGGACGTCCACCAGGGGTTGTTGGGAATGGAGGACCAGACCTTAGAAGAAGGGTCACAGTGGGTGACATGGATTCAGGAATTTATGACACTGGCATTTCATTAAAGGCAGGAGAGAGTTTAGAAAGGAAAGTGAAGGATCAACATCCACTTTAAGGATTAGGTAGAAAGAGTAAATATTCTTTTCTCTCTCTAATCCTTAAAAAAATCTTTTTTTTTTCCCTTACCCAATTGCAGTAGGTTTAATAGTGGACCCAAAAAGTATGTCCAAGTCGTAACCCCCAGAATATGCAAAGGTGATTTTATTTGGAAAAAGAGTTTTTGCATATTTAATTGTGGATCTTGAGGTGAGATCACCCTGGATTTAGGGTGGGCCCTAAATCCTCCTTATAAGAACAGGAGAGAAGACCGTATGAGGACAGAGGCAGAGATGTAGATCACAAATGAATTGCTGGGCAGTTTGGCCATTCTCAGGAATCTAGGTGATTTTATGTAAAGTAGATCAATCTTTTTGTACAGGAAATTTGCTTTCTGGACTTTCTCTTCGATAAATTAAGTTGAATAAAGGAATCCTTTTGGAGAATAAGAGCAAAAATAAAAAGGGAGGAATAAATTTCCCCCAAAAAACAACAGAAAAAGCTTACCCCTTGAGTAGAACCGTTGGCACATGGTACCTTTCCAATCAAATTCGTATGGAAATGCATACTTTGACAAAAAAAATTAAAAATTTTGTGCCATCATTAAGATTTTCCCAGATTAATATAAAGAGAAGAAATACTTTCTCATGCTGCAAGATGACCTCACCGTTGCTAAAGGGAAACGGGGTAGAGAGTGCACATAATCCCCAGTCCCCTGCACAAGGAAATCTGGTAACTGTCTAACCCTCTGGGTTATCCTTAAAAACATTCCTGCTCTTCCCTTCTCACTGCTGAGTCTGAGAAGGCAGTTTTGACCTTCAGAACAAAAAGCTTAAGGGATTTAGTTACGATTTTTTTAAGTTATGAAAACATGCTCAGGCAATTAAAATAATTGTGCCTCAATATTCTACATCCAGATATATTCATATCGAGTGTAGAATTTAGTTTTCATTCCTTTAGAGTTTATGGAATCAAAGGGAGAGGAACCAGTTTTCATCCTTTTAGATCAAATTTTCTTTTCTCCTGGGCTTTTGTCTCAATGAGGTAAAAGGCAAATTATTCCGTGGGTCTACAAAAAGCTACCAAGGCATTGCACTTGTCACCCTACTTCCAAGTCATAGAGAACTGGGCAGATAGACAGAAACATCTTATGTAACCTGAACAAATGTTAACTAAAACATAGAGCCGACCTTTGGCTTGGAATTTAAGCCAGGCAAGGGGCTCACGTCAAATTGAGGGCTTTGTATAGGAAGTGAGAAAAGCACTGCTACCAGAAGAGTGTATTTGTGGTATCTCATTCAGTCCCTGTTTACAGGAGTAGTTCGTGCTTACCTGCGTGGCCTTGCTAATGGATGGAGACAGTTATACCTGTTGAATTATACTCTTCATCACCTGGCTGACTCAATGCTCTTCCAAACTGTGAATCACAGAGTGGTCTGTGAGGGGAGTAGTGACAACCTTCACGAGTCTGAGCAGCTGCTTCGAGCCACCCCGCAGTGGTTTACCTGGTAGGAAGTGGGATGTGTGCTAATGATTAATCCAGGCTATCCTTCGAAATGGTTTACTTTTACAGTCAAGCCTTTTTTGTTTGTTTGTTTTTGAAAGGAAAGTTAGTGAATGTGTGGATTTTCCATTTAACAGAAGTGTACTGAGTCTCCTCTGTATACTGTGCAACTAGTACTGAGGGGTGGAGAAGTTTACAAAGATGAATTAAGGTGCCTTGTTCTCAAGGGACAAGAAGATAAGGCAGATATACTAAGTCCTTAGGAGTGATCTATTTAATGTGCTAAGCACACAGGGACTGATCTCTATCTGGGGAAATCAGGGACATCTCCCTGGAGGAGGTGTCATTGTTAGAGCTGCAACAGAAAGGAGGAGATGGACATTTCAACAAATAGCATTAAGTGAAAGTATGGGGGTGGGATTTTTTTGGATGAATCATCCGCTAATCCAGAAGCATGGGCAACACGTACAACATTAGTAAAGCTTGACTGCTTGAGACCAGATTGTGGAAGGCCTTGGATGACAAGCTAAGGGATTTATACTGTATAGGTGATGGTCATGGAGGATCTATGAAGGCTACTGGAGCCAAAGAATGACATGAGTTAAGTTTGTGGGGAAAGCGTGATTTTGCCTAATTATAGTTAACGTGGGAATTGGAGACAAAGAAACTGGAGATGCAAAGACTTTTTTGCAAGGATATGGCACCAAGATCCTGAGAACCCTTAACCAAAGGTGGTAGTAAGATCTGGAAAGGATTAAGGGGAGAGAGGTTGTGGAGGAAGGAATGATGGGACTCAGTGTCTTATAAATATCCGTATGTCACAGAATAGAGAAGGCAAAAATAAGTTCCCTAGAAGTGTACATGGAAGAACTGCCAGAAATAGGCAAGGCAAGTGCAGGAACTAATGGAAGATAGGAATCTGAGTTTGATAGACCAGTGGAGCATTTGATTGGAAACTTACGGCAAGTAGTTAGTGCTAGTAATGATGGGCTGGTACTCAGGAAAGGCCCTGGGGCTGAGGAAACAGAATTAAGGGTGATGGAATTGGGGTATGACTTATCTGGTAGGAGTTGGAAGGAGGAGTGTCAGGATTTTAGAAGAGTGGTTAGGAGGAGGTGAGAAGTAATGATGTGAATGTCACAGAGGAAAATGCTACATCACCTGTAACAAATCAGAACTGGAGAGTGAAGACATAAAGGTTAATGATGCTCCGGGCTGTAGTGGTGTCATAATAAGACACAGAAATCATGGCTGGGATGGAGGGAGTTTGGGGGCAGGGGCATGCTATTATTGGGGTAGATTGATGGGTAGGGAATGGTGAGAGTGATGATTTTTTGTTCGTATATTTAATAAAATGCTTGAAGGAGAGTTAACATGCTATTTCTAACAAACTGTCAGAGATTTGCAAAGGTGTATGGGATCAGGCTATAGACTTGGGGCAGTTGAAATGAATGAGGAACTGACCAATTAAGTAAAAACAGAAGAGACAGGAACAGAAATTTGGAGTTAGGAAGCTAGAGATAAAAGAGAAATGATGAAAGATCTCTTGACTTTTATTGAAGGATTATTGATTATAACTGTAGGAGACTGAAGGAAATATAGCATCTCTGGAAAGAGTGTTTCAAAAAGAAGGTAGTAATGATATTGTCAAATAATGTGGATGGATTAAGGGAGATGAGAATTGTGAAGAGTCATTGGAATTAGGTTTGGGCGGTGGAGCCAGCGTTTCATTGGAACAGATAAAGAATGGAGGGGACAGGTGTAGGAAGTGGGCCGTGAGACCAGCCCTGTCCTTACATAACATTCATTTTAATTGGTGGGGCTGTATTATGAGGGCATTATGTTCAGTTAACTATGGTTCCTTTTCCTCTGTGGTTTAAAGTTTTTCTTTAATCTTTCTCTATTAAATCTCTAAGTTTTGTTCTTCCAGAGTCTTTACTCCTTTCATATATCCAACTTCAGAATGTTCTAGATATGACAGTTCTAGAAGCCCATAGACTTCTGTCTTTTCAAATTTGATTCTGAATCTATGAATCAGTCCTGAATTAAAAATCCAAGAAATTCCTCTAAGTTACCTAGACTAAGAATTCTAATTCTGAAAGCTGTAATTTAAATGCTTTCTCCTACATCAATAGCAATACTTTCCTGACCTGATCTGTCCTTTCAATGTAATTTAAGTCTGAAATCCAGCCCTGTTATTTATATTTCAGTTTTGAGGGTACAAGAAGTAAGATTAGGAGGGTAGGAGACCCCTAGGTCCTCATGAAATACCGATAGCCTGGAGAGGCCACTGGCAACTGGAAGTGCAAAATCCTCATCTTATGGGAAAAGTTTTGTTTCTAAAGCTCCTTTGTCCTTTGGTTGTGAGAGCACATTTGCCCCTTGACTCACAGCCAGAGCCATAAACAATGGACAAGTTCTTGCAAAGGTCTAGGAGTTGTGTAACCTGTAACCTCACTGTAGAGCCCAATCTCCATTTCCAATCTCATTCGAAAGGAGACCAGCTCAGAATGTCAGGAATACTAACCATCTTTCCACCCCTCAACGATTCTAGGTCCCTTTTCTGCCCACTGCATTTATAGTTGTAGGGGTAGGCAGACATTCTTTTGAAATCATAGTGGTGGGTTTAGTCATAGACCCTAGAGCTCCAGAGGGAGGGAGAGCATTGAAGGAACACTGAGGACTGTGTTGGAGCTTTTATCAGGGCCTAGAGGCCCTTCGAAAGGACTATGAAGAGTGCTCAGAACTAATGAAGAGGGCAGACCTAGCAGCATTGGGTCCAAGGGCAAGGATGCAAAGAGGAAATCAAGGTCTTCTAGTGATGTGAGAGGATAAGGAAGTGGAGCCCTAACCCTTTTTTTGAATATTTTGCCCTTTGTTTTAATTCTCATTTAATTTAATTTAATTTAATTTAAAATTCTTATAACCGCCCTGAGGAGTGGATAGGTCCTCTGCCCATTTTACAGGTAAGTTAGTTGAGGTTCAGCAAATTAAGGAAATTGTAGGTCTCACTGCAGAGAGGTTGACACAGCTAGGATTTGAACTGAGTCTGCTTGATTCAGAATTCCTTCCCCCATAGGCCAGTGCCCCTCAGAGGGACAGGAGGAAAACACGTTTAGATGCTTTTCTGTGGTTGTATCCGAAAACCCAGGGCCATGTGTTGTATTTCTTTGATTTCTCTTCCCCATTTGTTTCTTGTCTGTAATGTGTTCCTTTGGTTGACACACTACTGCCCATCCCAGGAGATAGCCAGGGTCTGTTTGCATCCAAAGCAGAAAGAGTTTCGACATCTCTGGGCGAGCTGTGTGTGTCTCTTCACTACATTCTTTCAATCTGGAGGCAGGCGGAGCACAGCTGTGGCTGTTAGGCCAAAAGCACAGCTGTAGTCAGCCGCCAGTTGACACCATGGCACATGGTGTCATGGTCCCATTACTTGAGTGTGTCCTGCTCAAGCCGCTGCGTGATTGGCATTTGCATGGGCCACAGTTGGGGGAAGAATTCTCTGCACTTTGTAGGAACAGTGTCACCATGCTTCATATTCCATTTGCCTCATGTTCTCGTAAAAATATCCCACATCCAAGCTTGTTTGCATAAAATGAAACTGCTGGTTGCCCGATTCATGTACTACTCTTGAGGAATTCTGGTTATCATTTGGCCTTGCGGATTGTCATTGCCTGTGAGATCTTTGACCAAAGCTATGTTTCATCCTGATTTTAGTGTGGCTAAGTTAAATATGATATATGTTTTTTTCAATTAGCAATGTTAAAGTATAGAAAAAATGACCACAAGGGTGATAAATCATTAATACAGTTGGTGGTGATGGCTGGTCGATTAATACCTTGAGAAAAACAACACACTCACTGACACAACCAAGAATAGCATATGTAAATTCTTCTTACTTAGATATCTCTTTATTAGGCCTCTTCTTCTTCTTTTTTTTTTAATGTAAAATGTTGAAATGAAACTGACACAAAGTATTTCCTTTTTTTCTATTTTTCAGAAAAAACCACTGTCTGCAATAATAAAGGAAGTCTGTGATGGGTAAGTGTTACTCAGGATTTATGCGGGGAGCTCCAGTCCACAAATTGAAAGTCAAATAAAATATTCTTGAGCAATCATTAAATATTATTCACTAAGTCACTATTTGACCTGCCAAAAGACACCAAGGATTGCTCTGTAAGATTTCCATGCCTTTTCAGCCAAAAAAATTATCACTGTTTCTCAAGAAATAGAAAGTGTAGAAGGGCTGATATGTGGACACTGGAATTGATATTATTTATTTTGAAAAGTTGTAGTTCATTCATCCTGCTCACTGGGGAGCAGTGTAAGTTCCTGAGGTTAAGTACACACTTCATCTGGTATAAAATGAGAGGGCCACTCAGGTCCCCATAGAAGATAAAATAATTTAAAAGACAGGTCAATGGGTGGTGGTGCTGCCATGTGGAACTCCACAATGATAGTGGACTTTCCTACTTCTCTGGGGTTGCTCTAACAATCTAAAGGAAAAGCACATTGATATGGAAGTTGCATGAGGTTTTTTATTTTTAAAGCAGAAGTGTGAATAGAGTATTACCTGGAATTTATTTAAGACCTGGGATCCTTAATTGGAATGTTCCAAGCTACAGCAAGCATACCGCTTGGGGACTGTAGACCACAGAGACAATTGAAATGTAACCATTGTCAAAAATTTAAATTGCACTTATTTCCCTCTCTCTGCTCCACTCACTCCCTCATAATAGGGAGGAATGGAACTTTACATTTAAATACCCTTCCCTCAAAGCCATGAAGATAAAATGCCTAGGTCTTCCCTGGTGGCGCAGTGGTTGAGAGTCCGCCTGCCTATGCAGGGGACACGGGTTCGTGCCCCCGTCTGGGAGGATCCCACGTGCCGCGGAGCGGCTGGGCCCATGAGCCATGGCCGCTGGGCCTGGGCGTCCAGAGCCTGTGCTACGTGACGGGAGAGGCCCCAGCAGTGAGAGGCCCGCGTACCACACACAAAAAAGATAAAATGCCTAAAGGTGAGCAATAGGCTTGTAATAACACCTAGGTGACCCACATCTGAAATGGTTGGTCTCAGGGTCATGAAAGGGGGGCTAATGCCATTTTGTTTTAGGAACTGCACTGTGGGTAACTTGGGTACTGGCTCAATTCCAATCATAGGGTGTTTATTTCATCTAACTCTATCAAACTATAAACAAGAAAATGACCCTTTTTTGTTTTTTTCTGATCCGTTTATGCTTGTATTTTTCAGGTGGTCCCTTGCCAACCATGAATACTTTGCACTGCAGCATGCAGATAGTTCAAACTTCTATATCACAGAAAAGGTAGGTCAACCGCGTTATTTAATCTGGGACACTTATATTTAAAGGAAATTAAAACACAAATGATGTTTCCTCTACTCAGGACTAAACATGCTGGTCTAAATTTTGCATCTCTACCATCCACAAAAATAGAGTCTGCAAAGCAAACAACTGCTACTTTAGTATTAACAAGGGGATATTTAGCCCATTCAAGAGTGAAGACCAAATATGTTTCTGCGTCCTGTTTTAGCAACAGCATTTGCCTTCTAACTGTGAATTTACTAATTCTCTTTCTTTCTTATTGCTTGGTTAAAGCATTTATTTGATACTTAATGACTTAGTCTAGCTTTTCTTTCTCAGAATTTTTTTTTCAGAATAACCTCTAAGCCCTGCTTAAAGTTATTGAAGGAATGACAAGAAACCATTTCGAAGGTGGCATTGTGTAGGCACTGAGTGTTCTGTGGTTCTTGGGAACCCTGCTTTCTTCTTGGGTGATTTTATCTCTTTAGGAAGCTTGGAGGAGAAGGAGGGAATTGTGAAGACTACAGTGGCTCTGGCAGCAAGTACAATTAATGTCTTAGATCCCTGATAAGAGAAAGGAAAACTAACATTTATTCAGCACCTACTATGTGCCAGGAACTGGGCCAAGCACATTACCTCTGTTTGTTGATTTTGTCCTCAAGACTAACCTGTGATGGAAACCACAGTGGCTTTGGTTAACAGATAAGAAACTGAATCATAGAACTCAGATGGCTTGGCCAGTATCTCAGGGGTCATAAACCACAGAAAAAAGTGCTTTATTCTTCCCAGATGGTCCCTGGAATTTTCATAACTGATCATGTTTTCTTCTGCACACTGATTGCCAGGAAGCTGAGAGTTAACAAGTGGACTAGATTTCCTGGCCTGTGTTGTATTTATTCCTTTTACTTGTTGCTTTGATTCATTCCGCAAACAGTTTTCTGTCTTTACTTCCCCCTTGCTTCGTTTTCTTCAGATTTTTCATTCCTTTTGTATTTATATAATCTGCATGCTATTCTCGGTGAGATAAAGAGGATATAAATAAATAAAAGTTAAATGTTAGCAGTTGAATGTATTGTTGTTGATACCCTTAAACAGAAGACTGTCTCATTTACCTTGGTTCACCTTTTAAAGGTAACTAAAATATTGTGACTTTGGGGATATTATTGGAGATTGGATGGCTGTCTACTATTTAGGATATAATATGAAAAAGTTTAAAAATTATTAAGTGATAAAATTATAGGACAACAGAAGTTATAATAGTGTTTTTCAAACATCACCATTTAATGGGTAGTGAAATCAATTTAGTGGGTGTTCATAGCATTGAAAATTGGAATATAATAGAGTAGAATAGGTCACAGTACATCACCTGTGTTGTTTCTGAGAAACTTACGTCACACACACACCTGTATATAATACTAGTATATTGTGCTAGTTTTTTACCCTAGGCTGTGCCCCAAAAGCCGTTGAGTCACAGTTAACTCTGCCTTTGATTAACTGTATTGGCTTGTGTCCCCTGGTGGCTGTCCTGTCTTCTGTCATCATTCTCAGGAGACCTCAGTGTATTGGTGATTTTACTAAGGATGGAATTCTCAGACTAGAGAACATAAGCATCACAGGGAGAATCATTTAAAAATGTAGGTTTTTCAGATCGCAGCCCCAGAGACTCAGAATGAGCAAACCTTGGGTATGGCCTAGGATTTTGCAGTTTAAGAGCCCTCTGTGGAATTCTGATGCAGGTACCCAGGGACCACTTGGAGGAACACTGCTCTGGGGCCACTTTTCTGAAGAGATGGGAC
This sequence comes from Phocoena phocoena, assembly GCF_963924675.1. Classification (NCBI taxonomy): domain Eukaryota; kingdom Metazoa; phylum Chordata; class Mammalia; order Artiodactyla; family Phocoenidae; genus Phocoena; species Phocoena phocoena. The sequence goes on along the minus strand of NC_089227.1, from coordinate 65,660,046 downwards.
CCGAGTGTCCCAGGCACTGTGCACTATGAACAGAGGTCAAGTGCTGAGTTTCATTTAGGAGGGTGTTTGTGTGCGGCCAATTCGTAGAATAATTTAAAAATTCACATACTATTTATGCTTTTACTCTAATTAACATTAATATCTAACATTAATATCTAATTTTCTGATATTAACATTAATATCAGAAAATTCAAACTACTCAGAACAATGGGAAAATTATTATTTTATTGGGCATCCTAGTTATTTTCTGAGAGATCTTGTTTGGCCTGAGGAAATCCTGAATGTTGAATTTAAAGGGACTGCCACCTAAATCTGTCATCAATCTGTCTCTCTTCATTGGCCAGTAGTGAGGATTCTTCCTTTACTAAAAGTTTAGGGAATGAGGAGGCTCATTTTCCCAATTGCAGCTCTTTGTTTGTAAGTAAAATGTCATCACTCTTCTTCCTACAGCTGTCACTGAGCACAGTGTATGCATGTGACACAGAACGTGACACACAAAGGGCAGGAGATGGATCTTGAATTCTGGGTCCACAGGGGCAAACCTGGGCTGCCTTCAGTCTGTGGTTAGGTCCATCTAGTTCTTTGCAAGTATTCTTAAAAATAGAGCCCATTCCCCCCCGCCTTTTTTTAAGTAATGTATTTAGCATCATCTTGGTTACTTACAGCCCAGTGAGTTGTTAGGTGATATTTGTGTTACCGTGGTAACCGGTGACTAATTTTCGAAACTTGTGCATGTTCTTAGTTAATGACTTTCCCTTGTATGTGAGGTGGTCTCCCTTCCTCTGACACAGGTAAAATATCACCTGTAATTTTAAAGAAGAAAAATTCTCCAGCCCTGGCTGGACAAGCTAACATATTCTGTAACTGATAGATGCTTGTGATTCTCTACTAAGATCCTCAGGAAGGCACCTCCCCTGCTTTTCTCATGTTATTCAAGCCCATTTTCTGAAATTGTCTTCATTTGCTTATTGGGCCATTAACTTCTGTTTTTCATCACAGGGGGTAAAAATGTCACATTGTTGAGCAGTGTTCAGCAGAAGCATAGCATGCAAATGCCTTAGAGAAAGTTAAGATTCAGCTATTTACAAGTTCAAATTCTGCCCCAGAAACTTTCATATTTCAGGGTGATGTCTCAGACACAGAGAGAGAAAATACAAAATAAAAAGTGAATTGTGTATTTTTCAGCTTTACGGAGGTGTAATTGACAAACAAAATTGTAAGACATTTAAGCATGTGTCATGGTCATTTGATATACATATACATTGTGAAAGGATTCCCATCCTGTTAATTAACATATCCATCATCGCTATTTATTTATTTGGTGAAAACATTTAAATTCTACTTTCGTAGCAAATTTCAATTATACAATACCGTGCTATCAACTAAGTCACCATATTTTACATTAGATCCTGAGACCTAGTCATTTTATAACCTGAAATGTTGTACCCTTTTACTTACTTCTTTCTATTTCCCCCAACCCTTCAGCCCCTGGCAACCATTTTTGCTACTCTCTGTTTCAATGAGTTTGACTTTCTTTTAAGATTCCACGGATAAGTGATTCCATGCAGTATTTGTCTTTCTCTGTCTGACTTGTTTCCCTTAGCATGGTGCCCTCACGGTTCATCCATGTTGTTGCAAATGGCAGGATTTCCTTCCTTCTCATGGCTGAATAATATTCTATTGTATATATCTACCACATCTTCTTTATCCCTTCATACGTTGACATCACTTAGGTTGTTTCCATATCTTGGCAGTTGTGAATAATGCTGCAGTGGATATGGGAATGCAGATACCTCTTCGATAACCTGTTTTCATTTCCTTTGGATATATACCCAGAAGTGGGACGGTTGGATCCTTATTGTAGTTCCATTTTTGATTTTTTGAGGAACCTTCATGCTGTTCTCCATAGTGCCTATACCAATTTATATTCCCACCGACAGTGTATGAGGGCTCTCTTTTCTTCACATCCTTACCAGCACTTCTCTCTCTCTTTTTTTTGTTTTTGATAATAACCATTCTAACAGGTGTGAGGTGATTTCTCATTATGGTTTTAATTTGCATTTCCCTGATGATTAGTGATGTTGATTAGTCATATACGTGTTGGCTATTTGTATGTCTTCTTTGGAAAAATGTCTATGCACTTTCTCTGCCCATTTTTAAAATTGGGCTTTTTTTTTTCTTTTCTTTCTATTGAGTTGTGTGAGTTTGTTACGTATTTTGGATGTTGACCCCTTATCAGATACATGATTTGCAGATATTTCTCTCTTTTCCACATACTGCCTTTTCATCTTGTCGATGGTTTCCTTTGCTGTGCAGAAGCTTTTTATTTATTTATTTTTTTAACATCTTTATTGGGGTATAATTGCTCTACAGTGGTGTGTTCGTGTCTGCTTCATAACAAAGTGAATCAGCTATACATATACATATGTTCCCATATCTCCTCCCTCTTGCGTCTCCCTCCCTGCAGAAGCTTTTTAATTTGATGTAGTCCCATTTGTTTACTTTAAGTATTCCAGTGGGATTTGTCTTCCAAAAAAGAATTTTATAGAGAGAGGGCTAAGCATGTTAGTCCATTATCTTCATTCCAGTCTGACAAGGCAGGTTATTATTATCTCCATTTTACAATGAGGAAAGTGAGACAGAGAGAGATTTTGCAACAACCCGTTTAGGTCGTACAGATGGGCAGTGGTTGAGCTGAGGCTTGGACCCGGCTGGGTCTGCCTCCAAAGCTGTCTATGCCACCTCCTGGAAACCCTCTGCCCCCACTACCTGGGCCCTGGTTTGTGTATGATGCTCCTTTTTTTTTTTTTTGCTGACACCAGGCCAGTGATCCTGATGGTAATGGCCTCAGGACAATAAATATAGGAAGTTACAGCCTGTGAGCATTGCTTACCAGCTTTAGTCTGTGACCTTTTTATTCCTTAAGAGGATGGCTTGGAGGAAGTTGTAACAGATAATCTTCCACTCACTGGGGATTAGCAAAACACATTTTCATTTGCCTTTGGTCTGGACTGTATAATTGTCTAAGGTAGTATTATTGCATTAATACCATATTTTTTAGGCAAACAGGAAAATTGCCTTGTCATCCTTAACCCTAAGCGTGCAGACAGGTAGGTCCCCAGAAAGCATGGGGCATGGTAGAGGGCACCTTTACGAGATCGTGTACTTGTGGACAATTGAAGTTTTCTCATGATTTCAGGACGGTATTTTGGTCCCCTGTGCTAAGACCTACTTCAGAATGTGTGAAGTACAGTGATATACCATGGCAGTATCTTATTTCTATAAGTTTTTATTTTGTAAGAATAGAGATATCCATTTCTCATCCAGGTCCTCTCTGCAAAGCTGGCCCCAGGAACTTTCGGGGAAAGAAGTGGGGTCATTTGAAGGGCACCCCTTTTTAATGCCATTCCCACTTCCTAGGTGCTCTGTGTTCTCAGACAGGCCTTGAGCTTCCCCGAATCCCTGGGCAGACAGGGCTTGTGTATCCCTGGGACTTGTATGTCTATCCCGGGTCAGGAGACTACTCAATCATAGTGTGGAATTCAGTTCACCTGTCACACTTCAAGCACTGGGCTCTACAAAGAGCTCAGTGAGATGAATCCCTTTCATTCTCTGCATCCATGGATCCAGGGTCTAGTTGGGGAAGAATACCTTGAAGCGGGCACAGGTTTTGAGGAAGAAGAGGCAGGAACCAAACGATTATAGAACAGAAGAGGGATCCAGAAGGGTCCTGGAGTGGGCTAACCATGTCTGAACTGAACTTTGAGAAACTAACAGGAAAAGTGTTCATTCAAAGACAGAACTCTGTTTCTGAGTTTTAGGCACCTTCACAGGTCAGCTGGGGCATTAGTCGGCGGGATGGTAACAACTGTCCTGAACATTTATTGGATGCTTGCTATGTGGCAGGCGCTGAGCTAAACGCTTCGCTTCACATGGGCTCTTTGTTGTACTTGAGTCTTCACAGGAAGCCTGTGAACCAGGTTTTATTGTTACCTGCTCCATTCTCTGGAGGGCACAACTAGGGCTCAGGGGTGTAAGCAACAGAGCAGGGATTGACACAGGAAGTCTGGCTCCAGAGCCAGTGTCCTGTGCTCTCGGGCCGTGCCGTGGGACAGGCAGGAATCCCGGCAGTTCTCATCATGCTGTAACCACAGACGGAAGACACACCAGTTCTTGGTGCGGGAGGTGGAAATCCATCTTTCCATCCTCTATTTTACCTCCCTGGTTTCCTCTACTGACAGTCCTCATTCTACTACCTCTTGGTTCTCCAAAAAGCATTTGATCCTATTTATACCCGTGACCCAATAACCCAATTGCATCAGCGTTGCTGAGCAAAGTAATTTGCCTTCAAAATTCCCCAGAGATACACACATTACCAGCAGAGTTTCTTTTCCATTTGGAACGAGGCTGGTGAGCCCAAGGGAGCTGGTTCCATCCCTGTGTGGGAAGGTTGGCTTTGCACAGAGACAATGGTTGGTGCTTCTCAGCTGGGTTGGTTAACCCAAGGGCGTGAGTCCTTATTGGTCACTAAACAAATTGAGCACAGGGGTGTCATGTGACTGCCTCAAGGACACTGTAATGAAAACAGTTCAGTGCACTAGACATCTCTGGTGCACTTGCTTCATCTTTTAAAAAGTGGCTAAAATATTGTGGGGTTTGGGGTATTATTGGGAAAGGATTGGGGAATTTTCTTCTATATGAGTATAATGCGAAAAGTGTAAAATTGTCTTTGAATGATAAAATTACAGGACAATAGAGGTAATAGTAGGGCTTTTCAAACCGTTGGTCATCACTTCTTAGTGGGTGGTAAATCAGTTTAATAGGTTGAAGGAGCATTAAAAAATGGACTGTAACAGGATAGAAAACAGAGTGTGTTACATGTGTTGCTTTGTGAAATATTTGTTTCATGTGCATTCATATGTAATACATGTTTAGTCTTATTTTTTACCCTGGGGTCAAAAATGTTTGAAAGTCACTGAAAATATTTCCGAGGTGGGGGATTAACTAGGGAGAATAAATGCAAGTGCTGTATGTTAAGTAGTTTAAGGAAGCCTCGTGTTTGGAATGTGTTCTTCCCTGAAGAAGGTAATAGACACACCAGTACCACCAGCACCAGCACCAAACATAATACAAAGCCAACTGAGGCATGTCTTTTCCTGGGGAGCTGCCGGTCCACTGGCTCCTAGGAGGGGCAGCCTATGGCCTGGTGCCATGTGTCCCTTCTCTATTGCCCCCAACAGCTAAGGGGACCAGAAGTTGACACCTTACCCTAGCTGAGTCCCCCTGGCCCCCTGCACCGTGCTTCTCTTCTGGGAATCTGAAATTGAGAGGTGAGTTGGGTGATGATGTTTGCTAGAACGGGAAGGTGAGATGGAGTCAAAGCTGCCGTGGTGTCAGGGCAGATGCATCTTCCTACAAGCTGAATGTGGGGCTTTGCAGCCCCGGCCATAAGTACACAGAGTAACACCAGTCTGCAGAAAGGATTGAGATAAGTGGGGATGAAGGCCTGTGAGGGAGTCAGAGGATGGGCAGAGGGAGCGGCTTCCAGTCCTGATTTCCTCTCTGCTTTCTGTTTCCTGTCTTTGCATCCCTGTGAGAGGATATCCTGTGGCTTTACAGTCCTTCCCCTGAAACCACTGTGCTTGGGTCTCTGTTACTCTTTTTTTTTTCTCTAATTAATTATTTATTTATTTTTGGCTGTGTTGGGTCTTCGTTTCTGTGCGTGGGCTTTCTTCTAGTTGCAGCGAGCGGCGGCCCCTCTTCATCGCGGTGCGCGGTCCTCTCACTGTCGTGCCCTCTCTTGTTGCGGAGCACAAGCTCCAGACGCAGAGGCTCAGTAGTTGTGGCTCACGGGCCTAGTTGCTCCGCGGGCATGTGGGATCTTCCCAGACCAGGGCTCGAACCCATGTCCCCTGCATTGGCAGGCAGATTCTCAACCACTGCGCCACCAGGAAGCCCTCCGTTACTCTTGATCAAAGAACTTTCACTGGGACAGGCATTTTAATTTGAGCAAACCAGAGCCCAGGAACATTGTAAATTTTCTAACCTAGCCACACATCCTATGCGACATTCCTTTTTCTGCTGCTGCTTGTGGTAAAAGATTCCGGATTTGTTCAACAGAAGCCACTGTGGCTGCCTCAGCCGGTTATCCCTCAGCCAGGTGTGATGAGCGTGGGTTGCCACCTGCTGATCTGGGCCAGTGCCTCCAGGACTGGCTCTCAGCAGGCAGAAATGGTCAAAGAAAGACGGTCCCGCTTTTCACCTTGCGCTGACTCTTCAGCTCTTCTGGGGTTCCTGGCTCCCAGCATTTCTCTCTTGCTGCCCTGTTGCCCCATCTCTTGCCTTTCTCATACCCTGCTGCCTGCTCTCCCTTTGTTAAAGACTCCACATTCACATGTGCCTCGCTGCTGAATTCTTTCTTTTTTGATTTATAACTGAACCTGACTTCTGGTATGGATGCTCCTTGCCCTGCTGGCTGCTTGTATGCCTGTCACCAGCCTTTAGAAAGCACTACACTCTTCTAGACAGGCTGCTTGTCTTGGATCTGCCAGCTCATAATCCAGGGCTGTCAAAACATGCCAGGAGGAAAAGAGCCATGCATGCATGTATTCAAGAAAAGAAACTTGTACTGACTTCCCATATGTGCCAAGCGCTGTGCTAAGCTTTTAACATCTTAATTGAGATATAATTCATACACCATAAAAACTACCATTTCAAGTGTACAATGCAATGGCTTCTAGCATATTTACAAAGTTGTACAGTACTTAATTTTTTTTATTTATTATTATTATTATTATTTTTTTTTTTTCCGGTACGCGGGCCTCTCACTGTTGTGGCCTCTCCCGTAGCGGAGCACAGGCTCCGGACGCGCAGGCTCAGCGGCCACGGCTCACGGGCCTAGCCACTCCGCAGCATGTGGGATCTTCCCGGACCGGGGCACGAACCCGTGTCCCCTGCAACGGCAGGCGGACTCTCAACCACTGCGCCCCCAGGGAAGCCCCAGTACTTTATTTTTTAGATAGTAAAGCTGTGTCATTTCTATTAAGGGTATTTTCAAGTTGCAAACCAGAAGCTCTCAGATGCAAATGGAGATCACAGCCTCAAATCTAGACATGCAGATCCACTAGATCAAGGCTGCACTTCAAACATTTTTAACAAGTCCAGGTGGTACTAGTGCCCCATTTGAACATTACCCATTAGAAATGTGGGCAGCCTCTGGATCTCTCTCTTTATTCCTGCATGCGATGTGTCGGCTGAAGAAAAATGCACGACCTAAAAGTGGCCAGTTATGTTTTATTCAGGGACTTTACTGAGGACTATAGCCCAGGAGACAGCCTCTCAGGTAGCTGTGAGGAACTGTTCCAAAGAGGGAAGGGAGGAGCCAGGATACAGAGGAATTTTTGCAAAACAAAAAATAAAAAACACCAAAACATTTAGTCAAACATCAAAAGATTACTGCTAATCACAAAAAACCAGGCATCTCAAGTTAATGATTTTAGTGCTTTCTACATTTGGGAGGATTCAGGAGTCTGGGCGCACTGAAATTATTCCTTAGATACGCATCTTAACCATCTAGGGTCGGTATCCTGTTTTTCTACATCCTGAATTCCCCTCAGGGCACAGGATGGGGGCCGCTGCTGTGGCTGATGGCTTGATGGCAGCAACATTTGTTGTTTACCAGAATGGCAGGCAACATTCTTTGTTTACTGAAATGGCAGGCAATATTTTTTGTCTGCAGAAGAAAACCCATGTTGTGAATTCTTATCAGCTAGAAGTCCTGTGCGCTGCCCGAAGTGGGGACAGCATTCTGCTTGGTTTCCACTGTTGCTGAGAGAGAACGAGGTCCAACTTTCTTCTTAACCTGGCCGTCAGGGTGTGTCACAGTCTAGCCCCAGTCGACATGTTCTTTTTGCCATCTTTTTCTTGTTCTCTCCGCTTTAGCCAAATTGCCTTAATGTTCTTCAAATAAACCTTACTCTGTCTCCCCCATGTAGCTTTACTCACCTGGAATTCAGTCCTGCCTACCCTCCCTCCCTCCATCCCATTCTGTTTCAGGCACTAGATTAGATGCTGGGAATAAAGAGATGAAATGACAGACTCCTTGCTTCTGGGGGAGATGAGTCTTACCAAGAAACACACCCAGGAAGTAATGCCATTAAAACGACTGCCATTTCGGGACAGCCGACCCTCCTCTCCCTCCCAATCCTAAATTGTCTGAGCTGGAAGAAACCATAGCTACTTGCCTGAAATAATCTTAATACTGATGTTGGAGATTAGTGTCTTCATTCAGTCCTTCAGCTCTAAATCTCTTCCCTTCTGCTCTGCTGCTACAGGAATTATTGTCTTTTTATTGTCTCTTAGGTCCATTTGATAGCCAAGCAGGATCTGCATGTCTTTATTGTTGCCTTGAAGTGGTACTTAACTATTTGTGTGCTAATTTGTATTTTCCCCTCCCTGGATTTGCAAGTGACTTACAAGCAGAAACTTCGTGTTCTCCCTCTGGGGCCCCTGCAGTGTCTCGTAGTTCCTTGAACATATTCTTCAGGTGTTCGAAGATTGTTTGTGGATTTTATGTGATGCAGTTTTCTCTGTAAGATAAAAGATACAATTAGTTGCTTAATAAATTATGTATGATGTTGGCTAATTCAATTACCAGAATATGCACATAAACTTTCAGATTATTCACAGTGGAGGGATCATAGAGTGAGTAAATGAATCTTAATGCTCCTCTTAGAGTCTTAAATCAGTGTTAAAAAGTTGGCTTTTAGTATCGCAGGACTGATTAAATTATCTTTTCCAAAATAAGTACGTACACACATACACACACACACATAATATTTATACTGTGCTGGGTGTTGACTAAAATTTTTAAAGATTCATCAGATTTCATAAGATGATACTTAAACCCAGTCCCATGGATTTAAGTACTCCTTCTTTAGAATAAATGACCTGTTTCTGAGATTTTGGTCAGCTGTATGAATTTATCTCTAGTCCACAGCAATAGCTATGAGGAGGGAAAAATAAGAGACCCTCTGGTACCTCATACAAATAGTTATTCATTAGGCAGACGACCAAAGAGTAATATTTCAAAGTCAGTATTATCATTTTTATTTTCATTATAGCAAACAACAACTTCTAAGAACCAAACTGTAGTTTTGACAGATAATTTACCCCCAATTTTATGATTTTTGTTGTTCAATTCTAAGAAAGTGAGTTTTAATTTACTTCACCCTGGGGCATCCGTTGATATTCTTGTAGTTCACCCATCTTCGGTTCTTTATTTCCGGCAGTTGGCTCTGTGGAAGCCGTGATCACGGATGAGTAGAGAGATTCCTAGGCTTAAATACATGCTTTAGAGTTTCCGTGAAGGAAAACATGGGCAGTGACTTCGAAACCTTGTCAGCATTTTCTCCCCACTCCACATACTCTTTTTCATTAAATGAAGGAGAAACTTAGGATAGTCACACTCCACTATGGTGACACATTTTCCAATAACCAAGGAACAATTGAATGCAAGTGTTTGCAGTTGGAATTATATGTACACACGGTGAAAGCCAGTCACTAAGAACAGAGGTTGTAGCAAGAATCTTGAGCAACAGGAAAAGCACTTTGGAATTTGTCATATCGTGTTTGCTGTGTCTTAGTCCTTTCAGCTTGGCTAACAAAAATACCGTAGACTGAGTGTCTTACAAACAACAGTTTTGGAGGCCGGTAGTTCAAGATGAAGGCACTGGCAGATTCAGTGCTTGGTGAGGGGCTGCTTCCTGGTTCATAGATGGCCGTCTGTCGCTGTGACCTCATAAGGCAGAAAGGGAGAGGCAGCTTTCGTAAGGGCACTAATCCCATTCATGAGGGCTCCCCTCTCATCATCTAATCATCTCCCAAAGGCCACACCTCATAATACCATCACACTGGGCATTAGGATAACAAATGGCTTTTGGGTGGACACAAACATTTAGTCTATAGCAACATGCCACATGTGAACCAAGAAAGTTTTATTATCATCCCCCAGACCATACATTTTGAGTTTCTCCAAGCCAGGAACCAAAAGATTATTAATATTATTCATATTTACTTTAAGAACATATTGGATTTTTCCCAATTCAGTCACCAAAGACGAAAGGCTGCAGTTGAGCTAAGGGCAGGATGATAGCCACATGACATACTTGGGTTTTTGATTCCTGGGACGTTGTTTGGGATAGAATGATACGTACTACTCTTGGGTTCCCTCAGCCCTTTCTCAATTCATCAAGCCCAACCTGTGAAAATTGAAGTATACTCACACACTGGTACACGTGCATACATGCATCAGGGTGTCCTAACTTTCCCCAGGAGCTATCCAGCCCTGCCATAATGGCTTCAGCCAGCTGTTTTCTTTTCTGGGAATGTCGCCCCACCTCTCTCCTGGTACTTTTGCTCTTAGTGACTCAAACTAAATTGGCATTAAACTTACTGAAGTCTCTAAAAACATTTTTGGGGTGTTTTTAGAGTTTTCTAATTAAGAGTTTGGGAATTGGATGGGAGCTATCATTTAAAATCATCTAGTGCTTTTCCTCTAGAGAGGACTTGGAAGAGTATATACTTATTTCAGGATGAAGTAAAAAAAAAAAGACAGTCCAAGTTGAGTAATATAAATGAGAGGGAGCAGGGGAGAGGAGGGTACTGACTGCCACCAGCATTACTCAGATGTCAGTGGGTTTTATGTCTTGTTATTTAATGTTTACCACCGACTGTTGGATAGAGGCTATAACAAGATGATTGCACAGGCGGCTAACTTTTTTTGCTTAGGCTCCCTAGCTTGTGTTTGGTAAGATACTACTGCTTCTAGAATTGCAGGCAAAGATAAATGCCAGAGGTCATGATAATTCCATGTTCTCCAGTTCAGCTATTAAACAAATGAATAGATTGACTCAAGTACTGAAACATTTAACTGTGTAATGCTCAGATACAGGATGAATGACACATGGGTTTCCTGCAAGGGCAGGCACTTGTTTACCAGCAATGATCCTAGAAACACCAGAACACCCCTTGTAAAGAAGACAAACAACAGTAAAAAGCAAAAACCCATTATCAGTAGAGGAGATTAGTTCTGAGAATGGCCCTGCGACTGTTACATTGTGTCCCAAAGCCAGAAACCTAATTGCAAATTTCCTAAGTACAATCCCATTCATGTTTTTTATACTCTAGGAATGAGGTTTATTTTTGAATAGCTATTGGACTATGTTTCTCAAAGTTTTAAGCTGAAGACAGAATATATACCTTGTGCCAGAGGTAACAAAATAGCCATGAAACAATAGTCACCGAAATGCGTTTTCATTGTTGTTGTTATTTTTAGTCTATTATTTTCTATTTTGTTTTATGTTTTTTAAATGTTTGCTAGGATCCATCAGGATGACTTCATGACTATCACTGATTGTGATCCATAGTGTGAAAAACATTTCATTACCTTCTTTGCTGTACAGTGTCGCAAAGTTAGATATCCTCACTTTACTAACCCAGTATCTAGAACAATGTGCAAAAAAATATTTATTTAATGAAAAAATGAATACCCACTACATCAGTAAATCAGTGACTCAAGGGCAGACTTGAGGGATAGGCATGAACAAAAGGAAGAAGAGAAATAAAAGAAAGATACAAAATTTGGTAGAAAGACTGGGGAGAGGGCAGAGGAAGGAGATCTTGTCTCAACCCAAGAAAGGTAGTATGCCTGCAGCTGGTTTCTGGATATGGCACTCTGTGACATTTGGGGCTCTAGGATGCCCACACACTTTCCACTGTGATCAGAGTTAAGTTACAGTAATAACTATTGCATGATCATTTCTTTTTATCTCCATAGTTCCATTCATTTTTGCATTAAAAATACCCCATATTTAGTAACCTGAAGCAAAACCCATTGTTAGTGGAGATGATACTTACTGATGCTCTGGGTGAGGCATTTGGACATGGCAAAGCAAGGATGATGGCTTGTCTCTGATGGTGTCTGGAGTCTCATCTGGGAAGGCACAAATACCTGGGGGCTGGAATCATTTGGAAGCTTCTTCACTTACATGTCTGGCTCCTGGGCTGGGATGACGCAAAGGCAGAGCTCAGTTGGGACTGTACACTGGACTGCCTACCTGTGGTCTTTCCATGTGGCTTGGGCTTCCTCACAGCATGGTGGCAATGTTCCTAGAAGCTCCCTGAGAGGGCATTTCCTGAGAGCCAATATTCCAGGAGAACCAAGCAGAAGCTGTATGCCTCTTTATGACCTAGTCTTGGAAGTTCTGTAGAATCTTCTGCTGTACTCTATTGCTGAAATTAGTCATAACCCTCCCCAGATTCAAGGGGAGAAGACATGGGCTCCTCCTCTCTATGGAAAGGATGGCAAACAACTTTGGGGCTTTTAAATTAAACCACCATATGCCATATCCCGTTACCTTTCTTTTTCAGGAAAAAGCTGTCAGATAGAGTTACTATTTTCCAGAAGTTATCCAAAGATTAAATTTATCTTTTACTTTTGCTAGATTTCAACTTTTTAAGCTAAGAGGACGAAGAAAAGGTAGTTAAAGTAAGAAATATAGAAGGAAGTTTACAGCATTAAAACATAGAGCAGCAATGAGGTGATTTTCCACATTGATAAAAGATACAGGAGGAGGAACAATTTATTGCTTCTTTTTCTTAAGGGTGGAGAGGGGAAGCTGGGTAAATTGAACAAGTGTTCAGAGGAATTTAGAGGGAATTAGGCACCTTGATATTTCCACCTTCTTTTGAGTATAATTCTTGGGGAAATGGGTTTACTTCCTTTGCCGTGTCTGAAGATTAAAGTTAAAAAATAAGTGCTTTGTTACCATCAACTCCACCTGTAAACCAGTAACTGCTCTTCACTTATCAAAGACAGTCTTGTGCTTGGTACTGTGACTAAAGAGAAAGCTGAAAGATACCTGGTTTGTTAATTGCAGTCCTATCAAGTCTCTAGAGCTGGTGCAGGGCGGGTTAACCTTGGTTATCAAGTACCTTCTTCAATCACTTCTCACTCTTACAGGGGAAAAATACAAAAAACTAAAACATAACTTTAAAAGTGATTCACTGTGATCTTATCTAAGCTTTTCCATTTCATTTAGAGATGAATAGGAAGGGATGGTTCCTCCTCTATTCTTATTTTTTAAATGTATTTCTTCTCTTTTCTCATTGTTAGTCTGCTCCCTATTGTTTGTTTTTAATTCTCGTCTGACCCTTTTTCTTCCTGCTGACCCCTTCCTTCCTTCCTTCTTTCCTTTCTGTTAGTCTGTAACTTTATTTTTCTTTCACTCCATCTTTCCTCACTACCATCTCCTTTTTTAGGTTATTAGCCATCTTTTTAAATATTTCTCTTCCTAGTCTCTGCTCATCTACTTTTCTTTCTCTCCTCTATGTTCAGATGCCCTCTCTCTTGAAACTTTAGACTTGCAAGCACTGTAGTTAGGTTTAGATTTTTAGGTATAAAAAAATAGTGAGGTGCCACTTTACTAATATAATGCAACTTACATAAAACTTTCCTTTTTTCAGTATCTGCTACTCCTAAGCAAACAGATGTGAAATCTCAAGTTTCGTTAAAAAATTTACATAAACAGATAAGCACATTGGAGACATATTAGAAGTAAAAAAAAGAGTAAAAATTGTTTTAATTATCAGAATCCTAGTGCTCAGAGAAAACCACTGACATTTTAGTATATACACTTCAAAATTTGAGTTTGAGTGTGCATTTGTTTTGTAAAATGTGATCATAGCATACACATTCTTTCATAACTTGCATTTTAACTTAATATATAGCGGGCATCTTAACATGTTAGTGTACTCTGCCTACTTCACTATGTAATGAAGATTAAATTGGATAATGCTGACAAAACACTTTGCCAGGCGCTTAGCCCACGGTCATCCCTCAGTGAGTCATATTTCCTATTTATTCGTCAAACTTAATGGCTGAGAAGTATTGAACTCAGTTTTTAAGTCAGTTCTTTTTGTTTTGATTTTTAGATTGTTTGCTTTTTTAATTTCTTCCTCTTTCTCTCTCTCTCTTTTCTTTAAACAACACTAAAGTGTCCATTCCTTAAACTGAGTCTCTGTGTAATTCCTTAACCATTTCCTTACAAAATATCAATAGAAGTTGAACGAAGAGTCAAACTGGGTCGTCCTGACTTAATTCAGCCACTGCTTACTGATGACCCCTTGGGTGCCAGGCACTTTCATGAGTGATTGCATTTAAGCATCTAGGGCTCACAGAGGTCTTAGGAGGTTTTGGAGTTTCGGTCACACAACTATGAGTGTCATCTTTGGAACTGAAACTGAGATCTTCTATATTATTGTGAAGAACGTTCCATTTCAGGGGATTTTAGGGATGGTTCATGAATTGCAGAAGTATTTGATTTATCTGGCCTTTTAAATGGTTATTTTCAACTGTTTCAACATGAATAAAAAATTAACGTAAACTGTAGTAATAACCTTATTATTATTAACTTAAGCTGTTGGGTTAAGTTGACTTTAGGTGGACCTCAACATGAAGCATTTTATTTCCTTCATCCTTGTGCATACATTTACACTTCTTATAAACGTGTCATTGACTGGGAAGATTGGAGTGTTTTATTTTAAATCAGGCATGAATCTACCCACTCAAGTAAAATCACCTAAGTAAGTTTACCTGTGCCACACCTGAGTGCCTGGTTCATGTACAGTCAGGGCTAGTTCAGGCTTCTCGGCTTGGCTGCATGTCAGGTGTCCAGTAACAGGGGGAGACCCAATTTTATTCCTTTATGTAAGTTTGGCGTGCTTTTTTGCCTGACTTCCAGTATTTATTATGAGGAATGAGAGTTGAGGTTAGATGTTAGTTATACAGATCTGAAAGAAAAAAATGCCCTATTGTTCCCTTTCCAAGCATCTGGAGAAACTCCTGAGATTTAAAGGTCACCATTGACAACTACATATCTGGGTATGGTAGGCAGAATTCTGAGGTGGCGCCCAAGATTCCCATCCCCTACTGTTGCATGCCCCATACAAATCCTTCCTCTTGAGTGTGGTCTGGACCTGTGAATCTGAAGGGATGTCACTCAGGTGATTACATCACAGTTTGTCAAAGGGATTTGCAGATACAGTTAAGGTCCATGATCACTTGACTTTGGGTTGGCTTTGGGTTCATCAGAAGGGAGATTAGCCTTGTGCACCTGACTCAATCAGATGGGCCCTTTAAAGAAGGTGAAGCATTAAAGCGATGCTCTCCTGTTGGCCTGAGAAGGTGCAGATTGCCAGGTTGTGGAGAAGGCTACAGGGTAAGGACCTGAGAGCAGCCTCTGGGAGTTGAGCATGATCCCTGGTCAACAGCTGGTGAGGAAATGGGAGGAAGTGGGAGGAAGTGGGATCTTAGTCAAACAACCACAGGAAACAAATTAAGTAGCAACTGGAATGAACTTGGAAGTGGCCTCTGAGTTCCAAATAAGGATGCAGCCATCTGACACCTTGATTTCAGCCCTGTGTGACCCCGAGCAGAGGACCCAGTTAAAATGTGCTACCCTCCTGACCCCATAGAAACTGTGACATCATACATTTGTTTCAGCTTCTAAGGTTTTGGTAATTTGTTTTGTAACAACAGAAAATGAGCACATTGTGTGAATGTATCCAGATTTTCTCTACATTGAATAAGATAACAGAACACAAAAGCAAATTGAATGTGGAAGCTTGTTATATTATTGTAATGATCATCCATAATGCCAGATATTAAATTTTTATGTTAATAAAAAAACCTCATTTTTCTTGCTGATTACCTTAAAAAATATACATTTACAAACCTAAGCTCATAAAGCATGTTAATATTAATACAATACCTCTTTGTCTATTTTAGGTTCTGAGGGATTTTTTTCCCTTTCTAGAACAAAAAGATTCCATTATTTGAAAACCACTGGCTTGACTAAGAGGCACTTTTTAAAAAGACTGCATTTTGGTTGTTTTAAGAATGTAGCTGTTGGCAGGGAAAAGAGCGGGATTGTACAAGGCTAATTTATAGTCAGCACACTGGTTTTAAATATATGTTTATCTTTAATTGTTCCTTCATTACAAAGTAATGCATAGATGTAAGAAATCCAGCCACTACTTTTGATTTAGACAGATGAGTTTTGCACTAGTGATTGTTTTTAAATCAGAAGTCATTTAAATAGTAATTTAAAACTTATAAAGCATGCAATATTTCAAACCTCTCAAAAAGTACAGAAAATGATATAACTGATACCCATACACCCAATCATCTAGATGTTAACAGAGGTTAACATTTTGCCTGTTGCTTCAGGTTTTCTTTTTTAGAAAAGTGCAAATCCAGCTGCAACGCTCTTCTATCATTTCTCCTGTCTCTCCTCCTACTCCTCCCTTCCCAGAGGTAAATACTAGCTGAAATGGATGTATATTATTCTCATGAATGTTTTATAGATTTTCTACATATGTATGTATTCATGAATAATATAGAGAATTGTTTTATACTTTAAAATTTAAATGATTTGTATCATACGGAAGGTAACATTGTGCAATTTCATTTTTTCACTCCAAGTTATATTTTTGAGATAAATAATGAATAATGTCCCATGGCATGAATAAAGCACAGTTGATTTATCCTTTTTTCTGCCGATAAGCAGCTGTTTCCCCAATTTTGGTATCACAAATAGTGCTGTCATGAATATTCTTGTCCATATATTCATGTGATTCTATTTGAACGTTTCTCTAGAATAGAAAGTAGGAAGCTGTTGGCTTGAATCTTTAACTTTACTAGGAGTTGCCAAACTGCTTTCCAAAGGGGTTCTGCTAGCCTGGTCCCACCCACAAAGTAGAGTTCCTCTTCCCTTCTTTTCACCCTGTGTTTGTTGTCATAGTCCTGCTAATGCTAGCCAACTGGATGGGGCGTGGGGGGCATGCGACTTCTTGTGGCTTTAATGTGTATTTCCCTAATTGCTGAGGCTGAGCCTACTTCCTATGTTTGTTATGCTTCAGATTTCCCTTCTACAAACTGCCTGTACAGTCTTTGTCGAATAGCGGGAGGGGAGTGTTTTATTCTCATTGATTTATAGGAGTTCTTTATAGGATATGGACAATTCTTTTTTATCTAGCTACCCGTAGTCCATAACTGTTTAATTTTCTATGGTGTCTCTCGTCAAACAGAAGTTAATAAGACCATTTTAATATGATCTGATTGATCACTTTTCCCTTTATTGCTTGGGCTACTTATGTTTTGTTTAAAAGCACTTCCACTAGTCATGTATTATAAAGGTATTCTCTTTTATTTTCTTTCAGAAGTTAGAGAGTCTTGATTTTCGTATAGATCATTAATCCATTTTGAAAGAGAGAGAGAGAGAGAGTGTGTGTGTGTGTGTGTGTGTGTGTGTGTGTGCACGCACGCGTGCGCATGTTTCTATTAGGTAGGGATCTAATTTTATCTTTTTCCTCCTAGCACCTTTTATTGAGTAATTCATTACCCATCTTCCCACCCCCATGATTTACAGCTCACCTCTGTAGTGAGTCAAGTTTCCATGATTATAGGCATCTCAGTGGCTTTCTGTTTTGTTCCTTACCATACAGCTTTGAGCACTTACAACTCAGTAACAAGACTTGATGTATAGTGGGATGAATCTGTCTTCTTTTCCTTTATCAAAATCACCCTGCGTAGTGTAAGTCTTTTACTTTGCCAAATGAATTTTAGCATCAGTTTGTCAAATCCTGTAAAAATTTTGATTAAAGTGGAATTAACTTATGGATTAATTTTGGAGGGAAATTGCTGTCATTAGCATATTGTTTATCTCATCCACGAAAACAATATATTTTTCCATTTATTAGAATGTTCCTTAAACTTTTTCAACAAAGTCATAATTTTTACCTCAAAGTTCTTGTATATATTTAGTAATATATGTGCCTAGGTACCTCATCATTTTGTATCTATCATAAATTGTATCTGTTTTTAAGCACTTCCACTCTTTATGACTATTTATGTACGATTTATTGAGTGTTTGCTGTGTACAAGGCTTTCTGTTGAGCTTAATTACACCGAGATGTATTTATCAGTGTATTTCCTGTTTTTTATTATTAACAAAATTAAGTATCAGAGAGATTAAGTAACCTGATGATTATATATGATTAACTGTACAGCCTAGATTTTAACTCAGTTTTATCTAAATCTTTTATCTAAACCTTTACCTTTTGCTAAAAGCCTTTTCTTTTAAATCAGCGAATGTTTCTCTGATGTATGTCATCTTGTTTCACAGTATCTTTTTATAGTAAAAACCCAGAATCTCTATGTGAAAAAGGCATTTATTTTACCAAGTAGAAGTCCCTTCATACCAGTTAGTTAATTCATCTGGATAGACACGTTTATGGCAGAGAATAAGTCTATAAAAGAAATGTTTCTCTGGCTGTTATTTTTGGATCAACTCTTAAGGAAAACACCTGTCCTAATTGACTTAGTGTGTTATTTTTCTTGCTCACTACTTCACTTGTGCTTAGAGGAATTTAGGGTGAGTCCTCCCGACAAGACAGACAGCTTCTAGAGGCAAGGCCTGGATGTCCAAGTGCAGGGTGGATGCTCCAGTGAAAAAAAAGAAGAAAAGCTAAGATGTAGATGAGCTTTTTAATACATTTAAAATTTTTTTAAATTGAGGTATAATTGACACAACATTATGTTAATTTCAGGTGTACAGCATAATGGTTCAACATTATGTATATTGTGAAATGATCACCACAGTAAGTCTGGTTAACACCCCTTCCCATATGTAGCTGACAGTTTTTTTCTTAGCAACTTTCAAATATGCAATACGGTATTATTAACTGTAGTCACCGCACTGTACATGACATTCCCATCACTTATTTACTTTATAACTGGAAATTTGTACCTCTGACTCCGTTCACCCATTTTGCCCACCCCATACTCCCCGCCTCTGGCAACCACCAATCTAATCTGTTCTCTGTATCTATGAACTAGAGTTTTGTTTGCTTTTTTTTTTTTTTTGTGAAGATTCCACATATGAGTGAGATATACAGTATTTATCTTTGTCTGACTTATTTCACTTAGCATAATATCCTTAGGGGCCATCCATATTGTAGCTAATGACAGGATTTCCTGTTTCTCATGGCTGAATGATATTTCATTGTATATATGTATACCACATTTTCTTTATCCATTCATTCATCAGTGGGCACTTAAGTTGTTTCCATATCTGGGCTATTATGAATAACGATGCAGTAAACATGGAGGTGCATATATCTTTTCAAGTCAGTGGTTTCATTTTCTTTGGATAAATACCCAGAATTGGGATTGTGGGATCATATTGTAGTTCTATTTTTAACTTTTTGAGGACCCTTCATACTATTTTCCATAGTGGCTGCACCAATTTACATTCCCACCAGCAGTGCACAAGGGTTCCCTTTTCTCCACATCTTTGCACACACTTGTTATTATTTTATCTTTTTGATGATAGCCAATGAAAACGTGTGTGTGAGGCAATATCTCATTGTGGTTTTAATTTGCATTTCCCTCATGATTAGGGTTGTTGAGCATCTTTTCATGTACCTCTTGGCCATTTTCCTTTGGAAGAAAATGTCCACTCAGTTCTTCTGCCGATTTTTTTTTTCATCAGATTGTTTTTTTGCTATTGACTTGTAAGAGTTCTTCATATATTTTGGGGCTTTCCTGGTGGCGCAGTGGTTGAGAGTCCGCCTGCCGATGCAGGGGACACGGGTTCGTGCCCCGATCTGGGAAGATCCCACATGCCGCGGAGCGGTTGGGCCCATGAGCCATGGCCGTTGAGCCTGCGCATCTGGAGCCTGTGCTCCGCAACCGGAGAGGTCACAACAGTGAGAGGCCCACGTACCGGAAAAAAAAAAGAGTTCTTCATATATTTTGGATATTAACCCCTTCTCAGATACATGATTTGTAAATCATTTGTAAATTATTTTTTGGCATTCAGCATGTTGCTTTTTCATTTTGTTGATGGTTTCCTTTGCTGTGCAGAAGCTTCTTAATTTGATGCAGTCCCACTGGTTTATTTTTTTACTTTTGTTGCCTTTGCTTTTAGTGTCAAATCTAGAAAGTCCAAGACCCATGTCAAGAAGCTTACCACCTATGTTTTCTTCTAGAATTTTTATGGTAATACTTTCAAAGTTTTGACTGTTTAATTCCCTCCTCTTTCATTTATCATCCAACCTGACTTCTCTGGAGAGGTCTACTTAAACTCTAATTTTTCTCCTAGTGCAAGAAGAAGAGATAGGATAGAAGGGAGGAACCTCTTGTGGGATCCAAGCTAAAGCCCATTTGTTCTCTAGTGTGTCCTGTTGGGTACTTTCACTTCCAACACTGAGGCCAATCCTGCTTTTCTAAGGCCCCTATCTGGCCTCTTCTCATCACTGGGCCCTTCCTCTTAGGGCTGAAACAGGTGAGTTTCTGGGAGTGGTTCTGGACGGTTTTGTGAGCGTCAGAGCTCAGTTGTAGATGTCTGGGGCTGTTTGTAACTCTGCTTCTGTGCTAGAGCAGCCTGATGCTGTGGCTTAGGTGAACAGTATGGTGGAATATGGTTCACTTCCATTCAGGACATTATTGAGGACACAAGGATTGATAGTGGGACATGAGCAATTATATCTCAGTTATCCCTTTTTAAAAAATGCTTAATGATACACGTGCCTCCTAGTAGGCATGAAATAAATAGCCACTGGTTGACTGAAGATTGTAGAATAGGGAAGGAAAGGAAAGATGGTCTGAGATTTATCTGAATTGTGGGAGGAAGAAAGGGACAGTTTTTCTGTCTTTGAAGACATAAGTGGCCAGTTAGTTTTAGTTTACAGATATATTCTGGCTATTGCTTTAGGTCCTATTACGATGAAAATATCCATTCCATTCATTCAAAAAGTATGTATTGAGCATGTTTTACATACAAGGCACTGTTTTTGACACTGGTGATGATCAAAACCTGAAGATGCCCACTCCTCTCGTGTATATGTTCTCATGGGTGTGGGTAGAGACAGGAGATTTTAAAAAAATGAACAAGGTATTTTCAGATTGGAGTAAGTGCTCTGAAGGAAATAAATGGGGTAACACGATGAAGGTTGGGGGGCAGAGTGGGGTAGGCAGGCATTGCTGTCGAGCTCAGTCTGCCAGGCTAGCCATGTAATTGAGGTTCGAGAATGGGCCAGAAATACGACTTGACTTGGTTTAAAGCCAAGATTGCTGTAAAGCATCAGGGAGTGAGTGTCCTTCTAAAGAGGTGACATTTGTGCCAAGACTCGAGAGTCACAAGGAGGCAGATCATAGCATTGCAGGAAAAGGCACAGCCAGTACAGAAGCCTTGAAGCACGAAGGGCTTGGTGTGATCAGCAGCAAAAGGGAGCAGGATGGTGAGCTGGGGAGTGGGGGAGTATCAGATAGAATTGTTAGAGGTTGGCCAGGGCCA
The DNA here is from genome assembly GCF_963924675.1 of Phocoena phocoena. NCBI lineage: Eukaryota > Metazoa > Chordata > Mammalia > Artiodactyla > Phocoenidae > Phocoena > Phocoena phocoena. The sequence goes on along the minus strand of NC_089227.1, from coordinate 65,638,627 downwards.
CATCGGGAGTTTTTTAAACCATTGTAGGAATAGGGATTTTCTTCTAAGTACAGTGGAAAGCCACTGTTTTAACCCAGGCTCCATGAACTTGTATAGGAAGAAAGTTATAACTGTGTGAAAATAAAAATTTTGCATTATTTCAATGATGAATGTAGACAACCAGCCATGATAGTATAAACAGTATCTGTATTGATGTTACCGGTAGAAATCATAGATATTTCCACCTATTACTGTTATTGCAGTGATCTCAAAATGTCATTTATGATCATCACACTAATTAGAAATTACGGTAGTTATTAGCGCTTATAATGTATCTTGTTATTTCATGCATTAATAAAGGCGCCAGTGAACTATAGCCTGTGGACCAAATCCAGGCTGCCACCTGGTTTTGTAAATAAAGTTTATTGGAATACAGCCATGCCCATTCATTTATGTATCATAGTTGCAACAGAAAATTTCTTTCCCTGCAATGCCTAAACTACTTAGTATCTGACTCTTTCTGGAAAAAGTTTGCTGATACCTGTACTGATAAAGCAGCATATATATTACTATGGTACAATTTTAAAAATTGGGTAACTGTAGGTTTCTTTGCAAGCTCATGTGTTTTATTTTATGCATTTGAAAACATTATTTTTTTTTTTTTTTTTTACTTTTTTTTTTTTTTTGCGGTACTTGGGCCTCTCGCAGTTGTGGCCTCTCCCGTTGCGGAGAACAGGCTCCAGACGCGCAGGCTCAGCGGCCATGGCTCACGGGCCCAGTCACTCCGCGGCATGTGGGATCTTCCCGGACCGGGGCACGAACCCGTGTCCCCTGCATCGGCAGGCGGACTCTCAACCACTGCGCCACCAGGGAAGCCCGAAAACATTATTTATAGAAGTGACCCATAGGCTTCACCAGACGGCCAAAACATCCATGACCAGGGGGCAAAAAGAAAGGAAAAAGAATCCCTGCCCTGCAGTGTTCCAGGCAGGGAGCAGAATGGCTTGACCTGTATTTCCTCTGCCTTCCCCCTTCTTGATCTGGCAGATTTTTCATGTTTTCATTACCCAGTACCTAAGCTGCCTCTTCTTTTTTTTTTTTTTTGTGGTACGCGGGCCTCTCACTGCTGTGGCCTCTCCCGTTGCGGAGCACAGGCTCCGGACGCGCAGGCTCAGCGGCCATGGCTCACGGGCCCAGCCGCTCCGCGGCATGTGGGATCTTCCCAGACCGGGACACGAACCTGTGTCCCCTGCATCGGCAGGCAGACTCTCAACCACTGCGCCACCAAGGGAGCCCAGCTGCCTCTTCTTTATGGATGATGTTTTGAGTCCTTCTCGTGTGCCAGGCAGGGTCTTTATTAGGACTGCCTAATTTAATGCCCATGACAACACCATATGGTCTAGGTGTGACGGTCTTCATGCAGCAGTGAGGGAGGCTCGGAGGTGTTGTCAAGCCCATGTATTAATTTACCGAATGTTCACTGAGCACCTGCTATATGCCAGGCTCTGTGCCAAATGCCCAGGTGACAAAGCTGTCTGTGATGATGCCAAGGTTTGACTCAGGCCCGTCTGATGCCAGTGTGGGGGAGGCTCACATCACAGCAGGTGATGTTCAGGATGACAGGTGACACCACACTGTCTCTTTGAAGCCAGCCAACAAGCAGCCAGCAAACTCGGTCACTCTTCCTTCTCTTGTGTTTCCATCCCACTTTGCTCCATAGCTCTCCTCCACTCTAAAGGTTTATGTCTCGTTCTCACTCCTTAGTCTGTTGTTTGCATCGGCTTTGCCTAGAATAGACCATGGAGTTGGTATTTTCCCAGCTGTAGCAGCAACCTTAGTGATCCCTGCCAATGCCACTGGAATGGCCCTTTAAAATCTTTCTTTTTTGCAAGCATGAGCTTCTTTCCTGTAAGTGCATCTCTCTTCTCCAGAACTTTGTGGATTTCTAAGACCACAGGCTCTAATTTGCCCATCACAACCCAGGTTTAAACATTTGCACATGTCATTTGATTGAGGGGTAGGTTAAAATTGATAGCAGGAGGGCCTGGCAATCAAGTCTCTATCTCAAATGAATAGAAAAATGGGACTGTAGGGCAAGGCCTGGTCGACGTGGTTCACCCCAGCTTGTGCAAGTCCTTCTGTCCAAAACCAGGGAGGTTGCTTTCTCCCCTAGAAACATAGCCAATGTTCGTTAGCTGGGTTGGGCAAATACAGTATCAGGCATTTTTCTTAATTTCTTTTGTTTTTTTCACATGTTGCAAGTGGAGAGCATTGTTCACCTGATTATTTACCTGGGCACCAGCATTTTATCAGTATCTACACACATATTCCATCAATTTGAACTCATACTGCAATACTGTTTTGCAGCCTACATTTCTCACTTGCTAACTAAAAAAATAATGCAGGAGGCTGCAAATAAGAAAAGAGTTTATTGGGGGGGTCTTAAGAATTGCAATTCGGAAGACACAGGTTGGGGTAACCCTGGAAGAGTGTTCTGGGAGAGAAAGAGTCAGGGGCTTATAAAGACAAAAAGCTACAGGGTTGTTAAAGGTTGCCTGGGGTGAGAACTGTGGTTGACTCTGACGTGAATCAGAAAATATTTGTCCTTAAGGAACCACAAGCTGTTTTAGGATAGGGGTCCAATAAGTCGATAGACCATCACAAGTTATTTTAGGATAAAGGTCCGATAAGTATCTTGAATTTCTGGCAGGTGTTCTGGATCCCTTCATCAGGTCAAAAGGTCAGATTCCATCCAGTCTGACATGTGCATAGGTCACACTTCCTTAAAGGCCCCCAGCTTCATTTTAGAGAGCTCTCTTCGCAGTACGGACTCCATTTTTATTTTCCTTTCACATACTTCACAATACAGTGTGACATGTTCTCATATTATTAAACACTCTTTCATACCAGCACTTTAATGGCTATATTATGTATCATTGGCCTGCTTTACCGTTTTTATTTTAAATTTTCCTTCATATTAAGTGACATTTGGAAGATTTGGTATGTCAGTCAGGGTTCAGTCAGGATACAGTTCAAATATCATTATTTGAACTGGGGAAATTTAATTTAAAAATCAGTAACTAGTGGAATCTGTTAACTGCGAGCAAAGGGGTAGCAAAGGACTCTGGTGGGTCCCCAGAAGGAGCAGTTGTAGCAAAGTACCTGTGGCCTCTAGTCTGAGGAGGAGAGGACAATTTAAGAACTAAAGACCCCCCAGGGGGCATGGCCCCCTTCCCCAGGGCTCTTCAAAGAGAGCATGGCTACCACAGAGGCATCACCACAGTGATGAAGGATGCAGGCCTGTGCTGAACTATGGGAGTGTGTCTTGCTGGAAGGTTGAGTAAGCAGAGATGCTTGGAAGTGGCTTCTGGTAGGAGTAGGGCCTGAGGGTGGATCAGACCTGTGGACTTCTACACTTACTACTACTACTACTACTAAAATGGTGGCTCAAAAGAGAACTGCCTTTCTGTGACCAGGCGGGATTATTCCAATGCTCTCTTTTGGTGAAGCTTAACATTCTCCTACGATGGCAAACGGGAAATGCTTGCAGGGTCCATCTCCAATATACAAAGTGAGGCCAAGAATGTTGGATTTAGGGGTGAGAGACAATAAATGAATAACTGAAACACTTGGGCTTGCTTTTAGTTGTATTTCTCTGTTATAAACAATGTTTCAGTGGACATCTTTTGTAAAATGTCCGCCTCTCTGATGTTTCCAAAGGAAAAATTCATAAAATTTGATTTTGATTTTTAAGGCTTTTATTAAACATTACAAAATAACCCATGAAAAATGTGTCTCTATTTACTGTCCTTCAAGTTATGTGTGGGAGGAAAGGCACATATTTTTGTCATAGAACTTATTACTCACTAGCTTTTCGGTTCTTGGGTTTATCTGTTGGATTGTGAACTTGGAGACTGGAGGTGCTCCGAGCCAGGAGTCCTATGGTTGGAGCCTGGGGTCTAACTTAGTAAGTGCCAAGCCCTGCAGTGATGGAGGCGGCTGTGTGTTGTTGGAACCCTCCACCACCTTGCCCAATCTCCTTAAATTACTCCCTTTCCATTCTAATTCGCTGCTGCTGACAGATTTATTTCTCTGAAACATCCCCATTTTGGTCATAATGCTCAAAAGCCTTAAATGTTTCCTCTTTGTTCATTGTATTGAGAATAAAAGAGAAGTGAAGAGAATTGACCTTGGGTGCTGGGCCCCTTGCTTCCATTCTTTTGTTGAGGAAACTAAAGCCAATGGACTTGCCCAAGGTCACATGGGAAGTCAGTTGGTCCAGGCTCAACCTGGAGCTTCCTTCCTTCCAGTTCACTGCGCTTTCCAGGCTCCCAGACCCCTGCTGGTCAATTGTCCTCACCACCTTGTTGTTCTCCCAGCACAGCACCTGTAGTGAAAGAGAGTCTGTGAATACACGTCCGCATCCTTTGACACTCATACTATGTCTCAGCTGGTGCTTATCCCACCGTCTGTATTGCCAGAAAGATCCCCATCACCTTCTGTGCTCAAGGGACTGGCTACTCTGACTGCAAGGTGGATTCCATCTAAATGGTGACCCGCCATTACTTTTTGTGTGTGTGTGTGTGCCACACCACATGGCATGTGGGATCTTAGTTCCCCAACCAGGGATTGAACCCACACCCCCGGCAGTGGAAGCACGGAGTCTTAACCACTGGACTGCCAGGGAAGTCCTATTACTTTTTAACAGATTGGACTCAGTCAATTCTTATCCTGTGGTGTTAGAGGGACACAGATGTGGATTGGGTTCTACCCTGAGCTTTTGGTCCTGGGGCCTGGACACCAGGTAGAGGCAGGTGTGTGCTCACTCCTGCCATATAGAAGTGGCTGAGGAAACAAGCATCTTCCCTGACTTTCTAAAAGGGTTCCTCTTTTCAAGCAGCAGTGAACATCTAATAGTGCCTGTTGCTTTAAGATAAGCATGTTCTTCTCCAGAAAAACACTGTTCTTTTTCTCTGTCTCCTACAAGTAGTTGATTAAAATGCCAAGGGAGGCAGGCATTCTCCTGCTGTTCCTCCCTTTGGGCTCACCACACCCCGTAGACTCCCTAGGCTCCTGCAGGCTGTCTGACCGCTTTGCTCCACTCCTTCCACCCAGGTCTTATTACAGGTAGAAAGAGAGCAAAGTGGTCCGGTCTGTGTTTACACAGCACAAATAAGTAGTTAACAGAATTTTACTTGTCTTGTCTGTCTGCTCTTGGTTTGGGGAATTGTGTAAATGGTACATGGGTGCTGTGAAAAGTAAAGTGATTAAAGAAACACAATAACTGAGAATAGAACCTAGCTAGAGGCTTGAAGAAAGAGTGGAACAGAAGTCAAATCAAGATCCTTCAAATCCACGGGTGATGATGAGCCATATGGGGCTGAGGAGTGGGGCGGGGGAGGAACGTGTTCCCTGATGGGAAGGACCCCCTGGGGAAGGCTGAAATATTAGTTACGGAAGATGTACATTTAGAATAGTTTGCCACCCTTTCTTCCTTATCCTTTTTCCCCACCTCACCTCTCAGCCTTTTTTTCCTGGCTTTTGTGGGTTCAGATTTATTTTAGGGTATTTCTATCCTCCTCCTCAAATGTTAGACCTGTAGTCCTCCGTCTAGAGGCATTGCTCTGTAACCTAGCAACCGGCATGTCATATGCGGTCCTCACTTATTTCCTTCAGCCCAGAGATCTGAAGATCATGCAAATAGACACATAAAGGCTGGAAAGGATCAGGTCTACACGCAAAATCAGTCTTTGTGATGATTGAGCAATGGGTGCGAAGAACAGCCTTATTTCCTAGTAATACATCCAAAGTAAGGGCCTCATCACATCAGGAGAGAGAGACAGTGATAGACAAAGACAGAGCAAGGAGGAGAAGAAGGAGCCCAAGAAAAGATCCCGGAGCTTCCTGGACTTGTGGGGTTGTAAGTGCCCTCTCCCCCGCCCCCTCCCCCTCCCCCTCCGACCTCCTGCTTTCCTTGCTCAATAGCAGGAAGAGGGGTAGAATTTGGAATTTTTGACCAGGGAGTGATTCCTAATTTGTCTGGCTACATAGAAAGTTGGCATACTGAGATAAATTTCAGAGGGAAAAATATGACAGCAGTGACGTTTTTCTGCAGGATCTTATTATCTAGTCCACACAGAGGCCGAGTCACTGAGCTGATTCTGTGAAGAAACACAAAGGCATCCTCTCGAGACGCCTGTGAATGTCAGGGGCTAGTACAGTCTGCCACTGCTGGCTTAGGAGTAAATGGGACAGTGGGGCTTTAGCAGGCTTTCACTGGGCCCCTTGTCATTCTTCCCGTGCATTGTGTGCCGTGAGGACATTATCCCGCAGAAATGTTCTTTCTGCTGCTTTCTCCTCCTCAGTTTTGAGGAGCTGGCATTAGTCTTGTTTGCCTCACTTTATTACCTCGAAATTCACAATACTTACTCTAATTATGATGCATGAATTAGAATTAGACTGGGATGATTCTAAACTTCATTGTTCATCAGAATTACTTGGGAGCATAGTGAAAATATAGAGTCCCAGGTCCCTGAGTGTGGGCTTGGCGAGCTGGGGAGTCCCAGAAATCTGCATTTTAATACTCATGGTGATTCTACAGCCAATGGTATGAAGATCCCATGAGAATCGGAGATTAAAGGCTGATTTCCTAGAGAGGGGCATGGGACAGTTTCTTGGCTCTGTGACTTGATGGATACATTCTTCATTATTGCAGAATCCCCCTCTCCATTTGAAGGGAGGGAGTTCACTTTTATTTTTTGTTCCTTCCCCATGTGCCTTTATATGTCATTTAGTGGTGTTCCTTGTCTGGCCCGAGAGAGGTGACCTTGACTCTGTTGAATGCTGATGGATAGGTCTTGTTCAAAGCTGCTTCCCAAAGGTCAGTGGCATAACCTGTTGATGAGGCAAAGCTGGCCAGTGTATTAGTCACCTCACTAAGGGAGAACAGTACCAGGCCAAGCTGTGGCAGTGCCTCGGCAGGTAGAGGTGTATTGGTCAGGGTTCAACGAGAGGTGATGGTCAGCGGGTAGAGGGCGGCAGCCAATGGACAGGATAAGGAAGTACAATCACACACACACCCATACACACACACACAGCCCTTATTGAATGCTTGGAGGACTGCATCAAAGGAGGCCCCTCTGAAACAGACCTAGAGGCCTGAGACTATGATAAAAGAGTGAGTGGCAGCTCCCCAGCCTTTGATGCGGAGCCAGCTGTGTGCCAGACCTCCCTCCTCAGCCATGCTGGTCTGCTGATAGAAGAGGCGTACGGTTGCTAACTGTTATTCTGCTGGATATGTGCTGCTGACTTCCTAAAATCTTAGACTCAGGATAACATAGATGGCACTATTATTTTTACTGATTGGATTACATATAGAGAGAGACTAGCTGAAAACAAATACGCATACGCAGCACTGTGCTTTTTAGATGTTATTTCTGCGCTAATGATAAACAGCTAACTTTTTTTCGTGAGTGTTTGCAAGGTGTTTGCCATTCTCTGCTCTAAGCACTTTAAATGGATTGTTTCAGTTAATCCTCAGAACAGCCTTAGGAGACAGGTGCTCTCCTTATTTTACACCTGAACAAACTGACACAAAGGGCAGCTGTGTCACTTGTAGCAGATTCCCCAGGTGAGAAGTGAAATGTGGATCCAACTGAGACTGTCCTATCTGGAAATCCAACTCTTAAATGATGCTGCAGTGTCTGGATGGAACTTATGAAATTAAGAGTTAGTCCAAGCCTTTTCCTTTGTCTACATCACAAGTCAGACAGCCTTGGAGAGCAAAGGGTGTCATCAGTCTGTGGCAGATGAGGTGCAATCCAGGTGATTTTCCTGATAGAATAGTCTCTGAAGCAGATGTCTACCACTGCCTATTTCTTTCAGTTTATCTACCTTTCTGTCGGGACCTTAATGTTTTTAATGCATATATAGTGGCTCTTCTACTTATCTTTTTTATTCCAAAATACAAAATGCTGATTAAGAAACATCTTTTTAGGGAAAAGGAAGAGACAGAGGGCAAATGGACTGCCGACTGGGAAGGGAGGCGTGCTGCTCTCGGTGTAATAGTCCAGATCGCTCTCATTTTTGAACCAGTTCTAGGCCAGGCACAGATCATCTGTCACGTCTGGTTCTTACTACATTCACTAAGCAATGACTTGTTCTTCCCATATTAGGGAAGAGAAAACTTAGATCAGAGTGGTTAAGTAGCTCGCACTGAGCACACACAGCTGGTGCGAGACGGAGGTCGTTTGAACCCAGCCCTGCCTGTCAGTGGTTTTAACACTGCTTTTGTTTTAAACAATCCTCAAGACACTTTCTTCAAAGAACTCCTACTTGGGTCCCAGAAAGTCAGGAGTCAACGTTGCAGGAGCCAACATGGGGGCCTGGAACTCAACTGCTTGAGGTCACCCCGGCCATACTCCCATCTGGTGCCCCATGCCCAGGGCATCCCAGGCAACACCTGGGAATATGCAGAGCATTTGTTTTTTTTTTTTTTTTTTTTTTGCGGTACAAGGGCCTCTCACTGCTGTGGCCTCTCCCGTTGCGGAGCACAGGCTCCGGACGCGCAGGCTCAGCGGCCATGGCTCACGGGTCCAGCCGCTCCGCGGCATGTGGGATCTTCCCGGACCGGGGCACGAACCCGCGTCCCCCGCATCGGCAGGCAGACTCTCAACCACTGCGCCACCAGGGAAGCCCCAGAGCATTTGTTAATACCATTCTTACTTCTTTGCTCTCATATATGTTGGCCAGGTGATGCGCTCCCCCCTTGAAGATAAATGCAAGGTCTAGATCTTCTTACCTTTTCCAGAGAGAGCACAGCATCTGGTGTCAGATATGCTCCCCACCCTGATGAGTGTGAGTCCGCCCTTCCCCCTCCATGATGTTGGGCAAATAATTTATCCTCTTGGTAGCTTTGGTTCCTTATCTTTAAAGTGAGCATCAAGTTATTATGATGGTTAAATAAGCATTCCAACAAAAACCAAAAACCCTCACCCCAGTGCCTTTCAATAAATGTTAGCTTATTGCTTTTATTAGGAATGCTTCATCGTCACTCCTAATTTTCATGAGGAGAGATTATTGCTAAACCCTCCTGGTTTCTTCATACCCTCTTTCCCTACTTGATTCGTTATTTGGGAAGAATAAACTGGGCCCCCTTTTCCTCTTGGGAAGGAACTTGCCTTTGGTCTTACCTCAACGGGTATGTTAACCTGAGGGTTTAGTTATCTGTCAACTGGTTCTCACTCTCAGCCTTGTGTTCCATAATCACTAATAAAGGAGGTATTTTAGTCTTTCATCTTCTGACTCTCTTTCATTTAGAACCTGACAGGAAAGAGGTATGCTATGTGTTCGGCTTCCTTAATTCTATAATTACTGTTTGTGGTCTTCCTCTCCAATTCTCATAGAGGCATAGAATTTTAGAGTTGAAAGGAGTTTTTTATTTAAAAGACTGAAATTCATTTCACCACCTCATACCTGAGCCTGGCTGCCAGGTGGCTATTCAGCCCTTGCCTGCACACTTCAGGTAATGAGGACCTTGCTCCCTCAAGAGGTGGCCCAGGGTGTCTGGCTGGGGATGCTCTAGATTACGCTGAAATTGCCCGAGGAAGGTTTGGATCCAGCAGTATGGAGTTTTCAGGCCTGAACTCTGTATAAAACGTTCAGATTAGGTTTTCTTTGGGAGAGAGTATTGGCCTGAAGCCTGTTCGCTTTCAGATAATTCTTTTACAAAATTCATTTTCCAATAAGTAGTCAGAATTGGCTGATGGAGACAGTGAGTGTTCTATGTGTTTTTGGCATCTCATCCTGAGAAATCTCCCAACAATTCAGCGTGCCTGCTGCCTCCTGAGCAAAGTCTAGCTTGGGACTTGCCTGAAACGGCACAGGAGAAGGGCCCACAAGGCACTTTATTAACTTCCTGGCCTCAGTGCTCCAGGGGGAGGGATGCGGTACTGTGACTCCCAGAAGGCCAACTTCTGAAAGCTGAGCATGGTGCGTACTCTGGTGGCAGAAAAGAAAACTACCAGTGAAATTCTCCCTTCAATGCCAAAGATGCTAAGTGAAAGTTTCAAGACACTCACCTCAAATACACTTGCCAAGTGGAAGTGGACCAATTTGGGATCTGCTCGCTCATCTATGCTGTTTGTTCTTAACTTCAAGCCAAAATGCAGTAGGGACCATCAAATGTTAAGAAACCAGGTTCCTTTCTAACCTTTCATTTAAAAAAGAACAGCTTTATTGAGGTATAATTCACGTACCAAAAAAACTCACCTTACAAAGTGCTCAATTCATTGGATTTTACTATATTCACAGATTTTTGAAATCATCACCATAATCAATTTTAGAACATTTAATCACCCCCCAAAACCCCTGAACCCATTAGCACTCACTCCCAAATCCTCCTCCGCCAGCCCTTGGAAACCATTAATCTGCTTCCTGTTCCTATGGATTTGCCTCTTCTGATACGTGGAATCATAAAATATGTGGCCTTTGCCTCTAGATTCTTTCGCTTGATGTTTCCAAGTTTCATCCATGTGGTAGTGTGTATCAATACTTCATTTCTTTTTATGGCCTAATAATATTCCATTATATGGATTTACCACATTTTGTTTACCTAGTCATCTGCTGATGGACATTCAGGTTGTTTACACTTTTGGCTATTATGAATAACATTTCTATGAACATTCATGTACAAGTTTTTATGTGGACATGCAGTTTCGGTTCTCTTGGGTGTATATGTAGGAATGGTATTGCTGGGTCATATTCCCTTAATAACCTTTTAAATTGCTTTTTTTGATTCCTGTCCTTGGGCCCCGTATTCCTGTTTTCTGGGTTTATATTCACTTCCTCTGTACTGAATGCTGTCCATGACTTGGTATAAAGAAACAGAACAGAAATAGACTCACGGACTTTGAAAACAAACTTATGGTTCCCAAAGGGGAAAGTTCGGGGAGGGGGGGAGGGTTGAGTTAACAGTATGGGATTAACATATACACGCTACTATATATAAAATAGATAATCAAGAAGGACCTACTGTATAGCACAGGGAACTCTACTCACTATTCTGTAATAACCTATATGGGAAAAGAATCTGAAAAAGAATGGTTATATGTATATGTATAACTGAATCACTTTGCTGTGCATCCGAAACTAACACAACATTGTAAATCAGCTATACTCCAAAATAAAATAAAAATTAAATTAAACAAAAAGAATTGAAGGGAAAAAAATAAAGTTAATACATCTGGGACCCAGTTTAAAGTTCTTTGTGAAATAACTAAAAATTACTCAAGTGAGAATAAACTGAATCATATGAATGCTTATTATATAGAGTCTCTGCTAGATTATACTTACCTTTGTTCTCTTCTTTCCCAAGCGTCCACTTGAAGATTTACAGAGATTTTTTTTTTTCTTTTCCAGAATCGCAATGAAATAAAAAATGGCACTATCCTTCGATTAACCACATCTCCAGTAAGTTGATCTTTGTTTGTAGCTTTCTAGTAAAGTCTTTGATCTGCAGTTTGTTAAAGGGATTATGGGATGTTAATTTTTCACGGTGACTTTTGTGTGAAACAAAAGATCTTTGGACGGTCCTCATATTCTGGACTGGCAGGAATACCCCTCCTTCTATTTCCCATTACAAAAAGGGCAATTTTTGTTCCAGGTTATGTGCAAGTAAATTGATCTTAAAGTTTGAGTTTTGGGGTCATCTCAGCAATTCTCATATTACAGATGGGATAACTCAGCTGTACTGATCGGTTTTTACCTACCTGTCCACAGATCCACCTAAGGCCATCTGAACAAATTCAGACTACAAACAAAGGAAATAAAACTAGAGACAGCCCGTTACTTCCCTTTGAAGTCAGAGGGTGTGTCTGTGTGTGAAAGAGAGAGAGTGTTTAAGCATTTTCTAGTTTTGGTCAGTTATTATGACAATTCATAAAAATATAGTTTAAGAAATGTTTGCCACTTAACGCTGTTTCACTGACAGCTGATTCTAGGAAAAAAAAAACAAAACACTTTAAAGTCTTCCAGATAAAAGCTGCTAAACAAAATGCTGCCGTATATTTAGATTACTATAGCTGACTGTGTTGCTTATCTTGATCTTTCTTGCTGGTTTATAGATACTTTGGGTAGTAACATTAGCATATTTAAACTACGTAGTTTTCACAGTGCATTTTACCGCTCTCCTAAAAAAATAATCTGCACAAAATACACCAAGTGTTACTATTTTCACTCTGCATATGTGATGAAAACTGTGTCTAGCTCTCATTTTCAGTTTCCACTGAAGCCATGTGGTAGGCTAAAAATAAATTTAAAAATTGGGAAAAGCATCTGGCTAAAATTAAATTGTGGGTACTGTAACCACCACAAATTCCTCTTGTCGAAAATTACATTAAGAGAGGCTTACAAACTCCTGAACATTTTACCCAGTAACATTTCGAGCCTAAACACAGTGATGGACTCCATAAGAATATGCCGCTGGTGTTGGCTGAACTGTCTTTTGGTACCTTCTTTTCCACTTAATGGGAATTATGATTCATACTCATTTTTCGGTGGCTACATGATGAGCTGAGACATTTTTGTCTGCCTTAGCATTGATCTTCTTACTTTAATCAGCATGAATTCATGTTAATTTGACCTTTAGAGACCATGGTTTCATTTGGGTTTTGTAGTTCCTATTTATCCTGCTGAAATTATTCACCTGCTTGATGGGCAGAAAGAGTACACCTTGCCTTTTGTTTCGTCTCAGAATTAGAAAGGCACTGCTTTTTGTTAAACATCTAGGTCTTCACTAAATGAAGTCAATTCTCTTTTTTATTTGCCATGGGTTCATGAACAAAATTTCTGCAGCGCTAAGCTACCCCTTGAAAGAATGTTAGGTGTTGGGCAGGGTGGAGTTTGTCAGCATCTGGAACGTCAAGTACTAACACCATGGCATGACTTGGCATCACTGGGGACAATAGAGCTTGTGCCCTTCATATACCCAGCACGGTGAATGGAGAGATGTGGAAGCCAGTGCACAAGGCAATATTATACGATGGAATTCACTACAAGAGACTGGTTTACATTTTCCAGAGGACAGTGGTCCCCAAACCTGAATCGTTGGTAGAATTTTTAAAATGCTGATGTCTGAGCCTTTAAAGAGAAACTGAATGATGGTATCTAGGAATAGGGTCCAGGCACCTGCAGTTTAAGTAAGCATTTATGATTTGACTATAGCCACAGGGTATAGAATTGGGGATTACATTATAATCAAGATAGTTTGGATCTGTATCACTTGTTGCTGGTAGATTTTTTAAAAAATTACTTTGTGTTAAAAAAATTACTTTGTGTTGACTGAAAAATATGGGTCAGCATATGCTAACTCTTTCACTTTTTACATACACAATAAAAATATATTTAAAAAAATAGCTGTCTCTATTACATTTGCTAGGAGGTATTAGAGTACCATAAAGAAACTGGCAAGCAGTGTTGCGCTAGCTTTTACAAGTCCTTTCATCTACCTCAGCTGAACTCTCCCAGTAGCCAGAAAAGACGCACACATGCCCACACTCGATACACACATGCATACGCACACTCTTGTTTTAGGCAATGTGCAGCTGGGCTGAGTCTCACCTCCACTCTATCAGTGATGGTATTTTTGTTGATGGATTTATTTTCAGTCCTCCTGTATATAGAACTATCCTTTCTGGATTGTTCCTAACAAAATCGGGCATTAATAAGAGAAGATCGAAGAAAACAACCTGCATTTTTATTCTTTAAAAGTCCGACACTTGGCTGATGGTCTTCCTGTGCGTTGCACATCTTTAGACAGTCTCTCTAGTGACCATCTTAAACATGTATCTTTTTTAGGTGTCCTATCCTTATCCATCTCTCCAGTATCATGAAAATCTAGCCATGAACATACTCAGGGAATGTGTGCCAATGTGTGTGAATTTCTGAGCATTTCAGGGTTTGGAGACCTTCAGATTCTGCAGCTAAGTAGTGTTCCCTTGTACCTGCCACGATAATAATACCTATGGAGATCTAACCTGAGGTCACGTGTTGCATAAAGCATATTTTACATAAATTTTGGCTATTGTTCCTATCAGAAGAAGCTTGCGTTCCCAGACCATTGTTTTCACTTTCCTGAAATTTTTGTTTTTAAAAGTTTTCGCAGTAAATATATTTGTAGTCTTGGAGTGTGGAAAGCCACTTTAAGTGGGACACAGAACCCAGAAGTCATAAAGAAAAAGATTGATAAATTTGACTACCAAAAAATAAAAACAACCCTACAAAACCTTCATGTTTGGAAAGAATTCCAGAAACAAAGTCAAAAACAGCAAATTAAGGAAAACAATTGGCAACATGCATGGTAAATAGAGGGCTAATTCCTCAATTTGCAGGATCTCTTATGAATAAATTAGCTGCCCCCAAAACAGATGGCCAAAAGCTATAAACAAAAATGATTTCTTTCTCTCTCTTGATCTATAAATCTCTCTATATAGTCTATCTATAGATATGTATAAATCGATGGATCTATATAGATCTATATATGGCTATTTAGCTATAGCTGTATAGATCTATATAGATATAGATACATATGAAAGAAAAAACTCAATCTTTCTCTCATAAGAGATGAAAATCTACACTCCTAGATAATCAAGGTGTGAGGCAAAGACGCTGTGGTGTCAAGAGTATAAATTGGTACAGCCTCTTTGGAGGGCAACTTAGCTGTATCCACCCAAGCTTAAAATACATATGTCTTTGTCCTAACAATTTTACTGCTGGGAATTTATCCAATAGATAGACTCACAAAAGCACTGCAGGACACACACACACACACACACACACACACACACACACACACCATACACACCCATACAGGGCTGTATGCATCATTGCTTTCAGTAATCAAAAACTGAAACCTGTTAACTGTCTATCAGTTGGGACTAGTTAAATGCATTAGGTAATAACCATGTGATAGAATACTGTGTAGCTGTAAAAAAGAATGTGTCATGCTGCCTCAGAGGCATCTAAAACTTTTATTATTAAGTGCAAAAGCAGGTTGCAGAACACTGTGTATGGAGTGACAGCGTTATGCACAAGGAAAGGAGGTGTATGTATGTTGATAAAAGAATAAAAATAATTCTCAAGGGACACAAGAAACTGTTAACATTAGGCTGACTTTATTTATCATTTTATAACTTGTGGTAGTACTTACATATTTCTATACCGTGTGCTGGTGTTATTTTTAATTAAATAAATACACACACAAATACATATCATAATGTCACTACAGTATACAAGAGGTGAATCATAACATTCCATGCTAAAACCATTCCAGTATTCCAAACTGTTAGATTTTTAAGAGCCGTTTTAGATATGACCCGGGCTCTTCTTGCCTTTTATCCCTCATTTGGCCCGTGTGGACATATTAAATAAAACTGCTCATCAAATGTCTACTGTTGCTTTGTCAGCTCTAAGCATAACCCTGCCTTTCTGTTCTCTCTCGTTTGGAGAAATGATATTAGAGGCATCTGGGTCAGAGGGCTTGTCACACTGATTTTGGGGGCCAGTTACCCTAGCGAAAAGAAAAGCAGTGTTATCTCACTCACTCTGTGGATTCAGGTTATCAGAGATTCTTAACAGGGAGGCCATTAAAGTTTTTGGAACCAGTTTCTCTCCACGGAGCTGAGAAACTTGAAAAGAATTGTAAGCTGTCTTAAGTTCTATTTCTCTCCATTGCCCTATGAGCCTAACTCAGAGAGAAGCCAGTGGAGGCTTTTAGCCAGAGGAGTGACAAGATCACTCTGGCTGCTGCCCAAGAACAGACTGTAGGTGGCAGGGGGGCGGGTTAGGAGTTCATTGCAGCAGTCCCGGCAGGAGACGAAGATGGTGCGGGCTGCCTGCGTTGTAAGGATGCGGAGGGTCTGAAGGAGTGTTAGAGGGCAAGCGCTAGCACTTCCTGATACTTTGGGTGTGGTGCCCCTTGAGAGAGGCTGCGAGGATGGCCCGGTATTTGGGCACAATAAACAGTAGTGCTGTTTACTGGAACAGAAAGTTTGGGAAGGGGAAAAGGAAGAGTTCGAGATGCCTGTTATGTGCCCGTGAGCACAACATGTCAACCAGGCAGTTAGGAATGTGTGTCGGGCAGCCTGGAGAATACAGGTGTGCCAGCCATCACAGGTACGTGGCGTGGAAGGCCATGCGCTGGGTGAGGTCGTCCGCCACAGGGAAGGCAGGGCCCTGGGCACACTCTCAGGTTTGGAGGAGGCCAAGAAGCCAACAGAAGAAAGTGCCTCAAGGAGAAAGAAAGGAACACTTAGGTGTGCTGAAGGCTGCTGAGACAGTAGGAAGATCAGAGGAGCGAGGAGGGTGTGCTGCATAGAGGTATTGGTAGCATTATGGAGCTGCTGTCCGCGGAGGTAGGGGTGAGGGTGGAAGCCTCGTGGAGGTGAGGAGAACAGAGAGTATGAGGTGAGGTGAGTTGCAGCTTTAGACCCACTCTTTATTCCAGAACTTTTGCAGAGAGTGGACGCAGTGAAATGAGGGCCTGGCTGGAAGTGAATTGATTGGCTCAATGTACGAAGGTTTGTACATTTCTGTTTGTTTTTTTAAGACAGGACCAACCTATTAGATATGTTTGCAGCTGGAAATGATCCACTGCAGGGAGAGAAACTGATGTACCGGTGAAAGGGGGACAAAACAGAAGCAGAATACCTGAGAAGGTGAGAGGGTAAGGGCTCTAGAGCTGCAGGGAAAGATTGACCTTGGATAGGAAATAGGGGCCAGGTGCATAGAATCAGGGAGAAGCAAAGCGTGAGAGTAGAGACCCTGGGCCGTGTCCTTGGAAATAAGAAGATGAAGGAACTCTGGCTGTGCTTTTTGAAGTAGGAAGGTGCAGGCACTCCTGGCTGATCGCTTTGATTTCCTCAATAAAATGTGAGGCAAGATCACTGGTGTGAGGGAAGCAGGGGATGGGGGAGTTTAAGGAGAGAAGAAAAGGTGTGAAGGAGTCATTTTGGAGGGACATCGCAGACATTCTAGGAAAGCGTAGTCTGATGGCTGGGCAATATTGAGTGTACATTTGAAAATATCTGTGAAGGACATTTTAGATGACTTCTTAATTGGTATCATGGACCCGGAACCATTCTGGAAGTTTCTTGGGAATAATTTTACGTAGGACCTTAAAGAATAGAGATGGTAAATACCTGGCACACTTCTACCATACATACCCGTTCTGTGTTCACCTGTGATCACTCGGAGGCTGTTTCCCTCTGAGCCCGGGCCCAGAACTTTCTCAGCCCAGGACATTAGGCAGTCACACTGAGCTGTTTGAGGGGCTCAAGGCGAAACTTGTTTTCTATCCTTAGGACAATGCCAGAAAATAAAACTTACTATCTGATACAATCACCCATATAGCTGCTAGACTCTTTTCAGTTGTGCTAACTGCTTGAAAAATCAGAACTAAGGTTATTTTATTTTTTAATAATGTAGATTTTCCCCCAAACATAAAAATATTGCAGACTCATGGAATATTTGAAAAGTGAAGCCTGCTACAAAGCATTATGTAGAATATTACACTTCATAAATAACAATGGGTCATATCTTGATTTGTTTCCTTGGGTTGTATTTATGCAAATATGTGTGCATATATATTCATTTATTTCTTCATGCATTTAGTGGAATTTTTTTGAACTCCTGGTAAATGCCAGGCTCTGTTCTAGGTACCGGAAATAAGGTGGTGAGCAAATTTGACATACTTCTTCTTCTCCTTTATGTTCCACTGGATACACGCCCACACCCATACACATATACCTCTGCCCCTCAAACAAGAAAATATATTTGCATCCTCCCCTTTCTCCTAATATCCCATCATGAAGATGTGCCCATGCTATCCTATATTCTCTGAAAGTTTCATTTTTAATTCCATATGATATTTCATCCTATGACTATATCATGAGTTATTTAACCATTGTCCTATTGTTGAACATTTTGGTGGCTTCCAGAGTTTGAATATAAGGCTATTTTGAGAGCTCCAAAGGTACCACACATCTGTCTAGATATCTAAATGCATCCTTTCAGTCAGGGATGCTCATCACCACCCAGGATTCCTCCAGCTCTGCTGCTCATGAACTCCTTAGGCCGCCTGGCCCAGGCTGCTTGCCTGTCCTCACCTCCTTCCACTTTCTCCTTTGCTCTCCAACCCCAGATACACCGGTCCTCCTTCTGTCCCTCCAGACATGACAGACTTGTTCCTCCTGTACCTCCTTTGTACTAACCATTCCTGCTGCCCAGAATATCTTCCTCGGCCCTTGCCTGATGTGCCTGACTCCTTGTCAATCAGATCTCTGCATCAATGTTGCTTTTTAGGCTGCTTGTCCCTGAAAACCACTCCATTTTAAAAAGCCACCCGTCACTATCTCATTCCTCTTTTAGGTTTTGCTATGAACTCATCGATATTTAATTTCTTACTGTTAATTTGTTTTATTTTCTGCCCCCCACCTCGAGGACGTAAGCTCCAGGAGGGCAAGAAGCTTGCCGCCTGTTCGTTGCAGAATTCTAAATATATAGAGCAAGCGCCTGGCTCAGAGTAAGCTTCCAGGAGTATTTGTTGAATCAGTGAGTGAGGATTCTGTCTTTGATTTTGAAGGAGCATAGCTGCCCAGGCTCTATCTTAGCTCCAGCATGGACAAGCTGTGTGACCCTGGGCAAGTTACTTAACTTCTCTACATTTCCATTTCCTTTGTCAAATGAAGATAATGAAAGCTCCTGCCTGATAGATTGAATGAAGTCCTTCAGGAAGATATTTTGAATAGTGGCTCATAAAAAACACTAGGTGGGAATTCCCTGGCAGTCCAGTGGTTAGGACTCCGCACTTTCACTGCCGAGGGCCTGGATTCGATCCCTGGTCGGGGAACTAAGATCCTGCAAGCCACGCAGCGCGGCCAAAAACTGAAAATCACTAAGTAACTGTCAGCTGTTTTTATTAGTGGTATTAACAGCACCAAACACTATTAATTATGACAATGGAATCATTTTTGAGTCCTCCTTATTATCATAATCTCTATAGTAAATGCAGACTTCCAGCTGGGAGAAAAATGTATTTTTCAAGGAATTCAAAGTGACTCACTTGGTTTAAATATTGTATGTTACTGTTAATGCTGTATCTCCATTTGAAAAGTTTGGAGAATGGTACATCTTTGAACAATGTAGAAAGATAAAGTGATTCTCCCTTTCTAAAAAATGGAATTTAGGGTTTGAGCCATTTGTCAGCTATGTGGGTATCAGTGAATGAGTAGGAAAGGTTCTTATTCTCCTGCACCTTTCTTTGCTTCCTTCTTCTATTCTAGTTTCTGATGCAAAGTGTCAAGTTTTGGTTATAATTACATGGGAGACCATAGTATATGTCTCTGACCAAGTGATAGCAGTATGGGTTTCATCTGTCTTGGTCACTGAAAGATTGCATTGGTTTCCCTGCTGAATCCCCTTCTTTCTGTGGGGCTGCTTCCAGGTGACAGTGAAGGGAAGCTGGACGGGGAGGAACGGGTCAATTGGGGTGGAGTCCCTTTGCTCTCAGTTCCTGTGTGGGTTCTGTTTTTTCTGCTCTGCAATCTTAGCCCTGTTATAGTTCACATGGGGCTCCTCTGACATTTCTAATCAGTTTCTGTTTGGGAGAAGATGCCTCATTGTTGGGGTCAAATATACCTTCTTCCCCTTTCTCTGAAATATGACAAGTTTCAAAGGAGAATATGAGAATGGCAGAGTGCTTCAACCATTGCAGTTTTGAGTAATAACTACAAAGATATTCAGTTATTTCTATTAAGCAAAAACACAGGCAGAAAAATTTATTATCTTATTTTTCCTACTTTCTGTCCCAAATGAAAGGTAGATATGGAAACCTTGACTGGGTGAATGAGAAAAACAGAAGACACGTTATTATCTAGAAGTTCAGCTCCTCCAGTATACTTCTGTCCTGCATGTAGAAGCAACATGCAAATGCCTTAAAAAGGGGAACTTTTATGGGAGACAAAGCTGCTAATTTGGTTGCGTAATTATTTTGTTTTAAATTCACGCAGTAAATAGCTAATGCACGTGAAATACGGGTTGTTGAAAAGTGGAATTTACAAGCCCCATTGTGTTGTGCTGGAAGACTTTCCGAAACCCAGAAAGATGATTTGGGTGTCTAATGAAGCTTTTGAACATTGTGTGTAGGCAGTTATTACTCAGAGTATTGACTGAACGGGCGAACATGCTGTATAAATTTGTGTAATTGCTTAATTAAGCAAATAGCTTTCTGTCATTTATAGATAATAATTTTACTTAAAAAGTAAACAGTCTCCCCTCCGCACTGCCATACCCGCTCCATTTCTGGGGTTTTACTGTTCTTGGGTTCTTGCTTTTCCTTGAGATGGGAATATGGGTCCTGTCAAAAGAGGGCAACTGATTCCCGCTGTGAAATTGACAGGCATTGCCTGAAGTTGGAGTCGTTATGGTTGGAAACCTGCCCTTGGTTTGTAATACTCATCTGGTCTTGTGCTTTTGGCCTTTGAGTCTTCATTTCTCAATGAGATGTTAATATTTTGTCTGTTGTGATTTCCTCCGTGAATACTGTGCTTTGTTTTTGTCCCCGGTGAGGCTCAAAACGCCCACCAGCTCCATGAACGAATCCAGTCGTCGAGTATGGACGCCAAGCTGGAGGCCCTGAAGGACTTGGCCAGCCTCTCCCGGGATGTTACGTTTGCCCAGGAGTTTATCAATCTGGATGGCATCTCTCTCCTCACGCAGATGGTGGAAAGCGGCACTGAGTAAGCATCTTTTACCTAGACTTCCAATCTGTCCTGTACTTTGTAACGTTTTGGGTATTTGTTACTTTTCTTGTACTTGCAATTTCTAGTTTTAAATGCCAGAAATTGTCTAGGCTCAGGGGAAAAAAAATGGCATTTAAGATAATGTGTGGGCTGAGGTTTCATAATGTATCACTATGTATCACTCCATCCACCAACTAGCCATTATCTAAGACAATCTCTGAAATTTTAGATTTATAAGGAAAAATATCAGTCATTATCTCTAAGGGCCTTTCCAACACAAATTATAATTCTTCAAAATATAAATCCCTCACATCCTTTGCTTATCCCTAAAAAAAAATTTCCTTCCCTGACTCCATTTTTTTTTAAAGTTAGAATACCTCCTTATGTTTCAAAGTCTTAAACCAGGTCGAAATGACATCCCTGAAGTAATTTTTAAAAAAATTAACACTTGACTGATGAAATACATGTCCTTAATCATTTATGATTAAGTACAATAAACATTTATTAGATACCCATTGTGTGCAAAAAAGTGGAAGTTGGGAAAATTTTAAATGATGTGAACCTTGCCATCTAAATATTTATGGAGGCAGAATTCAGTTGAGGTACAATTCCTCCTGAGGGCTGGGAGTCTAGAGGTTGGACCAGTTACATCTCATGGAACCTTCTGGGGGGTGAGGGGGAGGTATCAGTGAATGGGCCTTGAAGGAGTTTGAGTTCTACCATGAGCAAGGAAGGAATGGGCATTGGGGAGCTCACCTTCTCAGGGTAGGGTTTGATTTCTGGTGTGATTCTCTGGCTACAGAGCCAGATGGGTCTAGCTTTTACATGTGTGGACAGATAACTCCCTTGACCACAGAATACCAGGGTAGGGTCCACAGGACACTGCTCATTTCCGTATAGTCAGGTGCAACTGGTGAAGACTGTTAGAGCGTGCCAGTTAGAGCATGTGAGAATGCTGAGCCAGCTAACTACATAGTAATTTGCTAAATCAATAATGTGCAGAGTTGAGATAGGCATTTGTTAGGAAAGAATAAATAGCATTTAGAATTGGGGTGTAAACCTGGGCCAGTTAAATCTCTCTTCAGTACGTGGTGATTTAAAGAATGACCTGCTGACTGTACATGGTAGAGACCTATCTTGACCCACTCCCTTCCTTCCTTCCTTTCTTCCTTCCTGTCTCCTCCTACACTTGGCATTATTTAGCCTCTGTAGTTGGCACTAATGAAGATTCTTTTTTTTCCCCCCTCATTCAAAGAGAGCATGTTTTGTAACAGCAAGAATATCTCCTGTATAAGAATGTTCTCTAGAGTTTGGAGTTGGAGGCCTTCATAAAGAAGTAGAGAAAATATCTAGGAGTGAATGGGGGCAGGGGAGTCAAATCCAAGAGGACTGGCAGGCAGGACTGGGTGATCTGGAAAGGCTCAATTGTAGACAGGTATCATTTATTTTTTTGACGATGACTAAAACTCTGCTCATTACATTTTTGGCAAACATCAGCTTAGAGTAGGGCAGAGAATCTCAAATCCTGGGTGTTACCAGAATCCAAAGTGGTTACTGAAAAATTGGGGTTGGAGCTTGAAACAGCTTGAGGAAAGTTAAATTAGTTTAAGGATCCAAGAGACTGGCCCAAGGAAAAGGAGAAAGAGGGTTCTGTCTTTGTTGGAAGCTCCAGCTGAAATCTAGTGTAGCGTGTGTCAGATCCCTCATTCCTGGCCACTAGTGAGCAGTGGATTGCGAGTTGTGATTACAGCCACCTTCCCTGGTAACTGTGGACAACTTCATGGGACTGCCACATGTGGTAGGCCCCTCTTCACGCCCACCACTGCTTCTGGTG
The DNA here is from genome assembly GCF_963924675.1 of Phocoena phocoena. NCBI lineage: Eukaryota > Metazoa > Chordata > Mammalia > Artiodactyla > Phocoenidae > Phocoena > Phocoena phocoena. The sequence continues at coordinate 65,616,019 of NC_089227.1, read as the reverse complement.
GGACAGTGAGCCCTGGGAGCTTCTGCCTCCATCACATTTACAAGGTGTTAGATAAAAATGTAAAACTGTCCTCATGTTTATTGATTTATCTAAGTCCCAGTCATTGATGTATCAAAAACACTGCATCAGAGCCAGTCATAATGGAACCTGCTAATATTAGGTGGTTCTGCCACAGATACCTAAGTATCCAGGGGCGTAAGCTCTGGAATATTCAGAATGACATTGTGTTAATACTTCCAGATTTATCAGAATTGCAATTATAATTACAATTACAATGGTATATACGCTGAAAGCCAGAGTCCATGTGATATGCGCCCTGAATAGAGGACTGGAGCTGAGCTCCAGTACCTCTGGAGGTTGGCAGTTATATATTTGACAATGAGGGAAAATGCATGTTAGGGGCTTTACTTTTTTAGTTTCTCATTATATTTGTTTGCTAGTGCTTCCATAACAAAATAGCACAGACCAGGTGGCTTAAAGAACAGAAATTTATATTGGCACAGTGCTGGTGGCTGGAAGCCCAAGATCAAGGTGTTGGCAGGCTTGGTTTCTTCTGCAGCTCTCTCCTTGATCTGCTAAGGGCCACCTTCTTCCTAAGTCCTCACATCATCTTTCCTCTGAGCACAAGCATCCCTGGTGTCTCTTTGTGTGTCTAAATTTCCTCCTCTTATAAGGACACCAGTCAGATTGGATTAGGACACACCCTAATGACCTCATTTTAACTTAATCACCTCTTTAAAGGCTCTATCTCCAAATACTGTCCCATTCTGAGGCACTGGGGGCAGGGATTAGACATATGAATTTGGGGGGGGGGGACACAATTCAGCTGATAAGACTCATCAAAGGGACACTCCCACTTTGTGCTCCAGAAGAGAAAGAGTAAAAACTGATACTATGTATTGTCTTGTCAACATTAGGACTTTTCATCTGTGCTGTTGCCTTACTCTATAATTCATCTTGACTTACTGAGTGACCCAAAGACTGATCACTGGGGACAGGAGGTCTGCATTATATCTCTATGTTTCACGTGTTAATACTGAATTTACTTTATGTGAACCACAGTGACTGAATTCTTTTTTTTCTATAGTGTATCATCCTCATTAATATTTTAATTATTTATAATCTGTAAGCCATCCCAATTTGTCACATGCAGCCAGATTTCAGACAGATGAGCAAAACTCAAGACCAGATCTTGGGTGAGTTCCGGTTTGCATTGTCTCTTACACTTTCCCATCACACTATGTTACTGGGAAGGGATGATGTCTCTCTGAATCACCTTGGTGTGTGCCCTCGTCACCATTTTATATAAGTTATAGGTCATGCTACACTTAGGGTTGGAGGAAAGAGGGCACTGGAGCTGTACAACCTCCTCCCTTCCTTCTGCAAGGTCCTGCAACTCATGCTAAGAAGCTGCTCATTTAATGCGCAGCTATTTTCAGATCTTTTGCTCAGATGAAAAAGAAAAGAGAAAGATAGTTTTCTTATAAGGAAACCTGGCTTCTCAATTAAACTTAAACAAGACTTTAATTAATTAACAGGAAACCTCTGGAATATAAACTGCACAAATAAATAGACTCTACAATTTGGAAGGCATTTACTTTTGACTCCTGGGCAGACTTCCAGCTGGGAAAGGCAGAAGTTTCCTGAGCAGGACCTGTGGAAACTTAGGAAACACTGAAGAAATGTAGCTGGAATTTTTCTGCTTACTTTGAGCTGTAATGAGATTCAAAGATGGACTTGCCTGTTTGCCATTGCCCAAGGCTGAGCTTTTAAAGGTCTCTCTCCAGCTGGTACCAGTAGTGACGATGGGGGAAAAATTAGCCACAAAGGAGCAAGGGGAAGTGTCACTTTGGCAGAACACAGTGTCTAAAACTTGAATTTTAATTTTTCCATTCTTGTGGAATTTTGAAATTCCATGTCTAGTTTCAGCTTGAAACATCGATGTAGAAGCAAATAAATTTGTGGGGAAACTTGTTTCCCCAACCTGAGCCAGGAAATGGTGCCCATTAAGGAATGGGCAGTGGTTTTTTGTAAAGATTTCTCAGAAATTATATATTTTATTTTATTTGAAAGAAAAAATATTGTACCTGCAACTCTAAATCCATTGTAGTGAATAACACTGCTTTTCTGTGGGTTTTAACGAAACACTGTTCTTTTTCTATGCTGCTATGCACGTAGACAATTGGACGGTTTACCCTGTGCCCTTCTACTGTTCACCCATCAGAAGAGCAGGGGGAACATTTCCAAGAATGAAAGGATCCTTATAGTTTCCCACTTGGCAACATGACAGGAAAATTATGCCCTTGGAATATGAGTAAGCAGTAGCAACACTCTGGCAGAAAAGTTAAGAGTGAAAGAAATTAAATTCACATGTTTACGAAAAACTCATTTTTTTTGAATTAGCTTTATCTCCTTAATAAAAAAAATATATTTATTGTTTAAACAATAAGTGTAAATAAGCAGAAGGAGGAGAATAAGGGTCATTTGTAATCTGCCTTTCCAGAGACAAACATTTTTAACATCTTGGTGTATATTGTTTTTGTATATTCTTTTAGATACACACACACACGTACACTGGCTTTACAAAAGTAGAATTATATTATTCATGCTCTCTGTAGCCTGCTTTTTGTACCTAACAATATTCCCATGTGATTAAATATTCTTCCCCTCATCATTTTTGTTATCTGCCTATTAATTCATTTTTAAAGCTCTGTTGAGGTACGATTGATACGCAGTGTAATAGGAGAATTGGAAGGACATGCAGAGTGGAGTTAACCATTCCTCTGTTGTTGGATATTTACACTGCTTTCAGGTTTTTTCAGGATTATGAACATTCTCTCATCAGTTTTTCTTTCAGCAGAATCTCTGTGAATATTTATTCTGTTGGAATAAAATTCCTGATTCAGAGGATATACACATGTTGAAGCTGTGTTAAATTAAGAACAGCCCCATAGCTTGTGGACATGTCCTAATTTGTACTTTACCATGCATGTCAGGGGTATGTCCATTCCTAACACCCTGGGCAATACTGGGCTGGCGTTTCCTTAGGGATTCTAGCTTTCCTAAGAAAAATAGCAGTGAGGTATTTGAGGAGCTTTCACTGATCTGGGGAATTTATAAGTACTTTTTATTTGCTTGGTTGGTCATTTCTCCAAAATTGGCTGTATTAGGAACAGGTCAAAGAGTCCCGTAGTTGTTTTAGAGATATGTAAAGCCCTTAAGTAATTGTCTTAAAAACAAACCACATTTGCTGTATGAACTATCAATCCCCTCCCCCTTCTGTCATATAGATGACACAGATGAGGATGTTTGGGCGTATGTATAGCTATGTGTGTTTGTGTTTATAACAATTGTCATTGTTAGCACATGAACAGTTTCATATTAAACTGTGATTATTCAGATCGTTTCCTCCTGGCTGGAATCAGAACTGTGACTGTGACTGTTTCTCAGGAGATGTGAAAATTGAGTTATGACCTGAATTAAGCACCCTGAAATGATGTCTTGGCTTTGATGTTGCCTGGCACCCACACTTGAGAATGGATTTGTAGGTTTTATTCATTTAGCAAAGTATATATTATTTAAGTGCTGAATATTCCTGACACTGGGTTAGGCACATGGGTGTATGTGTGTGCGTAGAAAATACAAGCATGCATATGACAGTTTGCGACTACGTGTGACATTTTTTGAAATTTTGTCTTCACACAAAAGATGAATTTCTTTTTTGAAAGTAACTTTGTTAACCTGCACGGACATGGATTGTTGGCTCTAACTCATGCTGTTGCTTCAGAGAATTCAGTATCTCTTATAATCCTTGGTTGTTCTGGAAGGTCCAGGCCAGGCCAAATTCATCAGCGACTCTTTGCCAGCCGCCCAGCACAGGTCACACCATGTGTGTCTTGCACTTCACCTCGGACAGAGGCCATGGGGAGGAGCAAGTAGCTCCCCAGACAGAGTCGGAAAGAACCTGCTCTGTGTGGTCTGTGGGCCCCAGCTGAGAAGCCTGCTGTGTCTTCCCAGCTCCCTCTGTCTGCTTTCCTGGAGCTGCAGTTAGCAGAGCTCAGGGAGTTCCAACTGCAGCAGCCCTTCTGGGGCCCGGCCAGAAATTTGCATCACAAACGCTAAAGGGGCCAACCGTCTAGGGCTTTGTCGGGGGTTGTGTGGCAGAAAATCCCTTATGCTGGAACTCCGCCTCGCCATCCCTTTTTGCTTTGTTTCTGTGTCTTTGTCTATCACTCCAGTAATGGAAATGAGAAGGGGTCACACAGCCTGTTTAAAGAAGAGATTATCTTCTGCTAGGGAAAAGATGCCATAGCTTGGGCTGAGGTGAGGGGCTTCTGATCACTGTGAAACATCACTCTTTCGAGAATCATTTGTTCTCCAGATATGTTTCTTTTAAAGTGGGTACATATTGAGAGAGAGAGAAACTCAGTTAGGAAAACAGACATCACAACAAAAAGTTCGTCTTCTGCTTACGTTTACTCTGAAGCCAAAGTGAGGAAGTGGAGAAGTAAGAAACACTGTTTAGGCAATGAATTTCTTTCTGCACTCTGGTCAGGGAGAACTTTCTAAGGCCAGGGTCTGCTACAGGGGGTAGAACACATATATAAACCTAAGGATGCTCAGGCCCTAAGCAAGAAAGTTATTTTGGAAAATTGCAGTGACTGCTTTATATATTACACACACACACCCCACAAGCATTAATTTTGTAGCAGTTCTGTTAAAAGATTAACTGAGGCATATTAAAAATTTTTAGAGTGTACTTGAGCAAAAATCAGTTAGAACTGGTCAGTGCCAAACTGGAAGTGATTAGGAACACTCTACCCACTGGGGCTGGTGGGGGAGAGGGGAGACTCTTGTAGAGGAGAAGTGGAAGCAAAGCAGGGGAGTTGTTGGATTGGCTGTAGCTTAAAGTCTAGTTGGCTGTTTGTGATTGCTTGTCCTTAGGTTTCCATTTCCTAATCTGGAGGCATTCGCAGGTTTAGGGTTTTAGATTGCTTTTACAGGCCTCCAGAGCATTAGACCCCCTTCGGTCTAAAGGCCTCCTTGTTCAATTAATTTAACAGTTCCAGACTTAATGGAGAAGTTGCAAGATCAAGTTTCACCAGTTGTCCTGTTTGTGTCCTTTACAAAGACCTAACTGCAGAGAGCCCCTTGCACCCAGTTGTCCTGTCTTCTCCTAATTGTTGCAGGAAGGGGGACTCCTTCCAGGGCCCGAGAGTGGGCTCTTGTCTAACACTCAGAAATGAATTGTCCTAGGAGACACATGTACTGACAAAGCAAAAGACTTTATTGGAAAAGGGAGTCCGGGCAGAGAGCAGCAGGGTCAGGGAAGCTGGGAGAGCTGTTCCTCCACGTGCCTCACAATCTCAGGTTTTATGGCAATGGGGTTAGTTTCCAAGTGGTCTCTGGCCAGTCATCTTGCTTGTGCTCATATTTGGACTGACTCGGGGTCCTTCCTGGTGGCACGTGCATCTCTCAGCCAAGATGGATTCCAGTGAGAAAGATTCTGGGAGGTTGGTAGGACATATGGACTGGCATCTCCTCCCTCCTTTCCGCCCCTCCCGAATTCTCCCGGTTAGTTTTTGGTGGCAGCACCTTGTTTCTTATCAAGACCTCTTGTTGCCAGACAACTCATCCAAGTGGTTATCATCGTGCCTGGCCAAGACGGGTGGTTTCAGTCAACGGTTCCCTAACATAATCTCTTGCAATCTGGAGCTATTCCTTAGTCTTTCCTTTTCTCTCATGGCTTTGACATTTTTTGAGATTAGAGGTGAGCCATTTTTAGAATATTCCCCAGTTGGGGTTTATTAAAAGGTAATTAATTAAAAGGTAATTATCAGGGAAAGATAAAAGCATGGCTTTCATAGAGATTATAAAATTGAATATGTGTTAAAAGAATGTATTTTACTCATCTGATACGAGGGAACCAGGCAGATGTTTTCACTGGTTCAAAGGAAGAGTCAAAAGGGCACAAATTTATGTGAAACAGAGCAATGTCGAAATGAATTGTAAATGGAGACAAAACTGGTTTTTCACCTGCAGGGAGGAAGTTAATTAAATCACCACTAGGCAGGACAAAATGTACATATACATCAGTTACCTACAGCTTAAAGACAGCAGGGCTGGAATCAGGGCTGGATAACCCAGAAGAGTAAGCCATAGACACTGCATAGTTTCCTACTGAAACACGAAGTCCTTTTTCTACAGGTTTCTCCAGTGTTTTCTTCTTTTAGAAAACATATGTCTTTGGCTAGAATATCACAGATGCTTGTGTCTATTTCATTGCATCCTCTTAATGGCACATGATGTCTCTTTGTCTTATTACTGATGTTCACTTTGACCACTTGTTAAGGTAGCGCCTTCCTGGTATCTCCCTGTAATGCAATTTCCCCCCTTTGTAAATAATTAAGAAATAATTTTGGAGTAGTTACACCATGGGAAATGGAAAGTGGTACAAATCAGGTTTGTATATTTTCTCCCAGAGATTTGGTTCTTCAACAATACTAACACACCACTCTTTAAAGCAATGTAGGCCATTTGTTCCCTGTTTTATTCATTGGGCTATAATTTATCACTATTATTATTTATTTTGATGTCCAGTTTATCCCAGATATGGCTTTGGAAACTTCATCAAGCTGTATTCTGTATCCTGCCTTGTCTCCCATTATTCTTTGAGCATTTCTGTACTTTTTGGCTCAGTGAAATGTTCCAGGCTTATCTAGATCTTTCCAGCCCTGGACCAAGTCATTTCTCCAAGGAACCCCAGTTCCTTTTAGTGGAGGGTAGTGTTTGGCTCTTGCAAAAGGGCCCAAACTCTGCTCAGGCCTCCTTCCCCATGGCCACCTACTTCTTCCACTCTGCCCAATGGCTATTTGAAGGAGAAGGAAAGGAAGCTAACATATATGTGGATGCAAAATGTCCGCCTGCCATATCAGTAAACAAAGGACATGTGGCCATCACGTCATCAGCCACTGCAGCTGCCTCCCACCACCCTGAGGGGGTTCAGGATGGAGAAAAGCAGGATACTGGCCCTAAATCGCTAAGGTGCATGTCAAAGGAATGATTTCAGTGAGCCCAGACTGTTGCATCTTCTCATATATGGAAAAGCACTAAATCCATTAACTTAAGATGTCTGGTTTTTCTTTAGTTAACCATAATCTTTTGATGTGCTGACTCCCTGGTTTATTGCAAAACTCCTTTGTGTCCCGGCTCCTCCCTTTCCTCTTTGGAGCCATCCCTCAGCACTACCTGAGAGGCTGCCTCTGGAACTGAGTCCTCAGAAAGTCCACCGAATAAAATATAATTCTCAACTTTTAGGTAGTGCATTTTTTTCTATATATATCAAATATATATATATATATATTTTTTTTTAAAATAAAGGCAGGTTAAGGAGGGGGAAGGGCGCAGGAAGAGGAAGATCACCTTATATACATTTTTAACTCCCCAGTTTTTTTTTTTTTTCTTTTTTTTTTTTTTGTGGTACGCGGGCCTCTCACCGCCGTGGCCTCTCCCGTTGCGGAGCACAAGCTCCGGACGCGCAGGCTCAGCGGCCATGGCTCACAGGCCCAGCCGTTCCGCGGCATGTGGGATTTTCCCGGACCGGGGCACGAACCGGCGTCTGCTGCATCAGCAGGCGGACTCTCAACCACTGCGCCACCAGGGAAGCCCTAACGCGCCAAGGGAAGCCCTAACTCGCCAGTTTTATCAAATACTAGATCTGATCTTCTCATGGTCAGTTAGATTTCGGAAGTGGTTACATTTTATGAGGTCGAAAATGTGAAACTTAACTTCTTCCGAATTGAGTACCTACTCTGCATGTGCCTGACATTATAGTAGCTGAGTTACAGAGCGAGCCTTTGCCTTCAGGTAGCTAGAAGGACAGTGAGATGTCCTAAGTCATGCAGCTGATGTATTCTCAGCACTGTGGACATGGGCGCCCCCCTCAGTCTGGTCAAGGAAGGGAAATCAGAAGTCAGGGAGGCTGCACAGAGGAGCCTTGAATCAGATGAATTTGGGGTAGGACTTAGCTAGTCCGACAGGGAGGGGAAGGGTATTCCCCCAGCAGAGGGAAGAACACACTTAATGCCGGAGAAATGTGGCAGACTTGAGGAATGGGAAGTGGTTTGATAAGGTTAGAAACACTTGTTTCCTAATCTTTTTGACCTAATCTTTAGTTTTTAAAGAAGCATAATTGTCCTTTTTTACAGACATGTTTTGTTGATCGTGCACTTTTTTTGCAGACTACTATCCCAGGGTTCCATCTGTGGTCCTGGAATTATTGCAATGTCTCACGGTGTCTTCCTTCAGAAGAAACTTTTTTTTTTTTTCTTTCTCTTAAGAAAAGAGAAAGTAGAATTAGTGGGCATTTTACCAAAGAAAGCTAATCAACTATTTCTCCCTTGTTGAGCATGTACTTAAGAACAACTGGACTAGTGTTTTTTGGCTCTGCTTTTTCACTGAAAATATGCCCCTCTTATTTCTAGGGATTTCCCCCTGTTGAATATATACCCATTCTGAGCCAAATGGAGTGTTCTTGTTGCCTTTACTCATAAGTAAATGCAATAGGTTGGTTACAGTGGTTTAATCCCCATCTTTTGATTGTTTTGTATCATTAAAAAAACACCAATTTATTGCTTGGAGAAATGTTTTGAAATGAATTAAGTTCTCTTAATGATTGTTAAATCTGCCCTATATCTCATCCTGGGCTTTCTTCGTGATCTGTAATTTGTGTAAAACTTATTGCTTCCACACATGCTCCTTACATGACTGTTTTTGAATTTTGCAGGCGATACCAGAAATTGCAGAAGATCATGAAGCCTTGGTAAGAATTTCTGATGGGTTGATTCAGATGATATAACACTTCCTTCTTCTCTGCATAATTAAACCCTGTCCTCTGACTGATTGTGTAACTATGTGTCTAGATGTTTAGAGCAAGTGATTTATTTTTGCTTGGTTTTTGATGTTCTTTTTTCTAAATTAATTTTTTTTAATTGATTTTTTTTTTTGGCTGTGTTGGGTCTTCCTTTCTGTGCGAGGGCTTTCTCTAGTTGTGGCAAGCGGGGGCCACTCTTCATCGCGGTGTGCGGGCCTCTCACTATCGCAGCCTCTCTTGTTGCGGAGCACAGGCTCCAGACGCGCAGGCTCAGTAGTTGTGGCTCACAGGCCTAGTTGCTCCGCGGCATGTGGGATCTTCCCAGACCAGGGCTCGAACCTGTGTCCCCTGCATTGGCAGGCAGATTCTCAACCACTGTGCCACCAGGGAAGCCCCTTTTTGATGTTCTTATGAACGGGTTTTTTAAAAATTTATTTCCCTTTTCTCTTTACTTTGTGGTAGAAAGAGTATTTTATGTTTGTAACCATAAAATGATCACATCAGGATTGCTACCCTTCTCCTGGAGCAAGGCTAGGCATAATTTTATGTATTACTTAAAAAAAAAACTTTCTCTTTTGTGGCCTATGTGATGTTCAAAGTCAAAAGTCTTTGATTTTCTTCAGTGGTTTGGTAAGAAAAAGATCCGCATTAAAAAAAATATTTAGGGCTGAAGTATGGAATGAAAATTATTTACTTTCAGTGTGAGAATGTGTTCAACCACCTGTATATTTGTGAATTGCCTGATAATTATGTCTGGAAATCTCAAAACTTCTTTCTTAGAGTATTCCCTCCTCAGTGCCTTTATTATCCACTAAACAAGGTGAGTCCATAGAGGATCTAACAAACTCTCTATAATAGGTTGAACAAAGTCCCATTTTGCTAAGTTGTTAAGTGTACAGTTTCAGTTTGAGAAGGAAGACTGAACAGTATCTGAAAATGTGCACCTTATTTTTTAAGCCTTCAGAGAAAATTCTGATCAGTGTATGATAGTGGTCTCAAATCATTCACCTTCCCCTACCCCTCCCACTAGAAGAAGTATTAATTGCAGGAACTCTTCAGTTATTACATTCTAATAAAGTAGAAATATTGAGTTTTTAGGGTAAAGCTTCTTAAACCTAACTTTGATATATATTTTTAATATAGTAGAAACACTTAATGGTAATAGCAGTAGAAGCCATCTTTTATGGGAATTTACTCTGTCCTGGGCATTGTCTCAATGTTTACACTCGTTACTTCTAATTCACACTTTTATCCACCATACAAGATGAGTAAAATTAGAATTGTTTCCTTTATGAAGAAGTTAAAATGAGGTGGTGTTGGGATTCGAACTGATTTTTTCTCTAACAACCTCATACAATTTGCTAATGCAGAAGAATTTTGGGCTCTGAAGCCAAAATAGTTTCTTAAAATTTATCTGCCAGTAGTTTTAATCTTTTGGTATATAGAGGTGTTGGAAGTGTGACCAAGCGTGAATCATGATTTCCATTTATCAATCGCAGACAAAATCAATGCTCAGGGCCCTGGGAATTGCAAAGTAGCTTAATCAGACTAAGTACCATAGATAATAATTATAAACTCTAGACAAAATATTGCAAACAGAAACATCTAAAAACAAGTGTCTGAAGAAACTGTATAGCAACTGAAAACAGACAGAAAGAAGTAAGTCAATCTTTGAGAGAACAGATAAGCCCTAGATGAGATTTGTGTATTTGCAGCTTTTTGCCTGAGGAGTCCTGCTTATCCAGGTAGCATGGGGTGATAAGAACCCTCAGTCTTAGTAAGTTACTAAGAGGATATAGTTTGGGGCTGGCAGAGCAGCTAGATTATTAAGGGGAATCCATGAAAGGAAGGAGGCTCAGAGGGTATGAGACGACCCCATATCTATATATAAACTCTGCCAACTCTATCACTGATCACTGAAGTGTGAATATACGTGTGTATGGGAACCCCAAAGGGACCTGGTAAAATTAGCAACTGGAAATGGAAAGAATTGGGAAGAGATTTAAACTGTCACTCACTGAGGAGTTTGGAATCTGATTCTAGCCAAGTTAACTTCCTACTAGAACAAAAACCAATTCTTCAGAAGAACAAAGCTGAACTATGGCCTTGGCAATGTTTCATTCCCAATGTTCAGAATACAGTAAAAAATTACTAGGTATATAAGGAATAGGAAAAGATGACCTATACTTAAGAAAAGAAATAAAGCAAGTAGTAGAAGCCTGCCTTGAGATGACCCAGATGTTGGAAATAGCAGATGAAAATTTTAAAGCAATGTTTATAAATATATTAAAAGACTAAAGAAAAGCATTAGCATATTAAATTCGCAGATGGGGAGTCTCAGCAGAGAAATGGAAATAAGAAATAACCAATTGGAAATTATGAAACTGAAAAGTATAATATTTAAAATGAAAAACTCACTGTAGGAGTTGAAGATGGCAGAAGAGACAGTAACCTTGAAGATATATCAGTATAGGTTACCCAATCTGAAGACTAGATATAGTGAATAATTGACCTGTGAGATAGTAGCAGTTGATTTTAAATACATTTAATTGGGGTCCCAGAGAGAGAGGAAACAGATAATGGGGCAGAAAAATGTTTGAGGAAATAATGATAGAAATTTCCTGAAATTTGTTGAAAAACATAAATTTTGAGATCTAAGAAGCTTGTTGAACCCAAGTGGGATAGATAGAAAACTATGCCTAGAAACATCATAGTCAAACTTCTGAAATTGAAGGATAAAAAGGATACCTTGAAGGCAGCCAGAGAAAAACAACTTATTACATTAAGAAAATAAAAATAAGAATGAGAGCTGACTTCTCATTAGAAATATGGAGGCCAGAAGGCAACTTCTTAAAAGTGCTGAAAGGAAAAAAAAAAAAAACTTGTCAACCCAGAATTCTTTTCTAATAACACTATCTTGGAAATGAAGGTGAAATAAGAGTACTTTCAAATAAAGGAAAACTAAGATGGTTCATTGTTAGCAGATACACACTACAGGAAATTTGAAGGAAGTTCTTCAATTAAGAGGCGTCAGATCAAATTTGAAAAAGCAGGACCCAGCTATATGCTGTTTACAAGAGATATACTATAAATACAAAAGAACATGTAGTTTGAAAGTGGAAAAACATATACCATGTAACTGGAAATAATAATAAAACAGTTGTTTTATTAATATCAGGCACAATAAGACTTCAAGGCAACATATTATCAAAGATTAAGAGAGATAATTCACAATAAAAAATGGTTGGCTCATTAGGAAGACATAAAGTGTTAAATGTGTCTGTACCTAATATATAAGGCCTCAAAGTACATGAAGCAAAATCTGACAACTAAAGAGAAGTATAGACAAATCTGTAATCATGGTTGGAGATTTTAACACTCTTTTCTAATTTCTTTTTTAATTTCTAATCTCCCTTCAAGAAAGAATTTGCTAATCAACCCTGAGGAGTACAGTTAGCTGATAGCTTCCTGCTATAGCACGTTCAAGATCCATAACAGCTTTCAAACCGTACACGCTCTTTCTAGGCAGCCCCTAGTCAGTGAGCCTGATGAGCATGGTGCACATACCAGGGCCTCGCCATTTCTGCCCATTGTGGGACCCCTCTAACAGTCCGTATTTATACTGAGCTTCCTCTTGGGTTGGCTGGGACTGTCGGATCTACATCTGCGTCCTCTTTCCTTTCACAGGCATCGGTCTGAAGGGTATTCTTACCCAGTCTTGCTTTGTGCCTCTTTATCTTTCACAAGCACCACCTATCTTCCAATAAACCTCTTGCTCTCCTTACTCCATCTCAGCATTAACTGAGGACTAAACTGACACAAAACTGACCTATGAGGAAATAGAAAATCTGAATACCCACATCTGTTAAAGAAGTTGAATTCATTTTCAAAAGCCTTTACACAATGAAAATAGGTTACAATGGTGAATTTAATTATACATATGCAGAAGAAATACCAAATCTACACATATGGTTTCAGAAAATAGAGGTAGAGGGGAAAAGTCCTCAGTCATTTTATGAGGCCTATGAGGCAAGTATCACTCTGATACCAAAACCTGACAAAGCCAATGCAGGAAATAAAAATTAATCAACAGAGGTGCGACACTCCCCAGAAACATATGAACAAATCATATGAACAATCAAGCAATGTATAAAAAGTATTTGTGGGCCTTCCCTGGTGGCGCAGTGGTTGAGAGTCCGCCTGCCGATGCAGGGGACACGGGTTCGTGCCCCGGTCCGGGAGGATCCCACGTGCTGCGGAGCAGCTGGGCCCGTGAGCCATGGCCGCTGAGCCTGCGCGTCCGGAGCCTGTGCTCCGCAACGGGAGAGGCCACAACAGTGAGAGGCCCTGCGTACCGAAAAAAAAAAAAAAAAAAAAAAAAAGATTTGTGGCCTGTAAAGATGTAAAGATTTATCTCAAAAATAGTTTAACATCTGAAAAATCAGTCACTGTGATTTAGTATTTAGCAAAATAAAGGAGAAAACTTAAAGAGAAAAAGCATCTTTACAGATATAGAAAGTAGATAATAGATACAGAAAAAGCATTTCTTAGCGTCCAACAGTCATTCATAAAAATTCTCAGTAATCGAGGAATAGAGGGAACTTCCTCAACCTGATAAAGACTATCCGCAAAAAAAAAAAAAAGCGTTATACTTAATGTTGGAAGACTGAATCCCCACCCCTCCCAATAAAGATTGGGAATAAGGCAAATATGTAGCACTTCTATTCAACCCTGTACTATAGTTTTTAGCCATAGCAATAAGTCAAGAGAGAGATAAAAGACATAATGATCAGAGAGGAAGAAGTAAAACCAACTCTATTCGTAGAGGACATGATTGACTATGTAGAAAATCCTAGGGAATCTATAAAGAAACTGCTAGATCTCATAGCTGAATTTAGCAAAGTTTCAGGATATAACATGAGTATATAAAAGGGACATATTTTTATACCTTAATAGCAAACAACTGGAAAATGAAATTTTATAATTTCCATTTACAAAGTGTCAAAAATCATAAAATTCTTAGGAATAAATTTAACAAGAGACATCAGTATCTGTTCACTGAAAAAAAAATATATTGCTGAAAGAAATTAAAGAAGACCTAAATAAGTGGAGAATATACCATTTCATGGATTGGAAGACACAGTATACTTAAGATAGCAATTCTCTCCAAATTAGGTTCAGTGAAATACAATCTTTTAAAAAGTAATTACGAGCCAATCCTAAAAACTTAAAGGAAATGTACTGGACCTAGAAGAGCCAAAACAGTCTTGAAAAACTCATAAAAATCAGTAAAGTTGGAAGATTTCATTAACTGACTTCAAGGCTTCCTGTAAAGTTAGTTATTAACACAATATGATATTGGTGTAAGAGGATAGACAGATCCATGGAATAGAATAGAGTCCAAAATTGATCCACAGTTAAATTTTCAACAAAGGAGCCAAGAGAATATATGCTGACGTAAGTAATGCTATGATTCTAAAGGGTAAGGGAATATCTGAAGGGCAACAGAAATCCATACATTTCAGTGTATGTAAGTTTTACCAGAAACAAAATAAAATGCTAGGGAAAACTCAAAGGGCAGGGTAGAACTATATTCATTAATTCTGGCAATTAGGAATATATTCAGTATGATTTATTAATATCTTTGAAACTGGTCTTTATTTTCATCTTTTCTCTGCTTCTCTTTTGGGCATGACACCCAGTGGAGACATTTGGAAGCACTATTCTTTTATAAAATTAGCAGCATAAAATTTAAATGCTTTGAGATTGGCTGAATTTTGTTGGAAAGAAGAGGGTCTCTACTGAATTGATGAGAAATATTTATTTGAATCATTCCAGCACACATGGTGTGTTGGCTGTGACATGGCTCTCAACCAGCATGTAAAGTTTGCAGTCGGCTTAATTTGTGTCAGTCAGTGCTGCAAAATCTTTAGCTTGGCACTTTCTAAAAAAAAAATAAACCAAACAAATAAAAACGCTCCCCGCATGTGCCATGTGGCTGCTTTATATTTGTAGTCCTTTTAGCCTTGATCTTCTGCACCCAGCACTGATTTCAGAGACAGGACCCTGGCTCCTGCCTTCCCTCTTGGAGCCTGAGTCACTCCTCTAGCAGTGAAATAAGCATCTGTGTCAGGGTTCAAGAAGAGCTTTTATAGCTGCCTCATTTGAAATGAGATGATTGAGTCCGTTGATTTGGAAGGTAATAAAATTTTAGCATGGCTCTCCTTTTCTTGCAACTAAGGATTTGAAGTTGAATTTTGAAAAAATTCTCCCCATGTAAACCTAGTATGCCATCCAGCAACCAGTTATAATGAATTATATATGTCATATATATACTATATGTATAATATAGTATATATGCATATTATATATTTTATAATATATAACATAACATATAAACATAGTATATCTAATAACATTTATATCTATATATTTATAAGATACATATATATGATTATATATAACAGATGTCTAATAACATTATATCCATATAGTTATATATTTAAATATATTAAATGTTATTAGATAATATTTATATAAATATAAATTATATAACATTTATATAAAACATTAGATGGACCAAGAGAGCTCTCCTTCTCCTGGGCACCTTGGTGTGATGTGAAGAAGCTTCTCTCATTTGTCAGTCGTTCACATTAATGGGTTATCACAAAGCACAGAAAGCCCTAGCTGCACTCTCAGAAATGATGCTCCAACTCCTTAACAACCTTGGGGAGTTAAATCCTGGTCCCGAAAGCAGCTTGGAGGTTTGGAAACCAAACAATACTCTTTCCCTTTTTCTCCATCTTTTTCCCAGGTCCTTGCAGCCTGTCTGAGGAGCCTGTAGGCAGAGCTCTGGAACACTTGAGGGACAATCCCCAGATGTTACTAAGGCCGTTTGGATTATGAGTCCATTGAGCAAGGAGCGGAGTCATTTTGCCTTCAGATAATTAGACAGCATAAATACAGTTTATCTTTTGCTTTTAAAGCAGTTAATGAAGACCAGTATCATCTCTAGTCCCAGCTACAGCGAATATAAAGAAGAGTTTGATTTCAGCAGCATGTTACTCCTTTTTCACTGCCCGTTCCATTGCTTGTTCTTTTAGTGACAATACTGAGGCAGTATTTTTGCACTGTGTGGAGGTCACAAATGCCATCCTCCAATGTCTTATAGATGGGCATCTTATAGCAGTTGAGGTCTTTTAGCGTGCCAGGTGTAAATAGATGTCAGCCATTCGTTATCACTTGGTGGTTGTTTTTTCCTTTTTATAAGTAAAAAAATTGCTAATATGGTTTATCACTAATAATATAATAAAATAATAAATTAGCTAATATTGTTTACTAATAATTCTATACCTTATTATGTAATAATATTTTCACAGTAATTCTAATGCCTACATAATCTGTTAATAAATCTTACTAATTACTTTTATTTCCTGGCTCTCTTATTTTCCTGAGGTAATTTCCTGCTTGTTTTTTTTTTTTTTGCAAGCTAATGTTTGGATTTTCTTAGGACTCATTGTCTGTAGAAAGAGCCATTCTGGAATTTTTATATAACCTTTCTTGCTAGTATTTTTAATCCATTTTCCGCCTATCTTTCTACTTTTTTTTGTTTTCTTAAAATAAGCTTGAGTTTTCTGGTTTGGAATTTCCTTTTTGGGGCATGATTCTCTGACGCCACCCTGTATGATTGGGATTGCCCGCCTGTGACTCAGAAAAGCCTTAAAAAAATATTTGCTGCTTTTCTCTCTGGCTTGAAACATTTGGCTTTTCTTGCAATTTTTTTTTTTCTCTCTCCAAGGACAGAGAATTCTTACACAATGAAGACAGACATTTGAAAATCATGAGCTTTATGTACCTTTTTAAAATACCACTTTGCATAATGATAATAACTAACATTCGCATACTGCCTTCCATGTGCCATACAATGCTTAGAGGGCTCTAAGTATGGTAGCTCCTTTCATTTCCCTAGCAATCCTCTGAGTTAGGTATCACCACCACCACCAGCATCACTGTCGTCCTCATTCTTATAAAATGAGGAAACCGAGGCATACGATGTGTCCTTGTCCACTGAGAGCTGGAGGGTAGCCTCTGCTGTCTGACTCCAGAAACCAACCACGTAGCCATTTCTATCAGGCGCACCTCATCCCCTTTGATCTCCGGCAGCTTGGGATCACGGTCCTTTCCTGAGAGCCACTTCCTCTTTGGTAGGTCTCTTTTCAGCATCACAGCTTTGGAGATGGTGCAGAATTTTCCAGGTCTGTTATTGAGGCTGGGCTGAGAACACTAGGAAGAAGGGAAATTGTGAAGCTGTTTTAAAAGAAATATGAGCTTGTTTCCTATTCTATTAATTGAAAATGGTTGGGAAGATTCAATCTAGACACTTTATGAGACTTTGTAGTATAGCAATTGTGATATATAAGAGTCTACAGATTAAAAATCTGAACAACGAATTTTATTTTTAAAAAATCAAGCAGGGCTTCCCTGGTGGCGCAGTGGTTGAGAGTCCGCCTGCCGATGCAGGGGACACGGGTTCGTGCCCCGGTCTGGGAGGATCCCACATGCCGCGGAGCGGCTGGGCCCGTGAGCCATGGCCGCTGAGCCTGCGCGTCCGGAGCCTGTCCTCCGCAACGGGAGAGGCCACAACAGTGAGAGGCCCGCGTAACGCATAAAAAAAAAAAAAAAAAAAAAAAAAAAAAATCAAGCATATGAATCAGTGTGGTTGTATATAGTGTGGAGATCCTGATGGGCGTAATTCAATGTGCTTGAAGAGAAAGTACTTCTCTTGAGAGTTTTGAGTTACTATTTATTAGGGTGATAATTTACAGTAGAGGTGAGTTTCTGTAAAAGATTCTCAGTGTTGGTTTGAAAGCCCTAGAAATCAGGGTATTGTCTGATAAGGGTCACGGGTGGAGCTTGTTTAGAAGGCCGTTCTTTTACTTGAGCTTGCCTGATCTCTGCTTAGACTTCTAACCCACTCATGAGACCCTTCCTACAGCCTTTTGAATCACAGCAAGTCTATGGTCAGCAAACAGTTATTATCTATAATATTCTAGAAAGGTATTATATAAAGCCTATTAACTAAAGATAAAATGCTGGCCAGTGTAATATAGAAATGAATATGTTTACTTACATATATATTTGTATCTATGTGTGTGTGTGTAAATGCACTCACCCAAACACACACGCAAATATAGACCACAAGAATCCTTTGCAAAATGCTAATACTGTTAATAGAATTATTTATAATCTTCCCTGTTGGATACCCAGAGATAATAAAAGAAGCATATTGCCCTCTTCCTAATTTTTGTTCGCTGGGAAGCTTTTTTAAGCTATCATTTACTGAATTCTTGTATGTTACACACTTTATTAAGTGCTCTACAAGCAGCCCTGAGATGAAATAGATTTCACTATCCAGTTTTTCGGCAGAGAAGACAGAGGCTCAGGGAGATTAGGGACCTGCCCAGTACAACACAGCTCACCTGAATGAGAGTGTGAGCCCAGGTGTGTCCCACGGAGGCCCTGGCTCCCCTCTGTGAAGCCACCTGCCTCCTGCCTATTGACTCATGTTTGCAAGGACATTGCCTGTGGCCCAGCTGCTTATCCCAGCGATCTCTTACAGTTCTGCTTGTATTCAGCTTTCTAAAGCTTTCTCACTTCTGTCTTCCCTTGTATTTAGCTCTTGGGCCTATCACCCTTATACGATCTTGTGTTTTCCAGCTTTGGAGACATGCTGTCCTTCACTCTGACGGCCTTTGTGGAGCTGATGGACCACGGAATAGTGTCCTGGGATACGTTTTCGGTGGCATTCATTAAGAAGGTAATTCAGATTATGCTTCCCAAGGTCAAATCACTTCCTTCTTTTACAGATATTTTTCTCTGATTTGAGCATATTTTAGAATGGTTTGTTTTAGTTCTTTGTGTTAAAGTGTGAGTGTGGTTTTTGATAGTATTATGTACGTGGGGGTCAGGGCACCTAAATTCTATATGAAAAATGATGTTTTCTCCCCACTGGGATCATAAGGGATTGTATAATACATGAGAACCCATAGTCAAGGAAAATCAAGGTGACATGTTAAAATCAGAGAAGCGTCTGCTGAGCCGCTCTTCTGGACTCTGCTGTTCTCAAGATCTAAGTAGAGTTCCTTCTGTCCTTCCCAATCCTTCTCCCCTTAACCAGGTGTTCAGGAAAAGGGAAAGAGGCAAAATATACTGATTATTATATGACTGGGTCTGAAGTAGGAATGTAAGAGAAGAAGGTGTGCTTGGATCCATGCCTCTTAGGCCGAGTAAGCCTGCTTACTGGTAATCTTGGTGCAATAAATGTGTCTGAGATCAACTAATTCGCTTGGTTCCTACTTTCCTTAAGAGGAAACTAACGAAGGTACAGGCAAAGGTGGACCTGGTTTGGGGAGAGAGGGCAGAAGAGGCCCCTATCATTCCCAGCAGTTGAATAGTAATAAAGACGTATCTGCAAATTTACAATTCTCTTTCCAGTGTTCTAACAAAAAGTGAATAGCCCTGACTTTATAACTATTAAATGTAGTATTAAATTAAGAGCCATTATTATTTATTAATTTGTTAACTTATTTTTCCTCTCTTTGTATTTGTGAAATGGCTTATAAATGTATTGGCATCTTTCTTCCTGCTGTTTTTGGAAATGAAGAGTTGTTTGGAATTCATACATTTATCTTATCTAGATTCCTGGGAAGGGTTGTCTAAAATAAAGAATTTCAGAGAGTCTGTGCAAAAGCTGGAAAATCAAAGCAAAATCCAGTATGAGTCACTTGAGTTTTTAAAGACTTTTATTTTGAAATCATGGTAGAGTTATAGAAAATTTGCAAAAAAATAGTACAGAATGTTCCATATACGCTTCAACCAGTTTCCCTAAACATTTTGCATAATAATAGTATCATTATCAAAACTAGGAAATTAACAGTGGTGTAATACTGTTACCATTATTTGATTTCAGCAGTTTTTCTACCAATTTCCTTTCTCTGGTTAAGGACCAGATCCAGGATCCAAGACTGCATTTAGTTGGCGTGTCTCCCAATGTGACATTTCCTCAGTTTTTCCCTGTCTTTCATGACTTTGACAATTTTGAAGAATACTGGTCAGTTATTTTGTAGAATGTCCCTCAGTCTGGGTTTTTTGATATTTCCCTCATGGTTAAATTAAGGTTATGCATTTTCGGCAAGAATATTAGAGAAGTAATGTTGTGCCCTTTTCAGAGCATCACATTGGGGTATGAGATGTTAATATGCTTATTAATGGTGATGTTGACCTTGATTATGTGGATAAGGTGGTATCTTGTGGGTCTCCCCACTGTGAAGTTATCTTTTTTCTTTTTGAAGTTAGTCAGTACCTGGAGGGAGACACTGCCTTGAATTGAAGAGCATAGAAGAGCTCCTAGTCTGTTCATTGAGGGTGTTGGGAGCAGAAGCCCCACAGATTGAACGCCTTCATGATGTTGCCTATTTTTTCCAGAGGAGGGCCGATTGGGAACCCAGGGCCTTCTTGACGCACCTCTGAATCCCTTTTTCCTACGAGGGAAGCAAGTAATGGGAACCACATAGAAAACATACAAAGAAGGATGAAGCCTCTTTTTGCCTATATTTGTCAGTGGTATGAATTGCTCAAAAAAGGAGAAATGACTGTAGAAGAGAAAGCCAAGGAAATCCTGATGTGTTAGGAAGTACTTTCCTTTGGTGGTGACAGGAAATGCAAGCATTAGATTATGAATGCAGAGAAAAAATTGCTGTATTTTTTCTTTCCAAGATAAAAGTTCTAGAGAAATGGAATATTATTCAGCCGTAAAAAGAATGAAATATTGCCATTTGTAGCAACATGGATGGACCTAGAGATTATCATACTAAGTGAAGTAAATCAGACAAAGACAAATATTATATGATATCACTTATATGTGGGATCTAAAAAATAGTGCAAATGAACTTATTTACAAAACAGACTAACAGACATGGAAAACAAACTTATGGTTACCAAAGGGTAAAGGGGAGAGGGATAAATTAGGAGTATGGAATTAACAGATACACACTACTATATATAAAATAGATAAACAACAAGGACCTACAGTAGAGCACAGGGAACTATATTCAATATCTTGTAATAACCTATAATGGAAGAGAAGCTGAAAAAGAATATATATATGTGTGTGTGTGTGTATATACACACACACACACACACACACATACATGTATATATGTACACACACATATATAAAACTGAATCACTTTGCTGTACTGACACTAACAGAATATTGTAAATCAACTGGACTTCAATTTAAAATAAAAGTTCTAGGGGAAGTAAGTTCAAATCTAAAAATACTGGGTTTTGCAGATTTTTCATACTTAACAGAATTTTTCAATTCATTCTGAATTTATGGCAGGCCTTTCTTTCCTACATCCAAATTGCTTTGCTTTTCTGATATTAGAGCCTCTTTTGCTATAAAAACAGTGCTGTTCTGAATGTGAATTCCTTGAAGTTATGTTATGCTTTCACCCACATTATCTCTTTTGATCCCCACAGCAATCCTTTGCGGAACAGAGCAGTTAGTCTTGCTACTCCTGGTCAGGAGATGAGGACACAGTGGCTTGGGGAGATTGAGTGAGGTTATAGAGAGCGGGGTGTCATTGGTCCCCCGGGTCAGGGCTCCCTCCCCCATCATCATGCACCTGTGTTTTAAGCGATGGAAAGAACAGCTCCTGAAGAATAGTCTTGTTGAAGCAGCGTTACCTGTTGTTCAGCCCTCCCTGACCTCACTGGTACAGAGTTAACTGATTTCTTCTGCTCTCCATTCTCCTTGGATCTTGTATATGCCACTATCCCAGCACTTACCACATTTCTGAGGACTTCTTGTTCTTTTGACTGGCTCTCCCAAGAGACCATGAGTCCTTGGAGGGTGGAACCGTGGCTTTCTTCCTGTCTCTATCCTTAGAACCTGGCATCGAGTAAGACCTTAATACGTTTCTGTGAAATGAATGAGTGAAATTTGCTCTGGAAACATTTTTTTAAACCCTAAAACTTGAAGAAAAAAAAAGAATACTGTGCCACTGTATTTAAATATATTTCAATTAAAACTTCAGTTATGAATATAAAGGAATTACAAAGCTGTCTTTCTTTAAATGATGTGAGATGTGGTTAAGAGAGAATGACAATAATCTAGTTTCCTAACTGCTTATGAAAACAGTTTTCATTCACTGAAATTAAATAAAAATCATATTAGATCTAAGGAAGCAAAGACTAGCAGTCTTGGCAGTTTAAGTTAAAAATTAAATATTTTTCAAAAGGCAGCACCTTTAATGTATGCTATCCTCATTCCTAGTCATTCTGTTTCCTTTGCATTGCTACTTAAATCTCAACTCCTTATGTGAATTAAAAAAAAATGGTCATCAGAAAATGACTTTATAATTGATAGTTTTTGTAAGGTTAACTTTTTTATTCATTAGCTGGATCAAATTCAGCACTTTGACAACCCAGGAATTGTGTACAGGCGACTGTCTTTTAAATGGAGCTTTATCTAGACAAAAATCAACTAGGAAATGCACTGACAAAAGATGCTTATCTCTGTGGTCCAGACTTGGCTTCCTATTAATGCCAAATTCATACAACTTTGGAGCAATATTTTTCCCCTGCCAGCCTTGGTCTCCTTCTCTACTATCTATTTTGTTATGTGTGAATCTAGATTCTAGTTTACAACCTTTTTCTGTAATAAATAATATCATTTCATAAACACTTTGAAACTTGGAATCCCTTGATGCCAGTATATAACGTTGTTGCTTTTTAAAGACTTGGCATCTTAGGGAGAGGGTCAGAAGGCATGGAGAGGAAAGAAATGGAAAAAAAAAAAACCAAAACCTAGAACTTTCTGTGCTACCAGTTGGTTTTCCCCTAGCCAAGTATAATATCAGTGATTTTTCTTGGAAGGAAAGTTTTATACAAATGCTCTTGAAACCTTAGCTCTGCAGGAGGGCCTGGTTCACCCTGCAGTACTTTCAGTGCCTGAATAAACATCCAGCCAGTTTCAGCTTAGAGACCCAATAATTTTTGCCTCTCAAAAACTTGAGAGATTTATGGGCCTCTGCCCAGATAATTTAAAATATGGGAGTGGAGCTCCATGCTCTCCATGGATCTTTTCAGTTTTGATAACTTAGGATAATTTTAAGATCTCAATCTAAGTGATTCAAAGAAGTGTTTATGTAATTTTAATAATTTGTATCATTGATTCATGTGATGACCCTTAGCTTCTAAAATGTCACCCAAATAGTCCTATGTTCTATTTCGGTAGCACTTTTAAATGAGTGGAAGCACGTGGAGGTAATATATATAATTACTTTTAGTTCCTCCTACCTCTTTTTCCCTTTGATACAGACCTACTTTCAAGAAGCTGTCCTTCGATTGATTTAAGCCGGCTCACCTGTGTTGACCAAAAGTACAGAAATGGAGCTGGGAAAAATTTAAAGGCAAAGGAAGTCATTAGTGACTTTTGGGAAGACAAGGGGATTTAAAATTTAACCAGACAATCTTTAACCTTCTGTAGCTATACTACGATCTGTAGTTTTTAAACTAGACATAGAAAATAACATTTATACAGTCACAGATTCGTCCATGCACCAATAAGGAGCCTGTCTACAGTTATCATGTTTGCTCAATCGGCCCTGATGCCTTGGTTATCAGTACTCATTAGTTGACCATATTGGGTCATTTAGATGTCTAGTTAAAACTATTGACAAAATAAGGCAAAAGATAGAAGTTAGTTTCAAAAAACGACTAGTATCTCCTACAGAATTGTGCATAGGACTCTAATGAGTTGTGTGCCTGCTCTCTGCCAGCTTAGTGTGTTACACAAAATGTTGTACCCTGCTTCAGGCTTGCTGAAGAGATGGGATCTATGTGTCAAGGAAGAGCTGAAGTGATGGAAAAGATTAACTTTAAACAATACCTTGAGGAAGGTAATGGATTAGTTTCATGAGAGAGAAATATATAAAAATGGCAAATGGAAATGGAATATATATGTGGGGCACAATGTCTGAATGAAAGCAAAGGCCATAGCCTGTTTTACCATCATTGTATAAGCCTGTTAGGAGCAGGTGAGAGTTAATAATTTGCAGAGAACTTTAAAACCCATTATAAGAAAGTGTGCTTCATACCAGGAAAACATTGAGAGTTTTGATTGAGTATTTCAAGAAAGGAAATACTGTCACAGGATATTTATGGAAGTAAAGGGTAAATTTGTATTAGAGGGAAATCTTGAATATAGAGGAAACTGAAGGAGATGCTGTCTTAGTAACGCAGGAACGAGTTGGACCATGGGCCAGTGTTGTGTATATACAACTGAACATGTATCATAGGGGAGACATTGCAAATGTGCCCACGGAAATAGAAAGTAGGGAACTAAGACTATTAATCACTAATGATTATGGCAAACTTCGAGAAAGGTGATACTTGAGAAGGCAGGAATAAGAAGTCAATGAGATTGATTTTTAGCCCATTTAATTTTAGGCTTTGTTGGAATGTCTAAGTGGAGGTATACTTTTGGATGCCAAGAATAAGCACGTAACATACTTCATAGTAAATGACTTTTTGTGTGTGTGTGGTATGCGGGCCTCTCACCGCTGTGGCCTCTCCCGCTGCGGAGCACAGGCTCTGGACGCGCAGGCCCATCGGCCATGGCCCACGGGCCCAGCCGCTCTGCGGCACGCGGGATCCTCCCGGACCGGGGCACAAACCCGCGTCCCCTGCATTGGCAGGCGGACTCTCAACCACTGCGCCACCAGGGAAGCCCGTAAATGACTTTTTAATCTGTCTGTGCTAGATTATAAAGTCCTTGAATTTAAAAATCATGTGTGTTTGCTCATCTCTTGATTTCCAGATCCTAGGTCAGTGCAAGTCTGTTTCATAGCATATGGTCAATACATATTACTTGAATGAATGCAAAGAAGGGATGAAGGCTAGAGGGTGGGAGAGGGAGGTTGACCATCAGCTTTCAGCTGGAGGATTCTCCATGGAGTCTTAAAGGTACATCCAAATTTACTAAATGGAGACAAGAAAAGGAGCATGGAAGGAGAATAGAATTAGTGCAGAGAAATAAGAGTTATTGTCAATGCACTTCTTTGTGAGTTCTTCAGTTTTCTACTAAGTGCCAAGAATTATACTGGGACAATGAAAAATGGTTGGGGTGGTGCTGGTGGGGAAGTCAAAGAATTTATATTCTATTTAGAAGAGATCTAAGTTAGGTGTTAAACCATGAGCACGGTATGAGGGTCATTGGATTTGGGGGAGAGAAAGTTGGCCTTAGAGAAGGAAAGGTGGCATGATAGATATCATAGGGGAGCTGACCCATCTATGAGGATTAAGGCGAGGGCTTGGCAGGGACAGTAAACACATTAGAGAAGTTTACTAGCTGTGAAAGGAGCTAAAGCAGTCTTTTGAGAATCTTAAAGTTCTCATACTCTTCCTGTAGTCTGTATTATAAAATAATAGCTTTTTGGAATATAAATCATAATGTTACTTTACTTCTTTATGTCATTTATTTTTCACCCCCCTGAGATCCAGGTGTATCTGGAGGCACAAAGGGTGTTGATATCTGTACCCCTCACCCCTACTTTCACTGGGGAGTCATTGGGCTAAAAACAGTTGAGCTGGTAACTGTCAGTTGTCGTGGTCCTTTTGCATTTTATCTTGTACAGTGATGGAGAGAGGATGAGAAGGGGACAGTGAGACAGCAGAAAGGGAGAAATTAGTTTTGATGGGGGGGGGAGAAGTAAGTGTCAATTTGTCATGGAACCAAATTATTTAGCTTTTAAGAAAGCAGTCATTATGATGATATAATAACAGCGTTTTAGTGTGAGTTGTCAACAGACAGTAAGAACTTTTAATGAGGCCTCTAAAATAAAACCTTCATGGTACCCATGTGTTTGGGTTACTGTGATCCATTATTCTAATGCTTATTTTACTTCCCTCTTACATTGTGATTTATTATGCTTGAGGCTTTAGTGATTAATTCCTTAGGGAATGTATTTTAGAGCTTAAACGACTATTTTAACTTTTAACGCTTCTAATTTAAATGTTTTCCTGTTTGCTAAATTTGAGAGAGATGAGAAGAATTTATTTTAACCATAAGAAATTGGAAGAATGGGGAAAAGAGTGTTTCATTGAGTGTTCCGTTGAATAAAAAAGAGAATAGCCAGTGAGTGAAAAGTTGCCAGTTGCATTGTGTTGACAAGTGTGATTTGTGTGAGTCCCTCAAGAATGTAACAGGAGCATAATAAGAACATAAAAGCCACAGATCGTGTGGGTGAAGGAGTAGCATGGAAGTGGAAGGGAATGGCTATTAGTATATGTTGAAATTACTGTCTCAAAGAAACACAAGAGTTCTTATGTGTTGAAATTGTCTGCCCCTGAAAGCTGAAGCTCAGAAGAATCATTCCAGAAACACCAGACAGAATAATTCATTGAAGCTGTTTCCTTTTTAAGATTGCTTATTACTGAGCTAGAGAAATAGGATATAAATAGTGGTCTGTAATAAGCTGGTGGACAATCATTGTTGACTCCATGCATTTCTGACTATTCTTCTGAAATAGTACTATTCCAAGTACTTTTCGTCCTCGGTGTCTGGTGTTTCTTAAATGAGCTCCCGATTTACTTGATTTGCTCCCTTCTCTACTTCTTTGCTCTGCTTACCATGAGTTGTGTCCCGCTTGGGTTTTCAGATAGCAAGTTTTGTCAACAAGTCAGCCATAGACGTCTCCATCCTGCAGCGGTCCTTGGCCATTCTGGAGTCCATGGTGCTCAACGGCCATGACCTCTACCAGAAGGTGGCACAAGAGATCACTATTGGCCAACTCATTCCCCATCTTCAAGGGTAAGCAAGATTGACTCCACCACAGTGGGAAGGGAAAATGCTTCAGGTGGACAGCCACCATAACCCCCTGGGAAAGGTTTCATATTGGTTTGACTAATACACAGAAAAAGAATCTTGATTTGGTATGTAATCAAACCACGTCCCATGCTTGTCCCCCATCACACTGACATAGCACAGTTATGCTCAGAAGTGCTCCCCTTGGCTGCTTTTGTCACTGGTCTGCCCCCAGTGCCTTGGTAGGCACTCACTTCTGATCAATGTTGGTAGATATCGGTAGAGTTTTACTTTTAATAAGACACAATAGGACAATTTGTTCTCTTAAGTTCTCAACAGAGTCTTTATCCTTAATCATATAAAATAGTGCTTTCTGTGATATAATGAGAAGTTTCATACTTTATTAGGAATTTTTAAAGCCAGGCTTCTTTCTTAGGCTCCAGGTGATTACAATGACCTTTGATTGCTGTATTCTATAATATACGAATTTTTTAAGAGGCTTGAGCTATGAGACAGCTGCCCTAGCAGACTTCGGTCTTTGGGGATATCTCCTTCTCTCTATGCTTAGGTAACTAGTAAGGTTGCCTCTGATGATACAAGCCTGAGAAGGAATCCCTTGTACGATGCCACTTTATCAATTAAAGTATTTGGATTGCAGGTGGCAAGAAGCATCCTGGGCTAGGACAGGGAGTTTATTGAAAGGATACTGGCGCACTTTATAGAACCGAGGAATGACTTAAGTAGCTAAGCCTTGGGAAGGACAGAAACTATGGCCTCCTTGGAGTCCTCACAACAGGCCTTTTCTCTAGCGTACTGGCTGGCAGTCATGTGACTTGGCTCCCAGTAACTGCTGCCCCTGGTCTCTCAGGTCACATTGGCAAATTTTCAAGAAGAAACCTGATTGGCCTGTTTGGGTTGGGGGTGTAGGATGGGGATGCGAGGGAGTATTCAGTAGTTCTCAATCTACCGAAAATGTTGACTGTGTTTATAATATAAACTACCAAAGTGCATTAGAGGTTTCCTTCATATGGAGGGGGTATGGTGACTAGAATGTAAAATGTTAAGTAACACAGTTTATGGATTGTGGCCTCAGGGAAAATTAACATATGCTCTAAAATGATGATTTTGTGTGAAATCTCTCTGGAAATAATACCAGTTGCACATGTCCCTGAATGTGAATTGTATCAACTTAAAAGTCTGTGTCTTTTCTCTGAATCTCGAGGGCATCACCGTGCGTTTATAGAGTGCTTCGCCAAGTGGAGAGTTGCTCATTTGCCAAGTGCTGCACTAAAGATTTTATATGCAATACCTCATTTTATCCTAAAGGCAGCTCCTTGAAATAGGAGTGTTTTTACCCAGTGTTACAGATGAGGAAACTGTGTAGGGACACCCTGTGAACTTGTCCAAGGCCACCCAGCCGGGCTGTGGGGCACTGGGCTTAGAATTTCATCCTGCCAAAGGCTGTGTTCTAAGCTCTGCCTCTTCCTAAATTATCTCTAAATATAGCCTATAGGCCTCTGGTCCTTAGCCTTGGGTCCTTCTTATTTACTACTTATTTACCATGCAGCTAACACTAGATCTTGGCTTTATTTGAAATTTCCGATTTCATTCCTGTGAAAAGCAAATTTGTAAACATAAAAACCTATTCTTTTGTTATTTAAAAGTTTCTATTTGGTAGATAGCTAGTGGGAAGCAGCTGCATAGCACAGGGAGATCAGCTCCGTGCTTTGTGACTACCTAGGGGTGGGAGGGAGACACAAGAGGGAGGGGATATGGGGATATATTGTACATAGAGCTGATTCATTTTGTTGTACAGCAGAAACTAGCACAACATTGTAAAGCAATTATACTCCAATAAAGATTTTAAATTAAAAGAAGTTTCTATTTGAGAAATAGATTTTTAGAATATGTAATATTATTGCCATGGTGACAAAACAGTTTCCTTTATCATAAGCCCAGGAATGTAGGGAATACCCAGGACTATTCCCAGGTATACTTCATGCATCAGACAGAAAATCACACACACACACACACACATACACATATACATCCCCTGGTCCATGTTTTTGACTCTAATAGAGGAGAAGTGGAGAGAGCCAGCTGGTCACCTGTACGTCTGGGAGATCTCCACTGAGCCTGTTTTGCCTGGCTAGCAATAGTAATCGTCCCCTCACTGTGTTTCGAGCCTCATGATGGTCGAAATATTTTTTCAGTGCTGAATGCGTTTTCTAGGTCCTGGCTTTCTCTCTCATTATTTTGGGGGGACATAATCATGAGCTTTATCATGGTCTAACTCACGGGTAGCCTCTTCTGACTTTCTGTATTACTGTGTGTCTTTACAGGACAGATCAAGAAATCCAAACCTATACCATTGCAGTGATTAATGCACTTTTTCTGAAGGCTCCTGATGAGAAGAGGCAGGTAAGTCACACTTCTTTTGTCTTAAAGACTGTGCCCAGTTGTGCTGGCAACTTTTGGTGCAGAGAGAGCCTTCCCCTTCCCATCCCAGGAACTCCTGTGGGGCTCCTTGCTGCCCAGTGGTTTGCCTGGACAGCCTGGGATCATTCACAGATCCAGTGGGAACTAGGTGGAGATGGGCAAGCCCCTGTCTGATGAGGAAAGTTAGGAGTGTTCCAGTGGTAGAGCCCTTTCATCACATGAAACCCAACATAGAAGCCCAGAACAAAGAGATGAAATAAAGATGAAACTCTGCCTCTGTGATGGATGCAGAGTTAGAAGCCCCTGTGATCTTCTGTCATTTCATTGGATACTCACTGGGTCCAGAGAGGGATTGTCTCCATTTGCCTGATGAAAAAACGTAGACCCTGAGAGTTGCCATGCTTTCCCCAGGGAGGTGTGAGATGGAAAGTTGAGAAGACAGGTTCTTCTTCAACTAGGGAAAGGACTATTATAAAGTGGTTGTAGAAGAAGTGGGTTTTTGCATGTCTTAGAATTTGGTTCACACCTCAGAATCCATTCCTGTTTTTTTTTCCATCAACATAACATACTTGTTACCTTGGTCACAATTTACTTCATTTACAAACTGGATGGAAATATGAGATTTTTCAACCTTTAGGAAGTGTACTGGGGAGCTTGATGACAGTTACCAATAAATTGTTTTAGAAGAATTTAGAAAGCTAGCATGCTACTGAACACTGTGTCAAGAATTTTATTTTTTTACTTTATTTTTTCGTTGCCAAGGATTTTAAATCTCAGTGGCTAAATGTGAAGGTTTCTGGTTTGTTTTCCATTTAGGCTTGTTTGCTCATTCCTAGGGGCTATGTTTGCACAGTAAGTAGAGTGGCTTTATAGTTTCCTGTGCTTTTGGTTTGGTGTTGGCTGGAGCCAGGAGGTGCCTGTCCTCCCCAAGCCTATGCTCCAGGCTGGATTTTTAAGGGTGGCTTTGCAGATCTTAAGTGGGATCACGGGTAGGGCCGCTCCTTTTATATTTATATCTAAATACTGGGCTCATGATAATTCCCATCATCCCAGCAAATTGCCTGGGCATGTTCACAAGCCTGACATGGGCAGCACATACATAAACCTGACATGGGCATTGAGAAGCTTGATCCTTCTACTGGCCAGGCCACTGATGGCTGCTTGTAGAGTGGGGTCAAGAGCCAGGTCAGAATGCTGGTCGGACCTCTTGAGACTGTCTTTTTCCCTGTGGCTGGATTAGAGGAAATGAAAGCTTATGCTCACCCCAAGTGCTACGATTTCACTTGGATCTCTGCATCTAGACACGAGTGAGATGCATACACCTTGCATCTTTCTGTTACACTGAAACTACTCTTAATCTGTTGAATTGGAATGGAACGACCACGGAAAAATAGGGAATTAGATGCCAATCTGTGCTGACTCCAGGACAATGATAACAGTGAAAACATAATGGGGGATACCATTATGTTAGGAATACCATTAACATTAGGTTTGGATTCTGCTAATCAAATCATTTTTTATTTTTGAAAAATTAGGCTCCATGAGACCGACACGGTACAGTTTGGCTGTATATTGCTATATTAATAATAAATCACAAAGGGTAGTCTAATAACATTAAACCATTTAAGAAAACAATTCAACTAAGAAAGATAGGGTGTATATCAACCAGCAGAAAATCCAAAGTGTTATATGATTAATTTAGTCTTTGAAATAAAAATGACGATACTTGTCGATAGAAAATTAACTTGGACTTTATAAACTATGTTGAATTTAAGATGAATCAGTGATCATTGTTGGTCAAGAAAATGAATATTTCGATTTTTAATTTTTAAAGTACATTTTAGCAAGTTAAGAGAGCGTTGGCTCAAAATTATTTTGAGTTCATAATGAAGAAAAGTTTATTTGTTGTTATTTTCTGGACATCAGTGGAGGCCTTTAAAGCAGAAGATCAAGCTAGTTGGTGACATCTTGCTGTATATTATATATTGTTATTGGCTTGTGTTTTGAAAGACTGAAAGGTCTGAATTTTTTTGGCAAACAGGAAAATTTCCCAAAGCCTGTCACCAGTGATAATATTTGAGGGTTTGCCATGCACCCTGCCATGTTCAGTGTCTTATGTCATTTCATTTAATTCTCATATCTATAGAAAGTCTTATTATTTCCATTTTATAAATGAGGAAATTGAGAGTCAAAGGAAGTAGAGAACTTGACCGATTGCTGAGCTGATAAGAGTCAAAGCTAGGATCCCAACTTCATTCTTGCTCTTACCTGCAAAGCATCCCACTGAATGCCGGTCAAGGAGACATCACCTGCAGAATGGCCTTGTATTTGCCTGGTAAAAAACTTACTGACACCTAAAAGACATCAAGCCCATTTTCTTACTCCAATCAGATTAAAACATAATTCTAAACACTTATTTACTGGATTTACAGGAATGTCCCTTTTCTTGTTTGTTAACAAGTTTGTCTTTTTAAAGCTTTTGGACATTGGATAAAATTCCACTTCAGTCAAAACATTTTATTTATTTCAACATTTCTTTCCAACTTGGGCTCAAACACATTGGTAGGACTCTATTATCTGGATTTTCTTTATTTTTCAAAATGTTAATGAATTTACAAGGATTTTAAATACCTATACCTTATTTCTGCTTTTACTGAAGAAAAATATGACTAAAGTCAGATCTTTTTACTTGGCAGGCAGACCTGGGCGATATTTTTGTTTTGCGTTCATTGAGTTGGCCTGCCTGAGAGAGCAGTGAACTTGGGCCTGGGGTATAACTGCATCCTCTGTGGATGGTCCCCTGTCAGCCTCCCTGGGAGGTGGGGGGGTTGGGTCATGCTTTCCCCTGCCTCCCAGGTATTGGAGACTCTCCCTTTTCCTGCCCAAATAAAGGGAAGGGGTGCTTGTTTTGTGGGAGAGGGGATAGCTATTAGGTGGGCAAGTGGATCCTTTTTCTTACAACTAGTTGCCATTATTTATTTTATTATTTTCATGGCAAAGAATTTGGTCAGATCCCTTCCAAATTTCTCTACAAATATTTATGGCTTTGATAAGGATTATTTTTAAAAACCCCTTTATAGTTAAAATATTTGATAGAAAAATCCGAAAATACAGGTTCCAAAGGAAGAAATTTTAAAGAAACCTATAATTACATCCCCAGAGAGGGAACCACTGCAACTACACACATCTGTGGGACTGTCATGGACCTACTTCTTGCTTTTTGTGCAGACTCTCCTGCAGACATCATTTTTTCACTAGATGTGATCATACGGCATGCACTGTTTTTTGTTTCTTTTTAACTGCTTTTAAAACTAAAGAAGATTTTGTGGACATCTTTCCGTGTCAGTTTATCTATACAGGCAGACCTCGTTTTACTGCATTTCGCTTTATTGTGCTTTGCAAATACTGTGTTATTTTACGTGTTGAAAGTTTGTGGCAACCCTGCATCGACCAAGTCTACTGGCACCGTTTTCCGACAGCATTTGCTCACATGGTGTCTCTGGTAATTCTTGCAAAATTTCAAGCCCTCCATCAGCAAAAAGATTATGAGTCTGTGAAGGTTTAGATGATGTTATCATTTTTTAGCAATACAGTATTTTAAAATTAAGGTATGTACATTGTTTTCTTAGACAAAATATATTGCATACCTAATAGACTAGAGCATAGTGTAAACATAACTTTTATGTGCGCTGGGAAACCAAAATATTAGTGTGACTCACTTGATTGTGCTATTTGCTGTATTGTGATGGTCTGTAACCAAACTTGCAATATCTCTGAGGTACGCCTGTATCCATATCCATATTCATATCTATCTATATACTTTTATATCATGCTAATGGTATAAAATATTCTCCATAGATTCTCACATTCACTCAAACCATTCCTTAATATTGGACAAAAAAAAAAAGTCCATTGTGTGGACAAGGAGTTTTCTGTTTTCTCTCTGATCAAGTTCCTGTTCCTTTAGGGGGGGTAGCGGGATGTTTTATGAAACATTCATTGCCTATTCTGTGCCAACCGTTGTGCTGTGGCTGGGAATGCAAAGATGAAAAGGACAGTCTTTGTGCCCTTGAGAAGACCACACTCTTATGCAGAAGATAAATATTTTAAGCAGATCATTATAATAATTGCTCTAGTAGATGTTGGAAATATACTGTCCCTTCTCACTTATTTTAAAAATTGTTAAGTCGATAGGCTCACATAGGCACAGAGAATTTTTTTCTTTTTTTTTGTTTGTGTGTCAATAAAGCAATAATTTCATTTTTATTAAAGAAAAGGAATTATAAAAGAACGTTGGGCCTTTTGTTTTCATCTGATCCAAGAAGAAAAAAGATGGACCTTCCTGTTTTGATCAGGAAGAAAGCACGGCTTTCTGCGACCCATGGAAGGGCAGTTCCTTCTGGATTGCCATTTAACTTGTTTCCGATGGTGTCCTCGTCCTTGCCTTCTTGTTTTCAAGAGGCTGGAAGAGGACTTAGTATTGGATTTTGTTTTTGTTGTCGTTGTTTTTAAAAAATTTTTATTGGAGTATAGTTAATTTACAGTGTTGTGTTACTTTCTGCTACACAGCAAAGTGAATCAGTTATACGTATACCTGTATCCACTCTTTTTTTAGATTCCTTTCCCATATAGGTCATTCCAGAGTATTGCGTAGAGTTTCCAGTGCTATACAGTAGGTCCTTATCAGTTATCTATTTTATATATAGCAGTATAGTATTGGATTGACTTTGATGCCATCTAGCCCTTTGAGATCACCTTAGCGTATTTGTGTGCTTTTCTCTTCAATGCGGCGGGTCAGCAGGGGCGTTAAAATTAAGCTGTAATGTCTAACAGAGTGCTCTGAATTTCCATTCCTTCTTCTCTCCTGCTGGCTTTCCTTTCTGTGGTGGCGATGGCCGTTAGGTTGGTGTAGAGAGCAGTGTTGACATCCTTGATTGTCCTCTGACAGTAAGTCCCCACGTTCCCTTTGTCAGCACAAAGTGGGCCTTGCACTCCCATTCTGCCCCCGTCCAGCCCTGCCTGTGCGCCCCCTCGTACTTCCTCCCTGGGTTCTGAGTTCTCCTTGCTATCTCCAAGTTTATTTTGACCTTGATCGAATTCATGGTTGTGTTTTTAAATCATAGCTTAGTTTCTTCTCTACTCATTAAGAGTAGTGACACTAAAAATACCTCCCCCCCCCACCACCACCAGAAAACAACATTCAAGTGACTTCCTGAATATGAGCAGTATTTTTCCTTTGGGATGTTTGTACCAAGATTGTGTTCAACTATTTCATTTCCCCGTAGTACCTGTTTGACAATATTCAGAAAGGGCATCTGTGAATCATTTCATTTAATAAAATCACCTGCAAATCCTCTATGCCAGTCAGGCAGGCCAAAGCACAAAGCACAGCCTGCAGAGTTGAGGCCCAGGAATGCTGAGTGCGGCCCCTAGGGCTTTGCATCTGCCCAGATGTTTGTCCTTTGCTAAAACTTCACTCAGTTCATTTGCATAGACTATTAAGGCCTGGGGTACGTACTACTCACTCTTTGGTTTTGCACAGATTAAGATGAAATGGCTTTTAGAAGTCTTAGACCTTTAAAGTGATGGCTCTCTAGTATTGAAATCTCCTCTGTGCAGGTGTTATGTTGCCTTGTAGTAAAAACTCTGCACATACACAGTCTAATAAAATCTGATGAGCCGTTCCAGTGGGGAGCCATTGCTTTCATTTGGAGTGTTTGATTTTTATTCAGCACTTACCTTTTCCTGGAAGGAGGAAATTCCCAAGAAAACAAAGAAAAGAAATTTGCAGGTGCCAGATATCCTTCCTTTGCTGTTGGCTACTGCTTTGTTATCTAAACAACATTCAAAAAGTAATTCGAATACTACTATCCACTTGGGTCCTTTCTTTGTTAAGAAATACTGCTGATATCCAATTTTGAAGCACGCCCCAGGACAGAGTCATCTGGGGCTATGTAGAAATGTATCTTTCTAACCAAAGCTTTTCTGGCCGTGTGTTTTTCTTCCACAGGAGATGGCGAATATTTTGGCTCAGAAGCAACTGCGTTCCATCATCTTAACAGTGAGTACCTATGTGCTGTGACCACCTTGTTGGGAAGGAATGGTCTGGTGTATTTATTCATCTCCTCTTTTGGCTTGGTTTTGTGATTTGTTCTGTGACTTGCTTCTGTGGTGAAGCAGTAGTAACTAGAAAGGAGGAAAAAGTGTGCTTTTGGAAATGGAATAAACAAAGCTCTCCCACAGGAATGGCCTCATGATTGGAGGGAGAGCGTCTCTGGAACTGCTCTAGAGAGAAACGCATTCTGGCAGGAAGGGTTGGAAATCTCTCTCGGTGGGGCAGGTTTATTATACTCACTGAAGCTTTAGCTTTGCGTTTAAGGAAATCAGGGGCTCCCTGACTTTAAAAATTCCACCAGTATGAGCTTATACTGTTTTTAGTGAGGAAACTAGCTGGAAACATATCAGACTCTGAGAGAAGTCCTGAAATTTCGACCATCATTTTTCCTGGGCCCCTTTCCTAGAGAAAGGCAAGAAAGACAGACATGAAACCCACTCATTAACTGTGATGCAAAAAAGACCTGAAACCTCAGTGGAAAAGAAGCTCTACATGTTATGTTGTGAATGTTTAGAAATAAATCAAATAGCAAGATTTCCTGAGGCCTTATCTGCTACTTGACTTCTAACCAAAGGCTGAAAGAAGCATGTGTGATTGATTCTTCTGCTTACCCCAAAAAAAAAAAAAAAAGTGCTCGTGTAATTCTGAAAAGAAGTTCTGCAAGCTTATAGTTACACACACACACACACACACACACACACACACACACACATTCCAATACAATGAGGCCTTTAAAAATTAAAAACCTTATGAGGGCAAAGAAAATAAATATTCTAGAACCCAAAGCCAATAATAATGACTACAATTTGTCATCAAGTTTCATGTTAAACTTCCTGGCTGTTAAGGATAAAGAGAAACCATATGAGTGTAATTTTCACTGTTTGATAAAAGAGGTACCCCAGTTCTTCGGGGGATGACATATTTTGCCCCGTGGAACTGGAATCTGAAATGGGTATCGTTAGAACATTCTAATAGATTCTTGGTCCAAGAGTGGCTTTTTAGAAATCACAGAGGGATTCATAATACGGTTATTTTTTATACTGGCTCTCAATAAAGGTGGAAGCAGTGATTTTATTTATTTATTTTTGGCTGCATTGGGTCTTTGTTGCGGTGCGTGGGCTTCTCATTGCCGTGGCTTCTCTTGTTGTGGAGCACAGGCTCTAGGCATGTGGGCTTCAGTAGTTGCAGCACGTGGGCTCAGTAGTTGTGGCTCACAGGCTCTAGAGCGCAGGCTCAGTAGTTGTGGTGCATGGGCTTAGTTGTTCTGTGGCACGTGGGATCTTCCCAGATGAGGGCTCAAACCCATGTCCCCTGCATTGGTAGGCAGATTCTTAACCACTACGCCACCAGGGAAGCCCCCTGAAGCAGTGATTTTAAAGCATAGTTCAGTGAAGGTGTTTGTGCAGGGGAGGAGAGTGGGGAGATAAAGGAGTAGAAACTTGGAATTAAGGTCTTAGCCTGTTGTTGGTATCACCTTGGTAAGGCAGCTGGAGTTAGATTACCCAGAGATGGAGTGGGTGGAATGACTGTGGCCATCATGTCTCAAAGATCAGTTTGTTTCAATGGGACTTTTTACATGAGATTTTGATGGCTAGAAGTTCAAGGTTGGTAATCTCTGGCAGTAACCTGGAGTGCAGATACTTTTGAGTTGCTAATAAAATAGATACCCATATGCTCTAGTACCCATACACTTTGGATACTCAACATATACTATGAATTAACATTCTGTTGGGAAGATTGGAAGATATGAGGTTTGATTCTCCCCCCATCCCATTGCCTGGCGTCCCACCCCCCAACTTCCATAATTTTGGTTCAGCCACTTCCTTCTATTCCTCATTCTTCACCCCACCCCTCCTTCTTCAATTGCTTATTTCGGTATGGTGCTCAGAGCTGGCTGAGGAGTCCAGGTGCACGTCAGGTTGGGGAGCACCCAGAGAAAGTTCTTTGAGACAGCAAGATGTGGTTGGGTCTGGCACGTTCAAAATAACTCATTTGAACGGGTGTTTCACCACTTTGACTGGTTGGTTGGCAGTTTTAAGGCACAACAGTGGCCTCTGACAAATTGGATGTATTTTAGACCCAAATGCTACCTCCCGTTTCAAACCCAACCCTGGTGTGGGCGAAGGCCCCCATATCTGTCTCCTGCCACTCCTTTTATATTTGTTCCATTTTGGTTCTGTTTCAAAGGGGAAGGGTCATTTTTTTTTAAAAAGAATTCATTGTTGGGCTTCCCTGGTGGCGCAGTGGTTGAGAGTCCGCCTGCCGATGCAGGGGACACGGGTTCATGCCCCGGTCCGGGAAGATCCCACATGCCGCGGAGCGGCTGGGCCCGTGACCCATGGCCACTGAGCCTGTGCGTCCGGAGCCTG
The DNA here is from genome assembly GCF_963924675.1 of Phocoena phocoena. Classification (NCBI taxonomy): domain Eukaryota; kingdom Metazoa; phylum Chordata; class Mammalia; order Artiodactyla; family Phocoenidae; genus Phocoena; species Phocoena phocoena. The sequence goes on along the minus strand of NC_089227.1, from coordinate 65,578,352 downwards.
TGCTCTGCAATGGGAGAGGCCACAACAGTGAGAGGCCCGCGTACCGCAAAAAAAAAAAAAAAAAAGAATTCATTGTTAACAGGTGAGTAAAAAGTAATATATATGAATTGACTCGCTGCATTGTGGTGACAGTAGTTACTGTACAGTTTCCACGGTGAATTAACTACAAACCTGATAGTTACTTTGCTTTTGTGTGATGCTTTTAAAACTTTTCCCCGTTGAGAAGTGGGATCACTTGTCAGAGACAGTTGCAGGGTTAAGATGATGGCAAAATTGCTTACTATACATATGCACTGTTCATTTCTCTACTGCAGGCAAGGAGTGCTTCTGTTGTAGAAATTCACAGTTCTTCTCAAGGTGCTTTCATTTCAGGCACACCTTCTCTTGGTTTATATGGATGTAATCACCACTGAATTTTCACTGTCTTCCCCACCTCCACTCTTCACTGCACACAGTAGGTCTTTTCTCCACTTCTGGCCTAAAGATCAGGAACCTTACTGGGCCCTGAGATGTAAAGGAATGCTCCAGGGTCACCTGTGTGCTCATCTTTCTCCTGAAGGGTGGTTCCACCCACTTACCTCCCCCATGCTTCCAGATAAGGACTTCTGAGGTTCTGCTTGGCATCATGACCAGGGGGGTAACTTAGGTTATTTGCTTTTTCTTTCTTCCTTTGTTTAAAAAAATTTCACTTGTAAACCATCTCCCTAGCATGTCATCCGAGCTCAGCGGGCCATCAACAATGAAATGGCACACCAGCTGTACGTGCTGCAGGTGCTAACCTTTAACCTTTTGGAAGACAGGATGATGACTAAGATGGATCCCCAGGACCAGGTGAGTGCTGGTTAGACAACGGTAAAAGCACATGAGGGGAAGAGTGTCATTAAAAGTCTTTCCTTGGGCTACTTGGAAACCAGGAGGTTTTAGATGATGATAATATTATTTTATTATCATCTCAGGACTTAGGGGAATGGATTTAAAATTTAGGTGAATCTAGGATCAGAGAATAAAATAAATGAATTATTTCATTATGCATCAAACACATGCATATTCTTTCTTTATTGGATAAGAAAGCTTGACGTCACATGGCTGCAAACATTGGCCCTTGGCCCCAATACCTTCAATGGTGATAGCTTTGGAGTCAGGTTCCCAGAACACCTAGCCACTTGGTAGCTCTGTGTGAGATTGATTCTGCAGGCTGAAGGAGTAATTTCCATTCTCCAGTGATCAGTGCCACGGGTGGAGGTCCCAGGTTACATCTGATTTCTGGGCTTACATCTTTGTCAGTTGTCTCTTTGCTATAATTCTCTCTAGGTCTCTGGTTGTTGTGCATGAAAAGTTAAGTCTCGATCCAAAACGCTTTGGGGGAACTTTACTGTGTGAGGACGGAGTGAGAGGAAACAGCTGGGAGCCCTGCTGTAGCACATTTTCAACTTAAATAGCGCTGCAGCTTTGGAAAGGAAAACACTCATTACTGGCACGTGAGGGTCTGATCTCTAGCAGATGTGGATGCACATGCAAACTGTGTAACCACCGCAGCACTTCATTCATGGCGTGAGGCCATGAGATTAGGAATGATGGAGAGGCTTCGAGCAGCTGTCTAACATGCCCCACGCTTTTGGCAAGACCAAGTGCGATCACCCCAGAGAGATGCGACTGTCTTACTACTTCTAGTACGAAAGGCAATGTGTCTTAGGGTGAAACAGCCCTCCCTGCTTGGAAATTGCCTCCTTTTATCTAAAAGATACATTTTTTCTTATTGTGGTTAAATATGCCTTACAGAAAATTTACCATTTTAACCATTTTTAAGGTTTGTTTCTATGAAGTCACTTCTCAGTGGAGTTAGGGATCCCTTGTCACTTACATATTGTTCATAAACCTTACGGGCCTCTTGCTTTGTTTCTGACAGTACAGGACTCCTAGGTCCTCTAATTTTTTTTTTTTTTCCAATCACAAGCCTTCCATCATATTTGGGGCTCTCATTTAGAACTTCACGAGGCAATTGATATCAGTGCTCTAAGTGGTTTGGCTGTGAGGGTAATTGTGGAGTAAAGCCAGGGCTGACCAGCAGGGAGAGTGGCAGGAGGAAAAGAAGTATACAGAGCTGTAACTTAGGACATTGGTTGCCTTTTATCTGTTTTTCTTTTGCCTGTATGCAGTGATTCATTTAGACCCTGGGGAACGAGGGAGTAGATGTAACGTCACACAGTGAAGGCAGCTCTCTCTCCCCCTCCCACTTTCTCTCCCTAACCCCTTCAGGCTCAGCGGGACATCATATTTGAACTTCGAAGAATTGCTTTTGATGCAGAGTCTGAACCAAATAACAGCAGCGGCAGCATGGAGAAGCGCAAGTCCATGTACACCCGGGATTATAAAAAACTTGGCTTCATTGTAAGTAAGACATCTCCAGTAAGCTCTCCTTCCAGCATCCCGGGGCCTGACCTCAGCCACATAACTGATGTCTCCTCCAAGCGTGTGGTCCTCTTGTGCCTTACAGAATAGTTTCCACATTTTCCAGATGTTTAGCTGGTTTAAACAAGATCACATGAAAATCTCTTCTGGCTGCAGTGAAATGGAATAACTTGCACAAGTGTGACTAATACTGAGTTTGTTTATTCAGTTCTGATTAAGTGTAACCAAGAGTAGTTAGCTTGGAAAGCATCTAGACTTCATTAAATCTACTTCACAAGAGGCTTAAGGTTCTATTTGAATTAAATGGGTGATGGCAACTGTGGGATGGATCTTATTACTGGGCTAGTGATTGGATTATTCACATACATCGATTTCGTATCAAAATCAAATTGAGTCTCCTGAAATTTAATCACGATCTGATTCATGTTTATATTTTCCTAAAAGTTTTGTCTTGCTATGGATGATGATATCTCCTAGATTTTCTTTCTTTCAGTTTGCAAATCAGAAGACAGCTTGTCCTGAATATAAACTGCTGTTTTTGTTTCTACTTCTGGTCTATTCTTGCTTTTATCACCATCATATTTCTATATGACCTTTGGCTAATTAATCTCAAATTCTGAAGGTGTAAATTTGGGTTTCTTTTTTACCCCCTTCATAAGCATCATAAATGAGATTTCTGGCTTCAGTGATTAGAAATCACCAGGCATTATTTTTTTATTTTTTCACACACACACATTGTATTTTATTTTTACAAGAGATAAATAAACTGACACCAAGCCTTGTAAGTGGATGACCACAACAAAAGCAAGAATGATTGCAATTACCAAACACGAAACACACTCATACTATTGTCATAATATTGACATTAAGTCCACTAATCCTCCACTGTAACAGCTCCTTTGCAGTGAAAATTGATTTGTGTATTTTTTGCCTCTGAATCCTTATGGGATTTTTTTTTATTCAAACAGAAAGTCACAAAAATTATAATCATTCTCATCAGTTCACTCAGTCCCATGTGATTAATTTTTTTATCTTGATTTTTTTTTTTATCTTGATCTTTTATTAGCACTTTTATTAATTCATCAGTTTCCCATTAGAGTTCTGAAAATGCTTGTTCATTCAGCTCAACAGTACAGTCCGTTACCAGAAACCTGTACTTGTCAGAGTCTTTTCCATGAATTCCTTGAAGATGAAAACCTTTTATAGCAACATTTTTGCAAAAGGATCAGAGTACACCCAGAACTGTCTGTAAATGACAAAAGACTTAAAAATGACCACGGTTAAAGATTTCATGAAAGTTCATAATAATGCAATTGACAAGGAAATTTAGTTATTTCTGAGATATACATTTTAAAGTAATGACTAGAATTATGACTTATAACATTATACCAGAACATATAAGATTTTTAGAAATTTCATGTAATGTCTGAAACATTTATATTAACATATTTCCATACAAATAACCCAAAGAAAGTTTAGTATTAGTTGTTTTTGTTTGTCTTTTTATACTGCAGGTTCTTACTAGTCATCAATTTTATACACATCAGTGTACACATGTCAATCCCAATAGCCCAATTCAGCACACCACCATCCCCATCCCACCGTGGTTTTCCCTCCTTGGTGTCCATACGTCTGTTCTCTACATCTGTGTCTCAACTTCTACCCTGCAAACCAGTTCATCTGTACCATTTTTCTAGGTTTGACATACATGTGTTAATATACAATATTTGTTTTTCTCTTTCTGACTTACTTCACTCTGTATGACGGTCTCTAGACCCATCCACGTCTCATAAAATGACTCAATTTCGTTCCTTTTTATGGCTGAGTAATATTCCATTGTATATATGTACCACATCTTCTTTATCCATTCGTCTGTCGATGGGCATTTAGGTTGCTTCCATGACCTGGCTATTGTAAATAGTGCTGCAATGAACATTGGGATGCCTGTGTCTTTTTGAATTACGGTTTTCTCTGGGTATACGCCCAGTAGTGGGATTGCTGGGTCATATGGTAATTCTATTTTTAACTTTTTAAGGAACCTCCATACTGTTCTCCATAGTGGCTGTACCAATTTACATTCCCACCAACAGTGCAAGAGAGTTCCTGTTTCTCAACACCCTCTCCAGCATTTGTTGTTTGTAGATTTTTCTGATGATGCCCATTCTAACTGGTGTGAGGTGATACATCATTGTAGTTTTGATTTCAATTTCTCTAATAATTAGTGACATTGAGCAGCTTTTCATGTGCTTTTTGGCCATCTGTATGTCTTATTTAGAGAAATGTCTATTTAGGTCTTCTGCCCATTTTTGGATTGGGTTGTTTGTTTCTTTAATATTGAGCTGCATGAGCTGTTTATATATTTTGGAGATTAATCCTTTGTCTGTTGATTTGTTTGCAAATATTTTCTCCCATTCTGAGGGTTGTCTTTTCATCTTGTTTATGGTTTCCTTTGCTGTGAAAAAGCTTTGAAGTTTCATTAGGTCCCATTTGTTTATTTTTGTTTCTATTTCCATTACTCTAGGAGATGGATCAAAAAAGATCTTGCTGTGATTTATGTCTAAGAGTGTTCTTCCTATGTTTTCCTCTAAGGGTTTTATAGTGTCTGGTCTTACATTTAGGTCTCAAATCCATTTTGAGTTTATTTTTGTGTATGGTGTTAGGGAGTGTTCTAATTTCATTCTTTTACATGTAGCTGTCCAGTTTTCCTAGCACCATTTATTGAAGAGACTGTCTTTTCTCCATTGTATATCCTAGCCTCCTTTGTCGTAGATTAGTTGACCATAGGTGCGTGGGTTTATCTCTGGGCTTTCTATCCTTTTCCATTGATCTATGTTTCTGTTTTTGTGTCAGTACCATATTGTCTTGATTACTGTAGCTTTGTAGTATAGTCTGAAGTCAGGGAGTCTGATTCCTCCAGCTCCGTTTTTTTCCCTCAAGACTGCTTTGGCTATTCGGGGTCTTTTGTGTCTCCATACAAATTTTAAGATGATTTGATCTAGTTCCGTAAAAAATGCCATTGGTAATTTGTTAGGGATTGCATTGAATCTGTAGATTGCTTTGGGTAGTATAGTCATTTTCACAATATTGATTCTTCCAGTCCAAGAACATGGTATATCTCTCCATCTGTTGATATCATCTTTAATATCTTTCATCAGTGTCTTAATAGTTTTCTGTATACAGGTCTTCTGTCTCCCTAGGTACGTTTATTCCTAGGTATTTTATTCTTTTTGTTGCAATGGTAAATGGGAGTGTTTCGATAATTTCTCTTTCAGATTTTTGATCATTAGTGTATAGGAATGCAAGAGATTTCTGTGCATTAATTTTGTATCCTACAACTTTACCAAATTCATTGATTAGCACTAGCAGTTTTCTGGTGGCATTTTTAGGATTCTCTATGTACAGTATCATGTCATCTGCAAACAGTGACAATTTTACTTTTTCTTTTCCAATTTGTATTCCTTTTTTTCTTTCTCTTCTCTGATTCCCATGGCTAGGACTTCCAAAACTATGTTGAATAATAGTGGCGAGAGTGGACATCCTTGTCTTGTTCCTGATCTTAGAGGAAATGCTTTCAGTTTTTCACTATTGAGAATGCTGTTTGCTGTGGGTTTGTCGTATATGGCCTTTATTATGTTGAGGTAGGTTCCCTGTATGCCCACTTTCTGGAGAGTTTTTTATCATAAACGGGTGTTGAATTTTGTCAAAAGCTTTTTCTGCATCTGTTGAGTTGATCATATGGTTTTTATTCTTCCGTTTGTTAATATGGTGTATCACATGGATTGATTTGCATGTATTGAAGAATCCTTGCATCCCTGGGATAAATCCCACTTGATCATGGTGTTTGATCCTTTTAATGTGTTGTTGCATTCTGTTTGCTAGTATTTTGTTGAGGATTTTTACATCTATATTCATCAGTGATATTGGTCTGTAATTTTCTTTTTTCATAGTATCTTTGTCTGGTTTTGGTATCAGGGTGATGGTGGCCTCATAGAATGAGTTTGGGAGTGTTCCTTCCTCTGTTATTTTTTGGAAGATTTTGAGAAGGATAGGTGTTAGCTCTTCGCTAAATGTTTGATAGAATTCACCTGTGAAGTCATCTGGTCCTGGACTTTTGTTTGTTGGAAGATTTTTAATCGCAGTTTCAATTTCATTACTTGTGATTGGTCTGTTCATTTTTTCTGTTTCTTCCTGGTTCAGTCTTGGAAGCTTATACCTTTCTAAGAATTTGTCCATTTCTTCCAGGTTGTCCATTTTATTGGCATAGAGTTGCTTGTAGTAGTCTCTTAGGATGCTTTGTATTTCTGTGGTGTCTGTTGTAACTTCTCCTTTTTCATTTCTAATTTTATTGATTTGAGTCCTCTCCCTCTTTTTCTTGATGAGTCTGGCTAAAGGTTTATCAATTTTGTTTATCTTCTCAAAGAACCAGCTTTTAGTTTTATTGATCTCTGCTATTGTTTTCTTTGTTTCTATTTCATTTATTTCTCCTCTGATCTTTATGATTTCTTTCCTTCTGCTAACTTTGGGTTTTGTTTGTTCTTTGTTCTCTAGTTCCTTTAGGTGTAAGGTTAGATTGTTTACTTGAGATTTTTTTTGTTTCCTGAGGTAGGCTTGTATAGCTATAAACTTCCCTCTTAGAAATGCTTTTGCTGCGTCCCATAGGTTTTGGATCGTCGTGTTTTCATTGTCATTTGTCTCTAGGTATTTTTTGATTTCCTCTTCGATTTCTTCAGTGATCTCTTGGTTATTTAGTAACATATTGTTTAGCCTCCATATGTTTGTGTTTTTTACGTTTTTTTCCCTGTAATTCATTTCTAATCTCAGAGCATTGTGGTCAGAAGAGACGCTCGATTTGATTTCAATTTTCTTAAATTTACTGAGGCTTGATTTGTGATCCAAGATATGATCTATCCTGGAGAATGTTCCCTGTGCACTTGAGAAGAAAGTGTAATCTGCTGCTTTTGGATGGAATGCCCCATAAATATCAATTAAATCTATCTGGTCTATTGTGTCATTTAAAGGTTGTGTTTCCTTATTCTCATTTTGGATGATCTGTCCATTGGTGTAAGTGAGGTGTTCAAGTCTCCCACTATTACTGTGTTACTGTCGATTTCCTCTTTTATAGCTGTTAGCAGTTGCCTATCTATTGCCGTGCTCCTGTGTGGGGTGCATATATATTTATAATCGTTATATCTTCTTCTTGGATTGATTCCTTGATCATTATGTAGTGTCATTCCTTGTCTCTTGTAACATTCTTTATTTTAAAGTCTATTTTATCTGATATGAGTATTGCTACTCCAGCTTTCTTTTGATTTCCATTTGCATAGAATCTTTTTCCATCCCCTCACTTTCAGTCTGTATGTGTCCCTAGGTCTGAAGTGGGTCTCTTGTAGACAGCATATATATGAGTCTTGTTTTTGTATCCATTCAGCAAGCCTGTGTGTTTTGGTTGGAGCATTTAATCCATTCATGTTTAAGGTAATTATCGATATGTATGTTCCTAGGACCATTTTCTTAATTGTTGTGGGTTTGTTTCTGTAGGTCCTTTTCTTCTCTTGTGTTTCCCACTTAGAGAAGTTCCTTTAGCATTTGTTGTAGAGCTGATTTGGTGGTGCTGAATTCTCTTAGCTTTTGCTTGTCTGTAAAGCTTTTGATTTCTCCATCGAATCTGAATGAGATCCTTGCCAGGTAGAGTAATCTTGGTTGTATGTTCTTCCCTTTCATCGTTTTAAGTATATCATGCCACTCCCTTCTGGCTTGTAGAGTTTATGCCCGAGAAATCAGCTGTTAACCTTATGGGAGTTCCCTTGTATGTAATTTGTCATTTTTCCCTTGCTACTTTTTTTTTTTAACTTTTTTATTGGAGTATAATTGCTTTACAATGGTGTGTTGGTTTCTGCTTTACAACAAAATGAATCAGTTATACATATACATATGTTCCCATACCTCTTCCCTCTTGCATCTCCCTCCCTCCCACCCTCCCTATCACACCCCTCCAGGCAGTCACAAAGCACTGAGCTGATCTCCCTGTGCTATGAGGCTGCTTCCCACTAGCTATCTACCTTACATTTGGTAGTGTATATATGTCCATGCCTCTCTCTCGATTTGTCACACCTTACCCTTCCCCCTCCCCATATCCTCAAGTCCATTCTCTAGTAGGTCTGTGTCTTTATTCCTGTCTTACCCCTAGGATCTTCATGATATTTTTTTTTCTTAAATTCCATATATATGTGTTAGCACACGGTTCCCTTGCTACTTTCAATAATTTTTCTTTGTCTTTAATTTTTGCCAGTTTGATTACTATGTGTCTCGGCATGTTTCTCCTTGGGTTTATCCTGTATGGGACTCTCTGGGCTTCCTGAACTTGGGTGGTTATTTCCTTTCCCATGTTACGGAAGTTTTTGACTATAATCTCTTCAAATATTTCCTCTGGTCCTTTCTCTCTCTCTTCTCCTTCTGGGACCCCTATAATGCGAATATTGTTGTGTTTAATGTTGTCCCAGAGGTCTCTTAGGCTGTCTTCATTTCTTTTCATTCTTTTTTCTTTCGTCTGTTCCACAGCAGTGAATTCCACCATTCTGTCTTCCAGGTCACTTATCCGTTCTTCTGCCTCAGTTATTTTGCTATTGATTCCTTCTAGTGTAGTTTTCATTTCAGTTATTGTATTGTTCATCTCTGTTTGTTTGTTCTTTAATTCTTCTAGGTCTTTGTTAAACATTTCTTGGATATTCTCGATCTTTGCCTCCATTCTTTTTCTGAGGTCCTGGATCATCTTCACTATCATTATTATGAATTCTTTTTCTGGAAGGTTGCCTATCTCCACTTCATTTAGTTGTTTTTCCTGGGGTTTTATCTTGTTCCTTCATCTGGCCCATAGCCCTCTGCCTTTTCATCTTGTCTTTCTTTCTGTGAATGTGGTTTTTGTTCCACAGGCTGCAGGACTGTAGTTCTTCTTGCTTCTGCTGTTTGCCCTCTGGTGGATGATGCTATCTAAGAGGCTTGATGGGAGGGACTGGTGCTTGATGGGAGGGACTGGTGGTGGTTAGAGCTGAGTGTTGCTCTGGTGAGCAGAGCTCAGTAAAACTTTAATCCACTTGACTGTTGATGGTTGGGGCTGGGTTCCCTCCCTGTTGGTTGTTTGGCCTGAGGCAACCCAACACTGGAGCCTACCTGGGCTCTTTGGTGGGGCTAATGACATACTCTGGGAGGGCTCATGCCAAGGAGTACTTCCCAGAACTTCTGCCGCCCGTGTCCTTGTCTCCAGGGTGAGCCACAGCCACCCCCCCGCCTCTGCAGGAGACCCTCCAACACTAGCAGGTAGGTCTGGTTCAGTCTCCCCCGGGGTCACTGCTCCTTCCCCTGGGTCCCGATGTGCACACTACTTTGTGTGTTCTCTCCAAGAGTGGAGTCTCTGTTTCCCCCAGTCCTGTCGAAGTCCTGCAATCAATTCCCACTAGCCTTCAAAGTCTGATTCTCTAGGAATTCCTCCTCCCGTTGCCAGACCCCCTGGTTGGGCAGCCTGATGTGGGGCTCAGAACCTTCACTCGAGTGGGTGGACTTCTGTGGTATAAGTGTTCTCCAGTCTGTGAGTCACCCACTCAGCAGTTATGGGATTTGATTTTACTGCGATTGCACCCCCTCCTACCATCTCATTGTGGCTTTTTTTGGTCTTTGGACGTGGGGTATCTTTTTTGGTGAGCTCCAGTGTCTTCCTGTCAATGATTGTCCAGCAGCTAGTTGTGAGTCTGGTGTTCTCGTAAGAGGGAGTGAGAGCAGTTCCTTCTACTCCGCCATCTTGGTTCCTCCAACTCAGGCATTATTTTATAACTGCAAATGCTCTTTTCTTGAATTCACACACACACACATATTAATATTTATTTATACACATTGGTATCCATGCCTTATTGTTATTTGGGAAACCTTGTCTTTCATGGGAATTGTCTTTGAAAATGTTTCCACATCAGGTACATGGGTTGTTTTTCATTGCTGAAGAGTTTTTATTATTTGGATGTACTACAGTTTATTTAACTAAGGTCTTTTACTGAGTGTTTAAAAATTACCAAGAAGTCCATAATTAACATCTTTGCCACCCAGTATTTATGTACATCCATGTTCATGTTATTAGGGTAAATCTGTGGAACTGGCATTTCTATGGTATATATTTTTAAAGCTTTTAACATCATCAGTTTGCTTTCTACAAACATCGAGTAATTTCCACTTTAACTGGCGGCAGACCAGAGTAACTGTTTTATAAACCTCTCCTATGTTTCTTAAACTAAAAAAAAGCAACCTAGTAATTTGATGTTATTCCTTTTATACTGGTAGTCTTAACATGTCTTTTCTAATAAGAATACTCGTGAAGCATTGTATTTAGCTTTGCAACTTGCTTTACAGAAGTATTATGACATCATTTTTATACTGTCATATCCCAAATTTTGACTTGGACATTCCATTTGATCTTTTAGCTGAATCTATTTTTCTAAATTTTAGCAAAAAGTTTTTAGCAAAAATCTCTCTTACCCTCAAGTCATATCAAAATGGCCAGGGAAGAGACCAAGGTGTGTACATTTCAAAATACTTCCCCTTCATCCTGATATTCTGTCCTGGTGGAGAGCCTGGTTGTAGGGTGCACCTGAGTTACTGCCACTTCCTTTTTACTTGGATTTTACTTGGATCCATTTTACCTGGAGTTCTAGTGCATTTGAACTATGTAGAAAATGCAAAATGATCTCTGTATGAGTACTGATCCCTGGACTTGACGTGTCTTTACCCCAGGTCCTAGTGGTTTTTGTTGGGGGCAGTTGGATCTCAGAATGGACAGTATTACTTGTTTTCCTGGGCATGTGTATGAGGGATGGAGGAGAGAGGGAAGCTGGGGAAAGACCACTTGGTGGGACTCGGATTATCCCAGGTTCTCGGGTTATTACAGGTCCCTAGGAAGGATAGACATAATGGGGGTGGGAGGTATGAATTAACCTCCTTTTATTTTCATGCTCTGGTCCTGTGTGAAATCGCTGGGATATCCCGTGAGCCAAATTGAGTGATTTTTTTCAATGGAGCTCCATCTGTCTTAACATGATGTTAATTCCTTCCAATTCCTTCCACCGTCTGCTATTAGGGTATATATCCTGCTGTCTTAGTTTTCAGTGTGAGATGAGTGCTCTGCTTCTTGAGTACTTTATTAAAAACAATGCATTTTTAAGCTGAAAGTTAATTTGATGTGGTTTTAAGGCCTTTAGTACTTATGTGGCCTCCACTCCAAGGATATGAAAAGTCGTTTTAGAAAAAGCAAAGGCCTTGAACAGAAAATAACCAAAGGAGAGTGTCGATGTCCTTAATTTTTCCCCTGTTCTTTTTTGAGTTTTCAATTTAGTCCTTTCTCTGAAACTTCTTCCAGGCCACAATCTTGTATCAGAGAATGGAGAAATTGGAAAGACTAGTCAGTAATGATTTCTAATGCTAGAAATGATGCAGCTGCTTTCGCAAGCGGTGATTTTCACTTTTGACTAACTGTCAGTCACCAGAAAGAGACAAGCTGCAGTGATGGAAACACATGTTCATTGTGCCACCTAGAGGCCATTGTGCAAAGCGCTGAAAGCTGGTTGAGGACCTCACGTGTCTGGCCATGAAAGCTCTGGATGCTGGAAGCTGCCCTGGTGCAAGATTCTCTCTGTGCTTCCAAAGGAGGAATAATCTTGCCCGTTAACTCCTTCCTGACCTCCTTCCTGTTACCTCCTTCAGAAGCAGTTTGAGATTTGGGTAATCTTTTACATCTCCTTGAAGGAAAGTTCAATTCATATGAGATTCCTATTTCTCATTTCATGGCTCCAGAGTAGGCAGTGCCCAGAGTAGGCAGTGCCCAGTAGGCAGTGCCCCAAAAGTGACAACTTTCTGGAGTTGAGTGGGCCTAGATTTTAATGCCCTCCAGCCTACTTCCAAGCCATTTACTAAAAATAAGCCGTTTATTAATAACTGGCCAGTGGGGCAGTTATTTAACCTATTTGGGTGTCAGCTTCCTCACTGTGAAACTGGGCAGGCGCTCTTCTATTTTGCGGCTGTTTCAGGGCCCTGTGAGACCATCTGTGAGCATCTGGCACTGTGCCGGGCACGGCGGATGCACCCAGCAGACGGCACTTCCCTTCCTTGCTTTTTGGAAAGCAAGGAAATCATAGTCAGCTTTTCAAGTTTTCCACAGTAGAGGGGCCATTGCTCCAACAAGGCAAGAAGAACAGTTTGTTATAGGATAATAAAGTACAACACCTTTGAGAAGGCACATGGGCCTCACATTTCTTCTCAGCACAGCATCCCAATGGAGCAGATTTTTCTGGTGAAATCATTCTAAAATCTCAGTCTGAAGTGGCTATATGGCTTCTATGTTTAGTCCTAACACAGAAAAGTACTTGCTTTTAAAGCAAAGCTGCTTATTCTTCTGAGACCTCTTAGTTAATGGTTTCTTAGTTGCAAAATGGACATGCCTTTGTAGGTTTCCCAGTAGGAAGATGGGGTCAGCATTGTCTGAGTTAATACTAATATCATGGGAACATCTAAGGAGGGGCATGTGTACTTCTCAAGGTGACAGAAGGCAGATTCTTATTTTTAGAATGATTTTATTTTGAAAATGGGGGAAATGCCTGTATACAAACTATATGCCCTGTTGATTATAATGACCAGAAGCTGTGCAACACGGTTTTCATACTCTGTGAAGAGTTGAATTCCTGGCCAGAGACCCTTCAGAATGTAGCTGTCTTGATGTCGAATTGACAGCTTCTCTATTTGTGGATTTTACCTTTGTCCAGTCTATTGGACAAACATTGAAAAAGAGATGTCTGTAGTTCATTTTTCTGAGCCCTCTTGGACCCAGGCTGACGTTAAAATTGGACAAAGCTGGGTTTTTTCCGAGTTCCTTTTTTTCTTTTTCTTTAGCTTGACTGGGGCTAAAATAAGCTCAGTTTAAAAAAGAAACTGCTTCTGAACAATATAATGTACTTTAATATGAAACGTTTTGATAAACATTTCCCTTAACATTTTCAGATTGTCTTAAAAGAAGAAGATGACTAAAATGTAAAGGTGGAAAAAAGTAACGGGAAAAATTTTATTTCAGAATTAAGACTCTTTTAAAATGTAGGTTTTATTGTATTCAGGTATGGTAAGGCCAGCAGTGTCCCTGGAGATGGTTGCTGTTGAAAAGACAGTTTGTTATTCATAGTTCCCAAGAGGAGGGAGCATGTCACATCACACAGGGACACAAGGGAAGCACCAGGGTTGGTCAGGAGGCAGAGGGAGCCAGGGGAAAACACAGGCAACAGCCTTTGTTGTGATTTCCACGGGAAAACCGAGGCACGGAAGGTAAGTAGGCTCAGAATTGGCTACTTTGAATAATCTCCTTGGGTTCTGGAACCTCCCTGCTACCCCTGGTTGTCTGGTACCTGGCCCTGTGGTCATTAGGGCAGGGGGATGGTGGCCCAGAGTACAAAAGCCTGCTAAAGGAGGTTGTTGGGGAATAGGACCTGGGTTGGTTGCTTTGCATATGAAAGGCAGGCTTCTTATCTCTAGGAAGTAGGTCACCCTGCGAAGGGGCAGTCCCTCTAATGTCAGCAAGGACCCAAGATACCAAAGCATCAGAAAGAACAAGAACTGAAAAAAAAACATGATTAATACAGATTTATTGTTCACATTTTTAAAGGATTTTTCACCTTCTTAGGTGATAGAAGACAATTATGCACAGTTGCCCACGTATAATTCTACATTATTACATATGCAGTGCTTGGTGTCATTTTAATATATCTTTAAATACAGATGGCAGGGAATGAAATGAGATGCATATTTATATATCTCTTCCTCCATCTCCATCTCCATCCCTGTTCCCATATCACAGAAGAAAGCATCTTAGTCTAAATGCTACTAGAATTCAACAGCTACTGGGAGAGTGTGACATTGGGATTAAGCTTGTCCAGGGCTGTTCCTGACTCTGTCACTCACAGGCTGAGTGATTCCGACAAGGTACTTGACATGATCATGAGTCAGTTTTCTTGTCTTTAAAATGGGGCACGTTAGTTGTTTCTATCAGTAGGTTTGTTGTGTGGATTAAGTGAGTAGATATTTATAAATCATACAGAACGGTGCCTGGTCATAGCAAGCAGACTACGAATTTGGAGGCTGTTATGATGATGTTACAACCACTATTAATATTATTATTGGAATGTTGCCCGGTGTCCCATGACACTGTGACACACAGTGATGGGAGAATGTGAGACTTGTAAGTTGTCCCAGGAAGATAGGGAGAAACTGCATGGTTCAAAGTAGCAGTGAAAGATGAAGGAATAATGTGTGCTTGGGAAACGGCAAGTAATTTGTTGTGGCCAGTGTTTATGGGGACAGAGAAGTAGAGTTTAACTGCAAGCGAGAGACAGATCACAGAGAATTTTAAATTCAGAGGGGTTGAAATATGCAGTCAGTCTTCACGGATTCCATATCCGCAAACTCAGCTATTCACTAAAATTTATTTGCAACCCCCAAATCAGCCATTGTGATGCTTTCATAGGCGTTTGCAGACAAGCACAGAGTGGCAAAAAATTTGAGTTGCTGGGCAGGCCCATGAGGTCAGACGAGGTGGCTCTCTGCCTTCTTGTTTCAGCTCATGTTGTAAACGAGCGTCCTTTTTACAGTCTGTCTGGGGCCGCGTTTTCTGAAACCTTGTGCTCTCTGTTGGTGATTTTGCTGTTTAAAATGGTCCCCAAGCATTGTGCTCAAGTGCTGTCCAGGGTTCCTAAGTACATGTAGGAGGCTGCAGTGGACCTTAAAGAGAAAATATATGCATTAGATAAATTTCGTTCACGCATGAGTGGTAGTGCTGTTGTTGTGAGTTCAGCATTAATGAATCAACAGTATGTGTTACATAGTGTCTCCTTAAATAGAAACGCATGTAAAACAAAGTTATATATTGATCGGTTGACAAAAATCTTGTGACCAGGGCCTCGAAGGAATCTAACCCTGTGTTGCCCCAAAACCGATGGCTCAGTGTTCGTTAATTCAGGGTTTGTGGTGACTTCATAGAACATAACTACAGGAAATAAGGAGAACCAATGTACTCTAAGTCCCTGAGGAGCTTTCAGGCAGGGGTGAGCCATGGAGAAGAGAATCCCAGGCGGTCCTAGGCTCAGTTCTTTCCTAGCCACGTGTCCCATATGTGTTAAGTGGGGAAGAGAAAGCCTGTCCTTCGCTAGCTCACAGGCGTGTGAGAGGTTAACAGACATTTGCAGAGCAGGGCAGTGCTCAGGACAGTGGGGCTGGGAGGGGCGGAGTACTATAACCTACTGTGACTTGAGTCATTTATTTCAAGAAGCTGCCTTGAAACTGCTGCTGTACCAAAATACCACGTCCCTGAAATCAGGTGAATTTTCATTCTCCCATCAGTTTTCATCCTAAACTCATTCTACATAGATGAGAACTCAGCCTATGGTGGACCTGGCTTATGTCTCAGCATCACTCCTAACAGGACTTTCTTAAAGGTTTTGTCACTGAGAATGTGATTCAGTCCCTTGGAGTACAAGGACAGCATTAGGAAGAATCTAGAACATACGGAAAGTAAACTTGAACATTTACCTAGTTTTTGTGGTCCTCAACCCCCTTTTGCAACAAGGCATACCTGGAAACCACAAGTTAAAGCGGATTTTAATAAAGAAAATCACATTTTCCCATAGGAATGATTTAATAATTGGGATAGTATTCCTAACCAAGCACCCTGCTTTCAAATAGTTTAAGATATGACCCATAAACAATAAGCATACAAGCAAAAGGACAAAAACTAATATTTTTTTCAGTCATTTATTGAACTTCTGTAAGTTTCAGCCACATGGGATTCAGGAGGTCCCCGTGGGGGCTGGAGCCCTCTGTGAGGAAGCTCTGGCAAGTAGTAGCCAGTCAGCCCAGGTCCAGGCTATCCCTTCCACGAGGGACCTTCTGTGGACGTTGGTGGAGGGATTACTGAGACCCGTGAATGTCTAGGTTCGGTCTGGATGGACTTTCAGGCACATACTGCATGTGCCTATTCCCCAGAACTAGATCTGTTTTCTGCCTCATTGAGAGTGTGCTCTGGCCCATTCTGATCAGAAACCCCCTTTCCCTACTCAAAATGCAGCAAAACCCCAGTCCTAATCATTTCTAGTCTTGCTCCATCTGGCTGTAAACTAGCCAGGAGATTCCAGTTATTAGTGAGGCCTGAGCAGAATGAGCCACTAGACGGTGCAAAACCATAGCCATCGACGACTCCCAGCCAGACCGCCCCCCTCCCCCCAGACTCGGAGGACCAGCCACTGGGACACCCAATTGCATTACAGCTCTCCTTATCAGCCTGCAGAGTGTGAAGTTGTGGGACCAAGACAGGGGGCCTTAGGATCTCCTCCGGAGGTCTGTTTAGCCTCAAGGCCCTGCAGAAGCTAGGACCATTCTAAGATGCCCAGCTGGCCTCCTTGTTAAGTGAGATTGGCCTGCGGTTCATGGCACGTGAGCATTTATGTAGTACCCACATCTCCTGACTCTCATTCCCAATTATTTTTCTTTATGCTGTAGTGAAAGTCTTTTATATGGGGCATAACAATCTATACAGTCTAATATTTTCTTCTCTCTTAACATGGAAATGCAGGAAAGAATGCACTGGAAATAGAATATCCAAATAAATATTCACTGTAGAAACAATAATAATAATGTATTTGGGGATTTAAAAATATACATAATTAAAATGTGTGACAGCAGTAACTTGGAGGGGGTAGGAGTGGTAAATTGAGTCAAAATGAACCAGCATCACTGGGACGTGGTACAAAGCTGTCTGGGGAAGTTTGAGCTGATTCTTCATATGTATTTCTCGGGTGAGTAGAAACTTAGAGATTCACTTTTCAACTTTTTCTTTTAAGTAGCCAATTCCGGAGTTCAATGTTCAGAGATACCACTGAAACTTCTGCCTTGATGGTAGGGGGTACTTGAGCCTCTTAGACATTTTTTTCCTTTTATCTCTGCCTTTCCCTTCCTCACTTCAACAAAGAGCAAGGGGGATGCTGAGAGGAAAAGCAACCCAAGGAGAGCATTCTTTGAGGATTCCCATAGTTTAAGCCAAAACTTGCAGGCAGTTCTGTTGGTCACTTCCTTGATTGGCAGGTGAGAGTCCTTCTTTCCAGTGACTCCTCATTACAGGTGAAGAGAAGACCACCATGGCCAGGGAGGGCTCTGCGGTGTCTTTCTTGGATGTTTTCGGTAAATGATACGTAGCATAGCACGTGCTGTCTTCACATTTGGTTTTAAGCGCAGGGACCGTAGCTTTGTTGAAGTTGTAGCTGCACATAAAGAAAAGGTAAAGATAGCTTTGGAAAGTCTCTGGCAGAACCCAGGAAGATTGGATATCGGGCTTTATCTCCCCATCATTGAACTGAGGGGAGCAGGTCACCAGACAGAGCTCCGGCACGGTGGGCTCTTCATGTTGGTATCTGCAGCCTCGTAGGGCCGCCTCCATCTCAGGGTAGCGTCATCTCACTTGCTAGTGATGCAGAGAGATACCAAGAAGTCCCATGTAGATCACTTGCAGGACTTTTCTTCCCTGTCCCTCCTTTGCTGTCCGGCTGGAGTGGGAAAGGACCGTCCAAACGGGCACAGTGTGTCCGGCTTGCTTGCAGGGGGCAGCCCTCACCTGTGCTCTGTCGCTGACAGAGGTGACAAGTAGGCCCGTTTCCACTTCCTGCCTCTTACATCAGGGCTTGTGCTGTCGCTGCCATTTCCATCAAGTTGGTGGCTTTACATATGTGACAGGTTACTTCCCTTCTCCCTTCCCTGGCAGGGGAGGGAGCTTGGAGAAGCAGTGAGAACTGGGGATAATCTCATCTCAGAATCAGCCTCCAAAGAGCCAGCGTTTACCTGCTGTAGATGCCATGTGAAGATGGTGAAAAGTACGTCAGTCCTACAAGGGACACATGAATAATTGTGCTCTTGAAATGCTTTGATATTTTTAAAGGAAATATTCTAAAGGAAAACTTTGAAAAACAAATGAACTGTGATTCATTGCTATGACAATATTTGAGCTTCATTCTCTTCTTGTATTTTAATGTAATTAATTTTAACTCTAGGCAGAATTTCTCAGAGGTGACTATTGAAAACTGAGTGAGGGGACGGGTTTCTCCTGCTCTGTGTTTTCCCCCTCCTTTCCTGTTCAGCACCCGTTGTCCAGCCTGATGTCCGTTTATCTCCTGTTAGTGCTGAATCTGTTCTCTAGTCACTAGGGGGCGTTCCTAACAAAGGCATGTATATTCATTACTCTCCAGGCTGAAGATGTTTTCGTAAAGAGCAGCTCTGAGAAGGTGGAGTACTTAAAGGGGTAATTTTTATTTTTTATTTTTTTTGTGGTACGCGGGCCTCTCACTGCTGTGGCCTCTCCCGTTGCGGAGAACAGGCTCCGGACGCGCAGGCTCAGCGGCCATGGCTCACGGGCCCAGCCGCTCCGCGGCATGTGGGATCTTCCCGGACCGGGGCATGAACCCGCGTCCCCTGTATCGGCAGGCAGACTCTTAACCACTGTGCCACCAGGGAAGCCCTAAAGGGGTAATTTTTAAAAGATTCAGAAGAAATATTCCCCAGCCGAAACCTTCTGCCTTACACTTTTAGCTTAAAACCCACAAGAATGTTGTCCCTTTTAAAACAAGACTGTGGCAGAGGGTGGTAACTTATTAAACAGTGTTAGTCATTAACCCCTTAGAGTACCCCTTTCCTGGCATCCTATCTTTGTACATAGAACTTTGGAGCAAAGGAGCACCATCCAGCAGGTGCAAAGGTGTTACAGAGGGAATGTGGGCTTATGACATATAAACAGGTCAGTTCATCTGAGACTAATATAGCACAGCTTTTATGAACACAGCCTCTGGGACCAGACTGCCTGATTTTCCATCCCAGCTCCATTGCTCCTCAGCTGTGTGACCTTGGACAATTTACCTAACCTTTCTATATCCCAGTATCTGCATTAGTAAGAATGGTTTAGTAATAGTTCCTACCTAAGCTTTGTTGTGGGGATTAATAAGTTAATAGAAGTCGAGTTCTTAGAAACCTGCCTGGCACTGAGAGAATTTTAATAAATTCTAATTATTGATGTTACCGTTTGGGTCTGGTGGCCGCAGTGAGTATGGGGTCTGCATTTTGACTGGGATAGTTCCTCATTTGACCATAGCCAGCTGGATCACAGAGTAGAAATATGTAGCTTCAAAGTGGAGCTAGATTACTCTGAAGGGTGATACCTCCCAAAGTCCATGAATTCCAGAGAATTTTTATAAAAGTGCTTGGCAGGGCAGGAATTTTATAATCTTCAAAAAGCCTCTTTAATGAAGAGGTGGTTCCTTTTCCTCTGCCTTGAGTAGCAGCTCAGGAGCTAACATGCAGGCCCATCCCTGAGCATGTCCTTAGGGATCTGGTTCTCATAGGCACCTGCTCCTGTGTGAATTTTCAAAAGAGGGGAGGACTCAAAATCACTATATAAATCAAATTAGTTTTGCTGTTCACAGCAGGAAGCACCTTTCAGTTGGCTGACTCTATCCAGGATAACCCTTTAGAGTACCTTGGACTTAGGCTAGACAGTGCTAGAGCCAAAACTAGATCAGAGTCCAAAATAGGACAAGCAGTTATGGGATTCTGGTACCTATGATGGATTGTTGTTAACATCCAGCACCTCCTCCTGTTGTGCTCTGCTGTCATGGCCTGGCCTCATGGTTTCTGCCCCTGGTAGGATCGTATCAAAGCACCTCTGAGAGCAGTGCTGGCTCTACTGGGGTGCAGGCCAGAGGGTGAAGAAATGCCAGTTCAGAGACCCCTGATGCCGTTGCCTGCTTGCTGTCCACCCTGCCTTTGACAGTCACTGAACAGCTCCACATCAAGTTAGCGAGCCTTCTATTCTCATACTTTTTCCTGAGACTTTTTTTTTTTCCTTTTTTGCAAATGGTCACCATTTGTTGATGTGTCTCATAGCTCTGAATTCGGTGTGATGTGACCTCGGGAGAGGAGGTGTGAACACGCCATGCAGACCTGTTTTATGTCTGGGAGGAAGTAATTTATACACCAGGAGCTGGCTCCATGGCGTGGGATTCTAAATCTGGGCATGGCATTTTGTAGGTGTAGGAAGGCTGTCAAAACCTTTCCAATGGAAGGGACCAGAACCAATTTGAGAATACCGTGGTTATATAAGAACCGTCCCGGCACTGGCATCTCAGCACTCTTCCTGTACTTGTTCATTCCGAAGAGGAGAGAAAGGGAAATGGGAGGAACTCTCCGTGAACTCTTGCCAACCCACAGACTTCCCAGTGAGAAATGACACAAGCTCCTGAGATAGGAGACAACGTAGTTAAAAAAGGGTAATGGGTATTTGTGAACCCTTTGCTTTCTAAGTACTCCTGCCCTTTCTCTTGAAAAGTTCGTCAAACTGATTGGCCTGCTGAGTCTATATCATTTTCAGGTTGGCCCGCTGGGGTCTCCGTTGGTTTTATATCAGTAACAAAGCAGCCACAGTGGCACCCCACCAGCAGCAGCATTTTGAGTCCTTCTTGGGACCCGGGCCAAATGGTTCCCATGCAGGGTCTCATTTCATCTCTACAAGGCACAAGGCACAGCCATTATTTTTCCTATTTTAGAGATGAAGTCATGTGGTGGGGACATTTGAGATGGGCCTTATAGAATGGGAAGTGTTTGGACATGCGGGAATTGGAGGGCAAACGAAGGGACAGGCACGGATTAGCCCTGGAGGAGGAGAGGGGGGTGGACAACTGGAGATTGTGAAGAAAATGCTCCTTTGACGACAGGCCGTGAAAGATTTGTGCCTGGGTATTTGGATGATATTTGATCATTTTAAATTAGGAGATTATGTGGTTAAACGTGAGGATTTCACTTTGGTGGCAGTATAAAGAAGATGCCGCTTTGGAGTAGATTCTTGCAGCCTCTTTTCTCTGCATACACACGGGGATGTTGTAGGCTTTCCAGTGGCAGGAGTACTGCTACAGCACGATTCGAATACCCAGGGTGGTTTCTTCTGAGCAGAGGATGCGTGATAGATCTACAAGTTGATGTGTGTGCATGTGTATGCGTGTATCTGTGTGTGCACAGATGTGTGTGCCCATCTGCCAGCAGGAGAGAAAGTGATGAGAAGAGAAAATTGGAAATTGGATGGCCTATAACACAGGAACTCTCTGTGTATAGGCCATTATAGCTAGGAAACAAAATTGATACTCTTCCTATAAAAAGCCTTTTGCATTGTCCTATTTTTAGTGTTTCCTAGTGACTCAACACTGTATATATAGTACTGCCCTGTTTTTAGTGCTGGGTGTGAGTCTACTGCCTAAGGCTGCTGGTTAGCAAGGGTGCCCCCTTCCAAGCTCCCGGTCCGGCAGGGACCCTCCCAGAGTAGTGGCTCGTGTCTCTGTGTCCTTCTCTGTTACACCCTGAGCCCGGCAGAGCATGTCCCTACCCCAGTGGGCAAAGGGTCCATCCTTTCTGTCCTCCACTGCTGCTTATGTAACAGTTTGTCATGTTCATTCAGTTTACATGTCAGAAAAAATTACCTCTGTCTTAAAAGAGATTTCTGTGAAAACATCAGCCTGGCAGAAGTACAGGGAGCCAGGGGCCTTGGTTGACTGAGCATCTTTTTGTGGGTTTTGCACTGTAATCCCTGTCGGGTATAGGGGCTTCACGTGTGCTTCACTGCCCCCAGCCTTAGTTCTTACGTGTGTTCTTCTCCTTCCTCCTGGAAAAACCAAGGGGGAGGTGGTCAAAGAACTCATGGAGTCCTTGGCAGTTTTTATAAGAACAAACATGGTAAACGGATAATTACTTGTCAGGTTGAATCCTTCAAAGCCCTCAAAAAAAATTCTCTCTCCAGATCTAAACACGTATCTGCAATGTTTTGTTTTGGTTTTTGTACTTTTACCTCGTGGACTTTCTATTTACACTTTTTAACAGTCTTTCTTTCTGCTAGTCAACTTAATACTTCCCTATTGTGGAAACTTTGGAGAGGAGAGGAAATTGTGAAGAAGCAAAGAAAACATACAGGAAACCACAAAAAAATACCTGCAACCCCACCCTCCACTAGCAAGCACTGCTATTGTTCAGTATATTTCCTTTATTGCTTTTTCTATGGATTCTGTTCTTTACATAGTTGAGATTAAATTTTATGTTCAATTTCCTATCATTTCCATTTGTCACAAGTAAACCTTGATAAAAATCATGCGTAGGGCTTCCCTGGTGGCGCAGTGGTTGAGAGTCCGCCTGCTGATGCAGGGGACGCGGGTTCGTGCCCCGGTCCGAGAGGATCCCGCATGCCGCGGGGCGGCTGGGCCCGTGGGCCATGGCTGCTGAGCCTGCGCGTCCGGAGCCTGTGCTCCGCAACGGGAGAGGCCACAAAAGTGAGAGGCCCGCATACCGCAAAAAAAAAAAATCATGTGTAGTGGCTGGATAGCACTGCAATAAGTGATTGAACCGTAATTTACTTAGGTGTTCTCCCATATAATTAAGGATATTTAAAAATAAATCACAAAAATGATTCAACGAACATATGGTGCATAACTATTTGTCCACATTTAGAATTATTTCCTTAGGAGACATTTTTAGACACTTGGGTCAAAATTTAAGAATAAAAGCTCTCATTTATAATTTTGTTTATTTGTACTTCCTATTTTTAAATTCCTCTTGCTTTCCTTGAAATGGTTTTTATTCACATTGTTTCTAACTACATTATTTGAATACTCTTTTTAATTTCTAATTCTGAAAGCATGACAAACTGCAGAGAATTCAGAAATATAGATAATCAAAATGATTTAGAAAAAAATAAGCCACATTCCTTCATGTATAAATAAAATAGTTACAATTTTGGTGCACATCTTTTCCAGATATTTTCTATGCTTATGTAAATAAGTATGCTTTCTCTAAAATGTGATCCTATGGCTTTTTAAATTTTCAAAGTGAATTTTTATTTTAAGGTTTCTAGTGAAAAGGTAGTAGAATTTATTATGTCATTTTAGTATATGCTTAGCTTTATCTGGCAGAAACTTAGTGAAAATCTTAAAAATACAGGAGCTAAGCTACACTATTGATGAAGCCTGCCTTTTCTGTACATACTCATAGAAGCTTCTCGCAGAAGGACCAGTCATGGGTGGCTCCTGTGGCCACAGCCAAGAATTCCGTGCCTTTGTCCCCAACAAGATTTAGCCATGCGGTGTTTTTAGGGATTTTGATGCATACTGCAAAATTTGTTAGAAGAAACATTGTAACAATTTACATTTCCACCACGAGCCTTAGAAAGTGCCCATTTGACCGAATCCTCAATAACTCTGAAGACTTTTGTCTTTACTAATTTCACAAGCTTTAAAAAATCTCCTAAGATGCCTTTTCTCTATATCCCCACAGCCACGTTTCCTATCTGCCTATTAGAGTCTTCTTTTGCTCTTATTTATCATTATTATTTTTTTTAATCTTCTTCCACTGGCCTGTGATTTTGTCTTTCTAACAAGAAGCACAGTCCAGAACTAAGCACTTTTCCCCCTTTGAATAAAGGATTATAACTCATTTAACTTAGGGTAGTGCAGTAATCCAGTTCTTGCCATCCAATTAGCCCTCAGGGTACCACCTTGCTCCATCTTCCTCTGACTGCAGGCCAGCGGTTTTGCATCTCTCTGCTTATCTGCTTCTTTGGTCACTTCTGCAGACTGCTTTTTCTTTCTTTCTTTTTTTTTTTAAAGGCTCATTTTATTTTACTTTTTGGCCACGCTCTACGGCATGTGGGATCCTAGTTCCCTGACCAGGATCAAACCCACGCCCCCTGCACTGGAAGCGCGGAGTCTTAACCACTGGACCACCAGGGAAGTCTCCGCAGACCACTTTTCCTTTTTTCAGCATGAATAGGGAAGACAATGGCTGTTCCATCTCTAGCTTTATATAACGTACCCAGTCCTGTGTCCATTGATGATTCATGGCTTCTAAGAGAAGTACTTCTAATTTTCTGGATGGAAATCTTGTCCAATTTGAGTCAAATGACCACCTTCGCCCAATCAGATCTGCCCAAGGTAGTGGGTCCCTCCAGATTATATCCAGAACTGTTTCTCCAACAAGAGGATGTATATAGGGTGTAGATGATTAGAGTGTCCACTGTAGCTCCCTGCCCAGCAAGTGGACCTTTGCTTGGAACTTGGAGGTCACATAAATACTTATTATTTTTATCATGTTTATTGGAGTATAATTGCTTTACAATGTTGTGTTAGTTTCTGCTGTATAACAAAGTGAATCAGCTATTTGTAGTGAGGTGGATGGGCCTAGAGTCTATCATACAGAGTGAAGTAAGTCAGAAAGAGAAAAACAAATACTTATTTTTTTTTCAGGAATATTCATTTACTTTGTAATTATTAAAACACAGTGTTACTTTAACAAGCAGTAAATGGAAACAATTATTATCAAAGACTTCTTTTGTATAAATGATACTAGTTAGACCTCCCTATTAAATATGCTGGTCGAGTATCAAATTCCATTGTAATCTCTGTAAAAAGTATAGAAATGGTTTCTATTTTAAAACTCTGTTTGACTGCTGCTGTGCTAAAAATAGAGATGGACAACAAACTCAACATAAGATGCAGTTTGTTTGCCTTTAGGCTATTAGAGTCCGTTCAGAATAACTCAGTTCCTTAGAAAGTCTTCAATGATATGATGGGAGAGGAAATGGGAAATGCCTCACAGTAGCCCATTCTCTGTTATCCACCTACTTATAATGGAGAAATTATAAGTTTCGATCTTCATATGTTGTAACTTCCAAAGGTGAGAGGATTTTAATGTAATAGACATGAAGATTGGTCAAATATGTAGATCAGGAGAAAAAAGGTGATTTAGTGATTTGTGATGGACTTAAGCGTACGTAGAAGTTCCAACAAATGCAGGTTGATTTGGGTGAATGTTTTGGTCTAGGTTTGCTATATTTTTATCCTGTAGGGAGTATGGTTTCCCAGGCTACATTTTAGGTTTTTTGCCCTCACTATATAAAACAATTTAGAGGGACCCACATCAACAGGTGTCTGCAGTTGTAGCTCTAGTGCTTGAAGTCAGACCACCACGGCAGCCAGAGAATGTATCCTGAGCTCTGTCTGCCCTCATCTTTGACCTCAGAACGACACGTGCATGGAGCAGACTCAAAGCAGCCTAGCTACAGACAAAGAGTCTGAACTGAAGCCAGAGCGGCAGCCCCCCAGAGAATCTGCAGTTCAAGCACAGACAAGAAGATCATCTGCTAAAACAAAGGAAACAACACTCATTAGAGAAAAATGACAGAATCCAGAGTCTGCACAACATAACGTTCATAATGCCTGGAATACAATCCCAAATGCCCTGATGTATGAAGAACGAAGACAAAAATCTATCAAATCCAACTCTAAGATGAACCAGATGTTGACACTAACAGACAATGAGTTTTAAAAGATCATGAAAACTTGGTCCACAGTGAAAAAAAGCAAACCATGTTTGCAGTGAATAAAAATCTTAGCAGAAAGATTAGAAGTCTCAGTAGAGAAATAAAACCAATAGGAAAGAATGAAATGGACATGCTAGAATAAAAAACACAATCTCTGAAATTCCCAGTACATAATAAATCTTCTGCAAATGTAAGCTATTATTATTTGTAAGAACAAAGGTAAAGCATTTTGCTTTTATTTTATTACATTTTTACTAATGAAATAGAAGCAGGTCGAGCAATTCTAGCCATCTTTTCCTCTTCTAAACCTTATTCTCCTTAACCTTGAGGAAAAGAGAAAGTTCTGGAATGTGAGTAGTGAAGTGAGAAAGTTGAGGGAGTTGGGGAGTATATCGCGTAGACCCTTGACTCCTATCTCTTCTGCGCTACTTTCTATACTTTGGGCACAGATTTGTCGATTTTCATAGAGCAAATTCCACTTCATCTCCTGATTTATCTCTCTCCCCTGATGGGCCCTGAATAATAGGAGGTCAGCTTCTAGGTCTTTCTTCTCTCTTTCCCTGATAGGAGTGGAATGAATGGGCACTGAGTGAATGAATAAAGCTTTTGGGTCCCTCAGTTTCTGCTGTCATCTCCTTGCCTTTTTCTTGGAATTGTCGTGTCTTTATTGCAAATGCTTTTGGGTGATTTACAAGAAATTACATAATCACTGAAGCAATATTACTTACTGAGTACACTGGCAGAATGTTTGCCATTTTTCTTTATCATCAGGCTTTATTTTTGCACAGTGTATTTAATCACGGTAAAAATGAAAGTGTCACTCACTATAAACAGACCTGTCCTTCTTCCTCCTACCCCTCCACACCTGTGTTCCATCTTCTATTCTTTTATTAGTCCTTCTGGGCAGGTGTTATGATGTCCATCTCTAAAATAGTCCCCTTGAAAATGGTGCCATGACAGTATGTCCACACACCAATCACTTTTACCAAATGTGTCTTAGTCGTTGCATTTTGAGTCTAGCTTCAGTGTGTGAGCTGTTTTTTGACACTTTTTTGGTAGGGCTTTGAAGAAAAAAAAAAAAAGAGCAAGTAGCAGAGATATGAATTCTCTTTATGGGTCACCAGCCCCAGTGGGGAAAGAAGAACTAGACATCTTTTGTCTACTTGTTATCCTGTGCCAGGGCCTCTTCTGGGTGTTTGACACGCGTTCCTCATTTAATCTTCACAACCAGTTTGTGAAACAGAGGTTTTGCTCTTATTTTATATTTGAAAATACTGAGGTTAAATAACCTGCCCAGGGTCTCACAGGTAGTAAGAAGTGACACCAGAAATTCAGTGATAATTTTATCTCATCCCCAGGCCACTGTTGTTTGGCACTGAACCGTACTGCATCTCTCTGAAATAAAAGGTTAAGAGAACTCAGGAATGCAAATGGAAGGTGGTTGTAGAGCATGAGTTTTGTGTTGGTTTTGTGTAATAATTTTTAAGCTTTTCCCGCTAGGAAAGCCCATGATGGAATTCACACACACACGCACATGCACACGCACACGCACACGCACACACACACGCACACACCTCTCTTCCTTCTCCTGAGAGCTGTTATGCTGCCTCACTCTCAAGAGCACATTGACGTGCAACTGAATAGCTATGGGATTGTTATATGAATCTACCCTCCAGTATTTGCAAGTGTGTAAAACTCAGTGGTGCGTAAGATGCACGGCCAATGTTATAAAACTGCCTAGAAGATGAGAAACTCCTGTCTTTACTGTGCTCTGGTAATTGCCTCATGCTGCCACCAGGCGGCAGCATCTTCACATCGTTTCCAATTTAGTGGGCGTTTGGGGGAGTGGGCCATGGCATGCTGTGATCAAGTTCACCCCAAACCTGGTCACTCTTCACCCTTTATTTTCCAAGCCAGATGACCCAATCTTAATAGGGCAAAGTGAGTGCAAATCAATTTTCAGTGGGCAAAGTGAGTGCAAATCAAGTTTCAGGGGAGGTCAGTGAGAGGGAGGAAATACCCCTTGTATGTTAGCATATACATTAAAATGTTTGATTCTTTATATGAACGGATGTGTTCTGTGTATTATAGAGTTCTTTCCTCTACTGAGAGCACCCATTCCCTTTGCCAGGACTGCAGTGCTGAACAAATGTCTCAACTGCAAGTTAAACTTTATTTCCCCCTAAAACTTTAGTGTGTATGTATTTCCTAAAAGGGTACCTAGCACAATTACCAAAATCTCAGAATTTAACATTGATAAATACTATTTTGTAATCCAGTCCTTACTTGAATTTCATGAAATGTCCTTTAAACCATTTTATTCTGTCCAGATCCACAGTTATGTGTTGCACTTACTTGTCCTCTTTGCTTTCCCTTAATCTGGAGCAGCTCTTTTGCTTTTTTCTCTGTTCCTTGATGGTTTTTGAAGAATATGGGCCAGTTATTTTTTAATTTTTTTTAGTTAACTTTTGTGTGTGGTGTAAGGTAAGTGTTCACCTTCATTTTTCTGCATGTGGATATCCAGCTTTCCCAATACCATTTCGGGCCATTTATTTTGTACATTGTCTCTCAGTTTGAGTTTGGCTAATATTTTTCATGATTAGATTGAAGTTCTCATTATATTTCATACCATACTATGGAAAAATGAGTCCTGATTTCCAAACGCTAGACGTAGGAACATTGTTTATCTCATACTGTCTCTTCAAAAGCCAGAAATTATGTGTAGACGGCATTTTTTAGCTCTGCGTTGTAAAGATACCCTAACCCTGCAGGCTCCAGTGATATGGGATTTAATTTCCCTGAGACCACCAGACGTCTGCAGCGTGGGGATTCAGGAATTGTTTAACAGGAGGTTTATGGCTTCCAGACTGGAAGGCAGTGACTGAGAATCATGTTGTGTATCCCTCTGTGTTAAAATCATTGTTCTTTGTTATCATGGAGCCAAACAGAGTTTAACTGTATGTTGGACAGTTAGATGCTGAGTGAGAAAATGACAATTTGCAATGTAAATTGTTGGGGTCATTAAGCGAGTCTTCTAGGGCATGGCGAAGGCTGCCTGTTTGACTCTTGTACCCCTTCCCAGAGAGGATGGAGCGCTTCATTTCCTTGGCAGTGGCATTTCCCTCTCCAAGAAAAAACACGTTACTACCCTGAGAGTAAAAAGAAAATCAACAATGTCAGTTTTGATATATGGCTACTTTCTTAAGACTATTTTATTAGTAGTGGT
Organism: Phocoena phocoena; assembly: GCF_963924675.1. NCBI lineage: Eukaryota > Metazoa > Chordata > Mammalia > Artiodactyla > Phocoenidae > Phocoena > Phocoena phocoena. The sequence continues at coordinate 65,549,262 of NC_089227.1, read as the reverse complement.
ATAGCAACTATTAGACGCAGACCCAGGGAAGTGACTCTGCCTTTCTACTCTTTTCTCCTCTCTTTATCCAGCCTCCCCCAAATCTTTGCTTTTCCTTTCCCCATCCTGCTGTATTTGATAACTCAGCTTTTCCTAAAAGAATTTTCGCTTTTGTTGTAAAAGTTGAAATGAAAAAGCTATATGCAAATATATGCAGATTAAATTTGGATTATTTTTAAGCCACATGGACAAAATTCCCCTTACCAGTCTGTTCCCACTAAGAAAAATTCCTCTGTTTTTCTCTTTCTTTTTTAAATTTTTTATTTTGAAATAATTTTAGATTAACAGAAGTGTTGCAAGTATAGCACAGGGAGTTACCGTAACCCTTCATGTAGCTGCCGGTAATGTTAACATTTACACAATCATAGTATATTTTTTTAAAACTAAAAATTAACATTGGTATGATACTATTGACTAAACGACAGAGTTTATTAGGATTTCCCAGTTTTTCCACTAATATCCTCTTTCTTTTCCAGGATCCTGGGATGCATTTAGTTGTCATGTCTTCTTAGTCTCCTCCAACCTGTGATAGCTTCTCAGTCTTTCCTTGTTTATAACAACCTTGACACTTTTAAAGGAGATCTAGTCAGGTGTTTTGTAGAAAGTTCCTCAGTTTGGGTTTGTCTGATATTTTCCCATGATTAGACGGGGGTTATGGTTTTTAGGAAAGAATATGATGGAGATGAAGTCCCATTCTCATCACAGAATCTCATCACCTCATACCTGGGATAGGTGATATCTGTGTTGATGTCTATAATTTTCTTATATTCTTCCTCTGTTTTGTAGTTTATAATACCTCTTTATGCTACTACAGCTGTTTTTAAAAAATTAAATACTGTGGTCAGTTACTTGGTTTTTCACAAAAAGTCCTCAGAACTCCTTAAGTTTTCTGTAAACATAGGATATTTCCATGAAAAAAAAAATCAAATGAGAGCATTGCTTCCTCTTTCTCAGATACTTTCAGCCTTTTCCACTCCACCTGAAAAGCATGGGTATGCCCCTTTATAAAGTGTTTAGAGAATCTTGGACAAAACATGGCACATCTTGAGATTTCTTTTAAGGTTATTCTTAGTGAACCAGACTTGTGCACTGGAACAAATCATGCCAGAGACGTAGAAGGGCTTGAGTGCGTTCCGCCGTGCCTGACTCCCTACCGAAGCCAAAATTTGACTCTGCGTTTCAGAGAGGGGGCTTTGTTTGGCTCAAAGCATCTGTGGATATTTCAGAAAGCTGATTTTAATCTTAATATAAAACTTCCCCTTCCAATACAGGGAATAACATGGGTGTGGATTTTCTCTCATTTCCCCTTCATTCATGAACTTTCTGGGTCCTAGAAGTATTCAATTTAAACAGTGAGTCAGTCATGCATTGCAAATCAGTTCATCTGTACCATTTTTCTAGAATCCACATATATGCGTTAATATACGATATTTGTTTTTTTCCTTCTGACTTACTTCACTCTGTATGACAGTCTCTAGGTCTATCCACGTCTGAAATAGAGACACAGATGTAGAGAACAAATGTATGGACACCAAGGGGGGAAGCGGGGTGGTGGTGGTGGTGGTGGGATGAATTGGGATATTGAGATTGACATATATACACTAATATGTATAAAATAGCTAATAAGAACCTGCTGTATAAAAAAATGAAATAAAATAAAATTCCCCCAAAAAAAAAACAGAGTCAAAATGAGGAAGGGCCTAAGTGATCCACAAACCATATTAATGTGTGACCACCAGTAGCTGAAATTGTTGCTCTTGAGCCTCCTCTAATTAGAAACCCCCCTTTTTTATTGAGGTATAAGTGACATAAAACATTATATTAGTTTCAGGTGTACAACATAATGTTTTGTATATAATGCATAAAATCTTTATAGTAATGGCCTCCTGAACATAGAGTGACAAATAAAATAAAACACATAACAAAAGAACAAATACGTAATTTTCTTTTTATAAAGCTAATCGTCAGAAGGAAGACCACCCTTGTTTACTTCTTATGATTTAATTCTAATTATGGCTCCCAGAACACATTCTAAATTATTGTGTTGTAGCTTGAATATTGCTAATTACCTACGCTTCCAATTGGGAGGAAGAAAAAAAGAAACTTAATTAGCTCTGAAGTTCGAGAACTATTGAAACAAGCACTGTTTCCATGCCACTTCTCTGTGCTTTCTCGTGCAGATGATGTATTTCATTGCTAGTATTTCTTGCTTGATGTGTGAATGTATTTGGCAGCCATTGCCATCAAGTTGAGTATCCTGAGCTTTCCTAAGCCACATATGCTCAGAAGGTTTTCTGACGGGGCAGAGAGAAGAAAATCTCAGATCTGCTGCGCTCACAATCTTCTACTTGAACACGCCATGTCTAGAGTACTGATGAGTGAGCTTTCTAATTGGAAAGGATCTTTTCTAATTCCTTGAAGCTCTTAATTTTCAATTCCACTGAGAACTCTTCCTTCCCTTGCTATCGCATGTTTTTTTAACATGAGATATCTCTTTCTGAGTTGGCTTCTTTCTCCACTGGACTATACATCTGCATTTTTTTCCCTTAGCATTTTCAATTGCTATGCCATCTCCATGCTTTCTCATTGAGCTGTATACCATCTTGGTTTATGTCTGTATTGTCTGATATCGATAGTATATTCTTCTAAAAGTTGTGATCTGTTTTCCCCTTCTTCCTTCTTTAATTTTTTTTCAATTTTTGTTTATTGCACAAACATCAGCATAACAGTAATAAGGAAACAGAAGAAACATCAGTTCTATGTTCACATTACAATGGACCAGCAATTTTTGTTCTGTTTCTGGGTTTTGATCATACATGTAAATATTTACATAACTGTAATACTAAAGGACAGATCATTTCATATTTTACTTGAAGCATTGTATCATAAGGATTTTTTTCATATTGCTGTATCACCATCATCTTAATGACTTTATGTCGTTGAGTTTGATACACTGTCATGTATTTAGATATTTTTAATTGCTGGACATTTAATGTTGCAGTATTTTTCTATTTATAAATAATATTCTATTGTGCATCTTTGTTCTTATGACTTTCTCTTTTCTTTTGAATTATTTCACTGGGATAGGTCACTAACCAAAGTGCTTGAAGATTTTCATTGTTCTCAGGCTCTACACTGTGTTTCTTTTGTGCTTGTTTTTAGCACAGTGTCATTTATAAGAAGGCACTTTTTGGACTTCCCTGGTGGTCCAGTGGTTAAGACTCTGCGCTACCAATGCACGGGGCATGGGTTCTATCCCTGGTGGGGGAACTAAGATCCTACATGCCTCACGGCGCTGCCAAAAAAAGATTTAAAAATAAAAAAAGAAGGCACTTTGCCAATGTCTTGGGATCAAATGATGATAAGGAAGTCCATTTCAGAAGCAGTCTTTTTATGTGAGATTATTGTTGGGGTTCTGAAGATGTTCTTTTAGGAAACGATAGTGAAAGCGAAGCAGCCATTGAGTCTTCGGGGAGCTTATCAAATCGTTGTGATTTAAAAGGCCAATTGGAAATTTATTTGCCAGCCCACTGTAATCTATACTGAAATTATTTCTAGTAACAATATATTCTCAACAATATCAAAGACTATTTTAAAAGCTGGCTTGGTGTCCTGTGTATCATTCCAAATATCATTTGAAAGTTTTATGTCTAACCGGAATCTCAATCTGCTGTGGAAAATCATTTTCAGGTATTACAGTCCAACTTGCAATTAAGCATAGCTACATTCTTCTTCATAGAGGGTAGAGACACTGTCTTCTACTATGACCATGGGCATTTTTGGGGTTTTGAGATGGGCATGGAGCAGAGGGAAAGCAGTGTCCCTGTAGGGTTGAGAGGTGATTGAAGATGAGCCTTGATATAACTCCAGGATAGGGTCCTCTTTCTTAAAATCTGTTTGGTTTCAGCTGTCCTAAGGGGAAGATTCACTCTAGCCCAACAGTGCCTTCTGTGATGGGTTACCATTGCGATCCCCTTCCAATCAGACACTGAAAATTTACTGAACGAATTTAAAGAGCTGTGGGGGGCTTCCCTGGTGGCGCAGTGGTTGAGAGTCCACCTGCCGATGCAGGGGACGCGGGGTGGGACGCGGGTTCGTGCCCCGGTCCGGGAAGATCCCACGTGCCGCGGAGTGGCTGGGCCCGTGAGCCATGGCTGCTGAGCCTGCGCGTCCGGAGCCTGTGCTCCGCAATGGGAGAGGACACAACAGTGAGAGACCCACATACCGCAAAAAAAAAAAAAAAAAAAACTGTGGGTACTTACTAATTTGTAATGGGTGAGGTGATGATAGTACATGACAACTTGATTTGAAGCCCATATTCAACATTTGGAAGTGATAAACATTTTATTTATATGCTCTTCTCAGAAACTACCCCAAATTTCGTTTTCTTTTACTCTCTCTGTCCTTTTATCCCTATTCCGCCCTCTATTGTTGTCTCTTTTCTGATGTTTCCAGTGCTGTTTTTCTCCTCCTTCCTCCCTTCTCCCCCCCACTCCTGCTCCCTGCTCTTCGTTTTCTATATCCATTCCTCTCTCCCCCCTTCCCTCACTTCGTTTTGAGAACCCCCTTCCGTCTTAGTCTCTGCCGTTCTTAATTCCTTTCTTTTTCCTTTGGGAAAATGGGCTTTACATTTTGAGTGTGCTAAGGGAATGTCATTTCCTTTCTTTTTCCCTTGGGAAATAGGCTTTATATTTTGAGTGTGCTAAGGGAATGTCATTTCCTTTCTTTTTCCTTTGGGAAAATGGGCTTTACATTTTGAGTGTGCTAAGGGAGTGTCATTTCCTTTCTTTTTCCTTTGGGAAAATGGGCTTTACATTTTGAGTGTGCTAAGGGAATGTCATTTCCTTTCTTTTTCCCTTGGGAAATAGGCTTTACATTTTGAGTGTGCTAAGGGAATGTCATTTCCTTTCTTTTTCCTTTGGGAAAATGGGCTTTACATTTTGAGTGTGCTAAGGGAATGTCATTTCCTTTCTTTTTCCTTTGGGAAAATAGGCTTTACATTTTGAGTGTGCTAAGGGAGTGTCATTTCCTTTCTTTTTCCTTTGGGAAATAGACTTTATATTTTGAGTGTGCTAAGGGAATGTCATTTCCTTTCTTTTTCCTTTGGGAAAATGGGCTTTATATTTTCAGTGTGCTAAGGGAATGTCATTTCACAGTGAGAAACTGCAGGATTCAGGGACTGCATTTTGTGGCTTATTGATAAAGAGAGGCTGCAGGAGCTCGTGCTTATGGCAGTGATTGAAGGGTGATGGCTCCGTGTCTCAGATGGACCTGATTATGTGTGGGACAGCTGGATTCCATTTTCGTCTCTGGATTCTGTTTTGACCTCTCTTTGCCATGTAATTAACAGTGTGCCAGCCACAGATCATAAAGTGAATGCGGTTCAATGAATAATATTACATACTGATGCCTGAAGTTTGTCTTATCCATAGGACCTAGTGGGCATGGGGTATGCCTGGATGTCTAGCCAAGACTGACATTTAAACTCAATTGCCTGATGCTGGGTTATGAGAGCTCTGACATGCATCCCCAGACAGCTGCTCAGTACAGATGGCGGATGAGCTCTGAAGCTTCAGGCTGACGTGTCCAGGAGCCCAGAGGCAAACTGACCCTTTTCTCTTCAGGCTCAGCGTCTGTGTTGGCTGTTAGAGATAATCAGAATACATTTTAATGTATTTTCCAGATGAATCTTGGGAGGCTTAATTTTGGGTGATTAAACTAGACTTCTGAATAGATTTCCCCAAACCCCAAACACCTTGCAGAGATTCATATAGTGAAGTAGCTTTGCCTCCCTTGACGAGTATTACATTGAATTCAGCCCTTTTCATGGCTTTTGTGTTCTGTATTGATTAACAGAGAATGAGTTGACTGCCTGGCACGTGCACAGAAAATAAGACGTGGGGAGGGTATTAAGCATGGAATGGATAACGCTCATTTGCTTGAGATGCATAAAATAAGTTGAGGTAGAACGGGGAGGGGTACAAGACAGAAGATTTACAACCCCCAATCATGGTTTCATTTACTAATTAAGGGGTTCAGCAAGGTTGTTCAGACAGATTCAGAGGCTGAGTGTAAGCAGTCTTCTAATAATCACTAAGATGTTATTCAGGACACAAACCAGATGACTCTGGTTTCACAACAAGAAACCAGAGATGTCCGCGTAGTCAATTAGTAACTCTTGGAATTCCAGGAGTCTGGGGTGGGGCACCACTATTGTGGTTTTTCTTTGTCCAGCCCCACGAAAGCCAACAGAGCAGGTGCTGTGCTGTGCATTTGAGTTTGGGGGTGGGGGTGGTCCTGAGAGGAACCCGAAGGAGAGAGACAGGTCCTTTAAAAGGAAAACATTTCTTATCTCTTCTCTGAATGGGTTTTGAGCTTAACATGAGATGGCATCACCGAAGGAGTTCACCTTGCGTTTATGCGTTGAGGCTGCCTGTGGAAAGATGCCACCGCGGGGATAAAAGAGGAGGTCAGCATGGGCTAGGAGCTCTTCAAGCTTTTGCAGTTTAGTTTCACTATTTACTTTGAAATGGATTCTCTGATAATTGGCTCCATGTAAAAATCAACAGATTTGAAATAACACATTCAGAGGTAAATCAGAAGGATTTTCAGTCATCCTTTTCATTGCTTTTTTCCATCAATGGGGAACGTTGTGACTTGGCTCCTACCACCTCAGTGGTCCCTTTCCTTGGACCCTCGGATGGTGACATGGGACTTCCAGGTGGGGTATAAGAAGACGTGTATGCCTTCCTATGCACCCATGCTGGCCAGGTCTGAGAATAGGGGGATATTACTGAGGCCAGTAGATCTAATTTCAAAGAGTGTATCTCTAGAGTTAAATGAGTTTGCCTTAAATTCTGAACAGCTGCAGATGATGTAATCCTTTGAGACATTTTATTAGGCAGATTAAATTAAGATACAAGAAATGCTATTTCACATTTCATCAGAGAGGAAAGTGAAGTCTTGTGAAAGCTGTTTACTATAACAGAAGGTTGTCATGTGTCTGTTTTGACTTAATTTTCTCATTGTTTCAGGATCTGTGTTCTCTGCTGCCCTCTACTCCTTTCACAGTAGAAAATCTAGTCTGCTAGGAGCTTGTTGAGATGTATTCCAGTTGTGGGAAATTTGGGCTCAATGAAAGTAGTCCATGGAAACCTCTGTTTGCTGTATCAAGTATGTGGTACTTACATGCATACGTGGAGCCTATTTATTTAGCTCCAGTGTTGTAACTAAGATGGCCATTTTCCTTCTAGGCATAGCATATGTGTGCACTAACTTGACAGTAATTGAGTAGTTAACTTGAGCTCTGTTTCTGGTATTGTTGGTCATGTGCCCTCCACATAAGATAAGGTGTGGCTAATTGCTGTAGACTCTAATATTATAATCGTAATATCGTTAAGTCCATTAGTACCTCTTGATAGCAGACTAGATCCTAAATTTACATAAATGTCACATCAAATCTTACCTTTTCTTAGCTTAGCTGATGGAATCTATTGGAAGATAGGGAGAATAATAAGCTGGTTTTGGTGAGTGATATTTTGGATAGGGGTGTGAGGAGGAAACAAAATGAGGCATGCATTGGAATGTCTCACTTAGCCTTTCTTATGTTAAAAGAAATACTGAGAAAACACTTCCTAGATATTGAGAGTAAATTTCTTTTCTGAAATATCTTAAGTGTCTCAGAAGAGGATTTCAGTATGAAATGACTTTTTAAAAAATGAAAGCACAGACAATTCTTTCTACCCTCAACCCTTTACAGATTTTCAAAGGAGAGGAGAAATAGAAATGAAGCTGACAAGAGAAGCCATCTAAAATTAAAACTCTCCATATGGAATTCCTTTTTCTTTTGCTCCAGATATTGTACTTTAAGTCCTAGAAACTCAGCTCCATCTTTGAGAATTTTCTTACAGAATGGTCATTGGAGGCTCTTTTAACTCCTAACTTCTATCGTTGTTCAATGATTTATATCTTCTAAGTGGTGAAAATGTGTTCTTCCAAATGATGTTTTTATTGAAAGAAATCCTTACTAACTTTCTTATATACTGAGTAGATAATAATACAAAATTCAAAAGGTACAGAAGGTAAAAAATGGTGAAAATTGTTCCTTCCACCTGTTTTCTCCAGCCTCCCTTTTCCCTTCTTCAGAGGCAAACACTGCTGCCCATTTCTTTGTTTATTTTTATCTTTTACTTTGAATCTGATTGTGTTTAGGAGCTGATGGAGTGTAAGTAGCTCTTTATGCTAGATGTGCTTTATTGGTTCCCATCAGTTTAAAATGTATTAGATGAGAAAGCAAGGCCTGGCTATAGTAATAAACTAATGGAGTAATATTTAGCTAATCACATAAGTTTACCTAGAAATCTCCTGGGTAAATCTTCTTGCTACTGTTTCTACACTTACATGCTCATATTTCGTTGTCCAAGATGCCATTGAGTGGTAGCTATACATTTTATGTACAACTACGAATGAAAATAAAACCTAGCCAGTGAACTATTAACCAGTACTTCCTGTTATTTAATTATTTAGTTAAGTTATAATATTAATTGTAAATATTTATAACACTACTTAATATTTTTTAAAATATTATATTTATTTAAAGAGCTCTTTTAGACTTGCTGATACATAGATGCTTATCATTCAACACTCTTGTAAACACATGGAAAGAAATAGCAGGAAAATAAATTAGATAAGTTTCATTCCTGAAAGTACTACCCATGGACCCAACTCTTATGAATCATTCACCTCAACTTTTATTAACTGTATTTTTCACACAATTTGCCCTGTGTGCCATCAAGAGCATTGGTGATACAGTTTTACAAAGTATCTGAAAACGAATTAAAAGTCATTGGTGCTGAACTCTTAAGCTATCTTACTTCTGCAATTTTGCAGAATTAACACATTTTTGGCTATCACTAGGCTGGAAATGTATCGAAGCATGCTTGGTTTCCCTCAACTCCTACTGCTTCCCACAACCAATGGGCGCTTAGGGTTAAAAAAGCTCCAGTATTTTCTCAGCGTTTTTACTGCAGACCCTGATACCCATTCTGTTACCATGATGCTGATGTTTTTAATATTCACACATGCTCATGCAAAGAAAATTACTTTGTAACTGATGTCTGGTAGAGAGCACTTGAAACATGCCATTGATTATGAAATTCTCCCCAAATTTAGAACTGTTAAAATATGAAAAGCAAGTGCATCTTAGAATTGATAACCTTAATTCTGAATCGTATTAATAAAAAATAGAATTTCTAGAATATTTAATCTTTCAGATGAGAATTATCTCTAGATTGTAGACTTTGGCAGTGCTCATAACTCAAAGCCATAAGTCAAAAACACTAGGCTTTGAGATTTTTTTTTAACATCTTTATTGGAGTATAATTGCTTTACAATGGTGTGTTAGTTTCTGCTGTATAACAAAGTGAATCAGCTCTGTGTATACATATATCCTCATATCCCCTCCCTCTTGCATCTCCCTCCCACCCTCTCTATCCCACCCCTCTAGGTGGTCACAAAGCACGGAGCTGATCTCCCTGTGCTATGTGGCTGCTTCCAACTAGCTTTCTGTTTTACATTTGGTAGTGTATATAGGTCAATGCCACTCTCTCACTTCGTCCCAGCTTAACCTTCCCCCTCCCTATGTCCTCAAGTCCATTCTCTATGTCTGCATCTTTATTGTGTCCTGTCCCTAGGTTCTTCAGAACCATTTTATTTTAGATTCCATATGTATGTGTTAGCGTATGGTAATTTGTTTTTCTCTTTCTGACGTACTTCACTTGTATGACAGACTCTAGGTCCATCCACCTCACTACAAATAACTCAGTTTTGTTTCTTTTTATGGCTGAGTAATATTCCATTGTTTATATGTGCCACATCTTCTTTATCCATTCATCTGTCGATGGACACTTAAGTTGCTTCCATGTCCCGGCTATTGTAAATAGAGCTGCAATGAACATTGTGGTACATGACTCTTTTTGAATTATGGTTTTCTCAGGGTATATGCCCAGTAGTGGGATTGCTGGGTTCTATGGTAGTTCTATTTTTAGTTTCTTAAGGAACCTCCGTACTTTTCTCCATAGTGACTGTATCAGTTTACATTCCCACCAGCGGTGCAAGAGGGTTCCGTTTTCTCCATACCCTCTCCAGCATTTATTGTTTCTAGATTTTTTGATGATGGCCATTCTGACCGGTGTGAGGTGGTACCTCACTGTAGTTTTGATTTGCATTTCTCTACTGACTGGTGATGTTGAGCATCCTTTCATGTGTTTGTTGGCACTCTGTATATTTCTTTGGAGAAATGTCTATTTAGGTTTTCTGCCCATTTTCAGATTGGATTGTTTGTTTTTTTGATACTGAGCTACGTGAGCTGCTTGTATATTTTGGAGATTAATCCTTTGTCAGTTGCTTCGTATGCAAATATTTTCTCCCTTTCTGAGGGTTGTCTTTTCATCTTGTTTATGGTTTCCTTTGCTGTGCAAAAGCTTTGAAGTTTCATTAGGTCCCATTTGTTTATTTTGTTTTTATTTCCCTTTCTCTCGGAGATGGGTCAAAAAGGATCTTGCTGTGATTTATGTCATAGAGTGTTCTGCCTATGTTGTCCTCTAAGAGTTTTATAGTGTCTGGTCTTACATTTAGGTCTTTAATCAATTTTGAGTTTATTTTTGTGTATGGTGTTAGGGAGTGTTCTAATTTCGTTCTTTTACATGTAGCTGTCCAGTTTTTCCAGCACCACTTATTGAAGAGGCTGTCTTTTCTCCATTGTATATTCTTGCCTCCTTTATCAAAGATAAGGTGACCTTATGTGCATGGGTTTATTTCTGGGCTTTCTATCCTGTTCCATTGATCTATATGTCTGTTTTTGTGCCAGCACCATATTATCTTTTTTTTTTAACATCTTTATTGGAGTATAATTGCTTTACAATGGTGTGTTAGTTCTGCTTTATAACAAAGTGAATCAGTTATACATAGACATATGTTCCCATATCTCCTCCCTCTTGCGCCTCCCTCCCTCCCACCCTCCCAATCCCACCACCCCAGGTGGTCACAAAGCACCGAGCTGATCTCCCTGTGCCATGCGGCTACTTCCCACTAGCTATCTATTTTACGTTTGGTAGTGTATATATGTCCATGCCACTCTATCGCTTTGTCACAGCTTACCCGTCCCCCTCCCCATATCCTCAAGTCCATTCTGTAGTAGGTCTGTGTCTTTATTCCTGTCTTACCCCTAGGTTCTTCATGACACTTTTTTTTTTCTTAAACTCCATATATATGTGTTAGCATACGGTATTTGTCTTTCTCTTTCTGACTTACTTCACTCTGTATGACAGACTCTAGGTCTATCCACCTCATTACAAATAGCTCAATTTCATTTCTTTTTATGGCTGAGTAATATTCCATTGTATATATGTGCCACATCTTCTTTACCCATTCATCCGATGATGGACACTTAGGTTGTTTCCATCTCTGGGCTATTGTAAATAGAGCTGCAATGAACATTTTGGTACATGACTCTTTTTGAATTATGGTTTTCTCAGGGTATATGCCCAGTAGTGGGATTGCTGGGTCATATGGTAGTTCTATTTTTAGTTTTTTAAGGAACCTTCATACTGTTCTCCATAGTGGCTGTACCAATTCACATTCCCACCAGCAGTGCAAGAGTGTTCCCTTTTCTCCACACCCTCTCCAGTATTTATTGTTTCTAGATTTTTTGATGATGGCCATTCTGACTGGTGTGAGATGATATCTCATTGTAGTTTTGATTTGCATTTCTCTAATGATTAATGATGTTGAGCATTCTTTCATGTGTTTGTTGGCAGTCTGTATATCTTCTTTGGAGAAATGTCTATTTAGGTCTTCTTCCCATATTGGATTGGGTTGTTTGTTTTTTTTGCTATTGAGCTGCATGAGCTGCTTATAAATTTTGGAGATTAATCCTTTGTCAGTTGCTTCATTTGCAAATATTTTCTCCCATTCTGAGGGTTGTCTTTTCGTCTTGTTTATGGTGTCCTTTGCTGTGCAAAAGCTTTGAAGTTTCATTAGGTCCCATTTGTTTATTTTTGTTTTTATTTCCGTTTCTCTAGGAGGTGGGTCAAAAAGGATCTTGCTGTGATTTATGTCACAGAGTGTTCTGCCTCTGTTTTCCTCCAAGAGTTTGATAGTTTCTGGCCTTACATTTAGGTCTTTAATCCATTTTGAGCCTATTTTTGTGTATGGTGTTAGGGAGTGATCTAATCTCATACTTTTACATGTCCCTGTCCAGTTTTCCCAGCACCACTTATTGAAGAGGCTGTCCTTTCTTCACTGTATATTCCTGCCTCCTTTATCAAAGATAAGGTGACCATATGTGCGTGGGTTTATCTCTGGGCTTTCTATCCTGTTCCCTTGATGTATCTTTCTGTTTTTATACCAGTACCATACTGTCTTGATTACTGTAGCTTTGTAGTATCGTCTGAAGTCAGGGAGCCTGATTCCTGAAGCTCCGTTTTTCTTTCTCAAGATTGCTTTGGCTATTCAGGGTCTTTTGTCTTTCCATACAAATTGTGAAATTTTTTGTTCTAGTTCTGTGAAAAATGCCAGTGGTAGTTTGATAGGGATTGCATTGAATCTGTAGATTCCTTTGGGTAGTATAGTAATTTTCACAATGTTGATTCTTCCAATCCAAGAACATTGTATATCTCTCCATCTGTTAGTATCATCTTTAATTTCTTTCATCTGTGTCTTATAGTTTTCTGAGTACAGGTCTTTTGTCTCCTTAGGTAGGTTTATTCCTAGGTATTTTATTCTTTTTGTTGCAATGGTAAAGGGGAGTGTTTCCTTAATTTCTCTTTCAGAGTTTTCATTGTTAGTGTATAGGAATGCAAGAGATTTCTGTGCATTAATTTTGTATCCTGCTACTTTACCAAATTCATTGATTAGCTCTAGTAGTTTTCTGGTAGCATCTTTAGGATTCTCTATATTTAGTATCATGTCATCTGCAAACAGTCACAGCTTTACTTCTTCTTTTCCGATTTGGATTTCTTTTTCTTCTCTGATTGCTGTGGCTAAAACTTCCAAAACTATGTTGAATAATAGTGGTGAGAGTGGGCAACCTTGTCTTGTTCCTGATCTTAGTGAAAATGGTTTCAGTTTTTCACCATTGAGGACTATGTTGGCTGTGGGTTTGTCCTCTGTGGCCTTTATTATGTTGAGGAAAGTGCCTGTATGCCTACTTTCTGCAGGGTTTTTATCATAAATCGGTGTTGAATTTTGTCAAAAGCTTTCTCTGCATCTATTGAGATGATCATATGGTTTTTCTCCTTCAATTTGTTAATATGGAGTATCACGTTGATTGATTTGCGTATATTGAAGAATCCTTGCATTCCTGGAATAAACCCCACTCGATCTTGTTGTATGATCCTTTTAATGTGCTGTTGGATTCTGTTTGCTAGTATTTTGTTGAGGATTTTTGCATCTATATTCATCAGTGATATTGGCCTGTAGTTTTCTTTCTTTGTAACATCTTTGTCTGGGTTTGGATCAGGGTGATGGTGACCTCGTAGTATGAGTTTGGAAGTGTTCCTCCCTCTGCTATATTTTGGAAGAGTTTGAGAAGGATAGGTGTTAGCTCTTGTCTAAATGTTTGATAGAATTCGCCTGTGAAGCCGTCTGGTCCTGGGCTTTTGTTTGTTGGAAGATTTTTAATCACAGTTTCAATTTCAGTGCTTGTGATTGGTCTGTTCATATTTTCTATTTCTTACTGACTCATCTTGGCAGGTTGTGCATTTCTACGAATTTGTCCATATCTTCCAGGTTGTCCATTTTATTGGCATAGAGTTGCTTGTAGTAATCTCTCATGATCCTTTGTATTTCTGCAGTGTCTGTTGTTACTTCTCCTTTTACATTTCTAATTCTATTGATTTGAGTCTTCTCCCTTTTTTTCTTGATGAATGTGGCTAATGGTTTATCAATTTTGTTTACCTTCTCAAAGAACCAGCTTTAGTTTTATTGATCTTTGCTATCGTTTCCTTCATTTCTTTTTCATTTATTTCTGACCTGAAAATTATGATTTCTTTCCTTCTGCTAACTTTGTGGATTTTTTGTTCTTCTTTCTCTAATTGCTTTAGGTGTAAGGTTAGGTTGTTTATTTGAGATGTTTCTTGAGATAGGATTGTATTGCTATAAACCTCCCTCTTAGAACTGGTTTTGCTGCATCCCATAGGTTTTGGGTTGTTGTGATTTCCTTGTCATTTGTTTCTAGGTATTGTTTTATTTCCTCTTTGATTTCTTCAGTGATCTCTTGGTTATTTAGTAGTCTATTTTTTAGCCCCCATGTGTTTGTATTTTTTACAGTTTTTTTCTTGTAATTGATATCCAGTCTCATAGTGTCATGGTCGGAAAAGATTAAGCTTTGAGATTTTGAAATATCTTAGTTTCGTAAGTGTGAACCTTCCCTTCCTTTGTATGTTCACAAATATTGACGATACATTTCTTTTTCAGAACATCTGAAGTATGTCAGTTTGAATACTTATGTGGCAGGTTAAAAACTCTTTTCTTTTCTCCTCTACTGAGTCAGCTATTTGTTTTACTCTAAGAAATTCAGAGATCAGATATAAGGATGATCTTCTAATTGAAAAAGGGAAAAACAATGAGAAAAAAGTCTACATTTGCAACCCAACTTGGCTCAAGTCGTAGCTATTTGTTTCCTTCTTTGAAATGTGTAATATTATTGTCAATAAGTTACTACGAAAAAAATTCAAAACTTGGAACGTAGGCAAAAAGTAGAGTGGCATATCCTTTCAATGTTGTACTGGAGCATTAAAAAAAAGTCTGTCCAAGGATGATTTAATTCTCCAGGAGAGCATCCTTGTGTTTGACTTGGTTGTTTACTGTTACTAGGGCCTAGATACTGGGAAGTGATATGTTAATGTGTAGTTTTTAGCTGGTAGAGCTGCCCAGTAGGAAAGCTTACCCCAAGTGTTGTAATGCTCTGTAGGACATTAACCAGCTTTGTAAGTAACCTACTAGTCTTTTACTCAAATTCTTTTTGCAGATGCTATAAACACCTTCCCCCTCACATGCTCTTTGAACCAGCTTTATCATCCTGCTGGTTTCTTCATTATTGAGCTGAGTAAATCTTGGTACGTGTTTATTCTGTATTTTTATAAGAGTCCTGTTATTAAATTTTTGACCATTTTCCTTTGTCAAGATTTTAATCTGTCTCGTGAAACAGAGTTATTACCAGGCGCCATGATATATATTTGTAGATTGACAAGTGTGTGTGGTAGTAGTTCATAGTAACCTGAAAGCATGGTAATGCATGTTTACCAGATTGTTTGTGAGTGTGTGAGTTAGACTTTTATCCAGTGATTCCAATGTGATTAGAAGATGATTCTACTTGTGCGGATGGGAAAGTTTCAGGAGATGGAGCTGGGCTTGTTTAAGGACCTGTGGGATTCTAGCCAGAGCTGGAATTGTATACAGAAGTCTGAGAGCCATGTCAGGAAACAGCCCTAGGGTGCAGGGGTGCCCTGTTTTGTGTTTACTCCTTTAGCGCCAGGAGTGGCGTTTTCTAAGCCCTCAACCATGTACGTAGTGGTTCCCTGGAGTTATCACCCTTGTCCTTCAGGGACTATCATACATTAAATTTATTCAGTTCAGGTCACCCTCTCACACCCTGATTATTCTCTCATTATGCCTCTCCTGCAATCAGTCCTATTTTTCTCCTTCTTCCTTTCTTCTCTCTGCCTCTCTATCCATTAAGGTATGCTCCCTGACTTGGAACGGTATGGCAGATGGCATTATGTTAAACTGAGATATACATTTATTTGCTTACTTCAAGGCTTTCTCTAATGTCTTAGAAGCAGCTTTCACAGTAACTACCAATCAATGAAACACACAAATCAGTAGAGTGAAATTTCCTATGTGTTTGAACACTGCATTGATCACCTTCTCCGGTGTGCCTAAGCCATTTTCCTAAGATGATAATTAAACTATCTCATATTTGAAGTGGTTTAGGGACACTAGTTTTGAAGTGACAGAATACTCAAAGTACAATGCTGCATTGTCTTATGTAACTCGGCACCTGGAAGTCAGGTAAAATGTTGCTGAATGTATAAATGAGTGGAAGAGGAGAAATGCTATTGAATCTTCTTTGCCAGAAGTCCCTATAAATAGAACAAGTTACTATGCGTGTGGGAGACTGAAATTTTCCACTCTTGAATGCAGGGAGTTGGGGAAGGTACAATATCCCCCAGGATCTTTGGGGAGCTTTTGATTCTTTAATTAGTTGTTGTCTGATCCTGTTGGCAGATTCCTGGGGTAGGGATCTGTTCAACAGTGTCGGGCAGGAGGCCCCCTTAGCATGGTATTGGTGAGATCCTTGAGTAAGTGTGGGCTGAGCGTAGTCTAGGGAATCGGATCCGTGGGGCCAGTGAGAAAGCCGAACTTCGAATTAATGACATCGGAAGCCTATGAGTTCAAGGTCCCTTGGTATCTTGAGGGGAACCAGACCTAGAAAAATGACCAGGGTTTCCGAACTAAGGATCTTTGGCAGAAGGTAGGGGAGGACACTGATGGAGCTCTAGATGGAAAGTGAATAACCCACAGCTACCATTTCCCTGGGGCTTACCTGGCGCTCTGTTCAGGGTGTTTTCTTTACATCATCCTGTTTGATCTTAACCAGGCCAATGAGAGAGGCAATGCCTACACAGTGTTATGGGTGAGAAGTGGGTTTTAGAAAGTGAAGTTTCTTTTCTAAGAGCATCAGCTAATTTTGAAGATTGCATTGGAACCTGCGTTGGTGTCTCTCCAGATCTGGGCCGCTTACCACCACGCTGTGCTGTCCCCTGCGTGTGCTTGTTTGGCCCTTTGAGGTTAGCCAGGCTCTTTACTGATGAAGTCCTTGTCAGGCTTGAAGGACCAGAGACGTTCCTGTCTGTACAAAGACACTTGGGGTGGAACGTTTGGAGGATAAGCCCCGTGAACATGGTGGGCACAAGACGCAGGTAGGCTTTCTTCCTGCAGGCCACTGTACTGCCAGGAGGGGGCCTCTCTAGGGTCTTTTGGGGGGCCAGCTGTGCTCCCTTTGAGCTGTTCCTTGATTTTTCCCATCCCACGCCCTGCACCTGGGACCACGGAGGGAGGTAGCACCTACGCCAGCTTTACTGTTGAAGAGAGTACTTTGTGAACGAGTAGACTCATCCTGCCGCCTCTGCCTGTTGTCTGATGCGTGAGAACCCGACAAAGCTCCTTCCCATCAGGGCGCTGAATTAAAAAATCGATCCTTGACTGGAAAATGGGGACTGGGAGAGGAAATCATGCTCTTTTGTAGACGAGGGAGGAATTTATATAAATATGCTCCGAATGGTTTTACAGACTGCCCATGTATGCACTGAGTCTGTTCAAGAAAGATTCATTTGCGGAGGATTGAAATATTCCTATTAATATTCCTTATCTAAGAGAAACAGAGGCATCTACTGAATTTCACGAAAGGTAATATGAAAACTGATCTCCAAGGATCTTCTTTAATATTTGGCTTCCTCTTTTGTTGTTGAAAATACATTTCAGTTCTCCTTTACATGCCAGCGTACAGCAGAGGCAAAAGCATGATCAGTATGAAGGTAATAAATGTTGGCGCCCGTTGGTGATTCTGGCAGCAACCACTTTTCAGCTTACGTTTTATTATTCTGTACTTTTTAAGGTGCAAAGTCCTAAAGCTATTAAACCTACATTAGTTTGCTGTGGTCGAATAAAATTAATAAAATGTAGACTCTCTAAATTTAAATCATAATTTTGAACTATTTCAATCGGAGAAACATAACAGCATATAAAAGGCATTCATGTATGTACCCACCACTCAGATTTGATAGATGGTAACATTTCGCTATATTTTCTTCAAACATCTTTATTTGGGGAGGGGGCATGAAACAGGACATTACGTATTCAGTCCATGTCTCTCCCTGCCTGTCCCCTTTTCATCCCTCCTCTGTCTTAGCGTGATGCAGATACATATTATTTCCTTGCATGTTTTTGTACTCTGAAAAAGTGGTTGTGGAAATTTCGAGTCAAATTTTCGTCACAAATATATTTTGTGATAGCATCACTTTAAAGCCATAATGTATATTTTTAAAGTTATTTTTTCTGTGGGGTATAATTATCAAAGACCTACTTGTTAGAGGAGGTTGAAGTGAGTAAAGTAACTACCAAAAAATAAATTAGATTTTAAGAGGTTAGTTCTAGTTTCTCCTGCCCATCTTACTGCCCTCAGCCTCTGAGTAACCTGACGGATCCTTCCACGTGTGTGGGGCCTTTGGGACAGAGTTCCCAGAGCACCTGAGGTTTGCAAGACAACTGAGAAGTTTTTTGTTTTTTTTTTTTAACGTGGAAGTTTTTAATTCTGTTTAATCTGTTTGTTAAGGTTATGGGCAACTTGGCATTCACATGCTATTTATCTAACATTTCCAAGAATTCTCATCCTCTTTCAGGGTTTATTGCTCTCTGATGAGTAATGGTCTCAAATTCTTATTTTTCAGATCTTTATTCTTAGGACTGAGAAAGTCACAGTCACTGTGTCTGCAGATGGGTAGATTTATATGAGCAAAACCAAACCAAAGAGAGGTTGCCCACTTTTTGTTGGCCTCCTATGAGTCACAGCCAGGAGGGGAGATATTTCCCGTTGGTTTTTGCTGATTTCACAGAGGCGGGAGGTGTGTTACAAATTGCACTTTAAAAAGTTCATTTAAAAAATCAATTTTAATATTTATTTTCAGACTAAAACTATGGCACTCCTTCAGGTCTTTTTATCCTCAGCCCCCCGCTGATTCCCTTTGGAACTGCTTCCATTGCATTCTCCAGAAGGCAAGAATTTTTGAGACGACTGGAGGTGATTGCATCTGTTTAGCTTGACCATTTTTTGGTTGAACCACGTGAAATTCCATTTTAGTAGGTCATAAATGGTCAGATATTGGCAGTTTCAATGGTTCTACCCTACATATTTGGGGAACTCTGAACATTTACAATTCAGCTTTGGAGCTGGAAGGTCCCATCAAGATTGTCCAACTCTCAGCATTTACAGGTGATCACCCTTGGGCTGGCCCAGGATTACCCATTCAGTGGTGAAGTGACTCATCCAGGCCGAAGCTGTGATCAGTTTCCTGACAAATGAAGTGAAGTGTGCTGTGAACTGTCAGGCTTCAGGAGATGCTGGCTTAAGGGGGTTATGTTAAAGGAGAGGGGTCCTTTAAGCCTAGAGGGCTGTACCCTGGTAGGGCAGGCAAATTGAGCAAACACCCTGCAGCTCAGATCAGATCAGACAAGTACCTCTTCCTGGCCTCCTTCATCTGAAGGAAATGTCTGAATTTACATACTTTCTGAAATGCTGTTAATCCAAGCTGTCCATCTGCCTGCATAGGACTTACTTGGGCAGGTGGAGATGAGCCTTTCTGCTCGAGTACATCCCTTGGGCACAGCTGGACGTGAGCTGCAGGGAGGGCTTCAGCAAAGGCTTGGGAGGCTCCAGGGTAAGAATCCAAACTGTATCTCATGTTCTCCTGCAGGATGGTCTCTGTTTCCTTTTAGAGAACAGTGGGCACACCTCTGATCAAATATAAGTAAAAATCAATGCATCCTCATTAGAGAAAATTAGAAAAAGATGGACAGGTAGGGAAAAAAATTTTCCATCTTCCCGCCACCACAAATAATTACTATTAACACTTTGGTAAATTTCCTTCCAGTTTTTAAAAGCATTTTTAGAAAACTCACAATTACATGCTAAATATATATCTTGATATTGCATACATATATATGTAATATATATATATATAAAATGTAATAAGAATGTATTATATAGAGAGTACTCTATAAAATACACAATGCCAAGGAATATATACTACTATTGAAATTCTATATAACCTACAACATATATTTTCTATCCCTATTTTTTTCATTTATGATAACTAAGTACTCTATGAAGAGAATTTTTAAAGGCTGTGTAGTATTCCATCAAGTGATTTCCCCCCCCACCACCACTGCATAGGTAGCCAATTCTCCTTTTAGAATAGTAGTTAAGAAATGGACTCTAGTACATCTGGGTTCAAATCTAAGCATAATGGGTTGTGTGAATGTGGCCAAGATCCTTAACCTCTCTACACCTCAGTCTCTTCATTTTTAAAATAAGCATAAGAATTCTACTTATTCTGGTATGGAAAAAGGGACCACAGTGTCCAAACTTAAAAGCCAAGACTTTGCCATTTACAAGAGCTGCACTGAAGGGGGGAAGCAGGAGAGCATTTACCAGACACAATCCAGGTCCCTAACTCATCAAACTTACAGGTAGTCTTATATAAAGGTATATAAAATAATAAAAATGTATATAAAAGTATAAAGGTCTTATATAAAAATGTATAACAGAACCCCTCCGAGGTTTGCCTTTGGTCAGCAAGGGGAGGGGGCCCAAAGACACCAAGATGAGGCCTTGAGTCACAAGTTAAGGCTACTGAAAAGGTTCATCTCAACATAACATTGGCAAGACACAGAGTTTTGTCCAGCTAAAACTTGGGCATCTTTAAAATCATTACGATATTATCCAGGGGAGCAAAACAATGAACATTTACCAAGGGCTTATGTTGTCCAGGAAGCAAAACATTAGCATTTCTTTGTTAATTGAGATTTTTAACTTTGGTTAAGGAGGGACTGATTTTCTTAACTCACTGAATTGCCTTGAGAACAAACACTTAGAAAAAGGTTTGGCAAACTTTTCTTGTAAAGGGTCAGGAAGTAAATATTTTAGGCTTTGTAGGCCAAATGCCAAACCAGGCATAGACAATATGTAAATAAATGAGCATGGCTCATTTGTGTTCCAACAAAGCTTTCTTTATGGACATTGAAATTTTAATTTCATTATGTAATTTTCACGTGTCAGAGATAAGTATTTTCCTTTTGATTAAAAAAAAAGATTTTAAAAAGGTAAAAAAAAGACAGGAAACGTTTAAACTCACAACTCTACAGAGTTGAGTGGTAAACCCAATTTAGCCCGTGGGCCAAAGTAACCCGTGCCTTAGAACAGTCCTTGGCACTCATTAAGTGCTGTGTGTGTGTTAGCTGCTACTTCCATGATTAAAGTTGTTATCACCATCATCACTGTCTCTACTCTAGCACCATGCAGTACTAGGCCCTGGAGGAGGGCAGGGCTGCAGTACACAAGCCCGTGCATCCCTTTGACCTCCTGAGAGTCCATTAGTAGCAGCAGCAGCTTGATCAGCTCCTGGCTCCATTGTGGCAGAGAGGTTTCATCTCCCATGTACGTGGTGGTTCCCTTACCAGAGGCTGCCTGGAGAGCTTTGCTGGGCTGGAGGGAACAAGGTTTCCAGCTTGACTAGCTAGACCAGCCCTGGAGTGATGGTAGCACACATTCTGTGGCCTTTTTTTTTTTTTTTTTTTTTGTGGTACGCGGGCCTCTCACTGTTGTGGCCTCTCCCGTTGCGGAGCACAAGCTCCGGACGCACAGGCTCAGCGGCCATGGCTCACGGGCCCAGCCCCTCCGCGGCATGTGGGATCTTCCCAGACCGGGGCACGAACCCGCGTCCCCTGCATCGGCAGGCGGACTCTCAACCACTGCGCCACCAGGGAAGCCCCATTCTGTGTCCTTTGATGGAACTTTTAGCCAGTGCTCTTCCTGGGGATGAGTGGAAAAGGGAGACAGAGAAACCCACTGTACATAACTGGTGCTAGTCCACTTCCTGTTTTAAAACTACAAAAGGTGGGCGAAAAGGGAGTTCTGAAAAGATCGGTGAAAAAGGAGCTGGGAGTTAAAGGAAGAAAGAGTAGGGTGTTGCTAGCGTAAGCCACAGTGCTTGGGTCGTTCATAATCTGGCATGCACTCAGCTCAGTAGGAAAATTGCAGACATCTTTATAAACCTTGACAGCATTATTTCGTTATTCATGAAGACTTTTGTTTTTTTAACCATAAGCAGCTTCATTTTAAAGATTTATTCCCAAGGCATTTTAATTGCGTCTTCATGGTAATTCTTTGTATTGATTGTTAAATCAGCATACCAAATAAACAATATTGGAGTTTACTCTTTTCTTCAGTAAGTCTCAACTCTGCTTCTTCAAGATAATGAAGTGAGAGTGAGTCTGGATTTTCATGAATTGAATACACGGCACTGCACGGCCTTTCCTGACCTTTTGAGAGTAATTTTAAAAAGGACATTGTTTTTTAACTAAGGAAATTTGCCTTAAATCCAGAATTTTCTATGTGAGAGCTTCCACAGTGTGCATGTGTGAAGTTACTTATGCCTGTGGTGTGTGTGTGTGTGTGTGTGTGTGTGTGTGTGCAAACATGCATATTTCAAAGCTATGTTATTAAGGATTTTTTTTTTTATTTTATGAATTTATTTATTTTTGGCTGCGTTGGGTCTTGTTGCTGCGCGCGGGCTTTCTCTAGTTGCGGCGAGCGGGGGCTGCTCTTCGTTGCGGTGCACGGGCTTCTTATTGTGGTGGCTTCTCTTGTTGAGGAGCACAGGCTCTAGGCCTGCGGGCTTCAGTAGTTGTGGCTCGCGGGCTCTAGAGCACAGGCTCAGTGGTTGTGGCGCACGGGCATAGTTACTCTGTGGCATGTGGGATCTTCCCGGACCAGGGCTCGAACCCGTGTCCCCTGCATTGGCAGGCGGATTCTTAACCACTGCATCACCAGGGAAGTGCTTGTTAAGGCTTTTAATAATTCACTTCTGAGACAGAAGTTCCGTGAAGACAAGTACTATTTAGTTTTGAATTAATCTCTGGATGAAATTTATCATGTCTGTCTCCCATGGTGCCTTGCACAGTCGTAGAAATCCAAAATGATTTCATGAGAGAAGGAATGAATCAGGGGCTGCAAAGTATCTCAAGGTCATTTGCTCCAATTCTCTACCCTTTAGTTCTCCGGACATTATTCCTGCTGGACATCCTGCTTCAATATTTCTAAAAACTCACTTCTCTGCTAATCCTGTTTCCTGTAGCTGCCCACACAATAATATCAGTCCTTCAGATGCCTAAGGACAGTAGTGGTCCAACTCACAACCCCCATCCTACCTCCACCACATATACTTTTTTCCCCTGGGCTAAATATCTAAAGGTTTTTTTCCAACTTTTCTGATATATGCTACTGTTTAGATATTTCTGCTTCTTCCTGGCCGCGCTTTTGTACATGATTTCCTGTGTGTCAGGAGCTGGCTCCCAGGGTAGCCCCCAGAACTGTGTGTTGTGTCCAAATGTGGCCTCAGCTGGGCCCCGTCGGTGGAACCCTCCTCTGTTCTTCTTGCTGTTCTCCTGTTAATAAATCCCAGCCTGTCAGAGCCTCCTGACTGCCACTCAGAATTGACTCATCTTGGACTTACACTGCCAACTCTAACTCTTAGTTCTTAATAATAGGATTGGCCACGGATGCTCCTAGTTTGCAGAGCAAGCCCAGGGAGGGGGTCCTAATGATAGTGGGTAGTTGTGGATGGTCCCAGAGCTCTAGAACCAGAGGTATTCCCCAAAAGATTAGTTGTGGACCTGCCAAAGGAGGGAAGGTGGAGCCAGGTTGAAGGTCAGGAGAACGAAAGGGTAGCAGGTGGTTGAATGACATTAGAGAGATTAGCAGAGGTGTTCCAGAGGCCAGGCAAGGAGAAGAGAACGTACAGCTGAGAGGGAGGTACGGCACGGAAGCCAGGTAGTTTAGAATCTGTTGGCCTGAACCCTTAACATCTTCCTGGGTGTTTCTTTCATGCACATCCTTTGTACTTTACCTAAAAGAATCAAATTTTAATGATGTGGAGCTGGGATCTCATGAATTATTTGTAAGCCAGATTTCCCTTGTTCTGTAGTAGATGTGTTTTTGAATTTTTAAAAAAAAATTTTTATGGGACGTTACATTTCTCTGATTAAACTTCTTCTTGATAATGGGGCCCATCTTCCTATTCTCCAAAGGGCGTTTGAACCTAAATAGGAAAAACAAAAGCTGCAGAGCTGAAGTGGTGACTCTGCCACTTCTAACCATGCTCTTGCACAAGTCACAAGTTCTCACCCCCATCTGTAGGAAGAGAATAATAACATTTACCTCATTCATAACTCGCCTCACTGGGAAGATTAAATGAAATCACGCCTTTGGAGTGCCTGGCATGACACCTACCTGTCCCTGGTCACAGTTATTTTTCTGCCCCTCAGCATACCACCTTGCCCACTCTTGGGTCAGATTTAGTAGGCTGCCTTCTCTGTATTCATGCAAACTATTCATTTTTATTGAATTTACTGGAGAGGGACCAAGAACAGAACCTGAAGATGTCTAAAGGCTACGTCTAGGACTCTTTGAAACATTGATCCATGTTGGGGGTCACAAAGTCGGATGCTGTCAAGAGCCTCCTTATATAAATGTGTGAATCAGCCAGGTGAGAGAGTGCTGGGCCTGTGTCAGCTTGGAGAGTGCATGTCCTCCCTAAAGCAGGCATCCCAATAAAAGCCGCTGCAAACCAAACACTTCAATACAGGGAATCAAGGTTCCAACTCCATCAGTTGTTGGGTATAGATCCCTAAAATGCTCTTGCATTGGGTTACTGTAGCTTTAGAACAGAGGTTCTCAAAGTATGATCCAGAGACCATCAGTAGCACCTGGGAACGTGTATGAATGCAGATTCTCAGGGCTTACCCAGACCTACTCAACCAGAAACTCTGGATGGGGGCGGGGGTGGCGCAGCGCCAGCAATCTGTTTGAACAGACCCTCTAAGAGATTCTGATCACGTTCAAATTTGAGACCCACTGATTGGGGAAAGTGTTCTCCACCCTGGCTGGACTTTGGAATCACCTGGGGAGCTTTAAAAGTAAAGCTGATTTTGGGTATCAGCCTGGACATCAGAATTTTTCAGAGCTCCCAAGGGGATTTTCAGGGGCATCCAAGGTGGATAAGTGCTCTTCTAGGAGCCTGTTGAAACACCCACATACCCTTTCTCCTGAGTGGGGAGGGGAAGAGTGGGAGGCACGTGTAATGTGGTACAGCTCCCAAGGGATCTGCTTCAACCATCAAACCCTGCTTCCCCTTGGAGAACATGACCTTAAACTACCAGCCTCAAGAAAGAGCTTTGAGGGCCTCCCTGGTGGCGCAGTGGTTGAGAGTCGGCCTGCCGATTCAGGGGACACAGGTTCGTGCCCCGGTCCAAGAAGATCCCACGTGCCGTGGAGCGGCCGGGCCCGTGAGCCATGGCTGCTGAGCCTGTGCGTCCAGAGCAACACGAGAGGCCCGCGTACCGCAAAAAAAAAAAAAAAGAAAGAGCTTTGATAGGGCCTTTCCTAGACTGAATGAATATTCACTCAATGTGATTTGTTTTAAAGGTTGCTTTTAATGCTGTATTTGTTCAGCAAATGTAGGCACTTGTATAGCACAAATATTAACTCCTAAATCCTCCAAGGCTTTCCCTGCAATATGCCATCTGGCAGGCATTATTGTAATCATCTCTTTATTATCCACACTAATGAAGGACTAGCATGGCATTGGTAATTGAGAAACACAGATCATTTACAAATCATTCAGGCTAGTGCCAGCACTGCTTCCCCAACCAGGAATCATTCAAGAGTAGAAAATATTGACTGATTACAGTTTCCTACCTTCTCTGTGGAGGTACTAATAACATTATTTTAGTCAGAAATTTGAGCAGTAGGAGAAGTGAGAGGCTTCTAAATTATAATTCCTTTTTCTGAATAAGGACATTTCAGTTTTCTCAATAAGAGGCCAAAGCACAAAGCAGATAAACAGCAAGTATATTTAAAATGCCTTGAACTTTGGAACCAGTCAGTTCAAAGCATGTTATAGTAGAAGCTGCATGGGATTCAAGAGATCAGTGGATCTGGATTCTAGATCTTACTTTGATATTACCCGTGCTATGTGAGATGTGCCATTCCAGCCATCAGCGGGTCTCAAAGTGTGGTCCTCAGACAGCAGCATCTGCATCACTTGGGAACTTGTTAGAGATGCAGATTCTCAGGCCTCTCCCCAACCCAGCTGAATTAGAGACTCTGAGGGTGGGGCTAGCAATTGGTGTTTCGACAAACCCTCCCGGAGATTCAGTTCGGATGCCTGCTCAAGTTTGAGCACCGCTGTTCTCCAGGCACTCAGTTTTCTCAACTTCAAAATAAGGTGACAAGCCTAGTTTATATTTGAGGTCCACTCCAGCTCTCCAGTGGCCTTAGTGTATGGTTCTGGAAGTTTGAAAGATTCTCTGTCATAGACCTTGAATGTGCGATTGAAATAATTCAAGTAAAAAACTGGCATGTGTGTAACAGAAGAGAAACAGATCTCTAGGAACTCTATACACAGACCCCATATAGGACGCTCACTTTATTTTATTTATTTATTTACACCTTTATTGGAGTATAATTGCTTTACAATGGTGTGTTAGTTTCTGCTTTATAACCAAGTGAATTCATTATACATATGTTCCCATATCTCTTCCCTCTTGCGTCTCCCTCCCTCCCACCCTCCCTATCCCACCCCTCTAGGTGGTCACAAAGCACCGTAGGATGCTCACTTTAAATGAATAGTGCTATCTTCAGTTGGTTGGTACCGTTTTCTGAAAGTGAAAAAACCTTGGTGCTTTGGAAAGGGAGGTGGCCGCTCCTCCTTTCTCCAGGGGCTGAGAGCTGTCTGATGTGATTCACGGAGCAGCACTTCTACAGGCTCTAACAAATGGCATTTCAGAAGGATGTACAGAGGTACACAGGCTTTGCAGTAAAACAAGGGATATTTTCAAGTCATTTATGAAAGCTCTTGCAGCTTCCATTTCAAGACAGGTAGAAAACAATAACATGGACAAGAAAAGAAAATAAATCTGTATCCAGAGCATCTCATAAATAAGGAAGGAGCGGGGGTCTGTTGGCCTTGCTGGGTTCTCAGAGTATTTTTGTAACAGTACAGAAAGCTCTCAAATGTTTTGGCAAGTAATTCTTACACTGTTTCCGTTATCAAAACCTATGCTTGTAAAATTATTTCGCTGGCTGTTAAAACCAAAAGAGAAAAAGGAAACAATCATTTCAAGGAGAGAGAGGCTAGGAAGATGATACTCAGAGTTTAAAAAGAGAGAGACAGAAAAAAAGAATATAGTTCACCCACAACTGCAAAAATTATTTTTCATCTAAAATGCAGTGACACTTCATAATTTAGAGCGAGTCATAGGAAATCGAGAGCAATTTTCTAATTGGCTTTTGTTTAATTAAAAGCCTATTTGTTGGAGACAATAGGACCTGGTTTGTTGGACTTGAGAGAGACTTTGTTATGTCTGGGAGGGATGGAGAGATTATAGCTTTTATTGAAAAGGATGGATCGCAGACCCACTTTGCCTGAGCAAAGCATGTTGATTGAGGAGAACCACAATGATGGGGAACCTGCACTGGACATCTTTGTGAAATTCCCAGTGGCGTCTGGTTGAGCAAAAGCTTGACCCTAAAACCCTGGTTAAAAGCCTGTCCTCTGAGTTCAAATTCTGGCTCTGCCACATACTGGCTCTGAAACTCTGGGCAAGCTACCCAGACGCTCAGTGCCTCAGTTTCCTTCTGTCAAAGGAGGAAAATAATAGGACCTGTCTTGTGGGAATTTTATGAGGATTAAAAGTTAGCATATGCAAGGTGCTTTATATAACACCTGCCACAGAGCAGGCATTACTTTATTAGGACTATTTGCTAAATAGCCATATGGATCTTTAAAAGAACTCTAAAAATGTGTTATACCGTTTCATAACTGTAAGACCTTAGAAAGCAGCAGTGCCCTATTTGATACCCCCATTGTGTGCCTAAGGAGGTGTGTGATTGATGCAAAGAGGCTTCCAGGGCATCCTGGGAGCACAATTCAAACAAGCCTGATGATTCTTAACCCATGGGGGGCTTCTCCCTGGTCAACTTCACTAACACATAGCTTTGGGGGGTTGTTCAAACAAGATTCAGAGAAACTAATTTTTCTCATTTGATTTCCTTTTAGTGTATTTATTTTTGGAATAGATTCATAGACCAACACTAGAAATAGCTCTGAAATAAATGGCATGTTTTTCTCTCGTATACTTGGCACACTCCCCTTTGTTGGCTGGACCATGCTGTGTAGCAGCTAATATTGATTAGCCTACATTTTTCTCAGGCTATATAAAGTCTAAATGCTGGCAGTACTAAAACAGATGCGTTCAACTTATAAACTGGTGGTAAGGAAAAAGGTATGGACAAAAGCATGCTGAAACATATCGTCCAAGCAAGACATTGCCTGCTCTGCCAAATTCAAGTTGCCAGGTCCTGGGCAAGCTTCTTATCTCATCTGAGCTGCAGTTTCCTCATCAATAAAATTGATGCAGCTGCTGTGGAAAACAGTATGGTGCTTGCTTCAAAAACTAAAAATAGAACTGCTGTATGATCCAGCAGTTCCATTCCTGGGTATATATCCGAAGAAAACAAAAACACTAATCAAAAAGATACATGCACCCCAGTGTTCACAGCAGCATAGCCAAGATGTGGAAACGACCAAGGTGCCGTCAACAGACAAATGGATGAAGATGTGGTGTGTGTGTGTGTGTGTGTGTGTGTATACATACACACACACACACACACACACACACACAGTGGACTACTACGCAGCCATTAAAAAGAATAAAATTTTGCCATTTTCAACAACATGGATGGACCTGGAAGGTATTATGCTCAGTGAAATAAGTCAGACGGAGAAAGACAAATACTGTATGCTATCACTTATGTGTGTAATCTGAAAAAATAAATGAATGAGTATAACAAAACAGATGCAGACTCACAGATATATAGAGAACACACTGGTGTGTGTGGGGAGAGGGAAGCAGGGAGGGGCAGCATAGGGGTATAAACTACTATGTATAAAATAAATGAGCTACAAGGATATATTGTACAGCACAGGCAATATAGCCAATATTTTATAAAAACTTTAAATGGAATATAAGCTATAAAAATATTGAATCACTATGTTGTATACCTGAAATTAATATAATATTGTAAATCAACTATATACTTCAATAAAAATTACAGGTAAGAAAAAATATGAGATAAAAATCTCCCTTAGTTCCACTACCTAGAGGTAACCATTTAACATGTTGGAATACTGTACTCCAGAATTTAAAAAATAAAATAAAACAGGGTCATATTATTAAAAAACAAATAATAAAATAAAATGGGGGTAACAATAGTGCCCACCACCTATTAGATGAGGTAACACATGTGAAACCCAAACTAGTGCTAACCCCAAGAAAGTACTCAGCAAATGCTAACATTTTTATGTTACTTGTGTTCATGGAAATCGAACGTATCAAAGTCAAAATAATAAATGTGTGCATAATGAGGGAAGTTCCACTCTTCTTTTCTTTTACAAAAAATTAGTTATTTTTTTTTTTTTTTTTAACATCTTTATTGGGGTATAATTGCTTTACAATAGTGTGTTAGTTTCTGCTTTATAACAAAGTGAATCAGCTATACATATACATATGCTCCCATGTGTCTTCCCTCTTGCGTCTCCCTCCCTCCCACTCTCCCCATCCCACCCCTCCAGGCTGTCCCAAAGCCCCGAGCTAATATCCCTGTGCCTTGCGGCTGCTTCCCCCTAGCTATCTACCTTACTACGTTTGTTAGTG
This sequence comes from Phocoena phocoena, assembly GCF_963924675.1. NCBI lineage: Eukaryota > Metazoa > Chordata > Mammalia > Artiodactyla > Phocoenidae > Phocoena > Phocoena phocoena. The sequence continues at coordinate 65,519,610 of NC_089227.1, read as the reverse complement.
TGTATATGTCCATGACTCTCTCTCGCCCTGTCAAAACTCACCCTTCCCCCTCCCCATATCCTCAAGTCCGTTCTCCAGTAGGTCTGCGCCTCTATTCCTGTCTTATCCCTAGGTTCTTCATGACATTTTTTTTTCCCTTAAATTCCATATATATGTGTTAGCATACGGTATTTGTCTTTTTCTTTCTGACTTACTTCACTCTGTATGACAGACTCTAGGTCTATCCATCTCATTACAAATAACTCAATTTCATTTCTTTTTAAGGCTGAGTAATATTCCATTGTGTATATGTGCCACATCTTCTTTATCCATTCGTCCGATGATGGGCGCTTAGGTTCTTTCCATCTCCGGGCTATTGTAAATTGAGCTGCAATGAACATTTTGGTACATGACTCTTTTTGAATTTTGGTTTTCTCAGGGTATATGCCCAGTAGTGGGATTGCTGGGTCATATGGTAATTCTATTTGTAGTTTTTTAAGGAACCTCCATACTGTTCTCCATAGTGGCTGAACCAATTCACATTCCCACCAGCAGTGCAAGAGTGTCCCCTTTTCTCCACACCCTCTCCAGCATTTATTGTTTCTAGATTTTTTGATGATGGCCATTCTGACTGGTGTGATATCTCATTGTAGTTTTGATTTGCATTTCTCTAATGATTAATGATGTTGAGCATTCTTTCATGTGTTTGTTGGCATTCTGTATATCTTCTTTGGAGAAATGTCTGTTTAGGTCTTCTGCCCATTTTTGGATGGGGTTGTTTGTTTTTTTGTTATTGAGCTGCATGAGCTGCTTGTAAATTTTGGAGATTAATCCTTTGTCAGTTGCTTCATTTGCAAATGTTTTCTCCCATTCTGAGGGTTGTCTTTTGGTCTTGTTTATGGTTTCCTTTGCTGTGCAAAAGCTTTGAAGTTTCATTAGGTCCCATTTGTTTATTTTTGTTTTTATTTCCATTACTCTAGGAGGTGGGTCAGAAAGGATCTTGCTGTGATTTATGTCATAGAGTGTTCTTCCTATGTTTTCCTCTAAGAGTTTGATAGTTTCTGGCCTTACATTTAGGTCTTTAATCCATTTTGAGCTTATTTTTGTGTATGGTGCTAGGGAGTGATCTAATCTCATACTTTTACATGTCCCTGTCCAGTTTTCCCAGCACCATTTATTGAAGAGGCTGTCCTTTCTCCACTGTACATTCCTGCCTCCTTTATCAAAGATAAGGTGTCCATATGTGCGTGGGTTTATCTCTGGGCTTTCTATCCTGTTCCACTGATCTATCTTTCTGTTTTTGTGCCAGTACCATACTGTCTTGATTACTGTAGCTTTGTAGTATAGTCTGAAGTCAGGGAGCCTGATTCCTCCAGCTCCTTTTTTCGTTCTCAAGATTGCTTTGGCTATTCGGGGTCTTTTATGTTTCCATACAAATTGCAAAATTTTTTGTTCTAGTTCTGTGAAAAATGCCAGTGGTAGTTTGATAGGGATTGCATTGAATCTGTAGATTGCTTTGGGTAGTAGAGTCATTTTCACAATGTTGATTCTTCCCATCCAAGAACATGGTATATCTCTCCATCTATTTGTGTCATCTTTAATTTCTTTCATCAGTGTCTTATAATTTTCTGCATACAGGTCTTTCGTATCCTTAGGTAGGTTTATTCCTAGATATTTTATTCTTTTTGTTGCAATGGTAAATGGGAGTGTTTTCTTGATTTCACTTTCAGATTTTTCATCATTAGTATATAGGAATGCCAGAGATTTCTGTGCATTAATTTTGTATCCTGCTACTTTACCAAATTCATTGATTAGCTCTAGTAGTTTTCTGGTAGCATCTTTAGGATTCTCTATGTATAGTATCATGTCATCTGCAAACAGTGACAGCTTTACTTCTTCTTTTCCGATTTGGATTCCTTTTATTTCCTTTTCTTCTCTGATTGCTGTGGCTAAAACTTCCAAAACTATGTTGAATAAGAGTGGTGAGAGTGGGCAACCTTGTCTTGTTCCTGATCTTAGTGGAAATGCTTTCAGTTTTTCACCATTGAGGATGATGTTTGCTGTGGGCTTGTCATATATGGTCTTTATTATGTTGAGGAAAGTTCCCTCTATGCCTACTTTCTGGAGGGTTTTTATCATAAATGGGTGTTGAATTTTGTCGAAAGCTTTCTCTGCATCTATTGAAATGATCATATGGTTTTTCTCCTTCAATTTGTTAATATGGTTTATCACATTGATAGATTTGCGTATATTGAAGAATCCTTGCATTCCTGGAATAAACCCCACTTGATCATGGTGTATGATCCTTTTAATGTGCTGTTGGATTCTGTTTGCTAGTATTTTGTTGAGGATTTTTGCATCTATGTTCATCAGTGATATTGGCCTGTAGTTTTCTTTCTTTGTGACATCCTTGTCTGGTTTTGGTATCAAGGTGATGGTGGCCTCATAGAAGGAATTTGGGAGTGTTCCTCCCTCTGCTATATTTTGGAAGAGTTCGAGAAGGATAGGTGTTAGCTCTTCTCTAAACGTTTGATAGAATTCACCTGTGAAGCCATCTGGTCCTGGGCTTTTGTTTGTTGGAAGATTTTTAATCACAGTTTCAATTTCAGTGCTTGTGATTGGTCTGTTCATATTTTCTATTTCTTCCTGATTCAGTCTTGGCAGGTTGTGCATTTCTAAGAATTTGTCCATTTCTTCCAGATTGTCCATTTTATTGGCATAGAGTTGCTTGTAGTAATCTCTCATGATTTTTTTAATTTCTGCAGTGTCAGTTGTTATTTCTCCTTTCTCATTTCTAATTCTATTGATTTGAGTCTTCTCCCTTTTTTTCTTGATGAGTCTGGCTAGTGGTTTATCTATTTTGTTTATCTTCTCAAAGAACCAGCTTTTAGTTTTATTGATCTTTGCTATCGTTTCCTTCGTTTCTTTTTCATTTATTTCTGATCTGATTTTTATGATTTCTTTCCTTCTGCTAGCTTTGGGGCTTTTTTGTTCTTCTTTCTCTAATTGCTTGAGGTGCAAGGTTAGGTTGTTTATTCGAGATGTTTCCTGCTTCTTAAGGTGGGCTTGTATTGCTATAAACTTCCCCCTTAGAACTGCTTTTGCTGCATCCCATAGGTTTTGGGTCGTTGTGTCTCCATTGTCATTTGTTTCTAGGTATTTTTTTATTTCCTCTTTGATTTCTTCAGTGATCACTTCATTATTAAGTAGTGTATTGTTTAGCCTCCATGTGTTTGTATATTTTACAGATCTTTTCCTGTAATTGATATCTAGTCTCATGGCGTTGTGGTCAGAAAAGATACTTGATACAATTTCAATTTTCTTAAATTTACCAAGGCTTGATTTGTGACCCAAGATATGATCTATCCTGGAGAATGTTCCATGAGCACTTGAGAAAAATGTGTATTCTGTTGTTTTTGGATGGAGTGTCCTATAAATATCAATTAAGTCCATCTTGTTTAATGTATCATTTAAAGCTTGTGTTTCCTTATTTATTTTCATTTTGGATGATCTGTCCATGGGTGAAAGTGGGGTGTTAAAGTCCCCTACTATGAATGTGTTACTGTCAATTTCCCCTTTTATGGCTGTTAGTATTTGCCTTACGTATTGAGGTGCTCCTATGTTGGGTGCATAAATATTTACAATTGTTATATCTTCTTCTTGGATCGATCCCTTGATCATTATGTAGTGTCCTTCTTTATCCCTTTTAATAGTCCTTATTTTAAAGTCTATTTTGTCTGATATGAGAATTGCTACTCCACCTTTCTTTTGGTTTCCATTTGCATGGAATATCTTTTTCCATCCCCTTACTTTCAGTCTGTATGTGTCTCTAGGTCTGAGGTGGGTTTCTTGTAGACAGCATATATAAGGGTCTTGTTTTTGTATCCATTCAGCCAATCTGTGTCTTTTCGTGGGAGCATTTAGTCCATTTACATTTAAGGTAATTATCGATATGTATGTTCCTATTCCCATTTTCTATATTGTTTTGGGTTCGTTATTATAGGTCGTTTCCTTCTTTTGCATTTCTTATCTAGAGAAGTTCCTTTAGCATTTGTTGTAAAGCTGGTTTGGTGGTGCTGAACTCTCTCAGCTTTTGCTTGTCTGTAAAGGTTTTAATTTCTCCATCAAATCTGAATGAGATCCTTGCTGGGTAGAGTAGTCTTGGTTGCAGGTTTTTCTCCTTCATCACTTTCAGTATGTCCTGCCACTCCCTTCTGGCTTGTAGGGTTTCTGCTGAGAGATCAGCTGTTAACCTTATGGGGATTCCCTTGTGTGTTATTTGTTGTTTTTCCCTTGCTGCTTTTAATATGCTTTCTTTGTATTTAATTTTTGATAGTTTGATTAATATGTGTCTTGGCGTATTTCTCCTTGTATTTATCCTGTATGGGACTCTCTGTGCTTCCTGGACTTGATTAACTATTTCCTTTCCCATATTAGGGAAGTTTTCAACTATAATCTCTTCAAATATTTTCTCAGTCCCTTTCTTTTTTTCTTCTTCTTCTGGAACCCCTATAATTCGAATGTTGGTGCGTTTAATGTTGTCCCAGAGCTCTCTGAGACTGTCCTCAGTTCTTTTCATTCTTTTTTCTTTATTCTGCTCTGCAGTAGTTATTTCCACTACTTTATCTTCCAGGTCACTTATCCGTTCTTCTGCCTCAGTTATTCTGCTATTGATCCTATCTAGAGTACTTTTAATTTCATTTATTGCGTTGTTCATCGTTGCTTGTTTCATCTTTAGTTCTTGTAGGTCCTTGTTAACTGTTTCTTGCATTTTGTCCATTCTACTTCCAAGATTTTGGATCATCCTTACTATCATTATTCTGAATTCTTTTTCAGGTAGATTGCCTATTTCCTCTTCATTTGTTAGGTCTGGTGGGTTTTTATCTTGCTCCTTCATCTGCTGTGTGTTTTTCTGTCTTCTCATTTTGCTTATCTTACTGTGTTTGGGGTCTCCTTTTTGCAGGCTGCACGTTCGTAGTTCCCGTTGTTTTTGATGTCTGTCTCCAGTGGCTAAGGTTGTTTCAGCGGGTTGTGTAGGCTTCCTGGTGGAGGGGACTAGTGCCTGTGTTGTGCTGGATGAGGCTGGATCTTGTCTCTCTAGTGGGCAGGTTCACGTCTGGTGGTGTGTTTTGGGGTGTCTGTGGCGTTGTTATGATTTTAGGCAGCCTCTCTGCTAATGGGTGGGGTTGTGTTCCTGTTTTGCTAGTTGTTTGGCACAGGTTGTCCAGCACTGTGGCTTGCTGGTCGTTGAGTGAAGCTGGGTGCTGGTGTTAAGATGGAGGTCTCTGGGAGATTTCCACCGTTTAATATTATGTGGAGCTGGGAGGTCTCTTGTTGACCAGTGTCCTGAAGTTGGCTCTCCTACCTCAGAGGCAGAGCCCTGCCTCCTGGGCTGGAGCACCAAGAGCCTTTCATCCACATGGCTCAGAATAATAGGGAGGAAAAGTAGAGAGAATTATTAGAAGTATGAGGAAAGAAAGAAGGAAAGGAGGAAAGGAAGGAAGGAAGAAAGAAGCAAAGAAGGAAAGAAAGGAGGGAGGGAGGGAGGAAGGAAGGAAGGAAGGAGGGAAAGAAGGAGAAAATGTAGAGAGAATTAGTAGAAGTATGAGGAAAGAAAGAGGGAAAGGCAGAAAGGAAGGAAGGAAGAAAGAAGCAAAGAAGGAAAGAAAGGAGGGAAGGAGGGAGGGAGGGAGGAAGGAAGGAAAGAAGGAGGGAAAGAAGGAGAAAATGTAGAGAGAATTAGTAGAAGTTTGAGGAAAGAGAGAAGGAAAGGAGGAAAGGAAGGAAGGAAGAAAGAAGCAAAGAAGAAAAGAAAGGAGGGAGGGAGGAAGGAAGGAAGGAAGGAGGGAAAGAAGGAGAAAATGTAGAGAGAATTAGAAGTATGAGGAAAGAAAGAAGGAAAGGAGGAAAGGAAGGAAGGAAGAAAGAAGCAAAGAAGGAAAGAAAGGGAGGGAGGGGGGAAGGAAGGAAGGAGGGAAAGAAGGAGAAAATGTAGAGAGAATTAGTAGAAGTATGAGGAAAGAAAGAAGGAAAGGAGGAAAGGAAGGAAGGAAGAAAGAAGCAAAGAAGGAAAGAAAGGAGGGAGGGAGGGAGGGAGGAAGGGAGGAAGGAAGGAGGGAAAGAAGGAAAAAAGACAGAAAGAAAGAAGATACAGTAAAAATAAAATAAAGTATAATATAGTTATTGTACTAAAAAATATTTAGAAAAAAAAAAAAAAAAAGAACGGATAGAACCCTAGGACAAATGTTGGAAACAAAGCTATACAGAGAAAATCTTACACAGAAGCATACACATACGCGTTCACAAAGAGAGACAAAGGGGGAAAAATCATAAATCCTGCTCCCAGAGACCACCTCCTCAACCTGGGGTGATTCGCTGTCTAAAGGAGGGAAGGAAGGAAGGAAAGAAAGAAAGAACGAAGGTAAAGTACAATAAAGTTATTACAATTAAAATTAATTATTAAGAAAAAAAAATTTTTTTTAAAAATACCATGGACGGATAGAGCCCTAGGACAAATGTTGGAAGCAAAGCTATACAGAGAAAATCTTACACAGAAGCATACACATACACGTTCACAAAGAGAGGCAAAGGGGGAAAAATCATAAATCCTGCTCCCAGAGACCACCTCCTCAATTTGGGGTGATTCGTTGTCTAAAGGAGGGAAGGAAGGAAGGAAAGAAAGAAAGAAAGAACGAAGGTAAAGTTCAATAAAGTTATTACAATTAAAATTAATTATTAAGAAAAAAAAATTTTTTTTTTTTAAAAAAAACCATGGATGGATAGAGCCCTAGGACAAATGGTGGAAGCAAGAGTATACAGACAAGATCTCACACAGAAGCATACACGCACACATTCACAAAAAGAGGAAAAGGGAAAAGAATCACAGATCTCGCTCCTAAATTCCCCCTCTTCAATTTGGGATCACTCCCTGTCTATTCAGGTATTCCACAATGCAGGGCACATCAAGTTGATTGTGGAGCTTCAATCCGCCACCTCCGCGGCTGCCGGGAGAGACCTCCCCCTCTCCTCCCTGCTCTCACAGCTCACAGGAGCTCAGCTTTGTACCCGGCCCTGCCCCTGCGCGCAGATCGCTGGAGGGCGTCTGTTTTTTGCTCAGACAGGACGGGGTTAAAGGAGCCGCTGATTCGGGAGCTCCGGCTCACTCAGGCCGGGGGTTGGGGGATGGGGGAAGGAGGGGCACTGCGTGCGGGGCGGGCCTGCGGCGGCAGAGGCAGCGTGACGCTGCGGCAGAGGCCAGCGTGACGCTGCACCAGCCTGAGACCCGCCGTGCGTTGTCCCGGGGAAGCTGTCCCCGGATCCCGGGAACCCGGCAGTGGCGGCCTGCACAGGCTCCGCGGAAGAGGGGCGCGGAGAGTGACCTGTGCTCGCACACAGTCCCCCTGGTGGCGGCAGCAGCAGCCCCAGCGTCTCCCGCCCGTCTCTGGGGTCCGCGGTTTCAGCCGCGGCTCGCGCCCGTCTCTGGAGTTCCTTTAAGCAGCGCTCTTAAACCCCTCTCCTCGCGCACCAGGAAACAAAGAGGTAAGAAAAAGTCTCTTGCCTCTTCGGCCGGTGCAGGCTTTTCCCCGAACTCCCACCCGGCTAGTCGTGGCGCACTAACCCCTTCAGGCTATGCTCAAGCCGCCAACCCCAGTCCTCTCCCTGAGCTCCGTCCAAAACCGAAACCCGAGCCTCAGCTCGCAGCCCCGCCCGCCCTGGCGGGTGAGCAGACAAGCCTCTCGGGTTGGTGAGTGCCGGTCGGCACCGATCTTCTGTGCAGGAATCTCCCCGCTTTGCCCTCCACACCCGTCGCTGTGCACCTCTCCGCGGTCCCGAAGCTCCCCCCTCCGCCTCCCGCAGTCTCCGCCCGCGGAGGGGCTTCCTAGTGTGTGGAAACTTTTCCTCCTTCACAGCTCCCTCCCACTGGTGCAGGTGCCGTCCTTATTCTTTTGTCTCTGTTTTTTCTTTTGCCCTACCCAGGTACGTGGGGAGTTTCTTGCCTTTTGGGAGCTCTGAGGTCTTCTGCCAGCCTTCAGTAGGTGTTCTGTAGGAGTTGTTCCACGTGTAGATGTATTTCTGGTGTATCCGTGAGGAGGAAGGCGATCTCCACGTCTTACTCTTCCGCCATCTTCCCCCGTCTCCTCTTCTTTTCTTAAGAACTGAAAATATCATAAAATCTTTCATTGCAAGTTACTTCTGAGACTAAATCTCTGATCGTTTATTTCCAGCATTTTGATTTTCCCCTCACTATTGAATACAGGCCTGAGCCTCTTACACTAATGAGTATCAGATTAAAGCTGAAACCCACTGCATTTGATGTGCCCAGTGATTTTCATTTTTGTTACAATTATATTTATTTTATGAAATATATCTTTCTTATCATAAGTAGTATACTTTTGTATTTTAAAAATGTTCCAGCATCTTAACAAGCAAATCAGGATAAAATGCTAAAATAAAGTATCGAAGTCACTACACTGACCCATACAGATATGGACAGGAGTGCTCTGGAAATGGTGGAACTGTGGCCAGTAGGCAGCACCACTGTCCTATAATTTTAGATGTTTATTAGCTCATAAAAAAATTTCAAATCAGCATGCAAAAGACAGGTTCTGTGTACTCTTGAATAATGTAGAAAAGTGTGGGTTGTTTGAACCTTGAACAAGTGAACAAAATGTCCTTCCTGTACTTAAATTAGAAAAAATTACAGCTGACCAAAATTTCCCTGGCAAATCAGAGAGCCAAGCTGTTTATTAAGAAATATTCAGGGGCTTCCCTGGTGGCGCAGTGGTTGAGAGTCCGCCTGCCGATGCAGGGGACACGGGTTCGTGCCCGGTCTGGGAAGATCCCACGTGCCGCGGAGCGGCTGGGCCCATGAGCCATGGCCGCTAAGCCTGTGCGTCCTGAGCTTGTGCTCCGCAACGGGAGAGGCCACAACAGTGAGAGGCCCGCGTACCGGTAAAAAAAAAAAAAAAAATATTCAGGAAGAAAACAAAAATATGTCCTTTCATAAAAATTACCTAGATTATGAGGTAAGAGCAGTTTTCTTTAATATCTCTTTAACTTTTCCATTTCTTGAGCATAAGAATGACTTCCCTTAAATGATTAGCCATTTAGATCTGAATTTTCAGGACAGATCTTGGTCATCATTTTAGACAATTAGCGGTGGAGAGTGGTTTACTGCCCTGAATAGGGGTCTCGTGGTGTTTACTGAGTGATCTCCAGCATATGGAGAATTTGTTGGGCATATTTATAACTATTGTTTGTCTTTGTGGTTCTTGGCACAGTGTGGGTGACCACAAGGCCAGAACACTCCCTGCAAGTAGGCAGATGTTAGGACCCTGTGGACCTCTGAATTTTATAGAGTGCCTGTGCTCAGAGACCTACAGACTGTGTAAGTCTGGAAAGTTCACAAACACCATGGACAGGTGTGTCCACACCTAACCCTCACACACGAGGATGAGGAAGTTAAGGTGAAAAAAGGTAAATGGCAGAGATGTGGCTTCATCCCAGGTTTTTCTCCCCAAATGCTGTTGGTTCTGCTAAAGCACAGCCAATAATGTAAAAATACAGTTTTTACATTATTTTCTTTTCCTGCAGTGTCACATGTCTAAGAATAATCCCATATTTCGATCTTCAGTTGAGTTTCCCAACCCTGGGTCTAAGAAGCTGGTTTTGCTCCACTTGTAGAAGGAAGCCCTCATTGCCACCCTGATCGGTTCACATGGAGATAGCAAATGTCATCCTACTTGATTATTCGGAGCTTGCCTTGTGGTACTTTGGTCTTCTGGAGGGAAATCAGACCTCTGGCGTCTGGTGAAATCTGCTGAAGAATTAACCTGATCAAACATTTTGTTTTAATCACAGAATCATGTCAACCCTGCCATGGACTTTACCCAGACACCTCCTGGGATGTTAGCTCTGGACAATATGCTCTACTTTGCCAAGCACCACCAGGATGCCTACATTCGGGTAAGCGCACAGCCCCTTTCAGCTATTGTAGGGTTCCTACTGAATTCGAATTTCACACTTACGGATATGGAGGGATTACTTTTAGATGAGTGGCCCCACAGATTGGCTTTTGTCACTTAGTAAAGTAAAAATGAAAATTAAATGAAATTAAAGAGCACCAAAATAGGGATTTTTAACTTTTAAGTTTTTCACATGACATTTAAAAATATATTAGATATTGGAAAAATATTTTATATAGTTCATTTGATTATGACAAAAACTCTTAGCCTTAAATAACAAAGAAGAGAAGCAAACTATCTACCAAAAACCTGCATGATCCCAACGTTACTGAAAACCACTTACACTTACTTGGCTTCTTGAAAAGAGGCCCAGGATTCTGTCTAGCACTGCTCTGTTCAATCTAATGCTGGAGATACAATCAGATAAACAGAAAGAGAAGTGTGGGAGGGACGGGGAGGGACGAGAAATGCCTTCTCTCATTTCATAACAGATTAGTGAAACTCCAGCTACTAAGGCAATGCCTTTGTGGGTGGGGCTGAGGAAAACAGAAGGAGCCACCTGCCTATGCAGAGCAGGGGCGGGAAGGACAAAGTGTGAATGAATTGGAGCATAGGGACAGTGACAGAGAAGGCCTTCGAGTCAAGGCTGCTCCACTGGAGGCCCTGGATTTTTGCTGACCCCTGTCCCCTGTCCCTAGGGAGAGGAGCCCAGATTCAGTCGGGCGAGGGATACAGATCCACGATTGAGATGAAGGAGGATATGAATAAATGGGACAAGGGCATTGGCAAGTGGTTAAAATGATGACTAGATATAAACTTAGGAAATATTCGATGAATGAATATCGTAATGCAGGAAGAGTAAAGCTGAAATCAGAGTAAGGTATGAGCCTGTGCCTCTGATATTCTCTGTTGGCTCCCTCTTGACACTGGCTTTCTGGAGACCAGGGTTCAAGACCTGGCACTGTTGTTACCTGGTAATGCAAATGGGGCGATTCCTTTTGAGTGGGCTATAGTTTCTTCTCCAAACTAGAGAGCATTAGTCCCTCAAGGAGCGTTTGGAAATATGTGGGCATGTTTTTTCGGTAGTCATCATGCCCATTGGGGTGCTACTGGCCACAGCCCTCTAAAACATGGGACAGTCTGCACCATGAAAAATTGTCCTACCCAGTAATGACCCCTTTAAAAAAAAAGTCATGCCAGGTCTGAATTCCCTGTAAGCACTATATTTTAACTTCATCTGTTTTTCTATATATGCAATTTGACAAGCTTTGACTTATATTAAAACATTATTTGTACTTTAATTATATGAAGGATTTTATGCATTTCTCTGAATGGTGTTGTGTGCTTCTCAGGTATTTGATTAGAAATGCAATTTTCCGTAAGAAAATTGTTTTTTCATAAAAGTTTAATTTGGTTTATATGTGTATATATTTATTGCACAGATTTTTTTTCTAGGAATGTAATCTGCTCTCACAGTAAGTAAATTAATATTTTTGAGATACCTTGTGGTATAGCCTCGGAGAGTTGAGTGTGAAAAGAAGAAGCCTAGCAGAAATTGAATTTAGCATTACCTGATTAATGTTTGTGGATGAATGTTTCTAAAGTTAGAGAGTATTGATTCTGAATGTACTGTTAATTGCATAAGAAGCATACGTCTCAAGAAGAGTAATTTAATATTTTAATCCCATTTTCTTCAATGTGTTCTCTAAACTGTCATAAGTGAAATTAATACCATGGCAACCTGACAGAACTTTATATCTGATGGGAACTTAAAAAGAAAATCCTATTTGAAAAGAAAGGTATGGACTTTTTTGTCCACATGCACTTTCTTTCTGGTTAGACTGAGAAAGGAATGTTTTCTTGAAAGTGTTCCTTTCCTAATGTGTTCTGTGTCCCATCTGACTTTGGGACCATTAAATGCTGCATGGAAAGCTAAAGCTATTTACATGAATGAATGGGGTTAGGGGATCATATATAAAGCTGAGGCATTCTGCAAGGAAGCTTTGTGGTGACTATGAAAACAGATGTCCCAGTGGTAGTGAGATAGTGATGGAGACAATGAAAGTGGTCATCCCAGACAGCTAATTAAATTTTGATCTATGAGCCGAGCTGTCTTTTCTGAAACATAAAGATGGGCTCTTGGTTTTTTAATAAGTTTACATTTTGATAAAATTTCCTTTTTTTGATGAGGTAAATTTCCTGTCTGAATGCAGTTATTCATTTATTATTTATATCTTTCTTTCAATAAACACGTATTCTGTACCTAAATCTATAGTCTCACTTTTCACTTTGCCAGTCAGATTTATGGTTGAGATTTTCAAAAGGAATTGTAACACACACACACACACATTCCCTCTTTGCCCTTGGCACGCCCATGCCCTCCAGCTGTCCTGTTGCCTCAAACAATGTATATTTTTCCAAGTTGTCTTCTTACCCCATGTTCTAACTCACCTGCTGCTCACTTTTCAACACTTTGCACCCATCACTTTCTAGAAGCTGTTCTGCTACATGGGGAGCCCTCTCCTCTTCCTTCGTCTTCTTTGTCCTCCCGTCGACACTGGACACTTTCCATTGGCTGGTTCTCCCTTTTTGCCTGCAGCCCTTGCTGTCTGTCTTGGTTCTCTCCTTGGCTGCTTCTCTTAGTCTCTCTGATGGGTTTCTCTCCCTCTGCCTGCCCATCAAATGCACATAATCCTCACGACTCTGTCTGTGGATCTTTTTTCTTTTTCAGGCACTCAAGCTGCACATGTTTACTGACTGAGTAACTATCAAATGGCCTGCAGTGAGGGAGGGGATAGAGATTCCCCAAGGAACAAGTCACTCATGAGTCCTGTCATTGAGGATTTTACTGTCTAGCGATGGAAGGAGGGGTAGTTGGAGGAAGAGTTAAATGCCAGCACTTTCCAAGCCACTTAGAATGGATTTTGATTGGGCAGGAGTGATACTGGGGGCACAGAGGAGAGTCATAAACACAGATGTGGGAGTCAGGTCAGTAAAACTTCCTTCAAGAAGTGGCATCTAGGGCTTCCCTGGTGGTGCAGTGGTTGGGAGTCCACCTGCCGATGCAGGGGACACGGGTTCGTGCCCTGGTCTGGGAGGATCCCACATGCCGCGGAGTGGCTGGGCCCATGAGCCATGGCCGCTGAGCCTGCACGTCTGGAGCCTGTGCTCCGCAACGGGAGAGGCCACAACAATGAAAGGCCCGCATACCTTAAAAAAAAAAAAAAAAAAAAAAAAAAAGAGAAAGAAGTGGCATCTACACTAAGGCCTGTTGGATAGTACTAGTTATCAGGTAAGGGGAAGGGGGATGTGAGAGCGTGCTCCAAGCAGAGGGAAACATGTGAACAGAGGCATAAAGGTGTGTGCTTTGTTCAAGGAACCACAAATAGTACAGCATGGTTAAGACAGGGAGTGGCAAATACGATCATGGCCTGGGAGGCAAATGTGGGCTAGTTCATTAGGGACCCTCCACACCGTATTAAGGTGCTCGCTTGTGCCTTAGCCCAAAGGCAGTGAAGAATTTCTGAACTATTTTAAGTAAAGATGATGAGAGTTAATTTTAGAAAAATCACTCTCCTGCCAGAAAACAAATGTGAGAAATCAAGACTAGCAGCAAAAATAAAATTGGGGAAATTATAAAGAAATGATGGTAACTTGATAAGGCTAGTGGCTGTGACATTGGGGAGAAGCAGTTTGAATGAATTATTTTGGAGCTAAGGTAAACTAGACTCTCTCCAAGGAAAAAGGAGATACTGGCTTGAGTGGATGGATGGTGGTGTCATTGATGAACTAGATCTGTGGGTCTGAGGGGTTGGTCATTTGGAGACATCCAGATACTATATGCATATGGGACACCTGTCCAGGTGGGTGTTTCTAGTAGGCAGTGAGATATGGGCAGTGGTGGTCAATAAGAACGGCAGGGTCTAGTTCTTAGGTAACAGAATATAGAACAGCAAGCAAAGGAAGAGAGTATAATTTTTTTTGTTGTTTTGTTTCGTTTTATCTTGTTTTCTTTTTTCCCTCTTGGGTTTTTTAAAATTTTCTTCTGAATTTTTAAATGTGACCTATCCTTGGCACATCTATCAAGTCATAAAACTGTTTTACTTGATATTTATTTGCAGTTTTCTACACTATATTGAGCAGATAAACATTTCACTGTTTTATAAATTATCATACTGTTTAACCACATCACGATCACTTAGGACTTGCTTCGTTTCCCAGGGACCTAATCTTAAACAGTGGCACTACTTCTTAGAGAAATATTCTGATGTTGAGTCAATATGGAAAAGAACAAACTTGACCCTTTTTGTATATTTTATTTGGTGTGGTGCTATGTTATAAGTAAAATGTTTTTTTTTTTTTTTTTTTTTGGCTACACCACGCGGCTTATGGGATCTCAGTTCCCCAACCAGGGATTGAACCCAGACCCCGGCAGTGAAAGCCTGGCATCCTAACCACTAGGGACCAGGGAACTCCCAGTGTTTCCTTAATGAGGTTGTCTCCGAACTAATTACACAATTTATAAGATCTCAAGCCTTCTAGTAACAAAATTAAAAGTAAATTCTGGAAACGGCTTGTTCTTTATGTGCCCTGAAGTTCTTTGCCTCAACATCCCTCAAAATTTACAGTCAACATCTCATCCAGTTGGAATATATTTGCAGACTGGTGACTGTGATAGAAGAGAATGAATTTCCTGAGAAGGGAAAATAGAAATGCCTTCAAAAGCAAGATTTATTTCAATGGTTTTATGCAGTTGTGAGCCAGGGCACATGTGTTTTTAGTATCATACTAAATCAGAACAGACATATTTATAATATGTCAAGTAAATAAGATTATGGGAAAAGACGGCTATTTGTACCTAAGAGTTGTTTTCTCAAGGTTCATTTATGGTAGCCATTTTTAAACAGATGAAAAAATTTAAGTATGTTTACACTATTTTAAAACCTTTCTTCCTCCTCGTGATGCGTACATAATAAACAATACTTTTTACAAATAGTTGGGAGAAATAATGGTTTAGACCCTAACTCACTGCTGGGACGTGAGAGGCCTTGTTCTTGAGGCAGTACTGACAAGAAAATGCTATGAGATGATTTAGCATGAGAAAAGCTTCCATATTTTAAGTCTTTACTGTATTTTGAATATTTCACATACATTATTTGTAATCTTCTCTTCAGTGCTCCCAGAGGTGGGAAGATAAGGTAGCTTTGGTACCCCCCTTCTTCCGGTATGTAGATCTCTCTGTCCATTGAGGCCCACCTCAAGTTCAAAGTTACTCTAGGGAAACTCTTCAATTTTTCCTGTGTCAGAGGGCATAAACATAGTTACAATAGCAAACATAGAGCTTGCTGTGAGATAACAAGTATGCTAAACACTTTCATTAATATCTCACAGCACCACTGTGAGGTTGACACTGTTATTATTTCCATTTTGTAGATGAGGAAACTGACACACAGGAGGGATTACCCACAGCGAAGGAAGTGCTAGAGCTGAATTTAAGACAAAAGTCTGCTTCCAGTGTCCACACTCTGCATTTTAGGAGTTCATAGATTCATATAGGGGTTGCAGCCACAGTTCAAGTAAGTTCTAAGGATGTATTTTGCTCAATTGGCACAGTATTTTTAAAGGGAAGAGAATTTGAATTACCTGAACTCCTTTTCCAAATAACCGTGAACCCCAGGACTCCCTATTATATTCTGTCTGGCTGCTTTATGAATTCTAGTTATCTGCCTGGTACTTGAGGGGCTTGACTTGGTGGCCATGATATTGATGACCTTTGTGAAGTTCTGAATGCATTGTCAACACACAGTAGGTGCTTAACTTCTTTTACTTGCCTTTTCCTCTTCCACATAAAGTTGTACTTGATTACTGTCCCTTCTCTTGGGGGTTTCATATTTCTGCACTTAATGTTTGCTGTCCTTCCATCCTTGTTGTCAACTCCCGGAGAGCAGGTTCTTCATCTTGTGTTGTGTATTTGTTCCCTTGCTGAGACTAAAGGACTTTAATTTCAGCCTCCCAAGTGCAGAGGAAAAGATTAGGCATGCTTCTCAAATTCTCTGGTTGTAAATATTAAAGAAAAAAAGTCATCAGATATTATTATAAATACAGAGGCCTAGTGTGCTTGGCGCTCTCAGCACAGTCAGCCCTCTGCACTGTGTGTCAGACCGCACAATGGAGTTCTTGCTGCCCTTTAAGGGGGACAGAGACCAAGTATCCCTCATGTACCAAGGGGGGTGCTGATGGAGGCAATGCTGAGCCTTTAAAATAAATTAAGGAACTTTTAACATTTCAAGGGGGAAATTGGCAGTTTCCCAAGCGACATAATTACAAGACAGTGTGTAATGTGTAATTAAACTTAACTATGAAGCAAATGATTGGAATTAAGCTTGGTGGCACATCATTTTTTTTGTTCCCATAGTGCTGACAGATCCTTCCCTCCCCTTGTCCCTGAAATGGCTTCAGCAGCAATTGCTCCTAATTTTTTTAAAATGAAATTATATGTTGCCAGTTAAACACACAGTTTCATGTAAAGGAACCTTTTTTTTTTTGTTTGAGTGACATTTTCCTTCTAGGTGATCTGGAGCACAAAATCCATAGAATAACAAGGATCTCAAGGCAAAGCCTTGCTGGGACTTTAAAATGAATCTTTGATAATTCATTTAAATACTTTATTCTTTACTTCTAATTTTTTTTTCTTTCTTTGACCAAGGTCCACGGCTTGGAGGCTTGTTTTTTTTTTTTTTTTTTTTTTTGCGGTACGCGGGCCTCTCACTGTTGTGGCCTCTCCTGTTGCGGAGCACAGGCTCCGGACACGCAGGCCCAGCGGCCGCGGCTCACGGGCCCAGCTGCTCCGCGGCATGTGGGATCTTCCCGGACCGGGGCACGAACCCGTGTCCTTTGCATCGGCAGGCGGACTCTCAACCACTGCGCCACCAGGGAAGCCCCTGGAGGCTTGTTTTTATGTAGTTTTCTTTCTTGTTTTAAAAATAGTGGCATTAATTTTGTTGATTGTGAATAACCAAGTGTTATTGCCAAACAATCAGGACCCCCTGAGAGTCTGAATATATGTGATTAGATTTTTACTAATTGCGCTGGCAAGCAGAATTTCTGACTTCGAAAACCAGTGATTTGAATGGAACGCTTCAGGCCTCAGGATGAGATCATTTTTCAGCATGGGCTTGGTTTTATCTCAGAAGATCCATCATCGGAGGGAGGGAAGTCAGGTTCCACATCCATTAATGATTGCTGGATGTAACAGTGCTTGTACTCTGAGTTCTCGCCATCTGAGTTCGTTTGGTACTGGCTTCAGTACCTGGAGTCTGAAGCAGGTCTAAAACATGGTAGTTACTTATTGCATTCTCCTTTGCTACCAGCCCAAGCTGGGTATTAGGTTTAGAATTTTTTACTTAGCTTTCTGAAGGGTTTTTTGTTTCTGTTTTTTTAAACTTTAAAACACAGTGGGACTTTAAAGCACAGTGGGACTTTAAAACACATTGATGGATTGCTTGAGAAAAAATGTAACCAACCAATAGAATGAACTATATGCAGTCGACACAGTGCAAACCTAGACCCAGTGTGAATTACAAGGTTAGAAACTACAGACAACCTTATGTGTGGATGATACTGTCCCTCGTTAGGGCACCAGCAAAACCCTTAGTCAACAGCGGCTATCCTGGGGTCTCTATCTTAGACCCAGTAATATCTTCCCATTGTTTCTCCAAACTGATTCTTTCTCAGTCCACATTGTCCATTTTTTTGGTCTCACTAAATTAGTTAAACAGATATTTATTGAGTACCTTCTCGGTGACAAGCTGCCTCCTTTCTGCTGTCATTGACCAAGCTTCCCCCTTTAATTGTGCATTTTCTACCTTCATTGCGGAGAGCTCAGTAGCTGCTGTGCTGCGGGTTTGCTGTGGCTTCTCCCCTTTCTGCTGTAACTGCTGTGCCATGTTGTAGAGCAGAAGTTCCGAGAGCTGTCCTTCACATCTGCCTGTCCCTTTAAGACGGGAAAGAGTTCTGGGAATCCCCTCTCTTCTGTGTGTCTCGCGAACTGGAAGGTGTTATAGACCTCACTGGCTTTTTAATTATTTTTAAATAATGGACATCATTTTTTAGAGCAGTTTTAGGGATACAGAAAAATTCAGCAGAAAGTACAGAGGGTTCCCACATATCCCCTTTTGTCCCTCTCCCACACACAGTTTCCCACATTATTAACATCTTGCATTAATGTGGTACTTTGTTTGATTTAATGAAACCAATAACCTACAGTCTTGCTATAGTTGCCTGTTAGTTACAGGAGGTTTTATTGTTGTTGTTCCTTTGAAATTTTCTAGATAAATAATCATGTCATCTGTGCACCAATAATTTTATTTCTTCCTTCCCAATCTCTATACTTTTTTATATCCTTTTCTTATTGCATTAGCTAGGACTTACAATAAGAAGTTGAATAGTAGTAGTAAGAAGGAATATCCAGATATTAGGGGGAAAGAGTCAAGTTTTTCACCATTAAGTATGATGTTAGCTGTAGAGTTTTTATAGGTGTTCTTCATCAAGTTGATGAACCTCAGTATTAGTTTGCTAGGGCTGCCATAACAAAGCACTATAGACTGGGTGGCTCAGAGAATAGAAATATATCCTTTAACAGTCTGGAGGCTAGAAGTTTGAGATAAGGTGCCTGCAGGGTTGGTTCCTCCTGAGGCCTCTCTCCTTGGTTTGCAGACAGCTGCCTACTTGCTGTGTCCTCCCGTAGTCATCTTGCTGTGCGCTCACATCCCTGGTGTCTCTTTCTCTTCTTATAGCGGCATCAGTCATACTGAATTAGGGCTTCATGCTGATGTCCTCATTTTAAATTACTTGCCTCTTTAAAAGCTCTGCCTCCCAATACAGTCATATCGTGGGAGACTGAGGCTTAGACCTTCAACATACAGATTTTGGGGGGACACAGAGCAGTTCATAACATTCTATCTACCTTGAACATCCCAGGTGATTCCAACCTCTGGGCCTGGTACAGGCATACCTCATTTTATTGCTCTTCACAGATACTGTGTTTTATTACCAGTTGAAGGTTTGTGGCAACCTGTATTGAGCAAGTCTATTGAACAGCATCCGTTCGCTCTGTGTTTCTTTGTCACATTTTGGTAATTCTTGCAATATTTCAAGCTTTTTAATTATTACATTTGTCATGATCATCTGTGATCAGTGATCTTTAAAAAATTTATTTATTTATTTATGGCTGTGTTGGGTCTTTGTTTCTGTGCGAGGGCTTTCTCCAGTCGCGGTGAGCGGGGGCCACTCTTCATCGTGGTGCGTGGGCTTCTCACTATTGCGGCCTCTCTTGTTGTAGAGCACAGGCTCCAGACGCACAGGCTCAGTAATTGTGGCTCACGGGCCCAGTTGCTCCGCGGCATGTGAGATCCTCCCAGACCAGGGCTCGAACCCGCGTCCCCTGCGTTGGCAGGCAGATTCTCAACCACTGTGCCACCAGGGAAGCCCTGATCAGTGATCTTTGATGTTACTATTATAATTGTTTGGGGGCACCACGAACTGCACCGGTATAAGATGGTGAACTTGATAAACACGTGTGTTCTGCCTGCTCCACCGACTGACCATTCCCCCGTCTCTTTTCCTCTCCTTGGGCCTCCCTATTCCCTGAGACACAACAATACTGAAATTGGACGAGTTAATAACCCTACAATGCCCTCTGAGTGTTTAAGTGAAAGGAAGAGTCTCATGTCTCTCACGTTAAATCAAAAGCTAGAGATCACTAAGCTTGGTGAGAAAGCCATGTGGAAAGTCAAGATAGGCCGAAAGCTAGGCCTCTTGCACCAAACAGCAAATAGTAAATGCAAAGGAAAACTTCTTGAAGGAAATAAAACTACAACTCCAGTGGACACACATATGATAAGAAAGTGAAACAGCCTTACTGCTGATATGAATAAAGTTTTAGTGGTCTGGATAGAAGATTAAACCAGCGACAACATTCTATTAAGCCAAAGCCTAATCCATAGTAAGGCCCCAACTTTCTTCAGTTCTGTGAAGGCTGCGAGGGTGAGGAAGCTGCAGAAGAAAAGTTTGAAGCTAGCAGAGTTTGCTTCATTAGGTTTAAGGCAAGAAGCCGTCTCCGTAACATCAGCGTGCAAGGTGAAGCAGCAAGTTATCCAGAAGATCTAGCTCAGGTAATGAATGAAGGTGACTCTACCAAACAACAGATTTTCAGCGTAGACAAAATAGCCTTCTATTGGAAGAAGATGTCATCTAGGACTTTCATAGTTAGAGAAGAGAAGTCAATGCCTGGCTTCAAACTTCAAAGGACAGGCTGACTCTCTTGTTAGGGGCTAATGCAGCTGGTGATTTTAAGTTGAAGCCAATGCTTATTTACCATTATGAAAATCCTAGGGCCCTTAAGAGTTATGCTAAGTTGACTCTGCCTGTGTTCTATAAATGGAACAAAAAAACCTGGATGGCAGCATATCTGTTTACAACATGGTCTCCTGAATATTTTAAGCTCACTGTTGACACCTACTGCTCAGAAAAAAACGTTCATTTCGAAATATTTCTGCTTATCGACATTGCACCTGGTCACCCAAGAATTCTGATGGAGATTAATGCTTTTTTCGTGCGTGCTAACGCAACATCCATTCTGCAGTCCATGGATAAAGGAGTAATTTCCAGTTTCAAGTCCTGTTGTTCAAGAAATACATTTTTGTGAGGCTATAGCTGCCATAGATAGCGATTGCTCTGATGGATCTGGGCAAAGTAAACCGAAAAGTTTCTGGAAAGGATTTGCCATGCTAGATACCATTAAGAACATTGTGATTCATGGGAAGAGGTCAAAATGTCCGCATTAACAGGAGTTTGGAAGAAGCTGATTCCAGCCTTCATGCATGACTTTGAGGGGTTCAAGACTTCAGTGGAGGAAGTAACTGCAGATGTGGTGGAATCAACAGGAGAACTAGAATTAGACATGGAGCCTGAAGATGTGACTGAATTGCTACAATCTCATGATAAAACTTTAGCAGATGAGGAGTTACTTCTTCTGGATGAGCAAAGAAAGTAGTTTTTTGAGGTGGAATCTATTCCTGATGAAGATGCTGTGAAGATTATTGAAAAGGCAATATAGGATTTAGACTATTACATAAACTTAATTGATAAAGCAGTGGCAGGGTTTGATAGAACTGACTCCAGTTTTGAAAGAAGTTCTGCTGTGAGTGAAATGCTGTCAGACAGCATTGCACGGTACAGAGAAATCGTTCGTGAAAGGAAGAATCAATCAATGGGGCCAATTTCATCGTTGTCTCATTTTAAGAAATTATCACAGTCACCCCAACCTTTAGCAACACCACCCTGATCAGTCAGCAGCCATTAACATCGAGGCAAGACCCTCCACCAACAAAAAGATTAGGCCTAGATGCTGGTGAAGCCTCAGATGCTGGTCAGCATTTTTTAGCAGTAGAGTGTTTTTAAATTAAAGATGAAATTGGTTTGCACACTTAATAGACTGCAGTATAGTGTAAACATAACTTTTATATGCACTGAGAAACCAAAAAATTTGTGACTCACTTTATTTTGATATTCGCTTTATTGCAGTGGTTTGGAACCAAACCTATAATACCTCCAAGGTATGTCTATACTTGCCTCTTCGTTTCCAGGGAATCTGCTCCCCAGTTAGCCAGGGAGCTTCTTCCCTCACTTGCTCTAGGCTCAGTGTGGCCTTTCTTCACCAGCAAATATAAAGCCATAATTTCATCCCTTACCTCCCTGTCCATCTTACCTCTTTCATTTTGCTCCAAATGTAATGCTTGTTTACATACTCTAAATTTACCTTTGTGTCTATTTCCTGTTTACCTGTACAAATGTGTAAGCTCCATGAGGTCAGGGACTGTGTACTGCATCTCTCCTGTGCCCCAGTGCCAGCGCAGTGGCAGACACACAGAAGGCACTCAGCACATATCTGTTAAATCAGTATCTGAGTTGAGTGCGTTCTGGTGTTCTGCCGTCTGGCTGGATCGCCAGTCACCCCAAGGTAAGATACCACAGAACAGGTTTTTATCTGGACTATGCTATCATCTCCCTGACTGCAGCTGTCCTTCTGGCCTTTGTGCATTCTGGAATGGAAACCAAATTAGCAGTTATATTGGTGTGGCCCAAAATGGGCTTGACCCAGATACGCTGATGCTTATACTTGGGTGAATCACTGCTGACTTTCATTTTTAAATTGTATTCATGTGACCAGAGTCCAGCCAGTATTAGCAATCTGCCTACCAAATCAGAAGGCAATTTGTATTGGTATAATAGAATTTAGGTGGTAGTGTTCCTGAATGTTTCATTGTATTCTGTAAAAATAGCTTTCCCCTTCAGAGCTAGGCAATACACCTGGTACACCCAGGAGTGTTTGACACTGTCAGGTAACTATTTTTACATTGACCTTAATTTTATCAACTTTTCCTCTGCCTTGGTAAAACCCAAGATTCCAAAATTTAATATAAATCATAGACAATATTTTTCTTGCATTTGATAGAGCAACTGAAACACTGTTAGTAACAGATATAACAGCCCTAACAGCTAATTTCTCTCTGGCTGGTTTATCAAATGCTATTCTGTACATAAGTACAAGCGTCCTTGAACTTGGTGGCTTTTAGAAGACCCTGATATATGTCATTCATACCTGTCTACAAACTTGTGATTACCAAGATCAGGGAAGTCAGTTTGACTGAACTTTCATTTCTTGAATGGTGATGCTTTTGTGCCACAGGGCTCTTGCACATGCTGTTCCTCTTATCTCAGCCCCCCTTTTCTCTGCCCATACTTACTTGCCCACGTAACTGTCATTCATTCTTTAGGACTTCATCCTGAAGGCTCCTCTTTTATTGCTTTTCTTTCCTTGTTACTTCCTTTATAGCACTGACTTAACTTGGAATTATATAATAACACGTTTTATTATTTGATCATTATTTCTCTCAAACATGACATTTTTGAGCAGAGACCTTTTTCCTCTTTTTTTTTTTTTTTTTTTTTTGGTCTTTTGTCCTCACTGTCTAGCACTGGGACATTTAAATTATTCGCTAAACGAAAGATTAAAGAGTTGATATGTCGAATCCCTGACCAGTGTTACATCTCTCTTTTCCCCTCGGAAGGCCTTCATGGCCATATGTGATATTTGTCAGAGAATCAAAACTGAAATCAGACTTGGAAGAAATCTGCCTTTCAATGGGTGGGGTCATTGAAATGGCCACAGTTTGTTAGAACTGATGAGCTACATGGTATCAAGCCTCACCTAAAATCTTAGTTATGAAAGCCGTGAGAATAAGTGTATGTTACACGAGTAGACATGGGTTCTGTATAAGAAAATGACTAAGAGAACCTGCCCCCATTCACGCAAACCCAGATTCTGGGTCCCCCTAAATGGCAGCAGGAGGCTGAGGAGTGGAGCGTGAGGGGTATGTGGGGGGCACGTTCCTTTGCTATGGAAGTTGGCCTCCTATCATCTCAGACAATTTTTCCTGCTGGTTTTCATTCTCAGCATCACAGGAAGTGTTTATAGCAAATAATTGCCAAGTGTTTTCCATAAACATGCAACTAAGGACATTTTCCCCATATTCCAACTTGCTATAAATGTTTGTTTTCCCCATGCCCAAAGAATGTGAGTATGCAGTTTCCTTAAGCAGGCCTCTGATATGTGGGCTTTGGCCCAGAGAGAATTCCCTTCTGAGTTTGTCCTTCATCTGGGCATGTTTTCCCTGCACAAACAGTAGACTCAGAGAGTTTCTAAATGAGTTTTCCTCCACAGCTTGGATTCCTAGCCACACGGCTAGACTCCAGGTAACTTCTGGGTCCTGAGCACCCCCTCAGCAAAGGACAGGGTGAGGTCAGAGGTTGCTGGGAGCATCACAGAAGTCATTGCTTCTGATAAAATCCACAGGGAAATACAATGGGGAATGTGGATGACAGGGGATAAGGAGGTAATTGGAACTCAGGATGCACGTGAATGTATAAAATAATAGTTAAAACCAGGCAAGGGACTTCCCTGGTGGCACAGTGGTTAAGAATCCACCTGCCAATGCAGGGGGCACGGGTTCGAGCCCTGGTCTGGGAAGATCCCACATACCACAGAGCAACTAAGCCCGTGTGCCACAACTACTGAGCCTGCGCTCTAGAGCCACAACTACTGAAACCATGTGCCTAGAGCCCGTGCTCCACAACAAGAGAAGCCACAGCAATGAGAAGCCCGCACACTGCAACGAAGAGTAGCCCCCACTCGCCACAACTAGAGAGACCCCACGCGCAGCAGCGAAGACCCAATGCAGCCAAAAAAAAAACCAGGCAAGCTAGTGTTCATTGTTCATTAATAAACGCCTAATGTATGCTGCGGTGTGGGGAATTCACAGGTGACTGAGTTACGGTTCCTGACCTCAAGGGCTCAACCCCACCAGGGGAAGTAAGACATGTATTTCACCACAATTTGGAGCAGAAAGTGAGAATTGCTGTGAGAAAGATACAGATAAAGGACTGTGGGTTTTTAGACAAAGGGATTGCATTAGGTTTTATGAAGAAAGTGACACTGGCTTGGGGCCAAAGGAGAAGGACAATTTAGACAGGCACGGGAGGGGAGGTAGGGGTGGACGGGTGTCAGGGGAAGCAATGCCCATAGAAGGAATCACATATGGACCTACCCCTGTAGGAGGGCTGTCTCACAGCAGAGATCTCTCGTTTGGCAGAATTAGCCAAAATTTGGGATGCTTATATAGAATTAGATATAATGAGATAAATTCCTTTTAAAAAGTGAGATTTAATAGAAGAAAGATTTCCTTTTCACATGCCTTTAACTTGAAGTAAAACAATGTATGGCTTAATTTCTTAATTAGGTTCCAATAAATAATTTTTCCATTGTAGCTAATTTAATATGTGTATAATTGGAAAATTGACATTTTTTTGTTTGAAAATGTTTCTGCAAAGGCAGATTATTATTGTCCAGAGGAGGGTGATGGAAAATATTTCTCTCTTCCTCACCTTTTCATCCCCTCATGTCCATTCTCCCAAACCAGAGTGAATTTGTAAATCTGTGAACCAAGTGAGAAAATGAAAAAAAAAGTCAGGTGTGATGTGACTTACAGGAATCCATTTTATCACTAGCTCTCCAAAAATGTGTTTGTTTAGTAAAGTGAGTTACATCCAAATATGTTTCAGACAAATATATGTGAGTGTAACATAGCTTTAAGACTGCAATAACTGTTAAGACAAGTGGTGACAATTTCTCAGTAAGAAATCAGGCTTGAGAAATGTCAAGGCTAATTTTTCATCCAACGGTGACTGTCAGACAATGCCAAACATCTTGGTGTCTTTGTATTCCATTGAAGGAGACAGGAGGCATTTGTATTCAGTGATGCAACGTTGAGTGAGTCAAACTTCTGACTTGTGATCGAGTGATTTATTGCTAATATTGCCCCAGGTACAGAGGGGCTTCTCTGCCTTCATTCGGTATCCATTTCCCAGTTGCAATTAATCTTTATTACAGTCCATAGCTCACCTCTGGTTTGGAATGTTAAAAAGATGCCTCGGAAGAGAGTCTGGAATTAGTTTCTGCTCCTTCAAGTTTTATCCTCTTGATGAAGCTTAGCCTGCCTGCCCACTGCATTTCACATGAACCTTCACCCCAGAGAGTCATACTTCCTTGTAAAAAATGCAAACAATTTAGAAGGACACAGAAGAGTTACATAGCAAATGAAAGTCTGTGCGCCCTACAAATCCCATCCCCATGTCTTCCAAGTAGATTGCAAGCCCCTAAAGATGGTATTTTACTCATATGTGTATTTTTAGCATCCAGCAAGTTACTTAGCAATCATCAAGGCTTAAAGAAAAGCTTTGTTGGATAAATGAATCAATCAAAGGGTGTGGAGGAGAGTGGGGCTAGAATTTCCGTGGTAGATTTGGGGGAGTATAGTATTTTGCTTTTCAAAATGTGGTGCTTGGACCAGCAGCAGCAGCATCTTCTGGGATCTGGTTAGAAATGCAGGACCTCAGGCTTACCCCAGGCTACTGGATCAGAATCTGCATTTTAACAAGATCTTCAGGTGATCAGTGAGCGCTTTAAAGCTTGAGCCAACTTACGGTTGTCCTTTGTATATCTGCAATATAATAACCTAGGGGTAAGACAGGAATAAAGACACAGACCTACTAGAGAATGGACTTGAGGATATGGGGAGGGGGACGGGTAAACTGTGACAAAGCGAGAGAGAGGCATGGACATATATACACTACCAAACATAAGGTAGATAGCTAGTGGGAAGCAGCCGCATAGAACAGGGAGATCAGCTCAGTGCTTTGTGACTGCCTGGAGGGGTGGGATAGGGAGGGTAGGTGGGAGGGAGGGAGGGAGATGCAAGAGGGAAGAGATATGGGGACATATGTATATGTATAGCTGATTCACTTTGTTATAAAGCAGAAACTAACACACCATTGTAAAGCAATAATACTCCAGTAAAGATGTTAAAAAAAAAATGTGAGCTTTCACAAATAAATGCAAGGAAAGGCATGTGATTCGCATTTAAGCAGTATGCAGTGGAGGCCTTATCCATCGGTGTATACTGAAGGAATTTGTAAGCCCTTCATGCTTCACTCCCTGGGTGTGAAGCTGTCCTTGGGTGTGGCTGTCCTTGGGTGTCCTGTAGGACTGGCATCCTGGGCCATTTCCAGACCATCAGCTCTAGGGCCCACATCTGGTCAGTCCTAAACCCCAGTTTGAAATAGACACATTTCACTTCATCCAAGAAACAGTTCAAACCACAGTATAGAGATCACATAGAAGTCTTGCTTGTTGACTCAGAATGCTGGCACATCACATTTAAACTGCTGGACAGCAGGCATGTTATTCAATGTCCAAGGTACGGTTTCCTCATCTGCAACATGTCCTGCTTTGATGACTTATGAGGACTAAAGGAGTTAAACACTTGAGAGTTTGCACATGGTCATCAGTCCATAGGTATTCACTCTTTTCTTAATTGAGGCAAAATTCACACAACATAAAATTAACCATTTCAAAGTGAACTATTCAGCGGCATTTGGTACATTCATGATATGTTGTGCAAACGTCACCTCTACCTAGTTCCAGACATAAATTATCATCACCCTGAAAGGAAACCATGTACCCATTAAGCAGTTGTTTCGCATTCTCCATCCCCCCAACCCCTGGCCACTACCAGTCTGCATTCTCTTTCTATGGATTTTAACTCTTACTAATGATATTTTTATTAGTCACAGAAAAAACAAACAAACAAACCCAAAAAACTCAGATTTATTTCTTCTTCTGTCTACTTTCATTGCTTTCCACGTCCTGAAAAACAGGAGGTTTGCTAATGATGGAAACTGGAAGTAGAGATGTGATATAACTTTAAAGCAGTGGTCCATAAAGTGTGGCCCCAAATTAGCAGCATCCACATTACCTGGGAACTTGTTAGAAATGCAGATTCTTGGGTTTGTCCCAGAACAGCTGAATCATAACTCCGGGGGTGGGGCCCAGCAATCTGTGTTTTAGTAAGCTTCCAGATGATTCTAATGCATGCTTCCGTTAGGGAACCGTTGCTTTAAATAAACCAGATATTACCTCTCCAAGCCTCTGGGGATGCCTACAGGTGCCTTCACACACACCTGTACCATCCTTGGGCCCAGGAAGACACGTACTGGCCTGGGAGAGGAGGTCTTCCAGCCCTATTTCTTTGATGCAGGCATCAGCTAGGGAATCTTTCCTGCTGTCCTCTGGCCTTTGGAACAGTCAACAGAGCTGTTGCCTAGGCTTCCTCCAGTGACGTCAGGGTTACTGTGCAGGCACAGGCACAAATACACTGTTATTTAATCGTTTCCCCTCTTGCTGCTACTTCATACTCAAAGGGAGGACTTTTCAGTAGCGTGTGGATGTGATTGCTTGCTGTATTTCACACATCCTGCTTTTGTTGCACGATATCAAAGTGCAGGCAGCATTTCTTTTTGGTTGATTAATGTTCAATTCGAGGTCTATTATGAACCTCCAGGCTTTAATTACTACACCATTACCCAGTCAATTCCTTGCCATTTTATATTTATGGCCTTTATTATGCCTCTGCATGTACAATTGCCTAATTTTATTCTGGAAGAATTTCACCTCATTAGCTGGGTTTTGTACCATTCTTCTCGTTTGTCCATATCGTTATTTATCTCGGTTCCTTGTGTGTGCTTTCCACCTTATTTTTTCACCAATCTGACCCTTTGTACATACTTCTTCTCCTTTTCCTAGGATGCATTGTTCTTTTGCCCTTGGAAACAGCTCTTCAAGTTTTTGCACACTCTCCTCTGGGTCGTCTTTTCCCTGGTGATCTGTTACACTCACTCCTAACTGGTTTTTCCATCTGGATTGCTTGGTGTCATTGGCCCTTCCAAAGGCCTGGAGGCCCAGCTCTTCAGCCCTGGACATACCGTGGACCGTGGTTTCTCTCTAAAGGGCCAATTAAGGATCAGGGAAGAAGCTTTTTTCTTTTTTAAAGACTATGCTGCTAAAAATAATTTTTAAAAGACCTCTAAAATGCCTTACTAACACTCCCTGTCTCAGTCCCCCCAGTGCCTCAGAAGAATTTAGAGTTTGGTCTGCTTGCTTTTATATTTTCTTACGTTCCATCCCAGACCTGCTGAATCAGACTCTGGGGAGCAAGCCAGCAGTCTGGGTTTTATAAGCCCCCAGGTGATTCTGATGCCCACTCAAGTTTGAGAGCCACTGTTCTCAAAAGATGCTGAAAGAAGTTCAGGAAACCCACCTAAGTCAGAAATAGTATTTATTCCACCTGAGTCCTTACTTTGCCAAAGAGCAAGATTAATAATTTCGATAACAGTTGTGTTTGGGTTTTTGTTGTGTGTGGTTTTTATCAACATCTTTGCCCTAGAGTTATAAGAATATTTCTGTAAATCAAGAGCTCATGTAATTATTATAGCAATAGTAGATCAATCGTCTCCCCCATTGAGTATTTGAGATGTCTCAGGCACTAAGAGATCTTTACCTCCATTTTTTATTTTCATTTAATCTTTACAGCCCTTTGTAGGTTGGTATTCCTGTTCCCATTTTTATAGGTGGAAACTCACGTTAAGGAATGTGTGTTAAGTCACCAAGTCTGTTAGATGTAGGTCTAGGAAAATCGTCTCTGTCCAGAGCCCCATTATTCAGTCATCTGCTACCATGTTAAGGACTTTCCTGATCAAAGCTTTATTATTATTATTTCATCCTCTCCTTTTTCAGTAAGCGTAGGTATCATGTGTTTCAGTAGGAATCAGTAACCAGGAATGTGTGCTCTAGGGTTAGGCCACCTGAGTTCCTGAGCTGGGTCTGTTTATTTCTGTGCTATGTGAACCTTGGGCAAATTATACAACATCTTTTTGCTTCAGGTTCTCCATCTGTAAAGTGGGATAGTGCAGTATTTCTGTCATGTGGTAGTACCTGTACCTTACATGAGATAATGAGTGAAAACACTTCGAATGAGACCTGGGAAATAAATGCTGTTGATAATTATTAGCTGTGATTTCTCTCTCTCTGCCCTCTTGTCTGTGCCGTTGAAGCTCTTTACTTTGGGGCTCACTATCCTTATCTGTGAAGAAGGAGTGGTGGATCAGGTGGACTAACAGCCTGGAATTCTGATTTTTTTCTGATTTATCTTCCTGCTTGGCATAGTTTCTATAATTTTAATGTTCTTTGTTCTCTGCCCACTTAAAATCATATTAAGGCTTTGGCATGTTTATTTGATTTTAGGGACTTGCTCAAAATTCATGATCACGGTTAAGCTCTTGTGCAACCCCCTTGAGGCAGCTCAGTGCTCTTTCTAAAGCTTCTCTCTGGCTTTCTGAGACCAGTCACCATTAGCATTAATACCAAAGGGAACATAGAAGGTGGCTCCCTCTTGGCCCGCAAGTCTCTGTGAGAGGACCCCACTGTGGCCTTACCCGTTGACTTTAGAAGATGTCTGTGTCTTGATGATGAGATCTAAGGGCTAACACTTCACTCTGGGGTGTTCCCTGATTCTGTTACTAATGTAAAAGTACCCCTGTGTTGGGGGTAGGGAGGGGGCTCATGGATAAAATAAAGGTTTTTATTTCTTTTTTTTTTTTTTTTTTTTGCGGTACACGGGCCTCTCACTGTTGTGGCCTCTCCTGTTGCGGAGCACAGGCTCCGGACGCGCAGGCTCAGCGGCCATGGCTCACGGGCCCAGCCACTCCACGGCATGTGGGATCTTCCCGGACCGGGGCGTGAACCCGTGTCTCCTGCATCGGCAGGCGGACTCTCAACCACTGCGCCACCAGGGAAGCCCAAAGGTTTTTATTTCTTATTTATTGGTTTAACATGGGAGATGACGGGCATCTCCTCTGGTGGGTCAACAGACAAGTTTTAATAGAGCTTGTGGGGTTGACAAGACTCTGAGGACGGGTGTCCTATGGTGGCTGCAACTGTGTAGTATTGGGACTTTATTGCCAAAACTATCAGGCTGTGACTTATTCTTTGGTGTCCTTGCTCATTCTCTGCACTTGCACAACCCCGTATTCCTGTGGAAGATTCCTGCTTGAATATGAGCACATGGGACTTCCTATCTTGCATTTCTGGTGTGAGTAGGTGGTGACACCGTTTTTATGCTTCTCATGCTAGAATGATGGGAGAGCCTCTGCATTGCTTTCAGCTGTCCCCAGAGGCCAGTCATCAAAGAGCCAGTCTCACTGCAGTCATAATTTTTATTTAGTTGCTGGTAAATGTTGGCCAAGGGCCTCAAGGAAATATGAAGAGGGAGGGCAATAAAGCGATAATAAACACCAACTCTGTCAAGTCTGCTTTAGGCATTTTGCCTTTGTTTTGTGCTTTAGGATGCACAACAGTCCTATGAAGTGGGCTTTCTGGAATTTGTGTACAATTCACAAAAAGACGCAATGCCTCATGCAAGCTTACACTAGTTTGGCCCAGGCTCTCTATGTTATACATGCTTCCCGCAGCAGCTTTGGGTCAGAATTGGGGCGAGACGGACAATCCCTTTGCTTGGAGAGAACGCGGTCCAGGTTCACATACTGTCCTCGCTGGCCTGTGAGGAGACCATTAAGCTTCATGTGACCATCAGAGTCAAAGCAGCCTGAACAAAAACCTCCACAGATGAGAGGAGATGGAAGAAGCCCTTGAGGCTTGGTCCAGGGCTGGCTACAGGGAAAGCACAATGGACTGGACTCCCCCCAGATGAGGAGAGCTTAAGAGAAAGAGGAGGAAAGTGTGACAGGGACAATCAGCTGAACATAAGTCAGCAACGTGATGCTGAAGCTAAGAGGCAAGTACTAGAGTGTGGTTGGCCATGTACTTGGCACTTAAAGGTAACTCCCAAGCCAGATAAGTTTGTCACCAATGGAGAAGAAGAACTCAAAATGCATGGAAGTAAAGCCTGTGGGAACCCTCCACACAAAGTCATTAACCCTGAGCAATAGTTACTGACCCTTAGGGGATAAATGAGATAAGAGAGAACCTTATACCTTTGTCTAGAAGGGTCTGGGATTTATAAACCCACTTCAGTGAGATAGAGGAAATTGATCAAAGTTCCCTTAGCCTCTTGAGACATGAAATCCATTGAGTTTCATGGCAATGTATATGTGAAGGCAGTGTGTGAAATATAATGCGGAAGGAGGAGCTTTGGAAATTGAAGACCTTAAAAATTGAATTCCAGGAGTGACTTAGGCTATGATCTAAGCAGATCGCCTCTTCCTCTTGTTTTAACTTTCTTAAGAGAATAATAATAATACCTGCCTTATTCATTTTATGGACTTGTTGGGGAATCAGTGGATAGAAAATACGTAAATATACTCCGTAAAGTTGAAGTATTTAAAAAAATGTTTTTTATAGTTAATATTGCATAAATATCAAGTGTTCTATAAAATATGCAGACAGTTTCCACTACTTTCGGTATATGAAGTATTCTAAAATGAGTGATAATAGCAGTTTTTAATATGTACTCCATCCATCGAGGTTTCTGTTCTAGCATGTTTGCTTTTAAAACCAAAGAGTGAGGGAAAAAAATAAAGATGAAAAATATGCTTTGATATTTCCAGATAGAGCTCAAAATATCTCACGTAAACATGATTAATACTAGAACGTTGAAATTGAAAATAGATATATTAGTGTATGTATTAAGTAAAAAAAAAACTACTGTCTAGTCTAAGAATGATCTCTCACTGTAGTAATATCTTATTAGTAACATTCATAACCATAGTCTTTTCTGAATATTTCTGTGACAGTGTTGGCCTTAAAGCCCACACAGGCAGCTTGAAAGGTTTGTGTCGGCTTTGTCTAAAGAAACCAATCAAGAAGGAGAGTCTGTTTTTCTTTAGGTGGGTAAATATAATAAGATGGATGGCACATTTTTTTAAAAAAGATCTTTGTTCATAGGACTCTTTTTTAAATCATTTATTTATTTATTTACTTATTTTTAGCTGCGTGGGGTCTTTGTTGCTGTGCACAGGCTTTCTCTAGTTGCGGTGAGTGGGGGCTACTGTTTGTTGTGGTGCGAGGGATTCCCATTGCGGTGGCTTCTCTTGTTGCAGAGCACGGGCTCTAGGCACACGGGCTTCAGTAGTTGTGGCACACGAGCTCAGTAGTTGTGGCTTGAGGGCTCTAGAGCGCAGGCTCAGTAGTTGAGGCACACGGGCTTAGTTGCTCCGCAGCATATGGATCTTCCTGGACCAGAGCTTGAACCCGTGTTCCCTGCATTGGCAGGCGGATTCTTAACCACTGTGCCACCAGGGTAGTCCCTAGAATGGATGGTACATTAAAGAGTAAAGAGAAGGGTTTTTCCAAGCTGATTTACGTATTGGTTACTTAAATTACTCCTTAATTTAGTACCTGCTAATAAACAGTGCCTTGGAAATGTTTTCGGAACATTTATTGGCTGCAGTAATTCCACCTACAGTGTATTCAGATCACATCCTCATTAAATATTGATGCTCTCATGAAATGTGAATTGTTAATGTGAAATGCCAGGGAATGTCTTCACTGGGAGCTGGGGGCTGGCTGAAGACTACCTGTCTCCTGTCTTTTCTTTATGTTCTTCTTGCTCTGTTTTCCCCACTCATTTCCCATCATCAAGAGATTCAGATTTGCTCCTTGATGGGGCAATCTCAGATACAGACATTTTCAAAGAGAAAGATTCACTGATTGATGGGAACTTAGTTGTTCTTCCCTCCTGCTTTCCTGAACTGGAATTCCTGATTAGAGCCAGAAAGGATTCTCTTAAAAGGAAGTGGGTGATTCAGGCTCAGTCGAATGAGACTGTTCACGTTCAGGCAAATTTCCAAAAGAGACCATGAAGAGGGGCAGAGGCTTTCAAGGACTCCAGCGCTGGTCCTTCCTGCTTGGCAGGAGAAAGGATTTAGTTGGATTTTATGACCAGCTTTCTCAGAGGAAAAACAACCAACTCAGAACACGTGTTGGTTAAAGAGACTGTAAGGAAGAATTTTATCATAAATCCCAAGGACAGCAAAGGCTAGGTTCATGCTGATATGCAATGCATAATTATTTACGTGAGCATGTGCTGCAAACACTTGACAGTTGACAGGTCCCACAAAATGGGATGGTTCATCGACTTCTTGGACAATCATAAGGGTGATGAAGCAACAATGATGAACTTCGAAAACTGCCCTGATTCAGCAAGTGGAACTGTTTAGGTTGTGATTAGGGTTAGGTATACGTGCAATGCTGGAGGAACATCCCCAAATGGACATGGTTGATTTGTTCGTGTGGTACTGTCAGTGCACACAATAATTATGTGTGTGTGTATGTGTGTGTTATTGTTACACTGTTTGTGCAGATAACAATGGGAGCACATTTGTATTGAAAACCTACTCCTTTGGCTTTATTTTATTGATTGATTGATTGATTGACTGATAGGTAAGGAGTGGATTTATTTAGAGAGAAACACACTCCACAGACAGAGTGTGGGCCATCTCAGAAGGCAAGAGGCCCCAGGGTATGGGGAGGTTAGTTATTATAAGCTAGGTAATTTCTTTTTTTTACTACCTAAATTTTATTTATTTAATACAGCAGGTTCTTATTAGATATCTTTTTTATACATATTAGTGTATGTATGTCAATCCCAATCTCCTAATTCATCCCACCACCACCACCCCACCACCACTTTCCTCCTTGCTGTCCATACGTTTGTTCTCTACAGCAGTATCTCTATTTCTGCCTTGCAAACCAGTTCATCTGTACCATTTTTCTAGATTCCACATATATGTGTTAATATACGATATTTGTTTTTCTCTATCTGACTTACTTCACTCTGTATGACAGTCTCTAGGTCCATCCACGTCTCTACAAATGACCCAATTTCGTTCCTTTTTATGGCTGAGTAATATTCCATTGTATGTATCTACCACATCTTTATCCATTCGTCTGTCGATGGGCATTTAGGTTGCTTCCATGACCTGGCTATTGTAAACAGTGCTGCAGTGAACATTGGGGTGCATGTGTCTTTTTGAATTATGGTTTTCTCTGGGTACATGCCCATTAGTGGGATTGCTGGGTCATATGGTAATTATTTTTAGTTTAAGGAAACTCCATACTGTTCTCCATAGTGCTTGTATCAGTTTACATTCCCACCAACAGTGCAAAGGGTTCCCTTTTCTCCACACCCTCTCCAGCATTTGTTGTTTGTAGATTTTCTGATGATGCCCATTCTAACTGGTGTGAGGTGATACCTCACTGTAGTTTTGATTTGCATTTCTCTAATAATTAGTGATGTTGAGCAGGCTTTTATGTGTCTCTTTTCCATCCGTACGTCTTCTGTGGAGAAATGTCTATTTAGGTCTTCTGCCCATTTTTGGATTGGGTTGTTTGTTTTTTTGTTATTGAGCTCCTGGAACCTGAACACTGCCCTGTACAATTCCAAACCTCTCCACATGGTAGACCAGGCAGTGTACAGAGGTTGTGTCCAAAACACATCTTACTCAACTCAGGGGCTCTGTCCTTGATCTCTGCCTGAAATAGTCTTTCTCCCAGATCTTGACATGGCAAGCTCTTTCTCACCCTTTGATTCCCAATAGTCACCTAGTTGTCTACACTCTCCTCCCCAAGTCTTCCCTGTTATTCTTTGCCACCTCAACTACTTTTTTTCATGGTACTTGTTATAAACTGTAATTACCTCTTTTGTTTTATCTGTTTCCCTCAATTAGAGTGGATGCTCTGATAAGTCAGAGCCCTTGTCTTGTTCTTTACTTTATAGGCCTAGACATCTTCCTGGTAGACAATAGGTACTCATTTACTACTGTTGATTGAATGAATAAAACATCATTTCTGCCACCGGAGAGGTCATAGTCTGGGGGAAAAACAACATAAGTTGATGTACAACATTGTTATAAATGCTACTGGGATGCACCTACTCAGGGCGGTGTAGCTTTTGAGGACATTCCAGACAACTCCATTGAGGAAGTTGGAGGTGGTGTCAGAGATGGATATGCTGATTATTCCTTTTGTCAATGTATGAATTTGAAGGTTGACAACTTTTTTTTTTTTAATTTTGTGCATTTTAGAACAATTGGCTAATTCCCCTTTATTTTTGAAGTTTAGTAACTTTAAAATAGAGTTTTCCTGTTTTGTTTTA
Organism: Phocoena phocoena; assembly: GCF_963924675.1. NCBI lineage: Eukaryota > Metazoa > Chordata > Mammalia > Artiodactyla > Phocoenidae > Phocoena > Phocoena phocoena. Next base: position 65,484,041 of record NC_089227.1, on the reverse strand, counting down.
CTTTTGTTTAATACATGTGCAGAATGACTCCCTTAGTTATGGTAGGAATATCTCAAACTAGCTTAAGGAAAGAGGAGAATTTATTGGATGGACCAAAGGATTTTCAGCGGAAGGGTTTAGCAAATAAACTGTAAGGTTAGGGAAGTAGCTTTGCTCCAGGAACACGTGGGACCAGCCGCTCAAACGCTGTCAGGGCTACCAGTGCCTCTCCTCTCTGTTTTCCCTTGCATTTTGGCTTGCTTTCCTTTTTTCTTTTTTTGTTTTTTTTCTTGCAGATTCACTTTCAGGTAGTTCCTACACTCATACCTCGTGGGTACTGTCAGCTTAGTTGGGCCAGTTTTTCCCTTTTTGTGTGATAAGTCTCAGGGAAGGACTCTGGTTGGTCTAGTTTGTGTCACATGTCCCTTAGGTGTGGTCTGATCAACTAGTGCCAAGGGAGAGATCTTGTAAGAACATGGAAACTCCTGTGGGAAATATGGGATTAAACGTAGGAGCTGAACCATTAAAAAAGGACAAAATAATGCCATTTGCAGCAACATAGATGCAACTAGAGATTATCAAACTAAGTGAAGTAAGTCAGAAAGACAAAGGCAAATACCATATGATATCACTTACATGTGAAATCTAAAATATGACACAAATGAACTTATCTATGGAACAGAAACAGAATCACAGACATAGAGAACAGACTGGTGTTTGCCAAGGGAGAGGGGTTTGGGGGAGGGATAGAGTGGGAGGTTGGGGTTAGCAGATGTAAGCTTCTATATATAGAATGGATAAACAACAAGGTCCTACTGTACAGCACAGAGAACTATTTTCAATATCCTATCATAAATAGAAAAAAATATTTAAAAAAGGAAAAAAATGTAGGAGCTGAAGTCATAGAAAGAGAGTTGCTATTCCCAGGAAAGGGAAGATACGACCAGGAGAAAAAGAGAGTGGTTTTGTCACTTAAGTAAAAAGTCTTTACTGTGCTATTTTTAAAAACTCTCCATGGGCACCTCTGTGTAAGTGGAAACCAATGAGCGATATCCTCTTACAGAGTTGAAAATGGTTTTAGGAGATTTGGAAAACATGAAAGTTTTCAGTCCTTTTACAGAGAATATACTTAAAGTACAGTTTTGTTCTGCCCCCAAGAGCCCTAGTTTGGTGGTCTGGAGTGGATCAGTTTCTCTTTACAGTAGAGCCAACATTTTTCATGTTTTCTACAAACTGACTTTCCTTTCTGACCTGTTCCCTTTCCTGCTTGCAGATTGTGCTTGAGAACAGTAGCCGAGAAGATAAGCATGAATGTCCCTTTGGCCGCAGTAGTATAGAGCTGACCAAGATGCTGTGTGAGATCTTGAAAGTGGGCGAGCTGCGTAAGTACACATATTTCCCACGGGGTGTGAGGCTTGGCAGAGACCCAGCTTCCAGGGTAATGCCCTGACCTACATGCAGGGTTTCCAAGGTGCTGACAGCTAAGCAGGAGCATCCCCGTGGACCGAACATTCTTTGGCTCAGGTTTCCAGTGTATGTATTTCTTCATGTCTGCCCTGGGAATAAATGTTATTAAAATCTACAGGAATAGAAAAATGTGCAGGTATTGTGACTGAATTCCAAATATTATAAAAATGAGTGTATATTAAGAAAAGAGTGTATATTACTCTGTTTAGGAAAAAGATCTATGGATTTCTTTTTGAAAATCCCAGTTTTTCGCTACCAGTAGATCACTTTCTTTTTTTTTTGAATTTTATTTTATTTATTTCTTTATACAGCAGATTCTTATTAGTCATCAATTTTTTTTTTTTTTTTTTGCGATATGTGGGCCTCTCACTGTTGTGGCCTCTCCCGTTGCGGAGCACAGGCTCCGGACACGCAAGCTCAGCAACCATGGCTCACAGGCCTAGCCGCTCCGCGGCATGTGGGATCTTTCCAGACCGGGTCGCAAACCCGTGTCCCCTGCATCAGCAAGCGGACTCTGAACCACTGTGCCACCAGGGAAGCCGCAATCATCACTTTTATACACATCAGTGTATACGTGTCAATCCCAATCTCCCAATTCTTCACACCCCCACCCCCACCGCCCCACCACTTTCCCCCCTTGGTGTCCATACATTTGTTCTCTACATCTGTGTCTTAATTTCTGTGCTGCAAACCGGTTAATCTGTACCATTTTTCTAGGTTCCACATATATGCATTAATATACGATATTTTTTTTCTCTTTCTGACTTACTTGACTCTGTATGACAGTCTCTGGATCCATCCATGTCTCAACAAATGACCCAATATCGTTCCCTTTCATGGCTGAGTAATATTCCATTGTATATATGTACCACATCTTTATCCATTTGTCTGTCAATGGGCATTTAGGTTGCTTCCATGACATGGCAGTTGTAAACAGTGCTGCAATGAACATTGAGGTACATGTGTCTTCTTGAATTATGGTTTTCTCTGGATATATGCCCAGTAGCGGATCATATGGTAATTCTATTTTTAGTTTTTTAAGGAACCTCCATACTGTTCTCCATAGTGGCTGAATCAATTTACATTCCCACCAACAGTGCAAGAGTGTTCCCTTTTTTCCACACCCTCTCCAGCATTTTTTGTTTGTAGATTTTCTGATGATGCCCATTCTAACTGGTGTGAGATGATACCCCATTGTAGTTTTGATTTGCATTTCTCTAATAATTAGTGATGTTGAGCTCTTTTCATGTGCTTCTTGGCCATCTTTGTGTCTTCTTTGAAGAAATGCCTATTTAGATCTTCTGCCCATTTTTGGATTGGGTTGTTTGTTTTTTTTATATGGAGCTGCATGAGCTCTTTATATATTTTGGAGATTAATCCTTTGTCTGTTGATTCATTTGCAAATATTTTCTCCCATTCTGAGGGTTGTCTTTTGGTCTTGTTTATGGTTTCCTTTGCTGTGCAAAAGCTTTGCAGTTTCATTAGGTCCCATTTGTTTATTTTTGTTTTTATTTCCATTACTCTAGGAGGTGGATCAAAAAAGATCTTGCTGTGATTTATGTCAGAGTGTGCTTCCTATGTTTTCCTGTAAGGGTTTTAAAGTGTCTGGTCTTCCATTTAGGTCTCGAATCCATTTTGAGTTTAATTTTGTGTATGGTGTTAGGGAGTGTTCTAATTTCATTCTTTTACATATAGCTATCCAGTTTTCCCAGCACCACTTATTGAAGAGACTGTCTTTTCTCCATTGTATATCCTTGCCTCCTTTGTCATAGATTAGTTGACCGTAGGTGCATGGGTTTATCTCTGGGCTTTCTATCTTGTTCCATTGATCTATGTTTCTGTTTTTGTGCCAGTACCATATTGTCTTGATTACTGTAGCTTTGTAGTGTAGTCTGAAGTCAGGGAGCCTGATTCCTCCAGCTCCGTTTTTTTCCCTCAATACTTCTTTGGCTATTCAGGGTCTTTTGTGTCTCCATACAAATTTTAAGATTTTTTGTTCTAGTTCTGTAAAAAATGCCATTGGTAATTTGTTAGGGATTGCATTGAATCTATAGATTGCTTTGGGTAGTATAGTCATTTTCACAATATTGATTCTTCCAATCCAAGAACATGGTATATCTGTCCATCTGTTGGTATCATCTTTAATTTCTTTCATCAGTGTCTTATAGTTTTCAGAAACAGGTCTTTTGTCTCCCTAGGTAGGTTTATTCCTAGGTATTTTATTCTTTTTGTTGCAATGGTAAATGGGAGTGTTTCCATAATTTCTCTTTCAGATTTTTCATCATTAGTGTATATGAATATAGGAGATTTCTGTGCCTTAATTTTGTATCCTGCAAGTTTACCAAATTCATTGATTAGCTCTAGTAGTTTTCTGGTGGTATCTTTAGGATTCTCTATGTATAGTATCATGTCATCTGCAAACAGTGACAATTTTACTATTATTTTCCAATTTGTATTCCTTTTCTTTTTCTTCTCTGATTGCCGTGGCTAGGACTTCCTAACCTTATGTTGAATAATGGTGCGAGTGGATATCCTTGTCCCTTTCCTGATCTTAGAGGAAATGCTTTCAGTTTTTCACCATTGAGAATGATGTTTTCTGTGGGTTTGTCATATATGGCCTTTATTATGTTGTGGTAGGTTCCCTGTATGCCCACTTTCTGGAGAGTTTTTGTCATAAATTAGTGTTGAATTTTGTCAAAAGCGCTTTCTGCATCTATTGAGATGATCATATGGTTTTTATTCTTCAATTTGTTAATATGGTGTATCACATTGATTCACTTGCGTATATTAAAGAATCCTTGCATCCCTGGGATAAATCCCACTTGATCATGGTGTATAATCCTTTTAATGTGTTGTTGGATTCTGTTTGCTAGTATTTTGTTGAGGATTTTTACTCTATATTCATCAGTGATATTAGTCTGTAATTTTCTTTTTTCCTAGTATCTTTGTCTCGTTTTGGTATCAGGGTGATGATGGCCTCATAGAATGAGTTTGGGAGTGTTCCTTCCTCCACAGTTTTTGGAAGAGTTTGAGAAGGATGGTTGTTAGCTCTTCTCTAAATGTTTCGTAGAATTTACCTGTGAAGCCATCTGGTCCTGGACTTTTGCTTGTTGAAATATTTTTAATCACAGTTTCAATTTCATTACTTGTGATTGGTCTGTTCATATTTTCTGCTTCTTCCTGGTTCAGTCTTGGAAGGTTATACCTTTCTAAGAATTTGTCCATTTCTTCCAGATTGTACTTTTTATTGGCATACAGTTGCTTGTAGTAGTGTCTTAGGATGCTTTGTATTTCTGCGGTGTCTGTTGTAACTTCTCCTTTTTCATTTCTAATTTTATTGATTTGAGTCCTCTCCCTCTTTTTCTTGGTGAGTCTGGCTAAAGGTTTATCAATTTTGTTTGTCTTCTCAAAGAACCAGCTTTTAGTTTTATTGATCTTTGCATTGTTTTCTTTGTTTCTATTTCATTTATTTCTGCTCTGATCTTTATGATTTCTTTCCTTTTGCTAACTCTGGGTTTTGTTTGTTCTTCTTTCTCTAGTTCCTTTAGGTGTAAAGTTAGATTGTTTATTTGAGATTTTTCTTGTTCCTTGAGGTAGGCTTGTATAGCTATAAACTTCCCTCTTAGAACTGCTTTTGCTGCATCCCATAGGTTTTGGATCGTCATGCTTTCATTGTCATTTGTATTGTTCATCTCTGTTTGTGTGTTCTTTAATTCTTCTAGGTCTTTGTTAAACATTCCTTGAATCTTCTGGATCTCTGCCTCCATTCTTTTTCCAAGGTCCTGGATCATCTTCACTATCATTATTCTGAATTCTTTTTCTGGAAGGTTGCCTGTCTCCACTTCATTTAGTTGTTTTTCTTGGGTTTTATCTTTTTCCTTCATCTGGTACATAGCCCTCTGCCTTTTCATCTTGTCTATCTTTCTGTGAATGTGGTTTTTGTTCCACAGGCTGCAGGATTGTAGTTCTTCTTGCTTCTGCTGTTTGCCCTCTGGTGGATGATGCTATCTAAGAGGCTTGTGCAAGTTTCCTGATGGGAGGGACTGGTGGTGGGTAAAGCTCTGGTGAGCAGAGCTCAGTAAAACTTTAATCCGCTTGTCTGCTAATAGTTGGGGCTGGGTTCCCTCCCTGTTGGTTGTTTGGCCTGAGGCAACCCAACACTGGAGCCTACCTGGGCTCTTTGGTGGGGCTAATGGCGGATCTGGGAAGCCTCACGCCAAGGAGTACTTCCCAGAACTTCTGCTGCCCATATCCTTGCCCTCACGGGGAGCCACCGCCACCCCCCACCTCTGCCAGAGGCCTTCAAACACTAGCAGGTAGGTCTTCATCAGTCTCCCATGGGGTCACTGCTCCTTCCCCTGGGTCCCAATGCACACACTACTTTGTGTGTGCCCTCCAAGAGTGGAGTCTCTGTTTCCCCCAGTCCTGTCGAAATCCTGCAATCAAATCCCGCTAGCCTTCAAAGTCTGATTTTCTAGGAATTCCTCCTCCCATTGCCAGACCCCCAAGTTGGGAAGCCTGACATGGGGCTCAGAACCTTCACTCCAGTGGGTGGACTTCTGTGGTATAAGTGTTCTCCAGTCTGTGAGTCACCCACCCAGCAGTTATGGGATTTGATTTTACTGTGATTGCGCCCTTCCTACCATCTCATTGTGGCTTCTCCTTTGTCTTTGGATGTGGAGTATCTTTTTTGGTGAGTTCCAGTGTCTTCCTTTCAATGATTGTCCAGCGGCTAGTTGTGATTCTGGTGTTCTCACAAGAGGGAGTGAGAGCACATCCTTCTACTCTGCCATCTTGGTTCCGATAAAGCTGAATCTTTTTTCTTTTTTTTGAAACATCTTTTTTATGTAAAGAACAATTGCATACCTTAATGAAATCCTCTTGCTTCCAGTATTTTACTTGTTTAGAATGCTTTCTCTATGAAAGAAGGAATTATTGAAGGAAATGGGTAGATGATCATGAAAAATGTGGTCAGAAATATGCTTATTGCTCTTTTTCTTCCTTATATTATAAAATTTAGGGGAGGATACCTAGAAATAGAGAGCATGATAATTTTCTTGCCTTTTGCTCACTGGCATAATTTGGCTTTAACTTGTTAAGGCAAATATGATTTAATCTGGCCTGAAATCATTGTCAGCATTGAGTCTTCCTATAGTGGGTAAATTCCATTCCCTCCACCAGCTATAGAGCTGACACACAGATAAATCTTTCCTTGTAGGCTTAATAACATGGGCACCAGAGAAGGCTGTTTATACCAGAGAAATGTCAAGTGTTTGCTATTATTGTGAAAGCGTAAATATTTAGTCACCTGCTTGAGAGCTTAAAATAATGGTCTGAAATGATTAATGGGAAAGAATCTAAAGATTAAATTGAAAAGGGGGTTATGTTTTATTTACAGTGTAGAACTGACTACACACACTGCTGAGGTAAATTTAAAAATTTAAAACTTAATAAGGACGAAGCTAAGAGTTTAAGTTGTTTGACCAAGATGTTATCATCCTCCCATGTAGGGGTGTGGGGGAAAGAAGTTGAAGTGGACGTTGAACTGCCATGGAAGTTTGTTACTAGTGAGCCCAAATTAGGGCATTTTTGCATTAAGAGTAGCAGCCTGACCTGAGAGATTTCTGTTCTCGGGTTCGCTTATCACCAATGTTAACATTTCAGTTTATCTGGGTGCTTGAAGTGAGTTATTCTTCCTACTCCTCATTTGACTAACTTGTGGAGATTTATGTCCGCTCTGTAGCTTACTGTGTATTCCGCTGAAGGATTCAAGTCCTGAATCAAACAAATTCTCCTGAATTCCTCAGTCTGATAACCATGCGTATTTTGCATTCATTTCAATTTGATGGGGGAAACTGTAGAAAGTCACTTGCTTAAAAGCACTGCAAGACCATCCAAGATTTTGAGAAACTGGAGAAGAAGCAGAATCGTGCTCTGCTTGGCTGGTACTTCTTGTGTCCAGGTTATTGCCCTGCAGCGTCCTTTTCTTACCCTGCTTTCATTTTCATCTTCCCCAATGGCCTGCTTTGGCTATTAGCTCTCATCCTGATGGCAGTAGGAGGTATACTCTTCTGTGCTTTGACTGCCATACCCAGCTTTCTCCTCTTCTCCTTTGCCTAACGGACATGTTAAAAGTTAGCACAGAACAGAGATATGGTGAACTAGAAGGAGAATACCGGGGACAAGGGGCAGCTTGGTTCCATCTCTGCCACTTATGACTTTTGTGTCCTTGGGTAATGTACTCATAAATCTCATTGTGCACTTATATTCCTACATTTCCCCAGAAATAGATTGGTAGGATTTGAGGTGATGATTTGAGTAGTTGCATTCATTTTGTCTGTATCACAAGTAACGTTGGTGGCTGAAATTGCAGTGGTAGGTGTGTGAGAGGAGTATCCTGGGAACAGATAGTATTCAACCTAGGGAAACTAACTTGGACAAGATAGTCAAATTTCAGGCTGTGTGTGGGCAAGGTAAACGTGGATCTGATCTGGACTCTCCTCCTTGTCAGTGGGGCCGCATCTGGTGGGCAGATGGGAACCTTGGTGGCAGGAGTCTGAGCAGACAGTGCTGCTCAGGTGGACGTCACTCTGTGCTTTGGGGGAGGGAACTGGTACAGAGTAGGAGCTGACCTCTAGCTGGTGTAGAGCAGCCTTCCCAGACTTTTCAAGACCTGGTAGTCAAGCCAGGAGCCAGGATAGAATCCCATTCGCATGGGCTGAGGTAATAGGGTGGGGATGAAAGCAAATACCTTTGGGATCTCTGGAGGTGCCCCAGATGCTGTTCTTGCACTATATATTATTCCAGAAGGTGAGAACCTTCTGTTGCAGAGAAGGATTTCAACATTCTGCCACAGTTTGCTTAGCATCTGGTCAGGTCTGGTCTCTGCAGTGAGGTTGGGCTTGGACAGCTGGGACCTGACATACTCTTGACAGGCTTCCTTCATCTAAGATGACAAATGCATTTATTCATTTGTTTAATAAAAATTTACAGATTACTTACAATGTACCAGGGATTATACTGGACACTGCAGGTGCACAGGTGAACCAGATACAGTCTCTGGCCCCAAGAGTCAGTCTTGCATTTGGGAAAGTGTAAGAATGAGGTGAGACTGATATTTTTTCCTATTGGTTATAAATGTGTGTATAAATATTATATATATATTTATATATTATCTATCTACCCATTATCTGTTGTAAAGCATATTTTTTCCAATATTTTGATAGTTTGAGATTTCAGGTTGACCTGTGTTTGCCCTCTACTGACTGCAAAGGCCATTCTTGACATTTTGCAAGGCCTACCAAAGACTCCCATATTTCTGAAATCTACAGATTCAGAAATGCCCAAATTAGTTGCTTTCTGCTCATAAAGTATTAAAGGATTGCTACATTCTTTTTTTTTTTTTTTTTTTATACACGGGCCTCTCACTGTTGTGTCCTCTCCCGTTGCGGAGCACAGGCTCCGGACGCGCAGGCTCAGCGGCCATGGCTCACGGGCCCAGCTGCTCCGCGGCATGCGGGATCTTCCCGGAACGGGGCGCGAACCCATGTCTCCTGCATTGGCAGGCAGACTCTGAACCACTGCGCCACCAGGGAAGCCCAGGATTGCTACATTCTGATTGAGTGCTAGACATCAAATTATAAAACATCCTGTAGTAAGAGGAAAATTGCTTTTTAATGGATTGCCTTTTGTTCATTGCCATATTAAATAAGTTACTAATAGGAGAAGTAAATCTGAGTGAACCCTTATGTTGGAGGAGATATCTGTTTTTCTTCTGAGGAAAATTAGGTTCACACACAGATCCATCTTCCTTTGGTTTGTGTGTGTTTGCTTTTCTCAATTCCTAAATTCATGGTTTTTCTCAGGTTCATGTTAATAATTGACCTGGAACGTCATGGTCACATTACATCTGTAAGGAAGTACTGAGACCAAAGAAGTACCCAACTAAAGTTCTAACTGATTTTTCTACAAAAGTGGAAAGATTGGATTTTCTAGAAATGTTTTGTCTTTTGATTTAACGTAAGGTCTTTTGAGGAAACCCACTTCTGAAATACCTGTTAGATTTTGGTGTCTAAAGCAAACGTATAATGTTCAGTTAAATTACTAACACCAAATATTTATGCACAGATGTTTTTCTTTTTAGATTACTTTTTTAAAAGTGCTGTTTCTGCATCGCAATTATTGGCATTGTAAAATGCAGATGTTTAATAGTGTGGTCTGAAAAACAATGCCTACTTATGTACTCAGAGCACTTTATCAAGGTTATTTAATTGAAGTCTGTAGCACCCCCAGGAGTTAATCAAGATCAATAGCATCTATGTTTATTAATGAAGAGAAGACTTGTACTTACTGCATATTGTCTAGGGTCATTGAGCTCAGATTGGTGTTCAGGTTGCCCAAAGAAGGGTGCAGAAAGAGGCAGGGAAGTCGAGTGCTTGCATTTTGGCATCTGAATGACCCATTTGAATCCCAGCTCAGCTGTTAATCAGACGCCTTGGGCATGCTTCTTCTCTCTTCTGAGCTTCTGGTTCCTTATCCATAAAGTAAAGATAATATCTGCCGCACATATTTGCTGAGAGGGTTAAATGAGATAATGGATGTTGCTTTAGTTGGAAGAGGGATCGTTTTTTGGCAAGTGGTAGGATCTTACTTTCTAGAAAGAAACTGCAGGTTAAGAGAGGAAGGGAGAGTGCCCTGGTTTAAGTGACAGCTGGAACCAGGACCTGGAACAGCGTCCCTTGTTTCTTCACTCTCTATATTATGACTAAATTTTTTCTTTTAACCTGCTTTCTTCATGAGGCTCGTTGGAGAGCAAGGCACTTGTGTTCTTAGTTTCAATTTTAAAAATCACAAAGAATACTGTTGACCTGGATATAGTCGCATATCCCCATGTCCTGTGTTGTAGAATTGTCAGCCCCACTTAGAAGAACAAGATTAAGTAGAGGAGCAAGTTTTCAAAAGAAGAGGTATGGGGCTTCCCTGGTGGCGCAGTGGTTGAGAGTCTGCCTGCCGATGCAGGGAACACGGGTTCGTGCCCTGGTCCGGGAAGATCCCACATGCCGCAGAGCGGCTGGGCCCGTGAGCCATGGCCGCTGAGCCTGCGCATCCAGAGCCTGTGATCCGCAACGGGAGAGGCCGCAACAGTGAGAGGCCCGCATACCGCAAAAAAAACAAAAAACAAACCAAAAACAAAAGAAGAGGTATGCTTGTGAGTGTGGGGTGGGTGAGGGTCGGGGGAAGCAGGAAGCAGTTTCCTTACCGAAGAAGGGAGGTGTAACACAGATAAATCGATAGACTCGTTACAGCTATGAAGTCCTCATGAAGAAACCCTGCTCCTAATAGGAGCTAAAAATGTTACTGTTGTTTTTGTTATTGTAGTACTGTCTCCAAAGCAATAATAAATCATTGAGGGAGGTAATGAAAACTTGATTTCTGATATAAATAAGTTAATTACTTATCTTTTGAGTATGTAACACCTCATTCAGTTACATTCCAGTTATAGTCAGAACTAGGATATTTCTTTTTGTCTCTCACTCATTCATTCAATAACTAGGACTCGGGCTTCCCTGGTGGCGCAGTGGTTGAGAGTCCTCCTGCCCATGCAGGGGACACAGGTTCGTGCCCCGGTCCGGGAGGATCCCACATGCCACAGAGCGGCTGGGCTCGTGAGCCATGGCCACTGAGCCTGCACGTCCGGAGCCTGTGCTCCGCAACGGGAGAGGCCACAACAGTGAGAGGCCCGTGTACCGCAAAAAAACAAAACAAAACAAAACAAAAAAAACTAGGACTTCTCCTCTATGAGTCAGGATCTAATCCCTGATGACAAGGACTTAGACGACACACTTCATCCTCAGGCAGTTCACATGCTGACTGGAGAGTCTTTCACATAATCAAATAATTATAAAACATCTTACTATTTGTAAGTTACATTTAAATTATGTTAATGTCACTAAGAGGCAGTGTTCAGGTTTTTTTGTTCATGGGGAGCCAGGTGGGCTGAGGAAGCGATGTGACATGTTCCAAGAAGAGATATTTGAGTGTGTGGAGTCATAAAGATGAAGAGAAGAATAACCAGGCAGGCCCTTGTGTGTGTATGGTGGGTAGCAGCTGTTGAAAATTCTGGGCAGTGAGAACTGTAGGTGAAAGTAACCCAGAGGTTCAGAGAATTCTACAGTCCACCCTTCGTATCTCCGTGTTCTGCGTCTTTGGATTCAGCCAGTCCTGGAACCAATCCCCTGCAGGTACTGAGGGATGGTACTTTAGTGTGGCTAAAGCAGAAGGCTCAAGGGAACAGGAAAATGGAGGAGATGCTGGAAGAAGAGGCAAGAGTCAAGATAGAAGGATTTGCGGTGCAGAGGAGTTTGGATTTCACCAGGCAGTGGGAACCAATAGAAGAATTTTAACGACAGAAAGGAATGTTCCAGTCCTGGGCATAAAATTCTAAAATTGGATTACATTTTCTGGGTGTGACAAGAACTTGCAAGTATGATAATGTGCAGGACCAGGACCAGGGACAAGCTTACCTTACTCTAGCCCTGACCTAATAATAATCAGCTGGGAGTCCGTTAGGAGGCTTTCAGCTTCAAGTAATCAAAATCCCAACTCAAAATGGTCAATGTAAGAAGAACATTTATTGAGTGTCACAATTTCACAGCTGAGTAGGTCCTGGGGTTATCTGTTCAGTGGTGTCACCAAGGACCCAAGTTCTTTCCATCTTTTGGTTCTGCCATTCTTAGTGTACCAAATTTGTCCTCATTGCTGGTAACAAAATGGTGGCTACCATCACAAAGTCCAGGTGAACAAGAGGCTTTCTCTTCCAGTGAGTCTCTTTTAGGTGTGTGAAAATGTTTCCAAAAGCCCTCAGATGAAGTAGGACGCATTAGGGTGGTATGGCCGTAGACCCAAAAGCCCTTCAGCAAACTTTCACTCGTTATCACTGACTAACACTATGGCCTGTGCCTGTGCCTAACTCAGTCATTGAGAGGGGACTGGAACCTTCTGAGGGTCAGACCAGTCATTAGCTTCTCCCAAGATTGAAACCAGCCTTCCTTGAGTGGCCATAGGATAGTAGGTAGCTGAAGAAAATTGGGGTTCTGTTAAGATAAGGAAAAACTACTTGAAACCCTTAATTCTGTCCCTTTACCCAGAAGAGTATTTTCTGCAGTTTCCTTACTGCTGCAAAAAACCATAAGAAATTGAAGTCAGATTATAGCCCTCTGTCATTTTGCTTTTATTGGGAGTTGGGGAAATGCACTGTATTTTTTTAAGCAGCAGTATCAAAGGTTGCAGAAAAATGGAAATTGAAGTTTGATTATAACGTATTTCATTTTTCATCACTACGCTACTAGGGCTCCACTACCTTACTTTCCTTTTAGCAAATGGTTATTTCCACGTCCTCAATTATGCTTTTGTGTGTGGGTTATTCTCAGGTGTGTTCTGAAGGGCAGAATGGACATACATTTGTGATTGAAGCCTTCATATTTCTCTGAAACAATTTTGCCAACTTCACCTGTATGACCATACATAATTAGATTAAAATTTAATAACTACTTGTCTTTAAAAAAACAAGAATGAAATCTATATCACACACTATGAAAATGTTCGGCATTTCCTTACTTTGTCTTTCAGTGGAAATATTTATTATAACACACCAGTGATGCTGAGTGAAAGCACCTTGTATAATTCATCATTGTCTGCTAAAGCAGACACCTCTGCTTTAGCAAGTAAAAACACAGATGAGCAATCTGAAGGACTCTTTGGAGTGCACAGCAATTAGAATAGACACTTAACTCTGGGACATTGATGTTTTCATACTTTGAGAAGTACCATCCATCACTTTCATTCTTCGAACATCCTGGCTAAAGAAAACTCAAGAAAATTAGCTTTTAACAATTAAACCTCTTAAGGACATTTTTTCCTCATAATACTAGCTTGTACCTATGCTCCATGGAAAGTTGAAGCCTCTCAGATCTTGACTTTTTTTTTTAATAGATCTTTATTGGAGTATAATTGCTTCACAATACTGTGTTAGCTTCTGTTGTACAACAAAGTGAATCAGCCATATGCATACATATATCTCCATATCCCCTCCCTCTTGCGTCTCCCTCCCACCCTCACTATCCCGCCTCTCTAGGTCATAGCAAAGCAAATATCCCTGTGCTATGCTGCTGCTTCCCACTAGCTAACTATTTTACATTCGGTAGTGTATATATGTCCATGCTACTCTCACTTCGCCCCAGCTTCCCGCTCCTCCCCCGCAACCCCCCGTTCAAGTCCATTCTCTATGTCTACATCTTTATTCCTGCCCTGCCACTAGGTTCATCAGTACCTTTTTTTTTTTTTATTTTTTAAGAATCCATATATATATGTGCTACCATACAGTATTTGTTTTTCTTTTCTGACTTACTTCACTCTGTATGACAGACTCTAGGTCCATCCACCTCACTACAAATAACTCAATTTTGTTTCTTTCTGAGTAATATTCCATTGTATATATGTACCACATCTGCTTTATCCATTCATCTGTCGATGGACATTTAGGGTAGGACATTTAGGCCACATACCCCACCCCCCCACCCCCCCGCCACACACACACATTTAGGTATCCATGTCCTGGCTATTGTAAATAGTGCTGCAGTGAACACTGTGGTACATGTCTCTTTTTGAATTATGGCTTTCTCACAGTATATGTCCAGTAGTGGGATTGCTAGGTCATATGGTAGTTCTATTTTTAGTTTTTTAAGGAACCTCCATACTGTTCTCCATAGTGGTTGCATCAATTTACATTCCCACCAACAGTGCAGGAGGGTACCTTTTTCACCACACCCTTTCCAACATTTATTGTTTCCAGATTTTATTTTTTATTTATTTATTTTTTCTGTGGTACTCTGGCCTCTCACTGCTGTGGGCTTTCCCACTGTGGAGCACAGGCTCCAGATGCGCAGGCCCAGTGGCCATGGCTTACGGGCCCAGCCACTCCATGGCACGTGGGATCCTCCCAGACCGGGGCACGAACCCGTGTCCCCTGCATCGGCAGGCGGACTCTCAACCACTGCGCCACCAGGGAAGCCCCCCAGATTTTTTGATAATGGCCATTATGACCAATGTGAGGTGATACCTCATTGTAGTTTTGATTTGCATTTCTCTAATAATTAGTGATGTTGAGCATCTTTTCATGTGCCTCTTGGCCGTCTGTATGTCTTCTCTGGTGAAATGTCTATTTAGGTCTTCCACCCATTTTTTAACTGAATTGTTTGTTTTTTTGATATTGAGCTCCATGAGCTGTTTGTATATTTTGGAGGTTAATCCTTTGTCCATTGATTCGTTTGCAAATATTTTCACCCATTCTGAGGGTTGTCATTTCGTCTTGTTTATGGTTTCCTTTGCTGTGCAAAAGCTTTAAGTTTCATTAGGTCCCATTTCTTTATTTTTGTTTTTATTACCATTTCTCTAGGAGATGGGTCAAAAAGGATTTTTCTGTGATTTACGTCATAGAGTGTTCTGCCTATGTTTTCCTCTAAGAGTTTTATAGTGTCTGGCCTTACATTTAGGTCTTTAATCCATTTTGAGTTTAATTTTGTGTATGGTGTTAGGGAGTGTTCTAATTTCATTCTTTTACAAGTAGCTGTCCAATTTTCCCAGCACCACTTATTGAAGAGACTGTGTTTTCTCCATTGTATGTTTTTGCCTCCTTTGTCATAAATTAGGTGACCATATGTGCATGGGTTTATCTCTGGCCTTTCTATCCTGTACCATTGATCTATATTTCTGTTTTTGTGCCAGTACCATACTGTCTTGATTACTGTAGCTTTGTAATATAGTTTGAAGTCAGGGAGCCAGATTCCTCCAGGTCCATTTTTCTTTCTCAAGATTGCTTTGGCTATTTGGGGTCTTTTGTGTTTCCATACAAATAGTAAAATTTTTTGTTCTAATTAAGTGAAGAATGCCATTGGTAGTTTGATAGGGATTGCATTGAATCTGTAGATTGCTTTGGGTAGTATAGTCATTTCCACTATATTGATTCTTCCAATCCAAGAACATGGTATATCTCTCCATGTGTTTATGTCATCTTTGATTTCTTTCATCAGTGTTTTATAGTTTTCTGAGTACAATTATTTTGCCTCCTTAGGTAGGTTTATTCCTAGGTATTTTATTATTTTTCTTGCGATGGTAAATGGGATTTTTTCCTTAATTTCTCTTTCTGATTTTTCATTGTTAGTGTATAGGAATGCAAGAGATTTTTGTGCATTAATTTTGTATCTTGCAACCTTACCAAATTCACTGATTAGTTCTAGTAGTTTTCTGGTGGCATCTTTAGGATTTTCTATGTACAATATCATGTCATCTGCAAACAGTGACAGTTTTACTTCTTCTTTTCCAATTTGTATTCCTTTTATTTCTTCTTATTCTCTGATTGCTATGGCTAGGACTTCCAAAACTATGTTGGAAAGGAGTAGCGAGAGTGGACATCCTTGTCTTGTTCCTGATCTTAGTGGAAATCCTTTCAGTTTTTCACCATTGAGTATGTTGTTTGCTGTGGGTTTGTCATATATGGCCTTTATTCTGTTGCAGTCATTTCCTTCTATGCCCATTTTCTGGAGACTTTTTATCCTAAATGGGTGTTGAATTTTGTCAAAAGCTTTTTCTGCATCTATTGAGATGATCACGTGGTTTTTATTCCTTAATTTGTTAATATGGTGTATCACATTGATTGGTTTGAGTATACTGAATCTTACATCACTGGGATAAATTCCACTTGATCATGGTGTGTGATCCTTTTAGTATGTTGTTGGATTCTGTTTGCTAGTATTTTGTTCAGGATATTTGCATCTATGTTCATCAGTGATATTGGTCTATAATTTGTGTGTGTGATATCTTTGTCTGGTTTTGGTATCAGGATGATGGTGGCTTCATGGAATGAATTTGGGAGTGTTCCTCCCTCTGCAATGTTTTGGAAGAGTTCCAGAAGGATTGGTGTTAGCTCTTCTCTAAATGTTTGATAGAATTCACCTGTGAAGCCATCTGGTCCTGGACTTTGTTTGTTGGACGATTTTTAATTACAGTTTCAATTTCATTACTTGTGATAGGTCTGTTTATATTTTCTAATTCTTCCTCCTTCAGTCTTGGAAAATTGTACCTTTCCAAGAATTTGTCCATTTCTTCGTGGTTGTCCACTTTATTGGCATATAGTTGTTTGTAGTAGTCTCTTATAATCGTTTGTATTTCTGCGGTGTCAGTTGTGATTTCTCCTTTTTCATTTCTAATTTTATTGATTTGCGTGCTCTCCCTTTTTTTCTTGATGAGTCTGGCTAAGGGTTTATGAATTTCGTTTATCTTCTCAGAGAACCAGCTTTTAGTTTTATTGATCTTTGCTGTCATTTTCTTCACTTCTATTTCATAAATGTTTATATTCTACTTCTGCTTTCTTACTCTACTTCGACCTTAAGTTTAATGTAAGAGCAGCAAGCAAGCAAAAAATATTCAAGGCCTGAGCCCGGATTTAGAAAGTGCCAGTTAATCTGGGCACTTTTGGCCCCAGTTTAAAATGTCATAGGAGAGAGTTTAAAAGTCACTCCAGAGTGGTTGTTTAGAATAGTTATAAATCTGTTATCAGGATTTATAATAGTAGTACCATAAAACAGAGGGACTGATTCTTGGATTCAGAATCAGAAGCCCTGGGTAATAGGCATAACTGTTTTGTCTTTTGTCCAGATGGCTAGCTGTCTGGCTCCTTAGTTTCCCCTTTGTAACATGGGAAAATTATCATTATCCTCCTCCTCCTCAACTGAGAATTGTTTTGTTGTTAAGTTGTTTTGTTAACTGTCAAATGCTCTCTACTTGAAGGAAGCAGTATTATCTCAAATATGCACAGATTCAGGGACCCTGACATGTATCCCAACCAATATAGCAGAGCCAACGCTTTCTGTGCATTTAGGGGCCGTTGTAAGAATCTCAAGCTCTGTGGTGGTTTGTTGGTGATTCCGAAGCAGTCCTTGTAGAGCCTTCTGAATCAGTGTGACGCTTGTCTCCATCGGAAATGACTGCTGAGAGAAATTACACAAGCTTGGCAGTTTGAAAGGATGTAGCAAGCATATCTCAGTTATTAATGGATGAAAATAATGTATATTTACCATAGCCTTTTTTAGGACTTGCTCCTTTTTACGTTATTTCTGGAAAGATATGTAGCTGGAAACAATCAGTATCCATTCCTGTTATTTCTTAGGTTATAGATTGAGCGGGGAGACTGGTACATTTGCCCAGTGTCATGATGAAGAGAGATGCAGACGTGTTGAAAGAACACAGTTGCCTGTTGTCTTCTTCTACCTTTTGTAGAAATACTTTTCCTCCAGTTTCATCTTAAACATCCCATTTGGGTGACAGGCCTGATTCCTCCCCCGACCCCGACAGCATCCTCCTCTAAACCCCTGTAGCACTTTATCTGTGTCTCTTCTGTTGTACTTTCTACTGCATAAAGAGGTTTTTTTTTTTCTTTAATTTGTGGCCCTGTTTCCCCTACAAGTTGAGGTGGTTTATAGCAAAGCATAAAGATAATTTAAAAATAAATAAATGGTGAAAACAAAGGCAATTAAAAAAATAAAACTGAAAAAATGGATTATGAAGGTTTGCAAGTGTGTTGTAAAGACCTTTGTATTAACTGGCAATGGACCTTGAATTTGGCTCAAAGGTTTGTTTGTGCCAAGGAAGCAAAAGAAGTTCAGTAACAGGAAACAGATCACTGCCCATCTCACTTGAATAAACTCTATATGAAAACTGAAATGCTAATTTCAGTTAATCCAAAATAGTATTTGATAACATTTATTACCATTTTTTAAAGATGGAATAGGATATATTCTTAACATCATTTTTTAAACTACTATAAAGCAACAAGCCAACATGATACTTAAAATGGTAAAAACAAAACAACTTTGCCATTAAAAACTGGAACTAGAGTAGGATGCAAAGGACGCTGATATTCACTAGGCAGCACATTGATAGAAACAAAGTATTTTAAATTAGAGACAATAAAACTTTCTAGAAATCCCTGAAGAAACAAAGGAAAAGCCGTTAGGATGAATGTAATTTAGAAGAGTAGCTATATAGTGGCTAAACAAAACTTAGTAGCATTTCCATATGTCAGCAGTAATTAGTTAATTATAAAATGGATAAAAAGAGTTCTTCTAGCAGTGGCAATAAAAATGTAAACTGCTTTTGGAATAATCCTAATGGAAAACATCCTGGACTAATGTGAAGAAAACTGTAAGACTTTACTAAGACATGCAGCACAAGTTTCAAATAAATAAACAAGCAAATGTTTTATTCCTGGGAGGAAAACATTAATATTTTGATCAAGATCTAAATTCCCCAATCAATGTGCAGGCTCATATCTCGTTCCAAAATACCAATGGGATCTAGGATGGAAACTTCACAGAATGATGGTAGAGTTCATTTGGAAAAATAAGGACGTGAAAATTGGGAAGGAGAACTGATAAAGAAGAGCAATGAAAAATGACTGGAAATAAAAATATATTTCTTTCTTAAAGACATTTTTTTGTGAAAAAGTCCAAAGAATTCATTCATATATCTTTCACTCTGGTTCACCTACTGTTGTGTTAACATTTTGCCATAATTGCTTTACCATTCTCTCTCTCTATACATACACACATACACGCATTCACAATAGGGGCTATGTGAAAAATATGAAAAAAATATGTTTTATGGCGGAAAAAGATTTTAATATAATTTGAAGAAAAAAATCAAAATAACTAAATAAAAAATGATTTTAAGTTGGATCCAGCTCTGGCGTGTTGACTCTTGGAGAGAGCAAAATGTGCTAGGAGCCCTGCCTAGCAAGAGGGTTCCTAGGATGGCTGTGGGAGGAAGGTTAGGGTGTCACTGCACAAGCCATCATCGTGGAAGCAGTGGTGGGAGCCTAGCTCAGAACATTTGCTCACCTCGCCGCTGGAGGTCTGAGAGAGGCTCACTACTACTCGTCACCTCCTCGGTGCAGGTCAGGGGTATATATGGTGAAAGTTTCATCACCTCCCCTCTGTTCTTCTACAATACTGGGGATGTGGCTTACCTAAAATCCAGTGGTTATAGATATGAAAAACCATGGATTTCAGGACATCCAGCTTCTTATATAAGCAGAAACATCATTTTTTTAAAAAAAAGCCCATAAAAGTAAAGTGATCCCAGTAGATGAAGCAGGCTGTCTTCACTCCTCATCTGAGAAGTCAGTCTAGTATTAAAGTTACTAGTCTCATTCCAAAAATGTGAAGGGTGAAAACCATCTTCCCCCAGTTCTGCAGATGTCTGTCTCTTCCAAACCCCGGGCTTGGACCCACAGGCTATTTTTCTCCTGAGCATTAATCACACTTCCTAGCACTTATTGTAGGATTGTGTCGCAGCAGGTTTTGAGCTAAAAGGCCCTAGGATGTTGTAAAAGTAGAATATTAATTTGGGAGGGGTGAAATTAGAGGCATGAAATTAGAGGGAAAGTATAAGCAGAATTCTGGAAGATTCAAATAGATGGTAAGCGGAACAAAATAGATCAGAAGAAGAAAGGAATTAAAACAACGGAATCAGGATGCCATACTGCACTGAAATGGTGATGAAATGCTAAATAATAAGGTTTTTAAAACCAAAATGTACATGAGCAAAACGAAAGCAAACAAACAAAAACCCAGGAACATACACACATCTTCAGGCTTTAACATAATTCCTACAGTGTTGGATTGACCCCCAGGGAGTCCGCATTGGTTGGGAGAGCAGCAAAGGACAGAAAGCTCTAGGATGCCTTTTAAAACATCTCATCCTTAACCTGAGGCCTTTGAATGGAGAAATTTTCCTGGTTGCTGCAGTAGATTAGGAGATGGATGCCAGTGGAATCTCCCAACCCTGGGCACCTGAACTTCAATCAAAAACCACTGTTGATTTAAAGATGAGTGGAAAGAATTTATTTAAAAAAACAAGACCACTACCATGTATTAGATGCTTTCTATTTGGCAGGCAATTCTATAAGGTCAATACTCTGTTAACCCTTAAGTATCTCCATTTACAAATGAAGGACCTGGGACTCCGGGAGAGGTTAAATAGACTGAGGTCACAAAACATTAGATGCAGTTAACTATTATGGGATACTGCTGTGCTGTTTACTTATAACTACCGTGCAAAACTATCAACCACTGCTTTCATTTTTAAAAGAATATCCTCTCTTCCTTACAGGCTGTAAGCACTTCGAGGACTAGACTCAGAGTGAATTCATGTTCCATCCTAGCCTCTGGTCTGGTGCTTTACGCAAATCTGCATTTAATAAGTATTTACTACATGAAAAGAGTAGCTTTCTATTTGCTTCAGGGTCAGTTCCAAAAATGTTTTGCAGACATCACTAAATTTTTTTATGAGCAAACAGTATGTGTTTTACCCCAAAACCTCTCAAACCAGCATCCCTTTTTCTTCTGAAGTAAGTGAGAACGACTTATGCAAAAGGGGTCCTCTTCATCCCTCCTCCCCCTCCTCCTTCTGGGCTAATTTGATGAGAGGGCCTCCTGGGTCCAAATTTGAATTAGAAAATATCAACACTACAGTATGTTCCCCAGAGAGGAAAAAATTATCTATTTTCAATCCTATGTTTCAGAACACACAGCTGTGTGACTTCCTAATTTATTATATTCCCCATCTGTCTCCAGTTCTCAGCTTGCTTCTTCTTTTCTACCCACCCCCTTGCTATGGGAAACGGGACAGACTTTAACCAGTCCAGAGCTTGGACTCTAGTGAGAGGCCAGTAAACGGCTCCTCCCAAGACGCCTCCTGCCCAAGCAGGTGCGTCCAGCCACTAGGACCCTAAGGGAGCCAGGCTCCATGGAGTGGCAGCTGTAGGTTAGGGAGCCAAGCTGCTCGCTCCTTGAAGGTCAGTGCCAGCTGCCTGTGTGTCTGTCTGGAGTGTGGCCGTTCCCTGTCTCCTGAGAGCAGGACAGAGCTTTGGGTCCCAGCAATCAAGCCCAATGTGGCTTCCCTTAATTGGGCTTTCCAAGGGTTTTGGCCACAAGAACAGATTGCAGCTGTGGCCTGAGCGTCTTTAGAAATGTGAATCATTTTTTTTTTCTCCTAAAGAAGCTATTTTGAGCTTTATAATTGCATATTTCCATGTTGTTTTTTCACAGAGTGAGTAAGGAGAGTGACTTGCATTTTTTAATAGAAATCTGCTGGTTTCTTTGCTCTTCTGTCTTGCATAATCCAGGCCAGTGATTCCTGAACCTGGCCATGCATCAGATTCACTTGGGGGAACTTCTGTGAAATGTAAATTCCTGCAATGGAATCCTGAAATCAGCATGTTTTATAAACTCTCCAGTGCATTCCGAGGCAGGCAGACTGGCCTCTCCTAGGTTTGGGAATCTCTTTTGAACCCCCTCTCCCTCCCCCATGCTAATTTGGGTCATGGTTAAACGGTTATCTTTATGGGGTGGTAAGAGCTCTAGATTGGGCACTAAAAGACCTGGAATCTAGTTCTAGATCCACTACTGACCAGCTCTAGATAAATCTCATCTCCTATGTCCTCAGTTTCCTCTGGTGAAAACAGTGCTATTGCCCAGGTGGCTGCCAGGTCCCAAACTGCTGTGTTAATGAGCAGAGCCCTTTTTATCAACCCAATAAGGTGACCTTAACCACTGCATTAGTTAATTAGAACTTTGCCATCATCAGTTCTCGAGTGCCATGTATATAACCTAGATTGGTTAGTGGATTCTGTGCCAGAGAATTAAAGAGATGCCCAAAGACCTTGTGAGGACGGGCTGCTAGTGGTAAGGCAACCTCCCAGCATGGACCGGAAGACTTGCAGATACGACTGCTGTCTCCTTTTGAACAGAAACTTTTGTTTAAATACGCTTTTCCCTCTCTGAATGTTTTCCTCCTTTGAAGTATCAACTTTATTGACAGCAGTGTCCTTTGAGAAGAACTAAGCCTTAATTTTGCCAGAAAAGATAAAGGAAATGGCAAGAAAACATTCCTCTCACTTCATTCTTCCCTGCCTAGCTGATTTCACCGTGTCTCTTCCCACCTTGTCATCCTCTCGGCTGGGTTTGATGGCTTTTGCCTCACGCCATGATGCGGTGGGGCTGTCATGGGGCTGGAGCAGCTGCCTCACCCGTCTTTATTTGGAAACAGGAGTGTTTAAATAATCTTGAAACTTGGAAGAAGACACAAGCCTAAATCCAAATGCTACCTAACATTTCTGCAAGTCATATCTATCCCCACTCCTAGAAGCACAGCTCTAATGGTTCTATGGCTTTTATTAGCTGTTTAGTGGTTTGAGGAATTGCCTAGCACTGGAGCCCGTAGAATCCTACCAAAGTGCACACACCATCCCAACGTGGCCAGGTTAGAACTAATCCTGCTGTTCTTCTGTGTCATTAATGTCATCAGAGGGAACCTCAAAGTTTAGGCCTCGTGGAGCTGACTGTTTTGATCACTTAAAATTTTTTTGTTTTGGATTAGGAGTTTACCTTAATGCATATACTTTAACAAATTTTCCTTATAAAAATGAGCTAATGTTATGCATATTACTTTGTAATCTGATACTTTTCTCTTAAGGTGTTAACAGACCTCCTTCCTTTTAGTAAATGTATTCATTTGCAGTTTATGCAAACTTTTAATGGTTGAATAGTATTCCATTTCATATGTATGGGCATCTTGTAGATATAGATATAAATAGTATCCTATTTTCTGAAAGTGTGGGTCTCTTATTGGCAGATATTTACATTGTTTACAAATTTTTGTTTTTATAAAGGGCATCAGGACGAGCATTTGCTCAGTAAATACACTTAGAGTCTTAGCACTGGGGCTGTGGCAGTAAAATAAAACAGAATACTATCCCTTCTCTTAAGTAGCATATATTTTACTTGGAGAAAAACAAACAATAAGCAAATGGAGAAGTATGTCACATGGTAAAAAATGCAACAGAGACAGATCAGACAGAAGAGGGAGGATGCATGACATTGCCTCAATGAGATGATGACATTGATCAAAAATATGAAGGAAGCGAGGGAGTGGACCAACATAGTATCTGGTCAAGACCTTTCTTGAAAGAGGGAACAGCAGTGCAAAGGCCCTGAGGCAGGAGTATACAGCATTGAAAAAGAAGTGTAAGGAGACCAGTGTAGCAGGAGCAGAGAGAATCTGGGGGAAAGTAGCAGGAGATAAAAGGGGTTGGAGGAAGGAGAGATTCTGCAGGCCCTTGTAGGCCACTGTAACAAATTTGGCTTTTACTCTGAGTGAAGAGAGAAGCCATGGGATGGACTGAGTATGCATGTGACATTATAGGACTTATAATTTGAGAGAATGGTTTGGTTTATTTATTGAGATTAGACTATAGGGGAGGGCAAGTTAATGCACCCTACTACAGTGAGCAAGCTGAGAGATAATGGTGTCTTGAACCAGAGAGTTAGCCGTGGAGATACTGAAAAGCAGTTGGGTTCCAGGAAATAGAAAGAGGAGTCAAGGATGGACAACTAGAAGCTGGAAATTGTCATTGAGATTGATGTAGGGCCTAGAAGATCAGCAGTTCTGTTTTGGTCATGTTAAGGTTGAGATGCCTTTTAGACATCCAGATGTTGACTTTGGATGTTGACTTTGTAGTTGAATGTGTGTCTAGAGTTCAGGGGATGGTTCTGAGCTGGAGATTTAACTTTGGGCATCATCAGTGTCTAGATACTATTTAAAGTTATGAGATTGGATGAGAACAGTGAAGAGGCTCTGGGACTGAGCCCTGAGCACCCCAAAGTTGAAGGTTGAGGAGAAGAGGAAGAACTAGGAGCAGAATCATGAGTATGTAGGAAGAGAACCACGAGAAAGTTCAATTAAAGGTAAAAGAGAGATTGCCTGTATGAAATGCTGCAGACCGTGGAGTTAAACAAGGATTGAGAATTGAACATTGATTTTAGCAACGTGGAAGTCCGAGGTGACCTGAGCAAGGGTCGTTTCAGTGCAGGGGTGGGGAAGAGAGCCTGATTGGGTGGGTTAATAGCAAGAGAGGGCAGAGGGATTGGGACAGTGAATACAGACAAGTCCCACTCAGCGTGCGGGACTTGAGGATAGGAAACTGTATCTTGGTTGCTTCATTTTTGTACACATCTTTAGTAATTTTCTTAGTTAAATGTCTACCAAAAGATCCTGAATCAAAGGGTGCATACTTTTAGTATTTTTTAATTCAATGTAATATATGCTCATTGTTGAAAAAATTTTTAATGCAGAGAAGCAAAATTGATAATTATCCATTATCCTACCACCAAGATAGATTGGTATATATCTTTTCCATTACAGTGAGCTTAAACCATAATATTTAACATATCCTATCCTTTCCATTTCATATATTGTGACTATCTTCCTACAACAATAAATATATAATTACATGTATCATTATTTATGGCTGCTTAATATTTCATTGTGTGGATCAACTATAATTAATTTGACCAGACTCTTATTACAGAATATTTAGGGATGTTTCCATTTTTTTAGTGGAAGTAGCACTGTGATTAGCATCCTTGTAATTCCATCTGATTATTTCCTGAGAATTAATTCTTAGTAGAAGTTCCGTCAAATGATCTGAAAATTTATAACTTTTTATTTCTTTACAATTTACCCATAGAAAGGATGAAGCGTTTGCACTCCACTGAGCAGTCATGTAGATTTAGATACAAAGTTTAACACAGTTTTTTAAACTACTGAAAGAATTGGAGGTGGTGGAAGAAACCTAACTGAGGTGGTGGGATCTGGGGTGATGATATGTAGGGAGATGTTCAGATAGATGGACATATATCTCATAAATGTATTGTAGATGATAGAGGCTTGTAGGTCAAGACATGACGTATAGTTATCTCTACCACAGCCACGTTATGACTTTCATGAGCCCCAGGTGCTTTAACCTTTGTGGGCAGCTTCCGCTGTAAAACATATTAAATTTTATATTTTAAGCCTGCATTCTTATAAAGATGACTGTAATCCAGGCTGGATTTATTATCATATGTTCATTATTATCCTATTTATGTTTTTCTTCTGACTTTAAAAGTAGTTAAGATGAAAACAGTTTCATGGGCTCGAAAGTACCTTGCGCCCTCAGAACTGTGCCTGCCAAGCCCCATGGATAGATTGGCCCTGATTATGCGTCTCTGTCCTTTTAATGTTTTTAATAATGAATAGATATGACCAAAACATACAAGAGAAAAATGTCAGACTAAATTTATAAATATTCATGGTCCCTAAGTAGTTTCGCTTCACTTTACCCACAAAAGGAGGAGATACATTCCTCTTCTCTCTTATGTTCCATCCCATTTCCTCCTTATCAGTGGGCTGTAGCGGAAGACTTGGTTCCTGCCGTAAAGAAAAGTAAAAGTAAAAACTCACTAGCTTTCCTCCCAAACCTGCCACTACTCCTGATCCCTGGTGCCAGCACTCACCTGGTTGTCCGCCCTAAAACTTGAGGTCATCCTTAGTCACAGCCTCATGTCCACGGCCAATCAATGACCAAGTCTTGTCAGGTCAGCGCTTAAAGGTTTCTTTCTTTTTAAAGAAATTGAGATATAAGTGACTGTAACATGTATTAATTTTAAGTGTACAACGTAATGATTTGGGAAGGGAAGCGGATGTACGTACATGTTGCAAAATGATGATCAGAATTAGTTAACATCCAGCACCTCACATAATTACAAATTTGTGTGTGTGATGAGAACTTCTAAGGGCTATTCTCTTAGCATTCTTCAAATATACAATACTGTTAACTCTAATATTGTTAACTATAGTTACCATGCTGTATGTTATATTCCCTAAACTTGGTTGTCTTATAACCGGACGTTTGTACCTTTTGACCACTAAACATTTCTTCCATCTCCCTATTTCTCTGTGTTTCCACTGCCATCATCCTGATTCAGATCACCATGGTACTGCCTCGACACTTGCCCTCTCTAATCCACCCCTGCCCCATCCTGCAACCTGGGCTTTATCTAGGGCATAAATCAGATCTGTTTAATCCAGTTTATTAAAATGAGAAGCTCCTGTTGGCTCCTGTTTCCTCTCAGAGTAAAATCCAAACTTCCGTTTACCACCCTCACCCTCCAGAAATCCCAGCATGACGTTCTTCCTCTTTACTCTGGACCTTGGCACGTGCTGGCTCCTTCCTAGAACACCCATCCTTTGTTCCTCTGCATCCCTACCTCAGACTCACTCTTCAGCCCCCAATCCCTGACAGCAACCTTCCACAGGGCTGGGTTTGACCCCTGATCTTCCCCCATTGAGGCACATCTCACACTACGTGGAAATGACATTTACTTGTCTGTCTTTGCACATTTTCTCCCTTCAGCTTCATCTGCTTCATAATTAGTACGGTTCCATCCAGATTCTTGTATAAGGTTGTCCATTAATCCAGCACAGATGAGAAGTGTGGAGAGGCTACATGGGGGGCAGCTAGTGGGTGCCATAGAGAACTGGAAGGAAGAAAAATTTTGTTATGAAGCTGAATCCTTTGGCTCTGGGACCATAATTTGGACAGATAATAGTCAATAAAACCCCCCAACCAGGACAAGCAATGTCATGTGGGATGAAGAAGACAGTGGGTTGGGTCTTAGCCATCGTGTATGACAGGCAGGAAGAGCTCAGCAGATACTGCCTGTCACCTTCATCCCAGTTGGGAATCTGCCCCCCAGGGTTTGCCCTCTGCTCTGCTGGGTCCTGCCTGCTGGATGGTGGAGCAGCCCCAGATTGATATGACACTGTCAGTCAGATGGAGGTCAGAAACCAGCAGGTGAGTCCTGTTGTGTCTAGATCATCACCAGTAGAAGCAAGATCTGTGTTCTCTTTATGTGAGAGTGGAGCCCAAGTTTCTTTGCTGCTCTTGGCCTTGAGAAGAAGTCAGAAGTATAGGCAGTGACACTTATGGCTATTTTCTCTGCCTAGAGGGTTGGGTTTTCAGGTGATGAGGAAATAAACTAAAACAAAAACCAAACAAAACCAAAATAAATCTAACCCTCTAGCTGTTGACCCATTTTGCTTCTCTCTCAGAACATCGGTCATTGCAGCTGGTAAGATGGTAAAAGGGGACCCTTGGACCTTTTTTAAAGCCACTTCTTATACCAAGTGGCTGCCTGCATTTATGCTTAAGATAATACCATAATTTCTATTGTTTTGAAAATTCCTCTGGGTCATGAGTCATTTGATTTCTAACTTTAATTGTTCATGAGATGTGGTTATAAGCATTTTATCTGAAGAAATAGGAAGAAAATATCTGGAAGGAGGCAGTCAAATGGATTACAATCTTGAAATAATTGCGAAGAGTGACTCATCATGGTAACGAAATCACTTTAGTGTGTTTTGAATAGTGTTTTTAAAAAACGGGATAAAATAATTTTTAGAGCGCTTCACAAGTAGCAAAGACAAGTGTTCCATTATATCAGTTTGACCTGCCTGTACACTGGGATGCAATGCAAGATGTGTTTTGGGCTGTAGGTCATGGTTGAAAAAGTTTAAAAGCCCCCCTCCCCTGCCCCATCATAAGGCAGTTCACCTTGAAATTACTCTAGAGCATTGTCTGCTTTCACACTAGTATATGCATTACAGAGTTTTTTTATTCAAATGTGTTATTCTATCAGAGTTTATCTTAATGGATGAGGTGCCTACCTCACAATGATACAAGTGAGGCTGATCATCTCCCATAAGCATCTCCTGCATGATTCCTGCTCACGTCTTTTCTCTTGGTACCTCTTCTGGCTCTCAGTGATGTCCCCAAATTTCTAGGTTCTTGCCTCTTAGAAGGGCTTCTCTACAGATTAGAAAATGAGAATTGTATACGTGATATTTCCTACATGTACATAAGAGGGAGCCACAAGACATGTCTTTAAATGAAAGGGCAGTGTCCGGTCTTTTGTGCCAAAAATGACTAGAGCCTTCAAACAGCTTTTGTGTTTCTGATTTATTTCAGTGTTTTGCCAGTGTTGCATCTGAAAGACAATTCTTGTTGTATCTGTTTTAAACAATTCTAAATGGAAAGCCCTCAACCACCATTTATGTAAAAACCTGTATCTAAAACTCGAGCAGAAATGTCTTGCTAAATGATAAATGCCCTTCTTTCCTCCCGAGCTCCCTTCATGCCATCGAAGGAACATGAATAAGAATAAGTGGGGTATGAGAAAGCAATTTTGAGGTTCTGACTAATAAAATCATTGAACAGTCATTCACTCCCACTCAAGCCTAGGACTGTGGACAATCCACTATTGCTTTGGGCCTTTAAAGACTTCATAATCTGGCCTCTGTCTGCTTTTCTAACCTGACTGTACAATTCAAAAAATAAAATGAAAATTTAAAAATAAAGAAAAAAAAGACCCTAAACCGTAAACTGCCATAACCAGCTTGCATTTTATTTTGATAGAGCCCATTTGCAGTTCCTTAAACAAGTCAGACTACCTCATTTGTGCCTTGGCTCTTTGGCATTTCCCGTCACAGCTGCTTTTGGTCTAGTATCAACACAGCCTGTGTGGTCCAGGTTATTGGCACAAAACCTTTAGGGATCCTCCTGATTAATTTGAATTCATTGTGCTTCTGTAGAGCACTTACCACAATTCAAGAACTGTGCTCAAAAAATACATACTTCTTCATCATCTCTCCCTCCAGAGAAGCCAACGTTCAGAATCATTAGACAAATATGTCTTGAGCATCGACCATGCCCCACACCTCGTTCTAGGCATTGGAACTTTGCTGATCTGTTGAAGATAATCTAAAAGTCAGTTGTGGAATTATCTTTGTGCTCTTCATTGACTTATATCCTAACATCAGTGCAGCCATGTGAATAAAACTATTTATTAGAGCTATAACAAAATCTCCATGCATCATTTTAAGATGTTCAACAAAGTGTTCTATAGAAACAAAATAAAAGACTAGTAAGGCTATTTCCCCCAAAGCTATCCTTTAGTTTCTATCATTGTTTAGACAAGCGATATTTTGTAGCATGTATTTTATAGCATGTACTTTATTTCTAAATGTCCTTTATGATATTATACATTTTATAGAGGGTCAGATTTTTATTTTTTTAAATAAATGGTTACATAGTAATTGCCCTTGATCTTTCTCTGCCATTTCTCTATCAGAAAATTAAATAAACCAGGATCATATCACATTTATATGTATATATATAAAGATTATAAAATCAACACATTAAAAATAAATTTTTAAAAACAGTGCGTGACCACTGTTGAAATTTTAGAAAATGGGAAAGTTTTTTAAAATTTATTTTATTGAAGTATAGTTGATTTACAATGTTGTGTTAATTTCTACTGTACAGCAAAGTGATTCAGTGATACATTCATATAGATTCTTTTTCATATTCTGTGCATTATGGTTTATCACAGGATATTGAATATAATTCCCTGTGCTATATAGTAGGACCTTGTTGTTTATCCATTCTCTATATAATGATTTGCATCTGCTAATCCCAAATTCTCAATCCATCCCTCCCCCACCCCACACCCCTTGGCAACCACAAGTCTGTTCTTTACGTCTATGAGTCTGTTTCTGTTTTGGAGATAAGTCCATTTGTGTCACATTTTAGATTCCACATGTAAGTGATACCATGTGGTATTTGTCTTTCTGTTTCTGACTTACTTCACTTAGTATGATAATCTCTAGGTCCATCTACGTTGCTGCACATGGCATTATTTCATTCTTCTTTAAGGCTGGGTAATATTCCATTGTGTATACATAATACATCTTTATCCATTCATCTATGGACATTTAGATTGTTTCCTTGTCTTGGCTATTTGTAAGTAGTGTTGCAATGAACATTGGGGTGCATGTTTTTTTTTTTTTTTTTTTTTTTTGCGGTACGCGGACCTCTCACTGTTGTGGCGTCTCCTGTTGCGGAGCACAGGCTCCGGATGCGCAAGCTCAGCGGCCATGGCTCACGGGCCCAGCCGCTCTGTGGCATGTGGGATCTTCCTGGACCGGGGCATGAACCCGCGTCCCCTGCATCGGCAGGTGGACTCTCAACCACTGCACCACCAGGGAAGCCCTGTATTTTTTTTAATTATAATTTTGTCTGGATATATGCCCAGGAGTAGGATTGCAGGATCATATGGCAACTCTATTTTTAGTTTTTTGAGGAAGCTCCATACTATTTTTCCATATTGGCTGCACCAATTTACATTCCCACCAACAGTGTAGGAGAGTTCCCTTTTCTCCACACCCTCTCCAGCGTTTGTTATTTGTAGACGTTTTAATGATGGCCATTCTGACTGGTGTGAGGTGGAACCTCACTGTAGTTTTGATTTGCATTTCTCTAATAATTAGTGATGTTGAGCATCTTTTCATGTGCCTGTTGGCCATCTGCCTGTCTTCTCTGGAGAAATATCTATTTAGGTCTTCTACCCATTTTTCGAATGGGTTGTTTGTTTTTCTGTTATTGAGCTGTACGAGCTGTTTGTATATTTTGGAAATTAAGCCCTTGTCGGTCGCATCATTTGCAGATATTTTCTCCTGGTCCATAGGTTGTCTTTTTGTTTTGTTTATTGTTTTCTTTGCTGTACAGATGCATGTAATTCGATTAGGTCCCATTTGTTTCTTTTTGCATTTACTTCTATTGCCTTGGGAGACTGACCCAAGAAAACATTGGTATGATTTATGTCAGAGAATGTTTTGCCTATGTTCTCTTCTAAGAGTTTTATGGTGTCATGTCTTATATGTAAGTCATTAAGCTATTTTGAGTTTATTTTTGTATATATTGTGAGGGTGTTTTCTAACTTCATTGATTTACATGTGACTGTCCAGCTTTCCCAGCACCACTTGCTGAAGAGACTGTCTTTTCTCCATTGTATATTCTTACCTCCTTTGTCAAAGATTAATTGAACGTAGGTGTGTGGGTTTATTTCTGGGCTCTCTATTCTATTCCACTGATCTATATGTCTGCTTCTGTGCCAGTACCATGCTGTTTTGATTACTGTAGCTTTGTAGTATTGTCTGAAGTCTGGGAGGGTTATGTCTCCTGCTTTGTTCTTTTTCCTCGGGGTTGCTTTGGCAATTCTGGGACTTTTATGGTTCCATATAAATTTTAGGATTATTTGTTCCAGTTCTGTGAAAAATGTCATGGGTAATTTGATAGGGATCGCATTAAATCTATAGATTGCTTTAGGTACTAAGGCCAGAAAATGGGAAAGATTTTTAATGAAGAAAATTAAAGACACTCACTATTCTGCCCCCCCTGATAACAGCTACAAGCAAAGTGGTGTGTGCCTACCCTGTACTGTATCTGTATCCTCACTGTATAATATTTGTATATTATCTGTAAATATACATATATTTGCATATGCATGCATATATTAAAAATGTGAGATCATACTGCCTCAGAATCCTGTTTTTCTCTTCACTCAGAATTATAATATCTATAACAACTTTCTTTATCTTGAAATATCCTTCAGGGATATATTCTTTAATGACTAGATACCATTCCACTGTGTAGCTACTTCGTAATTTATATAACAGATCTCTATTTTTATATGTTGAGGTTTTTCCTCATTTTTACTATCATAAACACTGCTGAGATGATCATGCTTGCAGATAGATCTTACATTCATCTTTAGCCTTTTACTTAGAATAAATTCCTAGAAGTGAAATTGCTAGTCATGTACACCCTTAAGTTCTGGTTACTTGTTGCCATACTCCCCTCTGAAAAGGTTATCTCAATGTTTGCATCCCCCTCAACAGAATGTGAGAGAGTGTCTGCTCACCACACTGATTACTGTCGTAAAAAGAACAACAAAACCAAGCAATCTCATCATTCACTTGAGAGTTCAAAATGTTGTCTCAGTCTTGGCTATTTTATGAGAAATGTTAAACATTTTTTGATGTATGTATTGGCCATATACATTTTGTGTATCAAAATGAGTGGTTCTATCTAAATTGGTTCTATCTTAATCTTAATTGCATGAGAACCATGCATGCCTTATGTTATATGAATCAGAGAAACCAATGACATTATCAGATGACACGTTTTTGAGTTTAGGGACTAGGAAGATCGATTCTTTGAAATAAATGAGAATGGGTGATTCTAATTTGGAACATGTATAGGTTGATCATTTTACTTTAGATATTTCAGACTGTTTTTAAAATATTTAGAGGAGCTATGCATCAACTTGCCTTCTGAAATGATAAGTTAAGTTGTGGAGACCCAAACTCTTATTGTCAGAGGGACCTTTAAAAAAAGTTCCTTTCATAGGCGTTTCAACCACTTTGGGGGACAGTCTTCTCTTTATTGAGTTGCCAAAAGCCTATAGGGTAGTATTTAATTTGTTAAGGTTTTTGATTCTTTTTCATTTAATACTTTTGTTAAAAGAGTAGCACATGATATTATAA
Source organism: Phocoena phocoena (assembly GCF_963924675.1). Lineage (NCBI taxonomy): Eukaryota > Metazoa > Chordata > Mammalia > Artiodactyla > Phocoenidae > Phocoena > Phocoena phocoena. The sequence continues at coordinate 65,451,215 of NC_089227.1, read as the reverse complement.
AGTACGTTAAATTATATAGGAGATTTAAAATAGAGAGAAATAATGTCCCTCTCCATCCTCATCTTGTTTCTCCTTGGGTCGCAGCTCCCAGCAGTAACCTTGGTTTGATGGGCTCTTCTAGTCCTTTCTGATTGCATATACTAATGTATCGTGTGTGGGGTGTGTGTGTGTGTGTGTGTGATATTCTAGAACTCATTATTTTATTTTATTTATTTATTTTTTTAAGAAGATGTTGGGGGTAGGAGTTTATTAATAAATTTATTTATTTTTGGCTGTGTTGGGTCTTCGTTTCTGTGCGAGGGCTTTCTCTAGTTGTGGCGAGCGGGGGCCACTCTTCATTGCGGTGCGTGGGCCTCTCACTGTGGCGGCCTCTCGTTGCAGAGCACAGGCTCCAGACACGCAGGCTCAGTAGTTGTGGCTCACGGGCCTAGTTGCTCCGCAGCATGTAGGATCCTCCCAGACCAGGGCTCGAACCCGTGTCGCCTGCATTAGCAGGCAGACTCTCAACCACTGCGCCACCAGGGAAGCCCCTAGAACTGATTATTTTAAATGGCTGGGTAATATTCCAGAGTAACATCTGACATAATATAATGCTTGAAATGTGAACACAGTGTTAGGTTTACCTGCAGGGAATTTTGTTTATTTTAATCGGTTGGAGAAATTGAGGGGCCCAGGAGATGACCTTTTTTGACTAATGTTAGTAGAGAAGGTATAGCATGAGTATTTTATTAAAGTTATGCCAAGTAAAGGAACATGATACCAAACTTAAATTTTCCTCTTTTTTTGGAGCCCAGTTAAATTTGGGGAGGAGAGTAATAAACAGAAAGTACATCATCAAGGAGCTCTCTCTAGAATTCTGTCTAGGAAAGTTAATCAGAATGTCCAAAATTGATTCTATTCTTGAACAATAGTCCCACTCAAGACTCTGAAGTACAGTTATGAAATCCTTGTTACTTTCTTCTTGAAAGCATGAAGCCAGCTTTGGGAGAAATAGAATTTTTTTTCTAGGATTGAGAGTGTGGTGAAGAGTATGAGGTGCGTACGTGTGTGTATGCGGGTGGAAGAGATGAATGATTCACCCTCTTCTACCTACAATCCATATAAATGGAATCATACAGTATGTAGCCTTTTGTGTCTGGCTTCTTTCACTCAATATAATGTTTTTGAGAGTCATCCAGGTTGTCACTTACTGTTTTAATGCTAAGTGTGAGCTTTGTTTTGTTTTGTTTCCCTTCTCCTTTTAAGTCAGGCGTATTGAGGTATAATTAGCACAGTAAAATTCACCCTTTTTAGGTATTCAGTTCTTTAGTTTTGATAAATGTGTACAATCATGTCCCACCACAATCAGGATAGAGACTGTTTTCATCTCCCCCGAAAGTGTTCTCTTGACAATTTATTTTGCCTTTGACCAATAGTCCTTAGCCAATAGAGAGTGGAGGGGTCACCAGGGGAGCTGGTGAAGTTATATCTAACCTGATTGCCATAAGCCTTCAGTAATCTTACCTACTCAACTGTCAGAATCACATGACTACTCCTTGATGAGAGTGCCCCCCCCCACCCTTTGTGAATCATATAGAAAGGAACATCACAGTAAAGTCGAGAGATGGCATGTGTTCCTCTCCACTGGGTTACCACACTTTGCTTAATCTTAGTATGGTAGTTCCTTGGGATGGACCAGAACCTTTCCCTGACAACAAAGCAAAACTCATGCCCATCATTCTGAGATTCATCACATCATCTTTAACTAGAAGTCAATAATGTCCAGGACCAAATAGGAAAACCTTGCTCAAGAAAACAAGGGTTTATAGACGACAACGTGGGGGTAAACCCATCTCATTCGCTAACCACTGTTCCTAATGTACAGATATTATCCAAATTTGATGCTTAAACACAGGTTATGTATAAAACACACAAACACACACAGGCCCACAAAGTTCACAGATGTCCATGGAAGTCAAGAAAGGGTGATTTTTAGTGAACTGACCAAGTTGATCAATAAGCCCTTTTATAGGTCTAAGCCCTCTCCTACCGATGATAAAGAAATAAAGAATAAAAGAAGATTGTATCTTCGTATGAGTTTTTCTCAGCGTACCATATCCTCTTTAAGTCTGTTTATCACACTCCCGCAAGATGTGGAAGGCTCTGGAAGCACTACAGAGTGAAGGGAGTTAAGCAGTACAGCCTCTTCTGCCGTCAAATGGTGCCACGAAGTTAGGGTAATGAGGATTTAAAATGATGCAGTTTAGGCTTCCTCTCTTTTACCCCCCATGATTACTATCTTCTCACCCCACCACAGAGGAATGTCTTCCATGTCTAATCGGATGAGGTGAAGAAGAGAAAATTGCATTTATTTTAAGCTTAAAGTTTAGCCAGATGGGAGCCAGCTTAAGTTTCGTGTGAATATAATTTGATTTTTTTCCCCATCTCACCATCCCATGTTGAGTTGCCTCTGACAACTGATAAAATTCACATTTCCAAGCAAATCTAGGATTTAGATATAAATATGCAGAGTGAGCACGCAAATTAACTCATGTTCTAAAAGTTAAAAAGGGTGAAATCAGACCAATTTCACATAAGAAAAATTTCGACAATGCTGGTGAGATGGAGCAAAATAGAATAGAACCCATAATCAGATTCCAAAATTCTTCCAATTCATACTTTTTGACAGAGTGAGTAGGAACATTCTAGCAAAGTTGATTACGAAGTCTGAGATCAATTTTCTCATTAACTTTTGGTATGAAATTGGAGATAAATTCCATTTGGAATCATTTTCCCGAAGATTGACCTAAAAATGCTTGTTATGAAATAAATTAAAAATTTGGGAAATGTTGAGATGTGAGACAGTAGCAATTTCAGCACCTGTTGGTAGTTCACATTTCTTCGCTGCACTAAGGCACAATTTGAGAATTGGGATTTCTTCATTTCATGCTTGCAGCCCACAAACCTTTCTGCTTTTAGTTACTCTGGTTCTGGATTTTTATCCTGTCTCATAGGTGAAGGGGTTGGGAAGTGATGGAGTAGAATTTGGTTTTTCTTTGTCAGTCTGATTGAAGATTAACTTTCTAATTCCAGTGGTTTGGATCTAGAAACAGATACTTTTCCTTCTAAATAGATCAGTCTTAGGAACAAAATTGCAAAGTATGGATAAAGCAAGCTTTCATATGAATCCCCGTCTTCCCTAGCTAGACCCAGTGGGGAAGAAGGGTAGAGATGCTGTCCAAATGGTGGAGTAAAAAGTAAACGTAGTAGTTCTCATCACTTCAGGCAGTGCATAACTGGAGTGGAGTCATTTCCACACTTGGAGGCTCCCCAGGCAGCAGCAGCTGCAACAGTAGACATGTGATGGGTGGCGTGTCCTGGGAGAGAGGTCACTGCCGGACTGTCACGGTACAGTTTTGACTTTCAATTGGAGGGATCAGGCGTTTGGAAACAAGTGACCCATCAGTCATTTTAAAGTGAGGTCCTTAACACTTTCATATTTCAGAGGCAGAATTGTTACTTAAATTCAAACCGGTATTTTATAATTAATTTCTATCCGCCACCTTTATATTTAAGATCTTCAGCCTTCAAATAATTTGGGGGACCATATGATGACCTAGGGGGCAGAATCATTACTGAGCAATATTTGCTTGAGGGGCCCAGACCTTGTAAAGGGGATTTCTCTAGGGCCCCTCAAGATATCCATTCTTTTGTCAGCAGCTCCATCTCCTCCTTTGTAAACCAGCCTGAACGTTCCTGAGTTTCATTCTGTCAGTGCCCTACTCCGTCAGTTCTGCAAGTTTAAATATCGTGTATCATGTTGATTTCTGAGCTAACTGTGTTGTAACTGTTTTGTTCTTTTGTAAAGTTAATTTTCTTATTTATGTTTTACTCAAACAAATGTTAAAATTTGTATGCCTTAGCGGAGAGGGCATTGCAGATATACTGGCAACTAATGGGTGACATCTGCAAATTTAAGAGCTTCATCTAAAAGTGAATGGATGAGTTTCTGTAGAATATATGGATCGCAATTTTTATGGGATCCTCTTTAAATTCTGACAAAGTTTGTCTCATAAATACAGCTCGTGCAGAATTTTTCTGCCCCTAGAATTGCTCAAATGGAAAATTTATTCCCAAGTCCTTTTTATCGGCATCTCTGTCGAATCAGTCGTAGATCTTCTTGCAGGTGATTGTACCCTACTAGATTTTCCTAACTGGGTAATGCAAGTGGATTTTCAAGTATCAGGAGCAAATCACGAATACATTGCCCTCCAGTTTCTTATTTTTATAATTAGTTTTGCTCTACCCTAAAATTGATATGAGCCCTTGAGTCCAGTTTTCTCAGTGTCAGTAGCTCTTTGAGGCACTAAGGCCCACTGACCTGCAGTCACAATGCCTTCTCAGAGGACGACTCCGGAAGGCCTGGGTGCTGGGTGCTGACAGTCACCCCTGTGTCTGCATCCAGGGTCCCTGTTCCTCGAGAGTCACTTTGTGCCAAGAGAGATTGCCTTTTGCCTAGTTCTTGCCATTGCCCTCAAAGTGCTAAATACTAGATTCAAAAGCATCAGGCATAGATGCCTATATATTTCCATTAACGGACATGCCCCTCTGAATGGTAACTGCAAAACTCAGTGCCCTGCAGCTTTGGCTCCAGATCTTACTTCAGGGGCTTGTGTAGTTGACTCTCCCTTCTTCCCAGATAGCCTGACTGCTGTTCAAGGCAGGCAACGTTCCTATTCTTGTTTGTTCCTCCAGGTCTGCTAGGATTGTAGTGTTTTTACTGTCAAAATAGGTACACATTCAGATCAGAGAACACAGGAGGAAAGGCTGTGCTCGAGGTAATCCACTGGGAGTCATTGCCATGTGAATTGGCGGTAAAATCATGGCATTGGTAATGTTGTCTGCAGGGAATTTGGAGTGAGACGCATGGAGGTCCAGAGGCAGACCCATGGGAAACCTTCCTCTGTGTGGACCACATAGAGGAAGAGGAGGATACACAAAGGAGAGGCAGGAGGGGGAGGGGCAGAACCAGAAGACACAGAGGTCACGGGTCATACATGTGGATCTAAGGATGAAGGATGAAGGATGAAGGCGGAAGTGGTGGTGAAGAGAAAGACTGTGGTCCTGGTATTATTACCAGAGTATTTATTATTAAATAACATATCATTTAACATCTTTGTATGAATGACCTTTGGATATGGCTGACATTAGTTGACAGTTTTACAGTTCACTAACTATACGGGTTTGTTGTATTCATCAGAGAGGGAAAGCATAAGCATGTCATAAATTTTTAAACTTTGTTCAGTGCTCAGTTTGGGACCTTTTATTGGTATCATTTTTAAAGATTTAGATTCCTTATTGAACCTGAAAATGAGTGCTGGCATAATAAAGAGAACCTAGTTGGATTAATATTAGTCAAGGTTTAGTTATTCCCTAGAAGCTACTTATTGATTTAAAATGCAATCTTCAGCTCCTCTCAGTATAGTACAATCAGACTCTGTTCAGCTGTGAGCATCATCAATTGCATTGACAATCACATAAGACTAAACCTTTGCCCTTCACCTAAGTTTCAGATCCATGCCTCCTTTTCTCTCTTGGGCTCTCATCGAACCTGAAGGGAATTGGCATTCGCAAGTAATGGTATGTTAAAGTGCATATTTTGTGGATCCTTTTCTTACTGGGTGGATGACATAAAATTGCATCCCATGCCTTAGTGTGCAGGGCAAAGGTGTCTGTTTATTCTCTTTCATCTCTCTGGAATTCCTGGGCCCGTGTGCACTGTACCCTCACCTGGGCAAGTGGTGTCGGTAGAAGGAAACATTTCTCTTCCTGAACAATAGCCTCTAGTGAGTTACAAATACAAGTGCTGTTTCCCCTGAGCAGCAGCCCATAGTGAGTTTACTAATGTGAGTGTTTTTCCCCCTGGTCCTCCTCTTGAGGTGAGTTGGCTACTCCCTTAATGTGAAGATCAACCTAACTGTGGTTTCACTTGCTTAGGGACAGTGTTTCCTCATGCTCTAAGTAGGATTAATTTTCATAACTTAATTTACCAGGTCCGGGAGGCGAGCTGCAGTTGCTATAGGAACAGTAACTGAATTTCCTGGCATTAGTACGTTTAACACATCAACAGTGATGCTATAGTGACATAGGTATGTCTTCCTTTTCCCACTTTCATTTCCTTTTCCCTTTTTAGATGGATTACTGTTGGGGAAAGGAGAGGAGGATTGAATTTCACAAACTGGTTTATCTGATTAGTGTGTCACGACGTTCACCGGCAGGTTATTTTCATGGTAGTTACACATCCAAAGGATGCCTGTGTCTAAACTTTACCTCCCGCCTTTGGTTGGTGCTACTTTTGACAGGCCTTCTAGCGTCATGGAGGCCCTTGCAGAAAGAGAGAAAAATATTGTTCACCATCATACTCTGGGTGTCCAACTTGGTGCCCCAAACTGAATAATTGATGATTGAACATCACATGGCTTTGTGTACAATGATAAGTTGTGCTCACTCACCTTTCGTCTTCACAACCATGAATCATGTCTTTGCTAAAATTGAAAGGCCTCTTGGGTTAGATATCTGTATGCACACAGAGTGTGACTATCAGAGAAGTACTTGCATTGCATTTCTAGGCCACATAATCTTTAGCCTAACATTTGCATATTAATGGATAATTGTAAAACATTATGTAAATTATACATGGTGGTGAATACGTTATCAAATCAAATGGCCTTTAGGGGTAATTACAGGATGCTGCTATGTCAACTAGGACGCTGCAGGTTGAATGCTGAACACTTTCCATAGAATGAAATATAACACAGCCAGGGTTTATTTCCGTCCAAAGTCACGTGTCGTCTTTCAGTGTGATTTTCATTTTATTAGATGAAGAATCTAACACTTGGGATGATATTAGTTGCAGAATATTAGGGATTAAAAGAATAAAACCCTGATTTAAAAAATATTAGAATGAGGAAACTCTTAATGTTGGTAATTAATCTAAATGTTTGAGTCACAAAGTCCCATGAGTATTTATCTCTCTCATTGTACTTATTCAAACATACTTTCTTTTTTTTAATTTTAAAATAATCCATGCTTGGGGCTTCCCGGGTGGCGCAGTGGTTGAGAGTCCGCCTGCCGATGCAGGGGACGCGGGTTCATGCCCCAGTCCGGGAGGATCCCACATGCCACGGAGCGGCTGGGCCCGTGAGCCGTGGCCACTGAGCCTGTGCGTCCGGAGCCTGTGCTCCACAACGGGAGAGGCCACAGCAGTGAGAGGCCCGTGTACCGAAAAAAAAAAAAAAAAAAATAATCCATGCTCTTACTAAAACGCAGCAGACAGTACAGCCTTCTTCAGTCACCCCACTGCCAAAAGACTTCATTCATTTGCTGACCTGCATCCTTGAAGACCACTCTCTGCTTTATCACTCTGTTCTCCACGAGTCCAACTCGGTGTCTGTCCTATATACGGTGGCAAGAAAGCAATGTGGAAGGAAGGAAGGAAGGCAGATAGGGAGGGAGGACAGGAGTTGAGAGGGAGACATGGAGGAAAGGTGAGAGGGAGGGACGCAGGGAGGAAGGGGATGGGTCAGTAAGTGCTACCACCATGAGGCTGAATTCTGGGCAGCCCTAGTCACTTTCTTTGACCATTTGTTAGGCTTGCTGCGTGAGGAAAGAAATAAGGCTTCTCTTTAGAACATATATTTTTCCGTCTATAAATATTGACTGTATCTAGTGCTTTGAAGGGAGGCTATCTCTGTAAATATCTCCTGGTAATAAAAACTAGGTGGCAGACCAAGGTCTTTATCACCATTTAAATCTATTCCTTTCTAACCCCTTCTTCCTCAAAACCCCTGTCCTACTGGATTTCCATGCAAAATGATCCCCCTACCACCATTATTCTAACGATTTCTGGTTCTCTGAGTTCTCTATTATGTTGGCCAGTGAAAATTAAGGGTGAAACATTTTATCCTAAAACAAACCTGATATTATGGCAGGTATCCACTTTCCAAAACCAACATATAAACAATAAGCAAATTTTGGAGGTCAAAACCAGTCATTCTTCAGAACGATCATTCAGATGTGTACTAGGAAATCTGAATCTCAGCCCGAGGAGCCTCTGAGGCCAGAAACCTTCTGTGTCTGATTTCTCTGCTCCTCCTCTTCTGTGCCTCCGACCCCAGCCCATCACCAGATTGGGCTGGAACTGGTGACTTGGGATGTTAACCCACATTTTTTTTTTTTTTTTTTTGCGGTATGCGGGCCTCTCACTGTTGTGGCCTCTCCCATTGCAGAGCACAGGCTCCAGACACGCAGGCTCAGCGGCCATGGCTCACGGGCCCAGCCGCTCCGCGGCATGTGGGATCTTCCCGGACCGCGGCACGAACCCGCGTCCCCTGCATCGGCAGGCGGACTCCCAACCACTGCGCCACTAGGGAAGCCCCTAACCCACATTTTTGACAAATAAATTTACTTGGTTTACTTATACTGTAAATAAAATAAAGCCAGTGACCTAACATTATATGGGCTATAAAGCACAAAAGAATTGTTGACTGAAGTTTTTTGTTTTGGTTGATTGTTGTAGAATTTTGCAGGCCCATTTCTAACCAGACAAAGAGAAAGGAACTATGCCTCATTAAAGACATTCCTATTGCTTTCTTAGCACCAGGGTCCGAGTTAGATGATTAAATCCCTGCTTTGCCTCTTGCCGATTCTGTAACCTCAGATGAGTACTTTCATAAGCCCTTCTGTGATTCTTATCTCACAGTTTCATATGTGAAACTATGAAACATATGAAAGCCCCTAACAGAGGGCTTAATCCATAGAAGGTGCTCAGTACATGTCTTTTCTTGTTCATAACTCTCCTCGTTGCCATCCTCTTCCTGCAGTGGTATCACAGAAACCTCTAAAAGTGACAGTTGTCAAAACTTACATGCCAACAGGTAGCCAAGGTAGAAGTCTATGCCTGCCCTTGGGCAAGTCATTTATTCATCATTAATTTGCCTTTTTTCCATTTCCAGCTCAGATTGGTAATTTGGAGCCATTGGGAACTAATGGAAAATGGAAGGCATTGCTATCATTATTGCTCTGGTGTCATGAGGTTTCATGTGGGAAAATTTGAGGGAGGAAAAGGAAAAAAAGAAACCTGCCTAGAATTAAGCTGTGCTATCTAGGGTCTCCTTCACGTGACTTCAAAGCCACATTTCCTTAAGTGGGAGTTAAAGGTTTAATCTCCTTGCCAGTTAGACTAATTCTTAATTATTAACATAATTATGAATCATTTTTTGGCTCTGTGAGATACTATTGATGGCAGTACTGAAAAGCAATGAAACACAGAAATGGCTTCTGCCATACAATGAAAGAGAAAAATATAGCAGCTAATTAACAGGCCATAAAATATTTTCCACTACTGTGTACTAAAAGTTTGACACGCACACTGTTAGTTTTTAATAAAGGTAAGTTATCCAATTTTTATGTTGTTCCGTATGCAAAGAGCTGATACATTGGCTCTAGGCTCACATTCCTGCCCTGAAATCATTTTAAGGTACTCACGACAACAGGCACTACAGAAGATTGTAGCCCGTCAGGCTCCCTGTCTTACAGAACATCTGCCTGTAAAAGCCCTCTCACTGATGTGGTAGTTTCCCTGAGCAGATCAGAATTCCACCCGCCCCCCAACACACAACTTGGGTTCATTAAGATAATTCATCAATACAGAAAATACAAAAGAGCAAAGGTAAGGGAGCTGTCTCAGTGTGGCTCACTGAGCACTGGACAAGATTCCAGCATTCAGCTCTTATTAGAGACTCTCATCACAGGGAGACCCCAGGTGCCCTAGGGGCCCTGGTAGGAAATCTCAAGCTGATAGGATGCCTCGTGGATATCAGCACAATGCCTGATGACATAGGTCCCTCCCCACAGTTCCCCTTTGTCCTTTCTTGGAAGTCCCCCTAGAAAGGAAGGAACCTACCATGGATTTCAGAAGTCTCTGAAAAATCCTTTTAGGGTAAGGATGAAATTAGACTACCAGCTCTAGACTTTCCAGTGGTTCACAATCTTTGAGGAATCCTTCTACCAAGTATTCTTGGATAGGGATATTGCCCATGTGGAATCAGGGCCTCTTGGTTTCTAGGGGTTATCTCTATACCGCACTCAATACCCAGAGGCGGTCCTGGTCCTGGGGAACCACCCCAGGGTTTCCTGTATTGAGATTCTCTGAAGGCGAGGTCACATCATGCTCTGGTAAAAGGTGTTTGACCCTTGCTGAATCTGCAGAAGTTATTTATTTACCCTCATGGCTATATGAAGTCATTTCCCATCAGTCCCTCTGGATAGTCTGATGAAAGGTTGGCAGGATTCCTTTTCCTCACTTTCTTTCCTGCTCCCCTCTGGTTGGCCTGCCCACCCTCCCCAATTGGCAGGAAAGTGAAGGAGCAGTATAGAGGTACCCTCAAGGGTAGGAGAGAGAACAGATGCCACATGGCTGCTTGCCTCTCAGGTTTTAAAGTGGATTTGTAAATCTGCAAAGAAAATGTGATGAACCAGCTAAAAAGTCCCCCACAAGAGTAGCAGGAGATTATTTAAAAATTTTGCAACTCTGCTCATTTGAGTTGAGTGATATACCTTGGAGAATTTAACATGTATGTGAGACCAGCCCCATAGAATCAAAGAAAGAGAATCAGTAGGAATTTTAGCATAAGGGAGTCTAAGGGACTCTGGACTGAGGACCTTACTAGCCTGGGATAGAATTTTCACTGTTCAGCAACCAGTGGTATGTAATGTAATGTATTATATGTGTTTGTGTATGTTAGTATAAAGTTGCCATCTGTCTTTTGTAGCACAGAGGGACTATTTTCTCCATCTGTGTCCTGCCAACTCTTTTAGGGTTAAAAATGACTTGTTATTTATTAAATGTTGGTGGTAATGGTAGAGGACTCTGTAAATGGTTCTACTTGACACAAAGGGGAGTTGACAACATTATGTCAGTTCCCAAATTTAAAAGAAAATGTTTGCTAGTCTGAGAAAGCTCAAAATAGAGATCATTATCTAGCAGAACTGCCAGCAACCATTCCCCGCCAAACCCAGGTTTTCAGAAGAAGCTCAGAAATGTGACAAGTGTCCTCACTAATAGACACAGAGGTCAACTCATGGTGCACATGTGCATGTGTGTACACACCTGTACATCAGAGGCTTAGACTAGCCTCTCCTCCTCCTCTGATGCTCTAAATTTGCTAGGCTCGGGGTGTGTTACAAAGCTGGATAAGCGCCTCTGTATGTTAGAGACATCTGAAAGGAGGAATGATGAAAGTCTTGTAAGAATAAATGTCAGGAAAGAATCTCTTTTGTAGACTATATCACGAGAGCCTCACAACTTTGGGAGAATTTGATTTCTACTCCCAAATGGTTTTACCATTTTCTACCTGGAGTAATGCAGCAGGACACCAAGTTGTGCCTGACAGAGGTCACTAAAAGAGTCAGTCTCTAACACTTCATTTTCTTTACTCCTGTAAAGTTAGGTATTTGCATAAATCATTGTTAAACTTATTTTTTCCTCAAAAACTTGACAAAATTTCCCCATACTATCATCAATTTTTAACCTTAAATCAGAGCCAGGATGCAGAACCCACCAAAGAATGTGTAAAAGGAATAAAAAAATGTATAATGTGCCATTGGTAATATAATTTCCCTCAAAATGATCATAATTCACATCTGTCTTGTTACATTTGTTTCAATCCATTTAACAACCGTTTATTCACCCTTCTCCTCCTCTTTTCTGTATTATACCTCACATACTAAAGATACAATATTATCTTTTATTACTTGGTATGTACTAGACACTTTGCTAAGAATTTTTTCATCTATTATCTCATTTAATACTTAAACTGTCCTAAAAAAACAGGTACAATCTGAAACTCCATTTTACAGATGAGAGAAGTTATTCAGAGGTCCAGTGACTGGCACAAGATTGCACAGCACAAAAAGGGGTCCAGATAACAAGTGGAACTCAGGTCTCTGTCTCCAAGCCCCCATCCTTCATACTGGGCTCCACTGTTCTGGTCCCGAGTGTATCATTGCATTTCTCCTCCTACCTTCCCACCACCACATACACACCCACACAAGGTCAAAAGAAGCTGTTTTGTTGGTGAGCAATTCCATCCGCTAGTCCAAGAACAACTTTCCTCTGTGTCCAAAGGGGTCCCATTCTGGTGCCTTACAACTCAGAGTAAACCACATAGTCAAATCTGCTTGCTTAGAAGGAACCAGAGGCGAGGGCATATTTCTTTCTTTTACCATATCATCCTTTTTGTATTTAAAAAAAATTGACAGATTAAGTAGACCTAAGTTGTGGTAGGGATATCCTATTTTGTTTTCTAACAGGCAATGACCCTCCATCTAATGGACCACAGTTTGATTTCAGCTTTTCCATGGGAGCTGTGCTTGGTCTGATTGCAGTGGGCACAGTAGGAATTCTGAAGGATGGTGCTCCCAGAATTAGTTATCTCGTTGTGAACTGATGAGTGAAAAGCGGACCCTGCCTGGTGCTCCTGTCAAGAAAGTCACTTAGAAGAAACTGCAACTGTTGTTGCTTTTTAATCACTGCATTTCTTTCCTCGTGGGTACACTGACCTCATAAAGAACTGGCTCGGGATCTATAGTCAATAAAAATAGCTTGTGTTTATAAATCACCTTTCCTCCAAAGTATAAAAACTACCCCACAAATTTTACTCAAACTAAAATCTTCTTGAAACACTATTGAGAGAGACAAGACTATCGTAAATTGTAAATTCTTTCAGGGTAGGATTGGGCTTTTACATTTCTTTTGTTCCCCCCCAAAGCACTAATGTTTACTGAATATTTTGTGATTAATTGGTTGCTGATTAATGTTAAGATCAATGCTAAGACTTAATGGATTGTACAGAACGAACCATGAAAATCTAGGGTTGCTCTTTCAGCCCAGACTATGAGCAAGCATCCCCCTTAGAAAGATGGTGGCAGCCCACTGTGCATGCTTGGGTACTGCCCAGCTGCAAGGGTGCACCTTTCACATAGCCTATGATGATTATGGGGCCCTCTAGAATTGGGCTTAGCTCAACCATACACAGTAATGCAGCTATGGGCACAGCAGGACCTGTGACTAATAGGACTTAATAGAGATGTGGTGAGCAGATGCATTCCCCAGACAGTTTCTCGCCCTCAAAATCTCAGGAGACAGAACTAATGAGAGATTCCACCTGCTGGAGGGCTGGAGCTAACACCCTGTTGAACATTGACTCACAGGCTGTTTGGAGCAGATCCCGTGAATGGGTGGTGGAGATCATGCTTTGTTGGTTCTGGGGAGAAGAGCTGGGCTATGAGTCTATAGGGGGTGGGTTGGTATCTTGACTGCTAATGCTTTGATTCTAGGCTTACACACATACCTGAATGGACCCAGGGGTATTTGGCTTCTGCTATAGTATCAACTGTCAAAACATGAAGAAAGTAAGGCTCAGAGAGAGACTCAGCTTGCCCAAATTCCCGTATCTAGTAAGTGGTTGAGATGGAGTTCCCCCAAATCTTTAAAGCTTGTGTTTTTTGCAGTTACTCTGCTGCTTCTAGTTTGGGTAAGTTTTTTCTATAGACGTTCCAGCTCTTGGTTTCTTGTTATTGTCTCTTTGTATTTGTCCACTGGCTGCAGAAGCCATTTTCTCCTATTCATTTTAATGTTCAGTGTTTACATTTCAGGATGAGTCACAACTGCTTTTGACATATTTGACAGGGAGACATGGGTATCTTGGGGAAGCTAAATGGTAAGCTCCTTAGAAATCTGTTCCCTGGGTGATGGAATATGCCTCGCTCTATTGTTTATAAGCAGTAGCATTATTGCTAGGACAAGAAATGCAATACATATAGTAATATGTGCATGAATAGTTGGAAAGATGGTTGAACCAAAGAAGCTTGTCTGTTTCACATTTAGAGGCAATGAAAATTGAAATCTTTTAGCAGATTTTCAATGAAGATGGGAGAGGTGCCAGAAACTGGAGATTGCTACGTAGTGGTGCCTTCTTCCAAATTACTATAGGCTTGCGTACTATTTGCAAGGGGAGAGTAGTAACATTATTGCCAATCTTGAAATCCTATGATTCTGTAAAATATTACATAATATATCTTATACAAATCCCCCAGATATGTTAAGCATAATTTGAATAAACACAGATTCTTAAATTTAACTTGAATTGAGATTATGCAAAATGCTAAAAATTTTCTTTTCACATCCTTTATGATTTCCTAAAGTATTTAATAAAATATTAACATATTTTGCCTTTTGTTACTAACCCCAGTGTAATTGTGCCCATAACCAATTCCCCATTCTTTCCACATCTTTGAAAATAGAATCCATTTATTATGCATCTTTATGGCAGGCAGTTAATCAGTGTATGCTAAGGGACTGGGGGTGAATGTTACTATTTTCATTATCTTTAAAAGTGGATTCTGAAAACTTATCACTGTAAACATTTTAAATGGATTATTGAAAAAGACTAGTTTTTGGTTTTTACAAGAGAAAGTAACAGATACTTGGAGTCATTTGGGTTCCTAAATTTAATTTTTACCAAAAATTACTTTCTTTTCTGTCATAAATATTAACATGATAAATTAGATAGATGCCCTAAATATAGTGTATCTAGTTTCTAAGACAGGGCACATTTTAGGAATTTCTTAGAATCATTTTCTTGGAGGGCGCTGTATCTTTTTAAGGATTTGAATCCATAATCTGAATAAAGGCATGCAAACTATACTTATCAGACTTTTCAGAATACCCAAATCAAGAGAAGCATTTCATAATTAAAGATTTTTAAATGTCCTAGTAGACTGAAACAGTGGGACAAATATCAAGATTAATTTAACTTTGACAAAATTCTGCACTTCAGTTTTTAAAAATCCATTGCACAAGTTTAAAACCAAGGAGATGACTTTGATCAATCTTTCTGGGTAAAGAACATGAGCATTTTAGTTGATGACATTGTCAGTTAAGCCCAAGGTAAGTGGTTGTTAAGTAAAACCAGTACAATCTCAGGCTGCACTCACCAAAATAGAGTTCCCAAATACAAGGAGAGTTAATAGTCTCATGGTAAATATACTTGCCTCAGACAGTTCCTGCAATACTAGGGATTATTCTGGGGCACCTATTTTAAGAAGGTCCTTGGCAAATAAGAGCATATATAGAAGAAAATAATGATGTCTGTAAGTAACAGTTGAAGAAATGAGGTATGATTAGCCTTTTGTAGAGAAGACTAAGAGGAGAAATAAGAACTTCCTTCAAATATTTCAAGGACTGTCAAGTGAAAAATTATCTGATTTACTGCATATAACCCTAGGGGTAAACTAGGACCAATGTGTGTGGAGTTTTAGGAAATTAGGCGATGAATTTTGTTTTTGTTTGATTTTGTTTAAACAAATGAAAGTGTATTTCAAAGTTGTGAGGCACTGCTTTTAACCAAAAATTACATGATGGTCTTTCATGGATGTTGATAATTATGAAATTTTTAAAAATGGGTTTTCCCCATGTCTGAGAGGATTCTCAGAGGGGTATTCTAACAAAACTACTTCCAAGGATAGAAAAACTGAGAGCTGGATTATTTTTACCTGATACCCAACCTACCCCAAGACATTTGTTGAACATCCCATAAACCACAGATGCTGGTTCCAGGCTTTCTCTGTGGAGGAGACTAGATTGTCATCATTAGGGAACCTCCACAAGCCTGGCATGTGGTTGGTGCTCTCCGTGGTGCTGAATCAAGGCAGGGCCTTGCAGGCTGAATCTATTGCCCGTTGTTAGCCCTCAGTATTATGGCTCCGTACCATATAGATCACACCCTTACATCAAGCTTTCTGATAATTTTGCCTGCCTTTCTTAAATCTGACTGGCACCCAGCCTGCCTTGATCTCAATCCACTGACCTCTCAAGAGAGGTGAGTTATGGAAGAGATTTGAGATTTTGAGAGAGCTGCAGTAGGTGAAACATGACATTCATATATCTCTCTTGACCTATTAAACAATTACATTTCTAATAACATGTAAAATCATCTCATGGTATATATTCATCGATCTTGGTAGACTTAGACATGAAGGCAAATATTGGATAAGATGGGTATCTGGCTGAGAAAGGGGGTCTTAAGGGTTTGATTACATTCCTGATAAACTAGATTTTAAAACTGGAATTTTTTCTTTACACTTTTTGTTTCTCTCATATATACAAAGCCCTGTTCTTGGTGGCTGGAGATATCAATTCTTTACACTAACGTGGTTTTGCATAGAATGAAATGCCTTGAGTAAAGGTCATCACATGACAACTTGAGGAACCGCACTGACAGAACATCTTGACAAAAGAAACAGAGATCTGATAAATTCAGTCTGTGCAGAGTAGACAGTCACGTTCTGCAGATGAGAGGATGATACAACTGGACCAACCAGGGAAAGGTACTTCTGTCCTCCTGTGGGGTCTCACCAGACACAGAGAAATTGACTGATGTGAGTATTGTTCTCTGTAGACCCAGAGATCTAGGATTGAGCTCAAATGAGAAAATTTTGGAAACCTAAAATTAAAAGGAAGTAAAGGGACTACTAATGGAGAAAAGGAATATAAAGCATAATGGAGAGAAAAGTCTGAAAATCTCAGATATTTAATGATAAATAACTTATATAAAAACCTGCATAGAAGCCAAACCGTTTAAGATTCATACATTATATAGCTAGATTTTAAATGTAGAATTCATTGAGAAAAGGATTCATTGAAAGTTCACTAGTTACAACTTATAGAACACTGCTGTACCCAGTTATGCACTTAGTAAATGCTTTCTATGATACATGTAGGTTTGGTAGAAAGAGAAAAATCCCCTTAAAATTAAGGGAAAAAATAGAAACATGGTTTCAGGAGATATAACAAATGATATAGTTTATTCTCAAGATTCATCCTGTAAGATTTTGTGATTAAATAACAATTCACATAAAGAACTTTGAGGTGAAAGAAATTATGCTCATTCAAAATTTAGACCAGTTTTTTACCATCTGGTCAAATTCAAGGTCAGATTTATTAGACTTAGAAAAATTATACAGATTACTAAAGAGCTGGTCTATTTATTTAATAATTCTCTTTGAAAGTTTTTTTTTTCCTGAGTAAAATATTCTCCAGAGCAAAGGTGTCCCAGTGTCCATTTGCAAAGCTCGTAATATCATATCTTACCCAATGTGATTAAGAGGCCAAGTACACAAGGCCTGTTTCTCATCTCCCCCCGCTTTTTTTAGCATTGCAGTTCTTCTGAAAGAAAACAATATTTGATCAAGCAGTCTGTAATAGCCAGAGGAGGAAAGAAGCTGATCATGTCAAAAGGAAGAATTCTTATGTGAAATTCCACGTTTATGGCAGGGCATCCTGCCCAAAGCCCTTAGAGTAAACCAGGCCCTCCATTTGTGCTGTCTTCTGTGGTTAAATTGTCTCCCTGGATGGTAGTTAACCTCAGTTAGAACAGGCTAAATATCAGCAACCACTGTTTGACTTTCTTCCACTGAAGCACAGATGAGACTCATAAAAACGCTTCAAGCTAGTCAGCCTCTGAACTTGGCTTCTACATCTATCAAATATAGGTTGTGTTAACTACCTTGTAGAGTAGCTCTAAGGCATTTGGGTCATTGTAGGGACACAATAACTGTTGGTTCTCTTTCCACCTTCTCTTTCAAGGCTATGTTAAACACTACTAAAAAAGAGAATTGGGAAGTAAGTATTATTCTTGCCAAACACCGAGGTATCATCTGTCCCTGAAGGCCTTATATCTAAGTAAAGTCTATGATGGATCCATCTCCTCCTGAGGGGAGGTCCAGAGGGCAGCTTTCTTGAATCCCATGATTGGATGTGGCAAATAGGGCTGCTGACCTAAGCTCTTCGTTTCTCCAGTTGTTCTAAAGAAAATAAGATAAAATATTCCCAAGAGAAAGCCACACTTGGAGAGGCAAGTGTCTATTGATTGCTGTGGTTCTAAATTTAAAATTTATTAAAGGAAACAAAATGCTTTTCAGTGGCCAGAATGATAGAAGATGGAAAAATAAGATTTAAAAACAAAAAGAGAATGGAGATTGACTTCTGATAGGTGTGAAGTTTCATTTAGTTGTGCTGAAAATCTTCTAACATTATATAATGATGATAGTTGCACAGTTCTCTAAGTACACTAAAAAACATTGAATTTCACACTTAGGTGGGTGAATTTTATGTTATGTAAACTGTATCTCAATAAAGCTATTAATTTTTTAACAGATGAAAAGGTGGTATTTTCCAACAGCATAGGTATTGAGGATGAAAAGACTTGTCAGATCCCCATAACTCTACAGTTAATAGTTGGGTGGCCCTGGGCAAGCTATCTAACTAACACCTCTACACATCAGTTTTCTCATCTCTAAAACGGAGATAAAAAATGCCTTCTCCTAGTTTTGTGAGGATAATTGGGATAATGTATGTAAAATATCTACCAGAATGCTTAACTTAGAGAAAGCCCTCAGCAATGCTAGTCGTTGGAAATGGGGGATTTGATGGTGCTGACCGTATTAATAGAAGTTAAGTCTTCAGTATGAAAGTTCAGAGCCTGTAAGAAACCCTTGTGAGAGAAAACTTGACCATTCCATTTCAGGATATATCTCTTCCCTCAAAACTGTATTAAAGGAAATTGATTTCATTGTTTTCTCTCAATAAGCCTGCCTTTCTTCACTCTTTCCCTGGGCTGATCTGGAGACCAAAATCAGCAAATTCATTTACACAAGTGTGTGGTTGGAAATCAGACAAAGTCTGTAAGCTCTTCAAGGAAAGTAGGACAGTTCTACACCTTTAACTCTCCCACCCACCCCTCCCCGGCACCCTCCCCCCCCCCCGCCCCCCTCCCCGATACCACCCCCCCCCCCCCCCCCCGCCCCCGCCTTCACCACCTGGTTTCCTTTAGAATAGGAAAGCTGAATTGCACAAAGAAGAAGGATGTTGAACATGCCCCATATCTTAATTAGTATAAAAAGGCCACCAGCTGAATCCTTTCTGTGGCAGAATGCTCTTTCTATGGAGAGGAGATACAGTCAGAGGAGAATCCTTGCCAGAAAGCTGAACTAAGGACCTTTTGGGGAGAGGATCCTGGGAGTCCCAGAGCGACATTGGCAGTGGTCAGGCTGCAGGAAGTGCCTCTCCCCCAGCTCAGATCCTGCATTTATTTAACCAGTTCATTCAGTAATATGTGTGTGTTAAGCGCCAGCTGTGTCTGAGGTGGTACAGTATGTGCTTTTGTATTTATCCATTAACAAGGTAAATGTGGTGGTCTCTGTCAAGGCTGACATGCCAACTGGTAGACAGAGAAAACAAAGAGAAATTAAATAATTGCAAATTGCTATGAATAAAGCAAAGTTACAAACAGATCAGAGGACTAAAAAATTAGAATAACAAGCAAGTGATTGCTTTCCCGGTGGGCCTGTCTCCATTAGGCTCATTGAGAATAACCCTTTCCACCCCATCTTCACATCTGTGAAAGACAAAGAAAGCCGCCCACATAATCCAAGCACTTTCAGTGAATGCAGGATGTTCCAGGTCAACTGAACTGTTAGTTATCCAAATAGGTTACTACCTAGGTTCTGTTTAAAAAATCTTACAGAAGACAGTGGCTACTGTCTAAAGAGTCTAAAGAGAGACAATGCATGGGAAGCACCTGGAAAATGTTAAAGGACCTATATAGGAATCGCTGTGATGATGCCCTGATGAAATATTTTTAAACATGTGTTCAGACGAAGTCTTTGCATAGCAACTTTGAAATATAGGTACTTATTTATTTAGTGAGCTGGATGGGTAGCTGATCCCAAGACAAAAGCCTCCACTCTTTCACACCAAAGGTCTTTTCAATATTTCAGATAACAGAAAAATCTAATTTACTGTGCAAATGCACAGAAGATTTTTCTTTTGCTTTCTTATAAAAGAATTAAAATCAGTTGCTACAGTGCAGAGAAATCATTTCACTTTTATAATTTAAGAAAAACGATTTTTGTAAGTGTATAATACATTTAATAAAGTCGGTTTTCCACTAGGTTTTCATAGCCAAATCCATGGCTCTCAGCCAGGGTCGGTTTTACACCCAGGGTAATGTCTGGAGACATTTTTGGTTGTCACAACTGGTGAGAGGGCTGCTACTTGGTATCCAGTGAGTAGAGGCTAGGGATGCTGCTAAACATCCTTCAATACACAGGATAGCCCCTTCTCAACAAGAATTATGCAGCCCCAAATGTCAGTAGTACTGAGGTTGAAAAACCCCAGCCTAAATCAGTACAATTTTTTGTCAAGATGTGAAATTTTAGTACAATAAGGCAAAACCTATGATTTATGATAAAGTAGGATGATTTTTCAGCTAAACTGCCAGAGTAGGTGTTTAAGATAGTGATATATTCTGATCAAAGAGAGCAAGGTTCTCTTTTTTTTAAGATACCTTTAAAAAAAGAAATCGCTATTTCTCTTAGTAAGAGGATAGGGAAAGAGAAAACTGTGATAGGAATTCCATACCAGGGAATACTTACCTGATAGCCTCAACTGAGTGCATAAAGATCTCTTGGTGAGGGCTTCCCTGGTGGCGCAGTGGTTGAGAGTCCGCCTACTGATGCGGGGGACACGGGTTCGTGCCCCGGTCCGGGAAGATCCCACATGCCGTGGAGCGGCTGGGCCCGTGAGCCATGGCTGCTGAGGCTGTGCGTCCGGAGCCTGTGCTCCGCAACGGGAGAGGCCACAACAGTGAGAGGCCCGTGTACCACAAAAAAAAAAAAATCTCTTGGTGATAAATAGATAACATCAAGTTTAAGCATTAAAGTTCATATACTTTATTTAGAAAAGTCTCTCAGACTCATGCACAGGGTATGTTTATTTTTAATTTAGATACAATTCAGAACTTGTTTGTGGTGGCAGGCATGGTTATGCTTATAGTACTTCACTGGAATAGGCCACATGACCCAGCTAGGAAGAGTTTGCCGCTGTGGTGCAGCCAGAATTTTCTTATTGGGGAAGATCCTTGAATGGTGATGTATTAACCCCATGGGGAGCAAGTGAGAGTGGGTAGCTGCATCCACTCACTGGGTATTTGTTCTCCTCTATACACCTTAAATACCTCAAGTTCTCATAAGCTAAAACTGGGGCCAAGCTGGCATTCTTGTTCATTATTGAACCCGAACCCGCTTTTGTGGTCAGTCCAGCTCTCTCAGCTGTGTGTTTCGAAGCTTATGCAAGACAACAAAAATCAGAAAAATGTAGAGAGGAAATTCTGACAGGCAGGTACATTGATTAATAAGCTATTTCTGTATTTAACAAGCTATTTTGTTCAACTGGCCTCTAAAATGGAAGGCCAGGTCATTTGTATTCAACAAACATGTTCTGCAGACAAAGTGTTAGAGGCTGGGGACAGGAAGGTGAGCCAGCGGAGCCCTGCTCCTCTAGACATTCATTTCTGTGGCTCAGTGCTTCTCTTTCTCCTTTGCAAGTTAAAGAAGCAGCAACAGCAACTACCAATGACAAACTGTGCAGACTATTTTTTTTAAGTGTAACATTTGATTGATCCTAAGTGATAATTTTTTAATATGGCAATCTGTGACTTGTAAACATGGAAGGAGAATTTGTTTTATTAGTGAGCGCATAGTGAGTTGTTCCCAGCATTTCACAGCCCCTTCTACAAGCTTAAAGGATCTTGAAAACCCCTTTGTGCTTTGTGCTAGAATTGCTTAGAGAGTTCCCGGATTCCCTTTAAAAAAATCAGAAAGTGAATTTACATTAGCTGTTATTTTGCTCCAGAAACTCCCTTGATCTCTCAAAGATCTCCCTTCCCGGTCTGTCAAAATCTCATGCAAGGTATGTATTGTTGCCTTCCCCTTGATCTCTTCATGAGTTTCAGAGCGTCAGGGTTAACTGCAGACGTTTGCCTCAGTCTTTGATTTGTCTCAGGCTTTGATTTTTTTGTTTTGTCTTGTTTTCATCATTCTCATTCCCCCATCTGATTCCTCGATGATTATAAAATATCAAAAACATCAAACCTAAACTGCTGCTCTAATGAGAGCAGACACGCCAGGGTTCTTTTCTCAGCTGACTGAAGCCCAGAAGGCAGCTCCAAGTGGGATGCTCACAGCGCTGTATTCTCCAGCAAGAAGGTGGCTGGGCAGAGGCCTGGGCCCCGTTTTTCTCACCTTAGTAAGTACTAATGTCTTGGGATTTCTTGTGGGAAAAATATGAAGAATGCTTGAAGTTTCTGGCAGAGTCATCTGAGATGGTTCTGATTTCTAACAAATATGACTATACATGGATAGAAAACATTTTTCTCTCTTTCCAAAGCTGACCTTGAGGTAGTCTGTTGAAATTGTGTATAACTGCTGGACAGTTATACATACTGTATAATTTTAAAAGGAGACAGGTAAAATATCTGTTTTAGGTGATAAGGAGAGATCAGCTGGCTCTTGGCTTATTTATATTCAGGAAGCAGGGAAGTGGTGTATATGCAAAGGTGGACATACTGAGGATTGATTTAGAATTTGACAAGGTGCTTCTGTGGGTTTAATCCATTGAAGGCTGCGTCTGGTGTGGCCGCAGTAGCTCCAGGACCAGCAGTGTGCAAGAGAAGCCATAAGGTCTGCAGGAAGCAGACAGTCCTGAATGGCTTGGAAGGTTTTACTTTGCTACTTAGAGCCTCAGTTTTCTTGTCCCTAAAATAGATATAATTCTAAACCTCACAGTAGTTACGTAACGTATGGCAATGTGTTGGGAAATGCTTTGTTAACTCTGAAATATTGCATAAAATATACTTTTTATCATGGAAATATAGGCTGTTTTGTCATCCTAGGCTATTTTAGGGAAACTAGGAAAAGGAAGACTTTATTTAACCATTTTCCCTTTCTCTTAATTCCTTTGTAGAATGAGGCACTTCATAAATATATAAATAACTCTTTCTCCTCCCAAATAAGTGGTATTTTTAAGATTTAATAGAGAATAAAGGACAAGGAACTTGCTGCAGAGCAAAAGCAGTCAGCAACTGGGGGAAACCTTTTTAAAAAAGCTTTTGAACTATTGTCATTTGAAAAACATATCTGTACTGTCTTATCAAAATAAATAAGTTTTTTATAATAATGATATAAGTTTTGGGCAGTAAGTAGACTGCAAAATCTTAGCTTCTTGTGCCACTAAATTTTTTAAATGAACTTGATTTTTTAGTATACTTTAGATTTACAGAAAAATACAAAGATAGCACAAAAAGTTCCCATATGCCCAGTAGTACCCAGTTTTTACCATCATTACCATCTTACATTAGGATGTTACATTTGTTTCCATTAATAATATTAACTGAAGTCCATACTATATTCAGATTTCCTTGGTTTTTACCAAATGTTCTTTTTCTGTTCCACGAGCCTACCCAGAACACACCTTATATTTAGTCATTGATTTATACTCTCGGTGGCCCAGAGTCCAGTTCCTAGCTTGTAGTGTGTCTCTACGTGTGTCTCTGTGTTAAACTAGTTACTCTTTCTAAGGGTCTCTGTTGATCATCCTAGTACAGCATTCATAGCCTCATACTGGGAGACTAATGTTACCTCCATCCCAGAGCTCAACTGTGTAGCCACTTTTATCTGAGCAAAGCACAGGCAAAAACTTAGCATGGAAATTTAAAAACTAGCCTGGAACAGTTGCAGTAAATGACAGAGTGCCAACCATCTTCATGCACATCACTTCTAGCATTACTTCTCTAATTCATACTTATTTATTTTGATTTTACCCACTTTTTTTTTTTAACCCACATTTTTAACCACTGTGGCACCATAGAATATTTTGAACGCTCAGCTTCAAACTCAGACTCAGAATGAGTCTATACCTATAAATAGCTGAGGGCTACTTGAAACTCTAGAATAAATCTCAGACCGAAGACCCAGAAGATAGTGAGGATGAAAGTATTCTTCTTTTAATGGTTTTAGTAGCTTTTGAATTCAGTATAATGATATGAGTAAAGAGGCCTATGATGAGGATAATAGCAATGTACATGTGTTCAAGGACATAGTAAAGCTCAGTGTCTAACTCTAGGCTCTGCTTATCTCACAGGAACTTTTCTAGAACATTTCTTTGGAGTATGTAGATGAATAGTAAATCATCTTTTTAAAGCTAGAAGTACTCAAACATCTCAATAGTTGTGACTTACTCTGCCACCTGAGAGGCCGTACCACCTGGGGAAGAAAGGCACAGAGTCTGGCAGATCCTGGGTCAGGACTGTGACCTGGTGCAGGACGTGTGGCCGTCACGAACTCATCCATCCTCTCGACTAATATTCAGCTAAGCGCCACCTAGCCTGTGATGACACTTAGGGTACAAAATCAACAGATGGGACAGAGGCCCATCTTGGGGAGCTTACATTCTGTTCTCTCCTGTACTGATAATCTTATTTACATTATAAAAGGATCCTTCTGGATTCTTCGTGGAAAAGAGACTATAGCAAGGGTGGAACAGGATGTCTAGTTAGGAGACCACTTGAAGCAGGAGGTGATGTGACTAAACCAGGTAGTGGTGGAGTTGGTGACCAGGTGTCAGGTTCTGAATTTATTTTCGAGAGCCAGCCAGATTTGCTGTTGTATTGGATATGGGTTTGAGAGAAAAAGGAGTCAAAGATGCCTCAAGGCCTTTGGCCATTTACTACAGAAGGCAAGGCTGGGGGAGGGGAGGGCTTGAGGAGGGAGATCAAGAATCCAGTCTTGGCTGTTTGTCTGAGGTGTCTGTGAGACATCTGAATGGTGATGACAGTGGAAAATACGCATTGGCTGCAGGGAGAGGACTCAGAGCCGGGAGACTAGATGAGACGTCATCGCCCGGGGAGTGAGTACAGGTAGAGAAGCTAAGACGTGCAGGACTGAGCCCCAGGTTTGGAGGTTAAGAATGGGAGGAAGGACCAGTGAAGCAGGAGATCAAGTGTCCGAAGAGCCAAGAAGAAGTGAGGTCTCACCCGCAAGGGGAAAAGTGAGCACCGCGTCAAACTCGAGTGATGTTCAGGAAGGATAACTTGGCATATACCATTGGATTTGGTAGCGTGGAGATGGCGGCAAAGCCATAATGTCCTCGTTCTTAACTGAAGACAGTAATAGTCTTACCTATAATGTTGTCAGGATTAATATATGATGTGAACATGCTTAAGCACAGTAGATGTGCAGTTCCCGTTAGCTAGTTTAATAGGATACAGTTGACAGATCACTTTCATGTAGGTTGGCTGTTCTGAGCCTCCCGAGCGATCTGAGGGAGAGGAATGGCCATTACAACCTTTGTCCTTGTTTAATAGTAAGGACACTTGCCCTCAGAGAGATTAGAGGGAAGTATCAGTAGTAAGGTTTCTGGGACAGAGCTCTTCTCAATCTGCACCTCATGGAGGATTTTCATATTAGCCCCAAAATAGCCTATTTGCTGTATTACCAAAAAAAAAACCAAAAAAACAAAACCAGCCAAACAAATAAGCACCTGTTTAAGTCTTTGTTTGAAAAAAAAGAAACCAAACTGAGTGGGTTGTAGCACTCTTCTCTTACAAACATCCCATGCTTCACAACACACCCACTGAGCCTGTCTAATTCGTATAAAAAAGACTCGTTGTTTCTAGTCCCTCACCGAGTGATGGGGACGGCAGCCCTGTAACGAAGAGACAGAAGAACATGGTTCACAAACCTCAGAACTGAGAACCCTGAATTCTTTCTCTAGAGCTGGCAGCACAGCTGGCCTTCAGCCCTGCCGCTTCTAGCCAGCCTCCCCTTCCTGTGACTGTCCTATTGCCACAAGTTCTAGACTCGCATCGGTCTCAGTCCTGGCTGCCTGTTAGAATCACTAGGGAGCTTTTCAGTAATGTCCTGGCTCGTACTCTGATGATAGTCTGATTTAATTCATGTAGGTTAGGCCCAGACATCAGTAGTTTTTTGCAACTAGGTTTATTGAGATGTAATTTACATACGGTAGAGCTTACTTTTCTGTGTACAGTTCTCTGAGTTTTGACATACACACATACAGTCATGCAGCCAACACCACAGTCAAAACACTGAGTATTTGTATCACCCCCAAACCTCACTGTGCCGCTTTCAGAAAACCTCTCCCCCCAACCCCCTGACCCTGGAGGCTACTCATTTGTTTTCTGTGGCACTGACATTATTTAAAGGTAGATGATTCTAGTGTGCAGCCAGGGTTGAGAGCCATGGTCAGTAGAGCTGTCTACCGGTCTTTAATAAAATTCAGAGACACAGGAGAGGAAATCTGAGGCGTTCTGTTAATATATGCAGGAAATCCATCAGTTTATCTCATACTTATGCTCTCTTTATTAGCTGAGAGAAGACCAGTCTATTGCTTACGATTTGCTGTGGTTGTTTCTTTGTTTTAATAGTGGAAGAAGGGAATGGAGTGTTTGAGAGGCTCAGAGGCATTGCCTGGGGAGAGCAGACCTCCCGTACCTCCCATGGTGGGCAGTGTGAGGTCACCGAATATGTATGCAGTCTTTTCTAGGTGTCCACACTGTTCTTAGCTTCATGAACACAATGGTAAGCTAAATATACAATGCCCCTGCTCAACTGGGCCTTACTTCAAGTGGGTGGAGATAGCAATGAACAAATTAAAACCTATACAAAGAAGAAAATATCACGTAGTAGAAAACACCACGCACAGAGCAGAATCAGGGTGATATGGTAGAGCAGCATGGAGGCTACTTTAGATTGGGTGGTCCAGGAGGGCCTCTCTGAAGAGGTCACATTTAAGCTGAGACCTGAATGTCTGGAGGAAAGTAGCCAAGCAAAATTAGAGAAAATTGCAGGCTGAGGGAACAGCCAGTGCAAAGGCCTTACAGTTGGAACTGAGATTTGTGAGTGCCGGGACAGAAGGAAGACCAGTGCATCTGGAGGGAGGGGCAAGGGGAGAGTGGTAGAGATGACATTGGGGAGGTGGGCAGGGCTCAGAGCTCCTGGGGCTTTGCAGAATGACATCCAGGTAGATTTCGTTCCAAGTGTGATAGGCATGTGGTTTGATGCAGGAAAGAGCACACTCTGATGTGTTTTAAATACCACTTTAGGTGCCGTGTGGAGAATGGGCCGTAGCAGGTGGAGTGGGTACGGATGGAATGAGGAGGACTGGCTAAGAAGCTGGTGAGGTGAGAGGACAGTGGCTCCTAACACTGGGGCTGGAGAGCGGTGGACCGATCCAGGTCGACTTTTAAAGACAGGCCTTTGAGAGGGGGCTCCTCTGCACTGGCAGTGGATTTGGTGTGGGATTTGAGAGAAAGAGCAAGGCGGTCTCAGATTTTGGAATTGAATTTCTGATCACTTGTGATAGATTCCTCCTTGCCTCTCCCCATATAACCCGCATCTTTTTTTGTTCATATCACCAATCACTGCCTGGAATTACAAGTTTCTGGGCCCCAAAACATTAAGCCATAACCCCGATATCCCCAACACGGCAACTGAGCAGCTCTGCTTGGGCTGCAGATTAACCCAGGGAAGAAAGAAATCAGGCTGCAACTAAGGGAAATCAGTGCCTAGCAGCGGGAATAGGGTTAATAGGGAAACTTCCGATTAATTACTACAAAACTGCCCCCAATAAACTCGGTTTTACAAAAACAGCTGCCTCGGAATATGCCTTTACAATGAACTGTAAGATAAAATAGAAAACTAAAAGTCCCAGAGAGCATGTAACTCTTGAACAAAATAGAACTGTCAAGAATACATGAAAGCTGTTATGTATGTTGTGAAACGTAAATCACAAACCTCTTTATTTTGGAAAGTGTAATTAGCTACAAGTGTTTCATTAGGAGAGAAAACAAAATCAAGGACATCTAAGACCACTTTGGGGTAACTCGACAGACAACAGCTCTCAGGACATGCAACTGGGTGGGTGGCTGCCCTGCCTTACTGTGTTCTTGTGGGCAAGGTCACCACGGCACATGGCTCGATACTCATATGTTTACTCTCCTTTCCTTGGCCGGTATTTCAGGGGTTGTGACTTCATCTTGTTAGCTGCATTTTTAAAACTTAGTCAAAAACTCAATCTTTTGTGTCTCTTTGGTACTGCTTTTCAAACAATGCCTATATATTTGCCTATATTCTACTCCCCACTCCCTTACTGTAGCTGAGAATTTCTAGGAGAAATTGGACAGAGGGGGAAATATATGTATATGTATTTATACACACACACACTCTAACATTATAAATGTGTGTGTCCTCTCTAGGCCTGAAATAGAAGCCTTCTTTTGGCCCCCCTCTGCTTTCCTTTGCCACACACAGACCTCTACTGTTCCGAAGATAACTCAGGAGCCCACAGTAGTTCAGCAAAGTAGGCAAAGACCTTGCTGTTTGAAATATACCTTATATATTTCAGGGGCCTGCTGTCTGTGCATGAAGAATAAGGCCTTCATGTATTCAGGCTTATGGCTGTAAAATGACAAATGGCAACATTAATCTTCATATTGTTCCTTTCCCCTAAGGACATTAGAGGGACAGCCAAGGTCATGCAACCATGTAACCTTAGTATTGTTTCTCCTTATTTCCTCTCCTATACAGAATGTTGACATTACCTATTATGTATGCTACTCTCTTCTCTGATCTCCCCAACTTCCTCTTCCCAAATAGCTTTTAGACTTATATAGAATCATAATGTACAAGTAGAAGGAAGGCACAGCATTTATTTCTTATGCCCACCATTTTTGACTGATGAGGTGGGCAGCAGAATGTCCTATTCCTCCTTCTCTGGCAGAGAAATACACCAAGTGGTGGCAACATGGTGTGAGAAACATACACTCCTTCAAGTTTGGGACTGGTTGTTTTTGTTTTAGGGCCCACTATCAGTGAAGTCATATCTTGGTGGGGGGTGGATTTGCCACTCTTACAGTGTTGCCTGTCACATCAGGCAAATACTCCTCACAGCCAGGTGCTCTAGTGTTTATATTTTTGTTATTTCTGTAGCAGTTAATGTTTTTGTTTTTTTGTTTAGTTTTTTTTGCGGTACGCGGGCCTCTAACTGTTGTGGCCTCTCCCATTGCGGAGCACAGGCTCCGGACACGCGGGCTCAGCGGCCATGGCTCACGGCCCTAGCCGCTCCACGGCATGTGGGATCTTCCCGGACCGGGGCACGAACCCGTGTCCCCTGCATCAGCAGGCGGACTCTCAACCAGCGCGCCACCAGGGAAGCCCACAGTTAATGTTTCTGTCATAATGATGCTAACTCCTTTCCACATGGATTCACTTCTGTTGGTCGTGGATTGGAAGACTTATGCAAGAACTCTTTGTACAGTATCACAGCTACTTTTAACAATGTCACCTGTTCAACCTGTGCCACAGGGGCCTCTGATGAGTAAAATGATCTCAAATTATTTCTACTTGACTTTAGTTTTGCGCTCTGAGGATGATTTTAGCTAAATTGGAGAAGGAAATGCAAACATATATATCACCCTGGAGTAAAAACAAAAAGCTTTTGAAATTACTGAAAATAGCAGAAAAACATGTGTGACTCTCCCACATCAGGCACAGGAACTGCTGGTGTCAAACCTAATCCCAGGAGACACTTCTTTGTTGCAGATTTTCTTTTGTTAAAACATTAAAGGGCATATGCTACTCTTTCTCCGTAGGAGAGTTTCCATTTTCTTTGCTGTGAGACTAGTGGATGCAGAGAATTCCACAAATAAATTTTAACCCTTCATTTTATAATTTTATTAGACGCTTACCTTTTATTCCATAATAACCCCACTGGTATTTCTCACCAGCAAAGTTCTTACTCCTCACCGTTTTACCACCTTCTTTCCCCACCTTTCCATTTTCATTGGCCACTTTATTCTCCTGTGATTTCTGCCAACTCAGGCTCTCAACGTGATCTTTGTTTCTTTTATCTTCTGTATTCAATTTGTTGAAAACCTGTCATGAATAGTTCCCTATTATGGAAGTCCAAACCCTGGTTATATCACTTCTGGGTTACTAGATCTTTTCCAGAAGCTTCCCTCCAACTTCAGTATCATGGATGTATTTTAAAAAGAAGAAAAAATTCCACCACCAGAAAGTATGACTCTCCTTTGTGGACTTTCTCCTGATTTTTCCTCATTCCCACCAACTCAGCTCAGTTATCACCATCCCTGACATTTGTATGATACCAGAACATCTTTGAGGATACTTTTTATATATTTTCTCCTTTGACTCTCTCAGCTGTGTGAAGTTGTGAGAAATTAAGTAATTCCCCCAGAAAACACATGTCTATTTGGTACCAGAGAGTGGACTATTACCTAAGGCTTCTAAGAGTCTAATTTCTTCCTTCTACATAGCGCTGTAATCTAATTCAGAGCGTTACTCACTAACTGTTTACACCTTTCCTTTATCCTCTGTTGTCTTTATTCTGCATCACTGAATACCACTCACCCCTTTTGGCCTTGGGCATTGAAAGGTTTTTCTCTCAGTGTCCTCTGTGTGTTCTTTTCTTGACTTTTTAAGAATCAATTCTGATTCTCTTGGCCTCCAAAATTTATGTCCCCAATACCTCATTGTGGGACAAACTGCCTTACAATTCCTTTTCCTGATTCTTTATTCTTAGAAACCTCTATTATCAAAGATACCAAATTTGCCTCATTTCTTCATATATGCAGTGTACCCTGAATAGTTATGGTCCTACCTCCTGGGAAAGGACTTCCAGGCCTTGACTGTGTAATGCTGACTGTCTTGAAAGTTATAATCTAGTGTCTGGTTTTTCCCCCCTAAACACATGATCTAGACATTGTTTTTGCTTCCTTTTTACCCAACATTCATGATAACACAGCTTTGTTTTCACAGAGCACTTTTTGCCTAAAAATTCAAAGTGCTTTGAACATTATCCATCCTGGCAGTGTTCCTCTGAGGTAAGTGGGTGGCAAGTATTTTTATCACCTTCTATTAAAGCAGAGGCAGAATTCACTGCACCATGATCCCCTGGAAAGCAGAGCAATCTGGACTTAGTGAGTCTCTGCTCTCTTTAATTCTTGGGCCACTGTAAAACTATTCATGATAGAACTGCATAGAAGCATCTCCCTTGCAGGCAGACTTACATTCATGCATTTAAATGGCTTCCAAGAGACGTTGATTATGGAATTTGGAGTCTGAATGTAAGTGAATTTGAAATGCGCCTGGCTGGGAAATTGTTCTGAATGAAAAACACAGTCAGAACTATGAATTAGATTCTACCCATCCTTTGGTCCAATTCAAATGCCAGTTCCTCTAAGAAAATAAACCTGCACGTCCCGGGACTCTCCTACCCTTTACATATTCTTCCTTTGTGGTATGTAACTCACTGTACCTTATTCTGCAGCTGGTTCCATGCTTGATTGCCCTCTGTGGCTATAGCCACTTAAGATGTTTTCTGGAATGGAATGAAAGGAATTAACCTCTATTGTTTATAACTATCATGGAGCTTAAAAATTCTTCCGTTGGCAGGGTCTGAGTGCCCTGGATGACATCTAGAAGATTGCAGTCCTTTGGCTGTCCTTCCACTTTGCTTCATGTTCACTACTTGGCCATTGATTATTCTGGAGAATGTCTCTCTCCTTAGCCAAGCATTTGCATATCATAACCAAGAAAGAGTAGCCAGCCAGCCATTTATCAACAGTGGCTCTGGGAGACCAGTTTGAAGTGTCAGCCGTGCAGAAGGACCTCGTGCAGTGCCTCTACCTCCTTCGTGCCTTCCTGCTCCCTATTGATGACAGGGCAGGGCAACACGGCCAGATACCGGCCTCCCAGGTGAGCTTTGGATGTGTCAGACCTCCAAAGTATCCTGCTGCTCTGATGGAAGGTGCTTTAAGTAGCGTAGCTTGTAAAAAATAAATAATACTCATTCTCAAGCTGCCCCTGGCTCCCTTAGATGTTTCTAAAACGTGCCAATGAAGCCCAAAAAATATTGGTAATGGATAGGAAGGGAGAGCAGGTTCTTTTTGTCGTAAGAGTGAACTGTGACTCATACCTCCTGACTCATTGCGAACATGCAAAGGAAGCCAGTCCGTGGGGGGCACTCTAATAGGATGTTTCTCCAGTGACTCACGTAGGCCTGGAATGAGGAGCAGCCCGAACGAAGCCAAACAAGAGTATTTTTAAATACGGGAGGGCATGTTTCCTGGGACAGTATGATGGTGAGTCCTACACACTTACATGCTTATTTTAGCCCAGGCATTGAAATATGTGGGCGTGGTCTTTGTGGAGCCTTCTCCTGTGATCATGTTTTGTTTTGTCAGTGGGGAGAAATGTTTAGTGATTAACTGGCACTGGTGAGAGTACAAGATTTCAGGGCAATATTTCAGTGTAAGGAAATGAAGACTTTTTGAATATTGCAACTTCAGTAATGTTGCCCCATGGGACAGGTACCACTTCACATCTAACTATGCATTCAACAAACATGTTTGGAAACTCTAAGTACAAAGACAGAGAAGTAGTCCTGGGTCTCCGGGGTCTTTGAATTTCTATGGAGAGACACAAAAGCAGACATAGGATTGAGGAATTGACAGAGGGTGAGATGGAGACACTTAGACGTGTCGGCCTAAAGATAATGGGGGCAAGACATCCCATAGAGGTGGTAACAACTGTGCTGGGTCTTGAAAGACCTTTGGAGTTACCACCAAGTAGGGGAATGAGATGAGGCTGGGTGTTTCAAGTAGAGGAAAAGTGTATGTTCAAGTGTAGAGGTCTTGCAGACAGTTTATTTGATTTGATTTGTTTTGGTCATTCTATTTTGTTCTCAAAATTTGAAACTGTTTTCTCCCTCTCACTTGATAAATACATTCTGGAAATTTTATTTTTAAAAATGTGGAATTGGTGTCTTCAGGGCCAAGCAGGGTACACATAGTAAAGACTTTGGGAGGAGTTGGGACTTTGAGGGATTTTAAGCAGAGTGGCTCAATTATTTTCACCATGATAAAGCACTAATAAAACTAGGTTTAAATGCTTATTACTGCTCTATCTGTATCTTGCCGTGGTTATAGTTAGATATTCATGAACTCCTCATGCGTGACAGTGAGGAAAATGAATCTGTCTTAAGGGTGGGGCACCATTTTCAGGCCTTTTATCACCATCTGGCACAGCAGTGATGAACACTTGAACCCAGCCCAGTGGCAGTGGGAAGGGAAAGGCGGGAATATATTCAGGATATTAAGGTGACTGAGAGAGGAGTCCAGGCTACCCTGGACAGCTGATACGGGGAACCCAGCCCAGAGAGAGGGAGTGAATTCAGTTTGGTTATTTTGAGTGTGAGGTGACTAAGGGACATCCAGGCGGACATGTCCAGTAAGGAGCTGGTTGTCTGAAGCTCAGGGAAAAGTTCTGGGCTCAAAAAGAGAGTTTTGGCAACTGTGAGCATGGAAGCCTTAGGACTAGGGTAAGAGCGAAGAGAGAGAAGAAAAGAAAGATGGGAACAGAGCCTTGGGCAGAAAAAAGCCCCCCCTCCCCGCCCCAACAAACAAAAACAAGAAGAAACAGGTCTATGAAGGAGACAAGAAAGAGCAGTGAGATTGAGAAGAAAAACAATTATCCAGTGCTAGTGGGCTGTTGTCATTATTTTTGTCCCCTCTGAGGCCTTAATGGCTGTCAAATAATCTTGAAAGCGTTCACAAGGAATCCATATGCATATATACATGCTAGATTTAATGTCTTTTTTTTTAACCAGGAAACATAGTGCCATGTTGGGTATCTTATGTACATTCCAGTGACCGTATGAGATGTCCTGATCACGTGTATGTGTAAGTGAATGGTAGTGATATCAGAAACACTCTCTGTTTTTAGAGAATTGGGGAATTTTTATAAAATGAAAGTTCCTGAATGCATTTGTCATGGGAGAGGGAGAAAACTGTTTCAAAATATCAAGAACAAGATCAAAAGACCAAAAAGTAAAATAAAATAACTGTCTGCAAAGAAGGGGAATGAAAGTGTCTGAGAGCATTAACTTTTATTTCATATGGAAGGAAGCGTTGAGAATTTTCATCAGAATCTTTCTCCTGAAGTTATGGACATCTTATTTTTAGTCTCATCCTTAGTTCATTTCTTCATTGAGATGTATTCTTATCTAAAATGACCTCTTCTTGGTGAGGGTTTAAAAAGAAAGAGAGGGCTTCCCTGGTGGCGCAGTGGTTGAGGGTCCGCCTGACGATGCAGGGGACACAGGTTCGTGCCCTGGTCCGGGAAAATCCCACATGCCGCAGAGTGGCTGGGCCTGTGTGCCATGACTGCTGAGCCTGCGCATCCGGAGCCTGTGCTCCACAATGGGAGAGGCTGCAACAGTGAGAGGCCCGCGTACCGCAAAAAAGAAAGAAAGAAAGAAAGAAAGAGAACAATGATGGCCAAGAAGCTGAAGGCCAAAATAACCTTTGTTGAATTTGGTTTAGGACAAATTCAACTGGAGGCAGTCTGTGATTGGATAACAACCACCTGAAAATAGAAACTTCATGAGTTAATTATCATTATATGTCAGCAAGACCAGGGGCGGAAAGTAGTAGACATTCAGTATAAGAAGAGTGTGGATAATGAAGGGTTAAAATATAGCTTTACCCATCAATTTGTCTGACTTCTTCACAGACACACATTTCTGAGGCAGAATCTATATGTGTGGCTATCCCAGAGGCCCAGGAACAAGAAGCCAATGTTTCATTCCTTGGAATACTAATTAGCCCGCAATCTATAAGATGAAAACCTAGTCTCATTAAAGCAGTAACAAGAGCTTAAACCTAATTTTATTAGTGCTCTTTAATAGTGAAAATAATTTTATCAACTGCAAAACCAGATTCACTTCTAGGATGTCTGTGTGTTCAAGACAATCAGATGTACTCTGGGAACACACCCTGGTCAATGTGCCACATTTTACTCAAATATATTTCCCAAAATACCACCAAATACCTGGTTGTTTGTTTGTTTGTTTTTGAGGCTATTTCTGTGAAATAGAAATCCAGTCCTAACATAATATTTTAAAGAAATCAGAGTGCATAAGGGCTATTTTTAATGAACAGAAGTAGTATAATTTGGCTACTTACACTAAATCTGAGACATCTGGGATAGTCATGGGTATGTGTGTGATCCGTCAGGGTCAGAGGGGCTCAATGACTTTATTATGTGAACACTGGGAAAGTTCTAGCTGCGTAATGGTTAAGACAGCAGCAGCAGCAACTGTGCAGTTAAAAAGCCACTGGGGCAAGGAGACCTCCAAGTACACTGATTACACACATATTTTGTTCAGAGAATAGCCTCTGCAGGCTGAATGCCTCGTACACTTACATTCTGCCTCTGCCTCTCTCTGGCTGTGTGACTGCAGACAAATCACTTAGCCTCTCTGTGCCTTGACTTTCCTCGCCTGTGAAATAGAGATGAGAATCGAACCTGTCTCATATGAGAATTAAATGATTTAATAATTGTAAAGCACGGAGAACATTGGCTGGTATATATTAAGCGTTATATAATTGATTGACAAAAAACAGATTGGTCTGATTAGTTTGATTTTCTTAATCTTCCAGGATATTAGTCTTGCATTAAAAGAGACAAATTTTGTATCTTCTTTATTAAGACAAGGCTCTATTAAGCCAGTGAACAAATAACATGTCCCTAAGAGTCTATGAATTGTTGATTTTTTTCCTCTGGCATGAAAACAGTAACATTTTCATGTGAATACATGTCTACCATAGATAAATTGGAAAATTCAGTGTTCTTACCAACTCTAAGAACTGCATATCCAAAAATTACCTTAGTTAGCAAGATCAAGTCTTCATTAAAATAATGGATCAGAGAAGAAAGAAATGGAATTAAATTTATTTTTAAATCACAGTAAACAGGCGTTCTAGAAAGTATTAACTTTCTGCTTTAAAAATCTTCCGTAGAGGGAAATTGATGTCTGTTGAGTGGCTTGATAACAGGGACTCTGGACCCAAACTGTTGTTAAACCCTGGCTCTGCCTCTTCTTAGCTCTGTGAACCAAGCTACATCACTCCTCTGTGCCTCAGTTTTCTCATCTGTACAGTGGGGATGCTAATAACTCTACCTACCTTGTGGAATTGTTATGAAGATTAAATGAGAAGGTACTTACTTGTAAGGAGCTTAGAACAGTTCTTGTACATGGTCACTGCAATATTCTGAAGTAAATAGCTTACCTTTCTAGGCTGCTCACCTTCTAATTTGCTGAAATAAATTCCCCAAGTGTCTTATAATTCAGATTATGTCCTTTTCAAGTTTTCCAGCCAGCTGTTACTCGTCTGATATGTAATGCCTTATCCTTTAGTTTCATGTCTGTTTGGTAAATCTCAGTCCAGTACCTGTGTGAAGCTTGACCTTTTCCTAAATTATTTACACGATGCTTGAGGATATGCTTCTTGGGGCCTGGTGTTCTGTTTGTGCGCTGAGAGGGCCCTCTGCACAAACCTGCCCACGTGATCCTGGGTAGGAGAGAGCCATGCTCCTTGTCATGCACTCCTCTGTAAGAGGATTGAATGGAGCTATATATAGACAAAAATATTAGGGATTTAGCTCTATTTTGTTCACTAATATAAATCTTCATCCTCTCAAAGCCCATGTTGGCAAAAGCATGATTGTCAATAGATTATTCCCTCGATATCCCCCTGTATCTCCCTTAATTCCGCCATCCGGCGGGGTACACATTGTTAACACTGTTCTGCAATCCTTGAGGCCGTATGTGCCGTGTGACAGAGTGTGACACGGACCTGAAATGGGCACTAAGTCCTAGTGCTCCTGCTGAAGGCCATGTGTGGTAAATGAGGCATGTGGGGGGTGGGTAAGTGACCCCCCCCCCTCCCCGGCAGGACTAGTTGTTGGTTGGCAGTTGATCTACAGAGGAGGATTACCTACTGTATTTTGGGTACATATCAGATTTGGGTTTTCTTTTCTGTGCATTTGTGTAATTAATCTGCTTCCTTTATAAAGTTCCTCATTTTTTTATTAAGAGAACACCTATATTTGGATTTCAGAAAGCTGGGAGAGAGAAGGCAGAGGACTGGGTTATTTTTCAGGTTGCAATATTTATTTTAAAGCAGTGGGTGAAGCATGTGTGGAGCCTTCCAAAGTGCCCCTGTCACAGCAAGAGTGCTGAGACATGTGCTGTGCAAAAGCTGGCGGACATCCCTCATCCCGTTTTGTTAAAAGTGCATGAAGTGGGGCATAATAGAAACCATGTAGAAGAAAAGCATGTTAAGGGAGGCACGAGGGGGAAGGAAACCAAGGAAGGGAATGTGGGCATGTGTCTGTGGACGGCGGGCCATGTGAGAACCATGAAGAATGCAGGAATTACTAAATCAGGATTCCTATTTTTTGTAGGTTCATAATCAAGTGTGGGGATTCCGAGCAGGTAGAGGAAATAAAAGGTCTATGGAAACACAAAGGAAGTGGAAGTTGGGCAGGGCTAGAGGGAAGTGCCTTTAGCAAAGGGATGGGCTTTGGAGGATGACTCAGTGGACTCCGCGAAGAGGGAAACCCAAGAGCTTAACATGTGTAGATACAAGCAGGGGTGTTTTATTTGATGAAGAGGTAGAAACTATGGCTGCCTTCAGCATTCAGTCATAGGTCAGAGGAAAGTTAGGAGAATAGAGTAGGGGCAGACTGGGACGTGTTGAATGTTTTGCTAAAGTATTTGCATTTTATCCTAACACCGACAGGTAATCACTGAGTTTTTAAGGGAAGTCATATACTGGGTACGAAAGACAAGAAAGAACGTCTTGGCCTGTCCTCTTTCCTTAATTTTGTATTTATTGGACTTAGGGTTACTTATTTTTAGCCCCTTTTGCCAGCTCCCCAGCTCTGGTTAAGGCTCTGAGCCTCAGGTCAAGATGTCATCCAGGGTCATGTGATGGCACACAGTAGTTGCTGGGTCTTCAGTGAGGCACGTCCCAGCTGCTCATTAATCAGCCTCTATCCCAGCATAACCCTCCAGTGCCCATCTCACATGGTTGAACAGGCAATTATTTATATCCATGCTAAATTTGCTGTATGACAGTCTCTTAATGTGTCGCTTCTTAGAATAATTTTCCTTATAAAGGAAATTTCAATAAGGGCATGCAGAAATTGCTTCTTGGATGTGCTGTCCTTTGCCCTGCCTTGGACTATTTACCACCCAACTAGAATTTTCCTCTTTCTTTATCTTCCACTGTACCTCCCAATGCTGCAGCCACACCACCCCCAAAAGGTAGCTAAAAATATTTCACATTTGGTTTTACATTACTAATATATACCACAAACTGGATACTCCTTTCCAAAGAATTCATTTTTTTTCTTATTCTTTTCTTCTCTTTGGGCTAAGAAAGAGACCTTTCATAGACCTGTAAGTGGATCCAGAAAATTATTTTGCCAAGAGGTAAGGTGTCAAGGATCCAGGTTCTGTTTTCCTGCAACTCTTAGTTGTTTCGGCCAGAGGACCAAGAAAAAGCACAAATACAGAGCATGTCAGTAAGACCATTTTTCAATTATAAGCTAACTTCTAGGAGTCACTTAGCTCACTCTTTTTTTTTTTTTTTTCGGTACGCGGGCCTCTCACTGTTGTGGCCTCTCCCGTTGTGGAGCACAGGCTCCGGATGCGCAGGCTCAGCAGCCATGGCTCACGGGTCCAGCCGCTCCGCGGCATGTGGGATCCTCCCGGACCGGGGCACGAACCCGTGTCCCCTGCATCGGCAGGCGGACTCTCAACCACTGCGCCACCAGGGAAGCCCTACCTAGCTCACTCTTATCATAAATCTTAATTTCCTGGAATTTCTGCACATTTTGTCATTTGGTTAAACATAAGATGATGAGATGCTGCTCTGTAATCTTCCAGGTGAACTGATACCTTCATGAAAGAGGTTAAAGTGAATAAGATTTCACACAAGCTAAACCTTGTACTAAATTCAAGATTTGGGGGGAAATTACACATCATATTTGTATTCTGCACAACATTTTATAGCTACCATTTACTGAGTGCTTATTATATGCCAGGCACTATGCTAAGTGTTTTATGGGAATCCTCTCACTATATCTTTACTCACTTCTACAGATATAAATTACTGTTATTATCATCATAATAATAGAGACTTGGTGACGTTAAAGGACTTAGTTGAGAAGGTATAGAGGAAGAATTCTAGCCGCAGTCCTGACTCCTAACCACTTAGTACTCAAGTTTTTATGTGATTCATCACTTGTCCTTAATACACTGAAGTATCAAGTAAGTGGAGTCCAGAATAACAGGAATCCTCAAATTACCTGAATTTTAATTCCATTAAAAAGAGAGAAAGGGTAGGGGAAGAAAGGCGATAGGAAGTTGTTACTTTATTCCACTCCTATTTAAACCCTGTTAATGGCTTCCCATTGTAGGTAGAATAAAGCCCACACTCCCTAATATGTTCTACAAAGAATTAGATGATCTGATGCCTGCCTACTTCTTCCACCTCATCTTTTGCTCATCTCTCTTTGTCCTTGAACTCAAGGTCATATAGATAATGAGTGGCAGAGCTAGGATCCAAACTCAGGCAGAATGGCTCCAGGGCCATGCTCTTAACTACCTTGCTAGTTCGATGTATGGATGGATGAATGGGTAGATGAAGGAATGGGTGGGTGGATGGATGGATGAGTGGATCAATGCATCGATGGACTGATGGATGGACAGTTAGGTGGACCTGTACATGCGTGGATGGAAGGAAGGAAGGAAGGATCTATAAATGAATGAAGGAAGTAAATGAGGCAGGGAGGAAACTAATTTCAAACAGACTTGTGACTCAGATTTGACAACTAGTCAAATCTATTATAGCTTTTCCATCAGCATCTGCAATACTCTTCAGTGAGATCAGGATCCCCATTCACAAAAGTAAATGCACACATATACTCTTTTATCCATCTAACAGATGAAATTGAACTAAAGTCCAGGTGTGGAGAGGTACCCCTGAACAACATTAGAGGCTGATACTACTTAGGTGATTGGACTAGGATGCCTGCATAGACAGGCTATATGTTTTCGATCCAGCGAGTAAACCTGGCTGCATGAAACGCCAATCCCTGGCTCCAGAGGTGATAGGCAGGGCAAATATAGCACTACTTCTGAAAACCCATCAAAATCACCTGCAGTAGTTTGTAGTTTTACACCGTCTGAAATGTTGTTGTTCCTTTTTATTTGCTTAGAAAGCTCATATTCTACCTTTTTAACTTTTTTATGCCAGTGTAACTTAAATAAATAGAAGTGTTCAAATCCTGAAAGCACAACACAGCTCAGCTCAGTGAATTTTCCAGTCACCAGCTCTCCATTTTGCTACTCCTTAGCTCAAGATAGAGAGTATTATGCAACCACCAGAGACAATTGTGGGCTGCCCTCTCCCCAGTTTCTTCTTGTCTCCAAGAGAACAATACCCTGTTTCCACCACCATCAATAAATTTTCCATTTTGAGCTTTACATACATAAGACCACATAGTATGTTGTCCTTTGTAGAGGG
Organism: Phocoena phocoena; assembly: GCF_963924675.1. Taxonomy (NCBI): domain Eukaryota; kingdom Metazoa; phylum Chordata; class Mammalia; order Artiodactyla; family Phocoenidae; genus Phocoena; species Phocoena phocoena. The sequence goes on along the minus strand of NC_089227.1, from coordinate 65,410,800 downwards.
CTCTGTTTGTTCAACATTGTGTTTTCTATTCATTCATGTTACTGTGTGCAGCATACTTTTTAAAAATTATTTCTTTGTAGTAATTATGTTGCTATGTGAGTAAGCTATAATTCATCCAATGTATTGGATGGACATTTTGGTTACTTCAAGATTTGGGCTGTAACAAGTAGTGCAATTATTAACATTCAGGTACCTTTCTTATGTAGCACCTGTGTATGCCTTTCTTTTGGGTTTATATCTTTGGGTAGAATTGCTGTGTCATTGGCTATGAATATTTTAGCTTGACTAAATACTGTCAAACTGCTTTTCAAAGTAGTTGAACCAATTTAAACTCCTAATAACAGTTTAAGAGAATTCCATTTTTTCCACATTCTTATCCACACTTAGTTTTTTGTTTTTTTTTTTTTAAACTCTTCATTGTAGCCATTCTGGTGATGTTTGAAAATATCTCATTGTAGTTTAAATTTGCATTTCCCTGGTGATTAAAAAAGCCAAGCATCTTTTCATGTTTATTGGACACTTAGATATCTTATTTTGTGAAGTACCTATTTACACTTTGCCTGTTTTTCTACTAGATTGTCTCTCTTTTTATTATTGATTTATAGGGTTATTTATATATTATGGATACCAGTTTTTTTGCCAGGTAATGTTGCACGTTTTTCTCCTACCCTGAAGTTGCCATCTTTTTTGTATCTTTTAATGAACAGAGGTTCTTGATCTTAATATAAGCCAATGAACATTTTCCTTGATCTTAATATAAGCCAATGAACATTTTCCTTAGGGTTAATAATCTTTTTGGTCCTGTTTAAGAAATCTTTGCTCACCTCTAGGTTATGAATGTGTTCTGCTGTATTTTATAGAAGCTTCATTGTTTTTTCTTTTACATTGAGACCTATAATCTACTTAGAGTTGAGCATTGTAGATGGTGTGAGGTAGGGAGTCATAATTCATTTTTTAGATGCATATATAATTGACTCAGCACAAGTTATTGAAAATTCTTTTCACTGTGGTGTCACCTTTTTCATAAATCTAGTGATTGTGTATACAAGACTATATCTGAGAAACTTAAAAGCTTTTGCACAGCAAAGGAAACCATAAACAAGGTGAAAAGACAACCCTCAGAATGGGAAAAAATGTTTGCAAATGAAGCAACTGACAGAGGATTAATCTCCAAAATTTACAAGCAGCTCATGCAGCTCAATATCAAAAAAACAAACAACCCAATCCAAAAATGGACAGAAGACCTAAATAGACATTTATCCAAAGAAGATATACAGACTGCCAACAAACACATGAAAGAATGCTCAGCATCATTAATCATTAGAGAAATGTAAATCAAAACTACAATGAGATATCATCTCACACCGGTCAGAATGGCCATCATCAAAAAATCTACAAACAATAAATGCTCGAGAGCGTGTGGAGAAAAGGGAACCCTCTTGCACTGTTGGTAGGAATGTAAATTGATACAGCCACTATGGAGAACAGTATGGAGGTTCCTTAAAAAACTAAAAATAGAACTACCATACGACCCAGCAATCCCACTACTGGGCATATACCCTGAGAAAACCATAATTCAAAAAGAGTCATGTACCACAATGTTCATTGCAGGTCTATTTACAATAGCCAGGACATGGAAGCAACCTAAGTGTCCATCAACAGATGAATGGATAAAGAAGATATGTCACATATATACAATGGAATATTACTCAGCCATAAAAAGAAACGAAATTTGAGTTATTTGTAGTGAGGTGTATGGACCTAGAGTCTGTCATACAGAGTGAAGTAAGTCAGAACGAGTAAAACAAATACCGTATGCTAACACATATATATGGAACCTAAAAAAAAAAAAAAAGTTTCTGATGAACCTAGGGGCAGGACAGGAATAAAGACACAGACGTAGAGAATGGACTTGAGGACATGGAGAGGGGGAAGGGTAAGCTGGGACGAAGTGAGAGAGTGGCATGGACTTATATACACTACCAAATGTGAAATAGATAGCTAGTGGGAAGTAGCCACATAGCACAGGGAGATCAGCTTGGTGCTTTGTGTCCACCTAGAGGGGTGGGATAGGGAGAGTGGGAGGGAGACACAAGAGGGAGGAGATATGGGCATATAGGTATATATATAGCTGATTCACTATGTTATAAAGTAGAAACTAACACACCATTCCAAAGCAATTATACTCCAATAAAGATGTTGAAAAAAAAGACTATATCTGAACTCCCTATCCTATTCTATTCTGTTTTTCCATTCATGGACCAATATCAAGCTATTTTAATTATTATAATTTTATAATGTCTTTCTATCCACATATGTAATTCTTCCAAATTTGTCATTTTACCTAAGTACAATAATAATTTTGCTATTAAAACTGGTAACAACTAGCACTTACTGTTGCTTGTTTTATCTGTTAATATGTGAATCATGTATCACTTTAGATTTAATCTTAGCAGTAATCTGATAAGATGCATTTCCTCTTTTTATAATGAAAAAATTGAGGCCCAGAGGAAGCGTAAGTTGATAAAGGTCACATTGCTATTGAGTAGTGACACTAAGATTTGCACCCAGGCCGACCTTGCTCTAGAACCTGCTCTTTTATTAACACATAACTGTGTGCCTGGGATGTGGCCTCAGGTCATTCTTTGTGAGTCGGCTATCTTTTGATGCTAGTGTCTGATTTTCAGTCCTAACACTAGTAGGTATTTTTTTCTCCATGTCCATAAAAAAAGGCCCAGAAGGAAAGTGAACAATGAAGCATTGGATTAGACGGTGTGTCTTTTTAGTGTCGATTTCATACTATTTTTAGGCATGAGAGAAGATAGAACAGAATATCCAGAGTTCTATTAAACCAGGTTTCAGGGGCCGTAGAGCTGAGCGGCTTTCAAGCCTCTGATCCCCTGTCCTGAAATAGCAGGGGTGGAAGCTTCTACACTAGCAGAGCTCAGCAGCGGGGGAACTTCACATTCTTTGTCCTCACTCTCTTCGCCTTTTCACCTCTCCCACCTACAAAAGGTTTTGAACTTTTAGCATCTTCCTACACAGCACCAAAACTCCAAAACCAAGCTATTAAAGAATAGCCGTTCTAAAAATAGACACTCAAAGGTCACAAGGGTAAGATCTTCTGCAAAGGTATAAAGAGACATTGCATCTGAGAATTCATGGGTGTATTACCCAGACCGACCCTAGAGCCGCAAAGAGTTCTAGTTTGAGTTTCCACGCTTTGGATACCTAGTAAGATTTTACAACTGCTCTGTCAGTTTTCATGTATGAAATGCTTCTGTGTTTATGATTTATCCCCTTCTTCCTGTAGCTCAGAATTTTAAGACAAAATGCCCTTTGTGTTAGGCCAGTGCTTATCTCTCTTTCAAAGTGCACCATTTCCAAACACTGTTGCAGTTGAAATAGCTCATTATTTCATGGTAAAAATACTCAAAGTTTGCCTAGTGCCTCCAAAACATGTGTCCCTGTATTCACTTGCAAATGGGTTCACAGTCTCAGTATAACAAGGGTCATGGAAAGCATGGGACAGAGCTTTTCAGCATGTCAAAAATTAGGTTTGTCTAAGAAAATTCCCGTGAAAGTGCAGAAATTACGTGCATTTGCCTGTGTCATCTTGTCATTCTATCTTTAGTCATGTAATTTTCTTATGTAATGGTCTGCATTAGGTGATATTAATAGATTGAAAGGGGCTGAAAACAAATAACAAGTTTCTTATGAAAAGAAGAGTAAATACTAGCTCATCAAACATTTTCTAAGCCTATCAAATGCCACTTTGATGCCCTAACACCCTAACTGAAATGTGTAGCCATCCTGTCATTCAAGAAAATAATACTTTAGGACATATGGTTAAATGCAGGTGTAATCTCCAAGTTCTATAATTATTGATGGATATTAGGGACTTAAAAATACATTACGTGGTGTGTGTGTTTGTATGTGCGTGTGTGTAATGTCTTAGAATCTGAGACTTGGCAGGAACCTTACCAGCCCATTTACAGGTAAGAAACTTGGAGCCCTGGAGCTGAGGTGACCTTCTAAGGTCACAAGGCAGCACTAGAACCCTTTCTTTGTATGCACCTTTCAGTGTTTACTTGCTGCACTGCAGTAGCCCTTGTTCTTTGAGCCTCCAGTGATGATACCTGCCTCACTTCACATTATCCAATGAAAAATGGGAACAAATCTACTTTGAAAGGCAAAATGCTACATAAGTGTATAGCATTCTTATTTTTCATTTTTAAAACAAAGGTGTGTGGATTATAGAAGCTTTCAAAGCTGGCCTATTTATAAATGAATTAGATGTCAGTAAATTAATAAGAACCCATTTCACCCTCAGCCCTGAAAATACCTTAATATTCCAGACTTACAAGACGAGTAAGTTGATCCTTTTTTTATAAAAGAGAATCTCATTGTGTTAAAAATAGTGTGCTTAAAAAAATTTGGTTTTGGGGGCTTCCCTGGTGGCGCAGTGGTTGAGAGTCCGCCTGCCGATGCTAGGGGACACGGGTTCGTGCCCTGGTCAGGGAAGATCCCACATGCTGCGGAGCGGCTGGGTCCGTGAGCCATGGCCGCTGAGCCTCTGCGTCTGGAGCCTGTGCTCCACAACGGGAGAGGCCACAACAGTGAGAGGCCCGTGTACCGCAAAAAAAAAAAAAAAAAAGAAAATTTGGTTTTTGAAAAGCCTTGCTTTTTTTGTCCCATTGAAAACTTCTCTTTAAATTTCATGTATAAAATCATTACCTACAAATTCAACACTGTTTTTTTCCTCAAAAAGTGTTTTTATTTTCCTTAAAAAGCAGTAGTAAACCTCCCCCTCTCTGTTTTTATCTGTTTGTTTAAACCTCTGAGTTAAGGACCCTGTTCATGAGAGTCGGGCCATCCCTGTGAGCTGATACAAGCTCACGTGTATCCCTGGGATGGCCTGGGCCAGGGTCCACTTGCTATAATGATGACGAGCATCACAATCCTGTTGGCTCACACTTGCACTGAGCTTCTCCGTGTAGTCACTGTTCCCTTTTAATCCCCACAGCCACCTGATGAAGTTTATACTACTGTTGCCCCCAGTTTACAGATGAGAACACTGAGACACTGACAGATGAAATGACTTGCCCAGGTGACTCAGCAGTAGGCAAAAGAACCCGTATTTGAACCCCAGCAGCCTGGCTCCCAGCATCTTTGCCCCTTTTCCACCATCATAAACTCTTGGGCGAGCCATTTTGCCTTTCTCACTACTCTTACCTGCAAAATAAAAGAGGGAAACAAATCAGATAATCTGGTCCAGTCCTTCCTGCTCGATCATCCTCAGTCCTGAATATCTGCAATTTGAATGTTTTTGAGGAAAAAAGTATTAATATTTATTGCTTTTTCCTTGCCTCTAATACAGGAACATCCTTTTAAGGATGTAAAATCCCAAAATATATCAGTCTTTTCATTGTTTCTTTTGTAACATGTCAAGGAACAAATTGTTTTGATTTGCTGTTTGCCCATTCCTCATCCCAAGGGATGAGTCTCAAAGAATCTTAGGACGATGGCAGAGCCATCCTCACGTGGAGGTTGAAAACACTGGCTCTGGTGTAGAATATTGGGTGTGATTCCTGGTCCTGTCACTGCAACAATGAGGGGCTTTGGAGCCAAGTCAACCTGAGTTTGAATCCCAGCTCTGCCACTTGAAAGCCATGTGACCTTGGACAGTTTTCTAACTCTCCTATTTCTAATTTTATAAAAAGAAATTGATGTTATCTTCCTAGGGGCTTGATGTAATAAGTAACAGTAATGGTGCCTGGCACGTGGCTGGTGACAGTGGCATGGCCACTGTTGGTCCTATCACGTGGCCAGGTGTTGTCCATCAACAGGTGCTGGCTGGGCACTTATTGTGAGCCCCACTGGACTGCAGGTCAGGATGCTGGTTTCTGTTGAAGGAGGAATCCAAGGAGATCTAGGAGTGTGGGTGGAGAAATTAATTTTCAAAGTAGCAATCACAAGGAAATGCCCTGAGCTCTTGATATCAACTAAGGCAGGAAGCTGCTGCTGTGTCACCTAACCTGTGGGTTTCCAATGCTCGTTTGGAGCCACCTAAAAAAAGGCTCATGATGGAAGGCTTAATTTCTCCAAGTTTCACCCCTCTTATGTATACAATGAGGACAAGCATCACGCCTACCCCCTGGGTTGCTGTGAAGATAACGCCTGTAGAGCCCTTGGGGAGTTATACACAATCTTCTGTCTCCCCGCCCCCCCATCCCTATTATTAACGATGTTGTTTCCCTCCCTCTTCACCCAAACAAGAGACGGGCTTGTTGGTCGCAGTTTTGTTTGGCTAGCTCAGCTCCAGTAGTCCCATAAAACTTTAACTAGGGCATAAAGTACACATATAATTACACTAGCCCCCCAAAATATACCCTCATAATGTGATTAATAACGAGGTTTTGTATGGCCATAGTGGTTTAAAGTGCTGCTGTAGACTGGTAAATTTTATTGGCTTCAGTGCTTATGAAAGTGACAGCTCATTGCCCAGGGCAGCAAACACATAATCCTTGAAGAGTAAACATCTTCAAGTTCCTTAAATAGCTTTGTGTATCAGGTCAGAATGTCACTTTTGCCATCTCTACTGGTAATGAGCTGGAGTGGGATAACTTATATGTTCTTGCCTCTAATTTCTGAGATGTAACAGGCTTGACTTAAGAATTGGAGGAATCGAAAAACAGCCTATGTTCCTGGAAACAATATGCTGGCACGACATTCATTGTTATCACCACTGCCTTGCTCCAACTTTTATCCTTTCAAAGCACTTTCCTGTGAATCGTGTCATTTGAGCCTCTCCCTAGCCTATGGAGAAGGCAAGGAGGTTTCATTTCCATTTTTTAGTTTAGAAAATCAAGGCTTAGAAAGGTGAAGTGACTAGCTTCTCATTGTCATGGGCTGGACTTGAATTCAAACCTTCTACCCTCAGACCCAAACCTTCTCTGCATGACTGCAAGCTGTTGCTAGCCTATGCCCTTACCTTCTCTGGAAGAAAACAGAATTTACTATGATGAAGTGTGAAGATAGAAGAGGTTTGTGTATAAGTGTGTCCCCCAAATCAGAGCATGTCCTCTTAGGTTTGATCAGGATTCACTCACCAGGGGCCTTCACCCGAGGATCCTCTCTAAGTAGAATTCATGTTCAACTACACGGTGGGCACCAGGGTCTTCCCCAAGTACAGAAGTTCTCTGCTGTAAACCCTACTCCCGCCCCACTCCATCCTCCTCTCCTGGGCTTCCAGAGCTTAAAATTCTATCATTTGGGGTCTTGAAGATGAATTGGTCTTTAAATAGATTCCAATTAAAATCAGAATTCTTTCACTGTAAGTAACAGCTTATATTTAAAGAAAAAAATTTTAGAATCTTGTTTTGGGGGTCACAAAGCCTACTTCATTGGGCTCCAGTATCCTCATCCCTTAAGACATGAACAGTAAGACGCGTTCTAAAGATCAAATGAATGTACGTAAAAGGGCTATAAAAAGGTCAGCTTGACAGAGAGCTGAGAAGGAAGGGCCTGGTGTACTGGTCTGGGAAGGAGGAGAGAGGTGGCATACCTAGAACTCAGAGCCCTGGGTCTGACCATTACAAAGGAAGCTTTGTAATGGGGTAGCTTGAAGGCAGTCTGACTGACTTCAGGGTTTGGTCCAGGACCGAACCCAGTTGCAGCCTTCAAAGCCACTTGGGTTGCTTTGACCTCCAGCCATCTGTGTCTGAGAATGTAAAACAAATGGTTAATGGTGTCTGAGGTTAATGATCTCAAATATCCCCTACTTAATGCCATAAGAGGAAAAAGAGCCCCCTGGAGAAATAATCAAGGATGCTATTTTCAAAGTTGCAATTAATTGTGTGTTTGGGAAAACTCATCTTCTGCCAGTTATTCTATTGAGAAGTAGGAAATTAAGGGTGATGGAAGAGCTGTGACTGACAGGGCAGTTTGAATAACCTTTATAAGGTCAAGAAGGCAGATGCAGAGCCCATATTCAACACCACAGATCCTGGACCAAAGCCATAAGGATCATATCATGGAGGAGTTAGGAGCTCACTTCCTTCGGTCAAAATATGCGCCTAAGGGTAGGTCTGACCATCTGACCTTAAACTGTGAAGTTTCACGGTGACTACCCTTTGGTTGCCTTTTCAAAATGCCTTTTTTTCCACTGTGGCTTGAGCCAAATATGCCTCTCATCATCTCCCTTTGGAGCATGTGTCTGTATCCTTTCATTTCCCTTCTCACACTTCCTCCCTTCTTTCCTCCAGCTAGTGAGACCTGCAACGATTTCCACCCGATGTTCTTCACCCACGACAGATCCTTCGAGGAGTTTTTCTGCATCTGTATCCAGCTCCTGAACAAGACATGGAAGGAAATGAGGGCAACCTCTGAAGACTTCAACAAGGTAAGGAGAATCTGAAGCAGAGACAGAAGCTTCCTGTGTGCCCGGTGGAGGCCCACCCACCTTTGCATGGTCCCTTCGCTGGGTGTGGAAGGAGAATGAGGACGACTGTGATTTTAGGTGACGTTAAGGATGGAGAAGGAAAGGCATACCTATACAGACAGGAAGCTGTGTGCCAGTGATGCTCTTATCTCTCTAGGGATAAGCTTGGAGCAGCTTTGTTCCTTTTTGCTTACTAAGCAGGGGCCACTGGCAGAGACCCTTTCTTAAGAAATATTGACAAGATGAACTTTTTCCTTTAAAAGCCTTGGTCCGGGATGTCTTGTTATTACAGATCTAGTGGGGAAAATGCCTCCACCCCACCTGTGCAGGTGGCTACCAGGGAGAGAATGAGATGAGGAAGGCTGCTGTGGTCACTTGGTTTCTTTGTGGGTTATGGCTGCGTTGAGATAACTGCCCTTTGCTCTCTCACAACGAGTATTAAAATGCAAGACCTCTTTCAGGGAGCTGAGTAAGTTTATATGGAACATGTCTTGGTTTACAGAAAGCATTTGGTTTTTTTGAAGAGTGTGAATTTCACACTTCTGTTTGTGAGTGAATGTTGGGTGGAGAGAAGAGTGCTGACCAACTTAAAGGAAGCAGAAGCATCGTGTACACTTTTCAAGATAAACGAAATCTTTATCCTTGGATCAAAGCCTTGTTAGCAATCATGACGTGGCTAGTAATTACTGATGGTTGGGACAGGTATGCTTAGGTCTTTAATCATTCTGGTTTGCTACTGTATGTGACTCTGGGTTTGGTTGGCCCCATCACCCATGCCTGCTGACCTGGTACTGGGGGCATAACTCTTTCTAAGAGTCTAAGTGTCTGGTCTCACAGTCATCCCGTGGGGCCTTCATGGGTTTGTGCTTGGGGCATAACATAATATCTGAATTCCAGTGTCACTTGATGTCCTTGTCGGTCTTTGCCTCCCAGTCCTCTTTTTTCTGAACTTATATCTGGTCCTTCTTTCCCACCATATTTCTGGTCCATGGCATCTTGAACCAATATTGGTTAAAAAGAAAGAAAACTGGGAAGAGGACACTCTTCCCCAAGCCTTCCCCAAGGTTAGAACCTGACAGTCTCCATCAATATAATGATCTTGCCTGCAGTTGTAGCAGAGAACACCATTCCATCCCAGTCATTCTGAGCCACCTATTCAGTCCCTTTGTTTTCCATTTTTGTGAATCTGTTGCATGTTTTTGATTTGTGGTTACCATGGTTTTCGAGTATTGTAACTGTATTGACTTGCTTTAGGCTGATAAGTTCAGTCGTGTAAGTTCAAACACATTCTAAAAGATCTACATTTTCTACTCCCCTCCCCTGCAATTTGTGATTTTGATGCCCTATTTTACATCTTCGTGCTTATCCTGTTGCTGTTCATTGTGGTTATAATCACTTTTACAAAATGTTTTTATTGTTTTTTTACTCTGTATCCTGGCCTAAGTGATCTTCAGTCCTTTTATATATTTGTCTGGGCCATCTATTTAAACTCATTGAAACAGGCCCCAGGGACTCCCCTCTGTGGAAAACACTGATCTGTAAATTGCATGCTAGAGCTGCAAGTGTCTGAGCAACTAGAGCCGAGGTCAGACATGATTCAGGAGGGGAGGTGGAGGAAAGAAGCCCATTAATTCCCTTATGATTGTTAACTGTAGCCTCCTGAGTGTACTTCACTTGATTATGAGGGACTTTGCAGTTCAGGTGCAACTATCCTTGGGAGAGAGGGAAGAAGGAGCACAGAGACCTTTGTTCAATCAGGCCAAAAAAAAAGGGGGAAAGTTAAATCAGTAGTCTCTGAAATTGCTATGGCCACGTTGCTTCTGGATCAGTTCCACTCTTTCTGTACTGCACTGTTTCTGAAAGCCATCCAGTCCTCAGCTCTTGTGTCCTGGGACACTTATTCCTCCAAGAGAAGGAGACTTCACTGACTCTCATGTGTTCTGGCACTGAGCTATCCATCTGCTGAGGGCAGCCCGCTTCTCCAGAATTACAGAAATCTGCATTTCTGTACATAATAAAATCAAATATTATTGCTGTTGATCTATGCACAGATAAGGTATATAGAAAACATTACCAAATTCCTGCAAAGGAATGGCTCAAGGGAATGAGTACTTAGACACTTAATTTCTGTAGAACTTACAAGTCTAGGACATAAAGCCCCAAAAATACATACACTGTTAGCAAAGGAAACCAGAGGCCTCAGTCTGGAGTTGCTGAGAGGGGCTTCAGGGAGGAGACGAGCATGGCTCTCAGGTCCGTGTTATTCATGATGGCTGTGTGCTCGGGTTGGTGGAGGTGGTATTCTCATTGCTCACGGTGAGGTCCTGCTAGGTGATGGCAAGCCCCCCAAAGGGTCATGCTGAAACCTTTTTGTAATTAACTTATATGGCTGCAAAAACTTCCTGCAGCAAGATCTCAGAGCCAGGTTCCAGTACAGTTTCTCACTGTGGCCCTAGTGCCATCTTTTTGCATTGGACAATTGTAAACCAGCTGTGATGTTACACATCTGCTGCCAAGTAGGGGTGGTAGTTTATGGCCGTGGGCAGGCATCTGGAGGCCTGAGAGGCAGAGGGTCCCACTCCACATGTCCATTCATTGGTTAAGAATGGATATCAGAGGAGGATCAGGGATGGGTATGACAAGGCATTTCAATTTTCTACATTAACTGTGTCTGCTTTTCTCTTTCTAATACTATGCATGTCTTCCTTTTGTAACCAGAAGAGCTTATCAGTGATATACTTTTTATCTCATGTATTATTACTTTCCTAATACTGCTGGAACATATTGCCACAAACTTAGTGGCATGAACAATACAAATTTATTATCTTACAGTTCCATAATTCAGAAGCCAAAAATGGGTCTCGCAGGGCTAAAATCAAGGTGTCAGCAGAGCTGTGTTCCTTTCTGGAGGCTCTTGGGGAGAATTCATTTCATTGCCTGTTCCAGGTTCTGGAAATTGCCTGCATTCCTTTTCTCCTTTGTCCATCTTCAAAACCAGCAACTGCACATTCAGTCCTTTCCACGTTATTTATCACTCTCATCCCTCTTCTGCTTCCATCTTTCACTTGTAAGGACCCCTGTGATTACACTGGACCACTTGGATAATCCAGGGTAATCGTTCCTATTTTAAGTTGATTAGCAACCTCAATTTCACCTGCAACCGAAATTCCCTTTTGCTATAAAAGGAAATATATTCACAGATTATGGGGATTAAAATACGGACATCAACAGGGAGCCATTATTCTGCTTACCATAATGTGTATTTAAATTGTAAGTACATTAGATTTGTAGCTGTGGGTATCAGTTTAAATTAATGAAACATGGACAGATGAGGCTTTTTGTTGTTGTTTTGGCTGGTAGACTAGCATAATACCTGTTGCAGAGTTCTGCTAGTGGTTGCTCAAATTCAGATATAATTATGTCCTTTTTCTTTTATTTCTCTTTTTTGTCTCTTTGGCCTTAACAAAAAAAAAAGGACCCTCTGTGAGGGCCTCTAGTTCAATGTGAAGAATGTCTTTTCTGATTTTTTCCTGCTGCCTATCAGCCACCTTTTGCTTTACCAGATTATAAATTGGAAAAGAGAGAAGCTGAAATTTTAATCAGTTCACTTTTCTTCTTGTTATTAACTTGGTAGCAGAAGAGATTGAATTTAGGAACAAATGTGGGTTTGGTGTTACTGGTAGATTTAATGTTTTTCTTGTTTCCTAAGATTGTCCAAATGGGAATTCAGAAGTATCTTAAAAGAGCCCAACATGAGACACAGTTTCTTTGAACTTTCTTGGACATCTTTCCAGGCTTTGACCACTTTGAATGGAAGCGTAGATGGTGGATTTAATTGTTGACCTGAGACCCAGGGTTCTGTAAGAAGGGCTTAGCTATATGCCTTCTTTAGCTCATTACTGGAGAAGCTGTATCCCTCACTCTAAAATTGTGATTTTTTTCCAACAAACAATATCAGATTCCAGCAGACACAGGAATCTCTTCTACAGCCCGCCTTGGTGGGGACACTAGTTGGTAGATACCTAGTGCTTGGCAGTTAATGCTGCTGTTGGAAGTGAGTGTTTGGAAAAGCAGCTGTCGTCCTGCTCCTCCAGACCTGGGAAGCAGCAGATGCGATGTTTTTTATTTATATAAGAGAAGTAGAATTAGAGAGTGGTTAAAATATTTATTCTTTGAAAGGTACTTTCTTACAGTTTCTCAATATAGTAGTATCCGCAGAGTAATCCATTGGTTCACGCCATTGAGTTTGTATTCTGTGTTTTTGCCTTTTATTACCAATATTTCAGAGCGTGCCTTATTCATTGACATGGGAAGAGCTAAACCAGAGCTGGATACCTTGGCATGCAAGTGGCCCCATAATTATTTCATTGACGCCTTTATTTATTTATTTTTAACATCTTTATTGGAGTATAATTGCTTTACAGTGGTGTGTTAGTTTCGGCTTTATAACATAAAGAATCAGCTATACATATACATATATCCCCATATCTCCTCCCTCTTGCGTCTCCCTCCCACCCTCCCTATCCTACCTCTCTAGGTGGTCACAAAGCACGGAGCTGATCTCCCTGTGCTATGCGGCTGCTTCCCACTAGCTATCTACCTTACGTTTGGTAGTGTATATATGTCCATGCCTCTCTCTCGCTTTGTCACAACTCACCCTTCCCCCTCCCCATATCCTCAAGTCCGTTCTCTACGTCTGTGTCTTTATTCCTGTCCTGCCCCTAGGTTCATGAGAACCGCTTTTTTTTTTTTAGACTCCATATATATGTGTTAGCATACGGTATTTGTTTTACTCTTTCTGACTTACTTCACTCTGCATAACAGACTCTAGGTGCATGCAACTCACTACAAGTAACTCAATTTCGTTTCTTTTTATGGCTGAGTAATATTGCATTGTATATATGTGCCACATCTTCTTTATCCATTCATCTGTTGATGGACACTTAGGTTGCTTCCATGTCCTGGCTATTGTAAATAGTGCTGCAGTGAACATTGTGGTACATGACTCTTTTTGAATTATGGTTTTCTCAGGGTGTATGTTCAGTAGTGGGTTTGCTGGGTCTTACGGTAGTTCTATATTTAGATTTTTAAGGAACCTCCATACTGTTCTCCATAGTGGCTGTATCAATTTACATTCCCACCTACAGTGCAAGAGGGTTCCTTTTTCTCCACACCCTCTCCAGCATTTGATGTTTGTAGATTTTTTGATGATCACCATTCTGACTAGCGTGAGGTGATACCTCATTGTAGTTTTGATTTGCATTTCTCTAATGATTAATGATGTTGAGCATGCTTTCATGTGTTTGTTGGCAATCTGTATATCTTCTCTGGAGAAATGTCTATTTAGGTCTTCTGCCCATTTTTGGATTGGGTTCTTTGTTTATTTGATATTGAGCTGCATGAGCTGCTTTTAAATTTTGGAGATTAATCCTTTGTCAGTTGTTTCATTTGCAAATATTTTCTCCCATTGTGAGGGTTGTCTTTTCGTCTTATTTATGGTTTCCTTTGCTGTGCAAAAGCTTTTAAGTTTCATTAGGTCCCATTTGTTTTTATTTCCTTTTCTCTAGGAGGTGGGTCAAAAAGGATCTTGCTGTGATTTATGTCACAGTGTTCTGCCTATGTTTTCCTCCAAGAGTTTGATAGTTTCTGGCCTTACATTTAGATGTTTAATCCATTTTGAGCCTATTTTGGTGTATGGTGTTAGGGAGTGTTCTAATTTCATTTTTTTTAAAAGTAGCTGTCCAGTTTTCCCAGCACCACTTATTAAAGAGGCTGTCTTTTCTCCATTATATATTCTTGCCTCCTTTATCAAAGATAAGGTGACCCTATCTGCGTGGGTTTATCTCTTGACTTTCTATCCTGTTCCACTGATCTATATTTCTGTTTTTGTTCCAGTAGCATACTGTCTTGATTACTGTAGCTTTGTAGAATAGTCTGAAGTCAGGGAGCCTGATTCCTCCAGCTACATTTTTCTTTCTCAAGATTGCTTTGGCTATTCGGGGTCTTTTGTGTTTCCATGCAAATTGTGAAACTTTTTGTCCTAGTTCTGTGAAAAATGCCAGTGGTAGTTGGATAGGGGTTGCATAGAATCTGTAGATTGCTTTGGGTAGTAGAGTCATTTTCACAATGTTGATTCTTCCAATCCAAGAACATGGTATATTTCTCCATCTGTTGGTATCATCTTTAATACCTTTCATCAGTGTCCTATACTTTTCTGAATACAGGTCTTTTGTCTCCTTAGGTGGGTTTATTCCTAGGTATTTTATTCTTTTTGTTGCAGTGGTAAATGGGAGTGTTTCCTTAATTTCTCTTTCAGACTTTTCATCATTAGTGTATAGGAATGCAAGAGATTTCTGTGCATTAATTTTGTATCCTGCTACTTTACCAAATTCATTGATTAGCTCTAGTAGTTTTCTGGTAGCCTCTTTAGGATTCTCTATGTATAGTATCACATCACCTGCAAACAGTGACAGCTTTACTTCTTCTCTAATTTGTATTCCTTTTATTTCTTTTTCTTCTCTGATTGCTGTGGCTAAAGCTTCCAAAACTATGTTGAATAATAGTGGGGGGAGTGGACAGCCTTGTCTCATTCCAGATCTTAAAGGAAATGGTTTCAGTTTTTCACCATTGAGAACAATGTTGGCTGTGCGTTTGTCATATATGGCCTTTATATTGTTGAGGTAAGTTCCCTCTATGCCTACTTTGTGGAGGGTGTATCATCCTTTTAATGTGCTGTTGGATTCTGTTTGCTAGTATTTGTTGAGGATTTTTGCATCTATGTTCATCAGTGATATTGGCCTGTAGTTTTCTTTCTTTGTGACATCTTTGTCTGGTTTTGGTGTCAGGGTGATGGTGGCCTCGTATAATGAGTCGGGGAGTGTTCCTCCCTCTGCTATATTTTGGAATAGTTTGAGAAGGATAGGTGTTAGCTCTTCTCTAAATATTTGAGAGAATTTGCCTGTGAAGCCATCTGGTCCTGGGCTTTTGTTTTTTGGAAGATTTTTAATCACAGTCTCAATTTCAGTGCTTGTGATTGGTATGTTTATATTTTCTATTTCTTCCTGGTTCATAACTCGGAAGGTTGTGCTTTTCTAACAATTTGTCCATTTCTTCCAGGTTGTCCATTTTATTGGCATATGGTTTCTTCTAGTAATTTCTCATGATCCTTTGTATTTCTGCAATGTCAGTTGTTACTTCTCCTTTTTCATTTCTAATTCTATTGATTTGAATCTTCTCCCTTTTTTTCTAGCTAGTGGTTTACCAATTTTGTTTATCTTCTCAGGGAACCAGCTTTTAGTTTTACTGATCTTTGCTCTTGTTTCCTTCATTTCTTTTTCATTTGTTTCTTACCTGATCTTTATGATTTCTTTCCTTCTGATAACTTTGGGGGTTTTTTGTTCTTCTTGCTTTAGGTGTAAAGTTAGGTTGTTTATTTGAAATGTTTCTTGTTTCTTGAGGTAGGATTGTATTGCTATAAACTTCCATCTTAGAACTGCTTTTGCTACATCTCATAGGTTTTGGGTTGTCATGTTTTCATTGTCATTTGCTTCTAGGTATTTTTTAATTTCCTCTTTGTTTTCTTCAGTGATCTCTTGGTTATCAAGTAGTGTATTGTTTAGCCTCCATTTGATATGCTTTCAGTTTTCTTAAATTTACCAAGACTTGATTTGTGACCCAAGATATGATCTATCCTGGAGAAAGTTCCATGAGCTCTTGAGAAGAAAGTGTAATCTGCTGTTTTTGGATGGAATGTCCTATAAATATCAATTAAATCTATCTGGTCTATTGTGTCATTTAAAGCTTGTGTTTCCTTACTTGTTTTCATTTTGGATGATCTGTCCATTGGTATAAGTGAGGTGTTAAAGTCCCCCACTATTATTCTGTTACTGTCGATTTCCTCTTTTATAGCTGTTAGCAGTTGCCTTATGTATTGAGGTGCTCCTATGTTGGGTGCATAAATATTTACAATTGTTATATCTTCTTCTTGGATTGACCCCTTGGTCATTATGTAGTGTCCTTTGTCTCTTGTAACAGTCTTTATTTTAAAGTCTATTTGGTCTGATATGAGAATTGCTACTCCAGCTTTCTTTTGATTTCCACTTGCGTGGAATATCTTTTTCAATCCCCTCACTTTCAGTCTGTATGTGTCCCTAGGTCTGAATTGTGTCTCTTGTAGACAGCATATGTATGGGTCTTGTTTCTGTATCCATTCAGCCAGTCTATGTCTTTTGGTTGGTGCATTTAATCCATTTACATTTAAGGTAGTTATCGATATGTGTGTTCCTATTACCGTTTTCTTAATTGTTTTGGGTTTGTTATTGTAGGTCTTTTCCTTCTTTTGTGTTTCCTGCCTAGAGAAGTTCCTTTAGCATTTGTTGTAGAGCTGGTTTTGTGGTGCTGAATTCTGTTAGCTTTTGCTTGTCTCTAATGGTTTTAATTTCTTCATCGAATCTGAATGAGATCCTTGCTGGGTGGAGTGATCTTGGTTGTAGGTTTTTCCCTTTCATCACTTGAAATATGTCCTGCCACACCCTTCTGGCTTGCAGAGTTTCTGCTGAAATGTCAGCTCTTAACCTTATGGGGATTCCCTTGTACGTTATTTGTTGTTTTTCCCTTGCTGCTTTTAATATTTTTGTTTGTATTTAATTTTTGTTAGTTTGATTAATATGTGTCTTGGCGTGTTTCTCCTTGGAGTTATCCTGTATGGGACTCTCTATGCTTCCTGGACTTGATGGACTATTTCCTTTCCCATATTAGGGAAGTTTTCAACTATAATCTCTTCAAATATTTTCTCAGTCCCTTTCTTTTTCTCTTCTTCTTCTGGACCCTCTAAAATTCGAATGTTCGTGTTTTTAATGTTGTCCCAGAGGTCTCTGAGACTGTCCTCAATTCTTTTCATTCTTTTTTCTTTATTCTGTTCTGTGGTAGTTATTTACACTATTTTATCTTCCAGGTCACTTATCCATTCTTCTGCCTCTGTTATTCTGCTATTCATTCCTTCTAGAGAATTTTTAATTTCATTTCTTGTGTTGTTCATCACTGTTTGTTTGCGCTTTAGTTCTTCTTGGTCCTTGTTAAACATTTCTTGTACTTTCTCCATTCTATTTCCAAGATTTTGGATCATCTTTACTGTCATTATTCTGAATTCTTTTTCAGGTAGACTGCCTATTTCCTCTTCATTTGTTTGGTCTGGTGGGTTTTTACCTTGCTCTTTCATCTGCTGTGTGTTTCTCTATCTTCTCATTTTTCTTAACTTACTGTGTTTCTGGTCTCCTTTTCGCAGGCTGCAGGTTCGTAGTTCCTATTGTTTTTGGTGTCTGCCCCCAGTGGCTGTGGTTTGTTCAGTGGGTTGTGTAGGCTTCCTGGTGGAGGGGAGTGGTGCCTGTGTTCTGGTGGTTGAGGCTGGATCTTGTCTTTCTGGTGGGCAGGACCGCGTCTAGTGGTGTGTTTTGGGATATCTGTGACCTTATTATGTTTTTAGGCAGCCTCTCTGCTAATCGGTGGGGTTGTGTTCCTGGCTTGCTAGTTGTTTGGCACATGGTGTCCAGCACTGTAGCTTGCTGGTCATTGAGTGGAGCTGGGTCTTAGCGTTGGGATGGAAATCTCTGGGAGAACTTTCGCCGTTTGATATTACATGGAGCCAGGAGGTCTCTGGTGGACCTATGTCCTGAACTCAGCTCTCCCACCTCAGAGGCACAGGCCTGACACCCAGCCGGAGCACCAAGACTCTGTCAGCCACACAGCCAGGTACGTGGGGAGTTTCTTGCCTTTTGGGAAGTCTGAGTTCTTCTGCCAGCATTCAGTAGGTGTTCTGTAGGAGTTGTTCCACTTGTACATGTATTTCTGATGTATTTGTCTGGAGGAAGGTGATCTACACATCTTACTCCTCCACCATCTTGAAGGTCTCTTGAAGCCTTTATTTTTGAGTGCGGACAGGGTTTAGGAAAGAGGACGCAAGTGATTTGGCTATTTCAGGTATGGGAATCTCATTTAATGATTTTGTGGCTGACTGCTCCACTTTAAAAATTCAAATAAGGTATACACGTCAAAATCTGTACCTGTGGGCTTCCCTAGTGGCGCAGTGTTTGAGAGTCCGCCTGCCGATGCAGGGGATGCGGGTTCGTGCCCCGGTCCGGGAAGATCCCACATGCCGCGGAGCGGCTGGACCCGTGAGCCATGGCCGCTGAGCCTGCGCGTCCGGAGCCTGTGCTCCGCAACGGGAGAGGCCACAACAGTGAGAGGCCCGCGTACTGCAAAAAAAAAAAAAAAAATCTGTACCTGTGTGTAGCAGCGTTTCTCAACCTGCCTATACATTAGAATCACCTTGGGGGCTTTTGAAAGCCCTGTTATCCCAGCGCCCAACTGCACCACATGCCAATTAAATCCTTAGGGTGGAGCCAGTGCTATCGATGAAGATTTTCACTAAGGTACATTTGATCAGTAAAGGTGAATTGTGTCCGTAGAATTACCATCAGTTGACACATGTAACACATCACTAACTCGTGGCATGCACTGGTGAAGTAGTGTGTCTGTTGGTCTGCAAGGCCCAGGCTCTAATCCTGATTCTTCTGCTCAGGAGCTGTATGCCTGAAAGTTAAAAAAAAAAAGTGGATATCAGTATTCCATCGCTGTCTCTTATGGTGGTGTGATCTTAAATTGAAGTAATAAACGTAAAAAGACTCTGAGGAAGTAAAATATTGTATGCAGTTGTAAAGTGTTCTTTTTGTATGTAATAAGATAGATCCTGTCTATACAATATGAGTAAATTGCCCTTTTCACAAGAAGACATTTTTGGGCCATTATGTTCAAAAAAAGGGAAGAAAGAAAAGTGAAGCTGTCTATGTACCCTCAATTAAGTTCTGAACTGAATTAAACAACTCATTTAACTTTGGTGGAAATAAGGTTTCAGCTGAAAATTTGGTGGTGTCTTTCTCCAAACAGCTTTATTAAGTACCTTGGTTTTCCACGTGACAAGCCATGAGTAGCAGCCTAAAAATCAGCAGGTCCCACAGTTTTCATGTACTTAATGGCTGGCAAGAGTTAAGGCCTCTCCAGCAATTACGTAGTTGCCCAGACCTCTCCAGGGAGGGCTGAGCCTTCTAGATACCATCAAAATATTTGCTCATAGCATTAGTGTTACCTCAGATACTATCAGAATGGGCATTAAAAACCAAGATCAAATGACTTTGCCATGCTTTCAAATTACCAAAACGGAAGAAACTAATGATTTGAAAAATGTAGTCACTCTAGAGCGAAAGCACTATTTTGAAACGTTACCCGGCAGCATAAGAAGCAAAGCACACGTGATAGAGTTTATACTGAGGCTCGCAGATGAGAACCCATCCCTTCAAAGCGGAGAGGCTGTGCGCGGGGAGAACCCAGGCCCATCAAACAAAGCTGCAGCTGCCTCTGGCTAAGCTTACCAGCTTCTTCCGAGCCAATGGGTGAAAATATCAATTCAGTAGGAAGAATCGGAGAGCAGGACACAGGACGGAGGAAACATCCTGAGACGTCCCCTGGAAGGTTAGCCATGGAAAATAACCTCAAACTCGTCACATCTAATGGATTATGGTGTGGTATAGAAAAGGGATTGTTTGAAAGCTCAAAGGCAGGGATCGCATGAATGAAAAAGGGAAATATGTTTGCTCCCCAAACTGCTTCCAGCTTACTGACTTTCTATGCATGCTTTTCAGGGGACAATTAGATATTCAGAAGTCCCCTTCCTAGGCCAGCTCAACTGCATAGTGGTGCAGAGGGCGCTCTGTTAGCTGAGCTGGCCTAGGGAATGAAAGGTGGTCTGTAACTCTCACCATGAATAAACATGAAGCTCTTCATTTGCATGAGGCAGGTGACTGTAAAATATCTTGGAGCAAGTTGTGAAAGGAGGCTTTGTGCCTCTGTGCCCAGGGGAAGCTGGGGAGGACTCGGCGTTGTTTATCTTCATTAGAATTCCATCTAGTGCTGCTGTTATTGATCTGAACCCGGGCCTGGTGTGGTTAATAAAGTAGGTGTACGTTTTAATTGAAACATGAATATTTAAGTAGAGGAGAAGTCTTTTAAAGGGCCCTCATGTCGTATGAGGTTATCCATTTTTCAGCTGTCTAGGCCATTTACAAGTATTTATTCAAAAAGCTTCTCATGTTTCACAAAGATCTTTAGGTTTGGAACGAAGGAAATGGAATCTCCTCTAGAAGCAAATGTGTTAACATGAATTGATTTATTTTTTTCCTTTGATGTTTCCCATGGGAGAGGTAGTGAATGGTTTGTGTGTGTGTGTGTGTGTGTGTGTGTATGTATGTTTGAGTGTGTTTAAGGTATCCACTGAAGGTAGTGTTACCCTATTTCATGTAACTTGCCAGTTTCTGTCGGACATAAATCACGGCATGTCCTCATCAATATCAATTATGCAGTCTAGAGACAGTGGAAAGACCAAGAAAGAGACAGACTTCACTAATTTATTGTTTTCAAGAGTTATCTTTTTAAACGGACCCCAGTGTCTACACTTTCTAAGAAGAAATGTATTAATTATAAGTAACAGTCCCAGCCAAGACAGGGAGGCTGCTGTGGTGTGAAGCAGTATTTCTCCAACTCTTTTGCATCACAACCCCATTAAGGAGGTTTTGTAGACATCTTTCCACTAATCACCCTCCTCCTGAAATTTTAATTATGCAGATATGTCGTTACCTGTTTATATAATGTATGTACATCTGCGCTTTATACGTTAAAAGACTAAGAATTTTGCTCCTCCAAGAACCAGTTTTCACCCCTGGGGTCACTGTCCCATGCCCCATTGAGAATGCAAGGTGGAGAGGAAAGAACCCAGGCTGAGAGAAGCAGAAGAGTCTGCTGGCAGTCCCAGCATGGTCCCTCGCCAGCAGTGTGACCTTGAGCATGTCCTTTAGCTGTCAAGTCCCTTCCCATCTGTAAGCTGAATAGCAATAATAACAATAATGATAATAATAGCAATAGCAATGATAATGATAGCAATGGTATTTCCCTGAATCACAGTGAGAACTAGGCCCTCAAAGGTGGGCTTTGTAAATTGCCACATACAAATGGGAGGTGCTGATCTCAACAGACAAATAGTAATTTGCACTTGGTTGTGCAGTGTAATTGAGCTGCTTTGATTTCCCAAGGTAGTTAGTCCAAATATCTATAAATATAGATGTCCCCATACCTCTGTAAGGGGAGCCATTGAACTTTAGCTGCAAAAGGGGATTTTGACCACAGTGGGGACAAATTTCTATGTGAGGAGGAAGTCCTCTTGTGCAGGTTCATAGTGGTGAGGGACGCTCTTCCCAGCCTGCCCAAAGATGTACTGCATGTGATACGGGAGCTTAGTTGAATCTCAGAGGCGGGGCACGCTGATCGTTCAAGAGCCCAGGTCCCCCACTGCCGGCTGGATAACCTTGTGCAAGGGTCTCAGCCCTGTCAGCTTCAGACTCCTCATCTGTGAGGTGGGGCAGGAACATTACCACGGCTAGGCGGGCTGTGAGCCCTGGACTGTCTGGCCTGGAGCAAGCACCAGGTGACACAGGACTCTAAATCCCTCTGAAAAAGAAAAGGGTACTCATGACAAAGCTGACGGCAAAACATTTTCAGGCTTTTCCCTCGGATTTAGTGATTAACTTAACAGAATGTCCATCTCAGAGTGCCATCTTAGTGGTCCCAGCTGCATAGCATCTGTGCAACTTTTATGAGAAAACAGGGATGGCCGTAAAGTGGTTTATTTCCAGGGACTGCCACTAAGAGCCTGGGTGTGCCTCCTTATGAAGCGGTTTTATACGGGGATCCTGAGTCATCCAGAAAGAATTAGATTTTGTTGACTCTGTTCTTGTAATTTCCATAAGAAATAGTTAAACTGTTTAAAATCTGTTTAAAAGTTGACTGGTAGATTTAGTTGGTTGAGAACACTGCTAACATGGTTTGCTTTCTCGACATTCTCTATAACTGGAGCATTTATAAAACATGATATTTACCGAGATTGAGTCTTATGAATAATTTTGGGACAAGCTTGACAATAGTAAATATACATCTTGGGGTTTCCTTTGTGTGCAGGGTCTGGCTTAGGGCTCTTCTTATTACCAAAGTCTTCCTAGAGTCAATGCATCTTTCTCTGAATGTGTAACATGTGCTAAACTTCTCAATTATGAGAAGCGAAGAATCGATAGGTTCTTCTGCTGGACAGCGGTAAGACACATCAGTTCCTTTCTTTTAATATACATATATTTTATTGAATTATAATTGACATACAATGTGATGTTAGTTTCAGGTATACAACAGTGATTCGATATCTTTATACATTCTGAAATGACCACCACGACAAGTCTAGTTACCATCTGTCACCATACACAGTTATAACAATGTTATTGACAATATTTTCTATGCTGTACATTACACCCCCATGTACTTCAGTCCCTTGGTTCAACTGCAGACCATCCCTGAACATGAAAATAATGACAACTCTTTAAGTTAACTGCTCTCTATACCTCTATTCAATGACTTTTGAAATTTTTTTCCCTTTCATTAACTATTCTTTGGGGCACTGTATGCACTGCTAACTGGTTCCTATGACCTGAATTCCATATTCCATGGTGGATTATGTGAGGGATTTGATAGTGACACAGAAACCATTTTATTAGCATATGTCCAATTAGAAGGAAATTACCTACATTTTAAGTTAGGCATAATGAGATTTAGGCATTTTACATTAAAGGGCAGATGGGAAACAGAGTTGGAAAGCTAAGAAGAGTACCATTAGATGGGAATCTCTCAAAAACTTCCAAGTCCTTTTTGATTTAAAAGAAAATATTTATCTTGTAATTGCAAAGTGTAAATTATGTTAAAAGGGAGTCGAGAACACGCTCCTACAGAGGGATGTGTTTCCAAAGGTAGAAAAGAAGTACATAAGGTAGTGTCATACGGGTCCCCCTCTTGCCAACTGAGGGTACCGAATGTTGAGGTGAGGTGGGGGATGGAGGGCAAAGAGGGGCCCTAGATAAACTGAGGACTCAGAATGAGATGGTAGCGTCAGAAGCCATTTGCTAGGACTCCAATAGAAGAGGTGGGATAAGTAAGAGGATCCCAAGTGAGATTTCCAAATATCCCCTGCAAAAATACCAGACCTTGGGGGTCGGGAGTTAAAATATATACTTAATTATTTAAACGTAGAAATTAAACTTTTCATTTACACTAATTGTATGCCTGTGCAGGTTTTTCAAAATCATGCTTTTAATCTGAACAGTGGTAAATGATGGGTCAAGAGTATCCACCTTCATTTTCCCAAACAGGAGCTAAAGCACTCACCTGCATGGTTCAAAACCAGATGCTGGTCTGCCCACGCCGTCTCCAGGCGTAGATATAAGCCACTGAGTCTAACAGGTCAAAAGCAGGAGTGAAGGTTGAGAGACAGAAAGAGGGTACCAAAGTAATACTCAATTTTACAGCAGTTTCCACAGCTGATTGTTATAGAGAGAAAAATCAACATAGAAACTTGAATTTGAGAGATGAGAATGCCAAACTGCTGGTTTCTTCTTTTCCTGTCCTTCCTCTCTCCATTCTTGCATTGTTGCTGTGTATTTTCCATGCAGTTCTGGTAAAATTAAAAATAATAGTGAGGGGCTTCCCTGGTGGCGCAGTGGTTGAGAGTCCGCCTGCCAATGCAGGGGACACGGGTTCGTGCCCCGGTCCGGGAGGGTCCGGGAGGATCCCACATGCCGCAGAGCGGCTGGGCCATGGCCGCTGAGCCTGCGCGTCCGGAGCCTGTGCTCCGCAACGGGAGAGGCCACAACAGTGAGAGGCCCGCGTACCACACACACACAAAAAAATAGTGAGTGCTCAGTGCAGCTGTGTGGGAGGAAGTCATTTAGGCAGGTAGTCAGTTCAGATATTATTCCCACACCTGACCAACACCTTCCCTAGGAAAGTTCTGAAGCCCACAGCTATCTCTTTTGGTGACAACTCATTCAGATCCCCATCAGGTGCTCCCTTTGCTCTGTCCTTGTGAATACCCATACCTAGAATTTACCACAGTGAACTTCAATTGTCTGTCAGGTTTCTAGGGAGCAGAGCCTTGCTTTTTCTGTATTCTCGGAATCTACTCAGTATCTGGGATATAGAAGGTATTCAGTGTTACTGTCCCACAGCCATCATATACACAGCATGGCCACATCAGTGGTCCACTTTTGGTTAATAGTGTTACTATCCAACCTAAACTTTAAATGCCGTCCGTCCTTTCAACAAACGTTATTGTGTTTTCACAACACAGTGGGCACTGCCCCAAGCACCAGGAATACAGAGGTAAACTAGACAGATGGTTCCTGCACTCATGGGGCTGGCAGTCTGGTGAGTTTCTATTTGCAAGTTTATGGACTAGACCCTCTTTGTGAAACTAGTCAGTGACCAAAGTCACTACAATCACTGTTAGGTCCTCTGCCTTCTCATCATTGCCTTGATTCAGATATTCCTCTTCTCTCCAAATCTGGTAGACTGAATGGCTGGTTGCAGTTCTTCACTGCTCCATGGGAGTGGTATATCTCCACATCCTTGCCATGACATCATGGTGAGTGAAGTGTATCTCTCCTGCCCTTCAACTTTTGACTTGGTCAAGTGATTTGTTTGGGCCAGTGAGATATCATGGATGTGAAGTGAGCAGAGGCCTGACTATGGCCCGTGTGGTTGGGTTGGGTTCTTGCATTCTACCTTCATCATGAGATGAAGTATATAACCTGAGCAGCCACTACCCCTTCATTGTAGGTCCCAGAATGAGGCATATGGACTATAGTTTCCTTACCTAGCCCATAGAATTACAGCTTAAAACAGCTACCTTAGCTGACCTATAGACCTGTGAGTATAAGAAGAGCTTCTTAGCTGTTGGGATTATTTGTTACACAGCACTGGTAATAGCTGACTAAGAAACCAACTATTGCAGTAACTTATCTCTCAGCTTCCCACTTTCCAAATGTCCTCAACACAGATCTGACCATATCATACTTGATTTAATCCACATCTGTGGCTATCCACTGTCTGCCTTATAAAGTTTCATAACCTTAGCAAGATGTTCAGATTTCTCTTCAATTGGCCTAACATACTTTTCCTGCTTCATCCCCATATCTTCACCCTGCACCTGTCCTAAGCTCTGCATATCCTGAACTTCCCATCATTCCTTGCATATGCCATCATGCTTTCCTAGCTGAGGTGTTTGCTCATCCTCTTTCCCTCTGCCAGAAATGTCTTCCTCCATCTGCCTGTTGAAATTCTACTTTAGGATTTTGCACAAGTGCCACCCCAGTAAGATGGTTACCATCTCCCTTTCATTCAGAATGAAATTCTGCCCCTCTGCCTTCACAGCATGGAATTCAAAACTTCTTTTGGAAAATATCTTTGAACTATAGACTAGTAGTTTATTTACAAAGCTGTCTTTCTAAATTAAGTAAACATGTAATCGGAAGCAAGAACTATAGCTTTAAATCTTAATATGGTCACTGTTGTTCTATTCCTAGAGACTATAGGTACTAAGTATTCTGCAATTCTGCAGAATAAAGGATTTTCTTGCCCCAAATTCCAACAGACCTTATTGAGAAACACTTCTAGACCCTTTTTTCTGAATCTCTTCTTCAGATGTCAAAACTTTGAGGGAGTTACAAATGGATTTGGCCATTCATTTCTTAAGAAAAATGAAAATTATTTTCCCACATCTGTAGCTTTATATAAGATGGATGGAAAGCCTCAAACACATTGAACAGTTGCAAAATAAACTGAATTTCTTTTTCCCAAGGAGAGTGGTTGGACCCCCTAGTTAAAAAGAAATCCCTCTATTTTATTTTTCCACCTTCACTCATTTCTTATATCCCTCTTAGATCTGCTTAATTCACATGCCCTGGCCATTTGGGGAGTACTCTGTTTCTCCCTAGTCTTGTTTCCAGGCCACTGGGGAAAATAGTGCCGATAATGGCGTGTATCCTTTCACAAGATGGCCACCGAGAGACTTTCCAGTGCAGAGGACAGACGTGCCTTCCAGCAGTCCATCCCATTTAGGTGACTCCTCTCTCCCCGAGCACACCCAAGAAACATGTGCCCGTATAGCATGTCAGATAGTAAACGTGAGCACACCATGCAGTTCACAGAAATCATCTTTTGTTGTTTACCTTTACCTCCCAAATTTCTCTTAAATTAGAAAAACAAAAGTTGCATTCCTCAAGAGTCTCTTAAGAGCAGGAAGATTTGATCCGTGCTGCAGTGATTGTGTGTTTTAAGTGCTGGAGGAAGTCAAGTGCCTGGAACTCTTCTGGTCCCGATTTCCTTATTTCTCTTTCACATATCCGTTTGCGTGGCTTGGCTTGATTCGAGGTGTATGGCATATGGCTTTTTGCCGCTTGAGCTGCCACAGAAGTAAATGTCACTGGCATATAATGCCAGATTTCCATTTCTTGAATCACAGAGCATGGGATTCTGTCTGAAAGCTCCCAGGCCGCTGTGTGTTCTTAAAGCAGAAGCAGAAAAGGATAAGAACCACATCTCAGAGATGCTCTTCCTATTAAAATGTGTCTATTGCAATAAGAAGTATATGTAAAATGGAGATGCTGTTGCCCTCAAGTATGTTAGAAAAAGCTGCTTGGCTTGTTTTATTGGGCACTGGGCAACCCTGGATATCTGTTCCAAGCCTCAACTAGGCAGATATCAGTCAGGACTGTAGAGTTGTTTTTGAATTTTTTCAGACCGAGAAAATTCAGTGGTACATGTACCAGAAAACATACGACTGTGAATAAAAGATATTGATGGTTTTTTGATGCAGTTTACCAAAATTTTGTATTCATTACACTTTCAAGTTATAGAGCTCTTTAGGACAGACTTGGCTGATGAAAGAGCCCAGAAGCTGCCACAGGCCTAGCCTCAGCCTTGGCTTCCCACTTCACCCTCCTCACTGCCCTCACCACCTCACTCCCAATCCCCTCCCATGGCTGAGGAATCAAGAGGAGGGGTTGGAAATTCACAAAGAAGCAAGAAGTTCAGTCAATAAGTTCAATAAGTCAAGAGCATTGATCCTGAACCCAGAGTGGGATTCAAACCCTAGTGCTGAGTGATCTTTGGCAGATTAATTACCTTGCTCTGTTTCTCAGTCTCTTCATCTGTGAAATAATATAGTTGGAACTTAATATAGTTGTCCTTAAGGATTAACTGAGCCAATATGAACCTGATCATATGAAATGGGCAATATCTGACCATTTCTGAATTGAAAATTCTTTATGGTTTATCCTAATAAAGCACCTGGGCCATTCCCATGAGGATTACACAATGCTCCAGATGAGGCATAGGAGGCGTTAGTTCTGGCTTTAGTTTAGTTAGTTCTGGCTTTAGTTTAGTACATGACCCTGGGCGGTTCTCCTACGCCTGCACTCAACACCTCTTTACTTTGTAGACAGAGGTGGCACCTGAGACGATTCCTCCCTCTGTGCTTTGAATTCTCTCGCTTGTCATATCTGCTCCAGGACTCTACTCACTAGTCTCCTTTCTAATCCTCACATCATCAGTCTCGTCCTCTTGGGTGCTATCTTCTCACCAGCATAAAAATGTACTCAAATCTCTTGCATTTTAAAAAAACAAATAAATAACTCCTTCTCAATCCTCTCTCCACCTCAAGCCAGGTTTCCTCAAATAGTTGCCTCTATGTACCATGTCTTTTTTTTCCTTGCCATTAACTTATTAATCCACTGCAACCTGTCTTCTGCCCTCACTAAAAATATAACTCAGTAGAAGGAGAGAAACAGGACTCTAAAAAGCACTAAATTATACTGTCAATACTTGAAAACCTCTTTAGCCACAAAAGCCACCAGTTTTGACAAAGTCAAGAATGACCTCTGATGGACACTTTAAAATCTCTGTCTTATTTACCTTCTTTGGAGCACTTTACCCTGTTAGCCACTCTCTTCTTAAAAACTGTCCTACTGTGGCTTTGGAAATGAACACATACACAAGATACGTACATGATACGCTATACATATTAAAGGAAGAAATAAAATAATTATCGTTCCAGTTACTAGAGATATTTTTAGACAAAAAATTTTTAAAGGTAACTAAAAATATAACAGCTCAAGAAGAAAAATACGACTCTAAAATGCACTAATCCACATTTTGAATACTCGAAAACCTCTTTAAAGGCATAATTTCTAAGAGGCAAGTGGAGATTGAGAGGAATCATTGAGTTGTTCTAATATAAGACTGGAAAGAAGTTACATTGTTACGAATCTGTGTTCTGATGAAAAAGACATCCAAAAATTTATAAAAATAAATCTTTTATCCTTTACTCCTTTATACTTATTGGTACCCTCCCTCCTCCCTCTTCATTTTCTTCTCTTCACCTAATAATCTCTCCGGTCCTGTTTTTTTCACCCCTGTTCCTCTTTCAAGTTCTTTGCACTCTCTTTTGTTCCCTGCACGGCCAAATTTTCCAAGAGAGATTGCAATCTCCTTGCGCACCTCCTCCACTCGCTGTGGTCTGACATTCACCCAAGTCCACCTACTGAGACTGCTGTATCTAGGTCAGCAGTCACCGCCTGAGTTTCAATCTGACAGCCTGTTCCCTATGTTCATCCTGTTCCATGGCCCTAAAGCCCTGGCTCATGTCCCCACCTGTGCTTCCTGGGATCCTCTCCATTCCTTGACTCCCAAAACACTGAGACCACCTCTCAGTGACCCCATAAGCATAGGCCTTCCCCCAGGCCTTCTTCTTGTTTCTCTCCTATCACTTCCTCCTCCCTACCCACAGCCTCTCATCTTCAATCATCCATCGACTCCACGAGTGGCACCTTGTCTCTTAGACTTGGAACCTTGGAAGGATCCCTGGCTCTTCTCACCTCTTCTCCTGACAGGTCCCCAGATCCTATGGATCCAGCAGCGTATGATAAAGGGTCATCTGGCTTTAACTGCTCTTACCCTGCCTTCTGCCACCATTACCTCTGGTGGAGACTGTGTTTGTCTTTTAATGTTCTCCCTGAATCTGGACTCAGCCCACCTATAAGTTCTCTTTCCCCTAGTTGCCAGAAACACCTTTCTAAAACACAAGTCTTCTAACAACACATCCCTACTCAAAAACCTTCGGCTTCCCCTTCTTGCAGCATGATAGCAAAAGCTCCACTATTCTGTTGTGAACCACTTTTCTAAATGAAACGCTGACTGCACCCTGCAAAACACCCCCTACTAACCTGTAATTAATCATATTGATGGCTCCCCAAGCATGCCTTGCACATCCGAGTCTCTATCTTTACCTGTGTTCCCGCAACAAGGAAGACCCTTCACTTTTTCTGTTGAAATTCTGCCCATCCTTTCAAGGCCCAGCCCATGGGTTCTGCAGAGCCCTTCCAAGGAGGCATAATTAATTGTTTTCTTTTAGATGCACTTTCTTTTTCCCTTTCTTGTATCACTTAACATGCTTGGCCATACCTTGAGTTTGAGAACTTCTTTTAGCCAGTTAGCTTGCTTCAAACAGGTCCCTTACCACCCCTTATCCCACCTCATGGCTACTTTGAGGCAACACTGTGGAATCCTGGAAGGACCCATTGAAAACCATGGTCTTGGATTATAGTTAGTTACCTGCATTCTCTCCTTCTTGACTCTACTCCTGAGAATAAGGACAAATTCCGCCTCGTCCTTCTATCCCAAGGTGCCTACCAAAAATTATACAGTTGCTCAGCAGACATTACATGGATTGAATCTTTATCCTTCCACTAATGGAAAAAAAGAAAAAAGCTGATAATGTTTATTTTTTTAATAAGATAATCATGTTTTAAAATGAAAAAAAGCACATCCCAGAACAAACTTTGCAAACTGTAGAACAAATTCATTCTTAAGTGAAAAGTGTTATTGTGTGGCTACAATGAGACAGGAGAAGGAGTGATAGATGCTTCAGAGTGACAGTTTCTTTCTGGACCGGGAAAAAAATTAAGGCACTTTCAGGAGAGAAAGAAAAGAAATACTGTGTGTGTGTGCCTTAAAAACACCTTTAGATTTTGTTTTGGTGGTATTTAGTGCCTGACAAAAGCCAATTGATTTTTTGTGCTGGCGTGCACTCCTGCACAGAGACCAGGGCCTGAGATGCTACAAACACATTCACAACCCAAACCAGGCTGTAGCTGAGCCTGGGAGACCTAGCCTCCAGTTGTTTGTGAGGTTGATTACCTCCCATCCTTCCCTCGCTTTTTTATATCGGGTGGAAGACCTGGAGCTCCCTCTGCAAAAAAGAAAGGAGGAATTGGCATCCCCAGTGACATTAAAGGGTCCCTTGCTACCATTTTGTTGGCAGAAACCTTGACATTTCAGAGAATTTTAAGAAACAAATTGGGACAAATTTCCTGTTGGGAAATTCACCAACAATTGATGACCCTCACTTATAAAGCCATGCAATACAATCCAGCTATTTAGAATCATCGACATTCCAGTGAGAAAACGAAAGGTCTGTGTATAGATGTTCATGTCATTGTTATTTACAGAAGGAAGAAAATGAAAATTAAACCAACAATTTAACAATGAGAAGATGATAAATTAATTTATGGCCACATTTATTTATATGTCAGATTTTTCAGTCATTTAAAATGACATTTGTGAATAGTATTTAAATATAAGAAAACATTTTTTAATATTATATCAAATGTAGTGAGGGAGCAGGATGCAACATTATATCTCAACCAAGTAAAACTATGAACAAAAAAGCTTTTAACATTAAATTTGAATGATTTTAACAATGGTTTCTTCTTCACGGTGTGATTAATTGTAATTTTTTTCTCTTTTATTAAGTTTTAATGTTAAACTTAATAACATTAAGTTTACATACTGAGCATGTATGTTCTTACAGTCATATTTTAAAAGACAAATTTAAAGTATGGGAGTACAGAACTGTCACTAAGATCCAGTTGTAGTCTGTTAAGTGCTACAGGTCTAGAGGGAATTCTTTGACCTCTACACCCCACATTATACACTCAGGCTAAGTTTGTTTAGTCTTCCTTAAAATAAAGCATGGGGTTGAGCCAGCTGTGACAGCTGAGCCAGTGCCCTGCATCTTCAACCTGAAGTTGATTGGTACTAAGATCAAAACCCTCTGAGGCTCCATTTGAGGAAGACTCATTAACTGGAAAAAAGTTCTAAGCAGATGTTACATCCTTGAAAAAGTGAGCCAGATCACAGACAGAGCGGGTCCCAGCACCTGGGCTGCTTATAAAATGGGTTTGCGAAAGGGAGGTTTCCAGCTGCTTTCCAGTGCACCCTCTTCCTTCTGACGTTGGGGATGCAGAAGTGGGAGGAGGGAGGAATGGGAGAAAACATGAGATGAGTCACTGAGATGTTTTCAAAGATATACTCATCTCATAACTTTATCCATGATGTTGGGTAGAGTGACAGAGAAGTACTCAGAAGGATTTTATCACTTCCCTAAGTGTAAAGGTTTGCAAAAAGATTTTGTATTTTTGGCTAAGGTATCAGAGACATGTAGAGATGGTATTCCTAGTGTTGTGTGAATAAATCTGACTCTACAGAGTTCACAGCATTGGGCATAGCCCTGGAAAGAGATAATTACAAAATAACGTGGCGTGCAACAGCAAAAGCCCATACGTTGTATGAAAGTAATTCAAAGGAGGGATTATATAGGAGAAGGACTCTACTTAGGAGGGTTTTAATGTATGAATAGAAGCTTACCAGGTGAGCAGAAGAGAACTGACTAGGAAAAGACATGAAATAGAATGAATACATCAAGAGAAAACTTAATAAATGGAGCTCTCTTGCTTTCAAGATTTTAAGGTTGTATTCTTGGGTTCCCAAGACTTGAAAGAAAAAACATGAAGAAACATGTGAAAGCATATTGTCAGTACTTCCTAAACATTAGTTGAATGAGTTGGAGGCCCAAATTCCTTACTTAAAAACTGGGCTTTTTTGGTGAAAGATATTTTTTCAGTGTATGTGCAGAACAACTGAGATGTCTGACACACAATAGATTGCCCCCAAATATAAACAAGAGCACTTATTCATGGTTGAACGTATGTCATTTTTTGAAATATTTGCTTCACAATTCTCATGCTTGTCACTGCATTAAGAGAATTATGGGCAATGCATTTTGGAAATCATGTTTCATATTTGCTGTGGGATGACTTGGAGGGAGAGCATTTTTGCATTTAAAATGGATTGATTATTGCCCTCTGGGTCCAATTTTTATTTATATTATCAAATTAACTCTTTCCTGCAATTACTGGCTTTAAAAATGCAGGCCAGTACTGATCAATAAAATAAAATTATACTTTGAATTTAATTACTGCACAAATGAGGTTGCAGAGCTCATTGTTTGTGAGAGTTGGGAATAACCTGTTAATATCATTTGCCTAGGGGTCATGGTTCACATTAAAAAGCTTTCTTTAATTGGAAGTAGGATAGAGAACAGTTTGCAAGCAATCTGGCTCTGACAAGCTGATGATATTGAAGGACTGAGATTAAAAATAAGCCTGTCCTTGTGGTGGCAATGCTGGTTTGCCATGAGTGTTCATACTCTGAGTTGGTTTTTCTAGAGAAGCGCTGGGTTATTGCTGATATTGAAGCGCTGGACACATGGTTGTAACGTGACTGGCTTCTGACAAAGCCAGCTCCTTTATCAAGGGACAAAGTAAAATAACTGAGTTCAAACAGAACTCAGCCTAGAATTTCATACGGTGACCCCCTTGGTCCTGTGGGTGTCCTCACCTTGTGGTTTCATACCTGGCTCTGTACAGACCTCTTGGACCTTCTTCCAAGCCCTCAGACTCTTTTGCTTTGCCCATCCCCTTCCACATCAGATCATGCCCTCCTGAAATCTGACAGACTAAATCTCTAGTGCCTTCCTCTTCCTCCCTCCTTGCCTGAATAAACCACATCTACTTATCTTCTTGATCTTGGCTTCCCTCTTGCCCAGCAAACCCTCTGTCCTTCCCCTTCATCCCTGGCTTACCCTGTTCCGTTGCAGTGTAACCCCTGTTATAACAGGAGACCAGGACACATAGTTTATCTGTGAATCTGTAAGCAGAAAGAGCAGAGAAAGTGAGGGCATCAAATGTCAACTATTTGATGAAACAATAGATTTAATCTCTACCAACTGCAATGCAATTGGTCCTTTTATTGAGAATATCAGAAACTAAATTTTTTCTTAAAAGGTAGAATTATTTGCATGTGAAATTCTATGTTTTTCAGAATTGAGAAAGGTTTACTTATGCATTAGATCTGAAAATCAAGAAGAATGTGATGACAGCCCAGAATCATCCCTTTTCCTAGTGGTGAAGACGCTGTTTCCCATTTTGCATCGTCTAAAGAATAACCTACCATTGGCCCAGTAGCTTTTTGCCACCATATTGCCAATGGACATGCTTGGCAAGGCTGAGCTGAGGATTTTGGCATTTTCATTTTTCCTTTTGGCATGAGTTTTCATCACCCTGCAGTTCTGGAATGCGCTTCCATAGTGTACTTGAAAATTTTGAGCTGGCAAGACCATAAGCTTTCAGAATTCACCAACTATTCCTTTAAAGGCAGTCAGAATTATAAGAGATGCATCATGTTAGGCCTTGCTAGCACTTCTGGCCCCCACGGTCTTCTCAGGTCAGCTCATTCCATTTGGTCAAGTCCTTCACACCCCAAGGACTTCTAGACCTTGACTCTCCAACCTGATGAGTGCAAATCATGGCCACCACCTATCAGAGGTCTGTACTCTGGAAGAGGAAAGAAGAAATGCATGGGTTGGAGACTTGTTTATAGATGGGTTTGCATTTCGTGGATCTGGTTTTATTTCAGTGTTTGTAGGTTTTGCTGATATTTTAGGCATTTTTAAGGGAAATACAAAAGTAGCAAAGTTCAGGGACATAAATTTCTTCATACTAATGCCTCATAACGTGAGTTACAAAATATAACGCAGTCTTAGGACGCTAGTGTGACTATCTCACCTGCTCTAGACTCCTTACTTATGGGAGTCCTGTGGCATGGTGCAGTATACTGCTAATGGTGCTTCACAGACAGACACCTGACTTTGAATCCTGAGTCTACCATTTACTGGATGGCGACTGTAGACATTCTACTTAAATATCACGGATCTTAATACCCTTTTTGGAAAACAGGCATTATTATGATATTGGCCGATTGTAGGTTCTGCATATGCATTTGTTATTATTTCTCTCATCTTTCCATGGACGTTGAGGCTACGTCACACAGAGCTTAGCGTCCTGGGACCTAAAGATACAGACATTATAACAGACTTTGTCAGTTCTGCTTATGATCACCTCATCATGAAGATGAGAAAAAGAGAAGTGGCTGTCTGTGTATGGGGATTTGTCTATGGGATGTTGTTGTGATTATCTCCCCTCGGGGATAAAAAGATATGTAAAAGTTATCCAGACCATGTTTAGTTGAGGTTTTACATATGTTTTCATTTTAAAATACACCATGTAAAAAAATCAGAGCTAACTATATACTGGCCAGCCCAACCAACTAGAGAAACATCTCTCAATATCTCTTAAATGAAATAAAGCTACAGAATGGACCAACGGTAATTACACTTCTGACCTATTAGGACAGAGTCCTTACTTCTGACCTCACACGCTTGGGGAATATGGTCTGGTCCAGTCTGTACTGGGACTGTTTCTGTTAGACAGGGTATTGAAGTCAGTGTGTGGGTGTTCTCACAGTAGGGAGAGGGGGGTGCCTTAAGAAGGCTAAGATGTAGTTGGAGGTGAGCCTTGTGCATTATGCACCCTACTTGTTCGAAGTTTACTTGTAGCTCAGTTTGACCCTAATGACCTCCCTCCCTCTTAAGAATGAATCAACCAAACAAAAATGGGACTCAGTGTGGCCATGTCATGAATTAAGGAGGTCATTACCATCACATTCATTGCCAGCAACGAACATGAATCCTGATGAAACGGATGCCCAGCTTGTGGAAGTAATCTCTTTGGGACCAAGAGTTGGCAAATAGGAGGATTTGCTATTAGTGCCACCTCTTTATAACTCAGTGAGTAGAATCTTCTTCAGCTCTCTTTCAAATGCCCAATATAAATAGTGCTCATTTTAGTTAAAATCTGTAGGTAGACTAAGGAAAATGCAGACAGCAAATTTAGAAATCACCCCACAATAGTCACTATTTTCTGATCCCAAAATATATTGTCCCCTAATGTAATTCTTTCTCGAGTTGTATATTTATTTTTAAAGCATTACAAAGTTACATGACTTACATCAAATTGGTAACAATACATTTAATAAACCACGTTTATGGAAAAGAATAGAATTCAATTAGCTTGAATCTTTCCCTAAGAAAAGCCTGGATAAATGGTACCGGCAGTGCCTACCTGGAACGGAGCAGAGAGTACAGGCTGTAATGTGTAGGTGAAATGGAAAGAGATTTCTTCTGATTTTATTCAGATGCCCCAGCATGATTACTCCTCCCTGAATTTTCCAGGTATTTGGTGCTGTGATTCCCTTCTGTCTGTAGACACCACATAATAAATCTGAATGTGTTCGGAAGCTTGATGACACACTACCAACAATACATTTTGAGCCTCCAGCGTGCAAGTCCATTAAATGTGTGCTTCATACCAGTTCTTGAGGACTTGACAAGCAGAAATTCAAATATCAAGCTGAAAAAATCCAGGTTTCCCTGTTTTTTGAGGTCCAGCAGCAGCTCTCTTTTTTTTAATTGAAGTAGAGTTGATTTACAATGTTGTGTTAACTTATTCAGTTATACATATGTATTCTTTTTCATATTCTTTTCCATTATGGTTTAGAACAGGATATTGAATATAGTTCCCTGTGCTATACAGTAGGACCTTGTTGTTTATCCATTCTCTATATAACAGTTTGCATCCGTCAACAGCTCTCTAAGCTTGTATATGCTCATTTCATTACATAGCCTAGAAAGGGAAGAATACCCAATAATGGCCAAGTTAACTCACCCAGTCTGTGATCTCAGTAACAAAACTACGAGACAAGTTTCCACGGGAAAAATTTTGGGAAGATTTTCCAAAGACTCTGTAGCTATTCTGTATAAAGTGACTCCTCTGGAAACGTGGATGAAGCTGCTTATTTTCCAGAACTAAAACCATGACTAGCTAGGTGAACCAAAGTTCCTGCTCGCTAGCTTTTGAATAGAGGAGGGGAGTGGATCAGACTGAAGGCCAAAAAGTATTCTCTGTCTTCCTTGCAATTTTGTCTTAAAAATGAATTTTCTAGAAAAAAATTACCCAAAGATAATATGTGATTGTTCACGCTAATATGTGATCTACCTGTCTTCTTGCTGGCAGGTCTGATAGCATCTCTCACTACCTGGTGAATCTGGTCTTCAGGAGCTCACGTGTTCTTTCTTCACATACCTGCTCACCAGCATAGCTACTGAGCCCAAACTGTGCTACCGTACCCACCCTCAACTCTAAAATTGGTAGTCAGTCAAAGGAACGTTACCTTGTTCTGATGTAAATGGGTCCTTTGGGGTGGCCTGGAGTAGTGAGATGCTCCCATTCTCAAAAAAAAATGCCCTTCTCCATTTTATACATTAAAAATTAATTTAGGGTTAGTCTTTTCTTCCTTTATTCTAACCTGTCTTAGCAGTGATTCTCAAGCTGTGGTGTATATAAGAATCCCCTGGAGAGTTTGGGAAAATGTTCCTCCGCTCCACTCCTGACATTGTGGGTTAGGAGGGATGCAATGGGATCCCGGCAGCCTGCATTTTGTTGAGAAGTCCAAGTGATTCTGATCCGGGTGGTCCCTGTACATCACACTTAAAGAAACTGGAGCTAGAATCTTTTTGTTCACATCCCAGCTCTGCCGCTTTTTATCTTCGTGACCGTGGTCAAGTTACTTAACTTCCTTATGCTTCCATTTCCTCATGGTTATTATAGGGATAATAATAATACCTCATAGGGCTGTTGTGAGGCTTAAATTGGTTAATCCAGATCACGTGCTACCTGGACTATTAACTGCTTCATAGATGTTTAGCTACATCAGTCCAACATGTTACGGGTGCCTTGAAACTGACCGTTTCAATCAGGTTGATATGCTGTTAACTTGTTGCTGAGAGTATCTGGGGAATATATTGAGTTATGTAAGTGTGTTTGGGGCATGAGGGCAGGGAGTCATTTAGTGAAGGACTTCGGTGGCTTGTCATTGCTTACAGGATAAAAACCAAACTCCTGAACATGATTTCTGGGACCCTGCAGGTCTGGCCTCTGCTTGCTGTCCAAGCTTATCTCACACCATCCTTTGAACCATTCTCACTCTGATCAGCCACGCTTGGCTTCTTTCAGGTTTTCAAAGATGTCACCCTCCCTTGTAGGCAGTGCACGTCTAGGCAGGCCCTTCGCGTGTATTATTCCTTATGTCTGAGACACTGTTCCCCTCACTTTCAATTCATTAACTTTTACTCTTCTTTGGATCTTAGCTCAAATATCACTTCCTCCAAGATATTCTTCTTTACCTCACTAAGTTCAGTCTCTTTTATTATTTGTGCTCATAGCACATAGCTCTCCTTCATCCCCCATATGAAAGTGACATTTTAATACTTTTTGTGTCCTCTGCTAGGGTCATGGTGCTGTAAGGCAAAAAGCATGCCAGTTTGTTTTGTCACTAGCACAGTTTTTGTTTTTTGTTTTGGCACATAAACACTCACTAAATATTTGTTAAACAAATGATTAAATTTTGATTAAATTTCCAACCAGGGAAGACCTGGTTGGAATGATGTTTCTGCATAAAAGCAGTGGCAATTTGGACAATCTCAGGAGGGTGAGAGGGCAAAGGGTAGGTGTCCCCATGGCAGAGGAAGGTAGGCAGGCGAGGTTAGAAAGTTTCCAGAAAGGTGGTAGAGGTCTCGACCTGAGATATCCACGCCCCTGGAGCATGGAGGTAGTCTGGACAGAGCTGAGAAAGACTGCTGGGTCCCTGGAAGGCAGAGCTGGGGTGAGAATTCCTTCCCAAGCTCACAGTGGCACAAAGAGACAAAATGGAAAGCTAGGACTCAGATTTTGGAGAGGGCAAATACAACATCAAGACCCCTGGGCCAGAACTGAGCACTTGGAGACATGGTTTGGAGCAAGAGTCATTTAGGAATAAAGGAGGTCCAGGGCTTATTAGACACTGGGTTATTAGACACTGGGTGTGTGGTAGTGAGTAGCTCACCTTGCCTCCAAGGGCCAGAGACATGCAAAGAGCTGGCCTCAGCTCACTCGGAAGCCTGGTCTGTGTCTGGTTTTGGGGGGTTTTTTTGGCTGTGTTGGGTCTTCGTTGCTACACGCGGGCTTTCTCTAGTTGTGGCGAGTGGGGGCTACTTTTCGGTGCGGTGCGTGGGCTTCTCATTGCGGTGGCTGCTCTTGTTGTGGAGCACGGGCTCTAGGCGCGTGGGCTTCAGTAGTTGTGGCACACGAGCTCAGTAGTTGTGGCTCACTGGCTCTAGAGTGCAGGCTCAGTAGTTGTGGCACACGGGTTTAGTTGCTCCGCGGCATGTGGGATCCCCCTGGACCAGGGCTCGAACCCGTGTCCCCTGCATTGGCAGGTGGATTCTTAACCGCTGCACCACCAGGGAAGCCCTGGTCTGTGTTATTGATAGTTTGAGGGCACCAGACTTGCAGAGACCATTAAGAAAGAAACGGTTCTCCTTGAGATTCATTATGATGGGACAGAGAATAATTCCTTTCTCTCAAACTTAAGCCAGAATCATAGCCTTCTTTGACACTTGCCATTTTCAGTCAGTTTCTGTAGAATTGAGGGCTTCCCACAGACCCACGTGGCAGATTACCATCTGATCCCCGTCCTGGGTTTGACCAGGCCAAGCAGCCATTCGTTGCTCAGTGGCGGCCCCTGTTGTTAAAGAGAAATGTAGCAGCATATCCAAAGTGTGACATAACTCTGGTCACGCAACCAGAAGAATTTGGAGCAAGCAGGGGAGGAGTCAGAGGGGATGTAAGCGGGCTGAGGAAATCCCCAGGGGGATTCTCCAGCGTTCAGGGTGCTTTGGTGAAGTGCTAATACAGAGAAGAAGCTGAGCCTAAATGCTTTGTGCAAGCTTTCTTCCGCAAGCACCCGGTTTCGTCGCTTTATTCCAAAGGTCTGCTAGG
This sequence comes from Phocoena phocoena, assembly GCF_963924675.1. Classification (NCBI taxonomy): domain Eukaryota; kingdom Metazoa; phylum Chordata; class Mammalia; order Artiodactyla; family Phocoenidae; genus Phocoena; species Phocoena phocoena. The sequence goes on along the minus strand of NC_089227.1, from coordinate 65,371,269 downwards.
AATCGCCGCAGTGCCCTCTGAGAAATGCCATTGCAAACTTCTATTTGAGGGCTTTTAGGGCTGTTAGATGAAAAATATTTTAAAAGCTACTCCACTAATTCTTTAGGTGACTTACAGTAAATTTTAATTAGAGATGGAGGCACAGGAGGAGCTGTGTGTGTTTGTTTACGTCCTGAGTAGGAATCAGAGAATGGATCCTCCCGTGGGAACCCTGCTGGGATTCACTCTTGCATGAAGGCATTTATGGGTATGTGAGCACCCCTGGCATGCGTGTGCTATGTGTACAGAGTGAGGCTGTTACATGACATTTCTGGACAAAAACTGTATGTGAAGAAGAGGAGGGAGAAAGCAAACTCACAATCAAATAAAAGTAGGGAGGAGAGATGAGATTGCAGTTGATTATGGGTCTGGCAGCAGATGTTCTACATGAATCCAACTCGCTGCAGCCAGTCTGTTTCCATGGCAACAGAATCAGTAATTATTGAGCCCGGGAGCTCCCCCCTCCTTTCCCCCAACAAGGTGGAGGCTGATGAATATGAACCATCTCCAGCCCACCACCAGCTCTTTCTTCTTCTTCTTCCTCCTCTTTTTCTTTTGTTTTTAGTTCCTTATAAGGGGAGAGTATTGAGTAGTACCAAGAAAAGGAGCTGTCTCTTTATTGATGAAAGAGCATAGGGCACTAAAATTAAATGAAGTTATTGTTTTCTCTTGTGATACTATAAGAGAAAAGCTCTTCCTAGAAAAGCCAATGATCTCTGAAGATGCTAAATAAATGAGCAGGAGTTTCCCTGAAATGGAGGCTCCCTTTGATTGGCTGATCTTTCTGCGATTCCTGCCAATCAGAGCACCCCTGGGCTCCAGCTCCATAAACATAAGCAAAGCTACATGCTTATTCTTCTGGACTTGAAGTGTATACCATTCAAAGGTGTGCGGCGGGTCTCCATTCACATGGCTCAACTGGAAACCTGTTTCGTGAATAAGCTTACTCAGGAACCATCTGATATTCCAGCACATTGTTCTTCTGGGGGTCGACTTTAAGTCATTTGGTGGCAACAGCAGCTTAGAAGCAGTATTTGTAGTTGGGAAAGATGGACTTACGGGAGCTTGGTGAGTAAACCTCAGTCGTACACATCTGTCTGCTGGTATTAGCAGCCTGAGCTAAAATGTAGCTTTGTCCTATTGTCTGCCGAGAAAACTGTGAATTGGAACAAGCACATGGAAGAACAAGCATTCCAGGGTTCCCGTGATGTGTGAGCGTCTGTGTTCCAAAGGCTGCATGCATTGCTTGGTTATGATCGGATTTGCAGTTGACTGTGTATTATACTGGGACATTGGTTTGGCTAGTTAGGATCAGTGTGAGGAGTGGAGTTTTGCATTATCTCCCTGGGCACGGATCCATTTCAAAAGAAGACGCTTTTAAAACTAAATTTATAAGAGTCAACCCTGTGCATTGCTGGGAAGAGAGAGAAAGGTGCAGGAACGGAGCTGAGCTGTGAGCTGCTTGACGGTGTTGCTGGTGTTTGCATTGTGAAGGGAGATGTTATTACAATGGTCTGTCAAACACTTCTTCAGACCCTCAGCCACAGAAAGAAGCATCTCTTCTGGGTGTGCTGCCGTTCTCTGCTCGCTCGGGAACTGTGCAACTGAGCTAGGTCGTGTCCCTTTCTTCTTTTGTGAAACCAGTCTCCAAATTGAAATATGTTCTCTCTCTTTTTAAAAAATTATTTGCAGAAAGAGTTAGAGTACAGTCAGAGAGATTCTAGCTGTCAAAAACCATGCTTCTAAATGACTCTGTTTTGCATCCTTTTAAACCAGAGAGGGTTTGCAAAGTTGTATTCAAGGATTGGCTCTTTGCCAGGGAAGGGATGCTCTGGGCTATTGCTCTGCTCCCTAGGGTTTAACTTTCTGACACTGATGATGAAATTTTCAATTTTGTTGGGTAGAAGAAGGAAGAATAAGAAAGCAGTGCTATAAACAGGCAATGGGGGGCGGGCAGCGTGTGAAAGGAGAAACTCTTTTCCTTCAGGGACCCTTCTAGCTGAAAACTTAAAAATATATGTGGCAAGACAGAACTCAAGGACTACACTCAAATGTAGGATTTTAGAGGAACTATAACCCTTCCAAACGAGAAGAGGAGAGGCATTGCTTTTGGTTTGGGTGCAGAGAGTGGCGGCTGAACTTGGGGCTTCCAGCTCTGCCTAAGAACCTCTCTCTCCCCAGCGTCTCTGTCTGCTGATATTGTGATTTCCTGTGTTATGTGCCGGGGAGGCTGACAGCACCCTTGATGTCTTCTATTTACAGTCCACTTGGGTTCAAATAACAGAGAGAATAGAGAAAAAAGATCATTATCATCTGGTTCATAAATATATGCACGTGAAAGAGTCATATGTGGGAAATCTTACTGGCTCACCCTTTAAAACAATGTCCTGTTGACAGGATAGTGTTGTGGGTCTTCACATGGCTCTACAATGGAAATTGCTGTGTCCTAAATGAGCTCTGTGACGAACGGGTAAAGAAACAAAAGAGCTAGGAATGTTTTGCCTGTGGAAGACTCGAAAGCAGGGGGAGGGTGATTGGGTGTTTAGGAGAGACCTTCTACTTCTGTGACCAGTAAAGAGATGGGGTTGACTCTCCGGAGGAGAGGAAGAGTTTCCCAACTCTGGGTGACTGCACACAACACAGGGGAAACCTGGCCAGACTCAGTCAGTATCCTGTTTGTTAGCTGAAACGTCTCTAGAAATGTAGGCTGTCCTGTGATCCCAAGAAGCTCAAGATGGTGTGCTGGATTGAGAATTCCACCTGATGGGAGGCAGGCGTGAGCATCTCTCCCTGCTGCATCTCACTCCTCAGTACACCTCAAGACAGGCACTATTTGGAGGAAGTCTGTTTTCTAGTGGCTGTGCATTAAGTGACAGTCATCTCATTAGAATGACCCTCCATCCTCTTGGTCTCTTCCCTCCCCCACTAGTGTCACTTGACATGAGTGAAGTGCTGGCACCTGTTGGCAAGAATGAGAGAAGAAACAGCCTTTTATGGAAGCAGTCAAAATGTAAAAAAAAAAAAAAAATTAAAAGTAGTTAATTAGCCTATTTTTGGATCATGGAAGTCTAAGAATTTGAAAGCTGTGAAACTCTCCCCTGGCCTTAAGAAAATACAGTTATGCCTAATCACATAATACTTTAGTGACAGCCCATTTCATGGTCAAGTAAGATCTCTGCCCTGCGTGACTAGCCAAGAATTTATTGTAGTCTCAAGTTCATTATCTCCTTTTTGCAAATGGGTCCACTGAATATGGCCACAGCCCTATCTCATTTAGCTGCTGGCTTAAGCAGTGGCTTCTGGTTTTCTCACTCCTGAGCTTGGAGGGTTGGTGAAGCTGGAGTTATGGGACTTGAAATGAAAATGCTCTTTCAGGGACCAGAATTAACTGCATATGCTTGTAACTGTTCTATTTGCTCCTGGGAGAGAAGGCTTCTTCCCACTGCCTCTTCCTGGCATTTGCAAGATGTGGGACATATTAGAAAGATAAATGTAAAGACAAAGAAAAGCGAATTCCCTTAGATTTTCAAGTGACCATCAGAGTTTCCCAGTATAAGTCAAAGTGAGTATAAATACATTGAATCTAATCCCTGAAATTCAGCACTGAGAGCTGGAATCATAGGATTCCTCAGTTCTCCCAGCAGTTGAAATAAAATCTATCACAACGGGAATAGCTAACCTGCCTCGAGCATTAGCTGTGTGCCAGGCACTGTTCAATACATTTTATGTAGATGTAATAACTCATTGAATCTTTATAACAGCCCAACAGCACTACTTGTACTCCTTATTTCCTAGATGAGGAAATGGAGTCACCAAAAATTTAAAGAACTTGTTTACGCTTATCCAGCTAGAAGCTGGCAGGTGCTTGGTGTGCTCACACAGTTGATCTACTTGTTTGCTGCATTCATGGATGGGTGGAGTCTGAGTGGGTAGGGAAGGAGGTCTCCTAGGCTATCAGTCTGACTAGTGGAGTCAAGGCACAGAGCGTTGAGCGAAACAGTCATTGCAATAATTAAAGTCAAATTAGAAAGGCACTTCGGGGTGGTTGGTTGAATTATTAATAATGCCTTTTAAGAAAAAAATTTTGAACTAAGTAAAAACCTGTCACCAAAGTGTTGCATTTGTTCGCCCCCTTGTGTTCCTGTGTGACGTGCCACCTTATTCTGCAGAGTGTTTATTTGACTGGTGTGAACTGGGTCAGTTTCTATATGAGACCAGCTCCTCCTGGGCCATCTGTGAGAGGTGGAAGGTCGCCAGTTTCATGGCTGCCCTTTGCTTGCATTTGCCGGGAATGGTTTGCAGTTGCCATAGCGATGGTGAGGGTCATGACAGACCAGAACAACAGGGCAGCCAGTTAGGGGGGGTTTCATGTCTCGCAATGGCTGTGGGGATTACCAGGGCTACTGTGCTTTCTGAAGACCTTGCAAACAGGAGTGATGGTCCCAGCTCAGAAAGAGATTCTAGGTAGTAATAGTGGACATAAAAAGATGGAGCAACTGAAGACTCAGGTTAGGCCTGGAAATCAAGTGACGTAGATTTCAAAATATGCCCCCCAGAGTTGGAGTCATTGAGGGGACAGGGGTTATGTGGTTGGGGGTGGTAGGTCTTCAACTCCCACTTTAACCAGTGCATCTCCATTTCTGTCTGTTTTATAAACTGGCAATCCCCACTGAAGACTTACTAATGAAAAATGAAAGGGAAGGTTAGGCTACTAGAAGGAAAAAGAAAAACCATTGATCTCAAAATTTCCGAATTGACATATAAAGAAATGAAAGACCAGAGCATACAAGCCAGCCCACACTGCTATATGGAAAAGGAATCAGTAGGGGTCTTAGTAGCAGCTTTTAAAAACATGGGTTATTTGTTATGCATGCCTAGTGTTACGTAGTTTCTATTATTACACCAGTTATGCATATGTGTAGAAGACAATTTAAATAACTGTTCAATAAATAATGTCCTACAGGGACAATATGGCAGATCTCTTTCTAGACCAGCACTGTCCAGTGGGAATACAATGCAAATTATGTATGTAATTTCAATTATTTTAGTAGTCACATTAAAAAAGTAAAACAAAAACAAAAACCCCAGGTCTCTTCATTCTAATAATATATATTATTCAACCCAGTATGTCCAAAATATTATCCTTTCAGTATGCAACTATGAAATTATTAACAAAATATTTATATTCAGTTTTTCATGTTAAGCCTTTGAAATCTGATATATATTTTACACTTACAGCACAACACGATTTGGATACTGAATTTTCACAGGAAATCTATATTTAGATTTCACAAGATTTACAGTTACAAAAGTAGATTCAGGAATGGAAATTGTTCTTTAAAAGTTTTCCAGTAACTGAAGTATCCATTTTAAAACTTAAATTAGCTAAAATTAAATAAAATTTAAAACTTCAAAAACAAACAGCAAAGCAGAACAAACAAAAATCTTAATTGCACAGTCACGCTAACCACATGTTTCAAGGTTCCCATGGCCATGTGTGGTTAGTGGCTACTCTACCAGAGAGTGCAGGTCTGGACCCTAACTCTCCTCTTAAACTAGGTCAGTTACTTTCCTCACTTCCTCATCACTCCGTGGCACCTTCCTCTCTTTTATCTCCAGTAGATACCTGGCAGACTTGCCCTGGTAACAAAGAGAGAAATAGAACACTAGTATTCACAGACGTGTTTACCTTTGCCTTTAACCATTGCATGTGTCAAACCCAGCATGTGGCTAAATCTTGGTTTCTCCATTGCACTGTTTCGCATGGGGGAATTAAAAGGTGTGCCATTTCCCATTACAGAAAGTCAACACACCATCTGTGGCATTTCTCAGTCCTCAGATATCTTGGCCTTGCCACTCTCTGTGCTTTGGAACTACCTCCTTCAACTCAGTCTGTTCAGGGAACGTGGGTTTCATTTTAATAATAAGCTAAGCAAACCAGAATAAGAAGGTAAATCTGCTGCAAACAGTTAATTCTTTATGAAGACAAGTATAAATAGAGGCTAAGAGATGATTTAATTGATGTCATCTTATTCAATTCTACAAATTTTGTTTAACTAGAAATTATTGACTGAATAGTTCTTCCAATTAATTTAGTCTTAAAGTCTTTACCTTCAACATCAGATAACATCCTTATCTAAAGTTTTCTTTTTTTCGTATAAAAGCAGCCATGAACACAGAATCAACCTCTGCAGTAACATGCTGCAAAGCCTTCTTAGAGGCATCCAGTCCCAGCCTCCTAAAGATGACCTGCAATTTCGGCCAAATCTGCAAGTGGAAGGATAAAGCTCACTCCAAGTTTGGTGCTCTTGAACTTTCCATTCATAAAGAGCTCTTTTAGAAATAACACACAACACTGGGAAAGGAAAAATATCCATAGCGTTCAATACCATCCCTAGTATCAGGGATGCCTTCTAGTCCAACTCTATCCATTTCTAGCATGTTGGACAGAATTGCCAAGGAGAATGCCTTGTGCACTTTAGCACTCAACAAATGTCTGTTGGATTAAATTGTGTGGATCCTTTGCAACTTCTTTCTTTTCATGGCATGACTTCATCTTTGTTTCTGAGGCAACAGTGGCACACCAAGTAGATTAAACCATAGGCAGGGTTGAATCTTAAGAGCCAGATGACTTGCTTTGTGAATCTGCTGATATTTGGCCAAGCCAACGGCTAATACACTCAATCAATCAGGAGCAGAAAGAAGTGCTGTGGGATTTCAGTGATTGCAGAGACACTGGGAACTAGCTGTATGTTACATAAGTAAAATTATCATTACAATAATTGTCTTTGCATTATCGCAGGATTTTGAAGTTCCCTAATCTTCTGGCTTATTTCAAGCAATCTGTGATATTTCTAGAAATACAGAGCTAGAAAATTATTTGCATAGATGACAGAGCAGTAGTCTTGGATTGTTGTCTCTAGTTTAAGGATGAAATTTACAAGTCACTTAACCCTTTATGCTCCTCAGCATCTTCACATGGGTAAAGAGTAGTTTAGACTTGGTGACTTCCAAAGTCTTGTATATGTCAAGCTTCGACACAATCTATCCTCCATGGCCCGTGCTCCATTGATCATAGCAGTCTTTCCCACTATACCCAGATAGAGCCTTGGGATCCTTCTTAACACTGCTCTAAGCCAGCCACTGATAAGTGATCAGAATTGGCTTACAGCTGGAAATGATTTTTTCATCCCTCTCTTACGTCCTTTCCTCAGCTCTGTGCCTTGTGCAAGACTTTGGAAAGGAACATACAGGGAATTATCATCAGTATGCAGGGTTCCAGCGATAAGGGAATGACAGTTCTTTACTCATCCCCTTGCTCAGCTGTTCCATGGAGGTGTTGCCATCTGACAAGGAGAGCTGCAGCCTGCACTTTGGGAGCTCACTTTTCTCTTCCTTTGAGCTATAAGTGATGAGAGACCTGTCAAGGAGAGCAGTTCACTGGCATCATTCCCAGACCTGGAACATAATGAAATAAAATTTCATTCTGACTTGGTTGGAATTCTTCTAGCTGAACGTTCGAGATAGCATCTGGGGCAATTCTAACATCCAGTTGCCTAGTTGGAATGAAGCACCCATCAGCTAATGGCTTTCATGCAGTCAGGGCCTCTTGGGGCAAATCATTTCTAACCAGAGCCAGCCAGTCCATAGGTCCCAGCAGGTAAGGTAGAACCCACTCATGTCTAATGGACCAGCAATGTGAAATCTGCATTTCAGAAGCTTTATTATTTACAAAGAGTGATATCAAAACAGGAAATGTCTGAAAGCCACCAACACTGGTACTGCACCTAGACCTAGACTCCTCAACATTTAAGGCTTTAATCTGAGACTCAGGTTCTGGAGGTGTTATGTTAGTATTGTCCGTTGACACTCATTCTGGTACCCACAATAGTGATAGCAGGACCATCCCCTTCCAGCTTTGGAGAGGGGTGGAGGTCAAGGGGCAAAGCCCCCATTCTAGATTCCGTGAGCCAGGTTCAAATGCCTTTGCAAATTAGACCCAACAAGATTTGCAAAGATCACCTTATGGGCAATCCCTGTCCACCCTAAATTTCCCAAGCACTGTGTAGATGACTACTGAACCTCTCTGAACCCTAGTTTTTCTTATCTGTAAAAATGGAGGTAAAGGTACATATCTCACAGGGCTGTTGAATGAAAATTAGAGTGATGTCTGTGTGAATGATTAGTATGCCATAATGCACTATGTAATGAGAAAATAGTATGATTACGTTCCTTGGGTAGAAGCCATTTATTTTTCATATCTCATAGAATGTCTAGCTCAGCTCTTTGACTATGGAAGATTCTCTAATTGGACAACCAGGGTGCATGCTGTCTACTCTCAAATCATTCTCCTAAATCCTCAGAGACTACCCAACTCCTGCTAGCACTGGAGGCCACCCAGAGAGAAGAGAGCACTTCACTTAGAACCAGAAACCTGAGGTAAAAGTCCCAGCTTAGCCACTAGCAAGGTTTAGGTCTTTCCATGTTACCTCTCCAGTCTTTAGTATTTCTTTTCTTCATGGATAAAATATAGATATTATCTACACTAGATTGACATATAGAAATGTCTAGAGGACAAATGAATTAACATATTCCATGTGCTTTGTGGATTGTAACATAAGGTATTACTATTATTATTTCACATCTAGTATCTCCTAACAACTCAGCCTTGGTTTTTTTGAGGAGGGATAATTGGGAAGATGTTTCTGGAGGCAGAGTACCAGAAGCTCCAGGATGGTGATGTATACTTTCCTGACTTTGGAAGCCAGTCAAGATCAAATGATGTTATGCTTCTAGGCAGATGCCTGTGGCGTTCAGGGAGGCTGTGCACTGCCATAAATAAGTGGCGGCTTTTACACTTGTAAGTCAAGATGTTCTTGGTCTCTGCAGATGGCCTGTAAATCTTCCTGGATAGCCAAACCTTAGCCATACAGCACCAGCTCTGTCCTTCTTCTTGAAAACACAATAAAAGCTTTGAAAAGCATTCATATTTTGGGTTCTTCTATATGCACGTTCTCGGCCACTTCTTGATAGCTTTCTTCCCCTCCCCTACCCACCGCCACTGTCGCCAGCCAGGCACTTCACACCCCCTGAATTACATATTCTGTCAAGAGAGGAGAAGTGATTTCTTCCTTTGTAACAATGGTGCTCTATTTACTGAAATCCCATAACATCCTAGATCTTGAGGAAACCTGAGTCCTGGGGCGGCAAATAAATTTCATCTAGTGACAGCTTGGGTGCCCTGGTGGTGGCTGCCCAGGGCTCCACATCTGGGCTCAGTGGTCCCGTGGGCAAGGAGAGGAGGGCAGCAGCATGCAGTTACCTTATTGCAGGTAAAGAAAGGGAGGTTCAGAGAAATTAATTGACTTGCTAATATATTTCTCTTAATAAGGGACAATAACCACATTTCCTTGCTCTCTCAGGTTATTCAACAACCAGTACTTGCTGAATGCCTACTGTGTGTAAGTTCTAGGCCTTGGTATTATCAGTGAACATAGATAATGTATGAAGATCTATGAATTAACCTGCACAGAGCTTTATTTTTCATGCAGTCTTTGGTGTTGGAACTGCCCAGAATACAGAGGCTACGATAAGAAAAATTTCCAACAGACTAGTTATTTATATATTCATTAATTCATTCATGCATTCACTTATGCATTATTTCCATGCCCAGTTACATAAAGAATAAATATCCACTTTCAAAAATTGGGGCTTTGTAAGAGCTGTTAGAAAACAATTTGAAAGAAATTGATGAAAACAAATTGACCAATTACTGCCCTTACCTTCTGCCATGCCTCCTCCCAGCCTCCTTTTACGGCCTTGCTGGCACAGAGTTGGAAATGAACACAGAAGAAAATCTGAACTATAAGAGCAGACTCAAGAACTGTACACTATCTTAGTTTTGCAAAGCAACTTACAAGGTGAAATTTGGATGAACCAACTGTTTTTCACTTTACCAAAGGTTTCTGAACTGTTAGAATTATCAAAGGACAAAGAATGCAACTATGGTGATTGAGAACTGTGGCAATTCCATGTCACCTGGGTAGAGGTATAAATAGCAGTGGACAGGAAAATCTCTTAGCCAAAACGCTGAGCACTGTAGGTAACTATACAATAATCACACTAACTGTGTGTGGCGATCTGTCTCTCTCTCCCATCCCTGGTTGATTGTCCTTCATAAGCTCACTCCCAGTCACTTGCGTCAAGGCCAGAGCAATGTCAGAAACACTGGTGGGTATATGAATTGTGCCCTCTCTGTGCTAGGCACTTTGCATATGCATAGGTCCTTATGATGGAATTTCCCAAACCTTTAAAAAATATTTCTAGTGTAACTATTGTTTCTAAATTGCCACATGCCATGGTCTATCAGGATACAAGTTTTTACCAAAAAGTGCATCCCCATATACTCAAAGGATGAATGGAAGTAGGGAATCAGGGAACTTTTAGTGCTGATTCTCAGTATCTGTCCTTTTTCCTAACATAGTTTCAGTACAGTGGTAAGAGCAATGTTAAAAGACCTTATATCTCCTTTTACACATAAGGAAACAGAGATGTGGAAGAGTTAGCTTATGACCCATCTAGTAAGTGGCAGAGTGCAATTCAAATCCATGTCTGTCTGACTCCCAGGCGTGTGTGTGTGTGTGTGTGTGTGTGTGTGTGTGTGCGCGCGCGCGTATGACTTCCAAGTGATATATATATATATATATATGTTTATGTTTCATAGAAGTATGGTAGCATGATTAAGAGCTGACATTTTAGCATAAAATTCTATTATGATAAAATTCCATATGAGTAGAATCAAGATAGAATGGGGGAAATGGGAAGCAGAATGGGAATTTGAGTTCTAGGACAGAGGTTGGCAAAAGTGACTCAAATCCAACCCATGGCCTGTTCTTGTAAATGAAATTTGATTGGAATACAGCAATGCCTGTTTGTCTATATATTGTCTGTGACTGCTCTCATGCTACAACAGCAATGTTGATTAGGTATGACAGATACTGCTTGGAAGGCCTAAAATAATATTTGGCCTTTTATATTAAAAGTTTGCTGACCTGTATTAAAGGAGAAAAATAAGGATGTAAAATTTCCAACTATTAAGAAGAGTTTGTTCATGTATGTTTAAATGAGCAATTATGGGTATCAAATCACTCTTGTATGTATATCCAAGAATGCATTTTTAAAAGTGATGCAAGGGCTTCCCTGGTGGCGCGGTGGTTGAGAGTCAGCCTGCCGATGCAGGGGATGCGGGTTCATGCCCTGGTCTGGGAAGATCCCACATGCCGCGGAGCGGCTGGGCCCGTGAGCCATGGCCGCTGAGCCTGTGCGTCCGGAGCCTGTGCTCCGAAACGGGAGAGGCCACAACAGTGAGAGGCCTGCGTACCACACACACACACACAAAAAGTGATGCAATCATTTTATTTTTTAAATATCAATATTGTAATACACTGAAAATTATATTCTTTGCAACTATTTTAACTTTGATAAAAAAAATTTCAAAGTCAATTTAAAAATGTGTAAGAGGGTATGTAGATTTTTTTTTTTTTTTTTTTTAGATTTTTAAAAATAGAGAGTTAGGAGACCACTGCCCTAGAGTACAGGATCAGGGATGTGACTTTCCATAGTTCAAGGCCATCCTGTGATGAATGGGAGCTTGTTTCCTTCTCATGGGGCAAATTGAGCCCCAAGTGTCTACCTCACCCCTCAATCAAGCTGTTCTCCCACATCCTCGAGGGCTAGCTGATGGAAATGTGGGACTCTAATAGGACAGTGCCAAAGAGTGATTTCTTAAACATCTGGGCTCAGTCCTACAGATCAGAAAATCCTTCAAGCGTCCCTATATTGGCCCTTCTATCAGCCAGCAGTGCCCTTTGAGAATGTAGATGGCTGGGCTTTTCAGGATGTACCTGTAGACTTGATGGGAGCCTGTGCTGTGCTCCAGCTGCACTGACTGTGGGGTGTACCAGACAAGTGGATGTTTAAACCTGCCTAGCAACCTTGATACATGTTAGGGGTTGAATTGTGTCCTCCTCCAAAAAAGATATGCTGGTCTTAACCATCAGCACCTCAGAATGTGACCTTATGTGGAGACAGGGTCTTTACAGAGCTAATCAAGTTAAAATGAGGTCATTAGAATGGTCCCTAATCCAAGAAGACTGGTGTCCCTAAAAAAAGGGGAAATGTGGGTACAGAGGTAAGACATGCATTGAGGGAAGACAATGTGAAAAGACACAGGGAGAAGATACAAGCTGTTATCAGAATACATCTAAGGATGGAGGACTGGAACCAGGAAGACTTTATCCCTGGCCCCTAGTCTCCTTCCTTTCCCTTAGAACAGTTCAGCAGAGCATTTAAGATCAAAAACTCTGGAGCCAGCGATTTTGGGTTTTAAATCCTACCAGCCATGTGACCTGGGCCCCAAATAGCCTCACTTGTTAAATAGAAGAATAATAGTACCTGCCTTGATAGGTTATTGTAAGACCCAACTGAGTTAATAACAGGTAAAACTCTTAGTGCTTGGCACATAGTAAGTACTCAACACTGAAGTGTTCATTACTGGGAACCAGAAGAACAACTTTTGCCTAAGACCACCCCAGACCCATGAATCACCTAGCAAGTACTACCCACATGTTCCTCTGGAATTCTAGAAGTTTTATTTGTGAAATTACCATATACGTGTTTGAAGGGGGTTTTTGAAAAAAACCTCTGATCATCTTTTCTTGTTCTATCCTGTCTTATTCTTGGAAAGGCTAATATTTGAGAATAGCCAGCATGCCTTATTAATCCTTTAAAGAAAAAGTATCTGCTCTGGTACCAGTTGGCAGGTAGATTTCATCAGTCACTCAAGATTATGGATTAGCTCACTGATCTTTTTACCCTTCCAGCTAATTAGCCTTTGGGCAAACACAGCTAGTCACAAAAGCCAAGCACAGCTGACCAAACACATTTTAAAGTAAATTCGGTGGGTAAGTCATGCCAAGCTTACTTAGATCTCTCGATGTTATTGCTTTTCTGAGTCACTAGAATCTCGATGATGTCTTTCCCAGATAGATTTGAAAGTGAGGTGTTTATAACCCTTCAAAGCAATAAGAAAAATGTGACTAATTAAACTAGCTATCTCCTCCCTTCTTAACACCCTCCCATTTAAAATTATTTCTTCTCTTATGTCCTCAAATAACTGGCCCAGTTTGACTTTAAATGATTTAAGCATATCCTTTGGGACTCCTGCGTAACAGATAAGAGAGACTTTCCTAGATCCCCAGATGAAATGCAATTTTTCTCAATGTATTTTAATTACTACTACCTGCCAAGGCTTTCTCATACCTCTAGAAGGCACCTTACACAGTTCATGCCTCATCTTGGTGCAAAGGCTTGCTAAGTACTTGTAGATAATAATCATATCCTCTTAGATAGTGTTTGGTGAAACTCAGAATCTTTAGCCCTTTCATTCTTTGCTAAAGAAGACCTCTGCAGCTAATTCTTTTCAAGCTCCCTTCAGTTGAAATTATTCTCACACTATAAAATCATAGACAGCCTCACCAGCAAGTCCTCAGTAGTTGCAGGGAGCTCCTCCGCGGGGCGGGACCATCCCCTTGGTAGTGACAGCTGGAATGGTGTGGCCATCCTGGTGTTCAGCTCTGTTGGCTTCTCCCTCGACGACTCATCACATGGGCAGCCTTACACTGTGCATCTGTACTCTTCTGAGTGACCGCTGCTTCGTCCTGATTCCACAAGGCAGAGTTCTGGTGAAGGGATTCTAGACGGAGTGACCAGCTCTGACATTGAACAACCACATCCCTAAGTCACTGGGTTTTGGTTTTTGTTCTTGCATTTGAGAAAACAGAAAATAAGAAATGGTTTAGCTCTTATTTCAGAAGAGTAGTGTGATGGTTTTGCATTGTCATCAATATTCATTGATTCAACAAAACATTTATCGAGTGAATACTAAGTGCCTAGCGCTGTGTTTGGTAAATGAGAGGAATCCAAAGAGAACACAGTCTAGACTTTGCTCTCAGGGATCTTAGTAGAGAGTGAAAAGCCTACAAGATAGTAAACATATTGAACAGTATTATCTAGTTAATAACAAAATTGAGAGCTTCAAGAGGACAGTCCTAGGCCACCATTCTGTCACTAGTATGTTTGGAAAAATGTTCCATGGTGAAGAGCACTGCACTCTACACTTGTGTGGGCTTCCCTAAACCAAGTTATCGTGTGTGATACCCAAATGTCATCTGTCTAAATAAATTATGATAATATGAGTTAATTACACAGAATGACCTATATTTGACAGGAAAAATGACCAAGAAACATTTCTCAGTGAACAAAGAAGGTAGGAGGACAATACACAGCATATGATCCCTGGTATGTGTGTCTATGTGTGTATGTTAGGTGTATGAATGTATGTGTGTGTTTGCATATATGTAAGGAAAGTCTGGAAAATGAATAAGACAATGTCAAGAATGGTTAATGCTGGAGGATGAGATTGGGGAACCCAGAAGAAGACTTTTATTTTTAATATGATGTTCTTCTATACTTGTTTTTGCTGTAAGTATACACTTTTATATTTATCTTAATTTAATCATCATAGTGAATTCTTAAAAAATATAAATCTTAATAAAATATTAGTAAAAATCAAAACATTTTACAATATTATCAATATAGGAAAGTGTGTTTACTGTTGAATTTAATTATGGGAGAAATGTAATTTTGAGTTTGTTTTGGAAATATTTAAAGCAGTGGTTCTCATTCCTTGGTGCACATTATAATCACCTATTGATTCTTTTAAAAATTGAGAGACCCAGCCCCTGGATCACCTTAACTTTATAAACCAGAATTGCAAGTGGGGCTTAATTAAGTGTTTAAAAACAACACACACACCCCACCACCACCAACAACAACTTACTCAGGTGATTCTGATGTGCACCAAGTTAAAGCACAGAGCTAGAGAGGAAATGAAAGGATGACAAATGCCACCCATCTTGGCCATATACATACTAAGTTAAACTTCCTGAGAAAAGATAAAAATCTTAAATTGGATTAAAAAACAATATATAACCATGTTCTACTCACAAAATAATCACCTAAATAAATGACAGACAAAAATTTTGAAGGAAAAATATAGCACACAAGTTGGAGAGAAAGAAAATCGGAATAGCAATATGGACATCAAAGAAGAAATTAAGCCTAAAATCATCAAATGGGACAAAGAATCATTTCATAGATAAAATGTTCAAACTAAAATAATAAAAAGTCCTGAATCTTTATTCACAACATATCAGTATCATCAAAAGAAAAAGGAAAAGTTAAGGAAAAAAGAATGGACAAAAATATAGCTGTTATAAAACATCATTGCATTATTACTATATTGTTTCAAATAAAATATATAGATTTTAAAAACATAATTGTCAACCAATAGGTACATATTGAATTGGCACCTTACACTGAATGTATGCCTTCTTTTCAAGTATCCATGCAACTTTTAAAAAAAATGTCACATGGCCAAATGTTCTTAATAAATTCTGAAAGTAACAGGCTTCTAAATAACTATTGAGTCAAAGAGGAAATAAAAGCTACTATTAAAAGCTATTTAGAAAGTGGTGACAGTGAGAATATGGAATGCCAAAACTTACAAGATACAGCCAAAGCTGTCCTCAAATGGTATATTTATAGCCCTAAAAATCATTATTTTTATAGAAAGAATGAAAATAAATGAACTAAGGATCTACGTTAGAAAACAACAACAAAAGAGCAAAGAAGGGGCAAGAGGAAAGATATAATAAACAATAATAAACTAGAAAATAGAGAAATAATAGAAACAGTAAATCCAAGAACTACTTCTATTAAGTAACTAACAACCATTGACAATTTTATCAAAGAAAATACAGAGGAAACATGAATTTAAAAACTCATCATTGAAAATAAGGTGAAAACAGGCATTAGGTGACCAAAACATTATTAATGAATTTGATGGGTGGCAAAATGCTACTGTACTGGATAATGCTCCGTTAGTGCACAGGTGATACAAAAAGCATGTATGCGTGGCGTATCAAGACTGAGGATGCCACGGACTCTAATGTTCACTGGGTAGTGTGTGTACTTTCCATTTCCTTGAAGGGGGAATAAATGAAAGATGGAGGGAGAAGGTTCTAGCTAGTACATGCTCTCTCTCCAAATGCTGAGGTCTTTGGTGTCGCAGTGCTTCCATCATGGGCCTTTTATCATTAATCCCTAGGAAGTCATCTGTTCCTTGCCTGATATTTAAATCTCTACTAAAAATACCTCTTACTCACCCAGGAACACTGACTCCTTTTCCTTGTTTTGCCCCTTTATCCTTTCTTTCTGTAAGTCTGAGCTTTTGGAAGCAATCAGCACCCTCCCTTTACCAGAAGCACAAAATTTGGCAAACACTCCCCCTAGTGGCAATTTAACAAATCTCCTAAAATGGCTTACCCAAGAGCCAGGGCTGAAAGCCGTGCCAGCCTGTGTTAACGGAGGCGGTTGTTAATGAAACACATTGCTGGGCTCCACATCAGAAGGGTGGCTCAGAATATATATTACTCTTCTTACAAGCAGCCCAAATAATTAAAGTTTGCATCTATTGACCTAGGTTATATATCTCTGTATGATTTAGAAAAGATGGGCAATGTGAGAAGAAATTCTTATAAACTAACTTAGTATTAATTTCCAAAAAGCATAGGAGCCAGAGGTGTTTGTATTAATTTTCTACACTGAGCACTTGCGAGAACGCTTGCTGCTACTTTTCTTCCTTATGCTACCTGCGCATATATGGGAGTATAAATTACAGACAAGCCAGTTGTACTTGGGCATTGTTGCTTCGTTATCCTCCGTTCAGATTTCTAAACATCCTCCACGCCTTAGATTTCTCTCTCCATTTTCTAGATTGCCAGCCCATTCAGAACAGCCTGCCGATTTCATCAACATGCTGCTTACCATGTTTTCCAGATTTTTTAATGGGTCTCTTAAATAAAACTGGCCCTTATTCTAACTGGTGTTTCTACTCTGGTCCCTTTCATGAAATCATCTCTTTCATGGTCAGAGTTTCTTTTCATTATTTCTCTGTAGTCTTTGGTGATCCCTTTTCACCACTTCCTTGTTCAGAATTGTCAAATGGCACTTTAATTCGATTCATTGATGTTAATAGAACTTGCAGGGAAGAGGAGGCTATTCATATTAATATCAACACATTACCCAAATCATTTATCATCTGCATGTAAAGTTTTAGAGAATAGGTTTGTCATCATTATTGATTAAGAGAGGAAAGAGCCTTCTTGCTGAGGAACCACAGACAGGCAGTGTCCATTGCTGCCTCTGCTTCGGGAAGGAGTATTCTCATCGTGTGAAATGGCATTATTTGAGGAGTGGCGTATGTGGATCGAGTTTTCAGGAGTCCCACCTGAAAAACCTGTGGTCCTCATACTCACTGCTAAACAAAGGATTCCAAATATAAATAACATTTGAGCTGACCCATCGATTCAGGTCTCATTCCCATTTCACAAGTGGTTTCTAAGGTATACAGTTAGGTCATATAAAAGTGACATTAAAACTCATGTTGGCAGAATGCCATTGTGGCATGACTTCTGTAATAAATAACGGCTGCAAATAGGCAAGATAATGTAAGATTTGAATGGGGTTACATTCTGAAAGGAAGGCAGCCAGAGGTCCTGAGAATTAATGGAGGAGCTGCAGAAAAAATATGGCTCTATTACACCAAGCACTTTGCTATTTTCCTTTTTATTGCCTGACTGAGATGATTTGGCAGAGTTGAAAAATAAATGAACTGTATTCATTTTTCTTCAGAGCTCTTCTTTTAAGGCATTCTGTAAGAAACAAAAAAATGAAATACTAACACAGGCAGTATGGGGGGATCAAGACATGAAGATGTAAGCATTCTATCCAGCAGTACATATTTAATAGCCCAGCACTCCTCATGTGAGGAAATATGCTTGGTTCCAACTAAGGTCATATCATACAGGCAAATGCGATGCTTTGAAGAGATGTTAATGATCTGCTAGGTAATGCAGAGGAAATGATGTTTTGAATGGGTTTCAGTAGCATTTGAACCTTTCCACTACCATCTTTACACTGCACCATATAGTGATAAGGATTATGTTTTTTATAGCAACTCGATTCCAATTTTCGGTACTAACTAGAGACAGGATTCTTTTGCAGGCTTATTATTTATGTTGATTATTCCTTTTCACATTTTATGTTAGCCACAGAACATTTATTCTAAACAGAGTGGACCCCTAGTTATAAAGCACATGGAAGTACAGCTCTGTGATGGAAACGAGGTTGGACATCTCAGAGATCCCCTCCCCAACTGAGCCTTTTTTCCAGTGCATCTCTCACATCTCCCCATAGCCAAGTTTGAAAGCAGTCTTCTGGGAGAAAGACAAGGTTTCTTCTTTATAACCTAGAGGGGGGAAATGCCTTTAATTATTCATTCATTCTTTATTGGTATAAATTTTTTTTTCAGTGATGTTATAAGCCAGGCCCTCTTCTAGGCATTGGGGATGCAACAGTGAACAGGAAGGACCAAGCGTCTGCTCTCAGGGAGATAGTGAGGGAGATGGCCAGGTAACCAGGAGGTGGTTGGTGATATGAAGAAAGTAAAGAATGATGGATGAAGGGAGGGGTCCTAGGATGAGGGCTAACGTAGGAAGAAGAGTCAGGTAAGGAGCTAGAATGCTGGGAAAGAGTGGCCACATCCAGAGCTTGAAAGTGTTTCAGGCAAAGAAAGCTCCTGAAAGCCCTGAAGCAAGGGTATTCAAGGCATGTCTGACAGGCAGGCACCTGGAGCCCAACAGGATTATGGGGGAGCTGGGGGCTGTGGCAGACAGAGAGGTCAAAGTTAAGGAAGCTTGTTGATGGAGCATCTACTATACCATGGTGGAAATTCTGTATTTCTCATTTTATTTTAAATTTACTTTTAATCTTGGTTTAATTATTTATTATTACGCACTTATGATTAAACTCTTTACATTTTTATTCCCTTAACTTCCTAAATGGCTTTGAGGTAACTTATATATATTCTGCCTAAATACAGGTGCTTTCAAATAAAAGCTCCAGACCATTTAGAGGGAGAATGAAGTAATAGGTAGTGGGACTGAGAATTTAAAATACAGTTCTGGCCTTTGCGGGGGCTAATGGTGGACGCTGCGAGGGCGCTTCCCAAAGAGTATTTCCCAGAACTTCTGCTGCCAGTGTCCTTGTCCCCGCGGTGAGCCACAGCTGCCTCCCACCTCTGCAGGAGACCCTCCAACACTAGCAGGAAGAGCTGCAGCTTAGCATTATCCTGTATCTGTGGGCCTGACCAAGACCATCCCTGAACAGGACAGCTACCTGCCCACCAGCCAGCAGTGACATCATTCGGCCAGCCTGGAGGACCTGCCCCATGTCTCCTACACAACAGCCGTGTGGCTACCAGGGTCTTGGTGCTCCGGCCAGGTGTCACGCCTGAGCCTCTGAGGTGGGAGAGCCAAGTTCAGGACATTGGTCCATCAGAGACCTCCTGTCCCCTCGTAATATCAATTGGCGAGAGCTCTCCCAGAGATCTCCGTCTCAACGCTAAGACCCAGCTCCACTCAACGACCAGCAAGCTCCAGTGCTGGACACCCCATGCCTAACAACTAGCAAGACAGGAACACAACCCCACCCATTAGCAGAGAGACTGCCTAAAATCATACTAAGTTCACAGACACCCCAAAACACACCACCAGTCATGGTCCTGCCCACCAGAAAGACAAGATCCAGCCTCATCCCCCAGAACACAGGCACGAGTCCCCCCCACCAGAAAGCCTACACAACCCACTGAACCACTGGGGCAGACACCAAAAACAATGGGAACTATGAACCTGCAGCTTGTGAAAAGGAGGCCCCAAACACAGTAAGTTAAGCAAAATGAGAAGACAGAGAAATACACAGCAGATGAAGGAGCAAGGTAAAAACCACCAGGCCAAACAAATGAAGAGGAAATAGTCAGTCTACCTGAAAAAGAATTCAGAGTAATGATAGTAAAGATGATCCAAAGTCTCAGAAATAGAAGGGGGAAAATACAAGAAACGTTTAACAAGGACCTAGAAGAACTAAAGAGCAAACAAACAATGATGAATGTCACAATAAATGAAATTAAAAGTTTTCTAGAAGGAATCAATAGCAGAATAACTGAGGCAGAAGAACAGATAAGTGACCTGGAAGATAAAATAGTGGAAATAACTACTGCAGAGCAGAATAAAGAAAAAAGAATGAAAAGAATTGAGGACAGTCTCAGAGACATCTGAGACAACACGAAATGCACCAGCATTCAAATTATAGGGGTCCTGGAAGAAGAAGAGAAAAAGAAAGGGACTGAGAAAGTATTTGAAGAGATTATACTTCAAAACTTCCCTAACATGGAAAGGATATAGTCCATCAAGTCCAGGAAGCGCAGAGAGTCCCATACAGGATAAATCCAAGGAGAAACACGCCAAGACACATATTAATCAAACTATCAAAAATTACATACAAAGAAAAAATATTAAAAGCAGCAAGGGAAAAGCAACAAATAACATAAAAGGGAATCCCCATAAGGTTAAGAGCTGATCTTTCAGCAGAAACTCTGAAAGCCAGAAGGGTGTGGCAGGACATATTTAAAGTGATGAAAGAAAAAAACCTACAACCAAGATTACCAAGATCTACCCTGCAAGGGTTTCATTCAGATTCGACGGAGAAATTAAAACCTTTACAGGCAAGCAAAAGCTAAGAGAATTCAGCACCACCAAACCAGCTCTATAACAAATGCTAAAGGAACATCTCTAGGCAGGAAACACAAGAGAAGGAAAAGACCTAAAATGACAAACCCAAAACAATTTAGAAAATGATAGTAGGAACATACATATTGAAAATTACCTTAAATGTTAATGGATTAAATGCTGCAACCAAAACACATAGATGGCTGAATGGATACAAAAACAAGACCTGTATATATGCTGTCTACAAGAGACCCACTTCAGACCTAGGAACACAGACTGAAAGTGAGGGGATGGAAAAAGATATTCCATGCAAATGGAAATCAAAAGAAAGCTGGAGTAGCAATTCTCATATCAGACCAAATAGACTTTAAAATAAAGACTATTACAAGAGACAAAGAGGAACACTACATAATGATCAAGGGATCAATCCAAGAAGAAGATATAACAATTGTAAATATTTATGCACCCAACATAGGAGCACCTCAATACATAAAGCAAATGCTAACAGCCATAAAAGGGGAAATGGACAGTAACACAATCATAGTAGGGGACTTTAACACCCCACTGTCACCAATGAACAGGATATCCAAAATGAAAATAAATAAGGAAACACAAGCTTTAAGTGACACATTAAACAAAATGGACTTAATAGATATTTATAGGACATTCCATCCGAAAACAGAATGCACTTTCTTCTCAAGTGCTCATGGAACATTCTCCAGGATAGATCATATGTTGGGTCACAGATCAAGCCTTGGTAAATTTAAGAAAATTGAAATCGTATCAAGTACCTTTTCCGACCACAACACTATGAGACTAGATATCAATTACAGGAAAAAATCTGTAAGATGTACAAACACATGGAAGCTAAACAACACACTACTTAATAACCAAGAGATCACTGAAAAAATCAAAGAGGATATCAAAACATACCTAGAAACAAATGACAAGGAAAACATGACGACCCAAAACCTATGGGATGCAGCAAAAGCAGTACTAAGAAGGAAATTTATAGCAATACAATCTATCTAAAGAAACAAGAAACATCTCAAATAAACAACCTTACCTTATACCTTAAGCAATTAGAGAAAGAAGAACAAAATATCCCCAAATTTAGCAGAAGGAAAGAAATCACAAAGATCAGATCAGAAATAAATGAAAAAGAAATGAAGGGAAAAATGGCAAAGATCAGTAAAACTAAAAGCTGGTTCTTTGAGAAGATAAACAAAATTGATAAACCATTAGCCAGACTCATCAAGAAAAAAAGGGAAAAGACTCAAATCAGTAAAATTAGAAATGAAAAAGGAGAAGTAACAACTGACACTGGGGAAATACAAAGGATCATGAGAGATTACTACAAGCAACTATATGCCAATAAAATGACAAACTGGAAGAAATGGACAAACTCTTAGAAAAGCACAACCTTCCAAGACTGAACCAGGAAGAAATAGAAAATATAAACAGACCAATCACAAGCACTGAAATTGAAACTGTAATTAAAAATCTTCCAAGAAACAAAAGTCCAGGACCAGATAGCTTCACAGGTGAATTGTATCAAACATTCAGAGAAGAGCTAACAGTGATCCTTCTCAAACTCTTCCAAAAAATTGCACAGGGAGAAACACTCCCAAATTCATTCTACAAAGCCACCATCACCCTGATACCAAAACCAGGCAAGATGTCACACACACACACACACACACACACATAAAGCAACAGGCCAATATCACTGATGAACATAGGTGCAAAAATCCTCAACAAAATACTAGCAAACAGAATCCAACAGCACATTAAAATGATCATACACCATGATCAAGTGGGGTTTATCCCAGGAATGCAAGGATTCGTCAATATATGCAAATCAATCAATGTGATAACCCATATTAGCAAATTGAAGGATAAAAACCATATGATAATCTCAATAGATGCAGGAAAAGCTTTTGACAAAATTCAACACCCATTTATGATCAAAGCTTTCCAAAAAGTAGGCATAGAGGGAATTGCCTCAACATAATAAAGGCCATATATGACAAACCCACAACAAGCATCATTCTCAATGGTGGAAAAACTGAAAGCATTTCCTCTAAGATCAGGAAAAAGACAAGGTTGCCCACTCTCACTACTGTTATTCACCATAGTTTTGGAAGTTTTAGCCACAGCAATCAGAGAAGAAAAAGAAATAAAAGGAATCCAAATTGGAAAAGAAGAAGTAAAGCTGTCACTGTTTGCAGATGACTTGATACTATACTTCCTAAAGATGCTACCAGAAAACTACTAGAGCTAATCAAGGAATTTGGTAAAGTAGCAGGATACAAAATTAATGCATAGAAATCTCTTGCATTCCTATACACTAGTGATGAGAAATCTGAAAGAGAAATTAAGGAAACACACCCATTTACCATTGCAGCAAAAAGAATAAAATAATTAGGAATAAACCTACCTAAGGAGACAAAAGACCTGTATGCAGAAAACCATAAGACACTGATGAAGGAAATTAAAGATGATACAAACAGATGGAGAGATATACCATGTACTTGGATTGGAAGAAACAACACTGTGAAAATGACTCTGCTACCCAAAGCAATCTACAGATTCAGTGCAATTCCTATCAAACTACCAATGGCATTTTTCACAGAACTAGAACAAAAAATTTCACAATTTGTATGGAAACACAGAAGACCCCTAAAAGCCAAAGCAATCTTGAGAAAGAAAAATGGAGATGGAAGAATCAGGCTCCCTGACTTCAGACTATACTACAAAGTTACAGTAATCAAGACAGTGTTGTACTGGCAGAAAAACAGAAATATAGATCAATGGAACAGGATAGAAAGCCCAGAGATAAACCCACACACCTAAGGTCACCTTATCTTTGATAAAGGAGGCAAGAATATACAGTGGAGAAAAGGCAGCCTCTTCAATAAGTGGTGCTGGGAAAACTGGAAAGCTACATGTAAAAAAATGAAATTAGAACACTCCCTAACACCATACACAAAAATAAACTCAAAATGGATTAAAGACCTAATTGTAAGGCCAGACACTATAAAACTCTTAGAGATGTAGAGAATGGACTTGAGGACACGGGGAGGGGGAAGGGTAAGCTGGGATGAAGTGAGAGAGTGGCTTGGACATATATACACTACCAAATGTAAAATAGATAGCTAGTGGGAAGCAGCCGCATAGCACAGGGAGATCAGCTCCGTGCTTTTTGACCACCTGGAGGAGGGTATAGGGAGGGTGGGAGGAAGACGCAAGAGGGAGGGATATGGGAATATATGTATACATATAACTGATTCACTTTGTTATACAGCAGCAACTAACACAACATTGTTAAGCAATTATACTCCAATAAAGATGTTTAAAATAATTTTGGGGGGGCTTCCCTGGTGGCGCAGTGGTTGAGAGTCCGCCTGCCGATACAGGGGACGTGGGTTCATGCCCTGATCCGGGAAGATCCCACATGCCGCGGAGCGGCTAGGCCCGTGAGCCATGGCCGCTGAGCATGCGCGTCTGGAGCCTGTGCTCCGCAACGGGAGAGGCCACAGCAGTGAGAGGCCTGCATACCGCAAAAAATAAAAACACTGTTGATTTTAATCTGTGTTCTCTCATTTTTCTACGTGTGTGTATGGGGAGAGGATCATACCATCTATACTGTTCTGTGGTCCCCTTTCCTCATCTCTTTAAACATGGAGACATACAGTTCAATGATGTCATTAGTAACTGCTACCTGGCACTCTAGTGTACAAATGTATCATTATTTATTTAACCAATATTCTAGAGTTGACACATAGGTTGCTCCAATGTTAGAATTAATGCTGGGATGAACAATCTTTAGAATATATCTTTTCCCGCGTTTTCAGTTTTCTGTAATATTTTTCTAAAAGCAGAGAGAGCGGTGATTTGGAGTAAGTATCCTAGTTCTAACTGAGTCACATACGTACCCAAAGCCTTTCCTTCAGACCTTTGCTGATTGACTGTAACTGCAGGCAATGCTAAGCTATCTTTTAGACAGAGGGAAGGGGGCTTCAAAGCACCAAGTGAGTCCCTGAATTTTAGATTCTCATTTGTTTTTCCTTTCTTCCCACCCCAATCCCATTAATTACCTTAAATCAATAATCCAGGCCAGAGGATGGATAGCATTGTCAACTCCTTCTGTTCTCTCAATGCCTACCACATCCAATTAGTCACCAAGTTATTTAAGTTCTGCCTCCTAAAAAATGCCCTGAATCTGTACGCTGCCTTCCTCCCACTTAATTTATCTGGCCCTGATCACTGACCCTGATTCCAGCAGAATTTCCTAAATGCTCTACTCTTCTTGGGTTTGGCTCACCGTCTAATCCATCTTTCATATTTCATTTTAATGTAAATCTGATGATGCCACACTCTGCCTCAAAATTTTTTATGACGCCATATTACTTTCTAGATAAGATTCTGAGCCTGCAGCTTGGTGTACAGTCCTCTGTTTCTGGACCAAGTCACCCATGCTGAGTCCTGAGAATCTGTATGTTTCAAACCTTCTCTGTGATTGCAGTGCAAGGAGTTTGGCCCTTCATGAGTCACAGGATGGGCACATAGTAAGCACTGGTCTGCTTGGAACCCACTCTAGAGCAGGAGGCCAGCTACAGCTGGAAACTTCCCTCAGCCACGGCTTACAATTATTCAGCACAATGTGATTATTTTAGGAAAAATTTCAAAAGCATTCCGCCAAAGAGTATAGATTAGAAAATCATTTCCATTTAGGAAGCCTAATTTAATTAAGTGACACACTTTTTAAGCTATAAAAGCTTTTTCCTGCTGAGTCAGGATTTTTTGCTTCTTGGCTAATAGAAAATAGGTAGTAGAAATTAGAGACTGGCTCCCGAGACTACTACATGCTTGGCTGCATCAACGTCCAGAGTATAAAGTATTGTTTTGTGGGATAGAGAGGCGAGAGGGCATTTTGTTTAACTCTTGTTAAAGCACCATGTGAAACGTTTTTATTTAATTAAGACATTTAAAATCTAGCTTTCTTAGAGAAATACTGAAAAGCCACTGAATTATTTGCGTTCCTTATAGAAAATGATATTCATAAACATCCTCAAACTTAAAAAAAAAGAAGAGAAAAAGATTTTGGAACAGTTGTATGTTTTCTTGGGATTAATGGTGAAGTTTTTAAAGAAACAGTACACTTGTGAGATTGAAAAAGATATTGCTATAATAGAGGTTTATTTCATCTCATCTCTTGCTAATCCTCAAGGAGTTTGGTGGACTAAAACTCCCTAATTGTCATGCCAGGTAACGTGAACACCCTACATAGTCATTAATATCATTAATATTACACGTGGAAGATACAGAGTTGGGATTTTTTTTTTTTTTTTTTTTTGCGGTACGCGGGCCTCTCACTGTTGTGGCCTCTCCCATTGCGGAGCACAGGCTCCGGACGCGCAGGCTCAGCGGCCATGGCTCACGGGCCCAGCCGCTCCGCGGCATGTGGGATCTTCCCGGACTGGGGCACGAACCCGCGTCCCCTGCATCAGCAGGTGGACTCTCAACCACTGCACCACCATTTCTTTCTGTCTCCACTAAAATGTAATTTTCATGAAGACAGAGTCTCTGTTTTGTTCACGCTGCATCCCCAGCCCCTGGTTCATGGTAGGCACCAGTAAATATCTGCTAAGTTAATGTTTGCCTGCCAAAGAGTGAAGATTTTGTGTAATATACTCCTCTGTGGAGATATAAAAGGAGAGGGAAATTTGATCCTTTACCTGAAGGAAGCTTATAATAGTAGCAGTTACCTCTTTTTCTAGCCCACCTGATTTATCCAATTATGATCATGCTATGTACATGGCAACCTGATTCTCAATAGAAAATCTATTTTGTGTTCTTTCATATCTATCCTCTCTCCTCCTTTTGATACACATAATCAATACATATATTCCAAAATTGTCACTAATGTATATGTCATATGTATGTGGAAGGGGCATCTTCCTCATAACACAGTTATCTCCAGGTATGTTCAGAGGTTAAAATGTCGTTTTCAAAACCATAGATAAGAAGTTGCAGGAGATACTGGGCTAGATGATCTACATCAGTGTTACTCAAAAATGCCGGTCAGTGAGCTCTTTGTAACTGATCTGCGACAGAATGTAAAGCAACTATGTCGTTAAGCACACAGTTTAGTTCAGATTATACCTTTCCCCTGGTAAGACTTTCTTCATGCGGGAAGCAGCACATTGACTTGCATTCTCATGCAAGCTCTCTATCTTGTGATTGGATCTCAAGCAGTTCATAGACTAGCACGGCTCTACAACCACACCTTGAACAGCACTGATGTTCATCAAAGTCTTATCTACTTCAAGGAATCTCCAAACTTCCTTTTAAAAGTATCGTTTTCAGTTTGTTATATGGTTATTTCTCCACTAATTACTTATGTGATAATAATTAATACAAATAATATAATTAATTATATTTATATAGATAGATGGATATATAATGTCATGTCAAGTAGTAGCAACGTCATAGAAAAAAATAAGGCTAAAGGGTTAGAGAAAGGTAGGGGCTGCTTTTTTGGTCAGAGTTCTCTTGGGTGGTTTCTGTGAGGAGGTGACACTGGAGCTGTAGAGAGAAAGCTATGTAATTATAGCTGGGAAAAGAGCATTCTGGGAAGAGAGAAGATTAGGCTCAAGAGGTTTGAGATGAGAGCAAGCTTGGTGTATAAAAAATAGCAAGGCAGTCAGTGTGCCTGGAAGGTAGTGAATAAGGAGGAGGGTGGTAGGGAACTGGGTCAGAGAGCCAGGGACCAGATTTTGCAGGGCCTTGTAGGCCATGGAAAGGACCTTGGCTTTTGTTTTGAGTGAGACATGGAACCCTTGGAGAGTAGTGAGCACGTGAGTGCCATGATCTGATAGGTTTTAAAGGATCGCTATGACTGCAAAGGAGTAAAGGTGAAGTGAGGCCGGTGAGGAGGCTGTGGCTGCAGATCAGGCAAGGGATGGGTGGTGGCTTAGACTAAAGTGGAAGGACTGGCGATGACAAACTCACATCCTGAATTTGTGTTAAAGGCGCAACCAATGGGATATGCTGGCTGGGTATGATAGGTTGGGCGTGGGGTAGGAGAGAATGAGTGAAACCAAGGATGACTCTGGGTTTTCATGGCATTGTTTATGGACATGAGGAACACTGGAAAAGGACAGATTTGGGGTGAGGGAAGAGGAAGAAAGAGTTGAGTTTGGACCTGTTGGATGTGAGATGGCCGAAAGACATCCAAGTGCAGATGTGGAGAGAGCAGTGCAATAGATGCATCTGACTCCTAGGAAGAGGTTGGGACCAGAAATAGAATTTGGGAGTTGCTAGCTCATCTAGGGAGTGAGTGAAAGCAGAAGTCTAAGGACCAAACTCAGGGCACTCCCAACAGTTAGAGATCAGAGAGATGAGAAAAACTCAACAAAGGATACTAAGAAGGAGATAGGAAGCACACAGACCACAACAAAATGTGGCATTGTGAGTGTCAGGAGAAGAAAGACTGTTTTAGGAAGAGGCAGTAATCATCGGTTTCAAACACTTTGTGGAGTGAAGATTGTAAATTATCTATCAGAACAGGCCTTATGGGGGTCATTGGTGCTCATGAGTAAAGCAGTTTCAGTTCTAATTCACTGCCTAATTAGAGGAGTTCTCTTGTGATTGGTTTTAGTTTCTTAGTGCAATGAGAATCAGTTATATGATGAAAACTAAGAAAGAAGGAAGGGGCCTTGGAGGTTTTCGAATAGAGGAGAAGCTATGAAGGGTGAATCAACCGGGTAAGTACAGTAGGATTGCCAACAGAGCTAAGAACTCACTTGTTAGTTGAGGTCGTAGATTTAAAATGACACCAGACAGCACCACTGTATGCTCTCCTCCAGCCACTCAACTATGTAGATAGGCAGAGGCAGAGGATAGGATTTAAGGAAGATCGGTGTTTTACTGGGCAAATATGATGGAGGGAAGAGGTGCTGGGTATTTGGGAGTAAATGTCAGGGAGTGATTGAAATTATAATGGATTAGAGATTAGGTAAAAAAGCGAAGACGTGAATGGAGAAGGAAATGATGGCAATGTCAAAAGTCACAGTAGGTTCAAAGAATGTTTGGAATGGAGACATTAGAAAGAGTGAGTTGGAAAGATGAGATAATAGCTGTAATCTTGAGACTTTGGCGAATGTTCTGTATCAGCAATGGCAACATTTAGGATACAGTCAAAGAGTATCCAAAGCAGAGTGGCTTTGGAGTATATAATGGACAAATCATTGGTTGAGGAGGCCATGGAACTAAGAAGCTACATGTTGGATGGATCATTTGTGAGCGTATTGAAATTACTGAGAATAGTAACAGAATGACGGGAAAGAGAAAAAAAGTAAGAAAATCTTCAATAAATTGTGGGCATGACCAGGAGGAGAGTAAATAACATGAGGGATAGTGAGTATCATAGTCTGATGGCAGGCATGTCAAAGGGACTGGGCAGGGGTTAGGGAGTAGAAAGGACAGTGGTCTGGAAGCAGCACGGAGGAGCAAGAAGGACAACCTGTCCAACCTGCAAGTTCAGTAGTACCAAGAGGTAGGAGGAAGAACTTGAGAAATCTACAAGAGAAACAATCTCCTAGAAATCAGCCAGATTTCCATCAGGGCAAGAAAGAGAAACAAATGCTTAGAGAAGATACAGGAGGATTTACCAGTGACAGACCTTGGGTTTCAGAGGGCACACTGGAAAGGTTTGAAGATGACAGGAGGGGTGGCCAGAGCTTCAAGCAGATTGGGGAGTAAGCAGAACCTTTGGGAATGCAGATCTGGGAGAGTCTGGGAGATGAGGAATGAGCTGGAGTCATGACTGAGGTACAAAGGAATGAGAGATGTGACAGGCTGATCCTGGTGGAGTCTCAGAGGGAGTGGGATACTCGGCACTGAAAGCAGTTATTTGTTGGAACTGGTGTCTTTGGTGGTTCTTATGAGGAGGTGGGAAGGATTGGAGGAGGCAGAGCAGAAATTGCACCAGAAGCCAGAAGCACTTGGAGGACTCCTTGGATGCCAAGGAGGATGGTCTGACAGGGGCTGCAGAGCTCTAGGGATCTTGCCTCCATGCTGTCAAGAGCAACCTCAAGGTTTCCGGAAACCATACCCCTTAGTTGTCCATTATCTTCTCTAGATTAGAAAATCACCATCCAGTGATTTTCAGGCTCTTTGCCTGAATGTATTTCAGAATTACTAGGTTGGTTGAATCCTTCAATAAGTACTGTTTTTATGGAGAGAACTTCAAATTTACATTGGAAAAGAGCTGATGCCATCCTCTCCACAAAAACAAGGCTGACAGCATTTAAATAGCTTTGGCTATCTCTTGGGGAGATTGCAGTTGGTGGGAAATTGACAACATTACTTGGAACATAACTTGGAAATGATATTTTTCTTTGCTCACCACTAGACATTTTGGACTTGGGAAACTCAGACTACCAGAGAAGTAGCTAATACGTAAGGGCAGTAGAGACTCGCTTCAGCGAGTCATTTCTTGTAATTTTTTTTCCCTGCATTATAATCAAACCTACAGACCACTCGTTATTTACCTACTGTAAGTTTAGCTTTCCTGCTTTTCCCATTTCAAAGTCGTCATTGAAAAATGGCCCAGCTGATGACTTTTATGCAGACTGATGATTTGTATGTAGGCACCACATATTTTTATGATAGTCTTTCCAACAACTGCTAAAAAGCTTTGTCTCTACAGGCCGTCGCAAGATGGCTTCACTTGTTAGTCTTAAAGTCTAATTAGTTTTCTTGTACATCTTGGTGCATTTTTAAGCTGTAAAATAAAACTTCTTGGATAAAGTGACCTTTTTTCTTATATGCAGTCTAGCCGATTTCAGAATTGTCCTTTACAAGCATTTAATACATTGACTGATCTGATGGCATTTGGGTCTAAAATTAGTTCTTGGATATAGAAGAAACCAAGGCCTTGTTTGGAAAGTTTCTGGCTTAATTGTTTTCTTTCAAAAAAAGAGAAGAAGGCAGATTCAGAATTTGGAGAGAATTATTGATTTTTATCCTGACGTGTTCCTGAATCAAAATGTTTATAGCCTTAAGGACACCCTAGACAAAAGAAGGTTTTGAAAAAGCGAACAGATATTGAGAGATAAATTTGAATCAGACATCTATTTATGCATCAGGCACTGACTAAGAGAGAGAGAGACATAAAAATGAAAAAAGGATCTTGTCTCAAGCATCAGATGGTCTAGCAAAGGGGACAGACATAAACCAATTACCCTGTTGAATTCCATTAGACTTAAGTAGAGGTTGTGAGATCAGTTTATCCTCATGGAGGAAGAAAGAAAGTGGGTGGTGGATGGGGCAGTGGGGAGCTGGGACTTTGGAAGATGATAGAGAATTTGCCACATTCATAGGAGTGGGGTAGAGGTCATCTGAGAGAGAATTCAAAGAGGAAGCCACAGCCCAAGCAGAGGACTGGAGGCACGAGTAGGGTAGCCTGTGGGACCTTGGGGAGGCAGCAAGGGCAGAAAGATGTCACAACTCTGACTGAGATTCTTTGTACTTTTGACAAATATAGGGAGAATAAAAAGACGTATACATGTTTCCAAGACATTATGAAGAATGCTCATTTTTATTTGTTATTTGGAGACATTCAGAAATCAAAT
Organism: Phocoena phocoena; assembly: GCF_963924675.1. Lineage (NCBI taxonomy): Eukaryota > Metazoa > Chordata > Mammalia > Artiodactyla > Phocoenidae > Phocoena > Phocoena phocoena. The sequence continues at coordinate 65,339,840 of NC_089227.1, read as the reverse complement.
TATTTTACTGAAATAATATGGAATTAGACCATTTTTCTATAATGACTCCAAATAATTCATTTGGTGAGTGTTTTCATAAAGGAAGGCTTTTACCTGCTCAGCGTCTTGTTTTTCCAAGTACATTTACTCAGGAATTTGTTCTTAAAACTGGATTCTCCATCTTTTGGGAATGAGACCAAGGGATGTAGTGGTGAGGTGAGAATTAAGAGAGATGAGATGGTGTAGAGAAAGAAGCAGAGGATTTGAGACAAGAGAGGAGGGTTTACTTCCTAGTGTGAGCAGTTAGGAGCTATGTGATGGAGACTAAAGTCACGTGCCCTCCTGGCATCTGTTCCTTCCTCTGTGTAGGGGGAACCGATGAGTTGTTTTGAGATATCGGACAGCAAGTATAGATACGAGAGTTGATAGTGACACTAATCTCCCAGTTGTGAACTTAGCTTTGTTAAGACCCCAAGGTCGTAAATTGTACAATGAACTTAGAGAATGACTCTCAGATTTTCGGGTCCAGAAACATTTCTCACCTGGTATACTTGTAAAAATGCCAAATATGTGGAATCACCTTCAGAACTTCTGATTCAGTAGGATTTAATAGAGATAAGGTTTAGGAATCTGCTTTTTAAACAAATACCCTATGTGATTCCAAAGAAGGTGATCCAAGGAGACCATTTTCAGAGAAACTGTTCCAAAACATCTGAAAAGATATATGCACCCAGCAAAATCAGGCCAGAAAGTTCCCAACCTTTTAATAAAACCCTGGATTCTTACCTTCCAAGAGAAAGTGCACATACCCCTTGTTGAGCTCTGAGGTTCTCTTTGACTGGGTGCCACAGCTGAAGTTTGCCTCATTACCTTAAGCCAAATCAAGAAGGCACCACCTTTTTGAAGTCCCATGATTGTGTTGGGGCGGAGGATAGAAGACCCAATTACCCTACCTGCGACCGAGCACAGGCCTCCCCTTCCTATCGTGTAGAGCCTTTACTCGGCAGCAGTGTCCCCTTGTGAGAATCAGCCTAACTGCCTTCCAGAGATGTCCATCCTTCCCCTACTTCTCCACCAGCCCTGCCTCAAGGGCATCTGCTATCGGTAGAAGGTACCCTGAGCATTTAGTCTGAACTCTGATCCTAATACTTAGTGACTCTGTGACCTCCAGCAATTCCTTTACTTTCCTAGTTTCCATTTTTCAACTGTAAATGAGGATGACACACGTAGCTTGCAACACTGCTATGAAGATGAAGCGAGATGGCTAAATGCTCTATGTAAGCCTGCTGTGTGGGCTTCTCCATCCAGACGGTAATGAGCTGCTGCCTCCCAGAAACTTGTGTGTTTACGCTCCTATGAGCAACAGCAGTATCTTTGGGAAGACTGCCTAGGAGTCAGAGCAAGGGTCCAAGTTTTAGGCATGGAGTCAAGAGCATGAAAATTTTCAGTACAAGTCTGTTAGCTTCTGAATAAAGATGGTAACTTTGGATTGAAACATGAATTCCCCTTTTTCCAAAATTTCCCTACAGGTCACACACACACACACACACACACACACACACACACACACACACACTACATACTGTCCAAGGTCTGGAGCAAGGAAGGGTTAAATCTAGTCGTTCACTCAGCAACGTGGTAGCACTCAACACCCATGAGATGCCAGACTCTCCATGGGTCCATTTCATACAGGCTAAAATTGAAAATCACCTACATGTTCAGCAGTAGGAAAAAAGTTAAATAAATAGAAAACTGTGCTTTCCTTAAAGATAATGATGCATTAGCCTAGATATTTATATATTTTGTTATATTTTTGTTATTATATAACAAAAGCTTTTAAAGCAGTATGTACAATATTTTACTAAAACTATTCTCATGAAAACTTTTAGAAAGATATGCACCAAAAATTTTAAGTGTTTTTTTCTTTGTAGATGGTAGGATTAAGGATCATTTCTTTAAATATTGCTATCTATTCTTTCTAACTTAATTACATTGAATTTAACATACTTGTGTAATAAACAAATATATCTAACAGATTGGAACAGTCAGGGCTTTCAGACATTACCTGCAGACCTAAAAAATATTTGTGCAGCTAATTTGGGGCTTTTATGTGATGTTCATATTTATGTGAAGAGGGCAGTACCTATCTTCCATCATTTGACACCTGACCTCGTGGTACTGAAATGGCGTGAGAGTCCTGTCATCTTCCTGTGGGTCCCCTAAGCAATGCTTTGGAGGTAACAAAGAGATTTGTCTCCTCCAAGAGTGGAAAGAACTCCAGTCTTCTATGATGTCTGTATTGTTTTCCTCCCCATCTGTTCACATGCCAGTAGAATTTCTTTTATGTAAGGGGACCTCTCTTGAGACTCTCTGTGATGGGAAAGAATGTGTTAAGTCTTTTTCTCTCCTTTTTTTTAAAGCACCATTACAATTCTCACTTTCCCTCCATTCAGTTTCATAACTGAGTCTGGAGTGATTGCTTTTTCTTTGAACCTTGCTTAAAAGCATCCCAGTCCCTTTACAAACGTCCCTTTACCTGGAGCCTCGAAGGTGAGCGCAATGATATGGAGGGGCTGTCTTATTAATCAAATGTTTGCTCTGCACTGGGCATTCATCATACAAACCCACCCAGCTGGATAAGATTCATTAGTGTCATCTTTCACTGCTCTTGTCTGCCTACCCCGCTCACCCTCTGTGGCATTCGTTAAAATGCCACCGATGCTTCCGTAGCTGGCTCCATCTCTCTCTCTCACCTCCCGTGGCCAGGTGCAGTGTGTGACCCCCCAGGGGCAGGGAAAGATCACTAAGAGGTTACCAAGCAGAATATTTAATTAAAGAGCCTCTGATGGGCTCTTTGACTGATTTCCTTTCAAATCTGCCTGGATCCTCTGGGAGCTTCTTCTCGAGATCCATGTTCTACACTGAGCCAGATGGCAGCCCCCGGGGTGGAGATCAGCCTTCACCCGACACTGAGCATTTATATGGTGTGGGCTTTGCCAGAGTGACACACCTATTCAGCAGTCACTGTGCCTCACAGGGGACATCCTGCTGGTGCCCAGACCCTCCCTCCTCCTTGGTTCCCAGCCAGCTCCTGCTCCAATCTACTTGCTAATTTCATGTAGACGTCTTTGAGTTCAGAGTCTCTTGCTCTGGCCTTTAAATCCCCCTTTGTGTTGTTATTCTTTGAAGAAGTATTTATAGAGCATCTACCATGTGCCAGGCCCTGCACCAGTCACTGGGGACTCAATGCTGAGCCAAAGAGACATGGTTCTGCCCTCATGGAGTTTACAGTCTAGCAGGGAAGACAAGCAAAAGCAAAACAAGAGTAAACAAAGCAAAATGGTCTCAAATGTAAGAAGTGCTGTGAAGTAAACAAAAAAGGGCAGAGACGGAATCTACCAGGGGTGGGGAAACCTTCTTTCAAACAGTGTAGTCAGAGAAAGCTGCGATCCCTGGACCAGTAGCACCAGCATCACCCACAACCTGTTAGAAATGCAGATTCTTGAACTGTAGCCCAGACCTCTGATTCAGAGACTCTGGGGTGGGCCCAGCAGTCTGTGTTTAACAAGGTAGCGCTATGTGAAAGTGTGTAGAGGAAAGTACATTCCAGGCAGGGGGTGCAGAAGACCCAAGAAGGGAAAGAGCTTGACTTGCACGGAGAAGTGAAATCAAGACTGCTTTGGCCAGAGTAAGGTGAGGGGGCAAGTGGCAGAAGAGGGTGTGTGTGATGTGGGCAGGGATCAAATCACGCAGGTTCTTGTAGACCAGGTAAGGGGGTTGGACTTTCGCTAATGTGAGAAACCATTGAAGCATTTTAAGCAGTACCGTGCACTGATCTGAATTATTTTTGAGGTGATCTCCATTACTGAGCCCAAACTAGATTGAAGCAGCTTAAGAGTGGAGGTAGGAAGACCCGTTAGGAGGCCGATGCGCTGGTCTAAGCAGTAGGTGATGGTAGCCTGGATTAAGGCAGTAGGAGATAGAGGTAAGAAAGTAATTCCAAGATGTATTTTAGAGAAGTTGACGGTCCGGCTATGGGTGGGGAGTTGTTATGGAGTGGGGAAGGGTCACAATCGACTCCTCCGTTTCTGCCTTGAGGAACTGGGTGGATGGAGGTGTCATCTACTGCTCTGGAGGGGTAATAGGGTAAGTATGCCTTCCTGGCCTTTATCTCAGACACCCGCCCCCTAACCTGTTTGGGCAGGCATCCCACCGTAACAGCTTCCTAGAGCCTATCCTCAGCTTGACTCGCGGGCTACATCCTCAGTCCGACCCAGATGCCTGACAGAGGAGCCCCCTGGACTGGTCCCCATAAGGGCTCTGTCCCTAAGGCACAGTGTCTTGTGTGCGTGAAGATTTGAGGAATACCTAAATGGCTATGTCTGCATGTAGAGCAGTGTTCCAGTTGGAAAAGGATTGAGTCAGTCCCCAGCCTTGCTAAGAGGTGCATACTTGCTGCCTTCACCTTAGGAAGGAGAAAAGAAGTAGAGAAAAGAGAGGTAAATTGCCTGGGGTCAGGAAGCACAGCTGGCCCTGGAATCCAGTGGGGCTTGAACCAAAAGAAGCAGAAGACAGGAGTGGCTGGAGGCCAAGAAGGAAATTGGGGAAATCTGGGGCCCTGTGGTGAGTGACCCTTTGCCCAGTTACCCACCAGGAAGAGTGAACTGCAGGAGGGAATAGCAAGGAAGACAGATGTTTAAACTCTTCGCATCTCCTGCAGAGATGGTGGGCTGGTTACATAAAAAGCTGCTTGTGGGCTGTTCAATTCCTGTGTCTTGCTCATGAGGCTAAAGGAAATGTCACCTCCTCTGTCACATCTGTGAGTAATGGGCATGTCAGCCAATCAGGAGTCAGTCACCTCCATTCGTCCACATGCCTTAGTGTTTGTATGCTGTGCATAGTATTTTGCTCCTCATTTACTGTGTCTGTTTGGGATATGCAGGTGGTTTCATCTTCTAGAATTAAACTCTGAAAAAATTGGTGAGTTAGACAGGGGGCATACAAAAGAATGTAAAGAAGCATGGGGGGAAAAGAGAGCTTGGGAACTCTGACCAAAGGAGCCATGACCTGAGAAGGTGAGAAGTTGATCCAGTAGCATCAGCTTAGCCAGGAGAGCTCTGGGAATTTGCTTTGGAAAGATGTTTACATTCTACATGATAAACATTTGAGACCATTGGTTCTCAAATAGGGGGAGGGATTTACCCCAGGGAGCATCTGGCAATGTCTGGAGACACTTTTGTCACATTTGGGTAGGGGTGGGAGAGGGTGGAATTTGCTATTGGCATCCAGCAGATAGAGGCAAAGCATGCTACTAAACATCCTGCAATTCACAGGACGGCCTCCATGACATAGAATTCTCTGCACCAAAATGTCAGTAGGGCTGAGGTTGAAAAACCCTGGGCTGTACCACGTGAGGAGGACAGAATAAGAAAGTGTGGTCCGATGCCTGCCGCCGGAAGAGGGTATGACATCCACACTGGGAAACGGTGCTTGTCTGCTGGTCTCTTGTCAAAGGAACAAGATTAGAAAATTCCGAGAAATCCCACCTGTAATTCCAGCTTTTGTCTGAGTCTCTTGGGAAATCAGCAAATATTCCCTGCCCACCATCTATGTGTAAGGCACCAGGTGAGGTGGTGTGGGAGAGCTGAGGGCTGTGGCAGACAGAGAGGTCAGAGGTAAGTAAGCCGAGCCCATTTATGGAGCATCCAGTTGGCTATAATGAAAATTCTGTATTTCTCATCTACATTGTAGAACCTTTATAAGGATAAAATGATAATGTATACAAAGTGCCTATACCTGGCTGACTTACTAACCAGATGCCAGATCTTCTCCTTGCTCCAGAGTTTAGCTGAAGGAGTTCAGCTTCTTCGGCACACAGTTATGTGCATTTGGATCCCACATGTTGCCTTAGTTTCCCTTACCTTCCCCATCAGTGCACGGAAGCAAATCCCTCTCCCTCTCCCGCATCTACCTCACCAAACAATTTTAAGGACAAAATGTCCTCTAAAGTGCTTATAAGCTGCTCTAAGGTAAGTTTCATATAAAATCAAGATCCTATTCATTCTAGTTATGTTTTTCACCACTTTTTACCACTTATCTATTCAGTCTGCATTCCTTGAGCGTCTACTTCATGCTAGGAACTATCATAGCTAGGAAAATTAAGTCAAAGAACACATAATCCTCCACTTGACTGTCACAGACAAGTGTTCGCTCATCTTCTGTCACTTGAGCCCTACCTTCATGAATCTTGTCATATTATTTAATCGATATACTCAGGCTACATCCTGAAGGAGGATAGGAATCTTGGGGGCTGGGGTGCTTGTGGGATATTCCAGGCAGAGGAATGTGGATGCTCCCCTGTGGATGCTTCCAGGTCACTGGTCAGCGTGTGAGCAGGTGAAAGGCAAGAGGTACAGCCACAGGGGTGAGCCAGGTCAGCTTGAGAAGGGCTTTGTACAACCTGCTTTGTACAACCTGCTGTGGGGAGCTTGGGCTTTGTCCCAGGGTTATTAAAGACTACAGAAATATTTTAAGCCAAGGAGAGACATGGTCAGATTTGTGCTTTAGAAAGAGAACTGTCTGGATTGAAAAATCCCAGCTGACCAGAGGAGAGACCAGTTTAGGAGGTGGTTGCCTAATCTAAGAAGGACGTGAAACGGGCCTGAATCCAGGTAGTGGAGAACATGGGAACGGAGGCCATAGATGTTTAGGCTGTGGAATCAACAGATTTGGGTGATTCTTTGGATGTAATTGAGAGTGAGTTGGAGAATGAGACATTGAGCATGATTTCCTGGTGGATATTGGAGCCTCCAACCAAGATAGAGAATATGGGAGTAAGAACAAACCAGGATTTGGGGGAGAGATGAGTTCAGTTTCTGAGCTAGGTGGGAAGTGCTTTGGGTACATCCACATGGGAATAATGTCCTATGCAAACCTAGACAGTCTAATGAGCAAAGGTGAGTGGGATGTGCTGGAGATAGAAAATTGGTGTCACAAGCACGAGATAGAGCTGTAAGTCATTTGAATAAAGGAGACCACCGAGGGAGAAGGTGGAGAGTGAGAAAAGAAAGAGGGCCCAGGACTACACACCTGCATTTATTTTTTAATTATTTTAATTTTTATTGGCAAATAGTTGATTGACAATGTTGTGTTAGTTTCGGGTGTACAGCAAAGTTGAATCAGTTTTATATATATATGTATCTACTCTTTTTTAGATTCTTTTCCCATATAGGCCATTACAGAGTATTGAGTAGAGTTCCCCGTGCTATACAGTAGGTCCTTATCAGTTATCTATTTTAGATATAGTAGTGTGTATGTGTCAATCCCAATCTCCCAATTTATCCCGCCCCCCTCATCCCCTGGTAACCATGTTTGTTTTCTACCTCTGTAACTGCATCTAAGGGATGTGCAGATGAAGGCAAACTCACAAAAGACACTGAAGAGGATGGTTAGAGAAGTGGAAGAGAAGGCTGCTTCCAGTGAAAAATAGGGGGTCCTGATGGTTTCAGAAGGAAATTGTAGGCTCCTCTGGAAAACCACCCCACCCCCATTCTGACTATAGGTATCAGTCTTCCTTTGGAAGGCACAGACATGCGCACTCCTGTGCACACCCATACAGGCACACACACGACATACACACACAGGCAACACACACACACACAGAGGTTGCTGGCAGCAAATGCCGTTTTGGTTTTAGCCAGGGGTGTCTTTGAAGCTTCAACCACAAAGAAGTGACTGGGACAATTCCACTGTTCTGTCCAGACAGCCTTTTATCTTCACAGCATAGCAGGAGTGCCCAGTGGCCACTTGGACAGCAGGTGCACTTTCCCTGTAACCAGTAACACTACTCATTCCCGTACCTACTGGGAGGGAGTGTAGCCCTTGTAGCTACCCCAAGCCTCTCTTCCTGGTGATGGAAATTTCCACTATTGGCGGGAAAACGGCAGGCTAATGGCACAGATGAATTGTAAATTTTGACAGCCCCGACAGGTAAATATTGGCTTTGCACAAACAGGTTTCTATAAATAACCTGTCTGCTGTAAAAACTCCACAGATGGCAGCACGGCTGCCCAAGCGCTGATTTTCCCAGGGTGTTCGGTGCAGAAAAGCACAGCTGTCAGCTTTGCTGTGCTCCTTGTGAGCTCAGGACGCCTCTGCTGTGCCGGCAGCCTGTCCCCGTCCCATCCTCCTTCGGCAGGCAGAGGCGGGGACAGGTGGAAATCAATCATTTTAATAACCTGCCTCCAGTGCCTTTCCTTCCAGGATTCCAAAGGGGTTTCTTTAAAATGCCACTTTTTCAGGTTTAGCAGTCAGAGTGGGAATTTGTCTGATATGGGGATTTGTTGACCCGTTCTAATTTAAGTTGGTCCTATTGAAAAGAAAATCAGGTGAAGTGAGACACATAGTCACCCTGGATTGTGTGCTATGTGGCTGCATTGCTACAAATAATGCTTTCAAGGCTTCTGGGCAGACGTTGGGCTGTTGCGTGTGGGCACGCCATGGATGCTGACCTGAAGGAGAATGGGCGGGGTGGAGAATCACTCACATCAGCAAGTCATCTTCCTGGGAAAATTGGCCCAGCGGCCATCTCACCGCATCCAGGAGCCAACAGGAATGTAATGAGCCACTGTTGGAAAAATACGGGGGCATCCTTATTTCTTAAATAGTGGGCTAAGAGCCCGTAGCTGAAATAATGCTGATTGAAGTGAAGGCATTCTAAATGACCATTCTAAGGATGCCCAGAAAGCTTTGTGCTAAATTTAATGCTCTGTGGCTGGGCTCCGGTTTGGGGTGTGGCTGGGCTCCGGTTTGGGGTGTGCCTGTACTTCCCTCCCTCCCTACTGTTTTTTTCCTGCTGCTTCTTATTTGTCTGGGCTCATTGACCTAGTGCATTCTATCGTAAGCCTCTTCAGTCTCTTTTGGAAGAAGACAAGGTATAAATCATATAAAGTGAGTCAGATGTTTCTAGAAGGTGCCTAAGATAGCAATAGTGATCAAAAAATCATTATTTTTCCCCTTCCACAAAAGTTGGGAGAAAGCAAATGGTAGTAATAGACATCATGCAATTAAACAATTCGAAACAGAAAATGAGGAGGAAAACTTTGTGGAGAACTGCAATAGGAAATAACACGTGAATAATGAAGCAACGTTGGCGTCCCATCCAAAGCAGAGTTGTCTGTGGTTTTTCTCTTTGGCCTTATCCCAAGGGAGGAGAGCAACGCTGACGGGAATCAGCCATCGGTATAAAGTATAGCACGTATATTTGCTGTGCTCTGCGTTCACAGAGTGAATTCAGGACTTTTCATTCCTCTCTTAGGCAACTTATGACCGTTAGCAGAGTTTTCCTTGGCTTTTTCTTTTTCTGGGGTTACCTTCTAGTTATACTTCCACATTCAGAAGGACTGCTAGTTTATTAGGGTTTAGGGCTTTGGGCCTTTCCTCCCAAGTCTGGTCTCCATGCATAAAGGCCTATGTTTCCAAGAAGGGCTTTGAACGCCTCCTAGGCTGGGCTTGTCCACTGCTTTCTGCTTCCCGAGCAGTCTATACAGTGCCCGGCAGCCAGAAGGCAACAGGCAACAATGTTTGGGGAGCGAAGCCAACTCAGTGAGCTCTGGTTATCAGGGAATCTCATTTCCATATTGGGGAAGAGACCAGAAAAATTCTTCCCGGGTAAAATTATAACTTGATATTCAATAGTATAGCTGAGCAAGGTGTTCAGCATAGAAGATGATGAGTTATCTTCCACTCAAGCTGTGAGAAGGAGAGAACATATATTTTACAGGAGGCCCCAGTAGGACAGTGGAAAGTGCAATTACAAAGTGGAGCTTTGTAATCAGACAGGCTTTATTTTAAATTGTGCATTCCTTATGTGAATTGGCTGACTCTGGGCACGTTTTTGATCCTCTTTGAATCTCAGCTTCTTCATTTTCAAAATATAGATGAAAGTAATCATCAAATTCTCAAGATCGTGACATCCAAAAGGCAGTATAATGTCACCGTTGCAAGCAGGAACTCTGGAGCCACATTACCAGGTTCACCTCCCTGCTCTGCCGTTTACTAGCTGAGCGATCTGTAGCAAATTCCTTAACTTTTTGTGCCTAAATGTCCTTATGTTTAAAATGGGGAGCATTGCTATGATGAATAAATAATTAATATACGTAAATATATATACAAGTGTTCATGATATACAAGTGCTCAACATGTGCTTATGACAGTATCAGATGGCACTGAGAAAAGATGCCCTGCCTGGGGTGCTTGCTCCCTCCACCCCACTCTCTTACTCTCCCCGTGCCTTTCTGAATAATTTCCTGATCATTTTATTCATTGTGGAACCAACCACACTATTGGCATCTTCATAAAGGATTGCACAGCTCTTGTCTAATACATATGGCCTCACCAAGACGGCACCTGTGTCATTTCCACACAAAGCCAAAAAGGAAGCCTTTGAGGCCCCAGGAGGGAGAGGGGGTGAGTGTTGTTATGCAGAGCTGGAGTTAAGGTTTTGTTTCTCTTCTGTTATGAACATATGTTCTTTAATTGAAAAAAAAATTGCAAAGTATTCCCAAAAATCCAAAATAATATGCTTGTTTACCTAGTAAGGGGTGAGTGTATTTTTTAGAGGCATATAATGCACTTCACTTATTCAAGATGTTGATATATACTCCAATCATTCATTCATTCATTCAGACTCTCTTATGCAGTGATTGTACACTGGGTCATATGCCAGGTGCTGGGGATAGAAGTAGGAGCAAGACTGTCTTTGCCCCCAAAACTCCAATCAAATTGGCAATGCCAATTAATGAAATTTGATGACACAAGCAATTGAATGAAGGTCTGTTCATGAATGATGATCCAGAATACCAAGAGGGAACTATAGACTAGGGGAAGGTGATTAACCTCGTATTAGGACTGGTGTAGTACCTTAGCTAAGGCAGAGCTTAACAGCAGACATGGGGCGAGGAAGATTGAATTTATATAAACACCAGTGCTACTTTGAATTTTTCTTAATAGTTAAAGAAAAAATATTGTTGACAATCCCAGAACGATATAACCAGTCTAAGTAAGTGATCACGAATGTGTACATTGGAAGGACTTCGGTGAATTTGTTTCATTCTCACTTGCATGTTCATCGTCCTCTAACCATGTGATCAAGGGTGTCCCTGATGTACAAATGAAGAACCTGGAGCTCAAAGAGAATAAGGGATTAGCCACTCATAGGGAGCACCTGTGAGATGGGACTCCAGGTTCCCCAGGTGGCTGAGATCCCCGTCACAGTGCACTGTCCTGCTAGGCCAGCCTGCTGCTGCTGTGATCTGAAGGTGGTTTGTCATGGTGATTTATCCCTGCAGGCGAACTCTGGAAGCTCTCAGTGGCATGTTGTAACAACCGCCTTTTTTCTTCCAGCTCTTCGGGCATCTTCCTCCATCCTTCTGGGAACATCTTACCAGTTAGTATAACAACTCTTGGGCTTCCTGTACTGTGTGTTCGTTTTCTCAGCAAGTGTTCATCATACCTGTAGGTTTCGTCACAGAGCCTAAAAATATCCTGGCTGGGGCAGTAAGTCTCCTAATTAGCATGCAAGGCCATGTGTGATCTCATGTTATGACTCCTTCAAGCTAAAACACAGTGAACCTGCCATTGAAGGAAGCGCTTCCTTTAAGACGTCATGCCATTTATCCAGATTTTCCCGTTCATGGTATAAATCTATGGTTTTCATGTAACTAAGACAATTCGTTGTCTACAGCAAAGAAAATGTCCTCTCCATAACTCTCCTGAAATTCCCATCCCACATTGTCTGTCTCCTGAGACCAAGAAAGCTCCGCTTTTGAGCCTCAGCACAATTTGAGGACTGTCACTTGTAATTACTTCATGTTTCTATTTCAAGGGCTGTTGGCTGATGCTTTGGGAAAATCATTTTGTTTCTTCCAGCTATAGCTAAGGGGTCTTAGAAGTAACGTGCAGCTGCACTTCCTGGTGGAACAGGAAAGATTCTCTAGATGTGGCAGAGGAGGTGACTACTTAGTGAGTCAGGGTTGGGTGTGGCTCGGTGACTCTGTGATTCTTTGGTCAGTGTCCACCAGGTTGTGAACCAGTGTGTGGAGATCTGGCCTAACAGGGGAGTGCTTTGGACTGTTGTACCTTAAAAAAATCTGTCCCTGGATATCCATTGATGAGATGATGACTGTATCGTCCGTTGGACTTATGTAAATTACAGATTGCTATTTACCTCTGTCCCTAAAACCCTTATTCCCTAGAATCACCCAGCACTAAACTAAGGTGATACTAGCTTTCCAGCACTATTGTGAATCCAAGACAGCTGGGGTAGAGTGACCACGAAGGCTTAGGAAACAGAATTCAAGTCCTGCTACCTCCCAGCTGTGCAGTCTTGGGCATGTTGGTTTACCTTCTCTGAGCTTTAGTTTGCTCACCTGTGAAAAGGAGAGAAATAAGGCCCACCTCACAAGGCATTGTGAAAGGCCGTGTAAGGGTGTTTTGTAGAGAAGATGGAGAAGATGAGTTAAATCCTTTGGAAGTGCATGTTTGATCATCTTCCCTGGGCGTGGCCACAAGGTCACAAGGCCAGAAGCCACAGATTTTCTTTCCAGATTGCCTGAATGGGTTTAGGTTTGACATGCTATTCTAATGACCCATTGGCATTGCATGCCAATTGCTCAAGGCAACAATTTCCAAGATGAACTAGAAAATTAGTAGGTATTATGCTAGGAGGTAAAAAGTCTCAATGACCAAATATGTCTGTGATATCCTAGGTTTAGTAAATTGAATAGATTTAACTCGTATACGCTAATATATATAGTGAGGCTCCAGAAGGGAGATACAAAAACTGAAATTTCTCAAAACTATACATCACAGAATGTGATCCAACTATACATCCAACTTCCTTTCCCCTACCCCACCCGGCATATCATGGAACTAGTGTAACTCAAAGCATATTCTGAAAAATGCTGATGCAAAGAATTCTAAAGAAACTACCCTTAGCTTTTTATACCTTTGCTAGTAGAAAGGCATGGTGTCATAGATAATGTCAAATACCAAATACTGTGTAAAGTGTCGATACATGACTTCTGAATATACCATAAAGTAGTAAATGAAGGTGATTGAAGCACTAGGGTTTTTTTCCTATATGATCTCTGTTTAGCTGATATTGGAGAAATCTGTTTAGCTAATATTTGAGAAATCAATTTATTTATTTAAAATAAATTGAGAAATCAATTTATTTTTTCTAGAACCAATACGGATAAGAGTAATGGAATTTATTCTAAGAATATATACTATATAATTGGAAACTAATTTAGAATTTAGTTTACATTGCTTAGGGATATTTCATAAACCGCATAGCTGAGGGCCAGTGCCACCTTGTTCATAAAGCTGCTCTGACTTCCCCAGCTAGAAGTTGTCTTTTCCTTCTCCCAACCTCTTATCACACTTTAACGGTGCCTCTCTTGTGCATTTATAATTTTCCGCCTCACTCAAGAGCTAATTGTGTACATGGCTTATCTCCCCTGCTGACCAAGAAGCTCCTTTTGCGGACTGCTTCGTAGAGCCCCACAATGCCTGGCAGAGAGCATGCATGTGCTAGACACTAAGATGATTGCCTTGGTAGAGTTTCTCATATCTCCTTGAGATTATTCATTTACTGTTATTATTACTTAGCTCTTATTCATCAGCCAATATTTGTTAAACATCTACTATGTGTTAAGCACTTGGCATTGATTATTTCATTTAATATTCACAAGACTCTGAGGTAGATACCTTTTCCCCTCAGTTTACAAATAAAGGAACTGAGGCTTTAAGAAATGCTAAATAACTTGCCCAGCATCAGAACCAGTATTCCAAACTATGGGTGTCTCTTGCCCAAGCCTGTGCTTCAGATCACTAAGTGTCATCCTCTCAGGGGCTAATGAATAGACAAATACTCGCAAACCAGAAGAGTAGCCTCAGTGGTACCTTTGTAGTTCTCCATTCTGAGTCCCACTGTAGAGAAAATCACCCTCATAAATGAAAGACTTATAGGCCACCAGCCAATTGCTTTTTCTCCTACAATTTGAGTGTGGAAGGCCCTCTTTGGCCTGTTCTGTCTGAGGTTGCTTTCACCAGCTACGCCCTGCTGTGACTGTAAGCCCTTGTTAAGTTTGGGTTAATTGCCAGTTTAGGCAGTGTTCTCCTTTAGAAAGTCCCTCCAGAAAGAACAGCTCAGAACTGGGAAATGGTTGTCTCTTTGCTCTCCGCTTGCCCAGCTGCTAATGGGGTTAGGAGGATGCCAACAACATATGCCACTCCAGATTTTTCTCATTTACAAAGTCTTGATGAGTTACACACCGGATGACTTTCAGCCTTTTGCCCCCTGTGGAGTCAGGACGTCAAACCAGCCAGTATCTATTGGGCACAAGCCACGTGTAAGGACAGGGTGGCCCTAAGAACTCATTCACATTCATTTTGATTCTTCTTTTTCCTGGTTTTCTTTTGCCAGGGGCATAGAGTACGGTGAAGATTAGAACAGGAGATTTGAGTTCTCACTTTAGATCAGATACCACTCCATGCGTGCCATAGGCCAGCCACTTGGCCCCTCTGACCCCCAGTCTCCTCAGCTGGAAGCAGGAGGGTGGGCTGTGGCACTTCCTGCTCTCTCCTGCTTGATCTGGCTTTCTCATAGTGGGTGCAGCTCCCCAGGGAAAGAGTTTATCTGCAGTCTGAACGGGGATGGGGACTTCTGTAGCATATGGAACAATCCAGAACCATTGCAATACTGCTGGTATGTTTTACTTACCCCATCATCTCTGAGAATGTTCAGAAAACACAGTTCGTGGTAAGTGAATGGAATAAAAACAGAAATCCAAGTTGGAGTGGGATTTACACTCTGTAGACTTTTACTTGCAGGAGGTGAAACAGGCAGAGCCTATAGATAGAGCTGTTCTAAGGGTGCTGGCCCTCACCTGACGGGGTTAGGGGTGGGGGAGGTCTCAGACTTCTGTCTCTGGTAAGTGACAAAGTCTTTGGCCCAGATATGATGTGGTCAGGAAATCAACAAAGTCCTTCCTGAGACTCATGCCTAAGGTATAATTATATCCAAAAGGAGGTGATTTATGGGTCATCTTCCATTTTTAATAGCTTTAAAAATTATGTAAGCAAACACATGTTCCCTTTTTTAAATTAACAATGCCTATGATGTTCTGAATCAATAGAATTGTTTTTAAATGAGCATCACTGAACAAAGCAGGCAAGCATTCCCTCCCTCATGGAGCTTCCATCTAGGTGGCCACTGATGACAACTAAGGGAAGAAACCAGCATTTGCCCATCCAAGAACATAGCATCCAAAATGAAGCAACTGCAATAAAGACCCTCTTACCCCATATGCCGCTGGGGCTGGCAGCCAATTAACAAAAGAGACCATGAACATGCTTATGGCGAATCATAACATGATATAAGTGTACCTGAAATCTTTTACTTTAACTTAAAACATATAAATGCATATTAGTTCACCATTTTTTTAACGTGAGACTAAAGCATTTTTTAGATTTGCTGATTGGAGTTTTTAATGACCATTCTTAGACAAACCCTGCCTAACAGGCATCATCTGCAATTCCCAGTTTCAGTTTTCTTCAAGTGGAATGAGATCTTGAAGGCCCTCAGGAAGCAATCCAAGTACAGAATATTCCAGTCTTTTGTGGTTGACCCGCTCACACCTGGCTCGACAGCAGGTTTGATTTTGTTTTAGCAGCTTTTTCCCTCAGTCTTCTAAAGCATGCAACTTAGAGCATTTTCTTTTTCACACCCACATTTCATCAGTGTATATAATATGCGACCAAATTGCATAATTACACTAACAAGTATAACTGGCACATCCCAAAATCTCACATCACAACTGGTAGAAGCAGAAGCACAGGGGCATACCAGCAATTAGACGATTAGCTTGTATCAGCTTGGGTGTCGGTCAGTATATTAACAGGAAGGATGGCAAGCATTTCTTAATCTGGCAAGTCAGTTATGCAGTAATCAGTTTAGAGAACTCCTACTGTACTCCTGAATGTGGCCATAAGCACCCATTATTTGCATCCCCTAGAACAGTATTTCTCATTTGGAACCCTGATGACTTTACTGGGGGACTCAGGGGTCATTAGAAAGAGTTGGCAGCATGTCTGAATCTCCCTAACTTCCTCCAACTGTAGGAGCTGCACTTTTATCTGTTTTATACATCTGACTGCTGCATTTGATTTCATTTTTAAAGAGAAGATCTAGAGAATGATTGTATCTTTAAGTAACGGCTATTGGGAAACTTCTGGAGAGGAAATTTTAAACTTTTAGTAGCCTGACATAAACCACCATAGATAGAGGACACCTGATAACATTTTAAAGTTTTTAAAAAGAGAGATGATTTAAAATGCCTGGTTTCCACCTGATTTCTTTCCATTAAGTGTTTCTGAATAGGCAGCGTATTCATTTCCTAGAATTGCCATAACAAAGCACCACAAACCAGGTGGCTTAAAACAGTGGAAATTTATAATCTCACAGTGCTGGAGCCTGGAAGTCCAAAATCAAGGTGTCAGCAGGCCCATGCTCCTTTTGCAACCTGTAAAGGAAGCCTTCCTTTCCTCTTTCTAGCCTCTGGTGTTTTGCTGGCAATCCTTGGAGTTCCTGGGCCTGCAGCTGCATGTTTCCAATCTCTGCCTTTGTTATCACATGACATTCTCCTTGTGTGCCTGTGTCTTCACATTGCCATCTACTCATAAGAAAACCAATTACCTTGGACCAGGGGCCCACCCTACTGCAGTGTAACCTCATCTTATCTAATTACATCTGTAATAACCCTATTTCCAAGTAGGGTCACATTCTGAGGTACTGGCATCAGGACTTTGATCTATATTTGGGGGGAACACAATTCAACCCATAAGAGACACTAAAGATTTTCTGGATATAGTTCTTCTCCCTGCCCTCTGCACAATTCCTAGACATTGCCAATGAACAAAACAAAGCCTCTCACCCTTTATAATGCCAGTGATGTCCCTGTCCCAAAACAGGTCTCTGGGAGAATCCCTTTATCAAGGTGAGGCAGTATAGCCAGAAAAGACACTACGGTGAAAGGAGCTATCAGGTTTTGAATGCATACCCTGTATTTAGTCTTATGTTAAGCACAGCACATCCATTTTTTTAGACTTTATCTTCCCCAAAATTCTTATAGATGTCTATTATTTTATATACTTTAATTTTCAAGTAACAGAAAATTTGCGATTGTTAATTCTCTTTAACAAGAATAAAATGTATTGGCTCCTATAACTGGAAGCTAGAATTGTAGACCTCAGGGCTGATTTAAACCAGGGGCTGTACCTCTGGAGTCCCTGGCCTCCACAGCTTTGTGATTCCCTGGACTCTGCCCTCGTCTGTGTGGCAGCTTTAGTGCTGAACGTTGCACACCACAACATCCCATGAAAGAGAGAGGGAGTCACTTTAGGATATGATCCCAGAAGGAGCAAGAGCATTTATAGAAGCACCCAGGCAACCCTCTGCTTGTCTGCTTGGCTTGAATTTGAACACACACCCTGTTCTGAGCAAAATACTGTTAAAAAAAAAAAAAAAAAAAAAAAAAAAGGTCGCGGGGAGCAGGGGGTGCAGGCTCAGACCAATCAGATCTGCAGTCAGGGTGGCAGGGGAAGCATTAACCCGGGTTCAAGGACTGCCTGGAGGATAGGTGGATATCTAAATAAAATTAGGGTTCTCTTACAAAGAAGGAGGAGGAGGGCAATGTCCGTGTAAGTCACCAGTAATGCCCACCTCAGCAGGACCAGTGCACAGATGAATAACTAAGATCTAGGGAAGTTAATCACTCCTTTCCAAAATCACATAGCTTGTGAGTGTTAGACTAACATTCAACACCGAAGGTCTCTGACTTTCTCATGTAGCAGGCTACCACCAGTTCCCTTACTGGAGTGGCTGAGCTCTTTGTGTGCTTCTTGGAGTAGTTATTTAGTCTCAGCTTCTTAGAAACCTGGTCTCCACACCCTTGATTGTGCACCTTCTTATAAGAGTGCCAAGAGCCCCATGTGATGTGCTTCCGTGAATGAATAAGGCTGCTGAGGCGTTGAGTGGCAAGAGAGAATTCTAGGAGGGCTTGTGCTGGGAGGATGGATCCTGCACCTGAATAGACAGCCTCAATAGAAGTACTGGATTGTTAGCTTCCCTTTTGTGCTTTAAAGCACTCTGAGCAAAATAACAGGGAGGCTGGCTCACCAAGTAAGAATATCTGAGAGAAAGAGAGAGAGAGAGAGAGAGAGAGAGAGAATAGAAAGGTACTCCCTCCAACTTTGCAGTTACACCAGTTGGGTATTGGGTTCTTTTTTGGGAGAGACAAGATAATACCTTTATAGCCTCTCAGGAGGAACTTGCAGTGATAGAAACTGTGGTGGTGTCTATTATGGTTGAGCAGGAACAATTAATGTCCAAGATGGAAGAACTGAAACTTTCCTGCCTGCCCAGCATCTCACTCAAGTGATGAGAAATGAGGAATGAGTTTCCTCACACTCAGACCTTGGGTCTTTGTCTCTAACCCTTAGTTGAACTACTTCTACCGAGTTTCCTTTAGCATTTCTCTGGCTCTTGGCTATTTCAAGTTTTTTTCTAGCAACACCAGTGGAGCATTGCAAAATCCAGAAGTTTTTCAAGGTCCTCCGTGAGCATCTGTATTGTCAAGGAAAAAAAATTGTTTTGCCTATTATTAACCTTCATGCTAATTGTTTCTTTTTTCATCTCCTAATCATCGAAAGCACATGTTTTAATTTCCATTTCAATCATTTCAATTACTTGCATCCAGAGCAGAAATAATCCCAATGTTATTAACTTTTATAATGCCCTAAAGTAAACAGCTCTTGACCTTACCTACCCATGCCTGAAGGTTCTCTTTTCCCTTGGAAGGCACTCCCACCAGGTTTGGTTTCACATGTGTGTTCAGGGAGAGGGAAATACTGTGAATGCTGTAAAGCTGGTGCCCTTCCCTACCTGCAGAGTTTCTAAAGAAAAGGCAGATGTTGTCCACTCCTCAGACCACTCTGGCTCCTGAGCCAACTGGGAGAGGATTTCAGCAGCCTCGATCCCGCTGTCTCCATTAGGGGAAGGGCTGAATTAAACGTGCACATAATAAGCCTGATTTGCAGGATGCCAGAAGTGTGACTTGCCATCTGAGTTGTCCCCAGTTCTCCACATTCCTGCTCCTTGTCATGGTATCCCAATCTCTACAAGACCTCACTCTCTCTCCCTGTTGATACACAATTCTTCCAAGAGTGAGACCTGCCCTCAACCCTTGGCCTCACTCTAACAGGGCTCTCTCTAGCCCCTGTACCCACCCACATCTCCTGGGATCCTACCAGGAAAGCTAGATTCACATATTCCAAACATTTCCACAGTCAAAACTTTTCGAAGGAAGAAAGGAAGGGAGGGAGGAAGGAAGGAAGGAAGGAAGGAAGGAAGGAAGGAAGGAAGGAAGAAAGGGGGAAAAGGCTAAGGGGAAACTTAAAAGCAGAGCTATTCTCACTTAAATAGGAGGGGACAACTTGATGTCCTGCCCCTTGGTCCTCTGAGGTGAATCCCTCCATCTCTTTTGAACACAGTGTAAAAATCACAGACCTGAAACCAAGAGATCTCTGGTGTGGCTGGGACTGTCACTTCGCCCTGCATTCTGCTCTCCTGCCCCTTGCTTCTCTGCCTAGTAGTTGGAGACCCCAGGACTCCCTGAGTTTTTCATGTGTCTGGAAGATGCCCATGGAATTACCCTTCTTCTCACAGAGATGGAGCCCTTGCATGCATGAGAGTGTTACCCTCATTCTATTGCCCTGGTTCTGGAGCTCTCTCCTCCCAAGGGCTTGTGTTGGTCATACGCCTGTCACTGTAGCTCACCAGAGCACAGAAAGTATTTCCCAGAAAGCTTTTAAGGTGTGTGTATAGACAAGTTTGGATCACTGTTGTTCATACAATTGTGGTTTCACCACTAACTTCTCACCTTGGAGGGTTAGTGGGAGCTACAGTGCATCTTCCCACACCCAAGTTCCAAAAGAAGCACATAGACTTAGGGTCCTTGCTGTTCTTCAAGGAGAAAATGACCTGATCTTCCTGGAAGAAAGTGACTAGTCATTCCTATCTGGGGCGTCTTGAACCAAATGGATTAGTGTCCTTGAAAATGTCATAGTTGCACTCTGGTCCTACAAAATTCTAGCTATACAAAGCCTGTGACGTTGTGAATAGTCATATCTAAGTGAGCTTGGAATACAGTCATTCCCTGCAGCCTGGACTTGTAAAGTCTTCTCCAAGTATGGTGAGTGGCATAAAAGGTAATTTCCAGTCCCATATGCTCTTTGAGGCCAGGGCTAACTAAGCCAAATGGACACCTTGATGTGCCTCTATCACGGTAGTGTTCCTCTGGGTTGGTGTAAAAAAACAAGGCAGCTCTGTGGAACCAGAGAGTTGGCACTGCACGCAACCGCTTTGCACAGGACAGTCTGCCATCATAATGGAGATCCTAGAGGTCTTGAGTCCATGAATAACCTCCACTGCTGGGTCTCTTGGATGCTTACTTCAGGTGCCAACATTCCTCTGCCTCTGACGCCTACCATTCCTACAGTATTTCAGCGTGGACTGTGTGCTCCTCGAGGACAAGGAAATCAAAGCAGAGCAAAGTGCTTTGAACATAGTATTTATGCCTGGTGTCTTTTTCGCACCTTAATTCACTGGCAAGCATTCCTCGTACCAAGTTGAGGAAAAGTAATCCAATAAATATATTTTAAGAATTTAAGACCTGCATCATAGAAGGCATCGAGCGTGGCCATTTCCCAAAGTCGAGCTCCCCAAAGGGCACGGAGGTGCTTGCCCTTTCTGCATTTATGCCTCTCCAAACCAGACTCCCTAGAGCCCTCAACCACTCTCTATATGACTTGGCTTCAGATTACTTATGCACAGTATCCAACATGGCATGTATCAAGAATGATTCATCATAGCCTTGTTAAGTAGCTTGCCCCAAACTTGATCCGTATCTGCAGGTTGAATCAAACTGGAAGCAAGAATACCTTGGCATTCCCACTTGAATCAGTAGAAAACATTAGACACTGGGACTTATACCATTGGCACTCCTGAGGCCTTTGGACTCACACTGAAACTACACCACTGGCTTTCTGAATCTCCAGCTCCCAGACCACAGATTGTTGGACTTCTCAGTCTCCATAATCAGCCATGTGGCTGACAGGGTATTGGTGCTCCAGCCTGCTGTCAGACCTGAGCCTCTGAGGTGGGAGAGCCAGGTTCAGGACATTGGACCACCAGAGATCTCCCGGCCCCCCATAATATCAATCAGCAAGAGCTCTCCCAGAGACCTCTATCTCAACGCTAAGACCCAGCTCCACCCAACGGCCAGCAAAATCCTGTGCTGGACTCCCCACACCAAACAACTAGCAAGACAGGAACACAACTCCACCCATTACCAGAGAGGCTGCCTAAAATCATACTAACTTTACAGACACCCCAAAACACACCACCAGATACAGCCCTGCCCACCAGAAAGACAAGATCCAGCCCCACCCATCAAATACAGGCCCCAGTCCCCTCCACCAGGAAACCCACACAAAAACTGAACCAACCTCACCCACTGAGGGCAGACACCAAAAACAACAGGAACTATGAACCTGGAGGCTGCGAAAAGGAGACCCCAAACACAGTAAGTTAAACACAATGAGAAGACAGAGAAATATGCAGCCAATGAAGGAGCAAGGTAAAAACCCAACAGACCAAACAACTGAAGAGGAAATAGGCAGTCTACCTGAAAAAGAATTCAGAGTAAAGATAGTAAAGATGATCCAAAATCTCGGAAATAGAATGGAGAAAATACAAGAAACGTTTAACAAGGACCTGGAAGAACTAAAGAGTAAGCAAACAATGATGAACAACATAATAAATGAAATTTAAAATTCTCTAGAAGGAATCAATAGCAGAATAACTGAGGGAGAAGAACTGATAAGTGACCTGGAAGATAAAAGAGTGGAAATAATTACCACAGAACAGAATAAAGAAAAAAGAATGAAAAGAATTGAAGACAGTCCCAGAGACCTCTGAGACAACATGAGATGTACCAGCATTCGAATTATAGGGGTCCCAGAAGAAGAAGAGAAGAACAAAGAGACTGAGAAAACATTTGAAGAGATTATAGTTGGAAACTTCCCTAATATGGGAAAACAAATAGTCAATCAAGTCCAGGAAGCACAGAGAGTCCCATACAGGATAAATCCAAGGAGAAACACGCCAAGACACATATTAATCAAACTATCAAAAATTAAATACAAAGAAAAAATATTAAAAGCAGCAAGGGAAAAGCAACAAATAACATACAAGGGAATCCCCATAAGGTAAACAGCTGATCTGTCAGCAGAAACTCTGCAAGCCAGAAAGGAGTGGCAGGACATATTTAAAGTGACGAAAGGGAAAAACCTACAACCAAGATTACTCTATCCAGCAAGGATCTCATTCAGTTTTGATGGAGAAATTAAAATCTTTACAGACAAGCAAAAGCTAAGAGAATTCAGCACCACCAAACCAGCCTTACGACAAAATGCTAACGTAATGTCTCTAGGCAGGAAACACAGAGAAGGAAAAGACCTACAATAACAAACCCAAAACAGCTAAGAAAATGGTAATAGGAACATACATATCTATAATTACCTTAAATGTAAATGGATTAAATGCTGCAACCAAAAGACATAGACTGGCTGAATGGATCCAAGAACAAGACCTGTATATATGCTATCTGCAAGAGACCCACTTCAGACCTAGCAACACATACACACTGAAAGTGAGGGGATGGAAAAAGATATTCCATGCAAATGGAAATCAAAAGAAAGCTGGAGTATCAATTCTCATATCAGACAAAATAGACTTTAAACTAAAGACTATTACAAGAGACAAAGAAGGACACTACATAATGATCAAAGGATCAATCCAAGAAGAAGATATAACAATTGTAAATATTTATGCACCCAACATAGGAGCACCTCAATACATAAGGCAAATGCTAACAGCCATAAAGGGGAAAATCAACAGTAACACAATCATAGTAGGGGACTTTAACACCCCACTGTCACCAATGAACTGGATATCCAAAATGAAAATAAATAAGGAAACACAAGCTTTAAATGACACATTAAACAAGATGGACTTAATAGATATTAATAGGACATTGCATCCAAAAACAACAGAATACACTTTCTGCTCAAGTGCTTATGGAACATTCTCCAGGAGAAATCATATTTTGGGTCACAAATCAAGCCTTGGTAAATTTAAGAAAATTGAAATCACATCAAGTATGTTTTCCAACCACAACGCTATGACAGTAGATATCAATTATAGGAAAAAAAACTGTAAAAAATACAGTACATGGAGGCTAATAATACTCTGCTAAATAACCAAGAGATCACTGAAGAAATCAAAGAGGAAATTTAAAAATACCTAGAAACAAATGACAATGAAAGCATGACAACCCAAAACCTATGGGAGGCAGCAAAAGCAGTTCTAAGAACGAAGTTTACAGCAATGCAATCCTACCTCAAGAAACAAGAAAAATCTCATATAGACAACCTAACCTTACACCTAATGCAATTAGAGAAAGGATGACAAAAAAAAAAAAAAACCCAAAGGTAGCGGAAGGAAAGAAATCATAAAGATCAGATCAGAAATAAATGAAAAAGAAATGAAGGAAACAATAGCAAATATCAGTAAAACTAAAAGCTGGTTCCTTGAGAAGATAAACCAAATTCATAAACCATTAGCCAGACTCATCAAGGAAAAAAAGGAGAAGACTCAAGTCAACAGATTTAGAAAATAAAAAGGAGAAGTAACAACTGACACTGCAGAAATACAAAGCATCATGAGAGACTACTACAAGCAACTATATGCCAATAAAATGACAACCTGGAAGAAATGGACAAATTCTTAGAAAAGCACAACTTTCCAAGACTGAACCAGGAAGAAATAGAAAATGTAAACAGACCAATCACAACCACTGAAATTGAAACTGTGATTAAAAATCTTCCAACAAACAAAAGCCCTGAACCAGATGGCTTCACAGGCAAGTTCTATCAAACATTTAGACAAGAGCTAACACCAATCCTTCTCAAACTCTACCAAAATACAGCAGAGGGAAGAACACTCCCCAACTCATTCTACAAGGCCACCATCACCCTGATACCAAAACCAGACAAAGATGTCACAAAGAAAGAAAACTACAGACCAATATCACTGATGAACATAAATGTAAAAATCCTCAACAAAATACTAGCAAACAGAATCCAAGAGCACAATAAAAGGATCATACACCATGATCAAGTGGGGTTTATCCCAGGAATGCAAGGATTCTTCAATATATGCAAATTAATCAATGTGATACACCATATTAACAAACTGAAGGATAAAAACCATATGGTCATTTCAATAGTTGCAGAAAAAGCTGTCAACAAAATTCAACACCCATTTATGATAAAAACTGTCCAGAAAGTAGGCACAGAGGGAATTACCTCAACATAATAAAGGCCATATATGACAAACCCACAGCCAACATTGTTCTCAATGGTGAAAAACTTAAAACCATTTCCTCTAAGATCAGGAACAAGACCAGGCTGACCACTCTCACTACTATTATTTAACATAGTTTTGGAAGTTCTAGCCACAGCAATCAGAGAAGAAAAGAAAAGAAAAGGAATCCAAATCAGAAAAGAGTAAAGCTGTCACTGTTTGCAGATGACATGATACTATACATGGAGACTCCTAAAGATGCTACCAGAAAACTACTAGAGCTAATCAATGAATTTGGTAAAGTAGCAGGATATAAAATTAATGCACAGAAATCTCTGGCATTCCTATACACTAATGATGAAAACTCTGAAAGAGAAATTAAGGAAACACTCCCATTTGCCATTGCAACACAAAAGAATAGGAATAAACCTACCTAAGGAGACAAAAGACCTGTATACAGAAAACTATAAGACACTGATGAAATTAAAGATGATACAAACAGATGGAGAGATATACCATGTACTTGGATTGGAAGAATCAACATTATAAAAATGACTCTACTACCCAAAGCAATCTACAGATTCAGTGCAATCCCTATCAAACTACCAATGGCATTTTTCACAGAACTAGAACAAAAAATTTCACAATTTGTATGGAAACACAAGAGACCCTGAATAGCCAAAGCAATCTTGAGAAAGAAAAATGGAGCTGGAGGAATCAGGCTCCCTGACTTCAGACTCTACTGTGAAGCTACAGTAATCAGGACAGTATGGTACTGGCACAAAAACAGAAATATAGATCAATGGAACAGGATAGAAAGCTCAGAGATAAACCCATGCACATATGGTCACCTTAGCTTTGATAAAGGAGGCAAGCATATACAATGGAGAAAAGACAGCCTCTTCAATAAGTGCTGCTGGGAAAACTGGGCAGCTACAAGTAAAAAAATGAAATTAAGACGCTCCCTAACACCATACACAAAAATAAACTCAAAATGGATTAAAGACCTAAATGTAAGGCCAGACACCATAAAACTCTTAGAGGAAAACATAGGCAGGAAACTCTATGACATAAATCATAGTAAGATCCTTTTTGACCCACCTCTCAGAGGAATGGAAATAAAAATAAACAAGTGGTACCTAATGAAACTGAAAAACTTTTGCACAGCAATGGAAACCATAAACAAGATGAAAAGACAGCCCTCACAATGGGAGAAAATATTTTCAAATGAAGCAACTGACAAAGGATTAATTGCCAAAATGTACAAGCAGCTCATGCAGCTCAATATCAAATAAACAAACAATCCCATCCAAAAATGGGCAGAAAACCTAAATAGACATTTCTCCAGAGAAGATATACAGATTGCCAACAAACACATGAAAGGATGCTCAACATCACTAATCATTAGAGAAATGCAAATCAAAACTTCAATGAGGTATCACCTCACACCGGTCAGAATGGCCATTATCAAAAAATCTACAAACACTAAATGCTGGAGAGGGTGTGGAGAAAAGGGAACCCTCTTGCACTGTTGGTGGGAATGTAAATTGATACAGCCACTATGAAGAACAGTATGGAGGTTCCTTAAAAATCTAAAAGTAGAACTACCATATGACCCAGCAATCCCACTACTGGGCATATACCCTGAGAAAACTGTAATTCAAAAAGAGTCATGTACCACAATGTTCATTGCAGCTCTCTTTACAATAGCCAGACATGGAAGCAACCTAAGTGTCCATCCGCAGATGAATGGAGAAAGAAGATGTGGCACGTGTATACAATGGAATATTACTCAGCCATAAAAAGAAACGAAATTGAGCTATTTGTAGTGAGATGGATGGACCTGGAGTCTGTCATACAGAGTGAAGTAAGTCAGAAAGAGAAAAACAAATACCATGTGCGAAGACATGTACATGGAATCTAAAACAAACAAATGGTTCTGATGAACCTAGGAGCCGGACAGGAATAAAGACGCAGACGTAGAGAGTGGACTTGAGAACACAGAGAGAGGAAGGGTAAGCTGGGATGAAGTGAGAGAGTAGCATTGACATATATACACTACCAAATGTAAAATAGATAGCTAGTGGGAAGCAGCCGCATAGCACAGGGAGATCAGCTTGGTGCTTTGTGACCACCTAGAGGGGTGGGATGGGGAGGGTGGGAGGGAGACACAAGAGGGAGTGGATATGGGGATATATGTATATGTATAGCTGATTCACTTTGTTACACAGCAGAAACTAACTCAACATTGTAAAGCAATTATACTCCAATAAAGATGTTAAAAAAAAAAAAAAAAAGGCAGAACTCATTGTTCTTGCCTTTTGGGGGCAAATCCAAGCAAAATCCTTGAGCCTTGTCTGGAGCACCAGCCTTGAGAAGACTTTTCTCCATCCACTGTCTCTGCAGCCCCAGGAGGAGCCCTGAGGTGGGAAACAAGCATTTCCCATTCATCTGTCCAGTCAGCGTACATTTACAGTCTTTTTTTGTGGCAGCCACTGAGCTTGGGGCTGGGTACTGAAGGATGAATGGATTTCATGGGACAGTGTTGTCACGTTGACTCAGCAGACTGAAGAATTATGGGGACATTTCATCTTAGGAACATCCAAGAGACTATTGGATGTTAAGACATAGCGAGCACAAGACATAAAGGAAAGAATGAAATCAGCTCTTGTCTTTGCTCCCCGCCTCTGCTCTCTGCATCCTCTCACACTTTCTTCAATCAACAGAAACATATACCCTGCAAAACCTTCCAGTTTTGTTTCACTTAGTATTTCCTTAGCATTCTCTTTCTCCCCACGCCTTACCTCTACAAGAGTAAGCACAGTTAATCTTTTTCTAAATTACAAAGACTTTCAATTAGCAGGTTCTGAACTAATGACATTTTTTATCCATGCATCTCAAGGTACCCAGTTAGAAGTAGATAGACTCCTCAATCTTAATATATTTTTTCCCCTCCATCCATGAATCTGAAAGTGACAGAAGGGTATTAGCACATTCCTTTCTTTTAGCACTTATCACCCAATCCTTGAACTGATTTTCATTTGTCTCCCAGTTAATCAGAGATCTCCTTGAGGAAGGAAAAGAAGGAAACTAACACTGATTATGAAGGATACAGAGCCAGGAACTGTATGGGAACCCTGTGTCGACAGGGGCTGTGTTTTAGTAAACTGGGTCTACTAGTGCCTTGCCTGCCTCTTAATACCCACAATAAATGTTTTATGAATGAATAAGGTTTACCCTCTAAAGAGCAGGCCATTTTACATCTCAGCACATGTGTACCACCCGGGCCCATATAACTTCTTGTGTATGGTATCTGGTTACCTGAAACAATACCTTATATCATACAGGACTTTTCTGATTTTTATTCACATCCTTAAAGAGAGACACATATACACAAAAGTTCCTGGCACATAAAATTTGTTCAGTTACTAATTGATACGTACAGATGGTCATTAAATGAATTCTGTAAAATGGGTAATTCCATTCTCCTTTTCATGGAGGTTATTGTATGTGTGCCCAAGGTCACAGTTCACGTTTTGGATTTGTGTTCAGGTTACATGTGTTGAGGACCTGCTATGTGTTGGATGTGCCATTAGGTGTTGTCTGTGTGTTTGTAATTTAATCCTACAACAACTCTTCAGAGTCTATATTAACGGTGTGAATTACTGAGGCCTTAAGAAGATAAATGGGTTTTATTTAAGGCCACGAGTTCATACTGACAGGCCCCCTTTCCAGTAGTGCTTCTTACAGCTCAAGCAACTAGTACTAGTCCTAGGAGGTGGACCCTTGGGATGAATCCCCCAAAGCTGCCTTACATGTTCTAAAGGAAGCATTTTTCTTTCCAAGTTTGCATCTATATCTTTCTCACTGTAAGATGGTGCTCAACAGTGGGATAGTGGCCCAAGTTTCCACGTTATTCAAATTCTGCATTAAGAATAAATGCATCAACGATTAAATTGACATTAATGGATCAAGTGCAGTAGGAAAGCCAGAAACTCATTTTCATTCTGACCCCTTCCAATGACTAATAATATGATGGAGATGCAGGGAGAGAGAAAGAAACTAAAAGTGCCCACATTCTCATCTCACACGTGAGCCTGTCTGAAAATGCCCACTGAATTTGTCTGCATGCCCTCCTTGTGCAGAAGGGGAGGGAGCCTGCCCTTCCCACCCTGGAGAACATGCTCTGACCGTTTTTTCTTCCACTTGCCTGGTTGGAAAACAGCTGAAATTCTAAATATGACATGATTGGAATGTTGGACTTTCTCAGTGAGGGGGAAAACACAGTTAAGTTTATTTTTAAAAATCAGTGAGATGTTTCTAAAAGCAGAACATTAAAAAGTGATATACCTGGGCAAGCTCTGTAGAAGATGATTTTATCCTATTTTAGTGGGTATTTCAATTATGGCTTACTCTTATGGGGAACAGTGCCCTGGAACACGGAGTGAGTAACGAAGCACGGCATGTGGCTTGGGAGGCTTCCCACTAAATGCAACTCATCAAATTAAAAGCATAAGTAATTTTAATGACAGCACAGAGAAACGAACCTTCAAAGGTTAGGAAATTTAAAATAGCTTTAACTTGAGGGAATTGCAGGGAGGTAGGCTTTCAACTCTTTTCATCTTAAAAAGGCACATCCTAAAATATTACAACATACGCATGTGGAATAAAATTCACTGAATCTGTAATTCGGAAGCAAAATATAGCTTTTGAATTTCCTAACATTGACCTGCTATTGATATTATTAACAAAACTGCCTTGGGCCCCAAATAGCCCACCTAGAATTTCTAGACACATCTGGGGCCATGGATACTCCCTGGTCAATGGCAGCTGGGCTGTAGGTGGGGGAATCCAGCACACCACGGTATTCAGCTCAGTTGCAAGAGAAACAGAGAGAGAGGGAACGAGCTCATGGCTGCTCAGTGACTAAATGTGTTTCCCACCTCTTTTTCCTTTGGGTTGACCAGTTCTCCTCACAGCAGGGATGCTACCTAATGAGCAACATAATCCCCAAACATAATTTAGGCCCTTGTGGAAATGCATTATTTATTAGGCCGCTTGGATCTCATGGAGCAGAAGACTATTCATTTTCTCAGTTCTTCCCAAAGGGGTGTGCAAAGCTGATGGACCTCCTTACCCTTTGGGAATCAGTCATTGACCAGATAAGCATTGGACCGTATTTAGAGGACTGATGGGGCAGTGGTGTCTTTCAAGTGCATTTGGAAACCAGTATGATGGATTTGGCTACCATAACTTTAATACTTAATATGACAGTATGCCTTTGCCAGCTACTTTTATATTGTTCTGCTACAGTGACTTTAAGACATATCCTCTTACAAATTCATCAGCTGATTGAACCATTCATTGTTCATTCATTCAGCAAGTATTGACTGGGTCCCCACCATTCGGAGCTGGACCACACTGACCCTGGAGCTTGAGGACTTTAAGGTGCTTAATAAAGGTTTAGAAGGTGCTACTGAGGTCGTGGTATATTTGCCCATTAAGAAATAGTTATACAACAATTTTATTTATTTATTTTGGACTGTGTTGGGTCTTCACTGCTACGTGCAGGCTATCTCTAGTTGCGGCGAGCGGGGCCTACTCTTCGTTGGGGTGTGTGGGCTTCTCATTGTGGTGGCTTCTCTTGTTGCGGAGCACGGGCTCTAGGCACACGGGCTTCGGTAGTTGAGGCACACAGGATCAATAGTTGTGGCTCACGGGCTCAGTAGTTGTGGCACACGGGCTTGGTTGCTCTGCAGCATGTGGGATCTTCCTGGACCAGAGCTCGAACCCATGTACCCTGCATTGGCAGGCGGATTCTTAACCGCTGTGCCACCAGGAAAGTCCTGACAATTTTAATTACAACCTGGAATGAGTGTCTTAAAATGTATTCACCTTCTTTCAGAAAACTCAGATATGGGAGGCAGGAGGCTGCACAGGAGAAGTGATCCCAGCAAATTAAAAGGAGATGGCAGTTTTCTGCATTTATCAACTCATCTTATGACCTTCTCCTTTATTATGTTTATCTGGTTAATTATATTGAGTGTTTTACATATCTCTTATAAACAGCATATACTTAAAAAAACTTAGCCTGACCACCTTTGTGCTGTAATTGGAACATTTAGTTCCTCAACATATGATGTAATGTCTAATATCCTGAATTTAAATCAATAATTAAAATTTTCTTGTCTTCCTCTTCTTTTAAAAAAAAAAAAAAATGGAGATGGCAGCATCTACTCTTCCACCTACACAGGAGGGGAAGGCAAAGCTCAGCAATATGGCTGGCCTTGGACTGGGAAGTGAGTCCACACCCCAGTCTGCAGCTACCCACACTGAGGTCAGTCCTCCAAGATAGCTGTAAAGAGTATGGGCTTTAGTGTCTTGTGCATCTTCTGTTTGGTTCCCAGTCTGCTACTTACTAGCGGTGCAACCTTGAGTAAAGCTCTTAACTCTCTCAATTGCCCTTTCTTGGTAATGTGAGGATGATAACATCTCCACCACTAGAGCAGGTACAGCACTTAGCTCGATGGCTGGCCAGAAAAAACGTCCCATGAGTGCTGGTCGCCAGTGGCTGGAGTGGCTGTGCTGCCACTGCTGTCTGTCACTCCTGTTCTCCTAGTGCACGGTCTACATTTGCGCCAAAGTGCACACACACACCGGACAGCTCTGTATGTGTCAGATGTATAGAATGTACATTCTTGCCATTCAGAAGAGCTCTCTTTCACATTCACTCTAGTAGCAAGAGGCTCCTCAGCAGAGGTTGTCTGATTCCCTGGGGCCTCTCCAAGCAGCCCGACGGGTGGGATGATTGGCTGCAGCATTTTTAGACCACAGTTAGTATTTACAGCCAGGACTGGGAATAGGGGTGGGGGATGGTTGGCTGACTCTAGAGGCAAGTGTTATTAACCAGGCAGTGGGAACCAAGCAGGGCCTGAAATAGATGTCGACATTATCTTTTGGTTGCAGGGTGTCACTGCCCTGCTGCTTTTGTTGTCAGTGCTTCCTGGATCGGGGTTTAAAAAAAAGGCAAAATTCACCGTTCTTATCAGAGACTCAACTTTTCAAATATAGAATACGTTTATGTGTCACTGATGCTGTTGGAATTGCCTTCTGCACCTGATGTATACAGATGGTTCTTTTTGACTGGTTACCCTGAATGATTTGCTTAAAGTCCTATCGATTGGGTGGAGAAGGGTAAGCATTACTGTCAAAGCCCTGGAGTCTGCAGGATAGAAGGTAGGGGGAGAGTCAGAATGTCTTAAAATAACCCTGTTCTTGGAAAGAAGTGCAGGTGGCAAGAGACAGCCAGCCTTTTGTTTTCTGGGGCAGAGGAAAGACACATTTATGAATTCTGGAGTTAATCTTGAAGCCTCACTTGAACCAAAGGAGCTTAACAAGTGGCAAGAAATAAAACTTCTGAACCTTCTTTTCCCTCATTTGCCTTTTGAGATTTCAGAGATTTACCAACACCCAAGGAAAATGATAAAGCACTAAGAGGTTAAGTTTGGATTTCTGAATAATCAGAAGTTGATTGTTATGATTTACTCATATCGAATTTAAGTCTGGCTTCCCAGAAGAGTTGAGAGCCAGTCACCTATTTTCTGCATTTGAATCCCAAAATCTCTCCCCCTTGAACCTATTACAGTAATTGAAATGACAGTCCTAAGAAGTAACCAATTCCTTTAAATATGTACATAGCCTGTGGGCCTCTATCAATCATTCATACTCTGGTATGAACTAGTTCCTTCAAGTTTGATTTCTAGAGTTATACTCATTGGATGGGAGGAAGGGGCATGTGTTTTGCAAAAAAAAATAAAGCAGTCTGGTACTGTCTCCCAAAAGTAGGACTGAATGTGATACCTACCACAGTGGGTAGTTCTAGGCTACCTGTGTACTGTAAGCTTCCAAATCTGCTCCTCCAGCTTCGAGCTTTATGTAATCCCGGTCAACAATGAGATGTAGTAGACTGCAGATGAAAGAGAGAAGCAGAACACCCAGCTACACTGAGGGGATGACTGGGTGCTCAGAAACGTAGACTTCATTCATTCACTGAATATTTACTGCTCTGTGTCTGGTACTGTGCTAGGGGGTTTTGGTCCTGGGAGCAAGAAATGGCAGCTCTAGCCTTTACTCAAACCATACCAAAAAGGAATTTGCAAAATTACATTTCGAAGATACACATGAGAAAGTCTGTGCTCAGCTTACACAAAGTTGCACAACTAAAGAGTGGTGGATTTAGAATTTGCCTCGAGCTCTGCCTGACATGTGACCATGCACGTGCCCATACATCACGCTGCATCCCTCTTAGAGCTCAGAAACCACCTGGAAACTCCCAAGTTACAGCTGTCTGCTGAGGTTTACAACTGGTGATTTGAACTGTTTGAGTGAATCCTATTAGCGGTGGGTCCCTCTCACAGGTGAAAACTGGAAATTGATTTTTCAGAAAAGCAACAGAAGCAGCTGCCCCAGACGTGAACTTGGAGCCATATTCCAGGGATGCCACATCAATCAGCGTGGCCCATAGTTCTCTTCTCTCCCATTGGCTGGGACGTGGGTTTTGGTTGCCAAAGGTGGTGAGGGCCTGAACGTGCTATTCACCAGCCTCATCTGGCAGGAATCACTCAGCTTCTTTAAACTGGAAGTGAAAATCCACTCAAAGGGAAAATGAGAACATCACTTTCCATTGTGTCAAGGGGAGTTGAGGAAGAAATGGGGAACATAGACACATGAAATGTCTCAATCACTCCTTGGTCTTTCCCAAGTCCTGGTCCCCCCATTTTTTGGTTTGATAGAAAACAGAGTGTACCTTTTACACTTTTCTAGATACTCTGCCAAAAATGGTGGAGTGAATCCAGGGAAATCAGTAGGTTAATTAGGATATCTGCATGGCTCTTCAACAGCAAGAAGCATAATGAAGCCATACTGTGGATAGTTAATAATGACTTCTTTCAAGGGAAGGTTATTAAGCTCCCCGCTTGGTGTTAGTATAAGAATCAGCCTAGGAAGACTCTGGAACTTTACTAGCACTAATTTAAACAAGGTTTCCTGTACGTGGGATTGTTGCAGATTCTAAATTACATCCCACGGAATACATGTTCGAGATTTTGTAAGCAGGTATAATAGGTAGCAGTGTTCTGCGATCCAACAAGTTTGAGGAAACACTAAGTTAAGCAAAGAATCTTGAATTTGCTAGTTGTTTATAGATTTCCAATATATCCTTTGTGTTTTCCCTTGGCCATTAAACTTGTTGCCAAGGAGCATCTCTTGAGGCAGGATAGCCTTGTGGTTAAGGAGTCTGGAGCCAGATAGTCTGGGTTCAAATCCCTACTCTGCCACTCATTATCTGTGTGACCCTCAGCAAGTTGCCTCAGTTTCCTCATCTGTAAAATGGGGATCATAATAGTATCTACCTCCTAGGGTTGTTGACACAATTAAATGAATTAAACCATATAAGACATTTAGAACTATGCCTAGTACATAGTAAGTGCTCTCTAAGTGGCAGTATTATTGTTATTATGATTTTTGAAACTAAAAGACTGGGCATCTAAGCACCTACAGACAACTTCATAGGGACCGATCTCTTCAGGACTAATTGTTTGTTGTTTGCTTCAAAATAAGTTACAGGGATTTCTTCTTCTCCAGCATGTGTGGAATTAGGACAAAATTAATTTAAAAAGCAGGAAACACAATGAATTATGGGATTCCATTGCATTAGATATATAGAAAACTACAAATCATGAGAGTCAAATAGGAACTTGAACAATAATAGTTTAGAAACATTGAAGGACAGCCTCTGGCTTCAAAACTTAGTGTGTGAAATAAAAGTACCAATTACCAATGGCAGATCATATGGTTCCCACTTGCCCCTCCATATTGAAAGCACACATGAATGCAGCCTTCGGTAGAGTAAGAACAAGGCACTGACCACTGGGTTTCTCTCCATCCTCTCCTTCTTCACAGTAAGGCGAGAAGGAGGAGAGGGGAAGGTTTAATCATGTGAGATTTAAGTACAATTCTGAGTGAAGCCCAAAGCTAAAAAGGCAAAGACCTGAAGTTAATGCTGGCTTGAGTGGGTTGTTTCCCCCATGGGACTCTGGGGACCCATGAGAAAACTCACCCTAACCCTGCCACATGTGAGATAAAAGGAAAAATTGCCCACCATACTCTTCAGAGGCAGGAGTCCAGTGGGACCTGGGCCCTAATCTTGCCACTAACAGAATGCATGACCTTGAGCCAGTCATTCCTGGCCCAAGCCTAGTTCTTTTGTAAAACAAGGGGACCCGCGTGAGTCTTAGCCCTGCCCTCCCGTGGGACAGTCTTCCATTGTCCTGACAGCAGTGAATTGTGCTGAGGCCTACACAGCAAGGTAGAAATGAGGACAGAGTCTCTGTCGGTCACGAATTCAGAGTTTTTCCCTCCCTCCGCCTCCTTGCCTTGGGTGGCCGCGATCTTCCTTATGTAACTTGGTCAGGAAAAAGAGGGCAGGAAGGTAAAAATATTACCCCACAGTTGTAGCCAACCCAGTACTGAGCTGGGTTCTGGCGATGGAGGAACGAAGATGAAGGCGACTCAGAGGGAAATGGGAAGGAACGGAACGCACGTAAAATCGAGATTGAGTCCTCTGGCCCGGGGCGTTCATCCATATTTGGTCCTCCGTGTGGCTGCTGGGTCTGGGCTGGAAAAGATGCCGCGGCGGGAGTGGGGAGTGCTGGGAGGGAGATGCATCCATCACCATGGCTCAGAGTGTTTAATTTTCCAGAGACTGTCATTAAATCAATTTCTGCTGCAGCCTGGCAGCCCTCGCAGACATTTGTTGGAAGAAAATTACAAGGAGGTGATTTGTCGGAGGTAATAGCTAGGCGGGGCTCCAAATTCTTAATGGCAAGTGGACCTTTTGCCCTTTAAAATACTGCTTGTTAGAAAATTCATTTTCTGGCCTGTCTTTGCAATCAGAGTCAGAGGGGTTGGGGAAATGTGAAAAAAAAAAAAACGGCAAAAAAGCTTGCTGGGCTTTCAGGCCTGGAATTGGGGCCAAGAAAATTGAAATGAGTAGGGGGCAATACAGGGACCAAATGCTAGGGATTGAATGATGGGGTGGGAGGGATGCTGGGCATAAGGGAGGATGCCTTTCCTGGAAATTTCTGGCCATTACCTGCCAGGAATAGCATCCTTTTATAATTTAAGATCTTATCTTTTGCTGCAGCTGCAGCTAGCCCAGAGAGGCCCGGCAACCCCCTGCACAGGGAGGATCCTAGAGGCTGGGCTGGGAGCTATGTATAGAAGGCAGGGTTGCTCTTACTGAGAGAGTCGTCATGAAAAAAATGATCGCTCTGTTTGTTCCTTGAAGTATAAAAATGATTTTATTTTTAGACATTACAGTGTTTTTTAAAAAAATCTACTGGCAGTTGTCTTCAAATGAAGCCATGGGAAGTACAGCCAAGGATGGGTGCAGGCAGGAAACTTTGTAGGGTGTCAAGGGTTCCTCAGCCTCAGTGCTGTTGACATTTGGGGCCAGATAATTCTTTGTTGGGGGGCTGTCCTGGGTATTGTAAGATGTGTAGCAGCATCCCTGGGCTCGACACCATAGATGCCAGTAGCACCTCCCCACCTCCAGCTGGGGTGGCCAAACATTACCAAATGTTCCGTGGGGGGCGAAATTATCCCAGGTTGAGACCACTGCCCGGAAAACACAACCTTTCCCATGGCCCCTGCATTCAGTTTTTCTTCACTGATCAACTATCCCCCAGACCACTGGTCTCCCCTGTGCCCACTTTGTATCCACTTCTCCACCCTGCGGGGGCACCATTCCCCCTCCATTGTCTGATCACCTCCAAGATGAAATGCTTTCCACCCTCCTCTTATCCCCCATAATATGCAGTCAGTTTAATGCACACTGTTCTTGTCATGAAATATTTGCATTGTATTTACCAAATATATGTTCTTTAAGGAAGAGTTTGCCAAATGTGCTGCTTCAGCAGGAGAAAACACATTTCCACTCAGTGTTTCCATTTGGTTTTGTTTACGTGTGTTTTTTTTAAGGCAGCGCCAAGAGGACATATTTGTCCTGAGATCTCTGTGGTTCTGGGTTTTGGTTTTGGGGTTTTGTTTGTTTCGTTTTTGTTTGTTTGTTTGTTTGTTTGTTGTGTACAGCTTAGATTTCTTTTACTCTCACCCCAGAGCACCTACATATAAGGTGGTGGTGATTCGTACTGAGTGGCCACAGGTTCTAGCCCATGGACTTGCAAGCTTCTCGTTCCCAGATCCAACATACCTCCAAAGAAGAAAGAAGAACATTTCTTCTAGGAAAGATGAGCTAAACCATGAAGTCAAGACCAGGGCTGGTGGACCACTGTCTGAGATCTACATGTTTAGTATTTAGTATTGGAAGTGAAACCTAACTGGAACAGGTAGAAGTTAGATTAACAATTGTTCTAATACACAGCTCAGAAGGCCATCTCACTCTGTTTAGAGGCTTTGGCTCCTGCAGGAGGAATCCATCCTCCTTGGCCTGGAACAGAAGGCTTCTGTGATGTGCCTACAGAAACTTCATCACCAGTCTTTCCTCTGGCCAGTTCCCTCGTTGTCTGCGTTCCAGCTATACAGAACTATTTTCAGTTTTCCAAACATGCCAGGCTTTTTCATACCTTTTCCAGGAATGTCCCTCCTCTTTTCTCTTCTACCTGGGAAATTCCTACGCATCATTCTTGACCTAACTCAAAAGACCTTATCTTTGGTGCTACCTCTCTACCTAATAACCTATGGTATATTATGGTTCTTCTCCTGATATATTACAATTATTTATGTTCCTTTCTCAGTTTCCAATACTGACAACAAAGCAGACACCGCCTGAACGTAATCGAATGAACTAATGCATGATCCCAGTCCCAAAAAAAGTTATTTAGAATTTGCTGTTCTTGAGAAGAGTTTAAAAAAAAAAAAAATGCATTCACTAAAGTTCTAAATTCCAGAAGGTGCCTTGAAAATTCCAAGATCCCCACCCAACCTCTTCCTCTTTGGAAAGCCTAGCCAAATCTAAGCCCATAGACCAGGTCCCCTGCTGCTGCAAATCCAGCCATCACCAGGTTTTTGTCATGGTTTCCCTTCTTCTGTGATTTTCAGTTGCCGTGGCATCATTGGGATTGTCTTCTCTAAACTGAAACTAAGTTTCCTCTTTACCTTTGCTCTTCTACCTGAAGATGTAATACTGACACAGAAGACTTTCCTGCAAGATAGGAGTCCAAATTTAAAAGATATTTCACCCATTGTTAGGTTAAGGAACCCATTAGTTCTCGAAGTTGCGTTCTATTCTGGGAGTTTGAATAATCTCTCTCTGTTTTCATTAATTAATTAATTGGCATCTAGGGGATGTAGAAAAGAAAAAAGTATAGTTCCACCACCAAGGGATTCACAGTCTAGTGAGATCATTATCTAATGTTTCCGCTGCCCAAAAAACATGCTCCCATAATCATGTGCTGGGAATAGGGAAAGCCTGATGGAAGGAGGGAGAGCGTGTAGGGAAGCCCAGACAGACTGCACAGGGGGTTGTGAAAGTGAAATCCTTGGATGCCTGTGGGGTGCCCTTCTTGATTACATCCACTTCTCATTCATCTTCCCTGACCGCTTTAATTGGGGTTCTTCTTACTTATTATCACCCTTAAGAAAGATGGAAGGTACATTGAGAAGCTCCGTGAACACTTTCCATAGGCAACACGTCGTTAAGATGAAGTTTTAAGCTAACCCCCAGCCATTTAAAAAAGCTATCATGAAAGACAAATGTGCAGTGGAGGCTTTTAGACCTTGATTCCTGCTGAGAGCCAAGGGCAGCATCACAACGGAAGCGTGCGCTGTCACCCGGAACTCACACACCCATTGCCCCTTGATACCTTCCCAGCAGAAGCAAGTTAATCGTTAAGCCAGAGTCATTTGTAAGATGGAGGTTTTCATGTTTTTCTTTGTCTTCCTTGTTTTCCTTTTCTTTTCCTTCTCTCTCATGTTTGGGAAGGTTTCTTAATTTTCAGAAGGAAAAGATCCAGAATCCAAGAATAAAACTAATTATAATGACAAAATGACCAAAATGAGAAAAATGACAAATAATCTGTAGGCTGAAATTTTCCCAAAAGCCAGGAATAAATAAAATGTCTCTTAAAGTGCCTGGTGGAGGAGGCTGATAAAAGAAACTCAATTATCTGTTGTTTCTTCTTCAGTCTGTGATATCTGACTTTAAAAGGGAAAAATGGTAAAAAAAAAAAAAAAAAAAAAAAAAATTTTTAAGGATATGAAGTAAAATAATAAATAGAAGTTCATGAGCATCTGTGAATTTGGAGGTTGAGAGAAAATGTATTCATAGTAAGATAACTAATGAGTCAGTAGCTTTGCTTTCAAGAATAGATCATTCAACTTAGCCTCC
Source organism: Phocoena phocoena (assembly GCF_963924675.1). Classification (NCBI taxonomy): domain Eukaryota; kingdom Metazoa; phylum Chordata; class Mammalia; order Artiodactyla; family Phocoenidae; genus Phocoena; species Phocoena phocoena. The sequence continues at coordinate 65,300,904 of NC_089227.1, read as the reverse complement.
TCTCTTATGTTAAACTGCTTCAGCTGGACAATTGGACACCTACCACCTACTTATTATTATTGGAACTTTTAAGCGCTTTACTCTAAGTAGATACCCTACTTTGTTTCCCTGAAATTTGCCTCATTCTCATAAGAAAACAGGAAAAAAGCAATTAGCAAGGAGGAAATATAGAGAATTCCAAGTGTTTGATGGAGAGTGAGGAAGGTTCCATAAGGAAGGGAAGGAGATCTGGCCCATGCAGAGAAGTCCTACCACTCTTTAAATAGACCTTACCTGTGCACTTTCTCATAGCTAAAGCCCAGCAAATGCCCTAGAGTCAATGTGATCCTTCTTCAGAGGACTTTTTCAAGAGACATACAACCTTGAAAGATAAATGACTACCATAAATATGGGGATTTTTACAGTGAATCCGCTATGGTCCAAATACTTGTATCTCCCCAAAATTAGTATGCTGAAACCCAAACCCTCATAGATGATAGTATTAGGAAAGGGGCCTTTGGAAGGTGGTGCTCAGGTCATGGGGGCAGAGCCCTCATGAATGGGATTAGCGTTCTTATAAAAGAGGCCCCACAGAGGTCTCTAGCCCCTTCTACCATATGAGGACACGATGAAAAGATGCCAGCTATGGACCAGGAAAAGCGTCCCCACCCAGCGTGCTGACACCCTGATCTTAAACTCTCAGCCTCCAGAACTCTGAGAAATAAATTTCTATTGTTGGCTATATGCTACCCAGTTCATGGTATTTTGTTACAGTAGCTCAAACAGACTAAAACAGAATCTTATCTGGACCCTTGCTCCATTGAAGAACATTTTGGGAACTTTTCTGTGTTGAAAATAAGGGATTTTAGAGAACTCGTTTGATAGTTATTGAATGCCTATGGTATACCAATTATTATACCTGACTTGAGCCAAGTGCAAGAAACAGACCCTCATTAGCTGTCAGGGAGGTCACAGACTAGGTGGGAAGGGAGTAGTAGTAATAATAGTAATAGTAATAACAGCAACAACAACAACTATTATTATTATTTGAAGGTAGAGTACCGTTATTATCCCCACTTTACAGTTGAAGTAACTGAGGCCAAGAGAGGTTAAGTAACTTGATAAAGCCACACAGCTACTAAGTGGCAGAGCCAAGTTCTAAAGGCAGGTCTGGTCCAGTAGTCCAGCCCCTAACCACAAGGCAGCACTGCTTCTCAGGGACATGGAAATTGATCACCTAAATGTGCTCATAGAGGCCTATAAAAAGAGCTTTAGGTGAACAGAGAATAGAGTGACTTGTAGTGGAGTCAGAAAGGACTTCTCAAAAGAGGTGACAGTTCAAGAGAGACAAGATAGTCAGTCTAACAACAAAAAAGTTAAATGGCAGAAAACAACCTGAAATTCTGTTCATAAATTACTGTTGTGGAGAGTGATTTAATATGCATATGTTTTTTTTAACTTTATTTATTTCTTTAGTTAGTTAGTTAGTTAGTTGTTTTTTGGTTGAGTTTGGTCTTCGTTGCTGCGCACGGGCTTTCTCTAGTTGCAGCGAGCGGGGGCTACTCTTCATTGCGGTGCGTGGGCTTCTCATTATGGTGGCTTCTCTTGTTGTGGAGCACAAGATCTAGGCGCGCGGGCTTCAGTAGTTGTGGCATGTGGGCTCAGTAGTTGTGGGTCATGGGCTGTAGAGCACAGGCTCAGTAGTTGTGGCACAGGGTCTTAGTTGCCCCACGGCATGTGGGATCTTCCTGGACCAGGGATCGAACCCGTGTCCCCTGCATTGGCAGGCGGATTCTTAACCACTGCGCCACCAGGGAAGCCCTAATATGCATATGTTTTACGCCAAATTTTAAAAAAACTTTTATGCATAAAATCATAATGATCTATTGATAGTCATTAAAATATGTGCACGTATATATGCATACATTTCATTATGTAGATATATAAATTAATATATTGGGTGAGAGATTATGTTTTAGGATTTAAAGTGAACACTATATTATGATTCAGTTTTAAGGAACATTGTTGTTAGTTTTGGACGTTGTGGCAGTTGTTTTAAATATCCACAGATCAGCAGACTGGGAAAACATGAGCCCTTAGGAGCTCCATGAGGTCAGCGTCTCAGTGCCACGTGACGGTTGCCTGCACTGGGCAACAGACCAGCTACCCAGTCAATCCAAATCTCATCTGGAAATGAGGAATGATGCACTTCATTTGCTCCATCATTCATTTTCATGAAATCACTGACTCTTATGTTCAACAGATATTTCTTTGAGAAGGTCTGGAGCCCTGTGTTGGCTCTTGAATGGCTCGGCCAATGGACATATTACACAGAGTAGAAGGGGCGAGATCTGGGTCTTAGAGGCCAGGCAACAGGATGAAGTCTAAGGCTGGCCTGTGGAGGAGAAAGCTACTAGACATTTATTAGCCCAGGCTAGAATGCCCAGAGGGAAGAACCAAGCCTCCTGATCAGATTACTGCTGGTGTCCAAAGAGGGTGGGGGGCTTTTGGCACCCCATGGAGAGTCCCCAGTAGTGACACAGTATAGCTCTGAATGGTCCACAGAATCTAAGATCTCAGTTCCATTGGCTAGCGATTTGGGGATGACAGGGGCTAGGCCTCTAGGGAAAGAGGGCTGGAAATGGCCAGATGGGTTATTCCAGTTGCAGCTAAGGTGGTATTGGGGTTCAGGAAGGGCTCCATTTCATGAGAGCTTTGGATTGAAGAAACTCTTCCACATGAGCCCAGCACGAATCACAGAGCATAGAGATGTGAACTAGAGCTCTGTGAGCAGAGCTCACAGAGGGGGGCCAGAGCTCACACAAGAGGACTAGATCCTGGGTTTGTATCAGTAAACTTGCAGCAGCTTCACTTCCATATTTTCCAGGCCCACTCTGTTTCAGGCACTGTACATTCACTATGTGATGCTCACAGCAACCCAGCAAAGTTGATGTCATTATCCCATTTCACAGATGAAGAGACTGAGACTCAGTCAGTAGATGACAGAGCCGAGTTTCAAACCCAGAGTTACCTGACTCCAAAGCCCATATTTTTCCTATTTTACTAAATGCTGCTTCTGTTGAGCCAGTCCAAGCCTGCCTCACTGGCAAGAGAGATTGGTTCAGGAATTTATCAGGTATAGTCTTAAGGTCTCCAGCCAGCATCTGAACAGCACTGGAAAAGGCAGAGACTGCGTGGTACTAAATGCTGTGGGAAAGAAAAGAATCGTACAAAAGAATGACTGTCCTAGTCAGTATTAACCAAATGCTGGAGTCCATGAACACACAGTGACACCCAACAGAGAGAGCTGCATTCTCTGCCTTCTAGGATCTTCCAGCCCAAGATGCACATTTACTTGCTTGAATATTGAGCTAAGAGAAGGAAAGTCGCTAAATTTGTGCAAGTTATTTTTATTATAGTTGCCTAATTACTTTGAGTTAGTTGAACCATCCTCAGGTGTTGACTGAATGACTGAATGAATGAATGAAGGCATGTTTGCTTGCTCTTACAGATAAGGTTTTATCTATGGATAAACCAAAAGAAAAAATATTTTCCCATACCCCCTAAAGCGAGTCTACTTTGTTTTGTGGGAGGAAGCAATTTATAGACCTATCTACACATTATTTTCTAAAACTCAAGTATTTTGGAAGAGCAGATGGAGTACCATACTGTACACACTAGTCATATATTTTGAAATATATTTCTTTTTGAGCAATTCAGTGCTGCCTTATTTAGCAGAAGCTGTTGAAGGTTTTAAAAGCAATGATCCGAAGAACATGAGTGGCTGAGATCATAGTGGACAGACAGGCACGACGGCAATGCTTTTCAAATTCTACTCTTCAGACCCCAGCCCTGGTCCCCATTGCCACCCCTGTGTAGAGATGATGATCCATTTTGTTCTGGGGGATGTGGTGGCGGAGCCTGGTTATCTGTATTTTTTGTAAATCCTCTGGGTGATTCTGATATGCACCCAGGTTTGAGAACCAATCTTCTATACCCATGTCTGAGTCCTACTCTTGGTACCTTGTTTTCTTGAGACTCATTTATTTTCATCGATTACATTATTAGACAAATGAAGGAAAGAAAACTCCATTCCCTTTATACTTCCTAAGAGTCATGGGGGAAGCAAAGATGTGTTGAGCACCTCCGATATTGCCGGGAAATTTGTTTTATAGATTTCACTTAATGTTCACAAGAACTCACCAACATTTTAAGAATCGGCCCTCGGATTTGAGTTATACATACTCCTCAGTCCATACCTTATCACCATAAGTCCATGCAAGACTTTCCTTTTATTTTGTTATTGTTCCTCTTCACTCTTGCTCCCAAACCCATTCCCCTCCCCAACAGAGAACTACCTAAATATGATGGAACTCAAATATACATGTGTCCTTATAAAATAGATCTTATTATTTGTGTATGTTTATATTGTTATTTTGATAAATGATAAATCTGTAATACAAATAGGCTATAAAAAGGAAGAATGTTTCTTAGCTTTTACTTAACATTACATTTTCAGGTAGATCCCTGTTACCGTGTAGACTACCAACATTTTCATAGTATTTCATTGTCTGCATTTCACTCCATTTTATTTCTATCCTTCCAGTTGATATACACCCATGCTACCTCCCGATCCCCACTGTCACAAAAATTTCTGCAACGAACATCCTCCTTTGTAACCCTTGGGGACCTGTGTGAGAATTATTTCTGGGATGCGTACCCACGAGTTGGGTCCTGCAGTCATATGATCTATGCATATTAGTTTCAGACTGGTTTCCTAAATGGAAAGAGCACATGAGTGTTCTCACCTCCCTACATCCCTTCCAACATTTGGCGTGGACATTTGGTCATTCCAGTGGCTGAGAGCACATGTCATTGTTGTGTTAATTTTCATACCTTGGGTCACTGGTGAATTTGAGCTGCTTTTCATGTGCTTCTTACCTGTTTGGATTTTTCCTTCCAAGAATTGCATTTTTATGTCCTTTATCTACTTTTCTATTTCTTTTTATATCCTAGGTATTAATCCTTTGTCAGCTCTGGCTGCTGCAATAATTAACTCCCAGTTAGTTATTTGTCTGATAACTTACCAATGTTTTTTCAAAAATCCTTACTATTTAATGTAGGTAAATCCAACAATTTTTCGTCTTATGGTTAATGATTTTAGGATCTTATGAAGTACTTTCCAACCCAGAATAAGGATTTGATTCCTATTTTTGTAGGTAAGGAAATGGGATCACAGTCTTGATACCCAAGCTCACACTATCAGTTAGTGTGATTTGACACTATTAATAATTAGCTGTTAATAAATGAGATCATGGTGTTCACAATACTTTTAAACCAATCACGTATTATTTGCACTAAAAACATCCTGTGAGTTTCACTCAGAGATCTCTCAAAAATACCAGTCTGCAGCTTGTATCCCTCAGATTTCACTAAATTTTCCTTCCTGCCCCGAAACTCTTCCAAAGTGTCTCAAATTGCATTACAGCCAGGCTGGTCATAATTACAGCTTTGGCCTTCATTAAGCTAATTACTACTTGGACTCAAATTGAGCCATTTCGCTCACATAACACTGTAAACCAGTCCTTTCTCTGTGATGTCTCTGCCTTTTCTAGGAAAGTACAAGGCTGATATCAGAGCTCTGTCTCTCCTTAAAGCTGGGGATTTCAAGCCACCTTTTTCCAAGGACCCCTGGGGTGCAGCTCAAGTGCCTCATAATGTAAGAGAAATGGGGGAGGGAGTTGCAGTCTGGAAGGACCCTGAACACAGGCCCTTTCCTCCAATTTAACCCAGTCAAGCTTTACCTTTATTTGTTGTGTGTATCGGATGATATGTCAGATCTATTCGAAAAGGGACTCTACTGATAAAGGGAGGGTGGGGGAGAAGCACTGCCTTAGAGAACTAGACTACTTAATATAAACTGATATATTTTCATCTCTCTGCTCATGTTACATTTATATAGTGCTTTATATTCTGAAAAACACTGACATTTCTGTGTGAGGTAGGCATATTTCAACAGCTGCAGCACAATTTTCTCACAATTAAAAGCTCCATCTTGCAGCACCTGTTCTAGCAGGCGGGCCGAAGGGCCATATGCCAAGAGATAGTAGAGATTATCAACGGCTTGGGTCGAAGGTAGAACTAGATGATATCTAATCTCTCTGTTTGTGCAAAGATGTTATAACTGGGAATGCTTAGAGAAGAAAGTAACATCACAAGAATTGGCTACACTAAGCTTCTTGTCTGCTGGGGAAAGAAAGACCACACATTTCTTGAACACCCGCTCTGGTCTAGTCACCGTGCTAGGTGCCTCATTTCATTTAATCTTACAGCCACTCTGGGAGGGAGGTATTATTATATCCATTTTAAAGGTGTTAAAAGTGAACCATGTCAGGTTAAGTGGAAAAGCTTGAAGCCCAGAGCTTTCCAGCTCCAAAACCAGGGCTCTTCCCACTGCATAAGGATACCTGCACATAAACATTGCATCTTTTAAAAATCAGCCTCCTTGAACTTCATTTAAGCAGTTATATTTGGAAGGAAGTTTTTCATGAGTCATTCTGTCTCATGCTGGGCATCACATCAATGCCTTGGTCCTCTCCCTCCCTCTGGTCTTTACCTCCTGCTTTTGGATCAAGCCGCATCATCTGTCATTTATAGCTACTTTCAGCCTCCTTGTTGATGAGGTCACTTGCCATGACTCAGCTGTTAGCATCTTTTCTGCTTTGATTTCCTGGGTTTCCAACACAAGCCCATGCTATTTTTGGTCTTGCCTCAGATAGGAAGATTGGAAAACAGCAGTCCAGCCTTCTGGTTCTCCAAGTTGTTGATTCGACTTGGCTTTCTCTCTTCATTCATGAATTCTTTCTGGGCTGCAAGCTGAGGAGGTTTGCATGATTGAAAGGTTCTTCTCTCTTCTCAGAGGGTGTACATCTGCGACACAAACAGGGGCCAAATGTGGTATCAGCTTTGGTTATCTTTGTTTTCACTCTTCTGACCAGAATCCCTCAAAGCACACAATCACCCTTTTCCCCACCTATTTCTTAAATAAAAGAATAAATGTATTGAATAACGATGTTGAGTAGTGTTATTTCAAATATGCATATATTATGACTAGTGTTCTGAGCAAGACAGTACAATTACCCAAACTAGGTTTATTTAATCTTTCATCACTAGGGCCAATCTTTCAATGAAACTGTGCTCTGTTAAGTGGAAGCTGTCTGGTATTCACAGCTTGTGCTTCTGGGTTCTTGCATTTTATAGCAGGGGGCAGTTTACTCATATGTTTCTGATCATTCTAAAATGATGGAGAGCAAGAATGTGCGTTTGCATAACACCTTACACTTTATGAAGTGCTTTCAGATGTATCGTCTGTTTTACCTTAATTACTCTATGGGGTAGGTTTTATCATCCCTATTTCATGTAAGTAAATTCAGATGCAAGGAGCCTTAAACTTTATAAAAGAGCCTTCGTTTTGAAAAACAAATGTACGCATAAGGAGATTGAGCAGTCACCTAGACCTAGCACGTGCGAGTCATTAGCTTCTTTTGCCACAAACAATGCTGTGTTGGTGAAGAAATAATATAATATTATACTTTGGGAGAAGCTGGTGCATATAAAAAATTGAGGTAAGACTGAATTGTCATTCAGCTGGCTGACACTCAGGACACTATCAGAGGGGCAGGACTCATGGAATTAAGCAGGGTTTGATATTCTCCACGTCAGAAGTAGAGCCTTTATTTGTGAACTGTTTTCCCTTCGTGATGGTTTCCTACAGCTGGTTCTGTTGGCCAAGCCTTCAGAGCAGCCATCATGCTTTCAGGATCCCCCAGCCAGAAGAAAACGAGCACACCGTGGATTCTCAGGAGGCTAGGCAATATTCTAGGTGTTGAGGCTAACACAGTTAATAGGAAGTGTCCTTGCCCAGAGAATATAGCAATACGGTGGGAAGTAGAGGGGTACAATGAGATCCGGGCTGTGATGGGTGACAAGCCTGCTTGCACAAAGGATGAGCAGTTAGCCTGTTAAAGAGGGAGGATTTCAAAAAGAGACATCCACATAGAAGAGCGTGGAAATCACCCAGTAACTTGGTGTTTCTAAAAGGCAGTGTCTGAACTTGAGAAATAGGCAAGATATAGGCAGAGGCCCTGTGATGGAGGACACCTTTTCTGACCCAGTTCATAACACTGTAGAGATGGGACGGGAGGAGTTGAGCGTGGAGTGAGGGAGATAAGTTAGGAGGCTTCTGAAGTAGTCCAGATGAGGGATGTGGAGCCTCAACAGGCAGAGAAAGTAGGAGTGGAAGGAAGAGGGCAGAGCTGAGAAACATGGAGAAGGTGGAGTCACAACTTGAGGATTGGACACGGAGGTTAAGGAAGAGAAAGGTGTCTAAGATGACTTCATTATTTTTGGCCTGAAGGAGGACTCCATAAATCCGTATAGGGCAGGCTCCAGGCAGGACAGTTAGAGGAAGATAATAAGTTGAGTTTTAGAAATGTATGAGAGGTGTTTATGGGACACTTCTAAGACAGTGTTTTACAGACAAAGAAATCAGTTTGTATCTCAAAGCTAGACATACAGCTTTTGCTCTGGTTTGCATTTTTTTTTTCTCCTCATGCTACTCTCTTTAAATCAGTGATTCTTTTGGGCTTCATCATGACCGACTTTATAAATCCGATGACAGCAACAGATTCCCTGGGGGTGGAAAAACACACATGCACACGTTCATAAAACATGACATAAAATTTCAGGTAGTTTGAAGAGCTCCAAGTTAATGCTACTTGCTTTCAATGGGACTTGGAGCTTTAAGACTCCATATAAATCTCAGAGCAGCCAAGTCACGTATTGATTGACTGTCAAGGATCTTCTCCTATTGCGATATGACTGGAGGAGTCCAGTTGCAATCACATGGTTTATTATCAACACAAGTCAGTGGGAGATCGGAAAGCAATTACAATACCTAGAAACTGGAGCACACAGGCTCATTTTAACTCTTCTGTATACTACTTAGATCTTTTCTCACGACCCCATTCTTTACCTGTGTCATAAACTCCTCCCCAGACTTTCCCCCAAGGCGGTGCTAATAGGACACGAGTTGTTCAGACTCTTACTGTTTATTGATGCAAATGTGGTCTTTCTTATCCCAATTCATTGTCATCATAAGGTGAGGATCCCGTTGTGAGGACAACCTCGCTTCATCTTCCGCTCAACTCGCGTTTGGTTTCACAGGAACGTAAACATCCCACAGCTTTCGTCTCCATATTCTAACTCTTTTTTCTACAAGCTCCACGCATGTCCGTGTGCAATACACTTTCTCACACATCTTGTTCTCATGCTGAGGCATGTTGGCATTCCTCTCCTCTAACGCACTAAATAGTCCTTCAGATCAAGAGTCCCCCACACAGATACAACGGTGCATTAAAGGATTCTGTCACCTAATATTTATTGAGGACTTCTTATGGACTAGGTCTCCCTTGAGGGTTTCCAGTCTAACGAAAGAGGCAAATGTAGATTTATAAATTACGCACAGTGTGATCGTTGCATTAATAGAGGTATCGAACCCAGGAGCTCATAATATGCATGCTGTGGTACCCCTTATCTGATGGGTTGAGTCTTTTCAGTCATTTTTCTGTGAGCATTTGTCACACCCCTCCTGACTGGGCTTCACGGTGCTGTGGGGATATATACTTGGACAAATCTTGAATTTGAGAAACTTTGACGGCTTAACAAAGATGTACAAAATAAACTTTAATTAATGGAAGGTAGAAGTGATACGTGCCGTAAGTATGAAGAAAAACAAAGGGGAAACTAGCATTTACTGAGTACATACTATGTGTCAGGGATTATTTTAGATACTTCCATTTACACTTTCTAACTGAATGCTCCTACCTGTGTTTAGGCTTAATTAGGCTTTTCTAACTTAATTTACAAATTAAGACTCAGAGATGACAAGCAAATTATCGAAGACCTCCTTGTTTGTAAAAGTCACGATATTTCCACTCTATATTGCTAAAAGGACCTTAGGAAATATATCAAAGTAATAAAGTGAGACAGAATATACTCATTTAGTTACTGCTCAGTGTTCCAATTTTCTCTCAACTTCATTTATGTATTTTGCCCTGCCCCTTATGGGTCAGTACATACCCTAGAACATACTTAGGGCTTGTCCCTTACCAGCTTTAACTATCAGTAATATTATGGCAATTTCAAAAATAAATCCCTTTGGATGTGGCTCAGCGACAGGCTCCTATCTTTCTCCTGTGATTTCCTCAATCCCAGGTAGCATTAACATTAGAGATAATTAAATTTGCTACCTTTACAGGATGACTTTCCATGGGCATGCCATCTTTTTTCTAAAGTGTGAACATTTCTTAATAAGACGTAGATGTGGCAGGCACCTTTTCTTATAATTCAAGGCCTTCTAATGTCCTTTTTAACAAAACTACTGACAAAGCCACTCTTAAGTTTCCTTTACTGGATGGGAATTATTACAGCTCAGATCCATTTATCCAGTGTCACACAAGTAGCTGGATATATTTGATAAACGACCCAAATTTTAACCTTCTTACAATTTAACACTTTAAAGAAAAGCCAGCAAGCTTCACCTCATTGGAAAATTACTATATGTCTGAAACAATTGGGATATCAGTATCTGTCAGACAGCCTTCCTAGGTGTAACGTCTAAAGCAAGACTCATTGAGGTGACTCGTGTTCTCTGCATGGTGTTTACCCAGTAGTCATCACTCATGTTTGTTCATTATGTGTTGGGGTGATGAGCCAACCGCTGTACTGTCAGCTGGGGCTAGAGCCTGTTTAGTTTGGCACTGATTAATGATGTGCCCAGAGTGAGCTATTCTCAGAGCCATCTTAGAAACCCAGTTAGCCAAAGACAAATAGCTGGAACTTGGCCGATGGGAGCACAGGAGGTGTGCTCTTGAGAGAGGGGGAGTCATTTAAAAACATCCGTATGACTTTTGGTTGTCTTAACTAGGGAAGAGGCAGGTTCTGCGGTTAAAAAAAAAAAAAAAAAAAAGCCTTGGGGTGTGATTTCTTGGTAGGCACCCCGGATTCAGTGTAAGGCATGTTACTGATGTATAATACTTGTACAACTACATTATTTTTCTGTGCTTTGGGTCTCACCATTTATAAACTTGCTTATGGAGCCTACCTGCTTCCCAGCCACACCTTCAGACAAAAGGCACTTGTGTCAGTGAGTATCTTGAGATGTTCCTTTCAAAGATCTTATGCCAAAGAATAAGCATCTATAGCTTTACATTTTCTTTACCAAATGAACTTTACACACACACACACGAAGTTTTAAGGGTAGTGTTTTTCTTGCCTTTGTACCTTATTTTTCCTTCTCATTTCATTCACCTGTTGTACCATGTTGGTTTGACATCCATTTCTTTACTCAAGATTTCTCCTCTTCGCCTCTTTCTGTCCTTTAGGTGGGACAATAAGGAAGAGTTACATTGATCTTGAAGTTATAGAGAAAATGTCTCAGTGCTAATTAGAGTGCTGGCCTTTTAGTGATATCCCCAAAATGGGCACAGCACCTTATTTTATCCTTTCCAGAACGGACCTTCTCTCCCTGTTACTGACAGAAAGCATCTCTGAAGTTCCATTGGCAACTCCTGGCCCGAGACTTTAGGAATATTTATTTCCAAAAGATAAATAAACCCCTTTTTAGAGGGCATTTTTTCACTAGCCCATCCAAAATGCTCAATTCAAAAGTTACAAGGATGCCCAAATCCACTTTGTGGGAGAGAATACAGAGATGAGAGGATGAGCCCAAAGTTACACAGGAGGCAGGATAAGAAGAAAGATGCAAAGCCAGGTAGGCACTAGGTATCCTGGTTTAGTCATTAGTGTTTGACTTTATGACTTTGTTCCTCTGCTCAAAGATCTTGATTTTTCATCACTTCCTGCAAGATACAGTTCAGTTTCTTCTACTTGGCAGCTACCGGCATCCATAGTTTGATCCTGACCTGTCCCTCACAGCTTACTTCCTACCCCCTCCCTAAGTGAATAAGAATAAACAATAATCATCATGTATGTCTAGTCTCATAGAAGCTGCTCAATAAACATTCCTTTAATCCTTATACCACACTGCAAGGTCTACACTGTAATCTCCAGTTTACTGGGGATCTGAGGCTTAGGGAGGTTCAGAACTTTGCTCCAGGACACATAGATGGTAAAAGTGAGAGAGCCAAGAATCAAACCCACTTCTGCCTGACTCCAGGGCCTGCTGTTTTCCTTTCACTAAAGCCAAAGTGATCTTGAGCAACTGCCTTTCTATTGGCTTCGAAAGCCCATCCCCCTCACTTCTCTTTTTAGATCTAAATCATACCCATCCTGCAGGACCCCACCCAGAACCTGCCTTGTTCATACAATGCTTCCTAACCACCCTAGCTGGAAGTGGTCTCCCCTGCCAGGTAGGAGTCGGGAGCTTTGGGCTCAAATCGCTACTGTGCCACTGTCTAGTGTGTGATTTTGAGTAAGTCACTTAATTCTACCTTGGCGTATGCTGCAACCTGACCTCCGTAGTTCTACCCAATCAAAAGTTGTAGAATTGTGAAGTTATATATAATTTCTTGTATGTGCTGAGTCCTGTATCTCTCTGCCTACCTCACCCCCATTTCCCACTGGCTAGTACAGTACCTTATGCAGAAGGAGGGACACAGCAGATAGTATTGTGGAGAGACGCATCTACTCTTCAATTCCAACTCACTCCCATTTATTTGTTTGTCTCTTTTATTCACTTAGTCATCCATTTCATTTATTTATTGCTAGGGCTGAATTTTTTCTGTAACTTCCATGATCCTTCCTGAGATGTCCTAGAAGCCTCACCTCCAGTTTTAGACAATATAGTTATTGGTTTGGGAAAAGTTATTGGGCAATACTTAATGCCTTGAAGGTAAGGACTTTTCATTTTTTATACTCAAAGCAGATAAAACAGAAGGAGAAGTCACTCTGACAATATGAGATCTGAGAAAAAGAAGTTTGGACCGATAAATACTTTTTAACATTTTCTGTGTCATGGCTCTTTCAGCATCTCATCAATCCTTGCGCACCTGTGCATACCAGCCCATGGTTTCCAACCTGCACAGAAAAATGAATGGCTACCAATTAATTGAAGTCACCAGGTTTCAAGTTTGGTTCCAAAGGACTATCATCTTCTCTACCATCTTCAGTGACATTTGTCCCTTTTTGGTCCTAGAATCTTTAGCTCTTCCAGGTCCTCAAGCATTCCTTTAGGAGACAGTGGTTCTGCTTACCCCATCAGCAGACACCACTGGGCAAAACAGATCTCATCTTCCTCCCCGCTAATCCCCAGAAAATTCTTGGACTCTAGCTTTCACCTGTCAGATGTTCATGCTAATTGAAATTTGAAAAGAAGGGAAACGGCGATTATGTTCAACATCAGAAGGCCTACAGTTTGAACAAGGAGACCCATGTCTTCCCACTATTTTATCCATTCCACAAATGTGTCAGGCCCTCCTGAGTGTTTGGCACTGTTCTTAAGCCCATGACACTGTTCTTAAGTCCTTTCCCTGGACAGTACATCATTTCCAAAGGTGTTAGTATTGGCTTCAATTGCCAAGATAGTAAGTGAGATAGAAATACTGTTTAGCTATTGAGCTGAACAACTTTCACAAGGACATAAAACTGAACATAATTTCAGGCCCTGAAAAAATTTGGTCTGGGTCACTGGGACTTTTCAGAAAGTCTAATCCAAAGTTACTGAACAGTCAGATGTGTTAGATAAGGTTAACTATTGCTGACCAACATCAGTTGCTTCAGAGATGATGGGTGGGTGCTCTTGTGAATACCAAATTCAATTGATTGGTAGAGACTGCGTGCAGACAGTATCCTGGTTCAGCAGGAAATAAAAGTGCCATGATAGATTAGTCATGTCTGCCATTGTCATGGGAGAGAAGAATGATGGTATATATGCCATATAATTGCCATCTGTGCTGTTTCCTCCAAAGGACCCATCAGTAAGGGGGGGGAATCACATTCAGGTGAAAGCATGGCAGACCCAGTGGATTTCTGGAAACTGTGGCAATAGCTGCCTTCATCCAGCTGAGAGAGATATAGTGAATGAGCAGAAAGGAAGAGGTATTGAGTGGAGAAAACACAAGAATCATTTCAGATCTGCCTTGGGTGCATTAGCTCCAAACCGCCAAATGACAAAGGATTTTGCAGAATCAGGGCATTTGGGGCTGTTTTAATTGTCTGAGCTTTGTGGCCATGGTGGTTGACAGGTTCTCCTTTAAAGATGGCTCACAATTACTTTAGTTTCGGAAGTGCTCTTCTGCCCTGGGAGTGTGTAATGACCAGCCATGGAAAAGAAAAGGCCTGGGGATTTATGAGGTGTCACAGTTTACAACCATCTGGGAGAAATACAGCAGGATGCTGGTACAGTAGTGTGTTAACCAGAGGTAATCTATCATTGCTACTGTTATAAACGCCCTCTTTCCCTCTGCTTAAAACCATCGCACAGATTTGACCCCAGTCTTCACAAAGACGGGCCAGAAATCATCTTTTTTAAACATGTAACTCAGAAATACAGTCAAATTGACCTTCGGTTTACTAGACTGAGGGGGAAATTTCCCAGGTATGAGAAATTTTTAAATCCACTAGTGATAAAAAGAAAAATGAGGTATAGTCTCTTCCTTCAAGGGACTCAGGGTCCTACGGGAAACCAGTAGTGAATACATAATTTCAGTACACTCTGAGAAGTGCAGTCCTTGAAGCGATCGGGCAAGAATAGAAATATGTGTGTATGCGCAAAAACCAGTAGTGTGCTAAATCATCACTTTGCTTTCCCTGCCCCCAAATTATATTGGTAACTCATACCCATAATAGCACTTATTGAGGGCCACTGTTATTATTTGTGTACACACCTACTTCCCACTAACTGCCTTTGAGTTCTGCAAGAGTGAGCATTGGATCTGGTTTTTGTGTTGCCAGCACTTCAGCCAGTGATTAGCATGTATTAGATGCCTGACAAATGTTAGCTGAGCTGATACAGGACTGAACGTATACAGCTGACCCTTGAACTACATGGGGGTTAGGACGCCAACCCTCTGCACAGTCAAAAATCCACATATGACATATAGTTTGGGCAGTTCCTTCATATCCGTGGTTCCACATCTAAGGATTCAACCAACTCCGAATCATGTAGTGCTGCAGTATTTACTATTGAAAAGAATCCACGAGTAAGTGGATCCACAGGGTTCAAATCCATGTTGTTCAACGGTCGACTGTACTTCTAAAGCTTCTAATGCAATACCCAGAATTGACAACTTATTAGAGAAAATTTAGAAAATAAAACATATTTACTCTTAAGGTGTTTGTTGATGATTCAGCTGAATCTATTTGGAAATTAAAAAGCATACCATAGTGTTCTAAATTTCTCAACAAAGAATGGTCCACTTATAACATCACACTGTAAACTATAGAAACAAACATTCGACATACCATTTTAAAACTGTAAAACACAAGAAAATACTACATGTTATTTATGGATAAGGCATATGTAGAATTATAAAAATATCTACAGAAAGAATCTATCTCAGGCAAGGGTAGAATGAGGAGAGGATGACACCTATGGCATTTTGTATCTTTAAAAAAGACATCTAAAACAAATACGGCAAAATGTTGACATAAATAAAATTGCCACGGTGGATGATTATCTGCTATATTATTTTCTGTTTGAAATATTTCATAATTTTAAAGTTTGTAATTACTTTTTTTATGAAGTAAGACTACTGGGTGGGAACAAAATATCGCACTCTTAATTTGACGCATACCGAAAGGGAAAAGTGTTTGGACAAGTGTGGCAAGAACATTCCTTCCCTGTATGTCAGGGTTTAGACCAGTGGGCTCTGCTTAATTTAAGTCCCACTGCATGGCCATCCCCCCTACCCGGTGTGTGTGCTGAGGAGCATCCACCAACACTTCCCTTTTGGTGGCACTGTCCTTCTAGAGTGACTTGCCAAAGCAGCGATTCCCATGTCCTCTGAGTTCGGGAGCCTTGCCTGGTGGCAGAGCTGGCTTATAGAAGCCAGACCTTGCGTTTCCCACCCCATATCCCCTGTGGTCTTGCCTGAGCAGTCTGCTTACGAAAAGTTTATTAAATCTCCCTTCCAGAGGGGCACATTGTCCCCTTTTGTTTGTCGCTATCTAACAGTTTATGCAAAGTATGCTGGGAGAGCCAAATGTGTGAGGCTTCAGGATTTACCTCCATGTGAGACAGTAGACAATGCATTTATTTCCTAATGGTGATTAATTTTAGAATAGTTTGGGGCTGATTTATCTGGTATTTTTTCTGTCCATTTTCCGTTTAGCTCATTCATTCACTCTGCGAATATTTTTGAAACTCATACTGGATGCTGGACACACAGAGATGAATTGGGTAAAATCCCACCATCCACAGAGGTTGAGACACATGGGGGAAGCTCAACACATGAGCAGACGGTCACCGTTCACTGCTTTTCTTCACACCTTACCCATGAATGAGTGAAGAAGGGCAGTGAATGGATCTCAGATTTGTTGGTAAACAGCCCATAATGTTTAAAGGGGTATCTGTGGATGCCATTTATCCATGAACAGACCTAGGAAATAGCTTATCATTTAGTACCGTGTATTTGGGCATCATCATTGTGGAACTTAAAAAAGAAAACTCCTTGCAGGCTCAGTTACTTCTTCAATAAAATTCCTCCCCTGCTTTTGGGGAGCTCCTAGGAGAGGCAGTCCAGCCCCTACCCCCCACCGTGGTCAGCCAGGGTACCATAGAGCACAGCACCTAGGTAGCAGCTCTAGTTTGGGAGACTGGCCCGTTGGGAAGGTCATTCTTTGTAACTTTCAGAAGATTTGCCTAAGTCTTTGCTTTCAACACTTGAGCTTGACAAAGTATGGCTAAGTTTGGTAAATGAGCATTAGAAAACCAGCAGTAGCAGAATTATTAAAAATTTGTAGCCATTTCCCCCCAAACCTACTGGAAGAGAGTAGTTCAACCTTCTCTGCCAGAAAACCAGCCCCGTTGGTTTCTGCCCTTCTCACCATTCATGGTCCCATATTTTGACTGACTAACTTGACATGTTGTTTATTCAAAGCTGTGGATTAAATGCCACCCACTAATATGATTGGTGTGGACTTTGCTTGCCTGAGGCCAGCATTCTCAGACACTGGTGAAAATAGCTTCTTGCTGTCCAACAGAGCCTTAGTTAGCTAACCTGCAAATCTAGCCTGATTGCTGTATTAATTTGACTCCCCATTTCAGTGGGGAAAGGAAGCTTGGTCACAGGACTGTTTGCCTCTTGATCTCTCTCCCCTCAAGGGCAGGATACAGAGGGAAGGCAGTGATCCCAAACCTCACCTTTTCTGTTTCCTCGTTTGAGCTGGCTTCCTGTGGTTGCTGAAGAAAGTGAGAAGGATGTTTCTTCCATATCCTTTGTTCTTCAGCAAACCCAGCACTAATTGATTTTAAGACTAATTGCTGGTTGAAGGGTTTAGTTCTTTTACTGGCTATAAACATGCCTGAAACCTTAAATTAAAATGCCTTCTTGTGAGGAGGAGGGCAGCTCTTAGTGTCTTAGACTTTGGAATGTGAAATCACCCAGATAGCATCTGCGCGGAATCGCAGGTCAGGTATTGTATGATGAGTTATTTGGGGGGCTAATGGCAAAGCCCTCGGAGCTCTCGGAGTTTGGATTATGATCAGATTCTCAGGATGCTTGGAGCTGCCTAAGCATCACTACCCTCGCCATCTGATTCCTACTTTATTTGTAGCTAAAACCAGGGGACGTTCTCAGCAAGCAAACAGCAGTACCAAGCAGCTAGCTCCCTTTCTAACTGCTCCGGTGCCATCTGTTTTGCTCTCCGGGTGGGTCTGAAAAGTCATCTTCTATACTCTCTCTAATAACAATCCTCCATCAGGTTCCCCAGGCCCGTCTGGACGCTGCTAACCACAGACTTGCCCGCTCAGGGTCGGCACTCGGGCTACTGCCCTGTATCCGGAAACACTGATGCTGATCGCTGCCCAGCAGATTGTGGGTTTACTGGGGAGACGGTGGCTGCCCTTGCTAAAGAAAGCCCTTAAGTGGCATCTGAGCCAGGTAGGTAGATGCTCTCACCACAGTGGCTGTGGCTGCCTCGGTGAGAAGCAGCCCACCGAGTGGAGGTGGCTTCTAAGAGCCCTACCCAAGCATGCTCAGAGCAGACACTCTCTCCTGACCATCTCTGGGACTTCCCAGGTGAGAGCACTCATCTTGTCCCCACTGTAGCTGGTACCCGAAGGCCACCCCTTGGGGGAACTGAGGGCAGTAACAAGCTGAGGCCTGGGCTTCTCATCTGTAAGTTACATTGACATTTCTGAGGGAAGGTCGCATGTCCCTCTCTCTTTTCCTAAGAATGGCGACCATCATAGCTCCTTCCTACCTTCTTATGCCTCCTTATTTAGACCAGTAGCCCTCAACCCCAGCTGCACATTAGTACCCGCTGGGCGGCTTTGTAGAGCGTGACCAGTGTCTGGAACCCATTCCAGACCAGATGAACCAGAATCTCTGGGGGTGAGGCCAGGCAGAGGTACGTTTTACATTTTGTTGTAGACTGAGGGTTGGGAATTAACTGGTTTTGAGGCTATTTCTTTCTTTTAATCATTTGTCGAGTCCATCAGTCATAAATTAAACAGACATTTTGTCAATTACTCTGTGATCAGATCATGCAGACTCTGGATATGCAAGAGTGACCAAGGACACAGCCCATGACATTATGGAACAGTCCTATGATGGGAGAATATGTGGTCCTGCATTGCCTTTAGGGGGAGGGCTGCAGGTCAGAAATGGATTTCTAGAACTGAAGAATGAGGAAGTGTTAGAAAGGAGGGCATTAGTCACAGGTGGAACGGAGAGCACAAGTGAAGGCACGGGGTGACGCTCGAGGCACTGAGAGGACCTCAGTGCGGCTATAGGTCATGGGGTCTGAAGGGTGGTTCCAAGTAGGAGGCATCGGTTGGGGGGTGGGAGTGGAAGGTAACCACGAGGGCCCGTGTGGTCACACGAGAGGAGCTGGTCTTCACCTGCAGGCACTGCTGAACCAAGCAAACGATGTGATCAGATTTGCATTTGGGAAATAATCTGGCCTCTGTGAGGAGGGGCTGGAAGGGGTAAAGTTGAAGTCAGAGGTTGTTGTTGGGTAAACCTGAACAGGTAATGGGGCAGGGGTCCAGGGACGAGTCAGTGAGAATGACGTGAAGTAGAGGAAGGGACAGATATTCAAGAGGTGAGTGAACATCACGCCACTCCCGAAAACTATAATCCTCAGAGCAAAGTGTCCAACTTTCATGAACACTCAGGTTCCTAAGCCCAGGTAGTTCCATTAGTTTGATCATTGCTACCTAGTTTTTCATCACTCACCAAAGACATAATGTAACCCAGAGTTGCATTACAGGCACAGTACAGATACGTGGCGTCCCGAGAACAGGCCTTGGCTATAAGCAGTTTGCGTTCCAGACTCTAACTTGGGAGGAGTGAAACCAATGGACAGTCCCAGTCTACAGCGAACTGTTCTTATTCTCAGCTCTTGGGTACAACAAATCTTGGCTTTTAACGTGATGCATAGCAAGCCTAGTATTTGCTGGGCTTGGAAATACCATCTTAGGGAGGAACAGTCACGGTGACCTCACTGTCCGTGTCACACACAACGCTGGCCTTTGGCCCAGAATTAGGTCATCATCCATCCCTCAGAGGGATGCCCACAGGAGCTCAGACCTCAGAGGGCTGTTAAGACCCACTGGAGCAACAGAGACAAGGAGAAGTTAAACAGCTTGCTGGTTCTTATGATTGCTGCCTGCCAGGATTAGATCACATCCTCTGTGAAGTGCAGAGGCACTTTTTTGCCTTTATTAATGAACAAACTATTTCAAATTCATCTGGTATAATTGAGGACATATGATGAAATCGAGGGTGAGCTGGAGGTTGCACACCAGCTGAGCTGACCCTTTGTGATTTCAGAACACTTTCTGTTCATTTACATTAAGCCGACCCCAAGGGGCCCCGGAGAGCCAGACCCGTCAGCAGGGGACTGCACTGGTCAAACCCCAGTGGGAGGTATGGCAGGAGGGTGCAAAGGTGGGCCAAAGCATCTTCCAGTCCCTGAAACCATTCAGGGGGAGAGTTGAGAACACTGTTTACAAAACCAACTCTTGGGCTTCCCTGGTGGCGCAGTGGTTGAGAGTCCGCCTGCCGATGCAGGGGACATGGGTTCGTGCCCCGGTCCGGGAAGATCCCGCATGCTGCGGAGCGGCTGGGCCCGTGAGCCATGGCCGCTGAGCCTGCGCGTCCGGAGCCTGTGCTCCACAGCGGGAGAGGCCACAACAGTGAGAGGCCCGCGTACCGCAAAAAAAAAAAAAAAAGAACATTCTTGGGAATAAAACTGATCCAGTCCTAAAGCCCAGCGATGAGAACTGTCCCCCATGAGTCATTTTAAAGCTGGACTGCGTTGGCATCTGTCTTCTCCAAGACAGCCTTTTCTCTCCATTATGAAGATAAATCCATTTAATGGGCACCATGGATTGGGGAAATTGCACTTTTTTGTAAGTGCTGACCCTCCTTTAGTGGTGTACTGCTGTGGCTTCTTCAGAAACCCTCCGCTCAGCTTCAGATCAGCCCCTTCCAGCTCAGCTCTGGAAGGAAGCCCAGAATGACCTCTGGAACCCTACAACACCATCTCAAAGCCACAGATGTTATTCCTTAGGCTGTATAGAAGTATTCTTTGAAAACCCTGTCAACAGTCTTACAGTTCTGTTAAGGATGCATTTGTTTAATTCTACAGATGAAGGGTAGGAGCCTGAGAATCTTTGATATTGGACATATGCATCATTACAGTCTGGAAGATACTTGCTAAGTCCCATGGGCCACAATACGAATAAGAAACGGTGCCTCCTCTCCAGGGATTTACAGTCTAGATGGGGTGAAAGGTACACCAATCACTAACTTAACTGCTTTACAGTGATATGACAAGAATTGCTACAGAGGCCATACTGAAGGCTCAGAAGTGGTGCTGGATGTCTGCTGAGATCAGAGGTTCTCACACTTGAGGGTGTATCCGAATCACCCGGAACAGCTGTTGAAACACTGATTCCTAGGCCCACTCCTAGAGTTCCTCATTCAGTGCGTCTGGGGTGGGCCGAGAAGTTGAATTTCTAGCAAGTTCCCAGGTGATATAGATGTGGTCTGGGAATATTTTTATAGGAGAAACCTCTGACATAATTTCATTATCAGAAGGTAAGAGAACTCACATTCGTTGTGATTCTAGTATGTTCCATGTAATGTATCAGGTACTTTGCATGTAATACCTTGAATAGATTTTTCAACAGCCCTGTGAACTCTGTACTATGCTTACATAGTAGCATGCGTGCTACTGTGTCAGTGCTTCCATTTTACATGAGCAAACTCAGGCTTGAGAAGGGGAGCTCATGTTTGCTAAATATCTACAATGTACCTTAAAGGGTGTTAGGCTTCATCTCATTAACAATAACCTGAAGAATCCCAAATGATTCGTTCTCCCAGTTTACAGATGATGCAAATGAGTCTGGGAGGGATTGAGTGTCTTGAGGAAGTCTGCAGCCTGGCTTCAAAATTGTGTGCACTGAGCTCTAAAGGCTGTGAAACTATCCTGAACCCAGTACCCAACTGTTTGCTGAAAACTACCAACGTGGGCAAAAGCATATTTTCTTTAATACCTGAGTCATGCACTGCCTACCTTCTGCCTTTGTTCTTGCCAGTCCCTCTGCCTGGATTCCCCTTTCCTCTTCCTTCACCTCATAACTCCCATTCATCCTTCAAGTCCCAGCAACAATTTTGTCTCAACCATGTAGACTTGGCTGACATCCCTCCTTTCCCCAGCTGGACCAGGAATAAAGATTCCTTCGCATGTGTCCCAACCTACTTTCTATTATTGAATCCCATCATACCTCCCCAAATCCTCTGGTGATTTATCATTAGTAAGAGAAGAAACAATCCACGGTTTTCATCGTAACCAGCAAAGCCATCCACCATCTGCCCAGCCTTACCTTGCAGCCCACCTCATTCGTCCAACTAAACGAAACCACCAGCCACTCTGCCCCACCCAGAGCTGTACACTCCTCCTTCCGAGCCAGGCTCATGCTGTTTCTCCCACCAAGACTGGCTCCTTCCCTGCACCTCTTTGTGTCCACATCTTGCTTCTCTTTAAGCCCCAGCCAAAGTCCCCATGCCGTACCCTCAGAGAGGGGCTGGCCCTCGAAAGGGGCTCCGTAAGTATTTGGGGGTTAAACACCTTGCCCTTGCTCCACTGTGACGTCACTTCCTCTCTTGGGGTAGGCAAGTATGCGCATGTCAGCACAAGCGCTCACTCACAGGGCCTTGTACATTGTAGGTGCTCAAAAGCAGTTGTTGAATGAATGGATGAACGATGCTGGATAAAGGTGTGGCTCTAAAGGCAGGGTCAAAGGTGACGAGACCACAAGCATATGGAGGCTCAGAGGATCCGGAGCACATTTCAGTTAAGAACGATGAAACCAGAGCGTACACTTAGGCCAACAGCATGCTCGCTTCTATTCGGGGATCCCCAGCCTTACACCCTTTAATCCGCTCTGAGGAGCCGAAAGGTTTTCTCCATGTGAAGTACAAGTGAGACCGCCCCCCCCCCCCAACTCTTTTGTATTTAACGTGTGACATTATTACAGCAAACATGTGCTGGGAAAACTCCAGAAACACATGGCTCAGACACCAGGCGCGGTTCGGGCCTTGATTAAATAATGTCAATACCAAATTCAGATTCTAAGAGTATGTTTTCTTTGAAAACACACTGTAGCAAAGCACATGTTGTAATTAATGAAGAAGTTTTAAGTTCATTGATTTGCTGATACCTCTGCAGCGCCATCTGTGGGTTTTTCAAACAGTGATTAAAGGTCTGATAATTTCCAAAGAGGACAGAGTTAAGGATGGTGGTTGTGAGAGTCTTGATTTAAATCGCACGCATAGAGCATTAACAGAGACTTTACGCCATCAATTCTAATCCTTGTAGAAGCTACTTTGCAAAGGAATAGAAGACTAGTTGACCTGTCTGACTATTTTGTCCCTTCTTAAAAAAACAATGACATCTACTGTGGGGGTCACTGTGCTTGGTACACGGAGTGACCATAGAACAGTGGTCAATGGCCAGTGGCAAGCAAAACTGTGAAGTAGGTAAAACCAGTCTTTGGCTGCTGTATTATGCTGTATACCTACCACTTGCATCCCTTTCCCTAGGGCCAGGGCCCTCTAGACCTCGTCTCCCCTATCAGCCTACTCTTAGGAAATGGGCTATATTTTCTTCAAATTGAAGTGTAAATGATTGCTGGAGAATTAAAGGATTGTTCCACCTATGGATGCTTACATCTAGCAGGGATCGAAGTCTTAAGCTAGAGAAATGGAACTCTAACTGGATTTTAAGCATAAGATATAAGTAGGAGCTGCAAAGTTTCCCATACTTACATAGGGGATTATCATCATTTCCATGCAAAGGTACAACCATGAGCATATAAATGAATATGACTTTTTAAGTTATTTCTTATCAAAGCAGCTTTGTTGTTTCTATCCAGCTTCCTTCTCCTATTTTTTCTCCAGTCTGGGCAACCTCAGCCCCATAAGCCAGTACTCCTGCATACTTCATTGCATGTATTTGTTGAGATCTTTGGTTGAAAGTGACAAGAATCCCATTCAAACCATTTTAAGAAAAGAAAAAGGCTTATGTAACCAAACCAGCAAATGTCAGGGTCGAACTGACTTTGTGATTGAATATGGCGTCACCGTTAACACATTCTTTCACTCACACACACACACACACACACACACACACACACACACTTTCTTCCGTCTGATTCTACTGGCATTGGTCTCATTATCTTCCACTTTCCCGAATATTAAGGGACAGTCTTACAGGTCTCAGTTTGAGGGGAAAAGGACATGCTTCAGCTATGCCTCAAGTCAAGTCAGGAAAGTCTGGGGAAGGACGCTGATTGGTCAGTTCATGTCACATGCCCACTTACTAGCATGATCATTGTGTCTAGTCACATGTAGTCTGGTGACTGTCATCTCTGACACCCCTTAAGAAACATATGAAGAAGGGGAATCACCGGGCCCTCTGGGCTTCTGTCTTCTCATCTATAAAACAAGGGAAGTGGAGATAGCTCTAAAACTCTCTCAGCATTAACCTGATTCTATTTTAAAATCGCTTCTTCATTGTTGGCATTCAAATGGCTATATCTTTGTCTCTCTTACGTGTCTTACCTCCCACCAGAAGGTCAAATAACATTAGGAGATGACAGTTACCTCCTCGGCTCAACTCAGAGTTTCTCTAAATGAGGAAAGGGGCAGCTCCTGTGGTGCCCCTCACATGAAACTGCAAAGTGTTATAATTCAGCCTGGACCAAATTTAGCCACCATTTCTACTGCATGATATGGGATGGTAACAATCTCAAAATCTGTGAAGCATTCCAAATTTAGCATTTTGCCTGAGTAACTAAAGAAGCAGATCAGGTGGAAGGTCAACTGGAAATTTTCCTCTCTGCCGTTATGCTGGGGGCATGAAACAATGTTTATGTAACTGGTTCCAATTCAGATACAGCCCAGGTTCCAAGTGGCTAAGATGTGGTCGTTTCCATATTATTTACCTATTTCCATACCACTGAACAGCCATTCTTTCTGCAAAATCCATGTGATGTCTTCTTCTCTGAAATACCTTCCCCCCCCTGCCAGCAGTGTTCATCAGTCCACCTGCTCTGTCTCGTCCACACTCCTGCTGTCATATCTTTGTCCATCCTGGCTCTCTTATTAGACCCTTCGTTCACATTAAGGCAAGGGCCTTAATGTCCCTTATACTGTCCACCCAGCATAGACACATGGTAAGCACTCAGCAACATTTGCTGTACTGACGTCACAAATAATGCTTCTCGAGCAAATTTTTGTTAATAACTTCTATCAATACAGTCTGATTTATAGTAAGCTAATAACCAGTTGAGTTATACTGAAGAGAGCAGCCCAGCCATGGCCCTAGAAACTCCCATGAGTCAGCGGTCTGGAAGACAGTTGCCTTCATGCCTTTTATATCACTGTTATCACCAGCAACCTCTTCTTCACAGGGCAAGCATGGCACGCAGGTCCTCTGAGAATAGTGCTGCCTACTGGATAAAGCAGATCCATAAGTGGATGATACAGATCTGTTATCCTTCACTGTTTCATCTGAAGTTTCCCGAGATTCCTGCCATTAGATTTATTTCTTGTGATAAAGTATTGCTTCCCAGATAGCCCCTATGAAAATGCAAATAGGTTACCTAGTAGAGGGTATTCTTACTGTGGACATGGATTCCTAAAGGTCAGAAGCATATAAGGAAAAATGAGGATTGATATCACTTGAAAATAGATAGACCTGTTTGTCTCGCAGCCACCAATGGCTCATCTTACCCTTGGTTCAGCCATGTTCAGATGACTAAAGGAAAATGCGGTTGACGTGGGATTCCTGGTTGCACGAGGACACTGCAAGCAGTGTGTATGCAGATGACTAAAGAGTGAGGATATCGGGCATCCCTGAGCTGAGGGGACTCATGGGCTTGTGGGTTCCCCTGGTGCTCAGGTTTTTCTGAAGGCATATTGGGTTTTGCTACCAAGGAGGACTGACTTTCTTGTTCAGCCTCCCGATGTCTCTAGACCCCAGCAGATCCCTGGACAGGTCCTCACACGATAGGACAGCTATAGGAGAGACATACACTTGGAGAAAGCAACCTGCACCATCAGAGAGGGGGCAGCACCATTAAACAGAGCTCAGCAAGTACAAGGAGCTGTCCCATGTTTGGAGGATATTTCAGCTGTCTAAAATGTCCCAAGGTAGTGAGATTCTTCCCATCACCTGGCCATCAGGCAGGTTTGAAAGTTCTGGATCGCCTCAGTCTTTTCCGTGCTGTAAAACTGTTACTTCTATTACAATAACATTTCATGAAAGTGGCATTTTGGTGGGACTAGTCAGTGAACAATTACTGAAGTATCCACCATGCATGAATTGTTGAATGAACAACTGATGAGAAGCCATAGGAGCTACTGAGATCGCATTTATAGTGACAGGAGAGGTACCCCAGGGCTGTTCGACACCCAGTGTATGCTCTGAACACCATACGGGTATCTTAGAAGTCAACTAGATATCTGTGACCTCGGACAAGTTCTCAATCCTTCTCAGTCTCCATTTTCTTAACCTTTTTAAAAAAATTTTTTATCTTATATTGGAGTATAGTTGATTTACAGTGTTGTGTTGGTTTCAGGCATACAGCAAAGTGATATAGTTACGCATAGTCATATACCTATTCTTTTTCAGATCCTTTTCCCACAGAGTACTGAGTCCATTTTTCTTATCTTTAAAATAGTGTTTAAAAACACCTACGCTACTGTATCGGAAAGAGGATTAAATGAGGTGATGAACAGCAAAGTGCCTGGCACAGAACCTAGCACGTAATTGAGGTGCATTTGTGATCTTTTTCTTATTTGTAAGTTGCAGACAACCCAAAAATGGTGGTATGGGGTGCAGTGTAATACAGTGTTTACAGTCCTAAGTTCAAATCTCAGCTCACTGACCTACCAATCAGCTGTATGATTTTGAACTAGTTAACTTAAGGTTTCGAAGCTTCAGTTTCTTCATATGGAAATGTAAAAGGTGATACTATCTACCTCATGGATTTGAGTAGATTAAGAGGAGGAATATATATAAAGCACTTTCCTTAGTATCTGGCACATAGTAGGTACGTTATCAAGGGTAACAATTGTTGTTCTCATCTGTAATGTAAGATTAAAAAAAGAAGCAGCTAGATTACAGTCTCTTGGATGCCTCTGTGTGTTTTCTGGTCTTTTCCTGCTCTAGATATTCTGATGAAGATAAATCCACATTAATAGAGGCAATGGTTAATTGCCTCCTTGTGGGCTGGACCTGTTCTAAAGCAGAAAATTACCATATTCTTCTTTCTTGAGGTTTCCAATGGGATATATCTATTCTAATTCAGTAGACCTCTTTTTTTAGTGCCTGGCTCAAAGAGGCAATACCACATGCACATTTCCAAATACATCATTTGTATGAACACTCAGGCCTTAACGACATGGGGAAAGCAATCCAGGAGGGGGTGGGTGTGGGTATTATTTCACATTCACTTGAACCGGTGCCAACCAAACTTCCACAGTTAATTGTGTCTCAGCGATTTTCTCCTGGAAAAAAATAATGATTATGCAGACTTCTAGCTGTTGCTTGGACTTCTTTCGCTCTTGAATTTGCATTGTTTACAGTCACATAATATATCAAGCAAATGAATATGCATATATCCTCCCACCCCAAGTCTCCCGCAGTCCCCCCAATTTCATAGTTAGTCAATCCACCTCCTTCCTTGCGGTTCCAGCGGGGCAGGAGAAAATAGAAGCTGCACATCATGGTGGTTGACTCTTTGGAAAAGCACTCTTGAAGTTAGGGCTGAGAGTGCAAACTAAAGGGATCAGTGGCTAGGGAACCGTTATCTGTGGAAGACTTTTCTGAATGGGTAAGTTCAATCCCCAGGAAAATTATGGTCTTCCTTTAATCTCACAGGTAATGCAGGTGGTGAAGGAGCAGGTTATGAGAGCTCTTACAACCAAGCCTAGCTCCCTGGACCAGTTCAAGAGCAAACTGCAGAACCTGAGCTACACCGAGATCCTGAAAATCCGCCAGTCTGAGAGGATGAACCAGGAAGACTTCCAGTCTCGCCCGATTTTGTAAGTTACCCCTGACCCCTACCTCTCAAAGGCTCTGACGCACCATTTCTAGAGTGAAAGCTTATCACGTAGCTGGGCTGTGTTGTGAGCTGTTTATGGAAGGCCAACAAAAGAGCTCTACTCAGTTCCTGAAGTCTCAGCAACTCCTTGAGAAAAGCTGGGCAGAGGTGGGCTAGGAGGAGATGGGGACAGGTGCTGGCAGGAGGGTCTAAACCAAGAAGTGACCCAGTTACTGACGAGTCCACCAAGAATTTGCAGCTGAAAAGTTTGAAACCTTCTGTAATACTTGGGACAACTTTGTTTTGCCCATGAAGCTATATTCTATGTAGGTACCCTTGAGTGGCAAGATGTTCTGCCCCAGCCAGAGTGAGAGCTGCCAATAAGTAAAGCAATATGAACATTGAAGTATCATGAGTAGGAGGGAGGGAGAGCCAGCTTGAGAGGAAGAGAGAGACCCACTTTCTCCCTGCCCCGTTGGCTCTGCTTTGAGTCAGAACGTC
Source organism: Phocoena phocoena (assembly GCF_963924675.1). Lineage (NCBI taxonomy): Eukaryota > Metazoa > Chordata > Mammalia > Artiodactyla > Phocoenidae > Phocoena > Phocoena phocoena. The sequence continues at coordinate 65,272,619 of NC_089227.1, read as the reverse complement.
TCATATGGCTCTTGTGACTATCAACCCACAGGCCTAAGGTGGAGAATCAGGGGACCCTTTTTTTTTTTTTTTTGTGGTACACGGGCCTCTCACTGCTGTGGCCTCTCCCATTGCAGAGCACAGGCTCCAGACACGCAGGCTCAGTGGCCATGGCTCATGGGCCTGGCTGCTCCGTGGCATGTGGGATCTTCCCGGACCGCGGCACGAACCCGCGTCCCCTGCATCGGCAGGCGGACTCTCAACCACTGCGCCACCAGGGAAGCCCCCTGGGGGGGGACCCCTTTTTATAGGACTTTGTATCAGATGCACTTGCAACGGTTGTGTAATTTCATGAATCTCCATCTTTAAGATGTTCTGAACCTTGAACATGAACACTGTTTTAGACTATTTTGTTTGCTTTATCTTTCTTAGTATTGGCCTCTTTACCTTCCCTTGTTCTTTTCTAAGAGCTAGGTCAGCGCTGTTACCTCTATCATTTATAAGGAAGGGAATAGGAAACAGGGTTGGGGGTAAAGGGAAGTGTTTGACATTTACTCTTATTGTTCCCTCGGAAGGCTGGACACAACTTCTTCTGAGCTTTCGATGAAGCCATCTTACATCATAGGTGTCATGAAGTTCATCTTAAACCTTTCTCTCTAATTCTTTTTCTTTCTTCCCCCTTTCTGTTTCTTGCTTTCATATATTTGACATGTTTAATGATTGGCAATTTGCAAATCACCTCCTCATGCTATTTCATTTCCTCACACCTGTGTGAGGTAGGCCAATCTCATTCCCATTCGAGGACCAGGATATAGTCTAGAGAAGGGAGGACCTTGTTGACAAGTGGACGAACCAGGACTTGAACTCCAGCCCACTGATCCCTTAGCTAATTCTTCATCTACCCTACCAGAGCTCCTTTGCCAAGTGCAAGACTAAGATGAAGTTTTAAAAAGTACGCAGAAAAAAACATAGCCAAGCTATAGTGTCTACTTTGTGTTTATTTTCAAGCCTTAAGAAGCACCATTAGAAGCTGCAGAGCAGAACTGCAGGCTTTAGTGGGGATGAAGTTAGGCAGCAGGGGAGGGGAAATGCTTCCTCAGGGTCTTCGGCTCGCATCTGAATTAAACTATACCCACACTGGTCAGCAGGCAGCTCTCATGAGAGGCAGAGCTGGGGTTTTGCTTTGGTCCTCAACTAGAAGTTCACAGCCCCATATACCAAGCAGAAAGAACTTCGAATAAATGACTCCTCCGAGATGCAGTTTCTTTCTTTTTGTAAATCTTTTTACTGAAGTATAGTTGATTTACAATGTTGTGTTAGTTTCACGTGTACAGCAAAGTGATTCAGTTTCAGATAGGTAGATAGATACTTTTTCAGATTCTTTTCCCTTATAGGTTACTACAGAATATTGAGTATAGTTCCCTGTGCTATACAGTAGGTCCTTGCTGGTTATCTGTTTCATACATAGCAGTGTTTATATGTTAATCCCAAACTCCTAATTTATCCCTCCCCTTCCCCCTTGGTAACCACAAGTTTGTTTTCTATGTCTGTGGGTCTATTTCTATTTTGTACATAAGTTCATTTATATCATTCTTTTTTTTTTTAGATTCCATATATAAGTGATTTCATAAGATATTTGTCTTTCTCTGTTTGGCTAGCTTCACTTAGCATGATAACCTCTAGGTCCATCCATGTTGCTGCAAATGGTATTATTTCATTTTGTTTACGGCTGAGTAGTATTCCATGGTATGTATATACCACATCTTCTTTATCCACTCCTCCATTGATGGCATTTAGCTGTGTCCTGGCTGTTGTAAACAGTGCTGCAGTGAACACTGGGGTGCATGCATCTTTTCAAACTATGGTTTTCTCCGGATATATGCCCAGGAGTGGGATTGCAGGATTACATGGTAGCTCTATTTTTTAATTTTTTAGGGAACCTCCATGCTGTTCTCCATAGTGGCTGTACCAATTTACATTCCCACTAACAGTGTAGGAAGGTTCCCTTTTCTCCACACCCTTTCCAGCACTTATTATTTGTAGATTTTTTGATGATGGCCATTCTGACCAATGTGAGGTGACACCTGATGCAGTTTCTGTCTTGCAAGGAGGGACAGTGGCGCCTTGCCCCATCCCAGGGCCTACAGTACTAAAATGTTGGATGTTTCAGCAGATGTGTGAACACAAGGAGATTTTATTGTGCTTTTGACAACAATTCTTAAAAGCTAAAGGGAGACTTGAGGGACCACTTCAGTTAAGGCCAAGTGATTCTAAATTAATGTTTGACCGTGACTTTGTTCCAAGTAAGACTGTTAACTGCTTGTCAAGTATGAAAACTTTGCTCCTGCTTTGGCTTCTTAACTTTACTTCCCAAGGCTCTGCCTGTGACATTCTGAAGTCTCTTTTCCCTTTATTATAAGAAACTCTTACTTTAAACTTATTATTTAGAGAGAAGCAATGGAAATATTAAGGAAATCTCCTGTTATACGTAACTTTGGCATCATCACTCGGCCACGGGACTGAAAAGCACCACGGTCCACCGGAGCTCTGGGTATAGTTGCAGTAAAGTCACAAAGACTTGTCAGAGCTACAGCATTTCACGGGGGAGGCCATGAACCAGCCTGGTCATTATCCCAGAGCCCTTAAAACAGGCAGGAGAGTACCAGCCTCCAGCTTCTTCTCCAGCGATGCTCTGTCTGTTAGAATGATCTGCTAGACAGGAGCTCACCGTGGGGTTAGATGAAGTCCAAATGCTGTCACAGTGGCGTATAGGATAAGCCCAAGTCAAGAAAGAAAAGGCATAGACCATGTACGATAGTCTTCAGTCATTCATTTATTCATTCATTTAACAAATGTGTATTGAGTGACTCCTACCTGCCAGGCCCAGCCTGAGGTGCTGGGACAGGCAGAGAACCAGAGACACTTGGCTGTCCCTGTGCCAGACTTTAAAGCTGGGGTTTGGAGGGATTATCAGGGACTGTGCTCAGTGCCAGGTGGGAGGAAGCACAGGCGGGTGGGTTGTCACTAGAGCACACAGGAAACTCATCTAACCCAAGCTTGGGGGTTAGGATATTCAAATTTTAGAACTGAAAAGCATCTTTAAGGTCATCCCGTTCAAGCTTTTCATTTTGCAGACAGGGGCAGTGGCTTGGCTGGGGCTTGCCTGCTGGTGTGGAACCCCGCTGGCTGCCCTTTCCCCATCACCTGGCTGCTGCACGCAGCACGGAGGCAAATCTCAGCACCATGAAGATCCCTTGGGCATGTGTCTTGTTTTTATAAAATGTTTATATTTCCTGAGAAGGAAAATGCAAACTCCAAGTGACCAAATATTTTGGGAGACTGTGTATTCAGTGGGTTGAAGAAACTCTTATTTCTTAGCTCTTAACTAATTATTTCAGAAGGAGGTATTTCTTATTTTCTACTTAGTGTGACTTTATGGGAAGGATGAGTCCATCCACACAATTAATCCGAGTTAATGGATATAAAAAGTTTGAATAGTCCCAAAATAGGTCATTTACAATGATGTTGGGGGAAGGGGAGCTGCAGGGACAAACACCAGGGAAGCAGAGAAGCAAAATGTGGAAAATCCAGACCCAGGAGCTAACAGACCTAGGACCAGATTCCAAGGCCATTATTTGCAAATGTGGCTCTTTAGTCAAGTTCTGTCACCCATTCTAAACCTGTTTTTCTTACGTCTAAAAGTGAAGATGATAAAAGTGTCCACATCGTTGGGTTGTTAGGAGGACTCAATGAAATAGTGCATGAAAAGCCCTTAGCACATGCCCCGCACATAACATCCACTCAGAGAAATGGTCACCCTTATTATGAGCTGATAACCAGAATTTAACAAGTGTCACAGTGTCAATATCTAAATGGTAAAACTGACACTGTGAATGTATTTGTTTATACCTCATCTTATCTCAGAATGTACAGTAAAAGTAGATGAGAAAGAAACAGTAAAAGCAAATAGAGCCAGAAATAAGGCTAGTGCCTATCCTGCAAACCTGCATCCTTGCTAAAGATTGGCCACAAGCTTTGCTCACGGCTCTCGTAGCTAAAGCCAGTGTTCAGTGCACTTGACAAACACTTATCAAGTACCTGCCACTTGCCAGGTACTGTTCTGTGTGTTGATAATTCAGCAGTGAAGAGAACAGATACAATTATCACCCTTGTAGTGATTATATTTAAATGGGGAGTCTAAATAGATGATAAACATGGTAAATAAGATTGTAGCATGTTAAAAGAGGATACAGGAGTGCTCGCTTCAGCAGCACATATACTAAAATTGGAATAATACAGAGAAGATTAGAATGGCCCCTGTGCAAGGATGCGTGAAGTGTTGCATATTTTCAGTAGGCGCAAACCATGACATATAGAATGGCTGAACAACAAGGTCCTATTGTATAGCACAGGGAACTATATTCAATATCCCATAATAAGCCATAATGGAAAAGAATATGAAAAAGAACATATACAATGGAATCACTTTAATGAACAGCAGAAATTAACACAACATTGTAAATCAACTGTACATCAATAAAATAATTTTTTTTTCAAAAGAGGATACAGGAAATAAAAAGCAGAATAAGGGAAATGGAGAGTTTGTGATTTTAAATAAAGTGGCAAGAGTAGATCTCTCTAGTTGGCATGGTGACATTTGAGTAAAGATGTGTAAAGGACTAAGGGAGCAGGCTATGTGTGTGTGTGGGAGAAACGATTTCCAGCAGAGAGGATCACCAGTGCAAAAGCCCTGAGGTCAGAGTAGGTCTGGGCACTCAGTTGGTAACAAGGAGGCAAGTGTGGTTGGAGCAGAACAAGCAATAGGAGGCGAGGCCAGAACGGTAGCTAGGAGCCTGATTTTGTGGGACCTTGTTGCGGAATCATTGGCGCAGGGGACTGGTGTGCTCTGACTTGGGTTTTTAATGATCTCTCTTGCTGTTGTATGGCGAATAGACTCCAAGGAGGCAAGTTTGGAAGCAGAGAGGTCAGTGAGGAAGTTATTTCAATAATGCAAGCAAGAGGTGATGAGAAGTGATTAGAGTCTCTACCATAGATTATATAGATTTTGAAGATAAGAAGCAAAGGTATTTACCGATCAATTAGGTGAAGGGTATAAGAGAAGGATGAACTCAGATTTGGGGCCTGAACAACTAGAGGACAGAGTGAGTGGAGCAGGCTTGGACAAGGGGATCAAGAGTTTAGTTTTGCACCTGTCAAGTTTGAGGCGTCTGTGAGATATCCAAATAGACAGCTGGATTGATGGGTTTGGAGTTTGGCCGAGAGGTCTAGGTTACAATAATAAATTTGGATGTAGTCAACAGAAAGTTGGTGTTTAAAGTCATGAGTCTTGAGTCTGAAATATAAAGACCAGAAAGAGGTGCAAGGAATGACCTTGGGGACCCTGTAGTAAGACAGAAACAGATCAATCTCTACGAAATAGGCGCTGTTACTCAGCCCAGAGTCTCCCCAGAGCCCTTGTAGATCCGGGATTGGCAAACTAGCTCTTAGGCCAAAACGGACCCACTATCCGTTTTAGTAAATAGAGCTTTATTGGAACACAGCCACGCTCCTTTGTTCGCATGCTGTCATCTGCTTTCATTCTACCATGGCAGAGCTGAGTAGTTGCAACAGAGTGTATGACCCACAAAGTCTGGAACATTTACCATCTGGCCTTTTACAGAAAAAGTTTGCCGACCTCTGTTCTAGATGAACACCAGATGGCAGCTCGGCAGGGCAGACCCCAGGTCCAGGAAGGAGTCTCACTAGTCTAGTGGTGCTGTCTGTCCTCTGCACATGGCACTGGCCTCATTGGGCCTGGACTTGGGATTCTCTTCAGGAAAAAGTGTTAAAATTTGAATTGCTCTTCACACACTCATTTATTCTCCCTCCTTTAATCTTCCTCCTTTTATTTATTTACAGGGCTTTTAGATAGAATTAGGGGAATATGTATCAAAGCAAAGCCAGTGAACCCATGACCTTGACCTCATTAGCCCCAACCTGAGAATTTCAAAACCCAATTTCAGCCCATGGTTATTACCTGGATTACCCTAGAGGTCATATCTCATTCACAGAGACACCATATAGGGATTGCATATGTTTTCCTGATATGAGTGAATTTGGTAACTACTGAGTCCATTTGCAGGGAAAGAAGAGGATATAACTTAGGGGGGAAAAAAAAAATCTGTTCCATTTCCCACATTGCCTAATCATGTTTTGGAGTCCTTTGGGGTTCATAACAAGAAAAGGTAACTCTTGTAGCAGCAGATCCACTTATTCTGATAGTCTGTCTCCGAAGATGGTTCATAATGGAGTGTCAAGATGAGCACATCAGGGTCTTACACTAAAAATCATGAATCATCAGGTTCTTTCAGTTATTTCCTCCTTTTGGCCCTTGTCTCTGCATCTTCATCTCCATTTTAATAACTAAACTCTAGCCTAGTAAAACTATTATTTAAAGATACATCTCTAACCTAAGACTTGATGAAATTCAGATTCTCTCTCCCATGATTTCCCCGTCGCCCCAACTCGGAAGCCAGGAGTGGTGATTTATTGTTGTGAGCAACTGCCCTGGCAATTCCCCACCTTCTCCATTCGGAGCAGGGTTCATCAAAGCTGCAATTTGCTGAGTCCATTCTACAAAAGCTGAACGCTGATAACAGATAGTTTTAGTGGTCTGAAAGCCTGAGATGAGACCCTGTGAGACCCACGCTGGAAAAGCAAATGCGAGTAAAGCAAATGCACCAAGCTGTACCTCTGGGGCTGAATCTTCACATTAGGCTTTATAAATAGTCAGTTGGAATATTAACAGCTTTCTAGCTTGTTAGATGGCCAGATCCTTTTATATCACTTTTTATTCTTTTTTTTTTTTCTCATGGGTAAATAGATGCAGTTTGCACAAGAAACACTTGAGTTTGTACCCCTATTCAGGGCTTCACCTCTGTAAACTCTCTCCCATCTGTGAGATGGGAATGATGAAATTAATACCAGTTCCCAAAAGTTGGCGCTTTCGTGGTGGGGAAGAGGGAAGGGGTGTTAAATGAGCTAAAATTGCATGGTACGTACTACCTGGCGACATAGCACACACTTACCGAGTGTCCGTGCCTTCCGCACCTGGAAACAGAACACCATGTGAAGACAGATTGCCTGCAATCTAGAGCAAGCCCAGAGTTAAGGCTGAAGCTGACAAAAATGTGAGCCTTGACTACAGTGTAATATGGACACCAGGAATATTTGGCTTGAGGAAAGAAGAGAATATTATCAAAGCAAATTCAGTAACACCTTGCATTCCTGCCCAATGCTTACAGCTAACTTACACTCACACCGTCTCCTTTGGGACAGAAAAGATTCTTATTCCCATTTTACAGATGAGGAAACTGAGACTTACAGGAGCTACCTGAAATGCTAATCATAGGCAGAGCCTAGACTGAAGTCCTATCCTTCTGAGTTTGGGTCAGTGCTTTCAACACTGCTCTGAGGGCTGGACTCTGGGTCTCTCTATACATCCTCAAGTAGAACAACTCTAGCTTTACTAGACTCAAATGCTAGGGCACTACATAAAATTTCACATGATAAAAAGTCTCTGCTCTCGAAATAAAAGATTTAAAACCCATTGCACTCTCTTATCATATCTTTACAGCATAGTGCATCTAAACCTAAATTACATTGTATTACCCTGAGACAAGACGCAAATAAGCCTTAATTTATCCTCTCATTATCCCAATCTCTGTGGGCTACAATCTGGGTCAGTGTGTTGTTCCCAGTTGTAAGTGACAGAATCCAAAGCAAAATGTGGTCCTGTACTTTGCCCGATACTGTGTTTGCTGTGGAATAGTCATTGTGTGGTGGTAGATCACAGATGCAGTCTAGGAGTTTATCTGCTGTAGGGGGGCAGAACATGACCAGAGATTCATTGTCTCAGCAGAGCTGAGTGAATTTTCACATAAATTTATATCTGTGGCTTTGTAAAACAAGAGAAGAAATTTCTCGGGAGACCTTGGTCTAGAAAAACGTCACTGAAGTGATTGGTGCTCTTGTGGGTATCTGTAAATGTCAGAGAACCTCTTTCCACTGATGCTTAATAAATGATTCTCTGAAGCACCCACTTGGGAGTATCGGGTTGTTCACGAAAAGTTGCAGCTTGCACTCGCCTGCCCCATCTGCCCATGGTGCCCTTTCAGCCAAGTGCTGTTCTCAAGGCGCGCTGTGGAATATGTGTTTATCCTTTCACAGGGAACTAAAGGAGAAGATTCAGCCAGAAATCTTGGAGTTGATCAAACAACAACGCCTGAACCGCCTCGTGGAAGGGACCTGCTTTAGGAAACTCAACTGCCGGCGGAGGCAAGGTATTGTTTGGGGCCACTCCAGACCCAGCAAGGAAGAACAGTGGCCTGCCCCCTGTGGAGTCACATGGGCATGGGTGTTGGTTTAAGGGTAGGCTATGCAGCATTGGTACTCAGGACAGGACTAGCAGTCCAGGTAAGTTCTGATTTCCCATGTATACCCAGGGAGAATCAAAATCTAGAATCACCAGGAGACCCGTGGAACTGAAGAGCCACCTGGGCCATTTCGTGCCTCAAGTCTGCCAGTAGTGGTTCAACAACAGCTGACGTTATTGAGAGCTTACCATTTGCCAGGCTCTCACTTTACCTATGTTAATGAATTTCATCTTCCCAGTAACCCTATGAAGTAGCTACTGTGATTACGCCCACTTTACAGATAGGGAAACTAAGGCAGTGAGGTGCGAAGTAACTTGCTCAAAGTCACAGAAGAGCAGGGATTTATACTCCAGCAGCTCTATGGCTCTAACTTTTAATGATTCACTATGCTATCAGGAGAGCTGGCACCCACTGTTAGATTTGATCTTGAAATTTTCAGCATGGATGGCCCTTATTTTCAAATCCCCATACTGATTCTCTTCCAAGTCAGAATTATTTTATTTGTAGATATAAGTAACAGTGAACCAAGGTGGGATAGAATCAATTTTCATAATCTTGCAAGACAGATTTCTGAACTGTCTCTATAAACTTTAATCCCAAAATATCCAGTTAAAATGGATGCCATTAGACTAGCTCCAATAGGTGGAAAGAATTTCCAGCTGTTTCTTAGCCAGGGAAGTAAAGTCCCTTGATTGCTTTCTTGACATACTGCTCATTGCAAAGTACTCATATCATACTGTCCTGGAAACAAATAGTCAGAAAATAAAATTGGAAGATAAGATTTGGGGAGAGGTGACGAGATTGGGGAACAGTCAGGAGCAAGCATAAGTATTAGCAGCTGTACCAAGAGCAAACATCAGTTACGGCCCCAGAGAGACCCTGGCAGATACTTTTGAAACCCGATGGATGCCCTGCTCAGACACAGACCTCGCCCACTAATGACAAACATCACTTCGTGTTTATGCTGAGCCCATCCTCCCGGCCATTTACTTTTAATGGCTTTGCGCTGAATATTGAGTAAATTCAACGTATTTCGAATGTAAGCATTAAAACTCATATTAAGGAATGTCCAAAGGCAGAACTTCCTTGACGAATGAAAATGCAGGTTATTCCCAGAGGATAAGAAACCATGACAATGGGTATATGCCCAGTAGTGGGATTGCTGGGTCATATGGTAGTTCTATTTGTAGTTTTATAAGGAACCTCCATACTCTTCTCCATAGTGGCTGTACCAATTCACATTCCCACCAGCAGTGCAAGAAAACCATAATTCAAAAAGAGTCATGTACCAAAATGTTCATTGCAGCACTATTTACAGTAGCCAGGACATGGAAGCAACCTAAGTGTCCATCGACAGATGAATGGATAAAGGAGATGTGGCACATATATACAATGGAATATTACTCAGCCATAAAAAGAAACGAAATTGAGTTATTTGTAGTGAGGTGTATGGACCTAGAGTGTGTCATACAGAGTGAAGTAAGTCAGAAAGAGAAAGACAAATACCGTATGCTAACACATATATATGGAATTTAAGAAAAAAAAGTGTCATGAAGAACCTAGGGGTAAGACAGGAATAAAGACACAGACCTACTAGAGAATGGACTTGAGGATATGGGGAGGGGGAAGGGTGAGCTGTGACAAAGCGAGAGAGAGGCATGGACATATATACACTACCAAACGTAAGGTAGATAGCTAGTGGGAAGCAGCCACATAGCACAGGGAGATCAGCTCGGTGCTTTGTGACCGCCTGGAGGGGTGGGATAGGGAGGGTGGGAGGGAGGGAGATGCAAGAGGGAAGAGATATGGGAACATATGTATATGTATAACGGATTCACTTTGTTATAAAGCAGAAACTAACACACCATTGTAAAGCAATTATATACCCCAATAAAGATGTTAAAAAAAAAAAAGAAAAGAAACCATGACAATGAGCTTCACGCTGGGCCTCGGGGGAGGACAAATGGGCAGAGTAAGAAAGGGCTGAGTTACAGCTGGGACTGACAAAGGCTCACATTAGGAAGAAGGAACTCACCTCTCCCATTCAGCCTTGGAGGACTGGTTCACCCCCTCTTTCCTCACTGCATTCCTTGCATTTGGGCACCTTCATCAGAGTGAATGCTGTTCTAAGAAGATAGCTTGGCACAGTGAGGAAGACAAGAGCCCTGGAGCCAGATGAAGTGGGTACCTTCCTACCTCTGTCCCTGTCCAGCTCTGTGACCTTGAGCAGTTTCCCCATCTGAAATGGGGTTAACAATGCCTGTCTCCTAAAGCTATTGTGAGGAAGAAAAGTGCTGATGAATGCAGCTCTTAGAAAGCAGCTTTAAACAAAGGGGGTGGTAGCTACTGTTTTATTCTGGATGATCCTGTAGAAAAGAACAATGAGCTGGGGGTGAGTAGACTTGGTTCTAAGCTTCTCAACTCTGTACTTACAGAGTTAACCACCTGGGTGTTTATATGCAGAACACGTGACCTCTCAGGGCCACAGTTTCTCATCTGTTAAGTGGGAGAATAGGACTAGATGATCTCTTAGTTCAGTCAGCCAGATTGCCTACTGTATGCTCTGATGTCCTCATTGCCTTTGGCAAAATCAATATTCAGGATATATTGCCCACGTAAGGTGATTTATAAAGTTTTTATTTACCTGACATTGGGCAAAAGGCACAGAAGTGGGGGGAGGAGAGAGGTGGCAAATAGACACATCCACCAAATGCCTCCCCTCATGCCTAGCTAGAATCCTTCGGAACCTAATTCAGAGAGCCGAATTTGACCTTCCAGTCTACTCCACCACGAGACTTCCCTTTCTAGGCTGAAATGGGTAGATTCTGCTTGAATAATCCTGATTCTAGATGTCATAATTACGGTTTTTTGGCTAAAGAAATGTTAGTCCCAAATATGCCACTTTTTTCCAGTTTTCTAAAAATGAATTACCTACTGAACAAAAAATATTAGCATCTAGATTATAAATTTATTAGTTAAACTCCCTAGGGAGCACGACCATCTGTGTTTAGTATAAAATCATCCTTCCAAGTGAGGGAAGGCTTTTTGGTGTTTGGTAAATTGATCTAAAACCTGGTAACTAGCTCTGTGTGCTTAAAAATAGGGATTCAAAGCAGACTGTGCTGAAATTGGTTTCCTATCACCCCATCAAAACATACCATTTAGATTTACCCACATTAGTGAGGACATGATGGAAAATCATTTTAATCCCTTGGAGAAAGGTGAGATCTCAGACAGGAACAGCCATGAGCCATCCCAGGTTAAAGAGCAAGCACATACGCAAAGGGCCCGTGCGTGACCACACTCCCTGTAAACTTGTCCAACAGTGAGTCAAACACAGATGAGTGCATTTAAGTATTAACTTTACAGGGGAAAATAGGAGCGAGCTTCCTCTCTCACAGAACTGGAAAGGAGAGGAGCAGATGTAGAGCCCTTCAGTGTGCCACGTTTGGCTAGAAGGCCCCTGAGTTGCTACTTGCCCATCATTCTACCTGCCTCATTTGCAACTCTGCTACTTGGTTAGTCCAATATAGATATATACAAATCTGGATTTCTGGGAATTCTGACCGCAGTAGAACTGAGAGGCAGTAAATCATGGGAGACACACCAAGCTGCATTCAAGTCCCTGCCTCCCCATCCCCTAGCTGGGTAGCCTTGGACAACCTAATAAATCTCTCTGTGCTTCTGTTTCCTGATCTGTCAAGTGGGGATGATGTCAGTTCCTACATGGAATCATTGCAAGGGTTAAATAAAATCATGCCTCTGTAGCACTTGGTACTCAGCACGCGGTCAGACATTCATTAATGGTATTTAGCATTAAGTTTAGCTTACAGTTACTTAGAATATAGGTTTTTAAACACAGGCCATAGAGTGGCAACGGCTGTCACATACTTGCTTCACTCTGTCCCGCATTCTCTATGGAATGTGAAAGGCTCTTGTTCACAGTCCTTCATAATGAGATTGCCTTGCTTCCGTGTTTCCTGAACTTCTCGAGAGAGTTAAGATGAAATCCCAGAAGTTGTCTATGTTCGAGCTGTTATATGCTTCATGAGAATCTACAGGCTCAGGAACTGCCTCCTATTTTCCTTTCTTTTCAGAGATTAGGGTCTTTCAGAATCACTTGCATTAAATAGTCTTGATAAGAGCCCAGGGCTACACACTGGAATATCATTTTCAAGAAATGATAGTATGAAACTTTTGCTTCTTGTTGAAGACAGTGTCCGTTTTGTTGACCAGTATCCCTTCTCTAAGCATTAACATGACAAACTTAATCCGAAACCCACTGGTGAGTAACACGTGTACCCAGAGGAGCTGGCATGTTTCTGCGCCGAGGCCAAGGGCCGGTGTACCTGCCTTGTTCTTTCAGCTCGCTCAGGAGACCTAGAGCCGAATGGTACGTTCAGGCCATTTCAGTAACCACGTGAACCCTTCTGGGGAGCAGGTTGTTTCTTCCTCTTTGATTGAAATTTTCTTTTAATATTTAATTAAACCTTATCATAACTCATTTTTACAAAAAGGCAGGTATAAGTAAATGCGTTTTTTCAAAAGAAGAGAAGCCAGATTATTTTCAGAAAAAAATCACTTTGCAATAGATGAAAATAACAGATAATCATTGTTCTCAAAAGGTGGAGGGACCAGAGCTTCCCTGGTGGCGCAGTGGTTGAGAGTCCGCCTGCCGATGTAGGGGACATGGGTTCGTGCCCCGGTCCGGGAAGATCCCACATGCCGCGGAGCGGCTAGGCCCGTGAGCCATGGCCGCTGAGCCTGCACATCTGGAGCCTGTGCTCCGCCACGGGAGAGGCCACAATAGTGAGAGGCCTGCGTACCGCAAAAAAAAGAAAAAAAAAAAAACATTAAAAAAAAAGGTGGAGGGACCAGTAATGTGAATGAGAGGGGTTATCATTGACTAGAAGATTAGGAAGGCACTAATATTTGAGAGCCAGCTCTGTGGAAGATGCATGATGGATACTCTGTGTATGTTTTACTCATACAATTATTAGTGTTACTTAACAAAGGAACCATAGGGGTCCCTAAGGTTTTTATAATTTGGCCAAGACTCCATAGCTGATGTGTCCCTAAGACCAGGTGTGTAACTCAGGTCTGTGTGACTCCAAAGTATCAGTTAGGCCAAACCATCTTTAAAATGACTCGGGGGCTCTGGAGTTAATCTTTTGCTATGAAAGGAGAGTCTGCAGGGAGACAGAATTCTGAATCAAAACAAGAGTATCTCCTTCTGAAGAATGTTCAGTGAAGTGAGGAAGATTTGAAAGGCGGAATGACCTTCATTCTGTATCCGTAGTTGTTGTCTTCCTTTACTGAACCAACAGAGATATCTTCTATCTCATCACCTGGAAGATGACATTTCCCTTTAAAAGCGTTGCTGGGGTTCCTCATGTTTTGTGACTTGGAAACGTTTGACCCTAGGCAGGAAGCAGACCTTCCCCTGAGCACGCTGAAGATTTTGCATATTTTAGGTTAACCTAAGAAAGACCCAAAGTCCTAGTGGAAGTGCCATAAGATTTCACTTTAGTAAAGGCCACCTGTCTCCCAAACGCAGGACTTTCAGGGCCCCCGGGCCAGCAGCCAGCTGCCAACTGTGGGCTTTGCGCACAAGACAAAGATGTCCCCCTGAGTCCATGGCAGAGTCGATCAGGACTCGGTTCTTGCTGTGCCCTGTGCCTCACTTTACAGTCCACATTTCACACTCAACAATGGTAGCTATTCAGCTTGCCCGTCTCCCATAAACACCTGCTGGCCGACCCCACACTTGTCTCCAGCCTGGGTATGAAGAGAGACAATGAGCTGTACTGTTCCATATAGCTACCTATGGCTATTTAAGTTAATTAAAATTAAATAAGATTCAAAATTTCTTCTATTACTATTGAATAAGCAGGTACAGAGTATTTGCATCATTGCAGAAAGTTCTTTCGAACATTGCTGCAAGAATTACAGTTGTCAAGGGTGATTAGCTGCATAATGATCTATGTGACATATAACTTTCATCAGCCCTGGAGACCTTCGTACCAGGCTGTGAGCTTTGAAACCAGCTTTTCCCTCTGACCTTCACACACACACACACACACACACACACACACACACACACACAGAAAAAAAGAGTGAAGCACAAAATTATCTCCATGTTTTCAGTTTTTGAGTTGGGGGAATGAAAAGATGGCTATTAACGTACTAACATTTCTAATTGACTGAAAGACCTCTATACTAACTCCTGTTTTCTCTTTAAATGCTACTAAACAATCTTTGCTAATGTTCTCACTGCTTCCTGCTAATTGCTTTTAGTGACACAATCCACTCATTCATTGCCCAGAGGGACTGGGGAACTAGTAACATCATGCTGGGTCTTGAATAGAAAATACACATTTTTCTTACCATAAAAGAAACTGCGAATCAAGCTGCCACTGATGGCTGACACTGAAACTGTCTCACCCAACAAGTCGGTGCGCTCTGCTGGTTGGAGGTGGCATCTCTGCTCTCCTTTAGAGTGGCTCTGCCTTCAAGACAGCCACACACAAGTTATGATGCCTCTAAACCCTTCCCAGAGCTAACGACTCCAGCCTTTATCCTGAGAGAGATACTGGCTGAGTATCCACCCATTTGTTTATGAGTCAAAACAACCTTCCCAAGCCGTTCAGCCCCTTTTCCAATATTTTGTCATCCATCCAAGACTTCCTATTTGATGGGAGGAGCAGAACACATCACTCACGTCAATGATGCACAGATCTTTTGCTCTCCACCATCTTAGTAGTAGACAGAGAAAGAGGAACTTCTATAGGATAAGAGAAGAGGTAGCCAGAGGTAGGAGGAAAACCAGAAGCTGGTGGTGTCATAAAAGTCAAGAGAATTGAAGCCTCTGGAAGGAGGAAAATCTGTCAGCTATACCCTGTATTGTTATGGCAAGGTTCCAAGTCGCCTTTTGTGTTTCTTTAAACAAACAGTGACTACAGCTTTTCAAGGAAGACGGTTGTTTTACCTCCCGGAACCCTGATAAACAGCCACTGTTTTCAATAGTTTCTGAATGTAGGAGTGTGTTGCACAAGAGATTTTCCCTATTCCTGTTTTTCCCTGTAGTATAGGCAGAGTTGCTGAGTCACGGTCCCTACTTCCCAGACCCGGGAAACAAGTGTTTCCACCAGATTTCTTTAAGTTGCCACTAAGAGCTAGGGAGCTCCTTCTCCTTGAGCTGCTTGGCTTTGTCCCTCATGTCTGCCTTTCATCCTAGTAATTTTTGCTACACCCGGTAGAGTACTGTAGGCACTCTGCGAATATTCACTGGAGAAACAGACGTAACGTATTAAATAGGCAACTTACGAAAGTATGTGCAGCAAACATTTGAAGTGTTGCAAATGAATGTAAGTTGTGCATTTCACTCCACAGTATATGTTTGTACCACTTAAGTTCTCAGTGCTCCCCCAGTTATATTGAGGATCACTGATCCATTTGTGCCATATTGACCCTTGGGCTTCAGGTTACCACTGCCAATCCCTAGAGTTTACCCCGGTTTGAAAAGTGAGGGATTTCTAGGAAGAACAGGCTAAGACCTCACTCAAAATAAGACCAGCGTGTCCAAGCACTACAGCTCACCAACTTCCTTCCCAGCTTTCTGTCACCCTTTTTCAGTTGCTCACTTAGCCAAAGTCCCATCTCAGAGGTAGCAGGGGAAGGAGAGCTCTCTAGGAAATTTTTCCAGCTAGATTTGTGGCCATCACAGTTCATTTAGACAAGGCGAAAGGTCCTTTGGGGGGAAGAAATCTCTACAGTTACTCATGCCAGGTTCCCAAGAGCACTGTTGGTGCTCGTGGCCAAAAGTTGGCCCTCTCCTTTGGAATTGCAATTCCTATTGTGAATTACAAGTCAAATTCCCAAATATGTTCTCCTCATGGAAAACTGCCTAATTGAAATGGTTATGAATTATTCAGGGAATAACTTTATTTTCTCCCTTTGAAATGCTCTCCCAGAAGAATGACCTGTGCTGTTGAGTGTATGTGTGTGTGTGTATAGGTATATATATATAACAGAATTTTGAAAATTTAACAATTCCAGATGTTTTCCTAGCACTCAAATCACTGTTTCTTTCCTCTCAAATTTTCCCACCAGCGTTTAGATTTTTTTAAGTATATGGATTGCCATATTCTGGCTACGTTCAGGAATTCTCAAACCCTGTTTATAGATGAGAAAGGAATCACAGAGGCATTTTGCTTTTGTGGATCCAGTTTGGGTGTTTTCTTTGTTCATTGTGTGGCTTTTACTTCCAGTTTTAAAACTTTCTTTTCTACAAAAAGAATTGTAGTTAAAATGTGGTTTTGCAGTGAAAGCAATTTTAGGTAGAAGAACATTTTTCTTAAACATTATAGAGACCTTTTTGGTCAGAGTGGCTTCAAAATAATTTGTGTTTGTAGACACAGTAATGGGGTGACTTGACCAAGGCCACTGTGTTTGCCAATTGCATAATGTCACAAAGGGGTTTACAGGTCAGGGATGCTCTGTGCCTTAAGCATCTTGACCGGTGGGTCTTCATTTATCAATTTAGCCAACAGCAACTGTGTAACTTCCACGTGCCAGGCACTGTGCCAAGGGACCAGTGCAGTGCAGTTGTGAAGACAGTGGTTGTCATCAGAGCGCCCTGGCTTCTCCACACTGTCGGGGCTGATGTGTGTCCTGGAGTCCTCTTCTGTCAGTAACCTTTCACACTGAACCCACTGGGGCAAGTTGCTTACCTAGGGTCTATGGCAGATAATGGGGAATACTAAGGGGCTTAACATGGGAGCACCAAGGATCCAAGGAGATGCTGGAGCAGCTAAGAGGATGGGAAGGGTCCCTTTGGCTGCAGTAATCAGAGAGGGCTTCCTGGAGGAGGCAGCATCTAGCACAGCCCTGAGAGCTGCACAAAGATTGCTGTCACAATCTAAGTTTCTTATCTAGAAAAAGCACTCTCTGCCTCCTTCTTGCTGCCTCACCAGCTTATTCAAAATTTTTTATTACATTTGGGGAAGTCAACTTAAAGGAGTTATTTATGAGAATGATCCTAAGGTACTGGTCACACTTATTTAAGAGGACTAAACTCTAGGAAAGAGAGAGGAGATGATTGCAATATCCTCATTCTTGGATAAATTTCTGAATTATTAGTGTATTTCCTCATGAATTCCATCCCTTGTGTGTATCACTAGCTTCCTAACAATTTATTCATTGATTAGTTTGTGTGCATAGGCCTCAGGGGTGAGGGGTTTGATATGCCAACTGAGATATGGCACAACCATCTCATCAGTCTTACAATCTCACAGAGGAAAGTGGAAGCAGAAAAATTCTGAGAAAGCTGTTTTTTCTTCATCTCCCTCCCCACTTTTGTCAGGCCCAACTGAATAAAGAATAATCCCCTAGTCATTCTAGTAACCCTCTGGAAGCCACCACCTCAGAAACTCTGTTGCCATTGTCCTCAAAGGATTTGATAACTTTCCCAGTGGTACCAAATGTCTACCAAGAAGGACAGGAGCTAACTAAATATCAAAATCGAGAAGGGGCTAACTGCCAGGGCTCTAGAATCATTCCTTCTTGAAGAATTAAAATCGAAGGAACTGCGTGTTCTCCTAGGCAAGACTATGATGAAATAAGGATGTCAATATTTTTTGGAAACCAGAATCGCTTACCTGGTAAATTTGTGTTTTCTTCCCCCAGACAAGTTTTGGTATTGTCGGCTTTCACCAAACCACAAGGTCCTGCATTATGGAGACTTGGAAGAAAGTCCTCAGGGAGAAGTGCCCCACGATTCCTTGCAGGACAAACGTAAGTGCCTCTCCTGTGTTGGAGGGCTGAGTTTTGGTTGCTTGTTCGTTTCCTGGTCACAGAATATCATGCAGAAAGACTATCAACCTCAGTAAACCCATTAGGCATGTCTCATCTAGCTGTGAGTCCTGGCCGAGCCGTCTCATCAAGCATAAGACCTTGATGGATTTGTGGTTTGGGACCGAAGAGGGGAGGATGTAAAAGGGTGCTCACCTATCTTTCCTGAAAGACGTAAACCTGGGGTTCAAACACCCACTTTTACGTTACTTGTCCAAGTGTTATTCTAAGGAGCAAAAACAATATAAACCTGATTGTCAGTTGTCTTTTTCTGATGACCCAAAATAATTTCACATGAATCATGTACTTGATCCCACCACGTTTATGCATTATACTTTACTGTATCCCACACTTATAATGCAGAGCTAATGCCAGATCCACGTATGGCTAGTTTACTTCAAAGAAGTAACTCAGACACTCAATAGCATTCTGTTGTTTCCTAAATATTCCCCAAAATACATATTATTTACACCGATTTGCTATTTCTGTACCATGTCTTTTAAAGAGCCAGTCATATGCTAGATTATTTTAGCCCAACACCAAAGCAGGTTCCAGGTTTTTTTAGTCAGCATTAAGTGTACTAATTAAACAAAGTATTACAGAAATATTAAAATACACAAAGGTAATGGATTAATTTGGAAGAGAAATGAGATAAAGTTAGACATAGCCTCAGAGGATATCTCAAGTAGAGAAATCAAAGAGTGAGAAAAAAGTAAAGACACTTTAAAATAACTTTTAAAAGTCACCTTGACCCTGCCATGAGTCATATAAACAAGTCGCAAACAGAATCCTTACCTCCAGGTCCTAGCACCTTCCCCCTTGTCACCCCAGGGCCTATGGAAGTCAAATCTGTACTGTCTTCCTTGCAGCTCATGGCCATCACAGGGGAAAATAAACCACAAGTGGCAAATTCCTGACACACTCAGACTCTGGGCTGACATATCAGACAGACAGCCTGGAACATTCTCGCTTCCTCCAGCTTAAAAATGGGACAGTCTGGTCTTCATAGTGTCATTTAGTTCAGAAGGCAATCTTATTTCTTTTCATGGGAGCACTGCCTCTTCAGCCCACGTTATTTAAAACCCAGTACCGCAGAGTCTGGGGCAGTGTCTATGCATTCTTGCTATGGGGTCTCCCCAGGCCTCTGCCTGTAATAAGGACCCTCCCTTCAGGTCTCAGAAAGCCTTCCGCATCCCACCATGGACAGAGCTGGACCAGTGGTTCTCAGAGTGTGGTCTTTGGACCACCAGCAGCAGCATCACCTGGGAAATTACTAGACATGCAGCTTCTCAGATCCTCACTCCCAGACCTGATGAATCACAAACTCTGGGGATGGGGCCAACAACCTCTGTCTTAACAGACCCTCCAGGCGTTTCTGATGAGCGCTCAAATTGAGAAGTGTGGAGCCAGATGTTGCCTGACACGCTTCATAGTGCGTCCCTAAATTGGGCTTTCACCAATACGTAAATATTTTAAAAGAACAAGAAAAGTGAATCGACAGTGGCTTGCCAACTTTCAGTTTTGGCAGAAATAAAGGCTATTATAAAAGAAAATCTAACTAAAATTTAATATCACATTGCTTTCATTTTAAAAAGGGCTCTTGATCAAACAAAATGAAAGACCAGAAAGGCCTAATCTTGGAATAAAGGACAGTCCCTTGTACTAAATTAAATTAGCTGTGTGAAAAACTCACAGCAGTGTCTTCATTTTCCTCTGTTTGCTATTAACTGGTGAAAAACTCACTGATGAAACCTCCCTCATGAACTCAGAACTGTCCAGAAGCCAGCCATTTGGCATCTCTGCTCTAATGCAGTAAAATGAAAAGTTAGAGGTCAAAGCAACCACAAGCTCTATATGAAGTCTTTCACCGCCTCGTTCTTAACCTGACCAGGAAATAGGGAAAGTGGTCTGGGCAGGAAAACAAAAAAACCACAGCTGGATTCATTCCTAACCTACATGGCCCAGAGAATCGGCTCTCCCACTCACTGGGTGTGTTATTTGTCTCCGTAGTTATAGGGATTTAATCCACTCCTCAGCCCACAGATAGGCACTAGACTGGCGTGGATTGTAGGTTTAAATGCAGCACTCTCGTTCTCGCTGGTTGTGCTGCTTAGGAAGTCGGTAGCCCTGCCCCTAGAGAAGGTCGAGTCGTGGACAGCACCTGAGCCTTGAGTAGGAACAGTCTCTGGGCTAGAAACCCGAGGGCCGATGCCAGGGAGAGCCAGCTTGCCAGGGTGATTGCAGAAGAGCCAGGACAGAGCTGCAGATCTCCAGTTTTTGGTCGTGGCCACAGAGTAAGGCTGCTTCTGGGAAAGGGTTGCATCAGTCCCTCTGACAGTGGCTGTGAAACTCATCCACTCCTTTCCTCTGCGGCCTTTGAAGTCTAGTAATTCAGAGTTCCAGAAGAGCTGCTCCGTAAACAGTTATCCGTTGCAAGGCAAACCAAGAATGAGTACCTGTGCAGGTGTGTGCATATGGGAGGATGTGGTTGTGTGTGTGTGTGTGTGTGTGTGTGTGTGTGTTGAGGAGATTATATCTGTATGCACATGTGTGCCAGGGAGGGGGTATATTTCATGTAATGAAGTCAAATGAAGCTATTGTGTGCCTGAGATGAGAAGGTCCCAGCCTAGGAAACTAAAGTTTGCTGCTTCAGGCCTGCCATCTGGTTTACATTTAATTACAGCTCGCATCCTGCCTGGAGCAAAATAGTCCATCCTCTTGGAGCCCTTAGTCAAAAACATCACTCCACTAGAAAAATGAGACATTCCTTTAATTCATTTCAAGTACCCTTGCTCTTGCCATGTACAATTGCCCTCTCTTGCGACCAAGGGGTAAATTGTCTTCCACCCCTTGAGTTAATCAGTGCTGAATACTGAGATATTGGTGAATCAAATAGCATAATTGAGTCCTCTTAATCCAGAGAGTGCAAGTGGAGATTGAGGGCCTCTCCTTAGCTGTCTTCATGTCTAAAGATTTAGCAAATCTCTCTTCTCGTATTCCTTTTGTTAGGCAGGAAACATGGCCCTTGAAAATCCACATCTCCTAACCTCCCTTCGCCCCACATTCCTCCCACCAGGTTTATAGACTCTCATCACCCCCACTAAACACCAGACTCCTCTGCTTTCCAGCAGTGCCTGGGCCCCTCAGAGACTCCCTTTGAAAGAGTCGAGGCCAGCGCTCTTCACTCCCACGTCAAAGGGTTTTGCTCCCTCACACAAGGCCATTAAGCCTATTACAGCAGAGGAGAGAAGCAATGGCCACAGCAAAGCAAAGTGGGCAATTTGGGTCATTGAAGCATGGGGAATAATTCAGGTCCCTCAATCTACAGAGAGAATTAACTTCGACTGTTGATAATGAGAACAACAGCAAATATATTACATCTTTTGAGTGTTTACTCAACACCAGGCACTGTGCTAAGAGCTCTACATTACATAATAAATTATCCTTCCCACAACCTGAAGAGGTAGGTATCATTGGAAAATTAGGATTAGGAAAATGAGGTACAGAAAAGTTAAGTGACCTGTTGAAGGTCACATGTCCAATAAATAATAAAGCAAAGATCTGAATGCAACCATCCAACTCCATGGCCTAGATTTTTACCCACTTCTCCAGACCACCTAGATTCAAAGCCAGCAATGATGTTGGCTCCAGCATTGAGTTAATTCTCAGAACAGCCCTATGAGATGGATGATGTTATAGTTCTACACTGTAGACAAGAAAGCTTATGCTCCAAGAACTTAAGCCCAAAGTGGTATAGCCAGTAGGTGCACCTAGAATTCAAATCCAGGCTCTGTGATTCTAAAGGCACAGCCCTTCCAACCACTCCAGGCTTCCAAGTTAGAGTCCAGATTCTTTACTAAACTGTACTGGGATCAGCCTGCCCTTCCTCTGTATTTCTGCCCATAGGAGCTTCCACGATGGAGCTGTGTATACAGCAAGTGCTCATGGCTTACTGGTTACTTCCTGGGGTGATTTCTGCCTCAACTTGGTTCCCAGGGGTGAAAGCTAGAACAATTTTTTATCATGGTGGCCACATTTACTTTTTCAAAGACATTTTTTTTTAATCACGATTAAAGTTCCTTCCCCAGATAGTAGCAATCAAAGAGTTTCCTGAACATATCTGAAGTGATAACCACTTCCAGGGCTGTGTTCAGCATGATTTGGGGGGCCGACATCTTCCAAACATAGGGAAAAATCATGGCCTAGCAAGGGACCATAGAATAGAAGAAAGAGCAGCAGTCCCAGCTCTGTCCCTCACTAGCTGTGTGACATTGCATGATTTATTTCTTCTCTTTAGTCCTCAGTCTTCCCATCTATAAAATGGGAGCGTTGAATTAGATTGTCTCAATCCAGCTCAAACTGAAAAAAGCATTGAAAGAAATGAGGCCAGGCCGCACGGAGTTAAGAGTGGGCATTAGGGAACCAGTGGTGACCCTTCTGGTTCTCATATCTCTGAACCCCACTTAGTTATGTTGCTCCTACAAAAAAGGGCCTGATAGAAACACCAGCCCTGCTTTGAAGTAATCAAGGGCCCTCTGTTGCCTCTTAAGAGTGTAGATTCAAAGGATATGAGTCTGATTCTGCTCATGGGTTTAGAGAGGACAGCATTTTAGCCTTTCTGATGCCTAATTTTCCAGTGCATCTAGAGACAAACTATGTAAAGAGCAACCTTTAAAAGCCATGATGTATTTTTAGAATTTTGTGTTTTCCTTTTAGCCATAATCCTGTGAGTAATATAGCAGCTCGTCTCCTTGACAGGGGACAATGCATGTAAAATACATAAAATATCTAATGCCACAAGCACGGTGGAAGAGTGCTTTTTCTCCGCTGATTCCTTCTCATTAGAGATTCTAAAGACTGCTCGCATGACAGACTTTAGTGTTACTCTTGTCCTGTTCCGAGTTAATCTTGCCAAGTTTTCAAAGCCGAGGGGTAACTTACTATTTATAGATCTTCAAAGACAAGGGGTAACTTACTATTTATAGCTCTTCATTGACCATGTTACACATTATACAACAGAAGACTACCCCGTGACTCAAACTCCATCTGAAGCTTGAGGAGGGTTTTGGAGTTGGTATGTTAATTATATCACAGATTCACTTCAGTGGTGGATTTTCATTGAAAAGTAAATCTTAAGTAAACCCAGCTTCCCAAAGTGCCCAAATATCTCCTTCTGGGGTAGTGATTAGGGAGCCAGGTCAGCCACTGAGAACAGGGCTGATTGTTGGTTCTGAAAATGGTTTTGAGGAGAACTGAAGTCAGAGGCTGTGGTCAAAGGTAGGTTCAGGAATCACAAGGACCGTCTAAAAGAAGATGCCAATCTCGAGCAGCCAGGCAGAGAGGGAAAGCAGTCCAAGGTCAAGGGTCACGCCATTCAGGAGAGGCTGCATCGCTACATTTTGCTGCAATAATAAATAACCTCCACAATCTCCGTGGCTCAGGACAGCAAGAGTTTATTTCTCACTCCTCACATTACGTAACTGCCATGGGCTTTCAAAGGACTGGTCCACACAATCACAGAGACTCAGGCCAGTGGCTGCTCTGCCATCCCAGAGCTGTGCCATCTGGATGGACCATGGAACCGGATCAGTCCCTGTGGCTGGAGAAGAGAGGCTGGTAGGCGTGGACTTTTCGCTGCCTCAGCTAAGAAAGAGACCATTTCCTCTCACGTGTCATTGACCAGAGCTAATCGTATGGCTCCACCGAACTGCAGAAGTTGTTGGGAAGAGCAGTCTTCCATAGGCCGGAAGGAGAGGAGAGGCAGTCATTCGTGAGTACAAGTCAGGTCTACCAAAGAGATCTAGAATCAGGACTGAGCTAGCCGCGGGTGCCTGCAGAGAATCCTGGAAGAGTTCCTCACAGCCTCCCTCTTCTCTAGGGTTTGAGAGAGCTCTAGAGGTGTCACAGATTTGGACAAAGTTCTTAGCAACTTTAGGGCACCCGGGCAATGTTAGCTTTTAAAGAGCCTTCCTGTTAACGTCATTTTGACATTCTATATATTTTATAATTCTCTCTTCATCTAAATGTCACCCGCAAACCCAATGCCCCAGTAAAAACAGGTGAACTTTAATCATGAAATCTCTCATTGTCTTCATCATTAGAGGAGTCTGAGGAATTGATGACGCAAAGCTTCTGCAGATCCTAAGTGAGCTCCTAAATTCACAGTCCCTTACAGGAGTGAAAGATTAGGAATTGGAAAGGGACAGATGACTTTGCAGTTTTTTAAATTAAGCTTCCAAACCATCCTACTGCCTTCTCTCCATCAGATGATCTTAACAAAAGCTTTAAAGGCCCAAACCTTTCCACATCTTTTATCTTCCCCCAAGTTCTGAGTAGGATGAGAGATAACATCATTTTATCAAACTGCATTACACTCAGGATTTCCAAGATAAACACCAGCTACCACTTCCCTATCAGAAAGGAATGTTCCCTTTAATTGAGTTTAATTTCATTGTCCATAAAATAGGAATAATAAAACCTGCCTCACAGAATGCTTGTGAGAAGTAATGAGATGGTAAGAGGGAGAATTTGGAGAATGAGAGTTCGGGATGGTTTAGATTCAGATAAATTTTGTGATATGGTTACTTCCCCTCATTATCCAAAACTCAGAAACTAAAGAGGTGTAGCAACTGTAGCAGGAGATATCCATCTGTAGGAAGCATTTGGCATTGCTCCTGGCACATAGATGTCTTCCATAAAATCGGTATCAGTACCACTATTAGTATGATTATTACCGCTGCTTCTAATACCATCACTTTTAATGCAACTATGATGGGTTTGTTGTTGTTGTTTCTGGTCTTTTTTTTTTTTAGGTATTTGCTTTATTGAACCAAATTCTACCATGAACATAGATTTTTCTCCCCAGGGATGCTTTTTACCAGGATATAAGGATATATTTTAGTTCCTAGCCCTGGACACCGCTTGACTTCTCTTTTCTTTTCACCTCTTTTCTCTTCTAGCGGTAGTGTCTGGGAATGGCAGCCGTAGCAGCAGACTCGATGCTTAGTCTTGCTACTTTATGGACACTTAAGCTGTCACATGATATAGTTACTTTCATTTTCTCTTATGAATTGCAGTGCCGGTGGCAGATATCAAAGCTGTGGTGACGGGAAAGGACTGCCCTCATATGAAAGAGAAAGGTGCCCTTAAACAAAACAAGGTATGATTTCCAGGTTATTGCAAGTAGTTCTCTCTGCTCAATACAGTTACTGACTGCAGTGGGCCGAGCCCTCCTTTGGTAGCTATGCTTGTGTGGTTGGTGTGTGTGTGTGTGAGTGCACACACGCACACACAGTTACACATCTCTTAAACTCGGCTCCTTTTCCTTTCCTCATTCCTTTTACATCTCCTACCTAGTCTTATTCTTTCTCTCATTGATCACTTGTCGAATCTCCACCATGCCTTGCATTCTCTCACTTCCTTTCTACGTACAGCCCTAGGAATTGCCCTCTCTCTGTTGTCACCAGTCTTCTCTCATGCCTTTTCCACTCATCTCCGTCCATCCTCTGGGCCTCTCCTAACCTTCTATTTATGTTCATATTCTCCCTTCTGCACTTCCACCCCAATCCCTTTCGTTTCCTCCTTCTTAGTTACCCGCCTGGTGTCTCAGTGAAGTCTGGGAAAGGGAGGAGAGACTAGATGGCTCAAAACAAATCTTAGAAAACTTTTAAAGGCCTGATATTCTTCAGCATCATGGGAAATATTGTGAAACAGTTCAAACCCAGCTTAAGGGAGAAAATCTTCCCAGAGGTGAATATTGCTTAAATACTCTTCACCTTGCAATATTCTTCACCCTCCCCATCATGTTGTTCGCCGTGACAGCCTACATTCCATAACAGAGGGTATGGGAGGTGGCATTTTCTGAAAAGATGGAGGAATCTCCCTTGCCCCCAGTTTGGAGGTATTTGCCCTTGGAGGGGCCATCAGGGAGCCAATTTTTTACTTCTTGGCATCTTGTGTTACATAGTATCTGTCCATGAACAAAATTAATCAGCTTCATCTGGAAGCTTCAGGCACCTCAGAGCCAAAAATGTCACATAGATCAATGGGTTGCTTCTTTATTGTCCCGTGTCGTTATCTAAGAGGAATGTAAACATTATACACATCCTATTTATCAATCAGTGTTGAAGTGAATAATGCCTGCCCTGTAATTTCAGTCATTATAAGATGAAGGTGAATCCAGGTCTGCATAAGATGACCCTATCTATGGTTAAGGAAAATCAAAAGCACTACAAAAGTACTGTTTAGGAAGAAAACAGGGAGAGGATACAGCCAAGGAGACAGATAACAAGATCTTTGTTTCTTAAGTTACATGAGTATAACTCACCTCAAGTCCATATGAATCCTTCTGTGTCGAGCCTGTCACAGTGCTATCATATAAAACACTGAATGACATAAGGGCATGCCTTGGGGTCTGTAGATCATCTGTTACACAGCATTTCTTTCTTCTCCAAGATATGGGGAAGTAGGGATTCAACAGCTCATCATATACCAGAAGAGCATCCTTAACTAAAGACGCAAGTCCCCAGCCTTCGTGGTTTGCCTCCTGTGGGGCCGCCTTCCTTCAAGACCACCTGATAACAGACGGAGCGCCGGCTCTGCTCAGCTCCAGCTGAGGTCCCCGTGGTTATATAACACTTGGAGCCGAGCAGGACAAGGTGTGAGGAAATTGGCAGCAACAAGAGTCTGTAACCTAAAGAAGGCTAGGAGGGGTATAGTTGGCAGCCAAGCAACTTGCAAGGACTCAAGCACTCTGGTTGGGACAGCGAATTATGTAAAACAGGTGTGAAGGAACTTCTGGTTTCACCCCAACCTGTAAAGAGCCTAGGAGTTGTCACTCCTATCCTTACAGTAAGAAGAAACTGAATAAAGTGAAAATCAACAATTTTCTTGGAACTACCAGGAGAACTGATGTTGCAGGGGAGACCACAGCCATGGAATCTGGAGAGTCAGGTACATCCAGAGAGCCACAGCCAGATCTGCTCAC
The DNA here is from genome assembly GCF_963924675.1 of Phocoena phocoena. NCBI lineage: Eukaryota > Metazoa > Chordata > Mammalia > Artiodactyla > Phocoenidae > Phocoena > Phocoena phocoena. The sequence goes on along the minus strand of NC_089227.1, from coordinate 65,245,367 downwards.
CTGAAGCAGAATCTACTGGAGCCGTAAGCTGTAAGATCATTTGGCTGGCAATTCTGATGACTGCTAGTATGAGAGCGAGAAACTCTTGGGGGTTGCAGTCTTGTGGGGGCATACTTTCATGGGCTTTATTTCCAGTAAACTTAGCAGATTCTCTCAGTGAAGATCTTATAGAGAGTCCCTCATCCCCCACTGCCCACCTCCATCATGGCTCTGGGAGGGGAAAGAGGTGAGTAATCATGGAATATGACAGAGCCTTCTCCATAACGAAGCCCTGTTCTCCAAACCTTTATCCCAGCTAGGGGAAAGGAATTTCTCCCATTGCATTCCTTTTTAGACTTCTTATCTCAACCACAGGGTTGGGGTTGGGGGGAGATATAATCAACAGCAGTCAGAACCTCAAGGAAATCAGTAGGAAACTCTGTAGCTATGCCACTGGGAAAGCTATACTACTGGAGATACACTTGAGAAGGTGACAGCCACAAGACATAGGACCCCCAAAAGATGGAGCTTTAATTGGAAAGTTATGGAGTGCTATCCCTCACCCATATCCTACCACTATACCACTAGATTACAAAATAATAACACTGGATTATACCTGAAAGTTCTGCAAGATACAACCTCTCTCTGAGGAGGAGTATTTAGGGAAGCTCAAAGTCAGTAGGGTAGACAAAAACAGGGACACTAGAGGAATTTGAAGCCTCTGGCACTTACAGGTATAGCAATCATTTAACGTATCCCAATTCCTTGCTAGATTAACATAAGTCATCACTCTAAAGGTCTGTGTATCTCCCTTCCTATTACCTGATACAGCATGTCTGGATTTCAACAAGAAGTTACAAGCATGCCAAAAAGCAATTAAAAAACAGCCTGGAAAAACAAAGCCGTCATCAGAACCAGACTGCAATACGACACAAATGCTGGGATTATCAGACAGAGAATTTAAAATAACTGATTAAAAGGATTAGAGGCTCTAATGGAAAAAGTAAACAACATGAAAGAATAGATGGGTAATATAAGCAGAGATGTGGAAACTCTAGAAATGAATCAAAAGGAAAGGGTATAAGTAAAAAGTACTGTAACAGAAGTGAAATAAAGTATGCTTTTAATGGGCTCTTCAGTAGACTTGACATGGCTGAGGAAAGGATTAGTGAGCTTGAAAATGAGTCAGTAGAAACTTCCTAAACTGAAATGCCAAAAGGAAAAAAAATTAGAACATCAAAGAAGTGAGGGACAATTGCAAAAAGTATAATATATGTATAATTAAAATACCAAAAGAAAGAGAATAGAACTGAAGAAATATTGAATCAGTAATGGCCAAGAACTTTCCAAAATTAAAGATAGATATCCAACCACAGATCCAGGAAGCTTATAAGATACCAAGCAGAATAAATACCAACACACATACACATACACACACACACACACACACACACACACACACACACACACACACACCCCTAGGCATATCATATTCCAACTGAAGAAAACCAAAGACAAAGAGAAAATCTTAAACCAGAGGAGGAAAAACACCTTACTGGTAGAAGAACAAATATTAAAATTAAAGTAGATTTCTCATCAGAAACCATGCAAGAAGAAAGTAGAGTGAAATGTTTAGTGTTAAAAAAAAAAACAACTTAAAATTCCATATCCAGTGAAATTATCTTCCCAAAGTGAAGGAGAAACACTTTCTAAGATAACCAAAACCAAGGAAATTCATTGCCAGCAGACCTACTCTGCAAGAAATTCTTCAGCCAGAAGGAAAATTATATAGGTTAGAAACTTGAATCTACATAAAGAATGGAAGAGTGTCAGAGAAGGAATAAGTGAAGGTAAAATAAAAATATATTTTTTTCTTATTAATTCATCGAAAAGATAACTCTTTGCTTAAAATAATAATAGTAAAATGTGTTAGATGATTATAGCATATGGATCAGTGAAATGAATGACAGCAAAGTCATAAGGGATAGGAGGGAGGAATTGGTATACTCAAAACAGAAGACAAGGGAAAGGCAGAAAATTAAAAATAAAGAACAAATACAACACATGAAAAGAGTTACAAACATGGCCGATATAATCTAATTATATCAATAGTCATTTTAAATGTTGATGGTCTAAATACACCAATTAAAAGACAGACATTGGGCTTCCCTGGTGGCGCAGTGGTTGAGAGTCCACCTGCTGATGCAGGGGACACAGGTTCGTGCCCCGGTCCAGGAAGATCCCACATGCCACGGAGCGGCTGGGCCCTTGAGCCATGGCCACTGAGCCTGCGCGTCCGGAGCCTGTGCTCCGCAACGGGAGGGGCCACAATGGTGAGAGGCCTGCGTATCACAAAAAAAAAAAAGGATGCTCCACTAGAACAGCGATCTAAAAATAATTAAAAAAAAAAAAAAAAAAAAAAAGACAGACATTGTCCTAGTGGATAAAAAGCAAGACCAACTATATGGTTTTCTACAAGAAACCCACTTAAATATAAAGACTAAGATAGGTGAAAGTAAGGGGATGGACAAAGATATCAAAATACATGAGACAACTTGAGAGAACTGAAAGGAGACATTCACAAACCCATTATTATCCTGGAGATTCTGGTACCCTTCTGTCAGTAATTGATACATCAAGTGGAAAGAAAATCAATAAGGATATTGATTACTTGAACAGCACCATCAGTCAACTACATCCAATTAACAAATCCACCCAACAACAGAATACACATTTTCCTCAACCTTACAAGAAACATTCACCAAGATAGACCACATTCTGGGCCATAAAATACCTCTTAACAAATTTAAAAGAAGAGCAATCATACAAAGTATGTTTTACTTCACAATGGAATGAGACTAGTAATAAAGAACAGAAAGATAGATGGAAAATCCCCCAAATGTTTGGAAATTGAAAACACACTATCAAATAACCCATAGTTTAAAGAAGAAGTCTAAAGAGAAATTACAAAATGTTTTAAACTAAGTAGAATGAAAATATAACTTATCAAAATGTGTGGGTTTTAGTGAAAGCTGTGCGTAGAGGGAAATTTATACTATTAAATGCATATATTAGAAAAGAGGAAGGATCTAAAATCAATAATGTTTCCACCTTAGGAAACTAGAGAAAAAAGAGCAATTTAAGCCTAAAGCAAGCAGAAGAAAAGAAATAGTAAATATTAGAGATGAATAAAATTGAAAATAAGAAAACAGTAGAGAAAATCAACAAAATCAAAACTTGGTCCTTGGAAAAGATAAATAAAATTGATAAATTTCTAGCCTGACTAACCAAGAGAAAATGAAAGAAGATACAAGTTACCAATATCAAAACAGGTGTAGAGATGATGTTCTCATTAGAGCCTAGGATATGTGTGGGTAGTTTTGGCCTTCTTGTAGGAGATTCCTCTCCCCTTAGAGGAGATCAGCAAAACAAACTGAGTAAATGACATTTCCAAACTTTTAAAAAACTTGTAAATGACACATAGAAAATTGGACAGGTGGGTGGACGGATGGATGGATGGATAATGGGGCACACTACTATAAGCACATAAATAAGACTTCAAATGGAGGCTACTTCCTGGGATTCACTGGCAGAGATATTCCAGCCACTCCCAGCTTTTCTAGGCTGCCTTGAGGGCTGAGAGAAACAGCGGTATCTCTACCAGCCTGGCTCTGTCATTTGTATGCATATGAAAATTGTTTGTCTTGTAATGCTAATAGCATTCATACATCTGGTTCATCGGGTAAAACGTCAAAAGGCAGAAAGGAAACCCACAGTTCTAATAATTTATTTCCTCAATCCACCCACACCCACACCCCTTCCCCATTGCTCCAGAGGCCTGCTCCTCCCTACGTCTGGGACTTCTGGATAGGAGAGGGGAGACCTGCAGCTTAAAAGGAGAGTTGGCCAAAATCTGTCCACAGGAGGTCAGTGCTCGGCAGTGGGCAGCACCCAAGGCATGTTGCTGGCTCTTCAGCTTTTCCAACTAGAGAGTAGGTTCTGACATTTTGTGCCACAGGACTTTCCATTAGCTTAATTACTGAACAGGGCAAACTGGGACATTAGCATCTTTAAGGCAGACACTTGTTAATAGCAAGATGTTGGTAACCGCTAGTACTTCTCACTCATTCAACATCTGGCATGCCAGTCATGGTCTAAGGCTTGCTCATGGAGTCATTCACTCAGTGTGCATTAGAGCACCTGAGATAGGAAAGACTCTGGGCACAGAGTGATGAACAGGCAGACATGGCCCTGTCCTCCTGCAGCTAGAGTCCAATGTATTTAAAAGAGATTGGTGCAACAGACAAATTTCTGTGGACACAAGAAGTGTTGGCTTCTTCACAGAAAGATTAGCAAATGTCTAACACTTAGGAAATGTCTAACACTTGAAAAGAATTATCATGGGTGAATGCAAATTCAATTGGAAGAATTTGACTTTCGAGGATTAAGGATTCTAAATTTAAACTCTGTGGTTCATAAAATAAAGTTGATTTGTCGCCATATCTTTGAAAGTGGGCATTCCTGGTACTTATCCCACTGATTTGGGCCTTAAGAGTTAAACAGTAACATGTAATCCCCAGAGGGAAGATATGACCACGTCTCAGTGAAAGGGCTAGGAATATATTTGACATGAAAGAAGCTTGAAGCTCACCATGTCCAGAGCCCAGCTTTTATTTTTCCAGTATGATTTCATGTACCTGAAATAAGAAGCAGATTATACTAGAAGCTGATGTTCTAGCCTCAGCTTGAAAAGCCTGGTCTTAACCAAAAAGCCTTTTATTCAGATTTACTTCGTTCACCATTCATACTCATCATGTATTGAGTATCTTCTTTATACCAGGCCTGTGCCGGGTGCTGGGAATCCAAAGATAAATACGACCTGGCACCTGTCCTTAGGTGTCTAACAGATATAAGACTTAAGTATCAACATGAAATTATAATCCAGAGGGAATAAAAGACCTTAGGTAGCAAGTAGCAAAGCCCCAGAGCATCAGATGTCTAAGAAAGTGTTGTGGTGTGTGACGAGGAGCCCCTGAGGGGGACACTGCCCCAGATCCATGACTGCTTACTCCACCATCTCCTGGCACCTCTCTCCCTCACAGACAGTTTGGACAGGTGGCAGCTTCTGGAGTGTTAGCCTGAGACGCCACCGCTCCCAGCTCCTCAGTCTGCTTGCTCAAAGTGCTGGAGAGCTGACCTCCACTGATGCCTCAATGACAGCCGGCCAGGGACGTCAGTAAAACTCGTTATAAGTGATAGCAGCCTTTAACGCAGTCATGCGGGTCATGACCCTCCCAGGCAGCTTTGGTGAAATTAAAGTGGGGAATGATATTCTCACGAATTTCCTCTTTCCTCCCTGTGTTTATCAGAAATCTAGGTCATGACAGCTCCACTCATTCACGTCTTCACTGCTAAATGCCTTAGAAGGGCAAAACCCAAAGTTTGAGGCCCCCTCCTTTTTCTTTCTGCTCCCTCCCTGCCCTGCAGAAGAGAAAGTGTCACCAAGGACAACCACGCTGACACTCTGGTCTCGAGTGACTTCAGCACCTAGTCAAGAGGCCACGTCTGGGCTCTGGTGATGCCCACACCTGCTGTCGTAAGCAAGGGGATGGATTAGCCATGCGCCTGCCCTAAGCAAAATGGCAGTCATGGTCCAACGTCAGCCGGAAATCCATTGTCAGTTTCACCTTTTCCTGTTGACCTCCGAAGGTCACGTGGTGCTGCTGTAATGTACTGACTGGGTGTCCAAAAGCAAAGCCTGTCTTCTCCTTTCTCTCCAGTCTCTCAAGTATGAGTCAAAGACTTTTCCTAATGAATGACACTGAGATTAGTAAAGAAATCATCATCTATATCAGTGTTTCTCATCTAAGAACAGTCTTTATGAATTTATGAGATTAGAGCTTAACATTTTGTTGAAAAAATGTTTTCAGTTTTTTAAAAGAAAGTAAGTCACCTGTGATCCTAGCACCTTAACATAATTATTTTCATTTCACAATTTGCTTCCAGTTTCCAACCACAGGAAGACGTTGTTCATAATTGTGATTTATATGTATATAGTGTTCATTTCTCTTGCTTTTTTTCACTTAAGATCAGATTTTCATAATTATACTGAATGCCTGACTGCACGTATTTCTCTGGGTTGCTAATTTGTGATTTTTTTTGATGGTTTACCCAAGGAAGGGAGGACATTTATTTAGTTTCTCATATTATGTTCTTACAGGTAATGATATATACAGCTTTTGCTTCCTTTTGAATTTTCTTTAGGAATAACCCTGGGAGTGGGACCCCTGGTTCTTGATATGGATTGCCTTACTGACTTTTTTAAAAGGATGACACCAATTATGGTACCACTACTAGGGCCCATGACCATTTTCATTATAAACTAAAAGACCCAAAAGAGATGCCAAACTTATGGGAAAATTGTTTTTGTTTGTTTGTTTTGGCGAACTCTTTTTTAACATTATTGATCTTAACTGGGCAGGCTTGAATGGAATCCTAAGGAAGAAAAAAATGAAAAATACAGGAACTTCCCTGGTAGTGCAGGGGTTAAGAATCCGCCTGCCAAAGCAGGGGACACGGGTTCGATCCCTGGTCTGGGAAGATCCCACATGCCGCGGAGCAACTAAGCCCCTGCACCACACTCCTGAGCCTACGCTCTAGAGCCCACAAGCCACAACTACTGAGCCTGTGTGCCACAACTACTGAAGCCCGCATGCCTAGAGCCTGTGCTCCGCAACAAGAGAAGCCACTGCAACGAGAAGCCGCACACCGCAACAAAGAGTAGCCCCGGCTCGCCGCAGCTAGAGAAAGCCCACGCGCAGCAACGAAGACCCAACACAACCAAAAATAAATTTTTTAAAAAATGAAAAATGCAGAGGGGGGTAGTTTTGCAGAACAGATCCCATTCTATGACTCAGCATTCTTTCCTTCACTTGTTTCTATTTCTGGTAGGGCGAGGATGCCCTAAGAGTATGAGATACTGGTAGGTCTGGGCTCAGAACAAGAGCTGCTTTCCCTTAATGATGGGACAGCTAGAGGTGAGCCAGACACAGATTAAAATCCACGAGAGCCACAAATAGCCTGATGGTTTGCTGTGTCAAGAGAGGCATCCAGCTAATGCTGGGCCTTTGGAGTTCACTTGGAAGAATTATTTCTCATCCGAAATCTGAAGGCATTGACCTCATCTTTCTGCCTGCTGTCTTCTTTCTGGGGGTATTCTTGCTGTGACTTACTGGCCAAAGGCAAATCCTCTGACAGATGTTGAGGCAGAGAGTGATGTGGAGCGATCTACCTCCCCAAGAAAGAACGCCTGTGGGTAGTTACTGAGAGTGCAGCTCCCAGATCATAGCACAAGAGAAAGGGGCGGTCGCCAGTGGCGCCTAATAGACCCAGAGAAGGAAGGTTAGCATGTGTGTTACAGTGATGCAAAGCGCCAATGTGGACTCATTTGGCCCTTCCCTCCAAATGAGGAGTTGTTAGGGTGTTGAGATGTGCAATGACTCTCGTCTTCCATAGGTTGTACCCTGCTGTCAGTCCAATAGAAAAACCATAGTATCCAATATTGCACAGTGCATACAATTTGAGAAGCATATATTAACATACATATTAGGCATGACGCTGAGTGTCTCAGCCAAGGTCATTCAGCTACAATGAAATGACAGTGTCACTTAGTCCTTGGTCCTGGGGGTCTGTCTCATAGTCTGTATTATGAATGAACCCAAACATTCGAACGAACACTCACCAATGAATGAGCCCCAGCTATTCTGCCACTTGGGCCCACACTCTCCTTTATACCCTGCAGCCACTATAGGATAAAACTAGGTTTTGTGTAGCCTTTGCTCTACAGTAGTTCAGAGGTCAAAGGGCAGACGTGTTACCTACAGATAATGAATTCATCCAGAAGCCTCATTACCTCCTACGCAGCTTCCATGTTTTAGCAAGTTCATACCCCTACGGACACCTGTCTGTTTGGAAATGATAGAAGATAGAGCGGCCCATAATGCTGCTGATTGGGAAGGAGTTTCCTGTTTTTCATGGTCTCCCCGGGAGGGGGATGCTGAAGATAGGAGAGTAGCACAGCTTTGGGGATATGTGGCCTTGGACAACTCACTTAACCTCTCTGAGCTCCTTTGCATAAAAGGGGAATGATAACATGTGCTCCATGCGCTGTCTTGAGAATTAAATGAGATGGTTCACGCAGACTCCCCCTGAACAGAGAGAAGGAAATGTGCTGTGAACCTTGAAAAACATGCTCCTTCCTCCCGTCAGCCTCACGGCTGCTCCTCTTGCCTGGACACACTGTAGGCACTATTCCATGTTCAATCTGCAGCCATTTGTGACTACAAAACAGATGTGTCAACTTTCCTCAGTGTGCTGTTTTCTCTAATCTCTCTTAGGAGGTGCTTGAACTTGCTTTCTCGATCTTGTATGACTCAAACTGCCAGCTGAACTTCATAGCTCCTGACAAGCATGAGGTAAGGGTCTCAGTGGGGTTAATTTATGAGAGAACGTCGTATTTTCTCCAGAGAAACAAGCAGGTAAAAAATATTGGGAAGAAAGGAATTTCATTTTTTTAAAATGTCTACCTGAGAAAAATCACGAGCAAAGGTACATCTTGTTGACTTGGAATAGAACAGGAACCTCTCGAAAAACTGCAAGTTGTAACAGATTCAACTTCTTCTTAGCTTGATCAAGAGTTTATGGTAAGGACTTCCCTGGCAGTCCAGTGGTGAAGACTCCGCGCTTCCACTGCAGTGGGCGTGGGTTCGATCCCTGGTTGGGGAACTAAGATCCCACATGCCACATGGCGTGGCCAAAAAATAAATAAAAACTTAAAAAATAAAAATAAAGAGTTTATGGTAAAGAAGAAGAATGTACACATGCTTCATACTCAGTAAGGGCATAATTGTTAACCCAGAGGAAGTATCAGCCCTGGCTTATAGCTTTGGTTTTCCTTGAATATTTAGCTTTGGGCCAGAATTTTCCCATGATAAACTTATTTCTATTCTTTAAAACATTTGATGGAGTAGGTTTTTTGCCATGTTTCTGTAAGTTATTTTAAGAGGTTTAGGGCTGTCTCTGCTGTTGGAATTTTATTTTTGAGATGCTTTTATTCCTTTTGACATCTTGTTATATGTATAATTTGTTTCTCTTCTTGAATCATACTGTCAGCTATATTTAAAATATTTAGCATAAATCCAGGAAAATGCATTTGTAAGATGAAGTAGCAGCTCTGGTTGATTTAACTTTTTCTCTTGTAAACTAGAACCCAACATCATGCTTGAAACTCTTATTTTTAGATGATACCATTCAAATTTTTGTTGTGCATGTGGTTACATAAAAAGCTTTTAGAAAGGAAGGAACGTTTTAATAGAATTTGAATTTTGTTCCCCATTTCCCCTGGGAGACTTAGCTCATTTAGAAGTTATTCTGTATTTGGTTTTCACTGGTTTGAAGCTTTTGAATAATATTGTACATCCCAAAGAGAGAAGAAAGATTATATGCAAATTCTGCATTTAGAGCAGCACTTAAATATAATTCTGTGTTACTTGACATTTCGTTCACAGAAGGGGATGACTTTGTCTTCATCTTCCTGAAAATACACACTGTGTCCTACCATTTCTCTTTTTAAATAAAATTGTGGTTGTACACAGGCCACCGTATTCAAGATATATACGGATGTATAGGAAACTACTTCAAATGGTAGAACTGTGGATGCTATTTAAATCTATACAACGCTGTTTCTCCCAGTATACATTAATTCCAGATAAGGATAAATGTTCTGGGACTGCCAAATTTTTATTCATATCTGCCATTTTTTACCGATGTAGTGAGGAGAAAAATGCCATACACTTGTGTAAATTAAAAGTATTCTTCAGACCACTTCCGTATCTACTACCTCATTTTATTTGCATAATCACTCCATAAAATGGAAAGTTCTGTCACAGATATCCTTGTTTATCAAAGGGGGAGAGAGAGGCATCCCAAAATTGAATAACTCGACAATAGTACTGATAATAGTAATTATAACCGGAATACTCTGCACCAGGGACCATTCAATGCTTTATGTGCTTCACCTCTCTTAATCCTCATTCTGTAACTCTTAGGAACAAACTAACGTTATTCCCATTTTATAAAAAAGGGAAATGAGGCACAGAGAGGTTAAGAAACTTGTCCAAGACGAAACAAGCAGTAAGTGATAGAGCTTGGATTTAAACCATGGGGGTCTTGTTCCAGAAACACTTTCTCTTTGACCCCTGCACTGTGTAGCTTGGAAGGAGGAAAGCAGGACCTGGACCCATGACTTCCTGCCAGTGCCCATCCCCAGCTTCAGCAATTATCATCTCATGGCCAATTAGGTTTCACCTATACCCTCACTCACACCCAGCTGCCACAACACTCCAGATTATTTTCGAAGCTCATCCAGATATCATATCGTTTTATTTGTAAATATTCCCATGTGCATCTCTAAATAATAAAGAGTCCACTTGGAAACATAACTATCATACCATGATCACACCCAATTTTATAACGTTTTAATACCACGATTTACAGTCAGTTTTCAGATTTCTCCAACAGTCTCATTTCTGGTTTTCTTTTTTTCTTTTATACTTTGTTCAGATCAGAATCCAAATAAGATCCATACATAACAATTGGTTCACGTGTTTCTTCAGCTTCCTTGAATCTATAGGTTCCTCTCTCCTTCTCTCATGAACATGTGCATGTGTTTTATTTCCTTGCAATTTATTCATTGAAAAAACCAGCTCATCTGTTTGGTAGCATAGTCAATAGTCTAGATTTTGCCGATTTTAATTCTGTGTATTAGTTTCCTTGGCTGCTGTAACAAATTACCACAAATTTAGTGACTTAAAGCAACATAAATGTATTATCTTACAATTCTGGAGATCAGAAGTCGGATGCAGGTCTTTCTGGGCTAAACTCAAGGTATCGACAGAGCTGAACTCCTTTCTGGACTAGGGGATAATCCATTTCCTCACTCCTTCCTCACCTCCACCCGTCTCAGTAACGGCGGGTCGAGTCCTCACACCGCATCATTCTGACCGCCTCTTCCATACTCAAATCTCCCTCTCTCTCACTCCTGCTCTGTCTCCCTCTTCCACTTCTAAGGACCTTTGTGATTACATTGGGCCCACCTAGATAATCCCAGATAAAAATCCCTGTTTTAAGATCAGATGGTTAGCAGTCTTAATTCCCTTCACCATGTAACCTAACATACTTACGGGTTCCAGGGATTAGGACATGGTCTTATTTCAAAGGAGGGTACTGTTCTGCCTACCATAACCTGCTCTATCATTTCACGTGTTTATCTGCATCCTGTATTTCCTATTAAGCGATAGTTAGACGATTCAGGCTCTACTTTAAGCAGCAGTAGTGTTGTATTCTTCCATGATGTCTGGTTGTCTCTCTTTGGGAAATGTTTGCAGCCATTGATGATTATCGCCCAGATCCTTGGATCTATTAGACTTTGGAAAAGGTTGATATTCCAATTCTATTGTAGTTACATAAAGAGAAACTGGCCTCATCAACTCTTTGGTTACCCTGAGGTTAAACAGTGTACATATGATAGGCAGGATAATGCTTGATTCTCTTGACCAGTTTTCAAAATCATGAGCATCTTCAAAGGAGGCCAGTGAAGGATGTTTGGTGTTTGGGTATCATTATGAAGTTATGGATTTAACGTATTTGTATATCAATAGGTTGCAGTTATTGTCATTATCAGTGTCCAAATTACCTAGAGAAAGAAGGAACCACTTCCGGTTAGCTTCTGAGTTCTATTGACAGATGTCTTTGGCAGCTTTCAGGCATTCTGGCATGACAAGATATTCCAGGTTCATCTTGTACATTTCCTACCTTTTCTCTGTGGAGCTTTGGCTCCTTTTGGTATTTAGCGACCAGAATCTGGACATTAGGTGTGCCTGTCACTACTGCGTTGGTCATTATTTTCAGGTTTTTTGTAGACAGAGCTTGGAGTTATGTTTTTTTAAAGATAAAATACACTGTAAGTTCGTATTGATACTTCCAACTCAGATTCAGTACTACAGAGTTCTTATTTATTGGTTGATGTATTTTTTAATAAAATTTTCTGTACTTGCTGCTTCTCAAAAGAAAAGCACCACAGAAGTGTTCCTGTGGGTTAAATTAATCTGTACTAGGAAGCCAGCCAGGACTGGGAAAGCTGTGCACAAAAAGCAGTAATCCCCAGCACGTAGGGATTTACAGTGAAACAGTGCCAGAGCTGAAAGGGGCCTTAAAGAGCATGGGGTTCAGTGGTGCCCATACCTGGAGGTATATCAGAATTAGCTAGAAGCTTTTCCAAATAAAATTTCCTGACCCAAGATCCATAAGATCAGGATCTGCAGGGTAGGACCTGGGTATCTATTTTTATTAAAGTTATTTCTGAGGAAACGAATGTTTCGATGTGTTCGGAATCTATCTAAGGTGTCCATGAGGACGCTAATACTTCCAGAAATCCTTTAGCACTCAACTGATGTTTAGACAGGTTAAAGGCTTTGGCTGAGATCCCGCAGCCAAGGCAGAACCAAAGCTCTACAGTTCAGGGCCGCGCTACTCGGACACGGGCCTCGTGATACGCCCATGGTACACCTCCTTGGCTTGAAAAGTGGTGCCACCAGTGTGCGTCGTGGTAGATGTCTGTCACCTCACTGTGACTTGAGATCTGTGTAGTGCTTGCCGTCTTGTAGCACTTTTATGTTGAGATCTGCTATCGTATTTTGGAACATAGCCCAGGTAACCACAGTGCAAAGGACAAGCTAAGTAGGATCTGGAATTGCAGCTCGACCCAGTGAGGGCAAGAGAGGGGGGAATCTAGAACATGTTCTAGAAGGAAGACCAGTCCCACAGGAAAAGCAGAGAAATTGCTCTCAAAGAGGTCCTATATAGGACTAGGACATCCTAAAAGGTGAGCAAGCAGAGCATCCAGAATGCAGGCACGTTTCTGAGATGCAGGCAGCAGGGGCCAGTTCTTCCACCAGGTATCATGGCTCTAATACCAGGGCAGGGCAGGGTTTCAGCCTCTGGAGGGAAACTGACAAAAGCAAGGCAGGTCCTCAGATAAACGGAGCACAGTTCCTAGTCTACTGGAGAGGCAAAGGACACGATTAATTTTAATGAGAGGGGAAGAACCAAACTCTTGGTTGGGTACTATGGAGTGCTTTCCAAAACAGGGGATGTGCCCAGGGACCAGGCTCCAGAGACCTGGAGGAGAAAATCCTTGGAACCTGGAGACCCGGGCAGAAGGGGTCCCTAGACCGGCAGCCGAGCCACCTTCCATTAAGATCACCCAATAATTTTAGCCACTTTGCCCACCAGACATTGGGCAGCACTCAGATATTTCCTAGACCTTTTGCTAAGAAATGCAAAGGTGGGACTACCATTGGGCTGTCATTGTGGGTGCTGGGAATCAGACAGGATAGGCAGAGATGAGCTATTAGACTGGGAACCATACTTGGAATGAGGAAAGAAGCAAGCTTTACCTGATGATGTTGAGTCCAGGAGTGTTGGGATATATTCTACCAATACCTTAAACTCACTGACTCACTGGTGGGATGTCAGAGATACTATGTTGCACAGGCACGAAAACCCAGACCCTCCTGCTGCGCCACAGGGAGGCATCATGGGCACAGAAGAGTGCAGGCACTGGAAGCAGATTGCGTAAGTTCAGATCCCACCCCCTCCACGTACTACCAAATGACTTAATTTCTCACCACCTCAGTTCCCTCATCTGTAAAACAGAGATGCTACCAGACGTGTCAGCTTTATAGACACGCTGTGCGTGTTAAAGGATGATGTAGGCAAAGCACTTAGCACAGAGCCTAGACCATCCTGAGTGATCAGTAAGTGTTAGCTATTGTTTCTCCTCTTGTTATTGTCATCAGTAGTTCTCATTGTCACCTCCCTTCCCACCAGTACTGTATCTGGACAGATGGGCTGAATGCGCTGCTGGGGAAAGATATGATGAGTGACCTGACGAGGAATGACTTGGACACGCTGCTCAGCATGGAAATCAAGCTCCGCCTCCTGGACCTGGAAAACATTCAGATCCCCGACGCACCTCCACCCATCCCCAAGGAGCCCAGCAACTATGACTTTGTCTATGACTGTAACTGAAGCGCTCGGGGCCCAGAAGCTCCCCCTCCAAAACTGGAAGAGCTAGCTAACAGGAGAGAAGAATGAAAACGCTCCCATGCCTTGGAATCCGCTGTGGTAGAGGAAAGCTGTGGTCCACGTTTCCTTTGGCCCCAACGCCTCTAGCCCCGGCGTCTTCCTGCCCCTCCCTGGCGTCCTGCTCACCGCCCTGATTCCATTTCTAGACTCTGATGCTTTAGGTCACCTCCCGTTGCTGCAGCCTAAGGTGGGAGAAAAGCAAAACCCACCGCCAGTAAGAGAGCCAGAGGGCCCTTCCATCTTCATCCCAGCAGGCAAGCCCTCCCCTCCTGGAGGCTGAAAGCCAGCAGCACCAGACCGCCCCCAAACCTACAGCCAGACCCAGGGGTGTGCCCGAGGCCTGTGTCTGGAAGAAACAGTCTAGCTGCTTGAGAAGACCAAACACCTCCTCGTTCCCCTGCTCTCTAGAGTCCGTTCACACCACCACTTCCATGTGAATTGAAATCTGCTTCCAAACCCCCTCCCTCCCACATCCCAGCCTTTGCCTGCCCTGTTCCTCTCTGGTCCCAAGAGCAACAGCAGAAGCTTCTTCCTAGTTCTTCCCAGGGCTGGGTCTCCACAGTCCGTGGGTCCCATGGCCACTTCACGTCTGCCCTGTGACTGCGACCACCCTTCCTGCCTCCCAGCTAGTCTTGGCTTTCCTCTCCCTGCCCCAGCCCAGACCTGCCCTCTTCATTGCCACACACCCTTCCAGCGCCTTAGCTGAAAGCACAAATGGTGAAACCAGTCCCCTTGCTCCATCTCTAATGTACTAAATCTAAAAGCCCCGATGAGAGGCAGTTGCTTATCGAAGGGTTTGGTGGTCCTTCTCCTGGTGGTTCTGCTGAGCACAGGTTTCCACAGGATGGTCAAGTATCCAAGTTTACATCGTTGTAATTATTACAGGTATTGACAGTTTGCAAGGGTTCAGGGTTGTTGGTTTGGGGGGGGATGGGTTATGTTTTTTTGGTTATTTTTTTTCTTTGCTTTGTTTTTGTACAAAAGAGTCTAACATTTTTTGCCAAACAGATATATATTTAATGAAAAGAAAAGATACATAAAGGTGTGTACTTTCCAGGGTTTTTTTTTTTTTTTTAATTATTTGAATCCTAAACCTCTTCCTGAGAATAACATTCCCCTAAACATGCTGTGGAATAAAATTAATTGTGATGAGTTGTGGGGCCGGTGTTTTGATTTGGTCATTTAGGTTCTTGCTGCCCAGGCATGAGCATCATCTGTGAGCTTGTCAGAAATGCAGAATCTTAAACCTCACCCCAGCCCTGCAGGGTCAGGGGACGCACGTGCATATTCAAGTTGGAAAAGCACTGGCCTAGGGGACTCCTGACCATTGCTGTGTCACCATAGGCTCTGCATATCAGTAAAGAATGATCCTTCTAAGAAGACCACCTCAAGTCATCTAAAAAAAATCAGACCCACTGTGTAATAATACGATCTATTCATTTTACACTGTTGCCTCCTGACGGTGACTTTCTCTCTTATTTTTTCTTCCTTACCATTATATAATTTATGGAACTGACCAAATGAAACACATCACACTTTGAAGTACAGTGAGCAAAGGAAAAGAGTGCAGACCCAGAGACCAGAAATCGGTCAAGCCAGAACTAAATGAATCTAACTAGGAATTAATGAAATATGGGTAAGAGCCCAGCAAAGGATTTTTCTGAGGTTAGTTCCATTGGAGGCATATCTGGATCATGAACTCCAAGGGCTGGAAGGGGTATCAGAAAGGTCCCAGTGATGCAGAATTTATCGCACAAGCCACTCTCGACTCTCAACAGAAGTGTTAGATGCCTCCAGGTCACTGCCGTTTATTGTTACCCAGATGTGCGATTACAAATTGTCCTGGGTTGAGATGATATTACAGGAAAAAAAGGGAAAAAAAAGACCTCCTTTATAACCCACAGTAATTCCCAAGCGATTATGCTTTACATCAGCGCACTCACACCTGAGTGTCAAGTTGATACTTCCTTTACATTAAGCTTTGGTGATATTAACATGTATGTCCTTCATGTCAGGAGTGCTTATTCATCCACCCATCATCCTGATAAAATGATAAACGTTAGGTAAAAGAAAGCAGACAGAGTCATACCGTTTTTTACTTAGGAATTACCTGACTCCATCCGTGAACAGGGGAATTCTCTGGACCGAGATATCTGAGGTCCTGGGACACTGAGTTTAAGAGATTGATCGTCCTATGACCCTTGCTAGGAAGAACAAGCCCTTCTCTGTTCTGTTGCTCCTGCTTTGGTGTGTTAAATAGAAACTAACCCTTTCAGGGCTATTAAAGCATTCTGCTTCATCCCTGTAGACCCTCCTCTCGAGGACTTGAGGTCCTGAGAGTGTGACATCATTCCTTCATTTTGTGGTAATATGGTACAGGGTTGCCGTCCACATTTGCCCACCTCATCTTCTCAGCCTAGGCTGCCTAATGCAACTTTCCCAGCCAGTGGGCTTCCCACAGCCAGCTCAGCTCCCGTCGCCACAGGTTTCTAAGCTTGGACAAATCAGCTAAAGCCAAGGGAGCACTGGAGGAGGAGGCCAGTTTTGTCGTGAAGCCTAAGCTGCATCCTCCAATTCAGCTTTACCTGAAATAAAACTGGTCACTGAATTTTAATCCACTGATATTTTAATTCCTCTCATTCTTATTCAGAACCTATAGGGGAAGGGGTAATTAACTGGCACTCTCAAACACAAAAGTGACCAAGGGCAGGAAAATCTGATGATTATTGCAGAAGAAAAAGTGCAAGGCTGAATGTTCCTTGAGTCTATTTGCAAATCCGTTCTAAACCACCTTCCAACTAGCAACTCAAGCATTTCCTACTTACCTGCTTTTATAATGAACTGAGCAGTTGTACCATTGACATACATGCCTTTTATCGATTTTGTCTTAGTTATGAAATCTTTAACTTAAACCTTTAACTTACTATAAACCTTTAGCTTAAAGGAAATAAAATATTCCTATGATAATCAAAAACATGCTTAGAGCTAGACACTAGGAATGCAACAAGAATAAAATCTGTAAAATCGGGGAGGTTATAATCAAATAATTTAGTCGAATATAAAACCAAATAATTGCAACACAGTGTGGAAATGATATTATATAACTGTGTACAACACAGAGTAGTAGAAAGGAGGTCATGCTCAACACGCTTGAAAGTGGGGTAAGGGAAACCAAGACAGGAGTAGAAACTTGAATTAGGTCTTGAAAGAGAGAAGCTGTTTGCCACACAAGAGATAAACATTCCAAGTAGAGCAAAACATACAAACAGAGCCTGGAGGCAGGAAAACTGGTGACTATTCCAGAATCTGTAAAACATTCAGTGTGGCCAGTATGTAGGATGGATATGAGAGGGGAAGGGAGAGAAGACTGCAGAGGGTGTAAGAGGCACAAATCATGAAAATCCTGAGATGGTTGGCCAGGGATTTTACTTGAGGGCAAAAGAGTGTAGTCAGAGGAGTGATGTCAGATTTGCCATTCAGAAATATCACAAAGACAAAATACCCATGTGGGGGAAAGATCAGTGTGGGAGAAATGGAAAGAAGAGATATTAGCAAGAAGGTCATTGACATAGTCCCAAGCAAGAACCATTTGAGCCAGACTTTGGTATAAACGATGGGAAAGGGGAGGAGAGTAAAGCCATTAGACAGCAGAGTTAGCTGCCTTTTTAGTGAAGGAGAGAGAAGGATGCCAATGACTCCTGAGTTTCTGGAATGGGTGAGTAAGCAGATAACAAGGCTGTTACCTAAAATCAGGAAGAGAGGAGAAATGGGAGATTTTAGAAATAAAAGTGAGGGGAGATCATGAGACAGCTTGTTGGACTTCTCCAATCAAAGAAATGGAAGCCAAACCTCATTCTAAAATGGAAATCTCATGACTTGAGAAACCTGTGGATGAGGGGCCTGGAAATTGTCATCGCTCAGTAAGTAAATCCCCTCCCATCCCTTTGGTCCCCCGTCCATGCCCTCTCCTTCCCTCACGTCCTCTCCTTTCCTTGATGGTAACACAGTGGTTGAATGATCTTTAGTATAGTTCAACTATACGGCATGTTTCAACCAATTCAGCCTGTTTTATGAAAAAGGAAAATAATAAGCAAAGGAAAGGAAGAAAGGAGAAAAATTTAAATTTGAACATACTCTTGAAATAAATATTTGAGGTAACTTGCAATAAAACCACAATTTAAAATAAACTTGGGGGGTGAAGGATATATGGTATAATTCTATATGAAAATATAGTTATACCCTATATTTTTCTTTTAATGGAATTACATTTTTTTCTGACAGTAAAATGAATGTTAAATGTTTTTAATTAGAACACACCCAAATGAAGGAAGGAAATAATTCTACCAGAAACATGATGTGTAGTTGATATACTTGAACATTAAATCTAAATCTGGGCTTCCCGGAAGCCAATGTAGATAAGGAAGCATTTTTTAAATTAAATTTCTATCACCTCATAAGCAAATATCCTTTCCCAGGCACCAAATCTCAGAGAGGACATGCTATTTAAAGCACATAACACCTTCAATAAACACTTCTTAGTAGGTGCTATTTGTCTGCCACTCTGTTTTGCTAATGAAAAGAGTTACCCCCCCCCCCAAGCCCCTTGAGGGATGGAAGCAAACAGGTACCAGAGAAGGGCCGTTCTGAATGCTAGAGTCAGTTTAGGGACAAAGTATAGAAGAATCAGAAGAGGAGTCTGGAAGTCGAGCAACCAAGGAAAGCTTGGCCAGAGAAAGAGGTTCAGGAATGCATCGGGTGGGTCCAGGGCTAGGAGAGGTGCTGGGCACAGACAAGCAGGATGCAGGAACTGAATCCCCTTGCACTTTCATCAGGCACTCACTATGCACCATGCACAGGGCACAGGGATACAAAAGTAAACAAGTGACTCGGCCTTCTAGAGTCTCATAGCCTAGGACAGGAAAGACAGACAAATAAACGCAATCCAGAGCTAAAAGGATCTTAGTGTAGAGAACACTGAGCTAGCACACGGAGCAGGAAGTGACTTCTTCTGCCTGGAGGGAAGTGAGGCCTGAGAGAGGGTTGGAAGGATGAGCAGGAAGCCACCAGGTGACAAGGGAAAGAAGGCCAGGCTCACTCTCTACTCACCCTTCAGGTCCCAGTATGATCATTGTTTTCCCTGGACATCAAAGTCAAGGTTGGGGGCTCCGGCTCTGTGTTCCCAGAGCCACTTTTACTTACGGTCATTGAGCTTTCACTGTCTTCCTCACTTTCTGGGAACCCTATGAGAGAGGGCATCTGGCTAGCTGTTCTCACCACTTTCATGCCCTACCCTGAGCCCAGTGCCAGGCACCTAACTGCACTCCATCAACTCTAAGAGAATTGATCAAGGGCTTTTCTGGAAGGGGTAATAGCATGAGGCAATAGAAAGAGGAAATGGGTTATGGCTGGAACAGACATGAGTGTGGGAGAGAGAAAAGTAGGAGATAATCTTGGAAAAGAGAGTGAGGACCTTGAATGGCAGACCAAGAAGTTGGAACTATATTTTCTACGTGGCCAGGGCCACTACCATAGATACTTAGGTGAAGGGAGTAACCTGATTTGCATTTTAAGATCACCACTTTCATACTGACAGCAGCACAAAAGGCAAGTTGAGGAAGAGTGCGTCCAGGGGCAGGGAGACCAGGCTAAACATGTTTCCAAGGTGCCTCACTCTTATTTTTTAAATTTCTTTTCTTCTATTTATGTAAGTGCAATATCACTATTCGGCAAATGCAGCAGTTAACACCTTACTGGAAGAAGTGACTTGGCCAAAACAGAAGTGGTCAAATTAGGATTTGAATCCAGGTTCTCTGGTTCCAGCTTCTCCTTCTTAATTCCTTTTGCAAGCCATTTTATTTATTTATTTGTTTGTTTATTATTGAATTGCCATTGGCATACAATATTATATGTTTTCGGTGTACACCATAATGATTTGATATTTTTTCTACATTAAGAAATGATCACCACAATAAGTCTAGTTGCCATCTGTCACATACAGAGTTATTACAATATTATTATTATTTTTATTTTATTATTTTTTTTGCAGTAATTGGGCCTCTCACTGTTGTGGCCTCTCCCGTCGCGGAGCACAGGCTCCGGACGCGCAGGCTCAGCGGCCATGGCTCACGGGCCCAGCCGCCCCGCGGCATGTGGGATCTTCCCGGACGGGGGCACGAACCTGTGTCCCCTGCATTGGCAGGCGGACTCTCAACCACTGCGCCACCAGGGAAACCCTACAATATTATTGACTCTGTTCCCTATGCTGTATATTACATCCCGTGACTTATTTATTTTACAGCTGCAAGTAAAGGTGCCTCACTTTTAAGAAGGCTGAGCTTATCAATCAATCAATCAGTCAATCAAATTACTAGGATCAAACTGAGTTCAGAAAAGAATATATGTGTGTGCTGTAAAAGAGGTGAAATGATCATCACTGCAAAGACAGAAAAATTAAAAGCAAAAGGATGTATAATTGAAGCCTAATGTATAAATACAAAAATAGAAACAAGGCCAGATCTTTCCCAGATTGCTTGAACAAACAAAATCTGGACAAATGCTGGTTATAAGATATCTGCCTAAAATAAAATGACACAGAATAATTGAAAATACAGAGGTGAGCATGATATACCAGCAAACACAAAGTCACAGTTTCACATGAGGAGAAGAGATGGCAGGAGGGGAGAAAATAAATATCAGGAAAGTAAAATGAAGATTAAAAACCTATGGAAAAAGAAAGTAACTTTGTAATACTCTCTAACATTGATATAATTTACCATGTTGATATGACTGATGAGAATATCTAGTGTCACTGCTAACCGGTAAAGGGCTTTCACCAGAACCTGACCTAGCTGACACCCTGATCCTGCACTTCCAGGCTCTAGAACTATGAGAAATTTCTGTCCTTTATAAGCCACCCAGTCAGTGGTATTTTGTTACAGAAGCCTGAACAGATTAAGACACATGGTTTGTAGCTCACCTTCAACAAATAAACTCTGGTTTGATGGTGTTCCACTTAAAATGTCACTTGAAATGAATCACAGTTTTCTAAAACTGTGACAGTCCAGCAAACAAGACCTTACTGAATTTGCAGAGAATTTTTGTATAATTAAAACTTAAGAACACAATCGATTTTTATTTCATTTTACTTCATTTCATTTCACTTCATTTCATTTTGGAACCAGGGAGTACTATCGACCAAAAAGTCTAAGAGATTTAGCAAGGTCTGATGCTACTAAATATAATTTTTAAAAACAAAAGCACAAAATATGATAGCAGAAAACCACATACGAGAAAGAGAGAGAGAAAAAATGAGAATGTACATGTATGTTGAGGAAAAGCCTAACTTTGGAGCAATATCATGGTTGCACAGTTGTTAAGAAAATATAAGCTGTGAAGTCCTGTGCCAAATTCCAGTTCCAGTGCTTGCTAGCTGTGTGACCTAGTTATTTCCTGGTTTGTAAAATTTTGTCTATACAATTCTTTTATAACAACTATTGAAAGATCATATTAAATAATGTTTATAAGTTTCATGGGACAGTGTCTTGAGTACAGTAAATACTCAAAAAATAGTAAATAGTAAATACTCACAGCTAGACTTTTCTGATGCCAAAAAGTCAAACACGTCCACTTGAATCCCTTTGAGTCTGAGAATTGGGCCACACTCTAACCCTCTTCCCAGGCTAGTTGCTAACCATGTGGATCTTGTTGTACCCTTCACACTTTGCCCTCATGAATTACTACTGTCTTATTTCCACCATTCAGATCTTACCCCCACTCTCCTGTATGGTAGTAGTGGATGTTGAACAAGTGGGCCAGACCCTGGGTGTTACCTGCACAACCAGGATCGGTGGCCCAATCTGCAGGAATAGAGCTAAAGTGGAAACTAAGTCAACATGAAGGAGCCAGGCAGAACCAGCAACAGCAAGGTTGGAAGCCAAGGGGTATTCCATGTGGCACCAGGAATAAAGGGGAACTCTCTGTATCTACCTTTATTGGACATGAGAAGTGTGGTGCCTGTGTGCTTCTGGCTGCCATGTACTGACCACCTGGTTGGCAGGCATTGTGCAACACGTTTTCCTTGCAGTACATCATTTTCCTCTCCAGGGGGCTGGTATTGTTACCTATTTCACAGATGAGAAATCCAAAGCTCAGAGAGTTTAGATCACTCCCCAAGGTCACATAGTAAGGAAAGAGTTGAATCTGGGGCTTTCTCTGACACAATGCCCTCTACTGACTCAAAAGGACAATGTGTGGTGGACCCCTTCACCTTCTGATGCTTATGGTATAGTTTTTTGAACCTAAATTTGGGACTTCACGTTTCTCTCCTGGATGAGGAGAAGCAGCTCATTGCATTTTGCTCGTGGAATCTCTTATCTCTGAAACATGAAGCTTCTCTAGAAGCTTCTCTCAGGAGATGCGCACCATACACCAGCTTGCTGAAGGTCCTGCCGTTGCTGTCATGGTCCCTCAGCCCGTGCATCACCTGCTCAGCCTCACACCTGAGCAGGTTCTCTCCAGCTGCATCAGTTCTCCTAGACTTTTCACCAAGGGTGTGTAATGCCTTATTCTGGTCATAAGTTGTAAGAGAACTTTCACACTGTTTTTAAACTTCCCTACATGGCTTGATTGATTTATCTTGGATTCTCCAACTCTTCTCTTCCTGGTCCACCTCTCTCTCATAGTTGTTCTCAGTTAAGTTTTTTTTATCAGCTACCTCCCCATTTCCTTTGGGATCATTGTGGTCCTTGAAAGCTGCCAGGGTAGCTCTTTAAGGTTAGATTCCAAAGTACATGCCCAGAATTTATGAGGAATCCCTCCAAATACAAAAGAGAGCTGCCTGTTTGCTTTTTCAGTGAGTGCCATCCGATCACTCCCTATGACAAGGAGCATCTGTGGTTTTTCCTATAAAATAGCTTTCCAGCACTTTCCCCATTACAGACTAGTGGCCCTTTGAGAAGTGAGACCATTCCTTCACAAGACTGGGTTTTGCATTTTCCTGTTTACATTTGGAAAAGAGCGATCTGCTATCACTGCAGAGTGCAGAGCAGAAGAGGGAGTAAGAGCCACTTTGGGAGTGGATTTCGTACCCCAGCAGAGCCTGCTGTGGGGCGGTATTGCTGCATTGGCACATTTGACAGTTTGTGCGGGTCTCCAAAGAGCAAGCACCCAAGGCTGATGCTGCCTCTGGACAGGAAGGTCAGGTCATGCCATCCCTCTGTCCTGTAGTGGGCTATCTATTTCCCACACCCACTGTGAGAGGGGTGAGGAGAAATGAACAGGCATACATGCAATTTCGTTTGGCCAAAGTCATTTCAACATCTGTAAAGCAAACAAGAATTCATCCATCACCAAATAAAGTAATTATCGAAGCAGCTGTTACCCAGACATGACTCTCAGCTGGGGCAGTGGGAGAGCAATTTATCTCTTAGCAGCAGCTTGCCAACATCTAACTTGTGATTTATAGAGGAGGAGAAATCCTCAGAATATAAGGTTCAGGCAGATGTGTTGAAAATGGCTCTTCAAATTCTTTTGAAATTTTGTCTACTGTTATTCAACTCATAAAATACTCATAGCAAATTTGGAATATTCAGAAGCAAGTATACAGGGAAAAAAATGACTTCTAATCAAGATAACCACATCAATATTTTAATACATGCCCCTTCCAGGCATTTCTCCATCTGTTAGATAGATAGATAGTTAGATAGATAGTTAGATAGATAGATAGATAGATAGATAGATAGATAGAAGATAGATAGACACTGTGTAATTGAGAATATATCACATATTTATATGTATTTGTATCATCAACTGAATGGAATCAACCAGGGAAAATGAGTCTGTCCATACAACTCTGCCCTCACTGTAGCCAGGATTCCTTGGGGTCTCATCCAGTGATCCTCCTTAGCTTTTCCTAATGTTTGGCATCTTATTTCACATGGCCACTCCCAGGACTTCTGGAAATGTCCCATGGTCAGTCTGGGCACCCTCAACTTCATATACCAGGATATCTCTCTATGTTTCCTGTATACATGCTTCTGTGTTTCTCAGTATCCAGTATGAACAGATGAGAAGGATAACAAACTTAAGTAAATCCCATATATCAAATGGGGAAAAGTTGAAGGAAATACTTCAAGTCAAAAGGAAATGAGATAATGCAGGATGTTAGAGAAACACAGAGCCCATCTTGAAGACCAAAGAGGAAAGAAATGCAGGCCACATCAGGCTGAATAGAACTCTTCTCCCTACACTCAGTAGTAAGAGCGATCCCATTTGGGTATTTTTCCCAACTCTCTTTCAAACCTTCTTTATGAGAAAGGAAGATGTATCAGGCACATTCCTTACCTTCGAGGAACTCATGAAGAAGAATATATAGCATCCTCTAGGGCCAGGTTTCTCAACCATGGCACTACTGACATTTAGGGCCAGTTAATCCTGTGTTATGTGGGGCTGTCCTGGGCTTTGTAGCATATATAGCAGCACCCCTGGATTCTACCCACTAGATTCTAGTAGTACCTCTCTCCACTTCACCCCACCCCGACCAGCAAGTTGTGACAACCCAAAATGTCTCCAGATATTGCCAAATATCCCTTGAGGGGCAAAACTGAGATTCTCCCCAACTGAGAATCACTGAACTAGATATGGGGGATGGGGACGGGGGGATATCCTTCTGCTTGCTGACATCAAGCAAAATAATCCTATTTGCAAATCACTGGAAAATAATTCCAGCAGCAATGACCTTAGGGACATCAGGGCAGAGAGCACCCAGAGCCATTTGGGTTTGGGAAAGAGAAAGGAAATGAAAATGGATTCACATACCTCATTTATTTTAAACCTCTCAACAATCTTTCAAGGTAAGCTTTATTTGCTCACTTTACAGGTGAGAAAACCAAGACTCAGAGAGGATAAGTAACTGGCCCAGGACCACAGAGCAGGTAAGCAGAGTACTCCCCACTCCACAGTGCTGTATGCCGCCAAAAAATAAGAGTTCCTAGAGTTTGGAGAAAGGAAATCTTACAAATTCTAAATTTATACATTTAAAATCAGAAAACCTGGAGAATGAGGAGATGGGTCTGAAGGGAGGAAGGCTTGAGTGACTTCAAAACCTGAGTGACTCCAAAGAGAAGATTTTACCCACTTTGAAATGGTTTGTTTAGAATTACGTTGTCAGCAAAATTGTCGTCGCAATATTTTGTCTACTGATTGGGCCCTACAATTAAGCCTCCCTTGATGAAAGCCTCTTAAGGCTAATTTTAAATCTGATTACCGTCAGCATGACATCCACTTGGAGTTGCTTTTCAAACAAGCAGCAGTGTTTTCCTGGGGATGTCAGTGTCGGAATTTGTGGCCAGAAGTCTCTGCAGCCACATGTTCCCCTCCCACCCCTGTAACCCCCTCCAGACACTGTCAGTTCGCAGCATCTTAAACTCAAAGTGCCTTGATGCGAAGTAAGCTACAGCGCTTCTCTCAGGAGCCCAGAAATGCCGCGGTGTCTAAGCATTGGCCTGAATCAGAGAACAGAGGAAGACTGAGTATCTAATCAGATTAGTATGAGAAAAGGCTCTGGATCGCGCCGTCCCTTGACTTGAAACTTCTGTATTAATAGCAGTAATACGTGATTTGTGCCACGTCTGCTCCGTTGTGGAAGGATAAAGGCGAGGGGGATTGACACGGATTATTAAAAAGCCTCTCGGCCCCAAGCTTTCCACTGTCTCTGGTCCTTCTGGTCTTTCTTTGAATAAAACATATGTGAAGCAAGACAGAAACTCTGAAGACTGTCTCTTCAGACCCTCTTCAATCAGTGGAGAAGCTGACCGTCCACCTCTGCTGTTTAAGATGACACCACACTCAGAAAAGTGTGCCAAAGGGGGCAGCACCGGGCAGAGCCAGTGCTGTGGAATCAATTCTGGCATCTGTACATCTGCCTGGGTCCAGTGCTAACCAATCTTTTTTCTGACTCTCAATTTTCCCCGCCCTTTGAGATGGTACCCATCTCTGCAAACTACTGTTTTCATTAATTCCCAGCACCCAAGCAAGGAACATAAAATCCTTGCTTATCTCTTCAGACCCATCTCACTTACAGTGAGGGCTTGAAAAGTGCGGGGTTGATGAAGATAGAAGAGAGATTTGGGAGGTAGAAGAGGCAGCATCGGTGGCCAGCTGGGTGTAGGAGTGAACACGAGGGAGCAGTCCAGAGTGACCGTGAGGTGACTTGCTTCATTGATTAGGGCAATGGTTACACATTAAGCAGTAGAATGAACTCGGGGTGGGAGGAACACATCTGGGGGGAAGTTGGGTGACTCAGTTTAGGTCACGGGGGTTTGAGTACCCAGGGCCACCCCAGGACCCGTGCCGGGAGAGAAGACGAGCTCTCTCTGCCACAACCCCGGTTGCTCCAACAAGCTGGATCCCTGCTCCATTGTCTACACAGATTACAGAAGGTGGCCTAAAAGGAAATGGCAAGCCAGGGTGTTAAAGTAAGATTTTTGGCAGTGGGGGAAATAGGAGAAGAAGGAGGCTACTGGTTTCTTGCTTGCATTTGCAGACCCACCAAAAATTGACATTGACAAAAGGGACTCAGCCTTTACATTCTGCAATAGCATCTGGGCTGCAGCTCTGATCTCCAAGCTCAGTGGTGAAGACCTCAGTCTCGCAGCTAAAAGACACCTGCCTGGGGCCAGGAAGAGTCCACAGTCTCCCCCAGCAGCAATTTACTTGTTTGCTTATGCTTTTCATTGTTGATATTATTGTTGTTTTTAACATCTCAACTTTAAAATGGCTTTTTGTTATGTCATTTTGGTGTGTTTTTCCTCCTTTTGAAGTGTCTAGTCTTATCTAGCTGCTTTCCCGTTCGATATTTGACCTTCTGAGCTCAGAGCCAGAGTTTCACTTTTTATTATTTTTCCTTGTTTTTATTTTTAACATTCTACCTTACATTACACTACATAAATTTGGATTCATTTTGATTTTCATTTTAGCATTTGAGCTGAAGGTGTTTAAATTTTTATCTCTAAAAATCCTTCCCTTTGCATCTGTTTGAATTTTTACTTTAATCATTTTATTGATTCATTTTTAAAATATTTTTTTCTTTTATTCATTTTCAAAGTTTCTACCCTTAAATTTTTAGTCCATCTCTCACAATCATTTTCTTACTAGGTTTTCTCTTTTTAATTTCCTTTTTTTATTTATTCTTAACATTAAGTCTGTCATTGCTCCCACTGTTTATTGTTGTTTTTGTTGTTGCATTAAGGTTCTGGAAATAATTCCCCTATTTCCCATGCAAAACAGAGATTAGACGTCTTTTCCCTTCTAACAGTATACCTCCTTCCTTTCTGTCTGGCCCTGATAAATTTTTCCACATAGGTTTTTAGAAGTGAATTCTAATACAATCCTAAAATAAATTAGACATGCAAACACACACACACACACACACACACACACACACACACACACACACACACACACACACACACACCTCTTACCTTATAAAATGAAATCCCTTCCCAGTCAAGAAAGCTGCCTTTGCAGATGTACATCTGAAGATTTGGAATGATGTGTCACTTTACCACATTATAAGAAGCCATGGGATTTATAATCTTTGACTCCAAAGAATTCAAAGAACAATAGAAGAGAGGGATTTCAATGGTCTGCTCTGCAGACCACTTGCATCAGAATCTTCCAGGTTGTTTGTAAAACAACCTGGGTCCCATTTCCATTCTTAACAAGCTTCCCAGATGATCATTTACATTAAAGTTTGAGAACAACTGCTTTATTGTACTGAAATCTATCTATATCTACATATAGGTATATACAGAACCATTGAAGCTATTATGAATAATTGTTACTTCTGGGGAGTGAGACAGAATGGTGGGGCAAATATAACTTTTTAAATAATAAACATTTGCTACACTTACAGCAATAGTTTTAATTAAATAATTTTTAAAGTTATTACACACTCCTTTGGATATTTTCTTATGCTGTTGGAATCATACTTTAAGATAGAAAGTAGAACAAGTTACAAGTACATAGCCTCTAAAATACTGATACTGCCTCTCACTACATTAAGACAGGAGTTAGAATTCTGTGGAGTGCCACCATAGGAAATTCACCTGCTCTGGCCCTGCCATGCTCCTCTTCAAAGAACTGGAAACTAAACAAGGAGGGATGAGGTCGCCCAGTTTCTCTTCCTTCCCCTCCTTTCACTTAGCTTCCACGTGTCTACAGGATGGAGAGCAAACATTTGGCAAATTCACTGGTGCGAATGAGTGAGGCTGTCCTTGTTTTAACACTCCAACTACTTTCATTGTCCTATTTCCAAACATTTATTTACACAGCCCCATGCCACTTCTAGACAGATTTCCGGATCAAGTCTCCCCAGCTAACTTTAATTGGTCAAGGCCAAGAGCTTGTCAGTGTAGTCTTTAGGGATTTTAGCCAGGGTCAGGCCCTGAGCAACTGGGATAAGGATGGCAAGAAGACTGGAGAGGACAGGAAAAGAGGGAGGAGGCAGGAAATCTGCTATCACATACTTGGTGGACTACCTGGATTAGTGCCTGTGGCATGTCTGGCTCAATATTTATGAAATCCCGTTATCAGCATTTCTCTAAACTCCAGGGTATGTGTGTGGGGTTGGAGATGGGGTGAGCAGGTTGACTCCCTCAGACCCTGTGCCCAGAATCACTCCTGTGTGTTGAAAGGCCCTGCCTCCACCCCTCTTTGCTCTTCCCTTATAGCTTGGGCATTTAATTTGAGCAAGCATCTCTAATTCTCTCTTTAGGATAGATTACTAGGTCAAAGAGTAATCCTACTTTGAGAACCTTAATTTATGTCTATTCATTAGGCAAGTGTTAGGTTTTTCCCACTGGATGACCAATTATAGACAAACATTCTGTAACAGATATGTGTTTGTGGGCATATGAATAACAAATTATTAGAAATAGCAGAGCTTTAATGCTCTTCAATGTACATAACACTTGACTAGCCCCAATCTACTGATTGGTGGTCCACAAAGCCTTCAGTGATAATGCCATGCTCTATATGAAAGAAAAGTTCAAGATTTCTGACTCAGGATAGTCAAACTAATGTGGAATCTATAGTTTGAATGATCCAGAGAGGCTGTGTCAGCTAATCAATAACCTAAAGGATCCATGTGTCTTGATGGCTGTGGAAATGCAGGCTCATGCATATGATATGCCAACACTCCAGAGGATCTATCAAAATTGAGAAACAATTCACACACGGTAAGAGTCTTTTTTTAGCTATACAATTCAGTGATATTTAGTATATTCACAGGGTTGTGCAATGCCACTGTCTAAGCCCAGAATATTTTTAGCACTCCACAAAGAGACTCCATACCCATCAGCAGTCCCTCTACGTTTGTCCTCCCTCCAGCCCATAGCAACCACTAATCTGCTTCCTGTCCGTATCGATTTGCCTATTCTGGGCATTTCATGTAAATGGAAGTATACAGCATGTGGTCTTTTGTGACTGGCTTCTTTCCCTTAGCTGAACATTTTCAAGGTTCATCCATGTTGTAGCATGTGTCAGTACTTCGTTTCTTTCTATGGCTGAATAATATTGCATCTCATGGATATACCACATTTTGGTCATCCATTCATCTGTGGAGGGTTTTTAATGTTAGCTTTTAATTTATTACGGAATACACCCAGAAAAGATTATACTAATGATAATTATACACTTTGATGAATTCTTACCAAGTGAGTAACCAGCACTCAGATTGTGAAACAGAACATTACCAGAACCCCAAAAGCCCCACTGGGCCCTTTTCCAGTCCCTAATTACCCTCCAAATATAACCATTATCTTAATTCCTAACTCTACAGATTAGTTTTGCCTGTTTTTGAGATTTATACAAGTGAAATCCTACACTCTATGCTGTCTCTTGTGTCTGGTTTCTTTCACTCAACTCTATATTTGTGAGATGCATCCATGTTGTGGCATATAGCTACAGTTGATTCTTTCTCAATGCTGTACGGTTTTCCATTGTGTAAATACTACTGTTGATGGATATTTGGGTTTCAATCTTTTGCTGCTGCTCACAGTCTCTAGGTGAATATATGTGCACATTTTTGTTGGTTATACATCTAGGAGTGGAATTGCTGGCTCATAGGTGCATATATGTTCACTTTTAATACATACTATGGAATAGTTTTCCAAAATGATTATATCAAGTTACAATACCACCCTCCGTGTATGGGTGTTATGGTGGCTTCACATCCTTGTCAACAGAGAGTATTATCTTTTTCATTTCAGCCATTCTGGTGGAGGTATACTGGTATCACATTGTATTTTTAAATTATTTCACTAATTAAGTTCAGCACCTTTTCATATAGTTATTGGCCATTTAAAGCCTTCTTTTCTGAAGTGACTGTTCAATGTTTAATTTTAATGTAGTCCAGATTACAAATGTTTTCCTTTATGGTTAGTAATTTTTTTATACGTCATGTTTGAGAAAGCTTTTCCTACCCCAAGGTCATGAGATTGTGTTTTAATATGCTTAATATTGATGTGTTTGATATTGAAATGTTTATTAATTATCAACTTTATACAAAATGGTGAATATATCTCTGTTATGGCCCCATCAGGAAAGGCACACAATGTATTGGAGATATCTGAATGGAAATAAGAACAAAGGAACAAATCATAGCATACAGTCTGCCGACACCTAGCAGAGATCACATACTTCTCTCTGTTAGTCTTTAAAAGAACCTGGTCCATGGTTGTCTCTCAACTTATTGTTTCTGGCTGTATCTCTAATTCTTTTCCAGCTTATACATCATCCTCAGTTGTAGAAACAATTTATTTTGACTTCTTAATCTCTGTCTTTTTGTCTAAATATAAACCATATTTTATGACTCTATTAGTCAATTTGTAACCATCCAAGCAGGAGTAAGGAAATTTCTGGGAAGAGCAGCTCAACAACGTTCCAATAGATTTATCTCTCCATCTGAACCCTTCTCGAACATGCCAAGTGTCCTTCCAATTACCAATCTGGTGACACTTTGAGCATCACTATAATTTATGTCAGAGGGAGCCTAGGGAGCAAGAAAGACAAATTAGCTAGATTTTCAATGGCATTGCACTGTCACATGAAACAGAAAGATTGTACAAAAGCCAGCTCCTCTCCAAGGGTCATGATGCCTTCCTGGCTCATCCTGATATACACAGTATTTGCATCAAGCTAATAGTGATGACTGATTCTGATACTGTGTCACACTGCAAATGGAAAACGTACTCTCCCTCCAAATTATCTGCTGCTAAATAATATGATCAGGCAGAGTTGCACAACCAGATTGTCAAGAAAGGAATGATTCACTGGGTGCTTGGAATAGCCAGCCAGCACATCAGAGAGTCTCACACCCTCACAAAGCACAGCAGCTGCATCTCCTGAGGATGCGAAGCTTTCTGAGCACACTTCATTATGAAGCATGGAAAGACTCACAAAGTGGGACCAAGGGGAGAATTAGCAACAGCAAGGGAATGAGAGGCACAGGTCAGAATGACATGTGTTTGCCCCAGTGGCACTCCTTAATTCACACAGCAGGTGTGGAGGGCTGAGACTGAGGGCCATAAGATTGCTTCCCCAGAGACTGGGTAAGAGAATGGCTTGATCTTGTCTCCAAAACACTCAATTCTCTCAAAGTTTGGGAGAAACAGATAGATAACGAGCTAAGAATATTAAAAATGCTTATTAAAAGCTACCATGTATGAAGAGTCAGGGAGTTCCATTGTCTAGTGAAATGAGTAATACTATCTCTCCAATACAGCCTGAAAAACATTAGCCACTAATTCCTTTTATCCTAAACTAGGTTCTATTGCAAGATATAGCCTCTCTGCTCTGTGCTTGGAGCATCTCTATTCCGTAATGTCAGTGTTTGTCCTAGGTTCAGCCTTATCTGTAGAGTGGGAAGTGGAGTTTATTCTGCTCTCTTTGACATGAGCTGAAGGCAGGCCCTACAGTGGGCATGCACATGGATGCCATAAAACATCACGTGACTCTGTCTGAGGTCCACCTTTCTGCAGTGATCAGAAATTTGATCACTTAATTCATGCTTTAATTAATGGATGCCATTGTTTATGTAGGCCAGTGAATTCCAAAGTTGGCTCCTGTTAAGAACCATCTGGGCAGCTTCTGAAAAATACACATTTCCTATATCTCATTCCAGAATACTTGGATTCATTTTGTTAATCTTCTTGATTTTGAAGTTCTTCAGGTGAGCCTGATCATCAAAAAAGTTTGGAAACGGTTGCGGTAGGCTAAAATAAAAGTAGGAAGTAATGAAGAGCCATTGAAACAGTCATATCAGAATTTATGTGTGCTAAGGCCGAGGTCCTGGAAGCAAATGAGATGCTGCCTGTTCCTGTAACTTCTTACTTGTTAAAGTCCTGAGGATGGAATTTCCTACCACACTGGCTTTCCCCCTCTTTCTACTCACTAAATGCCTAAAGTGCATCTTTTTCCTTTCCCTGTGGGGGTAGGGAGTTGGGGAAACCAGACTTCTAAATCTCATGGAATGGGTTCTCAACTGTAAAGGGAGTTTTGTTACCAGAATATGGGGGAAGGAGAATGAATAAACCATTGTGCACCTCGGAGAAATTGCCAACTGCTAACATTATACAATCATCTGTCCAGGATGGAAGGAGGAAAAGAGAAAAGCTTAAATAGTCTACTGTAAGTTGGATGATACCAAGTTTGGAATGTTTCAGCAGTGTCATGCGAAATCTCTGCTCCTGGGAGGATGTAATTGTGCTGCATAGAAAATATCTTGTTGCCTGTGTTTCTTTACAACAAAGGAGGATTTCATCTCCAGCTCCAAGCCAGAAATGGTTTTTCCCACCTAAAGGAATTTAAAGCATCCTTCAACTTGTTACAGTATGCCAAGCACATGGTCATCAGAGCTGAGAGCATGGGGTGTAACAGCCAGAATAGATAATCACAGAATCTACACCCATGGAAATAGGCAGTCTACCTGAAAAAGAATTCATAATAATGATAGTAGAGATGATCCAAAATCTTGGAAACAGAATGGAGACAATAAAAGAAATGTTTAACAAGAACCTAGAGGAACTAAAGAGCAAACAAACAATGATGAGCAACAAAATAAATGAAATTTAAAATTCTCTAGAAGGAATCAATAGCAGAATAGCTGAGAGAGAAGAATGGATAAGTGACCTGGAAGACAAAAGAGTGGAAATAACTACCACAGAGCAGAATAAAGAAAAAAGAATGAGAAGAAACGAGGACAGTCTCAGAGACCTCTGGAACAACATGAAATGCACCAACGTTCGAATTATAGGGGTCCCAGAAGAAGAAGAGAAAAACAAAGGGATTGAGAAAATATTTGAAGAGGTTATAGTTGAAAGCTTCTCTAATATGGGAAAGGAAAAAGTCAATCAAGTCTAGGAAGCACAGAGAGCCCCATACAGGATAAATCTGAGGAGAAATACACCAAGACACATATTAATCAAACTATCAAAAATTAAATACAAAGAAAAAATATTAAAAGCAGCAAGGGAAAAGCAACAAATAACATACAAGGGAATCCCCATAAAGATCAGCTGATCTTTCAGCAGAAACTCTGCAAGCCAGAAGGGAGTGGCAGGACATATTTAAAGTGATGAAAGGGAAAAACCTACATCCAAGATTACTCTAACCAGCAAGGATCTTATTCAGATTTGATGCAGAAATCAAAACCTTTACAGACAAGCAAAAGCTCAGAGGATTCAGCACCATCAAACCAGCTTTACAACAAATGTTAAATGAACTTTTCTAGGCAGGAAGCACAAGAGAAGGAAAAGACCTACAATAACAAACCCAAAACAACTTAGAAAATGGTAATAGGAACATATATATTGATAACTACCTTAAATGTAAAGGGATTAAATGCTCCAACCAAAAGACATAGGCTGGCTGAATGGATACAAAAACAAGACCTGTATGTATGCTGTCTACAAGAGACCCACTTCAGACCTAGGGACACATACAGACTGAAAGTGAGAGGAGGGAAAAAGATATTCCATGCAAATGGAAATCAAAAGAAAGCTGGAGTAGCAATTCTCATATCAGACAAAATAGACTTTAAAATAAAGAGTATTAGAAGAGACAAAGAAGGACACTGCATAATGATCAAGGGATCAATCCAAGAAGATATAGCAATTGTCAATATATATGTACACAACATAGGAACACCTCAATACATGAGTCAAGTGCTAACAGCCATAAAAGGAGAAATCAACAGTAACACAATAATAGTAGGGGACTTTAACACCTCACTGTCACCAATGGACAGAACATCCAAAATGAAAATAAATAAGGAAACACAAGCTTTAAATGATACATTAAACAAGATGGACTTAATTGATATTTATAGGGCAATGCATCCCAAAACAACAGAATACACTTTCTTCTCAAGGGCTCATGTAACATTCTCCAGGAGAGATTGTATCTTGGGTCACAAATCAAGCCTTGGTAAATTTAAGAAAATTGAAATCATATCAAGTATCTTTTCTGACAACAACACTGTGAGACTAGATACAAATTACAGGAAAAAAATTGTAAAAATTACAGATACACGGAGGCTAAACAATACACTAAATAACCAAGAGATCACTGAAGAAATCAAAGAGGAAATTAAAAAATACCTAGACACAAATGACAAGGGAAACACGATGACCCAAAACCTATGGGATGCTGCAAAAGCAGTTCTAAGAGGGAAGTGTATAACAACACAATCCTACCTCAAGAAACAAGAAAGATCTCAAATAAACAAACTAACCTTACACCTAAAGCAAGTAGAGAAAGAACAAAAAACCCCACAAAGTTAGCAGAAGGAAAGAAATCATAAATATCAAATCAGAAATAAATGAAAAAGAAATGAAAATAATAGCAAAGTTCAATAAAACTAACAGCTGGTGCTTCGAGAAGATACACAAAATTGATAAACCATTAGCCAGACTCATCAAGAGAAAAAGTGAGAAGACTCAAATCAATAGAATTAGAAATGAAAAAGAAGTAACAACTGATACGGCAGAAATACAAAGTATCATGAGAGATTACTACAAGCCACTATATGCCAATAAAATGGACAACCTGGGAGAAATGGACAAATTCTTAGAAAAGCACAACCTTCCGAGACTGAACCAGGAAGAAATAGAAAATATAAACAGTCCAATCACAAGCCCTGAAATTGAGACTGTGATTAAAAATCTTCCAACATGGGCTTCCCTGGTGGCACAGTGGTGGAGAGTCCGCCTGCTGATGCAGGGAACAAGGGTTCCTGCCCAGGTCCGAGAAGATCCCACATGCCACGGAGCGGCTAGGCCTGTGAGCCATGGCCGCTGAGCCTGCGTGTCCGGAGCCTGTGCTCCACAACGGGAGAGGCCACAACAGTGAGAGGCCCGCGTACCGCAAAAAAAAAAAAAAAAAAAAAAATCTTCTAACAAACAAAAGTCCAGGGCCCAATGGTTTCACAGGAGAATTCTCTCAAACATTTAGAGAAGAGCTAACACCTATCCTTCTCAGACTCTTCCAAAATATAGCAGAGGCAGGAACACTCCCCAACTCATTCTACAAGGCCATCATCACCCTGATACCAAAAACAGACAAAGATGTCACAAAGAAAGAAAACTACAGGCCAATATCACTGATGAACACAGATGCAAAAATCCTCAACAAATTACTAGTAAACAGAATCTAACAGCACATTAAAAGGATCATACACCATGATCAAGTCGGGTTTATCCCAGGAATGCAAGGATTCTTTAATATACGCAAATCAATCAACGTGATACACCGTATTAACAAATTGAAGGAGAAAAACCATGTGATCATCTCAATTGATGCAGAAAGAGCTTTTGACAAAGTTCAACATCCATCTATGATAAAAACCCTCCAGAAAGTAAGCATAGAGGGAACTTACCTTAACATAATAAAGGCCATATATGACAAATCTACAGCCAACATCGCTCTCAATGGTGAAAAACTGAAACCATTTCCTCTAAGATCAGGAACAGGACAAGGTTGCCCACTCTCACCACTATTATTCAACATAGTTTTGGAAGTTCTAGCCACAGCAGTCAGAGAAGAAAAAGAAATAAAAGGAATCCAAAGCAGAAAAGAAGAAGTAAAGTTGTCACTGTTTGCAGATGACATGATACTATACATAGAGAATCCTAAAGATGCTACCAGAGAACTACTAGAGCTAATCAATGAATTTGGTAAAGTAGCAGGATACAGAATTAATGCACAGAAATCTCTTGCATTCCTATACACCAATGATGAAAACTCTGAAAGAGAAATTAAGGAAACACTCCCATTTACCCCTGCAACAAAAAGAATAAAATACCTAGGAATAAACCTTCCTAAGGAGATAAAAGACCTGTATGCAGAAAACTATAAGACAGTAATGAAAGAAATTAAAGTTGATACAAACAGATGGAGAGATATACCATGTTCTTGGATTGGAAGAATCAACACTGTGAAAATGACTCTACTACCCAAAGCAATCTACAGATTTAATGCAATCCCTATCAAACTGCCAATAACATTTTTCACAGAAATAGAACAAAAAATTTCACAATTTGTATGGAAACACAAAAGACCCTGAACAGCAAAAGCAATCTTGAGAAAGAAAAACGGAGCTGGAAGAATCAGGCTCACAGACTTCAGACTTTACTATAAAGCTACAGTAATCAAAACAGTATGGTACTGGCACAAAAACAGAAATATAGATCAACGGAACAGGATAGAAAGCCCAGAGATAAACCCATGCACATATGGTCGCCTTATTTTTGATAAAGGAGGCAAGAATACACAATGGAGAAAAGACAGCCTCTTCAATAAGTGGTGCTGGGAAAACTGCACAGCTACATGTAAAAGAATGAAATTAAACACTCCCTAACACCATACACGAAAATGAACTTAAAGTGGATTAAAGACCTAAATGTAAGGCCAGATACCATAAAACTCTTAGAGGAAAACATAGGCAGAACACTCTATGACATAAATCACAGCAAGATCCTTTTTGACCCACCTCCTAGAGAAATGGAAATAAAAACAAAAATAAACAAATGGGACCTAATTAAACTTAAAAGCTTTTGCACAGCAAAGGAAAACATAAACAAGATGAAAAGACAACCCTCAGAATGGGAGAAAATATTTTCCAATGAAGCAACTGACAAAGGATTAATCTCCAAAATTTACAAGCAGCTCATGTAGCTCAATATCAAGAAAAACAAACAACCCAATCCAAAAATGGGCAGAAGGCCTAAACAGACATTTCTCCAAAGAAGATAAACAGATTGCCAACAAACACATGCAAAGATGCTCAACATCATTAATCATTAGAGAAATGCAAATCAAAATTACAATGAGGTATCACTTCACACCAGTCAGAATGGCCATAATAAAAAATCTACAAACAATAAATGCTGGAGAGGGTGTGGAGAAAAGGGAACCCTCTTGCACTATTGGTGGGAGTGTAAATTGGTACAGCCACTATGGAGAACAGTATGGAGGTTCCTTAAAAAACTAAAAATAGAACTACCATACAACCTAGCAATCCCACTACTGGGCATATACCCTGAGAAAACGATAATTCAAAAAGAGTCATGTACCACAATGTTCATTGTAGCTCTATTTACAATAGCCCGGAGATGGAAACAACCTAACTGCCCATCATCGGATGAGTGGATAAAGAAGATGTGGCACATATATACAGTGGAATATTACTTAGCCATAAAAAGAAATGAAATTGAGTTATTTGTAGTGAGGTGGATGAACCTAGAGACTGTCATACAGAGTGAAGTATGTCAGAAAGAGAAAAACAAGTACCGTTTGCTAGCACATAAGTATATGGAATTTTTTTTAAAAATTGTTCTGAAGAACCTAGCGGCAGGACAGGAATAAAGACGCAGACATAGAGAATGGACTTGAGGACACAGGGAGTGGGAAGGGTAAGCTGGGAAGAAGTGAGAGATTGGCATATACATATATACACTACCAAATGTAAAACAGATAGCTAGTGGGAAGCAGCTGCATAGCACAGGGAGATCAGCTCGGTGGTTTGTGACCACCTAGAGGGTGGGATAGGGAGGTTGGGAGGGAGACACAAGAGGGAGGAGATATGAGGATATATGTATAAATAGCTGATTCACTTTGTTATAAAGGAGAAACTAACACACCATTGTAAAGCAATTATACTCCAATAAAGATGTTAAAAAAAAGAATCTACACCCACAGCTAGCATCAGCCAAGTGAATTGGAGGCAAGAATGCCCATGCTAGAAATCAGTGATGAAGATTCAGAATGTAAACATGGTATTTGTAGGAAGCATAACCAAATACTAAGACTTCTTAATAAAGTCCTAAAACAAAGGAGAGCAATTGGTCATCTCTTTGATGACTCAAGCGCAATGTGTAACACCCACGGAGGATTCAGCAAAGAATGGCTGTGTTACTTTCTCAGGGAGAAGTAGCCAGGGATTAACATCACAGTTCATTGTCCATGTTTTGGTTGTTTTTTATATATATGCGTGTACATGTATGTCAGCCATGTGGTTTTCATTAATGGGTTGGGTTCATCTTTGGTGTTCTCCATCCCGCCTGAGCTAGAAAGTTCTAGGGCTACATGGTTCCCAGCAGACAGTGAGAGTTAAAATTCCAGGGTTCAAATCATGTGCACACTTTCCCTTCCAGAATTCTATCTTGACAAAGGTTGTTTCTTTCTGGGATTATGCAGAAGTCTTCAATCCCATGCTACTGCACAAATCTTTATAAGAGTCTTGTTAATTTTTTTTTCTTTTTTTGCGGTACGTGGGCCTCTCACTGTTGCGGCCTCTCCCGTTGCGGAGCACAGGCTCCGGATGCGCAGGCTCAGCGGCCATGGCTCACAGGCCCAGCCGCTCCGCGGCATGTGGGATCTTCCCGGATCGGGGCACGAACCCTTGTTCCCTGCATCGGCAGGCGGACTCTCAACCACTGCGCCACCAGAGGAGCACCAAATACCATAATTTTTATAATTCAGTTTTTATTTTTATCAAAGTTAGACATGTATACATATGGAGTCAAATAGTACTACCAGAATTATTACCAAAATCAAACCAAACCCAAACGAACCCCTATTCATCACCCACAATCTCAAGTTTTTATTTCTAGGAGACCACCTTTTGCGACTTTATAAACTGTTGCTCTTGTTTTTTACCTGTATTTCAATAAACTACACACTTTTTTAGCACTACTTGTGATTTTTCAGTATTAGCCAGCATAAATTGACTTCCTACTATGGAAGTAGGGATTTAGTTCTTTTTTACCGGATTCTCACTTTTCTAGAAAATCAAAGGGTCTTCTGACAATAACTTTAGCCAAATCTATGCCTCTGGCTGTTGTCTACACTGGTGAATTACCCTGTGGAATCTTTGTACCATTTAGTAAGATGGTTGTTGGAGAAATAGCATGCCACTCTCAGTGTGGGTGGAGTTTATTACAGCACTTTGTATCTGTTATTCCATTTAAACCTCATAGCAACCTGGGAAGGTGAGTACTGTTTTCTAGAAAGTTGTGATCCACTCAGGTTACACAGAGAGTGTGCAGAGCCACAAGTAGTTGTCTGCTCTACATAACTCATTAAGTCTCATCCAATCTTTATTCCCCTGCACTTTCTGTCCCTATGAGCTCAGCTTTATTTCCTTGTAAATATCAAGGTTCCTGCATTTTGATTCTCCAAAGTTCTCAGAGGTTCAGTTTGGGCCATTCATTGCCCAAAGTAGCACAGGCAGCCCCTCCAGTAACAAGGAATGTGGCCAGGCAAATTACTGGTCTCTGACTGGACCTGAAATAAGCCAACTATGAAGGCCAAATGCTTTAACTTGAGGGCTATAAGCTAGTTATTGAGAGGATAAAAGAGATTCGCTGCTGTGTTTAGGGAAGGCATCCTGCTACGGTAATTTCTAATTAATCACACCACCTCATGGTCGGCAGGTTTGGCTTTGTAAATAGAAAGCAGATTTCCATGAGAGCTGCATGAGTAAGGAAAATAGCAGAAATGGCTTCAAGCTGTGACAGTTTCAATGAAAAGGATTTGAAGAAATGATGGGTAAGTTTTTAGACATTTTATTAGAAGTAGTAGTGGGTGTGTATAGCCAAAAACCTTATTCTTTTCTGAGAAAAGCTGCCCGAAATATGTTTCAAATAAACTTTCCAAATGTCCTTTTCAAAAACAAACAAACAAAAAGATTGGGGGATGTAAATAATTATCTATCTTCCTTGCAAACCAACCTATTTTTACAACGTTCGTTCTTGTTCTCTCAGAAGTAAGACACATATTCACAGTGTCTATCACGTGCCAGGTACTTTACAGCTGTTATCTCCTTGAATTCTCACAAAAACCCTGCAAGGGAGATGGCTTTTTTTTTTTCTAGTTGGATGAGGAAAGGAAGGCAAAGAGAAGGAAACAACTTGCTCTGGATCACACGCTGGCAAGGGGAGGAGCCGGAGAGGCCCCAGGTGACAGGCAGAGCTGGGGTGGAGCCTGGTGACCTGAGCTCTGGCTCTGCAGCAGACTCACCTGGTCCAAATCCCAGCTCTACCCTCACTGGCTACAATGCTTTGGCCAAGTCTTTTAAGTTCTCTGTGCCTCCGTTTCCTCAACCGTAATGTAGGAATAAGGGACAATAAACCAACAATGGTCAAACCATGTATGACAGTAGAACTCTGGCCCTCTACCTCCATAGCAACCATCACAGGAAGCCAAACCATCACCTGTGCAGTAACTGATCCAGAACTGTCAGGATGTAGCCAAGACTGCCAGCTTCCCTAGATTTTTGCCCTTCCTTTCAACTCACAACCAACCAGGGAAAGCTAAATATGCTCCCCAAACAAATCACATAAGATGCCCCACTTCTAGTTAGCCCACCTCCTGCATCTCTGTGCCAACAGCCTCTAATCCGAGGAGACATGAAGGCTGCCCCTTTTGATAGCTTTCCCACTCCCCTGACTGCGCTGGAGTCCCTGCCAGACGCGAGGGATGGTGGCCGACTCCCTTCCTGTGGCAAGCCCTGAACAGACTGTTTGTTTTCATTTGGTTGGTCTTCATTTATTTCCACAGGGATAATAACGGCACCAACTTCACAGGATGGTCAGGAGGATAAAGGTAAGCAATGCAGGTAAAGTGCTTAAAGCAGAACCTAACACACGTTAAGCGCTCACAAAGATAGGGATTTTTAAAATTAATTTCACAATGAAAAGTGGTAAGGCAGATTTAAGTAAATTATTTGCATAGGAAAAAAATTTAAGAACTACAGAAGGATGGGGATTTGGGCAGGTATTTATCTGAGGCTCTTCTCTGACCTGTCCCAAGCAATATCATTTTCCCTGCTCTATAGAATAGAAAACTGAGACTCAGCAAGGCTGGAATTTGAGGAAGAAACTGGACTCCAAAATCCAACTTATTTCTACTTCTCATGCTCATTTTCTATGAAGATTTTTAAAAAAGGTTTCCCTTGGAGATGTCTACCTCTTAGGGGTTTGTGTAATCCTGACCTTTGTATGAGAACAGAGTGGGTAGGTCACATGATTCCCTGATTTGTGAGTCCATCAACCATATTTATATCATGCAGAATTATTATGGCGGGACTTTCTGAAAAAGTAGTTAAAGATGTCACTGGGTTGAAATTAAATGGTTTAGGGTTAATCTCCTAGAAAGCAAGACCCAGAGCAAAGTATTTCGCAGCTCATGGCACAGTAATGGATGGATGTGAGTTAGGAAACC
This sequence comes from Phocoena phocoena, assembly GCF_963924675.1. Taxonomy (NCBI): domain Eukaryota; kingdom Metazoa; phylum Chordata; class Mammalia; order Artiodactyla; family Phocoenidae; genus Phocoena; species Phocoena phocoena. The sequence continues at coordinate 65,203,403 of NC_089227.1, read as the reverse complement.
TACTTAACTGGTGACATCTATGTTCTGTTTTCATGAATATTTTCAAAATAATAAAATAGATAGATGGCACCAGGACCTTAGATAAATAAATTGATAGATAGATAAATAGATTGATAGAGAGATAGGTCTGGCTTTCTTATTGACAGATTATATCAATTACTTAGATGAAGTGAGAACCCAAATTAGGAGCAGTGGGTGATAGACATTGTATATTACCACGTTAAAGGCTATTTAAAGGAAACAGAGGAAAAGACAGGAAAGTCTCCAGAGAGATGAGCTTCAGGTAGTGCTCCACTCTTACAGAGAAAAAAAGGAAAAACCATTACATGACTTTGGAGCTCAGTGAGGAATTAAAATGTGTAATGGTTTACAATAGCCAGGACATGGAAGCAACCTAAGTGTCCATCAACAGATGAACGGATAAAGAAGATGTGGCACATATATACAATGGAATATTACTCAGCCATAAAAAGAAACGAAATTGAGTTATTTGTAGTGAGGTGGATGGACCTAGAGTCTGTCAAACAGAGTGAAGTAAGTCAGAAAGAGAAAAACAAATATTGTATGCTAACACATATATATGGAATCTAAGGGAAAAAAAAAAAGGTCATGAAGAACCTAGGGCCAAGATGGGAATAAAGACACAGACCTACTAGAGAAGGGACTTGAGGATATGGGGAGGGGGAAGGGTAAGCTGGGACAAGGTGAGAGATTGGCATTGACATATATACACTACCAAATGTAAAACAGATAGCTAGTGGGAAGCAGCCACATAGCACAGGGAGATCAGCTTGGTGCTTTGTGACCACCTAGAGGGGTGGGATGGAGGGAGATGCAAGAGGGAAGAGATATGGGAACATACGTATATGTATTCCTGATTCGCTTTGTTATAAAGCAGAAACTAACACACCATTGTAAAGCAATTATACTCCAATAAAGATGTTTAAAAAAAAGGGAAAAAAATAAAATAAAATGTGTAAAAGAGATAATGAATACCTCTACTGCACAGTAGAAGTTCATCTTGCTGTAAAACACAAAGAGCTGTGAAATAGCCCTGGGAAGCCCATACATGGGAGAAAGATGAAGCAAATTGTTAAAAGAAAAGCTTCAACAGCTAAGTTAGCAATGAAACTTACAATACACAGGAGTTATTTATACTTTTGACACATATTCTACCTGGAGCATCGAATAGCTTTTAAGCAAAAGTTATGGTTCACTGATCCACTAGCCTTTATATAAATAAATAATGGTATCTTTTTAAAACTGGTAAATGTGATGAGGTCTATGGGAGACCCCATATTTAACTCCCTTTCCTCCCTAATTTCAATGACAAAGATATAAAAAATAAGAAACAGTCTGGAAAGGAGCGAGCAGCCCAGAGCCTCCTGCACCCGGAATCTCAGCAGAGAGGAGCGCCCCCCACCCGGCCCCGCGCAAGCGGCCTCCCTGGGGCACACGGGCAGCACAAGATTTCAGCCCATAATCACGTAGAAGCACCAAGAGTGCGGTTCATTCACCTCCTGACTGTAGCCCTCCCTTCCACCATCTTTGAAACGCCTGTCTCTTTTTGCAGGGACTGAAATCACAACTATCTATACTTCAGCAAGAACGGCATCTCTCTGTAAAGAAAACTCACCAGATGTTTGACAAGTTTCAGTGGTTCAAATGAAAGGAGCTTTATATAAGAAATTAAGGAAAATACATGACAAACTGAAAATAGCCACACACAAATACATTTTTGAAAAATGTATTTTCAGCATCTTGACAGGATCCAAGAGAATGTTGTTCCATTGAAAGAGGATCAAGATGATGAGAGAAAATATTACTTGGATATGAGAAACTTGGTGAGTGGGTTTTAAATGCATGACCTGACTCAGACAATATGGCTTCATGAGAGCAAAGGTTGCCTGGAACTTTGTAAAGAAGGGGCTGAAGTGAGGACTAACGGTGCTAGTGATCACCTTAGCATCACTTAAGGCAGTTCATCCGGGCATTCTGCACCTCCAGATGTGATGCCATGGGAAGTACACAGCCCCACCTCTAATGGAGTCTGGCCAAAGAGAAGTGAAAGAGAATCTAATAGAATCTTTTAAAAGTTAGCCACTTATAGAAAATATGGGTGTGAGGAGAAAGGACAAGTCAGTTGACACTACAAGGCTGCAGGACATTTTAGAAGACAACTTCCCGGCATAAAACAAGCCAGGAGAGAAAGGGCTGCCTAGGCTAGGAGAGACTTAGGAGAAAAGACAAACAAATGGTGTACATGGACCCTGTTGGCATCCTTATTCAAACAAACAAATGGCAAAAAGACATTTTTAGAAAAATTCAGAGAATCTTGATTAGGAAATTGGATATTGCGTGATACTAAGGAATTTTTGTCAATTTTATTAGATGTAATTGTGGCATGGTGGTTATATGTAAAGATAGGTCCATCTTATTTTAGACTTGCATGCTTAATATTCAGGGGTAAAATGATGCTGTCTGGGATCATTTTTATTTATTTTTTCCAGCTTTATTGAGATTTTATTGGAATATAGTATATGTAAGCCTGAGGTGTACAATGTGATGACTTGATACCACAAATTATGAAATGATTGCCACAATAAGGTTAGTTAACATCTCCATCCCCTTACATAGTTACCAATTTTTTGTGATGATAGCTTTGAAGATCTACTCTTCTTAACAACTTTCAAGTATATAACACAGTATTGTTAATTACAGTCACCGTGCTGGATATTAGATGGGATTATTTTTGTCTTCAACAATAACAAAAATTGAATAGACAGAGAAAATGCTGCAACATCTTGAAAATTGTTGAATCCAAGTGCTGGTAAATAAGGGTTATTGTTCTTTTCTATCTTTTGGTGTTTGAAAATGTTTATGTTAAACATTTTTATTGTATCAGTAACATTGCAGTCAAAATGGACAGAGTGTTCACCATCTGATTTCCTATCACAACGAGCAGCCACCGGAACAGAGCATTCTTTTTTGGATGATCTACTTACTCCCAAAGTTATCCCACACAAATTTACTGATGTTAGATCTGTAAGTACTGGCGTGTGTGCTGGGTGCTGTAATGCTTTGTCTGTGTCCTCCTTCAGGATGGAGGGACTATTTCCTCATCTGCCCAGAGAGTTCCCTGCTAATGTCTCAAAGCTGAATCCCTCCCCAGGAGCTGTCCTTGGCCAAAGGGGAGCTGACTTGTACCAGCTGATGGCCCCTTCGGGAGCAGTTCACATCCAATTTCTGGTCCATGTGTGGATAAAGGCCCCTGACCTCAGTTTGGGACTCCACAGCCCCCTACGAGATGGCTGTGAGCTTTGTTGTGGCTGCGTTGCAGTTGACCTTCTTCTCATCATTCCTGCTCCCTTTACTATCCCACAGGTATTATTCTTAAGAGCAGTAGCTAATTATCCTCCTACACACAGATCTCCATCTCAGCTTCTGTTTCCCAGGAAACCTAACCTAAGCCAGCGTGGAGAGACCTCCACTACCTGTTGTTGAATGAAAAAGCAAAATGCGAAACAGTATGAATAGAAATTTTCCATGCACATAGTAGTGGGAAAAAAAGCATACATTTCTATATGGGTGTAAATTCAGAGAAAAAGATAGAGAAACTTATATACGTCTTTTTAATTTGGGGAAGGGAAGTAAGTTGGGGAAATGTTAAGGGCAGTTTTCATTTTATTTGACTTGCTTTAACTTTTATCAATGAGATGAATTAATCTGCTATTTGTGTTATTAAAAGTAAGTCAACAACAAATAAATGAAGAAAAATTCCTTGGTGCGAAAAGACTAGAAGCTCAGAGCAAAAGGGTTTTTAATACCAGGCAAAAGAAATGCACATTTGTATGGTAGAATTTTTAAACTTAAATGACCACAAAAAATGTCTTACAGGCATGCAGCGATTAAAAACAGGTGGTTGTTCAAATATAAAAATAGTTCAGTGAGCACCAGACTTCTTTAAAATATCTCAAATACCAGAAGTTAACAAAGAATAACCAGAGCATTTGAGAGGGAAATATTGTGACCTAAGGGTTTTGCATCCAATGAAATGATATTTAACATGTGCAAGAGAATCAGAAGAGAGTCTCATACATGCAAGAACTAAGAAGCTTAAAATCCACATATTTTCCTTAAGAAAAATTATGTGAAGAAGTACTGATTCACAAATTCTCCAAGCCAAGAATTTGAGTCTGGAGGTTGGATAAGAAATTAATGGTGATGAGCACTAAAATAAGTAAAATTTTGAATTAGTCTAAATAATTAATATTAGCTTGGAGTGAAACTTAATGCAAGCACCAAGAGTAATTCTTTAAAACATGGATGGACCTAGAGAATATTATACTTAGTGAAGGAAGTCAGACAGAAAAAGACAAATATTATATGATATCACTTATATGGAATCTAAAAAAGAATACAAATGAAACAATATACAAAACAGAAACAGACACACAGGCATAGAAAACAAACATACTTACCAAAGGGGAAAGGGGGGAGGGATAAATTAGGATTGGGGATTAACAGATACAAACTACTAGACATAAAATAAATAAGCAACAAGGATTTACTGTATAACACAGGAAACAATATTCAATATCTTGTAACAACCTATAATGGAAAACAATTTGAAAAAATATATATAACTGAATCACTTTGTTGCATATCTAAAACTCACACAGTATTGTAAATCAACTATACTTCTATTTTTAAAAAGAATAGTTCTTTACATTTAATGTTCATAACATTTAAAAAATTATTATTATCATTAATCTGGGTGGAAAGTCCACTGTCTATTGGCAAAACCAAAGAAAGATGGAAGTCAAGAAGTGGGGAAGGCAGGAGAAAGTATGAGGGTGCTAATCTCCCACAGTTTATACAGGTCTCCAAAAGACATATTATCTTATCCTTGATATTAATTGGGAAATATATCTTTTTCAGTTTAAAGGCTATCGCTGGTAGACCAAAATTACAAATTTTGGTTTCTAAAGAAATAGAAAAAAAAAAAATTAGGGAAATTTGGCCAATGTGAAAAAAAGTAGGAAAAGAAAAAAGTGAAAGATGAGGAAAAATGCCTAAAAGTACAAAATAAGATGACAAAATCAAGGTGATACAAATTATTAAAATGAATATAAACATATTAAATAGAAATCTTAAAAACAAAAAAATTCAGATTTAGCTGAATAAAATATTTAATTATATGGGATTTTCCAGAGACTCAACTAAAATTAACTAAAATTAATTAAGAAAGGTTAAAAATAATGACTTAGGTAAAGACACACTGGGCCAAAAAAGAATGTAGGGATGGTAATAATAATAAATTAAGTTGAAATAAAGAGAAACAATTGCTAAAAGGGACAAAAGGGGTTTGTTTCATATTTTTGAAATATATTTACAATAAAGATATAATACTCATGAATAATGATTGAACCTATTCATTGACTCACATAGCATTAAAATAATAAAACTATATTAGGAGGAGAAATTGGCAAAAAATATATCGAATAGGAAATTTTAGCATGCCTGTCCTAGAATCTAGAGTAGGAGAGACAATTACTAAGGATATGAAAAATTAATATAATTTATAAGCTTGGATCTCTACTATCTATCTATCTAACCATCTATCATTCTATCTGTCATTAATTGCACTTATTACTATCCATAGTATATTTATGAAAATTCATATCTAGGGCCACAAAGCAAATCTCAATAATTCCAAAAGAGACTACATACTAGCCAATTTTTCATGACAGTGCAATAAAACTGCAAATTAATAGCAAATGGCTTTTTAAAATTCTACTTGGAAACTGAAAAAACGCAGCTAAATAACACTGAAGTGAAACAAGAAATTAAAAGTGCAGTTAAGGATGACTTAGAAAGTGATTCTAATAACTAGAATGAATCTCAAATTTTAATCAGGTATAGCCAAAGCTATATCAAAGACATTTCAAAAAGATTAAGAATACATGACCTATGCTTTTATCAATATCAACCTAAGAAATGTATAAATTTGAAACAGAACAATTGATAAATAAAGAGATTTAGTTCTGAGCAGACTAAGGAAACAAAGAACAGAAATATACAACATTAAAAGTGAAAAAGCATATATTACTGTAGAAAGAGAAAAAAATTAAATTCTTAGAGATGACAAGAATGAGATAAACAATAAAGATTACTATCCCTATTACAAGACAAGGGTCCTCACATTATTACCAGATCTTTTTTTAAGAGATACATCTAATAGCAAATAACCAGAATGTTTTAAATGAAAGAGGGAGGCAGAGATCTACCAAGTGAACACAAACACACAAAAAAGTAGGAGTGGTGATATTATCTAACATTGTAGAATCTAAGGCAAAAGGATTAAATAAAACAAAGAACCTATTTTTAATGGATAAGCCTACAATTCACAATGGAAATACAGCAGGTGTGCACCTGTCTATGTCAAATAACATAACCCAGAAATAGACAAACAGAAAGACAAAAAGACAGGAAAAACAAAAGGCCACAACTGGAATGTGCTATAGGAAAACTCTTTTTTTATTATTATTATTTTTTCTTTCTTTTTTTTTTTTTACATCTTTATTGGGGTATAATTGCTTTACAATAGTGTGTTAGTTTCTGCTTTATAACAAAGTGAATCAGTTATACATATACATATGTTCCCATATCTCTTCCCTCTTGCATCTCCCTCCCTCCCACCCTCCCTATCCCACCCCTCCAGGCGGTCACAAAGCACCGAGCTGATCTCCCTGTGCTATGCAGCTGCTTCCCACTAGCTATCTACCTTATGTTTGGTAGTGTATATATGTCCATGCCTCTCTCTCGCTTTGTCACAGCTTACCCTTCCCCCTCCCCATATCCTCAAGTCCATTCTCTTGGAAAGTCAGAGGTGAGTGGGCTGAGGTTCTTTAGCATTGCCATGTGAAAAACCATCCTTCTCTCTGAAAACAAATGGAATTAATAAAGTGTGGCAGTTTTTCCAAGCTCCATTTTCTTTCCCAGAAAGACCGTGTAATGCTTGCAAAATTCCTCTGAGCACTCACCTCTGTCTGGAAATGATGCTTGCTTGCTGTTTAATGTTCCTATTAGAGAAAAAGAAAAACAAACAGAGATGGTCCCCTAGCATTTCAAATCTGATAGCATTATGATTCGATGTCATCCTTAGGCCCTCTAATTCCATCCCAGGAGAAATAATAAAAGGGGACAGAATTACAACTCTTTGAACTAGTCACCTGGTAGAGCCCATCAGAGGCAATTCCTGGGTCAAGGCAAACTCCTTGTGCCCCCCTTTTATTTAAGGGAACTAGACTAACATGGGAGCTTGGGATTGCACGTGAGTAGGGAAAAACAGTTCTTTTTCTTTCTTAGCAGAGAGACTGAAGCAATTTGGGTACTATATGTTTAGCCTCATCTTGCTTTGATTGGACCATCAAACCTCTATACCTTTGCCTTGAAAAGATTTTCACATTAAGTCTTGCCCAGAAATATAATAATCTCTACAGTACTTCTGACACGTACTAAAACATGATGGACTGCTTTAAACATTTTTTCTCATAAACTGAGAGATCGAATAGACAAAAATACATGAGGATTTAGAAGCTCTGAAATATACACTTAAGTTGTTCAATAAATAAACAGAGCTTTTTACCCTACCAAAAGAATGGATTCTTTATCCCTAAAGCATTTACAAAAGTTTACCAATATTGGCTAAAAATACATCAACAAATTCAAGAATAGAAATTCTACAGGCCCCATTTTCTCATGTGTTCATTTGTTCATTCATTCATCCATCCAATACTTAATGGGCATTACCATTTGCCAAGGAGTATGCTAGGTGCTGGTGATGGAGCCAGAAAACTTAGAAATTAAAAAAAAGACAAAAATCATCAAGCTTTTGAGTTTGGGGGAACTCAAAAAATATTTCTCCTAAATAGCTCTGGGATCAAAGAATAAATCAAAATGCAATTATAAACTACTTAGGACATACTAATGATAACTATATTACATTCTTGCAAAAACTGTACTCAGGGGCAAATTCATAGCATTTGATGCTTTTGTTATTAAGAGAGAAAGATTTACAATAAATAAATGAAGTGTTTCTGTTAAGTTTAAGGAAAAAAAAAAAAACAACTTAAGAGTTGCAAAATAACTAAAAAGCTGATTCTGGAATATATTCAAAGGATTCCCCAGTCCTCCAGGGGCCGTCCGTTGGGAGACTCCTATTTTTCTACTGGAATAGGTCACAGAATCAAAAGAAGAAAATAAAGTCAGAACTCAGCATCAGGAACTCATGAACCTTTCTTGAAGATGCTGGAATTGTGGTGAGTTAACCTCTGCCCCAGAAGGGCTCACAAGTTTATGGAGGAGAGTGGCTTGTAAATCTTACTTAATAACTATTATAATGGTAAGTGAGAAAGAAGTACATATATGCAAAATTCTGGGGGTTCTCAGAAGAGGGAGTGATTAATTCCACAGGAGTGGAAGGCAGCATGGGATGAAGTTGGAGAGGATATATATACTGGTCCAAAGGGTAATTGATTCACTAGGCAGGAAAGGAGGTTAGGAATAATGGGAGAAAGGCTGAGTAATGAAAGTGACTGAGAGTTTGTGGGGAAAATAATTCATTTTGGTGGGGACCAGACTGAATGTCTGAAGTGAAAAGTGGAAACAGAAGTCGGAATGGCTTCTGACAGAGAAAAGCCTTGGAGGCCATGCTAAGGTATCTGGGTTTATGATGGAGAAAATGGAGTGCCCATCAAAGGAGTTCAGGAAGGGAGGGGCATTATTTGCACATTGTTGCCTCATTCTGGTAATTTCTCCCATGATGAATCTGTTGGTAGTTTGGGGGGTTAGGCGGTAGGGACTGAGGTTGTCCTCAGGTGAGAGATGGTAAGGGGCTAAGGATGGCCAGTGCCATGGGAATGGAGGGCCAAAAGCCTACCCAAGACATTTCTGAGGTGAACTCGATATACATTAGTGGGTGTATAATGGAAAACGGTTATGGGTGGGGGGCAATAAAGTAGAGCCAGAAATTACCCATAGGCTAAGTTAGGGGCACATGGTAACACCCTAAACAGAGGTCGAATTTCATGCAGACCCACCCAATCATTCATTGTCAAGCATATTTCTAAACTCAGCATCATAGATTTCCAGCGAAAAAAAAGCTCCTCTCCGGAGCTTGAATCTCTTCACAAAATCATGTAGAAGGAATTGTTGATAGTTGTTACAGACGCTGAGATGTGTGTGTGTGTATCTTTGGGGGAGGTGTGCCCTTTCTAAGGCAGCTGCTTCTATCACTGGAGAATAGGATCCACTTTACCTCCTCCCTGCAGGAAGACCTCTGCTTCCTTCCCAAGCCTCCTTGACACCTCCCCAGCTCTCCGAGGGAAAGCTAGAACTGGTGTTCTAATGACCAGTTCGGTAGTGACAGGCTGTGTTAGGAGCAACTAAATCTTGGGTGTGTATGTGTGTGTGTGCTTGCTTATGTGTGTCTGTATCTGTATGTATTTTTAAGTTGTGTCTATGTGTGTGTTTGTGTTAGAGTTGCCAGATTTAGCAGACAAAAATCCAGGTCCCACAGCTAAATTTGAATTTCAGATAAACAGCAAAGAATACTTTTAGCTTAAGTATGTTCCCCATGTATTTGTGTATGCAATATTTAGGACTTATTCACACTAACATAAGTACTCATTGTTTACCTGAAATTCAAGTGTGAAGCCCAAGTGTGCGTTTGTGTATGTTTTATGTGGGCCTCTGCGTGTATAGCTGTTCGGGGTTTGTACCTGTGTGTTTGTGTGTATGTGGGTATGTGGTTTTTGTGCTTGTGTGTACATGTGGATCTGAGTTATAGCACTCCTAATAAGAGTGCTATACAAGTGATAAGGTTGCTATACAACCATCCAGGCCATGGGGAAAATAGAAATAGAACTCTCTACTTAGAAGAAAAAAAGCAAGCAGGTTTTTTTTCTATGATTAATTTTGACTTTGAACAAGTCACTACAAAGTGAAGAGGTTGAACAGATTCAACCATTTAAATATTTATCGACCATCCTAGGAGCAGAAGGTACAAAGGCAAATAATTCACAGAGGGCTCACAGTCTAGAGAAAGGACCTCTATACAACTGATGAGGTTACGATGTAGTTAATGCCATGATAAACGTGCCAGCCAAGATCCCAACGACTGTGGTGGTACCTTCCAGTTCTTCGTATCTGTAAAGGCAACAGATACTTCAGTGTGATGCTTTTATCATTTGCAATCTTTAAATTATGATTATTGGTGGAAGCATGCGTGCTGCTCTGCTAAGCACAGATGATCACCCAGGCGTCAGTTTGTTGGGTTTTTTTTAACAGCAGCAGTATTCATGAGAGCCAGGAAATATCACTGACTTGTGCATTTAAAGCATTTCTTATCAGGCCTCCTGTCATCCCGGGCGGCGCACATTGCTGCTTTAAGGGGCCGCAGCTTCCCCCGCAGGGCATCTAAGCTCCCTCGGAGCTGGGTTCCTGACGCTCAAAAGAAGTGGGTTTCCACTTCTTTTGCTCACCCACAATTTTCAGGATCTATCTTTCCAAATACAATTAGCTGGCTAAGCGAGATATTGGCCATGCAGGCTTGGCATCTGTCTCAAGTAAGCACTCACACCCCTACAGAAAGCTGCCTTAATATCATAATTGAGGAATTATGTAGGAGCGTCTGAATCCAATGGCGTTCAGCTAGAAGACAGGCTACAGCAAAAACACCTCAGTGGTGGCAACAAGACAGAAGTTTATTTCTCGCTCACCTAGTAGTCTGAGCCCAAGCTGTTTTGCTGGACACAGCAGTCCCAGAGCGACAAGGAGCCCCATTCCTTCTGCTTGGTGCTCTGCTACCTTCAGTCCATGGCTGCCAGCCCACGCACAGTCTAAAACACTGTCCTGTCTCTCATCGCTCATCCCAAGTAGCGAAAAGAGAGAGAGGCGGGAGGTGCAGGTCCAGTTCCCTTCCAGACCAGACCTGGAATTTGCATGTATCACTTCCCCACCCCACCTCCACGGCCATACGTGAAAGTGCGGCCAGGCTTGACTTCAAAAGAGGCCGGAAATGTGATCTTCCTCTGGACCATCACAGGGCCTTTATCACTATGGAAGAAGGAAAGGTGGATATCGGGACAACCAGTCACCTCTGTCCAAAGGGTTATTTGCCGTGAACTATTTAAGAGTACTAAGGGCAAATAGCCCTCAGAATACACTAGTCTGTTTATAGCTGGCAGGACCAAGAACCAATACTGAGCATTCACTCTGTTCCAGACTCTGTGAGAATCATTTAGTTAGTGTTATTTTCCATAATCCTGATAGGCAAAGGGCCTGAAGTGAAGTAACTTGCCCACTCATAACTATGATGCCAAAGGGGTTATTTGGACTCAGGAATTTTCCCACAGAGCATCCCGACTCCTATAATCTACTGGTGACTGAATGAATCCCTTGGCTGCGTGCTGGATTTGGGGGTGTCAATTAAGCATCGCTACCATCCCCATCTAGGTCTTCTCTGCATTGCGGAAGCAAAGCAGGAACTACAGTTCCCAGGATGCCATTCCCTGCAGGGTCCAGGTTAGAGCATCAGTGAGAGACATTTGGAAGGAAGGAGACAGGCAGAGGCTTTTATCCTGCAGAGGTGGTTGTATCTAGACACCTAGGCAGATGGAGCTTCACAGCAGCTTCCCACTGGCTCCTGAAAACTTCTGGCTTTAGTGTTTCAGGCTGAGATCTTTGGCTGGTGGCTTCTCTCACCTTTGCACCCTGGCTCTTCCAAGGGTTACATAAATCCCTGATTACAATGTAAAACTCTCCATACCTGGAGCACATAGACTGATCTCTCACAGACAAAAAATATGAGATCTGGCAGAATTCTTTCTGTGTGGCAGAAAGAACACTAAAATTGGTACTGGATGAACTGGATTTATTTTTTCTTTTTATTAAGGTAACATTAATTTATAACATTATATATTTTTCATGTGTATAGCATTCTATTTCTACTTTTATACATCCTATAACCTGCTCACCACCCAAAATTTATTTTCCATTCGTCACCATATAGTTGATCCACTTTACCCATTTCACACTCCCCCGCCGACCCCTTCCCCTTTGGTAACCACTACTCTGTTCTCTGTATCTGTGTGTTTGTTTTTGTTTGGTTTGGTTTGTTCATTTATTTTGTTTTTGTTCGTTTTAACATTTTTTATATTCCACATGTGAGTGGATGAACTGGATTTAAATCCCAGCTTTCTTACCAGGCATGACCTTGGGCACATTAGTTAAACTATGTGAGCATCAATATTTTTTATTTATCAAGTGGGAATAACAAAATCACTGGGAGGATTGCATGTGATAAAATATTTAACAACTATTAGCACAACAGGAAAGTAAAATGGTATCATTGTTATTACTGGTAGTAATAATAACCAAGCATATTATAAACATGATTTTATTTAATCCTAAAACTACTCTGGTTACTAGTATTATTCTTATTTAACAAGTGGGAAAACTAAAAAACAGAGAACTGAATTAACTTGCAAATGATCACCCAGTTAATTCCTGATGGATCCAGAAATTGAACCCAGTCTTTCTAGTTCTAGAGCTCACACTCTTTAACAACTATGTGTTGTGTTTCCTGTTAATAAGCATTTCAACTGTTCATTTCCACTTTCCTCCTCAACAAAGTTGCCAACAAGTGAGAGAAAATAATTTGTGGGCAGCCGTACATATGGAATAACCACCTAATAATTTCAAGAACTCAAGATGGAATTAGTCTATCTGGTGAGATGCCTGGTCACTGGATGTTTTCAAGAAAAACCTCAAGGACAACTGACTCAAAGGCAGTGGTGCAACCTGCTGCAACTATACCCTTCAGGGGACATTTGCCAATGTCTAAAGTCATTGTCACAACTAGAGATTGGCTACTAATGATATCTAGTGGGTAGAGGCCAGGGATGATGCTAAACACCCTGCAGTGCACAGGACAGCACTCCTCCCCACGCTCCACAAAGAATTATCTGGCCCCGCTCGACAGTGTTGCTGTTGGGAACCCCTGCTTTAGGAGGGGTTATGAGATTTTCCATTCCTGATATGGGTTACATGGGACGTTCTCTACTACTGTGTTGTCTAATATGGTAGTCACTTGCCACGTGTGACTAAACTAAAATTAAATTAATTAAAATTTTGATTCCTCAGTTGCACTAGCCACCTTTCAAGTGCTCAAAGTTATGACTAGTGGTCACCATATTAGACAGTACAAATTTATAGAACATTTCCATCATCTCAGAAAGTTCTTTTGGACAATACTGTTGCAAGATCTTCTTTTACTCTGAAATCCTATTCAATATCTCAAGCTGTAGTTCCTTGCACATTATGGGAAACCAAATATTAAAATGGTGCTTCTTATAACAGATAAAATAGGGCATATATATTCACATCATAAAAATAATCTTTTAAATGTGAATGTTTCTAATATATTTGATGGCTTATGTCTTTGTTAAGAATCTGATTTATGTGTTTATAGATCATTAAAATGGGGAAGAAGGTGGAAACTTAAACCTAGAATTGGCAAAGCCACTACCAATTGAAGCTCAAGGGAAGAACTCGAGGCAGCTCTGAAATTACAATCTAAACCAAAGATGTTTATGAAGCTGTAGAATTTTTTAGCTTAAAATCAGACTTATCGAATGTTTTTTGGTTTAAATTTGCATAATAGTTTTTAGGGACCACAAAGTTCTTGGAGAATGTAGTGAAACACACTGATTATCTCTTCACAAGTGGGAACATGAACACACAGATATGTACAGATACAATTTTCTATACAATTCGTGCAATCAATGACTTCCCAAAGCCCAGGGAAGCCCTCTGTTTTCCACTTGGTCCCCACCCAAAATGCCCATTTCACAGATGAGGACTCTGAGATTCTGAGAAATTAAGTGACCCGCCCACGTTGACACAGTGGCAGAACCTGAATCAGAAGATGGACATTCTAATTCCCAAGCTTCATACATTCATTAAGAAATACCAATTTATATAAAGTAACAAAGGACCTAATCGACTGTATCATATAAGATAGACTAGTACTATCTAAATTCTTTTGCTCGGCGTCTATGAAGGAAAGGGAGAGGGTAGTGCTTAAAAAGCAAAGGAATGGCCTCTAAAATTGCCAGAGGGTAGAAGAGAGAAATGCAAGTCCATGCAATATTCCACAGACTGGATTGTGTAGCTCTGGGTGAAGAAGCACGTTCTTTAATTTCTGATTTAGAATTTTTATCAGAACGCTTCTCCTTTGAGAATCAACTGCCCTTCTCCATACAACACATTCCCAGTAATAATACAAACTCCTCACCCAAATGCCTCCATCTTTCTCAATAAGGCTTCAGGAAGCAGAGTTTGTGAATCCCCCTTTGAATAGCTCATTAATTTATTTGCTTTTGTTCCTGCCTCCTGTCTCCTGCGTTCTGCATCCTTATTTGTGCTTTTTCTTTAAAGCCAACAAAGAGCCTGGAAAACTCCCTTATGTAAAAATTCCAAAATTCAATTGTGTATTTTATTCCTCGGCTTAATTATAAGAAGTTGTGCCTATTCTATACCTACGGCTTTTCAAAGTGTGCTATTACGTAGAGCAGCAAGCAGAAGCAAAAGGGAGCAATTGGAAGTCTAATCCACACAGAGCCCTCCCTATTGAAATGCTATAAATAGAAATAATATTCAAGCAAAAAGAAATTGCCTCTGGATCTGCGCCCAATAGATCTACTTACAAATCCCAAACAAAACTTAGCGTGTCAAGTACACTTAGCCCAATGTCTGGAATATAACAATCTGGTAAAAAAAAATTTGTTGAGTGAATACACTATTTTCATTTCCCCCCTTGCCGTTCATTCTCTGCTTTTCCTCCTCTTCTGCCATTCTCTGTCCTGACCCCTGTAGACTACTTCACCCAGGCATTTGTGCTGCATGGCTGCCCGCTGGCTACCGGCAACGGGAGGTCGGAAGATGGAAAGAGACATCGCGTACCTCTTTCCACTCCCCTTTCCTTCTGCACTTTGCTTCTAGGGTGGCTGTACCGTCCACAACCACAGCTCCCACAGAGCGGCCCCTTTTCCATGGCACCAGGTCTCACTGGCTTCCAGAAACATTATTTCCTCCTCTTGCCCCTGTAGGTGTAAGGCTAATAACAGTTTCTTACATTGTTGGTTCCCGGCTGTCTCCACATCGTTTTTGGTTTCTTCAACTCTGCCCACATCTTAGTAAACCATTTGTGTTAGTCAATTTGGGCTGCTATAACAACACACCATAAACTGGGTGACTTAATTCACAGAAATTTATTTCTCACGGTTCTGGAGGCTGGGAAGTTGAAGATCAGAGCATCAGCAGATTCCGTGGTGAAAGTCCACTTCCTAGATAGCTGTTTTGTTTTGTTTTGTTTTTGCTGTCACTTTATATGGTGGAAGGGATGAGGGAATCTCTCTTAGTGGTAGGAACACTAATCCCATTCATGATCTAATCGTTTCTAAAGGCCTCCTCCTCCTAATACCATGAGGTTTAGGATTTCAACATAAAAATTTTAGGGTGACACAAACATTCAGCCCATAGCACCATCTCTTCATTAAAATCTTCAGTTGAACCAGGCAAGTTAAATTTTGTTTTTCATTATCCTAACAAATGAAACAGTTAAAAAAGTGAAAAGAATTGGAAAACCAGATTTAAAGTTATTTTGAATGTATACTTTTTAACATTAAGGAATAATGCTATAAATATAAAAATCCCTTCCCCAAATATGAAAATCTTAATCATTGCGATCTTACTTAAATACAAGTTTCAATATACAAAAATTAACATTCATGTTTATATACTATATGTCAGGGCAGATAATGTAATTGAGAAAATGGATCCAGGTGTCAAGAAAATAAAAGTTAAGAGCATTAATAATGACAACTGGCAATTAACTTGTACCTCCACTATAGACTGGAAGTTTGCTACATGTATATATGTATGTATGTGTATTGTAAGCAATCCTAACCAATCATAAAATTGATGCAGCCTGGTACGTCATTTATGGTCCAACTTCTGACTTAGAACAAAATCTTCTTAGATCATAACTACATGGATTGAGGGAGGAGGGGTTCAAGTGGAGCTCAGACATAGGCATGAGTTGATTTTGGGTTGCAGGTACGAGAAATAGGGAGACACTTCATAAACAAAAGGACTAGTCATCCATCGGGAACATGGCTTGAATTGCTTTGGTGTAGGAGGCAGGGTGAATCCTGTGTCATGTTCAGAGTTAGGGTAGGTGGCAGCCTGGAGACACCAGTCCATCTCTGAATTAAAGCACTCTTCTCTCCGAGAGACACTCTCTCTAGCACGCTGGCACTCACTCTGTTTCACTCTTACTCTCTCTTATTATAATACATTCCATTTATTTTTCTTATTTTAAGAAGTAACAAATAGCAAAGAAAAAATACCACAGAAATAAAGATAAGTGAAAGGAAAATAAAACATAAAATGACCCATAATCTTTCCATACTGAGATAACCAGTTTATACACTGAAGGACAATATCCTTCACTACTGGTGATTGATGGCTAGTTAAGTGAATAGGTAGGTATTTCCTCGCAAAAATCTAATCAAATGTAGATGTTTTATAACTTGCTGTTTTCACTTAATAATATGTTTTAATGTCTTTCCAAGTTATTGCCTACCTTTCCACAGCATCATTTTTATAGCTGAAAAATATTGTGTTGTATGAATTTGCCATTGTTTGCTTACCCAGTTCTCAACTGTTGGACATTTAGATTCTTTCCAATATTCCCCTTTTTAAACAATGCTGTAGAAGATAATCTCTATAATTGCTTGCTACTTCAATAGCAGGGTTATTGTTATTATCTGAAATTTTTAGTGTAAGGGCAATTGCTTACCCTTCTTACCTCTGAGCTATGGCTGTGATTACAGAAAAATACGATAATCATAGATTAAGCTCAGTTTTGAAGGGATAGGATCTATATGTTCAATCCAGTGCCATTGCTGAAACCTAGGTCCTGCCTGCTACCCGAAGCCTTGTCCCCACACATTGCAATATTGACAGGGTAATCTTGAGACACTAGTTATTATTTTATTCAGTATTTCTTTTTTCGAATGAATACAAAGTGGTAAAATGAAAGGAGACATGCATCCCATACCTTCATCTATGTACTATGTGTAATACATTTCACAAATATGCACGAGAGTGCATATGTATATGGCTGAATGTCTCTATTGGGTGGCTTATGCTGTCTTTACTGTTCCTATCCAAAGAATTCATAGGTCACCATGTGTTTTGTACTACTTACCCCACTATCCTGGTTACAGCCTAGCGAGTCATAGATTCACTATAGTTGGTACAAAGTCCCCATCTACAGCTGGCTGAAGGCTCAGAGAGCTGCTTGATTAACATCTCTGCTGGCAGGGAGCCTGTCTTTTGCAGAGTGATTATCAAATTAGCTAGAACTTTTCTTTTGGAGATTTCAATGCAAAATACTTAGAGGTTCATGCATTTCAAAAAAAATATTTATTAACACCCTTTGTATGCCTAATACTGTGGTGAACGCTCAGGTTAAAGTAGTAAACAAGAGTGAAAAGTCCCTGTCCTCACAGACTCACACCCAAAGGCACACTGTCTGCTGTAGTAGAAACTCAACAAATTAAATGCGTTAACTCACGGCAAGCACTTAGGACAGTGTTTGGCACATAGTAGGTGCTTTATAAGTGGTATTAAGAGTGCTAGCAAGTAGTAGTAGTAGTAGTAGCAACAGCAATAGTAATATTATTTGTGGAATAAATGAGTGAAGGAAGGCAGGAAACCCAGAGGGTTGGCAGTGAGCAAAAGCTATAAAGCTGAAGATACTATGAGGCAGACAGATCTGCAGAGAAGTAGATGGAAGCAGAAAAGTAGACGGAGAAGTAAAAAGTGATAGAAGTTGAGCCATAAAGATAGATATAACAAGCAGCAATAAACATAAGAAAGCCAAAGTAACAATATTAATATCAGGGAAAAGAAATTGCAAAACAAAAATGATTACTGGAACTAAAAAGGAACACTTCAAAATGTCAAAAGTGCAATCCATTAGGAAGACATAGCAATCATAATTATGTATATGTCTAATAACAGAGCTTCAAGATCCATGAAACAAAAAGTTATAGATTCAAAGGGAAAAAGAGACAATTCCACAATCAAAATTGTAGATTTTAACACACTACTTTTCTGTCTTTGATAGAAAAACTAGGTAAAAAAATTGTAAAATCATAGAACTGAACAATACTATTACCATTATGCAGTAATCAATGTTTATAAAACATATACCCAGGGCTTCCCTGGTGGCGCAGTGGTTGAGAATCTGCCTGCTAATGCAGGGGACACAGGTTCGAGCCCTGGTCTGGGAAGATCCCACGTGCCGTGGAGCAACTAGGCCCGTGAGCCACAACTACTGAGCCTGCGCATCTGGAGCCTGTGCTCCGCAACAAGAGAGGCCGCAATAGTGAGAGGCCCGCACACCGCGATGAAGAGTGGCTCCCACTTGGCACAACTAGAGAAAGCCCTCTTACAGAAATGAAGACCCAACACAGCCAAAACTAAATATAAAAAATTAATTAATTAATTAATTTTAAAAAAACATATACCCAACAACTATAGAATACACATTTTTTTTCAACTGCCATGATTTATTTGCCAAGATAGAGCAAAAGCTGGGCATAAAACAAGCCTCAGTACGTTTGAAAAGATTTATAAGTATATTCTCTGACCACAACAAAATTAAATTAGAAACCACAAACAGTATCTAGGTAACCCCTCTAAGTTTCAAAAATAATAAAAACCTACTTCTAAATATTCTATGAATCAAAGAAGTCACAAGGGAAATTAAAAATATTTTGAATGATAATAAAAATACAACATATCAAAATTTGTTGGATGCAGTTAAAGAAGTGTTTAGAGAAAAAGGTACGGCTTTTAATGTTTATATTAGAAGAGGATTTGGTAAACCATTTCCCTTGGGACAAATTTGGTGTGTAGCCTGTCTTTTATGGCCTGTGAGCTAAGAATGTTTCTGCATTTTTCAATGGTTGTAAAAAATGAAGGAGGAGGAGGAGAATAGGAAAAAAATGTAGCAGAGATCATATGTGATCTGCAAAACCTCCCATATTTACTATGTGAACTTTATGGAAAACATTCACAGAGCCCTGGAAAAGAAGAAAGGTATAGAATCAATGATCTAAGTTCCTACCTTAAGAAATTAAACAAAAAAGGCAAATTAAACCTAAATATGAGGAAGTAAATAAAGAAGATAAGTGTAGGAATCAATGAAATAGAAAATAGACAAAAAATAGAGGAAAAAAATTCATTGAAACCAGAAGCCGGTTCTTGGAAAAGACAAATAAAATTGATAAATCTCTAACTAGACTTTTCCTTTTCAAGAGAAAAGAGAAAAGACAAAAACTACTAGCATTGAGAGTGAAAATGGGGA
This sequence comes from Phocoena phocoena, assembly GCF_963924675.1. NCBI lineage: Eukaryota > Metazoa > Chordata > Mammalia > Artiodactyla > Phocoenidae > Phocoena > Phocoena phocoena. The sequence continues at coordinate 65,183,893 of NC_089227.1, read as the reverse complement.
CAAAACCTACAGATGTAAAAGGATAGTGAAGGAATATTACAAACAACTTATGTCAATAAATATGACAATTTAGATGAAATGGAAAAGTATTAGAAAGGCTCAAATTACCAAAACTGACCCAAGGACAAATACAAAATTTGAATACTTCCTATCAATTATAGAAATTCAATTTGTAATTTAAAAAAACCCTTCCACAAAGAAAACTTCAAGCCCCAATGTCTACTCTGATGAATTCTATCAAAAATATAAGTAAGAAATAATGCTAATTATACACAAACTCTTTTAGATGTTAAAAAAAATAAAGGAGGAATACTTTCCAATTAATTATGTGATATCACCTCAATATCGACAGACAAAGGTACCCTAAAGATATTACAGAAAAATATTCCTCATGATCATAAAGATAAAAATCCCTGAACAAAATTGTGATAAATGATTCCAACAGTATATTTAAAAGATAATAAGTCATGATCAAATGAGTTTTTACTGAGAATGCAAGCCTGATTTGGCATTTGAAAATCAATTAAGGTAATTTATCATATTAAGTTAAAGAACAAATACTTCATTTTAATAGATTCGGAAAAAGCATTTGGCAGAATGCAAATCCATTCATGATTAAAAAAAAAAAAATCTCAGCAAACTAAGAATAGAAGCAAACTTCCTCTACTTAAGGACATCTGTGAAAAGACCACAGCTAATAACATACTTGTACTAAGGTTTTCCAGAGAAACAGAATAGGGTGTATGTGTGTATGTGTACATATACATATACCATATACACATACATTTATTTATTTAAAGCAATTGGTTCACATGACTATGGGATCCGACAAGTCCAAAATCTACATGGCAGGCCAGCAGGCTGAAGGCCCAGGGAAGAGTTTTTGTTGCAGCCGGAGTCTGCAAGTAGTCTGGAGGCCAAATTCTTTCTTTCTCAGAGGACCCGTCTTTGTTAGCTAAAGCCTTCAACTGATTGGGTTAGGCCCACCCACAGTACAGAGGGTAATCTTCTTTATTCAAGGTCTACTGAGTTAAATGTTAATCACATCTAAAAAAATACCTTCACAGTGATATCAGGACTTAATTTTAATCAAATGTCTAGGTCACTTAGCATAACTCAGTTGACACATAAAATTAACCATCACAGTACTCAATACTGAAAGACTCGTTTTCTATCTAAGATCAGGATGAAGGCAATTCTACTCTTATCATTTCTATTCCACATCATACTGGGGATCCTACTCAGTGCAATAAATTAAGAAAGATAAATAAAAGCAGACAGATTGTAAATGAAGGAATAAAACTGTATTTATTTGCAGATCATAAGATCACGTGCATGGATAATCCTAAGGAATCGACAGAAAAAGGTAATAGGACTGATACAAGAATTTAGCAAGATCACAGGATACGTGATTGAGACACACAAATAAATTGTATTTTGATATACTAGCAACAAACAACTGGAAAATGAGTTTTTTTTAAAATCCATTAACAATAGCATAGAAAAGTATTCAGGAGTAAGTCTGACAAAAGATGATTTTCAAGACCTGTACACTGTAAAATACAAAAGATAACCAAGGAAAAATTTTAAAGACTTAAATAAATGGAGAGATATATTATGTTAATAAATTGAAAGAATCAATATTGTTAAGAAAATAATTCTACTCAAACTATAGAATAAAAGGAATCCCAATAAATATCCCAGCAGGATTTCTTTTTGAAAATATTGACCAGTGGATTATAAAAGTTACAGGTAAATGCAAAGGAGCTAGAATGAACAAAATAATTTTGAAAAAAAAAAGTGACTTTAAAGAACTTACGTTATCAGATTTAAGATGACTTACTATAAATGTGCTGTAATTAAGATATTGTGGTATTAGCATAAGCTTAGACACATAAATCAAAGTACTGAATCCAGAAAGAGATCCATATATATACACATATAGTTAATTGATTTTTGACAAAGCTACCAAGAGGGAAAAGATAGATTTTTTAATAAGTGGTGCTGGAACAACCGGAAAAAAAGGAATCTCAAACTTTACCTCACATGATATACAACAATTAACTGAAAATGTATCAAATACCTAAATGTCAGCACTAAAGCTATAAAACTTCTATATGAAAATATAGAAGAAAATCTTTGTGATATTGGTTTAGCAAAGATTTCTTGAACAAGACACAAAAAGCGTGAACCATTTAAAAATTGATAATGACCTCATCCAAATTAAAAACTTGTGCTCTTTAAAAGATACAGTTAGGAAGATTAAAAAGAAAACCTTAGACTGGGAGAAAATATTTGTAAACCGTATCTGTGATTAAGTGACTATATCCAGTATACATTTTTGAAAGCTCTTACAATTTAATAAAATAACAAATAATCTGATATAAATGGGCGAAAGATTTAAATGGATGCTTAACAAAAGAAAATACACAAATGGCCAAAAGCATATGAAAAGATGCAAACTAAACCACAATGAGATAGCACAACACACCCACTAGAATGGCTAAAATTTAAGAGACTGTCAACTTCAAGTGTTGGAAAGAATGTAGAACAACTAGAACTCTCATTTGCTGCTGTTGGGAATGCAAAATGGTGCAGCAACTTTGGGAAGCGTTATGATAGCGTCTCATAAGTTAAACTTACCCTTGCCACAATGACCCAGCAGTCTCACTCCTAGATATTTACCCAAAAGAAATGAAAACATACGTCTATAGGAAGACTTGTATGCTAATGTTCTCAGCAGCATTATGCATAAGAGTCAGGAACTGGAGACAATCTAAATGACCATCAACTGGTGAACAGATAACTAATCATGGTATATCCTTACTACGATATGTAACTCAGAAATAAAAAGGAACAGAATATCCATTAAAACAACAAAGTGAGTAAGTCTCAAAAGCATTGTGCTAAATGAAAAGTCAGATACAAAAGACTACATGCGGTATGATGCCATTTATGTGAAATTCTAAAAAAGACAAAACTATAGTGGCAGAACGGTGGTTACTGGCTGCTGGAGGTTGAGAGAAGGGATCAACTAAAAAAGGCATGAGGAATTTTTTTAGGTCGATTAAAATGGTCCCCCTTTTCCCTCTGCCTGAATAATTCCTATCTGTGCCTTAGGATTCCAGTCAGGTGTTGGCTTCTATTCAAATCCTTCTTTAACATGCTTCTCCTCATCCCACTCCTCTCTGTCCGCACAGTACCCTGTGCATTTTACCACAAGGTCCTGCGATCTCTGGCTGTCCTATGTGTCTTCCCCCTGACTCTGAGCATTTTGATGGCAGTGACTATCTTTTATCTCTGGCATATAGTTGGGCTTTGACAAATGTGTACTAAGTGAGGAGTCAGGGAATCTCACGATGTCCCAAGTGGCCCTAGAGAAAGATTGTATGTATCTGCGAATATTCGTACGTGAGTCTGAGATTGAACCATCTTAACGAAACGCTGGAAGTGTAGCCAGCATCTTCAGAGCGTGTTGAGGGAGGGAGCTGGAGGTAGGCGTTCAAATGCCAAGTTCACGGATCAGGAGTAAGGGAGGAACTAGAATGGTCAGGAGTAGGGTAACCAGGACAGTACTGCGGAAGGCAGGTAATAGCCCCAACAGATGTCCATGTCCTAAACCCCTAAAACTGTGACTATGTTCAGCTACATGGCAAAGGGAAATTAATAGTGCAGATGGAATTAAGGTTGCTACTAATTAGCTGACCTTAAAATAAGGATGTTATCCTGGATTATCCCAGTTGGGCCAGTGTAATCATAAGGGTCCTTATAAGTGGAAGATTGAGGCAGAAAATAGAGAAATAGTGAGATGGCCATGTGACAAAAACTGAATCCAAGGTTGCTGGCTTGGATGATGGGAAGAGGCCAAGGAATGTGGGCAACATTTTGTAGTTGGAAAAGGCAGGAAAATGGATTCTCTCCTAAAGCCTCGAGAAGTGAGTGTAGCCCTGCCCATACCTTGATTTTAACCCAGTGAGACCCACTTCAAACTTCCGAACTCCAGAACAGTATGTGTGTTTCTTTAAGACACTAAATTTGTGGTAATTTGTTGCAGAAGAAATCAGAAACTAATAGAAGTAGTATTATCAAGTGAATAAACTTGGACAAAATATTTAATTTCCCTAAACTTCAGTCTCCTCTTGTAAAAAAGGGATAATACTCATTCTGTGATTCTGAGGATTGAATTAGATATTATATCTAAAGATCTTGGTAGAGTGCTTGACACATAGTGAGCACTCCATAAAGAGTAGTTAATTACTATTAATAATATCATCATTGTTATTATTGTTCACTAATTTGCCTAGTATGTCTGGACTGGAAAGGAAAAAAGACGAAGTAAAACAATAAATGTCTCTTTTGGAAATCTGCAGGCATATTTGATTTCAGCTCTGTTGTCACGTGTCTTTTAAACTCACAAAATGTACTTCATTTCCTTCTGCTTTCTCTCTCTTACTTTAGGTATTAAGATCTATTTTAAATTTAGTCATTTCAGAGTCTCCTTGGCATCGTGTAAATGTCACACCATTAAATATATATTCAATGAGTGCTCAAGCAGCTAGCTTCCCTGCCAAGAAATGGAGTCCTGTAGGTGGGCAGGTGGAAGGATGACAGACACCCCCTGCCATAGACCCTGCTGTCCTTACTTACCAAGACCACGTTTACTGAGCTCCAAATTGGGACGTGTGGTCTGACAAATGTGTTTTCTCCTGAGTTTTAATTTATTTTTATGAAAAGGTTTTCATGGGTATTAAATTAAATCACATGAAATTCAGTGGATAATCTTTATTGCAAAGAATAAAACCTCAAGTGAAGATTCAAAGAAAATATATATCAGTTTTTATAATATTTGAAATTTGCATTATCTATGACAATCTAGAATATAAGGTTTGTTGACATCTGTGGGTTTTTGTTTTGTTTTGCTTTGCTCTGCTCTCAGGCATCCCCCTACTCTTTTCCTCTGAGCCATGCTTCTCCCGTTCTAATCAGGTGACTCTGGTGAGCAGCCAAACATAGAACCCCAACTTCTGGTTGATTGAATAGACATGTGACACTGACCTGGCCAATCACAGTATCCCACTCCCTGACCAATGATTGGTCCCATGAATAGGTACATGACTCAAATGGAGCTAATTTCATACAGACAGATGAAGAACACAACTCTCTCTTTCCTCTTGAATAACACGCAGTGGAGACATACCTAGAAGCTATGGCCTGCCATACTTGCTACCACAAAAAGGAAACATCTGCAGAAAGTGGATGAGGCCAAAAACCAGAAAGAGGCAGGGCTGAGAAATGGAGAGGAGAAAATCTCTAATGTTATCTGTGAGCCCTCAGACCCTGCACTGCCTGACACCACTTACTCCCCATCCTTCTCTGTGCATGAACCAATAAATCTTTTTCGAGTGGGTTTCCTGTCACTTGAAATTGAAAGAGCCCTGGCTAATACACAGGGTCATTGCAAAAACACTGTTGGCAAAAAGAGACCTCAGAAAATCCATCCCAGAGGTGGGCAAAACAGGAAAAGGAAGAGAGAAGGGTGGATACAGCAAGCAGCAAGACAAAGTGAGAAGAGAACCAGACTCAGAGAGCACCAGGGTTTATGTTCCAGCTCTACCATTTACCAATGACCCCGGTAAGGTGTGATCTTGCGTGACAGCGTTAACATTTCTGTTTAATGATCTGTGGAGTGGACGGCTGATCCCGCTGCAATATATAACAAGACGCGCTGCGGGACGCTCACCTGAGATGATAAATGTGAGCACTCCTTGTAAACGTTAACTGCTTGCAAATGGCATTTATTACACAGAAAGCAGCACATTTAAAAGACTGTGGATTGAAATAGAGACTAGAAGGGTAACGTTAAGCCATAAGTAGCTGAACTCTTGAGAGAGGAATATTGAACTCAGTTAATAGTTGACTCTTCTATGAAGTATCTAAAGAGCTGACAATACTGAATGTCACTGGTTTAAGTAGAAACATGTGCAAACTCTATGAAAACTAGAAAACAATTCTAAGTCTGTGTGTGAGTTAAGAGCAGGAAGAGACAGAAGAGAGAACCAATGTTTGTGAGGTGTCCACAATATCTCACCTGTGCCCCACACAAGCTCTCATTTGATCCATGAAGCAATACTGCAATGGTCAGGTATTATTGTCCGAGTTTCACATTTGAGGAAAATAAGGCTCAAAACTTACATTCAAGCCCAGGTCTTATGATTCTACAACTGAATCGCTAGACCGCACACTGATAATACATTTGAAGGTAGACTTTGGGGGTGTGATGAAGATATGCTTAGTTTTCATTCCAGATTATAAGAACAAATCAATCAATATTTTAATGAATCTCAGAATTTATTTACATTTTAAAAAGTTAGTTGCGAGTGGTTTTCTGCCAGATTTAAAGTCTAGTGCTTTCAGTAGTTAATAGGAATTTGTGTCTCCTCATCTGCATGTCAAGAATTGTGAAGGGTCTGGGACTTTACCCTACTTAAAAGTGAATAATCTAGACTCTTACTATTCTATGGATGCTGGCAGAAGACACAAGACTCCCGGTCAGCGACCAAGGACTTTATTACTCATGGCAGAAGCAGTAGCCAGAGGTTTACACTGGTTTGTGTTAGTTGGTTCTCAACCCCAATGCTCTCACCAAGTCCCACAGGTGTGATGAAGAGAGGCCATGGTGGGTACCCACACATGCCATGAGTTGCAGTATGGGAGAGGGACACTAAAATTGGGGGATTTGCTGCTTTCACAGAAAGTGGAAACAAGCCTATTCTTTGTCTGGGGGAGATGTTACCTCATCCCTCAAGACTGCCTACTACAAACACAACTCTGAGAACTGGCCTAGGTAAAGAGTGGCCAGGGCCTTCCATTTTAGGCATACCCAGCAGGAGTATTTAGGGAGGCTCAGGGTCCATGGTGGACTGCCCTTCCCAGCACCAAGTCCTTCCCTTGACAGCACTGAGGTCTTGTTTTTACTTATCCTCTCCAACCGCAATTTCGTACTTTTGCTCTTCATTAGAATCATCCCTTGCACATATATCTTCAGGTTCTTTCTCTTTCTTGTTGCAGACATCTCCCACTTTCTCCCCAAAGTTCTTAGAAACGCTCGTTGATGTGTCAACTAGGCTAAGCTGAACCATCAGAGAATACGTCCTCTAGTATTTCCAATCAGGGCAGGCTGCAAGGGATATTCCTTCGTGTAAACTGGAGGACTGAGGGAGGAAGCAGCTGTTCTCCCATGTTCTCCCGGTTACTTCCACAAACAAACACGAATCTAGAGACTACCAGATTATCTAGTGTGATAATCTGTGTGAAGGGATTCTACAGATGTAAACTACCTCATCAGTTGACTTTAAGTTCATTGAAAGGGAGATTATCGTGGATGGGCCTGACAATCCATTGGAAGCCCTCTAAAAGAGGTTTTAGGCCTTTCCTGAGCTGGAGTCTGCAAACAGCAGCTGGCTCTGCAATTGCTCTCTTTTCCCATTGGATCTATTTTCTGCCTGCTTGTGAACAAGTTTCAGCTTGACCCCATGGGGTTCCAGCTTGCTGGAGGTCTTTCCTTCCCGACTGCCTGCCCTATGGACCTTGGGCTAGCTGAGCCAGTCCTCACAATTGTGTAACCCAATTCCTTATAATAAATACTATAATATATTAATAAGAATTAACATAATACTGTTATAGTATAATCATAATATAAACATTAATGTTTATCCTTGATAGTATATTATTGATATAATCAATAAACAACACATTCATATTAAAATTAATAATTATTATATAATTTATAATACATAGTTTATAATACTTATAATCAACATATGTATCCTACTGGTTTTGCCTCTCTAATTGAACCCTGACTGATACATGTGTCACTTCTTGGCAACTGCTCATTTGATGAGACTGAGACCTCCTTCCTGCCAAATTCAACAACTTTCTCAGTGCTCGTTTTGCATGATCCTTCCACTAACCATCACCTCTTTTTCATTTAAAAAAAAATTTTTTTTAACATCTTTATTGGAGTATAATTGCTTTACATTGTTGTGTTAGTTGCTGCTGTATAACAAAGTGAATCAGCTGTACGTCTACATATATCCCAATAGCCCCTCCCTCTTGCGTCTCCCTCCCACCCTCCCTATCCCACCCCTCTAGTTGGACACAAAGCACGGAGCTGATCTCCCTGTGCTATGTGGCTGCTTCCCACTAGATATCTATTTTACATTTGGTAGTGTATATAACCATCACCTCTTTAAATCACTTCTCCTTTAGTTTTGGAAATACCATTCAGGCTCTTTTCCCAGTCTCTCTCTCTCTTCTGCTGGTTCCTCTAACTTTGGTCATTTTCCTAAGAGTATTCATGCCACTTAGTATATCTCTTCCTTTTCTCATGCAGGTGGTCTTCAGTCCTCATAGTCTTGACTATACTCAATGCCAATGACTCAAATATGTTCTCTCTCATTTTCACCATCTTGGAATCTGTATTGCCCGGCCTCATTTGTGAAAAATGCATTAAAAGAAGTCCAGTCCCAAGTCTATTTGAATCTTCTGCCCCTCTGGACTCTGGATAAACTGCCTTCATGGTGACGACAATGCTGATCTACACCACTACCATTTATTGAGCCTTGTTATGTTCTGGATGCTACCGAAGGTGCTTTACAAACATGATCCCATTTAATTCTTACGAACATCCTTATGAAGTAGATACTATGATTCCCATTTTTTTTCTTGTGAGAATCTGAGAATTGGGGAAATATCATGTAACTCGCCTTGGGACCCACAACTGGTAGATGTCAGAGTTAGGATTTTTACCCTTAACTCAAGTCTTTCCAGAAATAACTGGCAATATTGCCTTTGTCAGAAGATATGGACAGTGAGGGCATAATCACCGAAGACCATTTAAATTTGTAGGATCTGGCCAAGCATAGCAGTGCTGGGCAGGTAGCTCCATCTCAAACGCTGGCAGTAGCACTCAAGTGACTATTGAAACCAAGAGAGCCATGGGTCCGGTCTAGCTGGTATAATCACAGCTTTCCTTTGCCCTTGGTTCCTCATGCAGCTTTGCAGATTCCCTGGATGTGATTGTATACACTGAGCCAAAGGACAGCCAAATCATTCCCTTGCCAAGCTGTCTGTCTCCAATGACAGACAATAACCCAGCTTCCAGACAATGCTATTGTCTCACTGATACTGCTTTACCCCTCCTGAGCCATGACCTTGACGCCATTGAGTCTCAGTCACACCATGTCTGGCAGACCAATACCCAGCAGGCCAAGGGATTTAGTGATCATTCCTGCTGATGTCAAGTCAGTGCAGTGTTTTTGTAGAATCATGGTGCTTAAAGCCTCCTGCAGCAAAGAGCAGCGGAACATTGATGCCAATAGAAAAAAAAAAAAAAAAAGCCTTCTTCCCCAAACAAGAATTTTTGGCAATTTCTTCTCTTGGCTAAAGCCTTTATGTTTTTGGCGTGATGTTTACTTTATGGTCCAGTCACCAAACCCTAATGTGGCTATGAATAAAGATTATGTTGAATATGAAGAACAAATTACAAAGGTGGCTGTGGAAGCCTTGCAGATTCCAAAGGAATACGTGCCTGGATGGGAAAACATCTTGGCCAATTCTTCTCTTGGAAGAGAGAGAGTAGTATAATTACCTACTGATTCTAGGGACTTTACCTTCTAATTCTCTAAAGAAGGAGAAGTCCTTGATGATATATTTTACATTAACCACTTCTTTTTGTGATACTTTGATGGCTTCAGTTTGCTTAAACATTTATTTCAGCTGATTGTGACTTTATTCTAGTCTTTCCAGAAATAAGTTTTACAAGATCCCTGTATCAATTCCCCCAGCCAGAACAGTGACCACTCCACACCTTCTTTGTTTGTTAGTTCAGTGATTAAGAGGAGCCCTAAAATGGCCTGGGAGTAGGCTTAGCTCCAAATTTAATTGAACTATGACTCTGATTTCAGGCAGAACATTCCTTCCTAGAATACAGATCTCAAGATAAGGATAATACCAAACACTACTCCAGCCACTCTCATTTCTCTTTGTTCTTAGGCCCATGCACTCAGGCTCCAGGGAAGATGGCACCAGATATTGTCCACTGGTTTAAGGTACCTGCTTGTAAGGAATTACCTTCATCAGGTCATTCCAGTAATCTATCAAGCCATCTGTTTCTGGGTGACAAGAGAGAGTAGTGAATGCCAAAGTCAAGAGCCCTTTGCCACCCCTCCTTCACTACCAAATAAGTGCCTTAGATGGCTGCAACATTTTGTGAGATACCATGTCAATGGATAGGGCATTTGTAGGCCCATGAGTGGGAATGCCAGCAGAAGCACTTCGAGAAATGAAGGCAAATGTGTATCTGAGATATATATCTATTCCTGTGAGGACAAATCATTGCCTACTTTGGGGAATGGTGTTTTATTAGGACTCGAAGTTGGCCTCTGATGTTGGAAAGTTGGGCAATCGGTAGCGGCTCTCTCCAAATCAACCTTGGGAATGAAAGTCCATGTTAAGCCTCCGTCTTTGTCTCTATTGCCACTCTCTACATTAGCTCATTGAGCAAGCACCAATGTTGCCGAGGAAGGACAGTGACCGACAGCCACCTTTCCCACTGTCTATCAAGAGCATTTGCATGTCAGTAGCTAAAAGCCAGGCACCAGGAGTAATTATTAATTTGCTTCAGTAATGATACCACACTCAAAATCTCAACTGTGATTTCCATAACCACCTCCTTAAGTCTGGGACAATCTACAATTATTATCTAAGAACATCTGGTTTTTGCACCTGCCAAACAGACTAGTTAAATGGAAATGCAGTAGGTATCATCACCCCTGCACCACCTAAGTCTCTGATGATGGCATTAAACTTTGCAGTTCCTCCAGGGATGCCACATTACTTTAAGCTGATTATTTTGGGGCTTCTACTTGGCTCTTCCTATCAACATAATCTTCATTCCACACCATAGGGGACTAATGTGAGTATTCTGCCAGTTGAGTACATCAGTTCTCACTATCCTTCTAGGAGTGGGAAAATAACTAGAGGGTGAGAACTGGGTAAGAGGAGACACTTTTGCATGCCAAGGATTATCTGTGTCTTATCTCTTTCCCTCTCCTCCCATCGTGGAAGTTATCTATACCCTCCTCAAATACAGGCAATCCAATCACAGAACCTCATTTTAAGAGGCTGTGTCCCAGTGGCACTTCTGTCAGTACTAATTACTATGTAATTCAAGATTCTGGCAGGAAACAAGTGGTACATTCAAATTGGGGTAATTGGAGAGTGTAATAAAGGGACATTTTACAAAGATGTGGGCAGATTTAATAGAAACCAATAAGGGATAGAGAAGAACAACAGGGTTAGCAACAGTGGGAGCACCCCTTGGAACTCAAGGGAGGGAACCTGGAAAGAGCTGTAAACTTCAGCAAGGACTGTAGCCACTGCCAACCTGTAACCTAGCGAGGAGGTAGCCAGAGGAATAAATACCTTGACTTCAATGCACTACCACCTTCCAATGCCCTGCCAGTGTCATCCTTTGGCCCAACTCAATGGGAAGTCAGAGAGTGAGAAGGCCCATTGGTGCAGCCCATATAAGTCATCCTCCCAGGACACAGAGCAGGATGAAAAGCAAGTAATAGATCTGGAAGGGCTAACGGAGACTGTCCAGCACATCATCTTCAGCAAGAGACCCACCCTGAGAACTCTAATATATCAATATGTCCCCAAGCCCTGGAATTCCCCCTCCTCTGTATCTTGCTCTACCTTTTCTTTTCCCATGGCATCATCAGCATCTACCATATGTGATTTACCTATTTATGATATTTGTGGTAAATTCTCTCGCTATCTCTCTGGTAGAAAGTAAGTTCTCCTAGCATAGATATCTTCATCTGGTTTGGTCCCTGATGCCTCCAAATTACCCAGAACAATGCCTGGTACAAAGTAGGTGTTCAATAAATATATGTTGCTGAATACAAATAATGAGTTGTGGATAATGGGGAAGAGCTAGACAGAGAAGAAGGCAAACCTAAGAGCTGATATATAGTGATAAGTCTCTAATCCTCCATAGGTCTTAAAGAGAGGATTTGGGACAAAGCTGAGGTATAGAAAGAGGAGAGAAAGAGGGAGGAAGATTTAATTTATGTCAAGAAAAGAGAGAGAGCCAGTGAAGAATTTGGTTGTTGTTCTAGTAAATCTCACAGAAGTATCAATGTAGTATTTACCCTAAGGATTAATGAGGAAAAGTGACCAACACTTGAAATGGGCTCACATGGTCCAGGTGATAAACCTGGGTCTCCCCCACCTTGCTCAGAATCTATTTTTCTACTCTCAGCCTATAGTATTACAGCAGGGGAGGGGGTGAATGGGTCTGAGATTAACTGAGAAGAACTATACCTCCTTTAGGCTCTCAAATCTCTTCCCTCAACCCTAATACATCTATACCATTAAAAAACAGAATTGTATCAAAAAAAGTTTTTAAAACAGCAGGGGCTGGGCAAGCACATTTGTGTTATGATGAGGGTCCAGAGGAGCAAGTTTGGAGCCATCTGTTGCTCTTGCCTGCCTGACAGCTTTTTCCCCTTCATTTGGTGACAGCACCACATTTTACTTTGGAGAGTGTTATGGACTGAATGGTGTCCTCCCAAAATTCATATGGTGAAGTCCTAACCCTCCAGTGCCTCAGAATGCGATTGTATTTGGAGATAGGGCCTTTAAAGAAGTGTAATTAAGGTTAAATGGGATCACAGGGTGGAGCTCTAATCCAACAGGACTGGTGTTCTTATAAGAAGAGGAACAGACACCAGAGAGGCCCATACTCAGAGAAGAGGCCATGTGAGAGCACAGCAAGAAGGTAGCCATCTATAAGTTAAGCAGAGAGGCCTCAGGAGAAACCAAACCTTTCAGCACCTTGATATTAGACTTCCAGCCTCCAGAACTGTGAGAAAATACATTTCTGATGTTTAAGTCACCCAGTTTGTGACATCTTGTTATAGCAGCCCTAGCAAACTAAAACGGGAGGACTAAACTCTCCCGTCACTCATGGCATGACAAAATCAACATATGGTTCTTTTTTCCTGCTTTTGAACAAGGGGCCCACATTTTCTTTTTGCACAGGGGCCTGCAAATTACATAGCTGTAATTTGCAGCTATCCTGTCCATGATTGCCTGGGCCATCTCAAGTGGCTTTGGGATGTTTTGGTTGTGACCTGATGGAGGCAGGAGTGGAGGCTGAGAAGAAGGTGCATGAACGTCATTGAAAGGGATGCAGGGAGAGAGAAAAGGGTCTGGAAGGGAGATGACGGCATCAACCAGTGTCCTTTAGTGGTGTAATCACGCAGCCCGCGAGGAACAACAGGGACAGTATCACTAAAGGAGGGATGCTTAATGTTAAAAGGTACGTTCTTCCTTTTAAGCTGTGTGGATAAGAGTAATTCAGGGCTAAGAAGTGTTGTTGGAGAAAGGTTCTTTTCTCATATGATCGCTGATAACCTCCTATCACTCGGGCCCAATACTGGGATATATCTGTACAGAAAAGTTGAGAGCTTGCTCCCAGGAAACCCAGGGAACAGTGAGATAGATCGATTGATTTGTCAAGCCCGGGCAGACAGAAACAATTTCCTTGACTAGACTTAGTTAATGCAGATGGCAGTTTCTTTCACCCTTTAATACACCTCATCCTGGGCTTGGACGTGTTCCCAGGAGGATGTCACAGTCTCCCTGGAAGGGTCTGCACTTTTTCTCTAGGCATTTGAAAGAAAGAGGAGGTAAAACAACACAGCAGGAGTCGAGAAAGCTTTTAGCACAAGGAGAGTGTGCCTGTCTCCGTTTAGTGCATCCAGTCATCCACTGGTGCATCTGAAGCTTTGTGGGGAAAGAAGGCAAAGAATATGCCAACCACATGCTGATTCTTTACACCTGGAGCGTGGGCTCCCCGTCTCTGGCCATTCCATTGAGACACTGGATTGTCAGGAAGCACGTGAAGACGCAGAGCCTAGCAGTTTGGAACCTAAGTGAACGGAAGCCTGATCACCCTGCTTCTTGCCTCTTCTTCCCCGCAATCACTCTGACGTCACTGATCTTACTGCTCTGAAGGCAGGGAAGAGAAGAGCAGAGAACACCTCCCACCCATCCTGTACAAATACTCATTTCACTCTTCCCATTAAATGCCCCAACCATCTCTATCCTATGCAAGGCGGAGTTCGGGGGAGAGGGAGGTTAGGGCTGAGCACTGTACCACAAGCTTCCCATCTCTAACCTCTCCTTTCCGCGAACATTTCTGACAACCACAAATGGCTTGTAGTTCCCTGTTTCACCTGTTTTCCCCCTCCATGCCTTTATTTATGCTGTCCCCTCTACTGGAACGCCTTCTCTACTTCTTCATTGACTGGTGTTCATCAAATCTATTTCCTCTTCTTCCTGGCCACACAGGTAAGACTATAATTCCCAGCCTCCCTTGAGGTCAGCTGTAGCCATGCAACTGGGTACTGGCCAATAGAATGTGCGCAGAAGTGAGGTGTGCCACTTCCAAGCCTGATCTATAAGAACCTCCCAGACAAGATCCTCCAAGCTCTTTCCCTTCTGCAGACTATTGCCAGGGACCACAGTACCTGGAGAACTGAATGATAAAGGTGATGGGGACACAGGAAGGAAGCAACCTAGGTCCTTTAATCTCCACTTGGAGGAGAAACACCTGCTGATCATCAGAAACACCTATTTTGGAAAGTGAGAAATAGACTTTTATTATGTTCAGGGGTTGTTTCAGCAGCCAGTGTTACCATAACTAATACAACTGACTTCTAATAATAGTCTCCCACCTCCTGAGGGTTATAACACAATTGTAACCCAGATATTAGCTGCTCAGATGTCCTCCAGCCAGCTTTTCTTAGCATGGGCTCCCTGAAATCCCAGCCTCCTGGCCTTCCTGGGTCCTCACTTGGACTCTTGGACTCTCCCTCGAGTTGCAAAGAGGCAAAACCTAAAGATTTAGACCAGTGGCTGGCAAACTATGACCCACAGACGAGATCCAGCCTGCTGCCTGTTTTTGTATAACCCACAAGCTAAAAACGGTGTTTACATGTTTTAATGGTTGGGAAAACATACAAAGAAGAATAAGATTTCTTGACACAGGAAAATCATGTGACATTCAAATTTCAATGTCTATAAATAAAATTGAACAGAAACACAGCCTTCACCCCCTTGTGTATTGCCTGTGTCTGCTTTCACAGTATAGTGGCAGAGTTGGGTAGTTGCAATGGAGAACAAAGCCTACGATCTTTTATTTATTTATTTATTTGCAGGATCTTAGTTCTCCAACCAGGTATCCAACTCGGGCGCCCATGGCAGTGAAATTTCCAAGTCTTAACCACTGGACCTCCAGAGAATTCCCAAAGCCTACAATCTTGACTACCTGGCTCTTTACAGAAGACATTTGCCTGGCTTAGACCCATCACAAGTAGGAAGGTCCCCATGGACACAAACCCTCTCTGACTCTTCACCCTCAGTTTTGTTTTCTGCAATGATACCTGCATTTCCCAAACTCTTCTGCAAGATGGTAATAGGACAGAACACAAATGGTTCTTTAATCTAATGAATAAAATCCTGGGCTCTTTTTTTATTTAATTTTTTAACATCTTTATTGGAGTATAATTGCTTTACATTGTTGTGTTAGTTGCTGCTGTATAACAAAGTGAATCACCTATATGTATACATATATCCCAATAGCCCCTCCCTCTTGCGTCTCCCTCCCACCCTCCCTATCCCAGCCCTCTAGGTGGTCACAAAGCACCAAGCTGATCTCCCTGTGCTATGTGGCTGCTTCCCACTAGCTATCTATTTTACATTTGGTAGCATATATATGTACATGCTACTCTCTAACCTCTTCCCAGCTTACCCTTCCCCCTTCCTGTGTCTTCATATCTATTCTCTACATCTGTGTCTTTATTCCTGTCCTACCCCTAGGGTCTTCAGAACCTTTTTTTTTTTAGATTCCATATATATATGTGTTAGCATATGGTATTTTTTTTCTCTTTCTGACTTACTTCACTCTATATGACAGACTCTAGGTCCATCCACCTCACTACAAATAATTCAATTTCGTTTCTTTTTATGGCTGAGTAGTATTCCATTGTATATATGTGCCACATCTTCTTTACCTATTCATCTGTTAATGGACATTTAGGTTGCTTCCATGTCCTGGCTATTGTAAATAATGCTGCAATGAACACTGAGGTACATGACTCTTTGAATTATGGTTTTCTCAGGGTATATGTCCAGTAGTCGGATTGCTGGGTCATATGGTAATTCTATTTTTAGTTTTTTAAAGAACCTCCATACTGTTCTCCATAGTGGCTATATCAATTTACATTCCCACCAACAGTGCAAGAGGGTTCCCTTTTCTCCACACCCTCTCCAGCATTTATTGTTTGTAGATTTTTTGATGATGCCCATTCTGACCGGTGTGAGGTGATACCTCATTGTAGTTTTGATTTGCATTTCTCTAATGATTAGTGATGTTGAGCATCCTATCATGTGTTTGTTGGCAATTGGTATATCTTCTTTGGAGAAATGTCTACTTAGGCCTTCTGCCCATTTTTGGATTGGGTTGTTTGTTTTTTTGATATTGAGCTGCATGAGCTGCTTGTATATTTTGGAGATTAATCCTTTGTCAGTTGCTTTGTTTGCAAATACTTTCTCCCATTCTGAGGGTTGTCTTTTCATCTTGTTTATGGTTTCCTTTGCTGTGCAAAAGCTTTTAAGTGCCATTAGGTCCCATTTGTTTATTTTTATTTCCAGTACTCTAGGAGGTGGGTCAAAAAGAATCTTGCTGTGATTTATATCATAGAGTGTTCTGCTTATGTTTTCCTCTAAGAGTTTTATAGTGTCTGGCCTTACAATTAGGTCTTTAAACCATTTTGAGTTTATTTTTGTGTATGTTGTTAGGGAACATTCTAATTTCATTCTTTTACATGGAGCTGTCCAGTTTTCCCAGCACCGCTTATTGAAGAGGCTGTCTTTTCTCCATTGGATATTCCTGCCTCCTTTATCAAAGATAAGGTGACCATATGTGTGTGGGTTTATCTCTGGGCTTTCTATCCCATTCCATTGATCTATATTTCTGTTTATAATCCTGGGCTTTTTAAAAAGGATAAAATTATTTTGTTACTGGAAATGTTTTCAGCTCTTTAAGTGGCCATCCAATTTGGGGATGATTGCTCAAGCTTAACATTACTCAAGCTTATTTCATCACTCAACAATTTTTTAAAGAATATCTATTTTTCTTTAAAACTATGTTATGTTCCACATAACATAATTTTATCCATGCTACTCTATACCTTTACCAAAGATCAAAAAATTGTCTTCTAAGTTGGAGCAAATAAATCCCCCTTCTCAGCGAGTCCCCTTGGTCACTCACTCCCCTCTTTGGGCACAGAAAGTCACTGTGGTGATGGCTCACGCTGCCCCTTTCCTCACCACGGACGTGCTCACTCTTTCTCTCCCCAATCTGTGATCTCATTCCCCTCGCCTACACGCACATCACCCACTCAAAGACATGGGAAGACAGGAATTTTCAAGCTGCAAGTTACAACCGAGCAGTGGGTCATAAAATCGATTTAGAGGGTCAGTGACCAGCATTTTTTAAAAATAATAAAATAAAAGAGGATATAAAATATCAGAGTGCATCTCAACAGTACTTGATGACATTTTCGTACCTGTTCTGGGTCACAGCATAAAATGTATTTCTTCCTTTGGGTTATCGTTAAGAATGTTTGAAAGCCACTATGCAAAGGTGCAAACAAAATAAAAGAACACAGCAAAGCCTTATAGCTAACATTTGATTAACAGAAATGTTGTACATCTGTCCTACTATTAATTCTTCTTAGGTGTTTCCATTTTAAATTGGAAACATAAGGCCCCAAGGACTGCGTCTTTTGAATAACCTCTGTATCTCCTGCCCGTCACTGTCTGTGGGACTCACTTCCCTACAGAGGCTGCATAAATATTTGTTGTTGATAATGAAATGGAAGTAAAAACTAATAGGGAAAACTCTTCGGTTTCTACAGCCACTGTCTGTTGAAAGGATGGAAAGTAACCCTCTATGCCTTGTCCACTTCTGCATGGTCTTCCAGAGCTCCCTACACACAACCTAAGGTGACCGAAGGGGCAACGTTTCTCCTTTCTTCTGCAGAAAATGCACACACACGGCTCTGGATTCTTCCCATGCTGCCGTCTTCCTACATTCCACTCTCAGCTCTGCCCTCTCTTCCTCGGCACCCTACGCTCCAGCCACTGTCTTCAGGAATCCTCCATGCATCTGCATGCAGAGCTTCTCCCTCCACGCTTTCCTCTTACTGAAATCCTTCTTACCTGTGCAAGTCTGCATTGCATAGACCTCTGTGAAGCCCCAACACATGGAGTTACTTGCATCCTTTTTTGTGATCCCACAGGACTTGTTCATGCATCTGTACAATGGCACTGGATTCTAAGCTCTGATGTGCCTATGGCCTCCTCCTGCCTATTGGCTTCTCCAGGACACGGGGTGTATTTTAATTCATCTCTCAGTTGTCCATGACTGGCATGGCATAGCACAAAGTAGGTACCCAATAATGTTTTCAGTGTGAATGAAAAAGAAGAGATAGTATGAAATATCAAAGGGATGCAAAGTTTACTTAGGGGGTAGACCATATTGCTTCCTCTCATGACCAAGCCCTCTCTAGCACCTGAGAAAAAGCTTGCTTGCCCACAGGTTGCATAACCTTTAGAGCTGTTTGTGGATGGAGGAATGGAGAGCAGATGGGTGCAGTCTTTCCAGGAATCTCAGGTGGAGAACTATTGCGGCTGCCTCTTCTACATGGACCAATCCTCCTGAGATTTATAGTCAGGCCATTCTACACGCAAGGGGGATGTTTTAATTGCTCGTGAAGTTCTATGTGATCATAGACCCAATACAGCTAGTAGGGGGTGATTAGTAACTTGTAGAATTAGCCCAAATGTTAGGTTTATAATAGCTGTGAATATTGGAAACTGCAGAATTAAGTAGCTTTTGTTCTGAATTTCCTGCAAGCTTTTCTGTTCAAAGCCATCCCTCTAACACCCGCTGCTCCATCCACTCACCCAACAACCCCCTTGCCTTTGTTTTCCCCCCGAGTTAGAACACTGTCTCTCTCACCCGTCAGCAGCCACAGGATGACCTGCAGCTCCCTGCACTTGCTGTGTGGCAGTGGCGTTCCATGTCACTGCTGATCAGAGCAATACCTTCTCTAGGGACCGTCTAATTTCCCTGAGGCTGAAAGACAGTTCACAATGAGTTGCTCCACCTGAGCCAAAGAAGTTGCTGAAGATTCAAAAGCGGTGAAAGCCACTTTTTGGATTCTATCAGGAAATCCACGCAGAGCCACAGAAACACTTACCTTAGTCAGGAAAGCCACACAAACCCCAGAGTAGAAAAAGAAAAGAAACAAAGGCCCTAGGAAGATCCTGGCCCTCAGCCAGATGTAAAGGGAATGCCACTTGTGACCTTTATTCTCTTTGGGATCTGTGGGCTCCAAAGAAACAGAACTGAGATTATTAAAATTAGTTGTGAGGGGCTGGCACCAAGCACAGAGGTCAAAAGTCACAAGAGAGGAGAACACCCTACTAGATGCAGGCTGACGATGAACTCATTTCAAGTAAACCCAACCCCCTGGGCAATTCACCATGTGCCAGGGACTGAATTCAGCTGAGGGCTCTGAAGGCCCATTGTACTTGGGTGTTGCAGACAATGCAAAGATGATACACTACATAGTGCTCATCATCTTCCTCCCAGGCATGCTTCCACCTGGTGGCCTTCACCTAGTTCAAGGCATCGCTCTCCACCTCACTGCCTGGGCCAGATGGTCCTCACTCTCACATCCCTCATCTAGTCAGCAAAACCTGAAGACTTCACTCCTTAGATATTTTTAAATCCCTCCCTCTTCAGTAGAAGCTCTGAGGTCCTTTGCATGAGCAGCCAGCCCTTAAGCGAGCTGGCCTATGCCTGACTCTCCAGCCTCAGCTCTCTCAGACCCTCCTTCCTGCTTCGCACCCTATGCTTGGGGCTCTGCAGTGCTGACCTGTGATGCTTCATGAGAACTGCAACAGCAAACACAATCCGAAGGCAAAAGACAAACAGGGAACAGTGTCTGTAACATATATAAAAGTGCAATGGTTTCCATATATATAATATATATGTGTATATATATATATATATATGTATATATAAAATATATAAACTGCTATTACAGATCAGTAAGAAAATACATGAACAGTCCAAAAAGATAAAGAATATCATAAAGAAGCATTTTTCAAAAGAAAAATATATGTAGAGAGAATAAACATAAGGGGAAAAGTCCCAACCTCAACAGAAACAAAAGAAATACAAATTAAAACAATGACATATTTTCTGTCTTTGCTGGTGTAGTGAGGAGAGAATAAAGGCCTATCCTATGCATCTGATGAAGCCCAACTGTCAAAAAATGTCTCATGGGAAACCTTGCTACCTGAAAAGTCTTTCAAACAATGTATATAACACTGACTAAGCAATTACTCTGGTATGATTTTATCCTAAGGAAATAATTAGTAGATTGGAAAACGTTTTTACTTTGGGGATGTATAACGTAGTGTGGGTTTTAATAAAAAATATATGGAAATAATCCAAAGTTTCAACAATATGGTATTTTTTAAATAAATTCCATGCAATACGCTGTATGCATTATTTAAAATGGAAGTGTGGACACATAATTGTGGATATGAGACAAATGCTTATTAGTAAATGTAAAGAGAAAACAGTTTATAAAAATGTATGACAGGATTTTTTTATTTAAAAAATTTATAGGCATAAAATACCAGGGAGAGTATGTATCAAACTATAAATATTGGTTATATCTAGAATAGAACTGGTGAGAAAATTGGTGGGGAAGCCCTTCTACATTTTTTTCATCTTTGAACAATAAAAATGATTTACTTTTATAATAAAAAGTGGTTAAAAAATAACTCAAACAAAATTGCCAAACTTAATGTTATTTATTACTGAAGGCAAAGACTCGAGCAACTTCAGTTTAAAAATAAAGCCAACAATTTACTTCAATCTAGAAGACGTTTATTCATGTTCTATGAGCCAGGCATGGTTTTGTGCTTGGTGTGGGGAACATGACATTAAAATGGTAATTCACATAGTTGCTTCAATAAACCTCATGAAATTCCAAATCAGGAAAATTCATTTGATTTATGAATCTTGACTACTGTGCCAAAGCTATTTTAGCGTTCATTAAGTTAGGTCATATAAAGAAAAAGCATTTGAAGATGAAATGATACAGTTACACAAATATACATGTGTCAAAACTCACTGAACTACACATTTAAGATCTACACATTCTGCTGTGTGCAATCATTCCTCGAAATGTGAAGGCAGAGAACTTAAAACATCCATAAAATGACACAAAATATTTTACATTTTTCATCTTGAATTTATCTCTGATATTGAATCAATTAAAAACCAAACACAGGAGTACTTCCACTTCTGGCTCTGATGGAGTAGAGAGAAAGCCCCTCTTTCTGGCCACCTCTCACTGTCTCCCCACACTTATCTTCTCCACCCACTTCCCCCAAATTCTCAGACACCTCAGTACTTATACTTTTATTTATGCAAGCTTCTTAGAAAAATGAATCATTTTGCATCATGAGAAACTTCTCAGGCTGACCTGAGAACAAAGCAATCAAAATCACATTAAAATTATACCACGAGTTTTTCCAGAAGACTCATTAAGGAGCCACGAGAAAACCAGTACCCCAACCTGTTGTGAAATCCCAGTATAATGTTTAACCAATTTTCTGTCTTTGGATTATTTCCCCACCATTAATTTCGTTTTCCTCACTGACAGTTTCACTTAATTTCTTCAAGGTGATATAATAAACAAGTGAGATAAAATGTGCCCGTGGTCCTTTAGCCACCCGCTACTGCTCTGTTTCCTGACTTACCATGAAAGTGCTGACTCCTGCTTTCCCAAGTCCATGGGTACCGGGCTCTCTTCTGCCCACTGCCACTCCCCTCCTCCCGGCCATTCAATCTACGCTCTAGAATCTGCTGAATTCAGTGGCGCAAGTACCAGGAAGGAAAAAGGAGCCTAGCCCCCTTATTCATACCCAGCCCCGCCCCGCCCCTCCCCTCCCCTCCCCTCCCCTCCCCTCCCCTCCACAACATTGCTTTGGGAGAGGTTTTGCGCTTGATCGCCCTCTCTCCTAGCCAGAGTTGATGGGTCTAGAGAAGGCAGATGAGTCCTTTTGTGGAGAATTGTAACTGAGTTGGAGAGAAACTTGGCTCTGCAAACATGTAAACTCAGACACTCTTGGGGGCTTTCAGGGCTGAACCTGGGAAGGGAAGATAGTCCAAAGCCGAAGGGAAGATAGTCCAAAGCCAAAGGGAAGAATGAAGGGGAGGCTCAGAGAAAAACAGCGAGGATACCGTTCTGGATTTCTTATAGTTCCTGGTCCTATGTCTTCCTAAGGCCCTGTGGCTTCTCTGCCCTTGGCATCCATGAGCTACTGTAATACTCTTCCACTGAAATTTAAGTTTTGCTCAAGCTTGTTCCCACGGATTCTGGTAACTTATAACCAGAAGAGCCTAAGGAAAGTGCCAGGCTTCTGCAGCTCAGTTTCGTGGCCTCGGAGAGCCTCACTCCCTGTAAGAGGTGAGCACATTCTCTGCCCCCAGTAACTGCACCGCCCCCCTCAGAAAAGCCCCCCTGCTGCCTGAGCTGAGTTAGCCACCTTTTGGCTCTGTGCCCCCCAGCTCTCCTGGCATAATTCCTCCATGGCCTTTAGTCCTTCAGCCTGTGGTCACTCACAAGCCTGAACTAATCTTATGCCAGGGCAAGAACTGGGTCCCCCCATTACAAACCCCTTCATTCTTGTTATCATTGCCGTGTTAACTGGGGTCAAAAGTTGCACACACTGGGCTTCCCTGGTGGCGCAGTGGTTAAGAGTCCGCCTGCTGATGCAGGGGGACACGGGTTCGTGCCCCAGTCCGGGAAGATCCCACATGCCGCGGAGCGGCTGGGCCCGTGAGCCATGGCCGCTGAGCCTGCGCGTCCGGAGCCTGTGCTCCGCAACGGGAGAGGCCACAACAGTGAGAGGCCCGCGTACCGCAAAAAAAAACAAAAACAAACTCACACTTTCCGGGCTTCCCTGGTGGCGCAGTGGTTGAGAGTCCGCCTGCTGATTCAGGATACACGGGTATTCGTGCCCCGGTCCGGAAGATCGCACACGCCGCGGACTGGGCCCGTGAGCCATGGCCGCTGAGCCTGCGCGTCGAGCCATGGCCGCTGAGCCTGCGCGTCGAGCCATGGCCGCTGAGCCTGCGCGTCGAGCCATGGCCGCTGAGCCTGCGCGTCCGGAGCCTGTGCTCCGCGGCGGGAGAGGCCACAGCAGTGAGAGGCCCGCGTTACCAACAACAACAACAAAAAAAAAATTGCACACACTGCCAGCTTTTGTGAATAAGATACAGCTTCCTTATTTTCTACAAATGATGGAATCTTCCTTTCATCCTGTGGATAACGTGCATTGAGGTCACACTTTAAACGTGCCAATGAGTAAATCTCAGTCTCTGTGAGTTTCAGTTATCTTTCTGGGGTGATCAGGTCTATTGGATAAACACTCAACCTTCCAGATCCCCCTATCTTCTCCTTTTCAAGATGGCATCTGGGTGTGAGGAAATGAGATTTCAGGGTGGTGGGAAAGAAACTGGGGAATTCTAATTCAGACCTCCTCCCTTGCAGACCTGCTGCATCCCACATCTTAGTCTGCCGCTGAGACATTCCTGTGATGGGGTCCTCTCACAGTCCCAAACAGCAAGCAGAGTGAAAACCTCTCTGCTCCCGGCTGCCCCCCCAATCTTTCTAACACCTAGGACCCTCAGTTTGGCTGGAGGGAGAGAAGTTGTATTATATATGTCTGACTGCTTGGTCACCTGTCTCTGCTGTCCTCCTCTACTTTGCTGGCCCAGAAGGGACAGGCTTTCCCTTCTCCTTTTTGTCTGATCTGAAACCCTCTTGTGTCATTTTCTTCTACTTACCTAGACCAGTAAATCTCGAGGCCTGGCTGCCCTAGACAAAGGGTCCCTGGAAGGAGTTACATGCTAAATTCTCTAGGTTTCAATCAATATGAAAGCTGCAGGACAATTAAGAGTTAGAGATTATCAAAAATGAAAATATAAAACATGCCCAGCTAGTACTAACTGAATAAATGAATGATGAAAGAATGGATGAATGAATTTCTACCAAACAACCTAAAGAAAATCTTGATATATCCAAACACTAGTACACTAGTAGAGATAAATAAAACTTTCACTGTGACTTTTGATATCAAGCATTATATATAATGCTTGATATATGCATATATATATGCATATATAATATATATGCATATATAATATATATGCATATATTATATCTGCATTTCACTTTGCAGATAAAAATAATAGCACTTTCATATAATATCTCACCTGGCAGTTGTAAGAATCAAGTAAAGAAGAAGAGAGAGAAAGTGCTGTGAAGCTCATTTTACAGAGGGAGAAACTGAGGTTCAAGATTGCATCAAGATGCACAAGCAACACAAGGTAAGCAGACTTCCAGTTAACTTTCTCTTCACCTGCGTACGACATGGCATCATAGTAATTATTGATTGATGTAAAATTACTTCTGAGATGTATATCTAATAATACAGAGCTAACTCTTGTTTATTTGGGGAATGCTTATCCAGAATATCAAACTATTCTGAACATAGATGACAAACTACAGAGGCTTTAGGGTCAAAATAGAGGCCACAATAAAACCTTTAAAGATCATATGGTCCTTGGGACTTCCCTGGTGGCGCAGTGGTTAAGAATCCACCTGTCAATGCAGGGGACACAGGTTCGAGCCCTGGTCCGGGAAGATCCCACATGTTGCGGAGCAACTAAGCCTGTGCGCCACAACTACTAAGCCTGCACTCTAGAGCCCACGAGCCATGACTACTGAGCCCATGTGACACAGCTCCTGAAGGCCACGTGCCTAGAGCCTGTGCTCTGCAACAAGAGAAGCCACCGCAATGAGAAGCCCACGCATTGCAGCAAAGAGTAGTCCCCACACGCCACAACTAGAGAAAGCCCGTGCACAGCAACAAAGACTCAACCCAGGCAAAAAATAAAAATAAAATAAAATTAGAAAAAAAAAAGATCATGTGGTCCTTTGACAGATTTCCTTGAGCTCTCATTCAAAGCCTATTTTCTCTTTTTTTAAAGTGAATCATAATCTGTTTGGTTTTTAGCCCACAAAAGAATGAAGGTATCAAATGAGAGCAAGGAAGCATGTACGCTGTCTGTAAGAAGTGAGGGAGGAGACAAAAAGACTATGAGGAGTGCACACAAGAACTATGAAGGCATAGCCATCTAGAGTCCGCCAGTGAGGAGGAACAACCACGTTCACCTGCGCGAACTCCAGGCACCTTGTAGTCCAGATGTTTTAGGGGACAGAGCCCAAGTGGGTTCCTCAGAAAGGTTGATCTTGCTTCTACTTTACCTCTTTGTTCTTTTTGAATGACATAGTCAATGATTGTATTAGTTCCCTATTGCTGCTGTAACAGATTACAACAAACGGTAGCTTAAAATAGCACAAATTTATTGTCTTACAGTTCTGGAGCTCAGAAATCCAAACTGAGTTTTGCAGTTTAAACTGAAAGTGTTGGCAGAGCTGCATTTCTTGTGAAGGTTCTTGGGGAGAATCTGTTTCCTTGCCTTTCCAGCTTTTAGAGGCTGCTTGTATTTCTTGGCTTGTGACCCCTTCTTCACATCACTCCAACCTTTGCTTCCATTGTCACATCTCCTACTCTTATTTTGCCCTTCAGCCTCTCTCTTATAAGGACTCTCGTAATATGTTGGCCCTATTCAGGTAGTCCGGAGTAATCTCCCTAGTTCAAGATCTCTAACTTAATCACATCTGCAAAATCTCTTTTGCCATGTAAGGTAACATATTCCCAGCTTAGGACATGAACATCTTTGGAGGGCCATTACCCAGGCTACCACACTGAAAAATGAATTTCATAAATAATTCTAAATTAATGTCACCATTTCATCCTCTGAATGTATTTCCTCATGGCAGGGAAAAGGGAGGCAGCCCAGTACCTGTTCTCCAAATGGCCAAGACAAGGTGTTCAGCAGATTTTACGAAAGGCAAAAAGAGGAATACAAACTGAAATAAAAGAGCTCGCTCAAATGTGTAAAGTAAATATACAAAAGAACTTTGGCTTTACTGTTACAAACCGGAAAGAAGAAATGAAAGCCAGTATAAGGCATCTGGAGTGGGGAATGATCAGCCCTCGGGCTGGGGTTTCCCACACGTTGCCTCATGGCAGCAGCCAGACGCAGGGCTGACGTTGGCTCCGGTGCTCTTGCTCAACAGTAAGAGCTTGTATCATGATGCTAATGAGGAAATAGGGGTGCCCCAAACTTTACACAATTTCTCAATCCAAGGGGATAAGTTTAAAGAGGAAAATGTCAGTTCATGGGTATTTCACATCTGTGGAATACGGAATGAGAAGTTGAGAAAAGTAAGATCTTACAAACCATGAGCTCTTCACCTAGGACCCATGAACCCCCCAAAAATAAATAAATGGGTTTCAAGAATCCATGATGTTTTAAAATTCACATGTACAAATTAGTGTGTTTGTATATGTGCTTTTCTCCCAGGAAGCGGATCCATAGCTTTCGCCAGATTCCCAAACGGGTCTGTGAGTCTATAAAATAGAAGATATTTTATATCAGATGATCAATAAGGAATAGAGAAAAGGCCTCATGTCATTAATTACTCATACAAGAAGTAGTTTCATTTTATCTATGAAATGTACTTAAAAGTCAACATAGGAACCGATCTATGCAAACTCTAGAGCTCTGCCTCAGCACCGCTCGAGGGCAGAGTAATACAAAGAATGCCAGCTTCCTGCCCCGTGGAACTGGTAGGTTCCTGAGTTTCCCAAGGAGGGGTTTTCCATACAGCTGCCTGTTCTATCATGTGATTGAATAAAGACAAAAAGCAAAAGTGATTTAACTATATTTAAATAAACTGAAATGCCAGGTGGCTCTTCGAGTCCACAGAATGTAAACTCAGAGAGGGTGGGAATCTTTGTGAGTTTTCTTAACTTGATGGCTACAACCTTGCCCGGCCATAAGAAGGTCAATAATAGGTGATCAAGAAATATGCATTGAACTAAAGAATCAATAAAGAGTTTTCTAGAACTCTATGAATACTGTGAGTCTAATTATATTAGACTAATTTTTTTTTTTTTTTTTTGCGGTACGCAGGCCTCTCACTGTTGTGGCCTCTCCCGTTGCGGAGCACAGGCTCCAGACGCGCAGGCTCAGTGGCCATGGCTAACGGGCCCAGCTGCTCCGCGGCATGTGGGATCTTCCCGGACCGGGGCACGAACCCGTGTCCCGTGCATCGGCAGGCGGACTCCCAACCACTGCGCCACCAGGGAAGCCCTGATTTTTTTTTTTTTAACATCTTCATTGGAGTATAATTGCTTTACAATAGTGTGTTAGTTTCTGCTTTATAACGAAGTGAATCAGCTATACATATTCATGTATCCCCATATCTCTTCCCTCTTGCGTCTTCCTCCCACCCTCCATATCCCAACCCTCTGGTGGTCACAAAGCACCGAGCTGATCTCCCTGTGCTATGCGGCTGCTTCCCACTAGCTATCTATTTTACATTTGGTAGTGTATATATGTCCATGCCACTCTCTCAATTCGTCTGAGCTTACCCTTCCCATTCCCTGTGTCCTCAAGTCCATTCTCTATGTCTGGATCTTTATTCCTGTCTTGCACCCAAGTTCTCCAGAAACATTTTTTTATTTTGTTTTGTTTTACATTCCATATATCTATGCTAGAATACAGTATTTATTATTCTCTTTCTGACTTACTTCACTCTGTATGACAGTCTCTAGGTCCATCCACCTCACTACAAATAACTCAATTTCATTTCTTTTTATGGCTGAGTAATATTCCATTGTATACATGTGCCACATCTTCTTTATTCATTCATCTGTCGATGGACACTTAGGTTGCTTCCATGTCCTGGCTATTGTAAATAGAGCTACAGTGAACATTGTGGTACATGACTCTTTTTGAATTATGGTTTTCTCAGGGTATATGTCCAGTAGTGGGATTGCTGGGTGGTATGCTAGTTCTATTTTTAGTTTTATAAGGAATCTCCATGCTGTTCTACATACTGGCTATATCAATATACATTCCCACCAACAGTGCAAGAGGGTTCCCTTTTCTCCACACCCTCTCTAGCATTTATTGTTTGTAGACTTTCTGATGATGGCCATTCTGACTGGTGTGTGGTGATACCTCATTGTAGTTTTGGTTTGCAGTTCTCTAGTGATTAGTGATGTTGAGCACCCTTTCATGTGTTTGTTGGCAATCT
Organism: Phocoena phocoena; assembly: GCF_963924675.1. Lineage (NCBI taxonomy): Eukaryota > Metazoa > Chordata > Mammalia > Artiodactyla > Phocoenidae > Phocoena > Phocoena phocoena. The sequence goes on along the minus strand of NC_089227.1, from coordinate 65,155,424 downwards.
GTATATCTTCTTTGGAGAAATGTCTATTTAGGTCTTCTGCCCATTCTTGGATTGGGTTGTTTGTTTTTTTAATATTGAGCTGCATGAGCTGTTTATATATTTGGGAGATTAATCCTTCCTCCGTTGATTCGTTTGCAAATACTTTCTCCCATTCTGACGGTTGTCTTTTCATCTTGTTTGTAGTCTCCTTTGCTATGCAAAAGCTTTTAAGTTTCATTAGGTCCCATTTGTTTATGTTTGTTTTTATTTCCATTACTCTAGGAGGTGGATCAAAAAAGATCTTGCTGTGATTTATGTCAAAGAGTGTTCTGCCTATGTTTTCCTCTAAGAGTTTTAGAGTGTCCGGTCTTACATTTAGGTCTTTAATCCACTTTGAGTTTATTTTTGTGTATGGTGTTAGGGAGTATTCTAATTTCATTCTTTTACATGTAGCTGTCCAGTTTTCCCAACACCATTTATTGAAGAGGCTGTCTTTTCTACACTGTATATCCTTGCCTCCTTTGTCATAGATTAGTTGACCATATGTGTGTGGATTTATCTCTGGGCTTTCTGTTCTATTCTATTGATCTATATTTCTGTTTTGGTGCCAGTACCATACTGTCTTGATTACTGTAGCTTTGTAGTATAGTCTGAAGTCAAGGAGCCTGATTCCTCCAGCTCCATTTTTCTTTCTCAAGATTGCTTTGGCTATTTGAGGTCTTTTGTGTTTCCATACAAATTTTGAAATTGTTCTAGTTCTGTGAAAAATGCCATTGGTAGTTTGATAGGGATTGCATTGAATCTGTAGATTGCTTTGGGTAGTAGAGTCATTTTCACAATGTTGATTCTTCCAATCCAGGAACATGGTATATCTCCCCATCTGTTTGTATCAACTTTAATTTCTTTCACCAGTGTTTTATAGTTTTCTGCATACAGGTCTCTTGTTTCCCTAGGTAGGTTTATTCCTAGGCATTTTATTCTTTTTGTTGCAGTGGCAAATGGAAGTGTTTCCTTAATTTCTCCTTCAGAGTTTTCATCATTAGTATGTAGGAATGCAAGAGATTTCTGTGCATACCAAATTCTGTGCATACCAAATTCATTGATTAGCTCTAGTAGTTTTCTGGTAGCATCTTTAGGATTCTCTATGTATAGTAGCATGTCATCTGCAAACAGTGACAGCTTTACTTCTTCTTTTCCAATTTGGTTTCCTTTTATTTCTTTTTCTTCTCTGATTGCTGTGGCTAGAACTTCCAAAACTATGTTGAATAATAGTTGTGAGAGTGGGCACCCTTCTCTTGTTCCTGATCTTAGAGGAAATGCTTTCAGTTTTTCACCATTGAGAATGATGTTGGATGTGAGTTTGTCATATATGGCCTTTATTATTTTGAGGTAAGTTTCCTCTATGCCTACTCTCTGGAGGGTTTTTATCATAAATGGGTGTTGAATTTTGTCAAAAGCTTTCTCTGCATCTATTGAGATGATCATATGGTTTTTCTCCTTTAGTTTGTTAATATGGTGTATCACGTTGATTGAGTTGCATATATTGAAGAATCCTTGCATTACTGGGATAAACCCCACTTGATCGTGGTGTATGATCCTTTTAATGTGCTGGTGGATTCTGTTTGCTAGTATTTTGTTGAGGATTTTTGCATCTATGTTCATCAGTGATATTGGCCTGTAGTTTTCTTTCTTTGTGACATCTTTGTCTTGTTTTGGTATCTGGGTGATGGTGGTCTCATAGAATGAGTTGGGGAATGTTCCTCCCTCTGCTATACTTTGGAAGAGTTTGAGAAGGATAGGTGTTAGCTCTTCTGTAAATATTTGGTAAGATTCACCTGTGAAGCCATCTGCTCCTGGGCTTTTGTTTGCTGGAAGATTTTTAAGCACAATTTCAATATCAGTGCTTGTGATTGGTCTGTTTATATTTTCGATTTCTTCCTGATTCAGTCTCGGAAGACTGTGCCTTTCTAAGAATATGTCCATTTCTTCCACGTTGCCCATTTTTTGGGCATATAATTGCTTGCAGTAATCTCTCATGACTCTTTGTATTTATTCAGTGTCAGTTTTTACTTCTCCTTTTTCCTTTCTAATTCTATTGATTTGAGTCTTCTCCCTTTTTTTCTTGATGAGTCTGGCTAATGGCTTATCAATTTTGTTTATCTTCTCAAAGAACCAGTTTTAGTTTTATTGATCTTTGTTATTGTTTCCTCCATTTCTTTTTCCTTTATTTCTGATCTGATCTTTATGATTTCTTTCCTTCTGCTAACTTTGGGTTTTTTTGTTCTTCTTTCTCTAATTGCTTTAGGTGTAAAGTTAGGTTAATTTTGAGATGTTTCTTGTTTCTTGAGGTAGGATTTTATTGTTATAAACTTCCCTCTTAGAACTGCTTTTGTTTCATCCCAAAGGTTTGGGTCATCGTGTTTTCCTTGTCATTTGTTTCTAGGTATTTTTTTATTTCTTCTTTGATTTCTTCAGTGATCTCTTGGTTATTTAGTAGTGTATTGTTTAGCCTCCATGTGTTTGTATTTATTACAGATTTTTTCCTGTAATTGATATCTAGTCTCATAGCATTGTGGTCAGAAGATATACTTGATACAATTTCAATTTTCTTAAATTTACTGAGGCTTGATTTGTGACCCAAGATATGACCTGTCCTGGAGAATGTTCCATGAGCACTTGAGAAGAAAGTGTATTCTGTTGTTTTTGGATGGAATATCCTATAAATATCAATTAAGTCCATCTTGTTTAATGTATCATTTAAAGCTTGTGTTTCCTTGTTTATTTTCACTTTGGATGATCTGTCCATTGGTGAAAGGAGGGTGTTAAAATCCCCTACTATGATTGTGTTCCTGTTGATTTCCCCTTTTATGGCTGTCAGCATTTGCTTTATGTATTGAGGTGATGCTATGTTGGCTGCATAAATATTTACAATTGTTATATCTTCTTCTTGGATTGATCCCTTGATCATTATGTAGTGTCCTTCTTTGTCTCTTGTAATAGTCTTTATTTTAAGGTCTATTTTCTCTGATATGAGATTGATACTCCAGCTTTCTTTTGATTTCCATTTGCATGGAATATCTTTTTCCAACCCCTCACTTTCAGTCTGTATGTGTCCCTAGGTCTGAAGTGGGTCTCTTTTAGACAGCATATATATGGGTCTTTTAATTTTGTATCCATTCAGCCAGTCTATATCTTTTGCTTGGAGCATTTAATCCACTTAAATTTAAGGTAGTTATCAATATATATGTTCCTATTACCATTTTCTTAATTGTTTTGGGTTTGTTATTGTAGGTGTTTCCTTCTCTTGTGTTTCCTGCCTAGAGAAGTTCCTTTAGCATTTGTTGTAAAACTGGTTTGGTGGTGCTGAATTCTCTTAGCTTTTTCTTATCTATAAAGGCTTTAATTTCTCCATCAAATCTGAATGAGATCTTTGCTGGGTAGAGTAATCTTGGTTGTAGGTTTTTCCCTTTCAACACTGTAAATATTTCCTGTTACTCTCTTCTGTCTTTCAGAGTTTCTGCTGAAAGATCAGCTGTTAACATTTTGGCGATTCACTTGTATGTTATTTGTTGCTTTCTCCTTGCTGCTTTTAATATTTTTGTTTGTATTTAATTTTTGATAGTTTGATTAATATGTGTCTTGGTGTATTTCTCCTTGGAGTTTTCCTGTATGGGACTCTCTGTGCTTCCTGGACTTGATGGACTATTTCCCTTCCCATATTAGGGAACCTTTCAACTATAATCTCTTCAAACATTTTCTCAGACCCTTTCTTTTTCTCTTCTTCTTCTGGAACGCTTATAATTTGAATGTTGGTGTGTTTGATGTTGTCCCAGAGGTCTCTGAGACTGTCCTCAATTCTCTTCATTCTTTTTTCTTTATTCTGCTCTGCAGTAGTTATTTCCACTCTTTTACCTTCCAGATCACTTAGCTGTTCTTCTGCCTCAGTTATTCTGCTATTGAATCCTTCTACAGAATTTTTAATTTCATTTATTGTGTTGTTCATCATTATTTGTTTACTCTTTAGTTCTTCTAGGTCCTTGTTAAACATTTCTTGTATTTTCTCCATTGTATTTCCAAGATTTTGGATCATCTTTACTATCATTACTCTGAATTCTTTTTCAAGTAGACTGCCTATTTCCTCTTCATTTGTTTGGTCTGGTGGGTTTTTACCTTGCTCCTTCATCTGCTATGTGTTTCTCTGTCTTCTCATTTTACTTAACTTACTCTGTTTGGGGTGTCTCTTTTTGCAGGCTGCAGGATCGCTGTTCCTGTTGTTTTTGGTGTCTGCCCACAGTGGCTAAGGTTGATTCATCGGGTTGTGTAGTCTTCCTGATGGAGGGGACTAGTGCCTGTGTTTTGGTGGATGAGGCTGGATTTTGTCTTTCTGCTGGGCAGGACCACTGGAGGTGGCGTGTTTTGGGGTGTCTGTGAATCTATTAAGATTTTAGGCAGACTGTCTGCTAACAGGTGGGGTTGTATTCCTGTCTTGCTAGTTGTTTGGCATAGGGTGTCCAGCACTGTAGCTTGCTGGTCTTTGAGTGGAGCTGCATCTTAGCGTTGAGATGGAGATCTCTGGGAGAGCTTTCACCATTTCATATTACATGGAGCTGGGAGGTTCTGATGGACCAATGTCCTGATCTCGGCTCTCCCACCTCAGAGGCACAGACCTGATGCCCAGCCAGAGCACCAAGACCCTGTCAGCCACACGGCTCAGAAGAAAAGGGAGGGGAAAAAAAGAAGAAAAATAATAATAAAATAAAGTTATTAAAATTTAAAAAAATTATTAAAAATAAAAATATTTTAAAGTCATGAAAATAAGAAAGAAAGGAAGAAGAAAACAACCAAACCAATAAACAAATCCACCTATGATAACAAGTTCTAAAAAGTATACTAAAAAAAAAAAATGGACAGACAAAACTAGGACAAATGCAAAAGCAAAGCTGTACAGACAAAATCACGCAAAGAAGCATACACATACACACTCACAAAAAGAGAAAAAGGAAAAAATATATATATATAAAGAAAAAGAAGAGAGCAGCCAAATCAATCAACAAATCTACCAATGATAATAAGCTCTAAATACTAAACTAAGATAAACATAAAACCAGAAACAAATTAGATGCAGAATGCAAACCCCAAGTGTACAGTTGCTCCCAAAGTCCAGTGCCTGAATATTGAGATGATTCGTTGTCTATTCAGGTATTCCACAGATGCAGGGTACATCAAGTTGATTGTGGAGATTTAATCTGCTGCTCCTGAGGCTGCTGGGAGAGATTTCCCTTTCTTTTCTTTGTTCGCAGAGCTCCTGGGGTTCAGCTTTGGATTTGGCCCCTCCTCTGCGAGTAGGTCACCTGAGGGCGTCTGTTCTTTGCTCAGACAGGACGGGGTTAAAGGAGCAGCTGATTAGGGGGCTCTGGCTCACTCAGGCCAGGGGGAGGGAGGGGTATGGATGCGGGGCGAGCCTGTAGCAGCAGAGGCCGGCGTGACATTGCACCATCCTGAGGCGCGTCGTGCGTTCTCCCGGGGAAGTTGTCCCTGGATCACGGGACCCTGGCAGTGGCGGGCTGCACAGGCTCCCGAGAGAGGAGGTGTGGGTAGTGACCTATGCTTGCACACAGGCTTCTTGGTGGCGGCAGCAGCAGCCTTAGTGTCTCATGCCCATCTCTGGGGTCCGCTCTGGTAGCCGAGGCTCATGCCTGTCTCTGGAGCTCGTTTAGGCAGTGCTCTGAATCCCCTCTCCTCGCGCACCCCGAAACAATGGTCTCTTGCCTCATAGGCAGGTCCAGACTTTTTCTGGACTCCCTCCCGGCTAGCTGTGGTGCACTAGCCCCCTTCACTCTGTGTTCACGCAGCCAACCCCAGTCCTCTCCCTGGGATCTGACCTCTGAAGCCTGAGCCTCAGCTCCCAGCCTCCACCCATCCCAGTGGGTGAGCAGACAAGCCTCTCCGGGTGGTGAGTGCCAGTTGGCACTGATCGTCTGTGCGGCAATCTCTCCACTTTGCCCTCCGCACCCCTATTGCTGTGCTCTCCTCTGTGGCTCTGAGGCTTCCCTCTCTACCAACCCCCGTCTCCACCTGCGAAGGGGCTTCCTAGTGTGTGGAAACCTTTCCTCCTTCGCGGCTCCCTCCCAGAGGTGCAAATCCCATCCCTATTTTTTTGTCTCTGTTTTTCCTTTTTTTCTTTTGCCCTACCCAGGTACGTGGGGAGTTTCTTGACTTTTGGGAAGTCTGAGGTCTTCTGCCAGCGTTCAGTAGGTGTTCTGTAGGAGTTGTTCCACATGTAGATGTATTTCTGATGTATTTGTGGGAAGGAAGGTGATCTCCAAGTCTTACTCCTCTGCCATCTTGAAGGTCTCCTAGGCTGACTTTTTAATTTCTTTTACTACTAATAAATTTATTTGGTTTTACTAAAAGCCACATATTGTCATTAAATCAAAAATTTTCGGACCTTGAAGATGGCGGAAGAGTAAGACGCGGAGATCGCCTTCCTCCCCACGGATACACCAGAAATACATCCACACGTGGAACAACTCCTACAGAACTCCTACTGAAGGCTGGCAGAAGACCTCAGACATCCCAAAAGGCAAGAAACTCCCCACATAACTGGGTAGGGCAAAAGAAAAAACAGAGACAAAAGAATAAGGACGACACCTGCACCAGTGGGAGGGAGCTGTGAAGGAGGAAAAGTTTCCACACACTAGGAAGCCCCTCCGCGGGCGGAGACTGCGGGAGGCAGAGGGGGGAGTTTCGGGACCGCGGAGAGGTGCACAGCGACGGGTGCGGAGGGCAAAGCGGGGAGATTCCTGCACAGACGATCGGTGCCGACCAGCACTCACCAACCCGAGAGGCTTGCTGCTCACCCACCGGGGCGGGCGGGGCTGCAAGCTGAGGCTCGGGTTTTGGTTTTGGACGGAGCTCAGGGAGAGGACTGGGGTTGGCGGCTTGAACATAGCCTGAAGGGGTTAGTGCACCACGACTAGCCGGGAGGGAGTTCGGGGAAAAGCCTGCACCGGCCGAAGAGGCAAGAGACTTTTTCTTCCCTCTTTGTCTCCTGGTGCGCGAGGAGAGGGGTTTAAGAGCGCTGCTTAAAGGAACTCCAGAGACGGGCGCGAGCCGCGGCTAAAAGCGCGAACCCCAGAGACGGGCGCGAGCCGCGGCTGAGGGCGCGAGCCCCCGAGACGGGCGCAAGCTGCGGCTGAAAGCGCAAACCCCAGAGACGGGCGCGAGCCGCGGCTGAGGGCGTGAGCCCCCGAGACGGGCGTGAGCCGCGGCTGAAAGCGCAAACCCCAGAGACGGGCGCGAGCCGCGGCTAAAACCGCGGACCCCAGAGACGGGCGGGAGACGCTAGGGCTGCTGCTGCCGCCACCAGGGGGCCTGTGTGCGAGCACAGGTCACTCTCCACACCCCTCTTCCGCGGAGCCTGTGCAGCCCGCCACTGCCGGGTTCCCGGGATCCAGGGACAACTTCCCCGGGACAGCGCACGGCGGGCCTCAGGCTGGTGCAACGTCACGCCGGCCTCTGCCGCAACGTCACGCTGCCTCTGCCGCCGCAGGCCGGCCCCGCACGCAGTGCCCCTCCTTCCCCCATCCCCCAACCCCCGGCCTGAGTGAGCCGGAGGCCCCGAATCAGCGGCTCCTTTAACCCCGTCCTGTCTGAGCGAAAAAACAGACGCCCTCCAGCGACCTACACGCAGAGGCAGGGCCAAATCCAAAGCTGAGCTCCTGTGAGCTGTGGAAACAAAGAAGAGAAAGGGAAATCTCTCCCAGCAGCCACAGAAGCAGCGGATTAAAGCTCCACAATCAACTTGATATACCCTGCATCTGTGGAATACCTGAATAGACAAGGAATGATCCCAAATTGAAGAGGTGGAATTTAGGAGCGAAATCTATGATTTTTTTCCCTTTTCCTCTTTTTGTGAAGGTGTACGTGTATGCTCCTGTGTGACATCTAGTCTGTATACTCTAGGTTCCACCATTTGTCCTAGGGCTCTATCCGTCCATGACTTTTTTTTAAAAATTCTTTTTCTTAATAATTAAGTTTAATTGTAATAACTTTATTATACTTTACCTTCGTTCTTTCTTTCTTTCCTTCCTTCCCTCCCTCCTTTAGACAAAGAATCACCCCAAATTGAGGAGGTGGTCTCAGGGAGCAGGATTTATGATTTTTCCCCCTTTACCTCTTTTTGTGAAGGTGTATGTGTATGCTTCTGTGTAAGATTTTCTCTGTATAGCTTTGCTTCCAACATTTGTCCTAAGGTTCTATCCGTCCCTTTTTTTTTTTCTAAATATTTTTTAATTCAATAACTATATTATACTTTATTTTATTTTTACTGTATCATCTTTCTTTCTGTCTTTTTTTCCTTCTTTCCCTCCTTCCTTCCTTCCTCCCTCCCTCCCTCCCTCCCTCCTTTCTTTCCTTCTTTGCTTCTTTCTTCCTTCCTTCCTTTCCTCCTTTCCTTCTTTCTTTCCTCATACTTCTACTAATTCTCTCTACTTTTTCTCCCTTTTATTCTGAGCCGTGTGGATGAAAGGCTCTTGGTGCTCCAGCCAGGAGTCAGGGCTCTGCCTCTGAGGTAGGAGAGCCAACTTCAGGTCACTGGTCAACAAGAGACCTCCCAGCTCCACATAATATTAAACAGCGGAAATCTCCCAGAGACCTCCATCTTAACACCAGCACCCAGCTTCACTCAACGACCAGCAAGCCACAGTGCTGGACAACCTATGCCAAACAACTAGCAAAACAGGAACACAACCCCACCCATTAGCAGAGAGGCTGCCTAAAATCATAATAAGGCCACAGACACCCCAAAACACACCACCAGACGTGAACCTGCCCACTAGAGAGACAAGATCCAGCCTCATCCAGCACAACACAGGCACTAGTCCCCTCCACCAGGAAGCCTACACAACCCACTGAAACAACCTTAGCCACTGGAGACAGACATCAAAAACAACGGGAACTACGAACCTGCAGCCTGCAAAAAGGAGACCCCAAACACAGTAAGATAAGCAAAATGAGAAGACAGAAAAACACACAGCAGATGAAGGAGCAAGATAAAAACCCACCAGACCTAACAAATGAAGAGGAAATAGGCAATCTACCTGAAAAAGAATTCAGAATAACGATAGTAAGGATGATCCGAAATCTTGGAAGTAGAATGGACAAAATGCAAGAAACAGTTAACAAGGACCTACAAGAACTAAAGATGAAACAAGCAACGATGAACAATGCAATAAATGAAATTAAAATCACTCTAGATAGGATCAATAGCAGAATAACTGAGGCAGAAGAACGGATAAGTGACCTGGAAGATAAAGTAGTGGAAATAACTACTGCAGAGCAGAATAAAGAAAAAAGAATGAAAAGAACTGAGGACAGTCTCAGAGACCTCTGGGACAACATGAAACACACCAACATTCGAATTATAGGGGTTCCAGAAGAAGAAGAAAGAAAGAAAGGGACTGAGAAAATATTTGAAGAGATTATAGTTGAAAACTTCCCTAATATGGGAAAGGAAATAGTTAATCAAGTCCAGGAAGCACAGAGGGTCCCATACAGGATAAATACAAGGAGAAACACGCCAAGACACATATTAATCAAACTGTCAAAAATTAAATACAAAGAAAGCATATTAAAAGCAGCAAGGGAAAAACAACAAATAACACACAAGGGAATCCCCATAAGGTTAACAGCTGATCTCTCAGCAGAAACCCTACAAGCCAGAAGGGAGTGGCAGGACATACTGAAAGTGATGAAGGAGAATAGCCTGAAACCAAGACTACTCTACCCAGCAAGGATCTCATTCACATTTGATGGAGAAATTAAAACCTTTACAGACAAGCAAAAGCTGAGAGAGTTCAGCACCACCAAACCAGCTTTACAACAAATGCTAAAGGAACTTCTCTAGACACGAAACACAAGAGAAGGAAATGACCTATAGTAGCGAACCCAAAACAATATATAAAATGGAAATAGGAACATACATATCAATAATTACCTTAAATGTAAATGGACTAAATGCTCCCACCAAAAGACACAGATTGGCTGAATGGATACAAAAACAAGACCCTTATATATGCTGTCTACAAGAGACCCACTTCAGAACTAGAGACACATACAGACTAAAAGTAAGGGGATGGAAAAAGATATTCCATGCAAATGGAAACCAAAAGAAAGCTGGAGTAGCAATTCTCATATCAGACAAAATAGACTTTAAAATAAGGACTATTAAAAGGGACAAAGAAGGACACTACATAATGATCAAGGGATCGATCCAAGAAGAAGATATAACAATTGTAAATATTTATGCACCCAACATAGGAGCACCTCAATACATAAGGCAAATACTAACAACCATAAAAGGGGAGATCGACAGTAACACATTCATAGTAGGGGACTTTAACACCCCACTTTCACCCATGGACAGATCATCCAAAATGAAAATAAATAAGGAAACACAAGCTTTAAATGATACATTAAACAAGATGGACTTAATTGATATTTATAGGACACTCCATCCAAAAACAACAGAATACACATTTTTCTCAAGTGCTCATGGAACATTCTCCAGGATAGATCATATCTTGGGTCACAAATCAAGCCTTGGTAAATTTAAGAAAACTGAAATTGTATCAAGTATCTTTTCCGACCACAACGCCATGAGACTAGATATCAATTACAGGAAAAGATCTGTAAAAAATACAAACACATGGAGGCTAAACAATACACTACTTAATAATGAAGTGATCACTGAAGAAATCAAAGAGGAAATAAAAAAATACCTAGAAACAAATGACAATGGAGACACAACGACCCAAAACCTATGGGATGCAGCAAAAGCAGTTCTAAGGGGGAAGTTTATAGCAATACAAGCCCACCTTAAGAAGCAGGAAACATCTCGAATAAACAACCTAACCTTGCACCTCAAGCAATTAGAGAAAGAAGAACAAAAAAACCCCAAAGCTAGCAGAAGGAAAGAAATCATAAAAATCAGATCAGAAATAAATGAAAAAGAAATGAAGGAATCAATAGCAAAGATCAATAAAACTAAAAGCTGGTTCTTTGAGAAGATAAACAAAATAGATAAACCACTAGCCAGACTCATCAAGAAAAAAAGGGAGAAGACTCAAATCAATAGAATTAGAAATGAAAAAGGAGAAGTAACAACTGACACTGCAGAAATAAAAAAAATCATGAGAGATTACTACAAGCAACTCTATGCCAATAAAATGGACAATCTGGAAGAAATGGACAAATTCTTAGAAATGCACAACCTGCCAAGACTGAATCAGGAAGAAATAGAAAATATGAACAGACCAATCACAAGCACTGAAATTGAAACTGTGATTAAAAACCTTCCAACAAACAAAAGCCCAGGACCAGATGGCTTCACAGGTGAATTCTATCAAACGTTTAGAGAAGAGCTAACACCTATCCTTCTCAAACTCTTCCAAAATATAGCAGAGGGAGGAACACTCCCAAATTCCTTCTACGAAGCCACCATCACCTTGATACCAAAACCAGACAAGGATGTCACAAAGAAAGAAAACTACAGGCCAATATCACTGATGAACATAGATGCAAAAATCCTCAACAAAATACTAGCAAACAGAATCCAACAGCACATTAAAAGGATCATACACCATGATCAAGTGGGGTTTATTCCAGGAATGCAAGGATTCTTCAATATATGCAAATCTATCAATGTGATAAACCATATTAACAAATTGAAGGAGAAAAACCATATGATCATCTCAATAGATGCAGAGAAAGCTTTCGACAAAATTCAACACCCATTTATGATAAAAACCCTCCAGAAAGTAGGCATAGAGGGAACTTTCCTAAACATAATAAAAGCCATATATGACAAGCCCACAGCAAACATCATCCTCAATGGTGAAAAACTGAAAGCATTTCCACTAAGATCAGGAACAAGACAAGGTTGCCCACTCTCACCACTCTTATTCAACATAGTTTTGGAAGTTTTAGCCACAGCAATCAGAGAAGAAAAGGAAATAAAAGGAATCCAAATCGGAAAAGAAGAAGTAAAGCTGTCACTGTTTGCAGATGACATGATACTATACATAGAGAATCCTAAAGATGCTACCAGAAAACTACTAGAGCTAATCAATGAATTTGGTAAAGTAGCAGGATACAAAATTAATGCACAGAAATCTCTGGCATTCCTATATACTAATGATGAAAAATCTGAAAGTGAAATCAAGAAAACACTCCCATTTACCACTGCAACAAAAAGAATAAAATATCTAGGAATAAACCTACCTAAGGATACGAAAGACCTGTATGCAGAAAATTATAAGACACTGATGAAAGAAATTAAAGATGATACAAATAGATGGAGAGATATACCATGTTCTTGGATGGGAAGAATCAACATTGTGAAAATGACTCTACTACCCAAAGCAATCTACAGATTCAATGCAATCCCTATCAAACTACCACTGGCATTTTTCACAGAACTAGAACAAAAAATTTCGCAATTTGTATGGAAACACAAAAGACCCCGAATAGCCAAAGCAATCTTTAGAACGAAAAAAGGAGCTGGAGGAATAAGGCTCCCTGACTTCAGACTATATTACAAAGCAACAGTAATCAAGACAGTATGGTACTGGCACAAAAACAGAAAGATAGATCAGTGGAACAGGATAGAAAGCCCAGAGATAAACCCACGCACATATGGACACCTTATCTTTGATAAAGGAGGCAGGAATGTACAGTGGAGAAAGGACAGCCTCTTCAATAAATGGTGCTGGGAAAACTGGACAGGTACATGTAAAAGTATGAGATTAGATCACTCCCTAACACCATACACAAAAATAAGCTCAAAATGGATTAAAGACCTAAATGTAAGGCCAGAAACTATCAAACTCTTAGAGGAAAACATAGGAAGAACACTCTATGACATAAATCACAGCAAGATCCTTTTTGACCCACCTCCTAGAGTAATGGAAATAAAAACAAAAATAAACAAATGGGACCTAATGAAACTTCAAAGCTTTTGCACAGCAAAGGAAACCAGAACCAAGACCAAAAGACAACCCTCAGAATGGGAGAAAACATTTGCAAATGAAGCAACTGACAAAGGATTAATCTCCAAAATTTACAAGCAGCTCATGCAGCTCAATAACAAAAAAACAAACAACCCCATCCAAAAATGGGCAGAAGACCTAAATAGACATTTCTCCAAAGAAGATATACAGAATGCCAACAAACACATGAAAGAATGCTCAACATCATTAATCATTAGAGAAATGCAAATCAAAACTACAATGAGATATCATCTCACACCAGTCAGAATGGCCATCATCAAAAAATCAAGAAACAATAAATGCTGGAGAGGGTGTGGAGAAAAGGGGACACTCTTGCACTGCTGGTGGGAATGTGAATTGGTTCAGCCACTGTGGAGAACAGTATGGAGGTTCCTTAAAAAACTACAAATAGAATTACCATATGACCCAGCAATCCCACTACTTGGCATATACCCTGAGAAAACCAAAATGCAAAGAGAGTCATGTACCAAAATGTTCATTGCAGCTCTATTTACAATAGCCAGGACATGGAAACAACCTAAGCGCCCATCATCGGATGAATGGATAAAGAAGATGTGGCACATATACACAATGGAATATTACTCAGCCTTAAAAAGAAATGAAATTGAGCTATTTGTAATGAGATGGATAGACCTAGAATCTGTCATACAGAGTGAAGTAAGTCAGAAAGAAAAAGACAAATACCGTATGCTAACACATATATATGGAATTTAAGGGAAAAAAATGTCATGAAGAACCTAGGGGTAAGATAGGAATAAAGACGCAGACCTACTGGAGAACGGACTTAAGGATATGGGGAGGGGGAAGGGTGAGTTTTGACAGGGCGAGAGAGAGTCATGGACATATACACACTAACAAACGTAGTAAGGTAGATAGCTGGGGGGAAGCAGCCGCAAGGCACAGGGATATTAGCTCGGTGCTTTGTGACAGCCTGGAAGGGTGGGATGGGGAGAGTGGGAGGGAGGGAGACGCAAGAGGGAAGACATATGGGAACATATGTATATGTATAGCTGATTCACTTTGTTGTAAAGCAGAAACTAACACACCATTGTAAAGCAATTATACCCCAATAAAGATGTTTAAAAAAAAAGAATAAATGGGAAATGAAGAAATTTGCTAAAAGGAAAAAAAAAAAATTTTCATATTTTATTATAATTGTTTTCATTCTGAATGTCTGAAAGCTGTTCACTGAAAAATTTCGTCTTTCTTCAATGCAGTATTTCCTTATTTTTTATTAATATTTACATATGAAATAAAATGGGGAAAAAGGGCCACTACCTGATTCTTTGCATTCATAATCATGTAATTTAGGACCTCTGACTCCATGGAAATAAAAGATCTAAGTTTCAGAGCTAACAATGACAGGATGAAAGGCTTCTGCTGTTGCTGGTTGAGAATGAATTATTTCCCTGCATGGGGGAATTCAGGGATGTCCTTCATCGTGCTGTGTGTTAATTGGATTGTCTTTGGTATAGCTGGTTTAAGCATGGCACAGATCATTTCCACATGGGTATCTTGAGTCAGGCTGGCCTTCTAAACCCACAGGTCTGTTTTAAAGTCTGAGCACTTTCTCACATCAAAGAGCAGAAGGGAAGTTTCTGAATCAAAAACTAAGTGGATTTCTTATCTCATGGCCTGCAGCCATAGGGTGTGCTAACTTCCTGGGAGAGATGTCTCACCAGAGCTTTTAAAAAGAGGCATCGGCTGGGTGCTTTACCTTCATTGGTCAGTTTGCAGGGAGATGCCTTCAAAGGAGCCATGTTACAGGAAACACCCAGTTAGATGGTCTCATTCTTTTTGGCTTGTATGCTGGGAAGGTAGATGCATTGCTGCTACAGAGCAGTGAGGAGGTGGTGTCTCCAGAGAGGCTAAGCCACTCCTAAAATGTATTCCAGCAAAGCAGGGAACACCAGGGTAGCAGATAGTCTAATTAATGGCCTTCAAGAGTCTAGTCCCAGAAGAAGATAGAGGGATGAGGGTCTGAAGAAGGGTCACTCTTGGTCAGAGCAAACTGGGCAGGTCTGCAGTCTGCAGAGAAATAACTTTGCCATCTTATTACAAAAACCATGACAAATTGGAGGAAATTGCACGACTCTAGACTTCACCCCCTGACAACATAAGGCTCTCACTTCTTGTTTTCTCTCTGCACAGTTGTGGGACTGCATCTCAAATTCTAACTTGGATGCTTGGCCCTTATTGCATCCTTTGCTTATCTGATTCCACAGCATTTGCACTAGGGTTTAGTACTAAACCCCAAATTTACTGCCTTCAATGCTTTTCCTTTTGCATAATAGTCCTGAGAGCATTTTTAAAAATAGCTTCATCTGTTTCACTGTACTGCCATAATATATCTTTAAATTTTTCATAAAATTTTTATAATATCTTATTTTTTTTTGCCTTTTGCTTGCTCCTTTCTTTCCTCCATGATCATTTATTGAATACCTGCCATGTGTCAGGTGCATGTCCTACGGTGATGGAGCTAAATAACTTGGATGCTGATGTCGTCAGCATCCAATGGGGGGTGCAGGGAATCAGGTGCCCACACTAATGGCCATGCCACAGAGGCAAGGGCCAGTGGAGGCTTGCCTGAAGTGTCCTGGGAGCACTGAGGATAGAGCAAACACTTGTGCTTGGCAAGGGACACAGAAGGCTTTTGAGAAGAGGAGAACTTGAACAAAAAGAAGTTGTCCTGGAGACAAATACTCTTATCAGGAGAAGGATATTTCAGGCAGAATGACAGCTCATGGAAAGGCACTGAGGCATGAACAGCTGGGCATGTCTGGGACATCACTGATAATTTGGTGCCACAAGAACATAGGGCACATGGGAAAGTGATTAAGTCTCCAGACGATGAGAAGACTTGTGGGCCCTTCCAAGGAATTCACTCTTTATTTGGTGGGCCATAGGGAGCTTTGATGGGTTGTAAGCATCAGGGTAATATGATCTACTGTGTTTTTGACTAAGATTGCTAATTTTCTTCAACTCTAATTTTACCTTTAATTGTACTCCCTGTATCTTTCTTTTTCTTTAAAACCCATAATATTTATTCTGGTTATCTATTTTCCAAAACCTATAAAAGTATATTCATCCCCACCCTCTCTTCCCTTCCATCACCCTCCCATGGGAAGCACTTGGCAGAAGTTTGGATGTGGATTTGCATACAACATTTTAAGCACTTGCTCTGTGCCAGGCACCGTGTAAAGCAATTTCATGATCTTCTCTCTTCTCCCCTTACTGTCTGTCCACTACCTCTTAACACAATGACTGGGAATATCGGGGAGAGAGCTTTGAACCGAATGAAGAGCTCCAAAGAAGCCTGTAATATACTGCTCTGAGCTCACCCTGTGCATCTGGGGCTCGTGCAGTAAAATAGTGTACACTCAGCTCAAGGCAAGTTCTTAAGGTGATCTTATATTCAGGCACTTCACCTCTCAGACCATATGACCATGACTGTTCTAGTCCTCTGCAACTGCAACGTCCCCTACCTTCCACACGCACCTTGAAGCTGCGTTTTAGCCTTTTGTTCACAGTTAGCATGAAGCTTAGTGCATTTTACTTAGGCTTTCTCCATGAAAATATCCCCAGAAGAGATTTAATTAATCCATATTTTTGAATATAGTGGCAAACTCCCCAGTAAGTCAGGACCTTGTCTTATTCACGATAGTCCCCTGATCACAGGTTAGCCTGTCTCATTTCAGTCTCAGCTGTGATATTGGTTTTTGCCAATTTGTGTTTCCATGAGCTGTCCAGGACAAGAGCTGGAGAGAAAAGTGCCTTTAGGGATTCAAAGAAAACCCTACTGGGAAGAATAGGACAGGCCAGTGTGCCTCATTCCACCTTCCAAAAACTCATAATGCAAGGTAATCTTACATATTCAATTCAGAAAGAAAAATATTCACATGTATTTATATATAATATACATGGTAGGCAGTTGCCTCCCAATATTCTATTTCTCCTTCTGTTTAGAACCCTGATTTTTAGCAGAGCATGTTGCTATCAGAATAAGTGATGGCAGCTTCCCTTAGTTAGGAGTGGTCATACGACTCTATTTCCCAGCACCCCTTGTAGCCAGGTGTGGCCACTGAGTTGTATGCAGAAGTGTTGGGAGATTTTGGGGAAGAAGCCCTTTATAAGGAAAGGTATGAATTTCACTAGCCGTCTTCTGCTTTCTTCTACTGCTGGCTTGGAACATAGACATGATGGCTGGAGCTCTAGCAGCTATTTTAGCCATCTAAGGTCTAAAATTTTCTGTCCTACTAGTTATAGGGTAGTAGGACAGAAAATAAAAAGATTTGGCACTTGAAGACACCATGGGACAACCATAACAGCCTTGAACTGCCTACCCCTGGACTTCTTTTATCTAAAAATGCATAAAAAAATGAATGAATGAGCTTCAAGCTTATTTCAGCTATGTTTATTTTATTTTGTTCCATATGTGCATTCAAACTCAAGTTTACACGTTGGAGATCTAAGTAAAAGTAGTTTAAGTCTACCTTCCTCCCAGTCTATAGCATACGGGAGTCTAAAGCATATGAGAATCAATCTATGATTGATATATGAGAGTCCAAAGCCCTCCCCAAGATACCCGTGAATCCCTGAGCATGTAAACTCCTAGTCCTTCAGCTTCTGGAGTTGTTATTACCTGTGCCTCTTTTGCTCTGCCCTGCTCTGATCCAAACATGAAACTCGTTTCCTCATTGATTTCCACAAGAATCCATTCAGGATCTTGGCAAAGTATCACCTCTCACATGGCACAGCAAACAACTTACTGATCTATGTTGAACTTCCTATTAGCTCAGGTCTTTTCGCCACCCCACTTCCCAGCACTTCTCTTTTGGCGCTTCAGCCAGGAAGACCCCAGTGTCTCATTTGATCCTGCTTCTCCCTTCTCTGCCCCTACTTCCTTCCTTTAACATCCAAATTCTACTGCCTCACTTATAAAAAGCAGCCCATGTGCTACAGCTCCTTTACCCAAATTTACTCTTAGGTGCCCGGCAGACAAAAGAAGTTCTATTGAATCGAATTCACTCTCCTAAGAAGGCAGTTGTCGTTGTAAATGGCATCAGTGAGTGTGAACGTAGCTCTAAAATCTTAGGAACCTCAGAATGCACGAAGGAGTGGGTTGGGTGTATGGGGAGCAGGAAAGGAGTGTTGGAGCAAAGATCTGCCTGTGTGTCTGGGTCACTCTGCACCCTTGCCATTGCTACATTGTTAACACATTGAGGATCACTGGCTAATTTCCTGGTGCGTGTCTCTTCCTGCTGGAAACTACCAGTGTACCTCTTGGGAGGTGGGTTTCCACATTCTCTCTCACCATGTGGTTATTTTCTACATTACATCTGCAAGTTTCTCTCCTACCAGTGATAATACGCTTGAGTGGTCACTCCTCTGGGGTGTTCTGAATTTCTACTTTGTATCTACTTAAGTGCATTATTAAAATGGACATTCCTTTAAAGATTCCGAGAAAATATAAAAAACATGTTAAAATTCCAATACTTGAGAAGGATAGTGTTAATTCATTGTTAGCTTTAAATTTACCTAACATTTACTGTTAGGTTTTTTTCCATTCATGTTGTCTCTTTAATCCTCATACTTTCCCTATAATATTGGCATCATATACCCCATTTTGTAGTTAAATAAACTGATACCCAGAGAGGTAGATCAGCTTGCCCAAGGACACACAATTAGTAAGTGATGAAACCATGATGAAGATGAAAGTGCCGCTGATCCTAAGCCCAGAACTCTTTTAATTAGCCGACACTCACCCTTGTCATGGATTAATTTACCGTTTCCCTAGCAGAGAGCAGAGACGTGAGGTAGAATAAATAAACCCTGGCTGGGGAGGAGGGGTCAGCAAAGGATCTGGACTTGGTGTGAACCAAGGGTCACCGCAGAGAATCCTGGGAAGCCAGAAGCAAGGGGAGGGATCCTTGGTGTCCGAAAGAGGAGGAAGTCAAAGAGAAGAGGCGCTTTTGAGGGAGCACCAGATTTTACAGTATCTCCTGTCACCCAGGTCAGTTTTTTTTGTTTTTTGTGTTTTTTTTCTGATTAAGGAACTTGCTGTGAATGAGATGGTTGAGGCCAATGCAGTTCAAAATATAGTCAGGAAGCATATTCAAACAGAACAAGCCAGAATCACCGGTGTAACATTTGAGAATTATAAACCCTCAGCCTTCTGTAGCAGCTGGACAGACTGTGATTTGAATCGAAACTCTCCGAGTGAAGTAAGCAACAAAGTGCTCCAAGGAAGAAATCTCATTTCCCAAAAGCAGATTTTGAGAAACTCAGAATTGGAGCATCTGACACAGGTGTCCTCAAGGGACATCGTACAGGGTTCAACAAGTCGTTAGAAACCATTGGCAGGTCCAGGGCCTTTCAGCAAGTTGTACAGAGATTCTAATAGGTCATGTGCACTCAATGCTCCAGGAGCACAGGTAGCCCTGTCGGGGAGATGAGACCAGGCAGTCTGAGCGATGCCTGTGCAAACAGTAGGAGCCCTGCACCTTCGCCTCGGCGACAGGAGGGAGGGTTTGTTAGTGGTACATGGTCTCACGCACTCCCTTCAGCATCAGTTAGCGAAATCATTTCCTGACTTCTGTGTTCCTCTCTCTTTTTTTTTTTTTTTTTTTTTTTGGCGGTACGCGGGCCTCTCACTGCCGTGGCCTCTCCCGTTGCGGAGCACAGGCTCCGGACACGCAGGCTCAGCGGCCACGGCTCACGGGCCCAGCCGCTCCGCGGCATGTGGGATCTTCCCGGACCGGGGCACAAACCCGTGTCCCCTGCATCGGCAGGCAGACTCTCAACCACTGCGCCACCAGAGAAGCCCTGTGTTCCTCTTTTGACCCTGCCAAGTAAGAACTCACCTTTCAAGCATGAAAATCACTTCCGTTTAGGGAAAACCTACTATATGTCAAACACTACCATGACATTCCTCCACAGCTGAAGAATCTCGGCCCTGGAAATGGTAAAGGACTGGCTCAGTGCTATACAGCTAAGCCCGGGGTTCCCAGGGCAGCCAGCCCTGCCCGAAGCCCCCCAGCATCTCAGGCTGCCTCAGGACCGCCGTCCCTGGGGTGCTTGTGGGTGGAACTGCCTGGGTCATGCACACATGACCAAGGGCCTAAAAGTTGCACACAGCCTAACAGTGAGAAATGCCTCTCACCCTGAGGTGTCCCAGTCCTGCTTGCAGCTATAGATGTAGACCAGGAGACCCTCAGGAGGCCCAGAGCTGGGGCCAAATGCTTTTGCCGAAGCTGTGTGAAGATTCCTCCCCCACCTATGGGTTAACAAACTAGACTCTGCTCCTGGAGGGCTGCCCTGCACACAGACGGTGTTCGATAAATGCAGCCTTCAGTAAATGCAGCCAGTGTCATTTTCCTATACCTTGGCCTGCAACTACCATGGGCGTCTTAGAATTCTCTCGAAATCTGGCCTGAGGTGCAGATTTCATCATACTCCTGCTGGGATAATAACCAAAGCTTTGATTTACCAAATCTTCTTGCTGGACACACTGCTTTATAGTATGAATACCTCATCTATTTTAGTCCTTCCAGCAACCCTGACAAATATTATTATAATTCCAGTATAAATGAAGAAGTAGAAGAAAGTATAGAAAGGTTCCATCACTGGTCTAATACATGACTCAGAAGTGAACAATGGATAGGATAGTTGAACATGTGTCTTTTTGTCTTTCCAGTCAGTGCTATTAATAACTCTATTATCCTGCCTGCCGAGGAATTCCCTGGAATTTCTCTAGGCCCTGACCCCTCTGTTGGTCGTGGTGACCTCCAGAGCTTCCCTTGGCCACAGGGTCAGAGACCTTGTGAAACAGCAGCTCAGCCTCAAAGGAAGCCACGGGTCCATGGTGACCAAGGACATCCATGGCATTCGCTGGCCTAACCAGTGCTGGACCCTTAAGTAGGGAAATACTCTGGTGTGTGATATCTCTGCTGCAGACTCAGAGATTTGACAAATTGGCATTTGTTAAACTAATGCTCACCCAAGAAGTCTTCATAAAAATTGATATTTCCTACATCCTGGAAAGAATACAACTCTAAAATTCTACCTGCTGCTTAAAATGCTGTTCCTTAAGTAAAAAGCAGGAGGAGGAGAAGAAATGTCTACCAATTTTGATAGCTTTTATAATATTTTATAAAGTTGATCATAAGCTTTCCTCAGAGCCTAAACAGGGAGAATATTAATTGCATGATCCCCCAGGCTTATCTAGATTGCAGCCCTTTGCCCCACTCCCCTTATCTCATCGGAGAATGGCTTGTGACTTTGCTGTATCCTATTTTAGAACAAAGCATTTAGATTATATGTCTTTTCTCTATCTATGATCTGGTTTAGTTTTCAGTTTGTTTGTTTGTTTGTTTTCTTCTTGGAAAAATAGCATTCAAGTCTCATCTTCAAAATAGAAAATCAGTCTTTCAAATGAACAAATCTTTCACAGGTGAGGAATGTAAACAGACTTTGAAATTCTGGAGAAAAGAGATGCATCGTGCACCGTCAAGTAAATATGAATTGGTTAATTTCAGCTCATCTTTTTTCTTATTAGATCGACAATCCAGCCATTTTGACTGCCCCTTTACTGTCTCACTGTTCAGTTTCTGAGCACCAATGAATGGCCTTGGGAAAACTTGACCCTTCAAGGAATAATCCAACTTCTCCAGAGGAAAATAACTACTTGACCAGAATATTCTTTAAGAACAAAATAAGGAGCCCAACCTCACCATCTAAAACTGTTTATAGCAAAACCAAACTTCTGAATACAACGGATTATAATTTCTACAGCCTCTGAACAACTGCTGATCAAATTGCTAAAGGCTGCTGTTTTTGTGGTTGAGGCTTTCTTCTTTGGTTTTACTTTTAATTTAGTTTTGTTTTGCAAGAACGAAAGAGGAAGGGCCGCCTACCCAGGCTGCGGGACGATTCCCGCAAGCCTCGAGTTTCCTGGGGTTCACAGCCGCGGACTTCAGCCAGCAAGTGCAGAAGCGCTTGTTGCTGCCTCAGCTGCGCCTGGGTTTTTCCTTGTCTTGCAGTTTGTAGCTTAGAAGAACGGTGCGCAAGCGACTCCAGCTCTTCCCACACCCAGGCCAGTGTGGCTCTCTCTCAGGGCTCTGTCATAGTGAAAAGTGTGTATGTGAGTGTGGTGTGTGTGTGTGTGTCAGAAAACGAAAGAGAAGGGGAGAGAGACTGATCGATTCTTCGGCCTCAACTTCAGCATCCCTTAGTTGTCCGCTTCTGTCCCCAGGCTGGTGTCTTCTGGTGCAGTAGCTCCGAGATGAAGCCACCCTGGAAAATCCTTATGGCTACTCCTCTGTTCTTTCTCCTGACCCTTCACACCTTGGCCTCTCCAGCCTATGACCACCAGCCCAGCACCAGACGCTCCAAAGGCCAAGTCTGTATAGGTACGTAAATATTCTATTTTTAATGTGGATATCATGGGGTCAAATCCTTGGCTTGCATAGTAAATCACCTATTTAATGGCATCCATAGCTGTAAGATTCCAAGTAAGACACCAACAACCTTACCAGCGTAGAAAAATTTTCTTCTTAGAGTAAGCATTCACACTACATGCACATATGTGTGTATAGAAGCATGCTATATAGTTGCTAGTTTGAATTAAAAGTCTTCCACCTCATTGGTGATTGGAATTTTTTCCCCCTGGATGGGCAACTATAAAAGCCTGAAATTCTTACCTCCTTTCGGGACAGTAGGCAGCATTACACAGTAGAAGGAAGATGGACTTTGACCTTTGAATTGCTGCCACCTCCTCCCGCTCTGTTCTGTCCCTTACAGTCTGAAACTTTGAGCAACTTAACACTTCCATACCTCTGTGTTCTTATGGATGAAACGAGGCTTATTATATGCACTTCATGGCGATGTGAGAATTGAGATCAGGCGTGTAAATTTATGGTATTTGCACACAGTAAGGATTCAACAATCTTAGTTTTCTTCCTTCTCTCAGTGAGTCCAGAGATGGCAATAAAAGGACAGTCACCTGGAAACATTGAACTTTGACTGAGATATGGCTTTCACTTATCTTTTATTGAAGTATTTTACTTCAAAGTAGTTGTTGTTGTTTGGTGTTTGGGGTTTTGTTTTTCTTTTTTTTTGGGGGGGGTGTTGTTTTTTTGTTTGATTTTTTGGAGAGGAGTAAAAGTAGGGTAAGACCTTTGATATTCATGTTATACCTGGTGATTCCTGAACAGGGCCAAGGGCTTTCAGTGGGTCAGTCCATGGAGCCAAGGATACTCAGAAGTCTGAGTAGTAATTATTCAATGAGCAGATCTCAAAATAAAATCCTGGTTTAAGAAGCCAGAAGAAGAACTCGAGGGATGAATATGGTGGCCATCTCTTACAAATGAAAAGTTTGGATACAGATTATGATACATATGAATTATTTCTGGAGACAGTACAGAACAATATCTGAATTAGTCCTATTTCCTGAAAAACCATGATTTCCAGTCTTTATACATGTTAAGGAGCACATCTCTGGTTTCAAGGTCTTCTTTTAAATTAAAACCTTAAGACCTGGATTCCCTGCGAATCTATTCTCCACAGGCCTGGAAGCAGAGGTCTGTGGCCCCATTGGAGCCATGCCTGGGAGGTTATCCCACCCACTGTTTGGTTCCATCAGATAATTATTTACCACCTTCTCTTTTCTCAAAACAAACACCTAAAGCTTGTCAAGTGGAAATGCACTTGAGAAAGGCTTAAGTGGAATCAGTTCTACTTCTAGGATGGTTGCATCATCTGAGATACTTGGCCCTCCACTCCTATAAAGTAGACATGAGATACTCATTCCCTTCCCTGCCCCATTCCCACTGAGGCATAGAGAATTAGAAGGAGGTGTTGAGGGGATTCTAGGATACGGTTGTTCTGGCTATCTATTATTGCATAACGAAATTTAAAATAACCATTTTGCCATACCATGATCTTGTGGGTCAAGTGTGCACTTTTAGCACCAGCATGCCCAGCAGCTGTGGGGATTGGAGGTGTCTCCTGAAAGGGGACCTGGGGGTGCTCTTAGGCACTGGCCAAATGTGGAAGTGTCTTAGGAAGCAGTGAAGTAAGCTTACTCGCAGCTGGTGGTAAGAGGAAGAGGAAGAGCCTCATAGAGGGGGTGGGAGAAGAGGAGGAATTGTCATTTGGACTTCTGTTACTCCCAACAACTTTCAAACGAAAAGCAGGACTACATGACTTCCAACTCATTGGCTCCCATAGTCCAGAGTTTGCACGTAAGAGGTCAACCCACACAGAGGTGGACTCTTCTTCTGGTTGTCATCTAACATCCTGGCACAGAGAGTCTGGGCTAAGTCTTTAGCTCACTGAACAAGAGGCAGGGGAGAGTGAGGAGAGCTCCCAGTGCAGATGTGGCTACCAGGGCCACGGAGGGAGGGGGCAGCTGTCACAGAAGTGGGAACTCTTGTGACTGGAGAGATACTCCACAAGGAGCCACTGTAGAAGTTATTGAGTGATTGAGCCAACATCCCCATCATAAACAAACAACCCCAGCTCCTATACCAAGAGGAGCCTTTGCAGTAGGGAACCGACCAGTAGATCTGGAGGGCATGGCCTTGAACATATTCCAAAATCAGAACAAAGCTATGCAAAGCCCCAGTGGCCTCTTTCCCAATGTACCATAATTCCTTTGCACTGAACTGTACGTTCATTTGATCACTAAGTAAACTCTGATTCTACTGTGCTGGAACAGCCAGGGCCTCTTTCTGCCACTTTTCAAATGTTATGAAATCAATAATAAGCCATGTTCATTTTTGCAAAACATTATTTTCTTTACATGGCTGATTTAGGGGCAAAGTAATCCTTATGTTTCTAAGTCATTGACATTTAAATTAATTCACTGAATTTTGGGTTGGTTTTTTTTTTCAAGGAATCTTTTTAAAGCGCTTAAAATTTTTTTTTTTGCCTCATTCATGTTTGGTTAAATATATAAAATGCCTTCAGAGTCCGATAAAACCTCCTCCCCCCTGAACCACATCACACACACAGTGGTCAGAGATGACTTTATAGTTTGAAAGGTAAAGGGGAAGACATGATCCTAAGCTTTCAACCAGCATGAATGTGGTAAAATGACAATGTCGCTGACAAAAATAGGAAAGATTTAGACAGAGCCAGCAGAGAAGGTTGAAAATTTATGATCACAATTTACATGTACAGAAGTTTCATTTTCTCTATTTCTCTATAGCTGAACACTTGTTCATAAGCAACCACCATTGCTGCTGAGGGCAGAAAACATTTCATCTTTCCACTCATGTGTTTAAATTTAGTCTCCTCTGGATAATTCAGGGCTCTCTTCTTTTTCCCCTGTCTGAGGGTTGCTCTCAGTCCTTGCGGAGGGCTTGTGTATCACCCTGACACGGTTCTCGGCCCTCAGAACTCCCACAGTGAAGTGTCATGGCTGGTGCAGCTCATGGGCTGTTCTCAACAGAATCCACGGTCGCTCCCTGCTGACAAGCTGCTCACTTCCACCCTCGCGGGCCCTGCCGACCCTTCAGGTGTAGCCAGATGCCCTCTGGTTCCCAGCTGCAGCTGCAGCCCTCTGCACTTTGTCCCCCACTCTTCACACTTGCCCTCTCCTTAATCCCCTACTTTTATTTTTAGATTATCACAGAATTTAATCCCAACCTTGGCACAGATGGTAGGTTTCTGATCATCTCAATTTTCACTAAACTCACCTTTGCCTTTTTTTCTTTTTTTCCTGGATTGTTCTGGGGCATAACCTTGAAGAGAAGGACCACAAAGGCACTCTAGAGAGAGGTCCACAACTCTGTGAAAGGTCCCAAAGTGAGCAAAACCAGAAGAATCCAAGTGGGCAGTATGCTTTTCCTTAAGGAGAAAGTGAAAAATTTCTTTTTTGGAGGGAAGGGGTGGGCAGTAAACTAGATCATAGTTTAAATGTACTATGAGAAAGAGGGGAAAAAAAGAATGTTGCAAAGCATTAAGCAGAGTAAAATCCCCATAAAATTATGTATAATATGCCTATCTCTCTATTTATATAGCTGTCTCCCCAGATAGGATGAACAGCAAAATGCCAATAGTTGTTGTATGGCTATCTATGAGTGATGAGGTTACAAATGATTTGTAATCTCTTTTCAGTGCATTTCTGAATTTTCCACATTTTCTAGATGAGCTTGCAAAAACAATAGTAAGACATGGTGGTTAAGAGCAAAAGAGCTTAAGCTCTGGGGTCAGACTGCCTGGATTGGAATCCTGGCTCTGCCACTCTGTACATATGTGACATTAAGGGCACAGTTTCACCCTCTGTACCTTGTGTCCCCTATCTGTAAGATGAGATTACATGGGACCTGCAACCTTGGGTGGTGTGGAGGGCTAATGAGTAAATACACGTGAAGGACTTAGAACTGTGCTTGGTACATACTAAGTACCCAGAGGGGTTGTGATGATGTATTCTTTTGGAAATCAGGAAAAAAAATCTTGAAAATAAGCTATGGAAGTCCTGCATTTAAATCTATCATAAGGCAAAGAGGCCTGAGTAACCTGAATAATTACATGTGAATCTACATCTTATGCAAATACAAATTCTCAAATCTTGGATATCTTAAGGGAAGACTCACTTATGAAAAAAGATTTCATAGTGTATTAGCTTTCTATTGCTGTGTAATAACTTGCCACACATTCATCAGTTTAAAACAACATAAATTTATTATCTCACGGTGTCTGCACATGAGAAGTCTGGACATAATATAACCCGGTTCTCTGCTCAGAGTTTTACAAGGCTGTAATCGAGATGTCACATGGGGCTGCATGTGATGTGAGACTCAGGTTCTCTCGCAAGTTCACTAGTGGTTGGCAGAATTCAGGTTCTTGGATTTGCAGGGCTGAGGTCCCATGTGCTTGCGAGCTGTCAGCCAGGATCACTCTCAGCTCTGAGAGGCTGTCCCTTTGCAAAGGAAGTTAATAACGTAGCTATTTCTTTCTTAAGAACTGCTGGAGCAAGCTCTCTACATTTAAAGGGCTCACCTGATTATGTTGGGTCCACCCAGGATAACCTTGAGTAACTCAAAGTAAACTAACTAGAGTCCTTAATTACATATGCAAAATCTCTCTTATCATAGAATGTAACACAATCATAGAAGTGGTATCCAATCACATTCACAGGTTCTGCCCTCACTCAGGGGACAGGATTAAGTAAGGCCTCTACATCAGGAGACAGTAATCTTATCATTCTGCCTACCACTCATAGAAATGCTTAAAAAAGAAAAAGTCTTCAAACTAAACACCAGATAGTATTGCAAAAGAGAATTGATGTGACTTGGTCCCAAAGTGATTCACCAAATAGGCACGACTATATAGTAGAAGTTCATAGATGAAGAGTAAGCTGTGGGTTGAAGCATTTTTTGTTTTGTTTTGTTTTTGAGGGAGAGGGGCTTGATATTCAAGATTTTTCTCCTGGCCTTCACACTCAGAATTTGGAAAGGAAAACAAATTACTCCACTACCATACCCCTTCTCTCATATAGTAGTTGTTTTTCAATGTTAGTGTAGAGGACAAAGTCCCCACCTGAATCTTTCCCTGGACAAAGTCCATCTAAGACCAAGCATAAAACTGGAAAGACCGTCACAAGCAACCATTTCAGGACACTAAAAATCAACCAATGGCACACAATGAATTGAGGAATGTTTATTCTTGAAAAACTGCTTGAACTTCAGGAAGAACAGTCAGACTCTGACCTTTTTGCCTGAGGCTGCTCCGTCTCCACTTGCCCTCAGCTTAGTGAGAAGGTCTAAAAGGGCAAAAGGGAAGATGCAAGGCCCCTTGAGGTCTAGGTTTGGATCTGACATGCTCTCACTTCTATATTCTACTGATCAAAGCAAGGTCACAAGGCCAGATTCAAAGCCTGGAAAATAGATATCACCTCTTCATGGGAGGAAGTATAAAAAGTCTGTGACCATTTTTAATGTACCACACAAGAGGGCTTTATTTTTCTATTCTGTGGGTACCAAAATCTGGGTTCAGAGAGTTTAACCATCCTACCAAATACAGCAGCTCATAAGTAATAGAAGCAAGATTTGAATCCAGGTCTGTCTGAACCACAAATTCTTCAGTCTCTGCTGTACCATAACTTCTCCCTTCTCTTTCCTCCCTTCCACTCTCTTTTCTTCTCCTACCCACTCTCCCTATCCATGTCCAGACTGAGAGTAGGATGCAGAAGAAAAAGTGAAGTTTCAGTGTTCATACCTGGGCTGTGTGCTGCCATCTCTGGCTTGATAACTAATATCTTAGGGAAACAAAGCTGGCTGTAGGATCATTTTGGGTGATTGTTTTCCTACCTTTCTTTCTTATTTCCTTTTCTCTTCACCAACATGAGAAAGATCTGGGATAAAAGTTGTTGATTAGAATTACAACATATAAAACTATATCCTCTGCTCCCACCCGATGAACGAAATCTGAGGACAGAATTTAGGTGTTTGTGGAGGGGCATTGGGTGGGGAGAGAGGGATCAGGTGAGGAATGCACTTGATAATGTCATGCTGGTCCAACAGGGGTGCAGGGGCCCGAATCCAGGTGTGGTGTGACTCTAAAACCTGTGCTCTACGCTTCTCCAGGGCCCAAACCAGAAACAAGAGTCATCCTTGATTCTCACATTTCTCCTCAATTTATTAATAAATCCAATCGGGTCAGCCTCCATAACAGATTCCAGATTTGCCCATTTTCCTCCATCCCCACTGCCACTCTTTACTCTATCCAATCAGCGGTCACCTCTCTCCAGGACCAAAATAGCCTCCTTCTTCATCTCTCCGACCCCAAGATCCTTCCTCCTCATGACAGCCAGCATGATATTTTAAAGACACACATCAAATAACAGCAGCCCTCTCCACAAAGCCCATTCACAGTTTCCCATTCCTCTCAGGTTGAATCCCTACCTCTTTCGCCATCTACAAAACCCACAGACCTGACCTTCACCTATGCCTGCATCGCATCTCCTAATGTCAGGTTTTCCCAGTCTCATTGCCGTAAGGTAGGCACCAGTTCCTCCTACCTACAAAGCCTGCCTGGCTGCTCACGCTGCTTGCTCCTTTCTATTATATGAGCCATTTTTGTGTGTGTTCTTCAGAGAAGCCTTCTCTCTCTATCAGCTCTAGTTAATGTTCATACCACCTCGTCCTTGTTGCCCTCTGTTACTTCACCTTGTTCCTTTTCTTCATAGCACCTAAAATTATTTATAATTGCATGCGTGCTTACATGTTTACAATCACTTTTCCCTAATAGAGTATGATCTCTGAGAGGGCAGGAATCATATCTGTTTGTTCTCGGCGTGTACTCATAGCTCAGCATGGTGCCTGGACTCAATACATACTGTGTTCCAGTCCCAGCTCCCCTGCTCACTAGCTACATAATTGGCAAGGCATCTAAGCTCTCTGAGCCTCCGATTGCTGGTCTATACAATAATAAGAACAGTAATTCCTACATCTATGAGTTGTTCAGAAGTTTGAATGAGATGATAATGTATGCAAATTCTTTGAAATCTGCAGAGAACATTCTAGCCATGTGATGAATTATTTATGCCCTGACTCAGGGTCAAAAATGGAGTGTAGTCACGCCGACCCTGGTTCTGACAACTGCCAGGTGCTTTCAAGGCTTCTCAATGAAGTGTAGGCTTCAGACAAATGAGAAATCTACTAGACTGCTCTCTGCAGTTGGCTGAATTTCCAGCCAGCACAGATATGATTATAATTAGAGTTTCAAGAGTTCTGTTTCATTTCAAAAGGATTCTGTGGTACAGTCTGCAGTCTACCTGAGATGTGTGTCTAGAAGCTGATTGCTGTGGCAGGTGTGTTTATTCTGGCCTATTTGCTTCTTTTCCTACAATATCAGGGGTGTCTGTTTCTATTATACTCATTATTTTCAGTTGCCAGGTGAGAAGAGATTTTCCATATGGGAGATTTTAGATAGTGACCACTGAGCAAAATACGTAGTTCTCACCCACTCTCATCACTTCCTAAATGAACAGTTGCTTGGACAAACTTGCTTTAGCAGACCCAGGCCTTTTATTAGCAGCCAGAGAATAGTCTATAAGGGGAGGAATTACTCTGCACATGCATTTCTCCAAGGAAAAACATTTTTTTAGCCTGTCAAAACAGTAAAAGCTCTTATTAGAAACTATAGCAAAGTCAATTTCTCCATTCTTGCTGCTAAAGGATTCAGGACGCACCTCACTGCAGACCCTAAATTAACAATCCAGTGGGAGTTGAGCTCGCTGGAAATGGGCAGGGATGTCCAAGTGAGCAGGACTCAAATCAAAGCTGAGCCCAACATGGGCGTTTACATATTTCAAGCCCCATTACCTGCTTTTCTGCAGGGTCCTTTTGATCATAATAACTCTTCACTAGGCAGAGTGGCATTCGTGGCAAGATCCACCCAATCTTCAGAGACAGCTGACTTTTTCTTGGTTCCTTTTTATTTATCTAATGATTTCCAATTTTAGCCAGCAGTGCTAAGGAGCCACAAAAGTCATGAGTCCTTGTTGGGATTGCTCTGAGTGAAAGAAAAGCCCACATCTGTAAGTACAAAGGAGCAGGTTGGTCTCAAGCAGCGCAATTCTCTTTGCATTCATCCTTCCACTCCAGGGATGAAAATAAATACATGCCTGTGTTTCAAGTCCATTCTGGGTGCCAGATGATGCAGCTCATTGACAAGACGCCGTAGGAAGTGATTGCTATTCGAGGTCTCGACCCAATCTCCACCGCGTTCTTTGTTGATCCTGAGCTACACATCGTGACCATTTGCTAGAGAATCTGCTGGTTGACTTAAGAGAGGGCGCTGGTGGTTTCACACCAGGATGAAAAGTGGAGCCTTTTCCTGTAATGAGATGGAACAAACAGTAAGCAATGTCGTCAGTGGGATGACTGAGCCAGAACACAAATTCAGTTGCATCCATTAACCGTTTCCTATGGAGGTCCCCAGCAAGTGACAACTGAAGTGTCCCTCGGTTGGTTCTCCAGTCAGTTGGCTTCAAGTCAGCCAACATCTCTTATCTCCTTCCTCCAAACCAGGCTCTTATGTCAGGCACTCAAAGTTAGAGATACTAAGACCCCATTCCTGCCCTAACTCTAAAATTCTTAAAAAGAGGCTCCAGGGCTTCCCTGGTGGCGCAGTGGTTGAGAGTCTGCCTGCCGATGCAGGAGACGCGGGTTCGTGCCCCGGTCCGGGAGGATCCCACATGCTGCAGAGTGGCTTGGCCCGTGAGCCATGGCTGCCGAGCCTGCGCGTCCGGAGCCTGTGCTCCGCAGCGGGAGAGGCCACAGCAGTGAGAGGCCCGCGTGCCGCAAAAAAAAAAAAAAAAAAAAAAAAAAAAAAAAAAGAGGCTCCAGAAGGGTAGGTAACTTGTTCAGTTACACCATTTTAAGTGACTGATCCAGTATTTGAACCTTGTTTAAAAAAAAAGTTTATTTTTTATTCCAAAGCTTCTCCCTTTTCAACTATACCACATTGCATCCTCTTGTCACACTGCAGTATAATTACTTATAATTATTTTCAATTGCAGTTATTAAAATGTATTTCGCTCCACCTAACTTAGCAGGTGATTAGCAGGGACATAAATCAAGGTGTAATAGTGCATTATAAATGTTGAAAATATTCCCATATATTAAACATATTTTATATATTTAAAATAAAAGTGAAATTGGTTTATCTCTGGGTGATTTAAGTGGTGTTTATCTTTTTTACATTGTTGTGTATCTTAAAATTTTTCTGAAATGAGATTGCATTGCATCTATCTTTTTTGAAAAGTTATTTTTAAAATAAAACAAAATATATATGAAAATGCTTTTTAGGCTGTAAAGTGCTAATAAGTATCAGCTACTGAATTCATTGCAATGTAATAAAACCCTCACTGCATGGATTAGGCTAAAAGCACATCCAATCAACCTTGGTAACTGATGTTGATAAATGTCCCAGAAGTAGGTGCTCCCAGAGCAGTAAGACTATGGTTATCAAGATCAAACTGTCTCAGATTTGGTGAGCCCAGCTTTGCCCAGCCTTACCAGAGGGTACAGAACAAACGAGGCCAGAGCCTGCTCAGATGTTGCAGTGTCTAGAAAGGTGGAAATCTCTCCCTCTTTGTTGGCAATCTCTCATTTTATGGGAGGTTTAAAGAAATGCCCAATTGTACTATTCACATCTGTTATCAGCCACTTTCCCTCAAGGATTCCTAGTGGGAATTTGGTTTTAATGACACTGCATGTGAACTTGGGTCCCCAGCTCCTTGAGCAGGTGGATAGCAGTGAGCTTACTTCTGGGCCAGGCACCCTGGAACTTCTTTACTTTGGATGTAATCCTTCTTTTGCCTCCTTGGAAACCAACCTCTGCCAATAAGTGCTACTCCTCCTATCCAAATGAAGCCTAACAATTTCTTCTCAGGCTTACTTATCTTTGACCAACCAACCTCTTGCGTATAGAAGAGTCCCCTCCCTTTGGACAAAGGAGGTTTGGGCTTCCCTAGCAGTTTAGGAGATGAAGGCTGGTGATAGAAACTTCTAGGGGTATTAGCCTAGCAGTTCTGAGCCTTCACACTTATCATACATCAAGGTAGCTTAAGGAATATATTCCTAATTTAATCCAAGGTTCCTTCTAGACACTTATCATATTGGTACATGCTTTCAAGCAGAGTGCTTTATAGCTGGGAGGTAAAATAATATTTTACAATAGTGTATGATTTCAAAGGCACCTTCACTTGCACTTTTATTTCATTTAATCATCACAGCAGCCCTTTGGGAAACTTATTTACTTTGCAGTGAGGAAAACAAGGCTTAGAAAGGATGGGTGGTAAGTCCAGGATTCAAGGGCAAGACTCAATCCCAGGTCTTCTGACTCCAAATGTTGGGCAATTTCCACTGCTTTTCTACAATTAAAAATCTGACCCTAGGTCACGGGCTGAGAATGTGTAGGGTGAGAATGATCTTACTCACAGTGAAGCTGTCCTGCAGAAGGGAAGGAGAGGGGACAGGAAAGGAGCCACTGTCCACTGAGCTCCTCCTCAGTGGTGGCTGTCTTCCATGCACCATCTCCTGTAAATGTCTTCCGTGCACTATCTCCCCATTTACAGGAGATAGTGATCAAAAAGAAATGGAAATAAAGCAAGATTCAATTACTTCCCCGAAGTCACATAGCTTACAAGTGACAAAGGTAAGCTGATAACCAGTCTTTCTGACGCCCAAATACACAATCTTCTTACCACACTTCATATTTCACTACGACTCAGTGCATTTACATGCATGGTTGATTATAAAAAGCATGGCAAAGACAAGTTCTCTGTTTTAGAAAGGTCTGTGTTTTTAAGGACACACATATATCCCCTTTCTTTCCCCCAGCCCTCCAGCACAGCTTTCCATGTGACGTGGCTGATTTCTGCTCCCTTGCAGGGTGTGTGCTGGTGGTGTCTGTGATTGAACAGCTTGCTCAAGTTCACAACTCAACGGTCCAGACCTCAATGGAGAGACTGTGCAGCTACTTGCCTGGTAAATACAGAAAGGCTCACTTGGCTGTGGGTCTGCGTTTTTTTTTCATTCATGAGCCATCACGAGTGAGTTTATACCCTACATGTGCTCACAGAGGAGAATCTGATTGTGTTATTTCTGTGAGTTGATATTCTCATGGATCTCATAGAAATTAAAAGGAAGACACAAAAAAATACTCGAGGCATTTTTTTCCCCCTGACATTCATTTTCTCTCATGGCAGAATGAGATTGTTGTGGACATTTAGGGAATAAAATGTAGAATGGCCGATTGTTGTTTTATGTGTCACATTTATAATGATTTGCCCACCTGGTGACCATGGCCTTAAGTACCGAGAAGGTCAAAATTATGAATAATGAATAATTTTCAATGATTTATGTTAATTTAACCACATACACATTCTCAGATGCAAGCACCTCCTTTCTAACACAGAGCTTTATTTAGGCTGAGGAGACAATGGATCTTAAAACTCCAAATGGGAAAATAATCTGGGGACATTCCATTGATTTGAACTGGATTTCTATAAAATCCTTTACACATCCTGCAAAAGGAGGAAATGATTGGTGGTTTAAACAAATTGTATAGTTTTTTACACTCTCAGCAGAAAAAAAATATTGACGCTATTTCTCTTATAGAATACTGTTAGGTGTACAATCACAATGAGTAAACTTCGAGAGTCAAATTTTCATTCACTTAATGTTAAGGAACAAATTCTTCAAAGATGCCTACATTATTATTTTTAAGTAAGGTAGTTGGACTCATGACAATTTTATATTTGATTTAACAGACATTGTGTCAATGGCATCAAAACATTTTCAGAAAATTTATTGCATGCAGTCTCAATGTATGCTCATAAGCTCATTTTTTTAGAATTCAAAAATAAAGACTGGGAGAGGATAATACACAAATACATGTGTTTGCAATGTCCCAGTTTGACCATTGCTAAGATTTTGACATATTTCCACAGAATTAGAAGGTAACAAATAAACTTGAAACGCCCTTTGGCCTCCCCCACTCCCAGTTACATTTTCCTACCACCTCCCTAGATGGAACCACTCATAGGAACTTGATGGGCATTGGGTTTGGCGAATTTTATACTTTTACATTCACTTGTATGAATCCATAGACTATGTGTAGTATTGTCTGTGGATAATTTTTTAACCTTTTCTTGATAAAAGGAAACAAATAAAAAAAAAACAAAATAAATGTAGAGCTTTATCAGTTATTGAAAGGTGAACACCCTTGTAAACATAGCACAGGTCAGGAAAGAACAGATAGGTAGCTGCTCCAAAAGTCCCATCCACATGCCCCATAAATTCCTCCTCCCCCCTAAAAAAACAACATCCTGAAGATTACTATAATCATTTCCTTGTATTGCTTTATAGCTCTATCACCCAACTGCGTATCTCCAGACACCATAGTCTTGCCCAGTTTTTAAATTTTTGATGCGTCTTTTAAGTCGATTTTAATCTACCAGTTTCCTTTCCATCCCTTCCTTTTCCTTGTAATTTAGCTGTGGAATCTGTCGTGTAGAGTTTCTGCATTTTGCTGATGGCATCCCTGTGGTATGATTGAATATGTTTCTCTGTGCTCTGTATTTCCTGAAAATTGGCAGCTAGATCCAGAGGCTTGATGAGACTCCAGTTTGATTTCTTTGGCAAGGCTGTAAGTGATGGTGTTGTCTTTCAACAGGAGGCCATCATAAGTGGTTTTCTCTTTTTTATTTTTGTGATATTAGCAGCTGTTGATGCTCTATGACTAGGTCTATCAGTTCATTGGAGGTTGCAAAATGGTGCTATTCTAATCTATCAATTATATTTCCTTTAGTAGTTGAAATATATTAGAGACAGTTTCCCTCATCATCATCATAGCTTAGGGATGTTTTTCCCCACAGTTCCTAATGGTACTATTATTCATTCTAAGAAAGGCAGGATAAATGCTTGATTCTTTTGTTTTACTTGCCAGTTTTCAGATAACTCATTGCCTTTACAGTATCATCCCAAAGTAGTCACTTGGTTTTCTTTAAAGTATCATTATGAACTCATGAATTTATACACATTTGATGAGTTTCAGACTACTTCATTTATTATCCCTTTAAAGCTCAAATTCTCTCATCTTTGACCAGTAGGAACTTCAAATTGGCTCCTGGGTCCTTTCCACATAAGTCTAAGTAGTCTTTGTAGCTTCCTCACTAACTAGTGTGACAAGTTGTTCCAGCCTGTCTTGTACATTTCCAACCCCAGGCTTGAAATCAGTCATTTCTTAGAAGCTCTGGTTTCTTTTAGTGGGAAATAGTATTAAGACCATGATCTGGGTGCATAGGAATGTCATTGCTACTCAGTTGGTCATTCTTTCTAGACTTCTTCTGTTGACAATGATAGAAAATATACATATATACATTTACATATATTATTTTAATATAAAATATATGAGTTCATTCTGACACTTCAAATTCAAATTCAGGACTGCAGGATTTTTTTTTCTTAGCTTCTTCTGTATCATATCTGTATCTTCTTCTTTCCACACCCAAAGTCCTAACTCTCAAGGACAGGGGGATTGATAGAATTAAAATATCTCATAATTACTCATTTACCTATCCTTCTTTACACACATGATAGCCTCATTTCTCCATTATTTGAGTATATGGCCATTACATACAATATATACATTCCTTTTCATCTTCATTTAGTTTTAGTTCCATCAGCAACTGTAAGATTGATGTTCACCACCAGCCCTTATGCAGATGTCTCTCTAGTCGAGGTGCTGTCTAAAGTTCATTCCTCGGGAAGGACTCATGGGAACAATATTCCCTGAATTCTTGGACATTCATAACAAGCTGGCTTGTCCTTTATATTAGAAAGTCAGTGTTTTTCCGGATATAAAACTCCTTGGCAGGGACTTCCCTGGCAGTCCAGTGGTTAAGGCTCAGCACTTCCACTGCAGGAGGTTCGGGCTCAATCCCTGGTCGGGGAACTAGGATCCCACATGTCACAGAGTGTGGCCAAAAAAAAACCCCAAAAAAACCTTGGCACAGTTTCTTTCCCTAAGTGTCTTAAATATGTTATTTAAAAGCCTAATGATAATCTAATTTTCTTTTTCTTATAAGTCACTTGCTGTTTTTGCATAGTTCAAAGGATTGTTTTTTCCTTCTATAAAATTTAGTCATCTAACTAGACTATGTCTTGGTGTTGGCTGTTGTATATTGACATTCTCAGGCATGCAGTGTGCTCTTATTCTCTCATTTTGAAACTAATATGTGGTTTCAAATACATTTTTTATAATTTCAGGAAAGTTTTTAGTATTTGGTCAGTTTCCTTGATTTGCTTTTCTTTGTCAGGGATTTCTAATAACCATATTTTAAATCTTCTTTGCCTGTATTCACGATTTTGCCTATCTCTTGAATGAATACTTTTTATCACTTCATTTATTTTCTATCTTGAAAGTTTTCCTCTTTTTCATATTCTATTTCTTTTAAAACGACAGCTATTGTATTCCCTTCCTCTTGTGTTCATTCTAATTTAGATTTCATTACTTTTATAATCTTGTTTTCTTCCCTGAGTTCTTTTATTTCCATACCTGAGTTTTTCCAATTCTGATTTCCGTTGTTCTTTCATGTCTTATACCATTTTATTAATGCTTCTCACTCATTTTAAAATACTGTTATGTTTTAATCCTTTTTTTGGCATGATTTTCTGGCATGCTTTTGCTATCTGTAAGGATGTGATTCTGTTCCTTATTCTTTTTTTTTTTCTTATAATAACTTTGTATGGGAGTTGACCTAGATACATATCTGTTGCTCATTTTTATGTGAAATTAGTTTTCAAAAACTCTTAGAAAGAGAAGTGGCTCAGGGTAGCTTCTCCAAATGCACAGAACTCCTTCTTCCATTGTTTTTGTGTAGCGTTAAAAAGTAAGTAAATAAACACATGGCTGCTTGCATTTTGAAATTTTCTGGTTCTGTCCCTCTGCACACTTTTACCTGGATTTTCTCTTTACTTTGCTTCTATCCAACTCAGTTTTGATTCCAAACCCACTAGTTTCCCCTCAGTGTGGACCCTGTCCTGGAAGGGAGGTCTGGTAGATCAATTTCTAGAATTTGTAAATGTCTGACCACTCAAACCCCTTAGTCCTTATGACCTTGAGTCCTTTGCACTCATCTGCTACTGCAGTGAGCAAAACCCCTCCCAGTTTCAGCTGATTTTAATATAAATCTGGGGATGTTCTTCATTGGCCCACCATACTTTGTCGTCAATACCTGTGGGCTATTTTGGAGATTCTGCTATTCATCCCTTTGCTTCCCTTTACTTTCTCCCACACTGATGTTGATAACCCTTAAGTCTCATGATTGTGAGTGTTTTATCTTTGCCTTAATTGTATTCTGGGGTTCGTGGAGATATCTAGTTTTGTTGTAAGTATTGTCCATGGGGTTTTAGTTTTCCTATCTAGAAGCTCTATTTTTTTTTTTGTAGAGATTCAGTGAAATTCCCAAACTCTGCTGCCTCCACCATCATCTTTCCAGAATCCTCCCTTGTGGGGACTGTAGTTTTACATCAATGTTTCCTGTATATACGACTCTGCAACTTCTGCTTTTCACTCACCATTATGTTTTTGAGATCTATATGTGTCAAGACATATATAGACTTAGGTCAAGCCTCTTAATTACTCTATAGTCCTTCACCATATAAACGTCCCATATTTTATTTATCCATCCCCATTTTTATTGGACGTTCAAAATCTATTATAAACCTTGCTTTATATTTTCACATCTCTGAATTAGAGAAAGAAGAATGTTATTACCATTTTACAAAAAGGAAGAAAAATTAAAAAGTCATAATCGTTATTAAGACTTGTTTTGATTGTTGTCATTTCTGTGTAATAGACCACACTGACAGATATCACCATTTTTACCTTGAGTTTGATTTTCTCTTTTTAAGCAAAGTTGTGTTGTTCAAAGATGAAAGGCTGAGTAAAAAACTTATTTCTCAGATGATCCTGTCCCAATGTACCAGCAAAATACAAAACAACATGAACCAAGATTGCTGGTGTTCAAGGTTCCACCTTGGCTCCTTTTGACTCATAACAGAAAATTTTAGTCTGCTGAGGTAAAATGAGAGGTTGAAAAGTCAGATGCTGGCAAAATAGAGGCTAGCACTTTGCCAAGGGAAGGAAAGTCGGTATTTCAGTGGAGAGTTACCTTTTAATTGGAGGTATTTCAAAGGATTAATAAGGCTATTTGGAGTTATTTTCATTTTATTAATTAATATTCACCTCTAGATAGAAATAAAGTACTCAGTTCGGATTAAAGTCTCTTTCACCTGACAGACATAAGGGCAGGGTTGGCGTTACTGTTTCCATTTTGTGGATAGGAAAGAGTGCACAGAATGGTCACGTGAATTGTATAAGGTGACAAAGATAGTCTGACCCTTAGCTAAAGATTTCTCCTTCTAGAAAACATAATAGGCCTGGTCCACAGTGACTGCCTGCACCCAGTATTGCCTTCTGTCTGGTGAGAATGGGAGAGAGAGGAAGTCAAAATGTGCACAGCAACAAACAGTTATTATTTAAAAAATTATTTTTAAGTAATACTGCTTTTATCTCCAAAGCTAAACAAGTATATAAAATGTAACCTTAGCAGAGAAACCATGCAAGCAACATTCTTGAGAATAATCACTCAGTAAATCATGTGGGCCTTTCTGATGCCTGGGAAGACAATTTTTTCGAATTGTGCAAAGTATTTCTGACCTTCAGTTTCACCGACTGCATTTGCCTCTGGCTCTCACTAGTAAACACCTTGGAAGAATCTCAGAATTGTTAATGGAAAAATGATTAATGGAATCATTCTCACCAGGGGTCAGTAGACTCATATGCCCTCAGATTCTTGCTAGTATTTCAGTTTACTGGGTCACCTGTGCAGAAATCTTATCTCCATGGAGTATGATAGCTAAAAACTCATGTCGTCTTAAAATGAGGAAGGCAGCTCTCCTCACATTCTGTAGGTTCTGAAAATCTACATGCAGCCCAGAACACATAGCTACAAAACTATCTCAGTGGTCAGTTCACCTCACCGTGCTGCAAACTTCTAATGAGTAGTTAGTGTATACCTGCCATACCTGAGGTAGATGAGGCATCAAATAAAATGTCCTAAGTACGTTGAAATGCATACTACAAATAGTTTGGGCTTTTGGGGTAGAAGACTTTAATCTCTTACTGAACCACTGTGCTCTTGGGCAGCCTTACCTTACGTCTCTAAACCTCAAAGTTCCTTCCCATAGAATGAGGGTAAAAATAAGCACCCCCTCAAAAGTTTCTTATGAGAAACGAAGTGATGATAAACATAAAAGTGACTTACAACTTGGGATGTTCTCGATTTTATTTACACCCACATATGTGGATACACCTATTGCTCCTTTTTTAACCTTCCTTTGCCCTTGGGAATGGCCATACTTTTTTTTTTCCCTATGCTGTTCCAAGTCCTTTTGATTCTGTAGAAATTAAATGCTCTTGTACCTTCCTGGTCACGGGCAAGGTTTAACTGTATACATTTTATATGAGATAGGTTACTAGCACTATGTTAGTGCCAGTCTTTTCTTCAGTTGTAGCAGTAACAGGTTACCATCTGATCATGGCTGACTGGGCCCTGTCTGGCTTTTTCTAGAGACTTTGCCTCTTTCTGCTCTGCACCCTTCTGTGTTGATCTAAAGTTTAGCTCTCAGAGGCCCATCTCTTGTCCCACATTAGCCATCTCTGCAGGAGCCTCTCATTCTTAACCATCACAGAATCTGTTTGAGAAAACTGATTGCTCAGATGGCCCTGCACAGAGGGTGAGGAGAACATTGCTGCCACTCACTTCAACTTGAGCAAAATAACGTTCTATAAAAAATACACACACACACATGCAAATACCTCTTATTTTACCAGAAAAAAGAAAAATGTTCTCTGCCTTTCAGGCAGCACTGCAAGTATATCAAAGAACACCCTGGTGTCGATTTTTAAATTGCTCTGCTCTCGGCTAAACTAGTTTTACATTAACGATACTGGAAACTCATTTCCAAAGTGCTTTGCAAGTTCACGTAATTTTGAATGTCAGTTACATAATCCTCCAAGCTTCCAAGACAGTGAAGGGAACTGAACTGAATCCTACTCCTACATTTTTCAGATGAGGAAACTGAAACCCAGAAGGGGAAGCAGCCTGACCAAGGTCAGACGCCAATTAGCTGGTGCTGAAACCCTGGTGTCTGAGACTTGGGACATCAGAGCTTTTTTGACACCCCTAAAGAGGAACACCCAAGGGGTGCTGTTTTTATTTTATAACAGTTGCATTGATATTTAATCCACATGCCATACAATTCACTCATTTGAAGTGTATGATTCAGTGGTTTTGAGTGTATTCACAGAGCTGTGCCTCCACCGACACCATTAATTTTAGAACATTTTCATTATACCAAAAAGGACCTCCATGCCCCTTAGCCGTCACCTCCCAAACACCCATTCTCCCCAGCACTAAGCAACCACTAATCGACTTTATGCCTCTGTGAATTTGCCTATTCTAGGCATTTCATGTAAATGGAATCGTAGAAATACGTTTCTTTCACTTAGCATAATGTATGTAAGTTCATCCATGTTGTAGCATGTATCAGAAAGTCATTACTCTTTATAGTTGAATAATATTTTGTTGTGTGTAGATAGCCCATTCTGTTCATCCACTCAGTAGTTAGTGGCCATTTGGGTTGAGGTATTTCCACTTCTTTGCTATTTTATATAATTCCTCTATGAACATTTATGTATAAGTTTTTGTGTGGGTATATAAATATTGAATTCTTTTGGGCCTAGGAGTCGGCTTATTGGCTCACATAGCAGCTCAATATTTAACCATTTGAGGAACTGTCAGACTGTTTACCAAAGTTGCTGTACCATTTTATACACCCACCAGCAGAATATGAGGATTCTGATTTCTCCACATCCTCAACAATACTTGTTGTTATCCTTCATTTTGTAAAAATAAAAGTAACCACCTCTTTTTTAAATATAAATTTATTTATTTTATTTATTTATTTTTGGCTGCGTTGGGTCTTCATTGCTGCACACGAGTTTTCTCTAGTTGTGGTGAGCGCGGGCTACTCTTCGTTGTTGTGCACGGGCTTCTCATTGCAGCGGCTTCTCTTGTTGCAGAGCACGGGCTCTAGGCACGCGGGCTTCAGTAGTTGTGGCTCACGGGCTTAGTTGCTCCACGGCATGTGGGATCTTCCCAGACCAGAGCTTGAACCCGTGTCCCCTGCATTGGCAGGTGGATTCTCAACACTGCGCCCCCAGGGAAACCCTTATCTGTCATTTGTATTCTCACATATCATCGTGGGTATCAAGTGGTATCTCACTGTAGTTTTTATTTACATTTCCTTTAACAGCTGATGTGTTTCATGTGCTTATTGGCTGTTTGTATAATTTCTTTGGAGAATATCTATTCAGATGATTTTTGAAAACGTTTGGTACAATTCACCAGTGAAGCTATCTGGTCCTGGGCTTTTCTTTATGGGACATTTTTGATTACTAATTTAATCTCTTGTTGTATGTCTATTAAGATTGTATATTTATTCTTGAGTCCGTTTTGGTAGTTTGCCTTTCATTTGCTGCCATGCAGATGTCATAGTATTTCCTTATCATTCTTTTTATTTCTGTAAGGTCAATAGTAATGTAAGATTAGTTTTAAGTCCCTACTTCAAAAGCATAATGTGTTTGAAGTCTCATGCTTTATTGCAAAAAAAAGTCCCATGAAACTATCTATTTTAATATAAAAGTAATATTTACATTATTTACCGTTGAGTAAAATTGAAGTACCAGAGAGTTTTCCCATATTTATCCTGAATAGTGCCTATTCTCCAAGCAACTGGTAGCCCAGTTTGAGGTAAATATGACAAGAAAAATTTTTCTCAGGGAGGGTTTCCCATCTGTCCCCAGGACAGTCCGTCCATCCTAACCATGCAAAAGCCCTCCATAGAATTACCAGGTTTCCATAGTCGGCTGACAAACTGGAGAAACAGGA
Organism: Phocoena phocoena; assembly: GCF_963924675.1. Lineage (NCBI taxonomy): Eukaryota > Metazoa > Chordata > Mammalia > Artiodactyla > Phocoenidae > Phocoena > Phocoena phocoena. The sequence goes on along the minus strand of NC_089227.1, from coordinate 65,112,836 downwards.
CCAGAGATTTAACAGGTTTCCTTGTCCAAACAGACCAATCCATAAAGCCTTCCTGTATTTTCATAACAGGGGAAGCAGGAAGGAGGTTGTCTAGGCCATGGGTTTTCATGTGTGTGTGTGTGTGTGTGTGTGTGTGTGTGTGTGTGTGTGTGTGTTCTCTGGTGTAGATGGCAATGCAGGGACACCTGTGACAATTAGTATCCTTTTATGTCTGGAATACCAACAGCAACAATTAAATAGCCAAAGTAAAGTCTTTTTTCCCCAAATGAACATCAGAGGAGAATATTTTTAACAAAGCAATATTTCAGATTATTTACTTTAAAGCAAGTCCTGTTTCTGTCGTCATCAACAAATGAGATCCTTTCCAACATTCAGACATTCCCTGCTGTACAAAAGAAAATGAGACTCCAGAATTTAACTGTATTTTTATCAAAAATTAGTGGTCTTTAACATCTACAGTAAACAAAGTGCCGTTTACATAAACCTGAGATGGAAATGATATTTTCATGCGTATACTAACTGTAACATTTCTCCCAAACCTTTACAATTAATCGCTTGAATTAATAATAAATTAAGCACTTAGCTTCAGTTCCTAGTAAAGATCATTCTTAACTCGTGTGTTAAATTCATCATAATGAAAAATAATTTATTTCCCCTGATTTTTCTTAGAAAAACTGTTCTTGAAGACCACCTGCTACTTAGTGGTAGGCATATTTGGACCAGACATCATAAAACTGTGAGTATGCCAGCACATTAATCTGATTTGGTTGCTGGGACATGATGGGGGGGAAGCAGGAAAACTGGGAGGTAGCTGGCTCCATTTCCAGTTGGATGTACTTTTTGTAAAAGGGCGTAATATCTCTCCAGTTCTTGTTAATAGTGGAAAATTCAAACCTGACTCAGATCCTTTGTGATCCTAGGCAAAGGCTCCCTTTGAATTACAGTGTGGTAACCTGGCTCAGTTTCTCTCCAAGAGGATTTCAGAAGGAATTTCACCAATAATGCCAACAAGGGACAAGATCCTAGTGGCGGGACATGGGAATTTGACCCTTTCTCCCGCGCTTGCCCTACACTCCTTCCTGGGTTCTCGGGCCACGTGCTTCTCAGGTTCTTTCCTTCTCTCCTCCCACCTGCTGCTTTCCCGGCCTTCTCTCCAGCCCCACCCCTCCAGGTCCTGTATGTGCGCCATTATCATTACCTGTCTGCTTCCTTTCTTTCTTTTCTCTTTTTTGAGCTCAGAGCAGTGGATCAGATAAATCATATTCCTGTTCATGGCATTTTCTCATCAAGGATTCATACATGGCTTTCTTGTATTTCTTATTTAGTTATTTACCTAGTTACTTTGAATACTGTAATTAGCTTCCAAATTACCACCCAAGGCAAATTCTAGGTCCTTGACAATAACTTACCCTGACCACACGGTCCTTCTCTTCATTCTCAAGCTTTTCTCCACCCGAGTAATAAATCCCATGTTTATCTTTCTCTTGTTTCCTTTTTCTATAGTCTTTATATATATGTATTAATATGATAAATTATAATCATAAAAATAATATATGCTAATACAATAAATAATTATTTATTTTATATATTCCTTTAAAGCGTATTTTTAAATTCTGGTTATTTCTTTACTTTATGAAGAGGGTATCACATTGTTCATAATCTTTGGGGACTTACCACTTAAATTTGTATGTCTAAGATTCATCCATAGATTTGTGTCACTGCTGTAGTTCATGCACTCTGACTGCACACAATATTCCATTGTGTCTCTACAAGAGTCTATTTCTTCACTCTCCCATTGACGGGTGTTTGGGTTGTTTTCTGGTTTTGCACTGTCCACGTGACACTTGTGAACAGTGCTACTGTGAACATTCTTGCATAGTTCCTATTTTATATGCCTCATATAAATATAGAGAAGCTAACCCCACAGAAGGGTAGCCTGCAGTTACAGAATTCTAAAGACAAAAGGAACTTAAAATGATACAGACCCGAGGGATGATCAGTGTTCCATCGTGCTGTGCGCCTGCCTCTATTTATATTGCCCTCCCTTTACTGTGGTCAGTGATTTTTCCTGGGCCCTGGACTGGGAGTTTTTGGAAGGCAGGGACCCCTTCTTCTTAGCTCATATCTCTATTACTGCCACTGCCTCCTAATAGGACCCCAACCCTGCAGGATTGCCCATTGCCTTGCAAGTCCATAATCCACATCCTAGCTGGCTAGATAGCTTTTTAATGCAAAACTAATTATGGCAATCTCCAACATAAAATTTTCACACCCTTTGCAGGATTCCTTAGCCCCCTACACAAAGCTCTTTATGAACTGACCCCCGAGGACATTTTCAGACTCATCCCCGGCTGCTCCACAGCACACCATGCTCCAAACCACTTGTAATTCTCCCCACACATCAGAAGGTTTTTGCCTCAGGACCTTTGCATGAGCTGTTCACTCAGCTTGGCACATCCAAAACCTGTACCCCCAAAATATCTTACTTCTTTGAACCTCAGCTCTAGGGTCATTTCCTCTGGAAGCTTTCCTGACCCTCCCTAGGCTAAGATAGATACCCCCAACACACACACACAGACACACACACTCTTCCTGTCCTGTGCAAACCCCTAGCACTTGTGAACAGCACTTATCATGTCTGTTTGTGCTTTAAGTCTCCATTCACTTTTTTGAGTTGATAACTAGATTGAAAGACTTCTGAGAACTAAGACTACACTTATTCATCTTAAGCAAAATACTGAATATGTGGAAGGAAGGAAGGAAGGAAGGAAGGAAGGGAGGGAGGGAGGAAGGGGAAGCAGGGGGCTTTGTATCTCCAGGGCTTGGTGCAATACTTGAGCATAGAAAGCCTTTAGTAAACATTTGTTAAATTGATTAATTCTTTATAAAAATTAAAGTATCACTACAGATGAACTAAAGAAAAGAAAACAATTTAGCCTATTCAATGAATCTGTTTACACACCTAGTCTGAGCCAGGTGCTCTGGGGGAAACACCAGCTTGGCCAGAGAGGTTTTCCTGGGCCTAGATCAGGGAACCAGAGAAGTTAAGTGGAAAACAGTCACAGAAAAAATGGGTCTGGCAAGCCACTGAAAGAGGCTGAATAGGTGGTGGGGAGGGGAAGAAAGTTTTTCCTTTGAGAGTCATAAGTGACTAATTCTCCTTAGTATGGGGGAGGCCACGTTGAAGAAAGGTAGATATAATAAATGATCCCCCTTTGTGGTTCCGTCCACTGTTAGTTTTGTTTGTGCGTAATTTTCCAGGACCCATATTAGTTGTTTGCTGATAGCAATTTCTCTTCCTATGGCGGCCTCTTCTTACAGCTTATTTTAATCAATCACATGCAGTCCTGGGCTGATGTAGACCCTGAACATGACAACCTTATGATTTAGTTTTACCTGAATTTCAGGCTTCCAATACTAAGTGTTTCCTAACCCAGAGGGCATCCCTCCTCATTATTTCATAGGTCCATTCTCAATGATTCATGGACTAATTATTCAGCAGTTACATTTCCTACCCACAGGCGAACCACAGGATGTCGTTAGGAAGTGTGGGACACCTGAGTACTCGGGCATTCATCAGCCCAAGAACCTGGGTCAGGCAGGGCGGGGCTACTTCCGGGAGCAACCAAGCCTAGCCAGTGACCACGTGCTCGGTCTTCCTTGTCTTGACTTCTGTTGTGCCAGAGGTTGCCATAGCAAACCTGATGCTGGTCTTCTGTTCATCTCACCTTGCTTCATGGTATCTATTTATGCTCTCAATCATAAAATCTTATATTCCATACTTCGGGAATATAAGATTTCAGAAATCAGGAGAGGCCTAAACTACTAACATGTTTAGAAGAAAAATGCAAAACAGGGTTTAAAACAATTTTGGTACAACTTAAAGGTAACTAACGTATATTTAAATAGCAAAAATATGAAGTACAATACTACAACTGAGCCATTGACAAGGTAATGACAAGATTTATAGAAATGATTAAATTCCTAGTACACTCCAAAGTGTGTGGTCCAGAAGTGAGATAAAAGTGTTAAGTCGTATGAGGAAGATCTTCTTTCAATGTTGTGAGTGTATCTCTGTGGTTATATATTAATGTATAAATTTTCCTTTGAAAGTGATGTCAAAGGTCTAAATCTGAGAGCTTCCTTGTGTGAAAGGCTCTGTCCTTGCTCCCTGCCATAAGCTATCACTCTACCTGTCTGTTCAAACTTAACCCTGACCGTGCTCCCTTCTTTTGATTTATGATGATGACAGTCATCAGCATTGACTTCCTTCTACCATGATCCTAATTAAACTTGTTAGTTAGCTCTGCCGAATGTGTTGAAGCTTCCTCCCCACATGACTCACTCCTGTACAACTCTATTACCTGTAAAGGTAGTAAAGGATGTCAATTGAAATGTGACCATTTTGGTCTTATTTGCAACTCCAGGAAACAGAAGGCAATGTTGGATGGGAATAGTTATTAAGGGTTTGGAGATTTCCTGAGGATTTCACAAATTGTGTATAGCCCAAGCCTTCTGTCCCAAGGTTGGTTAAGAGCGCACATGCTACTTTGACACTTCTTTGCATCTTGCACATTTCATGGTCTTACACTTGTCTGGATGTCTGAGGCTCAGCACTTTCTATTCTTGTGCAAAGGGGTGCTTCTCAATTCCAGTCTTTTGATGATAAAGCTCTGATCTTAGAGGGTTGGGGAGGGAAACCACATACCCACTTCCCCTCTTCTATTTTTCAGTTCAGAGAACACAAGTCTCACTCGCTGAATGAGGGGCCACCATCCCCACTCCCATATTCAAGTTCACTTACTTGAAATTTTGCTCTGTTTGCAGGGGAAAGAGAATAGATCTTGGACACCATATGATGAGTTAGTTCTGGTGGTTCTGAATTGCCACAGATGGGATATTGGCCTTAGGTTGAAAAATAAAAAAGATTAAGCAGAGCCCTATTTATTACCGTCCTGAGTCCACAAAATACCAGATCTCCCCAAAGACAGCAGTCATCAATTAAATAAATGAACCATTAAGTTGAGAACAGATGTGTGAAACCAGCCACCCTCTCCTGATTTACGGACCCTTGGTAGACGTTACTTTGGTAATGGACCTTGTGTGTCACAAACTGCTTGTTCCACAGCTTAGTCACCTTTACGTTACCTTCCCCTCCACCTCCTATGAAGGAACCCTGGGGCCAAGCAGATGACTCATGATGAGCTCGCTTTCCTGTCTTAACTCAGATGCCCACAAAAAGCTGAAAAGCCATCTAGCCAGTCACATTGTTAGTCTCATTCAGCTGGAATGAAATTTGAAAGCCATGATCCCAGCCTCTGTTTTCACATACTAGTGACCATCGAAATATTTTCTTTTTTTAATTGAAGTATAGTTGACTTACAATATTGTCTTAGTTTCAGGGGCACAGCAAAGTGATTTGGTTATATATATATTCTTTTTTATTATTTTCCATTATAGTTTATTACAAGATATTGAATATATTTCCCTATGCTACACAGTAAAACCTTGTTGTTTGTCTGTTTTATATATGGTAGTGTGTATCTGTTAATCCCATATTCCTAATTTGTCCCTCCCCCTTCCCCTTTGGTAACCGTAAGTTTCTTTTCTATGTCTGTGAGTCTATTTCTGTTATGTATATAAGTCCATTTGTACTATTTTTTAGATTCCACATATAAGTGGTATCATATAACATTTGTCTTTCTGTCTCTGACTTACTTCACTTAGTATGATAATCTCTAGGTCCATCCACGTTGCAGCAAATGGCATTATTTCATTCTTTTTTATGGCATTGTTTAATTCTTTTTTATTCCGTTGTGTGTGTGTGTGTGTGTGTGTGTGTGTGTGTGTATACACGCACACACACATATCACATCTTCTTCATCCATTCACCTGTTGATAGACACTTAGGTTACTTCCATGTCTTGGCTATTCTAAATAGTGCTGCTATGAACATTGGAGTGCGTGTGTCTTTTCAAATTCGAGTTTTCATCTTTTCCTGATAGATGCCCAGGAATGGGATTCCTGGATCACATCAAAATATTTAAAGATCTCTGAGATGGACTCTCTTTCCCCGATAGGCTTTTCATTAATATTGGGGCAGTTCTTTCTGCAAGAAGGTTCATGATATAAATTAAGACTCAAGGCCCCTGCTTGCACTTTTTGCTTGACAGTCCAAAGTTAAGATTATTAGAGCTTTTAAAGATGTTTCAATGTTCAGCAACTATTAAAAGTGCTACTTATGCACACTAAGTGAAACCAGGATGCGTTTCTGTTTTATTTTGTTTTGTTTGCACCTTGCTTTTGTTTTACGTCTCTAAATCTCGTTTTTTATTCTGCATGTCCAGGTAGAAAACTCCCTTGGAGGAGTGGACAACCCAATGGAGGGTCGCTAGAATGGTTATTGGAGAAATAAAGCAGAAACAGGAGTGAAGCCAGGGAGCAGATCCAATGACTTACATCCAGGCCCTGGTCACAGGGCCAAGCATTGCCAGGCTCACCAGTGCTTCTCAAGGGCTGGCCCATGCGTGGGCTGTGACTGCATTCAGTCGAAAAAAACAAAAAGACAGAAACAACTTAGCTTTGCTTGTGAAGTAGAAGGAACCCCATCCTACAGACTAGCTTTCCAAATGCTCTGTCCTCATGGCAGGAAATGACATTACAGTCCCCAGTCACTATAGCTCCTGCTATTCTTGGAACAGCCCAGAATGAAGTCAGACTTTTTAATACCAATTCCAAATTTCCCTGAGAGAGAATCTGATTGGTCCTAATCAAATTGCAGTCTAATGAGGACCAATCAACTGGCGGGAGATATGAAGTATATACACAGTTGCCAGGAACCCACCCCTACAAGTGAAGGGGGACAGTTAAGTCATCTTGTGAGTTGAGAAGAAACCCCTCAAAATAGCTTCTAGAATCTATAACTGTCCTTCCGAGATTAGTCTCTAGATATTACCAACGTATGTTTCTGGAGTCTTTGTTTTTGTTGTTTTGATTTGAGTTTGAGTCAGTAGTTTACTTGGAAAAGTTACTAAAAGTCCACACGTGACTTGTTCCTTCATTTGAAGCAGCACATTATACTCATTCTTCTTGGTTTAAGAGTGTTGGGGGTGGCATGCAGAAAATGAATATGGAAGGTTTGTTTTAACCCCTTCAAACCCAGACATAAACCAAAATGTTTGAAGAGCACTATCCTTACACCATACTCAGGGGAAAAAGTCAAAGATAAATATATTTGCTTTAAAAGGAAAAGAGGTGATTTGGATTACATCTAAGAAAATAATTTTAGGTGTTTAAGGCTATATCAAAGATTTTTTGCTATAAGGCTCAGCAAACATTAAAATGTTGTTCTGGGACTTCCCTGGTGGTGCAGCGGTTGAGAGTCTGCCTGCCAATGCGGGGGACACGGGTTCGAGCCCTGGTCTGGGAGGGTCCCACATGCCTCCGGGCAACTGAGCCCGTGAGCCACAACTACTGAGCCTGAGCTCTAGAGCCCATGAGCCACAACTGCTGAGCCCATGTGCCACACCTACTGAAGCCCACGCACCTAGAGCTCGTGCTCCGCAACAAGAGAAGCCACAGCAATGAGAAGCCCACACACCACAACGAAGAGTAGCCCCCAATCGTCTCAACTAGAGAAAGCCCGCACGCAGCAACAAAGAGCCAACACAGCCAAAAATAAATTAATTAAATAAATTAATTAAAAAAAATAATGTTGTTCCCATGAAATTACACCTCTGTCCATTTTTCCTTTCTCAATTTTATTTGCGGCTTCTCCTGAAAAGCGTCACAGTGCCCGTGTGAGAGGCCGGCTCACAGCTCAGTGCTGTGAGTCGTCTCTCCCCACCCCCAGGACCTTATTCTAAAAGTAGGAGAAAGCAAGTGGCAGGAAATCGTTATGATCCAGCAGCTGCGTGGAACTGGACTCAAAGGCCATACTAGAATTCATTCTGGGAGTTGACCTTCTTTTGAAATAGCTTTTGTTTCCTAATGCCTGAGAGCTTTTAAATATCCTTTGTTTTGCCCTATTTCCCTCTAGGCTCAGAGCGGATGTAAATGCTGATGTGGTGTGTCACGCCCTGGAGTTTTGTAAACAGGACCCTGGCCAACCCTTGTGTCACCTCTATCCCCTTCCCAAGGTGAGTGCTTTTTCATTCTGAATGTCAGATTATGGTGATATGCAAGCCCTTTGGAAATCTGGTAAGGGGAGGTTCAGCTTCACTGGCTCAGTGGTCTGGGGACAGGGACCGGAAAAATGACATTTTCCATTACATCGCCTGGAATAATATTCCCAAACTTCAATTTAGATCCCTCCCCCATGCCACCAAAGAATGTCTTTGCTGTTTATTTTAGACTGTAATCTAGAGCTGGGCCGGCAGTACATAGGAAATCTGACCAGCCAAGGTGAGAAGAGGTTAAATCCCTCTCTACCCTTTAAAAATCAAGCAAGTTACTTTTATAGAGTGACCAACTCATGCAGTTTGCCCAGGACTTTCCTGGTATAAGCAGCTGGAAGTCCCACATCCTGGGAAAACTTGGGCAGTTGTTCCCCCTTCTCTAAGCTTTATTGTTCTCACCCATAAAATTGGTCTAGCAAAATACCTAAAGCACCTCCCTCATAGATTTGCTGGGGGAAGTAGGTGAACTAATATATATAAAATGCTTAGCACAATAAATAAATATTAATAAAAATGGTAGCTAATATAATTATTACCAATATCATTATTATTCGGAGGTAGCTTTTCAGAATACCGTGTGTGCATTATATCATGTTGGACAATTTTTTTTTTTTTAAAATATTTATTTATGTATTTATTTTTTGGCTGCATTGGGTCGTAGTTGCAGCACATGGGATCTTTCACTGCAGCGTGTGGGCTCTTCATTGCAGTGCATGGACTTCTCTCTAGTTGTGGCACACAGGCTAATTAGTTGCGGTGCGAGGGCTCTCTAGTTGTGGCATGTGGGCTCCGTAGTTGCGGTGTGTGGGCTTAGTTGCCCTGCGGCTTGTGGGACCTTAATTCCCTGACCAGGGATTGAACCGGCATCCCCTGCATTACAAGGCAGATTCTTAACCACTGGACCACCAGGGAAGTCCTGACAATTCTGAATTGGAATGCAGATGGAAACAGACAAATGTGGACACAATTTCCTGCTCATGCTATGAATGAGAGTATGATATTAGATCTGGTTAGGCCTCAAAATAATGATTTTCAGAAACTTCCTATAAAATAAAATAAAACAAAATAAGTAAAATAAAAAAATAAAATAAAATTCTATGCCCCCTTTCCCAGAATTATAGTCTTTCTATATATAACACAACAGGCTTCTGTTTTATTTGTAATTTCCTTTTTATTCTTATTGAAATAAAGTCATTTTAACACTTTTTGGCCTAACCAATGAACACGATTTGGGTTACTGGTAATAGTAAATATCATAAGGCTGTCTCCTTGAGCAGGAAGAAAGAGATGCAAATACCTGGGGTACATGTGCATTTCATGCTACCTCGATTATTGACTAAGTGCCAGTTAAATTTCCCTTAATTCTACCTGAGAAGACGTGGTCTCCACTGATTTCTAGAAGAGTTAATTTTAATTAAAATATTTTTCCATATATTCAAATAGCATGCAAATATAATAATATTCACTGTTTGATAATGTACAGAAGTAACGTGTCTCTATGTACAAAGGCAAGTGATATGGGTTTTTGTGATTTCCTTAAATAACATCATTTTATATATTTTCACACTCACAGCTATACATAGTCACAAAATGTTCAACTTTTAAACTATCCCATTTAAAATGACATTCTTTATTTTTATACTCTGTAGAATTTATACTCGAAATAGCATTTCCTTGTCCTCCCATCACCACCCCCTTTTCAATTCCCAACTTGGGAACATTTCGACCATCCTTTCTGGCTGGGAGGAAGTCGGAGGATTTCATCTCAGAAATGTTCAGCTTCCACCCCAGCTGGGCGTGCTCCCTGGTCCCTCCACCCTCCTCCTCAAATCGCATCGCCAGCTTCCATTTCTACGGAGGACACAGAAAAGAGGGGCAGTTGGTGCAAATGTGGACAGCTTCATCCTCTTCTGCCTCCACAATTTCCTTTAATAGCAATAACTGATATTTACTGAGCATTCACTGTACTTACGCTTCATCCTGTCTAGTCCCCCAAATAGCCCCAGTGTGGAAGCACCATTATGACCCCTTTTCTAAGACTGAGGAAACTGAGGGTTAAAAAGGCTACAGAACTTGCTGAAAGTCACTCCCCTAAGAAAGACCAGAAATGGGATTCACATCCCTGTCCTTTGCTCAGAGAGATTGGTTGGTCTCTCAACCTTGGTGTCAGTGTTTATTGAAAATACCCTCGGGGTATCTCTTCACAGTAGTCAACTGAAATCCCACCACCAGAAATTACCAATATTAAAATATTGGAGGGCTTCCCTGGTGGCGCAGTGGTTGAGAATCCGCCTGCCGATGCAGGGGATGCGGGTTCGTGCCCCGGTCCGGGAAGATCCCACATGTCGCGGAGCGGCTGTGCCCGTGAGCCATGGCCGCTGAGCCTGCGCGTCCGGAGCCTGTGCTCCGCAACGGGAGAGGCCACGGCAGTGAGAGGCCCGCATACCGAAAAAAAAAAAAAAAAAAAAATATATATATATATATATATAGGATATTTTCCTTTTAATTTTTAAATAAATTATATTAATTTCTTTGAGAGTTATGATAATGTTATATGTACAAATTTTTATCCTACTCTTCCCCCTTAACATTACATTTTGAGTATGCATTTTTTTAAATGGTACATATCAGACCTACTTTTCATTCCCATGGCACACAAATTACACCTACAAAGCAGGTGTGAATTAGAAGTAAAGATACAGATATAATTTCCAGCCTGCCAGAGCCTTCCTCATGACGCTTCCAGTCAATAACCCCCCCGCCAATACAGCCACTACTCTGAAATCTACCACCACAGATTACTTCATTTATATAAAGTTCTACTCTTGAATTTCATGTAAATGGAAGAATACAATATATTCTTCTTTGTGTCTGGTTTCTTTTGTCTGTGAGAGTCATCTGTGTTATTACAAGTAACAGTATCATTGCATGAAGTTTTCACACAATCATCTTTTGATGTTACTCCTGCTATAGCTTCCCAACTAGTTCAACCAAATCTGCTCTTGACCTCTATTTCTTTCTCTTTTTTTTGTGGTACGCGGGCCTCTCACTGTTGTGGCCTCTCCCGTTGCGGAGCACAGGCTCCGGATGCGCAGGCTCAGTGGCCATGGCTCACGGGCCCAGCCGCTCTGTGGCATGTGGGATCTTCCTGGACCGGGGCACGAACCCGTGTCCCCCTCATTGGCAGGCGGACTCCCAACCACTGAGCCACCAGGGAAGCCCTCCTGACCTCTTTCCAATAAATTTTCCATACGGATGACAGAAATGTCTTTCTATAAAATAGATATGATCTTGTCCACTCCAAAATCTTTGCCTGAAGGATGAGGAAGCCATCCCTGACTCCTTTTACACACTCTTCTTCTTGTCAAAGCTCCTGTAGCTTCTTTCTTTGAACTTGCCTTGTCTTGAACGATAGGCCTGCATGATCATCTGTAGTCTCTCCCACTAGGCTATAACCTCCAGGAGGTCAGATTCTATCTTGTTCATCTATGTATACCCAATGTCTAGGGTGGTGCCTTATACATAACAAAGAAATATTTGTTGAATGAATAAACGACATGCCACTAGTTTCTTATTTGCATTGCTGATGGAAATTCTAATTGTCCTTACTTCATGGCCACACTAATTTTCCTGTTGCATACCTCTAATCGTATTATTTCCCCCAGGCTATGACCTCCACATTGCCTGCACAATTAAGTACACATTTTCACTTAGCATTTTAGGATTCTCAAAAAGCCTTCCTGGACCTTTACTATTATCCTTGTGTAGCTCATGCTGTAGACCAAAAGGAGTGATTGGCTCCCCCTTGAACCCATCTCAATCTTCCCAACCCTGCACCTTTGCACCTCTTAGTCAATCCTTCTACCCAGAATGCCCCGTCAACACCAAGCAATCCTTCTAGTTCATCTCATTGTCACCTTCTCTGTAAAATAACTCTTAATCCTCTCCACAAAATGTTAACTCTCCTCTCAACCAACAGCATGAAATACCTTTTCGAGTACTACAATGTGCCTGTACTTTTCTAAACGTTTCATGTATATTAATCATTCAATCTTATGAAATGAGCATTGTCGTCACCCACACATTATGGATGAGGAAAGGGAGTCACAGAGATATTAAGTTTACATAGATTTCCTTATTAGAATGTAAATATATCAGGCAGCAGCTCTGCATCTTGCCCATCTTTGTCGCCTCCATCTTGCCAGGCAAATACGTGGTATGTGAGTAATGTACCAGGCACTGCACTTTACATACGTGATCTCATTTAGCCGTGCTCTTGGGGGTGTATTTATTTTGCAGGTGAGGAAACTGAGACTAAAAGGTAAGGAGTTTGCCTAGGTGACACAGCTAGTCAGGGGCAAGGAGAGGATTCAGCCCTGGGTCTGTTTGTCCTTAAAGCCAAGTACTTACCACTGTGCTCTGTGCCTCACTGATACCCCTGGGGTATTGGTATTCTGAGTCAAACCACTGCTCCTGGGCCAGCTGGTTCCTCACAAGCAGGACTCTGCACCCTCAATGTCCTGCTTTTCATGCGTTTCAGATTCCGGTAAAATGTAGTATGATGCAAGCCATCGTCCCTGCGAAATGCACGCTATGGAGTAGAGGGACAAAGGGGTCTCTCTGCTCCAGGGGCCTGCAGGGGCGAAGCCCCGCAGTGCAGAGCAACAGGTGCCTGACTTAAGTGGCGCCAAAAGCGAAAGGTGGGACTGCATGTAGCGACTGCAGCGAACCCCTGTTCATTATCTACAGCAACGCTGAAATTCCAGCCCGCTTCTCGCCAGTCCTTTAATCACATCTCCATATCCTTCTCTACCATGCGTTCAAAAATGACAAACTCCTTCCATCATTAATTGAAGCAAGAAACAGTCTACACTGTTCAGCGGGCACGAGGGGGATGGAGTGGGAGTAGGCGGAGTGGAGGGAAGAAGAGGACAAGACAGGGAGAAAATAGAGAGGAGGGGAGGAGAGAGAAGAGGAGAGGAAAAGGAAAAGTGCAGACTGTGTTGTAAAGACCACCCAGATGGTTTTGTGCTACTCTGGGGGGATTATTTATAGCATTCCTCTCTCATTTGCACACAAAGCAAGGCCCTGCCTGCTGCCAGTGTGCATGGGCATGAGCACGATCCCGACACCACAGCTCTCCAGCTGAAAACTGTGTGTGGTTTCTTCATGTGTGCCCTGTTGCTTTAAACCTCTCATTTTTAGATCAGAGGGTTACCGTGTACGAGCCCTGATTGGTCCTGGTGCAGCCTGGAGCCTCCGCAGTTTTATGCTGCTCCCTCCTGGGTCCCTTAACTCTGAGATCCCCAAGCAGACTCTGTGGCTTTGAACTGGCCTCCTTCCTCACCAACCCTGAGCTGGAGGGACGGGCCGTACTTAGCAACATCTCTAAGGCATAGTCAAGACTCACTTCACACCACTTTGATCTACATTACAAGAGAATTATGTTCAGAATGTGTGTGCTAGTGGAGATCGATTCTTCTATTTCCCTGGGGCCTCCAACCCATTTAAACGACTGCAAAAGAGACCTGCTGCCTTAGGAAAGCAATCCAGACTTTGCAACAGCTTTTCCCACAGTAAATCCGATTTCTGCAGGAACCAGAAGCTCTCCAGTGCTGAGTGTGTGGGCGTGTGTGCATGTACACGGAATTCGTGTTTCCCTGGAATCAAACTACCAGGAAGCCGACATAAGGAGAAAGTTAGCACTTTTTATGAGAAAGCGACACAGGACAAATTCTCGTTCAACTGAGGAATAAACAATCTGACCTCAGGAATTTATATTTTTTAAACATTAAGTGTCAGATAAAATATCTGGTGTCTCTTTTAATGGGAGGTAATAGGGTTTAGGGAAGAATTATAGAGGGATAGGAAATTTAACATTTTCTAAGATTTATTAATCACTAAATTTCCTTCTGTACAACGGACAGTGCCTTTCCGTTCATAATGATGTGCTTAGCTCTGTGAGCCTGCAATGTGCTTTACCGTTTAATCGCCCCCAAACTCCGTTTTTTTTTTTTTAATAAGATTTTTATTTTGGAATAATTTCAAGTTTACAAAAAAGTTGTGAAGATTCCATAGACAGCACACCCTCACCCAAGTTTCCCCTAATGTTAACATTTTAACATTACTTGGTCAAAACTAAAGAAGCCAACATTACCCTTGTACGTGACTAGTAACCAAACTTCAAAGTTGATTTGGATTTCACTAGTTTTTCCTCTAATGTCCTTCCTCTGTTCCAGGATCTAATCCAGGACACACATTGCATTTAGGGTCTCCCTAGTCTCCTCTAGTCTATGATGGGTTTTCAATCTTTCCTTGCTTTTCATGACCTTGACAGTTTTCAGGAGTACTGGTTAAGTATGTTCATTAAATGTCCCTCAAATTGGGATTTGTTTGATGTTTTTATATTGATTAGACAGAGTCTTTTTTTTTTTTTTGGAAGGAACACCACAGAGGTTAAGTGCCCTTCTCGTCACATTTTATCAGGGGTACCTGATACCCACATGACATCCAGGGGGACGTTAACCTTGATCACTTTGTTAAGGTGGTGTTTGCCAGGCTTCCTCATGGGAAAGTCACTATTTTTCCCTTTTCCTTTTCTCTGTTCTTTAGAACTGGGTCACTAAGTCCAAACCACACTCAATAGGATGGGGGCTGTAAGCCCACCTCCTGGAGAAGGGAGTATATTATTTGGAATTCTTCTGCAAAGATATATCTCCCCTTCCCTACTTATGTATCCAGTTATTCATTTATGTCAATATAGAGTTGTGTATATGTATTTCATACTTTGAGTTATAATTCAGTACTACGTTACTTATTTTCTTGCTCAGATTTTTTCAGCTTTGGCCACTGGGAGCTCTTTCGGGTTTGCCCTGGGTCCTTTTGACACAGCTCCATTCCATTGCTTTTTTTTTTTTCTTTGCTTGTTGTCTTTCTTTCTTCCTTTCTTCATTCCTTCTTTTTTTCCTTTCTTTCTTTAGAATTTCCTTACTTTCTGGTAATGCCAGATGATCCAGGGTCATCTTGTATTTTTCCTGCCCCATCCCTACAATCCACCACTTTCGAAGGAGACCTGGTTCCTTTTATTGGAGGATGGTGTTTAGAAACTGAGATCTGGTTGCTGGGTGTGCCTGTTGTTACTAGGATGGCATTGCTTCTAGATCCTCCTAGAGGAGAGTTTAGTAAAGTATATTTGTATGTATGTAAGCCATGAATCTACCCATCTGTGTGTGTGTGTGTGGACGTGACTTCATACTGATGTCTCCAACTTTAGTATAGTATCACAGGGCCAAACTCTATTTTATAGGTATAGTTATCAAATTTTACCTCTGAGGCTTAAGGTATTGACCCAGGTCTCATACCTAGTGAGTAGAACCTGAACTCAACCTGCAGCTCTTCACATCAGCACACCTGTGTTTGGCATAAATTATGAAGCACATTCAGAGTAGCCAGTCCTCAGTGTCAGAAAGTAAACACGGCTCTGGTTTTAGCTTTAATGAAATATTATGAAGAGCTTAATTTCCAAGAACCTTGCACAAGTATCCCAACTTTCTCATTACCAGTTAAATCATATAGTCAGTCACTCACATAGTCAGTCATGCCTCAACAAACATTTCTCAAGCACTTACTGTGTGCCAGCCCTGCTGCGAGGCACCCTGAGTAAGCTATCTCTTTTGACCATCACGTATCTGCAGGACAGATATGATTCCCCCATTTTATTTATAAATAAGTCTACTGAGACCTAGAGGATTAAAAGCCTTGCCTAATGTCCTGTAGCTTCTACAGAATGATTCCGTTTTCTTTTTTCCGGCAGCAAATATTTATAGAGAATGAATTATGTAGGACAGTATCCCGGCAAATGAGGTGGGCAATCGCGATGCAAAGAGTGATTCTAGACAGGGAGACCAACTTGTAGACAAACTATGATGAAGAGACAAGTAGGTGCAAAGAGGAACAGAAAGCTCAGCAGAGAAGGGCTGGGCCCTCCCTGGAAGGAGTGGAGGTGACTGTCTTCAAGGTGGAGTAAGTGTTGACACGGCACTCTAGGCCTTGCCTGTCTCTGCGCCTTGTTCTTGGGCCCTTTGCCCAGAACCCTTCCAGTTCTCTGCACGGTCAGCACCTTCTCCTCCTTCAGCTTTCTGTTGAAATGTCCCCTCCTCACAGGTGCCTTCCTCAAACCGCCCATCTGAAGAAGGTCTCCTTTGCTCTCACATAACACTGTTTCTTTCATAGCACTTGAGGGCAGGGACCATGTGTTTCTTGCTCACGATCATGTTTCCAGGACTGTGCAATGCCTGGCACAGTGTAGGTGCTTCATAAGATTTGTTAAATGAAAGCTAAGATGGGAAGGGCAGTTCTGAACATGTATGTGCTTCACTTCCTTTCTTGTGAGGATTTATCTGGTCTCAATGGAATATACCAGAGTGTAAAAGGTTTAGCTTATTTTAGAATGTGAAGCAGTTTTCAGAAATATGTGTGGAGTCCCACCTCAGTGCATCTGGTTCAGTATTTCTGGGGTGAGCCTTGCACTTCTACAAAGCTTCTGATGAGCACTAAAGGGTGAGAAGTGTTGGCTCAAGCCTGAAAGCTGCCATCAACAAGCCTGAAAGTTTTGTCTCTTCTCCTGCTACTGGCCTTTTCTTTGTCATCTCGTAGCTTCCCAGACACCCAGAGTCACGTGTCTCCACTTATCCCCTAGCATTATCCTTGGTTCCTTGATTTCTGCCCCTTTTCTCATGGATTCATTAACAAACTCTGTTTGTGGGTTTCTAGTCTCCAGTCCCCTGGGAATAAGGCCTCATAGAAGGGCTGAGGGAACTGGAGGTTTTAGAAATAATCTATTTAGAGTTCACTCCTTTTTTATGGATTTTCTCCTAACAGTATGCTAATTGGGCAAGGTTGCACTGAAATGATCTACACCCAAGGAAGAAAATGAGGATACCTATTAACCTGCTCAGGTCTCTCCCATTCCAAAAATTAAATTAAAAAATCAACCTCCCAAGACCCCCATTCCTCTCCAGCTACAATCAAATTTCTCTGCTGCCTCTAATTGAGGGGCATTTCAATAGGGTGGTTATGAGCACAGGTCTTAGAGCCAGAGCACCTGGGCTCAAAGCCTGGCTGCATTTCTTACTCTGTCTCTCCTGAAGCAAGTTGCTCAATCACTCTGGGCCTCAGTTTCTTCATCTATAAAATGGTGATAATACTCAGACTTCATACGGTTGTTGTGAATATTTAACAATTTAATATATAGTTCTATGTGTATTTATACGCATACATACATACAAGTGTGTATATGTATTGTCTGAGGGGGGAGGGGACTGAGTTTTAGGACAGTGCTCTGCTTATAATAAGTACTAATAAGCGTTAGCCGCCGCAGTAGCAGAATCCAGCAACTTTTTAAAAGAGGAGAGCTTTTCTTCACCTCCCATTTGCTTCTCAAGCTACTGCAGGCTGGCCTCTAGCCCCATCACTCTAATGAAACACTTCTCCTTAAGGCCACCAATGACCTCCTAAACATCAAATCTAAAAACCTTTCTTACCCATCATCTGCTGCATTTGACACTTCTTGCCACTCCCTTCCCGAGAAACTCCTCTGCCCTTTTCTGGTTCTCTTTGCACTACTCTGTCCCTTTGAGGGTTACCCTTCCCTTCCTAAGCACCAGGACCCACCCAACCGAGACTCTGCTCACTCGGGCTTCCTCCCTGAGTGATTACAGGCAGGACAGCCTGGTGGCTAAGCACAGAGGTTCAGATGCCAGCCTGAGGGTGTCAGTGACCTTGGCTCCACCGTGTGTTTGCTGAGTGATTTCAGATGTATCACCTCACTTCCTTGTGTTTCTTCATATGTTAAGTGGGGAATATAGTCGAGCTTACCTCCAAGGGCTAATGTCAGGATTACATAAATTAATATGTGTGGAAATTCTTAGAATAGTGACTGGTCATTATAAACATACAGAATGTTTGCTCTTGTAAGCCTCACAAATGAAGCTCAAGACTTTCCTCAGAGCTTCTGCCAGCGCATACAGCTTCCAGATAAATATCCTCGTCTGTAGGTCCCAAAGACGCCTTGAACATAACATGTCAGAAACCGGACTATCGTCTTTTCCACACATCAGCTGTCCCTCCCATATTCCATATCTCAGTTTTGAAACCACCTTTCACCCACCTAAATGGTCCTTTCTAGTCTATTCCCCTTCTCCATCCTCCATTCCACCTGCCTAATTCAGGGGCTTATCATTTCTAGGATGGAGTACTGCAACAACGTTGTAACTGATATCTCTAACTCCAGCCTTGAAATCCTCAAATCCAGGCACCAAAGTGATGTTTCCAAATGCAAATCAGACCATGTTCCCTTTCCTGCTTAAATCCCTCAGAGCCATCCATCAAGGTCAGGACGAAGTCTGAGTTCCATTAGTTAGCCTGTCCCTACCTACCCAGCCTTTTTCTTGGAGAAACTGCCTTATCTACTTCTCTCCAGCACCTCAACACTTCTTATCATTTCCATCACATCCTGCTGGGTCTCACCTCCCAGCCTTGCTCTATTTCCCCCTGTACCTATAATATACCCTTTCCCTGAGTCATCCTTTAAGACCCAGATCAGTTGTCACCTTCTGGTAGAAACCATCTGACACTTATGCTCTCACTCCAGTGAGGATCAGACTCCCTTCCTCATTGTCCCCAAGATACCGTATCCTAACAGCTATCATTGCACTTTCGGTGTTGCATTTTAGTCATTAGTTTAAGTGTCTGGCTCTATGAGAGTGACTGCTGGACTATGAGTTGTAAAGCTGGGACTATACCTGAGCCAGCTCTCTCTCCCCACTGCCTGGTATGCATATAGGAGGCTGGCACACTACTTGTGCACAATAAATGCGTATTGAATGAATGGGCTTACATTTGAACCCAGTTCTTTCTATAAAATAGGACAGTAGTGCCTTGGTAATACCCCTTCTCTCTACATTCCTTCCCATCACTTGCTGGAGTCTGTACTCCCAGAGCATCTTCTTCTTTATCTTTTTTACAGACCCAACCTAAGCCTTAAGATGTCTTGATCCCATTTTTTTTAACAATAAAGTATTTTTTAATTTAAAAAAAAAGATGTCTTGATCCATCTATCTAGACTTGGGCCTTTCCTGCCACTAATCTTCCAGATGACTCATCATGGGCATTCATTCTGTCCTTTCCAGTTCTCCACTCTGACCAAGGCCATAGTTATCTCCCAGAAATGCATCTCTGCATTATTCCCCTACTGAGACAGCCTAGAGTTCATTGTAATAGGAGCCTCAAACTTGAATAGTTTGGGAGGCATGTTCTCAGAGGCTACCACAGTTCTTGGAATCAAATATATGTTCAATAAATGGTGATTTTTTAAAATAAAATGAAGTAATGAATGAGCAGTGAGGTCGAATTGGCAAGAGGATTGGAGTTTAGCATCTCCTCTGTTTAAAACCAAACTGTTGTCTAGTAACCATCAATTATTCCTTTGTTCTTGTTCAAGAAAAGTAATCTCTGACCCCGAGCTCCATTTTGTTTAACATGGTGTGTGTGTGTGTGTGTGTGTGTGTGTGCGTGCGTGTGTGTGTGTGTGTGTGTGTGTGTTTGGGTAAATTTCTTTAACCTATCTGTGTTATGACTTGGCTTTTTTTGTGGCAGGTACATAGAAAATAAAAATGATTAAGTGTTCTCAGTTTAACAGAATCTCTGTGACAAACAAGGAAAGGAAATTTCTTCCTCTGTCATCGTGGTTACATTGAAGCCTCCAAGGTTACTACCATGAACAACTCTAGCAAAATAGTAGCTCAAAACCTGAACTAAATAGAAAAAATTAAGCTTCTCTTCTCGTTCGGTTGTCTGGTCAACCTACCCAACTTGTATTTGCTCTTCTCCTGTTCTCCACCCTAACTCTGTATAGTACGTGAGTGTTTTCTCACAAATCCAGGACTACGAGAAAACAAATTATTACATAAGAAAGAAGGCATTTGTGTGATCGTCAGAGTTTTAGGTTAAGGAAATTTCCTTCTTGAGTGATAGCTATTCTTCAACTGTGACTTGGCAAATCATTAGAAAATCAAATGTTATTTTTGAAGGGAACAAAAATCCGAGAAAGAATAACCTACAGGGCTTCCCTGGTGGCACAGTGGTTGAGAGTCCACCTGCCGATGCAGGGGACACGGGTTCGTGCCCCGGTCTGGGAGGATCCCACATGCCGCGGAGCGGCTGGGCCCGTGAGCCATGGCTGCTGAGCCTGCGCGTCCGGAGCCTGTGCTCCGCAACGGGAGAGGCTGCAACAGTGAGAGGCCCGCGTACCACAAAAAAAAAAAAAAAAAGAATAACCTACAGCTTTGGAACATTTTTTGTGTACCTTGATATTCTGGAAGACTTAATAAAGTTTTCCAAATTACCTCACTTAATAAACTCATAGCTGTGTCTGGAAGACAACCATATCTCTGATAACTGAGGCCAGAAATGGTACTAAGGTGAAAAGAGCCTTGGCTAAACCTGATAGGCTTTCAAGGCATGGACAGTCATTCTCTTCCTCTCATAATAGCATTTACTAAGCCCCTATCGTATGATAGGTACACCTTAGGGGCTGAAAAACAAAAGGCAATTGACAACCACAATCTGAGTGGCTGTAACATACCCAAAGCTGGACTAAGTACTTATCATACATCATCTAAAATCCTCCCACACAATTGCGAAGTTATTCCATTATCCCAATTTTATACATGAGAAACCAAAATTGAAGTAAATTGTTGGTTGTGGAGTTGTTTACTTGACAGTATTTCTAAGGTTCCTCTTTAAGCATCTCAGGAAATTATGAGCAGTGAGATAAATTACAGGAGAATATAGCCATCTAGATGCACAAAAGTCAGCTTAAAAGCTTCAACTGGAACAGAATATAGTATCTAAAAATAAACCCCAATGCATTTGAGATTCTTGTTTTTGATAAAAAAAAGATAGCCTTTCAGATCAGTGGCAAAATACTGGTTTATTCAGTAAATGGGTGGGATTAAAAACTAGCCATCTGGGGAATAAAATTTAAGCTAGGTGTTTATCTATTCCTTATGGCAAAATACATCCCAAATAAATTAAAGGTTGAATCATAAAGAATGGAACCATAAAACAAGAAAAACCTGAGCAATTTTATTCATAATTTGCCCAAAGTCACAAAGGGAAATATGAATACATCTAACTTATAAAAGCCTGGCATACACAAAGTCAAAAGACAAATGGCAAACTGGGAAATGTTTTTGTAATATGCCATACTATAAATTATTTTCTCCATGATTCAAAGAGCTCTTAGAAAATCAAAAAGAAAAAACAGAGCAAAGGCTGCAAAAAAAATTGGTCTATAGAAGAAGAAGATCAAGGGGCCAAAAGTGACGGGGGGATATGATGATCCTTTTCTCATAATTAAAAAAGTGAAAACTAAATAAGATTCCATCTACCTCTTATGTATTCTGCAAAACTCTCTGAAGTTCATTAGACAAGAAATTATCACAGAAACAGAAAGGCTGTAAATATCAGAGACCACTAAATTAAATTGCTCTCTGAAGACTTGAAGGTTTAAAACTCTAACAGAACTTAGAACAACATTTAACAGCATACTTGGATGTATAGTCTGCTATTCAATAATTTCCCCCAGCATTTCAAAGGATTTGACAGACGTTCCAAGCCGTATTTTGGTTTAAGTCTATATTTGGAATCTTGGAGAATGTATCTACTGAGACTTATTTAAAGTCTTTTTTGGGGGTCATTAAGCTCTTAGCAATCCCAAGAATCTTCAGTGGATAGTACTAACAATGCAAATGTTAAGTTACCCTTGACTTCTGATAAGTAGAAGAAATCAGATAATTCCAAGGAAGGTACTTACTTATATGGTATTCAAATTTGGAAATGTTTCTAGCCTGCTTTTAAGAAGTTAAAAAATAATGACAACTATATATCTCTTGAGAATATGCTTTCTTCCCTTAGCTCAAGAAAAGCTAATGACCCTATTGAATTTGAAAAGTTCTAAAAGATACTTACCTAAGATATCTAAAAGATATCTTACCTAATTAATCACCCACATCTGAGCTCAGATCAGAAGTCATTTCTTCTAAGAAGTTTTCCTTGATGCCCCAAGTTAAGTTAGGTCCTCTAGGATTCCTCTTCTTTCATGGCATTCCATGCTTCCAGAACTTATCCCAATTGTAATTAAACGGTTGTACAATAAGATAAATAACTGTAAAATTATTATTTAATGTCTGCCCCATCTGTTAACATGTAAGTTCCATGAAAGCAGATAATCTGGCTGATTTATTTCTCGAGTTCCCTGTGACTTCCCCAGAGCCCAGCACATTTCACTGCATATATTAATTGCTCAATAAATATTTGTTCAATGAGCAGTATTGTATACAGAATAATGGCCTCCCCAAAGAGGTCCACATTCTAGTCCTCACAATCTGTGAATGTTGCCTTACATGACAAAAAAGACTTTGCAAGCGTTAAGGTTCTATAGATGGAGAGATTATCCTGAATCATCTGGACGAGCCCAGTGTAATCACAGGGGTCCTTATAAGAGAAAGGCAGGAGGTTCAGCATGAGAGAAGAAAATGTGACAACAGATATATTGGTCAGAGTGATGAGGCCATCAGCCAAGGAATGGGTGCAGCTGCTAGAAACCGAAAAGGCAAGAAACAGATTCTCCCCCTGGAAAGTACAGAGGGAACCAGCCCTGCTGATACATGATTTTAGCCTCCTAAGACTCATTTAGGACTTCTGGCCTCCAGAGCTAAAAAAGAATAAATTTGTGGGGACTTCCCGGGTGGTCCAGTGGTTAAGACTCCGTGCTTCCACTGCAGAGGGCACGGGTTCGATCTCTGCTCAGGGAACTAAAAATCCCACAGGTTGAGTGGCATGGCCAAAAAAAAAAAAGAATAAATTTGTGTTGTTTTTAAGCTACCAAATTTGTGGTAATTTGTTATGGCAACAGTAGGAAACTAAGATGAAGAAATTGATTAATTGTGTAACATAAGGCAAGACTGATCTAGGAACCTGAACACAAATAGAATAACAGTAAAAAATTTGAATAGTATGTTACAAAGTACTTGACCCAAGACAACCCAATGACTGAACCACACCCACTATCTGATGAACTCAATTATTTGCCAGAAATCATGTGTTTAAAGAGTAGGACAATATCAAATAATAAGAAAAACCCATGGAGTCCAGCCATGGAGAACTTGAGCACATGCCCAGGTACTAGGGAAGAAACTGTCAAAATGAAACAAAATTCATCGTGAGGCCTTGGACAATTCACTTAAACAGTACTGGGTTGTGGACTGCTCAACTATAAAGTAAGGATAAGAACTGTTCATTCGTACCTTGCTGGGTAGGTATATGGCATATACAGTGCCTGTTAGAGAACCTGATACATAGAAGAACCTCTGTAAGTATGTAGTGATGATGGCAGTGGCGGTGGTTAGAGTAAAATCAGTGAATTATATCAGGAAAAGTTGTGGGGTGGGAATAGTGTTATTTAAAATAAGACTTTTTTTAAAATAGGTATTTCCTATAGAAACGGATAAAAGCAGTGTGACTAAATGTACTCAGGATACCAATAGCTCCACAGTGCAGAATTGGTCCAGGAGAAGAAAAGGAGGAAATTTAGCTAATGGTAAAATATGTATGAAGAAAAGACATTTAGTGATATAAGGGAATGCATTCAAAAGTGGTGGTGTTTTCTGTTACTCTTACAGTTCTTTCTTTCTCTCTCTCCTTTTTTGGTCTCTGGAAGAAGAAAATGAAATGAACAGATTTCATTTTTTTCCACGTATCTTAAAGTCATAAAGCTGGGAAATGTGGGAACATGAAAATCAAATTGGACTTTGGTAGAGCTAAATCCTATGCATTGGAAAATAGCCACTGTAGGTTATGGTGGAATGCAGATAAAATAAGAAACCAGCAAATTCCAGCCAGACATGCCACTATTGGATAAAAACTTATATGAGCAAAACCATCATGAGTATATGCTGCTGTGTGCTCTGATGATCAAGCAAAGTGTCGACCTCTCCCCTTTTGTAGACTGCTAGGGAGCCATGCCATGTTGTCCTTGGAATCTTCCACGTCCTTGAATAAAGAAGTGCAATATACATATCCATGGTTCTTTGGGCTGTAAGATCCTAGGCTGAGGGCTTGTATCTCTGTAAGCCTGTGTGATGGCTTCCTCTGCAATTCACTCCTGAGAGTGTTAAATAGACTCTGAAGGGGATTTGAAACGGGAATAAGGAAACATTACAATCAAAGGGAGAAAGTAATGAGAGGCTGGAAAGATTTGGCCGTAACAGATTGCAGGATCACATGAGTACTTCCAGAACCAAGCCCCTCGTTGTTGATGGGGAATCTGCTTATGCCTCAGATGATCGCTCTCAGTGAGTCAGAAACATCATTACAGATTCCAGCTAGGAGAGTTTTATATCCAGCTCACAATCTATTCCCCAACTTTCTCTCCAACCACTGATTACAGTTGCACCCTCCATCCTGAAGTTGTAATTTTTCAGAAGATGGAAGCATGGTCTTCATGCTTTAGAAACAATGGCTTAAACGCTAGATTGTGGACAGTGAAAAGTTACCAAGGAGAGAGAGCGATTATCTTCATTTTCACATTGCTTACCATTTGCCCCCTTTGCCTGTCGTTAAGACAAGCAAGCAAAATTAGCTTTAACAAATGTCTTTGAGTCCTTCCATCCAATTTTACAGATAGAAAACAGACGCTCAGAGGTTACATAATTTAACCATGGCCATCTGCAAGCAGAGCTGGTGGTTCAGGTCTCTGGACTCCAGCACCTTTCCCACCATTGCCACACTATTTTCCAAGAAGGAAGTATGCCTGAAATTTTAATACAAGCCAGATAATATGACTCATGAGGCCATTTAGGCTCAGGGGAATGGCAAGTGTACCTCTTATGGAGTGTGGATGACTTAATGCAGAGAATCACACGGTTGGGGGAGAGCTCTGGCTCTGTATGCCAAGCACCTGCGCAAATGTGTAGAAATTCATGTAACCTAGGGACAAGTGCAGTTGTAAGCATATGATTGATAATGAAAGGAGAAAGAAATGTTCATTCAGCCAGTCATTTCTCTGTGTGATCACTCATTCTACTCATTCATTTCACAAGCACTTATTAAGTATCTATGTCATGCCATGAATTATATATTAGGGATGTAATAGTGAATGACACATAATCCTTCTCATCAAGGGTTTTATAACTTGGGAGAGAAGATTGACGGCAAACTGTGATAAGACTACAATGTAGAAAGTGTTAAGTAATAATTACTCTTATCCCTATTTTATAGATGAGGTAACTGGGTCTTAGAGTGGATGCATAACTTGCCCAAAGTCACGGAGCCAATAAGTGGCACAGTCCAGATTCGATTCAGACCTGTGTGACACAAAAATCCTTGCTTTTACTCCCACTCTGGGAGATGCTAATAGGTGTGCTAGAGAAGAAAATTGTTGTTGTTTTAAGTTTTAAAAGTTTGGGAAATCTGTAAACTAAATGTCCTACTGGGAGAGCCACAGCACATATTAGCATATTCAAGGGTTTGAGCCACTCTGTGGTAAGGAATACTATTTAGAAAGGCATTTCCCAAACATTCAAATGTTTCAGCCAAAGCACACTGCGCTGTATTGACAACGATGGGAAAACAGGCAGAGAATGTAGTGTGCAGGGGATGCTCCGGAACTCAACACAACGTCCCTCGACTTTTCAGGAGTATTGGTGAATTGGACAGGACACATTCACAAAGTGGACCTTCTCGGGTTCTGTGATGTTAAAGGATTGAATTCTGGTACGCTCAGGAGTGAAGGAAATAAGGAAAAATCGTATTTTTAGGCATGAGTTTCTACAGGGAATAATTTTTAGTGATGGGGTTATCTGCTATCAATTATAGCAGCAGTAGATTTGAAAATTACAGAAAGTGCCTTTTGTTCACGTGGTACTTTGACAGCAGTGACAGGCTCCACAAAGGAGAAAGCCCCTGGGACGTGAAATGATTTTAGACGTGAGTTTCTT
Organism: Phocoena phocoena; assembly: GCF_963924675.1. NCBI lineage: Eukaryota > Metazoa > Chordata > Mammalia > Artiodactyla > Phocoenidae > Phocoena > Phocoena phocoena. The sequence goes on along the minus strand of NC_089227.1, from coordinate 65,086,600 downwards.
ATTGTCAAAGAGCAGGCATTTATGAGGGGGTTTGAGGGTGGGCAGAAGATCTCTGATCTACTCCAGATCTTTTCTAGAAGTTTATTAGGACAGGCTGTTCCTCTCCCCCAGATTTCATGGCGTAAGTTGATTTACAAATGGAGCAAGGTTTGAACGAAGCCATCCTCATGGACTTGACTGCCCCCTGAAGGCAGTAAGTACATAAATAACTCCAGCAGAAGGCAGACCAGAAGAGTTAAGAGAGAAGGACAAAAGCGCTTTGAGGCCATTTCTGTTAGGTACAAAGACAAATGTAGGAAGCTCCGCTGCTTCTAATTTTTTATCAGATAGTGGAGTGTCGGGCCTTTGGGTGGAATTTGCTGGTCTATTATTATATCTGCTTTCCACTGTATCCTACAGTGGCTATTTTTCAATACATAGGATTTAGCTTTACCAAAGCATTTTTTAAAAGCACTTACGATTTTTTTTTTTTAATGTTGGTTATTAGTGCACTTAATCTGTGGGAGACAGTGGTGCTCTGGTCAAGCCAAGACCCGATAAATCTGCCCTCAGCATTCCAGGGAGGACCCCAAAAGCAGCAACTGTGCCCAGTACTAAAGGGATCAGAAGGCATTTGGTGAAGCCCTTGTCACTTCTTCTTCTTCTTTATTTTTTGGTTGTCTTTATCCCTCACTAAACATTGATCTCCCCTGAGAACTGAGCTGGATTAAAATCAAATCAGTTATCTCGAGGGGATCCAAGTGGCCTCTCCTAAAAAGACATTGCCAATACCCTCTCTCTGCTTCATCTCACTTCTATTTACTGTATTTACTGTACTAGTTCCTGGTGTTTCCTTGCCAGCCCAGAAACTATGGGAGGGCAGGCAGGTCTGTTCACCCCCAGATCTCCAGGGTCCTCACCACATCCCTGTGCTGGGAACAAATCATTTTCTTCTTCAGTAAGAAACAGGGCAACATGTATTGAATTCTTTTTTTTAAAAAGCATGTACTGCTGAATTTGTGTTCATTATTGAATATTTAGAAAACACAGAAAAGAACCAAAAGGAAAAGTTATCAACAACAGTTATTATGGCATATTTCTTTGCAGAATTTTTTTTTGTATGTGTAAAATCTGATAGCCTGTTTTTTTCTTGCCTAGCACAATATCATAAATGTTTTCCTTTTATTTCTGTATCAACTGAGCACCTACTATGTAGCAGGAACTATGCTAGGCCCTGTAGATGCTTGAGATGGACCTTAAAATGCAAAGGGGTATTTCCAAAGCAGAGAAGCAGGGGACCCATAATTAAGGCAGAGGGACTCCACCTTCAATATTGTGGACAATGAACTTTAAGCTAACAAGGGCAGCCAAAAAGGACACCATAATAGAAATTTGCAGCTAGATCTAGTGTCTTATAATGACCCTACCAGAAATACTTACTTGATACAATAGGAAATTTTCCAGGATTTATCAAAATCCCAGAAAAGGACAAAATTGCAGTCAGTAAGGTCAGTTTTTGAATGGGGCCATTTCCTAAGCAGTCTTTCTGTTAAAGACATCGATGTCTTCAAAATGAGGATTGTAATGAACTGTCTTGGCCCTGCTGTCAGCCAATCAGAATGGACACTGGGTGCCATGTTGGATCAAGGTCTGAAGATGCCCACCAGACTGTACCGTGACATTGGCCCCTACGTTGACTGATCACAGGGAGGTCTGGGGAGTCCTAAGGAGAGGCTGGATGGCCAAGGCAGTGATGGGGGGCACTCAGGGACACAACTGCTCACCAACTGGAACAGTAGTGCTTCAGTGGTTTAAGAAGCATACACTGTACAAGCGCATCCTGGCCACAAGACCTACCTGGAGAGCAACTTCTTTTCTCAAGTTGCTAACGTGTGCTCTTAGCTGTCAGCGGGCCTGCTGCCTGTGACACAAGAGCCGTGGTTTGCCATCCTTTGAACTTGAGCAGGTGGAATATAATTTGGGGCAGACACTAGGGAGAGGGGTTCAGAGCCAGCCCATGGGGGGCAAGCTGCAGCTGGCTCCGCCCCCCTCCTTCCTAAAGAACCTCCTGGAAAACTCACTCTAACCCAGGCTCCCACTGAGCAGTCACACCTCCACTCACGTACACACAACGTGGCTGAGGTCTTCAGAACACACGGGGCTCCATGGTGGAGGAAGGCATCTCCCAGGGTGAAGAATGGTCATGTAGGGACTCAACTCCTGAACAAAGGCCAGCATCTCCCAAGAGGCCTCTCCTGCTGACCAGCCAGCTCCAAGTCTATCCCAGTACCTGTATTTTCTGCTTAGGTGAAGGGACAACGTTCCCAGTTACCTGGACTGAGAACTATGGCACTCTCCCTGAACCTCAGCTTCCCTACTGATTTGGGTGAGGGGATAGCTGGGGCTGAAAGACAGTTTTCCAATCAAACTATCAATGACTGAGCAGGGGCTATCAGGGTAGGCCCTGGACTAGAGGCCTGACATGGTGTCCTGTAATCCTCACAGCACCCTATGAGGTCAGTAGCTATAATTCCCACGTTGCAGATAATGAAAATAGGGCTTTCGTATATGTCAAGGAATTCTGGGGATACTGAGGGGCTCAGAATATAACTTGCTTAAGGATTCACAGCTAGTCAGCAGCAGAGCTGGAGTTTGAACACAGGCATGTAAACCATCACCCAAGTTCTATTAGGGCCACCCAGGAGACAGCCTGAGGAGGAGTATGGCGGGGTCAGGACATTTGAGGAGAGGGGACCAAAGCTCTGGCAAGCAGTGCTGGGAGCGAATACTTCCCCTCCCCCACCCCCTGCCCCAGGTTACTTTTCTCCCAACCCTCCCAAAAATACACAGATATGGAGCTCCACAACAAAAGTTATTGGTAATAATTAGCTAACCCTTTATACTTGCAACATAAACTCAGAAGGTGCCCTTGGGTGCTCTAGAAACGGGGATGTCAAAGCAGAAGAAGAAGAGGTGAACAAGAGGTGGAGTCAGCTCGAACAGCAGCTGTCATCCGTGCTTCTGTCCTGCAGCACAAGGCACTCAGGTTGTCTGTCGACCACCTCCTGCCCTGAGGCTCTCAGATCCAAAAGCAAGTTACTAAGTTTAGCATAGCGGGCAGGAAGGCAGAGGTTCAGATGACATCTCTGTCGGACACTGGCTCTGAGATCTTCAGACAGTTTCTTAGCTTTTCTGCATCTTAATTCCTCATCTGTATGAAGGTCATGTATCTCAGAGTTGCTGTGAAGATTAAATAAGATAATATTTGTGAAGTGCTTAGTGTGGCACCTGGCACAGTGCAAATCCCTTAATAGAGAGTTATTAACGTGAAATTGCTTTCTTGTGAATTATTTTATCAGAAATTTATGGAATAATTCCTTTATTGCTAGGTTACGAACTTAAAAAAACCTAACTTTGGAAAACACGGAGAAAGGAAAGACGAGACACGAGTTGTAATATTGTCTAACTTAATTTTTTATAGGAGACGTGGAAATTGACACTAGAGAAGGCAAGACAGATTGTCAAGAAATCCCCAACTCTGGTAAGCAGCCAACGGGGAGAATGCCAGTGTTTTCCTTGGCACGTTCACCTCCGAAGGCCAGGGGCTACCCCGGACGCAAACCCACAACACGCCACGCCACAGTTCAATTGGGTTGGAATAGGAATGTGAGCCCCTTCCTCTTTTTTCTCCTCTCTCCTCTCTAGAGCAGCGTTTCTCAACTCTGGTTGTGGGCACTGTCCTGGACATTGTAGGATGTTAGCAGCATCCCTGTCCTCTACCCACTAGGTGCCAGCACCCACCCCCCCAATAGTCGTGACAGCCAAAAATGTCTCCTGGCATTGCCACATATCCTCTGGTACTCACTGTTGAGAACTGCTGCCCTCCGGTAGACCGTATTGGAGGAGGCTGTATCCTCCTGCTTCTCCACTTTCTATATATGTGATCTAGGCTGAGCCTCAGTTTCCCTATCAGTGAGGTAGGGACAATAACAGTGTTCCTTTCTCAAAGCATGGATGTCAGGACTAAGAGAGTTGATGTGTGGGGGGTGTCTGGTATCATGCCTGGGACTTATCAAGCACTCTATATATGCCAGCTAAAATCATCACCATTATTATTCCTTTCCTCTAATTTTTCCTCTTTGCAATCATAGTTTTATTCAACAGAATGCCTAGTTCAAATCAGTTATCATTAAGTCAAGTATTTGACTTGGGCCCTGGTGGCCAATCAGCCCCAGTTGAAGAGGAAGCAGAAAGGTAAACCTTTAAAGAACAGTGTCTCCCTAATGCTAGCAGTCCTGGCAGGAAGGAAGCATTCATCAGAGATGAGAGGGCATGGCCTTCGTCCTTGGCTTCTCCCTACTGGCCCTGATTCAATACATTCAAAGTAGTATTGATTTGGTAACATGGAAATAAAGGGGAGGAAAATTCCTCATGGCTTGGTTTGTCAGACTTAACAAATAAAAACAGAGGATGCCCAATTAAATTTGAACTTCAAATAAATAATGAATAATTATTTAGTATAGGTATGTCCAGTACAATATTTTATTTGGCCACCCTACTTGTGGGGGGCACATGGATTTTGATGTACAAGGCTGATACACGTTGCATGACAGTATGTGGGCATTTCTGCACAATTGATTAATCAATCACAACGCCTGCATCTCCAATTATTATTTAATTCAGTGAGTAATTAAAGGCCAACCATAGCTGGTTCAGCTAATCTGCTTAAGTTATTGAATAAGAAACTGAAACATCACATGAAACCCTTGACCACCACCTTCAGAACTCTAAACAGACTGGAGAATAATACCGTTTTTCTCTTATTCTTCTCAACATGCATCTAAAAACTTATTCTCAGGACATCGTTTACTTCACTAGTACAAACTGCCTTGGCATTAACTCAAAGACTAATTAGGATTTTATAATTTTTCGTTTCTGTCACCAGAATTGCGAGCATAATTCATGGGGCAGGATTCCAATCATGACTTGCAAGAAGCCAGAAAAAAAAAAAAAAAAATCAACTGAACAATTCACCAATTAAAAAAAAAACAACTCCTCAAAAACCTCCTCCAACTTATTTACTCTCTAGATTAAAGCTATCAGGGAAAAAATAATCAGGAAATGCAAATAAGCATCTTGAAAAACTGCTCAGAAGATATTGGCTGCAATTAACTCCATTGTGATGGTTGATGTAACTGCCGACCTAGCCAGAATGTGGAGAGAAACAGAATAGGTTGCATGTCATTTCAGCACAGCCTGTCAGATGGAGAATCCAGACTGGGGAAGAGTTTAGTGTTACTGAAGGGAATGGAATGTTCCAGAGAAGATCTGCCTCTCAAGGAGGTCCCGAGAGGCTCCACGAGGGTCTTCGTGGATCTGGCAGAACACTGAGCATCTGAGGGTTTAGAGCACCTGAGTCATGGCATCAATTTATTTAATTATCACAAAAACTCCTACAAAGTAGATAGCGTATCTCTGTTATCAACCCCATTTTACAGATGAGAGGACTAAGGATGAGAGGTTAAGTAATTCCCTCACTCCACATAGCTAATAAGTGAGAAACCCATCATTTACATCCAGATTTAGCTTCTTCCAAGTTTCTACCCCTTCCACTATTCCAATAGCTCTCAACCAGACCTCCTCAGTACTGAATTTCAGGAAGCACCATTCACATCACAGGCTGTGTGAATATTAGAATCTTGTAGTGCACAACCTGTACTGCTGTACGTGATGGCCCTGATTTCCAACCTACCTACTCAACAGAACCATCTGGAAAGCCTTTAAAAATCGCTGCTGTTCAAACTTGCCCCAAGTAAAATAATCCAAGTTAAATTCAAGTAAAATAATACACAGCAATGGTTTAAAAGCACTTCATCACACAGAAATTCAATCTTAAGTTGGCTGTATACAGAAGAGATGTTATGCTCCCGCTTTGACCCTCTATTTACCCCATTCACCTCATTCCATTTATTCAACCCCTGTTTGTTGTTCTGTATTCACTTAACATCCTGGGGTGGGAAAGCTCCAGATGCAAGCAGAAGCTGGTTAAACAGATGGCAAAATAAAGATGCTGCCTGACTCCTGTGCCCAGGGACAGCCCGCATTTGAGACTTTCATTTTAGATGGGATTACATGCAGTCAGATGTGATGTTTTAAATCCATTGCTGAGTTAATAACAGCCCACATTCTGCCTCTATCTAGAAAGGTTTGAATTGAAAGGAAGGGGCTGTCAAACGTGCAAGTGAGGACCTCTGCGCTGTTGCTCTGTGTCCATCTAAGTTCCCTTTGCAAGTTTGTAAGAAGAGGTTAGTCCTTCCCGTACTGTGTGATGAAAAGGCTGCATGATCAAACAGAGGGAATTCTGGGGGTCCCTGGACAAGTTGCATCATCTATTGCCCACATCCTAGATCTAATTTCTGCACAGTGAATGTCAAAGACAGCTGCAGCCTTCAGGCTGAATTTTGACAGTGAACAGCTGTGCAATTATAACATTTTATTCCACTGTATCCCTTGTATAGTAATTATCAGGCTGTGGTATAAATTCTTTAATGTATTGGTTATCATCAGTGTTAAAATCTACATTGCCATTACGTTCATTAGACCAAGGCCTTCAGACTAAAGTGAATATTAAAAGAAGTAGCTCACACATTCAAATGCAGTCTGACTCTGGGTCTTAGAATGTGTCTCTTTCCAAATTGCCACCAATGTTGGGTATAATTGCACGCTGGTGTTTATTTTACAGTGTATCTACACTGCTCATCTCAATCAGTTACCAGGTCTCTAAACGCCCCTCCTTTGCACCACCATCCTCCCCCTCCCACCTCACATCTGTGGTTCCCAACCAGGGGCAATGTTGTCTTCCCTCCCCCTCTCCTGGAAACGTTGGCAACATCTGGAGACATTTGGGGACTGCTGGCATATAGTGGCTAGATGCCAGATATTCTGCTAAACATCCTACAATGCACAGGACAGCCCACGACAAAGAATTATTCAGGACCCAATGGCAGTAGTGCTGAGGTTAGAAACCCCGGGATCACGTCTCGGATCCTTATCTGCCAACAGGTCTCTCTGTCCCATATTGCTTCCTCGAGGCCTTCATGTCACCTGCAGAGATATCTTTCCAAAATACAAATGTGATCCCTCTGCTTAAGACCTTCCAGGATTCCCCACTGTCCTCAAGATAGCACGTAGTGCAGTGTCCTAGGCTTGTCCTAATGTCTCCTTCCTTCCATGGTTCACCATGTTCTCCCAGTTCCTTATACTCCAGCCAGGTTGAAATGTTTGGCAGTCCCCCAGGACTCCGGCCCAGCTCATGTACCCACAGCACTGCAAGGGAGCTCCCTCTACCAGCGGCGTGCTTTTCCAGCTTTGGTGTGTACTCTGGTCACCTGGGATCTTGTTAAAATACAGATTCTGATTCAGCAGGTCAACTGACTCTGGGGCCAGAGACTTTAGTACTGAAAGTTCCCAGATGACCTCAATGCTCCTGGTTTGTGATCACACTTTCATCAGCTAGAACCTAGAGCAGTGGTTCTCAAACCTTAGTGAGCATCAGAATGACGGGGAGGCTGTGAAAACACAGATTCCTGGGACCTACCCCAGACTTTCTGATTTACTAGATTGGGGCGAGCCCATGAATTACATTTGTAACAAGTCTGCAAGCTGTACTTGGAGTTGAAAAGCATAGAGCATCTGTCTCTTCCTTCCCACCTACCTCCTATCTCATTTCTGGGTCCTTGCCTGCCTCCTCCTCCAGTTCCCAGAAAGCCATATTAATGCCTGGACCACCACGGACATCACAGAGCATGCTAAGAGCTGGGCTATTCACCCCGACGCTCCACTAGACAGTAAGCTGCATGACAACAAGGACAGTCTTTTCTGTCTCCAAATCTTGCGTGCTAATCAGCATTTTTCCTCATCCTAGAAAGTTGGGCAGGCATCCTGAAGATCCTTAAAAACCTCATGTATAACCAGAAAAGGTTACCTGTTCACCTTTGCTAGTGTCAAAATATTACCAACGCTGTTAATACCACTCACAGCCATCTGAAGAACTTTTTGGGCTAGAGGGAATCACTACAGGTTTCCCCGCTATCCAAAAGTAAAGCATTCCTATGAAGTCTTTCCTAAGGCAAAGAAGCAATTACCTTAGGACACATCTTGCTAACAGATGCACAAAATAAACTGAGATCAAGCACAGAGGCTCACAGACACAGTTCAAAGTTATGGTGGCCTGATGCTGAGATGCTCAGTGTGGTTTCTGGGGAAGGAGCTGGGCGGTGCCCCTCTCGCTGTTCAGGGTGCTCGCTGCCTCTCCACTGGCTCCTGAAAAACAAACGATGAATGTTATTTCTGCTTTTTTTTTTTTTTTTTTTTTTTTTGCAGTACACGGGCCTCTCACTGCTGTGGCCTCTCCCGTTGCAGAGCACAGGCTCCGGACGCGCAGGCTCAGCGGCCATGGCTCACGGGCCCAGCCGCTCCGCGGCATGTGGGATCTTCCCGGACCGGGGCACGAACCCGTGTCCCCTGCATCGGCAGGCAGACCCTCAACCACAGCGCCACCCGGGGAGCCCTATTTTTGCTTTTGGCATTTTTTTTTTTGTGAGAGCAAAAAACTTCTTTGGATTTCTTTCAGTTCGTGAGGAGGTAGTAACCTAGGTCTTTCACAGAAACAAAGTGGTGTGAAGCGAACTTTTGAAAAGCGAACTATCTCTCCCTTTGTTAATAAATGCTGGTTCCTTACATTTTCTACCCTGTTGACTTTTTCTTTTGTCTGAGAAAAGCATCAAGGGAACTGCAATCTTTCTAAAATCATTACTTGGTAAAAAGCCAGGGCTTTTAATTTATCCCACAAGCTAGAGTCTTATGGAAACTGCTGTTTGAAATCCCTTTGTTCGGGAAGCTTTGAGGGACTTCATCTACACACCCCTCCTTCCTCTACCCCGCCTCCCCCAGGGAAGGGACCTTCCTTCTTCCTAAGCCAGTGTCTCTCCCGTTAGTCTTTATTTTATCTCATAACAGGAAGGAATTATTTTATTTGAAAACAGTCTTTATTTTCAAATCCTTTTTTAAAGCCACTGAGGGCAGTGAGGAGAGGAACGTTGTCTGAGTAGAATGGACCAAGGTGGGCCAGACCCTTTTGGGAAGAGGTGGAAAAGAGATGAAGGTGGGACTAGCTGGCTGGGGGAGAAGGGGAAGCCTTCAGGCTGAGGAGCCGGCATGAACAAAGGCACACAGGTGAAATGAATATGGAGCGTGGAAACAGGAACAAGAGGTAAATTTAGTTAACTAAAATGATCCAGATTCTGGAGAAAGAAGAGTCCAGAAATCCAAACTGTGGAGCCAAGAGGAGAGGAAGGGCCTTGAGAAGTTGGAAAATCATCCCTTGAACTAAACAACTCTTTTTGTTTTTGTTTTTCTCTCCAGACATATTCCAGAAGTGGTTCTGATATTTGTTCACTCCCATTTTTGGCCAAGATCTGTCAGAGGATTAAATTGTACGTATACAAGTTCCCCTTCCTAAGCACTGGCAGGGGATAGCATCTTTGGTTGTCCCTGTTTTCTAATGACTAAAATGATCTTCAAGTTAAAAGGCATCTTTCTGAAAGTGAAAGTGTTTCTTGCTCGCGACTTGTACAGAAACTAGAAGACAAATTAGCTCAGAACAAATCATTGTGGAAATATACTGAATACCAGCATCTTTGAACCTCCAACCTGACTTACTGCCCTGGACTGGAATGCAGCCTGCCTGCCAGTGAGACTTGGGAGTGGCTCAGTGCATGCTCGCACCACACCTGGGGACCGGACAGCTCCTCCTTGCTATGTAAGATACAGACAAGGTTGGTCAGGGACTCTTCGAGCATCTTTAGAACAAGGCACTCACAAGGCTGGAAAAGGACCATTTTTTCACAGAGCCCAACCTATTACCTAGAAAATCTAGCTCTGCTATGTATGAACAGGATTCCTAATACAGAGACACTGTCCAAAGTTCCCAAGCCCTCCTGTCTCCGTTTAAAATCCCATGCTCCCTCCAGTTGCACTCTGAGTCAGAGGTTATGCTGGGTGTTATAGTAATCACCATCCAAAACATTAAAAGATGGAACAGTCCTGCGAGGCATGTTGGACTAAGCGGCAAAATAGCATAGGTCCACCTTCCACTCGGCTGCTTCCCATGCGACTGTGGCAGAGGCTGCTGCCAGGCCGTGTATGGCACTGTTCTGGGGTCCAGATGCTGAACTTTCAATGCACTTCTGCACTGAGTTCTCACAATTCCGTGAAGTAGGGATTATCATTATTTCCATTTTGCAGAGAAGGAAACTGAGTCTTACAGAAGTAACTCCTCCCAGCCATGAGGACCCAGGATATACCCCCAGGTATATTGGACCCCACTTGTTCTTTGGAAACATCCACTTTCTTGACTCTTGTGCAATGCTGCCTCTTGAGCCAACTTTGAAGACTTGAACCACTTAATGTCTCTGAGCTTCAGTTTCCCCATGTTGAAACTCAAGCTATAGACCCATTTGGAAAGTTTTAAAAATGCAGACTCCTTGGCCTGAGACCTGGTGGGGCAGCGTGGCATGTTCCTAGGTTCCTGGTTGACTGTGTCCTCCCTAGCACTCTCACATTCTATTTCAGGAGGCAGACCGCAGATGCTACCTGTACAGATGACGCTTTAATGACAAAATAATGTTCCTTCACTGTGAGACATTCACAGAGACCGCTCGGTCTGCCCTGGCCCCTGCTGCTTTTATTCTCACTCTCCCATAGGCAGGCAGTTCCTATCACTTGAGTGCATTCCGGTCCAGCCTGGCTCTCATGGTGGGGAGTTAGAGGGAAGAACTCCCCAGAGGTGACAGTCAGGCTGAACATCTGGACTGAGAGGCTGTATTGGTTTCCGAAGGCTGCTGTAATAAAATACCACAAACTAGGTGACTTGAAACAACATAAATGTATTCTCTCCCCGTTCTGGAGGCTGGAAGTCTGAAAGCAAAGTGTTGGCCAGATCCCTCTGAGACTCTGCTCCCTCTGAGATTCCCTCGGGGACTCTGGGTCGAATCCTTCCTTGCCTCTTAGCTTCTGGTGGTGCCGGTCCATCCTTGGCAACCCTGGGCTTGCAGCTGTGTCATTCCAATCTCTGCTTCCCTCTTCTTATATAGCCGTCTTCCCTGTGTGTCTGGTTTTCCTTTTGCAACCAGTCATATTGGATTAGGGTCCACACTTATGGCCTCATCTTAATTCAGTAACATCTGCAAAGACCCTTTTTCCAAGTAAGTTCACATTCACAGGGAGCAGGGGTTAGAACTTCAACATTTCTTTTTGGTGAACACAGTTCAACCCACAATAGAGGCACTTTTCCTATGTTCCTCCATCCTTCATCTCATGAGCTTCACGGACGCTAAACTCATTGAACATCCCCCGTCTGCTTTGAAAGTATCTCAGGAGAGGAGGCGGCTGTGCATCTGACCCACATTCAGAGGCTCTTAGGGATCCAAGAGTTTAAAAACTTTTCCTGGTTCATCTGCCCACATAAGCTCCTGCAAGCCAACTGTGCAAAGTGCGGACTTGGATCCTGGAACATTTATCAATCCCGCTTTTCATGAATAGAAGTGGAGGCAGAGACCATCAGGACATGAGGAGTAGAGGGGAAATATCAGACATGAAAGAAAGTAAGGGAGGCTAAGATGCAGCCAGGTCCCAAGCCCCCGACCATTTCATCATGCTTAGCTCTTGTTGAATCGAGACCCCTGTCCCCTCCTTGCTGAAAGCATCATTGCATTTTCTGTGTCAAACCAAACGTGGGCCCTCAGGACCTAAAACGACAACTCTTCAATTGAACCACCTTTGAAAACCTGAATTCAAGAGCATCTGTGGCCAGGGATTTTCCTGGCCCAATTTCAAAGGGAAATTTTTTCATGAAAAAGCAAAAGCAGTATGTTTTTCTTCTTTCTAAAAATCATTGTGCTTCTAGTATAATTCGTACCGGGTCATGAATTATTCAGTGCTGCATGGGTTATAAAGCACATTTAAATGCAGCCTCGTTTATTCTTTAAGACAACCTGTGGCTCAGTAATAATAATGACAAGTAAAAGTTATCTGATACTGTCTCTGCACCAGGAACTCTTATAAATGCAACCCTGTTAGACAGACAACATTTTTTTGGTCCCCTTTTTAAAGATGTAAAGCCGTTTGTCCAAGGTCACAGAACTAGTCATGGATAAATATGATGTTTGAACCCAGCAGCCTGGTTGTAAAGGTCAGGCTCAGAGCCACAACATTGCCTGTCCCTTGACTCGGAGCCTCACTTTCATATGAGCAAGTCGGTTCTAGTTTATTTAATACTTGACCCACTAGCACAGTCAGCAGGTGGTAGAGACAAAGACCTATGTGTCTTCTGTTACATAATCCTTCCCTAAAATCCCCTCCAGTAAGAGTGCCTTTCTGGCTCTGTGCCTCTCTTGTCCCCATCCTGTTTGGTCTAATGCCTTCATAAACAAGACGAAAAGACGCTCTCAGAATGGGAGAAAATATTTGCAAACGAATCAACGGACAAAGGATTAATCTCCCAAATATATAAATAGCTCATGCAGCTCAATATTAAAGAAACAAACAACCCAATCCAAAAGTGGGCAGAAGACCTTAATAGGCATTTCTCCAAAGAAGATATACAGATGGCCAAGAAGCACATGAAAGGATGCTCAACATCACTAATCATTAGAGAAATGCAAATCAAAAGTACAATGAGGTATCACCTCACACCAGTTAGAATGGGCATCATCAGAAAATCTACAAGCAACAAATGCTGGAGAGGCTGTGGAGAAAAGGGACCCCTCTTGCACTGTTGGTGGGAATGTAAATTGGTACAGCCACTATGGAGAACAGTATGGAGGCTCCTTAAAAAACTAAAAATAGAACTACCATATGACCCAGCAATCCCACTACTGGGCACATACCCAGAGAAAACCATAATTCAAAAAGACACATGCACCCCAATGTTCCTTGCAGCACTATTTACAATAGCCAGGTCATGGAAGCAACCTAATTGCCCATTGACAGACGAATGGATAAAGAAGATGTGGTACATATACACAATGGAATATTACTCAGCCATAAAAAGGAACAAAATTGAGTCATTTGTTGAGACATGGATGGATCTAGAGACTATCATACAGAGTGAAGTAAGTCAGAAAGAGAAAACAAATATCGTATATTAACGCATGTGTGTGGAACCTAGAAAAATGGTACAGATGAACCGGTTTGCAGGGTAGAAGTTGAGACACAGATGTAGAGAACAAACATATGGACTCCAAGGGGGGAAAACCGCGGTGAGGTGGGGATGATGGTGTGCTGAATTGGGCGATTGGGATTGACATGTATACACTAATGTGTATAAAATTGATGACTAATAAGAACCTGCAGTATAAACAAACAAACAAACAAAAAAAAACAACTAATACTAAACTTTCTTGGGGTTATTTTTATGGAAATATGTTAATATAAATGTTTCAGACATTACATGAAATTTCTAAAAGTCTTATATGTTCTGGTATAATGTTATAAGTTATAATTCTAGTTATTACTTTAAAATGTATATCTCAGAAATAACTGAATTTCCTTGTCAACTGCAAAAAAAAAAGCCAATGGAGGTGTCTCCACCCATGGGCAGCTTTCCAGCTCCCAGCCTAGCTCTGGTCGCTTGGCTAGCCTCCTCCATACTCCATGCTCCCTGGTACCTGCTCCTGCACCCTGTTCTTCTCTGGCTGCTTCTCCATCAGTCTCCCACCCCCACCGACAGCTCTTGGAGAGCAGGGATACCATTTCTTGGTAAACCTTTTATCCCTGGTTCCTACCACAGTGCTTAGTTTTAGTAGGGACTCTGTAGAAACAAGGGAATAAATAAAGGAAAAGCACTACTTTATTAGAAAAGCAAATGATTAGGATAACAGGCTACTACCATGGGGCAACCAAGATTTTGGTTGTTTTGTTTTGATCAGAATTCACAGTGCCTATATACTGCCTATTTTCTATTGTAGCAGTGGTAGGACAGGAGGGTCCCCTCTTAATAATTTATTCTTTTTATTGAATTTCCAAATGCATGAACCCACATATGTATTATTTCACATAAATTCACACAGACTATCTTATCTTACCTTAACTGTGTTTTTGTGTTTTTCTTTGTTTTTTTTTTTGCGGTACGCGGGCCTCTCACTGTTGTGGCCTCTCCCGTTGCGGAGCAGAGTCTCCGGACGCGCAGGCTCAGCAGCCATGGCTCATGGGCCCAGCCGCTCGCGGCATGTGGGATCTTCCCGGACCAGGGCACGAACCCGTGTCCCCTGCATCGGCAGGCGGACTCTCAACCACTGCGCCACCAGGGAAGCCCTAACCGTGCTTTTAATTCATCATTCTTTGCCTTTTTTCATTTGTTCCTTCTTGCCCCTGCCCTGCTCTTTCCTCCCACATCATCCTTGTCCCCACCACAAGGTGAGCCATGTAAATACGTCAGGATGTGTCCTTCCATGGTTTTCTCTGCTCTCATTTTATCTTACAGGGATGCACGTAACACATCCACACGCATATGAAACAGAGTCACGCTGGCCCTGGAGTACTGCCTGGAACTCAAATATGAGGCAGATACACATGGAAATTTTATTCTCCCTAGTTTTCTTTTGTTGTAATGCCCCAGTTTCATGACATAATTTTAGGCACTTTGAACTTGAATAGCTCACCATTATGTAACGAATGCCATTCAGCTGCAATCACAATTGCTCCCTGGGTCAAGGCTGCTAGCCCAACCCCAGATAGTCATAGGGCAGGAGCAGCAAGCAGGTGATTAGCTGCACCAGCCAACGTGGTAACTGGGGTTCTAGGTATTTTCACCGTAAGTTTCTCTGCCTTAGACAGCCTTGCTGCCAAAAACATTTTTTGCCATGTAACTAATTAGCCATGATTTTGCTGTAAAGGATAAAACAATGAAAACTAAAAGTGACATTAAGAAGGACATCATGAAACATGAAAAATGAATTACAAAATTAAAGAGACTTTATTGCTAAATACAGAACATCTGAATATATTTAAAGTGTGTGTATATTTCATGGCAATACTGCACAAATGACTGATCTTATTTCGTGACTTGTACATGAGCACTTGTCTTCCAGGTTTTTCATTCTTAGTATTTTACACACTGTTTTTTCTTATTGATTCTTCTCCTCATTTGGCATCACACTTTTTCTTTTTTGCTAAGATTTCTTCCTTCGTTAGGAGAGGTATCAGTTTCCAAATACTAGGATGCATGTTTATACCTAAGCTTTGTATTGTGCTGTGAAAGCCTCTACACTGTTGTGTTCTTGGCATCTTGTAACATGTCTGTTGATAAACATTCCAAAGTTCTATCGGAAATGCGAGTTCAAATCTGCAACTTTCAGGCCCTCAACGTCTTTCTCCTCCATTGTAGTGTGCTTCAAAATCAGAAACCAACTCCTGGGGCAAATCATCATCACCTGTCATGATTTGTGTATGATATATATCAAAACAAACTATCAGCCAGTCATTTTACCTTTTATGGCAAAATTGTCTTATGGCCAATTAGTTATGCAGTGAAAATGTTTACAGCAGAAATGCTTGCTGCAAAGGTGCTTACGGTAAAAATACCTAAAAATAGTGGACACGCATAACTGGACAGATCATTGTGTGGCTGGGAATCTGAAGAGAGTCCATGGATTGGATTCGAGATGTCTCCAGAAACTAAAATGTCATAAGAGCAGACACCTGATTCCTGTTTGCCCAATCCTAGAAACCATCCTTGGAATAACTGTTAGCATTGCACATAATGAAAAGAGCTAATATTTTGTGAGTACTTATCACATGCTTGGCACAGGTCTTCCTTGCTTCACACGTAACAACGCTATTAGTCTTTGCAACAGCCCTAGGAAGCAGGTACTGACACTGCCCCCATTTACAAATGAGGTAACAGATGTACAAACAGATTAAATAAGTTGCCCAAAGTTACATACCAAGTAGACGACAGACCTGGGATTCAAATCCAAGGAGTCTAACTTCAGAACCTAGAGCAATGTTAGGGGGCTTCCCATACTTTTCCTTCCTACTAGAGCACCCACACCCATCACCCAAAGCTTTGAAAATGCTTTCTCATCCTTTAGCTTCCAGCTTAAGATCACCTCCTTCCCTGTGTAGAGTTAGGAGTGTTTTCCCTCCGGGTGCACAACCCTCTTATAGAACTTCCTCCATAGCACTGTGGTTATCTGTTGATGCCTTGTTTCCCCCCGCCCATCATTAAACTCTTCTAGCATAGGAAATGCATCTTACATTCAGCCCTAATATCTCATATGATGACTGGCACATGCAAGGACTTCAAAAATGGCTGTGGAATGAATGAATGGATGAATGAATGAATATTTCAGCTTACAACCAGATACCTGTAAGGATACACAAGTTATCAAGTTTAGATGCAATTTTGCAGAAGTAATAGTAGTGAAAGTCAACAATGCTTTATCCAAAACAGAGCCAGATGTGATTTCGAATTCAGATTTTAAGAAAGTAACATACTATATACCATAACTCACCTAACACTCCCAGCACCTCCTAATCAAACAAATTTATATATCAGCAATGAAATATATGGATAGTCACACTAAATAAGGTATAGCTTATGAATTGCCTTAGACCAGTTTGGGTCAAGTTTTGCCACCAAATGTGTTAGCTGCAAAGTTGAAAATAAGAAACAACTCTTGGTGTTCAGACCTGTTTGGATCTGGGGGCTATGAATAAGGGATTGTGGAGTTTATGTAAATTGCAATTTATGTGACTTATGATGACCAATCTACCCTCTCGTGTCTAGAATGTATGGTTTTGGTTCGTCACTCTGAGCCTTTAAAACAAGCAGGTAAAGGTTAATTTAATGAACTAATTTTCTAATTCTAGAGACAATTCATTGTTCCTTCCTTCAAGGACAAACTCTCATCCCCGAGGTGGCAAAGGTGGAAAGGGGTAGCTTTGTCATCCTCAGTGAGACCTTTCACCCAGAACCTTTTCTCAGACTGAAAATATAGCTCTTTGGGTCTGTTCATCCTCTCTTTCTCTCTCTCCATCTCCCTCTCCCTCTGTGTCTTCCCTCCTTTTCTCATCTAGAAACATAAAATAGCTATCCAAGAGGTCAAATGTGTACATGGGAGAAAACTACCTAGTCTTACAGGAGATGTCATCTCTCAAGAGGTCTATTAATGTGGACTTGTGGTGGGTCCACCATCTCAGAGCTCATAAGACAGGCTCCATACCACCAATTAGGCTCCATGCTGGCTTTGGCTGAATTCACTTGACTTGAGACTCTCAGAACTGCTGAGAAGCTCTTGCTTCAAAAGACCATTTACTAAATCCTATAAAGGGTCATGTTACTCCCTCTATATTCTAGGCTCCAAGAATAACCTCACCCTGCCATATGATGGCACTTCCCTGCTACTCTGTAAGTGATTTTCCTAGAGGGAAACAGCATTTGCCTTTGGAAGCTGGGAAAAGTCTGGTAGTGAGATCTCAGGGGAAATCCTCACTCGGGGGTGTGTCCATGGTTTTGGCATGAATTGCTTGGCCATCAATCACAACAGAGCCCTTGGTTCCCCAGGCTCTTGAATGGGAGTGACAACTAAATTTTCAGATTCTCAGAATAAGTGGTTTAAAAGAGGAGAATCTTAAGAAAAGATTTCCATCACAGAATGTGTAAACTGTGTAAAATCTGTAGTACTGAGCTCGTTGACTGGACCGAAAATGTAGGTTCTTTCCTGAGGACCTCAACAGCCATATCCCATGCCCTCTAAAACTTGAGTTCATTATATTTTAACTCCCCGTATAGGTCAAGTAAAAAGTCAGAGAGAAAATAGTTCTGTTGAGTGGAGAGCAGGGGTGAGCAAAGTTTGACTGGTACTCTTCATTTTATTTTTAAAATTTTTATTTAGGTCCTTAATTTTATTTTTAGAATGGGGTTCTGTCACATAAACTCAACACAGCCATATCTAAAAATGTCTCTACTTGTTTTCACAAACACCATTTTTTTTTTTCTTAGCTCACCAGGTGTTTTTTTTCTCTTAGGGCTATACAAAATTCTTTACCATTCAAAGATGTAGATTCAGACAAATACAGTGTTTTCCCAGTAAGTATCATTAAGACTAACCAGATGTTTGCTAAATATTGCGTTGCTTCCTATAAATTTCTTTCCTTTAATAAGACAAGATTGAATGCCATTTGAATGTATTATTAATGTGATAATACACCATTTTATGATGTTTACAGACTTTTTGGTATCTTACTAATACATGGACCATCAAAGTGGATCTTAGTCCTAGACTGTTTTCGTTTCCTAAAGCCATTCCCAGCTGGAATTCTCCATGGGGATAAGTTATCTTGAAATGTGTTGGGAATTATTTTCAAAATTCTTAAACGTATTTTAACTTAAAGTGTGTGTGTGTGTGTGTGTGTGTGTGTTTGTGTGTTTATGTCTGTGTACACATGTTAGATTTAGAACAGTTAGGATGTCAGAATGTTCTCTGCGAAATTCAAGCAAGCAACAGATGTCACAAACTCTCCAAAGTAGGTGGGATCTCAAATACTCTACCTGGGAATGTGAGAAATAAAAACATTGTTTGACATTATCATGACTCTTGATTCTTTCAAATCAGACATGTCAAAAATATAATAAATCCACACAACTAACCCGTTTGGCTAGAGGTCTTTAAAATTATCCAGCAAAATGATTAATCACTGGACCAAATAAACCAATTGTTTTGGAGCCTTTGATAGAGAAAGTTCAGGGAGTTGGATGGTCCTGCTCTTTGTGGAAGTGCACATAGATGCATACACATGAACACACATGTACACAGACACGTGTATAAAACATGCATTCACATAACAACCCATGTGAATGCACACGTGCCCACATGCATGCACATCCACACACATGCACCCCCATACACTCACATATCAGCACTCACCCAACACATATACACGCGTACACACACTCTCACATACACACACACTTCATCTGTGATTGGCCCTGGCACCGTATTACATTTCACCTCACACAGGAGGTCTCAGCATATCATCTTAATTTTCTTAGTGATCTCTAGTGTTCCTAGCCTGTATTTGGATTTAAAATGGCAGATGTCAGCACCCCTCAGACAGCTCTGATTGGCCTTCACTGTGGATAACGTCAAAGCAGAACTGACCCTTCCTGTGTGTGCTCTTCAATTTCAGACACTGCGGGGCTCTCACTGGCGAGGGAGAGACTGTAACGACAGCAACAAGATGGCATACCCAGGCAGAAGGTAACGGTCTCTGCTGGTCACTGATGTTGAAAATTACCTTCTGAAAAGGAGGCAGAAGGCATAATTATCTCCCTCAGCCTAGGGGATTCGTGCTTACAGAGAGAAGGGACCTCCATGTCCTAATTGAAGTAAAGCGCAATGAAAAAACAGTGTTTGTTCATTCGTTTGCCCAGAAAATGCTCATCGAGCGTTGCCAAGCACTCTGCACCATGTTGGGTGGTAAACAAATAGAAATAGGCCTCCTCTCGAGGAGTTCACAGTCCAGTGGGAGAAACACGTGAGTAGACAGGTTATTGTGGACGTTTATCCAGACTTCTGCACGAGTTCTACAGGCAGCCCTGGGCCCAGAAAGAGTAGCCTCTTCCACCAGGAGGAGGGCGACGGGGGCAGAGAGCAGAGCACAGGTCACATTTTAGTCCCAGGCTGATGTCCAGTCAGTCACATCTCAGACTTCAAACCGGGTATGCCAGCCTTCATCTTAGCTGTGACTACAGTGCAGAAGCATTAACCAGATGTTTGGGACTTTAGAGGCATAACTTTAATGGTGTCACCTGTCTAAATGAAATGGACTGCAGATGTGTTCATTATTCCCATCAGCATCATTCCACAACAATACCTCCCATGCATATAGTCAATTGTGAAAAGACTGCATTTGGTCCACAGTTCCCAGCAAACAGCCAAAGCCAAGAGAATGGCAAAGAGGCCAAGTGAGGCTTCTGTGTGCCACAACACACAATGGTGTGCGGTGCTTTTCCCTGAAGAAACTGTCGTCTATCGAAGACACTTGGTGTAGCACTCATTCATTCATTCCTTCATTTGTGAAGCTGACATTCAGAGTGATAAAAACATGCCAAAGACGAATGTTGATGTTTTCTTCGTAGGCCAGACAACTGGGATACACATCAGGATTCAAACTGTAATGGCATTTGGGTAAGAGACTAAATTCAAATTTAACCCTGTTCTCTTGCTTTCCTTCCTCCTCAAAAGCCCATTGCCTGTATGCTTCAGTCAGACCTAAGGAAGAAGATGGTAGACTACAGCAATTCTTTTTCTGCTGTTTGAAAGAGGGGCATAGAATCCAATCACATGTGAGGAGTGTCCATGATGTAATGAGAGTTGATGCTGTCTCTGTCACAGCCACTATAAGTCTTGCTTAACGTCATTCACATCTAATCCCTTTATTCTGTTTGGAACAGTGTGAAATTAAATGGAGAGTGGTGTTAGCAAAGTTTTACGGCAACCCAAAGAGCTATTGGAGCAAACCGCATGCTGTCACCACTTCACTGCAGCTGTTTTTTTCTAGTTCATAAGGCTAGTCAGGCAGAGTGGAAGTTACCTGTAGTTGCCCCACTGCCCACATCCTGAGGCATCTAATGCTGGTGCCCCAGTTCCCTATGAATAATAAATTAGCAGCTTCCAGGTAGAGAAAAGGAAAGGAAAGAGAAAAGCCCAACACTTAATCTTAGCACGGCAATGGCAGCAGACCCAATTTTGTGAGGTCTTGAGCTTATAGGATTTGAGGGGTCCTCATGAAGAAAAAGAATACCAAATACAAATACAAAATCAAGAATAAAAGTATAATTAATTAGAACAATAAAAGAAATCTTAACAAATTCCTGGAGTCTTGGAAATTCATGTCCCTTTCTTCTGAGATCTCTTTTCCAATTTACCAGGAGTGCTTATGTAGAAATATTGTTCTGAGTGCAGCCTGGCTCCTCTCCACCTAAAACACTCTATAGCTCCCAGCTGTTCCCAGCACTCACACAGGCAGGGATCGTACAAACAAGGAGCCTTGAAGTTTAAGATTCTCCAGCTTCAAGATCAATTGCCTCTGAATGGTTGCCTAATTTGTCTGCTTGGATGAAGAGGAGAAAGTTCCTGTAAATAGTTTCCTCTCTCCAGGACACTGACAGTCCATTTCTTCTGAGATATGGAGAGCAAGACAGATTGTATCCTGGTATAGCCCTACCCACCCACCCTATCATCAGTCACACTGCCTTTTCATGAGGCGGGGAAGACATGTCCCCTAGATCTTAAGGAGTCAAGGTGTCAAGACCCCCAAGGCAGCTCTTGTTCGATAAAGTCAAGCTTAGTTGTCATGTTGGAGGACATGGGGGGTTATTAGTGTGTGAAGCTGCTGTCTTGGTTCCATGACCCCATCCCTGCCTCTGACATGGGAGCCCACCTACATAAGGAAGGCCAATAAGAGACTGTGCTAGACCAGTGGAAATCCGCCAGGAGCCCAGGGAGCCAAGACTCAGTGTTTATCATCAGTAATAGGAGAAAGACACATGACCTTCATACCTATCCCTTTCCATGGAGGAAAAATGACTCACAGAATCACAAAATCATAAACTCAGAGAGGACTTTACAATCACTAAGTCCAACATTTCCCAAACTGTGTCCAAGTACTCCAGTGTTGAGTGGGAGGTTAAGAGGTAAGGGAGGAGGGGCGCTATAGCAAAGTTTGGAAAGTACTGGGTCAAATAAGCCTGAACAGTTTTCTTTACTTCTGAATTTCTCAGCATCTTTAATGTTTTAATGCATGTTGGGAGTCCCCAAGGCCAAGACAGTGAACACACTGTTTCCAGTACATCTCTGACCATCAGCTTCTTTCTTCCTAAAATACTGTTAATACCATTAATATCTAGTGGAATGCCAGTGCTCTCCAGACCAGAGTTTGGCAAACAAAAGAAAAAAAATTATATATATATATATATTAATTTTTTAAAAGTTATCCAGACTCTGCTCAAACCTTCCAAGGACCAGCTGCTCCACTAATGCACAGACTTAGCTTTAAGTGTTAGGAAGTGCCCTCAGCTGTGGTAACTCTGTCCCACTCATAGGCTCAATCTCACTTCTGGGTTTCTCAGTCTCATCATATCAACATTTGGAATCATTCTTTACGGTTTGGGCTGCCTTGTAAATTGTATGATGGTCAGTTGCATCCCTGCCTCTCCCCACTAAATGCCGGTAGCTCCCCCTCCCCGCATTGTAACAACCAAAGATGTCTCCAGGCATTGCCAAATGTCCCTTTGGATGGCTGTGGGGCGGGGTGGGGCAGGGGTGCCTCAAAAGCAGCCCTGTTGAGAATCTCTGCTCTAGAAGCATCAACCCTTAGGCACCGGAGGTGTCAGGACACTTAGAGCTCCAACTCAGAGACTGACTGCTGAACCCAGTCTGCCCCTGTGTCCCAGTCACTGAATGGACCCTCTATGCTCCCTCCGGGTGATACTACCAGCACCCAGAGCCCTGCCCTGCATCCTTCTGAACAAGATGGTCCAGTTTCTGGATCTCTCCTTATTCCTGCCCCCAGTTCCTTAAAGCCCAATTCACTTACCTAGGATGTTGCTATGTTGGATTAAGGGCTCAAGAGACTTTAAAGGATTTTATCTACTGATTTGTTTTTGTGCTTTTAAAGCCATTTGGGAAGGATTTCGTGTTTGTGTCTCATAAATTTAAAAGCAAGCTGCTAATTTCATCATTTCTCTTAAAGGGTGTTGATCCAAAAGATGGAATTCCATATGAGAAGAAATTCTGTGAAGGTATGAATTGTAAAAGTCAGTGTACTTATTCCAATAGAATATTCTTTTCTAGTCTGAGTCAGATTGAAGCAAACAGACCATCCAAATGAGGAAGTGCCTGATGCTACAACATAATGCTGACCAATTTACATTTATTTTTGTGACAAATTAGAAAATGACATGAAAAAGATTATAGACAAATGAGGCAGAATCAAGACAAAGCAAAACTGAATTTGTTTAATAGATTCCTTTTTTAGGGAATTGGAAACTTTAATGATAATATTAGAAAAGGCTGTAAGATAGATAACAGGGTAACTGAAATCCAGCACTTCTCCAAATAAGAAAATAAGTGGAGGTGATAATTTTCAGTCTTCTCTGTGTCCTCCTCAATACACTACAAGGTCAGACGTCTAGACTTGTACTGACAGAGTCCTTGTGTCGACTGGGCTAAAGACTCATATCTGGGTGACTTGACGGAGACCTCCAAGCAATAGCCATTGAGAGTTCCAAAAAATACCTGACCAAAAGCTCTATATTCTAAATGCCCAATGCTACATACACCTGGGCTACCAGTGTTCTTAGGAGGAACCTATTACTACCCACATAGTACTGAAAACCTGGTCCTGGTGATGCCCAAAGAGTCTCAAGCAAGACCCTATGGTAGCATCACTGTTTTATGTTTAGACAATGCTTTCCCCTAACATTTAGAAGCATTTCATTCATTCATTCATTCAACAGATATTTCCTGGACACCTATTCCTATTATGCACCAAGGACTGTACTTGGCTCTGAGTTTTTATGAGCAGACGTGATACAGTCCTTGCCCTCAATCAGCTTAAAGTCTAATTGTCTGTAAGCTATTAGAAGGACAGGATGGAGGTAGAAAATGTAAGGACCCGACACATAGTAATGCAGTTTAGAAATGCTTGTTGGATGAATAAAGGAATGCATTAACAAATAGACAAATGAATAAGTAAACTCAGATCTAAGTGAAATCCTGCTGTGAGGCTCTGGGTTCACTGTGGGAAGCCTCTTGGATTCCCCAAATCCCAACCCCTCCTCAATGTCCTGGGCCTTCTCAGTCCCCATTTGTGCTAGCTGTCACAAAGTCCTGAGATAGGGAGCTGCTGGAGTGAGGCTGGGCCATCCTCGGCTTGATTTGGGGCCTTTGGAGGTAGAGGAAGTAGGCTCTCTTCTCTGACTCTGAGAGGCACTGATTGATTCTTTCAGGATCTTAAGGGATTTGGAAGAGTTCATGCATCACCCATGGATGAATGATTCGTGTAGATGGGCCTTAGAATCAGATTAAGTGATTCTTAACCTCCAAACATATAGGGCTGCATAGAGATTTTATCTCTCCATCTCCCCACTAATCAGCCATAATTGTCCATCCAGTGCTTTTGTATATATAGATTAAGGACATTAAAAGACCATAACATCTTTGAAAAAAATCAAAATTGCTCCATGAGATTACTAATTCCTAAAGTGGATATTAACAGAAATGAGTGTGTTTTCCAAGGAAGCAATTTTCAGAACCAAAATTTAGGGCATATTTCTGAGTTCAGATAAAGTTTTGATGCTTTTATTCATCTATCATTCACTCAAGATGTTGCACAGGAGTTTGTTTTATGCTGAGCTAGGAAGCACACCTGCATCTGCACAGCTTAGCTGGCAAGTTTCAATGGCCTGGAAATCTCATTCAGCTCCTAAATGCTATGCCGCTCACTCTCCAACACTCGAAAAGTGGCAACGTATCACTGTTACGATGCTCTATGCACAGAATACACACCAGGGTATGTGCTCACCTAACTACCCAAGCTGGAGGCTCCATAAATAATGCAAATAAATTGTGCCACCTAGGTTCACAGCCCAGGGGAATCATTTTGCTGGGAGACTCAGCTGGGGCTCATTTTCACATCCCTCCCGATTGGATCACAGCTTCACAGATGTCTTTGGTAAGTAATTTGGGCAGTAATCATGCGGGATGTGCTGGCCTCTGTGTTTGTTTCCCCCTTGCTCTCTATAAATGTGATGCCAGATCCAAACAGGTGCAAATTTCCCTTCTCAGCACAATCTGCCATCAAAGGCACATCCATAGCCATTTCAGTTCAGTTCAGTTCAAACACTGTGATAAAACAACAGGCTCATAACAAGAGCTGTCTCATCCATTAGAGAAGGAGGATGGTGCCCCTGCCGGGTGGAAAGGAAACCTGGGCATAGTGGGGAAGCCCTTGTTGTACAGCCACCTCAGGATGTAGTTCTCTCTTCAGCCTCCTGTAAAATGAAAATGCTGATCCAGGGAAGTTAAACTACAAGAATTATACATTCTTCTTTGATCCCTTTTCTCACACTGAAGAAATCAGACATGAACCTGAATACTCTCTGATGGAACCTCTCCCAAGTTCTAAAACTGGGCAAACACAGGCCTCCCTTGTAAAATGAGCAAACAGAGAAACACTTGAACATAGAAAAAATGTTCATGGTCTCCAAAGAAAAGAACTCTTGAAAAAAGCTTGCTACAGGAAAGTGAATTTTGTAAGATATTAAATCCAGATTCTCAACAATAATGTGAGGAGATTATACTCATGAAAAAGGAACAATCTGAGGTTAGGGAAGACTACTTTTAGGTGAAACAATAATGGCCTGATGTAAAAATGTGATGGCCATACTGACTAGCAAGTTGGACAATGTAAAAAGCAGTGAGAAAACCAGTCAGCCAAATTCTGGAACTCACATAAGAGGCATATAGGTTAGGTCCAGGAGATTGAATAGGAAACCTGGGGGAGGAGAACGCATCGGACAGAGAGGAAGTGGTGACCAAATAAACAACAAAAGATAATTTTCTTGAGTTGAAGAAATCCTTGACTTTAATCCAAAACCCCACTGAACTCCAGAGAATATAAAAGAGACTCTCCTCATCATGTCTTGCTTTTCCATTATATTCCAAATATAAAGAAAAATCTTGCAATCATTCAGCCCAACAAACAACCAGGGGACATACTAGGAGGAAAATTCCTTTCGACATCAGACTTATCTTTCAATGATAAATTTCAGAAAATAGGGGAACGGCCTCTACAACATTTTGAGGATAGTGTGTCAAAACTGCTCCAGCTGCCAAGATATGGTTCCTACATGAAGGCCACAGAAATGTATTCTCAGTCATTCAAAGATTCAGAAAATATAACAGATTTATGCTTTCCTGAAAAAGATTATTTTAAGAAGTATTCCAGTCTCTCTGAGCATGGTATTATAAAAGCAAAGCCAAAAAAAATTATTACTAGATTTAATTACATGAAATCTTCAAATGTATACAATGTCCAAAATTCATAAAATTAAAAGACAAATGAAAAACTAGAGCAATATTTATAACATATAAGACAAGATTTAAATTCTCTAATAACAAAGAGTTCCTGCATATCAATAAGGAAAAAACAATTTAATTTTTTAATGATCAAGAACGTGACCAATAAATATAAAAACATTTCATCTTCAGTAGTAATCAAAGAAAAACAAATTAAAACAACAATGAGGTATCATCTATCATCTGTCAAATAAGCAAAGGTTAAAAAGTGATAAAGGCCTACTTTTAGCAAGAATATGGTGAAAGGGACATGTTCCTTCACCACTAATGAGAGTTTAAGTTGCTAGAACTTCTCTGACAGGCAACTTGACAATATGTATAAAGTGACATTATAATGTTTGTGATTTTAACAAGTAATTCTGCTTCTGAAAATTTCTCTTTAAAACTAAGGAGTCATTTGTTCGAGAATCTATGTACATGAGTATTCATCAAAGAGTTATTTATAAGAGCAAAAATGAAAAAAGAAATTCAAAAAACAAAATAGGGGATTAAGGGTGGAGTCAAGACGGCATACTAGGAGGATGCGGAATTTGCGTCTCCTCACAACAAGGGCACCTACCAGACACCAGTGGGGGACCACAGACACCTAAGGAGATGGGAGGAACCCCTAGCAACCGGTGATCTCTCCTTTTGGCTTGTTGCCCGCCCCCCTTTTTTTTTCTTTTTTCTGCTTTGGTTTTATTTTACCTTGTTGCAGTTGTTTCAATTATAGTTTTGTTTCTCCTAATTTTTTTTTTTTTTTTTTTTTTGTGGTACGCAGGCCTCTCACTGTCATGGCCTCTCCCGCTGCAGAGCACAGGCTCCGGACACGCAGGCTCAGCGGCCATGGCTCACTGGCCCAGCCGCTCCGCGGCATGTGGGATCCTCCTGGACTGGGGCATGAACCCGTGTCCCCTGCATTGGCAGGCAGACTCTCACCACTGCACCACCAGGGAAACCCTCCTAATATATTTTTTATCTTTCTAATTTTATTTTGTTTTTTATTCTTTGATATTGTACTGCTCCTTTCTTCCTTTTTTTTTTTTTTTTACCATGCCATGAAGCTTGCGGGATCTTGGTTCCCAGACCAGAGGCTGGGCCAGAGCTCCTGTATTGGGAGCTCCAAGTCCAAACCACCGGACTAACAGAGAACCTCAGACCCCAGGAAATATCAATTGGAGTGAGGCCTCCCAGAGGTCCTCATCTCAGCACCAAGACCCAGTTCTATCTAACTGCCTGCAAACTCCAATGCTGGACGTCTCAGGCAAAACAACCAGTAAGACAGGAATACAGCACCACCCATCAAAAAAAAGAAAGAAAGAAACGACAAAAAAAAGTTACAGATGAAAGAGCAAGGTAAAAACCTACAAAACCAAATAAATGAAGACGAAATAGGCAAGCTACCTGAAAAAGAATTCAGAGTAATGATAGTAAAGATGATCCAAAATCTCAGAAACATAATGGAGAAGATACAACAAACATTTAACAAGGGTATAGAAGAACTAAAGAGCAAACAGACAATGATGAACAACACAATTACTGAAATTAAAAATACTATAGAAGGAATCAATAACAGAATAACTGAGGCAGAGAAAAGGATAAGTGAGCTGGAAAATAAAATGGTGGAAATAACTGCCAGGGAGGCGAATAAAGAAAAAAGAATGAAAATAATTGAGGACAGTCTCGAGACCTCTGGTCCAACATTAAATGCACCAACATTTGAATTATAGGGGTCCCAGAAGAAGAAGAGAAAAAGAAAGGGTCTGAGAAAATATTTGAAGAGATTATAGTAGAAAACTCCCCTAACATGGGAAAGGAAATAGTCAATCAAGTCCAGGAAGCACAGAGAGTACCATACAGGATGAACCCACAGAGAAACACGCCAAGACACATATTAATCAAACTATCAAAAATTAAATACAAAGAAAAAATATTAGAAGCAGCAAGGGAAAAGCAACAAATAACATATAAGGGAATCCCCATAAAGTTAACAGCTGATTTTTCAGCAGAAACTCTGCAAGCCAGAAAGGAGTGGCAGAACATATTTAAAGTGATGAAAGGGAAAAACCTACAGCCAAGATTATTCTACCCAGCAAGGATCTCATTCAGATTCAGCAGAGAAATTAAAACCTTTACAGACAAGCAAAAGCTAATAGAATTCAGTACCACCAAACCAGCTTTACGACAAAATGCTAAAGGAACATCTTTAGGCAGGGAACACAAGAGAAGGAAAAGACCTACAATAACAAACCCAAAACAATTAAGAAAATGGTAATAGGAACATACATATTGATAATTACCTTAAATGTAAAAGAATTAAATGCTCCAACCAAAAGACATAGACTGGCTGAATGGACACAAAACAAGACCCGTATATATGCTGTCTACAAGAGACCCACTTCAGACCTAGGGACACATACAGACTGAAAGTGAGGGGATGGAAAAAGATTTTCTATGCAAATGGAAATCAAAAGAAAGCTGGAGTGGCAATTCTCATATCAGACATAATAGACTTTAAAATAAAGGCTATTACAAGAGACAAAAGACACTACATAATGATCAAGGGATCAATCCAAGAAGTTATAACAATTGTAAATATTTATGCACTCAACACAGGGGCACCTCAATACATAAGGCAAATGCTAACAGCCATAAAAGGGGAAATCGACAGTAACACAATCATAGTAGGGGACTTTAACACCCCACTTTCACCAATGGACAGATCATGCTAAATGAAAATAAATAAGGAACACAAGCTTTAAATGATACATTAAACAAGATGGACTTAATTGATATTTATAGGATATTCCATCCAAAAGCAACAGAATACACTTCTCAAGTGCTCATGGAACATTCTCCAGGATAGATCATATCCTGGATCACAAATCAAGCCTTGGTAAATTTAAGAAAATTGAAATCATACCAAGTATCTTTTCCGACCACAATACTATGAGACTAGATATCAACAGCACATTAAAAGGATCATACACTATGATCAAGTGGGGTTTACGCCAGGAATGCAAGGATTCTTCAATATATGCAAATCAATCACTGTGATAACCCATATTAACAAATTGAAGGGGAAAAACCATATAATCATCTCAATAGATGCACAAAAAGCTTTTGACAGAATTCAGCACCCATTTATGATAAAAACTCTCCAGAAAGCAGGCATAGAGAGAACTACCTCAACATAATAAAGACCATAGATGACAAACCCACAGCAAACATCATTCTCAATGGTGAAAAACTGAAAGCATTTCCTCTAAGAACAGGAACAAGACAAGGTTGCCCACTCTCACCAATCTTATTCAACATAGTTTTGGAAGTTTTAGCCACAGCGATCAGAGAAGAAAAAGAAAAGGAATCTAAATCCAAAAAGAAGGAGTAAAACTGTCACTGTTTGCAGATGACATGATATTATACATAGAGAATCCTAAAGATGCTACCAGAAAACTACTAGAGCTAATCAATGAATTTGGTAGAGTAGCAGGATATAAAATTAATGCACAGAAATCTCTGGCATTCCTATACACTAATGATGAAAAATCTGAAAGAGAAATTAAGGAAACACTCCCACTTACCACTGCAACAAAAAGAATAAAATACCTGGGAATAGACCTACCTAAGGAGACAAAAGACCTGTATGCAGAAAACTATAAGATACTGATGAAAGCAACTAAAGATGATACAAACAGGTGCAGAGATATACTATGTTCTTGGATTGGAAGAATCAACATTGTGAAAATGACTATACTACCCAAAGCAATCTACAGGTTCAGTGCAATCCCTATCAAACTAACAATGGCATTTTTCACAGAACTAGAACAAAAAATTTCACAATTTGTATGGAAACACAAAAGACCCCAAATAGCCAAAACAATCTTGAAAAAGAAAAATTGAGCTGGAGGACTCAGGCTCCTGGACTTTAGACTATACTACAAAGCTACAGTAATCAAGACAGTATGGTACTGTCACAAAAACAGAAATATAGATGAATGGAACAGGATAGACAGCCCAGAGATAAACCCACACACATATGGTCACCGTGTCTTTGATAAAGGAGGCAAGAGTATACAATGGTGAAAAGACAGCCTCTTCAATAAGTGGTGCTGGGAAAACTGGACAGCTACATGTAAAAGAATGAAATTAGAACACTTCCTAACACCATACAAAAAAATAAACTCAAAGTGGACTAAAGACCTAAATGTAAGGCCAGACACTCTAAAACTCTTAGAGGAAAACATAGGCAGAACACTCTTTGACATAAATCACAGCAAGATCCTTTTTGACCCACCTCCTAGAGTACTAGAAATAAAAATAAATAAATGGGACCTAATGAAACTTAAAAGCTTTTGCACAGCAATGGAAACCATAAACAAGACGAAAAGACAACCTTCAGAGTGCGAGGAAGTATTTGCAAACGAAGCAACTGACAAAGAATTAATCTCCAAAATATACAAGCAGCTCATGCAGCTCAATATCAAAAAAACAAACAACCCAACCCAAAAACTACAATGAGGTATCACCTCACACTGGTCAGAATGGCCATCATCAAAAAATCTACAAACAAAAAATGCTAGAGAGGGTGTGGAGAAAAGGGAACCCTCTTGCACTGTTGGTGGGAATGTAAATTGATCCATCCACTATGGAGAACAGTATAGAGGTTCCTTTAAAAGCCAAAAATAGAACTACCATATGACCCAGCAATCCCACTACTGGGCATATACCCTGAGAAAACCATAATTCAAACAGTCATGTACCACAATATTCACTGCAGCACTATTTACAATAGCCAGGTCATGGAAACAACCTAAGCATCCACCAACAGATGAAAGGATAAAGAAGATGTGGCACGTATATACAAAGGAATGTTAGCCATAAAAAGAAATGAAATTGAGTTAATTTTAGTGAGGTGGTTGGACCTAGAGTCTGTCATAGAGAGTGAAGTTAAGTCAGAAAGAGAAAAACAAATACCATATGCTAACACATATATAGGGAATCTAAAAAAAAAAAAAAAGTGGTTCTGATGAACCTAGGGGCCGGACAGGAATAAAGATGCAGATGTAGAGAATGGACTTGAGGACATGGGGAGGCGGAAGGGTTAGCTGGGACAAAGTGAGAGAGTAGCATTGACATATATACACTACCAAATGTAAAATAGATAGCTAGTGGGAAGCAGCTGCATGGCACAGGGAGATCAGCTCGGTGTTTTGCGACCACCTAGAGGGGTGGATAGGGAGGGTGGGAGGGAGACTCAAGAGGGAGGGAATATGGGGATATACGTATGCATATAGCTGGTTCACTTTGTTATACAGCCGAAACTAACACAATACTGTAAAGCAGTTATACTCCAATAAAGATGTTTAAAAGAATAGGGGAGGGCTTCCCTGGTGGTGCAGTGGTTGAGAGTCCGCCTGCCGATGCAGGGGACACGGGTTCGTGCCCCGGTCCGGGAGGATCCCACATGCCGCCGAGCGGCTGGGCCCGTGAGCCATGGCCGCTGAGCCTGTGCGTCCGGAGCCTGTGCTCTGCAACGGGAGAGGCCACAACAGTGAGAGGCCCTTGTACCGTAAAAAAAAAAAAAAAAAAATAGGGGATTAGATATTTAAAAATATATTGCATCCGCAAAATGAAATATTATGCAACTGTTAATACACATATTATAGACACATTTCTTAGCAAGAAAATATGTTTATGGTAATTTGTTAGGCGGCAAAACCAGGTTACAAGATAGTAATATATGGGCCAGTTTATGTGAATATATGTGTGTTCATGTGTACAGACAAAATAATTTGAAGGTTATAGATCAGTATGTTAACTTTGGGCTCTAGAATTCTGGATAACTTTTATTCTAATTTTTCTTCAATGAATTTTTGTTATGTATGTACCAAACATTTGAGGGATTGTTTTGTTTGGTTTTTAAGCAAATAGCTAAGGAAACCAGCTAAAGAATACTAAAGCATTACTTTTTTAATCTTCATAAAAGCCCTCTAACGTAGGTGTTATTACAACATAGCCTCACTTTCCAGACAAGTACTCAGAAATGTTGAGTAGATAGCCTAAGGTCACACAGCTAAGAGGTGCAGAACCACTTCCTGTCAGTATCATCTTGAACAAACCACCTAACCAGAAACTCTGTAGATGATGAAGGAAGGCCATGAGCTTCAGTGAGCTAAGGTCTGTGAAAAAGCTTTAGAAACTGTATGTTGGATTCAAACCATACAAAAGTAGATTGACACACAGCTCACGTGGTGCAGTGGTGGTAGCAAATCAGGCTGGTCAATGTCCTCATGCTTGACCTTCCTATCCCACACCTGGCCTCTGGAGGCTGAGGTGAGGGGTGCCTCTCGCTTTAGGGTTCCCTTGGGGAGGGCAGCCTCTCACTGGAGCTGGCAGCTCTCTCCACAATGTGCTAAGTCTCTGGGGAAGAGAAAGACCCATTGAGAAGATGCTTTAAGGAAATCATTCCCACAAGCCCAGTAGCCAGCCCCATCCTGGAATCCAGACAATTGGAATTTGGATTGTAGCAATTTTTTATTTGCTATTTGCAACAACAAATGAATTGAACTAACTGCAGATCAGCAGTTGTTGGTTTGGGTTTGGGTTATTTCCCACCCCACACCCATCCCTTTTTGGCAGTAAAGTAGTAGTTCTGAAAAGTGACTATGAGAATGACAATGAGGAACCCATACTGGTCATAATGGTAATTGGGATTCATTAGTATCATCAATATGTCAATAATGCTGTTGATGGTAGAGACAACACTACAGTTTTAGTGTTAGTTTGTCATCTGTTTCAAGCCTTTGATGTTCTAGGATTCTTAAAATATCTCTCCAGGGGCTTCCCTGGTGGCGCAGTGGTTGAGGGTCCGCCTGCTGATGCAGGGGACACGAGTTCGTGCCCCAGTCCGGGAGGACCCCACATGCCGCGGAGCGGCTGGGCCTGTGAGCCATGGCCGCTGAGCCTGTGAGTCCGGAGCCTGTGCTCTGCAATGGGAGAGGCCACAACAGTGAGAGGCCCACGTACCGCAAAAATATATATATATATCTCTTCAGGTTAATATTCCTCTCCAAGCTAAAAGTTAGCCTGGGCACTCCCAGCCTGGGCCACTTCTGTGGGATACCATTTGATAAGAATGAAAGATGGGACAAGAAGAATAAAAGACAGAGATTTTGCTCAGAAAGTTGATGTTGAAAATGAAGATTTATCACTGAGTTATTGTCAAAATAATGCTGTATACATACCCAAATCTCAATGACTTAAAACAATCGTCATTTCTTCTCACTCACACAGCTGTTCTAGGCTGGGCCCAGTTGGTCTTCGCTCCAAGCTGAAGCTTGGGTCCAGGTCTGCTCCACGTGTCTCTCATTTTTCCTTGGTTGGGCAGTCTATCCAGAGCATGCACTTTTCATGATAATGTCAGAAGTGCAAGAGGGCAAGGCCCTCACACAAACATATTTGCTACATCATGTGCACCATCAACCCATAGGCAAAGCAAGTCACATGGCCAAGACCAATAGGGAAGGAAGTAATCTGCCCAAAGTGAAAGAGGGAAGAGAGGGAATGTTTGCTCTGTTGCTTTGATCTAATCAGATATGTTAAATATTCAGTGGAGAAAAATAAGCAAATACAGAAATTATGAAGAAATTATGAAAATTTCCCTTGTGCTACCACCCAGAAAGAATCATTTTAACATTTTGGAGTATCAGATTTGTTTTTTTGTTTTTTGCGGTACGCAGGCCTCTCACTGTTGTTATCTTTTTTGTTTCTTTTTTTTTCTCTTTGCGGTACACGGGCCTCTCACTGTTGTGGGCTCTCCCGCTGCGGAGCACAGGCTCCGGACGCGCAGGCTCAGCGGCCATGGCCCACGGGCCCAGCCGCTCCGCGGCATGTGGGATCCTCCCGGACCGGGGCACGAACCCGTGTCCCCTGCATCGGCAGGCGGATTCTCAACCACTGCGCCACCAGGGAAGCCCATCAGATTTGTTTTGAAATATTCTTTTAATATTCTTCTTATTGGGGAAAAAAGAAGATATAAAGTCAACATTAGAACCAATTATGAGAATATTAAAAAAAAATTATCCCCACTATCTTAAACTTTTCTCTTCCCCAGCACTCTACCCTCACTACGCATGCACACACACACACACGTGTACACACTACGTAGTCACAAGAGTAGCAAGTAAGCAATTGGCAATGCTCCTTTTTTTTAAAAATTAGTACTAATCATAATCATTTTTCCACATTGCTACTTAGTCTTTTTACTCATTATATCTGTCAGTGTTTCATACTATCCTTTTCAGTGTACAAGCCATAATCCACGACTGGATATTAAGCTGATTCATGGTTTCGTTTTCTGGCCAGTATAGAACATACTCCTTTTTTTTTTACTTATTATTTTTTATTGAAATAACATCAGTTTGTAACATTATGTATGCTTCATATGTACAACATTATATTACAACTTCTGTATACACTACAGCATGTTCACCACCAAAAATTAGGTTCTATCCATCATCATACAGTTGAACCCCTTTACCCAGTGCCCATCGGCAGGTGCATGGATAAAGAAGATGTGGCACATATATACAGTGAAATATTACTCAGCCACAAAAAGAAATGAAATTGAGTTAGTTGTAGTGAGGTGGATGGACCTAGAGTCTGTCATACAGAGTGAAGTAAGTCAGAAAGAGAAAAACAAATACCATATGCTAACACATATATATGGAATCTAAAAAAAAAAAAGGTTCTGATGAACCTAAGGGCAGGACAGGAATAAAGATGCTGGCGTAGAGAATGGACTTGAGGACACAGGGAGGGGGGAGGGTAAGCTGGGACGAAGTGAGAGAGTAGCATTGACATATATACACTACCAAATGTAAAACAGATAGCTAGTGGGAAGCAGCCACATAGCACAGGGAGATCAGCTCGGTGCTTTGTGACCACCTAGAGAGGTGGGATAGGGAGGGTAGGAGGGAGATGCAAGAGGGAGGGCATATAGGGATATATATATACATATAGCTGATTCACTTTGTTATACAACAGAACTAACACAACATTGTAAAGCAATTATACTCCAATAAAGATGTTTAAAAAAAAAGAAAAGAAATGGAAGCATAGAGAACTTAAGGATCCTGCCCAAGATCGATCAGATCATAAAGATCAAAACCATGATTAGGAAAAAAAAGAAGAAGATGTGGTATATATATACAATGGAATACTACTCAGCCATAAAAATAAAAAGATGAAACCTTGCCATGAGCCACAACATGGATGGGCCTTGAGGGTATTAGGCTAAGTGAAATAAGTCAGATGGAAAAAAACAAATACCATATGATTTCACTCATATATGGAATATTTTTTAAATGCTCCTTTTTAAAAAAGACTTCCAGCTTTTAAAACATTATCTATAGAGTCTCTTCATTTGCACAGAGAATCAGGTTAGGTATAAGTACCATGCCTAGCAGACATCCATGATGTAAGTTGAGCTCAGATGTCTCCTGTTTTGGTTATTTGGGTTTTAATGTTTGTAAGCAAAATATCACTAAATCCTAACCCAGGACCTACCACGTGCCAAACACTGTGATAGGAGCTAATGACACAGAGGTGAAGAGGACGGGGAGAGCCCAGGGCCTCAGAGAGTTTCAGGTCTTGTGGGGAAATGCAAGTAAGCAAACAGGCAATTCCAGAGTGTGAGCTGCTGTGATGTACATGTGCTTCCCAAACTGGGAGGAAGGAGGCATCGGAGGCATCCGTCCCAGCAGACCTAGGAAGGAGTGTCTTAGGGGCTGAAAGAGCACGTGCAAAGGCTCACAAGTAAGAGGGTGCAGAGTTATGAGAAGTTTGGTGGGGCTGAACTGACATTGATCCAGCACAAGGTCTGAATGTAAGAGAAGAGCCTAGGAAGGTACATAGGAGCTGATCTCAAAGGACCTCAGAGCCACATTAAGGAACTCAGAGTTTATCCTGAAGGCAATAGGAAGCCGTCAAAGGGGTTTAAACTACGAAATAGCATCAGTCTGACTTGAATTTCAGAAAAATCACTCTGGTTTCAATGCGCAGGATGGATTACATTGGTGGGGGGCGTGGGGGAGGAAGGGGGAGCAGGCCAGAAACTCAGCTAGGAGTTTGTTATTATTCTAGTAAAAGTGTCCTAAGCTAGAAGAGCACCTTGGAAAGAAAAGAAATGGACAAACTCAGAAGTTATCTAGAATCAACAATGGATATATAGTTTTCTCACACCCCGCCTGCTCTGTGGACTTTACATCCAGTTTCTGAATAGCCCACCCTCCTCCAGCCAGATATCTCAGGCTGCGGTTAACTCAGGGCTGTTCCCAGCATCCTTGCATCTGGGGAGGCTGCCTGGACTTCATCTCCCCAGTGCATATCTTCCCTGCAGGGTCTAAGCCAGGCTTTGGAGACTCTACTGGAAGAGTCTGCCCTCCTACAAAACTTCTGGTGCTTCTGGTTCCTCTGCACCAAACTCCCCTAACCCTAGAGGTTGTAGTGGTCATATAATTTATTGCCCAAACTTGAGAGAAGAGGGATCATTACTGTTAATTATGTGAGGACAACAGGCGTTAACCCAGACCGGCCCAGACATATTGGGATATATAGCCACCCTACTGATGGCATGGAAGCCATTTGTGAAACTGACACCATGAGCCCAGAGGGGAATTTCAAGCCCCTAAATTATCTCTGTATAAAATAATCTTGGACTTTGAATCAGACATACCTGTGTTCAAATCCTGGCTTAGCCACTTACCTTTACTTATTTTCTCTGAGCTTTACTTTCCTTCTGTATAAAATATAAATAATGATAGATATTTCATTAGAAATTCAGGATGATTTTATAACAGATGTTAAAAACTGGACTATTTATTTCTACCTAACTTTCAAGTGAGAGCCTTAGACAATGTGGGCCAACTAGTCCCACCTTCCACAGTCAAATATTAGAAGGACTTCAGCAGGACCTGCAGAAGAAGGGAGTGAAAACCATTTCTGCAACCTGTAGCTTGAGGCTGAGAATCGCTAGTGTCAGTATGGCAGTGGGGTTCCGCTGTCCCCGTGGGGGAAGGGCAGGGTGCTTCCCCTCACTGTAGGAGGCCACTGAGGGACTTGGACAGGTGTCTTCGGAGACTGGGGTCAAAAAAGCTGGAGTCTGACACTCTTGTGAGTAATGTAAGGGTGGTGACTGAGTTATCAGGACAGAAAGAGTGTGTGTCCTGGGGCAAGGATATGGACCCCAGGAAAGGAGAGCCAACCTGGGCCATTGAAAATCCTGGAGAGGATTGCCTGGATTTGACCTCAATGTGGGGATTAAACTCCAGATGACCAGGGGCTGGAGCATGAAACTTAAGTGACTAGTGAGGATGAAGGGAATGTACCAACTCCACAATGGGATTTATTAATTCATTAGAAAATAACAATAAGAAACACATTAACATAAATAACATATTTTTATAACAACTTTATTTTCTGAAACAAACAAACATAAAGGCTAAAATAATAGCATTCTTTTCTACTTTTGTGAATCTCCTTGATATTTGGATAGAAGACAGCTAAATTCCCCTATCCGCTTCTGCCTTCAATCTATTTCTGTATCCATGTATGTGGCCTCTTGAAAACTCCATTGTATGCTTATGAGTGAATTAGAATAAAGATAAATCAAGTTTTAGTATTATGATGATAATAGTGATCTCATGAACCCTCTCTGAGGGTCTCAAAGATCCCCAGGGGTCCCCAGACTTTGGGGAGAACCACTGTCATAGCGTTTTCCCACTGCCTCCAATGTCCAAACTTTGAGGATTTACAAAAGAAAGATGTGGTTGTGGGATACTGCAGTGTAGTTTTCAAAATTCTTCGCATGTCAGGGAAGAGCTTGCACTCTAAGACAGACCGCTGCAGGGCAAAATGGGGAAGCCGTCAGCATGGTGTGGGCTAGTCCCTCAACCGAAGTATTTCTGGAGCACATTGGAATGTGCGAGGTTCCCCAAGAGAGCATCTCCGCCCATCAGACTATCCTCAGTCCTCACTCTGCCCACAGGTTCCCCTATTTGAGAGCCTTTTAGTGATGTCACCGCAAAGAGAGAAAGCCTCCAATATTTTGGCTAATTCAGCATGTGGAACCCTTTTAAACTGGGTTTCTTGTCACTGTCAGAGTCACCATTTATGAGGGGTCAGTCAGGAAAATGAAAGCATTCCAACAGAGGGGATTTAATATAGGGGATTGGCTACCCTGGTAGATTTAATACAGGGAGCTGATTACACAGGTATTAGAACAAAAAGGGGGATGCTGAAGTTATCAGAGATTAATCATTGCAAAAAGCAGCTGCTGACTGCAGGGCTAAGGAACAACGAGGAGGAAGAGGTATTACCAGAAGCTAGAGGGAGGGGTGCAGCTTGTGTCTGGACTACTGCACAGCCTGTACTCTGACTGCCAAGGGCACACAAACCAGCTGCTACTGAACCACTGAGGAGTGTGGAGAGGAGCTGGAAGTAGCACAGAAGGCTGGAGGCTGGAAGCTGCTGGGGGATGCCGACCTCAACTAGACGCCAGAAAATAGTTCCTCCTCTCCTTCTCTCACCCCCACTTGCCCATCTCCCACCTCCACCTCTCATTGGCAGGGAGACTCAGAGGAATCTGGGAAGTGTAGTTTTCAGAGTCCAGCTCCATAGCACAGAGCAAAGATTAGAGGGGTGGGCTTGGAGCCCAGAGGCCATTGGTGTTTACCCAGCACATGCTGCTCAAACCCTTTCAGATCAAGTCTGGAATCAGTTCCAGCCAGCACTGGGCACCAGAAAGCAAAGATGTCCAAGGGCATTGAAGTGTAGCAGAAATCTTATGTGTTGGCTCAAGGCTGGGTGACTGAAGGGGAACAACTGTCAGAGGCCAGTGCTGAATTCTCAACCCCATGGGCCCTGTGGATTCCGAGGCCTGGTTGGTGGTCAGCATGGCCTCAACCCAGTAAAGCCTCATTTCTTTACGTCCTTATTAACCGGGGACCCGCCTCACCCAGGGAGCACGCACACTGGTTGTTATTCAGTTAATGCCAGATCGTCCCCTCTTCAACTGCCTTTAGGAATCCTTCCCAAAATGACAGAAGAGGGCAACAGCCAGAAGTTGTCTTTTAAAGTGAAGCTGTGACCTTTTTCCAACCTGTTCAGCAGAAAGAGGTTCTGAATTTGGATTCTGTACCACTGACTGTGAAACTTGAAAGTACCCGCTGACCCCTAACCCCACCCTATAATCCCTCCATGATCTCATGTTCCACGAGGAATAGTAATGGGACCACCTCTTCCAAAGTGAACATTTGGCTGGGGTCTGACCGTGGGAATGCATATTATCAACCAAGACCCTTCGGGAAGCCCCAGCGTGTTTGGTGCCATTCCTTTGCTGTGCCAAGTAGTAAATCGTATTCTGGGAAGAGCAGTAAGTGCTGTAGAAAAACAAGTATTCATTGTTCATAATAGGCCATTCTGCCCTTTACGAGACTAGTCAACATGTCTTTGCCTTTGTCTCCCTATAAGGCAGAAAACACTCCTGCCGATACATCACCCCATCCCAACTGTGCCCATCGAAAAGGAATTCACAGTCTTGGGTATCTTTCCTGCACCAGTCCCCCTCCCCTCCTGCTCATGCCATCCTCTAATTAAAGCATCGCGGCACCCAAGAGGCCTGTTTACAGCTAATTAGATTAGGAGTGTGTTCATCTGGAAAGATATCTGTAGTTCAATAAAGAGAGTGTGAAGAATCACCCTCATGGTTCCACAGAAACTAAGGGTTCTGAGCCTCACTCTGCCCTCTTCCTCCTTAAAAACACCTTAGCGTCTCTCCAAGATGTCCTTAGCAGTCAGGTTCAACATGAGCTTCCCATATCACACAGAAGACCTCAACTTAGAAAGGTTTCAACAAAAAACAAAGAGCAAATCTGAAAACACTTTCATGCTCTCTTAGTTTTTTTTTCTTTCAAAGGAAAAAACAATCACAGTTTGAGTTGTTTTGTTGCAGAAGAAGGGGAGGTAGAGAGATCATCAAGGCCAGCAGTAGATGCTGCCCTCCTGCCTCTTCCCCATCTGCTTGAAAAGTATTTCCAAAATATTAAATGCTGCATTTCACTGAACCAGAATTGCATGTCGAGTTGCGGGGAGGCGGACAGGAAGGAAGGAGAAGTGATTCTGAAATACAATTTCCCAAATGTTTATTTTGCTAGCAAAGGCTGTTGCCTGTACTATTATAAAATCTTAGCACGACCCCTGGCAAGCTGTTGTCTGTAGGGTAAGTAGGCACAGATTGAATTTCGTGCTGTGTCAAGGACAAAATGTACCCTTAATCTGGCTGCAGAAAATGCATTTTCACCTGAGAGCAAAGCGGCTCCAATCTTCCAAGCCCCTATGCATTCTTTTCCTCTCTCTGAGATGATTTTGTAAATCAGCCTAGGCTACTCTTTATTAGCCCACAGGTGACACAGGCAGTATCTGAGCTCTCACCCTGCCTCTCACTAACCCGCCCTGCCTCCGCTCTCTGGATTTAGCAGTGAGCATAAAGCTTCCATTAAGCATAAAGGCTGATTTTCATGGTGCATAATAAAATATGGAAATTCTATCTCTGCTAACGTCATGTCAACTCCAGAAATATTAAGAGTCAGAGTACTTTTTTATTATTTTTTCCGATGAGGAAAAGCTGTTGTTTAGTAAAACTGGACAAAATTACATTTTCTGCTCCTCAGACATCTTGCAGGCTGGCAGATTAAAGATGCTAAACAATGAGGAGAGAAGCCCCAATCCTAGTTATTTCTCATTTATTCTGTCAGAAAAAGAGAGTTGTATGCCCCATGGTGAATCCTTTTCTCCAATAGCAGTCAGGCCACAGGAGACAGAATGTTCTTGGGTTGCCTTTCCCTGTTCACGGGCACAGGCCAGACGGGCTGTTGTCTTGAGTCCTGGTCAATTCAATGCCCTTTTCTTCTTGCTCAAGGTGAGCATCTGGGTCTCTTACCTGCCAGCAAAGTCAGGGGCTCTTGCAGGCTCATTCTTCTGAAAACATCAGTGATCTTAGCCCTCACTGCCTTCTGCAAGAATTAAAAAGACATAAACACTGGTTGTTATGAAAAACTACAAGAGGAAATTATTTTAAGCTCCATACTTCTGAAAGGCATTTATAATTACTCAGCCCACATGCCTGTTCCCCCAGCACATTAGATAGACATCTCCGCATAGATAGTGTGTCAGTAAACACCTGTGCAATCCAGTGTGTTGCTAAGACCAGAGAACAATCCCTCGCCCTCTAGTTAATTATATCTACCGTTTTGCTACACTCTCCCTCAAGTTCCTCAGCCATAAAATAGGTTTCATGGAAGTGACTCTTCATAGGG
Source organism: Phocoena phocoena (assembly GCF_963924675.1). Taxonomy (NCBI): domain Eukaryota; kingdom Metazoa; phylum Chordata; class Mammalia; order Artiodactyla; family Phocoenidae; genus Phocoena; species Phocoena phocoena. Next base: position 65,045,058 of record NC_089227.1, on the reverse strand, counting down.
GGACATTTAGAATCTCAAATCAGTTGGCATGTGGGAAGAGGACAACCCTAGCATTTAAAAATAATTTTGGAAAGTTGGAATTGATTGCTACATACCGTTCACTCATTGGTTCCCTCAATGCCACTCCTGGGGGGATGATGAGGACAGCAATTACCCAGCCCAGCCCTTGCCAAGGTCTGGGGGTCAAGACTGGCTTCTGTGTGATCTTCGGGATTTCCTGCTTAAGGCAATGACTGGAGGATTGGTCAGAGGTAGGAGCTCAACCATCATTCCTAGAGGGAAATTATGAAATACAAGGTCCAAAGATTCCAGAAGCAGAAATTGAGGACAGCGTCACCAAGAATTTAAACCCTGATTGATAAAGAACCCAAAGGTAAGTAGATCAAGAAGAACCAAAGGGTATATATACACAATGGAATATTACTCAACCATAAAAAAGAATGAAATCATGCCATTTGCAGCAACATAGATGGACCTAGAGATTAGCATACTAAGTGGAGCAAGTCAGAGAAACACAAATATCACCTGATATCACTTATATGTGTAATCTAAAAAATGATATAAATGAACTTATTTACAAAAAAGAAATAGACTCACAGATATAGAAAACAAATTTATGGTTACCAAAGGGGATGGGGGGGCATAAATTAGGAGTTTGGGATTAACATATATGAACTACTATATGTAAAATAGATAAACAACAGGACCTACTGTATAGCACAGAGAGCTTTATTCAATATCTTGTAATAACCTATAATGGAAGAGAATCTGAAAAAGAATATATATGTGTATATATGTATATGTATGTATGTATGTATGTATAACAGAATCACTTTGTTGCACACCTGAAACTAGCACAGCATTGTAAATTAACTATAATTCAATTTTTTAAACAGAAGCACCAAAGAGGTCACGCTCTCACATTGATAACATATTAGCCAGCAAGAAGGAAGGGTAGTTCAGCACTTCTTAAAGGACTAATTATTAATCAAGGAGGGTATAGGCTCAGCTGCTGTGAAAGAAAGAATCTCCAAATTAGTGACTTCAGATGGAAATGTGCTTTCCTCTCATATAATAAGGTGTGACGAGAGTCGGAGGAGGGTACCTCGCAGAGGAAGGGCAGGGCAGTCAAGAAGGTCAGCATTTAGCTAATGCTTGACTGATGAGCAGTAAGTGATCAACAAAGACAGTGAAGGAAGAGGAGGAGCTTGTGACAAGCCTGGAGGTCTGAGGGGCTGCAGGTGGTTGAGTGGTGGGAGAGACAGGGCCGGGAGGAGAGGCTGGGGCACTTGGTGGTGCCACATGGAGGATGATGTTGAATAGCGGCTGTAGTCTGTAGAGCAGCCTTTCCCAAACTTGGCCAGTCACTGCAGCCATTTAGGGCACTTCTTAAAAATAAGAAGTCTAGGGCCCCACCACAAACCTACCCAAACAGGATCCATATTTTAAAGAACCTCCCCACGAGATTCTGGGATACACCGCTGAAGACTGCGGCACTAACTCAACTTGGAAGGATAGAAAGAGCGAGGTTTTGTGACAGCTTCTTGGTAGAAGGTGAAACAGAGGAGAGAAAGAAAATGAGATCATTTTTATGAGTGAGATAGTGGGTTGGAGAGCCCAGCTCAAGCCTGGTCATGAGGTGGCCCAGTAACGGCTTCCCATGTCCTCACCTCTGTAGCTTGACTGTGGACTTTGGGCTTCTTCTAGAATCTATGCTTGGATTTTACCTCTCAAAGGAAAACTACCCCCGCCTCAGACAAACAGCAGCCTACTGCTTCAGGAATGACTAAACCTTAGCAAAATCCGATGATGGTATCTTGAGTAGACTTTTATGATAAGCACCCTTTGTTGCTGTTTCTGGCCCTTAGAGGAGTTATTTTTTCTGTTTGTGAGAGAATTTTTTTCATTGACCCCATGAAAGACTGATTTGTGAACATGACATTTTTTAAAAATATTGACTGATTGATTGATTGATTGATTTGGTTGTACCGGGTCTTAGTTGCGGCAGGCGGGCTCACATTTTAAACTCTTGTTTTCTGACTTTTATGAATTTGGATACAGTTCTCCAATCCCTCTGGAAATGATGATGGAAGGAATTGAATTTGTAGAAAAAGTCCAACTACACAATGCATTTTCACTGGATATGGGGCAGTTAGATAAAAGCATCCCTCCACTCATTCATTGAATAAATAAATCATGGGGTTAGAAGTTAAATAGTAAATAATAGAAAAAGGAAAAGACTAAGAGGAGCTGACAAGGTAAAAATAAAAAGAGCTATTTTCAGGCAAAATGATGAAAGATTGTTACCTGCCATTCTGTCCTCTTTATATTTACTGGTCATATTTGCTAGAATTCTTTATTTGACATTATCTTCACTGCTCCATAAGTTTTTGGACTGGCATAGGGTCAAAGATGAAATGCTATACCTTTTCCCTGAAAATCACTTATTTAGCTCAAGTCGAAGTTTAGATGTGCATTGAATAGACATCATCCCTGGGGCTGAGCAGTTACTGTTACTGATCTGCTTATATGTAGTATGTTGTAGGCTGCTGAATTTAGAGGTAATTTGTTATATAGCAATGGATAACTGGCCAGTTTTGTGTTTGGGGTTGGTCGAAGTGGGGGAGTTTGTTGGTCTTCCTTGTATATAATATGATGGATTTAGCCTTGTGGTTTTACATATGGCATAGCCAATGCTTAAACTCTTTTTCCCTACCCCTCTTCTGCTGGCTCCCTCTTACTAACCTTACAGGACTTACACTGGATAACATTTCTTTCAAGATTCCTTCCCCAAATCTCCACATGTGGAATAGGGATCTTTTCTATTACCCTGGACTTCTTATGAATACCACTAATAGCTAACTTTTATTGAGCACTTACAATTCTAAACTTTAGGCATGGATTAGCTTTTCTAATCCTCTCAACTACCCAATGATATAGGTGCTGTTATTTGTCCATTCTATAGATAAGAAACTGAGTGAGACACAGAGGAGTTAAAGTCTTCCAGGTTACTCAGCTGGGAAGTGTTTATTTTCTGTGCCCCTCTAGACTGTGAGCTTCACGAATAAGGCACAGTGGTCAACAGAATGCCAGTCTGGCACTTGCTGTGTTTCTTAATCTCCTTCTCTCTCTCTCTCTCTCTCTCTCTGAATGTAATGAATTATAGGGCCCCAGGGACCTCAACCGCAGACTCGTCTCGCTGCACATGAGTTGCTAAAGTTTACAAATCTAACTCAGGGTTACATTATGTTCTTAAAGTTGTGTCTATATCAAAGCATTAGCTGTTCTGAACAGTGCTGCCTGCTCTAGTTAAGCCTGAGATTACAGAGGCAGAAACCCAATGGTTTGTTCTCTCCTTGTTCTCCCAGAACTTCATCTGCCAGGCCCCGCTGGAAGATAAACCTCCAGAGCAGCAGAGTGCACTGTTCTCTGTGGCTGCCTTTCCCCAGCACGTGTCAGGCCAGAACAGGCCCTGGGAACGTGAGTGGGGTGTGTGAGTAGGTGTCTGTGTAGGGTCCACATAACATCTCAGTACTTATCCCCAGAACACTCATTCTGCATTCTTTATAAATTATGCATGGCTTCCATAAAAGAGAAACACAGAGGAGGAAAAGTTGGAGACAACTCTAGAGATATCTATAGGCTTCTGAACTTCTTACCCGAAGCAGTGTCTGAGAGACCGTCCCCTCAGCAGGCAATCAGGAAGCCTCATTTTCAAAAACTAGCAAACCCAGCTTAGCCAATGTTGTGATTCCAGGAGATCTGGCAGCTTAAGGGAAAAGCAAGGACCAGGTACAACAGGGCTATCAAAAGCTGAGCTTATGAGGACCCCTGCCTGTTCCAAGCCTCTCCTTTCCTAGTTCCACCAGAACCTGGGTTCAAATCCCAGCACCACTGTTTACCAGCTCTGTGACTTTGGCAAGTTATCCAAATTCCCTCTAAGTTCCCTTCTCAGTAGTTTTTCTGGGCCCTGCTGCCCAATGTAAGGGATTCTTCCACCAACAGAAAATACAGAAATCCTCCGTGGATCAGAATGAGTGATGGGAGGTGCCATCTTAAAAGGACCTTTTTCAGTATCTCATTTGGGTTGAGGCATGGTCATTTAATTTACTGCTGTTTGTATGAGACCTGGGTACTTGTTCTTTTTTTTTTTTAATTTATTTTATTTATTTTTGGCTGCGTTGGGTCTTCGTTGCTGCACACAGGCTTTCTCTAGTTGCGGCAAGCGGGGTCTACTCTTCGTTGCAGTGCACGGCCTTCTCATTGTGGTGGTTTCTCGTGTTGCGGAGCACTGGCTCTAGGCGCGCGGGCTCAGTAGTTGTGGCACGTGGGCTCAGTAGTTGTGGCTTGTGGGCTCTAGAGCACAGGCTCAATAGTTGCTGCACACGGGCTTAGTTGCTCTGTGGCATGTGGGATCTTCCCAGACCAGGGCTCAAACCCGTGTCCCCTGCATGGACAGGCGGATTCTTAACCACTGTGCCACCAGGAAGGCCGTAGACCTGTGTACTTGTTCTTTTTTAAGAGGTAATATCCAGCTTCTGATACACAGTGGTTGCTCAAAAAGTGATTACACAATAAATGGTATACACTTGCCAATTATGACATAAAACATTTTTATGTCATTGATAAAATCAGAAGAAAACTTGAAGCAATGCAGTAGTTGATTTAATACTCCTTGAGTTTCTGATGCTCTTTACAAGTCTGGAAAATTTTTCTTGTTAAATATAAAGTCTTTCCACATATGCACATTTAAGGTACATTTAAGATGAGTTTCCTGAGAACATAAATGCTTAAGAGGAATAAGCAGGAGTTCGTGAGGGAGATCTTAATTTGCATATTTCCTGCCTTAAATGCCTGAAGTATCTCGAGTATAATGTTGCTTAAATAAGGCTTTTAGTGTTTAAGGTGATAGGACTTAAACATTCTCTTTTTGCTAAGGTCTATAAAACCTTTGGCTGTTACCTCTCATTTTTAGCTACCGAATTTCCTAAGGAAGAACAAATAGGTTGAGGCTTCCGTTTGTCTGCTCAAATCTTTTCTATTATCTGGCAGTAAACTTTATTCTTCTTAAAACCTGGGACGATCCACTTGGAAAGGGAGAGACTAGGTGATCCATCCTAAACATGACGCTTTACATAGTGTAGTCCTTCTGCTTGTCAACCTGCTTCTCTCACTGTCTTTTGATCCTCCCAACAGTCTTATTGAAGTGGATAGGATATAATGAGAGACGTCAGAGCTGGAACACTGGTAAAGCTACATCTTCCTTGATTTTGCACAGTTAGTAGTAGCAAAACCTTGCCATAACACCATAAGTGAAGTCGAAAATATTTAACCAGGAAAACACAAATTTGCGTTATTTCAAGGTTAATCAAATAACCAGGATACACCTATGCAGTTTACCTTCCTGGGCCTTCTAGGGCTCAAACTATGGAATGCAAACCCACCCTGATCCCAACTATAATTCAGCACCTGGTAGGGATGATTTCACAGATGGTGGGGGCTTCTTGAAGAGCAAAGGGTCCAGGATTCTCCCAGGTAGTTGAGACCATTTCTTCGGGTTGATCCAGAAAGATTGAGCTGGGAGAATCCTGGGGACATGGAGACCCCACTTCTCAAGACAGGGTGGCTGGCCATTTCCTCACCGGTCCTACCCCTTTCTCAACATTTTTTTCTTCTCCCACCAATTTTTTTACCCACCCCTGATTGAGAATGAGGGCTGCATGAAGTATGGAACCTATTTCCAGAGCGTCATATCCAAACCCACTTTGCTGGCACACTTCAGAACTACCATCCCCGCCATTATTATTCCAGGCTGCAGAGGGTATCAGACACACCTCCCTATGTCAGCAGAGTTCTTGCCTAACAACTTCTTCTGAAAGAGAGAGCGGACCCACCCAGAATCAGAAGCCCAGTTCCAAACCCAGTTTCCCAAATCTGGGCTTGTCATTGTGTGGATGACTGAGAAAAATGTGAGAGGGTGGTGTGGGGGAGTGTTGTATCGTTCTTTTAAGTTTTAACATGTTTTTACAGGTTGCTAACGTACTTAACACAGCTCATAAATTCTGCCTGCATCTCACAAACCACTTGCTTGCTCACCATCTCGACTTACCACAGCTTATGATTTTCATCTATTCTATGTGTTTTTCTTGTCTTCTCTAGCAGAATTGAATATATAAGCACACATTATAAGCAGAAAGGCCTACGGAAAAAAATAAGATAAACAGAGAAAACATTTGAGTTATAGTGCCAGGAGGAACAAAAACTAAAAGAGAGTTCCTGCTCAGAACTCCACCACGGTGGGCTTCCCTGGTGGCGCAGTGGTTGGGAGTCCGCCTGCCGATGCAGGGGACACGGGTTCGTGCCCCGGTCTGGGAGAATCCCACATGCTGCAGAGCGGCTGGGCCCATGAGCCATGGCCGCTGGGCCTGCGCTTCCGGAACCTGTGCTCCGCAGTGGGAGAGGCCACAACAGTGAGGGGACCGCGTGCCGCAAAAAAAAAAAACAAAAAAACTCCACCATGGTAATGTGGTGGGTGCTTCTTGCTAAGGGGGAACAAAGTGTCAGTCACTGGAATTGCACGGTGCTCCGAGACTTATTGGGAGCCACCTTTCCATGAGTTTGTTTCTGCTCCTTTGATGGGGATAAATCATAACGAATACAGATGTATCCCAAGAAGCCGTCCTTCCCAACCACCTCCCATCCACTTCCAGCCCCTACTGTGCTGGAAATCACACTTGGGATAAGAATAAGGCTGGGGACCTTGGGATTGACATGTGCAAGGGGGAGGTGATTGAGGAAAGGGGAGTGAAGGAAGCTCACAGAGCCATGGAGAAGAGTGCAAGGCACCATGGGATAACCAGTGCATGTGGAATTATATGACTGACTTTGAGAAGTCAGCATAATAGAAGGGTTTATATCTTGGACCCCTGAATCGTAAAGACTATAAGCAAATTGTCCAATTCAGGCCATGTCCTCATTTTCTAGGGCTACCACAGCAAAGTGCCACAAACTGGGTGAATTAAAACCAAGGAAATTTATTCTCATAGTGTTGGAAGTTGGAAGTTGGAGATCAAGATGTCAGCAGGATGGTTCCTCCTGAGGGATCTGAGAGAGAATCTGTTCCATGCCTCTTTCCTAGCTTCTCTTCTTCCTCTTCTTATAAGAACCCCTAATCATATTGGACTAGGAACCCTTCCTACTCCAACCTCATCTTCACTTAACTAATTACATCTGCAATGACCCAATTACAAATAAAGTCACGTTCTGAGATGTTGATGGTTAGGCCTTTAACCCAACTTTTGTGGGAACACATCCAACTAGTAGCAGTCCAAAACTGAGAAATACAAATTTTATTTTATTTCTTTTGAGTACTCATTCTCTATATGATAGTAGGAACTATCACACACTCTGAAGTAGGAAGAATGAGTAGATTCCATTATATATTATATACATATAAATAATACAAAGGGTTAACAGTGGTTATCTCATAATAGTTATCTCTTAAGGAGAGGTGATGGGGGACTTTCATTTCCACATTGTATATTACTATGATGTTTGAATTTTTATAAGAAGCATGTACTACTTTGCAATCAGAAAAAACAATAAAGATACATTTTTGAATGGTTAAGGAGAGAGAAGTGTGGCTTTTCCTTCCCTCACAGCCTCCATATTCAGAGTCTCTCTAGGAGACAAGGTAAGGATGATCATGGGTGAGAAAGTGATCAGGGGGCAGGACCATAGGCCATTTGAAAAGTCCTGTTCAGTGCTACAGTTGCTTTGATGTGATTTGTCTTAGGCATTATCTGTCATTTCTTTTTCATTTTAAAATAAGATTGAAGGTGGACTCAAGGCTTTCATGTTCATCCAAAGGGGGCATGTGTTTTCAAGGTTGGGAAACACAGAGCACATGGAGGAGATGACATTATTTCCTGAAATAAACTGCTTCCTGCAACCAGGCACTGAGTCTTCCTGTCAGCCAAGGCAAAAAGGGATCATTGGCTTTTTGAGATTTTATCCAAACTGGGATTCCCAGGTAAAATTCAGGACACCCACTTAAATTTGAATTTAGATACACAACAAATAATTTTGTAAGTATAAGTATGTTCCAAATATTGCCCAGGACATACTAATGCTAAAAATTATCCCCTGTTTAATTTCAATTCAACTTTTTGCATATTCCTTTTTTTTAATTGTGGTAAAATACACATAAAATGAAATTTGCCATCTTACCTTTTTTTTTTTTTTTTTTTTGCGGTACGCGGGCCTCTCACTGTTGTGGCCTCTCCCATTGCAGAGCACAGGCTGCGGACGTGCAGGCTCAGCGGCCATGGCTCACGGGCTCAGCCGCTCCGCGGCATGTGGGATCTTCCCGGACAGGGGCACGAACCCGTGTCCCCTGCATCGGCAGGCGGACTCTCAACCACTGCGCCACCAGGGAAGCCCCATCTTACCATTTTTAAACGTACTGTTCAGTAGTGTTAAGTATAGTCATACTGTTATACAACCAACATCCAGAACTTTTCATCTTGCAAATCTGAAACTCTATACCCATTAAATAGCAACTCCCCGTTTCGTCTCCCCCCAGTCCCTGTCAACTACCATTCTACTTAATGTCTCTGTGAATTTGACTACTCTTGATAGCTCATACAAATAGAATCATGCAGTATTTGTCTTTTTGTGACTGGCTTCTTTCACTTAGCATAATTTCCTCAAGGTTCATCCATGTTGTAGCATGTGTCAGAATTTCCATCTTTTTTAAGACTGAGTAGTATTCTGCTGAAAGTATGTACCACATCTTGTTCATAGGAACTCAAATTTAACTGAGCATCTGTATTTTTATTTGCTAAATCTGGCAACCCTATTCTGGACACATCAATCTAGATAAGCTTTTTCTAGGAATTAGACCAGAGGGGAGGAGGAACAATCAGGAGACACAGCTGGCAACATTTTTCTTCTGTGATTTTGCACAAGTCATAGAATGTGGTTCAAAGGAATTCTAATTTTGTCAACACTCTACGTCAGGAGTTCTTGAGCAGGAGTCTATGCAAGAGTTGCAGGAGTTCTGTGAACCCCTTGAAATCCTAGGCCATGTTGAGTATATGTGCATCTTCATGAAGAAAGGAACCATAATTAGATTTTTCAAAGGTGTCTGAGGACCCTCCACCCACCCAAGGAGGTCAGGAGGCACCATCCTAATGACTGAAGGCATAGCTTTGAACTCAAGGAAGGCATATTTGCTGGAGGCTTGGGTATTATTACTTTCCAGACAGTCAATTTTCTGATTATCTAGCCTTAGAAATGGAGAAAATCTCAGAAATTAAGGAGTGGAAAGTTTACCTGTCTCTCAGAAGAGGGATGAATATGAGCTGCCATGCGTTCTACATTTTCCCCAGGAGCTGAATGGAAGCCAGTTCATGAATGATGCTGATCTTTGTGAATTTTCTGATGATGGTTAACCTTAAGAGGTATATGCTTTAAATGCAAAGGCCCTTAAAGAAAGAGATTAAGAAAGAGTGAGAGAGAGGCAGACAGACCACAATGCCTGAGCAATAGATAATCTTACTCCTTATAGAAAACAAGCGATCATTTTGATAATTTCTACTTTATTTTTCCTTTAGAAATCCTTCTTCAATTTACCAACAGCTCTTACCAATGAGCTCGACTGGCCCCAACTCTCTGGCACTACTGGATTTCTGGACTCCACTAGCAGGTATGTGTGTTTGCACACCTTCAAACATTTCAATATGTCTATGTAAGGAAACAACAGGAGATGAGATTTGTCCCCAAGATGTTGAAATGAGAATTATTAGAAATTGCTTCTGGAACATGAATGACAAGCAACAAACCCACCACTGACATAGAGTCTACTGTGTGGTGGGGCATTATGCAAATTAGACTTTACCCCTGCTGGCAAGGAGCGGGTATTCCTGCTCAGGGGCTCTAGAGTTGACCTCCCATGAAAAATACTCAAGCACAACACTGAATTTTTCTGCCTCAAGAGACAAAGAAGTTTACTTGCTTATTTACTCTCATATATTAACATTTTAAAAGGCAGCAGGCAGTTCTATTTTTAGTTTTTTAAGGAGCCTCCATACTGTTCTCCATAGTGGCTGTATCAATTTACATTCCCACCAACAGTGCATGAGGGTTCCCTTTTCTCCACACCCTCTCCAGCATTTATTGTTTGTAGATTTTTTAATGATGGCCATTCTGGTGTGAGATGATATCGCATTGTAGTGTTGATTTGCATTTCTCTAATGATTAATGATGTTGAGCATTCTTTCATGTGTTTGTTGGCAATCTTCTTTGGAGAAATGTCTATTTAGGTCTTCTGCCCATTTTTGGATTGGGTTGTTTGCTTTTTTGATATTGAGCTGCATGAGCTGTTTAAAAAAAAAAAAAAAGGCAACAGGCAAGTCTCAAGGTCTTAGAATCATCCTGGTTTTAATGCTCTGGAGTTGAAAGTAGAGAAGATGCATGGCTAGTCTGAGTGAACACAAACCCAGTGTGCTGTGTGGGATTGGGTGTTGTCTTGGGGCCTGGGGACAGCCATTTAGAGTTTGAGCACCCCATTTTTTAATTTAACAGACGACCTCGCATATCCTGAATAATTTATTCTTATCTTTACTCACTCATTTTAAAAATACTTATTAAATACTTACTACCTAATAAGGCACAGATGCCGTAGCTATTTCAAAGATAAATAAGGCTCATCCTGCCTCTGCAGTCAACTATAATCAAGGAGAGCAGATGAGAGAAATGTGCAAACATTGTTAATACGGGTTAAATGTGCCAAAAGACAACTGTCAACACAGAGCTACAGGGGTCAATAATGAAAGAAGAATTCATGGAAATGGTCAACAGCCACCTCCTTTTGGGGTGTTCGGCAAGGGGCTCAAACCTGAAAGGATTTAGGAGATGGGGACAATGAAAAAGGTAGAGAAAAGCTAGAAAAGATAACCAAACTTCAGGAAATGGCACTCATATTTATATAGAAATCATAAATTCCCTTATATTCGTGAGTATAAGGGAAAGTAAAAGAAATGTGTCTTCAAGTTTAGGTGTAGATTTTCACGTTTAATCATGTAAAGAAAATTAGGTCAGTCCTTGCCATTAAGTGTAACAGTACTTACAGTATGATTAATAGAGATAGTAGGAAGTAACCTTCATAGGCATTCCCTACATACCAAGAACTGTACTGAGTGTTATTTAGAGGTTTTCTCATTTCATCTCTTTGTGAGGTGGGTGGTATTATTTTCTGCATTTCAAAGTTGAGGAATCTAAGGGCTAAGTTGATAGGCTAAGAAACTTGACCAAGGCCACAGGTGAATAAGAAGCGGTAGGATCCGCCGTCATGGAACCTTGTGAATAATGGAACCAGAGAATAATTTGGTGAACCAAGGCACTCCTAGCTCACAACTTCCAACTTTTATGTGCTGTTTTTATTCTACCTGTGGGAACGCGACCCCCTTTAGCCATTGTCCCTGTGTTTGAGAGTGTAGCTCTAGGATGAGGAAATGACCAAGAACCAAAGACGCCCTCCCCACGTGAAGAGGTGGCATGCATTGTTTCAGACGTTGATCATGTGCCCATTGTCCCTTCCTAGGGCCCCCATACTCCCAGTGGTCTGGGGCCCCTGACAAAGACCAAAGGTGGTCTTTGTCACCTGGAACACATCCAGAGATAGCCTGCCTAAAGCAGCACTGAGGACAACAGTCTTGTTTATCTCCCCACTGTCAACATCAAAATTGAGAAAATATTATTTAAGTACCCTCCACGCAATCCAGCCATCTATGTATAAAAGTACTTGGAAATTTCTCTAAATCCAGGCCTTTATGACAAACAAAAAGAATTAGTTATGACTGAGAAATGGACACAGTTTACCATACTTTTAATGGAAGCTTAAATTTACATACGAACCCCACCTTTTGACCTAAAGCCTCATGAAGTTGCCATTGAAGAAATACTAGTCTGATGTTTAAAATTAATTGTTAAATAGTTTAAACCTTCACTGGAGACACTCAAAGAATGAAAGGGGAATCCATTCCCGTGTACAGCTAAAATGATGAAAACTTGTTTCCTCATCTTTTTCCACTTACAGCTCATACCCGCCAATAGTTCCCCACATGTCCTAAATCTAATTTTCCTAAAATCTCTACCCAAACTTAGCGCCTGCTCCCAAGCAGACTCTGTTCAGTTGTTTTCAGTTTTTGTTGGGCGGTGGGAGCGGGAGCCAGTGTCCCTCTTTCTTTTCTGCCTCTATTCTGTCCTCAGACCAGAGGGTTCCTCCGTTATCAATGTGAAATCCTGCTAGCTCGCCAATCCTATTGCAGTTTCCAGCCATCATCCTATGAGAGCCCAGCAGGCAGACAGATCTTCCTTAGGAGAAAGGCAGAGGGGGAAAAGGGAGAGGAAAAGTTGTAAGTCATCAGACACAAATGGTGTATAATTCTTATGAGGGCTATACAGAGGAAAAGTTGTAAGTCATCAGACACAAATGGTTTATAATTCTTATGAGGGCTATGCAGAGAGATTCTGACCACACGGCACGAAGGAGGGAAGCGTCTAGGTGCAGCTTATGTGAAAATCATCTTGATCGTGAGCTAGTCTATGCTGACATAGCACCTTCTTGTATTAGGCTCTGTACTGCTATTTACAAAACAGTCTGCTCATGCAACTTGCTCAGTGTTGACTCTAAGCATTATCCTTACCAGCTGTATTTCTAAGGAGATGCGCACCTCAGCTGGTTGGCCACCTGCCCTGCAGGGGTTTTTTTTCTCTACGCTTTTGTGGGCCCAAGTTTTCTAGTTATCTCTCTCTTAGTGCTCTTTTGCCACCTGTTTCTGTATACTGTGCCTGTGTTCTCTGCCGTTTAGCTGGAATGGAGAAGAATATATTAAACTCCTTTTGATAAAAAAGGAAATTCTCTGTCTGGAATCAGAGTTGCAATGGATCCCCCATTAAGCAAAAACACAGCAGCATGACAGTCCCTGTGTGTCACCATCCAGTATGTCCTTTGTAACAGTAGCTCCTATTAAACTCTCATATACTCTCATGTAAATTATACATGCAGATAACCTGTGCTAGTCCAGTCTTCTTAAAAGAACAAAGAGTTATCAAGTGTGTAACAATTACTAAAGAGAGATTGGCCTAGGATGGGGGTCCTCTTCTGGTGGAATCAGGAGAATAAATAGAACATTGACCTAGAGGCAGTGTTTGTGAGAGATGTGGCAGCTGCCATAGGCATTTTGAGCAAATGTCCCTTTGAGTCCAAATGCTTATCAACATGGGATAGAATTTATGGATTTCTCTATTCAACTGGATCTCTAGAAAGTGCCTCCTGTTATCTGTGATCAGCCTCATGCTTTGTATATTAACAATGTTCTTTGGAAATGTACCTTTGAAAGCAAAAGTTTGGAAGAGAAGATGGTTGCTTTCCTTTCCTTCTTCCATTATGCCCTCCACCCCCTCAAAATTTAGTATCTCCTGTATGAGATGAATATAACTCTAATTGAAATTTCATGCATATATTAAAAGACAAACAAAACCGCTTAGTTTTACAAATCTTTACATCCTTCAGTTGAGTCAACATTAATGAAATCTGTTCTCTTGACTCTCAGGCTTCAGAAAATTCAAAAAGTTATATCCCTCAAAACCATGTGTTTTCCGAAAGAAATTGAGTAGTTCAAAGGCAAAAGCAAAAAGCCCTCTGTGAGGTTGGCGGCTTGGGGGCTGGGACCCTGACAATAGGGAGAACTCTAACAATAAGTGAGAAGAAAAAAGTACTTTTTAAAGATTAAAAATAGTTATTTGTGTTCAGATCACTTTCAAAAGCAATTAATGTAACAGGAAAATCCTATTTAGGTTAAAGAAGCCAAGGCCCAGTAACCCATGTAGAAGGATAAAAAACAATACCAAAATTTCAGGAAGGAAGAACTTCTTGCTTAAAAGCAATCCATAAATAGATAAGGGAGATTAAGAGTACAGACTTCCAGCTGCAAAATAAATGAGTCTCAGGAATGAAGTGTACAGTGTGGGAAATATAGTCAATAACTATGTAATATCTTTGTATGGCGATAGATGGTAACTAGACTTATCATGGTGATCATTTTGAAATGCATAAAAATATCGAATCACTATGTTGTGTATCAGGAACCAACAGAGTGTTATAGGTCAATTATACTTCAAAAACAAACAAATAAACTCATAGAAAAAGATCAGATTTGTGGTTACCAGAGGGGAGGGGGAGGGGGAATTGGATGAAGACAATCAAAAGGTACAAAGGTACAAACTTACAGTTATAAGATACATGAGTACTGGGGATGTAATGTACGAAATGATAAAATAATTAACACTACTACACATTATATATGACAATTGTTAAGAGAATAAACCCTAAGAATTCTCATCACAAGGAAAATAATTTTTTATGCTGTATCTATAAGAGATGATGGCTGTTCATTGAACTTATTATGATAATCATCTCATGATGGATGTAAGTCAAATCAATATGTGGTCCACCTTAAACTTATATGGTGATGTGTGTCAGTTATATCTCAATGAAACTGGAAGAACAAAATGCAACATCTAAAATTCCAGAGCACTGTGAGTCCATGTGGTAGAGTAGGAAGAAGTCTGTGTCTACAGGCGAAAAGGTTCTGGTTCTGTGTGGCTGTTAGGTGGAACATTTAGCATCCCTGGACTTCATTCATATGATGAGGTGGAGTTGCACCTGCTGATCTCTGACGTTCTCTCTGACATTCGGGTTTGGTTGTTGTAGGGCAACATGATGTTCAAGTCCACATCCTACTTTATGCTGCTGCTTGATTTAGAAGCATTAGGGAAAACTGCTGGAGAGAGATGCTCCTGCTTCTCTCCACCAAATCTGCTTTCTCCAACCCTTAACTAGCCATGCCTTGGGAAAAGATATGACTACGTTTATGGGTCAGAGCCTGAAATGTTCTAGGAACCATGTTCCTCTCGGGCCGGGGATACTGTGCAATAGAAGTCAAGCTCATACATAGTAAGCCCTGCATTAGGTGTTTGACCAGCTTATTAGTTAAAGCGGTTCTCCATTATAATCCTTTATGCATACTATTTCTTCCAAGCGACCCCCAGAGAGGGAAACAGGTGACTCCAAATCCTTAACAGAAATAACCACCTGAACCCCATGCCTCTAACCTGAGAATTTATGGTTATGCAAATCCCCTTCTGAAAGTGAGGCCAGGAGTCGGTCCAGACAGTGGAGTACTGCCTGCCAGGGCTAAATGATAGAGAAGTTCTTCAAAGCTGGGAGTAAGAGCAGGGCAACAGACACAACTTAAAAAAAATAAAGTAAGCCTGCGGTTAGCCTTAAAAAGTCACAAAAGCCCAAAGAACCAAAAACAATGACCAAAGTTACCATATCAAGCTAGAGTTAAGAGTGAGACCAGTGGGTCAACATAAGTGGGTGCAAACTAGATGGAATTTTCTAGGGTAACTGTTGCTCCCTCTGCTGCTGACTTAAATTTGCTATTTGGGGCCAGAAACAGAGCAAATGCTTAGAAAGAAATAGACAAAGCCATTGTTATAAGTGGCACAGTAATGCTATTCAAGGACATTTAAACACACATCTTTGATGAGAGGTGTCCTAGAATCTGAGTGTTAAAGGTTATCTATTCTCTCCAACCCAATAGACATTATATGAGAGAACAGTTTTGAAAAGCAGTGTATAACTCCAAACCAAGTCACTTGGGGCATTAAAAACATAAAATTGGAGAGAAGGAATTTGCAGCTAACATTTGCCAACCTAATTTCCTGTTTAAAAAAAAAAAAGACATGTAAGTACGAAGCACTAATAAGCTTAATAAACTTATTAAAACCATTATTCAAAATTTACATGTGATATAATTGCAAGTGATTAGCCATCTTATAATTATACTTTGCAAAACAAATAATTAGCCAAAGAGTTGGTCACTTTGAGGTTGGGTGAGGCTGATTGGAGTGAGAGGTAGTCTACATCAGTGATTCTCTAAGTGTGGTCCATGGACCCCTGGGGGTGGGTCTCTAAGACTTTTTCAGGGGGTCCACAGGATAAATCTATTTCACAACAATGCTAAAACAGTAGTTGCCTTTTGCACTGTGCAGCCCTTTGAACTGATGGTGAAAAAGCAATGGTGGGTAAAAAACTGCTGACATCTGAGCATGAATCAAAGCAGTAGTACCAAACTATATTAGTAGTCACTGTGGTCTTCACCTCCACACCTCCTGGATTAAAAAAGAGGGGATATCTTCCCTTGAAAATGTCACCTATAAGGTAAGAAAAAAATATTAATTTTATTAAAGTAAGTACATGATTTTTAATGATTTCATCTGATGAAACGGGAAGTATGCATAGGGCACTTCTGCTGCATAACAAAATATGATGGTTATTCTAAGGAAAAAAAGCACTTGTGTGAGAGAATTGAGAACTGAATTAGTCAGTTTTTCATGGAACACCTTTCTTACTGAAAAAGACTGGAAAATAAGTTATAGTTATTTAGACTTGGATTTATGACAGGTATTACATCTAAAATGAATGCAATGAGCTTGTCACTTCAAGGAAAACAATTTGAGATTTCAGAGAAAATTTAGGATTTTTGAAAAGTTGTATCTTCTACTATAAACTTGACAGCTTCCTAATACTCCAAGTCCTTTCTAATGAGATACGTGGTGCTTGCAACAAGTATGATTTTTCAATATTGTATCATAAGATGCATCAACATTTGGAATATCTGCATAACTCAGTAAACCAATATTTTCTAAATGACAAGTTTGTGATATATGAAATCATGCCTGGGTGAGAGATCCATTCAAAGTACAAGCTAGACCAATGCACTTGAATGCAACATCATGCAAAAAGTCCATTTCAGATTCCATATTGCAACTAATCACCCTTTAAGAAACAACTGCTTGCTGAGTTTTGGTGTAGAATCAAAGAAGGCTATCAGTTGTTATCTAAAAAGGATATTAAAATGTTATTCACTTTCAACCTAAATGTATACTTAAGACAAGATTTTCTTCATATAATTCCATTAAAAGAACATATCACAACAGACAATGCAGAAGCAGATGTGAGGACATAGCTGTCTTCTATTGACATTAAATCAAGCATTGAAGAGATTTGCAAAATGGTAAAATGATGCTTTTCTTCTAACTAATTGGGGGAGAGGTTGGAAAATATGTTTTTTTCAGAAAACAAGTATTTCATTTATGTTAACATGTAATGGGCTTATTATTATTATTTTAAGTGATTAATAATTAAATGATCTTTCAAATTTCTAATTTTTAAGTTCCAGTATATAAATATTGACAGCTATAACTCACATAAACAAAAGCTCTCCGGTTTCTTCAATAATTTTAAAAACATAGAGTGGTCCTGAGAGAAAACAAATTGAGAATTTCTGTTACGGGGAGTGAGTGTAGAAAAGAGCTGTGGCTGAGGAGAGTGGTTGGGGGATGCCAACACGTAGAGGTTAGGGAAGAGAAGGAACGGCCCTCAAAGGGGAAAGAAAACTAGAAGCATTTAGTGTCCTGGAGGCCAAGTGAAGAAAGTGTTTCCAAAGGAGAAGTGCCCATCAGCCAGATGGTGCCTGAGGAAGAGGAGGATGAGAACTGAGAAGGACCACTGGGTGTCCAGACAGTGATCACGGGGACACTTTGACCAGAAACGTTTCAGTGGAGCGGAGATGGAAGTCTGATTGGAGAGAATAGGTTCAGGAGGTGATGAAGTAAATGCAGGTGAGCATACACAACTCATAGCGAGTTTTACTATCAAAGGGAGCATAGAAGTGAGGTGATAGCCGATGGGGAATAAAAGATGAGGGAGACATTTTTAGATGAGAAATCCTGCAGCATGCTTGTGGAGTTAGGAAGAGCCAAAAGAGGGAGAAAGGCGGACAAAGGAAGGAACAGGTCTTAGACAAGGCAAGAAGAGATGGAATGCAGGCACAGGGAGGCTGCCTGCTGCAGGAAGGACCACCTGGAGACCCCAACTGCTAGCCCAGGACTCTTCCTGCTGTGTACTGACAAATTTCTCCACTGTGGTGATGTCCCCTTTGACCCTACTTAGTTTTTTGGGGTTCTTTTTTTTGACCCTACTTAGTTTTAAATTTTATTTTTTAATTTATTCAAATCATGCATACATTTTTATTTTACAAAAAATACTGAGCTATGTAATGTAAAAAGCCAAAGCCCTCTCCCAATTTCATTCTCTTTCTCAGAAGAAAGTCCTGTTATCAATTTAGTGTGGTTTCTTACAGACCCTTTCTATGTATTTGTACATAAAGAAATAGGGCTTCCCTGGTGGCGCAGTGGTTGAGAGTCCGCCTGCCGATGCAGGGGACACGGGTTCGTGCCCCGGTCTGGGAGGATTCCACGTGCCGCGGAGCGGCTGGGCCCGTGAGCCATGGCCGCTGAGCCTGCGCGTCCGGAGCCTGTCCTCCGCAGCGGGAGAGGCCACAACAGTGAGAGGCCCGCGTAACGCATAAAAAAAAAAAAAAAAAAAAGAATAAAAAAAAGAAATAAATGCTTTGTTGGGGTTTTCCTGTAAATGACATCATACTATGCATAACATACTATAAATTAATGCTTTAACAATACTTCTTGAAACACTTTCCATTCTTGTGCAGAATGGTATTTTATAGTATGGTTGTTTTATTCTCCTACTGATGGACAGTCAACTTAGTTCCAAATCCTCATTAA
Organism: Phocoena phocoena; assembly: GCF_963924675.1. Lineage (NCBI taxonomy): Eukaryota > Metazoa > Chordata > Mammalia > Artiodactyla > Phocoenidae > Phocoena > Phocoena phocoena. The sequence goes on along the minus strand of NC_089227.1, from coordinate 65,026,338 downwards.
TTCCAATAATGCTGTAATGAACATTCTATGGTTCTCTTTATGACTACATGTAAGGATGTCTTTAGAAAAAAATTACTGGATCAGAATATATACATTTTTAATTTTTTATAATCCTTCTAAAATGGCTACACCAATTTACAGTCCCACAAATATTGTATAAGAATACTTGTTTCAGTATTCCCTGGTGGCACAGTGGTTGGGAGTCCGCCTGCCGGTGCAGGGGACACTGGTTCGTGCCCCAGTCCGGGAGGATCCCACATGCCGCGGAGCGGCTGGGCCGGTGGGCCATGGCCACTGAGCCTGCGCGTCCGGAGCCTGTACTCTGCAACGGGAGAGGCCACAGCAGTGAGAGGCCCGCGTACCGCAAAAAAAAAAAAAAAAAAAGAATACTTGTTTCCCCACACCTTTGTCAATACTGGATATTGACAAATATCTTCTTAATTTTTTTCCGATCTAACAAAAAATATTTTATTGCTCTTCTAATATGTAACCTCTTAATTACTAGTAAGTTTGAGCATTTTTCATAGGCATTGACCCTCAGCTTTGTCTTATCTGGTTCCCCCCGTTCATGCTTCAACAACCACCAGTCAGGGGTCAGTTCCTTTTGATGGCCTCTCCATACTAACCCCCATCTGACTATACGATTCTCTCCTGTGCTCCTATTTTGCCCCTTCAATACCAATGTCATCTCACTTGTCATAACTGTTTACTCACTGTCTCCCCACTCCACCCACCCCATACCTGACTCTGAGCATCTCGAGTGCCAGAATTCGGCTTGACTTCGCTCTGGGGCCCTAGCCCCTGGCACAGAGTGTGGCACCATAGTAGGTACTCAATAAAAGAATCACTAAGTTTATAATGACATCACTTTATATTTGCAGAGTGTGGTACGATCTACAAACATCCTTCCCTTGCATTTACTCAGATTGCCTAAATCAAATCAGATTTGCAGGAATTAACATTTCAGGGAAAACACCAGGAACATAGGAGGAGGAGTATGAACAGCATGAATTTGATCACCAGCTGCGTAACGGGACGCATGTAAAAATAAATCAGTGTAACTTAAGCCCTTGGACTTCTAAGTGGGTTCGATAATAAATGTTCTACAAGAAATTAGCAAAATTCATCATAATATTAAAGTAAATACACAGTCAACAAATTGGAAAAAATAAGTTTAAAGTAAAATTATCAATTCAGTAGTCAGGTAGAAAGAGTAAAACAAAGGAGAGATCTGCTATTTGGTCAATAATAGATAAATTAAGCATTGATGTGAATTTTTGTCCAGAATGATATAATTTTACAGCAATCTAGATTGATCAACGTAAATGTACAACCTCCAAATTTTTCTAGTAGAATTCTTGTAACCAACTGAACTTGAGATTTTAGGCCATCTCATAAAGCTCAAATATAGATCACAGAGACAGTTCATCAGTATTCTTCAAAAACTGTTTCTGTGAAACGCTAGTTCCACAAGATGTTAAAAGGTATTATGCACACTTTTTAAAAAGATTCCTAGGTCAAATAAGTTTTGGAAATGCTGGTTTAAATAAAGGGAAACAGGTTTATTCAGTGTAAGGCTTATCAGAGCCTTCAATAAGCCCCAAAAGTTTTGTATATAGCTCCAAGGTATAATATGAAACATTTCTTAAACTAATCTGACCACAGAACCATGTAGAATGTGTGTCTGTTTTATGAGAAAAATATGTCTCAAGAAACTAGTGTTGCACAGAGCATCCTTTGAGAAATACTGCTGAGATTACTAAAACAATCTTCTTCTATGCTACAAATGATCTTTTCAGATTTAGAAGCATCCACAGGCTTAAATCCCTCCGTTTTATCACAGTTTAAAGTTTACCCTGATACGGTGGCCTAGAATCAAATCTGAGGCTGGCAAAAGCCAGGGTGGAGAGAGTTATAATGCCACAAGCTCAGAGAAGGGCAGAGGAAGGAATCTTAGTGGAAAGTTAACAGGTAAGAAGCCTTGTGTGAGTATAGCAGCTTATGAATTATTGAACACGATGCCCCTGAAGTCTATTTCCCTCTACTATTTTGCTGCTCCAAATTCAAAAATCTATCATGCTGTCTTGCTAATCTTTTCATGTCTCAACTCCTGGGACCTCCTCTGCAGTCATCCTCACCTTGCAAGCCCCCCTGCATAATTAGCCCATTGCCAGGCTCTTTGAATACACAACGAGTCATATTCTGCATGTTTATCTCTCTCTGAGGCTGAAATCTTGGTTCTCCTGTGATGCAGTGAATTGGGGGTTACACGGGGCTCTGGGATGTGGCTAGTATCAAAGAGCTAGAAGGAATTTTAAAAGTTCTTTAATCCATCTCCCTGGCCCCATGCTGGCCTGACCTCCATCCACATCGGAAATCAAATTATCCACCCTTGTCTTAAAACTTCCTAGCAGTAGAGGTCCCTGAATAAAGCCTGTCTAGTCTCTAAATTATCCAACTTTATCCCAATCCACTCCCCTGTCCTAACCCTTCACATCAAATGTTACCATTTCTCTCTCACTCACCTTCCAAGCCCCAGTCTTTTTTGTGTGACTTATTCCCATTCAGCTTCACAGGGTCTCAGAATTTATACCCAAACTAGCTGTGCTGCTAAAGAGAGTCAGAAATAGACTCAGAAACAGGACCTGATACATTACTGTTGCTTGAATAATATTTCACTCGGTTTATCCCAAAAAACCTCTGATATGCTAAGCCCTTTGGGAAACAGTTTTGTTGCCTCTCTCCAAGTGGGTTCTGCTTGGAATCAACATAGGAGGTGCTAATTTTTTCAATTTTGAAACAACCCTTTTAATTTGTCTGCATTATTCCTTTTTTTGTTTGTTTGTTTTTGTTTTTGTTTGCAGTACGCAGGCCTCTCTCTGTTGTGGCCTCTCCCGTTGTGGAGCACAGGCTCCGGACGCGCAGGCTCAGCGCCACCAGGGAAGCCCTGTCTGCATTATTCTTGAGGCTCGTTCTTAATTTTACTCTTTGTTTTGTTTTGTTTTTCTTTCAGCCATAGCGAAATGAGGTGGGGGGCGGGTTATTAGAAGGCTCTCAGAGAAAGTGGTTTTTGTGTTACCTGAGCCCATGTTGGGGAAAGCAACTAGTAGACATTCTGAGATTTATCTGTTTTGAATTTTGGTATTAGAAATCAAAATATGACTAGTGTGTCCTCAGTGAAACGGCTATACTTTCTAGGCCCTACAATAGATGGAGCTGATAAAACTGGGAATTTAACATGGTGAACCTCCAAGCCTACTCCCAATGCTGAGGGCACCCTTACCTTAGACACTGGGGAATGTGTGAGGAAGAGAACTTTCAAACACTCCTTCTTTGCACCACTCAAATTACAGGACTGAAGCTATTACCTCTTCTACTAACCCATTGGACTGGGTTTTGATGCACAACAGAGGAAAAAGAGAAATAAAGATCATATAGGAGGGCTTCCCTGGTGGCGCAGTGGTTGAGAGTCCGCCTGCCGATGCAGGGGACGCGGGTACGTGCCCCGGTCCGGGAAGATCCCACATGCCGCGGAGCGGCTGGGCCCATAGCAGTGAGGGGAGTGAGAAGAGGGGAATTTGAAACCAGAATGGTGATCACCGTTAACCTTACTAGGCACAGTTTAGCCTATTAATTCAAGTTTCACTGACCCTGTATGTAAATAATTTTCTATTAAGCAATCTCCTCCATTTATAGGCATCTCAAATATTGTATTACAAGCTTCTCAACGTATTGTACGGATCCCTCTATCTCCTCAGAATTCCTGCACTGCATGAGAAATTCAGTTCCTAAGATTTATAAGAGAGGTTATGTATTGAGAATGGAGATGAAAGAAAATAGTAACTTTTTAGGTGAAATAGTTTCTAGTACTTAGTGTTACAAAACCTTAATCCCAAAATTCTAGATGCTATTTCTGGTCAGAAATAGTAATGGAGCTCTTTGCCTATTGATAAAGATTTCTATGTTCTTTCTGTAATGTGTGACTAACTGTAGCTATAATATTAATATCCACACTGTTTACTCTCCATGAGGAGGTCAAGAACAAAACAGTATTTCAGTACAGAAGTTCCATTTTTAGAATTATCAAAAATACCTTTCTGGCTAAATATTGGTAATAATTACTTTCCCAAAGGAAAATAACCCCTCTTTATTGACTGTGAAATTATTTTAGTATTGAACTCAGATCTAATGTCCATTTCCCATCTGCTTTTTCAAAATATAATAAAATAGTCATGGCAGAGGGCATAGATGATGCAGTGTATAAAGTATTCATTTCAGCTTCTGGGTAAGATGGCAGATTGAACGAAGCATTTACTTGTCTTCCTTGAGAAACCCCACTAAAATGACAGTAAACGAATTTGTCCGCAAGGACAAAGAGAACAGGAAGAGCCAATAGCCACAAAATGTTGGAAGCCAGAAAGCAGAAGGACAAGTGGTAACTGACTTAGTCGATTCAAGAAAGTTGCGTCCTAAACTAGGAGGAGGGACAGCTGAGAAGCAACCCAGTCTACACCACAGAACCCCAGAGGCCTTGGGAACTGGCTCCATATGGTAGCTCTAGAAATGAAAGTGAGGCTAAAAACAAGTCTTGGTTGAAAGATTGTTGAAGTAGTTAGATCCTCGGATCTCTTCCCCTCCCTTATTCTGATATAAGACTAGGGTTTCTTCTCTGGAGATGCTAAAATCAAGAGCTTCTGGACTGGAAGACAGCAGACAAGGGGAGGTAGGAGCACTGTGCTAAAGCACAAGCATGCTGAACCTGAAGTCCACCCACCCCTGGACCCAGAGGGCTGGCAACCCAGTTGGACACTAGAAGACCCCTCTCTGGGGAATCTGCACATCCTAAGAGGAAAGCCCCAAAGACTCGGACAGCAGGGGTTCCCTGAGAAAGGCCCAGCCAGTCCACCCTCTAGTAAGGGCCGTAGACAACAAGCCACACCCAGCAGGCCCACTTTCCAATCAGCTTTTGAGTTTTCAGCTAGTTTCCACTTTTACACATAAGCCAACAACCCAAGATCATCAGATATCTGAGACCAACCCCGAATGTGAAAAACAGTACAAAAACAAACAGAAAAACAACTTCAAGATAACAGAGACAGTGCTCCAAGGGGAAATCGTTTTTAACTTTAATTAATATCCTACTTATAAAAATAATTAAAATGATAGCTTCAAAAAAATAAGAGGAGATATTACATTCATGAAATTAAAACATTATACTAAAATTAAAGAAATATTCAGAGATCAAAATGATCATTGGGAGATTATACTAATGACATAAGATGAATTTCATGGATGTATTGAAAAATCATGTTGAGGATATCATCCAGAAAATAGAGCAAAAGACAAAGAGATGGAAACTAAGATAGAAAAACTAGGAAAATTAGAGGACCAGTCTAGGTGACCCAGTATCCAAATAATAGGAGTTCTAAGAAAGGAAGAAATCATCAATGGAATAATTCAAGAACACCTCTCAGAACTGAGTGACATGAATTTCCAGGTTGAAAGTGTGTCTAACACTGAATGGAAATAGAACCACACCAAGCCTGTCATCATGACACTTCAGAACACTTGGAACAGATGCTACTCAGGTTCTCAAAGGATTGAGGCACAGAATGGCTTCAGACAACAACATGGGTAGGTCAGGATCCAATGGATCGATTCCTTCAAACTTCTGAGGGAAAACGATATTAACCCAGAATTCTATAAGCATCTGTTCTGCACATCGATTGTTGTGTAAAAAGTACTCCAAAGTTTAGTGGCTTAAAACAAGGCATTTTTATACCTCACAGTTTGGGAGGTCAGGAATTCAGGCAGAGCTTGGCTGGCCAATTCTTCCTCTCCATGTAATATTGACCATGGACACGACAGTATTCACCCAGCGCTGGGCTGGAGGGTCCAAGATGGCTTCACTCACATGAAGTGAGTGCCTGACGAGGGGTGACCAGAAGGCTGGGTTTAGCTGGACCTCTTTTCCTTTCCAGGTAGGGTTTTGTTTCTTTTTTTAATAAACTTTAATTTTTGAGCAGTTTTAACTTTACAGAAAAAATGAGCAGAAAGTACTGAGAGTTCCCAAATAATCCCTCATCTCCTCAATTCCCCCTATTATTAACATCTCACATTAGTGTGGTAGATTTGCTATAAATGAAGAGCCAACCTTGATACATTATTCTTAACTGAAGTCTATAGTTTGCATTAGGGTTTACTCTTTGTGCTGTGCATTCTATGGGTTTTGACAAATGCATAATGACATATATCCACCATTACAGTATTGTACAGGTTAGTTTCACTGCCCTAAAAAGCCCCTGTACTCCACCTGTTAATACCCGCCTTCCTCCTCTTAACCCCCGGAAACCACTGATTTTTTTTTTGTCTCCATGTTTTGCCTTTTCCAGAATGTCACATAGTTGGACTCACACAGTATGTAGCCTTTTCAGATTGGCTTCTTTTACTTAACAATATGCACTTAAGCTTCCTCTATGTCTCTTCATGGCGTAATAGCTCACTTCCTTTTATTGCTGAATAATAGTCCTTTGTATGGGTGTACCACGGTTTATCTATTCACCTATTGAAGGACATCTTTGTTGCTTCCACTATAGGGCCTTTTTAACATGGTGTCTCCAGAAAGATAGTCAGACTTCTTAGGTGGTGGACCAGGGCTCCGAGAGACCAAAGTTGCCAAGATTCTTAAAAGCCAGGCCAAAACTGGCATAATGTCACTTCCACCATATCTTTTTGGTCAGAGAAGTAACAAGACAGCCAGGATTTAAGGGTAGGGGTGTCAAAGATAATGAGGCTATTCTTAAATCTACCACACCAGTCAACAAGAGGCAAACTGATAATTCTGGAGACCCATTTCCTCTTTCTTATTGGTACTTAACAAGAAGCTGATTCCTCCTGTTTGGAACTCCTCCTTTTTAACAAAACAGTTACCTATCCCTGAAATTTATTATTATTATTATTATTATTATTATTATTATTATATAGCAACTTATAAACACCAGAACCTGCTTTCCCTAAAAATATTTAGGGTGTCCCATATGTGTCCAGTCTAGCTATGTCCTGTCTAAGACACTTTTCTATGAGATAATGAGAGTTCAGGGACCAGGTGAACACTGCTACTTCTCTACTTGAAGTTCGTCCCCAACAAGTCCTATTAACCCTTATTTGTGTTCGTATTTATGGCGCAAGCTGTGTTTCTGGGCCCGCCCTACACCTCACCAGCAATACCTCACCACCCTACACCTCACTAAGTCAAAAATAAAAACATTTTCAGATGCTAAAAAAAGTAATGTTACTTCACACACATCCTTCAAACGTTACGTAAAAGTACTCTCCATCAAAAATAAGAAAAATGTGGTCTTCCAGGAAATAGGATATCTAACAAGTCAGGAAGAGGTGAAAAGGATCCCCAGGGTATGAAGAAGGAGGCTCCCAGGATATCTGCTCTGCTGCAGAGTGAGAGGGCAACAAGTCCTGATTAAGCAGGGCAAGAGGACCCAGGAGAGATTTCCACAAGGAGATGAAATTTAAAAACTATCTGAGACATCAGAGCATATTGAAAAGAGATCAAACAACTGTAAAAAGATTTAAGGGTGAAGTGATGATAAACAGTTAAGAAAATAAAGAAACAAAGGCAGCTATTAACTCCAGGGAATTGAAAGTGTTGTGAAGAGAAGAAAAAGCAATCATAGATCTGCTGTGAATAGCTAAATCCTCCTCTTGATAGTGGGAAGTGAATAGATAATGCCAAATACTAAAAATCAAGAAGTAGCCTTGAAAGTATGTTATTTAGAGATAAGAAAGAAAACACGAAAAGACTCAGTCAAATAAGGTTGAAATTAATTGCCTCTGGGAATGGAGAAATGGGGAGGAATGGGGAGTGTGAGCTTGCTGTTTATCACCACAAGCCTTATAGACGAAAATAGTTCAACTATTTTGTTCTGTAAGGCTCACCACTTCAAGTCTTTGCTCACATCCACCTTTTCAATAAGCCTTGTTCTGACCACTCAAATCCTAGCTCCCCTGCCTCCCTTTTTTCCATAGCATTTACTGTCTTCTAGCATGCTCCATAATTTGCCTATTCGTGATGTTTAGTGGGTTTTTTTCCCTGCCAGAATGTCAATGACACAGGGGCAGGGATCTTCGTCTTTTTCATTTACCAGTAGGACCCAGGTGCCTCGAATAGTGCCTGGAACATAGTAAGGCCCCTTAAACATTATTCAAGTAAAATGAATTTGATTTTTAAAACTATGCACCTGGGTAGCTTTGATTTTAAAAAGTAAAATAAATCACTCACCTCAAAACTCTACCACAAAGCAAAAATTCCATAATTAAAATATTGTTTGGAGATCTTGGTCTTCTATTAAGAAATGTTACTAGTAGTTTCTTTTTTGGGGGGGGCGGTTAATTGAAGTATAGTTGATTACAGTGTTGTATTAGTTTCTTTATTACATTCTTTTCCCTTATAAGTTATTATGAAATAACTTATAAGGGAAAAGAATGTGCTATACAGTAGGTCCTTGTTGGTTATCTATTTTATATATAGTAGTGTGTACATGTTAATCCCAAACTCCTAATTTATCCCTCCCTCCCCCTTCCCCTTTGATAACCACAAGTTTTTTTTTCTATTATTATTAGTTTCCTCAGAACGAACAATACTAACAGTGCATTCTAAGTGCCCAAACCTGAAGCACTGAGACAGTAGGAAACACTATAATACAATGAGTGAGACTTACATAACACTGAAAAATAAGTGATGATTCATGTAAGGTTGTGAGATATGAAGTTTATTATAATGAAGAGAAGAAAAAATACATTTGAGGAATAATCAAATATATCTGAGTTTAATTATTATTCATTAGTTTATACCTGGTCTTGTTTCAAAATGGATTTTAGGAAGCCTATAAAAGTATAGAGAACATAACATTAAATTCCATTTAAATTAAATTAAAGTTTGGCAAAAGAAGATAGAAAATCAAAGATGGGACAAAGAGAAGCCAATAAAGTGACTTAAAATATGTGCAGTTACAGCCTGATGCTGGTTGAAAATTTGTCTCTAAAATCTGTGTCCATTAGTATTAGATTCAGCTATAAGTAACAGAGAAACTCAACGTATGGGTGGTTTAAATAAGATGACAGATGAGTTTATTTCTCTCATATATGCAGTACAGGTCTGATATGGGAGGTCAGCTCCACTGGTCCTCAGGGCCCTTCCAGCTCACACCTCTGTTTTCTCAGTGTAGAACTTATCCCCATAATCCAAGATGACAGCATTCCTATTGTGGGCAGCAGAATGGAGAAAAAGGACTAAGCAAGGGTCACCTGCCAATTGTTTCCTGAGAAACATTCCCAGAAACTGTCACTGGATACTTCTCCTTCCATCTTCTTGTCCAGAATTTAGTGAAGTGGCCACTCCTAGCTGCAAGGGAAGCTGAGTAAAGCAGTCATCATTCGGGGCAGACACATGTCCTACTGAAACTTCTATTAAAATGGATGAAGGGGGAGAAATGGATCTGAAAGACAACAGGAGTGTCTGCCACAGCTTCACAGCAACCAAAAGAAGAAAGGGAACATGATCAGATTCAAAATAACCGAGTTGGTAAAAATGACCAGTTGCTCAAGAGACTTACAGCAGCTCTTGGTTAAAAGGTTAGAAAGGGATGACTGGAAGTCTTCATAAAAAGAAGAAAAAGTTTGATCTTATCACATCAGTGCAACCCATTTTGTAGAACTGTTTCTTATAACAACTCCTAATAATGTATTGACAGTTTAGAGAAAATGTGCCTGCAGAGATTTGATTTTCTGAGTTCATTTTCACATTTAAAAAATCATAATAAAACCATGTTTCTTTTAACTCCATCATGTGAATGTCCTGTCATTAAATATACACATATATATTTCTTTCAGAGTTAAAGAAAACTCTATTTACCTTCGTTTACGGAAAAGAAACCACTGCAATCACAGGGACTACCAGAACATTTCCAGAAATGGTATGTAGTGCTCCATTGAAACTTTCACCAATGTGCCTTTAATGATTGGTTTTATTTCATAAGTACCACAAAAGCAGAGGATTAGATAATAATGAACATAGAATAAGATGAACAGTCCCCCTTTTCAATACCATTTCCTTTTCTGAGAGAGGGGCCCTTTTAAGGCCTTTTACCCATAGCAAAAGAGAACAAGACAAGATGCCGTTAAGGTAGAGACCACGGGGGCACCTCAGTCATCCAAGAGCAAAGCTCTAGAAAGGCCAAGGTGCAGGGCATCAAGGCTCAGGAAGCAAGACCTAAGTGAGCATTTGCAGAACAAGGGCTGAGCAAAATCAAGGTCATTGCAAAGACTCTGCCCTCCCTTATGGTGCAAAGTCTCCCACATTTCTACCGGGGTTGGAGTTTTATGAAAAATAGCTAAAAGTTTGTGGCTGAAACCCCCCAAAGCCATTTTAAAAAGGAACGTGTTTTCAGGGTATTGTCTCCATCAGCTTCCCATGTTTCCCAGACATCTGTGTCTTCTGGGCTTGTTTCTTACCTGTGTGGTTCTCACCTCCCACCTTGGACCCAGATTCAGTCCACAAGATTTTTTTTTTTTTTTTTCCGGTACGTGGGCCTCTCACTGTTGTGGCCTCTCCCGTTGTGGAGCACAGGCTCCGGACGCGCAGGCTCAGCGGCCATGGCTCACGGGCCCAGTCGCTCCATGGCATGTGGGATCTTCCCGGACTGGGGCACGAACCCGTGTCCCCTGCATCGGCAGGCGGACTCTCAACCACTGCGCCACCAGGGAAGCCCAGTCCATAAGATTTTGATGAAACTCCTGATTGATTAACCATGGCGTGGCTAGTACCTAATGAGCTGCCAAGTAATGTTTTGTGACACATAATTCAGAGATGGCAAACACTTAGTCTGTGTGTTGCCACTCCATCTTCCAAAGTCTGGGGAAGATATTAACTAACCCACCTTAGCACTCTTGTCTGCTATTCTGCTTCAGCGATTCTCACAACACAGCACACCTGACAATCATCATCAACAGATTAGACTTGGCACATAAAGTTAAACCTATTTGCCATCCCTATGCCATCTCTAATCAACAGAGTATTAAGGAATTTTCCAAGCAGTACAAGTTTTATCTAAATATATGACCTACAAATAATGTATTGTTTATCATATATATTCTACACAGAACAAATGTTCTATTCTAAGGACAACATAGTTTTTTTCTTACTAATAAAATAACAGCTGATTGTTGATCTCTTACCAAACACTAAGAACAATTTATGTATAATATTTCACCTAATCCTTTCAACAAACTATAAAGCAAGTATTTATTATATTACATATTATATTACTTCAATTCTAAGATATCATTGATTGTATTAGCTCTGGAGAGTGTTAACGGTGGAAAAAGGAAAGAAAAATGGCAATGTACACATTGATTGCAGCGCTCAACCCAGTATCAAATGTATTAAAATACGTTTCTCAGAATTGGGAATTTGTAATGATATCTACGCTGTTACAGCTGAGAAAACAGAGGCATAGAGAGAACAAAGAGTCCTGTCCAGATCACAGAATAGAAAGTTGCAGAGCTGGAATTTGTACCCAGCTTATCTCACTCCACTCAGACACCAACAACGATAATACAGTCACTGGTCTATGATCCGAGATTGAGCCACAGAAAGAAGTCAACCTTGTCTCTTTGCATATGAACATGACCAACAGTCTATTGGAAAGCTGTCATGCAACCTGGCTAAGAATCACCATAGACACAAAGTGAATACTGACCCCTTGTTGCTCTCTCTCTTCTCCTTTAATGAGATATTCAAACAGTCCCAGTGCTGGCAAAAGCTCTCTGTCGGTGTAGACCGTAAAAACAAAGAACACAAAAACACCATGTGGAATATTATGCAGCTCTAGAAAATGAGGACTAAAAGTCCATATCTTTTTATTTAGAAAGACAAAACACTGCCAAAAGAAAAATTAGCGTATAAAATTGGATAGTATAATTTAATTTCTACTGTATTTTGAAAAGAAAAGAAAAAACTAGCTGTACATAAGAAAATTGGTAGAAAATACACCAAAATCATTATGTTTGATAAATTATGGGTGATAGCTTTCATTTTTTTAATATTTCTGTTTCCCACAGATTTTGGTTTTATATAGAAATAACAACCAAAAAAAATCTAGATGGAAACTGAAGGAACAGTAAAGACCTTGCCCAAGGTCCGCAGCCAAGAGTCCACGTTAGGGTGCAGAATAAGGAATAGGATTCGGCTAGAAATGCAGGCTGGAAGCTGCGCTCTCCCCGTGTGTCTGTGACACCAGCATTTCTCTCTCACAAGACCCAGACGTGTCATCTCAATGTCACTCTGCTCCCACAATGAATGCAGCCATCTTCTGTAAAATCTAAAAGACCAAAGTAAACTTCTCTGAAAAGTACTCAGTACAATTTATAGTAGACATCTCTCCTTTTGTGGTACACTGTCTTGACAGCATTTCTTTAAAATTCAGATCGTGGAGATAAAAAAGGAGAAAGGAGATGGGAGGATAGCCTAATCACGAAAAAACATGTATGTCAAAATTTGATTGAAATCCATGGCTTCTGTCAGACTTTTATCTAATGAATAGATGCTGGGGTGGAGTTGGGGGTGAGGAGGGTTTCTGTTCTTTTCTTTAAATTCAAAATCCTTAGAAATACAGAGAGTGTACACTGTGTCTAGTATAACTTCTTTGAAGATGCTTCTTGACTATTTTTCTAAGGATGTAATTGTAAAATAATTTTTTTAAGTTTCTCATGGTTACTCATTATTTAACGTCCTGGCTTTAGTCTCCAGCGCATCTTCCTGTTCTCTGCTGCTTTCCTCACTATGGATTTTTCCTTCAATTATTAGGCAGCATGTAACCTGACTGCCAGTGCCAAATTATTTCAATTACTCCCCAAGGTTTTTATTAGATATAGAAGAAGTCGGCTTTCTATAGCCTGCATTTTTATGTCTACGCTTATTTTTCAGAAGCAGTGAGAGAGAAAGGAAAAAGGGAAGAAAGAGTTGAATGGAATATGAAAGCGTTTCTTAAAAATTGTGTAATAAGAATGAAAGAAACAGCTCCTGTTTTCCTCTTGAGGTTTATGTACAAGATCTCAAAAATTTCTATAGATAGCTCTCCCATGAACCATTGCCAGTGATTATAAGGTACTTTAAAATGTAAACTGTTGAAGTCATTTTAATTTGGGTACTAATTCTCTGGCATAGCGGGTTAAGCGTAGGAAGTTTCTTGCTAAGCCTTCTTTACAATCAGCAGAGGAGATGGGTTGCAGCAGCCCTTACAGCTCCCAACGTGCCAACACGGCTCGGGTGGGGAGCAGAAGGGAGTGCGGTGAAGGGGGAAAGGGTCAAAACACCAGGGGGTTGGCTGGGTCCTCACAGAATATCACCTCACTTCTCAGAGATACAAGGTGAAGCCCAGAGAACAGAGAGCAGAGGTCTTCCCCTCCTTGTTACTTCATAAAGTCTTTTTTCTTTGTGTATAAAATAGCAGACTGGTTTTGAATTTAGGCCCTGGAATTGGTCTGTGACTTGGACAAATTGTTAAATTTCTCTGGTCCGTTTCTACATCTATAAAATGGGGATCATGGTTGGATGAGCACAACTGCCCAAGGCGATGCCAGGATCTCATTCTTCGTTGCCATTGCAACAGGCCAGCTCCAATGGGATTCTTCACCCCACCATCCTGGGGGAAAGGCTGCACCCAAACTCAGTGGGATGATGGGGTTCAGGGGACAAGCCCAGCCTTGTAAGTTTGTCCTTTCCCCAATAAAGCCAATTCCTTAAACTATGTCACGTGACATGAAGGAATTCATCACAGAACCCAGATGGGGATCCCTTTGCAAAGTGGCGGTGATAGCAGTCCATACTTGAACTTCACTGGGCCGTGTAAGGTTGAATGGGGAAATAAAGTACTTCCTGATCTTCCATCTTTGTTGCTAACTTCACCCACCACCTGTCCTGTTATTTACTCAGCATTTTAAAAAAAATCAGTCACTTTTTCAATATAAATTTTTGTTTAAAGAAGCAAGTAGATTTGAAAAATCAAAAATAAATTTTAAAAACACATGTCCATGTTGGGAAGACCTGTGGCTCCCAGAGTTCAAGGGCAGAAAGAGGGACATCTAGCATTGAGTTTCCCGGCCCCTGGGAACAGTAGCTAGCAGGAAGGTAATGGGGATAGGGGAGGGGCTGCCAGCCCCACCGGGAGAATCTGGCAGAAAGAAAGGGGCTTCCTCTGGGAGGAAGAAACTGGGCTAGGGATAGGAGTGGGCAGTGATGGAAACTGGTAGCTGGCATATCTAAGATTGACAGAGGGGATCTGGGGCGAAGGCTAGAGGAGAAATGAGGGGACTGCAGAGGGAGCCCTGGGGAATGGGAGGCAGGTGCAGCCTGGGGAGCAGGCTCGGGGCTCCCCTAGAGAGGCTGGAGGAAACAATGGGCAAGGGCAGGGTTAAGGCGATGGTGTGAGAACTGAGGGTGGGGCAGTGAAAGACCCCTGCTGATGGGTGCGGCAAGAGGTGGAAGCTGTGGGCGGAAGGGGCTGGAGAACAAGCCTTGGCTGCTTGAGCTGGGAGCTCTAGAACATGTTGGAAGGGGCAGAAGCAGATGAGGGGTGTCATCTTCTCCCCAGCAATGATCACCCCTCAGAGACTAGTGCTTCAGGCGTGGACGCCAGTCAATATTCAGCTGGGGAGGCCAACACAGCAAACGTGGACCCCAAAAGCACCTCCTATACCCATGCTGCACGTTCCAATCTTTGGGACCTCATCAAAGGTCTCAGGCCTTAGGCCTTGAGCTCAGAGAGGACTCAATAAGTAGTAGCAATTTTTTTTTTTTTTTTTTTTGCGGTACGCGAGCCTCTCACTGTTGTGGCCTCTCCTGTTGCGGAGCACAGGCTCCGGACGTGCAGGCTCAGTGGCCATGGCGCACGGGCCCAGCCGCTCCGCGGCATGTGGGATCCTCCCGGTCTAGGGCACGAACCCGCGGCCCCTGCATCAGCAGGCGGACTCTCAACCACTGCGCCACCAGGGAAGCCCAGTATTAGCTTTTATTCAGCCCTCACATAAGCCCTTTGTCCCTGCCTCTGTTGTTGCATTTCCTCGCCTGTAGCTGAGTCATTTGCTTTAAGTCTGGCTTCCCAGCCTGACAGTGAGGACAAGCTGCATGGGAACCAAATTTGTACTCCCAGCCCTGAGCTGAGCTTCTGCTGCACGTAGTAGGACTTGTCAAACTGACACGCTTTTTTTTAAACTAAATAACTCTCAGGAGTTACATTTAACCTTTGAAGAGAAGAAAAGCACACACAGTAATCTTTTGCCAACCTGAATACCTCCATGGTGGGCAAAAACCATGAGTGACAAGATTGTGCTTCATCTAAAATAAAGGGTAGAAGAAAAGCAAATGTTAACGTGATATTCAATATCAATATGTATTTTAAAGTAAAGAAAAATTCGTAAGGCATCTACTTCTAAAATAAACAAGACTCATCTGCTTATGAAACAAGCAAATCCCAGCCCTGAGTCTCCATGGCCACACAGCCTGCAGAGGAGGGCACTCTGATGGCCTTAGAGGCTGCACCAAGGATCTCTTTACAGTTTGCAAGCAGGACTTTACTGGCTTGAAGCAGAATGTCTTTTTCACTTGCAGCCTTCCTCATTTTATTTTTGCAAGTTTAGCAAAACCTTGGTGTCAACACCTGTTTGGGGTTGTTTTGTTTTCAGAAAGTCAAAAGTGCCGAAGAGCATGTCTTCTTGGAGGGGCCCATCCATACAGTGAGAGGTCGCCCCTCTCTGTGCACCCGTGTGCTCACCCACTTAGTGGGAGAGTGGGGAGTAAGGGACTAACTACAAGTATATAGATATGAAAAAGGGAGAATTTTAACACTTGCGAAAGTGCATGTGTTTGCAGCCTCATCTACCCAGCCTCAACCCAATCCCTTTGCCACAAACCAAATTCAGTCTTGAACTTCTTAACTTCTCTACCCACTCTCCATCCCCCACACCCCCCAAAAAACAACTTCATCTTGCTGGTTCCCTTGTTTAGCCTTTGGTTAAACCATCTGAAGAATGGGAGAGAATCTGACAGGCCAGGAGAAACTAGAAAAAAAGGGGCAAAATTCAGGGCAGCCTGTGGAATTCATACTCAGACCATCTACAGGATAAAGTCTCAGGAAGTCTAAGCGGGTGGGGTGAAGAGAAGGGAAAGCTGGGCAGCGAAGGGGTGAGGGAAGAGTTTCTAAGGCAAATGGAGGAGGAGGCCTTGGAGCAGAATCAGAGTGAGGGGAGGGGATGGCAGAGGAGAGGGGGTTTCTACATGATGCGGGACATCACATCGTGTCCATGACAGCTATGAGTCCAGCTCAGGGCTCCTTCTCATGACTCTCGGACTGTTTCTCCTACACGTCACTGCTCTGGGATGAATCATGTGAGATTCACATGTGAATCACGTGAGCAAAGAAAACAACCTTATTCATATCCCCCACGATAATGCAACTCTCTCTTGTCGCTCTGCAGTGAAAAATCAGGAGAGGCGAGCCCCAGCTTCATGAGAAGGATCCTTCATGCCTTCATTAATTCTACAGTTATTTTTGAGCACCAGTCGCTGTAATAGACACAGAGGATAAAAAGACTAAACGTTAATGCATGCCTAGACCGTGTTCAGGTCCTGACCCCTCAATGGCTGGTTCTATAACCTCAGTGAGTCCCTTCCCCATTCTGAGCCTCAGTTTCCCTGAAACAAAGGGCTTGAACAGGATAATCAACGTCCATCCAAGCTCTATGATTCTGAAATCCTAAATCAGAGTGTCTTAGACTAGCAATCCTCAGACTCACTCCATGTTTAAGTTTTTGGTTTTTTTAATGTGGTTTATTGCTGATGTTTAATAATCAAAAGATTTTACATAAAAATCCAATTTCCTATTTATCTTAGAAAATCAGCAGTTCTGGTAAACAGCCATGCTCCTGCCTGGCAACAATGGGTTGGCACTGAGTAGTGGCCTCCCTTTCAGGTGGATCATGGGCTGTGTGTTTGGCCGAGGTTCCCACTCTGTTCCATTCACACGTGGACTTAGCTACCTGGCCCCTGTGGCCATTTGAGACTTCAACCCGTCCCAAGTCTAATGGTCAGCTATTCAAGGGAAAGTGAACTAGGACTTTGATGCACAACAGGTTAGAGGGTGCGAAAGTGAGGAATAGCTCTTGAGAGTTGACCAGGCCCTGGGCGTCCAGCAGAGGGACAGAAGCTGCCACTGGGAAGTGTTCTAACAAGAGCAGACATGGGGGAGAAATCCATCCTGCTCTTAAGCCTGACTGAGAGGATTTTGATTCCTCAACAAGCACAAGAACTGTCGAAGGAGCTTGTCCTGGGCACAGAGACACCACTCTTCAGGCCTTACTCCAAGCCAGAAGGAACAGGTTGATGTCCTTCCAGTCTCCAGGCAGCTAATCGTGTTTCTCTCAGAAATGCTGCCAAGGACCGTTGGTCAGGGCACAGCCCTCTAAGGCATCTGTTAGCAGGTTGGGCAGATTCAGCTGGAGAGTTGTTTGAAGTGGCTACTGTTATTATTACTTTTATAGAGTTTAGCTAATACTAAGTACTGCTTAATTAGTTTAGATTGCTTTAACCAAGTACCACAGTGGGTAATTTATAAATGGAAATTTATTTCCCACAGGTCTGGAGGCTCAGGGTACCTGCATGGGCAGGTTCTAATGAGAGCCTTCTTCCAGGTTGCAAACTGCTGACTTCTCGTTGCATCCCCTGGCGGCATGGCAGAAGGAGAGTGAGCCAGCTCTCTGGCTTCTTAGAACGGCATTTTTTCTTATAAGGGCACATATTCATGATCTAATCACCTCTCAAAAGCCCCACCTCCAAATACCATCACAATGGGGATTAGATTTCTATGTATGAATTTTGGAGAGAAACAAATATTCAGTCCATAGAAAGTACGTTCTCTAAGCCAGACATTATGCTAAGTACTTTACATACTCGATCCCCATTTAAACCCCACAGCAAAGTGAAGTAACTTGCCCAAGGTCCATTAGCCTGGTAGAGTTTAAACTCGTGTCCGTCTCCTACCAGATACACCAGAGCATGTCTGTCCCTGCTCCCCACCATGCCATACTGTCCCCCTTTTGGATTCTAGCTGCTAAAACCACTATCTTGCTGTCTAGGACAGCCAGTACCTGCCCTGGAGGCAGGTGAATGTCAGAATTAGATACCTTGATCCAGCATTCTGTGTCAGCCTTCTTTATCAAAAGTGGTCCTCTCAGAAAGGGATAGAGGCAAGGAAAAAGTAAAAGAAGGATGAAGAGAAAAACTGCAAATGAGTATTAATCCAGGCTTAGCTGAATTCAATTATACATACAAGGGCTTATTATTTTTATACACCCTCCCACCCCGTAAGATCTCTGTATTGGAAGAAAAAATGTTTTGTACCTTAAACTAACTGAGCAACTACTACTGTATTCTTGCCTCTATTCAGTCATAACCTGAGTTAAATCATGAAGAAACATAAGACAAACCCAAATTGAAGACATTCTATAAAATAATTGGCCATGGGCTTCCCTGGTGGTGCAGTGGTTGAGAGTCCGCCTGCCGATGCAGGGGACACGGGTTCGTGCCCTGGTCCGGGAAGATCCCACATGCCGCGGAGCGGCTGAGCCCATGAGCCATGGCCGCTGAGCTTGCACGTCCGCAGCCTGTGCTCTGCAATGGGAGAGGTCACAACAGTGAGAGGCCCGCATACCACACACACAAAAAAAATAATAATTGGCCAGTACCCTTCAAAAGTGTCAAGGTCATGAGAGACAAAGAAGGACTAAGGAATCAGCCCAGATTAAACGAGGCTAAACAGACATGAAACTACATACATGTGATCCTGAATTGTATCCTGGCCCTGGTCATTAATGGGGCAATAGTGAAATATGAATGAGGTCTTTAGTGTAGACAACATATTGTACCAATGTGAATTTCCTGATTTTGATCATTGCACTATGATTATGAAAGATGTTCACATTTAAGGAATCTGGATGAAAGGGTATGTGCAAATCCTTTGTTCTAGTTTTGCAACTTTTTGTAAATTATTTTGAGTTTTGGAAATTATTTCAACTTTTTGGAAATCATTTCAAAATGAAAATGTTAAGACAATATTTTCTAAAGGCCTGGAGCATTAGAAGAAGCAAAGAAGTCACCTTTGCCAAACAGAAATAGGCCCTCAGTAATTATTTAATGAACCCAACCACTGGGTAGAATATTTGGTCTCAACCCAAGGTGTTGACAGGAGAAAACAGAAATTACTTATAACAAAACAACTAGGACATTTCTGTTTGGGAGCCATGATCCAGTGTGGTTACTACAACAAAGAAAGACTTTAATACCGATTTTTGAGATGCTTGATCTAAAGGGCAAATGCTTACAGAGCTACAGGCATCAAACCTTGTTATCTCTCAAAGACCAAAAGTATCTCCAAGGTACAATGTTTAATTATAATAGAAACTTTTGAAAGAGAAACATTTCAGTGTGACACATTTTATACAGAGGGACACATTTCCCTCCTTTTATTAGAGGACATCATTCCAATTTTTAATACTTTCTGGAATTCCAAAGAATCATTAAAGAATGGAGACATTCTGATTCCAATGGGACTATTTCTTAGGACTTATTTATGCAGCCCTTCCTGGCTTCTGCTTGTTCCACGCAACTCATCCAAGTAGGAGCAAGGCATCTGACAATGATTATAATATGAAGAGTATATGCTTTCTATTCTTCTGTTAGATCAAGATTTTCATCCTGTACCTCTTGAATCAGCACACCTCCAGAGGGCAAATTCAGAAGCAAATATCTTACACTTTTGTATGTAATTGTCAATGGCAAGGGCTCCAGAAGTCCTAAGGGGTCTCCTTTCAATCGATCCCTTTTGTTTAGGACTTGAGATAAAGGACATCATAGGGAAAGCTCACTGCTACTTGTGTGGATAGTTTAAAGGAACTTGCCGGGGTTTTGTCAGTTTCAAAGCATCTTGGGAGGTGCCTTTTACCTCTGGTCTTCTCTTTTACTTCCCTTCCTCTCATTTTCCATTTGATTTTGCCCCACCACCCCCTCTCTTTCCTCTCCAATATTGCAATAGCTCCTAGAAACAGAAAGGTGAACATGACAAAGTCCCTGCCTTCAAGGAGATCATAAGCAAACAGAAAAGAGGGAAAAAGAAGGAAAAAATTATGGTTCTTGTAAAATAAATAGAGGTAGTTTGAGGTCTCTGGAGATGAGAGACAGCTCTGCCTGGAGAAGGAGTGGAAAACTTCAGAGAAGATACATTTGAGCAGAGAGCCTTGCAGAAAAAAATAGCAATCCAAAAACCATGGGGAGATGGTGACTCAGTGCATTGATGCTCCAAGGGCAAAATATCTTTAGGGAAGGAGGAGAGAGAAGTTCAGCATGGCTGAAGGCTACTTGTGAAATTATGTCAAGTTTTGAGACCAGGAGGTAGATTAGAGCCGCTTTGGGAAGGATGTTATATTCTTTTAAAAATATATGTTTGGGGGAATCATTTATCTAGTTTGTCACAGAAATTCAGAACCACGCTTGTGAATTTGAAAGCATTTTTGGTAGTAGAAACACCATCAGAAATTGTCACCACAAACAGTTATTAAGTACCTACTATTTTGAGCTGAAGGTCAGTGTATTAGTCTGAATATTTCTGCTTATTGCAACAAAGATTTTTAGAGAAAACAAGGAATTTAAATTTCTCATGGCTGATTTTTTAACTGGATTATACAAATCGCACTCTTCAAAATGCTTCCTAAATTTATAAGCAAAATCTGCATTATTTAAAATCTAATTAGAGTTAAATGGCATTATTAGATTGATTTTAGGTCAATGTATGATACCACATTTTTCGTGAACTATTTATACTCTCTATAATGCGTTTGGTTCCTGGTTCCGGGTATAATGGAGTAGCAGACTCCACCCTGTCTGTCCCACTGAATGCAGCTATAAAACCTGGACAGAAGATATGGAAAAGGTATTGGAGGACGCTGGAAAGAAAATAGTAGCCGACTGAAGAAGCAAGCCAGAATGAGGAGTACAGCCAAACCAGCAGCTGACATTTTGTTGTCCTCTGATATCTCCCAACCTAGACTCAATGCTGCCCCAAACCCGGAAGTGGACAGTGGCATGGAGAGATGGCATCAGAAGAAACCCTCTAGTTCTCACTCTAGAAGTGGGAAAGGGGTCTCTTTGCAGTGACAGGGCAGCAGTGAGGAGGTGTCTAGAATTCTGAGTGGGGGGACCGTCCCTCCAGTTAGAAGAGCTGTGCTCCCAGGAGGGTGGAGCAGATACCCTGTTGCTTATTTTCTCACTCTGTCCTCTCATCTCTAGTTAATTTATGAGACGTGCACAGGAGAGCGGGGGAAAGAAAGTTGGGGCTTAAGGACCAAAGAGGGGAGCCCAAGGAACTAGAAAGGACCGAGGAGCTCCTAGAGATGGAGGAGCTTAGGAAAGCAACCCCAGAAAGTTGTGTGTGAACTCCTGGGCTTCCTCTTGACCTGCACATGCACAGATCTGATCCTTAATTGCATACCAAAGACTTTGAGACCTCAACTTGGACATAGACCACTGCCCAGGTCCCAGAATGGCCACTCAGTGGCACAGACATGAGACAAATCAGAATAACACTACAGAGGGTTTGAGAGTGGAACTGACATTGAAATCATAACCTCCCAGAAGGCTAGTTAGAACTTGCCACCTGAACCTAACTGGGTGGATTGCCTAATAAGACAAAAGTATAAGGCTCAGAGTCTTATAATATCCAAGATGCCTAGGATAGAATCCAAAATTACTCAGCATATAAGGAACCAGAAAAATCTCAACTCACATGGGAAAAGAAAACTAACAGATGTCAGATGTTGGAACTATCTGACAAAAAATTTTATAGCAGTGGTTGCAAAATGCACCTCGAAGTCCTTTTTACAGGTTCTCATATAAGAACTAGATCTTGTAATTCACATATTCTCATTTAAGAACTGAAATAATCTGTTTCAGTCATTACTAATGTCTAGTAATTGGTACCTGAAATGGGTTACTAGCTGAGATGTTGATTGCTAGCTGTTAGACCTTGAGCAAGCCTCTTTCCCTCTCTGGGCCTCATCTGTCAAGTGGGCTACCTGATCACATACTCTCAAAGGTCCCACCTAGCACTGATGCTCCAAGGCTTTGCACTCGACGTCTACGGAGTGCCAAGAGGCAGAGTTATAAGGCTAGAGATGCTGAAGCCTGAGGGCCCCTCACTTGCCTGGTAACCATATGGATTTGTAAAATTTACCAACTTGAGATATTTAACCACAATTGATTAAGACTTGTGTCTCTTTGCACTCGGGCTTCTCTTTGTGTCAGGTCTCATTTTTGTGTTTTGTGTTCTTTTCCTTAACGAGGGTCCTCCAAATTATATAATCTTCAGAACCCAAAACCTGGATCTGCCCCTGTCCTATTCAGAGAGTTATAACAAAGATGGCATTAAACTAGAGATTTGTTTCTGAGTCGTGTCTAGAAAGCATCCGATATTTGATTGGGAATTAGTTGCCAAGTTCTTCTCTTAGGACTTCAAGAGAAGAAGCACCTACTTTTCTTTCAGTGATCAGCTTAATACCACTTCTTCAGGGCTTCTCAGAATCCCTTACACTTGATGCTCATTAATAACTCTAAGCCTCACAAAAACAGGGACCATATCTTTTCTATTGACTGATGTGTCCCCAGCATCTATTACAATGCCTGGCACATAGTAAGTACTCCATAAATGTTGCTGAACGAATTAAGTTAAGAAGACCTATTATACTTATACTTAAATATACCCCATGAAGAAGTTGAGACAGCACTTACTCTGGGCCAGGCACAAAAACAAAAAATTCCAGGCTTATTTAGAAGACCGTTAAGAGTGTCTTACCAGTTGATTCGAATGTCCAGAATATTGAAGCACTTGCTGCTGTGGTCAACACTGATCCAGCAGTGGGAATGTAAGCTGAAATTTACTCGTGAAAGACAACCAGTGCTGAGATTATGGGAAACGCTTCTTTACTTGCAATGCACTATGCCTTATTTAAAAGGGACTGAATGAGCCAGAGTTCAGACTTTTGTGGCCAATAAGGACCCTATTCTTTTCTTAACTGGGGACAGGTAGATTCTCCATTGTACCACCTTGACAAATAAATTAAATGTCTCTATTTCAGAGTCAAAACTTTTCCATTTCTCTGAACTATTATTGTAGAGACCAGGTATGGACCTCTTAAGGGTAGCACCAGTTCTTCAAATGCTCACCTTGTTTTGCCTCATCCCACAGGCTGGAAGCTATCTTTCTCTCCTGCTTACATCTTCCTGTTCCAACTACTTTAAGTATTTGCTGTAATAGTAGCAGCAGCCGCAACAAAATCGGCAGCCGAGAGGAAGTCTCTGCACAGGAGGAGAGAGGAAAGAGCGCTTGGGAGGGAGAGAGACAGCAAATGATGACGGGGCTGGCAAAGGGATAGCAGAACAACAGGAAAGGGGGACTAAGAAGAGAAAGTGACATGGGAAGTACAAAACTCATTACATAATCTCATAAAACTGAGATTTCCAAAAGGAAATGGAAATCGTGGAAGGTGCCACAACTCTGGAGCAAAGAAAATTCTGGGCTCCTGTTATAAACACCCACCAGAAAAAATAAACATTTGGGTAAGGAAGAGTGGGCACTTCCTCTCTCCTTGGGTGGATGTTTGTGATTGCTACTTTCAAATCCACCGCAAGCCGTTGCCATTGGCCTGCCGTCTTTGCCCTGAGCATCAGAGGGATGTAGGGATGTGGGTCCAGAGAGGGGCTGCCCATGTGGCATGCCATGACAGGTTTTCATTTCCATTTTCCTCAAGCTCTGTGGGTGCTCCACACCTCACATTCCCAGTTGTACTCTGGGTAATGAGGAAAATTATTGGCCTGACCTGGTCCTTTAATTTTTTTTCCCACTCATGGCTTGAGCTTTCATTAGTTTTCAGTTCTCATTAAGAGAAAAATCAAAGAGCGAGAATTAAACACCTCCTGATTTATTAGTTTACTGAAAATGGGAAGATGAGAGTCCTGGGACTGGCACTGGGTGAAGGGCCCAGACGATGAGATGAGTGAGCCACCGTAGGATCCCAATGGCTGTCTTCCTTCTCTTCTCTCTTGGGAGCAAGAGGGAGCCATCTCACACCCGGAAATCCTTTGAGTCTCTATGTTTATGACTCGGTGTTGTGAAATCTGGCACCATCTCTGAGCCGAGATGCTAGGCTCAAATCACATTGAGTTTTCTGGGTTTGGTTGCATTAAACCTTTCACCAGTGCTCGGTTATAGGTCTAACCCCACAGATGCTAATCCTCAGGTATAGAGGCTGTGTCCAACTCATCTGCTAATTCCCTACTATGTGCAAGGCACATGGCAAGTGCTCAACAAACGAATGGAGAGGGTGAATGAATGCATGCATGCTGAGATGAAATGACTGCCCTTAACTTGTATGCCTGTGTGCATGTTTAATACTACCCCGCCTCACTACGAAAAGGAAACAAAGACAGTATGATGATTCCTAAAAAAAAATTAACCATAGCCTTACCATATGGTCCAACAGTTTCAGTTACCTAAAAAGTAGGGACTGGGCTTCCCTGGTGGCGCAGTGGTTGAGAGTCCGCCTGCCGATGCAGGGGACATGGGTTCGTGCCCCGTTCTGGGAAGATCCCACATGACGTGGAGCGGCTGGGCCCGTGAGCCATGGCCGCTGAGCCTGCGCGTCCGGAGCCTGTGCTCCACAACGGGAGAGGCCACAACAGTGAGAGGCCCGCGTACCGCAAAAAAAAACCATAAAAACAAAAAAAACATTATGCTAAATGAAAGAAGCCAGACACAAAAAGGCGAATATGGTATGATTCCACCTATATGAGGTACCCAGAATAGTTACATTTATACCAACAGAAAGTAGAATGGTGCTATCAGAGGCTGTGGGAGGGGTATTCTCTAATGGATACAGGGCTTCAATTTGAGATGACAGAAAAATTCTGGAGATGGATAGTGGTGACGTTTGCACAACAATATGAAGGTATTGATACTTAACGCCACTGAATCACACACTCAAAATGGGTTAAAATGGTTACGTTTATGTGTTGTATATTTTACCACAATAAGAGAGGAAATAAAGCGATATTCATTTATCGTACTAACATTCCTGAATCAGCCAAGAGAACATCAGTGCTGGCCATACAGCTTGCGTCTAGCTGCATGTGGAAAAGGAGGCAGTCCCTGCATGGTCACACGGTTTTGAGGGGACACGGGCCAGCACGCTCCTCATGGGTGTGCACTGCCCTTTTTCCCATGTGGATCTGCAGGAACACCCACTGGCCTTCCCCACAAGCTTCCAAAGCTGGAAGTTACAGGAAAATCTTCATTGCCCCTTGAATTGTACCACCCATCTGAGGATTACTCACTAATTGCTGAAGACTATCTTCCAAGGGACAAAGAAACACTAAACCTATTTGGGTTCACCCTTTCTAGACACCCCGTCTAGATCAGCACTGTCACACGAGGAACCAGAGCTCAGCCTCACAGAAAGGACTGAGTTTGAATTGGAGCTCTCCGAATGATTAGTTGTGTGGCTATGGGCACGTCACTTTAAGTGAGCTTCAGTTTCCTCATCTATAAAATGGGAATATTATTATGCCTACCTCGTACAGTGGTTGCTAAGGTCTAAATGAACTAATAATATAAGTGCTTAACAGAGTGTCTATAATAAAATGAGTATTCAATAAATATAATTTTCATATAGGAGATGCATGACAGGCGGTAACAAGGGTGGGGGAAGGATGGTTATGCATGTCACTACAGGAGCTGAAATATTTCAAGTCCACAATCTAAACCTTGCACAGGCCAGCCAGTCAGGAGGAGCCTCAGGAGTGAGCAGGAATACTGGCAGGCAATTAAATGGGGATTTCTAGGGAGATGGGCAGTTCTCAAATAATCCTTTTTATGGTACCTCTCATCCCTCAACTCATTCCTTAATCTTTGGGTCGTTTCTGTCTTTGCTGATAGATTTATACCATTTTCTCACATCTACTGGAAAGTGTACCCATGCATGCTTAGGAAATATCTTGAAACCTGTGAATCTAAAAATTTTAGGATTCTGTTCATTATAATGCCAAGCAAACAGAAGACCCGTTAAGGAGAGCAGCAGGTGAAGCCACTCCCATCAGCACGATGGTTTGGACGAGCTCTGAGTGTACACTGATGCTTCTTCCATGATTTCAGTCAATCAATCAAACGCTCACACTGGGGGCTTCCCTGGTGGCGCAGTGGTTGAGAGTCCGCCTGCCGATGCAGGGGACGCGGGTTCGTGCCCCGGTCCGGGAAGATCCCACATGCCGCGGAGCGGCTGGGCCCGTGAGCCATGGCCGCTGAGTCCGGAGCCTGTGCTCCACAACGGGAGAGGCCACAGCAGTGAGAGGCCCGCGTACCACAAAAAAAAAAAAACAACTCTAATACTGATTGTGCTGAATTGAAGTTACTAACTTTAATTATTTTCTTAATTTTAAGGTGCATCTTCCCAAAGCTTGGAGAAGTTTATAGAAAGGTAAGTGGAAGAGGGAGGGATACAAGAAGTTGTTTTTAAGTTAGGTTTCTATTTTGAAAAATGAATAAAAACTCTCTGTTGTTACCCAGTAACCACTTACACTGAGCATCCATAACTTGTTAGTCACTTTCCATACACTGGGAAGTTGTCACTTCTTGGGCCAGTGACCATAGGAAATGATTAATTTACATGTGTCCATAAAAATGCATACAAAGTGGGTAAAACTTAGGTCTGGCCAAAGTATTGCTCCTTAATCCTGCTTTATGAACAAGAAAACAATTTTGTGCTTGTATTGGACTTAAAATTCAGAAGCAAGGCCTTGGGCGTCCAGAATAGAAATCTTGATAAACCCTTGATTTTTCAAAGTTGACTACAGGTCCACAGCTGTAATAATGTCCTACACGTCTGGGCACAAGTAACTCAGATAACTCACCTGTGCTTATTCATGACAACTTCTGTGAAACACGCTATAAAGATAGTAGTGTGTCCTCCTATGGGAGACTTCAATCTGCTCTTGTAGTTCTATGCATTTATGTGGTTTTTTCCTAGTGGATAAGTGGGTTAAAATTTACAGAGAAGAAGAGGGAAATGGGAATGAAAGAAAAATAGCAAAATGTTACCAAGAAGATGGTCATACAAAGATTCACAGCTAGGCTTCCAAGTGTTTGACATTCAGATTCCATCTATGGTTTCTCAGTTTGTCTAGGAACCAGCTGTTGGACCAACCAGCCATTGTCATATACGCCATGATTGGAAATGATGTCTGCAACGGGTGAGTTACTGAGAAAGGTTTGGAAAATTCTTTGACTCCGAGTTTCCCTGTCCTCTCAACTCGATCCACTCCATTACAGTAGCCTGCTGTGGAACTGAATTCCCCTATCTTAGCAAGTCCTAGACACATGTGAAATCAACAAAACCAAGCTGCAAAGCAGAAAGACTTTAAGAATATCTGACCCATTAATTCTTTGCTCTGATTCATAACAAAGCAGTGTGTCATGATCAACTCTGAGTTATACCGCAAGAAATACGTTAGTGCTAATCAAAAATCCAAGATTGAGAATCATGGCTTTTTAAATAAAATAAGGCAAAAATCACAGCTATCTCATAAGAACAGCTTCCTCACTCATATTCTGATTCACTTACCCACGTGGTCGAGACAGCATAGACCTGGAACTTTGCAGAGAAACTGCGCATAATTCACAGCCAATCCTATTTATGCCCATGGCCCGTCGTAAAAAAGTGGTTTTGCTAAACTGCTAATATCAGTAGTGATTTCAAAATGTTGAGTGCCTTCAGTCCCCCACAACATTTTGGAAGGCTTCTCGAAGTCTGTGCATACCCCTGAGAATATGCCGCACATGTGAATGCCATCTGTCCTGTGATCATGGCCAAAAAGAAAAAAAAGAAAAAAAGGTGAGATCAGCTCTAAAACAACTCCCCAGTCACCACCCACCCATCATTTTAGCAAAACAGAAAAGAGAAGCCAAGAGAGGTGACACGACTTGCCCAATTAATCGACTGATGGCAGAGCTGGACTCCAACCCAAGAGGTGCTAGAAGCAGGCCACCCTGTTCACTGCCCACCTTTTGCTTTCTCGTACTTCACTCACCAAGTTTCTAAGCCTGTGCTAAAACCATGGTTCCATATTATGAATGTGTGTTTGCCCTCATGGATACCTCCATGAGAGCTCCAGAACTCTTATGGTGAAGGAGGTGTAGGCCTAAACGGTGAAGTGAGTTCAGGGCAGGAGGTACCACACTGCAATCCAGAGATACTGACATGCCCTGCCTTGGCAGCCCCTGGACTGGTTTACCACTGTCCGTAGAGCCCTAAGTCTGCCAAGACTACATGCTGAGGACCCAAGGTAGCTCTGTAATGACCCACCTGGAACTCTGCAGTAAATAGCAAACACCCCCAAAACCTTCCATAAGCCAAGAGCTGCACCAGTCTCTATATCAGGTCATCCCCAGAGCAGCCCTAAGAAGCAAATGTGATTGTCCCATTTTACAAATGAGTAAATTGGGGTTCAGCAAGGTTAGGTAAGGAACTTGCTTCTGCTGTTATTGAGCAGTAAAGCTGAGAGCCCATCCGGGTTCTCTGACTAAATTCTGTACTCTTTCTACAGTCCACACTTGCCTTATTTGCTTTCTTTTATGAATTCACTTTTAAACGTACGTATTGACCACCTATGAAATGCCAAGCTGTGTGCCTAGCTCTGGGATATGATGGCAAAGAGGCCACCATCCCTAACTTCAAGGAGCTTATGGATGGAGAAGCAATGAGCTTCAACCCCCAATCCTATCACAAAACAGAACAAACCTATGGTCAGATCAGCCAGTGCCCCTCCAACCTCTGGATCCTGTCCCGCTGGAGGGAACAGAGAACAAGCTGGTTATACTGCGTAAAAAACACCTGCAGAAAGAGTCTTTTAGTCCAAGAGCCCAAAATCCCTGAAACTGCACTTTTTCAGCAGAAGCTGTACACGCAGAGGCCCCTCCAGCCCAGTCCTGCGCTTCCTTTTCCAAGGAGCCAAAGGGCAGGCAGACATCAGCCAGAGACCCATGCCAGCCTCTCTCCCCGCCGGGGATCCGGGCAGAGAAGCAGCAAGCATTTGGGTGAAAGAATGGAGTTGGCAGTGTGGGATGTCCCCGCAGTGCCCACTTTGCAACGTCCTGTGGAGGGGTTAGAAAAATAAAGACAGATGGCAAGTATACCTCCCCATTTGCCAGAATGTCGAGGTAGAGGAGATTACCCCAAATGAGCAAAGTGATTTCATAAAAGCCCAAGCCAGCAACGAATTGCATAAGTCCATCCTGAAAAAACTTTTAGGATATTTGCTGGACTTTTCTCTTCTCTTTTTTTTTTTTACAACAATGCTAACTTTTACTAAAATAATGCAGCTATGTGCTTCTTTCTCAATTCTCTAAACAAACGTAGATAATAAATACTTGTTAGATGAATGAAGGTCATGATTGCAAGATAGCTTTTAGTGTCAGGAATTCAAGAAGAAAGGTGAAATAGACAAACCTAGCTTTCTTGTTGTACCTCTACTCAATTTGGCCTAAGCTAACCCAACTTCTTTGGGCGTTTCCTATCATTGCCTTCAAAAGCTATAGGGTGTGAGTGATACAGGAGGAGAAAAATTCCTGGAAATAGGGCAAGTATGAGTGAGCTACAGCAGCGGAGGCTTGGGTAGCAAGGGCAGCAATGATAAATGGGAATGGCCTCAAGTCATAAAGGGTGATGACAAACCTTCCCCAATATCCGATTACAACATCCCTGAAAAAAACATTGTAATTACTGGAAATGTATATTAAAAAAGAATACTAGCATCTAACACTAGCCACAGAAATGGACATGGTTCCATTTTTTATAGTGGACCTAGACATTATAAATTGAACATTTTTCACCTAATGGAGAGAGCCAGAGCCGCCCTACAGAGGTTGTCTGTGTCGCCGGCTCCCAAGTGTTTTTCTGCAATGCCGATGCTTCAGTTGTCACCTAGGGCAGCTGGTCAGCACTGCATTAAGAGGAAGCAGTCAAGATGCTGATAGATCACAGGCTCCAAGGAGCCTGAACTGCCAGGAAACAATCCATTCTATCCAGTCAAGGGTAGAAAACCAGCAGAGAAGGGAATGGATAGAACTCTGCTGCTCAGAGGAGTCTTCTCTCCCAGCCTCCTCAGTGAAGGTGTGGGTAGCCAAGGGAATAATGAGCTTCTCTACCAGCCAGCATGTTCCAGGCCATATCCTCTTTTAGGGGACCCAGGATCTCTATGCATCGGGTAATGTGGGCCCATTGAGACCCCACCCCATTCCCAGTCTATGTCAAGATGCCTCCTCATGGAGGTTGGGTGGGAGGTCAATAATGTGATTACAACTGGGGGGCCTGAAGCCAAGGGCTACCTCTATTACCTGGATGCTTCAAAAATACGAAAGCGAGCTGTGAGTGAAATCTGAGCACTCAACCACAGCAGGCCTCTGGGCTTTCACTCTGGTTCTGGGCAATGTTTTCTGCAGAGGCTGTTTGCCTTCTTCCTTGAGAGGGGGGCACCCCTGCCATCAGCCATCAGTGAAATCCGGCTGGAACACCCGCCAGGGTGCGTCTGGCCCTGCACCCAAGTCATGAGGCTTACCTTGCGTGATCAGGCACAATTCATTAGGACAGGGACAGACTCTGAGCCACCCGAAACACGAGGCTCTTTATCTTTTCCAAGCCCACCACGTGTTCCTGACGTGTGAGAGCGTGGTGCTGGGCACCATCTTCTCTCCCATTATTTTCCTGGAATAAGCGTACGTCTCTCAACCTGGCTTTCATAGTTCTCCCCTGTAAGCCCTGCACCCTCAACCCCTCACCTCTCCAGGACTGACCAGCGTGAGCTCACTGGTGTGTGAGGAAGGGAGCAGGGCACTGCCGCGGCAGGCAAACATGGGATGGCAAAGTGAACCTGACGTGGGCTCCAGAGCACCTGCGTGAAGAGGTTTAGACACTTTGAGCTCAGCCCATTCAGCCTTTGACAGCAGGGCATGCCTAGGAGGTGTTTCCCAAACCACTGGGACTCTTTGGTCCCAAAATACTAGTGCTAAGTCCCCTCAAAAATCACCGGAGGAGAAAGAGTACACAGGTCAAAGGGTGCTGAGAATTTTTCAGGGACAGGGTCAGAGGGACCATCTATGGCATCCAGAGGAGGTGACCCACCACCTGTCACTCAGACCTTTTGCCCTTGCCTGAACTAAGAATTGGTTAATTTTGCTATACACACTACAGGGTTTACCTGGCGATGCGCGTATGTAAATTATCTAGCTGTACGTGACGGAGCAAAGATGACTGGAGAAGGTTCCAGCAGAAACACCAAGGCTTCCATTCGTTTTTTTTTAACTTTTTATTTTATATTGGAGTAGAGCCGATTAACAATGTTGTGATAGTTTCAGGTGCACAGCCAAGTGACTCAGCCATACACATACACATATCCTTTCTCCCCCAGACTCCCCTCCCATCCAGGCTGCCACATAACACTGAGCAGAGTTCCCTGTGCTATAGGTGGGTCCAGCAGGACCTGTACAGTAGGTCCTTGTTGGTTATCCTTTTTAAATATAGCAGTGCGTACATGTCAATCCCAAATTCCCTAACTATCCCTCCCCTCCACCCGGGAACCATAAGTTCTTTCTTTAAGCCTGTGTGTCCGTTTCTGTTTTGTAAATATGCTCATTCATATCATTTCTTTTTAGATTCCACATATAAGCGATATCATAGGATATTTCTCTTTCTCTGTCTGACTTACTTTACTCAGTATGACAATCTCTAGGTCCATCCATGTTGCTACAAATGGTATTATTTCATTCTTTTTGATGGCTGAGTAATATTCCATTGTATATATGTACCACATCTTCTTTATCCATTCCTCTGTCGATGGACATTTATGTTGCTTCCATGTCTTGGCTATTGTAAATGGTGCTGCCATGAACATTGGGGTGCATGTATCCTATCAGACCATGCTTTTCTCTGGATATATACCAAGGCTTACATTCTGATTTCGCTTAGCAATTAGCCATTTTGGTGACGCTTGCTTAATTTGTGAGGTGCCCTTTCATAAATGCAAATTAGCTGAGATTCTTTGTTTATCATCAGGGTTGTGTCTCTAACTAAAAAATAATCATTAAATAGGGAGTATGGGAGAGTTTACTCCATCTTAACTCGTCTTGCCTTTAGGTGGTTGGAGAGTCTTAGCTCAGCATCATTGCTTTGTGCCAAAGTGTTGTTGTATCAGCAGAAGAAAAAAAAAAAACAAAACCCTGAGATGCCAAGGCAAAAGTTAAGAGCCGTGCATTCTAGCTTTACCAATGACAGAAGACAGGATATAGACACCCAACTTGCTTTGTTTCACCCCTGCTGTCACACCCCAAACACACAGTGAAGACAAAACCTACTTACTCTGAACCTCGTTCTCCTGGTCTGAACAAACGCACAAGGCAGCCTGGATCCCCTTCACAAACTGGGGTCCTTCTAGGGCTTCTGTGCCTCTGCAAGTCAAGCCAAAGCCTTAACCAACCTTTGGCCCCTAGTAGGTAGGCAACCTATTCTCAAATCCTTCTGAGTGCTTTCTATGCAGGCTGGAGAGCTTCTTATTCATAACGTCGTATAATTTTCCCCAAAGTCATGAATATAGCATTTTATTCTACATGCTGGGGTTTTGTACAAGGGGACAGTTCTTTCTCTTTCCTCCGATCTCTCTTTCTCTCTCTCAGAAAGTCCAAGGAACTCATGACCCAGTGCAGAAGCACATACACCAACCACGCCAAACGCCCCGAACGTCAGATTTGCTCCCCTTTTCCTCTGTACGGCGACATATTGCCCCTCACAACCTGGCCCGTGTGACCTTCACACCCATGGTCAGCCTGTCACCCTCTGGACAGCAACAACGTGAAAAGTCATTTTATTTCACTAAGTGACATAGGTGGAGGGGAAATGACATAAAATTACAATGTTTTCTGCCCCTCCCATTAATATTTAGCTTTCTTCCTCATTTTAGAAAGAATAAAAATGATATGAGAACCCCTTTCGTTTTGACTGTTTCTCTGATTACAAAATAACATGTGTTGTGAGAAGTTCAAATAATACAGGTCTAGGAAGTGAAAGTTTCTCCAGAATCACTCCCTAACACCCCACCACCACTGCTTAGAGCTAACCAATAGAGATGTTTCCTGTATTTGCAGCCAGATTTTTTCTATGTAAGTTCTGATTTACAGACTGATTAATATTCATTGAAATAAAATAATATTATGCTCACTGCTCTGTAATTTGTTCTCTTCGCTCAACAATACTTTTTAGCAGTCTTTTCCATGCTAAGACATACAGGTTATTCTTTTAAAAAAATTTTTGTTTTATTGAGGTGAAATTCACATAATGTAAAATTAAGCATTTTAAAGTGAACGATTCAGTAGCATTGAGTACATTCAACATGTTGTGCAACCATCACCTATATCTAGTAACTTCATTCTTTTTAATGGCTGTATAGAGGTTTACTGCATGGATCTACTATAATTTATATAGCCAGGCTTTTTAGCTTTTCCCAATTTTATTCTATTCCAAGAAATGTTGTCATACTTGTATGTACATTTTTGCACATTTGTGGAAATGTTATGACAGGACAACTTCCCAAAAGAGAAATGTCAAGGTCAAAAGTTAAACCAACGTCAAGTTTTGACACATTCTGAAAAATTCCTTCCAAAATGACAACACCAATTTCCATTTAGGAACAGCTCCCTTAAAAGTGACAATAGTGGATACCCCTAGGGGCTTCTTTCTGTCTCCTCTTCCCGTGTCTCTTGTTTCTCGGGTCCAGCTCATGAGTAATGAACTTGCTTTTTCTGGTTTGGAAGCGGTATCAAACTCCCTAGGGCTGCAGTGACAAAATATCACAAACTGGGTGAGTTCAAAAAACAAAAATGTATTCTTTCACAGTGTTGGAGGCTAGAAGTCCAAAATCAAGGTGTCAGCAGGGCCATGCTCCCTCTGAAGTGTCTCGGGGAAATCCTTCCTGCCTTTTCATCCTTCTAGTGGCTCCCTGCAATCCTCAGCATTCCTTGCTTGTGGCACCATAACTTCAATTTCCACTTTCCAGCTTCACATGGCCTTCTTCCCTATGTGTGTGGGTCTCTGCTCTTCTTAAAAGGACACTAGTCATTGTATTTAAGGCCCAACCTAATCCAGTATGACCTCATCTTAACTGATTACATCTGCAGAGACCCTGTTTCCAAATAAGATCACATTCTGAGGGAGGCTATTCAATCCACTCCAGGATCATTAGGTAAATCTGGAATTTTAAGGACTTAAAATAGAAAATAACTTATAGCATGATTCCATTTAGGTTAACAACAGGCAGTTTAAAGCCTAAAGAGAATTCTATTTTCAACTCCCAGGTTAATGCAGGTTAGTATCTTAATTCAAATTTGATATGTTCCTGAAGGCTTGTACAAAAGTCAACGGTGCAAAAAATGAACAATAATAGACTTACATATTAAAGCCAAAAAAATTCTAGAATCCCTATTTATACCTTGCCTTTTTTTCCCTGTATTTACGTTTACTGATTCAATCCTTTAATCATTTATTCAACACATAGTTACTACGTGCAGTGTTCTGCTCCAAGCACTAGAAATACAGCAATGAGCAAAACAAAATCCCTGCCTACATGGAGTGTAGTTTACCTACTACAACTACTAGTATAGTTCACAGTACTGAGCATTTGGCCAGGTAGCAGTTTCAAAAATAAAGAAGATGGGTAACATGAGGTGTGGTCATCTACAAACACTGGCATTAACAGTTCATCCTGTCCTGGGAGAAGCAAAAGAAATGAGACATAGGGAAGAGCAGACAGTAGAGGGTCTCAGTGCTAAGCCGCAGAGTTTGAATTTCATTCTGTAGTAGATACGAGTCATCAAAGTGTGTATTAATGGCAGGGAAGGAGGAAAGGTTGTATTAAACAGTTCAATAGAAAGTATGTTAGTGTTATGTTAACCTTGTCAGTCAGGTTCTGGGCTTCAGTGTGATAGTCTTTATCATTGCCCTCTGAAACGCTATTATGTAAATTAATTAACCACTCCTTAGTTTTCTTTATTCCCTTAAATCATTTTTTGTTTGTTTGTTTTGTTTTGTTTTGTTTTGTTTTTCGGTACGCGGGCCTCTCACTGTTGTGGCCTCTCCCGTTGCGGAGCACAGGCTCCGGGCGCGCAGACTCAGCGGCCATGGCTCACGGGCCCAGCCGCTCCGCGGCATGTGGGATCTTCCCGGACCGGGGCACGAACCCGTGTCCTCTGCATCAGCAGGCGGACTCTCGACTACTGCGCCACCAGGGAAGCCATGTTTTTTTGTTTTTTGAATTTTATTTTATTTATTTATTTTTTATACAGCAGGTTCT
Source organism: Phocoena phocoena (assembly GCF_963924675.1). Lineage (NCBI taxonomy): Eukaryota > Metazoa > Chordata > Mammalia > Artiodactyla > Phocoenidae > Phocoena > Phocoena phocoena. Next base: position 64,990,778 of record NC_089227.1, on the reverse strand, counting down.
TATTAGTTATCTATTTTATACATATTAGTGTATATACGTCAACCCCAATCTCCCAATTCATCCCACCACCACCAACATCACCCCCGCTTTCCCCCCTTGGTGTCCATACGTTTGTTCTCTACATCTGTGTCTCTATTTCTGCCTTGCAAACTGGTTCATCTATCCCATTTTTCTAGATTCCACATATATGTGTTAATATACGATATTTGTTTTTCTCTTTCTGGCTTACTTCACTCTGCATGACAGTCTCCAGGTGTATACCTTGCCTTTTAAAGATAACAAGAAAGAAAGGAGGAAGGAAGGAAGGAAGGAAGAGGGAAGGAAGGAAGGAAGGAAGGAAGGAAGGAAGGAAGGAAGGGAGATTTAAATGGAACTTTCAATGATGTATTTCTAGTATTTTGTACAGTCCTCACTTTTGTTCTTTTCCAAACCAAATGAAAATAAGACAACCAGCTTAAATTCAGTAAATGTCTAATTGAAGCTAAAGATTTGCTACTTTCACTTATGATTTACATCTTTGTCTTAAATTCTTTGATTTTAGGACTGTGCTCTTATAACTACGTTCAGCACTTCCTTTTTCTGTTTTCACTAATTTTGTGGAACAAGAAGATAAAAATATAATTAAAAATTTCATATATCCTCTATAGAGCACACGCACTTCTATATAGAGAAAGGCAGTGATACAAATTGGAATTATCTGTTGACAGATATTGTTGCAGGGGTATAGTCTGGAATAGCAGTCTATCAGGAAATTCATGAAAGTTCAAATTCATTGTAGAACGGAAAGATGTAACGTGGACACATAATGTCACTTCATTTCTCAGTGAAATTTCATCTCCCTGACTGTTATAAATGTGAAAAATTTTAAAGACCAAGTTGCAGAGCTCAAAGTGTCAAACAAATAATAAGCAATACCAGACCCCTTTGATTCTATTAACTGTGTGTAACAGTCAGGATAGGTGAAGTTATGCTGCAGGAACAAACAGCCCCTAAAATCTTAGTAGCATAAAGCAATAAATATTTATTCACTTGCACTACATTGTCCATCAGGGATCACCATGGAGCTCTGTTCCAGGACTCAGACTGGTGAAGCAGCTGCTTTCTAGAACATTGCTCAGACTCATGGCAAAGAGAAATGGCATCCTGGAGGCTCTCATACAACCAAACATGACACATGTCACTTCTGCTCACAGCTCATAGGCCAGACCTGGCCCATCCAACCACAAGGGAGTCCAGAAACCAGAAATATTTTTCAAATAACACCAATAAACTACTCTGTGTGTGTGTGTGTGTGTGTGTGTGTGTGTGTGTGTGTGTTTTGGGGGTGGGTCTTATATTTGTGTGCATTTATCCTATAATATACTAAGATATTTTCTGTTTCTTTTGTGAACAGGAAGATTGATCCCGTCCCAGGAATGACCACTCCTGAAAAGTTGTACTCAAAGGTCATGCAGACTCTGCAATATCTAGATTCTCACCTGCCAAATGGCAGCCATGTTATTTTATACGGCTTACCAGATGGAACCTTTCTCTGGGATAATTTGCACAACAGATATCATCCTCTCGGTATCAGTTTGAAGATGTTTTTACTTTTTAACAATGTCAATGTATTCGTAGTTCAAATATATGTAGTTCAAACCATATAGGAATACACCTAAAATGCCACCAGAACGATGAAGGGAAGAGCACCCAGGTACAGGATCTAAAAGGTCAGTATCCAAAGGTGGCCAGAACCAGATCCAAAGTCAGAAAGGGCAGATGTATTTGGCAAAGAATTAGGACAGACTGAAAGGTGAGAGTTTAAAACTCCTTCACTGAAGGTGAAATCTAGAAGGAGCCAGAGAAGCCCAAACAAGAGATGGGAAGGAGACGAAGGGAAGGATTTCTCCAAACCTCAGTGGTGAGTGCCCCCTAGTGGCCAGGATTCTAATGATGTTTGTGCACCCTGGTGGCCAGTTAGAGTTCTGTAGAACAGGGTCCTCCAGAGGGCTTGCTCCCTGCTTCTACACTCTCTTGGAATCCTTGGCTCTGAAATGCTTTAAAGTTCCAAGAAATTTCTAATAGAATCTCTAGCATGCCAGATGCTTCACAAACATTGTGAAAGTAGTAGTAATTCACCTTGGGAAGGGCTGCCATGCTGATCCTTAAAACAATTCTGTGAGATAAATGTTTCTATTAATTCCATTTGATAGATGAAAAAACTAAGGCTCAGAGAAGTTGTGTAGCTTGCCAAATGTTGCACAGCTTATTGTATATGCAAGCTGGGTGTAGCAGGGCTCTCTTTCTGTGTTTCAGGGAAGAATGTCCTTCCAAAAATACTTATTATATGCCAGGCGCTGTTCTAGGCACTGTGTAACCATCAGTGAACATAATAGTCAAAAATCTCTGCCAACATAGGCTTATGTTACAGTGGGAGAAAGACTCCAAAGGATGATAAGCATTACTACAGAAAATTAAGCAGGGAGGGAGGATGGGCAGTGCTGGCCTCAGGCCTCTCTGACAGGCATCTACAAGGAGGGGCCTGGGGACCATCCCCTCAGCCCCATATCGACAGCACCTGTGCCAGTCTCTCATGGAAAGGACCTGCCCTTTCCCTGGTATTGCCATAGCCACCTCCTTAGACCAACCCAAGCGACAGTGCCCAGGTGCTACAGTGTCCTGGAGGTCCAAGCAGTTCCTTATGAGTCAGGTGAGCAGTTCAGAGGGGGAAGACTTGAAACTCCTTCCTTTGCGCCCTCCTTAGTGGGTAGAGGTGGAGAGCTTTCCCTTGCATCCCTTTCCCTTGTGTCTTTTCAATCCCCTCTTGTCCTCCTCCTGTAGTTCCTTTTTAAGCCAACCTCCCCACCAGCTCCCGCAGGAAGTTCCACAACGCCCCACATAAGAGCAGGGACCCTTTAACCAGCTCTCACAGGGCTCTGACCCCTTCACTGGGCAACAATGGAACATGTCCACATTCCAGGCTCCCCACCGATGCGACTGAAGTCATTTTCCTCTTCAATTATGAAATGTGCCACAAATGTTATTATTCCAAGGAAACACTGTCCAGCCTCTCATGAGGAAAGCATGTTCCTCCTATTCACACAGCTTTGACCACGCCCTTTAGAAATGATAACATGATCACACAGTGAACTTGACTCCATTCTGGGCTGCCTTGGACATGTGAAGGACAACCACTTGGGCTGATCATGTCTCTTTGAGCCATTTGGGGATGAAAAGTTCAGTTCCCCCAACAGATGTTCTCAGACTCCTAGATTTCTCCCATGCTAAGAAATGCTTGGGGAAGGGGAGTTGGGAGTAGGGGAGATGTGCTCCCAATTTACTCTGTCACATCAATAGGGACTTGACTTTGGGTTTTCTGACTTTAAATCCCATTCCCTTCCCATGAACTGCGGTTAGACTGCCTCCATAAATTTTCTCAGATATGCCAGGCCGTTCCCTTGACTCAACCATAGTATGTAAAAATGACTCCACGTAATTTGGAAGACAGCAAGGGAAGGAAAAGGGTGATTGATCAGGGGACTCATCAATCACTTGGTGGATTCTCTTGGCCGGTGGTTCTCATCCAGGGGCAACCCACCCACCCATTATCATATCACCCCTGGAGATGGAGTGCTACTAGCATCCAAGGGGTAGAATGCAGGAATGTTCCTAAACATCCTACAATGCACAGGACAGACCCCTACAACTGAGAATGTCGATAGCACCAAGGTTGAGAAACCCTGCTCTAGGCTTTGCGTTATCCTCGGATGGCCTCCCTCCAGCCGCTGATCTAGACTAGCACTTCACAGCACGAGAGCAAAAGGTGGAACAAGTGTGTTCTATATAAACAACTCTAGTTTGGGGGTAGGAGGAATCCAATTAGGGAGAAAGTTATAACCACCTAAAATTTGTTGAATGTTTTTCAGTTATTATTCACATCCTAAATTATCCCTGCTGCCTGGTTGCCATGAGAAATAAATCATAAATTCCTCAACGAAGCATCAGGGTCCTTCCTAAACAGACTGGGGAAGTAGGTGGGATTTACCCAGCGTCCTCATTCGTCCTCTGGCAGGCTCCTAACTCACATAAGGTGAGAAGCTTGAACAGGGGGCTGCTGCCCTCTCATTGCCTCCGTTCTGCCCTGCTCCACATCCAGTCTTTGAATCTTCGTTCCCACAGACAGGAACCGGCAGTGAAGCAGGTTAATGCTAGCTCAGCCTCGAGGCTTGGTTGCTTTGCCCAGGTTAAGGTGGATCCCATCTTAATCAATAACCACACACCTGCGTCTGGTTCCTGGGGCACTGTGCTAAGGGTGGGGCAAGCAAATAAAAGGGCGTTTCCATTTATTCTGCCTTTGAGCCAAGAAACACGATGATGATAATCTGTAGACTTGACTTTAGTCACCCCTTAAGGATTAAGAAAGAGGCCAGGGAGCAAAAGGGGTCAGGGGAGAAGCCCTGAGTCAGTGATGACGTTCTCTGCTGCCTCAGTAAACAGGTGGGAATCCGGCCTGACGATTCAGGAAAGAGAAGGTTAAATGCCACAGCATCAGATCTGCAGGTAGTGGAGGCCCACAACAAGCATGGGTGTCTTGCTGACTCCTGCTGGGGAGGAAGGGGCTAACACCATTCCTCTTAGCCTTGTCTGTGAGTCACGACCCAGTCACTGCCTGACCGCCAAGGGCTGTGACAGCCCCACAGGCTCTACCAGCAGTTCAAATTCCTGGTGAGAATGTTTTGTCTTTTTGAGGAATTACCAGAAAGTAAGTCTCACACATTAGGATTATACATTCATAGATCTTTCAAGTGAGTTTATGTTTGGTCAGGGATGAGTCCTCTCAGGCACAGTCTAGAAGGAAGGCATTCTTTCCATTAATATGTCTGAGATAACTATTATGTGCTTTGAGGGTAAAAATGATGCTAAGATGAAGTCCTTGTCCTCTAAGGAAAGGACAAATAGTATATAGATCCTGACAGGGAAATTACCGAGGGCCAACGACACTTCTCTAAGCCATATGCATTCAGGGAGCTATCCAAAGGGTTAGACTATGATCAAGAAATCTGGGAGTGCTGGCTACAAATAAGTCTGCGAGTCAGCCTTCTTTGAAGGGCCTCTGCCACAAAATAGCCGCAAAAACTCCGTTTTGTCCCAATTACTCTTAAACTTGAAACCTAATGTATTTTAAAATACCTTGTAGTATACCTTCAATTTTATTACTGGCTTCCTCCCTGTCTAAATTAATGTGGTTTTACCAAGGTTTAATAACTCAGATGGTATTTCATGAAGGTGTGGCTGATCTTTGTTAGCACTAAGCTCTTACTGTAGCTAAAATTTCAACTGTGGTCCCAGCATTAAATAAATGCCAAAGACTCTGCCCTAAAGAACATACACATGACTGAGACTCGAGCTGCTACTATGGGAGCTGGGGTAGATCCCTTTGATCTTCAGAGGGAGCATATGGTATCAACTGGGCCAACCCACAGGCTCCCACCCCTTACACACACACACACACACACACACACACACACACACACACACACACACACACACTGATGGTTCCTGGCCACTGTGGGACAGCCCTCTGCCCCTGTCCTGGGTATCCACGACCACCTTTCTTCACCAGACTCACTTTCTAACCAGGGAGTCACAGACACCACCTCTTTGCACATAGGTACAACATGTAGGTAGGATGAGTCTTTATACCAGGGCTTCTCGATATGGAAGAATACCATTAAAGTAACAAGGATAAAAAGTCATACATAAAGAGAAAGAGCGAATGACGAACTGACAGTTCCAATCAGTGGAGAAAAGCATAAGAACCGTTTTCCCTCCTCGTCATAAACCCATCACAGGCACTCCCAGCCAACCTTCCACATGACCAGCCCCAGGGACAACCTGACCTTTAATAGGCAGAAATACCAGAGAGAAGGGAAACCAACCCATTATACTTTCCCAGTTTTCTTCTAACTACAGCTAATGTGTGCTTATCCTGTCCACAGACCCACCTACTCACCTAAGAATTTCCCCTCCATCAAACTGATCCAATTAGAGCCAGTGCCAGAATAGCAAGGACATGAAGGGGAGGGGACAGGGATTGGTCCAGAAGGAGGATATGCCTTGTGGTCTCAGCCTAAAGTGTTCCGGGACCTCAGCAGTAAGACAGTAGGAAGAGGGGAGCAAGCTGGGATGCAACGAGGCTGTGGTTCAGCTCAGCCCCCAAAGGGCAGCCAGCAGATGAGCTTCCAGTATCCAGGGGCAGGATAAACTCCAGTCCCCCTGGATATCAGAGCAGGCCAGTCTTGCAGGTGGGGAGAGAGAGGGTGCAGTAGTGTTATTTACGGTCAGGCATGAGGTGCCACCTCCAGCAGGTTGAAGATACTTCATCCACTGGGCAGGGAAAAGAGAGAGGCCACCAGGTGAGAGTCAGGGCCAAGCAGGGTGTCAGGGCCCCAGCCAAACTCCCTAAGGTTTATTACAAGGCCCGCCATCCCAACAAAGAAACGAGATGGCAGAGGGAAGGCTGCCGCTCAGCAGGGGGCGAGGGCCAAGTCCTCCGGGCAAGTGGAGGATTGAGGGTGGGGAACGCAGGTTGAAGGTGTCAGTCACTGCAGCTGGGCTGGACTGAGACAGGCAGGGACACACACAGAAAGGAGGTAAATTACAAAAGCACACACCAAAAAAAAAAAAAAAAGAGGGAAAACAGTCTCTGTGATGGAAAGCAGGATCTTGGAGAAAGATGGATCATGGAGCTCAGAGCTCCATGTGGAGCCCATAAAATGAAAGTGAAGACAGAAGCCAGTGGTTTGGGATTCATCTAAAATGTGAAAATGCAGACACCTTTGGAGCACAGAGAAGACCCAGCATGTCACTGTGACTTTAATGGCAATAATGAGCCTGCGGTTTTCCAGTCCTGGGATTCACTCACCCACACAGAGAGATAATATATTTTTCCTCTATGACAAGAAAATTGAATCTATCTTTCAGTCTAACTGATCTGAGGTATAAGTGAAAAATAAGACTGTGTTCTATCACCTTCGATCTTTCTCTTCGCTCCGAGATAGGCCCTATTATTTTCCTTTATTTTTTCAAGCGTGAGGGAAGTGTTCATGGATAGGACATCGGTCATTCACCCCTGAGATTTGGGAGAACCTGGATTTTGTGTCTCAGCCACAGCATGAAACTTGAATTGCCCTGGGTTCGGGGGTGGGGTGCACAGCGCGGTAGAAGGGGCAGTGGTGGGAGGTGAGAAGAGAGAATAAATAACGCCCCCAGATTCTGGGTCCACAGCTGATATTTGGAAAGGCTCTGCATGAACTCGCATTTGGCGTTTACCCCTTCATGCGTGTGTACTTCTTTAACCTGCACCAAAGATAATAGAGCCTATCTACTAATGACGGCTCAAATAAGATAACCGCTGGGCTGTGAAGGGATAGAACGAACGTGCCAGCCTCCCCAGTCCGATAGCCACACAAGCACTTGTGGAAAACTTCAGTTCACCAAACTGCAGGACAGTGCGTGGTCAGAACTTCAGACCCTCCAGAGTCCCGCCAGGTCCTCAGCATGGGATGATCGGGTCAGACCTGAGTGTTTCATAAACACAAAAGGAGGAGGATTTGGTCAACTCCCACCTTCCATGCTCCCTGGACCCCACAGGGACTTGGCGTTTCATACCATTGCCAGGAGAAAGCCACTGCTCTGCCAGTCCTTTGTTAGTGGTGTTCTGGTCCATACGGTGCCCTGAATCCCTCTACCTGGGGTCCAGATAAGGTCAGGTCCCTCACACCCTGCCCGAGCCCGTGCGAAGAGCTCAAGAGAGCAGTAAACTCCTTGGGGCCACTCCCCAACCCCAGGTCTGAATTTCTAGGGGGCTCAGAAAGAAGGAAAGCACAGGCATCTTCAAGAGCAATGCTGAATGCATAGCCAGGGCATGTCCCTGGAGGCGCCAGCCTTCTGCAAGAGAGGCAGGCTCACCCACCAGGGTCCCTAGGCGGCTGCTATATCTGAGTGAACGCAACATGCCAGACCTCTCTGTTTTCCAGGCCAGCTGAACAAGGACGTGACCTACGCGCACCTCTACTCCTTCCTGAGCTGTCTCCAGGTGAGCTCACACTGACTTGTTCCAAAGCTATGTTCCCACAACCAGCACTGTTCTTCTGTAATCAGTGTTTTCCTGCTCTCAGGTCAGCCCCTGCCACGGCTGGATGTCTTCCAATAAAACGCTCCGGACTCTCACTTCAGAGGTAGGGCTGTCGCAGGCCCTTTGATACTGTCTTTGATCATTCTCTCCCTGTGTTTGCTGCAGGGTTTTCACTGGGGATGGGATTTTGGCAGGGTGATGGCCTCCAAACTGGTGAATAAAAGAAACAAACTCTCGGATGCTTGAGGAGTCAGGAGAATGCGGGGTGTCCTGTCTCCCTCCTTCTGCCTCGCTGAGTCTGTAGTTCTTGCTGGGTTTCTCGATCACTGTCTCTATGTGTGCCTGTCTCTCTTGTATACACACATGTGTGTACACGCACAGACACACACATGCCTTTGAAAGCTGGTCCTAGGCGTATTTGTGGAGTCAGAGAAGTGATGAAGGTTAGGTGTATGCAGGGCTGGAATTCTCCCAAGGTAGGGGAGGACCAGCTGCCCCAGAGCCTTCCTTTCTTCTCTGAGAAAGTTTTCCACATTTCTTTCACAGATGGTAAATAATTTCTTTGTAAGGAATTTAGTAAACATTTTTTACAAGGGAAATATATTTCAATTTTTAAAAAACCTTAGCAAATGTAAAAAATACAAAAAAAAAAAATAACAAAAATCACTCAAAATCCCACCACCCAAAATTAATATGTATGTATGTCTTTCCAATATTATTTTCATAGATAGGTATTTTGGGGTTTTTGCCTACATAGTATCAGAACACACATATTGTTTTGTGCCTTCTGATGTTCATAATCATTCCTCCACATCATAATTTTCTTTTTTTTTTTTGCGGTACGCAGGCCTCTCACTGTTGTGGCCTCTCCCGTTGCGGAGCACAGGCTCGCTCGGGACGCGCAGGCTCAGCGGCCATGGTTCACGGGCCCAGCCGTTCCGCGGCATGTGGGATCTTCCCTGACCGGGGCGCGAACCCGTGTCCCCTGCATCGGCAGGCGGACTCTCAACCACTGCGCCACCAGGGAAGCCCTCCACATTAGAATTTTGTAATCATTTTAGAAAATAGAGCATATGAATACACCATGATTTATTTCATCCCTTGGTGTTGGACATATGGATTGTTTCTAATTTTCCACTATGATAAATAGCGTTGTGATGAACCTTTGTATATATGAAGATGTATGTCTTTGTGTACCATGTCTATTTCCTTGAGACAAATTCCTAGGAAATTATTGGGTCAGAGAGTACGTCATGTTTAACGATTTGATCCCTATCACCAAATTGCTCTCTAGAAAGGTTAAACAAATTGACATTCTCAATCACATATCCCATGGCGATACTCTTTATTATCATGATTGTTCATCTTTTCTTTGCCAAACCCATGGGGAGAAAGTGGTATCTTAATACTTTAACTTGCACTGATTTTGTCCCTAATGAATTTTAACAGTTCTGTATGCTCGTTGGCCATTTGTGCGTGAATGGAATTTAATATGCAGAGCTGCTCTCTGCTGGTGACTTGCAGTCGGGGTGGGGTGGGGACTATTGATTTCTTTGTTCTGCCTGAATTGTCTCCCTAAAGCCCAAGTCTAGGTTTCATGAAATTCTCCCTGTTTCCTTTGTATTCAGAGAGCAGAACAACTCTCCATTACGCTGAAAAAAATGGCAACCAGCCAGAAATTTACAAACTTCAATCTTTTCTACATGGATTTTGACTTCCGAGAAAGTAAGTTTTGCTTGGTTTAGGTATTGACACAAAACAGAAGCAGCAGCTACCATTTAGAGCCTACCTGGGCAAGGCGTTTGTTTACAAGCCAACAGGCAGTATATTGGGCAGGGTCGCTTCTCCCCATTCTGACGCATTAATAGCTCTGAGTATTGAAAAAAGGTAAAGTGTGAGACTCTTTCTGGAAGAGTCACCTCATTACTTCACCATTATTTTAGAATCCCTGAAGCCATAGAGCCAGTGACCAGCTGGAAACAGCTTTGGGCTGGGAGCCAACAGGTCAGTGGAATCATCTAACTTATTCTTGACATTTAGCAATGCCCCGCTTACAGCTGGGCTAAAGAAGAGTGTGACAGGAATGAGGGGTAAGGCAGTGCCTCTCCCTGGGGCCACTGGATTACCTAAGGACTCAAAACAAGGCGGCAGATTCCCAGACCTCACACATGATGAAACTAATGAGTCTCAAAGGGAGGACTTCAGATGCCTACGGCAAAGTGGACAAACCATATCCCAGCTTTCTGGAAAGAACATTGCTGCTGCTTTTCTAGCATTCTATCCAAACATTGGGGTCACTGATGAGTGGCCACAAGAAAACAGGCGTGATTACTAGATTTATCCTTTACATCTTGACTCTGAAAAATTATTATCTATTGACTTTAATCCTTCCAGTCCCCTTTTCATTGCTAAGCAACTGTTATGCAAGAGAAAAGTCTCTGCTGATCATCTGCCAGCTGAGATGATGCTAATGAAAAGCTTTGCGGTGTATGCAAAGAGTAGACGATTTCTCATACGGAGTTTATCATCTCTATCTCCCCACCACCAACTCCCCCAGCCCAAGCATCTGGGATGAGACAGATGGCCGTCATGAATTATCAAATATTACATTAGCTGACACGTTTTGCATTGTAGACTCTAGTACTTCAATTCTGAACATCTTTTCAACAAGACTGATCTCCGTTAACTAGATTTCCTGCCTCGGTGATATATATTTCTCTCATGGGGAGAGACATTTTGATAAATAACCTGTCATTAAAATGCAGACTTAAAGCCTCATTAATGAATTTCTGGTGTAAACAAATGCACCACCAAGTGATCTTTGATCATCACCCACCCTGAATATAGATAAAGTTTTAAAAAATATAATATTGCCTAGTATTCACTAGAGACTTTTTCATTTTCCACAGTAATCTCTAGCTCTGTCATTTATTATCTTTGGGACTGTTGGCGATTCCCTGAACATTTCTAAACGCCCCTTTCCAGACCTGGAAATGGAGACACTATATCTACATAAGAAGTCTTTGTGATGATTATGTAAAATAACGTGTAATCCTCCCAAATGCCATGCCTGGTACATAGCCAGCACCCAGGAAAGAGCACCGTTCCCTCACACCCTTGCCACTTAATACATAGCTCAAAATGAGCAACATCTATACACCTGGGGACTGGTTATAAATGCAGAGCCCCAGGCCCCACTCCTAATTAGGACATACCTAATCAGAGTCTGCATCTGTACATAACCCACAGATGATCTATTAAAATTAAATCACACTGTAAAATTTAATAAATGGGGCTCATGTAATGCTCCAAGATTAAGAACTTGGTCATTTAGTCATCAGACTTTTACTAAGCCCTCCTGTGTGCTGTGTAGGTGCTGGGAATATAGTCGTTAAAAAAACAGAACAGTCCTCTCTTCATGAAAGATACAGGGAAAAGAGCTTTCTCCTGGACCCCCATACTGGCCAGCATCCCACATGCTTGGAAACAGAGGTTCCTCAGCACGTTCTTATCCTCAGAGCAACAATAAATGCAATAAAAAAGCAAACATTCAGTTAACCTGAACACTCTACATCAACATGGCAGTTGGTCACTTTACTGAGAAACCTCCTAGGTATCTCTCCTTGTTTGGCACTTCTCATCAGCAGTTCCAGGAAGTTGCTGACACTTTGTAATTCCCTGACGTTTCTTAATAGTGAAGGTCCGGTTTTGGTCCAGGGCCTTCTTCGCCTTCTCCATATGAAGTGAGTCTCCACTAGAGAAGATACAGTGGGAGGGAGAGTGGAGGTAGAGGAAATGGTACTCTGGGATCTGCCTCCAGAAACATCCGATACAGCATCATGCATTTAATGGCTACGTGCTACCACGTGTGCCTCTGAGAGAGCTGGCGTTTTTATCTAGTTTTCAAGAACTGTGGTAAGGTCTTAACTTACATCCAATGTTAGACTACTGCAAAGGGCATGCCTACCTTGAGATTTTAGCATTTTCCGGAGTAGGCAGAGGGTGCATCCACTCCCAGATCCATCTCTGTGGATAAGCTCCCCCTCCTGGGCAGCTCATCACCCTGGAAATGCGGCCTACCCCATGTAGGCGAATATGTTATTATACAAAGGGTCCAGAATTTACAACCAGATAGACCTGTATTCCTATCTCAACTCAGACACAGAATAGCTGTGTAACCTCGAGCAAATGAAATAACTGTTCAAGTTTAGTTTCCTTTTGTGCATGGTAGCAGTAACTAGAGACAGTGCTTGTCACGTAGTAAGGACTCTGATACCTGTTAGCTGACACCCTCCCCTCGCCACCAACATCACTGTTTGTAAAGCACCTACTACATTCTTCCAGGGCTTATGATAGATGGATAGTAAATGTTTATTCTTTTACAATGTCTAACCCTCCCCATCACCAGCTGAGCCCGTGCATCACTTTGAGTTCCTCACAGGAAGCTATGCTAGAAATGCATCTCCTTATCACAGTTTCCTTTAATCAGAAATAAAAACCCTGTAGAGTCACTGATTAAATCTGCAGTCTCAACAGTCACATGAAAATCTCTGCTCTCATTTCTATACTGTATTTGAGCTATTGCATCACAAATATCACTTTTCATATGAGATTTACAATTTTATACCCTGTGGCAGAGCAAATGACAGTGAGGGTCCCTGTCCCTTGAGGGTAGACACGAGACCTATCTGCTCTCTACTCTGACAGCCTCAGTCCAGCACCAAGAGATGACTGCTCACCTCAGAGACTTTTTTCTCTTGCTGACTCATCCTCCAACTGGTTATGAGCTAAACAGAGGCAGCAATTCTTTTTCCCTTCAGGAAATGCCAGCTTGAGCAGGTGATGTCCTTTTTCTTCATCTCCACCACACCTCCCATACAGAGCACGGAGCACGCCACTCGGCTGACAAGGCCATTTTTTCACTGACACTTTAAATATACCACCAGCTCCCCTCAGCTTCTAAGACAACTCAGTTATGAGTTTTGGTTCTTAGCTCCCCTCCCCTCAAGTGTACGTTTGTCAAAATGACCAGTGACTTCATAGTGCTGACCAGAATTCAGATTTCTCTTTTTAAATATCTGCTAATCATCAAGGAGCTACCAAATGTTCTATGAAACTCCTGTGATTTCTATTGCATCTCTGAAAAACTGGTCATTAGCCGAGCTTCTTTGACTTTACAAATAAAGGAAATACATTACGTACCAAATCCAAAGAGATCACTCATGATCTTTCAAGAGCTTTAATTCAAGTGTTCCAAAGAGCAAAGGGCAATTTATTTGCCTATATTTAATTATGGCCCCAGGCAGGAAGGGAACTGACCAATCTACCATAATACCCTGCTTGGACCACCCAGTCTAAATCAGGGAAGACGTAGAGACCACTGTCTGGTATTGCATTTATTCTAAGAAAGCAAAATTTCTCCCTGAGATAATCAAACTAAAAAGGGTCACTCTGTCTAGCACTGGTCATAATACAGGTAAGAACTTAAACTCTTGCCTGTGAGTTACTGACTCTTCCTGTAAGTGTTATAATTCTTATGTCTACGGATATTCAGTGACTGGTATGCCTCAGAGACACAATAATCATATGAGAAAATATCCTACGTTATGGGATCAAGCCTCCAAGGGGAGTTGAAGGAATCACCATTCCTTCTCACTTTGAAAAATAGTCATTAATTCTGATGACTAAATTATGTCCATCTGTCCCATGAAGTATAATATCTATCACCACCTCTCCCTTTCTCTAAGGGCCATAATTTTTAGTTTGGTAGTTAGTAATGCACATAAAATTCAAATCAAAATGGAAACAGCCTAGACTGATTTTAAGCCTCGTTAAGACCAGCATTGAATCACACTAGAGGAAACACCGGTATAAGAAAGTCTGGTGTTTTTAATATGGAGCTCTTAACAAACATTCGTCTCCAGGAACACGATCTTGGCTTAAACTGTGTTTCATTTATAAGCTCAAATTTGCTGTCCACTGTCGATTTTCCAGATCTCCGGATCACTGTAATTCCTTCCTGAACATTCTCTTGGCCAGGGAAGGCACAAGTTTAGATTCAATTTGTCACTCAAACTTCTCTGCAAATGTGAAGAGTCTAAAAGTATTATGACGAACTTCCTGCCCCTTCTGGGTCAGAGGATGTGTGAGTGGTCCAGGTCAGGCCCGTGGCTTGCTGTCCATCTCCTTAATACAACCCTTTCTCGGGTCTTGACTAGGCTTGGTTCCCCTTGTCTAACACGCCTGGGAATTCCTTAACATCTGGTTGAGATTTTCTTTCATTCTTTCTTTTCTTTCTCTTTTTAACATTTGTATAGCATAAGGTGAAACCAAACTGAAAATAAGGGAGAAGAAGGAGAAAGGATTGAAAAGTTCATTGAGGTTTTACGTGAAGCAAAGGAATGCAAATAGAATGGAAGCGAGGTCACCTCTGAGTCACAGAGGAGCTTAGGAGGCTGACATCTTGCCTGGGCTGGACCTTTCTGCATCAGTGTTGATTTCTGTATTAGAAACCCTGTGGGGCTGCAAAGTAGAGATGAGACAAATAGTACAAAAGAACCAAAAGCGCTGAGGGGGCTCAGTGGGGGTGACATTGACTTTGTATCTGAAGAAACCCTTCCAATACCTGGTGCTCCAGTAAGGGTAACTGGTTGGATGCTCAGACTGGAAATGGCTCAGAGAGAGAATCAGCATAAAGTTAGAAAGTAGAACAGCAGGACCCAAAAAACAAGTAGGAAAGTGACCCATTGTCTCCCGACCAAGGGGGAGAAAGAAGAGTGTGAACCAAGCATGGGGAACGCATGACAGGTGAGCCAGGATGAGCAGGGCTGGGCTGGGGCAGTATGGCACACCCAGAAAGACAGGAGGGACCCACAGGTGCTTCAAAGTGTCAGACCCAGAGGGGAAGGGGAAGCACCCAGAATTGAACCTGAAGCAGAAAATCCGGTTCCGAGGTCATGCCTAAAAAACAGGACAGCCAGGTAAACTGAAGCTAGAGCCAGGCAAGCTTCCCCAAGGCTCTGTCTTTTACGGGGTACCTAGGGCCAATGGCAGGAAACTGTGAGGTCTGCAAGCTGGTTCAGCAGAAAGAATAAGCCTTCATAAGGGTTAGTGTGGTTTCAGTATCATTGTAATTCTGAGCTTCCTATCAGAAGAGCAGATACATACCATTCCTTCAGAGAGATACACCGTTTACCAGCATGAAGCAATCTCTCCCTTGTGACCACATGTGGAGGACACAGTGGACAATATCCTTGATTTGAGATTCACAAGAAATGCAAAGGCCACTTTCCATTAGCTGCTTCTTCTAGCAACCTCCAATAAAACCCAGGCATAAAGTATAAGGGAGCGGCTCAGTGGTGGCCGTTCTGACAGGGAAAAAGCCAACAGGAATTGGTGATCCAGTATAGGGCTCCAGACCACCAGCAGGAATTGTTTCCTGTGCTCTGAGAAGGACAGCAGTATTTGCAGCCCCTCTGGGGACAAGAATTGGGTAGCAAGTGTGGACGGCCTGGCGTGATATTAGGACTAATTACAAAAGCAGCGTAGTATTGATTCAGCTCTGGGAAAGTCCAGCTTCTCTCATCCAGTTAAAGCCCCTAATAGCATTTCCATTCCTTCCCTTGGGGCAAAAGAGAGATAAACAAAGAGGGCAAGAGGGAACATATATCTGCCCTTGAGTTTTTGTGAAGTGAAGAGGAAAGAACTAGAGGAATCTCAGCTGTGCCGGCTCCCCTCTCTGGACACCAGGGAAATGAGGACATGGGCTACACTGGGAGTGGTAGGTTTCACATTTTTCTCTCTGGAGGCTGTCTAGTGACTTGAAGTTTCCTTGAGGAGTTCTTATTGACTGTATGATATTATCATGTAGAGTTCATTATGCCTTTGCCTTGGAGCAGCTGACATTCCTGGTCTCACCCCTGCTGAAGGACAGTTTTATTGCTGTTCATCATTTTGGGGCTCATCACGTTTTCTCTGTAGCCATACTCACTCTAAATGTGATGTCCAGATCATTTCAGGTAATTATACTTCTGACAAACTGTGAGTTTTAATGATGATTGCTTGACATATGCAGGCAGTGTCTGGAAATGGCAGCCAGTGAAAGGAGATGTTAACAAAATGCTTAATATTTTCCTCCTACTCCTGAAATTCTGTCCTCCTGGCCACTGAGAAATGAGATGGACTTAAATTGATGTTGAATATTTTCGAGCCCACCCTTCCCCACCACCCTCCTCACTCTACAAACCACATTCATCCAACACTCTCACACATTTGTCTTCCTGAGTTAGAGAAAAAATAATGACACAATGGAAAGATTATTTCTGTTCAGAAAGCCCCCGGCAGAGGCAGACGTGGCTGGGTAAGCATGGGCCCAGGAGGAGCCTCCTTCACAGCCCTTGCTCTTGGGTGTTAACTGTTGCTCAGGAAAGCATGTCTCTAACCCTCTGTGTGTGTATGTGTGTGTGTGTGTGCACGCCCCGCAGTCACGGAGGAGTGGCAGAAGAGCGGAGGGCAGCTCTGCCAGCTCATTGAACCCGTGGATGGATTCCACCCTAGTGAGGTAAGTGCAGTCACACGATGGCTGCTGAGGGCAGTCTGTTACGTTATCTTTGTAATATAATTATGCACACATGCATTCGTTTTTATCCTATTTTATTCCAGAAAGAATTTGAGGTGATGTGCACACATGTGTAAGATAGAAGATAAATAAATATAAATTAAATTGATAAAATATAAATAAAATAATAAAGTGAAAATCAGAGTAAAAAGAAAATAAGGTGGAAATGATACCTGAATTCCTGACTTAATGTCTACAATTCACAACGTGTCCCAGGAAGTCCTAAGAAACAGCCTGCAAGGGCCCACAAAATCAGCTCCACGCTTCCTACGCGGCTGATGCAAAGAAGGGCATAAGTCATAGCCTTAAGAAGATAAAAAATAAATTAAGTACTCAAAAAAAAAAAAAATCAGAAGGACTCCTGGAAGTGAGCCCTGTGAGAAATTTCTTCTATGGATCCTTCTAGAAAAAAAGGAGAACCATACGAGAGGAGAACAGTGTCCCTAGCAATATCCTGCAGTAAGAGCTGTTTCTCATTTAGAATTCCGAGGAACAATCTGGAAAGTAGTTCTACTCTGGCCTCTTCACAGAGCAAGGGGAGCTAGACGGTGGGATTCTGCCCCCTCCCCCTCCCCCGTCCATTGTCCTGGCTGCAGCCAGGGAAGTTCCACTTTTATCTGTTCTACATACTGGACCTGCTCATGATATTTCTTTGTATAAAAAATAGAAAAAGAAGTGGGGGAGTAGCTCTGCTGCTTCTAACATTTTGAAAGCCAGTCCCCTGCAAGAGGGATGGGCCATTTACCCACAGGCAATCCTCTGTGGCTCTCGTCTTTCTGATGCAGCCTTTGTGGCATTGACAAGGGTCCAAATGTGAGAAGCACTTATTGTAGCCTTGATCTCCATGGTCAGCCAGGCCACAGGGAGTGCTGATCATCCCCTAAGAAGCATGAAAGGAATCATAGTCCTCCCTCCCCTTGAGCTCTAGGTGCCGTGAGTACCCAGGGGCAGGGCTAAGAACTGTCTCAAAAGAAAAGGAAAAGGGACTTCCCTGGTGGTGCAGAGGTTAAGAATCCGCCTGCCAATGCAGGGGACACGGGTTCGAGCCCTGGTCCAGGAAGATCCCACATGTTGCGGAGCAACTAAGCCTGTGAGCCACAACTACTGAGCCTGCGCTCTAGAGCCCGCGAGCCACAACTACTGAGCCCACGTGCCACAGCTACTGAAGCCCGAGCGCCTAGAGCCCATGCTCCGCAACAAGAGAAGCCACCGCAATGAAGAGTAGCCCCTGCTCGCCACAACTAGAGAAAGCCCGCACGCAGCAACGAAGACCCAGTGCAGCCAAAAATAAAAATTAATTAATTAATTAACTAAAAAGAAAAGGAAGAGTGCCACTCCATGATCAGATGGATGGACAGTAGAGTCTCAGAAATGCTGGGTAAATTTTAAAGTGAGTATTAAATGCGCATCTTACTGTGTTAAGTAACAACAACCCAAACAATCTAAGTAATGCGCCTCAGAATATCTGTTTCCTGTGTATCACTTGGATGGGTTGATCCAAGAGAATTATTGGCTAGAAGCTGGTTAAATATTAGAGTTTGCCCCCCCACCAAAAAAAAAATGATGTCTTTGGTTTTAGAATAATGTGGAGACCTGCTTTCTGGCAATAATTAGGTAGTAGTTCTTGTCATTCTTTGGACATTACAGAATTTTACCCTTCTGATTCTACAGAGAATGGGGACAAGAGGAGACGGTCAGAGAGGGAGCAATGAGGAACAAACTAAAAATAAGAGGGTCAAAGGCAGCTTTGTTGTATCCCTCGGGACATATTTGTCTGATCTATCAAAAGACAGTTCTGTCCCTGACTCTTAAAACAGTATTAGGGTTCAAGGTCTGTCAAATTGAGGCTCCTCCTTGCACTCAAACAGCTTCGCCGTTAACTGATTGTCGAGAACAGAGTCAAAAGCTGAGGGGCTTCCCTGGTGGCGCAGTGGTTGAGAGTCCGCCTGCCGATGCAGGGGACACGGGTTCGTGCCCCGGTCCGGGAAGATCCCACATGCCGCGGAGCGGCTGGGCCCGTGAGCCATGGCCGCTGAGCCTGCGCGTCCGGAGCCTGTGCTCCGCAACGGGAGAGGCCACAGCAGTGGGAGGCCCGCGTATCGGAAAAAAAAAAAAAAAAAAAAAAAAAAGCTGAAAATCGGTGTGTCATCATCTTATGTTATTCCTGAGAAATTTGTTCACATGCCGAGAGTGGGTGATAGAGTGGGCAACAGTGGTGGAGCCACATCTAAAGTGGCTGACAATGGATAGATACGCCTAAAGCTTGCCTAGTTATCATGTATGTTGAGCTGAGCAGTCTAGATGGTAAATTCCCATCCTAGAATGTCTATTGAGTGCCTACGCGGTATCAAACACAGTGAGAAGGGTGAACAGGAAACCACCCCTGCCGGTTATGGAGATTATAGGGTGGAGGGGGAGAATGACAAATAAACAGATAATTAAATGTAGAAAGTAGTCAATGCCTCCAACTGTGCAAGCACAGATGCTGTGGGAGCATTATGGGGGATGGAATGGGAGAGAGGGGTGCAAGAAAAGAGTTTCAGAGGAGGGAACTCAGAACTAAGACCAGGAACTAGTCAAGTGAAAGGAAGAGCGGAGGGATTGCAGAAAGTGAGCTGAGGAAAGTGCAAGGGCAAGGGCCTGAATGTGAAAGGAAGCATGGCGCATTGGAGGTAATAAAAGTGCTTCGGTGTGGCTGGGACATAGAACATGAGAGTGGAGTGGAGAGAGAAGGAGCAAGAGAGATATTCAGGGACAGGCCACATAAGGTCTGAATAGGGTTCGACCTTTTCAACTGTGGAGAACAGAGAGCCGTTGAAGGTTCTTCAGCAAGGGGGAAAAATACCTAGACTTGTTCTCTAAAAGGATACCTGTGGTAGCAGCATGAAGAATGGTTTGGTCTAGCAGGGGTGTGGACACCCCTGTGCACAAGAGGGTGATGGCCTGAACAGAGGTAGTGAGGAGAAAGAAAGGCCTGTATTGGAGAGATTCGGATAGTTGAATCAACAGAACATGGTCATTTATTGAATGTCAAGGTGAAAGAGAAAGAGACGCTAAGCATTACACTTCTTTTGTGACTTGGGAAACTGGATAGATGATTTCATTGCCTGCTGAGGTCAAGAACACCTTCAGGGGGATAGGGTGGTTGGAGGACGAGTTCGGTACATGTTGGATTTAAAGAGCCTCTAGGATGTCCAAATGGGGATGTCCCTGCAGCAGATCATATACGAGCTTAGAGCTCAGGAAGGGATCTGAGCCGGAGACACAGATGTGAGCACCATCAGGACGGGGTTGTGACTTGAAGCCTTGAAGAGGGGCCGCTGGATGTCCCTGCGTACTCGCCTCCCGATGGTGTGCCCTACAGCAGAAGCAGTGTGAAGGGATCCTTCTAGACCATGGGGCGGCTATGGGGGTCCGCGTCTTTTCCATCTTGAAAGAGTCAGATGGGCAAGGCTGAGTCTCAGGACCTCATCCTTATGGCACAGACATAATACCAACCAAAAGAGTAGACCCGGACCTTTTTCAAGTGCCCCCTCGCCAATCCTGTACCTCTGCAAAAATAGTTGATACCTGGCCCCTCACCACCAAGGGGTGAGCAGGCTGTACTTTATTGGCCTGTTTCTTCCTAAAACCTGCTAGGGAAGCAGGGGGGAGCGCGTAACCACTATTGATTCAACTGCTCCAGTTGAATGGGCTATGTTGAACAGCCCATTGAAAAATATGGGCTATGTTGAACAGTTCAAATTTATGATTGATAGATATTAATTTCTGAGCCAGATTATATTCACCATCTCAATTCTTTACTTATATTTTAATGGAAAATAAATAAGCATATAAAAATTCCTGTATATCAATAGACTGACAACCACTTTACTTTTTCATCTCATTTCCAAAATGTAGAACCAGAATTTTAAGAAATATATATAATGCTAGACTTGCTGATTGATTGGATTTGGTGGGTGGGAGTGAGACGACTCACAGGATTCGACAACTGGATGAAGGGAGGTGAAAATAAAAAGTCAAGGAACTCAGAAGAAGGAGCAGATTTGAACATTCTGAATTTGGGGTGCCTGCACAGTATCCAGCCATTAGATCGTATTTATGGGTTCTGATCTCAGGAGACACAGGTTTGGGAATCACCAGCTTCTAGCTGAGAGCAGGAGACACTGGCAGGGATGAGATTGGCCCAAGGGATCAACTTATGAAGAAAAATAAAGATCAAAGAGAATTAAGACTGAGAAGGTATTTTAGTTATCTATTGTTGCATAGCAAATGACTTAAAAACCACACACATTCCTTTTTCTTTTTAACTTTTTATATTTTATTGGAGTATAGACGATTAACAATGTTGTGATAGTTTCAGGGGCACAGCAAAGCGACTCAGCCACACATACACATGTATCCATTCTCCCCCAGACTCCCCTCCCATCCAGGCTGCCACATAACATTGAGCAGAGTTCCCTGTGCTATACAGTAGGTCCTTGTTGGTTATCCTTTTTAAATATAGTAGTGTGTACATGTCAATCCCTAACTCCCTAGCTATCCCTTCCCCCCACCCTTCCCACCACCCCCACCCCGGTAACCATAGCTTTGTTCTCTAAGTCTGTGAGTCTGTTTCTGTTTTGTAAATCTGTTCATTTGTATCATTTCTTTTTAGATTCCACATATAAGCAATATCATACGATATTTCTCTTTCTTGTCTGACTTACTTTGCTCAGTATGGCAATCTCTAGGTCCACCCATGTTGCTGCAAATGGCATTATTTCATTCTTTTTAATGGCTGAGTAATATTCCATTGTATATGTGCCACATCTTCTTTATCCATTCCTCTGTCGATGGACTTTTAGGCTGCTTCCATGTTTTGGCTATTGTAAACAGTACTGCAGTGAACACTGGGGTGCATGTATCCTTTCAGACCATGTTTCTCCCCAGATATATGCCCAGGAGTGCCATTGCAGGTTCATACGGTAGATCTATTTTTAGTTTGTTATGGAACCTCCATACTGTTCTCCATAATGGCTGTACCAATTTACATTCCCATCAACAGTGTAGGAGACACATTTCTTGTGGCTTTTTGGTTTTTTTTTTCTTGCAGTACACGGCCCTCTCACTGTTGTGGCCTCTCCCGTTGCGGAGCACAGGCTCCGGACGGGCAGGCTCAGCGGCCATGGCTCACGGGCCCAGCCACTCCACGGCATGTGGGATCTTCCCAGACCTGGGCAAGAACCCGTGTCCCCTGCATCGGCAGGTGGACTCCCAAGCACTGCACCACCAGAGAGCCCCGGAGACACATTTCTTATCTCACAGTTTCTGTGGCCAGGAATCCAGACACAGATTAGCTGGGTATCCTGCTCCACTGACTCTCCCAAGTTGCCATCAAGGTGTCTGCCAGGGCTGGGTCTCATCGGAAGGCTTGACTTGGAAGCTCACATTTATTAGCAGAGCGTAGTTCCTTGAGACCTGTTGAACTGAGGGTCTCAGTTCCTAATCGGTTGTTGCTCAGAGGCCACCTGAGCAACCTGCTTCATCAATGGGTGCAAAATGGCAACAGTCTGCCAGTTATGTCAGTCACT
The DNA here is from genome assembly GCF_963924675.1 of Phocoena phocoena. Lineage (NCBI taxonomy): Eukaryota > Metazoa > Chordata > Mammalia > Artiodactyla > Phocoenidae > Phocoena > Phocoena phocoena. The sequence goes on along the minus strand of NC_089227.1, from coordinate 64,968,472 downwards.
ACTGTACGTAACCTAATCACAGAGTAACATTCCATCACCTGTGCCATATTTTAGAAGTTAAAAGCAAGTTACAAGTCCTACCACACTCAAAGGAGAGGGATGACGCAGGTGTGACTACCACAGAGTGGGAACCATTGCCCATCTCAGCAGGACCCGCTGGAAAGAAGTCCTAGGAGATCGCTAGATGCCTCCAGAGAGAGCAGGTGTATCCGAGAGTTGGGAATAGCAGTCAAACTGCTGACAAAATGCAAAGAAAGTTTTTCTTAGAAAAGAAATGTCGTTGCAAAGACCCGAGACCCAGATTTGTGATCTGTTGAAGCTGTAGCAATTCTATCTGTTCAAACACCCACTTTTTAAAATCTTTGCAAAGTTAAGTATCTGAAAAGGTACGTAAAAGATCTCTGGGCCTAAAATCAGACAATAGTAAAGAGAAAACGTTGAAAGAGCCACGAACATACATCAAGTCTGCTTTCCTTGGCTATGCTGAGACCACCTGGCTAAACATTCCTAACACCTCCTGCCTTAGAAGCTTCGCGCAACAAAGCTCTCTGCAAAACAGCCTCCTCTCCTCTCCTCATGGAAGTAGCAACTCAAACCAATCCTCTTAAAACTCTTCCTACAGGCAGTGAATTTTCCGTTACATCAATCCCCTCTTCTTTCTTGAGCCCTGACCCTTATACACTGCTGGTGGCAGACATCAGATATATAATCAGTGGATTGGCTTTAAATAAGTTAACAGTCTCTAGGTCTTTATTTGTCTCAACATGTAAGCCCCTGGGACCCAAGGTCCTTGACAGACTGGTGGAGCCCCTCAAAAAAGGCAGTTAAGCTGGCAGTGGGGGGAGAGAGGAGGGAGGGCCTCCTGGGCCAGGGAACCCTCAAATAACAGTCACTTAGGCTGGCCCTCCCGGGCATCAGGGACCATGTTTGTTTAGTTTGCTTTATACACCAACTGGCAGCAGTGGTTTTGGTGGTGGCACCCTGAACCAGCACAGACAGGCTCGAGCTAGAAATGTAACATTTTTCCTTAAATGTTTTTAAATACGTCTTACACCACTGTCACGTTGTAAGTTTACAAATGTAAAATTAATTGGGACCAAAAGTAACCAGGTCCAATAGATTGTGTTTCTGGACAGATTAAGAGGCCAGAGAAGTAAAACTGTGCCTTCCCTGTGGTGAGGGCTTCCCTGCAGGTGTTTAAAAGCAATCTTACAAGACAGCCTGGAATTGTTCTCCCTTCAAGAAAAATAAGTTCACAGTAGATTTTTTACTTTGGTCTGGTAGAAGCCCAGAGTTAAATTTAGCAAGAGTTCAACTTAAAAGGTATCAGTCATGCTAAGTTGTTGGTGAAATCTATATACTCTTGCTCTGAATTGCATTTATTCTTTAAAAATATTACAAAAATGTAGTTACTGTTCAGGGTTTGTTTTTATGATTGTCTTACTAAAGAGTTCCATTTTTGTAGCAAAATACATACAGTTAGCTTACAAAGCGGGAGCGTGGAGGAATCACAGATGATGTCCAGCTATGACCACCGCTGGGCTTCTATCATGTCTGGATATGTGAGCAGATCATGAGCATATGGGCTGGATCTGACACGGTATATTTTCTTGGAGGACCCGGTACTCTCCTGGTGAAGAACTCATCATAAATACAAGTATGGTTAGGCAAAGAAGCGTGGCGCAATTTTAAATTGTCATTAGAAGGGAGAGAAATTCTAGAAGCCATATGGTGGCTGTCACCAAGGGCTGAATCAAGAAATGGCACCAGGTCCCTACCCTCCAACTCCCCTCTCTGTGGACTCATGCCTGAATCCTAGGGAGATCAGGGGCTGCAAGTAAAAACTGAAAAAGCTGCTTCACCAAAAACTTATATAAGACAATGGGGTGTTAAGTTGCCCTACTTTGTCACCCCTTCTATGAGAGTTTCAAAGAGAAAACTTCACAGTGGACCAATGACCATCACATGGTTTTGCCACCATGGGGGCTTCTGAGTAGCAGCAGTAGACAGATGGGTGGGTGGCAACGCCCCGCCGAAGCACTGGAGCTGCAGGGATGCCTGCAGAACAGCACCAGTGCCCATCGGATGTGGACTTACCCAGAGGAAGGGCCACACCTGCTAGAACTGAGTGGCACCTAGACAAAAGCAGCACCGCCGATGTGGCAACCATCTGGACTCTGCAGCTGGGGCCCTGCAAGAGCTCAGGCAGCTGAGTCAACTGCAAAGGAAGAGACAGGGAAGGGCCTAACCCTGTTAACCAGAATATTCCACTTAGCCAGAACTCCACATTCCCTAGCGTTCTGCTGGACCAGATTTCCTTCCATGCACATATCTAGTAGGGTTAGTAAACGAGGCAGCCTGTGAACCCCTCCTGGGCTATACATGTTGGGCACACTGGCAATGGGAAACTCTCCACCCCTGTCCTGAGGACAAATGTTAGGGAGATGTGTGCAAAAAAAAATGCATCGGTGAAATAAATTAGCTTGCACGTATCTGATGGAATATCATGCCGCAAATAAAAACGATACAGATCTACTCTTAGTGGCACGGAAATGTTTGTAATATAGAGCAAAGTAAATAAAAAGCAGATTAGAGATTGTGGCGATGATTACTCAACTGAATGCATTTGTCAACGCTCATGGACCTGTTTACCAAAAAGAGTTCATTTTACTGTGTGTAAATTATACCTCCAAAAGAGCAGATTATAAAATATTTACAGAGGGATCAAACGTATGTGTGTGTGCCTCAGAAAGGCTCAATGTTAACAGTGACTATCTCTATTATAATTAAGATAAATTTTATTCTGTTTTTCTTTTTGCTTAATTGTCCTTTAATTTTTTCCCAAAGGAATAGATATTGCTTTAACATTTTCAATTGTGAAACGGGGAGCACAAAAGATATTTGTGTTCAAGGAACACCTCGCTTGGAGTAATGAGGGTGACTGGGCCTTGCCCTGTGCAGAGCATCATGGGAGTTACAAGAGGAGGTTGGTTATAAGGAGCCCACAATAGGTGCTCAGTAAATGTTTCTCAGACAAATGAATAAGTATAGTAGGTCATTTTTATCACAAGCATCTAGTTTGGTAGTAACAATACCATTCTCATTTTAGATCCAAAATATTGGCAATGCACACATGAATATTTTAGTCTCCATTAGAGTGATAGCCAACTAATTGCTTTCAAACCAAATAGTTACCACATGCTCAAATCTCAGCTCTTTTATTTTAACTTCCCTCTGCTCATCCTCACCCCCATCTCCTCCTGTATTAATTCACATTGGGAAATAAGTGACCACAAATGAACTGATACCACATAATTGTTAGGAAGACTGCTTAGGTATATCGAAGTGAAAGGCAAAAAACAAAAGAGAAGAACCAGTCATTTTCCACAGACTTGGAAGCAGCCTACTTTGTTGAGAAGTAGCAGGAAAAACAGCCCCAAGTCAGTCCCCTGTTTTTGAAGACGTGACTGCTTCTAGTATGAGAGATGATCAGACCCTTCCTGGAAACACGCTGGCTTAGCCATCAGCCTCTTTAGGTCTAAGAGGTGTGTGTGTGTGTGGTATGTGGTACGCGTTGTGTGTGTTGGTGGCAAGTGGGGTGTGTATGTGTGTTAGACACCACATGGATATGATCAAGATTACATTGTTGGATGGATGGAATTTGGGGTCCACCTCAGAAGACTCAGGAACATATGAAAATACTGGGGATATTTAATGTATCGACTCAACCCGTTCCTATTTTTTTCCAACAACTGCTAAAATCTTACACACGATTTAGACCCAGAAAAGTCTTTAGATCATTTCTTCATTTTGCAAATGAGAGAATTTCAGCCCAGAGAAGAAGGCTGAAGGGGGCTGGCCAGCGTCACACATGGAGCTGGCTGCACTGTTGTTGGAATGAGGAACAGCGTATGCCCTTTGAAGACAACGTCCATGTGCTTCTGTATAAAGTCAGGGACATCCCTGAGCATCTGCCCTGAACAAAGTGTTCCCCTCTGAGGCCTTCAGCAGTCACGTTTCTCTTATCAGTCAGCATTAACCCCCCCACACCCCCCTCCCATGGAGATGTAGCCATCTGGGGTCTGAAGGCCTGTCCAGGGCCCATTTGCTAAATGAGGGCATTATCTGCAGAGAGAGACTCCTCATCAGAGGCACGTTAATGACAAGCCAGAGGACCGAACAACCAAGAATGGATCCTGCTGACATTGTGAATAAAGGGACACACAACAATGCAACCAGAGAGTGGGCATCAGACCAAGAGAGAGAGGGACAAGCCTATTGTGAATTAAGCCTGTACATTCCACAGCCTGGCGCTCCAACCACTCTCTCCGTGCCCACAGCCTCCTTCAGGAGCCCAGCCCTGCAAGGGGACCGGTTCAGCTTCATCTCCCAGGCACCCATAGTCCCCCTCCATGACTTTCTCTTCCACGTCTCTAAGCTTTTGCATGTGCTGTGTCCTCTACCACATACACTGCTTTCCTCATGATCCATCTGGTGAATTCCTCTTTGAAAATTCAGCTCAGCCACCACACTCTTCAGAGAGGACCTGTCCTTTCTTCGCACCCAGCAGAGTTGCCACCTCTTCCCCTTCCAGCCGTGTGCATCCCTCACAGTCCTCCCTGTGGGTTTGGTGGTGTCATTCTGCATGTCTGGGTCCCTCACTAGACTGGGAGTTCCTTCAAGGAAGGATTCATCCTGTTCACCTCCAAAACCCAAGCCTTAAGCCTGCAGTAAGTGTTAGCTATCCACAGGTAAGTGAATAAATGCCTTTCTTAGAAAGTGTATTTGCTGTCTATTACTAAATAACAAATTACCACAAATGTAGCAGCTTAATACAATACACACTTGTTGTCTCACAGTTTCTGTGGGTCAGGAGTGCTGGTATAGTTTAATTGGGTTCTCTACTTAGAGTCTCAGAGGCTAAAATCTACATTCGCACCAGGACACTCAACTGGGGAAGATTTGATTTCAGACTCACTTGAGTTGTTAGCAGAATTTATCTCCTTGTGGTTGTAGGACTGAGGACCCAACTCCTTACTAGATGTCAGCTGGAGGCCACCCTCTGTTCCCTGCCATGTGGGCTTTCCAACATGGCTTCTTACATCATCAGCCCATCAGCGAGTCTCCAGAGCAAGTCTGCCAGCAAAGCAGAGCCTTAGATAATGTAACGTAATCACCGAAGGGACATTCTTTCACCTTTACCATGTTCTATCGCTTAGAACCAAGTGATAGGTTCCATCCACATCAAGGGAAGGAGATCATACAAAGACCCAAAGGTAGGAATCCTGGGGAACCATCCTAGAGTGTGTCCACTGCACAAGGAATAGAGTAAATCTTGCTGGTAACTTCTTTACTTTGTTTTAATTTCCCTTTTACTCCTCCTTTGGGTTCTCTCTTGCAGGTGGCTTTACAGCTGTTGGCAGATCGCTTCTGGAAGAAGGTGCAGCTCCAGTGGCCCCAGGTCCTGGGAAAGGAGAATCCATTCAACCTCCAGATTGAGCAGGTGTTTGGAGACCAAGGGGGGCACTAAGTCCTCAGGGACACCTGCTCCTGGGGAGCTCAGGAAGGCAGAAACTTGGGTAAACTCATTCCAGAAATGGTTATGGGAGCGGCTGTGTCACAAACTCACAGGCCCCTCTTCAGCAGCATCTTTGCAAAGTGCTTTTCTCCCATTTAAAAGCCTAGTGTCACTCTCTTCACTTCCCCTTTCCCACTTTTCGGGATGGCTTCCCAAATAAACCACTGGCACCCAAATCTTTGTCTCAATAAAGACAAAATTATAATGACAGTGTGTGTATAATTGTGTACGCTTTATTATTGTATTATTTTTAAATTTATTTATTTATTCCTGATAGGGAGATATTAATACTTCTATTTTGGCTAGGCACCAGCGTGAACCAAATCTCCCACTGATCGTATCAATGATTGGAAGACCTTACCACAGACTAGCTTCTGGCTTTGAGCATTTCACACCTTGTTTCTCCTCCACGATCCACACACTTCCTGTGCCGGGAGCTGTAGGACACTCTCTCCTACTGTGATCTGACCGCTAGCCCTGAACCTTTGTCACGGTGCTGGTGGACAACAGGGGCGTACCTGGAAGCCCTTTCCCGTACCAGGATGGCTAGCGGTACCTACCTTAACTGTGCACAGAAATGACAGCTAACCACATAAATAGTCCAACCTAAATCCAGCCTAAACAGATCTCTATTTCAACTTCCCCAAAATTCCCATGGCTTTTCCAGAGCCACTGGATATAAGGGAAATTGTGACAGAGAGGAAGCAATTGTGTTTAAAATATCTTACTTTTGCAAATTTTACTAAGCATAGGACCATGTGAACTCATTGTTGGGGCCCCTTCCAGGGCTTTGGAAGGAACCCTAAAATTTAATCTTTCTTGGATTTATGGTAAATCCACCTCTACTCACAAGACAAACTGGCCAGATTTGTGTGAGCTTCAGTTTAGGGGGCCAACACACTTAAAAGGTTGTGAACCCATTAATTTCTGTCACCTGGGCAGAATCCTTGACTCGGCATGACCAGCACGTGTCCCCACGAGGCAGGTCAACAGAGGACCAACAAGCCCCCCGGAGGCCGCTTGTTTCAACCAGGAAATACAAACTCGGAGTATAGATTGAAGGTGTGAGGTGTGGAGGTGTGCGGCTGTGGACACCTGGTATATCCATCTCCTGCTGGTTTTGGTGTTCCAACATCCCATCTTATTTCTAAGGACTAAAATACCAATACTTGTTGTAGTGCTGTTTTGTTATTGTTTTTTTAATCTGAAATCTTAATCATTCAGTCTCAAAATATACCCAGAGAACAGTGCACTAAAAATTTGTATTCCTTTAGAAAATTCTATTCAATCCCCCCGTTTAAAACGCTTCCAAGTTATTGCTATTCTAATTTTTATTTCCGAGTACTAGTGAAGTCAATAATCTTGTATTGCTTTTGATGTTGTTGGGGGGACGGAGAATTCGTTTTAGGCCCTGATCTATTTCCAGAAGGCCCTGAAGGAATAGAGTTATTTTAAAAGTTCGGGGAAACTAGAGGGAGTGTATAGGGAGATTTGGAAGGTACAGGGAGGGGGTTCCCAGGTTGGATCTTCTTGAGCCCGACCACCTCCCGAGCCCGACCACCTCCCGTCTCCCACCCTAGATGTCATCTCTGTCCCTGCCACTTTTTCCTGTTTAAATTCTCTTCAGACTGAACCCCCCACCTTGGGGATAATTTAACCAGTTCCATCTTCCTCATTCTCCACCTGAACAGGTTCAGGTGGGAGGATGGAGGTACCTGGGTTCTGAGCCCTGACCTCATTCCTGGGGCAAAGCACCAAGAAATCAAATGGTGGGAGAAGATGGTGCCCCCATCTCAATTTTTGTATAAAACACTAATGCTGCACGAAATACTAGGTATCACCATTGTCTCCACAAGAACTGGAGTCCCAGGCCAGGCCCACTTCCCTGGATTGGGAGCTCATGGGTGAGGCCTGTCCACTTCTGCCTCCATTTTCTATACTCCCATCCAGACATGTTCTTTCTTTGAGATTCAACCATGTCTTTCTCTCTGGCTTGGGGATATTCTGTCTCTGTAAGGTGTTGTATATACTTCTGATAGCATCTGAGTGTCCAGAATTTATGGTAGAGCCATGGGGGACAGTTTCTATCCCGTATTTCTGCACTGGTGCCCCTTGAGCTACTGTCTTCAGCCTCTAGTTTTTAAGAATCATAGTGTATGAGTGCTGTCCTTTGACAGGCACCTGAAGGGCTTTCTTGGGGTGGCTTGCACCCCTCTCCATCCCCTTCCCCAGTTCCTGGACTGGTGTCCTGGAGAGAAGAGCCAGAACCTGAACAGAAACTCCAGGAGATGAGAACCAGGCCAGTCAGGTTCACTCCTGTATCAACAGCCCTACAACAATGCCTGGCCCATGAGAGGTGCTCAGTAAGTAGTACTGATTGAATGAATGAATGAATATTAGGGTTGCTCTCCAGGGCACACTTCCTTATACCTTGCTATTTAGGGGAAAAAAAGAAGCGTCTTTTTGACACATTTGAATTAGCCCCGTTGAACCATACTCCTTGTGGTGTGAAGGTTAAGAAAGAAAAGCAATCAACACAGGGGATGCTTTCCTTTCTGGGCACCCTTGGTCAGAAGACATGATTTTCATCTAAACGCCCCAATACTATATTGTCATTTGTTTCTCCTATTTTCAGATTAAAGACCTCTCTTACCCTTTGCTATTGGAATGGGACTCCTCATTTTCCACATGAATAATCGTCAAGAACTTCTATCAGAGAGCCTTTTGGGTTCAGGACCTGGTGGAAAAATATTTCAGATCCCCCAGCAAGAGCAAATCAGCTAAAAAATCTTATCTGAGCCTTGTATTGACCCACAACATAGCAGGGACTGGAGCCCCCAGGAATTTTCACCAGCTACCCCACTTTACCCTCTCCTGAGTTTGTCCCACTAAAGAAGGGATTCTGAACTGTAATCTGTGGGAACCACCCTCTCCCAGAATTAAGAGTGCCTATGAACTTGAATAGGAAAAATTGTCTTTACTACCCTCTAAGTAAAATTCACCATTTCCTTTAATTATGAACGTAGGCAACAAAACACTGTATTTTTTTACAAAACACTGTATGTTTGCAACTGTATTCATAGCTCTCTGTCACAAATATTTTCACATCACATTACATTTGTTGCAGATACAGTCAATTCTCATTACTCAGGGCAGTTATGTGCTATAGTCACCTTGAATACTGAATTAGCAAACGCTGAACCACTGCACCTAGCGGTAAAACGGGCTTACATTCCTGTGAGCCTCTGGTCACAACGTTATCATCCACCAATCAATACACAATCTTTTTTTAATGTGTGGTTTTTGTTTAAAGACACCTTATTTAATTTATAGTTGATTAATTAATGTTGAAGTCACAGCCAACAGCACGACACCTCGCATCTAAATGAAGCTTAACTACCCGTCTGTGTTCTTCATAAGACACATCACAGTCTCCTGCACTTACGCACACAAGGTGGCACTTCAGCACTGCACTCAGAGACCGTTTTAAACAGTGAAGTCACCAACGAAAAGCATAAAAATGCCCAAAATGTGGCAGGAAATACACCGTGAAGAAGACACCTTTTTTTACAGGGCGCTGCCTTTTTCAACCTCAGCTGGGAACGTGCAGGTCAGGTGATTGAAATTTCTCACTGCTCAAATGACCACAAAAGTGCCATGAGTATTGATTTGGGGGTTACAGATAAATTTTAGCAAGTACACGAATTCACAGATATAGAATTTGTGAATAACGAGGAATGACCTTATCTTGAAATATCATTTATGGCCATGAGTACTTGAAACACCTGTAATTATTAGATCCATTAAAAAAGAAATACATATATTAATGCATGCCCATTTTTAAATATTTCAAAATATTTTTAGTAGTGTGATATTTGGTTTTGATACAAAATGGTTTCCTTTGTAATCCTATGTGTTTTATTTTTTGCACTTAAAAACGTTATTCTGAGAAGGGATCCCCAGCTTCCCCAGCCTGCCAAGGGGGTGCATGACACACACAGAGTTGTATGTTCTGGGATGTGTTGCTTTGAGAAGGAAGAACTCCACAGTCTTAAATAGTCTGGAAGCACAGCATAACTTCTCTGCTTCCTGGAAAGCCACAGGGTGAAAGTTCTGCAGTAGACAAGTGTGTTCAGCTCATTATTTACCCAATAATTTTGACCTAGAGGCCCTTCTCCTCCTATGAGAGGTATTAACACTCTGTGGTCTTCATGCTCTACAGAAACGCCTTGGGAGATGCTGCCTTTGTCATTTTTAGTTCTACCAGAAAAGCTGTTGTTGCAGTGAGAAGAATTCCAAAGACATCCTGTTTTATACAAAAGATGAGGGGTGGGGATTCTAGTCTGAATATACCTGGGAAATTCCTCACACTGCCGGTGAGTGTGTTAGAGGCTAATTCCTCTGGGGATTACACTTCTGAAGCTCTTGGATGGATAGAAATGCAGAGGAGAGGTAAAGAGCACACAATGAGGCTTGTTAAGGATTTATCTGGGCATTGTGCTCCCGGCTGGCTGCTTTGTTTATAATTAATTACATGGAGTATTTACAGGAACCCTTTGGGCCTCAGAATGCTGCAAATGTAACTCACGGGTTCACAAAGCTGCAGTCAATATACTGCAGCAGAAAGATGGGCAAGAGGACACACCAAGGGCTTCCATGGCAGCCCACGCTCAAGGCGGCTTCAGACCCCGGAGACTTTCAGTCTCCCCTGAGGACTCCCCCCTCTGAGATGCACACTTTGCACAGGCTCAGAAAAACACCAGGTGTTAGTATTTTTACAGTGATTCCCCCCATTGTACCTCTGCAAATATCAGCGAGAGCCTGGACGTTGTACGAGGCTGCTAGGGGAGCAGAGAGATTTTGAGAACTAAGCGGTGGGAAAGAACAAAACTCTGTCCTGCTGCCTCCTGGCTGGGGGACACATCAAAGCACAACCAGTGGGAAATTCAGGAAGCAACAGGTTTTGGAGTCACTTGTCTGGGTTTGAATCTTGTTTAAGCACCTGGTGCCTCAGTTACTTTCTCTTTCGAATGAGAGCAATAGTACCTGTTTCCCAGCGCTACTGGGAGCACTAATGAAAAGAGCTGATGTTTACAGAGGGCTTTGTGACGTGGATTATCTCACAACAACTACATTAGGCAGGTCTGCCATGATTATCTGCTTTTACAGATAGGGAAATAGAAACAGAGAGCAGTTAAGTAACTTGCTGGAGATTGCACAGCTAATAAATGATGAATCAGGAGTTTGCAGCCAGGCCATCTGTTAGCCACGAGGTGACGCCGCCTTTATTATGTAAGATAATGCTAGTACAACATGATGAGTGACGGATCAACACTTGCTCTCATTGTCTTTAAACCCAGGGTATAGTTTAGCCACCACACAGGCTGGAGTCTGCTTTGTCTATAGAGTAAAACCGGAACTCATCAACACCCACAGCCTGCGCCTCTGCAGGCTCACTCTTTCCCTGCCCATTTCTTTTAGCCTACATCCTGGCCACAGGAAACTTGTCATTACAAGCACAGGCAGTGGGTAAGTCGCCAATGGCTGCCCTCCCTGCCCGCGTGTGCCCTTCCTTCCAGGGAGAGACAGCATCTGTGCCCAGCCCTCCAAGCCAGCCTGGCCCAGAGAAGGAGGTGCAGGTGAGATGGCCACATCCAGGCCTAATACAAGGAAGCTGAGCCGCCACTTTCATCCTGGAGGGAAGTTGAGGCAATGCTGCTGTGAGAGAGACCCTGGGGGTGAGACACCATGTGGAAGAGAGAGGCCACACGGAGAAGAACCGAGGCACCCAGCCCACACCAAGGCCTCAGAGGTGCGAAAGAGGCTTCCTTGGAATTTCCAGACCAGCTCTCTACCAGCTGGATGCAGCTGGATAGGCATTCCCCGCCAAGGCCACATGGAGCCCAGCCAGCCCACAGAATCATGGGATATTGTACACTCTTCTCATTTCAAGCCTGAGTTTTCCAGGGTGTTGTTCTGCAGCAATGGTGACCTGAACACAGGCCAAGGCCTCTCACAGCTCCATGTCTTTCCATCTGCTGTCTCCTCAGCCTTCCCTTCCTTCTCTGACTGGAACACTCCTACTCATTCTTCAAGATCCATCTCACCATGGCCATCATCAAAAAATCTACAAACAATAAATGCTGGAGAGGGTGTGGAGAAAAGGGAACCCTCTTGCACTGTTGGTAGGAATGTAAATTGATACAGCCACTATAGAGAACAAGTATGGTGTTCTGTTCTCCTTAAAAAACTAAAAATAGAACTACCATATGACCCAGCAATCCCACTACTGGGCATATATCCTGAGAAAACCTTAATTCAAAAAGAGTCACATACCACAATGTTCATTGCAGCTCTATTTACAATAGCCAGGAGATGGAAACAACCTAAGTGTCCATCGACAGATGAATGGATAAAGAAGATGTGGCACATGTACACAATGGAACATTACTCAGCCATAAAAAGAAATGAAATTGAGTTATTTGTAGAGAGGTGGATGGATCTAGAGTCTGTCATACAGAGTGAAGTAAGTCAGAAAGAGAAAAACAAATACTGTATGCTAACACATATATATAGAAACTAAAGAAAAAAGAAAAAGAAAGAAATGGTTCTGAAGAACCTAGGGGCAGGACAGGAATAAAGACGCAGACATAGAGAATGGATTGAGGACACGGGGAGGGGGAAGGGTAAGCTGGAACGAAGTGAGAGAGTGGCAGTGACATATATACACTACCAAACGTAAAATAGACAGCTAGTGGTAAGCAGCTGCATGGCACAGGGAGATCAGCTCGGTGCTTTGTGACCTGAGGGGTGAGATACGGAGGGTGGGAGGGAAACACAGGAGGGAGGAGATATGGGGATATATGTATATGTATAGCTGATTCACTTTGTTATAAAGCAGAAACTAACACACCATTGTAAAGCAGTTATACTCCAATAAAGATGTTTAAAAAATAAATTAAATAAAGTAAAATAAAAAAGATCCATCTCACCCCGTTGTTGTCAGGCATGGGAAGATACAGACACACACAGTCTGCCAGAGGGCATAAGTATCTCTAGGATTAGGTTCAGCCGCTTGTGAGTGAAATCCAAAAGAACAAGCCTTTAAAAAGAGAGAAGGTTATTTTTCACATAAAAGACTTCCAGTGGCAGGTGGTGCAGGGCTAGAAGGAGACTCCGTGTTGCCAGGGACCCAGGCCCCTTCTATCTCGTTGCCACCACTTTCAGCATGTAGCTTCCACTTTGTGGCTCGAGAAGGCTTCCTGGGCAACCACTGCCTTGACTGCACCTGGGCCTGCGGGAAGACGGGCGGGGAGAGGAATGGCCACAGCCCCTCCCAGACAATGACTTCTACTCGCACCGCAGTCGGCCAAGCATAGTCACAGGACCACCCAGCTGTAAAGGAGGCTAAAAATTCTGTCTAGATAAGTGCGCAGCTGAAAATAGGAAGTTCTACTACCAGGAGAGAAGGGAGGATGGATATAGTAGGACAAGTAGCAGTCTCAACTCAGCGTAAATTAGAAGCCTCCCGGAAGGCAACTGAGCAGTACCAGGAATCCACACGTCAGCTCCTTCCACCCCTTGCTACTCAAAATGTGGTTCTCAGCATCATTAGCATCACCCAGAAGCTTGTTAAAAATGCAAAATCTGGTCTTCCCTGGTGGCGCAGTGGTTGAGAGTCTGCCTGCCGATGCAGGGGACACGGTTTCGTGCGCCGATCCGGGAAGATCCCACATGCCGCGGAGCGGCTGCGCCCGTGAGCCATGGCCGCTGAGCCTGCGCGTCCGGAGCCTGTGCTCTGCGACGGGAGAGGCCACAACAGTGAGAGGTCTGCGTAGCGCAAAAAAAAAAAAAGCAAAATCTTGGGCTGCCTGCTAATGATTTGTAATCTGTATTATAACGATAGCCTCGGGTGATTTATTTGCACACTTCAAATCGTTTGGGAAGCACTTCAGTTTGGGAGGAACTGACCTAAAACAACAGTTTTCAACCCTGGTTGTACATCAGCGTCACCTGGGAAACTTTCTAAAGCCTCCTGGTGCCTGGGTCCTACCTACAGAGCACCTAATTTAATTGGCCTTGGTGAAATCCAGGCGTTTGTGATTCTAAAAACCTCCCTCTGGCGATTCTAATGTATAACCAAGTTTGGCAAACTGTGGCTCTAGGCTTTTTGGGGGAAAGAATTTGTCTCAAAGTAACTCCTGAGTCACCCAGGCTGCAGCGTCTCATCTGCATCTCTGGAAATTTGTTTGGGGCTTCTGCTCTCTTGATCATACCTCACCCCACTCTATTTTGGCTGTGTCTGTGCCTACTTAATAATGGTTTGGGGGTAATGCAGGAGGTTGCACTGCAGTGCAGTATAGAAGACGACATAAAACTGTGCATCCCACATCCCTGCCTTTCAACACTCCCCCACTATCCCACCTGGAAATCCTCCACTGGGTGCCCTTCTCCAGGCTCACTGCCACCTAGTGTGATGGTCAGTTCTGCTCTTCCTCAGCTCCTCCCCTGAGCCCCTGTCTGAGGTACTCCTGGAAATGTACCTATTCTTACTTCATCATGCAGTGCAAATTATTTCTCCTCTCTTTACCTTACTCCGCTGAGGTCTGTCTTTTCACATTACAGGATTCATTAGGGAGATTGCCAAAAAATCTCCTCTGAAGAGAAAGAACGCCACTCCCTTGGGAGACAGAAGTGGCTGTGGAAGACGGTGTTTTGAATAATAATCTTAAATAATTCCTCTTTACCTTCATGCATTTCAAAATCTTTTCGATTCCATATCTGTCTCAGATTCTAGAAGCCACTGACATATTTATAAATTTACTTCTTGAAATAAAAAGCTTTGTAAGGCAAAAATATACCATAAGTAGAGTCAAAAGGCAAATGGAAAAATGGAGGAGGGGGAACACAACTCATTTCACAAAGAGCTAATCATCTCTCCAACGTATAAAGAGTTCTTGAAATAAAGAAGGAAAAACCGATAATTCAAGGTTGAAATTGGCAGAGAATATGAATGGGCAAAATTCACAGAAGGATCAAATGCCCCTTACACATAGGAAGATAGGAAAATATGCTCCACTTCAATCATAATTAGATAAATACAAAATAAAACTGCACTGAGAGACTTCTGGTTTCTGGTCTGGCATATAATGAGTTTGTGAGTTGTCACTCCATCCTAATAACAAGTAAAAAAGCTGAACAAACTGAAAACCAACAACTCCTCTTATATCTGTCAGAAAATCTGAGGTCACAGAGCAAACCACTGCCCCCAGAGTTGGAGAGATAGACAGGCAGATACAGAGAATCACAACTTACTGGAGCAGGAACCTCCACAGAAACTAGTACTGAGTGCGTCATGTCTGGATTTCAAGAAAAATTAGAAGACATACTAAAAGGCAAAAAACCCCGCACAGTTTGAAGAGACAGAGTGAGCATCAGACAAACCTCAGATATGGCAAGGATGTTGAAATTATCAAACTGGGAATTTAAAATAACTATAATTTTAAAGTAGGGCTAAAGAAAAAAGACAGGAAAAAAAAAAAAGAACAGAATACCCAAGAACTGTAAGACAACTACAAAAGGTATAATATACACATAATAGGAATACCAGGAGAAGAAAGAGAAAGAGAGAACAGAAGAAGTATTTGAAACAACAATGACTAAGAATTTCTCCCAAATTAGTGTTGGACATCAAGGCACAGATCTAGGAGACTCAAACAACACCAAATAGGATAAATGCCACCCCCCCACACCAAAAAAAGCTACACAGAGGCATATCATTTTAAAATTGCAAAAAGTAAAAGATAAAGAAAAATTCTGAAAGAAGCCAGCGGGAAACAACAGCACATGGTGCTGGAATAACTGGATACCCACAGGCAAAAAAATGAATCTAGACACAGACCTTACATTCTTCACAAAAATTAACTTGAAATGGGTCATAGACCTAAATGTAAAACACAAAACTGTAATACATAACATAGGAGAAAATCTGGATGACCTTGGGTTTGACAAAGACATTTTAGATGCAACACCAAAGGCACAATCCATGAAAAATACTGTTGGTAAGCTGGACTACATTAAAATTTTAAATGTCTGCTCTGTGAAGGACTCCATGAAGAGAATGAGAATACAAGCTACAGACTGGGAGAAACTATTTACAAAATACATATCTGATACAGGACTGTTATCCAAAAGAACTCTTAAAACTTGACAGTAAGAAAAACCCAAAAATCTGAACAGACACCTCTGCAAAGAAGATACACACATGACAAAGAGCATCTGAAGAGAGTCTCAACAACATATGTCATTAGGGAACTGCAAATTAAAAGAATGTGATAGGGCTTCCCTGGTGGCGCAGTGGTTGGGAGTCCGCCTGCCGATGCAGGGGACACGGGTTCGTGCCCCGGTCCGGGAAGATCCCACATGCCGCGGAGCGGCTGCGCCCGTGAGCCATGGCCACTGAGCCTGCGTGTCCAGAGCCTGTGTTCCGCAACAGGAGAGGCCACAACAGTGAGAGGCCCGCATAGTGCAAAAAAACAAAACAAAACAGAATAATGTGATACCACTGAAAACCTATTAGAATGACAGGAGTACAAAACACTGACAACGCCCACTGCTGGTGAGGATGTGGGATAACAGGATCTCGTTCATCGCTGCTGCTGGGAATGTAAAATGGTGCAGCTATTTTGGAAGACAATTCGGCAGTTTCTTACAAAACCGCACACAATCCAGCAATCCCACTCCTTGGTATTTGCCCAAAAGCGTTGAAAACTTACGTCCACACAAAAACCTGCACAGGGATTTTTATAGCAACTTTATTCATAATTGCCAGAACTTGGAAGCAAACAAGATGTTCTTCAGTAGGTGAATGGATAAATAAGCTGTGGTACATCCAGACAATGGAATATTATTCAGTGCTAGAAAGAAATGAGCTATTGAGCCATAAAAAGCCATGGAGGAGACTTAAATGCATTTTACTAAGTGGAAGAAGCCAATCTGAAAAGGGTACTTTTAAAATATTAATTAATTAATTTATTTATTTATTTTTGGCTGCGTTGGGTCTTTGCTGTGCACGGGCTTTCTCTAGTTGTGGCGAGCAGGGGCTACTCTTCGTTGTGGTGCAGGGGCTTCTCATTGCAGTGGCTTCTCTTGTGGAGCATGGGCTCTAGGCACGTGGGCTTTAGTAGTTGTGGCACGTGGGTTCAGTAGTTGTGGCTCGTAGGCTCTAGAGCGCAGGCTCAGTAGTTTTGGCTCACGGGCTTAGTTCTCCACGACATGTGGGATCTTCCCAAACCAGGGCTTGAACCCGTGTCCCCTGCACTGGCAGGTGGATTCTTAACCACTGCGCCACCAGGGAAGTCCCTGAAGACGGTACATATTATATCATTCCAACTACATGACATTTTGGAAGAGGCAAAACTATGGATATCAACAGTTGCCAGGGGTTGCGGGGGAGTAGGGAGGGATGAATAAGTGGAGCACATGCAATGTATTTAGGGCATGAAAATACTCTGTAACATGTCCCAAACAAGGCATGCAGATGGTCAACAGGTACATGAAAAGCTGCTCAACATTACTAATCATCAGGGAAATGCAAATCAAAACTACAATGAGATATCGCCTCACACCTGTTAGAATGGCCATCATCAAAAAGACAAGAAATAACAAATATTGGCGAGAATGTAGAAACAAGGGAACCCTTGTTCACTGTTGGTGAGAATGTAAATTAGTGCAGCCACTATGGAAAATGGTATGGAGGCTCCTCAAAAAAATTAAAACTAGAGCTACCATATGATCCAGAAATTCAAATTCTGGGTAATTATCTGAAGGAAATGTAAACACTAACTTGAAAAGATATCTAGACCCCCATGTTCACTGCAGCATTATGTACAATAGCCAAGATGTGGGGAAAATACTAAGTGTCCATCCACAGATGAACGAATAAAGAAAATGTGTTATATATACACACAGTGAAACATTATTCAGCTGTAGAAAAAGAAAATCCTGCCATCTGCAACACATGGATGGACCTTGAGGGCATTATGCTAAGTGAGATAAGTCAGACAGAGAAAAACAAATATCATATGATCTCATATGTGGAATCTAAAAAAAAAAAAAATTGAACTTATAGATACAGAAAACAGATTGTTGGTTACCGGAGGCAGAGGGTGGGGAATGGGCAAAATGGGTGACGGTGGTTAAAAGGCGCAAACTTCCAGTTATAAAATAAATAAGTCCTGGTGCTGTAAGTGCAGCATGGTGACTATAGTTAATAATACTGTATTGTATATTTGAAAGTTGTTGAGAAAGTAGATCTTAAAAGTCCTCATCACAAGAAAAAAAAGTTGCAACTATACGTGGTGATGGATGTTAACTAGACTTATCGTGGTGATCATTTCACTATACATATATATATTGAGTCATTATGTTGTACACATGAAGCTAATATAATGCTATATGTAAATTATATCTCAATAAAAATATACATATAATAAAGCCCTAAGTATATTTTTTAATTGAAATAAATGGAAACTTCCTTCTTTTGCACTTTTTTCACTTTTTATTCTGTTTAAATATTTATAATAATTTCCATTTTAACCATTTTAAGATTTACAATTCAGTGGCATTAAGTAGTACATTCACGATGTTGTGCAACCATCACCACCATCCGTTTCCAGGACGTTTTCATCATCCCGAACTGAAACTCTGTACTGATTGAACAATAACTCCCCACATCCTCCTTTCCCCAGTCCCTGGTGACCTCTACTGTATTTGACTTTCTGTCTCTATGAATTTGTCTATTCTAGGTGCCTCATATCAGTGGAATCATGCAATATTTGTCCTGCTTTGTCTGGCTTATTTCACTTAGCACCACGTTTTCAAGGTTCATCTATGTTGTAACATGTATCAGAATTTTATCCCTTTTTAGAGCTGAACAATATTCACTTGTATGCATGTAACCACATTTTTCTAATTCATTCATCTGTTGATGGACATCTGGGTTGCTTCTACCTTTTGGTTATTGTGAATGATGGTGCTGTGAACATTGGCCTAATAGTATCTGTTTGAGTCCCTGTCTTCAATTCTTTTGAGTATATACTTTGGAGTGGGGACTTTCTGGATCATATGAAAATTCTATGTTTAACTTTTTGAAGAACCACCAAACTATTTTTCACAGTGGCTGCAATATTTTACATTTCTACCAGCAATGCACAAAGCTTCCAATTTCTCCACATCTTCAACCAACACTTGTTAACTTCCATTTTTTCTTTGTTTTAAATAACAGCCATCCAAATGTGTATGAAGTTGTATCCTATTGTGTGTGGGCTTTTCAGTTTGGTCGAGGAATAACCGACAACTAAAATTGTAATATATTTAAAGTACAATGTGATTTGTGCACTTCACTGTAGGTAAACTTTATGGACAGGTAGGAAGCTAGGTGTGAAGGCATAAATACCTGTATCTGCTATTAACCTTTATAAAAATAAGTCACATGTGATTTTTTTAATATCTTAAGGATGACATACAGATATATGTACACCTATAGATGAATTATTTTTCGAACAAATCTTGAAAGTCTATAAAATGTCACTGGAAGGATCCGTTAAAATGTTTCACAGTTTATTGTGAACTGTAATATTTTTGCAGGCATATAAAAAGAGTTTTGTGTTCATGCAATTGTTAAGCTATTGGTTCAATTACAAGAAAGAAACAGCAGAGAAAAAAAGACTGTAAGCTCCTAAACTTTAGAGTATAAGTAGGCTCCTAACTTGGAAGAAGGAAAGACATAAGGGAAAAGAGAAAAAAGGATAATTAATTACGACGCAAAAAAAGAACATGGCTTGTGAATTACCTTGAAAGCAGTTTTAAAATACAATTATCTTAATTCATTCCCATCCTGAGAAAATGTACAGAATAAAGCCAACAGTTCTCCCTGGCCTGCTGACAACTTTATTAAGCCAAGTGACTTCTGAAGTCTCCATTCAAAGAAAACAGAATACCTTTATGGGAGGCCAGGGTGGTGCAAAATTTGCAAAAGAAGGCAGGGGACGTTAATTAGATGCTGGATTATATTGCAGACAACGTCAAGGCTGATTAGCTGTGTGGACCAAGGGCACAACAGGAATCTCTAACCACTGGAAAATCTGCCATTTTCAGTGTTGACTGTTTGCTTTTCAGCATTGCAGCCAGGCAAGGCTGCTCCGTGAAGATGCCAGGGAGAGGCTTTACCTCCGTCCATCATGGTGGAATAATTCACTATGCCTTCATATTCTCTGTCATGGACCCCAAAGAAAATAAAGAAGAGTGCAAAATATGGGCGAAAAAAACAAAATTGGCAAAGAAGTTAAAGTTTTTTTAGTATTTTAGAGTATTTTTAGTAAATGTGGGAGATAATGCAACATTTTGCCTTTTGGAATCAGGCCAAGGTTTGAATGTTGGCTCTGCTGTGTGACATGGGGTAAGTTACTTAACCACTCTGATCCTCAGGTTCCCCATATTCTTATATCCTTATGGTTAACATAGGACACCTGTGAGGATTAAATGACATAGCACATGAAAATCACCTAATATAGCTCCATAATACCTTATCTGCATTCCCCAAATCCAAAAATCTCCTATAACCAAAGGTTTTTCCTAGCTCATTTGGAGGCAAAACCTGACATGACATGACATGAGGCCATTTAGTCTTCATCCCACTTAATGTGAATATTCACGTTCCTCTTTAGAAGTAGTAATGTTTTGATTATGGGGAGTTGCCCTAGACCCTTCTGGAGTATTACATAATATGCGGTATATACACTGGATTAAATTTATGAATTCAAAACACTCTGAATTCCAAAGCACATCTGACCCCAAGAATTTCAGATAAAGGATTGTGAACCTCTATGACATCCTCATTTTATTAGCACTTTATAAATTCACTGTTCCCACTTCATGGCACATCAAAACCTCCCATGTATGGATTCAACTTATGTTAAAAGAATTTATGTGAGTTGATTGTGGTTGCTTTTGAGTCGATTATGTAATATAAGTGAGGTTGGGGTCATCTTCCCAAAGAAAAGCACAGTTTCTGAGCAAAGACTTCTACTACCTCCAGACAGCTCTTGAGTCTCCAGGATACAAAGTTTAAGGAGGAAAAATTATGGTCACTCCTGTTCAGAAGACACCATTGAAGAAATGAGGGGAGTCAAGGAAGAGGAGACCAGAAAATGACCATACCTTTGGTTCAAGCCAGGGAAGCCGAGAAGACAGACCGGCGACTTGCACTCTGCCTCTCAGCTGAGGAGCAAACAGCTCAACTAAGGAATCACCTGATGAGCTAGTGCGTGCGTTAAAGAGCACAGCTTCTGAGCGAGTTTTAATATTAAATGGCTGATCTACAAAGCAGCAGATGGCAAGAAAATGGAAATTTTGAAAGATCTGACTTGTAAAAACTGGTTTTTGAAAGTTGTATAAATTAAATATAAAGTGAGAGTACAGTTACAGGAAATAAGTAGCTTTCCATTCATTTCAGGCTGCTTTATTCTTTGGCATAAATTGTTCTGAAGATGTTATAGACTTATACTCATTTTTAACTGTATATAAAGCTGAATTAATAATAAAAACCTTAATTTGGTTAACAGTTTAGGTAACCAGTCTTTAAAATGTCTCTCAGATGCCGCTTGAGAGGACGCCGAAGCATCCTGGCAAAACCTATCAGAGAAGTATGGGCGCCATCCTCTGGTGAAACTGAAAACTGCAACTGTGCATGTACCACTTTCAGCTGTTACAAAATCCTTAAACTGAAAGAGGTTACTGATCAACAAGCCAGTGTTATTTCCTCCAGTGCTGACCTCCTTCCAAAACGTCTATAATCAGCTCTGTAAATTCACACCAGTAGACTGAGATATTGTCATGTTTACGTTAAAAGAAAACATACATGAAAAAAGTTTTATGAGGAACTATTTTATAAGAATCAAAATACAGACACACGTGTATATACTTCCAGGTTCCCAACATTCAAATACTTTTAATCCTTTTCCCCCGCCTCAGAAAACTTTAAAAAATATTTACATGTATTAAGTAAATAATAAATATTATTATAAATATTTTGAGTAATCATTGTTAGCCTTCAAGTGTTGCCTTTGGGTTAGATGTGAGAATTAGGGAGATTTGGAAAACTGTGGCAATCATGGAAATAAACAAAGGCTGCCCAAATGTGAAACAGGCAAAGGCAATTTACTCAGGGATTGCTACAGCAAGGGAGTCAGCCACCATCTCTCACTTGTGTTGGCTGAGACTCAAAGGCAGGCTGAGGAGTGGGAGAGCTTTGGAAAAAGGGGAAGCCTTCCAGTGTGCCCTGATTGGAGGTGGCTGGCATAGGGAAGCTATGGCAGGCTACCTAGAAGCACAGCCTCTTACGATTGGTTAGAAGTGCGTATTTCACTTTCTCAGGTTGGTCCTAAATTAGAAGTGGGGACAAAAATTAGGGAAGCTGTCAGTTATTAATCAAGTCCTGGCCATCTGGGGTCAATTGTTACAGGGCTTACTGTTTGGTTTCCTGGAGCAATTACTAGAGATACGGCCTGACTTTCTACAAGTCTGACCCATAGACAGCAAACTGGCTTCCTGGGCTGCTTATTGTAGATAATGAGCTGGTTTTCTCCGCTGGCTGCTGCAGGTTGTGGGTCAGAGTTCTATTCTTATGTGTAGTCTGATCATTGTCTGTTTTGTATATTCAGGCTCTCACACCAAAGGCAACAGCCAGGAAGGGGGACCGTGAGAAGCAGGGGCCCTGTCATGAGTGAAGAGCAATGCCCAGTCCTGGGTTTACATCCCTGCACTAGGTTCCCCTTGAGCAGACAAGACTGGAGTCTGTTAAAGGCCTGCTCTTGATCCTTCTTTGAGACAGTGAAGAAGGATGTGATGAACTAAGGAAGAAACAACAAATAGAATGTAGAATGAAACATACGATATTTAAATGTGCAAAATAGCATAAAAAGCCCCCCCCCCCCAGCAGTGTTACTCTCACCTAGAGCAATGGTAACAACCCTCTACACCACCAGCCCTGTTAAAATTCTAGCTTCTCCTCTGGGGAGCTTAACCAAGGAGGCTCAAGCCCCCTTCCCTCTCAGAGCAGGGAGACTCAGGGTCCTTGTGTAGGAAGGAATTCATCAGACCAAACATGCTCCTACTGGCCGCCCCTCCTCTCCATGCTGCTTTGAGTCCTAGGGAAGCAGGAAGCGGCATCCCTTGGAGAAACTGGTCATTGTCCTGAGTTTCTGGGTCTCAGTGGCTCCCTATGTGCTGCTGCCAGCAGCCTCTGCCCAGGACGGGGGCGTGGACGCCCCAGAGGCCTGGGCTGGGAGCTGCCGCCAAGGCAGTGGCCGGAGACCCAGGCTTCCTGGATACAGTCCTACTCCACCCACTTCCCTCAGGCCTCCAGAGGCCCCTTCTGGGGCCCTGGGTGCCAAACAGAAGTAGCCGACTCCCCTGCAACAGTGGTTTTCTTGGAAACAGGGGAGTTCTTTAAGTCCACGTTCTCAGCCAAAAAGGCTGTGAAGAGGCTTTTAGAATCCCCTAGAGCAGCTCCTCGTCTACGTAAAGTACACAATTTTATTCCGATATTCAGTCATGCTCGGTGTTTGCTGCTGCAGAAGAATCAGGATGAAGGAGACTATTTGTGTTCTCGGAGCTTTTTCCTGGCTCCCAGCCCCACCCCATGCCGAGAGGAAACCAGGCCCTGGGTTTAGAAGCTGCTCAGAGGCCCCCTCTTCTGGCCTCTTTAGGAGATTGTGCATGAGCCCCTGGGTGGAGAGTGGGTGTGGGGAGCTTTGAGGAGGGGAGAAACGAGACAGGACACCGGGGGGGAGGGTCCCAAGACTGAGGGGCCGAGTGAGGGTACAGTGCTGTCGTGGTGTGCCCAGGAGCCCCGCGCTGCCTGGAACCTGGTTGAGGTCAGAGATTGCTCCCCAGTTCTAGAACCGCCTGCCCTGGCTTACAGAGGTGCTCATTTGATTGAGAGTTCCAGGGCTCAAACCACATTTTGGAAATCAGTTTTCTTTTATAATATATATATTGCTTCCTTTGAGAAATAAAAATGGAAAATATTTTGTTAACTTTTAGAAAAAATAACATTTTTAAAATGAAAAACATATACCTATATTTTTAATAGATAATACATTCATGGAGTTGAAAAATAAAAATAACATACAAAGGTATATAACCTTGCTCACATCCCCAAATAAACAAAAGTAATAATTTCTATTCATTTTTTCCAATCCTTTTTTTCCAGTACAAGCAAATATGAATCCATTTTCTTTTCTCCCTCCCTGCTCTGTAGCTTGCTCTTATGTTTAACAATAAATGTCGAAAATCTTTCCACATCAGTCCATAGAGGACTTCCACATCTTCTTTTACAGCTGCATGATATTCC
This sequence comes from Phocoena phocoena, assembly GCF_963924675.1. Lineage (NCBI taxonomy): Eukaryota > Metazoa > Chordata > Mammalia > Artiodactyla > Phocoenidae > Phocoena > Phocoena phocoena. Next base: position 64,944,479 of record NC_089227.1, on the reverse strand, counting down.
GTTGTATGGATGTACCCTAACTTACTTAACTACCTCTTATTGATGAACATGTGTTGTTTTCAATTGTCATTTCAAAATTGCATTGTATATAGTTTGTTTTGCAATTGTACAAACTCATCTGTGCAATTCCCAGAAGTGGAATTTCTGAGCCATAGAGTACACATTTATAATTTCGATAGATTTTTTGGCAGGGAGAAGGAAGGAATTATTACTTGCAGCAAGTAAGGAGAACACCGGGAACATTTCCCAAAGCAGCGTCTCCTAATTTTGATAGATGTTGCCGGCTTGCTCCATAGGGGTTGTATTAATTTGTATTGTTATCAGCAGTACAACTATATGTAGAGTGGGGGACAAAATGCAGTGAAGACCTGCATGCTGTATATAGAAAAGTATATGTAAAACTTATCAATTAAGGTAACAAGCTGCTAAATAAGGTGTGTACATTCTATTCTACTGCCATGATAACTATACCTTCATAAGGACCTGGACTTCCAGGCTGAATTTAGAAATCATGGGTTCCTCAGTGTTCCTTATCAGAAGATGGTGAGCAGCCTCCAGCCTGCAGCTGCTCCTTTCTCTCTCGATCCCTATCTCAGTCCCACACTCAGGGGGCCTTGCACTCACACATGCAGACACCCACACCTCTAAACTCTATTCGTGTCACCCTATGAACAGCCACCCCTCAGGGTCAAGGAAGCACAGGCCTCATGGTCAATCCTTGAGAGGATGACCCAGGAGAAAGTCCCGCACAGCCCCCAGAAGCAGACCCTGGCCTTTTGGGTGGGGATTTTGAGGACCTGGAGGCCAGGAGCATGGTCTAGAAGGGGAGGTGCAGGCTGTGGGTGGGCATGTCCCCTTGGCCTCACAGAGGAGGTGCATGGTTGGAGGTGGACCAGGGCAAGAAGGGACAGGTGTCTAGAGCTTGGAGCCCAAGAAGGAGCCTATTGTCTGGAAAGCCGCTTTCATGAGTCTTTGTAATCTCAGGAAGCAAAGTAATCTCGGAAGCAAATCTACTATGCTCTTTTCCCACTTCCTAACAGCCTCCTTTCTGCAGATTCTGGAGCGGGATTTTGAATACTCCCTTGGCTAAGAGAGGTATTTGTCTTCTCCAAAGGCCTGTCCAAGGACAAAATAGAAATATTACAGGCAACTCTTCAGGCAGTGTCCTGAATTCAGATTCTTAATGCTCTTAGCAATAGTCACAAGCCCTTCTTTATATAAATCCAAAGCAGAAGAGAAGCTAATGTCCCAGTTTCAATTAGTCTGTCCCCACCGGTAAACCAATTGTCTGAATTTTTATTCCAGGGATATGATCGTTGTATGTGCCTGTACTGGCCATCAGGAATAAGTTTGGGATCTCATTATGCCTTAAGATAAATATGGGTTATAAACCATAGACCTAAGAAGAAGGAAGGAAGGAAGGCAAGAAGAAAGGGGGGGTGGGCAGGAGGGAGGAGGGACGGAGGGAGGAAGTCCTCTCTGGGAGTCCTTTGTTATTTACCTTTTATAAATTAATTCGCAATAGCCAGTTATTCTTTGCCAAGGTCAGCAATAACAGTATCTTCCGACCCTGTTACGTTATGCATTTGAAAACATGTCAAGAGCCACCACATGGAGATAACTTTCCTGTTTTGCTGTCAAACCTCTCATTTAACTTTTCAGCTCTTTTTGCTGCTGCTCTAAGATAAACAGTAGAATTCAAGAGTTAGCTTTATGACGAGGCCTTAGATTTTTCCTAAAATACTTTCAGCCAGTAAGCTCAAAACATTCCTTTTCTTAAAAACAGAATTTCTTGTATGCAATCTTATCGTGAAAGCAGAAAAAGTATTAAAATTAAAATTCAGAAGGAGCCTTTATCTAGCACAATCAAATAATTGAAAAAGTCAATTAAAGTGGGAAAGCATTATGAAAGATTACACACACATCTCAAATATTCATTTTCATTCATCAAACGTATTGTAAGGACAAGGCCTTTCGTTTTAACTGAAGTGCAGAATGAGCTATACAGCTTCTTCCTTACATAAACAACGTTCAAGTCCCTAAAAAGAACCGGAATTTAAAGACATTGTGAAGTAATCTCAGAGCAATATCCTTCTAGGTTTCTATTATTTTCCTCTTTTCTACTTAATATGACAGCACTTTCCTTATAGAACCTCTCCTATTTCTCATAGGAAAAAAAAATTCCCTTTTCCCACTTTCAGTTTATGTAATATTTAACTATGTCATTTACAATAACATTTACAACTGGTGTGATCAGATTTGGGAACAAACAACATTGGCTCTTCTGCCATTTGCTTGTGGAAGCAGAAATGCACACACATATTGGAGAGCAGCCTACTGGCATCTGGATGGTTATTAGTCAATAGATTTTACCAGGGGAATGAGTAACTCAGTATAGTGAGACGGTGAAGTGAGACTTACGGTCTGTTTCTGATGCATGCACACACACACACACACACACACACACACACACACACACAAACTCTCTGGTTTCTCAGGAGTGCGGTGCTAAGGAAGATCCTTTAGTTTTCCTGAGAAGGGGAAGTTTACGGGGATGCAAATGAAAGAAGCCAAGAGAACGAGAGGGTTTTGCTCTGTAACAAATTAACCCAAACTAAGCAGCTTGAAACCTCACCCGTTTATTACCTCACTGCGGATTTATCTCACTTGATCTACTCACAAAGGATCGAGTCCAGGCTGGCTTAGCTGGCTTAGGGTCTCACCAGCTGCATTGAGAGCCGGTCAGCCTCCGTTCCTTCCTGGTACTTGGGGGCCTTTTTCGAGCTCAAGTGGGTGTCGGGAGAATTGAGTTCCTTGTGGTGATGGGATGGAGGCCCTTAGCTCCTCGAGGACTCTGTCATTTTCTGCCATGTGGCTCTCTCCATAGCCAGTTCACATAATAGCAGCTGGCTTCTTTGAGGCCAGTAGGCGAGTCTCCTTCCAATCTGCTAAAACAGTCTTAGATAATGAAATGAAATCACGGGAATACATCTCATCACATCAGCCATATTTTATTGCTTAGAAACAAGCAATGTTCCTCCCACATTCACCCAAGGAGAAGATTATAAAATTCAATGTCATTCAGTGGGGGGTCGCCTTAGGGTATGTCTGCCAGAGGAGGGGAGAGTGGTGAGAACAGCAGAGCCTGGGGACTGTGGGAACTGGAAGACTGAGCTGGGAGAGGGACAAACAGAATTTAGGCAGCTACTTACGTGTCTGGGACTTTGGGGAGACAGAGAAACTTACAGGGCACATTTTAGCAGTTGGGCATGTTAATCCCCTCCACTCTGTCTCTGGGACTATTCGGTGAAAATCTGTGTTGTTCTTCCAAGATTCTGGAATCAAGTTTGGGTTGTTGGGTTTTTTGTTTGTTTCTGTTTAGTTTGTTAAAAGCTTAATTCTCAAACTGATAAAAGAAAAAAAACCTACTTCTGAAAAAACCCAACTTTTCATACAATTAGAAAACATAAAGCTTTACTTAACTACTTAATGAGGGGATCAGCAGAAAGACAAAAGAGCTGGCAAGAAGAGCATTTGAGAAATAAGGCTATAATAGTGAGAAAATGAATGCAAAAATGAGAATGTCAGATTAGATATAAAGTTGATCAACTTCCTTTAGAGCAATAATAACATAACATTTGGGGTTATCTTCTGTCAGGTCAAACACACACACACACACACCATATCAGCTTTTATAAGTTAACCTCTAACTTTATGGGGAAATTAAATGGATGGACCCTCATCAGCTGTGGCTAGTTGGTCAAAGCAGTTATATCCCCCCAAGAAGATCTTACCAGAAAACAGCATGATATTTAAAAATCAAAATGGTCCAGTTATATTTGGTTAAATATTTTGCTACTTATGATACAGAGATAAAGAACACTTAGTAATACTTTGAAACTGAGGAATGCATGTGGTGTAGCATTATTACCAGTTTAGAGATAACGAAACTAAGGTTCAAATAAGTTAGCGTAACTGGCAAAAATCAGATAGTCCAACTCTGGTCTGTCTTTCCACTATAACAGAGAAATCTAATCAGGTAAATACTAGTTGTCTAATATAGGAAAAGATCTACTTTTTGTCCTTAGAATTTCAATTAATTAGAAATTCAGTGAGTTACTACAAGAACATAAGACTTTTCAGGTAGTAATCACATAATGTTTCAAAAGTCAGTTTTCTTGCCAAATGTGAAGGCTTTTCACAGCTTTATCTTTACATAAGAAAGCTGATGACAGATTTCTTGTAGGTTTTGAACTGGCGTGTGTATTACTTGTCAACAATAGTAATGTATCAGATATCAACAATCATAATGGCATAAGAAAGGAAACTCTACAGTGTGTAAGGAGAATGGCCCAAGTACCTTCTTCCTTAAAAGGGAGAAAATGTTTTTTCTTATGTATCTGTCAAATTCAACCAAAAGTCATGTTTGAAAGACCGTCTGAAATTATCTGAAACTTGTAAATAGGCAGAAAAGATTACAAGGTATTCTTAGACTGTGGTGCTGCGCTTGACCTCCTATTCATTGAGCTATTTCACAAATCTTTGGGGACAGAGGTTAATTTGTAGAATTTCGTTCAGTGGAGATGTAAATAATTTATGTTCACTAGAATAGATAACCTCAAAGGCAATAGTTTGTTGCCCTGTTGGACATTGACCAGTTTTACATCTAACCCAGCAAAATCTTACCAAACACTGCCTCAAAATATCTTACTTCTTCAGTGCTCTTTACACTGGTTTTAGTGTCTTACCAGTTCCTCATTGATTAGTGAGTTACAGAACACCTTTGACATATGTTCATTTTATATTTATATGAGTCATGATTTTTTCCTTCTTGAAAACCATACTTTATCCGTCATCATGTCTCCGTTGTAAAATAGGAGAAACTTGATGGAATGACCACTGATTTGGGAACTAAAACACCTGGATTCTATCACTCACTCACTGCATGATCTTCAGCAAATCACATAAGCTCCTTGAGGCTCAGCTTCCTCATCTGTTAAATGGGAGTAATAGTAGTGCCTTGTCTGCAGGGAATAATAATAGTTGTGAGAGTCAAACAAGGGCATGGAACAGGCTCAGTGAGTGAATATCTTTGTCTCCAAGCTGTTTACTGACAGCACGTAAGCTTTTGTAACAAAGGCTGCTGGTTTCCTTGAAGGGGAGCTGGTAATAGGATTCCTCAGAGGTTTTTGTTTTCGTTTTTGTTTTACAGGGGACACGGGTTCGTGCCCTGGTCAGGGAAAATCCCACATGCCGCGGAGCGGCTGGGCCCGTGAGCCATGGCCGCTGAGCCTGCGCATCCGGAGCCTGTGCTCTGCAATGGGAGAGGCCACAGCGGTGAAAGGCCCGTGTACCACACACACACAAAAAAAAGACACATTTATTCGGCATCATGATCAGACTATTATATTTAGCAATCAACAGCATGGGTGCAAAACAAAAAATCTACATTAAAACCCTTTGTTGAAATGCTTTACACTTTCCACGGAACAAAAACTAAAATAACCTATTATACAATTAGTCACAAATACAGTCCTTGAGATTTTTTGCCCATACACATGGGTATTGTCTAAAACATGTCTTCTTTGTAGCACCACCACTGTGCTTGGCTGAGTTCACAAATCTGTTGTAGCCTGTAGCTTCCCCGTCACTTCTCTGGCTCTCCTTTCCTGCTAAGCTTTGTTTCCTGGCAGTAATTACAACCTTCTGCCACTGCCATAGCTCCTGCTGCTGCTGGAACCGCCATAGCCACCTTGGTTTTGGGGTTTGGCAAAGTGTTGGCCTCCACCACCATAGAGGCAAGAACTTCTGTCTCCAAAGTTTCCTCCTTTCACGGGTCCAAAATTTGCAGATTGATTGTTGTAACTGCCAAAAGCATTGTAGCTTCCACCACCTCCTAAAGTGCTTCCATCATTACCGAATCCATTATAGCCATCCCGCTGCCACCATAGCCACCGCCACCACGGCTGCCACCAAAGGCATCTCGACCACTGACGTTCCCTCCACGACCAAAGCTGCCATTCCCACCAAAACCACCGCCACGACCACCATCAAAGTTTCCAGAACCACTTCGACCCCTTTGGCTGGATGAAGCACCAGCCATCTCTTGCTTAGATAGGGCTTTCCTTACTTCACAGTTGTGGCCATTCACAGTGTGGCGTTTCTGAATGACAATCTTGTCTACGGAGTCGTGGTCATCAAAGGTTACGAAAGCAAAGCCTCTCTTTTTGCCACTGCCTCAGTCAGTCATGATTTCAATCACTTCAATTTTTCCCATACTGTTCAAAATAATCTCTTCGGTGATGTTCTTCAGGGTCTTCTTTAATGCCACCAACAAAAATCTTTTTCACAGTTAAGTGGGCACCAGGTCTTTGAGAATCTTCTCTTGAGACGGCCCTCTTTGGTTCCCCAACTCTTCCATCCACCTCGCATGGCCTTGCCTTCATGGCTGCACCCACCTCCTCCACAGTGGCATACGTGACAAACCCGAAGCCTCTGGAGCGCCTGGTGTTTGGATCCCTCATTACCACACAATCTGTGAGCACTCCCCGCTGCTCAGAGCGGCTCCTCATGGGCTTCCCTGGTGGCGCAGTGGTTGAGAGTCCGCCTGCTGATGCAGGGGACACGGGTTTGTGCCCCAGTCCGGGAAGATCCCACATGCCGCGGAGTGGCTGGACCCATGAGCCATGGCCGCTGAGCCTGCGCGTCCAGAGCCTGTGCTCCGCAGCGGGAGAGGCCACAACAGTGAGAGGCCCGCGTACCACAAAAAAAAAAAAAAAAAAAGTAGCAAAAACAGTGTTTGGAAGGTTGGCTGCAGGGCAGAATAAGGAGTTAGAAAGTGATCAAAGGTGATTCACAGTGTTAAATGGAAAATATACCCTGGAGCTTACCTTCACGTGGTCCAAGGTGTTTCCTGAGCAAATGGCATCACTTAGAGAAGTGATGCAGGGCCAGAGAGTGGGGAGAGAGGGTTTACAGTGTGCATTTCAATGACAATGGGAAATAGTCACTCTGACCAATGCTCTTCTTTGGGCTGATAACTAAAAATCCACCCTACAAATGCCAACTGTATAGCTGTAAGTATGGTACTTTACTAAAGTTCCAAATGTCACGAGAAATAAAGGTCTTTATGGTGTTATGAAATGCTTATACCTGAATGTGAATGAAGTCACTGACAGCTATTTCGTGGAGTGCAGGAGAGAGATTATCAGGACTCTGGGCACCAGTGGGGAAAAGTAAAAAATGCAGAGGCTGAGGGCAGAAATAGATCAAGGGGCAAGCCAGACTGGCAGCTACCCATGGTGCCACCCCATAATGGGCACCAAGACATCACTGGAATAGGAGGAAATGTTGTGCCAGTTAGCTCAGATTTCCACATGGAGTTTCTTGCTTTATTGGGAAGCTAATGGGTCCTGCTCTCACCAATTCCCCAAAATACAATTGGGCATTTGAAAAGCCATCCTCCCATAGGCCAACTGCTTGGTGCTGTTTCGGCCTCTCCATCAGTGATGGAACGTGGATAGGCTGACAGTCCTACAATGAGGACAAAGTCAACCTAAGCTCTGGCACCTGGTGAGTTTTGACCTGGTGCAGTCAACAAAGAATGAGGGTTCTGCTTTACTGTATGTGTCTTAACCCTCTAAGAGGCCTCCCAAAACATTGTCCGGTTCAGGAAAAAATAAAACGGAAGGAATACAACATCTACCAAAAAAATGAAAAACGTTTGCCATTGTGAAAGTCATAAAAAGGCTTTAAACATATTTTAATAAAACTTTACAACTACATTCATTCGTTCTCCCTTATCATTAGTGAACATGAATAATGCTATGGAAGAATTGTGAAATAAAAGACATTTCTGGGACTTCCCTGGGGGTCCAGTGGTTAAGACTCCATGCTTCTACTGCAGGGAGCACAGGTTCAATCCCTGATTGGGGTACTAAGATCTCACATGCCACATGGCGTGGGGAAAAGAAAGACATTTCCTTTTTTTTTTTTTTTTAATTTCTATTTATTTATTTTTGTCTGCGTTGGGTCTCCATTGCTGCACGTGGGCTTTCTCTAGCTGCAGAGAGCAGCGGCTACTCTGTTGCAGTGCGCAGGCTTTTCATCCTGGTGGCTTCTTTTGTTGCGGAGCATGGGCTCTAGGTGCGCGGGCTTCAGTAGTTCGGCACACGGGCTTAGTTGCTCCACGGCATGTGGGATCTTCCCGGACCAGGGCTCGAACCCGTGTCCTCTGAATTGGCAGGCAGATTCTTAATCACTGCACCACCAGGGAAGCCCCAAAAAAGACATTTCTAAGAAAGTTAAAATATAATGCTACATTTATTCTAAATAACAAGCCCTTAATTCGAAAGAGATATACAATTTTTTAAAGAGAAAATTCATTTCTTCCCTTCAACCACCAACTAAATAAATGTTGAACAAACATGGGAAGTCCGTTGGTTTGGGGGAGTTCCATATTGCTACCCTACTTTGGGCACCACATGTCTATAACCAGCCCTGGCTCACCATATCTACCCCCCCGCCCCAATATAGGTATATATTTTCTTTTGGTTTCGCGTGAATGCATTTGATTCCTTTATTCAACAAGCATATATTGTATGTCGACTGCATGTCAAGTACTGTCCTAGGTACTCTAGAATATTATCACATTTTATCTTTATAGCAAACCTTTCAGGTTGTTTACAAATGAGAAAATTCATTTCAGAAGCTAACTTCCCAGACTCCCAGACACAATATTAATTTAGTGAGTTGATTTTTTTTCCTGAACACATTCCAAAAAGGATTTAAGGCTTTTCCATTAAAAATAAAATCCTATATCTAATGTATGGAGTTTCTGAGTAATGATGGTGCATTGGACAGATGTGTTTACCTTGGCTCTCTCGTGGAGGCCCACAAAAAGCCAGCAATGGAGTTCTGTTAAAGAGACTCATAATTTACACAAAGTCAGTGGGAGAGGAAACAGCAGCAACAGCATGTGGAAAGTGGTAAAAAGCATCTGGCTTGGTCAACTCAAGAGAGCCAAGAGCCAAACCAGAGGAGGGGAAGCCCAGAAACCACCAGCACTGCCTTGCAGAATTTCACAAAATCTCAGAAACAAGCAGCACCAGGTACCCTCTGAAATCGAGGGTAAAATCAGAGTCAAAAACAGGACGGTGGCTTGAAAAATCTGTTAAGAAACAGTAGTTCCCTTCCCCAACCTCAGCAAAATGGTGTACGTTTATTTTGAGAAAATGGTGTACGTTTATTTTGAGAAAATGGTGAGCCGGAGAGACTCTGCCCCAGAACACCAGGCAGAGTGAGGTTTGAGGTACCACACTGGTAACAGGAGGCTTTGGGAAGGCTGTCCGTTGAATCTGGAACTGCTCCCAGGCTCCTCCCTCACTGGCAGCCGGGTCCTCCACCAAGGACTGGGACATTCTTCTCTGGTCATAGAAAATAATCCCACATATACTGACACTGTAGACCCCATGATACTTAAGTGGAGTCTGCCACATACAGAGTTTGCAGTCAGCATTTAGTCCCTCATTCGTAAACATGGACAGAGAGCCACGGACTGAAATCGAACACTTGGGGAAAGCTTCTAACGTGAAAAAAGAAAGCCCCAAACTAATAAACAGAAGAAAGAAACTTAGAGGAAACAGAAAATATGGGGGGAGGGGCAGGGGGAGACTTAAAAGAAAATAATTTCACTAAGATCTTCAAAGGAAGAGAAGATATTTCCACAGGTCCCAAGAACAGAATGTTAAAAAAAAAAAAATTCAGGAAACAGGAGAGCTGCGATATACAGTGGAGGAGTGTCATAAACAGACTTCCAAAAATGTCCCGACAAGATCCCCACCCTCCAGTTATGCAAACACTAATCTTGGTACTACTGTGAAGGGACTTACATGTGCAATTAAGGTTACTGATCAGCCAATCTTAAAGAAGGGAAATGATCCTGGATTACCAAGTAAGTCCCAAAGGAATCACACGAGCCCTTAACTACAGAAGATGAATCCCAATGATTGAGATTTGAGATGTGAAAGGGCTGTGCAGTGTAGGGGCCTCAAGTAAGGACACTACCTGAGAAAGGCCTCTAGGTGCTCATGGGAAGCATGAGAAGGAATGTGGACAGACTCTAGGAGCAAAGATCAGCCCCTGGCTGACAGCCGGTAAGGAAAAGGGGCCTGACTCCAGTCCTACAACCACAAGGAATGGAATTCTGCCACCAACCTGAATGAGCTTGGAAGCAGATTCTTCCCAAACCTTCAGCTAAGAGCTCAACCAGCCAACAACTTGATTTCCACCTTGTGAGACACTAAGCAAAGACCCAAATGAGCCATGCTGTGCCCAGACTTCTGACTCCTAGAAACTAAGATCATAAATGGGTGTTGTTTCAAACCTCTAAGTTTATAGTAATTTATTATGGCATCAATAGGAAGCTAATACACTGAGACCCTACAAGAAACAGAAATTAATAATAGAGAGAAGGAAAACCAGAGTCATGAGATTCTATGAGAAGACTGACCCAGAAGGTCCAAAACCTAAATAAAATCATTAAAAAGGGGGCTTCCCTGGTGGTGCAGTGGTTGAGAGTCTGCCTGCCGATGCAGGGGACACGGGTTCCTGCCCCGGTCCGGGATGATCCCACATGCTGCGGAGCGGCTGGGCCCGTGAGCCATGGCCGCTGAGCCTGCGCGTCCGGAGCCTGTGCTCCGCAACGGGAGAGGCCACAACAGTGAGAGGCCCGCGTACCGCAAAAAAAAAAAGGGAACACAGAGGATGCAAGAGAGGAGATTATTGAAGAAACAGAGAAAAATGCCCTTCAGTGGGGGGGTGGGGGGGAGGGATAGATTTGGAGTCCGGGATTGACTTGTACACACTGCTATATTTAAAATAGGTAACCAACAAGGACCTACTGTATAGCACAGGGAACTCTGATCAATGCTCTGTAATAACATAAATGGGAAAAGAATTTGAAAAAGAATAGATGCATGTATATGTAGAACTGAATCACTTTTCTGTACACCTGAAACTAACACAACATTGTTAATCAACCATACTCCAGTGTAAAATAAAAATAAAAAGACAAGAAAAGAAAAATGACCTTCACTTGAAGGACGTGAGTTCTCACATTACAAAAGCCCAACACAGTGGATGGAAAAAGACCCCAGAAATGCCCATTATTTTCCTGAAATTTCAGAACACTCAGAACAGGAAGAAAACCCAACAAAGCTTCCAGAGAGAAAAAACAAGTCACATCAAAGGATCAAAATCAGAATGGCTTTGGACTTCACAGCTGAAATGCTGGAACCTAGAAACCAATGGACCAAAGTCCTCACAATCTAAGGAAAAACTATTTCTAGACTAGAATTCTAGAACTGGCCAAATTATCAGTGAAGTATGATGGTAGACTAATGACATTAGACCAGTTAGCTCTCATGAATGTACCTCCCAGCATCATTCTCAGATGCTTCAACAAAACCAGGACTTTAACCGTGGGAGAGGAAGAGACAGGATTCAGGAGCCATGGGGCCGGGGACGGGGGAGGCAGGAAGTGCTGGTCTTATAATAAACTTTGTAGAAATATCAGACCCTTAAGGTTTGATTAAAATAAAAATGGAAAAATAGGCATATTGTAAAAACAGAAGAATAAATAAATGAGGAAACGGATTGAAGAAAACAACCTGGGGTAAACTTAATATCTCAAACGCAAACTGTCTGGCCTCAATTAATTCCAAGAACTAGACCACAAATTTGGCTTCATTCTTCCAAGGTGCTGAGATACACAGTCAGTTACAAGATTTATAGTGTCCATAGGACAAACACACCACAGCTGTTCAACAGAAACGAAGCTTTTCCTAATACCTGAGACAAATTTTTCCCGTAGGTCCTCATAAAAAGGACACTGTATAATGTTGTAGTCGGTGTACCTGAAACTATCCCAAAGATGTATACAACAGTAAATTTTCCCATTGCTCTTTCTTATCATGTCCATCAAAATAGGCGGATGGCAAAAAACTGGAAACACAGTTTAGAGTAAGTGCCTGAGCTGAAAGCGCATGTTCCAAGGGTAACATTAAAAATGCTTGTCTTTCAATCAGTCCTCGATGAGCATTGCTTCTTACAACCTGGGATTTTATTTTTTCTTGCATCTCCATATTTACCCCAGGTTGGGATTTAGAAACATGAGGCAGATCAGACAAACTCAGGTAGGCAAAGGGTCTGAGATTTTTATCTTACTTGCAGGCTAACCATTTAGCCGGCCACAGTTTCATGTGTGCTGACAGAAGACAATCCTGGGTTAGGGACAAAGGACTGTATTACAGCAACAACAGTAATCAGAGTATCAGCATTTGTGCTGGTTCGCCAAACCTCAATTCCCATAGGACAATGCAACGAAGGCCAGATGACACCTGCACATACTCTGGGTGTGTTTAGGAAAACTGCGTCTTTTATAATGAGCAGTATGTCTGCCTTTTGCTCTCAAGAAAGACACTATCTCTAGCTTCCAAGGTTGTAAGCAAACCTGTTCTTTGCTCCAGAGGCTGAGACTTCATCTTCCAAAACCTTTCTACAACATCCGTGAAAAGATAGTCTAGAACAAATTTGCAAGATAAGTGCAAGTTGTGCAGAAACACAACAGAACCATGGAAAACTGCCTGCCAAGAGTGAGTGGGTAGGAGGAATGACAGAAGGCAGATTTCAAGAGGAAGTCTCAAGAGAAGGCTGTGGAGTCCCAAGAAAAAATGTATCCCAAGCCTCAACAAGATACGAAGTTCAGATCGTAACAATAGTTGCCACTGGTACAAACAAATGGAGCACCTTTCTGCTCCCAGGTGGCCCTACACCCTAGGGCCTGGCTCTCTTCCTCCAGCTGGCAACTGGAGGAAGGATGGAACAGAGAAGTGCAAAGGGCACAGACCAAGTGTCTCCAAAGGAAGTTTCCCAAAAGCTGCTACAAACTTTGCGCTACAAACTTTGTGCTTATATCTCGTTGGCCAGAACTCAGTCCCATGGTCACTATGACCTGCAGGGGAGGCTGTGAAATGTAGTCTTTATTCTGAGCAGCTACATGCCATGCTTTGAGCTCTATTACTACAGAAAGAGGGGATCACTACAGTCTCTGCCACACCTTTCAAGGCATTTTCCAAAACAAGGAGTTCCTTTGGGGTAGCAAGAGCTCCTTTGCTACCCCAAAGGAACTCTAGGCCACTGCTAAAATACATTTTTTAAACTTGGCACACTAGAATTCTGTGTAAAGACCCTTAGAGATCTCCTAGAGCTACCTGCTAATATTATAGGCAAGATACATGAGTGTTATTTATGCCAGACTATATGCAAATTAGCAATAGATTTTAATTGGTTTAATGCACATTCATTTGGCAAACATTTATTGAGCACCAACTGTGTACCACACACCATGTTCAGTGTGATCATCTCACTTAAGGAGCAATAACTTTCCATTGGGACTCACAGCTGTACACCCCAGGCCAAGCTTCATAAAGAATTTTCATATCACAATACCTTCAGAGTTTTGTTTTCATTTTACTAATCAGGAAGCCAGAGGCTCAGAGTAATGAAGTAGTTTGAAAAAAATTAAGCATAGAATTAGGTTGTAGAAAAGGAACGTATATCCCACGTCTTTCTTTTCTTCCCTAGCCTGGTGTTCTGTGCCAAGGTGTGTTCTTCCATTATGCTATTCCCTTCTCAACATACTAGCCAAAAAGCAGATAAATGATTTGATCAGTCTGTGTTTTTTCTTTGGTTTTTATTCTCAGAAGATTTCTTATATAAGATTTCCTGAATTTCTAAATGTTTTCGTTTGACTGGGACGATTAAAGCTATGGTAACTCTTTCTCATCAACTTTAATATTGGCTTTGATTTAGAATACATTGTTTGGGGCTTCATATTATTTTAAGATTACATTAAAAATTTCCACAACAATCTGTAACCAAAAGATGGGAAGATGCTCTCCCTACAATGCTTATTTCAAATGCACTGCAGGAAGTGGAGTCAAACAAACTGGACCTTGTTTATCAGTCCCAAGGGGCACATAACATTTCTAAGAACTGAGCAAAATAATAGGTAATACGGAGCATCTACAGTATTCCCATAAGAATAAATTTTCTATACCCTCTAAGTCTTCATCTTTCTGGCCTGGAGTCTCCCATTTCGTTAAACATCGTATACTACACCCAAACCTCTGAATTTTGGGAAGTACGTATTTTTTTAAATGACTTCACTCACGTAAAAATCTAACTTTTGGAAGAAAGCAGATTAAGTCCACTTTGCACTTTTATAGAAGTGAAAGTTGTTTTAACTTCTCAAGGAAGTCTTGAAAACAAGAAAAAGATGTTATATTGAGTAGAGGCAATTCTAAAATCATATCATTACTGTTATTTTCTCTGTGACAAAACTTCGATAAATGCCGTAAAGTGCTATTCATTGCCAAGGGGATTTCTAGACACTTGTAAATTCCCAGCAACCTCTAACTTCAGATGGCAAGAATAGAAATCTTGGTGTTGGGAAGACAGCTGGCCCAATCAGATTTATATCTGCCTCTGTCCAGACTTTCTTGGGCATCTAATTCCACAGTAAACAATCACTACCACTTCTCAGGAATTTACTCTTGGCCTTTTTACTGGTCTGAGGCCTTAATATTTATTGTCTTATTTAATGTTCCCAATAGATTATGTGGTAGGTACCGTGTGGCTGAAGGTACCATATTCAACCTGCGGCTGAAGAATACTCAGCTAGTAAAGGAACTGAGTGTAGATGCAGCCACATACAAATGAACGTTAATCTCCCTAACATATAAGCTTACAAATCAAATAATAAGGACAATTGAAATGTGGACAAATGACAAAAATATGGAATTCACAAATGAAGCAATACATGGGACCAATAAACACATGGAAAGATATTCAAAGTCAGTTGAATATATCAAAATTGCCTAAGCAATTTTAAAAAACTCATCAGTTTTGGGGACACTTCTTGATAGGAATAATTAAAGAAAAAAATGTATTCCATAATAGAAAGGATCATTTAAATTAACATAATTAAATTTCACAAGATGTGCTTGAGAACTCTGGAAATTACAGACTGTTAAAACTGCATCAGTGGGGGCTTCCCTGGTGGCACAGTGGTTGAGAGTCTGCCGGCCGATGCAGGGGACACGGGTTCGTGACCCGGTCTGGGAAGATCCCACATGCCGCGGAGCGGCTGGGCCCGTAAGCCATGGCCGCTGAGCCTGGGCGTCCGGAGCCTGTGCTCCGCAATGGGAGAGGCCACAACAGTGAGAGGCCCGCAAAACAAAAAACAAAAAACGGCGTCAGTGGGACCAAGATGGAATAGATTCATTTCTCCCTATTCCTCCCTCTAAGTACAGCCAAAGCCCTGGGCATTATATATAAAACAAACACCAGAAGACCTGAAGGGTGGAAAGAAAAAGGTAGCCCATCTAGAGAACTTGAGACCCAAGGAACAACACGATGGTGAGTTCTCCGGTTTTTGTGTGATATATTCTGAACTGGATGTTAGAGAAGCTGGCAACCCAGAGAGGCAAATGGCAGCAAGAAAAGCTCTTTCTGGCTGAAGGACTAGAAAAGAGGCAGGCTAGCGAGACAGAAAACTTTTAGACAATAACCACCCTATCCCAGCCAAACACCACAGAAAAGAAACATGGCCCCACCACCATCCATGCAAAGGTCAACTGGGGACCCGGACTTCAACCCTTGAGCAGCTGTAACAAGACACACTGTGTCAGTAGGGTCCATGTCATTTTCTTGGTATGTAAAAACCTCCCAAACTAACAGAAAAGGGACAGTTCAAATAGCAGTTTTCCTGGACTCTCAAGGCAGAATAACAAATCCTTTTGCAAGTCAGGTGGCTCTCATATCTCTGCTTTCAACAAAAACAAAGGAGTTAGAAGTAGTGGCAGGGCCTGCTGGTGGTCCCTGCAAATGGGAGGGGGTCATACAGTCTTTTAGGGTTCAGACTCTTTTTAGGGTATAAACTGTTAGGGTTTAGGGAAGTAATCCCTAAAGAGGAAGTAATCCCATAGGGGCCTGTGCAGAGTCTCCTTCTCTGCTATAGCTGGTCACGCTCTGACTTCATATTTGAAACCGTTGTGCAATTTCCCACATTGCAGTTGCCCCAGCCTCTACAAGGCTCCCAGTAGCCAGCATATTTCATGAATAAGGAGCAAAACCTACCGATCGCTGTCCAGTCCTCCATGATTGCATAGTTTGGGTGCCCCAATTCTACCATACTTGTTCACAAAGTTCCCACGAACGTGCTGACTGCTGGGATGGGGTCTAAACTGCATCTATCATCTGGGTCCTATCACCCTTCACCCTGCTCCACAAATTCCTCCTCCCCCATCTCTTATATTCCTTTTTACCACTGTCCTCGGGGCCTTCCTCACCTTTGGCTCTTCCCCATCAGAGCAGTAACAAATATCCTGCCTCAATATTTCCCCACCAAACTACTGTCTCATTGCGCCTTTTCCGTCTCCATCTAACAACCTGTAGTCTCTACTCAGTCTTCCACTCACTCAAAGTTTCATTCCGATTTTAAATGTTTAAGTGTTCATAAGTGCACGAACACGAGCAAAATGAAAATATTTTCATTGTAAACATATCAAATATTCTAGAAATAGAGTCAAAAGTCAAAGCATTTCTCCACCCAGTACTACTCCCAACCTTTCCATTACACTTTCCCATATAAAATTTGGTGTGGTTCCTTCCACACTTTCATCTAGGTATTTATACACAGGTCTGTTACGTATATAGTTTCATGTTGCACGGCATATCCCTCTTTCCCGTGAGTTGTTCTGAAAAGTTATATATATATGGATCCCTTTTCTTCTTGAACATTGCATGGTGTGTTGTAGAAAGGGTGCGCCATGACTTCCTATTAATGGGCTTGAGATTATTTCCAATTTTCTTTCCTGTTGATGGACTTTCAGGTTATCTCTATTTTTCCCCTTAAAAACAGTATCATAATGATCAGCCTTCTATGTAACTTTGCTCACATCAAAGTTCATCTGAGGAGAGTGGGGAAGAAGGAGTTAAAGTACCTGGCCTTTTGTTCTGAGGAAAGAAGGCAGGTGACACATAAACTCCTTGTAAATGTGCTGAAAACTTGACCTCCTGGCTAATAGACTAATGATATTTGCTAGGAGATCTCTTATCTATGGAATGCTCTTAGTAGGATATGGCTGGTAAAGAACTGTTTATGGTAAATAAAGTTAGAATTTATGGATTCGTGAGGCAAGACTCCTGAGAAAGTCACACAAGCTGTATAACTATATAGGGTACAAAATGGTAACGTTGCCTTACCTCCAGGCTCCCTGCTGTGTGAGATGTCCCACAAACGTCAAGTGAGATCTTATCTATTACTTGTCCAAAGTAGGAATGAAAGACCCAGGAGGTATGCAGGATTTTGTAGACTTCCTGCTTAGCCAGTGCCTTGATCACTTGTGTTCTTGACATTATGAGTAAAGCTCTATATGGATAAAACCTCTGATGCATGCAAGTCTGATGCAACAGTCTGATACTGTGTGTTAGCTCAGAGATTACTGGAAGTTACCAAGTTACCATCCAAGAAGGCTGTAGCAGTTTCTATTCTCACCAAGAGTATGGGTTTCTCAGCAACACTGACTAGTTCCAACAATTCAAGGGCCAATAACACACTGCCATTTAAATTCGTATTTTTGTTTATTAATATCATTTTTTCATTTGTTGGTTCTTTGGATCTGCGTGTGTGTGTGTGTGTGTGTGTGTGTGGGTGGGTGTGCGCGCACACATTTTCTACTAGTATTATTTGCCCCTCTTTCTTAGGTTAAATTTTCTTATTCTTAGTAATTTGAGAAACATCATACTATAATGATGAAGTATGTAGATTCTAGGTTCAAATCCTGATTTGCCACTTGCTAACAGGCATGTTGCCTTAGAAAAGTTACCTAAGTTCTAGTTTCCTCATTGAATGCCCATACCATAAGGTCATGTGAAGATTATGAGATAATGCATGCAAAACACCAAGAATATAATCTGGTACATAGTAAATGCTTAAACGATGATAGCCAGCCAAAGGAGCTCTTTATATAGTTTGTGCATTAATTCTTTGATTATTAAATGTGTTGTGAATATTTTCTCCTAGTCTAGGGCTTATGTTTTAACTTTGCTTAAACTTTGTTTAAATTTGTCAGGAAGGAAATTTTTTTTTTTTTTTTTTGCGGTACGCGGGCCTCTTACTGTTGTGGCCTCTCCCGTTGCGGAGCACAGGCTCCGGACGCGCAGGCTCCGCAGCCATGGCTCACGGGCGCAGCCGTTCCGCGGCATGTGGGATCTTCCCGGACCGGGGCACGAACCCGTGTCCCCTGCATCGGCAGGCGGACTCTCAACCACTGCGCCACCAGGGAAGCCCAGGAAATTTTTTATGCAGTCAAATCTGTCATTCTTTTCCTCTGTGTAACCTGATTTTTCATCTGAACCATTTTATCGAATTGACCATTTCAAATTTCAGTTGTTTTCTTTAACCCACTTTTTGATTTTGTGGTCAAATCTTAAGAGCCTTTTTTGGTCTCGGCAGACATCACTCTTGTATTTCTTTCATGGAAGATAATCATCAGCCACTCCTTTTTCACTTTTCCCCTAAAGATCATGTTCTTTTTGCTCTTGCTTCTCTTTCCACCATCATACTCCCTGGATGATCTTATCGACTCTAATGGTTTCAACAATCCCCCTAGGCACATAACACTGAAATTTTCAGAGCAGTATTTCCCACGGTTTATGAGGTATTTCTTTCTTTTTTTTAAATTAATTTTTATTGGAGTATAGTTGCTTTACAATGTTGCATTAGTTTCTGCCGTACAGCAAAGTGAATCAGCTATACGTATACATATATCCCCTCTTTTTTGGATTTCCTTCCCATTTAGGTCACCACAGAGCACTGAGTAGAGTTCCCCCTGATATACAGTAGATTCTCATTAGCTATCTATATTATACATAGTAGTGTATATATGTCAATCTCAATCTCCCAACTCATCCCACTCCCCCTTCCCCCCTTGGTATCCATACGTTTGTTCTCTACACCTGTGTCTCTATTTCTGCTTTGCAAATAAGTGCATCTGTATCATTTTTCTAGATTCCACATATAAGCAACATTATACGATATTTTTCTCTGACTTACTTCACTCTGTATGACAATCTCTAGGTCCATCCATGTCTCTGCAAATGGCATAATTTCATTCCTTTTTATGGCTAATATTCCATTGTATATATGTACCACATCTTCTTTATCCATTCCTGTTAATGGACATTTAGGCTGCTTCTGTGACCTGGCTATTGTAACTAGTGCTGCAATGAACATTTCGGTACATGACTCTTTTTGAATTATGGTTTTCTCAGGGTATATGCCCAGTAGTGGGATTGCTGGGTCATATGGTAGCTCTAGTTTTACTTTTTAAGGAACCTCCATACTGTTCTCCATAGTGGCTGTATCAATTTACATTCCCACCAACAGTGCAAGAGGGTTCCCTTTTATGAGGTATTTCTAATGTATGTTCCACCATCACCTTAAATTTCTTCTAAAACTGAACTTTATATACCCTCTATACATATACTAAGATATAATGTTTGCTAAGGAATACTGTTATGCCTTTTTCTTTCACTTACAACAACGAGTATGTGTGAAATATATTTAATGAACAAAAGAATAGAAATATGTTGCTGTAATATGCACAGAATGTCTCTAGCAGGACACGGCAAAATTGGCAAAAGTGGCTGTGACAAGAGGAAAAGACATACTTTTCACCTTCTTTGTGTCTTTTGAATTTTGTATAATGACATATAATGCCTATTCAAAAATAAACACAAGGGCTTCCCTGGTGATGCAGTGGTTAAGAATCCGCCTGCCAATTCACGGCACACGGGTTCGAGCCCCGGTCCAGGAAGATCCCACAAGCCCCGGGGCAACTAAGCCCGTGCGCCACAACTACTGAGCCTGCGCTCTAGAGCCCGCGAGCCACAACTACTGAGGCCCGCGCGCCACAACTACTGAAGCCCATGCGCCTAGAGCCCGTGCTCCGCAACAAGAGAAGCCACCACAACAAGAAGCCCATGCACCGCAACAAAGAGTAGCCCCCACTCACCGCAACTAGAGAAAACCTACGCACAGCAACGCAGCCACAAATAAATAAATAAATTTATTTATTTATTAAAAAAGAAATTAAAAAAATAAAAACAAATCTACAAATAAAAGGGGCCCTGTCATCAATCCTACCAAACCTACACCCTGTTTTGGCTGGTGATGTTACTTATCTACTCAGTCTCTGCTGAGTACTTGGGAATCATCCTCCATCCCCTCGAATGTGCGTCTGAGTACCATATTCTATTGAAATGCCTCAGAAATGGACCCTTCATCCACCTCCTGATTCAACAGTGACTCTAAGAACACACAATGGGCTGAGCACTGGGCTAGAGGTAAAAAGATGAATGAAATACCCTCACCAAGTCAGTACAATCCCCTCAAGAAGCCTGCAGCCTACCATGCAGGGCAGCCACACGGCACATTTTAATAATATTTATTAAATAGCTGACTCCTTAAGCCATTTGCAAGTATTTATTTAGGTAGGAGATCATAAAATATATTTTTATAATACATGTAAGAAAAAACACATTTAAATGAATAAAAAATAAAATGACAGGTGACAGAATTTAGTGTTTATAAATGAGGCCATCAATAACTTTAACAATTCAAACAAAGTGACAGTGTATTTAAAGTTGAGACCATGCTTTACATTTACGATATTTTATAATTTAAAAAAAGGCATTAGGCTTTTAAAGGTAATACATGACTTAACAGTTTCTCAAGTGACTTTCATAATGGGTGTCTAGACACTGTCATACACTGATGTGAAAAAGAAAAAAGACAAGAACTTAGGCAAGCAAAGTATTAGTCATAGTAGCTTGGTAACGTTTACTTTTCTTATATAAAGATTCTTCAATTTACATTTGTTCTTGTTACAGGAACAGAAAGAACTAATTTGACAAGTATATCTGAGGAGTCTGTAAGCTATAGAGCAAAAATAGTTATTTTTAAAAGCCTGTATTCCATGAAAATGTGCACCACACAGCATTTATAGTAACTGAGTAAATGTAAACCATGTGATTATTAAGTCTTCTAAATAAAACATTGAACCCCCAAATCTCACACAATAATATCCCCTATGCCCACATCTCTTATTTGAAGGCAGCCTTAAGCTTCAGACTAATAAACATTTGCTATTTTGAAAAAGTTCTTACCTCCATTACTAAAAATGTTTCTGCAAGGTGCCTTAGATTTTTTTTTCAGTACTCTAGTAACAAGATATATCATGATCAATGAATGACCACAACCTTTAGAAAAAAGTACTGAGGCTAGAGAAAGAATGATCAAATGTGAGGTTTCTGTCTCCAACCCTGGAAGACCTTTCTACTTTGAGACCCACAGCTCCAGGAAGACAACTCAAATTTCCTTACTTAAAAAAAAATATTTTAACATGAATAATTGAATAATTAGATTTCTAGGAAAATGAGGCTTTTAAATTAAAATTTGGCAAAAATCAACTATAATACATTTTTTCTTCCAATCATTTATGAATAACAGAAGATAAATCGGGTGAAGTTTTACATACAAAAGACATAAATACTGCATAATATGTAGTGAGTGAATATTGGCACATACCCTTTTGTATTTAAAGCATAAAATGCAACCAGCAAAACTGATGCTCTTAAGAAACATTTATGACCTAAGTCAGAAAACCTCTATATGACTTGGAAATGTCCCACAGTTTAAGGCTTTCCAATAGGTTTATAGCAAGCATCAGGTTGCCAGAGGCGAATATCAACAAGAACTTGATTGAGTTTTTGCATCCAGAGATCCCGCTCTTCCTTGGTATCTGCAGACAGCCAGTTCCTACATGAACAAACAAAAAGATCAGGATCCCTTCCCCCATTCCATATCTCCAAGTACGCTTGCTGGGGCGGAATGGGGGGGGGGCGGAGGCTAAATAGTAAAAGGAGTAACTCTTTACCACATTTTAATGCAGCGGTCCCCAACCTTTTTGGCACCAGGGGCCGGTTTCATGGAAGACAATTTTTCCACGGCCGGCAGGGGGGTGGTTCAGGCGGTAATGCGAGCAATGGGGAGCGGCAGAGGGAGCTTCGCTCGGTCACCCGCCGCTCACCTCGTGCTGTGCGGTCTGGTTCCTAACAGGCCGCAGACCGGGGCTTGGGGACCCCTGTTTTAATGGATGCTAAATCAAGAGACCCATAGTAAAGTGCTTCTCCAATTACAACAACAGAGAATCATCTGGCAGGTTGGTTAGCTGAACCATAACTCACACTGATTACATTTGGGAAATGATGGAGTTTCACACCAAAGGCAGTAACTAATCGTGTACAGTTGGTCTGACTGGGCAGTTTGGTGGTGCAGGACAGCCACTGAGCATGGGTCACTTCCTAGAAGAGCAAGGGCACCACTGGCCTGAATATGGGAGCCCCCCCAGATCCCTCAGACTCAGGGTCCCCAAGAGCTGGAATCACAGACTCATGAACCTTCACCTGGCCTTATAGATACCATTTTGTACTGTCTCCCATTATTCTTGTCCCACTGTATTAGTAGAGCACAGTATTTACGGTAAATGATCTGAAGATCCTAAGACTTTGTCTGTCCTAATCTCTTTGTTCATACCAGGAATCTCTTCTTTGTATCCATATTTAGCTACAAGTTGAATATCCAGTTGATGTGGCAGGCGAGGGTGGGGGGAAAGGGGAATTCCCTAATTCACAAGCCAGACCATTCTTCTAGAGGACAGCCGGGTGTTAGAAGTATGTTGTATTGTACTCACTCTCCATCTTTATAATTTCTCCCCATTGGTACTAGAAATGGTATAAGTGTGAATAAGCAGTGAGTTGATCATCTATTAGCCAATGGAGAGAACACAATACTTACAGGAATGATAGTGACCATTCGTTGAGCTCATTCCCTGTGCGTGACACCATGCTAAGTGTGTCTACTCATTAACCCCTACTGTCATTCTGTGGAGTTTATTCTCCTCTGACACAGGAGATTTCAGAGGGCTAGCAAAGTTAAGTAACTTGCCACGGTCACATGTGGTGAGTCACTGAGTCAGGATTTAAACATAGATCTGTTGACTTCAAAGTTCAACTGTATAATACTGGCTCCCCATGTGATGAAACATTTCTAGTTCAAATGTATAATCTATATTTCAAAGTAGGCAATATTTATCAGATGATAAATATTTTGTATTGAAGGAGGGAAAGATAGCAAGGTTGGTTAGTAGAAATAAAAACGATATACATTAAATTTAGATAAAAGGCATAGGTCAAAAAGGCCCTGGGGAGAAACAGATAAATAATACAAAGGAGAATGCAGAACTGTAAAATGTATATACTCTGCAAAATATATGATCAAAAAGTGAAATAAGTTTTAAGAAGCCACCAAGCAAAGCTAAAAACTCAGCCAAGACTGAGCTGAGCATGGGCCTCTCTCAAATGCTTGGATAAAGTGTCCACTCAAATTACAATAATGTTATAATAAGAAAAACTGCATGCAAGTGAACTACAGAGTAATTAGAGCAATATGTGATATAACTATTTCTACCGCAGGAGAAGGTCGAGATCTGGGAGGGTTTATGTAACAAGTAAAAGATAAGATTATATGAAAAATGTGAGTACTGTTTAAAAAGGGCCATTGTGGTCAGGAAGTACTTGGGGACTGAATTTTGGTTGGTTCCCTCACTGACTGTGGCCACGAACAGGGTAGCTACTAAAGGAAGTGACTATAAATCCAATTTGCCTCTCCTGTCCTGTCTGATGTCACTGCTGCACAGAAGGCGCCCGAAGGAAAGGAGTGGATGAGCTCAACTAAATTAATCTGAAAGTAATCTAGGCATCAAGAATTTCCAAAGAATGCGTCCCCTCTTTCTCTGTTTTAAAACCAACTGGCGGTATCTGGGCAACTTTGTCCTATTTTAATAGAGTGTCTCTTGGCTGAACTTTCTGATATTTCCACATCAGAAACTCATGGAGCCAGTTCTACCCATCTCCCTGTCTGCAATATCCAGCAACAGTCTGATTAACAGAGATTCTGTCAAATTCTAACTTTTGTCCCTAATCATAATTCTGTACATTGAAGTTGGTCTGCAAGCTTCTCTTGGGCATCCAATCAAAAGAACCTTAGACTCTTAGCAATAAGCTTTTGCATCTTATACTTAAGATTAGGGTTAACGAAAAGTGACAGTCCCAGTAGTTTATTCTGTTAATCTCCAACCAGAAATTTGCAGAGTAAATTGTTTTGTAAGTCAGCAGGTTAATCGAGGGTATCTGGGGAATAGACAGGAAGGGATGTGTCAAATCGCTTTAAAAAATACTTGACTTCTCAATTACACATGAAATCTTCAAACTCAGCCCAAAGAATACTAGGTAACTGTCCTGAAAATGGCTATACTCTGAGTATACTAGAAAACATGATAAACTAAGATATAACTTGAATGCTGTATTTTTCTTAACTATATTGATTTAATTATTAGCTTACTCTCTTACTGATGTGTGTGTGTTTTGTTTCCTCATTAAGACTGTACCCTCTTCAAAGACAAGGATCATCTCTGATATTTCTTACAGTGGTAAGAACATAGTGGGCAATCACTTAGTTGATAGAAATATTTATAGCCCAATACATACTTGGTGACACAGAGTGTGTCCCTGCATTGGCTGACCAGAGTCTCTCGGTCATCTTCTCTTTGTGGTCGGACGGTAATTAATTCAAAAGTGTTGCGTCTTGCACAAAATTCTCTGTTGGCTGGTTCTATCTGCCGACTGGTACAATTGGCCAAATTTAATCTTCCTATGGGATTCTTTAAAAACAAATTTTTAAAAAACATGATTAGTAGGAAATAAACAAGACCATTTAAGTCAGTAAGCATTAAGCAGTATTCCAGTTGATACAAATTTAAAATTAAAAAGGCATTAATTTAAAAGTTAAAGTTTAATTACACTGAGTTTAGAGAAACATATTTAACATTTATTATTGTTTTTTGCTGGTCATAAAAATAGAAACCAAAGATGTCAACTGGAGCTCTTAGTCAACTTAAAAAACAAACTTTTTGTTATGGAAAACTTCAAACAGACACAAAATAAAAAGAACAGCATAATGAACTTCCATGTACCCATTAATCAATCAGCTCTCACAATTAGAAACACACATTCAACCACCTTTTGTCTATAGCCCACTTAATTCCTCCCTTTCTGTAAACAGAAACCTAGACATCAGAATTCATTTGTAAATATTTTTTATGTATCTCTAAAAGACCAGGCTAATCTATTGCTTTGGATTGTTGGAAGCCATGTTATTCCTATGGTATGACAGTCAAAGATAAAAATTCTTAAGACTAAATGGTCCTGAAAAATTAGAAAAGGGACAAGTATGGGCACAAGTGATTTTTAAAAAGCCAGTAAAAGCATTAACTCTATTAGTAATTAGAATGAAATATACCATTTTTAAACATTAGATTGGCCAAGTCTGGAAAGAATGGTAATAACCTATGTTGGTTGGTTGGGGTGGTGATAGAAACTCTCATACACTGCTGGTGAAAGCATAAATGGTCTACTACTGGTAGACAATTTGATAAGAGCAATCAAAAAACATTCAAAATGGGCATACCCTAATCCTACAACTTCACCTAAAAGAAATTTATACTAAGCAAATACATAGGTGCACAAAGATGTTTATATGGGTATAGTCACTATTTTTTCATAATAGTGAAAAGATTGAAACAAATTAAATGACAGTAATTGGGGACTATTTAAACAAATAATAATATTATGTCTCCAGCAAGTATGGCAGACTAAATAGTCTAAAAGTCCTCCCATAATTCCCCAAATGCCAAACAACTGAACTCACAAGAAGGTGAAAGAAACCTTCAAAGGCCAAAATCAATGAGGAAGAGAGAGTGCAGAATGGTAAGCTAGCCTGAAATCTGGCTTCCTTGGGGTACTGACCAATGAATGTTAGGAACTGGCAACCTTGACTCACACAGGTTAAATGATATAATATGAAGTGTGATATTTGCTTTAAAATACCTCAGCAAACCAACAAAAACAAAAAAGTGTGTGTGCTGTGGAGAGAGAAATGAAACATGAAAGTTAATAATTGTTGAAGTTAGGAGTTCAATATACTATTTCTCTCTGTTTTGTGAACATTTGAACATTTTCAATTATAAAAAGTTAAATATACAGGTACACATATTTCCGTGTGTGTGTGTGTGTAAAATGAAGGACCAAGAATAAATAATACATTGTTGAATAAAAACACAAGTTAGGAGACTTACCTTACCAGACATTAAGATTTATTTTAAAGCTATGGTAATTGAGACTGAGAGATACATACCAAAGGAAACAGAATAGAAAGCCTAAATATAGACCTACATATATAATGATATCTTGATACATGTCAGAAACAGCATGTGGATCAGTGGGGAAAGAATGGACCATCCGATGGGGCTGGCACAGTTGGGTTTCCAGATTGGGGGAAAAAAATCAATTCCAGGTAAATTAAATATGAAATATAAATCTTTATAACTTTCAGAAGTTATAAGGAGGTATAGGAGAATATCTTTATGACTATAGAGATGATTTTCTTAACTAAGACTCAAAAAAGCAAACAATAAAGTAATAAACTGACAGATTTATCATAGCATTAAAAATTTCTGTTTATGAAAAGATAAATTAAAACATATGCCAAGCAAAAGATGGGAAATAAATGGCCAAAACACATAAGAAAAGATGCTTACTCTTAATGTTCAATCAAGGAAAACCAAAATAAAAACACAGTGAAATAACCTTTCACACCTATCACACTGACAAGAGTTTAAAAGGCTGACATATCAAGTGTTGGTGGGATGTGGAACACTGAGAACTCTCATATACTCCTGGTGGGAACAGAACATTGTACAACCAATTTCAAGAATAACTGGACAAAATCTAGCTAAATTGAAGATGTGCGAAACCCTACAAACCAGCAATTCTGCTACTAGATACAAACTCAAGAAAGAGCTCTGATCCATGTAGCTAAGTTATAGCAGAGCTGTTTATAATAGCAACAATTTAGAAATAATCTAAGTGCCCATAAATAGGAGAAGTGGATAAATTAATTGTGATACATTCTTACAATGGAATACTTTAGTACAGAGAAAGATGGCTAGAGCTCTACAAACTAGAGCTACACACACCAGCCTAATGTCACAAATCATGTTGACTTAAAACATGCAAGTTGCAGAATAGTATATACAGTATGATCTATTTGTATAATGCTTCAAAATATGCAACTGCAATAATATACTGCTTATATATAATATGTAATAAAAATTTAAAGAAATACATAGGAACAAAATAATTTCAGGATCGGGGTTATCTCTATGAGGGAGAGAAAATTACTTGAGGAGCTTTAACTGGACTGATAACACAGAGGTTGATGGAAATTACTTTTTTTTGGTCTATTTGAAGGTTCAAAATATTTCACAATAAACTTTAAAATAAAATTTTATATAGCTACAATGTAATACATATAGCTATCTAATACAATATCACAGATGTATTTTTATTGATGTGGAAAGATATCAGGATATTATCAAGTAAAAATTAAGTTACAAAAAACATGATACTTTCTGTTTAAAAAAGATTCATAAATGGATATATAACTATTATTACATATACATTTTAAAATTTAGAAGGATACACAGCAAAATGTGAACAGTAGTTTTCTCTGTTATAGATGATTTTACTTTATATTTCTGCTTATTTCTATTTTCCAGTTTTTGGATAATAAATTACCACACTTGGGCAATAACATTAAATTCTTTAAAAACAAGATGTAATGTATCCATAAAATTCTATTATCAAATTTCAGAAACAGAACCAAAACCACTATATTCCTATGGTGGTTTTTCCTTTCTGTTTTATCTCAGAGTTAGGTAAATCAACTGTTAATAAAATACAAAAGTGAATTGAAAATATTTCTGACTAAAAGTATCAATTAAAAAATATTATGAAACATTCCAAAAAAAAAGAAAAATATATTCCTTAAGGTATTTCAAGAGTGGTCAAATCACAGGGAATGGATAAGATATAAAATTTTTACACAAATACACGCACACACACACACTCACTAGTCTTTCAACAAGAACATTTTTAATGGCTTAGTAAATATTTTTAACAGGGCATTTGGGTGGTTGATGGGGGCCACGGGGAACACTTGCACGAAATATTCCCTGAAAGTCAGTTAGGGCTTTCACCACTGACCCTCAATATTAATATTACCTTTCGTTTCTCATCATCTGGATAAGTCCAATAAGAGATACAGTTTCCAGAAAGAACACACCATCTTCGATGCCACGCACCAAAACCACTAACATCTTCAAATATGGTCTGGAAAAGTCAATGAAATACTGACTTTAGAAACTTGAGGATCAATTAAATGTTTTCTATACATTAAACCTCAGTATGTTGACATATTTCATACTGCAAAATCTACTTGCATGATTTTTTTTCTTTTCTCTCTTTTATAAAGTACTTAAGTTTATTTTTATTCTACTCTGTATCAAGGCCAGGAATCTTGTTATTTCAATCTCAAGCACAAAGTTAGTACAAATGACTCACCAGCTCCCATTTGTGTTTACGTTCACCTTTTACATCATAAAGGTAATAGAAAAGAAAAAATTTGATGGATAAAAATAATACAAGTTATCATTACCCCCTACTATAATCAGGGAAAAATAACGAGAGGATAGCTTTTTCATTTTTATAGCTGTGGAAACTGAAGGCCAAGGAAAGTAGATGACAACACACGGTCACAAAGCAGAACTGGAACCTTCTAGCTAAACCAGAACGTACTTTTCTTGCTGCTCATCAGTCTTGGCAGAGTTAGACTAGTACCATTTTAGAATCACTTAGCAAGTTTCTCTGGTTGGTAGTCTCCTTCCTTCCAGCTGTCCCTGGCACATCAGGAAGGAAAACTGAACCAAGCAACTGAACCACTTCAATTACTACCTCTATTTTTTATAGAGGTTAGAAGCAATTAAAAGGCATTGCTTAGATAGCGGACAGAAGTTATTTGGGGGAGTCCTGAGTAATTTTTTTTTACCACATTTCTGTAAGTGTGGATGTGATAAGAATGGCCTATAGGATTCAAGATAGAGTAAACCTGAAAAGATCTAACTCTAAAGTAGTTAAGAGCCCTGCTCAAACATTAAGTAGGTCAGACATTTTAGGCAAATGAATGTCATAAGAGTAGATCAGGGGCGAAAGGTATCTAGAGTAAAATATGGAAATATTTACATTAAAGGAAAAGGTCAGTAAGTAAACACTGCTTTCAAGTCAGAAATTTATAGACACTTTTCCAAGAATATCTAGTGCCACCTGCTGGATTTACATGTGAAAAAAGCTACGAAGTATGATTTACAGTCACCTTGGCTGCTTGCACTTTCTGTACGATCTAGCTCTTCTTTCTGTGCCCTTTGTCAGCAACTGCAAATTGACTTGTGATATCTTTTGTATAGCTCAAATTCTTGCTTCACAAAGAAAATCAAAGCTATTAGATTTTCTCTACTTCTGGTACCACACCCACAATCTTCTGTGTATTCTACACATATACTTTCCTCCTCTGATAATGGAAAAAGTATAATTCTGTACAAGATCATGAACCGTGGCTTGGGTCTTATTTGTTCTCACTCTCATGACCTTGTTCCATGTGTTATTCCTTAAAGTGCAGGTTCCCCATTGCCTCTATCTTTGCCCTCTTTGGCCCTATTAGAAGCTACCCATTTGAATTGAAAGATGCTCAAATCTCTCCAATCTTAATAAAATGTCAACAAAATCCTTCTTTCAGGTATCACACTCTCTTTACCCCTCTGCAGCCAAACCTTGTTTCAGAGTTGTTGCACTCCCATTCTTCACCCTCCACTCTCTTTATAACCATTTGCAATCTAGCTCCTGCTCTCAACAAGACTAGAATGATCACTTCATTAATAAGTCCAACAGTGTCTAATAGATCCTTATCTAGTTTGACCACTCCCTCTTGCAGACTCTCTTCCCCTGGCAACCATGATACTAAGTTCTCCATTGCCCTCCCTGTAGTCTCCCTTGAGAGCTTCTCTTCCTAGGTCTGTGGCTTAAATGTTAGTGTTCTCCTGACTATTCAACGCCACCTGAGCTTCCATTACTATCTCTCTGCTGCAGATTTCCAAACCTTCACCTCATCTAAAATGTCCATCTTGAGCTCCAAACTCAAACTCTGAAAACGTGTCTGTATGCATCTAAAATTCAAGTTATTTAAAACTTAACTCTTAAAACTTCCTACCTTGGGTGGGGACTGACTGACAAGGGGCATGAGGGAACTTTCTGGGGTAATATTGTCTATCTTAACAGAAATTTGGGTTACATAGATGTATGCCTGTGTCAGAACTCAGGGGATGTACACTGAAGATTCATGGGAACATACTAATGTCCACAATATACTTTGAAATTCTTCCCCCCAAAATATGATATTTTCAGGACTGGCTAGAAGGATAGCTAGGTAGTAGATACATGATACAGCAAGGACAGTAAAAAATGTTAAAGGCAAAATCTAGATGCTGGCTATATGGGCGTTCATTGTAAAATTCTATCAACATTGCTGTATGCTTGCAATTTACCACAATAAAATTTGGGGGAAAAATGGTTTCCACCCCCACCATGGACACTTGCTCCCCCCCCCAGGGCCCCTTATCTCAGTATAATCACTGCCACCCAACAAGCTGTGCAAGGCAGGGATCTGGGTGACATCCTTACTTCTGCTTCTCCACCCCTACAGCCAAACCCCTAGGGTCTGCACTTCCTCCTTCATCTATCCATGGTGGGTCCTTCTCTCCACCCTGACTGCCAGCCCCCATCACCTCTCTCATGCAGTAACTCAGTTTCTTCACTAATCTTCTTCAGTTCTGCCACTCCCCAGTCCACTTCCACACTTTCCTAAACCCCCAAATTTGATGTTAATCCTCTGCTTAAACTCCTACTAGAGTACCCAACCGACTTCAGGATAAAGTCGGAAGCCTTTAAAAGGCCCTCTAACACTTGGCTCCATTTCCCCTAACCCCACCTTCCTCCCCAACCACTCCTCTCACTACCCCTTCTCCACACACACACTCAGAATCTAAGCTCTAGCTACCTTGAAATACCTGCCACTATCTAAATGTGTCATCTTTTTTCTCTGGTGGGGGTGAGAGAGGGAAGGGCCCTCCAGGCCATAGTAATGCTTTTCCCTTCATCTGGAGCACATCTCCCTCTTCTCTCCCTCTGGCTACCTTGTTCAGCTAGCAGTTTACAAGCTATTTCCAATACCTTTCTTTAAGCCTTCCCACTCATACCTAAGACCTGGTGTCCCACCAATTTACACCCATGCACTCTACGCTTTCTCCCATTATAGTACTGTATTGCACTTAACTGTTCACTTGTATTTCTTCCTATTACACTAAAAGTTCCTGAGTGTAGGGATTACTTTCTGTGGCCTATGATATTCTAACACCAGCACAGTGATTAGCATATAGTGGACATGCAACAAATCTGAACCAATTTATCACTTAGTCACACAGACTTTCATTCCTATTGGAAACCAAGTCTATGCTTCACAAATTGCAAAACAGAAAATATAGACCCAGTGATGTTACTTACTAGAAAACCTCTTTCTTCAACACTTGAATTCACTTGACACTTTATTTTTAAGTAAATATGACCTTCCAAAGGAGATAGAAAGGGTACCTGTGAAGAAAGAGAGTAAATTATTTGTAAAACAGCTTTTCTTGATAAAACATGTATAAATCATGAATAGAGAATATGATATCTTGAAAACACAGTATTTTCTAAAGCTGGAATATAAAATAGGTGGCCCAAAGGCCACTGGTTCCTTAGCAACAAATGCTTGAATAACAACAATACATTGAATAAGTTCATTCAATGTAGAGCCTGCTTACGGCAGAACCCTAAGTCCCAAGTAACGTGATAAAGAAAACACGGATTTAAGAAGAGAATACATGTGTTTATCCATTCCCTATCAACAGAATATACTCGATAGAAGGTGGGATAAACCAACTGGCATATTAATACAATATAATATTATTCGGCAACAAAGAATAGTGAACCGCAGAATGGAAACGTTGATCCTCAAATTCATATGGAATTGCAAGAGGCCCCATATAACCAAAACAATCTTGAAAAAGAAAAACAAAGTTGAAAGAATCATACTTCCCAATTTCAAACCAATCCAAAGCTACAGTAATCAGAACAGTGTGGCACTGGCATAAGGATAGACATATAGACCACAGGAATAGAATTGAAGAGTCCAGAAATAAACCCATACATATATGCCAGATTGATTTTCAACAAGGGTACCAAAACCATTCAATGAGGAAAGAGCAATATTTTCAACAAATGGTGCTGGGGAAACTGGACAGCCACATGCAAAAGAGTAAAGTTGGATCCCTTCCTCATACCACATACAAAAATTAACTCAAAATGGATCAATGACCTAAATGTGAGAGCTAAAACCATACAACTCTTAGAAGAAAAACAGAGGAGTAAATCTTCAATGATCATGAATTTGGCAATACCTTCTCAAATATAATACCAAACCATGAGCAACAAAAGAAAAAACAGATAAATTAAACTTCATCAAAATGAAAAACTTTTCAGTATGGGGAGGTTCCTCAAAAAATTAAAAATAGAATTACCATATAATCAATCAACCCCACTTCTGGGAATTTATCCAAAAGAATCAAAATCAGGCTCTTAAAGGGATATTTGCACTCCCATGTTCATTGTAGCATTCTTCATAACAGCCAAGAGGTGGAAACAATCTAAATGCCCATCAGCAGCTGAACAGACAAAGAAAATGTGGTATAGCCTCCTTTCTCCCCACTTCTGTATATGAAACTACTCTAGGCCATCCAGACCCTGTTCTTCTCAGAGCCCAAAGTTTGCCTTTTAGGCCTTGAGACTCTTAGTGTATATTTTCTTATGTGTCCTAACCCACAGCCCCACACCTCTGCACAGCAGATCCTTGAGGTCAATTATCGTGTCCTTCTCATGTTTGTTTCCATATCTTATTGCCAAATCATATCCAGACATTCAATAAATGTTTGCTTAAAGAACATTGTTTGTTTTGTCAAATAGTACCCAAATACTCCTATTGAAAAAAAAGAAGGCAGCCGGGGGACGTGGGGGGATGTAGTACATACAAACAATAGAGTATTATTCAGCCATAAAAAAGGAGGAAATCCTGTCAGGTGTTACGGCACGGATGAACCTTGAGGACGTTATGCTAAATGAAATAAGTCAGTCACAAAAGGACAAATACTACATGATTCCATTTGTATGAGGTATCAAGAGCAGCCAACTCAACAGAAGCAGAAAGTAGAGCGGTGGATGCCAGGGACTGGTAGGAGGGGGGAAAAGGGAGCTGCTGCTCAATGGGTACAGAATTTCACTCATCCAAGATGAAAAACTTCTAGAGATCTGCGGCACTACATTGTGCTTATAGTTAATAATATTGTACACTTAAAAATTTGTTGACGGTAGATCTCATGTTACGTTATTATTTATTACAATAAAGAATTTTAAACTTCTGTGTATCAAAGCATAAGAAAGTGAAAAGACAATGTACAAAACAGGAGAAAATATTTGCAAATCATGTATCTAATAATGGTTTAGTATCTAGAATACATTAAGAACTCTTATAACTCAAAAATAAAAAGACAACTCAATTAAAACATTCCAAACAATCCAACTTAAAAATTGGCAAAAGACTTGAATAGACATTTCTTCAAAGACGATATACTAATAGCCAACAAACACATGAAAAGATGTTCAACATCAATAGTCGTTAGGTAATAATTGTTAGCTCGATGACAATGGTGACAATAATGATGAAGGTGAGGATAAGGACGAAGATTCTAACGGAAATCTCAAGTTGCCATTGTGCCCAGAACCATTTACTGAGGAATGAGTAAAAAGGAATCTGATTCTTTTATTGGAAGCACATTGCTTTGAACCAAAATAAACATAAGCTAAATTACAAAACCAACAATAAGTTATTGAAAGCAGATTTTTTTATTGCTTGTTTTAAAGTTGAATCATTCTGTATCTATAAAGCTTTCCTTATTCTTTAGATACAAGTATGTTTCCAACATTGATAATCCCAAAACTCATGCTATAGCTTAAACCATGCTATGACTAAGTTGTGTCCCCTCCCCATCCCTAACCAAATTCACATGTTGAAGTTCTAACTCCCCATACCACAAAATGTGACTGTATTTGGAGATAGGGTCTTTAAAGAAGTAATTAAGGTTAACTTAGTTCATTAGGATGGGCCCTAATCCAATGTAACTTGTGTCCTCATAGAAGGAGAAGATTTGGACACACATACAGAGAAAGACCATGTGAAGACACATAATACAGCTATCTACAATCTAAAGAGAGAGGGTTTAGAAAAAAATCAACCCTCCCAGTGCCCTGATCTTAGACTTCTAGCCTCCAGAACTGTGAAAAAATAAACTTCTGTTGTATAAGCCAAAAAAAAAAAAAACCCTCCAAACCCAAAAATTAGTCATTAGGGAAATGCAAATCAAAACCACAGTGAGGTGCCACTTCATACCCATTATGATGGCTATAATCAAAAATACGGAAAATAACAAGCTTTAGCAAGGAGTGGGGACACTGGAACCGACATTACTGATAGGAATGTCAAACGGTTCAGGAACTATGAGAAACAGTTTGGTGGCTCCTCAAAAAGTTAAACAGAATTAACATATAACCACACAATTCCTCTCCTAGATATATACCCCCAAAGACTGAAAACAGGTATTCAAACAGGTATATGTACGCCCAAGTTTATAGCAGCGTTATTCACAATAGCCAAAAAAGAAACAGACCAAATGTCCATCAACAGATGAGTGAACAAAGTGTAGTGTATAACATAATGCAATAGTACTCAGCCATAGAAAATAATGAAGTACTGATACATGCCATATCATCTACATATACATCCACACATACATATACACACATATAAATTTACCGCCAAAGAACAAAAGTTATCTAAGCAATAATTACCTAGTAGGTTATACATAGAGAAAAATAAAGTTGCTCTATAATGTATATAATATAGAGCCAATCAACAATAATTTTCATCAAATGTTTGTACCATTTTACTTCCAGGCAGATTTCTAAAACTAAGGACCCCATATCAAACACAAGTCTGCATTACAGAGAGGGTAGAAAGCCACTAACATAGACCTAGTAGTGAAAGCCTATGTTGAAATCTATCTGACAAAGACATTTAAGTTCAATATGGAGATGGTCTGGAATGCCCTAAATCCACACCAGATGCAATTACTGTCATGATGTAATGACTATTCACTCCCAACCATGGCTGATTTGCTAGCTACAGAGACACACACAAAAGTATATCTAAATTCTGTCCATTAAATTACTACAGTGTGCTTGGTCAGGGCGATACACAGAAAGGAGTTTGACTTTCATTACATGCTCAGAGCTCCACTTCCACTTAGGATGTGAAAGGTCACAAAAGACCACCATTTCTACTGCAACAGCAAGAAAACAATGTATAAGCTAAGAATATCTTATTTTCCTTAAAGCTATCTAAGAGTTGTGCAAGCAAAAAAAATTTAATGGACCAAATTCCAGTAAGGAATGTACCCTTCCTGGGTGAGCCAAATCAGCGGTGACCACTTTATTCCCTGGGAGCAAGAACTGACAGAGAAGCATGCTGGCAATGAATTCTGCAGGGAAAAGAAAAAACCAGTGAAGTCTTTAACAGCTAAATGAAGGCTGTCTACCTAGATGAGCATCTCAAAAGAGCCAAGGGTCAGAGCTAGCCCACCCTACCTGCCAATCTCCCCCACTCTCCAGAATTTTGCTGAGTAAATGCTAATGCCACAAGCCAGAGGCAGATCTGGAAAGCAAAAAGAAATCTTGTAGACTTTCAGAATTTAGATCTCAAAGTTCTACTGAAAGGAGGCGCCTAACTTCACTCTCAAGGCATTTGAAACAAGAGTTGAACCCAACTAACTAAAGCACTATCTCAGCTCAACTTCTGATTATACTGAGAGACAAGAGGGTGTTATTACCACCTACTTCAGTCTCTACTGTTCTTTTATAACATAACATAACAACATCACATCACATCACATCTAGCCTACAGTTTCAAAGTTTTACAAGACATGAAAAGGCAGGAAAAGGTGGCCTTTAATCAAAAGAAAACAAAACAAACCCTGTCAATAGCAGATCCACAGATGATCTAGATGTTAGAATTACAAGACAGAGACATTTATAATTTGTTAAAGAATTTAGAGGAAAACATGGACAAAAATGGGTGAGAAGAGGGAGAATTTCGACAGAGAAATAGAAGCTCTAAAAAAGATCCAAATAGAAATTTTACAATAAAAAAAAAGTTGAAATTGATTCATTGGATGGTCTTTACAGGAAACTGGGGTACATTAGAAAAAAAGATAGATGAACTCAAAGACTGGTAAATAGAAATGATCCAAAATGAAACACAAAGGAAAATTAAAAACAGAAAGAGTGTCATAGACCTGTAGGAACATAGTCAAGAGTCCAACATACATTTAACTGGAGTCCTAGAAAGAAAAGAAAACAGTGCAGAAGAAATACTTGACAAGATAATGGCTGAGAATTTGCCAAAACATATGAAACACATGAACTACAGCTCCGTAAAGGTCATCGAAACTTAGTATGATAAAGAAATAACCCAGTATGACAGAGAAAACCACACCTAGGCAGATTAGGGTCAAACTGTCACAAATCAAAATACTTAAAAATATTAACAGCAGAAAAGGGGAATTCCCCAGCAGTCCAGTGGTTAGGACTCGGCACTTTCACTGCCGGGGGCCCGGGTTTGATCCCTGAACAGGAAACTAAGATCCTGCAAGCCGAGCAGCGAGGGCGACAATATAAAAAAATAAAAATAAAAGCAGAAAAGATAAGAATGATGGCTGACTTCTTATCAGAAACAATCAAAGCCAGAAAACAATAAAATGTCATCTTTAAAGGGGTGGCTGAAAGAAAAAACCTGCCAACCTAGCAGTCTATATCCAAGAAGAATATCCTTCAGAAATTAAGACAATGTAAAGAGAGACATCTTTGGATAAACAGAAGTTAGAGAATTCATTTCCAGCAGAAGTATATTACAAAAAATTAAAAAACAAAAAAACACTTCTTCCTGAGAAGGCAATAATCCTAGATGGAAGCCTGGCTCTACAAGATGGAATGAAGAACATAAGAACCAATAAATATAAATGATAATTCTTTAAAATATATTTTTAAAATTTCTTTTAAAATTGATTAAAAAATAACAGTGCACATTGGGGTTTATAATAAAGGTAGAATTAAAACATAATGGGGTGGGCAAATAGAATTATACTGTTGCAAGGTTCTAACTGTTGTAAGGTACATGAAGAGGAATAATTGTGTTTCAATATAGACTGTAGTAATAGTAATAGGCTAAGGATGCATATTGTAATCCTTAGCAATAACTGAAAAAGAATACAGGGAGGTATAGCTAAAAAGCCAACAGAAAAGATAAAAATGATTACCAAAATACTCAATTAGAAGTAGTCAAGAAAGGAAAAATAAATGACAAAGAACAGATGAGACAAATAAAAAATAAAGAACAAAATAGTAGGACCAGGGTTTGTTAACTTTTCGTGTAATGGCCCAGACAATTAATATTTTAGACTTCGCAGACCATACAGTCTCTGTCACAACTATTCAATCTGCCATTGTAGCATGAAAGCAGCCATAGACAATACATAAATGGTCATGATTGTGTCAAAAACTTTAGTTACAAAAACAGGCTGCTGAACTTTTGTTACTAATATATCAATATCAGTTCATTAATTGTGACAAAAGTAACTTAAAAAAAAAAAACAAACAGGCCAAGAGCCAGATTTGCCTGTAGGCTATAAGTATGCTTGCTTTGTGGTAGACTAAACCCAACCATATTAGTATTGCATTAAATATAAATGTACTAAACACTCTAATGAAAAGATAAAAAATTGTTAAACTGACTAACAAAATATGACCATAAAATATGCTTCTGATACACTAATTTGACATATATGGACAGGTTGAGAATAAAGAATGGAAAAAGAGAAAATTCCCTGGCAGTCCAGTGGTTAGGGCTGTGCGCTTCCACTGCAGGGGGCATGGGTTCCCTGGTCGGGGAACTAAGAGACCGCATGCTACGTGGCACGGCCAGGGGGGAAAAAAAAGAATGGAAAAAGATATACCATACCAACATTAATCATAAGAAAGCTGATGTGACTCTATTAATAACAGACAAAGTAGACCTTAAGATAAAGATGACTACCAGAGAGAAAGTGTTAACAATTCATCAAGAAGATATAATAATCTTAAATATTTATGCACCTAATAGCATAGCTTTAAAATACACGAAGCATAAGTTGACAGAACAAAAACTAAGTGCCTAAAATTGAGACTATGTTGCTCTTACTAGTTGGAAGTTTGAGGGACTGATATTTTCTTCCCAATAAAATCATGCTTTCTGTCTAGCATGAAAATATTCACATAAGAAATATTTTTAAACAAATCATTCTTATCAGTCTATTAATAATGCAGAGACCGCATGTCAAAAGTATCTTTTAAATTATAAAAGCTGCTTAAGTACATGTGATAATTTAAAATGATTCTGAATGTGAATTAAAGATTACAAATATAAGAAAAATTCAATTGGAGAAGTTGTATCGTTAGAGTAAAATGGTAACATCCAAATATTTAAAGTCATGTTGACTTCTGGGTCAAGATAGAAAGGGGGATGCTTTAGTCTGTCATTCCTGCTGCCCAGTGAAGAATAACGACACCCTGTTGGAATAATCTTAGTTCAGTCTAAATTAGAAAATTTTTACTGTAAGATTAGTTTCCAAAAATTTAGTCCTCCAACCTAATAAAGATAAGTTAAAGGGGGGATTCTTGGCCAAAAAGTATGGATTTCAAGAGACTAACTCCATAAAATAAACCTTCAACTTTCTGAATTTCAAAGGCATCTATAATGTAGAGTCAAAACATCATACGCCTCATTATTATATTTGTTATAAATTCCCTTGCCGTTTTCTTTTCTATATTGTCAATGTTAAGTTCCTTAGCCTCTCAATGCTAATTAATAGAATTCTACTATTTAGCCCAGCGAACGCTCCTGGTAAGAAGAATCTCAGAAAGATGAGAAGAAAATGTTCCCTCTTACTCTACAGCTGTGAAAAGTAGACAATATTCTTGGTTAGAAGCTTGTCCTGAAGTGAACTGAGAATATTCACAGAAGAGTCAATGTTACTACACCCTGTCAAGTGTGGAGACGTGCGAAAATGTATGATCCTATTCTGTTTTCTGTTTAACAAAATGGTCTTTTAAGATTATCAACACCTCAAAGATTATTGTTAAGAGGTGTAAAATGTACCCTATAATCAGGGTGACTGTATAATTTTTTATACGTCAGGATATTTCTGAGCAAGAATAATTATACCTGTTAATAATTAAACCAGACCAACAGGCATAAACCCGGATAGCTTTGGACACACCAGAACACCTAATCACTCCTCCTACAACCTCAAAATTCTACAGTGCTAATCATTTGTTTTACCTCACAGGTGTTTGCCCTAATACTATTTAAATTGACATCTCTATTTCCTGGAAGGTATAAATATCTATGACATTTCTTTAAGTCAGAAGATGAGTTGGGGGATATGCTTCTCCCTTTATCCATAAAAGTATAGTAAAACCTATGATTATTTTGGATTCTCTATTCAAAGAAAGGATTTGAGAGTGTGACTCATTGAAATTCATAATAATTTAATTCCAGGACGTCAGACTTTACATCCGATATCTCTAAGCTCAAATAAGAAAGCAATCCGTTATTAGTGGTATCCTAAATTTATAGAGCAAACACTGGGTTAACCTCAACAGAAATCTCATTCTGAAGGGGTCTCAGAGATAACCCCATGACTTATCTTTATTGGTCAAGACACCAGTAAAATAAGCAAACGTTCCCTTGCACTGATGGTCTCTGGTAGGATATGGGAGACTTGTTTACTCTCTCAAATTTAATCAAATGGGATTATTATGTGAATATACAAGGTCTTCCATTTTTCCCACCAATTTAAAGAACATCTAAACTTAACTATCTTAAATATTCTCCTACATAACCACAAGGTATTAGAACAAATACTTGCTCCCCCCTGCCACTCAAAAAAGCACATCTATGACAAATTTTTCATCTAAATTATATTGTATTTGACTCAGGAAGAGACTTTACAGTATTGGACACAACCAGTAAACTGATTTGATTTTACACTCAGATCAGGTGGCTGGATATTTAAGTTATAATTTCAAAAAAATTTTTAAGAGAATGGACATGTAATTTATTTTTAATTTGTGTGACGTTTTAAATTAAAATGGCAGTGAAAAAAATTTTTAAAGAGCAATCAGTCTATATTTAACATATGTCATTGAAATCTCTTTCATTTTACAGATTCATGAAATTTCTTACATATATAGAAATTGGCTATGGGACAACACCAAGTAAGGAATACAGTTCACAGAACCCCAGTCCTTATGTTTACCTAATTTGCAAATGTTGTTTTAAGAATTTAAAATACGACTTCTCTGGTGGTGCAGTGGTTAAGAATCCACCTCTCCATGCAGGGGACACGGGTTTGATCCCCGGTCTGGGAAGATCCCACATGCTGCGGAGCAACTAAGCCCACGCGCCACAACTACTGAGCCCACACCCTGCAACTACTGAATCCTGCGTGCCTGGAGCCCATGCTCCGCAACAAGAGAAGCCACCACGAGAAGCCCATGTACCACAACGAAGAGTAGCCACCACTCGCTGCAACTAGGTAAAGCCTGCATGCAGCAACGAAGACACAATGCAACCAAAAAGAAAAATTAAAAAGAAAAAAAAGAATCTAAAATGAAACAAAAAGTACTATCCAGCATTTTGCAAATTAGCATATCTATACACCCACAAGATGCTTGTGATTGATCTTCACAAAGATATTAAAAATCCTAAAAAAAATTTCTAAAATATATGCATATATTCAGTATAATTTTAGCATTAAATTAATTTTAAAATTAATAAACAGAGCATCAACTACATAGCAACATACCTATTAGCCAATTAAGACCACAGAAGTTTTCTACTTTTACTTAAAACATTACCAATAGTTCTTTCAATAAAGAGGAGGTCAACAATACTGAATAAATTTTAGTTTAGACATAGTTATTAATTTGGCATTTGGTACCCGGAAAAATCAATGCTGAAGCGACTATAGAATCTTAAAGAATTATAACATGAAAAAAGAATATAAAAGCCCAAATACCAAACAGGCATGAAAAAAACTAGAGAACTTTTAAAGAAAGCTTTAAAGAATTATGAGACTAAAGAAAAAGATGCCCATCTACAAGGATCTAAAGAAAGAATAATTTACATAATGTCCTTAATTATTCAAAATAACCAAGAAGACATGAGAGTGGTTAGTAAAACAAATACATAAGGGCCAAAAATTAAGGACTAATTTTTAAGCTCATTAGTTTCAAGCAAAGAAAATATGGCAACCTTTTCCTGGAACATATAGCCCAGTAGCTCTCGCTCTTTAACATCATAATTTATCTAAAACAAACAGAATAAAAGACAAAGAGAAAAAAAGACCCAGAATCACTCAATTTGTTAAACTAGCTGAATTACTAAATTAAAAGTTACATGAATTTTTTTAAACATCGTTATATTCTAACTACAGAAATCTCTTATAATATTTTTAAATAGTCTGTATTATACAGCAGAAGCCAACACTAGGACTAAAGTTTGCCTCTACTTCTCTTACTACTTAAAATGGTCTCGTTAGCTATTAAATATTTAGTCTTTACAGTGTGGTGAAAAAGCACTCAATATGGTAGTGACACTACACAGATCTGAACTATGAAGTCTTAAACTTGGAGAGGAAAGTACGGGAAGGAAATCCCTTAGATTCATGAGTACTTTTCCAAGAAATTAATCTATCTTTCCTTATCTTGTCAAAACTAAATCCAAAAAATGTTAGTCATTTCAAAATATTGGTTTCAAATGGGCAAGAAACTATGTTTAAAACTGTAAGCTTAACATCTATATGCAAGAAGCAATACTTTCTTAGTCAGAATTGACATTTAGAATAAACCAGTATATGCTGCTTTGAAGACTTAACTATTAAGATACAGGGGAGAAATACTTCCAACATCAAAAAACATATCATGCAGCTAAACCCATGTCTAATTAAAATGTAAAGTTCTAAGAACATACATATTCAGCCAAAGATTTCAAATACTTGAAAGTAATGGGACATTTTCATGGACCTAATTTTTCTATAAATAAATAAATAAATTTGGATTACCTTGTCCAGAGCAAATTTTGTGTTTCCTACTGAAGATAATGACAGCATGTAAGATCCAACAAGGGCAAAGTTGCTGGTACGCACAGCATTAAGACTGGCCATAACTAAAGAAAAAGGAAATGAAGTTTAGTTCAGAGTGACTTTGGTAAGTATAAATAACAATTCCTCACCCCACTCTAACAGAATGAAATTAACCTGCCACAGAAGAAACTGCTTCATTTTCCTCTGTCTCTAAATATGGAGGTGGGGCAGGGTGGGGGGAATAAAACATCAACACATTTCCTAATGAAAGAAAACTGTTAAGTATTTATATTTAACGTAAGTGAGGTACAGGCGCATCTTAACGTTTGAGACAGATGTGTTTTTCAAGATAGAGAACCTAAAAATGTGTGCATAAAAAGCAATTTTCCTATCAGAGATATGAAAACCTTCACTGCTGTAGTCTAGGATGACATAATGAGCAGCAGGACTTTATCTGCATGGTTCTTCTTAGTCATTCTCTTGTGCCAAGAAACAGAGACCAAAAGTCCAAAGGTGAGTGAAACCAGATCAGTCCTAATCCCCTTTGGAAAATTTAGGCCTAACGTCACTCTGGAAAAGTCTTCTCTGGCCTACTGGCACTCCAGTTTCCAGTGAACTAGAAAGATGCTTTTCTGACATGATGCGATGCCAGTCATGATCAGTAAAGTTAAAACAGGGGAACTCCTCAGTGTGGATAGCACAAAACAAATCTACAGACCAAGAGAAGATAGGGTGAAGAGTAATGCTACCTGCTGCAGTTGTCAAGTGACTAGGTATCCTATGTGTACTGCCTGCTAGAGCCTGAGCA
The DNA here is from genome assembly GCF_963924675.1 of Phocoena phocoena. Taxonomy (NCBI): domain Eukaryota; kingdom Metazoa; phylum Chordata; class Mammalia; order Artiodactyla; family Phocoenidae; genus Phocoena; species Phocoena phocoena. Next base: position 64,901,093 of record NC_089227.1, on the reverse strand, counting down.
ATGTGCTGTTTGGTGGCCCGTGGTGGTTTCAGACAGCAGGTTATTCTCGCCAGTAATCTTATATGTTACTACCATACAGAAAATATTCAAAGGAGAGTAAGGTAAACACTCATAAATCAAGACGGCTATATGTATAAGTATGCAATTGCTTATATCCTAACGTTTCAAATAGTTCAAGATTCACTCACCTGAAGAATGAAGGGTGCTTTTCTAAAAAAAAGGTGTGAAGAAGGACATAAGTTATTTTCTTTATTTGATACAAAGATTTAAATATTAAGTACAAACACCACAAGGACTATATTTCAGAAAACGTTATTTTTTCCTTTTACGATATTTTAAAGATTCCCAAAGCACTTAGGGTTTAGAAATGGTTAACCAATTTCCAATCATATGTGTAAGATGAAGATTTCTCAAGGAACTTCAACTTTCAAAAAATTCTACTTACTGTGGTTACAGATGTGAGAAGTCGCTTAGGAGTAATAGCCTGGAAGAAAAGATAACTTAGTATATTTCCTATTAAACATTATGATTAAAACTAACCAAACTTGAGATTCTCCCACACAGAAAATAACTCTTAAATATCAATACATTATACTTGAGTCTTTTATTCCAGCTTTACCCATACTGTTATTCCTTTTTTGTTAAAGCTAAATAAAATTCTTTTAAATGATGATTTAGACAAAGAACAAAAGAGCAAAGGCTAGGAAGGACAGAAACAAAGCTGTTTCTATTCCTCATGCCTACAGTGACCACATCATTCTTAAGCCTGGTTCAGAGGAGCTAGGAAGACAAGAGTTCAGAGGAAAGGCCTGAGAAAAGTTTAAAGAGATAATAATAGTTGTCAAGCAGATATGGAGAAAACAGAATTGTCTAGCCTGAGTAATATCGGTAGCTTATACTTAGGGTCATGGTCACTCACTGCAAGTTTACTCTCAGTATTCATACCTATACCTATTATGTGCAGTAACTAGAAATTTAAGGCATAAAAATGACCCAAAAACTTGATAATTATTAAAAATTATACATAATTTTAAACAGATATTATATCTCCTATTTCTGATTATATTTCTACTGGGTTTCTTTCATTCTCACCTTTGACTTGTATGCTTTTTTCTTCTTATCAGGGCCTGAGGGATCTTTCGTTTGTACCTACACACAAATCCAAAGCATAAGTAACTTAAAATCTGATGTCTTTAAGAAAAATACACTATTAGTTACTTTAGAAAGCTTTAACTGCTTACCAAGCTGTAAACTTCAATATTTATTTCAAAGTCATTTGACACATCCCGCCTGGAAAAATAAAAATATCAAATTATGCCATTAAAAATTATGCCACAAATACTGTTACAATGCTGAGAGTAAAGGAATTCACTGTGTTTTAAAACTAAAGACAATAGTTACAAACTATTAAAGAATATAAAAACTGGTAAGAACAGTCTATTTTTCCCTATAATACAGGTCAAACATTTTCTTCAGCATTTTACAACTCAAGATCTTAAATAATAAAAGTAGTTTTTCTTCCAAACTAGATTTTGACTCTAGTTTCAAAATAAATCTCTGACACTACATATAAATGTCTTTCACTGAGACTTAATGTTAAGTACATTAAGAGATTTAAAGTATATATTAAAAAATTGTTGTCCTGATTTTGCATGTGTGTGTGTGTGTAGTAAATACATATGTTAAAACACTTCAAATACCTACAGTCACATGGAAGAAACATGCTACTCAATGGAAGAAAAGATCGGAAGCATAAAAGAGTTAAACCAACAAATTGAAAAATGAGTTATTTGTCCATATAAAAACAATAAGCATACTGCATTTCAAAGATTATAAATTCTACCTGGATGCTTAGACTGTATTAACTCTATTAAAAAAGAAAAGTATGTTTGAACCATCAAAAGCCTAATTTACTTACAAAGTAAATGTAGTAGTGAATGTTAGAGCATCGCCATTAAGAGAATTTGAGGTACTTGCTAATGGTGTGGCTACCATATTTTCAGCTCCTGCTTTTAGTATAATTAAGAAATAGTAATTTGCTGCATCTGTAAGAAATAATCACATTACCTAATAAGCACAAGCAAAATCAGATTTAGCTAATCAGCATTCTGGAAGACCAAATGAATAAAGTAATACTGCAACTGATTTACATAAAATTCATTTTAAATTTTCTAAAGTCAACTTTTCAGACACAAAAAGACGTAAGCAGACAGACATGTTCCTGGAACAGCATCATCAAGGTCTCTTCATTTTAAGTGAATTGAAATAACTTCGCTACACATTCCTCAGTTTCTGCTGACTTCAAATTTTACCTGTTGACCCGACATTCTTCAGCTAATAGTATACATCTCAAAAGGGTAAATTCTGGTTTGTTATTTCAAGACTGAGATTAAAATACTATATTTCTGTGAAAGTTACCATCCTGCCCTATTTTTCAGATACTGGTGCCATAACCTCCTTTACCCACTTTGTTTAAATATGATTTTAAGTAGAATACATAGCTTAGAAAAGTTTATTTATTCATTCTAGAGGAATAAAGGGAATAAAATTTGAATAGAAGTATCTATACTGTGATGCTCTTCACTCCCACAACCAGTAATTCAGGATTCAAAGAACAAATTTACATGACGGAGTGAATTTTAAATAGAGTAGAGTAAGTAAAATAAGTTCTTTTAGATGCCCAATACTTTCCACAATAAAATTAATGCAAGTCAAATGGTCTGTTTTATCAGAATAACTCATCTTAGTAATTTATTTTATGTTCAATATTATGTTTAACAAGCCTTACTTTCAGTTAGATCTATGTCTGTTATTGCATGGATCAGTAAGAACATATATGAAATTTTCCTTGGTTATTTTTATACACACATCTACATAAAAGGAACTAAAGGCCCGAGATACAAGCCTTGTGTCTTCATGCATGCTCTACTTGTTCCCATTTGCACAATTCCAATCTAGGTGAAATTCATAATTTAACATATGATCTAGAAGTGAGTAAATAAAAATTACCATACCTGGTTTCTGAACTGTACTGCAGACAAAATCTGCTTTTAGAGGCAAGCGGATTTCTGACAAAGTAATTGATCCTTTGGAAGGGACAAATTCACTTTGGGATATGGGACCAGCCTTATTCTTCCTCTGAGGCCCTTCATTCTTCAACTTATTCAACTCATCAATCAAAAGTGTTCTCTTCTCAGCTATGTAGAAATATGCAAGTTAATATTTCAAATATTAAAACTGCAATCGTTTCTAAATTAAACCAATTCAAGAAAATGCACTCATGTGGCAATTGTATACAACACCAAAGACAAAATCAGTAACTCTTCCTTCATATAAATAGATGGTAGGTAGTTAGGTAAAACCTTGATTGCTCAATCTGTTCACAAAATCCTTGTAATTTAATACTTCAACTTTTGGTCAGTTTTCTTGCATGGTTAATCTCTCCATCCTAACATGCCCTGTCATCCATCACCACACAACAAAATTCACACACTTATTTTTAGCTATACATATATAGACAGGTACAGAGACAGAGCATGTATGTGTGTGTGCATAAAGAGTATGTATGTGTGTGAGTTCATGTATTCATTCTTAGCATACTCTTTACACTTCATTTCTTCAAATGCATTCCAGGTTCTTTCACCTTTTCATGCAAACTACACCTTATTTTACATGTAGTGTTTTCACAAACCTTGTAAGAAACAAAAAATAGATCAGCTGAAACAGATTATCAAAAAAGCCCTTTCTCTAAAATTAGAAATTTCTGAGTATACTAGACAAAATGAGTTTTTCCTGGTTTGAAATTGTGTTGGAATTGTTTCAGGTGTATCACACATACTTGCAATTAGAAGAAGTCTTTCTGCTTCAGCCTCTTCCAGTGACCCTTTTCCATGGTCTTCATCAACACAACAGTTAAGAGCCTGGCTAGCCTGATAGATCACTGTCTGCTGCAAATTTATTTCATTATTGAGTTCCTAGTGAAACCAATGAAAGGAGGAAAAAAACTCACATTTTTAATCACCATTTTCACTTTATTTAAACTTTAATTATAATTTATCCAATTGGGTAATTTCCAAAATCTCCAGAGAGGGAGGTTACGGTTTCGGTTACGTTTCCATTGTTTCCTTTTCATTCAAAGGTTACGGTTTCATTGTTCAAGTTTCTAGACTATGCACCAAAAAGAGAGGACTTTTCTCAAACTGAATTCAGGAGTAAGCTCCTGAGCTCCCACATGTCACACACTGTCCTAGTCACTCAGGATACAGAGATGAATAAGGCTGGGCTCTTGTCCTCAAGGAGCTCACCATCTCGCGCTGTCAACCTTCCAAATCCCCTTTCCACAGTACATACCTGCATTTTCTGCTTGATGTTAACCTGACAAGGAAAGCCATTCTTTTTTTCATTCAATTTTGAAGTAACATCTTCCTTCCGAACAATCACCTGCTTTATTGAAGGACGGTCTGTTTCTTTGACTCTTTGAGATCTGTATGCATCAATGCTTCAGGAAATAAGTTATACTCTATCAGAAATCCAGCAACACACTAAGCACTACCCTTTGTTGAACATATCAGCAGAATATTGATATTGCAACATATCAGTAGAACACTTCACTAGAATGGAAAATGCCATTGGGTGAAAGAGAGTCTTCCCAAAGCTATTTCAAAGTTTTATAAAGATTAATACTAATAACACTATAATTATAAATAACAAAACTTGTTAGGCCAATCTAAACCATGACCCTTAGTGAGTGAATGTCTTCTAAGATGTTCTCACCTGTAAGGAAGATCATGACCTTCATGACCTATACTATCACCAGACTCAGCTCGAGGGACACGGGTTCTTTGGAATTTTCCTGGCTTTGGACTTTCATCACTTATGCTGGTGTCTTTCAACTCCCAGCTAGGCGAAGAAACTAAATTCTGCAGGAAGGCACATCAGATATTAGATTTTATGGATGACATTGATTCTAAATGAGAAATCTGAGGAATTGAATGACTTTATTACTAGAAAACAAACATCCAATAAGTTGACCGATTCATCATAAAAACAAGGCAAACTTCAATAAGTTCCTAAAATGTATATGAATAAAAGTTCAAAGACAGCTGAAGCCTACACTTGTAACTCTTTTTAAAAAATATTTCTAATTGAATCAATCTCCAGAAAAAGGTGCAGCTATTCAATTTAGGGTGATAGCTTATAACAGTAGAGTTAGCTCTCAATAAATGTTAGTTATCTATCTGGTGCTAAATACTAATATACTAATATGACCTAATATGCACTTTACCCCCATGATGTAGGTACTATTTTTAACCTAATTTAACATTTAACTGTGGCAAAGAGGTTAAATAACCTGACCCATAAACATCGCTTAATGGCAGAGCCAGGATTTGAGCCCAAATGTCTGGCCTTTTAAGCCATGTTACAGTTTGGATTTCATCTAAGGCCAAAAACAAACCACTGAAGAGTTTTAAGCTCTTTTTTAAGAGAATTAACATCAAGTTTGCAAAATACCCCTGGCTACAGAGTGCCAAATCCCCATGCACCAACTAAAACAAAAAGGGACCCCAATTCTACTTAGTTTCTTTATGTGTTGGGCCTGTTTACATTTAGTCCTTTCTTACCTCTGGACTTACCACACCAACTGTCTGTGCTAATGGAGCAAGTAAAGACATCGAGGAGATATTCAGTGCATCTTCCTGTTCGCTGCTTTCTGCATCGGCATTATCCGTCTCCTCCTGGCTCTTTTCCACATCTAGTTCACCTTCCTCTAGGACATCACTGAAGATGTCATTAATTACTTTTGAACTGTTGATATCATCATCATCATCCACACTCATCTCAATTTCACGTACCACCTCTGAAAAGCATTCCAACAGGTAAATACTGTGATTCAGACCTTTAAGAATTAAACGGATAACAGAGAAGACCTAACATTCATATGCTTACTCAATAAACAGGAAGAAAAAGGCCTATGAAAAAGTACCTCCTAAACAAACAAAACAAAAAGAAATAGAATACTACTAATATGAAGTTCCAATAACATTTTCTAAGTAATAAAGGTGGGAACGATCCAAAGCTGATTCAATTCTTTGGGTTTAAGAAAGAATATTAAAAACCCAGACTGCAAGATAATAGCCAAAAGCTTCAGATTTACAAAAAATATTTTTTCAAATAATTCTTTTTCTATTGTTGGGAACTGCCCTTTCACATTGCAGTCAATAATAGGAAAATATTAACATCACTTAGGGCAGGGGTCACAAATAAACTTCAAGGGCCACTGATTCCTCTAACCATACATGCAGAGTGTGGAAGGGCAGCACATTTCCTTTCCCTTTGAAAGTGAGTGATAGCCTTAATCAGATTTTCACAGGAGCCTGGGACCTAAAGATAACTGTTAACAGTACTATACTTTGTGAAAGCTAGAGTATTTCCTAGTGGAAATACTAGAATTTTATAAAATCATATTTTGAAATATAGAACACTGCATATTTGAATATGAGAATACTAATTCTCCTAGCGTGTCCAGAGTTAATAAGAGACAAGGAATGAAAACAATGAAAACCAACCAGTCAGCTGTTCAACCTTTGGGTCTGATGTTACTTTTAAGGACTTTTCCTCTTCTAAAAACAATGTTATTTTCAAAGGGCTAGACTTCGTCATTTCACATTCAGTAAAACCTAAAAAAATTTTAGGAAAAACCATATGAATATGTATATAAAAACTTAGAGTTTTTCAATTAAGGAATCTTACATATCTTGTTTTCTGATTATAAAGCTATGCATTTCAAATCCAGAAATGCATAAAGTAGAGAATCCCCCAAAGCACCTGTCTTCTCTTAACTTTCCCATCTCTCTCTTCTTCCCTAGAAGAGAAAGGGGACACTAATATTACCAGGTTATTGTTTGTTCTTCCAGTTTTCCCTCTATGTATACATATGTATATATCCTTTTTAAAAGTTTTCCCATTATTTTATCTTATTTTATTTTATTTTTTAAACATCTTTGTTGGAATATAATTGCTTTACAATGTTTTGTTAGTTTCTGCTGTATAACAAAGTGAATCAGCTATACGTATACATACATCCCCATATCCTCTCCTTCTGGCGTCTCCCTCCAACCCTCCCTATCCCAGCCGTCTAGGTGGTCACAAAGCACCAAGCTGATCTCCTTATGCTATGCGCTGCTTCCCACTAGCTATTTATTTTACATTTGGTAGTGTATATATGTCCATGCCACTCTCTCTCTTTGTCCCAGCTCACCCTTCCCCCTCCCCGTGTCCTCAAGTCCATTCTCTACATCTGCATCTTTATTCCTGTCCTGCCCCTAGGTTCATCAGAACCACTTTTTTTTCTTTTTTAGACTCCATATATATGTGTTAGCATATGGTATTTGTTTTTCTCTTTCTGACTTACTTCACTCTGTATGACAGACTCTAGGTCCATCCACCTCACTACAAATAACTCAATTTCATTTCTTTTTATGGCTGAGTAATATTCCATTGTATATATGTGCCACATCTTCTTCATCCATTCATCTGTTTGATGGACACTTAGGTTGCTTCCATGTCCTGGCTATTGTAAATAGTGTGATCATACTATACATGCTCTTCTGCATTTTGTTTTGCGCTTTTTAAAAAGTGTCAATAAAAACACTTAACTAGCAATAGAAAAACACTACTTCAACATAATAAAGACATATATGAGAATCCCACAGCTAACATTATACTTAATGGTAAAAGATTGAAAGCTTTTCCTCTAAGATCAGGAAAAAGACAAGCTAGAGATAAGCCCACTCTCACCATTTCTAGTCAACATAGCTTTTTAAAAGTCCTAGCTAGAGCAATAGGCAAGAAAAAGAAATTAAAAGAATCCAAATTTTAAAAGAAGTAAAATTATCTCTGTTCACAGATAACATGATCTTACATACAGAAACCTCTAAAGATTCCACACACACAAAGACTTTTAGAATAATATACAAATTCAGCAAAGATGCAGAATACAAAATCAACACAAAACAACCAGCTGCATTTCTATATACTAACAATGAACAATCTGAAGAGCAAATTAAGAAAACAATTCCATTTACAATAGCATCAAAGAGAATAAAATACTTAGGAATAAACCTAACCAAGGAGGTGATAGACTTGTATACTGAAAAGTACAAAATATTGCTGAAAGACATTAAAAAACACACAAATAGATGGAAAGACATCCCATGTTCATGGACTGGAAGACTTAATATTGTTAAGATGTCAATACTACCCAAAGCAATCTACAGATTCAATGCAATTCTTATCAAAATCCCAACAGCACTTTTTGGAGAAATAGAAAGTCTGTCCTAAAATTCATATGGAACTTCAAGAGACCCTGAATATCCAAAACAATTTTGAAAGAGAACAAAGTTAGAAGACTGACATTTCCTGATTTCAAAACATATTACAAAGCTATAATAATCAATATAGTATGATACTAGCATAAAGATAGACATATAGACCAATGGAAAAGAAGAGAGAGCCCAGAAATAAAACTTCACATAAATGGTCAAATGATCTTTAACAAGGCTGCCAAGATAATTCAATGGGGAAAGGGCAAATGATGTTGGGAAAACTGGATATTTACATGCAAAGAATTAAGTTGGACCTTTATCTGATGCCATATCCAAAAATCAACTCAAAATGGATTAAAGACATAATGTAAGACTCAAAACTATAAAACTCCCAGAAGAAAACATAGAGAGAAAGAAAGCTTCATGACATTGGATTTGGTGATGATTTCCTGGGTATAACACAAAGCAGGCAACAAAAGCAAAATTAGACAAATGGGACAACATCAAACTTAAAAACTTTTGTGGGAGCGGGGGCAAGGTAGGAGTAGGGGATTAAGAGGTACAAACCACTATGTATAAAATAAGTAAGTTTCAAGGATATACTGTCCAGCACATGGAAAATATTTTATGATAACTAAAATGGAGTATAATCTATAAAAATGTTTAATCATTATGTTGTACACCTAAAACTAATATAATATTGTCAACCAACTACACCTCAATTAAAAAAAAAAAGTTTTGTGTATCAACCTACTGAATGTGAGAAAATATTTGCAAATCATATATTTGACAAGGGGTTAATATTCAGAATATAAGAACTCCTACAACTCAGTAACAAAAAATCAACCTAATTTAAAAATGGGCAAAGGACATGAACAGATGCTTCTCCAAAGATGATATACAAATGGCCAACAAGCATGCAAAAAGATGCTCAACATTTCCAATCATAGGAGAAATGCAAATCAAAATCACAATGAGCTAATAACTCATACCTATTAGGATAGCTACTGTCAAGGAAACAAAAAATAACAAGTGTTGATGAGGGTGTGGAGAAATTAGAATGCTTGTGCACTGTTGGTGAGACTGTAAATAGTGTGACCACTATGGAAACCAGCATAATAGTTCCTCAAAATATTAAAAATAGAACTACTGCATGATCAAGCAATCCCACTTCTGGGTATACAGCCAAAAGAATTGAAAGCAGGGTCTCGAAGAGATATTTGCATACCCATGTTCATAACAGCACTATCCACAATGGCCAAGAGGTGGAAGCAACCCACATGTCCATCAGTGGATAAACAAAATATGGTATAGCTACACAATAAAATATTATTCAGCCTTAAAAAGGAAGGCAGTCCTGTCACACATTTGACATGTGACATGTCAACATGGATGAAACCTGGGACGTTATGCTAAATTAAATATGCTAGCCACAAAAAGACAAATACTGTATTATCGCACTTATATGAGGTATCTAATCTGTATGAGGTAGTCAAATTCATAGAAACAGAATGTAGAATGCTGGTGACCAGAGGCTCAGGAGAGGGAAAAGGGGAGTTGTTGTTTAATGGGTATAGAGTTTCAGTTTTGCCAAATGAAAGTTCCAGAGATCTGTTCCTCAACAGTGTGAATATACTTAACACTACTGAACTGTACACTTAAAAATTGTTAAGATGGGGCTTCCCTGGTGGCGCAGTGGTTGAGGGTATGCCTGCCGATGCAGGGGACGCGGGTTCGTGCCCTGGTCCAGGAAGATCCCACGTGCCGCGGAGCGGCTAGGCCTGTGAGCCATTGCCGCTGAGCCTGTGCGTCCAGAGCCTGGGCTCCGCAACGGGAGAGGCCGCAACAGTGAGAGGCCCGCGTACCACACACACAAAAAAATTGTTACGATGGCGAATTTCAGTAATATGTTTTTTTACCACTACTGTTTTTTTTAATTTAACTGCCTACGAGATATTAAATGTCATTACATACAAAGCTACCTTATTCATTTTAAGCAGCTACATAATACTTGATTACATGGATTTAGCACAATTTATTTAGTCTTCTACTGATCTGCATTTAGGTCATTTAAATCTTATTACTATTACAAATGGTGCTACAATTAATATATTTGTACATACACCTGTGCACACTAGTTCTAAGAATTCAACTTACAGAAACACTTGCAGAGCACACACACTTTACAATTCAATAGATATTACTGAATTTTTCTCCAAAAAATACTTATAGTAATTTACACTCTCATCAAGTGTATGCGTTCTCACTCTGGAAAGATAACTAAGGAAGAAGGATATTGCATGGCTAGAAATGAGAAGGTAAGTGGAAATGAAGAAATGAATCTCTCTTTTTACACTAAAACAGCATTTCTGCTTTCCAATCCAATTTCCAAAACTATGGTTGACTGAAATCTACATTTTAAGTGAAGTAGAAATAGAAAACGCTTACCCGTAGGTTCTATACTAGAAGGTTGTGCTGGTGTCTGATTTTCTGTCACCTTTTCTGTTACTGGAAGTGATGGGGTATTTGGACCAACTTGTTTTCTGAGGGGAGTGTTCTGACAGTGAATTTCCTGCAAAAAGCAAATGAAGAGATAAACTTTACCTCTCAAAACTATAAATTTTGTCTTTTTACATGTCATTAAATGAAACAAGTAAGAGTCATTGTTCTATATAAGCTTCCTCAGAACAAAACAGATAATGAATGTGAAAGGGTCCAGCCATGTTTAGAACACAAAAGGCCTCGGTGCTAGTTCATATTCTTGGTAATTAATAGTAAGTAAAATCTTTTTTAGAGACCAGTAGGCAAGAGAGAATGAAAATCCACATCAGAGTTCAGCTTTAGATAAACCAATTCAGGTGAAAGCCACATATTGGGAAAAAATAATTGTCTCCTCAGAAAGAACAAAACAAATACAAGCAAAACCACACGCCACTTCCTCAACCCTTTCTAGCCACCACCTCCTTGCTCCCTTCCCTTTAGAACCAAACTTCTGAGGACTGCCTATACTCCTGGACTCTGCTCTTCACCCACTACTACCTGCATGCTACCCTCACCACTTCATTAAAAGGCTCTGCCAAGTCACAACAAGCTCCTTATTTCAAAACCCAGTGGTCTCAGTCCAGCCTACGTCTGACAACAAACACTTGGCAATACCAACCACTCCTCCCTTCTGAAAGGCTCTTTCTTCCCTTGACTTCAGTTACGCCATACTCAACTGCTTTTCCCTCCCATCTTTTAGGCTGCTCTTTCTGTGGGTACCACAGATGAGTTCTGAGGTGGGGAGACCCCTGAACTCCCCATTACTGTGTTCAGAATTTTCTTTACATGTATATGTGCAACTGTCTGGGGAGGGATTCCACAGGTTTACCAGGAATCATTTAACAAAAAAATCATTTAAGAATGGTTGCTTTTTATCTTCCAGAGATGTAGAAGGAAAACCATGAGACTATGACCTACCGGCAACCAAGCGAAGAAGGTGCTTCAAACAGAAGAGAGTGATTCACAACGTCAAATGCTGCTAATAATAGGTCAAGTTAAACACCTGAAAACTGATTACTGAAGATCACTGGTGAATTTGATATGGGTAGTGGTGAAAGCCTGAGTGGAGAGATCAAAAGAGAAGGGAAGAGAAAAACTGGAAGATACAAGTAGAGACACCCTTTTGGAAGAGTCTGGATGAAAAGGAGGCAAAGAAAGGGAGGGGAATAGGAGAATCAAAAGAGTTGTTTTTGTTTTAAGATCACAGATAATAGCTTGCTCTATGCTGATAGGAAGGATTAGCCCATTCATTCCTTCTTCCAAAGACAAATTTACTGTGCTCCTACTGTGAGTCAAGCACTGAGAACATAGACAGAGATGAATAAGGCTCTCATAGACAGTGGTGAAAAACAAAGTTAAAACAATTATAGGAAGATAAATATTCCAGTGAGGTAAAAACAGGATGACATGGGCCCAAAAAAGCAGGAGGGGGACTGGGAAAAGGGCCAAGTAAAAAATTCCAGAGGGAATTAAAATTTAACCTATTCTTAATGAAGCAGGAGCTCACCACAGAGATATTTCATCCAGAGAGACTAGCAAGGCAAAGACAAAGAGATCTGAAAATATGCGTACACTTGAGAGACTACAAATAGTCTGCATGGCAGGACTGAAGCACACATGTGGAGGAGCAGGGAAGAGAAGCCAGATTTCTGAATGATTCTAGATGTCAAGCCAAGCACTTTAGACATTTTTCTGATGTTAGCTATGGGGAGCTCTCCAGGATTTTAAGCAAGGGAATACATGCCTATCTGCCTTTTAGAAATATTTTTCTAGCAGCAGTGGGTTAGATGGACTGGAGAGAAGCCAGACTAAAAGCAGGGTGTTCACACAAAGCTATGTTAATGATTAAGGCAATGGCAGAGGAAAATACACAAGGCAAGGAAGCTTGGTGACATACTTAGAAAATGTATCACTGGATGTGTGTGTGCTTATGTGTGCACGTGCTAGAGGCCAGCAGGTGGGAAGACATAGTAACAAGAGGAAGGAGCCAAGGAGGTACTGCCAGATTGTTTTAGATGAGGAAGTATAGAGTAAAGCCCTAAGTGAAGACAGAGATTACATGGGGAAGATATTCCAGCAAAGCATAGAAAGCTCTGCCCGCCAACCAAAGCTCAACTAGAGTTCAGGAGAGAGATGAGGGCAGAATAGCCAAGCATTATCAGCATTTCTGTGATTGACTGAACCTAGGATATGAGGATGGGAAAGAGATGTTCCAGGACAAGTGAGACCAAAAAAATGGTCGAGATCAGGACCTTGAGAAACATGATTTGTTAAGCAAGGGAACTGATTTAAAAAAAAAAAAAATCAAATAGATCCTTCTCAAAGAATAAATGTATTATTCTATTTCTACTGGTAGCCACGTTAAATATAGTTCTATTATTTTTAGCTTAAAAATACATCCTAACACAGGAAAATTAAGAGGTACAAACTTCCAGCTATAAAATAAATGAATCACAGGGATGAAAGGTACAGCCCTGGGAATACAGTCAATAATAATGTAATATCTTCGTACGGTGACAGATGGTAACTAGACTTATTGTAGTGATCATTTTGTAATGTCTAGAAACATCGAATCACTGTACTGTGCAACAGGAACGAACATAGTGGTGTAGGTCAATTATACTTCAAAAACAAACAAACTAACTCATAGACAAAATGATCGTCTTTGTGGTTACCAAAGGAGGGGGTAGGGGAAGGGGGAATGGGATGAAAGTGGTCAACAGGTATAAACTTCCAGTTATGAGATGAGTAAGTACTAGAGATATGATGTACAACCTGATTTACATAATTAACACTGCTGTATGTTATGAGAGTAAATCCTAAGAGTTCACATCACAAGGAAAATATGGTTTTTTCTATTTCTTTAATTTTGTATCTATGAGATGATGGAGGTTCACTAAACTTATTGTGGTAATCATTTCATAATGTATGTAAGTCAAATCACTAAACATTTACAGTGCTGTATGTCAATTATATCTCAATAAAACTGAAAGTAAAATGTGTATATACATATATATATATACATATATATATATATATATCTCCTAACACAGTATTTTGTACACAGTAGGCATGTAGATGAAACAAAAGCTAGTTTAACACAGTAGGGATTTTGCTGAAGGCTTACCAATGAAATTTGACCACAAATAATATGAGTAAAAAGAAATCTGGGAGGTATTTGGTGACTGAAAGAATTACAGATAGTCTAAAAGTATGGTATTTGGGGAGAGATATATAATCATTAATGAGAAAAGTAGATTCTGAGAAACATTTGAAAACCAGCATCTAAATAGAATGTTAAAAGGAATCTGAAATCAACCGAATGATGAGAATACCTTTTAAATTTGATTTTAAGTAGGCCATCAGTAAACATGGTTAAAAGTTCCATTAAATGGCAAAATATCACAAGAGAAAAGCAAAGTTGGCATGAACATTTAAGGAGTTTATGAATGGAAAGCTGCATAGTTAATTGGAACAAGCGAAGTTGGTATGACCATTTAAGGAGTTTATGAATAGAAAGCTGCATAGTTAATTGGAACAAGATAGTATATAAAGAATTATTTTACAATACAGAACCACAAGTTAAATCTCAGCACTACTTTGGTAACAAGTTCACTTTTACATTTCTTGTTTACATTACCTGTTTGGTTTCTAGTTGTTTGCTTTTTGAGTTTTCGCCTTTTTCTGCACTCCATAAACTGCCCTTGTCAAATCGGCCACGAAGACATGCTAATTCTTTTTGACGTTCCTAAAATCATCAAAAGCTCTATTTTACACAAGAGCCAAAAATATGTTTAATAATATTCAAATTCTACTAACCTTGTCCTCAGTTTTCAGATTCACATTACACACAGAATATAGGACAATAATATTTCTAATTTGAAATAAGTGATACAGAGAATCAAGATGCTATTTATCTCCAGTCAAAAAGACTGGAGTCAGAATTCACAGTTTGACTTCTAGGTTCTATGCTCAGACCATGTAATGAATAATGTTAAAAGCAGTAAGCCATACCTGCTTGAGCTGTTGTGCTAAATGAGTAGTAGATGAAGATGCGTTTTGCTTGAATAATCTTTCTTGTATGGCCTTTGTATTTGGAGTGATAATGGGACTTCTATGGGGTGTGCTACGAGCTGGACTTTCTTTGCTGTGCTCTTGACAACGCTCTCCAAAGCGTTCCAGGAAAGGCTTAATTCCTGCTCCTCCTAAAGATAATGCACACATTTTGGGGAGGCTGTTTAGAATAAGTAACAATTATGATTTCTATGGGAAAAGCTCTAAATCCAGTTCAGCTCCAAAATGCTTTGATTCTACTAGGAATATTCATTCAGAAAGTAAACAGAAAGAAAATAGTTCAAAAAATTTAAAAAAAGGGCTTCCCTGGTGGCACAGTGGTTAAGGGTCTGCCTGCCGATGCAGGGGACGCAGGCTCGTGCCCTGGTCCGGGAAGATCCCACATGCTGCGGAGCGGCTGGGCCTGTGAGCCATGGCCGCTGAGCCTGCGCGTCCAGAGCCTGTGCTCCGCAACGGGAGAGGCCACAACAGTGAAAGGCCCGCGTACCACAAAAAAAAAAAAGAAAACTTAAAAGAAACGTTTTTTTTACCACACTATTTAATTCCATGTCCTAAAATTTGTTTTATAGGACTTAATTCTTTAAGAAAAACAAGAAGAAGAATTTTTAAAAAGTAGAGTAAGAGGACAGTAGGGATTAGGAAACCCTTAAGCTAAATAATCGGAACCTAGATGATTGGAAATTGACTGTATGTGCATTAATAATATACCCTAACAACCAAGAATCCTGGCCATGATAACCCAACTACTAATATTTCTACAGCCCAATTTATTTTCTTGCTTTTAGGAAGTCTAACATGAAAATCCAGTGATTAAATCCTTTTTCTCTTTCAAAAATAATAATTAGGGAAAATTTACTTTATCAAAGGATGTCTTGATTTTATAAAGTCTTAAAACAGTACTCATTTAAAATAGTATGAGATCCATTTAAAATAGAACAAATGGGATATATACCACCTCCATGATAAGAATGCTAGGGTTGCACTACATAAAAGGAGGTTACCTATATCATTAACTGGCAAACATTTTCCCATAAATAGCCAAAGAGTAAATATTTGGGGCTTTGCAGGCCATATGGCCATTGTCACAACTACTCAGCTCTGCACTGAAGCATGAAAGCAGCCACAGACAGTAAATGGGCATGGCTGTGTTCCAATAAAACTTTATTTGCAAAAACAGGTGAAGGGCAGAATTAGACCCATGTCCAGCAGTGAAAGCACCGAATCCTAACCACTATACCACCAGGGAATTCCCAACAATGCCCTTTATGTCGTTCTTATCTATGCCATAAGTCTTTAGAAAATTGGGAGTCATAGTCCAATTTCACATGGGGATTTTGCTGTTGCTTCCAGTTCTCATTTTGGCTCATCTGGAAACTGACTGCTGGTTTCTACTTACCCTATAACTAATGGATTCCCCACTCTCATCTCTCTGACTACTTCTCTTTTACGATGAACTATTATTTCTGGAGGGATTGAAGTTTTAAGAAGTTAAAATGTAGAATTAACACAGTCTTTCCGAAAGGAATTCTAATGAAAAAGAATATAGCTCAAAGTACACTATATTACCCTATATTTGAACCTATATTTGAGCCATATTTTTTTAGTCCTATGTTTCTCAACCAATAGCATGCGGGGATATACCAGAAGGTGTAAGTCACCACAAGATAAATATGGACTTCCTGGAGCATCAGTTTACCATAGTAAAATTGAATTTTCATATGTATACATTCACATACAATATACACACATATAAATTAAACGGGAGTGGAGTCATTTGTATACATATTCCCTTCCCTATGGGTGCTTTCATAGTGAAGTTTGAGAAGCACTGCTTTGCACGCTTGGTTATAAGAACGCTTCTCCATTATATCCTTAAAATGTGATTTCCAGTTGTATATGCTTTGTCTGCATCAAAAAGTATAGAAGAAAGTATCTAGCATGGTCATTCTAGAAAAAAGCATGTTTAAACTGTTAAAATGTAACAAGTTAAACACTTTGACCAGTAACTGGGCTAGTCTACATTAATGAACATTCATTCAATCAATTAAAGCTGACTTTGAATAAGTCTCACTTGATACGTTCAGGCATTTGCCCTGGCAAACCAACACTGTACCATGAACAATTGGATATTTAAAATGCTAAGAACAGACACAGTGAAAATAGTCAGCGGTACTTTAGATTTTTAAAAAAATATGTTACCTGGTGTTGTAGATTTATTCTTAGGCTGAGATTGCAGACAAATTTCTCTGTTTAATTCCTCCTTGGGCCGAACTGTCCGGGATACAGGTAACCTCTCAGTTGATTTTGACACCTCTGTTTTAAGAGGACTAACAGAGGTTTTTTGAAGTAGTTCAGGATTTTGTACCTCACAATTTTTAGCACTGGTGATGGATGTAGTAGAAGATTTCACTGGGGAAGAAGTAGCTTTCTGAAACATGATAATACTTAGGGTAAATAACAACATTCACAATATCTAAAGGTAGTTCTATAAAAAGCACTCAAATCCTATAAAAAAACAACTCAAATCCTATATGCTCGGTAGCCTTTATGTAAACTCATGAAAAATATTTCTTACTCTCTAATAGATCAAACCAATTTGAAAGGTTTGAAAAAAATTAACTTAGAAAATGCCATTATTCAAATTATAATATGTAGTTTAGTCTGCATAATATACTGATGGGTAATTTACTACGAGGGATAGGGTCACTCACTATTTTAAAAAACAATTTCTTTTATATTATCACACTAGTACCTTTATAAATGTTAACTGTATTAGGTCAAATTACCTATATATTTGCATTTTAATTAAATCAATATTAACTTGACAAAACTGTATCATGTACTTGAAGGTGAACTATAAGTTATTAAGTACTTACTATGTGCCAAGCACCATACTAAGTGCTTTATGCACATTATCTCATTTAATCCTCCCAAACCCTTTCTTTCCCAATCTACAAATGGGAAAATAAAGTTTTGCAAGATTAAGTAACTCTCCAAAGCCACACTTCTAATTATGTGGAAGGGCTGGGATTGAATACAGGTCTGTCTAATTCCAAAACCTGGCTCTACACTTAAAGATAATGCTCAGAAACACAACATTTTTTTCTGTTTTGGTTTTCTCATATTTTTTTAAAAAACGTTGAGATAACACATGGGCAAGGTAATCTTTCAAACATTCCAAAACAATATACAGTAAAGGTATCACGCCCACCCTTGACAACTGCCTTCTAGAGGTAACTACTGCTACTAGTTTTCAGAGATATTTGATGTCTTTCTTGTATTTATACACATACATAGAGCATTCTAATAGAGAAAGTAATTTTCAGGCTCTCCCTGATGGCTAAGAAGAGGTTCCACCATTCCATAGTATATACTTTGGAGTTACATTAAATTCATGTAATTTAGTTGTCAATTGCTCATTTATCTTGGGACAGAATACCAAATTTATGATTTTTACTTTCTATGAAATACTCTAAAAATACATATAAACATCCTATATAAAAGTTATAAAATGCATACCTACACATATATATATAAATTATTACTCATAACAACAAAAAAAGTTTCCAAAGACCAAAATTATATATACTTACCCCAGAGCTGGAAATTGCAACATTAATCAAAGATGCACCCACAGCACTCGAGGATGAGGCTTTATTCAAAGAGGCATCGCCATCCCTTTGGGAACAGCATGTAGCTTCCTGCTTAACACTGCTGCTATTGATCCTAGCAGATGCTCCACTTGCAGAGGAAAATTTGGATAAACAAGTGGTACCAGGCTGTTCTTGTACACTGTTTTGCTTTGCAGATGAGTTTTTTACATCATCTTCCCAGGAGCAAATAGTTGCAGCAAGGTTGGCTAGACGGCCCTTTCTCCCAACTGGAGTTGCTGAGGCATCTGAAAGGGATGGTTTGGGAGGGGAGGTAGCCTCTGACGGCATTGCTGAGATGGGTGAGCTTTCATGTATATCATCTGAAAATGTTTTAGAAGTAAAAATTCATGAGTTATATATGTGTGTAATAAAGGGATCACTCAAAAAAAAAAAAAGCTTTTCTCATATGCATGAAACTACCAAACTGCTTAAATTTGACAATATATTTTCAAATCAGATACTTAATCCAAGTTAAAAAAAGAACACTTTGTTACACCTATTTTTTTTCAATTATTTGATGGATTATGAATCTATAAGACACCATAGATTTAGGTTATATTTTTAGGATTAATTTATGATGTTATAACACTGCACAACTTAAGATTACATATTCAACATATTTGTTTTAAAAATGTATTAGACCAGTGCTGTACAACAGAACTTTCTGCAATGATGGAGATGTTCCATATCCATGGTGTCTAATACAGTAACAACTAGCCACATATGGCTAGTGAGCATTCGAATTGTGGTAAGAGCAATAAGAAACTTCATTTCATTTTAATTAATTTAAGTTTAAAAGCTACATATTGCTAGCGGTTATGGTATTGGATAGCACAGGGTTAGACTAATATGTTTTTCTGCACAGTTACTTCATTTGGAGATAAATCTCAAATAAGCAATACTTAACTTACGAAGGCCTGTATGCATAAAGAGTATATAGGGCAGTCAAAGTTCATGGCACTTTCTATTCCAAAAATTCAGTCAATGGAACAGATAGCCCTCCTGCTGTCCAAGGCTTATAATTCTGCCAGAATTCTCAATTCTACTCCTCCAAAACCTTCTCAGGGATCTTGCTCCAAATAACCCCTTCTTCCTTTCTACAAACTTTTTTTTCTACACATAAATATGCTCAAGTCTCTCTCATCTTAAAGCTAAACCCAAACGTCCTCTCATCAATGTATGCGCCCTTTTAGGTACTGTCCCTCTTTCCCTGCATTATATTCACTCACCACTCAACTCCCTTCAACCTGCCTTCTGCCTACACCACTGCCCTGAAGTTGCTTTGGCTATTTTTCACCAGATGCCCACACACTTTGTGGGCCTTGTAGTTCCACGTGACATCATCCTCTATTAGTTCTGTCTTTGCGGCCTGTCCTTCGTGGTCTCCTTCTAACTACCAGCTACCTCCATTTGACTATCCCACGGACACCCCAAATAATATATCTGAAGTTGAAACTGCCCCCAACACATTCCTCCTCATCACGCCTCTTCCTCCCTTCTCCCTTACCATCCACCACCCAGTCATTAAGTCCCACAGATTCTATCTCCTAAATCTCTCAAATGCAGCCTCCTCTTCACTTTCACAGGCCTTCATCATTATGCCTGAATTACAGCATTGGCCTTCTAACTGGTGTTCCTGCTTGGAATCTCTGCCCTCGTCAATCCCTCCTCAATTCTGACACCCAGAGTGACCTTTCTAAAACATTTGCCTACTTAAACTCTCTCAGTTCCTCTCCATCACCTCCTGGTTAAATTCCAAATGCTCTGGACCCGGCTGCTTTCTTCAAATTCATCTCTTGCTTTTCTACCACATGAACTATATACCAGAATACCTACTCTTTATACACACGGTATGCTCACGGTACCTCTGTGCTTTTCATCCGTTCTGTTGTTTTTGCCTAGAATATCTCCACTGTCTGAAGCCAGCTGCCCCTCAAAGTCCAGGTTAGTTATCTCTGCCTCCTCCAGAAAAGATTTCCTGACCACCACCCTCCCTACAATACCTTTTTGCATACCTTCATCATTTTCTTTAGAATAAGCACCATCCTCTAAGTAGACGACAGTTTTACTGTTATGTTTTAGGAATGGGCTTAATAGCTCTAGCTCCTCTAACTATTCTTTGTCAGAAAGAAAGGCTTCAGATAAATTATATTTTGGAATAATCCCTCAAACCTTTAATTGGCTATACCCACAGTCCTGTATAGTACTCACTAAATCATTCATCACACTTTATTCATAAGTTTCAATGCTAAAAATTAGACAGGCTATGATGCCTTAATGAGATTTATTTTCAAGGTCGAGGTGGACATTTGTTAACATTTGCTTTCAACATATTCGAAATCACTGCTGCAAAGCTTCCTTCTCTAGAATGTTTAGGGCCTTGGTTATATTCTTGATCATGCACTAAATCACAACGCTCTTTCTTTTTTTTAAAAGGAAAATCTCCAGTCCTCTGCCCATAGATATTTCCTACAAAACAGAAATGGAGCGTTCTTCTATTCAGGCACGTTTACTGGTTAGCCTCCTCAGACGTTATAAAGAAGCATGGTTAACCCCACCCACCACTAAAATAAATAGTTATAATTTACAACGTGAACTATCAGCACCCTGTAAACACGCCCCAAAACATCAGGCAGGTCATAAAAGTTGAGCCCTAGAGTCAGACAACTGGGGTTTGCATTTTAGCTGCTGCTGACTGTGGGCAGGCGCCTTAGTCTCTCTGAACCCAGTCTTCTCTTCTACAACATGAAGAAAAAGTAGTATGTATGTCATAAGATTGTTGTAAGAATTAAATGCTATATTACATTAGAATTTTTTTTTTTTTTTTTGTGGTACGCGGGCCTCTCACTGTTGTGGCCTCTCCAGAAAAGATTTCCTGCGGAGCACAGGCTCCGGATGTTCAGCCTCAGCGGCCATGGCTCACAGACCCAGCCGCTCCACGGCATGTGGGATCTTCCCGGACCGGGGCACAAACCCGCGTCCCCTGCATCGGCAGGCGGACTCTCAACCACTGCGCCACCAGGGAAGCCCTACATTAGAATTTTAAAATATTTAGAACGCCTAGCATTTCACACAGTAAGTGTTTGCTCTTGAGATTATCACCACTGCCAGAAGGGATCATCTTAAATGTTTTTCTATCCAATACTTATCAAAACTTCAGTTAAAAGAATTGATATTTATGGAAGACTGCCTGAAATATATGTAGCCCATCCATTTCCTCAGATCACTTGGTCTTAATTCTGGCTATGTGTCAGAATTACCTACAGAGCTTTAAAAAAAGAGAAGGGAAGGAAGGAAGGAAGAAAGGGAGGGAGGGGGGAGGGAGGGAGGAAGGAAGAAAGGAAGGAAGGAAGGAAAGAAGGAAGGAAGGGATAAAAAGCACACTCCAGGGCTCCACCGCACTCCTGAGATTCCAGTCCAGTGGTCTGAATGATTCTGATCCATAGGAGCTGGGCTGAAAGCCAAAGCTTGGCTTCCCCGGGTAAGGCCCAGTCGTCACCAAGCTGTCTACCTGCACTGTGCTGGCTCACTTTAGAACTGCATTTACTGAAATGAGCCTGGAGCCAGCTATCTGCCTACCTTGAGAAACCTTACACCTTCACTAGCTCCCACAGTTATCTTTAGGACCCAGGGAAGAAAGTTCTCTTAGGTCTTAGTGCCAACCACGGCTCTGTTGTTTTGTTTTTTAATAAACATTAGTCATGTAATTGATAGCATTTCACCTCTCTGCACTGGCTGCTAGCAAGTTCAGAACCATCTCTAGCAAGTGAGGAGGACCTTAAGGCCTGTATTTAATAGACTAACTTTACCCTTCACTTTGTTTTTCCTTCTCTTCACCTTGATTTCTTCATTTTTCCCATTTTTAATACAGGTATTTTTGTAAGTCATCCCAAGGCTTTTTATGTAACAAGGTAGGAGATAAGCTCTCCATCAGATTATGGACCCATGAAAGGCAAAGATCAGGTCACTTTATCTGTCTCTGGCATCTTAGCATGAAGACATGCTTTGCTGGTGCTCGAGAAATGTTTTCTGAAGTTTTCTTTCTCCCCTGTTGAACAGCATTGCATACCTTAGTCACTCAAGTTTATTTAATTAGTGAATCCATGAAATAGGATTTCTTGAATATAGAGCTGAAGGGCAGCAATGCTGATAATGCCAAGAGTATAGTTTATTCTCTCCTGTTTTTATTGCAAATATAAGATGGTTCCGTTATAAGATCAGGGTTTTGTGAACCAGTCTAAGAACCTCATCATCATCTACTTCGATGAGAACACAACCAACTGATAAATACATACTGATATACAAACCATTTGCGAGCAATGGATACTCAGGATATAGATCAAAAGCGTTGACCTTTCATGTGTTATCTGATACATAAAATTTTCAACATACCAAGTTGAATCGTACTGACACAGATTTAAGAACCACACCATTCACATAGTTTATACCTGTCACATCATCATTATCCCAGTGACGCCGCTGCTCAGCCAGCTTTTGCATTCGTGTTTTGACTGAGGAGGCTGCAGTTCCTTCCAATCTTGAGTTTAGCCCTCTCCTCACTCCCAGCAGCGATGCCGGGGCGGCCACGGAATCACTGACACCAGCTGGCGTTTGTGGCCCTTGTGGCTGCGCCTGAGGAGACACAGGACTTGGAGAACAAGGTTTTGCAGAAGCTGACTCAACCGGTTTTTCATTTTCCAAGTTAGAAACTTCTACTTCAGTGTTGTCAGAACAGCGTTTTTTTGATGGTGATGGTTTTGTGCAAGATTTCTCTAGATTAAAAATGACAAAAACATAATAAAAATTCTGTAATTCCTCACAGCATGAAAAACTTACAGTAGGTACAAATTAATAAAACACCGTCTCTCTGTTCCTTTAAATGATTTTACTCACAACAAGAAATACGTAAAATTCTACTTTCTTTCGGTAACTTAGAAATCTGATATAAGAGATTTCCCTTTAAACAAACATATAATTTATGGTTTAAAAAAACCTTAATGAAAAAAATCTTCAAATAACATCCTCAAGAGATATGCATAATATTCTATGTGGTCTTAAGACACTAGGAAATAAAAAGTGCACACACACAGAATAAGCAAATATTCTAAGGGATTTTAAAGATCATACAGCCCAATCACCACATTTTTAAATAAGAAAAATCAGGCCCAGAGAAATCAAGTTACCTGCTTAAAGTGACATAGCTGAGCTAAGAGTAGACACAAGCTTTCTGCTTTTAAAAACAATCTTTCATGAACAATAGTAAAGAAGGGTAGAAGGGCACCTGGCTTGAGGTTTAGGAGGCAGAGAACCAAAACCTGACTGAATTATCTGGTCAATACCAAACAAATTCACTGGCACAAGCGTTTAACAACATTTTACATTTTAAACTTCCACGAACACCTATAAAATAAATTTAAAAGTCCTAAAAGAAAAAGGAGCTATTCAAACACAAGGCATATAACTTTTACCCAAGAGTGAGTTTTAATACATCTCCTCGAAAACTAATAATTTTAGTTTTAGTAGGAATGTAAATTCCTACTAAAAGGTAGGAATGTAAATTCCATAAGAGGTCAGTTTCATTGGCTGTCTAACCAAGTGTTCTTGTTCTGGTAGTAACCGAAGTATGATTAGTGGGAAGTCATGATTGCCCTCATAAACATCAATCTAATTAAATGTACATCATGAAACTTTCCAGTCTTCTGCAACTCATTTAAGGGTATATTTTCAACAAACTTATCTAATCATTTTTTGGATGTATTCCTATTTAACATGCTTCACTATCTGAAAGTAAAGAATTTTTTGAGTTTACATTGCTTATAACAGTAAATCTTTCCATTTAAGCATCAAAACACAGTTCCAACCACTAGTTTTCAAGTACATAGTACTCAATATTTGATTGCATAAACCCATGCCACAATGAAGAGATCCTGGACTGGAGCCAGGCCTCTATTTCCTAGGTAATATATATGGTATTCCCTCCCTTCAAAATGTATTAACACACAAAAATAAACTCTCCTTCTATGGTTAGCTCACAAAATAATGGGAGCCAGCACTATGCCCTCATCTCTTTTGTAATATTGGTTTTGTCCTCTGTAATACTCTTTATCTATATGTATTTTAAATTTATACTAAAGGAAATGATCATCTCCAGATTATTCCAAATGCTAGGAAAAGATTAAGCCAGCTGACTGACGTAGGCTGAGGATGCCAGGATTTAGGAAAGAATCAGACAAGCTTCCAGGTGCATGTGGATTTGTTGGGGGTGGGGGTGGGGTTGCTTAATTTTGTTTCTGTTTAATTTCACCAGTTCTGTAGATTAACAACCTGTACTTTGTGCCCAGCCTGAGAGAGATGGTTCAGCAGACAGAGGATGAAAAGGCTCATCAAATTACAAGCATTTGCAGGCAGGTCTGCCTTTTGTTGCCCTGCTCACGCCACAGATACATCTGAACCTGGTGGTCAGCTGTGCTGGCACCTGTTGGGGTAGATAAACTGTATACCACGGCAGTATAAGTGCCCCAGTGCTCCTTTATTATTCTTCCCTGAGAGGTTTTAAGGATAATTTTGGAATGAGGAAAATACAGTTCAACCAGTTAATCTGAAATATTTGTTAGAAATTCTGCTCTGGCCTGATAGGTTCCAGGCCAAACGCTGATCTTTCTCCCAGAGGCTATTCCATCTGTCTCCCAAAGACCTTGGTTCTTCTGCATGAACAACAAAACGCTTGGCGCTTATCTCCTTTTAAAAAATGCCAAGTTTACTTTTCCCCACAAAGCCTTTTACCTTCACCACCAGACAGGGGCTGCTGGTTACTTGCTTCTGAAAGTGGCTCCCTGACTCGCTTGGCGTGAGTCGCAGATCTTGCTGCTGGGGTGGGCCGCTCAGCCATTTTCCTCTGAAGATTCTCGCGTCTGGCACGGGTTCGTTCAAGCAGTTTCTACGTATATCAGAGCGTTAAAACACAAGTCTCGTCAAAGGTTCAGAAAACTTCAGGTATCTTCTAAAATCACTAATTGCCATCATGTACGATAACAGTTAAATACATTTCAAAAGTGAAATCCTAAGTAATTAAGTCAAGATTCACCAAATGAACACCCCCATGTCAAAATTTAATTACAGACGTAATATGAACATTAAAGGGGGAATAAAATGTGTTAAGTTAGTTGTATGAGATTTTAAATGGCCACAAATTTGTTTCTGCTTCCATCAAAAGCTATTTGAATTGGGATGGCCTTATGATTCACTTTGACCATTAAAACGCAGCAGAAGTGATACTGTGTATGTGACTTCCAGTCCCAGGCCTCAAGAGGTCTTGTAGTTTCTGCTCTCACTCTCTTGGAACACTGCCTCCACAAGAAGCAGCCCAGGTTAAGCCTGCTAGACACATGGCCCAGCTGACAGCCAGCATCAACCACCAGACCTGAGAGGAAGGCTATTTTAGACCATCCAGTCCCGGGTAATTTGTATATCACTGCAGACTCCTATACGACTGCAGGGGACACCAGAAGTCCAGCCCAGCTGAGCCCAAATGCTAAGCCATTGAATCATGGAAAATAATGTGGTGGTTGTTTTAACCACTATGGTAGGCAGAATAATGGTCCCCCAAAGTTGTTCACTGTCCTAATCCCATGAACCTGTGAATATGTTACCTTACAGGGCAAGAGACTTTGCTGACGTGATTAAACTAATGACCTTGAGATGGAGAGATTATCCTGGATTTTCTGGGTGGGCCTCAAAAGGGCAATTGTCCTTATGAGGGAAGAGCGGCCCAGAAGCTCACAGTCAGAGAAGATGTGACAAGGGAAGCAGAGGTCAGAGTGATGGACATTTTTCGGCCACAGGCCAAAAAATGCAGGTGGCCTCTATCAGCTGGAAAAGGTGAGGAAACAGATTCTCCCTAGAGCGTCCAAAAGGAACACAATCCTGCTAACACTTTGATTTGAACCCAGCAAAACCTATCAGACTTCTGACCTACAGAAGATAATTAATATGTGTGATGTTAAGCCAGTAAATTTGTAATAATTTGTTGTAGCAGCAAAACTCATACAACCACTAAGATTTGGGGTGATGGCAAGAGATAACCGGCGTAATAGTCCTTTGAAGACATAAGACACTTCCTAAGAGAAAAATAAATAAGCCTAAATAATCTTATGTTTTATTTAATTAAATATCAATATATAATAGTTTTAAGGTGAAATCTTAGCCATTCCATAGAATCGTGAATACTACTCTTTTCTAACCCCAATGTATGCTCCTAATTCGAATCAGTGTAGTATAGCAAACACAAGACCCTGTAAAACAATTCATTCTCCTTCAAATGAACACAACCAAAGGAGGCATGCAGATTACTGGCTGGAGTTTACAAACTGCCCTGCAAACACAGATATAGAAGTTAGTGCAGACTAAGGAATTAAACTCCATCTGACCTTTTTAGTTGCTTAATTAAAACAGAATAATAATTTTTTTAATCCTTCTGAGTATGCAAAAGAAGCATGAGCTAAATTTGGAAGAAGGCACAACTCTCTACTTAGGAATGATTTCTCATTGAAAGAAGTAACTCTAAACCTAAATGCTATGTCACTGAAAGAGTAATTTATGAGCCAAATGCCTTCCAAAACACAAGACCTTCACCCTTTAAATAAAAGTCTTCAACAAACTCAAAAGTGATAGTATTATACAAATTCATATATGTCTGATAATTTCCCCCACAATAAAATATATCACTCCCAAGATGCAAAACTAGACTAACTATATTCATTCATGGACACGCCCACATTCCATTCTGGTCAGTTAGAATACTTATGAGTCCATATATCTTCGGTTACTATGAGTAATGGGTCACAGAAGAATGTGGTTTTGCCATTCAAATATACACAAGTATTCTTTTGCTACATTAGATTCAAAAATTTCAAGATTAAAACATATTAAAGTAGATAAGCAAAAAAGTTCCCTAATCTGTAAAATAAAACTAATAAGCACCAAAGATTATTAATGTAAAGAAATGATGTATCTAAAATACATAAACTCAACAGCTCAATAAATGTAAGTCACCCTTCCTTATAAAAGGGTAACAGGAATTTAAGGGATCTTTTATTTATAAGGTACATTCTTTCAAATATCACACCTCCTTCTTCAAATAACAGAGGCATTAAAAAAAAATAAAACACTGCAATTACTAACATAATCAGGAAGGTATTCCACATGGATGAATCTAAGATAACTGAAGCATATAGTCCTAAAGCAATTTCTACCCCATATCCCTCAAACTATTTCTGACAGAAATTTTTTCTAGGAGATACTACTGATTTTCTTGCCTTCTTAAACAAAGTAGACTCAATAACAATTAACTTATTATTTTCAAAATGCTGTAGCAGCATTCTTTCCCAGGTCATCACAGAGATTTCGCTTAGTTCTGGAAAAGTAGACAAACTCTATCCAAAACAGTGATAGCATGTATATCTATTTATATCACAAGAAAAGATGCTTTATGTATTTTAATTGTAGCTTTTTCTCTTTTAAGGTTCCTACATAGAAAGCTCTGACTTGGCACACCTAGCTCTGGGTTTCTCTGTGCTAGTCTTGGAGTGGGATGACCATCACTAGTGAGCAGGTCTTCACACCAAGAGGCTAATACTGACATCATGAGTAGTAAGTTGATGGTTTTAAATCTACCTAACAACAATTACAACAATCACTAATGCTTATACAGGACTTAATATAAAGTACTTTCAGTGTCTGCACACACTAACTCATTTCATCTTCAAAATATGATTTGGTAAAATTCTGTTTTTACTACTGTTTTACAGATGAAGAAACTCAGGCAGGGGTTAAATAACAAGCCATAGGTCACACAGTTAAGAAGTGTCAAGGCAGGGACTTCCCTGGTGGCGCAGTGGTCAAGAATTCATCTGCCAATGCAGGGGACATGGGTTCGAGCCCTGGTCCAGGAAGATCTCATATGCCGCAGAGCAACTAAGCCCACGAACCACAACCACTGAGCCCGCGAGCCACAACTACTAAGCTCGTATGCCTAGAGCCTGTGCTCCGCAACGAGAGAAGCCATCACTGGCTGCAACTAGAGAAAGCCAGCGCACAGCAAGAAAAGACCCAATGTGGACAAAAATTTAAAAAACAAAACAAACAAACAAAAAAAAAACAGTGGCAAGCCAAGATTCAGAACCAGGCTCTGGAGTCTGGACTCTTAACTACTTTGCTATAAACTATCTTTTGACTAAATCCAATTGCTCTTTTAAAGAACTAATCAGCAAAACTAACCAAATTCATACAATCAACATAACTTTTTTAACACTATCTGCTGATCATAATAATAAACGTGTGCCTTAACTGTTTGTTCATCCATAAATCAAGATGGATTCTTTATCTCCAGTTGGTCCATGAAGAACATTAGGAAGACATGGTCCTGTGGACCCTGTCTAGATGCTGATTCAAACAAACTGCAAAAACATGAGACACTTAAGGAAACATGAACACTTACAATGTTTGATGATATTAAGGAACTGCTGTTGATTTTTTAGGTGTGATAGTAGCATTATGATTTTTTTTAAGTCTTTAGTGTTCAGTGAGAAATACTTAAGTGCTTACATATAAAATTATATGATCTCTAGAATTTGCTTCTAAATAATTCAGAGGGAGGGATTAGAAGGGGATACAGTAAAACAATATGGCCATGTGTTGCTGGGTGGTGGATGCATTATATTTGAAATTTTCTACAATAGAGAAAACAATATTGCTAAAATGTCCTAACAGTTACTGTTGTATATAATTATTTGCCTGTAAAATGATTTGCACTGAATGGCTCTCTTCCATATCAATTCGGCAGAACATTATTGGATGTGCTTGATGTTAGGGAAACATCTCTCTGAATAGGAAACAACAGTCCTACTTCAAGAAGCTTACATTCTAACAGAAAACATGTTCAACGGGTAAATAAATGCAAGTGACATGGGTACTGTGAAAGGTGATCTCCCCTCTGAAGATGGGGAATCAAACTGTGAGCTGCAGGTTGAAACAGAGTTTGCCAGGCAGAAGAGGCAGGGAGAGAGGAAGAGTATGCCAGACAGCACTAGTGACAGCAGGGAGGAGAACCACTGCACAACAGCCTTGTCTGAGGAAACAAGAGTTTAGGATAGTTGTAGCCTTTCTCAACTAGAGTTACCAAGAGAATTAATCCCTAACGCCCTGGCATTAATGTAATTAATTAACAGCTCTCCTATGCCTGTAGGGTGGTCTGGTTAAGAATCACCCTTGGGAAAACTGAGGAAACAGTTCTCTCAAATAATTTTCCCTGTTCTATGGTTCTGATAAGGAACTCTGGGTGAGAAAGTCATTTTAACTGACTTCCAAATTGTTTTTCAGACAAGGAACTGTACCAGTTAGTTTCACTGTGCAAAAATGTTATGAATGCTATAATTAAGCACCTAATCTTTGGAACCAATTCAAATTGTTCACTCATTACCAATTAAGGAAAAGATGTCAAAGCTGTTTATTTCAACTGCAACCGATCTAACTTTTCATAACATAAACCATACATATTTCTGAGCACACTCTAAAATGAAAAGTTTCTTTTAAAGAAAAGTTTCTTTCAACTGAGATTTGTACTAGCTTCTGAATAACATTTTTAAGTAAAACAAAGTACAATTTTCAGCCAACTTTCAAAATGCTTTGTCCTGTCAGTTACCTAGGAGAATGAAAATATTCAGAACACATAGGGCTAATATTTTAAGGAATCCTATTCTAAGTTGGAACATAATGTATCCTTTTTAACTTCAATGTAAGTGAAAAATATGTAGTGCACGACCAGCTCTATTCTTTAAAGCTAATACAAAAATGTGTTCAGGATTTTTTTGTTAGAATATTTAAGGTTAACGAATTGATGTGTTTTCCCCCAGAGATGATTGAGAATTTGTAAACAAAAAATAAACACGGTTGTGTTTGAACACAAGTAAACTCTAATTGTTGAAACTTTTAATATCTTAGGATTGTAAGTACATCTCAAAAAAAAAAAGTATTACCACTCTCCATTCAATTTTTCAATCTAGTGCAGAGACATTTTTAGGCTCACTTTGCAGCAACTGTTATTTTTTGAGTTGAAACTTGCACAACAACCTAAAAAATGAGGAACTGTCCTGGAAGAAAAGGAGTGGAAATTCCTGAGTGTGTCAAAGTACCTTGTCAACAAGAAGTCAAAGCTAGACAAATAATCGACACAATAACGATGTAATTAATCCATATTTAATTTCCAAAGAACAAAAGATGAGTTAAGTATTGCTGTAATGGTATGCTCCATAAACATACCCAAAAAGGTTGATTTCTTTACTATTTTTTTTTTAAATCGTGGGCTATTAATTTTGGTTTGTACGTATTCGGCTAACACTGTTTCCTTTCAATTTGTATCAGTCTCAGGTATGAATCTTCTTTGCTTGTTGGCTGAGCAATAGAATCTGAAGTAACTATTGACTTTATAAGAACGGATGCAATGGTTTCAGGCACCGGCTTATTTTAACGTTTTGCTGTCATTTCGTTCACAGCATGCTTATATGCACGGCTCCTCTGCGGGCCACACGAACCCTGCAAATCACATTCCATTCCATTTCCGGGCGGCGGCTGCACACACAGCACTGAGTCACTCGGACACCCGACTCCACCTTGCAAGTTAACCCGGCTTTTACTTCCAGCGGGATCTTTTGGTCAGGCCCCCACCTCACCCTCGCAAGGGACAGGGATCCACTCCAGAGGGGCATATAATAACCGGGGCTGACAGGAGGTTTTTTCACTACTGCTACTGAGGACAGACTCAAAGCTTCCCCACCCCACCGCGCCCCCAGAGCTTCATCTGCAGGAATAAAAACAAGAAAACCGCAGAACCGCAGCTGCAGAGCAGAGAGAACCGGCGGCCCCCTCCTGGTTTCCCCAGTCCGACACCCGCACGCACACTCTGCGCACGCGCGCGCACGCGCTCTCCACCCGGTGGGTCCGGAGGTAGACAGAAGGTGGGAAGGGAGGGTGGGGGCCGAGAGGGGTCATAGCTGGCTCTGCCCGCAAGTTTTCTCACCTCGGTAAACGGGTCCATCGCCACGGGCTTCGCGTGTCGATTGCGAGACGACCGAAACGGTGGTTCAAATTCGGAAAAAGAAAAGAAGTGAGTGCCGGCTCAGTGTGTCACTTGGAGAAAACAAGAAGTCCGGGGCTGGGGAACTCTCCCAACCTACTCTCCTCTTCCCCACAGCCTCCAGTGTCACGCTCGGCCTTCAGCAGCGGTTCAAATTTGAATTTCAGCGCCGGGAGCCGCGCGCGTGCGCGCGGGGCGGGGCGGAGGGCAGGGCACGCCTCTCCCCGCACTGGCGCTGGATCACGTGGCCTTGCCCGGGCTGGGAGGTTCCGAAGGGTAGCTTAGTCTTCTCAGTGATAGCCCACCCCTGGCGGCGGAGATGCGGAGGTAGGTGCTGCGTCGGCCCTTCAACTGCCTCCCGGCTCGAAGCCCCACCCCAAACGCTCGCACGCCCAAGCCTGTTTAAGCAGGTCCCTTCGCGCCTGTGCTTGGGCGTTTCCGCTTTCCTTCATTCCTAAATTTAGGATTAAGGGCCCTTCTGTTTGAAATCCCACTAGACCATAGACCTGACATAGCTTTCTGACCACCTGCCTAACCGCCCCTACTTCACTCCTAAGGGGACTCAGGCTTGGCCTTCTTGAAGGCCAAGAAGGACACTTGGGGCAAATGACCAGTTAGCCACCTTGGACACTGGCCTTTCTTATTGGGAAAATAAGGTTAACATTAACAGACTGTGTGTAAAGAGTTTATACATGAAACTCCTGTCGTCCTTTTTATTTTAATCCCATCAAACTGCATGCAGTGTTAGAGCTGAGAAGCTACCCACTTTAATCCTCCCTTTTACAGCTAAGAGAAGGGAGACCCTGAGACATTAAGTGACTGGCCCAGGAGAAATGAAAATCCCATTCTCAGCTCATAGCCTGCCTTCCACCGCTGAATCAAGCTGTATTTCATGATTATTCTCTGTAGATTACTGAGAATTGTAAAGTACGTTTTATAGTTACTGTATCAGATTCATTTCTTATTTAGTAAGTCTGTACTAGGGCCTGTTATAAAGACAACAAACAGGTTTGGACTTCTTCATCTGTAACAGTAGATGGCTGAGTAAACGCCCAACGGCTGAACAAGCCAAAACTATTTCTCCCAAGTAAGAAGTTTCGGTGTATTTAATAACGTTTCCATCTTAGCAGTCAGTAAACATTACAAAAAGTATTTCACTAATAAGATCTCTAATTTGAATTTTGGTGCTATACGTTGTAATGGAAAGAATTCTGAGTGTGGGATAAGAAGAAATTCCTTGAGGTCTTGGCTCCACCAAGACCATGTGACCTTAGGCTTTAGGCAAATCATTTAACTCAGTATTTCTTAGACCTTTTTGGGGAGTCATAGACTCCTTTGAAAGTACAATTAAAGCTGAAAAATGCCCACTCAATCACAAAATGTTTAAGATATGATTCCATGAAGTTCATGGTCACCAGGTTAGCCTCTTTGGATGTTAGTTTACTCATTGGTAAAACAGAAATAATCAGCTGCCCTGCCAGTCCTCAGAGTTGTTAGAAGGATCAGGTGAAAAAAGAGATCCAAAAGTATTCTGTAATAAGTAATAAGCCCCTATCCAAGTGTTCGCTGTATCGAATTATTAATATTTAACTCAAAACTCAAAATATGCTACTTATGAACCAAAGAGAAAAGCCACTTGAATTTTTTTCCAATGCTGGACCAGAAAATGGTGGGTGTATTGAGGAGTGTGGGTTCAGGAGGAAGTTTACGCGACATTGGAAAATGAGTCAATAGAAATTTATGAAGCCTTGAGCCTTCCGGCTTTGGCCTCTGTGAGCCTTAGATTCTTTATGACCAGATCCTAGTCAAGACTAAAAGAGATAAATACAGCAAGTCACTCAATATAACTACCCAAAACATTTAGTTTATCTTTCTTCACAATCCCCCTGTCTTTACCCTGATAATGATAATAGCAAACCACCACACAATAACTGAAGTTCGTTAAACACCTACCATGTGCCAGAAGCTGTGCTAGAGACTCAAGTCTACTCTCAGAATACTGCAACTGTCTGCTAACAGTTCTCCCTATTTCCCTTCTTACCCTCTGATAGTTCACGCTTCACTTTATAAGCTAGAATTACTTTTCTCCTCTTGAAAATTGTGTTATAAAATATTTCCACTTTACCAAAAAATTAATGAATGGAACAGATAACTGTATACCCACCACCTAGCTTAAAAAATATGTAATTTTATAATTGAAGTCTCCTGTGTTTTCCTCCTTAATCCCATTCCCCAAGGGTAAAACTATCCTGATTTTCATGTTTATCATTCCCATGAAATGTATGTACTTTTATTACATCTACATATATCTCCATATCAATATATAGTGTTTTACATAAATTTTATTTTTACTGTAAGTAAAACTTTCTGCAGTTGGTTTCTTTTCTGAATATTCTCTTTATGAGATTCATCCTCACTAACAGGTATAGCTGCATTTTATTCATTCTCACTGCTGTATTCTATTGTATTAATATACTTGTAATTTATGTATCCATTATCCTGTTAATGGACATTTAGCTCATTTCCAGTTTTTCATTCCAAAGACCCCATGATGCCATGAATATTTTTATGTCTCCTTATACATACATGCAAGACTTTCTGTAGAATAATATACCTAGGAATTAGAGGATCATTTCAATAAATATATTTCAATATTATTGCCAGATATTAAAAATAAATTGCTCTTCAAAACGATTGTAACAATTTGTATTCCAGTCAGCTTTAAATGAGCATGCCTGCTACTCTAGTGCCTCCCTAGTACTTGGATACTTTTTAGATTCTGTCATTCTTGTTTGTATGCATTTATTCTATTACTAATGGAAGTGAACATTATTTCATGTGTTTATTGGCCTTTAAGTTTTCCTTTTCTGTGAATTTCAAATTCACATCCTTTGCCCATTTTTCTATGTGGTTGCTTTTTCTTATTGATTTGTAGGCTTTTGTTGTTTGTTTACTATTTTCTGGGAAAATAACTCTTTGGTTTTTTGGCTGGCAAATATCTTTTCCTAGTTTATGGTTTGTCTTTTCACTTTAGGATGTCTTCGGTGTACAGAAATGTTTCCTATTAATATAATTAAATATATGTATATTTTCCAGTAGGGTTTGTGCTTTTTATGTCTCAAGAAATCCTTCCCTTTCCCTATCCTGAGGTTGTAAATATATTCTCTCATATTTTCTTCTAAAAAGCATGCGTTTTTCGTGGTTTTGTCTTTAAATTATCTGGATTGATCTTGTTTTTTGTTTGGATAACCAAATTTCTTAGCAGCAGTTATTTAACTGTTCATCCTTTCCCCACTGGCCTTAATGCCACTTTGGTCATGTACCAACTTCTCCTGTATATGTAGGTCTATTTAGGAGCTCTTTATTCTGTTCTACTGTTCTACTGTTTATACTGTTCTTTATTCTGTTCTACTGGTTTGTCTATTCCTCACCCAATATCGAACTGTTTTCATTATGTGTTGATATCTGATAGGGCAAATTAAAAATTGACGTGGTTAATTTTGTCCCCTTATTCTTCCATATAAATTTTGGGGTCAGATTGTCAAGTGCCACAAAGGAAAGAAAAATCCTCTTGAGATTTGTAATTGGAATCGTACTGAATTTATCAAATAATTTGGAGGAAAATGACATCTTTGTGATATCAAGCCTTTCCATTCCTGAACATGGATATATCTTCATTAATTTAAGCCTTCTTTAATATCGTCCAAAAAATGTTTATAATGTACTTCCATAAAGATTTTTAAACTCTTTAATTTGTTCCTATGTATGCTTTTTTTGTTATTGCTTTTATAAATGGTATCTTTTAAATTATATTTTAAAACTGTTATTGATATATAGGAACATGATTATTACAAACCTATTGA
This sequence comes from Phocoena phocoena, assembly GCF_963924675.1. NCBI lineage: Eukaryota > Metazoa > Chordata > Mammalia > Artiodactyla > Phocoenidae > Phocoena > Phocoena phocoena. The sequence continues at coordinate 64,865,509 of NC_089227.1, read as the reverse complement.
GCAATCTTATTAGTTTTAACAATTTATTCATAGAGTGGGAGCTTTTTAAAATGTAAATTTTATGGTGTCAATTTCTTGTTTTGAGCCAGTTTATGTCTTCTGTTGCAATTAGAATAATACCCAAATTCTTTATCATACCTACAGGGCCCTACATGACCTGAACCTTGCTTGCCTCTCCTAGTATCCTAATATTCTCCAGATATCACAGTACTCTCCCTTCTTTTTCCCACTAGTCTCCAACCTCATAGGACTTCTTTCTAGTCATAAAAATAGGCCAAATTTCTTCCTGCCTCAAGAACTTTCCATCCCCTGGATATTCGTAGATCTACCCATGGCTGGCTGCTCATTAATTGGGTCTAAGCTCAAATGTGCTATCTCCTCAAGAAGACTTGTTTGATCAGGTGGCCACACCCCTCCTCTCTCCCCCCAAAGTCATGTTCTATCCCATTACTCTGTTATATTTTCTTCATTGCGTTTACCACTTAACATGGGATCATTTTAGATATGTGTTTAAGTTTATCATCTACTTCTTCTACTAGACTGTAAGCGATGGAATGGCAGGGACTTGTCTTGTTGGTAATTGTAACCTAGCAGCTTCAGGGCATACGAGTTCAGTAGATATTTGTTGAATGAATGAATGTAAGATAACTATTATTCCTTTTTTAGAGATGAAGAAACTGAGGTGCAAAGAGGCTAAGTGATTGCTCTAAGTCCATCACCTATAATTTGAACCAGATCTGCCTGACTTCAAATCTTGTTTATGATCTTGACATTTCAGTTAATTTATTTATTTTAATCACGAAAGACACAATAATGATGTAAATGTGCTCTTGAGCTATATCTAAAGTGCTGAATACATAGCAACCATGTTTTTCTCTTAAAATTGTTTTTAAAAAAATTTTAACTACTAAGTTAGGAAGGAAAATAAATATATTCACATGATTATTACCATTTAGTTGTACAGTTTGGCCTAACGATGATAGTATTCTGAAAGTCATCAAAAGTGTCTTCTCTGGTTATTCAAATAAAAAACACAATTTCTCAAGTTATTTAGGTAAAGACCACAGCTTATTATATTAATTTAAGAATAGAATCAAGGCTATGCACTCTACAGCCCGCGAGCCACAACTACTGAAGCCCATGTACCTAGAGCCCATGCTGTGCAACAGGAGAAGCCACCGCAATGAGAAGCCTGCTCACTGCAATGAAGAGTAGCCCCCACTCACCGCAACTAGAGAAAGCCAGTGCAGCAACAAAGACCCAATGCAGCCAAAAATAAATTATTTATTTTATTTATTTATTTATTAAAAAAAAATAGAATCAAGGCTCTGAAGAAGAGATAACTAGAGATTAAAGGTAGCCCTAGTAAATGAATATTTGCTCCTTCTGAGATCCTTTTCAACAAAGGAAATAGTAATCATGTTTTCACAGATAAAATTGATGGAAGGCTGAAAAACACAAAAAGTCAAAAACATTTACTTCAATAAGGACACTCCATATGTTATGTATGTGCAGTTACTTTTTCAAAGTATATTCACACACATTCTCATTTCATTCACAAAATAAAACAATGACCTAAATATTCTTATTTTTACAGGAATCAAAAAGGCCAAGATCTAACCATAAGGCAGTGGCAAGAAGGATTAAGGTCAAGTTCTCTACTTCAGGTTATCTGGCTGAAGGGCCACTTCTTTTACACATTCATTATAGTGAAGAAATAAGACCTATCAAAAGATGTTATATACGTATTACTAAAGGGCTATTTTATTTGTTACAATATCTCCTATTAATGGTCACTAGCATCACATTTTAAGGGTTTTAAACAGTTTTAGTGGTCTTTAGCATCAGATTTTTTTCTTTTCTAAGTTAATCAATAAAAATGTTTCATATTCCAAAGTGAGGAAAAATAGATTGTGTGTGTGCTTTCTAACATATTGTACTGTTTCCAAAAACCCATGCAACTACAGTCATATTTCCTTTATTCAATAGAGTATTCTCAAAATGTATACAGCTCTAATCTCCTTTTTACTTTCTCAAGTGGTCAATACAGTATTAAGAGAATTCATATTTAAAGGACCATGGTAAATCCTTTCATAAAGACGAAGAATTCTTTTATGTACTTACTGAAGTATAATTTACATATGCTATCTTTACTTTTCCATACCAAGATTTCTCAAAGCTATATTCACAGAACCTATTTTTAAATTTTTTAGCAATCCCATATAAAAGAAAAGTAGCTCTTAAATATTAAAAAATAGCAGAAGTCAATGTTTCTTAAACATCAAAATCTCTTTATTGAACATCAAAAATAAATTCTTCTCCTTTTATTTTTTGGCCATGCGGCATGTGGGATCTTAGTTCCCCGACCAGGGGCCGGACCAGGGACTGAACCCGTGCCCCCTGCAGTGGAAAGGAAGAATCTTAACCACCAGACCGCCGGGGAAGTCCCAAAATCTTCCCCTTAAGTTTGAAACAAGAAGGTTCATTGTACTCCACTGACATCTGTCATGAACTTCTTTGTCTTTCAAACACTTCAAAAATTTCTCTTCACATACTCTTTCCAGACCTTGGTTCTTCCCCTGGCGCATTAGCCCTTCCAAATGTTGGCGTTCGTGACATCTGCTTTCACTCTCTGCCCTGCTTCTCACAGCCTGACACCATCCGCATTCGTCAGCACCATTCATGCCTGGCAGGCACTAGGCCCTCAAGAAATGTTTGCTGATTAGTTCTCAGTGACCACAGCCTCCTACGCTCTGACCTCACCATTCCACAAACCTTCCAACTCTACTGACCTCCTCCTCTCTTCTGTTTGTCCACCACATATATGGCCACACTTGGACGCTAAACACAACCAGGAAGTGCTCCATCTCCAAGATTTCAAATCCCCAAACTGGCTTCTGATTGTAATCTAAAATCCTTATCTTTTCTCTACTGCTGCTCTCGCCTACTTAACCTGCAAGTCCCCTCAAACCCTAATCTTCAGTTTATTCTCCTTTCCCAACTTTTGGTCAAATTTACAATGTCTCAGTTCATTTGTAGCCATGCCTATGTATTAGCCCTGACTTCCCACCCTGCCCTTTTCTATGAGGCCACATGCTAAGTAGTTCATCTATTCTTAAAAGGTGGCCAAGCAAGTTTTAAAAAAAAGGTAGGAGCTGGCAGGGATCACCTAATTCAGCCCCCTAAAATAGCAGATGAGGAACCAAGAAGATTGTGACTAGTCAGAGATTTCCAGATCCTGTCATTGGCCCTTCCCAGGTCTCTTCCCCAAACACTGCCCAATTTTGATCTTTTCCTGGGCTAGCAATAAGCAGTACACTGCTCATGATGCTAGGCAGCTGCACCAAGATGCGGCTCCCAGTCAGCCATGTGATCGGGGGTAAACAATCAGAACCCATACAACCATTCTGTTTCTCATTTCCAGTACAGTACTCAATAAATTACATGAGATATTCATCATTTTATAATAAAATAGGCTTTGTGTTCATTTTGCCCAACTGTAGCCTAATATAATTGTTCTGAGTATGTTTAAGCTAGGCTAGGCTAAGCTATAATGTATGGTAGGTTAGGTGCATTAAATGCGTTTTTGACTTAGGATGGGTTTATCGGGACATAACCCAATCATAAGTTGAAGAAGATCTGTGTGTGTGTGTGTGTGTGTGTGTGTGTGTGTGTATAACTTTTTTGGCTTCTTTTCCTCTGCCCCACAACTAAGTAACTAAGAACTTTAAATTCTACCCTGGGTGCTCTTGTCTACCTACACACACACCCCCAGATGATCTCATCAGTTCCATTGACTTAAAATACCATCTGTATAGGGCTTCCCTGGTGGCACAGTGGTTGAGAGTCCGCCTGCCGATGCACGGGACACAGGTTCGTGCCCCGGTCTGGGAAGATCCCACATGCCGCAGAGCGGCTGGGCCCGTGAGCCATGGCCACTCAGCCTGCGTGTCCGGAGCCTGTGCTCCGCAACGGGAGAGGCCACAATGGTGAGAGGCCCGCATACCGCAAAAAAAAAAAAAAACCATCTGTATACTGATGGTTCCCAAATTTATTTCTTTGGCATGATCTCTTCCTTGAACTCAGAACACTAATATCCAACCACCTATGTGAAATCTTGACTTGGACTTTTAACTGGTGTATTAAACTTAACAAATCCAAAATGGAATTTCCCCACTAAACCTATTCTTTCCCCAATCTTCTCCATTTCCATAAATGGCACCACTATCTACCCAGTTGCTCAAGCCAAAAACCTAGGGGTCATATTCAGTTCTTTCTTCTTTTCCTCCTACTCTATCCACATCCCCAACCTACCATCATCTCTGCCTCCAAATATATCTTTTTCTTCTCTCCCTCTCTGCAGCTTCCATTACACTTTAAGCCATCATCACCCTCACTGGACCTACTGCAAGAGTCTCCTGTCTGGTTTCCCTGCTTCCACTCTCATCCTCTTATCCATCGTTCTCAGAGCAGTCAATGTGATCTTTAAAAAAAAAAAAAAAGCCATATTATGTCACTGCCCTGTTTTAGTGGCTTCTGATTGTACTTGGAAAAAAGTCCAAATTCCCTTCCTTAGCCCTGCTACCTCTGAAATCTTTTCACTTTCCCCCAGCTCACTGGACTCCAACCGTGCTGACCTTCATATAGCCCCAGGATCAGGACAAGATCATTCCCATCCCAGGGCTTTTGCCTTTGCAATTCCCTCTACTTTGAATGCTTGTCTCCCCCACCCAACCCTGCCCCAAATTTCTCATGGCTGACTCTTTCTTATCCTTCAAGTCTCAAAAGTCACTTCCTCAAAGAGGCTTTTCCTGACCCCTCCATACCCCAAGTCAGCATGTCTAGTATACTTCTCTGATTTACTATACTTCATAGCACCTATTTGTATCTATTACATCATTTGTTTACTTGACTGTTATTTGTTTCTCCCACTATAAGTTCCAAGAGAACTGGGACTCTATCTGATTTACTCACCACAGCATCCCTGATGTATGCGCACAAGGACTGCCCGATATATGTATATCATATTTACATATGTGTGTATGCACTACCAGTAGTAACATAAATACTTAATAAACATCTGTGGAAAGAGTAAATTAATGCACATCTTGATTTCTTCAAAATGTAATTAAGATAGGCAATATTTTTGATGTCTGATTAATAAAAAATATCCTTCCTCCCTCAGTCATTTACAATAAAACATCCTATCAAAAAAATATCACAGGGTTTCCCAGGATTTTTGTGCTGTCCTGACTATTTTCAGTGAGGTGAAAGGCAGAGGCAGTTTCACAAAGCATTCTTTTATTTGGCTTCCACTTCATGTTTTTCATTCTCCTGAAAAAGACATACTGAAAACATTCCATTCTCTCAATACAGACATCCCAAAAGCATTCAAACTGCACTGAAAAAAATTTCTTAAAGCTACAGAAACCAACTTTCCCTGGCTCTTTTTTTCTTTCAGAGTCAAGGAACATTGTTTACAGCTGCCCTGAGGCTTCCTTTAATGCTTGTTAGAATCTGGGATGTTGGAACCAGTTTCTCTGTTCTTTTATAATGGCAAGCTGCAGATTAATTTTCCTCGATTCATAAATATCCAATGACATAGAATGTTGTAAATTGTTTCCAAGAGAACAGGGAGGAAAGTGAAAAGTATTTTCTAGAAGACTCTCCTTCCCTTATGCTTTTAAACTCTCATCTGAAATGTAAAAGTAAACAAATTATTTTAATGTTCTATTTTTTTTTAGTTACTGACATAACTTCTCCTTAAGAAATTAAACTTTTTCTCAGTTTCAAGCATAATATATACTTGATCTGCTCTCAACAGAATGAACTTTTTCTATAGAAAGTGAAATATTATAGTTATTTGTCTCTCCACCAGCACTAACAATGCTTATTAGCAACCTTCTCCAGTCTTCACCATTCCTCTTTCTTGGCCTTTACTACCCAGCTTAATGATCAAATGTGTTCTAAGCCTTTAAAAAGGAAGATGTTGATCTTTTTTCTTAAAAAAAACAAAAAAAATCCCATCCTCTCTTACTACAGAGATGTTTTGACTGACTTCTTTTGTCCTGAAACTCCATTGACTGTGAGTAACTTGCCATGTATCAATAGTTTGTACATGGAATATACACATTAACATGTGAGTTAATTAAACAAAAGTTACTGAAAAAAATAAGAAAAATATAAGTTCTTTATCCATAACATAAAAATCACACCACAGATTAAAAAAACCAATATTTCTTTGAAAATATCTATTTTCCTATCATCTTTGTATCTAAAATTTAATGGAAATCATCATTAAGGAGAATCAGAAATTGAAATGATCCACAATACAGTGCTGGTAGTGAACATAAAAATACCATTAAAAAAAGTGAAGTATAATGCTGCGGTAGGATAACTACAATAGCATTCTTGGCTATTTTTGGAATACTTAAGTTTAGTAAAACTTTAAAAAGGGGGGACGTGTATCCTTAGAGATAAACAAATTATTAAAAGCAGTTTTAATACTTCTTAACTTTATTTTGCAATCAGTGCTTTGAAAATGGAGTTTATATAGAAACAGGTATAAAGGAAAGTTTCTCAAAAAGATGGAATTGTTCATTGTTCTGGCAGATATGTAAAAACAATGCTGACTCAAAAGCAGCCAAGTGGACAGCTGCAGATGCCTTACCCAATGGAAATACTAAACAGGTGTAGCACGAATCAATAATTAACAAAGTAGATGCACAAAGCTTGATGAGGATGCATAGGCTGGAGTGGTAAAAGAAGCTTATAACAGTACTAGTTTTGTAAGAAATTAGATAAACTCATTGTTTTCATGAATTTGTTAGCAAGAGTACTTCAGTGCCTAATAGTACACAAAGAATATCTTTTTTAAATGCTTTGAATTAATTGATATTCCCCTTTATATAGTATTTATCACTGAAGATGTTTATAAATCAAAATAATCCACAAGAAAATACTGGTAGGGTGAACATAAAAATAATTTTTAAAATAAGCAATGAAATAATATTCTAGATGGGCTAACTACAGGAGCATCAAATTGTTTATTTTTAGAATTCTTAAGTTTAACGAAATGTTGAAGAGGGAGGTATACCTTTAGTGTACATCATTTTCTAACTTGTGTTATGTGTGTGTGTGTGTGTGTGTGTGTGTGTATATATATATATATATATATATATATCTCCCTTCATGCTTGTCAGTAAGTGTCTTGAGGATAGTTATTGTGTCTTTTATGTACTCTAAAAGCACTAAGCACTGTCTCTTGTATATATATATAAATAGCTCTGAAATTAATAAAATAATACATCTTGGTTTCTTCAAAATATAATGAAAATGGACAATCTGATTACCCATGCTTTAGTAAAAACATCCAGAGTAAATTCTTTAGATGCTGAACATGTAACTTGGAAACATCTTTTAGGAGTCTTTATTTTTTTGAGAATTACAGTTCTTAAACTGTAGTGACTTGAAAAATTAGAAATTTGCAGAGGTAACAGAGGTATTTATAGCAAACTTGGAAAGCAGTTTTCAGAGTTTAAGGTATATAAAGAAGTTAAGGAAGGTATGTAAGGAAGTTAGGTATATAAGTTTCATTTACATGCTTTTTCCTTAGGACATATGTTGCAAGAACAACTGCTCTTCTGAATGCAAAGCATTCATTGCTTATTACTATATCAAGTGTTTAACCTGAAGATGTGTTCCTTATCTACCTGCCCATTCTATATCATTTCTATTTTTCTTTGAATTATCATTGAAAATGCATGCTTTCTATTATCTACTTATTCCTTAACTTACAAATAATTGAGTACATACTGTGTGCTAGACACTATTCTAGTTGCTCTAAGTATAGCAGTGAACAGTCAAAAATCACTGCATTTGTGGAAATTTTATTCTAGAGATGGAGACAGACAATAATCAAGATAAATCAGTAAGATTTCCTGTAGCACATGATGTGGGAAGCTGCCTCCGCCAGAGACTTAGCATTAGGAGTGAGGGGGTAAAGGAGTTTGGGGGTGTGCAGAAAGAGAAAACGTACGCACACACACCCTAGAAGCAGGAACACCTTCCCTAGCTTTGTGGGATTCTCCTCCCACCAGAGCAATGTGTAAAAGGAAATCTTGGGGCTTTGGTCTATCGAAATTACTCATCTGGGTGATTCTTGAGCACCACCATCCAGAAGTGCTGGCGTCCGATGCATTTTCCTTTGCTTTGCAAAGAAGAGTCGTGAACTTCAAAACCCTCCGAGTTGGATTATAAATACTGCTTTGCAGGAAAGGAAAACCCTCCATCCTTGGCCACCAGCCACCCCTCTCTGGAGACCCTGCTATCGCCCAGGCACTCCGAGCCAGAAGGGGACACTTTGGGAATGACCGTGCTCCACGGAGGGACAGAGCCATCCCCCAGCTTCTCTACACAGAGCCTCATCCACTAAAGCTCCAAAAATCAAAAACTGTAATTGCCAGAAGAATCATTAAAAACAAAACAAAACAAAAAAATAGTCCAGCCACTAACCTCATATGCAAATGAAATAAGCACTCTGGATCCTGCATTGTGAGCTCCTCACCATACCCTGATTACCTTTGAAGGCCATATTTTTTTTCATTGAATTTGCATCTCTTTAAGACACAAGATTAAAACAAAATTCATGCTTTATTGGATTTTAAATGATCTTCCTTTTATTTATCCTTCATCTTTCTTATGTGGATATGCAAGCGAGAAGACCTGACTGGATATTCCCAACATGTTCACTCAATCTGTCTGTATAGAGGTTTGGCTTCTACAGACCAAGCCGTGTGACTGATAGGGTCTTGGTGCTCCAGCTGGGTGTGAGGCCTGTGCCTCTGAGGTGGGAGAGCCGAGTTCAGGACACTGGTCCACCACAGACCTCCCGGCTACACGTAATATCAAAGGCGAAACCTCTCCCAGAGATCTCCATTTCAATGCTAAGACCCAGCTCCACTCAATGACCAGCAAGATGCAGTGCTGGACACCTTATGGCAAACAACTACCAAGACAGGAACACAACCGAGCCCATTAGCAGAGAGGCTGCCTAAAATCATAATAAGGTCACAGACACCCCCAAACACACCACCAGATGCAGTCCTGCCCACCAGAAAGACAAGATCTAGCCTCATCCACCAGAACACATACACCAGTCCCCTCCACCGGGAAGCCTACACAACCTACTGAACCAACTTTAGCCACTGGGGGCAGACACTAAAAACAACAGGAACTACGAACCTGCAGCCTGCAAAAAGGAGAGGCCAAACACAGTAAGTTAAGCAAAATGAGAAGACAGAGAAACACACAGCAGATGCAGGAGCAAGGTAAAAACCCACCAGACCAAACAAATGAAGAGGAAATAGGCAGTGTACCTGAAAAAGAATTCAGAATAATGATAGTAAAGATGATCCAAAATCTTGGAAATAGAATGGAGAAAATACAAGAAACGTTTAACAAGGACCTAGAAGAGCTAAAGAGCAAACAAACAAGGATCATGAGAGATTACTACAAGCAACTACATGCCAATAAAATGGACAGCCTGGAAGAAATGGACAAATTCTTAGAAAAGCACAACCTTCTGAGACTGAACCAGGAGGAAATAGAAAATATAAACAGACCAATCACAAGCACTGAAATTGAGACTGTGATTGAAAATGAACAACACAATAAATGAAATTTAAAATTCTCTAGAAGGAATCAACAGCAGAATAACTGAGGCAGAAGAACGGATAAGTGACCTGGAAGACAAAATAGTGGAAACAACTACTGCAGAGAAGAATAAAGAAAAACAAAATGAAAAGAATTGAGGACAGTCTTAAGAGACCTCTAGAACAACATTAAATGCACCAACATTCAAATTATAGGGATCCCAGAAAAAGAAGGCAAAAAGAAAGGGACTGAGAAAATATTTGAAGAGATTATAGTTGAAAACGTCCCTAATATGGGAAAGGAAATAGTCAGTCAAGTCCAGAAAGTGCAGAGAGTCCCATACAGGATAAATCCAAGGAGACACACACCAAGACATATTAATCAAACTATCAAAAATTAAATACAAAGAAAATATTAAAAGCAGCAAGGGAAAAACAACAAATAACATACAAGGCATTCCCCATAAGATTAACAGCTGATCTTTCAGCAGAAACTGCAAGCCAGAAGGGAGTGGCAGAACATATTTAAAGTGATGAAAGGGAAAAACCTACAACCAAGATTACCCAGCAAAGATGTCATTCAGATTCAACAGAGCAGTTAAAACCTTTACAGACAAGCAAAAGCTAAGAGAATTCAGCACCACCAAACCAGCTTTACAACAAATGCTAAAGGAACTTCTCTAGTCAGGAAACACAAGAGAAGGAAAAGACCTACAATAACAAACCCAAAACAATTAGGAAAATGGTAATAAGAATATACATATCGATAATTACCTTAAATGTAAATGGATTAAATGCTCCAACCAGAAGACACAGACTGGCTGAATGGATCCAAAAACAAGACCTGTATGTATGCTGTCCACAAGAGACCTAGGGAAACATACAGACTGAAAGTGAGGGGATGGAAAAAGGTACTCCATGCAACTGGAAATCAAAAGAAAGCTGGAGTAGCAATTCTCCTATCAGACAAAATAGACTTTAAAATAAAGACTATTACAAGAGACAAAGAAGGACACTACATAATGATCAAGGGATCAATCCAAGAAGAAGACATAACAATTGTAAATATTTATGCGCCCAACATAGGAGCACCTCAATACATGAGGCAAATGCTAACATCCATAAAAGGGGAAATCAACAGTAACACAAACATAGTAGGGGACCTTAACACCCCACTTTCACCAATGGACAGATCATCCAAAATGAAAATAAATAAGGAACCAAGCTTTAAATGATAACATTAAACAATATGCACTTAATTGATATTTATAGGACATTCCATCCAAAAACAACAGAATACAGTTTCTTCTCAAGTGCGCATGGAATATTCTCCAGGAGAGATCATATCTTGGGTCACAAATCAAGCCTTGGTAAATTTAAGATAATTGAAATTGAAATTGTATCAAGTATCTTTTCTGACCGCAGCGCTATAAGACTAGATATCAATTACAGGAAAAAATCTGTAAAAAATACAAACACATGGAGGCTAAACAATACACTACTTAATAACCAAGAGATCACTGAAGAAATCAAAGAGGAAATCAAAAAATACCTAGGAACAAATGACAATGAAAACAAGACGACCTAAAACTGATGGGATGCAGCAAAAGTAGTTCTAAGAGGGATGTTTATAGCAATACAATCCTACCTCAAGAAACAAGAAACATCTCAAACAACCTAACCTTACACCTAAAGCAATTAGAGAAAGAAGTACAAAAAAAAATTGCAAAGTTAGCAGAAGGAAAGAAATCATAAACATCAGATCAGAAATAAATGAAATAGAAACAAAGAAAACAGTAGCAAAGATCAATAAAATTAAAAGCTGGTTCTTTGAGAAGATAAACAAAATTGGTAAACCATTAGCCAGGCTTATCAAGAAAAAAATGGAGAAGACTCAAATCAATAGAATTAGAAATGAAAAAGGAGAAGTAGAAGGAGAAGTAACAACTGACACTGCAGAAATACAGAGGATCATGAGAGTTTACTACAAGCAACTCATGCCAATAAATGGACAACCCTGTAGAAATGGACAAATTCTTAGAAGAGCACAACCTTCCGAGACTGAACCAGGAAGAAATAGAAAATATAAACAGACCAATCACAAGCACTGAAATTGAGACTGTGATTAAAAATCTTCCAAAAAACAAAAGCCCAGGACCAAATGGGTTCACAGGCGAATTCTATGAAATATTTAGAGAAGAGCTAACACCTATCTTTCTCAAACTCTTCCAAAATATAGCAGAGGGAGGAACACTCCCAATCTCATTCTATGAGGCCACCATCACCCTGTTAACCAAAACCAAAGATGTCACAAAGAAAGAAAACTAAAGGCCAATATCACTGATGAACATAGATGCAAAAATCCTCAACAAAATACTAGCAAACAGAATCCAACAGTACATTAAAAGGATCATACACCATGATCAAGTGGGATTTATCCCAGGAATGCAAGGATTCTTCAATATATGCAAATTAATCAATGTGATACACCATATTAACAACTTGAAGGAGAAAAACCATATGATCATCTCAATAGATGCAGAAAAAGTTTTTGACAAAATTTAACACCTATTTATGATAAAAGCCTCCAGAAAGTAGGCATAGAGGGAACTTACTTCAACATAATAAAGGCCATATATGACAAACCCACAGTCAACATCATTCTCAATGGTGAAAAACTGAAACCATTTTCTCCAAGATCAGGAACAAGACAAGGTTGTCCACTGTCATCACTATTTTTCAACATAGTTTTGGAAGTCCTAGCCACAGCAATCAGAGAAGAGAAAGAAATAAAAGGAATCCAAATCGGAAAAGAAGAAGTAAAGCTGTCACTGTTTGCAGAAGACATGATACTATATATAGAGAATCCTAAAGATGCTACCAAAAAACTACTAGAGCTAATCAATGAATTTGGTAAAGTAGCAGGATACAAAATTAATGCACAGAAATCTCTTGCATTCCTATACACTATGATGAAAAATCTGAAAGTGAAATTAAGAAAACACTCCCGTTGACCACTGCAACAAAAAGAATAAAATTCCTAGGAATAAACCTACCTAAGGAGACAAAAGACCTGTATGCAGAAAACTATAAGACACTGATGAAAGAAATCAAAGATGATACAAACAGATGGAGAGATATACCGTGTTCTTGGATTGGAGAATCAACATTGTGAAAATGACTATACTACCCAAAGCAATCTACAGATTCAATGCAATCCCTATCAAACTACCAATGGCATTTTTCACAGAACTGGAACAAAAAAATTCACAATTTGTATGGAAACACAAAAGACCCCAAATAGCCAAAACAATCTTGAGAAAGAAAAATGGAGCTGGAGGAATCAGGCTCCCGGACTTCAGACTATACTACAAAGCTACAGTAATCAAGGCAGTATGGTACTGGCACAAAAACAGAAATATAGATCAACGGAACAAGATAGAAAGCCCAGAGATTAACCCACGTACATATGGTCACCTTATTTTTGATAAAGGAGGCAAGAATATACAGTGGAGAAAAGAAGCCTCTTCAATAGGTGGTGCAGGGAAAACTGGACGGCTACATTTTAAAGAATGAAATTAGACCACTCCCTAACACCATACACAGAAATAAACTCAAAATGGATTAAAGACCTAAATTTAAGGCCAGACACTATAAAACTCTTAGAGGAAAGCATAGGCAGAACACTCTATGACAAAAATCACAGGAAGATCCTTTTTGAAATACCTCCTAGAGAAATGGAAATAAAAACAAAAATAAATGGGACCCAATGAAACTTAAAAGCTTTTGCATAGCAAAGGAAAACATAAACAAGTTGAAAAGGCAACCCTCAGAATGGGAGAAAATATTTGCAAATGAAGCAAATGACTAAGGATTAATTTCCAAAATTTACAAGCAGCTCATGCAGCTCAATATCAAAAAAACAAACAACCCAATCCAAAAATGGGCAGAACACCTAAATAGACATTTCTCCAAAGAAGATATACAGATTGCCAACAAACACATGAAAGGATGCTCAACATCACTAATCATTAGAGAAATGCAAATCAAAATTACAATAAGGAATCAACTTATACCAGTCAGAATGGCCATCATGAAAAAATCTACAAACAAAAAAAGGTGGAGAGGGTGTGGAGATAAGGGAACCCTCTTGCACTGTTGGTGCAAATGTAAATTGATACAGCCACTATGGAGAACAGAATGAGGCTTCCTTAAAAAAGTAAAAATAGAAGTACCATATGACCCAGCAATCCCACTACTGGGCATATACCCTGAGAAAACCATAATTCAAAAAGAGTCATGTACCACAATGTTCATTGCAGCTCTGTTTACAATAGCCAGAACATGAAAGCAACCTAAGTGTCCATTGACAGGTGAATGGATAAAGAAGATGTTGCACATATATGTAATGGAATATTACTCAGCCATAAAAAGAAACAAAACTGAGTTATTTATAGTGAGGTGGATGGACCTACAGTCATTCATACAGAGTGAAGTAAGTCAGAGAAAAACAAATACCGTATGCTAACACATATATATGGAATCTAAAAAAAAAAAAAAAAAGAATCTACATTCTTTTAAATGTAGCTGTCCAGTTTTTTTTCAAATCTAAAAAAAAAAAACCGTGGTTCTGAAGTACCTAGGGTCAGGACAGGAATAATGACGCAGTCGTAGAGAACGGACTTGAGGACATGGGGAGGGGGTAGGGTAAGCTGGGATGTAGTGAGAGAGTGGTATAGACATATATACACTACCAAATGTAAAATAGTCAGCTAGTGAGAAGTAGCCGCATAGCACAGGGAGATCAGCTCGGTGCTTTGTGACCACCTAGAAGGGTGGGATAGGGATTGTGGAAGGGAGACACAAGAGGGAGGAGATACGGGGATATTTGTATATGTATAGCTGAACCACTTTGTTATAAAGCAGAAACTAACACACTATCGTAAAGCAATTATACTCCATTAAAGATGTTTTAAAAAAAAGAAATCAGTAAAATATGTAATAAATTATATAATGTTAAGTGCTAAGGAAAAAAAAAATAAAGCAGAGAAAGGGTATAGGAAATCTGAGAATGGAATGGAATTTTAAATTGAGTGGCCAAGAAAGGCCTCAGTGAGAAGTGACATTTGGATTAATTCCTGAGAAGTGGAGGAGCTAGTTCTGTGGGCTTAAGGCCAGGGTGGGTGCTGGGGGTGGGGGAGCATGCCAGGCAGGGGATGTCCCAAATTGCATTGGTCATGAGGTGAAACAGTGCTTGGCATAGCTGACGAATATCTAGGAGGCCAGCATGTCTGGAGGAGACCAAGGAGGAGAGCAGTGGGAAATGAGCCCAAAGAGATGGCAGTAGGCTAGGTCCTAAAGGATCTCATAGGTAAGAAAGGAAGCCATTGAAGTGTTTTTCACAGAGAACTGACATTATCTGACTTTTTAGCAGGATCACGCTGGCCACTGAGTTTTGAGAGTAAAGTGAAGAGGGCAAGAGTGGAAACATGGGGTTCATTTAGGAGGCTACAGTTATAATCCAGACAAAAGCTTGTGGTGGCTTGAGCCAGACAAGTGGCAGTGGTGATAGTGAGAAGTGACTGGATCCTGGATATATTCTGAAAATAGTGTTCACAAGATTTTCTGACACACTAGGATGTGGGGTTATACACTATCTGTGATACTGTCAAATTTCCATCATATGCTCCTAATTGGTGAAAAAGATACAAATTCTCACTTGGTCTGTCATTTTTAGAGTATGATGTTCCCTGACATAACTTCAACTTTCCTTTTGTTCCTGAGTTTGAAAACACATCCCACAATTACTTCTATGTCCTATCTCAACCTTGAGGAAAGATAAAGAGAAAATGTGGCTTTGAAAATTGACAGTGCCAATGCTATCTTATGAGTTTCTCAACTGTAAGCTCCAGCCTTACTTCATTTCCCTTGTTGGTGTTCTCAAGGCCTGTCTCAGAACCTTGCACCCGTTAGGCTCTCAGAAAATGTTCGTTAAATGGTATAGTCTCCACATTTCCCACCCAATAATGAACAAAAACAACAATCAGCCCCTGTCAACTGCACAATCATAAATTAAAGTTTGTATTTTAGTATTTAGTATATTATGCCAGGGTCCTCATTGGGTAAATGTAGTTGAGCTTCCAGCACCTTCATTACTACCACCTGCAATCTGAAGTTGTGTTAGCTTTTTTGCACCTGGAAAGGTAACAAAAAGGCGGAGGAGACTGGTTTTGTAATTCGCATCTGGGACTGAGTGTCACGCCACCTGTCTCTTGTAAAATCTACTGAGGAGTTAACGCCCCCTTGAACAGCGCACAAATGTCTACGGGGATGATCAGTCAAAATGCGTCTATGCGAAAGGCTGGAGACCCGAGCCTCTCCCAGGGCCCCGCCCACAAGCTCCTGAGGCACGGGCCTGCGCTGTGCACTCCGGGAGTTGTAGTTCCTCCTCTCTTCATGCGAGCCAGGACGCAGTATCTCTGGCGCCTCCAACGGCGCGCAGGCTCCGTGAAGCGCGGCGCACGCGGACGGCACGCGTTTCCTAGCAACGGGGGAGCGGCAACGTCACGCCGGCGGGCGCTAAGAGCAGCTGCCCAGTGTTGGGCGGCTTTGAGTACCTTTCAGCACCTGCGGGTTGGAGGGAACGCTGCTTGCAGCTTTCTGTCGGCACGTCTCCGTCCGTCCTTACCCGCGTTATCCTAAACCCGGTCGCCGAGAGCAATCTTCCTCCGCGACCCCGCGTCTGAGGCACTGCCGGAGGCTAGAGGCGGCCCGCCGGGTTCCTGTCTGGCCCTCGCCCCCAGCGCCCGCGGAGCCCGCCGCCCGCGGCCTCAGCGGGACGATGTTGGAGTCCATTCGCGTGACGGGTGAGTGCCAGGAAGGGTGGCCCCTGGGCTGGCGGGAGCGGCCAGAGTCGTCCCTGCCGCTTGCGGCGAGTACCCGGAGGCCGAGGTGACGGTAGCATGTGGGCTTCGGTGCTCAACGCAGCGCCCTGAACAGTGCGGAACCCGCGGAAGGTGCTCAGGGAAAAGGTGTGCAGGGAAGAGAGAAAACGGTCCCTTTTCCTTTTGTCACTTATTATCAGTAAGCGCGTGCTGTGAACTGTAGTGAGGTAAAGTGTAATAGATCGGCCCTACAAATGTACAATCTAAATATTGTTAAATTCTGTTTTAAGGCTTGTTAGATATGTAATTAGGCATTGTAGTGCACTAGGATCTAGCTTTCTAGAATGTTCAGAAGTCAGAGCTAAGCAAAAGAGCACATCTCTATATATCAGTATTTATACTCTTTGTCTCTATGTATGCTTTTATTCTTAAATCAGAACGTTTTGAGTTGATATTAAGAGGTCACTTTATAGTAAGTATTATACCAAGCACAAAAAATGTTTGTTTAGACCCCAGGTCAGAAAGTTGTTTGCCTTTTGTTATTTTTAGAAAATAACTGTGTATATTAATCATTTAAAAATTATCTTACACAATATTAGAATAATTTCCTAGGCCATTTTCCCATCATTTGATTCTGCCTAACATTCCTGCAAGACAGCGTTCTTGATAACCTAGTATCATGACTAAAAACACCGAAGAACAGCAGAGTAAAGGGAAAGGTCTAATCTTGAAACTGGCTTCAAAATAAGACCAGATTTTTTTACTTTAAGGCATCGCTGTACCTAATAGACCATTTTTCTGCAAAATTTTAAATTGTATAACGAAATTCACTTTTAATGAAAATATTTATGGTCTTAATTTTATATTTCATGTTCCAGGTTATAAAATGAGGAGTTGATTTTGTGCAGTCATGACATTGCTGTGATTTGTCTCATTGTTATTTATGTTGTCAGGAAACAGACAATTACAAGATCTAAGATTTAAGAGGCAACTTAAATTGGCATTAACTTTTTTTCTTAAAGTGATTTGATGTAGATCCTGTTCTTTCATCTTAAAATACAATGAAAATTGAAAGTTATTTTTTAAAATTTATTTTTGGCTGCCTTGGGTCATTGTTGCACATGGGCTTTCTGAAGTTGCAGCGAGCGGGGGCTACTCTAGGTTGCAGTGCTCGGGCTTCTCATTGTGGTGGCTTCTCTTGTTGTGGAGCATGGGTTCTAGGCGCGCGGGCTTCAGTAGTTGTGGCACGTGGGGTCAGTAGTTGTGGCTCGCAGGCTCTAGAGTGCAAGCTCAGTAGTTGTGGCGCACGGGCTTAGTTGCTCCGTGGCATGTGGGATCTTCCTGGACCAGGGCTCGAACCCGTGTCCCCTGCCTTGGCAGGCGGATTCTTAACTGCGCCACCAGGGAAGTCCCGAAAGCTACTTTAAAGTACCATATCTTCTTTTTGTATTGGAACAGAGTCTCTCAACCATGACACTATTAATGTTGAGTCGGTGGATAACTGTTGCGGTGGGCTGTCCTGTGCATTGCAAAATGTTTAGCAGCCTCCCAGGCCTCTTCCACTAGAAGCTAGTAACCCCCCTCCCCCCCCCCACACACACAGTTGTGACAAACAGAAATGTCTCCAGACATTGTCAAATGTCTCCTGGAGGGCAAAATTACCCCCCACCCCCTGCCCCATTTGAGAACCACTGCCCTGGAGAAAAAATATACTAGTTAGAAAAATATACTAGTGAAGGTTATTAGATAACGATTTAGAAATAACATCAATTAAGATGATTTCCCCAAAGCATAACAATCATGGTAGAGGAAAAATACAGTTATGATAATATTAGTTTTAGAAAGCAGGTATCTGACCAGTTAGCAACAAAGTGGATCTCCTGTTTTTCAATATGCAGAGTTGGAAGTTTGAGGAGAGATACTTTCTAAAATAGTAGACCCACTCCTCCTGCCTCAGCTCTCTTCCCATAATTTAGTGGCAATAGACATATCAATCCAACTCTGCATGTTGCATTTCCTGAGATAAGATAATCTGGCAGTGTATTTCTGTAGTTCAATAAAAATTCAAATAGTCATTTGAGACAATTCAAGCCTCATTTAAAACAACTGACTGGGGCTTCCCTGGTGGCACAGTGGTTGAGAGTCCATCTGACGATGCAGAGGACACGGGTTCGTGCCCCGGTCTGGGAGGATCCCACATGCTGCAGAGCGGCTGGGCGCGTGAGCCATGGCCGCTGAGCCTGCGCGCCCGGAGCCTGTGCTCCGCAATGGGAGAGGCCACAACAGTGAGAGGCCCGCGTACCGCAAAACAAAGAAACAACTGACTGGCTGTTTTTCAAAATAGTTTCTCCATTTCTTTTATAAATTTCTTGACAAGTTAAAAGGATAGTTCTAGAACCCCATGCCTAGCATTTTGCTGACATATCAGAAAGCCCAGTTTCAACGGCCAGAAACTTTATGAAGAGAGTTTAGCTGAAAGCATGCCCTCCTTTTCCCTCACTATCACATCATTCATTGATATCTTAGAAGCCCATGTTCTTCCGGTTAGCATCAAGAGCATGCTTGTTTGTGGTAAGGGTACTGATGGAAATGTGTTTATTTCTTTTCAGCTTTAAAATAAGTATAGAGCAAACTGTTTTATTTCAGGACTGAAGCAGTTACTTGCTTCTGAAATCACTTCCAATATAGTATCTTACTCACTATTGACTTATTAGTTATGATTTAATATAATCTAAATATAACATCCTGGTGAACTGATTGGAGAAGTAAAATAAAAAAGAAAGATTTGTATGTTATATATGCTGTTTGAAATGGGATCAAATCAGAAGAGATTTCTTTACCTTCTCATAGCTTTTTAAAGAAGATGGTTTATTATACTAAAGCCACTAAAATGTTGATTGTAGAATGTAGAATTTATTACTTAACGTTAAATTTACCTTGGAAATCCAAATTTCATGATTCTGAATATCTTCCCATTTACATTATTCCATGGAGTATTTCTATAGGAGCTGAATATAGTATTGCATATAATAATACTGATAGTTAACACCTGCTTAGTACAAGCCAGCATTGTTCTCAGCACTTCACATATATTACCTTTTTTGATCCTCCTACTGATACTGTGAGGTACATAGTAGTAGTATCCCATTTTACAGATAGGGAAACTGCAGCACAAAGATGTTAAGTAACTTGCTCAAGGTCACAGCTGCTAATAAACAGCCAAGATTCAAATCAGAGAAGCTCCATTCCAAAGCCCATTTTCTCAACCCCTAGGAAAGTCAGAACCCTTGTTTAAATGACTGTATGTTGATTTAAGCCACAAAATTCAACATGTGTATCTCATTTAACATCAGTGGTACATTAGCTGATAGTTTACTCCAGGTGCTGTTAAGTTTTTATCACAGGCAAGTCTAATTTTTGCCTGGAAAGATCATATTTTACTTGACTATAAAATTGTTTTCAAAATAGAAGAAGACATCTAGCTCATTAAGTGAGTAACAAAATGCTATCAGAAGCCATATAAGATTATGTTATTTTATGAATTCCTACTGCCTGTATCTTGTATGTGATATAAGAAGTGATTAATCATCTGGAAATGAAGCTCCTTTGTAACAAAAGTGAATGTTTAAAACTACGGGAGACAAAAGTCTTAAGAGCAGTGTTTGGCCATGTGGGATGAATACACTTAGGCACGTAGCTCCTGTCTGTCCTACAGCAGTAGGCACCTGCCATTAAAATTTATCTTCAACATCACTAATTGTTTCACATTTTTATGCGTCCTGGTATGATTTTTGCCTCAACCTTCAGGCATTCAAGTCCTGAATCCTTTCTCTCCTCTCAAATATTCTGTTTCCTTGGCTACCTCTCAGGGCAGTGAGTGAGCAGAAACAAACATAGATGTATGCCATAATGGGACTTATAATTTCAGTGATGAGGAAGGCCATCATATAAACAAATGTAAGACTGCAACCGTGACAAGTGAGTCAAAGAACCTTCCAGGGAAGTTTTCCTGAACAAGTGATACTTGAACTGAAGGATGAATAGGGATTAAGCTAACAGAGAGGAGAGGGGAGGGCTCTTCAAACACAGGGAACAGAATATGAAGATGTTTTGTGTCTGGAGAGGGAGTGGTGAGTGTGAGGGATTGACAGAATGAAGGGAAGCTAGAGTGGACTGATTAAGGGGGAACATTGTGCATGATGGGGCCAGAGAGGCAGAGTGACCTGACCATGAGTGACCTCATGTGCCATGATTAGGATTTTCTCTTCACCCTAAGTGGAAAGCCTGGGGAAGTTTTTCTCGCATGTTCACTGTTGTTTTAGATGGTATTGAATGCATTTTCTTTTACCACAGCCTATCATTTCCCAGCATTATAGAATGCCCTGCATGCTTCTAACTGCAAAAGCACACCACCACAAGCAGTTTCTGACCAAAAAACAATAGTATCACATTATAAGAGTCCTTGCTGCTGATAGAGTAACACTGAAGTGCCCCTAACCGGGGCTGTGACATTTTTAAGAATCCTGAAGTATAGCTGAGTTTCTCAGTTCTTGAATGATACTTAGCAGTGCCTTTTCATCTCTCTGTTTACTTACAGCTGAGAAACTATATTGGATAATGTTGAATTTGGACGTATTATAATTAAAAGATTATCTGTTATAATGCAGACAAATTGGGCAATAAATGTTTTCAAAGATACTGATTTTTTTAAATATACCAGTTTAAAAATTATAGTGTAACTTACATTCAGTAAAGTGCTTGAGTCTTAAATGGGCAGCCTGATGAATCTGTACATATGTAACCACTGTGCAGAACAAGATAGCTTTCTAGCCCCCAGTACCCTGGTACCTCCTCCCAGGTTATAACCCCTCCCTCAAAGATAAGCACTATTCTGCCTTCTAATACCATACATTAGTTTTGCCTGTTTTGTTTTTTTTTCTAATTTATTTATTTTTGACTGCGTTGGGTCTTCATTGTTGTGCAAAGGCTTTTCTCTAGTTGTGCTCGGGATTCTCCTTGCGGTGGCTTCTCTTATTGAGGAGCACGGGCTCTAGGCCCGCAGGCTCAGTAGTTGTAGCACACGGGCATAATTGCTCCACAGTATGTGGGATCTTCCCAGACCAGGGATTGAACCCGTGTCCCCTGCGTTGGCAGGCAGATTCTTAACCACTGCACCACAAGGGAAGTCCCAAGTTTTGCCTGTTTTGGGACCACATATAAGTGGAATTATACAGTATGTAGTCTCTTGATCTAGCTTTGTTTGCTCAGTATTGTCTTTGAGATTCAT
Source organism: Phocoena phocoena (assembly GCF_963924675.1). Lineage (NCBI taxonomy): Eukaryota > Metazoa > Chordata > Mammalia > Artiodactyla > Phocoenidae > Phocoena > Phocoena phocoena. The sequence continues at coordinate 64,843,685 of NC_089227.1, read as the reverse complement.
CTATATTGTTGCTTGCAAACTCAGTTTGTTCTTTTTCATTGCCATATAGTATTCTATTGTATGAATATACCACAATTTACTCATCCTTTCTGCTGTTGACAGATGTTAGATCATTTGAGTTTAAGTAATGATGAACAGCTTGGCAAAACTAAAGTGTTTATCTTGTTTGGGAATTGTTTTGTTTTGCCTCTTCTGTTTGTAATCAAGCAACCTATCGTTTTGTGGTATAAAATTACCCCAGGTTCTCAGGTTTCATAAGTATAAGTGAACCATATGAAATTGCCATTTTATGGGTCAAAATTGGTTGAATGGTATTTTCCAGCAGGCTTTGTTTCTGATGATCTGATCTTCCTTTCAGCCAGAGACCTTGTAACTACTGTGAAACCTCACCTATTTCAGTTGTGAAACACTAAGAGTTTAGTGAGCAGTGTTCCCCTCTTTCTTCCATTCCTTTAGATGAGGATCAGGAGACGCTGATGGGTTTAGTGATGAAGCCACTATTACAGAGAGGTTATTGAAAGAGTTGGGAATGGAAGCCAGGAATCCTGGTATTCTTTACTCCTGTTCTAGATACAAATTCAGCTTTCATTGTGTTGGTAATTTCAGTATAGTCATCCACTTGTGAATATACTATCAATTTTAATGTAATATTATTTTCCTTTTTTCCCTCAATATAGTTAATCATTTTGGGGTGAATGATTTCTTTGATCAACAAGTTATTTTCATTTTCTCCAAGCTTATAGTGAAGCAGATTGCTGGTGGCTAAAATGTTACATTAAATAGTGACTTTTAATATGAGAGTATGATTTTTATTTATTTTATTACTTTTATGAGAGAAAATGAGTTACACTTGCCCCCAAAGAAGCCTGCTTATGCTTAAAGTTTTGATTTTTCAGGAAAAAAGGAGTTAGGAGAATAGGATGTTCTTCATTGAACTCTTCTTCTTGTCCTTTTATTATGTTCTTAAGCCTGTTTTAAAGGTTGTTTTTCTTAAACAGTAGTATTTAAAATGACAAAAACAGTATTTTAGGTTTTTTAGTACTTAATACAACTAAAATAAGATTAGCATGACTCTGAGAAATTAATTTATATCTATCTTGTAAGAGTTGTTTGAAGGTCCACATGCACCACATTTATGAACTTCATGGGATATCAACATTTGGCAGGATTGACATTTACTAAATAGATACACCATTGGTATTCCCAGACTACTTATGAGCAGATGGAGCTTAAAAAGGACTGATGCTAAACCTCTCAGGTAGATAATTAGCAAGTGAACTGAAATGCTGCAACTCCTGGGAGGGGGAAAGGGGTTCTGCCATGCACACACTGTAATTTCTCTCCCATTCCCCCAATTCCTCCTTGAGTGTTTTGGCAGCTGGTTTAGGACTTTTGTTTAAGTATCCTGAAGTGTATAGGTTGTTTGAGTTGGGACAGAATTAAGAATGTAGATGCTTTATGACAAAACAACAGAAAACTCTATGAACGCAGCTCTTTGATCAACAGAGCTACTGAGTCTTAGGAACCAAAGAAAGCACTTTTTACATTGAATATTCTTTTTTTTAAAAAAAATCATTATACCTGTAACAAACCACCCAAATTAGGAATTCTTCAGAGTAGTTTTGTTAACTGATTTTAATTTGAGGTAAATCCCCCCCCCTTTTTTTTTATTATTCCCCCTTTTTATTATGAAGACCAAACGAGAAAAACCTGATTACCTCCTTTTACCTTCCTGGCTGTGCCTAGTCCTTAACCAACTTTTCTCAGTTTGTGATACCCTTATTCTTATCTCAGTTCTCTTGCTCTTTTCCTTTCAGTGTCTGTTTCAGTCTGACTTTCATTATCACCTCTTGTCTCCTAAACTTGTGGTGTCTTGTTAGGGACACCGACATTGTTCTTGGGCATTTGGACTGCAGCTTGTGTTCCTTAGCCTATGTTTGCCCATCCTACCCAATTTTGACTATCAGTTGGCAACACTTAAGTATGAAACCCCTGAGGATCTGGGACTTACCAGCCATTGATGAAAGTTTTGTTTGTTCTGTTTATTCACATTATTGAATGGCTTCTTTATACGGTCAGCCTTCAGCATGACCCTGTGCAGTCTAGTTCCTATCTCTCAGCTTGTCCATGTAGTAGACATTTTATTTAGCCCCTGCAAGTTTATACTTTCATGTTACCTTTAGACAGCAGAATTCAAATTTCATATGTTGGCCTAGAAAATGTTAACTAGAAGGACTTCTAAGTACCTTACATATTTGGATTGTTTATTATCTACTTTTGACCTCATACTGTTTCTTAACCCTAAACCCTAAGACTTCCGGGCTTTAAAAACTTTTAGTGCAGGGTTTCCCTACTGTGGCATTATTTTAGGATGAATATTTTTGTTGTAGGAGGCTGTCCTATGTATTGAAGGATGTTTAACCTCATCCCTGGCCTCTACCCACAAGACGCTAGTAGCATCCCTCCCTAATTGTGACAACCAAATGTCCCCTGGAGGGCACAGTTGCTCTCATTTGAGAACCACTGGTTCAAGGTCTTCCAGGTTATATTTCCACTTCTACAGTCATCTCCTCATAGAAATATAGAGTGGTTCCAGAACTACAAATACCTGTATATCTAAAGTGGTCAGAGAATGGCATGTTTAGGGTTGTGCCATTCATTCATTCACTTATTTATTCAGTGTACATTTATTGAATATCTACCAGAAACCATGCTAGATGTTGGAAAGAGAAACATGAATAACACATGGTCCTGGTACCTATCTTAGTATTGAATACATCAGTTATTCAGATTACTGTGTCTTACTGGGGTGCTGTGTTTGTACAGAGGAAGAAAAGATGTAGTGCTGTGCATATAGCAGACTTAATACTGAATGTCTGTTGATAATTGAATGAATGACCTTATATAATAGAATGAGCATGGACTCTGTAATCAGACACATCTGCATTTGAATCACAGTTTGCTCTTCACTACGTTCTTGTCGTATAACCTTGAGCACATTACTTAACACTCCTGAAGCTTAAGTGGTATAACATGCAAGGTTTTTGGTGAAATCCCAAACTCAAATAAATGTGTCAACAAAGTGGCTGCTATTATTATTATTTATTACTACTTATTATAGAAAGGATCCCTGAATGTCTAATCTTGAGTGAGTGAGCGACAGATCTATGTGGATAAACAGTTTTTTAAAAATGGAATTAAATAAATTGTCTCCTTCTTGGCAAGGAAGGCAGCTGTCCAAGTCAGCTAGCGTTGAAATTGCCTCCATAGTAGGAGCCAGAGGTTGAGGGCTAGAGGCATAAGGATCCATGAGACTTAGAAAAGAGAGGTGGTTGAGAGAATCGTGTATCACATTTGCAGAAAGGATTTAGAAAAGGTTTACAAGCAGACGTGGTCAGATAGGAGTTCAAATACCAGGATTTAAGACAAACTCAAACACTTTTGTCAGTTTAGAATTGAATCTGAAAGCTCTTAAGGGTTTACCTGAAATCCTCTCAAATGTTTCTCTTCCTTCCCTGAACCCTAGGTTATTGTCTGTATCTTTTGTTTTTCACGTTTAAGCTTATACTACCTCGTATTAGTACTCAGATCTTCATAGGACTGCCTTACCTTCAGAGCCAGATTAGAACCTGGTTGAAGGCAAGAGCAATGTATTTATACAGATGTTTTTCAGATCCATGTATCTATTATATTCCACAAATATTCCCGTATTTGTGGAATGAAAGAATGCAAATCAACACAGTTTTAAAACACTACACAAGCAACAATATTTCAAGTTATTCTTACCTCTTTAAAGCACTTTTGAGATCTAAAGGCAAAACTGACCTCTCCTTAATTTGGCATTTGATATACTGATACCTTACATAGTAATTATTTTTTTAAGTCTTGGCAAGAAAAAACTTGATTTTCTTTAATCTTAACCTATAGCCTAAAATTAAGAAAAGCAACAAATAAATATTGAGTGACATTACTAAAACGTGTTTGAATGTGCACATATCATTTATTTAATTAAAAAAATTTTTTGAGATATGTAAGACGGTGTTGTCCTTTTACTGATGGCTACCTTTATATATAGTGTCAGATTTCAAGATTGTATTGGCTTTGAAAATGCCTTGGATTTTCCTTTGATATTGGTAATACTATTAAACTATATCCTTTCTACGAAATCCACATTCTTGGTAGAGTTGAGTGTTCAGATTATTTATGTATATTATCTCACATCTAGATTAGACTTTGGTCATCTAAATGGTTTGAAGCTGAGGATTTTTATAGATAATTTAGCATATGTTCATTCTTACAGAAGTGACCGTGTCTAGCTTGACCAAAGTTTAGTAATATAGTCTTTTAATATTAAAAATGTCTTTTCTAAAAATTGTTGCAAAATTATAAAGTTTACAGAACCTTCAGAATACTTTTCACATAATAAGCAATTTGCTTCATCTGGTATCTTTTGTTATTTCTTTTGTTTTGATTTTGTTTATTAACACAGAAAAGCTTCACTGGCCTGAGCAAGAACTTGCTAAGAAGTCTGTTCTAAATGCAGAAGAGTCCTTGATTATTGGCAGCAAAGGAAGCATTTCACATTTATCTCCTGGAATACTAAAGGACATTTTCACAACTGGAACCAGTAGTTACAATGTCCTACTACAGAGCAAAGAGGAGAAAAAGCATCATTCACAAAAACAGTCTTCCTCCACCTACTCCAAAAGATGTAGAAAACCCAGCAAATCTAGCTCTTCACGTAGTAAAGATCTTCGCAAGATGAAAGCCCCAGTGCCTGTGATGAGCAGTGATACTTGGTACTGCCTAGAAAGGCAGCCTGCTGTTTTTGTCACTAGTTCAGTGTCAAGTCCTGTAAAGTTTACACATGATATCTCTGTTACAGGAAACAGCACAGTACTGCCACCTAAACCCAAAAATGAAAGAAAGGTCAAGCGACGCCATTTCTCCACTCTTCCAAAGCCAAAGCCGCAGCCTCAGCTGTCTAGAAGTTTTGAAAAAGGAGATGACTTTTCTGGAAAGAAATTTTGTATACTGAGTGCTATAAAGCCCACCAACTTGGAGAAAGAAAAAGTGAGATTCTTTAAGTCTGACTATACCTACAATCCTCAGTTTGAATATGCTAATCCTTCTCTGCCAAGTGTGTTAGCCAAGCACAGCAACGCAACTGACCGGTTCCTTAAGCAGGTAAAATGCTACTTCAGTAGTAGTATTTCATTTTATGTAATGAAAACAATTATTTGCCATCGTATAGAAAGCCAAAAAAAGTTGTTTTAAAATATTCCAGTTATTTATAGTTAACTCCCATCCAGGACATGTAAATATGTGACAAGAAATCTCCAGGTGAGTGTCACAGTTCATATGTAAACTACTTTGCACTAATCAGAATCTGTAAAAGAATCTATTATATAGACGTTGTGTTAGGAAGCAACTATATTAGGAAAAAGCTTCAGATTCTGGTTCCAAGCTTTCATTTGGGAGTTACAAACTTATGGCCCATTCGTCAGCCCACAGACAAGTGTTTGTTTTCTTTTTGATTTTGAATGCGTTAGATGGAGCATGCAGTATCTCTGGTTCTCCCTGTTATATTACATTCTCAGCTTGCTTAGGCCCCTAAAGGCATTTTGGGGACTAGACTTGATACTTGCCAAAGAACTTTTTAATGCTTTACTGAAATTTTTAATAATCATCAAATGTATAAGTACTCATTTAAAGAAGAAAATAATGGAATTTTAAAAATTATAGCAAATCACGATGTGGATGATATAAGCAACACTTTCCAAATTGCTCAGTTTAGATACTTAGCACACAGTTTTGTGTATTAAGGTCTTAATAAACTTCAAAATCCACTTTATTGGGCTTCCCTGGTGGCACAGTGGTTGAGAGTCTGCCTGCTAGTGCAGGGGACACGGGTTCGAGCCCTGGTCTGGGAAGATCCCACATGCCGCAGAGCAAGTAGGCCCGTGAGCCACAACTACTGAGCCTGCGCGTCTGGAGCCTGTGCTCCGCAACAAGAGAGGCCGCGATAGTTAGAGGCCCGCACACCACGATGAAGAGTGGCCCCCGCTTGCCACAACTAGAGAAAGCCCTCGCACAGAAACGAAGACCGAACACAGCAAAAATAAATTAATTAATTAATAAAAACTCCTACCCCCAACATCTTCTAAAAAAAGAATCCACTTTATTTGAGGGGAAGTTGGCTGATGTTTACCTTCAGGGCACAGAGTTGAGATCATAAAAGCAGGCTACATTTGGTTAAATTAATTTTGTACAGGTTTTTATAATGCATTAGGTTCAACTTGGCTTTGTCAGTGATTGAAAATCTGTAGGCTAGGTGAAGCTGCGTGATTCCATTTGCCTTTGGCAAATGCCCTATTTTAGCATTTTGCTGCAGTGCAAGTTCTTTGGACTTGCAGCCAGCAAATTTTTTATTGTTTGTTATAAATTACATGGAATCTGACCAGTCTTTTAAAGCCATTATGTAAAGCTTATTCTAAGATTAAAACAATTTTAATCTTGCTATTTATTTTCCTTTGTTAGAAAAAGCCTTTTCTACTGCTGCTATTTTTTTGAAGGTACACCCCCCCTTTTTTTTAATTGGAGTATAGTTGATTGACAATGTTGTGTTCATTTCAGGTGTACAGCAAAGTGAGTCAGTTATACATATACATATATACACTCCTTTTTAGATTCTTTTCCCATATAGGTCATTACAGAATATTGAGTAGAGTTCCCTGTGCTATACAGTAGGTCCTTATTAGTTATCTATTTTATATACAGTAGTATGTATTACATTCCCTTTTTATTGAAATATGAAATTGTGCTAAACACTAATGAAAAGGTCAGCTATTATTTTGGCAGTGATTTTATGATTTTTTTTTCTTTTTTTGGTGTGGAAATTGCAATTGATTGAATAGGGCTTTCACTCACTTAAAATTTATGGTAATTATAAAAATCCTATTTGTTTTTTTCCCCCTTAATGCTGAAAGAGACAGCTGAGATTTCTTTACCAGATTTCTTTAATTTGGAGTCCTACTGCAAGCCCTACCAGTTGGGAAAGGGATTTCCCACCATTAGGTCAAAATGAATGCTCTTTCATTTTCTTGGATGGGAGTTAGGAAGCATCAGCAGCTCCAGAGATTGAGAATTGACAGTGCTTGGTTTCTGGCTCTACAATCTTTATTTTAACCCAATTCCAGCTTCTTACGCTTGGGTTGTTTGAGGCTTCTAAACAGCACCAGCAATCCTAGCTGGCTGGTACTTCAAATGCTACCATTTGGGAGAATGATTGCAGCAAATGCCAATTGTACTTTTCAAACCACTTTAATCAAATAAGGGAGATTTATCGGAACAAGACCCCCATAAAATATGCTTAAGTTCCTACTTAGCATCTGAATGAATTCTGACATGATACATCCTTCCCCTCCCCAGCTGTGAAGCTAAAGCAGCAGCTTCAGGGCTGGTTTCAGGATTCAGAAATGCACACAGAGGGGCCAGGATGGCTGAGTAGCCCATTTGTCTCTGGCCTCCACCCTTGAGGCCTTGCCAATCCCTAGCTGACAGTCTCTCAAGTTTCACGATCTGGATCTTTCCAAGGCAGGCAATCTATACTGTTGTTGGAGAGTGACCGCGGTCCTCTTTAGTGTACAGGTAGGCAGAACAATGCTAAATCCATGCAGAGATAAGTCTACCATAGTGGAACTAAGGTAGTGCTCAGGTTCTGGTCATCCCTAATTGATTGCCCTGTCAATGTCAAGGAGTTCCAGGACTCAGTTTTTTTCTGGTCCAGGCAGTAGTTTCCTCAGGAGGCACTTAGGCCCTTTAGGTGGTTCAGAGCATCTAGCATGGGCTGCAGGACTTGAATATAACTCCAGGTGGAGCCTGCTGAACCCTGCTTAGCCTCTTGCTGGCAGCCATGGTGGGCCTCAGCTCCCCAACCCTTGGGACAGAAACTGAAATGTCTGTTTTCTGAGGTTGTGGACCTTTGCAGGAAAGAGTGCAGTGCTTCCTGGATGCTGAAGAAGGGATCTAGGATGAGAGAATGCTGAAAGCTGTCCAGCGTCAGGTGCCTGCTCACTCGTGGGTCAGAAGTAAATCCTTAGTGGCACATTTGAGCAGTCAACTGGCAGCCAGTACACTTTCTGCCTTACTTCTCTGTGGCTGACCATCCTGGGAAACCTAGATATAAAATCCGTATGGTCTTAGACCCAGCACATTGTTGAACAAGATTGGAAGTGAGAGATGAGAAGGGTCTTCAGGGCAGTGTTGGGAGTCCTTGGCAGTATTTCCAACAGTCAAATGGAAGTTACATATTTATGGATAAAGCCAATGGGTAGTTTAAATGACTGATTTTCCACCTCTAGCTGGAATCGTGTCTCATTGTAGATTATGGCTAGGATCCTGCTAACTGGAAGCCCTGATTAGTAGAGTGATATTTAATAACATATGGGAAATAAGTCAACTTTTGTTTGGCTCGATAAGGTAAAGTTTGAATTATGTTCTTATTTGTTAACAAAACTGGAGCAGTGGGGATCATTAGTGATTGGTAAATGGGGAGAGAAGGAAGACTTTGCTGTGTTGGGTAGAGACCCTGGGCTGAGGCTACCCCTCTGGCTGTCAGGGAAGAAAAGGTAAAGGGGTGCAGAAGGAGTTAACAGAACAAGCCTGAGACTGCCATCCTTAGAAAGGCCTGCTTGCAAGATTAACCTGAGCCTGGCGTCTGGGAACTTGACTGGTAAACAGTTTCCTACACTGAAATAAAACTTTCCCTAAATGATAAGAGTAGCTTGCTGTGCCTAAATTGTGCAAACAGTATGTTTTATGTTAAATGCTTCTTTTCCTTTAGGGAGTCTGGAATTTTAGAATGTGCTAGGCATAGGGGTGCTTATGTGACCAGCTGATAATAAAAACCTTGGGCAGTGAGTGTGTAATAAGTTTCCTTGGTAGACAGATCTTTACATGTTCTTACAACTCAGTTGCTGGAGAGAAGTTAATTGCATTCTGTGACTTCATTGTTAGAAGACTCTTTTGAAGCTGCTTCGTGTTTCCTCCAGACTTTGCTGGATATCAGAAATAGGGAGTGGTGGGCTTAAGTTGATTTTTTTAAAGGCATTTACCTTTAGATTTTAGAAGAAAAAACTCTGTACTGTCCAAATAAAACATCTCCATGGGCTGTATTAGTAGTCAGTTTGAGATTCCTGATCAGTTACAAGGTCTGGCTTCTTACAGCTTTGTAAAGGGCCATTGTGTTGCACCATTCCAAGAGGTGCCATTCACAAATTGAGCCTGGGGCTCACATTCATACAATAGAGTTGATGTTTACCATAAGCATGGGGTTCTTCTTTGGCATTATAGTACAGTACTCCTCTAATACTTTTTAGTTGTATGATATTTGTCTTAGAAGTTCAAGTAAATTAAATGTATGCTAAGTTATAGAAATGTTGCATGGAGGGTAGCTGGGAAAGAATGAACAAAAAAAGCATACTTGTTTTATTATGAAATTGTTCACACTGCCTTTTTTTCAGGACCCTTGCGCCTTTGTTATTCCATTAAAATTGCTTTGAAATTTAAGGACAAAGTCACATGAACTATCTATATATGAAAAATTATAACTAACATTAATAGAGTGCTTAATATTTGCTTGTTACTCTGTATGCTGTGTACTTTTCACCTATTTTGAGGTACAATACTAGTAGTATCTAGAGAAGTGCAGTCACTTTCTTGACTTGGATCTTAAGTTGCAGAACCAGGAGTCTTTCTCAAGCACTCTATTGTCTTCCACACAAAGGTATGTTGGCAAACTATCTCTCCATTTCCGTGGTATAAATATAAATACTTCTACCAGGACCAGCTTCAAGCAATGTAACATCACTATCATGCAAATTAATAAAAATTCAGTCAGCTCTGACAAGACAGCATGGCCGGACTCCAGCTTACCACTGTTTCACAAAATGGTTTCAACCAGGCTTTTCTAACCCCAGTGCACCCCCTGCACTCAAAGGGTACCAGGTCAAAAGAGCCTCACTTAGCTGGCAGGGATGCCTTTGGTAGAAGCTGATTATAGGGACTTGGAAGATTTTTTTTTTTTGCTCTTTGTGATACACCTATGAAACAGTGATTATTAATTACTGTCTTTTGGAAGCTTTAAGACAAGCGTATTTACCTTCTTCCTGTTCAGGCACCCATCCTTATCTTTCAGCTACAGCTTCAATCTCAACTCATAGTACATAGTTATTTAGTGCCTTAGGAAGAGTAGCAAAGTTAAAACTGGGTGCCTAGTCTGTAAACTGAGTAAATATTTGAAAGAAGCAAATATAAGGATGCCCCAAAAAGGCTGTCCACAACGTTGTAGGTGGCTAATTTCTCTCTTCATGCCCCTCTGACTCTGCCAGGGAACAAAGCAGAAACATCCCTTCCATTACAGCTCCCGCAATATATACCTTTTCTCTGTTGACCACTGTCCTCATCATTGCATTTCATCTATTTCCTTTCTGTTTCATGTGGAGTATACACAACCAAGTATTGACAAGAGGGTTAAGATTAAAATTAGGTATTTTCAACTGAAACAAAATAATTAAAAAGAGCTTTCAAAAATTTCTTCAGTGAAGTAGTGTACCCATTGTTTTCCTGTTCCTAAGACTTTATATTTTTCAAAATAGTTATTTGCAGATACAGTTTTTGATTACCCATATTAATGGAAGGAAATATTTGCATGAATTAGCTAAAATGGAAAGATTATTCCCTGTTCCCTCCCTATCAAATAGTTCTCATCAGGGCAGTCATCTTAGCTTTCCTGGTGTGGCAATGCTGTACCAGCCATAGTAAGTAGGAAACACAGCAATAGCAAAAGCCACAAACAGTGGCATGAAATGGAGATTGTAGAAGGAAGTGATGTTTAAAGTCCACCATCTAAGTGAAAAATAATCCACTGAAGTGATTTATAAAGCAGAAAGCTTTTTGAAATCCTTTATTTGGTTCCAGGCATCTTATATTGTAACCTCTGGAGGGAAAGATGGGGGATTAAGTATTGAGGAATGGTAGTGTGAAGAAGAACAGATGTTAGACTTGTAGTTACTAGAAGAAATGTGCAGATATATTTGCGAAAATATCGATGTCAAAAACATACAGTAAAATACCTTTTTCATCTTTCCATCTTAGCATATCAAAGCACTCCTTAAAGATGTTCTTGTTAATCTTTACAATATCTTGAAATATAACCCTCTTAGCCAATAGAGAAATGGGTCTTATAGCTGTTTGTAAGAATTACTGTCTTAAATAAGAGGTTTGTTAGACTTGTAATTAAGAAATTCAAGAATTGCCTTCTTTTAAAAATATTCTTTGACTTATGATTGATTTTTAGGACTCTTGCTCTATAGGAGAGAGATGGACTCGATCTCTGAGGTTTCCCTTGCACGCTGTGTTACAGAATGTCTGTTTCTATTTTTGCCCCCATGCTATGTACTCATGTAATCATTGCACAGTATCTGCTTCATTTTCCCTATATATATATTGAGGGAAATAGACTAAATGATCCTTGAGAGCCCTTTCTAGGACCACACACATCTCTCCTAAGTTCTAGGCCCCAAAATACTGTGGCTAATCAAATCAAGATTCCATTTCATGTCATATTATGTATCCAGTTTTCATGTATTTTGTAAAAACATTTAGCTAACCTTCCACGTTACATGTTAATCACAGAAAAGCTCAGAGTTTCTGCCAGCTGTGTTAACTGAAAATTCTTTTACTTCAGACATCAGTGCTTTATTAACTCAACGTAATTGGCAGACATTTTGGTTTGTTAAAATTAACTTTCCAAATTAAGTGAAACTTGTTTCTCTAACTACAAAACCTAGTGGAAAAAAACCATTTCAATGCAGTTCTTTCTACAGTGTATATTGACCTTGACAATTCAGGTGTATACTTTTCAAACTAAGGTTACTAAGACAGTAACCTAACAGCTGAAATGTAAAGAAAAACCAATGAAATCAGGGTGTGAGCAAAAAAATGTTTTATCTTAAATTCATGTGAATGTCACATTAAACTTCTCAATGTATCTTTATTCTAATATAGAAAAATGTAAATTGCTTATGGACTCTGGCAACCTGTCTATTCTTCCCCAATGTGAGAAACTGAAACTTAGTACTAAGGTATTACACATTAACATTATTGGTCTGTAAAATTAACTCTTGTCACCAAAAGTCCGGTAGCATCTTAAGGGGAAAGCACAGACAAGGCACCTTCTGGGAAGGAGAGTAGTCATCAGGAGCGCTATATGACTCAGAGCAAGCAAGGGTTCCAATGGCTTGGAGACATAAAAAGTCATAATTTACCAAATGCAAGCATACTGTCTTAATAAAACTTTGAGTATCGTAAACTTGATTTCTTACAAAAAGATATGTCCACAAGTGAAGCAGTATAGTTGGAAAGCAAGATGCAAGAAAAAGTTCGTTTTTTAAAGATATTTGATGTCTCTCAAAAAGGCCATTTCCATCATAACCATATTATTTAAGAATTAGGATATTACTTGATGTTAAGATATCCTACATCTACTTAACTAAAACAACTATTCTGCTTATGTAATTAGAGTATCCTAAATTTCTTTATTACTGAATGGAAGTTAATGGCCCATGCTATCAAAGGTACTTGATAGAGTTATTGTAAAATCTCAGAGGTATTTAGAGAAAAGAACTCTAATGTCAACTTTTTTCCTGCATTGAAACAACGTAACACATAACATTCTGTGGCATAGCATTGCATTTTCATTTATAGAGTTCAGATATTCAAAGTAAGTACCAAGATGGACCAACTTTATTATGTTAGGAATTTCTGATTTTCTTCCTAGTTAGCAAACTTTATACAGCTAGGGTATCTCAAGGGTGACATACCTGTAGGATTTGAGCAGGGATCATAAATGATTGCAGGGAGCTGGCTGGGCACAGTAGGAAACTAAAAACACAGTAGGAAACTAAAAACCAGCAGTTATCTAACGTGGGCTACAGTTTGGGTCTAGTGTTATCATACCCTCAGAATTTTTAAGAGAAGGTAGGTAACCTGAATTTTATACCAGGTCTTCTAATTTGTAAATGTTGACAGATAATTCAAACAAAGGTTGTTTAGACCAATGAAAACCTGTTTGTGGGCCACATTCATCCCTTGGGTTGCCAGTTTGCCACCTCTGACCAGATCTATTAAACATAAGCTCTGTTTTATTGAGGCCAATAATAGCATAACATAAAGACTTTTAAATGTGGTCCTCAGAAAATAATGTCTTGGTTTTAGAGTTGATAGTGAAAATGGAATAGGTAGTTCATTGTTATATTAAAATGCATGCATAATAAATACATAAAATCACGTATTCTAAAGCAAGACAAGTGTTCATTTTCCTTTTTTGATAGAAATAACACAATTGGAAATCAGATACCTTCACTGATAGCAGTATGTCTTGATATAAAATTTCTTTAAGGCTAAGTTTTATTTATTTATTTATTCTTTGCTGCGTTGGGTCTTCCTTGCTCTGCACGAGCTTTCTCTAGTTGCGGCGAGCGGGCGCTTCTCTTGTTGCGGAGCGTGAGCTCTAGGCGCGCTAGGCGCGCAGGCTTCAGTAGTTGTGGCGCACGGGCTTAGCTGCTCCGCGGCGTGTGGGATCTTCTCAGACCAGGGCTCAAACCCGTGTCCCCTGCATTGGCAGGCAGATTCTTAACCACTGTGCCACCAGGGAAGTCCAAGGCTAAGTTTTAATTGTACTAGTATCGAAGGTATTTTGTCTTGGTAGACCTCAAGTTGTCCAAACAGTGAAGGGGAGGGAAAAGCAAGCCTTCTTTAAACTATACCTCTCCCTAGGTGACTTGATTTTTTGCTTAGCAGATCACAGACTTTTCCCAGATACATTAAAGCTATAAAATTATTTTGAGTTTAGTACATCCATAGTAGTTGTGTGTCTTAAACTGGAGAAGTGAGGTCATTTCTTAACCTAATAGCAAGGAGGATTTTCTTACAGTCAGAGATGGAAACACCCCAATCAGATTGTATGTCCTTGGAAGAAGGTATGACCTTGATGACTCTTTGAAACAATACTTCATTGATTTGCCTTTGAAAACTTGCCTAATGTGCACTCTCAGGTTCTTATCTCAACAGGGTTTTTCCTCCAAAACAGTTTGAATGTCTGCTTCTTCCTTGTAGGTAGTGAAAAAAGAGTTTGCCAGTACTAAGCTATTTATGAATATCTTCTCCTGGTAGCAGTTACCCTATCACTTTCCCACTTATCATTGTATACATCCAAACTACCCCCAACCCTGATGACACAAATGTGCAGAAGAGGGAAAAGGGAATGGGGGGATGGCTGCAAGTGACATTTTTCTTTGTCCCACTGTGTTCTTTCATTTGTTCCATCATTGAAGGCAGACTCAATTTCTTGAATCTATTTCCTAGGTTCTGCATATGTAGAATATAATTTATTGAAACAGTTTTCTCTTTATTATAATCTGGTCATAGTTTGCAGTCTGTCTTATAGAAGACTGAATTACTGGCAAAAGTGTTTTTGCTTCAGTTTCTCCTGCTCTCCACATTGCTGTCAGTGTCTAAGGTACAAATCTGATTGTGTCACTTTCCTTCCCGAAAAATTTTAGGACTCCTCATAATTCAGGACAAAGTCCAAAATCTTTATCATGGCCTACAGGCCTTTCATCTTTCATGATCTGGGTCATGCTCAGGTTTCCAAAGTCAACTCTATACTCCCACAGCATCTTGTGCAAATTATCTATCATGACGTTTATCACACTGTTACCATCCTTAAGTTTCTTTTTTTGCCTTTACCATTAGACTAACCTCTTTTATAAAAGTGTATTTTATGTTTTTCAACTGTCCCCAGAATCTAGCAGAGTTCCTAGCACTAAATGAATGAGTCTCCTGGTTCCTAGGCTGGAGGTATAGGAACTGTGTTTTCATTTTCTTTGTTTTGTGTATGCTTTTGACAATATTATCTCCTTTTACCTGGAATGCCGTCTATTTCCTCTGTGCCCCCACTTCAGTTTACCTTTCTCCATGTTTTCACAACACTTTATTCATATATCCAACAGAGTATTATTAAATTATGTTAATTTCAGTGTAATCGCTGTTTAATGGTCAGACAGGAACTTAGATTCTAAAATATATAAATAAAAGCAGTGATTGGCACAGAGAAGATAACCATAGAGATGAGTGAATGAATGATCCTTATTAATGGTATGCTAGAAATTTAGTGAAGTAGTCTGCAAACAGTGGATCCAAATTTGTGGCTCAAGGGTCAAGTTCAGCTTGCACATCTCTTTTTTGGGGGGTGGGGGTCAGCTCAATGTTTTTTAAAACATTGGTATATAAGGATGCTCTTCTGTTTCCTCTCCCGGATGTCATATACTCAGTAGCTTTACAGAGAGGTTACTGCTTGCAGCTGAAGGTATTTGGGTGTGTAACGACTGCTCTAGTGTCCCATCATTTTGTGGCTACAGTACCTTAAATGGAGGCCTAAAGACCTGATTGAGTAATCCAAATCTTTATATACCTAGTTTGCTACCAAGAAGAAATAGCCACCATTGAAAAATTCATTCAATATTTTGAATATTTTATTTCATTCTGAGAATCTCAAAGTACCAGAACGTGTGTGTACCTCATCCTTGTCTGAAGTAAGCATTTTCAAACTGTTCTGAGGAATACTGCATGAGAAAAAGATGACCATATAAGGTAGAAAACACAAACTGTTATATTCACCACGTGTATCATAATAAAGGCTTAGAAGAGTCTTGTTTAACTTTGTTTAGTCCAAACACATTTGGCCATGGGACCTTTTTAAAAATAATATCTCGTCAACCACTTTTCCAAAAAGAAAACAGTTTGGAAAACACTGGCTTAAAGAAAAGGACTGTGTGATCTAGGGGTTATTCAGTATTTGGGGGGTGAAGAGGGTCAGAGTTCTAGATATTAGAATTTACTAAAAATGAGAGGAATGAAGGGGAGGGTTGGGATTGAATAGAGGTCAAATCAATTACCTTAAATACTACATACAGTCATTTGGGAAACAGACTATAAAACACATTCATAGTTTCTCTTTTTCTCTTTCTCCCCCCCCACCCGCCCGTCGTCTTTTACTCTCTGTCTCTATCTCTGATTTCATCCTCACACCAACCCTGTGAGGTAAGTAGCACAAAGATTTTCATCTCCACTTTGCCACTGAAGAAACTAAACCTGAGACAGGTAAAATGACATACCTAAGATCACACAGTCAGTAAAAGGTAGGGCACCAACGTAAAACCAGATCTTTTGACTTCTAGTCTTTCCACAGTATCACCCAGACTCATATCGTATTAGTGTCCCTATTGTATATAGTTTTTCATTGAGTGAAAACGGTGTTTGAAAAGGGAAATAGGTTTTTAGCACATGCCTGTGAAGTGGCTTGTGATTGATGGTCAGATTTCCAAATTGCTGAACAGCAAACAGAATCAGCAAGTAAACCAAAAGTAGATTACTAAACAGTGTTGAGATTTTTCAGAAAGTTTGTTATATCATACAAGACAATGCTGTAGGTTTTATATCAAGATTTTTCCTTTTCTGAATTGGTGGTTTAAATATTACACTGTGCTGTTTGATTAATATTGCTTTTTCAAATGATGGCTTTATGAGGATATAATTCACATGCCATGTAGTCCACCCATCTAAAGTATACAGTTAAATGATTGTCAGTATATTTAGGATTATGCAATCATTACTGCTATCAGATTTGAGGAATTTCATCATCCCCAAAAGGAAACCCTGTATTCATTACAAGTGACTCACCCCCAGCCCCACCCCGTTCCAGCCCTAGACAACCAGTCTATTGATACTTTATCTCTCTATGGATTTTTCTGTTCTGGACATTTCATATAAGTGGAGTCATATGATATGTGGTGCATTGTGACTAGCTTCTTTTACTTAGCATGTTTTCAAGACTCATATAGTAGCATGTATCAGTGCTTTTTATTGTTGAATAATATTCCATGTATGTATATTTTAGATTTTATTTATCCATTCACCAGTTGATAGACATTTGGGTTGTTTCCACTTTTTGGCTATTATGAACAATGCTGCTATGAACATTTGTGTACAGATTTTTGTGTGGACATGTTTTTAGGTATTTTGGGTATATACCTAGTAGTAGATCATGTGGTAGTTGGTCAAATGGTAGGAGATCATAGATCATATAGTAGGGGTCATATGGGAATTCTGTGTCTAACCTTTTGAGGAAGACTCTTTTCCAAAGTGACTGCATCATTTTACATTCCCACCAGCCATATATGAGTTTCAGTTTCTCCACATTGTTACCAACTCTTTTTTTTTTTGTCAACTCTTGTTTTTATAGCCATTCTAGTGGGTATGAAGTGGTATCTCGTGGTTTTGACTTGCATTTCTCTGATGACTAATGATGTTGAGCATCTTTTCATGTGCTTATTGGCCATTTGTATATCTTCTTTGGAAAACTATTTGGATCTTTTGCCCATATTTTAATTGGATTATTTGTGTTTTTATTATTGAGTTGGAGTTCTCTATATATTTTAGATATGTCGCTTTTCAGGTATGAAATTTGCAGACATTTCCTCCTGTTCTGTGGGTTGTCTTTTCACTTTCTTGATGGTGTCCTTTGAAGCATAAAAGTTTTTAATTTGGATGAAATCCAACTTACCTATTTTGTTATTTGTACTTTTAGTGCACAAATCTAGGAAAGCACTGCCTAATCCAAGGTCATGAAAATGTATGCCTCTGCTTTCTTCTACAAGTTCTATAGCTTTAGCTCTTACATTTAGGTCTTTGATCCATTTTCAGTTAATTTTTTGTATATGATATGTGGTAGGGGTCCAGTTTTATTCTTTTATTTGTATCCAGTTGTCCCAGCACCATTTATTGAAAATAATTTGATTACTCTTGTTTTAGTAGAAGAAAATAAGAATGCTTCAAAGTCATGAGCTGGCAGTAACATTGTAAAGAATGCTGATGTTCTGTTTTGTGTAGCATTATGTATGATATCCAGATCTGGAGAGAGAGAAGACCATTTCATTCACACTGAACAACTGCTCATTTTGCATTTATTTCCTCTGTGCTTCAGGTTTGAGTTCTCTGAAAATCAATTTGTTTTGATGCCTGTAAGATATACAAAGCTTTAAAATATTCTCTTATAAAAAGGAAGGATTTAGGAATGATTGATTTGTGAGCAGATAATGTATTGATTCATAATTTAGCAAAAATATGTAATCTTTTTGGTCCAATGTTTTTAAAAAGGTAAAAGTATGTTTGGTAGCCTGTTTCA
This sequence comes from Phocoena phocoena, assembly GCF_963924675.1. Classification (NCBI taxonomy): domain Eukaryota; kingdom Metazoa; phylum Chordata; class Mammalia; order Artiodactyla; family Phocoenidae; genus Phocoena; species Phocoena phocoena. Next base: position 64,825,378 of record NC_089227.1, on the reverse strand, counting down.
ATCCATTTTCAGCAAGAAACATTATCCCACCTGATAACTGTTCTTATGGAACTCAAAAGTAGATTATATTATATGATTTTCTAACATAGTGATGGAGGAGTTGGATAATTAGGAAAATGGAAAAGTGCAAAGTCAGATTCATGCAGACTAGGGATCCAAGACCTGGACAGTAGTATAGGTATATATTAAGATGTTCTGGTTCCAGGAGTTTTAAAACTGATTAGCGAAACTGTTATGTTGCATCGCTTACTGTTTATATTTGTTATTCTTAGAAATGGAAGGAAGCAGAGAATATATTTGGTGTTGATGGATAAATTGGGGCTAGATTTCCACATGGATGAGGGAAGTGGCTGCTTGCTCGAGTAGACCTCAGGAATGTGAGCCATACCAGTTCTGTCTACCAGCAATCTGCTCTGCTTAAAAATCTACCATAGAAGATATTTTTTGAATTTTTAAACATTTTCATGTGTTTCCTTTTTAAATACAAATACTCTGGAGAAGGGATATCAATGACTAACTGGCAAGTGAGAGAAGGTAACTAGATAGTGAAAAGAAAGGCCTGGAGATTCCAAAGTAGGGGGTACTTAAACAGTTTTATATTTTCCAGTTGTAAAAGAGATACGTGTTTAGTGCAGAAACTTAGAAGAGTATGGAGAAGAGAATAATTATTATAATTCCACCACCTCTAGGTCACGACTTTTGACATTTTAGTGCGTTTTCCCTGCTGTGTATAAAATAGATAACTAACAAGGACATACTGTATAGCACAGGGAACTATACTCAATATTTTGTAATAACATATAAGGGAAAAAAATCTGAAAAAAATAGATATGTATGTGTAACTGAATCACTTTGTTGTACACCGGAAACTGACACAACATTGTAAATCAATGATACTTCAAGCAAAAAAAAGAAAAATACATTTTAGTGTGTTTTCCTTGTTGATGGTTGAGTTAGCATACTTTTGTTTACATGTCTATATTTTTTCATGCTGTTAAAAGCTGTCAGCGTTTCTTTTTTGTCAGCATTATTTTAACTGACTGCATATGTTTCATTTCATGCAATGGGTATACAGTAATTAGATTAAGTTAAATCTTTAGGTTGTTCCTCTTTTGCTTTTAAATTTCATAGAAATAGTTTTGGTAGTTGTCCACTCCAGGGGAGCTTCTTGCATAGATTCTGTGGGAAGGAGGCTAGTTAGTAAGCTGTGCAGTGGAGGCACCTGCTATAATAGGCCTGCCCCAGCATTAGAGTCAAAGGAAGAGGACCACAGCTGAACCAGTTATATGGGAATTGTTCGTTCCTTCCTCCCAGCTGTCAATATACTGAAGGGAAAGAGAGGCTGTGAAAATAGGGGAGAGATGAGAAGGAATCAAATCACTGATGATGCCTTCTTTTCCCAGTGAAGGTTCTTTAGGCCTCAGGCCAGGCTCTGCCTAGGGGAGGGGAAAGAGCTTTAATTGGATATGTGATTTATGTTTTAAATTGGGTTAAATTAACTTGAAATGGACTTTTTTTTCTTTTAATACTTGAACGTTTTTGGAAGTTAAATTGGTTAAGGTTTATTTGAAGATAAGAAAGGGATATGCTGGATGGCAAATTGAAAGTGATGATTGGGGAATTCCCTGGAGGTCAGTTGTTGGGACTCTGGGCTTTCACTGCCAAGGGCCGGGCTTCAAGCCCTGGTCAGGGAACTAGGATCCCACAAGATGCAAGGCACAGCCAAAAAAAAAGTGATGATTAGAGTAAAACTATCAAGCTGCGGGCTTCCCTGGTGGCGCAGTGGTTGAGAGTCCACCTGCCGATGCAGGGGACACGGGTTCGTGCCCCGGTCTGGGAGGATCCGACATGCCGCGGAGCAGCTGGGCCCGTGAGCCATGGCCGTTGAGCCTGCGCGTCCGGATCCTGTGCTCCGCAACGGGAGAGGCCACGGCAGTAAGAGGCCCGCATACCGCAAAAAAAAAAAAAATTATCAAGCTGCTGCTTGTTTGAATCTCGCACCAAGTAATATTGGGAGATGTAGTTTTCTGATTAACTTAAATGATGATATTAATGGAGAAGAGAGATCTGACGTAAAATTTATTGCCTCTTAAAAGTGTTAACCATGCGGAGGTGTGTGAAAGCTTGATTCTTAAAGTGGTACAGATATTGATTCTCTGAGCTCTAGGGGGAGAGAATGGACTCTTTTTTCCTGTAAAAAAAACAAACAAAAACTTGTAAGGAGATGTGGGTCAAAGGGTACCAACTTTCAGTTATAAACTGAATAATAAGTTCTGGGTATCTAATATATAGCATGATGATTATAGGTAATAATAGTATATTGTATACTTGAAATTTGCTAAGATCTTAGATGTTCCCACCACATTAAAAAAATGTAACTATGTGAGGTGATGGATTTGTAAATTAACTTGATTGTAGTAATCATTTCATAGTGTATACACATATTAAGTCATCGCATTGTACACCTTAAACACCTGATTGTAGAACCTAAATATATACAATTTTCATTTGTCAATCATACCTCAGTGAAGCTGGAAAAAATGACTTTTTCCTTTGCATGTTGTAAACCATTTTGAAAACTTCTGTATAGTGCAAATAATTAAACATCAGTGCAACACATTATCCCTTCTCAAACATGAACATGATATCATGTAGCCTTTGGGTATATCCTTCCAGGCTTCCTTGTGCCTTTTTAAAATTGCTTATTGCCTTTTTTTCCCCCCAAATTGAGATCATACTTGTAAAAATTTTTGTGGCCTGCAAGAGGTTGCATAAGGAAGCAGAAATTGTTGTAACACAAAAATGTTCACTGATGAAGTAACCACTGAACATTCCTGACTTCTCTCTTAAAACTTGAATTTATTCACCTATCCAACCACTGTCTGTGTCTCTGTGCTGAGGTCTATTTAATGCAGATGGATTGGGAAGTCAGTGAAGGATACTGGAGATCTGTGTGGTCACTGACAAATTTGTCTAGGTTGGACCAGTTGAAAAACTAATAAAGAAAAATATCTAGAGATGACAGCAGGATGGGCACTTCAGTGAAGAATGACTGTACATGACATATTAAGATAAGCTTTTGGGAACATCCATGTAGCTCTCATGAAGGATTGCTGCCATGATGGTGCCATGTAAGTCACGCAATGGAAAATGATGTGCTATTGCATATCATTTTGATAGAAAGATTATATCCCCTCCAAAAAAAACTCCCACTATTTTTATTCATTCTTTGATTATCTAATAATTAGTTGATAGGTATAGAGGTTGCCTCAGTGTTGTTAAACTGCCAAGGTAATTTTTTTTAATCTTATAGGGTACTTTTTCAGGGTAAATTTTCAATCAAATCTTTGTTCCCTGTTAATGAATATGAACAGATACTTATTATGAGTGTGAATACTTAATAGCCTTCTACTAAGTACCATTTATTGATGATAACAAAGGTCACCTGTATTAAAGTTTTTCTAAAGTCTCTAGACTGTTATAATAAATAGTAACCAGATAACCACATTTTCCTACTGAGTAAGCATATGCTAGAAAAGCTAGTTTTATCCTAAGTTAAGTACATACTTTTAAAAACCTATACACACAAGTTATAATAAAAAATTTCTTTAACTTTTTTTAGGTCTAATTATAAGTTCAGTATAGAAGGTACCACTTCTGTCTCTTATGGAATTAAGGCAAAATTTCTCAGATTCTTCTAACTCTGATATATTGATGACTAGTGACCATTAGACTGGTGTATGCAAATACCTTAGCTAATCTGCTAAATGGGCTTTTAATTATGTGCTAACTTGTTCTTTTAATTATCCTAGTTGTCATATAAATAAATTAGCCTCTGGGGTATTTGCTGTGTTCCCATTCTCTGAGATCCTTCTGGCTTTCTGTGCAGGTGAATCACCTGGGCAATCTTGTTAAAATGCAGATTCTGATTCAGTATGCATGTAGCTTGGAGGCAGGCAAGATTCCAAATTTGAAGCCAGCTTCCGGGACAATGCCAGTGCCAATGCTGCTGGCTTTTCAAACTCATTTTGAATATCAAGGCTTTTAATAGCAACTTTGGGAACGCCAGCCAGGCAAACTTATTGAAGCCATTTCTTGTTATGATAACTTTATGATTCACTCCTAGTTTATTAGTGATATATATTTTTCCTGTGGGGATATATATATCTACTTATAACTTGTAGCACATGAGTTTTACTGTAGTTTTTGTGTTGGGCATGTCATCTACAGTGGTATTTATAAAGAATGGTAACATACTGATGATGATGATGATGTAATACTTGACATGTATTGACTACTTATGTCTGACACTGTGCTTTACAAAGTTTGGCTAAATTTTCTCAACAAAACCATGCCGTAGACATTATTGTTGTTATCCCCATTTACAAATGAGGAGGCTTGGTAACAAGTTTAGTGACTTGCCCAGAGTCACAGAACCAGAAGGTGGCAGAGCCAGGATGTCAGTCTGACTCTAGAGCTTGTACTTTTAATCTCTTTACTAGTCTGACAACAGATAAAAAGCATAGGCTTAGTATAATATCAGTATCTGAATTTTCTAGCTTCTGTCACCATTCATATAAGATATATTTGAATTTTCTAGCTTTTTCCCAAAAGACCTTTGAATAGCATTTTCCTTCCTTATGTTTTCCTTTTTTTGTGGCTTTCCCATAGATACTGATAATCTGTGATTTGTTACCAGTTTTTTTAGTCTTCCTTTTTGTATATTTGTACTTAGAGAAAAAGATCTCAACTTTCATATTCTTTTGATATGGAAATTTATGAAGAATGAAAAGTTAGATAGTACCCTGCCCAGAATGAAAGATAAGAGTGTTTTTTAGTAATGTTGAGACTATGTGTTTCTGCCAAAGAGTAGTAGCCCAGGAAAACATCAGGTTCTATAGGATCATCACAAAAGAATGGTTGATTCTTCTGTACGTGCGTAAAAATTGGGAATTTTTTTCTTTATCCAAATGGTAATTATATTCTAGTAATTAGTCTGGAGACATACCTTCTGAGTTCTCCTGAAAAACCACCAGATGGTCTTAGAGAAGCCAAGAGAAACTGAGAACTCTGCCTTAGCTTCTCAGCCTGTTAGATGTTGACAGTTGTGTAGTGCTTGAGCCTTCATTCCGTGTTAAGAAGTAAGTACATACACAGGTGTTTGTAAAAATATATGAAAATAAGTGAAAGCTGTTTAGGATTAGAAAAATATGTTACCGTAGCTGCAATTTGATTTGGAAATCGGTAAGCACAGAACAGGTCATGAAAAATAAGAATATAACTAGGTCATTACTCATGTCGAAATAATAGGAGGCTGTTTACTTTCATTATCTCTGTTTCTTTTACAGTCCATCAATATTATGGAACTGACTTTACAAAAGTATGGAAGCTATGAAAAATTTGAACAGGCCACCGGTGGTAGCCTGCTATCTAAAACTCGAATCTGGAGTCATGTTAGGAAATACATGATGAAAGAAGGCTGCATGGGTGAGGTATGAATCATGAGTAAGCATGACAATTTGAGCATTTTAACTCTCAGTCACTGCCACGTGTTTGTTTTTTCTGCAGGTTTTGTTTTCCCAGCACTATTTTACTCATTAAATAAGTCACCCACATTTCTTACTAAATATAAGTCTAAGTTTTTATTGCATTGAATTGTTAATGTTCAGTTTTTTTCTGTTTTTCCTTTTTTCTTACTACCATTTTTGTATAGCTTGTAGGATTATGTGAATTGGCTTATGAAAATTATTAATGAAGAGATTTGGCACAGTGACTTCTCTTATTAATGTCCAGTTCCTAGTGTTCAGTCTCAAAATAAGCTTTGGCCCAGCAGTGACCAGGACTCTGGCTCCTGTACCTTCCTTTGCATTATTCCAGCCCGGGGGACTACATTTGAGAGCACTGCAGAGGCACAATTTCAGTTCTCTGTGTCTTCCTCTGCACAGCTGTCTACTTTTCTTTCAATCCAGTAAAGGTTCCTGAGTTCCCAAAGGCTCAAAATTCCAAGGGTCTGCATTTCATCTTCTTGGTTTCGGGGAGATTCAAGATGGTGTAAACAAAAGAAAAAGGTGTTAATTTATGGGTCCATTGTTTTCTGTGAAAACTTTCACCCCCTGCCTTCTACGTTTTGTCTTTTATATATATATTTTTTTTAACTCTTGCTCTTTAGATTGTAGTTCACCTCACTGAGGACCTGCTTTCCCGAGCTTCGATGACAGTAGTAAATGGATGTCCAACACTGACCATCAATGTTTGCACCGCACGTGAGCATTGGCTGGAAGGAATGCTGAGGCATGAAATAGGTAGGGGGCAACCCTTCTCCATTTATTCATTTGTAATAGCAGAAATTACTTCAAGGACTTGTTTGTTTATAATGCATTTTTTCTTAGTAATATTTGGCAAAAAGTAATGAAATTGTTAGGTGTCACTTGAACTAAAGCTAAGATATTAATGTCTCATTTCAAATTAGATTTTTTAGGGTACCGTATAGCTGTATTAAGCTTGGAGAGTCATTTAACTCCTCTGAATTTTAGTTCCCCCATCTTCAACTGAGGGAATTGAATTAAGTGATCTCTAAGATCTTTTCAAATATCAAGTCTATAATTCGACACTTAAAAAGAAAATAAATTGCTGTAAAAGTTATACCTCTTCTAATGAGACATGTAATCCTTCTGAAGGCTGTGTACTCCTTCAAAGCAAAGGGCATTAGTGTCAGATCATTTTCTGCTTTCTTTTGATTTGTAGGTACACATCAATTTCGTTTTAGAACTGTTGGTAGAATCTTTTTTTGGAGAAGAATTAAAATAAGAATGGCATTTCTTACTTTTCATGTGCCTTTTCTTGTCCATAGGCACACATTATTTTCGAGGTATTAACAACCTTCAGCAGCCATGGAACAGTTGGACTGGCCGTAAAAAACATGACCTAAAGCCAAACAATCCCACAGAGGAAGGACTGGCAAGTATTCACAGTGTCCTGTTTAGAAAAGACCCCTTTTTATGGAGGGCTGCCCTCCTCTACTACACTGTTTATCGAGCCAGCCACATGTCTTTTTGTGCATTATTCAAAGACATTGGAAAGTTTGTCAAGGACCCCAATACAAGATGGGATTATTGTGTACGAGCCAAGAGGGGATGGACTGATACCTCCCAACCAGGTGTGTGTCCCTTGACAGTAGATTTTCTGATTTATTGGGTAATTGTCTTTTTTTTTGAATTTTATTTTATAAAACAGAATTTTATTTCCTAAATGAGCAGGTTCTCACTAGTTATCCATTTTATCCATATTAATGTATATATGTCAATCCCAATCTCCCAATTCATCACACCACCACCACCACCCTCGTGCCGTTTTCCCTCCTTGGTGTCCATACGTTTGTTCTCTACATCTGTCTCTCAATTTCTGCCCTGCAGACCGGTTCGTTTCTACCATTTTTCTAAGTTCCACATATATGCATTAATATACAATATTTGTTTTTCTCTTTCTTACTTCACTCTGTATGACAGTCTCTAGATTGATCCATGTCTCTACAAATGACCCAATTTCATTCCTTTTTATGGCTGAGTAATATTCCGTTCTATATATGTACCACGTTTTCTTTATCCATTTGTCTGTTCATGGGCATTTAGGTTGCTTCCACGACCGGGCGATTGTAAATAGTGCTGCAATGAACATTGGGGTGCAAGTGTCTTTTTGAATTATAGTTTTCTGTGGGTATATGCCCAGGAGTGTGATTGGTGGGTCATATGGTAATTCTATTTTTAGTTTTTTAAGGAACTTCCATACTGTTCTCCATAGTGGCTGTATCAATTTACATTCCCACCAACAGTGCAAGAGGGTTCCCTTTTCCCCACACCCTCTCCAGAATATGTTGTTTGTAGATTTTCTGATGATGCCCATTCTAACTGGTGTGAGGTGATACCTCATTGTAGTTTTGATTTGCATTTTCTCTAATAATTAGTGATCTTGAGCAGCTTTTGATGTGCTTCTTTGCCATCTGAATGTCTTCTTTGGAGAAATGTCTATTTAGGTCTTCCGCCCATTTTTGGATTGGGTTGTTTGTTTTTTTAATATTGAGCTGCATGAACTGCTTGTAAATTTTGGAGATTAATCCTTTGACAGTTGCTTCAATTGCAAATATTTTCTCCCATTGTGAGGGTTGTCTTTTTATCTTGTTTATGGTTTCCTTTGCAACTGCTTTGAAGTTTCATTAGGTCCAATTTGTTTATTTTTGTTTTGATTTCCATTACCCTAGGAGGTGGATCAAAAAAGATCTTGCTGTGATTTATGTCAAAGAGTGTTCTTCCTATGTTTTCCTCTAAGAGTTTTAGAGTGTCCGGTCTTACATTTAGGTCTCTAATCCATTATGAGTTTATTTTTGTGTATGGTGTAAGGGAGTGTTCTGATTTCATTCATTTACATGTAGCTGTCCAGTTTTCCCAGCACCACTTATTGAAGAGACTGTCTTTTCTCCATTGTATATCCTTGCCTCCTTTGTCATAGGTTAGTTGACCATATGTGTGTGTGTTTATCTCTGGGCTTTCTATGCTATTCTATTAATCTATATTTCTGTTTTTGTGCCAGTACCACACTGTCTTGATTACTGTAGCTTTGTAGTATAGTCTGAAGTCTGGGGGCCTGATTCCTCCAGCTCCATTTTTCTTTCTCAAGATTGCTTTGGCTATTTGGGGTCTTTTGTGTTTCTATACAAATTGTGAAATTTTTTGTTCTAGTTCTGTGAAAAATGCCATTGGTAGTCTGATAGGGATTTAATTGAATCTGTAGATTGTTTTGGGTAGTATAGTCATTTTCACAATGTTGATTCTCCAATCCAAGAGTATGATATATCTCTCCATCTGTTTGTATCATCTTTAGTTTCTTTCATCAGTGTCTTACAGTTTTCTGCATACGGGTCTTTTGTCTCCTTAGGTAGGTTTATTCCTAGGAATTTTATTCTTTTTGTTGCAGTGGTAAACAGGAGTGTTTTCTTAATATCTCTTTCAGATTTTTCATCATAGTGTATAGGAATGCAAGAGATTTCTGTGCATTAATTTTGTATCCTGCAACTTTACCAGATTCATTGATTAGCTCTAGTAGTTTTCTGGTGGTCTCTTTAGGATTCTCTATGTATCGTATCATGTCATCTGCAAACAGTGACAGCTTTACTTCTTCTTTTCCAATTTGTATTCCGTTTATTTCTTTTTCTTCTCTGATTGCCATGGCTAGGACTTCCAAAACTGTGTTGAATACTAGTGGTGAGAATGGACATCCTTGTCTTGTTCCTGATCTTAGAGGAAATGCTTTCAGTTTTTCACCTTTGAGAATGATGTTGGCTGTGGGTTGGTCATATATGGCCTTTATTATGTTGATTGAGGTAGGTTCCCTCTCTGCCCACTTTCTGGAGAGTTTTTATAAATGGATGTTGAATTTTGTCAAAAGCTTTCTCTGCATCTATTGAGATGATCATATGGTTTTTATTCTTCAATTTGTTAATATGGTGTATCACATTGATTTTGCGTATATTGAAGAATCCTTGCATCCCTGGCATAAATTCCACTTGATCGTGGTGATCCTTTTAATGTGTTGCTGGGTTCTGTTTGCTAGTATTTTGTTGAGGAATTTTGCATCTGTACTCATCAGTGATATTGGTCTGTAGTTTTCTTTCTTTGTGACATTTTTGTCTGGTTTCGGTATCAGGGTGATGGTGGCCTCGTAGAATGAGTTTGGGAGTGTTCCTCTGCTATATTTTGGAAGAGTTTGAAAAGGATGGGTGTTAGCTCTTCTCTAAATGTTTGATAGAATTCGTCTGTGAAGCCATCTGGTCCTGGGCTTTGGTTGTTGGAAGATTTTTAATCACAGTCTCAATTTCAGTGCTTGTGACTGGTCTGTTTATATTTTCTGTTTCTTCCTGGTTCAGTCTCAGAAGGTTGTGCTTTTCTAAGAATTTGTCCATTTCTTCCAGGGTGTCCATTTTATTGGCATAGAGTTGCTTGTAGTAATCTCTCAGGATCCTTTGTATTTCTGCAGTGTCAATTGTTACTTCTTCTTTTTCACTTCTAAATCTATTGATTTGAGTCCTCTTCCTTTTTTTCTTGATGAGCCTGACTAATGGTTTATCAATTTTATCTTCTCAAAGAAGCAGCTTTTAGTTTTATTGATCTTTGCTATTGTTTTCTTTGTTTCTATTTCATATATTTCTGCTCTGATCATTATGAATTCTTTCCTTCTAACTTTGAGTTTTGTTTGTTCTTCTTTCTCCAGTTCCTTTAGATGTAAGGTTAGATTATTTATTTGAGACTTTTCTTGTTTCTTGAGGTAGGCTTGTATTGCTGTAAACTTCCCTCTTACAACTGCTTTTGCTGTATCCCATAGGTTTTGGATCGCCGTGTTTTCATTGTCATTTGTCTCTAGGTACTTTTTGATTTCCTCTTAGATTTCTTCAGTAATCTCTTGGTTATTTAGTAACGTATTGTTTAGCCTCCATGTTTTTGTGTTGTTTATGTTTTTTTCCCTATAATTGATTTCTAATCTCATAGCGTTGTGGTCAGAAAAGATACTTTATATGATTTCAGTTTTCTTAAATTTACTGAGGTTTGATTTGTGACCCAAGATGTGATCTATCCTGGACAATGTTCTGTGCGCACTTGAGAAGAATGTGTAATCTGCTGTTTTTGGATGGAATGTCCTGTAAATATCAATTAAATATATCTGGTCTGTTGTGTCATTTAAAGCTTGTGTTTCCTTATTAATTTTCTGTTTGGATGATTTGTCCATTGGTGTAAATGAGGTGTTAAAGTCCCCCACTATTATTGTGTTACTGTCAATTTCCTCTTCTATAGCTGTTAGCAGTTGCCTTATGTATTGAGGTCCTCCTATGTTGGGTGCATATATGTTTATAATTGTTATAGCTTCTTCTTGGATTGATCCCTTGATCATTATATAGTGTCCTTCCTTGTCTCTTGTAACATTCTTTATTTTAAAGTCTATTTTATCTGGTATGAGTATTGCTACTCCAGCTTTCTTTTGATTTCCATTTGCAGGGAATATCTTTTTCCATCCCCTCACTTTAAGCCTGTATGTGTCCCTAGGTATGAAGTGGGTCTCTTGGAGACAGCATATAAATGGGAATTGTTTTTGTATCCATTCAGCGAGCTTGTGTCTTTTGGTTGGAGCATTTAATCCATTCACGTTTAAGGTAATTATTGATATGTATGTTCCTATTACCATTTTCTTAATTGTTTTGTGTTTGTTATTGTAGGTCCTTTATTTCTCTTGTGTTTCCTACTTAGAGAAGTTCCTTTAGCATTTGTTGTAGAGCTGGTTTGGTGGTGCTGAATTCTCTTAGCTTTTGCTTGTCTGTAAAGCTTTTGATTTCTCCATCGAATCTGAATGAGATCCTTGCCCGTTAGAGTAACCTTAGTTGTAGGTTCTTCCCTTTTGTCACTTTAAATATATCGTGCCACTCCCTTCTGGTTTGTAGAGTTTCTGCTGAGAAATCAGCTGTTAACCTTATGGGAGTTCCCTTGTATGTTATTTGTCTTTTTTCCCTTGATGCTTTCAGTAATTTTTGTCTTTAATTTTTTCCAGTTTGATTACTATGTGTCTCGGTGTGTTTCTCCTTTGGTTTATCCTGTATGGGACTGTCTGCACTTCCTGGGTTTAGGTAGCTATGTCCTTTCCCATATTAAGGAAGTTTTCGACTATAATCTCTTCAAATATTTCCTCAGGTCCTTTCTCTCTCTCTCCTCCTTCTGGGACCCTATAATGTGAATGGTGTTGCATTTAATGTTGTCCCAGAGGTCTCTTAGTCTGTCTTCATTTCTTTTCATTCTTTTTTCTTTATTCTCTTCCACAGCAGTGAATTCCACCATTCTGTCTTCCAGGTCACTTCTCCGTTCTTCTGCCTCAGTTATTCTGCTATTGATTCCTTCTAGTGTATTTTTCATTTCAGTTATTGTATTGTTCATCTCTGTTTGTTTGTTCTTTAATTCTTCTAGGTCTTTGTTAAACGTTTCTTGCATCATCTCGATCTTTGCCTCCATTCTTTTTCCGAGGTCCTGAATCATCTTCACTATCATTATTCTCAGTACTTTTTCTGGAAGGTTGTCTATCTCCACTTCATATAGTTGTTTTTCTGGGGTTTTATCTTGTTCCTTCATTTGGTACATAGCCCTCTGCATTTTCATCTTGTATATCTTTCTGTGAATGTGTTTTTTGTTCCACAGGCTGCAGGATTGTAGTTCTTGCTTCTGCTGTCTGCCTTCTGGTGGATGAGGCTATCTAAGAGGCTTGAGCAAGTTTCCTGTTGGGAGGGACTGTGGTCGGTAGAGCTGGCTGTTTTTCTGGTAGGCAGAGCTCAGTAAAACTTTAATCTGCTTGTCTGCTGATGGGGGGCTGTGTTCCCTTCCTGTTGGTTGTTTGGCCTAAGGCTCTTTGGTGGGGCTAATGGCAGACTCTGGGAGGGCTCACGTTAAGGAGTACTTCCCAGAACTTCTGCTGCCAGTGTCCTTGTCCTCAGGGTGAGACAAAGCCACTCCCCGCCTCTGCAGGAGACCCTCCAACACTAGCACGTAGGTCTGGACCAGTGTCTTTTGGGGTCACTGCTCCTTCCCCTGGGTCCTGATGTGCACCCTACTTTGTGTGTGCCCTCCAAGAGTGGAGTCTTTGTTTCCCTAAGTCCTGTCGAAGTCCTGCAATCAAATCCCGCTAGCCTTCAAAGTGATTTTCTAGGAGTTTCTCTTCCCGTTGCCGGACCCCCAGGTTAGGAAGCCTGACGTGGGGCTCAGAACCTTCACTCCAGTGGGTGGACTTCTGTGGTATAAGTGTTCTCCAGTCTGTGAGTCACCCACCCAGCAGTTATGGGATTTGATTTTATTGTGATTGCGCCCCTCGTACTGTCTCATTGTGATTGCGCCCCTCGTACTGTCTCATTGTGGCTTCTCCTTTGTCTTTGGATGTGGGGTATCTTTTTTGATGAGTTCCAGTGTCTTCCTGTTGATGATTGTTCAGCAGTTAGTTGACTCTCAGGCTGACTTTCACTAACCCCTTCCTTAGGCACCAAGGGCAGGGCTTATTTACAGGCTTAGGAAAGGAGTCCCTTGTGTCTTCTGATAACAGAGTTCAAACTTGCATTTGGCCCTCAAGCAGCAAGCAACCTGCTTTTAAGCCTAAGTCTCGCTTTGATCTTATCTTCCATCCATTTCTCCATGTCCTCCAGGTGCCGACTCAGCGGCGGCCATGCACACTCACTCTGGCTGGGGCTCACGATCCCCTCTCTCCGTTTGGCTCCTGCAGGAGCCGGGTTCGGCTGCGGTGGGCACAGTGCAAGTGGGCGGCTCCGCGCCTGGCTCACTGGCTGCGGGACTGGGTAATTGTCTATTGATTTTGGATATATCCTAATCTTCCCATCAGAGAATCCACTCAACTATAAAAAATTAAACCTTTGTTACTTGAGGTCAGTGCTAGTTTTCGCAAACCACATTTTGTTAGCATTATTTTTCCCATCTTGTTTTGAAAATTTTCAAACCTACAGAAATAGGGAAATAATGAAGGAATTAACACTTTTATACCCTTCCTCTGGATTCACCAATTGTTAATATTTTGCCATTTTTGCTTTCTCTCTTCCTCTCTGACTTTAAAAACAGCTTTATTGAGATATATAATTCACATGACATATAATTCACCCATTTAAAATGTACAGTTCAGTGATTTTTATATTTGTGGAGTTGCGCAGCCAACACCACTAATCTAATTCCAGAACGTGTCACACCCAAAAAGAAATTTGTACCCATTAGCAGTCATTACCTATTCTCTCTCCCTATTGCTCCTAGTGATAAATAACCATTAATCTGCTTTTATTAGTTTTGCCTGTTTTTAACATTTCATATAAATGAAATCATATAATATATGATCCTTTGTGGCTGGCTTCTTTTACTTAGCATAATATTTATTTTTACTTATAATATTTTTAAAGTTTGTTCGTATTGTAGCATGTATCAGTATATCAATCCTTTTTATTACTGAATAATAATCGAGTGCATGGATATGACACCTTTTATTTATCCTTTCACCAGTTAATGGGCATCTGGGTTGTTTCCACTTTTTGGCTATTATGAATAATGCTATTATGAGCCTTCATTCATAAGTTTATGCTGGTAATTCTCTTGAGTATATGCTTAGGAGTGGAATTTTGGGGTTATATGATAACTCTGTGCTCAACGTTTTGAGGAACTGCCACCGTTTCCAAAGTGAATGCACCATTTTACATTCCCACTGCAGTGTATGATGATTTCTATTTCTCCAAATCCTCACCAACACCTACTATTTTCATTTTTTAAATTAATATTATAACCATCCCTAGTGGGTGTGAAGTGGTTAACTCACTGTGGTTTAGATTTGAATTTTCCTGGTGACTAGTGATGTTGAGTATCTTTTCATGTGATTATTGGCTATTTATGTATTTTCTTTGGAGAACCGTCTGTTTAGATCATTTACCCATTTTTAATTGGTTTGCTTTTTATTATTGAGGTGTAAGGGTTTTTTGTGTATTCTAGATAAAAATCTCTTATCAGATAATCATTTACAAATATTTTCTACTACTCTGTAGTCTTCTCACTTTCTTGATGCTATTCTCTGTGACTTTTTAAAAGCAAGTTGTACACTTGGCATTTCATTCCTTAAAAACTTGAGCATGCATCTCCTAAGACTAAAAACATTCTCTTCTACTTAAAACAGTATCATTATCACACTTAAGAAAGTGAGTAATATCAACTACCCCATATACGGTATTTAAATTTCCCCAACTGTTCCAAAAATGTCTTTATAGGTGTTAAAAAAAAAAAAAATCTAGGTCCAATAAGGGTTCATGCATTAGTTTTGGTGGCAATGTCCCTTTAGCCACTTTTAATAGGGAGAGATCTTGAACACTGTATTTTTTGTTTCTCATCATACTGACTTTTTTGTTTTTTAAAAAAATGTTTAATATTTTATATTGGACTATAATTGATTAGCAATGTTGTTAGTTTCAGGTGTACAGTGAAGTGTTTCAGTTATACGTATACATTTATCCTTTTTAAAGTTCTTTACCCATTTAGTTATTACAGAATTTGACCACAGTTCCCTTTGCTATACAGTAGGTCCTTGTTGGTTATTTATTTTCATTATTGTAGTGTATATATATCAGTCCCAAACTGCTAGTTTAACCCTGCCCCCTACCATTCCCCTTTGTTAACCATAAGTTTGTATTCTAAGTCTGTGAATCTGTTTCTGTTTTGGAAATAACTTTATTTGTATCATTTTCTTGATTCCCCATATAGCAATATCACAATATATTTGTCTTTCTCTGTCTGACTGATTTCACTATGTATGATAATCTCCAGGTCCATTCATGTTGCTGCCAGTGGCATTATTTCATTCTTTTTAATGGATGAATATTCCATTGGACATATTTACCACATCTTCTTTATCCACTTTTCTGTTGATGGACATTTAGGTTGCTTCCATGTCTTGGTTACTGTAAGCAGTGTGGCAATGAACATTGGGGTGCGTGTATCCTTTCAAACCATGGTTTTTGCCAGATATGTGCCCAGGAGTGGAATTGCTGGATCATATGGTAGCTCTATTTTTCATTTTTTTAAGAAACTTCCGTATTGTTCTCCATAGTGGCTATACCAATTTACATTCCCACCTACAGTCTAGGAGGGTTCTCTTTCAACTCAGCACCCTCTTCAGCATTTATTGTTTGTAGATTTTTTTTTTCAGGTTCTATTCAGCTCTTTTATTTTAGATATACAGGAAGTCGAGTTCTGGATCCCGTGTTTGTACATTTTTGATGATGGCCATTCTGACTGGTGTGAAGTGATATCTCATTTTAGTTTTGATTTGCATTTATCTAATGATTAGCAAAGTTGAGCGTCTCTCCATGTGCCTTGTGGCCATCTGTCTGTCTTTGGAGAAATGTCTGTCTCGGTCTTCTGCCCATTTTTTGATTGGGTTGTTTGCTTTTTTTGATATTGAGGTTCATGAGCTGTTTGTAAATTTTGGAGATTAATCCCTTGTCGGACACATCATTTGCCAGTATTTTCTCCCATTGTGTGGGTTGTCTTTTGTTTATGATTTCCTCTCCTGTGCAAAAGCTTTTGAGTTTCATTAGGTCTCCTTTTTTTTTACTTTGTAATACTATTTATGTATTTTTTACATCTTATTGGAGTATAATTGCTTTACAGTGTTGTTAGTTTCTGCTATATAACAGAGTGAATCTGCTGTATGTATACATACATCCCCATAATACCTCCCTCTTGAGCCTGCCTCCCACCCTCCCTATCCTACCTCTTTAGGTGGTCACAAAGCACTGAGCGGATCTCCCTGTGGAATGCAGCTGCTTCCCAGTAGCTATCTATTTTACATTTGGTAGTGTATATATACTACTCTCTCACTTCTCTCCAGGTTGCCTTTCCCCCCAACTTGTGTCCTCAAGTCCATTCTCTACCTCTGCATCTTTATTCCTGTCCTGCCTCTAGGTTCTTCAGAACCATTTTTTTTTTCATTCCATATATATGTGTTAGCATACGATATTTGTTTTTCTCTTTCTGACTTACTTCACTCTGTGTGACAGACTCTAGGTCCATTCACCTCACTACAAATAACTCAATTTCGTTTCTTTTTCTTTTTATTTATTTAATTCTTGAATTTTATTTTATTTTTTTTATGCAGCAGGTTCTTACTAGTCATCAGTTTTATACACATCAGTGTATACATGTCAATCCCAGTCGCACAATTCATCACACCACCACCACCACCACACCCCGGGCCACTTTCCCCCCTTGGTGTCCATACGTTTATTCTCTACATCTGTGTCTCAATTTCTACCCTGCAAACCGGTTCATCTGTACCATTTTTCTAGCTTCCACATATATGCATTAATATACGATATTTGTTTTTCTCTTTCTGACTTACTTCACTCTGTATGACAGTCTCTGGATCCATCCACCTCTCAACAGATGACCCAATTTCGTTCCTTTTTATGGCTGAGTAATATTCCATTGTATATATGTACCACATCTTCTTTATCCATTCGTCTGTCGATGTGCATTTACGTTGCTTCCATGACCTGGCTATTGTAAATAGTGCTGCAGTGAACATTGGGGTGCATGTGTCTTTTTGAATTATGGTTTTCTCTGAGTATATGCCCAGTAGTGGGATTGCTGGATCATATGATAATTCTATGTTTAGTTTTTTAGGGAACCTCCATAATGTTCTCCATAGTGGCTATATCAATTTACATTCCCAGCAACAGTGCTAGAGGGTTCCCTTTTCTCCACAGTCTCTCCAGCATTTGTTGTTTGTAGATTTTCTGATGATGCCCATTCTAACTGGTGTGAGGTGATACCTCATTGTAGTTTTGATTTGCATTTCTGTAATAATTAGGGATGTTGAGCAGGTTTTCATGTGCTTCTTGGCCGTCTGTCTTCTTTGGAGAAATGTCTATTTAGGGCTTCTGCCCATTTTTTGGATTGGGTTGTTTGTTTTTTTTAATATTAAGCTGCATGAGTTGTTTATATATTTTGGAGATTAATCCTTTGTCCATTGATTCGTTCGCAAATATTTTCTCCCATTCAGAGGGTTGTCTTTTCGTGTTGTTTGTAGTTTCCTTTGCTATGCAAAAGCTTTTAAGTTTCATTAGGTCCCATTTGTTTATTTTTGTTTTTATTTCCATTACTCTAGGAGATGGATCAAAAAAGGTCTTGCTGTGATTTATGTCAAAGAGTGTTCTTCCTATGTTTTCCTCTAAGAGTTTTATAGTGTCCGGTCTTACATTTAGGTCTCTAATCCATTATGAGTTTATTTTTGTGTATGGTGTTAGGGAGTGTTCTAATTTCATTCTTTTAAATGTAGCTGTCCAGTTTTCCCAGCACCACTTATCGAAGAGGCTGTCTTTTCTCCATTGTATATTCTTGCCTCCTTTATCAAAAATAAGGTGACCATGTGTACATGGGTTTATCTCTGGGCTTTCTATCTTGTTCCATTGATCTATATTTCTGTTTTTGTGCCAGTACCATACTGTCTTGATTACTGTAGCTTTGTAGTATAGTCTGAAATCAGGGAGCCTGATTCTTCCAGCTCCGTTTTTCTTTCTCAAGATTGCTTTGGCTATTCGCGTCTTCTGTGTTTCCATACCAATTGTAAAATGTTTTGTTCTAGTTCTGTGAAAAATGCCGTTGGTAGTTTGATAGGGATTGCATTGAATCTGTAGATTACTTTGGGTAGTATAGCCATTTTCACAGTGTTGAGTATTCCCATCCAAGATCATGGTATATGTAGCTCCATCTGTTTGTATGATCTTTGATTTCTTTCATCAGTGTCTTATAATTTTCTGCATAGAAGTCTTTTGTCTCCTTAGGTAGGTTTATTCCTAGGTATTCTATTCTTTTTATTGCAATACTAAATGGGAGTGTTTCCTTAATTTCTCTTTCAGATTTTTCATCATTAGTGTATAGGAATGCAAGAGATTTCTGTGCATTAATTTTGTATCCTTCTACTTTACCAAATTCATTGATTAGCTCTAGTAGTTTTCTGGTAGCATCTTTAGGATTCTCTATGTGTAGTATCATGTCATCTGCAAACAGTGACAGTTGTACTTCTTCTTTTCCAATTTGGATTCCTTCTATTTCTTTTTCTTATTGCTGTGGCTAAAACTTCCAAAACTATGTTGAATAATAGTGGTGAGAGTGGGCACCCTTGTCTTGTTCCTGATCTTAGAGGAAATGCTTTCAGTTTTTCACCATTGAGAATGATGTTGGCTGTGGGTTGGTCATATATGGCCTATGGTGAGGTAGGTTCCCTCTCTGCCGACTTTCTGGAGAGTTTCTATCTTGTTTAATGTATCATTTAAAGCTTGTGTTTCCTTATTAATTTGCATTTTGGATGATCTCTCCATTGGTGAAAGTGGGGTGTTAAAGTCTCCTACTATGGTTGTGTTACTGTCGATTTCCTCTTTTATGGCTGTTAGTATTTGCCTTATGTATTGAGGTGCTCCTTTGTTGGGTGCATAAATATTTACAATTGCTATATCTTCTTCTTGGATTGATCCCTTGATCATTATGTAGTGTCCTTCTTTGCCTTGTAATAGTCTTTACTTTAAAGTCTATTTTGTCTGATATGAGAATTGCTACTCCAGCTTTCTTTTTTTTTTTTTACATCTTTATTGGAGTATACTTGCTTTATAATGGTGTGTTAGTTTCTGCTTTATAACAAAGTGAATCAGTTATACATATACATGTGTTCCCATATCTCTTCCCTCTTGCATCTCCCTCCCTCCCACCCTCCCTATCCCACCCCTCTAGGTGGTCACAAAGCACCGAGCTGATCTCCCTGTGCTATGCGGCTGCCTCCCTCCAGCCATCTACTCCATGTTTGGTAGTGTATATATGTCCATGCCACTCTTTCACTTTGTCACAGCCTACCCTTCCCCCTCCACATATGCTCAAGTCCATTCTCTAGCAGGTCTGTGTCTTTATTCCTGTCTTACCCCTAGGTTCTTCATGACATTTTGTTTTTCTTAAATTCCATGTATATGTTAGCATACGGTATTTGTCTTTCTCTTTCTGACTTACTTCACTCTGTGTGACAGACTCTAGGTCCATCCACCTCATTACAAATAGCTCAATTTCGTTTCTTTTTATGGCTGAGTAATATTCCATTGTATATATGTGCCACATCTTCTTTATCCATTCATCCAATGATGGACACTTAGGTTGTTTCCATCTCCTGGCTATTGTAAATAGAGCTTCAGTGAACATTTTGGTACATGACTCTTTTTGAATTATGGTTTTCTCAGGGTATATGCCCAGTAGTGGGATTGCTGGGTCATATGGTAGTTCTATTTGTAGTTTTTTTATCCAGCTTTCTTTTGATTTCCATTTGCATGGAATATCTTTTTCCATCCCCTCACTTTCAATCTGTATGTGACCCTAGGACTGAAGTGGGTATCTTGTAGACAGCATACATACTGGTCTTGTTTCTGTATCCATTGAGCCAGTGTGTGTCTTTTATTTGGAGCATTTAATCCATTTACATTTAAGGTAATTATCAATATGTATGTTCCTATTACCATTTTCTTAGTTGTTCAGTTGTTTTTATAGGTCTTTTCCTTCTCTTCTGTTCCCTGCCTAGAGAAGTACCTTTAGCATTTGTTGTAAAGCTGGTTTGGTGGTGCTGAATTCTCTTAACTTTTGCTTGTTTGTAAAGGTTTTAATTTCTCCGTCGAATCTGAATGACATCCTTGCTGGGTAGAGTAATCTCGGGTGTAGGTTTTTCCCTTTCATCACTTTAAATATGTTCTGCCACTCCCTTCTGGCTCACAGAGTTTCTGCTGAAAGATCTGCTGTTAACCTTATGGGGATTCCCTTGTTTGTTATTTGTTGCTTTTCCCTTGCTCCTTTTAATATTTTTTCTTTGTGTTTAATTTTTGGTAGTTTGATTAATATGTGTCTTGGTGTGTTTCTCCTTGGATTTATCCTGTATGGGACTCTTTGTGCTTCTTGGACTTGATTGACTATTTCCTTTCCCATGTTAGGGAAGTTTTCAACTATAATCTCTTCATATATTTTCTCTGACCCTTTCTTTTTCTCTGCTTCTCTGGGACCCCTGTAATTTGAACGTTGGAGCATTTAATGTTGTCCCAGAGGTCTCTGAGACTGTTCTCAATTCTTTTCATTCTTTTTTTTTTATTCTGCTCTGCCACAGTTATTTCCACCATTTTATTTTCCAGGTCACTTATCCATTCTTCTGCCTCAGTTATTCTGCTGTTGATTCCTTCTAGAGTATTTTTAATTTCATTTATTGTGTTGTTCATCTTTTGTTTGCTCTTTAGTTCTTCTAGGGCCTTGTTAAACGTTTCCTGTATTTTCTCCATTCTATTTCTGAGATTTTTGGATCATCTTTACTATCATTTCTCTGAATTCTTTTTCAGGTAGACTGCCTATTTCCTCTTCATTTGTTTGGTCTGGTAGGTTTTTTTATCTTGCTCCATCATCTGCTGCATACTTCTCTGTCTTCTCATTTTGTTTAACTTACTGTGTTTGGGGTGTCCTATTCACAGGCTGAAGGTTCATAGTTCCTCTTATTTCTGGTGTCTGCCCCCAGTGGGTGAGGTTTGTTCAGTGGCTTATGTAGGCTTCCTGATTGGAGGGCCTGGTGCCTGTGTTCTAGAAGATGAGGCTGGATCTTGACCCTCTGGTGGGCAGGGCCACATCTGGTGGTGTATTTTGGGGTGTCTGTGAACTTAGTATGACGTTAGGCAGCCTCTCTGCTAATGGGTGGGGTTGTGTTCCTGTCTTGCTAGTTGTTTGGCATGGGGCATCCATCACTGGAGCTTGCTGGCCGTTGAGTGGAGCTGGGTCTTAGTGTTTAGATGGAGATCTCTGGGAGAGCTCTCGCTGATTAATATTACATGGGGCTGGAAGGTCTCTGGTGGTGCAATGTCCTGGACTCGGCTCTCTCACCTCAGGGGCTCAGGCTTGACGCCCAGCCAGAGCACCAACACTGCCAGCCGCATGGCTCAGAAGAAAAGGAAGAAAAAAAAAAATGGACAGAACTCCAAGACAAATGGTAAAAGCAAAACTAAACAGACAAAATCACACAAACATACACACACACTCACAGAAGAAGAAAGAAAGAAAAAGGAAGAGAGCAACCAAACCAATAAACACACAAATAAAAGCAATCACTAAAAAGTAAACTAACATAAACATAAAACCAAAAACAGATCAAATGCAGAAAGCAAACCCCAGGTCCACAGTTGCCGCCAAAGTCCACCGTCTCAATTTTGGGAACACTCATTGTCTATTCAGATATTCCAGGGTTTACCAAGCTGACTGGGGTGATTGAGTCTGCTGCTCCTGAGGCTGCACCTCAGGAGAAAGTTCCCTTTCTCTTCTTTGTTTGCACAGGTCCGAGGTTCAGTTTGGTTTTGGCCTTGACTCTGCGTGTAGGCTGCCCTCAGGTGTCTGTTCCCTGCCCAGACAGGAGCGGGTTAAAGCAGTGGCTTATTAGAATTCTTTTGCTCACTCAGGTCGGGGAGAGGGAGGGGTACACTAGTCACAATTGGAATGCAGGGCGTGCCTGTGGCGGTAGAGGCTGGCGTGACGCTGCAGCAGCCTGAGGTGTGCCATGTGTTCTCCTGGGGAAGTTGGCCCTCAATCACGGGACCCTGGCAGTGGCATTCTGCACAAGCCCTCGGGAGGGTGTCGGTAGTGACCTACGCTTGCACACAGGATTCTTAGTGACAGCGGCAGCTGTGGTAGCAGTCCATGCCCGCCTCTGGCATCCATGATGATAGCTGCTGCTCACTCCCATCTCTGGAGCTCATTTAGGCAATGCTCTGTCGTCTGAGGACACACAGAGCAGGAAGCCCCTCTTCTAACACACCCCAAGACAATGGTCTCTTGCCTCTTAGGCAGTTGCAGACTTCTTCCCAGACTCCCTCCCAGGTAGCTGTGGTGCACTAGCCCCCTTCAGGCTGTCTTCACACAGCCAACCCCAGTCCTCTCCCTGGGGCCTGACCTCCAAAGCCCAAGCCTCAGCTCCCAGTCCCCACCTGCCCCAGCAGGTGAGCAGAGAAGCCTCTCAGGCTAGTGAGTGGTAGTCAGCACTGATCCTCTGTGTGGGGATATCTCTGCTTTGCCCTCTGCACCCCTGTTACTTTAGTCTTCTCTGTGGCTCTGAAACTCTACACCGACTTCCCTGCCAGTGAGGGCTCTTCCTAGTGTGTGGAAACCTTTCGTCCTTCACAGCTCCCTCCCAGAGGTGCAGGTCCCATCCCTACTCTTGTCTCTGTTTTTTCTTTTTTCTTTTGCCCTACCCAGGTACATGGGGATTTTCTTGCCTTTTGGGAAGTCTGAGGTCTTCTACCAGCATTCAGGAGGTGTTCCACGTGTAGATGTATTTTTGATGTATTTCTGGGGAGGAAGGTGATGTCTATGTCTTACTCTTCTGCCATCTTGAAGGTTTCCCCCATTTTTAATTTTTATTTTAAACTGGAGTATAGTTTATTAACTAACTAACAAGACAGTGTTTTGTTAGTTTTTATTAGGTGTACAGCAAACCAATTCAGTTATACCTATACCTGTATGTATTGTTTCTCAAGATCTTTTCCTATTTATATTACTGGAGAATATTGAGCAGAAATCCCTGTGTTATACAGTAGGTCCTTGTTGGTTATCAGTTTTCATTATTGTAGTATGTATATGTCAATCCCAAACTACCAATTTATCCCTGCCCTTCACCTTTTCCTTTTGGTAACTCTAAGTGTGTATTCTAAGTCTGTGAGTCTGTTTCTGTTTTGTAAATATGTTCATTTGTATCATTTTTTAAAATTCTGCATATAAGTGATATCAGATGATATTTGTCTTTCTCTGTCTGACTTGCTTCACTTAGCATGATAATCTCCAGGTCCATTCATGTTGCTGCCAATGGCATTATTTCATTCTTTTTAATGGCTAAGTAATATTCCATTGGACATACGTACCACATCTTCTTTATCCACCTGTCGATGGACGTTTAGGTTCCTTCCATGTCTTGGTTATTGTAGACAGTGCTACAGTGAACACTGGGGTGCCTGTACCCTTTCAAACCATGGTTTTCACCATATATATGCCCAACAGTGGGATTGCTGTATCATATCATAGCTCTCTTTTTAGTTTTTTGAGGAACCTCCATACTGTTCTTCATAGCGGCTATACCAATTTACATTCCCACCAACAAGTAGGGAGGGTTCCCTTTTCTGTCCACCCACTCCAGCATTCATTGTTGGTAGACTTTTTGATGATGGTCATTCTGTCTGGTGTGAAGTGATATCTCACTGTAGTTTTGATTTGCTTTTCTCTAAATAGTGATGTTGAGCCTCTCTCCATGTGCTTCTTTGCCATCTGTATGTCTTCTTTGGTGAAATGTCTAGTTTTTTTTTTTAATTGAAGTATAGTTGCTTTACAATGTTGTGTTAGTTTCTGCTGACAACAAAGTGAATCAGTTATACATATACATATATCCACTCTTTTTTAGATTTCCTTTCCATTTAGGTCACCACAGACCATTGAGTACAGTTCCCTGTGCTATACAGTAGGTTCTCATTAGTTATCTGTTTTATACATAGTAGTGTATATATGTCAATGCCAATCTCCCAATTCGTCCCACCCACCCCCTTTCCCCCTTGGTAACCATAAGGTCTCTACATCTGTGACTCTTATTTTTGCTTTGCAAATAAGTTCATATGTACCATTTTTCTAGATTCCACATGTAAGTGATATCATACGATATTTGTTTTTCTTTTTCTGACTTACTTCACTCTGTATGACAATCTCTGGGTCCATCCATGTCTCAGCAAATGGCACTGTTTTGTTCCTTTTATGGCTGAGTACTATTCCATTGTGTATATGTACCACATCTTCTTTATCCTTTCCTGTGTTGATGGACATTTAGGTTGTTTCCATGTCCTGGCTATTGTAAATAGTGCTGCAGTGAACATCAGGGTGCATGAATCCTTTCAAATAATGGTTTTCTCCAGATACATGCCTAGAAGTGGGATTGCTGGGTCATATGGTAGCTCTGTTTTTAGTTTTTTAAGGAACCTCCATACTGTTCTCCCCACTGGCTGTACCAATTTACATTCCCACCAACAGTGCAGGAGAGTTCCCTTTTCTCCACACCCTCTCCAGTATTTACTGCTTATAGATTTTTTTGATGATGACCATTCTGACTGGTGTGAGGTGATACCTCATTGTAGTTTTGGTTTACATTTCTCTGATAGTTAGTGATGTTGAGCATCTTTTCATGTGTTTGTTGGCCATCTGTATGTCTTCCTTAGTGAAATGTCTATTTAGGTCTTCCGCCCATTTTTTGATTGGGCTGTTCGTTGTTTTTCTTTTTTGATATTGTGCTGCATAAACTGTTTATAAATTTTGGAGATTAATCACTTGTCAGTCAGATCATTTGCCAATCTTTCCTCTCATTGTGTGGGTTGTCTTTCCTTTTTTTTGTGGTTTCCTCTGCTGCACAAAAGCTTTTGAGTTTCATTAGGTCCCATTTGTTTTTTTCTTTTTCTTTTAAATTGGAGTATAGTTGATTAACAATGTTGTCTTAGTTTCAGGTGTACAGCAAAGTGATTCAGTTGTACATATACATGTATCTATTGTTTCTCAAGTTCTTTTCACATTTAGGTTATTAGAGAATATTAAGCAGAGTTGTTCCCTATGCTATGCAGTAGGTCCTTCTTGGTTATCTATTTTTCAATAGAATAGTGTGTATATTTCAATCCCAAACTCCCAATTTATCCCTGACCTCCATCTTTGCTCTTTGTTATCCTAAGTCTGCTTTCTAAGTCCGTGAGTCTGTTTCTGTTTTGTAAATATGTTCATTTTTATGGTTATTTTTAGATTTTGCACATAAGCAATATCAGCTGATATTTGTTTTTCCT
This sequence comes from Phocoena phocoena, assembly GCF_963924675.1. Lineage (NCBI taxonomy): Eukaryota > Metazoa > Chordata > Mammalia > Artiodactyla > Phocoenidae > Phocoena > Phocoena phocoena. The sequence goes on along the minus strand of NC_089227.1, from coordinate 64,799,910 downwards.
CTGTCTGACTTACTTCACTTACTATGATAATTTCCTTGTCCATTCATGTTGCTGCTAATGGCATTATTTCATCCTTTTTAATGGCTGAGTAATATTCCATTGGACATAGGTACCACATCTTCTTTATTCACTCTTATGTCGATGGACATGTAGGTTGCTTCCATGTCTTGGTTACTGTAAACAGTGCTGCAGTTAACACTGGGGTGCCTGTATCCTTTCAAACCAAGGGTTTTGCCAGATATGTGCCCAAGAGTGGGATTCCTGAATCATGTGGTGCTCTGGGAAACAGATTGAAAAAGATATTCCTGTGATTTATTTCACAGAGTGTTCTTCCTATATTTTCTTCTAAGAGTTTTATAACATCAGGTCTTATATTTAGTTTTTTAATTCATTGAGTTTATTTTTGTGTATGGTGTAAAAGAATGTTCTAATTTCATTCTTTTCCTATAGCTGTCCAGTTTTCTCAACACCATTTATTGAAGAGACTGTCATTTCTCCATTGTATAGTCTTACCTTTTTTATTGTAGATCAATCGACCACAGGTGCATGTGTTTATTTCTGGGCTTCTGTCCTGTTCCATTGATCTATATTTTTGTTTTTGTACCTGTACCATAGTGTTTTGATGATTGTAACTTTGTAGTATAGTCTAAAATCAGGGAGACTGATTCCTTCAGGTCCATCTTTTTTCCCCCCTTAAGATTACTTTGGATATTCGTGGTGTTTTATGTTTTCATATAGATTAAAAATTTTTGTTCTAGTTCTGTGAAAAATGTTACTTATGATTTGATAGGGATTGCATTGAATGTGTAGATTGCCTTGGGTAGTATAGTCATTTTGACAATAATGATTCTTCCAGTGCAAGAGCATGATATATCCTTCCATCTGTTTGTGTCATCTTTGATTTCTTTCATCAGTGTCTAATAGTTTTCGGAGTACTGGTGTTTTGTCTCCTTAGGTAGGTTCATTTCTAGGTTTTATTTTTTTTGATGCAATGGTAAATGGGATTGTTTCCTTAATTTCTTTTTGAGATCTTTCCTTGTTAGTGTATAGAAATGCAAAGGATTTGTGTTTATTAATTGTTTCATCCTGCAATCTAACCTAGTTCACTGAACTTCAGCAGTTTTCTGGAAGCATCCTTAGGATTTTCTATGTAGTATCATTTCCTCTGCAAACAGCGACAGTTTTATTTCTTCCTTTCCAATTTGGATTCCTGTTATTTTTTTTCTTCTCTGATTGCCGTGGCTAGGACTTCCAAAACTATGTTGTATAAAAGTAGTGAGAGTGGACATCCTTGTCTTGTTCCTGATCTTAGAGGAAATGCTTTCAGTTTTTACCACTGAGAATGATGTTGGCAGTGGGCTTGTCATATATGGCCTTTATTATGTTGAGGTAGGTTCCCTTTATGCCCACTCTCTGGATTGTTTTTATCATAAATGGGTGTTGAATTTTGCCAAAAGCTTTTTCTGCATCTTTCGAGATGATCATGTAGTTTTCATTCTTCAGTTTGTTGATGTGGTGTAATGCACTGATTGATTTGCAGATACTGAAAAATCCCTGAGATAAATCCCAGTTGATCATGTTGTATGATTCTTTTTTTTTTTAAATAAATTTATTTATTTATTTTTGGCTGCATTGGGTCTTTGTTGTTGGGTCTTTGTTGCTGTGCGCAGGCTTTCTCTAGTTGCAGCATGTGGGGTCTACTCTTCGTTGCGGTGCACGGGCTCTAGGTGCGCGGGCTTCAGTAGTTGTGGCATGCAGGCTCAGTAGTTGTGGCTCGCAAGCTCTAGAGGGCAGACTCAGTAGTTGTGGCACACAGACTCAGTAGTTGCGGCACACAGGCTCAGTAGTTGTGGCACACGGGCTTAGTTGCTGCAAGGCATGTGGGATCTTCCCAGACCAGAGCTCAAACCCGTGTCCCCTGCATTGGCAGGCGGATTCTCAACCACTGCCCCACCAGGGAATTTCTGTGTGATTCTTTTAATGTATGTTGGATTCAGTTTCCTAGTATTTCATTGAATTTTTTGCATCTATGTTCATCAGTGATATTGGCCTGTAATTTTCTTTTTTTGTGGTATCTTTGTATGGTTTTGGTATCAGGGTGATGGTGGCCTCATAGAATGAGTTTGGGAGTGTTCTTTCCTCTGCAGTTTGTTTTTGGAATAGTTTGAGGATAGGTGTTAACTCTTCTCTAAATGTTTGATAGAATTGACCTGTGAAGCCATCTTGCCTGGACTTTTGTTTGTTGGGAGTTTTTTTTGTTTGTTTTTGTGGTACGCGGGCCTCACACTGTTGTGGCCTCTCCCGTTGTGGGGCACAGGCTCCGGACGCGCAGGCCCAGCGGCCATGGCTCACGGGCCTAGCCGCTCCGTGGCATGTGGGATCTTCCCGGACCGAGGCACGAACCCGTGTCCCCTGCATTGGCAGGCGGACTCTCAACCACTGCGCCACCAGGGAAGCCCTTAAAGATTTTTTTTGTGTGTCTGTGTGTTTTGGGAGTTATTTAATCACAGTTTCAATTTCAGTACTTGTGATTGGTCTGTTCATATTTTGTATTTCTTCCTGGTCCGGTCTTGGGAGATTGTACCTTTCTAAGAATTTGTCCATTTCTTTCAGGTTGTCCATTTTATTGGCATGTAGTTGCTTGTAGTAGTCTCTTGTGATCCTTTGTATTTCTGTGGTGTCTGTTTTAACTTCTTTTTAATTTCTAATTTTATTGATTTGAGCTCTCTCCCTTTCTTTGTTCGTGAGTTTGGATAAAGTTTTATCAATTTCCTTTATCTTGTCAAAGAACTAGCTTTTAGTTTCTTTGATCTTTTCTGTTGTTTTCTTCATCTATAATTCTTTTATGTCCACTCTGATATTTATGACTTTTTTTTAAGTGTTTTATACAATTTTATTTTTAAAAATCTTGTTAATGTACAGGCATTGGCACATTTTAAAAACAAACTACATAAACAGATCTTTCCTATAACCTAGGAAAGTGGAATGTCAGAAGTCAACAAAATGTGATAAACTTAAAGTGCTAAAACAGAAGGCACTTCACAAAATCTGTTCACTGAAACAGTTAATATATCCTAGTTTATACCCTTCATTTTATAAGTGGCAGTGAATGTCTGGATCAGAGGATACACAGAAATATGGACAGTCTCGTGGCAGTAAAAATGTAAGACAAACAAATGATGAGCCCTTGGCCAACTTTTTTGTTTTTGATGACCTTAAGTCTACTTTAACTTTCCTCTCATATAAGGAAAAAAACAGAAGGTTCAGAATGGGAGGAAAAGTTGAAATTCCAGAATGTAATTACTTGAGGGTAGGGAGTTGGTAGATATGAAATCACTTTTCCCCCTGAAGCAATCACAATCCTTTGTTCTTATGGTTGAAGTTTTGTGAAGTAAAAAAGAAAGTATTAGGGAAGAACATTTCAGAATCAGTGAACTAAAAAGATGTTACATTCATTATTTTAAATACTTAGGTTAAGACGTCTAAAATGTTACACAGTTAGAGGTAGATAACAGTCCCAGGTTTCTATGGAATCTAATAATTTAGTATCTGGACATCAAACAGATCACAAACTCCTTCATTATCATCTAAATTAAAGTTGTAGTCATCTGCCGGGGTCGGAGAAAGCTGTAAAAGCGGAAACACATCAGAAGACATTAACTCATCAATGATATCTCCACTAATAGATCCCGCTGAAGATAAGTCTGTGGCTGGAGTCTGCTGAAGATTCTGGCTTCTTTCGGAGACAGGTTGCTCAGGCAGGTTCTGAGTTGCCATGTTGGATTTCTGTGGAGGCACTGGAGTCGAGGGCTGAGAGGAAGGCTGTGTGAGGTCATCAGGTGGGAACAGGAAAAACCACGGGCTTAGAGGGGCTGGACTCTTTATTTATAAGCAGCACGTGGATAGGTCCTGAATGACTCTTTAGATTGATCTGGTATTTCTTTTGTCCATTCTGACCCATTTCTGGAATAGGTACCTCCAGCTGTGTACTAGAAGGTGCTTGAATGGCCAAAAGTGTATCACCATTAAAGCAATTACAGATGTCTTCATGAGTTACATAGGAAAATCTATTATTAATGGAGTCGTCCATCACATTTTTGATGCTTTGCTGTAGCCACAACTTCTGCTGATCAAGTTCTCTTTCCTTCAGTTCTAGATCTTCAATTTCGGCTTTAAGATATCTTAATCTATCTATGACTTCTTTAGTATTACAGCCAGCACCTACACCTTTCCATTGTATACTATTTTTTGACTTTTTTTCAATTAGGTCAGTTCCTTCCAAGACATTGGTGATATCATAAATTCTTCTCTTTTGCCTCACTGCCAAAGTATCTGCAGCCGCTTTGAGATCCAGGACGCCGTCCTTGGCCTCCTGAAGCAGCGACACGAACTTGGTGGTGAGCAGTCCCAGGCTCTTCTCGTGCCTGCTGCTGCCGCCCCCGCCGCCCCTGAGAGGCAGCGGCAGCGGGGGCTGCGCCTGGGACTGCTGCGGCTGCGACCGCTGGCCCTGCCCCTGGCCCTGCGGTGCCGGCTGCCCAGAGCCTGCGGGCTCGGCCGCCGCCATCGCGTCCCCGCGCCGCGGTGGTGCGGCCCCCGCGCTCGGCCACCTGCCGGGTCGGCTCCGTGGCGGCCGCTGCCGTCGCCGCCCGCCAAGGGCGGGACGAAGGGTCGCGGGCTCCTGCAAACAACAGGTGTGCTGCGCCCACCCGCCTGGGGGCCACTCGGCGCGCCGGGCCTCCGCCCCCTCCCCGAGCCTGGGGACGCGAGAAGGAAGCCCACGATCAAGGGGAGGGGGAGTGGAAGCGAGAAGAAGGCTTTATGACTTCTACTAACTTTGGGCTTTGTTTGTTCTTCTTTCTGTAGTTGTTTAGGTGTTAGAGTATGCTCTTTGAGATTTTCCTTGTCTCCTGAGGTAGGACTGTATTGCTATAAACTTTCCTCTTAAAACAGCTTTTGCTGCATCCCATAGGTTTTAGATTGTTGTGTTTTTGTTTTCTTTTGTCTCTAGGATATTTTTTGATTTCCTCTTTGACTTCTTCAGTGATCCATTGGTCATTTAATAGTATACTCTTTAGCCACCACGTGTTTGTGGTTTTTGCAGTGTTTTTCTTGTAGTTGATTTCTAATCTTATAGTCTTGTGGTTGGAAAAGATGCTCGATATGACTTCAGTTTTCTTCAGTTTACTGAGTGAGGCTTGCTTTGCAACCCAGCATGTGATCTATCCTGGAAAATGTTGCATGTGCACTTGGGAAGAACACGTATTGTGGTGCTTTTAAATGGAATGCTTTATATATATAAATTACGTCCATCTGGTCTAATTGTCATTTAAGGCCTTTGTTTTCTTGTGGCTTTTCTGTCTGGATGATCTGTCCATTGATGTAAGTGGGGTGTTAAAGTCCTCCACTAGTATTATTTTACTGTTGATTTCTCCTTTTATGGCTGATAGTATTTGCCTTATATATTGAGGTGCTCCTACGTTGGGTGCATATGTATTTACAACTGTTTTATCTTCTTGGATAGATTCCTTGATTATTATGTAGTGTTGTTCTTTGTGTCTTGAAACAGTCTTTATTTTAAAGTCTATTTGTCTGATATTAGTGTTGCTACTCCAGCTTTCTTTTCATTTCCATTTGCATGGAGTATCTTTTTCTGCTCCCTCACTTTCAGTCTGTATGTTTCCATAGGTCTGAAGTGGGTCTCTCGTAGACAGCATATATATTGGTCTTGTTTTTCTATCTCTTCAGCCAGTCTGTGTGTTTTGGTTGGAGCATTTAATCCATTTATGTTTAAGGTAGTTATCGATATGTGTGTTCATGTTACCATTTTCTTAATTGTTTTGGGTTTGTTTTTGTAAGCCTTTTTTCTTCCCTTCCTCTGTTCTCTTCTTTTGTTATTTGATGACTAACGTTAGTGTTGTGTTTTTGGATTCCTTTTTCTTTCGTGTGTGTGTGTGTGTGTGTGTGTATCGTTGACTTTTAGTTTGCAGTTACCAAGAGTTGTTGATGTAGCAGTCTCTATATAAAACTATTGTTTTAAGTTGCTGGTGTTTTAATTTCAAATGCATTTCCAGTATCCTGCATTTGTACTCTCCTCTTCTCACAGTTGCTTGTTTTGATATCATGTTTGTGTGTGGATGATTTAATACCTTTACTCTATGCTCTCCTTTCCTGCTGAGCTTTTAGGGGTTTTTTTGTTTGTTTCTAGTTTTGGTCTTATCTTTTCTGCCTAAATAAGTTCCTTTAGCATTTGTTGCAAAGCTGGTCTGGTGGTGCTGAATTCTCTTAGCTTTTGGTTGGTTGTAAAGCTTTTTTTTTTGGTTACATTGGGTCTTCATTGCTGCACGCGGGCTTTCTCTAGTTGGGGCCAGCGGGGGCTACTCTTCGTTGCGGTGTGTGGGCTTCTCATTGCGGTGCCTTCTCTTGTTGTGGAGCATGGGCTCTAGGTGCCCGGGCTTCAGTAGTTGCAGCACACAGGCTCAGTAGTTGCAGCATGCGGGCCCTAGAGCACACGACCTTCAGTAGTTGAGGCATGTGAGCTCAGTAGTTGTGGCATGTGGGCTTAATTGCTCCACAGCATGTGGGATCTTCTTAGACCAGTTATCGAACCAGTGTCCCTGCATTGGCAGGCACATTCTTAATCACTGCACCACCAGGGAAATCCCATCTGTAAAGCTTTTGATTTCTCTTTGGAATCTGAATGAGAGCCTTGCTGGGTAGAGTATTCTTGGTTGTAGGGTCTTCCCTTTTTTCACTTTAAATATATCATGCCACTTCCTTATCACCACAGTTTCTGCTGAGAAATCAGCTGATAACTTTATGGGGCTCCTTTGTATGTTATTTCTTGCTTTTCCCTTGCTCCTTTTAATATTTTTTCTTTGAATTTAATTTTTGTTAGTTTAATTAATATGTGTCTTGGTGTGTTTTTCCTAGGGTTTATCCTGTATGGGACTCTGCGCTTCCTGGAATTGGGTGGCTATTTCCTTTTCCATGTTAGGGAAGTCTTTGACTATAATCTCTTCAAATGTTTTCTCAGACCCTTTCTTTTTCTCTTCTTTTTCTTGGACATCTATAATCCAAATGTTGGTGCATTATTGTTGTCCTGGAGGTCTCTGAGACTGTCGTCAATTCTTTCATTCTTTTTTCTTTATTCTGCTCCTCAGCAGTTACTTCTACCATTCTATGTTCTAGCTCACTTACTCACTTTTCTGCCTCAGTTATTCTATTGATTCCTTTCCGTGTATTTTTCATTCTATTGATTCCTTTCCGTGTATTTTTCATTTCAGTTATTGTGTTGTTCATCACTGTTTCTTTGTTCTGTAGTTCTTCTAGGTCTTTGTTAAACATTTCTTCTGTTTTCTCAGTCCATGCCTCCATTCTGTTTCCGAGATTTTGGATAATCTTTACCATCATTACTCTGAATTCTTTTTCAGGTAAGTTGCTTATTTCCTTTTCATTTATTTGGTCTTGTAGGATTGTTGTCTTTTTGTTTTTTTGAATTTTTTTTTTTTTTGAATTTTATTATTTTTTTTACACAGCACGTTCTTATTAGTCATCAGTTTTATACACATCAGTGTATACATGTCAATCCCAATCGCCCAATTCATCACACCACCACCACAACCCCCCCTCTGCTTTCCCCCCTTGGTGTCCATACGTTTGTTCTCTACATCTGTGTCTCAATTTCTGCCCTGCAAACCGGTTCATCTGTACGATTTTTCTAGTTTCCACATATATGCGTTAATATACGATATTTGTTTTTCTCTTTCTGACTTCCTTCACTCTGTATGACAGTCTCTAGATCCATCCACCTCTCAACAAGTGACCCAATTTTGCCTTTTTATGGCTGAGTAACATTCCATTGTATATATATACCACATCTTCTTTATCCATTCGTCTGTTGATGTGCATTTAGGTTGCTTCCATGACCTGGCTATTGTAAATAGTGCTGCAGTGAACACTGGGGTGCATGTGTCTATTTGAATTATGGTTTTCTCTGGATATATGCCCAGTAGTGGTATTGCTGGATCATATGGTAATTCTGTGTTTAGTTTTTAAAGAAACCTCCATACTGTTCTTCATAGTGGCTGTATCAATTTACATTCCCAGCAACAGTGCTAGAGGGTTCCCTTTTCTCCACAGCCTCTCCAGCATTTGTTGTTTGTAGATTTTCTGATGATGCCCATTCTAACTGGTGTGAGGTGATACCTCATTGTAGTTTTGATTTGCATTTCTCTAGTAATTAGTGATCTTGAGCAGTTTTCATGTGCTTCTTTGCCATCTGAATATCTTCTTTGGAGAAATGTCTATTTAGGGCTTCTGCCCATTTTTGGATTGGGTTGTTTGTTTTTTTAATATTGAGCTGCATGAGCTGCTTGTAAATTTTGGAGATTATCCTTTGTCAGTTGCTTCATTTGCAAATATTTTCTCCCATTCTAGGGTTGTCTTTTCATCTTGTTTATGGTTTCCTTTGCTGTGCAACTGCTTTGAAGTTTCATTAGGTCTGGTTTGTTTATTTTTGTTTTTATTTCCATTTCTCTAGGAAGTGGATCAAAAAAGATCTTGCTGTGATTTATGTGAAAGAGTGTTCTTCCTGTGCTTTCCTATAAGAGTTTTATAGTGTCCAGTCTTACATTTAGGTCTTGAATCCATTTTGAGTATTTTTCTGTATGGTGTTAGGGAGTGTTCTAATTTCGTTCTTTTACATGTAGCTGTCCAGTTTTCCCAGCACCACTTATTGAAAAGGCTGTCTTTTCTCCATTGTATATCCTTGCTTCCTTTGACATAGATTAGTTGGCCATAGGTCCATGGGTTATCTCTGGGCTTTCAGTCTTGTTCCATTGATCTATGTTTCTGTTTTTGTGCTAGTACCATATCGTCTTGCTTACTGTAGCTTTGTAGTATAGTCTGAAGTCAGGGAGTCTGATTCCTCCAGCTCCGTTTTCTTCCCTCAAGACTGCTTTGGCTATTCAGGGTCTTTTGTGTCTCCATACAAATTTTAAGATTTTTTGTTCTAGTTCCGTAAAACATGCCATTGGTAATTTGATTGGGATTGCATTGAATCTGTAGATTGCTTTGGGTAGTATAGTCATTTTCACAATGTTGATTCTTCCAATCCATGAACATGGTATATCTCTTCATCTGTTGGTATCATCTTTAATTTCTTTCATCAGTGTCTTATAGTTTTCTGCATACAGGTCTTTCGTCTACCTAGGTAGGTTTATTCCTAGGTAATTTATTCTTTTGCTGCAGTGGTAAATGGGAGTGTTTCCTTAATTTCTCTTTCAGATTTTGCATCATTAGTGTATAGGAATGCAAGAGATTTCTGTGCATTAATTTTGTATCCTTCAACTTTACCAAATTCATTGATTAGCTCTAGTAGTTTTCTGGTGGCATCTTTAGGATTCTCTCTGTGTAGTATGTCATCTGCAAACAGTGACAATTTTACTTCTTCTTTTCCAATTTGTATTCCTTTTATTTCTTTTTCTTCTCTGATTGCCGTTGCTAGGACTTCCAAAACTATGTTGAATAATAGTGGCGAGAGTAGACATCCTTGTCTTGTTCCTGATCTTAGAGGAAATGCTTTGAGTTTTTCACCATTGAGAATGATGTTGGCTGTGGGTTGGTCATATATGGCCTTTATTATCTTGAGGTAGGTTCCCTCTATGCCCACTTTCTGGAGAGTTTTTTTAATAAATGGTTGTTGAAATTTGTCAAAAGCTTTTTCTGCATCTGTTGAGATGATCAAATAGTTTTTCTTCTTCAGTTTGTTAATATGGTGTATCACATTTATTGATTTGCATATACTGAAGAATCCTTGCATCCCTGGGATAAATCCAACTTGATCATGGTGTATGATCCTTTTAAGTTGTTGTTGGATTCTATTTGGTAGTATTTTCTGGAGGATTTTTGATATATTCATCAGTGATATTAGTCTGCAATTTTCTTTTTTTGTAGTATCTTTGTCTGGTTTTGATATCAGGGTGATGGTGGCCTCTTACAATGAGTTTGGGAGTGTTCCTTCCTCTGCAATTTTTTGGAAGAGTTTGAGAAAGATGGGTGTTAGCTCTTCTCTAAATGTTTGATAGAATTCACCTGTGAAGCCATCTGGTCCTGGACTTTTGTTTGTTGGAAGATTTTTGATCACAGTTTCAATTTCATTACTTGTGATTGGTCTGTTCATATTTTCTACTTCTTCCTGGTTCAGTCTTGGAAGCTTATACCTTTCTAAAAATTTGTCCATTTCTTCCAGGTTATCCATTTTATTGGCATAGAGTTGCTTGTAGTAGTCTCTTAGGATGCTTTGTATTTCTGTGGTGTCTGTTGTAACTTCTCCTTTTTCATTTCTAATTTTACTGAGTCCTCTCCCTCTTTTTCTTGATGAGCCTGGCTAATGGTTTATCAATTAGTCTGACTTTGGTTTATTTTCTCAAAGAACCAGCTTTTAGTTTTATTGATCTTTGCTTTTGTTTCTGTTTTATTTATTTCTGCTCTGATCATTATGAATTCTTCTGCTAACTTTGGGTTTTGTTTGTTCTTCCTTCTCTAGTTCTTTTAGGTGTAAGGTTAGATTGTTAATTTGAGGTTTTTCTTATTTCTTGTGATAGGCTTGCATAGTTATAAACTTCCCTCTTAGAACTGCTTTTGCTGCATCCCATAGGTTTTGGATTGTCGTGTTTTCATTGTCATTTGTCTCTAGGTATTTTTTGATTTCCTCTTTGATATCTTCAGTGATCTCTTGGTTATTTAGTAACGTATTGTTTAGCCTCCATGTTTTTGTGTTTTTTTCCATTTTTTTCTCTGTAATTCATTTCTAATCTCATAGCATTGTGGTCAGAAAAGATACTTTATATGCTTTCAATTTTCTTAAATTTACTGAGGTTTGATTTGTGACCCAAGATGAGATCTATCCTGGAGAATGTTCCGTGCACACTTGAGAAGAAAGTGTAATCTGCTGTTTTTGGATGGAATGTCCTATAAATATCAGTTAACTCTATCTGGTCTATTGTGTCATTTAAAGCTTCTGTTTCCTTATTTATTTTCATTTTGGATGCTCTGTCCATTGATGTAAATGAAGTGTTAAAGTCCCCCACTATTATTGTGTTATTGTCAGTTGCCTTATGTATTGAGGTACTCCTATATTTGGTGCATGTATATTTATAATTGTTACATCTTCTTCCTGGATTGATCCCTTGATCATTATGTAGTGTTCTTCCTTGTCTCTTGTAACATTCTTTATTTTAAAGTCTATTTTATCTTTAAGTGAGATAAGTGATATCAGTATTGCTACTCCAGCTTTCTTTTGATTTCCATTTGCAGGGAATATCTTTTTTCATCCCCTCACTTTCAGTCTGTATGTGTCCTTAGGTCTGAAGTGGGTCTCTTGTAGACAGCATATATATGGTTCTTGCCTTTCTATCCATCCAGCAAGCCTGTGTCTTTTGGTTGGAGCATTTAATCCATTCACATTTAAAGTAATTATCTATATGTATGTTCTTATTACCATTTTCTTAATTGTTTTGGGTTTGTTTTTCTAGGTCCTTTTCTTCTCTTGTGTTTCCCACTTAGAGAAGTTCCTTTAGCATTTGTTGTAGAACTGGTTTGGTGGTGCTGAATTCTCTTAGCTTTTGCTTGTCTGTAAGGCTTTTGATTTCTCCATCGAATCTGAATGAGATCCTTGCCAGGTAGAGTAATCTTGGTTGTAGTTTCTTCCCTTTCATTACTTTAAGTATATCATGCCACTTCCTTCTGGCTTGTAGAGTTTCTGCTGAGAAATGAGCTGTTAACCTTATGGGAGTTCCCTTGTATGTTATTTGTCATTTTTCCCTTCTGCTTTCAATAATTTTTGTTTGTCTTTAATTTTTTCCAATTTGATTACTATGTGTCTTGGTGTGTTTCTCCTTGGGTTTCTCCTGTATGGGACTCTCTGCGCTTCCTGGACTTGGGTGGCTATTTCCTTTCCCATGTTAGGGAAGTTTTCGACTATAAAATCTTCAAATATTTTCTCTGGTCCTTTCTCTCTTTTCCTTCTGGGACCCCTATAATGTGAATGTTGTTGCATTTAATGTTGTCCCAGAGGTCTCTTAGGCTGTCTTCATTTCTTTTCTTTATTCTCTTCTGCAACAGTGAATTCCACCATTCTGTCTTCCAGGTCACTTCTCCGTTCTTCTGCCTCAGTTATTCTGCTGTTGATTCTTGTTAGTGTAGTTTTCATTTCAGTTATTGTATTGTTCATCTCTGTTTGTTTGTTCTTTAATTCTTCTAGGTCTTTGTTAAACATTTCTTGCATGTTCTTGATCTTTACCTCCACTCTTTTTCCGAGGTCCTGGATCATCTTCACTTTCATTCTGGAAGCTTCTTTTTCTGGAAGTTTGCCTATCTCCACTTCATTTAGTAGGTTTTCTGGGGTTTTATCTTGTTCCTTCATCTGATACATAACTCTCTGCCTTTTTGTCTTGTCTGTCTTTCTGTGAATGTGGTTTTTGTTCCACAGGCTGCAGGATTGTAGTTCTTCTTGCTTCTGCTGTCTGCCCTCTCGGTCCTGTAGGTTTTTACCTTGGTCCTTCGTCTGTAATATATTTTTTTGTTGCCTCATTTTTTTTGATGGGTAGGGCTGTATTCCTGTCTTACTGGTTGTTTGACCTGATATGTGCAGCACTGGAAGTTGAAGGCAGTTGGGTAGAGCTGTGTCTTAGTGCCAAGATGAGGACCTCTGCAAGACCTCGCTCCGATTATTATTCCCTGGGGTCTGAGGTTCTCTGTTAGTACAGCAGCTTGGACTCAGTGCTCCCACCACAGGAGCTCAGGCCCAACCCCCAGCCTGGGAACCAGTATATCCCACAAGCTGCTCGGTTTGGCACAAGAAGGGGAAAGAAACGGAGCAGTAGAATAACAGAATAAAAAGTAAAATACAGTTAGTAAAATAAAAAGTATATCAGGAATAATTAAAATGTAAGTGAAACAACTGCAACAAGGTAAAACAGCACCACAATAAAAGAAAAAGAAGAAGAAAGCTGGGGGCACAAGCCAAAAGTTGCAGAACAATAACAAGGTATAAAGAGTAAAATAAAATTAGAAAAATTAAAAATTAGAAAAATATCTATATAGATGAAAGAACAAGGTAAAGCCGAACCACAGCCTAAAAAAAAAGGCTAGAAAAGGCCTTGGCTGTGGGGGGGCAGTGTGGGGTGGTGGGGCTTAGGCTCAGGACCTGCTCAGCCGCGAAAGGCAGCACATCTGGAGGGGGGCCTTGGAGTGTGGGTTCAGAGGTAAGGTCATGGTTGGGGGCGTGGAGGCAGGGTGTGGGCCCAGCACAGTTGGAGGGTGCCTTGGAGGGCAGAGGATGAGGCCTGGGGACCTCACTTGGGCCTCCCCGGGACCCTAGTGGGCAGTGGGCAGGGGAAATGCTGACCCTGTTCCCTTCTGATAATCCACTCTCCCAAGTGTCTCCCCCATCCCTGTTGATCCCCTAACCATGGGTGGGCCCCTCTGGGCATGGGAACCCCTTGCCTCTCCCAGCCACCCCATAGGGGCACTGGTCTGTCTCCCCTCCACTTATCCTCCCCCCCTTCCTCCTCCCCAGGTCCTACCCAGCTGCTCATGGGTTCTTCCCATCCCCTTAGGTGTCCGTGGTCCCCCACCAGTGCCTGGTAGGTGCCCTAGTTGTGCAGAGATGCAAACTCCACATCCTTCTACTCCACCATCTTGACTTCACCCCACAGTCTTTAAAGTCTGTTTAGTCTCATAAGAGTATTGTTATTCCAGCTTTCTTTTGATTTCCATTTGCATGGAATACCTTTTTCCATTCTCACTTTCAGTCTGTGTGTGTCTCTAGATCTGAAGTGAGTCTTCTGTAGGAGCATATATATGGTTCTTGTTTTTGTATCCACTCAGCCCCTCTATCTTTTGGTTGGAGCATTTAGTCCATTTACATTTAAGGTAATTATTGATATGTATGTTCTTACTGCCATTTTGTTAATTGTTTGGGGTTTGTTTTTACAGGTCTTTTCCCCCCCTACTTTTGTTCTCATCTCCTGTGATTTGATGACTATCTTTAGTGTTATGTTTGGATTCTTTTCTCTTTTTTTGTGTGTATATCTATTATAGGTGTTTGTTTTGAGGTTACCGTGAGCTTTTTATGTAGCAGTCTGTGTGTGTGTGTGTGTGTGTGTGTGTGTGTGTCTGTGTGTGTATGATTTAAGTTGCTGAGCTCTTAATTTCAAATGCATTTAAAAAATCTTACATTTGTACTCTCCTTCCTTCATGATTGCTGTTTTTCATATCATATTTTACATCTAATTGTTTTGTGTATCCCTTAACTGCTCATTGTGGTTATAGATTATTTTACTACTTTTGTCTTTTTATCACCCTGTTAGCTTTGTGTGTGGATGATTTCCTACATTTTCTGTATGTTTGCCTTTGTTGATCATTTTGATTTTATAATTTTCTTGTTTGTAGTTGTGGCCTTTTTCATCAGGAGAAGTTCCTTTAACATTGGTTGTAAAGTTGGTTTGATGGTGCTGGACTCTTAGCTTTTGCTTATCTGTAAAGCTTTTGATCTCTCCATCAAATCTGAACGAGAGCCTTCCTGGGTAGATTATTCTTGGTTGTAGGTTTTTCCCTTTCATCACTTTAAATATATCTTTCTACTCCATTCTGGCCTTCAGTTTCTGCTGAAAAATCAGCCAATAACTTAATGGGAATTCTGTTGTATGCTATTTGTTGCTTTTCCCTTGCTGCTTTTAATATTCTCTTTATATTTAATGTTTGTCATTTTAATTACAGTGTGTCTTGGTTTCTCTTTGGGTTAATCCTGTATGGGACTCTGTACTTTCTGGCCTTGAGTGATTGTTCCTTTCCCAGGTTAGGGAAGTTTTCACCTGTTATGTTTTCAGTCTCTCTCGTCCTTGTGGGACCCCTACAGTGTGAATATTAGTGTGCTTGATATTGTCCTACAGGGCTCTTAAACTGTCCTAATTTCTTTTCATTCTTTCTTCTTTTCAGTAGCAGTGCTTTCCACTACTCTATCTTCAGCTCACTGATCTGTTCTTCTGTATCATTTAGTCTAATGTTGACTCCTTCTAGTGTATTTTTCATTTCAGTTATATTCTACATCTCTGGTTGGTTGTTCTTTATATTTTCTAATTCTTTGTTAAAAACTTCTGACTTCTTGCTCTGTACGTCCATTCTTTTCCCAAGTTCTTTCATCATCTTTACAGTCATTACTCTGAATTCTTTCTCAGGTAGATTGCCTATCTCCACTTCACTTAGTTGTTCTTCTGGGGTTTTATCTTGTTTCCTCGTCTGGAACATGTTTCTTTGTGGCCTCATTTTATCTAAATTGCTATTTCTATTTTTATGTATGTGGTAGGTTAGTTATGTTTCTGTACCTTGAAGAAGTAGTCTTCTGTAGGAGATGTCTTATGCATCCCACTGTGCACTCCCCTCTCGTCACCCATGCTATATGCTCTATAGTTTCCCCCTAAGAGGGCTGCATTGGTGCTTCAGTTTTGGTGAGCTATGTGGGTGGTCTGGTAGGCTTGGTTGGCCCCTAGCCCAGTTGGTTGCCAGGCACCTGCCTTGTGCAGATGCTGCTGGTTAGTGGGACCTGGTCACAAGGTAGCAGATTACAAAACCTCAGGGTCCCCAGGCCTAGTGCTGGCTCACTGGTGGACAGAATCAGGGTCCATAAGACTCCAGGGCTGTTGCCCTACCACTGGTGGGTGAAGCCAGGTTCTGGGGTTAGTGTTGGACTAGTGGCAGGCAGAGCTGGGTCCCAGAGTCTGACAACAGGGCCCAGGAATTTCAGAGCTGCCGTCAGATTGCTGAGCAGGAGGTGGAGGGATCCTGACACAGTTGGGTATGGGGTCCGAGGTGTCCCAAAGCTTGTGTTGGCCTGCTGGTAGGCAGCATCAGGATACAGGAGATCCTGGGGCTCTGTCAGGCCCACTGGTGGATAAAGCTGGGTCATGGGGATAGTGCAGGCCCATTGGCTAGCTGAGCCATGTCCTGGGGCCTCTGGCTTCAGGGCCTACATTCTCAGAACTGGTTTTGGACCATTGGTGGGTTGGCTGGTTCATGACACAGCTGGCTATGGGGCCTGGGGTGTCCCAAAGGTTGTGTTGGCCCACTGGTAAGTGCGGCCGGATCCTGGGGTAATGTCTAAGGGGCCCAAGTTGTCTCAGAGCTTTTATTGTCTCCCTGGTGGTTGGGGCTGAGGACCAGCAAGTCCTGGGACTGGTGCCAACTGCTGGTGGCTGGGCTAGGTCCTGGCATAGCATGCCGTGGTTGTTCTGGGGCTGGTGTCTGTCTACTGGTAGGTCGGGTTATATTTCCACCCAGTTAATTGCTTGATCTGAGGTGATCCAGTACTTGTGCCTACAGGCTGGTGAGTGGGTATAGGGCTGGGGCTGGGTCCCATGCCTAGTAAGCTAGAGGGAGGATTCCAAAATGGTGCTTTGCAGCGCCAGTTTCAATGTGGTAGAATTAACTCCCAAAAATGGTTGCCACCAGTGCCTGTGTCCCCAGGGGAGCTCCATTTGCCTCCTGCCTCTCTGGGAGACTCTTCAAGATCACCAGTAGGTCTGACCCAGGCTCTGTTCAAATTACTGCTGCTTCCCTGTGTCCCATAGCATGTGAAATTTTGTGTGCACCCTTTAAGAGTGGGGTCTTTCTTTTCCACAGCCCTCTGGGTCTTCCACAGCCCTCTGGGTCTCCCGAAAGTAAGTTCCTCTGACCTTCAAAACCAAACATTCTGGGGTCTCGTCTTCCCAGCACAGGACCCCTGGGCTGGGGAGCTTGATGTGGGTCTCTTACCTCTTGCTCCTTCTGGAGAACCTCTATACTTACAATTATCTTCCCATTTGTAGGTCTCTCACCTCAGGATCTG
Source organism: Phocoena phocoena (assembly GCF_963924675.1). Classification (NCBI taxonomy): domain Eukaryota; kingdom Metazoa; phylum Chordata; class Mammalia; order Artiodactyla; family Phocoenidae; genus Phocoena; species Phocoena phocoena. The sequence continues at coordinate 64,783,025 of NC_089227.1, read as the reverse complement.
GGTCTTGACTATACTGCAGTTTCTCCCCTCCTACCCATCTAGTTGTGGTTCCTTCTTTATATCTTTAGTTATAGAAATCTTTTCTGGTAGGTTCCAGTCTTTCTCACTCGCAGTTGCTCTGTAAATAATTGTAATTTTGGTGTGTGCCCGTGAGAGGAGGTGAGCTCAGGGCCCTCTTAGTCCACTGTCTTGGGAACTCATCAACAATAATTTCTTATTGTATGGCTCTCCATTTGGTAGAATTCTAGTCCATTTAATTCTAGAGCAAAATTTTTTAAAATTTACATAAGTTATGTCATGATGGGAGAAAGGTTTTCTTTGTAAGCAGAATACCATTTTTTATCTAAGCACAGATCTCATGAGCTATTCCTAATTTTCATGTCTATTTCATATTTTTTCATATGCTTTAAAATCCAGTTCTAATTCTCATTTTTATAGGGAGGAATAGTATCAAAATCACCTACAGTTAACTTAATTGGGGTAAAGGGTACTATTATTTCTTATAAAAAACCCAGGAATTTCTGAAATCCCATGTCTCCACATTGGCCCCTTTTGAAACTTAACTACTCTACAACTATCCTCTCCCAGCCCTCCCCACCCAAATGCCTTCAGTTAATCATGGAAGTTAAGCTTATGATCAAATGGTAGAGGTGAGGATGGGATAATTTTTTTAACATCTTTATTGGAATATAATTGCTTTACAATGTTGTGTTAGTTTCTGCTCTGTGTTTCTTTAGGGAAAAATGCTGTTTTAATTATGGAGAGTGGGGAGCCAGGGAGAAGGAATTCTTAAAGGGAAGCTACTAGGCTGTAGTTATTGTGGTATTTCTCAACACCTTACATTTTATGTTATGATTATAGTTAAATTTCTAATTTGCCCTATTTTTTAAGTACAGGAATGACTCCTACAATAAAGTGAATGGGCTGGTATTTAGTTACTTAATAATTTTTTTAAACATCAGAAAGTAAACACTGTTCTGGTTCCTCCAGGGTGTTTCAGTAAAGACCAGGTATACTTGGATGGTATCCTGCAAATCCTCCGATATAGAGAGACCATTGACTTTCATCTGCTTACGGCCCTGGGGAAGGTGAGTGAAACCAATGGCACAGAGTCTGCAAACGTACCAGGTCAACACTTCCTCCAGCTCGTTTCATGATTAAATAAGACTCAAGTTGAAACTGTTTTTATTTTATTGTTGGAGTAGTTTTCCTTTATGTGATAACAGGAGGGAAGAAATGAGGTTCTGTCACAGAACCAAATTACAATATTCCTTTGTGGACAATAAGAGATAAAGAAGGGAATAGGAAATTTGGGAATATATTATTAGTTTTTATATGCATATTTTCCTAAAGTAAGCTGCAGGTATAACTCTACTCCCCTTCATACTTCAGTATGTAGCTCCTAAGAATAAGGATATTCTGACGTGACCATATGTTTTCTAAAGAAATTTATCATTGATTCCATATAATATCTAAAAAAAAGTCTATTTTATATTCCCCAGATCATCTCCAAAATGTCCTTTGTAGCTCTTTTTCATGACCCAGGATCCAGTCAAGATTTATGCCTTGCATTCGCTTATCATCTTTAATCTCTTAATTTATAACAGTCCCCCTCACCGTAGTCTTTTTTTATGACATTTTTAAGAATCCAAGAAAATTTCCTTGAGAATTCCTAGAATCTAGACTATCAGATTGTTTCCTTGTAATTAGCTTTAGGTTAAACATTTTTGCCAAGAATACTAAAGTGAGTCATGCATTTTTCAGTGCATCACATTAGAGAGCTATTTTGTCCCAGTATTGGTGATACTGTGTATAATCACCTGGGTTAGTTACTGCCAGATCTCTCCATTATAATGGTACCTTTCCTCCATTAATAAGTAATTTGTGGGATGATACCTTCAAATGTACCATTGTCTAATAGCCTTTCCAGAAATGATTTTAACATCAATTGATGATTTTTGCCCAAATCAGTTACTACACTGGTGGTAGCAAAATAGAGATCTTTGAATTGTTACATTTCCCTCCACTTTTTTATTCAGCTCTTCCAATGGCTACTCCTGTGGTTTTTAAAACATGTCTACATGTTTTCAAGCAAAGTAAAATATTCTGGGCTCACCTTACACTTTTCCTACCCAAATCTGAGATTAGATGTTTCTCTAAGGAAGTCTTGATTCTTTTTAGTGGGAAATGGTATTTAGAAAACAAGACTGGAGCACGAGGTGTGCACATCACTACTCGAGTGCTGATGCTTCTAGACCTTGTCAACGAGCATATCATATATTTGTTTTAAATCATAAGGGCATTCCCCATTCCATATATGTATCTCTTTATTTCCCAACATCAGTATATTTACTCATTCTCTCCTTATAATAAACTTAGAGTGGTTTAAGATAAATTACAAAACCATGCCAATATCAACACCAAACCTATTTCCTATAACCTATTACATTAGTGATATACTCAATTTTAACTGAAATATAAATAAAACTTAATATGAACATGATTTATTTAAAGCCTTCCTACTGAACCAGGAAGAGTGTTGATCAGAAGATAATAGTTCTTAAAGCCAGCTATGTTTTGGAATTTAAAAGTTGAAAGATAAGTTTAGGGGTGAAACTTTAAGTTCTATAAATTAATATAATATTTATGAAAGACTGGCTTCTTAAGTGAATGAAAGAGATGTGAAATTTTAAAAAATACTTAAATTCTCTTGCTTTTATTTTGATATTTTTAACACAAAACATTATTTTATTTCTCCAATTAAATAGAAAAAGGAATTTAATGTATAATTGTGCTGATTTTCCTAACTTAATACAGTATTTACATTCTAATTATTTTCTTATTTATTTATTTTGGCTGCACTGGGTCTTAGTTGCAGCACGTGGGATCTTCATTGTGGCATGCAGGCTTCTTAGTTGCAGCATGCATGCAGGATCTAGTTCCCCAACCAGGGATCGAACCTGGGCCTCCTGCATTGGGAGCATGGAGTCTTACCCACTGGAGCACCAGAGAAGTCCCAATTCTTAGATTTAGGCAGGAGATTTGTTTAGGTTCAGTCTTTCATACACATATATTAAGTTTAGTTCAATTTCTAGACAAACTGTAGATCCAAGATAGATTGTTAAATCAAATACTGACTAGATTTTTAAAAATATAGTCATGGTCATTTCTCCAAAGAAGATATACAGACTGCCAACAAACACATGAAAGAATGCTCAACATCACTAAGCATTAGAGAAATGCAAATCAAAACTACAATGAGATATCATCTCATACCAGTCAGAATGGCCATCATCAAAAAATTTAGAAACAATAAATGCTGGAGAGGGTGTGGAGAAAAGGGAACCCTCTTGCACTGTTGGTGGTAATGTAAATTGATACAGCCACTATGGAGAACAGTATGGAGGTTCCTTATAAAACTACAAATAGGACTACCATATGACCCAGCAATCCCACTACTGGCCATACACCCTGAGAAAACCATAATTCAACAGGTACCACAATGTTCATTGCAGCACTATTTACAATAGCCAGGACATGGAAGCAACCTAAGTGTCCATTGACAGATGAATGGATAAAGAAGATATGGCACATATATACAATGGAATATTACTCAGCCATAAAAAGAAACGAAATTGAGCTATTTGTAATGAGGTGGATAGACCTAGAGTCTGTCATACAGAGTGAAGTAAGTCAGAAAAAGACAAATACCGAATGCTAACACATATATATGGAATTTAAGGAAAAAAAATGTCATGAAGAACCTAGGAGTAAGACAGGAATAAAGACACAGACCTACTAGAGAATGGACTTGAGGATATGGGGAGGGGGAAGGGTAAGCTGTGACAAAGCGAGAGAGAGGCATGGACGTATATACACTATCAAACGTATGGTAGATAGCTAGTGGGAAGCAGCCGCATAGCACAGGGAGATCAGCTCAGTGCTTTGTGACCACCTGGAGGGGTGGGAGGGAGGGAGACACAAGAGGGAAGAGATATGGGAAAATATGTATATATATAACTGATTCATTTTGTCGTAAAGCAGAAACTAACACACCATTGTAAAGCAATTATACTTCAATAAAGATGTTAAAAATATACATATATATATATAGTCATGGTATGAAGGGGCAGATAAATACGTTCTTATTTAACACAGTAAATTTTGTCATTTTCCAGGTATTAGGGAGTAATTTCAAAAACAGTCTACATAAAGTTTCACTTAAGACCAAAGGAAGAAATTGCTCTTCAAAATTTAACTGGTAGTCACATTTAAAAAGTAACCCATCTTCCTTTTTTCAGGTCTCTTATGAAGATGTGGATCGCTTAAAAGGATTGGCAGTTACTGAAAACATGAGGGTCCCTCACTTTCTGCAGGACCATGGCCGATATATGGAACACTTAGAGAAGATCATGGAAGTGAATGAACTGACTGACAGGGAACTGAAAGATCTTATATATTAATTAGCATTCTTGCAAACATAGCTAAGCTATACCTCCATGTATATTACCAATTAGGTGCAGTTAGCACCAGCAGATTTATAAGAGAAGAATGACTGTTTACATGAGTTTTCTGAAGAATGGTCTGCAGTATTCAGTTGAATATTTAGGTTAAGAACAAACTTTAAACTGTTTCCCTAAAATGTTTCTATAGGCTACAGGGGAAAGTTACTCCTGTTTTCATCTGAATCTCAACAGAGTCAGATGAAAATACTGCTGATGGGTGTTTTTGAGGAATCTTGGTCAAATTGATAAACTTCTGCCTGAGAACCAAGACCAGCTCTTACTAGAGATGGAATTCCTGTGTTGTTCAAACTTCAAGGTAATATTTTATTTAATAAATAATGGTAATTATTCTCCTTTGAAAAATTAGTCTGTGTTATGCTCCCAAAAGCTAGAAAATAAGAAATTTAAGATTTCTTATTTTCTTATATGTTAAGTAATGTTAAAGGGAGGGGAAAAGCAATTTGAAAAGTTTTCATAGTTCTTTATTTTACACATTATTGTTTCACCTTATTAGCTTATAGGAACTAAAGTAGAAGATTACCATATTTTTTCCAGTTATCCCTTAACTAAATTTGGTTTTCATCTGCTGAAACATACTGGACACCTTCAAAATTTTAACCAAGTTTTAGGGTCTTTGCTTCCCAAGTCTCAGAGGTTTCTCTACATAAATCAAAATAGTTGGGGAAGAGAGAAGCTACTTACCTTTTTTATTAAATGGAGCAATGAGCAGGGGATATATCATATAGGAGCTGGATGTTGACTGGGTAGCATCTACAGTAAGCTTGACTATATACTCTGAGAAACAGAATTTCTGGGCATTGTCATTTGATAAACTATCAAAATCTTTGACTTCATCAAGCCAATAATGACATACTTTGAATTTCAAGAATATGAGTTCTGTTTTACTACATTTCTCCTGCTAAAAGCTTATATCTAGCTTTGTAATTTATCAATTTCAGTATATACTTGGATAGGTATAATAGGTATACTTGGGATCAAGTAGTTTTTCAAACTTAATCAGAAAGAATACTGCTGTAAACACCCCATTCAAAATTGCTACTGTAATTTCTACCCAAAGTCTATCTGAGAGTTTATCTTTACCTCAATTCAGACTTAAATATGGTGCTAACACTGGTAGATGTATATTGCAAAGTCTGGTTCACATTCATATTTTAGAAACTCTTTTGCAGACAAGGTTATGGGATTTTTCTCTTTCACATATCTGGAAGGGCGCCTCAAAGAATGATATACTTCAACAAACCTCCAAGAAACACGATATACTCTAATTGGCACCTGGTAGTTCTTGCAAAGCCACGCATTTCACCTTTGGCAGTAGCAGGCAAGGCCCTTTAGAGTACTGAAGGTGCCCATACCTGTGTCATGCTGGCTGGAGTGTGACCTGCACTGGGGGCACAGTGCACCAACACTAACCAGACACCAGAAGACCACTCTTGTCCTCTCAAGCATTATTTCTTTGTAGCAGAGTCATCCAGTTTTAGCTTTGTGTAGTGTTTTCTGACTTCATCTTCAGACTTATCAAAGGTAACTGTGAAAACAATGTCTTACTAGCTGGAGTTGAAGTACAGACAGAAATGGCAATATTTATGTCCTGTGACTTAAGGGCAAATGATTATAAATTCAGCATTTGTAGGCAATAACACTGCTAATCTTATGTTATGGTTTAAATATAAAGGAAAATCACAGCAGCCTTAATTTCCTATTGGTAGGATTGTTTGTAGTCCCTGAATTTTAAAATGGATAGATATTACGTGATCTGAAAAAGGAAACACTTTCTTGCCTTACTGCTTTGGTATAAGGACAAAAAATATGAGCACTATCTAGACAAAAAAAAAAAAAAAGACCTTAAATCACATTAAGATATTTCAAAGGTTAGCAATGAACCAAAAGTAGTTTAAGATTAGCAGAAATACTTAAAGAGCTCTAAGCTTTAAAAGTTGAGATTGAAGATTTAATGTTTATTCTTTTTCTTGAAATAGCATTAAGGTCAGTTTTCTCTAAAATGAAAGTTTTTATAAATAGAAAATTACAGCAGCAGTACTTAGGAGAATAGTTGAAGATCATATTTGTTTTAATTAGAATAGTCATTTACTATAGGCTATTGATCATTAGGATTTCATCAATTTTTTCCACTGAAATTCTAACATATAGTTGTATCAAATACAAATTCTAATAAACTGTTTGTTAGGTTTTCACACCAGACAGTTTCAAAGTAAAATAGTCTGCAAACATAGTCTTCATTTCTTTATATTTTCAATCTTTGAGCATTTTGTGTCTAGCTGTAATAGAAATAAATAGCACTGAGGTTCTTAAATGAACTATTTGGATATATATGCGTGCAAACTTCTTTTAAAACCTAATTATATTTTTATTGTGGTATTTCTGAGTTTTTTATTGTAATTATTGAAAATATCATCAATCATGTTTGTCTTCTAGTATTCTTATTTATAGAGAAATATATTTGCCACACTCTACCTTTCCCCTAATTAGTTCCCCTAATTAGCATATACTCCCATGGGGCATAGGGAAAAGGAGAGAGGGAAAATTCTGTCTTAATTTACTACCCTGTTTGTTTATTGAATAAACTTTTATGCAGAACCAACTGAGGAGCAGAATCTGTGCTGAGTGTCAGAGGTCCTCTGATGAAGACAAATGTTCCACAGTCCAGTGAGGAAGAGTGGCACACACCCAGGTTACAGCACTGCCAGTACCATACCCAAAAAGTGTTGCCAAGAGAATGTAAACCATAGTAAATGGGCCTGTTCATGTGTGTGAAGCACAGAGACAAAGATCACTTGCAAAGTAGTGAGTATTTACAGTATCTTATTACCACTCTTTGCGAGGCTTGTTTGGAACCTGAGCAACTTTAGCCTAGGGGAAGGAGTAGACCAAGAATACAGTTGCTTGGGTCATCACAGGCCCTGAGGAGATCCTTTGAGCCCTTCAGCAGATGCCCAAGGGAGTCAGCACTTTATCCTTAAGTGTCTCGGTCTTTGGATTCAAACCTTTATGGCACTTGTGAAAGCCTTGTCAGCTGGCTATGATTTCATTCATTTTTGTTCACTCTGATTCTAGTGGCTAAAGGAATTAATATCTTGAAACTGCCAGGATGAGAAATACCAGTGTTTGTTAGCTAGCTTTAAGAATGTGTGGAATTTCAAGTATGCAGAGGGAAAAGCACATGAAGAGGAAGCAAGAGGGCAGCCATCTGCAAGCCAAGGAGAGAGGCCCCGAACAGATCCTTCCCTTATGGTTCTCAGGAAAAATCAAGCTTTCCAACACCTTGATCTTGAACTTCTAGCCTTCAGAACTGAAAAGAATTGTACCTAAAGAAAGAGGATGAAGCAAAGAGCAGAAATCTGACCACTAAGAGATTACTGAGCATTCATTTCTTCCCAGCTATCCAGTTATCCCAACAAAAGATGACCAGCTTCAGAAGTGACATCAGCATGGCTGAAAAAGCTTCCCCTCATTTGTGTCCTCCACCCACAGCAATTTGGTATCCATATACAAACAGAAATGACCGGTGGGAGCTTAGGGATCCAACACCAAGCAACTTTGTAGCAATCGCCAGGCAACCTGATAGGAATCTTTCCTGCCCATGCATTGGCTTATAGGCATACAGACCCAGGTCCTGGCATGGACCCTGCAGTGGCCTGCGAACCAGCTCCAGGCCCTCTCGGCTGCAGTGTGGAAACCCTTGGAAAGTACTATCTTAGACAGTCACCCACAGACAAGAGCACCTTTGTGAAAGTCTGGGTTTCCAGTGGAGAATTTTCAGCACATTTTTGGAGCAATAAATGAGTTTAGATGCTTTGAAGAGGAACAGTTTGATTATATCCTCATTATCCTTCCCTCAAGGTGGCACAGTTCAGGGCCAAGAGAGACCTTCTCAGCCCGTGATTTCTCCTGGAGGGGAAAATGCAAGTGACTGAGTACCCAGCTTCTCCAACTATGTGGGAAGCCGCCAAAGAGGCCCATTTCTCTCTTGCCTCATCCAGACTACTGAATCTTGAGCTGCATGATGAGGGGGTGGGAAGGTGCTAGGAGAATAGCAGATAGGACTCTTGGAGGGCATTAAAGAGTCACAGAGCCTACTAATTCACAGCCCCATCAAGAAGCTAGCCCACATGGCACTGGGGACACCTTACCTGTGGGTCTCCCTGACCAGCCCGTGGGAACCAGTAGTGCTCCATGTGCCTCACCCACACACACCCCCCCCCCACTCTGTGGCTTCCTGTCTCACTCCTGATAGCATCAAGAGCAAACTTTGGCAGACGGCTAGTGAACATGCAAAAAAAGCCCAACTGAATCTGCAGGCCCAAGGGAGACAACAGATGTGAGCTTTAGCCCCACACTTGGGAAAGCAGAAGGGAGGTTGTCAGCACCTAACCTTTTGCATTGCAGACTCAAGAGAAGATATACAAGCTTAAGGATTCTGCCATAAGAGGCCAAGAAGTGTGGAGCAGGCTTACCCATAGCTGATCTGAGGAAGCCTCAGAATCTCTAGCAGGGATGATTGAAGTTAGTTCTCTGCTGAAGCAGTTAGTAAAGACTAGAGGAAGCAACTGCTACTTCAGATACAAAGACAACAAAGCAAAACTTAAGAAAACATGACACTATCAAAGGATTATGATAATCCAGTAATTGATTCCAAAGACATGGAGATCTGTGATTTACCTGATAAAGAATGAAAAATAACTGTTTAAGGAAGCTCAGTGAGCTACAAGAATAGACAATTTGATGAAATCAAGAAAATACTTGAATAAAAATGAGCAGTTTAACAAAGAAAAATCATAAAGGACCAAACAGAAATTCTGAAGTAGAAAAATACAGTGAATGAAATGAAAAATATAGTAGCATCAATATCAGAATGTGTCAATCAGAAGAAAGAATCTGTGAGGTAGAAGATGGGAGCTTTGAGATTATTCAGTCAGAGGAAAACAAAGAATGAAAAAGGATAATGAAAGCCTATGTGATCTATGGGATACAATCAAAAGAAACAACTTGCAAATTATTAGAGTTTCAGAGGGAGAAGGGGGCAGACAGCTTATTACAGAAATAATGGCTGAGAACTTCCCAAATCTGAGGGAAGACTTGGATATCCAAGTTCATAAGGTCACCAAACTCAAAGAGACCCTCTTCAAGACATGCTGTAATAAAACTATAAAAGACAAAGAGAATCTTAAAAGCAGCAAGAGAAAAGAAGCTTGTAACTTAAAAGGGACCCTCCATACTGTTATTAGCAGATTTCTCAGTGAAAACCTTACAGGCCAGGAGACAGTGGGGTGATATATTCAAAGTGCTGAGAGAAAACTGCCAACCAAGAATACTCTGGCAAAGTTTTCCATCAGAAGTGAAGGACAGATAAAGACTTGCCCACACAGACTAAAGCTGAGAGAGTTCATTACCACTAGATCTGCCTTCCAAGAGGTGCTTCCAAGCACAATCTCAAAAGGATGTTTTTGATAAGTTGATTTTAGAGCTCTATTAGAAAATACATGAAAATGTTAAAAGCATATATATCCTTAACCCAACAATTCCACAATAAGTACACACACACACACTATCACACACTTATTCATCATATATACATTGCACACATATGCAAAAATATATGTACACATATATCTTTGTGGTAAAAATAGAGTGGAAGCAACCTTAAAATTCATTAGCAAGGAACTAGTTAGATGACATATTTATATGTTAAAACTATATAGCCTATTTAAAAATAAAGTAGGCCTGTACATATTGATTTAGATTCTACATCATTGTAGAACAATCTCCAAAATCTATTGTTAAGTAAAAAGCATGTTTCAGAATGGTGTTTGAAGTCAGTTTCTATTTTATTTTTAAAAAGGGTGGGGGGACGGTATGTGTATGTACATGTACACTTGTATAGTCACAGAACATCTCTGGTAGGCTACATGAGATACAGGTAAGAGTGGTGATACTGAAGGACTAGAAGTCAGGAGTAAGAAACTCACTTTTACTCCCTGCTATTTTTATTTGACTTTACTATATGCACATATGGTCTTTAAATCTTTCTTGCATTTTTGAGTTCATGTTTATTGTTTTATTCACTGTGTTAGCAGAATTCTAGATTTAATCACTGCATTTTGAAATTTTTTAAGTTTCATATTAATAAATGATACAAATTCTCCTTCCCACCTGTGGCTCCCATCCCTGTTCTCTCCCACCAGAGATAACTACTATTTTCAGTTTCTTATAAAACTTATCAGTTTGTGCATACACAGGCAAACACAAATATATGTATATATATCTCATCCTTCATCATTTTTTACAAAAATAGACTACTACGGTATAAATCTGCATGCACTGCTATTTCCAGTTAGTTACATACCTTAGAACCAAAATCACAAGCCAAGAAAACAAATGACATTTTTTAAATTAAATACTCTTGAAGGAGGAGACAAGATGGCAGAGTAGAAGGACTTGAACTCACCTCCTATCACAAAAACACCAAAATCACAACTAACTGGTAAACAACCATAGACGAAAAAACTGGAACCTACCAAAAAAGGTACTCTACATCCAAAGACAAAGCCACAATGAGATGGTAGGAGGGGCACTTTTGTGATACCAAATCCTGTGCCTGCCAGGTAGGCGACACACACAGGAAAATAATTATATCACAGGGGCTCTCCCACAGGACTGAGAGTTCTGAGCCCCAGCCTGGGGTCTGGCATCAGGAGGAGAAGCTCACAGAGCATTGGGCTTCAAAGGCCAGCAGGGCTTGAGTGCAGGAGCTCCACAGGACTGAGGGAAACAGGGACTTGGGGAGCACACACACACACAAGGTATCATGAGCACTGGGAACCACCACAAAGTAGTGACTCCATAGGAGCCTGGGCCAGACCTACCTTCAGGTCTTGGAGAGTCTCCTGGGGAGGCAGGAGTCAGCTGTGGCTCACTGTGGGGGTAAAGACACTGGTGGTGGAGGCCCCAGGGAGTATTCATCAGTGTGAGCTCTCCCAGAGGTTGCCATTTTGGCAGTGAGACCTGGCCCTACCCAACAGCCTGTAGGCTTCAGTGCTGGGCCACGTCAGGCCAAACAACCAACAGAGTGGGAACACAGCCCCACCTATAGCAGGCAGCCTGTCTAAAGTCATGAGTCCACAGCTGCCTCTAAACACACCCCCTTGAAGTGGCCCTGCCCACCAGAGGTACAAGACCCATCTCCACCCACCAGTCCCTCCCACCAGGAAGCCTGCACAAACTCCCAGAACACCCTCACCCACGAGGGGACATACAGCAGAAGCAAGAGGAACTACAAACCTGTAGCCTGAGATGGAGACCACAAACAAAGTTCAACAAAATGAGATGGCAAAGAAATATGGTCCAGATGAAGGAACAATGTAAAACCCCAGAAACAACTAGGTGAAGTGGAGATAGGCAATCTGCCTGAATAAGAATTCAGAGTAATGATAGTAAAATTGATCCAAGATCTTAGAGTGGAAGCACAGACTGAGAAGATACAAGAAATGTTTAACAAAGAGCTAGAAGATTTAAAGAACAAACAGGTGAACAATACAATAACTGAAATGAAAAATACACTAGAAGGAATTAATAGCAAAATAAATGAGGCAGAAGAATAAGTGAACTGGAAGACAGATTGGTGGAAATCACTGCTGTGGAACAGAATAAAGAATGAAAAGAAAGGACAGTCTAAGAGACCACTGAGACATTAAACACACCAACATTCGCATTATAGGGGTCCCAGAAAGAGAAGAGAGAGAGAAAGGGCCTGAGAAAATATTTGAAGAGATAGTAACTTAAAAACTTCCCTAATATGGAAAAGAAAACAAGTCCAGGAAGTGCAGAGAGTCCCTTACAGGATAAACCAAGGAGGAACATGCCAAGACACACATTAATCAAAATGACAAAAATTAATGACAAAGAGAAAATATTAAAAGCAACAAGGAAACAGCAATAAAAACATACCAGGGAGTCCCCATATGGTTATCAGTTGATTTTTCAGCAGAAACTGCAGGCCAGAAGGGAGTGGCATGATATATTTAAAGTGATGAAAGGGGAAAACCTACAACCAAGAATACTCTATCCAGCAAGGCTCTAGTTCATATTCAACAGAGAAATCAAAAGCTTTACAGACAAGCAAAAGCTGAGAGAATTCAGCACCACCAAACCAGCCTTACAACAAATGCTAAAGGAACTTCTCTAGGCGGAAAAGAACAGGCCACAGCGGACTTCCCTGATGGTGCAGTGGTTAAGAATCCTCCTGCCAATGCAGGGGACACTAGTTCAATGCCTGGTCCAGGAAGATCGCAAATGCTGTGGAGCAACTAAGTCCATGTGCCACAACTACTGAGCCTGTGTGCCACAACTACTGAAGACTATGTGCCTATAGCCTGTGCACCACAATGAAGAGTAGCCCCTGCTCGCCACAACTAGAGAAAGCCCACACGCAGCAACAAAGACCCAATGCAGCAAAAAATAAAAAGGCCACAACTAGAAACAAAATTATGAATGGTAAAGCTCACCAGTAAAAGTAAGCATACATATTTGTCCACACACAAATATATCAAAACCAGCAATCGTGGGTAGAGGAGAATAAAAATGCGGGATATTGGAAATGCATTTGAAATTAAAAGGCCAGCAACTTAAAACAATCTACTTTATGTATAAGCTGCTACATCTCATGGTAACCACAAACCAGAAACCGACAGTAGATACACAAAAAAGAAAAAGCAATCCAAACACAACACTGAAGATAGTCATCAAATCACAAGAGAACGAAAGAGGAAGGGAAGAAAAAAGACCTACAAAAACAAACCCAAGACAATTAACAAAATTGCAGTAAAAACATACATATTGATAAATTACCTCAAATGTAAATAGATTAAATGCTCCAACCAAAAGACAGAGTGGCTGAATGGATACACCCACCTCAGATCTAGAGACACATACAGATGAAAGTGAGGGGATGGAAAAAAGTATTCCATGTAAATGGAAATCAAAAGAAAGCTGGAGTAGCAATACTCATATCAGACAAAACAGACTTTAAAATAAAGACTGTTACAAGAGACAAAGAAGGACACTACATAATGATCAAGGGACCAATCCAAGAAGAAGATATAACAATTGTAAATATATATGCAGGCAACACAGGAGCAACTCAATACATAAGGCAAATGTTAACAGACATAAAAGGAAAAAATTCACAGTAAGAGAATAATAGTGGGGGACTTCAGCATCCCACTTACATCAATGGACAGATCACCCAGACAGAAAATCCAAAAGGAAAAAAAGGCCTTAAATGACACATTAGACCAGATGAATGTAATTGATATTTATAGAACATTTCATCGGAAAGCAGCAGAATACACATTCTTCTCAAGTGCACACAGAACATTCTCCAGGATAGGTCACATGCTGGGGGCCAGAAAGCAAGCCTTGGTAAATTTAAGAAAATTAAAATCGTATCAAGCATCTTTTCTGATCACAATACTATGAGATTAGAAATCAACTACACGAGAAGAAAAATGTAAAAATCACAAACACGTGGAGGCTAAACAATATGCTACTAAACAACCAATGGATGGCTGAAGAAATCAAAGACAAAACCAAAAAATACCTAGAGACAAATGAAAATGAAAGCACGATGATCCAAAACCTATCAGATGCAGCAAAAGCAGTTATAAGAGGAAGTTTATAGCAATACAATTTTACCTCAGGAAACAAGAAGAATCTCAAACAAGGAAACTTACACCTAAAGCAACTAAAGAAAGAAGAACAAACAAAACCCAAAGTTAGTAGAAGGAAAGAAATCATAAACATCAGAGCAGAAATAAATAGAGATGAAGAAAGCAATAGAAAAGATCAATGAAACTAAGAGCTGGTTCCTTGAAAAGATAAATAAAATTGAGAAACCTTTAGCCAGACTCAAGAAAAAAAGAGAAGGGTCAAATCAATAAAATTAGAAATGAAAAACATGTTACAGTGGACACCACAGAAATACAAAGGATCATAAAAGACTACTACAAGCAGCTATATACCAATATAGAAGAAATGGACAAATTCTTAGAAGGGTACAACTTTCCAAGATTGCACCAGGAAGAAATAGAAAATATGAACAGACAAATCACAAGTACTAAAATTGAAACTGTGATTTAAAAGATTCCAATAAACACAAGTACAGGACCAGATGGCTTCACAGGTGAATTCAATCGAACATTTAGAGAACAGTCAACACCTGTCCTCAAACTATTCCAAAAAATTGCAGAGGAAAGAACACTCCCAAACTCATTCTATGAGGCCACCATCACCCTAATACCAAAACCAGACAAAGATAAACCACAAAAAAAAGAAAATTACAGGCCAATATCACTGATGAACTTAGACGCGAAAATCCTCAACAAAATACTAGGAAACCAAATCCAACAATACATTAAAAGGATCATACAACATGATCAACTGGGATTTATCCCAGGGATGCAAGGATTTTTCAGTATCCACAAATCAGTGTATTACATCACATCAAATTGAAGAATAAGAACCATGGGATCATCTCAAAAGCAGCAAAAGGTTTTGACAAAATTCAGCACCGATTTATAAAAACCCTCCAGAGAGTGGGCATAGAGGGAACCTACCTCAACATAATAAAGACCATATATGACAAACCCACAGTTAACATCATACTTAATGAGCTGAAAGCATTTCCTCTAAGATCAGGAAAAAGACAAGGTTGTCCACTCTCACCACTTTTATACAACATAGTTTTGGAAGTCCTAGCCACGGCAATCAGAGAAGAAAAACAAATAAAAGGAAACCAAATTGGAAAAGAAGAAAAACTGTCACCATTTGCAGATGACATGATACTATGCATAGAAAATCCTAAAGATGCTACCAGAAAACTACTAGAGCTCATCAATGAATTTGGTAAGGTTGCAGGATAAAAAAAATTTATACAAAGAAATCTCTTGAATTTCTATACACTAACAATGAAAAGATCAGAAAGAGAAATTAAGGAAACAATCCATTTACCATCGCATCAAAAAGAATAAAATACCTAGGAATAAACCTACCTAAAGAGGCAAAAGGCCTGTACTCTGAAAACTATAAGATGCTGATGAAAGAAATTGAAGATGGCACAAACAGATGGAAGGATATATCATGTTCTTGGATTGGAAGAATCAATATTGTCAAAATGACTATACTACACTAGCTAATCTACAGATTCAATATGATCTCTATCAAATTACCAATAATATTTTTCTCAGAACTAGAACAAAAAAAATGTTTTACCTTGTATGGCAACACAGAAGACCCCAAAGAGCTAAAGCAATCCTGAGAAAGAAAAATGGAGCCAGAGGAATTAGGCTCCCTGATTTCAGACTATACTACAAAGCTACATTAATCAAAATAGTATGGTACTGGCACAAAAATAGAAATATAGATCAATGGAACAACATAGAAACCCCAGAAATAAACCCACACACGGTCAATTAATCTATGACAAAGGAGGCAAGACTATACAATGGAGAAAATACAATCTTCAATAATTGGTGCTGGGAAAACTGGACAGTCGCATGTAAAAGAATGAAATTAGAACATTTTCTAACACCATACACAAAAACTCAAAATGGATTAAAGACCTAAATGTAAGACCTGACACTATAAAAACTCAGAGGAAAACATAGGCAGGACACTCTTTGACATAAATCACAGCAATATCTTTTTTGATCTCCTATAGTAATGGAAATAAACACAAAAATAAACAAATGGGATCTAATTAAACTTAAAAGCTTTTGCACATCAAAGGAAACCATAAAAAGATAACCCACAGAATGGGAGAAAATATTTGCAAATGATGCAACTGACAAGGGATTAATCTCCAAAATTTACAAACAGCTCATGCAGCTCAATATCAAAAAAAAAGCAAACAACCCAATCAAAAAATGGGTAGAAGACCTAAACAGACATTTCTCCAAAGAAGACATACAGATGGCCAAGAGGCACATGAAGAGATGCTCAAGATCGCTAATTATTAGAGAAATGCAAATCAAAACTAAAATGAGGTATCACCTCACACCAGTCAGAATGGCCATCATCAAAAAGTCTACAAACAATAAATGCTGGAGAGAGTGTGGAGAAAATCTTCACTGTTGGTGGCAATGTAAATTGGTAGAACCACTATGGAGAACAATATGGAGGTTCCTTAAAAAACTAAAAATTGAGTTGCCATATGATCCAGCAATCCCACTCCTGGGCATATATCCAGAGAAAACCATAATTCAAAAATACACATGCACCCCAATGTTCATTGCAGCACTATTTACAATAGCCAAGACATGAGAGCAACCTAAATATCCATTGACAGAGGAATGGATAAAGACGATGTGATACATATATACAATGAAATATTATTCAGCCCTAAAAAAGAATGAAATAATGCCATTTGCAGCAACATGGCTGGACCTCAAGGTTATCATAATAAGTGAAGTAAGTCAAAGAAAGACAAATATCATATGATATTCCTTATATGTGGAATCTAAAAAGATGATACAAATAACCTTACTTACAAAACAGAAACAGACTCACACACTTAGAAAACAAATTTCTGGTTATCAAAGGGGAAAGGTGGAGGGGAGGGATAAATTAGGAATTTGGGGGATTAACATATACATACTACTATACATAAATTAATCAACAAGGATCTACTGTATAGCACAGGGAACTCTACTCAATAATCTGTAATAACCTATATGGAAAAAGAATGGATATATGCATATGTATAACTGAATCACTTTGCTGTACACCTGAAACTAGAACAACATTGTCAATCAACTATACCCCAATATAAAAGTTAAATTTTAAAAAACCCTAAAATAAGGAAACATCTATAATTAATATGAAGAGGTGATTATAAAAAATAAGTAAGTACTCCTGTTCATAAAAGAATATTCATCAAAAAAATGAACATATGACCCACAGGATGGAAGAAAAGTTTTTAAGTCATGTATCTGATAAGGGACTTGTATCTAGAATATATAAAGAACTCAAAATTCAATAATATAAATGCTGAAAGGAGTTCTTCAAGCTGAAATGAAAGGACACTAATTAGTAACATACTGGTAAAAGTAAACATATAGCCAAATTTAGAATATTCTAATATTGTAATATGGTGGTGTGTTAATCACATAACCCTAGTACAAAGGTTAAAGGACAAGAGTATTAAAATAACTGTAACTACAACAATTTGTTAATAAATACACAACATAAAAAGAGGTAAATTGTGACATCAAAAATGTAAAAGTGGAAGGAGTTAAAGGAGAGAGGTTTTGTATGCAGTTGAAGTTATCAGCATAAATAGACTTTTATATCTATGATGTTTTATGTAAACCTCATGATAACCACAAAGCAAAAACCTACAGTAGATTCACAAAAGATAAGGAGAAGGGAATCAAAGCAGATCACTGGAAAATCATCAATTCACAAAGGAAGGCACCAAGAGAGGGAGAAAGGAACAAGGGAACTACAAAGCTTCTAGAAAACAGTAAGATGGCATTAATAAATTCTTTCATATCAATAATGACTCAGAATGTAAACAGATTAAATTCTTCAAACAAAAGGCACAGAGTGGCTGGATGGGTAAAAAACAAGACCCAACCATATTCTGCCTACAAGAGACTCACTCCAGCTTTAAGGTCACACATAGGCTCAAAGTGAAGAGACGGAAAAAGATATTTCATGTAAGTGGAAACCAAAAAGAGCAGGGGTAACTATGCTTATATTAGACAAAATAGACTTTAAGCCAAAATTGTAGCAGGAGACAAGGTCACTATATAATGATAAAGAGGTCAATTCAAGAGAATATAACAATCATATGTGTATCCAACATTGGAACACCCAAATACATTAAATACTAATAGATTTGACGAGAGAAATAGAAAACAATACAATAATAGTTGGGGACTTCCAGTATCCCACTTTCAACAATGGGTAGGTCATCCAGACAGAAAATCAATAAGGAAATGTACTTGAACTATACTTTGGACCAAATTTATGTAACACAAATACAGAACATTCTATCCAAAAGCAGCAGAATAAACATTCTTCTCAAGTGCATACAGAACATTCTCCAAGATAGAGTTCATATCACAAAGTCTTAGAAACTTTAAGAAGATTGAGATAATACCAAATAGCTTTTCTGACCAAAATGGTATGAACTAGAAATCAATAACGAGGGGAAAACTGGAAAATTCACAAATATGTGGAAATTAAACAACATGCTTCTGAACAACCAGTGGGTTAAAGAAGAAATCAAACCTTTAGCTAGACTAAGAAAAAAAAATCAAACTCAGACATGAAAACGATATTATAACTGATACCACAGAAATACAAAGGATAATTTTAGACTACCATGAACAATAATACACCAACAAATTGGGTAACCTATAAGAAATGGATAAATTCCTAGAAACACACAACCTACCAAGACTGAATAAGAAAGAAATGGAGAATCTAAACAGACCAATACTGAGTAAGGAGATTGAATTAGTAATCAAAACTCTAACAAAGAAAAGCCTAGGACCAGATGGTTTCCCTGATGAAATCTACCAAACATTTAAAGAAAAAATAATGCCACTCCTCCTCACACTCTTCCATAGAATTGAAGAAAAGGGAACATTTCCAAACTCATTCTACGAGGCCAGCATTACAGAGAAAACTACAGGCCACTATTGTGATGAATATAAATGCAAAATTTCTCAAAAAATTATTAGCAAACCAAATTTAATAGCACATTGAAAGGATCATACCATGATCAAGTGGGATTTATCCCAGGGATGCAAGGATGGTTCAACATCCATGAATCGATCGTGATATACCATATTAACAAACTGAAGAATGAAAATCATAGCATTATCTCGATACAGAGAAAGATTTTGACAAATTTCAACATCCCTTCATGATAAAAACTCAACTACAGAGTATAGAAGGAACATACCTCAACATATTAAGGCCATATATGACAAATCCACAGCCAACATCATATTCAATATGAAAAGCTGAAAGCATTTCCTCTAAGATCAGGAGCAAGACAAAGATGGTCACTCTCACCACTTTTGCTCAACGTAGTATTGGAAGTCCTAGCCATAGTAATCAGACAAGAAAAATAATCAGAAGGAATCCAAATTGAAAAGAAGTAAAACTGTCACTGTTTGTAGATTGCACATGACATGATACTATATATAGAAAATCCTAAAGCCATCAAAAAACTGTTAAAACTAATATTTACAGTAAAGTTTTAGAATATAAAATTAATACACAGAAATCTGTTGCATTTCTATACACTAGTAAACAATAGAGAAAAGAAATTAAGAAAACAATCCCGCTTATAATTGCATCAAAAAGAAAACAACATCTAGGAGTAAATCTAACCAAGAAGGTAAAAGACTTGGAAAACTATAAAACACTGATGAAAGAAACTGAAGATGACATAAATGGATTGGAAGAATTAATATTGTTAAAATGATTATACTACCCAAGGCAATCTACAGATTCAATGTAATCCTTATTAGAATACCAATGGCATTTTTTACAGAACTAGAACAAATAATTATAAAATTTGTATGGAAACACAAAGACCCCAAATAGCTAAAACAATCTTAAAGAAGAACAAAACTAGAGGCATAAGACTCCCTAATTTCCAATTATACTACAAATATATAGTGATCAAAATAGCATGGTAGTGGCAGAAAAAACAACATAGAGATCAATGGAATAGAGAGCCCAGAAACAAACCCAGGCTTATATGGCCAATTAATCTATGACAAAGGAGGCAAGAATATACAATGGGGTAAAGACAGCCTCTTGAATAAATGGTGTTGCAAAACCTGCACAGCTACATGCAAAAGAATGAAACTGGACTACTCACACCATATACAGAAATAAACTCAAAATAGATTCAAGAATTATATGTAAGACCTGAAACCATAAAACCACTAGAAGAAAACATAGGCAGTACACTCTTTGACGTTGGTCTTAGCAATATTTTTTTTTTGGATCTGTCTCCATCAAGAGAAACAAAAGCAAAAATAACTAAATGGGACTACATCAAAGAAAAAAGCTTTTGCACAGCAAAGGAAACTATCAACAAAACAAAAAGGCAGGGACTTCCCTGGTGGCGCAGTTGTTAAGAATCCACCTGCCAATGCAGGGGACATGGGTTCGAGCCCTGGTCCAGGAAGATCCCACATGCTGCAGAGTAACTAAGCCCATGCGCCACAACTACTAAGGCTGCTCTCTAGAGCCTGCGAACCACAACTACTGAAGCCCGCACACCTACAGCCTGTGCTCCACAACAAGAGAAGCCACTGCAATGAGAAGCCCACACACTGCAGTGAAGAGTAGCACCCGCTCACCGCAACTAGAGAAAGCCTGCGTGCAGCAATGAGACCCAACACAGCCATAAATAAATAAATAAATAAATTTTGAAAAAGGCAGTCTACCAAATGGGAGAAGATATTTGCAGACAATTTATCTGATAAAAAGATAATATCCAAAATATACAAAGAAATCATACAACTCAACATTAAAAAAAAACCCAATTAAAAAAATGGGCAGAGGAACTGAACATTTTTTCCAAAGACGGCATACAGATGGCCAACAGACACATAAAAAGATGTTCAACATCACTAATCATCAGGGAAATGCAAATCAAAACCACAGTGAGATAACGCCTCACACCTGTCAGAATGGCTATTATGAAAAAGACAAAAAAATAACAAGCAGTGTCAAGGATGTACAGAAAAGGGAACCCTCCTGTACTGTTGGTGGGATTGTAAATTGACGTAGCCACTATGGAAAACAGTATGGAGTTTTCTAAAAAAAATTAAAAGTAGAACTGCCATATGATCCAGGAATATCACCTCTGGGTATTTACCCAAAGAAAACAAAAACATTAATTTGAAAAGATATATGCACCCAATGTTCACTGCAGCATTATTTACAATAGCCAAGATATGGACGCAATGTAAGTGTCCATCAATAAATGAATGGATAAAGAAGATGTGGTATATATATGCAATGGAATGTTATCCAGCCTTGGAAAAATGGAAATCTGGCCATTTACAACAACATGGATGGAACTAGAGGGTATTATGCTAAGTGAAATAAGTCAGACAGACAAAGACACATATACTGTATGATCTCACCAATATGCAGAATCTAAAAAAGCAAATTTAAAAAATGAAAACAGACTCATATAGAGAACAAATGGGTGGTGTCAGAGGGCATGGGGTTGGGGGAGTGGGTGAAATAGGTTAAGGGGATTAAGAGGTATTGATACAAACCTCCAGTTGTAAAATAAATAAGCCATAGGGATGTAATATACAGCATAAAGAATATGGTCAGTAATATTGTAATAACTTTATATGGGGACTAGACTTACTGAGGTGATCATTTCATAATGTATGCAAATATCAAATTGCTATGTAGCATACCTGAAATGAACATAATATTGTATGTCAACTATATTTCAATTTTTTTTAAAGTAGAATTTCAGTGGGTGACAATTTCAAGAGATTGTAAAGCTCTGGAGATTTTTTTCTGACACGGGGATGAGCTAAATGTGAAGAAGTCCCAACACCATATATATCAAAGTTCTTAAGAGTAGCAAATAGGTAATGACCTAAGGAGTAAACTCTAAAATTTAGATAAATCAGAGATTTGGTTTTCTTGCCTTTTAAAAATAACCTCTATCAATATTTACAGTATTTTCCTAGTTAATTATGTAGCTTGGCTTTTACACGTAAACTGACCTTGCATTTAGTAGAACAGTAGCTCTTTTTTGTGTTGGAAGATCTAGTTCTCTTGATGGTGAGCTCTATGAGCACCAGAAAGAGTTCTGGCATGAATTTCTGGGTGCCACTCCACAACTGTCCAGCAGAGGGACCACAAGCTCTTCTTTTCCCCTTCACTTGCAACTTTTCCTTTTCTCAGGCTGGAGGCCCTCAAGATGATTAATCTCGCTGATTGACCCTTGGAGCTACACCCTATACACTCTGATTTTAAGCAAACATAACTTTTCCAGGAAAAATTTTCATGTCACTTTAAAGAGCTCAAGAGAAGGCTTGAGCCTTCTGAAGTGTCCTGCAGGCCTGTTCCAAAATCTGTTTCCTCTTTGTCCAATTTAAGTCACTCACTGACAAGTTTGTCATAAAATTCCTTGAGATGAGTTGGGCTGAAAAGCAAAATACATACTCTGTATATAAATATACAGAGTCTATTCTACGCTAAAGTATATACTATTTACAGTCTTGAGAGAGATCTTCAATAACATTTTAACATGTCTATTTCAAATAAGCAATATCTATGTGAAATGTGAGCAATTTGATATTCAGATGCCATTTTATCTTACCACAGCTTCCTAACATAATTACCTAAGATACTTCTCAGGAAAACCAGTGTTTTCCTTTTAGAGAAATGAGAGAGAAAAGACACCAGATCCTCTGGCCAAAGAGATTTCTCAGCTCAGCAGATAACAATGGCCTGCAACCTGGGGCCCCCATTGTTTCTGGATCACACACAGGTGAGTCTAGGGAATTGATGACTTCTCATCTTAACACCATCTTGCTTTGATACACAACAGCTCTGTGGTCTTCAGGTTTTGTCCCAGACCCAAGACACCCCCTGACAATGCAGCCTTCAGACCCTTTAAACTTGTGGGTTATCTTCAAATAAAATACTGGAAATCACACAGAGGTCTAGCCCCCTCTCACCCCATTCACCAGGTAAACAGATCTCCTATAAACTGGGATTCCTGAGAGCCTTTGGGAAACATCTGCGGTGTTTCAGGGTTAGATGTGTGACTAGATTTGTCAGGGACAATTCTATGCTTTGAGAACATGAAATATCTGTATGCTTCCGATAAGAAGCGGGGCCCTTTGCCTTCAGAGTCCAGCTGGAAGCTGCCTGTGAAGGCTGGGGGGCCGGTCCTCCCAGGCATTCACTGCACCAGCTGGCCTCAGCACCAAAACCACTCAGTCTGACGGCTGCTTGCCCCCTCTGTGAGATACATATGAAAAGATTGGACTTCTAAAACATCCTCTGGTAATTTGGACTTGGATAAGTAAATGAAGAATGATACATTCATAAAAATTCGGAAGAAAAGTTCAGAAAAATTCCTAGAGCTCCAGTTGCTTACCAGTTCTATAAATAATGATTTACCCAACATCAGTCTTTGAAAGCTGGTCTTGTGTTTGGTAATTAAAGCAATGAAAGATCCTCACTGCCAGCTCCACTGGGACAGCAAGCCAAGGACTCAGACTCTTGATAAAACAGTCACCGTCACAGTGGCTCTTCTGCTGTTTGTCACCTTTGACCCTTCATGTGTTGAGCACCCTGTTGATCTCCTTCATAGTTCCAGGTAGTTATTACCCCTGATAAAGGAATCCCTTACCTAGTCAGTGAAAGCCACACTAAAATTCTTATAAACTAGTGCATTTCTTGAAGCTTCAGTCACCCCATCTCTATCTTGGGGTATTATTTATAGTGGGTTCAGCCACATTTCTTGGCACTCTGTTTAAACAAAGTCCCCTCCACGTCGGTATTTCTCAAAGTGTGTGTCTCAGGGCACCTTCATCAACCCAGCTGGACCACAGGCAGACCTAATCAGTGTTCCAGCATCAGACTCTCACAGTCAGGGCTGAGGAACCTGCATGCCAGTGAGCTCCTAGGGAGATATTTCCATGCACTGAAGTGGGAGCCCCACTGCCCAGGAGAGAAATGCTCCTTGTTTGGTAGCTCAGTAAGATGTAACACTTTAGAGCAGGATAGAAACTGAGGGCCTGGGAAATGCAGTTCACAAGTGGCCCCCCAGGACCCAGCAAGTCTGTGGCTGGAGCTGGGCCTCGTCTTGGCCTTTCTTGACTCCCTGTGCCTGGGTTTTTAGAGTCAGTGAATGGGGGGAATTTAATAGTGTAGAAAATTCATAGGATTCCTTGAAGCACAGAACAGGGATGGTGCCCTGTTGGCTAAGAGGTAAAGCCATCTCAGGAATCTCTGTTTTAAAATGCCACTTCACAGTTCCAATGTGATTAAATATCTAAATGTAAGACTGGATACTATCAATATAAAATTCTTAGAGGAAAACATAGGCAGAACACTCTGACATAAATCACAGCCACATCGTTTTTTGATCCGTCTCTTAGAGTAATGGAAATAAAAACAAAAATAAACAAATGGGACCTAATTAAACTCAAAAATTTTTGCACAGCAAAGGAAACCATAAACAAAATGAAAAAACAACCCACAGAATGGGAGAAAATATTTGCAAACGATGCGACTGACAAAGGATTAATCATCAAATTTACAAACAGCTCAATATCAAAACAAACAACCCAATCAAAAAATGGGCAGAAGACCTAAATAGACATTTCTCCAAAGAAGACATACATGTGGCCAAGAAGCACTTGAAAAGATGTTCAACATCCCTAATTATTAGAGAAATGCAAATCAAAACTACAATGAGATATCACCTCATACCAGTCAGAATGGCCATCATCAAAAAGTCTACAAACAATAAATGCTGGAAAGGGTGTGGAGAAAAGGGAACCCTCCTACACTGTTGGTGGGAATGTAAATTGGTGCAGCCACTATGGAGAACAGTACAGAGGTTCCTTAAAAAACTGAAAATAGAGCTATCATATGATCCTGCAATCCCACTCCTGAGCATATATCCAGAGAGAAACATGGTCCGAAAGGATACATGCACCCCAATGTTCATTGCAGCACTGTTTACAACAGCCAAAACATGGAAGCAACCTAAATGTCCACTGACAGAGGAATGGATAAAGAAGATCTGGTATATATATACAATGGAATATTACTTAGCCATTAAGAAGAATGAAATAATGCCATTTGCAGCAACATGGATGAACCTAGAGATTATCATACTAAGTGAAGTGTCAGACAAAGACAAATATCATATGATATCACTTATATGTGGAATCTAAAAAGATGATACAAATGACCTTATTTACAAAACAGAAACAGACTCTTTAAAAACAAACTTATGGCTACCAGAGGGGAAAGGTGGAGGTGGGGAGGGATAAGTTAGGAGTTGGGGATCGACATTCACACTACTATATATAAAACAAACAAATCAACAAGGACCTACTGTATAGCACAGGGAACTCTACTCAATATTCTATAACCTAAATGGGAAAAGAATTTGAAAAAGAATAGATACATGTATATGTATAACTGAATCACTTTGCTATACACCTGAAACTAACACAACATTGTAAATCAACTATACTCCAATATAAAATAAACATTTAAAATTAAAAAACCAAATAAGTAAATAAATAAATAAAAATGCCACTTCATCTCTGAACTCAGAGCGAAGAAACTAGCACAGGATACACAGTGGGCTTGGGCCCACTGGCCTGACACCCTCCTCCAGCTGCAGACTTGGGCTCAGTCCAAAGCAGCCGGTTCTGATGCAGTCACACGACGCCGGCCAATTGCCTTCATTCATCATCACAGTAAAACCTGAGTCCTTAACGCTCCCCACCAGCAACAAAAATCATTTCATTACATAATTCATCATAATGGAGGCAGCAGGGGGCTTAGGAGAGCCCCTCGTCCATCACTGACTACTGATGGGAGCTCGGCTTGCTAAGCAGACACTATTAGGCACCCCAGAACCAAAGGCACCAACTGCAGCCCGCCCTGTGTGCCCAAGGCAAGGGAATGCCAGCAGGTGGGGAATCTCTTCCGGGGCCTTCTCTCTCTCTCCCCTGTCTCCGTCCTGCCCAGGCTACCTGGGACCACCTGTGCACCAGGACCGAGCTCTCTGGGAATGAGGCAGGGCCCTTTTCCTGTTGTTGTTTAGCCCATGGATGTCACTGCTCTCACCGAGAGACTTTCCATGCTCCCAAGCCCAACCTGAGCCCCTGGGCACCCAGATCTGAGAAGACAGTGTGTCCCCTCCAGTCCCTACCCTGGGGTGAAGGGAGGAATGGAGCCCCCGGGGTGCCCCAGACCACATCTCACTTCTGCCTTCAAAGCTCGTCCTTGCCGTGTCGTGCTGTGCTCAGGCCCCGCCTGCAGTGACCGGGGGCCTGGCCACTCCGGCCCTCTGCCACCTGCTTTCCTTGGTCTGTGTGCTGCTGGGGCAACTGCCAGGTCAGTTGGCTACTCAGCCTCCCAAGCAGTTTCCAGAGAGCAGGAGGCTGCAGGAAGTGCTCCCGGGCCTGTCCCTTTGGCATTAGCCCCCTGCACCCCCCAACCCTCCCCCACTCCCCGCCTTTGTCAAGGTCACTTGTTTTCCACAGGCCTCCTTATCTGCTTGACGCGTCCTAGGCCAACTGCACTCCTTATCACAGTAAAACCTGAGTCCTCACACTCCCCACCGGCAGCAAGAATTGTTTAATTACATAATTCATCATCATAGAGGCAGCAGGGCACGTAGGCGAGCCCATCTTCCACCACTGACTACTGATGGGAGCTCAGCTTGCTAAGCCGGCACCATTAACCGCCTCAGAACCGAAAGTGCCAGGTGAAAGCTGCCTTGTGAGGTTTGACCCTGAAAGTCAAGGTCATCCCCCCATCCCCACGGGTGGCTTATTTTATGCCCAGCAAACTCCTCCCCAGACAGGGTCCTCCCACCTCCGCTTTTAGGCCCGTGGCCTGCTTCTCAGCGGTGGCTGGGTCTCCCCGCGCTCCCACTCTTGGGCAGGCCCTGGCGTCTGAAGTCACATCCATCTTTACGGTGTTGTTCACGCAAAGGGGCCTCCTCGTGCTTGGCTGAGGGCTGTCACTGTATCTGGGCACAGAGAAGTGGTCTGGGAACTCCCCAAACACCGCCATCTCCCAGAGAAGCTTGACCACCACAAATGATGACGGTGATGGGGGGGAGGCTTGCCACATGCACCCAATATTTCATTTCATCTTTATGACAATATTACAAGGTAGGTAGAAATATCCCCATTTTTCAGATATGGAAACTGAGGCTCAGGGGAGGTCAAGTAACTTGCCCAAGTCACACCAATAATAAGTTTCAGATGGATTTAAACAGGAGTCTGGGCCTATAACACCCATTACAGCTGAGCTCTCAGTCCCTCCCAGAGCTTCCCTTCCTCTCCTTCCACCAGTTCCCCCAAACTTGCTGGGCCTCCGGCTCACCCTGGAAGTGTTCCAGGGGCCTGCTTCTCGGAGGAAGACCAATGTCCCCGCCCCTCCATGCCCACCGCTGTTCCACTCCCGGCCTCATCCCTTCCCCAGGGACCAGCGTGATGACCTGCACTTTCCTTTCCAGGCTCCCCAGTGCACTCGTGCTAGAGCCTCTTTCTCTGCTTTGCACAAAGCCTGCAGAACAGCCTCCCAGCTCCTTAGCCGGCTGCCGCTTAAGATCTGGCCTCGGGTTCCGTTTAGTCTTCTCCCCACCACACATCATAAACTCTTGCCAAAGTGACCTATACTGAACCCTTCCCTCCTCCACACCTTGTCCTCAGTCCCCTGCCCAGAATGCCATCTCCTGCTCTCCCTCCACATCTCCAGTCCTGCCCATTCAAGTCCCAGCTCAGAGACACCTTCCCCGGGAAGACTCCTCGGATTTGCCGCCGGGTGAAAACATACTCTCTTCCTCTGATTCACATAGCACTTTATATCTCTCCTGTACAAGTTTTCCTGTGTTTATTCTTAATTATGAGCCTCTCCCTTAAAGAACTTTAAGAACAAGCCCTTTGGAGTCAAACAGAGCTGAGTCGGAATCCCGACTTTGTCACTTACCAGCTGTGAGGCCCAGGTAGGTTACTGTAAAATGGGGGCGATGGCATCGGCCTGGAATCCTTGAAGAACGTCCTCAGGTTAGCTGTGGAGGTCACCTGGCCAGGTGTGTGACACCCAGGAAACAGGCAGTGCCCGTTCCCCTCCGGGCGCTTCCTTCCTTCCTGCCCTCAGGAACGCTTCTCACCTTCACCCCTCTGCGCCTGCCCACATTCGGTGGCAATTAGGCTAAGCACACACCCCTGTGCGTGGGGCGGAGCTCTTCCCCGGGCCTATCAACCAGGAAAGGGACCAGGTGCAGCCCGTAGAGGGAACTCGGATGATAGCCTTCGACGGGCAGGAGACCTCGTGGTGCCCACTCTGTCCTCACTCTGGACTTCGTGCAGGGTGTCCGGATTGACCCACGGGTCTTCCTAAAGGGCAGGGGCTGCTGGCCTCTCCAGGTGGGGTGAGGCAGGGAGACTCCCACCTGCCCCCACAAGCTGAAGAGGAGGAAGCCCGTTTATGATTGCCTGGCTTGTTTGCCTCCTTACGCCTTTGGTAAGGGCTGTTTACCTGCTCACCTGTGTGGTGGGTGAGAGCACTCCCAGGTGAGTGCCTTGAGGCCAGGGGGCAGCAGCAAGGAGACGGCAGACAGCCTGGCTGGAAGGGACTGGCCCTCTCCCACGGAGCACTGTCTCCAGGCATCACCAGCCTGGGGGCTCAGGGTTCTGTTTTATTAAGGGGCCCATGGTTTTCTTACAAGATGGAAGATGCAGGAATGAATCGCTTTGTCTGGCTTCTGCAAGAGGCTTCCCAGAGCCAGGAGAGAGAGAGGCGAGCTTCCCAATGGCCTAGCACTCAGATCCCTGCGGGCTACCCCTTCCAGGGAGACCCTGCTGCCTCCTTCCAGGCTCACCAAGAGGAGAATGGAGAATACTGGGGATCCCACACATCCAGATCCTTATAGCTGCAGGGGTGCCACGCTGCAGACACACACAGCCCAGGACCATGGCCAAGTGACCCTGGGGGTCTTCCTCCCCATCCCCTGCCCACCCCCAGGGCCCAGCCTGGTGGGTGCACCATGTGTGATGAATGAAAAGCAGCCCAAGGCTTTTTTTATATATATATAAATTTATTTTATTCATTTTTGGCTGCATTGGGTCTTCGTTGCTGCACACGGGCTTTCTCTAGTTGCAGCAAGTGGGGGCTACTCTTGGTTGTGGTGCACGGGCTTCTCATTGTGGTGGCTTTTCTCTTGTTGCAGAGCACGGGCTCTAGGCACGCGGGCTCTAGAGCGCAGGCTCAGTAGTTGTGGTGCACGGGCTCAGTTGCTCCATGGCATGTGGGATCTTCCCAGACCAGGGCTCGAACCCGTGTCCCTTGCATTGGCAGGTGGATTCTTAACCACTGTGCCACCAGGGAAGTCCCCAGGGCTTTTAAATATCCCTTTCTTCTCTCTGGTACTTCTAATTTACCCTCCAAATACATATATTTTAATTTCCCCATTCTAGAATGAAACACTCTATCACTTTCAGTGACTCCTTCCTAGCAAAATGCTGCTTCAGGGAGTGGCATAAAAAGAAAGAATTATAGGACTTAATCTCCTTCACGTGTTTCCACTTCTGCTGTGAGGACTTCAGTACACCTGGTCTACAGGGAAATGTACTTATTCTGCTAAAAAGTGTAAATCTTCGAACAATGTCTTTTTTGGGGGGAGGGGGCTTGGGCCTTTTATTATTTATGCATTTATTTCATTGTGATCATGCAACGTTTCAAACAGACAAAAGTAGAAAGAAGAGTGACATGAACTCCTATGTTCCCATCACCCAGCTTCAACAACTATCCACAATTTGTAAATTTAAGTATTCTTTGGATTTTAAGCTCTACTCAATCCTCTCATATTTACTGTGCAGGGGAAGAGGGAAGAGATAGACCATCTGATTATTAATTAATCTTAACGCTTCTGGAAAACTTTAGCTTTTAATTCTGTAAGTTTTATGAAAATCCTGCCTCTGGGCTAAAGGCTCACAGGCCCAGGCAGGGAGGAGACTAGGCGGCCAGGTGCTAGCAGAGGACCAGACAGCTGCTTCTACAGCCTAACGCTCTACCAGGGAAAGGCTCCATCATTCCGCAGCCTGGCTGGCAATCGAGACTTTCAAAGGCTAAGTGTGCCCAGCGATGATGCTACTTAAGATGCCACGTCTGAGCCCGGCTTTTACTCCTTCTGGAAGACAGAGTCAGTATGCCGTCTCCTGTCAACTCAGATAGAACAAATCACAGGTTCCTTCCCCGAGAGATGACTTACTGAGTGTCCTACCAAGTTTCTCCACCAGGGGGAACCGTGAGGTGCAGTCTTGGACCCTTATGGGGCCTTTGGGTCTTTTTCAGTGGAATGCAGGCCGGATGACCAGTGTCCACGTGACAGCCTCCACTGGGTGGGGATCTTTCTTTTTGAGAGCTCAGCTGGACCAGTGGACAGTCCAGGATGACACACTGTTGGGAAACCACAAAGCTCATGTTCCAGTTGAGGGGAACTCTGGGGATAAAATGTAAACAATAAATAATTTAAAAGCATTAAAAAGGGCTTCCCTGGTGGCGCAGTGGTTGAGAGTCCGCCTGCCGATGCAGGGGACACGGGTTCGTGCCCTGGTCCGGGAAGATCCTATATGCCGCGGAGCGGCTGGGCCCGTGAGCCATGGCTGCTGAGCCTGCGCGTCCGGAGCCTGTGCTCCGCAGCGGGAGAGGCCACAACAGTGGGAGGCCCACGTACCGCAAAAAAAATAATAATAATTTTTTAAAAAACGCCGCTTCTTACTGAGCTCTCACCATGTGTCCTGGGGAACGGTTCCCCCTGGAGTTGTGCCCTGTGGTCAGACAGTATGCTAAGAACTTTATAGATGTTATTTATTCTCTGCAACCCTGACGGATTCTTCCTCGTTTAGTAGGTTAGAAACCTGGGACTCAGCCAGACAAGCACAACCTGCAGGGGCCGCACCTTGGACCTGGCAGAGCTGGGTCTCAGCAGCCAGGTCTGCTGGTTCCAAACCCCGGGCCTGTGGCCACCGAGCAATGACCCAACTCCTGGGGCCCTCGGGTGACAAGTGCCCCCACTGTGTCTGTGGTGTGAGTTTGTGTCAAGGCTAAGCAGAAGTCCTGTGCAAACTCCATTATAGCAGGTGTGGCCGATGCAGTTTAGCTCCCTAGCCTCTGGCTCAAACCAAATGACCTTCACAAGGGTTGTTTAATTGGATTTCTTTCCCTCTCTCCTTACTTAAGAAACCCTTTGCTTACCGCAGTTTTGCTGCAAAAATCTGGCTAAAAGGACTTGGGGCATCTGGCTGGTGAATGCAGGTGGAGCTTTTAACTTTAGATGAAGCACCATAAAAGGTCAGCTCAGCTGGGGAGCACCCTTTCCTACCCGCCACGACTTTTCACTCTAACCCAGCTGCTCTCGGCCAAGGCTCAGCCGGCACAGGTTCCGGGCCTCCGGGCGCTGCTCACCCTCCCACTGAAGAGACACCTCCTGGGAGTGGGCGTGGCTTGATGCTCAGGTACCTGCAGAGCCCCCAGAAGGGGCTTCCTTCCCGTGCTCACGACCAGTGATGCTCCTTGGAGCCAGGTAGCCCCCAAGGTGGCCTTTGATGGACAACGGGCCCCTTTGACTGCCCATCCGGCCCTGGGCCCAACAAGCCACTGGGTTCCCACTGGTGGTGACGGTGGTCCACACGTTCACTGGGTTAACACTCTCACACGTCAGTGTCGGCACCACGGGGTTGACGTGTGCATGGGCTTTGGACTGAGTGTGAATCCTGTCTATTTACTTACTGCTTGTGTGACCTTCAGGAGGTGAAGCTAAGCCTCAGTTTCTTCGGCTGTGAAATCGGCATTACAATCCTGGTCTCACGGGGACCTAAGCGAGAACCCAACCTGGGAAAGGAAAAGGGTGCCTGGTGGCAGTTAACCCACGCTTCCAGCGCCCCCCCAACACCCCTCACAAAGAAGGACCCTCCTTCCCTTGACACTCCGGGGCTTAGCTTCCTGCGGATCCAGAATCAACAGCTATTCCTCGGGATCAGCAGAGGAAGGCTCTGGGTAGAGAATGACTAGGCTGGGGAACTGGAGTGGGTGGGGAAGGAGGAAAGGAGATCGTTCTGATGGAATGCTTGTCCAGCACAAGGGAACCCACAGTGTCTGGAGGCACAAATGGTCCTTCAAAGTAACAGATGGTCCAGCAAAGGGCTCAGAGGATGAAGCACGGGATGGGAGGGAGGAGACGATCTAAAGATTTTACAGAGGTCTCGGGGGGTCAATGAGGGTGTGACGGGTGCGTCTGCGTGATCTCAAGGCGGGGATGTAAAAGGAGCTCCCGGGGTTCATCATGTTCAGGGCCCTGCAGGCCACAGCCCCCCCAGAGGCGTCAGAAGGGGGCACAAAACACACACAGCAGGGGACCCACCCCCAGGCCCTCACTGAGGCCAGGCAGGTTCATCTCTGTTTATTTTTTCAAAACAAAACTAAAAATCATCACTCAAAACATTTGAGGAGAGTGCTCAAGTTAAAAGCTTCATGGAATTTGCAGCCAGCACATCGCAGACTGGTGGTCAGAAACGGGAGCTCCCGGCGTCGCCCGGACAGGTCTCCGTCTCTGCCTGCAGCCGCCACTGCTGTTCCCTTCGAGCTGAGGTCCAGGCAGCGGGGGCCAGCCCAGGGCAGCGGCTGAGGTTGGCAGCATCCGCAGGTCAGGGGCTTTCCAGTTCTCCACGGGCTTCTGATTTGACCATCCAGCACCTTGAGGGCCCGACGTGCTCCCTCTCCCATGAGAGTCCAAAAGCATCTGCAAGGAAGGCAGGCGGATCAAGGCCCGGGCCCTGGCACTGTCAGAACGAGGACGAAAGGGCAGGCAGTTCGGGATCTGCATCTTCACCGGGAAGGGCAAACTCGTCGCCCCCGGGGTCAGGGGGTGGAAAACTGATTTGCTGTCATCATCGCTCGTGCTTAATGTTGGCTTCACTTCGCTCCAGGGTGACCCCGTTGCCATTCCGAGGGCCTTCCTTCCTGTTCCAGTCCTTCTCCGTGTAAAACTCGCCGAGCACGGGGCAGTGTTCAGAAGCCACTCCGCCCCAGGACCAGTTATCTGGAATCCAAGGGTTCGTGAGGCCTTCTCTCAGTACAGCCCAGTGGCCTGGAGGCAGAGGGAAGACAGACCCAGAAATCAGGATGGGGGACAGGGTGGAGGTCACAGGCTGGCGGTTGGAGGCCAGTGCTGTATGTCTGCAAACCTGACAAGACCCCTCAAGTCAGCCGGCTTGTCTGTGCAAACGAGCTGTTTCAGCCCATTGGATGTGCCAGACAAGTGAGGGTTTACCGTGTAGGCCCTGAAACTACCCCGGGTCCAGGCCTCCTGCCCAGTCACACACCCGTCGACCTACGTGTGGTGGCCCCCGCCTCACTATGCACCATTTCTAATCTGACCAGCAAGGCTAAGTGTTTGATACAGGGACACATGCCCTGCAAAGATGTCTAAAGCGAAGTGAAGGTCCTATTTCACAAAGCAAAGACACTGGGGCAGGGGGGCGGGGGCGTGGGGAGGAAGTTCTACAAAAAGAGCAAAGAAGAGAAAGTTACAGAAGTTTATGAGAAAGTAAAGGTATCTTTAAAGTCAAGATTTAGAAATATATGAAGCAGGAGGCACGTTTAAGAAACAATGAGGGCTTCCCTGGTGGTGCAGTGGTTGAGAGTCTGCCTGCTGATGCGGGGGACATGGGTTCGTGCCCCGGTCCGGGAAGATCCCACATGCCGCAGAGCGGCTGGGCCTGTGAGCCGTGGCCGCTGAGCCTGCGCATCCGGAGCCTGTGCTCCGCAACGGGAGAGGCCACGGCAGTGAGAGGCCCGCGTACCGCAAAAAAAAAAAAAAAAAAAAAAAAGAAACAATGAAATAGTCACAAAAGCAAGGACAGAGCAATTACAAGCACTGGCACGGCCCTCATGAGAACCGTCGCGGATAATTAAGTGCATCCAGACCTGGGCTCTGGTGTGAGCTGTGCCTGCCCAGGTGACAGTTCCATGATGGTGGCAACTCCTCCCTGCACCTCGGTTTCTACAACTTAAGAGCAGGGGATAGATGAGACGATCTCTACCTTCCTCCCGGCCCCTGCGCTCTCGGGCGCTCCAGTTCCCTTGGTGACAGCACTGCCCTCCCACCGGGCCCCATGGCAGCCTGCCAATGGCCTTGGTCTGGCCGGCAGTGCGTTTCTGCAAATTGCACCTTGCCTAGTTTGATGGCGGTCACTCCCTCTGAGACCCGCTTTCTTCGTCCTTTGGATTCTCCCATGACACAGTCCAACAGGAAATTCTAGTCCTGAGGATCTAAGTCTTGGCGGCACGTTGGGGTCTCACAGTGGGACCTCAGCGTTGGTACCTAAGAACTTTTTTAACGTCTCACTGAAGTATAGTCTGCATCCACTGGTGCTTAGCAAAGCTTCCAGGTAGAACCGAGAACAACCGTTCTTGTCCTTCACCAAAAGACCTGCTGCTTCCATATTTCTGTTTATGACTGTTTCATGACCCCAAGTCTGTTCAGCGAGTGACTGGTTTGGGGGGGGAGTGCTTTTCAGTGCTGAGATTACCCACCACACCCTGGTCCTGGTGGAGTCCTGTCTAAAGAACTTTTCCATCCTATCGTGATGCCAGGTGACATGTCAGCTCACCTCCAACTGCTGCTCCTCAGGCCACAACACAGCGCCTGAACGTGACAGGGCTTGAGGAGTGTTTGCTGAAGGGGCTAAGTGTCCTTAAAATTAGCCTAAGGTATGGTATCAGCTCATCTTGGAATTGGGGGATGCCGCCAGTCCAGAACAAGGTTTGCCCAAGACACACTTGCTTTGGCCCTGCTGCCGACCAGTGAATGCCTTTTATTATTTTTCACACCCCCTTCACTCTTAAAAGTGGCTCTGTTTGAATGATAATTATACAGCCACCTAAGCAATAACCTGATAAAGGCCCACAGAGGAGGGAAGGTCACTCCTGGCTCTTGCTGAAACCAGATAATCCAGAACTGTCAGCTCAGACAGGCGATCCTCACTCTGTTTCCGAACAGCACTTGGGCTTTACCTGTGAAAACCTTCTTTAAGCTTTTACTGATCCAGATGTTGTCCAGAGTCTTCGAGCCTTGAGGATTCTTGGTGCTGATGTTGGTAAAGGTGTGTGCGGGGACCAGGTGGTGGAATTTTTCTTTCCTCAAGATATCATAGTCGCTGCTGTCTGGCCCCTGGCCGAAATCTCCTAAAACTATCACCTCTTTTTCGCCTGGAAGTGGAAGAAAGAAATTCAGGGATGTAAGAGGTGGTGGGAAGTCAACACAACACGGACCACAACTCATTTAAGTAGGATCATGACTCTCTGAATTGACTCTCCAGGGTTAGGACTGTGGCGTGGTTCTTATTCTCCCAATTTTTCCAAATTCCTTGTCCAACAACCCCCGCCCCCCAAACTTTAGGAGTAGGTTAGTGACACATTTGGAAATGGGGGGCAATGTGATAAGAGAGATCACCTCTGTTCCGGATCATGGGTTCCAAATCTTATAGCACAGAAAGCCCTGAGGGTCTTCCCCAGATATTTAACAAAAGCTCAACAAACATTTATTGAGCACAGAGGGAAGACCAGGTGAAGACACAGGGAGAGGACAGCCATCTACAAGCCAAGGAGAAGCCTCAGGAGAAACCAACCCTGCCAGCACCTTGATCATGGACTTTCCAGCCTCCAGAACTGTGAGAAAATAAATGTCTGTTGTTTATGCCACCCAGCCTGTGGTATTTTGTTAGGGCAGCCCTAGCACACTAATACAGGGCCAAAGTGGAAAGCTTTTATCTTTCAGTATTTTCAACATTTCTCTCATAGTTTGATTTACTAGAATAAGTGGGATATTTATGAAGTATTTTCCAAAGTGAGGAGACACTCAGAAAGGACAGTGGGCCCCAGCTAGGCTCCCTGGGATTCCCATCCACTGCCTCACTGTCACTTCCTGTCTCGAGATTCCCTTCCGGGGAGCCACGCTGTCACAGGGAGTGGCGTTTCTGTTGCACCTTGTAAGGAAAGCTTTAAGCAAAGCAATTAATAAACTAGGGCCAAATGCATCCGAGACGCTCAGCAAAATCTTCCTGGACACGAATTATGTTGCAATAATAATGGCTAAAGAAATCTAAAGTGAAACAACAGAAGCCACCAGCAGAGGGCACTCGCGCACCGCACATGACGCCCTCCTCCAGGGGACGTGACGGACAGCAGAGGACGGGAGCAAGGCCTTCCTGCTACCGTTGTGTGACCAACAGAGAGGTAACTGTACCCCTCAAGCTAGATCGTAACAACCTTGGCACCCAAAGCAGGGCGAGCCCAACCAAGCTGTCTTGAGAAATCGGTGCCAACTTCCAACAGGAAAGCCAACTTGAGAATAATACAAGTAACGACTCATATGTGGCTAGTGTTAAGGACCCTGCACTGAGCCCTCACCGTGTGCCGGGCCCTCTTGCAGGTAAGAAGCCGAGGCTCTGAGAGGTGGAAGGGCTTGCCCAAAGTCACCGAGCTAGCCCTCAAATCCAGGGCTCTTTACAAAGAGCTAGGATGGAAAAGCCCCACACATCTGGAACAGAGCCTGCTGCCTGGCGGACGAGCGGTCAACACGCAGGAGAGAAATGGTGAACGAAGCACGAGGAAAACCGCAGAATTAAGGTGCAGTGTTTTTGAAAAGGAACGAAGAGAAAGATGCTACCTTTATTGACTATCAAGGAAAACTGAAGTTAGGAAAGGCTGAGGCAGAAGGTTCCCCATATAATGAGAGAGGTTTTCATTGGGATGCAGACCTGAAAAATTCGGGCCAAAAAAAGACAATTCTGAAACCAGGATAGATGCTGGTGTCCTGGGTCAATAAACCCAGCTCTGTGTAACTTCAGGAATGAAAATAATGGCTCTTTTTGAACCGGCAGGTCCAGTTTCTTACAACTCACCTTCTTTTGGTTAAAGTGGTTTGGCAATGACATCGAGACAGCCCTTGCCTCTAAGAATCCACAGGTGTGCAGGTACCTGATCTCTCCCAGGGAGCTGTGCGCCAGGGTGGGCTCTTGAGTCATTCTCTTAGTTTCCAGGAGTGAAGGGAGAATGCCTGGGGCTGACTTCCTCAGAGACCCTAGATTTACAAGATGCCAGCGACAATAGCAGGAGCCGGTCCCCAGCGGAAGAAGGTCTTACCCAGATGTCAAGCATGACTTTGCCCTGTTTCACTCTTGCTGAGTTCACAGAACAGGCCCCGTGGGGTCTGAAAGAAGAAACTTCCATCCGAGGATGGGCACTCCACCCCCCGTCCCTGCTGACTCCAACCGGAGTGCACGTTCCAGACAAAGGCAGAAAGGCCCAGAGTTTGCTAATCAAATCGGCTCTGCTTACTCTGATAGAAAGAAGCCTGTGGAATAAAGGCTTAGTCTCTGTTTTAGCTGAGCCACCTCTGCTCATCGATTTACCCTTGTTGCCCCTTGGGCAGGCTGCAGCACTTCCTGAATCCTCGGCTCTGCCGTGTTCACAGCAAACTGGATGTTAGCTACAAGCAGGGGGACACGGGGACATAAGTCACTGTCCTTACATGGGCATGTCAAGGCCTAGCCAGGCTGTGGGTCAACAGTCCCCTGGCAACTTGCAACAATACCCTGCCTGGGTTTTCTGACAAAACCTGATCCCTGCCCGGATATCAGAAAAAACAGTGAGGGCCTAAGGTTATCAGAGAAGTTAGGAACTGGCATCTTTCCTTTCTGCTTCCATGTAAAGAAAAGGAAAAGCTTGAGATCAAGAACAATAGAAATGTCCACAGATTTAAAAGCTATCAAGTCATCCTTTTTAATAGGTTAGAAAGTAGCTGTAGAGGAAAAGCTTGAGATCAAGAATAGAAACGTCCACAGATTTAAAAGCTATCAAGTCATCCTTTTTAGTAGGTTAGAAAGTAGCTGTAGGTGAACAATTTCTCACATAGCTGCTCCTTGGATGAAGTATCTCAACTGAAACATCTTTCCGACTTTTTTTTAGCCCAAAGACTCATAATTTAAGGAGAACGCTGGTCACAGCACATCCTGGTTCGAGATGTAAGCTGCCCATCAGTGTTATCAGTGTTCATAACAGCATTATTTACAACAGCCAAAAGATGGAAAGAGCCCAAGTGTCCACTGACCGACAAATGGAATAGTCTTTGGCCCTAAAAAGAATTCTGACATATACTACAAGCCATGAAGACATAATGTCAGTGAAATAAACCAGCCGTAAAAGGACAAATATTGTAAGATTCCACTGACATGAGATACCTAGAGCGGTCAGGCTCATAGAAAACAGAAGGTAGAAAGGTGGCTGTCAGGGTCTGGGAGGAAAGGGAGAATGGGGAGTTCGTGTTTAATGGGTACAGAGTTTCAGTTCGGGAAGATAAAAAAAGTTCTACAGATGGATGGTGGTGATGGTTATAAAACAATGTCAAGGTACTTAATACCACTGACTCATCCACTTAAAAACGGTGAAGATGGTAAATTTCATGTTACGTATATTTTACCATGATAAAAATCTTTTCAAAGTGTAAATGTGTAGTTTGACTGAGTTATTTTTGTAGCCAAATCTTCAAAAATCACCTTTTGGGGGGTGCCAGTTCAACAAGGGAAAACAAGGCTTAGCGACTGAGGGAATATTGGTCAAGACTCTAGAATATGGGAGAGAACTGCAGGCCTCCAGCTGTGAACCCTCACCTGGAGAAACTCAGTGCTCTGAAAAGCCAAGCCCAACAGAGCACACCCCAGTCTTTACAGCCGTGTCAACTTTTCCTTCTGGGAAACCACGCACAGAAAACCTTCTGTGTTACTGGGGCAGGAGCCTGGAAAGCAGAGTGCCCCACCTTTCTTCTGAAGTTCTGTTCTTTTCAATGTTTTCTTAATCCCTCTGGCATTTCTGTGAGTCAACTCATGTCCGCTGAGCCCCTGCTATGTGCTGGGTCCTCCCTCAGACGGTTACCACGCCCCTGGGCGCCCTGTGAGGTTAGCACTGTCAGCCCCCACCAGATGGGGCTTGAAGGGTGGTGACTTGTCAGATGTCCTACAGCTGTCCTACAGCTGAAAGAGCTAAGATTAAAATCCAGCTTTTCTGTCGGCTTCAGGGCTCCTTTAACAAGGTCGGCACCCCACCAGGGAGAAAAATTCAACTTACGGCTCGTCAGGACTTTCCCACTCCCCTTGTCACCAACTGTCTTTCACAAGAAGAGCAGGTGCAGATCTGCAGGAAGGACCACCACGGGGGCACACCCGGGGCAGCGGAGCCCACGATGGGTGTCACAGGGGAGGGTACCATCACTTAGTTTTTTCCCCCCTAATCCTTTCCATCAAAGAGAGGCTGGAGAGCCACAAAACCAACACCGTGGAACCCGCACGCTAGACCCAGACAAAGCTGTCAGCATGCCCGGGGCAGCCGGGCTCCCCAGGATTCAGGCGGTGTGGTGGTTTCCCATGCATTACTCAGCATGCATCGCCACCTACAGGACGGCCAGCCTAAGGGAGGGGAGAGATGCTCCGAAGAGGTGACCCCCGCCTGCCCTGCAGAAGTGGGGGCTGCTGACCCAGCCGCAGAGAAAGACAGTTTCCTACCTTTCAGGGTTTCCTGCAAGGTCTGCACGAAGCTAGCCCAGCAGTGGCTGCCACTGTGACTCTTGCTTGGGTTCTCACCCCCTGGGACGGTCAGGGCTGCCAGGTGAAGGTTCACCAGGGTCAAGTCATGACTTCCCACCTGGGCAACAGGAAACAAAGCATCAGGGACAGGCGGAGATGTTCTTCCTGCTTGTACCCATTACCTCCGCCCCATGAATAGCTTCCTGCACAACACCGACAATGGGAAACGCATACAAGGCCAGCACCCGCTGGAGAGAAGGCAAGGCGGCCACCAGAAGAGTCTTCTGAGGCCCCTGCAGGACCGAGACCTGTCTTGTCCTATCGGTGTACCCCTTACATTTCACCCCCTACTCCTCCCTAGGGCCTGGAAAATTGGGCACATCTAGAAATGTCAAATTTTTGTAGCTTTTTCCTTCTGAGCAGCTATGAGAGAGGAAGAGGCAGCTCTAGTAGCTGGTTAGCAGCTTCGTTAACAAAGACCTGGGGCTCTTCCCCACAAGGCCAGCCCGCCACCCCCTGCCAGGACCCACTGCCGGGCCCTACCGCCTTCGCCCCGTCCCCCTCCCCCACGTGTTCTCTTTCCTCCAGAGACCACTGCGCCCTGAGGCTTACTTTCACCTGATTTCAAACATGTGAAGAACGAAAGCTGCCCGAACCCTGGCGGCACACAGGCTATGCCCATCCTGTGTTCCCAGGGCAGGTGAGGAAGCGCAAAGTCGGGGTCGGTCTCCCAAGCACCGCAGCACTGCTCAGCTGCTCTGAGTTTGGCAACCCCGCCCTGTTTGTCATGGCAACAAACACCAAACCCTACCAGGAATTGGAGGTGCAGAGGGAGCCCCCGGGAAGTGGAGGCTACCAGTTTCGTCTTACAGATGTGACCCCAGTTTGCCAGGGCCAGTGCCCAGCTGGGAGAGCTCCCGCTGCAGCTGTGGCTCTGACCCCGGGGGAACCACCATAAGGCCGTGGGCGGGGAAAACCTGCCTGGAGAGAGAAGCCACATCTCTGTCCCTACAACTTGCCTGGCCTAGGATGAGACACAAAGTAGAGGAGGCTACGTGCCTGTCTAGGGGATCGCTTCATTTAGAGGATCTGGGCCAGTAATTCGTGATCTCAAAGCATTTCTCATTGGCCGTTAAAAACAGCCTGCCCCCTAGAGACACTGGCTGGTTCTGCCTGTTGCCTTGCTTGGCCAAAGCCAGGACAGTCACTCTACATAGAAAAGGGACCCAAGGAAGACAGGGGCACAGACACCCCCGGGCGTGTGCGTGCACACGGAACGCCAGCATCTCTGCAACCACGGGTGCGAGGTGGGAGGAGCCTGGGCTAGACCTCAACCAGAGTCACCACAGCCCCCAGCATATGGGCTGCCCCAGCCCCGTGCCACCAGGGAGAGACCGTGCTGAGGTCTGTGGCAACTCTCAGGCTCCAGAACTGCTCTGGAGCATAGAGAACCCAGACATCCTGCAGGCGGCTTGCTGGGGACCACTCCTGCCTGACCCTGTCACTTCACGGGGTTAAGGCCAGCTGCTGACTTGGTGATCTGTTTAGGCTGCTGCCTTCTCCTCCTTCCTGCTGCCCAGCTTCTGACTGTTTGCTGTGCCTTAATACTTCCCAGAGGCGTCCAGGGCAACCGAAGAGGCAGCTCAGTCTGCTTGCTGCTCCCGGCTCTGGTGAGACAGGGCTCACCTGGAGGTGTCAGTTACAGGGCTGCCCTCACCCCACCGCCCAGAAGCTTCTTCTGAGCTCCTTCCAAACCCAAATGACCTCTCGAGGGTCCCCCCTCTCCCTGGTAAGGGAAGGGGGGTCCTCAGAGCAGTTCTGCTGCCCTCTAATCCGGCAATTCCCAAAGGCCCAGCATCCTTAATCAGCGCAGGGAGAACGGAAGAAGCACTGCAGGTGCTTTTGAAAACCGGACATTCTGTGTGTCTGGGGCAGGGTCCAGGAAACCCTGATTTTAAGAAAATCTCTCCAGGTGACTCTGCTGTTCATCAGGTTTGAAAGGCAACCACCTGATCTCCTTCCTGCCCAGATGTCAAAGTTACCAGAGCTATAGTCCCCCCAAATCCCTTTCATTCCTGCTCTGGATGAGTTCCCAGCCAAGGGAACCCCAAGAGTGCATGCTGACCCAGCCCTGAGAGAGAAGAAAACCAAAGCAAAAAGATGAGCTTCTCTGGCTCCCAGTTCAAAGGGGGACTTTTTTCCTTTTTAGAAGGAGTGGCCCTTCACGGCAACACGAGTAAGCGGTACCTTGAACCTCACGAGGTACGGGCTGGGGCCTGCGGGCTTCCCGTGCCCATTGCCAGGCGAGCTCTCCTGCCAGGTGGCATCTCTCAGTTCCACCCCAGCCGCGGTGTCCCACAGGAACCCTGCAAACCCAGCGCCCTGCGGGAGAAGACGAGGCGTTAGTGTGCAGAGGGGTCTGTCTGGTGGCGGGGCTCAGCCCCGAGCTGGGAAAGCGGCAGGAGAGGCCAGGAGGAGACGAGGGGGGAAGCAGCAGGCTCTACACCGGGTCCTGGGGTTACCTGCCCAAGGCCTGTTTCTGAGACAAAAGCACAACCAAAAGCCACGGCATGTTCCTCCCTGTTCCCCCACCAAATTTCCCAGACTGGCGATTTCAGAGAGTTGCACATACAGCCGGGATGCCGGGGCTCTACTTTTGGGGGGATTGGGGGCAGCCCAGACTAGGCATGGAGTTATCTTTTTTGTTTCTTTTTTTTTTTTTTTTTTTTTTTTGCGGTACGCGGGCCTCTCACTGCCGTGGCCTCTCCCGTTGCGGAGCACAGGCTCTGGACGCGCAGGCTCAGCGGCCATGGCTCACGGGCCCAGCCACTCCGCGGCATGTGGGATCTTCCCAGACCAGGGCTCGAACCCGTGTGCCCTGCATCGGCAGGCGGACTCTCAACCACTGCGCCACCAGGGAAGACCCCTGGGGTTACCTTTTTAATCATCGCCTCCCATGAGGTAGCCACTCACACGCCCATCTGTCAGATGAAGACTCAGCTGCTCAGAGAGGTTAAGTAACTCCCCCGAAACCCCACAGCTGGTAAATGGCAATGCTGAGGGTCAAATATAAGACTCCAAGGGGTGGTTTTGCTTACTGATTAGTTGCTGCTGATAACAACTGGCACCTAGCAGAAGCTCAATAAATATTTGCTGGATGAAGAGACGTCAGGGCTACCAGTCCCAGTGGTTTAGAACTGGTCAAAGACCCTCCTCAGGCTTGCGGGGCTGCACACAGGGGTGTGAAGCCCCGGTGCAAGGCACTGAGAAGGTCGGTGAGTGGGGCGGATGGATGGGGGTGGTGTCGTCAGGGTCAAGGGCTTGGGGCTAAATAAACCCCTGCACCTCTGACCATCAGAGGGGCCGCTCTGAACCTGTCTGCTTTGTGCTGCTGTCACCAGGTGGCTTGTGGAAAGAGAAAAGATCCCCCTGCCCCGATCCCAGCTGCTGGAGGCTCTGCTGCCCGGGTGGGGTCAGCAGTGCCATCCGAGGGGCCGGCGATGCTCTTGCGAAAGGAGAACTAGTCAGAACTAGTCACATCCTGAGTGGCCTCTGCTGAGTCCTCAAGTTCAGCTCAGGTCCCAGCCACACGTGTGCTGAAGAGGGGGAAGGAAGGAACAGTGTCCTGTGTGCCGTGCATGTTTCTATTTTTAAATGACTGACCTGCCCACCCCAGTGAACGAGTGCTAGTTTAAGAGTGAGAAGACCTGGGTCTCTTCCCCTCGAATCACTTAGCCCTGGGAC
This sequence comes from Phocoena phocoena, assembly GCF_963924675.1. Lineage (NCBI taxonomy): Eukaryota > Metazoa > Chordata > Mammalia > Artiodactyla > Phocoenidae > Phocoena > Phocoena phocoena. The sequence continues at coordinate 64,739,323 of NC_089227.1, read as the reverse complement.
CTCGGGGAGCCACTCTGTTTTTCTAAACCTGTTTCCTCAGGGGTAAAGTGAGGGAAATGTATTTGCCCAGTCGGCTTCAGGGGGCTGTCCCCCCATTTACTGTTTCCCAAGCAGTGGTGCCAGAGTAACCTCCCTAAAGTACTGCTCAGGTCCCCTTCTGCTTAAAATCCTTCAGTGGCTCCACTGCCCACTGCCCTCTGGGCCCTCCGGGTGGGCACCTCCCTGCTCAGTGCTGCCTTTCATGCCTGTTCACCTGTGTTCCCAGCAAGACTGGGCCTTTCTGGCCTCACAAGGCTGTGCAGGCTACGCTTTCCACTGCTGGTTCCTTATACCCTCGGCAACAACTGGCTAAACTGGACCAGCTGCAGCCTGCGACGGGTACCAGCTCCCAGTACACCTGCCTGCCGCCTAATGTGTGCCCTGCCAGGCGCTGGCTTATGTCTGTTAATCAAGCATTCTGTGCACATTATCTTGTAAAATCCTACAGTCACCCTGTGAGTTGAGGGAGGGGCTGCTGCTCCCATTTTACAGATGAAGGAATTAAGGCTGAGAGATCTGAGTGGCAGCCACACGCTGTTCTCCAATGGCCTTGACACCTGACCTGGAGTAGGGTTACCTGGGCTGTCCCTCCGACAGGCTCCATCAGGCTCAGCCAAGCCCCTGGGCAGGGCTGGGTCACTGGGTCTATTTTTCTCACCGTGAATATCTGGCATATAACATAGTGCCTGGCACACAGTAACCTTTTTAACGATTTGCTGAACAGATGAAAAAAGAGTGTTAAATGGACTGTAAGAGCCCTGTGAACCTACATATTTGTGTAAAGTGCTATTTTTAAAAAAGCGGGCTTCCCTGGTGGCGCGATGGTTGAGAGTCCGCCTGCCGATGCAGCGGACATGGGTTTGTGCCCCGGTTCGGGAAGGTCCCACATGCCGCGGAGCGGCTGGGCCCGTGAGCCATGGTCGCTGAGCCTGCGCGTCCGGAGCCTGTGCTCCGCAACGGGAGAGGCCACAACAGTGAAAGGCCCGCGTACCGCAAAAAAAAAAAAAAAAAAAAAAAAGCAAGGTGGTATTAGAACTATTTCTACATGGACTGAGAAGGGACAGCTATGAGCTGGAGTGGTAAAGACCAGATACCTTCCAATTTGGCTGTATTTCCAGCCTCCTTGTGAATGTACACTGCCTGTTACCTGCAGGAACCACTTACACCCCAAAACCCAGAGAAGTAAGATTTACATCACACTTTAAAGTAGTAGCTAAAAAGAGAGCTTATTGTCAAGAAGTGACTGGATAGTTTTAATCCAGTGAACAGTTATAAGTTAAAAGCCCCAAATCTCAACTGTCACTCAGATGAGTACAATTTATGTGTGTTTGTAAGCACATTAGGTATCCTAGAGATAAAAACTATAACATCTGCATTTATGGGAAAATTATGTAATGATATACTCCACTCATAATTAAGTATCAGGAGCCTTTTTTAAAAAATCTAAAACTCCACTGATATTGAATATTTCCAGTGAGTAAAAACTGCTCTTGAATATCATAGGTAGGAATGAAAATGTATACATTACAGAGATTTACCCAAACCCTACGGGCAACACTAACGAAAGAAAATTCAAAATTACAATCTGCTGAAATCTTCCACAGAGCATTTCCATACGCACAATTCCTACCACTGAAAGCAAACACTTCACGTATGAATTAAGTGAATCTGAAGTTTTCAGTCAATGAACAATGGGCTCTCCACAAACTTGGCAGAAGCTAGAACTGTGGAGGAGGGATTAGGAGCACAAAGGACAGAAATGCCCCATTTGCTGCCTTGGCTCCAGACAGGATTTCTCCTTTCCTCCCAACACCCAAACTCCCATTTCCGAATGGGCGGCAGTGCATTCCTGATCCAAACAGGAAAGGAGAACCAGGGCATTTTGAAACAAATGGCCCAGAGCTAAAAAATGGGCAGAAATACAAAATTACATCAACGATGTTGGCAAAGGAAAATGATTTTAAATGTCTGTGATCAGGGGAAAAGAAAATGGAAAGGAAAGCCCAGTTCTGCAGATGAGGGCGTACCTTCTGGAGCTGAGTCGTGGGCTTCTCCGAAACAACGGCCTTCCAGCATCCTCGGGGCCCCTTCCACTTGCGGATGTTGGGCAGGATTGGCTGGTTTAGCTCCGTACAGAACTGTAAAGACAGAGCACAAGTCAGTATGTGTTCCCGCCTAAAGCTGTTCCCGCTGCAGGCGGCCCGAGGAGCCAGAAAATGTGTGATCCTGACTCATCCGCCCGATTCAGACACTTGTCAGACTTCAGCCCTGTGTTCTCAGAAACCAGGGTTTGCGAAGACCCGGATGGCAAAACAAGTGCCACAAATTAAAAAGCAAACTGTCTACCCGTGAAATACATAATTATCACTGGGGGACTCTTAGCTCACAGCAATCGATTCTCTTTGTAGCATTTTACCACAAATAGTTCAAAACAAGTTGTCAGAATCCTTTTAGTCCCTGTAAAACCAGTGGTTAAGGTCCCAGAAGGGTCTAGATGGGTATCAAATGAAGAGGAAAAAAGATGAATACATGGTGTCTTGTCTTCCCACCGCTTATATTAGAGGCGCAAAAACTGACCCCCAGAACGTAGTCAATAGTGAAATAACTTTGTATGGTGGCAAATGGTAACTAGACTTAATGTAATGGTCGTTTCATAAGGTATAAACATGTCAAATCACTATGTTGTATATCTGAGACTAATACAATATTGTAAGTCAATTATACTTCAATTAAAAAAACACCAACTGACCCCCCCACCACCACCTTCACCGTGCACCACTACATCGTTCACCTTGGTTTTCCTCTGAGAAGAAAGCCCTCCTGCCGTGGATGGTAACTACGCCCCATGTGTGTTTGTAGAGTGAGCTTCTTTTTGTTTATGTGTGTTCCACCAGTAGAGTACCGTAAGGCGACTTTATCATCAAGGCAAAATAAAATTGCACAGGCAAAGTAAAATGAGGGGTTGAAAAACCACAGGCTTCAGAGTATGTGGACCGGTTCCTCTAACTCATGACTCAAACACAACCCCATCTCTTAGGGCTGGTTCTTTTGAGGCGGCCCCAGAATTTGTCAGATTTGGACTCATCTCATTTGAGATTCTCTGACAGTTGGTACTGCCCCTTCCCGGTGACACCCTCCTGTCCCTTTGCTTCAGGACCTTGGACCACCCCACTCATCTCTTTCTCTGCCCACCCTACAAGCCAATCTCTTGGCTCCCTTCTGGAGGCATCTCTGCTATCTCGCAGCTGCCCTGGACGAATCTCACTCAGCCCCACAGCTTCAGCTTATACCTCTATCCCAAAGGCCCCCAAATCTGTACCTGCAGCTCAGATTCCTCTCTTGAGTTTTGAATTGTATTTCAACTTCCTTTTTAACATTCCCATCTGAACGTTTCCATAGAAGCACACACCCAGCAGGTCCCAAAGGAACATGCCGTTCCCCACCCCCCACATGCCCATCTCAGTTTCTGGCATTTGCATCCTTCCAGCTGCTCTGCCTCTTCTCTCTCCTCCCACATGCCAGTGCTCACCAGGCCCCACCCTGCGTCACGTGTGTCTGGAGTGTCCTCTTTCTGTTCTCCAGCACCACTGCTGTGGCCTGTTTTCAGAACCCATTTTCTCTCACCTGGGTCACTGGTGTAGCTTGTAGAGGTCTCCCTGCCTCTCTGTCATTCGATCACCTACCATCCGTCCACCGGGTAACCTGTGATGGCTATGCGGACGCACCACCCCTGTGGTTCTCAAAGTGTTGTCTGGGGCCCAGGAACAACAGCATTACCTGGGAACTTGTTAGAAATTCTCTGGCCCCATCCTAGACCTACTGTATCGGAAACTCTAGGGTGAGGCCCGGCGACCTGTGTTTTAACAAGCACTCCAGGTGATTCTGATGCCTGTGAAGGGCTGAGAACCACTGCAGCTGCCACATCCTCCCTAAGCATCCGCCCCAGATTTAGGTGGTGCTGTGGGCACACAGCCATCAGCTGGCAGCCCCCTCTGGGAATGCCTCAGCTGCAGACAGCTGCACTCGTGCCCCTCCTGGGAGGCTCACATCCAATGGCTGAGAGATGCCAGGGTCTAAGGGTCTGCTCTCTGCTCTCCCATTGCTCACGCTGCAAGAGGGAAGACGAGGCATAAGCAAGTACTCAGCCAGTCATTGCCATAGTGACAAGCGCTATGGAGAAAATGAGACCAGGCAAGGATGGAGCCTGCTGGGAGGGCTTCTCTAGACGGTTACTGTTCTAGGAGTCATGCTGCTTTTACAGTTATGTGTTTACGTGTCTACCTCACCCCAGCGGTGGACACCATAAGGGCAGGGACTGTCCCCAAGTCACCTTTATAAAACCCACCTGACACAGAGCATGGCGCCCAGTGACGCTCTGCTGGTGAACCAGGAAACTCCAAGGAAGACCACAGTCCTCAAATCCATGTATGATAAACAAAAGGAGGAATTTCTTCTTGAAGCTAATTATTTACATAATTGCCTCAATTTTAACCTGACTTTGAGTTTGCCTGGGAAGTGTTCTCTCTGGGATTTGGTCATCAGTGACTTTTATCCATTCCTCTTTCAACACTGCCACGGACGGTGTTATTCCCGATGGGGGGCTTTTGCCTCGGATGAATCCCCATGGCCAGATGGTCCTGGCTGGTAGCCATCCTCGGGTAGGAAATGAAGCACTTGGGAAAATGCTGGTGGAATTTATCGACTCTAATTTTAGGGATCCAGCAGGAAATGTACTTCCAGAGGGTCCAATTTCCTGCCAGGGGATCATTTATGGGCTGAGTGCTCATTAGAGCCGAATCCAAGAATCATTAGAAAGGAGAGCAGCTCTCCACTGCCCATCTGGTGCCTCACTGCTCTCCACGCAGGGGGTCCCGAACCTGGCTGCTCGCCCGAATCTCTGAGGATGCACCCTGGGAAGCTCTAGTTTTAAAAAGCCCCCGAGGTGATTAGCCAACCAGCTACACTGGAGAGCCCGGGCTTCTGGGGTCAGGCTGTGCTGGGAAGAGTGATCTGCAGGCAGCCAGAAAGCTCATCTCTCCTGACCCTCACAGGGCCCTCAGACACCTGAAGACAGGTGAATCTCCCATTCACGCCCCAAACGCCAGCCCAGCTTAAACATTCCCGCTGCTGGCAATGCCACTTTGAAGGGAGGGGTCAGAACTGTGAGGAGGTGGCACAGGCTGGCACTACTTTCCATGCACGCCGCTCTCAAAGATGTGCCAGTTAGCCCAAGTGTGATCATCAGTATCCCCTGGGAACCTAAAATGCTACTGGATTAGAGTCTCTGGGTGGGGCCTGGCAATCTGCATTTTAACAGCCCCTCCAGGTGACTCTGACTCAGGTTTAAAGTTGGTGTTATTAAATGAAGGAAAGACATTCTCCTCTTTCTTTGTTTTATATTTGAAAGCCTTTCTGTCACAGGTAAACTCTGGGAGACAAGGAACCATGATTCCTGAACCCTAAGGGCCGCGTACTTTGTACCTCTGAAGTCTCTTGGCCCACAGAATAGATGATTCCTCCCTCTACCCTCTTCTTCAGTATTTCTTATGTTATTAGGGATGAGAAATAATATAAGGGACCAGGGAGAACAGTGTTTACGGCTGAAAGCATTCTATGCTCCAATCTTCATAATCAGCATGAGGTAAGGGGTAGGTATTTTCTTCTATCTCTAGGACTGAAAAAAGTACTGCCAGCTCGTTAACTTAGCTGACTGTCTGCGCTAACAGCTTGCAGCAGGCCTAAGGAGGGGGGCACCTTTAAATTCTTGCTACTCAGAGAGTGGTCCGTGGACCAGTGGCATGAACATCACCTGGGAGTCTGTTAGAAATGCAAGCTCTCAGGCCCATCTCACACCTAGCGCATCGGAATCTGCACTTTCACGGGATCCCACGGTGATTCACAAGCTCGGCAAGCTCTGCACATCCTGCCCCGGAGCGCCTCCTCTTCTGTACACACCACCCCTATTATCCCCCCGACAGTCCACATCCCACCGGTTATTCAGGAGTGAGGTGCAACCCAGAAAGATTACGCCCGAACGTAAGTGAGTTTACGTTCAAGACTGCACAGCTGACAGAGGTTGGGAGTGTGTGTGTGTGTGTGTGTGAACTGAGGTCTGTCTCCTGACCTGCCACCTCCTGGCCAGAACAGGTGAACAGGCGGAGGCGGGCAGGCTGCAAGGGGTGTGGCCAACCGGCCTTTACCCATCCTTAGATCCCATCTCCCAAAAATTTCAAAGGAAAACAAAAGCATCCTCTGAGAGCCCTCAACCTGAACCCGGCCTTAAGCTGATTTTTGGTTTTGTTTTTGTTAAGAACGGCTGGTTCTCAACTTTTCTGCTTCGCCCCCATACCAGAAGGGAGAAATGATACTCATAAGGAAAAGTGGCTCACCAGGGCAGAAAGGGTGGAAATGGAGGGGGAAGGTGAGTGTGACTGGAAAAAAGCCTCCCAGGTAACTGTGATCTACGCAGCCCCAACAGGAGTCCTCCTACCTGCCAGCCATGTTTCTAAAGCCCTATTGTCTGCCTCCGTCAGAATTACTCCGCCTCTTATTTTCAACCGCAGATTTGCCCACCTTACTGAATCAGTATCTCTGAGGTTAGAGCCAAGGTATGCACTTCTGACAAGTTCCCCCAAGCAATTTTTTTTTTTTTTTTTTTTTTTTGCGGTACGCGGGCCTCTCACTGTTGTGGCCTCTCCCGTTGCGGAGCACAGGCTCCGGACGCGCAGGCTCAGCGGCTATGGCTTCACGGGCCCAGCCGCTCCGCGGCATGTGGGATCTTCCCGGACCGGAGCACGAACCCGTGTCCCCTGCATCGGCAGGTGGACTCTCAACCACTGTGTCACCAGGGAAGCCCCCCCAAGCAATTTTAAACCAAAGTTTCAGAAGCTTAGACAACTGTCGCTTTAGAACTCGGCCTTCGCATTTTTAACACCTGTGGTCCGGAAAGACAGCTTTGGTTGTTCAAAGCAAATAAATACCATTTCAGCTCTCCCACCCTGCCCAGTGGAAGCATCTGACCGAGGCCCTTTGCAGATCACCCTGTAGGATAACACATAGAGGGAGCCTGGTCACCGTACAGCAAAAAGCGTGCAACAGATATGTACTGAATGAGTAAATCAAAGGCGTGTCTCTGGGGGAATCCCACCTTATGGCTTCTCTCTCCCAGGATAAGTTACAAGAACCCCCATGGGCTGGACTTGTTTCTCGAGCTTCAGATCAAGTAGGGGTGATGTCACCATCCTTTAACTCCTGTCCCACAACCTGCGCGTCAGATGGCAGAACCTGATCGTCAAGGCCGCGTCCACCCCACCCTTCACCTTGGCAATAAGGTGCCTCGAGACAGACATTTAAACTCCAATCTCCAAGTTGTCCAAGGCACCGGCATTCAGGAATGTCAGGTCCTAAAAGCCAAGATTCCTTTGGCTACACTTAGAATGTGATGCACGTCGGGTCTGCCTGGATCACTGGACTCTGTTCATCTCTGCAGTGACAAAAGGTTCCAAGGCTTGACACAACTGATTTTTGCTTGTGGACCTTTGGACTTTGTTTCTTTCCTTCTACCCTTCCGCCTTCCTGAAATGAATACTCCTTAGTTCATCTGGTCCTGATTGGAAAATAACAATAGGAAAGGTCTTCCAACCTCATTCAGTGGCCTGTCCAGGCACCGCCAAGCTCAGCGGTCCCTTCATCTTCCGCATCCAGTTAAGGTGAAAGGAAACCTGAGGCTCTGTGTGCTGGTTATAAAGACATCCTGCTTAGTGCTGACTGCACAGTCAGCTGGAGACAGAATGTCAGAGTACGGGCAGGCGTTTCCAAAGCAAACTCCAAATGGCTACCCTTATCCCGCTTCCTGGACGGTGGGGGGAGTTGGGGGGTAGGGAGGGTATGTTTTCACTTGGAATCCTCTGGGTCAAATTTCCGGATGAAGTTGCTTCCCTGAGTTGGCTATTTCGCTTGCTTTCCTGATTCTGGAGGTGACTTCTCTTTGAGTCTGGAGGTGAGTTTTCCGCTTGTCAACCACCAATTCCCTCTGTGCACTCAGCTCTTGGAAACAGTGTATTGTGGTGGATGGAGAGGCACAGGTGCCTTAAAAAGATAAACTGCCATCATGAAAGAAAGCAGCCCTGTATTAAGTCAGGCAAGGTCAAAAGACTCAACAGAGCAAATAACACAGACAACATTTTGTGAAATGTTAATAGTAAGCAAGGGCTTATCTTTGCCAGGATGGTCAACCACACCTATGTTATAGCCAACATTAGAAGCCAGCACATCTCTGGGTACCTGGCAGTGATCATGTGGAGAGTGAAACCAAGGAATGGGTAGGGGCACTAAAAACGTCAACACACTCTCAGAAGAACACTGAGCAGTGCAAAAGCCCAATTACGCCTGGAGCAGTATTAATCTTGTTTGGCCTTTGAACTGTAACAAACAAGCTTATTACAAAGTTTTCCGGGCATATTTAGACTTTAAGATGTTGATATTTTGTAAGGCCATATTACCTACAGGGCAGCAATACACTCAAGTTACTTTGCTCTTTCCTACTAAGCGCTAAGTGCCTTAATGGTTCTTAGGCGTCTTAAAGGCCCTGGTCCACCTCTCCCCAGAGCAGGGCACGCACACAAAATGTACCATGGACACAGGGCAAAAGTGAAGAGTCTTTCGCTCGCCTTTCTCCCCCAATCTGTATGGAAGAGAAAGAGATTGTTCCCACAGAGCCAGGATGAGGTGTAGTCACCTTTGCTCAAACGCAAACACAGGAACGTATCCCAAAGGGGAGACAGGTGCAAGGTGGGACAGAGAGCCATGTGATTGGGGCTCCAGGGCCGCTTTTAGCCCCTCACACAACATTGCTGCAGCACTGCTTCTAAAAGCCTTTCCCAGAGGCCCTGGAGTCCATGGAGGGAGAGAGGGAAGCCATTCCTCTGCCCCTTGGGGGCTCACTGAACAACTATCATTTTCTAATATTGAGAGAAAGGACTGGGCTTGTTTCCTTGTAGCTTTGGAAGTGTCCTCAGAGGGCCACTTTCAGGGGCTGGAAGAAGGGGAGCTTGGAGGAGCTCAGGACCCCAGGCACCCCTGGCATTTGACCTCTTTGGGTCTCTATCTCCCCATCTGTAAAGTGAAGGGATGGGAGGAGATGACTCCCCCCCCACCCCCGCACCAAGGGCACTTCCAAGTTCCAACAAAGTATGATTCCAGAACACTAGGAGGAGAGGGTAGAGGAGAGAGGGAAAGGCAGGAGGGTGGGGGGAGAGAAGTATAAAACTGGGAGAGAAAATAGAGGATTCTCAGAAACATTAACACTCCTTTCTCCCTCTTTCTCTGTGATAATCGCCACATGAACTCCATAAAGAAGCTGACTGCGCCACACACAGGGCATTGGGTTAACTTTCCGAAGGCTTTCTCCCCAACGCGGAGAATGGATTCCACTCTTCCAAAAACCAGCATCAGCTTTCCTTAACATGCCCTAAGCCCCATCTGAAGACTCCTTGCTAAAGTGCCTAAAATAAGAGCTTACTTTTAATAGGTAGCAATTCTAACAGGTTAAGTTTGGGTAAAACCAGCAATAGTAAGAAAACATAGGTGGCCAATAATCGCCAGCCAAGTTAGCTTCTGAACCCTGTGAAAATGAGAGAGCCAGAGGCAGGAGGAAGGGCGAGGGAAGGGAACCAGCATTTATTAAGTGGGCAATTTTCACGTATTATCACATTTGATCCTAATGACAATCCTGTGAGGCAGTTAATAATTCTCTCATGTGACACGTGAGGAAAGCAGGGCTCAGAAAGGGAACACGACAAGGTCACCCACTGCCGGAAAGTGGGCCGGGGAGGGTTAAACCTGGGGTAGCCAACTCTACTGGTCCAATGCACTTAACTCAGGAGAGAAGGCTCAGAAAACACAAATTAAACCAACTGCCCTGCGTGACAATGTGTGTGTGGGTCCTCTGGAGCTAAAAGCTGCACCACCACCGCCCTGCTAATGTCAGTTTCCTCACCGATGCACCAGGCTGCCTGGGTCCTGAAGATGCTGCTCTCCAGGGAAGGTCAACACATCAGACTACAGGCTTCCTCCTGGTAGGGGCCAGGGACCGGTGGGACACACAGCCAAGCGTTTAGAGCTTTATAGGGGAGCCCTTGCCCTAAAAGCTCAGACCCCTGCTTCTCCATCCGTCCGGAGAAGCAATGGGCTTACCGCCCTTTCATCACTCTGCCCGCGAGCCCCAGCTAGGTCGGCTGCAATGAGCACACTCCTCCATAGGGACCCGAGAGGATCCCGCAGGACTGTTCATCCTTGTTTAAACATTCTTATCATGCTGAGGAAGATACAAAGCAACCAAGGAGACATTCCCTCAGCCTCCACAACCAGCTAATCATCAGCTGCTTTTTCAGAGTCAAGGGAAGTAACACCCACATGCCCCCCGTCAGCGGAGCAGCTGCTGGTCCTGGTAGCTTCTCTTCCGTGCTCCCAGGAGTTACTCAGCACATGTTTCCTGAACGAGATGGTTAAAAATAAGCACGGGGGGTGGAGGGGACTTTGCAAAGGCAATTAGATTCTTTTTGCAAGGGCAATTATAAAATGGAGAGTAAGAGGGAGTTGAAGATTCATGGAGATGGAAGGCAGGCTAGGACGGGAAGGGAGAGGGATGCGGGGGGCCTGGGACCCTCCTGTGGGGATTCCACACTCCTATGCTGCCACCGTCCTTGTCACCATCCTCATCATCCCTTGTTTCTGCCCTTCAGGGACATTTCCAAAGGTTCTTCTCTTCGGATGCTAAGACTCTTAATCTGAGATGGGAGTTAAGACTGTGCTAGTAATTTTGGCGTTTTTTCCCCCTTCCCTTTCTTTCTTTCTTTCTTTCGGCTGTGCTGTGTCTTAGTTGCATCATGTGGGATCTTTAGTTGCAGCATGCGGCCGCATGCAGACTCTTAATTGCAGCATGCATGCAGGATTTAGTTCCCTGACCAGGGATCAAACCCAGGCCCCCGGTATTGGGAGGGTGGAGTCTTAACCACTGGACCACCAGGGAAGCTCCTCTCCTTCTCTTTATTATTTTTTAAATTATTTTTTAAAAAAATAAATTTATTTATTTTTGGCTACGCTGGGTCTTTGTTGCTGTGCGCAGGCTTTCTCTAGTTGCAGCGAGGTGTGGCTACTCTTTGTTGCGGTGCGCGGGCTTCTCATTGTGGTGGCTACTCTTTGTTGTGGAGCACAGGCTCTAGGAACGCGGGCTCAGGAGTTGTGGCTCGTGGGCTCCAGAGCGCACGGGCTTAGTTGCTCCACGGCATGTGGGATCTTCCCGGACCAGGGCTCAAACCTGTGTCCCTTGCATTGGCAGTCAGATTCTTAACCACTGCACCACCAGGGAAGTCCCCTCTCCTTCTCTTTAAATTGAGGTTTATGTTCTGGTATCAGTAAACACAAGCTCATTATAGGACAATTTGTAAAGTAAAGAAACAAAGAAAAATTTAAGTAGAATATCATTGTGCAAAGACAACCACTGCTAACATTTTTGGTAGATTCCCTTCTGGGATGTTTCCTATGCATTTTATTAATATATGTATATCTGTTTATTCATAAAGACACACAGTTTTGTTATAACTGTGCCACATTATTACGAACTCTTCCAAACTCACTTCATGCACCATCGAACATGCTATCATATGGACACAATGTGCTATCCCCCTGGTGGTGGATGTTTCGTTGGCTGGGAGGAATTTCTGCTGTTTGGGGGCTCATTTCATTTCAATATAAACATCCTAAAATCACCTACTATGGTAACAATAAAACCTCACCACTCTACCCTATGTGCTCACAATGGTTTCATCCACATGTTTAAAAAAGATCCTAAGTTAAAGTCGTAATGTTTTTGTTTCGTGGCAGCACAGGGGCCTAAAGAGTGAACAACCACAGACATTAAGCGCCCAAAATGTCCCATCAAAAAGGAAGTTAACACTCTTTTTTTACATCTCCGACGACATAAGAGGTGGGAGTCTTCGTAAATAGTTTAGTTTCTTTCATCTGCAGATAAACAATTCTCACTTTTATTTTTTCCCCTCTAGGTTTGTTTTTAAAGTCTCTTTAGAGAATCTGTCCTGATGTCAACCTGTATCTGCTAGGACCGTCAGGTGCGAAGGGCCGGGGGGGATCACAAGCCGGAACTCAGTGGGAATGTCCACTGTTTGCTCTGGAGCCTTAAACAAAGCTGTCCAGACTCGGGACAGGAGCCTCCACTCCTTCAGTGGAGGAGTCCTTTCCACGTTCTCAGAGCTTAAGCAGGTCATGTTCATTAGTTAACGGGGAGGTGAAGAGCGCAGACTCGGGAGAAAAGCTCCCAGGATCCAAACTTTGGCTCTGCCACTTACCAAGAGTTTTGACTTTGGCCAAATGGCTCCCCTGTTCAGGCCTTCCCTCACCTCGGCTGTAACAGGGGATAGCAATCATTCCCGCCTCATGAGTTGGATATTTGTAAGGCGGGGTGCACACGGCCTGGTGCACGGCAAGCCTCCTCCGTGTTCCTGTGGTTGTCATAGAGATTGGGCCCCCCCCCCTCAGCATAGGGCCAAGGACACAGGATCCCCGTCTTCGACTCTCCACACGTGGCAGCACAGTTCCCCAAACGCAGCAGCTGGGGATGTGGGCAGGAGTAGGGGTTGCAGCCGAGTGCCACCACACTGCATGCTGGAAGGCAGAGCCCCTTAAAACTCAGATATGGACGGAGAGATGGAACACGGTAGTGTTAATATTCTTCTCTGGCGAGCACGAGAATGGATTCACCCAATCATTCAATAAAAATGTAACAAGCACTAACCATGTCGGTATCCTGGGCTAGGCTCTGGAGCTCTAACGCCAGCAAAAGAGACATGGTTCCCTGCCCCCCAGAGCTTACAGTCTGGGGATGAGGGGTGTAGGGGTGCCAATGCAGGCACAGTTGTTTATGTTTTTTAAAAGTTACAGTAATTATACTTTCATTGAGGTCATTTTAGTGCCAGGTACTTAACACGCATGAGTTTATTTCATTCTCACAACAGCCTTCTAAGGTAGGTGTTACGTTATTAAGATCCTCACTTGGTGGATGTGAAAATAGAGGCACAGAGAGGTTAATTAACTTGCCTAAGATCACACAGGCAGTAAGGACAGAGCCAGCATTTGAACCCAGGCAGTCTGGCTCCAGAGCCCATGATCTGAGGACAGCTGCCTTCTGTCTCTGTAGCAGCAGTTATGAATCAAATAATCAACCAAACATGCAACTGAACTTGTGCTGCAAAGGAGCGGTTAGGAGCCCGTGGGCAACCATGATGGTGGCAGTGGCGGTGGGGGTGAGTCTGACTTAGTCAGGGAAGGCTTCTCTGAAGAGGTAAGGCTTGCACTGAGAACTCCAGGATAAGAAGGTGTTAATTAGGCAAAGAGGAGAGGGGAGCATTCCAGGCAACAGGGGTAGCATGTGCAAAGGGCCTGTGATGGGGCGGAGCCTGGAGAGTTTGTCGGACAGAAGGTCAGTGTGGCTGCAGCTCAGATGGTGAGGGGCTGAATGGTGCGATGAGCTTAAAGGAATGGTTAGAGACCTGGTCATGCAGCCCTGTGGGCCTGAAAGGAGTTTGTTTCTTACCTTCTGAGCACTTCTAAAATCAATGAAGGGCATGAACAACAGATCTGCATTTTGAAAAGGCTATAGGGTTGCAGTGTAGAGTTAGGATGGAGAAAGGCCAGACCAGGTAAGGAGTGCAGTAAGTGATAAGGGTGGCCTGACTGACAGGAGAGCAGTAGACAGATCTGAGAGATAACTGGGAAATAAGCACAACCTGGATCAAAAGAAAACAAACGCTGCTATGTGAATGTTCCTAGCAGTGCTATTCACAAGAGCCAAAAGACAGAAACAACTCAAATGTCCATCACCTGATGAACAGATAAACAAAACGTGCTATATCCATACTCTGGAACAGTGCTGCACTAACCCCCCCAAACGAGGAACTAATACCTGCTACCTCATGGACGAACCTCGAAAACATTATACTGAGTGAAAAAAAACCGATACAAAAGGCCACAAATTGTATGATTCCATTCACATGAAATGTCCAGAAGAGGCAAATCCAGAAACAAAAAGCAGATAGGCGGTCGCCAGGTGCCAGGGGGAGGGAGGGATGTGGAGTGACCGCTTAACAGGTGCCGGCTCTCCTTTATGGATGATGAAAGTGTCTTGGACTTAGACAGAGGTGACAGGTGTACAGCACTGTGAAGCTACTAAATGCCACTGAATTGTTCACTTTCAAGTGGACTCTTAAAATGATTAATTTTATGGTATGGGATTTTATGTCAATAATTTAAAAAGCGACTTGGGCAATGGACTAGATGTTTAAGATAGAGCAGAGAAACCACTCTTTCACTCAACAAATGCCATGTCCTATTCTAGGTACAGCTGTGAAGTCAGGCTGTCCCTCATGGAGCTCTAGATCAGGTGGGGAGCAGGGAAGCAGGGCCACAGCCCTGGGGAGGCCGCCTCTAGACAACGTTATTCCAGCCTTCTCTCCACATGGTTATATAATGCACCTGGGAGAGACATGCAGAGGCCGGTAATTCTTGGAATATAGGCTCTCTGAAGCTTAAAAAAGACAGTTTTAGGGCAAATAAAATAAACCCCTTGCCCAAATTAGACACTAAACTTGTGAGTAATGCTGGAAACTAATTATTCTAAGTGAGAGCAGGTCTGAAAATAGCAAAGCGTTTTGGAGGACTTTGTGGCTATTTCAGAAGAGCGTAGGAGAGCTGCAGGCAGAGTGAAGTCCCACAAGTTAGAGCAGAAACACTGGGATGGCCATACCACGGCTTGCACCAAACATGCCATTCCATAGATGCTAATGCTTTTACCTCGCTGGAGAAACACGCCAGCAATAAAGGTGGAGGACACAGAGTTTCATTTGGTACTTCCTACTGACACGCTGAACCAAAAACTCGACAGGAAATGTCAACCATACATGTTACAACATTTTACATGTAAAGGAAAAAGGCATCTGCCCCAAGATGATGAGAACATTGCCTAAGACAAACCATGTTGATTTAGCCAACCATAGTTCTTCCTTTTCTAGAGTCCTCTTCCCCCTTTGACATTTTCAGGTAAACAAGCTCAGAGAATGAGTGAGATGGGTATAGATGGAGGAAAGACGGTCTCTAAACCCCAACAAACCATCCCACAGTACAACTGATTACTAAGAGCATTTTTACCCATGAGCAACAGAAAGCGTAGGGACAGGGAGAGAGAAAGCCGACACAAAAGGGTGGGAAACGATTATGTAGGTACTTAAATCCGAAGGAAATAATGGAGGAGCAGAACAAAGCCAGCAGTTCACATCAGCTCCCCAACCCTAACCCTCCCACATGAGCACCCACATATTTTTTTAAAACCCCAGAGAGATATTTTCTCGATCCGTAAACACTGCAGACTAGTTCACTCTTAGACTCACTCTAGACGGCAAGGCTCCAGCACTGCCCATACGTGTTTCTGTGAATAATGCAGAGTTATTTAGGAACTGTCACATTAAACAGAATTAGTACTTATGGACCATTCAGGGAAATTGCTCTGGTTGCCATTTTTCTTATAAAACTCCAGCCTCCAGCTATATTCTAAATGGTGTTTATGCAGCCTGTCCTCCTCAGCAGCAATAATCATAAAGACTTCAAAGCTGTGGGTGAAAGTATTACAGATTCATGACTTACTTTATTTTGACTTGCATTATGCCAAATCCTAGTCTCTAAAGCCTGCATATTTCCTATTTTATTTCAGGGCAAACCACATAGATTTGATTGTTCTTTTCTATGTGGGCAGCCAGGGATAGAAAGACCTGCAATTTTTCACTCCCAGACACTTTATGGCAGCAGGAACTGTAGGTGGTAGTTCATGAAAATAGCATCCTCATTTTGGAGAATGTCCTGAGACCCCTTGGTTCTCAATTTTTTTGTGCAAATGGGGAGAATGGAAAGCCAAATCCCCGAACTATCTTTCAGTCAACCTCCCTTCCCATCACATTTTTGGCCAGAGGCAAGTAAAAATAGCCAAACTGTCTGATGTTAGTTTCACAGGCTTTTCAGGCTCCTTCCAAATTACTGGGAGTGGGTGGAGTGAAAGCAAACAGGACAGAGGGGAGTGACACAAAGATCAAGTTGCAACCAGACGGGGCCACATGGATGTCATGACAGTGTCCTGCAAGCACAAGGATGACTCCATATTAATGGGTTGTAACCCCGGTGTCCTCTTTACTAGAACGCTTGCCATGAGCCAAGTACCACTGCTGGCTCTTTACACATGCTGTGTGATGTGACCCACACCACGGCTCTGTGAGGGAGGCATTCTCCTTGCTCAAGAAATGAGAGATGTAGGGCTGGAGGGGATAAGATCACCCACAGGGCAAATGGCTGAGCCAGGACCCAAATCCATGTCTGTGTTCCCATTATAGCACGCAGCTTCCAGCTGAGGCAACTACAAGGAGGGCAGTAATAGGATCAAACTTGCATTTTAGGAGGGTTACTCTGGTAACCATACAAAGGAAGGATTGAAAGGAAAATTACAGAGACCAAGTAGTAACTTTATATGTTTTAACTTTTCTCTCTGCTTCTACATTTTCTAGACATTTCACTTTTCTAGAAAGTCATAGTATAAATACCAATTAATCGGCTTGAACTTTGTCCATGAAGAAGATGTATAAGCACACACACACGCTTTATTGTTTTTCATAAATAAAAGGTGATTCAGTGTTGTTACTAAATAAATTAAGCACCAAAAACAACATAAAAAAAGTCCCTCCCACATCCTAACATGAAGGCTAGAAATACTTATTACTTCTTCCCCTCTAGTTCACAAACATAGCCAAGCAAACTAAGTGCATAACAAGGACATCTGGGTGATGAGAAACAAAATGAACAATCGATACGTGGCCATTTATTTTCTAAGTAGAGGTTTCAGCCAGATGGAGAGAGGGAGGGAGACAAAGCATGCCTGACAGAGAAGATTAGCAATAACGCAAAACTACAGTCTCATGATTTCATAATCAAGGGGGAAAAGGCTCTAATGCCCCCATCCCCTCTCAACCTTGGAGCTGGTGCAAATGTTGGGAATTCAGGCAAAAACCCAGAACTTGTCATCTTCCCTTCCAGGTTCAGCCCTTTGGCTTGTTAATGCCGGGGATCTTGTTTTAGTCCTGGGTACTTCTCATCCCTCTGGATCCCTAGAGCTGGACACAACAGGAAGATGCTCTGTGACACAACAGTGATTCTACAGAGCCACGAAATCTCTTGACTGGCCACTTGTGTAGGAAGCCACTAACTGCTAACTAGGAGGGCAGGTAATTTTACAGTAACTCATATATGGAGAGCTGCTTTGTTTTCCCTGGCTGGCTTCTTCCAACCTAATTAACTCTGCATGTGAAAATAAGCCTGCATTTCATGGACAAGGGTTAGGGGGGACAGACAGGGCAAGAGAAGGAATGGGGCGGCAGTAGAGTGCGGTGGGGAAACCAAGTCTAGGATCTAGAAAGGGGTCCTGGATTATGCTCATAAGGGATGTCAGTATATGGTTCTGAATTTCTGCAAAGATAGATCAAAATCTCTAAAAGTGGGTTGGATGCTTTCCCAGAAGTTGGGAGTCTTGTTAAGGCCCAAACTCACCATTTCAGTGCCTCCCAAAGGTTAACAAAAAATACTTTATCAGCTGTAGGAATTACTCATTCTAAGTAGGTGGTTGACAATCTGATAGATCTCTCCACTGAATTAATTCTGGCAAAGCAAGCCTTAATGACCAACTCAATCAGGATAATTTTACCTAATGAGAACATCCAGCATAAATGTTTTTAGCAACTGAGCCAAATAGTTTCACCTGCCAGCCCTTCCGTTTCATTTAAAATTATAAAGAAGCTTGAATTTTGCTGAATACAAAGTCATGCTCTCAAGAAATGAGTGAATGAATCATTCACAAAAAGTCTCAGAATTCTCTAAAACAGTGAATTGAAAGTTCTCTCTGTACCAACTCATTGTTAGCATTTCCTGGTAAGAGAAGCATTTTAGGGTGGACCAAATAAGACAGGAAATTGCATATAACTCCTGTCATCATGGCTGTGTGAGTGTTTGTATAAGGTGATGGCTACATGGAACAATTTTGGGGGTAATGCAATGACTTGGGCATATTTTCTTACTGTTCAAAAGCAAAAAAGAGTTAAGAGACTAACAAGGCAGGAGGGGAAAGTGCTTAGGATATACCCAAAGGTAAGCAGAGCCTTTCCAGTGCTGGAAAAAAATCCCAGAGCATGCCGTCTTCCCCTCTTTCAAGCCAAGAAATGGTCTAGAATGGCAGTTTTCAAGCATTTCTGACCATGACTCATAGCAATAAATAAATTTTTATATGTCAATCTGGTATATTCTATCCATGTGTCTGCCTGCCAACTGTGTAGGTATGTCTGTATCCATCTATCCACCCATCCACCTATCCATTCATCCAGCCAGCCACCCACTCATCCATCCATCAATCCATCCATATACATATACAATGAAACAAATGATGGTTGTAATTTACTCAATTGATTTCATAACCTATAATTTGAGAACTAAACTCAGATATTTCTTAGTACAAAGTTTTTGGTCTTACTAGAATATCAAAATGCTGTCTACTTTTCATTTTTCTCTTTGCCAAAACCAAGTGAGATGTTTTGTTGGACTTTATGTAGATAATGCCTTAGAAGTCTCCTCAAACAAATGAAATTGTGTCACTAAATTTGAACCAGCTTTGGGACACTGAGTAAGTAAGAGCCACTTTTCAGAAACCCCCAAAATAAAATACCCCTTCAGTAAATGTGGTGTCTAGGAATATAGCCTGCTTTCAAAATTCACTTGTTTCTAATAAGATTAGCAGCTAAATTTTCATCTGAAACAATGAAGGCCAGAAAGCAGTAGAATGACATATTCAAAGTACTGTCAATGAAGACTCATATCCAGAAAAACCATCTTTCAAAAATGAAGATGAAATACATTCCCAGACAAAGAAAAAAGGGAGAATTTGTTCCTAGCAGATCTTCCTTATAAGAAATACCAAAGAAAGTTCTTCAGGCTGAAAGCAAGTGACCCCAGACCAACTCAAATCCTCATGAAAAAAATGAAAAGAATCAGTAAAGGTAATTATATAATTATAAAAGACAGTATGAATACATATTTCTTCTCCTTTATTCATATTGTGTGAATATTAATACATGTATACAGTTGTATTGTTGGGTCTATAACATATAGAAATATAATATGGCTGACTACCACAAAGGAGCTGGGTAGGAGTAAAGATGAGCTAAAATAAGAAAATGATGCCAAATGGTAACTGGAATCCACAGGAACATATGAAGAAAATCAGAAATGATAAATAAGAGGGTAAATGTAGTTAACTCTCTAAAATATACTTGTTCTCCTCCCTTCTCTCATCTTCTTTAAAAGACATAAAAGTATATAAAGTAATGATCATAAGAATATATAGTTGGGTCTGTAGCATAGTTAGATGTAATATGTGTAACAATAGCACAAAAAGGGGGAAGAGGGAACAGAGCTACATAGGAGTAATGTTTCTACATCTCATTGGAATTAAGTTAGTATAAATCTGATAAATTAAGATGTACATGGTAAACTCTGGAGCAACCACTAAGAATATAACTCAAAAAGCACAGCAAAAAGTATCATTAAGGAAATTAAAATGCTACTTCAGAAAATATTCACAGTGTAAAAGAAAGCAGTGAAAGAGAAAAGGAGGAACAAAACAGACATAAGGCATAGAAAACAAAAAGTAAAATGGCAGATGTAAACTCAACTATATCAATAATAACATTAAATGTGAATGGATTAAACAACCCAATGAAAAGGCAGAGACTGTCAAACTGAGTAAAAAACAATATCCAACTATAGGCTGTGTAGAGGAGATAAATTTAAGATTCAAAGATACATGTAAGTTGAAAGTAAGAAGACTGAAAAAGTTACATCATACAAACAGCAATCATAAGGAAGCTGGAATGGCTATACTAGTATCAAAAACTAGTATCAAACTAGTATCAAAAAATAGTCTTCAAAACAAAAACTGTTACTAGAGATGACAAGAGATTTTATAATAATAAAAGGGTCAATCAATCAGAAAGACATAACCATTATAAATATATATGCACCCAATAACAGAGCCCCAAAATACATAAAACAACAACTGTCAGAATTGAAGGAAGGAACAGACAATTCAACAATAGCTGGAGACTTCAATACCCCACTTTCAATAATGGATAGAACTAAACTGATCAACAGGAACTGAAAGACTTAAACAACCACATAAACCAAATAGATCTACAGACATTCACAAAACACTCATCCCAACAACAGCAAAACACACATTCTTCTCAAGTCACATGAAATAGTCTCCAGAATAGACCACACGGTAGATCACAAAATAAGCCTAAATACATTTAAAAGGACTGAAGTCAAGTAAAGTATCTTCTCTGATGACAATGTAATGGAATGAAATTAGAAATCAACAACAAAAAAATTGGTGGGAAATTCATAAATAAATGGAAATTAAACAACACACTTGCAAATAAACAATGGGTCAAAGAAGAAATCACAAGGGAAATCTAAAACAAAAACTGTGAGATGAATGAAAATGAAGATGCAACATACCAAAACTTATGGGAGTCATCAAAAGCAATGCTTAGAGAGAAATTTATAGCTGTAGATTCCTAATAAAGAAGAAAGATCTCAAATCGATAACCTAAGCTTCCAGTTTAAGACACTGGAAAAAGCAAGGAGACCCCAAACGACCCAAAAACCAAGGAGAAGGAAAGAAACAATAAAGATTAGAGCAGAAGTGAATGAAATAGGGAATAAAAAACAATAGAGAAAAATCAATGAAACTGAAAGTTCTTTGAAAAGCTCAGCACAAAAATGAGAAACCTTTAGATAGACTGACCAAGAAAAAAAGAGAGAGAAGATTCATGACATCCCCCAAACCTGCCTGAGCTCTAGCTGCCCACACAGACTGGGGAATGCTGTCAGGGGAAAAGCCATATAGATGTGGAACTCACCCAGTGCTAGTTCCTTCTTTGGAGGGTTGACATCTCTCCACTTTTTGGTTTCTCTGAAGTGCCTTCAAATAGTTGTTTGCACTTTACCCAGAGTATATAATTGTTATTTGAGGAAAGGTTAGTCTGATACAAGCTACTCTGGCATTACCAAGAAGTGGAACCTCCAGATGCCCTCTCAAAGAGGAAAGAGGGTGTCTCAAGGGGAGAGTCAGCACAAGAAAAATATTAACATGAACACATTATGTTTAACTCATAGGTTAGACAAGTTCACAAAACCAGCCCACCATTTATGAGCCACCAGAAGATGCCAGCAAAATTCTCTCTAGTTGATGATAAAATGATTCTTAGCAAAAGATGGAGAGGGGTGATTTTTCAAGGCCCCCTTGACTTTCAAACCTGAATGAAATGATGTTTCTGCTTTTGTTATAGGTCTTGCTTTGGCCTCTGCCTGAGTTTGCAATCTATATGGCTATTATAAGATTTCTCTTCTTTTCCTCTACAAGTCCAGAATCAATTAGGAGACTAAGAAGTAATGAAGCTTTTAGAGTATGAAGACAAAGTAATGGAACCATCAAGGGGAGTGTCCCCAAGGACAACCATCACAGGTAGAAGACAGCAGTTGATTCAGACTCCCCAAGCAGTACAGCTCACCTAGATAAGACAAGCTCTAGGAATGATTTCTTTCCTTTTCCCACTCCTATTTGTATCCAAATGGGTTCAAAATTTTTTTAAATGTTTTTTAACATAAAATCATTATGGATGCAGTATAAAAACAGAAATAGGTACCCAGAAATTACAAGAAAATGGATAATTGCATATACAAATTTTAAGTTCTATACAAAATTATTTCATAATACTTTTCAATAGAAAGCAAAAACTGTTTTCAATAAAAATGCTTTGGGGGCTTCCCTGGTGGCGCAGTGGTTGAGAGTCTGCCTGCCGATGCAGGGGACACGGGTTCGTGCCCCGGTCCAGGAGGATCCCACATGCCACAGAGCAGCTGGGCCTGTGAGCCGAGGCCACTGAGCCTGCGCGTCCGGAGCCTGTGCTCCACGACGGGAGAGACCACAACAGTGAGAGGCCCGCATACCACAAAAAAAAAAAAAAAAAAAATGCTTTGGGTTAGAGGTTGGCTAGGGTAAGCTATGATTTATTAGATTAACTGGGACAGGGGCTAGGCTCCTAAGGGTTAAGTACAGCTGAGAGGAGATGAAGGTTGGTTGTGCAGGGTGGGAATTTACATTCAAGATAACTATGAGTACATGAAAGAAGAGAAATAGGACAGTAGCAAAGAGGAAAGTAGGACAGTAGGAACACATTTCAGATTTCAGGAGACCTAAATATGTCTCAAGTTACCAGTGAAGAAAATGATGCTAGAAAGAAAGGGGTGAAGAATGGGATCACAGGTACTCTATGAACCAGATAATCTCCTTAGAATAACCAATATGGGATCAACCATAAATCATGAAAAGGTAACCAAAGGGATGCTATTTCTGTGCCAATGGGATGCAGTCTCATCTAAAATCTGACTGGCCTCTAACCACATGAAGGACCCTCCCTGCAGACCCTGGGCACTATGCCTCCCTGGGAAGGGTGAACCATCCCACTCTGAGAAAAATTTCCTCACTAGGCTACCATTTTGTAATGAGAAGATATTTCAGCATTTCTGGGGTAGAGAAATGAGTTCTACCTACACCGAGGCCCAGAGGTATGACCCTGAAGGCCTCCATGGGGAAGCTTCAAGAATATGTAAATTCAACCGCATGTATAGGTTCATAGGTGCATTTTTGTGGATGGGGTCATACAGCTCTCACCTGATACTTCAGAGGTCAGCCACCAAGCACCACTGATCTAGAACAGGAGTTGGCAAACTTTCGGCAAAGGTCCAAATAATAAATATTCAGGGTTTTGTGGGTTATACCTTTTCTGTCACAACTACTTAACGCTGACATTGTAATGTGACAGAAGCCACAGACACTGAATAAATGAATGGATGCATTGGCATATTAATAAAACTTGATGTTTAAAAACTAGCTATCGCCAGATTTGACTGGAGGGCCCATCATCATTTGCCCTGATGTAGAAAGACCCTCCTGTGCAGTACTCCCGGGCACTCAGAGGGCACTTCTGTCTTGGTGCACAGCCCCATCCTCCAGATTCCCTGCCATCCACCTTGTTCCTTCCCCCTGGCTCCTCCAGCCATGGCTGGAGGTCTTATGGGATCTTCAAAAGTTGATTCCAGGGCTTCCCTGGTGGCGCAGTGGTTGAGAGTCCGTCTGCCAATGCAGGGGACACGGGTTCGTGCCCCGGTCTGGGAGGATCTCACATGCCGCGGAGCGGCTGGGCCCGTGGGCCATGGCCGCTGGGCCTGCACGTCTGGAGCCTGTGCTCCGCAACGGGAGAGGCCACAGCAGTGAGAGGCCCGCGTACCGCAAAAAAAAAGAGTTGATTCCATGGGCTTCCCTGGTGGCGCAGTGGTTGAGAGTCTGCCTGCCGATGCAGGAGACGCAGGTTCGTGCCCCGGTCCAGGAGGATCCCGCATGCCACGGGTGAAAAAGTTGATTCCAGGAATATTAAATGAATGATAAAGGAAATTTACAAGGAAAAATGAATTACCTAATTATGTTTTGTTTTTTTCATATTTCCTTGGATGCTACGAGAACATTATGTGCCCCAAACCATGACCTGATTTTGTTTTGGTGTTTTGGGGGGCATTGCTTATCACTATTGTATTTAAATAAGTATTTGTTTACTTGTTAACATTTTCCTCACCAATTATGTGAGCTACATGAGGGTAGGAAAGATAATCATCTTGATCACAGCTGTATGTGTCTCCCAGCCTAGTACAAAGCCTGACACAAGTACTTAATAAATATTGGTTGAAAGAATGAATACATATATTTTTACATAGTTGTAATTACAGCAGGTACAACTGCTTATCCTCCTTTTTGTAAACATTATATCGAATTTCTACAAGGCTAAATGATTATCATCTTTAATGGCCACATACATCAGACCATGGGCAGACCTACCACAGACTGTTTAAACCCACCCTTCCTACTGAGCAGTGAACTGCCTGCAATGATTCATAATTATAAAGCATGCTGTCAAATGCCTTTTCCACATATTTATGGATCATTCCTTAAATACACTCCTAGGAATCTACCTTGGTCACAGGGTAGGGGCATCTCAAAGGCTAATGAAATACACCACCCCAGAGCTTCAAAAGGACAGCGCCTTGTCACTATCCTCCCTAATGAACGGGAACACTGGTGTTATCACAACTTCAACATTACATATCATTGTTTAAAAACCTTTGCCGGGCTTCCCTGGTGGCGCAGTGGTTGAGAATCTGCCTGCTAATGCAGGGGACACGGGTTCGAGCCCTGGTCTGGGAGGATCCCACATGCCACGGAGCAACTAGGTCCATGAGCCACAACTACTGAGCCTGCGTGTCTGGAGCCTGTGCTCTGCAACAAGAAAGGCCCACGCACTGTGATGAAGAGTGGCCCCCGCTTGCCACAACTAGAGAAAGCCCTCGCACAGAAATGAAGACCCAACACAGCAAAAATAAATAAATTAATAAACTACTACCCCCAACATCTTCTTAAAAAAAAAAAAAACAAACCTTTGCCAACGTAATAGTACATTTAAAATGATCCTGCCGGCTTCCCTGGTGGCGCAGTGGTTGAGAGTCCGCCTGCCGATGCAGGGGACACGGGTTCATGCTCTGGTCCGGGAAGATCCCACATGCCGCGGAGCGGCTGGGCCCGTGAGCCATGGCCGCTAAGCCTGCGCGTCTGGAGCCTGTGCTCCACAACGGGAGAGGCCACAGCAGTGAGAGGCCCGCGTACTGCAAAAAAAAAAAAAAAAAAAAAAGATCCCTCATTGTTTAATTTGCTGATCTCTGATAGCTAATAAAGCTAAAAGAAATTAAAAAGTCCTATTTTGAGACTCTACTTTTTGCTCACTTCAAATAAAAGCTTTTCGTAAACAGAGAAAGGTACCAGGAGCCCCTCAATACATTGTCTCTTGTGACGGTTTTAAAAGAATAGGAGAAAATGCATCTTCTTCCCTTTTTGAAAATGAACTGTGAAGCCTGACCCATAATTCACCAAGATGCTCCATTTTCTGACAGTTGAGGTACTTGTGGTGTAGCCCAGCCCAGAGCCCTTTCCAGAACCGGGTCAGGGCCCAAGTGTGCAGTTTGCAAAGCAGAGCTGGTGAGCGGCTGGCTGTGGGGCCCCCTGCGGGCCTCAGCCAGACTCCACAAAGCGAACGGGGGAGCCTGAGCTCCACAGGGGCCCCCATTGCTGCTCACTAGCCCTTCAAGGAAGGCAGCAAGCTGCCTGCTGGAAGGGATTTAGCCAGGAACGTGACTACAATGAATTTAATAATGATTAGACACAGATCTGGCTCAGTCCACCTAAAAAAAACCTAACAGATACATGAATACCGACCACTCAAGATGGCATTCAAATTAAGCTCTATGTGAAGGACTAGGCCTGGGAGAAAAATAAACCCAGGGAGCTGAAGAATCTCATTCTGGTATTTTAAAATCAAAACAGAGTACTGTTTTGTAAAAGGTATATTTTATGTTAAGATTCTTGAAGCAATTCATTTTGACACAGAGCCTACAAAGGGTGAGTCTGCTGCGTGTTCTCTACCCTCCTGCACGTTTCTCACCTTCCCTCCCAGGCCCCTGGACCCTCTGCCGCCCTCACACCTCTGAGAGGTCCTCTGCTCTCAGATGCTCCCGGACAGTGTCCACATCCCGAGCCCTGAACCTCTGACTGCCCTCCTCCTCTAACCCCCAGCCAACGTTCTCTGTCTCCCCTGCTGGGCCAAGGGAAGCTCATGGAGACAAACACCACAAGCCTGTGTCTGTTTCGCCACAAGGATTAGAAGACCTGGGTTTCAGTTCTCTATCACCTGGGCCAGGGACCAACCCTCTGCATCTGCTCCCAGCCCTGAAATATGCAGCGACAGCAGCACCAGCAAAGTCTGCTAAAGCTGACGCCCAGGATAAACGAGATCATGGAAGACAGGCAGCAGCTGTACTGAAGGGAGCCCTGGAACGGAGCTGAGTCCACCAGGGTTGATGGTAGACTACCAACACAACTGTTACGGGCCCTGGACGAGGAGGTCACTTCAACACCTCTGGTCTCTGTGTCCTGTCTGCAAAATGACAAATGACAGGGTTGGATCCCCTGAGCTCTGACATTCTGGTTTTCCACATATGCCATTCAAATGTATTTTTTAATATAAATTTAATTAATTAATTTTTTGCTGCATTGGGTCTTTGTTGCTACACATGGGCTTTCTCTAGTTGTGGCGAGCAGGGGCTACTCTCCGTTGCGGTGCGCGGTCTTCTCATTGCGGTGCCTTCCCTTGGTGCGGAGCACGGGCTCTAGGCACGCAGGCTTCAGTAGTTGTGGCACATGGACTCAGTAGTCGTGGCTCTAGGCACGCAGGTTCAGTAGCTGTGGCGCACGGGCTTAGTTGCTCCGCAGCATGTGGGATCTTCCCAGACCAGGGATCAAACCCGTGTCCCCTGCACTGGCAGGCGATTTCTTAACCACTGCGCCACCAGGGAAGCCCCAAATGTATTTTTATAACTTTATCTCCCTCGGTATGTAGTGCGATCCAGGACAGCATGGGCACTCAATTGTTGCACACACTAAATTAACATGAAGTCCAAATCACAGTGAAAAATACTCCAGAAGTGTGTAATAACAGAGCTAGAGCTCACGTATGTGCGTGTGTACATGTTCACAACATACCACCACCAGTTACAGATAAAAGCACTTGGCATCCTTAGGTTATTCATGCACTTCTATGTGACAATTATTTACCTCCTATTTCCTTCTGAAAATCCCCAGGAAGCTACTGACTTCTAATTCCAATGTTGCCCACCACTAGGGTTCAGCTGGAAGAGTCCCTGACTAGTCACCGTGTGCAAACGTCAAGTTCAGTTTCTCTAGTCTCAGGCTCGCTGGTGAAATGTATATGCTTTATCTCACGTGAAAGCACCAAGAGGTCTTAGAGATCATCTGCTCTACCTGTCGGAAAACTAGACTAAGAGTGGGACTTCAAAGCTGAGATTCTGGGGAAAATATCTAGCAGCAGCAGGCATGAAGACCTGCAGGCATTTTGTCCCAGACAATTTTGCAAATGGGGTGTGGGCGGAGGTAGGGGTAGGACTGGCGATGGCCATGGGTTGGGCGTCCTGAGCCTCTAGGAGGCCCGGCTCACACAGGCAGCTCTTCAGGCAGGCTTGGGTCTCGGGTGGGGTCAGTCGGTGCTCTGCCCTCTGGCCCTTCCAGGGAGAGGGTGACCTCCAGCTGGAGGGAATGGCCAAACTATTGTTTGCAGCTTTGCAGGAAGCTGTTTGAAAGGGTCATTGAAAAATGATCTTACTAAATCAAGCTGTACCAATATTTTTATTTCCTTTCATGCAATGCCGTGTTTAAAGGCATTAGATGGGGTCTGTTTATAAAGCCTGGGAAACAAGCCTATGTGACTTGAGTTCAGAAAAACAAAAGCGTCCTGCTCTTAAAGCACAGAGGACAGAGAGAGTGGGATGGCATGCATCTGTCTCAGAGCAAGCCTTTGCTCTTGGTGTCTAATGGAGATCTGGTCTAAAAAGCACATCAAATCCAAAACACTTTTTCAAGGAAATGTCACATATCCTGACATTTACGCATAATAAGCCATCTTCTCAAGGTTCTAACAGATTTTTAGAAAAAGAAGCAATTATTAATTGTATGGTTTATAACATTTTTTTAATAAATGAAAAATCATTGTCACTTGTCTGGGAAATGGCTTTCTGTGGTGTTGGTGAAGAAGAGACATTCAGAGACTTGACCTCCCAGGTGTGCCCAGTCTCCACCCCAATCAATGGCACCTGAATTAAAACAAAGAGCATTTGAAGAGGTAAAAACTGGGACTCTACTGATCTATGTATGGGGTTCACTGGGCAGGTGTTCACCATTCTCCTCTCCCTGCAGGTGAAACACAGAAGCCCCCAAACCAGTAAGGATCACTGGAGCGAGGAGCAGAGAAAAATCTAGAAAACAGAGCATGAAAAGGAGAATTTTCCCCTCTTCACAGTGTGATCAAGGACCAATTGTGAAACCCAAGACTTTTAGAGACTTTTAGAGGAAGGCACCACAGAAGGAATAGAAAGCAGTTTTATGGGTAACGAAAGGGGCCCAGGCCTCCGAGGAAGGCCCTCTGCCAGGTCCAACAGCCAAACAGAGGCGAGGTTGGGAGGGGACCCTGGCTCTTCTACAACAGACTCTGTGCATTGCAGAAACCCAGAAAGCCTTGGCACTTCCAAAAATGGACAGGCTCTCTACCTAAAGCCAAGGAAAGTACAAGTCAGGCAAATGGCTGGTAATTTTTAACTGAAACGCTAGATCATAATAACAATGTCTAATATTAGGGAGAAAAAGCACTAGAAGTCTTATTGTCTAGGAGACTCCAAAACACTGCAGCTGCTTTTTAGCCTTTTATATTATGTTTTACATAATTTAAATATTTTACTGGTCAGGTTGAACCTGCAAGTAGCTGTGAGGGAAATGACCCCTTCAGAATAGCTTCCCTCTTATAAGAGAAAGACTATCTGTCTAGAAGTGACCAGTCCTACCGTGGTGGGACCTCAGGAGTTTAGTAATTGCAAAACCCGAAAGCACGGTGCCATTTGAATCCCAGCTGCAAAGACAGTTGAAGAGGTGTGAGGTTTGCAGGATGTGTGTTTAACTGAGGTCATTCTTGCTGGCTCTACCTATTAAGTTAAATGAGACTATTTTCTTAATGAAAGGAAGAAGCAGGCAAACTAAAGATAAAATCTGGGTTCTTACCAAGTATCATACGGTATCACTTATATGTGGAATCTAAAAAATGGTACAAATTAACTTATTTATAAAACAGAAACAGACTCACAGACATATGGTTACCAAAGCGGAAGAGGGGGATGGATAAATTAGGAGTTTGGGATTAACAGATACACACTACTATATATAAAATAGATAATCAACAAGGACCTATTGTATAGCACAGGGAACTCTATTCAATATCTTGTAATAACCTATAATGGAAAAGTCTGAAAAAGAAGAGGTATATATATATGAATAACTGAATCATTTTGCTGTACACCTGAAACTAACACAACACTGTAAGTCAACTATACTTCAATTAAAAAAAAGAATGGAAAAAACAAAAAAAACCCAAGAAAACAAAAAAAACTGGGTTCTTACAAATAGACTTATGGTGTTTACTTCACCTTTGGTGTGAAAAAAAGGAGCTTGATTGGCCACAAAAGCAAAAAGCTGACACCTCAGAGGTTCTCTGTGAAGATGGTCTAGTCAACAGCAGAGATGGTGATAGTAAATGTTACTCCTCAGGGAGAACTTCTTGGACTTTGGTGCACAAGAATCACCTGGGCTCTTGTGAGAATGCAAACTGAATCACGAGGTCTGGGTAGGGGCTGAGATTCTGCGTTTCTAACAAGCTTACGATGCTACTGGTCTGCAGACCACACTTGGAGTAGCACAGCTCTACGGTCCACAAAGATCTTTCCTTGTGGTTCTTTAACTAGTCAGGTGGATGAGAATTGAGGAGTAAAACAATTACCTGTAGTGAACACTGAGAAGAGAATTGGTTTTGGAGGAGTAACTTTTTAAAAGTTTCAAAAACATACAAAGAATCTTCATATATAATAACATGGACTTAGTATGTTTTCATGGCTGGATTAAAGAATTACAATGAGTAATTAAGAATTAATATAAGTGGAGTGCTTTGGCATTTAGAAAGCCCATCCACTGCACCGACTCATTTGGTTCTCATGTCACCTCTCTGAGCTCAGGCAGGCAGCCCCACCCTTGTCCTACCTGTGTTACCAATGAGGCTGGAGGGACGTTAAATTCAGAGCCAGAGCTCAGACACCTCCCCCCTCCCCCCCCCCCCCCCCCCCACTGCTTGGTGCTTAAAGACTTTATTTGCTTTAGTGCCAACCAGCAGATGGACCACTAATCCAAACATTTTAAATTCTATAAATAAGATAATACTGTTTGGGCGCTTATCTCTCTAGCCATTTTCTTCTACGTTAACCTTATAGATTCGAATTAACGCCCATAGCCACATACTGGGGAAGAGTCCTGAGCCACCCAGGGGAGCAGCTTGGTATGAGTTGGGAGGCCCGTGGGGTGGCACTTGGGCCTCCTCGGCACCTGCCCAGCCTGCTTTTTGGAGCCCACCACACAGAACTTGAACCCATAACTGGCAAAAGATCCCCAGCTGAGTACTTGACTTGAACGTAGAAAACCGAGACACACTGGATAGCTCCTTCCAGGGCTTAGGTGGGAGGGAGTTTCCCAATCCTCAGAAGTGGTCCCCACAGGGGTTCAAACTCATGAACTAGCCTATTAAACAGAAGAAGCATTGGTTTTGGAAATGAAACTCTGGGGCTCAAATCCTTACTCCGACACTTAGGTAATTTTCCTCTGGCAAGTTCCCTAACCTTGCTGCCTCAATTCTACCATCCATAAGAACACACACAAGCAGAGATGGAGGGAAGCACAGCATCTGGCATGTGGGCGGCGTCCTGTGTGTGGTATTTCCAGGCACAGAAAGCCTGCTCCAGAGCTTGGCCCACAGCAGGGCGAGCCTCTGCTTTCACTCAACTCTGAAAGAGCCAAGCAAGGAAGAGTTTGCAAGTGTTAACGGCCTATGAGCAATGTGGGGCGTTTTGATGAAAATTTTGCAAGGTTCACTGACTGTTTAGAACACAAAATAACAGACCAACTCTGCTATAAGTGCTGTCTCTGGTGACAGGGAGTTGAGTTTTTCCTGTGTGTGGCACTCTGCTCTAAGTTTGTAAATCTGGGGTAAGAGGCACAAAATATTTACCTTTTCCAGGGCCTCTCTGTCAAGTAGCTCTTGCACAGCTAGCAGCTTGATGCTGTAAGAAAAAATTAAAACCACACTTAAAAACAAAACATTTTATATCACCAAGCATCAGACAAGTCACAGGAACAAAAGCCTGAAATTTTAGCCTGCATTTCTGCATCACCTCCCACCTCAAGGTAACCTTTGGTTTGAACTGAAATGACCATTTCAGAACTATTAAAAATGTTTCTAAGTTGTAAAAGTGGCTTTTCCATGTGATCCAGCAATTCCACTTCCGGGCATATACCCAGAAGAGTTGAAAACAGGGACTCAAACAGTTATTTGCACACCCATGTTCATGGCAGCATTGTTCACAAGAGCCAAAAGGTGAAAACAACTTAAATGTCCATCAATTGGTGAATGGATAAACAAAATATGGTACACATTTTATATATGATGAAATATTATTCAGCCTTAAAAAGAAGGAACTTCTGGGGCTTCCCTGGTAGCGCAGCGGTTGAGAGTCCACCTGCCGATGCAGGGGACGCAGGTTCATGCCCCGGTCTGGGAGGATCCCACATGCCGCGGAGTGGCTGGGCCCGTGAGCCATGGCCACTGAGCCTGCGCGTCCGGAGCCTGTGCTCCACAACGGGAGAGTCCACAACAGTGAGAGGCCCGCCTACCGCAAAAAACAAAAACAAAAAAAAAAAGAAGGAACTTCTGGCACATGCTATGACACAGAGGAACCTTGAAGGCATTATGCTAAATGAAATAAGCCAGACACAGAAGAACAAATATTATATGACTCCACTTATATGAAGTCCCTAGACTAGTCAAACCCAAAGAGACAGACAGTAGAACAGTTGTCTCTATCTATTGTCAGGGGCTGTGGGAGGGAGGAATGGGGAGTTATTATTTAACGGGTATGGAGTTTCCGTTTGGGAAAAGATTCTGTAGATGGTGGTGATGGTGGCACGACAATGTGAATGTACTTAATGTCACTGAATTGTATACTTACTAACGGTTGAAACAGTAAATTTTATGTTACGTACATTTCACCACAAAAATTTCTAAAAGTAATTGATAGTTGCTTATGTAAGCAACCTGAATAAATTCAGAGGAATATAAAGAAGAAAATAGTTGCCCATGTTCAGCATTAATCTTCCCTTGATGTCCCTTTGATGAGAACAAACAAATAGCTTAAATCACTCCTTATGAAGAGGGCCTGATCAGCTGCTCATTTGTTACCGTACATGGATTGAGCCCTACTGTGTGCAGGTGGTCGAGGGCCCCTGATGACTATGACCTGCTCCCTGCCCACGAGGAGCTCACAGCCTCTTGGAGGCCACAGTCAGAGCAGAAGAGGACCAGTAGGGTGCCGAGTGGACTTTCTGGGGCACAGAGGGGAGCCCAGCCAGGCCAAGGTCAGAGGTGGCTTCCTGCAGGAGGGACCAGGTCAGCCTTGCCAGGGGAGGGGACTGGGGAGAAAGGTGACCCGCGGGGAGACAGCAGGGGCAAAGGCACCAAGGGGAGAGAAAGGGCTCGAGTGTACACAACTCATCAGTTTCCAGTTTAGGGACCAGAGTCCAGACTGCAGCCGGCAGCTGAAGTGAGGGAATTCAGACATGGGAGCAGGTTTTACAGGGGAGGTATTTTCCCTTTTGTGACAAACTGCTTTTGAAGTGTTTGCGGACGCAGTGAGCAGGCAGCCAAGGCTGGACAGGCCAGCACGCAGGAGGAAGCAGGAGCTCAACGAGACGGTTTAGGGGTGGGTCAGCTGTCTACGGTGTCATCGTGCTCCTTCCCCACCCAGTTCATCTGCTTGTGGTCGCTGGTCACTGTGTCCCCACCAACTTGCACAGGTTCTCTGGAGCAGAAATGGGCCCCATCTGTACCACACACCTCCATCAAAAGGGGTTATGCCCATGATAAGATTCACCTCCATGTACAGAATTCTTCATAATCTCTCTGCACAGCTAAGCAAGCACTGTCCAACCAAATGCAGAGGTTTACTTTAAAGCAACTTCAGCAAGTGCAATAAAGGTTTTCAAGGCCTATAAGAAACCACCACCACTACCAACAACAATTTAGCAGGCATCAGGGCTAATGGACAGGACCCTGGGCATTCCCTCTGCTCCAATCACTGACTTGCCTTCGTCTCTTGGACGGGTTTGCTTTTGTTGTTTCTCTGGCTTGGAACAGTCTTTCCCAAGATCTTGACAACAGCACCTGCATCCCATTGCATCATTTCAGTCTAAGTGCAAATGCTGCCTCTTCCAAGCAGCATCCCTGGCCACCAGGTTCGTTTTTGGTTTTTTCTTTTCAGTGCACTTACTGGTGCCTTAAAACATTTGTTAGGGTGCTTTTGTCTGTTTCCTCCCAACCAGCACTGGAAGCTCTTTGACACTGGGAGCTCAAGGGTCTTCTCACTACATCTGCAGTGTCTATAACTGACACAGGAAGGACAGTCAGGAATATTTACTGACCTCCAGGCAGGGCCCAGGGGCTTAGAGGCCAAGTCGCTATCAATGTGGACAGCTAAAATCACTGGCAAGCCTCAGTTTCTCCACCTGAAAAGGAAGGCCTCCAGTGAGATGACTGTGTGTGTCTTCCCCAGGGTGAACGGTGCTATGTGCATTTGTAGAAATGTCTGCCAGGATGTGTCTGGTGGCAGGTCAAAGCTATTGGCTACTTCTCAGTTCAGTCTGATTCCCAAGGCACACCTCTAGATCCCCGGTTATCAATTTGGACAGCAAGTTATAGGCTAAGGAGACTCCAGTTGTAGATCAAGTTTCAGAAGCTTAAACTACTTCTGAAATAACCACTGGAAAATATTTTTACTGGAGGAATTTTTAAAATAGTTTCTCATTCCTGCCCTTCTCTATGGTCATGAAGTCCAGTTTAGGATCAGGTATCAGATATCGACAGGTTAGAGAAAAGGTTTAAACACTGTTAATACACTCAACTCTCTTCTTCTCCCTATTCACAAAGATACTACATTCAAACCACAGTAGAACATGATCTGAAAACCAACAGTTTGAGGCTTTGAATGAAGACGAAATTAAAACAACTTCAGTTGACTCTTCTTAGTCAAAACCTGAAGGATGTTAGTCCCTGCTCTCACCAGTTTACTTTCCTCTTGAACGGGAATGGCAAATACTTGGCATGTACACTCTCCAATCCTCTTCACCTCTTTCCACGGAACTCACCCCCTTTTAACTTAGATACAGCTTCAGAATCTTTCTGAACTCTCCAGTGAACCACAACCAATCTACTGAAGTTGACATGTGAGATTAAACCCATTTAACTTTTGCTCTAAAACCAATATCAAATAGGATTCATGTATTGGGTAGGGGCAGAAAAAAAAATAGAAACCTTTTCACACTACTAAAACCCAGCAACACAAAGGAGAAAAGATGGAAAAGATGGAGAAAAGAGGATAGAACACTCAAATCTAGAAGGTTTGGGTTTCAAAATGGAAACAATACATGTTAGTCAGAAGTTACTGCGACAGCTGCTCATAACATTGGATTTCTTCAGGAAGTTGTGTTTTTTTCCTCCTTAGAGCTATAATCTTTAAGAGTATTTGAGATGTTTCCTGTTATACAGCTATCCTACTGTTAGTTCTTACCTTATTGGAAACTCTTCAAGTCTGGAGTATTTATTTCAGTATTGATGGTATCAGATTCTTCTAGCACATCAGATACTCCCTGGGAGGAAATTTCACACACACGAAGACGCAATGAGCCCATTTCCCAAATCCTCCATTCGACACCTCTAACTTCTTACCCTGGAAGGGAATCTCATCTCTCAGTTTCGACTTTGCTCCCCCTTCCCTCCCTTCCTTTCTCCATTTCTCCCACCTTCCTTCCCTCTTTCTGTCCTTTTGCTAATTCCACAAATATATACTGGCACCAGGCACCAGGAAAACAAAGATGAATGCGATATGGTCCCTGCTAGGGCACAAGCCCAGGGAGGTATGTCTCTCTGAGACTCTTCTGGGTTCCAACGTGGACCAGCAGAGCTGAGCTAAACAGGGCATGTCTCTCGGGTGGCCTGGTGCTTGGTCAGCATCCTCTGAAAACAGCAGGGCTCCCATCAGATGGGAGCTGCAATTTCTTTTTCGCACTTGACTTTGAGAAGAGAGGCAAATCACACAAAAGCAGCTGACAGCCGTGATTTATTTAGAAAAATGGCCATTTCGAGGCTAAGTTCTGAAGTCAAGATGGGCAGCACTTAGAAGGACCTAGAATGCATGCAATTAATGTTTGCTAAGAAAGCTACAAGTAGGTGAGGTGCTTGAGGGCAGATGTCTTATTCAGCTGGATAGTGGCTGGCACAGTGAGGTCTGTAACGTAATTTGAAGTGGTGATGGGGAAGGTGCCAGGAAGCCAGTGACAGCAGAGAAGAAAAGCAGCAAAGTTAAAGGGACAGAAGACGGAGGGCACCCCTGAAGCCTGGGGGTGGCTTAGAGCTGCAGGCTGAATGATCCTCAGTGACCCCTGAAAAGGCGGATAAAATGTAACCCTCTTGGTGTAGCAAAAGCACTTAAAGAGTAAACTCCCAACTACACAGAAACTCACGCTTCCAGAACAGCTTATGAGCTACAGGGCACCAGAATCAAGAATTCACTCTCGCTCCCTTTCTCTGAGGATTCTGGCACTTTGAGTTTCTACTGCATTTATTATAGTATAGTGCATGAGATACAGCAGATTTCAATAAATGCAGAAAGGGTGTGATACAATGGAGCCACACATTCGCTGCGCAGATAAGACATTTAAGGGATACGTATTATGTACCAGGCACTACTGGATGCTGAGGACACGATGATGTACAACACAATGATACAATGCAGCCTCTGCCTTCAAACTTCTGAGTGTAAGGGAGGAACCAGGTAAGTAATACGTCAGCCACGTGAGGAGCGCTCTCCAGAGGCAAACTCGGGGTGCCCTGAGGCCCTTTGCAAGAGCATAATAAAGCTGGGAGGCTTCCTGGGAAGTGACTGCTAAGCTGACACCTACGGGCTTACAAGGCAGAGAGGTGGGGTGGCAGGAATGGCATGAGCAAAGGCACGAGGTGGGAGGTCAGGCGCGGCCCCGCAGGGACTGCACGTTGACCAGGGCACACAGGGTGCCTGGGGCGTGGTGCAGGTGCTGAAAGATTATTCTGCAGAAGCAAGCCGGGCCAGGCCTCTTAGAGGGTTTGTTAAGCCATATTGAGGAGTTTGGCCTGTACTTTGGGGGCAAGGAGTGGCCACCGATGATCTAGGGCTGTGGTGTGGTAGAGGGCCTGGGACACAGAAGATGCCCAGTAAAGGTATAAAAATGGCTCTGGGGGGGCTTCCCTGGTGGCGCAGTGGTTGAGAGTCCGCCTGCCGATGCAGGGGACACGGGTTCGTGCCCCGGTCCGGGAAGATCCCACATGCCGCGGAGCAGCTGGGCCCGTGAGCCATGGCCACTGAGCCTGCGCGTCCAGAGCCTGTGCTCCGCAACGGGAGAGGCCACAACAGTGAGAGGCCCGCGTACCGCCAAAAAAAAAAATAAAAGGCTCTGATGTGGAGAAGGGATGGGGGCAGGGAGGCATGGGGGACAAGACCGGATGCAGCAAGACCTGAGATGGGTCCCAGGAAGAGATGATGGAGGCTGGTGCAGGGGAAAGGCACTGAGCTAATTCCAGACAGATCAAGAGCTGACAGGACCTGATGAAGAAACAGATATGTGGGATGTGAGGGAAATATCCTCGCAGCTCCCGGCCTGTGAAACTGGGGGCTGAAGGGACCATCTACTTGGGTTGCTGATGGAAAGTTATGGCTTGGACACAGTGACTTCGGGGCCTGTGGGATCTCTCAGTGGGGTGTGAACAGCAGCTGGCTGTCCCTCAGCAAGTTCTACGCTCTGGGTGTGGACACCAGGAGCACAAGGACGGTGCTCCTGACGTCCACATCCAGAGCCCAGGAGGCTGTGCAGAGGAACAGAAGACCAAGGGCCATTGCCACTTAAGAGGCAGGCAGAGGACTTCCCTGGTGGCGCTCTGGTTGAGAATCCGCCTGCCAGTACAGGGGACACGGGTTCAAGCCCTGGTCCAGGAAGATCCCACATGCCGCGGAACAACGAAGCCCGTGCGCCACAACTACCGAGCCTGTGCTCTAGAGCCCGCGAGCCACAACTACTGAAGTCCGCGCACCTAGTGCCCATGCTCCGCAACAAGAGAAGCCACCGCAATGAGAAGCCCGCGCACCGTGACGAAGAGTAGCCCCCGCTTGCCGCAACTAGAGAAAGCCCGCGCACAGCAACGAAGACCCAATGCGGCCAAAAATAAATAAATTTATTTAAAAAAAAAAAAAGATTTACTCTCTAAAGAGGCAGGCAGAGGAACAGGGCCTGTCAGGGAAACAGAGAAGGAACCGCCAGGAAGGTGGAGGGAAAACCAGAGCACGTGGCCCAGGAGCCAAGGGGAGAGGGCGATGCAAGAAGTCGGGTGGGGGGAGGGGGGCAACGGCTCTGATTCTGAGGAACGCCAGGGAAGATGGGGCTGGTGATCTGGGAGAGAGAAGTTTCAGGAGGTGGTAGAGAGAAGCCAGGTTTCAGTGGGTGAGGAGAGGACGGATGAGAGGCGGAGAAGGGGAAATAATGAGATTAAACTCGAGGTAGAAGAGGTAGGGTGGCAAGTCCCCCAGCACGATGCCCAGGGGAAGAAGGCAAAGCCGAGAGGTCCTCATATCAAGTGCGTGGAATTATTAAAGTGCAGACAACCACCCCTCTCAAGGCTTCTTCCCTCCTCTTCCTCCTTCTCTCTTGCTCCCACCGCCCCTGCCCTGCCCTCCCCTCCCCTCCTCTCCCCTCCTCCTCCCCATACAGTATCATCAGAGGGTCCAGCTTTTCTCCAAGAGCATAATCCCCATTTGCAATGATTTGGGGAAAAGTAAAGGTCAAGGAAGTCCTAAACGGTGCCGGTGCCGGGGTGACTTTGTTTTGTAATACAGTATTTCCACAACCTCTTCTGAAGGAAAAAAGGGAAAGGAGCGTGAAATTCTTGGGGACACAAGCTCTGTGCCCAGTGCACCAGCCCAAACTGTCCCCAGGCCTGGCAGCCAGGCCAGTGAAGGGAGCAGGGTTTCCACGGGTTTCCACGTGCACCTTCAGCAGGAGACTAGAGTTAGCGACAACAGGATAAAACTGGGGGAGTGGGACAGGCAGCCTTCCAACAAGGAAGAAGGGGGCCAAGAGGAGAGAATGGAGAGAAGGTAGAATTGAAGGCGGGGCCAGTGGCCACCGGCAATGGCCACTCTCTACTCACATGCCCCTGGGTGGGGGGACTTATGAGATTTCACAAAATTCAAATTCAGCAACCGTGTCAATCCAGTTGTCTGAACACGTCTCTTCCTCAAGGAAGGCTCCACATTACCTTCCCCTGAGCAAAGTAAGGAAGACTTCTCTCCTTTGATCACCAAATTTTAGAAGATGCCATGGGTGTTAGGTTCAGACTCATTTCCCCTAATGCTTTATTGTCTCCCACCACTGGCTCAGGGTTGGGAAAACATAGCAGGGCATCACTCTGGATGCAGGTGGGCGCACACCTGGGAAGAAAGGACCAGCTCCCAGGGAAGGCAGGGTTATTCTCACGTGCGTCCTCTACAGCATTTCATCCCATCGCTGCCAAACATGCTTGCATCTCGTTGTCCCTCTCCAAAGCCAAGTGCTGAATTATTATATTAGCACCAGACAGTCTACATAGAATTTAGCTTGGGTAACTCTTCTTGGCAGGTTTGCAAGAACTAGTCTGCAAAACAGTGGGCAGGAAACTTCTCTGATGACAGTGCCGTGGTTTTTGTTCTACTCAGGTTTTCAACTGCTTGAATCAATTACAGTAATTTCCATTTCCTAGAAATTTCTTAGAAGATTGTCCAATCCATTCAGATTTCCTAATTTTGAGCACAGAATTGTACTAGTAATCACTTTTAACTTAAAAACAACTTCTGCTTCTGTGGTCATGCCCCCTTCCTCATTAATGTGTATAGGTATTTTTTCTCATTTAAAAACTTAGATTTGTGAGAAATCAGTCTACTTTGCTGGTCTTCTGAGAAAATCAGCAACAGGATTTATCAAGCCTACCATTTTTTTCTAATTAATTAAGGTCAACATTTATCTTCATTAATTCCTTTCTCCAACTTCCCACTGCTTTCGTTAGCCTCTCTGCTTGCCTTCTTAAGTTGCATATTCATTTATTTAAATGATTTCTTATATATAAAGCCATGAATTTTTCTCTCGGTAAGTATTTGTCCTTGCTTCAAATTTCCTTATTTAGCCTTCTTGTTACTTTCCATCTAGTCTGCAATTGCAGATTTGGTCTCTTACTGGACTCCACAGTATTTGGATTGTGCTTTTCTCTAAGTATTTGGGTTTTAAATTTTATAATTTTGTATTTTCTATAATTCTAAGTCCACTGTGGTTAGGGAAAGTACCCTGTACCTTTCCTGCTTTAAAAAATCTATTCAGGGACTGCCCTGGTGGCAGAGTGGTTGAGAGTCTGCCTGCCAATTCAGGGGACATGGGTTCAAGCCCTGGTCTGGGAAGATTCCACATGCTGCGGAGCAACTAAGCCCAGGCGCCACAACTACTAAGCCTGCACTCTAAAGCCTGCAAGCCACAACTACTGAAGCCCATGTGCCACAACTACTGAAGCCCGCGCACCTAGAGCCCGTGCTCCGCAACAAGAGAAGCCACTGCAATAAGAAGGCCGCGCACCGCAACGAAGAGTAGTCCCCCCTCGCCACAACTAGAGAAAGCCTGTGCACAGCAGCAAAGACCCAACACAGCCAAAAATAAACAAACAAACTACTGATACATTTTTTTGGTCTACTTTATGATGAGTTTTCCTTTTCTATTCCCCAGTGTTTGGGTAGTTCCAGAACTTGTTTTTGGATCTCCCAGTGTTTACCTGTAAGTTTTTCATATTAGGGGATAGGGAAGAGCTCTGGAGTCGGTCGGCCTGGGGTTCAAGCTGTACCACCCACTGGTGCAGGATCTTAAGGAACCTTAAGAACAGTGGGTGGGAGGGAAAGGATCTGGCATCTACACCTGGGGCCTTGAGTAGAGATGATGAAGGTAAAGTTTGTAGCATGTTGGTTAGCTCAGAGTAAACCTCCAAAAATGGCAGATATTGGTACCAATACTATTCAGAGTCTTTCTTTAGCCATTAACACTTCTCTGAAGATTAGAATAATAAAGGAAATAGCTCTTTTTGTTACCAACACTATTTCAGACAAACAACGTAACAAACCTTTACCTCCTCTTCCCTTTTTGATCTCTGTTAACAACACTCCAGGGTGTAGACCCAGAACACAGGCATACTGTTGTCTTTCCATTCTATAGCTATTTTAAGAACAATTTCTGACATTTGTATTTGTTTGATCACCAGACTTTAATAATAATTTAAACTGCTCTCTAGGTTTACTGATTACAGTCCCTATGCTACCTATTCTTGAGCTCTATTCTGCTTTACCACTTCGGCTTCTGCAACATATCTTTACATTTTAAAGAAAGGAACATGCTTATTTTCCCAAGACCTTGAATGTCTGAGAATGTCTTTCTGATGGGCTTCATACACAGAAGACATCTCAGTCAAGTATAAAGTAGTTGGGTTACAATATAATCCCCAAAACTTTATAGATGGTTTGGCAAACTCACTTGATAATCAAAAGAACTTTTTTTTTTTTGCTTTGCGCAGGCCTCTCGCTGTTGTGGCCTCTCCCGTTGTGGAGCACAGGCTCCGGACGCACAGGCCCAGCGGCCACGGCTCACGGGCCCAGCCGCTCTGCGGCATGTGGGATCTTCCCGGACCGGGGCACGAACCCGTGTCCCCTGCATCGGCAGGCGGACTCTCAACCACTGCACCACCAGGGAAGCCCCAAAAGAACTTTTAATGTTTCAGATTCCCAATCCAGATAGGCATGAATATATCTGAACTTAAAAACTAACAAACAAACAAAAACTCCCTTGTGGCCTAATCTGACAGGTTCAGTAGACACAGACTCTTTGTTATAGAGAACAGATCTAAAGTCAGCTTGATTTTTATTATTCTTTTCTCTGTTTGGGCACTTGTGAAATGTTTATTTTTTTCTCCCCTTTATCCTTGTTATTTTGTATTTTCCCCCGGGTATGCCCTGATGTGGGCCTCTTTCCCCTGAGTTTGTTCAGGATATGGTTAGTGAGCTCTTTACATTTATACACAGTCTCTCGTCAGCTCAGGGAAGTATCTGATGCCAATAATCACCAACACCGATATGCTGAATGTGGGCTGTCAGTTCCGTCTTCCACATCTAAACCTTGTCTCTCTTCCTCTTTCTTGTATTTTCCAAAATAGTTTCTCAAGTTTCTTTTTCCTGAACCCACATCACTGGTTTGATTTTCCATAGCATTTGTATTAGTATTCTGTGACTGCTCTAGCAAATTATCCCAAACTCAGTGACTTCCCACCACAGAAATTCATTCTCTCACATTTCTGGAGGCTTGAAGTCTAAGAATCAGTATCACTGGGCCAAAATGAAGTTATCAGAACAGCCGTACTCCTTCTGGAGGCTCTAGAGGAGAATCCATTCTCTGCCTCTTCCAGCTGATGGTGGCTGCCAGCATTCCTTGGCTTGTGGTCACATCGTTCCAATCTCTACCTCTGTGGTCCCAGTGCCTTCTCTTTCATCATCAAATTTCCCTCTGCCTATCTCTCACAAGAACACTTGTGATTGCATTTAGGGTCTACATGGATAATCCAGGATAACCTCTCCATCTCTCAAGATCCTCAACTTAATCACATCTGCAAAGTCGTTTTTTGTCATGTAAAGTAGTGTTCACAGATTCCAGAGATTAGGGTACGGATATCTTTGTGGGCGGGGGTATTATTCAGCTTCCCACACATTAATACTCTTCTATACTCCTGCTAATTTGGATTTGAGCTCTGCTGCTGGATTTTATTTCCTCAAAACCTTTCTTCATTTAATCCATATCTTTTTTTTCTTTCTGTTGCCTTTTCACATCAACCCATCTTTTCCTTACGTTTTTCTGTTCCTGTTCCAGGGAGGCCATGTCTTTTTGTAGTATACTGAGGATGCCACACATTTCCCCAAAGTTCTCTTCTGGAGCCTGTTGTAGGTGATTTTCTAAAAGTACACACTGCTTCTGGGTCTTTAGAAGCTATTGTCTTTATCTTGTCTTGCAGGACTTTTCCACGCAGTCTTTTTTTGTCTTTATTCATCCTTGAATAAGGAAAAAGTTTGCCCAGACCAATGATAAAACTTCAACAGACGTTATGAGTAGATTGGCAGTGGTCCCATTTTCTGTTCACCTTCATAAAGGATGTATCTCCTTCCTGTACCCACTATGGGAGGGGACAGGGCAAAGGCACAGCTGCCAGTGATTCAAAACCCTTGCTCTAGCGAAGTTCATCTCCTCCTCAGAGACTGAATCAACTCAAGACAGAAAGTGCTCTCCAGCATGCACAGCTCCCACAGCACCCTCCTTAAAGCACTTTGCTTTGGGGGAGTAGACTTACTGGGATGCACTGAAATCATGCCCGTTTCCCCTATTTCCCATCTGATTTTATTCCCATGTTTTCTTTCTCTACATGGATACAGGGGGAAAAAGAGAGAGAGAGAGATGGATTTACAAAAGCCCACCTCTGAGGCCTGTAGCTGAGAGTAGGGAAAAAAAAGAGGCCCATCAGCTGGAATTTGCTTCAAGTACAAGAGTCAGGAACTAAACAATAGAGAAGGTATAAACTATAGTAACTTCTGACTTTTCTCAGGGGTGTGGGGTGTGGGTCCTCTCCACGAACCTTCACAGCATGAGCTACATCCTGGACAGAGCCCCGTGGTCCAGCTCTGTCTTCTCACTGCCATCAGCTGATGCTTCCAAGATCCTGGTATTTGTCAATCCTTCTTGGTTTTTGGCAGCCTGCTGCTACTTTTCTGTGTCATCAATAGGTGTATCAGGAAGGAATCAGGAGGAACTGCAAGCCACACGGCACCTGGACCCAGGGTGGAGCCTGTGTCTTTCTGATGCACAGGAAGACGGTTTCAGAACCACCAGATGCTTCCAGAGACAGTGTCTCTGCAGGGCAGGATGATGTCTGGTCTCCTGTTTTTAGCAACTGGCTTGTTCAGCAGATGGAAAGACTGGCTCCTCCTCAAACTGCAGGGCTCTGCACCCTGCGTGTG
Organism: Phocoena phocoena; assembly: GCF_963924675.1. NCBI lineage: Eukaryota > Metazoa > Chordata > Mammalia > Artiodactyla > Phocoenidae > Phocoena > Phocoena phocoena. The sequence continues at coordinate 64,696,108 of NC_089227.1, read as the reverse complement.
AGGAAAAGTTTCCCAAAGGGAATCTGTTTCCCTGAGGCAGGTCTGGCTCCTCAACCTTCCAGGCTTCAGGCCTCCAGGCTCCTGAGTTACCTGGCAGGCATCCCAGATCCTCTGCTCTAGGAAGCCCCTCTGTGTGGAATCAGGACAGCGCCCTCTGGAAATCTCCCCAAGCACAAACCACTGGAATTGCCAGAGGCGAGGAAGCCTTGACGTGAACTGAAAAACAGCTGAAGATGATCAGCTCCAATGCCAGACAGCCGGACAGTGGAGGGGAGGGTGGCTCCTGGTGGAGACTGGGAAAGGCTTTCCCAACCCACAGTGTTCTTTTTCAGCAGCAAACTGCCTAGTTCATGCCACTTTTTAAAAGGCTAAAACATTTGGCCTAATCTAAGGTCTGAGGCCCCACAGGAAAGCCCATTAGGAAGTTAACAGCATGGTTTAACTGCAGGAGAGAAAACTATAGCAGACTGGGTGATTTTAGTCCTGGGAAATTTGGAAGAAAAGACACAGGAACAGACAGAAATGCGGACAGAACCAATGAAGGGGAGAGAGAGGACGCTGTTAACCAAGTGTTTTCCAGATGTCAGGTGCTCTGCTAAGGCCTTATGTTATTTCACTCACACCTCCAAGTTTTTCCTCCCCGACACAGCTGTAAAAAACTGCAGATTCCAAGGCTAAAGAGCAATCAGGAATCTGGATGCTACAAAATTAGTTTTTCTTACTCCTGGCTTTGGGATCTTTTATTCTCAGCTGAAGAGGCCTGGATTTCAGCTCCTATTTCACACCTTCAGAGGGATTTTGTGGCTTGTGCAAGGCCCACACAAGAGCTAGGGATCGAGGGAACTGAACCCTGGTCTGTACGATTTAAAAGGACTCACTGCTTTTTATTCATTCAACAAATATTTACTGAGTACTCACTGTGTGCCAGGCATGGTTCTGGCCACCAGAGATAGAGCAATGAACAAAACAAAATCTTTACTCTCACGTAAGCAAAAGCAAAGTGGTCATTCAAAGCCGGGCTCGGGGTTCTGGCTGGTACCTTCCGATTCCATTCCAAACTTCCTCCCCAGTGTCACATCCAGCTGGTGAGAGATGAAGCCTTAGACCTTGGATGAGGTTCTTGCTGATCATTAATCCAAGTGGTTACGATGACATAGGTCCAGACGTCCCTAAACCAAGGGGGCTCTCAAGTTGGTACCATTCACCTCCCTAATCCAAGTGAATTGGGGACTTCTTGGAACTTGAGCCTTCCCCCTCAATTTTTTTCAACACATGTTTACACAAGAAGGAGACATCTGGCTAATACAATCAGAAAACGCTGCAAATATCATCAGAAGATAATTTTTCCTGCAGGAAGAAATACTTTTCACCACCCTTCCCCAACTGCTTTTCCTGAACACTTTTTGGTTACAGTATTCCTTGGCTTTCACTGGGGGAGGTATGAGAAACAACCCGATCAAATGCACTTTTGTATCTACAGTGGGGACTGTGTCCCCCTCCTGAATGACCTCACCCAGCAGAAGGTGAGGACTGTAGCTGACCCTGTTCCCCTCTGCACTTTGCTTTCCTGTGGTCTTCCTGTAGCAACTCGTTCAGAACCATGTGGGCTGTGTCTCCAGGGGTGATCTTGTCTTATCTTAGTTCCCTATCTTCCCTTGCCACTCACTAGGCTTCCTTCCAACATTTTCATCTTTTGCATTTGTAGGTGTTTCTCTATGTGTATCAAACCCTGTGGGAATGGAGGCAACACACACACACACACACACACACACACACACACACACACATTTTTTTCAATGCATGCTGGCCAGCTCTCAGATCAATAATTAAGGGTTCGAGGCGGGGGTTTGGTTCCCCACCTTTTTGTATTTGGGGATTCCTGTGGGATTCCATGTTACCTGTTTTCTGTGTAAATGTCACAAGTTTAGGTTTTGCCATCTAGTTGCTCTTTTTGTTCCCAGTATTTTAACTATGATATTTTTTTGAAACCTTCCGGAGAGTTTAGAGAACTGTGCAGTGAACACCCCCACACACACTTACCACCCACGTTCCACAACCTTTAGCATTTTCCCATATTTGCTTTCTCACACATTTTTCCTAACCGTCCACCAATCCATCTTTTTTGTTTGTTTGTTACTGATGCATTTCAAAGTAATGTTGCAGCCCAGTGGTTTGGTTTCTGATATTTCACACAAAGGCTGATCTCAGAGTAATTCTTCCTCTCATTTTCAACTGACCCGCTCCCTACAGAGTCCAGGCCCCAGTGTGAAACTCCACCTCACAGCTCTACTGCAGACCCGGATCAATGCTTCTCCTCCAGGGCCTTCCTCTCTGGCTGTCTCTTAACGCTTTCTTTAGCCCCTCCTAACCTGGACGAAGTTGCCATGCATCCTCACCCCCTCCTCTCCCATCGTCTAATGTTTCCATCCTAAGCGTGTCGAGCCACCACGAAGTGAATATTTCTAAAGCTCAGCTTTACATTTGATCACATATTTTCAGCCAAGAAGAATGGTATTTTCACGCAGTTCTTGGTATAAATGATCTCTCCGGGCGCACTACCAAAGGAAATGAGAGCAGCTCTGCTCTTGACCCCTCCAGCCCATCACCCAACTCTTAGGAACAGGCAGAGTGTCATTTGTGCCCAGTGAGGCTTACTACTGCTTTCAACTGCCATTGCCACCGTCTTCAGAACTTAGTTACTTGTTTCATTTTTCTGGGATAGAGCAAGAATGATTAACTGAATGCGCAAGAGAAAAAAAAATTTCCACTCTCAGAAAATACTGGAAATTAGAAAGTTATCTGACACAATACAGGGTCTGTGATTCCAGCTTAATACTCCAGCCAAAATTCTTTATCTGGCTTTCAGTTCTGACCTTTCACCTCTTGCCAAGGCTTCTCTTCCTTTTACGCCAGATGAAATTCACTTCTGGGCTTTGTCAGAGGCAATGGCCTCCTCATTAATCAGTAAAAAGCAAATGTTCATCCCTTTTTATAATGCAAACCAGCCAGTTAGATGTTCTGGGAAGGAAGTTGTTTAAAGCAGCAATTATGGGGGTATATTTCACAGGAATCTTTTATTTATTGTTTTAAAAGAAGTAATTTACAAAGCACATATTTATTGCAGAAATTTTAGAAAATACCAAAAAAGAGAGAGAGAGAAAAGTAACATTAACCATAATTCTGCTACCTAGGAATGACCATTATCATCTTGATTTATACCCTTTTAGACTTAAAAAAAGTGAATACATATAGTTTATAAAATTGGAATCATAATGTTTATGCTGTTTCTATTAATTTTTAAACTGCCACTAAGTTATAAATTATTGTCATTATTTTTAATTGACATGATTCCATGTCATTAAGTATTATGTAATTTTAATGAAGATAGATATAGATACAAATATAGATGTATGCTATAATTAATAATCCTTGTTGGACATCAAGGTTGTTTCTAATTTTTCACTGTTCTAATTATCATTTTGGTGAAAAACTTTGAACATACTACTTTCTGCATAACTTTGTTTCAAACAAAAAATTTCCAGGAGGTCAAGGGCTACGTGCATTTTTAAGATTTAAAAAATTCTGCAAAACTGCTTTGCAGATTTAGACTTCCACCAGCAGTTATACAACCTACTCCCTTGCCCTGAGTTAATTTCTGTAAACCCTCCCTCATCCAATTGGTGGAAAAGGTGTTGCTATGCTACTCAAGTTTACATTTATTTGACCACTAGAGAAATGGAACATTTTATTGGCATTTTCAACTCTTCTTTCATCAGAACTAGTGAATGATGGTGCGGGGGTCAGGGACAGTCCTGGGGATTGTCTTCCAGCACCTATGAGTCACATCGGAAGGCCCATGAGAGCTTTAGCAGCCTGTACAGGGTAATCAGTAAACAACCAGACCTCTGTAACTTAGCTGAAGTTCTGGAACCATCTCTCTCCCTCCTCTCCTTTGTTAATTGGATATTCTCTGGAGACACCAGAACAGTGTATACAGAAATTTTAGATTCCCAGATATTCTTGATAAATAACTACTTTCAATATTTTGTCCCAAAAGTTTTACATAGAGGCCCACTGGCTGGAAATAGTATGATTAAAGCCCTCTCATGGGGGAGAGAGAGAAAAAAAGAGTATTTGGAAAGATTTAGTCATTGGCTCAAAATCATGTGAATAAACTAGAACCAGAACGAAGGGCTCCCATCTTCCCTGTGGTTTTGGAAGCACAGGAAGATTTACCTTCACAAGTGTGCGAGATGAGAAAGAGTCTAGTTAGACTGGACACAAGTCTGTGGTGTCAGGCACAGTGCAGGCACTTACCTGCTGTTGCCTCTCACCCAGGAACAGCCCCAACGGGGGACGGGGCCGGTCCCAGCTCCCCAGAATCTACCCACAACACTGTTCAACAATGCAGAACAGCCTGGAACACAAATCCCAGGCAGCAAAGCTCCCCAAACATCATGTCTACAGGCTTTTAGAAGGCCAGTGAGCACCCCACCGCAGGGGCAAATGGGCACTTCCTCTTTGCTGACAGCCTTGGCTATCTGGGAAATTTTAACCCCTGGTTTCTGGGGTCAGCTTCTAATATGTGGGGATCTGGCTGGTCTCTGGATATCTGTCCCTCTGAATTACGAAGAGGAGAAAACCCTTCACCTACCTACCGCTCCAGCGATTAACATTTGCTGCTGGGGTCCACACTGCGAGCTGCAGCTAAGTCAATCTTCTTTAAAGTAACAGCAGCAGTCAGGGCCACCAAGCCTTCATCTCCGGGGAACCCCAAGGTGCACTAGAAGCTTGGTGACCCAGCATGGTGCCGAGTCGAGGTGAGGATGGAGGGTGGGCCGGGGCTGGTTTTTGTTAAGCAACAGCATCTCACTAAGTTTTCAAAGCTACAGGCTCCAGACACCACAGCTATGAATTCCAGCTGCCATGTGTGAAACCTTATCCTCCAGTCTGTAACCCCTCGGGTCATTCACTGTCTTCAATTTAAAATAGCGAATTCAGGGAGGCCCAGGAGGCGCCCCCTTCCCCGCTCCCTGACCCGGCTGGCTCAGAAACTCGTGTTCAGAGTCAGGCCAGAAAAGCTGCCCGGGATCCCAAGAGAAACTGCTGACCGCGTAACATGGAAGAAGCCTCTGCGAGACAGGGGTCTCTAACTTTATTAGCCCAGTTCTCCAACCTCAGGGAATTCCAAAGGAGGTTTGGAGTTGACAACTTCAAAACCTCTTCCAGGAAGCAGGCGGTAAAAAAACAGACATCCCTGCTCTGGAAGGCTCCTGCATAAATGTCAGGGGAGCAAGTTAATTTCCAGCAAACACCTGCTTGTGTTTTTGGAGTTAGGGCAGTGGTTCTCGAGCTTTAGTGCTGTTAGAACAGATTGCTGAGCCCCACCCCAGGGTCCTCTATTTAAATAGGAATTTGCATTTCTAACAAGTTCCCAAGGGAGGCAGCTGCTGCCAACTGGGAACCATACTTTGAGAACCACTGAACTAGGGTATGATAGCTAAGAATGCCACTTTCGTGAAGATTTCAACACAGCCAACTATTCGTGGTACGCATCTAAGATTTCCCTGACCAGACTTGGTGAGGAGAGCTCTTTGGAGAATGCTGGTGTCTGTGGATACAGAGGGCCAACTGTGTTTATCGTGCTAGTCCATTTAATATGAGAGACCTGAGCACCCCTGAATGTTGGTGTCCACGGGCGCTCCTGGAACCAATGCCCCGTGGATACCGAGGGACGACCATGTTTGTCCCACCCTCTTTATTATCCTTCCACTCAGAAGACCTTCCAGTCCTCTTTTCCGAGACCAAACGGCCCACCTTTGCTCTTGAACAACACATTCCCTTCCCCCAGGACCTGCTTGCACCCCTATTCTAAAATTTTCTCCATTGATCTTTCTCGACCTCTCACCTCTGTCTGGCACTGGTGCCTGCTCTCTCCTTGAAAATCTTCTCCTGAAACTCTCCTGGGCCCCCAAGGCCCAGGAGGATTCACCTTCTCTGAATCCTTCTTATCCGTTTACCTCTCTGGTTTGCTTGCTACGTGCTTTCATTCACTCACCCTCCTGGAAAACCTGTGCCAGACAACCCTGATTAACAACAGTGGACGAGACAGACCCTGCTCTGCTCTCACACAGCTGACAATCCAGTGGGGGGCACCTCCGTGGATCAATTAATTATACAAGGGGTCACTTAATTACAAACATGTCAAGTGCTCCAAAAGAGAGGCACAAGGTGCTGAGACTGCGTATGACGGGGCGGCGGGGGGGGTGGTGTCGGGTCTGGACCAGGGAAGGCACTGAGTGAAGCTACAGTGAAGCAGTGTCAGGGCTTGGAAGGGGCCTGGCACTTCTGCCAGGACCTTAAAGGTTGGTGGACTCAAGGATCCAATCATATTTTCTCTCTCAAAATGACCACCGGTGATTCAAAAACTATTTCCTTCTCCAACCCCGACTTCTCTTCTGAACTCCAGCTCTGTATTTCCACTAGCTGCTGGATTCTAACTACAATGCCGCGGAGGGACCTCAAACTCAACACGTTAAAGGAAACCTGCCCCCCATCCCCTTCCTGCATCTTGGACACCATTCAGTCAAGGCCTGAGCCACATTACTCTTGAACCCACCTGCTCCCAGCCTCATGCATCATCTAAAAGGCCACGAACACCAATTAATTCCACCCATCCAACCATCTCCTGAATCTGTCCTTTATCATATATTAAGTTCTGCAAACCCAGAGCCATACCTTCTTTTTTTAGAAATTTAAAAAATTTTTATTTATTTATTTTTGGCTGCATTGGGTCTTCGTTGCTGTGTGCGGGCTGTCTCTAGCTGTGGCCAGCAGGGGCTACTCTTCGTCGTGGTGCGCGGGCTTCTCATTGCGGTGGCTTCTCTTGTTGTGGAGCACGGGCTCTAGGCACGGGGGCTTCAGTAGCTGTGGCTCACGGGCTCTAGGGCACAGGCTCAGTAGTTGTGGCTCACGGGCTTAACTGCTCCACGGCATGTGGGATCCTCCCAGACCAAGGCTCGAACCTGTGTCCCCTGCATGGGCAGGCAGATTCTTAACCACTGCGCCACCAGGGAAGCCCATACTTTCTTAATTCAATACATATCTTCTGTTTATGATGATAAAATATATACTTATTATAGGAACTTTTGAAAATACACAGAATAAGAAATTAGAGAATAACCACTGATAACATTCTGCCCTATTTCCATATATGCATGTGTCTTTGAGTGTCTTGTGTTTAGGAACTGCAATCATATAATGAATATATATGGTAGACTGTTACACTGGTGGGCATCAGTAGTCACCTCTTCGCGGTCTGCTCCCCCGAGTCAGCGTTTGGTCACGTGACTTGCTTTGGCCAACGGGCCATTAGTAAGCATGATGCAAATAAAAGCCCCTGGTTAACAACCGATACATTAAATAACCTTAGAAAAATTAATTCTAAAGGCTGGATGGTATTTCCTGGGTATATGTGCCACAACTCACTATTTCCTCTACTGCTGGATGTGCAGAGTTTTTCCACATTTTTATTATTTATGAATAATGAATATCTTTGCACATATATCAGATGCCTTTCTACCTATTTCCTTAGGCTACATTTTTAGAGTCGGCTTTACTAGGTCAAAAGGTATGTACATAGTTAAGCCTCTTCAAACTGTGATAAAGCCGGAAAAGCTTTATCAAGCTATACTCCCACTAGCTATTTAGGAAAGTGCCTTTCTCAACATAACCCCTGCTGGGTAACCTGATAGGGAAAAAGAAATGATATCTCATTTTACTTTGCATTTCTTTGATCACCAGTAAGTTAAACATTTTCCCCCATATTACTTGGTTGCTTGTACTTTTGTGCATGGTCTATATCTTCCCTTTGGCTAATTTTTCTATTGAGCTATTAATGTTTTTTCCTTACAGATTTACATAAGCGACAATTTATACAGTAAAGGACTTCTTTTCTGTTACATGTGGCAATTCTTCTACATTGACTATAAACTTTGTTTCTAATGCTTATGATATACAGAAGTTAGTTTGTAAAGACAGTCCAATCCACTGCTCTTTATTCTTATTTTCCCCAGTGCTTTGTGCTTAGAAAGCCAACCCTTCCCTAGAAAATAAGATATTCCCATATATTTCCTTATTTTTTTATGGTTTGACTTGAAATGTCAAATGGGAACTTATTTTGGTGTATGCTGTGAGAGAGGATGTAATTATTTTGCATTGGCCACTTAAAAAATAATCCATCTCTTCTCCCCACTGATTTCTGATGCTCCAGCAACCTATTTTAGATTCTCAGAAAAGCTAGGGTTGGCTTTTGAGGTGTTATTCTGTTCCTTTAATCTGCACCTCTACTCATATACCAATCACTACTTTAATCACAGTGCATGTATATGTTTTACCGTCATGCTTTCACGTATTCACTCAACAAATATCTACCAAGCCCCTACTGTGTGCGAGGCACAGTTCTGGGCACTGAGGACACACCAGTGAAGCAGGCAAAGAATTCCTCTGTCTGTTTCCCTTTCTAGTGGGGGAATGAACCTTGAACAAGCAATAACAACAACATTTATTGAATGCCTACTCTGTGTGCCAGGATCTGTTGGGCACTTTACGTGTCAAATGTAATCCTCGCAACGGTCCATAACATAGGCGGTGTCATTCCCATTTTATAGACGACGAAAACCGACGCCCAGGTAGTCACACAGTAGTAAGCCAGACAATGAATCCAGGCGGTGCAGGTCGGAGCCCACCTCACTGTAAATGAAGCGCATAATCCAGAGAAAAGCAGAGCAGAGTAAATGGCAGGAGAGAGTGTGGTGTAGACAGGGTGTTCGAGGAAGGCTTTGAGGTGCCTTTTGAGCAGAGACCTGAATCACAATAACGAGTGAGGCAGGAGACAGTCTGGACCAGAGAGAACAATTCTGTGCGGAGGCAGCAGCGAGCGTGAGGACGGCCACGAGCCCGGGGGTTCTCCAGGACAAGGACGAAGCCCGAGTAGCTGGAGCTCGGCGGGCAAGAGGGCCTGCAGGTCCCGGTAAAGAAGGCGCATTCTGTTCTGTGCGACAGGATGACACCATCAGATGGGACCTGACTCAGGTTTTTAAAAGGTCACTCGGGACTGGGTGTGGGCAACAAACTCGAGGAGACACCATTACCCTCCCTCATGAAAAACTGTCTGGTCTATTTTCAGCTCTTTATTCTTTCAAAAGATTCTTAGAATCATTCTGTCGTGTTCCCAAAAGCCCACTGGGATTTAACTGGAATCATTAAATACTCTAGGCACTGATGCTGGAAGAACTGTCATCTTTGCGAAATACAGTATTCTCATCCAAGAAACTGGTCTACCTTTCCTCGTATTCAAGTCATTCATAAATCTACCAATAAAAATGTGGAAAATTTTCTTCCGGAAGATCCAGCGTGTATTTGTGGACCCTTGCTGTCACTTGCCTGCACTATTACAAGCAACCACCTCCTGAAACTGGGGTCCTCCCGCCCCTCACTCCCCTCACACCCCGCCCTGCCTCTCCACCTCCAGCTACCTCTCTGCTTGAGAAACCTTCACTGCCCACCGGATGTCCGACTCCCCTCCCCGCCTCCCTCCTCTCTGCCCTCAGTGAACTCAGTGACCTCAGGGCCAACCTGCCACACAGGATTCCCTCTTCTGAAAGACCCACGTGGATAGTCCGAGGCGGGGCGTCATGGGTTGAACTGTGTCCCACCTCTACCCAAATCCCTATGTTGAAGTCCTAACCCCCAGGACTTCAGAATGTGACTATAATCAGAGAATGGTCTTTAAAGAGGTAGTTAAGTTAAAATGAGGCCAGTAGGGTGGCCCTGATACAATATGATGGGTGTCCTTAAAAGAAGAGGAAATTTGGGCTTCCCCGGTGGTGCAGTGGTTGGGAGTCCGCCTGCTGATGCAGGGGACACGGGTTCGTGCCCCGGTCTGGGAGGATCCCACATGCCGTGGAGCGACTGGGCCCGTGAGCCATGGCCGCTGAGCCTGCGCTCCGCAACAGGAGAGGTCGCAGCAGTGAGAGGCCCGCATACCGCAAAAAAAAAAAAAAAAAGAAAAGAAGAAGAAATTTAGACACAGCTAGGTGCAGAGGGAAGACCATGTGAAAACACAGGAAGAGAAGACAGTCATCGACAAGCCACAGAGAGGGGCCTCGGAAGTCAACTCTGCTGACACTTTGATCTCAGACTTTTAGCCCCCAGAACCATGAGGAAATAAATTTCTATTGTTCAAGTTGCCCCGTCTGTGGTACTTTGTTATGGCAGCCCTTCCCATAGCTGCAAAATGGGGCTAAAAGCACCTGTTAATCATGGTAAAATGAAAAGACATTTGGCCAGGATTCAGGGCATCCCGGTTCTCAACCAGCCCTTTCCTGTGGCCACAGCACCTCCCCAAGTCTCAAAAGAGACAGCACCAGGCCAAGCAGCACGTTAATTCCTGGGCCAGGCAAGGCCCACGAGCCACACGCAGCCTCCGGCTGCCCCGCCCTGAACGTGTGCGGCCCGCACAGTCCTCCGGCCTACCGCATTGCGCGGTGACTCCTAACAGCCTTCCATTAAAACCCGGTAACAGGAAAGGATCGGAAATTCCCACCAAGCTGCCTGACAACCAGCAACAGCAGGAGAAAAGAACCCCTTGTGTATCCAAGACAGACACACTAATCAATAAAGGCACACACATGCTAAACTCGGCCTTGGCCTTAAAATCCTTCTCTCTGCGTTCCAAGCACCTCCTACTAAGGAACCGGAGCAGGCAGAGAGACAGGAGAACCCCTGGCTAGTCTAGGCCTACAGAGCAGCCTACATTTTTTGCAGGATGAGATGTGGTGACAGCTAATTGAATTAGGTTTCTAAGGGACAGCTGGTACAATTAGGTTTCTAAGTAGATGGCTTTGAGGTCCAGCAGACCTGGGATCAAAGCTGGCTGACTCTGAGTGAGTGAGAGCAAACACTTAGGGCCTGCTCCCCATGTGCCAGCACCGCTCTAGTTTTACCGTATATTACCTAATGCAACTGCTCTAGTTTTACCGTATATTACCTAATGCAATCCACACAGCCCCATGAAGCAGGTACTACTCACACCCCCAATCTACAAATGAGGACCCTGAGGTGCAGAGTGGTTGCCCAACTTGCCCCAAGCCACGCACAGACTGGCTCTGGGTCTGCGTTTTTCACCTCTGGGGTAGGGGTTCCCCAGCTTTGGAGTGCCTCAGGGTCGCCTGGAGGGCTTGTTAAAACAGAGATAGCTCAGCCCCTCCCCAGAGTCCTCAGTCTGGAGAGCGTGGGCGCGGCCTGAGAATCTGCATTTCTAACAAGTTCCCAGGTGAGACTGCGGGTCCGCGTACCACACTTGGAGAACCACTGCCCTATGGAAGGAAAACTGCCTCTATAATGATAAGCTCACAGAGCAGCTGTGTGGGACTCATGGGCCTACAGAGGAAACGTACTTAACACAGTTCCTGGTACAGCATAGGCGGCCCACAAATATTATATTTCTTCCCTCTGATTCGTGCCAGTTTCCTGAGCCAGCAGTGGGGTGGGGCAGACCGTCTGCCTTCCTGTTTCTAAAACTCTACCCTATCCTTCCCCTGAGAGCCTGGGGCAGCCGCCCCTCAATCCCAGGGAAAGAGCGCGCGTACACACACACACACACACACACACACACACACACACACACACACACACACACACGCTCAAGGTCTAAGTATGAAACCATGCTGTTCTGATGCACCAGCATGGATGAAATCTCAGCAGAGCCTCACGTGTGCGAACGCCGAAGCCAACAGGCCTGAACTCCATCTACAGCCAAACTTGGAGAGGTACACACACTTGATTTCATACTTCTAAATGTTAACATCAGAATTTTGCAAACTTTGCTTGTTCTTTTCAAAGGGCCACTACGAAGGGGATGAGGGAGGGAGGAATACAGGGCCCACTTTACTTTAAGCGTAACCTTTTCCCAGTTTGAGAGCTTGTCAGTCTGGCAGGCCACTCTGGCTCCCTGCCCCACTCCATCCAGTCACACAGGGAACCCCCATCCCTGCCACCCCAGCCTAGGGCCGCCTCTGAACTGGAGTAACCTGGTCCCGCTGGCCCAGGCCCAGGCAGACAGCTCATTCGGGTCACTAGGATTCACACTTTAAAAGCAGGAACACGCTGATGAGATAAAAATAAAAACTGCTGAGTGCAGAGGAGGCTCGCCATTCCTGGAGGGCAGTAGGCCTCAGGCAGGCATGTGGGTGCTCTGTCCTGCCCTAGTGGTGGCCAATGGCCTTGTATGTACAAAAGGCAAGAGCCCAGCTCCCTGTCTGGGTTAAAATCCTTGCACTGAAATTCCAGATGGGCAGTCAGTTCACCTGGGACTGGAAACCTCCAGAAATGGTGATGTCTCCCCCAAGACTCCTCAGTAACTACAACAGAAACACTGAAAACAGCACTTAAAGCATGCATCCTTATGCTGAACGACAATACAGAACTGTATGCAAAATATTCTTAAGTCAGATCTCAAAACAAAAAATGGTAGCTGCCGGCAGGAAAGGACCCTGGAAGTGAGGTCACCTGATCATTAAGTTTCAGGGTAGGGCTCTTCCCACCACTTATTCCCTTCCTAAAGATCGTGCCCAGGTACACTTTTCCCAGATGAATAGCTGCTCTAGGCCTAGCTAACTCAAACTCCTCCGGGATCCATCTCCTATGAACACCCAGTAGGATTCTGAGCAGGTGACCTGAACTGTCTGGGCTGTAAAATGGACATACCAGGTTCAGAAGTTCTAACCCGAATGGATCATGTTCAGAACGCGTCTCCCCTTCACCTCCATTTATCTGCCTAGCAAAGGTGTCATTCTCCATCTTTCTACTCAAATATCTCTCCTCTGAAGTGCTTCCCCTGACGTCTTGGGCAGAATTAGAAGTGTTTCTCTTGTGTTTCCATAGTCCCTGCTCATACACACTACAGTTCTAACTACAGTCACACATGATTTGCTTTTCTCCTCCACTGGAATCTGAGCTCCAAGAAGGCAGGAGCTGTCTGCCAATCAGGACGTAGCACCCAACAGACCCTTAATAAACATTTTCCAAAGGAATGGTACCTGCCTGGCCTTTCTCACAGTTTTAGGGGTTCAAAGGAGAGCATACTAAAGTATCCTGTAATGGAAAAGTCCTATGAAAATATAAAGTATTATTATCTATAACTTATTAAAGTTGAAAGCTTCTTTTTAATAGCAGAAGAATGCTATGAGGACCCTACACCAAAAGCTACAGGGATCCCACAGGTCCAGACAGCATCCCGGCAGCCTTTCAGCCTCACTCTGTAAGATGCTGAGTGATACAGCTTCTAGACCTGCACTGTCCAAGACAGCAGCCATGAGCCACATATGGCTCCTGGGCACTTGAAATGTGATGGCTTTGAAGTGACATATGCTGCTAAGGGTGAAACACACGCTGGATTTTGAAGAGCACAGCAAAAGGAGGTCAAGCATTCCATTAGTAACTTTTATATTGATTATGTGCATACATGTTGAATGGAAATATTTTGGATATATTGGGTTAAATTAAAATTAATGCCACTTATTCTGTCTTACCTTTTTAAACTGTGCTTTCAGAAAACTGAAAATTGCACATGTGGCTCACGTTGTATTTCGCCTCAGTGCTGTTCTTGGATGGTCTACCAAGAACAGTTCTCTCTGACCCAGCCCTGGAGCCTGACGAGATCTGCTCATTTCTTGGGATTCTTATGATAAAACCCTATTCCTTAGTTAGTGTCTCCGTCCAGGAATTTAGCCTTGTTATCACCCAGCCTTCAACCAGGTGCCTGGATTCAGGAAACCCTTTTGGGGAGGGTCTGCAGAGGTCTGGTTGTCTCTGGACCGCGGCCTGCATGTCGTCTGGGGCTTGAATGCACATGGGGCTGGAGTGTGAGTGGAGGACGTTGCGGCCTCAATTCAGCCCGTCCTGGCAGTGTGAGCTCATTGTACTGGAGGATTTCTGCCCTTATTTAGGTCAGTGGCCCCATTACCCCAGAGTCCAAGAGAGAGTTTCTATGGGGTTTTGTCTTCGACACTCTTTGCTATCCCTGTTCCCTCTTTGCAGAAAATGCCATTTTGCAGAGGTGATAAACCTTTAAAACAAAATAGCTAGAGCTCTGGTTTCTGAGTGCTACGCACTCCACCATCCTGATAAAATGGCCTGCTCACTTTGGGAATTTGTTAACCATTTTCAAAAGTGAAACATGCAATACAAAATCTAAAGCCACCTCATTTGGGGGAAAAGACTCACACTCCATGCTTTTCACCTGCAGCTCAGTTCTCTAAATTACACTAGAGACAAACGCTTTCACTCTTCCCCACGCAGCGCTGGGACCCAGAACTGAAGGGCCACTTTGGCAGTGAAACTTGAAACCCCTTGCAAAGCTCGAGGCCAGAAATATTCTGCAGGCCACTCCCTCCTCTCCCATGTGAAATATGGCACATGTCTTCCTCATCGCAAAATAATCGTGGGGCAGTGACTTACATACGATACAGTTTTGAAAGGAGAGGAGTCCTTGAAGAGTTTGGAGTCCAAGACTAATTAATTTTTTCCTATTGTTTATCTTCTAAATTATTTTATTTATATAAACACAGTAAACATGGCTGCATTCTCATTGTAAACAAAACAAAAAAAAATCCCAAGAGCACAGAAGTGAGTGAGTGACTATGCTTAGCTTTTGTTTCTGATGAAACGTGATGTCTGTTTGTCACGTTCAGCTGCCAGCCCTCTCCCCCCACCCACCTTGCACTGCCTGAGGGCCGGGGCTCCAGGCACAGCTAACCCTTTCCCTGCTGAGAATCAGCACAGTTAAGAGCCCAGGGGGGTGACCTGTGTGCAGAGGCCACTGGTGGGAACAGAAATGAGTTTGGACCACTGTTCCTGGCTTTATTTACAGCTAACCTTTCACCCTGTCTTATAACCATTACCAGATGGTCTTTCCACCAGTTCCTAGAGGCAAAGAGCCACGATTTATTCGTCCCTACACCCCCAGTGTCCAGCACGGGATCTGGCACCTAGGAAGGAATCAACAGACATTTGCTACACTGTCCCAGGACACACCTTTTCAAAACCACTGTCACACAGTGATGTCCAGCCACTTCAGGAACTCCATGGAGGCGCTCCAGAATACCGGGACAGGGGAGGTGCACACAGGAGTGTGGCAGCCCCAGTCTCTGCAGCCCAGGTGGTCCCCCGTGTTTGCCAGGCTCTGATACCTTGACTTCACTCCATGTCTGTTCTGGGGCAGCCGCAAATCCCTGAGGACCAGACAGCCCTCAGTCTCATGGAGGTGCCATAAGTCAAGGTCACCTTACTCAGATGGACAAATGACCCACACCCACGCAACCCAATGGGCTTATGCAGGAGGCCTGCTCGCCACAGATTTGGCCTTCGGGGTGGTCAGATCTCACCTCCTCCAAAATCTGTTTCAGCCACTAGTAAAGTCTACCCATATTTACTAACACTGTCCTCCTCTCTGCTCAATCGGCCCATAAGAGCAGTTAATGACTTGAGGAAAAGATAAATATTACTGAGTGAAAAAAGTGATTTATAAATCTATACATCAGCATGATCCCAATTTTGTATAAATAAACATTTATTCATGAACAAAGGAAATGGAGACTGGAGGTGTATTTGCCAAGATGCTGAGAGCAATTCACCCAAATAGTGGTATTAAGGGTGATTTTTCTTTATTATTTGTGCTTTTCCGACTCCTCTAAATTTTCATAGTAAAATGTATTCTTTTTATGAGATTTTTTTCAAATTAAAAAGCAAGAGAGTGGCAACTTTTGGCCCACTGCCTAATTTTCATTAAACCAATTGGCTGGTTTCCTTCAGCTCCTGCGGACGAGGGTCCAGGGTCTATTTTTATTGCCGTGTTCCCATCCCACTACAGATAATGGTTACTCCCACGAGACAGCTTTTTAAGGTGATGATACAGTCTTTCTAGGATAGCTAATTACCTCTGAGCCTTTCAGTTGAGTCTGAAAGAGAACCAGAGTTTTTAAAACACCAGCTTCTCTCTCATTGGAGTTGTGGGAAAAGGATGAGCCACACGGGCTGGGTATTAATTTAGAGTTGCTGGTGGTTTTCCACTTTCCTCTGCTCATCTGTAAGAAAGGAGGAAGAAAAGGAAGGAAAATGACTGTAGAACGGGAACAGCGACCGCACAGCGTGGCCTCGATCTGCGGTGCTTTCCTGAGCTGCTTCCTGCCCAGGTGTAGCCCACCCCATGACCACCCCAGACCCTGTCAACGTGGCCACACTTCAAAGCCACTGTGCGGAAACTGGAGCCTGGCCCAGCCTGGCCACCAGGAGCTGCACCGTGACAAGCATCGATCGCCCTACATTCTACCTGGTCTCCCGGCCTGCCATTCTGCCTTCTTCTGGAATTGCAGAGCTACCCCCAGAACCCAACACCTGTCCCCAGCATGTCAAGAGTGACCGTCAGCAGGTCGAGCCCCACCAGAGGGCAGGGCCAGAGGACCGGGCAGGTGGTCCACCCAGGGCGAGCACAGAAAGGCAGGAAGGACACTGCAGGGTCACTGCCTCCCCTCTGTGTATGAGAGCACTGGGGTGGCCATCCTGCTTTAGACACCGGAAGGGAACCTGGGCCAGTACAACATAGGGTTCAAGAGCTGGGCTTGAAGGAAGCTCTGGGCTCGAATCCCAGCTCTACTTACAAGCTACGTAACCTTAGGCCCCTGTTAGCCTGTCTAAGTCCTGGAGTCCAAGGCTGTAAAATGGGGTTAGTGGTGGTCCCACCTAATAGAGTCCTCATGATGGTTAAACTTAAGGCACTTAAAGCTGGGTCATCCGAGAAAGGTGAGCTTAGTTTAAAAGACAACCTGCACAGCACCTGAGTCCGGCTGAGAGAGATTAGGTCTGCCACAAGGCCGGTGCCACCTGGCCTGTGCTGCTACAGCCAGCCTGTGCTGCTGTCCACTTCCCGTGGGCGCCCTCGGCAGCAGGACGCCACCAGCCTCTGTACGGAGGCCCCAGGCGTGCTTGGCACGAACAAGCACACAGAGTGAGAGACCCAGGTCCCACAGAAAATAAACAACCCCTCCCAGGCAAGACCCTGGACAGGCAACTCCATGTAGAGGCCCCGGCTGGAGTTCCAGGCTGTTGGCAGGACCTCAGGCCTCTAAAGTCTCCGGGGGAGAGAATTCCACACAAGGCCGGGCCTGAGCGATGCGTCCTGAAGCCTTTTCTATCCTGAGCTCACATGTCTCAGCTCTCATATCGACTCTCATCTAGCCCCCCACTGCAGAGACGTGCAACGAGACTGCTCTCCCGGTTTGGAGTCCTCTTCTATGTCAAGTCCTTGAGTAAAGGACTTTTTGAGTCTCCTATCACCTGGTAAAATGCAGATTCTGAGTCTCTGGGTCTGGGGTGGGGCCTGAGACTCTGTGTTTACAACAAGCTCTCAGGTGATGCCCGTGCTGCTGGTCCGGGAGCAGGAAGGGCTAGAGGGCTTTGAACAAGAATCCTACAGGATGCCTGAGGTAGCAAAAAGGCAGCTGAGGCAGGATGGACCGGGACTAAATCCTATCTCAGGCTTCACCCAGCAACACCCAGTCAGAGGGTTTCTCATCTATAGAACCTGCTTTCTAGACCTTGGGCGTAAATGTATGTGCAGGTTTCTGAAGACACCACATGAGAGGGTGCATGGCAGAGACTGAAAGAGGGGCACTCTCTCACTTGGAGAGATTGAAGGAGATAAAGGGCAGGTCAGGGGAAGGCTGGAAGGTAGGAGAGAAGACAAATCCCTCCTTTATCACTGGGGAAGGGAATGTTACACGCTGTGGGCTGTACACAGCGCCTCGTTTATCCTCACAGCCACACCAGGTGGTGGGCGGATGAGGAAACGGAGGCTCCGGACAGGTAATGCGACCTACCTTGTGTCACTCTGCTAATGATTGTCAGAGTCAAGGTGTGAACCCAGACCAGGCCTTTCCGGCTCCAAAATCCAAGTACTTTACTCCACACCCCGGTGTGGAAAAGATGCTAGGACCTTTCACCCAGCTTCCCCCAAAGTTAACATCTTACAACAAAACACAGCTTCATTACCTAAATCAGAGCACTAAAGGTGACGAAATAATATTAACTCTCAACTGTAATATTCTACAGACTATATTCACATTTTGTCAAGTGTCCACTAAGGTTCCTTCCTGCTCCAGGATCCAGTCCAGGACCTCACACTGTATTTAGCTACCATGCCCCCTTGGTCCCCTCCAGTCTGGGACAGTTCCATCATCTTTGTCTTTCGTGACCCTGACAAATTTAAGAGTACTGGCCAGTTAACTGTAGAATGTCTCTTGATTTGGGGTCTGTTTGTTGTTTCCTTGTGATTAAATTCAGATCACGCGGGCTTCCCTGGTGGCGCAGTGGTTGAGAGTCTGCCTGCCGATGCAGGGGACACGGCTTCGTGCCCTGGTCCGGGAAGATCCCACATGCCGCGAAGTGGCTGGGCACGTGAGCCATGGCCGCTGAGCCTGCGCCTCCGGAGCCCGTGCTCCACAACGGGAGAGACCACAACAGTGAGAGGCCCGCGTACCGCAAAAAGAAATAAAATAAAATAAAATAAAATAAAATTCGGATCATGCATTTTGGCAAAGATGCCACAGAAATGAGGTTGTACTCATATCATATCAGAAGATAATTGAGGTTGCTATGTCCTGCATGGTAGTGTCCGCAGGCGTCTCCACTGCGAAGTTACCACTTTTCCCTTTGCAGCTAATAACCATCCCATGAGGAGTTACTTGGAGACCACCCAAATGTCTGAACAGATGATTCTGGTGTGGGCTCAAGTTCAAGGGCCACAGGGCTGGAGGAGCAGTGAGGAGAACCAGAACTCATGTACCCAGGAGAGAAACCTGGGTACATGTTTGACCACTAGCTGGCACAACAGACAAGCTGCCGAAAACCCCAGCGAATCTCCAGCAACAGCCTTGGGCACGAATCGGCCTGGGAAATTTGGTAATCTCAACAACAATAACAAAACAACCCCAAAACGTAAACCCAAAACACCCTCGGTGTCAACCTCCCAGCAGGAATGTTCTGAAGGGCAAATCCAGCACTCACGGCATCCAAGCTAGAAAGCTGGAATGTGCAGGTAATGATTCCTTGAAAGTGAGCACTGCTTTCTAGAACTGAGCTCTAATTCTACAGCAACACTAGGCATGCTTAAAGAAATATGATGCCGGAGAAAGTACCCACAAATCTTAGAAAAGAGCAGTAAGAACTCAAGACTTACAAGGTGATAAATAATGGCGACCGTTCACAAATGACTACAAAGGGCCAGGTGCTCTGTGTGTCATGTGTTGGGGCCGGTCCTTGTGACAATCCTATACAGGTGAGGGGGAGTTCATCACAGTCCCCAAAGCCCCTGCGTTCTGATGGTTCTGATGCTTGCAGCTCCCTTCCCCCAGGGAAGTGTTCCTCCCCTTTCTAGATGCTGGGGGCACCACGGCTTCTGGAGAGAGGGTATAATTCCCATTTTAGGGAAGCAGCAGCTGAGACTAAGAGAGGATGCCATCACCCAGCCAGGAGAGGGAGAATGGGAATCTGAACCAGGCCTATCCAATGGCAGGCTGTCTCTCTACCTCATTTTTTTCCCCCAAAGGCTCTGTAATACTGGTTCAGGGAGTCCTGGAAGTTTCAGAAGTCATAGACTTATTTTATTTATTTATATATTTTTTTGCGGTACGCGGGCCTCTCACCACCGTGGCCTCTCCCGTTGCGGAGCACAGGCTCCGGACACGCAGGCTCAGCGGCCATGGCTCACGGGCCCAGCCGCTCCGCGGCATGTAGGATCTTCCCAGACTGGGGCATGAACCCGTGTCCGCTGCATCAGCAGGCGGACTCTCAACCACTGCGCCACCAGGGAAGCCCCGTCATAGACTTATTAATCCCAAACATTACTGTTAATTATTACTTATTATTAATTCCAGGCATGAGGCCTCATTTCCCATAAACACTGTGTCCTGCCATCTCTCAGCAAGTCCCCATCCTCCCCCCTTCCTTCCGAGGGCCGGGCCAGTAATTAGAAAAGCTAAAATTCTAAAGGTAGGGGATAATGAGCTTTTAATAATAACGATAATAATGATAAACACACACCCCTTCCTAGAAAATTCTTATCATCCAGACAGCCCTGGCACTGGAAAACCAAGGCAACTCGTTAGCTACCTGATACCTAACGAGAAACGGCTGGTGAGGGGCAGGACCTGGATAAATGGGTCTAGCGCAAAATGTGCTGAGTGTTGGCAAGACACTGCACCTTCTGGAGAACTGTCTTCAGATTTCTCAGAGAGAAAAAGAGCTCCCATATCCCGAGGACAAACCTGCACTTCTGGGCCGGGATGCCAGTCAAAGGCGTTACGTGAGACGTGTGTCCTGACGGGGCTGGCTGGGTGAGCATGAAATCCTGAGACTCCCGGCAATGTGTAAGGCACTCTTCTGCTTTGGAGGAGCAGCAAGGCGGCTCTCCCTGTGGTCCTTCCCCTCATGGAGAGAGCTCCCAGCACAGCCAGCAGGGCACCCTCATCCCCGCAGCCTCACGGCTCAGACCACAAGGCAGCAGCAAGTCAGTGGATGGGGGGTGGGGGGTGGGTGGAGTGGGGGGTAGGCTCCACCCAAGTGACCTCAAGAGCATGCTCAGGAAGACAGCTCTGGCTGGGGCCTCTGGGGAGGGGACAATACGACCAGAGCACCCATCAACCTTCAACCATGCCTTGACTGAACATAGCATCCATCTTGTTCCCACACACAAGGAACGCAGAGAGTCTAATCTTGTAAAGCTTCCTTCTTATCTTCAGGGAAGAAGGTCCTTGATATTCCAGCATTCAAGTGCTTTACACTTTGCGTGCAGACCTAGAGAGTTTCCTGCTCACCACTGCACACTGTCAGAGCTCTTCAACTAAAATTGGAAAAGACACTACACACTCAGTTCATAAAGGCCTTACGGGATGGCTTTCTCAGCTTCTTTTACAAATCATTAAGAAGGGAAACATTTTTCAGACCCACCCCTGATCTCAGGGTCAGAAGCATCCCATCAGAGAAGCCGTGCACTGGGCCTGGCTCTGACCCGGGCTCACTGGGTCAGGGCAGCTCTGAGTCTCCTCTTATCTCCCGTGAGCAAATCAGACATGCTTCCCCTTGCCCTCCTCTTACCGTGAAGTCTGTCAGGCCTCAGTATCCCTCCAAGAAGCCAGCCCTGCTAGCCCTCTCAGCCCCACCTTTCATACTAATAGGGCGACTGTTTGTGGCACTCGGAAGGGGGGGGCCCTGCCCCTCAAACTTTACTGTATCACCAGAACCCAGCCGGATCTCTGCAGGGCAGGCAACCAGTAATACCTGATCACTAAAGGAATTCAGAAATGGACAAAAAGAAGAAATGAGTCAGAAAAAGATTGCATCAGGAGCCCTATCTGGGGCATTAGGAGGGATTAGCTTCAAAAAGAAAGAATTTAGTCATCTCCAGGGGCAGGAGGATTCTCGTTTGGTAACTGGAGACCAGGTGAAGACACACCCAAATCCCCACTGGAATCAACTAACAAATCCTGGTGCACACAGGGAACGTGGATTTCTGATCACATGCCCACATTTTTAAAATGTGTACTTCTAAGCTAAAGGGTTAGGCAAGGTAGGATGAGGAAGGCTGATTTAGGACCCAATGCCGCCTCTCCCATCCACTTCTCTCATGGGGGAGCCCCCAAATCAACTTCACCATTCTTCCCAGACCAGTCCAGATGTAGCCTGGGACCCTGCCACCCAGCACGACGTGTACTGTCCACCCCCACTGTCCACCTGCCCCAGAAGCACCTGGGATTCTGTTAGAAAGATTATGACCACTAGCTTGCATCCCATGCTGGGTCAGACTCTCTGGGATTGGGACCAGGGAATCCGCATCTAAAAGGATGCCCAGGTTGAACCTTCGGTAGAGGAACAGTGAGGACCACTGCTCTAGCAAGAACTAACAATCACTTAGAGTCTGTCCCATTTGCCATACCTGGACTAGAGTAGTATCCCTGGAAAGCCAGATGGGGGCTTTTCCCATGAGAATAGGATCTTAGCCAAGGAGTTACAAGCTCCAGGGGATGTGATTCAGAAGACTTACATTTTGATGCAAGGAAAGTGAGAGGTAACAAGATGCAGAAAGAAGGTGGCGGCAGTAGGGGCCAGGCCTAGGGAAGTCCTGTGAGGTTCCCCTGCCCCAGGAGATACTCACCTTGAGGGAGCCACAAGGAATCTGCCCCAGGAGATACTCACCTTGAGGGAGCCACAAGGAATGGACAGGGAGGGACGCCAAAAGAACTGGGATGAAAATCACCACCTTGAAAATTGTGCCTCAGGGTGGAACTGGCATTCATTCATTGATGCATTCACTCATTCGTTCACCGTTCCAGGATTTCTTCCTTCAGCATGTACTTAACATGCCTGGACCAGGATCGGACCCTAAAGCATGAATTTGGCTCCACATATACCCAAGCTGTTCCCAAGGAGGACCTCAGGGCCCGGAAATCATGCCCAATGGACGACGTCCACTGCAGACATCATCATCTTCCCCACGTGGAACCAGAAACCCGAAGGGTCCCTCATATATGAACTCAAGTCTTTTCTTGACCTCACGACACAAATAGCCACAGTTCTTCTGGAACAAAAAGGACTCAAAACATGAAGTTCAAAGGCCACACAAAATAAACCCAGGACTGGTGAGTCTCAGGATTGGTGGAGGCTACTTGGCCCTGAGGACTCAGGTGGAGACAGAGGCTCCAGGCAAAACTCTCTAAACCCCTCACGCTGTGTCCGAGGCTAAATTTTGCTGTCAGCTCTGCCTAGCACTGTGATATGGTCCCAAAGGGCACCTCAGAGGGAGATGATGATTATTCTAGAAAAAACCTTAAAAACAGTGCACCAGGACGAGAGTGGCTAGGTTGCTACTGGTCACCCACCTACGGCGGCATCTGATGGCCTGGATTCCTGAATTCCTCCTAGAAAACACAGCCCTGGGCACATGTCAAATAAGACTGCCCCTCATAGAACATGAAACAACAGCCCACAGTGTCCAAAGGAAGGGCCTTCTAGAAGCTGTGGTCCCTGGAGCTTTCCCAGATTTTTCTCTACAAAGAGAGGGAATCTGGCCACCTCAGGGCGTGACTCCATCAATACTTAATGAAAAATCCAGAGCTTCACTGGTCTTCCTGCCCCTCCTCTGTTCCTTCCACGCTTCCCTCTGCCCTCGGGGTAACCCTGCACCTCTGAATGGCTTCCCAAGGCCTACTTGAAGGGGTCCCTTCCTTCCTGCCCAGCCTCATCTCTCCATATTTCCCCCTAAGGCTTCCTTTCTGTACTCCAGCTATACTTTGCCTTCATACTCTAAACCTCTTCACTTTCTCCCTCTTGGGACCTGTGCTCTCTGGGCGCCTTCTTTATTTAACTTCTCCTGGTGGGCACTTCGGAGCTTGGCGTTCACCATCAGCTCTTCCGGGACCCTTTCTTGACACCCCACTCACCCCAAGATTCGGTTAGCATCCTTGCTGCTAACTTCGAACTCTGTGCCCAGCTTGCCTCAAGCACTGGACCAGGAGTTTCTTCAGAGCAGGCACAGGGTCAGGGCCCGGGAGAGTCAGGCTGCGACTATCTGGACAGGGGGAGTCCCTCCCCAGGCCCCCTCCTTCCACCAACCTGAGCCCCACACAGGAGACTGAGGGGCACAAGGGGTGCTGTGCCACAGCCTTCCATTCCCGCCCAGGGGCATCAGGGCATCACTGGTCTTCAGGGAGAATGCACAGCGCAACCGGCCCCTGAACGCGGGAGAGGGAAGAAGGAATTCTTCCCACTCTGATGCTTTTCGTTTCTGATGCAAAAGGTCTCTAATTTCATTCATGGAAACACAATTTAGTTCTACTGGTGGCCCAAGGAGTATCATTTCTACTCTTAGATTTTAATACCAATTTTTTTTTAATATAAGGGGAGCTGGGTTATATGATAGTCTCTGACTTTAGTAGACCAGGTCTGCCCAGTATTACCTAGTGCAGAGACGCAGGGCTGGTAAAATTCTCCCACTCAAGTCCCACGTTTGTCCACTTTGTGATGATACTACAAGCTGTATACTCCCGACTTCTATATTTTTCACTATGCACAAGAATATTATTCCAATTCACGTTAAGGAAAGAGGAAGAAGGAACACACGCACATAGAAATGGACATCATCAGCGCCCTGAAAATCAGAGACAAAGGAAGGTCAGAGAAGACACGTAGGCAGAATTTGCTGCCTGTTCATTCCAGTCACACGGGTCTTCCCTCTGCCACTGCTCACAGATGCCTCTTGCAGAGTTCTTCCCTCGACTCACGTGACAAGAGGAGTTGCTGCGTCTGTTCTTTTGCTTTCTTCCCTTTTAAAAATAATTTGTGGTTTGTGTGTTTTTACACAATACAGATTAGCTGGCAGGAGATGCGTCACGGCTCGCACACCATCACTCCCGGCGATTAAAAATAAAAATCACATCTGCAATGCAAAGCTCACGCGCTCCGATTTTAGAAAAGGGTGAGAGACTTGGGCGCCCAGCACCTTCTTGTAAATGCGACTCAGCTCCTATGTGCCTGTAAAGATGAGGCATTTTAACCTGCAAGGTTCTGATAACCTGGAAGAGTATTGGTGCCCCAGACCCTGACCTCCCAAACCCACCCATGCATTCTCAAGGGCATGAGACAGGGGTCACAAACAGCCTCAGGATCCCAGGCTCCTAAACCAGAAAAGGCTGTGGTCTCTGGTAACAAACTGCCCCCAGGATAAGCTCCCTCAGACTAACGAAAAAAAGCAACCTTGAGTCACAAAATGAAGTGCATCTGGTCAGAGACCCAGCGTTGGCATCTGGGATGGTTTTAATCAGAAGTGCCCAGATTTACACCTCCCAGGATGGCTCGCACTTGACCAGGCAGCTAAACACGTCATTAATCATTCCCAATCCAGTGCTCATCTCTCTCCTTCAGTGTGGACTCAAGTCTCACTGTGGAAAGTAAACGATAGCTAGCCACTGCCAGTGCCACCTTTGTCTCGGCCATAACCGGGGAGGGGGACTCAGCACGCCAGGCTACTCCAGGGCCTCCGCCTCTCCCCGTCTCTCTGGTGTGTAGCACACACCCTCTCCCACGCTTACCTACAGCTGTGCCAGAAAAGTTTCACCCGCAGCAAGGGCTCGGGGCTGAAACAGCGGATTTTAGCTTCTAAATCAGAGCCGTCTCAGACTGGTTGACCTCGGGGCCCCGTCTCCTTATCCTATTAACTCACTCTTGTCAGTCCTAGCACGCGCTTAATTTGAGGACCAGCAAGCCAGCTGCCCAAGGTAATGAGGTCTGGCATAAACCAACTCTTCTCAGGAGAATGTTTCCTGGACAGAAACCATGGGCACTTCATAACTTGGTACCGCCATGGTTATTTCCTAGGGTGGTCTGGTTTTAGACCACCTAGCCCAAACAAGGGAACTCTAAAGCTCCTGCATAAAAGCGAATGTGGATATCGTTTCAAGTTCTGAAACCTCTTGAGCATTCTTCTGGGGAAGAGGTCAATGACCGGTAATGACTTAGGGGAAGACGGCTGGCATGAGACCAAAATGAGGAAGCCGAAGCACTTGGGGTGTGGTGGGTGCAGGTCATGCTCTCAGCCAGCCCAGATCAACCCTAGGAGGCAGAGGCCAGGAAGGATGTGTGATTACTTGAGGGTGGGCTTCTCTCTAAAAATAACGGGGATAATCAAGCTGCAGGCTTCATCCCCCACCCTCCCACTTTCAAAGAGCGGGTTGTTTTACATCTGTACTCGGTTGAGTGTTATTTTTATGTGCCAGGCTTCCATTAGGTATCAGACTCAGGACTAAAATAAACCTGAAGGAACAAAGGAAGCCGGTGGAAGGGGCCAGATGCTTTCCCCTCTGCCGGCCTGCGAAGGCCACCCTGTGTGCTGGTCGCTGCTCCCACTGTGTCACCTTCAAAAGTAATCCCGTGCTTAAGGATGAAATGACACACAGCCTTTGAAAAATCAAGCAAGAATCATTTCTCGGTCAGGATCAGATTGATTTTTGTCTGATTATGTCACGGGAATTGAGAGTGGAGGATGGACACAGAAGCCAAATCAAGAGTCACACGAGCTACTGTCTACAATAGCCAGAACATGGAAGCAAACTAAGTGTCCATCGA
Organism: Phocoena phocoena; assembly: GCF_963924675.1. Lineage (NCBI taxonomy): Eukaryota > Metazoa > Chordata > Mammalia > Artiodactyla > Phocoenidae > Phocoena > Phocoena phocoena. The sequence goes on along the minus strand of NC_089227.1, from coordinate 64,669,876 downwards.
CAGATGAATGGATAAAGAAGATGTGGCACATACATACAATGGAATATCACTCAGCCATAAAGAGAAACAAAATTGAGTTATTTGTAGTGAGGTGGATGGACCTAGAGTCTGTCATACAGAGTGACGTAAGTCAGAAAGAGAAAGACAAATACCGTATGCTAACACATATATATGGAATCTAAAAAAAAAAAAATGGTTATGAAGGACCTAGGGGCAGGACAGGAATAAAGACGTAGACATACAGAATGGACTTGAGGACACGGGGAGGGGGAAGGGTAAGCTGGGACGAAGTGAGAGAGTGGCACGGACATATATACACTGCCAAATGTAAAACAGATAGCTAGTGGGAAGCAGCTGCATAGCACAGGTGCTTTGTGACCACCTAGAGGGGTGGGATAGGGAGGGTGGGAGGGAGACACAAGAGGGAGGAGATATGGGGAGATATGTATATGTATAGCTGATTCACTTTGTCATAAAGGAGAAACTAACACACCATTGTAAAGCAATTATACTCCAATAAAGATGTTAAAAAAAAAAAAAAAGTCACCCGAGCTAAAACCAGTGGTCAGCTCTGACGGCAGGTTTCCTGTGTGCACCTCTCATCTTCACGTCATCAAAACCAAAGGGGCGCCTGTTGCTTTTATTTTATGGATGGGGAAACTGAGGCACGGGAACATTATGTAATTTGCCCAACCTGTCAGACACAGCTAGCCTGGGGCACAGGATGTGAACCAAGTCTAATTGCAGACCTCTGCTCCTATCTGCAGTATTAAATAACCTCAGCAAGGCCATGTGCGTAAGTAATTTCTGGGAAGCCTTCCTTCTCGGTCAACGTGGGAAGTGGAGGGTATGCACATTCTTTTATCTCCAAAGCACCTGTGCCGACTGGAGCTCTTACATCAGTAAAGACTGACTGCCTAGATTTCAAGATTCTCACATTCAGCAAGTCTACCTCCAAAAGTTAATACAGCCAAAGCACTTCAAAAGGATTTAGGGAAATTAATGTCCACTGATAACATAAAGAAGTTCAATGTTATACCATAGTTATCTGCACATTTAATAATAACATCAGTATTAATATTTCAAGACTACATAAAACTATTCACGGATTTTTTTTCCCTAGGACTTGGCATTTTTTTAAATCCCTGTGTTTCAACCAGAAAAATGTTCCAGCCTTCAAAATTAAGATTAGGACTCATCTTGAAATTTCTATAAACCGGGTTAATCAATCAGCAAATATATTTTGGAGGGCCATACTGTGCCAGGCACTGCTCTAGGTCCCTCCCTCACGGCCCCTGCAGTGCGCTATTCACTGGATCTCACATGCTGTGACAGCTGGGGCAGTGGGAATGGTCTGACACCCACTAACACCCACTGCAGAGGCCAGGGTGAAGGACAGGAATGTCTCAATGGCACTGGTCACTACATCAGACTACTGAAGATCCACAGCATCTGTCAAATCAAACCCACTGAATGACACTCACTTTGTCATGCATTGAACTGATATTTCATAAGGTGGAAATCAATATTTGATAATAGATTGTTGCAAAGCATTTCCAAATATGAAATTATATAAATCCTTGTAACATTTAGTATTTTCATAATAAAACATCAGAAGTAACCAAGGGGTCTCAAAAGCATTCATCTACTCGCTTTCCAAACATATTTAAAAATAAATGCCTATACGGAGCTATCTACACATTTCAGAGCTAATTTTTTTTTTTAATGCAAACCACTCATTTTGGCAGATGACTAGGAAGCAGGACAAGAGGAAAAGGATGCAGAATTAACTCTCACCACCTATTTACTGGAGCTCTCATCTGAGCAAAGGAAAGGCCCTGATGGAAATTTTGCTTTTTATGGAAGCTGATTATTGATACATAGCCATGGGATCACAGGGCCCTCCTTCCCTGCAGGACCCTGATGACAGCCACCCAGCCTACCTGTCTCAGTTGCAATCACAATGCTGCTGGCTGCAGCATCCTACCTCTCAATAGAGTGTCGTGGGAAGCAAAGGCCATTACTACACCATTGAGACTGACCCTAGCACAGTGCCAGCAGGTGCCAGACACACGAAATGATGGATAAAATGGCATCATTATAACTGACCGATGGCAGGGAGAACAGGAAGTGCCTCTTCTATTCATTTCTGGCCTCATCCTCAAATATAATCATTTTTGCTAAATCAGTTATCAAAAACAAAAGTACATGCTCTAAAAATCCTACAGCAAATATAACGGAGCTTATGAAAAAAAAAAAAGAGACCGTTCAAGACTGATGCAAATTTGTACTCAGAGAATTAACTAAAGCAAGTAACAATTACAAGTTAAAAATTACCAGCACAGTTAAAAACTAATTATGAATAAGTAAACAGGACTAGCAGATAATATTTATACACCCATGTTCATAGCAGCATTATTCATACAATAGCCAAAAGGTGGAAACGACTCAAGTGTCTACAGACAGATGAATAGATAAACAAAATGTGGGATATACACAGAGAAATATTATTCAGCCTTAAAAAGACAGGAAATTTGGACAGATGCTACAACACAGATGAACCTTGAGGACGTTATGTTACGTGAAATATGCCAGTCACAAAAGGACAGATACTGTATAATTCCACTTATATGAGGTACTTAAGAGTAGTCAAATTCATAGAGACAGAAAGTAGAATAGTTGTTGTCAACTATGCTGTGGGGAGAAAAGGGAGTGAGGAGTTAGTGTTTAATGAGCATATGGTTTCAATCTGGGAAGATAAAAAAAGCTCTAGAGATGCATGGTGGTGATGGCTGCACAGCAATGTGAACGTTCTTGACGCCAACATACTTAAGAATGACTAAAATGGTAAACTGTCTATTACGTATATTTTACCACAATTTTAAAAAAGAAAAAAAAAGAAGACTTCACTTAAAATCTTAAAAGGTAAAGGTGCCTTGACTGAAGAGGAGGGACAGAGGGACTGAGGCTGCTGAGCTGTAACGACAAGGGCAAAATGCACCCGGCTCAGAGAGAACCGTGCAAAATCACTTCTTGAACAGAGCACGCAGCCAAAACGAACCAAGAACAAGGCGAATGGGTTCTGTGTTCTCCCTTGCCTTGGGGAGTTCTGCTGGATTTGTGCACTGTTGTAAAATATGAATATGCTGGGAGCAACTGACTTCCACATTACACTGACATCATTCCCATACTTACAATCATAATAGCATATGAGCTAACCTGTGTTACAGAAATACGTGTTGTAGCTAAAACGTTTGGTATTTAACATTTCCAATAATACTTCCTTAAGACTACTGAAAGAATGGTGAGCTTACTAAATTGTAATCAGCCCAAATTTGCATCTACCCCAGCCACAGCAAGGACCTTGCCTACACCTCCACCCACACACGTATACACTCATGCATCCTTACCTGTACATTTATTTTGAGTTACTTTTTTTAGTTGAATGTCTTCAATCCATTTTATTTATTTATTTTTAAAAATTTTTATCTTGAGTTACTTTTAATTGCTTGCCTTGAATCACTCTACTTCCCTCAGATCAATGCAGACATTTTAATTCAGTCATAAAGGGAAAAACTGACAATTATTGGATCCTTCCAGTAGCCTGCTGCTGTTTCACAATCCAACAGGAGAATGTGGTAATGCATTTTTGCTGTCTTTAAATGAGGCTACAGAACCATCTTTGGGTTCCCCACTGAACCCAATGGATTCCCGCTGAAGGTCTGGAATTGGTGTCAGGGGCACAGACACTGCTTCTCCTTCTGGGAATCACATTCGGAATTTCAGACTGCTCCTACTTGGGATAAACTTTCTGGGGGTCAGAGAGCCAACCTGCCCCAAAGTCCTTTCCTCAGTGGCCATTATCACCCCTCGCTGTGAACCCTAAGGAAATAAGAGACTACACTTTTGAGGAAGAAGAGGGTGAAAGACAGAAGGACGGAAAACAGCAGGGAAGGGGAGGGCCCGGAGAGGTGCTGGAGTGAGGCCGGGATGCTAACGAAGTGTTGGCCATTTGGCCTCTGGGTCCCCGGGGTACGCAGAGCTACGATTACATGCTGCTGGTTTTCTGCATATGCCAGGAAGAATCCAACCCACCAAGCAAAACAAATACATCTCTGGAAAGGAAAAGTGAAGGTAAATGTACTTCAAGAATCTATATTTATATCATAACAGCCAGTTATACTTGTTCCAATGTTAAATGGTCCCTTTTGCCAGTTGGTAAAGGGATCTTCTGATTTATGCCGTACACTTTTACACCAAGGTAAAGGCTCTCTATGGAGCTTAAAAAACCTGATATAGAATACACGATCCTTGCAAAGTCTGATGACACGCGAAACAAACATGCTGCCACCGATACAAAGGGCACAAAGTAAAACATCAAAGCTGCTTAGGAACCGTGAACAGAAACAGGCATGATTTTCTTTCCCTGACAGGAGCCATCCCCTACTCAGAATGCTCATATCTTACCAGTGACCTCCATGAGTTGGAGAGGGCAGCATCTTTCTAGGGTAGCAATGTGATGGACCACAGCCCATGGGACTTGGGGCAAGGTTATCTGGGAATCCACACACTCACCATTGTTACATCATGTCTGGCGTGGGGATACTTGATGATGGTGTGATCGATGTAATAAAAATTCCTTAACCAGACACCAAAAGCTGGCCACTCTAATCTATTCCCAAGAGAAATTCTTGCCCACATGCACCAAGAGACACATACCAGAATGTCTGCAGCAGTACAGCTTGTGATAACCAAAAACTGGAAACAATCTAAATGTCCACCACCAGTAGAATGGGTAAGTCAATTGTGGTGCACCCACCGCCCACAAAGTGGAATGTACAGCAGGGAAACGAACAGATCACCGCTACATGCACCTGCACGGATGATCTCAGGAGCATGAGGTTGAGTGGAACAAAAGTGAGCTGCAGACAAATACAGGGCGTGCTACTCAATGTATATGAAGCCCAACGATGCGTCTGTTTATGGATATAAACATATGTGGTAAAACTCTCCACAGAAAAGCAAAGAAATGATGAACAATGATGAAATTTCCAGCAAGCAGTGATCTCTGTGTGGGGAGGGCACAAAGGGAACTTCAAAATAACGGTGTTCTCTTTCTTGGGTGGCAGGCATTTGAGCATTCCTGGAATCATTAATTCTTTATATCTTACACATATGTTGTGAAAGTTTTTGTAGTGACGCATTTTATAAAAATACTATTTTTATTTATTTATTTATTTATTTTTGGACTCAGACTCTTTATTACAAGGATATTCCCTTAACAAAAGAAGAAAGTAGAACATACAGAATGTCTTCCAATGGGGCTCCAAAAATACTGTTTTAAAAAGCTGCCTGGGGGGCTTCCCTGGTGGCGCAGTGGGACACGGGTTCATGCCCTGGTCCGGGAGGATCCCACATGCCGCAGAGCGGCTGGGCTCGTGAGCCATGGCCACTGAGCCTGCGCGTCTGGAGCCTATGCTCCACAATGGGAGAGGCCACAGCAATGAGAGGCCTGCGTACCACAAAAAAAAAAAAAAAAAGAGAGAACTATAGAATCATTATGCCTCAAACTGAAGGGATTGCAAATGTTCAGGGGAAGGCAAAAACAAAGGGTTGTCATTCCAGAGCTTTCTCCTGCCCTCACACAGTCCAAGGTCTGATATTCCCAGGGCACACCTGACTCTTGATTCTGTGACTATCACTCAGATAAGATGAACTCTCAGTTCAAGATGGTCTGGGGGCTGCTGAGTGTACATAATCCCTCCTCTTAGAAGTGACCAAAACACATCACTGGGCTGGGGCAGGTGTCAGCAAACTGCAAACACATGGGCCATACCTGGCCTGACAGCTGTTTTTGTGCTACCTGTAAAACTAAGGATGGTTTTGACTTTTTTTTTAATGGTTGAAAAATATCAAAAGAACAATAAAATTTTATAACATGAGAAAATTATATGAAATTCAAATGTCAGTGTCCATAAAGGTTTTTTTTTAGGTTTTTAAAAATTATTATCTATTTTTGGCTGCGTTGGATCTTAGTTGCGGCACACGGGATCTTTCATCGCGGCGTGCGGGCTTCTCTCTAGTTGTGGCATGCAGGTTTTTTCTCTTCTCTAGCTGTGGCACACAGGCTCCAGGGTGCGTGGGCTCTGTAGTTTGTGGCATGCAGGCTCTCTAGTTGAGGCGTGTGAGCTCAGTAGTTGTGGTGCGCGGGCTTAGTTGCTCTGTGGCATGTGGGCTCTTAGTTCCCTGACCAGGGATCGAACCCGTGTCCCCTGCATTGGAAGGCGGATTCTTTACCACTGTGCCACCAGGGAGGCCCCAGTGTCCATAAAATTTTATTGGACCACAACCACATTCATTCACCTGTGTCTGCTTTCACTCTACAACAGAAAATGGAGTAACTGCCTAAAGTATTTACTATCTGACCCTTTGCAGAAAAAAACGTGCCTCCCTTGTCCTAGAGAAAAGTTTAAGAAATAAATCAGGTCAGGTACAGAACCTAAGACACAAAATTTGCTTCTGTGCTCATACTGGACCTCATTTCATATGAAATATATGGCTGCTTATTAGACTATATAATAAACTATAGTACAAATTTAAAAAACAAGGAATATTCTGGCTAGAATGGGGAGACAGGCCCACACAGAAAGACCATCCAGGGCATGAGATCTACACAACTATCTACACTGGAATACCAATCTGTGTTCTGAGCAGACAAAGCAGAAAGGTACACCATTGTGGAAAAAGTCACGTACTCTGAGGAAAACAAACAAAAACGTAACAGTTATTCGGAGCAAAGCTGTTCTCCCATCATGTGTGAAGCCATCCAGTGTGATGCCCTGACCACACTGCCCCCGTGACAGCTCCCTGCGACCCGAGCCGACTATACTATTCGACAGCACAAGAGGAAAGTGGCAATTCTGTGGAGCCCTCTGTCAGGAGGGTCTACTAAGTAGAGGTGACCGCATTTTATCAAAAAGAGACCACGCTCAGGCTTGCTGGGCCTCCAGTAGCATCTTCTCCCAGGAGCACAACTAGACTGTACGTCTGCCAAATATAAAACCTGCGCCAAGCAAGCCACGTTTTGGTACCCGTGGAGAGCACGATGAGATGTGCGTGCCATCTGCACATCCTAAGACACTCAGAATAGCCCACGGTCTGCTGCTCAAACTCGGGGAGAACAGCTATGACAGTTGGGCATGTGAACTGGCTCAGGAGCGGGGGCTTAGAAACAGGGATTGCCATCCCTCTGGGCCTTCTCTCCAAGGTCTGCCTGACCCAGTCCCTCTAGAAGCCCTGACTCACCCCCCACTGGAGCTTTAGGGTTGCCATGGCAATGACTGTCCACAGAGGAAGGAAGAGGCAAAAGGTCAAAGGTCAGCGTGACATGAAGGGTAGAGGCTAACAGGTTGTGAACACCCGAAAGAGCAATCTACAGACATGAAGCAAAATTTTAAAAAGGTTAAAAGGTACAAGATGCTGGATTTAACCTCGAGGGTGCCGTTTCAGTGCCTACCTCTGCATGTTGGTCCCGTGTCCATCTGCTGACGGGAAAGAGCCTCTGCTTCTATTGCACACCACCACAGATGGAGCCCCGAGCTGGGGATCAGGAGCTCTGATCCTGCCCTGAAAGCTCGGTGGGAACTTAGCTGGCGCAAAAGCTGCGGAGACCAGTTTGGTTTTACAGTCGTCCCAAGGTATCCACAGGAGATAGGTTCTAGGACCCCCTCTGATAGCAAAATCTGAGGATGCTCAAATCCCTTATATGAACTGGCACAGTATTTGCATATAACCTATGCACATCCTCCTGTATACTTTAAACCACTTCTAGATTATAATAATTTATAACATAATTATTATTATACAATGTAAATGATATGTAGATAGTCGCTGGCACACAGCAAATTCAAGTTTTGCTTTTTGGAACTTTCTGGAATATTCCCCCCCCAAATATTTTTGATCCAAGGTTGTGGAACCCATGGATACAGGGAGACAAATGTAATTATAAAAGAATAATCAGTACATTTATATAAAATAATTTAAATGATATATTTTATTTGTATATAATTTTGGAAGGTAATACATTCACATAGTTCAACAAATCAAGATGCTTTGGAGAGACACACTGAGAAATCTAGCTTCCACCCCCTGTCCCCCATGCATCATCCCCACCATACATGACCATTTTATCGGACCTTTGGTGTTCACCCAGCTTCTCTTAATGCGTTCACAAGTAAATATGAATACATGGCCTTATTTTTCTCTCCCTTTCTTACACACAAATGTGTATGCTGTTCTCTACCTTACTCTTTCCCCTAACAACATAGAATGGAGATCTTTCCACGTGGGCCCTCTCTTTCCTCTGTTAGAGCTGCAGAGTGTTCCCCTGTGTGGCTGGACCCCATGTGCTACAGTGGACACACAGGCTGTTTCCAGACTCTGCTGTCATAGAAAAACGTGTAACGTGCAACCTTAACCAGAGTTCACTCTCTGTGTGCAGGTTTGTTTGTAAGATAAATTCCAGAAGCATATCAGATATTTTAATTCCCCTTCCCCCCAGGCTACTATTTTATAAATCATGTTTATTTTTGTCAATGGCTTTAGTCACTGATGAGAAACACAAGAGATGGGAACTGGGGTAGCAAAAGTCTTAGAATCGGGCTTCCCTGGTGGCGCAGTGGTTGAGAGTCCGCCTGCCGATGCAGGAGACGTGGGTTCGTGCCCCAGTCAGGGAAGATCCCACATGCCACGGAGCGGCTGGGCCCGTGAACCATGGCTGCTGAGCCTGCGTGTCCAGAGCCTGAGCTCCGCAACGGGAGAGGCCCCAACAGTGAGAGGCCCGTGTACCATTAACAACAACAACAAAAAGTCTTGGAAACCTTTTTTTGGTTGGCAATGTTAGAGAAGGAATAATAGTATATGTGCCAAGACTGCCCCGTGGCCCTGTGCCTTCTTCTCCTCTTCCTTGTTAACACTGACAAATAAGGAGCTGAAAAAAGAATAGTTGAACATATGGGATACAGAAATAAATGCTCTTAACAAGTCTATGGAAAGGGAAGCCTTGAGCCCTACTGCCCTGCTGGTCTGTGGTTCTGAGGTTGGGGACACCGAGAGAAACTCCAGGTGTTTCCTAACTCTGTTGTCATATTTATTTATCTCCTACACCAATGTATTTCCACATGTACCCGCTTTCCCCTCTAAAATGAGTAGGGGTGGCTGAGGGGTAGAAGCATGAAGGATCTGTGAGACACAAGCCAAACTCAAGGTGCTTCTTACCCTGGCCACCCTCAACTAGGAAATTCAACTCAAAACTTCTTTTTATTCCTTTCACGTCAGGCTGTGTGAGATGTTAGCAGTGCAAAGATACGATCTCTCATCCTTCCTTTTTTTTTTTTTTGGCTGCACCGCACAGCATGCGGGATCTTAGTTCCCCGACCAGGGATCAATCCCGTGCCCCCTGCAGTGGAAGCTCGGAGTCTCAACCACTGGACCATCAGCGAAGTCCCATGATCTCTCACCTTGAGAAACCTACAAAAAGTCAACCCTGGGGTGGGCAGTTCGATAGTTGCCAAAATACAGAGGTGAGCACAGGACACAAGAAGAGAGCCTCAGCAAGGAGGGGTTACCTGGCCCACTTGTGGTGCACTGACTGTAGAGCTTCCAAGTGTGGAAGGGAACAGAGGCAGCGGGTGGAATTTAGGGCAGCAGGGTGTGGTGGTGGACTGTGGAGGGGCGGGAGGTGGGAACAGAAGATGAAGAAGGCATGTGGACAGATAGCTTCTGACCACCTGGTAGACCCTGCTCAGCGGTGCTCCAACTTCTGCCTGCACCAGTGTCACTGGGGAGCTTGTCAAATGCACATGTCCCAGGCGCAATCCACAGAGGTCAGATCTAGTAGGTATTAAGTGGGTTCAGGAATCCACAACAAAAAATCACTCTGAGTAATTCTGCAGATTATCCAACCTGACTTCGGGAAATGCTGCTGAAGGCAATGCAGGTGAGGTGTGACAGGAGCGACAGGCAGGCCTTAACCATCCAGGCTACTCTGGAGCTGGCAAGTTACGAGGAGGTGGGAGGCCAGGAGACCAGTAAAGGGGACGATGCTGCACAAGGCCAGGTACATGATGGTGGGGCTGAGGGCATGGGCTTATAGAGCAAATGACAGAGTTAGGATAGAAGTGAATGGACTTACAACTGATGCCCACTGTCCAAACAGAGCAGGGGAGGGGCCCGATCTGCCCAGGGTGGAGGCCAGCTTCCCAGAGGAAGGGATTTTTAAGTTGGGATCTGAGGATGAGTTGGCATTAGTGAGATACCAAGGCAGGTGCATGTAGGCTCCTGAAATTCACAGCCAGCGTTCTAAGGTAGGTATATGTCCACACCTCCTGGGGCTGCCACAAAGCCACACTGTGTGTGCCCTGAGCGTGTCTATTAAAGTTTCTCCTGCCCACCACCCTGGTCTATGACAAGCTACAGCTAGGGATACAGTCACAGAATCCCCAATATTCCAACAGCAGAGCCAGAGAGGGGCACCATGGCCCTGGTTTCTGGAAGGGTGTAGAAGGGGAGATCCTGCAGCCTTTCTGGACACTTTTCCTCCAAACCCCCATGTACTTAGAAGGGGGAATGAGGGAGTGGGCAGGAAGGAGAGAAGGAAGAAAGGAGCTGCTGCCCTGTGACCCTTGCCCTCTCCTGTCAGCCCCAAATAGAAAAGGGGACAGTGCAATGTGACACCTGGTAGTGACAAGGGGGAACACACACTGCACAGGTGGAGAATGACCTCACATCACTTCTTCCAGGTGTTGCAGAATTCTCCTAAGCATCCTATGCCCTGCCAGGTACCTGAGTCCTTCGTCTACGAATTTATTGTTGGAGAAAAAGAGTCTTCTTGGCGTCTTCCCCGTGGCACTAAAGTTCCAATATCCAGGTGCCCTGGGCTGGAATCTCGAGAGAAGCCATCGCTCACCGGGCTGGGGAGAAGCGTTCTCAACCCTCCGCTCTCAGAACCAGCGGGGAGCTCTGATGAGCACACCCGCGCCTGCCTCCCCAGGCCGGCAGAGGGGCATCTCGGTGGGAGCGGGCGTAGGAACGCCTTCAGCGCATCTCGGGTGATTGTGATGCAAGAGGAGGGCTGAGCACACTTTCCGGGGAAGTGAAGTGGTTGAGACTCCCGGCTCCAGCCCGCGGCACTTCCGTCTGTGTGTGTACTGGTACATTCTGGAGTTCTACCTACAGTTTCCTTCGAGGAAAGCTTCTGCTGATTTTCAAAGGCCTGCAAAGGCCTGCAAACTCACTGTATACAGTGAGTTTCTATATAACCGTAACCGTGTTCCTAATTCTATTTTTTTATTATTATTTATTTTTTTTTTTTTATTTTGGGGTTGTGAAGCACAGCACGTGGGATCCTAGTTCCCCTACCAGGGATCGAACCCGTGCCCCCCGCATTGGAAGCACGGAGTCTTAACCGTTGGACTGCCAGGGAAGTCCCCGTTCCTAATTTTAAAATAAGGCATCACTACCTCAACCATCCTTACAGCACTCTCAGTAATTCTGAGCATGTAGCCTCCTTACATATTACTTACTGGTAAACTATACAGAAGTAGAAACCTAACAGTATGCACATTATAAAGTACAGCTAAAATAGAAATATTAAACGGATGAGATAAAATTCACATAAACAGAAGTTCACGGGATCGCCAGTCCCCATTGGCCCAGCAGTGGTGGGGGGAGGGAAAGGCTGATTACCAGGGTGGGAGGTAAACCACTCAGTCTCTCAGATTAAAGCCCTGGAACATTGCTCCGCTTAAATATATTTTGAAAATGCATGTGTGGAGAAAACAGAGGATCTCCACAGGAAAAAGCTGGTTTGCAGGTGAACAGATGGTTAATGGGTAAGTTCTTTTATTTCATGCAAAGAAGGCCTTTCTAATTTAGAGTTTTAAGATCCCAAGAGATCAGATGGAAGAAGGATCTTCCCCTTAGAAAAGTACCATCGGGCAAAATGCCAAGGCTATAATCTCTTTTTCAGTTTAAGTTAAACCTCTGGAAAACAAACAGGAGTTTTCTCTTGAGCAAAGGCACAAAGAGAGAAAGGGTTCTAGACCTGAGGCTAACTGAGATGAACAGAACACACAGAACACACACTAGGATCATGTTACTTCCCTGGGGCAATTAAACAGGAAGGCAAGTCAGCACTTCAGAGATACAGTTGATCTTCAAGAGCTGCTGACCAAGTGCCACACACTGTGCAGGAAGCTACGACCAGCAAGGAGCAGGGCACGCCCTACCTTGCAGGGCTCGCCCTACCTTGCAGGGCACGCCCTACCTTGCAGGGCTCATGGTGGGTACACGAGTAATTAATTTCAAATCCTCCGAAGTTGCAGTTACAATAATTATTCATGTACCCACCATGAGCCCAAAATTGGGGCCCAAAATTAAGAGGGCCTCACAGGGGCCCTGTGCTGGCACCAACAGGAAGAGAAAGGGTGGGAAGATGGTCCGAGGCAGAGCCCAGATGGGAAGTGGAAGAATTCCTGACTGGCAGAAACATCAAGGGCTGAGAGACGGCTGGAGAACTTGAGATGAGACAAGGGACAAAGGAGGGGTGACAGTGTGAGTGTGGCAGGGGGTGCTCCCTGTGAGCATGGGGAGTGTGGAATCTATGTAAAAGCCCCGTGGGAATCCACCATGGTAGCAGCTTCAGAAAGGTTAGGTCTTCCTTTTAGAAGTCATACTCTGACTGCAGGGTGTGGAGTGCAGCGGATGGGAGGCTCTGCAGGAGGCCTGGACCAGAGCTAGGTCTTGGCCATCGTGGGGAGAAAACAACCATAGCCACAAATAATGACACAGATGATGGTCATGGTGACGATGATACTGGGAACCAGAGGCTGCTGTCAGTGCTTTACACCTATTAATTCAATTATTTGTCCCAACAACCTCTGGGGAGGTCCAACATCACCCCCTTTTCTGGGACAAAATGAGGCACAGGGAGCTTAAATGACTTACCTTAAGTCAGACACTCATTGAAAGGACCAATGAAACAGACGTGAGAATGGCTGAGAAGTCAAGTAAGATGTCTAAAGCCTAGAGCAGTAACTCTGTGATTGCTTTAGTGGGATAAAATTTACATACCATGAAATCACTAAGTGTACAATTCAATGACTTTTAGTAAATCTATAGTTGTGCAATCATCACCACAATCCAGTTTTAGAACACTCAGATCCTCCAAAAAGTCTCCTTGTGCCCATTTGCAGTCAATCCCTATTCCCACCCCCGGACCCGACCACCAAATCCACTTTCTGTCTCTAAAAATGTATGCAGTAACATTTTAAGTCAAAATATATTGAATCATTTTGGGATTTATTATTTTTCCTTCCACTGAAGACATTCAGAGTACCTAAGAGCTAACTTGAGGAGAATCAGGCAGCTTTATTTTTAGGTTGTACAATTTTATACCATATGCTATTTCCCTCCCACCTCTTTGCTCCTCACTGAAAATGATTTATTCTGCTTTCTGGCATTAGCAGTTTGTTTCCGAGTATATTTATAATAGAGTCAAGCACATATCAAGCTAGCACGATCTAGAGTCAAATACAATTAGCTCTTTAATGTGAGATGTTTCTCTGTACACAAAAATAACGTTTTATTTCAAGTCTTCATTTTTATTTTAAGGGGGTCATTACTACGGAAAGATGGTAACATCTCCACCAGAAATACAAACAGTAATACTTGAGTAAGTCAAACCCTGCTAATATTTTTTCCTACCTGTTCACAACTGTAACAGTGGTACCTCCCAGCATCTGAACAGAAATAATTTTTCCATTCTGTAACCTGAACAAATCTTATTCAAATAGCCATTGCATAAGAGAACTTGCTGAATTTACTGGGCTCCCATGAGACCCAATTTTTCTACCATAAAACAAGGCCCAGTAGTCCTACCTCTTCTCTCCTCCTTCCAAACTTCTGCTCTGTTCTGGGCTGTGTGAAGGAGGGAGTCTTCTCCAGGCCATTCTTGAAATGATTTGCCCCCAAGCAAGTGCATCGACCTTCCCTGGGAAGGCCCTGCTTTATCCTCTTTACCCTCTTTAGGACACTTCCTTCCGTGGGGCCTTTGCTTAGCTTCCCTGCCCTTCCCACAGCCCCAGCCCTGCCCCATCCTGGGCTCACCCTCATGACCAGGGAGGTGGATCCGTTTGTGGTTCCCAAGTTCCTGCTTTACTTGGAAGTGCCAGCAAGGGGCACAGGTGCAGAGCGGTCCCTGGGCCTCACCTCCTCAGCCTTGCCTTCTACTCCACACACATCCCACCAGCTCCATCTATGCCACTCACTCCATGGCTGAAACTGTACACGTCCCAGCCTCCAACCGCCACCCCCGCAGCCCTCCAACTGCAGAGAGTCACCCACTCTTCTTCAACCTTGCTGGCACAGGGTGGTCTGCCTCTCAGCCCCTCTGGCTCCCCTCTTTCCATGTCCAGCCTGGGCCCCAAGGTCCAGCACTTCTATGAAGCTAAAAGCCACCAGGTCAGGCTGGGCCCTGGTCCCCACAGTGGTCACACTGCTCTTGATGCCTCCCTTATGAATAGCTCGAGAACAGTGACTCTTAACCAGGGATGAGTTTGCTTCCCAGGGGACATTCATCTGGAGACAGTTTTGGTTGTCATACCTGGGGCAGGGGGTGCTCCTGGCATCTAGGGAGTACAGGCCAGGGATGTTGATAAACATGCTACAGGCCAGCCCTCACAACCAAGAATTACCTGGCTCAAAGTGTCAATAGAATGTGAATCTATGAAAACCTCAAAATGAAAAAATTTTTAAATTGAAAATTGCCAAGGTTAAGAGACCCTGCTCTAAAACACATCCTTCTTTACATGTGAAGGCGAATTTCAGCCCTTACTGACTAGTCAACTGTTAAGTTTTTTCTAATCTTAAAAATGGTTTTGTGTTTTGAAGAGGACTCTTAAGAGACACATGTAACAAATGTCCTTTGATCCAGGTGTCCACACTTGTGCTGGGTCCAGACATGAGCCAGGTATATAACCATTCAGCTGGTAAGAGCGATCAGAGGGCAAAGAGAAGGCCAGGGTCTTGGAATGGGCAGCACGTGAAGAGCCCTGAAAATACAAACCATGAAGAACCAGTAGCAAACGCCATCCTCCGTTTGTCCAGCGGCCACCTGGCAGAGGACGGCCTGTCACAAGGCCAGGGAGGCAGTGACTGATTCCGGATCAGAAAATGTCCAGGGCAGGTGTGTTTCAACTGGGCTTTGTGTGGTGCAGGCCCTTCCTGGGCCCCTGACCCAGAGCAGACCCCCTCTTACGGGCTTTATGTGTTGTACTTCCAGATGAGACTGCATTTAAAAAAATGTTTCCTTGGCTAAACAGAGTTTTAAAACCACTGGTGCAGGGGCTATATGTCAGGGTGTATCAGTTAAGATTCTTTATTTTTTTTAATTAATTTATTTTATTTTATTTATTTATTTTTGGCTGTGTTGGGTCTTCGTTGCTGTGCGTGTGCTTTTTCTCTAGTTGTGGCGAGCGGGGGCTACTCTTTGTTGCGGTGCGCGGGCTTCTCATTGCAGTGGCTTCTCTTGTTGCGGAGCACGGGCTCTAGGCGTGCGGGCTTCAGTAGTTGTGGCTCGCGGGCTCAGGAGTTGTGGCTCGTAGGCTCTAGAGCGCAGGTTCAGTAGTTGTGGCGCACGGGCTTAGTTGCTCCGTGGCATGTGGGATCTTCCCGGACCAGGGCTCAAACCCGTGTTCCCTGCATTGGCAGGTGGATTCTTAACCACTGCGGCACCAGGGAAGCCCCCAGTTAAGATTCTTAGTTGCAAGAAACAGAAAGCAACACTGGCTGATTTAAGCAGAAAAGTATTTCATTAAAAGGATATTAAGGAGGTAGGGTTGGACGATCAGGAACAAGAGGCAAACATGACCCAGAACTATGGTAGAAAGGACCCCACTGTCTCAATGCCAAATCCTTGATGTAGCAGCCTGTGCAGCTAACAGTAACCAACCTTGGACATCGCTCCCTGTCACCAGCCATACCCTCGCTCTCAAATGATCCTGTGCAAACTGTCCCTATGGCCACAGTGAGCTCTTTTTTTTTTTTTAATTGTAACAACTTTTTTCTTTTCCTCTGCTTCTTTTTATAAAGTCCCTATAAATTGAAGTGTGGGTGGATGTATTTAAATATTTCTCCTTTTTTAACTGAAGTATAGTTGATTTGCAACATCATATTAGTTTCAGGTGTACAACACAGAGACTTGACATGTTTATAAATTCAGAGTGAACTCTTCATAGTTCCTGAGTTGTTAGTGCCACTGGCTCCCAACTCAGAGATTGGAATGGACACACTGACCTGCAGAGCCCAGGCCCTAGCTGCAAAGGACACTGGGAAAGTGAGCCTTTGCATTTCCAGCTTCCCCTGTGCGTGGTGGACTCTGCTGCCCATCAAGTCTTATAAGGACAGAAATTTTCTAAGCACAGAAGGGATAAAGTGGGAGGGACCTAAAAGCAGGGGCTATATGTCAGGGTGTATCAGTTAAGATTCTTTATTTTTTTTAATTAATTTATTTTATTTTATTTATTTATTTTTGGCTGTGTTGGGTCTTTGTTGCTGTGCGTGTGCTTTTTCTCTAGTTGTGGCGAGCGGGGGCTACTCTTTGTTGCGGTGCGCGGGCTTCTCATTGCAGTGGCTTGACAGTGGGATATAAGGGCTCTGGGTCCTCAGAAAAGTAAAATGCATAAAATGCATTGACAAGAGGGGAAAAAGGGCCCAAGTATTATTTATATTTTTTGTATGTTTTAAATGTTTCATATCAAAACTAAAGGTCCCTACTTGGATGCCAAAAAACAAACTTCACTCTTTGGCCTAGAACTATGCAAAAGACCAAGGACATGGGAGCAGCCACCAGGCCACTTGGAAACCTGGTTAAAGAGAAAGAAACTTCTAATTTTCACCTGGGTTGCTTTTAGGTGAAATCAGATGCCAGTACCACTGGGCTTGGCTG
Source organism: Phocoena phocoena (assembly GCF_963924675.1). NCBI lineage: Eukaryota > Metazoa > Chordata > Mammalia > Artiodactyla > Phocoenidae > Phocoena > Phocoena phocoena. The sequence goes on along the minus strand of NC_089227.1, from coordinate 64,652,871 downwards.
AAACTAACCAAGGAGGAGAGCCTGCAAATAATTAGAAGGCAGTGTATAGCCAACTGCATACAGGTCTTCCCAACTCTACTTACTCACTGAGAAAGTGGAAGAAGCAAAGAAGCAATTAACAGTAAAGATAAAGATCTATTTTAAAAGATGGGTATATTTATAACTCACACATACCCAGACACTCTGTGGGTGGAGGCATATACAGACATATGTCTGTGGTCAAGCAGGAATCCATGGACATGTGAGAAGCAAAAAAGATTTGCAAAAATGGGACTCAATAAATGATGTCTGAACTATAGAAGATAATTCCAAGTTCTTTAATCTCAAATTTGACATAAAATAAAGTCTGACTCACTGCTAGCGTTGCCCTGAACAAAGAAAATTAATTTTAAATTTAAACATTTATAATTTATGGTCACTACTTTTTTTTCTTTCTTTTTTTTTTTTTTTGTTTAAAGCCAGCGACCATGTTTTGGTTCTTCCACCGGGCCTGCTCGTACTTGTATACCTACTCATACAAGAAGGGCAATCTGAGATTTAAAAAGAAGAATTGATTTATGCTTGAAAAATATGAATCATGGGGAAAGGCAAAATGAACTAAAATTATTCCAGGTGAGAATATAAGGTGGAAGGAGATTGAACTGAGGTCTCCAAACATACAGAGAGAGCCTCACAGAGGTTCTGACTGGCTGGTTTTTACTTCTACTAGGAAGGACTTAGAAAAATGGGCCTAAACTACAAATAAGGGATGTACAGTAAGTGAAGGAAGAGTATTATGGTAATAAGAACAGTTAAATACTGGAATGAGTAACAGCGCAAAACTTTGGAACTTTATTTAAGTTCCACAGAGTTCTATTATATTTAACTCTGGGGATTTTAAAAACAGGGAATCAAAGTATCTAAGATCTAAGCTAACACAGAATGCACAGGACCTTCGTGGAAAAATAAGTTAAGCTTTATTAAAAGTTCCAAAAGAAGACATAAATAAATGAAGAAACATAGATTTTCCAGGAAAAGGTGACTTATCATTTCAATGATGTCAAATTGTCTCAAACTTCATGTATAAAGTCAATGCATTTCCAATCAAAATTCCAACGGGATATTTGAGAAACTCAAACTGATTGTAAAACTTGTCTGGTTAGAGATTTTTTTTTCCCAGCATGCACTATGCTCCCTGTCTCCATGCTTTGTTCTTGCCAGTCCCTCTACCTGGAATGCCCTTCTGCCTTTTATTCCCTCAGCTAACTTCAGTCACCTTCCAAGATTCAGTTCAGGCTTCTTCTCTTCTAGAAAGCCTCCCTTGGACCTCTAGCTTGGGCTAAGGGATGCATCCTCCACAGCTTCGAGGTTAGCTATTGTCTACCTACCTACCTACTACTATCTCACCCTGAACTGTGAGCTTGTCAAAGGATGGGGCTAGGTCTTTCATCTCTGGATACCTAATACCTGGCACAGCCTGGCACAGGACATGCTTAACGAACTAGAGAACTTTCTTGTAAGGTAACACCCAGATGACAACTCCTACGTACTGAGCACCTACCACGTGCAGCCCGGTGTTAGGTGCTCGATAGACCTCTGACCTTCTCCACTGGCCAGCAAGGTTGCAGTGTGACAGCCCCTATCAAATGAGGGAGCCAAAGTTCAAAGTTGGTTAAGCTGCTTACCCCAGGCCACCAGGCCAATACCGGGCGTGGCCACGTTCGGAACCTTGGCAGAGCTGGCTCCAAAGCTCTTTCCAGGCCCCGCCCCGCTCCGCTCCCCACGTTCTCCTTCCTGTTGTGGAGCGCCTGCCACGAGCCGCTGCGCAGAATGATGGCGGACGAGACAAGCCCCACACCGGCCCGGCCTGTGCAGCGGTGGAAGAGGACTGAAGCCCCAACCGACGGAGAAACCAACTGGGGCCGGCACAAAAAGTGAGCGCTCTTCACCGCCCCTCAAATCAGAGCCTCACCCGGGGGGTCAGCCCGGCAGAGGCTCCCACCCTTACCAGGGCACCCATCCACACACCACATCCACCCGTCCATTCCAGACGGGGATCAGGCACCGGGGCACTGTCTCCTCCCACGAAGGCCCCGGCCGCACCTAAGGCCTCGGCCCCGACCCAGGGAAGGCGGTCTCCACGGCGTCACCCACCCGCCCTATGGCAGCCTCACCCTTGGGGCCCGCTTTCCCCACCAGGCCCAGTGGCCGGGCGCTCACCTCACAGCCACCTGCAGTCAAGGGTAAGCACCCACCGCCCCGGGGAAGCCAGAGTCGCGGCAGCCACTCCCCTTCTCTCAGGTTAGGGAATTTTTTAAGCAGAAGAACAAGGAAGGAGAGTTACCTGACCAGATGCCACAGTATTAACAACAGTGGGTTACAGCACCGGAACGCATGAGTTGACACACAATAAATTTGCCATGCACATATGATAAAGGATGATAAAGTGCACATACAAATCAGTGGGGAAGAAGCTAGTTGTCTGTGGACGGGACAAAAAAATTGAAAAAAAGAAAACTGGATCCCGACCTCATACCTACTCAACGGTAGACTCCAGATAGAGTGAAAACTTAAATGCAAAAGATAAAAAAACCACACAACTAAGAAGCTAAGAGGAAAATGTAAGAATGAACTTGGGGTGAGATGGATCTGTTCAACAGCATCCAAAAGGGAATTGATAGATTTAACTACAGCAAAATTAAGAATTTCTGTTGTGTGCAGGGCACCACAGACAAAGTTAAGAGAGGGTGATAAAGTGGGAGAAGAGCTCTGCAATCTCTGAGACCAAAAAGGGGATTGGCATCTAGAATGTAAATGAACATTTCAAAACAACCGAAAAATAAAAAGCAACTTTACATTTTACAAAATGGGCAAAGGCTGAGAAAAGGTGTCCCCCAGAGGGGAAATCCAAATGGCTAGAAAAGTATGTGAAGGACATGGTAGCAGGGGGCCTGAGGCAGCCTGGTTCGCCATCACCTGGGGATGGACACTGGCCCACCCTTGCACGTGGCCAATGACTAAGCAGCAGTCAGGAGCAAAGAACTAGCTGGAAACCATAAAAACACAAGGTTTTTTGTTGATGAAACCATTACATTTTTCAAAGATATGTCTAAGGACATACATTTAACACTGTGCACTGGGAATCTATGGGAGGGGGATGAATGGGGAGGGGGATGAAGAAGACAATTTTTAAATAAAACCAAACAGAAGTGGAGCCTAGCACTGATGGATGAGAGAGTGCCATAAACTTAAGAGTCTAACAATTCAACGCTCTATAGCTGGGCTCAAAAGAATAAGGAAATTAACATTATACACATTTCATCTGTCTGGGGTGACTTAGGCAGAGTCCTGTGGGAGGTTCTTTCCTGGTGCAGGGTTCTGGAATTTGCAGATATTGTCATGAACTAGCTCCAAATTACCTCTCATTGCAAATCCTGGCATAGGATGTTACATTTTGACTTTGGAAAAAAGTAAAAACGTGCTGAAGTTCCATCCAAAACACATAATTTAAATGTGAAAATCAAAGGACCCCAAGTGCTTCTCAAGGACAGTGTTACAAGTCCAGTGCAGCCAGACTGCTCCAGCCAGAATATGTAATGAAGCACACCAAATGGAATTCTCCAGGTTCCTTTCCAGATGGGGGGTTGGTTTCTGTAGGATGGCAGGCATTTTTTCCTATTACAAAACAATTATTCTAGGTTAGGCTCTGGTATAATGATCCTGTGACTAAGGGGCAAGGAAAAGGGGAATATGGAGTGAAAAGGGAGTCAGGACAAAGATATACTTTATCAGCTTAGAAACAGGTGTGAGAACAGGCCACCCAGCGCTATGCAGACAGTTCTCCAAAGAAGACATACAAATGGCCAGTAAACACCTGAGAAGACGCCCAGTATCACTAATAGTCATTAGGGAAATGCAACTAAAATCCCTAATGAGATACCACTTCATGCCCATTAGTATGGCTATAATAAAAAAGAAACAACAACAAGCGTTGGGGAGGATGTGCAGAAAACAGGAGCCCTCATATATCACTGGTGGGAATGTAAAACAGTGCAGCCATTCTGGAAAACAATCTGGCAGTTCCTCAACGTGTTAAACGTAGAATTACCATATGACTCAGCATCTCCACTCTCAGGTATACACCCAAGCGATATGAAAACGTATGTCATACAAAAGCTTGTACGTGAAAGTTCACAGAAGCATTATTCACAATAGCCAAAAAGTAAAAATAACCCAAATGTCCATCAGCTGATGACTGGATAAAGGAAATGAGGTATATCCATATAATGGAATATTATTCAGCCATAAAAAAAGAAATATACGTGCTACAACATGGATGAACGTAAGTAAAAAAAGCCAGACACAAAATGTCATATATTACATAATTTCATTTATAGGAAATGTCCAGGACAGGCAAATCCACAAGAGACAGAAAATAGATCAGTGGTTGCCTGGGGCTGGGAGGAGGGGAGTGACTACTAATGGGTATGGAATATCCTTGTGGGTGATGAAAATGTTCTGGAAGAGTGGTGAGGGTTGTGCAACTTTGTGAATATACTAAAAACCACTGAATTGTACACTTTAAAGGGGTGAACTATGTGGTATGGAAATTATCTCTCAATTTTTAAAAAATCCTGTGTCCCCAAAGCCCTGCATTCCTGACCTCACTGGATGATAGAATTGGATGACTTCCTCAAGTGCCGGCTGGGCCCTGTTCCAGGGAGCACCTCCCTTTTAAACTTGTCTCTCACACTTTCTAGATATAAAAGACTAGGAAAGAACTGTCCCCTTCCTTAACCTCCTGGTTCCATCTCCAGGTTTATGGATTCTCTGCCTCTGCATATAAAAGTGTTTGGGCTCTGAGTAATTCTGCCCAGCTTTGAACTTCTGCTCCACACTCACCAACCATGTGACTTGGGCAAGTTTACTTAAATTATTTAAGTTTCCTGATGCGTAAGGTGGGAATACTTTGCCAACCTCACTGGGATGGTGCAAACATTAAGTTAGTTAATGAATATAAAAGGCTGAGCAACAGCACATGGGGCAAAGTAAATAGTCAATAGGTGTCAGGGGTCGTTTCTCCTTTCCACAAATTCCTGAGTGTTAGGGTGCCGAAACTAGGCTGTATGTACAGTCTGGGAGTACAGAGGGCATCACACACAGAATGCCTGTTATGGGAGGGGAAACGCAGGCCAATAGGGGAGCCCATAGCTGTGGTGCTTAACAACAGGTCAGGGACAGTCGAAGTTGAGTAGGTTTCACAGTGGTCCCTCTGAATCACACCTTTCCACGGCAACGCTGAAGGGCACTACAATTCTAAAGGGCAGACAAACTCATGTGTCACCATTACTTGTAGCCAAGGGCAAGCAGAGAACTTGGCAAAGTGGAGCTGCTGCCTTGGCGGGGGTGGGTAGAAGGTTTCAGGTCACTGCTGGCATTTCAGGAGAAAACCAAGGACTGGCAAGTTGGAAGGAGAGAAGTTCAAGGGAAACAAATCCCAGTCCCTAACTGCTGGTGTATGCTTGCCGTGGTCCGGCCAGAAAGCCGTTCCTCTTGTCCAGCAGACTGTCACTCCAGGAATTCTAATGCAGCTTTCTCCAGCATTTAAACTGTTAAACAAGTACTTGAGATCGTCACTGCCCCAGGAAAAACCAAGAGGAACAGGCTCCTCACAAAAAGCCAAAAAGGAAGTCCCTGGGCGATTTTTCTTACACCGTCTTGTTATGGGCTGAATCGTGTCCCCCAAAACCAATATGTTGAAGTCCTAACCCCCAGTACTCTAGTATGTGACTGTACTTGGATGCCATTAGAGTAGCCCCAATCCAATAAGACGATGTCCTTATGAGAAGAGGAACTTTGGACACAGACAGGTACCGAGGGAAGACCATGTGAAGACACAGGGAGAGGACGGCTATCTACAAGGCAAGGAGAGAGGCCTCAGAAGAAACCAACCCTGTCGACACCCTGATCTTAGACTTCCAGGCTCCAGAACTGTGACAAAATAAATCTTTTGTTTAAGCCACCAGTCTATGCTCCTTTGCTATGACAGCCCTAGCAAACTAATACAATCTTAACTGTAAAAACAAATACTTTTCCTTCTCTGAATTGAAGGGCATTTGGTAGAAATAGTGACGATTTTCCATCTCTGTAGAAAAAGCCTAAGGGTTGGAAGGGATTTTGTGATTCAGAAGAACTGCATACATTTAAACATACAGCCTTTATCAATATAATCCATCAATAAAAATACCACAGTTATTTTGATGAACACAGATATGTATCTGGAATCAGGGGTTATGGGTAATCCTGCAGTCTTATCTCTCACTCATCACCCAGTTTATTTCTATATCTTGCTTTGGTAGGTCAATGACAAGAAATTCCTGATTTCCATAGATTAGATAAATAGTTGCAAAATAGTAACATTCTGAACAATCATCTAGAGTCTCAGATGTTCTTCAATTTACCCAAAAAGTTTAAAGGACAGAAGCAACTTTTATTTCCAAGCTGAAACTCTCACAATATCTAAGTTGAAACTCTCACAATATCTAACAACTATCTGCACTTTTACTGTAAATGTTGGAAGCATCAAAACTAATACAATTCAAGATTACAAACCTACTCTAAACAGTCCTGCCTGGCATTTAACAGAGCCCAGTGTGTGAGTACTGAGACACGAGTCTGTTACACAGTTTCACATGTATGAACATGAATTTAACATGAACAAAAACTGAACTCGAACGTTAAACTCAGAACGGCTAAAAAAGACAGTACAGAGTTATAAACTTGGAAAGGTGTTTTATACACCATCGACTCCAGTCCACCTGCTTATTAAATCCCCCCCAGCTCACAGTTATTCATGAGTTTCATAAGCGGGCCATCTAAGGCACCGAAGAAAATGCTGACTACTACAGGTATTAGGTCAAAATTTTTTTTAAGAGCTCATTATTCCTTCACCTCTTTTATTTCTAAAAGTTGCACGAGATTTGGGGGAAGAAACTGGGTCAATGAACTCCTGACCTTATAACTAGTTATATTTTTGAGTCAATCTTCTAGAAAAAATAACAGTGCATCAGTAACAACCCACAGTTACTGCCAGGGGTCTGCAATATACATCCACAGCAAATGCTGTCTCTAGACTACAGAAACAATATAACTTGAGCCCAGGTAGTAGTGTTCTTAAAAACACAACAGAGGTTCTCCTAACCAACCTCTGCTCAAGGGATCCATCAGACTGTCCCCACTCCCTTCCTAAAACATGCTGAGAGCTGGGCACCCGTGGCACGCTGAGTTCTCCTGGCGGATGAGCTGTGCACTTCCCCTCTTGAGTGGGACATCACATGCTCATCCAGGGTCAGCTGTGTCTGTCCCCAGACTTGTTTTTGTCAGTTGTATATATTACTGTGGTCTCCTAAGTGTGACATAGACTGTCGAAACAGGAATGTGAGCAGAAAAAGTTGTTTCTAAGAAAAGGAAGATGAATGTTAGCCAAGCTTCTATGAAAGCAAATTGTTTAAAGAGACTGCTGTCAAAATAGGTGTGGGCAAAATGACTGTAAAAAGACTGGAAAGTCATAAAAATATAGTATCCCGGGCTTCCCTGGTGGTGCAGTGGTTGACAGTCCGCCTGCCGATGCAGGGGACACGGGTTCATGCCCCGATCTGGGAAGATCCCACATGCCGCGGAGCGGCTGGGCCCGTGAGCCATGGCCGCTGAGCCTGCGCGTCCAGAGCCTGTGCTCCTCAACGGGAGAGGCCACAACAGTGAGAGGCCCGCGTCCCGCAGGAAAAAAAAAAAAAAATTTCCCACACTCAGATTGCTTTGCAAATACCCTTGCTCCACTTTGAATAAAGAAATACTGGATACACACACACACACACACAAAATGATATTGTTATCAGCATACTTATGAAAGATCATGATTAGGGAACTCAAACCAAGGTCTTGGTTAAGGGAGCACCTAGTCCAGTAAAAAGGTTGGGGTGATGAATAAAATACAAATTTGTGGAAAAGCATTAGTGAACTAACAGTAGCTTTTTATCATCAAGCCTTGGAATCCAATTGCTTGGATTATAATCCAAGCTCCATCACCTAAAAGCTGTGTGACCCTGGGGAAAATTACTCAGCTTCCCTGAGCCATCTCTCCTCTATCTGTAAGAGGACTGATGATGGTATCCAGTGTATAAGCCATCAGCCACAGTAATTATCAGTGTTAACTATCATTGTTTTTGTTCTTGGTACAACTACTACTACCACCACGGTCATGGACACTGAAAATATAAGCACCATATGTGGAGGGGGAGGGACACGCAGTATTTCACTGTTTAAAATGAGTCCTCAAATTAAAAACAACTGGGAACCACTTTGCAAAGAGCTAACCAGTAAAATGACACAATGACCTGCAGTTGCAGAGGCTGCTCACCAAACAAGGAAGGACAAAGCCCCAAATCTACCGGCAGGTGAGTCCCAAGCCTAATCACTGGTACTTAGAGGCCACTAAAATTTTTACTTTTTTCCCATTTAAGAAAACAGAGACTGCAAAAATATTTAAGTCAGACTGAATTTCCTTAATGAAAATACATTCTGGGGAATTTTTTTTTCATAGAGAATTGGATAAGTATTTTTAAAAACAACAATCCACCTGAGACCTCCCACTTTAAAAGACACCATGCTTTTAGCATAAGCTGAGAAACACGAAGTAGTGACTTCACCCTCCAGCTTTTGGGTGAGCAAGCCAGGTTCAGATCCCTAGAACACAATCCACACCCAAAATGCACACAACCTTCCATGTGGCCACGTGAACAACATTCTCTTGGCATCACATTTCAGGAGTTTACAGCAGCTTCTAGATAAAACAATTGAAGGCCCAGCTTAACAGCTTCATCAGGTAATGGCTGAATCAAAATAGAATTCGCAGGAAACAGGGGCTTGTTGGAAACAAACAACTGAGCAACAGAGGTAGGCAGCTGTACTCAGTAAAGAAAACTCAGGGTTTCTTTACCCAGTAGTTTAGTACAAGGATTCAAGACTTCTTTAGGGGTGGCACAGTGGTTAATACTCTGCCTGCCAATGCAGGGGACATGGGTTCGAGCCCTGGCCCGGGAAGATCCCGTATGCTTCAGAGCAACTAAGCCTGTGCGCCACAACTACTGAGCCTGTGCTCTAGAGCCCGTGAGCCACAGCTAGGAGCAACGAAGACCCAATGCAGCCAAAAATAAATCAAAAAAATAATAAATTTAAACTTAAAAAAAAAATTTCTTCATAATGAACCGCTTAACTCTGAGCACATCTCCCCAGGGTTTCTACCCACTGGAGTCCAGCTGTTTGGCAGCTGTCAATCAAAACATTACAATAAGAATTGCTGTCCAGATCAGGCCTGTGTACAGTCATGAGGAATAGAATCAGGACGTTTCTGAGGTTCCTAAATATTTGTTGAGGACTAAAAGCAGAGCAGGGCATTTCTGTGGCCTATGCTGGATGTTCAGATAAGACTCACTGGTGTGGAATTTCCACTGAGATGCACGTGACTACACGCAAACCGGGGTGTCCACGCATGATGAACACAGCACATTTTAGTGAAATGCGTGATTTGACTTGTTACTGGCAGAGACTGCTATTAAGGAACTCCAGGATAAAATCTTTTGTTAGGTAGGGTAATTTTGAAATAAAAATAACACCTACCTCAACGCTCTTCTCTCCTGTGAGGCACCGTGTTGGGGAGCCTGCCACGTTCCCAGTCTGAGCCCAGGCGGTAGGCCAGCCTGGACCCTCACCAGGCGGCTGCAGTGGGAGCGGCCGACTTGCCCGCCAACAAGACCCTAGCCGCTCAGACCCCAGCCCCCACTCCGGACTAACTCCTCTCCAACCACCTGACTTGGTCCTGTCCCCCAGTCCTTGCTCTCTGTGCTGAGGTCTCCACCCACCTGCAAGAGCCAAGCAACCAGGTACCAGACCCCTGTGCTTCTTAAGCTTGACCTCCTCGTTCAAAACACACATCACCCCGGTAAGTACCTGCGAGCGTGTCTCCTTGTAAGACTGTGACCTCCCTGATGCCAGGGCAGGGTCTCCCTGTGCCTCTGACCTCACCAGGTAAGTGCTCGATCAGTGTTGAATTTAACTTATGGAAATGTCTTCTGATAGAAACAGTTACCTAAAACTCCCCATGTATGTCCTCGTTCTACGTGTACTTGATACTAAACAGCAGAAGGGGCCTTGTCAGATGCCCGGTGTGTGGTTAGGCCATTTAAGATGGCTGTTCTCTTGTTCTCTGTACATCCCCTGCTCGACCAGTCCCTGATTCACTCACATGACTACCCAATCCTCTTAATTATAGGGCTTAATTAGTCCCTGGTAACTGATGAGCACACCGGACGTCAATTCCCCCCTACAAACAATAGCCTCCTTCTCCAGCAAGTACCAAAGACTGCTGCCACATCCTGCCCACCGTCTGCCGAACAAGGTGGGGAGTCGATCCAGGACCCTTTGTGTAAGATTCCCCAGTCCAATAAACCACTGACGTCTCTGTCACTGTCTCTGGGCTCTTTCTTCGTCTCGAGGCTGGACAACTATAAGGCTTGGAGGACTGCGGGGTATAGCCCAACACCCGGGCTGCACAGAGGACCACAAGGCCTCTTCCTCCATCCACGATGGACCAAGATCCCACACCTGTCCACAGCAGATGGAGGGGTGAGGTCAGCAAGCTGCCTCATGCCGACACAATGCAGAGGCATGTGAGTCAGCCCCGGGATTTCTTAAATGCCTCTGAGCCTGTCTTCTAGGAATCTACCCAGTTAATCCCCACAATAACCAAAACACAGGCAAGTCTTTCCAGTTTCTGCTTCTAAAGATCCTCTTATCCCCACCCACTTCTGCTCCCCGGTCACCATCCTTTTCAGCCTTTATTCTGTATCAGCCTCTCTACTCAACTCCCAGGACCCACTCCAAGCGGCTTCCCCCGCAGCCAGAACAACCTGGTAACAGCTAATTCATCACCTCTGCTTCTAATCCTCTGTGGCCTCCTCCTGCTGTTAAAGTAAAAGCCTTGCAGGGCCCACCCACCTGGCCCTGCCTCCCCCTGCAGCCCTAGCCACCCGCCACTCCCGGGACCCCACTCTCTCCAAAACAAACACTCTCAGGGCCTTTGCACTTGCTGGCTCCTCGGGTGAAGCACTCTTTCCCCCAAGTTTTTCCATGCCTGGCTCCTCAGCTGACTCTTCAGCTTTCAGCTAAGGCTTCCCTGACCCCCATCCACTCAGCAAGCCTCCATCACCCTCAGCCTTCGCCATTACCCATAATTATTTATCTGTGTACCGACTTGTCCATCTTCTTAACTAAAATGGAAGCTCCAGAAGAGCACCAGCTTTGTCTTGTCCTACACTTTATGACCACAGCCTGACACTGGGCTTGGCACTTAGTGAGAGCTCAAAAGATTTCTGTTGAATGAATGAATAAATAATAAAGGAATGAATATCTCCTGGAAGAATCAATACTTTCCACATCCCCGCCCCACCCTCACCAAATCAGATCCCAAATGGGCTCAGCTTTCTGGAAAGACAATAGTAACAGCTTTCCCTTTGGTGAAATGAACCCTGCCTCCGCCCACCCCAGGCCTTCCCTTCATTCACACTCTCTTCCCTTATTAATCCTCAGCAGTCCTATTTCTGACCACCTTTCTCTCTGGAAACCACCCAGATCTCCTTGGCTCAGAAAACCGGAACTCCGCCTTGGGGCGGAGCCAAGGTCGCAGACTCACATTTGAGGGTCCGCGTGGAGGGGCCCTGGCGCCCTCTGGAGTGCTCTACCTCTGGCCAAAAGCCCTGTCCTTCCGAGAAACAAAAACAGGAAGGGAGCAGAGGCCTCCAGTGGCTTGACACAGTCCCGAGAGTCTAGGCAAAGCCCTGATGCCTGGCCAGCCTCAGGCCCAAGACAGGAAGGAAAGAGCAGGTGGGCTGGGGGTCAGTCAAGGGACGTGGAATTTGGGAAGAGACACCTCCACTCCCTGCTCTGAAATCAAACAAAGGTCTGGCTTCAAAACCTGATTCCAACATCTCCATTTCTGAAGGCCACATGGCTGCCATTTAATCTCTCTGAGCCTCCGTTTCCACAGCTGTCAAAATAGATTTCACAATTTCTACTTTAAGGGGATTGCTGGGCACTTTGCCCCCAGATGTTATGTCTGGCTGCATCCATCTACCTTTCAGTCCCTCAGGATGAGCCCATTATTCTTTTTTTAAAATAAATTTATTTATTTTATTTATTGTTTTGGCTGTGTTGGGTCTTTGTTGCTGTGCGGTCTTTTCTCTAGTTGCGGCGGGCGGGGTCTACTCTTCGTTGCGGTGCGCGGGCTTCTCATTGCAGTGGCTTCTCTTGTTGCGGAGCATGGGTTCTAGGTGCACGGGCTTCAGTAGTTGCAGCACGCGGGCTCAGTAGTTGTGGCTCACGGGCTCTAGAGCGTAGGCTCAGTAGTTGTGGTGCGCGGGCTTAGTTGTTCCGTGGCATGTGGGATCTTCCCGGACCAGGGCTCGAATCCATGTCCCCTGAATTGGCAGGCGGACTCTTAACCACTTGTGCCACCAAGGAAGCCCCGAGCCCATTATTCTTAAAGGAAAAATTCAACCAGGTGTCAGTCCTACTCAGTGACTTTTGATAAAATGTATGGATTTTTCAGACTGTTTTGAGGCTGAGCCATAAAAGCTGATTAACATTGCTTAACTTGGTTTAAAAACAGGGCCAGTCTAACTCCGGAATTCAGCACATGCACGAACACAGCAGCCATTCAATAGGTGTTTTTCATTGAATGAATCAAACGACAAGATGGGCTGTGTCTATATTGAGCCTACTAATCAAGTCTGATAAACTAAAATCTCTTTTTTCACAATGAGTGCGTGCTGCCAGGCACTAATTCACCTTGTGCTTTGATATCGCAAACAAACACGAGGCAAGAAAACAGATTCAGACCGTAAAAAGGCTCAAGACTTTGAGACTCATGTTCCCTCTGATGGAGGCCATGGGGAAAATGTACAAGTGGGATGCTAAACCTCCTTATTTCTTTTGGAGATTATGCCAGCTCCCACAGGACTTACGCTTTCAGAAACCAAAGGGACTTTCCAAAATAGAACAACTCCTCAGCAAGCAAAAAACAAAAAATAAAAATTAAGCAACCTTCTCAACATCACTAATCATTAGGGAGATGCAAATCAAAACCACAATGAGATACTACCTCACACCTGTCAGAATGGCTATCATCAAAAAGACCACAAATAACAAATGCTGGAGAGGATGTGGAGAAAAAGGAACCCTCGTGCACTGCTGGTGCATGTAAATTGGTGCAGCCACTATGGAAAACAGTATGGACGTTCCTCAAAAAAATGAAAAATAGAACTATCATATCATCCAGGAATTCCACTCCTGGGTATAGATCTGAAGAAAACAAAAACACTAATTTGGAAAGATATATGCACCCCTATGTTCACTGCAGCATTATGTACAATAACCATGATGGGGAAGCAACCTAAGTTCCCACTAATAGATAAATAGATAAAGATATTGTTTATACACACACACACACACACACACACACACACACACACACACACAGAATGGAATATTACTCAGCCATAAAAAAGAATGAAATTTTGCCATCTGCAACAACATGGATGGAATTGGAGGATATTATGCTAAGTGATAAGTCAGACAGAGAAAGACAAATACCGTATGATATCACTTATATGTGGAATCTAGAAAACAAATTAACAAACATAACAGAAACAGAGTCATAGATACAGAGAACAAATAGATGCTTGCCAGAAGGGGCCAGGGGGAGAGAAAATAAGTGAGGGAGATTAACATGTACAAATTTCAAATTACAAAATAAATGAGTCACGGGTATGAAATGTACAGTGTGGGGAATATAGTCAATAATTATGTAGCATCTTTGAATAGTGACAAATCATAACTAGACTTATCATGGTAATCATTTTGAAATACATAGAAATATCGAATAGCTATGTTGTATATCAGGAACCAACCTAGTGTTATAGGTCAATTATACCTCACAAACAAACAAACTCTTAGAAAAAGAGATCAGATTTGTGGTTACCAGAGGCGGGGTGTAGAGGGAGGAGAAATTGGAGGAAGGTGGTCAAGAAGTACGAACTTCCAGTTAAAAGATGAGGAAGTACTACGGACCTAACGTATAAAATGATTAATATCATGAACACTGCTGTGTGTTACATATGAAAGTTGTTAGGAGAGTAAAGTCTAAGAGTTCTCACATGTTTTTTAGAAAAAAACACATTTTTTTCTATTTCTTTGAGTTTGTATCTATATTAGATGATGGATGTTCACTACATTTATTGTGGTCATCACCGCATGACGTCTGTAAGTCAAATCATTATGCTGTACACCTTATACAGTCCTGTATGTCAATTATATCTCAGTAAAACTGGAAGAGAAAAAAAGAAACAATCTTCATTCCATAGGCGGGCTGCCACCAAATTTTGCAAGAGTATTTAGCAGAAGCATTCCTCTTTTAGTCTTGCTCCATAAATACTGAAAACAAGGAAAAACACTGCCTAAGACTGAGATTTGGCAAAGGAATCTGATGAAACCCATCGGTTCTGTGCCATAGCGTGACGTCCCTGAAGGCTCCTGGTGATCATGTGATTATCGAGCTTTCTGCTGTCCTATCTCAGGCTTCATGTGCAAAACATGATTTCTTGTAACTCATACACACTTGTCCACCAATGCAGCAGCATCTTAGGGCCAGAACAGACTATCCCGTTAGAGCCCCACCCAGGCATGCTTTAGTCCCCCACCTACTAAAGCAAACCCACAGAAAGGAAAACAAGAGCCAGCTATTCTCTTTGCAAAAGAAGTGCCCAAGCGTTTGTGTTTCTGTGGGCTTTTTTCCCCATTAGCTACATTTAACATATGGAAAAACTGAGACTTGGAGAAGTTAAGGAATTTCATCAGTTTAACACATTAAGAGGTGGAGCCAAGGGTTTTCGTTTTGGGTTTTTTGGGTTTTTTTTTCCTTTACAATGGATTTAATGTAAGAAAATGGGACTAGTACACAATTGGGCAAGTGCCCTTGGTTAGGCAGGAGTAAAGTGGGATGCCTGAACAAGAGGCAGGATAAAGGTGAGGTGCTTACAAAACGGCACGCCTGTGAAGAGCATGGGTCTAAAGTCAGAAGGTTCTGGGTCCTGGTCCCAGCTGAGTCACTAATGAGTTGTGGGATGGAGGTAAGTCATTTAACTTCTTTGGTTTTAGTTTCCTCACCCAGAGATGGAGACTCATTAATAAAAGCATGCATTACCTACTTCCCAGAGTTACTGAAGAAATCCAATGAATGTGAAAGCTGTTGGAAAATATGAAGGCACACCCAGAAGTCAGGTAACTCCTGTACTACGTATATATGTATGTATGAAAATTAACAGCCACACAACAAATTACATGCATCCATTCTTGATCCAACTAAATGTGTTTCCTCTTACTAATAAAAGGATCAACTGGAATGCGAGACATTTTTGTGAATCAGGATGAACACAGCTCTTGGAGAATGTGTACTGCTGTTCTGAGGACACAGGATCACAGCCAGGCATCTTTTGGTGCCCTAGGAGTCACACAGGCAAATGGACCCACTCCAGGTCTGCAGGGGGTCAAGCCCTAGGCCAATTACTTCAGGTTTACCAGACACTAACAAGGTGCTTGGAGCACCCAGAATACCGAACACATCATGAACAGGCAAAAGGAACCACCAACCCACAGGGACAATAGATGTGGCCAAGTGTGAGAAATGTGATGGGGACGTAAGTCACATTTAAAGTCACTCCCGGACGCTCCCTTCTACATCCTTCTGGGTTTCGGTAAGCTCTTCCTACACTCTCACCTGAGGACAGCAGCCAAATACCTTCAACAAATCACCCCTCGAGGAAATCCAAACAAGAGACACCAGGACAAATCCCTCGCTGGACAAGCTAGCGCTCTCCCTCGGTGTGCCCCTGGCTGCCCCAGGTCTGCCCTGCAGATCGGAGCCCACTCTGAGGTCGGCTGTTTCTTGCTCACTCTCCCATTTTCTACCCTTTACATTCATCTGTTCTAGAATCTGAATAAATTCTTCGAACTCTGGCCAGAAAGAACATCATATGGTTGAATAACAGGATGACCAGAACAACCAAAGATAGTACCTAGAAAGCTCTGCCTGGACTCACAGACCTTGTCAGAAAAGCCAGTGCAGGGGAAGGCGCTTTACAGGGCAACCCACAGGGATAGCTGACTGCCGATACACAGCACAACGGAGCTCAGACCTTAGTGCGTATCAGAACCAGCCAGAGGGTGCGTGAAAACACAGAGACCCAGAATTTCTGAGTCAGTTGCTGATGCTGGTCCAGACACCACGCCTGAAAACTCTGTCATAGTTAGTGGGCAAGGGCTACCCAGTCTATCATTCTTATTGGGGCAACTTCAGATTCTGACTCATCCTCCTCCACCCCCCAAACCGAGCCTTAGGAAAACTCATGATAGGAATTAAACAGCTAGCCCTCCTCCTCCTCCCTTCTCCTTGCCCATACATACACCCATGCAGCCACGGATGGAGAGAACAATTGCCAAGCCATACCCGACAAGTACCTCCTAGGCTGAGTCCTGTTCTCACCTGTGAACTAGATGATTTTGCAAAAGGAGTGAGTTATGCTGCAAAACAGAGGACATGGCGGTACAGGCAGAGCACGCAGGGGTTCCCCAGGTCCCGTTCCCTGAGCTGGTGCAAGGTCCCTCAGTCCTCAGTGACGGAGCATGCCAGTGGGACGGTGCCAGGGAAACGCTGTGACCTGGTTTTCTCCTCACTCATTTATCCTGATGCTCTGCCACAATGCACTGTGATTTCCCGCCGAGAAGTCACTTCATGTCACTAGCTACCGCCTCACTGGCCTCACCAACAGCTCAGGGCAAAAGAAAGCAGCGAGTGGCCCTAAACATACTGTGTCTCGGGGGGTGGCACGGCCAATTCCCTCCAGACCGGGATCAGAGGGTTTCTGCCCGGGAAGGGACCATTAGAAACATTTCTTTCCTTCCCAAAGTTGATTATGTTATATAATACACTACTGCACTAACAGCGGGAGTTACTGCTACAATAATATTGTTTTGTTTTAGGGAGGGTTAATGGAAGTTCCTACAGAAAGCAGTGTTGTGAATAATGTAAACACTCAGTGATAAGAGCCCATCCTACAACTCTCATCTTCTACGGTTCAAATGGGAAAATCTGGCCACTATTCACCACACTCCAGCTTGGACTTTTCTGACTCTGGGACAGGAGAGGTTATATACATTTGGGGCTGCAACTGTGGGCCTAAAAACCAACTTCAGGCTAAATAAGGAAAAGAATGAAGAGTGATTCATTCGCAGCATTTTGGTAAATATACATAGCACATGTGTCTGCAAATACCTGGCCTTTAAGATGATTTTCTGCACACAAATAGGCATATCTGGTGGAACGAATGTGACTTGGCCTCCCAAGAAAAAAAAAAATCCAAGTAGCTCTTTCATACATGCAAAACTGCAATAGTTCCCAGGCTCTGAGTGCCTGATCTGGTGTGAACCCCATGAAGTCTTGTAAGCCAAACTATATTCTCCAAAGCAGTAATACCAATACAATCTCCACTTACCCCGAAGTTAGGAACTGATCTCAGATATACCATGTTCAAGATACAGACCTCAAGCCCAGACAGCTGTATTCAGAAAATTCTGGAGCAGAAGAAGAGCACAGCCACTCAGAACACTGCACGATACTAGCTGGGGCCTCAAGAACACTGATTTAAAAATCTTGCTCTCTCCCGACCCCCACAAAATCCACTCATTTGCATGCACAAATGAGGCCACACAAGAGCTGCCTTCACACCCAACACCGCTGGTGGTTCTTGTGCTCACCTGTTTTCCAGGAGCGTCATGCACACCACCTCTCGCACCCCAGGGTTGTTGGCCTTCTCCACTGAACAGCCCTGCAAGTTCCAGGTGGCCAGCCTCAGCACGGGCCGCCCATCCCTTGTGCCTCCGAAGGCCTCCACCGAAGGCCGAGTGGAGATGATCTGTGTAGGCCCCCCTGGGGGCAGGTCCAGGTCCTCACTCTGCAAGCTCAGCGAGGTGGGGCTGGGGTGAGGCTTGGCGGTGAAGGTCAGGCCCCCGTTGGTGTGGGTGGACGGGGGCCTGGACCTCTCGGCAAACACCTGGTGCCGTATCCTGTCCAGGAAGGCGGCACTGACCCCGCCCATCCTTACCAGGTCCTCGACGCTTCGGAAGGGCCCGTGCTCGCGGCGGTAGTCCACGATGCTGACGGCCATCTTCTCCGTGAGGCCGCGCACGCTCATGAGCTGAGCCGGGGTGGCTGTGTTGATGTTGACGCGCGGGGTGAGAGGCACGGCGGTGGCCAGGTGGTGAGGCTGCTGCTCCGCCAGCAGGTCCCGCCTCAGGGAGCTGGGAGAGTGCTGCGCCGAGCTGCCCTTGCTGCTCACGCAGATCTCAAACTTGACCTGCTCCAGCTTGGTGGCACCTACGCCACTGACCAGTGCCAGGTCCTCCACCTTCTTGAAGCCACCGATGTACTCACGGTACTCCACGATGCTGCGTGCCACCGCACGTGTCACCCCAGGCAGGGTCATCAGCTCCTCCTCCGTGGCCGTGTTGATGTTGAGCCGCTCCTGATTCACCAAGATGTTGCTGAAGTTGCAGGCCGCGCTGAACTTACGGCTATGGGACAGGTCCGAGGGGTCCCGGGGGATGGAGCGGTGGCAGCCCAGGGTGCTCCCCATGGCCGGCCAGGATCAAGGGGCCAGGAAGCCCTCACCACCACAGAAGAACTCTCTGGCTAGGAAGGAAGCGCAGTAGAGCTCACAGGCACAGAAGGGAAGGTGCAGGATTCAGGGCATGAAATGGTTACCACAGACAAACACTAAATAGCCATGCCCAGCGTGTCCAAATCACCTTTCACTTGGCCACCTGGAAAACAAATTAATAAACATACAAATCGATTGAGTCAGTTAATCAGTTTGCATTAGCGCTCCCTACCTAGAGCTGGAGTTCTTAGCCAGGAGTCCAGGGCTGATGCCTGTCTGTGAACCTCTGAAAACACACATACAAGAGGGCTGGTCCATGAGGATTTCTGGTGAGGTCCAATTTTTATCACACTGGGGTCCAAAAACGCTATAAGCCGCTTCTCTTGGAAAGGGACCTATCCCCACCAGCCTACACCTCTCGTCCCTGCCTCTCTCAACTCTCCCAGAACTAGGGCCATCTCCCCTGCTTCGGTAGCCCCCATCTGGCACTCAGCGCCACCAGCAACTCTGGAATTCCGTCCTCACTAGTGCGGGCACGGAGAAGGGGTTTATCGCCCCCTACCAGACCCGCCGCCGTTCCGGCGCCCCACCTCTCAGCCGCTCCTCCAGGGCTTCCTCCTTCCACCTGCGGCTCCGAGGCCTGAGCCCAGGCCAGGACAGCGCTGGCCCGCCGCCTTCAGAGCCAGGGCCCACGCGGGTGCGGGTCAGGGGCGGGCCGCGGGATCCCTCCCACGCCGCCTCGGGCCGCGCGTCCCAGATCTTTCTGCTGGAGAAACTCTCAAGAGTCTCTCTCCCAGAACCGACAGGAGCTGCAGGGCTTTGCGGAGGCGGCAGCGGCGGTGAAATCCGGCCGCTGCAGCTGCACCAAGTCTTGCGGCTGCACCAGGACTCGCTGCGTTGCCGCGGTTGCGTTGATCCAGACAAAAAGTCCTGCCCCCGACTCGAACGCGGGATCCGCAAGAACCGCGTCCACACCCCAGCACCACAGACACTGCTCCCGTTCGCCGTCCGTGTCAAAACCAAAGTCCCGGCCGCAACGCCCGCGCCTCCGCGGGCACCACGGCCACGCCTCCTCCCGAGCGCCAACTCCTCCCCCGGACTCCGGGGCACGTGGGGGCGGGGCCCGAGCGCTAGGCCCGGACCTGGGAGCTCCAAACCCGAGAGCGCGGGGGCGGGGCCAGGACGCGAGGTGGAGGAATGCTGGGCCCAGGAGTGTGAGAGGCTGGTGTGTGCTGGGAGAGGGCTGGCCTGAGCGCGTGGGGGTGGTGATGGCACGGGGAGTGCGGAGGCAGGGCCCAGCGGGGAGGGAGCGGCCCCTGGGCCGCGGAGGCTGGATTTAGAGACTGAACAGGCGGCGCCGACGCCAGAGGAGCTGCGGCGGGTCAACGCGAGGCTGTGTTCGGGTCCTCTGCTCCTGAGGCCGGGTTGCTACCGGGGACCGAGGGCTGGTTGTGCGGGATGGAGGCTTTTTAGCCTCGCCCGGGACGAGACCTGCCCGACTGCTTTTCGGTGGGCTGCACCCAGGGGCGCGGCGGAAGCTACCGGCAGCCCGAGTTCAGTCCGTCTTTGGGGCGTGGGGACAGGGCGAGGGCGCTCCCAGTGGGGGAGGCACCCCTGCGGATCAGGGGCCTCGCCTCAGTTCTGTGTGAGAACGTTCGAGAGAGGACTGAATGGGATCTTTTTAACTTCTGACCCCCAGTTTCGGCGTCCTCTTTTCTTCCTGTGGAGTATTACCTTTGCCTTGCTTACTGGGAGATGTCCTCAAACAGCTCTAGCAACTCTGTGCTACTAGGAGACGGCGCGCACCACGGATTAGAGATGTGTTCACATAGGTCACATAGCGTTGCTCGTTTGCACGTTTAGCGCACTGAGTAAATATGGATATTTTCTATAAGTATTAAATCTAGTTATTAAGGAGGAAGAACGTGCTCGTTGGAAATGATGGCTGCTTCCCAAAATTCAGAAGAGTTTTTGGATCATACCACTAAATGGTAATTTAAAGATTAAAGAGCCTGCAGCATTACAGTGGATACACGGAGCTAGAGTACTCGATTAAACAAACTGTGTGGTGATACCGTTGAATACTTTGATCCTGGGTATTCAGTGACCTCTGAAGTTTCATCCCCAACCAATGTGACCGGTGCTTCTGCTTTAAATTTCCCAGGCTAGGTCAACAAAAACCAATTCTCAGGGAACGCAGAGGCACTTCAGATGTGAAATGAGAGCCAGCCAAGGCTTGGCAAAATGCTATCGCCATGTTGACTGTGTATACCGACTGGTCGGGACTCTTAATGGCAAGTGACAGAAATCCAAGTCAAACTAGCTTAGACATAAAAGCTAAGGGATTTCCGGGTTCTTGTGTAGAAAAAGTTAAGGAATAGATCTTACCTCTGTCACAGGTGACTGCATCCAGCTCAAATGATGTCATCAGGACCTGGTCTGACCCCCTCTACCTCCTCTACTTGCTCCCCAACCCTAGCACTAGGCTACATTATGCCACTCCTTTCCTCTGGTAATCCTGTTGTGATAAGGGGGAAAAAAGTTGTTTAACAGAAAAATATCTTTAGAGGAGGAAGAAATCTTGGTTGATCAGAATGCCTTAATGGGCCTTTGTGGCTATGGATGGACAGCCTGGGGGCATTGCTAGTTGGGCTGGAACATATTTTATTATTTAATCCAGAACACTTTGGAGGATAAGATGGGAACTATTAACTTCTCTGGCACAACAGGCATCATCTGGTTTTGTTTCCTAGAAACATAAGCATGTGTTCCCCCTTTTAGAAATGAAGCCAAAAGCTGAACTGCTGTGCATTAAAACAAACACCACAACAGGATGGCTAAATTTAAAATGACTGACCATACCAAATGCTGGTGAGGCTGTGGAGCGACTGACACTCTCACACGTTGCTGGTGGGAGTGTGAGAAGATACAGTGATTTTGGAAATCAGTGTGGCACTTTCTTAAAAAGCTCAACATACATCTAGCACACAAGCCAACGATTCCATTCCTGGGTATCTACCAAAGTGAAATGAAAGCATAAAACCCAAAGTCTTGTACACGAATTTTAATAGGAAATTTGGTATATAGCCAAAGCCCAGAAACAACCCAAATCCACCGGTAGAGAATGGATAAACAAGTTGTGGTATATCCATACAATGGAATACTACTCAGCAATAAAGAGAAACAGTTAATACCCACAATATTGAAGAATCTCAAAGCCATACCGAATGAAAGAAGCCATGCAAAAACAGAGAACATATTGTATGATTCCAGGGAAAAATACAAGCTGACCTATACAGAGAGAAAGCAGATCAGCAGTTGCTTGGGGATATAATGGAGGAATGGATTAAAAAACAGCACAAGGAAACTTTGGGGGGGGGTGATAGAAATGTTTGAGGGGTCATGGTTTCACTGGAGTATGTATGTCAAAACTGACAGAATTGTACTCTTTTAAGACATGCAGTTTAGTATACTTCAATTAGACCTCAGTAAAGACTGGGGGGAAATCTTCAAAAAATAAAAAGGAGTGCTCTTTGAACGCAAAGAAAAAAAAAAAGACGGTAATTTTAGGGAGGATGGATATGTGACCTGGGGTGGAGAGGAGGAAGCTGAAGGGGAACAAAGGGGTCCAAGAAGGTGAGTCTGGAGCTAACAGAAGAGACCAGTGAACATTCCCCAGTTAGGATTGGGGACCCAGAAGGCAGGTGTCATGAGGGAGAATACATTGTCATTGTTTTAAGCTTACAAATACTGAAGTGGTTGTCTCACAGCAATATGTATCATATAGATGTGATCCTCAGGCCTTGTTTTCCCAGCAAGAAAAGCCAATGCCACAGCTCCAAATGTTGTCCCCTTTACAATTCATTGACCTTTGTCTCATTCTTAGGATGGTTTCACCAGACTTTGATTTCCCCCCAAGAAAAGTGATTTGTTTTGTTTTTTCAGTTGGGTCACGAGAGAATTTTGGCGAGGGCCTTCCTCTGGCCAAGTGATCGATGAATGTCTTGTGACAGCTGTAGCAATAAAGCAGGGTAGTTTTTTAAAATGACTGTGTTTAAACACAATAAGTTAGCACATATGTTTTTTGATTGCGTTTATTTCTCCCGAGCCATTTCCCCTCCCCCACAAACACGGAAGACAAGACGGAGAAGAGCAGGGAAGAGGAGAAATGCAGGGCGGGTGTGGGGGTAACAGTCTAGCCTCAGAAGTTCACCCAGGTGCAGGGGAGGGGCCGGCCTGTGGCTCCAGCCAGGGTCCTCTCCTGTCTCCCTAGTGACCTCATGGCAGTCCTTTGAGCTGCCAGTTAACTTGGAGACTATGCTTTCGAAGGCCATGGAGGTGCCAGATATCCTCTTATTTGAACCCCATGAGTGAAGGCCAGGCGGGTTGCACACCTCCATCTTCCACTGCACAAAGTCCTCTCGAGGATGGGCCGTGTACCCACAGCAGCTCAGCTCCCACCCACAGCTGTTTTCTTGCAGTATCTGACTGATCTCCCACACCATCTCATTGGGCTCCATGGATCTCATGATCTTCAGACTCCACGTAAAGTGCAGGGAGCACGCTTGACCTCCCAATGTGTTCTCTTGTTTATATCACTGCCTGGACTACCTGAGGTTCCCTCTGCTTTCAGCTTCAGGCCGGTTCTTTCTGGCTGACCTGAAACACAGGTGCAGATGCAGGTGAAGGACCTTCACTTTCCCACTGCCCCCTGGCTGCCGTACTGTCAGGCAGACTCTGGTGGCCAGGCACCTGTCTGAGCTGCCCAGTGTGGAGGGAGTTTTCTTTGCAGGATACCCCCTGGGGAGGTTGGTTCCATCTGGGGTGTGCTCCACCACTGCTGCTGGTGGTGCGTTGGTGCAGGGGGAGACCACAGGGCCATGCCGGGGGCTGTGATGGGGTGGTCTTCTCCATCCATCTAGGGGATTGGCAGGTACTTTGGCTGTGCTGCTGGACTTCCGTCCTAACTCCTGATGCCCCTCAGGCCACTGATTTTCTGTGCTGCTGCTCTCAGAGTAAGAATTAAAGGTGGGAATGGCAAGCTCACTGAAACTCTGCAGCTTTGGGTTAGCTGTACTTTGCAGGATGGGTAAGAAGGGCAAGCTGTTGGTCAGATTAGCCAAAGGAGCGGGCTTCAGGGTAATGATATAGCCCCCCCAGTTCAGATCTTTTGTAAGCCAGGAGCACATAGGTGACCATCACTTCAGTTCTTCATACTTCTGGCCCATCTACAAGTCACGGATACCTTCCCATGTGTAGCCCATGGACACCATCAACTGAGTCTGCCCAGGATCCTTGTAGTCAGGTAGTAGCTCTGTGTAAGGTGTTAGTTCCTCCTCATGGCCCATGTTCATCCATGAATCCTTTATGATTTCCTCTAAAGGGCTTCCCTTGATGGGGTTGAAGATGAGGAGTTTCTTGAGCAGGTTTTCATATTCCATGTGAAATATCCCATAGAAGGGAATACTGTGTATTCTGCTCAGTACCCACTCCCACAATAAAGCAAAAAGTGAGAAAAAGAATAAAGAAAAATGAGAAAAAAATGGAAAGAAGAAAAGAGAGAAAGTAAAAAGAAAAAGAAAATAAAGAAAAATAAGAAAACAGGGAAAAGCTAAAAAGAAAAACATTTTAAATTAGAAAAATGAAAATGAAAAAATGAGAAAAAGAAAGAATGGGGGGGGTGTGGAGGGGGAGAAAAGGTAGTAAGCAAAACAGACAAAGAGCCAAAGAGGAAAAGATTTAACTTTGGTGAAAACCCCTCAGATGACTGAAAGCTAGCTTCCTGGGCTAGACAGACCAAAAACCTAGGCCCAGCCAGGTACCCAGGTGCCTGGAATTCCATAACAATGGCTCCTTATGAGGTCATAGCAAGAAATGTACCTATCACAGCTGGGGATAATATACAGTGCTTTTTCTCACTTTTTTAACTCAAAAATTCTTTACTGTTAAAAAGAAAAAGAAGAAGCTTTTTGTTTATGTGGATTATAGCAATTGATATCTACCTTATTTGAAATTAAAAACTGTAGGATGCTTCAGTGGCCTTTTCATTTCTAGTTTAAAAAGTTCTAATAATTTTTGACTTTTAAAAGGCTCATAATGTCTACACTTAACCTACTCAATTCTTTTTTTTCTTTAACCTCTGAATGATTGGTCTCAAATGATGCCATAACTTAACTGACATCATGATACTATACAGAAATGTTCCTTTGCATAAAATGATGCAATGTTTTTGTCGGGCTTTGGTATTAGGGTGATGCTGGTCTCATAGAATGAGTTAAGGAAGTATTCCTTCTGCTTCTATCTTCTCTAAGAACTTGTAGAGAATTGGTATCATTTCTTCCTTATGTGTTTGGTAGAATTCACCAGTGAACTCATCTGGGCCTGGTGCTTTCTGTTTTGGAAGGGTATTAATACTGATTCAGTTTCTTTAATAGATACAGACCTATTCGGATTGTCTATTGAGGAAGACTTTTTTTTTTTTTCAAAATGAAGTTTTTAAAGTGGATTAATCAAAACATTTCTATGACAATAAAGTAAATAGAAAGGATTGTAAAAAACTTTCCCCATAGACAATCAATTTGTCTGTTTGTAGATGTGCCAGCTTATGTGCCAAGGGGTCACTGTCTGCTGTTAGAAATAGAAGAACCTATTTTTCTTTTTTTTTTTTTTTTTTTTTTTTTGCGGTACGTGGGCCTCTCACTGTTGTGGCCTCTCCCATTGCGGAGCACAGGCTCCGGACGCGCAGGCTCAGCGGCCGTGGCTCACGGGCCCAGCCGCTCCGCGGCATGTGGGATCTTCCCAGACCGGGGCACGAACCCGCGTCCCCTGCATCGGCAGGCGGACTCTCAACCACTGTGCCACCAGGGAAGCCCCGAGAACCTATTTTTCTGATGAGATACATGGATGTTGAGAAGAAGCAGCTCCCAAACATTCTTATGTGCAAGCCTGCATCTGCTTTGGTATTTCTAAATGGCTTCACATCAGCGCCCACAACAGAGCTCAAAAGCAGTTAAAAACAGGCACCTCAATTCACAACTTCCAGGGAACCCAGAAGTGTTATTTCTCCTTCCTTCAGTGGACTTGGCCTTATTCCAGGGAAGTGGATTGAAAGGCAGGAATGAAATTTTGGCAGTACCAGTTCGGGTTTCTTTGTATCAAATTCCTCCTTTAAAAGCTCATAGTCTGGTATTCCTGGTGGCGCAGTGGTTAAGAATCCACCTGCCAATGCAGGGGGCACGGGTTCGAGCCCTGGTCCCGGAAGATCCCACATGCCTCAGAGCAACTAAGCTTGTGCGCCACAACTACTGAGCCTGCGCTCTAGAGCCCATGAGCCACAACTACTGAGCCCGTGTGCCACAACTACTGAAGCCCACACGCCACAATTACTGAAGCCCATGTGCCTAGAGCCCGTGCTCTGCAACAAGAGAAGCCACCACAATGAGAAGCCCCCGCACCTCAACCAAGAGTAGCCCCCGCTCGCCACAACTAGAGAAAACGCGCGCGCAGCAACAAAGACCCAACGCAGCCAAAAAAAAAATTGTTTTTTAAAAAAAAAGCTCATAGTCTATTGACTGATAAATTGTTTCATTTCATGGCTGACAGTTGAAGGCCTTTGTCATTTCCCCCGACATCTGGCATTTTATTTCTTATGGAGCATTTGGCTGGAGATTATTCTAGCAAAGTCCCAACAGAGCGAGGTGGCTTCATTTACAGTACCAAAATGGAGAACATTTACCGTCAGAGGTACTATGTTTCTTCTGATGGTAATGCCCAGCGTTGTTATTATTACAGAAAATAATATTCATTAATTTTTAAAGGCGACATGGTTATCACTTAGGAACTCCAGCTCCCATTTGCTTTATTCATTTCCTCTTAAAAGCAACATCTGCAGTTAGTTTCAGACTTCTGCTTTTTCACAGAACAGTTTATTCTTTATTGTTTATTAAATTGGAGGGGTTCTGGAACATTCTTCTTGGTAGAGCCTAGTACTTTGATTTCTGGGTGCCTAATTAGGAGGCTTCGCTTAGCACAGGATGCTCCAGAGGCAGAAGAGGGAATCAGGCAAGCCCTTGGACCCTGAACTTCTGGGAGTGGGGAAGGAGGCTCCTTCAGCCAGCCCCTGGGCTGGAGGCGGAAGTGCTGCTGGCTGGAGCTGGGGGGCTGTCATCCGTATACAAGCAGCAGGTGGACCTCCCCTGCTCTGACTCCCGCTTCAGGCTCACCTGGAAGCATCGTCCCCATCGTCCACACCCTGCCAAGTTCAACCTCATGGCACACTTTTCCGGTTCTCGCCTTCTCTCCCCTTTCACCGTTGCCACTGATGCTCTTTCTTAGCCACATTTCTCCTAAGTATTGGAAAAGTAAGGCCTGATCATCTCTTCCCTGATCTCATAGCCCTACTTCCAGGAATGACTCCCTTAAGAAATGACCTTGAAGGACTTAAAGAGCATCTCCCAAAATGTAATCCAATGGTGGCATTGAGGAACAGACATTTAGGAGGCCCCAGGCACAGCACTAACTACGACTGAACCGCTCAATGGGGAATCTTTCCCTCTTCATTACTCTGACCATCACTTTGTGTCGAGGGGAGATTCTCAGTTCAGGGCCACTGTGACCATAACACGTTCTCAGATTTGTTAATCTCTTTCCATGGAGAAAACGGTGATCTCGGGCTCAGAATCTTGATAGGCACCAGTATTAAGCTAAAATGTAATTATATTCTTTTCCATTTGGGAGTTTATGTTTTTTGGGTATCTTCTATTTATGGCCAAAGATACAGCTGTTCCATATACAGTCATACATCCCCAGGCCCAGATGGTGCTCAGATATGGCAATAATCGCTGAATGTATTCAAGAAAGGCTGCAGTATAAAGACCATGTTTTACAGGCAGTGGTTCTTAACCGTGGCAGCACATGGGAACCCCAAGGGCACTTGCTGAAATCCCAATGCCCAGGCCCCTCTCCCCGAGATCAATCCCATTAGAAACTCTGGGGGTGGGACCTAAACAGTGTATGTGTTAAACCTCCAGATGACTCCGGTGCATAGCTTGGGAACCAGTGCTTTAAGCCGGTCTTAGACTGGAGTATGAATGAGATTGAACATTTTTTCCACACCAAAGTGACAGGATCAGCATCTGGAACATGAATACCTATTTGAATGGCCAAGGTCAACCACAGTCTTAAAATCTCAGTCCAAGGAATTATAAAATTTTAGAGCTGGAGGGGATCTGAGAGCACCAAGTCTAGATCTTCATTTTATTTTTGAGGCCAAGAAACTTGCTGGGAATCACCCCCTAGGATCCAGGGGCAGGGCTCCTTCCCTAGCATCACGCTGCCTCTCTGGTGGATGTAATTGCTTCAACTGCAAGTTGAGCTGGAAGAAACTACAATCTTTTTGAGGAATAAGCTAAAGACACAAAAACTTGGAAGTTTGGCTTCTAGAAAGTGGGTAGGAAAGATGTGGTAGGGAGCCTAAGAGGCACCATGGACATTCCTCAAGGCATGCTCCATCGTTGGAAAGTACTAGATCAGAGAAATTGAAATGTTTCATCAGCGCAGGACTTCTCATAGGCTTCAATTTACTAACAGGCACAGGGAATCTCCAGAAGGAAACAGTACAGGCGGTGCTTGTTTGACATTCTATGGGAAAGGTTTCACAGGACTAGCCTTTCTTGGGGAAATACTAGGCGGACATGGTTTCCTAAAGCTCTGGCCGGCTCTTGATCCCTCTTCACCTGCTTTATTTTTCTTAATAGCCTTTATCACTTGTAGATTTGTTCATTGCCTGTCTCTTCCTAGCTAAAATATAAGCTCCTTGAAGGGAGGGAGTTGGACTTCACTGCTGTATCCCAAGCACCTCCAACAGTGCCTCGGCTTTAATAAATATTTATGAAAGGGGCTGAATGGATAGTCTCTTAACACACAAGTAACCATGAGTAGTTATCTAATAGACTCCACCTCTTGAGGATGGTAAGTCTCTCACCACAGTGTTAGGCTGTATTTGGGAGTCCGTATAATGCAGGGACTCTCACAGAGCCAAATAGCCCTGGTGACGCTTAGGCTAATGGCCAGGCTCTGACACTAGTGAGCTCTGTGGCCCTGGGTAAGTCAATGGACTTCTTTCAGCCCCATTTCCCTCATACAGTAAAATGAGTGGACTGGGTTGGACAATCTCCAAACCTCCTTCTCAGTTATTGTATGACAAGCGTTTAAATTAAAGTAACGGATATAATTGGGGGTTTTTCTATTTCTCCTTGCAGTTCTATCAGCTTTTGCTTCATGTGGTTTGAAGCTGTTATCAGGCCCATAAATATTTAAGATTGTTATCTTCTCTTGACAAATTAACCACTTTATCATTATGAACTGGACTTCTTTGTCCTTGGCAATATTCTCTGCCCTGAAATCTACTTTGTCTTGTGTTACTATCCACCTGGTGTTTTGTCTGTTTGTTTGTTTTGGTTTGGTTATTTTCAGTGTTACCATGGTACATCCCTTTCTGTCATTCTACGTTTACCTTATTTTATTTAAAGTGGGTTTCCTGTAGGCAGCATAGAGTTGGTTCTTGCTTTTTCATCCAATCTCTCAACCTCTGCCTTCAAATTGAAGCACTGAGACCATCTAACTTTAATGTGATTATTGATATGGTTAGGTTTAAATTGACCATCTCGCTGTTTTTCTTTTTGTTCCACTTATTCCTTTTTCCCTTTGCTCTCTTTTTCTGCCTACTTTTGGATTGATTACTTTTTTGTAACAGCTCTTTTGAGATATAATTCACATCTCATACACTTCACCCATTTAAAAAGCATGCAATTCAGTGATTTCTGGTATATACAGAGAATTGTGTAACCATCACCATATTCACAGATCATCCCAAAAAGAAACCTCATACCTTTAGCTATCACCCCCAAATCCTCTCATTCCTACCCCTCCCCCAGCACTAAGCAATTACGAATCTACTTTCTGCCCCTATAGATTTGCCTAATCTGGACATTTTATACAAATGGAATCCTGTAACATGGGCCTATTGTGACTGGCTTCTTTCACTTAGCATAGAGTTTTCAAGGTTCATCCATGTTATAGTACATATCCCTACTTCATTCCTTTTTATCAATGAATTCCACTGTATGGATATGCCACATCTGTTTATCTATTCATCAGTTGATGGACATTTTATGGATAACGCTGCCGTGTGTGTGTATCATGTTTTTGTGTAGACATATGTTTCATTTCTCCTGGGTATATTCCTAGATGTAGAATTGCTGGGTCATATGGTAACTCTGCCCTCAACTTTTTGAGTTGCTGCCAGACTGTTCCAAAGTGACTGCCCCATTTTACGTTCCTACTAGCAATGCATGAAGGTTCTAAATTAAATTCTCCACATTCTCTCCAACAGTTGTTAATATCTGTCTTTTTGCCTATAGCCAACCTGGTTGGTATAAAGCAGTATCTCACTGTGGTGTTGATTTGCATTTCCCTGGCAACAAATGACGTTGAACATCTTTTCATGTGCGGACTGGCCATTTGTTTATCTTCTTTGGTGAACTGTTTATGATTCCACTTTATCTCCTCTGTGGCTTATTAGCTGTAAATCTTTGTATCATTAATTTAGTGGTTGTTTTAGGTTTTATAGTACACATCTTTAATTATCATTGTCTACCTTCTAGTGATGTCATATCACTTCATGTATATTCAAGAACCTTACACAAGTACACTTCCATTTTTCCACCCCCAACTTCTGTGCTATTGTTGTCACATCTCTGGTTAGAATAGATAGTCTCTTCTTTGTAGTATGCTGGTGCTCTGTGACCCTGAGGGAATAGGACTTGTCACGGGAAACTAGAGAGGGGAAGAAAATGGGTTCATTTTTTAGCATTTTGCTTTGTTCCTGGAGGGCAGGCCTGGTCCAGCTATCGGGATCACCAGAGACAGCATCAAGAGGGGCCTGGATTCAAATGCAGGGAAGAGGAGAGGAGATCTTAGAGGGGTAGACATCCTTCGGAATCCCTGAGGCACCTTCAACAGGTTCCTGATTCTCCTGAGGTTTTCCCTGGCCGCATCCCTCAGCCTCCACGTTGCTGGGTTCATGACTAACAAGTTTGTCAGGTGAAGTGATTACATGTGAATCAGGGCAGGGCAACAGAGAATCATGGCTTGGTAACAGACAGACTCGGACTCAAATACCAGCTGTACCACTTATAGATACATAACCCAGGGACAAGATCTAAACTCTCATGAGCCTCAATTTCTTCACCTATAAAATGGGAATAAAAATTCTTACCTCCTAACGTTGCTAAAAGGATTAAATGAGCTGATGGAGGAAAAAGTGGCCAGCATGTGACATAACAAGCACTCCACTAATATTTTAATCCCTTCTATATGACTCATTATTTGCATTAACCAATTATATTTTACATTCCTTATGTTTCTTGGGAGTTCATAATACAGGGACTATGCTGAATTTGAGAGCCTTTTTCCTCTTCATACTCTGTAAATTCTAGTGAGTTCACATATTTTTATGAGATTGTCACAAACTCCCTACTTTGCAATATGTAGACATGCCATTTATTGGGCTGACACAAGGCCAGGCATGTGCTAGGTACCTTGCATGCCTCATTTTCAAAGATAATTATCAACCCCACAAGGATGGACAGGATTTCCCAACCTTGGCACAACTGACATCTGAAGCCAGATCATTCTTGGTTATATGGGGGCTGTCCTGTGCTTTGTAGGATGTTAGCAGCATCCCTGGCTTCTACCCACTAGATGCCAGCAGCATTCCTCAGCTGTGACAATCAAAACTATCTGCAGATACTGCCACATATCTCCTGGGGGGCAAAATCTTCCTCGGGTGAGAACCACTGGGAGGGGATTGGTGTCATTCCCATCCACCTGTGAGGAAGCCACAGTTCAGAGTAGTCAAGAGCTCTGCTCAGAGTCACACAGCTACCAAGTGGTAGAGGCAGGATTCAAACCAGAGTCCAGCTGGCTCCTAAGCCCCGCGTTACAGTGACTCGAGATATATTCTTGTCTGCAAAAATGGCCTCTAAATTCTACCTTCTGTGCTGAAGGTGCCTGGACTCCGGACTCTCCTCTCTCAAAACCAAAAATAGACCCAAAAGGAGAGACTAGATAGTCATTATTCACAGACAGGGCTCAGAGGGATGAGTGCAACCCTACTGCACTTGCGAAATCTCAGTTCCCCAACCGGGGGTCGAACCCGGGCCACGGCCGTGAAAGCCCGGAATCCTAACCACTAGGCCACCAGGGAACTCCCTAAACATACATTTTCTTGATATGAGGGGTGTTATGGTTTGAATCACAACCCCCAAAAGATATGTTGGAGTCCTAATCCCCGGTACCTGTGAAAGTGACCTTGTTTGGAAACAGGGTTGTTGCCAATATAATCAAGTTAAGATGAAGTCATTAGGGTGGCCCTGAATCCAACATGACTGGTGTCCTTATAAGAAGAGGAAAATTTGGACCCAGACACAGAGGAAATGCCCTGCGAAGATGGAGGCAGAGGTTAGAGTCATGCAGCCATGAGTTAAAAATCATCTGGGGCCACCAGAAGGGCCAAGGAAGGATCCTCCCCTAGAAGCTTTGTAGGAATATAGCACTGTCGACACCTTGATTTCAGACTTCTGGCCTGAAGAGAATACATTTCTGCTGTTTTAAGGCACCCAGTTTTGTGGCACTTTGTTACAGCAGCCCCGTGAAACTACTACAGGAGAGCGCTCCCCGGCTCTGGCAGCCCCAACACCCCATATTTTGATTTGACAGTGAGTCTAGTTCCCCAGTAAGTTATAGTATCGGGCCATTAGCCCAAGTCATGAAAGCTATTTAACTTCCCTACAATAAACCCTCAAGTTACATTATACATCCCACTAATTATATGGCTGAGATAGTGACCTGGCAGCAACCGGACAACTCAGGGGACTTCCTAGGTAACAGCTGCCCACTCAGATGCCTTCACCTGGTGATTCAGCGGCAGTAGCCTGGTGTGTCAGCGCCTTATCTTTCTTGGAAATAGGAGGTACCATGTCACCCCGAGATAAGGAGGAACAACTTGTAGAATCTGACTCAGTGGCCTTCGTTAACTTCAGGTCAAGAGTAAACAGACAGAGGGAAACAACCTCAGACAAGATGAGTGAGATATTTACATAGGAAATTACCCAAGGTAGCCAATCGATAATCCAAAGCAATTTGTTCTGGGTGAGTAGACAGGCAGTGGCAAATAGACTCATATGAATTCCAAAATTCTTGGAGGTTAAATCAGCCCTTAGAATCATGTGTGTCCCAAACGGATGTTTCATCTTTCCCTGCCCAAGCCCCATAGAATGTTCCAGGTTTAAAGGAGTGTATGGAGAAGTGAATTTGGGAAGTGTTCTGTACTTTAATCGCTCTTGGGGAAGTTTGTAAAGCCCCATTATCATATTAAAGACTTTGAGAAATTCTACTGGAAAGACACCCATTTGACTCCTTGCGGGGGGGTGGACGCAGTAGAACACGCTTTGGACTACTGATAGATTTCAACCAATTCATGCTGCAGAATTTGAGGTTGAGGCCCAGAGTAATTAGATGCTCTTTCAAAGGTCACAAAGAAAGTGACTCAACTGTGGTCTTCAGATTCCAAACACATTGCTCCTTCTATGTTTTCATCTTCCCACTAATTAGCTTATTAGTAAACATTTGAGTGCTACCATACAGTGATGTGGGAATATAAAAATCAATAAGGAGGCCTTGCCTTGTGTGTAATTTACTGTTTCCGGAGTGTATGAGCAACAGAATAACAAATGATGGAGAGGTTACGGGGATAGGAAGGGAGGGAGAGGACGGCTGACTTTGGGATGGATAGAGAACCTGTCAGTCTGGAGGTTTCAGATTCGGTCACTGCTGCTGTAGTGAGTCCCAGCATCAGGACCCATCATCCCTGCTGCCCACAGCCCCTACTGAGGGTAGGGTGGCCAGAGCCCTGCTGACTGAGCTGCCCAGGAGGCTGTCCACTAACCTGGCAGAGCTGACTGAAGCAGGGGGTAGCAGCCCACAAGCCTGCCAGACATTCATAATATGCCTGTTCCCCCCAAATGGGACGACCAATCTGATTCCTTCAAAATTTGAAATGGAGGCTACAGAGACGAGGCAGTGATCAGGGAAGCTGAAGATGAAAGAACATCTCAGGGGAGTACGGTAGGAAGTGTCCTGAGGGGTCCCTTGCAAGCCAGGGAGATGAGGAAGCCAGCTGCCTTAGAGAGCAGAAGCTGGGAGGCTGGGGGCTGGGTGGGGGTGGGGAGGGGGCAGGGCAGCGCTGCAGAGAAGGAGAGGTGAGCACGGGATCCAATCCATACCCTCCTAGCCACAGCTGCTCCTGATTCGGTTCCGGGGATGCCTGGCTGCATCAGCTCTGGGTGCTGCATTTCCAGGAGGCCCTGTGGCCCTTGCTGCCCCCATCCACCCTACTAGTCTTGGTTAGTAAAAGTGCCTAACTCCCTTTTTTTAAATTGTGGTAAAATACAGTTAACATAAAATTTACCATTTCAAGTGTACAGTTCAGAATTTAAGTACATTCACATTGCTATGCAACCATCACCACCATTCATCTCCGGAACTTTTTTTTAATCTTCCAGAACTGAAATTCTGTACCCATTAAACAGTAACTCCTCATTCCCTCCCCTCCTCCCAGCTCCTGGCAATCTGCTTCTGTTTCTAGGAATTTAACTACTCTAGGTACCTCATTCAAGAATTGCCCTTTCATGTGCAAATAGAGATGATCATACTGAGGGAAGTAAGTCAGAAAGAGAAAGACAAATACCATAGGATATCACTTATATGTGGAATCTGAGATATGGCACAAATGAGCTTATCTACAAAACAGAAACAGATTCACAGACGTAGAGAACAGACTTGTGGTTGCCAAGGGAGGTGGGTGGGAGGAGGGAAGGGCTGGGAGTTTGGGATTTAGCAGATGTAAACTATTACATATAGAATGGATAAACAACAAGGTCCTACTGTATAGCACAGGGAACTATATTCAATATCCTGTGATAAACCACAATGGAAAAGAATGTAAAAGCAAATGTCTATATGTGTATAACTGAGTCACTCTGCTGTACAGCAGAGACTGGCACATTGTAAATCAACTGTACTTCAGTTAAAAAAATTTTAAAAAAGAATTGCCCTTTTATGACTTATTTCATTTAGTATAATTGTCCTTTTATGACTGACATTTCAAGAATATATATATGTATAACTGAGTCACTTTGCTATGTAGAAGAAATTAACACATTATAAATAAACTATACTTCAATAAAATTTTTTAAAAACATGACTGATATTTCATTAGCTAATGTCCTCAAGATTCATCCACGTTGCACTGTGGGTCAGAACTTCCTGTGTAAGGCTGAATAATATTCCATTGCCTGTAAGTATCACATTTTGCTTATCCATTCATCCATTGATGGATAATTGGATTGCTTCCATTTTTGGCTATTTGAATAATGCTGCTGTGAACATAGGTGTCAAATATCTCTTTGGAATCCTGTTTTCAATTCTTTTGAGTGTGGGGCGGGGCAGGAAGAAACAGGGGCTGCTAGGGCTCAGATGGTGAGCAATCCACTGCGGTCTGAGAAGGTGGGGTGATGAGGGACTTACCCTGGCACATAGCTTTGTGTGTGCTACTCTCCTGCCCTATACCATCGGGAGCCTCTCTCTAGGCAGAGACGGAAGATCAGTCTCAGGCACAATTTCCAGGCACTCTTGCTTTCCCCTTCTGTCTCCATGCTTTTCAAACAGGGTCTCTAGAATGTAAGCTCCACGAAGGCAGTGATTGGCCTGTTCTGTTCACTCACCCATTTCTAGCACCTGCTGACTGTCTGGCACAAAAGGCAGGTTCCTATGTTCTTCTGTCTGTCCTCTCCATAAATTTTCACCCACTTCGTTTTGATTTTTATCAACCAAAGTTTGTAGTTTACATTAGGGCTTACTCTTGGTATTGTACATTCTATGGGTTTTGACAAATGCATACTGAAACATATTCACCATTATAGTATCATACAGAGTAGTTTTGCTGCCCTAGATATCCTCTGTTCTCCAAGTATTCATCCCTCCCTCCCCTCAACCCCTGGCAACCACCGATCTTTTTTACTGTCACTGTAGTTTTGTCTCTTCCAGAAGGTCATATGGTTAGAATCATATAGTACGTTGCCTGTTCAGATTGGCTTCTTTCACAAAGTAATATCCATTTGAGATCCCTCCATGCCTTTTCATGGCTTGATAGCTCGTTTCTTTTTAGTGCTGAATAATATTCTATTGTCTAGATATATCACAGTTTATCCATTTGCCTACTGAAGAACATCTTGGTTTCTTCAATTTTTGGTAATTATGAATAAAGCTGATATAAACATTTGTATGCAGGTGTTTGTATGGACATAGGTTTTCAACACCTTTGAGTAAATACCAAGAAGTGTGACTGCTGGATTGTATGGTAAGTGTGTTTCCTTTTGCAAGAAACTGCCACACTCTCTTCCCAAATGGCCGCACCATTTTGCGTCCCACCAGCAAAGAATGAGAGTTCCTGAGCCTCCACATCCGCACCAGCATTTGGTGTTGTCTAGTGTTTTGGATTTTGGCCAGTCTAATAGGTATGTGATGGTATCTTACTGTTGTTTTAATTTGCAATTTCCTAATGACATATAATGTTGAACATCTTTTCATATGTTCATTTGCCATCTGTATATATTCTTTGATGAGGTATCTGTTCAAGTAGCTGCTCATTTTTAAATCGGATTATTTGTTTTCTTATTGTTGAGGTTTAAGACTTCTTCATATACTTTGGATAAAAGTCCTTTATCAGATATGTGTTTTGCAAACAGTTTCTCCCAAGCCAAGAGTGTGGCTTGTCTTCTCACATTGCATTGACTCCCTTAGTTTTAAAACAGCAATGAAACCAACAGAAATCCCCTTATATGTGGGGAATCTTAACCAGTGGTGCTCATCACAATAGCCTGATGCAGACTTTCAACATTTTTCTAGGTTTGGACCCCACCTCTGAGATTCCTGTTCTACAGATTTGAAGTGAGACTCAGGAATCTGTTCTTTTAAAAAGCCCTCCTGGTGATTATGACGGTCAGCTCCATTAGGAACCATGACATTAAAGACAGAATTTCAGACACCCTCAGCGATGGGAAGATGGTCCCATCAGGACACCTGTCCTGTTCCACAGCACCATCTGAAGCCCAGGTGAGACTCAGACCTCTATAATTCCCTGCTAATTGGACATCTCCACCTGCCATCTCAAGATCACTTCCCTAAGCTAAACCCATGGTTGTCCCCCTCCCCATCTGCAAACCATCTCCACATCTGATCTTCTGACCTTGGAAGATGGCAATTCCAATCTTCCAGCTGCTCGGGTCAAAACTCTTGAAATCACATCTGCTTCTGTCTCAGACACAACTAATCTATCAGCAATGCCTGATGGCTTGGCCTTTAAAATAAAACCAGGATCTGATGACTTTCAACCTCTCTGCTGCCCCCACTAAAGCAGGTCTCCCTGCTTCTGCCCTTGCCCCTTCCAGTCTGTTCTCCACCCGAAGCCAGAGTCAACTATAGAAACGGAGGTCTGAGCATGGCCTCCTCTGCTCACAACCCTCCACCGGCTCCCATCTCACGCAGAGTAAAATCCAAAGTTCTTACAACGGCCTGTAAGTTTCCTCACAGTCCTTCTGCCCTCACATCACCCCTGCAGCTCTCTTATCTGCTATTCTTCCTGGTCGTTCCAGCCACACGGGCCTTTGAAGTTCCTCGAACACGCCAGAAATACCCCACCCCAGGGCCTTCGCGTTGCTGTTCACTCCTGGAACGCTTTTCCCCCAGGGAGCCACTGGGCTGGTTTCCCCAGGCCCTGCAGACCTTCACAAGCCACCTGTCTAAAATTTAAAGCTGCCCGCCCCCTTTGCCAGGGCCGCTATCTTTATTTTTCTCTAGAGGACTTAGCCCTGGTTTATTACCTGCTGACTTGCTTATTTCTGTCTGGCTCCTCCTCCTAGATGCCAGAGCCATCAAGCGGGGCTGTCATTCTATTCTGTCCACTGCGGAGCCCAGGAGCTTAGAACAAGGCCTGATGCACCGTGGTTCTCATCCTCCGCACTCCTCTCTTCATCGTGTCCTATCCGTCTCCCTCGGCCTGGGGCCCCTCTGTCTTTTTACTCTCTCCCTTCTGCATCTCCCCCATTTGGTGTCCACTCCCTGGAACTATTGCTGAGAGCTGGGGGCCTTCTCCCATCTGATGCATCTTTTCTTTTTCTTTTTTTTTTTTTTTTTTGTCTTGTGGGATCTTAGCTCCCCGACCAGGGATTGAACCCTGGCCACAGCAGTGAAAGCACCGAGTCCTAACCACTGGACCGCCAGGGAATTCCCTGATGCGTCTTTCCAGCTGCCAAAGGCTTCTTTCTAACAGCCAGGTCTATGGCAATCCTTCTATGACACCCGTTAACTTTTAGAACAGGGTTCAGACTCCCTGGCTTCAAACCCAAGGTCCCTGCCGATACGGTCTTGTCTGCTTCTGCAGCCTTGTCTGGCCCCTGCCCACATCCATGCATCTTCAATGCTGTAGGCGGTTTTTTCTCTCCTGCCTTTGCACATGTGTTCCTTCTGCCTGGCAGTGCCATCCTCACTCCCTGAGCCCCAGCCCCTCCTACTCTACATCCAGCAAGCCCCTACTTAGCCTTCCTATCCTAGCTGGCGGAACCTTCTAGGCCTTCTAAGAACCCCAGTCATATGGACAACCCCTTCCATGGGTCCCCTAACCCCTGCTGAGTATACTTCAGCAGCCCCGCTCTGTATAGCAGCTAGTTATTTGTGTGTCTGTTTCCATCATTAGTCCATTCAAGTTCTCTGCATGCCTGGTTTCTTACACTGGCCCTGGCACTGAATAGTGCTATATATACTTCACATGTTTCCTAGATGAATAAGTCTCCAGAAATGCAAAAACATGGCCTGAGTCTGCAGTAATGCTTCAAAAGTCTGTGGTACTTTTGCCAGCTAATGAACTCACTATTCAATAGTACCAAGAATGTTCCAGAATGCATCATTGTAAGTGTGCCTAAAAACTAGGACAGAGGAGATAGCTGACATGTCAGGGGTACCTGTGTAGCTCAAACTGGACTGGCTAAACAGTCTCTCCATATTTTTACTACTCCTGTGTGTGTATGTATATGTAAATATATTAAAATATATACATTTACATGTAAGTATGTTATATACACACGTATCTATATGTGATTGAAGATCCTGGAAATATTCTCTGGGGCATGGCTGGCTCACTACCCTATAACAGCCTTTCACATCTGGTTGAGATTCCTGCATTCAGGCCAGTGAAGGAATAAACCCTCAAAACTAACAGTCATTTTCCCCCAAAGTCTCTAGCACTAAAGTCTTTACTCAGATGTATGTTTCTAATTGGTAGGGCCTCACTACAAAATTTCTTTCATGTTAATTTGGGTCCACTTTATCCTGTAATCATGGAAACCCCCAGACTAATATTCTCATGAAAAATTCTGATATGTTGAAGACAGAAATTACATCTATGACATTAGCTATTTTTAACTTTTCCAAAATTGTCCATGTGATGCTGACTAATGATGTAACAACTAGAGCATGTTGTTCATTCATTCATTTTCATTTAGGGGCTCTGCCAGGCATTCAGCCAATAATGCTCACTGGGTGTTTACTAGGTCAGGGAAACATATGATGTCCAAGTAAACACGTAAATGAAATGCTTAAATGATATATGCTGTGAACAAAATAAAACGTGCCGATGAGACAGAGTGCCGGGACGAGGGCCTGCTGCAGATCAGGTGAACAGGAGCACGTTTCTGCAGAGGTGACGTTTGAAATGAAAGCTGATGATGAGAGGAGCCAGCCATGCAAGGATCGGAGGGAAGGAGGAGAGAGCAAAGCAGTGGGGACACGCGGTGGGACGCGGTACTTGCCAACCTGGAGGACGCAGGCCTGATCGCCACTCCTCCTCCTCTGGCAGCCTGGCCAGGTGCCTTCCCCTTCCCCCTCCCCCCCCCCCCCCCCACACACACACCCTCTGCCCTGCGGTCCTTTGTTGGTGCAGCCGTCTCCATGTCACCCAAGACACAGCTCCTGGGGCCAGCCCAGAGGTGGCTCGCCCTTTCACCTTGTATCTATTCACAGCCTTTGGCAAACAGGTGAAGGTCAGTAAATGCTTGTGGCATTGTTGAATAACAATTTGACCACAAAGCAGATAATGGCCAGTTATATGATAGAGGTCACAGGGCTGTGATGGAAAAATGAATTTCCAGAACCAGAAGAAACGTGTCTTTTAATTTTGGGATTATCTATAAATGATTCTCAGGGGGAAGAAACACATGCAGTAACTATCAGGAAGGATTTAGATCGTAAAGTTGTGAAGGGGAAAAGTGAGAGTGATTTGGAGCATTGCTGAAAATGGAATTTTATGTCTTTGCT
Source organism: Phocoena phocoena (assembly GCF_963924675.1). Taxonomy (NCBI): domain Eukaryota; kingdom Metazoa; phylum Chordata; class Mammalia; order Artiodactyla; family Phocoenidae; genus Phocoena; species Phocoena phocoena. The sequence continues at coordinate 64,612,579 of NC_089227.1, read as the reverse complement.
GCTAATTCCATCAGCCTCAGTTCTGGAAACCATCACCAGCCCCAGCTAGAAGGGCTCCATGCACTGGGCACGGTGAGGCTGCAGAGCCTTCTACACTTTTGAGCATGGCCAGAGTCCATCACAACGCTCCTGTTGGCACATGAGATAGAACAGCCAGGTGTGTGACTCAGCCAGTGGGGACCCAATGTGCCCACAGGTGCAGCCAGTATCCAAGGAGCAGACACACCCGAAATACCCCGAACCCTGACCAGTTGTGCGATTTGTCTCTGATGACCCCGGCACCTAAAAAAAGTGCTAGAAATATAATTTGATGACTTCTGATCTAAAGTAATAATAGGTAACATCTATGGAGTGCTGACTATGTGCCAGGTGGTGAGCCAAGTGCCTTACCTTACTTAATTCTCTCAGCAAACCTATGAGGCAGGCATTGTTACTCATCTCCTTTTACAGAACAGGCAAAATGAAGCTCAGAGAGGTTAAAAAGCTGGCCAAGATCTCTCAGCAATGGGAGGCATTTGTCCTCTGGCCAAGAAGTCGGCATCTCTACAGCAAGGGTCCATTCTCTTATCAGGATTGGTACTATTCTAATCCTATTTGCAAGAGTGAAACAACATGGCATATATTTATATGGCAATAACATTAACCTTTAGAGCTCCTTGCTGAAATTGAGGCACTGGTTTGAATCCTATGGTGGGAGATTCCAGATCTTGTGCTTTAGAAATAAAATCAACCATGTCTGTATTGAGTACCTGCTGCGATAATAATAACAACCGCTAAGAGTGAGCACTCACTAGGTGGCAGAAGTGGGATTCAAATCCAGGGAATCCGACACTTTTAAAGAAATTATTGGGGCTTTCCTGGTGGCACAGTGGTTAAGAATCCACCTGCCAATGCAGGGGACACAGGGTTGAGCCCTGGTCCGGGGAGACCCCACATGCCGCAGAGCAACTAAGCCCGTGTGCCACAACTATTGAGCCTGCGCTCTAGAGCCCGCGAGCCACAACCACTGAGCCCGCATGCTGCAACTACTGAGGCCCCCGCACCTAGAGCCCATGCTCCGCAACAAGAGAAGCCAACGCAATATGAAGCCTGCGCACCACAGCGAAGAGTAGCCTCCACTCGCCGCAACTAGAGAAAGCCCGTGCGCAGCAACAAAGACCCAACGCAGCCAAAAGTAAATAAATAAATAACAACAAAACACAAATTCTTGAATAATTTAAGAACATTTTCAGTTTTGATTTTTAGTATTAATGGATAAAACCCAGGAAAACTCTTTAGGGTCTTCCATACTTTTTAATGGTATCCTGGGAGCCGAAGACTTAAGACGGGCTGCACTAAGCAGGATCACCTCCCTGATGGGGTTGGGCCCTGTGCCCGGCCGCAGCCCAGCCTTCTTCCTGCCGCGTATGCAGTGACGACAACAGCTTACCTCTGCCAAGCCTCGTCTCACCCCCGTCCTAGGTTGGGCATCCTCAGCAGGCACGTTGGCTCCACATGGCAGGGAAGCTGAGAGGGGCCCAGCTCTGCTGGGTGGTCCACAGAAGTCCTTTCCATCATGGGTTGAGCATCGTGCTCTGTTCTTATCGAACCCTTTCCTCCCAGTGGCTCCTCCTCTGAACAGAATGGCACAGCCTCAAAGTCATGAGTCTTATTCCAGTGATGAGGCCACAATCTCCTTTCAAGGTCTCTCTGTGGAAGGAGTATGTGGAAATTAGCAAGTTCACTGTCACTGGAGATTTTCAAACAGAGGCAGGACAAGAGCTCGTCGGGGGGCTGTGGAGGGGATGTGGCAGCAAAAAGGACATCCATGTCCTCTGTGATCCCTCCCATATAAAGGCTGACTGCTCACAAAGGCAAGGGCCATCACTGCTGATGAAACCAGCCAGCTGATGCTGCTTTTAGACCCGGGGGATTCTAGGAAGCGGTATTCACAAAGGGGCTTGCAGTAAGCCCAAATCCTGAAGCTCCTGCAGGCGGCCGCTTTGTCTGTGGGGATATTGCAGAAACCATGACATAAACCACAAAAAATGAAGCCCAAGCCTTTTTTAAGCAGAGCCAGGCGAGTGGAGGGAGCATGAAACTCTGAGACCAGGGAAAGCAGATGATGGTGGATCCTTCGCAGGGCTGTGTCCCGTTCTAGCTGTGCTGGGTCCTTTCTCTGTGCTCTCACTCCTCATTATTATTCATGAGGCCCCGTGTTTACATCCCACTTGTAGCATACAGTGTACTCCTGCCTACCTTAGGTCATTAAGAGCTTTGTGATAGGCAAGTGGAGGCTCCCTTGTGCTAACTGACTCGCCCAGGGGCAGAGCGAGTTTCCAGCAGAGCCTAAATTCGACCCACACTCTCCCAGCTATGAACTCGGTCCACTACAAGGCAGCCAGCTCTGAGCCCTGCAGAGGCAGGGAGGGCGCAGCCCCCTGCGACCCCAGTGAGCAGCCCCAGTGAGGGAACGGATGTTCTCTTTGCCTTGGTCCAGGCAAGAAATCTCCTAGACCCTCAGGTCGAAGACTCTGGGCATCCCATTATAACCCAGCAACCCTGACCCCAGACCCAGTGGCAACATTGGAAGGCCAATGCCTGGAGAGGAGGAACCAGCAAGGAGCATCCAGACAAAAGAGAGAGGGAAGGAAGGAACTCATGCTGTTGAGGCCTCTGCATTGGCAGACATTATTATCGTCTTAGTTTATTTTAATGGTAAACTATTGATTCAAGTAAAACATACATGAAGAAAAGTGTGTAGATCGTAAGTGTATAGCTTGATGAATTTTCACAAAGACAACACACCCATGTAAGCAGCACTGAGATCAAGAAGCAGAACACTGCCAGCACCCCCAGAAGTGGCCCTTGTGCCCCCTTCTAGGCACCACACCCAAAAGGTGACCCCTACTCTGACCTCCAGCGGCAGGCACTGGCTCTGTTTTGAAGTTTACATATATGGACACACAGTAGGTACTTCTTGGTGTTGGGCTTCTTTTTCTCTCAGCACCGGTGGTGAGATTCGTCCTTATTCCTGTGTGTAGTTTGTTCGTTCTCGTTGCTATACAGTAAGTACTCCGCTGTATGACTATGCCATGATGTATTTACCATTCACTGTTGGGGGACATTTGGGTGGTTTCCAGCGTTTGGCTATGGTGAATAGTGCTGTGAACATGTGGACATTCTTGTGAATGTCTTTTGGTACCTATATGCACTCATTTCTCCTGGGTTTATAACTAGAAGTGGAATTGCTGTTACATGACTTATGTCTGTTAAACTTTATAAGAAACTACCAAGTAGTTTCCCAGCATGGATGTACCGATTTCCATTCCCACCTGCAGTGTATGGGTGTTGTAGTTTCTCCATATCCTTGCCAAAACTTGGTACAATTGCACCAGGCACTCTGGATGTGTCCTTTTGAGGCAGTCTGGGTGGTGGTTAAGAGTATGGACTCTGAGGTCAGACAACCTGGGTTCTTAACCAGACTTCACCCTTCTACTAGCTGTGTGACTTTGGCTGACTTCCCTAACCACTCTGTGCCTCAGCTTTCTCATCTGTTAAATGGGAATAATATCAATAACAATTGTCTCATCCTCTTAAGGTTGCTGTGCATTTATCACAACGCCTGTCACATACTTGTCATTCTACAAATGTTAGTTCGCACAGTAATTCCAAGTGGGTGCCAGGAGGTCTTCATAGTAGTCTTTAGGGGGCCCCTGGAAAGCCCCTCCCCCTCAGCCTCCTTCATGGCCCATAGCCAGGGTCCCCTTGTGTCTGGGCTAGATGCCCAGGGAGGGGGATTCGCACACCTGAGGAGTGAACAAGCTATGAATCAACTGAATGTGAAGAAGAATGGGGAGAGGTGCGGGCATGACCAGGGTGGTAGAGGGTGGGTAGGGGGCAGGTTTCTCATCTCAAAGCGTTTCCCAAAGAAGAAGGGCTCAAAGGGATTCTATGGCTTGTACTGACAGCTGCCTTTTGGCCTCTCTTCTCATAACTTTCCCAGCTCCTCCCACACACACACAGTTCCCTCATTTCTTTGGAAGAGCTTGTGGTTATTTAGAAGGTAAAAAGAGAGATAAACGTCTAAAACATTCAGAATAATGTGGAGAAATTGAAATGGAGTGACGATTGGTCTGATGGGCTACACTTGTAAGTAAATGAAAGCCTAATCAATATTTCTTTTAATTTAGTTTTTAGAAATGATTGTTTCCTACCCCCATTTAGTTTTGTCTTTTAATTCTTGCCAGGATAGAAGTTCCTCCGTTTTTAGACCAAGCATTTTTGTGAATCATGAAAAATGAAAATTTGGGGCTTCCCTGGTGGCGCAGTGGTTGAGAGTCAGCCTGCCGATGCAGGGGACGCGGGTTCGTGCCCCGTTCCGGGAAGATCCCACATGCCACGGAGCGGCTGGACCCGTGAGCCATGGCCGCTGAGCCTTCACGTCCGGAGCCTGTGCTCTGCAGCGGGAGAGGCCACAGCAGTGAGAGGCCCGCATACCGCAAAAAAAAAAAAAAAAAAATGAAAATTTGCACTCACGGCCACTAACAGTGCAAGGAAATAGAAACACAATCCTCTATTAAAACTGCATGAGATTAACAGTGCCCTGAAGAAAACTTTTTAAAGAAAACTACTCCTGCCATTTTGGGGGGCCAAAACACACACTAAAGTTTCCCTTCTTGGAGTCGCGACTAACTGAAATAGAAGTGGCTTCTGTGGAAAGGACATGGTATGACAGGAATCACTGAGTTCAGCAGGGGGAGACCTGAGAAAATCCCTTAGGCCCTCGGAGCCGCCGTTTCCTCATCTGTGTTGGGGTAGATTTGACCAGCAGGTCTCAAACAATTGTTTCTAGCTCCACCATTTGGAGACTGTAAAAGCAACTTGGCCACTGGAGAATACCTGCCTAATTTTCTCTCCTAAATTTCTTTCAACACTGTCCGTCTTGGCCCATTTTTCCCTGAATCCAGCATCAGAATACCCCACTGCCTCACCAGCCTTCCCTCTTTGCTGTTCTACCAAGGGAGAGGTTGACTCCTAAAATGCTGAGTGACTCTCTGGCAGATCCCAGCAGGACAATGACAGAGGCCTGGGCCCCACCCCATCCCCAAATCCATCCCTAAAAAGCTGACGCCCTTCTCTTGAGACTCTTTCTTTTCAACTCTAAAACTAAAATTCCTAGGTGGAAAACACTTCTTTTCAAAATTTTAATAATAAAATAAAATCTAGTCTAGAGACCAGTCCTTCTGCACCTCTTATTTCCAGGGGAGAAACCAGATACCCAGGTCGGGAAAGCAGTTTCCCCCAAGGTCACGGAACTGTTCGTGACAGAGCCAGGACTAAACCCCAGGTTTTCCTGTCAACATGATGGTGTGTTCATTAACCAGAGAAGGGAAAGGACTGAACATTTCTGAGGACCTGTTATGTGCCATGAATCCCAAATGACCTGGGAAGATTGATAGATATCATTGCACCCATTCTACAGATGAGGAAACCAAGGCTCAGAATAACTTCACCAAATTATTCTTGGTGGCAGGAGAAAGCAAAATTTTCCTACTTCCAAAATCTTGTTTTACCCCCCTGTGCTTTCACTTTTAGTTCGAAAGAAGAATTTTTCCTCTGGAACTTTTCTTAGTAAGAAAACTTAAACATTTTTAAAAAACGGATCTTGGGCTAGAAGGTGAGATCTTAAGGGGGCCCGAATGTGAGGTAAATCATTTAGTGTTAGACAAAACGAATAATTTGTTGTTTGGGGGAACAGGAGGGTGGAAAAAGGGAGCTGACAAAAGGCCACATATGTGTCTCAACATGACCCCTCTTGAGACCCCCAGAAAATTTAACACATCTCTTCAACTCATGAAATGCTTGAGTGTGGGGAGATTTCTTAATGGAAAATGGCGAAGGACAGACAGAACCAAGATGAGTTGTGTGGGAGTGTGAGACTAAGGAGAAAACCCCAGAGAAATCACAGGGAGAGCCCAGCTCCCCCAAAGCCAGGGTGTTAATTAGGTTTCAGGTCAAATTTTCCAAGGAATTGGGGCAGGAGGTGGGCAACCAGCTGACATCTGATTCCCGTGGTCTGAGGCTGGTGTTGCCAATGAAAACTGTCACCTAGGCCAACTGCCACCTCTAACCTTGACTCTTGGGGGGACATTTCCTCTTGCCCAGTGAGTTATAGCTTCATTGCAGGGGGTCTCACAGACCCCCATGTACACACACACACACGCAGCACCAAGCATACCCCCAAGGGGCACGTCCCCTGAATTTCCTTGCCAGCAGTAGGGTTTTTGCAGGATGTCACGTGTGCATTAGCCTTAGATTTCATTTAAAGCACCAGCTCACAACTCTGACTCCAAGAATATTTATTGGGTGCAACAACATGAAATGCAGAGACAAATGTGTCTGGTGGCTGCTGGGGGGGAATCACTGTCGGGTGGGGCAGGAGACCCAGGGACAAAGCGCAATCCTGTGGCTACAGAGCAGCCTGCTCTGGGCAGAGTGACAGCGTGAGGGTGCGGGGGCTCACTGTGCTTGGGGGCGTCAGGGAAAGCCCCACAGAGGCTGTGATGGGAGCAAAGGACAAGGAATCATGGACCAGGAGCAGCAGCAGAAAAGGCAGGATCATCCAGATGGGAAAATCAAGACTTTGGTTTAAATGTAGATGTAGTTTTGAGGGCAGAGTCAGCTAGAAAAACAGAAAGACAACCAACCTGGGTCAGAGAAGGACATAACTGATTCTCAAGATAACTGGCGACAGGGCTTCTTCTCCACACAGCAACATCATTTTAATTAGTGTTGTTTTAACTTATCCTTAGCGTTAATGGCTTAGAGCCACCCATTCCCCAGGCAGCATCCTGGCAACCCCAAATATCTGATCTAATTTTATCCCTGAGAAATTTGAATTTAGAAGAAAATGTGCAGAAACCTCACTTGGGAGGAGGCTGGAGGAAAACAGTAACTCCAGTCCCCGGGAGAGCACACAGGGTGGAAGGAGAGACTGGGGGAGGGTTTCCAGTGGGTAAGACCCACAGAAGGGCGTCGTGTGTCTGAGTGACAGCATTTTATGCCACCGCCCAACTACTGTATTTACCCAGCTCTGGGAAGGGTGACACAAGTCTCTGGAATGTGTATCTTATTTTTGTCCTGCCTGCGTTTACGGCCATAAAACGAGGTCTCTCCCTTCAGAGCAGAAAGGACTAATTAGTCTGCTTGATCTGGGCAGGAACACTGCCTGCATTTTCCTTGGGTTGGCACCTTTTTAGGCCATAAAAGGGTGTATCCCAGGAAGTCTCAATGGGTGTCCACAGTTATATGCCCCAGTGTGTGTGTCTGTGCAGAGAGCTGTGTTCACAGCTGTACCAAGGGTACACGGGGACAGGTACAACCGTGACACTATGACTCAGGCCTGACGATGGGTGGAAGAGGAGACAGCACATATTAATATAAAAATCAGCCCTCCCGGACTTCCCTGGTGGCACAGTGGTGAAGAATCCACCTGCCAATGCAGGGGACATGGGTTCGGTCCCTGGTCCAGAAAGATCCCACGTGCTGCGGAGCAACTAAGCCCGTGCACCACAGCTACTGAGCCCGCGAGCCACAATTACTGAGCCCTTGTGCCACTGCTACTGAAGCCCGCGCGCCTAGAGCCTATGCTCCTCAACAAAGAGAAGTCACAGCAACGAGAAGCCCGTGCACCTCAACGAAGAGCAGCTCCCGCTTGCTGCAACTAGAGAAAAGCCTGCGCGCAGCAACAAAGACCCAAAGCAGCCAAAAATAAATAAATTAAAGAAAAAAAAAGAGTTAAAAAAAAAAATCAGCCCTCCCTCCTAGGCCAGCAGGACGCCAACCTTCGCCACTCCCTGCTGATACCAGGCTGTCCTGATGCTTGGCGATTTCTCTCCTCAGTAATCTAATGTTAACGTAAATTGACCTACAGGTTCAACGCAATCTCAATCAAAATCCCAGCAGAGTTAAAAACGTCTGCTCTGTGAAAGATACCGACGCCATTAAGACAAGCCACAGACTGGGAGAAACTATCTGCAAAAGACAGATCTGATAGAAGACTGTTATCCAAAATATACAAGGACAGTTAAAATCCAACAATAGAAAAGCAAACAACCCAATTTAATAATGGGCAAAACACCTGAACAAACACCTCACCAAGGAAGATATACAATGGCAAATAAGCATACAAAAAGAAGTTAAACATAACATACAAATTAAAAAGACCATGAGATATACTGAACACCTATTGAACTGGCCAAAGTCTAAAACACCAAATGCTAGTGGAAACGCAATATGATACAGCCATTTTGGAAGACAGTTTGGTAGTCTCTTACAAAACTAAACACACCCTTACCATGTGATCAAGAAATTATGTTCCTTGATATTTATCCAAAGGAGTTGAAAATATATCCACACAAAAACTACACACAGATGTTTTGGGTAGCTTTATTCATAATTGCCAAAACTTGGAAGCAACCAAGATGTCCTTCAGTAGGTGACTGGATAAATAAACTGTGGTACATCCAGACAATGGAATATAATTCAGCGCTAAAAAGAAATGAGCTATCAAGCTGTGAAAAGGCACAGAGGAACATGAAATACATATTACTAAGTGAAAGATGCCAATCTGAAAATGTTACATACTGTGTGATTCTAACTATCTGACATTCTGAAAAAACAAAACTGTGGAGGCAGTGAAAAGATCAGTGATTGACAGGGGTTGTGGGGAGGGAGGGATGAATAGACAGAGCACAGAGGATTTTTAGGGCAGTGAAACCACTCTGTATGATACTGTAATGATGAGTATGTGTCATTATACATTCATCCAAACCCACAGAACGTACAGCACCAAGAATGTAATATAAACTGTGGACTTTGGGTAGTAATGATGTGTCAGTGCCGGTTCATCATTGCAGCTAGTGCACCATGTGGAGGGGATGATGATGGTGGAGGATGCTGTGCCTGTGGGGGGCAGGGGGTGGATGGGAAATCTCTGTACCTTCCACTAAGCTCTTCTACGGACCTACAGCTGCTCTGAAAAACATCTATTAAGTATTCAAAGAAAGAAAGTACTATTCTTGCTCTTCTGACTTACAGATGTATCCATTACATCTAAAGGTACCCAAATGGACATAGGGAGTTCTCTGGCTTGCAGAAGGGAGGAATCTGCTCCAAAAACACAAACACAAAAATAAAAAAACTGGGCAAAACTGTAAATAAGAAATGAAAACATGGTGAAAGCTGTCATTTCCTAGACTTCATAGGTGTTAATAATGTATTTTATCACATCTTATCTAATGGAACATTTTCATATAGCATCACAATGCCAATTAAGTTGTGGCATCATTTTGAGACCAATCATTGAGAGTTTAAAGAGAAGGGAATTAAATAGTTGAGGTGTCAACATTATGAGCTCTTTAAAGGCCCAAAATTATTATAGCTTTGTGAACTAGAAATAAAAAGGCCACTGAAGCATCCTACAGGTTGTAATTTCTAATAAGGTAAATATTGATCACTACAATCCACATGAATGAAAAGCTCTTTGGGGGTCCTCCCACTCTGTTGTAAGAGTGAAAGGATTCTTGAGTCCAAAAAGTAAGAAAGCTACTTTGGATTACCCGTAGCAGTGACAGGTCCATTTCTTGCTATGACCTTATAAGGAGCCATTGTTGTGGAATTCCAGGCACTGACATAAGTCCTTGGCTTGGCCTAAGGTTTTGATCCTTCTAGCTCACGAGTCTGGCTTTTGGTCACTTGAGGGATTTTCACCAATATTAGCTTTTTTTCCTTCTTGAATTTTTGTCTATGAAAGAAAACTTTCTCTAATCACAGTACTTCTGACACCAAATGTGTAGGTTTTCCACACCGAGCAATTTTCCAGTTATCTGTGAACACCAAGAGGGTGCCCTATAATTTTATTCAATTCTGATCCTAACTGCCCCATATTAGTGCAGACCCCACAGGTTAAGGGCTCAGTCTCACAAGACTGCCCGCCCCCTTCAGATGCCAATTGCAGTCAGTGAGTCCCCAGGCTCCCCCCCACAACGACCTCTGTTTGACTTTGCTATGAATTGGGGGTTCCCATGAGCGCCCCCTCAGGGCCAGTAATTTTCTATAATGGCTCACAGAACTCAGGGAAACACTTTACCTAGTATTACTGATTCACGGTAAAGGATGTGATAGAGGATCTAATCAGCAGGCAAATGAAGAGCTACATACAGCAAGAAGAAATGGTTCCCAAGTTCAGGAGCTTCTTTCCCCACGGAGTTTGGGAGTATATCACCCTCCTGGCACCTGGATGCATTCACCAACCCAGAGCTCTAACCCTGTCATTTTATGGAGGTTCTGCTGTAGGCAAGATGAATTAAATCATTCACCATTGGTGATTACCCCCAACCCCTTTTCCCTCCCTGGAAGTTGGGTGGTGAGACTGGGCTGAAAGTTCCAGCCCACTGATCACATGGGTCGGATTACTGTGGCAACCTGTCCCCATCCTAGGGGATCAGCTACCTAGGGGCTCTTAGCTACCAGTCACCTAATTAACATAAATTTTGATCTGGCTGCAAGGGGTTTATTATGAATAACAAGAGATGCTCATTTTACCCCATCACTCAGGAAATTACTAAGATTGTAGAAGCTCTGTGCCAGGAACTTGGGATGAAAACCAAATATATATTTCTTCTTATATCACAATCTATTGTGCTTGTTATTTTTACTTTTTCTTCCTCTACTTTTTACCCCTTTCTCATTTTTTCTTATTCTTTTCTTTTTCTTATTTTTCTTTTTATTTTACTTTAAAATTTTTCTTTGTTTAGTCTTTTTCCAATTTTTTTTTTGCTTTATTATTTTATTTTTTATCACCTTGTGCTTTTTCTTTCTTTCTTTTACTGTTTTTCTCATTTTTTCTTTTTTCTTTATTTCATTTTTTCTGCTTTAATTTAGTAAGTTAATATTGTTGGCAGTAAGTCCAACATACTACAGGGCCTCTTGGCCATCTCTGCTGAGGAAGAGACCCATATAAGGGAAAACAGGCTCCTCAAGGTCATCGGCAAGGACAGTCACACCCATCACAATATCTCTATAGTGCCAGCACCATGGATATTGAAACTGAAAACCACTTTCACTTCTTACCTTCCATCACCTCTCCCTTCCCCTGAATTGCCATTTACCTTGGACTGCTGACAAAAAAGCAGAAGGCCAGTGACCTTTTCCTTCAGACCAAGGCCCCAGGTGAGAACTCAGCCGTAGGGAGCAGCGGCTGCAGGATGTGGCATCAGCTGGAATGATGTGACCCCTGCCCTTTGACACACTCATGTAGCACAGACGTCAGCCGGGCCTTATAACCTCCTGTCCTTTGAGAGCTTTTCCCTGTGGGATTCCGGCCACACTCCAAATCTCAATGGGAATTCTTGAAAGTCAGACATTTCACCAGGTCACCTCAGACGGTGATTTTCTGTTTCCAGTGAATCCTGGATCTTTCTCCCATCTTGCATATTTTAGCTGTCCCTTTCTCACTATCCTGAATCCACACAGAGAGACCCAGTTCCTTTATTTCCACAAAGCAACACTCATCCAAGGCCATTGCATTTCTAATTATAGATTCAGGGTATAAGTGTGGGTGACAGCACAGCAGATAAAAGTGACTGTCAGACATCATTAGTCTTAAAGCCGGGTACTCCCTCTCCTGAAGCCCCAACCCTAACTGGGTAATGTTCACTGGTCTTTTCTGTTATCTCCAGACTCAACTTCTTGCATCCCCTTCCTCCCCGTCAATCTTCTACTCTCCACCTTGGTTCACTGGCTCCAATGATAAACTGCCCCCCAGAATCTCTCTTTTTTAAAGGTCTTTAAGAGCATTCCTTTTTATTTTACTTTTTATTTTTAGGAAGTTTTCCAACCTTATTGAGGTAAAACTGAAGTACAGTAAACAGCACATACTTAAGGAGTCCCATTCTATCAGTTTCGACATATACGCACACATAAAACCATGACTCCTCAAGCATTTTCATCACCCCTTAAAGTTTCTTTGTGCCCTTCGTAATCCATTCCTCCCTCCATCCCATCCCCAAGAAACTGCTGATCTTCTTTCTCTCTACATAGATTAGCTTGTATGTCCTAGAGTTTTGTATAACTGGAATCATCCAATATGTTACTTTCCCCCCCCAGCTTTTTTCATTCGGTATAATGATTTTGAGATTCCTCAGTACTGTGTGCATTAAGAGTTTACATGTCTTTACGGCTGAGTAGTATTCCATTGTACGGATATACCGCAATTTATCCATTCGTCTATTGATGGATTTAGGTTGTTTCTGGTTTTGGCTTTAATAAATAAAGCTCCTCTTAAAATTCATGTGTAAGACTTGGAGTTTCATGCTTTCATTTCTCTTTGGTAAATATCTAGGAATGGAGTGGTTGGGTTGTATGGTACATGTATGCTTAACCTTTTAAACTGCCAAACTGATTTCCAAAACGGTCGTACCTTCCCACACTCCCACCAGCAACGTGTGAGGGTGTCAACTACTCCACACCATCACCAGCATTTGGTATGGTCAGTCGTTTTAAATCTAGCCATCCTGTTGTGGGTTCGTTTGTTGTTTGCTTTAATACACAGAAGTTTAGCTACCTCTTGGCTTCATTTCTAAAAGGAGGAACGTATACTTAGGTTTATAGGGAATAAAACAGATTATACCTGTTGTGCCAGTGAAGTTAATAGTACCCCTCTTACCCTCCAAAGTGTCCTGGTTTGGATAATAAAATATGTGGTTTCTCTACTTCTAGCCCAACTAGCAATGTCCCCAGGCTGTCCATTCCCAGTCATAAAGGAATTGTGCTCAAAAAAGACTTTTTCCTCTAAAAGGAATTTTCCTGCTTTTCTTAAAACATTTTTTCCTCATCACAGAAGGATTACAGGAGGGAAGGAGTGATGTAATGTAGTCACTCAAATATGTTGAAAACATATCCACAGGAAAACCTGAACACAGATGTTTACAGCAGCTTTACTCTTAATTGCCAAAACTTGGATGCAACCAAAATGTCCTTTGGTTGTGTCCTTAGGTGAATAAACAAACTGTGGTACATCCATACAATGCAATTTTATTCAGCAGTAAAAAGAAATGAGGTTTTGAGCCACTGAAAAACATGGAAAAATCTTAAATGCATAATGCTAAGTTAAAGAAATCAATCTGAAAAGTTTGCATGTTGTATGAGTCCAGTCATACGACATTCTGGAAAAGGCAAAACGATAGAGGCCATAAAATGATCAGTGATTGCCAGTGGTTGGGACTCGGGAGGGATGAACAGGAGGAGAGAGAGAATTTTTAGGGTAATGAGACTAGTATGCATGAGTCTCTAATGGTAGATACATGATATTAGGCATCTGTCAAGACCCGTGGAACTACAGAACACACAGAGCAAACCCTATGTAAACTATGGACTTTAATTTTAGTGCATCCACACTGGTTCATCAGTTTTAACAAGAGCACCACATTATTGCACCATGTTAATAATAGGGGAAACCGGATGAGGGAGGGTATATGAGGACTCTGTACTTCCTGTTCATTTTCTATGTAAACTTAAAACTGCTCTAAAAAAAATCAGTGTAGTATTAAAGAAAAGTTCCAGAAGACTTTGTAGAAATTGACATGCTGATTCTAAAATTTATGTAGAAATACAAAGAACCTAGATTTGTCAAGACATTCGTAAGTCAGAGTTGCAGACCTTAACACTCCCTGATTCCCAGCTTTCCTGTAAAGCTACAGTAACCAGGACAGTGTGGTGTTGATGTAAGGACAGCTGAGCACACGAATGGAAGAGGATAGAGAGTTCTGAAATAGACCCCCAGTGCAGTCAGTGTACCCGCATGGGGAAGGGAACATCTTTTCAACCGTCGGTGCTGGAGCAACTGGATATCGTATGGAAAAAAAGAAACTTGACCCCCTACTTCATACCACACACAAACAAGGAATTCAAGGTGCACGACAGATCTTAATGTAAAAGCTAAAACTAGAAAGCTTCTAGAAGACAACATAGCAGAAAAATATGCTCTACTTAGGGGGAGGCAAAGTTTTTAAGACTGGACAAAAAGCACTAAATATGAAAGAAACAAGCAGTAAATTGTATTCCATCAATATTAAAAACTTCTCATTAAGAAGCATGCTTAGGAAAATAAAAAACAAGCTTTAGACTGCAGGAAAATACTTTATATTTATATATGTTATATATAATATATATATACATGCATGCATGCCTGTATGCATATACAGATGCATGTGTGTATGTACACACACATGTACACGTGTACAAACATACAATATGGCAAAGGACTCAGTCCATATATAGCAAGCTCCCACAAAATGGTGATAAAATGACAAAGAGCACAAGAAACCTATTGTTGGAAGGGACCGTCCTCATGGTTGGCTTTGACTTTTTTCTCAGCTGTGTCCAGGTCGCGCTTGCCCACTGTCACCCACCCTGCTCATCCATCACTGAGGTGGCTGTTGGCCCCTTCCTTAGTCATATTAACTGTTGGTGGGGGAGTCACATGTGTTTACAGAAGTCCACTGACACCCCTAAACTTAGGGGACCCAGCTGAGCTTTCAAGGGACCCTGTGGCCTGGGGCAAGTCATTGCTGTCTACCTTCCTGTCTGAAAATGAGGTGGTCAGGTCACTAATATTTACTGGTCCTTTCTTCTCTGACCCCTCAGTAACCCCATGACTGGGGACCCCACTGTCTTGTACAGTGACAGGATGGAGGTGGGGTTGTCTTCCCATCAATTACTTCCACGCCAGGGCTCGGCATCCTGCTCGCTCCAATGGCTTGCTTAATTCAATTCCCAGAATAAACCTTTGCCTAGATTCTGAATAACAAAAATAGCTACCCTAATGAAACGTTCTTTGCTGACCTTATCTCAACTCTGAATAGCATGTGTGATTAGTCACACTTTATGGATTGGAAAAATGAGGCTCAGAGAAGTTAAGCCACTTGCCCATGGTCACACAGCAGAGCCAGCCTCCAAACCCAGCTTTTTCTGATCCCAGGAGCTTTCTACACTCCCCATGGAGAGGACAGTGCTTCTAAAGGGTTATATTCCTTTAACGAAGAGGCCGCCTTAGCAGGGAGCCTACAGAGGCAAATGAGCCTAAGAGTTCCTGAAGTCTCTAATCCCTTGATACGTGGGAAGGGAGCATGAAGCAAGTGGGGCGGAGAAGAGAGGAATTCCTACCTGCTCAGTAGACTTCGCTGAAGCTTGAAGCAACTCTAAGTACAGTTCTTCTGAAACTACTAATAATTAGAGTGGCTAACATTTACTGATCACGTACAATGTTCAAGTGGTACAGTAATCCTATGGAATACACATTATTTTGCAGAATTCTCACACCCTCAGGAGGTAGCTACTATTGTTACCCTCACTTTACAAATGAGGTAACCGAGGCATGGAGTGGTTAAATCCTTGCCCACAGCAGCCCCCTAGTAAGTGAAGAGTGGACGTGTCCCAGAATCCCATTCCAGAATCCCAGAACTCGGTTTGGTCCCTGTTTGGCACCATCACCATTTGATTTATGTTTTTATTTTCTGTGCTCTGCTTCCTATCCTGTTAGACTTTTGTTCATAAGGGTGGGGAGTTAAACCCTTGTTATTCACATCTGTACCCCTGGCTCCTGAACACACAGTACATGCTCCAGAACTCATTTTTGAAAAACTGAATGAGAAGCGTTGCATTGCTTGCTCTTAGAGTCTGGGCTTATCTCTTGTAATAGGAAAAGGAAGAGGCTAATTTATGGGAAGTCAGGGGCAGGATTTTCATGGGTGGCTGAGGTGTCTTCAGAACTTTGGTGGATGGATTTGAATGAGTTTTGTGGAGGTGAGAGGAAGCTTCAGTTCATTCTCCTTTTGTCTGTCCCAGCCCCACCCCAGTTCTTTTTCCAGGTTCCTTTTCTTTTTTCTTTTTGGATGTAACAGTTCTGAGTTTTCACATATATATAGTTTCATGCCATCACCACAACAGGATACAGAACAGTCCATCACACACAAAACTCCCTGTGTTCCTCATTTGCAATCACACCCTAATCTCTGGCAACCACGGATTTATTCCCCATCACCATCATTTTTTTCCCCAGAACATCCTTGCCTTGTTCCCAGTCTCAGGGGGAAAGCATTCCCTCAGTATTTATTTTAGAGCATATCTAATGGTAAAGGATTCTCTCAGTTTTCCTTCACTGAGAATATTTTTATTCCATCTTCATTCCTGAAAAAATGTTTTTACCAGATAAAGAATTCTGGTTGACAGTTTTTCTGCCAGCATTTTTAAAATGTTATTCCATTTCCTTCTCACCTCCATTGTTTTATATGAGAAATTCACAGTGATTCCAATCAGCATTTCTCTATAGAGCATAATAAAGCACCATTTTCTCTGGCTGCTTTTAAGATTTTTTTCTTTGTCTTAGTTTTTAGCCGTTTGATTATGATGTGTCTGGACATGGATTCCTTTGGGTTTATATTATTTGAGGTTCACTGAGCTTTTTTTTTTTTTAATAAAGAATGGAGACTTTTTAAAAATTTATTTATTTATTTATTTCTGCTGTGTTGGGTCTTCGTTTCTGTGGGAGGGCTTTCTCTAATTGTGGCAAGCAGGGGGCCACTCTTCATTGCGATGCGCGGGCCTCTCACTATTGCGGCCTCTCTTGTTGCGGAGCACAGGTTCCAGACACGCAGGCTCAGTAGTTGTGGCTCATGGGCCCAGTTGCTCTGCGGCATGTGGGATCTTCCCAGACCAGGGCTCGAACCCATGTCCCCTGCATTAGCTGGAAGATTCTCAACCACTGCGCCACCAGGGAAGCCCCTACTGAGCTTTTTGAATCTGTAAGTTTATGTCTTTCACCAAATGTGAGAAGTTTTTACCCATTATTTCTTCAAATAAAATGTTTGCACCATGCTCTTTTCCCTCTCCTTCTGAGACTCTGATAATATGAATGTTAGACTTTTGGGTATTGTTCCTCATGTCCCCAAGGCTCTGTTCATTGTTTTTTTTTCAATTTTTTTTCTCTTTGTTCAGATTGGATAATCCCCATTGATCTGTCTTCAAGTTCACTGACTCCTCTCTATTTTGCTATTGATTCTATCGTGAATGTTTTATGTCAGTTATTGTATTTTTCAGTTCCCCCAAATTTCTATTTAGTTCTTCATTCAATCTCTTTGCTTAAATTTTTTATCTTTCCATTCATTTCAAGAGAATTCACTCTTACTTCTTGGAGCATAATTATAATAGCTGCTTTAGCATCTTTATCTAGTAATTTCAATGTCTGTGTCATCTCTTGATTGCCCTTTTCCTTATAAGTTGATATTTTTCTGGTTCTTCATATGCTGAGTAGTTTCGACTATATCCTAGACATTTGAATATTATATTCTGAGACTCTATGTTTTATTTAAGTCCTAAAGAGAATGTTGAATTCTGTTTTGTTTTATTTTAGCAGGTAATTGATACGGTTATGATCCAGCCTCATGTCCTGACCCACCTTCTGTGGACTGTGGTTTCAACTTCAGTTCAGTTTTCAACGACTTTGCAGTGCTACTTGGATCTGTTCTTTATGTGCTACCCAGTGGCCATTTGGGAGTCTGGGTGATTCTCTAATCCACAGTTCAGTTCTCATAACTCACAGAGCTTAGAAATAAGCCCAGGAGCTCACATGGGACTTCTCTCTTAAGCTCTCTCTTTTCTGAGATCATTCTGACATTTTCAGTTCCCATGTGGCCCTCTGGTCTATAAGCTGGGGATTTAGCTTCCCGGCTCAGCTGTGCACTTCCCCTGAGTGTGTCTGAGTATGGGCCAAGCAGTGGAAGGACAGGGAGGAAAAAAAAGCAGTGGGATTTTGTCCTACCTTCTTGGGACCATAGCTTCTCTAGTCAGAGGGAAGGTTTTCTTCTTTCAAAGTTTTAGGTACCTGCCTGGCTGCCGCCCCCATTGCAATCACTGCTGCTGCCATGGGATTAGCTGGGGGTCAGGGTGGGAGGATGGGAAAAAAAAACCAACCAGGGGCTTTCCTCACTTTCTCTGACACTTAGGAGCCCCTTTTCTCATTCCTCAGATCAGACAGCAAGGGCTCCTTTTGCAGCCTTTTCTGTTTGCATCTGGTGCTCATGTCCAGTTGTCAGACTGCCTGTGAATCTAGGCCAGATGATCCCAGGGGGGTAAAAATGGGAGACTCGCAGTGGGTTTGGTGGTACTTCAAATTCTGTTCTCCTTCCCTAATCCACGTCCTCCTGTTTACTTTTCATTGTCCTCCAATAGCTGCTCCACGCCTTCTGTCTGACATTTATTGTCACATTCAGTGGGAGAGGCATGCTGAAGTGTGCTTACTGCATCTTGCCCAGAACAAGAACCCAAATATACATTTTGTGTCCAATGCTATAAACAGTAGGGAAACCTTGTCTTCAATAACGGGCACAATGTCCAACACTGACTCCCAGGACTGCCTTCATACAGCCCCCAACAGCTGTGTTCTTCCCTCTGGACTGGGCTTCTGGCCACATCAGGTTTTGGCTGGGGCAGCTGCTGTCCTAATAGAGCACTCCTGAGGCTGGGCTACTTGAAGCAACCCCATCTCCTCAGGGCAGCCTCCTTTCTTCAGCTTCCTAGCTTCCCTCAAACAGTTCAGGTGCTAAGTAAGGTGGCCCGCCTCAGAGCTTCCTGAGCCATGACAGAAACATCAGGAAGGAAGTGACAACTGGAATGCCTGGCTGAGACATTTGGCCATGACTTAATACGTAACAAGAAGATGCTGAAAATTCTCAAGGAACAACATCATGTAATCAACATCATGAAAATAATAACAGCTAACATTATTAAGCCCTTACTATGTGCCATACCCTATGCTATATTTTATATACATTATTGCATATATATTACTACATTTAATCCTCCCAGCAGGTTATGGGATAGATACTATTTCTTCTCAACTGCAGGTGAGGAAATCACTTCCACCTGGAAGGGACACATGTTACCAACATCAGGGGGCAGGGAAGAATATCCCGCCCCTATTTGGGGAAGAACTGGATAACTGGATTGGGATTGCTTGTGACGAGCCCTAAATATGACCCCAGACACCTACAAGCTGGTGACCATGGCATTAATTTCCTCTTCTGTAAAATGGGGATAACAATGGTGCCTGCTCTGCCATTCAGCTAATCTACAAGATGATGGATGCAGCATGCTTTGCCTGGTGGCTAGCACATAAGAGGCAGTCAGTAAATAACCACTTTTATTTGTTTCTCCTAGATGTGTGGGCCTAGCTGTACCAGCACACGGAGCTCTCCTCGAATCTCCAAGGACAGGCAGGCCCCTGGGGCCAGACTCCACTTTTAGTGATAATTGGAGGCTTGTTATCACCCAAGAGCTGACTTGACAGCTATTTAACACTTCACCAAGAAAAAACTAAGCGACTGTGTCTTAGTGGCAGTCAGATAGCCAACAGGTTAAAATTAGTTGGCATGGGGACTTCCCAGGTGGCGCAGTGGTTAAGAACCCGCCTGCCAATGCCGGGGACACGGGTTCGAGCCCTGGTTCGGGAAGATCCCTCATGCCATGGGACGACTAAGCCCGTGCACCACAACTCCTGAGCCTGTGCTCTAGAACCCGCAAGCCACAACTACTGAGCCCGCGTGCCGCAACTACTGAAGCCTGTGTGCCTAGAGCCCACTGTCCGCAACAAGGAGAAGCCACTGCAATGAGAAGCCCGTGCACTGCAATGAAGAGTAGCCCCCGCTGGCCACAACTAGAGAAAGCCCCCACACAGCAACGAAGACCCAATGCAGCCAAAAATAAATAAATAAATTTATAAAAATAAATAAATTTATAAAAACAAATTTATATAAATCAATCAATAAATAAAATTATCTGGCATGACCCAGTACTTTACCTGCAGTCAAGTTTTGAAAGACCTCATCTATTTAAACAACTCCTTTAAAATGTTTTTCTCTCAATTTCTATGAAGAGGCACACACACACAGAGGTAATATGTGTTTGCTGCTAGGATTTTCACTTAATGAGAGGTCACACTTCAAAGTAGCTTCCACACATTTGGTCAACAGTTCAGGAACAACCTGGGCAGTGGGGAGGAGTACTGTTCCCACTTAAGAGATGGGAGCAGGTGACTGGGTCAGTAATATTCCACTGGCTTCCATGAGGATCCTAACAGAGAAAGGGGTGGGAGGGAAGGAAGAGGAGAAGCTGGGAGGAAACAGCGGGGCACTTGCCTTTCAGGGACCTGGCGACTGTCAGCTGATTGCCTTGGACTTGTCCACGTCCAGTGTTCTGTTAGACCTCACGATGAAACCTGGGACGAATGGGTCTAGAAATGGACCAAAGTGAAAGGAATACCACAGCCAGGCTGAGGGAGCCATGGAATCAGGAAGGGCTGTGACATCAGATGAGTCTGTTCTTAATAGTTTTTATTGCTCTCAGCAAGTTGTTTAATCTGTCTGAGCTTTGAGTTCTTTATCTACAAAGCGAGGATAGACATACCATCTTTTATGACTGGGGGAAGATTACATGAGACAGTGTGTGTGGCAGAGCCATGGGACTTGGTGCACAGAGGGCTCAATAGTGCTACTTTCCTTTTACAACACAGATGCCAGATAGGACCTGTCTGCCCTCCAGATCTAGAGATGATCTCACACCCCACCCATCCAATGCCAATGGAGGATTTCCGGTAAAGACCCAGGCATCAGATTTCTTGTCTCTACTCTATTATACTTGCCTCCATTAGGTTTTTAATCTAATCCAGGTGTGCAACTCAGCTTCAGACACACACACACACACTTTTACATACTCACACACTTCCTCACTCTCACATTCACACCATTCTCTCAAGGCCATGTGTGTGGTCCAGCTTTACTGAAACTTTGGGGATGTGGAGATTGTAAAAACACAATGGTACAGATAACCTGGTTGTTGGGATTTTTGAGTCTTTCTGACATTTCCACCTCCTCTTTCTCTCCCTCCTCCTTTGTGGCCCCCGCCAGTGTCCTGGTTCCTAACCTAAAGTACTGCAGCTACCACTTCATAGTATTCTTCCAACTCGAGCCCACAGGCTCTCATCTTCCACTTCCAAAGGCTTATCGAGTTATTTTCCTAAACACGCGTGGTTCCTCCCCTGAGGCCTTTGGGATCAGCCGGTAAAATACAATATATCTGTTTTGCCCTACGACCTTCTTTCCCACACCAGTGCTCAATGGCCAGAGGCGCTGGTGGTAGTGGGATTCATTCTCTATTCACCTCCTGGGGAGCAGGGCCTATGTTTGTCTCCATTACCGCTCTCTTCCCAGGGCCCTGCCCTGCACCGGCACAAAATATGCCCTGGATAAACACAACCGAATTGGCTGATGGCATAAATCAGTTTAGGAAGCAAATTAGATAACCAGTCTTTCTAGAACAGCGGCATCTCTATCACCACCACCATCAGAGGTTATTGGAAGTTACCACCCAGTTGGGTCACACGGAACTGATCTGGGTTGTAATCCTAGTTAACTCATTGCCTGACGTTTGACCTTGGGCAAGTCACTTCACCAATCTGGGCTTCAGTCTCATGACCTTTAAAATGGGAGTGATGGTACCTACACCCGGAGCCAAATGTACTGTGATGAGAACAAAGCGAAATAGCTAGGTAGCCCGCACTTCTAGGTAAGTATCTGCTTTTGTATTGGTATCTGCTTTTGGCGTCAGTAAATTTGTGTTCATTTTCTGAAAAGGCTCCCCAAATTGTATACTCTCTGGGCTCCACAAAACCTGGCTCCCGGTCAGGAAGAGATAATGAGATGTCATAACTGCGTGGCCTGGAGCGCCCCAGGGGTGGAACCCTGTGAGGAGCGGGCTGACAGGAGGTCTGAACACATCTTCCTGGCACCCCTTCCCCATTCCCTGGCCCTGCAAACCCAGGCAAACTTCCAAAGGGCCAGTCGCTCAGGCCTCTAGGCCCATGTCCAGGTTCTCATAGGTAGAGGCTGACACCCCCTTTTCTTGGGGTGTCAAAAACAGGACCTGTTGACTCACACAGGTGCAGGTTGCAGCCTCTCACTAGACACAGAAGCTCTGCTCAGCTTGACCCCCTGCCAGCTCCCCTCTGGATGCCATGATGGTGTCCAACATCCAACGGGAGGAAGTGTTGCAGCCCGACTCCCCTCCCCTCAACAGAGGCCTGCTGTAGCCGCTGGAGACACAACCAGTGTGATATACTCCTGCGTTCTATTTCCCGGACCTCAGGTACACAGAACTGGATTAGGGATTAATCACCCTCCTTTGTTCATGTCACTCTGTTGCTGTTGGTCCACGTCTGGCCTCCTGTTACTTCCTTAGGCTTTTTGTTTTATTCTTTAATGCAATAAGGACTGAAAAACCATCACTCAGAACAAAAGCTAGGACCAGGACAGAAACCTACAGCTAGCTCCACAGTCACTCCATAACCTGTATTTTCAAACTTTTGGCTTTTAATCCAGAAAGATTACAGCCCAGCTGCTGTGTGCTGCCAGCTCCTGCTTCATTCCTTCTTTCCTTCTTGGCTGGGAAGCACAAATCAATCATTTGAGCAGCTTGATAGCACATTCGGAAAGAGTTTGGGTCACGGAGCCAGAGAAAATTCATGATTAAAATGAGGCTTTTGAATTTACGTTCATTTTTTTTCATTCAACTGACATCCTTTGCTCTCTTCCTATCTTCTAGGCCTTGCAGATTCATCAGGATGTCCTTGAGGTTCTGCGGGAAACTGCCCATAGTCTCCTGATGAGCAGGTGGGCACTCAGAGCAGGGCAGGAGCTGCAGCGCGGGAGCCTGGGAACCTGGGCTGGGCCAGGGGCTGAGGTGGGAGGTGGTCAGGCGTGAGCCCAGGTGTGCAAACGTGCTAAGTCACATCTCAAACCAGAGGAGGAAGAGAACAAGCAGGCAGACCCTTCAGCCAGCTCATCAATGTGAAGGGAGCAGACAGGAGGCACAGAGTGGGGACAAGCGTTGTCAGCCTGGAGGGGGACTCAAAGCAGAGCGTGAGGATGGGGCTGGGGGAGCTGAACCGTGTGAGGAGGGGGCCTGGCCTGAGTGCTTCTCAGTAGAGCCTCTGGTCCCTCAGCCACGATGGGACATCTTCGCCTCTCCCCACACTCTCTGGCTTCTCAGTACAGGCAGCTCTTTAAGTCACCTGGGGAGCTTTTAAAAAGTACCAGTACCTGTGCCCCGCTCTCCCATTCAGAGTCATGTGGTGCGGGGGCCTGGCGTGGGCAGGCTTGTTCTGAGACTCAGCAGTGCAGAGACTGTCGCAAGAGGGGCGTTGGGCTCCCTCGGTTTGCCCGCGGCAGGTCACAATATAATCAGGCGAAATTTGGATGTGGGAATTTCCCAGGTTCCTCCAATCCTGGGGTCAAGGTTAAACTTGACGGAGGTACCATGGAAGGCCCAGCCCCTACCCCCCCATCTCCTGGTTCCTGCCCTCAGTTATCTGATGGGTCTGGGGGTTGCAGGGTGAAGCAGGGAACAGTGGGAAAGGAGTTAGGCACAGAGGGCAGAAGTTTGCGTTAGAAGGCCACAGGTTCCAAAGTCTCTCTCTTGAAGGGCCTCACTTCTTGGTCTCCCAGTTTGAGGGCTGGCCATTGGCTCATAGGTGGCCAGGTGAGGGCCAGAGAGCTGTTTCCCCCGGGGCCTGGCTCTGTCTGCTGGCCCGGGAAGACCGGTGGGTACCTCTGTTCTTTCTGCTAACCATAGTTCCCCCAGATATGGCTGGGGCATCAGGGAGAGAGTGGAAGTAGCAGCAGAGAAACAGCAATTTCTGTAAAAAGGAGTATTTTGGGTTGAAAGGCAGTGAAAACCAGTATATGTGGCGAGTAAACCAATCATATCATAGCTGTGTCTGAAACCCTATCGAGGTTTCCCTGGGGCCTGCATGACAGTCTCACTGGGTTAGGGGCCTGTGAGTGGAATACAAGGCCTGGATAGAGCTGTAGGGCTTCGGACAATGCCCTCCAACACCAACAGACAAATCTGAGCTGAGACTGGCCATAAAGCAGCTAAGGAAGGATGTTACGATGAATAAGGAGGCCATGGTGGCTAGAATAGTGGGCTTTGGGGTCGGGGAGGGAGGGTAGAGGATGTCTTTGCTGAGGGATAGTTACCACCACCAGACGGGGTCATGATGTGGGAAGCGGCAAGCCGGTGAGAAAACCTTGGGTAATTGTGTCCGATGCTCGTTGACCTGGCTCAGGTGGTCGGGGCAGGTGGAGGGGCTGTGTCAGAGGTTGCCTCACGGGGGCTGCAGGAGGCCCCGGGGTTCACATTCCGTGCTTTCAGCAGGCCCTGGCTGACCGCGGGATGTCCTGGTAGTGGGGCCATGATGGCTCCAGGACCCCCGCCTAGACACTCAACTGCTTATCCAGAGCTGCAACTCCTCGGCATCCAGGTCCTTCCGTGCTGTCAGGCCACGGGGACTGGATGCCCACGTAGTCCCCGTGCAGCCTGGCTCTGCTGGGGTCCAGGGGAGAGGGTGGAATATTTCCCGGGGGCGCTTCCTCTCCCAGGTGCTCCGGTTTGCAAACATACGTTTTGGAAGGTGGTCAGGTTAAGGCCCTTAGAGAATGTGGCCTGTCCAACTTGTGGGTGCTGAGCCTCCGGTCAGATCAGGTACCTTGGGGTCACCATCACGGGCTGCCAGCCAGGAGCAAGCTTATGGGAGAGCAACTCCTGCCCTTAAATGGCAGGCGCGGCCCACTTTCCAGCGAGCACAGAATTCCTGGGCCTTGTTCCGTCCAGCCTGGGCCCCCACTGGATGTCAGACACAGTTAACAGCCCTGAGGAGGAGACTCCTGGCTTCACCAAAGGCAGATAGCCCCCGCCACTCTCCTGCCTCCTGGCAGCACCCATCTTCCTCCACGGGACAGGAGCCTTGCCTGGCCTGCCTGAGCAGACCCAGCCCAGCCCTGCACCACACCCCTCATACAACCTCCCCCATGAGGAGGGACTCCGCAGACCTCGAACCAGGTGTGGTATGGGCTTAGACCTCAGGGGGTGGATTTTTCTAATCCTTCCCCCTTCCTCTCCACCCTAATTCCTTTAGAATAAATCCAAATGGGAAGAAAGGCTTCCCATAAGTAGATCTTACCTACTTGAAAACCCCTCAAATTTCTTCTATTTTGGAAAACATTCCTTTCTCTTCCTTCGGTACTGCCTGAATTAAAAACCTTCTCTTGATAACAAAGGGCTCTCAGGGTAACCAGATACCTAAGGTAGATTTCCTGTCCAGGAAGTAGATCAGTCTGGTTCATTTCACTGAAACTTTATAAAGTCTCTCTGTGTGGTCCACTTGGGTCCAGGCATGGAACAGTGAAAACAGTGACATCCCACCTTGCTGCAACCAGGGCAGGCTTGATGTCCAAATACAGGCAGCAGCACAAAATGGATGATCTCTTCTCCAAAGGACCTTTTCCAGGTTGTACTCAGCCTGGAAGTTTTTACCGACACAAATCTAAAGCCGGGAAAATTCTTCCCAGAGACACAGCACAACTCAGACAGATGAGGAGGTCAGGGTGGGTGAGCCTCTCAGAGCATGAAGCCATCTCAGGGTTCTGGGCAGCCAACCTCTCAGAACTCACATCTCAGCATTCACTGCTACACGGACGTGTACAGTAGCATGTAGCAACCAGGAGAGCTAGGGCTCCTGAACTCGGGGCCCATAAGGCATGGACTTTGGGCAATTATAACCAGAGAGAAAGAGCCCCCTGTCTTATTAGACTTGAAGCCCTGTGGAAAAGGGTGAGCCATCCAGGGAAGACTAGAGGGTGACAAGGAAGCGTGTGGGCACAGCTGATCAATAGAGAATGAAAGAAGAAGCTGTCAGCGGAAAGGGACTGAAACATTTCCCACAGCCACATTGGGCTAAGGTTTCACCAGCCATTCGTACAATGAGCTTAGAAGTAACTATGGGAGAAACTATATTTATTTGTCCTTGGTGCATTCATGCTGAAGGTAATGATTTGATAATTTATTCTGTAGCATGAGATTGGCCACAGGACTGTAATTTAATCAGGGCTATTCTGCATAGAGATTTGCTTACTTTTAAAGCCCATTCCTCTCCTGGGCAGGGAAGTCTCTGGGCCTGTGATGGGTAGATGGGAAGTTGGGTCATCTGTGGATGACATGAGAATGCAAGCAACATGACACCGAGTGCCTACCTGGTGGCTTTACCTGGGTATTGCTGCCAGGTGCTCTGGACATACCACTGTCACTACTGCAGCTTCCAGGTGGCCATGTGTGAAAGGGAGAAGTGGATTTTGAGCTATGAATCATTTTCCAGGTTAAATTTGGGCTGCCAGTAATTTCATTTCGGGGAACATTTGCCCACGGACGGTGGCTTACTGCAAGGGGGTGGGGGAAATCCACGCTCCACCTGTTGAGGAATATCTTGCAGACGGCTGACAGTCTGCATATGGGAAGGTTTATGGCACCTGCACACCTGAATGCCCATTTGTATATGCATTCAAGAAAAGGATAGTAATAGATGCTCAATTAAATTCCAGAGGTATTAAAAAGAGCATGAGGCTACTGTTGAGTAGGAAATGTCAAGCAAACAAGCCTTATTGGTGCAGAACAGCAGCAGTAAGAACCACAGAAAGGTGGGTGGTGGGGGCTCAGATTGTGGTGAAAGAAGTGGAAAGAATAGTTTTGGTTACAGCTGCATTTTCATGGGAAGGGTTTATAAAATGTGACATGGAAAAGTGAAGAGATTATGACTGAAAAGCAAGCTGGTTGACACAACAGGAAAGTGGAGAATGTCATAAAAGAATTTTTGAATTAGCGTCTTATTAGTTTCCTATTGCTGCTACAATAAATCACATATAAATTTGCGTTGTTTTAGGCCAACAACACAAATTTATTCCCTCACAGTTTTGGAAGTCAGAAGTCTGAAATGGTTCTTAAAATCAAGGTGTCAGTGGGGCTGCACTCTTTCTGGAGGCTCTAGAAAGAATTTGCTTCCTTACTTTTCCGGTTTCTATAAATGAGCTTGTGGTCCCTTCCTCCATCTTCAAAGCCAGCAGGGTAGCATATTCGAGTCCCTCTCTCTCTCCCCCACCCTCCTCCTCACCTCTGCCTCCATTGTCACATCTCTGCCCCCTCATAAGGATTCTTGTGATTACAACAGGCAGGCCCACCCAGATGATTCTAGATAAACTTTCCACCTCAAGATGCTTACCTCACTCTAAGTATCTGCAAAGTCCCTTTTGCCATGTAAGGTAATATATTCACAGGTTCAGGGAACCAGGATGTGAACATCTGTGGGTAAGGGCATTATTGTTTACCACGATGTTATAAATTGTGAGTCTTTTCAAAAAACTCATTGTGGCATAATTTTAGATTTACAGAAAACTTGTCAAGGCAGTACAGAATTGTGAGTCTTTTTTACAACATTTTTTCATCTCTGTTCAGGTTGTACAAATGTTTTTACGTTAAAAATTATTTGAAAACAAATGAGCCATCTGTGAAAGTGCTTGGCATTCTTGGGAATAAAAGTCCTGTTTAGTGCAAGGCATTTGTGATACCTGGTCTCCTTCAAAGGAATACCCTGTAGGGTTTCTTGATGGGAGCTGCCAGCCTTTTCCATCCCTGGGAACTTCCTGGGGCTGATTCCTCAGAGGGCGGGACCCAGACCTCATGACCATTATTGCCCCATGCAGACAGGTGAAGTTAATACGACTTCTCTCTACCTGTTGAGAAGCACATTCCTCCCAGAAAGTCCTTCTCTGTATCACCTCCTTCCTGCTTCTCTCAGTTGTTGCCTTGGGCACTTTCTAGGCATTTGCCATCTGTAACTGGCTGGGCAGGTGGCACCTGGGAACCTTTGCCATGTAGCTTGCCTGAGTCATCTGTGCCTCTGTGGTGAGCCAGCCATCCTCGGGGATGCTGCCTGGGAATCTTAGGGAACATTAAGCTTCCTTCACTAGCTCCTGCCTAAGAATATTCCTCTGCCTTCTGCTAAAGGTACTGACTCTAGAATCAGAACTAACTCTGTTGGTGATTTGAGGTTACTAACTGGCATGATGGCTTCCAAAACCTAGATCCATGATGGCTTCCAAAACCCAGATTACGTTTTTACAAACGTAAAAACATTTGTACAACCTGAACAGAGATGAAAAAATGTTGTAAAAAGACTCACAATTCTGTACTGCCTTGACAAGTTTTCTGTAAATCTGCATCAGAGTCACCTGTTGTGCTTTGTAGGAAATACACCACAAAATGAATCTGGAAAGTCTTGTATACAAGAAAGCAAGGAATTACTCAAAAAGTGATGAGGACATGTTAAAAGGATACAGGGGCCAGATGGAATTCTAAATCTGGGACATTTTGGCATCAAAACAAATAGTGACAATAATGGATTATAAGCCATTGAATAAAAAAACACATTAACTAGTCCATACTCATATCACTAAACAAATAAGTAAATAAATGAGTGTTCATGCTTTTAAAAAAATCCCGTGCCCGAGATTCTCTCCCTGAAATGCTGCCTCAATTAGGTCTGGAGCAGGGCCCAGGCATTTCTGGTTCTTTAAAAGACTGTAGGGGATGGTGATGTGCAGGCAAGGTTGAGAAATACTGGTTTAGCCTCTCCCGGTAGAGCACAGAGCCATAGAAGTTATAGAAGGAAGAGCTGAAGAATTTGCTGTCTCGTCCATTTACTCATCATGCATTGAAACCTACTATGTGTCAGGTAATGTACAGACTGGGATATAAGAGGCTAAAAACATTTCCTGTCCCCCTGGAGCTCACGGTCAAGGTGCTACTTAGCCCTGTGAACAGTCTCCCTTTGGGGTGGGCTCAGGTCTGGAAGCCTGGAAGAATGAAGAGGACTTTGCTGGTGGACCAGGGAGAGAAGGGCATTCTAGACCGAGGGAAAAGCAAAGGTGTGGAGGAGGGAGGGCGGGGCACGAGGTACTTATTTGATCTGCATGGGTGGGTGCGCTGCAGGGTTGCAACAGAGGAGGGATGAGCAGCGATAAGGGCCACCGTCCGTGCCAGCACCGAGAACCAGACACTGGTTCTGGCGTGTTTCATCCACTGAGCCCTGTGACCTTCGCTGCAGCCACACCCTACAGAGAAGGAGACAGCAGAGCCAGGTAGAGGGACATTCCAAAGGTCACGCTGCCGGTACCCCCGAGCACACATGTTTAACTCTTCTGCTGGCCTTGAGGTACTTTTCAACTGACCAGCAGCCTTGGTCTCCTCTGGGAGCTTGATAGATGTGCAGGCTCTCAGGGAATCTGCATTCTAACTTGCTTCCCAGGACTTTCGTAGGCACCTTGAAGTCTGAGAAGTGCCAGTCTAGGTAGGTCTCTGACGGCTTAGGACGAATGGATTGAGGTGGGGACTGGCGGGCAGTGGTGTGGGGCGTTAGCAAGACCAAGCAGAGGTCTGACATGGTGGTCTCATGAGAGGGAATGGTGTGCTCAAGTGGTCTTCTCCCCCGTGTGGGCTTTCTCCCTAGTACGTCTTGACTGTAAGCTCCTCCGGAATGGTCCACAGGGTTCCCCGCTGGGGGCCCAGCAGACCTAGCACAGCAATGTCTACCCATCAGCGGTCAGTAGGTATGGGCTGACTCAGTGCTCTGTGGACAGATCTTTAACTCCAGACCCAGAGTCATGAGATTGCCCACAGCCTCACATGCTTCCTGCAGTCCCACCGTCCTCCATCTGGACACTAATCTTACATCCACAGGGATCTCTTCCCTCCCCCAGGCCAGTCCAGCTACTGCCTTGGCCCAGACTCTTCCTGTTGACTCAGTCACTCCAGTGGCAGGTGGGACCCATGTAGGCAGTGCTGTGACAGGTGGGAGGTGAGTGTGGGAGCCCAGACTGTGGCCAGGACACCCATTCCCTGCCGACGGCTGGAACATCACTCACGGTCAGAATAAAGAAAATCCCATGACCACTGTTGCTGTGTTCATTTTAACAACAACAACAAAAAAAAAACATATCCCAAGGAAGCAGTAACTACCACAGAACTGCGGATTTTCTGTTCTGGGGAGTTTAGTCCAACTGAGAAGGCTACAATATGACTTTATGTCAAGTGAACAGATGTCATTTCTCTGAACTTCCATGATCACTGGCAAATTACACACTGTTAAGAACTCAGTCTCAAACCCCAAGTGACCTTCGGGTCTGGGCTTCCATTCCTGGTCATGGTGTTGCTGGTGTTTTGCCCTCCGTTTGCCCAGATGGATGCCACTATGCATTTCTTTTCCCTAATTAGGATTTTGACTGCGGATCTGAGGGCAAACTAGAAATGCATTTCCGTTAAAGGCATTTCTATTGCCATGGGGAACTGCTACCAAGTCATTCTGATATTCCCACGGCTCAGTCATAATTAATATTAATAATAATTACTAACACGTATTGATATTCCCTCCTTAAGAATTTCCACTGTCATTAAGTTGCTCCAAAATTCCCTGAGGAAAGAGAGAGAACTGGCTCTTTTCCCCCAGCCCTCTTTTGAGTGTCTTTCTCTCTCTGAGAGCAGGGACTGTGTTTTTCATCTCAGAATCCCACTGGCCAGCACAGACCAGGTGAAGTTCGTGCAATGAATGAACATTCTGGCCAGTTTCAACCCCAGGAATCCTGCATCTAGGACAACTGAGAGTGTGCAGCTGGTGGGGAGCTCAGGGGTGGTGTGGCCACGAGCCCAGCCACGCACTCCTATGATCACGTGAATAAAGAGCCAGCAGAAGAGAGGGAAATAAAGTGATAAGACAACATTACAAAGCTCTCCGGGAATTAGAAGATGGATGCAGTAATCCTGTGGAATAATGCATGGCCAGGTTTCCCGGTAAGCCCCAGCCCCACCAAATCACTGAAAAGATGAGCATTTCCAATCAGGAGAGTGGGGGGGGGGGCATTACGGTGACAAAGGAAGGACAGGAATAAGGGATTGGGCAGCCACTCTAGGTGGCATCTAGACTAATGGTGCCACCCTGCATTGGTTCCTTGTTGCTATGACCAGGGAGAAATTGGCGAGTCTGGGGAGGAAGTTGCATGCCTGGAGAGCTGTGACGGGGCGATGTGTCTAGCCATGCCCTGGCCTGACTCATTCGTACCACGTGGGGCCAGACAGACAAACCCTTGAAGCCCCGCCCAGCCTCAGCAGCTGGTGCTACCTCCCCCTCCACGGCCACGTGGGCCCTGCAGGGCCACACTTCTCTATCCCACCCTCTTCCATCTGCCTGTTGAGTCCACTCTCAATCATCCAAGTCTATAAGCAGAATCCATCTTCAGTCTCCAGCGCCCCTTTCCTTCTAATTGGCTGCCATGGAATTCCACCACTTTGTAGCCCAGAGAAGCCACTCCTGACCTCTCTGGGGCCCCTTTCCCTCATCTGTAAAGTGGGGTAAGTGTTAAATGGGGTGAAACATTGAAGGCACGTTGCTTAGTGCCTCACAGAGGTTAAATAGCCAAGCCTGGAGCCCTGTTGTCGTCTTTCATACCCCAGCCACTCAGCATAGCTTCGCGGAAGGACAAGAAGGGCAGCGGGACCTTCCTGCCATCATGAAGAGCCTGGTTCAGGAACACAGGGCCGGCGGAGCCAGAAGGATGAGTGGAGGGAACCGACGTCTGGACTTTTCCCGGGTTAGGGTGCCCTTTGCCTTTGGAAAAAACTGGTTTGGGGAGGATCCTCCAAAAAGCAGCCTCCAAAACAAGAATGGGTTGGGGCGGCCAGGAGCAAAGGCTGGCTGGCTGAGGTCCCTTCCACGGAGGAGTGGAAACAGGCTTCCCTAGGTTTGGGGGGAGCAGTCAGCCAGCCCCTCCCTGTCCCACCACAGATGGTGAAAGTCAATGCCCCTCTGTGTTCTTTGAGATCTCGTGACAAAAGTTAAAACAAACTGTGACATACAAAAACTTACTGCTGGCAGTATTATTAGTGAAGAATTAAATTATTAGCTTAAGCATTAAAATGCTGGGTCTGGTACACAGACTACATATTCCAGCACCTCCTACAGATATTGAAATCCTTCCTTGTGTCATAAAACTCGATCATGAAAAGGAAGACTCATGTGTTCCAAGGGAACAAACAGGCCTTAGGGGCAGCATCAGTGATCCACCAGCACCATCCTACACGGGACAGGGTTCGGCTTCCCGACCCACTGCAGGGTGGGGGGCTTTGCTCCCCTCGGAAGGACGAGAGAAGCTGTTCCGGCCTCAGCCTTGCCAGGCGGGGTGGCGAGGCCCCCAGGTTTCCTGTGAGCTGTGTTTGAGGCCCCACACAGGGTTCAGAGGAACCTAGGCTGCTGCCTTGAAACCCATCCCAGACACTGTTTTGTTTCACATTGTTTCACGATGATCTTGAGATGCTCTTCAGGGTTTGAGGTCCTCTCTGGGCGTTGGCAAGGCTGGAGGGGTGTGGGGTGAGGTGGGTTCCAAAGAAGCGGCTCCCAGCGATCAGGTCCCTGTCCCTGGAAACGCAGGCCTGCGCCCTGCAGACCGCTGGGTGCCGGAGAAGACCTTCGGCTGACGGAACTTCCGTCGTGGCTGGCGCCGCAGTGCTCTAACGACAGGGACGAAGGGGCCTTACTGCAGCCTCCGCGTCCAGATTTCAGAAAGGAGTCTAGGTCACAGCTACATTCATGTCACCAGACAAAAGAAGGTGGGGGCAAGGAAGGGAGTTGTGTTTATGGAGCAATTGATGGAGTAGACACTTCACGGAGCATTTTAAGGACTTCACTCTTCACGAGGACACCTAGAGGTAGGGCTTATCGTGTCCATTTCAGAGATAAGGAAACTGAGCCTCACTTTGGTGAAGTAGACCTGCCCAGTGTCTCAGGGCTTGATCTGCCAGACCCTGAAACCCCTACCCTTTACACAGTCCCAGTGGCTCCTGTAATGACGGTCCCCATCAGGGGACCCCTGCAGGGGTCGACTAACAATCCACCATCACCTGGTGGGTGCTGTGGTTTACTACTCTTTCAATCCTGCAAACTTAACGTCTAGTCCTGTAGTGGGTTGAATTGTATCCCCTCCAAAAGCTATGTCCAAATCTTAACCCCTGGTACCTGTGAAAATGATTTTATCTGGAACTAGAGTCTCTGCGGAGGTGCTTAAATGAAGGGTCTCAAGATGAGATCATTCTGGATTAAGGGTGGGCCCTAAATCCAGTGACTGGTGTCCTTATAAGAGAAAAGAAGGGGAGATTTGACACAGAGAGGCCACATGAAGATGGAGACCAATTAGAATGATGTGACTACAAGCCAAGGGATGGCGAGGGCTGCCAGTAGCCACTGGAAGGTGAAGGAGGGCATGGAATAGACTCTCCCTTAGAACCTCCAAAAGGAACCAACCCTGCCTGCACCTTGATTTCAGACTTCTAGCCTCCAGAACTATGAGAGAATCAATTTCCGTTGTTTTAAGCCACCCAGGTTGTGGTAATTTATTATGGCAGCCCCCAGTCACTGACACAGGCCTGATCTCCATAGTAAGAGTAGTACAAGCTGCTTCTTACTCAGTGTGTGTTACGCGTGCTCCAGGCACTGGGCTGAACGTGCACTAGCTTCATGGAGCTTCTTGCTCATTCTTCGAGGTGGGATCCACAGTGATTATGCCCATTATCCAGGTGAAGAAACTCGTAAGTCATCAGGTCCAAGCTGAGCTGGTGCCTGGTGGGGCGGACTCTGCGACAAGCAGTTAAACCTAATACCCCAAAACCCACAGCCCCGGACAGTGGTGACTCTGGTGGGGGGAATGCCCACCCAGGAACATGGAAGGCGTGGAGGCTCAGCCCTGGTCTGGAGGTCTGCCCAGCTTCACAGCGGCCTCAGAGCTGCACAAGACCAACTGCTCCGAGAGCAACCAGGGTTTACCCCTTTGCTCTCCCCCGACTTAGTAGACCAGAGAGGTGAGGACTTTCCCTAAGGACACACAGCTCTCCGTGGCAGTCAGTGAGAGAGCTCAGCAAGTCTGGCTCCCTGGTCTTTGTGTCCTGGAAATGCCCAGGGACTGGGGCTTTCCTCCTCAGACACAGCTGAAAGAATTCCAGACCCAGGAGCTTCCCTGGAGTGTACCTGCTCCCCACTCTTCCCCA
This sequence comes from Phocoena phocoena, assembly GCF_963924675.1. Taxonomy (NCBI): domain Eukaryota; kingdom Metazoa; phylum Chordata; class Mammalia; order Artiodactyla; family Phocoenidae; genus Phocoena; species Phocoena phocoena. The sequence goes on along the minus strand of NC_089227.1, from coordinate 64,578,511 downwards.
CCAGACTCATCTGGAGAAACTTTAGAGGAGCAGAAGCGCCCTTAAATACCACCTACAGGTCCACCATGCCTTACAGTGACTCCCAAATCCCCAGCGCTTGGCATACCTAATCTGGTAGCAAAAACCTGACCTAAATTCCTGTGCGGTGCTTTATAATCTTTATGCACCCCACCGCTGTGAATATTTCACTGCAGAAATATTAATGTGATTCAGGGTGTGGCCCCAGACCCTACCCGGTCTGATGTAAGACATGGTATATATACTATAATTCCTTGATAAAATCTGAAAAATCCTGCATATTCATTTCTGATTTTGAAACACATCACCTCCACCTGGGAAGGATTAGATGTGTGGGGGACAGGCGACAACCCCGTCTCACTTCCAGGTGTGTGGAAAGATGTTTAATTCTCAAAAAAAAAAAAGTTTAATTTGAATTTAAGGTAGCATTGAGGTAGAAAAATGGGATTTTTCAAGTCAGAAGGACCTGGGTGCAAATCCAAGTTTCAAAGGTTCATGGCTCTGTTGCACCTAAGCCGTGACATCTGTAAGATACCTGTAAAACGGGAGCAACCACAGCTACTGTGCGGGACTGTGCGGATGTGAATGTTCAATGACCATCTGTGAGAAGCACAGTAACTCCACGAACAGAACCCCTCACCCCTACCCACACTCCTAATGAAATTTCTTCCCCAACACCAGCCAGACTGCAGATTCTCAGAAAGAAAATAACATTCTTTCCAATTCTTAGCAACAGATATTTGGTACCTGGAATGGAGATTATTCTGGTGGTGTCACAATCATGTCTTGCCTTTGCCAAGTGCCTCCCAGTGAATCATCCCAGGACTTTAAAGACTCTGCCAAACTCACCCAGCACATCTGCGGACAAAGACGGGGACAGAGACCAAGGGCAGTGAAGGCCACACCAAGGCTCACACCTGACAGCTCCCATTAGCTACTAAAGGAGGGATCCACTTTTAAATGTCCTAGTGAGTCCCCAGGGGCCTCTGGAGGAAATGTCTTCCTCCACAGGACATCAGGCAGGAACTGTGAAATTAGAAGACCCTGGGGGGCTTCCCCGGTGGTGCAGTGGTTAAGAATCCACCTGCCAATGCAAGGGACACGGGTTCGAGCCCGGGGCCAGGAAGATCCCACATGCCGCAGAGCAACAAAGCCCATGCGCCACCACTACTGAGCCTGCACTCTACAGCCCGTGAGCCAAAACTACTGAGCCCAAGTGCCACAACTACTGAAGCCCACGCACCTAGAGCCTGTGCTCCACAACAAGAGAAGCCACCGCAATGAGAAGCCTGCACACCACAACAAAGAGTAGCCCCTGCTCACCACAACTAGAGAAAGCCCGCACGCAGCAACGAAGACCCAATGCAGCCAAAAATAAATTAAAAAAAAAAAAAAAAAAAAAAAGACCCTGGGGATTCGCAGGGTGAGATTTCACGGGAGACATGCTCCTGACTCAGAGAGGGGGGCCTAGGAAATAATGCTGCAGAGAGAAAAAGCAATTCTTTCTCTTATCCAGCTGGTCTACTTCTATTCTATTTGAAATAAATAAATAGGGTTTTTCCTTGAGTCATATTATTGTCATTAAACTGATGGCCTCATCTAGCTAATCAATAAGAAGACTTTGGGGTCTTTAATTGTTCAGGGGCTGGTGGAGGCTCAGGGGATTAGAGACCCCCAGCCTAAGCCCCTGCTGCCAGCCCCTCTCCCAGTGACCCACAGACTTCATACTTCTTGTGGGATTTGTGAACCTGACCTTGAGGACGTTTGGTCTGGGAGAGGGGAGGTTATATTTGTATTTTATCCTGAGGGAGATCTGCTGCCTACAAGTCTCCAAGTCATTTTCAGACCAGGACAAACTATTCTTCTCTCCCCGGTTTCAAAAGGGGGAGGCGAAGCTTCCTGAAACTTGTCTAACCTCAAGAGGCGACGCTGAAGCCAAGTTACAGGTAGGTCAGGTTCAGACAATGATGGAAGGAGAAAGAACATTCAGCAGTGCTGGTTCCCTACCTTTCGTTGTGCCCTTCACACCTGAGGGTACCAGGTGCTCTCATTCAAGGCTGCTGCCCTGCAAGTGTGGGTCAGAACCCCCTGGGGGGTCAGGAGGATGAGAGGGAGACGGCTGAGTACTTTGAGGGAAAACCTGCTTGTAAGGACTTTGAGCTGATCTGCTGTCCTCCTGAGAAGGATCAAGCGCTGGACCCAAGCATTCATTCATTCTTTCACTCCCTCATTCATTCAGCACCTTCTAGGCCCACAGCACAGACCTGGGTTTTTGTACTTTCATGGTTTTGCACGTGCTGCAGCAACAGGATCAGGATCAGGTTGGGTGGGATGGGGATGGGGGTGGGGAATTTTTTCTGAATTGGAGCCCCTGCTGGCTTCCTTCCCCTTCCCTATCTTGCTTCCCTCCCCGCCTTCCCTTCCCCCCACTGGCACTCCCTTAGCAAATCAGGGTCTGCTTCGGGGCAGGGGGAGGATTTCTGTGCCTCAGCTTCCTTCATTTGTAACGTAGAGACTAGAAGAGTATCTGTTTTTTTGTTGTTGTTTGTTTGTTTTTATAAATTTATTTATGTATTTATCTTTGGCTGCGTTGGGTCTTCGTGGCTGCCCACGGGCTTTCTCTAGTTGCGGCGAGCGGTGGCTACTCTTTGTTGAGGCGCACGGGCTTCTCATTGCGGTGGCTTCTCTTGCTGTGGAGCTCGGGCTCTAGGCATACAGGCTTCAGTAGTTGTGGCACGCGGGCTCAGTAGTTGTGGTGCATGGGCTTAGTCACTCTGCGGCATGTGGGATCTTCCCAAACCAGGGCTCAAACCCATGTCCCCTGCATTGGCAGGTGGATTCTTAACCACTGCGCCACCAGGGAGGTCCGAGTATCTGTTTTTATTGTAAGGATTCCACCAAGTAATCCTAGTAAAACCCAACACAGAGGCTGGCACTTAGCAAGCACTTTGGTGACAGAACTCTCACATTGTAGCTAGCACACTGGGCCTCCCAATACAATGGCTCCATTTTCCATTCTGCACCCTTGTAGCTTGATGTAGCCATATGACTAGGTTCTGGTCAACTGGATTTGAGCAGAAGGGATGAGTGCAACTTGCAGGGAATGTCCCTTAAAAGTAAAGGGAGTGCTCCACTCCAGCTGGCTGGAATGTGGGTTGTGATAATGGGAGATGGTGCAGCCGGCCTGGACCATGAGGTAGAAGCTGAATGCCGAGCTTGGTGGAGCAAAGGGGCCTTGGGTCTAGACACTACTGAATCACCCTATGGGCCTGAGACCACCTGAACAGATGGTTATGTAAGTGAGAAACTTCTAACTTATTTAAGACAATGGATTGGGGTGGGGATCTCTTTATAATGGTAGCCAAACCTGCACCTTAAATTCTACAGTCTCCAAGTGGCATGATTACCTTAGGAGAGAACTCTGAAATGTCCCAGAAACAGCCACCTCCAGCAACGACAAGAAGAGAATCCTGCTTAAGTGTGTGCGGGATTTCTTTCCCTTCCCTCATTTGTTGATCTGTCTCTCTTTGTGCATGAAAATGGGATAAGAATAAGAAGGTATATTATAGAAAGGAGAGGAAACCAAGAAATGACAACTCTAAAGAGAAGGTATTACTACTTGAGCCTGGTGGAAATAATGTGAAAGCAGACAGGGATGAATAAGTAGACATGCCCCAGATCCAAACTCTTTACAAGTCTTCATTTTAGAATGTTCCTATGCTGCCCTTTTGCTCACTTCCAAAACTCATCAACAGAAACAGATTGAATCAGCCACATTCCTCTCACAGTGCCCGTCTCTGATGCAATGGCCACCGGAGACACTGTTACTGATGCTGCAACACTTTGTCATTTTGCACAAAAGTCATATAGTGATTGCTGCAATTTTTTCCAAAGGTGAAAATAGACTCAAGAGATTAGTTTATTTAATCAGTGAATCAACATAAGTACTTGGTGCCTCCTTTGTGGTGTTTACTTGGTCACTGCTACTGTCCAGGGGCAAGTTCACGTCTTTGGAGAGAGGCATAGCATGTGGACACTCTCCTTATTTATAAGGGCCTGGGACAAAAGCAAGAAGGCATTAAGAAAAGGAGGAAAGGTGGCTTTGTGGCCTGGTCGCATGCTCTAGGGCCAAGTTTCTCACTGCTGACATGTTGGTCTGGATAATTCTTATGTGGGAGGCTGTCCTGTGCATTGAAGGATGGTATGCAGCATCCTGGCCTCTACCCACTAGGTGCCAGTAGCACCACCACCTCCCCAGCTGTGAAACTAACAATGTCTCCAGTTATTACCTAATGTCCACTAGGGGTGGGTGGGGGGGTGTGCGTGCAAAATCACTCCTCGTTAAGAACTACTCCTCTAAGGTCTGCCTCTAGGGAGGGAAGCAGTGGAAGCAGTACCTGCAGACAGTAGCATCAGGGAACGCACAACTTGTCTGGGGCCCCACTGACAGAGCAAAGCTCAAAGGGTAAAAAACATGTTTGCTCTCTAATAGAAACCCAAAGAATGTAGCATCACCAAGAGACTTTGAGTGTTGCAAGCAAGGGCAGTGGACATGCTGAGAAAGGAGAAGAGCAGAGGAAGAAGAAAAGAGCAGAGGCCCAGCAGTACCTGATTTAAGTCATCAGTGGCTGTCTCATTCCTTTTCGCCAGTAAGTGGACTATGGATGGGCATATGATCCCGAGAAAGATTTTCTTCCCAGGTAACAGAGAGGAAGCTGGGGAGAAGGATCCATTTCTGCCCTCCTCTTCCCTTCCTATCCTATGCCAAGATGGAATGTTTGGAGCTGCCAGCAGCCATTTTGCAACCATGAGGCAACAACCAAAGGTCAAAATCTATTGCAGACATGTGGAAAAAGTCTGCGTTCTTGATAACATGGCTGAGGCAATGAACCAACTTCAGGACCATCTACCTTTAGTCTTTCTGTTAAGTAAATAGTGTATGTTCCTATGACTTAAGCCAGGGTTAGCTGGGTTTTCTGTCATTTACATTGCTAATCAATGGAAACGTTTTCAATGGCAACGAATAGAATACCTAACTAAAAGAAACTTATAAACGGAGGGGGAATTTTCTCAGCTAATAAAAAGTGCTGAAGTAGGTGAGTCCAAGGTTTGTTTCAAGGCTGTTTAGTGTCAGAGCTCTGAGTTGACTTATACATGATACTCTTGGGCTTTCCCTCATGGTCACAATATTGCTGCCACAGCTCCAAATGTCATGTCCACACTCAAACTGTGTTTAAGACAAGAAAGAAAGAGGCAAGTTTTCCTTGCCTATCCTTCTCTTTTTACCAGGAGAAAAACAATTTCCCCTCAAGCTCCTAGGAAACTATCCCACAGTCTCATTGATCAAAACTGGACCACATACCGTAAAAGCAGAATTACCATATGATCCAGCAATCCCACTCCCAGGCATATATCCAGACAAAACTGTAATTCAAAAAGATACATGCACCCCTATGTTCATAGCAGCACTATTCACAATAGCCAAGACATGGAAACAACCTAAATGTCCATTGACAGATGAACGGGTAAAGAAGGTGTGGTACATACATACAATGGAATATTACTCAGCCATAAAAAGGAAGGAAATAATGCCATTTGCCACAACATGGATGCAACTAGAGATTACCACACCAAATGAAGTCAGAAAGACAAAGACAAATACCATATGATATCACTTATATGTAGAATCTAAAATATGACACAAATGAACTTATCTATGAAATAGAAACAGAATCAGAGACATAGAGAATAGACTGGTGGTTGCTAAGGGGGAGGGTGGTGGGAGAAGGTTGGGTTGGGAGTTTGGGATTAGCAGATGCAAACTGGTACACATAGAATGGATAAACAACAGGTCCTATTATAGTACAGGGAACTCTATTCAATATCCTGTGATAAAACATAATGGAAAAGAATATGACAAAGAATGCATATACGTGTATAACAGAGTCACTTTGCTGTACAACAGTTAACAGAACATTGTAATTCAACTACACTTCAATAAAAAATAAATTAAAAAAAAAACTGGACCACATACCAAGACAGTTTGAGAGAGTGAGTATTTGGCATTTTAAGTCTCTGTCATGGGAGGTGAGTTCTTCCAGAAAGGGCTTTTCTAGAGGATTGTTGGGTTAGCGGACAACAGTTTTTTGCACAAAATAATTGTTCATGCCATATACCCTATTATCAGAAAATCAGTATTTCCCTATTGAGGCCTCTTTTACCCCTCCACCCCTAATTGTCCTTGTGTCACGCAGAGTGGGTTGGCCCAGCTTCCCACACCCACAGGAGAACAAACCAGAGCCGATCTGTTCAGTTCTGGTGGCAGTTCTCCCTGACACACAATGTTGTGCTGAAGACGGTTTCCCTGACAACGACACTGCCCAGCCCCTGCCGAGAAGACCCTCTGCTGGCCGGGAAGCCCAACCGGGATGCTGTGGTTCTTCTAGGGAAGACAAGCCCACCCCTGAGCACAGAGCCAACAAAGGATGCTCTAGTCCTGCTCCTAAAATGTTGCTCCAAGTGCTTCATCTCTTCCCAGGGCTCACGCTGGTTCCAAGTGGTTGGAACCCACGGCCACTGGTCCCCTTCCTCTGGGTGAGCTCTCCTTTCTCCCCAGATAGCCTGCCTGCTACAGGAGGCCATGGACCATGACTTCGGGGGCCCCCAAACACCCTTTCTGGAGGACACTCTCATGTCCCTAAGACCACTCCCAGCATTCACAACCCTGGGACATGGCCCATACCTACCGTGCTGAAGTAAAGGAAACAATAAAACAAATTCAGTCTCCAGCAGGGCCTCCCCTCTGATCTAACCTCCTGTTACATATACACATATGGGCCCAGGATTTAATCCTGCTGGGAGGTGTGCCCCCTGCCGAGGCACCTGCTACATCAGGTCACAGCCCCTGATGGATTTCCTGTAGGTCTGTCCTGCCTCCTCCTGTGCAGTTCTCTTTTCTGCCCTGCCCTGGAGTCCAGTGCAGCCTTCCCCTCCATTCAAGACTGGCCCTTATGAAAAACGTGGCCTCCAGTGAGCTCTCACCCCCCTGCTGGGACAATTGAAAGCTTATGTTTGTTTTTGGAAACTGTTGCCTGATAGCTCTTTCACTGACGATAGGGAGCAATTTGACATCATGCATAATCCTGGATTACTGACTTGCTTACTATTTCAGGATGTCTATTAGTTATTTGCATTTATAGAAACATGAGTCATCAAAAATGAAAGCTTTAATTGCTTTGGGTTTCCTTTTTTAAAAAAAATTTTATGGTTGAGAACTTTTGTCTTAGCTGAGCTGCCTTCCAAATGTTGGGACCAGAATTACTCAAAAGAATCAGGAGATTTGGAGATATAGTTTGAAGACAGATGGATAGCAAGACAAAGAGGTGTTTGGGTCATGAATATGATTCCTCAGCTCAGCAGGGAGGCTCTGGAATAAAGAAAGGATCCAACGTATCACTTTCTCTCTCAGCAAGGACAACTGTTTACTGGGAAACAAAGGTTGACTCTATAATTGCAGAATTTCAGGCATGAGGACAGCCCAACACTAGAGATCATGAAAGATGACACTCAGATAGCCTAGTCTGTGCACTGGTGTCTGTGGCAGTGGCACTTTGGGTTCCTTGGCATTAATTAGGCATTTCAGATGTGTTTAAGCCACAGGCATCAAACATACAGGACACGAGGTAGCTGGAATAGTACCTGGCCAGCTTAGCCCCACCACTGAGGAGCACCTGGGGAGCTAACCTCTGTAGTTCGGCTTCTCCTGCCAAAAGATCTGGGGCCCTCATGGCTGCTGCTGAGGAATAAACGTTCGGTCTTTGATGTTCTGCACCGCTGTCACAGAAGCTCCTCTTTATGTTAGATTTTGCCTGTATTTGACTTGGTGATTTCAAACAAATGTTTGACTTCAGTCTCTTGGTTCAGTCTCCCTGGGGATGTATTGTTATGTGAAATTGGAGAGTGTGAGGATTTGCAAAGTGGAGCCTTCAGTTTTCCTTTTCTAAAGCACCCCCCACCACAGGGGTGGGAGGATGGGCTGCCGATGTTCAGAGAAAAAGAGGTCCATTCTGCCCTAGTGGAAAGTTCTGGAAATTGGCCTCAAAGGGTAAATGACATAGAAAGCAAAGGTGTGTGAGGCAGAAGGCATGCGTTTGTGTATGTGACAGACAGACGTGTGAAACATGACCTTCTATCCCAAATATCAGAATAACTTTCCGAGGGAAATCATTAAATCTCGAAGCTAATTGCTAACTAGACAAAGTACAGCATTTCCTAAAGCCTACTTGAATTATGGCTGTGATATAATACATTATTAGATGAAAATAACTGTTTTATGTCACTTCAGTTTAAACCCTTTCACCATGGAAATTACTTAATTGAAAAGTGTATGTTTCCACAAGCTTTAAATGACACATTAAACAATATGGACTTAATTGATATTTACAGGACATTTCATCCAAAAACAACAGAATACACTTTCTTCTCAAGTGCTCATAGAACATTCTCCAGGATAGATCATATCTTGGGTCACAAATCAAGCCTTGGTAAATTTAAGAAAATTGAAATCGTATCAAGTATCTTTTCCGACCATAGTGCTATGAGACTAGATATCAATTACAGGAAAGAAACTGTAAAAAATACAAACACATGGAGGTTAAACAATACACTACCAAATAACCAAGAGATCACTGAAGAAATCAAAGAGGAAATCAAAAAATACCTAGAAACAAATGACAATGAAAACACGACAACCCAAAACCTATGGGATGCAGCAAAAGCAGTTCTAAGAGGGAAGTTTATAGTGATACAATCTTATCTTAAGAAACAAGAAAACTCTCAAATAAACAACCTAACCTTACACCTAAAGCAATTAGAGAAAGAAGAACAAAAAAAGCCCCAAAGTTAGCAGAAGGAAAGAAATCATAAAGATCAGATCAGAAATAAATGAAAAAGAAATGAAGGACACAATAGGAAAGATTAATAAAACTAAAAGCTGGTTCTTTGAGAAGATAAACAAAATTGATAAACCATTAGCCAGACTCATCAAGAAAAAAAGGGAGAAGACTCAAATCAACAAGATTAGAAATAAAAAAGGAGAAGTAATAACTGACACTGCAGAAATACAAAGGATCATGAGAGATTACTACAAGCAACGATATGCCAATAAAATGACAACCTGGAAGAAATGGACAAATTCTTAGGAAAGCAAAACCTTCCGAGACTGAACCAGGAAGAAACAGAAAATATAAACAGACCAATCACAAGCACTGAAATTGAGGCTGTGATTAAACATCTTCCAACAAACAAAGGCCCAGGACCAGATGGCTTCACAGGAGAATCCTATCGAACATTTAAAGAAAAGCTAACACCTATCCTTCTCAAACTCTTCCAAAATATAGCAGAGGGAGGAACACCCCCAAATTCACTATATGAGGCCACCATCACCCTGATACCAAAACCAGACAAAGACGTCACAAAGAAAGAAAACTGTAGACCAATATCACTGACGAACACAGATGCAAAAATCCTCAACAAAATACTAGCAAACAGAATCCAACAGCACATTAAAAGGATCATATGCCATGATCAAGTGGGGTTTATCCCAGGAATGCAAGGATTCTTCAGTATATGCAGATCAATCAATGTGATACACCATATTAACAAACTGAAGGATAAAAACCATATGATCATCCCAATAGATGCAGAAAAGCCTTTTGACAAAATTCAACACCCATCTATGATAAAAACTCTCCAGAAGGCAGGCATAGAGGGAACTTCCTCAAAATAATATAGGCCATGTATGACAAACCCACAGCCAACATCGTTCTCAATGTTGAAAAATTGAAACCATTTTCACTAAGACCAGGAAAAAGACAAGGTTGCCCACTCTCACCACTATTATTCCACATAATTTTAGAAGTTTTAACCACAGCAAACAGAGAAGAAAAAGAAATAAAAGGAATACAAATTGGAAAAGAAGAAGTAAAACTGTCACAGTTTGCAGATGACATATACTATACATAGAAAATCCTAAGGATGCTACCAGAAAACTACTAGAGCTAATCAATGAATTTGGTAAATTTGCAGGATACAAAATTAATGAACAGAAATCTCTTGCATTCCTATACACTAATGATGAAAAATCTGAAAGAGAAATTAAGGAAACACTGACATTTACCATTGCAACATAAAGAATAAAATAGGAATAAACCTACCTAAGGAGACAAAAGACCTGTATGCAGAAAACTATAAGACATTGATGAAAGAAATGAAAGATGATACAAACAGATGTAGAGATATACCATGTTCTTGGATTGGAAGAATCAACATTGTGAAAATGACTCTACTACCCAAAGCAATCTACAGATTCAGTGCAATCCCTATCAAACTACCAATGGCATTTTTCACAGAACTAGAACAAAAAATTTCACAATTTGTATGGAAACACAAAAGACACCGAATAGCCAAAGCAATCTTGAGAAAGAAAAATGGAGCTGGAGGAATCAGGCTCCCTGACTTCAGACTATACTACAAAGCTACAGTAATCAAGAGAGTATGGTACTGGCACAAAAACAGAAATGTAGATCAATGGAACAGGATAGAAAGCCCAAACATAAACCCATGCACATATGGTCACCTTATCTTTGATAAAGGAGGCAAGAATATACAATGGAGAAAAGACAGCCTCTTTAATAAGTGGTGCTGTGAAAACTGGACAGCTACATGTAAAAGAATGAAATTAGAACACCCCCTAACACCATACACAAAAATAAACTCAAAATGGATTAAAGACCTAAATGTAAGGCCAGATACTATCAAACTCTTAGAGAAAAACATAGGCAGAACACTCTATGACATAAATCACAGCAAGATCCTTTTTGAACCACCTCCTAGAGAAATGGAAATAAAAACAAAAATAAACAAGTGGGACCTAATGAAACTTCAAAGCTTTTGCACAGCAAAGGATACCATAAACAAGACAAAACGACAACATGGGAGAAAATATTTGTAAGTGAAGCAACTGACAAAGGATTAATCTCCAAAATTTACAAGCAGGTCATGCAGCTCAATATCAAAAAAACAAACAACCCAATCCAAAAATGGGCAGAAGACCTACATAGACATTTCTCCAAAGAAGATATACAGATTGCCAACAAACACATGAAAGAATGCTCAACATCACTAATCATTAGAGAAATGCAAATCAAAACTACAATGAAGTATCACCTCACACCAATCAGAATGGCCATCATCAAAAAATCTACAAACAGTAAATGCTGGAGAGGGTGTGGAGAAAAGGGAAGCCTCTTGCACTGCTGGTGGGAATGTAAATTGATAGAGCCACTATGGAGTACAGTATGGAGGTTCCTTAAAAAACTACAAATATAACTACCATATGACCCAGCAATCCCACTACTGAGCATATACCCTGAGAAAACCATAATTCAACAAGAGTCATGTACCACAATGTTCATTGCAGCTCTATTTACAATAGCCAGGACATGGAAGCAACCTAAGTATCTGTTGACAGATGAATGGATAAAGAAGATGTGGCACATATATACAATGGAGTATTACTCAGCCATAAACAGAAACGAAATTCAGTTGTTTGTAGTGAGGTGGATGGACCTAGAGTCTGTCATACAGAGTGAAGTAAGTCAGAAAGAGAAAAACAAACACCGTATGCTAACATATATATATGGAATATAAAAAAAAACAAAAATGGTTCTGATGAACCTAGGGGCAGGACAGGAATAAAGATGCAGACATAGAGAATGGACTTGAGGACATGGGGAGGGGGAAGGGTAAACTGGGATGAAGTGAGAGAGTAGCATTGACATATATACACTACCAAATGTAAAATAGATAGCTAGTGGGAAGTAGCTGCATAGCACAGGGAGATCAGCTCAGTGCTTTGTGACCACCTAGAGGGGCGGGATAGGGAGGGTGGGAGGGTGACACAAGAGGGAGGGGATACGGGGATATATGTATATGTATAGCTGGTTCACTTTGTTATAAAGCAGAAACTAACACACCATTGCAAAGCAATTATACTCCAATAAAGATGTTTAAAAAAAGTGAATGTTTCTTTTTAACCTCTAAATTATGCAAAGCTTTATCAAACCAAATTTACAGCAATACGATACTTTTAACTGTGTAATATATGACTTGCCCTGGGTTGTCACAGATTTATGACACCAACCATGCAGTGCTGTGAAAGTTTATGTGAAGATGGTACAGTATACTTAGAATAAGTGAGCCAGATATTTTGTCTCAAGGATTAATTTCTTTCTAAGTTCTACCAGATTTGCATGAATATGCTTAAATTAAACTCTTTTTCTGTGATGTTAGTTTTCAGTATTTCATAAAGTTCAAAAATATAGGCCAGAGCTTCCCTGGTGGCACAGTGGTTGAGAAACTGCCTGCCAACGCAGGGGACACGGGTTTGAGCCCTGGTCTGGGAAGATCCCACATGCCACGGAGCAAGTGGGCCCGTGAGCCACAACTACTGAGCCTGCGCATCTGGAGCCTGTGCTCCGCAACAAGTGAGGCCGCGATAGTGAGAGGCCCGCGCACCGCAATGAAGAGTGGCCCCCGCTCGCCGCAACTAGAGAAAGCCCTCATGCAGAAACGAAGACCCAACGCAGCCAAATAAATAAATTAAATTTATTTTAAAAAATATATAGGCCATACCTATTACAACCTATTTTAGCATGTTACCGTAAGACATACTGTTATTTAATAATTTCTTGAATATATTTTCATAATATAGTACAATATTTTAAAAAGAGGGAAAAGCACACCTTTAGAACATTAGTGTTTTACTTCTTGGTTAGTTCAAACTATTTCATCAGCTGAATTTCTTGAGATATGTATAGCAAGTTTACCCTTTAGATGGGCTATGGTCAGGATCTTGCTGGACCTGTGGTGAAATGAACATTCCAAAGTAATTCATTATGAAACAGAAGAAAGCAAGTATATAGAAAATACATTTTAGATTTTTAAAGAACGGAATTGTGTTATTTTTAGGCAGTATACCATTATACTGCATTTCACTATTATGCAGATGAGGCTCTGAAACATTATTATTACTGTTGTTGTTTTTTTTACCAAGCATTGCCAGAGATGGTCTTTCTGCCATAAAATGGCGATTTACAGCTGCTAGCTATTCCTTCCTCCTGAAATACCCCATGAGGATGAACTGCATGCTGCTATCACTCACTGCAATACTGTGTGTAGCAAATAAAGGCACGCGCTCTGCCTTACACACCTACTGGGCTCCCATTCTTATGACGGCACAGGAGAGTCATCAGGAAAAATGAAGGAACACAAAGACAGCGCTTGCAAAACAGAGCCAAGACAGCTGCCCTCTTATGTGCATTAGGGGCTGCTGTGAAAGCAGCTGTGAACGGCTAGGTGGGCGTGGCCCACCAGCAGTGAGGAGACCTGTCCCACCCATGACAACTCAGGCCATTAATGCAAACAGACAAACACACTACTTTAGCAGAAAATGTAAAGCTCTCAAATCCAGGATAATAAAGTAAAAAATAACAATAACAACAACAAAACTGGCCATAGCAGCAGGTTTCAACAGATCCGCAAAACCAAAGGCCATTGATATGTCCAACATCCTCTGTCCACTTTTTTCTTAATGCTCGCTGTTCATGAGCTTGGATTGACAAGAGGACAAATGGAACCTTATCTATCTCTTCTAGTGAGTTTTCAGCCCTCACAGGATTCCCAGGACAACACCTCCAGTGCTTGAAATGAGAGCAAGCAGTTTGGAAGAGTGACTCCATCTCTATTAGTATTTGGAAACACTATAACAAAGATTAACGTTAAAAATGCAGTAATACACACTCACACCCAAATTCATACAGAGAAGACAAAACTGAACTAGAACAGGTAGTCAGTCTATAAGTACTTGTTAGCAGACTGCCAAAAATAAATCACAAAGAAGAAAAATTTTTTTACTGCTTGAGTTGGGGAAGTTTCCTTATCGTTTTCAATGTACAGATTCATGAAAAAGGTCATATTTCTGTCATGTGACTGAACCTCACGTGAGACGTCTCAGGAGTTCTTTTCTTCCATATCCGCGTTTGTACTATCAGGTTGTTCACTTGGAAGATGATGAAATTTCACAGGAACATGCAGAGATTCACTCAGAGGAACATTTATAGTGTCTCTGCAGTACAAACAGGAAGATAACTTCAGTATCTGCCAAAAACCGAAAACAAAAACAAGGCAGCTTGCCTTCCACAAAAGTCTCTTGGACACTGTGTCTCCGTGGCTTCCAAAGAAGAAAGCCCAAAAGGCAAAAACAAATGGTTTCTCCAAAGGAGCTGAAGAATGTTTGGTTACATTGAGAGAGGACAGAGGAAGTCCATGCTGAGAAACCCACCCATGTCATGCCAATGTGTGGGAGAACCACACTCCAAGGGCCCTTCGCAGCCAGACTTAGCTGACGTGAGGCTCCAGCAAGCTGAAACACCCCTTAAAACTGCTGGCTGGGCTTCCCTGATGGCGCAGTGGTTGAGAGTCCGCCTGCCGATGCAGGGGACACGGGTTTGTGCCCTGGTCCGGGATGATCCCACATGCGGTGGAGCGGCTGGGCCCGTGAGCCATGGCCGCTGAGCCTACGCATCCGGAGCCTGCGCGTTCGGAGCCTGTGCTCCTCAACGGGAGGGGCCACAGCAGTGAGAGGCCCGCGTACTGCAAAAAAAAAAAAAAAAAAAAACTGCTGGCTTTCGTGTGGCAGAAGAATCAGGGCCCAGCTCAGTGGCTGCATTCAAGGCCACGGCCGTATAAACCTGTTCCCCAGGCCAAGTGCATCAGGGCCATCCACGCCCACCTCTGCTCCCATCCATTTCCATCTGGATCCTGGGTGCATTAGTCTGCTGGGGCTGCTATAACCAAGGACTGCAGACTGGGTGGTTTACATAACACATTTATTGTGCCACAGTTCTGGAAGCTTAGAAGTCTGAGATCAAGGTGCTGACAGGGTTGGTTTCTTCTGAGGCCTCTCCCCTTGGCTTGGAGAGGGCTGTTTTCTCCCTGTGTCTTCACGTGGTCTTGTGTGTGTCTGTGTCCTAATTCCTTATAAGGACACAGGTCACCTTGGATTAGAGCTATCCCAGTAGCCTCATTTTAACTTAATTATTCCTTTAAAGGCCGTGTCTCCAATTACAGTCATTTCTGAGGTACTGGGAGATAGGACTTCAACATATGAATTTTGGGAGGGGGACACAACTCAGCCCATAACTTTGGGGTAATAGACTTTAACATCTCTTCCACCTGTCCTTTTCTTTAACAATCTTTTTTTAAGTGAAAATAATTTTTCACTTTTATGTAACCTCTATTGACTTTTTACTCTGCAAGATGAAAATGGAATTCTCTTATACTCTCTTCACACACTTTTACCCTCCCCCAATCTCCTGATAAATTATAGTACATTTTTAAAAATTAGTATTCGGCATTTCTACTATATGATTGCCAGTATCCTTCACAACTGAGACTAGTAGAACAATATGGTCATTTCTTCTCTTGTTCTTAAAACAAATTTCCTAGAGTTAATAAATGCTTCTTCTTCTTTTTGCAATTTTAGGGGTTTTCCCTGGAGCCCGCTACCTCCTGTTCCCATCCACACCTGCTACACAGTACTCTCCCTGGGGACTCCTCTTACCCGCTGCCCTGTGTTAGCCTCTATTTCCTGGAGCCGATGTCTTAACTCTTTCTTGGTTTCCTCCCTCGGCCCTTTGTTAGCATTCCCTCAGCAACACTGGTGTTTGAATTTCTCTTCTCTGTTGAAGCAATTTCCTCTCACCCAAACGACTACCCCTCATCTTCCAAAACTTGGTTGATCTTATTTTTCTGCTATTCCCCTACTCTTTCATTCTTTTTTTTTTTTTTTCGGTACGCAGGCCTCTCACTGTTGTGGCCTCTCCCGTTGCGGAGCACAGGCTCCAGACGCGCAGGCTCAGCGGCCATGGCTCACGGGCCCAGCCGCTCCACGGCATGTGGGATCTTCCCGGAACGGGGCACGAACCCATGTCCCCTGCATCAGCAGGCGGACTCTCAACCACTGCGCCACCAGGGAAGCCCATACCCTTCCATTCTTTTTGCTCTTTGGGTTTACCCTTTAAAAATTCTTTACTGTCATTTAAAAGGTTTCCAAGAAAGAAGAGATAAATATATACGTTTGATTTGCCTTGGTTAACTCACACCCTACCTCCTTAACTCTCAAATTTGAGACTTGGTTCATAATTCAGTTCCTTTAGGAGATTTTCCCATTCACCTAACCAGTCTGTTTCCTCTGCATCTCTTTGTGATCTGCATGTTCAATCTGCTGGTGAGTTTCCCTGGCTCTGCACAATGCATATGTGCCTACAAAGCTACTTAGACTTCCATTTCTTTTTTTCTTTTAAGTAAACGTTTGATTTTAGAGAATTTTTAGATTTACAGAAAAATTGCAAAGGTAGTACAGGGAGTTCCTATATACCCCATACCCAGTTTCCTTTAACTAACATCTAACATCTTATAGAATGGTACATTTGTTACAATTAATGATCATTACACTGTTAGTAACCAAAGTCCATACTTTGATCCTATTTCCTTAGTTTTACCAAATATCCCATCCCGGATACAATGTTACATTTAGTTGTCACGTCTTCTTAGGCTCCTCTTAGCTGTGACAGTTGACCCCCACTTTTTAAAGAAAAATTGATTGATTGATTGATTGATTGATTGCTGTGTTGGGTCTCCGTTGCTGCACGTGGGCTTTCTTTAGTTGAGGTGAGTGGAGGCTACTCTTTCATTGCGGTGCACAGCCTTCCCATTGCAGTGGCCTCTCATTGCGGAGCACGGGCTCTAGGCGCATGGGCTTCAGCAATTGTGGCATACAAGCTCAGTAGTTGTGGCTCACGGGCTCTAGAGCACAGGCTCAACAGTTGTGGCGCACGGGCCTAGTTGCTCCACGGCATGTGGAATCCTCCCAGGCCAGGGCTTGAACCCGTGTCCACTGCATTGGCAGGTGGATTCTTAACCACTGTGCCACCAGGGAAGCCCCAAACCCCACTTTTTACGAAGTAAATCCAGATACTTTTGGCAATAGAAACGTGCATTTTATAGGTATGTTGACATGTTTCATTGTTAGAAAGTTCAGAGCCAGAGGCAGAAACAGTGCTAAAGGGAAGGGGTATCTTCAAATATGCACTCAATAGTCCCAGGAGCAAAAGGAGGGGAGAATAGGATTTATATTCAGATTAGATAAGGAGAGAAGGGAGCCCCTCACTGGGTGGAAGGACCCTTGCTGGCCAACTTGAAGAGGTTCCCTCTGGCCAAAGATAAGCAATTTGAGCTTCAGCAAGAATAATAATTCCAATAGACTGAAACTCATCTAACATACTTTAATATGTGAGTTCATAATATTTTTCAAAGTATGTGGTCACCTGGAGAGTATGACAGAGAAGTAATTCATTATCTTTAAAAGTGCTAAATAAAGGAAAGAATGAAACATTTCTCTTGCCTTCCCTGTATGAAGGGTACCACCAGGTAACCAAATTGTAGATGAGGGAAAGCATCTCTTCCTACAGTAGTTCAAGAAAAAAATAAATAAGAAATTTTAAAATAGACTGTCACCACTTTTTCAGTCCCTAATGAATTGATGGATCCAGATACTGAACATGAACATCAACAGTGGCCAATAGCATGAAGGGAGGGAGGGAGGGAGGGGGAGAGAGAAAGACAGAGAAGGAGAAGGAGGAGGAGGAGACAAGGGGGGAGGGAGAGGGGGAAAGGGAGGAGGGCAGAGGAAGGAAGAGAAAACCAGACATTATGTGCTTTCTGATGGAAGAACACAACACCACCTATAGTCTTGCCAAATGGATTGGAAATGAGACTGATGAAATAAACCTCTGATTTCAGCTGCCAACTTTCAGGAAATACCGAGCACAGAGGAACATGTGGAACTGAACCCTGAGTATGCAGTCAACAAAATCCAGACGGTGAGAAACTCTGCAGATTATGTGCCCCTCGACCTTAGAGGAATGAGACTATGAACCTGATGGGACTTAAAAGACGTAACCAATGTTTTCAACAAATGGCAAGATGAAACTATAGAGACTAGGAATGCACGATCAGGCAAGAAAACTATAAAGAAATACCAGGAGGTCTTCCCTGGTGGCGCAGTGGTTGGGAGTCCGCCTGCCGATGCAAGAGACACGGGTTCGTGCCCCGGTCCGAGAGGATCCAGCATGCCGTGGAGCAGCTGGGCCTGTGGGCCATGGCCGCTGAGCCTGCGCATCCAGAAACTGTGCTCCACAACGGGAGAGGCTGCAGCAGTGAGAGGTCCGCATATGGCAAAAAAAAAAACAAAAGAAACACCAGGAAATGATAACTTTAAAAGTCAGGAGAGTGGTTACTTTTAAGGGACGGGAAGGAGTTGAGAGGATGTGGAGAGACTTCTGGGGGGACTGGCAAAGCTCTATTTCATGACGTGAGCAGTGATTAAGAAATGCTCACCTAGACGGGCTCATGCCAAGGAGTACCTCCCAGAACTTCTGCTGCCAGTGTCTTTGTCCCCACAGTGAGCCACAGCCACCCCCCACCTCTGCAGGAGACCCTCCAACGCTAGCAGCTTTACTACTTTTCTTCTTCTGTGTCTGATACTGTATATTAAATCTATCAAATAACTTATTGAGCAGAAGCAAGAAGAACTACAATCCTGCAGCCTGTGGAACAAAAACCACATTCACAGAAAGATAGACAGGATGAAAAGGCAGAGGGCTATGTACCAGATGAAGGAACAAGATAAAACCATAGAAAAACAACTAAATGAAGTGGAGACAGGCAACCTTCCAGAAAAAGAATTCAGAATAATGATAGTGAAGATGATCCAGGACCTTGGAAAAATAATGGAGGCAGAGACCGAGAAGATGCAAGAAATGTTTAACAAAGACCTAGAAGAATTAAAGAACAAACAAACAGAGATGAACAATACAATAACTGAAATGAAAACTACACGAGAAGCAAAAAATAGCAGAATAACTGAGGCAGAAGAACAGATAAGTGACCTGGAAGACAGAATGGTGGAATTCACTGCAGCAGAACAGAATAAAGAAAAAAGAATGAAAAGAAATGAAGACAGCCTAAGAGACCTCTGGGACAACATTAAATGCAACAACATTCGCATTATAGGGGTCCCAGAAGGAGAAGAGAGAGAGAAAGGACTAGAGGAAATGTTTGAGGAGATTATAGTCTAAAACTTCCCTAACATGAGAAAGGAAATAGAAACCCAAGTCCAGGAAGCGCAGAGAGTCCCATACAGGATAAACCCAAGGAGAAACACGCTGAGACACATAATAATCAAACTGGCAAAAAATTAAAGACAAAAAAAATTATTAAAAGCAGCTAGGGGGCTTCCCTGGTGGCGCAGTGGTTGAGAGTCCTCCTGCCGATGCAGGGGACACGGGATCATGCCCCGGTCCGGGAAGACCCCACATGCCAAGGAGCAGCTGGGGCTATGAGCCATGGCCGCTGAGCCTGCACGTCCAGAACCTGTGCTCCGCAACGGGAAAGGCCACAGCAGTGAGAGGCCCGTGCAGCGCAAAAAAAAAAAAAAGAAAGAAAGAAATAAAAGCAGAAGGGAAAAACAACAAATAACATACAAGGGAACTCCCATAAGGTTAACAGCTCATTTCTCAGCAGAAACTCTACAAGCCAGAAGGGAGTGGCATGATATACTTAAAGTGATGAAAGGGAAGAAACTACAACCAAGATTACTCTACCCAGCAAGGATCTCATTCAGATTCCATGGAGAAATCAAAAGCTTTACAGACAAGCAAAAGCTAAGAGAATTCAGCACCACCAAACCAGCTCTACAACAAATGCTAAAGGAAATTCTCTAAGTGGGAAACACAAGAGAAGAAAAGTACTTACAAAAAACACCCAAAACAATTAAGAAAATGGAAATAGGGACATACATATCGATAATTACCTTAAATGTGAATGGATTAAATGCTCCAACCAAAAGACACAGGCTCGTTGAATGGATACAACAACAAGACCCATATATATGCTGTCTACAAGAGACCCACTTCAGACCTAGGGACACATTCAGACTGAAAGTGAGGGGATGAAAAAAGATCTTCCATGTAAATGGAAATCAAAAGAAAGTTGGCATAGCAATACTCATATCAGATAAAATAGACTTTAAAATAAAGAATGTTACAAGAGACAAGGAAGGACACTACATAATGATCAAGGGATCAATCCAAGAAAAGGACCACCTGGAAGAAATGGACAAATTCTTAGAAATGCACAATCTTCTGAGACTGAACCAGGAAGAAATAGAAAATATGAACAGACCCATCACAAGCACTGAAATTGAAACTGTGATTAAAAATCTTCCAACAAACCCAGGACCAGATGGCTTCACAGGTGAATTCTACCAAACATTTAGAGAAGAGCTAACACCTAGCCTTCTCAAACTCTTCCAAAATATAACAGACGGAGGAACACTACCAAACTCATTCTACGAGGCCACCATCACCCTGATACCAAAACCAGACAAAAGTGTCACAAAGAAAGAAAACTACAGGCCAATATCACTGATGAACATAGATGCAAAAATCCTCAACAAAATACTAGCAAACAGAATCCAACAACACATTAAAAGGATCATAAACCATGATCAAGTGGGGTTTATCCCAGGAATGCAAGGATTCTTCAATATACGCAAACCAGTCAATGGGATACACCATATTAACAAACCGAAGGAGAAAAACCATACGATCATCTCAATAGATGCAGAGAAATCTTTCGACAAAATTCAACACCAGTTTATGACAAAAACCCTCCAGAAAGTAGGCGTAGAGAGAACTTTCCTCAACATAAGAAAGGCCATATATGACAAACCCACAGCCAACATCGTCCTCAATGGTGAAAAACTGAAACCATTTCCACTAAGATCAGGAAAAAGACAAGGTTGCCCACTCTCACCACTATTATTCAATATAGTTTTGGAATTTTTAGCCACAGCAATTAGAGAAGAAAAAGAAATAAAAGGAATCCAAGTCGGAAAAGAAGAAGTAAAGCTGTCACTGTTTGCAGATGACATAATACTGTGCACAGAGAATCCTAAAGATGCTACCAGAAAACTACTCAAGCTAATCAATGAATTTGGTAAAGTAGCAGGATACAAAATTAATGCACAGAAACCTTTTGCATTCCTATACACTAATGATGAAAAATCTGAAAGAGAAATTAAGGAAACACTGACATTTACCATTGCAACATAAAGAATAAAATATCTAGGAATAAACCTATCTAAGGAGACAAAAGACCTGTATGCAGAAAATTATAAGACACTGATGAAAGAAATTAAAGATGATACAAACAGATGGAGAGATGTACCATGTCTCTGGATTGGAAGAATCAACATTGTGAAAATGACTCTGCTATCCAAAGCATCCTACAGATTCAATGCAATCCCTATCAAACTATGAATGGCATTTTTCACAGAACTAGAACAAAAATTTCACAATTTGTATGGAAACACAAAAGACCCTGAATACCCAAAGCAATCTTGAGAAAGAAAAACGGAGCTGGAAGAATCAGGCTCCTGGACTTCTGACTATACTACAAAGTGACAGTAATCAAGAGAGTATGGTACTGGCACAAAAACAGAAATGTAGATCAATGGAACAGGATAGAAAGCCCAGACATAAACCCATGCACATATGGTCACCTTACCTTTGATAAAGGAGGCAAGAATATACAATGGAGCAAAGACAGCCTCTTCAATAAGTGGTGCTGGGAAAACTGGACAGCTACATGTAAAGAATGAAATTAGAACACTCTCTAACACCATACACAAAAATAAACTCCAAATGGATTAAAGACC
Organism: Phocoena phocoena; assembly: GCF_963924675.1. Lineage (NCBI taxonomy): Eukaryota > Metazoa > Chordata > Mammalia > Artiodactyla > Phocoenidae > Phocoena > Phocoena phocoena. The sequence goes on along the minus strand of NC_089227.1, from coordinate 64,556,592 downwards.
TAAATGTAAGGCCAGACACTATCAAACTCTTAGAGGAAAACATAGGCAGAACACTCTATGACATAAATCACAGCAAGATCCTTTTTGACCCATCTCCTAGAGAAATGGAAATAAAAACAAAAATAAACAAATGGGACCTAAAGAAACTTAAAAGCTTTTGCACAGCAAAGGAAACCATAAACAAGACAAAAAGACAACCCTCAGAATGGGAGAAAATATTTGCAAATGAAGCAACTGACAAAGGATCAGTCCCCAATATTTACAAGCAGGTCATGCAACTCAATATTAAAAAAACAAACAACCCAATCCAAAAATGGGTAGAAGAGCTAAAACTTCTCCAAAGAAGATATACAGTGTGCCAACAAATATGAAAGGATGCTCAACATCACTAATCATTAGAGAAATGCAAATCACAACTACAATGAGGTATCACCTCACACCAGTCAGAATGGCCATCATCAAAAAATCTACAAACAATAAATTCTGGAGAGGGTGTGGAGACAAGGGAACCCTCTTGCACTGTTGGTGGGAATGTAAATTGATATAGCCACTATGCAGAGGAGTATGGAGGTTCCTTAAAAAACTAAAAATAGAACTACCATATGACCTAGCAATCCCACTACTAGGCATATACCCTGCGAAAACCATAATTCAAAAAGACACATGTACCCCAATGTTCATTGCAGCTGTATTTACTATCTAGGGCATGAAAGCAACCTAAGTGTCCATTGACAGATGAATGGATAAAGAAACTGTGGCACATATGTACATTGGAATATTACTCAGCCATAAAAAGAAACAAAATTGAGTTATTTGTAGTGAGGTGCATGGACCTAGAGTCTGTCATACAGAGTGAAGTAAGTCAGAAAGAGAAAAACAAATACCGTATGCTAACACATATATATGGATTCTAAGAAAAAAAAAGTGGTCATGAAGAACCTAGGGACAAGACTGGAACAAAGACACAGACGTCCTAGAGAATGGACTTGAGGATACGGGGAGGGGGAAGGGTAAGCTGGGACAAAGTGAGAGACTGGCATGGACATATATACACTACCAAACGTAAAACAGATACTGGTAAACAGCCACATAGCAAAGGGAGATCAGCTCGGTGCTTTGTGACCACCTAGATGGGTGGGATAGGGAGGGTGGGAGGGAGGGAGATGCAAGAGGGAAGAGATATGGGGACATGTATATGTAAAACTGATTTACTTTGTTATAAAGCAGAAACTAACAGAAGATGCTGTAAAAAAAAAAAAAAAAAAAGACAATATGGTACTGGCACAAAAACAGAAACATAGATCAATGGAACAAGATAGAAAGCCCAGAGATAAACCCACGCACCTATGGTAAACTAATCTATGACAAAGGAGGCAAGGATATACAATGGAGAAAAGACAGCCTCTTCAATAAGTGGTGCTGGTAAAGCTGGACAGCTACATGTAAAAGAATGAAATTAGAACACTCCCTAACACCATACACAAAAATAAACTCAAAATGGATTCAAGACCTAAATGTAAGACTGGACACTATAAAACTCTTAGAGGAAAACATAGGAAGAACACTCTTCGACATAAATCACAGCAAGATCGTTTTTGATCCACCTCCTAGAGTAATAGAAATAAAAACAAAAATAAACAAATGGGACCTAATGAAACTTCAAAGCTTTTGCACAGCAAAGGAAACCATAAACAAGACGAAAAGACAACCTTCAGAATGGAAGAAAATATTTGCAAACGAATCAACGAACAAAGGATTAATCTCCAAAATATATAAACAACTCATGCAGCTCAATATTAAAAAAACAAATAACACAATCCAAAAATGGGCAGAAGACCTAAACAGACATTTCTCCAAAGAAGACATACAGATGGCCGAGAAAAACATGAAAAGCTGCTCAACATCACTAATAATTAGAGAAATGCAAATCAAAACCACAATGAGGTATCACGTCACACCAGTTAGAATGGGCATCATTAGAAAATCTACAAACAACAAATGCTGGAGAGGGTGCAGAGAAAAGGGAACCCTCTTGCACTGTTGTTGGGAATGTAAATTGATACAGTCACTATGGAGAACAGTATGGAGGTTTCTTTAAAACTAAAAATAGAATTACCATATGATCCAGCCATCCCACTACTGGGCATATACCCAGAGAAAACCATAATTCAAAAAGACACATGCACCCCAATGTTCATTGCAGCACTAATTACAATAGCCAGGTCATGGAAGCAAACTAAATGCTTCCATGATGAATGGAATAACAAGATGTGATACATATATACAATGGAATATTACTCAGCCATAAAAAGGAATGAAATTGGGTCATTTGTAGAGATGTGGATGGATCTAGAGACTGTCATACAGAGTGAAGTAAGTCAGAAAGAGAAAAACAAATATCGTATATTAATGCATATATGTGGAACCTGGTAAAATGGTACAGATGAACCGGTTTGCAGGGCAGCAGTTGAGACACAGATGTAGAGAACAAACATATGGACACCAAGCAGGGAATGCCGTGGCGGTGGGGTGGGGTGGGGTGGGGGTAGGGTGGGGGTGGGGTGGGGGTGGGGGTAGTGGTGGGATGAATTGGGAGGTTGGGATTGACATGTATACACTGATGTGTATAAAATTGATGACTAATAACCTGCTGTATAAAAAAATGCTCACCTTATAACTTATGACGTTATACCTTTATTTTATGTGGTTTTCCATTTTTGTTTTATATATATATATATATATTTATATATATTCTTTTTTTGGGGGCTGCATTGGGTCTTCCTCACTGCGTGTGGCCTTTCTCTAGTTGTGGCGAGCAGGGGTTACTCTTCGTTGTGGTGCACTGGCTTCTCATTGCAGTGGCATCTCTTGTTGCAGAGCACCAGCTCTAGGAGAGCAGGCTTCAGTAGCTGCAGCACGTGGGCTTAGTAGTTGTGGCTCACAGGCCCTAGAGCACGCAGGCTTCAGTACTTGTGGTGCATGGGCTCAGTAGTTCTGGCTCGCAGGCTTAGTTGCTCTGAGGTATGTGGTATCCTCCCAGCTCAAGGATCAAACCCATGTCCTCTGCATTGGCAGGCGGATTCTTACCTGCTGCACCACCAGGGAAGTCCCATTGTTTTATAATTTTTTAAAAGAAGGGGAGAGGGGAAAGGGAGAGAGAGAGAGAATTGTATGGCCTTCCCCCCTCCCAGAATTTCCATTCATTGCAAGGATGGTCTCAGGCATTTGGAGGTCCTGAACACTATCTGGAGTCTTCTGAGAATAGTTCAGTATTTGCAGGATATTTTTAACATGGAGTACATTGTATTGCATTCCTTATATTAAAAAGTGGTGATTCCAAGTATGGTGAGTTACGAAGGAAATGGCAACCAAGGTCTCTACTCTGCCTCTTATGGACAGCATTGCCTGGTGGCCATGTGAAGAATGCAAGTTCTGAGAAGTCACACTTTTTTTCTTAGTCCCCTTTGTCTTCCTCACACCCAGATCACAAGAGCTGTTTGCTAACTGAATAAACGACAAAATGTCAGAGCTAGGAAGGACCTCAGAATTTACCCAACCCAGTTGTTATTAAAATGTGCCCCCCATCCCACCCCCGAGACCCCCCTGCATCAGCACCTCTGGGGGCTCATTTAGAATGCAGACCCAGGCCCACTCCAGACTTGCTGAAGGAGAGCTGGGCTCCACTTGACCCAAGCTCCCTAGCGACTCTGACACTTAGTGAGATGGGACACTGATGGGTCTAATCCAGCCCTTGTTTATCAGGGGAGAAAACAGAATCTCAGAGACGAGGAGTAGCTTGCCAGTAAATTGGCACCAAACCAGGGCTAGAACCCTCTTCTGCCCTCATCTCAGGTTGTTCACTCGTTCCCTCCCTCCCTCAAACGTATAAGGCCCAGGAGGTACAATTTTGAGTGAAACAGACCTAGTCCCCTGCCTTTATGGTGCTTACCACCTAACAGGTGAAACCAACATTAATTTTCAAACTTCACACGATATGTAATTACAGACCATGATGTGTTCAGAGAGAAAAGAGCAGAGGCACGTCTCCCTGTCCAGGTGGCCAGGGCTGACTCCAGGAGGTGATGACACTGAGATGTGAGGGGGAAGCAGAGGGGATGGGAAGCCATCCAAGCAGAGGGAAAAGTTCTGAGGGCAGAGGGAACTAGGCTCAGTGGAGGAACTCAGAGAAACCCAGGGTAGCCAGAGGACACTTCGGGCTCAAGACTGAAAGAACGAGGGGTGGCATTCCTGGAATTCCCCAAGCACTCCTGGAATCGCCCAGTCTGAATCTTGGATAGCAGGGCTGTGCGACCGAATCATCTTGGGAACTTAAGAAAATATTTGTCCCTGCCCCAAACTGTGATTTACCAGGACTGGGGTAAATCCCAGGAATCTGTAATTTTTTTTTAAAGTGCCTCCATTTATTCTGATATGCAACCAGGTTTGGGAACTTCTGGCCTAGGAGATTTGAAGAAAATGGAAACAATTGAGGTTAAGTGACACACTGGCTTTGAATTCCTTCTTAGACCCTCAGTGTGCTCATTTGTGTGGTGGGAAGTGCTTGCTTCATGGGTCTGGAGCAGGGTTACAGCAGATAATATTGCAAAGAACCAAGCTTGGGCCTTGGTACCTCGGTACATGGTCAATATAAAGTGACTATAATTAAATCCAGGCCTCTGGTTTCTTAGAAGGATTATTTTTATCACTCTGCAAAATGCTGGATTGTTTTTGGGAAACTCTGCATTGCACACCCCCCTAAACCCAGAACAATTCCTGTCCCTTCCAGACTCCAGCCACCCCCACCCCCTGACTGACAGCAGGAGATTTAGAGTCAAGGCTCTTCTAAGTCTGTACCTCACCCCCCAGCCCCAGTAATGCTCTATTCCTAGCTGGCCATATGGGTGAATAATCTTTTCCCTAAAAATAGACAGTGGGCACAGGCTCTGTCCAGATTGGATTTCACCTCTTGTTTTTAAGGCTGTCAGTCTGGCAACCAGCACCGAGCTGAATTATCTTCCTGAAAATCTGAAATGATGAGAGGAAGATCTCATTGAATTCTTGGCATTGGAACAGTCATATAGCAAAATCTCCAGATCCGAAAAATTGAGCAAGAGATTTATTTGAACCACAACTATTTATTCTTGCGAAATCAGCATAGACTCTTCTTGCTCTTGGACTGTTGAGCGGGGAGGCGACACCAAGACCATCTAGCACAATGAGGAGAAATGGGGGCCCAGAGTTTGCTTCCAGATTTTGTCGAAGTTACTTTCAGGTCTAATGTCTAGTACCTTCGTTCTTCAAGGAGAGAACAAAATGGAGTATAAATGAAAAGGGAGACAGGGAGGATAGGATGATGGGAAGAGGGAGCGAAAAGCCGAAAGGTAATGTCTAAGTTTGAGGTTTGCTCGTCACCTCTCTCTCTGGGCCACTGCTCCAGATTCTGACTGTCTAGGCATCTGTTGATGATGGAGGCTCTTCTCTGCTGGGCCCATCTTCCAGGTCAGCCCCATCCCTAAGGATATTCCTAAGTAAAGGAAGAGGTCCTTTTCTTTATTCCCTCAAACACAATTTTTACAAGATATTTGTGTTCAGCAAACTTTACTGAAGATTTAGAGTGACAAAAGAGGATTAGAAGGCAGGACAGGAAAACTTTAAAACTTGACTGTCAGAGTCCACCCAGTGTCCCTAGAGACCATCAGCCATATCTAACCAAAAGGGCGCCCCCTACTGGCTATCTCTCTTCTTGGTCTTATCCTGCCACCATATTGCATTGTTTCTACCATCCTCCCTCCACCCCTCCAGAAGCATGATCGCCTCAAATGCTAATGGTTTCCACGTTTAACCTCAGGAAGATGCTACCGATAATTAAAGTTTTTCCACCAATCCCATATGCTTGGGTTGAAGACTTGCTTCTCTTTCTGCCCTTTGGAAACCACCTGTGGATGCCCTTTATTTCTGGGCCCACAGAACTCAGGATAGTCATACCTGACCTGCAAAGATATGTGCCTCCTTCCCTAGTCACATTCACCTCTGCCCCAGGCCTGGGAATCAAGCAAGTCTGACTTTCTGTGGAACTGGAAACTCAACAGGAAGACTCCTTATCCTCGAACAGCTCCCTCCAAGTACCTCCATGTATTAGAAATGCCTCTAGGTATTAGAACCTAGTGTCAAACGTGAATCTCTCTTTTCAGCTGACTGTGTCCTACGTGCTGGAAGGATTTGGGGGAAATGATAATGATCAAAGGAGAAGGCTAATTGTGTCCCTAATTGTGACTTTTTCCTTGCTTGCCACTCAAGTACCATCCCTAATTTGAAATGCATCGCCTCATTTGAAGCAGTGAAGCCAGCACAGGGATTCAGGTATGAAATACTGGGTTGGCCCAAAAGTTCATTCGGTGTTCGATAACGTTCTTGGTAAAAATGAAAAATGTGTCTTTACTTAAAACTGAACGAACTTTTTGGCCAACCCAACAGAATTAGAAAAAAGCAAGCACTAAAAATGCTCATCAATATTTCTGTCAAATAAATGTAATACTTTACAAACATATACACACACAACCGATCTAGGATTCTAAATTCTCATTGACTGACCTCAGTGACTAGGACCAGGTTGTGGTTACCTGGAAATGAAATTGGAGGGTGAGCCTTGAGTTGGTGTTGTGGGAGACACAGCCCATGAAAGGTTAATAGGGTCTTGGAAGCCCTCGGAAGGAGGTTGGTCTCTATACCTCATTGAATAATGACTCCAGCCCTAATTCAAACACAAACAGTATGTTCTACATGTCTCTGGGGTGAACTCAAAGTTTGCTTTAAATGTATCTGAAAATGGGAGTGTTGACTTGAAGCAGATGGGGCTCTGATTAGCCAAGGGCCATGGGGTAGTAGTGGATGATAATCTTATAGTCCCTACAACTGGCTCCAGGAAGCCAGGCCTGTCTAACCATCTCTCTGCAGCTCAGACTCTTGAGCGGGTCTTCACATGTAATCAGAGGTGCTAATGGGAGGGCAGATGTGGCCCATGGATAATTGTAATCCAGACTCCAGCAAGGCCTCCCTGTCCCTCCAGCTCAGGGTCTGTCCTGCTTCTGTTTTGCTTACATCGTCCAGTGCAAGCCTTAGCCCCTTCACCAATTTCTACCCTGTAAAATTGAAAACCCACTTGCACCAAGCGTGCCCTGAAGTTAGCCCCTTGAGTGAATATTAAAGTGTGTGGGGCAGGAATCGACTCCCATGCCCACTCCTTCCCTCACCGTCCTCCCCTCCCCTCTCAGGAGGGACTTAGACCCCTTCTGGTCCCTTTTACTTCAGCAACAATCTTCAGTGCTTGGCCATGTCCTTGGGGCCTTACTCTCCCTACTAAGAGGCAGAGCAAACAATTTCTTTCCAAATGTATAGTATTTTCTCCGAGAGGAATAGAATTTCTCCAACTCATTACATAACCATGACTGGGAGATTTGACAAGGGCAAAGGTTTTTGGAAGCCCAGAGATTTGACTGATTTTATACAAAAACTGGGGGAGTGAGAAAAAGTTCATCTACCAAGAGAGCACAAAACTCAAGTTTGGGCCACTGTTGATTTAAAACTGCTGATCGGAAGCTGAACTCTGCTCGATATTATGTAACAACCTAAATGGGAAAAGAATTTGAAAAAGAGTAGATACGTGGATGTGTATAACTGAATCATTTTGCTGTATACCTGAAACTAACGCAACACTGTTAATCAACTATACTCCAATATAAAGTAAAAAGCTGAAAAAAAGAAAAAAAAGGAAGCTTGTGCTGATATGTTTCTGTGTATCACACCCTTCCGCAGACTGCATTTTACTCAAGTTTCTTTGCAGTCTGGGGTAAAGGCCTGATTTCTTAACGTGAAATCCAGGGATGCCAGAATATTCTCATTTGAACGCAGAGGTCACCTAACTGCTTCCTGTTTTGCCTTCATCTTTGACAAGCTAGATTCTGCCGAGGAATCAGCTCTCGTGTTAAAAATGCTTCCAGACTGCCATTTTTTATCCTCTTTTAAATTCAGAGTTTTAAAGTGCTCCCTGTCAGTGATGGGACTGAGGCCACACAGGAAGTAGTCTGTCACTTCCGATTCCCAGTGCCGTCGGTGGCACCAACAGTCAGCAGTTGCTCAGGATTACCTCCTCCCTCTCCTTTGCCTGCTCCTAGCTCTCCGTGCCCTTCTCCGTCATCTTTGCCTTTCAAACCAATTAAAAGCAAGGGGAACATTTTTACCACAACAAAAACAAAGTTCACTTCTAACACTCACACTATTTCAAGGGTTTAGAGATTACTCATAAAGTGGAAAATGGGTTTGACACAGGAATTGAGAAGAATGCTGAAGCATTTTTAACAAAATATGGGACAACAGGTTTGTTGTTGTAGAAGCTTTCTTTCTCAAAGGGATCATTATAATAATAGCTAATGTTTAAGTGATTATAATGTTTACATGAATTATTTCATATAATCCTGAGGTAGGATTGTAATTATTCCCACTGTACAGATGAGGAAACTGAGGCTTAGAGAGAATAGGTGACTTGCTTTAAGGTTGCTCACCCAGGACACTTTCAGGGTCAGAAGTCCCACCCCGGTCATCCAACAAGCGCCCTTGGCCACAGAGCTTCACTGCCATTGGATGTCGGTGTCCAAGGCACTGGACTTCTTGTAAAGAAAGTGTAGAAGGAACTCCTTTTTCAGAGGTGATAGTCTCTAGATTTAAATTACTTTCTTGAAAGTAGTAGAGTTTTCCTTCTCCATCTTCTGCCAACACTGTTCTCTGCAGATTTAGCGGCTGCTTCCCCCGTTGAATGTTTAACATCACATTCTCCATCCAGTAGCCAGAATGCCCTATTCCCTACAAGTTCTTCTCCTGTAGCTGCTGTTCCCTCTGCCAGGAACGCTCTTCCCCCAGTGGTTGGCACAGTTGGCTCCTTCCCTTGTCGACTCAAATATCCCCTCTGCACAGAGACGTTTGCCTTCAATCTCCCAAACAACGATCATATTTCCCTGTTTCTTTCATGAGAAATGACCTTGCTCATGTGTTTCTCATTCACTGTTAGTCTCCCTCCACAGGAAGGCAGAGCAGGGACCAGGTCATCTTGCCTCCACTGTCTCCTCCCAGGGCTGCACACAGTGGATACTTAATAAATATTTGTTGAATGAACAAGTGAATGAATGAATGAGTGAATACATAAATTCTAATTGGTAGCCAAACCGAAAGCTCTAGGAACATGGTATAGTGACTTTTCAAAAGGGAACACCCCTCCTTCACCTGAGCATGTTAGGAACATGCTAGGAGCATGGAGCATGTTAGGAACACGCTCAGAGCTTCAGAGATAAATGTACGTATTGGTCCCATGAATGGGAAATGACTTTCATGATGAGAGTGTAACTTTACATTGAAAAACTAATCCTCGTGTTTTTCTTAGGAATTTCAGAACACAGACCTTGTCTTTTGCTAAATAGAGCTGCCAGCGTTTCTTAAGAGATCCTATAAGATGGGAGAAGGTACGAGAAAGGCGAATACATTGTTATACACAGGCGCACGGCATGATCGGATCTGGGTTTTAGGAAGCTCACCTTGGTGGGAGTGGGGGTGAGAAATTGAATAGGGGCAACGAGAGACCAGGAGAGGGGACAGGTGGCAGGTGATGGGGGTCTGAAGAAAGGCGCCACAGGGAGCTGAAGAGCAGCCGGAGACACCGAGGGAGGCAGCAGCAGAGCCTGGAGACAGACAGGACCTGGGGTTGGGGTGCGCTCCGGTTTCAGTCCTGGGCAACTGGGGCCATGGAGGGCTGGGAGGAAGGTATTTAATTCACATATCCTGTAGACTTTCCTTTGAAGTGTCTCACACTTCCTTCTTTCTCGTTCTGGAGGCAACCCGCCCCCGGCCCATTCTGAGACGCTGCCTCAGCCCTTGACACAGGTCCACCTGCTCAGACATACTTGCACCAGGCCATTTCCAGCCCCAAAGTCAACGAAATTCTCACTTTTCTCCATATGGGTCAGCCTCTCTGGTGCTTTGGGGTCCTCCTGGAACTGACCCTCCTGCAGCCCCCATTGATTTCCTCGTACTGCTCCCCCAGGGCCTCTGCTCCACTCAAGCTGGTTTCCTCAGTCTTGGGGTGAGCTAAGTCCAGCCCAGTCTCTATGCCTTTGCTCCTGCCCCCTGTCACCTAGCACAGCCTTTCCTTCCATCTCCCATCTCAGTTCTTCAAGGCCCCCGTCAAGTCCTGCTTCCACGAAGTTGCCTGCATCTCTCCCCTTATCTCAACGGCTGACCTCAGCCCATGCCCCACAGAACAAGTAATCCGACAGGGACTCCCTCCCTCATTTCCTGTCTCCAGATAAACCCAGATGTACCCTAACTGCATCTAAATCCATCATCTCTGCCTTCCTTCCTCTGGCCACCTGTACTCCATCAACTCTGGAGCCCGTCACCTCTCACTATCTCAGGACCTCTCTCCCTTCCTCCTTGCTACTGGTCCATTCCCAGGCACATTCGACAAACCAGTATCTCTAGTGTTTGGATAAACTTTTCCTTGCCCCTCCCATTCCCCTCTAACTGTTCCCACAAATTCTCAGCTCCCCCTCACAGCATAACTTCTAAGAGGAGTTGACTAAGTCTCCACCTCTTCCCTTGCATTCTCTCCTCAACCCACTCTAGTTGGTCTTCCAGCCCCACATGTCCCTGAAGCATCTTTTTTTTTTTTGTGGTACGCGGACCTCTCACTGTTATGGCCTCTCCCGTTGCAGAGCACAGGCTCCAGACGCACAGGCTCAGCGGCCATGGCTCACGGGCCCAGTCACTCCGCGGCATGTGGGATCTTCCCGGACCGGGGCACTAACCTGTGTCCCCTGCATCGGCAGGTGGACTCCCAACAACTGCATCACCAGGGAAGCCCCCTGAAGCGGCTTTTGTCAAGATCATCAATGACCTCTAGCTTGACAAATCTATCAGTTATTTTTTGGTTCTCATCTTATGCAACCTCTTATCAATATTCCACACTACTCTTTCCTTCTTGAAACATTCCTATACCACTGTTCTGGTTTCCATCTTACTTCACTGAACTCTTTCTCTGTCCCATTTGCTGCATTATTTTTTATTTGAACTCCTAGAAGTTTATCTCCCCTTGAGAGATCAGTTCTAGGCCTAATCTACATACTTTCTTTGGATAATCTCATTCAGTTCACAACTTTAAATACTCTTGACTTGGCAGCAACTCTCACATTTGCATCTGCAGCTCATCTACTTTCTCCAATTCCAAATTCATGTCTGTCTGCCCACTTTTCCACTTTGATATCCAGTAGGCATGCCAAATTTGACAAGTCAAAACTGAACTACTGATTCTCCCATCCTCCCTAAAAATGCTTCTCCTCCAGCCTATCCCATCTTGGCAAGTACCACCATCATCCACCCACTAACTTTCCCTCTCCCCTCACACCCAATCATTTAAGGATTCCTGCTGACTCAGTCTCGAGATATTTTTTCCATCTCCACTGCTAGCACCCTAACCTGGGTCCTCACCATCACTAGCCTGGATTCCTGCAAAAGCCCTAACTGTCCTCCCAGCTTCTAGCCCCACACAGTCCATTTTCTACAGATCTTCCAGAATCATATGTACAAAAACCAAAACTGATGCCACTCCTTGGATTTAAACCACCCAAGATTTCCCATTGTACAAGGAAATTTTGTATCCTGGCCACACACCCTACATGATAGGGCCTCTGTTGATGTCCTATTATTGCGACCTTTCCTCTCTCTACTCCAGCCATGCTTGCCTTCATCTTATTCTTCCAGTGCATCAAACTTGGTCCTGGCTCAGGGCCTTTGAATTTGCTTGTCCTTCTGCCTGGAACACTCTTCCTCTACATATGCCCACGGTCTGACCTTTCTTGTCTCTCAGGCCCCAGCTTACATGTATGTTTCCCAGAGAGATTTTCCCTGATCATCCATCTGAAGGACCACCTGGCCACTAAGCACCCGATTTTACTTTCATTAAAGGACTTGTCACTTGTGATACTTTATTGTTGGTTTGTTTTTGTCTAGCCTACTCCACTAGAATAAACATACTGAGAGGCAAGCCCTCAGTAGGTTTGAGGGGTTCACAGTCTGCTGTTCTAAACGAGGAGGCTGTCCTCACTCATCTCAAGAATGCGCCCATCAACATGACCAACGGTACGACCTCAGCCAAAATGCATGTGGCCTGAGTTAATAGCTATGAGTTCAAGATGGTGAATAATGGGTTTTGATAATAGATATACGAATGGCCTAACTTCCAGATTAAGCTTTTCTATAGAATGGGTAAGAGGCAGACAGATCTGGGTTTTTATTTCATCAGCTGTGTGACATTTATTAAATCACTTACCTTATAGAGCCTCAGTTTATTAACCTGTAAAATGGGGTTGCTGATATTAACTGTCTATTGGATTGTGAATATTGAGACAATGCTTGTATTTCTCTTAACACAGTAAATCCTGGGGAAACCGTTAGCAGTTAATAATATTAGTTTTTATTTTTTGTTTGCTTTAAATAGTTAATAATATTATTATTTTATTCCTCCAAATGGAGATGAGCCATCTCTCAAATCACTGGAGTCAAGATGGAGCTTTTTAAGAAATAATGTTAGGACAACTGGGTAGCCATGTACAAAAAATAATATTAGTACGATATCTTACACCACACACAAGAATAAACTCCAAATGGTTGAAAGATCTTAACATAAAAAATGAAACCATACAATTACTAGAAGAAAACAGGGTAAATTTCTCTATAATCTTGGCACAGAATAAAAGTTATCTATGATTTAAAATCCAGAGGCAAGAAAAGATTGATAGATTTGATGACATAAAAACAAAAAAAATTTGCATGGCAAAATACCTTGTAAACAAAGTGGAAAGACAGCTAACAAACTGGGAGAAAATATTAGTGACATATAGCACAGACAAGGGATTACTATCCTTAATACGTAAATAACTCAAAAAAATTGAGGGACCAAAAACCAGAAAACTGGGAAAGGACATAAACAGACAATTCACACAAAAAGATATAAATGTGGTCCTCAAATGAAAAAAAACAACTAACCTCATTCAAAATTAGAAAAATGTAAATTAAAACACAGACACCATTTCTCACTTACCAGACTAACAGAAATTGAAAGGCATGATAATACATTCTCTAGGCAAGACTGTGGGTAAGCATGTATGGTGGGAATGCTAATTGACATGACCCCATGGAGGAATATTGGGCAACAACTAACAGAACTACATGTGTAATTACCCTTTGACCCACTCCTGGAAATCTACCATGAAGATATACCTCCAACATCATGAAAATACATATGAACAAGGTTACTCAAAATAGTATTATTTGTAATTGTAAAACATTGGAAACAACCTAAATGCCTATGTATAGGAGAGTGGTTGAATAAACTGTGGTACATCCACACAATGGAGTGCTATGCAGCTATGAAAAATGAGGCAGAAAAATCTCTACAAAATGATTTGGAGTGATTCCTAAGACATACAGTTAAGGAAAAAAGCAAAGTGCCATAGAATATGTCTAGCATGAGACAGAAGTGGATAGAACAAAATACACATGTATCTGCTCATTGGTGCAAAAGAAATATAGGAAGGATAAACCAGAAAGTAAAGAGATTGGTTACCTACAGGGCATGGATGGAAACTGGGGTGAAAGGAGGAAGGAAACGGGATGGGTGAGAAGGGATGAGGAAGAAGCATCACTTCTCTCAATATACTTTTTGTAGAACTTTGACTCTTAGAATCACGGAATGCTTCAAGTACCCCTCTCCTCCTCCACTTAAATCCAACCAGAATATGGGATTAACCCAAAAAGGAATACAAATAGCAACAAACAAACCTAACAACATTTCAGGTGAATATTATAATCACACTGAAGGCGATGGGGAAGGAAGGACCTTAACACGACTTCAGAAAACAGTATCCTGATGAATATGGTAGTAAGACTGAAGACAAATAGAACCTTATATAAATGCCGTAGCCTGGTTCGTAAAAGTGTGTCTCACAGCGCCATGGGTTGGCAATTCTGAAACTACTTTATGTGTATACTCGGATTGAACAAATATATAACTCTATTGTGAATAATGAGAGCCATATTTCTCACTATCAGAGAAAAATATTACAAATAATGAAAGGGGAAGAGCTATAATGAAGCTGGTCATGTTAAATTAGAATCGGATTAGATTAGAATTAGATTTCAGTATGAAATCATGCTTTAAAATAAATCGGCTTTACTGAAGTGTGATTAACATACAATAACCTGTACATATTTAAAGTGTGCAACTTGGTAAATTTTGACATGTATACATCCATGAAACCATCACCACAGCAAGACAGTGACTATATCTATTACTTCCTCCAAATTTCTTCATACCCTTTTGTAATCCCTCCTGACCACTCTTCCCTACCTGTACTGCACCCCCATTCATAGGCAACCACTGATCTGTTTTCTGTCACTATCGATTTGTTTTCCTAGAACTCCATATAAATAAAATCATATTCCGTCTGGTTTCTTTCGCTCAGCATAATTATAACAGGTATCAAATCGTTTCTTCCTTTTTATTGCTGAGTAGTGTTCCAGGCTCCCATGCAAAAGGCAATCATTTGTAGCATTTCCCCCCTTCTCCTTTTTTAAACCTACAAGCTCTCACTCTATGTCCCCACTCTGGCCAACGCTCTCTCATAACTCAGAAATGGAAACAGTTCACAAATCTTACCTTCAGAACTTGCAACTTTTAACTTTCCTTCAACATTTGATGAGCAGCCTGGCAAGAGGAGGTAAACGGATGTCAAAAGGTCTCTTGACCTCCTGAAGCATGGGTGTTCTGGTAAATGTTCAACAATCAGCTATCAAAAAAAAAAAAAAAAAAAAAAGCCCTGATTTGTAGCATTTGCCATTTTCCATGGTATAAATACTCCTACTATGCAGATGTGAAGCTAAGACAGTGCCACTGAATGGGGTTCTGGGAAGGGATGCGTGGCACTGGCTGTGCAGGGAAGCCAGCTCCAGCACACCGCTGCCCTGAGGTCTGCTAGGATCCCTTCCATCCTCTAGAGAAGGTCAGGATTCCTGCTGATGCCAGTACTGCACGTGGAGGGGCCTGAATCTCCCATTCTCAGGGCCACCTTAGGCTCTAGGGTTCTGATTCCACACAGGCTGAACCTGCTCCTCACCACACGGAAGCAGACAAGGAAACACCCATTTCTGCAGTTTCTGCAAAGAAACCCCACTCATAAAAACAATTCTCTATCAAGGTTTCAAGCAGGTATGGGGAGCACATGGGCACTTGCAGCTGGAGATTTTCCCTGGGCACTTGGAATCACTTAGCCCCAGGCTCTGTCGGCATCTTGCTGACCCTCTTTCTGTCCTTCTCTCCTCTCTGCCCCCTGCCTCCTACCCCACAGAAGGCAGCTGAGCCTCTGTTTTGTGTCCTAGCTGAGGCTCCTGCCCTTCTGGCCTTACTTCCCACCCAAAGTGTTTATAAAGGTATCTAAGCAAATAAAGACATTTCCTCTCTAAAAAAAAAATGTTGGTGTCTGCTATAAAAATAAGTTTAATTCTATGAGCCCACATTTTTTGCCCTCTCTGAACCTCTGTGCTCTGATCTGCAAAATGGGTACAATAATATCTACTTATAGGGTTACAGTAAATTAGAAATGAGATTATATGTATAAAGTATAGCTCCACCCCTGCAAATAGCTGGCCTCCAATAATTCTAGTCCCCTTTGACTTCCCTTCCCTTGACTTAGAGGGTTGAAGGTAACCTCCTTTTGTCCAAAGATAGATGATGGGGAAGCTGGCCTGGGCAGCCTTTCTGCTACCTGCAGGAAGCATTTCGGAGACTATAGGAAGGCCTGCTGGAGCTGGAAAGCTTTTCCTTCCCTGAAGCCTGAGAGCAAAGTCAGGAGAAGAGATCAGGGCAGCTTTGTCTCTCTAAGCTTATGTGTAGTAAGAGGGCCTCAGACCCACAATACATGACAAAACGTTATTACTCATTCACTCCACAGCATTTGTGATCCCTTGCATTATCAAAGGCATGGGGAGAGTTGCTATTATGCAGAGTCTCTCTTTTTTTTTTTTTAAGGCACATTCTGGGCTCTACTAGCTCTCACCGAGACAGCCCACCATACCACCTCCTACAGGGGTCAGTGAGGCACAGACTCAGGTTCAAATCCCAGCCTCACCGCTTAGCAGCTGTGTTGTCAGTTCAACTTTCCGAACATCATTTCCTCACCTTCAACGCCCCTCCCACTTTCTGCAATGCTGCACGACCATTAAAAGCCACATTGCACCTTTCTCTACCATCTAATTTGTGAATCTTCTAGAAGTTCCTTTTAGATCCTCCCTGGATAATCCGGCCTGCTTTTTAAATTCATCTGAAGCACAGAGGCCAATGCATGGCATCCAGGGAGCTGAGCAAGAAGCAAGGGAGAGTGAACAGAACACTGTTCTATCAGGAACAGAAGCCCCAGTGCCTTCAGAAGGATGGGCCAGCATGTGGGGCCAGTGCTGGATGTGTCCTATCAGACCCTCCTGCAGCGCTGAGCAACCCTCCGTGGGTAGGGACTGTGTGCTCCAGAGGCTCAGCGGAGTCCACTGCTGGGGGTAAGGGGGGCTGACACGGGGAATCCCAGCACCACTGGCCTGGCCTTTGCTGCCTAACAGACAAAGCAGGCTGTCAGACCCAGCTCCACTTCTCAATACTAAGCAAACCACTCAGAGAGAGATGGGTTAGCTGGCCAGATCCAGCCCTCAGGCCACGGTTTCCAGCATAAACAGAACTGTCCCTCAGCACAAATCCTTAAGGAACTGATAACAATCTGTGGCCAAGGCAGCTATTCTTCCAAGATGCTCAAACAGAGAAGTTACTCTGATTACTCAGATAGTCAATAGTGATGTAATTTTGAACCCAGTCGTTATCTGGCATCAAGTCAAAAAAGCCCAGCCAAAAGCCCATGCACATTTTTTTTTCTTTGCTTGCAATTTTCCTAAGAGCCCAGGCATGGGAACCTTGTCCACACACCCCAGCCCTTACAGCCAGAGGCAGCAGCAGTATTTGTCATCATGCCTGGGAAAGAGAAGAGGTCCTTTGTGGAACAACTCGAGAAGGCTCCCATGCCAGTCTCCTCTTCCAGCTCTTGTCAATGCTCCCTGCAGAGGGGAGCCCAGAGAACAGCCTGTCAGCTCTTTTCAGGGCTGAGAAAGTCAGGCTTTCTGTCGCCTTGGCTGGGCTGAGGGACTTGGATCACTGGTCGGCAGCCCAGGATTTACACAGAGAGGAGCAAAGAGGGATGGGAAACATCAGACCTTTCACTGATGGAGAATCAGGGACCCGGAGCTGGAAGAAACCTTCCAATCACCCCACTCCCTTGACTGATGAGAAATGGAGCCCAGGGAGAGTCACACAGCTCAGCGCCGGGGGCTCCCGCCCGCCCAGAGCCAGGAGGTCTCAGTGAATCAGGCATCTAGCCCGGCGTCTCCGTTCGCCGGACAATCCACCGCATCAGCCCGGCCTCGGTCGCCCGACGCCTCAGAGCCACACCGTGATGCTCCCGACTCCGCTGTCCCCCAGTAAGAGTGTATTCATACCCAAACTCCCTTCCCACCTCCATCCAGCCGTCCAAGCAGTCCGTCTCCAACACGGTCGCCAGCCAGTCCTTTCTAGCTCGTGTCAGTAGGGATGCAGATTCCCAGAAGAGCAACTCCAAACTCTTCAGAATATCATTTCAGACGCTGTGATCATGGAAAGAGTAAAGCCGGACAAGGGCTCGAAAGCCACTTCCACCACATTCTTACATTTCATATTGGTCAAGTTATCTATTCTTCTGAGCCTCAGTGAGCTCATCAGTAAAATGGAGATGGTAAGATATACCAAGGAAGGTTTTAAGAACTAAAGGAGAGCCTATGGAGTGCTCGCAGCCTTGTGACTCTGCCTGGTGACGGACAGCTGCTTCTCTTTGGAATCTTCCATCTTACCAGGCAGGCCCAGATCTCAGTGGGTCCCTGCAGGACCCTTCACTTTGGCCATTACTGTCTGCTCTCTTTGGTGATCTTGCTGTAACTGTTTTTCAGTCCAAGTAAATGCAGTTCCTGAAATGCTTCCTGCACACCTACTGTGTGCAGGCCCGCGTTGAGCGCTGGGGGTGCAGCAACCACTCGGCTGCAATTCCTATCCCATGGATGCTCACGGCCCAATGGGAGGGCAGAGCAGCAACTCCACAGGGCAGAGGGGGTCATAGGTGACGTACAAATATGACCTGGAGAAGTCAGAGGAGGGGTTGGGCGCTTCATGGTTTGAGTGTTATCTAAATGCCTCTCCTGTTTCAGAAGGAACCTGGTTCCCCTTCCCATGCCAGAGATCCAGGCACCTGGGCTGGGAGCAAGGATTGCTCTGTCTGGCCCCCCAGCATGGAGCCCAGGCTTGACAGTATCTGAGGGGAAGCCTGAATAGAGAACCAAAGGACCGTCAGCCATGGGCCATGCTCCCCAAACCTGCCAAGAGTCTGAGGCAGGGATTCACTTGCTTTATTGGGGGGATGCTTTCAAGACAAGGGGAGAGAGGGAGAGAGGGAGGGTAAGGCAGGTGATATAGTCTCAGCTGGCATCTGGCTTCAGCCTTCCCAGAGGGTGCTTTGGAGTAAGAATTGCAGCACAGAGCTGATTTCACCATGAGACAGAGGCCACACTTCTGTACCCTGTCGCTGTCAGGCATTAGACGGGCTTGTGGGGGAGGCAGGTTGGTGGACACCCCTGAGTGAGGTGGCTTCTGCCGGGCTGTGGACAACTCTGGAGGGAAGGGGGACAGATCTGAGCCCTCAGCAGCCCACAGCTGGAGGATGGGTGCCCTGGCCACTGCCCTGTCCAACTGGAGGTTTTAGAACAGCAAAAGAAAAGAGACCCTGAAATGCTAGTGTGTGTGTGTGTGTGAGAGAGAGAGTGAGAGAGAGAGAGAGAGAGAGAGAGAGAAAGAGAGCCAGAGAGAAGACAGTAATTCTAACAGCTAACGTTTACTGAGCTCTCAACTGTATAGTTGTGCCAAGCCTTTTATAAATATACATTTTATAACTACAACCTCATTTAATCCTCTCAAAAACCTTATTAAAGTATACATTTTGTATATAAGGAAACTGAGGCTCAGAGAGGTTAAGTCAGTTGTCTAAGGGCACACAGATAGAAAGGCCAGGGCTGGGAGTTGAACTCAGATCTGGATTACTCTACAAATCAAGCTCTCAACCCCTGCCACGCTGCCTACTAAGGCTGCCAGGCCTATTTGGACAGGCAGCTTTCAAGAGGGGTCTTGGGTGGTAACACAGATGAACAGAGGCCTCAAGCAACCTTTCCAGTTCCAAAGCTGGAGTCACACTGACTCTCCTTGCTCTCTCTTTCCTCCCAGCCATCCATGGCCAAGTCTTGTCTCATGGACCCCTTCAGCCTCCCCGTCATCCGTCCCTTCTCTCTGCCCCTGGTCCACAGCAGCTCAGGCCCCGTTCCCCTCCTAGCCAGAGCTGGACTGGCCTCTCCTACTGGGTCTCTCCTCCCGGCTCATCTCTCTCCCTTCCAGCCATGTGCACAGCCTCACCAAACTCATCTCGAAAACCCAGCTCCAATCATGGCAATTCCTTGATAAGGCCTTTCACTAACCCCCATCGCCTGTTGCAGTAAGCACACTCACCTCAGCCTGGCATTCAAGGCCTCCAAGACGTGGCCCCAAATGTAAGCCCAACCTCAACTCTGCTGCGGGCAAATAGATGACTCCCCCATCCCTGCAGGCTCCTGTCACTGTGGGCTGCTCTCGCTCTACTCTCACTGTGATGTGGCCGCTCCCAGGACATTCGCCTGATGAAATCTGACCATTTTAGAATTAAATGAGACTTTAGAAATTAAGACAAAAGTCTAATTTTCCAGGTGAGAAAAAATGAGACTCAAAAATATATATCGATACATGACGACAGCTATTACCATGAAGGTGCACCACGTGTACTCAGGTAGCATGTACGTGTGCACACATACACATGCTCACACACACAGTGTTTGCATGTGTGTGTTCTTGTATCCAGTTCTTGCATGCATTTCACTCTGGACCCTTGCCGCTGGGGCTGGCTGTCCCCCAGCTGGTTTAATGAAGAGCACATGGTCTTCCTGGTGAGAGGAGAGACTAAGATATGGAAGAGAAATCTCAGGAATGGAGATTGGATCACAATCATGGTCCCAGCCCTGACTGTGTATTAGAATCATCTGAGAAGCTTTTAAGATTCTCAGTGCCCAAGCTGCAACCCAGACCAATTGTACCAGAAGCCTGGGAGTGGGATCCAGACATCAGTTTTTTGTTTGTTTGTGTTTTACAAGAAAAGAGTGTCCACTGCTGTGTAGTACAGAGAACTCCACTTCGCTGTACAGTAGAAACCAGCACAACATTGTGAAACAACTGTACCCCAATTAAAAAGAAAATGGTGGAAAAAAAGTATCCAGAAACAAAAACTTCAACTTGAACAAGAAACAAGAGAACCACCAAACTCTGCATCCTGTTCTAGAAACTCAACCAACATTTTGTTTGCAAATCATTTGTTGATCATCTACTATGTGCCTCGGATACCCAGGCCTTGCGACTGGAAGCTGGTGCCTGAGGACATGGAAATGAAAGGACACAGACTCTGACCTGAAGGAATGCCAGTCCATGGGGCAGGTGCTCACATCAAGCAGCCAGCAAGTCCCACACCAGAGGCACGCCTGGGGAATCTGGGAAAAGAGGAAGTAATGAATACTCTTTCAGGAAAAGACTGCACAGAAGGAGTTGACTCAACCTAAGTCTTAAAAGATGAAGCTGGAGAGAAGGTTCCCAGGCCAAGGACCAGCATAACAAAGGCCCATGGATGTGTGTTTTGCACCCTCACTGCAGGAGCAGTCAGTGCTCCAAGGTGGCTCTGCTGAAGGTTTTGACTTTTTTCCACCCAAGCACCCCCACTGTGCCTTTTTAAGGACTCCTGCTTCCATTGGCTTTCTAAGGCAAACCCTGCTTATCTCCTTTCCGATTTGTATAGACTCTTTATTGCACTCTTAGCCTGTAATCTCACCTACAGCTTAACAGCTACAGGCATACCTCAGGGATATTGTGGGTTCGTTCCAGACCACTGCAATAAGAATACCGCCATAAAGCAAGTCACGTGAATTTTTTCTTAGTGCATACAAAAGTTACGTTTACACTAGAGTCAATTAAGTGTGAAATAGCACTGTGTCTTCACAAAAATACATACCTTAATTTAAAATACTTTATTGCTAAAAAAAATACTTCATTGCTAAAAAGTGCCATCATCTGAGCTTTCAGTGAGTCATAATCTTTTTGCTATAGTAACAAAGATCACTGATCACAGAACACAATGAAGAAGTTTGAAATATTGTGAGAATTACCAAAATGTGACACAGACATGAAATGAACAAATGCTGTTGGAAAAATGGCGCTGATAATCTTGCTCAATGCAGGGTTGCCACAAACTTTTAATTTGTAAAATCACAGTATCTGCGAAGCATGATATAGTGAAACAAATCAAACAAGGTATGCCTCTACTATAAAACTCTGTGTTTTCAAACAACAATCATTTTATCACAGCTTAAGATTGTGTTTGCATCTGAACCCCGTTCAGCTGGTGGGTCTTCTGCTCCATGTGGTGTCCACTTAAGTCACCCAGGGGTTCATAGCTGGCAGATAGGCCGGTGTGGAGGGTCCAAGACAACTTCATCCACAGATATGGCACTGTGGTAGAGCTGGCTGGAAGCTGGAGGGCCTAGATGTAGGCTTTCTAGCATGGCAATCTCAGAGTAGTCTGTCTTCCTACATGACTCAGGGCGCCCAGAAAGAGTCCCAAGACTGAGGAGATAGAAGCTGCCAGTGTCCAAGCCCAGGTGTTACTCGCACCAAATCAGTCACAGAGGCTGCTCAGTGTCAAGAAAGATCTTATCTCTCTGGGAAAGGAATGTCCAGGAATGCATGGATATCTTTAGTCTGCCCCAGCCTTACCCCCATTTCCAGATTAAGCACCCCAATTTAACAGTCTTCGGTTACCCCAAAAACAGTTACAGTCGTTTCCCTCTGCCAACAGGATAAATTCCAAATTGCTTATGCTGGATCCATGGGCCTTCAACATTTGACACAAAACATCTTTCCAATGTTGGGAGACACTTCGCCAAGGGTCTCTGGCACTCCTGCACATCTTGCTAAGGCCTTGGTCTCTCTTTAACTGGTCCCAGGCTGTTTCTCCTGCTTGCGTTTGCAGCAAGCACCCTTGAGGGATGAGATACTGTCCCTCTTTCAAAGAGCAGGCTGCTGTAAGGTGGTGGGCTCTCAAGGCCCAGGATCCCTTTCCTGTGTGTCGCCCACCTGTATGGCCCCTGTGGGCCTTGGGGTTCAGAACCGATGTGACTGTGCCAACACTCTGGATCTTGCTATTGCTACAAGTAATAGAGTCCTTGGTCCCCAACTCAGGACTTGTGTGTCTTCTGTCAGCATCCACACACTGGGGCAGGCTAACTCATCTGTTTGCAAGCAGGGAAAATCTCAACCCCTTCCCAGCCCTTGGCATCCAGCACGCCACCACCACTTCCAGCTACCGCAGCCTACTTACTGCACCCACAAACACGTAGAATATTCCTACCTTAGACTTCTACTGCCACCCAGAATATCCATAGGTCTCTCCTCTGTCTCCTTTCTTTCCACTGGCAAAGCCAAGTTGCACCTCATTACTTTTCACTCACGTCAGGTGTCTTCACAGCACTCCCTGCCTCCAGCCTCTGGTTGGTGGTTCCCACAGCAAAGTCTGCGAAGCCCTTTGTGATCAACCCTTTCAGCTGTTAGGGCCCCGTCTCTGAGCACTCTTCACTGCAGCAAAACCAAACTTCTCTCTTTCCAGAGCACTTTCATGCTGTTCCTCTTGCCTGGAATTATCCTTCACTGTCTGTCTGACTCATTCTTCAAGGTCCAGTTCCAGAGACACTTCCCCCAGAAAGCGTCCCCTGTTGCCTAGCTAGCTCAGTGGGGTGTCCCTCCCCCTCCCCCACCTGCTCCCCCTGCACAGCACACACGGCAGCATTAACTAGTACCATAAGCGTTGGCTGAGTCTGCTCTTCCAGTATCGTGAGCTCCTTGGAGGCAAGAAACCAATCTTGCTCATCCCCATATCAGTGCTTAGCTGGGGTGATGCTCAGAAATATTTCTTTAAAAAAGAATGAATGGGGCTTCCCTGGTGGCGCAGTGGTTGAGAGTCCGCCTGCCGATGCAGGGGACACAGGTTCGTGCCCCAGTCCGGGAAGATCCCACATATCGCGGAGCAGCTGGGCCCGTGAGCCATGGCCGCTGAGCCTGTGCGTCCGGAGCCTGTGCTCTGCAATGGGAGAGGCCACAACAGTGAGAGGCCCGCGTACTACAAAAAAAAAAAAAAAAAATTCCCAGAGGACTGGTTTTCTTTATGACAGCATATATGGGGATGTCCCAGCGTTTCTCACATGTACACCTTGAAGGTCAAGATCATATCTCCTTGTTCAGATCAATCTTAGATCACTTTGGAGTTTTTCTAGCTTTCAATTTTGTAGGTACATTATTTAAACCCCTTAAAAACCTAACCCAAGGATAGCAAGAAGAGCTATGGAGTATGTTAAATTTTATTCGGATCAATGGACAGATTTCCAACCAGCTCTGAGCACATGCTAATTTGCATTTCTATTTCTAATATAATAACCAAATCAATCTCCTAGGAGAAGGGTACTTTTTCTCACCTCTGTCTATTCACCACCTCTGAGCAGGGGTGAATTTAGTCAAGATTCAACAAATATTTATTGAGCATCTAATAACATTCCCATCCGCAGGCACCTGGCCAGTGTCCCAGGCAGTGCATTGGCAGGGAATGGAGCTCTGCTTTTACTTATAGGTTGGCGAGGGAGTGGAGTCCCCACTGCAGCACTGACATGCAAGCTTCCTAGCAGTTAATCAGAAAATTCTGAGAATCCAAAAAGATCGTGAACAAACATATGGATTGATGGCCTTGGACAGCTATACTTCAAATGTGGTTTGTCCCACTCTTTCTCCACTCTTCACAGCACATTTCTCCCAGAAGCAGTCTGGAACATCCAGCAGCTCAGTTCAGAGAAGGGCTATCCACAGGCAGCACTGGAGGGTGGGAAGAGTGTAAACGGTCACTGGGCAGAGCTGTGACCCAAGCAACAAGGCAGAGGAAGAGTCCTGTGAGGAGAGAGTGGGGCTTTCTTGTCAAGTCACTTTGAATCTCTTTCCAATTCTAGTTTAGTTTCTTGAGAAAGATAGACGTCTCTGCCATTTTCTCACACCCAGTGTATAAGATGGAAAATAGCAATATACCAAAGTTAGAGTCCAGTCAAGTTCACCCTGATCACTGGGAGGCTCTGCGGCCTGAGACCCAAGATCTGGATGTAGCTGGTAAAATCTGGAGAAAGTGATGTTTCAGTTAAGAGCGGTAGTGTGGTTCAGGGTTAAAAATGTGGTCTTTCAAGTCAGAGAAGGACTCTAGTTCTACTTCTGCCACCTACCAATAGGGTGATCATGGGTGTGCAAGTTATAGTTCCTCTTTGAGCTAATTTTTCTCATCTGTAATCAGAAACGATAAAACTACCTCTCAGAGTCATTATGCTTGCACCATGTGATAAATTCTACCCCTCCTGAAATTCCTGCTCTTCTTGACACAGCCCTCAAACATTAATGTGACCTTCCCTGATACACCCCCCAACCCCAAGAGGAGGTGTGCAGGCCTCTGACCTGCCTTCCTTTCAGGCTCCTTTATCAAACAAGACAAGTACCTGATTCCTTTCATCGCTGTATGATGGGCGGTATTGTGACCAAACCATGATCGTTTTGCCTGACGTGCAGCAAGCCGAGATACTGAGACGCTAAGGTTTGCAGCAAAGAGAGGGTTTACGCTGAAGCCATGGGGTATTTATGAGATAAAGAATAAAGCAGCAGGGCGGTCTGAGGCGTGGAGAGCGTGGGGAGAATAGTGAAAGGTGATTGAAAAAAGGTGCGGTAATTGTCATTCTGTCCAGGTGTAACTAAGCTACAGGTTTCTGCACGTTCAAAATGGAGGCGCTTAGCACGATCTGAGGGTGGAGTTTTGGGCCCTCTGACGCCAAAAGGTCACTGAGATGACGCTCACGCATGCCCAGTTGGAGAGTTGGTGGTCTTAACCGGTCTTAACCAGCTCAGCTCGAACTAGATACAGCTGACTCCACATTCCTGGAAAACAGCCCAGGCAAATATCTTATTAGCCTACGTGCTACTTGGAGGACATGCAAGTCTTTTGTAGCAACAATTAAAACAACCTTGATTAGTGAAGGCAGGTTACAGGTGAAATGGATTTAACTAATGATTACCCAGGGTTTCAGTATGTTTTCTCTCTCCTCCCACCCCTAACCAGCTAAAGATAATTTTGTCTTTTCCTACTCAGATTTTCCCTCTTCCCTACTCCATAAAGAGTTTAGACCCCACTCACCACAACTAGAGAAAGCCTGCTCGCAACAACGAAGACCCAAAGCAGCCAAAAATAAAATAAATAAAATTTAAAAAAAAGAGGTTAGTCTTTACTAACCAAGTTATAAAATGTTTGTGTTAACCCTGGAAACAGGGGTAGAGAGAAACAGGCCCTGAACTGTAGGAGGAAACTAGGCATCAGAAAGAGCTCAAAGGGAATTTGACAAGTTAGATGCTCTGGAGCATCTATTATCTGATAGGAAATAGACAAAAGAGATTTTGGAAGGGTTTGAGGAGTTATGAATTTGTTCCCCATTAATGTTCCTTAATTCCAGAGGTGGTCAGCGAGAAGCCTGGACAGGGTTCTGTGTGAGAGTCAGCTTCCCCCCACTCTCCTGTCCCAGAGCTCCTGCCTTCTCAGTGAGGGTCCTGCACTTACCACATTTATGTGGCAGAAGAGGGAGATTTATTTTGGATATCAAAACAAACGGTGATCCCAGAAGGTTGCTGAACTTGGGGATAACTGGGAGCCCTAACTGTCTCCAGCAGTTTGTGCTCTGATATTCTCTCTTCCCTTAATATCTTCCCCTTTCCTCGTTTCCATTTTTTACATCTTGGGTCTTTATTTTCAAGGAAATGATATATTTCTTCTCAGCACAAACTTGGTCTCTGCTTTTTATGTTTATCTTTCTTTTTCTGTTGTCTCTCAAGATGAACAAAGTACCTGCCACCCAGTCCATCATTTCCCCAGAGGGAAGTGTCCTGGCCTGGACACTAATGCCAACCATGAAACAAACACTGAGGGAGCACCTACTTGGGGCATCCCCAGGCCAGGCAGTGGGCATGAAGTAGTTGAAGATACACTTCAAGAGTCTATCTAATAAATCATAGTTTTAACCTCCTCTTCGATCCAAAAGTTTTAGGTGAGGGGTGTGTGTATGTGTGTGTGTGTGTGTGTGTGTGTGTGTGTGTATTTCATAGGACAAAATAAGGAAGTGAAAAGACACCTCTGTGGTCTTCTTCAAAGTCCATAACCCAAATCTAATCATGAGAAAAACATCAGACAAACCCAAATTGAGGGATATCCTACAAAATACCTGACCAATACTCTTCAGAAGTACCAAGGTCATGAAAAGCAAGGACAGACTGGTAAAATCCTAAAAAAAAAAAAAAATCTGTAGTTTAGTTATTAGGATCACACCAGTGTGAATTTCTTATTTTTGACAAATATACCATGGTTATACAAGATGTTAACATGACGGTAAGCTGGATGAAGGGTATATGGGAACTCTCTGTACTATCTCTGCCACTTTTCTGTAAATTTAAAATTATGACAAAATTTAAAAAAATTAATAAGAGAATGCATAAAAATGAATCAGTAGTTAAGCAAATATTCAAGCTGGTATAATCCTATTTGGAGTTTTTTCCCCCTAATAATCAGTAAAACAGATTAAAAAAAAGACTAGACACATCCATAGCAAAATGTTAATAGATGTTAGTGCAAGATAGTGATAATTTTACTTCTGTTTCCTGCATTACTCAATTTCCTTCCATGAATATATTTATTATTAACTTTGTAATAATTGTTTTAAAAATAAAACATTATTTTACAAGTCATGTGGAGGAAAAGTGACCTACACTCTGTCTGTGGACCCGAGAAGGCCCAGAAGCCAGAAGATGCACGCATTATAATTCTGTCTGGAGCTGAGGAGAAATGAGACGAAGCCCTGGAGAGAAGGGAGGGAGCTTTCCAGGAAAGTGGAGCATTGGAATGCAAAGCTTGTTCAGGCTCTGACACGTTCAGGGGGACACAAAGGCCTTCAGCACTTTTGGCAGTAAGTGCTCTCCCTGCATGAGCAAGAAAAGCATCTCGGCGGAGTCAGTCACCTCTCTCTGGGTCCTCCCCGCCGACAGTCAGGATGCAGGAAATGTTTTCCAGGTTTGAGTGGCCTGTTGCCAATCACTGAAAGGGAAATAGCAGGAACGCGGTCTGGCTGCCTGGTGTGAACAGGGCAAATGCACGTGTGGGTGGCGGGCAGGGCAAGATGGCTCTATTCACTGGAGGCGATGACATGCCAGGTCCCAAAGTAAAGGTGAGCTTAGGGTGGTCCAGTGACAAGCGTAGGAAGCACGGCTGCTCACACACAGCAATGAAAGGCTCGCTGGTGAGTTTAGAAGCGACCAGACTGAAAGGCATTTTCAGTCAGCAAAACAGATAGGTAATATTTCTCTTCTCCACCTTCCAAAGGTCTTGATGAGGCCATAGGACCAAGGAGAATCTTTTACACCACTAGTCAGTCTCTTTCGTCTGACTAACCAGGGAACGCAGAGATTCAAGTTCCTGACAGTCACCCAGAAACTTAAGGAAGGGGATTTGGCAAAATGCAGCAGTTTCTGCAGTATTCCATCTCATAATCTTGATGAAAGTGATGTTGAGTCATTCCTTCATTCCCTTACCTTAATGCATTCATTCCTAAAACCAATGTTTATTGAGCATCTGTTTTGTACCAGATTACAACAATCCCAATGTGCCCTCCTTAGGTAAACTAAGAAACGGGTAGAGGTGGACTAAAGTGGAGGTCTGGAAGGAACAGAGCATTGCAGCAAAAAGTGTGCTGAGCCCATGAATTAGAGAGGTCCCTAGGCTGGTGCAGCATTATATTTTATATGACATGGCCTCGGCTTTTCCAGATTCATTACACTCTTCTCTTAAAAGAAAAAAAAAAAAAAAACTATAGCAAAAGAAGAGGTCTTTTCAGTGTCAAAAGGAAAACTCAGATGTCACTGTAGCTTCAGAAGCTTTCTCTAATTGCTACGGAATGATGGCCTAAGGGCAAAGGGCAAATGATAGATGCTTTTTTGACTATAATGACTAGCTAGGAAGTTTCAAAGAGCATTTCAAAAGAGTTTAGGTGGCAGAGCACCTGGACCTGGATGTCATGAGACCTGGAGTCCTTTCCCAAATCCCCAGATTCCTCTTTTATATGGGTGGTCCTGCTACCTACCTCATGGGGTCATTGCAAGGATGAAATTTTGTATGTGACTCATTCAGCACTTGTCTGGCACATACTAAGACTCAACAGACGTTAGATATGAATTTAATACTGAAGTACTATAACATGTTGATATGTTAAATTCCATCACATAAACTAACTTTACCTAATGAAAATATGACCGTGTTCCAGGTATGCAGGAATTCTTTACCTCATTAAAAATACATAAGTTATTAAACACTTTCTTGAATGTTTAAAAATTCATATTCACTTAACACTTGTGTATTTGTTTATATGCCAGCTGACAAGCAGGGTCAGCTACCAAAGGTATATAAAAATTTGTTGGAAAAGAAACTTGAATCCATTCTATCCACTGACTTATAATTTCCTTGTGACATGGGACACAGCCATCCTTATTCAATGCACTCCTTTGGGAATCTTCAGAAGTGTCCTTTGGAAGCAGAGTCTGAGAGACGCTGGATTGGACAGAATATTTATAACCACTTGCTTTTAAAGAGAACCAGTTAGGATTCGTAATGAGGCCATGAAAATCGCCCTGCTTTGTGCCAACCTCTCTAAGAATCCAGTAAATCCGAGAAAGCCTAGAACTCAAGGAAAACAGTGCAAATGCTCAGGCTGATGAGCTCGGCAGCAAGGCAAGATCCTGCTGCGCAGAGGACCTTATCATCTATCTTATTAAGTGACGGGACACTTCTGAGAGTGAAAGGGGCCCTATTAAAAATCATTCCAAGATAGCAGTTATACACACACAGCTTGTCCCTGCAAACCAGGACACACGGCCACCTCCTCCGCAGGCAGTGAGCCCCTGCGATACTTCTGGGCAGCAGACAGTGCGAAGACTCAAGTGCTCACGCCTGCTGTCCAGCCTTCTCCACATGGTCGGTGAGGGAAGGGGGCAGGCTGGGCGTCTCCACACCCATGGGGACAGCTCAGAGGTGGGAAATGGGTGAGCAGATCAATGCCCTCACTGCAGCTGAAGAAACTGAATCTTCAGAACAAGCACTGAATTTTCCAAAAGAGAGTTTGGGAGTAAATTTGAGAGGAGGCCTCCAAAGCCTTCTTCCCATAATTATCAAAATGATTCAATCTGGTCCATGAGCAGGTCTTTAAATGGCTTCCTGTGCCAGGTGCGGAGGCCAGACGCTGGGGACCCAGAGGAGAACAGGAGCCATGAATGGGAGAGACGAAGCTTTCTGCCCATACATGCAGTTTAGAGCAACCGGTCCCAGACCAGAGGCAGCAGACAAGCCACGGGGCACAGAGGAGGGAAGGGAGGACTCCAGCTGGGGAGGCCAGGGATGCTTTGCTGAGGAGAGCATGCCTGCGCTGAGCCCGGAAGGTGGGGCAGGAGGCTAAGAGGCAGGCAAGGAGGGAACACTGCTGGTGCAAAGAACGGGGTACACAGGCTCAGGGACATGCAATGAGGGGCAATTTGGAGACCGCAGTAAATGCAATCAAGGGAGGAGCTGAGTAGGAGAACCAAAACTGGGGGCATATGTCAGGCCTGCCCTCAGTAACTGTGGGAGTTGCAGCAAGAAGAGAGTGAAGGTCCCTGGCCCCTGACCCATCCTAACCCCCACCTCCCATCTCCTACCATAAAGGGCCTCGTGAGCATGCATGTATGTGGCCAGCTCAGCCCGGTCCCTCCATGCCAGCTTGCAGATAGCCGCCCCTTGGCTATCCCTTGTGTGCACAACTAGGGAGAATAGCTAGCTGTTCAGTCTCCCCCGGAGAAGACAGAACCAGGGAGGAGGTCCCACAGACCCAGAAGCAGGCTTAGTGCGTTTGGGCAGGTATTCCAGAATCCCAGGTAACCGGGGCATGGTCTCAAAAGGAGTGCACAGGCTCTGGGTAGGTAGATCCCTAAGCCCCGTGGACTCCTGGGGGAGGGGTCCCTGGAGAGGGCCAGAGCAGGGTCTTCGAAAGTGTGGGGCCCAGGGCAGGGGCCGCCATTGCCCAGGACCAATGGCCATTCTTACTTGAACTTCACCCCTACTCCCAAATCCTGACCCCCCCTTTCATTTGCAGGGGATCTGGCCTTGCAGGCCTCCTCGATACCAGGAGTACGTTTACAAATGATCCTGCCAGACTTGAGGTCAGAGCCTCCTTGCTGGCCCTTTAAGAACCCTCTAAGTTCCAGAAGCTTCCCTCAACATGTGAAAATCCTTAAAACCTCATCTGGAGGTCCCATCAGAGCTCTAGACTCTTACCTGGAAAAGAAACCCATGCCCACCCCCACCCCCAAGGCTCTGATTCAACTGGCCCAGAAGGAGCCCAAGAGTCATAATTTGTTCAAGCTTCCAGGTTCTGCTGTGCATTCTGAGTTGACGACCTCCAGGACCCCCTCTGAGGTGAAGGATCGCCACTTCTGCCTACAGTTAGCACATTTTTTTTTTTTTTTAATACATGGACTCCCGTATTTTTTTATTTTTTATTTATTTATTTTTGGCTGTGTTGGGTCTTCGTTTCTGTGCGAGGGCTTTCTCTAGTTGCGGCCAGCGGGGGCCACTCTTCACCACGGTGCGTGGGCCTCTCACTATCGCAGCCTCTCTTGTTGCGGAGCACAGGCTCCAGACGCGCAGGTTCAGTAGTTGTGGCTCACGGACCTAGTTGCTCTGCAGCATGTGGGATCTTCCCAGACCAGGGCTCGAACCCGTGTCCCCTGCATTGGCAGGCAGATTCTCAACCACTGTGCCACCAGGGAAGCCCCAGTTAGCACATTTTAAAAAAACCTATTTTGCCTTTTTTCGTTAGGATCTCATACTTTCTGTTCAGAAGTAGGACAATTTCTTGGAGACCTCCAGGAAATGCTCTGTTCCCAAACCTTCCTCCATACACTCTTTCTTGAGAGGAAATTCATGCATCTCTCCATCTATTCATCACACACACAGGATCCCAGGCCTCATGCCACTGGGGATACAGGGGTGAACAAGACAGACACAGTCCCACCCTCAGGGAGCTTCCATCCTCATAGGGGGAGACATGTTAAACAAGCATGACAATACATTGCAATTATGATGGGTAATTTGAATCAAAGGAGGGTATATCTGGGCAACCTACCCTAATCATCAAGGGTCTTTCTTGGAGACCCGACATTGGAGCCAACCAGCAGGACAAGTGAGATTAACTGAGGGTGAGATTGGCCTGGGGAGGTGGGGGTGGCAGAGCGTCCCAGGAATGGAGTCTTGAGGGAAGAGACACCAAAACATCAATGTGGCTGGAGCGTGGAGAGAGGAGGGGGAGAGGGAGAGAGCGGGGCGGGATGGGACTAGGGAGGCCGGCAGAGCTCAGACCAGTGGAGGGGAGGATTAGAGAGTGTATCAGTTACCTACTGCTGTGCAATTAGTTACCCCAAAATTTAGCAGCTTAAAACTACAAAAACATATTACATCACAGGATTTCTGAGGGTCATAAACCCACAGCACCTTACTCAGCTGAGTGGTCCAGCTCAGGGTCTCTCATGAGGCTGCAGTCCCTGACGGCTCCAAGGGATCTGTTTCCAGGGAGTCTCACGCACTTGGCTGCTGCCTGGAGTCCAGGTCCTTGATTCCTGGGCCCCTGCACTAGGAGAGAACCCATGAAGTGGCAGCTGGCTTTTCCCAGAGTGAGTAATCTGAGAGGGAGGGCACCAAAAATGGAAGCCACAGTCTTTTATGACCTAATCTCAGAAATGACAAGCCATCCTTTCTGCCCTATTTCATTGGCCAGAAGGTAGTCTAAATCCAGTCCACACCCAAGAGAGGGTGTTACATGAGGGGGAGAATACCAAGATGTGGGGACCATTTGGGGTCATCTAGGAAGCTGGCCTCACAGGGAGCATAATCAGATTCGTATCAAAAAAATCATGCACCCATAAAGGAATTTTCTGGAGTGATGGAAATATTCTATATCATGATAGAGGTTATACAAATGTAAACCTTTGCCAAAATGCGTTGAAGTGTAAATCTTAGATACATTGTCGTTTAAAAAGATTGCTGCTTCTGGGAAGATGGAGTAGATATACTTTTCTCTGTTCTTCCTGTTGAGTACAAATAAAAATCCTGAACATTATATATATAAAATAAACATAAGAAGATTCTGAAAGGGGGAGAGAAGGTGCAGACCAGCTAGGCACCTGATGACAACATGGGTTTTCTTTTTGTCTCGTAGACCCCAGCTTTGGAACTAAAGAAGGCAACAATCTGAAACATCAACAAACGCGGACCCAAAAAGTCCTAAGAGAAGCCCGCTTTCTCTAGTCAAAGGACCAGGAGAGGGGCATCCGCAAGATAGAAAACTTTTGGACAATAACCGCCCTACTCCAGCCAAACACCATAGAAAACCTGCGGCCACACAACCTGGGTGAATCCCCAAAGAACTATGCTGGGTGGAAAAAAAAAAAAAGCCAATCGCTAAAGGTTACACACTGTATGATTCCACTTATATAACAATCTCGAAATGACAAATTTATAAAATTAAGGAAAGTTTAGTGTTAATCTAAGAACAGTTGGGGAGGGGGAAGGAGAGGGAAGACAGTGCAGCTATAAATGGCAGCGTGAGGGATCCTCGTGGAGATGGCAGTGCTCTGTGTCCTAACTTTCCTTGTCAGCACCCTGGTGGTGACACTGTACTGCAGTTTTGTGACTGTTAGGGTGCAGGGTTCCCTCTGTATTGTTTCTCTCTGAGTGTATTACTTCTAACACTTGCATGTGAATCTACAATTATTTCAACATAAAAAAAATTATTTTAAAAAAGGGCCACATATGTTATGATTTCACCTATATGGCATTCTGGGGCAAAACAAAAAAGGGGCAGAAGAAGATCTGTCTTTCAGGAGCTGAGTGTGGGCTTGACTTGCAGGTGACTCTAAAGGGGCAGCGGGAAACTTCCTGGAGTGACAGAAATGTTCTAGGCCTTGATTGTGGTGGTGGTTCCCTGAGTATACGTGGTTATCAAAATTCAGAACTGTGCACTAAAATGGATGAATTATACTGTATATAAATGATACCTCCATGTACCTGTTTTTTTAAAAGATCGTTATGTCCAAAGAAGTGATTTTCCTCATCTCTTTGGCCTCTGAAACTTTTCTTCAAAGGAAATCTCACGTGGATTTTTTAACCTGTAAAACAGATAAAATTGGGAGTCTGCACTTGAATTGCATAGGGGATGCCCTGTCCCCCATCATCACAGGTAGCCCCAATGCCTCAGGAAGAGTTGAAGAATGCTGTTCTAAGTCACAAGAAAAAGGCTCGTCAAATCCCTGGCTCTGTGAGTTGTGGGACCCAAGGGGTGACCTGAGGAAAAACGGCTCCAATTCGTGAGCTGGGTTTCCTAGTCAGCAACTTGGAAACTCTGAAGGCAGTTCCATACTCCTGGGTGTCAGGTTGAGGCAGTGAATCTCCACTGTGAGCTGAGAGCAGCACTGACTGGTGCCCGAGAAGGGCCGGCGGGGAGTAGTGTTAATAAAAAGTGGTCGTGTTAAAAAGAGGCCCAGAGGCACTCAAGTGAAAATCAGCGTACTGCCTTGGTAGTCCTGGAGGGATGCAAGAGTCCCAAGACAGCAAGCTGTGGTTGTTGCAAGTGGGACAGCCCCTGCCAGCTTCCCATACCCACTGGCTTTCTGTCTGTCCCTGTCCCAAATGGGAAACGGAGGGGAAATGGCTTACCTTACAATATCCTTAGAAGCAAGAGGCTCTCTTGAGGCACCTACATCTTTTTTAGCTTCATCCTTGAAGAGAATCTCCCAAAAAAGGGATTCCGGTGGATGCTTCTGGAATTGGTTCTGTCAGCACTGAGTCTGCACCTTCTGGATGATCCGGTGAATCCTGCATCCTCTGACTTACCCCAGATTCCCAGCTGTCACCTTTAGAGCCTCCTTCTCTTGGGTGCTTTTTTCCTGAACCAGTTTTAGGTGATGGAAATTCGTGAGTTTGGTGTTGACAAAGAGGGTCTCTCAAAATTGCCTCATACAGTCAAAGAGTAGAGCACAGACCACTCAGATCTAAGAACCAGAGACTAGGGGATGAGACCCTCCTTTGCCAGACTCACAGCTTCACTGGCTCCTGGTAGACAGTGTCTTCAGTACCTGGTAGACATATGCTGCAAAGGAACGTGTTTGGAGACAGAAGTTGCCCGGTCACCATGGTGATGAAGATGTGCTACTTGCATCATACAGGGCATCCTATATATTTAGCAACAGCAATTAGAAAGGCTGCAGTTGCATTCAGCTGGGGCACATGACTGGCTCGTCTGAGCATCTTGAACAAGATGCAGTCCCCACAGAAGGGCCTCGATGAGATTTTGGTGATGTCTGAAGACCTCCCCGTGACAGAGTCCAGTCTTTCTAATGAGCCTGATTTGGGGGCGGCAGCATGGTAGAGCAAGCCTGTGTGGCTAAGACACTAAACAAGGATGGAAGGAAGGTTGTGGATGCCAGAGATATTTAAACAGTGGAATAGTTTTCCAACTTCCAATTCCTGGAGCCACATTAATGAGACGAAAGACTCTCCAAGAACTACTAATTTTACTGCATGACCCAGGTTCCCATTTGTTCTCCTTGCAACGAGATGAAATGTTACTATCTTAGCAGTCGTATAGTGGGAAGGCCTCAGGAAAATTCTCTCCCTGGGGCCTGAGACTCCCTCGTACTGCTTGCTATTTAATGATTTTTTTCTCTTATTTTGAAAACAGCTGAGATTAATAATCTTCTATGCTGGGTAGAGGGGGTGATGGGTAGTAATAATATTTTGATTATTTACTGTATACCAGGAAATACACAAAATGCTTTACATTTATTTATTTTAAAGGGTGAGATTCATGTAGCATACGATTAACCATTTTAAAATGTACAATTCAGGGGCATTTAGTGCATTCACAAATGTTGTACAACTATCACCTCTTTCTAGTTTCAAAACTTTTTCATCATCTCAGAAGAACATCCTGTACAATCAAGCAGTCACTCTCCATTGCCCCTCCCTTTGTCCCCTGGTAACCATTAATCTGTTTTCTGTTTCTGTGGATTTACCTATTCTGGATATATCTTAGGAAAGGAATCATATGATACGTAACATTTTTGTCTGACTTCTTTCACTTAGTGTAATGCTTTTGAGGGTCATTCAAGTTACAGCAGATATCAGTACTGCATTCCTTTTTCATAGCTGAATAGTATTCCACTGTATGGATATACTACAATTTGTTTATCCACTACTCCACCGATGGCACATATATTATTAACTCATTTAATCCTCTCTACAGTCTTATGAATATTTTTTGTTTGCTTTTTACAGGACAGGAAACTGAGGCGCAGAGAAGTGAAGTGACTTGCCCAGAGTCATATGTATAGGACAAGGTAGCATAGGGATTGGAACCCAAGCAGTTTGGCTCCCTTCAGTGCTCTGCTTCCCCACAGAAATGCTGCTTCTGGGGGCAGAAAGTGAAACTCTTAACAATACATGTAAAAAGCAAACAAACCAAAAAAGTTAGTGAAGCTGTTGCAAATGTTAGTTATTTGTTCCTAAGAAGGAGGGGAAAAACAAAAAAGAGAGAACAGGAAAGGAAAGGGAAGAGCAAGAGGAGTCAGACAGAGAGAAGGAACAGGGCTACTGCGGGTGCTGCAGGAAGTGAGAATTTCTCAGGACGAACATGGATTTCAAATGGTTGCAGCAAAGTTCTGGTACCTGCAACCATTTGCTTTCATCGTCACATCAGAGGGACTGAGAAAACAGGAGGAAGTGCTGGGCCCCTGGTTTGGGTCGAAGGAACTGCAGAAATAGAGAACAGCCACAAGCTGCAGAGAGGAGAACAAAACTGGGCAAAGAAACGAATTTAGTGGGAAGTTGATCATGAAAAACTGTCAGGCATTCAGAGGAATATTGCCAAGTCTGTGGACTTCTACAATCAATGGGAAAAGGTTAGAATTAAGCTTATCTAGATCTCGAGAGGTCCTGAGACCACAGTCGATATCTGGGTTATACTATATGAATTAAACATCTTTCCAATGAGGAGCTGCCTGGTGCAGCGTTTCGTGAGGCACAAATGAGATGACATCTGCTTTCTCATAAATACATCATGTGTTGGGAAAAATGGAGGAGGTGGAAACACAGTTAAGTCTGTAAGGAAGCTGTGGAACTAAGGTTGACAGAGAAAATCTCACAACTCCCATTGTAGAGGTCACCAAAATCCACAGAGCCCGAAGAACCAAAGAGTAAATCCATTAGTCACAGAAGTCCAAACCAGTCAGCAAAACAAGGCCCCAACTCAGCTCTCTGAAGGCAGAGTGTGGATCTAGGGGTCTTTGATTCCCCCGGGAAGCACTGACAATGCAGAAGCCGGCCTGGGAACCCCCTGCAACAGACATTTGTGTGTGAGCCGAGGACTCAGTTGGAGAATTGGCCACATTCAAACAGTCAGGCAATGATGAATGAATTATTAATTCAAGCCCAAACCAAAACTAAGTCATAATCACTAATATTGCAATAGACTTAACTCCTGACTTGTTCACATGGACCATTAGCCATCCCGGGTGCATGCTGAGAGAAACGTCATCCTTCCAGATTGCCAAGATGGAGACTGAAGCTACCTCAGTGTTTTCTGTCTGAATGGGGGCTCTGAACAATACAAATAATTGACGTAGTATCCAACGATGTCAATCCACTAATCTTATATAACCCTCGCTGGAGGTAGTGCTTGTAACATGACATGATTTTTCATCTTTTCTCCCTTCCTCTACTTTGATGTATATGTTAACTGAGAGAACTGGCTGAGAAAAGATGGAAGGAGGGTCGAAAAATAATCATCTGTAAACGGGATGACCAGCTGCCAAGTAACCAAGAGCCATCCGTCCTGTGTCAAGGATCCTTTATACTTATTTCTAAACCATGGGCCATGATTTAAGCAGAGCATTATTGATATCAGACCCAGCAGTAATGGAACTCACATTCTTAAACTCCACTTCCAAAAGAGGCACACACTATTATTTTATTTATTTTTTGTACATATACTTCCATATATTACATTTATTTGTTTCCATTATAAAACCCTTAAAAGACATGGGAAACTATTAAATATCAATTTATCAACTGCAGCGTGGAACAGCCACTTCTGACATGACCTTTCGGAGCAGTCAGATTCCTTTACGGAATACCTGGAAGTTGGAGGGGAAAAGGGAATGTGCAGACAGATGCCGTTTCCTTCCATGTCTGCATCTCCTCCCACCACAGTTTGATATAAAGCATCCCAAGCCCTGAGATGAAATCCCATGACACTGGTAGGATCAGAACTGCGACTTAATATTTTCAAGTTCATAACAGGAGCTTACTTCAGCAGCATCTTGAATCTGCCTGGAGTGTAGAACTGAAAGTTTACAAAATGGGGACATCTCAGAGCTTATTACTTATTTGATTTCAGTCTGGTTTGATCTCGGCTTCATCCCTTAAGCAGGGAGATCTGGTCCTGTTATCTCCCTTCTACAGAGGAGGCTGCTGAAGCTTATAATGGTTACAGTGATCAGTTCAAGTTCACAGATTAAATTCAGAACCATGATTTACATCCAAGACTTGTGACTATTAGGCCACCGTCATGCCCATGGCCCTTCTTCCTTATCATTTGCTACTGTCCCAAAAGAGGGCTACATGTGGCCACCCCCATCAGATATTGTCCATATTTTTTTTCCTGCTGCCCTGACCCTTGTTCTAACTATGAACTGAGTCCTTTTTTTTTAACCTATTTTTTTAAATTATTTTAAATTATGGTAAAATGTACATAACATAAAATTTACCATCTTAACCATTTTAAGTATACAGTTCAGGGGTATTAAGTACATTCCCATGTTGTGCCAGAGCACACACTATTCTTAATTGACCAATGGATTTTAAGTAAAAACAACACAGAAATGCTGGGCTTTAGAGCTTGTTATCTCTCCTGCTCACAAAACAAATATTGGAAATAATTGCTTTTAATATGCATCAGGCAAAAATCTCTGATGTGAACAGTCCCCGCTGGACAGTTCCAGTGACCTCTGGACTGGCCTCCAGGTGCCACTGCCCCAGTCCACCCCTCAGCCTGCTGGGTCCAGTCCCCACAGCCCTGGCTTAGGCATGCTGGTCCCTGTACCGAAAACTCTAATGGATCCAAGTCTATGCCCCTTAGGTTAGCATTCATAAATCTATCGAGTGCCTCTGATGTTGCTGTAGAGCCACTACTAACTATTGCTTCCCTATCTGCTAATGACTGCTGCCATGTGTGAGCCCTTCCTATGTGCTCAACACCGTAGGAAGAGACTTGGTCATCTCATTTAATCTTCTCATCAAAGTTAAGAGTTGTAGGTGTTGCTGAAATCAGTTTACAGGTCAAGAAACTGAGATGAAGCCGAGTCAGGCACTTTACTCACGGCTTCATTACTGGTTACGTGGGCTCTTGTTTAGCCTCTTGTTCACCTTCCAGCTCCTGTCATAAAATGGGGTGGTCGTGTTTTTATCTGCCATAGCACCCCTCAATCTCAGGGGAGAAACTAGCTTCAAACCCAGACTTATTGTGAGAGAAAAAAATATTTTAGCAGCCTAGAGCAAATATAAATTGGTAAAGGAATCTGTGTTGATAAACAGAAAAGCTACATATTCTGTGACTCAGCCATTCTACAACTAGGAATAAATACATCCTGA
This sequence comes from Phocoena phocoena, assembly GCF_963924675.1. Classification (NCBI taxonomy): domain Eukaryota; kingdom Metazoa; phylum Chordata; class Mammalia; order Artiodactyla; family Phocoenidae; genus Phocoena; species Phocoena phocoena. The sequence continues at coordinate 64,517,416 of NC_089227.1, read as the reverse complement.
GGAAATCAGAACCATGAGTACACATTTGTCTGCAAGGATGAACACTGGAGCATTATTTATATTAGTGAAAACAACCCTCAAGTCCAATAATAAAGGGCTGATTAAATTATACATATAGGGGCTTCCCTGGTGGCGCAGTGGTTGAGAGTCCGCCTGCCGATGCAGGGGACACGGGTTCGTGCCCCGGTCTGGGAAGATCCCACATGCCGCGGAGCGGCTGGGCCCGTGAGCCATGGCCGCTGAGCCTGCGCGTCCGGAGCCTGTCCTCCGCAACGGGAGAGGCCACAACAGTGAGAGGCCCGCGTAACGCATAAAAAAAAAAAAAAAAAAAAAAAAAAAAAAAAAAAAATTATACATATAGTTTATACACATATCCATATTATAATAATTGTTAAGATATACTAAGTGCTTACCATGTGCCACTCATTGTTTCAAGGGCTTTATTGGTATTAACTCATTTAAACCATGTGGTGGATTACAGTATGATCCTTAAAATGAGATTGCACAGGAATACTTATGGCTTGAGAAAATGTTCATGATCTTTTTTTTGGCTGAGCCACGTGGCTTGAGGGATCTTAGTTCCCCGACTGACCAGAGGTTGAACCAGTGCCCCCTGCAATGGAAGCACGGAGTCTTAACCACCAGGGAAGTCCTGTTCATGATCTATTGTTGAATGAAAGAAGCATATTTAAAAATTATGTTTAAAAACTATAAGTTTATAGCAGCTTTATTCATAATTGCCAAAATCTGGAAGCAACCAAGATGCCCTACAGTAGGTGAATGGATAAATAAACTGTGGTACATCCAGATAATGGAATGTTATTCAGTGCTAAAAAGTAATGAGCTATTAAGCCATGAAATGACACAGAGGAAACTTAAATGCATATTTCTAAGTGAAAGAAGCCCATCTGAAAAGGCTACATACTGTATCATTCCAACTATATGACATTCTGGAAAAGGCAAAACTATAAAAACAGTAAAAAGATCAGTGATTGCCAGGGTATGGGGGGTTGGTGGGGAGTGATGCCAGGTGGAACACAGAGGTATTTAGGGCAGTGAAAATACTCTAAATGATACCATAAGGATGGATACAGGTCACTATACATTTGTCCAAACTCATAAAATATACGACGCCAAGAGTGAACCCCAAAGTAAACAAACTATGGACTTTGGATGATAACAATATGTCAGCGTAAGCTCATCCATTGTAACAGACGTCCCACTCTAGTGTAGGATGTTGACAACATGGGAAGCTGTGCATATGCTGGGGGCAAGGGGGTATATGGGAAATCTGCACCTTCCCCTCAATTTTTCTGTGAACCTTAAACTGCTCTAAAAAAAGTCTTAAAAAAAAACTACAGGGCTTCCCTGGTGGCGCAGTGGTTGAGAGTCCGCCTGCCGAGTAGGGGACACGGGTTCGTGCCCTGGTCCGGGAGGATCCCACATGCCGCGGAGCGGCTGGGCCCGTGAGCCATGGCCGCTGAGCCTGCGCGTCTGGAGCCTGTGCTCCGCGAGGGGAGAGGCCACAACGGTGAGAGGCCTGCGTACCGCAAAAAAAAAAAAAAAAAAAAAAAAAAAACCTACATAGTAGAAGTAAAATGATAGTAATTAGGTCTGAGAAATGGAATTACTATTTTTTATTGTCTTCTTTGTAATTTGGAGAATATTCCACAATTATAATCACTTATTACTTTTTTTAAAAACTGATTTAAAAATAAACACATAGTCAAGGTATTAGATGGCACCTGAGGACCTGATGGCCAGAGCATCAGGCAAGGTCACTGATAAATAAGAGAGTGAGCCCGGCTGGCACATTGGCCAGGGAGCCAATGACCCTGGGGCTGACCACAGGGGCCCTCAGCAAAGTGACCCAACAAGGGCCACTCTGTGCTGTGGGCCCCGCCTACTGCCCTATTTGCTCAGAAGTTCTGCTGCTTTGAGGCCCTGGCACTGGGTCACCAGGGAGGAATCCAGTCACTCTGGCCAGCACTAAAAACAGAGTTCAGGGCCTGACACACTCAGGACCAAGATCAAAGGTCTTATTCTAGCTGTGAGAGGACTTCGCTGTCTGGCTCCTGCTGATTTTTTGGACTCAGTTTTCCACGGCTCTGTGTCACAGAACTTCACTCCAGAAAGACCATTTTCTCCTAACTGTCCTATGTACCCATCATGCACTTTCCTCCTCCTGCACGCTTTCCAAACTTTCCTTTCCCACCCTCTGCTCCAAATATACCCTTTCTTTACTTCAAGTCTGTGGATGATGCTGATGAAACATGATAATGTTGATGCAAACTGCTCTAAACTTAGGTGTAATCACAATAATAACAGCTACAATTTACGTAGCAGTTAGTGTGTGTTCTTTAAATACACTGAATCCCACTTAATCTTTACAGCTGTTCTGTGGGCAAGTACCAGTGTTCTTCCTTACAGATAATGTATTGAAGACTCAATGAGGTGAGTTCATTGTTTACTTGGGCATGGCAACTTATAGGCAATGTCCCAGGGGAGGCATCACATGGCCCAGGAAAGCCCACGACTTTTGTCTGATTTCACCCCAGGACTGGGGTCTCAGCACACTGAGTGGCCCTGGGCTCAGCCAGGCCCCTATGGCCTGCTCAAGGCTTGGCAGAGAGGAAGAGTGATTCAAGAGTATGGACCCAACTTGAGCAGCTGCATTGAAAAGATCGCTAGAAATAGTTTCTTTACATACACACTAATTCCTGAAATCCTTTTCTTAGAGGATGTGGCATTTTTCTTGGGAGATGGTATTTATGAAAGAGTATATGACTACACATTGTTTGTTTACTTTGGTGTTCATACGTAGGAGTTGACCAAATTCAGGAATCATCACCTTCACAGGTACTCTGGACAGAGGAGGAGTGAATTTAGTTCACACATGTATGCCACACTCCTTATAACAATGCATGCATTAAGTATGTGTGAATTGAGCCATATTTTAAAATGTGCCTATTAAGTCTGATAGTTAAGGGAAGTCTGCTGTGAATTAGTTTTAAAGTAAGGACCTTTTAAAGTAATTAGTCCCTAAGTTTTTTTGGTAACAACTTTATTGAGATATAATTCACTTACAATTCGTGCATTTAAAATGTAATTTCATGCAATATATGGTCTTTTGCAACTGACTTCTTTCATTTAGCATAATGTTTTCAAGTTCATCCATTGTTATAGCATGTAGCAGACGTCTTCCCTTTTTATAACAAATAATGTTCCATTGTATGGCTACATAACATTTTGTTGTCCATCACTTGATGGACATTTGGGTTCTTTCCAACTTTGGCTACTATGAATAATACTGCTATGAACATTTGTGGTCAAGTTTTTTGTGTGAACATATGTTTTCAATTCTCTTGGGTATATACCTAGGAGTGAAATTGCTGGGTCAAATGGTAGCTCTATGTTTAACTTTTGGAGGAATTGCCAGACTATTTTCCAAACTGGATGCACCATTTTACATTCCCACCAACAGTGTGTGAGGGTTTTGCTTTTTCCACATCCTCACCAGCACTCATTATTATCTGGCTTTTTATTAATAGCCATCCTACTGGGTATGAATTGGTATCTGGTTGTGCTTTTGATTGGCATTTCCCTGACAACTAGTGATGTTGAGCATCTTTTCCTGTGCTTATGTTTTTATATATCTTATGTGGACATATGTCTATTAAGATCCTTTGCCCATTTTTTAATTGGCTTATTTGCCTTTTTATAATTAAGTTGTAAGACATGGGGAATATAGCCAATATTTTGTAATAACTGTAAATGGAAAGTAACCTTTAAAAATTGTATTAAAAAATAATTAAGTTGTAAGAGTTCTTTACATAATCTAGATACAAGTCCCTTATCGGATACATGATTTGCAAATAGTTTCTTCCATTCTGTGAGGTATCTTTTTACTTCTGGATGGTACCCTTTTAAGCACAAAAGTTTTAATCTTGATGAACTCTAACTTATTTTTTCTTTTGTTATTCATACTTTTGGTGTAAGAAACCATTGCCAAATCCAAGGTCATAAAGATCTGTCCCTATGTTTCCTTCTAAGACTTTGCTAGGGACTTCCCTGGTGGCACAATGGTTAAGAATCCACCTGTCATTGCAGGGGACACTGGTTCGAGCCCTGGTCCAGGAAGATCCCACATGCCATAGAGCAACTAAGCCAGTGCACCACAACTACTGAGCCTGCCCTCTAGAGCCTGTGAGACACAACTACTGAAGTACACACGCCTAGAGCCCATAGTCCCCAACAAGAGAAGCCACTGCAGGGAGAAGCCCATGCACCGCAAGGAAGAGTAGCCCCCCATTCGACGCAGCTAGAGAAAGCCCGCATGCAGCAATGAAGACCCAACGCAGCCAAAAATAAATAAATACAAAGAGTTTTAAAATTTTAGTTCTTACATTTAGGTCGTTGATCCATTTGAGTTAATTATAGGTCCAAGTTCATTCTTTTGCATGTGGATATCAATTTGTTGAAAAGTCTATTCTTTCCTCATTGAATTGTTTCCTCACTCTTGTAATTCAATTGACTGTACTGTGAGAGTTTATTTCTGGATTCTCAGTTCTATTTCATTGCTACCAAGTTCCTTTATTATTTCCAAAGGACACGTGGTGTTAGCTGGGAACAGAAATCGCCCTGGCTGAGCCGTTCAAGGAGCTTAGAAAGCATCTTTTTCCATTTGGTCAGTAATGTCACCAGCAAGGCTTCTTTCAGGTTACCTGCTGCAGTGCCTCCGACCTGGGATTCCTGTCGCAGAGATCAAGCCGGACTGAGCCCTTCAGTTGTGCGGGAGGAGAGCGGAGAAGCCCGGCGACCTAATAGAGCCGCTGGAGGGCGCCCCATCTCGCGCTCCGCGCTTCCTGGTGTCCTTCCTCCCGGGTGGAAATAAGGGTCGCGGGGGCCGCCTGGATTTCTTCGTCTTTTGCAAATGTCCAAGTACCCCAAACCCCTAGTTTTCCCGGTACTCTTTACCATAGGCGAGGGTCCCCGAGGCTGTGCTTGGGCAGGACCTTAGGACCTCGGCGACAGGAGGCAGGAAGGCGCAGCCCCCATGAGCAGCCGGCAGGGGAAAAGCCGCGGTCCCCAGTGCGGGACCGCCCCCACGCCTCCCCAGACCCCAGATCACCCGGTGGTTTGCGGGGCCGAAGCTCTCCCGCTGCGCCTGCGACACACTGGGCCACAGCAATTGCGAAGTTTGTGATCCTGGGGCGATCTCTTCTGGCTCACGAGGTCTGAAAAGCAGGCCAATTAGCTGGGGGATGGAAAACAGTTTTTTCTGCCAAAGAGAGTTATTTCCAGTAGATTCTTACGTGGCCTGTTTGTGCTTCTGCTCTTCTCTCTATTCAGCTGGCCTTCTGCCACAGAGGCATTGGCTAAGCAGTATTTGAACGGATGTGACATTAACATTTCCCCATGTCAATAAGAATGGTTCAAAAGTAGCATTTTTATCCGTGAAAAATATTACATTGTCTGATTGTATGGTAACTGACGTTTAACCATGTTCTCTAGAAAGAGACTGGGTCCTCTGTGGGGCACAGGCGCTCGGTTCCTAACAGACCTCCTTGGATGAAGCTGTGTGTCACCGGCATTGGTGTACTGTCACCAGCACTACAGTCACGCCCCATCTCCCCAACTGGGACAATCCACAGGCAACTCCCATCACTTCAGGGTCAGTGGCCAGGTGTGGCCTGGCCCTCAGTTCGGGTTCTTCTGTAAAATCTGCGAAGCCTGACAGGCTTTGGGCTACAGAAAAAGACAGTTTTCCCAATGGGGTGTGTTAAGATTCTACACTTTAAGTGGACCAGTTTACTTTTAATGTCAATCCTGAAAGAAATTAAATGGGAAGTTCCTGTTAGACACAGGCTGTTTACAGTGTTTATGGGAACCTAAGAAATTGCTGGGTGAGCCCACATGAATCGACCCAGGTGCCAGGGTCTGGGTGAGCCAACACTGGACACTCAACATGAACAGAAGGGCAGACACAGGCCTGGAAAGCTCCCTGTGTGCCCAGCAGATTCCCTGAAGCCTCATGGCATTGCCTGTAGGCTTGATGGAGTCTGTGGCAGGACCTCCACGGTTCATGCCCATCATTTTTGCCTGTCCCCCACCTCACTGGATGGCCCCTGTAGAGCTGCCCTAGTCACCCTCCCAGCCTCAGGACCCGTGCATCACTTGCCAGAGCAGGTAGCCCCCTCTTGACATCTTTTCTTTACCTACAGATTCCCTCTGAGCGCACACTCACCTTCCTAACCAGTGTGAGAGAGATCTTTGAATGTATGACACATGTGGTGCCACTGTGTGTTCACACGTATTTTAGATAATAGGAATGGTAGTGGGCTTTAGACCCTGTTCTGTTTCTTACCTTTCTTCCTCAGCCCTGTGTTGTTGCTGTGTATGTATGGTTTGTCGTTCCTCGGGTCTCTATCAGTCTGATGTCAAGAAAACCAAAACCACTAGATGAAAAACACACTTCAGCAGTTTTGTATGGTGCTGACTTGCTGAGATTCCAAGACCCAAACAAATATTATCCATGCTATCTTTGCATTTCACTCACGAGGAATTATTCTCCTCGAGATGCACATAATGTCAGATTTTCTTCCCTCTGATTTATTATGAACCACCCACTAAAGACTGGGAGGCATTTAAAATCAGTTTCCTCCTTTGGGTCTCACAAAGACTCTGGGTGGGGGTAGGGGTCACACAGTCCCAGAGAGGTCCCCCAGGTGTGTCCAGACCAGGGTGGCTCCCCGCTCTGGGCAGTGCTGGGCCTCACCCCATAGCACACACACACTGGCCTCCTGCCTCCATCTGGAAGGACCCTGCCAAGGAGGGGGCCTCCAGGGCAACCCCATGCCCTCCCTACTGGGCCTGCCCAGGGTCCTCCACACGGGCCCACCACGCCCTGCAGCCATCTCTCCCTCACAGGTCTGCGCAAGGCTGCTTCTTCCCGGCCCCTCAGAGAGAGAGGGCAGGCTCAGGCCACTGTCTGCTTTTCACACCTCCAAAACACAACACATGCATTCTGCCCCTTTGTGCCATGACAGGGCATCAGCCTTAAAACCACAAAGGTTTTCTGGACGTAAGGAGGGGTCTTAAGAATCTTGAGATCTTAAGGATACCAAATTCTGGTCCTCTTCCTGAAGAAGAAACATAGCTTTCGTTTTTTTCCTAATTAGTCATAAGTCGACTCTGCTCCCATCCCACAAGGATGAACAGAATTACTTAAACAAAACATCCACAAAACTAAACAACCAAAAATTCTCAACCTCTCACCCAGCATCCTGCTACGCTGATATTTACCGAGCACTTGCTGCGCTCTAGATGCTCTGCTAGGCACTTGATAGAAGCGAGCTCATTTTATCTTCACAATGATGCTGCAAGGAAGAGATAACAGTCTCTGTGCTCCAAATGAGGAATGTGTGACTTAAAAAAAAAGTTGGGGAACTTCCTCAGCATCGAGTAGTAGAGCCAGGACTGGCACCTACCTGATGCTTGTGGTTGAGATTTGTGTAAATATTCTGGGTTGAATGGATTTTATAACCCAATGTCTTTCATCAATAGAAAACTGCATACCATCTGCTAAGCCTTCCTTTGTCTAACGGTAAGGACAACTTGCTGGATTACGTAGTGGATTCTGCCTGCCCCTGCCAGGGCTCTGCCAAAGCTCCAGAAATTCATTCTGTTATGTCTTGTGCTGCCCTGGTCACTGCCTTCCTGGGATGAGCAGGGCCAGGCTCTTTCAGAAAAGGTTGACAAGAAGTTCAGCCACAAGGAAATTGGTCTCCTACTTCTTCTCCCTCCCCTCACTTTCAGGGGGATTGTTTATGTTCAGTGACAGAACCAGACAGCAAAGGGAAGGCCCTGGAATTGGATATCCAACAGCGGGTACCACAAATCACCCCTCCACAACATCCCCAAGAGAGACTCCAGTTGCTGTGAGGTCTCCACTGGCCAGGTTTGACTTTGACTTTGTGGGTTCTCACTTCTTTTGAGGCCAAACTAGTCTTTCACTCTGCCAGCCCACCCATAGCCCCTTGGCTGTGTCAACTTGAGGAAGCAGGAAGCATCACTCATCTGCTGCATGTTTCTAACTATGGAAAATTAATTCCAAAGGATGGATTCATGAATCCAATTGTAAAGGTGTTACACTGGCACATTTCTTCACTGTAGCAATACCCATGACTATGGGCCAACTGCCTTAAACATGGGGAAATCACTTCCCATCAATTGCTCCTTTTAGTATAAGAATTCCTTAAGCTGTAGGTGAGGAAGAGATCATCCCAGTCAGACAGATGGAGAAACTGAGGCAAAGAAAGGATGAAGGGCTTGTTTCTCATCAGACAGCTGGAGAGCAGAACCTATCTCATGCTTTTTCCCTCAGACCAAGTTTTTCCACCTGATGCTATAAGGGCCCACACCAAGTTCATGGCCCTCAAAATGCCTTTTATTTCTTAAAATCCAAAAACATTAATATAGCCCCAGGAACTTAGTGCCACTACAGCTGCTGAGGCCAGGAAAGGTTACTCAGTGGAAGGAGCCTGATGCTGGGCCAGTGCTGCCCCCTGGTGCCCACTGGGAGTTGTGTTCCCGGCTCTCCCAAAGGGGGATCCTGGCACACACTTGCTCCCCGCTTCATCTTCTCCAGAGAGGATGGATGAGGACAGACCGGCTTCCACCCACACATCCATTCCTATAACTAGACCACCTGCCAGGCAAGGTCAGCAGGCTTTTCAAGTGGCCAAAATAACCCTGTGAGGGCCCACAGTGTGCTGTCACAACCCCAGGAGAAGCACATGAGTGTGTATCAAACCCCTTTTCCAGAGAGGTCCCCCATCCACTGAGAACATGGTAAGGTCACTGGGGACTCCTAGGCCAGGCTGATACTCAGGAGAGGTCAGTGTCTCCCCCTTCCCAGCCACCAGAGAGCTGATGCCCTATTGTCCTTGACCACTGCCCAAAATGGGCACCACTGGGGTGATTATCCTCCCCTGACCCTAACTTCTCCCTGACCCAGTCCCATTACTCCTAAGCATTTCCACTGGACACTCAGGCTGCCCTACACCATATTGCAAAGAGAGCAAACTCCCCTGGTATAGGCTGAAGGTTCCTTCCACCTCCTTTTGTTCTACCTCCTGCTCTCCCAGCTCTTCTCAGATCTGGCCTCCTTGTGATGTTCAGGCCCCCATGAGAGTAAGCAAGAAGCAAGGAGGAGAAGAGCCACCGCCAGGCAGGCTGGGCAGGGCCAGGTCAAAATGTGCAGAGGCTGTAAACCCTTAAAGACTAGCACCCCGCCCCCCATCCATCCAATTCAAAATGAAAACCAATTTAAAATTGTAAACAGTGCCAAAAAAATCCAGGATTCTGACAAAATCTTGGTTTCCCATGGAAAATAATTTGATGTCTCTTTAAAAAAATATCAACCAGCAAACTTTTCTCCTCCCCAGTTTTTGGAGACATAAGCGGAAGTTTGATGTGCCTGTTGGGCAATGCACACAGGTTTGGGGAGGGAGGGAGGTGAGGTAGAGTGTGGAGTCTCTAGTAAGAACAGGAGTGGGTGGAGACAGTGATGGGATGGGGAGAGGGAACTTGAGATTTCAGAGGGGCAGGGCATGAGGAGGGGGCTGCTGGAGAGGGGAAGGTCTCTGGAGATGAGGTGGCCATGGTAGCCCCAGCCATGGGGCCTCAGGAGTAGAGAGGAGCCTTGGGAGGCCACCAAGGCCTCCTGCCCATTATGCTAATCTGGGCTTTGAACTGGCTGCACTGGGTTCTAGAACAGTCATTGTCACTCTCTGTCTTGGGGAAACTTGGGGCCAGTATGCTAAAGCCCAGACCAGGTCCAGGCCAACGTCAGTCCCCACTGGAAAGCAAAGGGAGAAGAATGAAGCAGTAATGACTCACCAACTGCTGCTCCCAGGGAAATGCGATGGTGTGGAAGGCACTTGACCATGGCTGCTGGATGCTCAGAGACAAGCTGTCCATAGTGATCTCGCATGGTTTGCAATCAGCTCAAATCCAATCCCTTCCATTTACATGACTTCAGATTCCAGTTAAGTTACGTGACTGCTCCTGCCTCAGAGAGGTAGAATGGTATGTAGAGAGGCAAACTCAATGTTTTCTTTTCTCTCTTTCTTAACTATTTTTTAAATTATGGAAAATATATATAACATTAAAATTTCATTTTAACCATTTTTAAGTGTACAATTCAGTGATATTAATTACACTGACAGTGTGCAGCCATCACCACCATTTTCAAAAATATTCAACACTCCAAAGCAAAACTCTGTACCCATTAAGCAACAACTCCCCATTTCCCCTCCCCGAAGGGCCCGGTAATATCTGGTCTACTTTCTGTCCCTATAATTTTCCTATTCTAGATATTTCATGTAAGTGGAATCATACATTTGTCCTTTTGTGTTTGGTGTCTTTTTTCACGTAGCATGTTCACCCATGTTGTAGCCTGTGTCAGAATTTCCTTTTTATGGCTGATGAATATAGTCCACTGTATGTATACACCACATTCTGTTTATCCTTTCATCTGTCCATGGACACTTGGGTTGCTTCCACCTTTTGGCTATTGTGAATAATGCTGCTATGAACACAGATGTGCAAATACCCGCTCTAGTCCTTGCTTTTACTTCTTTTGGGTATATGCCCAGAAGAGGTATTTCTGGGTCATATGGTTATTCTATGTTTAACATTTTGAGGAAACTTTAAACTGTTAATGTTTTCTTTATGTTTGGTTGTAATGTTCTAAGAGTCTAAGTTACTTTTTTTTTTTCTAAGTTACTTTTGTAACATTCTTAAAACTCTTCCCTCAATAAATTAATAAAAGGTCTTGAAGTGTTTCTGAAACCAACAGTTGAGTGGAATTCAGGGTTGGCGGGTGCTCTGGGAGCCCCCTGGAAAGCCACCTCCTGGCACAGGGTTGCAGGGTGCGTGAGGATGCTGCCACCTTCTGTCCCAACAGCCACCGTCCGCCGCTGACACTTGAATGGTGGCCCGTGAGAGTAAGGCAGGGTCTGTATCCACAGATCCTAGCCCCACTTGACCCCAAGAGATGGGAGGCCCGAGAGGGAACTGGCTGGACAGGCGCAGGGCAGCCTCAAGAGCTACTTGCATGGGGAGCAAGGCCCTGCGCGGGCTTCTAGCACCAGTGGGGCCAGGCTGAGGCCACTACCTTCCACTGCCTTAATCTTCGAAGCCCCCTTGAGGTGGCAGTGCATTTCTGTCTCACCGAGGAAAGCGGAAGTCTTGGTGTGGGAGAGAGGACACCTGGCTGTCCCGTGCTCAAAGGTCAGATGGAGAGAATGAGAATGAATGAATGAATGGATGGTAGAGAGAGAAGTGACACCTAGGCTCAGTTGTCAACCCGGCCACTGATCCCATCCAATCAACTCACAGGGTTTATTGGTGATGAAGAGGTCCAGGCCAAGGGATGCTGAGTTGATTCCCTTTAAATTTATTTGAAGGAATATGCAAGCACAACAGCCAGAACTGGGAGCTTTGGGCCATAATGCAAAGTGCAGTGTACATAAATATGAACATACAAATATATAGTTGAAGATAAGAACACTCAAGCAGGTCCATGTAGCAAGGGACTGAGGCCTCCTGACATCAACTTGTCAGTTATCTGACAGGATCTATAAATGTTAAGTCTTATTAAAAGCTCATTAAATTTCATCAAGTTTTGATTATTATTTTATGAGAATTTCCTTTTTTCTAGGAAATACACACCTAAGTATTTAATATAAAGGGCATCGGGCTTCAAAAGACTCAAAAATGGTTCAGAAAAAAGTACTTTTTGCCAAAATTGAAAATCAGAAGGAAAAAAGTTCATTAAAAACCTATAAATGGGGGGACTTCCCTGGTGTTCCAGTGGTTTAAGAATCCACCGTCCAATGCAAGGGATGCGGGTTTGATCCCTGGTCAGGGAACTAAGATCCCACATCCTGTGGGGCAACTAAGCCCACACGCTGCAACTACCAAGCCCGCGCGCCCCAACTAAGACCTGACACAGCCAAAAATAAATATATTTTTTAAAAAATCTATAAATGGGGAGGAGGTATTTGACAATCTGTTGTAGGTACCAACAGGAAGCCAGCCCTGTGAGGGGGGAAATGCTGAGATGTGGGCTTTGGGTGCACCCATGACCCATGGAATAGGGGCCAGTATAAACCCTGGCCCAGGGTGGGCAGCAAGAAGGGAGGGAGAGAGGTGCAGTCTCATGGGGGCCAAGGTTCGGGGGCTGCCTGGGTGTGGGGAAGAAGGCTGTAGGCCAGGTGGAGCTCCACAACAGCCAACACAGGCAAAGCCCGAGCTGGAATGTGGGGTGTGCATGGGGTGAACTGGTTCAAATGCCCAGGTTGGCTGCAGAATTGGTACTTCATTTACCCATAATCCCTAGGGGGAGACAAGTTTGCAGGGGAGAAGTGGTACTGTTTGGCTCACAGTTTTTATTTCTGCGACCACGGCTTTGCCACCCACCCTACTGGGCCTGTTGTAGTTCTTCACTGTGATTTTTCAAACTTTCAGGCAGGGGAAGAACTCCTGCTCTCTTCTCTGGCTGAAACTGTAAAGATGGAAGCCTGGAGTTAATTAAGGCCATGGGTTGGGCCTGTAGGGACATCTGATCTGAGTGGGGAGGAGGCAGTGGATAAAATATTCTGCGTGATGCCTCTCAGAAACCTTGACAGAGGTTTATGAACCTAAAAGGCACAGACTTGCTGACTTTGTTGATGTTGACACATAAGCCTATAGAAACTCGCATATTTGGGCAAGAAGATGTGTACAGAAATGTTCACTGCAGCGTTATTTGTAAAAATGTTTATCAAACAAAATACTTAAATAATTTTGTTTATTAAACAAAAATTTGAAAAACTATTTATTAAACAAAACGATAAAATGTTGTAGCAGTGGCCTCCTGGCACTCCAGCTTTTGTACAGCTGCCTCCCACATTGAATAGGGCTGAGCTGCATCAGCAATAAATAGCATATTGAAGAAAGGACATTGTGTGACTTCCAAAGCTAGGTCATAAAAGACATTGTGGCTTAAACCTTGATCTCTCTTGGATCACTTGTTCTGGGAGAAAACCAGTCACCATGTCAGAAGGACATTCAAGAAGCCCTATGGAGAGGTCCATGTAGTAAGGGACTGAGGGCTCCTGACATCAACTCGCCAGTGATCTGACAGAGTCATCTTGTAAGCAGGCCCTCCAGCCAACATCTTTAATGCCATCCCCCAGCCAGAACCACCCGGCTAATTTCTGACCTGCAAAAACTAAGAAAACAAATGTTATTATTACAGTTTACATGTTATCGTTACTAAGGTTAGAGGGCAGTTGTTGCTTTGCATACAGCAATGGATAACTAATACAAATATTATAAAATTTTACAGTTAAATTTTAGTCTTTTTTTTTTTTGCTTCTTTTTTTATTGGAGTATAGTTGATTTACAATGTTGTTAGTTTCAGGAGTACAGCTAAGTGATTCAGCTTTATATATATATATATTTTTCAGATTCTTTTCCATTATAGGTTATTACAAGATATTGAATATGGTTCCCTGTGCTATACAGTAGGTCCATGTCGTTTATCTATTTTATATACAGTAGTGTATCTGTTAATCACAAAGTCCTAATTTATCCATCCCCCTCCTTTCCCCTATGGTAACCATAAGTTTGTTTTCTATGTCTGTGAGTCTGTTTGTTTCATAAATAAATTCATTTGTATCATTTTTTTAGATTCCAAATGTGATATCGTATATTTGTCTTTCTGACTTACTTCACTTAGTATGATAAACTCCAGGTCCATCCATGTTGCTGCAAATGGCATTATTTCATTCTTTTTTATGGCTGAGTACTATTCCATTCAATATATATACCACATCTTTATCCATTCTAGTCTGCTTGTTATTAATGAGGGATTAAAATGGCCATGTCATAAAATTCTACAGATCTTTCACTGAGAATCTATGTGAACTCTGTACTTGGCACATAGCAGGTACTCAACAAACACTTGTTGCTTTGCTTTTCGATGATTTTGTTCCCTTGCCTCAATTTCCAAGTGAGCTTTCTCTCCTTTGATAAATAGGAATTCTTCCCAGTTTGAATACTGTCAGAATGTTCACATTTGGTAGGATGAGTTCCTCAGTCCTCATAGTACAAGTTGGAGAGAAAGCCCATCTCCTCTTTGGGACATGGGTTATACTTGGGTCAATCCCAACTGAATAAAGAGTTCACAGAAGTGAGCTTGCCTCAGTGGCCTCTTCTCCATCTTCCAAGCATGACTACGAGGGATGAGGCCTAATTAAGCACTAATGAAGTAGAGGTTTGGGAGAGAAAATGCCAACTTGAGTTCCTTATACCTTTACCCAGCAACCCGAAGGTCTAAGGAAGATTTAATTTTGGTGTCTGAGTGAAAGAACTGTGTTCCTAAAATGTTAATTACAACACTGCTTTTTTTTTGGTTTGAAATGTAAACCACACTAATCCATAGATTTGTATAATCAAGAGATTTATCCCTAGGGAAAAAATTGACAGCTATCCCAACTCCCAACCAGACAAAACATATATTCCTTTACTTCTGAAAAGCAAGGGGAAAAAGCTCACATTAATTCTGGGGTCTGTGCCACGGCACCTATCACTTCACCCACCATTTGCCAAGTTGCTTAAATTAGTAGCTTACCCCAAACACAGGGAACTTTTCTGGGCTTGGAGCATACATTTAAATATGAAAGAGCCCAGTGAAATTCAAAGACAACAGAATTAAATGAGGGGGGAAAAAGCTGTAAGCCCCTGCTAGACCTAGTTCAGTACCGCACACTTGGATGAGAAGCAGACTCCTACTCGTGGGGCTTCTGTGGTCTGCTGTTTCCTTGTAAGTAGCCAGGGTGAAACACTGTTCCTTGCAACACACCTGTAAGCTAGGAAGCTAAGGACTCACTTTGAAGAAGATAACCAAAAATAGACACTTGTTGGCAGCGTCTTACCATCTCCGCCAATTAGCCTCCCACCTTATGCCAAGTCCTCACAGATCTCTATTCTCAGAAGTGTCAACTACTACTACTTCTCCCTATCCCAAAGGATTTCAGAAAGCCTGAATGGCATTATGTTTCAGCAGGTCCACAAACACTGCATCTGGGTGGCCAGTGGGGTTTCAGGCTACCCTTTGAGAGCCTGGCACAGAACAAGGTCTCCTTTCACTTGACCCTCCTTTGCTAATACAATGCTGTTTGGCTGGGCCCAGCACTCCATGGAGCAAATGTTCAGGCCAAGAATAGTCTTCATTCTTCCTGTGAAGCTTTGAAAGTCTTCTAAAGAACACAGGAAATTGTCAGTCCCTATTTTCTGCTGAAAACGGCTGACACTAAACTCTGAACATTCTATAGATTAATCCCAAATCATGGGAACCAAGTTTTCTGGAAAAGCAGCAATGTTTTCATAGATGAGATACTGATAAACCATCTCAGCATTACTTCCAAAGAAGTTCAAGTTTTATAATTCCCATTACTAGCACTGCAGAAAACCTGCTCTTAACCAGAATTACCTTATTTCCATAATGTACCCTACTGTTGAAACATACCTCATTTAGTAACTCCAAAAGGCTGTGTACAAAGAAGCAGGTCTGGACACTTATCATGGCACCATGCAAACTTACCTAAAAGTGGGAAAAGACAATACTTTTGTCATGGCCCAGGCATCACCCCATCCATCAACATTCTGGGAGAGGAGGGAGGTGTTGAACTGTTTTTGTTTTTGTGTTAATTGAATTTTCTTAAAATTCAAGGATAATCTCTCAAGGTCCAGATACCTTCACATGTGCAGTCACAATGTAATCTTCACTCTGAACCAGCAAGGGAGATATGGGCCCTACTTTATGGCTTAAGAAACAAATATTCAGAAAGGAAAGGTAACATAGTTTATACAGAGATGGGATTTGAACCTAGATGATTAGCGTGTCCAGTGTTTTCTAGCACACACCAGGGGGTCATATGGCATAAGACTGAAGCACACAGGTCCTGGTGTTGCCAAGACCAGTTCAAACTCCAGCTCTGCCAGTTACCACCCGTCTATTGGGTAAGTCACTAACCATCTCCAAAGCTGTTTCCACATCTGTAAAAGGATGACACTGGTATCTATTAAGAATTAAATGAAGATAATGCACATAAACCATTTAGCTCACTGTCTGGGGTAGGGTAAATATCCTAAATGAAGGACATGAACTTTTGTTTTCACTTGCAAGCTATTTATTAGAAAGGATTTCCATTTACTGGAGTGGCAGACAATAATCTTTCCTTTTACATCAAGTAGGATACCACAGCAGTATTCACTAGGACTTCCTTGGGGATTCAACAATAACTGAATATTAATCATCTACATACTACCTACAACCATACTAAATCAAGGGCTTCCAAAGTAGAGTGTACTAAATAATTCACTGGGACTTGGGAAGAGTGCTAAACTTTTTTTCAATTTTTAAAATTTTGTTTCATAATATTCACATTAACATAGTGCTACATGTATATGATTTACTATACAATTATAATCAGATACATGCTCAAAAATATTTTCTTAAGGAAACAGGATCAGGTTTGGAAACAGTGATCTAGATGACGTGCTAAGTCAACACTTTGCTGTTGTTGCGTTATCAGACAACCTTCTTTCCTTCTTATTTTTCCTCACCTACTATACCCTGACTTCCACATTCCTAGGTCTTTCTCCTAGAGAATAAAAGGCACAAAAGGTGCAGAGTCAGAATCTGTAGGTTGTACTGTAACACTAAGCTAATGAGTCTGAAAAGCAGGAGTTTCTATCTCCACAGCTTTCAAAATTACAACCTGAGCTACACAGAAATAAGCCGTATGTCCAATTTATTATCAACTTCCCCAGTTACTGGTGAACTTGATAAAATCAATTAGATCTTATTTCCAGTAGGTGGCAGTAAAACTCTGCCGTGTGGTGCCCAAGATGTTCACTGGCATTAGTGCATACTTGGTCAGTCTCACTTAATTAAAAAGATGGCATAGTGGTTAATGAGTGACTTCAATTATATAATGCCTATGACAATGGAGACTAGGTATTGCCCGTTTTGCTGTTTACAAGCTAGCCTTTCCTTATGCCTTCCTGAATGTTGTATGTATTGTGAATAATCACCTAACAGTTCTCAAAAATCCACAGGCCATATAACAAAAAAGCCCTAAATATGCTTGAAAAGCTTGGAGCCAACCATCAAAAGACCCAGTCAAGTTGTATGGGTCCTATATCAGATTCAGATAAAACCTTAGGCATGACATGGATAAAGACTATTGAAAGTTTTCACTAGGGAAGTAGAATAAAGGTGACTTTTATAAAGTTATCACAATGTACAGAATTTTTAAATGGCATCTGTGAGAACCTTTTTCAGCAGTACTTACCAGTTAGGCAGGTGGTCAATATAAACTTCCTCATTTTGCAGTCTCCAAACTCAGTAGGTTATTCTTAACTTCCTAAAACCAAACTTTTCTGGTTAGGGGTGTTAACCCAATCTCTCTTAACCTAAGAACGAAACCAAACAAAAAAACCCCTGCACGTTTACTTACAGCTATTCCTGAATATCTGATTCTGGTCTTGAAATAAAAGCCAATTTTTTTTTTTTTTAAGCCATTTGTAGGGCTTCCCTGGTGGCACAGTGGTTAAGAATCCGCCTGCAAATGCAGGGGATACGGGTTCAAGCCCTGGTCCAGGAAGATCCCACAACTACTGAGCCTGCGCTCTAGAGCCTGGGAGCCACACCTACTGAAGCCCACACGCCTACAGCTAGTGCTCCACAACAAGAGAAGTCACCGCAATGAGAAGCCCGCACACGGCAACGAAGAGGAGCCGAAACTTGCCACAACTAGAGAAAGCCCGCACACAGCAGCAAAGACCCAACGCAGCCAAAAAAAAGGCATTTGCACTATAGTATATTCTCCAATAGAAGAAAGCATTTTAGGATTAACAAAAGTTTTCCAAGACAATCTTTAACTAGTAATGGTCATCAAATAAGGGTAAGTATTTATTGCAGTATTCTTTTTTTTTTTGCGGTACTCTCACTGTTGTGGCCTCTCCCGTTGCAGAGCACAGGCTCCAGACACGCAGGCTCAGCGGCCATGGCTCGCGGGCCCAGCTGCTCCGCGGCATGTGGGATCTTCCCCGACCGGCACACAAACCTGCGTCCCCTGCATCGGCAGGCGGACTCTCAACCACTGTGCCACCAGGGAAGCCCTACTGCAGTATTCTTAAAATCACGTTTTTAATGCCCTATACCCTATAAGATCTGCTTTAAAAATAGCACTCCAGGGCTTCCCTGGTGGTGCAGTGGTTGAGAATCTGCCTGCTAATGCAGGGGACACGGGTTCGAGCCCTGGCCTGGGCGGATCCCACACGCCGCGGAGCAACTAGGCCCGTGAGCCACAACTACTGAGCCTGCGCTCCGCAAGAAGAGAGGCCGCGATAGTCAGAGGCCTGCGCACCGGGATGAAGAGTGGCCCCCGCTTGCCACAACTAGAGAAAGCCCTCACACAGAAACGAAGACACAACACAGCAAAAATTAATTAATTAATTAAAAAAAAATACTCCAGGGTGAACTTATATGTAAAGTCAAGATTCTGTAAGGTGAATAATCTTCCTAATATGCTTTACACTTTATATCTATATATCTTTGAAAAGCAACAAGATCTTTCAAGTATACTGATTTGTTTAAACCCACCAGCCTCTGATATAAACAAAAATATTGGCTAATCAGAAATATCAGCTACTTCCTTCTGCTTGGATCACTAATTTTAAAAAGTAACAGATATGATGAAACTTTTTAAGGTAACAAACTGTGTTGCATTAATTATACTTAAAATATCATAAAGCATTTTGTTAAAATCTATATCATTTGACCTTATAGTGAAAAGAAATTATACCACCCTCCTTCCAGTTAAAAAATTTCAGTCCAAGGACTTGTGAGTTCATCTGGGGAGTTGAAATTCATTCTCAGAGAAATAACGTGTTAATAGGAGACAGAAATGAGTAGAGAGATACTATACTCTGTTATTTAGTTAGTTAGAAAATCAGGACGTATGCATTCTAAATGAAACAAACATACAAGAGAAAAGATAAGAGTTACAATCATGGAGGAGGCAAATTGAAGCTGAAAAGCTTCTTTCCAAACACACTGTACACTCTTGTATATCAACTGTAGAATATTTAAGACCCCACGCTCAGTTACATCACAACATTGTTTATTATGTGAATTTTTTACAATACAAACAAAAAAAATACAGAAATGCAATATATGAATACAGCTAAATGCAGAATGGTGACTTTTTTTTCTTTTCAATAGGCCATGATTCCCATTTCTAGTAAAATAAAGAGACTGCACATAGGTAGAAATAGGTTGGTTGTTAGCTTCACAATTTTGCCTAGAAATGATCTATAAATGCATTTTTTCCCCCGCTACTTACCATAAAGTGTAAAAGGGAATTAAAGTTTCCTTGTTGGTTCCTACCATATGAAAGATGCTATATCCTATTTTAGCAGGGCCAATATATGGAAAATACCTAAATTAAATGTTATTACAAAAATGAAGCAGTAATGAGATTCTGGCTAAAGAGGGCACTAAATGAGAATAATATATATTTAAAGAATCCAAAACAAACAAACAAAAAGAGAGGTTGTTATAAAAAAGCTCTAGGTGCGTTGTAAGCATATAGGTTTTTTTTTTCCATGTGTATTTTTAAACAATGGAAGTGTCAAAAAATAGGGTCAACTGTGTTAGACTAAATTACATTATTGTATATGTTGCACTGAATGGAACTTTTGTATTATAATTATCATAAAGAAGCATAGTTTGCATCATATTATGGCAATTTATCCTCAATGAAAACCTTCCAGAGTCCTTTTATTTTGGAATATCCTGTAAACAATCAAACTACCAGAACATGATTGTACAACAGTAAAATGTTTTCTTGCATTAAATTGAAGACATCTGTTTAATAAAAAAAGAAAACATAGGAAAGGTACTTAGAGCTGTTAGTTTCTAAGTACACAACACCCTAGACAATTAAAGGCATCTTAATCTCCGTCAAGAACAAAAAATAATAATAATAATTTTTGTCATGCTGTTAAATCCATCATTAAGGATAAAACCGGTGCAAATTGGTCAAACGGATCCAACAAACACTGATGTCCAAGCTGGCATGTTGGCAACTAATATGTAACTGGTGGTCAAAAGAGGGTTTAAAAGATCTTCCCTTTCTTCTTGTTCTTTTCCAAGGTTCTAAATGATTAAAGGAAAATAATCAAAATGAGTGACCACTTTATAAACATAGATAACATATGGTAGCAATAGCTAAACCAACTACAACTGTGTTGGATTTACAAACACTACGATTTCATTTAAAAATTAGAAGATTTAAAGTTAACACTAAGGACAATACTAGTCTACAATATTATTTTCTTGGACAAATATTTGACAAAATTCCAAGACAAACAGTAAAAAAACATGACAAAAACCCATTTTTAATATACAAGCACAATTTTTCCTAAATGAAACAGTGCAAATCAAAAAAGATCAACTGACATCAACCAGAGTATCCTTTTCTCCTACTGCCATTTGCATTCTGAAATGCTTCGCTTTTACAAATATATTTTCTTCTTCCTTGGGGAAAAAGTTAATAAAAGGATAGTGTTGAAAATCTTGAAAATGTTTAGCAGTGAACGTAAAGTGTAGAATCCTTATAGGGATACAACTTTTCAGTTTTAAATGGGACTAATGAGGAAAAGAAGAAAACCAAAGTACAAATACTACTGATTTTTGTGTAAATTAAGAGTAACTAATTAGCTGCATTAGGAATTAGATATCCAAAATTTTATCTTAATGAAATAATTCAACACAATTAAGACATACCTCTAAATGTATAAAAGATCTTTGTAGCAGTGTTCTCTATGTTTGCCAAAAATTAAATACAACCATTATGTCCAACATTTGATGGGAAAAGGTGAGCAACTGATTATGGTGAATCAACTGAAGAGAATGTTATGAAGCTACTAAATTATGAAGATTGTTAAGTCATGGAAAATGTTTACAGTGAAAAAAATACTGTTATGACAGACTGCATCCATCTATATAAAAGATTCATCCATGAAAATTATCTGTGCTTGGGATTTATGATAATGGATGATGTCTTTTTAAATGTTATTTTAATGTTTTTCAAATAAATAGGAAAATAATTCTTTAAAATATTAATACACACATTTCTTGGGAATCTGATATTAGATACCTTGAAGAGTTCTGTTGCTCTAAAATACGTTGTTGGGCTTCCCAATTTGCTTTCTCATCTTCAAACTGACGACGTTTTTCCTCTAATTCTTTGTGCTGTGCTTCCAAATTCTTTTTCATTTGCTCATGGCGCCGTTGGAGCTAATTCAGAGCACAATATATAAAATAAAACTGTTTGAGAAATCAGGAGCAGAAATACATTTCATCCAGGCATCCTAATGAGCATTCAGTTCTTATGCTATAAATTCAAAGTATCACCTGGTTTTAGCACTGTCTAAAATTTTAGCACTAAAATTCCTCTGCCTATAGGACTTACCACCCAAAAGGCCAGTGATCAAAGAGAATAATCTTGGTAAACAGGGAAAAAAAGAGTACAATAAGCTACAGTGTGTAGCACTTTATAATGGGCATACCCTATCTTATCATCTCATTTTTCCTTACTCACAAAACATGTAGGAAGCTGGGCAGGGAAGACACCACTGCTCCCACTTCATAGATGACCAAACAGTTGCAGAGTTTATGTCACTTGCCCAAAGTCATTAGCCAAAAAGTGGCAGAACCAGGATTTGAACGTCTTGTAATTCCAAGTTCAGAAAGCTGAGACAAGTGAAATGAAAGCAAACAGATGAGGATCTAAGAGTTACAAAATCACGGGATAAGGTCCCCAATTCTTAAAAAGCAGTGTTTCTCATATATCAGTCTTCGTACAAATCACCTGAATGCTTGTTAAAAATATATAATCCTGGGGGCTTCCCTGGTGGCGCAGTGGTTGAGAGTCCGCCTGCTGATGCAGGGGACATGGGTTCGTGCCCTGGTCCGGGAAGATCCTACATGCCGCAGAGCGGCTGGGCCCGTGAGCCACGGCCACTGAGCCTGCGCATCCGGAGCCTGCGCTCCACGATGGGAGAGGCCACAACAGTGAGAGGCCCGCGTACCGCAAAAAAAAAAAAAAGTCCAGAAGCTGAGTCTTTATAACTTAGATTATTTAAAAAAAAAAAAAGAATTAATGCTATAAAGAATGCTGGCTGAAAGATGGAGAACACTCATGCAAAGTAACTGCAGAAACAAAGAGCTTATCTAATAGTTCATTAAATAATTCATTTAGGTGCTAGTTAATCCATTTCTGAGGAAAACAGTTATAGAAAAAAAAACTACAATGAATAACTAAGAACTATTAATATTAAAAACTTTCAGATGTCCAGGAACGATGTTTTATTAAAGACTGTATTACACCAATGAATTATCATCTTGAATTTGGATTGTGATTTCGCATTCAACTTGTTTTCTTAATTACTTTGTAAACCCACAAAAAGTGACTTCGTATTCATTCCCATTCCAAATTATTTCATGCAGTTCTTACAAAACAAAACCATCTAAAATATATTTAAGCAAACATGAATCAAATTTGAGGTAACATCTTCCTGATGACAGCAAACAAGTTACTAAGAAAATGCCAGAAAATAGGAACACAGGAAAATGCCTTTGGTTATTTAAAAAAAAAAATGCAAGGGAATTATATACACACAATTCAGAATAGTCACCTCTGAGAAGGAGAGAGAGGGATACAATAGGGGAGAGACACAAAGGGGCCTCAAATGAACTGATGATGCCTTATTTTTTTAAGCTGGACCACAGGTTCACCAGTGTTCATCATTCTTTACCTGTACATTTCTGTCACATATACATATCTTTGTGTTAACTGCATGCAGGTTAAAAGTACAGGTCACAATCCCTCACTTCCTAGAAACCCTTGGGGTTAGATGTGTTTCACAGTTCAGAATTTTTCAGATTTCAGAAAGCCAATAATACTTAGAAAGGTCTATATACTCTATTTACAAAACAACTCCTGGGCTGTCTAAGGTAGCACCTATAACCAAACACATTACTATTTTTTGCAGTGAAGTATATAAATATTCACATCAAGTGGGATAAAACTATTAGTTCTATGTCTGGTTTTGCAGTTTTCTGAAATTGTGGATACATGATTGTGGACTTGTCTAGTGATTAAGAACAAAGTTAAGTATATTCAAATAATGGCTTACAGCTATGCAGCACAGACCAAGTTAATTTATCTTTCCTCTCATGTAAAAAAGGGAAATGGACAAT
This sequence comes from Phocoena phocoena, assembly GCF_963924675.1. Lineage (NCBI taxonomy): Eukaryota > Metazoa > Chordata > Mammalia > Artiodactyla > Phocoenidae > Phocoena > Phocoena phocoena. The sequence goes on along the minus strand of NC_089227.1, from coordinate 64,494,024 downwards.
AATATCCATCTTGAAGGGCTGTGGTATGAATTAAATGACATAATCCATGAAAGATGCTTAATACTGTGCCTGATACACTGTGCTGCTGGGTATTAGCAACTATGCCCCAAACAAATATTTCTAGCACTTGAGAAAAAACAGTATTAAACAAGGTTAAATAGGTTTCTTCACCTATATATTTACATACTTATATGGCTTACTGAATTAGGAGAAACTTGGTCGAGATCTCTTTACAGGTCCTTTTAATGTTAATAAAGATTCTATCCTTCAAAGAGCAGTTAAGTTTCGCACTCTGTTTTCACCATTCACAGTAATCGTAAAAACTCTCAAAGGGTTCTATAACTACAGTTTTATAATTGTTTGTTTATAACATTTACTCTTAGGAGCAGGCCCTAAAATATGTCTATACCAAATGTAAATTCAACTCCTTTTAGATTTTCATCATAATCTAAGTGTGAGGATAATGCAGACTCTTGATTACTCCTGTTTTTATTCACCTTCTGATACGGATTTTCCAGATTATTTATTAATTAGTGAAGGGGTAGAGACTTGGATGGATAGATTTAATAAAAAGCTAATTAATAAAAAAGACTAAACTTAATCTCCTAAATGTCGTCTTAATAACAGATGCCAGGGATGCTAGTTCTGCAGTGCTTGGTAGTCTTAGACCAGGAGGAGCTATTCTGTATCCCCACTGAATTAAGCATATGATAAATACAACAACAGCGAAAGTTTTTTTTAATAAGAGATTACATGAAAAGCCCAGTGATTTAAGAGAAATCTAATGGGGAATAAAAACATTTCCTCAAAATTACTGAATACTTTACTCCATGCATTCCTTCTACTCAATGGATCAGAGTATTTTTGGTTATGTATTTAGTCAAAGAAGGTTTATGTATTTTATGCAGTAATTCATTACAAAAGCAAAGAGACCAACTGTAAGGATCTAACAGACTAGATCGGAGTCTCCTTTTAATATATTTAAACACAAATATTATATTAGTGGAGTCACATATAAACACAGGGATCTCACTGAATTTTATTGTTAAAAGTAATTTTAGAAGTATTTCATATTAATGTCATCCCATATATTTAAAAGTAATTTTCAGCACAATGATAATAAATCTGTGCTGAGAAATTATACTGAAATTGTTGATTTATTTTGTGTTTACCTAGAGTTTCTTCTACTGCTCTTGGACATCAAGCCAACTACTTACTGTATAGATGCTTGTGTTAGTGTGGGTTTTTTTCTCCATCTTTTACTTCTTATCACTTATTGAAGGATATGTCTTCATGATCTTTTTGATTAATAGAAACTAAATATATGCCTCAACATCTAGAGAGATTCCAAGGTAGTATATCAGCTTGCTGGAATGCTTTGTCACTACCCTACCTGATTTTTGTTAACAGTGGGAATTACGTTGACACTGTATTACAAATAAGGCCCAACTCATTTATAAAAATCACATTTCTTCATTTTTTCCTCTGTCTCTAATTTACCCTGGCATGTCTATAGTTTAACTAAGGTTCTTTTTCATTCGTATGCAAATAAGTCTGGTCTATTATTATTACCCTTACACTAGTTTTTATTCTTACATCCACCTAAAACTCTGATCTTTACTTGTCTTATATTGACTAGATGGAATGGCTTATAATTTCATTTCTTATAACTTGTTAATTATAGCTAATAAAATTTATTTTAAGTATTCTACTATGTCTTCCTACCAAGTATACTTGTATTCAAATACATATTAAAATATATATTATTGTAAACATAGTGCTTGCTTTTATTTTTCCATTTTATTGTTAGCATATTATATTTGAAAAAATCTAGAGAAAAGTTATCTATGAATTTTATTAAAGGTATTTGTTAAAGGAATATTGTGCCTATAAAAGGTGAAAATATTAGGTTGATTACCTCAGCTTCAGAGTCCTTCAGTTTTTGAACTTTTTCTTTGACCTTCATCTCAAACACCTGCTCCATCTCCATCTCCATCTTCTTCATCTTAGCTACATGCTCCCTTCTTTCTTCTTCCATTTGTGCAAGAGGGCTCCTGTGAACATTAAAGATAATCATTAAATGTCTAAAACTGAAAAGTGTAATACAAAACTCTGAAACAGTGATGAAAACAAATGAGCTGCTGTGTGCCATTACTAAATTCTCTGCTGTTTTTTGAAAACAAGTTTCAAAATAATTTTTCAATTATTCTGACACCACCTTAAATGACATGGAACACAGATTTGAAGTTTTATATATGAACATGTAAAAAATTCTTTAGAAACTTTTAAAATTTATAAATATTTACAATTTAGAACTTCCTTCCATGAAGTTTCATAGCTAACTTGAAAATCTCTAGTGAATAATTATTATGAAAACAGATCTACCAAAGACAACTATTGGCAGAACGTTTCTCTAAACCTAATGCACATCAAATCTAAAGATAACACATAAAATAAACTGTAGAAGGAAAATGGAAAGGACACATTCCCTAAATACATTCTTAGAAAGGAAAACTAGAAGAAAATTACTTAATTTTGTATTTTAAACAAAATTTTAATGTGAAAAAAGGTACTGAGTTAATGAAGTCAATACATGTAGAATATTTTTAGTTCTATAATTTTCCAAGTGTTATAATCTCTCCTTTTAGACGACTACTGACATCACAATAATTCAAACTTATTTTGGTTACTGAATTGATATGCTAGAAAAAACTACCAGGCAATACCTAGAACACTCTTCGTTTAGGCAAGCAGAGTATTTCTAGGCCACTTAATGTAATTTTAATGTTCTTGAAAAATTCATTCCACCTATGTCAAATATTTTAGTGTCTTAAGTTTTAAAGATGGTCAGTGATCACACACACGAGAGAGAGAGAGAGAGAGAGAGAGAGAGAGAGAGAGAGAGAGAGAGAGAGAGAGAGAGAAGCAAATGAATATCTTGACATTTCTGAAATGCCAAACAATAGACACAAGCACAGTTAAATAAAAGTAGTTCACTCTATTGACATTAAACTCCACAGGCTCAAATCTCTGCACAATTTTGTTCAAAATTTTCATGTTGAAAAATACTACAAATGAGCTTTATGTGAAGGCTAGTATATTTACAGACACAAGAGAATAACCAAGTATCAGTAACCTTATTACAGCCCCAGGGAGGAAACAAAAGTGGGCTCTGTGGCTTTCACGATCTCTAAAAACAATTCAATACACTGGGACAACTTAAAAGAGGCAGGCCCTTTTCTGACTTTATTGATAAAACATGTTTATTTTGCCTCCACAAAAACTGGCTTTGACCATTTAACTGTACATATTAAATTGGTGAACTTTATCTCAATAAAGTGGTTAAAAAGTTAAATCATGGCTTAAAAACAAAGTCAGGCTTTGTATTTCATCTATAACTTCAAGGCTAGTCACTTTAATCCTGATTTGACACACTTGATTATGGTGACTTCTCTCCTTACAAGGCTGAGTATTTTGACCATTACAACACTATTCTACCCTCTCAAGGAGGAGGACAAGAGAGCAAGATGGAAAATATTAAATGAGCAACAGGACAGAAAGAACACTGGCTACTGATTTTTCATAGCAAAAAGGAAGGACAAAGATGTGATGTACTGTTGTGACCAAAAGGATTTGGTTTTGCAGTTAGTGTAAGTTAGAACAAAATGTTACTTAACTAAAGGATATTCCTTCACCAAAAGAAAACTTACAAACCTTCAGTATGTCTTAACAATTAATCAAAAGTTCTGAAAATGAAAATAAACCAAACATTAACTTAGAAGAAGAATCAACATTCAAAAAGTGAGGTAAACTGAAATAAATTTTAAAGCATAAATATCATTATTTCATTAAAAGCCGATAAGGCCCTTCATATTAATATATTTCTCATCTTTATGGCAGGTGTTTTTAATATAGGGGCCTCAGATCTCTTGGGCAGAGTGTCAATGAATGCCCTGAAATGACATACCAAATAAATGTGTGTTTGTGTTGTGTATTCATGCATTTTTCCAGTGAGATGGTTCAAAGCTTTTGCTTGATTTCTGAAAAACTCACTTCTGCCACTCCCCAAAACATTTTTAGGCTCTAGAAAAAAAAATACTCATAACGATTTTTTAATTGGCAGTCTTAAATAACTGAAACTGTATGTTTAAGCAACTTAGATTATCCAGCAATACTGCTGCAATTTGAAAACAAATAAATATATTGTAAAAAATTATAAAAAACTAGAATTTAAAAAAATAAATTAGAATTCACACAGAATTGAGATTTTAAATATATACTCTTACTTATAATAACCTATCTATAAAATGCTCATTTAATTTCATGCTTGGGAGGAATAAGGCAATCCATATAAATGTAAAGAATCTGCAGTATAATTTGCACATGAAAAGGCTACCACCTTACCAAGAGTAAACCCTGTCATCTAGATTATTATTTAAATAACTCTTGGGGGAAAATAGAAGACTGCAGAGAAACATGCTATGATGTTTTGAAATTTGCTTTTAAATTCAAAATGTAAATATTAAAAATCTTCACATACTAAAACTGCTTATGTCTTCAGAAAAACAACCACTTACATGCCTTCAACTGTGTCATATCTAAAAGAACAAAAAATAGAGACTTAGCACACTTAAAGTAAATGACACTAAAAGCAGCAACTAAAGGCAAATCCACAGATTTCACAATAAAAGTATGTGCCCTAAAACAAAAGTTTATGGCCAAATTTGTTGAAGCTAGTTAATTTCTTTTCCAAATTCTGTTAGTAATCCCTATACCAAATCATTATGAAAATAAATAGGCTGTGCAATTATCTTCTGACAGCCTGCTCAAATTTCTAAACTTATTTAAGTATGTATACTTTCAAAGAAATTAGCAATATTTCACATTTGAGATACTTTTAAGCTTTGCAGCCTTGTAAAACTACTTGACCCCTTAACCAAATGAAGTGATATTACAGTATTATAAGAAAATGGTTACATGTATCTAAAATGAATTTTTGGAAGCCTCTCACCAGTGAAAATGATGTTTCAAATCTAATTTTTAAATTAATTAGCACCCCGATTCTAGTCATTTTTATTAAAGTGATATTTAGAAAACTGTAACACAAAATTGTGCTTATAATGTAGAAAATGCAGGAAAAAGGATCACTTTTTAAAAGATTAATTTTATTTATTTTTTATACAGCAGTTTCTTATTAGTTATCTATTTTATACATATTAGTGTATATATGTCAATCCCAACCTCCCAATTTATCCCACCACCACCACCAGCCTGCCACTTTCCCCCTCTGGTGTCCATACGTTTGTTCTCTACATCTGTGTCTCTATTTCTGCCCTGCAAACCGGTTGATCTGTACCATTTTTCTAGGTTCCACACATATGCATTAATATACGGTATTTTTCTCTTTCTGACTTACTTCACCCTGTATGACAGTCTCTAGATCCATCCATGTCTCAACAAATGACCCAATTTCATTCCTTTTTATGGCTGAGTAATATTCCATTGTATATTTATTTGTACCACATCTTCTTTATCCATTGGTCTGTCAATGGGAATTTAGGTTGTTTCCATGACCTGGCTACTGTAAATTGTGCTGCAATGAACTGGGGTGCATGTGTCTTTTTGAATTATGGTTTTCTCTGGGTATATGCCCAGTAGTGGGATTGCTGGGTCATATGGTAATTTTACTTTTAGTTTTTTAAGGAACCTCCATACTGTTCTCCATAGTGACTGTATCAATTTACATTCCCAACAACAGTGCAAGAGGGTTGCCCTTTCTCCACACCCCTCTCCAGCATTTGTTGTTTGTAGATTTTCTGATAATGCCCATTCTAACTGGTGTGAGGTGATACCTCACTGTAGTTTTGATTTGCATTTCTCTAATAATTAGTGATTTTGAGCAGCTTTTCCTATGCTTCTTGGCCATCTGTATGTCTTCTTTGGAGAAATGTCTATTTAGGTCTTCTGCCCATTTTTGGATTGGGTTGTTTTTTTTATATTGAGCTGCATGAGCTGTTTATATTTTTTGGCGATTAATCCTTTGTCCGTTGATTCGTTTGCAAATATTTTCTCCCATTCTGAGGGCTGTCTTTTTGTCTTGTTTGTAGTTTCCTTTGCTTTGCAAAAATTTTATTAGGTCTCATTTGTTTATTTTTGTTTTTATTTCCATTAATCTAGGAGGTGGATCAAAAAAGATCTTTATGTCAAAGAGTGTTCTTCCTATGTTTTCCTCTAAGAGATTTACAGTGTCCCGTCTTACCTTTAGGTCTCGAATCCATTTTATTATTGTGTATGGTGTTAGGGAGCGTTCTCATTTCATTCTTTTACATGTAGCTGTCCAGTTTTCCCAGCACCACTTACTGAAGAGACTGTCTTTTCTCCATTGTATATCCTTGCCTCCTTTGTCATAGATTAGTTGACCATAGGTGCGTGGGTTTATCTCTGGGCTTTCTATCTTGTTCCATTGATCTATACTTCTGTTTTTGTGCCAGCACCATATTGTCTTGATTACTGTAGCTTTGTACTATAGTCTGAAGTCAGGGAGTCTGACTCCTCCAGCTCTGTTTTTTTCCCTCAAGATTGCTTTGGCTATTAGGGATCTTTTGTGTCTCCATACAAATTTTAAGATTTTTTGTTCTAGGTCTGTAAAAAATGCCACTGGTAATTTGATAGGGATTGCACTGAATCTGTAGATTGCTTTAGGTAGTATAGTCATCTGCACAATATTGATTCTTCCAATCTAAGAACATGGTATATCTCTCCATCTGTTTGTGTCATCTTTGATCTCTTTCATCAGTGTTTTATAGTTTTCTGAGTACAGGTCTTTCACCACCTTTTGTAGGTTTATTCCTAGGTATTTTATTCTTTTTGTTGCAATGGTGAATGGGATTGTTTCCTTAATTTCTCTTTCTGATCTTTCGTTGTTAGTGTATAGGAATGCAAGAGATTTCTGTGTGTTAATTTTGTATCCTGCAACTTTACCAAATTCATTGATTAGCTCTAGTAGTTTTCTGGTGGCATCTTTACGATTCTCTATGTATAGTATCATGTCATCTGCAAACAGTGACAGTTTTACTTCTTCTTTTCCAATTTGTATTCCTTTTATTTCTTTTTCTTCTCTGACTTCCGTGGCTAGGACTTCCAAAACTATGTTGAATAACAGTGGCGAGAGTGGACATCCTTGTCTTATTCCTGATCTTAGAGAAAATGCTTTCAGTTTTTTACTATTGAGAATGATGTTTGCTGTGGGTTTGTCGTATATGGCCTTTATTATGTTGAGGTAGGTTCCCTCTCTGCCCACTTTCTGGAGAGTTTTTATCATAAATGGGTGTTGAATTTTGTCAAAGGCTTTTTCTGCCTCTATTGAGATGATCATATGGCTTTTCTTCTTCAATCTGTTAATATGGTGTATCACACTGATTGATTTGTGTATATTGAAGAATCCTTGCATCCCTGGGATAAATCCCACTTGATCATGGTGTATGATCCTAGAAAAAGGATCACTTTTTGTCATCACATTTCAAATGAAAGTTTTTTTATTAGGTGACTAGAAACACCATTTAAATTATATCATTACCTGCCTGCTTTTTAATGAAAACTCTTCTTCACACACGTAGATAAGCTAAAGCTTATAAACTTAAACTTGTCAGAGAAATTTAAAGCAACTCAGTCAAAAAAAATGAAAAGACCTGGTAAAAAAAAATTTTTTTAAAGGCTACAATATAACCTGAACAGCACATTAAACCCCCAAAGATACAACTTAGCTCCTTTTAGGGATCTATTCAAGGGGTGACAGTTCCTGAAAGCCACCAGATGACTTACCCTTTTCATGTGACCAACAACAGAATCACAGCAAGGACCACACTTAAGGCTGACCCAGTAAGGCCCTACTGTGGCTGTCTTACATGACCCACATTTTGAGTGTAATGAAAAGACAACCACATTTCATTTAAATTATATGTGGTCTTTTCTGAAGAACTCATTAAGCAAATACATTTACATATTTTTGCTTCAGTGGTGTGGTAGCTCACTATGCATACAGACATGTAGCAATTTTCATACAAAATTTTCCAAAGGAATTTCACTTAAAATAAGAATTTCAAAGAGCAACAAAAATTTCCAAACATTCTGGGAAACAACAGTTACCAGCATTTTATTTTGCCAAGTGAGAGTGTTAAAAATAAATGTAAATAAAACAACACTATCATATTTTCATGAAAGGACACATGAACAAGAGTAAAAGATATAACTGAATAAATTACTTTTTTTTTTGGAAAAACTTGGGACAAATTTCAGAAAATTGTCTTTATATCTCTTTAGATCAATGAAAACTTTGTCATGAGTTCTGAGGATTAGCCTTTAGAAACCTGTATTTTCAGTCATTTATAGGAATTCAGTTATCCAGAGTTTTCCCAAGACTACAGATGGAGAAGACTGTAGAAAACTAAAATAAAATTAACATATGGGAAAGAGGTAACTCCAACCTGACCACCTCAATAAAGCAGAACAGATATAGAAATAAAGTGAGTCACAAGTTTTCTGGCTTCTCAGGGCACATAAAAGTTATGTTTACACTACACTGTAGTCTATTAGATGTGCAGCAGCATTATGTCTTAGAAAACAATGTATATACCTTAATTGAAAAATATGTTATTGCTGAAGAATGCTAACCGTCATCTGAGCCTTTAGTGAGCCGTATGAGGAACATCAAAGATCACTGATTACAGATGAACATAACAAATATAATAATAATAAAGTTTAAAACAGCGGTCCCCAACCTTTTCGGCACCAAGGACCGGTTTTGTGGAAGACAATTTTTCCACAGACTTGGTGGGGGGCGGGGGGGGGTGTTCAGGTGGTAATGCAAGCAATGGGGAGCGATGGGGAGCAGCAGATGAAGCTTCGCTTGCCCGCCACTCACTTCCTGCTGTGCGGCCCGGTTCCTAACAGGCCGTGGACCGATACCAGTCCGCGGCCCAGGGGTTGGGGAACCCTGGTTTAAAACATTGTGAGAATTACCAATGTTAACACAGAGACATGAAGAAAGCAAATGCCGGTGGGAAAATGGCGAAGACAGATTTGCTTGATGCAGTATGCCACAAACCTTCAATTTGTAAAAAACACATTATCTGCGAAGTGTAATAAAGCAAAGTGCAATAAAACAAGGTATGCCTGTAAAAGATGTAAGGAAGACCATGAAGGAAGAAGCAAGTAAAACTTTAAAAAAGCATATTGAACAAAAAAGGATACCTCTCCCCTTATTGGGGATTACTTTAAGAGATCTGCAATCCTGACATGGTTAATTCTCCACTTTCCTTTACAACCTTGTTGAATCTCTTTTAATTTGGAACCTGACCTCCCTTTCTGTTACTTCTAACCATCCTCCAGCCTCCGGACAGGGGTGGGCAAGATATACTCGCCCTGAGGAAAACAGATGACTTGATATTTTCTTTGCCAGACACAAGTGATACCTGAACATCTGCTAAGAATAGAGCTCACTTTTCCAGACTCCAGCCTTGAGACAAACCAGTATTTGATGAGACAAGCTCAGCTATGTTTCAGGTTTTAACCATATAATCAAAATCTTGGGTTTTGTCCCCAGCTTTACTGAGATATAATTGACATATAATATTGTCTCAGTTTAAGGTATACAGTGTGATGTCGAGGACCGCTAACATAAACAGAAAGGCACATTTTGAAACATATAAACCAAATACCAAATATTTTTATTTTTAACCCATGGTTCAGTACACTCTACAGTCCATCCAAAACTGGCTCCAAAAATTAAATATAAGAAAATTAATCTACTTTATGCTTAACATTAAAAAAATTAACTTATATTCTAAAACCAAGTGTAATTAGCACTCTGTGGAGCGTCCACTGCCAGACAAAGGTTAATGTAACTATAAATTTTAAATAGATGTATATCTGTATGTGTATGTATATGTCTATATATTGTATAAGAACAATTAAAAAATACAGGTCCATCAGCAATCAGATGAATAAATGACCTTATTCGCAAGTTTCTTTCTCAAATTCCCTGCAGATGCTGTTTAGAGACCATACGAAGTAATAAAGTGATAAAATGACCACTTTTTTTTTTTAAAGGACCAAAGTTCAGTGGTCTTCAAACTGAGGTCTCTATTTATATGAAGAGACTTACTTGAGTCTGTGCAGTTTTAAGAGAATCAATTTCCAGATCCTCAACTTCCATACAAAATTTTGCCTAATGTGATCTGCCTGAAAATTTCCAAGTTAACAGACAGTCCATTTCTCACATTACAGAATAAAGACCTACTCCTTCTTACCTATCCCTTACTAAGGTACACTGTAACTGAAGGTATGAAAACCTCCAGGTGACAAGAGAGAAGTCTCTTTCAATGATTAATCAAACACTATAACATAAACCTGTAAGAGGGCATGGTGTGGTGTCAGGTGTTAGAAACATGGTATTTGGGTCCCTGTCAGGATGCTCTGAATTAAGACATATAGCAAAGGGAGGTGGCTGGAGAACTGGCAATTTCTCTCTAATGACTCTACCTTTTCCACTCTGAGCTCCCTGAAACCTCAATCTCTCCGTACCACCATTATCAAAGGATGCATTGCTAGGGAGAAAAAAGTCCCATGGGAGCAATACAAATAGAACATCAATAAGAAGCCCAGACTCACATTTGCTTACTTTACATATTTAAGTATTAGCCATTCTTTTCAGTTATCTGTGGATGGGTTCATAGCTATAAAGAAAGGCACCTTACATTGGCTAAAGCACCATAAATTGCTGGTACTGATTTTTTTTTTCCCAAAAATTCAACTGGAATGAACAGCTAACATTTTCAAGACAATACTAGATAGAATCAAAGGATAAAAATTCCAAGTGACTTCTTTCAGATTCAGTATGTATCATTCAATAAAGTAGTAAAAACCTAATTTAACAAATCATATCTCAATACTTGTTCTAATTACAACCATTCCCCAGTTGGTTCAATCTTCAAAAATATTTATTTTTCTATTACTTAAAGTAAAATTAAATAATATACTAACTCCTGGGGTAATCTGCTTTTTAGCAGTACAAACTTTTTTATTATTTTCATAGGCAAAGTTTAGACATGATTCATCTCATTAAGAAATACATTTCCAATAGAATCCTACTTTTCATGTTTTCACCTGGGTTATAGTTTAACTCAAGTAATCCACACTAGAATTCTGTATATGCAGAAGAATTTTAACACTATTTTTCTCTGAATTACCTTACCTGCATCCAACAGTAAAAAATATCCCAATAGCACTATTTTAAAAGCCTTAAATTCAAACTATGGGAAAAAAAATCCTTATTTCTAGCACATTAACAAATGTTTAAAAGAAAAAAGTCGAACATTAAGTGCATACACTTAATGTATGCATTTAATGAAAGATATGTACTGACAATACATTTCGCTTTAACATATTACAAAATTACCAGTGGCTTTAATTGTGTATGTTTTTCTTTTAAACAGTTAAAAAGTCCATAAACTAGTGAAATGCATTTAAAATGGATTCAATTTTATGAACAATATTCACTATGATGGATCTTTATATTTCTGTGCTAAATAAGAGTTGCTTGATACAAATTCTGCTAAAAAGAAATAGATTAAAAACGTTGCCTTTTTTCATGCACTGAACCTTACCTCAAGTAGAATCTTGTATTTTAAATATTAAAAAACATCAGTTTTTAAAATAGCAGTAGTAAATTGCTAGAAGTCAGTGTTTTGTAAAGCATGCGTTCGTTACTAATCACCTATATCGAAACCATCAAGGGTTAAAAAAAAAAAGGACAGGGGTGGTGGATTCCCTGGCGGTCCAGTGGTTAGGACTCCACACTTCCACTGCAGGGGGCATGGGTTCGATCCCTGGCTGGGGAACTAAGATCCCACGTGCTGTGCAGCACAGCCAAAAAAAACCCTTCAAAAACAAAAAATCATCTAGGGTGTTCATTAAAAATACAAACTCTCAGGCCCATCCCACATGTTTTGAATCAGAATCTCTTGATAATGATTGAGTCTAGAAATTTACCTTTTTACCAATTACTCTGGGACTTCCCTGGTGGCACAGTGGTTAAGAATCTGCCTGCCGATGCAGGGGACTCAGGTTCAAGCCCTAGTTCGGGAAGATCTCACATGCCGCGGAGCAACTAAGCCCGTGCACCACAACTACTCAGCCTGAGCTCTACAGCCCGTGCGCCACAACTACTGAGCCTGCGCTCTAGAGCCCATGCGCCACAACTACTGAGCCTGCGCTCTAGAGCCCATGCACCACAGCTACTGAGCCTGCGCTCTAGAGCCCATGCACCACAGCTACTGAGCCTGCACTAGAGAGCCCATGCTCCACAATGAGAAGCCCACCCACTGCAACGAAGAGCAGCCCCCACTCTCTGCAACTAGAGAAAGTCAGAGTGCAGCAACGAAGACCCAACGCAGCCAAAAATAAATTAATTAATTAAAATTTTAAAGTAAAAGCAATTGCTCTCCGGAGATCTCTAAAGCCAAAAATCTAGAAACTGATCAATAAATTTCCTCAAATAAGCACGCTAATAATAGTGTAAGAAGAAATTCAAAATTAAGAAAGAGATTAGGGGCTACAACCCAAACATCATGAAGAAAATAAACACAGAGTTAGGTCCAAGATCAGTTTTAAAAGAGAACTGCTTGTGACTCTGCCAATGATTATTAATGCTTTGTGCACTTTCTTATGGAATTTAGGGCCACTGTGGAGACATAACTAAAAAAGCAAAAAGGAACATTTTTCTCTTCCATTATAAGGAATGCTGACCACTATAACACAGTATTGCTACTTTGAGAACTTGCTTCCCTTATTATTTATTATGCAGATGATCCTTCAGGATCATCCTCTAATATTAAATATCAATACCTAACACCTGGCTAAAAATGTACATACGTTGTTAAAATGGTTTTCATAATACTTACGGTCTTCAACAACCCCAAATAAAGGAAAAACAGGGAACAGACATGGTTACCAAGTCTATACCAGCTAACTCACCAGCCTCTTCACACATCTCTTTTCCCTACACCATCATAAAACCACATCTTGAAGATACTAGCTCGGGTGGGTGAAGCTATACACTCAGGAGTCACTCACACCACTCTACCAACCAACAGAAGAAATCCAAACTCCAGCTATTTACTCCCTGGAAATACACAATAGCAATAGAAAAGGTAACCAAGACTACAATAATTAAATGTTCCTTTTGTTTGGTCCTGTCCCTTATTTCTATATAATCTTCTAGTAAACACTCTGCTTCCAAAATGGTTTATTTTAAAAAGACATAATAAAAGGTAGAAGCTCTATGTTTAGTCTCTTTAAAGAGACTATAGGATATTTATCTTAAAGAGTAAAATGGGTTTAAGGGTTACTTGGTAGAAACTGTTCTCTTCCCTTAAAAAAAAAAAAAATGCTGAAGGAGCTATTTGATTTCTAGTTGGGGATCTATTAAATGTGTTACGTAGGTTATTAAGATGATGGCAAAGACCAGAAGAGAATGTATGGCTCTTTCACTTAAGGAACAAGGTTATAAAACTACACTTCCTCCAACAAACAAAGCTTGACAATATAAATTTGACTGTTGTACCTAAAGAACTTTATCCCAATTTTCTATTGAGTAGCCAAGAGGAATTTGATGAAACAATATGATTATTTACTACATAAATAATACCTTTTCTGGAGGAAACAATGTATACTTACTTAGTAAGCTGCCCTTTATTCTTGTTATTATCAACTCCATTGTAAGTCACAGCTGCCAGTTTTCTGCTCCGGTAGTTCTCATAGTGTACATTATTAGTGACATCTTTCAAGTCCTGCATGTGTGTTCTGTCATAAATAAATGACACATCAAGAGTTTGCTTCTATTAAGAAAGCTTTGGTGTAAATTCAAAATTTTAGTAAAACAAAAATTTCAGACTTAAAATGAGCAAAAGACTATTCTTAAGGGAGATGGCATCCATCTGTCTTCATTCACATGTAAGGCAGAGTAAGACACAATGAGCTAACTTGACACCAATGGAAAATTAGGTTCCAGATGAAAGTTTAGGAGCATAAATCCTCTCAAAGCAGTTACTAAAGAATGACATTTCTAGAGAAGAGTATTTACCTTTTTAGTATATATTTTATTTTACTAGAGAAGGAAAAGTAGATTAGCTCCTACTAAAGTTCACAAAGCAAAAGAAATTGCTTTCCTTTTAGCAATATTATTAATATTTGAGTTTTTATTCAGGTAATACATAGGGACACTTTAGATCACATATCAAGTTGGATGCAAACTGGGGAATTTTAATCTTGAGTAAATTTCTGTTTAATCAAATTGTCCATTAAATGTGGTATTTTGGTTAAATGAATGTCTGCTCATAGCGTATCTATCATATATAAAATCAATCCATAGGAGACAACTATACAATACATGAGACAATTTCATCATTCCTTAATGTTTAAAGATGCTAAAAGACTCCCTGAGCTGCTCTACGGTATCCTTTACCAATGCAGCAGTGTTTTTGGATATACGTGGTGTGGGAGTATTCTGTATCATTTGATCTTCCCTTTTCTCATCATTCATTCCTGCAGCTGCAATCCCCCATCTTTCATCTCCACCACTTTACCAAAATTTCCTTATGGGAGACAAACATAAAGGTGTTACTCTGTATTTATTCTTCCTGATATCCAGGAAACAGTTACTACTACTTTCCCTTTTGTAAACAGAACGTGATGTTCAATTACTCTGATTCACCTAGTATTGGACATTTCCATGCAGTTTTCTGATAGCTTAACTCCTCCAATTTCTAAGACTGTGTTTTCCACAAGCCTCATCTCCCTTTATACTCTGTCCCTTGATGAATATATCCTCTCTATGGCCACTAGAGTTACACCTAAAGCTCTATCCTTCTGTACTTTAGTCAAGTCAGACAGTTCCTTACTCCTAGCATATCCAATGACTGGGACTGAATAGTTCATGTTAATTTGTCACTGACTCTCAAACTTCAGAATTCTACTGCTTTGGGAGCTCTCTTTGCAGTCTCGAAGTCAAACCACTCTAACCCAGGACAACTTTCTCCTTGGCGGTCAGTCATTTTTTTGGTACCAATATATGTTATAGGTGACACCACATAACGTTTTCAACTACACTGTAAACACTCCCTTTTACAAAAAACATGCCATCACCTTTTGTACTCTTGCCACAGATAGCACATAATGGGCCCTTTAAAAAGAACTGATTTGAAGCTGAGTTATAATAAACACTGTTGACTTTCTAAAATTACTGTTATCAGTTTCTCTAAGCAGAGAATAATAACTGTGCCAATATGAAACAATCTTCTTGTAATTTTTAAATATTATCTTATCAATGAATCACGGAAAAATAACTAAAAGACCTGAGGTAAAGCACTTTAGTAGCTGAAATACAAGATGTATAAAACAAAAATAAGGTGGACTTATTAACTAGTTGTTAAACTATTTTTGTTAATGTCATCAACATTTTAGATAGTGAAATATTTTTCCCTTTTACTAAAATAGCTTTTTTTATGATTACCTGGTTCTGGTATTTTTCAGGATATAGAAATCTCTATTTCCACTTACTTAAATATTTTACTTTATCCTTCTAAAAATCAACCTGTTCCTCCACTCTGAAAATAATTAGTAATATAGTTTTCTCCACAGTTTCCGGAATTTATTCATCTTTTCCATTTCTTATTGCTGATAACAAAGCACTCTCTTCTCTCCTTTTGTTTTCCTTCTCTATTTGATTTCTGCACTGTCCACTGCCACACCCTGAAACTTATTTTTATCAAGTTTTCCTCTTTCCATTGTCTTCCTTGGTTTGCCTGCAACAGCTAGTTCTCTTAATTAGTAAAGTGACACAGCTTTGAACTTGAATGTTTCTTAGAAGCAACCAGTACTCCTAAATTTAACCTGCAGGATTTCAATTACTTGGAACTTACAGACATATGGAACACTGGCATTGATATTTCCTTCATGTATTTATTAAATATCCACTAGGTGCCTTTATCATAAAGACATGAGCTACATAATATATACATCTTTCTCATCTCTCCTCCGAAATTAAAAGGAAAAGCAATAAAGTAAAATATTCCTAAGCTTACCATTTTCAAAGCATACTTATCAAGGATGTTTTACACGTCTCAAAGACTATAAATGAAAAATTGTGTTAAGAAGCCAAATGAACATCTAGCATAAGTGAACATTTATGCCTTAGGAAAGAAAAACAAGTGTGCTAAAACAAATTTAACAAATAAATGAATTTTTTATTAAGCAAATTTGCCTAATAATCTACCTCAAGGAGCTGAAGCCAATATCTTCATCCTACTTGTTAAAAATGTTAAGTAGGACCACTCCCAATCCCACAAATAAAGATTCAATGACTGTATTTATCCTAATCCATCTTAAGGCATCTATTTCCATGAATCTCTTCCTATCTGACCCACTCCATGATAACATACCACTTACCACTTACTCTGAGTTTCTTTAATACATCTAAGCAACCTCATCACAGCACACATCTACTTATATATTACATAATTTTAGAATTTTTTATATTTTCATACATATGTGTGATTGTCCTGTTGCTTTCCTGTACTAAATCTTCCTGCAGGAATGGTCCTTCCTGCTTATAATGCTTCCATACTAGTGAGTCCCACTCACCAGATGTCACTGTGTACCTTCAAATGTTCAAAGTCTAGCTTCTGACTCAGTAACTAGCCTTCTTGTCTATAGTATTTTAGGTATATAGGCAATTATTGATTGCATATTTAAAAAACACATAAGATGGGCTTCCCTGGTGGTGCAGTGGTTGAGGGTCCGCCTGCCGATGCAGGGAACACGGGTTTGTGCCCCGGTCGGGAGGATCCCACATGCCACAGAGCGGCTGGGCCGGTGAGCCATGGCAGCTGAGCCTGCACATCCGGAGCCTGTGCTCCGCAGCAGGAAAGGCCACAACAGTGAGAGGCCCGCAAAAAAAAAACCAAAAAACAAAACAAAACAAAAAACACATAAGACAAACTTATAGAATATCGTTGTCTCAGGCACTAGGCAAGTAGCACAGATTTAAAATTGAGGAAAATAAAATCAGAGGGAATGTACTGGCAATTAATACTTATGAAACATTCCTTACATATATAATATCATAAGAGATTATTAGTTCTTCTAAAGTCACATCTTAAAAATGGAAGTGAAAGGAAAGAGTTCGTAACAGAACCTGAAGTGTTGTATTCTCAAAATCAAGAGATGACCACCCTTTCATATGCATTTGCTCTTCTCCCACTGTGTGAGGCATGGCAACCCCAATGGCTAAATTAACTCCGTCATCCACTTTCTACCAAAACACCCCGTCATGAGGTCTTTTGAGAAAAACCAATTACATGGCAATCTCTTTGACTTCAAAATTCACTTTCATCTCTTGTATATTTCTTGAGGTAGCAGTTTGACTCATATTTTCCCCCACTTTTAAGAATGATCTTATTCTTGTTCCATGATTTCCAATTATCAATATGCATGTTACTACTTCAACATAGCTCAAGAGATTCCTGTGTTTTGGGAAAGTGAATAGTATGAAAATGAAGAGACACCAACTTAAGATGACCATCTAAAACTGGAGGTTGAAGAGAATAGTACATAGTGAGGGTCTGGAGAAGCAAGCAAGATGAGAGAGGAGAGAAGTAGCAAAAGGGTATGAAATGGCATGAGAAAGGAATTTATCTCAGCATGAAAACACTGAGGTTCATTTTGATCCCCTTTCTGTTCCTTGCCCACTAATGTCTCTGGTTCTTTTCAACTTTTTCTTCAGGATTTCCCTCTCTGCTACTGATTTTCCAATTCAGGTCCTGGTCCTCTAATCAGAAAAACCTCAACGTCCTGTTCTCACATGCTTTCCTTCTCTTTCATCAGGTGCACAAGGTACAATTTAGGAGTAATGTTTTCCCTCCTGGGAGGAAGATCAGTTTTGTTCACAGTGTTCCAGTAACAAAAACACTCCACTCACCAGTTACCAAGCTATGTATTTTTAAATACTCAAAGTCAAGTTTTTGACCCAAAACTTAGCCCTCCCTTCCACAGTTTCCACATTAAAGAAGAGCAAAAGCCTTTTCCTTTCCACTTTCCATACCTCTTTCAGTATTAAACCTTAACACAAAGTATAATGATCAAGAGACCCATTTTCCTATATATCCTTAGCCACACAGCCTATTTTGTATTTTCACTCTTGACTTCAAAACCTTGGCAAAATAACCCAAGTTGTCTCTATGCAGTGCTTACTGCAGTGCTTACTTCAGGGCTAGAACGAAGATACCACTTTAAATTAGCTAAATTTATACAAGACGAAAAGTTAAATCTGTCTAACCCTAATTTTATTTAGGGGAAGAAAAAATTTATGTTATTTTCATCATTACTCACACTTACCTTATCAACATATTTCTTAGAATTGTAAAATCACAATGTTCACCATTTTCAACTATAAAAAAAATAGATCACATACATTATTTCCACTAAACCCAGACTTTTCAGAGGAAACTGGGTGTTAACAACAATGAGAGAATATGCAGAATAGCTTAGATCAATTTTTCATTAAGATTTAACACTGTAACATAGTACTTAATTTAAGGGCACATCAGACGACTGTGCTATATTACTTTATTGTAGTTTAATCCTCAATAATAAAATATAAACCTAACAAATGAGCTCTCCAAAAGCAAACAATTTTGACATTTTGAAAGAGGACATCATATATTTCTCTTTATTGGTTGAAAATGTATTTATTCAATAATAAAATGCATTTTAAAAGTTCAGTGTTGGGGATGAGCAGGGGATCACTTTAGAAAAACTTCCCTGAGGTAACTAAAATGAAAACTTGAGCCAAGAACATTAAGGTTCTTTATTTTTTAAAAACGTATCACTAAAAGAACACTCTTTGGTGGGGGAGGTACCTAAAACTAAAGATACAAAGCAATTTCTTCTGTGCATTATTTCTAAGGGCTGTACTAGTTCTAAAGCCTCAGCTCAGCAACTGAAGGTTACATGGCGATGACAGAGCTGGGAATGAGCACAGTATCACTGGTCGGGAAAGTCACTGGTAACGACTAACTTGGAAAATATTCTAAATATTACAGAATTTTTCAAAGTAATACCAACAAAGAGAACAATCATGACTCAAATCTTGATTCCAAGTTACTATAATACAGAAGATTAAATATTAGTAAAACCAGTATAATAAACACAAATTTGGGGAAACATGTCTATTGCCAAGAAGGCCTTGTTGAGAATTGATGCTATAACTAAGATTTTATTGTTGTTTAACACTCCTTAAAAAATTAGTAGAGGATCTCTTAATAATGAAATCTTTTTGCTCTAAAGATGTGATGCCAAAAAAGGTGACTTCTGTCCTGAGGAAAAGAAACTGAATGTTTTAATTGAGCTTCTGACAGTTCTCATTCTTGAGGGTCCCAGACCCATCTGAGACTCAGATAAAAGTGACAGGCCTTTTCCAAAATTGTTCTCAATTTCAGAAGGTTTATTAGATCCCTTGGAAGCAATCTTTGGTCCCCACGTAAAGAACTCCTGCATTGTTAAGAGTTTTCAAACAAAAAAACAGGAATAGACTTAATGGTGAGGCAGAGGTGGGAGGGTGGGTACTGACAAGTGGCTTCTAAAGTACTACACCGTTAAGATTTAACACGTACTTGCCTGACTTAGTAGGACACAAGGTCTGAGAAACTTGAGGAAATGAGACTCAATGAAACTGAATTCAGAACTATCTTTGAAAATCTAGACTGTATCAATGCAGTATGCATATCATACTACTTACTATAAATACAAATATTTTTAATCACATTTGTGAGATCTTATAGAAATCCATTCACTGAAGAAAACCTTACCTTCAGCAACACCCCAAGGATACTGCCTTCCTCTGACCCTTTTGCCATTAACTTCAATGATAGTATTACTACCTACCACAGCAAGAGGTAAACGGTCCTATAAAACAAAGTACTCTTGTTCAAATATATCTCTGTAGTCCTCACAAATTCAAGAATAAAGAAGTTACATTACTCAACAGATAAGCAAAAACAATTATTACCCCGACAGTTTCTGCATTCATTTTTATAGGCCATTCAATTACTATTTAGTAAAATGCCATTATATGGTATTGTCACCAATGTAAACAATAAATAAAATATTTTCACTGAAAATTTAAGAATACTAAGGCATATGCTGATCAAATTATTTGTTAAAACATCATTCCAAAAAGAAGCTGCCCCATATTGGAAAAATTAAAAAGGATAAAAAATATATTAGCAGTTAGAGGAGAAAAATGAGGCTTGTGGCTAGCTTGCCTACCTGATCACAAACCAACCCTAACAGCCCTGGAGGCAGAGAATGCCATTAGTCAGTACATCATTTTTAGGTCCAGGGTACTTAGGAAACCACTATAATTTAAAAATACAGAAAATTATGTCGGTATAGATTTTTGGTTGATTCTTATGAAAGGACAAAAGAAAACTTATTTTTGGTCTTAAAACAAAGATTAAGCATAACAGTGCTTAAGAACAAATCCTTTCCCTTCTTATTACGCCCCCCTTTTCTTTCCCATTACCTGTTTTTAGGGGGAAAATTATAAAATATCAAATCAGTTAACTGAAAACCACATGAAGACAAGAATTACATTATTCATCTCTCTATTCCATACAATGCTTTATGATACATAATAGCCAAACAACAAAGTTAATCATAAAGTTGAATTCAATACTGAATAACCTCTCTATTTAGTTTGTAAGTCAACTGTTTAAAAACACTGATATTTTTGGTCTTTCCAGCAGCTATTATACTATTTTTAAGTCCCTAAAACATTTTAGTATATGTATGGGAATGAACCTACCTTTATCTTTTTAACAAGCTTATTTTCTTCTTCATCATCTGTCTCTGGGAATTCATATATTTTAATTTTATGTTCTTGGATTTCTTTCATTATCTAAAATGAAAGAGGAAGTCAGCAAAAGAGCATCACACATAATTTTAGTAAAGTAGCCTTATTTTTATTATACTCTTCTTAAACTCCTGAGTCCTCAGTTCCAGTTCCTTTACTGTTTTTCAATGATGCAAAATGTCATCTAAAACCAAAGTACTATGCTAGTCTTTTTTTTAACCATAAAGTTGATATATAAAAGTACCATTCTCAAAATCCAATTACTGCAGAAGTGTTAAAAGTCATATGGTTATAACCAAAAGAGTTCTAAAAATGATGTAAGAACCCAGAAAGGGATTTCTCTAGCTGATTTCTACTCTAATGGCTTTAGGTCATTTATTTATAATGACTGAGATACTTCCTCTAGATAAACTCTTACCAACTGTTTTATTCATCTGAATCAACAAAGCTTAAACTCACCTAAAATTTTTAGTAGAATTTAGCAAAGGTAAGGAAAATTAAGTATAGCATTGGCTCCAGGAAAAACAAAGTGCACACTTATCAGAAAATATCCTTGCATGTACATGTGCATGCACACAAATCAAGGAGCAACACATATAAGATCAAGCAAAGCACACAGGGAGAAAACATGCCCTGGAAATTAAGAAGCTAATGAGTTTATAATAATAATCAATGAGAGTGCAGGAAAAAGAAAGACAAACTTATTAATAACATCAGAATGACCTAGTTCAAATTAAATTATCTTGTCCAAAATCACTCCAAATTCTAATAAGAATACAGACATCTAAATAATGTTGAATACCTACCCTATTCAAACTCATAACAAACTGATGGCTAATATACCTATAGCTAGCTCCCTGCCTGTACTGGTAGTTCAGCGCTTCTCTCACTGCCGGGGTCCCCAGCAGCAGTAAAGGGAACCTAAACAAAATGTGCAACACAGTTACTAAACCAGACAGAAGTAAAACTGCCACTGAGAAAAATAGGACCACATATTTTTTACAATTGAGTTACATATGTCTATATACAAAAAAACCCAAGAAGATAAACGATGAGATGTCAAATACATGACTAGAAGAAGAAAGGAACACTAGCAGCTAGCTCTAGGAACAGTGGTTCTTAGTCAGAGGTTGTATATTAAAATGGCCTGAGTGAGCATCTTCAAAATAATGAATACAAAAGCCCTATCTTAACCTACAGAACCAACTGGTAGAAATATGCTCCAGTAACTCATTCTGAAAAAGTTCTCTAGACGACTCTGATAAACACCCTTGGTTAAAAACGTTTTTTAGGGCTTCCCTGGTGGCGCAGTGGTTAAGAATCTACCTGCCAATGCAGGGGACACGGGTTCGAGCCCTGGTCTGGGAAGATCCCACATGCCGCGGAGCAACTAAGTCCATGCGCCACAACTACTGAGCCTGCGCTCTAGAGCCCACGAGCCACAACTACTGAGCCTGCATGCCCTAGACCCCATGCTCTGCAACAAGATAAGCCACCACAATGAGAAGCCCGTGCACTGCAACGAAGAGTAGCCCCCCCGGGCTTCCCTGGTGGCGCAGTGGTTGAGAGTCTGCCTGTCGATGCAGGGGACATGGGTTTGTGCCCCGGTCCGGGAAGATCCCACATGCCGCGGAGCGGCTAGGCCCGTGAGCTGTGGCCGCTGGGCCTGCGCGTCTAGAGCCTGTGCTCCACGGCGGGAGAGGCCACGGCAGTGAGGGGCCCGCGTACCACAAAAAAAAAAAAAAAAAGGGTAGCCCCCGCTTGCCGCAACTAGAGAAAGCCCGTGTGCAGCAACGAAGACCCAACACAGCCAAAAGTAAATCAATAAAATAAATAAATTTATTTTTTAAGAAGTTTTTTAAAAGCATAAACGAAGAAAAAGAAAATTGTACAACCCTACAATGTGACCAATCCGGAAGTACAGATCATTGCTTATTCGTCTTTATCTCTTAGTTCTTAGAACAAATACAAATCAAGATACATACAAATCAAGACAGAAGAAGAGAAATGTTATTATATGATTAGTATTTGAACTTAGAAACAGCACATTACAAAATAAAAATGGAGTGAATAAGTATAAAATAAAAACATATACTCCTGGTAGAAATACCAGATATATGTAGTAAAAATGATACACTAAAACATCAAAATCTATACAGATTTAACACAATTTCAAAGCAAATTTCCACAGGCTTTTGTTTTTGTAATAGGTTTCAAGTTATTCTAAAATTCATACTGAAAAAGGTGAAGAACCAAAGTATCTTGTTACAAAGGGGACTATAAGGACAATAAGAGATAATTAACTCTAACATCTATTTAAAAATATTATACAACATAGCCGCAGTTTAAAAGACAGAAAACTGGCCTAAAACTTAAAAATAGGAAATTGGAATAGGAAATTGGAATAGGAAAGTACAGTAGTTCCAGAAACTGACCCTACATTTCATAAAATATAATATATAATAAACCAAACACAACAATGAGGGAAAAATAAACCCCTGCTTTAAAGTGTTCAGCTTTTCTGGAAAATTAAATTAAATCAAATTAGGTGCAACTTTATGCCAAAAAAGTTTTAAAAATAAAAATGACAAACAATGCTGGCAAGACATTGGAACAAATATACCCGTTATAAAACGAATTTGATTGTTGATTGACAAAATGGGTAGGTGGGGGAGGGAGATAAAATAATCATACCCTTTCAAAAAGTAATCCTGTTCCTGGGAATTCAGTCTAGGAAAGTAATTCTAAAGGGTGTGGGAGGGTGCTGGTGGAAGCTATACGGAAACATCTAAAATAGCCTATTTAAATTGAAAGGATAAGGGCATATGATAATACTTATGGGCTCCTAGGAGAAAACTAAAGTAGAAGACTATTTTCAAGAGTTATTTTTAATACACTGTAAACAACCATATAGTAAAGTAGCAAGAGGAATACACTGTAACACATTATACTGAAAATATGAAAAACCGCAAATTACATGAATGATATTAGAAACCCAAGAGTTCAAACTCATTCTACTTACCTGTTTCTTAAACTGTTGGCACTCCTCTGGTGTGAGTGTGTCTGCTTTGGCAATAAGTGGAATGATATTCACTTTTTCATGCAAACGCTTCATAAATTCAATATCCAATGGTTTAAGTCTGAAATACACAATATGACTGGATTGATCAGTTTAGAAGAGATTCTTCACATCCCAACGTTAAATTACATACATTGGAACTACTTTACTTACTCATCAGAAACACTCCCTGAAGGTGTATTGGGCCAGCAACAGTTAGGAAGAACAGGATTTCAAGAAGCATTGGAGTGGCTAAGAAGGCTTTGACTCCTGTCCTTTAACACCCTGGTCATAGGGTTTGGGCCCTAAAGAAGAATTAGAAAAACCAGGAGGCTCCTAATAGGCTTTCCTACAGCAGTCTCTACATTTACTACTCAAAACTTGGGAAATCTTTGTTTTGTTTTTAAATGAAAAATTTAGTCCTCCTTCACTTCTTGCTACCAACTATATTTCTCAGAGAAGAGGCTCAAAAGAGAATCTTCTTCATCCCTTTTACCTATTACACTCTAACTGCTGCCTCCACTTTGCCATTATACTTTCAAGAAGGTCACCAAATACTACCATGCTGCAAATTAATTAGCAGCAGCCAACTCATAAATACTGTGGTGTGTACCAGTATTTTTTAATTTGCCCATTATGCAACATTGACATTACTCCCTCACAAGCTCTTCACTTAGGGTAATTTTCAGGATCCTCTTTGTAAGCTAGTCTCCTTAATACGTACATTCCTCAGAATTCTCTAGAAGGTCTTCTCTTCTCACTCTGCATTCTGTAAGCTTATCATTAACTACAATGACTTCTATTATCCTCTATGGGTCAATGACTCCCGAGTCTTTATACCCAGCTCAGATCTCACTCCTGTGTTCCAGGCTTGTGTCCACCCAGTGGAAATACTACTCGGATATCCCATTTTGGCACCTCAAAATCAAAAGCTCATCTGAGCCCCCACGTTTTCCTTCCCCTTCTGTGCTTTCTATCTCAGTGAACAGCACTACAATCCACCCAATTACTCAAGTCTGAAACCCAGAATTCCTCCTTCCTCTAATCCTCAGTTCCAAAGATTCCCCAGGACCTGCTGAACAAATAAAGATATTTATATATTTATCTCCATTTCCATTACTTTGATTCAGGCCACCAAAGTATACTTTTGGTATGGATAATGACAAGAATCTATCTCTCCAAACCATGTACACTGCAGTCAGAATGGTTTTTCTAAAATCCAAATCTGATCATCAGGTCATTCCTTGACTAAAAACCTTACTAAAGCCAGATTCCTTAGCTAGTGTGGCCTACAAGCCCTGTGAAAACACAGCCTCTCCAGCTGTCCTCATCTCTTAGCATCCCTTAGCATTTTTGCTACCTCCTACTTCCAACGTGCCAGCCTTTTTGAACTTCTCACAATTCCTTAAAAGCACCATACTTTGATCTCTGGCCATAGGCTACTACTGCCTTTGCCTGGAACACACTCCATTCCCATCCCCCTTCTACTTGGCTTGCCTAATTCCTAGTCATCCTTTAGGACCTCGCTTACTATCCTCATTTCCTCTGGGAATTCTTCTCTAACCTAAGACTAGGCATCTTTCTAAGGGATCACAACACTCAATTTGCCACATAGTAACTGCTTACTTATGTATTTGGTTTTCCCATCTTCTCACTAGAAGATCCTCAAAAGCAAGGCCTTTGTCTCATTCATCTGTATCTCTTATATCTAATACAGTGTCAATACTTGAGAAGGTATCCAATATCTGTTGACTAAAAAAGTAAGTTGCTGTGATTTTCCTTACATCTTTGAATAACTTTAAATAAAAACCTGCTATTCCTCACATCTAGAATATACTGTAGACTAAAAATTAACATTCTACAAAAATAAATGAAGGTAACAGCAATATTTTACACAGAAATGTGGTGTTCCTTAACTTTTATAAAACATGAGGAAAATGGAATAAAGATCTAATTTCATTATAAATTTTATTGACTAATATTTTAAAATAAAGAGAAAGCCCTTCTTAGGGTTCTCTTAGAGTACTATAGTTTAATATATATACAATGTTGGGCGTATTGGGGGTCCAGAGACTAATGAGGTATTCCTTTTCACTAACAAATAATACTATATACTTCTTTGTGGTAGTGACGCTGACTGGCAGAAAGATGGGGTAAGGAGGCAGGAAGGCAGATACAGAGAAATAAGATAGCTACCTCCAACTCTAATTCTCGTCTTAAATCCTCTGAATTTTGATCTTGGCATTCAGAGAACACTACAGAAAAAACTTCAGAAAAGAGTGTGTGGCTGGAATAACACTATATTTATCTGTAAATAGCACCCTTACCTCACTAGTGCTAACTGAAAAACCTTTAGATTTCTGAGAAAAAATTTAAGTTTTGATTGTTTCATCAATCATTACATCATGATACTAAAGATAAAAGCCATGGCCCAGTCAATCGATCTCAGATTTGTAAATTTTTAGAGTTCACCTTCCAGATTATACTCATGACAAATTTAAATTACCACCACTACCACCTCATTAAGCCGATGACAGAATCAGTTAATCTAAAATTTTAATAAATCATAAGAGCATTTAATATAAAATATTAAAATCAAAATCCAAGTTAACAAGATTTTACACTTAAAACAACATTTGCAGAACATTATATTATTTCAACTTTTAAAGAGAAAGATGCTTGAAAATAGCCGTGACAAGGAAATTGGGGAAGTCAGCTTCTCAAATATAAAACAACAGGGCTGAAGTACATTTAAATCAGTTAAAAGAAAATCAAACTTTAAATGTAACCTTTATTAAAGCCCCGATAAAATCTTTCCGCCCTTTTAAATTAGAATACAAATTTCAGAAGCATACAAAATGTCAACAGCAGAAAACACTTATTTCACAGTAGATTACATTCCGGTTGAAATCTTTCCTCTGTCCATTTAGTTTTATTTCAGGTCATCTTTTCCAACAAATTTAGTTTTTAAATGTTTTTTTTACACAATGGAAAGTCCTTTTTAGAATTTCTAGAAGATAAACCCAAATTAGAGGGAAAAGACTATTTAACCTCAAAGCCTACAGCAAAATAAGTAAAATGACTAGAGGGCAAATGACAAGCATTTATTAAATATACATACATATATATATTTCTAAGGGAAAAAAACTATATAAAACTCACTAAGTGACACTGTTTTTTCAAAGTGGCAATCAACATTCAAAAAGTTTGTAAAAACACCATTTAAAAATTCAAGTTCGGGGGCTTCCCTGGTGGCACAGTGGTTGAGAGTCCACCTGCTGATGCAGGGGACACGGGTTCGTGCCCCAGTCCGGGAAGATCCCACATGCCGCGGAGCGGCTGGGCCCGTGAGCCATGGCCGCTGAGCCTGCACATCCGGAGCCTGTGCTCCACAACGAGAGGCCACAACAGTGAGAGGCCCGCGTACCGCAAATAAATAAATAAATAAATAAATTTCAAGTTCAGGGGCTCCCCTGGTGGCACAGGGGATAAAACTCTGTGCTCCCAATGCAGGGGGCCCAGGTTCGATCCCTGGTCAGGGAACTAGATCCCACATGCATGCCACAACTAAGAGTTCACATGCTGCAACTAAGGAGCTGGCAAGCCACAACTGAGAAGCCAGCAAGCTGCAACTAAGGAGCTGGCGAGCCGCAGCTAAGTAGCCCACCTGCCACAACTAAGACCTGGCACAACCAAATAAATTAAAAACAAAACAAAACAAAACAAAATTCAAGTTCCAAGTCAGTTACCAATCACTGAACAAAGAAAATGAAGCAACAACAGCTGACATCATAAATTAACCCTTTGTTCAGTGACTACAATTGGTGGGGTGAGATGGGGGACACTGAAAATACACTGTTGCACCAATTTATATTTACTCCAAAAACAGTACGTTTAAAAAGGGAATCCAGGGATTACCCAGATAAGCCAGAAAGGTCCTAATTCATCTATTATGTTGCCTGGAATTTCACTATGTAGTGAGCAGGGAATTTGGAATTCTCTACGGAAAATTCAGTGTCATATTCTTTCACTTAATGCATAGCAGCACATACCAATGGGCAAAACTTTGCTCCATTTCTAAAAATAGTTAAGCTGAGAAACTACTCAAAATCATATTTTTATACATAAGAAATTAAAATTTGGAACTCTCATCCCTTGTGACAAACAAGAAATGGCCCAAAGCCACTACACATAATTTCAAAATTTTTTCTTTAAATAAAAAAATCGTATTTCCCATGCAATTTTAAGAAATATATTTTCCCGCAGGGAATAAGAGAAATGTGATTTCATGAGAATTACCAAATCTTGGTGAGAGTCCAAAAGATCTAAAATAATAAAACTGGATATAAACTGACAAATTTCTATTGACTTAACTGCAGGTTAAGATTTTACCCTGTTGGCTTCCAGGAAAAAGCCCTAACAAGTTAAACTAGAATGATAAAATATGTATATATATAAATTCAGAAAGACGCTAACAAGGACACAGAAAAAGCTATACAGTGTGGTATTTCTGAGAATTTTTTTTTTGAGTCTTTTAAGTAGATGAGTCAATTTTGTGCTTTAAATATGTAAATTGAATACTGTAGAATAATATTAGAAATAAAAGAAGAAACATTTGCACCACTACAGTCAGACAGTGCAAAACTGGTAATCTAAATAATTAAGGCTTTCTGCTCAACCAAGATGGTGATAACGGCCACTAGCCTAGGCAAAAGGTGAAGAAAAAACAGAAGAGAAAGGTACTCTTTTGAAGGAACTGGTTTACACTACTGTAATTTGGGTGTTAGATGACTTAATACTATTTAGTCTGATGCTATAAAACAGTCCAGTTCCTTCTGGTGGAGAGATGGTGGAGTTACAATCATCAGGTGGCTGAGTTATGCTGAGTCATTTATCCAAAGATGAAAGAAGAGTAATTACGAACATCTGCAGTTGACAATGACCCACATATCTACTCAAAATGACAAAGAAATACAAACAACAAAACAAGGATTATAGGCTGGCCGTACTAACAAGCAGATCAGATAAATGTCTAGATACTCAGATCTTAATTTTAACTCCTAATAAGTAGAAGGTTAGTACTGATGATATGATACTTAAACAATTTGACTGTGACAGCTAAGATGAAACAAGAAGACAAGTAGATTTAGTGAAGAAAAAAATGGCACATGAGAACCTTGGTATTTAAGTTTTTTTTGCAGCCTTCTCTACCAGATCTATAGTAAATAACATCTTTGGAGTTTCTTAGAATATGTCTAGCTAATTTTGATGGCTGTTTCTCCTTATTTGATCTTCAATTAGTGGCAGATTGGTCAAAAAGAAAGCTAAATTAGCCACACTGAGACACCAAACATGATGGAAACAATATTCCTCTCCATGAAGCAGGTAAAGTCTTATGCATGACAAACTAAGAAGTAAAATCATTGTTAGTTTGTCTAGGACTTAAAAAAAGGCTTCCTATAAGCCATTTTTATATGGAATTTGGAACTTTACAACTGGTAAAGTTAAATGTACTCCACAGAGATGAGGGTTACTAAAATATGCACCCAAAGAAGAGTAATAATAAAACAACAACAAAAAAGGTTATCAGAAGCATCAAGGTACTGACCCATGTCCTGAAGGAGCAATGAAGTATAAACAACACTGCACTCTGTTATCAGGCATCTGACGTCTGTTCACTCTAGATTCTGCATTTAGGTAGTCCTCAAACTTACTATCAATGTAGTCGATAACAGGCTGCCAGCTGTAGAATGCAGATAAATAAAATAATTAAGTTGTAATTCTACATATGAACATACAATTGATGACTCTGTTAAAGGGCAATAATCAATATTTTTAAATACACAAAACCTATGTAACCAATGGAAAAAAACGCCTCAAATTATTCTACATATACTGATTTAAAAACATATAAATTATGTTGAATAAATCTTGATTCATTATTTCTAAACTTTCCAAACAGAAGAAAACTGTTTAGAGTCAGACACAACTAAATTATCATATTACTTGCATTAATAAATATATCAATGCTAAGACACTTTACAGTATGAAAAATTATATTCAAAGAGTTTTATATTTCAAATGAAAAGATTAAACAATACAGAAACCTCATAATGAACTGTTACTTAGGTGTTTCAAAAGTTGACAGAAATTTATTTCAAAAAACAATGTGGAACTTGGGACTTCCCTGGTGGTCCAGTGGTTAAGAATCCGCCTTCCAATGCAGGGGAAGTAGGTTCAATTCCTGGTTGGGGAACTAAGATCCCACATGCCGTGGGGCAACTAAGCCTGCGCACTCTAGAGCCTACTTGCCGCAACTAGAGAGAAGCCTACGTGCCCCAACGAAGATCCCGCATGCCACAACAAAGACCCAACGCAGCCAAATAAATAAAAACAAAACAAAAAAACAGTGTGGAACTCAAAGAAAAATTAAAATATTTTTTATAAGCTACTAAGATATTGCTTCCAATTAGAAAGCCATGGGTGTTTTATTCACTTACAACTTATGGAAAAACTGAAGGTCTAAAATCAGGTTTAAATTAGAATGTGATAGAAAATGGATAAAATTATAGTAATTATATAATTGATATAAAAATACATAAAATTATAGTAAAGAATGAAAAGTTGCAAGTTTCTTATAATAATGAGAATTCTTTTATCTATGTTTAGAATCTGTCTTCAAAATACTTCTATGAAAGGTGTTATCTTCATTTTATAGAAGAGGAAATCAGTTCAAAGAAATTAAGCAACATGACAAGTGGCAAAGTTGATATATGAACCCAAGTCATATTACATAAAGTTCAGTGACCTTCGCTAAGATGAGAAGCTTTAAAATGTTAAGGTAAAAAAGTCTAACCACCCCCATCCCCAAATGCAGTGGAAAGCAGCAGTGACAAACCCTTCTTACCAATTACTATTATCCACTGCATCTCCAAATCCTGGGGTATCAACTATTGTGAGCAGCAACTGAACACCACCTTCTTTGATTAAAACTTTGGATTGTTCCACCTGTAAAAGTCATTGGTACAGATATTAATACCATACATTATATCCTTGGTTTCCTACAACGTAAGAGGTAGGGAGATGAGTGTTAATCAAAACCAAATGGGAAGCTTTTTGCAAACTAAATCTACTCACTCACACACTTTCTTTAGAATCAATTACTGTTAGAAGTCTTGGTTATTTAAAAGAAAAGCACATATGTAAATAGTGCGTTTACGGCTCACTGTTGGTACAGAGAAGGAAAACAGGAACTGATAAAATAATATTAATTACTAAAGCCATACAATACTTATGTAACCTAAATGCAATACTTATGTAACCTAAATGCACATCTAATAATACAAATAAACAATGTGCTTGAATGATTAAGTAATTCATAGAGATCAAATGTAATTAATCAGACAAGTACATTTAATTTATCATTTGCAGTAAACGTTTTCCTGGACTATCTCCATCTAGTTTAGTCCAAACCAATTACTCAAGTGAACTTATTACCATTTGCAAATCTTTCTCAGCACGGCTGTAATTATTTACACTGTGTTTACGTTATGGCTAAGATACAATTCTCTTCTCAAACGTGTTACTGTACATTTAGGCCAAAGCAATCAGCAAAGGTCAAGGCATTGAAAAACAATGTATTCTGGTAGGGTAAAACCTATTAACTCTGATTAAAACCTTCAGTTCTCTTTAGAATTTGTAAAAATCTTCTATTTGAGAAAAGGTATTGGACTTAAAAACAGTAACAACATTTCCTCCTACAGTCTAAGATATTTTTGTAACCCCAAACTGTTTTAGAATGTAAAAATCATTCATCTTGGGCATACCCTGCTGCTACATAAAGCAAACACTGATTCAAACAGAAAACGGGAATCATTCTCCTAGAAAATGATAGGCTTTCATTCAATTTATATCAAGTGTTTATTAAAACTAGAGGTTTCAATTATGCTGATAGGCTAACTTAAGAGGCAAGAATTATACTCAAACTTTGAGTGCTACAAGCCATAAGATGGTACAAATTATTGTACCAATAAGTACTATTAGACCTAAGAGGGAAAGGTAATCACATGAAAAGCAACTTCAACTATTTATGTTGGTTAACAGTGTTTGGAAAGGAAGAGCGGCTAATTTCTGGGTAGAAAAAGTTTGGTTCACCTTTAGAGATTACAGAAATGATGATGTCTTTCCATTTCCCTTTGACATTTTCTTACAGATGTTAGCTGATGGATGAGGAGTTGAGACTAAGACTGCTGAGCAAGAAAGTGTATAGCAGCACTGTCCAACAGAACTTTCTGAAATGATGGAAACGTTCTTTGTCTACACTATCCAATATGGTAGCTGCTTGTCCATGTGGCTACTTACCCCTTGAAATGTGACTAGAGCAACTGGGGAGCTGAATGTTTAATTTTATTTAACTTGAATTAACTTAAATTCAAATAACTTCATGTGGTTTAGTGACTACTGAATTGGACAGTGAAGGCTGATAGAAATCAAAAATTATTTTGTTAAGAGTATTATCAAAAAAGAAACTTGCTGAAACTGAAAATACTGCCTGAGATTTGGACATGCATGTTCATGGCGAGGCTTCCAATCTTTTAGACAAATAAGGAACAAAGCTCTTATCTTTTAGACCAATGGTCTTCAGACTGCTTTGATCCTAGTGTAAACTATCAGTGAAAATTTTAAACATCCCAAATATGTTTACCTACCAAACATACACAATTGGCAATCTGAACATTAAATATTAGTGTCAATTTCTCATAAATTAAAAAAGTAAACATCAATAAATAAGAGTTCTGGGCTTCCCTGGTGGTGTAGTGGTTGAGAGTCCACCTGCCGATGCAGGGGACACGGGTTCGTGCCCCGGTCTGGGAAGATCCCAAATGCCGCAGAGCGGCTGGGCCCGTGAGCCATGGCCGCTGAGCCTGTGCGTCCAGAGCCTGTGCTCCGCAACGGGAGAAGCCACAACAGTGAGAGGCCCACGTACAGCAAAAAAAATAATAATAATAAAATAAATAAATAAGGGTTCTAATATTTTCTGGTCATCTTCAATATCAACAATGGTTACAACACTGCTTGAGAGACCACTGTTCCACACCACATAGCTGAGATAATACAGTTTGTCTGATATCAGCTTACTGTAATAACATGAGGGAAACCAAATAACTGCAGAAATAATCAGACTCATTAGGGCAGATTATCAAAACTAAAAAAAATTAAGTCATATTACTTCATGTGGCTTAGGAAGTTCACATTCTATATATCTGGTGGTCCTCTATAGATAAAAATGACAATCTGGTTATATGTCAATTATATCTCCATTTAAAAAAAAAAAAAAAGGGGGCTTCCCTGGTTGCGCAGTGGTTGAGAGTCCGCCTGCCAATGCAGGGGACACGGGTTCGTGCCCCGGTCCGGGAAGATCCCACATGCCGCAGAGCGGCTAGGTCCGTGAGCCATGGCCACTAAGCCTGCGCGTCCAGAGCCTGTGCTCCGCAACGGGAGAGGCCACAACAGTGAGAGGCCCGCGTACCGCAAAAAAATCCCCAAATAAACAAAAAAAACCAGGTTATTCATTTATGGTAACTGTCATTGAAGCAGAAATATCCAAAGTAATCATACCAGCTCTTCACCTAACAATTCTTTTACATGACACAGTACTGTATATTAGAACTGATGCAAAAATGTAATTGTTCTACATGAATCATCTCCTGATTTTACTCCAAACCATTTCTGGTTCCCTTATTACCAAACAAAGCCCATTTCTACCTTCAGTACTAGATTGTATACTAATCACACATCATAACAACTTAAATTTTAAGATTTTTGTTTCCTTGTTTAAAAAAATTAGTTGAACTTAATTGTTTATTGAAATGACAAGAAAAATGAATATCTGTATTTTATATGCTTTAATGAGTCTGTTAATAAAGTTTCTTTTCTTCTTTGGCCTATGAAATTCTGTGTATCCATACATGGTCAAATACAAAGACGACAGCAACATATGGAAGAAATCCAGAAAACATAACTGTAAACTAGTGCCATTCATAGGATCCAACTGTATCCTATCATCTGGTTTTGCAAGTATCCTCATGGGATCCATGGAAAACAAATTAGTTCAAGTCCAGGAATTTCAAACATTTCTTAAGAAATCTATTCCAAATGGCCACTTTCCCATGCACTTTACTTAAGCAGGTCACATCAGCATATTTTATGGCATCAGAGTTCCAAAAGAATGAATCAAGGGCACTTTCAACTGAGTTTCTCTCTGAAACATAAAACTAAAGCCTATTTTATTGTCTATGTATAATTAATTAATTAAGGGCTCTTTTGGATTCCTAGATTCCAGAAACCCACACTTTCTTCTAATATTTTCAGTTTTTCAATCTGAGAGAAAGAAAAAGTCAAACTTTCAGTGTTTATACAGCTTCAGTTCTTCCATTGTTGAAAGACTATTAAATACACTACACTTTTCTAACTTAATGTTTGAGTCATTTTTTAAAGATAAATAAAAAGTGTTACTTAATTAACTATATTAAAATTTGAGGAGAGGGTTAAAATTTTCTGTCAGTTTACCTCCAACTATACTTGCTCAGGAGGTGGCATTATAGCCAAAACTCTGCAGAGACTTGAATAGTAGATACTTGAACAGCCTGTGATATTCCACTTAGCTCAAACACAAAATCTATTTTGATTATTTAATAACTCAAAAGACAAACATCATCTTAAACACTTATGTTCAACAAGAAACTTAAAGAGGCAATGACCAACAGAATAGTTATGCTTAAAGACTACTTCCCTCTCATCAAGACCCAGAACTAGCTGAAAAGAAACTTGATCTGAAGATTCTGCCTTCTACTCTCTGAACCACTACACCTCATTCCCTTGTCTCCTTACACTGAGATCTTAATTCCCTTGTCCCTTTCATTTTCTATTAGCAATCTCCCCTCCCAAATCCTTTCTTTTCCTTTCCAGCTCAGATACCTTTCCATAAAATTCATAAACTTCGACAGGAATTTCCATGCCATATGATGATCCTTTTACTTGTTCCTTCATCTCACGCCTCTCACAGTATGACTTTTATTTGCTCCTTCAACTCATGTCCCTCCCAGTATGGCTCTTCCCAAGCTCTACCTTACAATCTCTGCCACCATGCTCAGCAAAGCACTTGATCTCCGCTGGAAGAGGAGAGCACCCCCAATTTGTTGTTGCTATTTATTATTTAATCTTTAAAAACTGAAGTATAGTTGATTTACATTGTTTCAGGTGTATAGCAAAGTATGTATGTATGTATATGTGTGTGTGTGTGTGTGTATATATATATATTCAGATTCTTTTCCATTATAGGTTAGTACAAGATATTGAATATAGTTCCCTGTGCTATACAGTAGGTCTCTGTTGTTTATCTATGTATAGTGGTGTGTATATGTTAATCCCAAATTCCTAATTAATCCCCCCCCTTCTTCCTTGGTAACTATAAGTTTGTTTTCTAAGTCTGTGAGTCTGCTTCTGTTTTGTAAACAAATTCATCTGTATCATTTTTTTAGATTCCACATAAGTGATAGCATATGGTATTTGCCTTTCTCTTTCTGACTTACTTCACTTCGTATAATAATCTCTAGGTCCGTCCATGTTGCTGCAATGGCATTATTTCATTCTTTTTTATGGCTGAGTAATATTCCATTGTGTGTGTGTGTGGGGGGGTGTATACACCATATCTTCTTTATCCATTCATCTGTCAGTAGACATTTAGGTTACTTCCATGTCTTAGTGCTGCTGTGAACACTGGGGTGCATGCATCTTTTTGAATTAGAGTTCTCTCCAGATATATGCCCAGGAGTGGGATTGCTGGGTCATATGGTACCTCTATTTTTAGCTTTTTAAGGAACCTCTATACTGTTCTCCATAGTGGCTTCACCAACTCACATTGCCACCAACAGTGTAGGAGGGTTCCCAACAGCATCCCCAACTTGTTTGAAGCAACACTGAATCTTCCCTCCTGTTCAGTGGAATAGATCCCTTTTTTTCCTAAGGCTAATTTCTCAGTCTATGCTGGGGATTTGACCAATTTCCATTTTAGAGTCATTTTGACAACTATTTAGACTATTTCCCCTGTAACTTCAATCTCTTATCTCTTACGGAATGATTCCCCATAGGATACAAACATTCTCAGGTCTTTTTTGGAAATAAAAACCAAACCACTGTCTCTGTCCCCTACACTCAACCTCTAGGTATTCCCTCTCATCCCTTCCTTCATAGCTCTACCCCCATCTTCACTGCCTCACAAATCACTTCTCAATCCACTGTCATCTTCCCTTCTATTCCTACTATTTCACTAAAATATACTTTGCCAAGGTCACCTATACCACCCTATAGCAGCACCTTTCTCACTAAATCATAATTGTTTGCTATATCCTTCATATGACTGTGACATCTTTGAGAACTCTGTGTCCATCATCCTTATAGCCCTCAAACCTGGTAAAAGACAAGCATTCAATCATCTGTTCTGTGTATGACTGGTTCAAAAAACTATCAAAACGGGACCAACATCAACAGGAGAGTTTCCTAATTGGACTCTGTAAAAATGTTTCAAGGAGTCATAAGATGTTATCTTAGGGATAGGATTCACTGTTTTCACTTCTTCTCACCTCCAAAATTTTTGTACCCATTTAATCTAAAATAGTGATTTATTGGACTTCACAGACCAAGAAAAAAAGTTTTAAAGGGGACCAACATAAGGCTACCAACAAAGAACTTGAAAAAAAAAAAAAACTAGCACTGTCATTTCACAGAAGAAACTGAAATGGATTTAGTCTCAGAATAAAGGACAGTCTTTCCCTAAGAGACAGTTGGCAACCTTTTGCTGACATGAAATAAGATATATTTTCAAATATAACAAAATTATAAAATTTGCTACCATATATACAACATTGTATGTAATATTTTTCTCAAAATTTTTGTTAATCTGAGCACCTATATTTGAGATTGGAATATGAAGTAGAGCTCAAGTGTTCAATTTTTTCTATCACTTTATTTTAATCAGTCTATTGGGGAAAAAAATATATATATGAATGAAAGTGAAAGTAACATAGTGCCATTTCATTCAATTTGAAATATTCTGAAAGAACTAAGGAAAAACAATTCTCTCTCTTACTTTCTTCCCACAGAGATAGGATGAAACCAGTCTGCAGCAGTCCAGAAACACTACAGAGGAGTGGTCCACAAAGTACAGTACCCAGACTGGCAGCTGCATAGTTGGGCCCTGTCTCAAACCGACTAAACAGAAAACTCTGGGGAAGGGGACTCAACAATCTGTTTGAGCAAGGCTTCCAAGTGATTGTGATACACACTGAACTTTGAGAACCACTGGTATAAAGAACAACAGGACTAGAATGTCAGCTCACATTTGGAACTGCACAGCTCAGGTACCTAAGGCCAAAGATAGGAGGTTGGGAATTAATCTCAGAAGACTTCTATTACTGAAAGTTCACTCAAATCAGAACCACTAATATACTGGAAACTCAGAATCATTTCTCTGCTCAGAGTAGATGGTTTCTCCTTCCTTCCAAGACTGTGAATGTGAAGGAATTTCTTCTTTAAGATATAAGCCTCTTGTAAATAAATAATGCTTAGGGAAGAGATTATGAAATTGTGGTCTTTATTAAAATTTCACTCCCTATTTGCCACATCACAGGATGTTTCTTCTCTTCTTCTTTTTGACAGTTGGAAGTGTTCCAAAAAGTCTTCAGGTCAGGGAAAGTGCAGATATTTGCCTTCTGAAACTCAGGATTGTATGTTTTTCCTGGTCTAATATGTCTGGGCTGAGATGTAATACTTCTGGATCACTCTTCACTAAAAGAATTTAAGAGCTTCTAAGAGCAGATCATCTACTAGATTATCAAGCTTGGTGAAAAGTCAGTCAACTGTAAAAAAAAAAAAAACTACATTCTATTCTCTAACTACACTGAATGACTAGGAACATGTCATGTTCTCTCCTGGGTAAGTGAAGAAAAGAGTTCAGATGATCTTCATCTTGTTTCCAGTATATCAAGGAATACCTCCATGGTACAGTCAGGAAAAAGGACTTCTCTGGGATTCTAATCAGGATCAACCCAGTTCTCAACAGTTAATGTCTCACTTTTGGTAAAGGGGGGAGATTTAACAGTAGTACACAAGTCTTTGTCTTAAAAATCTTACTAGAGATATCCTTAGTCCTAATTACTCCTTTGTTTTCAAAACAGGGAGAGCTAGGAAGATATTCACAATAGAAGAGGACACTTAATGTTATCTTAAAAAGGAAGGCAAAGTGAGTTTAGATAGGATTATTTTGGAGACAGACCAATGTAAATAGAATTCTGACAAACTGAGAGCCTCTCCCACCACCTTTAACAGATGGCAGCCTGGGAGAAATTATCTGCAATGACTGAAATGTAAGGGACTATTACCTAGATAAGACACTTCTCCAAATTAAGAAGGAAAAGATAGGAAATATTAAGATTGTCAAAGCACTCAATGAAATCTGAACAATTAATGAGTATAAAAGACATGTTCAATCTCATAAGAAATCAAAGAAAATAAAATGAAATGACGAAATGTCTTTATGCACACACACATGCACAACAGAAATGAATACTTATGTCCACCAAAATATATATACAAGAATATTTATGTTAGTCAAAAAGTGAAAGCCCAAATGCTTATCTACAACAGAGGATACACTGTGATATATTCATGCAGTGGAATATTATGCAACAATGAAAAGAACTACAGGTACACAACATGAATAAATACCACAGACATAATCTTCAGTGAAAGAAATCAGACAGGAATATACCTAAACAAAGTTCAAGAACAGACAAGATTAATCTATGGAGATAGAAGTCAGAAAGGTGTTTAATTTGGGGGTGGGTATAATACTGATTGAGAGGAGGCATAAGGAAGCCTTCCAGGGTCCTAGAAACATACTATATCTTAATCTGGCTGTGGTTAAATGGACATATGAATACATATATAAAAACTCATCAAGTTCTATGCTTAAATTTGTGCCCTTTTAGTACACAAATTAAACATCAACTTAAAAATTAAGGGCTTCCCTGGTGGCGCAGTGGTTGAGAGTCCACCTGCCGATGCAGGGGACATGGGTTCATGCCCTGGTCCGGGAGGATCCCACATGCCACGGAATGGCTGGGCCCGTGAGCCATGGCTGCTGAGCCTGCACGTCCGGAGCCTGTGCTCCGCAACGGGAGAGACCACAACAGTGAGAGGCCCGCGTACAGCCAAAAAAAAAAAAAAAAAAAATTAAATTAAAAAAATTCTGCTCGGGCTTCCCTGGTGGCGCAGTGGTTGAGAGTCCGCCTGCCGATGCAGGGGACACGGGTTCGTGCCCCGGTCTGGGAAGATCCCAGATGCCGCGGAGCGGCTGGGCCCGTGAGCCATGGCTGCTGAGCCTGCGCGTCTGGAGCCTGTACTCCCCAACGGGAGAGGCCACAACAGTGAGAGGCCCGTGTACGGCAAAAAAAAAAAAAAAAAATTCTGCTCAAAACAAAGATAATCAAAACTTCAAAAAAGATAATCAAATTTAAAATTTCAAAAAACTCTCAAATTTAAAATTATTCCACTTAATCTATGATAGTGTTTTATAAAACTTCACAGACCCAAAGAAAGATAAACAAAACTTCAAAGACCCTCAAAGTTTGAAATATCCCAACTAAACACTAAGTCTTATAAATTTTTAAAACTTGTTTGTTCAGTCATTCAACAAACATGGGATGCTAACGTGTAACAGATGCAGTTCTAGGAACTTAGCTTGCAGCAGTGAATAAAGTGAAATTCCTACCCTTATAGAGCTTACACATTTGGAGCCTGGGGTGGGAATTAGAAGGAGTTTATAGGGTGGTCAGGAAAGGGCTCCTTAAGAAAGCAACTTTTAAGCAGAGAACTGATGAAAATTATGAAGCAAGCGAGAAACAGAAGTGGAAGGCCCCTGCGGTGGAAGTAGGAATAGCCTGTTCAAAGAACAGCAAGGAGGTTGGTTTGGTCAGAGCAGAATAAGCCAAAGGTGGACAAGTGTAAGAACTAGGTTGCGGGGAGGGGGAGTAAAACAATCTCTCATTATTTGAGCAAATACTTTGTTGCAGAGCATGTTAAACTAGATTTCTATGTGATGAATTCCTTAGACTGCATGTGCCAATACTTTCACCTGTTCAGACACTAGCAAAGATCACTGCATTGGGTGAATCAAAAGAACTAGAAATACTGTCCATTTGCCTTTATTAAACAAAGCAAAATAAAACATGGTAAGGTACAAAACTTTTATGAGTTAATTGGCTTCCATCATCCACCAAGCAGCTTACTGGAATTTCAAGCCTAGTCCTACAGTCAGTCAATACCCTCCAGAGTCCAGTTTAAAAATTCAAATCTAATAAGCAACAGCAAACATTACGTATGCACCATTTGATATTTTAAAAATAAAACAAACAAACAAAAAACCACTTCTCTTAAGTATTCCTTACTAGCCAGCATCAGACAGATCAGCCTTATGACCTAATTTTCTGGTTTTTTTTTTTTTAAACTAAACTTTCATATATTACATAACTATGAAGTGATGACTTCACTGATCAAATCATTTTGTCTTCATTTTGTCTAAACTGCCTAACTGGGAAAACTATCTCCATATGTAAGGTTTTTAAAGGAAAAGGCAATATAAATCAAAGAAAACTGACAACTTGTTGGACCAAACATTATTAAAAAGAAAAGCTAATCCACTTATTAAGAAATGGTTAATCTGTTAAACTAACACTTATTAAATGTCTACAGTATAGAGATAGTACAGTTGATACACTACAGACTAAACCAGAGTGCTTAGATTTGTATCCTAGTTCTGGTACTCTAACTATATGATCTTGGCATATCACCATCTCTGTGCCTCAATTTCCACATCTGTAAAATGGGGAAAAGAATACCACTTACCTCATAAAGTTACTGAAAGAATTAAATAAGTAAATGCATCTAAAGTGTTCGGAATAGTACCTGGAAGATGTTAATGACTGTTGTTTTATTATTAATCTAGACCTGGCATTATGCTATGTGCTAAAACTACAAAGAGGACTCAGAAAATTTCCTCACCAGCACTAATCACCAAGAACACCACTGGCAGATACGTGACCATCAATATTTAACAGATATTTTACAGTAAATATACCTGAATTTAGGAATCTACACTGTGGGGTTCCCTTAACATTTCTACATACCTAGTTACTAATCCTAGATTTAAATATTTAAATTAAGAAAGCTAAAAGTATATTTTCTTGCTTAGGGTTAAAATGTTCAATACATTACAAAATAAGCAATGCAGTACAGTGTCAAGTTTTTATCAACAGAACACATATTTGCAGGTAATTTGAAATCTCAAGCTCCAGACAGGATATTTTAAAAATTCCTGGGCATCCCTGGTGGCACAGTGGTTAAGAATCCACCTGCCAATGCAGGGGACACGGGTTCGAGCCCTGGTCCGGGAAGATCCCACATGCCACGGAGCAACTAAGCCTGCGCACCACAACTACTGAGCGTGTGCTCCAGGGCCCGCGAGCCGCAACTAGAGAAAGACCATGCGCAGCAACGAAGACCCAACGCAGCCAAAAATAAATAAATTAAATAAACTAAAAAAAAATTTTTTTAATTCCTAAAACAGAGAAAACTTTAAAAAGGAGAAATAAAATATCCAGCTCCAGAGTCACTGCCTCAATAAAACATGCTCCTGCCAGAACTGTTTACTCCACTTCTCTTCTGCTTCTGTGCTGCATCAATCCATCAACATTTTTTCAATCAATAGTTTAGAGCGGTGCTGCCCAACAAAAATGTAATGTGAGCCACATAATTTTAAAATTTTCAGTAGCCACTTCAGAAAGTAGTAACAGGTGAAATTAATGTATTTTTATTTAGCCCAATATAACCAATTATCATTACTGCAAAATGTAATCAATAGAAAAATTTTTAATGAAATAACATTCTTTTTTACAAACTAAGTCTTCAAAATCTGGAGTGTATTTTATACTTGCATAACATCTCAATTTGGACTACCCACATTTTAAGAGCTCAACAGCCACATGTGGCTACCAGCTACTGTACTGGACAATGCAGAGCTAGAGAGTCTAGCACTTCACTATATGGGCCAGCAACATGAGCATCACCTTGGATTTTGTTAGAAATACTGAATCTCAGCCCACCTCAGACCTACTAGAACAGGAACTGAATTTAACAAGCTCCCCAGGTGATCTGAATATACATTAAAGATCGAGAAGTACTAAATTAGACCACACATAGCTTGTAAGCCTTAACAAATTGCTATTGCCATTCAACTATCATGTGGTATCATGCCACTCACTAATACAGAACACTGTATTTAAATAATAATGGCTTCCACACGAATCATGTTTTCTCTATGCTGTCCAAAAGAATTTTCTGCAATGGTGGAAACATATCTGTGCTGCCCCAAATGGTAGCCACTTGCCACATATGACTACTGAGCATTTGAAATGTGACTGGTACAACTGAGAAAGTGAATTTTTAGTTTTATTGACTTTTAACTCATGCAAACTTAAATAGCTACTACATATAGCAAGTAGCTACCATAATGCAGCATAACTCCAGCTGTTACTACATCCC
Organism: Phocoena phocoena; assembly: GCF_963924675.1. Taxonomy (NCBI): domain Eukaryota; kingdom Metazoa; phylum Chordata; class Mammalia; order Artiodactyla; family Phocoenidae; genus Phocoena; species Phocoena phocoena. Next base: position 64,451,341 of record NC_089227.1, on the reverse strand, counting down.
ACTATACTCTCTAGGAGGGTCCTCAAGACAAACTTATAAGGTTCTAATCAAGAAAATTCCTCTAATTACCTGCACTTCTCTCAATAAATCAATCTCTCTTTTTTATCAGCAACCATGTTTACCACTTTACATTGGCTAAGGTCAAACTTGAAATCTACCTCTATGGAAATATAAGTTATAGAATGTGTTTTGTATCTGTTAACATTACCCCACCTTATCATCAGTTAACAATATACATACCTGTACAGTCTTTTTTATTCTATGGGAAGGACCTGGATACTCTGGGGAATACAAATCTGTGAGGAATAATGAGTTGATTAATGTTGACTTTCCCAGTCCAGATTCACCTAAAAGAAATAGAGGTGGAAATCTGTTAAACTCAGCTACCTTATCAAGCTTAAATATTCAACCAATGCTATAATCAAACTTGCTTTTATGCAAGTACTTCTTAGTGGGACAAGGAAGTGACATTAGAAATTATACTATAAAGGCTCTCTATTAGAATAAATTCTTTGCCCTCATTTTCTTATCTATCAAATTAGACTGTTTCCAAGGATTTTTACCTTTATAATTCTACCATCTGTGTTCGCTAAAAGTAATGTATCTGTAGTCACCATTTTTAACAGTAATGTATTCCTAGAGATGAAAATTAGTCATGAAGGAAAACATCCCAGTTGGATTATATATTGCTGCTTCAGTGAAATAAAAAATAAAAGTATAAACATTTATTACAGACAATGAATGACCAAGGAAACAAATCATGTAGCTATAAAAAGTAGAAATCTGCTGATAAAAAGAAGAAAAATTAATCACAATGCATCTTAGTACAAAAGTGAACCACAAAAAAATACTTCCAATTTACCCATATACCAATCAGCTTAAGTATAAAGGGTACTTCTCTATAAACCAGACTCCAAAAAATCATGGGTAATTACTTTTTATAAAAATGCTCCTGCCTGAAGTAGGAGAGAGGTAAGACACGATTTCCACTAAGATTCACATACTCTTCTCTGACCCTTCATGTCAAGTCTAGTACACCATACCAAATGTACAGATATTTTTTACTAAAATAGAAACAGCTTCAGGATATATAAAATACAAAGTTAAAATAGATTAAAAGTCATATAATAATTATCAATTAATATGGCACCAGGTTAAAGAATCTAGTTATTGTTAATAGTTCAGTGAGTTTAATAGGCATCTTTAGCCTAAATAACTGATAGCACAATATTAACCTTACTATTTCTATTTATAGGTTGAGTTCTTTTGATATTGGCTCTCAAGAAAGGTAAGAACCGGGTGACTTCCTTGGTGGCACAGTGGTTAAGAATCCGCCTGCCAATGCAGGGGGCACAGGTTCGATTCCCTAGCCCGGGAAGATCCCACATGCTGCGGAGCAACTAAGCCCGTGCGCCACAACTACTGAGTCTGTGCTCTAGAGCCTGTGAGCCACAACTACTGAGCCCATGCACCACAACTACTGAAGCCCGTGCGCCTAGAGCCCGTGCTCTGCAATGAAGAGTGGCCCTTGCCCGCTGCAACTAGAGAAAGCCCGTGTGCAGCAACGAAGACCCAAAGCAGCCAAAAATAAATAAATAAAATTTTAAAGAAAGAAGAAAAAAAGAAAGGTAAGAACCATTGTAGGTGGTCTGGGCTTACTCCCTTTGAATGAGGGAGAATATCCTTTTTTCTAGACGTAGAAGTTTCTAAGTCACGGGAAAATAAGTTATAGGTTCCCCATACCTGCTTCTTTCTAAACTCTTAAACCTTGAATAAAGGAGGAAAGACTAGAATAAAACCCAAGTACTTGGGGATAATCAGAAGTATCTACAATATTTTCATTTAGAAGCAACCCTGCCCTTGAACCATTGCTATAAAACTCCTCACCAAATCCTCCTGGGTTGGGACACACAGTTTTCAAGGCACAAGCCCGCTGTGTCCCCCTTTGCTTGGCAAAGCAATAAAGCTATTACTTTCTACTTCACCCAAAACTCTGTCTCCAAGATTCGACTTGGCACCAGTGCACAGAGGCTGAGTTTTCAGCATCATTCCCTCAAACAAGAAGGAACAGAGCAGACTTTACTCAGATAAAACACTCGAACCTCTTTGGGGCTATCAGAAGGACAAGTGTTGCCTAACTGGGATTTCAGGTTGGAGAAGCACTGGGCAACACTGGTTAAAGTGCAGGAGGACTACAGATGCCTGGAGCAAAAAATTATGGGTGGAGAGACACAACAGACCACCTAAGGCCTTGAGGAGATGCTGAGGTAAAACTCCTTGGAGAATTAAGACATTCAAAAGAAACCATGTATGCAGGGGAAACTGAGAAAGCCACATACAGGCTCAAGCAATAAACATGCTCAGAAAAGTTGTGAAAAGGCATTAAACTTTCACTTTAGGCTGGATCTCTAGGTTCAGAGCATGCCCAGCTAATCATCAGACATCTGCCCTGACATATGACCAAGTCTGCAAAGACAGGGCAGGGTGAGTTTTTTCAAATGCATATTTTTCAACAACAACAAAGCACAAAGCATTCAAAGAAACAGAAAACACAGCCCATAAAAAGGAACAAAACAAAATCCCAGAAACCATCCCTGAAGCAGCACAGATAGTGGACTTGCTAGATGAGGACATTAAAATAGCTGTCTTAGAGAAAGATAAACATCATATCTCTTATATGTGGAATCTAAAAAACAGGGGGGTACAAATGAATTTATTTACAAAACAGAGATAAGAGTTTTGTAGAAACAAAGTAGAAAACAAACTTATGGTTATGGGGGTCAGGGGGATAAATCAGAAGACTGGGATTTACATATATACACTACTGTATATAAAATACATAACTAATAAGGACCTACTGTACAGCTCAGGGAATTTTACTCAATACTCTGTAATGGCCTATATGGGAAAAGAATCTAAAAAAGAGTGGATATATGTATAACTGATTCACTTTGCTGTACATCTGAAACTAACACAACATTGTAAATCAACTATACTCCAATAAAAATTTTTTTAAATAAATAAATTTAAGGACTTCCCTGGTGGTCCAGTGGTTAAGACTCTGCGTTCCCAATGCAGGCGGCCTGGGTTCAATCCCTGGTCAGGGAACTAGATCCCGCATGCCGCAACTAAGAGCCCACATACCACAACTAAAGACCTGGTGCAGCCAAATAAATAAGTAAATAAATTTAAATAGCAAAAAAAAAATAATAATAAATTAAACAAAATAGCTGTCTTAAATATGTCCAAAGAGCTAAAGAAAACAATGAACAATTAATGGAAATCAGGAAAACGATGTAAGAACAAAACCAGAATTTAACAAAGGAATAGAAATTGTGTAAAAAAACCAAACCACACCAAACCAAAACAAAAATTCTGGAGCTGAAACACACAATTGAAAAAATTCACTAGAGAGGTTCAAAAGCAACTGAGCATGTCTAAAAAAGAATCAGCAAACTTGGAAGATAGGACAATTAAAATTATTGAGTCTAAGGAGAAAAAAGAATGAAGAAAAACACAGCCTAAGGGATCTATGTGGGACACCATTTATTGAACTATTATATACAGTATGAGAGCTTTAGAAGGAAAAAGGGAAAGGGTCAAATAGATTATTTGAAGGAAAAAAAAAATGACCAAATTTTTCCCCAATTTGATGACAGACATCAATCTACAAATCCAAGAATCTCACTGAACTAGTAGGATAAACCCAGGAACCCGCACTGAGACACATCGTGATCAAACTGATAAAAAACAAAGACAAAAAGAGAAACTTGAAAGTGGCAAGAGAGAAGCAACATAGAAGGTATCATCAATAAGATTAGCAGCTGATTTCTCAGCAGCAACTCTGGAGACCAGAAGACAATGTGATGATAAAACTGTCAAATGACAATTCTACATCTGGCAAAATTGTGCTGAAAAGCTGAGGTAGAAATTAAGATATTTCCAGATAAACAAAAACTGAGGGAATTCATTATCACTACACATCCTCCACAGGAATGCTGAAGGGAGTCCTTCAGTTGAAATGAAAGAACCCTGGACAATAACTCAAAGCCACATAAAGATCCCCAGTAAAGGTAAATACATGGACAAATATAAAAACTGGTATTATTATAATTTTGGTTTCTAACTCCACTTTACATTTTCTGTAAGACTTGAAAGACGAATGAATAAGAAATAATTAGAAGTCTGTGTTATTGAGTACACAATGTTCAAAGATACAATTTGAGACATCAATAATAAAAAAAAGTATGTGGGGGCTGTATATGAGTAGTTTGTATATGTAATTAAAATTAAATTGGTATAAATTCAAGTTAGGTTATTATAATTTAAGATTTTATATATAATGTCTATGATAACTACAAAGAAAGCATCTACAGAATATACAAATAAGGAAATGAGAAAGGGAATCAAAACGTGATGCTACAAAACATCAACTAAACACAAAAGAAGGCAGTAAAGGAGAAAATGATATATTCAAAAGCTGTAAGACATACAGAAAACAACAAAATGACAAAACTAAGTTCTCTGTTACCAGTAATTACTTTACATGTACATGGATTAAATGTCTTAATCAAAGGCACAGATGGCCAGAATGGCTAAAAAAAACCCGATCCAACTGTATACTATCTGTAAGATCTAAAGACTTTAGATCTAAGGACACATACAAGTTGAAAGTAAAAGGATAAAAAAGATATTCCATGTAAGCAGTAATCAGAAGAGGTGAGATGGCTATACTTGTATCAGACAAAAGAGACTTAAGTAAAAAATTGATACAAGATGCAAATTAGGATTTATTATTAAAAAAGGGTCAATTCATGAAGTGGATATTATTACAGAATTATAAACATATATACACCAAACATCAGAGCCCCAAAATATATAAAGGAAACACTGACAAAATTTTGAAGGGGAAAATAGACAGTTTTACAATAATAATTGGAGAATTCCATACTCCACTTTAAATAATGGATAGAAGAAACAGACAGAAGATAAATTAGAAAACAGAGGACTTGAACTACACTATAAACCAACTGGACCTAATAAACATAGACAAAATACTCCATTCAACAACACCAAAATACACATTTTTCTCATGTGCACAGGGAGTATTATTCAAGACTGACCATAAAACCAAGTATGACTTGATAAACTTTTTCTTTTTTTTTTTTTTTTTTTTTTTTGCAGTACGCGGGCCTCTCACTGTCGTGGCCTCTCCCGTTGCAGAGCACAGGCTCTGGATGCGCAGGCTCAGCAGCCATGGCTCATGGGCCTAGCCACTCTGCAGCATGTGGGATCTTCCCAGACTGGGGCACGAACCCATGTCCCCTGCATCAGCAGGCGGACTCTCAACCACTGCGCCACCAGGGAAACCCATAAACTTTAAAAGATTTCAATCATCTTTTCCTATCACAACGAAATGAGACTCGAGATCAATAACAGAAAGAAAATGAAAAAATTAACACATATAAGGAAATTAAACAATACACTCAAACAGCTAACAGGTCAAATAAGAAATCCCAAGGTAAATTAGAAAATACCATGGAAAAAAAAAAGAAAATGAAAACACAACATACCAAAGCTTATGAGATACGAAAAAGTCATTTCTAATAGAAAAATTTGTAACTGTAAACACATACATAAAAATGAGGATCTGAAATCAACAATCTAACTTTACAACATAAGGAACTAAAAAATAAAGAACTAAACCCAAAACCAGCAAAAGAAAGGAAATATTAAAGTTAGAGAGGAGATAAATAAAATGGAAAACAGAAAACAACAGAGAAAAATCAACCAAACCAAAAGTTAGCTTTTGGAATAGATCAACAAAATTAACAACTCTTTTAGCTAGACTGATTGAGAATAAAAGAAAGAGAAGATTCAAATTACTAAAATCAGAAAGTGTGGATATTACTCCCAATTTTACAGAAATAAAAAAATTATGAGAGTACTATTAATAACTGTATGTCAATAAACTGGATAACATAAATGAAAAGGACAAATTCCATAAGACAAAAACTTAGAAACAATGAGGAATTAAGAGAACACATACAGTGAAAGGCAAACAGGCCTCTCAGATACTGATAAAGTGATTAAAAAATGGAAATGATCTAAATAATTAATATGGCTGATTTTCAAAAAATACAAAAATTCCTACCCAGAGAAAAAACATATTTTTCAAATACTTATGGAGCACTTACATAATCAGATCATGTTCTGGCTATAAAGAAAATCAATCAGTACTGAAAAACACAGAAATCTACAGATCATATTCTCTGACTACAAGCAGTGAAATTATAATTAACAACAAAATAACACAAACCATTTGCCCACTTAGACATAAAACAGTATCTCCCCTCAACTCTTATCTGAAAAACTACTCAAATACAAACAAAATGAGTAATATATACAAAAGTCTAAGATATATGACTAAAGTGGTGTTCAGAGAAAAACCTGTGCCTAATTAAGCCTAAAGAAAATAGATCAACCTTCAGAGTGGCTCTTGGAACTGTAAACCAGTGTCGCTTTTCTTTTTTTTTTTTGAGGCAAGGAGTAATGACTTTATTCGAAAAGCCCGCAGACCAAGAAGATGGTGGACAAGGGTCCCCAAAAATCCACATTAGTTTGGTCTGAATGCCAGCTCCTTTTATAGAACAGAGAGGGGAAGGAGGTGAGGAAGTAAAGTAAAAAGGCCATAAGCCTTTCAAATATCTCCTAGAATGGCCAGCCTCTGGGAGCAGATGTGTTAATTTCTTCTTTTCTGCAGCAATTCATAGCTAGACAGGGTCAGGATGTTTCCCTGAACAAAGGCACTTTGGTTTAACATTCAGACAGCAGGTCAGGGTCCCAAGGCAGGTCATTATGTATGATTATAATAACAAAAGCAACAAAAAGCAAAGGTTAAACTCAAAGAAACAGATCCAACAAGGAATCCGATTTAGCTCTTCCCTGGTATGGAAACTCAAGGAAAGGGTCATTGGAAGCTCTGATTTTTACAGCTGGTGGGTCAGAAAGACCTGGACTTGTGACTGGTGTCTGAAGTGGCAACTGGGGGAAGGGGGTAGTCTTATAGTATTGAGCCTTTAACTTGTAGAATCTGATGCTATCTCCAGGTAGATAGTTTCAGAATTGAATTGACTGTAGGAAACTCAGATGGTGTCCGAGAATTGCTTGGTGGTGTGTGGACTCCTGCCCCCATGTTACTGAACTCAGGTTTGGCTGCTCGCTGCTCAAAAGCTAATACTTTTGAGAGACAAGTGCTGGTAGGAATGGAAAGGTTGCTTTATGCAAGAGACTGGCAACTTGTGTCCAAAAACCAACTCCAAAGATTCTGCTCAACCATGAAAGTTTTTAAAGGGAGACTCATTAGCGGAGGGGGTCAGGGTCATTATTATCTTCCACAGTGTGCAGACTTTCTTCTGACTGGTTGGTGGTGAGGTAACAGGGTGGCATTCCAGGAATCTTGTGCTCAGCCTGAAGTTACCATCTTCCACCTGGGTGGGAGCCTTAGTTCCACAGAAGAACTCAAAGGTATTGCTGTGTATATTCCTTGAGGAGGCACCAGGACCTCGCCCCACTGTTGCACTATTGTTTCTTTCTTTTTTTTATTCAAACAGAAAGTCACAAAAATTATGATCATCCTCATCAGTTCACTCAGTCCCATGTAATTAATTTTTTTTCATCTTGATCTTTTGTTAGCACTTTTCCATCAGAGTTCTGAAAATGCTTATTCATTCAGTTCAGCAGTACAGTCAGTTACCAGAAACATGTACTTGTCAGAGTCTGTTCCATGAATTCCTTGAAGATGAAACCCTTTTACAGGAACATTTTTGCAAAAGCATCAGAGTACACCCAGAACAGTCTGTAAATGACAGAAGACTTAAAAATGACCATGGGTAAAGATTTGATGAAAGTTCATAATAAGGCAATTGACAAGGAAATTTAGTTATTTCTGAGATATACATTTTAGAGCAATAACTAGAATTATGACTTATAACATTATACCAGAACATATAAGATCTTTAGAAATTTCATGTAATGTCTGAAACACTTATGTTAACATATTTCCATACAAATAACCCAAAAAAAGTTTAGTAATTAGTTGTGTTTTTTTTTGTTTTTTTTTCTATACTGCAGGTTCTTATTAGTCATCAATTTTATACACATCAGTGTATACATATCAATCCCAATCGCCCAATTCAGCACACCACTATCCCCACCCCACTGTAGTTTTCGCCCCCTGGTGTCCATATGTTTGTTCTCTATATCTGTGTCTCTGTTTCTGCCCTGCAAACCGATTCATCTGTACCATTTTTCTAGGTTCCACATATATGCGTTAATACACAATATTTGTTTTTCTCTTTCTGACTTACTTCACTCTGTATGACAATCTCTAGATCCATCCACGTCTCAACAAATGACTCAATTTTTATGGCTTTTTATGGCTGAGTTAATATTCCATTGTATATATGTACCACATCTTCTTTATCCATTCATTTGTCGATGGGCATTTAGGTTGCTTCCATGACCTGGCTATTGTAAACAGTGCTGCAATGAACATTGGGGTGCATGTGTCTTTTTGAATTATGGTTTTCTCTAGGTATATGCCCAATAGTGGGATTGCTGGATCATACAGTAATTCTATTTTTAGTTTTTTAAGGAACCTCCATACTGTTCTCCATAGTGGCTGTATCAATTTACATTCCCACCAACAGTGCAAGAGGGTTCCCTTTTCTCCACACCCTCTCCAGCATTTGTTTGTAGATTTTCTGATGATGCCCGTTCTAACTGGTGTGAGGTGGTACCTCATTGTAGTTTTGATTTGCATTTCTCTAATAATTAGTGATGTTGAGCAGCTTTTCATGTGCTTCTTGGCCATCTGTATGTCTTCTTTGGAGAAATGTCTATTTAGGTCTTCTGCCCATTTTTGGATTGGGTTGTTTGTTTCTTTAATATTGAGCTGCATGAGTTGTTTATATATTTTGGAGATTAATCCTTTGTCCGTTGATTTGTTTGCAAATATTTTCTCCCATTCTGAGGGTTGTCTTTTCATCTTGTTTATGGTTTCCTTTGCTGTGCAAAAGCTTTGAAGTTTCATTAGGTCCCATTTATTTATTTTTGTTTTTATTTCCATTACTCTAGGAGGTGAATCAAAAAAGATCTTGCTGTGATTTATGTCAAAGAGTGTTCTTCTTATGTTTTCCTGTAAGAGTTTTATAGTGCCCAGTCTTACATTTAGGTCTCCAATCCATTTTGAGTTTATTTTTGTGTATGGTGTTAGGGAGTGTTCTAATTTCATTCTTTTACATGTAGCTGTCCAGTTTTTCCAGCTCAACTTATTGAAGAGACTGTCTTTTCCCCATTGTATATCTTTGCCTCGTCTGTCATAGATCAGTTGACCATAGGTATGTGGGTTTATCTCTGGGGTTTCTATCTTGTTCCATTGATCTATGTTTCTGTTTTTGTGCTATGCTATCGCTTTTCTGAGGAACAATTTGGCAGTCTATCACAACTTAAATGCACATGCCTTTTGACCCAGCAATTTTACTTTTAGAAATGTACATTATACAAGCTTTTATATGGGTGCCTAAAAATTCAAGGAAATTAAGCATTGTTTAATTGTCCATCAACAGTAGACTGTATAAATCATGATAATCACACAGTATTGAATACCCCATACTCTGAAGAATGAGTTACTTTATGTACAGACATGAATAAAAGTATAATATATTAAATGATAGGGAAAAAAACATTCACAGAATAGTATTTACAGCACAGTACCATTTATATACAAAAGAAATCTACATGGGCATGACTAGTGTATATAAAATTATAGAAAAATGCCAGAAAACTTTTAACAACTTAGTAATGCTTGTTACTAGAGAAGGGACTGGAAATGAAGGAGGGAGAAAAAGGGACTTCACCTTACTAAATGTCTTTAGAATTTACATCTTTTAGAAAATAAAAATGTTTATATTTATAAAATTTTCTTTTTTGGGGGGAATAAACATGTGAGACATTTGAGAACAGAGTAGAAGGGTAAGGTTGACAACATAATGATTCTAACAGGTACTAGCCTCAAAATAAATAAAAAGAAATGTTGGGGCTTCCCTGGTGGCACAGTAGTTGAGAATCTGCCTGCCAATGCAGGGGACACGGGTTCGAGCCCTGGTCTGGGAAGATTCCACATGCCACGGAGCAACTAGGCCCGTGAGCCACAACTACTGAGCCTGCGCATCTGGAGCCTGTGCTTCACAACAGGAGAGGCCGCGATAGTGAGAGGCCCGCGTACCGCGATGAAGAGTGGCCCCCGCTTGCCGCAACTAGAGAAAGCCCTCACACAGAAATGAAGACCCAGCACAGCCAAAAATAAATGAATAAATTAATTAATTAAAAAAAAAAAGAAATGTTGACTGCAGGGAAGTTATGCGGACATTAAATTATTAATTCCTACCTATCTTTAGTAGAGTGATATTTACTTCCAAACCAAAATGTCAGATATCCTATAATCATAATACAAAATATAGTAGCTTTGTCCTAATACTCTCAAAGTGACATAACTACAATAGATTCTTGCTCATTGGCTTTAGTAAACGGAAAGCAATAGCGTTGCTAATGCAAAATAACTGAGAGTTAAATTAATCCCATCAACTCCAACTCTACTTAAAGAATCTGTGGAAACAACCTCAATCAAGTTATTTATCATTATTATTTACGAATAACAAAATTCAGAATCACACATCCTAGCTTAAGAAAACAAAATTATTCAATAAATATAAACAGAATACCTATCTGTAACATTTTCTATTTCTTTATAATTAACATAATATTTTAAGATCTGTTAAATGATCCAAATTAATGACACATTTATTTTACTTTGAAATGCACTATAAACGTTCTGCAACAAAGTCATTATCATTCCCTTATTTTACTGACTTTAAAAAGGAAATAACTGGAATTAAATTTTTTTCTGTCCTCATTAAAACAAAATATTGTTAACACAATTTAAGATGTTAAATACTTTATGAAAATTATAAAATAAGAGTAATTAACTAGAGTCTAATATTATACCTGTAGTTTAACATTATCAGCAGGTTAAAATAACCCATTTCCTCTTTATCTTTGAAGTCTAGCCCATGAAACCCATGCCATCATCATTCAAGAGTATTACACTTCAAGCCTAAGAATGAAACAGTCATGAAATGTTTGTTCATAAGGTTTTGAAAAAAGTTAGATCACTATTTATAATAAAGTCACGTTCCTTTAGGTCTTTGGGATTATAAGGGCTCTGAGAAGTCCTACAATTAAAGAAACTGCTTATCTTTTTTTTTTTTTTTGCTTATCTTTGTTTTACCCAGCACCTCAATTCTACAGCCTTAGATCATTTCCACCAACCCCTTGAAATATTTATTAATATCTGACACATGAAACACACTGAGACATTATACCATATAATTCTTTAGTAAATTATTTTTCCTTAACCATATATAGTTATAGCAACTGATATAAATAATACTGTATTACTGTATTAGTTAAGTAGAAAATTCATAGGCAGCTTAAACCTTGAGGATTTTTCCTTTGTATATTGCACATAAACACTTAACCACAGACGCTCCTCTGCAGTTCTATCATTAGCAGCTTGGGAAAACCCATTTCATTACACAAACTGTGTAATGAACACATACAATGTGTTCTACATCATCCTGCTAAATTATGTAGAGTTTCAGAACATTAGAACTGGAATAGTCCTTAGAGATACCAGAACAGCAGTGTTCTAACTCCTAGTCCTCAATTCTGCTCTTCATGTAAATCTGCTTCTAAACGAATTCTCTTGATATTCTCTACTGGACTCTCCCACTGGGCAGTGGCTTTCCAACTTACTTTACCACAGTTTACAGTTAAAAGCAAACAAACAAAAAAAACCCAAACACATATTTTTCATCAAAACTCCGTATACACAAATATATAGGAATACTTATCTGTACTGTATAAATGTATGTGTACAAATTTACAACTTTCATGAAACAACAGTCTTGCTAAGCAAAATGCAGTCTATTTTCTAATCATTTCTATTTTTCATTCTTTTAAATGATTCACTAAATTGATTTAATGATCCAGCTTGGAAATAAAAAAACCTGCCAAGGAGCAAAAAGGTTTAATTCAGGTGAATAATCTCATCCCAACATCCTATAGCTTTTCCATTCCAACAGCTATCCTCTGATGGACTATTACAATTGATAAAAAGCAAAGACATAAATTCACTTTATTATTTATTGAACAGCTACTAAATGCTAGAACTGGGGACATTTTGCCATCAAAAAGTGTAATTTTGTTGAGAAACAAGCTATAGTTACAATTAAACAAAAAATACAGTAGGAATACATAAAGAACACCTAAGTACAGTTTGAAGGAAATCAAGGATGGCTTCACAGAGCAAGCAAGCAGCATTTTACTGAGACATCCGTAGGAACTAATCAAGCAAACCAATGAGCACTTAAGTAATGCTAAAATGTGGAACAGTTCTTTTAAAAAGATAAAATCTTCAACCTCTCGTTTAGAATTTGAATGAACAGGAAAGAAAATACAGAAGGATAAATAAGCTTAGAAGTAAGAAATAAAATAATTAGTATTAGAGAAGTGAAAGGCATCTAGTAAGAGCTAATAGGTAACTGAATATAGATTTAACTGGATAAAAAACTATTAAAATAAATAAAGGTGTCTACACAGACTGTTTCACAGGAATCAAGGTTTTTCACTTCTCTTAGAAAAATGAAACTAGGGCCTCCCTGGTGGCTCAGTGGTTAAGAATCCGCCTGCCAATGCAGGGGACATGGGTTCGAGCCCTGGTCCGGGAAGATCCCACATGCCGCCGAGCAACTGAGCCTGGGCGCCACAACTACTGAGCCTGCGCTCTATAGCCTGCAAGCCACAACTACTGAGCCCGCGTGCTGCAACTACTGAAGCCCGGGCACCTAGAGCCCGTGCTCCACAGCAAAAGAAGCCACCGCAATGAGAAGCCCACACACTGCAACGAAGAGTAGCCCCTGCTCGCCACAACTAGAGAAAGCCCACGCGCAGCAAGAAAGAACCAACACAGCCAAAAATAAATAAATAAAATAATTAAAAAAATTTTTTAATTAAAAATTAAAAAAATAATAGAGATGTCACATAAATAACTTCAGCAAAATACTTAAATCATGTCTTTATTGAAATGTACATAATAGCAAGTACAAAAATCAATTCTGTTAACAAGAATGCAAGCTACCCAGCTAAACCTTATTTATAATGAGAAAAGAACAAGTTTTTTCCCCCTAAATTCTCTCTGCTTTGGCTAAATTACTTCTTTTTTTTTTTTTTTTGCGATACGCGGGCCTCTCACTGCTGTGGCCTCTCCCGTTGTGGAGCACAGGCTCCGGACGCGCAGGCTCAGCGGCCATGGCTCACGGGCCCAGCCGCTGCCGCGGCATGTGGGATCTTCCCGGACCAGGGCACGAACCCATGTCCCCTGCATCGGCAGGCGGACTCCCAACCACTGCGCCACCAGGGAAGCCCCTAAATTACTTCTTTGAAATAAAATTCATATAACATAAATTTCACCATTTTAAATTGTACAATTCAGTGGTTTTTCTATATTTACAATGTTGTGCAATCATCAGTGGTTAAATTACTTTTATTACTAAAAGTAAAATAAAAATACAGAGCTCAGGGAAGAAAATTTTAAAATATTACTCAAAGCATTTCAAGTATCCAACATATCTTAACTGCAGGCTTAAACATAATTCCATTAAATGCCCAACAGCTTAGATACAAAATGGCCAATATTACTTTCAATTTCTTCAACTAACTCTGGATGTTGTTATCAATATACATCACTTCAAACACCAACAAAAAGGTGGGAGAAAATTATCTATGTCTGTCATTGTATATCCTATCACTGACTAAATACCTCCTAAACTTTTACTAATAAGTCATACACAAAAACACGTTATGACAGGGCTTCCCTGGTGGCGCAGTGGTTGAAAGTCCACCTGCCGATGCAGGGGACACGGGTTCGTGTCCCGGTCTGGGAAGATCCCACATGCCACGGAGCAGCTGGGCCCATGAGCCATGGCCGCTGAGCCTGCGTGTCCGGAGCCTGTGCTCCGCAATGGGAGAGGCCACAAGAGTGAGAGGCCAGCATACCGTAAAAAAAAAAAAAAAAAAAAATTATGATAAACTTTGAATCCCAAAAATGCCTAAACCACCATATTCTACGATCCCTTCCACCTAAAAAAAAACAGAAATGCCAGTGCCACTAAAAACATTTGATATATGTCGAATACATTATGACAATAAAGAAAACCTCTGCTACAAAAATTTAGCAAAGCTTAATATTATAAAAATGATTGAACTGTGAATTTTATCTTCAAAGAACCCAAAATAATAGACTTAATGCCACTTGTTTTTCAAAATATTTTCTGGTCAGATAAAGCAATCTACAATCTTTCTGAGTTCTACCTCTTTGAAAGATTCTAGTAAAATCAAGATTTTAGAATTAACATTTTATTCTCAGAGCAAAAATTAAGAAGCACACAAACGATTTTCAAATTCCAAGCCCGAATAGGTTTGACACTTGCTGAATTAGAGACCTAACTGTCTTCATTATTTGGTATGTCTGACACTGGGTTTTAAAGTAAATTTTCAAATAAAGAGTCAAAATCAAGAATTCCAATCTTTTTATCCTGGAGGCAATGAAGGTCTTCAAAATTTAGGCTAGCCTACCCTTCCAGCCTTATTTCCAACTATTATAAAGTTACCATTTCGGGGTCAGATCCTAAAATCAACATGCAGTGCAAATTAATATTGAACTGCCCCCAAATATATCATCCATAATGCACAATTACATATAAACTGACAACTTGTTTTTCTTCCTGCACTAAAGCAGATACCTGTTTCTTTGATCACATAAGAAGTAACTAGTTTATATTAAGGCACCTAGACTAACTCAGCAAGGTGAGATGCTCATGATATAAAAGTATGTGGAAGCTGAAAATGACTGGGGGAACAGAGAATTCACCTCTTCCACCATGCCTACCCTAGCACAGGCACTCATTCCAGTAGAATGGCAGAAAAAATTGCTTGCACTATTTTACTCTAAAATTCTCATTCATTTCCTCTTTCTGTCTGTCCCTCTGTCTCTTTTAATTTTATTAGGGAAAACAATATCTAGTTGGAATCATACAAGTTCAAGGCATACTGGACGCACTCTACTGAACTCTGCACTAATCCAGTATTCCCAAATGAGCCTCTGCATAGTGCATAAGAACACAACAGACTGAGAAACAGACCAGGTTTGGTTCTGGCATCTGCTAGCAGTGTGACCATGGGCAAGTAACCTAACATCTCCATGCTTCAGTTTCTTCATCTCTAAAAAGGAGATAACAATAATATAATACTTACATCATAGGGTTATTGTTAAGGACTGTATGAGTTACATAATAAAGTATCAGTATTTTATGTACTTGAAATATTCCCTGGCACATAATAAGTTATGCAGGGTTTGGTTATTGTTTTCCCAACTGGACTGCCTGCTCAATGTCTATCCCAATTCTATTCTTGAAAAATCTGCCCTAATACCTCCTTCTCAAGTAAGGCAATAATAATTCCAACCAGGGAACCAGGGAAAAGCTCTCCTATACCTTTACACATCTATGGCTCTTAATTTTTGTATGACTCTACTAACTTATATTTACTTACTAAAAATGTTACTTATCTTTTTATGTATACTTTACATTGTCATAAAAATTATTAGCTCCTTTAGGGAAGAAAATATGGGAAAACAAATGCCTCTTTTATACAAAAAAGTCACTCAAGTAAATACTAAATATTGCTTATGGAGCAAGGTTACTGGATAAAGGTTTCCCAACAAAGGACAAAGAGATAAAATCAACTGTTAAATACAGATTCTCAGTTTGTATCAATGTATAAGTCTCAAACCAAGAATTGTTATTAGAACCAAAGCTGCTCTGAGCATAAATCTCAAAAATGAGGACTTAGCTCATAAGGAATAGCTTGCAGTCTCTAAGTCAAGAATATTAAAGTATGGAAAGTCTTAGCTTTCTGTGATTTACAAACAACATTGTTAGATTTGGCCTAAAGTCTGAAAAACAATGTATTAAATATTTACTTAAAAGATGACTTTTTAAAGAATATTTACTTATATTTATTTTGGCTGCGCCGGGTCCTAGTTGCGACATGCAGGATCTTTTTAGTTGCAGCATGCGGACTTCTTAGTTGCGGCATGCGAAGTCTTAGTTGCGACATGCGTGGGGGATATAGTTCCCCGACGAGGGATTGAACCTGGACCCCCTGCATTGGGAGAGTGGAGTCTTACCCACTGGACCACCAGGGAAGTTCCAAAAGGTGACTTTTATGTGTTATACACTGCAACTATGTAGATGAAAAGATTTAGATCCTGCACTCAACAAGTCTATACAAAGATAGCTAATTAAACAGTAATGTTCAAGGTATATTGGGGATAACAATAACAATATTAACACCCATTCTCCTTTATCCACAGTTGAAGTCTTACCAAAGAAGAGAAAAACAAAAGCTGTAGTTGACAAAAGGACTGACCAGAAAAGTTACATTCAGAGATTGTGTATTTACTCTAAAAATCAAGACCAGCTGGTTATTAACTATTTCATCTGGACAAATGTCACAGAAATTTCAAACCAAATATCTGGGCTGAACCGCCAGATATTACTCTACTAAGTATACATTCAAGAAGTTACTCTTTTGTTGTTGTTTTCTTTTTCTTTTTTTTTTTTTTGCGGTACGCGGGCCTCTCACTGTTGTGGCCTCTCCCGTTGCGAAGCAACAGGCTTCGGATGCGCAGGCTCAGCGGCCATGGCTCATGGGCACAGCCACTCCGCGGCATGTGGGATCTTCCCGGACCGGGGCACGAACCCGTGTCCCCTGCATCGGCAGGCGGACTCTCAACCACTGTGCCACCAGAGAAGCCCCAAGAAGTTATTCTTTAAATTTTAATATTAAAATTTTTTTGGAAATTGCTATGGTTCTCCTAATGCACCTAGGAAGTTTTCTACAAATTAAAAAAAATGATCTTGTATTTGTCTACGGTGTGCCATTTAAGATCACTAACATTACATAGTAAAGGTAAGATGTAGTAGTATTTCTTCACATATAATGATTATGTTACCAATCTATGGAAGAAAAGGTACGTCCTGCATATTTTATCCACCTATTTAGACCCACACCTCAGGTCTACACCAGCAGTTTGCAAGCTAGGTATACTATGCTTCTTACTCAACCAGAGACAGACAAGTTAACCAACTCTACCAAGTATCAAGTTTGCAGACTTTGTACCACCATGTTTTAACTATGAACTATTACAATGCAGATATTTCCAAACAGCCACAAACCTACCCCCAAGTAAAATACTCTGGTCAGTTGATAAAATATTCTTCCCTTCAATGAAGGGGTATTTCATACCTAATTCAATTAATCTAATTCAACACCAAAATAAAAATACCGGGAGTTGAATGTAATTAGCAAATTTAATGCACAGTACATAAAGGTCCAGCATCAACTCAATTTTCTCTGTCATGGATATAGTCAATCCACTATTCTGCCTTTTACCTTCATAAAACAGAGAGAGAAATACAACAAAATCGCATCAAACTGAGGAGCTAGGTTATAAAGTCAGCCTATATGAGGTGAAAATATTATAGTCATTTAAGATAAGATAACTAATCTTATACATGGTAAAGTGTTTTTGCATATATAATGATTATGTTACCAACCTACAGTCAAAATAACCCTTGACAATCTCTTAAAATGGACTACAGGCAGGGAAAGGTGCTCACAGGACAAAACACACTCATAAGAAAAATGAGAGTGAACTAAAGAACAAGGAGAGTCATCATATTTCACTAATTCCAGGGCTTATACTTAATGAATGAATTCCCAGGGTAATCATTTGCATGATTATGATCCTCTACCCCATCCTTCTTTTTCAAATTCAGAGAACATATGTTTAAGTTAACTCATGTGATATGGCTTCACTACAGTATATGAGCCAGAGAATAAAATTATCCTGGGGCTTTCCTGGTGGCGCAGTGGTTGAGAGTCTGCCTGCCGATGCAGGGTACACGGGTTCTTGCCCCGGTCCGGGAAGATCCCACATGCCACGGAGCGGCTAGGCCCATGAGCCACGGCCGCTGAGCCTGCGCGTCCGGAGCCTGTGCTCCGCAACGGGAGAGGCCACAACAGTGAGAGGCCCGCATACTGTCAAAAAAAAAAAAAAAAAGAAAATATCCTGGAGTAGTAAGTAACCACCAGATGCTATTTCCTTTTGTAGCATCATCGATTGAAGAGAACTTCTCCAGCGTTCTATTCAACCAGTACACCCCCCCCACCCCTCTTCTCAACTTTTACTGAGTTTCCAAAACTGTGCCATCTACAAGAAAATACTGAAATCCCATTACGCCATCAAGTTAAATTTTAAAATGTATTTGCATAACAAAAGAAAATATAACACATGATCCCTGCAGTTATTTGGGCTATTGTTTTCTCAAATCATTCAGAGTTCATTAATAGTTGGAAACATATCAAAACTCAATTTTAGTGAGAAATCATATCTTACCCACAACCATAAGTGTGAATTCAAACCCTCTCTTCACTGATTTTCTGTATACTTGATTTGGGAGATTTGCAAATCCCACATAGCCTTCAAGGTTCTTCTGTTGCTGAGAAAAGCAAAAGGAGTCCGGTTATTCATATATCAATAAATCACTTCTGTCACACATTTCAAATTCCCTTCATTAACCTATTTTTAGAAAACTATATAAACTAATATTATTCATGGTGAATCAAACTGATTTTACAGTGTTACCAATAAAAGTATTAGTTAATTGCAGAAATGGACAAAATGAATTGAGCACAAGTTGACTGACAATAGACAGTTATAAAAACCCAAAGGAATAACATAAAAATTAAAGAAACCTGCCTCAGAGCAAAGATTTCAATTTATAGTAACTTACTAATAATAAGATTCTAACCAATCAACTAAAAAAAAAGGAAGGATTTTTCACAAAAAATTCAAATCCCCTTAAAATTATACTAAGGACTCTTTTAATCATCCCCTTTGCTCATACTAATTACCAGAGGCAGGAGTTTCTTGAAATTTATCTTCTTATTCATGAAATAAAATCAAAACGTGGAGTTTAAAATTTTTCATGAACTCTTAAAAGCTCTCATGATCAATGTCAGTCAGTAACATTATCTTTCAAGCTGTTATACTAGGTCCAATTATGTCACTTCAAGATTTTTACATGAGCCTGCTGCCTCTATCATCAGGGACATCAGATTTATCCAGGTTTTAAAGTAAATTTCAATTCAGTTTTCTGTGTGGTTTTTGATTCTTTGATGATCTCAATAAGTTTCATGAGTAATTCAAAGAAATCTACTTCTAAATTGTCACAGTAAATCAGTCTGATTTTCAACTTACCCATTGGTGAGAAATACTGTCCATAGTTCAGACCATCTGAGTGAGTAGAGTCTTACTGATTAATTTACTTAGGGGTAGGTCTTATTCATTCATTAAAATATAATGGCAAGGGGCTTCCCTGGTGGCACAGTGGTTGAGAGTCCGCCTGCCGATGCAGGGGACATGGGTTCGTGCCCTGGTCCAGGAAGATCCCACATGCCGCGGAGCGGCTGGGCCCATGAGCCACAGCCGCTAAGCCTGCGCGTCCGGAGCCTGTGCTCCGCAACGGGAGAGGCCACAACAGTGAGAGGCCCGTGTACAGCAAAAAATATATATATATGTATATATATATAAAATGGCAAAATATTCCTAAGAGGTACACATTTTTCTTAAAGATTTTTGCCACATTTAAATTCTCATCCGAAAAAACTCATATGGGATCAAAGTACTAATTCAATACATTTGGATTTAACAAAGAACAGCAATCTGCATTTCTTACTAGCATCACATATGTAACTAAATATTCCATCCATAATATTTTTACCTTTTTTAAAATTCATATAAACTGATTTTTAAGACAAATATTGAGAAGATAAGTAAGCCAATTAAACTGAAAGGCTAATTTTAAATATACTAGTTAGGATACTGATCAGAATATTTTAAAGTCAAATATTTGAAAGCCTACTACATGCAGAGCTAAGAATATGCATTAAATTTAAGGCTTCCTTGGTTCATATTTCATCCAACTATAACTGAAATTTAACTTAGACCAGAAAAAAGCCTCTCTATAAATTATGTAGCATACTCACAGCTACTTTGTAAAGAACACATTTCCATCATTCCAGTGTTCCAGATTCCAACAGACAGATCCACAGAGGAACAGTAAACGAGGAATTCCAAGAATCATACACGGCACATTCAGTCGAACAGGAGAGAGAAATCCATTGGAACATAGTAAAAGATAGAGGAAAAAAAATGAAAGTTACTTACATGTAACGCAACAAATTAGAGGTAAATTACAAATAAATTGAAGGCAGACTTTTTTCTACTCACGTCAAGGTAATATTTTTTGTCAGATATAAGGCCCAATGAATTTTAATCCATTTCAGCAGCTCTCCTGATCAAACACAGAATCAGAGGCCTCCTATCTATCTTTTTATAAAGAACAATTACTATGCCCTGTACCTGAAGTCTTACAAGAAACGGTGAAAAAAGTGTAAAGTATGATGTTTCAAGAAGATACACAGGGACCAAATTTAAATCCCAAGAAGAAAAAAATGTAAATTTCATACAGTTTTGCTCTGTCAGTCACTGGATTAAGACAGCCCACTTCAGATAAATGCCAATGTTTTAGTTAAAATCTTTATACAGTGCTATATTTCAAGTAATTAAAGTTAAGAACTGGAAGAAATGCAAACTTGTAGATACAGGAAAGGGAAGGAAGCTAAAGATGGCAAGCAGTAACAAATGAATGACGAAGTAAATGTGACTTGTAATAACTTAAGGGCAAATAATATAGCAAAGAGAAGAAAACAGACTATCCTTGGACAAAATGTCTTTAAAAAGGGTATGTCTTTATTCTATATTGAAGAAATCTATGAGTTATATCACAACCTAGAACAGATGATGATTATTCAAATGTCACCTTCAAAGAGAGGACTGCCCTGATCACCCTTATCTAAAATTACAACTCATCTCAGCACTTTGCTGCTTTATGTTTTTCTCTTTAGCACTTACCACCATTTAACATACATTTTACAAATCTTGTTTATTGTGATCTCCACCCACCCTACCTCCAACTAAAATGTAAACTCCATCAAGGTACAGATTAAATGAACTACATAAGTTGTGGCATCAAAAAGAAGAAGCCATCTGGGAGAGCTGAAGAAGTTTCAGAGAAAATATTTTAGGTTACATATTCAAGGAACCCACCATACAAAAAGGTGTAAGAAAAACACCTCCATCTACCCCTGTGTCTTATTTATTGCTTTATCCTCAACTCCTAGAACAGTCTTAGGCACAACTAGGAGACTGAATTAAGAAAAGGGAGAAGAGCATTCTAGGGCTAAGGAATGGGCCCTAAAGTGGGGATGAACTTGGTACTTTCAGGAACAAAAAGAAGGTACATGAACTACAATGAGGTGAAGTAGTGGACCAGGGGATAAGTGATAAAAAATGAGGTCAGGGAGGCAGGCAGGGGCCAGATCATGTTGTACCCAGCCAAAGTAAGAAATCTGGATGTTATTTTAGGCATGATGGGAAGCCACTGGAGGGTTTTACAAAGGCAAGTGACCTGACCTGATTTGTGTTTTAAAGATAGCTCTTACTGCTAAGAGAAGAAATGGAAATAAGAAAACTAGTAAGGAGCCTACTGCAATAGTCCAAGAAAGAAAGGGTATACTGAATTTAGATGGTATGCATGCAAAGAGAGATGAAGATTCAGAATATGTTTTGAAAGAAGAATTGTCAGGACATTGCTGGTGGGTTAGATGTGACTGGCAAAAGAAAAACAAAAAAAAACTGGCAAAAGAAAAATGAAGAGACAAAAGATAACTCCTAAGTACTTGGCTTGAACAACTCAATGGCTAGTGATATTTCCAGGGAAACAGGATACAAAGGGGAGGAAAAGAGTGGGCTGTGAGGGCCAAAATCACCAAAATCAAAAATAGCTTTTAACATGTTAAGTGGAGGTGTCTGTTACATATTCAAGAAGAGATGGCCGGTAGGCAGTTAAACATATAAATTCAGAAATTCCTGGGTTGGTTGGTGCTGAAAATATAGATTTAGGAAACATAAGCATATAGATAGTATTGGGAGAGGATCAGATTCCCAAAGAGAGATTATAGATAAAAGGGGGTCTAGACAGTGTCCTGGAGCACTCCAACATTGAGATGTTAGGCAGAGAAAGAATGAGAAAGATTGATCAGTCAGTGAGGAGAAAGGAAAACTAGGACTGGCTCAAGGTCACTCACTTGTGTTAAATGCTACTGAAAAGTCAAATGAAATACCAGAGATGTGAACATAAAATTTGGAAATAAGAAGACTACTGGTAGTTTTGCACAAAAGCAGTCTCAGTAACAGTGAGGAAGAAGAGTGACTAGGTTGAGAGTAGATAATTCTCTGTACATAACTACTATAACATTTTAAATAATTTCATGTTTTAAATTAAATTATTTTAAAATTAAACATGTTACTTGCCAGTTTCCCAACACAACTTATTTCCCAGGAGAGAATCATGTCATATTCATCTCTACATTCCTAACAGAGTGCTGATACACAGGAGTTATTAAAAAAGATAAAGGACAAAAATATACTTTCAGGAAAGTTTCTTCTGAGGAAGAAACTGTGTCTCAACACAAAAGACAGACTTAGGAAATACACCAATAATATAACACTGGTTGACTAAAACACACAGACTTTTCACATATCATAAGAATCTTTCCTTACCCCAAATTCTAAAATCAACCACAGTCTATAATTCAGAAGACCTAAACTGATTCTTTTTCTGCACAAATATGATGTTCACAGTGCCAGTGTGAAATACAACCTCTGGATAAAGAAATATTACTTATAGAACTGAGTGATATAACTGTGACGTTTATAAGCATGCGAATGTAGATAAAAGTATATTCACCCAAAATATCTTGAGGTCTTAAGAGTATTACTTGATTTCAAACATCAGTTACATAAGAAGAAACAGTTATCAAATCATCTTTTCTAAAAGCATATGTTTACAAAATCTTTTGGTTACTATCTAAAAGATATGCCAAATCTCTATGTGCCAAAATTCATGTCCCGGTCTGGGAGGATCCCACATGCCGCGGAAACGCTGGGCTTGTGAGCTGTGGCCGCTCAGCCTGCGCGTCCGGAGCCTGTGCTCCGCAACGGGAGAGGCCACAACAGTGAGAGGCCCGCGTACAACAACAACAACAAAAAAAAGAAAATCAAGCTACAATTCCACTGCTTGCTATTTCACTACCTGTAGAAAAATCAACTTAAATACAATATCCAGTAATTTCAGTGTTTAACTTATTTGAACTTTCTTCTAGAAATCAATTATACTCAAAGAACAAGATGCCTCAAAAAGGTTTCAATTGACAGATTACTGGAACCCTTGAGATTTGTTTATATTCTCTTGCCATTTGTTCTTATTCCAAAGAATAAAGTTATCAAAATCTTGGCATGTGAAAATCCATTGTCATTTTAAAGGTTTGAATATTAGTATGTATAAATACTAATATTTATAAATTAATATATATTTTCCAAAGGAGAAAAGTAACAACTTGTTTTGAAAACTGCTAAATATGCTTTTCAGTAACAATAACGAAATTGAGTTGTGACAGGTTGGAAGTGACAAAAGTCGGAATTTGAGGAAAATTAAAACTTATTTTTGGTAGGATCTACTATAAACCTTCAGCTCTCCCCATCTTTACAAAAAGAGATATTCAGCCCCAAATTACATAAATATGACCAGGATTCTATTTCTCCCCTTAGTAACTACAATTAAAACAAACAAACAAACAAAAGAACAGACTGCAAAGATCCAAGGAAGGTTTACATCAGTAACTTAAAATTTCAAAGGTAAAATTTGATCTTTCCTAAATAATTTCAAGTTCAAGCTGTACCACTTTGGATTTTAAAACACAAACAAACTGTATGCTGTTTCACATACTGACAAATACAATTAACTTTCTTTCTCCTAAAGTTTACGTAATTCTAAATACAAAAAACTACTCACTACAAAAGAAAAAAGATACATAAATTTACTTGTCTACTCATTATTACTAACAAAAGCCTTACATCATACACATAGATGAAACTGTCTAGCACTCAGTCAAATTCCTCCCATTTCTTACATAATTCTAGGGGAAAATTAAAGAACTTCACTATTTAAATGCCTTAAGTATTTTAAATATAACTGGTGTAAAAATACCTAGATTCTAGATTTAATATAACAAGAACACTAAGATGTTACAAGATAACATAAGCTTGTCCTAAATGTTAACTTTGATGTTCCCTCCCCAATTTTCTCTAAAGATCATATCTTAGTTTTGCATGCCCCCAGCTCCTCCCTTTTTACTGAGATGAACAATTGTGTACAAATGAAACCAACTTTTACTTTCTTAATCTTATTCTGGATTCTTGGTTAATCTACTTAAAAGGTTTTAATATTTAATTGTATGAACACATGTAAGAATGAGATAACTTAAAAGTTTAAATACATTTTTTTCTTTGCTCTGAACTTGGAATTTAAATCTCTACTCACAGAATTACTGGCCACACTCATTCAATCAACACAGTTACTGGACCCTTACAATGTGTGTATTAGTAATTAGGGATGTAAAAGCTAATAAAAACAAGGTCCCTGCTTATAAAACTAAGAATCTGAGGTCAGGTAAGTTAGAAAGACAATTATATTAACACAGTGATAAATACTATAATGGAGGCAAGCACAGAAAGATGGCTATGAGAACGAAAATAAGGGTGTTTTCTCCTATCCTGGGGCCAAATCCTTCAGATCCTGAAGGACTAGCAAGCCTTAGTCTGATGAGAAATGTGGGTAGGTACTACAGAATATGAGCAGGCTAACTGGTAACTGTAAAGGTCCAAAAGCAAGAGGAGAGAGCACAGTTCTTTATGGTAACTACAAATAGCTCAATACAACTCATTATCAGGGTCCAGAAGATACAGGGTAGGAAAGTTAAGCAAAAGCCAGATTATAAAGGACTTTGTTGGCCACACTAAATAACTCAGAATAGGCTTCATCTTGAAAACTTATGAACAGCATTAAAGGATTTGAAGCAGAAAATTGCACAATCACATTAATTCACATGCCAAGTCACATTCATATTTTAGAAAATTACCACTAACAATAATATTGAGGATGAACTGCAGGAGATAATGGTAGCAATCCCAAGATCTGTTGCAGTAGCCCAGGGAAGACAGAAGCAGTGGGGATGAAGAGAAATTAAGTTAGAATGCTACTGTCCGTAACAGTAGCCACTAGCTACATGTGGCTATTGAGCACTTGAAATTTAGCTAGTCTAAATTGATATATACTCTAAGTATAAAATAGAAACCAGGTTTTGAAGACTGATTATGAAAAAAAGAATAAAGCATGTCAATTTTTATACTGATTACAGGTTGAAATAAAATTTTAGCTATACTGGGCTACATAAAATCTGATACTAAAGTTAAACTCACGTGTTCCTTTTTACTTTTTAAATGTAGCTACTAGAAAAGTTTAAATTACATATGTGGCTTGCATTAACTTCTAATGGACAGTGCTGGGTAAGATATTACATGAACTGACAAGTCTCTGTAACTTGTGGGGGGAGTGGTAAGACTCAAATTTATGAATTTAGGTTGAGCAACTGGATTAATGGTTGTTCCAATCATTAAAAGCAAAATTCATTTGAGTTTAAGGTGCTAAATTGGCTTTAGGGAGATAAATATCTAGTAGGCAGCTACATATATAAAAGTTAGAAGTTCTAGAAATGTCTAGGTTAGGCAGATATTAACATTTTAAGTCAACAACATTTAAACGGTATGAAGGCCATGGGTATGGATCCAATTACAGTATACAAAGTAGGAAGCAGGTCAGAACCAACAGCAACATCCCACTACCACCACCACTATCACCTACACAAACCTAGGAAAAGGGGAGAGAGAAGAATGAGGAAAGTAGCTCTTAGAAGCAGTTCAAGGAGGTCAATTGTAGTGGCCTCCTTCAAGAAGTGGTCAACTGTACCAAATGCTCTGGAGTGGTCAATACAGAGACATAGAAGAATCTATATATCATTATCAGGGACCACTGTCAGAGCAGTGGAAAGACAGGGGAAAGATAGATGAAGGCAGATTGGAATTAAATAAGCAGTGAATAACTAACTGCAGACAGTGAGGGTAAACAATTCTTTCTGAATGCTTATCTGTGAATAGAAGAGCAATAAGGCAGAAGCTAGAGGACAATAAAGGGTTATGCAAGTTTTAGGAATTAAAAAAAAAATGATAGCTGCATGTTTAAATGTTAATAAATGCTGCGAGTTTGGTGTTAGTAGGTGCAAATTATTACATATAGAATGGATAAACAACAAGGTCCTACTGTATAGCACAGGGAACTATATTCAATATCCTGGGATAAACCACAATGGAAAAGAATATAAAAAAGAATATATGTATGTGTATAACTGAGTCACTCTGCTGTACAGCAGAAATTAACACAACACTGTAAATCAACTATACTCCAATAAATAAGTTTTTAAAAAATGCTTTAAAAAGTAAAAAATAAGTTTAAAAAAAAAAAGAAAAGATTACCTAGACAGGGACTTCCCTGGTGGCACAGTGGTTAAGAATCTGCCTGCCAACGCAGGGGACACAGGTTCAATCTCTGGTCTGAGAGGATCCCACATGCCACGGAGCAACTAAGCCCACACACTGCAACTACTGAGCCCGTGTGATGCAACTACTGAAGCCCACGCACCTAGAGCCCGTGCTCCACAAGAAGAGAAGCCACTGCAATGAGAAGCCTGTGTACCTCAATGAAGAGTAGCCCCCGCTCACTGCAACTATAGATAGCTCACACACAGCAACAAAGACCCAATGCAGCCAAATTAATTAATTTAAAAAAAAAAAAAAAAAAAGATTACCTACCCAAGCAGCTGAAGAAAGGAAGGTAAACCAGGATACAGATAACATTCTGGAATGATGGACAGGATTTTCTCTGAACTCCAGAAAAGAAAATCACCTGCTAATCCTAAAAGAGGAGGGATGGACCAGGGAATTTTAAGAGAGAAAGATTTGAATCAGCAACCACCAAAACAAAAAGAAGGGCTAGGAATACACAACAGGCAGCCAAGGAATTCTGTCCACTAGTTTAGGCTGAAGATCTGTGTGAATGTATCCCTGAAGCCACGAGATCTTTTACTCCAACAGCAATCTGAAACTTGAATGTAAGCCAATAAGCTGTTATTTGAAGCTGTTATTTTGCAGAAAGGGTACACAAAACTACAAGGGATCAAGGGAGCTGACAAGTATGGTTGAAGTGATTTAGTGAACAAAATGGAGAGAGTCAAGGATCCAAGGTATGAAGTAAGGAAATGAGATAGCTAAGAATATGAAATTGTGAATAGAATGAGCCATACAATTAAGATTTCAGAGGTGGAACAGAAGTTCCAAATGATGACCACATGGAGCCATTAAAATGATGGCTCAACCATAATCCAGATACTGTGCAGCTAAATTATTGAACAAGTTTTACACATGGGCACTAAAAACGCCCCAGAATGGTAAGATAGCTTGGGGTAGAAAGAAAAACTGAGTGTTTGGTGACATCTTTGACAAATAAGGAGAAAACAGGGATGTGGTAACCAACAAATTTAAGAAGGGTGAGAAAATACTTTTGTTAAATAGCATAAGCTTTAAAGAAGCAGGGCTTTTTTTAAAGGAAGAATGGTCTAGAGTCTAGACAAGGACTATCTGATAGAAATGTAAGGTGAATGACATATGTAATTATAAATATTCTAGTAGACACATTATGGAAGTAAGAGTAAAAAGGTGAAATTAACATTAATATCATTTTATTTCACCCAATGTATATACAATATTATCATTTCAATATGCAATCAATATAAAAAGTTATTATGACTCATTTTACATTATTCATTACTCTATTTTCTTTTCCTTTGTAACAATCTTTGAAATATAGCATGACTTATTTAGGACTAGCCACATTTCAAGTGCTCAACAGCCACATGTGGTTAGCGGCTACCCTACTAGATATAGAAATAGAAATTTCATAGATAGAGGACATAATACATTACCAAAAGATCTACTAGAGAGCACAAAACTAAATGAATAGTAGTACGCAGTAGTAAGTGAGGATGTGGGAAAATAGGCACTTTTGTACATGACTGGTAGAATATAAACTGAAACCACTTCCCTGAAGATCAATTTGGCCATGTGCATCAAAAACTTAAGTTTTCATGCTCTCACACTCAACAAATCCCACTTTCATGAATTTATAATCTTACAAATATATAAGATTTAGATAAAAGAACATTCAACAAAACACTATTAACGATAATGAAAAATCATAAAAACCAAAGTTTCAAAAACAAGTGAAACAAATAATACATTATGGTACTCTCATGTGTTAAAACACCATGCAGCCATTAAAATTAAAGTTTTAGAACAACAGAAATGACAGATAACAACATACTGAATGGAAAAACTATTATTAGACAGTTGGCACAGTAATATTTACCTTTAAACATTTTCTTATGTATACACTGGAAAACAAAAGGATATAGACTAGTGATGTTAACGAAATTAGCAGAAGACTTCAGAAAATTCTCTCCTTCCTTAAAATCAAGAGAAAATTTCTTCCAACTCTGGAAATTAACAAAAGGCTTGCAGCAATCCAAAGAGCGCTTATTCAAGAAAAAGGGCTGAATCTCAGTAAAAACTGCAGCATTTGCTGCATTTTAACTCGCCTATCCTTATTTCCCTTATCAGCTCTACAGTAGCCTTGAAAACCCACAGCAGGCAACCATGGCAAAAATTAGCAACCTGTCAGCAACTGGAATAGGCAGAATAGGCTCCTTCAGAGCCTCATTCCCAAAGAACATTATGTGACCTGTTTGATGATTCCTTGCAAGACCCCACAAATAACCACTAGGATAACCAGAGACTTCAGTGACAACACATGACAAAGAAAATAGACTTTACAGAATTAGTTCCCCAAAAGTCACTAAACAAACAAACAACAAACAGCAATAATAAATAAACCCTGAGGGGTGGAGGAGAAAGGGGAGAGGGAGAATCTGACCACTGGTGTCACGCTGTATCGTTTAAAATGTCCAGTTTTCAACAAAAAATTATCAGACACGCAAAAAAACCCCAAGAAAGCATAACCCATATTCAGGCGGGAAAGAAGCAATCAATAGAAACTAACCCTGAGAAAACTCAGATATTAGACAGAGAGTTTAAATCTTCTATTTAAAATATGTTCAAATAACTAAAGGAAATCATGTCTAAAAAACTAAAAGTATAAGAACTACATTCACCAAATAGAGAAAATTAATAAAGAGATGGAAATTATTAAAAAGAACCAAATAAAAATTCTCAAGTTGAAAAGTAGAATAATTGAAATGAAACTTCACTAGAGAGAGAGGATCAAAAACAGATGTGAGCTAACAGAAGAATTAGCAAACTTGAAGATAGGTCAAATAACATTTACCAGTCTAAGGAACAGAAACAAAAAAAGAGTGAAAAAAACCTGAACAGCGCCAGAGACTGTGGAACAAAATCAAGCATACCAACCTACACATAACGGGAGTCCCTGAAGTAGTGGAAAGGAGAAGGGAGGGAGAGAGGGAAAGAGACAGGGAGAAAGGGAGTAAGAGGCAAAAAGTATGTTTGAAGAAACAACGGCAGACAATATCCCAAATCTGAAGAAAAATATGTTTACACATTAAAAGCTCAGCAACTCCAAACAGGAAAAAAGCAAAGAGATCCACACCTAGACACATCAAAATCAAACTGCCAAAAAACAGAGACAAAAAATCAGGAAAGCAGCAAGAGACACTTTAAATGACCATATACAGGGGACTCTTAAAATGAATAATGACTAACATGTCATCAGAAACCACAGAGGCCAGAAAGTAGATGGATGACACATTCAAGATGTTAAAACAAAAAGACTGTCGACCAAGAATTCAGTATCTACCAAAGGTATCTTTCAAAAATGAAGGTGAACTTAAGACATTCTCTGATAAGCAAAAACAGAGAATTCCTCACAACCAGATATGTCCTACAAGAAATACTACTATAAAAGACAGTACAAATATAATTTTTATTTGCAACTCTCTTCTACCTGATTTAAAGGAACACTTCATGAAGCAATAATTATTAAATTGTGTTCTTGGGTTTATAAAGTAGAAAGAAGAGCACAAAGGAGGGAAGAGAAAATGAAAGTACACAGGAGCAAAATTACTGTATTCTATTAAACTAAGTTGGTAATAACCCAAATTACAATGTTATCAGTTGTTAATTGTAATCACCAGGGCAATAAATAGATAAATAACCTAATTAAATATTGGGCACAGCACTTTAACTGACATTCCCTCAAAGAAGATATACAAATTGACAATAGGCACATGAAAAGATGTTTAACATCATTAGCCATTAGGGAAATGCAAATTAGAACCACAATACCACCTCACTCCTACTACTACTATAGTTTAAAGGGACAGACAATAACAAATGTGGACATGGATGTGGAGAAATTGAAACCTTCACACATTGCTGGTGGGAATGTAAAATGCTACAGCTGCTTTGGCAAACAGTTTGGTAGTTCCCCAGAAAGTTAAACATAGTTACCCTATGATCCAGCAATTCCATCCCAAGGTATAGATCCAAGAGAATTGAAAACATAAGTCCACATAAAAACTGGTACTTAAATGTTCTTGGCAGCATTACAACAGCCAAAAAATAGAAATAACCCACATGTCCATCAACTGATGAATGGATAAACAAAATTATGTGGTATTATCTATGCAACAGAATATCATTCAGTAATAAAAAGGTACAAAGTACTGATGCATGCTATCAATACAATATAGATGAACCTTGAAAACATCATGCTAAGTGAAAGAAGCTAGTTGCAAAAAAATACTGAATGATTTCATTTATATGAAATGCCCAGAATAGGAAACTCTATAGAGATGGAAAGTAGATTAGTGGCTGCCTAGACCTGGGAATAGGAGAGAATTGGAGTAATTGTTAATAAGTACAGGGTTTCTTTTTGGCCTGATGAAAATGGCCTCAAATTAGATAGTGATGATGATGGTTGCACAACTCTGTGAATATACTAAAAATGACAGAACTGAATTTTATGGCATGTGAATTGTATCTCAATAAATCTGTTATAGAATCAAGTATGTAGTGTCTATAATACACTACCTTTCATATATAATTTTTATAGCTCCTTTCCTACATGTATTTTCTCATTTGTGTAAAAAGATAGGAATAAACTAAAAACTAAGCAAGAAATTATTAAGATTGGTTACCCATATGGATGGGTGGTTAAATGGCAGAAAACGAAAATGAGAATAGGGTAAAAGAGATGAGAGGTGGAAGGGATACTTCCGGATATACTGTTTTACAGAATTGACTATGAACACCACAATAATGTTTCACATATTCCAATGAAAAAAATAACCAAAATCAGCCAGGATGTGACAAGAGCTCAAAATGGACTAAAAACAGTAACAAAACTAACTGTATTTCAAATGAGTAACGTAACACCAATGAACAAGGTGGGTAAGAAAAGAACATAACTCTGGAAAACAGTATGCTGACTGAATAGTATAAGACTAAAGACAAAAAGAAGTGTATCCAATACTACACTCTAGTAAGTAAATATATTTATAACAGCAATTCTGAAACTACACTTATGTGTATACCAGAACTGAACAAATAAGTAAATAAATTGTAGATGAGAGGTTTTCCACTGTTGCAGAAAGGAGTTACAAATAAAAGAGAAAGGCTAGACTGAATCTTGTGTTAGTAGATTAGAATTGGTGTATTAGTATGAATCCATGGTTTTTAATATACATAAACATATATATTTATGTTAACATATATACTATATTATCTATACATATGCATAGATATGTATAGAAATACAGATGTGTGAATGTACACAAAAATATAACTTCCTAGATCTATGTTCAAAACACCTAGAAACAAAAACACCCCAGGAGTAATGAGCACTTTTAGTGCAGAGACCCTGGCTTCTAAATACTATTCTGAAATAAAAGGAACCTGAACTCCTTGGAAAATGGTCAATTCCAGGGCTTAAGGAAGAAAAATAAAAGACGAATCAGAAAATAAGTGCTCCAAAAAAAATTATGAGGCATGTTGAAAGATGAATAGGAGCTAATGGGAAAGAGCTCCCAATGGTCAAATTCAGGACAATTGGAGCAAAAAGCAATGATAAAATTAATATTCATGTGTCCTAATATTAATAAATAATTGAATGAATGCATGAGATAGAACAATTCTTCCTTACAGAAGAATTCCCATTAAAAAATGTAGCATTGGGAATCCCTGGCAGTCCAGTGGTTAGGACTTGGCACTTTCACTACCATGCCCTGGGTTCAATCCCTCATCTGGGAACTAAGATCCTGCAAGCCACAAGGAGTGGCCAAAAACAAAATAAAAATTGGAAACAGAAAATCACTACTAAGGCAAACAGCACAGTGATAATTGTGACAGACAAGAATTATTAACAGATAGTAGAAAAAGGTATGATGAGAAATAAGTTATTTGCATAGTTCAACAAAGGACTAGTATCTAAAATAAACAACTCAACTAGACAACAAGCACAACTTAAAAATGGACCAAAGATTTCAAAAGACCACCAAAGACATACAGATGGCAATAAGCACATGATAAGATCAACATCAGTCGTTAGGAAAATGCAAATTATGATCACAATGAGGTATCTCTACAATTCCACTAGAATGGCTAAAATTAGTAAGAGTGGCCATCCCAGGTGTTGGTGAATACGTGAACCAACCAGAATTTTTATACACTGTTGATGGGAACATAAATGTTAACATCTATGTGGGAAAATGTTTTGGCAATTTCTTAAAAAGTTAAATGTACACTTACCTATAACTTAGCCTAAGTATTTACCCAAGAGAAATGTAATCATACGCCACCAACATTAAAGTTTTTAAAAGTTTACAAAGAAAAAAGTCAGAGAAAATACATCCAAATGTTAACTCTGGTTGTATTTTGCTTACTGGATTTGGAGGTAAGTCACTTTTATACTATTTCCCATTTTCCAAGTTAT
The DNA here is from genome assembly GCF_963924675.1 of Phocoena phocoena. Classification (NCBI taxonomy): domain Eukaryota; kingdom Metazoa; phylum Chordata; class Mammalia; order Artiodactyla; family Phocoenidae; genus Phocoena; species Phocoena phocoena. The sequence goes on along the minus strand of NC_089227.1, from coordinate 64,417,994 downwards.
TATTAAGGAACCTGAAGCATTTCCATCGAAAAAAAAAAGTCACATAAAAAGAAAATGAAGTCATATTCACAAGTCACTATAGGTTTTCTTTTTGATAAATCAGATGTTTATTTTCCATTTCTGACATGTTCATTAGACTGCATAGGAAGAAACTGTACAGATAATTCTGACAAGATTTCAATCATGATGTGAATATGGACAAGGCAGATTAACAAAGGCTGGAGTACAAATAAAATAAGATGGATTAATAGCTGCTTAGCTGTATATCAACTTCAACAGAATTACACACCACAAGGATCCAACCCTAATTAAGCCCAGATAACATTATATAATATTTTGAGGGCTTCCCTGGTGGCGCAGTGGTTAAGAATCCACCTGCCAATGCAGGGCACATGGGTTTGAGCCCTGGTCCGGGAAGATTCCACCTGACGCGGAGCAACTAAGCCCGTGCGCCACCACTACTGAGCCTGCACCTTAGAGCCCGCGAACCACAACTACTGAAGCCGGTGCCCCTATAGCCCGTGCTCCACAACAAGAGAAGCCACCGCCATGAGAAGCCCTTGCACCGCAACAAAGAGTAGCCCCCACTCGCTGCAACTAGAGAAAGCAAAAGACCCAACACAGCCAAAAAGAAATTTAAAAAATAAATAAAACAAAATTTATTTTAAAAAAAAATAATAAAAATATTTTGATAAAAGCATAAAAGATATACTTTAAGTGTACACATGATAAAAGCTGAAAAAGTAACAAATACTTTATATGACACAGTCAGAACACAAATGAAATTCCGTATGGAAATATGTGGATCCAAACCTTGTCCTTTTATCCACGCTCAAACCAGAATCTGATAAAGTTTCAGTTAAGGGCAGAACTACAAAATGTGACGCAAATAGTAAGGAGGAGGTGGTGGAATACATTTCACCCACTCAATCAAGAAGTTCCTCTAATTTAAAAAAAAAAAAAAGTGTTCAAGAAGCAAGATGAAACAATAGCAGCACAAGTGGGAATGATAGAGACACCTTAGTTGACACTATGCTCCACATGTCAGTAAGGAAATAAAGTTACCCTAAAAGATAACTTTAGGCCTCGTTAACAGATTTATATAGCACATAGATGGACACAAAAGATAGATTTATTCAAAACTGCAATTTAAAATCACAAGATATTCATTTCAGTTCAAGGGGTCAGCAGGGATATGTACCAAATGAAGAAAGTTCAGAGGGGAGTAACAATGGTTGGACGGATATAACCACCTGCCACATAACATTTTCCTTGTTAAAAGAAATGGAAAGACTAAAAGTTGGCACAAAAGATTCAAAGAGAGAATTGTCTTCAAACTATTAAATAATAATATTAAAGACAGAAATCAGGTATCTTTTTAGTCTTAAGGAGTAAATGAGTATATCTGAATACAAATATCAAAAACAGATACATATAAAAATAGGAAGAGGGTTCAATATGACAGTAGAAGGACGTGCGCTCACTCCCTCTTGCAAGAGCACCGGAATCACAACTAAGTGCTGAACAGTCATTGAGAGGAAGACACTGGAACTCACCAAAAAAGATACCCCACATCCAAAGAAAAAGGAGAAGCCACAACGAGACAGTAGCAGGGGTGCAATCACAATAAAATCAAATCCTATAACTACTGGTAGGGTGACTCACAAATTGGAGAACACTTATACCATAGAAGTTCACCCACTGGAGTGAAGGTTCTGAGCCCCACAACAGGCTTCCCAAGCTGGGGGTCTGGCAAAAGGAGGAGGAATTCCTAGAGAATCAAAACTTTGAAGGCTAGTGGGATTTGATTGCAGGACTTCGACAGGACTAGGGGAAACAGAGACTCCACTCTTGGAAGGCACACACAAAGCAGTGCGCACATCGGGACCCAGGGGAAGGGGCAGTGATCCCATAGGAGACTGAACCAAACCTACCTGCTGTGTTGGAAGGCCTCCGACTGTGGCTTACCATGAGGACAAGGACACGGGCAGCAGAAGTTCTGGGAAGTACTCCTTGGCAAGAGCCCTCCCAGAGTCCTCCAACAGCCCCACCAAAGAGCCAGGTGGCCTCCAGTGTTGGGTCGCCTCAGGCCAAACAACCAACAGAGAGGGAACCCAGCCCCACCCAGCAGCAGACAAGCGAACTAAAGTTTTACTGAGCTCTGCCCACAAGAGCAACACTCAGCTCTACCCACCATCTGTCCCTCCCATCAGGAAACTTGCACAAGCCTATTAGATAGTCTCATCCACCAGAGGGCAGACAGCAAAAGCAAGAAGAACTACAATCCTGCAGCCTGTGGAACAAAAACCACAGTCACAGAAAAACAGACAAGATGAAGAGGCAGAGAGCTAGGTACCAGATGAAGGAACAAGATAAAACCCCCAAAAGACAACTAAATGAAGTGGCAACCTTCCAGAAAAAGAATTCAGAATAATGACAGTGAAGATGATCCAGGACCTCGGTAAAAGAATGGAGGCAAAGATCGAAAAGATGTAAGAAATGTTTAACAAAGACTTAGAAGAATTAAAGAAAATACACCTAGAAGAATCAAAGAACAAACAAACAGAGATGAACAATAGAATAAATGAAATGAAAAATACACTAGAAGGATTCAGTAGCAGAATAACTGAGGCAGAAGAATGGATAAGTGACCTAGAAGACAGAATGGTGGAATTCACTGCTGTGGAACAGAATAAAGAAAAAAGAATGAAAAGAAATGAAGGCAGCCTAAGAGACCTCTGGGACAACATTAAACACAACAACATTCACACTATAGGGGTCCCAGAAGGAGAAGAGAGAGAGAAAGGACCCGAGAAAATATTTGAAAAGATTATAGTTGAAAATTTCCCTAACGTGGGAAAGGAAAAAGCCACCCAGTCCAGGAAGTGCAGAGAGTTCCAGGCAGGATAAACCCAAGGAGAAACATGCCAAGACGCATAGTAATCAAACTGACAAAAATTAAAGACAAGGAAAAATTATTGAAAGCAGCAAGGGAAAAATAACAAATAACATACAAGGGAACTCCCATAAGGTTAACAGCTGATTTCTCAGCAGAAACTCTACAAGACAGAAACGAATGGCATGATATATTTAAAGTGATGAAAGGGAATAACCTACAACCAAGATTACTCTACCTGGCAAGGATCTCATTCAGATTCGATGGAGAGATCAAAAGCTTTACAGACAAGCAAAAGCTATGAGAATTCAGCACCACCAAACCAGCTCTACAACAAATGCTAAAGGAACTTCTCTAAATGGGAAACACAAGAGAAGAAAAGGACCTACAAAAACAAACCCATAACAACTGAGAAAATGGAAACAGGAACATACATATCGATAATTACCTTAAACGTGACCAGATTAAACGCTCCAACCAAAAGACACAGGTTCACTGAATGGATTCAAAAACAAGACCCATATATATGCTATCTACCAGAGACCCACTTCAGACCTAGGGACACATACAGACTGAAAGTGAGGGGATGGAAAAAGATATTCCCTGCAAATGGAAATCAAAAGAAAGCTGGAGTAGCAATACTCATATCAGATAAAATAAACTTTAAAATAAAAAATGTTACAAGAGACAAGGAAGGACACTATTTAATGATCAAAGGATCAATCCAAGAAGAAGACAAAACAATTATAAATTGATCTATCTGGACAGATCAACAGACAGAAAATTACTAAGGAAACAGAAGCTTTAAATGACACAATAGATCAGATAGAATTAATTGATATTTATAGGACATTCCATCCAAAAACAGCAGATTACACTTTTTTCTCAAGTGTGCATGGAACATTCTCCAGGATAGATCACACCTTGAGTCACAAATCAATCCTCAGTAAATTTAAGAAAACTGATATCTTATCAAGCATCTTTTCCGACCACAACACTAGGAGATTAGAAATCAATTACAGGGGAAATAACATAAAAAACACAAACACATGGAGGCTAGACAATACACTACTAAATAACCAAGAGATCACTGAAGAAATCAAAGAGGAAAATAAAAAATGCCTAGAAACAAATGACAATGAAAACACGACGATCCAAAACCTATGGGATGCAGCAAAAGCAGTTCTAAGAGGGAATTTTATACCAATATAAGCCTACCTCAAGAAACAAGAAAAACCTCAAATTAATAATCTAACCTTACACCTAAAGGAACTAGAGAAAGAACAAACAAAACCCACAGTTAGTAGAAGGAAAGAAATCATAAAGATCAGAGCAGAAATACATGAAATATAAACCAAAAAAATACAATAGCAGAGATCAATAAAACTCAAAGCTCATTCTTTGAGTAGATAAACAAAACGGAAAAACCTTTAGACAGTCACATCAAGATACAGAGGGAGAGAACTCAAATCAATAAAATTAGAAATGAAAAAGGAAGAGTTACAACAGACACTGCAGAAATACAAAGCATGACAAGAGACTACTACAAGCAACTCTATGCCAGTAAAATGGACAACCTGAAAGAAGTGGACAAATTCTTAGAAAGGTATAACCTTCCAAGAGTGAACCAGGAAGAAATAGAAAACACGAACAGACCAATCACAAGTAACGAAATTAAAACTGTGATTAGGGCTTCCCTCGTGGCGCAGTGGTTGAGAGTCCGCCTGCTGATGCAGGGGACGCGGGTTCGTGCTCCAGTCCGGGAAGGTCCCACATGCCACGGAGCGGCTGGGCCCGTGAGCCATGGCTGCTGAGCCTGCTCGTCCAGAGTCTGTGCTCCGCAACAGGAGAGGCCACAGCAGTGGGAGGCCCGCGTACCCCAAAACAAAACTGTGATTAAAAATCTTCCAACAAACAAAAGTCCAGGAACAGATGGCTTCACCGGTGAATTCTATCAAACATCTAGAGAAGAGCTAACACCTATCCTTCTCAAACTCTTCCAAAAATTGCAGAGGAAGGAACACTCCTAAACTCATTCTATGAGGCCACAATCACCCTGATACCAAACCAGACAAAAATACTACAAAGAAATGAAATTACAGACCAACATCACTGATGAATAAAGATGCAAAAATCCTCAACACAATGCTAGCAAACAGAATCCAACAACACATTAAAAGAATCATACACCAGATCAAGTGGGATTTATCCGAGGGATGCAAGCATTCTTCAAAATATGCAAATCAATGTGATACACCATTAACAAATTGAAGAAAAACCATACGATCACCTCAATAGATGCAGAAAAAGCTTTTGACAAAATTCAACACCCATTTTTGGTAAACACTCTGCAGAAAGTGGGCATAGAGGAACCTACCTCAACATAATAAAGGCCATATACGACAAACCCACAACAACATCATTCTCAATGGTGAAAAACTGAAAGCATTTCCTCTAAGATCAGGAACGAGACAAGGATGTCCACTCTTGCCACTATTACTCAACATAGTTTTGGAAGTCCTAGCCACGGCAACCAAAGAAAAGGAAATAAAAGGAATACAAATTGAAAAAGAAGAAGTTAAACTATCCCTGTTTGCAGATGACATGGTGCTATACATAGAGATACCTAAAGATGCCACCAGAAAACTACTAGAGCTGATCAATGAATTTAGTAAAGTTGCAGGACACAAAATTAATGCACAGAAATCTCTTGCATTCCTATACACTAATGATGGAAAATCTGAAAGAGAAATTAAGAAACACTCCCATTTACCACTGCAACAAAAAGAATAAAATACCTAGGAATAAACCTACGTAGGGAGACAAAAGACCTGTATGCAGAAAACTATAAGACACTAATGAAAGAAATTAAAGATGATACAAACAGATGGAGAGATATAACATCTTCTTGGATTGGAAGAATCAATATTGTGAAAATGACTACACTATCCAAAGCAATCTACAGATTCAGTGCAATCCCTATCAAATTACCAATGGCACTTTTTACAGAACTAGAACAAAAAAATCTTAAAATTTGTATGGAGACACAAAAGCCTCTGAATAACCAAAGCAGTCTCAAGGGGAAAAAACTGAGCTGGAGGAATCAGACTCCCTGACTTCAGACTATACTACAAAGCTACAGTAATCAACACAATATGGTACTGGCACAAAAACAGAAATATAGATCAATGGAACAGGATAGAAAGATCAGAGATAAACCCACACACCTAGGGTCAACTAATCTATGGCAAAGAGGGAAGGATATACAGTGGAGAAAAGACAGCCTCTTCAATAAGTGGTGCTGGGAAAACTGGACAGCTACATGTAAAAGAATGAAATTAGAACACTCCCTAACACCATACACAAATATAAACTCAAAATGGGCTAGAGACCTAAATGTAAGACCGGATACTGTAAAACTCTTAAAGGAATATATAGGAAGAACACTCTGACATAAATCACAGCAAGATCTTTTCTGATCCACCTCCTAGAGTAATGGAAATAAAAACAAAAATAAATAAATGGGACCTAATGAAACTTCAAAGCTTTTACAAAGCCAAGGAAACTACAAAGAAGATGAAAAGACAACCCTCAAAATGGGAGAAAATATTTGCAAATGAATCAACGGACAAAGGATTAATCTCCAAAATATATAAACAGCTCCTGCAGCTCAATATTAAAAAACAAACAACCCAATCAAAAATTGGGCACAAGACCTAAATAGACATTTGTCCAAAGAAGACATACAGATGGCCAAGAAGCACATGAAAAGCTGCTTAACATCACTAATTATTAAAGAAATGCAAACCAAAACTACCATGAGGTGTCACCTCATACCAGTTAGAATGGGCATCAACAAAAAATCTACAAACAACGTATGCTGGAGAAGGTGTGGAGAAAAGGGAACTCTCTTGCACTGTTGGTGGGGATGTAAATTGAATGTAAATTGATACAGCCACTATGGAGAACAGTATGGAGGTTCCTTAAAAAACTAAAACTAGAATTATCATATGACCTAGCAATCCCACTACTGGGCATATACCCAGAGAAAACCATAATTCAAAAAGACACATGCACCCCAATGTTCACTGCAGCACTATTTACAATAGCCAGGTCATGGAAGCAACCTAAATGTCCATCGACAGATGAATGGATAAAGAAGATGTGGTACATATATACAATGGAATATTAGTCAGTCATAAAAAGAACGAAATTGGATCATTTGTAGAGACATGGATGGATCAAGAGACTGTCATACCGAGTGAAGTAAGTCTGAAAGAGAAAAACAAATATTGTATATTAATGCATATATGTGGAACCTAGAAAAATGGTAGAGATGAACTGGTTTGCAGGGCAGAAACAGAGGCACAGATGTAAAGAACAAACGTATGGACAGCAAAGGGGGAAAGTGGCGGGTGGGGGTGGGGGGTGATGAATTGGGAGATTGGGATTGACATATATACACTAATATGTATAAAATGGATAACTAATAAGAACCTGCTGTATAAAAAAATAAAATAAAATTCAAAAATTTTTAAATAGGAAGAAAAAAATTAAGTGACAGCTATTGAAAGATGAATGTACTATCTCAGAAGGCAGTAAGTTTCTAACAGACTAAATCAGCACTGTTTGTTAGAAATATAACACAAGTCATACACGTAATTTAAAATTTTCTAGAGGCCACATTTAAAAAAGCAGAAATAAAAAAGTAGGGCTTCCCTGGTGGCACAGTGGTTAGGAATCCACCTGCTAATGCAGGGGACACGGGTTTGAGCTCTGGGCCAGGAAGATCCCACATGCTGCAGAGCAACTAAGCACGCATGCCACAACTACTGAGCCTGTGCTCTAGAGGCTGCGAGCCACAACTACTGAAGCCCGCGGGCCTAGAGTCCGTGCTCCACAACAAGAGAAGCCACCGCAATGAGAAGCCTGCACACCTCAATGAAGAGTAGCCATCCCGCTCACCGCAACTAGAGAAAGCCTGCACGCAGCAGCAAAGACCCAACACAGCCAAATAAACACATAAATTAATTTTTTTAAAAAAGAAAAGAAATATCAAGAACATACTCAAAATTTTTAAAGGATTAACTTTAGTCAGTTTTAATCAGTCACTACTGTATCTTGTGCACTGATGACATATATGCATTCTGTATACAACACAGCAGTTTTGTCAATGAATTCAAATTATTTCCTGTATATACCTCTCAAAGTAGCTTCTTAAAGACATAAAAGCCATTTCTTGTCAGAATATTGAATCCCATGACTCACAAAATGTTTGACTGATATTCATCTTAGCATTACACCTAATAAAAAGAAATGTAAGTAGGCAGAAAAAGTATTCATTATTACCTGTTTTTTAAAAATTTTTCTATAGCTTACCTACATTACAACACCATACAGAAAAACAGAAATTCAATTCCTGTTATGGACTGAACTGTGTACCCCCAAAATTCTTACGATGAAGCCCTAACCCCAATGTAACTATATTTGGGAGATAAGGCCTTTAAGAAGTAAGTTAGGTTAAAGGAGGTCATAAGAGTGGGGTCCATCATATGGCACTGGTATCTTACAAGAGGAAGAGTCACTAGAGATATCTCTTTCTCCCTCCATGAGTGCACAAAGGCCATGTAAGGACACAGTAAGAAGGTGGCCATATGCAATCCAGGAAGACCCTTCACCAGAAACCAAACCTGCTGGCACCTTGATCTTGGACTTTCCTGTGAGAAAACAAATGTCTGTTGTTTAAGTCAGGGGTCCCCAACCCCCAGGCCGTGGACCGATAGCGGTCAGCAGCCTGTTAGGAACCAGGCTGCACAGCAGGAGGTGAGCAGCGAGTGAGCAAAGCTTCATCTGCCCTCCCCATTGCTCGCATTACCACCTGAACCATCCCCAACCCCTCCTCCACCGCCACTGGTCCATAGAAAAATTGTACTCCACGAAACTGGTCCCTGGTGCCAAAAAGGTTGGGAACCACTGGTTTAAGCCACCTCATCTGTGGTATTCTATTATGGCAGCCCTAGCAGACTAATAAAGTTCCTAAGAAAATACTTGTAAAAAATTGCATCGCAAAGTAAATTATTACTGTTGAAATTATTAATAGACTGTGATAAATGTTTCTGTATGTTTATAAATTTACTCTACAACAAAAGATTTGAAAAGCCTGCCTTGTTGAGCTACTGAAGCAACCAAAGTAATCTGATACCTCAAAACAGCAAATTCTACTTTTTTCCATAGCCAAGGTCTTTAACATATTTCATTATAAAAACAACATTCTACTCAAGATCAGTACTACATATAGTAAAGATCAGTGGAAGGCTCAAAAAAGCATGAAACATCACAATACTGCAACACTACCCCAACAATATTTGTAATATTAAGCATAAATAACTGATAATACATTTTTAAACACTGACAATGCTGTTACCTACTAAGAGAATAGTCTTAAAGGAGTTTAAGGCAAGGAAAGGATCAAAGACTCAGTTGGGTAAAGTTTCCCGAATGAGTAGTTTTGAGCTGGGCCTTCATTAATGGATGAATGCAACTTCAAGGTAGGTAAGAACACCATAAGCAAAGCAAGAATACAAAACATACTTTGATCTGAATGGAAGAAAAAGCCAAGCAGAGACCCTAAAATGACGTCCTAAGTTTTTAATGAAAAAACATATTAGAGAATCATAGGGCAGTACAGTAGTCCCCCTTTATCTCAAGTTTTGCTTTCCGAGGTTTCAGTTACCAGTTGTCAACTGCGGTCCAAAAATATTAAATGGAAAATTCCAGAAATAAGTAATTCATCAGTTTTAAATTGTGTGCAGTTCTGAGCACTATGATGAAATCTCACACCTTCCAGTGCTTTCCTGCTCCGTCCAGCCCATGACATGATTCATTCTTTTGTCCAGTGTATCCTGCCTGTTAGTCACTTAGTAGCCTTCTCTGTTAATCAGATCGCCTGTTGTGGTATTGCCGTGCTTGTGTTCAAGGAACCCTTACTTCATAATTTTACTTTATAATGGCCCCAAAGCACGAGAGTTGTGATGCTGGCAATTCAGATATGCCAAAGAGAAGATTTTGTAAAGTACTTCCTTTAAGTGAAAAGGTGAACGTCTTGATTTAATAAGGAAAAAAAAATTGTATGCTGAGGTTGCTAAGATCTATAGTAAGACGGAATCTTCTATCCGTGAAATACAGAAGGAAAAAGAAATTTCTGCTAGTTTTGCCGATGCACCTCAAACTGCAAAGTTACAGCCACAGTAATAAACGTAATAGTAATAAATGCTTAGTTAGGATGGAAAAGGCATTAAATTTGTGGGGGGAAGGCATCAACATAAAGTGTGTTCCAACTGAGGGCAACATGTCGCACCAGAAAGCATAGAGTCTATATGAAAACTTAGCAAGCAAGGGATCCCCTAAAACGAGTGACACCAAGCCATTTACTACATATACAAGATGGTTACACAGATTCAAGAATAGATTTGGACTGAAAAATATAAAATTTACTGGAGAGGCTGAGTCTGTCAATGAAGAAACCACTGTCACATTTCTGGCAGAGGTGAAGAAGTTGATTAAGAGAAACACCACATTTTTATAACTTTTATTACAGTATATTGTTACAAGTGTTCTCCTTTATTATTAGCTATTGTTGACCATCTCTTACTATGCCTAACTTATGAATTAAACTTTATCATAGGTATGTATGTATAGGAAAAAACAGTATATATATATATATAGGTTTTGGTACTATCTGTGGTTTCAAGCATCCACTGGGGATCTTGGAACGCATCCTCCACAGATAAGGGGAGACCACTGTATAAATATAGTTAGAAATCTGAATTCTAGCACCTGCTGTAACTTAAAGCTATGCTCTGTGTGGATAAGCTACATAACCTTTCTGAGCTTTAGACTGGGATAACATATTTATGAGGTTATTACAAAATATATAAGAAATACTTGAAATATTTGGCACTTCAGATACAATAAGCACAATAAACGACAGTTGTGGGACTTCCCTGGTGGCACAGTGGTTAGGAATCCACCGGCCAATGCAGGGGGCATGGGTTCAATCCCTGGTCCAGGAAGATCCCACATGCCGCAGAACAACTAAGCTCATGCACCACAACTACTGAGCCTGCCCTCTAAAGCCCATGAGCCACAACTACTGAGCCCACATGCCACAACTACTGAAGCCCGCGCGCCTAGAGCCTGTGCTCCACAACAAGAGAAGCCACTGCAATGAAAAGCCCGTGCATTGCAACAAAGAGTAGCCCCCACTCGCTGCAACTAGAGAAAGCCCACGCACAGCAACGAAGACCCAACACAGCCAAAAATAAATAAATATTTAAAATGTTATTTCCCCCCTTAAAAAAAAAAAGACAGTTGTTACAGTGGTTGTGCAATACACAACAGCTATTATTAAGGCCTTTGGGCTTTTACCTTGCAGTGAAATGATTTCCAAACTTGGCTATAATCAGAAGCATCTGGGAAGCTTGATAAAAACAAATACCTGGGCCCTAGCCTAGAAGCAGGGAATTAGAATGTTGCTGGTAGGGCCCAGGAAATAAGGTTTTGGTTTTGTTTGTTTTGTTTTGTTTTTTTAACAAAAACCTTAGAAGCTTGTACTATAACTGAAAGATATTTAAAGTTCTACAATAGGCCAATTATTTTATGAAAGTAGTATTTTAGTACAATAATCTTACAAAGATTCATTAAATGAAGTGAGAAGAGTCTGAAAGCAGTTAAGACCAATGAGGAAACTATACTCACTAGGAAAAAAAGTATTGTTCACCTTCGTTAGATTCTAATTTGTTAAATGGAATCCACTAGTGAATAAGAACACTATCCTGGGACTTCCCTGGTGGCACAGTGGTTAAGAATCCACCTGTCAATGCAGGGGACACGGGTTCAAGCCCTGGTTTAGGAAGATCCCACATGCCGCAGAGCAACTAAGCCTGTGTGCCATAACTACTGAGCCTGCGTTCCAGAGCCTACGAGCCCAAGCGCCTTAGGGCCTGTGTGCCGCAACTACTGAGCCCCCGGGCTGCAACTACTTAAGTCCACGCACCTACAGCCCGTGCTCCGCAACAAGCCACCGCGATGAGAAGCCCGTGCACCACAACGAAGAGTAGCTCCCGCTTGCCACAATTAGAGAAAGCCAGTGTGCAGCAACCAAGACCCAACACAGCCATAAATAAATAAATAAATAAACAAAAAACAAACAACACCCATCCTTCAATTAAAAAGCAACAGCATCTCCCAGCCCTATCCAGAAACCTTCAACACAGTTTTAAATAAAAGATGTCGCCATCAAGCATAAAACTTCTCCCTTTTCCCTTGCTCCTGGCTAGTACTAATGTTGATGGTACATTTATCTCATAATAACACACTGTATATGCATGTTTTTGGTATTACTTCTGCACTTCCTCCATGTTCACCAAATATTTAACTTTCAAAAAGACAGGGGCTACAACTTTTCAGCAAGTCTACAATTATTCGAAAATTTCAAAAAAGAAAAAAAAAAAAAAGTAACTACATCTATATAATTACTTTTTAACAGCACAGCACCATGGTCAAACACGAACAAGTATTGTTGGTTTGCCAGATAAGTTATTCTAGTTATCTTTTAGGCTCACAGTTGAATTAATCACCTGGTTAAGTAACTCCTACTTTTCTGTATTAGATCAATTTTGATATTCTAATACAAAACACAAGACAGGACTGACTATAGTTCTATCTAAGATCACTAATTTAATCCTTTCATGCCAAGTTCTCATGTCTACTCAATTTGCCCTTCTCAGTAATCAGAAAACAGACTACAAGTTGTACTCAGAGCAACTGTGGTTTTGCAAATTATACAATGAATACATATTTTGGTTTTCATGGTTGTTTTCTATTTGCACATTATTTTATATATCCATAAAACAGGAATCATTTCTACTTAATTTCCTTTTCACTCAGCATGTCAGAATATACTGTACAGAATATAGCTGGGAATTAGAAATGGAAATCTAACCCAATACTTAACAGATAGCAGAACTTCAGTAAAGAAATGAACCAGGGACTTCCCTGGTGGCGCAGTGGTTAGGAATCCTCCTGCCAATGCAGGGGACATGGGTTTGAGCCCTGGTCCAGGAAGATCCCACCTGCTGTGGAGCAACTAAGCCCATGTGCCACAACTACTGAGCCTGTGCTCTAGAGCCTGTGAGCCACAACTACTGAGCCCGTGTGCTGAAACTACTGAAGCCTGCGTGCCTACAGCCCATGCTCCGCAACAAAGAGAAGCCACCGCAGTGAGAAGCCCGCGCACCACAACGAAGAGTAGCCCCCACTTACCGCAACTAGAGAAAGCCCATGCACAGCAAAGAAGACCCAACACAGCCAAAAATTAATTAATTAATTAGTTTTTAAAAAAGAAATGAACCAGGAAATAAGGACTGAGCAGCTAAAACACAAAGATTTGTAACAGCAAACTGGATAGCTACAAACTTCAAGGACAGAAAACATCCATGAGAGCAGAAAAATGTGAAAAACTATGTATAATTTAAAAACAAAAACGACTCTCATGCTGCATTATTTAATAGACCCATATTATAAGTCACAGCACAAAACCAAATATTCCTGATAGTGCCTTTAACAAGTTCAGTATATTCTAATGAAAGTAGGGAAGCTAACTGGATTATACATAACAAAAATCTCTCTCCAGTAATATAAGAAATATAAATTAAAAACAAATTTAAGATATTAAACTAACAAATGACCTAGAAAATAACTAGGGAAAGCAGAAGAGGTTTAAAGATACTTTTTTTTTTAAAATAAATTTATTTATTTTATTTATTTATTTTTGGCTGCGTTAGGTCTGTTGCTGCACACAGGCTTTCTCTAGTTGCAGCGAGTGGGGGCTACTCTTCATTGCGATGTGCGGGCTTCTCATGGTGGTGGCTTCTCTTGTTGCAGAGCACAGGCTCTAGGTACGTGGGCTTCAGCAGTTGTGGCACGCAGGCTCAGTAGTTGTGGCTCACGGGCTCTAGGGTACAGGCTCAGTAGTGGGGCGCGTGGGCCTACTTGCTCCGCGGCATGTGGGATCTTCCCGGACCAGGGCTTGAACCCATGTCTCCTGCACTGGCAGGCGGATTCTTAACCACTGCACCACCAAGTAAGCCCCAAAGATACTTCTTAAAATACTATTTATAGGGGCTTCCCTGGTGGCACAGTGGTTAAGAATCTGCCTGCCAATGCAGGGGACACGGGTTCAGTCACTGGTCCGGGAAGATCCCACATGCCGCAGAGCCACTAAGCCTGTGTGCCACAACTACTGCGCCTGCATGCTAGAGCCCCTGGGACACAACTACTGAATGAAGCCCACACACCTAGAGACCATGTGCCACAACAAGAGAAGCCACTGCAATGAGAAGCCTGTGAACCACAACAAAGAGTAGCCCCCACTCACCGCAACTAAAGCCCGTGCACACAACAGAGACCCAACACAGCCAAAAATAAATTAAATAAAATAAATTTAAAAATAAATAAAATACTCTTTATAATAAATTCTAAAATACTGAAACTACTAAATGTCTCAAAATAATAAATGGCTAGATAATTAGGATATCAACATTGGAACACCATATACATACTTAAAATAACCTATAGGTGAATACACCAAAAAATACTATTAAATATTAAGTGAATAATACCTTGTTTTGTATAAAATTTAAGAGTTTACAGAGTACTTTTACATATATTACCTCATAATATATAATTTACATCAGAGGTTATCAACCCTGGCTATTCATCAGAATTACCTAAAATACTTAAAATGCATATTTCTGAGCCCCACCGCACACCTAGTGAATTAATTAGCCTCCAAGTGTATTAAGCATTGGAAGTGTTTCCAATGCCTAACCAGTGTTAAGAACCACTAACCACAAATATACGACTAATTACAATCATAAAAAAAATGTAATTAAGAAAACACAAATCAAACTTCAGTGACTGAAATAATTTAATGGCTTTTTTTCCCACCTGGTTTATCTGTTTAAATTAATAGTAAAAGGAAATAAGTATATCTATTAAACTTTTTAAAATTAAAAATGGTTTAAAATGTTGATGCTTGAAGGTATACTAGTTACTGAAAAAATTTTCCTTGTACAGACCCCAGAATGCTACATGTAACAAATGAGGGAGTACCCTAGTTATTTTAATAGTATAAACAGAAAGCACCAAGATAAAATTGCTATGAAGATTTGCCTCCTCTTATACAAATAATTATCTCACTCAAAATATTTCTAGTATTCTCTAAAACTGATTGACAATATATACCAAAATCTTCCTCAAGAAAGAAAGAACTCTGATTAGTCTGAATGGACAGTTTGTCTAAGGATACAAAACGTCACTCATATAAAGAAACATTAGCAAGAAAGTCTGAAACAGCTACTGCTTTGTAATGTACCAGTAAAAAAATTTTAATAACTAAACATTTTAGTACTACTCAAGAAATTGGCGGGACTTCCCTGCTGGCACAGTGGTTAAGAATCCACCTGCCAATGCAGGGGACACAGGTTCAATGCCTGGTCCGGGAAGATCCCACATGATGCATAACAACTAAGCCCGTATGCCACAACTACTGAGCCTGCATTCTGGAGCCTGAGAGCCACAACTACTGAAGCCCACGCGCCTGGAGCCCATGCTCCACAACGAGAGAAGCCACCGCAACGAGAAGCCCACGCAACGCAACGAAGAGTAGCCCCTGCTCGCCGCAACTAGAGACAGCCCGCGTGCAGCAACGAAGACCCTACACGGCCAAAATAAATAAATAAATTTATTTTTTAAAAAAGGAAAGAATTTGGCACCTCAGTCTAACTGTGAAGGACACATAAATTTCACACAAATCACTTTATTTCAATTTCCTTCAACTCTACTCACCAAACCAAAAATACCAAGTCTTAAAAAAACAGTACCAAAAAATTTACTGACCAAACTAGAGTACAGCTTTTGTTCAATATAGCAGATTCAATTACTAAACATAAAAATTCAAAGCACAAATGAATAAATTTACAAAAACCTTAAAATGCTCATTTTCCATCCTAGATGTCTCTCCTAGTATTGAGACTCTACCAGACATGTTCACTTACCTGTCCTGCAGTCCTCTTGATTTCATGTTTTAAATTACCTCTTTCAAGAAATGGTATCTACTCACCACCCATTCACTCAAGCCAGAAAGCTCAGATACTATGGATTCACTACTCACTACCTACATCTCCTCACGTACTACTTAACCTCACAACCATCCCCTACACTTCATACCTTTTGCCACTGCCCTAATTCTGTCCTTTAGCTTTCAGTCCTAGGGCTGCTAAGTTAACCACCTTCCATTGGATAGCCCCACCTTGGTACTTTATCTATCCCTGGAATTATCACAGTGGTAATATATCATAGTTACCACTCTTCTTTTAAAATCCTTCTTTTAAAATCCTTCAATAAAGATTTTTTTAAATCCTCAGCACAGCACACCAGATCTATACTTATCTCTCTAGCCTCATACCCTACACTACCATGATTTCTCAGCCTAGAATAAGTATCCTTCCTCCTCTTCTGCCTAATCATTCTTACCCATCTTTGAAGATTCACTTTTTTCTAGTTTGGAAAAGGTATCCCACTCTGTACTTCCACTGTACATTCTACATACCTTTAAATCATACCACAAATGATTTACTATGTAAATGTCAGGTTGGGAATACAAAAGTGAACAAAATACAGTCCTTGACTTTAAGAAACTTACAATGGAGGCTGAAAAGTAATTGCCATTTAGTTTGATAACTTTTTTTAAGCTAACATCTGAGTGTTTGTTATATGCTGGGCTAAGAACTTGACATGTATTTTCTCATTTAATTCTCCAATAACTTTATGATCCCCAATTTACAGAGAAAGAAAGAGAAAAAGCTGTTACTTGTCCAAGGTTCAGTTAAGCTTTAAAGATGTGAATCCAGGTCTGAGTCCAGAACCTAAGCTCTCAATTACAATGACTTCTGTTTCTAAAGTCACAGCATTTTACTCAGTTTCCCCAGTGTCCAGCATACAGCAGGCACAAGATATATATTTGTTAAATAAATGAACTTGAGTCTTGAAATCCCAGCTGGTAATGACTTAACATCAATACTACCACTTTAACTGATAATGTCTTGTGTCAAAGAGTTCAAAAGCTCTGAGATGCTAACACATGTGAAATGATCAATGTCCCAGGTTACTCATCACGTCAAGGTTTACAATAGCAAAGTATTGGAAATAAATGTCTATCAGAAGGGGACATGTTAAATAAATTATAGCCTATCCATATTATGGACCTATGCAGCTATATAATAAGAATGTTGTTCATGTACCGATATAAAATAATCTAAGATACACTAAGTAGAAAAAATTAAAAGATGAGAAAGAAATGTGTATCTGATGCTATCATGGGTGGGGGCAGGAGGGATATATGGTTGTTGTTTGTATGTACAAAAATCACTCTTCACATTTCAAATCTTTCACAATGAAGAAGTTAGGGGGAGAAAACCTTAAAAAGCTACCCAGAAAAACCGATCTAATTGAGTCAACTGTAGATGGATTATATCTCAATCAAGCTGTTTAAAAAAAAAAACTAATCTATAGATACTAGAAATCAGATCAGTAGATACCTGGAGCACTAAGAGGATAACTGTACAGGGACACAAGGAACTCTGGAGTGATGTAAATGTTCCGTGTCTTGTTTGAAATAAAAGCTAGAAGGTGTATATATTTGTCAAAATTCATTGAACACTTAAAATCTGTGCATTTTACCATGTTTGCTGACCTTATGTAATTATCTGTCATCATTCTGCCACAACATAATCACAGTATGTGAAGATTAAAGAAAACATGATTAAAAAAAAAAAACCTGTGCATTTTACTGTGTGAAAGCTATACCTCAATAAAGTTACTTAATAATTTGGAAAGCATTTAGAAATGCAGACTCCTGGGCCCCTCTCAATGGCTATGAATCACTGGGTCTGTGGTGAGAACCAGTTAATCTGCATTTCTAACAAGAGGTTCTGGATGACCCCCATGCATGAGGTTCATCAGTTATATTTTGGAAAATACTGACCTACCATAATGTTGTATATCCAGTAATTACGGATCATGTTTTGCAAAAATTCATGAATTAAATGATAAATTTACACAAACACACAAGCTACCTAGGTGATTCTGATTCCCAAGTTTGAGAAATACTAAGTTTTAAGTGGTAGGAGTTCTAGGAGGAAGAATTATAGACTAGATGGTTAAGAAAGACTTCTTTTCTTCTCCATCTGCTACAATCCTTCAATGGTTCTCCATCACCTAGTGTGATGGTTCTAAATCTGGCCACCCCAGGTGACATTTGGCAATGTCTGCAGATATTTTTTTTCAGTGTCACCACTGAGGAGGGGGAGTGCTACTGGCATCCAGTGCTACTGGCATCCAGGGATGCCAATAAACATTGTACAATGCACAAGACAGCCCCTCAAAGAATTCTAAAACTCCAAACTGCACTAGTGCCCAGTTTGAGAAACCGTGACCTGAGCCTCACCTCAAATGAAGCTACCAAAAGTACTTGGTTGTGGCCCCAGAGGTAAACAAAACAACAGAATTAACATATTACATCTTCAGGCAAGTCAATTTTTACTTCCAGTTTGGTGGGGAAGAAGGAGTGGGGATCATCTTTATATTGTATATAAGTCAAACAAATATAGATAAAATGCAAATGTCACATGATTACCTAAAATAAATGTCACATGAATAACTAAGATAAACTTCAAAATAATGTAAGCAGGATCAGGCTTTACTCCCCAACCTTAGGGGATCTTTATGTACCCTTCTCAGTCTTCAAGTACTTCTGAAGTTAAAAAACATTTGCTTAAAATAAAGTACATAAACTTCAGCATGACAGGCAAGACCTCATCTTTAAGCTACTCCCACTAAGACTTTTAGGGCTATTTGTTACTGCAGCATGGTCTAACCCAGTGCTATTCAAAGTGTGGTCTGTGCACCAGGGAGCCAGTCTGATTGTTTACTGGTTTACACCAGAGAAGTACAAACATAGAGAGCATAGAAATGGAAATTTTTATACCAGAATAATTTTATGTCTATTGGATCTTTAAAAATTGCGGCTTTTAGTTTTGCCTTTTTAATTCCATCTTCATTACTAAAAAATATGCAGTAATTTCTATTTTACAATTTTGTCAGTCAACAGTGAACTGGAAATTTAAAAAAAGAAGAAAAAAGGTCCTTCATCAGTTTGAGAAGCATTAACCTAACCTATCCTGACTGATACATCTAGTAAGTGGCAAAACCAGGATTTGACCTCATGTCTGTATGACACCAAAGTACTTTTTCTTAGTCATTACACTATATTTCTGTTATTATTAATACTTTGAATTCAAACCCCTATGTGTAATCCCTACCTCTGCAGAGCTAGACTGCACAAGGTTATGAATCACAATGACCTTTTGTGCGTCTCACCTAAGGCCTTCAACACTGAATGCAAACCAAGCTGCCTTCTTGGCCCCTCTTCCCCAGGCTCTTGCTCAAAATCTGGCTCTCTTGATCTTCAATGATGCAAAAGGACAAGCCAAAAAAAATTTTTTTCCCCCTCGAGGTCAAGAGCAGAGACACAATATTTAATGACATATTTAATGTCATAATACTATCAACCCTGCTTTCTATATGACTTTGGGAGATGACCTCTACTCAAGGAGAAGTAGGCCCCAGATTCTCTAACCACACTAGCTATATAAAGTATAGAATTAATCAAATATAAGAAAAAGCCACATAGACTTAACAGCACTTAGTCTTCCCTCCTCACACTAAGACCTCCAACCTCTACCATAAAGTTTAAAGACATTCGACCTGACCCATCCATACTGCACATCCCCCAAGTGTTTTTATAAACTTTTTTGATCACAATTCTTAATTTCAAAAAAATGTTATATCCCAGCTCAATACACAATACTTATAAAACAAAATTTACCCCCCCGCAAATTTTTACCAAGTGCAATGTACTGCTATTTTTTAATTTCTTTCCTACTTTTTAAGAACTATTGGAAGAAATCCACAAAATTGATTTCAAGACCCACTAACTGGTCTCATCCTGCAGTTTGCAAGACACTGCTGTAGAGACCAACAGTCTACATTTAACAGTATGCTCTCATCTGGCAATCCTAACCCATAATCACGCTACCTTAAATTTCTACTCCTCAAAAACACATTTTTTTCTACATCAGTTTCATTGTACAATAAACCTTATGTCATTTACAGTCCAAACTTTGTACAGAAAAATACAAAAGTTAGTTTTGTCTCAAAATTTAGTAAAATGCATAAATGTTAAAGTTAAAATAAAAATGTTCAACCTCTAATCAAAAACTGAAGACAGCTTATTAGCTCAAAATGTGAAAAATGTTCTCAGCTGGTAATTTAATTAGATAACAATGCTCTATCGGCAAATCCCAGAATAGTCTATAGTGAATATGCGTACCATCAATTTACAAGTCTGAAACCAACTTGCTCTATCTTCACTTCTTGCACTATCTTCTTGCACTATCTTCACTCCAACTGGTCTACTCATCTGACCACGCCCCATTATTGAGAACTGGAAATCTAACTCCTTCTCCTCCGTCTCTGTGTGTGTGTGTGTGTGTGTGTGTGTGTGTTGTCATTTTTAATTCTTGACAATTGCTCTGAAGTCTGCCAGGGGTCCCACCTTGTCTCACACCAGCTCAGAAGTCCTGTCATGTACTTATTTAAGATTATTTCTATGGGAAAATACACAAATCCAAAGAATCAATTTCATAACAAACTTCTGAAACATAATCTATAGGTAACTGTATTTGATACATAATTTACCTTTCATGTAGTTACGTACTGAATACCTTATCTCCAAATCAAAACCAGAAACCAAACATTTCTTGATTTCCACAATTATTCTTTCTGTAAATTAAAATCTACTTGACATAAACACAAAATAAATTTCTCAGTTATGAACTTCAATTCTGTGAGCCTCAGAGTGCATGTGATATTTTTAATAACTGTATTGAGAAGACCTGGCTCCATCATGTTGTCCCAACACAGAAGTACACAATGCTACCATACAAACCATCTATGTAGCTTCCACATTTATTTCATAGCTCCAGTCAACCCAATCTCCTCTAGCCCCACCCACTGAACAGCTGGGTGGGATGAAAGATTGTTTCCTGACCGCCCTCCAATGCCATGCTCCTTCCCCTGCTATTTGGAGGAATAAGGGATCCAAGCAGCATTTAACTAGCTTCTTAATTGTTTGTATCCTGCTAAGGCATTATCCTTTAGTCTATCAGGATTTCATAAAGTTCATCCATACCTGTACACTTAATGCCTAAAAAGTTTCTCAACTTGCTTATAAACTTGGGGGGTGGGGGGCTGACCATACTCATCACCTGCATGTACATAAATACGTAAAACGAGTAAAATGCTTTTGAATCTAGATTATCTGCTCATTTAGATTATCAAGGGCACCAAGGAAAATATCGTTCCATTTCATCAAAATAACAACGCGAAAAGAAATCGTTAAGTTGAACTATAACAATATAAGTCGCAAGAATAAATTATCTCGGTATCTAAGCAAACACCTGATCTTACAAGTTCTTTCCCTGCACTATAAAAACCCAGATTTGAAAAGTGTACTCTCAAAATGTAACTTAGCAAATGGAAATGTGTTAGAAAAATCTCAATTGCTTACTTCCTACTATACACAGTATGAAATAGAACTTGGGAGTGGAAAATGTGAATGAAATGGCCTTGTTCTTTTTCCAATACGTGGAGGAGGAAAGGAAATGAAAAGCCTTCTTAAGAGAATAAATGAGAATACTAAACTATTTTCAAAAATTAATTTCCTTAAACATCACCAATCCGAATGTCCAACTCCCTCCCTTTTCCAGAGACCCTTCCCACCCCTTCCACTCCTCGGGAGGGCGCCCTTCCTAAATATTCTCTTTTCCCTTTTTCTTAAAAATTAAGCCCAAACCAGGCTCCTTATCCTCCTTGCTCAAGCCTTGCCCGCCATCCACCGGCCTTCGGGGCCGCGCCTGGGGAAAGGAAGCCCCAGAGGCGGGAAGGGGGAGCCAGCAGGCGACACAGTCACTGGAGCCGCTGCAGCCGCCGCCTCCACCGCAGCTTCAGCCTGGTGCATCCTTCTTCCTCCCTCCCCGCCGCCGCCCTCCCGGGGCCGGCCCACACAGCACCCGCACCCGGGCGCCCACACACATCCCCACCCTCCTCGCCAGGCCCACTCCCCACTAGAGAAGCTCTGCCGCGGGTCCTGCGACCGCCGACGAAAGGAAGCAGGGCCGTGAAGCCGGCTGGCCCGGCGAAGGCGACCCCTCTCGGGTTGCTCGGGCCGCGGCGCCGGAGGCCGCGGCTCAGGTCTCGCGGCTCACGTCTCCCGGCTCCCCAGGCCCGCCCGCCGCGGCACAGGAAATGCCGCCGCCTCGGCTCTCCTCACATTCAATTCAAACTGTCACTGCCGCCGCCTCCCCTCCCCCCGGGCCCGCCGCCGCCGCCGCCGCACCCCGGGCCCGCCGTCGCCCCCACCCCACCTCCCTTCGCCGCAGCCCCCCGCCTCGCCTCAGGGCGTTCCCCCCGCCAGGTCAGGGGGCCGCAGAGCCCCTCCGCGTCCCGAGCCGCCGACCCGAGTCGGGACGGCCCAGAGCTGAGACTCACCCATGGTGCTGCTGTTGACGCTCCTCTCCTCAGCAGCAGCGGATCTCGCACTGACCGACATCCCCTCCCCCCTCCGCGACCAGCCCGGGCGCAGCGTAGCCCGCGGATTCTCCAAAGCCGCCTACGCCGATTCCGCGGCGTAGCCGCCCGGCGTCGCTGCTTCGCTTACGCAGGCGACAGCAGGCGGACTCCTCCACTGGCTCTCGCCCGACTCCTGCTCCCTCCTCCGCCCCTCCGCCCCTCCGCCCCTCAGCCCCTCTGCCCCCTCAGTCGAGGCTTCCGGGCCGAGCGGAGGCTGGCTTCGATCTCGCGAGATTACTTCATCGCTGCCCCACCGACTTGCTCGTTTTTCGAGCATGACTTCATTGGCGTCAGCCCTCCTTTGCTGGTCGGATTTGGCTGCCATGTTAAAATTGGCGGCATTTGGCACCTCCGGGGTCATGGATAGTCAGGCCTCTATGCGTGTTTCTTGAGCACTCCCTCTAAGGTTAACGCCTTACGTTTGTGGGTGAAAACCCTGGGGACGCTGAGAGGGAGTGGCCGGTGGGGTGCGAGGGTGTGGTTTTGCCCGAATCAAAGATGGCCGCCGTCGGTGCAGCCCCGCGCAAATTCACGTCAGGTTTTGGAGCTGCGGGAGTCTCGGGGTTGCCCTCTGCGCCTCCTTACGAAATTGGCGTAAGGCGAAGAGGCCAGACTGGGGGGCTACGCTCTGGGCAGGGGCCGCGTCCACGCTTCCGCTCCTAGCTACTGACCTGGCGGCATTGTGAGTTAAGTGGAGAGACACTTTGAGGCAGGTGTCTGTGCCCCCACCGTCCCTGTTTCCTCAGCTTCTTTGACTTTAGGAGTGAAAAGTGAGATTAGGCCCTGGTTGCCCCGACATTGCCCTCGCGCTGTCACTTTCCGGTGGCCTGGCACAGCCAGCAGGTCGGCTGCTGCAGCTTCCACTGCGGATTCTCCACGGTCACACTCGTATTGGCTCAGCCTGTTGGTGCCCGGTTCGGTCCTCCTGGCGCTCACACTCTAGTTGAGAAACTGAGTGGACACACGTGAAACTATTGGGTATCAGTTAAAGAGTAATTAAGGGTTAAAATGTGTGGTCTTGTACTATTAATTAGCAGTGAATGTCGCTTGGTCGTTGGAGCCGTCCCTAAATATCTTCTAGTGAAAGTAGCCTCGTATTGCTCAGAACAACCCGTGATCTTTTGTACCTCTCATAAAAACTAATCGCTGTCTTCGTTTGTATAGTTCACGCACACGTATTATCTTTCCTGTTAAACTGCATGTTATGGAATATATACATATGTAGTTATGAGCCCGCACAAGAATGTTCATAGCAGCATTGCTTATATTAGTGAAACAATTTAAATGTCCACTTACGGGAGAATGGATGAACAAGTTACGTTATTGGACAAATTGACGTACACAGAATGCTAAAAGATGGAAATTAATGAACTAAAGCTATTAGTAATATTAATTTAGAGTTCATTAACATAAATTGAGAAAAAAAGCAACTTACAGAAAGATGTATATGGTATACCATAAATAAATAAAAGTTTAAAAACAAGAAACTGTGAGATCAAACTGTGAAAATCATGTAAGGAAATGATAGATACCAAATTCAGAGTAGCGGTTAGTGCCAGAGAGGAGGAGAAGGGAATGTAACCGGGTTCACCTCATAGAGTGTTTCATTTTTTACCAAAAATAATTTGCAGAAAATGTGACAAAACATTAAAGGTAGGTGGAGGATACATGAGTGTTAAATTGTAACTATTGTCTGCACTCCTCTGTATACTTGAAAAGTTTCCAAGTAAATTTTTAATGGAAATTTTATCTAAGGAAACAGCTTATTCTTGATACTGTTTCTGAAGTCTCCATTGTTACTAAATTGCTCATAAAGTGTGTTACAATTTGTCTGCTCAACCAATCGTGTTAAATTTCTGAAACCTCACAGGAGCCCTTTACTTGGAAAATTTTGTTAAATTTCTTGTTTGAAGAAGGCAGTGCAGCAGAGAAGTTAAATGTGTGGCCTCTGGAGTCAAACTGCGTGGATTCACATCCCACCTCTACCATTTTCTAGCCAAATGCCCAAGGACAACTTTCTTAACCTTTCTGTGATCCAGTTTCCTCATCTATAAATGGAAGTAATACTTATCTAATGAAGTTTTTGTGAGAGTTAGATGTGCCCAGTCCATAGTATATGCTTAATAAATGTTACCTATGCACAGATTATTTTAAAATATAAAATTATTCTGAATACCATTATTGTTTAATAAAATCTAATAGTTTATAAAAAAGAAAATCTCTGCCTCCCATCTCTGTGGATATGTTTCTTTGAGGGGGATCTCTTAATGGATGTGAGAGAGGTGAATTTTGTTATTTTGCTCTCTGAAAAATGGATAAGTTCTTAATATAAATAATAAGTTCTTTGCCTGAGGTTTGTTCATATTGTCCTACAAATTCCATCCCACACAATAATAGCTTCACCACTTTCCACTGAAAATTAAATGGAGGGTTACAAGCAGTGAGATGATGACATCTTATGGAACTTCCCTCCTGAGGAGTTCTAATAGTCAATGATATTATACGTAATGTGTGTGAGTTTGTGTGCATGCACCTGTGTATTATAAATTATATTGGGAGGGGATGGACAGAGAGAGAGATAATTATTGCATTAGTTTCATGCACTGTCTACAGTATTATATTTGTAAATAAAATATAGTCTAGACCTTAACCTTCTGATTCAGAAATAGCTTTTTAAAAAACAAAAACTGACCTGAAATTCTGGATAGACTATGTGGATTGTTTTCACTACATATTTATAATGTCCAATCTTAAATGGGCCTTCAACTTTGCCAAGCAATGCTTGTTTCCCTAGTTAGCTCTCTTCCATAACAGCCGCTTCAGATTTTCTCCACTGTTTTCAAACCAACTCCCTCATTTATTCTCAGCAAAAATTAGAATGCATCAGCAAAGAACTCCAACAACTTCCTGCCTCCACATTCATAAGCCTACCTGCATCTACACCCACCTTTCAGACATCACAATGGATCAGGTGTCCCACCCCCCCCCCACCCCCCCCCCCACCCCCCCCACCCCCCCCCCCGGTCTGAGGCACATATTTCTACATGTTCTCTGTATTCCATCTCTTTGGCCTACTCTTTGGATTCTGTCTCTTCCTACCTTCCCAGGAACTTCACTCAATGGATTATTTATTTACTCAATAAATTTCTGGGTTCTGTCTCTATCACTCCACTGAAATTCTCAACAAGGATCACTAACAACCTTTTCGTTCAACCTAGTGGACACTTTAAAAAAAATTTTTACTTAAACATTTGATACTAGTGACCTGCTGTATTTACATCCCTTGATTTGTGAAACCACACTTTCCTAGCTTTCCTCCTAGATCTCAGGCTTCATTTTACCTTCTAGAACTTTTATCTTCTGCCTGTCACTTAAGTGTCCATGTACCTCAGAGATGTATCCTAGTCAGTTTATTCCTATCTCACTTTTTATACTCTCCTTTAGTGATCTCATTCAGTTCCATGGCTCAGTGACCATATATAGGCTGATAACTCCTAAGTATAAATTTCTAGTCCAGTTCTCTCTCCTTTCTATAAATCTACATACCTGACTGCCCTCAAAATATATGTCTTGATGTTCTCAAAACAGTATATCCCAAATTAAACTCATTTTCATTATATGTGCTTTTATGTTGCCAGTCTCTAAGTGGTATCATCATCAACCCAACTGCCTAAGCCAGAAATGTGGGTGTTAATACTCAGCCCCTCCCTCTCTCTCACCTCCTACAGCCATCAGAAAGTCCTGGCAGTTTTTCTTTCTCATATATCTCTAATTTCTGCATTTCTCTCCATCTCCATTACTACTATTCCAGCTAGGCCAATATTATCTCCTGCCTCAACTCTCTGCAATAGTCTTTCTGCCTGTCACCCTGTTCTACTCCAATTCATTCTTCACATTGTACCTAGAGTGAACTTTCTAAACTTATATCAGTCCCCTATATAAAGTCTTCAAATTATCCCTCAGGAAACTTACATGATACATTTTCTTATTAATGGTCAATCTGCCATGCCTTGCTCTCTCTCTAAACTCTAGCAAGTCTTGCTTCTCCCTATGTCTGGGACACTTCACTCTCCTTTTATACTTGCATTCCTTACCTGGCTTTCTCCTTTAAGTCTCATCATGTTCTCTAAAATCCTTCTTTGATGTCCCAAGATTGGGCAGGGTGCCCTCTTACACCCCACAGGATCTTGTATTTACTCCAGTGGTGGTACTGATAGCACAGTTTTGTAAATATTTGTCTCTTCCATTGGAATCTAAGCTCCTTAAGGCCAGGGACTTCTGTCTTGTTCATTTGTGTGTCCCCAACACCTAGCACAAGGTATGGTATTCATTACTTCATTCAGCAACTATTTCTTGAGTCACAACTGGATCCTAGACACTAGCTCAGTGGTTAATGTGTGAAATGGTGAACCCTTGAGGGAGGTAGGTCTCTGAGATGTGAGGGAATCCATGAGGTCAAAATTATTTTAATTATAATACTAAGACTTTGTCTTTTTTTTTTTTTTTTTGCGGTACACGGGCCTCTCACTGTTGTGGCCTCTCCCGTTGCGGAGCACAGGCTCCGGACGAGCAGGCTCAGCGGCCATGGCTCACAGGCCCAGCCACTCCACGGCATGTGGGATCTTCCCGGACTGGGGCACGAACCCGTGTCCCTTGCATCGGCAGGCGGACTCTCAACCACTGTGCCACCAGGGAAGCCCTTTTTTTTTTTTTTTTTAAACTTTTTCATTTTCAGTCTCTCATGAGCGTACTAGTGGAGTTTTCCAGACACTACATGAAGTGTGTTAACTGCAGCAGAATGAATGTGAGAACACAAATAATCCAGTTGTCTAATATTAAGCCAGATATTAAAGGGATTTGCAAAAATGTAAAACAATGGCATTCAAACTATTTTGTTGTTGTTGTTTTGGAAGATATGGCTATTTTTCATACAAGTGTGTTATTTATGTTAACATTTAGTGGATTTATTGTTTTTTAATGAATAAATCATATTTTTAAACTTATCAGTTTTAATTTCAAATACAGTAATATCAATAAATACATTCCACATAAACAAAAAGTCTTTGGGATCCTCAATAATTTGTAAGAATGTAAAGAGATCCTGAGCCCAAAAGTTTGAGAATTGCTGCACTAGCACATATCATGTGTGTTCAACGTAGATGTGTGAAATAATTAATGAATGTCAGTTTGCCAAAACTCTGGCACACAGCTGCTGAATGTTTCTTAAAGCTTCTCCCCAAATGCCCAGAATTAATATCTGAATAGGGAAAACACCCAGGCTTATTATCTGAATATGCATAAGTGAAAGTATTTTTTAGGTGGATGTACTTTGTAAACTATGAAGTGTTATACGAATGCAATTATTTTGGTAATTGTCTATGACAAATATGCTACGTTCTAGCTTTGGTAATAGAGCAGGACTACCTATCATAATCTGATAGTTGACTTGACGATAAGAATTTTTATAGCCAGCCATTTCTCATCAATCAAATTTAATTGATATAACAATGTTGTGGAATAGATATTACCCTTATTTTTCAAACGAGGAAACCAATGTTCAGAGAAGTGAAGTGATTTACTCAAGGTCTCAGAATTTGTAAGAGCCTGCGACAAAGTTCAAATATCTCACACTTCAAATACACAAGACATCACATGGAGAGATTTGTTCCTCTGTTTTCCTGAATCCTATTCTCATTTGCTAGACATTTGGTCTGGTGAAAGGGTAAGATGGGTTTTCGTTTGTTTGTTTGTTTTTTACAATTTTCAGGTACTTCTTCCTTTAATGCAAGAAGAAAGACATGTGAATGCTATTAGGTCTATCCGAAGGTTTTCCTTAAGCACCAATTCAGAAAATGACATTATAAGTGAGATGGCGCTTCTTATAGAACAAGTTGGTCCTGTTTACTACATTGCCAAAACTTAGCAGACATAGTCCGGCTGGGTGGTAGGAGTGGAGCTTGAAATTTCAGATGTGTATTTTATGAAGTGGGTTAGGCAATCTGTAATATTTCTTTGTTTACAGTAATGTCCAAATATCCAAAAAGCCCTTGAGTACTTTTCTCCTTTGAAGAACAGTAGAAGAGCATTAAGAAATGATATGTAAAATAAAGTCATTAACTAACTAAAACTTTTTTTCTTGTGAAAAAGACATAACTTATTCACAAAAGCTGAAGCTAATTTAGTTTCATATTATTAATGAATATGGGAGTATATTTTGTTCAAGTCACATTTTGAATATGAAACCTCATAATTCAAGATATTCCCCAACAGAAATATTCTACCACCCACAAAATCTGTTTTAAGTGTAATGAAATACAAACACAGGGAATCAAGGTAAGTATGGTTTAAATACTTTTGTATTTAAAATTTAAATATTTGAAAACTAATAGTGCATTCTAGTGTTAAATTCACGATCAAATAGCATAGTTATCAGAGAAAAGTTCTATTGAGATCAAAGAATTTAACTAAAATAATTGGCAGTGTTATGTTTTACAAATGAAAGGGAATAGATATTGACATGCCCTTTTTTAGATTAAGAATCTATACGGTACAGGAAGTCAAGTGACACTTGCAAGGTTATACAACGAGTGAACAGAAATTAGAGAAATTAAAGCCTCATACTTCCTCTTCCTTTGTAAAGATCAAACTTTACTCCACAGAGGAAGAGAGGCCAAAAGACACAGCAGTAATAACAAAACAAAAAAATAAAATAAAATGAGAGAACCATGCAATTTGAAGACCAGAGATTTAAACAAACAGCAAATAGCTCTCATTCTTAAATTCTTTACCTTAGAAGGAGGAGTTTTTCTTTTTCCCACCAGCCAAGGAGGGAGTGGGGGAGAAAGCAGCACAGAAATAGGATGTCTGAATCCAGACTGCCCCTGGAGGCCTCATTTATCTCAATTAAACACTGGAGCCTCAAGGAATTTTCAAATTCCAGGGCTCTCCTGGAAACTTACTTCTAATGCAGATGAGAGTCCCACTTTCCTCTGAGGACTCCATGTCCCTGGTAATAAGATTGGCAGCACAGTTGCCTCTGGGATTGAGGGAATAGAGGAAGTCATTTACCTTGAGGTTTCCTTGCCAGTCATCACCATGTTGTGAGCCATCCAATCCGATTACATGGTAGAAATACCACTGAGCACAATATTGGAGAAAAATCCAAAGTACATTAAAAAAAATCTATTATAAGTGGAAAATGCCATTGTTGCCAACTCCCTTTGGCATTTCCTACCACTGAATAATAAACTGACTGAACTAGGAAATAGGGACACATGGTTTTATGGGAAACCAGCTGCCTTCAACAACCAGACTTAATATATTGACTTTGGCAATGACTGAATGCCTCCTGCTATATAAGAGGTTTGTGAAAGTGAATTGAATTGTACTTAAGTTTGTGTAGATGGAACGTGTTACATTAGAACAAGGCTGTCACTTTAAGCAATAGGAACTTACCCTCTCAAAACCACTTTTCCTAGCAGACCTCTGAGTGAGTGACTAGTTCCTGAAGGTGGACCTCAGAGATCTCATATCCAGGAAAACAGGAAATTCAGAGAGGAAGCAAATGCCTGTGCCAGACTAATGTGCTTGCTTTATGGAAGCAATTGCATTGGATTACCATGAAGGTTTACTGGCGGAGGACAAATGCCTAGTAATAGTTAAAATACTGTGTCATTACTCCCTTTATGAGGCTCCCAACAACTTAAAGACTCTTTCTTGTACTATACCTTTAAGCATTTGACATTGATTGGTACCTATTTTAGAGAGATGCTTATGCGTCTGATAAAAAAATAAAAGATCAAATGATAATGTTTGTGATTGTTACACATGAGGTGATCCATTTCATGGAAGGAATTGTGATTGAGATTCATTTATTTATTTACTTTTTAGCTGATACTCTTTTTCCTTGATTTGCTTCTAGAAATTCGACAGTAAATGATAACATCTTGCCAGTCAACCACTATAAACAGATAAACACATTTTATGAAACAAAAATAATGGCCATCTTTAGTATCCAAAATGGTAGCAGCACAGCATTAAACAATAATGTTGAACTATAGGTATTTCCTCCTGGAATTCTTATTTCAAAAGGCTACATTTGTGTCTTAATAGAATCTAATATCTTAAGAATTGGAAGAGGGCTTCCCTGGTGGCTCAGTGGTTGAGAATCTGCCTGCTAATGCAGGGAACACGGGTTCGAGCCCTGGTCTGGGAAGATCCCACATGCCGCGGAGCGGCTAGGCCCGTAAGCCACAACTACTGAGCCTGCGCGTCTGGAGCCTGTGCTCCACAACAAGAGAGGCCGCAATAGTGAGAGGCCCGCACACCACGATGAAGAGTGGCCCCCACTTGCCACAACTAGAGAGAGCCTTCGCACGGAAACAAAGACCCAACACAGCAAAAATAAATAAATTAATAAACTCCTACCCCCAACATCTTCTTAAAAAAAAAAAAAAAGAATTCTAAGAAATCTTATAACTACATCAGCCACCTACAAATTCAAAAACTTCCTCAAATATTATTTTTTTCATGTTATGTATAAGGCCATGAGACCAACTACTGAAACTATAAATGTTAGAATTTGCATTTATATGAAGCAGATGTATCGCAGATGATATTATATCACTTTATAGTCCTATAGTTCACATATGGTGTGGGTGTAACCCTTTTCCTTTTATAATTTACAACATACAAGTGAGCAAACTATTCTGAAATCCCTGTTTCTGATAAAAGTGTTCATTTAATTGCTTATTATTTCAAAATATGTTTTTGGTTTGAGCTAAATGTCAGTGACATTTAGATGCTGTCAATGAGCATTAGACAATTAAAGTGTTTTCTCTTCTAAAATTTAGCTGCTTTTACAAATCTATGAGCTAATATGACCATGAATTACTTTTGCTATTGAAACAGGAAGGAAGTGGGCAGGGTACAACCTTGAAAAAAATGACATAGGCATAGGACATGACAAAAACTGGTTAAAACCAACCTAGTCCAAGATGGCAGAATATTCGACTTCTAATAGACCTTGAGCCTTATCATACTCTCATTGTAATACATTAGCATGCTAAATGACAGTCCCACCAATGCCATGACAGTTCAAAGGCTAACCATAAAAGGCCAAAAAGTGGGTGGTGGCCCAATTCCTGGAAATCTCCACCCCTTCCCTGAAATAATTGGAATAATCCTCCCACTAATTAGCCTATGAAATTACCCAGCCCATAAAAACTAACCACGCCATATTTCGGGGCCTCTCACCTTCTGAGATGGCCCATACTCTGTCTGTGGAGTGTGTTTCTCTCTAAATAAATCCACTTCTTACCTATCACTTTGTCTCTCACTGAATTCTGACTGCGACGAGACATCAAGAACCTCAGATTCACCGGGAACACTGAGACTGCAGACCCTAAGGATAGACAAAAGCTTAGCTATCTTTTTATTTTGTGCAAACCCAGCATAATGCCTTGCACCTAGAAGACACCCAAATTTTTTGGAAAATACCAAAATGTTTTGGAAATAATTGCATATGTTTATAGGGTTCATATGTGTCATAGGAAACTGAATAGAGTAGAAAAAGCAACACCAAAAAAACGGCCAAAAAATGGAACTTGAGTATTGCAAATAGGAAGGATTATTATCTTCATATTTGCTCTTTAATTTATCCTCAGCTTCCATTACACACATACAAACACATTAAGAAAAAAGTCATGCAAAAAACAAAACCAAAAAACACTTTCCTACACAATCTCCCCTTCACCCCCAGATAGATTTATCTGTTTTTTTTTTTTTAACATCCCCATGAGATTTCTGTGTTTGTTTGCTTTTGGCATCTTACTGACACTCAAATGAAAGGCTTAGCTGACACTTCTGTTAGCAAGGTTGTGCAGAGAGAAGAAGGTCCACCTTTACTCCTCTTGTTTCATCCTTGCTGCCTCTCACCCTTCTCTCTCCCTCCTGATCAGTTCGAAGTAGAGGCAGGCCTGACTCTTAGCCTCCTAAGATATATTACTACCCTGTTGGGCAAAAGTAAGCACAAGCTCCCCAAACCTATGGTGTGGTGTGGTACATAAGCAACCAACGTGTACTCTGAAAAGAAAATGCAGAGAATGAAGAGATCATACAAGTATAACCCTTTTTTCAGTCAATGGCAGGTACTTTCCCTCTTCCTTTCCTTTTGTCTCTAGCACACAGCAGTCTCCAGTAAAGCAATCTCTCACTTTACAAGTAAAAGGAATTGCTGAAGGAAGAAAGAAATATTAGGAGACCTTGAGACCAATTATTCCATCTACTGTGGCTGTGTAATTTTGGGTGAGTCACTCTTCTTCAGGAAATTGAAAGAATGTCAAATATGCGAAAGTTACTGAGGATGGCTGCAGAGCAGAATGTGGATCCTGGGGTAATTTCAAGTTTCCTCCCTACTTTCGCCCAGAAACACACACATCAGATATAATGAAGGCTGAGGGGGAAGGGATGGTCAGGGAGAGGGAATGTGTTAAAATGAGGTCTCAAGGGGTGTGTGAACTCGACCTAGCCAATCAGTGGAAGAAAAGTAAGCGGAATTATGTGGAAAAGATTTTGTTTCATAGTTCACATAATGAAAATGGAGGATAAAGTCAATGGGAAAATACCTTAATATCTTCTTCCTGTTATTTTAATGCCATACCAAACAGAATGAGGCACATCAAAAAACAAATTGTTCACAAACATCCAAACATCTTTCAAATCCCCCAAGGGTCATAATAAACACCCCTTATTAAATAAACTGCAATGAGCAAGGAGAGTGAGGACAATAAAGGAAAGGACAGAGAGAACATGGGATGAAGAAAGTAGGGAACAAGTGGCTTGAACAGCTTGCTTATACCACAGGACCTCAGCTCAAAGCAGAAGGGCCACAAGGACCTTGAGAAAAACCCCTCTGTATTAGTTTGCTCAGGCTGCTGTAATAAATACCACAGTCTGGGTAGTTTAAACAACAGAAATTTATTTTCTTATAGTTCTGAGGCTTGAAGCCTAAGATCAAGGTGACTGCCTTCTCCAAAGGCCTCTCCCCTTGGCTTGTAGATGAGTGCCTTCTCTGTGTCCTCACATGGTCTTTCCTCTGTGCATGCCCATCCCTGGTGTCTCTTTGTCCAAATTTCCTCTTCTGATAAGGATACCAGTCAGACTGGATTAGGGCCCACCCTAATGGCCTCATTTTAACTTAATCACCCCCTTTAAAGGCCCAAATACAGTCACACTCGGAGGTACTGGGAATTAGGGCTTCAACGTGAATTTTGAGGGGACATGATTCAGCCCATAACACTCTTCGTGCAAGCTGGCAGAGTCTAGTTAATATGTGTGTCCTGGGGCTTCCCTGGTGGCGCAGTGGTTAAGAATCTGTCTGCCAATGCAGGGGACACGGGTTCGAGCCCTGGTCCGGGAAGATCCCACATGCCGCGGAGCAACTAAGCCCGTGCACCACAACTACTGAGCCTGAGCTCTAGAGCCTGCGAACCACAACTTCTGAAGTCCGTATGCCTAGAGCCCGTGCTCCACAACAAGAGAAGCCACAGCAATGAGAAGCCCGTGCACCGCAAGAAAGAGTAGCCCCTGCTCTCTGCAACTAGAGAAAGCCCACGCACAGCAACGAAGCCCCAACACAGCCAAAAATAACTAAAAATAAAATAAATTAAAAGAGCCTGTACCTATAGCTTAATCCTTAAAAAATATATATGTGTGTGTGTGTGTGTGTGTGTGTCCTTTGACTAGGCTATTCCTCTTCTAGAAATTTATCCTAGAAAAATAACTAGCATATATGCCAAAAAATTTGTTCATAAAGATGTTTATTGCAACACTGGTTGAAACAGCAAAAAATAGTAAATAACATAATTGTCCATTTATAGGAGATTTGTATAATAAATTAGTCTAACCCATACAAATAGAATACTGTGTCTGGAAAGATGTCCAAGATCTTATATAAAAAACTCAAGTAACAGAACACTGTGTACAGTATAAACTCATGTTTAGAAATTATATCATATATTTGTATAGGCCTAGAAAAAGGTCTGAAAAAATATATATCAAACTCTTAACAGTAGTTACCTCTAAGGTATGGAAGTAGGGCCTTTCACTTTTTATTTGTACACTTATATAATCTGAATTTTTGCAACAGATGTGTTTGCTTTTGTAATTAAATATGAAAGCATTAATGAGAAACATGGTATAGACAGGTTTAAAGCCTATGAAGTTTGACAAATACTGTAAAAAAATAATAAAAATGGCCTGTATTGAGCATCTACTATTTATTCATTCAACAAAAAGGTTTGAGTCCCTATGTCCCAGGCATTGTTAGGGACTTAACATATCATATATTACACGCAGTCCTCACAAAAAACTTCTTCAGGCAAGTTTTACCATTTTGATTTTATCATGGCAGAAATCAAGGTTCAGAGAAGTCAAGTAATTTACAAAAGTTGCACAGTTAATAAGCAACGTAGGGACTTCCCCGGCCGTTGGTCCAGTGGTTAAGAGTCCGTACTTCCAATGCAGGAGGAATGGGTTTGATCCCTGGTCGGGGAACTAAGATCCCACATGCCATGGGGTGCGGTCAAAAACTTAAAAAAAAAAAAAAAAGCAACAAAGCCAAGCCTTTGGTCTACTTTACTATGTTGCCTTATAAAATTACTGTTCTGTTTTATATACAGGATACAGAAAATTGTCATCCAGCTTAATGTTATCACATTTACAGGTCATTACTATATTCTTTCAGCAAACTACCACCTTTATAAAGTTTATTTATTTATTTTTGGCTGCATTGGGTCTTCGTTGCCGTGCCCGAGCTTTCTCTAGTTGCGGTGAGCGGGGGCTTCTCTTGTTGCGGAGCACGGGCTCTCAGCACGCGGGCTTCAGTAGTTGTGGCGCATGGGCTTAGTTGCTCCATAGCATGTGCGATCTTCCCGGACCAGGGCTTGAACCCGTATCCCCTGTATTGGCAGGAGTTCTTAACCACTGCGCCACCAGGGAAGCCCCAAGCTACCACCTTTAAATCTAAATCAATCTATGTATCTATCCATCCATCCATCCACCCATCCATCCATCTATCCATATTTCATAGCCACTAATCAAAAATATTTGCCAAAACATTTTTGAACTTACAAGTGATTTTGATAAGTAAAGGAAAATTCCAGAATTTCGGGTTCTCATTAACAATGATTGAAGGGTGGTGGGTGAGTACCAGGAGAGCCACTCTTGTTTACTCTGTTTATTGTAGGGTAGGGCAGTACTGGTATTTGGAATATTGATAAAGCAGTGTCTGGGTCTATAACTTCAGTTATCAAAAGAAAGAGGCTTTGATGGATTATGCCCACTGATTACCATCTCTGTGAGAAGCACACACATATGTATTGTTTCCTGTGAAAATGAGGACTTTGTACAGATAGGCTGGTACTGTGGGATGAAAAGTACTTCAAGAGAATCTCTGGAGCAGCAGGACTCTTGATCATCCCATCCCCTGAAATGTTATCATTTCTCTTCAGGCAGCAAATAGGATCCATTTGAATGTGCTACCACCTATCTACAAGTGTGATTTCAGGGAATTCAGCATATCTCCCCAATCCTTCCTAGCTCCTGCCTCTGATTTCAACGTCATTCCTCTAACTGCCTGCTCTTTGTTCGAAAGCAGTAGGTCCCAAAAGCAAAATGCTTTCACCTGTCATCAGACATGTACTACTTGATGTGAATGGAGGTGAAGATCATGAGGACAGTAGGCCCCTTCTCAGGGATTGGGGAAGAAACAGGTAAAATTGGGGATGCTGGGGACACAAAGACAAATTTGCCAATTTTACTACGTTGCCTAGGACATAATTTGGGAATAATGAGAACCCTGTCAGTCACGAGTCACTGGGAATTTATTTTAACCACTAGTGAGTGGAGTGAGGATGGAAATAGTCAGCTGCCTGATGCCTCATGTGAGCAGAGTCCTTTACTGTCAAATGATCTTCCTAGCTATCACCCCTGTGTAAGCCTGGCAAGCCTTTGCCCCAGTCCCTGTAGATACCACAGAGAGACAGAAAGAGTATAGGCTTTGCATTCAGAATAGACTTAGGTTCAAATACAACTCATCCACTTACTGGCCATCTGACCTTGGGCAAGTCAACCTGTCTCACAGGGCTGTCATGAGGATGAAATGAGATTTTGTAAGTAAAGAGCTTTGCACAGTGCCTGTTACACAAAAGGGACCGAATGAATATACAATCAATCCTTTCTGGGTCCCTGCTGAGAATTCCACCAGGACCAAAGCCCAGCCTTGAACCTAAGCCCAGTCAGCTCCGAGTCCTGACCACTTGTCCAAATCCTGCTGAGTTTTTCTCTAGGCTTGCACCCTGTTTTCTTAGCCTTTTCAGCATCAGGATGAAGCTGCAAACACGTTTCCTGCCTGCTTTACACCCACCAACTACACTCCATAGATGGCAGTGCCAGCTTCAGTAAGACTAGAGTCTGCTCTGGTTCCCGTCAGACTTGGTGAGTTAGACCAGGGGTTCCCAACCCTTTTGGAACCACCCAGACCTAAACTTCTCTGTGTGCAGAGCCTGGGGATATGCATTCTTTAAAAAGCTCCTCTTCCCTCATTGCAAGGACCATCTCACTAACCATCACCCATTCTTGCTTCAATGCAGAAGTTCCTAGCATGATGTGTAGCCAAGACTGGAGTATCTACCTTGCAGATAGTGGGTGCTTAATAAATGTTTATGGAGCAAATAAAAGTTTTCTGTTGGGTGTTATTTTTTTCCTTACAAAGATATTTAGCCATGGAATTTTAAAATAATGTTAAAATAATGGCACATACTAGATGTTCGATGAAGATTGGTTACTGAATGATTAAAGCCTGTTTTCTTTTGGGATAGCAACTATTTGGAAGGATGCCTGTGAGTACAGAAGTTCCATGGAAGTAAATGAAATGACAGCATATGGAAGAGTTTTATGAAGCGTGAAGGAATATTTGAAATAATAATGATGTTATACCATTCAAATCTTAATGTTAGTACATTCTAATTTGTTCTGGAAAAAATGGAACTGGGATAAGCAATTTCTGATAGGTTACAGTGTATGTCAGCAGGAAGGGGAAAAGCAAGAAAGGGGTCTCATTGCTATACAATCACAATAAAAGGACTTATCTCCTTTTTTGCCTTTAAAACAAAACTTGTTAGTGTGGAAAGTTTCAAACATATTTAAAGTAGGGAGAAGAGTACAGTAAATCTTCATATCCATCACACAGCTTCAACAATTATCAACACTGTCTATATTGGACTAACCTATGTGATGCAAAATGGGGCTTCTGAGTTTAAAGATGGTTTGAAAAGAATGTGTAAATAAATGCTTTAGGACTAGGTCAACATTCTTTGAGAAGATTTAGAGATAACGTGTACTCCGAGAGCCCATTTGCATATATTTTTCAACATCTGGCTAACAATTCCTCTTTGAGTTGGATGATTACAACATCCCAAACTCTGCACAATCTCCTGATGAGTGTATATAATAGAGTACTTGTCTCTAAAAATACAACCTATTTTTAGAACTTTAGAAAATTGTGGCTGTGTCCCCATCTGGGCTACAAAGGACCAGTGAGCCCAGTTTACTGTGGTTCCTGCATTCGTGACTACAGATATCCCACCACCAAGCTAGTATTATGACAACCCAGAGTGAGAGAGGCTGCAGGTCTGGGTTCATTGACTGTAGAAAGAGTCTCTGAGTGTGAGTTTATACTCTAAGCCAAAACATTAGGGAGTGGTTAGTAGTTTCATGCTGAATATGAGTAATTTCCTGGGAATCACTATTATTTACTTGGTTCAACCATTCATTTAAGTATATGGTGATGTGACAAGGTTTAGCTTTTCTACCGTTTTCTTTCTTCCAAGTTTGTATTTTCCTTTTTTTTTTTTTTGCGGCACACGGGCCTCTCACTGTTGTGGCCTCTCCCGTTGCGGAGCACAGTCTCCGGACTCGCAGCGGCCATGGCTCACGGGCCCAGCCACTCTGCGGCATGTGGGATCTTCCCGGACCGCGGCACGAACCCATGTCCCCTGCATCGGCAGGCGGACTCTCAACCACTGCGCCACCAGGGAAGCCCTGTATTTTCCATTTTTAGTTTGAGGTCATCAGGTGCTAAGTTATACTCTTTGACAGTGGGAAGCAAAATCTTAATCTTAATGAAACCATTACTTGGGAGGAATCCACCACATCATGTTTACTGCATATAGTTTCACATTAAACCCACAGCTCAATATGTATTTATTGAATGAACAAGGTTGAGTGTCTTCCTTCCAAGTATTTTTCTAGCTGCTCATGTGTTTTAATATCACATTAATGTGTTTTTAGTCGTATAAAAAAATCTCACCTCTAGCCAGTGTATTTTCCCTTGGGATTCAAAGTCCACGTTGATAATCTTTCTAACTCTCTGACCTATCAGTTCCTTTACCTTGAGCTCTGTGGCTCCATCTCATTCTGCCTCAGATCTCCCTTAGTGTCGCCACACCTTAGTTTTCACCATCATCCATAACGTCTCCACATTTGAGACTCTCAAACTTGAAAAGTTTCCTCTGACCACTATCTGTCTATCTCTCCTATTACCTCACTTTTTTCTGACCCATCCTTCACATTTTCAGGCCCATACCCTTTGCTCTTTCTCCATTTGCCAGCCTTCCTGGACTCTCAGGATGTCCCAAGCCACCTACCTGAGGAATCTCAGGGACAGTTCTTCCCACTGTGCTCGCCAGACCTGCAACCTAATGACTTATTTCACTCATCTTGGTTCACAACTGTCGTGTCAATCTCCAGACCTGGTTAAGCCAACCATCTGTTTCTTCTTGTTCCTTTTCTAGGCAGCTGAAGAATTCTGGAGAAAATAGACATAACCAGGTTGATTGGATGCTCTAAAATATATTTTTCCAATATGTCTGGGGATTCAATAACCCTGGGAATTCCTTTTCTTACCTATCATCAATTCACCCTTATAATACACATAGCTGTTGTTCCAATCTTCTGTACTCCCTTTCAATTTCTATGCCTACATCCACCCTCTTTTGCTACCTACATTATGGGAAGCTGGAGAACACCTGATATGAATACTACATAAATTTCATTCTGTTCAAATTACCACCCATTCCTTTTGTCTTCCCTCCAGCCTCTGAAGACTTTTCCTGATTTCCTTCTAAGGCCAGTGTTTCCATCTCTCCTTTTCTCTCCTCCTTCCCTGGGTCCTTCTTGACTTTGATGCCCTTCCATTTTCTCCCCTTAATCTACTTCCTTTCCATTTTCTGTGCATCCCCCAAACCCCCTTGATATCTACAAACCTTTCTTTCCTGGCCTCATACTCTCCCTTGATTCTAATTTCTGTTCATGCTATTTCTGTCAATCATCTTCCTCTTCATCTACCTTGGTTTCTCCTCCCTCTTGATCCTCAGCACCATCAGCCTATGGAAAGCCTTAAAGCCAAAACGACCTTCTGCTCAAATTCTGATTTCAGCAGAATTTGACAACATTGACCACCCTCTTCTTACTAGAACTCTCATCTCCACTGGAGCCCACATTACATTCTTTTGGTCCTCCTGCCTCATGGACTGCTTCTGTTTAGTTTTCTCCCAAGATTCCTAACCTGCCTCACACCTTCCCTGCCTTAAAACAAGCCCTTTAATCTGAAGATTCAGTGTTCAGTCCTCTCTACTTTAAGTCTTGACAGTCCCTTGGTAATCTCATCCTATTTTACAGCTTGATCTATCTAGCTATCCTCTTTATAAGACTGACTCCCAGCTCTGTACCTTTAGCCCTTATCTGTCTTCCCTTATTTACACCCTGTTCCTAACTATATGCTGAGCATCCCACACTGATGTATTAAGTCTGATCTAAATTAAACTCATCACTTTTCACTCCTGGGTTTTTTGTTGTTGTTTTTTTTTGCGGTATGCGGGCCTCTCACTGTTGTGGCCTCTCCCGTTGCGGAGCACAGGCTCCGGACACGCAGGCTCAGTGGCCATGGCTCACGGGCCCAGCTGCTCCGCGGCATGTGGGATCTTCCCGGACCGGGGCACGAACCTGTGTCCCCTGCATCGGCAGGCGGGCTCTCAACCACTGCGCCACCAGGGAAGCCCCACTCCTGGGTTTTTGATCTTGGCTAATCAACCCAATGGGATCTCTTTCCACCATTATCTTTCAAATCCCATGGGATCTCTTTCCACCATTATCTTTCAAATCAATCTCCTCTGTTTACTACCTTTCTTCAGAAAGTCATTAATTCTTGCCTGGACCATTGCATAGCCTCCTAAATGGTCTCCTTGCTTTCAGTTTGTTTTTCCTCCATTTAGTGGAATAATAGCAAATCAACTTTGCTATTCACATGTTAAGTGCTTTTGCATTAAACAACAACAACAATAACCCTTTCCCTTTCTTTGGTTCATTTAATTGTCTTTCCCCAGTAATACCTTAAATGTTGGCTTTTCTGAACACTACTGCTAGTCATCTTCCAAAGGTGTGTCACTTTGAGCTCAGACTTTCTTCTCCTACCCATTGCCTTCTACTGTCAAAGCCCTCCATGATTTGGTCTAAATCCATCACTCTAGCCTTATCTCCCACTAAATTCTTGCACCCTGGCGTGTGACAAGTCCAAACAGGTCCTATGCTCAGTTGCTTTTTTTAAACTATTTCCTCTGTCACTCACCCTTCCTTCCAGATCAGCTTTTGTAAGTTTACCTGGTCTTCAAAGCCTAATTCACATCATTCTCCTCCAAAATGCTCTTTCCCCACCACCAAAGTCAAAACAACAGCCTCCCCGCATTATTAAGTACTTGGTTGATATCTGGAACACAGAATTTAGCACAATTAGTTTGGCATCCAATTATTTCTCTTCTCCATTAGACCATACACTTAGAAGAGAGGGACAGGGCTTCCCTAGTGGCACAGTGGTTGAGAGTCCGCCTGCCGACGCAGGGGACACGGGTTCGTTCCCCGAAGAATCCCACATGCCGCGGCGCAGCTAGGCCCGTGAGCCATGGTCGCTGAGCCTGTGCTCCGCAACGGGAGAGGCCACAACAGTGAGAGAGGCCCGCGTACCGCAAAAAAAAAAAAAAAAAAAAAAAAAAAAAAAAAAAAAAAAGAAGAGAGGGACAGACTAAATTCATTTTTGTATCCAACCTAATGAATATAAAGTGCTCCCATAGTGAGTGCTTTATTGTTTATTAAATTCTTGAATTCTATAGAAAGAGTTGCCTTAAGTAAATTTATAGAATGAAGAATAAAATTTAGCTTATTTGGGGGAGCAAGAGTTTTATGATTTTTTCCTCAATGATTTGGTCTTTATTGTAATATAAATTTTCCATTCATAATAGAACTTCCATAGGTGGAAATATTCAATGGATAAAAATTCATGATTTTTATAATATCAAAACAAGTCATTGACTAGTGTAACAAATAATAACATGTTAAAAGGACAGCACAGTGTAGGTGAAAGAATATATATGCAAATATCAGGGGAGTTTCTGATTATAATGAAGAGAGATAATGCATGTAAAATGCTTACTCACTCTCTGGTATAGACTAAGCCCTCAAAAAATGTTACCTAATACTATTAAACAGCAAGTAAAGTGGCTGGAAAAAAATAATTTCCTTTTCCCCATGTATTCTACATAGTTTTGTGTGATAGCTGATAGTAACTTTGAATTGCATTTGGTTTTAAGTCAGTCAGATATGTCTTTTTATGATAATTTCAAGAGCAAGTAACAAAGAATAAGGCGTGTGAGGAGATAGCATGATGTAATTAACCACGTGCACTATTGAGGAGGACTTGGCTTCCCTCTGTACCACTTGATATTCAGTGAAATAAATAATGGTGATAATTGTCACATTCCTAACAAAGACATCTGCTAAGCCAGGCTACTCAAGCAAAGCTGTTTGCTACTGACAGCTTGCTTCAAATATGAATGTTGCCATTAAGAAAAAATAGAGTTTTTGTATTTATCACTTTGCCTAATATGTTGTGTTGGTGATGCTTCATCTGGGAACCAAAAGAAATATAGATGATAATTAAATTCAACATTCAAAATTCTGTATTTGCTTATGGGACTATTAGAAGCTCTTTAATTTTTGTTGTTGTTTTAACATATATGCAATATATCTACATGATAAAAATAAAAAATCCAACGGTTAAGAGTGGTACCAACTGAAGGGTAAAAGTCTCCATTCTCGCTACCCTCCCTCCCTCCTCTCTAGAGATTACGTTTTAAATCACACACTATGTAAAAACTGCACTAAATAATAATAAAGATCAACCAATTCTGCTTTATTTTAATATGACCTTGAATTTCAGAAAATCTCAATGTTGCATGATACCCAAAGACAAATCTTTCCATCTTTTGATTTTTCTCCATTTGTCAATTAATATTATCATAATAAAAATCTCCACTGCAAAATGATATTTCAAGGGACCCAAAAGAATGAAAGCTTTACTCTTT
The DNA here is from genome assembly GCF_963924675.1 of Phocoena phocoena. Lineage (NCBI taxonomy): Eukaryota > Metazoa > Chordata > Mammalia > Artiodactyla > Phocoenidae > Phocoena > Phocoena phocoena. Next base: position 64,374,812 of record NC_089227.1, on the reverse strand, counting down.
ATTCCCTCATCTGATGACTGATCACTAAGAAGTATCTGAAGCAGTATCACCCTTAGACCAGGATGAGAAATGTCCCTGACCCTGGTCCCCAAACTTCTGAGGACCCTACCCTTGCCTTCCTTTGAAACCTTATCCCTGGCCATGGAGTGAGATGTCTGTGTTGCTAAGGGGAGTTGCCTACTCAGAGCCTGTGTGTCCTCTATCAGACCACATGTGGGGTAACCTGGACAGAGGAATTCCAAGGTTACCTGGTCCAAGCAACTTCCATGGCTTCTTTTCCACCTTTATCCTCCCAAGGATGGATAAGTCACAGGCCAGAGGCTAGGGTTCAGCTCTCCTCCTCCTTCCTGTTATTATCTGCTATGGAACTCTGAAGAGTCTGAGAAATCTAAATTCAAACCTAATCTTTTAGGTTGTTATGAAGATGTCAAGATAGGAGTGTTTAAATATCTATTTAACAATTTGCTAGCTTGATTTATCACTTTAAAGTATTTAGATAGAGTGGCTGTTGACCCCAATGTGTACTTTTGACCTTGACCACCTCAAATGTTAGGAGGCGGGCCTCATTTGAAGATAATGTCATTGTGAAGCTCATATAATTAAATGCCTTTCCATTTGAATTGTTTCTAAAAGTTCTTTGAAATAAAGGTAAAATGAATCTTACTCTTCCAATCACTAGCGTTTTTTTTTCTAAATGAGAAACTTCCAATTTCAAATTATTCTGTCCCTCTATCTACCGTTAAAATACTCAGTGAAGGAATATCTTCCTAGAGGTAGAACAGAACTTGATTCTGTTAATATTTTTAAAAAATAACAAACTTTCATTATCTTGCTCTTCATTTCAAAGTTTTTCATGAATCTGCCATTCTTCCCTCTCTCCTCCTTTTTTTTCCTACCCGTGAATTGTCTTTCTTTCAATCAATGATAAGAGTTTTTCAAAACAGAAAATTTTATTTGAGCCTACCCTCACTTTACAGAAAAAGAAATTGAGGATTTTATGGAGGGGTAACATGATTTTTTAGTTAAAGTGGTTTACGTGTTTTGGTTTGTATAAGTTTGGCAGGCTCAAATCAGTTTGATTTTTATTTTATACTTATTTTTAAAATGATTTTATAGAGATGCAGAGGGTAGAAAGATTCATCACTTGGGGAAGGGAATTCTCAGCAATAATCACGTTTTACCCAGGAGTCCATCTCACCGCTCATTCACAGAGGGTCCTACAGGCAGGAGTTAACTTAATTAGTTAACTAGGTATTCCATTCACATAGTTAGCGTGTGTGTGTGTGTGTGTGTGTGTGTGTGTGTGTGTGTGTATTCTTCTTCCCACCCTGTTCTCCATCCACCCTGTTTTTCCTACTCTAGCCCTGACAGGCGACCACTGTTATTAGGTATTATGTGTGCACACATGGTTTCTTTAGACAAATACAGGTGCTTATACAACTGCTCTTTTCACTTTACAACCTTGCAGATCTTTCCTTATCAGTTCAGAAAGAGCTTCCTTTTTCTTTCTTGAATGTTTCATAGAATTATCCCATCACATGGCTATCTCATAATTTATTTTTGTTAATAACTTTCATTTCTTAAGAACAGTTTTATATTTACAAAAATATTGTGAATATAATACAGAGAATTCCCATCTATTTGTTTTCCCCTATTATTAACATTTTATTTTAGCATGGTACACTTGTTACAATTATTGAGTTAGTATTGATACATTAATATTAACTAAAGTCTATACTTTGCTCAGATTTCCTTAGTTTTACCATTTTCTGTTCCAGGAAATCATATTACATTTACTCATCATGTCTCATTAGGTTCCTCTTGGTCGTGAGAGTTTCTTAGACTTTCCTTGGTTTTGTTGACCTTGACAGCTTTGAGGAATACCAGTCAGGTATTTTGTAAAATGTCCCTCAATTGAGATCTATATAATTTGTTTTTGTACAAGCATCTTCTGATGAATGCTTGATTTTTCCCCCAGTTGTCTGCTATTACTAACAATGCTGAAATGAGTAACAGTGCACATCAGCTACTTTACACATTGCTGGTATAAAGCAGAATAGGCATTGGGAAGCTAAAAATAAATGCATTTGTAATTTTGCACTATTGCCAAATTACCTTCCATAGGGGCTATGTCACTTTATACTATATGTATAAGAGTACCTGTTTTCTGACAGCTATGCCAACAGAGCGTGTCGTAAAATGTTTGGGTTTTTGCCTGTCTGATAGGAGAAAATTGGTATCTGAGTGTGGTTTTAAAGTTCTAGTAATGTTTATAATGAATGAAGAATTATATATATATTATGGCTTATTATAATAGATTCTTTTCTTCCATTATATATATATTTTAAATATTTTATTTATTTATTTGGTTGCTCTGGGTCTTAGTTGCAGCAGGCAGGCTCTTTAGTTGTGGCACACAAACTCTTAGCTGCAGCATGCATGTGGGATCTAGTTCTCTGACCAGGGATCGAACCCTGGGTCCCCTGCACTGGGAGTGTGGAGTCTTATACACTGCACCACCAGGGAAGTCCCTCCATTATATTTCTTACGTGTTTTTTGTGTGTATGAAAGCTACTGATTTCTGTATAATAATTTCATAAGGTAGAGGTAATTTTAGCTCAGTATCTCAGGGATGCTTGCCATGTGCCCCCATGTTAGGTCTTGTACTCATATGTTGAATCTTGTTCTCAAATGCAATAGTTGTTAACAAGTTGATTTCTATCTAGACATAATTATATACTCAAAAGAAACTGCTATTAACCATCTCAAGAGATGTCCAAGGAAGGTTACATTTCTGGCTTCTAGTAAGAATATTGTTCTGAGACTTCCCTGGTGGTCCAGTGGGTAGGACTCTGCGCTCCCAATGCAGGGGGCCCAGGTTCGAGCCCTGGTCGGGGAACTAGATCCCACATGCATGCCGCAACTAAGAAGTCCACATACTGCAACTAAAGGTCCCACATGCCACACTAAAATGATCCCGCATGCTGCAATGAAGACACGGTACAGCCAAAAATAAATTAATAAATATATTTTTTTAAGTTAGTTTTCCTTAAAAAAAAAAAGAATATTGCTCTGTAGTGTGTTTCCTTTGCCATCCTGTACCATGTTAACCTAATGTCAGCTAGGACAGGCCCTCATCCTTTCTGTGGAGAGCAGAGATCATCACCCAGGTACAGAGAAGTGACCTTAGCACTGACCTCACTTTATAAGCAAGCCACAAAAATATGGCAATAATGTCTACAATGGAGGCATCCATCCATGTTTTAGCAAATATTCTGCAAAGGAAGAGTGATATATTATAATTGCTCGAGGAAGCAAATTAATTCTGAGAGCTTCTGAAGGAAAGGATTGCTATTTACTTTTCATCTTTATGGAGAACGCTCATGTGTGTTTGGGAAGATTTTATAAAGGATCTGAATAATAATAAGCTTTTCAGACACAGGTGAGGACAAAATCATGGCTTCAAGGATGGCAGAAAATCACACTGTTCTTTTCTCCCCCTCTAATTTCTGTAATTTTCTTAATTTAATAATTCAACAGTTTGTTGTGGGCCTACCATCTTGTTAGATACTGGTAAGCGCCCTGGAGATATAAATATGCTATTACACACTCCCTGATGCCCTACATAATTATAATTTAAGTGAAGGACACAGAATTGGAGAAAAATAATGATGAATTTATATTTTAAGTGCTATTAAAGAGGTATGCACTAAGGAGTGTTACAAGAAGTAAAAATAATTCTATAGGGGATAGAGATAGAAATGAGAGGTAATCAAGAGGAGGTAGGAGATTACAGAAAAGAAGAGATGACATTTAAGGCATGAGGATGATCAAGACAGACTGAGCTGTCTAATCTCACATAAGCCCTCACTCGATTGGTCCCTTTAGAATAGAGCCACCTTCCACAAAGAATGGTCCCTTACCTTGGGCATTTGTGTGCTGATTTTAGGTGACAAACTGATACAACTTTAAATAAAATCTATTTACTCAGAAAATTATTCTCTTTGTCATTCTAATTGAAAACTTCTGATTAAATCAAGGAGAAAGGAGAAAGTCTGTTTGTAACTGGTATCCTTTTTTTATATCTTCTAACACTTGCATTACTTTTTCTTTTCCTTGCATTACTTTTATTTTTAAAATTATTTTTTATTTATTTATTTATTTTTGGCTGCGTTGGGTCTTCGTTGCTGTGCGCGGGCTTTCTCTAGTTGTGGCGACCGGGGACTACTCTTCGTTGAGGTGCATAGGCTTCTCAACGTGGTGGCTTCTTTTTGTTGCAGAGCTCAGGCTCTAGGCGCGCGGGCTCAGTAGTTGTGCCTCGCGGGTGCTAGAGCGCAGGCTCAGTAGTTGTGGCACACAGGCTTAGCTGCTCTGCAGCATGTGGGATCTTCCTGGACCAGGGCTCGAACCTGTGTCCCCTGCATTGTCAGGCGGATTCTTAACCACTGCGCCACCAGGGAAGTCTCTCATCATATTTATTTTGGTTTTTTGTGGGTTTTTTTTGCGGTACGCGGGCCTCTCACTGCTGCAGCCTCTCCCGCCGCGGAGCACAGGCTCTGGACGCGCAGGCTCAGCGGCCATGGCTCACGGGCCCAGCCACTCCACGGCATGTGGGATCCTCCTGGGCCGGGGCACGAACCCGCATCCCCTGCATCGGCAGGCGGACTCTCAACCACTGCGCCACCAGGGAAGCCTCCATCATATTTATTTTGAAGATTACTTTCTATTTCTGGAAAATGATTCTGGCTTTCCATTTACAGTTATGATATAAAGTTTTTAATTCATTCATTCAATTAATGTTTATTGAGTACTACCTTCAATGTGCCAGGCACTATTCAATGAACTTGTAGTACATCAGTAGAGAGAACAAAAATTCCTATCCGGAGGACCTTATAATATAGTTTACTTGCTGTTTTTTAAGTTTAAAATAAACTGGCTCAACTTTAAAGAAGCTAGTAAGTAAAGAATGATACAGGTGATCGCAGTATTGGGTACAGGAGGGAGGTAGTATAGAGGAGAAGTTAACACACACTGAGTCAAACTGCCTAAAGGTGAATCCTGGTTCGGTTACCTGTTAGTTCTGTGATGTTGAGTCACTTACTTCATTGTGCCTCAATTTCCTCCCCTGTAAAACAGTGCGAGAAATCAGTAAATGTTTGGTAGATTGGTAAAAATCCTGAAATTTGTATTCAGATGACTGAGTTTGGAGAAACATTGGAATAGATCATTTAAACAATTACTTAAACAATGCAAGATCAGGGTTTATGTGTTTTTTTCTCTTTTTTTTGCGGTATGCGGGCCTCTCACTGTCGTGGCCTCTCCCGTTGCGGAGCAACAGGCTCCGGACGCGCAGGCTCAGCGGCCATGGCTCACGGGCCCAGCCGCTCTGCGGCATGTGGGATCTTCCCGGACCGGGGCAGGAACCCGTGTCCCCTGCATCGGCAGGCGGACTCTCAACCACTGCACCACCAGGGAAACCCAGGGTTTATGTTTTGCTTGTAACTTTTTTTTATTTTGAAATAATTTGACTTATAGAAAAGTTACATAGAACAGGAGAGTTCCTGTGTACACTTGATGTTCCTTCCCCTAACATTTAACAGTTTACATGACCCACAGTATAATGATCAAAACTAAGAAATTAACATTGCTATAATACCTAATAATAGAGAATAACAATAATTAATCTACAGACTTTCTTTGAGTTACCCTGTTTTCCCTATCATCCTTTTCCATGATCCTGTCCAGGATCTCACATGTAGTTGTCAGCTCTGCTTAGTCTCCAACAATGTGAACCCTTCCTCAGTCTCTCCTTGTCTTTCATGACTTTTACACTTTTGAAGAATATTAGTTAGGTTTTCTATAGAATTTGCTATTTTCTCATGATTAAATTGAGTTTTATGCATTTTTGATCAGAATTCACAGAAGTGATGTGTCCTTCTTAGGACATCATAATCCAGGAGTTCATGATATTGGTATCTTATACCAGTGATGTTAATTCCCATCACTTGGTTAAGGTGCTATTTGCCAGGTTTCTCCACTATTTTTACCTTTATAATTAATAACTATTTGGGGGAGACACTTTAATATTATGAAAATACTCTATTCCACTGATTTTATTATCCACTGATGGATCTTGCCTGCAACAAATATTACTGTGGTGTTCTGTGTTCAGTATTTTCCTCATTTCTTCCACATTTACTAACTGGAATTTTTATGTAAGATAGACTGTCTCTTCACTCCCATTTATTTTAAAATTTATTAATATCAGTAAGATTCATGGATATTTATTTTATTCTATGGATTATAATCCAATCCTATTGTTATTTATTTCTTGCTCAAATTGTTTCCTCTTTGGTCACTGAAAGTCCTTTCTAGTTGGCCCCTATGTCTTTTTGATATGCTGCCATTGCTTTTTTGTTTTTTGTTTTTTTGCGGTACGCGGGCCTCTCACTGTTGTGGCCTCTCCAATTGCGGAGCACGGGCTCTGGACGCGCAGGCTCAGCGGCCATGGCTCACGGGCCTAGCCGCTCCGCGGCATGTGGGATCTCCCTGAACCCGTGTCCCCTGCATCAGCAGGTGGACTCTCAACCACTGTGCTACCAAGGAAGCCCCTGCCATTGGTTTTTGAGTATTTCCTTACTTTTCTTGGCATCACAAGATGCTCCAGAATCACTTTATTTTCCCTGCCCCACCCCCGGAGTTAACAACTTCTCCAAAAAAAGAACTTAAATCAAATCAAATCAATTCTTACAGTATAAATACTAAACATAGAAAAAAATTAACAACATAAAAAATTAGGGCTTTCCTGGTGGTGCAGTGGTTGGGAATCCGCCTGCCAATGCGGGGGGTGCGGGTTCGTGCCCTGGTCTGGGAGGGTCTCGCGTGACGCGGAGCGGCTGGGCCCGTAGGCCGTGGCCGCTGAGCCTGCGCGTCCGGAGCCTGTGCTCCGCAGCGGGAGAGGCCGTGGCAGTGAGAGGCCTGCGTACCACAAAAAGAAAAAATTAATTAATTTTCATTAAAAACTTTAATTTTTTTAAATTAAAAAATAAGACAAGGTGGCATCATTTTTTAAAAAATATTTATTTATTTATTTATGGCTGCACTGTTGCTGCGCTAGGGCTTTCTCTAGTTGTGATGAGCGGGGGCTACACTTTGTTGCAGTGCATGGGCTTCTCAGTGTGGTGGCTTCTCTTGTGTGGAGCACGGGCTCTAGGTGCATGGGCTTCAGTAGTTGTGGCACACAGGCTCAGTAGTTGTGGCTCGCAGGCTTAGTTACTCCGTGGCATGTGGGATCTTCCCAGACCAGGGATCTAACCTGTGTCCCCTGCATTGGTAGGCAGATTCTTAACCACTGCGCCACCAGGGAAGTCTCATGGCATCATTTTTTGTCCCTTAGAATTTGGCTGCTACTTGAATTACAGTTTTCCTCTCAGGCCTAGGTTGAGAGTATTCATCAGATGCGCACAATATTATATCATGGAGCAGTGGAGGGGTATTATATTCAGGGTGAGTAATACTAAAATTCACAGCATAAAGATTAAGAGCATACACTCTAGAGTCAGATTGGCTGGGCTCAAATTCTAATTCAACCCCTTACTAGCCATATGACATTAGGCACGTTATTTAACTTCTGTGTGTCTTAGTTTCTTCATGTGTAAAAATGAGGTTAATAATGGTACTTAAAGTGTTTAGAAGAGTTCTTGGCACATAATAAGCATAAAATTTTACCACCAATTTATAGTGCTCTTTAAATCTTACCAAGGACTTTCAATTATATTAGCTCATTTTTATCACCAATAGCACTAGGTGTATTCCTATTTCAAACTTACAGATAAAGAAGCTGAGGCTTAGAAAGGTTAAGTAATTTTGCAGGATCATCATCTTTAAAGCGATAAAAACAAGACTCAAACTTCAGTCATCCAGCTGCAAACTCTAGGTAGGAATGTAAGCACCAACTGTGGAAAGTAGAACATTAAAAAAACTAATAGGACAAAATTCTGTATTAACAAATTACCTGAGAACTCGTAGTGCTGAAGTCAGACTTCAGTGAGGTCTTTTCCTGAGTCTATCTGGATTTCTTTTCTTTCTTTCTTTAAAAAAAAAAAAAAAAAAAAAAAATATATATATATATATATATATATATATATATATATATATATATATATATATTTATTTATTTATTTATTTAGACTGCGCCGGGTCTTAGTTGCATGGGATCTTCGTTGTGGCATGCAGGATCTTTAGTTGCAGCATGCGGGATCTTTTTTTTTCGTTGCAGCATGTGGACTTTAGTTGTGGCATGCATGTGAGATCTAGTTCCCTGACCAGGGATTGAACCTGGGCCCCTTACATTGGGAGCACAGAGTCTTACCCCCTGGACCACCAAGAAAGTCCTTATCTGGATTTCTTAACCTGGTCTATGACATCAGCTTTAAAAAAATTTTAAAAATGCTGATTTATTTATGCAAAATTGTGTATATGTGTATTTTTTTTTCTGGGAAAAGTTTTCACATGTTTCATCAAATTCTCTAAGGAATTTGTAAACCCCAAAAGGTTAAGAACTTTGCCTGGACCGCCTGAATTTTCTGACAACCTACTTACGTGGAGTGGTTATGTTTACTTGACGCCACATTGGGGCAACTCACATCCTGATGGGAAGATAGCTAAAATTTTTTCATATCTCTTTTTACACTTTTTATCATGGTAATTTTCATACATTCACAAAAGTGCAATTTCTATATACCCATCACTCAGCTTCAAAAATGTTTAACACAGGGCTTCCCTGGTGGCGCAGTGGTTGAGAGTCCGTCTGCCGATACAGGAGACGCAGGTTTGTGCCCCAGTCCGGGAAGATTCCACATGCCGCGGAGCGGCTAGGCCTGTGAGCCATGGCCGCTGAGCCTGCGCGTCGGGTGCCTGTGCTCCGCTACAGGAGAGCCCGCGTACAGCAAAAAAAAAAAAAAAAAATGTTTAACACAGAGTCAATCTTGTTTTACTAATAATCCTCAAACACACACATTCCCCTCTTGATTATTTTAACAAAACCCCACTTCATTTCATTTCATCTGAAAATATTCTAGGTTGTCATATAACTAAATCTCAGTATAATCCCAGTATATCACAGAGAACCAATTGTAAAGTCTATTATTATTATTTTTTAACAAATTTATTTTAATTAATTAATTAATTTTTGCTGTGTTGGGTCTTCGTTTCTGTGCTAGGGCTTTCTCTAGTTGTGGCAAGCGGGGGCCACTCTTCATCGTGATGTGCGGGCCTCTCACTATGGCGACCTCTCTTGTTGCGGAGCACAAGCTCCAGACGCGCAGGCTCAGTAGTTGTGGCTCACGGGCCTAGTTGCTCCGCGGCATGTGGGATCCTCCCAGACCAGGGCTCGAACCCGTGTGCCCTGCATTAGCAGGCAGATTCTCAACCACTGCGCCACCAGGGAAGCCCTAAAGTCTATGATTTATTCAATTATTTATTCATTCAACAGAATTTTATGAAGTACCTAATATTGTACATTGCAAGGTACTAGAGAAGAAAGGTATCACATCACATGTTACTTTTTGAAGTCCTAAGATTTGGGCCTAGATGCCCTCGAAAAATAGCTCAAGGCCAAAATAGCTCAAGGCCAATTATTCATCCTTGATTTCTAACCGTCTCTCTGCAACCCCTCCTCCCTATCAATCCATTTATAAGTCCAATCAGCTGCATTTCCAAAATGTATACCAAATTTCTCCTTGTCTATTCATCTCAGTTGCTTTATCTTAGCCCTAGCCATCGCTGGCTTTCTGCTGCACTCTGAAGAGTCTTCTAACTGGTTTTCACGTTTCCGCTCTTGTCTCTCTATATTCCATTACCTGCTCAGGGAGATATGAACAGAAGCATTGAAGAAAACATAAATGTCCATCAGCCAAAGAATGGATAAATTACGGTATTTTAATATAAAAGAATACTAAACAGTTGTTTAAAATAAATGAATAAGAACTCCATATGAATGAATAAATCTCAAAAAAATACAACAGAGGGGAAAAAGAGCAAGTTGCAGAATAGGTACAGTATGGTACCATTCATATAAAGTTTAAAAACATGCAATATCAATTATACCTTAATTTAAAAAAGCAAAGCAGTGTTACACATATTGTTTATGGACATGTATGCATGTGTGTGAGTGTGAGTGTGTGTGTGTGTGTGTGTGTGTGTGTGTGTGTGGTAAAAGCACAAAAACATGAATGAATATTATAAGCATAAAATTCAGAATAGGAGTTACCTTTAAAGAGGGAGGGGAGGGACTTCCCTGGTGGTCCAGTGGTAAAAAATCCACCTTACAATGCAGGGGATGCGGGTTTGATCCCTGGTCAGGGAACTAAGATCCCACATGCTGCAGGGCAACTAAGCCCGTGTGCCGCAACTACTGAGCTGGTGTGCCTCAACTAGAGCCTGTGTGCCGCAAACTACAGAGCCGACGCGCTCAGGAGCCTGCACGCCGCAACTAGAGAAGAGAAAAAACCCACACGCCACAACTAGGGAGAAGCCCACGCGTGGCAAAGAGAGATCCCACATGCCTCAACGAAGATCCTGCGTGCCGCAACTAGGACCCCATGCAGCCAAAAATAAATAAAATGAATAAATAAATAATAAATAAATCTTAAAAAAAAGAAAAAAGAGGGAGGGGAATAGGATTGAGAAGGGTACCATGGGGATTTCACTGAATCTAATTTCTTGCAGTATCCATATGCTTGTTATCCATACATTTTTGGATACCTGAAATATTTTATAATTAAAAAAACACAAAAATCAAATCAAGGTCACATAAAATTCTCCAATGACTTTTCATTATTCCTTAAAAGAAATCCAAACCTCTTACCAAGGTACAGCAATAGGTCCTATATGATCTGGCTCCTTACTGACTCCCCAACCTCCTCTCTTCCCCGCTCCCCATCAATCACCATGTTTTGGCCTCACTGAATTTGTTTCTATTCCTTGAAGAAGTCAAGTTTGTTCTGACCTCAGGACCTTTGGTACTAGCTCTTACCCCTACCCTTAGAACATTCTCCTGTGTGTTCACCCATTTGGATTCTCATCATTTAGGTCTCAGCTCAAGCAAGCCTTTGTTTGACCATCCTATTTAAAACGGTCCCCACCTATTCTGTTTTTCTCTACACATCATCCTTTCATTCCCTTAACAGCACTCATTACCCTTCAAGGTCTCTTGTTTATGTATTTACTGAATGATTTCTACTGGAATGTAAGCTCCTTGTCTGTCTTTCCTACTGCTATAGCCCTGGCCATTACAACAGTGCCTCATGCATAGGAAGCACTTGATAAATTTTTGTTGAATGAGCAAATTATTCTTACACTGAATAACCAGAAAAATCTCCTAACCTTCTGTTTGTAAAGGAATAGAGCCTAGAAACTAAAGTACTTTTTTGGGGGGGTTTCTTTTCCAGCTGTTAAAGGTTTTCTTTACTATGATTTGCATCAAAGGGTAATAAATCAAAATTTGTATTTTGATGATAGGCACTGGTATCAGCTCCTTTTCATTGTCTCTAATGTGGACAATAAAATTGGGTGATGTAATAAGTCAATCTGTACTTTGATGTACTGTCATGTATCTGTTGCTAAGCCTTGTTGCTTTATCTTATACATTCTCTACAATGCTAATCTGGAAACATATGCTTAAACCATCAGTTCCTTCCTAGAATGTAGGAGTAAACTCAAGGGCATTTTGTCACGTTTCTATTTGTCATAAGTAGAATTAGGAATAATTATTGACATTGTAAAATGTTCTTAAAACATGCGAGCCTTAGTGAATTCAACTTTTGTCTGGAGTGTCCCCTGATTAGCACTGACTTCTCTAAGGAGAGGCTCTGCCCTTCGGAGCTTGCACTGAGATAACACAGTCTTAGTATGCGTAGCTCACTTAATTAATTTTCCTCTGGAAGTTACTTCAAACTTTCATTTTTAATAAACGTATTTTTATAAAGGTATTTTTTTTCACTTTTGAATGTATGCTGCATTGACTTCATCACTTAATTCAATAGCAATTCAAAAAATCTTCCAAGGTTGATAGGTTTAATCTTTGGATTAAAGATAAACATATATGCTTTTCTTCTTTCTGGCTAGGTCTAGCTCTCCAGCTAAGATACAGAGCATATGTCTTACATTAGAGAATCTTATCAGGCTCAGAAGATGTACTCCCATTTCCTGTTCATACCACGCTTACATGCTGTGGAGCTAAATTATAATCATAGCTGCTATGCTATTTTTAAAACGCACTTACAATTTGAGCTCCTGGCTCCCTTTTGGAACCATGACCATACTGCCGCTTTCTCCTCACAGGCGCTATTTTATAGTAGTTGTGTGGCTGAAATAAGAAATATCTTTATGCTAACATCCTTCTGGAAACCAATAAACCTTGCTAACTTGATGGGAAGTTTAGTCGGTGAATGAGATGTACAAAAAGTTTCTTTGAAAATTGAATAAAGGGATTTGATGTCTAAGTTGCATTTATTTGTTTAACAGAGAGAGGTGGGGGAAAAGTTGATCTGACAAGGTAATGAAAAAACAACAACTTTGTTTTAGAATTATACAGCAACCTCGACATATCCTTTAAACCAAGTAAAAGCAGAGATTTGGCATTTATCTGTTACCTATTTAATCTGGAAAAAAAAGTACCTTGTAAAGTGGAGTTTGCTTATTTATTGTTGGTGGGAGTTGGTATTGGCCAGTTTTTTTTGGCTTTCTTGAAATATCTGACTTGCTGCTTACAACTAATTAGCTAGATAATTCTGTGCTGGGTAGGTTCAACCATAACCCATTATTGGTTTTCATATGTAAAAGTTTGGGGATAAATAATGTTTAGAAAAGTCCTCCTCCTGGTTTCATAATTCAATTTAGAGATAGAGTGCTCAAAGGGGAGAGAGAGGAGATTGAAGTTACACCTAGGAAAGAGACTTGCATTTATTTATTAATATTTTCATTTGACAGAAATTTTTATCACTTGGAGTATAAATGGGCACAGATAAAAGGATGGGTCAGCAAGCCATAGAATAAGTCTCTTTCAACTGTTTCCCTGGAGAAGAGTTCCTGAAGTAGTTCTTCATATGTTACAACTCTAACGTTCCTCTTCAGAGCCCTAATTTTGGCATCAAGACGTTGGATCATTTGGGTTCAAACATCTGTTGTTTCTGGATGGCTTTAAAATTCCATTGCAAGTTCAAAAATGCTCAAATTGCAAAGCATGTCCTTATGAGAAGTATCTACTTGGTGTATGTTTGCCTTCTCTCTCACGAATCTTCCAGGAACACTGCATTTGGGCCTACAATTTCTGCTCTGTTTCTCTACGTGTAGCAGTAACATGAAGTGTTTCTTTTATTCAGATCCCAGCTTCAAAGATTCAATTTTGGGCATGAAGTGCCTTTCCTTGCTAAGTTTATTCTTTATGTGTTTGGAATGCACTGGAATGTATGTAAATACTTTTCAAAGTCAGGACTTATGTTTTTTTCACTCTTGTACTTGCCATTGCCTGACTGCTCCATACCAATTTCTGTTAGAACTTTGCAAGTTCTAGCAAGATTTTTTTGGAGAAAGATAATTGCAATCAGATAACCCTTAAAGGGCAAATGTAGTATAAACAAACTTCTTTTTCTGAGAAATAGTTGCATTATAGCTTTTTTTTTTTACCATTCCATGAAGCATCCCAACTAAGAGATATGATTGTAAGTGGAAAATGAATTAGAAGAATAAATGTTCTCATATTGAAAAAATAGTTTTTGATGAACATATATTGAAGAAGGTCTAGTTCTTACGATTCTCGCACCAAGCTACTGAATTCCCTAGCTCTGTATTCTTCCAAAACTTTTGAGTATGTTTTAAAGTCACAATGGATAGACATTTATGAAAAGTATAATTTTGATGGGGGAGACCACTCCATTGCAATTTGACTGGGATTTAGAATCACTTAAACACTGTTGGAGTTTAGGCAACCCTTTAAAAATGAGTCTTGGCATTGATTTCCTACACCCAATCATGTATCTAAATAAAACAATTTGGGAGATATTTTCTTTTGTATACAAACTTTGTGTTTTCTCCCTCAACCTGATAATGGTCGTAAATTAATACAGCATGTACTATCTTAAGAACTACAGTGTATTAAGTAAATGATTTATAGCAAAACAAAATAAACCAAGGAAAGGTCTCAGCCTTCAAGGGCTCTCCAGTGTTAGTAGTTAATTCTCGAATTCTCAGCCTCTGTGCTCTTTCGATGGTAGCAGCCACCCCTCCAGTATTAAGGGTTGACTGCCATGTGGGTCATTAACTCTAATCTTTCCTTGGCCCTTTGACTTCTTTATCTCCAGATGCACATAACAAGTTTTAAACCCACCCTGGCCATTGACTTTCTGGACTTTCACCCCCTCAGTCTTAGCTCTGCTTTCCACAGAAGTAATTGTGATGTTTGGAAGGCTGCCCATCTTAGAGAATGCTCTGTGGTTTCCTCTTTACTCCAAGTTCTTTTTTTTTTTTTTAAGAGCGTCACACACAAATTAAAGATTTTCTCTTTTAAAGAAATCATTACTACTCCTTATCCATTGGACAGAGAGGGTAATATTAGGTTGCATTCTGTCCTTTGTTGTTATACTTGTAAACATTTAAAAAATCTTTGCTACTGGATTCCAAGTTCCTTGCTGGGCTGTTTTCATCTCTGTCAAGGATGGCCTAGCACTTGTCACTGAGAACAGAAGGGTTGAGACGTGAAGCTCTGACATGAGGTGCACCTGTATTAGAGAGCTGGCTCTGCCAAGTACCAGTAAGAGACAGTTGGGCTATTGTTTAGCCCCTGTAACACTTGGTTAAATAAGATAATGTATGTAAACCACTTAGCATGTGTTTTGTACACAGTCATTACCGAAATGTTAGCTATTAGAAGCATGTATATATGTGTTAAAGCAAAGGAAGACGTGCCACTGCTGCTTGGATAATCTTTTGATCTTCACAATTTCTGGAGCATGCAGAGTGTCTCTACAGGAGAACCCAAGCAAATCTCTGATGCAAATTATTTATATTGATAGCATATGTTCATACAAACTAGTTGATAAACTCTAAGTGGCAGCTATTTCTAAACACTGCTTCTGAAGTTAAAAATTGCTGTTTTCAAGTCCCAGTGACAAAATGCATGGACAGCCCCAGCCCACGCAGAGTCTGTGAGTCTGGGATGTGCTCAGCAGCTGGGCAGTGACCTGAGGCAATGACCTAGTGGCTGGAGTCGCAGATTCCACGCTCAGCCTTTGAATCTGGGCTTGGCAAGGTTCTCTGGCAATGAAACTTCTCTAAATAGTGGACCCCTTGGAGAATGTGAAGAAAGCTATCCATAGATAAACATATGTGGTGAGAGAGAGAGAGAGAGAATAGAAACAGACAGATACAGAAATTGAGAAAAAAAAAAAAAGAGAGAAAGAAGAGAAGGAAGAGAGGATTCAAAAAGCCAGAGTACAAGTAAGAACCAGAGAGAGGCAATAAGATGCCAGACTCTGGATTCAAACAGACTTGGTTTTATTTTTTTTGTTTTTTAATTAATTTATTTTATTTATTTATTTTTGACTGCATTGGGTCTTCATTGTTGCGAGCGGGCTTTCTCTAGTTGTGGAGATGGGGGGGAACTCTTCGTTGCAGTGCGCAGGCTTCTCATTGCAGTGGCTTGTCCTATTGCGGAGCACGGGTTCTAGGTGCACGGGCTTCAGTAGTTGTGGCGCATGGGCTTAGTTGCTCCGCGGTATGTGGGATCTTCCTGGACCAGGGCTCAAACCCATGTCCCCTGCATTGGCAGGTGGATTTTTAACCACTGCGCCACTGGGGAAGCCCCCAGACTTGGTTTTAAATCCTCATTTTCAAGCTGTGTGATTCTGGACAAGTTACGTAACTTCTCTTAGTTTCTGTATTTATAAAAAGGAGCAAAAAGGAACACCAACCTCAGAAGGTTTTTGTGAAGATTAAATGAGATAATACATTTAAAAGCATGTAGCCCAGTGAATGGACTATTTTATAACTTTCTCACTTCATAACATATTGAAGACTTTTCCTCATATATGGTATTTGTGTTTATTTGTTTACTTAGATATTTGTTTTATTAGAAAAGGGAATCGGGCTTCCCTGGTGGCGCAGTGGTTGAGAATCCGCCTGCCAATGCAGGGGACACGGGTTCGAGCCCTGGTGTGGGAAGATTCCACATGCCGCAGAGCAAGTAAGCCCGTACGTCACAACTACTGAAGCCCGCGTGCCTAGATCCGGTGCTCCGCAAAAAGAGAAGCCACAGCAATGAGAAGCCCGCGCACTGCAATGAAGAGTAGCCCCTGCTCGCCACAACTAGAGAAAAGCTGACGCGCAGCAACAAAGACCCAATGCAGCCGAAAATAAATAAATAAATAAATTTATTTTAAAAAAAAGAAAAGAAAAGGGCATCGCTAGAACCAAATGCATATGGTTCCATGTCATTCTGGAGAGATTCTTATTGCTGTTTTTTCAGGGACAATTACAGATAAATGATGCTGGGGGCTTTTATTTTCTCTCTTCTAAAGGGGCATGACTGCACCATTTTAAGAAATATTGATTTAGTGGTTCAAATGCCCAAGTGGGAGTCACAAGGCATCCACTCACTTATTCTTTCACTTGACCAGAGTTCACTGGGGCGAAGCCAAGTTCCGAGTTATGTGGGCCTTGGGGTGTATGGGGTGGAGGTGGGCACACAGTGGGGAACTAAATAGAGGCTCTGCCCTGACTGAGTCCAAGGATTTTCCTCCTTGCTCTACCCCTCTGATAGGCAGGAAGAAGTTTCTCTTGTTGTGCCAGGGTGCAATGCCAGGGCTTCCCAAGTTGTTATACAGTCAGAGGGGAAAGAGATAAAAAAGGAGCCCTAAAGTAGATTGTAGGCTGCACTTCTGCTCCATCTGTCCCATTTACATATCATTCTATTCTGACTTTGACTCACTGACTCATGCTGGTCTGAGCACCTTACACTTCAGTTCTCACATCTGTAAAATGGAATGATGGTGATTGTTAATTCCCTTCTTCAGGGACTGTTACAAATTGTAAAATTAACAAGTTATACTTGGAAAGCATTTTAACCTCTCAATTGAAAAGCAGAGAAGTAGTTCAAGGTATAGTTTATATATTCATTGCATTTAATAATTTCCTTGCAGATTATGTTCTTCAAAATGGGCATGGATGTTTTCAATTTAATAATTCAACCCAACTATATTTATTGAACACCTATTACAAAAAAGATAGAAAAATCATTAAGACTCCATCTTTGCCCCTCAGTTGGTAAATTGAACTGCTTTCCGATTTTACTTGTGTAGTCTCAAAGGGACCTATTTATCTAATTGCATATAAATTTAACATTCATATCGCTAATTGGATCCTTACCTATTCTCCCATGTACACCCCACAAAGAGGTTAGAAAGAAATTTGATACTTAGCACCTGATGATTTTCGTCTATTAAAGTCTTCTGAAAAACAACGTATATCAACAGGAAGGGGGAATCTTCATTTATCCTATTTGCTAGCTAATAAATAGAGTGAAACAGGAGAGGGAGAAAGGAATGCGCGTAGAGGTCTGTTGACACTTGGAGAGCTACTGTCATCCGCAACAACTCAGTAATTTCTCACATTCTTCCTTCTCCTCTTCTATAGGCTTAATTACTCAAGGCTTTGCTGGGATTTGAAGCTTATCCTATTATTTAAAGATTGAAATCAGGATATGAGAAATAAACACAGGGCATCATGTTTACTTTCAGCCTCAGTCTCTAGTAGGGTTTTAACTGTTTAACTAAAGATAGTCTCCAATTTGATTTCACTAGTATACTCCAACATTTCACTAGTATACTCCAAATCTCCATGTAAGGTTACAGACCTATTTTAGCTGGATCCATTTTCTTCTGGGCAGATAAGCTAAGATTGCAACATCAGAAGCAGTTCAACCGATCATTATGTATAAACCTCAGCCCATTTATATAATGCAATCCTTCTGGTAGTAATGACACAAAAGATGCAAATAAGCAAGATCACAAGCCTGTCAAAGTCCCAAATCATTTGTGGCAACAGGGCCACAAAACCTCTCTCTCCTTGGAAGTAAAATAGTTGCTCTAATGGTAACCAAATGCCCTCCTTCAGGACAGTATTTCAAGAAGGTAGAGTGTACATGTATTATACAAATGTATACAGTCTCTTTAGGAGATAATAATATATATCATGCCGGGAAGCTGGAACACAAAAAGACTGAGTACTGTCTAGAAGATCATTCTACAAATCTCAGGAAAAGCAGTAAGTGTCCAGGCCTGTGATCCTTTGTCCAGGCCATGAGATAGCACAGCCCATGTGAAAAAAGGACCAGCTAGTTTTACAGCATAACATGGTATTTTATTTCACCATAGTAGACTGCTGGGAAATCTCTGGAGGCCTGGCAGCTGCGTCTTGTCTTTAATATGAAGCCTCGGGATGGGGGGAGAGAAAGAGAAAGAGACTCATAATTTACAAGAGGCACAGCCATAAGAAAGCCATTCTGAGCAACTGAACCAGACACAGAGGGGGAGCTGCTATTCCATCCCTAAGTCAAGAATGCTTTTTGTCTTTCCTTCTCTCCTTATCGGCTGTGTCCTCATGAAAAGATCATTTATGGATGGTGGAATGAGTGCATTAGAGCCAGCTTCTGTTCTTTGCTTTTTTTCCCCCATTGCTGCTGTCCTGTAAAACAGCCCCTTTGTTAAAGACTGAAAGAGCAGATGCAGCTCAGATACTATCGTAAATAAATTGGGGAGGGAGTATTTTATCTTGAATTGGTCTAACACCATTTTTGTGTTGAAAGTAGTTCTACTGCTGATCCAAATATTCTAGAAAGTTGAGAGACCCACAGCAAAGTAGTATTTTACATGTATCTCTTTAAAATGATGTAAGGTATGGGAAGAATTAATATGTCAATTAAATAATACATAGAAGAAATGGACACAAAATGGCATCATGGGGTGGAGTGAATAAGGGAGGCCTTGTGGAAGAGGTAGGATTAATAGAAAGCGCTGGATAAAGTATGAGTGAAGGCATAGGGCTAGGCATGGACTTAGTGGGCATAAAAGTAAGAAGACTGTTTATTAGTTTCATAGAATTAGAAGTAGGTAGAAGGAAAAGGTGCACAGGTTCGGTAGAAACTAAAAACTAGGCTTAATGTTTTAGACTGTTTAAGTAATCAATTAGTTGCTATCCATGTTCATATTTGGGAAAAATGTTTTAGGTATAGATGACAAAAGGAAAATCATCTACAATCCCACCAGTCGTAAAGATGGTGAACATTCTGGTGCATTTTCTTTCACAAACTTTCTTTGCAAATGTATTATCTTGGTTTAGATTCCCCAGAGGCAGATCCTGATACAAGGATTCAAGTACAACTAGTTTATTTAGGAGGTGATTCCAGAAAACACCATTAGGGGAGGGGAAGTAGTAAGACAGGGAAGGAAAAGAAGGGTCTTGTTCTCAGATGAATCAGTTGGAGCACAGCCATGCTGGGGAACTCAGAGTTGTCTCACTGAGGGATAAGGAAGCTAGAGTATTTATCAACTAACTCCTGTCAGTTGAGAGTTGATACAGGGAGCGTTCGTTCTCCAAATGAATCTCTCTGGGCCAGAAAAAGAATCCTAAGCAGAGAGTTGCTGGTATCTGCAACCAAGAGCACTCAGTATGTAGTGGGGACATGGGTGCTACATAAATATACACAAATTATATTTTTATTTATAAAAGCTTTCTGTGCATCAGGTATTATACTACATATTTTACTTGTATTAATTCATATAATTCTCATAGAAGTCCTGCAAGTTAGGTGCTACTCTTATCCTCTGAGGCTTAGATACTGGGATTAGAGGCTGGTAGAAGAAAATATGAGATTCATACTCCCAGAGGTTAAATACCTGAAGTCACAAAGAGATGATATACTTTCCAAAAGAGGTTTAATGACAACTTTATTCATCTAGCTCCTCCCTCCTACACATTTTCTCCTCTTCCTGTCAATAAACCGTTTTTCCCTTGCAATTGTAAAAGTCTCTGTTTTCAGAGACATTTATTGGAAAACAAAACAAAACCCTGAGACACACAGGATCTGTAACGGATACCTGTCAATTGTGTCTGTTTAGCATCTCCTCCCCCATTTTCTTCCGGTACAGCATATTATTTCATTTGGGAGAAACGATCCACTCCTTCTTATTGTTTTAATGGGCTGCCAAACCAGTCTTCAGCCTGGTGAGCCTGAGATCCAGACTTGGCCAACCATAGTTTCCATATA